>NC_052640.1:17022500-22022500 GCF_016161935.1 Mauremys reevesii | reverse complement strand
CCCTGCTGATGGTTGACATTTATAGAGCCATGTTCAGCCAGAAGGTTCTTGAAGCACTTCACAACCTACTGGCCTGGTGCTGCAGGGTGCTGAATGCCCTCAGTTCCCACAGATGTCTCAGCAGGAGCTGCGGGAGCACAAACGTCCTGGGAGCAAGCCAGGTGTGCACATGAATCAGCACCCACCACTGACAACAAGCTGCCCGGTGACTGTTTAACAGCCCCCGGCAGAGAAGTGAGGAATGCCACCATCTCCAGCTGAAATTCTGGGGGGAATCTAGGGACAGAGGTTGTAATTACCCAACATGGCAGGTAGCCAGGACACCAACATTAATAGTTCACTGCTGGCAAAAGTACCAGTCTCTCTCTAATGAGCTCCAATGAGCGGGACTTGTGTTTTATGCTCCTCCAGCAGCGAGGTGCCTCTTCGCACGCTGCAGGGGCACTAGTCCCATGTGGACTTAGAGGGAAGAGGACCTTTGAGTGAGTTATCAATGCTACTCTTGCAACACCATTTTTTTTCTATTCTAATGCAGACCCAGTCCAACCCTACTCCGTCTGAGAGCTGACAGAATCACAGCCACAGGTGGAATTTCAGAGGCTTATTCAACTACACCTCTACTCCGATATAACGCGACCCGATAGAACACAAATTTGGATATAACGTGGTAAAGCAGCGCTCCGGGGAAGGGGGCGGGAGGACAGGGCTGTGCGCTCTGGCAGATCAAAGCAAGTTCAATATAACACAGTTTCACCTATAACGCGGTAAGACTTTTTGGCTCCCGAGGACAGCGTTATATCGAGGTAGAGGTGTATATATGTGGCTCCAGGGGATGGCTTTATTAACTTAACACACTCCACTTCCCTTTGAGTAATTTGTTTTACCAACCTCAGCGTTCTTCGACGTGCACACTCTACGAGGATCAGCACTATTCTGCGCCATTGGAAAACTCCCCTTCCAATCCTCCCCAAACCCCCTGCAGCTAGCAAAGCTTCCAAATAATAAGCTCCCTGCAGAAGTCTGCATCCTCACTACAGACAAATCCAGTCCTTCAAGAAACAGACGCTGTCAAGGAAGTGTCAGAGTGAAAGGATGTTATGGAAGATGGGTCGGTGGATAGGGAAGAGGAGGCCAGCCCACTGCTAGACGTAGCTGCTTTTCTAAGACAAATACCAGGCATGCTACAGAGCTTGGGAAAACGTGGCCATGGAAGGAAGAGCCTACGGAAAAAGCAGCACCAAGAATACATGCTACACAAACTCAGAGGCCTGAGGAGCTGGGGGAAGAAGCAGGTATTTGGGAAAATACTCAGACTCCTGACTAGTCCTTGCAAAACTTCATCATCCTCCCTTCTATTACATCAGGCTCAACCACCACTACTGATGAGTACAGCTGGGAGCTCCACCACACTCATTGTTCCTCTACCATTCCCTGCCTAGAGAGCCCGGGGCTTAGGTAGCGCTAAGCTCCCCCAGGTCCAGTGCCCTGCACTACACCAGCTCAGGCTGGGACTACAGTAGTAGATTTCTTAGAATTCACATTGCTAGCAACAAGTTCTCATCAATGATTTAGAGGCTAACCCCTGGATAAGGAGTGAAAACAGGGCAGGGAACAGCAGCAGTTCAGAAGCTAGAGAATTTGGGGATTCAAGCCCACTTGCCCTCATCATGTATGATCTGCATCTCTCATCTCCTCCAATGTGATATGCATGGTTCTGTTCCCCTCTCCACCCCTCGCCCCCAGCCCCTGTCCTTGATGTAGCTAGTGCAGATGGAAGAGGAAATGAGGAATGTTTCCAGTCTCACTGCGCCAAGCTATGGGGCAGCGACATCACTGGAATAACCCAAAGCCCCTTCTCCCCTTCCAGCTTGTGAGTTTTAGGAAATCAGTGGGACTGACCTGTGAGCTCGGGGAGGACGGGGGCACTCGGGAGAGGGGTCCGCTCTACACGGAATTCTAAAAACGAAATGTAAGACAACTTAGGAACTTGTAAAACACCCCCGCGGGGGATCTGGCAGAGAGAAAGCAGCATTGGGCCTTTCTGGCTAGAACACAAGGCCAGACAGAGATGGAGGAAGTCACTGCAGCACCCGGCCTTCGACTCTTTATTTTAAATGAACTGCGAGTTGGATTGACAGCACTGGAGACTGAAAGCCTCTGCTTACCCCCAGAACAGGCACAGCCCAGACCACGTGCCTCAACTCTGCCCTGGAGGGACCATCTCTAGGGTTGAAAGGGGAATTGAGTCTCTTTGGCCCAGCCAATCCTTGGCCTCGCAGCTAGGACTGCCAACAAATGCCAGTTGAGCTGGAGGTGGCTTTGTGATATGAACACCTGGTTCGCTAGGACTGAGACCCAGCAACTGGATTCACACAGACTACCAGACAGCTACTTTCAGTTGCCGCCAACGTAGGCTGGGTTCTGACTAGCAGCTTAGAGATGAAAGCTGCCAGAGCCTGTTGCCAATTGCCTAATGTCAGGCCTTTCTACACAATCCATTGGGGGCGGGGTGGCAGAGGAGGACAGGGGACACTCAGAGTTGCCACTCATCCTCAGAACAGCAGGGCAGTCTTTTATAGGGTGGCCTTGCAGCCCGCTCTTTGCTTGTGCGGGAAGGGGAGGGAGAGGAGGCCAGCAGAAAGCTCAGAGCGGCTGCAGGGCATTCATCAGGGACCAGGCAGCGATGGTCACATATGGGCTTCAAGACGAGGAATGGGGCTGGTTGGGGAATGTACAAATATGCAGTGTTGTGAAGAGGGGTTTACTGGGCCTTTAAGAGATCCAGGATACAACTCACTGCATCTTAAGACTCTCACATTTAGGAAGCCTAGGAAACTTCAGGCCCATTTAAAGCTAGCAGGGTTCAAGTCCTGCACTCTGTTTTCAGAAAGGTGGCGACTCTGGTGGAGAGACAGACACACACACAGAGGCAGCAAGACAGGCAGAGCTGCAAGGTCCCTTCTGTGTAATAGCAGCCCCCACGGAGGAACCTAGCAGAGAGGGGGGGTGCATGAACCTAGGACTTTTCTTGTCACTGGAGTGAGGGGATAGCAACAGCAGACACTCACATGGCTACAGCCTCCTTCCTAACTAGCCAGTAGGCTGTTCCCACCTATTCCAGGCCTCCGTCACCTCCCACCTTCACAGATTTAAAGGAAGTCCAAACTAGGGCAAGGGTAAAACAGGCAGAGATTGGGTCACATGCCACAGGCTTCCCTTAGTGTGAGGACAAACTGGACGAATAGGCAGGAAGAGGCACTTACCAGGAAACTGATAAGTGTAGCCAGGCGCAAGGCCCGTGTAACTCCGACTGGCATAAGTGGCAGCTTGGAAACCTGGATAACCTGCCAGCAGAGAAGAGGGGATGGTTACACGAATGCACACAATGCCACTTTCCAGTTCCAGCTCTGCCTGCCTCCCCATAGCCTGAACACACACTGCGAAAGGACCAAGTAACATAGCAGTTACCCCACACAGTGCGCACCGTGCAGGAATCTGGGGAAGAATTTTAATACATTGCCCCTTTGTCGTTCCAGACATTGTTCCCCTGCAAAGACATGTAGATTTCCCTGTCAGAAAACTCAAGGTCCCACAAACTAAAGTACTAGCTGGTTTTCTGAAAGGGGGCTCTGAGAGACAGTGGGAGCATATGGATGATGGGTGATTTATGCCAGTCAATCATCTACTTTAGTAATAGAGCTGCTGGCTAACACTCTGAAGTAGTTACAGAAAGAACAGATGGCTGAAAACGTGCAGGCAGATAGCCTGTTCCTGGCACAGATCACTAGGACAAGTCTTCCCATTTCCTGAGACGCTGTCATAGCTAATCACCAACTTTAAACAGTCCCATGAGAAAACCAGCAGCTGACTAAGAACTGAATGTTCAATTTGAGATCTCCCATGACAAGCGTATGTGGATTTCCCACTGACTCATTTGAGTCTGCTGGTTTAAAATACAGTTCTACTCAAAAAACCCCAAAACTAAAATCTGAAGTGGCTTTGTGGGGTTCCAGATCTATTTTATCTCAGCAACTCCAGTGAGAATGTGCCGAGCGCAAATGCAAAAAAGAGGTGTTTTTCCTCTGCCTACCAGCCCTGCCAACCCAAGCTGGGATCCAAGTGCCAGGTTGAGCGTTCCTCCTCCAGCACTACCCCCCAGGGCCCTGACCCAAAGGACACGTGTGTCTGTTCACCTTAACCACACCTATAATACAGGTTGGATGGGCTCAGGGTGCTGGTGACGATCAAGCAAGAACGAACCAAGTTTGACTCACAGACCCTAAAAGGAGCTAATTGGGCTGGAAATCAGGGGTGTGGGGGGAACCCCACACCTTTTCCTTTGTAACCTGAACACAGAAAAAAGGTCCCCACAATGCCACACAGACACTTCCTTGTCAGAGTGGCCAGTTTGATTTGTGACCCAGAATGGGTTCCCTAAAGGAGGGAAGTCAGTGGTATACAGGCTCCACTGGATTCTCAAGGACATTTTTATCCCTCTTGAAAACAATGAGACTGTTTATTAGGATAATACACAGAGAACACGCTCTGCCTGTGTATTTGAAGTGATTACACTCTCCCCTTCGCCCCGCTGAAGACGGGTGACTAATAGTATTTGGGGCGGTTGAAGCAAACATTAATTGTACAGTCTGGCCTAGGACAGTAGTAATATACGTGGATGTGGAAAACTCTGCTTTTGGCCCAATTGTGTTACCAGGGCATATACAGCCTTTTATTTGTGTCGAGTCACAGTGTATATCCTGTTCTATAGGTATTATATTGGACAGGAATTCCAATTACGCGTTAACATTTCTCCCAACCCAACTGCATTCCTGTTCTTTTTGTGACTCCACCTCTAGAACCCTGCATACGCAGTACATCTACAGTTCTTCCATGCTGCCACCAGAGGGCAATTTGTGATCATAAATTGATCCCAGCCCTCCTCCCAGCTTCAGCATTGCTTTTCAAAATGGGGTCTGATGTCATAGATCCAATCTCTTCTTGAACAGCCTGAGCCACCTCCCACACTGTATTATCCCTAGAAACGTAGTCCTAGAATAAAGCCTTCTGCCCCCGGAGCAGAGTCCCGTACTGCTGCTGCCAAGTATGACGTGGGGGCTAGAGAGAAGGGTTTTTTGAAGCGCTTACCCAGCATGCCAATCCCAAGCATGAAGGCATCCATCCCATAAGGCATCACTCGGGACCGCCCTCTCGCAGAGCCAGTGGGGGACATCACTTCCTTTGGCTGAGCTTTTTTACATTCCACCTGCCACAAGGAAAAAAAAAAGTGTCGGACCTTGGCCTTGACTTGCACAGCATGTTTGCTCGGAGCACATACAGTACGGCACAGGAGGGCTGCCTTAGTGCACTGGAACCGCTGCGCTTGCTGTCCTATGCACCACTCCCCAAGCCTGCCTCCCATCCTGCAGCCACTAACACGGCCTGCAGCCTCCCCCACCCTGTTACTCTGCTAGAGAAGCACCATTGTTGAGTAGTTAAAACAGGTGACTAAAAGTTCTACCCGTGGTTCTGTCCTTGACTCTCTGTGACTTTCGGTAAGACAACCTTGGAGCCTCAGTGTCCTCATTTGTTAAACGAGGATACCTGCCTCACAGGGGTGGGGAGAAGTTTAGTTAACACTTGTACAGCACTCAGGGGTCAGTTACAATTCCCAATTATGGTTAGATTGCATTGTCTTTTGGGCTCCAAATACCAGCAGTGGCTCCCCTCCTTGTTGAGTACCTCCTCCCTAGATCTGGGGCAGTGATTTCAGGGGTCTCATCTGCTTCTGACCTGCAGTCCCAGAGCCCCAGTGCTTTACCCCATCCCTCCACCGCCAGCTTTGTTCTTCACACTTACCATTTTGTTATTGATCTCATGGAAGTGGATCTCACACACCTTCTCCACAATATCTTCACTCTCAAATGTGACGAATCCAAACCCTGAAGAAAGGGCAACACTTCCTGGTCAGGGCACAACTCTGTGTGATCAGTACCTGCCACCTGCCTGTCCACATGCCCAGGAGAGAAGGCAACCCAGAGGTTCGTGGGGTGGACCAGTTGGGTCATGGCAATACTTCCACTCCCCTCTGGTCTCCAGTAAGTCCTGCATGCATGCAGCACTCATATGAGGAGCAGGGAAATCACTGTCGTCTCCCAGATTTCCCTCTCTCCTCCCAGCTCCATTTCTGCACCTCCCACCTTCATTAAAGCCCCTGGCACTCGTTGCTGATGGATTTAGTCTATTAAACTTTGCCATTTTTCCAAGACAAACTAGATGGCTTAATGACTGATACCACAATAGAGAGTTCCAATCCAGCAGAGGGCCATATGAACAAAATTGTGTCCTACCAATGCTTGTTCACAATGTGAAATGAGTTTGGTGGGTCCCAGTCCAGTCCCCAATAGACAGGCACCCACATCACTAACATCACCATCCCAAATAGTGAAATTCAGCACATTTCAAAGCCCTAACTGTACATTAATTGGTCCTTACAGCCCTGTGTGTGACAGGCAAGTATCAGAATCACTATTTCTGGAGCAAAACCAAGGCATGGAAAGGTTAAGTGATTTGCTCACATTCACACCATCCATCAGTATCTGAGGTGGGAATAAAATTTGGGAGTTCTTGCCTCCCAGCCCTATGCTCAGAGCACATCTCTAACCGACCCCTTCTTTGCCAAGACTGGCAGCAGACTGACTGGGCTCTGGAGTCCAAACTTCCTTTTCGCAGCCAGGGGTGGCCCTTTTGGGGAAGAGCAGAGGCATGGCAGAGAGGGACTTTGAGTGAGCTTGCATTGCAGCTGTGGCTAAATGGAGCTTTCAGCCTCCAGGGCTGCTGAGTCAACTTCACCAGTGCTAAAAAATCACTTAAACACACACTTTTCTATTTTTCAGTATTTTCCAAGATAGACTGGACTCTTTCCATGAGCTTCTCCTTTCTCTCCAGGTAGGAATTTATATTGCCCCAATCATGGTCTGGTATCTGGTGCCTTGGAAACTCAAGAGAAGTACCCTACAGTGAAGCCATGAAGTTACCAACACCAGACCAGATGATTGGTCCATCTAGTCTAATATCCTGTCTCAGGCAGGGACCAATACCTGATGGCTCAGAGGAAGGCAGTCCTCCCTACCCCTTCTGTAATGCTCTACATAAGAATGGCCATACTAAGTCAGACCAGTGGTCCATCAAGCCCAGTATCCTGTCTTCCAACAATGGCCAGTGGCAGGTGCTTCATAGGGAATGAACAGCACAGGGCAATTACCGAGTGATCCATCCCCGGTCATTAAATCCCAGCTTTTGGCAGTTGGAGGTTTAGGGACATGCAGAACATGGGGTTGCGTCCCTGACCATATTGGCTAATAGTCATTGATCGACCTATTCTTTATGAACATATCTAATTCTTTTTTGAATCCTGTTATATTTTTGGCTTTCACGACTTCCCCTGGTAATGAGTTCCACAGGTTGACTGTGCATATTGTGAATTATTTCTTTACGTTTATTTTAAACCTGCTGCCTATTAATTTCAGTGGGTGACCCCTGCTTCTTGCATTATGTGAAGGGTTAAATAACACTTCCTTATTCACTTTCTCCAAACCATTCATGATTTTATAGACCTCTATCATATCCCCCCTTAGTCATCTCTTCTCCAGGCTGAACAGCCCCCATCTTTTTAATCTCTCCTAGTCTGTCTTTGTTGCCCTTCATTGTATCTTTTCCAATTCTAATCCATCTTTTTAAGATGGGGCACGCAGTACTCAAGGTGTGAGCATACCATGGATTTATATAGTGGCATTATGATATTTTTTTCGTCCTATTATTTATCCTTTTCCTAACAGTTCCTAATATTTGGTTTGCTTTTTTGACTGCCAGAGATGTTTTGAGATAAGAAAGAGATCTTGGAGTCATTGTGGTTAGTTGAGACGTAACAGCTAATTTAGACCCCATCATTTTGTATGTTGAGTTGGGATTATGCTTTCCAATGTGCATTACTTTGCATTTGTCAACACTGAATTTCATCTGCCGTTTTGTTACCGAGTTTTGTGAGAACCCTTTATAACTCTTTGCAGTCAGTTTTCGAGGTCTCTACATTGAGTAATTCTGTATCGCCCACAAACTTTGGCACTTCACTGTTTACCTCTTTTCTAGATCATTTATGAATATGCTGAACAGCACTGGTCCTGGTATAGATCCTTGGGGGACCCTGCTATTTACCCCTCTCCATTGTGAAAACTGACCATCTATAACTACCCTTTGTTTCCTATCTTTTAATCAGTTACTGGTCCATGCGAGGACCCTCCCTCTTTTCTCATGATTGCTTACTTTGCTCTAGCCAATTCCTGTAGAGGGCAGAAGTGCAGGATCTGATGATTTATTATGGGCTAGCCATTTTTCTCCCCCATTAGGGTGGGGCTGGAGTGGTATAATCTATAAAATCAGGCAACCAGAATCACCTAAACGGTAAGAAAATGGGATGCACTGAAGGGCACCCTGGACAGCAAGTGTGAATACTAAGTATGGCTGGGAGAGAGAGCCAAAAGCAGAAAGTGCTTCCTGTGTGAGTCTGAGGCAGATAAACAAACACACTGTGTAAGTGCTTAGTGACGTACGTGAACATGGCAGTGGCCCAGCAAAGGGCTGCCACCATCACAGTGTAGTTGTGTCCTCAGGATGGTGCACACCATTGTGGTGTCCTCTTAAGAGTGGTAGCCAGTTAGAGGGCACATGTACAAGAGCATCAGGCACCTCCAAAAC
The DNA here is from genome assembly GCF_016161935.1 of Mauremys reevesii. Classification (NCBI taxonomy): domain Eukaryota; kingdom Metazoa; phylum Chordata; order Testudines; family Geoemydidae; genus Mauremys; species Mauremys reevesii. Next base: position 22,013,749 of record NC_052640.1, on the reverse strand, counting down.
TAAGGCTCAAATTCAGTGGTCTCCTGTCTGATCCCAAGAGCCTGAATACCAAAGCCAGGCTCCCACTCTGTAACCAGATTCCACAAATGGGATTTGACGAAAAGGTGACTTGGGAGCCCCAGGCTGAGGAAGGGGTCAGAGGCAGGCACTCTTCTGGGTCTTGCGTCAGCTTCCCCAGGGTTCGGATTACTCAGGACAAGGTAAGACACACACAGACAACTGGAGCCACGTAGGTAGCTGGGGAGGGGAGGAGGCTGCCTCCTCTCACATATCAGCCACTCGGCAAGTTTACAGCACAGGAAACGGGCTGGACAAAAGCTCTCTGTGCTGCGAGGGACTCTGCTAAAGGATGCGGATGCTAAGGGATGGGGTGATGGGAGGTGAGATAAAGAGCAGCTGTGACCTGCATGCCCTGCTGCTGGCCACGGGACACTAGCTTCCCCTCCACCCCCATCACCACAAACACACATGCTGCTCCTGTCATTACGCAATCCCCTGCCAGCTTTACACACACACACACACGCTGCCAGGGTGCTGCCCTCACCTCGGTGTCGGTTGGTTGTCTTGTCAAACATCAGCATAGCATCATCCACCTGCAAGGGGCACAAAGGAGGAAAGGGCTCAGATCAAGTTATTACTGAGAAAGAGCTCTCTCCCTCCTTCCGGCTGGCCCCATGCCAGAGAGAAACGAGACACCCACCTGCCCCCAAAGCGGAACATCACACACACACACACAAATCAACCATTCACTTACCCTTGGGAGGCCCCCCAAGTGCCAGGGCCCTGACCCAACAATGGGACAGGATTTTCCCCCACATTAAAGCTTCCCCACTGTACTGAGGGCAGGGACTCCCAGCCTGAACCAACAGGCCCATCTCCATCCAACTTTTAGGGTGCTGGAACAGGTTCCCACCTAGCCATCTTCTGGGGAGGGCAGGCACTTTCCTTCCCACTGAGCCAGGACGCAGCCCTGGACAATTTGCCTGCAGCTCCACAGAGACAGAGAGAGAGAGACTGACTGTCTCGGTTTCCGTGTGCACAAACCAAAGCCTGAGAGGGGAGAAGGAACAAGAGCCTCACAGAGATGGAAAATGGAGGCCTCAGACACAACAGACAACTCTGCTTGGGGACTCTGGGAAGCCACCTCCACCCCAGAGGAGCTTTCCTCTAAGTGAGGTTTCCCACTGCTGGAGGGTGTAATTAGAGAAAATTTACTGCAAGGATTGAGCTAGTGCTGCCTACTGAATGGGGGAAGTGGAGGCAGACACCAACCATCTCCCTCCCCCCACCCTGGGGCCCCTCTCCACCCCCTGCCCCCACCAGGGCCTGGTGCAACTTTCTTTCCCCTGCCTGTGCTCTGCTGGGTATTTCCTTGTAGAGAAGCAAATCTGTGCAGCTACAAGTCAGGCCAAGCAGAGTTAAAAACGCACTCCAATCCCCTCTGCGTAAACCACCATGTAAACCTGTCCCACTGACCCGTGCTCCTCGCTAATACCACTGCCTTAATCTGATTATGAAACTGGATGTGCAAGTGCTCAAGGGAGGGGCAACAGTATCTACCCAGCAGCTAGCCAGGACCTTCCTCCGCCTCAAACAACAACAGCCAGGAGGGACCAAAGCAGCCTACATTGCTTGGGATCAGCTATTTCTCCCTCCCCCACTTACAATTCCCTGTTTTCCTCCTTCCCAGCCTTGAGATGTTGCCTCCCCAGAAAGGCCCTGCAGTCCGTGGCCTGAAGCACAAGGGGCTGAGTCCATCTCTACCAACCGGCACTGTCAGATGGCCAAGCCCCAGGCTTCATTCAAAAGAGAGCTTGCAGCTGGAATGGGATGGGGAGGGGGCTTACCAACATCCCCCCCTCCGACGAGGGGGCTCCATCAGCCTCAGCTGCCAGTGAGATAAAGGGGCACCTTTCTCCCATAAGTGAGAATGGAAAGAGGCCATTACTAAATACCCTCCACAATGTCACATGGGAAAGGGTCATGTGGTCACTTGGGTCCCCCCCCAAGAACAGGTGTCACCACCCACATCTGCCAGCTCCAAAGAGCAGAGTGACATACAGAGGACTCAGCTACCATCCCACGCCACACTGCAGCCAGGCAAGTGGGACTTGAACTTTCCCAGCTAGGCCCAAGATCCATCAGGGCCAAGACCCGAGAAACTCACTAGTGATCCAAGTTGAGCGGAAGGGGTCCGAACAGTGTATATGGAAGATATGACAACCAACACTTTGTCTGACACTCCATGCTACCTGCTTCTCTCCGCTGAGGCAGGTGGAAGGGGGGGGAGTTGCCTAATGGGTGGAAATATGCTCCAGCTGCTCGCTGTCACTCTCGTCAGCCATACCCACTTTTTACAATGGTCTTTGTTACCTGCAGAGCTTGGAAGGGGAGGGAGCTTTCACGACTGGTGGATCCCATGGGTTAATTAAGGTTATGTGGGCCTGAGTGGGATGGAGCACAATACCATGGCCCTCTCGGCAACACCCTAAAATCAGCAGCTGCCTCCTTGCAGTGCTTGAACCCCAATCACAGTAGCTACCATCCCGAACTAAGCCTCATGTCCTGACGGAGCTAGCAGTAGTCCCCTAAAAATCAGCCAATCCCCTCTGAAATCTAGTCCTCCACAGTCAGACTGCCCACTCTGTACTCTAAACAAGCCCCCACGCAGCCTAGTTACATTTACAATCTGAAAACAACTGTCCCCTACATGAACGCTATAGCCGTGCCACAAAACTCAGCCAACGCCTGCACTCTCTCAGTATCTTGAGTCTCCCATCCAGGAGCTCTAGGATCAAACAAAATCCCATTAGGGCCAGGACCATTTTATACACCAGCACAAATGCACTTTTAGAGTATCAACAGAAGCATTCACAGATAAATAACGGTTCAAAACACAGCAAAATGGATTCCTCAGACTTTCACCTCTAGAGACCCTGAGTCACATCTTTCCAACGTAACAGGCTAAATAAGTTTGATGGGCTCAGACTAGTTTGGAAATTGACCCACAGTTCAGCACAACTGGTGAATTTCTTTTAGGAGAGGCCCAAACTAGAACACCAGTGGGTTAGAATTAAGGAGCATCAGCAGCCTGAGGGGCTCAGGACTGGCTCAGCCAGCATTACAAATCGTCAGGATTGAGGTGCACTGTCAGAGCAGCGTGAGTGGCCCAGGACTGTCCCAGCATGGGGTGGCCACTTGCAATTCCCCATCCCATCAGTCAAACTCCCTTGTAATCGCCCTGCTGTGTCACACAACAGTACCACGAAGAGTTATCAGGCTAGCATTGCCATGGTAACTCCCAGGACACTTCAATAAGCTGTGCTGGCCCTGGGCTGGCTCTGGTGTCCTGGGGACAACATACACTAAAACACTCCAAAACCCACACAACAAAACGCAAGTGGAGCTCATTGCAGGATACCCTTCACTTCAGCAGCTCAGAGCAGGGAGGGACTTTGCATCTCAAACAACACCCTGACAGGGTTTCTCAAACTACACAACACAGGACTCAAACAGCGCCACCCTGTGGAGAGCATGGTAGATTATGGAAGATAAGCAAGAACAAAGAAACAGCAAGAATTCAACCATAGAGCAAAAAACTAAGCAATCCAGACAATATGGCAGAAGTGCAGGGAAACCTGGGAAGTGCCTAACTGTGCGCTCAGCTGCCAGCGCCTGCTGTCAGTAGGGAAGGCCGGGGGATCAGACAGGAGGCTCACACTCTGCCAGGGAGATGCACCTAGGAACGCCAAGCATGGGTGCTTTACAGACATGAACCAATAAATCCCACAGCCTCCCTGTGCGGGGGTGTGTGCGTCAAGATTATTTGTCCCATTTCACAGATGGTGAAACCGAGGCACAGAGCAGCAAAGTGGCTTGTCCAAGATCAGTGCCAGGAATGGAAGCCAGAGGATGCTGAGCTTGCAGCTCCTGGAAAGCAGGCGGCCAGGCTCCCCTTCAGCCCTCAGCACATTCCCAGCGGCACAGGCCATTCCGAGCCCCACACCGGGCGCACATTCAACTCACAAACTGCTAATGTGTGTCCTTAATAGGCTTCTGTGTCCATGGAAACCCAGGGCAGGGGAGGCGGGATTAGCGGGGCCGGCTGGCCCCAGCAGCCAAGTTCATGTGGCCAAGCGCTAAGTGTGAGTGGCAGTCCTTGGCGGGCGGCTATTGTTGTGGCTGGCTGTTGGGTGCCTCTCTGGGCAGAGCCCCCGCTGGGATCCCTGCCACTCCCCGGCCCATTCTCCTGAGCCTTTCTTCTCCGGGCCGCGCTAGCTTTGCCAACGCCGAGTTAGGCCTGAACAAAAGAGGCTGCTGGGGACAGCTTCTCTTGGGGCCTGATTACCATGGTAACCCTGCCCCTCCAATCCCAGCTGCTGGATCAGATTAGTGCGAGCTCTAATGCTCTTCTGCAAAGCGCTCAGCACAGACACAAAGACACCCTGCTGCGGCCAGTCTCACCAGGAGCCGGCCTCACAGGCCTGTGTGAGAGAGGGCAGCCTGCACCCCCCGCCTCAGACACACACAAAACGGCCTTTCAAGGCCACCTCGCTCCCCCTGTGCGCACAGCGCTGGAGCAACGCTACACCTCATACCACGGCATACCCAGCACAGCAGCTCAGATCTATGCCCATACCCCACGCCCAGCCTCCAAACATCCCCTCTCTGTCCCCAGATTCCACCCACCCAGATTTCAACATAAGCTTGCCCAAAGAGGGAAGGAGCAATGAGCCAACCCCCACTCTTCTCATCAAAGGGGAGGGATTCACAGTTCTCCCATCTCACAAAACTAAGTGGAGGAGGAAGAAGGGGAGCACCCAACCTCCCCAGAGCTCCCTCCAAGGGGGTCATCTAGAGGACAGAGCCACCCTCTGATTTCTTCCAATTTCACAGATACAGCGTTGGGCTGAACAGGAGCAGAGTTACCCCAGATTTCCTTCGCTCATGCACACAACCAGCAAAACTAAAACTAACAAGCACAGCCCAGAGAGGGCTTTGCTGCCTTAGTCTCTGTAAAACAAAATCCTGTTGAAATTCAACCACACACCCAACAAAAGGGCATTGCAGTGCACACATGAGGTTGGGAATGTATTCTGCTCACACACACCCTTCACAAAAACTACCCATTATAAAAATATTATAGTTAAGAATTTCGAGTCTGGCGGCAAATTCTCAGTTAAGGCTCCCACACCAACTTGAATCCTGTCCCTGCCCCCACTCCATACACAAGCCAGAGACCACACCCCCACCATCCTATTGCCATATCAGCTCTGCCCGCCCTCTCGTGCATATGCATTAGGATAAGTTATTTCATTCTGTAATCCTGCCCAGGGACCACAAGGCTGGATGGGGAGATTCTGGCCCATCTCAGGAGGGGGTCTCAACTCCCCGTTGAGGAGATGTGAGAAAGGGTTGGAGAGGGGGGTGTTTCAGTGTACACGTGGGGGAGTAGAAAGGATCCCCACTCTGCATGCCGAGGATAGGTAGGGATGTGGAGAGAGGTCTGGGGACAGGCTGGTGCTGGCTCCGAATACGCTGGCCATGAAGAAAGGGACAGAGTTAAAAGTGGTTTGCAATGGGTGTGTGGGGTTCTTTGGTCCGTGCACTGAGAGGTGTAAAGGCAGAGAAACATTTTGAGCTTGTACTGAGAAAAGGAGGGGTTGCCCAATGGGAACAGGAACGCAGGGTGTGATCTCCAGCCCACGTCGGGAAGGTGGGCAGAGATACTGGGAAAGGATTAAAATTAACTTCAGAATTGTCTGATTTTTTAAAATCGCATTTACGTTCCAACAATACGGTTGCAATGGGGTGTGGACATTCCATACAACTGTAACTGGGCATTAACAAAAGTTTTGCTGGGTGAATTGTCTTGTTTCTCCCTCTTAAATAAATATTTGTGTTAATGGCTGAAACACAGCAGATGAGCGTTTAGCTTAGTGGTCAAGGCTGGAGTGATCCAACATCTGACATTAGAAGTTCAAGGCTTAAGTTTCTTCTATAGCTATTGGATAATGTCTCTCTCCTTGTTCAACTACTAGGCTCAGCCGGGGGGGGGCGGGGAGGAAAAGGTTAAACTATCAACTCCAAATGAACTGCCTCCACAGAACTCGGCCACAGGACTCACAGGGCAATGGGACTTTTTGAGCACTGTTTGGTAGTTAGGGGGCATACGCATGTCCAAGTCCCACGTTCTATAGACAGAGGGTATAATGATCCCCCCTCATTAGCAGCCCCCCAGCTCCTTCAGAAACCTTCTCTGGAGTTGTGCACCAAATCCATGGGGAGGAGGGAGGAATAATGTGGCTTTGTGGAGGAAATACATTCAGGGACAGAGTCGTCCTTAGGCATACGCAGCTGCATAGGGCAGCCAAAATCTGGGGCACCACCGGAACCACAGGTGCGACTTCTCATCTTGCTGGGAGGTGCTAGACCCGCCCCCTCCGCTTCAGGTCCTGCCCCAACTCCAACCCTTCTCCCAAGCCCCCACCCCTACTTCACCCCCACCCCACCTCTTCCCCATCTCCTCCCCTTCCCTCCTGGAGCTTGAACGCCACGAATCAGCTGTTTGCAGCGCTCCAGGAGCGCTGGGAGGGAGGGGGAGGAGTTGGTAAGCGTGGGGCCACCGGCGCGCAGGAGAAGGGGGGCAGAGAGGAGGAGCTTGGCGCTGGTGGGTGCTCTGTACCCACTAAGTTTTCCAGCCCCCGAGTCCACGCCTATGATCAGGACAGCAGGTAAGAGCAGGTCGGCTCCCACACATCCAGCACGTGCTGCAGTCTCCTTACTAGGCAGAAGGCGGGGGCCATATTCACAGAGCCAAATGCACCAGCGTAGGGGCACCATCTGCGCCGGCATAGGGGCACCTGTTTAACAATCTTAAGGATGGCCCTGTTCAGAGACAGTGTTACCTGGTGGTAAGGAGCCCCCTCTTCTAGTCCTTCATGGCATTGCTACTGCTGAGCCCTACTCTAGGGAGCTGTGCTAGCAGTCTCCTCCCTGAGGAAATGGGCTAAGGAGCTCTGGTAGCTGATCAGGAATTGAAGCTCTTCCCTCCCAGAGTCAGCCTTTGATCTTGCTGCAGTGCTGAGAGCAGCCCTACAGATTTCACAGATAGGCACATGGCATTGAAGCTGCCCCCCTCTCCCCCCGGTGAGTAGGCCCTGAGATGTTTAGGCAGAAGGATGTTAAACCAGTTCACCAGACTGAACGTACAGTATTATCCACGCAGATAGCCTTTCAGCAGATATGCCTTAGCCTCCAGGTTTTTCCTCAAAAGGCCACAAACAGTTTAACCTTTTCAATGGCCTAGTCCCATCAGCTAACAGCTCACTAATACAGTCATGGGGCTTTGGGGAGGGATGGGCAGAGACAGATTCAGATGAAAATCTAGTAAAGTTTTGGAGTGAGCGTCTGCAGGTCGACATCTTGGTGAAAGTTGCAAATATTCAAATAAGAACTTTGAAGGCAGAAGTGGAGGCTTCCCCATGGCTGCAAAGAATGAGACCTTCAGAAAGAGACTGAACCAGGGCTTTGGAGCGGAGCATGGAGCTGGAGCGCGGCGCAGCTCTGGAGCAGTGGAGCTGCAGGTTTTTGCCTGGAGCTGGAGCGGAGCCGGACAGCTCCAAAGCCCTGGACGGAACAGGATGTAGTAAATCATGATGAACTGGAAACTAACAGCCATGCTACTAGGTGAAATGACATGAGGTCCTGGTGTACTAACCAAACTACTGGGACAACACAGCTTGATTTAGGGGAGGAGTAAATGGTTACTTGATCCATGCACAGGGACAGAAACTCCAAAAAGTAGATGTGCTGAGCCCATGCCAGTGCTAAGACCACCACGCTGGCTCTGTCCTGCTGAAACCTTCTCACTGCTCTGGGGATGACAGTAAAGTGAGGACAGGAGCCCCTTTCCCCCAGTGAAAATGAAAGGGGCCTGATAGGCATGCCTGTGCCTGCTTGCTCTTGAGCAGATCCTTGGACACCTGGCAAATATCAGATGAACCACCAGCATGAGTGGTCATTCAGACTCTTGATCTGCGCTTCTCTGACTCAGGTCATTGGCTGCAGCATCTTTGGCTCCGTGCCTGCCAGATGCAGAGTAAAGGGAATCCCTTTGTTCCAGATGTAGAACTGCCACAAGACAAGTTGCCTGCTGACACAATGGAGGTGATCAAATTCCCCCCATCTGTTCGGGATGTAAATTGCAACCATGTTGTGAATAAAAATTTGCATCAGTTGCCCTTTGATCTGTGGAAGAAAGGATTTGAAAGCCTCTGCTGTAGCAAGTTTACATAGAGCTTTGATCCCTGAAGTGGACTGTGGACAATTAAGGATCCAAATTGTGCTCTCCCAACCGTGAGCAGGGGAGAAGGACATTATTTTTAAGACATTCTCCAGCAGCGTCCACAAGAATTTTTGATTAGGAGAGTGGGGAAACACTCATTTCCCAGCTGTGAAATACTAGTCTGTACATGATTTAACTACCCTTGCAAGGGTCACATCCCTGGCCTTCTAATGGATGTGCGTGTAACGCAAAGGTGCAGGCGGCTATCTGGCCCAACACCTAAAGATAAAATCTCACAGGGCCTTCTAGCCTGGACCTGGCTAGGTTCACTGCCTGGATGAGATCTCAAAACCTGGCCTGTGATGGGCAACCTAGAACCCTTGAAGAATTTAAGGTGGCCACTATGAAGGTGAGAACCCAGGCTGGACAAAGGTAGATTTTTCCTTGTTTACCCTCAGACTGGGAGATATATAGAGGGAGCACAGGATATGGGTCACCTCACTGAAAGACTGAGCTCTCATAAGCAAGTCATCTAGCTAGGGATACCCCTGCAGGCCCAGGCAACACAGACAAGTCACAGCCACCTCCATGGATCTGGTGAACACTCTGGGGGCTGTAACCGGCCTGAAGGGTTGAGTACCTTGTACTGATTGGTAATTGTCTACCACAAACCTCTGAGGTACTTCCTGTGCTTTTTCCTTTTCAAAATGTGAACGTAATCATCGTGAAGGTCAAGGGCCTCAAACCAGCCTGGAGGGTTAGGAGTCAGGATTAATCTCTCCAGGGAAAACCTTGCAGAATTGGATTTTCTTTATGTAATTGCTCAGTTGTTCCAATTTCTAGAATTGGGTGCAGACCACCATTCCTTCTTGAGAGAAGGAAACAACACGTCTACGATTCTAGTTTAACTGGGCCAAGAGCTCTTCACGAAGTTCCTCATGAGAAGGCTCCCTGAAAAGGGAAGGGGGCTTGAGCTCTCTCATTGTCAAGAATGGGAAGAAGTACCCCCATGCAGTGAGCTCTAGGACCCAGCAGTCCAAAGAAATTACTCAGATGCCTTTAAAAATAAAAAAGGGAATTGTTCCCAAGGGGTGAGGTGAAAGAGGAAGAAGTTGAGGATCTGGGTCCTCCAAAATTGCTTTGAGGTCCTCTGGGGCATATTCTCACTTGCTGAACTAGATGCAGCACCAGCTCCGGCTGAGGTGGAAGGTATTTTCCTCCTCTGATGGTTTCTTTTTTTAAATTTCACTTTAAAAAAAAGGCTGTCTAGTCCTATTGCTGGTAGCCTGATTCCAGGAAGGACTGTTGAAATTGTCCCTTGTGAAATCTAAACTATTTCCTGCAAATAAAAGCTGGTTCAAGTCCAGACACCTCTCCATGGATTTCGTGACCTTAATCCTTTCCACAACCTCTGTCCCAGAGGGGAAAAGGTTGGTTTCTTTAAAAGGCAGGTCCATGACCTTGGCTTGGTGGAGATGAGAGTTTTGGAGCCAAGAGTGTTTCTTAAGGGACTCAAGGATGTTCAAAGTCCTAGTATAGTGCAGTCTGAGACATCAATGGAAGCTTTGGGAGTATGCTTAGACACCTGGCCTTCCTCAAACAAACAATTCCACACATCCCTGTATCTTCTCCTCATAAAGGGAGCTGATCAATGTTTTTCATTCATAGCATTTTAAAAATAAAAAACAAAAATGGCCTTTCTTTGAAAGGAAAAGCTTTTTTATATTGATTTTTTTAATTTTCCAGTTTTTTGTAAACAAACAAACAAAACACCAAACATTTGAAGTTTTGGCAGGTTGTTTTTACCCTCTCCCTCCGATTTTCCCCTTAATTATTGCGCAATGGCAAGTATTTTCCATACATGCACTTCTTCTTTTGCCAAAGGTCAGAGAAGTTTAAAAAAAAAATCATTCATATACTTGTTCTCAGTGGCAACACTTTTTTTTCCCCCCAAAGATTTGAATTTTTTTTAAAAAAAAATTGTGATCAAAATGGAAAGTGGTTCCATTTCAAACCCAGCAACACAAATTTCAAATTTGCTCATTAAATTGTTTTTCTATTTTTCTGCTCATGAATGTGCTGAGCTCAAGATCCTGCCTTTGATTAGGCAGAAAACTTATGTCTGGCAATAGCTACCTTGGCAACCTTGACAGCTGGAGAGTTCATACATTTTAACACCAGGGAAACCACTGTGATAATCTAGCCTGACTTCCTGCATAACACAGGCCACAGGATTTCACCTAGTAATTCCTGCACCATGCCCATGCCTTCTGGCTGAGTTAGAGCATATCTTTTAGACAGACACCCAATCTTGATTTGAAGATTTAAAGTGATGGAGAATCTTCCACATTCCGAGGCTTGTTGTGTCAGGCTTGCCTAGCAGTTAACCTTCCACCTTAACACATTCAGTTGTTTGAGCCCCTTGTCCCCAGAAGTAGATGACAACTTCCTGGCTTTAAATATTTCACTTGCAGCTGAGATCACAATTGAGCTCGGGGTAGGATTCTGGAAGAACAATCCAAATCTTTCCCTGGGAACTGGCAGAAAGATCTAGGAGTCTGACAAATCAAGGCGCAAAGGCCAGATGCTGCCTGCCAAATCCTGGGAAGCTCTGGTGTCACACAGAGGAGGGGAAATAGTAGTCACGGCAGTCTCATCAGGGCACCTTAGAAGATAGTCCTCACCAGTTCCTGCCTCTCAGAGTACCAATGTCCTGTGGATCAGTGGTGCTACTGGATGTGGGGTCAGACAGAGGTCAGGTAGTCCCGAAAAAGACTGCCTTCTTTGGAGGAGACTTCCTGGCAGAGGAGATCGAGGTCTCCTCAATTCCTTACACTAAAGATATCGCAGATGCGGGAGGACCACAGGGCCAGACACAACAAGGGGTAGAGTACCTCTAAGGAAGAGATCCTGGATAACTCTTCAACGAGGCTCTCCAAGATGACAAGGTTCCAAAGATGATGATGTATTAAAATAAGGCTCCCCATGAGGAAGAACCATAGCTGACTGGTTGGTACAGAACACTCTTTTCATAGACCTGGATATCATACCATCCTGAACTCAGATCTCATGGGAGCTGAGAGCCCCCAAGACTGAAGGGTGGCACAGGCTTGCCTCAGAACCACAACACCAAGGAGTCATCCACACATGGCCAAAGGAAGACCATTTTGGTGAAAGCCTCTCTGGAAATGATCCCACTGGGAGAAGAAGCTGGGGCTTGGCACGGAGAATGGGGACATCCTTCGCACCAGAGCTCTGAGGGTGTGCATTTCTGTTGGAGTGGTCAGGTGAATCAGAAGGATGCTCCGAAGCAGAGGATCAATCCAGTCGACCCAGATCTAAGAGGCCCTTCCTTATGGGAAACTCCTATGATCCGAGCAGGCCAATTACATCAGAGTTAACCTAGCTCTAACTGCAGGATGCTTTCTGGAGCACTCCTCCTTTTTGCCATGAGGGTTACTGAACTGCATGAAGCTCTCCTTCCAGCCCTGTCCAAGGAACCTGGAGCCTTAGCTCGGGGAACCAATCTGAGCAGTTCCTTGTGGGGCATCTTTTAATTGTGGACATTCCCTTTCTGCGTGCGTGTTCTCTCTCTTGGCTTCCACTCTAAGGGAGGTTTCAAAGGCACATTACATAGCCCTAGACACTCCTCCACAGAAGGTCTCCTAGAATACTGTGCCTCCAAAGCTTATGGCAGCAAGAAATTCTGCTGTTTTCTTTTTGGGCCCTTTTAGAAGGGGCCCTTACAAGCCATCACAGCATTTTCCCCAGGCACGAAAGGCACTTTTCCTGCTTTTATGGAGTAGGAAACATAGGACAAAAGGAGCATTATTTAAAGCCAGTCTTTTTGGTAGCGTTCTCTCTCTTGGGCAAACCCTGACAAAACAGTCAAGACATTAGAAAGGAGAAGTGTGCATTCCTAAAATTAATTATAAAAGTACATTAAAGCTATGTACAAATGCTGTGTGTCTTACATGACTGAAGGGAGAGGTTGGTTCTGTGACACTGTTTGGAAGGCAGAGGGACAGTTACCAGATGCAGGGTATTTGTGCTCTATGGAACTTAAGGCTAAGAGAGGAGTGTGCCCCTGACTTTCAACTACTGATCAAAACGGTTCTGTGACCATTGAGCAGACTCATGACTCCTGCAGTGGTGCTCTGGAGACATCACCACGGAACAGGACATATGGATACAAAACATTTACTTTCTGTGTTAGAATACAGAAAAAATGTAAAATATTTACATAATGTAAATATTCTAAAAAATGTAGAATACAGAAAAAAGTGACTAACATGGATACTGATTCCCAGAGCACTGAACACTTCCCCTTTCTCCCAAGACTGACTGGAAGCATTAAGTTGCTGCAAGTTACTGTGATGTATGTTTTGTTCATCCCAGGATGCATGTATCATTCATTCTACAAGACAAAGCAAAGGTACTGGACAGCACCACTCCAAGTAGAAGAATCTAACTTTATAGGTGATAAAGAATTCCTGAAAGCTACACTGATATGACACAGCCGATTGGTGATGATACTCTCTTCCTACTCATTTTCTTCTCTCCAAACATTAAGGCATTCACACACCATAAAACCATCTTATGCCCTCCTCTGGGCTGCTGCTGGCGCCCTCTTTCAGAAGAGACACAGATACTAAAGTCTCATGTGTCATGGTCATTCAACATTTCATGGCATTTTCTGCCAAAGTTAGGGTGCTAATCCCTGTGTCCTGGCAAGATTCCAATGTAGATAATTACATTCTGCCTCCCTAAAATCCCCAAGAAGTTCTAACTGGCTATGGTATCCTTCACTTCCTGTCCTAAACAACTGTGCAACAGTTCTGTGCACTGATAATTAAACAGTTACTGTGCTCCACCCCAGAAGCGGTAGAGCAAAACAATCCCTATCTGTAATAACTTGCATTATTTCTTAAGTGTATAAAGTGCTTTAAGGACCCTTCAGGGTGACAGTAGTAACATTACACAGCACCTATTACACCACAAAATGCTCACTCTTCCCAGTGCATAACAGGCTAAGACGGAAGATCTTTATCACTTCAAATTCTACCCCACTTGTTTTCCAGCATGTGACAGGCACGTGTGCTCATTGAGGACTGACTGAATTGGAGTTAGAGGAGCCCATCTGGTTTTGAATGATCAGCTGACATAAAACAGCTATAGTAAAATGCAGAAGCACCTGGAGCTTTGGGCAGCTTGCTTGCCAGATTTTCTTCCAGCTTCCTAAAACTGTCACTTCTGGCCCAAGACTCAGCAAGAGAAGTTTCAGTCCAAAGGATTTTGTTTTAACAGAAAGTTACAAAGGGGTCAACCATAAGGCTGAGAATCAGAAATGGCCAAAGCTACACAGTTTGGTTCTGGATCAGATTATCTTCTTAGTTCAGATCTAGGGTTCGAACGGACGCCAGCTTTCAAACACCTTAACTATGAATCTATGGGACTAAAAGCCTCAGAGGCATCTCCGGAGAGATTCAGGGGAGGGGGCAGAGCACGCAGCCTCCCCTCTCTCAGGTTCCATCTACTCCATGAGCAAGCAAGGGGCTTCTGTTCAAAATCATTACAGGGCAGGCACATCTGGCCACAACCCTCTGCATGAAAATTCCAGCCACCCAAACCTTTTGCTGACCTATGGTTTACCTGATCACCAGGAAGCACCCCTTCCTGCCCAGCAGAGAGACAGCCCTGATCCAATGTCACCCATCAGACTTACCTTCCCAAACTGCTCAAAATACTGTTTCACATCCTCCATGGTAGTGTTCACAGAGAGACCCCCCACAAATATCTTCTTCGTCCGCGTTACCATCTGGGAAAGGGGAGGACAGGGATTCATGGGAGAAACAGAGTTAGCAGAGAACAAGATCTGTCTCCAAAACCTCCTCTTTTGTAAGCTGAAGAACATGCTGTGCACTGTATTCCACTGGAAGACTGCCCGCAGCAATGGAGCAGAGAGTCCCCTAATGTAACACTGTATCTAACGGAGGACATTTCAGGCCCCAGATATTTCATATTGTGAAACTCCATCACTCAAGTGCAATCTCAGACCTGCCCAAACATGCACCATATTGCTGTAGGGAGACCAGATGTCCTGATTTTATAGGGACAGTCCCGATTTTGGGGTCTTTTGCTTATATAGGCGCCTATTACCCCCCACCCCCCTCGCGATTTTTCACATTTGCTGTGTGGTCACCATACATTGCTGTCTCCTACCCCTTTCCTCCCTAACCCCCAGCATGCACAAGCTCACCAACTGCCCGTGGGACTTGCCAGGGCACTGCCACTAATCTCTCATCTACCCCCTGGGGATGGGTACAGCATGTTAAAGTCTTTCCCCACTAATCGTTCAGTCACCCACTTTCACAAACCTCCTTGCAGACACACAGAGTGCTGCCATCTCCTTCCCCACCCTCCCGTCACTCACACAGGGCACTGCTGTCACCCTGCCAATCCCTGCAGTGAAATGGGAAAGCAGAACATGGCTGTGATACAAGGTGGAGATCTCCATGGCCCACAGGTCTGCAAATTGTGCAGTGTCCAGTCCTACAGGGAACAAGCGCCGCTCCACTCCCATTCCCAAGCCATCAGGTTTAAGGAGCCAGAGGAAACTCCCCGTTAAGCCTTCTTGTGCATTTGGGAGGAGGCAAAGGAAGAAACCCTGCCCTTTCTCTCCCCCCAGCCACAGGAGATTGAGGAGGAATAACTGAGGGGGGCAATGGCTGCTAGGATGAGGCACACTGGTGTCCTTTGAACTGATGCTCCAGCTGCATCCTCCCCTCAGCCTCTTGGCCACACCCCTGCTCTAGCAGGGACACATGGTCCTAATAACCCCAAGGAGCACAGGGCTAATCCGCAGCAATTCCATGGCTTGGAGAGCAGCCTGTTCTAACACTAAAGCACCTTCTGTCACCAAACTGCTTAATGGAATTAACCCAATTCCTACCATGTGCTTCCTGGCTTGTTACTCAGGATACCTGCTCACTAATTGTTCTCAGCTCCTGATCCCCAGTGCTTTCCTCCCCACATCAGTCTCTTCTTCCACTCTGCAATTCTCTCCTCTCCTCCTCTTCCTCAGCAGCCCTTTCTCCCGCTGCAGTACTTGGGGTGAGACTGTAGGCTCTCGTCCCCCCGCCCAGTTACGTGAGACCCCCAAATCTGTATTGCACTTTGAAGGCAAGTTGCCAATTTGCTCTTCACTCTGCAGTTAAAAGTTTCCCATTGAGCATCTGATAGAACCCCCACAGCTGCTCGCTTCCACCAAGCGCCCACCTTCCTGGTGCATGTCAAGCCCAACGTCCTTCTGTCTCTGGCCTTACAATGCTGGTGTGCACCTTGCCAGTCCACAAAATGAAGTTCTTTCTCCCACACCTCTGCCCAGGTCATCCTACAGATTCCGGATACCGGCTACCAAAGAGCAGAAGGTGCTATGTTCTTGAGCAGAGTTCTGCATTTCATCAGCTCCACTCACTAAGCATGATCTAAACACAATGGAGTGGAGATTGGGCTGTTCCAACCCCACACTGGCAATCACAAGAGCATCACAAAGCTCCATAGTGAGCTAGATCAGGCACAACGGAATGCTAGTCTAGAGGTGGAGCACCAAAGGTCATCATTAAAGTAGGAACTAAGCCTGAGTATCAATCATCAGAGCCTTAAGGACCAGTGCTGGCAGGTGCACCAAGATGCCCTTCCAGCATCCTCTGGACAAAAGCACAAAGAGGATTTAAGTTCATTGAGTTGCACCTTTTCAATTTGTAAAAGCTGCACATGCTACCTACCTTGGGCTGTGCTCGGCGGGGGAATGCTACTTTTGGGTCGATCTGAAAGAGACATGGGAGAGAGAGAGAGCAGGTGAACACACTTTAATTGCCTACATTTTGTTTTTTAATGTAAGCTCTCTACAAACTTTGCCCAACTGATAGCTTGCCAGATCCAAGAAAGACACCTAATGAGCATAAAGTAGACGGCAGACAACTTTATCTTCTATTAGAACTGTGATCCCTGGAGACTACAGTTCCCAGCATGCAATGTTCCATCTGAATGTGAGCAGCAGCAGTTCAGCACAAGATGGAACACCACAGGCTGGGATTAGCAGCCTCTGTTAGCCAGTCCTCTGTATTCACACTCTACCTTGGCCACCCTGCACCAGCAATTTCACATTAAAGTGCTCTATAATCTCCCCTTCGCTCCGGCTAAGTGTACAGAGCTCACCTGGTTAATAGTGGAGCAGGAAACGGCCAGCACATAAAAAGCTAAGAACTTCATCCCCAAAAGGATGGATTCACATGAGAAGGGATGATGTGAATTAAACAGAAGAGTCCCAAGGACAGAGAGTTGCAATACAGACTCCTGTCATCAAATCACACAGTATACTACTGCCCCGTCTGCAGGATTTATGCTTTACAATAAAAACAATCTGTTACAATCATCCTACTGTGCTAGATGCACCTATCTGTTTGGTTTATTAATAAACCTGCTGTCCACTGGAGTGCCTGTATCTCGGCACTAATATCCAGGTGGTGCACATTCTGCTGAGGTCAGCAATGGATGAACACACGGCTGCACTATTAACACTACCACAACTTAAACTAGGAAAATACTAATGCACTGAAAACCAAACACACACACACACACACACCCCCCAACTCATGATGTCACCTTTACATCAGAAATGATCCAAATCTACAAATCAGCTTAGAGAGCCCTGTGCTAAAGGAGGGTCTGTTCGGCCCACAGTGGGAAAGGCTGTAGCTGGGAGAGGAGCTGAGAAGTTTGTCCCATTAGCCCAGCAGCTCAAACAGCCCACAAGGAAACTGCGTCTCTCCAGCTCCTCTCACTGCTATTGTTCTACTTTCCAGCCTGGCTTTTCTCCCTTCGTTCATCCTTTCATTTATCATACAGAACCCAAAGCTCAGTACCTCTTCAGATCACTCCCCTCTGCCTTCCCACCTCCATCCTGATCCACAACCTAGAACATAAATAAACTCAGCGTGTAAGTAAACAGAGGCAAAAGTGAAGAACATAAATAAACCTCCCCTTACGACCGCCAAACACAGAGAGCAACATACCCTCTTGGTGCCTCAGAGGGACATCTGAGCACCTTTCCCTTCTCCTCCCCCTTCCTCCCACTCCAATCCTCTGGCTTCCTGGCTAGTGCAGAAATCCACAGTGAATTCTGAGGACAGAGGACGGCAGGAGACCAAGAGGCTGATGGCAGATAATAAGCAAAAACAATAATCTACTGTCTTTTAGTTCTCAGCCAGTGTCATTCAGCTCCTGCCAAGAAGATGCTTTCATACACAGCAAAGTTAAGCCCAGGCCTCATTTTTTCATTACCCTGAGCATGATAAACTGGGTAGAGATAACATATCCACCTGGCTAGAGGGGGTAGGCAGTAATTTAGCAAATTCTTCTGCACAACTAGCTATTGTTGCTGGTAAACCGAGGCCTGACCAATCAACTGCAGACCCGTAATGGAAGGTGCACAAAGGAGAGAATGTTCAATACAAGACTCAAGGTACTAAAAGGGGGCTATTCCTCAAGTGCAGGAATTTTCATAATTAAAGGAGAAGTGGTGGTAATCTCTTCCTGTATCCCTGGTACTAAAGCCAATAATCTGGTAGAGTTTTACTTCAGTGTCAGTTATGGATGTGATAAAGATTTGTACACAAGGAATTCAGAGTTCCTCAGATAATGTCCTAAAAAATTTAACCAGTATCAGATAGTGGTTAGGGGTGTTATTTAAGTACTTGTCATTTCATTTCAATTTACTAACCTTTAGGGACAAATTGTGCCCATGGTTATATCCATGGAATCCCACTGACCTCACAAGTGTAAACGAGGGCACAACTGGGCCCTTCATTACCACTTTTCAGGCCACGTAACGCTGTTTAATTCCCATGTAAGCTCATATAACTACATTTAACTTGCTGACATCATTATCCATGTTATCTATATCCATTAGCTGGGATACGAAGTGATTCAAAAAAGCACAATTGTCATATCTCTAGTGCCAGCTTTGTTACATTTGTTAATAGTGAATCTGAAAATGCCTACAGCACCCCTTTCACACACACAAATAAAAACAGCAAAAGCAAAAGCAAGAAAACCTCAAACACATCACTGTTTCTAGGGCACATAAAGAAACTGAAGGCAGCAGCCGGCTGCAGCTTCACGCAAATCTTTTACCTTGAGACGGCAAAGCCAACTCTCATATCAAGCATTTCCATAAATAACTCCTGTAGGCTGCTAGCTAGCTTACAAACAAAGAGAAGTCTGAAAGGCACAAGGTTTCCTCCAGAGAATCAGGCCAACAACATTAATTACAATAGGAAGAATCAGAAAACAATGAAGCAACAAGTTGGGCAGACGTTATCTACCAAGTGCTGTTTACCAGGAGACACCAAGCACAGAGAATGGGGTGTAGTTTCAGGACACTGGGCTTTTCCCACAAAGTTTTATAAAAGCCTAAGTTAGGATTCAGATGAGTTGGTGACATTTAGTCCATGACTAACAGCAGAAACTTTCAACTAAAGAGGGGTTAAAAACAAAAATAAAAAAACCCACACATCTAAGGCTCCACACGGGGCTACAAAATCAGCATGTTTTAGGGGAATTGAGAGCCACTGAACTGCACATATAGATCAGGCTTAGATTCTAATCCAGCAATTACCAGGCAACATACCCCAAAACATTCAGCCCAGATTTAAACTTTAAAAATAATAATAATAAAAAAAATCAAAGTTCCTGACAAAGAAAGGACTCTAGAGAAACTGCCACCATTCTTCTTGCTTCCTCAACATACAATCAGCAAGCCAGATGCATCAGAGAATTTCAATGGCTGGCCAGCCCCACATGTTCTTTACACCACAAGTCCCTTCTCTTCTCCTCCAGCACCTTACCCATTCCCCATCCCCTCCCCTTCCTGGGCCCAGCCAGAGGATTGCAGAATTGCTTTAAGACCAGAAGCAGCATTGGGTTAGACAGGTAAGAATGGAGACCATCGATTGCATCTCACTTCTGTCCCAGAAATACTCTAGGGACTGCTGCTACCATCAACATCCACACTCACCTTTTCAAAAGTGAGCTAGGCTAGTCCCACAGATTCACCATCAGACCCCATGTTTGCATGGACTATAAAATAAAACAAGCCTGCTCCCACCCCAAAACATTTCATCATAATCCTCCCCCCAAAGCAAAACTAACTTTGCACCACTCTCACGAGAGGACGAGGTTTTTAAGACTCCTGGCAATCTGCACGCTGCAAAGGCGGCTGGAATAGGTTTAACCAGGAGCTCCCATGGGGAGGAAGGTCCTGTATACATCAAAGGGAACGATCCATGCAGTTAAACAGGAACAGACATAAATCTCACCGCAGCTCATGCTGTAAGCCTCAAGAAAGGGGTCTCTCTCCCGCTCTCTCTATTCAACTCAGATAAAGAATTTGATGCCTGAACTGCCTTACTAGACTTCAAGTTACACATGTGGACTTTTCATTAGTTCATGGCTGGAACTGGAACTTCTTTTTTTCCCCCTCCATGTGCCCCCACCACTTGTATCCCCACCCCTGGGGCAGTATTAAGAGGAATTTGACAGCACAAAAGTCACTAAAACTACTCAGACAAAAGATCTCCAACACCCACTCCCCAAACACAGATCCTACATATCTCTCTGATGCCAAGGGCTTGCAATGCAGGAACTGACAGTCTATGTTGAGACCCAATGACTCCGCACACAACCCCCCCCCCCCCAAACTATCTACAAGTTCACAAAGTGGCTAAACCAGCCTGTAATTGCAAGAACTGATGCACCATCCTGGGGGATGGAGGCACCACTGATATCTCAAAAAGCAGAAGATGGCCCACAAAGGCCACTTCTGAGCACACTAGGAGACAATAAACTTCAGGAATAAGTGGTCATTGCAAATTTGTATCCTGGGGAAGCCATAGGAGAGCATGAGGCAACAACTCCTCAACACAAAGAGATATGGGTCTATAATAGGGGTTCTCAAACTGGGGGTCATGACCCCTCAGGGAGTTGCAAGGTTATTACATGGTGGGTTGCAAGCTGTCAGCCTCCACCCCAAAACCCTGCTTTACCTCCAGCATTTATAATAGTATTAAATATAAAAAATTTAAAAAAAAAAAAAAAGCATTTTTGACTTATAAAGGGGGGCGCACTCAGAGGCTTGCTGTGTGAAAGGGGTCACCAATACAAAAGTTTGAGAACCACTGCTCCATAGCATCACCAGAGAGAACAGGCCTAGCTGTTTGTAAGCAGGGCTTTGCAGCTGTGCTCCGACTCCGCTCCAGCTCCAGGCAAAAACCTGTAGCTCCACTGCTCTGCGCTCCGGGCTCCACTCCAAAGCCCTGTTTGTAAGGGTCAACCGCCCATCATGGAGGGGTTACACCTATGGCAAAATAGGTGACTGGTGCACGCAAGAGACAAGAAAAGCCTACCAAAGGCTGTGGGTGCTGTATTTCCATAAGGGACTAAGAGAGGGCACCACATGAGAGTGTGAGGCTCTCTATGTCCTCTCCACTTAGGGGGTAGCTGCCCCCATAGACACAGTTAGTTTCACATGGACACACTTTTTCTTGCGCAGTCCTGAATCTATTCAGTCTTTTCAACTCACAAAGTGCCACAATCAGTTTCACAAAAGGGATCTTGCAATCAGTAGGCAGAATGGAAAATCATAACCCGGGATTCATAATCAATACTCCAACATTCACAAACCAATCCATACCTGGTCATCCATAGCTCAGAAGAGCAGTCAGTTAACAAACCATCACCAGGATGCAGAAGGGTGGGATAATTCTTTATCAGTAATCAATACTTTACACCCCTCATCGGGAATCAACCACCACAATCAATCAGTGCTCTCAGCACTGAGGCTCAGTTGACAAATGAACCCCCTTAGATGGGAGAAGAAACCTCACCGTCTTGGAGTCCAGTTCATGTCTGGATTGGGCCAAAACCTTGTCCACACCGGCCTGGTCCATGAATGTGACAAACCCGAAGCCCCTGAATCCCGAATCCCAGGCGGGAGATGGGGGGGGGGAAGAAGGAAAAAAAGAGAGAAAGTTGGTTAAAGTCGGGCCCAGCTCTGGCGAGGGGCAAAGGAGAAGCAAGGGCCGGTCTTCTCACCTGGATCTCTTTGTCAGCGGGTCCCGCATCACCAGACACTCCTTCACCTCCCCGAACTGGCTGAAGTATTCCCGCAAGCCCTCTGCAACCAGAACACAAGGCCATGGGCCCCTGCCCAGCGCCGGCCCCCCGGGGCTCCCTCCCCACCGCGCCGCCCGGCCCACGGAGAAAGCGCCCCAGGCCCGGAGCCGACCCCTGGTGGCTAACCGCGACGCGCCCCCCCCCGGCCCACACACACACACACACACACACACACACACACGAGTTCGGGGGCGGCCGCGGCTGTCCGCCCCCCGCGGGAAGAGGCATCGAGGGAGCCCTACAGAGCGCCCCCCCCCGGGAATAACAGCCCCGGGCCGGGCGGAGCAGAGCCCCGAGCCCGCTCCCCGGGGAGTTGGGAAAGTTTGGGTGGCAGGTGCCCGGTCCGGAGTTCGGCCGGGGCCCGCGGGGAGCGGCCCCTGCCCGGCGGGCCTCACCTTGCGTGGTTTGCCAGCTCAGTCCCCCGATGAACATTTTGCTGTGGGAGACACAAAAAGAGCCGTGAGTGGAGCGGGGCGGGCCGGGGGCAGCCGGGGCTCCGGGCCGGGCCAGCCGGCGGCGGGAGGGGAGCAGCGCGGGGGCAGCAGGCGGGGCGGGCTGCCCGGCTCCAGCGGGGGACCGGACCCGGCGCGCCGCGGATGCGGAACGAGCTGCCCAGGCTCGGGAGCGGGCACGGGGGGACCCTGCGCGGCCCCCGGGGGGGGGCGCTGCGGGCTGCCCGGTCCCGGGGTCAGCGCGTGGCCTTATGCCCGGCCCGGGGAGCGGGGCTCGGGTCCGGACTCCGGCGGCGGCGGCGGCCGGGGAGCTCGCAGGATCGGCCATGTTGGCAGCGGCCGCCGCCGCCGCCACCGCCATGCCTGCCCGGGCCACGAGCTGGTGTGGTGCGGGGGGCCGGGTGCAGCCGGGGGCGCTGGGAGAGGCGCGCGGCCGGCCCCGGCTCCCGCCCCCCGCCGCGCCGAGCGGTACCAGGGATCGTGCGGGGAGTCCGGGGAGGCGAGGCCGGGCTGGCTGGCGTCTGTCTCCATTCGGACCTCTTCTCCCTGCGAGGCGCCGCGCCGCACTCCCGGGGCAGATGAGCGCTGGAAAAGGGGCCGGACGGACAGGCCATGCTGCCCCCTCCCCCGACCCCTCTCAGCCAGGCGGGGAGGGAGGGAGGGAGGAGGGCCCGGCGGGCACAACCTGCCCGGCTCCTCCCACCCCCGGCGGGCGGGCAGCCGGCGTGCGCATAAAACCCGGCCGGCTGCTGCCTGCCGGGCCGGCTGCACCGGGAGGACGGCAGCGAGTGGGGCTCGCCGAGCGCCGCGCCCAGGCCGGGCAAGTACCGCGGAGTGGACCCGTCTGCGGCTGGTCCCGCCCGGGAGAGGAGCAGGGACGGGACCCCGCGTGCGCTCCCCACCTGGGCCCTTCTCCCGCCAGCCTGTAGCGGCGCACGGAGGCTTCTCACCTGGCTCGCCATGGCGCAGCTGCCGGGGCTCAGGCAGCGTGGTGCGCGCAGCTAGAAACAAAGGGGGCCCGGAGCTGGCCCCGGGGAAGCGGCTGCTGAACCGCTTCTGGCTTTGGCGAGCTACCGTGCGGGTCTCCGCGGCTGTGGGGGACCCGGCAGCGTGTCCGAGAGCGGAGCCGTTTCTGCCAAGAAAGCCGCGTAGCAGGATCCAAAGTGCTGTCTGCAGTTGGGGCTGTTCAAACGTGGGGGCTTAAAACGGGGCTGGAGCGGCCTAACTTTAGGCACTCACATTTGAAAACATGGCACCGAGCGGCATAAAAGGAAACAGGGCTGTGAAAGCCCCCGAGAGGCTTCTGTGCAGAGCCCTGCGGCGGGAGCCTGGCTGGATCAGAGCCGTGTGTGGGTTTAGCTTTGTTAGTCAGCCTCAAACTTGGCTTTGCGCTTCTTTCACTTACCCTGAACGGAGGCCAAATGCCCCAGCGAGCCTGAGTGTGGCAGGAATGTGAGCCATGCTCCTCTCCAGGGCTGCCTTACACACCTGGGACATCACCTCCAGCCTGATCCACCAGGGCACACGGGAGCAGCTTAGTCTGAGAGGGTTAAATCAAACTGAGGACAATAAGAGGGGTCCCAGACTTGCAGAAGAGCCCTCTGTAAGCTCAAAAGCTGGTGTGTCTGGCCTACAGAAGCTGATCCAATCAAATATATTCCCTTCACCTACCTTGTCTCTTTAATATCATGGGACTAACACTGCATACAGTAACACATGACACAAACAAAGCCTGAAGCAGGACCTGCATGTTGTGGCATGTACCTTATTTAAACATGACTGCTGACGACCCCCCCCCCACACACACACACACACACCTTCCTTGCTGCTGATGCTTCTGTGGTACTCTTATATAGCCACAGTATTGCACAAGTGTTCACGACACCAGGGGTTCTCAATGTTTTTTCTTTCTGAGCCCTGCCCCATGCAATTAAAAACTCCATAGCCCACCTCTGCCACAACAACTGTTTTTTCTGCATATAAAAGCCAGGGCAAGTGTTAAGGGGGAGCAAGCAGGGTAATTTTCCAGGGCCCCACATGGGGGGAGGGGTTTGCAAAGCTAATTTGTTTAGGCTTTGGCTTCAGGCTCAGGGGCCTGGGCTTCAGCACCATATGGTGGGGGTTTGGCTTTCTACTCTGGGCCCCAGCAGCTGTAATACTGGCCTGGCTTGGTGGACCCTCTGAAACCTGCTTGTGGGCTCCCCAGGGGGCACCGGACCCCTGGTTGAGAACCTCTGCAATAAATGATACATTTACTCCTCACAATCCATGGGCAACATTATCCCCATTTTACAGATAAGAGAATGAGGCACAGATGTGAAGTGACTTTACCAAGGCCACACAGTCAGTCTCAGGCAGAGCTGGAGCATGAACCCAGGAAGTCCTCACAGAGGCCTTTGCACAGTCCCCTGACCACAGTGTCGCCTTAGTATGATTGATTAGAGATCTATCCCCCTTTCAATCACCAGAATGGAGACAGACTAGTGTAACTTTTCCCCCCTCAACATATTTTCTCTATCTAGATTCATGTACTTGTGCCCATCACTGTAGTACTTGTCTCCTGGTACTTTATTCAACTGTTATCACTAACCAAACAGACTGTGAGTGAGCACCTCCCTTTAAAATAGAGACAGCACCTTTACCAGCTCCTGTCATTACCAAGGGACTGTGATTACCGCAGAATAATATTTTTACTGAGGTACTGTGGGCCAGGACTACAACAGCAGGGGTATGTATTACAATGGATCATCAGCTCAACTTCCATTGATAGCAGTGAGCATTGTATAAAAACTGAGGGTAGAATACAACCATATTTTCCTTTTGCAGCTGCCTTTCTCAGAGGCACTGGAGCCTTGGCCCAAACCACAGTGCAATTTTACATTGGCATGGATTAATTAACTGATCAGACTATAGGCTACCAACCTGACACTTATGCCATGTTCCAAATCTTCCTCACTACCAAACTAGTCTGTCCTGCATGTGTCCATGTACAGATACTTTGGGAAGCTGAGTGAGTTCACCCTCTAGTTCAACCCTAAACCATACCAATAGGGAGGGAGAAGGGATAGCTCAGTGGTTTGAGCACTGGCTAGCTAAACTCAGGGTTGTAGGTTCAATCCTTGAGCAAGCCAGTTAGGGGTTTGGGGCAAAAATCTGTCTGGCAATTGGCCCTGCTTTGAGCAGGGAGTTGGACTAGATACTGCCTGAGATCCCTTCCAACCTTGCTATTCTATATGCAGGTTAAACATTTATTATACTCATTCCTCTCTCCAATTTATCCAGCATGGGATCCAGCATCTTCTGATTCCCCATCATGCCACACTGCCTGGTTAGGAATGGTAACATAGATATCAAGAAACTCCCATTCATTATTGACCTTTTATCAGGTTTATTTCCCAGACTCCCATTCCCTGCAGTAATTTTGATACTGTAGCTCAGCTCCAACCAGAATAGCCAAGCACTTTTTTTTTTCCACACTGTAAGATTACTGGGGCAGGTGCTATTTCTTACCTCATGTTTGTACAGCACCTTGCACAACATGGCTCAGATCCTGAGTGAGGCCTGTGGGTACAACCACAATACAAATACAACAGTGTAACTGCTAATAGTGCTGCTAGGCCTGGTACAGGTTGCTGCAGAGTGACTAGGCCTATCAATGCCCATCCTCTCAAATCTGGAGACATGTCCTCAACATTTGCAGAATTGGGGCAAAAATCTCAGCAGAAGTTGCCAGCAGTTTCTTTGGCTACACATTGGCCCTTATAATTATGTATAGTAATGTTAAAAAGCAAAAGACTTTGTAACCATTTCTTGGGAAATCAGTTACATTGTATGAGCTCGAGCTGGTAAGTATCCTAAACTCCCTTGGGTGTCAATGGGAGATGAGCTGCTTCTATACAATAACACAATGATTCCATACTGTGTTCCACACACACCAATAGCAAAATCTACTGGTTTGTCATCAATGTATGTCTGCAATTTACCATTTTTTCCATCCATTATAATCTTTTTATTTAAGAGATGGCTAGATAAAGGATGCTCCACTGGAAGACCCAGAGAGGATTAAATATTATATTGTGTTATTGTTGTGTTACTCATGTTTTACTCCCTTTTCCCCCATCAAAATAATGTTGGAGAAGGGAAAGAGGGCATTTGATTAATGTGGGTTAATGTCTGTGGGCCTCAGAGAAGAAGGGTGTTTAGGACAACATAATGGCCATAATGGGTTTGACCAATAGTCCATCTAGCCCAGTATCCTGTCTTCTGACAGTGGCCAACACCAGGTGCTTCAGAGGAAATGACCAGAACAGGCAGTCATCAAGTGATCCATTCCCTTTGATCCACTCCCAACTTCTGGCAAGGGCTAGGGACACCCAGAGTATGGGGGTTGCAGTCCTACCCATCTTGGCTAATAGCCATTTATGGACCTTTCCCTTTAGCAGGGAGGGCTAGCTCTGTGGTTTGCTAAACCCAGGGTTGTGATTTCAATCCTTGAGGGGGCCACTTAGGGGATCTGGGGCAAAATCAGTACTTGGTCCTGCTAGTGAAGGCAGGGGGCTGGACTCAATGACCTTTCAGGGTCCCTTCTGGTTCTATGAGATAGGTATCTCTCCATATATTATTTCCTCTATGAACTTTAAAGCAGAGGCAGATAGATATTCAAGTTATTCACAAAGGGCAGCAGGACCCAAAAATTGAAGGATGAGGGAGGAATAGAGTAGCAGAGACTTTTTTTCCTCCTCCATCATTGCAGGAGGCAAAGAGAGACAGTGTTTTGGAGATCCATCTCTTCACAGGAGGTGGGAGACTTCAGCAGAGGGGTAAAGGGAAGAGCCTTGCTTTAAATTTAATTTGGCCAGTTAATAAAAAAGCTTGAATGAGAATCCAAATAAGGTCTGTAATATTTGTTTTAAGATAGTGAACATGTAAACCTGGAAAATATTAACTGAGGCTTTTTAGCCAGCCTGGAGGCAATGCCAGTCTGCTGACAGTGGCTTCCAGTTATGCTCACGCCTGCTTTGGAAATAATGCTTGCTCTCCGGAGAGAATGATGGTAAACACTCCCTGCTGGCCAGTATATGAGGCATACTGGTGTCTGGCTCAAAGGAAACTGCCTGGCCATTCTCCTACATGGTGGAAACTGACTTGAGGCAAGTGGTTTAGGTATGTAAAGGCAAGATTAATTAACTAGAATGAAGGGCTGAAAAGGAGCCCTAGGCTCTCAAACACTACAGTTATGGGGACCATATAAGCACCTAGATAAATAGAATTTGGACCTGGTTCATGTTTGGGCATCAGTAACAGTCAAACAGAACAGCTGAAAAAGCTTAAAACTTTACTCTGTTGCAACACAACCCATTAAATAGGGTTAGATTATTATAAATTAGGTTGTATGCTGCAGAGCATTTGAGAAAAGAGGAAGAGAATGCACAAAAGGAAGAGGGATTTGGATGGAAGACTGAAAGAATGGGAGAGGGGAAATGCAATGATGAATAAGAAAGAATGGGACAAAGAAGGGATATGAAAGCTTAAAGGGGCCATGACAAGTAAGTAAAGTGCAGATGAAAGAATCATGGCAACAGGAAAAGGGGTACAAAGGGGGAGAATACACCAAATGATGCCAGAAAGCAAGAGTGAACAGGACTGGGCCCTGGCACCACAAGGAAACAAAGGTCTGACGTGGGAGGGAAAGCAAGAGCTTTATGATTTGGGTACCAAAAAGGGGAGTTTGTACTGAGCAGGGTAGTAGGAAGTAGTGAGTTCAAGGTAAGAGAACAAAGAGGAAGGGAATTTTGAAGGACATAAAGGAAGTTTTGTGTAAGGGAAGTGCAGTGCGCCAGCTGCTGTCCTGGAGGTGAAATGGAAGATGGACAGAGAATAGTTCAGAAAAACCTTTCCATCATTCACCCAACTCACAGACTCATGTAATTATTATCTGGCGCCCAGCCTATATGACGAAAAACTATTCAAGTGTAGCTCAGACTGATACATTATGTAAATGGAGGAAACAGTAAATATAAAGCCTAGGCCAGTGGTCCCCAACCTTTTTGTCTGGCAGGCGCCAGACGAAGGATCATGGCGGCGGTCGAGCATCTGCCAAAATGCCGCCGAATTTCAGTGGCATTTCGGCGGATGCTCGACCGCCGGCCAGGACGCGGGCGCATTTACCCCTGGCCTAGGCTAAATTATTTGTTTCACACCCCTGAGTATTTACAGGTCTGAGGACTGGTCAGTTGCTACCAAGTTGTTATTGTGCTTTAACATCTGCCATAGACCCATACTGGCTTTGTTCTTCTCTCTTTTCCAAAATGCAGTGTGCACAGGATTCCCTTTTTCATAGATAAGGATAGAGGTACTTACCTTCGAGCTGAGAACATTTTTCTGCACTGACACCATATTCTCCACTTTCCCTTACACCAGATTTTTAGTAAAACAAGATAAACACTAAAATGTTTACAGTCAGGGGCAGCTCTAGACATTTCGCCGCCCCAAGCACGGCGGCATGCCACGGGGAGCGCTCTGCCGGTCGCCGGTCCCACGGCTCCGGTGGACCTCCCGCAGGTGTGCCTGTGGAGGGTCCGCTGGTCCCACGGCTTCGGCGGAGCTGCGGGACCAGCAGACCCTCCGCAGGCATGCCACCGAAGGCTGCCTGCCTGCCGCCCTCCCGGCGACCGGCAGAGCACCCCCCGCGGCATGCTGCCCCAAGCACGCATTTACAGTAAGAGCAAATGAAAACAATTAAAATAAGTCTTTGCTCCTCCTCTCAAAAAGCTACCTGAACTCATCCTCACTGTCTGTGCTCTATCCCCTCTAAGTGCCACTGGCACAGACCTTTATCATAGTTGATGGTTCTTGTACTACCTTTATTCCTAGCTTGCTATCCCGGTAACTCTCACCCAGTCCCTCAGCCCAGCACCCAGTATAGGGGGGAATATCTTCCAGTCCTTCTCCCCGTCACCAGATTGCTCAGTGCCCTTGGGTAGGGAACTGCTTCCTAGCTGGTGCTGGGGGGGTGAAATCAGTCCTATTTTCCCCCATTACAGGCCTCTCCTCATCTACTTTGAAGCCTGATTAGCTGAATTTGGCAGTCAGTGAAAGGTTGCCGCCAATAAGCAAACCCCAGTTCCAGGATCAGCTTCAGAGTTCTAAAAAGTGACAATTGGAATACTACTTGTTACATCAGAGACTTACAGTTTCATTGCCCAATCCCTATGCTGGAGAGTCTCTCTCTCTCTCTCAGCCTCTGCTACCTTCAGCTCATGCTACTTTGTAGCAATTCTGCAATAGCCTGAGGGGCTTTTTAAAACTGATGCCACCCTATCTGTCTACTGTTGCCTGCATCCAGCCAGGCATTACAGAATAGATAGTACGGGTGCCACAATGGGGGGAGGGAACCTCATTTTCATGTTCCTTGCGGATGTCCCTGCCATCACCACTCAAAGCAATTGCACAGATCACATTTTCACTCTGCACTGTTTTCTGTAGCTACGGGCCTACACCTTTTTAGGAGCACAAGTATGAGTAAGTATTTGGAGTAAGGATTTGAGTGAGACAGAAGGGGATTTGGGAGGAGTAGAGGAGTCAAAGTGAGGGCTTGGTTGGGGAGAAAGGGAGTTTGGGGTGTGTAACAGAGATGGGAAGGCTAGAGAGAAGGACGGAAAGAAAAGAGGAAGAGAAACGCATCAGGGCAGGGAATAGTGAGAGGCTGGAGTTTGGGTCTGAGATACAAGAACCTATAGAACTGGAGATAGGAATAGAGAAGGGGCATGTGGGAAAAGGTAAAAAGAGAAGGCATGTGGTGAGGTGGGGAAACAGAGAGATTTGGAGACCGAAGGGGGATTCGTAATGTGCAATCAGACAGGAAGTTGGTTGCACTTGGGACATGGCTCTTATTCCTAATTAGTAGACTATACAATATGGGCTTAATTCTCTATTGCCCCGCGCATTGTGCCATCACATTAGAATAGCAGCGTTTTACACTCACTTTGCACTGATGTACGCGACTATACCAAGTGAAGGGCAATGGAGAATTGGGCCCAAAGAGCATAACTCTCCTGTACTTTGGATAGTCTCTGCATAGTGCTCAGCAGAAGCAGACACTCACAGGAACTGGGTCCCATTATGGTGCTTGGGAATAGCATGAATGTATCCCTCGCAGAGCAGTTCAGAGGGATCAGATTCATATGAGCTGTTCCCTACCCTCTCCCCAGCAGCACTGAGTGATCATGCACAGGGACAGATAAATCAAGAACAGTCATAATCCACTGTATAAATCCATGGTAGACCCACACCTTGAATACTGCATGCAGTTCTGGTCACCCCATCTCAAAAACGATATATTAGAATTGGAAAAGGTGCAGAGAAGGGCAATTAAAATGATTAGGGATATAGAACAGCTTCCATAGGAAGAGAGATTAAAAACACTGGAACTGTTCTGCTTAGAAAAGGGATGATTAAGGGGGGATAAAACAGAGGCCTATAAAACCATGAATTGCATGGAGTAAAGGGAATAGGGAAGTCTTATTTACTGCTTCACATAACACAATAACTAGGGGTCACCCAATGAAATTAATAGGCATCAGGTTTAAAACAAACATAAGTACTTCTTCAAGCAATGCATAGTCAACCTGCGGAACTCATTGCCGTTGGATGCTGTCATGGCCAAAAGTACAATTAGAGAAGTTCATGGAGGATAGATCTATCAATGGCTATTAGCTAAGATGGTCAGGGATGCAACTCCATGCTACAGGTGTCCCTAAATCTCTGACTGCTAAAAAGCTGGGACTGGACAACAGGGAATGGATCACTCAATAATTGCCCTGTTCTGTTCATTCTCTCTGAAGCATCTGGCACCAAGCACTGTTGGAAGACAGGATTCTAGCTTAGATGGACCATTGGTCTGACCCAGCGTGGCCATTCTTATGTTCTTACTTGCAGGACTAGAGTACGTCTGGCGCAGCGCTCAAGCATACTCTGAGTGAGCAGAAGTTGTTTTTCTGTCCCTCTCAAAAGCATTCACTCTTGCTTATGATATAGTCAATGCCCCACCTGTGTTATAACACAATCTATGATTGAACACTTCCACTCACTTTCTAATCATCAATAAATGGACGTTTGCTCCACAAATCCCACCCTAGACACCTTTATAGCGTTCCCATGTTGAGGATGGTGTTAAAGCAACCCAGGCCACATTGAGATTTTAAGTAATAAGATTTTGGAAAGTCTGTTGGCCATTTGAGGAAGGGGTGAATAGAAAAAGAGCATCTTCTTGTATGCTGAAACTCCTGTAACAGGGCAGGTTAAAACCAAATCCAGTGCCCAGGACATAAATACATCTCACAAATCTTCTTAAGCAGCTCAGACTGTCCTGGTTCCTCAGGGCTTTGCCAAGGTATTTTCTTTGTATCTGTTACATGACTTATATCAAGTATCGTCTCCTAATCAAGACAGACACCAGTGTCTTCCCAGGCAAAACCTCATCTTCAGACTGTAGGAACAGCTTTGCAGGCTGTGCAATCACTCACTGTCTGAGCTTCCTTCCCTTTGTAGGGGGAAGGGAAAAAGAAGTTCCATGAGAATATTCAGAGTGCAAAGATCCAGGTGATTTTTGGGTTCAAATGGCGTTGATTTAGGTTTCTGTAGCTGCAGTCTGAATGTTCTGAAGATAGACATATAGTACCCATTCTGTATTCTCCACTCTGCCTGGGAGCAACAGTATAATTTTCCTCCCGCCCATGTCTGCCACACCACTTATTGTAATGCTTTTGTCAGAAGTTGAAGAGTATTTTCCTAATCATTTTATCAAGCAAGTGACAGTGACCAAGTTCATCTAATGGACATTGTACTGAAAAAAGAACTGCCATCCTTCTCCAGCTGTGCAACTGGAGCAGGTGTCTATGACCAGAAATATCATCTCTTAAAGAAGAACCTTTTCCAGGGGTCCAGCACACTATACACATCATTCACTCATACTTTTTTGTGGATCCTCATGCTTTCAGGCTAGGGAATGTGAAATAGGCAGGTTGTTGCTGTCTCTTTAAATGCTTCACACAGCTTTGGACAACCTTAGATTATAAGAATAGCCATACTGGGGTCAGACTGATGGTTCATCGAGCCCAGTATTCTGTCTTCTGACAGTGGCCATTGCCAGATGCTTCAGACGGAATGAACAGACCAGGGATTCATCCCTTGTCATCCATCCCAGCTTCTGGCAATCAGAGGCTAAGGACACCCAGAGCATGGACTTGCACCCTGGACCATTTAGGCTAATAGCCACTGATGTACCTATCCTCCATGAACTGATTTAATTCTTTTCTGAATCCCGTTATAGTTTTGGCCTTCACAACATCCCCTGGCAATGAGTTACACAGTTGACTGTGATTTTGTGAAGAAGTACTTCCTTCTGTTTATTGTAAACCAGCTGCCTATTAATTTCATTTGGTGACCCCTAGTTCTTGTGTTATGAGGAGTAAATAACACTTCCTTATTTACTTTCTCCACACCAGTCCTGATTTTATAGACCTCTATCATATCCCCCATTAGTCATCTCTTTTCCGAGCTGAAAAATCCCAGTCTTTTGAATCTCTCCTCATATGGGAGCTGTTCCATACCCTTAATCATTTTTGTTGCCCTTTTCTGAACCTTTTTCAATTCTAATATATCCTTTTTGAGATGAGGTGACCAGAACTCATTCAGTATTCAAGGTGTGGGCATACTATGAATTTATAGAGTGGCATTGTGATGTTTTCTGTTTTATTATCTATCCTTTTCCTAATAGGAAAATCTTGATTTAAAAAATAATAATATTTTGAGTTTGGAACTAACATGGTATCAATAAATCATCTTGGACCCTGAGCCATGTTGGCTCATCTGTGACCCAAGGCCAAACGATCTGAACTCTCATTGAAGAAGAGGTTGGATTCTGTTCTGCTTATGATCCAGTTTGGAATATTTTGCTTTTCCTCCTATTTGTCTATTCTTGCCCTTGCTCACTCTTCCCAACCCTTTTATATTTCTCTCTCTGCTCTCTTGCTTGCTGGGGACTTTCCTCTAAGCTGGTTTTGCTACATGTGGGTCCTTATTGAATTTTTGTCCTGGATAAAGCCTTCCCATCTATGACATTCCCATGCAACCCTTTCCATAGCTGCTGAAGTGGACTAGCAGATTCACTGCTTCTTTTCCAATAATTCCCTTGTGGCACAAAATATTTCCCAAAGCCACTAGTTAGCTGGCAGTCACAGCACTATCAAGGCCAACCATCACCGTCTTCCAAATTAGCTGTCCAAAGCCATTTCCCACAGCGTGAAGCTGTTATGAAAATAAGTAGGTATATGGGGACATGCTCCCCCAAGCCCCCAGGAATGCAGGTGAGCCAAGGGAGATACCCTTAGAATGAAGGGACACTGTAAAATGTCCTAATGATCTACTTCTCTCTTTAAAATATGAAAAAGAAAGAAAAATCAATATAAAATCCACAATTAAAAGTTTTTCAGATGGATAGTATGAGACAGGGGATGATTGTGGTAAATCCCTCAGCTTTTGGGGAAAAATAAAGTCCCAAAGGTGTCACACATCTGTCATCTAATATATTAAACAATGAAGGACTTGATTCTGATCTCCCACTGTTCAACACTGGAGCAGCTCCACTGACTTCAGGGGAGTAGCTCCTGAATTATACTGATGTTAGTGGAGTCATGCTCGGGCTTGAAACATCTTGTCTCATTTGACTTGTAATCTGACTACATAGTTGAAACGCCCTAGTTTAGGGTGGTTTCTTTTCCTTTTTTTTTTTTTTGACGTGTTATTTAATGTTTTATGCCTTTCTTTAGCATCTTCCATCTGAGGATCACAAAGTGCTTTCCAAATAGGAGCCAAGCCTTGAAAACAGCCTCTGAGTTTTTATTATTACTCACTTTTAACACATGGGGAACCTGAAGCAGTAAAGGCCCATTTTTCAAAAGTTGCTACTGATTTGGGAGTCCCAACTTGAGATATCATAGGCCTGATTTTGAACACCCACAGCTTCACATGAAGCCAATGGGAACTGTAGGTGCTCAACATCTCTGAAAGTCAGGCCTACGGTGTCTTACATTGGGTATGGAAAATCAGTGGTTACTGTTTAAAATTTTGGCTTCAGTGACTTGCCCATGATCACACAGCAAATCTGAAGTGAAGACAGAAATAGAGCCCAGCTATTCTGTCTCCCACCTTGTGCTTTAGCTGCAAAAGCATCCCTCTTCATCCCTGCTCAGTTACCCTCCCCAAAAAGTCAATAGAAATATTTTTACAAACACAGATATTCACCATTCATTTAAATATGTATGCAGCGTGAATCCAAGAAAACCCCTCTGGTCCCTGAAGCAAGCAGAGAATGAGTGTGTGTGTGTGTGTGGGGGGGTGTTTGGGTTGTTAATGGGGAAAGGAGCTTTTAAGTCAGGAGAATTCTTGAAATGGGAGATCTCCCTTACACTCTCCAATTAGTTCTACAAACTGCATTCAGCATGGCTGATCATTATGGAGTCCTGAACACTGTGCAGTCTGCCAGGCAAATCCATTCTCGGATGCTGGGGGTAGTAAAGGGCCGTGGCAGTGGATTTAGGAGTGCAGCCATAGTTTGCTGCAGAACAGAGGGAAATCAGTAAGTTTGTTCAGTCTTTTGGACAGTGTTATTTTTGTGTTCATGTCACTTTAAGGACAGGAATGCTGGAAACAGAGGTATTTGATATCTTTGCTGGCTAATTACAGTGCAAGAGCCCAGTGTCCTGACAATGCCCTTGTCTCTGACCTGGAGGGGCCTCCCTGTCTCAGGGTCAGATGTAATTTAGTCTTAGGTCAGACTTGAGACTCTCCTTCCAGACTGACTGCACTTTGTTTTGAAGTGGAAACCATTTTCCGGTTTGAAATGGATTGAGACCATCAAACTCATTTTACTGATGAGAAACAGGGACACAAATGCAGAGAACCAGAGGTGAAGCTCAGTGTGTTCATCAGAGTGAAGAGTATTCAGCTGTGTCACCTAGGAGGTGATTGTTCTGCTCATCAGGCTGCATGAGGTCAGAGTTAGCATTTCCTGTTTCCATCAGTTATTATGCATGTTTACTACAGTAGTGGCTAGGGACCAACCACAAAAGGGGCCCTGTTGTGCTAGGCATGCTACAAATAGAGTGGTAGTCAGTCCCGGCCCTGAAGAGCTTACAATTTAGTAACTAGCCAGTGGGAAGCCTAAAAGGAGGGAATGGTCACGTGGTAAAGCACAAGGCAGGGAGTCCTTAGATCTGAGTGCTATTCTTAGCTGTGTGACTCTGGGTAAGCTACTTCACCTCTCTGTGGCACAGTTACTCCATCCGTAAAACCGATAAAGTCTTCCCAACCTCACAGCAAGGTTCTGCATAAAGTGCTTTGAGATCCTCGGACAGTAAGTGCTATAGAAGAGTAACATAATTATGAAAGAAAAGTGCTCTCTGCAACTGTCCCTGAACCACCAGCATTCACTACCTCCCAGCAATTGAAAGATTTTTTTTAATCCAATCAGTCCAGTTCCCATCCTCCTGCAGGTTTCTGTCCATATCAGTTGGCAGAATATGCTCTGGCTACAGCTCAGCTTGCCTGGTGTCCTCTGGCCAGAATTTGGGGGCTGGGTATCAAAACTCAACCTAATTCATACTGTTTGCATCATCATGTTCTGTTGGTATTGGAGAGATTATGACATTGCAACAGAAACATTCAGTGTCACAATGTTGCCCAGAATTAACCCAGCACTTAAAAAATCATCCTGTACACCAAATATGTTAGTTCCTGAAAAATCAGGTATGTTATGCACATTTCTATTGTCTCCTCTTTTCCATTTGCATGCCGACATGGGATTGAATTTGCCTATCCATACATGAGGGAATTAAGTGTTTTGGGGTACATAAGCCATTGTATGGAAAGTCGTGCAAAGCTGTGCTTATCCAAACAGAGGTTAGGATGCAGAATTATTTTGACAGTGAGAGTAATGGGTACCCAACTCCATTTGAGTGGGGAAAAGAAACAGAGGCACAGAACCAAATATACTATTTGGTAACATCTCTACCAGCAAAAACATCTTGATCTCTGGGGTAGCAGCTGGGCTTAGCATTGCCATATGCCATGCCATGGTTGTATATATGAATAAAGGGATTATTACAATTTATCTCTTGCTTCAGAAGAAGGTGAGATCTTCCCCCTACTCTTACATGAGTAGGAGGAGCGAATTTGCCAGTCCCTGCAGGTCACCATTGTTGCAGGAATATTATGAGGATTGACACATTTCTGTCGCAATGTCATAATCTCTCCAGTACCAACAGAACGTGATGATGCAAACAGCATGAATTTATAGCATGAGGATTATCTGTTGTGAGACATTTGTGACCAAAATAGAGAGTCTCCTTTCAAATGTGAGGGGTCAGATACAGGGCTCATCAGCTCACCTAAGCACACATAGGACCCACCAATCTTAGTGCAACTAATAACACTCTCATTCTCTAGTTGTTCTCTCATCACATTCCCCAAGTTCAAATTCTTACTTTTCTTCCTCTGTCTCTGCCTCCTTCCTCAAAGACTTTTTTTTTTTTTTAGTTTATGGAAGGGGTAACCAGCAGTAGCGGTATCTCACAGATAGTTGGAGGAGTGCTGCCAGAGGCTGGAGGAGATGTCACAGAGAAGCAGGAGGCAGCCAGGGTTGTCATAGGTTTGCTCAGGTGGAAGTTGCTCTGGTCAAAGGTAGAGAGGGAGCTAGCTGGTATTTCACATGTCTTACACTGCATACAACCCCACAAAATCTGGGGCCAGCTGGTTCATCTTGTGTCCCTTATAAGTATAGGGGCTTTGTAGTGGGAACCAAAGCTGTCTGCTCAAGATCTTGGGTTATCAGCTTCCAGAGTCACCACACCTCATGGGTGTCATGGCACTGAAAATCCTTTTAGAATGGGCTTTACATCAAGATCTTTTTCTCTTACAAGATGCCAAATGGCATGATAATTTTTGATGTGCCTTGTGGCAATGTATTTGCTGGCTCCATGCTGGAGAGCTTAACAGACCCTGCCTGAGTCTTCTCTAATTCTTAATGATCTCCCACAAAGCCAACATTGGTCTTTACTAAGGCAAATTGGATTGTAGTTCCCAGAAATAGAGGGCCATATTCTGTAATCCTTTACACCACTTTTGCCCAAGAGTAATTCCATTAGCTTCAGAGTTAGTCCTGATTTACACTAGAGAGTAAATAAAGAATCAGGCCCAGAGAGCTTCTAGATACCAAGGTGAAATTATTGAGACACACAGTGGCCAGTCTCCACTGAAGCAATTGAAGGCAGCATTGTGTGCATGCCATCAATGCAAGTGCTGATAGGTGGTGCTTATAATTGCTTCTATAACACCCTCAGGAAGACGGCAATAAAAATCAGTTCCATAGCTGCAGATAAGTGTATAGCTCTTGTCTCGATTAGCACGGCACTAAAGTACCTGAACAATATAAAGAGAGAGGAAATTCCCAAGAACTCAATAACCTGACCACGTCAAGACAGAATAGGGATTCTGTCTTCCTCTGTGTTTGGAAAGTAGCTAAAACATTTTGAGAGTTTCCAGAACCTAATATCTAACAATCATTAGTATTTTTGGTTACTAGTCCACCACTCACCTGCTGTGGGTCTCCTTCCAAGTTCATCCCCATGTCCCCATGCATCAAATCACCAGGTCATAACTCCATCGCAATGTGCACCACTGGATCTGAAGCAGCAGAAGTTGAGTGAAGGCAAGTGCCAAAGAGCAGGTATGACAATAGCCAGTGATTTAGCCCTTTATGCCGTACAAAGTACTAAAATGCCAGGAGCAGATCATGTTCATGCTGAATTTGACAAGCATAGGACCTCATCAGTGGGATGTGGTGAGTAAGCTTTTCAGTCATGAAATATCAACTCCAAAGCCATGCCACACTGGGAGTATAACTGCCCTGCCCAACCTGGGGAAGGATGCCAATCTACAGTACATCCCAGTTATTAAACTATATATAATTTTAGTCGCCAGTTAGACTTTCTGAATGAGTAATCCTGCCTTCTCACCTAAGGGTTTATCTGTCCAAGGGCACTCAGAAAAGTATATCCAAATTAACTGAAGGTGTAAATTGAAAGTGGATTATTTAAACCCCATGAAACCCGTGAGTATTCAGAATTAAAGTGGGCTTAAATCAGTTTATCTTATTCATAATTAACTTATTCTAGGGCCACTGGCTTCTGGCCATGATCTAGCCCTACCAAATAAATTCTCACATCCAGAGTGACTCACAAGTGAAATGCAAATCTGCTGAGGTTTTTACTGATGTAACAAAGCTGATTTATATTGCTACCTTTCACCTATGCTTCACTAATATGTCCAGTAGTTATTACACTGAGAAGCAAGGTTGGACACACAACTTAAAAAACACACTGATTTTCTTAGTATCTACCTAAATGGTAACTCAACTATACATGGACACAGATTGCATTTGTCTGGTAGCACAGGCTGCATCTTTACACACCCTGAGCTCATCCCTAAATTTTGTTTAACCCTGACTGATTTCTCTTCACATGGAGACTCAAAACTCACCTAATGAAGTTCAGTAGCAGCTGCTTTCATCCCATACTGAAGTACAATGAAAATTTGAGTTCAGAACTAAGGTATCCCTGGCATGCAATACATCTGGGAGTCCTTCTGGATGCTTCACTGTTAGTGGACACTCAAATAGTGATGTTTGTTAAAACACATTCTTCTGTGAAAGGTGGGCTAGGAAACTGCACCCCATCCTGTCTGACTCAGATTTGGTCACAGGGATATAGCCGTTGTTCACCTCCATGCTTGATAACCGCAATGCACTGTACCTAGGAATAGAAATGCCAATCCTGAAAAAGCTCTAATTGGTTTAGGGTACAGCAGCCCAGCTACCAACCCAGGTCCCTAACAGCACATCACCCCAGTGCTCTGCTCAGAACACTGGCTCCCCAATTAATCTCAAGACCGCTTCAAAGTTTGGACCCTAATCTTCAAAGCTCTTCATGGGAATGGCTCAAGCTACCAAAGAGACCGCTCCGTCATTTTGCCCGATGAGAGGTACGTCCTTCAGATACTATAGATGTGTCAACAACAGGGATGAGACTCATGAGCATTAGAAACAGGGCTTCCTTAGCTGCTGGCCCCAGCACTGGAACTCACTCCCACAAGCAATAAGAATGCGCCTGCACTTTGACACCTTAATAATTAAATGTACAAGTCACTTCAACTTAGCTTTCTCACAATAGCAAAAAATAGGGGGGGAAAAACCGACAATTGGGAGCTGGAAGGTGGGAGATAGAGATCCTTGTTACCTTAACTTGTAGAACTTTGTAAGATGCTTAGATAACAGTGGTCAGTAAGGGACAGACAGAGACATTGAATAGATAATGCTTCACAAGGGGGAGAATGCCTAATTACCAACTCTGATCAGGGCATTATGTTCCTACATAAGATGGGCCAAAGATCTGTGGTTGCAAATGTTGTGGTGACATTTAAAAATCTGTGACATAAGATAAATTAAATATAACATGAAAAATACTTCACGTCACAAGCAAATCACCTCATTAGAGCGTTCGGGGTGGCATTGGAAAGGAGTTATCCTCCGCTTCCCTGATAGTGTAATTTATATGCTGGGCAGACTAGAATAAAATTTAAACTCCCTTATACCTTGTCTTCATTGGGAATTCTCCCTTACTGCAGCCATTGGTGTAGTTACACTGACACTGCTGCACCACTGCAACCCCTAGTGTAGGCAAGGAAAACCGATTTACACTGGTAGAACTTATCCTGGTGGGCTACATAAGGGATTTTGCATGGATGTAACTGCAGTTGGTTGAAATCTGGGCTAATTCTTAAGCTAAACACAGTCTTAGTCTCCCCACTGCCTATGGAAGCTGAAGCTGGGTCTCCTGAATGGCAGCATGTAGCAGTAGGACTCTTTTTTTTTTTTTTTTGCCTGCAGGTATCAGTTATCACGGCCTCTGGGGCTTACACACATGGAGTTGTCTTCCTGTCCTCTGCTCCTCAGATTGTTGCCACAGGACCAAGTTTGCATAGTGAAAGGAGGAGAGTAAAGCTCAGTGCTGGGCTACATTCAGGCAGGCAGTCTTGGCCTGGGAACTCAGTGAGGAACAAGGAAGGAGAGGATGCTGGAGTGGAAGTGATTTGAATTAGAACAAACTGGCTGCTGAATAGAAGCTTTTATTCCAGCCTGGAGAAGGCTTTGTTAGTCAAGCACATGTGATGCACAAAAGCCTCTCCTTGAATTCATTGAGTTTTAATTGGTTCTCAGGTGGGGGAGGAGATGGGTGTTAGGAATTAGGGATTCCTTAAAGAGACAATATCATTAAAACTTCACCCCTAAGATTTAGGAGTCTGGACCAACTCATTGTTTTTTATGTTAAATGAGAGGATCAGAAAAATTGAGAATGAGGAGTGTGGGGGATCCGTAATGGAGAGAGAGGAGAGAGATCTGAGTGTTAGGAGGGTGAGGGGCAGAAGAAAGAGAAGAAGGGAGAGACCAGGGAGAATGAAGGGAGGTCACACACAGAGGGAACACAGAAGAATGTGAAAGGGAATGGGGGAAAAGGAGAATGATGCTGTTTGGGGCAGTGCTTCCCTTCCTTGCCACTGTGACACAGAAGGATCCTGTTGGTCACATTTCCTCCTTTATTGAATGCTTTAAGATAGGAGTGGGCAAACTTTTTGGCCTGAGGGCCACATCTGGGTATAAAAATTGTATGACGGGCCATGAATGCTCACAAAATTGGGGGTTGGAAGGCGGTGAGGGCTCCAGCTGGGGGTACGGCCTCTGCGGTGGGGCCAGAAATGAGGAGTTCAGGGTGTGGGAGGAGGCTCCAGGCCAAGGAGAGGGGAGTGAGGGTTTCGGCTGGGAGTATGGGATCTGGGATGGGGCTGGAGATGAGGGGCTTGGGATGCAGGAGGGTGCTCCGGGCTGGGACCAAGGGGTTCAGAGGGCAGGAGGGCGATCGGGGCTGGGGCAGGGGGCTGCGGCGCAGGAGGTGTAAGGGCTCCAGCTGGGGGTGCAGGCTCTGAGGTGGGGCTGGGGATGGGGTGCAGGAAGGTGCTTCAGGCTGGGATTGAGGGATTTGGAGGGCGGGAGGGGGATCAGGGCTGGGGCAGGGGTGCGGGGCTCAGAGGTGCAGGCTCCAGGCAGCGCTTACCTCAAGCAAGTCCCGGAAGCAACGGCATGTCCCTCCTCCAGCTCCTACATGGAGGTGCAGCCAGATAGCTACCCCTGTGGCTCCCATTGGCCGCAGTTCATGGCCAATAGGAGCTGTGGGGGCAGTGCATGGGGTGGGGGCAGTGTGCGGAGAGCTGCCTGACTGCCCCTATGCGTAAGAGCTGGAGGGGGGACATGTCGCTACTTCCGGCAAGCCCTTGACCCCACTCCCCTGCTGGAGCACCAGAGCCGGGCAAGCCCACGGCCACGCAAGCTTGAGGGCTGGATTAAAAGGTCTAACAGGCCTGATGTGGGCCGTGGGCCATAGTTTGCCCACTCCTGCTTTAAAATGTCCTTACTTCTAGATCCTCTTCCTCACAATCGACGATTCTGTGCTCCAGAGCAAAATAATGAATCACTACCGCAGTGTGAGGAAGAAATTGCTGGGACAAGGGTGGAAGGTGGATAATGTGAGAGAGGTGACGGGAAGAGGAGAACAGAATGTAATCCAGAATTCCTGTTCTGAATAACCTAGTAAGAGCTGAAACAACACATGGGTTTTTCAGGAAGATTTCAGTAGTTGCATAGCACATTTTCAACGGAAAAGTTCTACCATCAGGGAAGGGGATTGGGTACTTGTCAATGGAAGAGGAAAGGTTAGATCAAAGTGCTTGCCAGTGGTGGCAAGGGGGAAAGAGGGTGGCCAGCAAAGGC
Source organism: Mauremys reevesii (assembly GCF_016161935.1). Lineage (NCBI taxonomy): Eukaryota > Metazoa > Chordata > Testudines > Geoemydidae > Mauremys > Mauremys reevesii. The sequence continues at coordinate 21,971,838 of NC_052640.1, read as the reverse complement.
TGAGCTCCACGTTTAAGTTCAACATGTAATATGGAGGTGTAGAACATGGACTAGCAAGTCAGGGAGATTGTAGGTAGATGGGGTTGTTGATAGAGTCACAAGCACTGGGCCCTGGGCAGCCACACACCCGGTACATGCGAAAGGACAGCCTTGATCCTTATAATTATTTCCATGATTTCAACACATTTTGGAGGAACGAATGAGGGATGTTAGATACTGACATAGGAATCCTAGGTGGTGTACAGCTTGACTGGCCAAGGTTAGACAAGGGAGAGGATTTCTTACGATGTCGTCTTTCACGCTATTCAGTTCTCCCTTTAAAACAGGAGCTTGTATCTGCCACGCTGTAGAAAAATCTAGTTCACCTTTTGTCATGTGAGTTTCAGGCTAATTCAGCGGGGTCTTTTCAAACCACACTGGTTCATCAGGACTGGACAGACACATTCACCATGAACAGGGCAAGCTAGGAGCTTGTCCCTGAAGTTCATCCTGCTTGTCCATAGTCCTTATCGTGGTTTCCCTGTGAACATCCACAGCAACTTTGGTAGACAGCAAGGAAAATCAGACTGTTTGTTACAATACACTGCTCCTGAGACAAGAGATACTGCAGCTTCCATCCTAAAATGATTATCTTTCCAAAAATAGACTCCTCAGGGTCCACAAAGAGGCTCTAACACAGTGAGGATAAGTAGTAAATTTTTCTACCAAGTTATTCTCTGTCATTTCCCTAGTCCTGTTGCAGGGTGTACAAGCCCTTTTTCTTGCTACCTCCACCCTACACCCCTCATTTACCAGTACTAGTCTTTCCTGCAGTCATTTTTTTTTCTCTTTCAGGCATGTTCAATGTGTCCTTTTTTATTAGCACAATGCTGGAATATCAACCTTTGCCCTCACACACTGCTTATGAATAACCCTCCCTGCTGCATGTGGTAAAATCCAATGGGAGATGGTTACCTAACTGCCACTTGTACCTCTGAAAATCTTCCTCTTATGCTTGAAAAATGTTGCTGTTATCTTATGGCCTTTGTAGAGGCACTCAGCACATGGGATCCTCTTACAGCAGTTTCCATAGAAAGCACCATTTCCACAGCCTCATGGTATGTGAGATCAGGCTCCTACCACAGGCACTTCTGAACTGCCTGGCTACATAGACCACAGACCTGCCGGTCACAAAGAATATCATTTATCACAGCATCAGATTCACCAGTGTTCAAAAGGCCTCTTTAGAGCTGACATGAATTGGGAAACTGATTCTCCTCTTTCATGGTGTCTTAGAGAACAGGAATTATCATTAATGGCTTTGGAGCAAAGTGTGACTGACGCATCTGCACAATCTGTGCATTTAGTTTTGTTCCTGGTCTGCCTGGTTGCACCAGAGTATATAATAGGCAGCAGTTTTACCGTCCATCACCCTTTGGAGAGAGGGTACAAGCCGGTATTAGATAGGGCAATTTTGGCTGCTAAATATTCCCCATGTTCAGGACAGGAAACAGCACCTCATTATAACCAAAATGGCCGAAGTGACCCTTTGCAGCTCCCATTATGGTGATTTAAAAAAAAATACAAAGCAATGTCTTCAGCGATGCCCCAGCAACACTTACCCACTGTCAGCAATCCCTTTTCGCTCTCTGGCTCTGCTCAGCTGCACCCAGTCAGGGTTTCCTCCCTAACAGCTATTGACAATTTTCCCTTCTTCTTTCAGTAGGTATCTTTCCCCCCCACAACACACACACACACACACACACACACACACACCTCTTTTTAAATTACAGCTCATAACGGCCACACTTCTTTCCCATCTACATGGAGAGGTTTTCCCTCCAGGAAGCTATTTTCTCTCAATCCAGGATCTAGGAGATTTGGAGAGCATACACAATCCAACAAATTAAACTGGTTTCACCTACCAGATCCTCCTGAAGCTACAAAATTGCATCTTCCTTGCCACTACTAAGGAATAGACACTCACATAAGGAAAAGCTGCCTCAGGTCAAATTCATCCTTAATAATATAACTCTGCTGAATTAATTGGTTACCCACCAGGGATGACCTTGGCCAAACTGCTGGTCAGCAACAAAATCTTACTATATTGTGTTTTCTTCTATGGAGAAAAAAATGTGTGATGTCTGCTGCCATAGTTCTAACAATTCAAACAATTGTGCAGTTCTTTTCACAGCCAATCAGAACACCAATGTGTACAGTAGAACCTCAGAGTTACAAAACACCAGAGTTATGAACTGACTGGTCAACTACATTCCTCATTTGGAACTGGACATTCACAATCAGGCAGCAGCAGAGACAAAATACAAATTAAAGAAGCAAATACAGTACAGTACCTGAACTACCTAAAAATAAAGGAAAAAATAGAAAACGATTTGACGAGGTAAGGAAACTGTCTCTGAGCTTGTTTTGTTTAAATTAAGATGGTTAAAAGCAGCATTTTTCTTCTGCATAGTAAAATTTCAAAGCTGTATTAAGGCAATGTTCAGTTGTAAACTTCTGAAAGAACCACCGTAACATTTTGTTCAGAGTTAGGAACATTTCAGAGTTATGAACAACCTCCATTCCCGAGGTGTTTGTAGCTCTGAGATTCTACTATAATACAATCAAACCAACCTTGCTGGAAATAATTTTATTTGTGCTAGAGTAAATAAAGGGCCTGCAAGATCTTCAGGAGCAATCATACTTGTTCTTAGGACCACAACAGCAACTTACGTGGAGCCCTTGGGCTACGGGCAATTAGCAGAAAATTAAACTGTTTACAGATTCCTGTGTCTTTTAACACAGAGTTGTAGGCCACAAAAATGGCAGATTCCAGCAAACAAAATCTGTCAAAATCCATGCAGCTACTGTCTCTTAAACTATGACACCAGGGAACTCTAGGAGTTGCATTTTGGTCTGCTCCTGAGCTACAGTGCCCCATCCGGATGAGGACAGACTTAGCAATACTGGAAGAGGGAGGGGGCTTCATCCTACATAGACAGAATGAGGCTAGGATGACTAATGACAGAAACCTATGCTGCAGAAGCTTTCCAGCCCAGTGCTCTCAGTTATGGGTTTCTATGTGAGGCAGTTCTCTATAGATCTGTTGGTGTATTTCTTCCCTAAACTTGGTCTGATGCAGGACCCCCAATTACTCGTCACTGGACTTTGCCTTGGAAGATCTTTACAGATGAATTTCATTGTTGACAAACAGTACATCAATTACCACTGTGAACTTCAGAGAAGTGCTTTGCCATTGGTTTGTCTCTGTCATTTTGTCTAGGTGCATTTGTTTGAATGATGTCACTCTGTTTATGGTGTACCCTTTATTCCCATGTGTTTTGACTGGTAAGTAGGAAAGGTGCAGTGTCTCTTTAAGAAGGTCATTTTCACTGTCCTGGTGGTATAATTAGCCTGCTAAAGAAAGAGCAGAGACTGGAAATTGGATTGAACAAGCCAGGCTTTAGCCCCAGGATGAAGCCGGATCTGCAAGGATTGTTATGCTAATCATCTGAGATCAGCAGTTCCAGTGTCCTTCAAACTCCCAGGTAGTTACAGGCGGAGGATACCATACAAGCAAAATGTAACTTTTCTGCACTTCTATAGCACCTTCCTCCTGAAGATATCAAAGTACTTGACAAACATTTATCTTCTCATTACTCCTGGAAGATGAGTATGTCCCATTCTACAGATGGGGAAACTGAAGCACTAAGAAGTTGCCCAAGGTCAAACAGAAACAGAACTCAGGAAATCTCCATTTCAGCCTCCTGCTCTAACCCCTCAGGCCACACATTACATTTATTTATACAGTTCCTTTGATCCAAGGTACTGGGAAACAGTTAACAGAAGGGAAAGAACAGCAGAAGGTTACAGAATGACACTGTAGCTAATGGATCTATGCCCATGTACACCAGGTGAGGATCTTGCCCATATAGATGGCACATGGTGAGTCCGTACGCATTATGCAAAGAATTGCTTGTTAACTGCTATTTTGTTTACATGAAACGTTGTTAAGAGCAATAGGCTAGATTAATCTCTGGATTAATTCTACTGAAGTCAGTGGAGTTATACCAGGGAGGAATCTGGCTCAATGTAGTAGCCAGCTCAGACCCAATTTGTACCTACTAGGCACCAATCCACATCGAGGTGGTGTGGAGTTTCACTGCCCTGCAGTGGGACTGGAACACACAATGTGCCCTCCCGAACTCCCCAGAAGAGGCGTACGTTGTGCTCCACAATTAGCCAGCTCTGCTAGCTGGTTTCGAGGAGGGCATGGACCCACCTCATACATCTCTGCCCCTTTTGGATTGCTAACACCTAGTGGGAATTAGCAAATCTCTGCACTCAAGTCAAGAGAGTAGAGGTTTGCAATTCTGCCTTGCCGCTGCACAAAGGGTCCAACAGGGGGGAAAGGAAGGCTGGTGAAGGTAGGAGAGGGCTGTCTGCATCCTCTCACCTTTATGCATCTGTGCAAAAGTCAGACAAAGGCTGGCTCTCAATATGAGCATCACTTGTTACGTGTCAGCTGGTGGTAACTACTGCTGCCCTCATTCCCTATGCTCACGGCGTGTGTGAGTGACTGAGAATCCTGTGGCATGTCTGAACTCTTACTGTAGTGGTTACTAGTCCTGCTGCTGTTCCCATTGTCAGATGCAGCCCATGAGAGTGTTTGGAGAGGCCCCTCTGACACAGGGCCAAATTTGTCACTATCCTAAACTGGTGCAATTCTACTGAAGAGGGTGGAGTTGTATCAGCTAACCCTGGTGAATTTGGCCAGGGTGGCTGTTAGTTTGCTGAAGTGATGGTATGTTCGGGCTGACTATAAATTGCTCCCAACTACAAACTGGCTGTTTACTCTTTCTTGTTTTGTTCACTGTCTCCTCATTCCACAGAGGAGCAAAGCTGGAAGTTCACCTCACCACTTTATTGGTTCTCACAGGCATGCCAGCCTGGAAATGCACTACCTCTCTCCCTTCTAACCACTGGTAATTTAGGTTAGGAGTCCATCCCTCCATCCTTTACTATCCACTCCTTTTAACACAGAGAATCAGGCCAGAAATAGCCTCTTTTCTTCCTCTGTTGCCTCTTCCTAAGGGATAAATTACTTCTTTCCCTCATTCCTCCAGCTGGATCTCTGCATTGCCTCCCTTGTTCTTTCACACATTTTTTCACAGTGCCCCTCCATTGCCTGAAAGTGGGGGGGATGGGTGGGAGGGCACTGTCTGGCTCTGTATCCAGAGCACCGGATGGCATGGTTTTGGAGAGGCCTGGCTTAGTGAAGTTATTCAAGCCAACCGCAGCCTGGCAACCAGGCGGTGACAATGGGAGTGCAGGAGGCGGAATGTTTCCACATGCCTGATCAATGGGAGCGAGTGAGACAGCAGAGCAAACAGAAGCTGGGAAAGAGACACAAAGAGAAAGCAGCCTTTTCTCTGCTCAGTTCCTTTCATTTATCACAGCTCTTTGTGAAGCTGATAACAACGGAGGCCCTTGGGAGGCTAGTTTTAGGGAGTTTGGTTTTTCTAATTAAATAAAATGCTGTGTCCTTTTTCTTCACTTGTCACCTTCCAGCTCACCAAAAATGTAAAAGCCCCATCTGTGCTAAAGCCTCCAACTTAGTGTGCTCCTGTGAGCCCCGAAGGGTTCTGCCTTCCTGGAAAGGCAGCGTTTCCCTGAGTGCAATTCCCTGCACAAACAAAGCAAGGGTATGCTGAGGCAACTTCTAAACCTAACATGGCAACCATGCTCCACAGCAACTCCCTCTCCTAACATGGCTACGACCCAGGGGCAGGTAGTGTCTGACAAGCAAATACTGTACAAATCCTGACATTCCAGGCCACTCGCTTTCAAGAATAAGGAACTCACAGTAGAGGGCACACAAAAGAAAAAAGAAAAAAAAGAAGTGGCAACAGCAGCCGTTAGAAACATGCTTTTAACAGCCTTCAGAGGGCAACTCCCTATGGGAAATTGGCAGCCTTCAGCAGAGAATTACAAGGTAGTTGTTACCTAAAGAGACTGGACAGTTTCTCATGGGTATAATGTTCCATTACTCATCCTAGTCAGGACTTAACCTAGGACAGGCTGCAGTGTATGGGACAGCAACTCCTGTGTGCTGCCCCCTGCAGCCTCTAGAAGCTGCTCCCAAGGGGAGGTTTCTCTCTGGAGGAATGCAAGAGCTACGTTTGTTAGGCTGCACAGTAATAACTAGGAGCTGGTTCCAGCAGTGTTTTGTAACCAGTGGTGGGAGTTTGATATTTTTCTTCTCACTGCAAGAGCTGATAGCAACAGGCCCTGTCTACACAATAAATTTACTAGAAGTTTCTTCAGGGTTGTAAGTCAGCTTCAGTTGAATGACCCGGGATTTGGGGGGTGAATTTCCCTGGTGTAGATGTGGTCATAGAAAGAGGGACGAAAAGAGTGGGTGTTTTGAATTAAATCTCTCAAAAGGAAAGGAAGAACTGTTGATTTCTATAGCACTTGGATGTGCAAAGAACTTCTGGCTGCTGGGGATCAGGAAGCAGAAACCCCTCAGCCTTTTCAGTCTGCTGGACAACATGCAGGCATCCATCTCAGCAGCAGCTTCCTCTCCAGATGGCCATTGCTGCAACAGCCCAGACGCCAGCATCTTGACATCATGCATCCAGGAAGAGGATTAGTAACCTTACCTGCACCTTGAGTAAGGAGGCGACACTTAATTGTAAACAGCAGAAGATCTGGAGACTCAATAGCCCCTTTGAGTCACAATTAGACTCAAGACTGTGACCTAAATACTGAGAAAGGGAAGACCTGGCAACAAGTGACAGAGTAAGATCCCAGTGAGAGACTGAAACTTGATTCTAATCATTGCTGTAAGACTGTTTTAACAATGAGAAGGAAAATTTCTGGTCAAGATTTTAAAAAACAGGTGCCTAAAGTTTAGGCTTCTATATCCACATTTAGGCACCTAAACATGTGGCCTGACTTTCAAAAGTGCAGGTTTCCCCAACTCCCACACTCGAATACACCTCTACCCCGATATAATGCGACCCGATATAACACAAATTCGGATGTAACGCGGTAAAGCAGTGCTCCGGGAGGGGTGGGGGGTGTTCACACTCTGGCAGATCAAAGCAAGTTCGATATAACATGGTTTCACCTATAACACAGTAAGATTTTTTGGCTCCCGAGGACAGCGTTATATTGGGGTAGAGGTGTAAAACGATAATTAATAGGAGGCCGCAATATCTATGGGCTTAGGTCTCAGTAGTGAGTTTCAGCAGGCCATGTTTCTACCAGGGCCGGCTCCAGCATTTTGCTGCCCCAAGCCAGGGCCGGGGAGGGAAGGAAGCCACGATCGGCACTCTACCGCCACCACTTCATTCTTTGGCGGCAATTCGGCGGCAGGTCCTACCCTCCAGGAGGGACTGAGGAACCCGCTGCTGAATTGCCAGACGTGCCGCCCCTTTCTGTTGTCCGCCCCAGGCACCTGCTTGCTGTATTTCTGAATAGGACAGTCATGGGGTCAGCAGCCTACAAAATCAGAATGGGACTGGATCATTTCCCCAATCCATAAAATAGGAATAATAATGGTTCCCTGCCTCGCAATAGTGTTGTGAGGTTACATTAATTAATGTTCTGAGATGCTCATTTTCTATGGTAATGGGCCTCATAGAAAGCCTATAAATAAAATAAATGAACAAGAACTGGGGAAGGGGATTCTACTCTCCCCATGGCTCTCAACCACTAGATCACTCACCTCCAAATAGCCATCAAACCAGCTCATGAAGTGTCTTGATGGCTGCATCATAAAGGATCATTTCCAGCCTAAAATTCTACCATAACTTTTTGACTGTCCCCAGGATGTTTACCAAATGTCTAGCCTGGGGTGGCAGCTCACAAAAAATGACCAGGAGTCTTCCATCTCTAGCCATTTAGTGAAAGTGCAGACATTGCAAGCAGTGCATTGCTCCTTCTTCTACTCCTTACTTCTACGAATAAGACAGAAGAAATCCACCTTCACCCCCCACTCCCCCAGTCAAAAGGATTTATTTTATTGGAGCAACTGCAGATTCAGTGACTGCAAGGATTCAATTTGCCTCCCAAGAGATTCTCATTTATACAGTGGATGCAGCCTCAACCAAAGATTCCAGTTTGTGTTTCTGAGACATACTAGGGTTGATGTCCTCATGTATCCTAACCATAACATATGCCAGATTGAGAATGAGACCTTCTCCATCCTGCTTGAGGGAGCTTTATGTTCTTTTGAGACAAAATCTGGAAATGATTGTGGCTATTTCTCAAAATGTCAGAGACAACCTCCTGTGGTGGACCAACCCTCACAGTGTTTAAGAATGTTTTGGAATCCCTAAGCCCCCCCAGGTGGCCTTAGTAATGGATGCTTCCAAGGCAGGGTGGGGAGCACATCTGGACCAGATGACAACACACAGTTTATGGACCCCTTCAGAGAGGAGGTTACATAAAACTGCAAACAATTTGTCAGGCATTCAAGGATTTGCTTCCACACATTCAATGGAGCGGGGTTCAAGTGTGACCACACAACACCATGGAAGTTTGTGATTTCGATTGCCACTGTGGAGCTTGGTCTAGCCTCCCATGCTACAAGGTAGACCCTCTTTAGAAATGATGCATTCACCATCTCATCACACCTCTGGCAGCACATCTTTCAGACAAGGACAATGCACTTGCATACAAACGGAGTAAGAAAAGCAGCACACAATCCACATAAATGGTCAATAAAGACTTGATGATCAAGGTTACTTCTCCACTGACCGGGAGTTCTGAAATTAAATTTCTTTGCCACACTAAGGACACAATCCTGCAGCCCTGCTTCATGTGATCTCTCAAGCTATATTTTGGGTTAATATTGCTGCCCATCACCTAGTACCTAAGTATTTTCCAAGTAAAACTAATAGCAATAGTGAAGTCCCTAGTGGACTTAAGGGAGTCCCTGGTGCTTCTCTTCCTTTTTGAAGTAAAAAAATCTCTGTTTAGGGTAGAATTGTTTGGTTTTGAGCTTTGATTTACTTTCATTTTAATTTTGGTTGATTTGTTTCAAGATGGTGTTGTTTTGCAGGGAGGGGTAGTTGGTTGCAGTTTTTTTAGTAGAAGGGGTGTCAGTGTTACATTATTCTTATGGTGAAAAGGCCTTTTCAAAGAGCATTTTGTAAAGGGGGTCACACTCTGGACTCACCTAATTTCCTCTGGAAGTTTGCTCCATATCTAGATCCCCTCAATCAAGAATATTTTGTCCCCAGCTCTCACATACTTCATCCTGGTTTGTGTGATCTCTGTATGTATTTTCTCCAATACCAACAATCCCCAGGCTGACCAGAATAATCAGATGAGACAGAGCACAAATACTATTGCTGGGTCCAAATTAGACTAGACAGTTTTGGAACTCGGAGTTCCTAGACCTGGCAGCAGAACTGCAAGTGCTTCTTTCTTTTCCAGACTTTCAATAGCAAGATCAAATCCTTCATCCAGATCCAAAGCCTCTACAGCTAACAGCATGGATCATGCAGCTAAAAGGATCTTGGGAGAGCACATCTTTTCACAGGAAGTCCAAGAGATACTGTTAGAGTCTAAGTCTTTGACTAAAAAGTCCTATGCAGCAAAATGGGAGATTTTTTTTTTTCCTGACAGCACAGAGAGAAACACTGCCCATGTCAGCACAGGCCTCAGACATTTGGCATGACTTTGATACTCAAGAAATCAGGACATCCATTACACTCCCATAACAGTTCTTCTGCCTGCCACAGCTCAGTATCTCGTTCTAGCACAAGTAGCCTCTGTATTTGTACATTCTACAGTCAAAAGTTTTTTAAAGGGATTGTCTAATGTTTTTCCATGTGTACGTGAGGCAGTGCCTTTGTGGGATCTCAGTTTAGTATTAACCAAGTAGATGGACTCTTTCTTTGGGCCCGTAGGGGACTGTTCCCTTTGTTATCAATTCTTGAAGCCTGGTTTTCTAGTAGCAATAACTTTTCAGCCAAAAGAGTCAGGGAATTCCAGGATGTTGTCTTTGTACTTTTCCTGAAGCATAAGGTAGTACTACATCCTCTCGCCAGTTCACCCTACAGTGGTCACTGATTTCCACGGGAGTCAGTTTGCCTCTTTTTCCAGCAAACCACGCTGACAACCAGGGAAGGTCAAGTTACATACTTTAGGAATCCAGAAGACTGTTAGTTATTCCATTAACAGGACAAACCTGATGACTATTTGTGGCTTACAATGACAAGGTCAGAGGAAAGGCTGTTTCCGCTCAACAACTGTCAAAGCGGATTAAAACCTGCATTCAAACTTGCTTTGAACTAGCAGGTACTTCGTTCTCTGATGGTATCAGAACACATTCATCGAAGTTTCAGGCAGCCTTTAGGGCATGTCTCCATAATGCTTCTATTGTGAAAATATGTCCATATCTTTATGAAGCATCACTCTGTTGATTTGACCTCAAGGTCTCATGGTCAGTTCAAGAGAGCAGTCCTGCAATTACTGTTTAATTAGTCTTTCTCAAACCCAACTTTGCTGGGAGTTGTTACTGTTTATCAACCTCTCAAGGTTTTTGGGTTTTGTTTTTCTGGGGGGAGGGAATTTTACCATCAGTATTTGAAGGAGAAAGAAAAGTTACTAACATGTAATTGGAGTTCTAGGAATTGTACCTATTACTCACCCCCTTTTGTTTTTGTTTCGCGAACGAGATCCAGTAACTCTTCTCCACTAAGTTTCACAATATTCTCTTAGCCCAGCAAGACTGATAAACCATGTCTAAAGGAGAGTAGTACCTCAAACATACAAATAACGTTCATGATGTCCATGCAATACAAGTCTAAATACTCTACATGTGTTTGCAAGATCGGACACAGTCTCAGAAGAGACCACCTGGATCATTAAGTCCAATTCTCTGCTATCACAGATTACTACATCACATCATCCCTTCCATAAATTTACCAAGCTCCATCTTAAAACTAGTTAAGTTTCCTGCCTCTGTTTGGAAAATTGCTCCAGAACCATACTCCTCTAATGGTTGGAAGCCTTCTCATTTCCAGCTTAAGTTTACTCATGGCCAGTTTGTAGCCATTTGTTCTTGTGCCAGCATTATCCTCTGACTTCTCCCTTTCTGGTGTTTGCCCATTCAGATGTATTTACAGGGAGCAATCATACCACCCCCCTCAGCCTTCTGAGAGCAAGTCTAAGTAAGCCAAGCTCTGTTAGTCTCCTCTTAGAGGATAGGCTAGCATTCCTCACTGATCCTAGTAGCCCTTCTCTGCATCTGTTCCATCATGAATTCATCTCACTTGAACTTGGATGACCAGAATTGTACACAATATTCCATATGAGGTCTTACCAGTTCCTTCTACAATAGCATTTTTCCATAATTCTTCACACATATGAACATTTAAAATAAAAACTTCTTTGATGATCGAGGCCATGGATTCCAGTTTGAATACTATTTCTTCTCCCCAATGCATCTCTCCCTTCCTGTGGGCTTGCAAAAGGGAATGGTGCAACATAAGTAAGCGTGTTAAATATTTTCCACACAAGTCAGGGCCCTGGTGACTGCTAGTGTTTGGGGCTCAATGCATAGTTACACTAGGTGGCAGAATTGTAAAATGTGATCTTCACCACGGTTGCAACCATCCTCTGTTTGCTAAGCAGGTTCTGACATGATAACATTTGGACTTCACTGTCCCATTCATGAAAGTGGTTCTAACCAGTACAGAGCAGAGGGAAGAAACCAGAAGACCATGAATGTGAACTTTAATATTTTAATAGATGTAGACGTAATATATCAATTTTAGTAAGACACAGTCCTACATGACATTCTCATAGGTACATTAGAGAAATGTGGTCTAGATTAAATTCTTATAAGGTGGGTGCACAACTAGTTTAAAGACCATACTAAAAAAGCAGTTATCAGTGGTTCTCTGTCAAACTGAGAGGACGTATTTAGTACAGTCCCACAGGAGTCAATCCTGGGTCTGATACTATTCAATATTTTCATTAATGACTTGGATAATGGAGTATGTTTACAAAATCTGCAGATGTCACAAAACTAGGAGGGGTTGCAAGCACTTTGGAAGACAGGATTAAAATTCAAAACAACCTTGACACATTAGAGAATTGGTCTGAATTCAATAAGATGAAATTCAATAAATATAAGTGCAAAGTACTTCACTTAAGAGGAAAAAAAATCAAATGCACAACTACAAAATGGGGAATAACTGGCAAGGTGGTAATACTGATAAAAAGGATGTGGTAGTTACAGTGGCTCATATATTGAATGAGTCAGCACTGTGCTGCAATTGTGAAAAAGGGTAATATTCTGTGATGCATTAATAGGAGTGTCATATGTAAGATATGGGAGGTAGTTGTCCCACTGTACTTTGCGCTGGTGAGGCCTCAGACGGAATACTACGTCCAATTCTGGACAACACATTTTAGGAAAGATTTGGACAAACTGGAGGGAGTCCAGAGGATAACCTGACCTATGAGGAAAGGCTAAAAAATGGATCATGTTTAGTCTTGAGAAAAGAGGACCTGATAAGTCTTCAAATATATTAAGGGCTGTTATAAAGGACGGAGATGAATTGTTCCCCATGTCCACCGAAAGTAGCAGGGCTTTGGAGCGGAGCCTGGAGCTGGAGTGTGGAGCAGCTCCGGAGCAGTGGACCTACAGGTTTTTGCCTGGAGCTGGAGTGGAGCCGGAGCACAGCTCCAAAGCCCTGGAAAGTAGGACAAGTAATGGGCTTAATCTGCAGCAAGGGAGATTTAGGATAGATATTAGGAAAAACATTAACTACAAGGGTAGTTCAGCTCTAGAATTAGGCTCCCAAGGAAGGTTGTGGAATCTCCACCATTGGAGATTTTTAAAAATAGGCTAGACAAACACTTGTCAGGAATGGTCTAGGTTTATTTGGTCCTGCCACAGCACAAGGCTAGGGTGACCAGGTGTCCATTTTTTGACTGGGTGTTGGATCCTGGCGTTCCAGTCAGCACCGCTGACTGGGCCATTGACTGTCTGGTTGGCACTGCTGCACAGAGGGGCTGGCAAGCTCCCTGCTAGCCTCTGTGCCGTGCAGCTCTCAGGAAGCAGCCAACATGTCCCCTCCTCTGGCTCCTACACATAAGGGCACCTAGGGGGCTTCAAACGCCACCCTCACAGTTCCCATTGGCTGGGAACCGTGGCCAATTGGAGCTGTGGGGACAGTACCTGCGGACAGAGCAGTGCGCAGAGCCACCTGGCCATGCCTCCGCATAGGAACCAGAGCAGGGACATGCCGTTGCTTCCGCGAGCTGCTTCAGGTAAGCATCGCGTGGAGCCTGCACCCCTGACCCCCTCCCAGGACCCAACCCCCTGCCCCAGCCCTGATCCTCCACCTGCCCTCTGAACCCCCCAATCCCAGCCCAGAGCACCCTCCTGCACCCCAAATCCCTCATCTCCAGCCCCACCCCAGAGCCCACACCCCCAGCTGGTAGCTACACCCCTCGTGGAGGTAGTTTTTCTAGAGCGCTGCACTGAGCTGCGACTACACAAGCCACATTAACGTATACTATCGTTTTGATCCAAATGACCTTTTAGTAACCTCGGGACAACAGAGTTTTCCAGGTTTATTTGCTGGGAGAAGTACTTTCCTTTCAAACCTTATCAGAGAAGTATTGCGCTGAAGAGAATGAGTTCAGGGTTCCTTAGATATAATTATTAGAAAGGGGCTTTGATGAGAATTTGTTTGTGATGGCAGGTAGAGGATCCTGCTTTTGTAAGGGGTGTGAATAGCAGAAAAGCATTAAAAATTGAGAACAGCCATGAGAAAGTTGGAGGAATTAAGCAAGAATCCAGAGCAACAGGCATTTTTGAGGGGAACAAACTGAAGTGTGTGGTGCTGAATTGCCAGGGAAAAAACACACCTCCTACCCCAAATAGGACTGTTTGGTCTGGGACTATGACATGAAGAGGTCCCATTCTCCCCCTGAAACTAGTGTCTCAGGACTCTACTTATCCTGGTCAAACCCTGCTTTCTAACTGTTCCTCTTTCACTCAGAAGCATCTCCCCACTCTGGGCTATACTGGCCCCGAAAGCAGGTAGAATCCACAAGGTGCAAAAGGTGCTTAGTCCCATTTCCCCTCTCCCACTCGCTCCTGGGATGCTCTTAGTGCTGCGCATCCTGAGAGGTGACGTGCAGAACCTAGTCCTTATATCCTGAGTTCTCTACTGACTCCCTCCATGAATTAATACTAGTCTCTGCAGCTCTTATGTGTCATGCGCTTTCCTTGTGAATGCAAAAATGCACAAATAAAAAAATATATTTTTAAAACCCAAAACTGAGGAGAAGGTGCAAAACAGAATCATGCATGAGAGATGGAAAACCTCTGTTAGGTCATCTTGTCTATCCCCTAACCTGAGGAAACAAAAACTCAGCATCCAAAATTATCACAGCACCAGTAGTGTTAAATAAATCACTCAGTCAAAAAATAGTTTGTTCCAGGTCCACAACAGACCACAGCCAAAGCAGAAGAGTAAAAATGTGTTGAGCTGGGATGTCAAGGGAAGTCACGACTGGGTTCCATCTATTGGGGAATTACTCTTACAATCAATTCAGCAATTTATGGGTGAGGTATTTCATATGCAATACTGGCTTGATTAAACAGAGCCATAATGAGACGGGATGTAGGGGAAGCATCCAGCCAAGTATGCAAACCAGCCTTCTCAGCCTAGAATAAAAGCTTCCTAACCAATAATTTCATGCTTTTATCTGTAAGATCATTAATACAGATACCAAACAATGCCAGCTCGATGTGGTGTCAAAGGCTCTGACAGCCTCTAATTGATAATAAATAATTCAATTTCTACCCCAATCCAAAACAGCTGAATCTTGGGACATGATCCAAATAAATGATTAAAAAGAACTTTGAATGTAATTATATCTAACACAATTGGGGATATTGCCCAGATGAAATTTGCATCATCTATTCAGAGATACACAATCTCAATGTAGCAAATCACACTGGCAAGTCTTTATGCCTACTAGAAAATGAAATGTTCTTTACTATAGCAATGGCATAGACTCAGTTGTTATCTGACAGCTGTATGTCAGCATCTCACCGAAGCCAATCTTGCTTCTCAAAGTGGTACTCTTTCCCATAAGCACCCTAGAGAATCTGGGCACACATTTAACCAGTGTAGGATCACATTTAAAATAGATTTTTAGCATACTGTAGAGGCAGAACTCTATCTTCCGTCTGGTATGATTGATACCCCACCAAAATTGCCTACATTACAAACAAAAGAAGTCTCTTTTAAAGGAATTAATATCCACAGTTCCTGGAGTTAAGAAACTAAGACAAAGCATGTACAGCAAGAAAAACTACTGTCAAGAGAACCCTAAAAATCAAGAATACGGCATTCCAGAGACAAATCACAACAGCAGCTTTTCTTAAAGTTGACATGTTCTGGCAATGTTTTTTTTTACACAGATACAGATCAAACCATGGCTGAGATCCTCGCACCAGGGTCTCAAATGTTTGAGAGTTACTCCAACAGAGTGCATGCCACTCACTAACCCTTTGGAGGAAATCAGATTATGTTATTAGCCAAAGTGATTGGTTCTCCAGTTAGAAGTTCTAGAACTGCTTGCGGCATCCCTAAGGCTCATGTGCCAAATTACACTGTGCATATGCCAAGAGGCCATGAAAGCCAGCAATGAGTCTCAGGACCTAAATAGCTCAAGGGTGAATGTTTTGGCCATTGAACCTGTGTTCTACCCAGACACTGTGAGTTTAAGTCAACCCCTATGCAGAAATCTGAAATGGCGGTAAGAGGGGGCTATAATCTGCCTCTGTCAGAGGGTTGTGGGGGGTGGTTGTTTTTTTTATTTGGGGGAAATGTAATTTGAGTGCAGCAGAATATTCAGTAGACACAAACTATTCTTTAAAAGAAAATAAATTACACATGCAAATGCTTGTTGGAGGAGAGGGGGATAAATGGGGATGGATGGGCAGGAAAGGAGTTGGAATCAGGTGATGGTGAGGGGATGGGGCAGGACACTGGAGTGACTGACAAAGGGACCGGGGGAGAGTAAGGGCAGAGGCACCTGTCAGGGTCATGTTCTGACTCCAGAGTGTGTGCCATGATCTTGGGGGGTGGATGTCTGAGCCTCTCCCCACACCTTTGTGTATGTGCCAGGATCTGTGGGCCCCCCAATCCCTGTAAGGTGTTCTGACCTCCACCCCATCCATGGCCCCCTCATGGGAACTGGGAGTTCTTCTTTTCTTTCAAGGGGAGGAGGGGTGTCTGAGCCTCTCCTTCTACCCACCCCCCACATATGTAAGGCACATCCTGCCCCTCTGGGTGTGAAGCTGAGAACAGGCATATTAGGAGCATGCACCAAGAAAACACTGCTAATGCTGGGATGAAGACTTGAGACTGGTCCCCCTTGGTGCACATCACAGGCTCTCCAGCAGTGGAGATGGCAACATCCACTGCCAAGAATGGAGCAGTTCATGCATCTCAGAGCTATTGTTTCAGGCTATAGCCATCTCCATGGAGTGTTCTCATTTACGGAGACCATCATATCGAGATGAATGGGACACTTCACATCTCTGAGTCTCCTATGCTTTCAGGATTATCCTATGCCTGGAACCTGCATTAGCAAAGAAGTTAATGCTGATTAATGTAATAAATATGGGAGAGCACCAGCTCTGCTGCAGTTAAAGTTGAGAAGATTTTTCTGTGTAAAAGGATGATTCTTCTAAGGTCTAGTCTACACTAGGAAATTAGGTCAATCTAACCATGTTGCTCAGTGGTCTGAACAATACAACAGTTAAACCAACCTAATGCCCAGCATAGACAGCACTAGGTCAAGGAGAGAATTCTCCCGTCAATCTAGCTACTGCCTCTTGGAGGGGTGGAGTACCTAAACTGCTGGGAGAAACTCTCCTGTCAGAGTAGGTAGCATCTTCACTGCAGCACTTTAAGTGTAGACAAGCCCTAAGTGTTCTAAAATTCTCATGTGTACCCAGATTGTCTTGAAATTTGCTGTGGCTTGGGTGTTGGGTAGGGTTAATTATCCAAATTTGGGGTAACTGACCAGGAGGTTTATGAGAGAGCTCCCTGGAAAAAAAACAAAAACAAAAAACAGCTTGTCTTAAAGTTCAGTATTCCAATTCTTTTGTGCACACTTGGGCCTGGTCTACACTAAGGGGGGGTCAAACTAAGGTACGCAAGTTCAGCTGAACTCGAACTACCTTAGTTTGAAGTACTCACCCATCCAGACGCCGCGGGATCGAAGTTCGCGGCTCCCCCGTCGACTCCGCCACCGCCGTTCGCGGTGGCGGAGTTCCGGAGTCGACGGGAGCGCGTTCAGAGTTCGATATATCGCGTCTAGATTAGACGCGATATATCGAACTCCGAGAAGTCGAATGCTAGCCGCCGACCCGGACGGTAAGTATAGACGTACCCTTGGCTTCTAACACGCTAATGGCTTAATGGGACAGGAAGAGGAGGATGAGCTGTAAATGATGGTAAGGGAGGGAGGGCTACATGCTATGGAAGAAGGGTTCAGGAAAGAGACTAGTCATCTTGCACATGCTTAAAGTTATTGTAACTACCATGTAATAAAACTGTCAGTTCTTTGGACATAGATAATTGACATTTCTCTCACGGGTTCTGTTAGGAACTACACACATTCAAACATGACCATCATCACCAGTCCATTGTAACAAGGTGTACAGAGGATGAGGGGGCATTTAGGAATTACATAGCAATGATGTGGCCTAGAGGAAAGAACAGCAGACTGGAATTCTGAAAACCTGGGTTGTATTCCAACTCTGCCACTAGCCTGCTGGATGACTTTGGCCAAGTCACTTTGCTTCAGTTTTCCCCATCTGTACAAGAGGAATAATGATGTGTCTCTTCTTGAGATCTACTGATGAAAAGCATTATGTAAGGACTAGGTATTAATTATAATTATTATTACCTGCCCACAAGAACATCTGAACTGTACATCTACACCAGGGGTCGGCAACCTTTCAGAAGTGGTGTGCCGAGTCTTCATTTATTCACTCTGATTTAAGATTTCATGTGCCAGTAATACATTTAAATGTTTTTAGAAGGTCTCTTTCTATAAGTCTATAATATATAATTAAGCTATTGTTGTATGTAAAGTAAATAAGGTTTTTAAAATGTTTAAGAAGCTTCATTTAAAATTAAATTAAAATGTAGAGCTCCCCGGACTGGTGGCCAGGACCCAGGCATGTGAGTGCCACTGAAAATCAGCTCATGTGCCGCCTTTGGCATGCGTGCCATAGGTTGCCTACCCTGATCTACACTATAATTAGACCTCCTAATAACATCTCTTTCTGTTAAAAAACAAACTAGGAAGTGAAATAGCAAAAAAATTCATTAACTCAGAACTAATGTAACCTAGTGATAACTCATGCCCTCCTAGAACGTCAAGTTCAGCAAGTTGTGTCAGTTACAGATGACAGCACTGTGGACCTGAAAATGACAATGGAAGCAGAGTCCCCAGTGATTGCATAGTGTTCCGCGAAAGTGTGGACCGACGCCCATGTCGCCACTCTACAGATCTGAGATAGGGATGCTCTTGAAGGCGGCGACAGATGAGGAGGTAGATCTTGTGGAGCCTGGAGGGGTCATGATGCGACCTTCATAACACTGTCTGATGCAATTTGAGACACACTTGGAGAGCCTTTGGGCTGATATTGCTGAGCCCTTGGATCTCTCCTCAATGGAGGGGACTTCCTGAAGGCCTCTGTCCTGTCCAGGTAGAAGGCCATGGTTCTCCTGACATCTAGGGTATATAATATAGTCTCCCTGTTCTCTTGGTGAGGCTTCAGGTAAAGATCGGAAGGTGAATCAATTGATTCATGTGAAATGGGGAATTTACCTTAGGGGATGAATTTTGGATGTGGCCTGAGCATAACCTTGTCCAGAAAAAAATATTGTGTAGAGGGGATATGCCATCAAAGCTGCTATCTCTCCTATTCTCCTGGCCAAGGTAATCACTATCGGGAAGGCCATTTTCATGGAAAGGTACATCAGCAAACAGGTGGCCATAAGTTCGAAGGGAGGCCTAGTCAATGCTTTCAGTACCAGGTTTAGATTCCACGTAGGAGTCAAGGCTGTGGGAAGAGGTTTACTATATCCTTAAAGAACCTTTTAGCAGTTGGGTGTGACAGCACTGAGTACCTCTCTAAAGGTTGTTTGAAAGCTGTTATAGCCTTAGAGATAGTCCCGGTCTCTATAGGGTCAATGCATAGTCTAGGATATGTGGAAGAGTCGTGGATGTTGGGGAGATTTGTTGGAACATGAACCTAATCTGAAACCTTGACCATTTTTGCAGGTAAGTACATCGTGTTGATGACTCTACTGTGTAATATAACCTCTTGAACCTCCCTTGAGCAGAAGCTCGCTAGGTGTTGGAACCAAGCAGAAGCCATGCCTCGAGGCAGAGAATCCCCAAGTTGGGATGCAGGGTACATCCTCTGTCCTGTGAGAGGAGGTACAAAATGGCCAGGAGAGGGATTAGTGGGCACATTGCGAGCTGCGACAGGTAAGGGTACCAGGTCTGTCTCAGCCAAGTAGAAGCAATCATAATGACATGAGCTCCATCCCTTTTTATTTTCGGCAGAACCTTTGACGGTAGGGGAAACGGAGGAAAGGTGCAGAGAAGGTCCCTGTCCCAGGGGAGAAGGAGAGCATTGCCCAGGGATTCTCTGCATCTTGAAGTCTTTAAATCATGATTTGAGGGCTTCAATAGCTCAGACACAGGTTTGATGCAGGAGTGCGTGGGTGAGATTCTGTGGCCTGCGTTGTGCAGGAGGTCAGACTAGATGATCATAATGATCCCTTCTGACCTTAAAGTCTATGATTCTATCCCAAGCCAGAAAATATTAAGTCACATCAAAAGTCACACAAGCAGTGAGTGGAAGAGCTAGATAACAGCTAGTCCAATGTTCCAATCACCACACAACATTCTCACCACAAACTCAAAACCATCATGCATTTGTTCACATAATGTTACAGAGACCATTAATGCCTTGTAACACTGAGGCAGTAGGTCAAACTTGAATTCTTATTGTAAATCTATAGAAATTGACCTTCCCAATGACTTGCAATACAAGCAAACTACAAATAATCCCAGGGGAGTTCATATTGGAGGAGTCCCTCAGAATCTCCAGATGACATAACTGTGCTTTAAACTGCAGAAATTGCAGGCTGTATTATCTGGACATGTACTGTAACTCACAGTGCAGATATTCTAATAAACCAGTGCTAAGGAGCACCCTGCTGGCAGCAAAATGGGGTTTTCCATCAGTGGGAGCCAAGCTCGAATCCTGAGCTCAGGTTCCACACTCCCAGGTCGGCAGGGGCTGGGCGTGCTGAGGGCAGCACCGAAAGGTTCATTCAAGCCTCCTATGTTCAAGGGAAGCTCACCCCTATACAGGGTCACGGGGAGGAGGGGTGTAGAAAAGGGATGAAATAGAGGAGTGGGGAAGGCCATCTCGAGGCTCTAGAAGGGGCTGGAAGTGCCTCCCCATGGGAAAAACAGTTATAATATTGATTATACAACAAGATGGCACCATCTGGAAGAATGGTGTCCCTGTCTTTTCTTTCTTTCCCAGCAGCAGCAGCAACAACTCTAGATGTGTGGTTGGCTTCATTCCCTAGAAGTTGTAGCACATAACAGTCAGGACCTCATGGTGGTCATGCTGGTTAGCATATGGTGAGAAACGGAAGAGTCTGCAGTCCAGTCGGACTCAGAGAGAAATGAGTAGATTATTCTGGCCTTGCTGAATGGAGTCACAAGGCCTGTACTGCTAGGGTGAACTCAGTTTAGTAGGTTGCTACTTACAGGATTAGACTGATTTACAGGTGTTTGCCTTGAAATATGACCATCCCGTGTCATCACCGCTAATCTTTTCTCTAACAAGTCACCTCCCCCTCTGAAATCTTCCCACTCTGACAAGTTCCTATTTTTGGAGCAGAAAACCTCCCACACATACTGTTCAGCAACAGCTCCCCCTAAATCTCTCCGTCTCCCTATTTACACAAATAATGTGTAACATGGCTATTGAACACACTGTGCTACTCAGCTAACAAACAACACCACTACAGCAAATCTGTGGCTGCCTAATGGTGACAGAACTCAGATCCTTCTGATCTAAAAGCATGTGAGCTAAAGGAGAACCTCTGTTAGCACTGTAAGGCCTATGACACGGAGTTGAGCTGTTGATTCCATTCAGTAGAGGGAAGTGACACACACACACAAGCCAGGTCATTAAAACACTATGCACTTATTTACTGTTTGCATTGCTCTAGCAGTGTGCAAGGCACTTTACAGACACATATGAAGACAAGGTCTCCAACCTACATAACCTAGATATAATTGTATAGCATTTTTCATCCAAGTATCCAAAAAAAAAATCACTTTACAAAAGTGGATAAGGATTATTTTTAATAGAATGCAACACATCTGCTAATTGCAACACCCTTGCCAGTCCTTTAGCTTGCATTAGATTCAGTGGAAAATACAAGTGTTAGATATATACCGCAGCTGCCAACCTTCACATGGTAAATAAGCACCCCGACTTTCACAATAAGCTAAAAATCAAGCTAATCCCATTTCAAAACAAGGCCAAAACAAGCCAATCCCTAAGAACCCCAACACTCTATGTGACTAGATCTTCCCTGGCGTGCAGTCTGGGACTGTGGTGGGCCTGCTGTGCGCCCCGACTCTCTCCCCCCTTGCCGCTGCTTGCCCCCCTTCCCGGGAGCCGAGCAAAACAAAGAAGCAACAAGCTAGAAGCCAAAAGCTAGCCAACAAGCAACTCACAAAGCCAAAAACAAGCCCAATTTCTGCAGGTTTTTTTTGTGGTTTTGGCATGTCTGATATATACTAGTAAGGCACAGCTTTCAGGAGCTACTGAGGGCTTTGAATTCCATAACCCACTGACTCAGACACGTGAGCCTGGATCACCCATTTCTTACCCAGAGTGTGTCCAGGAGACTCCTTGAAAGTGTCATTATTTCCCAAGCAGCGTGCACGCGTGCACACACAAACGCACACACGCACAGAAGTCGGCAGGGAGTGAGAGGAATTCAGTACCCAGAAGAAATGAGAAAATTAATCCCTGTGCCACTGTAAATAAGCAGCCCTGGAGTTCATGACACTACAAGAGATCCAAGCCAGAAATCAGCTGTTTCCAGCGCTTCAACCCAAACACTTCCAGCAAGTGCTAACAGTGACTCTACTGATGAGGCATGGATTCCATTTACTGTAGCACAGAGGAACACTGAATTATATGCCACAGCCTCCCATTTCACCGCTGGCTATCCTATTCTTAGCCTTGTTAACAATTATTTTGCTGTGTGCGCGCACAGACCAACTCAGCAGACTTTCCAGGTATTTCTGTAGACCCTACTGCTCTACTCAACCCTGCCCTACTGCGTAGGGAGCAGCGTCTTTTTCTTTTCACCCTGTCTAGTTTTCCCAGTGTCTGGCTGTTTCTACCCTCTCTTGTTTTTCTGAAGCACCATGTTTTTCTCTGCCCCCTTTCTCTGTTGTTCCTCACCTCCCTCCTTCCTCTAACTCCTGCTTCTCTTTTCACCCTGTCCCTGTAGCAGTTGCTTGTTATTTGTTACTCAAAATCCCTAGTAATTTAGGTCACAAGCCTGGTGAATCTAATGTGGTTTATTTCACATGAAAAAAAAGTGAGAAATTGAAAACCACCTTATTCTTCTCAAGTGAAATGCTGCATCCTATTAATTCAGGTGTATAAATAACAATCTCTAGTGCAGCATCAAGGGCTCTGCTGTGTGATTAAACCTGCCTCCCTGACCTGTAATTAGAAACTTTACCCCTGAAAGGCAGTCTGCAGAGAGAAAAGAAGAAGAGAGGGAACCAGCTCTCAGACCAACAATTTTGTTCTTAATCAGTCAGTCAGAGTTTTTGAAAGTTGAGATGGATTTCCATCTGCTAGCATTAAACACCAAAAAGGAAGCTGAATCTGTGTTCTCACTGCAGAATACAACAGAACAGAACTCAGGGACTGGAACAGGGTAAAGAAGCCTCTGTTTTCAAAGAATCAAGAATCCAGCTCAGCGTTTGTCTTTGTCCTCCACCTGTCCCTTTGCAGCTGGAACCCAAAATCTACCACTTCTTCTGTATGCAGAGATATCTGCCAGGTTTTGGAGTGCTGTAGAGGATAACTCTGCACCAGTTCCCTTGAATTAAGAGGTCATGTATTTGACCTGTACAGTCAGAAGAAAAACTCAAAACTTTGCAGCATCCTACATTAATGTCAACAGGACCAGACCCTGAACCCTTAGAAAAGGCTGATGTTCATGACTAAAGTAATCCTATGAGGATCAGGTTGCCTCAGGACATGCAAGTAACGAGAATAACCCTTTCCAAAGATGCTTTATTTCAAGAAGAATTCATATTTTTTGCAAGATTTTGTGACCCGGCAGGAGTTGAGGTTGTGGGAAGTATTAAAGAGGAGATAACAGTTACTGTTTGAGACAACCAGCAGATTATTGGCCCCTGATATGGAGGTTTCTGATCTTAGGCACTAAAGACTGAGGTTCCTTAGTTCTGGGGGATTTCAAGTCTGAGGCTACATTGACACTACCACTTATGTAAGTATAGTTTATGTCGCTCAGGGATGCAAATAAGTCACCCTCCTGAACAACATAAGTTACACCGACCTAAGAGCTGGTGTGGACAGAGGGAGAGCGTCTCCCACCGACATAGCTACTGCTGCCCATTGAGAGTGGATTCATTAAATTGACAGGACACCTCTCTCCCATCAGCTTAGAGCGGCGATACTAGAGCCGCACCACTGTAAGCTCTCTAGTGTAGCCATAGCCTAAGAAATGTTGAGATAACCCTCCCTTTGGTTACACCTGTACAACAACAACAACAAAATCACTGGCTTTGATGGGTGAGAGTGAGGGCACAGGTTGGACCATTTGTGTCTTGAGGCCTCAGCTCTGTGAGCCCTCACATCCACACATTTATGTTCTCCACTGTCTTATACAGGAGTAAAAGACTGCACAAGGTGTAAATTCAGTCAGTGTAAAGATTATGTGAAATTCTACTGAAACAGAACCCTTCCCTAATCCTGGTGGAAGGGTTTTACCCCCCAGGCTCTATGTCTGCATGCCTTGGGGTTCAAGGAACTAACTGAGAGACTTCAGATCACAAGAATCCTTAATGTTTTTAACAGGACAGATTTTTTAAAGTAATCTTTTGTGTTTGTTATGTGGTAAAGCCCAGGTTTATTGTACAGCTGCCAGAACATAAATCTGAGCTAAACTACTTTGGATTAGATAGTGCAGCAGGAAGAACTTTATGGATGCCCTGTTAAAAGTTTTATGAACTTCTTAAATAAACTGTGCTTGGAGATTATTTTAAATCATGAGCAGTATATATTACCACTTGGAAAAGGAAAGTTTACTTTCATCACACTAAACTTGATTTGGAAGAATGAGATTACCAGCCTTGGTGTGAAATTATTCCTTTAAATACTAACTGAAGGTTAGAACCTACTCCTGTGGTCTTGTGATAAAGGTAGTTTGTATGAGTTTTTCTGATTAAATCCCATGAGACTTGCAAGCCTCATTGCTTAGAACAAGAAGAAACATGGCATGCTGGGACTTGTAGTTTCCACTAGTTGCACCGCCAAATTAAAATGCAGTACTACACTAAAAAGTAACTAAAAAAAAATGAGCAATGAGGAGTTCCACATTTGTCTCTCAATGACTGTAGACAATGCATTCAGTTTGTAAGCACAAATACTCCCCCTCACCCCCATAACCACCAGCTTGCAAACACACCCTCAGATCTGAAAGTCAAGTTGGGGTCTTTTCTACTTGTGCATCACCAGCCGTAATAAAGACATGGCAGGCCAATTTCTCCCCTTGGTTTTACAGTAATACTTGAAAGAAGAATTTAGCTCTGCATTTGGAATCCAGCTCACTGTCTCAAGTTACATTTGTTGCACAGCTATCCCTGCGTTAACAGGAGTAAAATAGTAGTAAAATGTTTATTTTTGTCCATAAAGTCAGCAGATTTGACTCAGAATGCACACAGGGAACTGATCTATTGAGTTAGACTTTTTTTGTTGTTGTTTTTAACTACAGAGTCACTGTTCACACTTCAAAGATAAGGGCAGCCAGGGGGCACATTTTATAGCTCTATGGGGCACATTTGACCTGCAAGTTACACTTTCCGTTCTCCTGCATTCAAGTCCGAGGCTCAGACCTACATCTCTAGCGTCACACATTATAAGGGGCGAGGCAGAAAGGAGGCAGACATTAACATAAGAGGTTATTGCAAGGTCAGTCTTTTTTAAGCCCTGAATACTCAGTGAGTTGCAAACTTGGTTTAGTTGAAGTTGATGTATTGGAACTTGGGCTATAGTGTATTCTCAGTGACACCAGTGTAATTCTGGAGTATTACTACTGACTTTATTTACTCTGGTGTAAGAGCAGAATCGAGCCCATTCTATGTAATCAATGCTTAAAATAATTGCTGCAATTTTCCAAAGAGTTCAGCTCCCATTGAAACACCTAAATAGTGGCCAGATTTACAAAGATGCTCAACACCCAATGTACACCCACAGTGCTGACCTCTGATTCTAAACTATCACCCATTTTAACTGTTGTGTCTTCAGTAGAGTTACCCCTGATTTACACTGGTGAGAGATCAGAATCAGGCCCTCAGAGTCTAAATTACACCCATGAAAGCCATCAAATTCCCACTCAGGGTTACTTCCTTCCTTCCCCATGCTGTGGCACAGCAAGGAAGGAGCGCAGGAGAATAAGAGTAGTGTATGCTGATACGCCCTTAGGGCCATATCCTGCTCCCACTGATCAGGACTGGGCACTATCCATGCTGCATTACCGTGTGAGCTAAGAACAAAATAGAAGCCTTCATTTTGTAGTAATAGAAACATGACCGAATAAAAGGATACAAAAATACCGAAGGGTTGGTAGGGATAAAGGAGGACAAGCTGTACGCTCCAGTTGTTCTAAAGTCCTGGGCAAGAACACTGAAGCCAGTCAGCCTCACCTCAGTCCCTGGAAAAATCATGGAGCAGGTCCTCAAGGAATCAATTCTGAAGCACTTAGAGGAGAGGAAAGTGATCAGGAACAGTCAACATGGATTCACTAAGGGCAAGTCATGCCTGACTAACCTAATTGCCTTCTATGACGAGATAACTGGCTCTGTGGATGAGGGGAAAGCAGTGGACGTGTTATTCCTTGACTTTAGCAAAGCTTTTGATACAGTCTCCCACAGTATTCTTGCCGGCAAGTTAAAGACGTATGGGCTGGATGAATGGACTATAAGGTGGATAGAAAGCTGGCTAGATCATCGGGCTTAATGGGTAGTGATCAATGGCTCCATGTCTAGTTGGCAGCTGATATCAAGTGGAGTGCCCCAAGGGTCGGTCCTAGGGCCGTTTTTGTTTAATATCTTCATTAATGATCTGGAGGATGGCGTGGATTGCACCCTCAGCAAGTTTGCAGATGACACTAAACTGGGAGGAGTGGTAGATACGCTGGAGGGTAGGGATAGGATACAGAGGGATCTAGACAAATTAGAGGATTGGGCCAAAAGAAATCTGATGAGGTTCAACAAGGACAAGTGCAGAGTCCTGCACTTAGGACGGAAGAATCCCATGCACTGCTACAGACTAGGGACCAAATGGCTAGGCAGCAGTTCTGCAGAAAAGGACCTAGGGGTTACAGTGGACGAGAAGTTGTGCCCTTGTTGCCAAGAAGGTTAATGGCATTTTGGGCTGTATAAGTAGGGGCACTGCCAGCAGATCGAGAGACCTCCCCTCGATCATTCCCCTCTAGTCGACATTGGTGAGGCCTCATCTGGAGTACTGTGTCCAGTTTTGGGCCCCACGCTACAAGAAGGATGTGGAAAAATTGGAAGAGTCCAGCGGAGGGCAACAAAAATTCTTAGGGGGCTGGAGCACATGACTTATGAGGAGAGGCTTAGGGAACTGGGATTGTTTAGTCTGCAGAAGAGAAGAATGAGGCGGGATTTGATAGCTGCTTTCAACTACCTGAAAGGAGGTTCCAAAGAGGATGGATCTAGATTGTTCTCAGTGGTACCTGATGACAGAACAAGGAGTAACGGTCTCAAGTTGCAGTGGGGGAGGTTTAGGTTGGATATTAGGAAAAACTTTTTCACTAGGAGGGTGGTTAAGCACTGGAATGGGTTACCTAGGGAGGTGGTGGAATCTCCTTCCTTAGAGGTTTTTATGGTCAGGCTTGACAAAACCCTGGCTGGGATGATTTAGTTGGGGATTAGTCCTGCTTTGAGCAGGGGGTTGGACTAGATGACCTCCTGAAGTCCCTTCCAACCCTGATATTCTATGATTCTATGAGGGAACCTTTGCAGGGCATTATATCTACTTCTCAGTTTCCCCAACAGTCTGCAAAATACAATTTTAAAATCAGAGTAATTTTCTAATTCCAACAGGATTGCCACTATAAAGCCTGTTGTTTTTTTGCATCTTTATAACTCAAAAGAGACAAACGAATCTAAACCAAATTCAGTCTTACATCAAAAAAACCTCATTTCTCCAGATAGGTGCATTGGCCAACCTACAGCCCAATGAAGAGAACTGGTAACAGACACACTAACATATCCTTAACCATGGCTGCACTGGGGAGATTCACTATAATGCAGTACTATTGGCCCGATCTCGCCTCCCTTGCTTTCAGACATGCAGATCAGTCCAAGCCCCAACTCCTAGGGGTGGGGGGGACATCCTGAGGCTACATGGCTCAGGTAGCAGGTGTGAACCATCCTTCAAAAAAAAAAAAAAAAAAAAAAAAGAAAAGAAAAAGGAACTTGTCAAATTAGCAGGGGAAAGATTAACCCTTTGGGAGAGGGCAAGAGTGATTATCTTATTGAGTTACAACAGGAAAAGTCAAAGAGAGACAGAGGGGAAGGGAAATGACCTAGGGTGAGTATCCCAAGAGATGCTCCCAGCTGAGTTGACAGGGATATGCTTCTCTGACAGTACAAGACAATTTTTCTGTCCCATTGAAGAGAACACACACAGGGGTACTGGGCAGCGCAAAAGCAACTCCCAGTGATCAGGATGATGTCACATTTCCCAAAGGAGAGTGGGTGGAGCAGTCGCCAGGACAATTAATGCTGACATGGAGACCAGAGTGGGAGAGAAGAAGAAGAAGGTCAGAGACAGTCTCAGGAAAACTGCTTTGGTTTTAACTTTGGCTCTGTTAGGTTCTCATGGTAGAAACATAAAATACAGATATGGAACTATTCAGCAGAGGAAGTACATACAATAACAGTATTTCACTTTTTCAGCAGATGATCACAAATAGGGCAGACAGAGGCTAAAGGGGTATTTTCTAGCGTGACTAAGGATATGTCTACACTACCCGCCGGATCGCGATAAATCAACCCCCCCCCCCAAGTGCTCTCCTGTCGACTCTTGTACTCCAGTGCTGCAAGAGGCGCAGGCAGAGTCGATGGGGGAGCGGCAGCAGTCGACTCACCGCAGTGAAGACACCACGGTAAGTTGATCTAAGTACATCGACTTCAGCTACATTATTCACGTAGCTGAAGTTGCATAACTTAGATCGATCCCCACCCTGTAGACCAGGGCTAAATGACTTCTGAGCCCAAGGCTCATCGACTTTCAATGGGATTCGAGGCACTTTTGAAAATTCCACACTAAGTTACTTGCCCAAAATCACACAGGGAGAGATTTTCAAAGGCACACGTGGTAGCTGGCTGGACGCAGTGGAAGTCAGTGGAACTTGACTTTAAAGTCAATGGGAGTTAGGTGCCCAACTGCCATTTGTGTGTCTTTGAAAAATCTGGCATTAGAAGCCGGATATGACTCCCAGGCCACCACCATTTGACATTCAGCAAACTCTTAGGACCCGACCAGGTTATGATTCAAACCAAACTAGCAACATCAGGGTTTAAATACAATTCTAGCACAGTTTCACCGACCAATGTGGATAGAATTTTCCTTTTCTGAGAGCTGTGCTACACAGATTGAGTTATGGGTTTAGTGCAGTGGTTTTCAACTTGTGGTCCGTGGACACCTTGGGGTCCGCAGACTATGTCTAAGATTTCCAAAAGGGTCCCTATCTCCATTCAAAATTTTTTAGGGGTCCGCAAATGAAAAGAGGTTGAAAACCACTAGTTTAGCGTATAGCACAACTTGGGCAGGACTACCCTCTGCCCCAGAGACTACAGCATAGTTTTATAACAGTTTTAATGTGGTTCTCAAATAAAAAGAATCCCTGTCCTTAAGTCTTGAAGTTATTAGTCAAAACTTTCATTGAAGGCAACTGAAGTTTTGTCTGAGCAAGGATGGAGAAAACACTGAGTAACGACATCAGAATTTGGCCCACTTATTGCTAGAACTGTTTCCCCATGTGGGTTCAGGGTCTCATTTAGATGTATATCATATTCTTGGGTTTTGAGCATGATCACTAAAATGGGAGTGCCATACATGGAGGACACGCAAGCCCTTGAAGGTTCTTTTGTTCAAACATTATGGTGTGAAAAGGAGCTGAGGGTAGAGAAGGAAAAAAAAACTCCCTACCAGAGGATCAATACAAGACTGGATTTAAATTCTTGAGACAAACAAGATGTGAAGCATTTTTGAAAAGGCACATCTCCAAAATGCAGAGGAAGAGGGTTCTCAGTCTTATCATTTTTCTTCCCCTGCTGAGATTCATTAGCTGTCTCTTTTCAGCCCTGGTGCATCTAAAAAAAAAAAGTCAGAATTATCCTAATCTATTTCCCACAGCTTCACTAGGAAAAGCGGCAAAGTAGATGGTCCAGAGAAAGCTGGAGTCACTCCCCAGCTCAGCCAGAAGCTTCTGGGCAAGTCATTAAATCTACCCTGTATCTCAGTTCCCCCCATCCCCGCATCTGTAAAATAGGGACAATATTCTTCCCCACCCCCAGGGATGTTGTGATGATACAATCCATTGATGATTGTGAGGTGCTGAGACATTATAATGATGAGGCCATGTAGCTAGATACACTGTCATTAATACAAACACTGAGGTCGTTTCTTTGATCATTTATATCTCCTGTAAGACTTTATAAGGAAGTCACTTTCTTCGATAAGAACTTCACTCTAAGTGGAGGTTTCACTGAGCTCTCATTTAAGGCCCCATCTACACTAGGAAGTTCACTTGTTGCTGAAACCCCTTGTCATCAATGGTTCAGTTTCCTAATGTACATAGGGTCTGAATGTTTTGGCTCATCTTATGGATTTAGACATAGCAACTCAAGTGTCCAATGAGAGTCTCACCCCCGCATAATACTCCATCTGCCCTGAATCTTCATATTCTGGGTGCAGCTAGGATTCTCAGTCAGCTTTTGCTCACACACAGACATGGTATCCAGAGGGACAGCATGAACAAGCAAGCTTCTTGGGATTAAATGTCAATCTCCTCTTTGCCCAAACCCTCCTTTACACAAAATTCTAGATTACTTATTTTCACCACAAAGGTGTATTTTATTTGTTTCTGGTAGTGCCTGTAATGGGGTTTGCCCACCACTGTGGCCCCCTTGTGACTTCATCTGGGGATTAGCTCTTGCCTAGTCAGGTACTACCCCCTGCCTTTGGTTGCTCACCCATAGCATCTCTCTCTGGATTCAGGATGCTCCCTCTTCATGACTCAGTCCTCCAGCCAGGGCACTATAGTTCTCTCCTTCTAGAGTATCAAAGGATCACTGGACAGACTGTATCTGCAGTCTCAGGCAGTCTTCTGATCTACCACCAAGTTTGTACCACTTTCCCAGTAGCCAATAAGGAAACCCACTACTCTGGTTTCCAGTCCAGGGACCTTACACCCAGCAACCACAGTCTGCTCAAACCCCAACCCTGTTGCTGTTTCCCTGGGCTCTTTCCTTTCTTCCCTATTTTCTGGTCCACCTCTGGGTTACCACTAGCACTTCCTCCCCTCCCTGCTTCTTGCCAGAGTCTACAGTCCAAGGCAGGATCCCATAACTTATTCATCACTTAGATCTTGACTTCTCCCTAGAAAGACTACAGCACTCCTCCCTACAGCCCTCCTCCTACTATCAGCTTCCTCTGTTTATAGGCCTAGCTCAGTCCCCTCCACCAAAATCTGGGATTCATTACTCATTAGGCCTCATCAGGCCCTGGCTCTCCTCTAGGTGCAGCCCATAAGACTAACTGGCCTATTTTACCTGTTCAGGCCTGGTGTGCATTAGATACCCCATCACAGAGCCCACAGTGGGGTTAGCACTTTCCAATTATAAAAGATACCAACCTGTTCTAAATAATTTACAGTCCAGAAGCTGATCAAGCCAAGTGTCTATCAAAGTTGTATTATACCAGGATCCTTGGGATCTAGCTCACAGGAAGCCTGGATCTCACAGTGAATCCAAAAAACAGGAAGCAGAACAACATGCATAAACAACAAGCTGACTGTTGCTGGTGCAGGATTTAGAAAGAAGACACACATTTTAGTTCAATCCTAGCCTATGCAGAGAATTTAACCAGAATAGCTTCCGTGCGTTAAATTCACACCCTATCATAATCCAAAATCACTTTAAAATTAAGACAAGCCCTCATCAGAGTAGAGACGGTAAAGACAGGACCCATCCTCACTGCCCCTGAGAATGAGGCACTAAGTGCCAATCAGGATTTCTGGGATCAGCTAGGTGGCTTCACTTGGGATGAATTGCCAGTTTTCAGGGACAAAGAAACACTCCATCTTGGATGGGAAGGTAAATAGGATGGGTGGGGGAAGAACAGTATAACTAGTTGGGAAGAGATCTGAAAAAGTCTATCAGGGCTGCGGGCTAGTCTGGGGAAGGGAAGCTAAAAGATGTTCCCACCCGTCACATAAAATGCAGGCTCCTTCTATGTCCTGTGTCAGAGCCCTAGCACATAAGAAACCCCAAATGTTTTGATTCACAGTTATCTCTGCAGGGAAGAAAGCAGATTTGCTCATTTTCAGTAACACCAAAAACAAACCTAAATGAAAGAGAGCTAAAGGGCACTCTCTGAAGCAACAGCTGCTCTGTCCTGTCCATTTTCAGTCTCTACCTAGTTCATCCCACCCTGACATCCTTGTTCAACAATGTGAATTTATCCACAACAAATTTTCCATTGTATAACTGTTAACAAATACTTCCCTCGCTTAGGCCTGATCCTATTCACAATTAAGTCAATAGCAAAATGCTCATCAACTCAACTGGGAACAGGATTTGGCCCTTTATTATTATTTTTAGGAGACAGAAAAGGTATTTTTCCTTCTGAATGTTAGCAAGCCACATGGAACACAAACATATGCAATCACCTCCTAGGCCAACCCAGGCTACTCTCTAAATCTCCTTGATCTCCTCTGTTTGAAATTGCATAGGTAAAAGACATCCTGGGTGTTTCAGAGATGCATTTGTGGATCATGTATGCAGGGGCGGCTCTACATATTCGGCCGCCCCAAGCAGTCATGCGCGGGAGACGCCCCGGAGCCCCGGGAGCAGCAGACCTCCCACGGGCATGACTGCGGAGGGTCCGCTGGTCGCGCGGCTCGGCTGGACCTCCCGCAGCTGCGGATGGTTGGCTGGTCTGGCGGCTCCAGTGGAGCTTCCGCAGTCATGCCTGCGGGAGGTCCACTGGAGCCGCGGGAGGAGCGCCCCCTCCGCAGTCATGCCTGCGGCAGGTCCGGTCGTCCCGGAGTTCCGGTGGACCTCCCGCAGGCATTACTGCGGCAGGTCCATCAGCCCAGCCTGCCGCCCCTGCCGGCAAATGCCGCCCCACGCACGTGCTTGCCGCGCTGGGGTCTGGAGCCGGCCCTGCATGTATGTTAGGGAAGTTCTTTCCTGCCTATTTCAGAGACAATATGATCTTCGGAGACTTGCATCTCCAGGAGTGATCTTCTCTCTTTTAGATGATGTTTAATCTCTCGTCTATGTCAAATGAGAACCTATCCCCCTTTGTTTCAGAATTTTGGTGCCATAGGAGCTTTAGAGACAATACTGTCTCCTGCATGTTTCACTAAAGATCTACTCTCCTCCATATGTCTCCTGGCTTGTCTGGATCCAACATTCTGTCTATTCTATTATCATACCTCCTCCCAGTGCTCTATGATCCATGAGCCTTTCAATACAATCAGTCACAATCTATGGGACCATTATATTCCCCTAATATCAACTATGTCTCACACACCCTCCCGTGATATGATCCATACTACCTTCCCAAATTGATCCAGAGCCTAAGTTTTTTGCATTATGGTATATGTACAAATATACATCTTGGCTCTAAGTAAGCATGCTTTCCCTATTAACATCTCTGTAACCATATTCCAAATAGGATTGAATTCTATGTTTTGCAGGAGATTTTTACCTGTCTTCTGGGTTAAATCCATACACCACATTCCACGTTTCACTTTACTGTGTGATTATATGCTAGAATCAACAGCTAAGTCGGAACCTTTTGTCTTTATAGTAAAAAGCTACTAAAAACTGCTGTGTGTCTTTTCTTTCTCTCTCCCCTTGCCCCGCATGTTCCAGTGTTCTATGATTTGCCAGCCTCCTTTATGTCCTAACAATGCCAGGCCGGCAGTTTCATGTGAGCACAGATGTACAGTTTCATGTGTACCCATGTTGGCTGTCAAACCGGTGCCCTGGACTCACACCCCCACTGACAAAACCAGTCTTAACCTAACTTGCAGCTCTCCACCGGTCTTCAGAATGATCCCACCATCAGTTTTCTTCTCTTTAGGCTCATGTTACACATACTAAGGGAAACCTGGGTGGTGTTTCTAGGAAAGAATGAACAGGCTTTCCCCTGAAGTAGTAGTGTGATTATGTGTCTTTTTTTCCTGCAACTTACTGAGTGTGGCTCTGCTCCATCTCACACAGTTCAAGTATCTCCTAACAGATTTTGAAGTGTGGACAGCCCTCCTGAGGCATTTAAAAGAAAATGGAGACAGAAGCCATTAAAAACAATCTTTCACAAGTGGTGAAGATTGAAAAATAAAACCTAAACTTAAGCCCATTTGCCTTTCCACTTGTTTTCTAATATCCTTCCTAAAACTGCTACATGATTTCTCTGAGCTCATGTCTGTTGATCTCACTCTCCCTGGACCCAACTCTCCAGTGCCTTGCACCCCATACTCATTGGCACAGTTGCAAAGGCAGTGTAAAATGCTACCATTCTCATTATGTATCACTTTATATCCACTTTGTAGAAGTGTTAATGACGACACAAGGCATCACATTATGGAGAATCGGTCTCTGTCTTTGTTGCCCCCATTCTGGGCTGAATTCAGCCAAGATCAGGATGAGATGGCCAAAGTGGCTTTAGGCCACCTTTGCAGACCCCAGGATTATGAAGGCAGCTGGGGACCATTCCAATCCTTGGTGTAAATTAGGCTATGTCTACACTGGCAATTGAACGACAAAACTTTTGTCTTTCAGAGGTGTTAAAAAAAAAGAAAACTCTTAAAAGACAAGTTTTGCTGTGACAAGCGCGAGTTTTAACAGCGCACTGTTGGCGGGAGCACTCTCCTGCTGACAACGCTAACACCACTCGTTGGGTGTGGAAGTTGTTTGACATTAAAAGCTGTGTAGTGTAGACATAGCCTTAGAGTTGACCAGGGAATTCTCTAACTTTTGGCTGCCTAACATGGCCCTATATAGGCCATTACAGCATCCAGGAACAGCCAGAGCATAGTTCACTCTGACCTTGGCCTTCCCTCCCCTGACACCCTCTGACCACAGCTTTAGCAAGCTCTTAAGCCAGGAGCTGCAAGGGGAAAGGAGCAGTGCAGAGCTGTTTCCACAGCTGTACTCCAAGAGGGAAGATCCCTCATACCAGGGGATTCCTCAGTAGCTATTTCCATCCCCCACAAAGAGAGATGGCGTACAGACCACACATAACCCAGAACTGAGGCCTGTGTCACTTTTTAAAGTAAATTCTCCGGGTTGAAACCACTGTTGCCAAACTTTTTTGTGCCTTCATAACCTGCCTGTATAACATCACATATCAGAGATGGTTCCACTGTGATCTATAAGAGAAACTGAAGGAGCAAACAGTGGGAGATTGAAGTGAAAGTGCCTGTTCGAAACAACCTTGTCCTAAACAAGCAATTTGTGGGAGAGTAGAAAAAAATAACTGGCCACAAACAGACATGTCTATCCTACTTAAATGTCTGACTAATAAAAATACTCTGCGTTTACACAGAATCATTCATGCAAGAATCTCAAAGGACTTTAGAAAAAGCGAGTCAAATATTATTATCCCCATTTTATTGATGAGGAAATGGAACCACAGAGGTTCCTGACTTGCCCCAGCAAATTACTGATGGAGTCAAAATAAGTTAGGTGTCTTGATCCCAATTCCCTTGATTATGTACATTATTTTACATCTAGCCCTTCAATTTTCTCACACTAGAATGCAGGTTACGGGAAAGGCAGTTCTGAAACAGAGTCAGAAATGTGTGTTCTACAACATAAAGACAAGATGCTCCTTGTGGAATTCAAATGAAGAATACCATGAAGCCAGATGTTTTCTGTGTAGTTCTAAACACTCCATTTCCTTGGCTCTGCTCTGCTAGGGAGGATAACTCTCACTCCATATACATTCACAGTGCATGGAGTGGAGGGATATGATAACAAAAGCGGTGAAAGAACTCCATCAGGAAAGTCCTTTCAGTCCCCATTTCCATCAGCTCATAAAAGAAACTGCCAGTGCCCACATGCTGGTCTCTGCTAAGGCTGCTCCAGCTCTTCATTTGCAAGAGAAATGATCCATTCATTTCCCTCTGACCTCTTCAAACACTTCAGACTGCTGACCTCATCTGGGATGGCTCCCACAACTACTGCTTGCTGGGACTGCTTCCTCAAACAGGTGCTGCCAGACAAAACAGCCCAACCCTTCCCCTCCACCTTAGTTTCTGCCATTTCAAATCCCCGGTACTCAGAAGTCCATGAATATTCTGAGTGGGGCTGATTTTCAGTCCCTGAACTGTTTATTTCTAATCTAGAAAGGTGGAGGCAACCTGAACAAGAGGGGGCAGATGAGAGGAGGCAATTTGACTCTGGCAGATGAAGGAAACGATATGTTTGAGGGGGTTTGTGCTGGACAACACATCTAATCTCTGATGCAAGTTTGCAGTTTCCCCCCAAATCTATGTGTGGTTGAAGAAGAAAATCTTGTGGTTCAGGGATGGGACTGGGGGGCAGGAGATCTGGGTTCTACTCTTGGCTCCGCCACAGGTTTTCTGCCTCACTTCCCTATCTGTGAAAGGGAGAGGAGTGTCACAGGAGTGTCATGAGCCTTAGTTCATTAATTCCGGTAACACACTTTGAGAGGCTCTGAGGGAAAGTACTGCAGGAAGGCAAAGTGCTACTACTGAGGGGCTTTGTCTTTATGGAGACACCAGCAATGGGACGTACAAGGTTTTGTTCTGTGATCTGATTTGCTCTGTTACCTTGAGATAGTCATGTAGCCTCTCAGTGCCTCGGTTCTAAATCTGCAAAATGGAGAGGGGGTAGCAAAGTACCTCCTCTGCATTCTGAGAATTACATTTAAGTCCACACCTCCTCTTTACCAGCATCCATCCCGGTACTTACAGGGCCCTATCACCACAGGACCCAGAAATCTCACAGTGCTCAGTGGATTTTTACCCTCATAACATCTTTGTCAGGTAGGAAGTATTATCCCCATTTTACAGATGGGGAACTGAGGCACCAGGTCATTTAATTCACTTATCTAAGGTTTGTTCCTGAGCTGGGACTCTAACCCATGCCTCATGAGGTCAAACCCTGTGCTCTGTCTACTGGCCACCCTGTCTATGTGTACAATAACACTCCTCTGCCTCACAGGGGAACCTGGCAGCTTAATATATGTGAAGTATGTTGGGCCCTCAAATGGAAGACTGTAAATGTGCATAGTAAATCCAGCAGGTATAAGTGAACGAGTTAACCTGACTTAAAACAAAACTAGTATTAAATAAACACACAACACTAACTCAGCTAGCTTACCCTGTGGTCCCCGGGGAGCACCTGCTCTGTTTGTGAGAACAAGCATAACCTTTCCCCAAGGGAAGAAACCCAGTCTAGAAGCTGATCTCGTTTGCTCCCAGTTGGCAGTGTCATAAATGCGGCATCTCAGCTGGAGGAGGAAGAAGGGGCCTCTGCAGAAACACTCTCCCAAGGTTCTGATACAAGAGAAACTTGTTCTCTACTAGGGAAAGCAGTCTGAGACACCAACACTTAGCTTGAGAAAGCCTCCTGCCTGCTTTCTCTCAGAGTAATTAAGAGTGAAATCCTCCTCTCGATGACCCCAATGCTCCCAGCCTGGACTGATTTACACATGAAAGGAGCCCTCTGAGGGGCTTTCTCCCTTTCACATTCACAAAGAGGCAGGGCCTATAAATAAAACCTTTCTGAAAACAAGAGCTTTTTAAAATGTCTGTGTGTGTGGGAAAGAGAATGGATGTGTGTGTGACAGAGAGAGAATGTGTGTGTGTGTGCATGAGAATGTATGTGAAGAAGAG
This sequence comes from Mauremys reevesii, assembly GCF_016161935.1. NCBI lineage: Eukaryota > Metazoa > Chordata > Testudines > Geoemydidae > Mauremys > Mauremys reevesii. The sequence continues at coordinate 21,934,279 of NC_052640.1, read as the reverse complement.
TGAGCGCTTGTGTGAGGGGAGAATGTGTATTCTTGGGTGTGCAGTGAGAGTGTACTCAAAACAGTATGTGTTTACGTGTGTGTGTGTGTGCAGGTGTGAAAGTATGGGAATGTGTGTGTGTGTAAGAGAGAGAGAGAGAGAGAGAGTGTCCACTGAAGTCAGTGGAATCACTCTGGAGTTACATGGGTGTAACTGAGATCAGAATCTGGCCCCACATGTATGAGTGTGTGAGAGACAGACGAGGGCCTGATTCACTCACTTGCAATGTAGTCATTTATACCTGTGCAACACAGTTGAAATGGCAACATTTTACACTTGCATCAGACAGGCTTAAATAGCTACAAGGCCGTGGAGAATCAGACCCAGTGGTTTGTCTATGAGTCTACCATTCAAAGCTGACAATGCTCTGGTAATGAGACAGACAAAGAATTTGGGGATGACTGAATATTTATTTCTGATTAGTCATGTGTGAGAGTAACAGTGAATATGTGTGTGGTTACAAAAAAGCACAATCTCCTCCTGAGATCCAGGAGTGAGCAAATGGTCCTGGGATTTACTAATTTGTCCTCGTTTGAAGGCCATTTTTACAGTTTGTTGATAAAAAAAAAGTTCACAAAACAAACAGTGCAGCTGTTGCCACTTCTAGAAGGGAAAATGAGCATCAGAAAGTCAGGCAGAAAAGGGTGTCCATGGATGTCTTGATGTGGACTTCTTTGTGTGAAAATGCACAATTTGAATCTCCACTCTCCATCCCCGATACCCCCGCTCACCCATGTGTCTCCATGTCTTGGATATTTCCCTTCACTTGAAGCCTGAGAAGGACCCAACACAGTTTCCAGAAAACTGGCAGCTAGTGTGACCCTGTCTTAATACAAAACAGGTGACACAGAGCCCTGAGCCAAGCCAGGGCAGAGCAGACTGTAGGGATTCATAAAGCAGGTATTGGACTCTGTCATTGTCCCTGATAAGGGAGAGCTTTTAAGAAGCTGGCTACAGAGTGATAGTTTGAGAAGTATAGAACTGTTTTACCCCATTGCTCCTGAACAGCTTAACCATTTGCTTACTGACACTGTCTATGAAGTGGTACATAAATGCCAACAGCTGTCTACACTAGCACTCCCACAGCTGCTCACATCAGAGGAGTTGCACCACTGTTAACAAATGGTGGGAGATTTTCAGGTAAAGTTCAATATAGACAAGGTGAGAGAAGGGAGACTGGGGAGGGGACACTGAAGTGTACAGATTTAACAACTTTTACATATGCCTCTTAGGCTACGTCTTCACTACCCGCCGTATCGGCGGGTAGCGATCGATTTTTCAGGGATCGATATATCGCGTCTCATCTAGACGCGATATATCGATCCCCGAACGCGCTCCTATCGATTCCGGAACTCCACCACCGCGAACGGCGGTGGCGGAGTCGACATGGAGAGCCCTGGACATCGATCCCGCGCCGTGAGGACGGGTAAGTGATCGATATAAGATACTTCGACTTCAGCTACGTTATTCACGTAGCTGAAGTTGCGTATCTTATATCGATTTTCCCCCTTAGTGTAGACCAGCCCAATTAGACTCCCCCAGTTTCTCTTGCAAGAACAACAGGCAGCAAGCAGAGAAACACACAGGACAGTTACACATGGGAATGAGAACAAACCCTCCCATGCATGCACAATGCATAAAATGTTTCTTCAGCCAGTGAAAAACAACAGCCCACTTCTTAACTACTTGCACTGGGCAGGAGTGTGTGTTGTGTGACCAGAGATGCAGAGCTCTCCCTCCTCCAGAGTTTGCAGTTAAACTCCTCCCCCACTTCCCAGGGTCTTCAAATGAAGATTTGCATAGTACTTCCAGATCATTCCTGAGAGAAGGGACAATGGCTTTCTGCCTTCCCCATTTTCCTCTCCTGCCTTACCATACAAAGCTGACAATGCTCTGGTAACGAGACAGACAAAGAATTTGGGGATGACTGAATATTTATTTCTGATTAGTCATTTTTCTGAGCTGTAGGGAGATGAAGTGCTCCCTGAAACTCTGTGGCTAAACGTCAAACTTCACAATCATTGTAGTATGGTCTCTGCACTGGTCAGGTCAGTACCTCTTCCCATAGCTGACAGGGTTGCTTTTGTGGAAGTCTGATCATTTCTCTCCAAAACTGAGATTGCCACTTTGAAAATCCCACTGTGCCATTTGTGAGTGGCCTTGGAGTTCCAAAATCCCCACTGAATGCATAGCTTGCCACCATGTGGAACACAGACATACTACACCCTGATAATACTACTTTGTACTTGTATAGTGCCTTCCATCTGAGGATTTTCAAAGTGGTTTTGGAATATTAATTTATTCTCACATTACACCAGTGAGGTATGGGAGCATCATTATCCCCACTTACAGGTAGGGAAAATAAGACCCAGAAAGATCAAAGCCAACACTGTAAAAGGTGATCTTTGATTCGGATAGTATCAGGGAGTAGCTGTATCAGTCTATATCCACAAAAACAAGGAGTTCAGTGGCACCTTAAAGACTAATAGATTAACAGATTTATTTGGGCATAAGCCACCAGACTCCTTGTTGTTTTTCTTTGATTCAGAGTTACTCAATGTTTGGATGACAAATTAAAGACATTTGAAGCCAGATTATCGGAAGAGCTCATGGGCATATTTTCCAGTACTCAGTATCCACAACTGGGACCAAATTTTCAAGCATGCTCAGCACCCAGAACCTCCCATGGTGATACTTATGGTCAGACTTTTAAGAGCTCAGCACCCAACAGTCATCTGAATTGTGGGATTTTTTGAAACACTAGCCCAATTTATGAGTAGCGAGCCCTTCTGGAAAGGTTGGCCCTTCTGAAAAGGTGATGAGAAGCTCCCAGTAGCTTCCACATCAGACCCAAGATCTCATTTTGGATGCCCAAAAATGGAAGCACCCAAAAGCAGTCCACTTTTGAGAATACTGGCCTAAGTGTCTTCTGCAAGGTCACGCAGTGTGCTAGGGAATCCAAATGGCGATTCATACGCCACGTTTCTCTAAGATAGAAGAGCCTAGTGAATCAGTGGCAGAGCTGGAACCCCTTGTCCATTGATTCTCTGCCCTGTGCCTTTGAGGAACTCATGCAATATGAGGCACAGTCATAATGATGCTAATAATAATACCTTACACAACTATAGCACCTTTTATCCAATGCTCAAAATGCTTTTCCAAATTCAGGAATTTAGGTCCAAAGATGCTACATAACAGAAGAATGGCCGGCCAGAGTCAGACCAATGGTCCATCTAGCTCAGCATCCTGTCTTCCAACAGTGGCAAGTGCCAAATGCGTCAGAGAGAATTAACAGAACAAGGCAATTACAGAGCGTTAGGTTTAGGGACACCCAGATCACGGGGTTGTGTCCCTGACTATCTTGGCTAATGGCCATTGATAGACCTACTGTATCCTCCATCAATTTATCTAGTTCTTTTTTAAATCCAATTATACTTTTGACTTTCACAATATCCGCTGGCAACAAGTTCCACAGATTGACTGTGTGTTGTGTGAAGAAGTACTTCCTTATGTTAGTTTTAAACCCGTTGCCTATTAATTTCATTATATGACTTCTGGTTCTTTTGTTATGTGAAGGGGTAAATAATGCTTCCTTATTCACTTTTTCCACACCATTCATGATTTTATAGACTCACTTAGTTGTCTCTCTTTTCTAAGCTCTCACTTACAGGGGGTTTTACACTGACAGGTTTCCAGTGACTTCAGAGAAGAGCCACAAGAATGATTAAAGAATCAGAAAACATGTCGTACTGTAATAGCCTCAAGAGTTCAATTTAGCTTAGCAAGGAGATGATTACCTGGGAATACAGTAACTCCTCAGTTAACATTGTAGTTATGTTCCTGAAAAATGCGACTTTAAACGAAACGATGTTAAGCAAATCCAATTTTCCCATAAGAATTAATGTAAATGAGGGGGTTGGGTTCCAGGGAATTGTTTTTCACCAGACAAAAGACTATATTATATATATATATATACACATACAAGAGTATAAGTTTTAAACAAACAATTTAATACTGGTACACAGTGATGATGATTGTGAAGCTTGGTTGAGGTGGAGGAGTCAGAGGGTGGGATATTTCCCTTACTGCTAAATGATGAACTAGCAATTGGCTGAGCCCTCAAGGGTTAACTCTCTCACTCTGCAAGGCAGCAGGAATGGAGGGAGATATGTGCATTTCCCTTAAGTACACTGCCTTGTTAATTAGATCAGCTTGCTGAGACTACTATGGAAGATGGGGTAAGCGGGGTGCAGGAGCAGGGGGGAGGGGGACACCCTGACATTAGCCACCCTCTTCCTTCCCTACCCCCTGGCACAGCAAGCAGGAGACTCGGGAGCAGCTCCAAGGCAGAGGGCAGGAGCAGAACATGGCAGTGGGGGGAGGGACACAGCTGAATTTCAGGCAGCTGCTGCACAGGGAACTTAGGGGAGCAGGGAGCTGATAGGGGGCTGCCGGTCCATCCTGGTTCCAAGCCCCCCCCCAGCTAGCTGCAAGGGGCTGCTCTTCCTGCAAGCAGTAGACAAAGCAGGCAGCTGCCAAACGACATTAGAAGGGAGCATTACACAACTTTTAACGAGCATGTTCCCTAATTGATCAGCAACAAAACAACGTTAACCGGGACGACTTTAAGTGAGGAGTTACTGTACTCACCATCAGTGCTGCCTAGTGATCAGGCAGGGGTATGGCAAGTTGTCTTCCTCCCAGACATTCCCCTTTCTCACTGTAACTCCACTCGGTGGTAGGCTGTCATTTTAGTGACTTCATTCTCTGGCCAGGTGACACATCCAAGTCCACCCTTCAGGATACACATAAAGAGTTCAATAATGTGGAAGTCCTCATTAGTCAGCAAGGGATTGGGGCCTGGACCCTTGCACCTTCAGGGTATTCCCCAACTTGGTTCCCTGTCAAGGTATAGACTTCTGTCATTGTCCCCTCTTTAGAGGTTGATAGGGGAGTCCAGATCCACTCTCTCCACAAGGTTCTGATCAAGGGCCCAATGATAGGCAGCTAAGCCTTAGGGTGCTATGCAGCTGCCTCCCAGGAGCATTTCCTACCAGTGCCCCTCTTCCCACAAGGTAAAATAAAAACTGAACACAAAAATAATGTTTCTGACCTTCAAAAGTCACCTCCTTTGCAGCTACAGGTTTGTTTGAGTCAGCACTACCAGACCTCAAACAACAAGAGCTCCTATGGTGCTCCTTCCCAGGAGTACGGGTCATCTTACCTCCCATTTCTCCCTTCCAGCAAGCTACTCTGCTTCCCTTTTTAAGCTCTTCCCCTACCTTGTGCAGGCTTTACAGGTATGGTGGGGAGGGGCTGCCTGGGCCCAGAGCAGGTTCATAACTCTCCTTCTACAGTGTGGGATTGTGGATTTGTATACCCCACCACATCTGATCACAATCTGTAAGTACCTACATTGGGAACAAGTATTTGATAATGGGCTCTTCAGTCTAGTAGACAAATGTATACTAAGATTCAAGGGCTGGAAGTTGAAATTAGACAAATTCAGACTAGAAATAAGGTGTACATTTTTAATAGTTAGGGCTATTAACCACTGGAACAATCTACCAGGGGTCATGGTGGATTCTCCATTCCTGGCAATTTTTAAATCAAGATTGGATTTTTTGAAAGATACACTCTAGTTCAAAAGGAATTATTTCGGGGAAGTTTTATGCAGGAGGTCAGACTAGATGATCACACTGGTCTCTTCTGGCCTTGGAATCTATGAATCAGTGAAGTTTCTCGTGATATATCCCACTGACCGTAAGTGAGAAAGGAATCAGGCCTTTAAGTCTCCCAACATCCCTAACAAATATGGATAAGAACTATCATCCTCATTTATACAGACAGGAGTGATGATTCACCTCTACAGTACTTCAATTTTAAATCAATGTAATACACAGATTTCAATGGAGTCAAACCAGCACAATGCGGAGGAACATATGGTAGTGAATCAGATTCAGGATAGCTAAGCCACAGAAGGCCAGATTCATATTTGTAAAAGCAGCAAAGAGTCCTGTGGCACCTTATAGACTAACAGACGTATTGGAGCATGAGCTCATGCTCCAATACGTCTGTTAGTCTATAAAGTGCCACAGGACTCTTTGCTGCTTTTACAGATCCAGACTAACACGGCTACCCCTCTGATACTTGAGATTCATATTTGGTATCCTAGGGCTATACTAGCCTATATCAGAGATGACAATCCCAAATAGAAAAGGGAGCTGATACCAATTTGGCCCAGAATGACCTGCCCAAAATAACAGAGAATCAGTGGTAGAGGCAGCCACTTTAGAACCGCAAACTCTTACGTCTGTTCTCTAACCACTAGATGGAGCACACATCTATCCTTCCATTTTATGTTCTGGACTGGATAGATTACTTCCAGCATTAGAGAGGAGATCAGTTTCCTTGTCTCTTGAGACTCTTAATCTGCTGGATTAATAAAGGTGCCAAGTACTATCGGTGCCAAGAGCAGGTTAGTTTTTGTGGTGTCAATACCTGTTCACTAGATAATTAACTGAAACCCATCAAACACGTCACACAAGCCACCCAACAGTTATCATATGGTAACAATTTGTGGTTATTACAAATGTGGGCCATGTATGAACCACTGATGTGGAAGTGAAAGAGTTCTTATTCCACAAGCAATTATTTGAGTTATTCAACTCAGATAATGCCAAGTGATTGAAACTGCCACCTAAAGAAAATGTGAACCCCAAAGTCTGGTAAAAAATGTGATTAATGGAGGAAGATATCAGTAATAATGAACAATGACTAATTACATTCTATTAACAAAGTGCCACTCTCCCCTTGCCAGGGATTGCTGTACATCAATAAAGAAATTAGAAAACATAATTACATTTAAAAAACTCTCTAAACTAAAACCCCTAAAACCAAACATTGGGAGTGGTCTGAGACGGAAGGAAAAAGGAAGGTTCTACCCCTAAGGTCAAAAGTGCCCATGATACACACAAAAAAAACAGCTTTGAAACAGAAAAGCATTCAAGTGTTTCTTAAAAGTGGGGAGGTATGACATCAACTCTAGATGTCAATCTAATCAGGATTCAACATACATTACTGAAACCTGAGCACATTTGTCCTTGAATTTGTGATGAAATGGCCTAGGACTCTACCCAGAGCACTAAGATCTTCAAACTTTGGCTCATATAGCTACTTTGAATACTCCCATTTTATGCTTCTCCTCTGATCATGGTGGAGCAGCTTGCTGTTGGTTTAGCTAATTCACCTTTTCTGGTTTCTCTCCTTTTTCTTTTCTCGACTGGTTCCATTTGTATGGCCAGCACTGATGTTAGCCAGGTCTGGTTTGAAAGGGTAGATGTCTGTTACTTCTTTACCTTCCTCTTCTCTGGCTGTAAATATAGGAATGTATTGTCTATATGGAACTTGCTACACAAATGGTATTTTGTTTTATAACTATAATAAAGCACTTAATCTTGGTCTAGTCATTTAAACACTATAAAATATGTACCTTTTGTTCATAAAAATATTAATGTCAAAACCTCTTATTAGAGCCTGATCCTGCAAGCCTGACACATTCTGAACTCCATATGAAATCAAATGGGAGTTCTGTATTTGGAGGAGCTGTAATATCCAGGCCCCAAATCCGCAAAGAGTTTAAGAGAGTATTAATCCCATCCCGATTCAGCAAAGATTTAAGCATGTGTATAAATGCTTTGCTGAATCAGGGCCCGAGTCCTCAGTGTACAAATGTGTATTAATCAGGGGCATGCAATGTACTTTGAAGCATAATGGACAGGGTCTTACAACACAGCCAGTGAACTACCGTGTAATAAAATATTCTTGACAAAATTTACCTGTGTATTTGGGTCCTCACTGTTCTTTCTTTCTGTGCCCCATCATTTCTCTCAGACTTTTTTTCAGCAGACACCAGCACCTCTTTTTCTCTTAGGAAGTGGTCATCCCTTTTTTTCCATTTGAACTGTCAGGATGGATGGAAAATCTGGTTCCTTCTCCATCATTCACACACAGATCAAACCTTGCAGCTATCCTTAGTTTGAACTCCCCAGCTTCTCTACTTTCCCTATTCTCTGTTGCTACCTGTACTACCAAGAACAGGAATCCTCTCAATTTACTGCAGTGTTGATGAGTCTTTGAAACTGTACCAGCTCTATTTACATGGCTTCTCCCTGAGGTCACATGGGCATCAGACTCCACTAAATGGCACTCCCAGAAGAGAACTGAGGAACTGTGCTGGTTAAGCACATAAAACTGTGTCAGGGCCAAATTCAGACACTGGTAAGCAGGCACAACAGCCTTTGACTTCAGTGGAAGCTGAATTCACTTACAGCAGGGCTAAATTTGGCCCTTGAAATTTAGTACAATGGATTAGTGATTCATTCAACGGTGGACAGAGAAGAATGGGTTTTCTCTTTTAAATTTAGTTCTAAAATAGCAGCTAGTAAGGTAGAAGGCAGTGTTTGTGACTTTTTTCTCTTGTCATCTTCTATCCCAAAATCTTTTGCATTTTCAGTCAATAAACGAACAAACCCCAAATGCTATACTTAAAAAAAATTGTGCCATATAGGGCCTGTAATAGGGTGACTTGACATATGGGCTGGAGAGCCTGGGGCTAAGTAAACCCTTATTACAGGATGAGCCCCACCTGAGAGGAATCTGGTGATTCCAGTATACAAGAACTATGATGTTTGAGTTGAAAGGGGACAGAAGGTGCACAGGAAGTTGTGGTAGAAACTACAGAGTGAAGAAAGCTCTCTAGGCAGGATGGGCTGGGAGAAAATCTGACCAAGTAGGAAAGTGACTGCAAAGGTCCCACACAGGAAAGCCTGGGAGGAGGAAGAAACACATTGGGCTGTGTGGACTTATGAATGGACTTTGTTCAAGGGGTTTATTTACAGTTTATTTGATAATAATAAACCCAGTCCCCAAGGAGGGGTATTCTGACCAAGAAAAAGCCTCAAGTTAAGTTTATTTGAATAGTCCAAGAGGAGAAACTGAGTTGGACTGCCTCTAGCATGATCCTAGACCACAAAGGGGCACAGGGAAGATGGCTGGACAGGTTACAAGGCCTATGTAGACATTTACATTCCATGGTTCAAATTCTATTCTTGTTTACATCAGTGTAAGCCTGAAGTAACTCCACTGACTTCAATGCAATTCCTTAGGATTTACCTCCATGTCGCAGAATGCAGTCTTTAGGCCAAAATATATACAGCTGATGATTTCATATTGTACAAATAGTATCAGAATGTATAAATTATATATTCTTTAGGAAAATGTCATCAAATACACAGGTCCCAGCCCTATATATTTATTAGACTTAAAGTTCTGCAGCTATTTGCATTCAGTATGTTTTCTTTGCAACCACAGGGCCTAGAATTTTTTTTAAATTAAAACACAGGATGTAGAAAATAAAACAAAAACAAAAAAACAGAAAAGTTTCATGATCCATGTCCACTCCAAAGATGAGAATCACTTCTTTACTTCTGTCTAGTTGTAAAAGGGGCAAAAGATTGCATACTTCTTTTAGACTGTAAATTTATTCTATTAATGTAATCAAATATACATTAGAACCAGTACATGAACCGATATATTAGAAATAAATCAGTGAGGTCTGTAAGAGTATGTTCGTTAAGAAAATGTACTTTTACTGCCATAGTCAGAGCAGTCTTCACATCCCAAAGTGATGAGTTAGGGCCTAGCAGAGCAGCGGCTACAGAGGCAAATGCAGCAGCTATTCTGCACTCAGAAGTGGCTCACACAGAGCTGTGGACATTGTGAGCTCTTTTACTGGGCTAGAACCAGGGCACCAGGATTTTCTTCTACTCTTCCAGAGTGCTTGAACAGACCAAAGTTCCACCTTGATTGCAAGGTTTTCCCTGCAGCCCAAAGGGAAACAGCTCATCATACTTTCATTTTCTACCTCACCTCCAGGCAAAGCTATTCAGTTTCCTGAAAATCATGTCACTCCCCGTGCAACGCCTTGCTCTAAGTAACACCACTGTTTCTCTGGTCACTGGGGCTTTCAAGAAAACGTTCCCACTTTCTGGCCACACCTAGCAGAGAAGAGGTTTTGAATTGCCACCCCCCACCCCACTCCCTTCTAGGTGAGAGCTCATGCTGACTTTCTAGCAGCCCTGCACAGCATCTAGTCAGGGGACCTGGCTCCATCCGTCACCGCCTACTGATACCTGTAGGTCCAAGAGTCACGTTCTCCCTCAGCTCCTGCTCCCCTAGAACCCCGCAGTGCTCTTCTGGAACCATCTCCCCTCTCAAGAAACCCGCCAGACTGCTCTCCCCCACGCTGCTCCAGAACACCCCCAGTCCCGTCCCTAGCAGCCCCTTTCACTGCCCACAGCACCTTCCGCCCCAAGCCCCCCTGCTGCTCTAGAGCCCCCTCCCCGCGCCATGCTGCCTAGAGCCACCGCCCCCGCGCTCCACGATCCTCTCCGGTTCCAGCCCTGGCGCTCGGCGGCTCTACCCCGCGGGGGCGCTGTCCGGCTAGCTGAGTACACCGCGCAGCGCCCGTCCCTCTCAGCCGGTGCCGGGGAGAGCTCGACGTCCAAAACGTCTGTCACCCAGGAGACGCGCCAAAGGAACCACGTGACTGAGAGACCTCCCATTAGCGCATGCGCAGTAAGGAGGCCTTTGACCACAGTAGAGTGCAGTTCTCAATGTCAGCCTGGCGGTACAACCCGTTCGGAGCAGGCGCATGCTCAGTACGAGTCTAGGGGCAATCCTCCCGTGGGTCCGGGTGTAGTAGATTGGCGCCCGGATTGGAGCACATGCGCATGGTGTGTCCCAGGCAGGCCGCCGTCTTCCCGCCCATTTCCTGTCTGGTTATTGCCTGTTCCGGTGATTCGTGAAGCTGCCCCACCCACAGACGAGCCTGAGCGGTAGAGATGGCGGCGCTCGCAAGAGTCTCCCGGCTGCTTCTCGCCGGCGCTCCCCGGGCCCCGTTGGGGCGGCTTATGTCGGCAGTGGCTCACGGGGAGGCCGGGGCAGGTAACGGGAGAGCCGCGACCGGGCGGGGCTGGCGATGACCCGCTGACCTTGGGCTGAGCGAAGCGCCTGCGGGCCAAGGGAGACGGGAACGGGCTTGAGGCCGTGAGCCGCCGTTCGAGCCCGTCCTTGGGCCGGGGGTATTTCCCCGTGGGCGGGGGAGACGCCTCTTCCCTGCTCCGCCCTGAGTCTGTGCGTCTCCCTCCCGCTGGGCTGGGGGGGGCGGGTGTCTCTGAATGCCCCTTGCGTAAAGAAATCACAAGGGTATTATTCCTCCTTGGTCCGAGGGCCCGCCGCCATTAGGGACTCCGCAATGATGCGCTTACACTGCTGCAAAGCCCTAATGCACAGAGAAGTCTTCCCTGCTGCAAGGGTTTGCCCTGATTGGTGTAATCACTCTGGTGTAATTATCCTTACGCAGATAGGCCGTACTGTACGTGCACTTTTGGGGTTGTAGCATGTGTTTATAAGGTGCTGTGTATACTCATGGGGATAGAAAAAGGGAGTCAAGGGGCTACTTCACGAGAGATCCTAACCCTTACGGAGTAACTGTTTTGTGCAGTGACACCGAGAATGCAATGCACCATACAACCAAATCCAGTCCTCCTTAGCCACATTCTGCATAGTTCTCTAAGTGCATCAATTTGCTGATGAGGAAAGTGTTTCTAGAACACGGGTAGTCCAGTTTGAAAACTCTTGCATTGGAAGATGTCTGTCCAGGGTGCTTGTCTGCTGAATTAGTGCAGCACAGATGTAGGAAATATTCAGGGAGTTAGTGCAGTATAAGAACCTTGCTACTGTCTCAGAAACTACTGTTAACTAGAGCTGATCAGAAGATATTAATTACAAGTCTTCTGCCAAAACATGGTTGACTAAACAAACTTTTTTTTCACAAAACTGAAGACTTTGAAACTTCCCTTCAAAATGTTTTCAACATAATTTGTTTTGAAAAAATTTTAAATAGAATTTTTGAATATAGTATTTAATTTGTCATTTTGTATGTAATACCAGATGCTATATCATGTCCCTACTGCTTTCATATAAAAATTGAAAATAATTTTGAAAAATTGTGTTCAAACAAATCTCAATTTGTCCAAAGCCAAAATATTTTCAGAATTTAGAGAGATTATGAAAACTTGTTTTCATTCTAATTCAAAACAGATTTTGAAATGCAGGACCACATTGAAATTCTCATTGTTTGACTACCTGTACTGTTGACCATCTTCACAGTATTTTATTTCCTTCATTAGCTCGGACATGGAAGATCCTGTCTTTTGTGGTTGCTCTTCCTGGTGTTGGTGTATGCATGCTGAATTGCTACTTAAAGATGCAGCATGAACATGAAAGAGGAGAGTTTGTTCCTTATGCTCACCTCCGCATCAGGACCAAGGTATATGCAACAATGCTTTTAAAGATGTTCTTATCTTCTCCAATCACTGAATTATTTATTCCAAGATTACTACAGCTTGTATTTTTTTTTTTTTTTGCAGCAGGTATAAGTGATGGGAAATAGAATTGACTGATGGGAAAATATCTGCATTTGTAATGTAATGAATCAAGAGCTCACTTCTGTTGAGGCAGGGGGAGAGCTTTTAGGCTGTCAGCTGTGGTGTTTATATGTAGATGTTGAGTTCCCCTTCCATCTTAAAGTTTCTTACACTCAGGCATGTATAAGAAACATCAAGGTTTTGGTCATAAATAGTTTTCCCCCTTAACTTACATTCACGCAGATCAAAGGGTGGCATTGTCATGAATGAGGGGGTAGAAGGGACTGGAGCATGGGTTCTCAGTCAAGGGGTCACACACAGGTGTCAGGTTGAGATCACCCTGTCTTTCCCAAATTGCTAACTGCAATTTGGGAGGGGAGGACTTGCTATGAAAACTACTAAGAATCCTTGAAGTAATGTCAAATAATTAGCATCCCTAGCTGAATCTATTGATAAAAGAACCCTAATGGGGTGGAAGTAGTGGCAGGCTCTTTATGGTTCTTGAATTTACTGCTACTTATTTAAGTAGAATGAATTTATAATAAGCTGCCTCTAATATTCAAAGTACCATGGTTTAGGTTTTGTCTTGGGATACTGGTAAATCAAATTCATTTCTACACTTAACTGTCTTTTTACCACAGTTGCTTGTACACATTGCAAGAGGTGCGGTACTGACTCGATTAAATCTTACAATTCTAAAGATGTGATAGCCAAGCATTCAAGAAAGTTCTGCTGTGTTACCTAGTGGGTGTAAACTCAGCTTCAACTTACTTCAGGCTTCCAAATTCTGTAATATGTACAGACTCAAACATTGTTATAGGAGTTGACTTCTTGTGCCTTAGCGGATTTGTCAAGTAGTTACCAAGCAATCTTATCAATTACTTCTTTCAACAGCCCTTCCCATGGGGAGATGGGAACAAAACTCTGTTTCACAACCCTCATACTAATCCTCTCCCAACTGGCTATGAAGAGGATCACTGAACACTTGGACCACAGCAGCAATTTGGACCATTGCTCTATTTGGACCAGAACACTGTATGGGACCCTCAATCTAAACAATATTCTGCATTCCTTGTACTGTCAAGTTATAAATGGCGTTCTGACCTTTAGCCCTGTACTTGAAGTGGAGGTCATTTAACATAAATAAATCTTAACCTACCATTTGTGTGTGGACCTTTGTAAAGAACTGGAAATCCTTGATCTAGTCTTTTCCCAATACTGTTTACAGAGAATTTTATGGCTAACAAACTCTTCTTGGGTGGCTGGAAAGGGTGTTGTAGGCAATAGTGTAGTGAGAGATTTAATTTCTGCTTATCTCTAAGCAGCCATGAGAGGTAGAAAGGGTTACTGCTTTATGGCCTATAACAGACTAGTGGTAAGAATGCATACTAGAAAACCAAACTCTTATGCAAGCAACAGAATTGGATCTAAACTGTAATTGATTTTCTCCCTAAGCCATTAATCGTGTTGAAAGAAGCATAAGTGCTAGATAAAATTCTTGAAAGCTACTGAAGTTGTTTAATGGGAACTGTCATACCCTATCAGAGCAGTGGTCTAATATAGTCAGTAGTCTGCCACTAACTACTGCTTTTAAAGGAAGATGCAAGAAATCCTACACTGGATAACTCTTAGAACACTAATGCATGCATAAGCAAACCTCATCTCCATAAGAGATATACTCTAGTAGACATCACTGTCTTTCCCAGCTGGAGTGCTCCTACACTGTGCCAGAGCAAAGTTCTACTATTGTAGCAACCTGAAGAATTTGCACTGTTCCACACCCGACAGTACTTCTCATGCCTTGTTTTCCCTGTGCAATTTTGCCAAATGGTTTTATAATCTAATATGGCTTCATACGTATGTTACTGCATAAATTAGGGCCTGTGTGTGCAATTAGGAGTGAGGTGCTGTGCAAATTTATAAAAACTAAGCTGTCCATCATGGACAACAAAGCAACACATCTGTGCAAGAAGCTTCCTTTTAATTCTAACTGGTCTGTTTTAAAGCAGCAGCATTTTCATATTCTACCATAAATACAAAAGTGTTATCCTACAGCAATTAAGAAGCTAGAACTTTTTGAATAGGAGTGAGCTCTTTAGTTATGACTTCATAGTACTAATTAACAAATCTATGCTGTAACACAGACAATTCAGTTTAGCCAAAGCTGAATCCTTCTTGGCCCTGCACTTTCCATGAATAGGTCGCACCCATTCATTGTGGCAAACTTTAAAACAAAACAAGCTTAATTCACAAATGAATGGTGGTACTACATAGATGCTGCAATGGAGCAACAGCTTGTTTTCTACTACATTTCTGTACTTACCGGTCACTTTAGCAGAGTCTTATTCCACTACTGCGCCTTTAGAACATTAAAAGCTAGAGCAGCTCAGGAGTATTCTAGCTGCAGAATTTGAAAGACAACTGTCTGACTACATCTAGAACATAATATAGGCCAGAAACCCCTAAATTCTGCAGGGACTGAAGACTTTGTCCTCATCATGAGTAAACTAATCCTTATAAAAATAAGTTATAGAAGTAAGCATAGCTTTTCCCTTTACTGATTTGGGGGGAATATAATTTATACTGTTCAGGGATCAGTACCACCCCCTTCTCTAATAAGCTTCAGCTATTCTCCCCTCCAGCTAGAAGATAGGTAGGAATAGAATTGCAAATGATCAGCCAATACAAGAAAAATTCTACAGTGAACAAGACACTATTTCCCCCCATTTCACAATATTTATTTCATCCCCATTATTACAGCATCTTCACAGAATACATGTGGTTGCTAAAGCAAGCTTCCCCCTATGTTAAAGCTCAGTGTAAGGCACTTTCTGGCTTAATTGAATTACCTGATGAAATGTTTTCCAGAGTTGGGATAGTAATACTCTAACACTAGCATGATTGCCTCTTTCCTCCTACCCAAAACACTTCACTGAGGTGAAGTGCAAGCTGCAGCCAGGGACTAAAGTGCACGTTATCCTTAAAGAATGTGGAAAGTTATACACCTCTTCCTTGATAGAACATGACCCGATAGAACACGAATTCAGATGCACTGCTTTACCGCATTGTTCCGGGGGGGACTGGGGCTGCGCACTCCGGTGGATCAAAGCAAGTTCAATACAACGCATTTTCACCTATAACATGGTAAGATTTTTTGGCTCCCGAGAACAGCATTATATCGAGGTAGAGGTATCTCAAACAGCATTCCCAACTGACATTAATTCTGCCTCAAATGATGCTATCCTACCATCTCCCTTTCTCTGCATGGAATGCTCCAAAGAAAACGCTTTATAGCTTGTTTCATATATAAATGCCTGATATTTATTGGTGACTTTTACTATACTGTTTTTTTTCATGTTAGCTCTCAGTCTGGGTGTATGAGGCTGAAATATAAGCTAGTGCTGTTTCTAATAATACTTGAACAGGGTGATAGCCCCTTACAGGATCAAAATAATTCCATCTAAGTTTTTGCTGTAGGAAGCTGAATGCCCTCAACAGCTAGCAGAATCAGGCCCAGCCTGCAGACAGTGGGAACAACTGGCTCCCATGTGCTATTCTTAATTTTTTTGGGGTGTTATATATGGCCATACAGCCCCTTAAGGTATTCTAAATGTTATGTATTCAGAAGTTTCATTAGCTCAATGACCATAATATTACAGTTCACTATGATCAGAGCATCACTAGGGGCAGTTAAGATAGATCAGGGACCTCGTTTGAGAACTACAACCTTAACTGTATTTTTTGGAGGTTTTTTAATGGTAGTATGTACTTACAGCAATTAAATAGCTGAAATATTAATTCCATCTTACTGAAGTTATGGAAATTTCTTTAATGAGTTTAAAATTGTTATGAGGACTAGTAAACAAAAACTCAGTTTCTGCAAACTCTAGTGACTTACAACAGTAGACACACTGCAGCCTCCAGAAAGTCCAAGAGATAAGTCTGCTTTCATCGGTTGGTCAAAAGTCTCATGTATCATCCTCTGTGCCAGAGTACTGTAGCTGCAGTTCTCCTCTGGTCTGTATTAAAGCAGCTCCAATTCTTACAAAAAGTCTCATTAAGAAATGTTTCCCCCCCATGTTTAGAGCCTAGGAACAGAGCTCCTGTCCTATTAACTCACTCATTTCCAAAGGACTGAAGCCCTCCTATGGTCCAAAAGAACGGCAATGGTTTTTAACACATCCAATGGAGAGGAGAAGCAACATCAATAGAGGAGACTCCTTTTCTCACTCCTTCAGCTGCTCCCTGTGCTCATGATAGGTGAATGGGGAGGAAACTCCCTCCCTCAACTCTTTCATAAGGCTCTGGGGGCAGAGGGACTTTCTCCTTTTGCAAACCTTAGGCTCAGAGAAGGGGGAAACCAATTGCTGTTCTGAGTCACCCACACCTCTTGCTTTCTCCAGTTACATTAAGGTCTGCAGAAAAAAAGATCCATTTTTGAAGATCTCCAGAGGGATTTAGGGAGGAAGGGCTGGGGCAGGAGCGGGAAGCTTTGTTTTTCATAGACTTCAGGTTGACTTGAGTTAAAAAAAAACCCACTATCCGGAGCCTCCTTATGGAAAAGTCTTTTTCAGTAAGAAGGCTAGAGGGCAAGGTGCATTGCTGTAAGGAAGAGGGCTAAACAAAAGTCTCTAAAGAAATTTGGAAAACAAGCTTAGTTCTTGACTAATCCTTTACATGCTACACTAAGATCACCATTCAACAGTTCCTGATATTACTAAACCAAAATTTCAATAACTCTTGAAATCAGATTTCAGCCAGCTAAATTTTGGTTTAGGACATTAGTTTTCATGCAGAGATATATTATAAAGTTGAATTTCTCCCTCTCCTTTCAGATTTCTTATTACAAAGCAGGAAGACAAATTTCCAACTGCCAGCTGGGTACTGTTTTAGGGTGTCATAAGGCAGGAATCCCTTGTCTAATTCAAGTATCTAACTTAAGCTGACATCTAATTTCATGATTTTGAGGCTAATCTGTGGAGTGTTTTTGGGCATGTAGGGGGTGCCTGTTGGAGGACGACAACTGAAGTGTAATTGAATTGCTGTTGAAGCTTTATTGATGGGGCAACAGCCATTCAGTAGCACAGAGTTAAATTCAAGGTTGCATCAGTGCCTTTCAACTCTGCACAGAGTGCCTGAGGCTGTTGAAAGTACCTTCTGAAAGCAGTTGCTCCTGTTCACTTCTGGGACAGGCTGTCCCCTTTCCATCTTAAAGGGCACAGGCAGGTTTAATTGGACAGTTGTCTCATTTAGTCAAGCATAACTTTACTTAACATGTGTATTCTATATTAAAATAACACCTTGTGTGTTCAAACAAAAATAATTGCAACTCTAGTGGTGTCATAGAAGTACTACTGCTAAAGTTGCACAATATGAAGCAAAGCTGTAGCACATCAGTTTTCAGGAAAACTGAAACCAACTCTATCCCAATAAAAATCCAGCAGCACACTCCCCTAAAAGTAAATTAACCCCTTTCACATTAATTTTAGACAATTTTAAATGCTATTATAATATAAATAAAGCAACTGATTATAAACCAGCTAATATCTAAACCCATTTCAATAAATATTCCCCTGTTGAGAGTACATTCACTGATGATCATAGATTGATAAAAAGGCTTTTCACACACCACATGATGCCAGACCACCAACAACATTCATTTAAGATGAAGCAGTAATTGCCACACAACCTAGCTGAAAGAAAGTGCAGAAAAGACTTCTTGCTTCTTAAAAAGCCAGGCAGAAACAGCAGCTAATCCAAGGCAATCTTCTAGTCTTTGTGAGGTTCTTTTTCCAAGTCCAAAAGGTCATTGTAATGGCACAATATGCCCAAACAAGGTCAGGAGGCATTTTCAGCTTTTCCTTTACTGGGACCCATGAATTCCAGCCCTTCAATGGGTATGTCTTTCTCCTTAATAGCTTTCTAGGAGGGAAGGGGAAAAAAAAAGGCAAATTTGTTTTAATAATGTTTTGTGGTTCTACATGAAGACATGTTCCCTGCCTGATATAATTTAAGGCCAATCAAGGTTGCTGTTAAGGTTTCCATCAAACCATACCATCAGACATGCTCAAAGAGATATTGCGAACATAGTATGAATTGTAGCCAAGACTCCCATCAGATAAATTTATTCAAGCCCTAGACCAAAACACTTCTCATCCATATATTGGTGCGGTGAGTGAAAGAGAAGCTAATGGGACCTAAAGATGACGTCTCAGTGCTCTGAGCAGAACCACCAAGGCAACAGATCAAGTTTTCATGGAGTAATGCAGCGTGAAAGAAATTGACAGGATGACTGTTACAAAAGCACTGACTGCCTGTTCTTCCAACTGGAACGTCAATAATGAAGCTTTACCATGTCCCTCCTACATGAAGCTTTATGTAGGAGGGACATGGAAGAAAGGGAGGAAAGAACTATTACATGTTAAAAATGTGTATATATGAAGAAAAAAACATAAGTAAAGGTGACTGCAATTAAGCTTTATAGGCGAGATTAAAGAACGTACATAGTTTTATATCATAGAAATGTACGACTGGAAGGAACTTTGAGATGTCGTGAAGTCCAGAGCCTTGCGCTGCACCAGGACCAAGTAAACCTACAACATCCCTAACAAGTGTTTGTCTGACCTGTTCTTAAAAAAAATCTTCAGTAATGTGGATTCCATAATCGCCCTTTGAAGCCTATTCCACAGTTTAACTGCCCTGACAGAAAGTCTTCTCTCAAGAAGACATGTACAGTTTTTTTTAACCTTTCCTCATAGGTCAAATTTTCTAAGTATTTTATCATTTTTGTTACACTCTTCCCGATGAAGCCATATTGGCCTCTTACTATTCTTATCTTTCCTACACATGGGGATAGTTTGTCTCCTGGAGAAACTGCCAGCACTCCTGAACTAGTCCCTCCACCACACACACTTTAGATTTTCTTCCCATGGGACCTTACCTACCAGTTCTTTGAGTTTTAAAAAAGCAGACTTTAACAAAAAGTCCTTTTTCCTTATTCTGCTGCTCTCACTCCTTCCTTGCCTTAGAATCATGAAATCTATCATTTCATGATCACTTTCACTACCAATTCCTCCCCATTAAATCAGAATCAAATCTAAAATGGCTGTTGTCCTGCTTACTTCCTCTACTTTCTGGGAAAAAAAGTTGTCCCCAATACTTTCCAGTAACTAACTGGAAGTTTTGTATTTTGCCATATTACTTTTACAACAGATGTCCACATAGTTAAAGTCCCATGATACTACTAGGTCTTTTGGATACGGAGATGTCTGCTTCATTTAAAAATGTCTTATCCACCTGCTCTTCCTAATTTGGAGGACTATAGTAGACCTCTACCATGTCATCTCCCTTATTTATTTATTTTTACACCTTTTTTCTTTACCCAGAGATTCTCAAGTGATCTGACTCCCATTTTCTTTTAGACCTCAGAACACGTGTGTGTAATATATATACTGTAAGTCAATGAAAGTATGAAAAACATTTCTTAACTAGAAGAGCAGCAAGAAAGTAGCCAGTCAGCAATTTTAGCTACTCAAGTGATATACCTATTGGTGAAACACACACAATCAATTTTAGAATAGAAGAAGAAGAGTATCTTTCTTTCAACTTTGTTCAAGATCATTTGTTTCAGAACACTGTGAATGCAACAGGGTGACAGATAGCCTTGCCTTTCTTAATACACAGTCAAAGGCTAACAGATGTAAAAGCAAAGGCAAGGGACCACAAATTAAATGAGTTTAGAGAAGAAAATAAAGGAATGAATCAAATTAAGGTACACACCTTAAGAAAAAAAGATAACTTTAAACAAAAAAAGAGCATAAGATCATGCTAACCAGGAGAGTAAAAGAATGTAAGATACTTGGTCCACATACATCTGAAGGATGAATCACAGTTAGGATGAAAAACAGAAATATTAAATATAAAGCAACCAATACAGTGTTTAACCATAAGGAAGAAAAGAATGCATATTATGAGCAAATGTAAGAGGACAGCAAAACAAAAACTCAACTGGAATCAATGTTTGGTAATAGTAAATGTCTCAAAAAACAAGGCCAAAAGAGGGCATCAAAAGATTTTAAATGAACAGAAGAAGCAAGTACCACCACCTGTAATTTTTGATTATTTGGAATACAGATGGAATAATTTGCAACTGAACAAAAAAGCCAAATATTGTCACAATATTTAAACAAAGGAGACCCTGAAATATATCAACCAATTAGACTTCAATTTCAAGAATGAAGATCTAGGGGGCAACAAATTAGGCCTGAACCCAAATCAGGGGGAAACAAAATTAGGCCCTGTTCATGTGGTCAGACCTCTATGCCTGCATGGAGCCCCAATGAAATTAATGAGGCTCATAGCACAGGGATTCACCCACTTGCAGCAGCATGTAGGATCTGGGCCCTGTACATGAGCCAATAGTGAGATGAGCAATGTAAGAAAAAAAGAAAGTAATAATGCCTCTTTGGACAGCCCTTTTAAGTCCATTGTTTTATGAAATTTCAGCCATTCAACCCCACACCACCCCCACAATCCTAGACATACCTAGCACTCAAAATAACCTACTATACTTAGTTACATAGGGCACACAAATTGTAGCAGCTTTTCAACATCACTGCACTTCCAGTAAAGATATCCTCATTATATTTCTATGAAGAAAAACCTCAGTGAAACTAGGATGTTTCCTCTTCTTGTTAATGAAAAACATAACACTGGAGAATATACAGAGAAAGACAAGTAAATGATGCAGAGACTACAGAATATGGCATACTAAGGGACCTCTAAAAAGGGCTCCAGAGGTGACCCTGGCAATTACAGGCCAGTAAGCTTGACTTCAGTACCAGGCAAACTGGTTGAAACGATAGTAAAGAACGAAATTGTCAGAAACAGAGATTAGCATAATTTGTTGGAATAGTCAACATGGTTTTTGTAAAGGGAAATCATGCCTCACCAATCTACTAGAATTCTTTGAGGGGGTGAACAAGCATGTGGATAAGGGGGAATCCAGTGGCTATAGTGTATTTAGATTTTCAGAAAGCCTTTGACAAGGTCCCTTACCAAAGGCTATTAAGCAAAATAAGCAGTCATGGGATAAGAGGGAAGGTCCTCTCATGGATTGGTAACTGGTTAAAAGATAGGAAACAAAGCATAGGAATAAATGGTCAGTTTTCAGAATGGAGAGAGGTAAATAGTGGTGTCCCCCAAGGGTCTGTACTAGGCCCAGTCCTATTCAACATATTCATAAATGATCTGGAAAAAAGAGGTAAACAGTGAGGTGGCAAAATTTGAAGATGATACAAAACTACTCCAGATACACCTCTACACCTCGATATAACACTGTCCTCGGGAGCCAAAAAAATCTTACCGCGTTATAGGTGAAACCGCATTATATCGAACTTGCTTTGATCCACCAGAGTGCACAGCCCTGCCCCCAAGCAGTGCTTTACTGCGTTATATCTGAATTTGTGTTATACTGGGTCCTGTTATATCGAGGTAGAGGTGTAGTTAAATCCTAGGCAGACTGCAAAGAGCTACAAAAGGATCTCTCAGAACTGGGTGACTGGGCAACAAAATGGCAGATGAAAGTCAGTGTTGATAAAAGCAAAGTAATGCACATTGGAAAACATAATCCCAACTACACATATAAAATGATGGGATCTAAATTTGCTGTTACCACTCAAGAAAAAGATCCTGGAGTTTCTGTGAATAGTTCTCTGAAAACATTCACTCAGTGGGCAGCAGCAGTCAAAAAAGCAAACAAAACGTTGGGAATCATTAAGAAAGGGATAGATAATAAGAAAATATCATATTGCCTCTATATAAATCCATGGTACGCCCATGTCTTGAATACTGCATGCAGGTGTGATTGCCCCATCTCAAAAAAGATGTATTGAATTGGAAAAGGGCAACAAAAATGATTAGGGGTATGGAACAGCTGCCGTAAGAAGAGACAATAAGACTGGGACTTTTCAGCTTGGAAAAAAGACAACTAACGGGGCAGGGTTTGTGCGGGGGCGGGGAGGCCTTTCCCCAGCGATGGAAGAGGAAACCCGAGGACACCCCACCCCCGCACTCCCCTTCGACGGGACTTTCCCCACGCTCGCTCGCTCGCTCACTCCCCATGGCAGCTCGCCCCCTGCCGCGCCCGGCCCGGCCCGGCCCGCTGCCCCGCACCTGCACGCAGAGCTGGTAGCGCTTGAAGAGCTGCACGCAGGGGTCCCCCGCGTTCTCCCCCTTGAGGAACTTCTCGGCGAACCAGCGGTTGAAGCACTGGTCATACTCGCGCTTCAGCTCCGTGCACGCCTCCCCCACGCTGTTCATGGCGGAGCCGCGGGCCCAGGGTAGCGACCGGGCCTCGCGCCGCCCTGCCCCAGAACGAAGGCCCCGCCGCTGCTAAGGGCGGCGTTCCTAACTGACGTGTTTCCCGTTCTTAGGACGCTGGTAAGCGCAGCGCGATGACGCACATCCGCTCAGCTGCCTGAGCCTGCGTCCCCGGACGCGGAAGTCCGGGGGTGGGGGGGAGAATGTGGATTCTGCGGTGCGGCCGCTACCTCAGGGGCGCTCCCTCGGGAGGAGCCTCGTACTGGGGCGGCCTTTCCCCAGGAAGCCGCTTCACGCAGGCTGCTTCGGGAGGGAGTGACGGCCGGCAGGAAGCTGCGGGGGACCCCCGGCGGAGGGGCCCGGTGAGACCCCGGAGCGGCCTCGGTTCGCTCCCATGATATCCGATGGGTGTCGCGCATCCAGCGTCTCATCCAGTGCAGGATTTATAGTTAGACACGGTGGGACATCAGCCACTCGCCCCAGGAGGGAAGGAGAATCGGGGATCCTGTCATGAATGGGATGTTTAATCGACTGCCCCCATCCAACCTCCACCCAGCCGGTGACAGTAGCAAAGAGACGCCTTGGAGGAGTAATGGTCAATGGGTGACAGTTACAAGCCAGAGCCTAGCATTATGACAGCAGAATACATAACACTGGATGTGTCTGTGGACCAGAGCAAATCCCAAAGCTACATACAGGAATCAGGGTCCATTCAACGGGCTACACTTAGTGTATTGTCACATACAAATACAGCAAGGAGACTGTAGCTAGAAGACAGTTTATAATGCATCTGATTTTCAAAATTTTTATTAGTCAAATTAAAAGCTGCAAAACAATAGATTACAAAATATAATCCACTTTTTACATTAATTTAATCAGGAGTAAGAGGAACATGAGTAATAAATCAGCTAGCAAGTTTCAGGCAGCAAATATTGTTTAATGTTTAAAGTATAAGACTAGGAGTTAGACTCCTAGATTCTGTACCACAATCTTATTTGTCCCTTTAGCAAAACACAATTTCAGTAGGTTTCCCTGCCCTTTAAGCATTCTGACATGCCCTGAGGTGCAAAAGTGCAAAGTATATTTTGTTTTGCATCAACTGATTCATCACTACAGCCAATCTTTCAACTTTATTTCTCAGTATATGTGGGTTTGGTTTCATTCTCCTCTCTAGGGCTAATTTCCCCTACAAAATAGAATCAATTTACAAGTATTTTAGACAATGTGTCTATGATCTGAGATTATTCATCCTAAATATTCAAACTGCTGTTGCATATTTATCACTGCCTACCTCTTCCACTTTAGGTCTACCAGAATCCAACATGGCAGCATGTGGAACAGAGACCACTCCCTGAGGTATGGTGAATTCAGCAAAACATTTAAACAGACCTGGTCAATATAACTTTCCTCTGTTAGCTAGTAACTGCAAATTTGAGAGGAAATAATGGTAAAATTAATTACATCCCTCCAAATCAAAACTCAGGACAGTTTTCTAAACCCTATACCCAACAGTGTTGCCATGTTAGTTCAGACTAGAACTTGGAAGACAGAGCTACACAAAATAAGTTGTCATTAATTTTCAAATTAAACTGAAATAATTAAACTAACCCTATGGTGTTCTGGGGCAGCATTTGTTTAAATCAAGTGTTCTTGTGATAGCATTAAAGTTCATAGGTCACTCAAACTTACAGAGGCAGATCTCAGCTGCTATAAATTGTCAGGCTCCACTGAGGGCAACAGAACAATGACAGTTTACCCAAGTTAAGGATCTGCCCCACATTGCTAGATCTATGGAGAGAAGATCAATGGCTGTGGTAGTGCATTCTTTGGCTCCTCTAGGCCAGTGGTTCTCAACCAGGGGTATGTAGAGGTCTTCCAGGGGGTACATCAAATAACAAATAAAAAACTAGTTATTTGCCTAGTTTTACAACAGGCTACATAAAAAGCACTGTCAAAGTTAGCACAAACTAAAATGTCACACAGACAATGACTTGTTTGTATTGCTCTATATACTATACACTAAAATGTAAGTACAATATATTCCAATCAATTTTATAATAAGGTAAAAATGAGAACGTAAGCAATCTTTCAGTAATAGTGTGGTGTGACACTTTTGTATTTTTACGACTGATTTTGTAGGCAAGTAGTTTTTAAGTGAGGTGAATTTTGGGGGGATTCAAGACAAATCAGACTCCTGAAAGGGGTACAGTAGTCTGGAAAGGTTGAGAGTCACTGCTCTAGCCAGCTACCTTGTGGAGTTGTGTGTATTGGTTATAAGAGTAACAGCTCTTTTGACTTACCTCTGCTAGACACCAAATGAGGAGGGGAAAGATAGTGGGGATGCTGGTTCATACAAACAGCTGGGCACTTGTGCTACATTGTTGTATCCATTCGGCAGTGTTCTTTTTAGGAGTTTCTAATCTGGTTTCACTAAAAAGATGAGGAAATATAAAATACAGCAAAATATCAAGATGCTCAAATACACCTCTACCCCGATATAATGCGGCCCGATATAACACGAATTTGGATATAACGCGGTAAAGCAGTGGTTCCGGGGGAGTGTGTGTGTGTGGGGGGGAAATCACACTCCAGTGGATCAAAGCAAGTTCGATATAACGCGGTTTCACCTGTAATGCGGTAAGATTTTTTGGCTCCCGAGGGCAGTGTTATATCGAGGTAGGGGTGTATAATAAAATAGTTATTTCTTGAACAAGAAATGCTTTTACTCTAAAGAATTTTAGCAGCAATATTTATAGTTTACTCATCTCTGCCCACACCAACTCATCAGTATGTGGCAGTCTCCTTCTAGGACCTAGATCTGTGATTGTTTCCTTCTTTTTGCAGAAAAAAGTAACTGTGGAGGTGCTTGATCACCTGGAACGTCTGGCACTAGTTGACTTCCGCAACTGGGAGGGTGTACAACGGCTGGAGAAAGCAATCCAATTTGCTGATCAACTTCATGCTGTTAACACAGAAGGGGTAGAACCAATGGATTCAGTACTAGAGGACAGGTAACAAATCATGGCTAGTGACCTGCTTATCTGTTAACTTACCAAGTTGTTTACACCCATAGTCTCAACAGAAACACTGTTTTCACTAATCATCCCAGCTATGAAACTGGTCCCTTTTCCACAAAAACTTTATCTAGTGTTCTACGTCAATGTGGTTCTGTGTAGGAAAAGAGTCTGTGTAGTGTCCCTGAACTAGGCACAGAAGCATAACAAAGATGTACTCCAATTCCTTAATGTATCTTGCACGGATTCTTCATGTCACAACATGCTGTCCCCCAAATGCCCTGGAACAAGATCCTCAGTCACTTCAAAATGTGTTTATCCCTGCTGCTCTTGATATTACAGGCTGCCTACTTTGTATTGCTGTCACTTCTTCTGCAGCTTTAGTTGGTCAAGAAGTCAGCTTGACTGTACACTTTCATGTAGGGTTTGTCTCACTCAGCTTTTTACATAGTGCCAATAATCTTGAGCAGTAAGTCCAATGCAGCGCTTCTGTGCTTGTGTCCATGTACAGCTCAGTGCTGAAGGTCCTGCTGATTTGAGGACACTGGGAAATTTCCCAAGGTTTCACTGTAGTTTACAATAGATCTTTTGTATGGTTGTATGTGGAGCCTGACCAGCTAACTGAGCTATAGGACAGGCAGGAGGGAAGTTGAGGTTGCTCACCCACCTACCAGTGGCTCTAAGCAAGAACTATGTAAGATATGCTAATAGCATTTTGAACTGGAACAAGTTTAGAAGATTAATGTTAATTGTTTTAGAGCCAGGCAATCTCCCCCTGGCTCTAGGGGCATGATTTTATATCCAGTACCAGATGCTCCTGTACTTAGTTGGCAAAGAAGGTAGTCTCAGAAATTGCTAGTAGTCTCCTGTGCTCCTCAGATGTCTGTATCTCAGAGAAGATAACATTACAGAAGGCAACTGCACTGAGGAGCTGCTGCAAAATGCCAGAGAAACAGTTGAAGAATATTTCGTAGCCCCACCAGGTACCATCTTTTGATATACAACTCATTTGGACTTGATAAAGCCCAGGTAGATGGCTTGAGCTGATTTGAGAGATGTAACCTGCCACAGTTGAATGCACTGGCCAGTAGCAGGAAGATACTGAAATAGGGCAACGATAGCTTTGGCTACCCATGGAGAAACACTGGTGTCTAGCTCTTTCTTACTTGGCTAGTAGTCGTGTAGCAAGTAAAGGGTTTTATCCTACCCTAATGTTATTGCACACATTTGAACTATTCTAAGAGATAACTGTCTGTAAATTAAAGTGGAGCTTCTTTGCAGGGGAAAAAGCTAGTCAGCTGTAAGTTTTTAAAGTGAGCCACATGGGCAAGTGTATGTTTCATAGTAGGAATGACTAAATAACGAGCAGTTTGTCTCATGCTATCGTTTGTTTTGTTTGCTAATAGGTAACATCCCTTTACCAAAGCTAGAGGAGCGAGATACTTTTCTGCAAGTCTCCGAGTGAAAGTCAAGGTCTGGAATGCCACTTCGGCTTTTAAGTCATCTGTGACAATTGGTATATATGCAACCATGGCTGTGGAGTATCTTGATGCAAGTGTCTAATCCCAAGAATAATACCCTCACCTAATTATTTGATTTTTCTTCCTTCCTTTCTTCTGTAAGATTACGTTGAAATTAAAGGTTTGGTGTATTTTTCCAGTATATACAAAGGTGGAAGGCTATGGGCCATTTACAAGTCTAGAAATTTGGCCTCAGTGCCTCTGATTAGTCTGTATTTGGTGAAGCTTTCCAAATGTCAACCTTGAAAATATCATGCACAGTTAGTACTCTAGACACAACAGCTGCCTACATCAACCCTGCTGATTGCGGGAGGGAAACTGGTACTATTTTACTGTCAAATTACTTAAGCAGAATGAGTAGAATGTTCCAGTACTTAGATTCATTTGGAGCTTCTCCCATCTTGTCACTCAGTGATCTGATACTTACCCAGAGTCCCACATAGGAGAATGCTACATAAAACTGCTTTTTGCCCCTACTTTACTTTTCCCTATAGACTAAGAAAGCACTTGATTTATTAGATGCTGCAATTTTTATGAACTTTTTTGCTTCTACCAAGTACCTCCATGTCAACACTGCATCTTGTTCCACATCTATATACACTGCACTCTATCCAGTGCTTTGTCCAATTTTGTGCTTGTAAATTAGTTACCTAAAATTGTATTTAGGTTGTATAGGAAACGTGCTTGTTTCTTAAGTGAAATAATGGCTTTGGGCTGGAGAGCCTTGCTCAGACAGAAAACTGAAAAGATTCTAGGGCCATTATGAAAGTGTATTCAAAAGACCAGTTGCCCTGTTACAAATGAAGTCCCACTATTTTCTGTCCACATTGATAGCGTGGTGAGCTGGTGCAGGATGCAACCATTGTGGGCTTTGCTCAGAGCAAGTGTAATTGCAGTAATGCTGCCAGTGTCTGTCCACCACTAAAAGCACTTCTACGGGATACAAAAGGTGTTAAGCATTGCAATTGCTTGCACGGTTGAAATTCTCCAACATAGCTAAGCCTTCCTATCACAGGCTGAGGCAGCAAAACTGTCATTTATTTTAAATAACTCCATTACGTGGAAGCTAGACATCATGTGCAGTCAGGTGTGAAATAAAGATGCACAACAACTTTTTTGGTCACACATCAAAGCAGATTTTAGAAAATTAAGCAGTCTATCAAGCTTCTGTAGCCCAGGTAGACACTGTGAGCCATGAGCTCAAAGAGAAGCCTCCACTAGAAGCAGTGTGCTCTGTGGTTAGAGCCATGGACTGGGATTTATTAGCCCTAGGTTCTATTCCCAGCTCTACTACTACCCTCCTGGATGCAAGTCACTTCACTTCTGTGCCTCACATATGCTATCCGTAAAATGGAGATAATGATACCAGCCTCCTATGTAAAGCACTTTGAGATCTATGGATGAAAAGTACTCTTAAGTATTATTATTTAGAGGACATTTTAGTAGAACAGCCATCGCTCCTGGACTTCATTATTTGTCCTATCATTGACTCCGTGACTTCATATAAATCATTCTGGCTGCATTGTAATTTTAGGCATTTGTAAAACAAGCAGTACTTTTGCATAAGCGTAGAGATGCTTGATAAATGCAGAAAGCACTTTGAGATCTCCAACTGAAAAAGGTGCTATAGCACAATTTTATTTTCCCTTTTTTTGCTCACTAGGTTATTGTAAAGGGGAGAAAGCCAGCTCATTAAGAGTGATACCATCCCATGTGAAAATGCCCTCAGGCAGTTCAGCCCTCCTCCACCTGCCATTCTAGAGTGCACTGTTCTGATGCTGCAAGGGAGAACCACTCGCCGTACATATTTAGGCACCTAGCAGCCCACAACCTCAGAGTTGCTTGCACCTGCTCCCACCTCCTCTTAATGCAATGATCTTCCTCTAATTGTACAAAAGACAACCACTGCTTGTGAGTTACTAAAACATTTAAATATATTTCTACACAACAGGCTGAGTCATACAGTCACTCCATTGCTTTTTATCACCGTCCTGCAGACAAGCCACCAATAGTTACTGTGCTAAATCTCAAGCTTATTTTTCCTCAGTTAGGAGGGAAAAAAGTACACTTGACATTTTCCAAACCAAAAACAAAACTGAACTGCAGAGGTTCAAAATATTTCATTACCAACATTTCCCTAGTAAAAACTGTAAGTCATTAAAAAAAAGATTTTTATTTAATAAAAGGGAAAAACAAAGAGCTCCTACGAAAGACTATATCCATCAGTTTTGGAATGTAAATTCCGAGCAAAAAAAGAGGCTCAGTTCACATTTTTAAAAAGTCCCTGTTGGATGCAATCAGTATGGCCTGAAGGGGGATGAGTAGCGTGGTGATCCCCTGCTTTGGTATGGAGAATCGCGACCCCTTGAACCAGAACGGGACCGCGAATAGCCATAGCTGGTACTTCTTTCGGGACAGACTCTGATATAGGAAGTTTCACCCTGAAATTTAAACAAAGAAGAAAACCCAAACATTTACATTGCATCCTGATTAACAGTCCTCCACTAATATGAATAACACCAAATGGAGTTTAAGACCAAAGCATAAATAACCAAAGACTGGAGTTTCCACAAAGAGGCCAGTATAAATCCATCTACTGCTGCTTGGGTCAAACTCTGCGCTGGCACTTGATGCCTCGAAGAGGTTCGTTACAAAACAGTATTGTGCATGTACTAGTGAGAAATACCTTGCTAGCCATCATCATCTGCAAGGGCAGAGGCTCAGCAGCCAGAAGAGGACCATGGACAAGTGCCTCCCACATCCAACCACAAAGGAAGAGGCTGTGGCAACCAGTACAGCCAGAGGGTGAAGGTCCCAATGGTCTGAGTCCATCCTTAACTGCTGGAGGGAAATAGCTATAGATACTAGTACAGTCCTTCAGCACAGTAAGGAAAGGCTGAACTCTCAGGTCATGATCATGTTATAAGCACCTCAAGTTCTGTAAGGAAATCTCCACAGCAAGCACACTCAGCCTTCAGCTGAGGGGATGGTTGGAGCAGAACAGCTCAGCCACTGGAAGGTGGTTGCAATGAAGTAGCACAGCTCCAAGAATGAAAAAGCGGTGGTTTACTGGCTCAGACACCAGGAGACCACCAGAAGAAGAGGCTCCATGCTGGGGCATGGGAAAAACAGCTATAGAAACCAACATAGCTGTTCACCAGCTTGTTCTTTGGGAGAGTAATGTAATGTAGTTTGCTGACAAAGCACCCAGCTGGCAGAGGCAACATGAGTTGGCTTAGTTGAAAGGAGAAGGCTGTGAGCCACTGTGGCCAAAGGGAGAATACCACAACAAGCTAGCTTACCCTGTAGAAGTCAGAGGCAAGCAGTCCAAATTCTTGGCTTCCAGGTAATGAAGGGTGCAGCCAACAGTACAGCTCTCAGCTATGTCAAATGGGCTTGTCTGAGCCCCGCCCCTTCCAAATGTTATATTTTTAAAACATTCAATATTAGTTACTTCACGCACTGAGCCAAGACCCTAACATGCCAAGCCACAATGGGATGTGTGTCACAAAAGGTAGGAAGGACCCTTTATATTATTGTAACAGGTCACTATTAACCACCAACTCCAACGTTATCACTAGGTTCTGTTCTTATGGCTCCTGAGACCAGCATGACAAGGAAAAAAAGTGTATGCTCCTCCATGACTGTGCACACACATGTTCTTCCCCTGAAGGCACGAACCCACCTCATGAGAGCGGAATTTGGTGTCATCCAGTTTACGCAATGCGTATTCCATATCTTCCTTCCGAAGAAACTCAACTACACCCATTCCATCTTTCTGTACATCTGCATAACAAACATCACCAGCTTCACGCATATGATCCTTCAGGTCCTGCCAGCTGCCTGACGGAGGAAGCCCTGAGCATGGAGAACACAAAACATAAGACACCATATAAACAAAAAGGCCATCTACTCAGGCTGTCCCAGGGATGCTGACCCTGCCAGGCCAAGGGCTTCATCACTTCAATGTGCTTTGTGACTTTTCCATAGGATCAGAACTGCAATAAGAATGTAGGGATCCAAAAAAATAGCACTAAGTTCCATTCCAGAAAACCAGCAGCTGAGCCCTCCGTGGAAGGTACAAAATGTGGGCCTCCTGCCAGTAAGATAGTCCCTGGGTCTCTCTGGAATTCAACGTGCTGAGATTTCAGAGGAATCTGCTATTTGTGCTGTTGCAAAGTAATTCAGAACCACCCCTCAAACCCTGTACGTCTGTAATGAAGATTTTGCTCTCAAAGCAGGACATTTTTTTTTCCTTAAGGTTCCTCAAGCTCAGCTCCCCATCCAAGATTGGCTTGTCCCATTCATATCAGTTGTATTAATTTGGGTCCTGAGATTCCAGCAGTTCATCCTCTGGTAGTGAGCAAAACCACATGCGTTTAGCTGGTAATTATCAGCATGTTTACCTAAAGGAAGGCAAAGAGTTGAGTTTCCCTGCCCACAGCACGCTGGAGACTCTAATGTACTGCTGGTCCTGGCAATTTTCAAGAAGGCTTCACAATACCCTTTACCAATGTAGGTTTTCGTGCTCATGTCAAAAAAAATCAGATGGTTTTCAGTTATTCTCCCCCAGCCCTCCCAGGCTCCTGAAGAGGAGATGTACTCCTGGTTTCACTGGATAGCGTTCAGATCCTGCTGCAATGCTGACGATATTTTATTGCTACAGTAGAGTGGCTTCCTTACAGGGAACGTTTTATTTTTTTTAGCCATAAAGTCACAAGAGCATGCAGAGAAATGGCGATGTGGGTATTTTAAGGTGATGCATGGAGATAAACGTGTTTTCGGGAGAGACATACAGGTATGTTTTTTTATGGACTGTCCCAAGCATCCGCTGTCAGGGAGTAATGAATCTCCTCCTGGGATTTCATATGCATTGCAGAACTTCCAAACATACTTTCATTTCTCTCCCATAAAGGGCCCCCTCCACCCCTATTTCCTAATGTCAACTCACTACTTGAATGGCCTTTTCAGTTTGTTTCTTTGGTTTTTTTGTATGAAGTCCCACCTCAGGAATCCACTGGTTGCTTGAGGGGGGCTCCCTTCCATGGTGCCTTAGTCATTCTTTCCCATAGTGAGTAGATCATGCAGCTATGAGTAGATCATGTGGAGCTGCTGAGGCACAGATCACATGTGTTTGGGGTTTTTTTTAAATGAACAAAATGTCAACACCTATCAGAGCATGTTACATCATAGGAGATCTCTAACAAATCCTTTCTAATTATGATGAAATGTTAGGTACCATTCCATCTAGTGCCCAACTGTTTTCATCGTGCAAGAATGGTGCCCAAGTTCTCCCTCCTTCTACGCATCTGCCCACTCACACAACGCTGGTACATTTCAGAATCCATGGCTGAGTTCACATCTGGCCCCTATGAAGACATTTCTGCTCACCATTCATCAAGATGTGCTCCAAAAAGCAACAAGACTCCTCCTCGAGTCAAACTGGAAAGGGAACTGCACCGGGATACTCCTTTACAGGAAGAGGTTTCATGTTACAAAAGAAACCTTAAACTATTTCAGTGATATGAAAAGCTCCTTTTTCGCGAGACAAGGACCCAATACAATGAGGCACAGCATTAGGATGAGTCCTAGCCAAATTGAAGTGTGGAAGGTAACATACCTGAAACAAGGACTCGAAATTCAGAACGTCGTGACGGAGGGCCATTCCTCCCACGCAGCCCCCCACCAAAACCTCCACCCCGACCTCGGGAGGATCTGGGGAACTCAACACGCAGTCGGCATTGACCATAATCATAACCATTTCTCCCATAAACTGCATCTTCTGCATCTCTGCAAACAAATAACATGAATCAGTGATTAATGATGCTCAGTCAGTGATTCTCAACATCTCAGTGGGCCATCAAGCATGTTAGAAATATTGCAGTTTTAAAGTAGCTGCAAAAATATTTGAGGATATTTTGGACTGAGTTTGAAATGGATTCATCAGCTAACAGTGTATCACATCTGTAAATTGTTAAAAGCTTTTTCCAAGCTCTTACATTCCTGTGCACCATCTATTTCAGGTTACAGCCACATCCACTGCAAAGAACACAGGAGAATCACATTATTTAACTTGCATTCACCGACAGGTTCTGCCTATCCACAATGCTTAGAAGCAGGGGCCATTTCTCAGAAAGGCTGCATTCTGACTGAACTCTGATCCGCATGGAAAAAAGCTCTTTCATAATCTGGCAGGCAGTGAGGGTGAATACTTTACCTTCACTAATAAGCCACTTATTAGAAACTGCCTCATTATGGTGTTTTGGCTTGCATAATTATATACAAGGGATATTTGTTTTCCTGAGAGCGTTCTGATGTTGTATTAAAGCCTAGACCTAATCTCACTTTCCATCCCAGCAAGACTATGCTAACACATGCAGAAGGGCATGAACTGAAAACTAAAGATTGAAAGTAGTTGCAAAGTTATATATAACCACAGAATAACTGTTCATTTAAACATACCGGTAAATCTTTTCAAAATTCAGTCCTTGCAAGCTGAACTTTACAAGTGTGCAAACTCTCTCTAAAATTAATTTCAAAAAGCATTGCGGAAGGTAGAAATAACACTGGAAGATCATAAGTGAGAACACGGTGCATTAACAGAGCATCCCAATCCTGAGAAGTTTAGCAGCTATTGTTATTAGTTGATATTTGTATTACCATAGGCCTAAGAGCCCTAGTCATGGACCAGGACCTCATTGTCGTCACCCTTATCAAGGTGTGGCTTTCTCTTTAGAGTGTCACAGGGGATGGGAGAGAGGGTTATTTGTGTGTTTGTTTGTTTGTTTATAAAAAGGCAGGAGGGACTACAGATTTAAACTCCTGTGAACCATCAACAAAATATCTGTGAACAAAACAATCTACCCAATAACCTAGATAAAGAACACCCCTTCCTCTTAGATTGCCTGAGTGTTGCATGGGCTTACTTTAGAAGTGTGGTTCCCAAACTGGGTCTGATCCACCAGTGGTCCTTAACACACGGGCTCATGGTCCATGGAGAAATGGCTGGTCACATAGTTCTGACTCTTATGCCAGTCCCACCCCCAAAAATGTTAATCTACATTAAAGGAGCCAAAAAAACCCACCTCACATTGTTTTCTCAGTTAAATGTTTTCTTCTCCCCAAAAATAAGTGTTGTAACTGACAAAGGGATGCTGTTTTCCCTGTCATGGGCAATCTGTGATGTAGTGTCTCTGCTAAGCCAAAAATGGTGTCTCTGTAATGTCTGAGGATGCATCTACAATATGTCCATAAACCCTGATTCAAAAATAATGAATGCAGATATGTTATTCACTGTCATGGATGATATTTTAAACACAATATTAGGAAATTCAGATGCATTTCACCAATAATAACTGTACTTAGCCACAGTCTGCTCATATTAGAGACAAAACCATATACCTGCATGGTACATAGGGGTGGAGGTGAATAGTTACAATTGCTGCAGGAAACCATCTGTTTGAGTTTCTGAGTTGTGCTTAAGTATTAACTAGAATGATTTTTTTTTTTAAGTTAAGAGACAAAGAAGATAACACCTTTATGTTTATAGTCAGATAAACAGAAATTCAGAGTCTGGGACTATGTGTACATTACGAATTGTTTGTAACTGCTGGTACTAGAACCTTGTGAAAACATTCCCCAGGCTTGCCAAAGCCCCTTTGATGCTACCTGAAAAAGGTAAAATATGGAGAATTCAGAAGACAGTTACCTAGACCACTGCAATCAGCTTAACTCATTAAAGAGGACAATAATGAGCATGTATTCCTCCCTCATACTTGTCCATTATTTATTAGCTGTGTTATGCAAAGCAGTATCTACCTTGCTGAGGACTACAGCCATACTGGGTTTAAAGTTTTCAAACCCAATCCATCTGTGCTCTCACACACACAATAATTTACATGGCCAAAGTGAATCAATTCATTTCTCCTGCAAGCTCAAACCTTGGTGCCTGTAATATTACAATTGCTCCCATGCAGACAAAATTGTGACATTATACAGTGCTTAGAAGTGGGAAATCTACACATTTTAACTAATACAAACGGGGAAACTAAACGACTTGGGAAGTACCAGAACAGACTGATAGGGCCGTTTCTGGGTGTTCTTTTAAGAGATGATGTACCGATGTCACTTAGGCAGAGTCCCGTCAGCTCGGAGGGGGGAGAGCAGGTCCCCATTCACAGATTTGCTGCGCGCGTCACCGTCAGTTATTCCCAGGGAAGATTGCTGGGGGGGAAGTGGGCGATTCCCCTGATACAGATGGAGGCTGTCCGGGAGTGGGGGGCACACCAGGCGCGGAGTGATGCGTGGGGGCAGGAAGGGTGCGAGAGGGCTTTGCCCTCTAGGAGAGAACAGGCCAGTAGGCTCCTTCTCCGGGGAGGGGCGCCCGGCCAGCCGGGGCCGAGGGTGGGGAGGTGCAGCAGGTCCTCCCCTGGGGACCGGGGGTGCGCGCCCGGGCTCTGGTGCAGAGGAGTTTCCCGTCGAGGGCCCGGGCGGGCCGTCTCCAGGGCTCCGTGACGCGGCGGAGGGATTCCACCCGCCTCAGGCCGGGCCGGGCCGGCTCTCCCGGGGGCCCGCTCCCCCGTCCCGCTCACCGCGGGTCCTCGAAGCGCACGAAGGCGAAGGGCACCAGGCCGCGCTTGCTCTTGAGCTCGATGTCGCGGATGCGGCCGTACTTGTAGAAAAGCTCCTCCAGGTCCTTCTCCCGCACGTCCGCCGGCAGGTTCCCCACGTAGATCCGCCCGTCCCCCGCGCCGCCCCGCCCCGAGCCCCCGGGCCCGAAGCCCATCTCCCGGTCCCAGCCAGACATCCTCGCCGCGCCGCCCGTGCACACAGCGGCTAGGAACCAGCGAGCCGAGCCGAGCCGAGCCGTCCCTACCTCCTGGCGGAGGACACTAAACAACCCGCTTAAAGGGGAGGAGGCGCCAGCAACCGCACACAGCTTTCGTTACGCATGCGTTGTGCTCTGCGCCCCAGCACTGCGCATGCTCGCAGTTCGCCTATCTTACTGCGATTGCGCAAGCTTCCAGTTCAGGCGGACAGAGCCACTCGCCCTGAGGGCGCAGGCGCGAGTTTCAGTCACCCTGGGCTGTGATAGTTGTAGGCCTTTCTCTTGCACACGTGCAACCTTCTCTTTTCATTTCATTTCCCTTTTTGCTTAAAGTGACAGAAGCAATTCAAAGCTTAAATGTTTGTGATTTTTCCAATACCATGTAATACAAGTATTTTCTCTCCCCTCCCCTGCTGTTCTATGAAAGACAAAAAAGGGAAAAAGAACAGGAGTACTTGTGGCACCTTAAAGACTAACAAATTTATTTTAGCATGAGCTTTCGTGAGCTGCAGCTCACTTCTAAGGGAAAGACTACAGGGAAACTGACTCAACACAAAATACTGACAAACAAATTAAGGGAGCACACAAACAAAAATAGAAATAAACTTTTTCCATAATCCCAGGCCCTCATCCTGTATTTATGTGCTTATAACATTTTACAGTAGAACCTCAGAATTAGGAACACCAGAGTTATGAAAGCAGCAAAGATCCAGACTAACACAGCTACCCCTCTGATACCAGAGTTATGAACTAACCAGTCAACCACACACCTCATTTGGAACCAGAAGTACATAATCAGGCAACAGCAGAGAGAGAGGGGAAAAAAGCAAATACAGTACAGTATTGTGTTAAATTTAAACTACTAAAAACATAAAGGGTAAGCAGTATTTTTCTTCTGTATAGTAAATTTTCAAAACTGTATTAAGTCAATGTTCAGTTGTAAACTTTTGAAATAACAACCATAATGCCCTGTTCAGAGTTACGAACATTTCAGAGTTACGAACAACCTTCATTCCCAAGGTGTTCGTAACTCTAAGGTTATACCGTATGTATGTAAATCCTATTGCAGATCAGATCATTGGTCCCTCTAGACTAGTACCCTGTCTCCAGCAGTGGCCAGTACCATATGCTTTAGAGAAGCAAGGTGCAAGAAACCTTAGTATAGTTAGCTATTAAATAACATTTACAAAAGGAAAGTTTCTTCCTAATCCCATCACGTAGAGGCTGGTTTCTGTCCTAAAAAAATTAGAGTTTACATCCATTCCAAACTTTTTGAATAAAATCCTATGAATGTGACTTTGGATATTCTCATTATCTATATAAATGTCCTATCTTTTTTCTTTTTTTAATCCGGTCGAGGTCTTGTGCATTATGTGAAAACAAATATTTCCCTTTTTCAGTTTAAAATGTTACCTTTCAATTTTAACAAATATCAGACAGGAAAGTGATTTTAAAACTATTAGTTTTGCAAAAATTGTAATTCACAGTTTGAGATCGTGGGTACTCCTGAATTCTTTTCCAGCTCCCAGCTCTACTGCATACTCAGGGCTTATCTACACTTGAAAGGCTGCAGCAGAGTGAAGACATTACTTATGCTCATGGGAGGGTTTCTCCAGTCAGCATAGGTAATCCACCTCCCTGGAAAGGATATGCATGCCATCTGTTGCTCCACCACTGTCCGGGAAATCCCATTACTGCAAATCTATCCACTATGTCCTGCACATTGAGAGTCACAGTCCAGGCAATTAATGGCCCTGCACACTTGCATTGCAACGTCCCCCACAGTGGGTTTCCTGACTCCAGATTTATTCCTGACTGACAGGTAGAAAACTGACTTTGCAAGTTTCCACAGTGTGATCGCCATTTGCTTCTCCACTGTCAGTGCAGCTCTCATGTTGGTGTCCCTGCACTGGAAAGCTGAGGCAAGCTCAGCCACAGATTGAAGAATGTGTCTTTGCACATCTGAAAGTTCTGCAGACACTGGTCTTCATCCCAAACCTGCATTATGATGCAATCTCACCAGCCATAGCTTATTTCTTAGTCCCAGAAGCAGTGTTCCAACATCCGCAACTGTTCCGTGAACGCCACCAGCAACTTTTAATTGTTTCTGGCTATGCCCCACAGTAATCTGTCCTCCAAGGCATCATCTGGTTCCCCACTCATTTGGTTCTTCTTGTGGCTCTGCAAATACTTCAGGATTGTAAGCCCTGTGCTTCCAATGCTCATGACAACAGTGCTAAACTGTGCAGACTCCATGTTTCTCTCAGATATGGGGGACAGCAAGGAGGGACACACAGGTTTATGAGATTTTTTTAAAAGGCATGAAAATTATGGGCCACAAATAACATTATGGGATGGAGACAGTTGGAAACTGGGAAATTGACCCCATACTCCCAGTCACTCCTGCGCAATTCATTCTGTGGTCCTACCATGCATTGCTAAAACTTCCAAAAGACAGTTTTCTGGTCGGTGGTGAGCTGCACCATTGGCACCGACTCCGTGGATGCTCTGGGGTTGGAGCACCCACAGGGAAAAATTGGTGGGTGCACCGACCGGCAGCTCCCCGCCCAGCTCACCTCCGCCTCTGCTCTGCCTTCGCCTCCTCCCCTGAGTGCGCTGCATGCCTGCTTTTTCCCCCTAGCTCCCAGCGCCTGCGCTGCAAAACAGCTGTTTTGTGCAGCTGGGAGGGAGCAGGGAGGAGGGGAAATGCAGCGCACTCAGGGAAGAGTCAGGGTCAGGGTGGGGATTTGGGGAAGAGGTCCAATAGGGGCAGGGAGGTGGTGGAGTTGGGGCGGGGACTTTGGGGAAGGGATTGGAATGGGGGCGGGGAAAGGGTAGAGTCAGGGCCACAATACCATCTTCACTCTATTTACTCAACTTCATTGTATTGTTATGGATTGGTTTAAACCCCCATTTAAACTGGTGAGCATGATCTGCCCCTCCCATCAGACTAAAGGAGGGAGCAGTTAAATTCCCCTTTGTTTAGTAATAAAAATAGACACCCCTACCCCCACAGACCTCCATGGCAAGGCTGAGCAGAATCTTGGCCATGTAGGCTGAGGGGTTTTCTGGGGATTCAGAGAATGATACAGCAAACACAGGAGGAGCTAGGGCATTGATTGATGGAGCTGTGTGTGCCTGTGTTTTTGAGAGAAGTAGGAGAAAACACCAGAGAGCAAGGGCAAAAAAGCCAAGCACACATAGTCAGACCAAGACTGGGATCATAGCCCTGAGAAAAGCAAAGAGAGAGAGCTTTTAGACTAACTGGTGCTGACTGGAAAAGGGGTTAGAACTGTGAGCAGACACTGTCTCTTGCTTGATTCCTGCTGTTTGTAAATAAACAGGAATGCATCAAAGAAACACCTGACTCCATCACCAATGTTTCCTCCTATCTAGAAGAACCCACAAGACCCTGAATTTTTGGCTAACTGGATGGGTTAAAAAGGGTAGTAGAGGTAGGGTACCTTCTCATTCTCCAGAACAGATTTGCAAAAATATTCAGAAGCCACAACTGGGACCAGAGCTTCATAAAAGCTCAGTTCCCATGTCTGAAGTGGCAAAATTTTCATAAGTGCTCAGCAGCACACAGCAGCTCCTGTTCAAATTAATAACACAGCTGCTACTCTGAAACCTGTTAAAATGTTGATACTTCGTCTAGGAGTCTAAATGGGAAATGTTGGGTGCTAATCTCTTGAAAATCTGACTCTTAAAGTGTTTAGATACTAGTGATAAGCAGAGTATAAAAACCTAGACAGATGGCTAAGTGTATCTCTAATCTGTAAAAAAAACTATGTAAAATGGTACCATCTTTCTCCACAGATTTCAACCTTCTGTATGTTCAGAGTCATATCTACTTCCTTTAGTGATAAATATGTTTTTTTACTGCTTTTTTACTCTTGTTAAGCTCATCAGAGCAAACACAGTGTTTGCTGGTGGAATGACTAAGCAGAAGAAAAACATGGTTACAGTAAGCAAGGTCTTTTTTCCAGTGGTGAGCACTCACAACAAAAAAGCAAAATACGCTTGTTGGCATGTTACTTAAAGATTATGGGTTATATTCTCAGCTGATATATATTGACATAGTTATACAGAAGTCAGTGGAACTACATTATTTTAAACCTGCAGAGAATCTCCTCAAATTGTGCAGAAAAGTTGTAGGCTCACAAAATTTTCCTAGAAGTTGTAATGTGTATGTCCTGGATTTCCTACAAATTCTCAAAAGGGATCATTAAATTCTATGTAATAATTCTTTACTATTATAATATACTAATGATTAATACTAACAGTAGATTATATTAATAACTGCTAGAATACTGTGTCTAGTTCTGGTGCCAATAATTCAAGAAGCATGTTGATAAATGGGAGAGGGTTCAGAAAAGAGTCATGAGAATGATTAAACGATTAGAAAACATGCCTTATAGTGACAGACTCAAGGAGCTCAATTTATTTAATGTAACAAAGAGAAAGCTAAGGGGTGTCTTTATTACAATCTATAAGTAACTACCTAGGGAACAATTATTTAACAATGGGCTCTTCAATCTAGCAGAGAAAGATATAAGACAATTCAATGGCTGGAAGCTGAAGCTAGACAAATTCAGACTAGAAATAAGGCATACATTTTTAATGGTGAGAGTAATTAATCACTGGAACAATTTACCAAGACTTGGGGTGGATTCTCCATCACTGACAATGTTTAAATCAAAATTGGATTTTGTTTAAAGATATGTTCTATTAATTATTTTGCAGAAGTTCTATGGCCTTTGATAAACAGGAGGTCAGACTAGATCAGGGTTTCTCAACACATGGGTCAGGACTCAGGACACAAAATTGGATTGCCAGAATGTTTCAAAGGGTCGTGTGGCAGTTAGCTCCTATCCCATGGGACTGGCTGGGCTTGCTTTCCTGATCCAGACACTGCAACCTCTGGGGTCCCAGCACCACTCAGGTTTGGCCCAGCTGTCATGATGCTGGGAGTCCAAGGTAGGCCAAATTTGAGTGAGTGGCACTGCAACCCCATGAGCCAGGTGACAACTCCACTCACGCAAATTTGGTCCAGTCAGAGGTGTGGTTGGCAATGCAACCCCAGAGGTTGCAACCCCCAGAGCAGAGAGCCAAGCCCAGACCACAGGAGCTGCAGGAGCCATCACTGTGGGGTGAGTGCCAGACATGACCCAAACCAGGTCTGTCCTTACCCATATGCAAACTACGCAGCTGTGTATGGCACCAGGAAATTTGGTGCCCTAAATTTCCTGGTGCCCTACACAGCTGCATGCTGCTCCAGTGGCCAGCCGATCCTCTGGCCAGCTGAGCCAGCCAGGAAAGCTGCCCCTGCACCTCATCCACCCCTTCCCCAAAGCCCCCACCCCTGCCCCACCTCTTCCCACCCCTGCTCCGCCTCAGCCCCGCCCCCACTCCACCCTTTCCCCAACACCCCCACCCCTGCTCCGCCCCAGCCCCACCCCCATTCCACCCTTTCCCCGGAGCTACATCCCAGGGGATTGCACTCACCAGGCAGCAGGAAGTGGAGTGACCTGTCCCCAGCCCGCTCCACTCTGCCGGCTTCCAGCTGCACTGCCAGTGAGTGCTGGGGGGCGGTTCCCCCCTGCCCCCCAAGTCCCGAGGTTGGGAGCCAAGGGAACAGAGAGGAGCGGTCTGGGGTCGGGTCACTCCACTTCCTGCCACCCCGGGAGTGTGGGGTTGGACCTGCCCTGCAATCACTGGGTGGCAGGAAGTGGAGCGACCTGGCCCCAACCTGCTCCACTCCGCTGGCTCGTGCTGGGGGGCGGTTTCCCCTCTGCCCCCCAAGCCTGCTTCTGCCCCCCTGCAGAGGCCTGGGGATGCCCCCCCCCCCGCTGCGGAGGCTTGGGGACCATGCGGGGGGGCTGAGTAGGGCACTAAAATGTCTAGGGATGGCCCTGACCCAATCCCCCAGGGGGGCAGAATCTGACTGAAACCAATCCAGGGCCTCCACCCACAGACTATTTGTGGGTTGTGACAGGCCATAAACATTTACAAATGGGCCCTGAGGCCAAAAAGGTTGAGAACCACTGGACTAGATCACCATGGTCTCTTCTGGCCTTAGAATCTATGAATAGTAGCACCACAAGGACCCAGCACAGATCAGGCCCCAGTGTGTGTGGCACAGGACAGACATATAGCAAAAATCAGCCTTTGTCCCAAAGATCTTACAATTTAAATAAATTCCATGTATGGTTTGAATCCCATGACACCTCACTACACAATTTTCTTTGATGACACCTACCTTACTCTAGCTATCATATTCACCTTTCCCTGCAGCTCTCTGCTGAGGGTGAGGTATACTTTAATGTTGTTGATTAACAAGCAATGCTTTCATGTTTTTGTTTAAAGCCCTTGTATCTCCTATACATTGGTGTTTCCCGCAGTCATCATCAAAGCCCTTTTTTTCCAGCTCACCATTGTTTAAGGAATGCTTAGAAATTTGCTGCAGCCAGCAAGTTCAACCTCTCCCTGTCACCACTTATTTATGGGCATTTCTAAAGATAGCAGTATGTGCTGATCAAACTGCAGGATGCTGAATGGTTTATTTCTACAATTCCAGCATTCTGTCTACTGTTGGAAGAGGCACTGACTACACTGCAGATGCCACACCTCCCCAGTGCACACCCCAAGGCTATCCATAGCAAAGAGAGGTTCTTCCTGGTAGGTACAGAACCCCTGCTTGCTGTGAGAGCCCAGAGCTAGGGGA
The DNA here is from genome assembly GCF_016161935.1 of Mauremys reevesii. Taxonomy (NCBI): domain Eukaryota; kingdom Metazoa; phylum Chordata; order Testudines; family Geoemydidae; genus Mauremys; species Mauremys reevesii. The sequence goes on along the minus strand of NC_052640.1, from coordinate 21,891,341 downwards.
TGTGGCCAGGCATCCCCTATGCTTGGCTATCCCCCACTGCTTCAATATCCCTAGGGTCATGGCACCTCAGAGCTGCCCTAACTGGCATTGGGGGCCAAAGCAATCTCCAGCTGCCCAAGAATTGTGATGATACATTGAGGAATTCATGCCATGGTTCAAAATTGATCAAGAGCAGATAGGACCCAGACAAGATCCTCACTGACCTACAACCCTCCCATTTTGCACTATCTCCCTGGATGGGGCAATAGTGAATAGAGAGAGAGTCAGTTCCTGTTTCAATGGTTTTGTTGTGGGTCTGGGAAGCATATTTTGCTTTTTAAAGTTACAAGCAAAAAAAGTCTTTCTTGACCCGTTAACTGTTCCGTTACATCACATTGTTTGTTAGGAAGAATTCCTTAGTTGACCTTATGATTTGCAGAGCTCCAAGCTGCTAGTGGAAGTGAAGGGAGATCAAGCTATAAGTTGCTTTTGAGAGACTCTAAAGTAACCTCTGCAATCCTTTTCCTTTTTCTGTCATGAGAATAGCCATACTTTGCTGAGGTTACCTTCACCCTACAGCTCACAAGAGCATGGAGTTGTAAGCAGTTGTGTTGCTTATGGGTGACACTGAGCATATATCTGGATTTGATTAGCATGAACAAATATTTGTATTTCAGAGTGAGGTGGATCAATACTCTTGAAACTCTTTATGTAGCTTTTAATTTCTGCAGAGAACTTCCCATCAAACAACTTTTCGAAGGGCTCGCTCACATGCTGCCCCCTATGCTAGTTGCTATTTTGGTCAGACACAGGGGAGCCAGGGTAGGGAAGGGCTCAGATCTGGGAACAAAGAGATTCCTAATCATGGGACTCTCACCAGCAACACTAGCTGTTGTTGGGCGCTTAAGCAGAGAGTGGAACAAGGTAACACAGAAAGCCTTGGGCCTGGCAGAGATACTTCCTTCATGTTGCAACAGCAAAGATGGGACTAGACATGTGCCAAGAGATCAGACAGGAAGGAGAAGCCCTTATGCAGCTTTGCATGAACTCCCACTACAAATAGGTGAACTTCAGGCCTGTGTCAGATAAGCTTCCAAATGTACAGCGGCTTATCTGGAACCTTATCCTATATTGACTACATGAACACGTGTGCAAAGAGGGGTAAAATGCTACCAAATCAGAATTCTCCACTCATCCCAGTGATAACATTTTATATCCACTTTGCACTCACTGGGATAAATCCATCCCTAGTGTAGCTCCATGCTACTCCAGGTATGGATCTGGCACAATGTGCGCAAAGTGGGTGTAGAAAGCTACAAACAATGTGAATGGAGAATCAGGCCCATTGAGTCTGCAAATATGGGCTGGAAAACTCTGACTCCCAGCACTTCTGATTCCAGGAGGAAAGACATTGTTAAATCTTGTGATGTATCTGTTGTAAACTGATAACATTCCAACCAGCAATCATTGCCTGTGTTCAGTTCAGTAGCTCTTTCCCAAATGCACATGTATCAGCCAATTCAAAAGATAACAAATGTAACAATGGTTGAATCTCACTAATCTGCACTTTGCTGAATTGCCAAAAAAAAAACCCAGTCCATTTTTCTCCACCTCTCAGAAAAGATTTAAATGCAGAGAGTGTCATGAGCTGCCACATTGCTAAGATTTAACTTGTTTTACAAACCACACAACAGAACATTTACTAGAGCATTATGATGTACATAATTAAAACCAAACTGCCATTGTCAAAATAAATTAACTAAGCACATTTTGTGATATGTCATCCTTTATTATTATTTATGTACGTACCTGCTAATTCACAACATTCAGTAATTTTCAGTTAATTTCTCTGCCATTAGTGTGAATTAACCATGTTCTAATCTGCAGCTGATCTGCTGAATGGATGACCTGAATAAAAAGAACTTTGAAAAATTAACCCCTTCTCCCACTTCTGTGCTGCTATAGTGTTTCAGTGTAGACATTACCTATGCTGATGGGAGGGGTTCTCCTGTTGCTGTAGTTAATTCACCTCCCCGAGAGGGGGTAGCGAAGTCAATGAACTTCCATCAACCTAGTGCTGTCCACACTGGGGTTAGACCGACGTAACTATGCCTCTTGGGGGCTATGATTTTTCACACCCCTGAGCGACGCAGTTAAGCTGACAATTTTCTAGTGTAGACCAAGCCTTAGTTTTCCAAAACTGGGGCCTGGTCTACACTAGAAAATTAAGTCATCTTAACGACTTTACTCAGGGGTATGAAAAATCCACCCCCCTGAGCAGCATAGTTAAGCCAACCTAACCCCCTGTGCATCAGCACTAGGTTGTCAGATTCTAGCCAGGAGAAGGATGGGTGTAGGTGGGAAACAGCAGCAGCAGCGCAGCCTCTCCTACCCCATGGCGGGCTATGCTCCCCGCCTGCCCCTGCTGCTGCAGAGGCTGCTGCCATGCTGGGTTCGGGCCGCCCAGCTCCTCCCAAGTGGCGCCCGGTTCCTGCTGCTCTCGGCCAGCAGGTGCGGGCCCCAGCCGAACCCAACCCCTTGTGTCTCCTCCGCAGCGGCGCCTCCCATCCGCTTCCTCCCGAGTGGCCGCAGTGGCAGCAGCCGGGGAGCTTGAGAGGAGTGGCCCTTGGGCAAGCGGGGGAGACTCTGAGGTGAAGAGGCTGCTGGGGCGGACCAAGCGCTGAAGACTGACAGGTACCTGCCTCTGCCCCATCCCGGCACCGCCTCCCCCCAGCCCAGTGAGTTACCTGCCCCACCAACCTCAGCGCCCTGCCCCACACTGTCAGCCACCCCAAGCTCGCTGTGACACCAGCACCCCTTGGCAAAGGGCGCCCTGATCTTCACAAACAGTTGTCACCGCAGGCCTGACAAACTCACTGCACCCCACATGTGTCTTACAGGGCACTTACCCACAAAGAGGAACGTGGAAGGGATCTACACAAGGCTGGTAACTTTCAAGAGTGAGAATCTTTGTGAGATTTGTGCATGGGTAATATTGAAGGAATAATAGACTTACCTTAAAAGTCTGCTTTATAGGCTTGGAGTAGAAATTAGTTACCAGGGGATAATGGCCCTTTGGGTCAAGGAGGATTTGTCACCCTGCCTAACCTGGCTGGTGATGCAATGGAAGACTCAATTGTTTAGCTTTGCACAATAGTAAGACTTTGAATGGGACACCATCAGAGGCAATGGCAAACAATTTAAACCCCTTAAAGGTCAAAAAGAAACATTACGAAGTCGTTACCCGTTCTGACAGGCTGTTTATAATGCTACGTTTACTAGTTTTTGGAGGTTGGGGGGTGGGAGGGAGGGAGGGGAGGAGGGGGAGGGGGAGGGCAAGGTGGAAGTTTCGCCTAGGGCTCAAAATATCCTTGCACTGGCCCTGTCTCCTAATGACCATCAAGTTCAGAACAATTCAAGCTTTCACAAAGACTTTACTGGGCATATATATTTCTACACAATAACACTGTGTACAATCAGTTGATTCAATTGGTTATTCTTTGGGATTCAGACCCACTGTTCTCTGCTGAGGGTGTCTGGAGCCTGATTGTCACAAGCAGCAATCATTAAAAAAATCAAGATATAACAAATGGAAACATGTGAAAGTTGATGGTAAGGACAACAAATTAACAGTTAGGAAATGCAGACAATGAATAAGGCAGACTAAAGGTGTAAATGAAAAACCAATGGCCACTAGGATTAAGGCCAATAAGAAGAAATTATTTAAGCATATCAGGAACAAATTAAATCCTAATAACCCCATATATCCAACAGCATATAGATAAGCATGGTAAAAGTAAAAAGCAGCAAAGAGTCCTGTGGCGCCTTACAGACTAACAGACGTATTGGTAGATGTAGTCTATAAGGTGCCACAGGACTCTTGGTCGCTTTTTACAGATCCAGACTAACACGGCTACCCCTCTGATACATGGTAAAAGTGTCAATTATGATATAGAAAAGACATGAGTATTCAATAAATATTTCTGTTCTGTATTTAGAAAAAAGTAGGATGATGTACTAATATCTTCCAATGTTAAATACTTTCTATTCTATCAGTAAATAGGGAGAATGTTAAACAGCAACTATTACAGTTAAATATTTTTATGTCTGCTTGACCAGATAACTTGCACCCAAGAGTATTAAAAGAATTGACCAAGGAGCATTCTGAAACACTGTTGTTGATTTTTAACAAATCTTGAGACACTGAAGTTCCAAAGGACTAGAAAAAAAGCTAAAGTAATATCAGTATTTAAAAGGGGTTAACACATTGACCCAGGTAATAGGCTGACATCAATCCCAGGCAAAATCATGGGAAGGCTGATTTGGGACCCAATCAGTAAAGAATTAAAGGACATAGAATTTTTATTTAAAATAGTCCTTTGTCAAACAAACCTGTTATAAGTTTAATGTAGATTACAAATTTGGTTGATAAAGATAACTGCTCACATAATAGACTTCTGTAAGGCCTTTGACTTAGTTCTGTATGACATTCTAATAAAAAAAATAGCACTATACAAAATCAAGGTAGCCCATATTAAAAGGGTTAAAATTGATTAATATGAAGATTGCAAAAAGGCAATTGTAAATTAAGAATTGTAATCCAGTGTGAGTATTTCTAGTGGGGTCCTGCAATAATTTGTTCTATGCCCAAAGATATTCAATGTCTTTATCAATAATTTAGAAGAATACATAAAATAATTCCTGGTGAAAGTTGAGGATGACACACAAATTGGTGCAGTGGTAAATAATGATAGAGACAGGTCATTTATATAGGTTGATTTACATTTCTTGGTAAGGAGAGTTCATTTGAACAACATGCATTTTAATAAAATCTAATACAAGGTCATACATCTAGGAACAAAAAATGGAGGTCACAACTGCAAAATGGAGAACTGTATCCTAGAATGCAGTGACAATGGAAAGGGCTTAGGAGTCATGGTAGATAACCAACTGAACATGAGCTCCCAGTGTGATGCTGTGGCTCAGAGGGCGAATGGTATCTTTGGATGTATAATCAAGAGAAGATCAAATATGACTCAGGCCTTGGCTACACTTGCGTGTTATAGCGCAATAAAGCTGCCAAGAGCACTCTACCTCACTCCCCGTCCACACTGGCAAGACACTTAGAGCGCTCTGACTCCGCAGCTGGAGCGCTCCTGGTACTCCACCTCCCCAAGAGGAATAACGCTTGTTGCACTCTCGCTGGAGCACCATGGTGCCAGTGTGGACGCCTAATGCGCTCTGATTGGCCTCCAGAAGTGTCCTACAATGCTGTTCTAGCCACTCTGGTCATCACTTTTGAACTCTGCTGCCCTGTCCTCAGGTGACCAAGCGTCAGACCCGCCCTTTAAATTCCCTGGGAATTTTGAAAATCCCCTTCCTGTTTGCTCAGCCAGGCGTGGAGTGCTATCAGCGCATCTTTCCAGGTGGCCATAACTCCATGCGCCAGGTGATCCCCAGTATGGAGCAATGGCGAGGTGCTGGACCTCATCAGTGTTTGTTGGGAGGAATCTGTGCAATCCCAGCTGCGCTCCAGCCGTAGGAGTTACGATACCTTAGGGCACATATCAAGGGCCATGATGGACACGGGCCATGACCGGGATGCGGTGCAGTGTCGGGTTAAAGTAAAGGAGTTGCGGAATGCCTAACGCAAAGCCCGCAAGGCTAATAGCCGCTCCGGTGCTGCCCCCACAACCTGCAAATTCTATAAAGAGCTGGATGCAATACTTGGGGGTGATCCCACCTCCACTGCAATGACCACCATGGATACTTCCGAGCCCAGCACAGCAAGGGGGGGAGGAGGAGGAGGAAAGCACGAGCAATGGTGCTGAGGTTGTGGGGAGACACCCCAGAATCCCCAGATGCATGCAGCCAGGAGCTCTTCTCAAGCCAGAAGGAAGGCAACCAGTTGTGGCATCTGGTGCTTGGGGAAGGACAAACAACAGAGGAGGTTCCTAGTAAGTGGCTTTCTTTTCAGGAAGGAAGTTTTTAGGTATGGGCTCTTTGGGCGAGGATGGGGGACCATTGCTGCACACAGGCAAGCTGCGTATGGGCCAGGGCAGAAGCCGCATTGTAGGAGAAGACCCTCCCTTGCTTCCCTGGTCACCCTCAGCAGCGAGATATCTTCCAGGATGAACTCCTGTGGAGAATGTTAGGACACTGTTCAGTGTAGGTGCCCCCTGCAGCTGTTGGCTCTCCCCAAGGCACAGAAACCCAGAGGACAGTACAGCCATGAAACAATCAGTCCCCATGGACCCTGTGCTTACTCACCATTTCTGGGGCTCCCGTGGATTATGTGCACTCACTTTGGGACAGGCAAAGTATGTTTTTTGTGATTGCCCTCCTTAAGTACGGGGGAATCATTGCTCTGTCTCGTGTGTACAATGCTGCCTCTGTTAAGTGTTGCATTTTCCCTGTATAGGTGCAACCTTGAGAGCTCAGCTGTCATTCTTATCACTGTCTGATAGACTGAGAAGACTCAGGAAGAGGCCGCATACAAGCAAAGAAGACTGTCACTTTGGATCTTAAACAGTAACTCAACTACCAAACAAGACGTGCTGGCGAGACTCGTCAGCATGTTCCGCAGCAGTTCGGGCTCCATTCTCGCAGACTGAAAGGGAAGATAAAGCGTGCTCTGCACAGAAACCGTTGAAAGATGGTGCCAAATGTAGACAGAAACACAGGGCTTGCTGGGATGTGAAGCGATGCATCATAGGGCATTGGGACAGGATCCAGAATGCCCCACACCCCATGCCCCCTTCCCACAAGCCACAGCACCAGAATGGGAAGAGGTGCTCTGTGGGATAGCTGCCCATAATGCACCGCTCCAAATATCACTTCAAGTGCTGCGAATGTGGCCACGCCAGTGGGCTTGCAGCTGTCAGTGTGGACAGACTGGAGCGCTTTCCCTGGTGCGCTCTCTGAAGGCTGGTTTAACCCAAAGCGCTCTAAATCTGCAAGTGTAGCCACGGCCTTGGAGATAGTATTATAGCTGTACACAGCTTTAGTGAGACCATTACTGGAATACTGAGTCCAAGTTTGGTGCCCACATGTAAAAAAAAAGTGTTGAAAAATTGGAAAGGGTAGAGAAAAGAGCTGCAATTATTTGTGGTCTGGAAAACATGCCTTATAGTGATAAACTTCAGCTTGATCTATTTTGTTTACCAAAGAGAAGGTTAAGAGGTGACTTGGTCACAAGCTACAAATACCAACTCGGGGAAAAGATTTCTGATAGTAGATGGCTCTTTATCACAAAAATGCATGAGATTAAATGGTTGGAAGATGAAATTAGACAAATTGAGATTAGAAATAAGGTGCAAATAGGTAGCACTGAGGGTAATTAACCATTGGAACAACTTACTGAGGGATATGGTGGATTCTCCATAGCTTGAAGTCTTTACCTCAGGACTGGATATCTTTCTAAAAAGATATGCTAGAGTTCAAACAGATGTTATGGTCTTGATGCAGAGATTACTGGATGGGTTTCTTTGGCCTATATTATGCCCAAGGTCAAACTAATCATAATGCCTCTTTCTGCTCTTATCTCCTGCATTTGTTTCAAGCTGCAGTCACACTGTTTTCATATGTTCTGAGTGAACTTGATTAACAGGTATTAGAAATTAATATTTGGTCCTTGGTCTTCTATTGTATCTTCAAGGCAACTTAATACATATGTGGTATGCTAATGAATTCATACCAACCTAGATATGCCAACTGTACATGAATCTCACCCAGATTCCTGTTCCAAGAAATAAATTAATCGGCTCATATCCAGTGGGTAACAATACAAAGTGAGTTGAGAAACTGAGTCACACATAGTTTTTCATAACAATATTACAGAAATTCCTCACGTTCGTTTCTGGGTATTTTCTCATTCTTTAAGTTCCCATAGGGATTTCAGCAGATGCCATTAACCACCTTCAGATCAGAGAATGAGCTAAAGCTTAAAAGCATTCCATGGTCTATGCTTGTCTACTACCTACTGAGCTTCATTCCTGCTGCAAATTCAGTTCTCATTCTCTAGTGACTTCTGGAGGAAGGTAACTGGTCCCTGAACACTGTTGGGTCTGTCCAAAAGAGAGAGATCTGATTCCCCCCACAATTGCACAAGATGATGAAGTCCCTGCAGCATCTGTTTCCATTCCCGCTCTTTGTATATCTTGTCTACTTAGTCTCTAAGCTCTTTGGGCCAGGGACTCTTTCTCACTTTGCGTGTGCACAATTTCAGATGGGGTCTCTAGGTGCTCCTAAATATAAATACCGCTCTTGATCAGTGGCACCTTTTCTCCAAGGAAGGGGCCACAACCTTGGATGCCTGTTCCTGGGGAGAGGGAGCGTCACATGCCAGTCTCTGGAGGAGGCTTCTGTATTCCCAGGCCCTTGTATCCCTGCGGGGATTTGAGCCTAGGCCTCTCCATGCCTCTGAGAACGGGGTGGGGGGGGGATCCTGTCCTCAGCAACGGTCTCCATAGCCCCGTCAATGACAGCCGCCCTCATCGCTGCTCCTGGGGGGGATCCCCCTCCCTTTTATCGGATGAGACGCTACGGGAGGGATCCTCGAACCCTGGTGCTTCCGCAAGCTCCTCACTCCCGGCCGCAGGCCTCGAGCTTGGGCCCCAGCAGCACGCATCCTGTCGCTATGGGAACAGACGCCAGCGCGATGCATGCCGGGTTGAAACAAAACGCAACAGTAAGAAGCTGCGGTAAGTGGTAGCTGTCGGCCAATGACGTGCGCCTGAGATTGTTGCACAGGCCAATGATTGGTGCACGCGGGCGCGTCTTAGGCGGAGGGGCGTGGCTAGAAGCTTTAGGCTACGGGGGTGGCGCCGCGCGCTTTCAGTCACATCGGAGAGCTGGCTGAGCGAGCGCTGGTTGAGAAGCTGCCTGCCCGCCCCATCCCTTCCCTCCGCGCTCGGAGCCGCCCAGCACACGGTGAGTTCCCGACCGGGGCAGGACCCTCGAGCCGGTCAGAGGCCTCTGCTCATCCCGCGGGCGGAGGGAGACGGAGCGGATAAGAGGAGGGCGCCCCGGGGGCGTGGGTTCTTGTGAGCCCCGGCGAGGGGGAGGCTGCTGTGAGTCTGTGTGTATCAGGGGGTGGGCAGTGGAAGTACCAATTGGGCGAGGGTACGGGGGGGGAAACCAGCGAAGGGGGGAGGGCGCCCTGGCTGGGTGGGCGTGGGGAAGGTGATGGGGAGGGCGCCCTGGCTGGGGGCGTGGGGAAGGTGATGGGGGGAGGCGCCCTGGCTGGGGGCGTGGGGAAGGTGATGGGGGGGGGGAGGGCGCCCTGGCTGGGGGGGGGGCGTGGGGTAGGTGATGGGGGGGCGCCCTGGCTGGGCTGGGGGGGGTGGGGAGAAGACCACCCATTGGGCAAGAGGGGGTGCGATGGAAGTATTGTGGCTTCTTCAGTGCTTTAACCCCCGCCCCCCATACTAAGATTTGTCTGGCAAAATGAGAATGAGGACGCATGGTAGGACTGTCAATGGACACTCCCAAAGAGCCAGCATATCTGGGAATGCTACTCGATAGCTTATCTGTGCCAGGGAAATTACATAGAATTTTCTAGCATCTCTTTCTTCACAAAGTATTCCAAGCTCTGAATTTAATTTCCTGAAAATGTATATAGTATTTTAAATTGCTCAAGGTCTCTATTTGCATTCAGATTATGACTAAATTATGACTAAGGGCTACTAGGAGTCGTCCACCTCATGAGGATACTGACTATACCAGGGGTTCTCAAACAGGAGGTTGGGACCCCTCGGGGGTCACGAGGTTATTACAAGGGGGTCACGAGTTGTCAGCTTCCACCCCAAACCCTGCTTTGCCTACAGTATTTATAATTGTGTTAAATATATAAAAGTATTTTTAATTTATACAGGTGGTTGTGTTCAGAGGCTTGCTATGTAAAAGGGGTCCCCAGTACAAAAGTTTGAGAACCACTGGGCTATATAGACTATCAGTTTAAACTGATAAGCTTTAGTTTAGCTGAAAAGCCAAAAAGTGATTCTACAGATTCTCTCTTGGGAAAGAGATCACGATCAGTGAAACTGAATATGCTCTTAACTATGCTTTCAAACCAGTTACTTCAGCTGAAACAGAGGGAGGAAAGTACTACAGCTGAAAAATTACATCCAGTTTACTTCACTGTCTGTATAACTTATGTCACTGGCTGTAGAGCTGATGTCCGCATGCTTTGAGATGTGTTTTGCATTAAGGCTGGGCCAGTGTTCTTAAGCTACTAGATAGTAACCATAAAAATCATGCATTGTACAAGACCAAGCCTGTTAAACAGATTGTCTGTGGGAGTTTTGGGTGGTGGATGCTCCTACTGCCATGTCAAATTATTTTGTGCGCGCATGCGTGCTCCCTAGGTAACCATGTGTGATCGAAAGGCTGTGATCAAGAATGCGGATATGTCTGAAGAGATGCAGCAAGATTCAGTGGAGTGTGCCACTCAGGCCCTGGAGAAATACAACATTGAGAAGGATATTGCAGCTCATATAAAGAAGGTAAATCCCTGTTGTAATAGCCTTTTCCCTCTGTTGCTGGATATGCATGTTTTAGAACCTAGTATGACAGGAGTACTGCCAGAAGGGAACTCTAGAAGAAAAGAAAGCTTTACTAAGTGCTCAGCTCAACTGAAGTTGTATACAAAGGCCTTCATTTGCCAAGTAATTTTATGTTGTATAACTCTTCTGAAGATCTGTCATACATAACTGTTCCTGGGTTTGGTAACTGTTCTTTCTTTCCTTTGGGTTTTTTTCATATCCTAGCTATATACTTGTTCTAACAGCAGGGGAGCTGTTGGGAGAAGCTGCAGATGGATGTTGCCAACTAAGCCCAGTTGGGAGAGGAAACTGTAGTTTACCATTTTTCGTACTTCTGAAGTTTGCTGAATTGGCAGTGCTAATGGAAGACACTGGCCTGCCATAAGAGTGGGAAGGTTGAATTGAATTGAGACTACATTGAGTGGAACAGACTTATAAACAGCAGTCATTGACAACCTATAAAACCTAAGTCAGCCAAGTGCTCTCCTTAAACTGTTTTTTGAGTTCCTTATTGCTAGCAATTTCCAGTGAGAATAGCAAACTTATTAAAAAAAAACCCACTCCTGCTTGAGATGTAGAAACAAGTATAGATTTTCTTTCCTATAGGGAATGCACCACTTAAAAATCACTGAAGCAGAAACATCAGTTTAATTTACTACAAAACAATTCTATATCTCATTGTCAAACTTCAGTACAACTTCCCAATGGCCGTGGAGAGGGAGGGGATGTGATGACAGACGCATTGGAAATAGAAACAATTAGCCAAGAGGCTTAATATAATAATCAAATACAAAACAGCTGGATACCTTTGCTTGTCCCAAAGCTCTAAATTTCAGGACTGCTGGGCATAGATTTGTATAAAGCACTTTTTAACAAGTCTGACTCTTTGTGGTCATCACATTGGCTAGCAAAACTTGGAGTCAGACTAAAGTGTCTAACAGTAAAATACTACTCATTTGTGAATAAATTTGGTCTATTAAATAAAGCTAGTTCTTTTAAGAATAGAGTATTAGGGCTTATTATGGTCTGATCTTTACCTCTGTGGATCAACTCACTATCTTCATTTCTGATCTTATGAACTAGGGTGATGCAAACTAGCATAATGGATTCACTGGAATGCCTCCTAAGCACTCTGCACTTTCATTGTGTGCGCCTGTTTGTGAGATCCTGTGTCACTCCTCCTCCATATGCATTCCTTCTACTGCTTGACTTTCAAAATTCTTTTTGCAGATCACTAGCAAGGGCTTTGCCCTATTGCTGGTTGAGAAACCATAGCTTGAAAGCTATTATGCTAAGGATCTATTAGGATTTGCTAGATTCTTGGATGCAAAGAGAGAATGCTTACACCTAGTAAACAGGCTTGATTTCTGCAAGACGTGGCAGTTGGGCAGCTGTAACATTAACCAGAGTACAATCTGGACTGATGGACAGTTCTGTCCCCTCAATTCCCTAACCTGGGGTGCCTTTTGTAAACGCTGCTTCGCTATGAGAGCAACCACTCCTGATTTGCTCTCTGTCAGCTTCCAGCATGTAAATCACTCCCAGCCATACTGTATGAGTGCTATAGGCAGCCACTCATGAACTACACTGCAGGACAACACCAGCCAACTCCCAGTCCCAGACTTCCCCCCAGAAATGTTTGTTGTACTGCCCAGCACCCTCCTGGATGAAAAAAACTTGTATCAAGTCTGTCATTTATTAATAGAAAATATGCACAAATCTTGTTATCCCAAATGGAGTTCCCCAAATACTTCAATCCAAACCCACTGGTTTAGGAAAAATAGATTAAGTGACAAGTATAAGTCAGGATTGGTTACATGGAAATAAAAGGTAAAACACAACTACACCTAACTTAAGCTAAGTGAATACAAAGCAAAGGGGTCTCTCACCACAAGTTCCAGCAGTCTTCCTGGCTGAACCTCTTCGTCAGGATTTCCAGCCCCCAGTCCAGTGGTGCTTCCTTCCATCTTCAGGGGTTGATGCTGTGGGTAGAGAGTGATGATTTGGGATGTCTGCCTTCTTCTTACAGCCCTTTCTCTTCTGCAAGTGTCATCTCCAGCTGATGTAAGGTTTCTGGCCACCTACTACTACCTTATCAAAATATATTCCCCCCCCGCACACAGAAGAGTGGCCACTTAATCAGATTGGTGATCTATTTGAGCTAGTTGACACCTGGCTGTGGCATTGGCTAGCCTTTTATCTCTGGAGAACTTGTTTGTGACTGCCTTCCGGAACATGTCTTTGGTAATATCGTATGGTGAAATTTTCTTTTACAGTCTTGCCACACCTTTTACCAGGACAATCAGGAAATCATGAGTTTTCAAATTATACATCAGGGGTAGGCAACCTATGGCATGTGTGCTGAAGGCGGCATGTGAGCTGATTTTTTTCAGTGGCACTCAGTGCCCAGGTCCTGGCCACCGGTCCAGGGGACTCTGCATTTTAATTTTAAATGAAGCATCTTAAACATTTTAAAAACCTTATTTACTTTACCTACAACAATAGTTTAGTTATATATTATAGACTTATAGAAAGAGGCCTTCTAAAAAGTTCAAATGTATTACTGGCACATGAAACCTTAAATTAGAGTGAATAAATGAAGACTTGGCACACCACTTCTGAAAGGTTGTCGACCCCTGCCTTACGTAGTATGCTTTGTACAAAACTTAATCGCCTTATGAAAGGGGTGAATATAAGGGTATAAACTATCACAGCAGTAAAATACTATCTGTACTCCTGCAGCTACCTAGTAAGACAGTGACTTCTGCTGTCTCATGATATAATAACCAGCAATTGGGCAATAAAGGTAAGTCAGCAATTCCAGCTCTCCCTTATTATCAAAGCTGCACTCTTAGTGCAGAGCAAAGGATATGCTGTTCTTACCCTGCCACACGCCTCAGTGTTTGAACACTTAATATAAAGATGTAGGTGAGAATACAGCAGTTCAAAAAATCTGCAACTTTTGTGTGTCTAAGAAAGGCAGTTCTGCTATGGTGGTAATGTGCACTTTGGTTTTTTTTTCTTCCAGGAGTTTGACAAGAAGTACAACCCCACTTGGCACTGCATTGTGGGAAGGAACTTTGGCAGCTATGTGACTCATGAGACTAAGCACTTCATCTATTTCTACCTTGGCCAAGTTGCTATTCTCCTCTTCAAATCTGGTTAGAGCACAGACTGTGCTATCCAAACTTGCATCCGGTTCCAGGACTGCACACTAACTCCAAATAGAGACTGAAATCTTAAGCCTTCCCTGGGGAACACACTTTGCTCTTCAAGCCTTTTGTTGTGGTGGTAATGGACAGGGACTCCTCTGTACCAGTTTGTTTTCATTGTTGCTATAAAAAATAGCAAAAAAGTTTGTCTTGTATTTATTTTCTTTCCAAAAACCTGCTTCCCTTTTTAATAAAACTGTTGGATATACTCAACCTTTTAGAGTTTATTCTAATAGTTTTATAGCCATCTATCCCACTGAGCCCTATATTGATTCTTGTACTAAGCTCAAAATTTGTACTAAGCTCCATGGAAACAAGTGAAGTATTTCATAAAGTGAGTGTATTTTCTCTAACCCAAAACTTGATCTAAAGCTGCTAGTATAGAAAAGTTCACTGCTGGCATAGACAAGTACAACTGCCTTTACTAAAGTTAAGTTGGAGCTGTAATTCCTGTAAGGCTAGCCTACACTTTTCTCTATCTGAAGTTCATATTTTTCTTATTCACTCACCTAAGCCATTTGTCAACAGGCAATATCTCCATGTAGTTCTGGTCCAAGGCTGTGAGTGGCTGTACACTTGCCTTCTCTATTTTATAGAACATATTTGTAATATTGTCCAATAGTAAAACAGTGAGTCTTAATCCATTTCTATGTCACTTACAAAAAGTTACTATGATAGAGATTCCATGATGCTAGATACTACATAGATCCTTTAGGGTTGTGCTGGCAGAGGCTGCTATAGTCCCAGTAAGCAGGACCAGTTCTAAGGATGTTAGTGAGGAGCACAAGTAGTTCTTAATGTTTAAGCACTTCCCTAGGGCTGGCACTAACTTTGAGCTGGGAACTATATCTTTTTAAATGCTGACTAAAGCCCCAGCTTGCAAAATTTATGGATGTTCACCATCTTCAGTACCAAGAATCCTTAGCCATCATGTTTCTGCTGCTCTACACTTCTTACTACACTTGAAAGTTACAGCAGCTTTTGGAGAAGGTATGCCAGCCTTATTAGGTACCAAGGCAGGAAAAGGTAAGGTAAAGGGGGGAAATAGGGTAGTGCTTTCAGCTGCTAATTGCTCTAATTTGTTTTAAAAGCCTCTCCATTAGAAGTAGCACTGCAACAATCGTACTGTGAAGGATGGTAGTATAACAGCTATTCAATATGCATGAGGCTTTATGATGCTCTTCATTAGTATAGAAGTAATGTTCAATTATGTTATGCTTCCATGTTTAACACTTAAGCAAGATTCATAACTGTAGAACAATTAATACTCAATACTGTTTGGGGAAAAAATTTTTTTTTTGAGGTGGAAGAGTAAAATATCTCTACTTACCTGAGCTGATCTAGATTCCAGTTGAGGTAGTTTGACAGACAATGTCCTGAGTTCTAAATGATTAGGTTAAGTGTCCTGCTGTAGCAGGAACCACTTAAGGTAGTGAATTAGGTGGTAGTCCTACAACAGATGATGCACCAAGAGCTGACTGATGTGATTTATCGAAGGGCATATGAAGTCACATAGCATCCAAGCTCCTTTAAGCGATATTTTATACTACTATATTGATTGTTTACCATTTTGCAAGCTACCAGCAGATTACAATAACTTGCTATGTATCGAGCCTGCTTATGATTTGTTTCTACCACCTATGCATTCTGAGCTAGACAACTCTGTAGCTATTTTTTTTCCCTTGGGTACTTCCCACATTTCAATCCTACACTCTCATTCTGGTATAGAAACACAAATTACAGATTACTAAACCTCCAGGAAGCTAGTAAGAATTGAATTAAACTACACACTTTAGTAAACACTACCAGAATGCAGCTCAAATAAGATTTTTAATACAATATTTCTAGTTTTTCCACATTCATTACTGCAGAAGTTTCCTTGACAAGTTACCCAGATCCAGTCTTAACAGGATACAGAGGTAAACTAGTGGAAAATTTCTTCGAAGACATGATATAAGGTGATGGGTAGGGTATTTCACAATTATAGCACTGTTTCATGACAGTATAATTAAAGTGAGGATAGTGAACAGATTCTTTCAGAACTTTATCCCCATCACTGAGGAAATACATTAATAACTTACTACTTCTACAGACAAGTCTTCAGAAATCAGTGAGACATTTACCACACAAGTGAAAGACTGATATATAAAATTTAATAAGATCTTTAAAATAAATACACAAAAACCCTACATGTCACATTTGTAATTTTAGGTGTTACCCACCTTGAACTAGAGTCATTACTTCAATACAATATAGGGCGATATCTTGTTTGAAGGCTAGTTGGTTCATGTCTACCTTCAACCAGTTCTATTACTAGTGTATATGCTGTCAAGCTTAGGTAAGTCTTAAGTGTAATTTTTGCCATATCCTCACACTGTACTTTAGAAGATATGTACTAAAGTCCAATACAAAAGTCACTGAGGTTTTGGGAAAGTGGTATCAGCTGAGAGTGAGCACATACCAGGCATCAAGGAATCACTTGACCCATATTACATAAATATGTAATTGGCAGAGGGATTCCAGATCCTGACCTAGTTGTAAGAGCATAATTTCAACTTTTCAGAAACCCAAAATCTGAAGCTTTAGATTCTGCAGAGGGACCAAGTCTTCCCGCTCCCCATAGTCTATCTTGGCAGTGAAGTTTTTGGAGTTGCATAGGTTTTAGCTTCCTCAGGGGAAATACCCTTTATCCTTCAAGAGCTTTGCAAAGTAGGAGGGTCACAGTTTGAAACCTGAGTGAATGGCTACAATGCCTGATGTTAGATTTCGATATTCCACCTTCAGAAAACCTGCATCTTCAACCATTGCCTTGAATTCATCCTGAAATATAGTAATAAAGAACATAAGAATAGCCATACTAGGTCAGACCAATGTGCCATCTAGCCCAGTATTGTCTTCTGAGAAGGGCTGGGGCCAGGTGCTTTGGAAGGAATGAACAGAACACAGCAATTACTAGGTGATCCATCCCCTGTCATCCAGTCCCAGCTTCTGGCAGGGACACTTAGAGCACAGGGTTGCATACCTAACCATCTTGGCTAATAGTTATTGCTGGACATAGCCTCCATAAGCTTAATTTTTTTTTGAACCCAAAAATTTTGGTCTTTACAACATCTCTGGCAACGAGTTCCAAAAGTGGACTGCATTGTATGAAGTACTTTCTTATGTGTGTTTTAAACCTGCTGCCTATTAATTTTGTTGAGTGATCCCTGGTTCTTGTATTATGTGAAGGGGTAAACAACACTTCCTGATTTACTTTCTCCACACCATTCATGATTGTGCAGACCTCTCTCATATCCCCATCAGTCATTTTGTGTGGGGGGAGGGGTAATTGTGAAATTAGCAGAAGTAAACTAGCATATGCCTTCTTAAAGGCCTAGTCTCTTTACCCATAACCCAGCTGACCCCATGGTGACAATCCACACTAAATGTTCAAGCAGAGCACCTTGTTACCTGGGCTGGAAAGCGTCGGATGCTTTCCACAAGGTACTGGTAGGATTTCCAATCTCCAGCAATAATCTCACCCAGAACAGGGATAACCTGGAAACTGTACAAGTCATAGAGCCTGCCCAAAAGAGACGAAGCGCAGATTAACATGCAGACACCAAAATAAAACCACCTAGGACTAACTTTTTCCTAAAGAGGAATTAATTAGTCTCTGTATATCACCTTTGCTGTGGATTTCTACAGAGTTTGGATTTAAGTGTGCGATACTGTTTCAAGGGCTTAGGACTCTTCCACGTTTTTGTCCCAGCTCAAGAAAAACCCTCATGAGAGAAAAGAAAAAAAATTGACATATTCCAACCTGGAAATAAGGGGGTTGTTGACTTGACTAAATTCCAGACACAGAAATCTCCCTCCTGGTTTCAGCACACGATACGCCTCCTGTAGTGCCTGAGAGAGATCAAAAGTGGATGAACACACTGTAGGAAAGCACCCTCCCTATTATCATCTCATGAGGATGTGAAACATGGATGTTCCACCTCCTTGGGTTGGGCACAGTCCAAGCAGAAGAAAGACTCTGTTCTGGTTAAAGTCACCAAAGTGTCCTGGGATTTTCATAGGGAAAATAAAATATTTAGACTTGGATAATAATACCACCCACCTATCCATTGTGGGCCTAAAACTGTATGTATGCTTTAAATCGGGTAACATTCTCACATAAGTCCCTTTCTGCCAGGCTAAACTCAACCCACTCAGGTCAGAGAAGCTCAATATGGCTGCACTATTATATTTTTAAATTATATCTGTTGCTTTCGCGAAGAGATTGGCCTACTTTAGGATGGTATTAAACATTAGGTATTGCAGCCTACTAGCAAATATCCAAAGATTCATAATAAGATTTCAAGCTACATCCACCTTCTTCCTGAAGATAGGAGATAACACTACAAAACCAAAGCAAAAAGAAGCGGACATGCAGAAAGTCATCAGTTGTGTAAACAAGTAATTACACTTTAAGGGATTCAAAGCACATGGAACATTACATGCAATTACCAGTTTGATCAAAAATATCCTCTCAGGCAGAACAGTTATAACCAATCAATCTCAAAATACCAGGTCCCAACTGGAATCGGTGACATTACTTGCTAGAGTGCTTACAAATATTTTCTAATTTTTAAGTACGGACTACTCAGATCTTCCCAGAAAAATGTATGCAAGTATTTATACCATGCTTATCTCCATGGTAAAAATCTGAACCCTATGATGCCCCTAGAAGGGCAGGATATTTATTAACCTCAATTTCTTTTCATTCAACCAAACTGTAGGGCTATATCCCAGTTTCTTTTACACGCGAGAAGTTGAAACAGAGGTTCCCTCATACAGGAGTGTTTCTTCTTTTCTTGGTGCCCAGAAAGCCCAGGAGAACTGTATATCCCAAGACATGTTGCCCCTGCTTACCTGGTCAATATGAGTTACATTCCGTATTCCAAAGGCAATTGTGTAAACATCAAACTTGTTGTCATTGAAGGGCAGCTCTTCAGCATTCCCAACCACCCAGGACAAGCCTTAAAAAAAACAACCAAAAACTCACATATATACCAGGAGCTGCTCATCCCAGAAAACTTTCAGAAAGACTAAATCTTCACTTTGTTTTGGCAAAGGTTATATTATATATATATATATATATATATATAAAAATAGGGCTGTCAAGTGATTAAAAAAAGTAATTGCAATTAATTGCTCTGTTAAACATTAATAGAATACTATTTTAATGAATATTTTTGAATGTTTTCCACATTTTCATATATATTGATTTCAATTACAACACAGAATACAAAATGTAGTGCTCACTTTATATTTATTTTTGATTACAAGTGTTTGCACTGTAAAAAAACAACAGTATTTTTCAATTTACCTAATACGAGCACTGTAATGCAATCCCTTCATCATGAAAGTTGAACTTACAAATGTAGAGTTATGTACAAAAAATAACTGCATTCAAAATAAAACAATGTAAAACTTTAGAGCCAACAAGTCCACTCAGTCATACTTCATGTTCAGCCAATTGCTCAGACAAACAAGTTTTGTTTACATTTACAGGAGATAATGCTGCCTGCTTCTTGTTTACAATGTCACCTATAAGTGAGAATAGGCGTTTGCATTGCACTGTTGTAGTCGGCGTTGCAAAATATTTATGTGCCAGATGCACTAAAGATTCATATTGTCCCTTCATGCTTCAACCACCATTCCAGAGGACATGCGTCCATGCTGATGATGGGTTCTGCTCGATAACGATCCATAGCAGTGCAGACCGACACATGTTCATTTTCATCATCTGAATCAAAATCACCAGCAGAAGGTTGATTTTTGTTTTTGGTGGTTTGGGTTCTGCAATTTCTGCTTTGGAGTGTTCCTCTTTTAAGACTTCGAAAAGCATGCTCCATACCCCATCCCAATCAGATTTTGTAAGGCACTTCAGATCCTTAAATCTTGGGTCGAATGCTGTACCTATTTTTAGAAATCTCACATTGGTACCTTTTTTGCATTTTGTCAAATCTGCAGTGAAACTGTTCTTAAAACGAACAACATGCTGGGTCATCATCCAAGACTGCTATAACATAAAATATATGGCAGAATGCAGGTAAAACACAAAGCAGGAGACATACATTTCTCCCACAAGGAGTTCAGTCATTAATTTAATTAACACATTAACGAGCGTCATCAGGATGGAAGCATGTCCTCTGGAATGGTGGCCAAAGGATGAAAGGGCACATGAATGTTTAGGCACATCTGGCACATCAGTGCCGGCTACAAAAGTGCCATGCGAACATTTGTTCTCACTTTCAGGTGCCATTTGTAAATAAGAAGCGGGCAGCATTATCTCCCGTGAATGTAAACAAACTTGTTTCTCTTAGTGATTGGGTGAACAAGTAGGACATAGTGAACTTGTAGGTTCTAAAGTTTTACCTTGTTTTGTTTTGACTGTAGTTATGTAACAAAAAAAAAATCTACATTTGTAAATTGCACTTTCAGGATAAAGAGATTGCACTATGGTACTTGTATGAGGTAAATTGAAAAATACAATTTCTTTTATCATTTTTACAGTGCAAGTATTTGTAATAAAAATAATGTAAGGTAAGTACTGCACACTTTGTATTCTGTGTTTTAATTGAAATCATTATATTTGAAAATGTAGAAAAACATCCAGAATATATAATTCTATTGTTTACCAGTGCGATTAAAACTGCAATTAATTGCGATTAATTTTTTTGAGTTAATTGTGTGAGTTAACTGCGATTAATCAGCAGCCCTAATATATAATTTTTAAATCATACTGTGATTCTTCTTTTTGTTAGGGAGGACACCTCAAGTTTATTCCTGCTACCCTTCAAGGTTCTGCATCATGGCAATTCCCCATCAGACAAGGAAGAAGGCCAACAAACTTGTTCCTAAATCAAAGACTTCCTCCTCCCCACTGGAGCTAGGCATGCTCTACCCACAGTACTTCAGATTGGGGGAATGAGACAGAACCTACATCTTTAGCATGGCAGAAAAGAGCAACAGCTATTTGGCTGCCCCTATATGTTTTAGTGTAAGGATTCCCTTCTGCAACATTCTCACTATTACAATCACTCGTGGGGATAGGTTTTGCAATGAGTTGTATGAAGTCCACAAAACACTGAAAATGTACACATTTGTTTTGATGTCAGAATGAGTGTCATGACAGAAAGCAAATTGTGGTCATGAATCCTATATGACTACAGAAGGAAGAATCATCGGGTGGAATTAAATAATATTGGAGTCATATACATTTTTAAAAAATAGATTAATACTGGTAGGAGCAAATGTCCTGTTCCATCCACAGATGGGAGCTCCCAAGCTTTATATGAATTTTATGAAATGCAGACATTTCATAAAAAGTTGCCCCAAAACAATATTTCTTTGTTTGAACACAGTGGTTATTGTCTCTCTATTTATCAGCACTGGAGAGTAACACGTTATAGTAACAAAGAAGATGATGGGCTACACAGGAGTAAGCAACCTATGGCACGTGTGCCAAAGGCGGCATGCGAGCTGATTTTCAGTGGCACTCACACTGCCCAGGTCCTGGCCACCAGTCCGGGGGGCTCTACATTTTAATTTAATTTTAAATGAAGCTTCTTAAACATTTTGAAAACCTTATTTACTTTACATACAACAATAGTTTAGTTATATATTATAGACATAGAAAGAGACGATCTAAAAATGTTAACATGTATTACTGGCACGTGAAACCTTAAATCAGAGTGAATAAATGAAGACTCGGCACACCACTTCTGAAAGGTTGCCGACCCCCGGGCTACAACTAGAGGCCAGAAAGCCAGTGTTTGACCTTTGAGCTCCCCCTTCTGGAAGAAGGCATGAAGTCGGGGTAAGGGAGAAGAAATCAAGAAGCTGGAACTGATACTAGAGAAAGGCATTTGAAAGCAAATTATCTTATCTAGTTTCTAAGTCACACACTACACTAGATGACCAAGTTACTTCTATGAGAAATCATCAGCTTACTTAAGCAACTACTAAGGCGAGGGTGAGGGGTGGGGCAAGAAATCACAGACATTATTAAAGTCATTCAGTGTTGCATCAACACAATACAAAACGAGCCCTCTACAGGATTCCTTTACATCATTTTACCTACGTATAGCACATTTTCTTCTCCAACTTAAAAAAGAAGAAACATTAATTATCTTTTGGTGTTCACCAATATGTGCAATTCTTTTGAATAAGCCTGGGGGGAAAAATATTTTTACCTTGCTAATTTTTTCTCTGCTTGAAAAACATTGATCTGTTTCCCCAACAGTTATTTCTCTACGCATTACTTGCATCAATGAGGTAATCAGGAATGCAGAGAGAGCTGGGTGTAGTAATTGGTTTGGGATATGTAACACTAAAAATTGTAACTGCTCCCCCAAAAGTTCATCAAGAGGAAATGAAAACGTGAACAGAATTTCAACTCTCTCAAGCAAGTTTTAAAAGTTTAAAAAGGTACTTCAAATGTTGAGACTGACTGTATTTTCCAGTTACTGTTGATAAATTTTTAGTTTACTTTGAAACAAGGACTGGTATTAAACAGTGTTTTTAAAGCCAATTTAAAACAAAGTTTTATATAAAATATACCACATTTAAATACATATAGTAAATCTTATTTAAGGAATGTTTCTGTAATTAAAGTGGGAGAGGGCAAACAACTATTCTACAAATACTGTGCATCAAGCACAATTTATTACTTATTTCTTAAATTAATCCTGATTGAAAGGACCAATGTGGTCCCCAAAAGGATTTCTAGAGATCACTCACTGAATTACCCCATTGACCTGCAAACTAAATATTTAATATGACTCAAATTCCAAAAGCACTATAACCTATTCTCTATTGGAGGTATTATCATCTCTATATAGGTTCCCCCCCCCTTTGGACTCATGACATTTTTATTTGCTGCTTTGATTTTTAAAGTATTGCTTATGAGATCTGTGGTGTAGTTAGATTTTTAGGGCCAAACTATCCTGTTTTGTACCTATGCAGCTTGACTAAATTCAGTGGAATTGCACTGGTGTACAGAGCAGTATTTTGCTCACTGGATGATTTTGAAGGAGAATCAAACTCTTGGCTTCAGATTAATACTCAGACTCATATTTTCAAAGAGATACAAGTATTAAAGAGACTCACTGTGCCTCTATAGAGAGTATAACTCACAGTTGCAGAATTGTCATGACAATTGGCCAGCTCATGTACATCATCTTACTTACCCACTCTTTCCATACTGTTGAGGATAAAGAACCTACACCTGATATTTGTCCATCAGAACAGTTAGTGCTCCAGGCAAATAAGCAAGTAGAATTTTGGACTATCGCTACATAAGGATTGTTTTAATTTAAGTTTCTATCACTCAGAGACCTACTATAGAAGTGATATAATGCAGGACTTACCTTCAGAGTAGCCAAGATGTTGTGCTTTCTGCTTTCCAACCTTTAGCATTTCCTTATTAATGTCACAGACCACCACTTGGGAACCTCCTGGCAATTTAAGTTCCTCTTCCTGGTAACTCTTAGAGATTTCCTCCCATGATAAATTCTGATGGGATTTCAGTTTCTGTTTGATCTGGTGCTCCCACTGGGAACGAACATAATTGATAAACCGAAAGGCGATGTCACCTGTATTAGTTTTGAAAGGGAGATGCAAAATGTGGAATATTTTCTGACATTATAAAAATTAAATATTCAACAGGAAGTTAGGACTTCTAATATTTAGGTAAACTGGAACTAACATGCTCCCTAGCTTTTTTTTTAGATGAAACATTAACAAGTCACTTTCCCCCATTACTGTTAGTTGAAACAGAGTTTCTATAAGTGTAAGGGGTGGCTGCTGGATCCCTAGAAGGACTAGATAGCCTAGCTGGTGATGCAGATGCCTGGCCGGGCTCCAGAGGCTTGCTGCCCTGCATGGGCCTATGCTGCTCTCTGGACTTTCCCTTTCCCATACAGGACGTCGGGGAATGCCCTCTTCTGGTGTGCTTCCCCTGCTTCTTAGCAGGTGCCCGGGATTGGGACTGGTGCCAAGAGGCCAGTGGCAGTGGCGCACTTCGCACCCATGCTGCTGTGCTCGCTGCAGAGTCTGATCTCGGGGGCCGACTCCACAAGGAGCGCTTATGTCCCGCTACTTTTTAGTCCTTGGCTGGAAGCTCTTGCAGATGTGACACATCACTAACGGGGGCTTCTCCCAAATACTTCAAGCAACTTTGATAAGGGTCGTTGATCTGCATAGACTTTTTACAGCGATCACAAGGCTTGAAGCCCAGGTCAGGGCATGCCTTGTCCCTGGGGTAAGTCCTAGAGGGGACTATCTAACTTATCTACAATACTATTTGCTAGTCATTAAGGGAACAAATAAACTACTTATCTAGAACTATTTACACAATGTGATGGGGTGGGGAGGGTAAAGAAAGCTTCCAGCACTGTCACTGGCAGTAAGAAGGAACTGAGGGAGGGGGCCAGTGGCGCCCTTATATTGGCGAATATGTACGCCACTCCTGAGGGCACCAGAGCTGGTCCTTATGGATACCACTGAGGGAAAAACTTCCTGCACTGATGCATGTGGCGAGCACACACACCTAACATGGAATGGACATGAGCAACACATCTCAAAGAACAGCAGTTACAAAAGGTAAGTAACTGTTTTTTCTATAAGTGTAATACTTTGCACTTCTAGAGCAGCTTTATCCAAGGATCTCAAGTGCTTCAAAACATTAGAAAACTAAGAGTATGTCTTCACTACCAACATTAAAGTGCTGCTGCTGCAGTGCTTTAACATGGCTGTGTAGTTGTGGCAACAGCACTGTAAAAAAGTCACCCCCATGAAGGGGGTAGCTCCCAGCGCTGGTGTACTATCTACACTGCCACTTTACAGTGCTGAAACTTGAATCGCTCAGGGGTGTGTTTTTTCATACCTACCCCTGAGCAAGAAAGTTTCAGCGCTGAAAAGTGGCAGTGTAGACAAGGCCTAAGACTCAACCCTGCCCCTTGAAGAGTAGAAGTTATCATCATTCTCCAAATAGGGAAACTGAGGGACAGAGCAGTTAATTACTTGCTTAAGGTCATAGTGTGTGTGCGTGGCAGAACAAAGACTACAACCCAGTATTCCCAACTTCAGGCCCCTTATTTAGTCACCAGACCAGGGTCCCCAAACTTTTTATGTTGTGTCCCCGCTTACTCGTAATGTAATCTGTTTGTGCTCCTTGGAGGACTGAAGCTGCAGCTGGGAGCCAAAGCTGGGACTTGGGGCCAGGGCAGAGCAGGCCTGGGTAGTCCTCCCTCCTTGCCCTGTCTATACTGTACTTATTTTCCATTTTAATCTATAGGTAGATGAATTTCTGCTCTCCATTAAGGAATCCTTACTCAAGCAAGTATTCCTTGATAGTAATACTAGAAATAAAATGGAGTGCACCTGTCCCTCCAGCAACATCTAGCAGCTGAGTTCCTGGGTAAGGGTTCATTTGATGCAGCAGGATATCCTTCCAGAGCCGATGAATCCCCAGACTCATTGAATCATTCATTATATCATACTTCTTAGCCACGCTTTCAAATACATGGTAAACTGAAATAAAATTACATTATAATGCAATACATGTCACTTTGAGGTAGCAGGGGATAGCATGCCACTTAAGTTCACTTCTATGTATTCACTCTCCTCTTCCTATGTCTATACTAACATATGGACCTGTAAAGTCTCAGGCAAGAATCCTATTTTTTTAATTTCATTAGTTAGATTATCATACTTCACAAAGTTTATATTTTGTTACATGCATTTACTTTCACCACATTCCTACATTTCACCACATTCCCAATCTAGGAAACACCATGTAAACTAAGTGCAATTTGTTTTAAAAGTTATTTATAGACAGATTACCTGAAAGCATTCAGCTAAGCATCAACTTGCTAGGAAATTCTCATCCCTCAGACAGCTAATCCTTGAGCTACAGAATGCACCCATTTATTATAGGTTTAAATAAGCTATTATTTGTATTAGGGTAACTCTAACAACTTCCAACCAAGATCAGAGATCTGTTGTGCAAGGCAGTGTTCAGATACTGAGCAAAAAACACTCCCTAGCATAGACTTCTCATTATAAATGCCCAGACACAGGAAGAAAAAAAGAATAGATGGAGAGAACAAGTGACTTGCCTGGGAGGAGGAGGAGAGGTGTGTGTGTCACTCTCACCAGGAGATCAGCGACACAGCTGGAAATAGAACCCAGGTCTCCTCGGTCCATTTTGTTTCACAATAACTGGACCGCACTGCCTCCTACACTACACCAGTCATTGGGGTATTTAACGGTCCAGCAGTCCCTTCCCCTCCGCCCCTCCACAGAGTGTCCCCATTCTCCTGCTAGATCCCCTGCCAAGTCGCCCCGCCTTGCTCCTACCCCCCCTCACCTTTCTCCCCTTTCTCCGTCTCCGACACATTCTGGAACCCGAAGTGCGTCTCCCCCTCCGCGACAAGGCACCGCGCCCCACTGAAGAGCCCCCGACCAACAGACAGCAACTGCCTGTGGCGGCGGCTGTGCAGAACCCTACAGGCAACCGCGCCGATGGAGGCCGCCATCTTTGTAGCGGCGTGAACTTCGCACTCACAGAACGCGTCTCCGAGTCACGTGACGCTTCAGGTCCCGCCAATGGGAAGCCTGCCTGGAGAGGAGTAAATAAAGCGCGTGATTCTTACTGGCCCGACGGCAGGGAGGGCGGGTTTTATTATGTAAACTAGGCCCGGGGAACGTGGTGCTGGGGCGAGAGGCTCGGGGTTACCGAGGGAACAGGGGCCTGGTATCTCTGGTGCCAGTGGCTCGTTCGCCTCCTAGCCAGAGAAATGGGCTTATGCAGCGCGACCCCGGATTCACCGCCCTCGCGTCTGCCCCGTGACCCCGCACCGCGAACCCACCGCCTCTCCGCACCGCGACCCCGAACCTACCACCCCCTGTGTCTGCCCCGCGACCCCAAACCCACCGCCTCTCCTCTCTCCAGCTCCGCACCGCAACCCCAGATCTTCCGCTTCGCGTCAGCCCCGTGACCCCGCACAGCAAACCCACCGCCTTTCGCATCTCTCTCCCCCAGGCTCCTGAAATCAACACCATTATCTCAGGCGCTCATTTCTAATCTAACATCAGAGCCCACAACCCTCATTCAGTTGCCTAGCCCCATCCACATCACTGAACCAAGCAGGTGAGTAAGAGCTGAACAATAAATATAGGCAAAGTGGCACTTAGGGTACTACTTTCTAATAGCTCACAAAGAACCTCTAGCAGGTTACAAGTGTTAGTTAAGTTTAGTTGGCCTCATTTAAGGCTGATTTTTTTTCAAACATGGACATTTGTATCAATGTATAGAACCATAATATGCATGGTTATAAAGACTCAGATCTATGAATGTATTTAGGAACCAAACTCCTATTGATTTCAATGCAAGTTATGCACCAAAATACCTTTGAGGATCTGGCCCATAGTCATGTTCACATGTAAGTCAAACAACTTTATAAACCAGTTTAACCACAACTGCTTTTAAAACATGTTTGAACATGACTGAAAGCCTTGCCTAAGCAGAAACAGAGAGCTAGCCATTCCCCATTACTGCATTTAAAATTTAATTATGTCATTACAAATGTCAGGTACATGAGTGTGTGGGTTATTACTCCATTGTGGTCTGATCTGTTTATTGACTTTTTCTTTTAGGTACTGAAGTTTGTTTAGCTTAGAACAGAAAATACAAAATACCCAAAGCTTTGTACATTATTATTTAGATTGTGGTAGCACCCAAAATAATGTGTTACACACTTCCCCAAGCCAGAAAAAGACACAGTCCCTGCCTTAACATATATCCAGTCCAAGGACTCTGATCCTACAAGTTGTTCCATATTGACTCAGGGATCCACTTGTGTAGAACAACTTACAGGATCACAACCAAAAAAGATAGACAAAGGGATACATTTTATAAGACTAAGATCCAATTCTGCAATTAATTTTGCATGGCCCTTCCCCTTTGACTTTTTGATTTTGGAGCCCCTTTAACTTCACTGGGGCTCAATGAGCGCAAACAGCTCTGCCTGTGCAGAAAATTGTAGGCTGAGGGCCCTAGTGAGCAGTGTTCACAACTGATTACAGTTTACTTCTTATCAACCCCTTCTCTTAAATTAGTAGTTCACTCATGAAATAAATAACTTGATGATTTAGCTACGTTTACATGGCTTTGCAGAAGTAATGGGTCTTCTCATAACATAAGAACGAGGGGACACCAAATGACATTAATAGGCTGCAGGTTTAAAACAAACAAAAGGAAATATTTTTTCACACAACGTACAGTAAATCTGTGGTTAATGGTTGATGATTACTTGTTCTGTTCATTCCCTCTGAGGCAGATGACATTGGCCACTGGCTAGATGGACCTTTGGTCTGACCCAGTATGGCCGTTCTTATGTTCAGGAATAATTTAAAAAAGAGAATGGTGGCTTTGTGCACAAGCCTGGGGAGGGCATTCCATATATATGAGGCAATGTGGAAGAAAGTGAAGAGACTTGAGGGAGAAGCAGATAACCAGACATGAAGGTTAACACTAATTTCTTCATAAATATGAAGATGAAATACTGAAGTACAAATAAAAAGAACGAGGCGTACTTGTGGCACCTTAGAGACTAACACATTTATTTGGGCATAATCTTTCATTGGCTAAAAACCCACTTCAGATGCATGCAGTGGAAAATATAGTAGGAAGATATATATATACAGAGAACATGAAAAAATAGGGGTTGCCATACCAACTCTAACAAGACTAATCAATTAAGATGGGCTATTATCAGGAGGAGAAAATTTGTTTTAATTAATTTGCACACTGGACACCATTAAATTAGGCTTGAATAAAGACTGGGAGTGGATGGGGCATTGCACAAACTAAAAACTATTTCCCCAATCAAATTTTTCCCCTACTGTTACTCACACCTTCTTGTCAACTGTTTGAAATGGGCCATCCTGATTATCACTACAATTTTTTTTCTCCTGCTGATAATAGCCCACCTTAATTGATTAGTCTTGTTAGAGTTGGTATGGCAACCCCCATTTCTTCGTATTCTCTCTGTGTGTGTATATATCTATATATCTTCCTACTGTATTTCCCACTGCATGCATCTGATGAAATAGGTTTTAGCCCACGAAAGCTTATGTCCAAATAAATTTATTAGTCTCTAAGGTGCCACAAGTACTCCTAATTCTTTTTGCTGATACAGACTAACACGACTACCACTCTAAAGTACAAATGTACTTCTTCCTCTGGACCTCCTGACTGTGACCAGACACATTAACCTTCTAAATAAAGGTAATGTTGTACTAAGTTTGTTTTATCTTTCTAAGCATCTAGATAGCTAGTGGTACATTTCTGATGGATTCATCACCTTAGTATTTAGGCATCCACCTCTTGGTCAACAGACCATCTAGAGAATTTGTTGATCCATATAAAACTTTTCATACTTTTTTTGGGGTAGAATTAACATGCTAAAATGAAGCAGAGGTTCTTCTGGATTCCAAGAAACGTGGGATAGTAGCTGACACTCCCCAACCCTCAGGGTTATGGGGCGTGTTGCCTCAGATTTATGAGATACTGGATCCTGCAAGGGAGGCAGCATTTTATGGAGTCTCTGTCATGACCTGCAATCCTGCATACGTAACCCATTAGCAAGATGGAAACAACTACAGCCTGTATTGATATTTTGCTTTATACCTTGATTTTCCATCCAGTTTTAAAATACTAGTACAGGCATATGAATTGGAAAAGGGGGTGAACAGTGAGGTGACAAAATTTGCAGATGACATAAAATTATTTTGTGATGTCCAGTGAGGACTATGAGGAATGGTAGAAAGACCTAAAGAAGCTAGGTGAAAGGGCAACATGATGACAGATGAAATTAATGTTGATAAATGTAAAATAATGTACATTGGAGGGAAAAATTGGAACTACCTCTACACCTTAAAAGTGTTTAAATTAGATGGATCAGGATATTGGTGTGGGCAGTTCAACAGAGATCTCTGGTCAATGTACAGCTGTGGTAAAAAATGCGAACAAAATGTTCGGATGTATAAGGAATGAGACGGAGAATGATACAGAAAGTATTATAATGTCATTGTATAAACTAGTGCTTCATCCTCACCTGGAATACAATGTTCAGTACTGTTCACTCCATCTCAAAAAAGATACTGTAGAATCAGAGGGAGTGGAGAAACAAGCGATGAGCATGATTAGGGGTAAGGAAAAACTTTTTTATGACAAGAGATTGAAAAGAGTGGTATAGTTTACTTTGAGAAAAAGCAAGAGGCCTGTGATAAAAGTATGATAAAAGACTAACATCTGTTGGTGAAGGAGACAAGCTTTTGAGCTTACACAGAGCTCAGGCTACCAAGGAAGAGCTCTGTGTAAGCTCAAAAGCTTGTCTCACTTCACAACAGAAGTTAGTTTAATAAAAGATATAAGAGCTCTGTGTAGCTGGAAAGCATGTCTCCGTCACCAACCAAAGCTGGTCCAATAAAAGATACTACCTCAGTCATCCACCTTGTCTTTCTAGTATTTTTCTGTGATGTTATGATTCTGTAACATGCATATAACACAGGTTGATTTCATCTGTACGTGAAAGACCATAAAATTGCTTTACAATATTCTGGGGTTGCACACTTGCATGATTTCATGAAGTAGTCCCAAAACCAACTCAGATGTGAAAAGAATGACAACTCCCACAATGCTCTGCTTCGGGTACAGTAATACAAAACAACGCAGAGAACTAATGGCATGAAACACTAAGAACTACAACGCCCATAATGCCTTACGATAGGCAATACGAACCAAATCCGCCCAGACCCACCAGAGAACTACAACTCCCAGCATACATTAGGTCAGCCGGCTCCCTATATAATGAGTTCCATCCGGGTTCTTTTCTTGCTGTTGGCGATTCGTCGCCATTACAGGGGAACAGCTACGGTACGCGGTAGCTGGAGGAGCGGCGCCGAGGAGCCCGCGCTGCCTGGGCGGCGCCGACCACCCTCACCGCAGCCAGTGCCGGGCCCCGCGGGGCTCCTCGTCCCGTTGCCACCCCGCCTCCCCTTCCCCGGAGCCCCGCAGGCCCGGCCCGGCCTTCCCCGGCTCTCTCTGTTTAAGCGGAGCAGCGAGAAGATGTCGCCATGAAGGAGGCCGAGTCAGCGCTGCGCCGCCCCTGTCGGTCCCCTTGGCGGGCCATGAGCCTGGGCCCCCGTCGCCTCCCCCAGCGCCCGTCCTACCCCCTAGTCCAGAGCCGCTGCCGTCCACTCACCAGCGCCGTCGGGGCGCCCGTTGATGCTGCAGAGCTCGCCCAGCGCGGCCCCCGCCTCAGCCTCCGACATGGACAAGAGCAGCCCCTGCGGCTCAGGGATCCCCGGCTCCTCGGCCGGCAGCAAAGGGCAGCAGACCCGCTCCGCCTCAGCCGGGCCGGCTGGGGGGGAATCTAAGCCCAAAGGCGGTAAGAGACGGGCTCGGGGGGAAGGGGCGCTGGGGTAATATTGTAGCTGAGTCTCCAGCCAGGGAGCTGGCAGGTGTTTCGCACTAAGAGGGACAGGGCAGGGGTGGGATGGGTCTCCGGGCTGTGTAACAGTCGGAGGGCTCAGTGCTTCTGGGAAATGTTAACATCACCCACAGGAGGTTGGCGTGGGGCAGGGATACTAAGTGTCCAAGGGGTTGGTCCGCAGCCCAGGTAGTATTGATCCACTGTTATCCTCTTTCTAGCCTTTAACATACTGGGCATCTCTAGTAGTTTTGGAGAGGCCAAGATTTGTATGCCTGGCATGCATTGCTACTGTATTATCATTGAATGGAGCTTGGAAACTTGAACGTCTCTTCCTTGTAGGTGTTCTTTAGGTTAGCACTGAGACACACGGCGTGGGAGGGGTGTCTAAGGAAACTTTCTTGCTCACATCCATTTGTGTAGTACATGAATGGACAGTCACAGCCCATCCTGTCGCTTGAGCCTCTTGGCAGCACTAAGCTCACTATGTTGTTAAAAAAACAAAGCAAACATTCTGTCAGTTTCTGGCCTTCCTATATCCTGCTCAGCTTAAGCTTTCAGCAGAACTATTATCTCCTGAGTAAGGATCATAAAATCTCAGGGTTGGAAGGGGCTTCAGGCAGTATCTAGTCCAACCCCCTGCTCAAAGCAGGGCCAATCCCCAGACAGATTTTTGCCCCAGATCCCTAAGTGGCCCCTTCAAGGATTGAACTCACAGTCCTGGGTTTAGCAGGCCAATGCTCAAACCACTGAGCTAACCCCTTTGTGGTGTTAATAGAAGAGTGTAGTGTATATCCAGGTGATGTGACCTGAAGTGGAACTGTCTTTTGAATGGTGGCTTCCTTCCTAGAATGTCTAAGCAACTTACAAATTACAACTCAAGGCAGGGGCAATATCTTAACTACAGATGGAAAGGCTGAGACTTGCCCAAAGTTAAATATTGGAAAGCTTTGTTCCAAGCTCTTCCAAAATCCAGGAATAATAAATCCTCATCCTTTGGTCTAATTAAAGATGAGTAGTGTCAAACTTGCTTGGTGGAGAGGGCTGAATTCCACTCACGTTTAATGGGACAGGGTATAAATCTAGAGTTACATACATTACTCCGTCCACAACAAACTGCTTCCTTTTGGCAGGAGGCTTATACTAGATCAAAATTAGAAGTGGAAATTGAACATCTCGTTATCACTGTTACCTATTCAGTACTTCTTGGGAGAACATGCTTATCATTAGGACTATTATTATTTCTGCCCTTTTGGTTTTTCTCCATTCTTCTTTGTTTCTCTCCCTCTCCCCTGTTTGTGTTCTGTCTTTCCCTCAGGTTCCCTTAACTGCAGCAACTCCTAGTTCTCGCTTCCAAGGGGGAACACTTCCACTCCTTTCCTCATTTTACTGCTCATCTTTTTAGCAGGTGAAGTAACCTTGTAACTGAGCTTTGGAGCCCTTGTTTCAGGCTGCCTGCAGACTTTGAGAAGACAGCCCTTATTAGCTTACACTTGGATCACATTTTTAAGGCTTTCTTTGCAACCATGAGTACTAAAAACTCTTAATGAATGTTTTCTGCATAGTTTGTCATTGAGGCCATAAAGATACATCAGGGAGGCTGGATCAATCTTGCAGCCATATGTTTGACACACTTGCACTCTCGTATTAAAGGGATCTTGTATGAACCTATAGTACTTAACTATAACATTTCAGTTTAGACTCTTATTGCACATAGCTTCTCTGACTAATAGTTTATAAACTATCTTGTGTATCACTTACACCATTGCACTACATTATTTTAAGCTAAGGGTCTGATTGTCAGAAGTACTTAGCAGTAGCAGTTCCATCCCGAGGCAGTTGGAGTTCCTGGAGCTTGACACTCTTGACAGTTTGGTCCTGACTGTTTCTAAGTATTGAAATTTGCAACAATACTTGATATTGCTGGACTCTTTGACACAGAACTATGCACAATACAGTCTAATTGGAATGGTGCTGTGATGGCTTGTACTCAATTTCTTTCCTCTTGGGTGGTTTGATGTCTCAATTGTATTATAAAAGTGTGTTGGCATAATGGCAATGTATACCTTGGTGAGTTTACCAGTGAAATGAAATAAGCTTCAAAGAGTAGCCACAGGCAGTTGAAATAAGTGGCTCTAACTCTTGAGGTGTTAGCTTCTTCCCAAGACTTCACTGCATATGTCAAATTGAAGGGCTGCCAATACATGACATACTTGATCTGGATCTCTCACAGAAGCAACTGGAGTGTGTGACATTCTTTTTAGGCTGCACCATAACGGACATTAATTTTAACTTTAAACCAGTTTTTAAAGATGTTTTGTCATTGTGAGTCAAATACATGGGTTCTTTTTAAAAAAACTGAAAAACTAAGTTCTACTAAGATCCCTTCATGAGTCAATAGCTGGGTTTGAAGCTGGGCCTTTTAGACTCCCAGCACAGACCTCTGCTACTTGAAATAAAGGAAAAAATGTTATCCTCAGTGAGCCAGCTACTAGAACAGGGGAAGGGGGGGGGAGGAGGATACTGAACCGTTCTGGGATTCTGGCCATGTAGGGGGAAGGGGGACAGGATGGTTTATTAGACAGAATAGCCAAGTACAGTATATAAACTTATTCTGAAAGGCACTGTGACTGAATGGATGAATTGTGGGTCTGTCATTGAAGAACTGTATTCCATTCTAGTTCTGCCAGAAATGCTCTTATAAAATCCTTTTTATTTGTAAAATGGGGCACATTGGTGATGCTTGCCTACTTCCTATGGTGGGGATCTGGTGCTTTGCTCAGTTATAGTCCAGAGAAATATAAACCACCATGGGTGGGAACTCATGGTTTTCTGGTACCCTTTAGCCTAGAGAAAGGTGCACTGGTCAGGGAATCTGAAGTGAAAGTTTCTTGTTTCTCCCATCCCCCAGCAGAACATTCTCCAACTTGGCAGTGCTGCAGAAGAGGGAGGCTAATGTAACTGAAATGCAGATCATATGTTAGAATCTGGGACTCTGGGGAGGACTGAGTGAAGAATTAAGTCATAGGCTTATCTTTTACAAGAAGCAGTAAGGAAGCAACAGCCTCAAAGATTCCTACTTCATATCAAAAGTATGAAATATAGGCCATATACTAATACAAAGAGAATACACCAAGGGCTGTTATGTCTAAATGTTTCACACTTAGCTTTCTAAGCTGTTTCCTAAATAACTGCAAAGTGGAAAAATTGGGGGCTGTACCTTTTTTTGAGGTATAAAGGTTGCCTGAAAGGATTTCTTCAACTTTTTTTTTATGCTTGGAATTCAGGTTGTAGGCTGGAATAGACTGGAGAGCTAATGTCAGTTATATTGCATGAAGCTGTAAACTGAGCTGTTTTAAAAATTGTGTTAATGCTTGACTTAACATTTTGAATAAATACTAAACTTCTGAATCTTGTATAACATCTGAATGTATATCCACTCAGGTACCATTCTAATGTCTCAAAGGCATTGATGCAATAGCTCTCTTGCTTGCTTTTGTATATAGCTGTAAGTCAGCAAATAACTCTGAGAATCTCTCTGAAACTGGAGGGATACCAAGTAGGTGCAATTGAGAATTAAATGATTTAGGAGCTTAGATCCCATTGACTTTCAGTGGAAATTAAGCTCTTAAGTCATCTAGGCAGTTCTGAAAATGTCACTTGCTGTGAACAGTTGAGAAACTGGAATAGAGACTGGTGAAATAGAGTACTTTATCACAACTTCTGACTTGTGGATAAGGCACCTTGTGCTCCTGCTCAGGGTGCACCTTGAAACAGTTTATAGAACTACTAGTGTTCTAAATGTGAATTCAGCCTTTGAAAATTTAAACACAATGCTCCAATGTCTGAGGGGCCCCTACCTCTCACAATTAAAGATACGAAATGTGATCTGTGCTACCTATAGTTCATATAGTTAAAATAAGATAACGATAAGAAATGAGCCCTGCTTCATTAAAATGAACTGGTTCTGGATTAACAGTTCTAGACAAGATTAATGCTTTCAAAAGTGTTCATTAGATTGGAACAAACAGCAGGGCCCCTCAAGTGAGGATGTTTGTTTGGCAACCAGTAGCGAAGGCCTGTTGGGAAATGATATGTACATGTTTTAAAAACAACTTGTCATTAAAATCATTTTTTGGGAAGTGGAGGTAGGGACAGGAACTGAAAGCTTTTTTTCCTAGGCCAAGGAATAAAATTCTGAATTTTATTTTAAATACTTATCCAGCTGTCTTCTGTATCTTTCGGTAGGAGAGGTCACCAGAGGCAGTTCATAGTACCCTAAAATCCATAACTGAGGCATATCGGAGAAGAAAGATGACAGTGGACAGTAGAGGCTTTTTTCTGACATGCTGCCTGCCAAAACAATCAGAAGGAAGAAAAGCCCTTTTCCTGTAGTTGTAGGGAAATAGGCAATCCTCTAAGATGAGCTTTTGCAGCAAGACTAGACATTCATACTCTTTCTCTAGCTTTACATCTGACTCTTCTCTCATTTCAATCTTGTTTTATTACAACCCTGGAGGTTCTTAGACATCTTGGGAATTTTCATGCAGACCATCCTGAAGAGGGGAAACTGCCTTCATCCAGTAAAGTTGTGAAGAAAAGGTGTCTGGAGTCTATACCACTCTGGATTCTTGGTCAAAAGGCACATTCCTTGACCATCAAGTCTGATGCAGTAAAGTCGTCATTATAATGATGAAAGGGAAACTCCTAAAAGCCATTGAGTCAGGTTGAAGGGATGTAATGTGATAGGAATGTTCTGGTAAGAGTTGACTGACAATTTAATGTTCATAATGGCTGTAATTTTGTGTTTGCTGTACTAAGGTGAGAAATTTCCTTGCTGTCAACTGCGGGGGGAAGATTATTGCTACACCTGACAAGAAGTAATCTGACCCAATTTAAAAAGAATGAGGCTATGCAGTTATCTTGACCTCGGTCATAACTAGAAAGGGAAGGGTAACAACCCTCCTGTAGACAATGCTATAAAATCCCTCCTGGCCAGAGGCACCAAAATCCTTTAACCTATAAAGGGTTAAGAAGCTCAGGTAACCTGGCTGACTCCTGACCCAAAGGACCTATAAGGGGACAAGATGCTTTCAAATGGGGGGTGGGGAGGGGGGAAGAGAAGGGAAGGCTTTTGTTTGTGTGCTCTTTGTTTTTGGGTGTGGTCACTCTTGGGACTAAGAAGGGACGGGACATCAATCCATGTTCTCCAAATCTTTCTGCACAAGTCTCTCATATTTCAAACTTGTAAGTAACAGCCAGGCAAGGTGTTAGTTTTATCTGTTTTCTCAACTTGTAAATGTTCCTTTTGCTAAGAGGGTTTACCTGTTTCTGTAACTTTGAACCTAAGGCTAGAGGGGGTTCCTCTGGGCTCTTTGAATCTGATTACCCTGTAAAGTTATTTCCATCCTGATTTTACAGAGATGAACTTTACTTTTTCTTTTAATAAAATTCTTCTAAGAACCTGATGTTTTTTCATTGTTTTAAAATCCAAGCGTTTTGGATCTGTGTTAATTAGGACTAATTGGTGAGGGTATACTCTCAAGCCTACCCAGGAAAAGGGGTGTAAGGACTTGGGGGGGGGGGGGAGGAGGAGGATTAGTCTCAAATCTGCCCAGGAAATGGGGGGTTAGGGACTTGGGAAATACTTGGGGGAAGTTAGAGTTCCAAGTGGCTCTCCCCTAAGATTTGGAACACGCTTGGTGGTGGCAGTTTACTGTTAACCTAAGCTGGTAAATAAGCTTTGGGGACCCGCAAGAAAGACCCCCTATCTGTACCCTAAAGTTCAGAGTGAGGAAGGAACCCTGACAACCCCCTTGTTT
Source organism: Mauremys reevesii (assembly GCF_016161935.1). Classification (NCBI taxonomy): domain Eukaryota; kingdom Metazoa; phylum Chordata; order Testudines; family Geoemydidae; genus Mauremys; species Mauremys reevesii. Next base: position 21,854,253 of record NC_052640.1, on the reverse strand, counting down.
GCAGATACATTTTTCTGTCCCCTTGTGCTCGTGAATTGAAAAAATCCAAAATTGCTGTGGCCTGGGAGGTCTATACCTGTCTAGAATATGCATTGTGATTGTAGATGTAAGAAGGCTGTTCAGTGATGGACTTCAGCTCTATTGGCTTTTCCATATAGACATTCTTAAAGTTAATTTATGAAAATGGCTAATTCAATAGCCATTCCTTGTCTTTAGAATGAATTTTAATTCTACCAGAGACGATATCCTAGTCTCAGTGGTGTAAATTACAGCTTCTTCTCTACACTCAGTCTGTCCAAATCACCATAGTCCAGGCCTGGCTACACCCTGAATATTTAGCTGCAACTGGTGTGCTTCTCCAGATAAAACACTGCCCCTAAGGTGTCAGGCTGACTTGCAGTCTCTCACATGTGCACTGTAACTGTTGCACAAGTCAAAGACATGCTGTTATACCAATAGTAGGAACTGTTTGGGTTCTCAATAATTCTGAATTTGGCTCTGCCATTAGGCCAAGTACATCACCACTTTTGCCAGTAAATAATGCCTCTTGAAAACTTCCCTGCTGCTGCTTAACTAATGATTGATTATTGTCGTCCTATTTCTCCATGTCATCTGAAAGGTGTTTGGCTTTAGTCTTAATTTTGAAGATCTTCTACTGCACGATTATCACTCTTTGGAAATCACAGGCACATCTAACAAGTAAAATTCAGAATTGCATGGGGTTTTAGCTGTGACTCCACTGGAAGCTGAACTGTGAAAACTGATGCAGTAGGTCTCTTAAACTAGTTTTTTTTCCCCCCACAACTCTAAAATGTGCTGGCCACACATTTCCATCCTGTGCATTTCCTTTCTACTAAGAAGTTAAAGCTTTAATTGGTCTTAAGATACATTTGCTTTTTTATGTATGCTTTTTTTTTAAAAAAGCATCTGGATGCTCAGTCATGAAGAGGTATGCACAGCCCTTCTCACTGTTCCCTGAACACACTTTTTGGGGGCGTTCAGGAGGGAGAAATGAAATGTTTGCAGTGAAAAGTGTGGAGAATAGACATGAATGAGATCATTTGGTTACTATAAATGTGCAGTTGGGTTGCTCCTGATGCCTGTCGCTCAGGAGTAATAGTGGAAGATAGTTACCAAGGTTAGTGGAACAGTAAGTAATATGATCTTAAAATAGGGAAGGAGGGAACCTGTTAGCCGTAAAAGACTTGTGCAGAATCCTGGGTGATGAAAAAGGGGCACAAGCCTGCTACTTCCCAATATGTGGGTCTAGATGCAACTGATGTTCTAATGCTATTGTGAGGCATTAGATTTGATAAGTCACAATGGACCTGATGCAATGTTAATAACCCTTTCTGAGAGGGAAGGGTGTATTGGCACATCTATGGGCTGATATTGAAAATTAAGCTCTAGTTTTATTCTACTGTTTCAGGAAACAAATGTATCAGTGGCATTATCAGGTTAATGCACAGGGAAGTGGATTACCATGTTTGGACTCAACCTGATTTTACATTTAAGAACTCACTGGAACTTTAGAGGGAAGTACTTTCTAATGTTATGGAAAGATCCTCTGTAATAGTCTAGGAAGCATTAGCAACTCTTCTACACATTTAGAATACCCAACTAACATCTGACTGCTTTCTATTCTTATGAGCTTTAGAATTAAAGCCACCACTTTGTGCTTGATACTAGTGCTTTCTGTGTTAAATGCCAACAGTGCTCAGCACTCTCACTAGGCAAACAATCCCTGCCTCCAGGATTTGGGGATTTACTGACTAAAACACCGATTAGATAAATACACAGGGAGACCAAAGGTGGTAGTGGTGTGTTGTGGAAGAAGTGGGTTTTTAACAAGAGCCTGATGCATTGCACTGCCTTAAGCATAGGGCTTAGGATGAAAGAAGCACAAAGGAGAAAAGGAAATAAAGATAATAGTGATTTAAAAAGAGAAGTCACATAATAGACCAATGTGGGAGATCTAGAGACAGACAAATGCAGGCATGGTGGTATCTTTTACAAAGTCTAGACATGAGAACTCACATAACGAACTAAGGGCATGTCTATAATACAAAATTGTCAACTGAAGTTACATCGGCCATACAGCTGCTGTGTTGACCTAACTATGTTGACGTTGATTCTACGCCTATTGTGGAGGTGGAGTTAAGTCAGCATAGCGGGGCAGTTACGTTGACAGGAGCAAAACTTTAGTGTACACACTTACATGTTTAGGTTGATGTAAGCTGCCTTGCATTGACCTAACTCTATAGCGTTGATCAGGCCTATGGGTTCCCAGAATAAAGAACTAACTGATGGCTATTGAGTGTTTTGGAAAAACACCGGAAGCTAGAAAATTCAATCTTGATTACTTGTTGTTGTAACATTGTTCTAACTAAACACACCCTGCTAAAGCAACAAAGAATCCTGTGGCACCTTATAGACTAACAGACATTTTGCAGCATGAGCTTTCGTGGGTGAATACCCACTTCGGATGCATCCGAAGAAGTGGGTATTCACCCACGAAAGCTCATGCTGCAAAACGTCTGTTAGTCTATAAGGTGCCACAGGATTCTTTGTTGCTTTTACAGATCCAGACTAACACGGCTACCCCTCTGATACTTGACACCCTGCTAGTGGCTGTTCCTGGTTCTAGCTTGAAACTAGTTTTGTGAATTAATTGAGTGTAGTATTATACTATCCTCAGTTCAGCTACATACCTGCCTTATGTCTTTTTGGTCCTTTGCTTGGTATAAGCTCTGAGTAGTGGTAGATTTTTGGTGTACGTTTTAGTAAATGCTGATTAAGGAGCTGATTCTGCAAAGAAACTATCCATGGTAGGAAGAATCCAGACAATAGAAGCAACTTAGCTGCATTTTATTTCAAGGCAGCTAAGAAGTCTCTTCCTTTATTTGCTGCATAGATTCCTGGATACTAATGTGCCTGAAAAGTACTTGGCTGTGGGTTGTTTGGTGTAGTTAGAGAAGCCTTGGACCTCTGGATAAGAGTCAGTATTGTCTTGCTGTAGACAGGTATACAAATGATCCAGGCCAAATGCGGTGCTGTCTTAAAGGCATAAATTACTTGACAGCCACTAGAAAAGCACTGGAAGCAGGGCCGGCTCCAGACCCCAGCGCGCCAAGCGCGCGCTTGGGGTGGCATTTTGCCGGCAGGGCGGCAGGCGGCTCCGGCGGACCTCCCGCAGGCATGACTGCAGGAGGTCCACCAGAGCTGCGGGACCAGCAGACCCTCCGCAGGCACGTCTGCAAGAGGTCCCCCGGAGCCGCGAGACCAGCGACCGCCAGAGTGCGCCCCGCAGCGAGCCGCTCTGCTTGGGGCGGCGGAATTCCTAGAGCCGCCCCTGACTGGAAGTATCTCACTGAGCTTGTGAGCCTGACTCTTTCTTTTTTTTGTTTTGTTTTTTCAGATGGAAAGAATGCAAGTGGATCCAAACAACGTTACAATCGTAAAAGAGAAACTTCATATTCAAAAAATGAGAACTTTTCCAGCCAGTCCCGTCGCTCCAATTCACAGAAAAGCAAAGCTTTTAACAAGATGCCCCCTCAGAGAGGGGGCACTGGGGGAAGTTGCAAACTTTTTAGCTCTTGTAATGGTGGAAGACGAGATGAGGTGAGAATTGTAATGCCATGTCTGCAAGGCCCCTTTTTATGGGATGAGAGGATCACTCTGACCTGCTAGTTAGGTCTCCTGTGTTCCCTTTCTGGGCTAGGAAGGGCAAGAACCCTAAGGTGGTAACATCGCTGAGATGCCAGATCAGAACAACTTTGCAACATCTCAGAAGAGATGCTCTTTGGTCTGAGATGCCTTCAATAACAAGACCAGTGAAACTAACAGAAGTACAGTCTGAGGAATGGGTGTATAGACAGGCCACATACATATTGTGAAACACAGGTCCTTCATGAAAATGATCTTAGTAATACAGTTTTCAGTTCCTAAATCTGACATATTTATGTCCAACCACTTGTGTATTCTGAATCCCACATTATGGAATATTTAGCAAAGTAATCTGACTAGCCTTGATGTGATCTTGAGAGGAGTAAAGGCAGATCAGGAATCCTTTCATGCTGATGTATACTATGAGTGGTCTGCCTTCCCCCCCCCCCCCCCACCCCCCTTGGCATATATAACCATGTTACACCCTTTTTAAAAAAAATTAGCAATTTAATCTACAAATACACCTTTACCCTGATATAATGCAACCCGATATAACACGAATTCGGATATAACATGGTAAAGCAGTGCTCAGGGGGCAGGGCTGCATATTCCGGTGGATCAAAGCAAGTTTGATATAACGCGGTTTCACCTATAACGCAGTAAGATTTTTTTTTTGCGCTCCCAAGGACAGAGTTATATCGAGGTAGAGGTGTCACGTATTCAGTTACTTTATGGGAGAAGGCTAGCTCAGTGGTTTGAGCACTGGCCTGCTAAACCCAGGGTTGTGAGTTCAAGCCTTGAGGGGGCCATTTAGGGATCTGGGGCAAAAATCTGTCTGGGGATTGGTCCTGCTTTGAGCAGGGGGTTGGACTAGATGACCTCCTGAGGCCCCTTCCAACCCTGATATTCTATATTTTGAGTTCTAATTCTGTCCATTTCAACTATATGGAAACTAATCTAAAATCATGACATCTCTAGATGTTGCTTTTACAGATCCAGACTAACACGGCTACCCCTCTGATACTTGACATCTCTAGAATGATCCAAAACTTGCAATACTGTCTCTTTAAAGGGATATTGTCATTTTAAAAATAACTTTTGTTACCCATGTCTCTAAAAATAGTTGTTTAGGATTAAAAAATAAAGCTTTCACTTTCACTACATAGGTTGGTTTTACACTTCCATTTGTACAATGGAAAAAGATTACTCAATCTTAACTTTCAAGTTCCTTTGTATTTCTAATGCTGCAGTATTAGATCTTCAGACCTGGAGTGGGAGAAGGTGAGTAGGTAGGGGTAGTGCATTTCCCTGTATATCACTGAAGGGAATGGATCTGTGTTTGTGCTGATAGGTTGCAGTGTACCAGCTTCCAGAAAATTCTAACCAGACCTCTGTGTCTTGTTTGTTTTTTGTGGTGGGCTTTTTTAGGTAGCAGAGGTTCAACGGGCAGAGTTCAGCCCTGCCCAGTTCTCTGGTCCAAAGAAGATTAGTCTGAACCACTTACTGAACTTCACCTTTGAACCCCGTGGCCAAGGAGGTCACTTTGATGGGAATGGTCACAGCAACTGGGGGAAGAGGAACAAATGGGGACACAAACCCTTCAACAAAGAGCTCTTCCTACAGGCCAAGTGAGTGGAAGATCAGGGCTCCTAGACATTCATACAAATGAGCTTTAAGGGAATATGTATTCACTCTGTGTAGGTGATTGAGTCAGGGGATTATGTATTTAATTATACTGAATGTTTGTGGTGGTTCTCTTTTCTCCCCCCCACCCCCTTGTGTTGGTTACTGAAGTTCTGTCTCCACAGTATTGGTGTACGGGTTACCTTGTGTGTATACAGAAGGGTGAAATATGTTCTTTTCCTGACTATAAAAGGAGATATTGGTATCTGAGAGAAAACAAAGGAAATGCAGTTAAAGGGTCTGAGTGTGAAGGATGGAAAGGGTAACACACCCTTCTGCCCAAATATTCAAGCACCACCTGTAAAATGTAACATACCCTGTTGGGTCCAGGAAGACCTGTGGTCACTTTACCACTTAAGTAGTTCATATTTCCTTTCTAACTTGAGTAATGTGGTGTAAACAAAACAAACTCAATCCATCTTAGTACGGTGAGATGTTAAAACTTGCTGCTTTTGAGATCAAAGCAAGTCTGAATTTTTAAGTCCTCATGTGCAGAGGTCTTCGGTTTTTAAACAGATACATTGTAATAGTTACTCTTTATCTTTAAAGGTGATTTGAATAATTTTAACTTGTGTAGAAATATTTACTGAATGCATCAATCAAGGTAGTCAGTCAGTTTAGCAGATGAACTTTTTTTTTCAAGCTAATGTATTAATGGCTTTCTCTCTAATTTGGGGCAGGTTCAACATTTTCTGTATCTGATCACCACCTTTAAGACCATGAAAAGTACTGCTAAAATTGTGGTCATTGGCATTTTTGTATACTATGGTAAAATGTGAATATACTTTATTTGTATAGAGACTTATTATAGCACTTGTCTGAATAGTATGTGATTTCCTGCCTTGTCTTCTGCCTATTTCAATAGTTTCCTTTACAGAAAGCTGTTTCCTCTGCATAAGTTCCCTTTCATTTAGTCTGTACTCAGACACGAACTCCAGGCAGGATGGCCAAACTGCAGGGAGAAGAACTGTGTCCAAAGATGTGCTGGCTCTGACCTTAACCCTGTTAGGTTCACTGATGATAACTGCTGGCCATGGTCAGCCTAGATGCCAAGTCTTTTCACATACCCAGCATATGACTTGGTTTCTTGAGGATCTTAATGCAAAGGCCACTTCTGCTGTCACCTGGACACAGTTGGAATAGGCGACTTATCAATTATGCCTTTGTGTCTTCCTTCCAGCTGCCAGTTTGTGGTGTCTGAGGAGCAGGACTATACAGTGAACTTTGCTGACCCAGATACCTTGGTCAACTGGGACTTTGTGGAGCAAGTGGTCAGTAGTGATGGGATGGCTTTTTAAATTTATTTCTTTTCATCTACCTATCTAATATAAAAAAGTACCTACCTGTTGCTCTAGTTACATTTGACATAATGTGAATTTAGTTGCCACGAAGTCTCATTCCTTCCAGTATTGCATGAGTGACAAAAGAGAATCTGATAGGGAATTACTTTTGAAAGACTCTGTATATAACAGGAGCTTAAGACTGCCAAAGACTATTATGAGGAAGAAGATATCTTCCTCTGTGCTTTATAGATGGAAGTTGATTAGGAATATTAAGTGTGTTTCTGACACTTCCTCCCCCCGCCCCATAGTATTATGCAGAAATGTGGTCAGCCTTCTGACAAGGTCACAGGGATGGAGTTGATGGAAGTGTGCTGTGTAGAATGCTTTTACAGACTCTTATCCTGTGCATGGGCAAATGTCTTTTTGCCTCACAACAAAAATCTGTAGCTACTTGAAGCACCCCAGAATTCTAACCAGATATAGAAAATAGCGCTATCTCTCGATACTCTTAGTCTATGATGCAGCGCATGCATTTGGGAGGGAGCATGTTTCAAGTTATCCTGAACTTGATGCTGCTTTGGAAACTCATGAATGTGCACACTTCCCCCAATAATCTTAAACAGATTACATATACATTACATAAAATGCATCTGTCTATTCTTCTGATTCATTGATTTTCTTTAATCTGGGAGATGCAGAGATGTTTAGTTGTGTAATTAGGTTGTAAAGTCAATAAGGTGACACCAAGAAGTCCACTGCTGCCTGCAAGATTAGTTGCTTTCAGATGACAATACTAGTAATCCTGGAGTTGGGGGTCAGCGAACACATGAAAAGAGAAACTAATCTAGGATACCAAGCCTTGTACACTGAAGAGTCTGACAACAATATCCTGTAGATGGCTCTACTGACTACCCTATGTGCATTTTAAAAACATTGTTCCTGCTAAACCATATGATCAACTTCTTGGTGACTGAAGGAATCTACTATCCCTGCTTTCTTGGAAAGGTTCCAGTCTGTCTTGTCCCTTTCTCTAGAAGGCAAAAATATTTTTGGCCAATATTGCAACAAATTCCTGAACAGATCTCAATTTATAATCTCTAGTTTTAGTAACTTGTTTGTATTATGCTTCTCTTATGGCCATCCAGCGAATTTGTAGCCATGAAGTGCCCTCTTGCCCAATATGCCTGTATCCACCTACTGCAGCCAAGATCACCCGGTGTGGGCATATTTTCTGCTGGGCATGCATTCTGCACTATCTCTCCCTGAGTGAGAAAACCTGGAGCAAATGTCCCATCTGTTATGGGTCTATTCACAAGAAGGATCTCAAGAGGTAAGACTTGCAGGCAATTCAAATCCCTTCATCTTTCTGTAAAGTTAATTCTTGCTACTTAGTCTATTCCTGTATTGCAGTGTTGTTGCTATGGAAACACGCCAGTATGCAATTGGTGATACCATTACAATGCAGCTAATGAGAAGGGAGAAAAGTGTTTTGGTAGCATTGCCCAAATCCAAGTGGATGAATGTAGAGTACCCCATTCATCTTGGAGGTGAGTACTCATGAAGACTCTCCTGGAACGTTGGCTGCATGTATGACTAAAACTTGGATGTGGAATCTGGTTGCTATGGGGAAACCTCACTCTAGGTGCATTTATATTGGGCCGATTACAAAACGTTGCTTTCAAATACTGATCAAGTTAACTACCACCTCTTAAATGACTAACATGCAGTCTCCTACTCCATAACTCCCTTCCATAAGCTTGCATCATACATACTTCTCTAGTTTCTGTGCTGCAAGGCCCTGCCATCCCAGAATAATGTACAGAACAAGCCAACGTTCAGTATTTCATAACTATATTAGTGCATCACTGCAGAGCTTACTTCCTTTTGTTGGTCTCTGTCTTTGTTCCCCATGTTTTTGTTTGGTTTTGTCCCCCTCCCCACCCCTCTGCTCAGCAGCAGAGTGAATTATTTTAGATTTGATTTATTCTGTAGTTTATGCTAGATTATTTCAGAGATGCTGTGTAGGAACAGCATATGCATGATTCTACCAGTGGAATCTCCTAGTGGGGGAAACTGGGAAAACTATATTGCCTATCTGGGGCTTGATCATAAAATCATAGAATATCAGGGTTGGAAGGGACCTCAGGAGGTCATCTATTCCAAACTCCTGCTCAAAGCAGGACCAATCCCCAGACAGATTTTTGCCCCAGATCTCTAAATGGGCCCCCTCAAGGATTGAATTCACAACCCTGGGTTTAGCAGGCCAATGCTCAAATCACTGAGCTATCCCTCCCCTCCCTGACCTGTTCCATATGCCTCATAATTTTTGTCTTCCCTTCTCTACCTTTTCCAATTCATAGTTATTTATAGTCATAGCCTAATTTTGGCAATTAAATGTATCCTATCATACCATCCCCTCCATACATTTAAAGCACTAATGGATACAACCTTCTAGGCACTGCTTATTTCATAGAGACCAAAGCCCATCCCTTTTTTTAAAAAAAAAGCCCTTTGTGGGTTCTTTAAATGTGCCGTGTGTGTTTGTGACCAAGTCACTAAAACAAATATCTAATGCAGAAATTCTTGAAAGTTTATGGAGACTTAACTTCATAACATGCTATTGGGATTTATGGTAAACTGATCTCCTATCATAGTAACTTCTCACCAACAACGTTGCTTATGTGCAGATCTAGTCTTCCTAGTAGACTTGCCCACAATGAGAGAGTAGATGAGATTTTAATAGGAATGGCAGAGTTTGAAATTGAAGCTTGCTGCACATTGGGTGTCTGCAAAGGATGTCTTACTGATATTCTTTCCCTGGCCAGATGAGCAGCACAGCCAATTCTCTAAGCTGCTGCTGGCATCCAGGGAGCAAGTGCTGCAGTGGGTGATATTGGAAGAAAAAACAGCATTACTACAACAGTACGAGGAGGAAAAGAACACCCCTGAAGCTTGCTTTATTGAGGCAGCTATCCAGGAACTGAAGGTGAGGACTCTCAGTTGTGGTGGATGTTAATGGTTACTTGATGACAACTGTTTTTAATGGAGGCTAAGTATCCACAGTGGGTTTGGTTTTAGGGGGGAGTGAGATGAGAATCCTTAAGTATCTAAATATAGAGATTATTTTTGGAAATGTGTGATTCATATCTGCAGTAGTAATGAAAGAAAAGTTAAAATCTCAAATATTCTTCCTTTGGGGCACAGAACATTGGCAAGGTAGCTTGATATTGGTGACACCTGCTGATCAAAAGCAGCAATATAAACACTGAAAGGGAATAAGAACTACATGCACCCCAATCACTGTGTTACTGACCAAACTCTGCCACCTGGAATACCACCAGCCTCTGAATACTGTCTTAACTGTAGAGGTAGTTGTGGAAGCTTACTGTTGGTGAAGTCAGGCTCTCCTTGCATCAGGAATAGCTAATTCTTGGCATAATGATTCTTTAACCAAACCTGCAGGCAATTGCTTGTTTCAAAGCCAGTATGTGGCAGATGGCCTGCAGAGGACCTTTCTAAGTAAGCTGGTGTCTCCCTCTATTATAGAAGTGGCCACTGGGTGAGGGAAAGTCTTGATCTGAGGCAATCTGAGACACAAGGGGAGGGAATACTGATGTTTATCATCTCAGTCTCCTGGAATAAGAAACTGAAATGTGTTCTCTTTGGGGTGGCTTGTAGCATCGAGAGAGGGCTCTAACTTCACTGGACCAGAGTAGCGATAGTGACGTCGCAGGAGCTACAGCAGCTGTAGAAGAATTGGTCCTGATGGAGCCCTCTGTGGCCAGGGAGCCTGCAGCTTCCCAGGAGAAAAAGGTGGGTTTTTTGGTCCACTTTTCTCCCCCAGGACAAGCACAGTTAGGATCTAACTCCACCTCATCACTCTAATGTAAGGTGAGCAGGCACTGAGGATATCTACCCTTCTCAGAGCATTTGTGTACCAGATATTATAGTTCTTCTGAATGGGATGATGTGAGCTGGATATTGACTCCACACTGTTTGTGCTATAGCAGTGTATTCTGGAATATCTTTCTGCATTTGATGAAGAGATGGTGGTGGAAGCCTGCTCTGATTCTGGAAGCTCCTTTCCTCTTCCCCTGGAAGCAGAAGAGGAGGAGGTACCTGAGGTGGACACTGAGGCGGTACCAGATGTGTGTGCTACAAAAGAAACTAGTCCATCAGAAAGTAACTACCAGGAATCTAAAGTTACAGCCACCAGTGGACGTTTGAGCAACAACTCTCCTTTTTACTATTTCTATCAAGGTTAGTGGAATGGAGTCTGTTTCTGGAGGGAGAGGTAAATGTTCACCAAAAAAAAGTGCCCCGGAGGAGGCATTTGTAGCTTGTTAATTAACCCCTATGAAACAGAACTTCACAGAAGAAAGTTTAACACTTCTTGTTTGACACTTTGTGGGGAGGGGGATGGCTTTGAGAAATCAGTAGTTCCAGGGGAGTTAAGGGTGAGTGGGAAGTAGAGAAGTGACAGGTGAATTTCTTCCCCTGTAGCGGAGGATGGACAGTGTATGTATCTTCACCCTGTGAATGTTCGCTGTCTTGTTCGTGAGTATGGCAGCCTGGAGAACAGTCCAGAGAAGCTCACTGCAGCTGTGGTGGAGATAACTGGCTACTCTATGACAGAGGTAATTGCTGTAGCTTTCCCTTGTATTATCAATCATGGCCCTTTTTCTTAGGGAGGGCAGTTAAGAGCTGATGGTGGGTAAGATAATACTAGGAAATGGTAACTTACAGTGGTTGTCAAGTACTTTCCAATACTTGCTGAAGCACTTTTTTCCCAGGCTGGGGTAGGGTTGGGATCCACTTCAGGCACCTTTGGCAGTAGCAATGTCTAATATCAATTCCTCTGAATTGACTGGTTTCGTTGGTGTTGCTTCTGTTTCCTCTTCCTGAGAACAGATGAATGGGGAGTACTTGGCATAACTGTTTCCAAGACAATGTTTCCTAGAATTTCAAGTGTTTAGTGGGCGAGAGTGATGTCACCTCCTAAAAAGCAGGTGACATAGATGGTTGCGAAGGGAAAGACTTGCAGGTTCTGCTGCAACAAGATATTGGATATCTTTTCTCCTTTCAGGATATGCGACAGCGTCATCGTTACCTGTGTCACTTGCCTCTCACTTGCGAGTTCAGCATCTGTGAACTGGCTCTGAAGCCACCTGTTGTATCAAAGGAGACCCTAGAGACATTTTCTGGTTAGTACTTTCGTTCGTTTTCCCAGTATGGGTGATGCCCTGTAACCATAAAGAATTTGGAAGAAAGGATGTCTGTTCTGTGGCTGGGAGGGCAAATAGATAACAGGAATGTAAAAGGCTGGCTTGCTGCTCAGTCACACTAGTTCACGATGATCCTAGCTAGAATTAGGAATGGCCCTGCTGAGGTTAAGGAAATCCTCTGACTTGTCTGCAACAAGTGAGGTTTTTATTTGTGTGGATTAGACAAACGGTTTGGGAGAGAAGAGTATGGACTAGGGTGGGACACTGCACTAACTGGCTTATGGATAAGTTAATGATCAACTAGTAATAGTGCTCCAAAACTGGAAAAAGCTTTACCAAGTATTGGCTTTCACCTGGTTTCCTATGATTTGTGTGACACTTAGATGACATTGAAAAGAGGAAACGCCTGCGGCAGAAGAAAGCTCGTGATGAGCGGCGTCGGGAACGTAGAATTGAGATGGAGGAGAATAAGAAGCAGGGCAAGTGTAAGTCTCACTTACCCACAACTGGTGGGTTTCTATGTCTCTTCAAATCCTGGGAAGGTGTGAGGTTTGCAGATTAGGGGTTAATACATTGGGGTGAAGGTTGGGGGGGCCTGCCATGATTAATAGGTATTCACTTGTAACCTTGCCATAAACTGGGCTTGCTGTAGCTCTCTAGCACCCTTTTCTTATATGGTGAAATCATAAATTGCACTAGCTGGGTCAAATAAGTGTTTATCAGAAACTGCACAACTAACATTGAAGCTAAAGAATGTGGTGGGGGGGCTTCCCATGGAAAGGATATACTGTCTTAATGTAACTCCCAGGATTCTGTCTCTAAATCCAGACTAATCCCTTCAGCTGGAAAGGTGAAGGAGGAGCAAACATCTGCATAGGGATTGCCTTTACTCAGCAGCAAGGCTTCTATTTGTGTTTTTTCTCAAGGTGGCAGTATTGTTACTTTCCCTTCAAGGAAGAGACTACTCCCAAAGCCCCTGAAACAACTTGACACTTGCACACCTGTCACCAATTACTCCATATTAAGCAATGTTCTTAAACTTTTTCTGGCTTTCTCTCTAGATCCTGAGGTCCACATTGCTTTAGAGAACCTGCAGCAGTTTCCTGCCTTCAGTGCTTGCTCAGGAGAACTCATCAGCAGTGATAACCAGAGCTCCTCTTTGTCCATTCTTGGCAGAAGCTCTGTCTCTCTCCCAGGTGAACAGCTGGAAGAATGTATAGATGGATTGATGCACTCCCTCCCTCAGGCTTTGACTCAGAACACCAAGCTAGACTTTCATTGCTGGCCACGGAACCCTTGGGTATTAGTGGTGAAATCCAAAAGTTCAACACCCAGAAATAGGACTAAAGTATATATCTCCATAAGTGTTGCCCATCTTCCATTATGTCTTGTCTATATCCCGGGTCTGAGCATTGCATTGCAGCCACCACTTACAATACGAGGCTCCTTGTAGGAAAAGGAATAGCTGCTTCCAAGAAATGGACCCCCACTCCCAAGGGGAGCTGGGAAGGTTTATAAGTAACTGTTCAATTCTGCCTTGGGTAAACCACCATTTATTGTGTATTGTAACCTGAAACATGCTACCCTTAGCACTGAATATAGGATATGTTTTCCTGTGTTAGTCCCGAGAAGGATCAAGTCAGTGACTCCACCACCTTAGGTGTATCTCATCTTGGGGTCTACTTTCCAGCATTCAGAGACAGTTCTTGGTCACTTGCTCTCTAGTAAGTGACCTTGTATAAAAACATCTTGGGACAATCTGTATAAGAGGCTAAATAGCAGAGGGGGAACTGAAATATCGACAAGATATGTTGAGATGACAGTTGAAAATTATGGGCTATTATAATGCATTGTTTGACTTGGCTGGCACCAGCTTCTTTTTCCTCCGTTGCACAAATGTGCGATTTTGCTCATGTAATTAGCTTTCCTGTTAACTGACTGAATCTTGTCTCTGCAGAGTCTGTCTTGACTCCATTGTCAACTGCTGTCAGCCTGGCTAGCCCATCACTCTGTATCGGAAGCCTGGAAGAAGAGTCTCCCTTACCCTCATTTGCCCAGGTAAATCCTCTTCCCTTAAAGCTGCATATGGAACAGACCACCCAGCTGACTATTCTACTTGCTGTTTCCTCACTGGTCTGAAATTTAAGACTTCCAAGCATGGTCCTAGTGGCTGCTAAGATGGGATGGTTCCTCCGCTCTTCAGTTAATCAGTGATAATATTTAGCAAGAGACCCATAATACTGGGCAAAGTCCTGTTTTCTGGCTTGAAAGTTGTATTGTACAAACGGCCTGGATTTCCTTACAACTTCTGGGGGTGTGGGAGGGGATGCTGACAGGCCTTGGTCTGCTTTCTTACGTATGCTTTTTCCCCTCCCTTGGTAGATGTTGAGAGTTGGAAAAGCAAAGCCAGAAATGTGGCCCAAAGCTGCCTCAAACTCAAGAGGTAAGGAAACCTGACCTTCAGTGACTATCTGGCATAATTTCAGCTGTAATGGCTACTGAATAAAAGCGCTCTTGTACAACCTCAGCAACACAACTCTTCCATCACCTGTGGCCTTTCTAGAAATCTCCTTTCTTCCAGATCAGAATACCCTGGCACCTCCTGTTCCAGTGGATAGTGATGGAGAGAGCGACAACTCTGACCGTATGCCTGTGCCCAGCTTCCAGAATTCCTTTAGCCAAGCTATTGAGGCAGCCTTCCTGAAGTTGGACAAGCCGTCCACATCTGACCCCCTCTCTGGTAAGAACAAAGCAGTCTGTTACCTAAAGTTTAACATGCAGAGCTCCCTGACACTGGGAAGAGTCCTTCCCAGTGTACAGGGGCCATAAAAGCCCTATCACTGGCTGGGCAAGTTTTTCCCCCAGTGCTGGCACTGCATAAGGCTTGTGAGGTCCTGCGCAAGTCCTGGTGTAGTAGCGTATTATGTTGGGGATGGAACTGTAACATACAATACTAGAACCATTCTGAACAGTTCTAGGTTGTGGAGCTGCTCAGAGGCCGCCTTAACATGGAGCTGCTGTAAGTTACAATGGGAGTTGCACCAGCCTCCAACAAGCCCAGAATCTCATAGGCACAGGTGGCTTAAAACCACCTTTACCCCCTCTCTCCCTGGACTACACCTGACTTGGACCTCAGAGGCACAGCACACAATTGTCTCTTGGGTATTCATCCTGCACCAGCTTCTGCTGGCTTCTCCCTATGTGCAAGGATTGGTGTTATGTGGTAAAGTGGGCCTAGCTCACCCCAAAGTTTTTTGTGCCTCTGGCACTCTAGTGATGAATTCTGCAGCCAACTATAGTCATATATGTTTCAAACTAATTCATATCTAGACCCTTTCATTTAAATGTTATGCTCAGTTTCATGCTTCCACGAAAGTTGCAGTGTATTGCAGACTCCATATTGATGACACAACTGTTGTAGAACTGTTTCTGGCAGTGGGAAGGAGATGTACTTTTTATTTCTAACTTTTATGAATGGGGTTGAGGTGAGCTAATCTATCATGCAGCAGTGTGATGGATAAGTGTGTTAGTTCAGAGCTACTAAAATGACAGCAATAATAGCTCATACTGTTTGACTATTTCAAACTCTAGAGACCCAGAAAACAACCCATCAGATTGCTTGTTTCTCACCTTTAGACAGCTTCCTCTGTAGTCGCCACAAGGGCTAGTACTGGACTTTTAAAAAAGTCCTAAAATTCTATAGCATTGGGGGGCGGAATTCTCAGCAATAGAAAACAAGGTCCTAGGTACCTACATTGAAACTAACCCTCTTCCTCAGCCTATTAACCATGAAATGGGAAGATCACTGTAGCTGGGGGGAAAATATGGCTTAGTCTAAACCAAAAAAATTTTTATAAATCTTTTTTCTTTACAGAGGAAAAGGGAGGCAAGAAAAGAAAGAAACAGAAGCAGAAGCTGCTATTTAGCACCTCAGTTGTCCACACAAAGTGATGCTGCTGTCCAAGAAAGTTCTGTCTCCTGGTTTTCATTTGCTTTTTGTTTTGCTGCTATAGTTTAAGTATTTAAGCTTGAACAGACTAAATCCATGTTTCTAGGCCTGAGGGGGGAACCATAGATATCCATTTTTTTTCCCAGCACCTTCAATTGGCTTATACAAAATCAAAGTATTAAGAGAAACTGGAACCTGGCACCCTTTAGCCAAGGTTTCCAGTCTGTGCCAAGTCGGCTCTTTTGGCCCATCAGCAGTTTGAATGTGTTTTACTGCTGTCTGTGGCACTACCAGTTTTTTGCAGTGTGGTGTGCCTCTCAAAAGGCAGAGAGGCTCTACTCACCGTGTGTGTGTGTATAGTGAGGAGACAGTACACAAGATCTAGCAGTAGGTGCAGTTAGCTGTAAAGCAAAATCCTTTTTTCTTAGCAAGTGCAGTTGCCTCCCACTGGAAACAGGCATTACTGAAGAGCATAGTAGGAAGGAGGGTTTTTACTTTTTAAAATGACAGGAATAGCAGTTACTTACTCCTTCTGGTGCCTAAGGATTAGCTCTAGAGTGGGAATAAAGTAGATCCTCATTACCAAGCTCAAATTACAATACATACAGGACTCCCTGCATTTCAGAATGAAGGTTAGGGAATGACTGTTATAGTACAAGGCAGCTATGTTACTGTGTTAACATGGATGTAGTAATAAGACTGATTTTTAGCCAGCATAGGTTAAAGAGAATTTCTTTGCCTCCATGATCTGGAGCAAACATTCCACCCTATAGTCTAAAACTATGCTGGGTGGGTTTTGAGATCAGATGAATAAGTGATATCTAAAATCTGCAGAATTATTAACCCCACAGCAAGGAGCCAGGCTGTCCTGTCCTGGGGAGGGGCAGGGGCCTCATTCTGTTTTATGCAGGGATGCAAGTTGGATTGTACTAGGCTCATCTTACTATAAACCTTCCCTCCCCTCCCCCCCCACATTTTTTATTGGAGCGGTCTCATTCTGCACTGCCTGTGGTTTAATTGAAGCTAATGCATTAATTGGTGTGGATTTTCATTAAATAAAATGAACAGTAGGTGTAATGTACCAGCAAAGGCAAACAGTTGCAATAAATCATATGCACAATTGGAATTATAGTGCTGGGGTTGGGGCAGGAGTTCGTCCTCTGCTGTACTCTACCCCATTTGTTAAGGCTTGACTTGGAAAGGTTTTTAATATAACTTTAGCAGTTAAGCTGAGCAGCCACTACCTGAAAAAGAAGATCCCCTTTACCAACTGGCTGTAAAAGGAAAGAAAGTAGCTGTACCCTTTAGCTTGCAGGCCTTCTTTATAGGACAGGAGCTTTAAGTTCCTTAACTATCATGAATACCAAGGTGCCTTACTACTTTTTCATGTGGATATGCTGAAGGACTTACTATGCAGTGAGCTCTCTCACCCTACAAAAAGGGGAAGATATTAGATTAATAGGCTAGAGAGGAGGTCTAGCCCTTTATCAAAAGTCTAAGAATTACACCTTGCCCCCTTAGTTCTTCCTTGGTATCACAATATCCCTCTGCCAGACTTGTTTTTCTGATAACATAAGAATGGCCATACTAGGTCAGACCAAAAGCCCATCTAGCCCCCTATCCTAGCTTCTGACAGTAGCCACTGCCACATGCCCTCAGAGGGCATGAACAGAACAGGTAATCAAGTGATCCATTCCCAGCTTCTTGTAAACAGAAGCTAGGGCTAACAGCCATTGATGGACATACAGTCACAGAGGATTTTTTTTTTAACCTTGTTATAGGCTTAGCCTTCACAACATCCTCTGGCAAACAGTTCCACAGGCTGACTAGGTGTTATGTGCAGAAATACTTGTTTTTTAAACCTGCTGCCTGTTTCATTTTAGTACCCCCCTAGTTTTTATTAGTATAAATAACACTGCCTTATTACTTCCTTTACATCAGTCATTTATAGGCCTCTCATATCTCTCCTTACACATCTTTCCTAAGGTGAAAAGTCACCATGTTGTTAATCTCCCCTCATATAGAAGCTATTCTATAGCTCCTAATAATTCTGTTGCCCCTTTTAATTTTTTTTTTTTTGGAGATGGGGCTAAAACTAAACTTCTCTATAAACCTTTCAGGCCTTCCTAAAGAAGCCACTGTCCAACCTACCCCTTCCTTTGCAATCCATTTTATTTAACATGAAGTAGGTGTGTCTATCTGACATAGGACAAACTGCTTTGTTTACTGAAAACATGCCACTACTTGCTCTTGCAGCCAAGAGAAACTTCAACAGTCAGGTTGCATGGAATAGTTTGTTTAGAGAAGCCTTGTCTATACTACCTCTTCTACCTGAGGAGCTGAATTAGTTCAATGATGGGAAAACTTTGGAAAAAAAATCAGTATAAAACTTTACACCAACTCCTGTTCTTTCCTGACTCCTATGAATATCTTAACCTTGATTTGTGATGTCCTCTACACCGGGTGTTCTGCAGTCCAAACTTTACTAATGTTAGGATTCCACAGATACTGGGGGGGAACCCACATTTTTGAGAGGGGGGCCCTCACATTCTTCTACCAGCAATGGTGCACATTTCCTCAGTGTGAATTAATACACTATAAGCCCACTTCAACCAAAACCCAGAGGTAGATATTAGTGTTTTGCTGAGGGTAGTAGAGCAGTTGCTCAAAACTTATTCTGACAGTTAAACAGGTTAACCATATACTACAGAAGCAGGGCAGTATTTAACCATCCTCAAAGATGGCATACTAAGTCAGTTTAATCTCTTCTGCTATAGAAAAGCAAGCCTGATCCAGTATTAGGATATGATTCCCCTAGCTGGGTGTAGTTGGAGGTTAACTTGTTAAAAAAAAAACACTGCTCTATCCTTCAAATAAATCCTTTTGATAATAGCTTACTTATGCCTCCCTTGCCATTAAAAATCCAGCCACTCCATTTCCCCCTCTTGACTGGAAGAGATTCAGACTCTCAGCTTAACAGAGTAACTGAAGAGTGCTGTAGTTGAGTTGTTAAGGCTGCTGCACAGTGATTTTACAAGAAAGCAACATTACCCTTTGCTTTATTTCCAAAAAATCAAATATGTTTAAAAAAGTGGGGCACAAGATGCCTTGATCCTTATCTGCTCAGCACAGGACAAAAAGCCCAGGATATCTTTTAACTGCAAGTTATCTGCTTGTCTCACAGAAGGCACTGCACTAGTTTTAGATTTATGTTCAGTCTGTCTCTGCACAGTCATCTTCTTCATCCCCACTTTGAGACTGCTCCTCCTCCACTTCCTTAAGGCAACAGCTTAACACTGACTTCTGGATGGACTGTCTTTCCTCTGCAACAATGAGGGTGAGGCACACAATGAAAAATGTCACTATTCAACATGCCTTCACATAGAGGGAAATACAAGAAGTTCACTTAGCTATATTGACCAACTGAGGAGCCCAGCTCTACCAAATAATCAGACTGACAGGAGAGAAATGAAACCAATGCATCATACAATGTAACACAAAGTCTGTGTGTAACAGGGCCCCTTTTAGAATGTATGAATGGAGCAGCTGCTTACCTTCACTGGTGCAGTTGTGCAATAATAGCAGCAGCTGTTTCCTATTGTACTGAACAAGGAACTTCTGACATGTTCTTATTGTCCCTGTTGGAGAAACAAGTGCACAAGTTCTGTATGTTAGCAGAGGGCTGATGCAACAAAGCAGGGCAAGAGTCCATTTTAATGCTGCTACACTATATTCTCCCTACTCATGCAGGAAGTAGGAATGTAGTGGATCAAACAGCAAGAACATCACAGGCTATAATATTAATCAGCTACTGAAATAGTGCTGAATAACAAGGAAAGAACTCTTGCTATCCCTCCAGCCTTCCCTCCCTGATTGAAACTTCTTGACAGAGACTCAGTTGCTACTTTGCTCCACTGGAGATTTG
Source organism: Mauremys reevesii (assembly GCF_016161935.1). Classification (NCBI taxonomy): domain Eukaryota; kingdom Metazoa; phylum Chordata; order Testudines; family Geoemydidae; genus Mauremys; species Mauremys reevesii. The sequence goes on along the minus strand of NC_052640.1, from coordinate 21,834,522 downwards.
ATCAAAACAGCTCCCTGATGGCAGATTACCAAATTGTGATGGGGGTGGCCCACTCTTTGCTGTAAGTAGTGAAGTTGGGAGAAGAAAGTTACACCTGCAAAGTAGGAGGGCTTTTGCTTTTAAAGCAGTAGCAGTATAATGAACAGATGAGCGACTAACTCAGCATAATGAAAAAAACAGCAGAGCTTGTAGAGTCTATAGGAGAATGAAGAATGTCTTAGCTTTTGGATGACCTATTGAAAGCCATTAACAGTGAGTTTATACTAGCCTCCATGAGGCATTACATGGGCTTCATCTGTCATATAACTGGAAAAATATTAAATAACAGAGCTCTTCCCTCCTAATCATTACAAGAGTAATAAGAAATTCAAGATCTCAAAGCTCTGAGATGTAGCTGCACTAGGAGGAATTAGTAAGACATGCCACAGGCCACCAAAGAAGAGCTACTGAAAACCTTACCTCCAACATGTAGTGTGTTGAAGAAACAGGAATAACGCTGGTTCCTGTTCTCCAAGTAAGTGACAAAGGGAAGAGCTGACCATAGGAGCCTGTAGAAGTCCTTTCGGCAACGCAAGAGAACTATGCCTGTATAGGCATTGAGATATTTCACTGGGCACACAAAACAGCTCATTAGAACAATTGATCTTTCATTGCACACTTGAATATTAGATCGTATTTCAGAAATTCTGGTTTACAGAACCTGAGGTTCCAAGTAATTTATAGTGAAGCAAAACCTCATGTTTTCCAGAACTAATTCTACATATTTGCTGGCTATGTAGCCACAGAATGAAAGGCTGTAGACTAGACATAGCGAGGGTTTATACTGATTTTTCCTAAACCTCATTACTTGGCAGCCACTCGCCTCCAGTCAGGAGGATGGGTACAACAACGCACTTCAGAGGATGCTAGGACGGAAAAACTGCCACAAGCAAAGGGACTGCACTTTAATCTCTTCGGAGATTGGAAGGAGGTTGTGAGCTCAATCCTTGAGGGGGGGCTATTTAGGGAACTGGGATTTGAAGAAAAAAAACCCACAAAAATCTGGGGATTGGTCCTGCTTTGAGCAGGGAGTTGGACTCGATGACCTCATGAGGTCTCGTCCAACCCTGATATTCTATGATTCTAAGCCCCGGGCAGTGTTTTGGGAACCGGGGGCCGAAAGACCCATTCCGGATCTGTCGGAGACCCTGGTTAGCACAACGGGGCTCTCCAGAAATGACACACATTTGTTGGTGATTTTTCAAGACTCATTCACCCCTTGTAACACTGAAACAAACAGCCCGCGCCCTACGTCCAGTGACTGATGGGCAACCCCCGACCCCGTCTCTGGTGTGCGCGCACTACTCCGAGAAACGGCGTCCGGCCCCGCCTGTGGGCCTAGCCCGGGGGTTGGCACGGCGAGGGCAGGGGGAGACCTGTGAAGGCGATGGAGCAGCAGGCCAGGCCGTAGTCCCCGTGGGTCCGGGCAACGGCATCTTTCGCCGCCGCGCCCACCGCCCGCTCGTCGATGCACTGCCGGCAGCGGGGGTCTTCGGAGACGATCTCACACAGCAGGTACCTACAACGCAAGGCAGCGCGTTAAGGAGGGGGAAAGGGGGAGTGATCGCGCGAGCGGAGCAGAGACCTCACCCTCACCTGTGCTTGAACCGCACCATCGCCTCCTTGTCCTCCGGCCGCGCGCCAGCCACCCCGGGGCGCCGAACCAGACAGACGCTCAGCTCAGCCAATGGGAGTGTCGTCTCTGGGCACTACAGCCAATCGACATTCGGCAGGGGCGGAACCGGAGGAGCAAGAAACACCGCGAGGGAGCGTCGCGCGCGCGCATGTTACGTCCTCGTGCGTAAGGCTTTAGGTGGCGCGCGCGCGGCTCCCGGCTTTGGTGTTTGCCGTGTTCCCGCTGCAGGCACGCGGCTGGCTGGCAGCGCAGGGCCGCTCGTCGGCGGATAACCGCCCCTCCCCCCAGTCACCGCGGGGTCCCTGCGGCTGCCCGGCCACGGCCTCGTAGCACGGCCCCGGCCTTCACGCTCCCGCCCAAGGACCCATCTCCAGCGTTAGCCCCGCGCGGTGGCAGCAGAGCACCGCGCAGCGCCACTCGCCTCCTCCGGCCAGTGCGAGCCGGGGCAAGGCGGGCTGGCTGGCTGGCTTGACTGAGGTCCCGTCAGACCCCTGGCTCTCCCCCCGCCCTTGGCCCCTCTGTCCTCATCTGCCCCCAGCCCGTGGCCTTGTTTCTGTTCCAGTCTCTTTTTGGAGGCGGTTTGCCAAGCACTGACCCCTGCCCTGCTGGTGGGTGGCCCTCAGAGCTCTGCCCCCCAGTCACAGGCCCTCCTCCACGGTGAGAGGCTTACATCTGCTCTAGGTCCCTCCAAGGATATAGCATGCTCAGCTGGCCCATGGGTCCCTACACAACCACTGTTGCCCATTCACCTTCTGAAAGACTCTTGCCATATCCCATGTATGTGAGGGGGTGAGTGGAATCCCCCATCCCAGTGGAGCCAGGGGGTGGGGCGAGAAGACCTTGGTTGAAAAATGAAGTAGAGAAGAGCAAGGGGGAGTAAGAGCACAAGGGTGTGAAAGATGGTGATGGGAGGCTAGGACAGAGAGGGGAGACGGGAAGACTGAGGAGAGAGAGGGCAAATCAGTAAGGAAAAATACGGTGAAGAAAAAGACATGGAAATGGAGAGAAGCGTACGTGTGGAGGAAACACTTGGCTTGCAAAAGCTCAAAGAAAAGCATCAGGATAAATGAAGGAAAAGTTGAGAAGCAGGAAGGAAAGAATGAGCAAGCCCTTAGCAAGTAAGTTCTTTCCTCTAGAGAAGTTAGTTTAATTTTCAATAAATGATTTCATGGTGGCTTGTCTAGTTCTAGTGCAAAAAATAAAAGTTGAAAATGTTTCTGGTTTTGGATGGGGAAGGGTTTGCCCCCACTGTCCTTAGATCTGATCCCACCCTTGGATTGGCATGGATTTCTCACCCTATCCACGTATTTTCTGATAAAGGTGAAAGTTAAGGCAGCCCTCAGCTCTTTTCTTGGTAATGGAGTTCGGGCAGCCACTGGGGGTCAAAAACACATGGTCTCCCAGTAGGAACTGGTCCTTGGAACCTTAGGATTTTTGTGCCCTCACTCTGGGAAACTACAGGGATTTATGTAAATCAAGTTTCTCTAATCCCAGTTTGTCCAATATGTAAGTAAAGTTCCAAATGCATGGTGGTTAGTGAAAGGATTTCTGAAAGAGAAGCCTGTCCAGAAGCCTGGGGCTTGGAGCAGTTTGGATTTGAGGGGGGTGAATCTTCTGTGTCGCTGTATGATGGGAACCTCATGCCCCGTTCGGCCATAGTGGTGACACCAGTTTGGGATGAAGATAGTGAAAAGCCAAAGGGGTCTCAAATCAAGTCATTGAAACTGAACCCAGTGTCAGGGAAAGAGGTTCAGTGTGAGTTCCACTGTGATGTGTGAAGTGGATGGGGCCAGGCAGTGAGCACCATGGCAACCAATGCAGTATGGGTGGTACTGGGCAGGGAGCTTGAGTTCCAAATCACAGGCATGTATGGGTGGCATAGAGTAAGGAGGTCAGTGGCCCCAAGCAATAGGCCCTGGGTATAAATGGTCTCGGGCAGGGAACTCTGTAACCCTGAGTGATTGGACTGGGCACTGGGCATGGATTGCATTGGGCGGGTTACTCTGTGGCTCCAGGAAATGGCCGCAGTGTGAATGGCACTAAGTGGGGTGTTCTACAGTCCTGAGTGGTAATCGGTGAGTGGGACATTCCATTGCATTGAGCAATGGGTGGATGTGGATGGTATTGGACAGGAAATTCCATGGCTCCATTGATGGGTGAAGTGTGATTGGCTTCTCTGTGGCTTTCCTTTGTTTTGCACTGTTTTGTATTAAACCCACTAAAGGATACTTTATTCAAAGGAGATTGAGGGGTACCATGCTTTTACTGCAGGAGCCAGGCATTGCTCTGGCACTGTCACCAATTTGCTGGTGCAGATGAGGAGACATTGTTATTGCAGGTTATACTGGTAAAGAACCAAACAGAGACGTGCCATCTGGTTGCAATTCCTGTTGAGTGACAGGGAGGGTTTGGCTTTGAAGGGATCCCAGCCAGCTCCCTAACTTATATTGATTTGCGCTTGTAGAGCTGCCAAGCTCCAACTCAAGATCCTGCCTGTTACGCTTCCCACAATCCAATTGCCCTTTGAATTTAACAGAATGAGAACAAGAACATAAAGTAACAGCAAGACACTCCAGTTAGCACAGTGAGCAAGAGGGTCCTTTATTCATAAACTACATCCAGCCCCACTCCATTTTCAGGTTCCATCTGCAACCAACTCCATTTCTAACTGCTGCCAACACCTTAGTCCCCCGTGTTCTCTCCTTGTAGCACATAATATTTTGTCTTCTGAGAGCTGTAATACTTTTGTCTAATTCTGGTTGTTGGGCTTGATGTGGGAGTGGCTGGGTGGTGTTTAGTGGCCTGTGGTATATATAGGCGGTTGGTTTAGATCAGTGACTCTCAACCTTTCCTGATTACTGTACCCCTTTCAGAAGTTTGATTTGTCTTGCGTACCCCCAAGTTTCACCTGACTTAAAAACTACTTGCTTACAAAATCAGACATAAAAATACAAAAGTCACATCACACTATTACTGACAAATTATTTGTTTTATCATTTTTACCATATAATTATAAAATAAATGAATTGAAATATAAATATTGTACTTATACTTCAGTGTATAGTATATAGAGCAGTATAAACAAGTAATTGTCTATATCAGGGGTAGGCAACCTATGGCACGGGTGCCGAAGGCGGCACGCGAGCTGATTTTCAGTGGCACTCACGCTGCCCGGGTCCAGAGGGCTCTGCATTTTAATTTAATTTTAAATGAAGCTTCTTAAACATTTTAAAAACCTTATTTACTTTACATACAACAATAGTTTAATTATATATTATAGACTTATAGAAAGAGACCTTCTAAAAATGTTAAAATGTATTACCGGCACACAAAACCTTAAATCAGAGTGAATAAATGGAAGACTCGGCACACCACTTCTGAAAGGTTGCCAACCCCTGGTCTATATGAAATTTTCATTTGTACTGACTTCACTAGTGCTTTTTATGTAGCCTGTATTAAAACTAGGCAAATATCTAGATGAGTTGATGTACCCCCTGGGAGACCTCTGTGTACCCCCAGGGGTACACGTACCCTCTGTTGAGAACCACTGGCATAGATGATTTGGTGGCCCTTTCTGCCCTTAAGCTCTGTGTCTAGTCTTTGAAACTCAGAGACACAACACGTTTCAGTCCTAGATTTCAGTCTCTGGTTTGACAGTCAACGGCAGCAGTGGCAGCACATACATTAAAATAATTCCCATTTCTCTCCTGTTTCCTCTGCTCCCCAGGCTGCCTGCTGTGAATCCTGGTGGCTTCGTATAAGAGAAGCTTACTGCTTCCTTCTGAGAGAGACAATTGGCTGAGCAAGTAGAGTGGGAGGAAGGCAGTGTCCTGTGGCTTCTATTTCCCTGTCTGCTTGGGCCTGTGGGGAACCTCATTTACACTTCAAAATCTGTTTGTCTGTGCTTGTACTACTGATCTGCAGACACAAGAAGATGCTTCTCTGCTATTCACCCCCTCTTCACTAAGTCCAGATTGGGCTGGACAAAGCCTGGAAGTTTCATAAAAGACTGAGGAGTAAGATGGCTCCACAGGACATCACACATGAGTCACCTTCACCCTCATCTTGCCCTCCGCTGTATGTAGCCTTTGGGCCTCTGTCCTTTTGCTGCCACCATGAAACACTCTCTTAATGATGGATGATGGATCCTGCAAGCTTTATCCTGTCACCTATTAAAGCTAATGGGAGTGTGTCACAGTTCCCATGTTAACTGTGCCTCTGACCCTATCGTGGCCCTCTTGAGGGCACTGCACTTAGGTCTCAGGCCTCCAGCTGTCACCTTTCTCTAGGTGGGATCCTGCAATCATTTTCCTCCAGACCAGGGATTTAGGCTTCAAACTCCTGTAATTCACCATGATCACCTCAGCCAATCTGATTTCATCTCAGCACCTGCAGTTTTACTCTTTCAGGGTCAATAACAGGGTTTATTCAGTGACCAGCCAGCTCTTGTGAAGCAAAGTACTCTCTATTCAGAACAAAAGAATTTAAGAGAAAACCGACCATAAAAACAGTAATCAGCATCTTTTGCTTACCAGATGGTCATCCATCTCACACATGGAGACTCTGGTAGGGCTGATGTACTTTGACCTTCTCACAGGGCTTGCCTCTGATGGTCACAGACGGTTGCCTGAGCAAGCCTTCCACAGGGCCAGATGCTGTGGGGAACATTTTGTTATGACTAGAAGGGGATTTCCACGCCACTACCTCCATGGTTGGATCTTTCCACTTCCAGTCCAGTGCTGGCTGTGATGTGGGGAGACCCAGAGCCAGTGACACAGAATATCAATGCTGTCTCCAACACGCTTTGTGGAACACGCCTGTAGTTGTGTACTAACTGGTGTATGTGCTCAGCACTGCCCCTGCTGGATGGAATGTTAGACTGTGGGTTCCTCTGATAGCCCACAGGATAAAAACCATATTACTAGCAGCTATTGGAGATTCTCCTTAGAGAAGGCATAGAGACCTGTGAATTTTGGGACTCTGGGTCCTGGTTTGTATCTCTCTTTGTCCAACCAGGTGAAAACAGCCACAGAAATCCAAGTGTCAGAGCTCCTTTTTCCTGCTACACTAATGTAGTGGTTCTCAGTCTGACTCTGGTCCCTGATAGACCACCTGAGAAAGCAGAAAATGTGCTTGGGAGGTGGTGAAGACTTGGTATTGGGAGAGGGATGGGGAGGCTGAAAGAGAAGGTGTGGAATGGGAGATGAGGTAGAGTATTTAGGTATGAATGATTGGGAGGGTAGAGCATTGGGGGGGGGGGAGTTGCTGATTGGGCTGGTATGTGATTCATGGGATGGACTCCCTCTCGCAGAGTGGTCCTTGGAATGAAATCATGTGGAACTATTGGCATGCTGTAAGGGAAGGATTTAGAGGAAAGTGGGAGCTCATTGTTAATTCAGTGTGGAAACATCTCCGTTAATGACCTGAATTCTAGACAGAGAGAACAGCGATAAACTCAATGGAAATACTGTCCTGGATGATAAACTCCTGCCCTCTGAAATGGATGCCAACTCCATTGATCTGGTTTTTCTTTCTTCACTCCTCTCCCCTCCACCTGGGATCACATGTTTTTCCTCCAAGCTTTTATGGCAGTTACAGATTGTGATGTGAATAGCTTTGAGGGGAGCATGGAGTCCAATATGGGTTTGCTGAGAGACCTTCACCTTTGCCCTCTACAGGTGATGGGATTGATGAGAGGGTGTCCTCTTGCCCTGACTGTGTCATGGATGGAGTCTGCTTCCCTCATGAGATGGAATGTGTTGAGCAGGTCTCTGCTGCATTACCTTGTGTTTCAGTATCAAGATGATTTCACCTAGTCTTCCCATCCCCTGGGCTCTCAGGGAAATTCACTGTGTCTGCAACTCATCCCACTTATAGATGCAGTGAGCTCCCAGGTGATATTGATCTGTCCTCTCCACTTTTAGGTCTCACCAAGGTCTCTGGTGTTATCAACCAGGTTCTTGCTTTAGATACACACCAAGACTCATGTGTTTCCTGCCTATAGACTGGGGTCCTGAGTTATCACCCTGAGGTGCCCCTCTCTCCATGCAGAAAGTCTCAAGTTACATCTGCTTGCTCATACAGTCCCAGGTGGAACCCTGTGCCCAGCCTTCTGACTGTAATGTGCAGACGCAGGTTGCTTTCACATAGACCCCCCTCATTCCCTTTACTTTCTGCAGAGACACAGCTGAGTCTCTGACAAACTGGGCCGCGTGAGTGTGTTCTGCCCTGTAATCCAATAGGACATGTGCACTGTGCATGCTCAGGGCTTGGCCCTGTGCACAGCAAAGGCTTCTGTTTTCAGTCCAGGAGGCTGATTAGGAGAGACACAGAAAGCAAAGGAGAAACAGTGTTTAGAGAGAATCCTGTCCCACTTCATTTCCTGCAGAATGTCACTTGTGCTTCACTGTTGCTGACGTGGTAGAGATACACAGAGCAGCCCTGAGCCATCCTTGTTCCATCTGCAATTAATGCTCATGTTAGAACATGCTTCCTGACTCTGGCCGGTCTCGACAGGGCACTTGTCTTGCTTGGAAGAGGGGAACTCAGTGTAAGAAATCTCTGAGGGAGACAATGATAGCATGCAGTATATTCACTGCACAGCACCCTTATCAACATAACATTGCGACCAGCATCGATGATCCAAGAAAAGGTAACTGTCAGGACAACCCTGGCCTGGCTGCACTGGGCTCTGTTCTGGTGATTTCTTCATCACCTTGTAATGATTATGGAGGGACTGATAATCTCTTCATAGTTATTAATCCAGTTTACACCCCTTCACCCTACAGCTTTGGGTGGAAAAATTCTTGGAGCATCAAACTTTTTCTGGTAATGAAATGTTGTCCTTCTATAATGCCATTTATCTGAGAATCTCAAAGCACTTTACAAGAAGTAATGAATTAGGAAGCCTCTTAACATCTTTGTGAGGTAGATATGCTCTCCATTTTGCAGGGAGGGAAACTGAGTCAGGGAAAAACTAAATAACTTACTTACAAGTCTGTAGGATAGCCAGAAATAGAAGCAAGAAGTCCTAACTTCCAGTTCATTTCTAACCATGAGAGAATGCTCCTTGTAGGCCTTGATGTGATGATTCCTGTGAGTGTGTGAAGATGCCCAAAGCATCTGACCTCTGCTGAGCTGCAAACCTCCACTGAACCTGCTGATAGGACTAAGGTGGATCTTCCTGGATCTGGTATGTCTGCTATGACAACATCTGCTCCCTTTCTTCTCAGGAACATTTACAATTGCTATGTTTTCTCTATGGCTTCCACATCCAGGACCCAGTATAACTGGGCATGTTGACCCTGAAGATAGTGTTGGTCACCACTGTTGGCTTTTCAAAGCTGAGTTCAACAAACACACTTCACTAACTGTTAAAGCCTGAATTCATGCACCTGTGTGGATGAAGGATGGGATAAACAGCCATGAGGAGAGAGAAGTGTCTGCTGAGAAAGTGGGGGTCAAAGATAGAGAAGTTCAGCAGGAGAGCAATTCAGGGTAAAGACTAAATTGAGAGAGTTGCTGTGTCAGTGGGTAGGGGTTGCCTTGCCGCGGGAGACCTTAAGAGATGCTAGAGGAGACAAGCTGTTTTTGATTGGGGTGTCTCAAAACAGAGTCACTCAATGTTAAGGAGGGTGGGGGGTGACAGTGTCCCTGCTCCGTACTGTGTATTAAGCACATTGTAAATAGTTTGTAAAACATCTTGAGAACTTTGGATTAAAGACAGTCTATAAATGTGTCTTCATCTTGGACTGTTACAGAATAAACTGGTTAATTGGGAAAGGTCACCAGGCTGCATGTCTTCAGTTGTAATCTATATATTGATTCCATCTCATCAATAAAACAGAGTGTGCAAGAAGTGGCTGATATAAATCCACATGCTCTGGGGAGTTGCAGAAACTGTGTTTCAGAGTTACCATAACAGGTCCCAGAGTTGTTACCCGTAGGTGAGTGTCAGAGCTTCTACCGGGACAGCAGTTAGATATATTCTAGCTAACACCCAATGATCTTCCCCCAAAATGTTTAAGTCTATTAGAAACATCTCAGAGTATCCTGGACCCCACTGGCCTTCTCTTTCTTATTCTGAAACTTCCTGAAATGCAGAGTGTGGATGGAAGCAGGCAGAGGATGAATCTGCTTGTGGGATGGAGATCTAGCATCCTCTGTCATCCTTGACCTTTAAGCAGTTCCACTCCAGAGACGGACAGCCAGAACACTGGTGCTCAGCAGCCTAAGCCCTCAGCCAGGCCTGCAGGAGCTGACATAATGTGCCTCACGTTTTCACTGTGTCTGCTCAGGGCCTCAGGAGGATGAGTCAACACAAACTGGCTCTGACCTTCCTGTGACTCAATTCCATATCCGCCTGCATTTAGGGACATTAAAAATGAGTCTTTATGGCATTAGCCTGGAAGTTGGAAAGGTGAATAGGGGAGGCTGAAGTCTCTTTTATCTCCCCAACTTCATTCCTGGAAAGTTTCAAGAAAAGCTCATCTCCAAACAGACCCATCTGGTTCTGAGTGTGGTGTTACCAACTGCATTCATGATCTGACCTTTCATAGCTGACTTCAAGATCTATGACCTGATCCCTGGTATATAAATTACTTTTAATCTTCAAGAGTCTTTACAGATAGTACCTAATTACTCCTCAGGCCATCCTTGTTTAGGAGGTATAGGGTTGGATTAGATTTGTATTAGGAAGAGCTGGGTGAATAAACTGCAATGAACAATTTACATCATGAATTTATACTTTTTTTCTATCTGCAAACATATTTGAGAATTAGCAAATGTATTGCTATTTGAAATTACTGACAAATGTCTCCAGTGGAAAAATTCCTGGTTTGAGGGTAGTTTGTGAACTGTGAAATACTTTCCATTCAAAGTTTGCAATTTATTCTGTGTGGTCTGTTTCTATAAGTCCTGTGGTAGTGTTTCTGTTCCCTGACTGGATGTCTTATGTAACTAACCAAACCATTGCAAAATGTGAAATGTACAAGATAATATACTTTTAAAAATTAATTTTTCATGAGGATTTGTGGCAGTTAAATATTCATGGGCAGTGAATGTGAAGGGATGTGAATATGGTTAAATCAAAATTCACTTTCAAGTTTGAATTAATATTTGTGAATGTTTTCTTCACTATTGGCTAATACCTATTATTCTTATCCTCATTTACAGAAGGAGAAACTGAAATACATAGACACTAAGTGACTTGTTCAAGTCCCAGAAAGGTTCAAAGGCACAAAGAGGTTAAGTGAGTTGCTCACAGTGAGTTAGTGACAGAGCTGGGAATATAGCACAGGGACCCAGTGAGAGGAAGAAGGCAGACCTGGAGCAACTTTGTGATGGGAGTATCTGTTCTGTGCATCCCTCATAATACCTCCTGACCCCATCTATGCAGCTAAAGTAATGAATTTAAAAGTCAGGTTGTAATATAATAGTGCTCTATCCTTGTTATAATGCAGTTTGATCTTTCCTGTATAGCTAGAACTAAACCATGTAATAACCATGTCACCCAGCCATATTAGAGCTTTGTTTTTTAATATGAGTCTCTCACATGCATATAACACTATTTGGTCATAATGTAAGATCAAATGATGTTAAAACATGATCTCCTGACACAGCTAGTTTGGCTCTAGACTAAGGCTACATCTACACCAGAAGCACTGCTGTGTCTCTCTAGCACTTCTGGTGAAGATGCTCTAAGCTGACGGGAGAGAGATCTCCTATCAGATTAATTACTCCACCTCCCACGAGAGGTGGTAGCTATGTTGGTGGGAGAGCTGCTCTGGATTAGTCACACCCTTGAGAGCTGTAAATTATACTGAAGGAAGTTCTAGTATAGACAAAGTGTAAGGGCATGCCTACAGTAAAAATTATGTCAACCTAAGTTATGGCGACATATAGCCACTGCAGTAATTAAATCGCTTTTGCATGTCCACACTACACTCCTTTGCCCATCCTGCCAAGCATCCATCCCTCTCTATCTCCAGTCAATTGCTTCTGATCATTGTGTGTGTGCATGTGGGAAGATCAGCTTGGGGATCAGGTACCACATTCCACAACTGGGTGGTGTCCCTGGCAGCTGATACCTGGATCCTTTTGAGCAGACCAACCCAAAAAGGTCAGAGAGAGCACTCATCAGCATTTGATGGGCTGGCAGCTCAAGGAGAGAGGAATCCCTGAAGGACTGCAGTGTGGTATGACATAATGCAAATGTCTTCCTCATAACAGCAGGTTAGGGCTTAAAAAGGAAGTGCTAGCAAGTGTAGAGGTTACAAGCACAGGACTAGGAACAGGAGATCTAAGTTCTGCCCCTTGCTCTACCGCTGTCTTGCTGGTACACACATCTTTGTGTCTCCATTTTCCATGCAGCGCTAAGAATACTTGTCAGCCTCACAGGGGTGTTTGAGGCTTAATTAAAGATTGTCAAGGACTTTGAAATCCTTGAATCAAGGGTGTGCTCTGAGTGCAGTATAGTAGTAGTATTAAAACTGAGTGAGCAGAAGGTGGAAAATGGAATTTTTTTCTTTTGCCAGAGTCACCTCAGTGGGCTGAAGGTGTGCTTCTAGGGTGGGAAGAATTGGTTTGGATTTAGAGGCCCTGTTATTATTTTAAGTCCCAGGTATATTGGGGGGCTGACAAATATCTTGATCTTTACCTTTATCTTGTTCCAGTGTAAGTACATTTTATCCCAAAATAACCCCATGATTGAACATACAAAACAATCTGGCTAAAATTAAAACTGCCTTTTAAAGCCTCCATCTGCTGTTGCCTGAAGCTTTTTGTTCTGTTTCTCATTTTGCAAGGTCACTGAGATAGAAGAGCACATTCTTCAGGCACATTGGCTTCTGCACAGACTTTCATTTTAAGGGCTGGGAAGTCCTCTCTCAGCTTCTGGTCCCTTTCTCATCTCTCCCCTCCCACCCTTTCCCCTTGAGCTCAGGGCCCTCAGATCAATAACAAGTCTGTCCTGACCTTTACACTTAGGAATAAAAGCAGATCTTGCTTAGCAGCTCACATGTCACTGCTGCTCATTAGCCTTTCAAGCTAGTCACTAATTAACAGGAGGTTTCTTCAGGTGAAAGAGGATGTGATGTCTTATGATTTCTTTTTTAAAACAGGCACAACACCCATTTTTCCTTTGCTCCCTTTCTGTTATAGTGGCAGAGCTGAGAGAGCATCTGCCTAGGCTGCAGAGGGCCTGTACTTGTTGGCTTATCATCTGGAACTGCCAAAGGTGTTGCTCAGAGCATCTTCAAAGCCCTTCCCCTTTATCCTGCCATGTGGAAGGTGTGTTTGAGAGGCCATGGTCTAGTGGTTAGAGCAGGGGGCTGGGAGTCAGGACTCCTGGGTTCTATTTCTGCTGTTTCACTGACTGAAAATGTGGTCCTGGGCTCGCCACTTTGGCAAAAATGTTTTAATAGGGCCGAGCATCCTAAATGCCAATTTAAGTGAATGGGAGGTATGTGTGCTCAGCATGTCTGAAAATCAGTTTCAAGGTGTTTAAAGCTGGGCTTTCAATAACTGAGACATCTAAAATTAGAGACCACCTTGATGATCTGAGCCTAAACTGTTGAGCTCCATGTTTGTTCGTGTGTAAAATAGGATTAATAGTAATACTTTACTCACTGGTGTATATTGGAGGGGTAGCCATGTAAAGCACCCTCTTGTATAGCCTTGACTTCCATTAAACATAGAAAAGTTGTTTCATAGTGAGAGATTTAAGCAGGAATGGAGGGGCAACACACTGCTCATTAGCAGCCCTCAAGCTGCTCTTCTGCATAGCTGATTCCAAACTAGTTAATTCACTTAGGGAGAAGGCTAGGATACTAGTTGACGTAGTGTAGGATTGTTCACGGTTCTCCGTATGGAAACTTTGCAACTTATCTCATCTAAGTCTAGTCTGTGTACATACACTGTATAAAATACATATTTAATACCTGCCTCAGAGGGGTGTTAGAAGGCTCTGAAGATAAATGAAAGTTATTAATTAATTATGTGGAATTCCAAAATTGTTCATCTTCACACAGCCTCCATCAGCAATTGGCAGCCCTTTAACCTCTTGCCATCTGTAAGGCTGGAGTGATGCTATAGGGAGAACTCCCATAGACCCAGTATGCTGTAATGTCCTTCGAGATTCCCATCTAGAACAAGCTCCTCAATGCCTGCTGGTGGGACAGGACCCTGAGACCTTGGTCAGTGCCAAGGGAATACCAGGGCAGGCCAGATGCAATTGCTAAAGTTGATCAAGTGTCCAACAAAGGAGCCTCCAGGCTTTACTTCAAAGGACAACTCATGGGGATAAATTCCAAAGAAGCTCTGGCTGCCTGTCCAGGAAGACAGCTTTCGTACGAGATCCCCTGATGTAGAACTCCTTGGTATCAATATATCACCCATTGCTTAAGGACAGAAAACAGAGATATGAGCCATGGTAACAGATTGAGATTCTTGAATCAAGGGCAAATGTTAAGTTACTGATTATTTTCAGGAGAGCTGAGCACCCCAGCCTAGAGAGGAAGGATGGTGGTTAGGTGCTAGCCTGGGGTTCAGTTCCCTGCTCTACCACAGACTTCCTGTGTGACCCTGGGCAAATCACTTAAGGCTGGATTCAGAAAGGGTCTTTGGTGCCTAACTGCCTCATTAGGCAACTAAACCCAATATTTAGATGGCACTGACATTCAGAGAATCACTACTTCAGGAGAGGATTCGTGGGAGAGAATTCCAAATGGAGATAGGCAGCTCCCTCCTGCCTGTCAGGCACCAAAGGTCCAGATCAATGTGAGTTAGGTGCCTAAATACCTTGTGGATCTGGGCTCTATGTCCTACCCCTTTCCTCTGCATTTCACTCCAGGCTGGCTTAGGTGGCTCCCCGCTCAGCTTGCTGGCTTCTGAGAATCCCTTTCTTAGGCTCTGAATACTTCCCATACAATGCACGGGGAGCCTGGGTGCCTAACTCAGGGCTGTGAATTCCACTGGGTGGCAGGGTATCTAGGAGTTAGGCGTTGCCCTCAGTTCCCCATATGCCAATATGTAAAATGGGGATAATAGCACTTCCATACCTCACAGGGTGTCGTGAGGGTAAATAAAAAATACTCAGATTGTGAGATGCTTGGGTATTGTGCTAATGTGGCCCATATAATTAAGTACCTCATATTTATAGATAGATTGCCCTGTCCCTTCTCCATCATGTTTGGGTTGGCATTAAGGGGCTCAGTCTTCTGAAGCAGGGAATGCACAGATTCTTTCTCCCTGATTCCCTCCCACAAACTCCCATATGGATATTAGTAGGGGGTCCTAACGTATTGTAGAATGGATCTGCTGGTATCACTGAAAGATGGACAATCCTCTCTTAGCTCTTAGTCAAGCCTCTGCAGCCCAGACTCAGTGATATCTTCCACACAACACTGCTTCTCTCCCTAATGAGGAAGGCAATGAAAACCATTTGCCTGTGCATCTGTCATTAAGGCAACTCAGGGGTGATGGCACAAGGACAGGCATTGAGGGATGACTTTATATAATATGTGCTTGCTACATGGGATTTGGCAGGGCAGCAACAGCCTTTGACAGGGAGGTGGGGAGCTGCAGTGGATTGGCTGTGTAGGGATGGGACTCTGATTGGCAGCTGGAGGGTCTCAGCTTGTGCTGGTGTCAGCTTGGTGCCAAGAGTATGCCATTCACTGACTAGTTGGGGTGCACAGATCTGAATTTCATGGCTGACCCTCTCCGACAGAGAGCTGCCCATCTGTCTGTTTCAGCTTTGATCAAATTCTGGTTGCAACATCCCACTGACCACAACAAATGAGAGCCGCTGGGAAAGAGAGTGGGGTGCAGCCTGTGAATGAAGCATCAAGAGAGGACATGAGCACACATTTTTCCTTGCTGCTGAGCTGATTGGGTAGCTCATGGGGACACATGTCAGAACCCAATTAGGTCCAGCACAGAGGAAACAATTTTCTGGGGGCATCTGCTGTAATTAGCTTGGAGACAGAGATCTCCGGAGACATCTGACCCATTTTTGAGGGCTTGTGGGTTTTTCATGTGTTTAATATTATCAGTTTTTTCAAGAGGTGTTTGCACTTAAGTCAAAGGGGTTGGAAATAGCTGTCACTTTTCTAGCTGTGCACTTCACAAGGATAGGAACAAACTAAAAAAGTCTTGTTGCCTTTGCTTGACTTACTCCACCAGCAGCCCCAAGGGGATGGAGTTTGAACGGCACTTGGGATGACTCCTGCTGCTGCTGGCTGGTCCTACACCAGGGTCTCCAGTGATGGACACAGCAGCCTCCTTGGAGAGCTAGATGCCTCTCCCACAGAGAGATAATTGAGAGGTGATATACCCAAGGCATCTATCCCATGCCACCTAAGCTGGAGCCTCCAGAGTACCTTGTGAAACCCAAACAGTTGGTGCTATGTGACTGAGGAGTTCCAACCCCGTCCCCACGCTTGTGTTGCTTGAAGGGCCGTATTCATCCTTGGTATAAATCCAATGTCTTCATCAGGGATGAATTTGCCCCAATATCTCCAGACATAACCAGTTTCCATCAAGTCAACTAATGCCTCAGATTCAGTTTCTTCTCTCTTAAACCACAGGGGCATCTGTTTTCGCTTTTCAACTGTCCTGGCAGAGCTCACTTTTCCACATTTCAGCATGTGCTTTTTGCACATCAGCACTAATGGCTGCCTGTGTCTCAATTCAAGCAACCAAAGAGAACCATCCTCTACAAGGGACCCCATGCTTACAGTACAACCCAGACTCTACAGCAGAGGTTCTCAAACTGGGGATCGAGACCCCTCAGGGGGTCATGAGGTTATTACATGGGGGGCTGCGAGTTGTCAACCTCCACTCCAAACCCTGCTTTGCCTCCAGCATTTATAATAGTGTTAAATATATAAAAAAGTGTTTTTAATTTATAAGGGGGCGTCGCACTCAGAGACTTGCTGTGTGAAAGGGGTCACCAGTAAAAAAGTTTAAGAGCCACTGCTCTACAGTTAGGATGGGAAATCCAAATCAAGAGTCTATTTTGTGGATCAGATTAATTTCAAACCCAGTATACACAAGTGGGTCAAGAATCTAACCCAGAGCCAATGAAGGTTTTTCTCTGTCTGTGAATCACACAGGTGGCAAAGTTTCCACCCAGCACTGCCACAGGAGCTGGCATTTCACACAGTGTGGCTCCTCTTACACTGTTATCTCAGTCTCTTGAGCATTTGGCAGGGTGAATTATACATTGGACACTTACTGGTGCATTAACAGGGCTAGCAGAAGACTTGTCTACTTATATGGTCCCAACCCCACAGCTTCCGAGCACCAAATGCCAAACCTCTTCCAGAACACATAGGGGTGACCCTATTTTGGCAGGGTGGTAATGAATGTTGAAGGTTTATATGGGAGTGAGGAATTGGTTGGCTCAAATAACTGATTATTTCCAGACATGCTGGCACTGAGTTTTCTACACTAGAGACTTACCTCCAGATGCAGATTGATTGTTCCCTCTAACTCACCCCGCATCCCAACACAAAATTCCCTCAATTGTGTGTTGCTCATGGCAGAAGTTGAAGTAGCTATACTAGGGTGCCATTTTTAATGTTTTTTTAAAGTGTAGGATATTTGGTAGGAAAGTGTAATATGATGGTTTTGAGCGTAGGCTGGCCTCCACTGAAACACTGTCACCCTCAACACTCATTTAACTTGTTTGAAAAAACCTACCACATTACTCTGTATAAAACCCTGATCCCTGGGTGAGCACCTATACTTTATTATATAAAAATACCCAGTATTGCCAGCCCCAAGCATTCAAAATTCATGAATTAGGTAATAAAAATGAATGTGATTGGCTTACAAATCATGAGATTTTAAACATTTGGGGTTCTCTTTATTTGCCTTCTGGTTTCTGAACCTTTAGGGTGCATATAGGGCACAACTTCAAGCATTTCTCCACAAACATAAGGGCTAAAGGCTTACATTTTCTTTTAAATGAAAGTCAAGAAACTCATGAATTCACATTATGACGAGACCTGGGGCTCCAAGTAAAAGAAAAACCAATTTTGCATGACTCGCAATAAAATCACAACCGCTGACAACACTGAATACCACATTACTCTCCAGATAGTGAATATTATACCTTTCCACACAGGTACCACAGTGTCCTACGTGTAAAATATTCTGCAGTCGAAGGATATTTTAAAGTTCAAATTCAATTTTTTTAGTAATTGTCTTGTCATAATCTGCTCTTCTACAGGTGAATGTGTTTAGAGGCTAGGGCACAGGTACCTTCGGATTAAACAATGGAGTTAAGCCTCTGTATGTAAATTGGGCTCACTTTCTGGCTGTCAGTGCTTGATACCATGTAACTAATATCCAGCCTGATGTTTCCTTTATTATTATTCATAAACTTCCTTTCCTAACAGCAATCAGACTCTTCAGGCTATGCTGTTCTGGGGATTATCACTCTTGCTGGGTGTTTAAAGTCACTCCACCTCAAGTCCTCTGCCTGTGACAAGCGCCTGAGGCTAATCACCACAAAATGTGATGCCTGTCATGTCTTCTTGCTTAAGTACGTGAGGCAGACCTGTCATTCACTAAAAGCCTTTACATCTGTTATTACATGGTAATCCTCATGCATCAGGCTTCCATGTAAGGAATCAGTGGAGCCCAGCAATCTATGGCTCAGTCTTAGTTTGCATAATTCCCAAATTGCAAGGCAGCTCACTCTCCTTGCTGAAATCATTAATAAGCAATAAGAGCATTATATAAGTAGTAGCAACTTTTTTTAAAAGTATGATCATATCAAATGCTCTTATAATTAGGACAAAGATGAAGAGTTGGGCTGAGGGAGGGAGTGGATGAAGCTTTAAACTGAACCCCACCATGATATGAGTGGGTTGCTCTGTATGTGATACCTGTCAGGGATGCAGTCTGATGTGTAAGGACGGAAGTAGATAATTAAATTATTAATTATGTTTGTTCTGATGGAGCAATGTTGAACATCATAAATAACATTACCCATTTATACCTCTCTAGCCCATTTATACTCAATTAGCTCACCCCATTAGAAGAAGCCTGAGAAGATATAGGCCTCATGATGTGCCCTGACAGCCATCAATTCAGGACTCTGTTGGATAAAGCATGGAAAATTGTTCCAGTGTTAAGAACTCTCTCATGTTTCCACATTTAAATTAGGGTGACTGCCAGTTGGAGCGTTCCATCTGATTCCAGCTACATTGCTATTGCTTGGCAAGAGACATGGCCGCTCAGGTACCCAGCTCCCAAATTGTAACTTAGATCAGATGTGAGAGACTTGTAGATTTTTCTCCAGGAAGAGGCTATGTGACTGGGTTTGAAGAATCAGTACCTACTGGTAAATGAGAGCCAGGGGGAAGTATGGTTAATGGATGTAACTAATAGGCTGATTACTTCTGAATAGGAGAGATTTAAAAAGTCACCTGTCAGAATTGGTTTCCCTCTAACTCTGCAGCAGCCCTCAGAGGTTAGCATCTTCCTGATGTGCCCCCTCAGTCACATGCATGAACACGGGGAGGTTGGGTGGCGGGAGGCAGCTGCACTGACACTATGAGGTTGCAGGAGCATGATGGCAATTTAGCAGAGCGATTAAATGATTGCAAACATTTATTAATAGCTTTGCTGCTGCAGCAGCTCCTCTGGGGAAATCTTGCTCCCTCAGGGATGCTCTCATGTCCTGCTTGCTTCCTTCCAGGGCTTCAGGATTTGGAGATGCAGCTGTGGGCTGGATTTCAACATAAAGCATTAGACTTATATAAAATAGCACATGACCCAACAGCACACAATTGCCCAGAAAGAAAATGCCCAACTGTGAGAAAGAAACAAGCAGGAGATTTCCAAGGAAAAAAAGGAAAGGAATTTTTTCCAGATATTGTTTGAGCATCCCTTCCTTCCTGGTGCACAGTGGCTATTCACTCCAGTCCATGGTTCAGTGGTTCCCTAGGGCCTGGCTGAAGTGGACTAGCTTCAACAGCAGGGCCAGAAATATTTGTCATGCTGTGCAGAAAAATCAGTGAAAGGCAGAGCAGTATTAAAACAGAAATTGAGAGGATCTATTAAAAGAACCCTGCAGAGCATTCAAACTTCACAAGAGCTGGCTCTCCCACTGTTGTGGTGGCTGCTTTCCGTTTCTTCAACATCAGAAGGGGGCAGAGGTTCTACAATAAAGAGAGAGGGAGAGAAGGACTCGCTCAGCAGGTGATCACCTTAAGTTTGGTGGCTGAGCCTGATGAGCAGCAGGTCAGCGCTGTCCAAGGTGTAGTTGAGATGGCTGTGATGGGTTGGATCACAGAAACCCCCTTGGGGCTGCCAACGGATGTGCCAAGACTACTTCTGCCCCTGCTTTCCTGCCCTGGCAACTTAGGACTTCAGTGCCCTGCTTGGTTTGAGCCAGACCCACTAGCCTGCTGCAAACCCAGACCCATGTCTGAACCATGTCCCCTAACAGCTGTAGGCTTAACTGAAAGCAATTTACAGAAGTGTTCCCGTCTTTAACACTCAGATGTCCAACTCCCAATGGGGTTCAAACCCCAAATAAATCCGTTTTACCCTGTATAAAGCTTATACAGGGTAAACTCAAAAATTGTTCGCCCTCTATAACACTGATAGAGAGATATGCACAGCTGTTTGCCCCCCCCACCCCAGGTATTAATACATACTCTGAGTTAATTAATAAGTAAAAAGTGATTTTATTAAATACGGAAAGTAGGATTTAAGTGGTTCCAAGTAGTAACAGACAGAACAAAGTGAATTACCAAGCAAAATAAAATAGAACATGGAAATCTATGTCTAAGAAACTGAATACAGATAAAAACCTCACCCAGTAAGCTTCCTTTTACAGACCAGTCTCCTTCTAGTCTGAGTCCAGCAATCACTCACACCCCCTGTAGTTACTGTCCTTTGTTCCAGTTCCTTTTAGGTATCCTTGGGGGTCGAGAGGCTTTCTCTTTAGCCATCTGAAGACAAAATGGAGGGGTCTCCCGGGGTTTAAATAGACTTTCTCTTGTGGGTGGAAACCCTCTCCTTTCTCCTATGCAAAGTCTAGCTACAAAATGGAGTTTTGGAGTCACCTGGGCAAGTAACATGTCCATGCATGACTGAGTTCCTTACCATCCAAGCCACATTCCTGGGAAAGCCCAGATGTGGATTGGCATTTCCAAGTTCATTGTTGGCTTAAGGGCTTCTTCATTGGGCTCTTACTGAGAATGGTCTTTTCTCAGGAAACTGACCAACTGCTTCACTAAAATCTACTTAGAATCAAACAAGTGTGCAGCCAATATTCATAGCTTCGAATACAAAAAATGATACATGCATACAAATAGGATTACTCGATTCAGTAGATCATAACCTTTACATAGATATGTTACATGGCATATGTAGCATAAAACATATTCCAGTTGGGTCATATATATATTCATAAGCATATTTCCATAAAGCCTTATGGGGGGCACCATCACAATAGCTTTACCTTTTTCCAGCTTATTTGAGACATCTCTACTCCACTGGAGCTGATCATGGCGACTGACTGGTGTGAGACTGCAATAGGAGGATGAAAATATAAGCAATTGCACACTATGTTGCCTGCCCTGGATTCCCCATGCAGAGGGGAAAAACTAGTTCCTTACAAATCTTCCTAACTAGATCTAGGCCCTAGAACAAGTTAAAATGGCCGTGGACAGCATATAGGGAATAAAATCTTTCTGTCAGGCACCAACAGCAGCAGGTACAAGTGTTTGGGCCCCTATGATTGTTGTAAATCAGACCCAGAATTAGGTGGGAAGCACAGAGCACCACTGCACTCTCTCCCTCTGAATGCTTATTCCCCAGTCATTGCTACTCCTGTACAGCATGTCCAAGCAACTGGAAATGCCATTGGGGCACCAGCTGCTGGCCACCTGGGTTTGACTTCTTGGCTCCATCTGGAGATTTTATCTTTTTTTCAAATGTACTTGCTCTGCATATGATCCAAACAAACCACAGGGTAATTTTTAAAAATGCCAGTGCACAATGTGTGCATCACTGCTCTGTACAGTAGAATGGGCAGCTGGGAGAGGTGAGGGAACAGAGCAGGGATTAGAAAAAGGAGGTGTGGAAGGGAGTGAAGGATGCAGGAAGAGGAGCAAATGAGAGAGTGAGCTAAGCAGTATAAGGCCTACATGCTTACCATCTGAGCCAAGCAAACTCCATTTTTGTGTTATTTCCATAATGTTATAGCTGGGCTTGGTTCTTTCCATACAGGTCCCCCTCCCTACAGAATTTACAGTCAAAACTTTTCCTCACAGACCCTATAATATAATCAGCTGTATAGCATCATTTTAAAGTGACCATTTTCAGGTGCTGATATAAGAACTGGCTAATAGCCATTGATGGACCTATCCTCCATGAATTTATCTAGTTCTTTTTTGAACCCTGTTATAGGCTTGGCTTTCGCAACATCCTCTGGCAAACTGTTCCACAGATTGACTGTATGAAGAAATACTTCCTTTTGTGTGTTTTAAACCTGCTGCCTATTAATTGCATTTGGTGACCCCCTAGTTCTTGTGTTATGAGTAAATAACACATTCTTATTCACTTTCTCCATACCAGTCATGATTTTATAGACCTCTATCTTATACCTCCTTAGTTGTCTCTTTTCCAAGCTGAAAAGTCCCAGTCTTATTAATCTTTCCTCATATGGAAGCTCTTCCATACCCCTAATATTTTTTGTTGCCCTTTTCTGAACCTTTTCCAATTCCAATATATCTTTTTTGGGATGGGATGACCACATCTGCACACAATATTCAAGATGTGGGCGTACCATGGATTTATATAGAGGCAATATGGTATTTTCTGTCTTATTATCTATCCCTTTCTTAATGATTCCCAACATTCTGTTTGCTTTTTTGACGGCCGCTGCACATTGATGTTTTCAGAAAACGATCCACAATGACTCCAAGATCTCTTTCTTGAGTGGTAATAGCTAATTAAGACCCCATTATTTTATATGTATAGTTGGGATTATGTTTTCCTATGTGCATGACTTTGCATTTATCAACATTGAATTTAATCTGCCATTTTGTTGCCCAGTCACTCAGTTTTCTGAGATCACTTTGTAACTCTTCACAATTTGCTTTGGACTTAACTATCCTGAGTAATTTTGAATCATCTGCAAATTTTGCCACCTCACTGTTTACCCCCTTTTCCAGATCACTGTTTACCCCTTTCTCCAGATCATTTATGAATATTTTGAAGAGCACTGGACCTGGTACAGGCCCCTGAGGGACCCCACTATTTACCTCTCTCCATTCTGAAAACTGACCATTTATTCCTACCCTATGATTCCTATCTTTTAACCAATTATGGATCTATGAGCAGCCCTTCCCTCTTATCCCATGACAGCTTACGTTGCTTAAGAGCCTTTGCTGAGGGACCTTGTTAAAGGCTTTCTGAAAATCTAAGTACACTATATCCACTGGATCACCCTTGTCTACATGCTTGTTGACCCTCTCAAAGAATTCTAGTAGATTGCTGAGGCATTTTTTCCCTTTACAAAAACCATGTTGACTCTTCCCCAACAAATCGTGTTCACCTATGTGCCTGGGAATTCTATTCTTTATTATAATGTCAGCCTGTTTGCCCGGTACTGAAATTAGGCTTACCGGCCTGTAACTACCAGGATTGCCTCTGGAGCATTTTAAAAAAATTATGTCACATTAGCTATCCTCCAGTCATCTGGTAAAGAAGCTGATTTAAATGATAGGTTACATACCACACTTAAAAGTTCTTCAATTTCACATTTGAGTTCCTTCAGAACTCTTGGGGGAATACCATCTGGTCCTGGTGACTTATTACTGTTTAATTTATCAATTCGTTCCAAAACCCCTCTAATGACCATTCCATGAGATGAGACTGTATCTTCTGCAAAGTGACCATGAGATGGTTGAGTTCAGGATTCTCACAAAAGGAAGAAAGGAGAGTAGCAAAATACGGACCCTGGACTTCAGAAAAGCAGACTTTGACTCCCTTGGGGAACTGATGGGCAGGATCCCCTGGGAGGCTAATATGAGGGGGAAAGGAGTCCAGAAAAGCTGGCTGTATTTTAAAGAAACCTTATTGAGGGCACAGGAACAAACCATCCTGATGTACAGAAAGAATAACAAATATGGCAGGTGACCAGCTTGGCTTAACAGTGAAGTCTTTGGTGAGCTTAAACACAAAAAGGAAGCTTACAAGAAACTTGGTCAGATGACTAGGGAGGAGTATGAAAATATTGCTCGAGCATGCAGGATTGTAATCAGGAAGGTCAAAACACAACTGGAACTACAGACCGGTCAGCCTCACCTCAGTCCCTGGAAAAATCATGGAGCAGGTCCTCAAGGAAATCCTTTTGAAGCACTTGGAGGAGAGGAAGGTGATCAGGAACAGTCAACATGGATTCACCAAGGGCAAGCCATGCCTGACCAACCTGATTGCCTTCTATCATGAGATAACTGGCTCTGTGGATATGGGGAAAGCAGTGGATGTGATATATCTTGACTTTAGCAAAGATTTGATACGGTCTCCTACAGTATTCTTGCCAGCAAATTAAAAATGTGTGGATTGGATGAATGGACTATAAGGTGAATAGAAAGCTGACTAGATTGTCGGGCTCAACGCGTAGTGATCAACTGCTTGATGTCTAGTTGGCAGCCGGTATCTAGGGGTCAGTCCTGGGGCCAGTTTTGTTCAACATCTTTCTTAATGATCTGGATGATGGGATAGATTGCACCTTCAGCAAGTTCACGGATGACACTAAACTGGGGGGAGAGGTAGATACGCTGGAGGGTAGGGATAGGGTCCAGAGTGACCTATACAAATTGGAGGATTGGGCCAAAAAAAATCTGATGAGGTTCAACAAGGACAAGTGCAGAGTCCTGCACTTAGGACGGAAGAATCCCATGCACCGCTACAGGCTGGGGACTGACTGGCTAAGCAGCAGTTCTGCAGAAAAGGACCTGGAGATTATAGTGGCTGAGAAGCTGGATATGAGTCAGCAGTGTGCCCTTGTTGCCAAGAAGGCTAATGGCATATTGGGCTGCATTAGTAGGAGCATTGCCAGCAGATCGAGGGAAGTGAGTATTCCCCTCTATTTGGCACTGGTGAGGCCACATCTGGAGTATTGTGTCCAGTTTTGGGCCCCTCACTACAGAAAGGATGTGGACCAATTGGAGAGAGTCCAGCGGAGGGCAACAAAAATGATCAGGGGGCTGGGGCACATGACTTATGAGGAGAGGCTGAGGGAACTGGGCTTGTTTAGTCTGCAGAAGAGAAGAGTGAGGGGGGATTTGATAGCAGCCTTCCAAAGGGGGGTTCCAAAGAGGATGGAGCTCAGCTTTTCTCAGTGGTGGCAGATGACAGAACAAGGAGCAATGGTCTCAAGTTGTAGTGGGAGAGGTCTAGGTTGGATATTAGGAAACACTATTTCAGTAGGAGGATGGTGAGGCACTGGAATGGGTTACCTAGGGAGGTGGTGGAATTTCCATCCTTAGAGGTTTTTAAGGCCTGGCTTGACAAGGACCTGGCTGGGATGATTTAGTTGGGGTTGGTCCTGCTTTGATCAGGGGGTTGGACTAGATGACCTCCTGAGGTCTCTTCCAACCCTAATCTTCTATGATTCTATGATGGAGCCTGCCAAGGGGGTCTGGCTAGCTTTCTACTCCTAGACCATGTGCTTGGAAAGATCACAGCAGGTCTAGTCACATTGAGGCAGAACTGAGAAAGTATGTGATCTGAAAGGGTGGATGTGCCTTCTACAGGAATCCACACTGGGGCATTTGAAACAATGTGGTATACAGCACTAGAAATCCTGGTGTAAGGACACAATGCTGCACTGGCTCCCAGTGTATGGACTAAGTAGTCTAACAGGCTGGCAGTTTTTGTGGCCTTGTAGAGCCATGCTCTTCCAGGGATTACAGTAAGTCACGTCTGTCCCCTTACCCCCGATCTGCAAGCCAGCGTACCATTGCCCAACTATAGTCCACTCTGACCCTGGAGAATTAATTATTTAATTTTATTCCTCCACTCCTTGCTTTTCTGGCCATAGGGGAAGTCACCAGAGACTGTGGTGACCCATGGATAGATAAGGGAGGAGGTCATCATGCCCTGAATTTTCATCATAGGCAGGAGACGGCATGGATATCTGGAAGGGGTGGGGGAAAAGTGCCTTCCACAGGTGGGGAGGGAGCTAGAAGGGGACCCACAAGTGTCAGTCCCATAAAGAACAATCCTGCCAATAGGTCTCTTCCATTGCTGATTTCTCACCTGGAGACTTGACAGCCCAGGCCTTTCCGCATTGCTCCAGCTGCTCCTTGAAGGCTACATTTCCTCTCTTGGAAATGACTGTTTTGTTCAACCAGAATCTTTAATCTCTGAGGTTGTTCTGCATAACTACAGGAGGATGTCGGAACCTTGCAGTCTTGGGACAGAGATGAGCATGCCCCTTGCAGGTTTGAGGTTGAGTTGTCAGTGGCCAGAGATGCCAAACTGCAAAAGACTAGTCTGTTCAGAGCCGGTCTTTACATGTGTTTAGAGCACTGTTTTTTTTTATCCACACCTTTCCCCTAACATAGAGCTCCCCATGCTGAGTCTAATGCCTCCCCGATAGCCCATCAGGATCCTGCTGCCAGCCCATCTTCTTGATAATTAAAGAGAGAGATTACTGTACCTCCTGGGGCTTGACCCACCAGTACTGACTGCCAGCTGCCTCTGCTTGCTGCCCAATGGTCAGAGTGAGGACAGTGGCCTGAGCACTTCGTCCTCTCAGCAGGGCCGCCCAGAGGATTCTGGGGGCCGGGGGTCTTCGGCGGCGGGGGGCCCTTCCGTTCTGGGACCCGCCGCCGAAGTGCCCCGAAGACCCGCGGCGGGGCCCCCCCCGCCGCCGAATTACCGCCAAAGCGGGACCCGCCGCTGAAGTGCAGCCCGGTCTCGGCGGTAATTGGCGCGCGGGGCCCCACCGCTGGTTCGGGCACGCACTTCGGCGGCAGGTCCCGAACGGAAGGGGCCCCGCTGCCGAATTACCGCCAAGACCGGGCTGCGCCGCGCGCCCCGCCCCCGCCCCAACCTCTTACCCCCGGCTCCCTCCTCACCCGGAGTCTCAGCGCCTTGGCTGAACAGCCGCAGCGTGTGCCCGGCGGGGCCTGAGCTCCGTCCCGCTCAGAGCCGCGTGGCGAGGGGGCGGGGCTGGGAGCTAACGCCGAGCGAAGGGAGCCGAGCTCAGCCCAGAGCTCCCAGCCCCGCCCCCTGATGACGCGGCTCGGAGCGGGGCAGGGCTCAGGGGCCCCGGCGGAGACTCGGCGCTTGGTGCGCTGAGGCTCCAGGAGAGGGGCGGAGGTGGGAGCCCCCGCTGTTCTCTTGGGGGCCCCTGCAGAGCCCGGGGCCCGGAGCAAATTGCCCCCTTTGCCCCCCCCTCTGGGCGGCCCTGCCTCTCAGGACAAATGCTCCTCTTCCTTACGTTGGTCCAACCCCATTGGAATCATGGGAGGTTGCACCATCATAAACAAGAGAAGAATTCAGCCCCTTGTGTTTTGTCATTCTGCCCGGTTTGAAGTTAAGAGCATGCCACCTTTGTGGGCTGTACTTCCCTGGTGTTCTTTGCAAACTGGCAGCTGTATTAAAACTGGCAGTTGCATTAGCTAAAAAGCTTGTGGTTCTGCCACAGTGATGTTCAGAGACCTGTGTGTATGTAGGGTTCTAGGTAATAATTGGAGATATACCAATCTCCTAGAACTGGAAGGGACCTTGAAAGGTCATCTAGTCCAGCCCCTGCCTTCACTAGCAGGACCAATTTTTGCCCCAGATCCTAAGTGGGCCTCTCAAACTCAAACTCACACAACCCTGTTTTTAGCAGGCCAATCAAACCCACTGAGCTATCCCTCCCTTCCATTCTGTTTGTACCCAGCCCATTCTTCTTGACTGGGGCAGGTCAGCAGCACTGCAGTAAGTGTTGAATAAATTTAAAATAGGATAGAAGAGATTAGGTGAGAGGCTGGGGTATCCAGCTCCTTTAGAGGGGTGCTTAATGGAGGGAATTGGCAATTAGGGCTCCTAGCTTTTTCCCAGGTCTTCTGACTTGTTGTCACTTCCCCTTTTTGTGTCTCAGTTTACCCATCTGTAAAATGGGGATAATAGTTGTCTTACTCATAGGATGTTGCGATGCTTAAATTCAGCATTCTGAGAGCCCTGTACATCAAGGACTAGAGATGTGCAGAGTTTTATTTATATGTGCCCTATATTTTCTCCATTTTGTTGTCCTCTCTCTTTAAGGCAAAGAATATTTGCATGGAGACAGAGAGCCAGATTGTGAGCTGATGTAAATCTGCATTACTTCACTGAAGTCAGTGGAGCTACACTGATTTACATGAGCTGAGGATCAGTCCCAGAATCTTTGGGCAAAGTCATCTCTGTCACAAGAAAAAATGATGGAAGATGAAGCAGTAGAGACCACGAAGTGGCAAGGGCAGCCAGCCAAGGGGTTGGAAAGCTGGGCTGTGAGCCTTCACAGGACCCATGTTTGACTTAGGTCAGGGAGCTTTTGGAGACCCTGTGATGAGTCTTGTGTCCTTTAGTGACCTCACAAAGACTATGAGGGACTGCATTGATTCCCTCCCTTCGGTGATGTCTCTTTATTTTTCCCTTTTTTGCAGCGTGCCTCTCAGTCTGAGCAGCAAGTAACAGGATTACAGCTGAGCTACATCTAAAATAAATTGCACGAGCCTCCAAATAGAACAAAGGAGCAAAGTGCTAAATTTCTTATTTTATAAATAAAGCAGGAGAGGGAATATTTTTCAAGATTTTAAATAAAATTCCCTTAATTAGAGATGTGAGAAAATGTTGCTAAAGAATTCATCAAGTACCAGGGATTTGCCTAATCTGCTCCTCTCCCATTATTAAATAAAGATCTGGGCTTGTAACAGATCCCATGGAATTGACCCATGAAATTCATTTCCTCAGCCATCATACTACATGAGTAGGGATTGGGATTTGCGCACAGCCATAGGAAATACACTCCTGGGATGCACCGAACCAGTTCATAGACTTTCATAGACTTTAAGGTCAGAAGGGACCATTATGATCATCTAGTTGACCTGCACAACGCAGACCACAGAATCTCACCCACCCACTCCTGTATCAAACTTGTGTCTGAGCCATTGAAGTCCTCAAATCATGGTTTAAAGACTTCAAGATGCAGAGAATCTTCCAGCAAGTGACCCGTGCCCCACGCTGCAGAGGAAGGTGAAAAACCCCCAGGGCCTCTGCCAATCTGTCCTGGTGGAAAATTCCTTCCCGACCCCAAATATGGCCATCAGCTAAACCATGAGCATGTGGGCAAGACTCACCAGCCAGACACCCAGGAAAGAAGTCTCTGTAGTAACTCAGATCCTACCCCATCTAACATTCCATCACAGGCCATTGGGCATATTTACCGCTAATAGTCAAAGACCAATTAATTGCCAAAATTAGGCTATCCCATTATACCATCCCCTCCATAAACTTATCAAGCTTAGTCTTGAAGCAAGATATGTCTTTTGCCCCCACTACTCCCCTTGGAAGGCTGTTCCAGAACTTCACTCCTCCGATGGTTAGAAACCTTCATCTAATTTCAAGTCTAAACTTCCTGATGGCCAGTTTATATCCATTTGTTCTTGGGTCCACATTGGTACTAAGCTTAAATAATTCCTCTCCCTTCCTGATAGTTACCCCTCTGATATATTTATAAAGAGCAATCATATCTCCCCTCAGTGTTCTTTTGGTTAGGCTAAACAAGCCAAGCTCTTTGAGTCTCCTTTCATAAGACAGGTTTTCCATTCCTTGGATTGTCCTAGTACCCCTTCTCTGTACCTGTTCCAGTTTGAATTAATCCTTCTTAAACATGGGAGACGAGAACTGCACACAGTATTCCAGATGAGGTCTCACCCGTGCCTTGTATAATGGTACTAACACCTCCTTATCTCTACTGGAAATACCTCGCCTGATACATCCCAAGACCACATTAGCTTTTTTCATGGCCATATCACATTGGCAGCTTATAGTCATCCTGTGATCAACCAATACTCCGAGGTCCTTCTCCTCCTCTGTTACTTCCAACTGATGCGTCCCCAGCTTATAACAATAATTCTTGTTATTAATCCCTAAATGCATGACCTGGCACTTTTCACTATTAAATTTCATCCTATTACTATTACTCCAGTTTACAAGGTCATCCAGATCTTCCTGTATGATATCCCGGTCCTTCTCTGAATTGGCAATACCTCCCAGCTTCATTTCATCCGCAAACGTTATTAGCACATTCCCATTTTTTGTGCCAAGGTCAGTAATAAAAAGATTAAACAAGATTGGTCCCAAAACCGATCCCTGAGGAACTCCACTAGTAACCTCCCTCCAGCCTGACAGTTCACCTTTCAGTATGACCCATTGAGTCTCCCCTTTAACCAGTTCCTTATCCACCTTTCAATTTTCATATTGATCCCCATCTTTTCTAGTTTAGCTAATAATTCCCCATGTGGAACTGTATCAAATGCCTTACTGAAATCAAGATAAATTAGATCCACTGTGTTTCCTTTGTCTAAAAAATCTGTTACCTTCTCAAAGAAGGAGATCAGGTTGGTTTGGCACAATATACCTTTTGTAAAACCATATTGTATTTTGTCCCAATTACCATTGACCTCAATGTCCTTAACTACTTTCTCCTTCAAAGTGTTTTCCAAGACCTTGCATACTACAGATGTCAAACTAACAGGCCTGTAGTTGCCCGGATCACTTTTTTTTCCCTTTCTTAAAGATAGGAACTATGTTAGCAATTCTCCAGTCATACGGTACAACCCCTGAGTTTACAGATTCATTAAAAATTCTTGCTAATGGGCTTGCAATTTCATGTGCCAGTTCATTTAATATTCTTGGATGAAGATTATCTGGGCCCCCTGATTTAGTCCCATTAAGCTGTTTGAGTTTGGCTTCTACCTCGGATGCAGTAATATCTACGTCCATATCCTCATTCCCATTTGTCATCCTACCATTATCGCTAAGCTCCTCATTAGCCTCATTAAAGACTGAGGCAAAGTATTTGTTTAGATATTGGGTCATGCCTAGATTATCCTTAACCTCCACTCCATCCTCAGTGTTTACCGGTCCCACTTATTCTTTCTTTTCTTCTTATTTACATGGCTATAGAACCTTGCCACACAACCTTTATTTTATCAGACTCTGCCCACTTTGAGCAGTATCCCAGTTCACCCATAACACATACTCATACCCTGCCTTTGTGCTGTACTGAACAGGAGCTACCTACACCTGTCCTACACTCAACACAGCCTACTCCATAGAATGAACACATCTACTGAATTGTACCTAACTGCTGTCAATCACCCGTGCCCCACTGCTGACACAGCACTGAAATGAGGCATACTAGATCTCTCAAGGTACACACGCATCTCTTTCCTTTGATCACACAGCCAGGGATCAGGGAGAGGGACTCACATACACCCCAGAGGGGCACAGTCCCTGAAATCACCTCCTAGCACAATCACAGCTCTTCTGCACTACACCTAACACAGTGTATGCAGCTGGAGTGCATACAGGTATTTCCCACTGGTTACTGTCAGCTTCAGCGGAGCAGAGTTAAGGTTGTGTGGGTGCATACCTTAATTCTGGCTTTCATGCATTTCAGAAGTGAGTTGGAAATACCTTAATTTCCTAGTTTTCACAATTTTGAGTTTTGCTGAACTCAACATTCTGGAAGGCCACAAGATACCACCGGGAAACCTTAACTCTGCATTAACCAAGGTTTTTGTCAGTGAAAAAAGGAACTAAGATGGAATAGGTTGGATACCCCATAAATTCTGTAAGGAATATAAAGGCCCATGGTAATGTAGATAGGTCCTTTTCAAGTGCTGGGTTGATAGAGGATGGAAGGGATGGTGAATCTGTCTGTGTAGGTGCTGGGGTTGTGGAAAGGAGGGAATGGGGTCTTTAGTTTTCAGCCATTGACATAGAAGCAAGGCAAGAGAGACAGCAGTCTCTCCATTGCAATTCTTGGGAACAGAGAGGAGGAGAAGAAGTAATAATGAGAAGGAGAAGTCAGAAGTGGGAGTGGGAAGGAGAGTTGGCTTTCCAATGCCCATGGGTGTAGAGCTGGGGTAACTTTTCAAGGCACTAAAGAGCAAGGGTAGAGAGAGGGTAGGGGACTTTTCAAGGTGCTTTGTCTCTGGAAAGCCTCTCTTCTGTTTAGAGAAAAAAAATTTCTTCAAAGACAAAATGCTGCCAGGCAACATGAATTTAGAACAGTTGAATGATGAGGCTGCTCATGATGAAGTTGGAAAACTCAGAAGTAGGTCAAGTTTTAAACTATATGAGAACAAAGACATTAACATTTCACAGAGGAGGCTTTCTTGTTCTGGTGGTAAATTAAAAACTGGAGGAATAAATGCAAAGGCAGTTGATATAAAACTGAGTGGGAAACATTCCAACAGGATTATTGTATCACCCTGTCATGACTGCATTACTCAGGACTCTCCATCACTGAGACATGACTACATCACTTTTTCTGTTAGAAAAACATCCACCAGCTCTTCTGTATCACAGCACAGCACCCAGGAGCCTTCATCACCAAGACATGACTGCATCACCTCTGCTGTAGCACAGTACAGCATCAGGGAGCCACTTGCAGTGAGAAAACTGCTAGGTGATCTCTGTTGTATTTCAGCCAAAGTATTGAGTGACTGAGTATTGAGAAACTGAATGAGCTGAGATCTTGACTATTCTGATTCTATCTTGAACCTCATCATTCCTGATGGATTTTATTTCTTTTCTTTTCTAACCATTGCCACCCATGTGTTTTCCCTCTTTTATTCACAGGTACCGCTCCTCTTGTGAACCACCAGCAAAACCATGGCTTCAGTTCTCTCACCAGATATTACTGAAGGGAACAGCCATGTGGTCCCATTGGCTTCACTCACTGTTAGAGCTCGCTTTCCCAGATGTCACTCATGAGATCTGTCACTGTCATCCAGTGCAATTTGTGAGAAACCGAAGAACAAGTTTCCATAGTTCATGTTTCTTTAAACGCTCCATTTCAGGAGTCCAGTGTCACATGATACCCTCATTTTCTTCCCCACAGTCCTGCTCCTTGCACACCAAGGAGATCTGCTTCCGAGACCTTGCCTGTCCCTCTCCTACACCATCAGATTCATATTCCCTCCCTCCCTGATATTCTTTTTCTTCTCTTTAATCCCATCTCTTCCCCTGACTCCTGCCCCTGCTGTGAAATTCCCCCATCACTCATCATGTCTCAGGCAGACATGGGCTGCCCCATTCATATAGCCTCATTTCTCTAAGTGAGGGCTCTCATTCTCTCACGTGCTTGTTTTCCTGCAATTCAGAGGGCATTATCCCCTTTTATCTTGTGTTTGGGGCAGGCCCTTCCTTAGTGAGGGTCCATTTGTCCACTAACAAGGCCCACACAAGCAAAGCAAGTTGCTTCTGGAACCTCTCTTCTTTTGGAGGCCCTGCATCCCATGCGAGTTCTGGAACTCCACACTGAGATACCTTCCTCTCCAGCAGCAGGACCGGAGGAAGAGGTGTCAGTCCATCTTTTCCCCTCACCAAAACAGGAGGCAACTCATGGCCAGATTTCCCCATTCTAGCAGTTTGGGCACCTGCAGAACACAAGGATGGCTTTGTCTCCTATTGTCATTCCCTGCTTCTGTCTCCAGTCTCTTCCCTGGGGAGGCAGAGGCAGAGCTTGGAAAAAAGGTACATGGCAGGTCTCCTGGTACTTGACCTGCCCATTATCAGGGGTTGGATAGCAGAAATTTCCTGCATGGAGACTGAAGGATTTGCCCCTATAAGGGGACACTATCATCTCCATCACACACCAACTAATGGGCTACAAGCTCTTATCAAAAGCCAGGCAAGCAAGGAAGATGGTATGGACAAAAGAAGCTCAGGGCACCAGTGTCTCCGTTTCTAGATCCTCTTGAGAGTTTCTCTGGAATAAGCATTATTCTAGCTCACATGGACTTTTTTGGGTTCATGTGGGTAAGGGGTAGGGATTTGTTTGTTTAGCCTCCCTGTCCCCGGACTACTGCCCTTTGAGAGAGAACAGTGTGTTCTTTGCTCCTGGCAGCCACACTCAACCTGACACAGTTGGTTTGGTGGGAGCCACAGAGCAGGCAGGGATGACTCATTCTGCCTCAATGGCTCATTCAGGAGCTGCAGGGAGAAGCTATTTATAACCAGCCCTTTCAGGTTCAGTGCAGCAGCATCTTCAACACAGGGAAAGGGAGGGGATTTTTCAGTTACAAATATAAACACTACAGTTCCTCCAGAGGCACCCAGGGAGCAGCTGACCTCAGCCAGTCCTCTATCTCAGTCCCTTTGCCCAGCTCTCTGCATGTGTTCTTGTCCCACCTTGGGCTCTGCCCATAACCCATGTGCACAAAACGCAGACTCTTGGCACTTATCTAGCTGTCACCCATTCTGTCTGTCAGTGAGCCTAGCAAACTCCCCTAACTCTGTCTGTCTTGTCATTGAAGCAAGTTTCTTCCCTGGATGGTCTCAAACAATCTTCATACCAACAGGAAACCCCATCTAAAACCTTCTGAGGTAGGATTGCCAACATTGTAGTTAGAAAATAAGGGACTGTTTTCTTAGCACACCCACCCCACCCCCCTGATATTATTATTATTAATAATAGTAATAATTAATAATAAGCAGTACTCACCTATATTCACCATGGGTATTTCTTGCTGCTTTTTGCAGCATTCAGCAACTCCCAATCTTGTTGTACAGAGATGAAAAAATAAGGGATGTCCCTTGTAATAAGGGACTGTTGGCAACCCTAGAGTGTCCCTTATATAGGAACTAATGCTGTAATTTATGGGATTCATGAGTTATTTTCCTGACCCTGCCTCAGACTCACTTCATCTCTCTGTGCCTCAATTTCTCCACATGTTAAATGGGGACAATGATACCCATCTTTGTTTAGCATATTGAGATCTATGGATGAAAAGCGCCCCCATGTTGTTATTACCGGAGAAAGGGGCACAGACTAATAAGAAATCACATCACATAATAGCAGGGAACAGCATGTTCAAGAGAAATATATTTTATAAGCATCGACCTGTCTAGATCTAAGTATTTGTGTGGCATACATCATGGAGATTCTGAGCATGTTTCAGGATTCTGAATTTTATGTTAAAGTAAATGGTTTTGATTTGTCTGTCCTCTAAGATGCTTTTGAAATCAAGTCTGCAACAACCCAATGAGCTCCTGTTGTCTTGATATTTAGTGTGTGTCCCTTACCATATTCTTAAACCTACATGCATATTGGGAACAACTCAGAGATCAAAGAGCTGCATGGCTCGCATCATTCTGCAACCC
This sequence comes from Mauremys reevesii, assembly GCF_016161935.1. Lineage (NCBI taxonomy): Eukaryota > Metazoa > Chordata > Testudines > Geoemydidae > Mauremys > Mauremys reevesii. The sequence continues at coordinate 21,799,436 of NC_052640.1, read as the reverse complement.
CTTCCCACAGATATTGCACTTTTCAGCTGGCTCTGAAGCATCACTTCACCATGGGCCTCCTCTCCTTTCCCATTCCCACCTCTTGTTTGTCATGTCCATTCACACCAACAAGACCACTGCTCCTTCACTGTGTATAGCCATTATATAGGGCCAGTGCCTCCATAGGCCATCTGGCACATCCACAGCTGCTAAATCTATACCAGCAGGCCATCTGCTCTTCAGAGTTCCCCCAGCTGCCCAACTCCCTTCACTGCTCCCTTACCTGGCTGCCTTAAATCATTGCACCCTGAACCTTCTGGGCTTATTGGCCCTATTAGCAGTGTCATTTTGTTAATAGTCTAGGCCCTGAAGCCATGAAATAAATAACTGACTTGTCCCTGTTTTCTTATCAGTTAACTATATGACTAGCACACACTTATAAAATAGCCAAGCAGTGATGCTGCAGGAATCATTCCTTTCCCAATGTCCAACTATGAAGTTTCTGTCTGAGACCAGTAAATGTGAAAAGACGTATTCTTCAGTGGGTGACCAGGGCTTGCACTGGGCTGATAGGCAATGGTATGGCAGATCAGCACATCTCTCAAGCTGCTATCTTCTTCCAAATCTCAGCTTTCACTTTTTAAAAAATCAGGGCTTTGTCTACATTTAAAATGCTGCAGCGGCACAGCTGCACCGATGCAGCTGCACCACTGTAGCGCTTCAGTAAAGATGTTCTTTGCCCAACGGGAGAGAGCTCTCTCATGAGCATAAAAAACCTACCTCTGCAAGCGACGTAAGTTTTGTCTGCGGGAAAACTCTCCCGCCAACATAGAGCTGTGCACACGAATGCTTATGTTGGTGTAACTTATGTTGCTCATGTGAAATAATCACTCCCCTGAGCGACACAAGTTTTGCCGACATAAGCTGTAGTGTAGTCATAGCCTAAGTGCTATCTGCACCAGGAGTTAGGCTTATATAACAGCATTGCTCAGGGGTGTAGTTATATCAACATAAATTGCTAGTGTAGACCAAGCCTCAGTGTCTGTCTATGATGGTTGCAAAGAGAAACTAACAAATGTGAAATGAGTAATTGATGCAGAGGTGTTTACATGAACCTGCAGAGAACTTGGGACAATATCTCTGATAGATGGGAACTGCACCATTCATTTCAGTGAGGTGTGAACTCAGATGACTGGTGATGATATATTAAATGTCAACACCATTAGCTATTTCATTTCTCGACTCATCTTGCATAGGCCATGAGATGGTACCCAGAGCTGTCCTTGGCCCATGGTCACAGGATTACCCTTTCCAGCAGCTGTCTTGCCCATTTTCCCTTCTCTGCCCTGGACACAAGCTGGCATTTACCTCTCCTGTTTCAGACCAAGTACTTCCTGCATATCTCACCATCTTCTCTTTGACTTAGGGTTGATGACACTCTTCAGGAAAGCTCAGGAGTTGACAACTACCTCCTCTAAGCCCAAGAGGCCATGATCTAAGTGCCAAGTGTGAGCTGCACTGGTCAGTCTCCATGATCCCAGAGTGGTCAGGGCCATGGAGGGGAGATCAAGAATGTGTGCATGTCAGAGGCTCAGGAGGGATTTACCTTCCTGCAATTCCAATTGCTTGTTTTCTATCTGGGGAAAATCCCTTTTGACAGCCCAGGCGGAGAGCTTCTAATTCCCGTCTACGGCTCATTTTTCACTTCAATCCCTCAGCGAAAGGACTTTAATGCTTGATGGATTCAAACTAAATTATTTCCATTCCTGTGGCTTTGCAAAAGCCTCTAGGGTGTGTGTGTATGCAGGGGAGGAGGGGGGGGGACTTGTTTTCGTTACATTCCGATAATCCCCCTCTCCAAGGGAAATGCAGTTCATTTCTTCATTTAGGAGCTTCTTACTGATGATCCCTCTCATGCTGTCTTTCTGGCTCTTAGATCACAGCAGTGCCCATAGAAGAGCTGCCATTTCAGGGGCAAATTAGTGTCCCTTTCTCCTGCTCCACACCAGTATTTCTAGTACAGATATGTATACAAATAAAACCACCATTGGGATGTGCTCCAGGAATGGTACTGGAGTGGTGGTTGCTTGGGTGGAAACGTGCATCTTCCACAGTCCTTGCCTCTCAACAGGACTCTTTGCAGGGAATGGGGAAGAAGCACTGGTTATGAGACTAGCAATTACAGCCTGGTACATGGCATCACCTTAGCTGAGTTCTATTCCTATTTCTGCCATTGACTCACCATGTGACCGTGGGCAGGTCATGTCCTCTCCTGTGCTTAAGTTTCTCTTACTGTAAAATAGGGATCATGATGTCTGTCTCACAGCAGGAGCAGTGGGTGTGAAAATTAATCTATGCTTCTAAAATGTTTTGAGGTCCTCATATGGGTGGGACTATAGAAGGGGAAAGTATTGTTATTTATTCCAGTCCCAGGCTCTCCCATCAACAAAAGTCACTATAGAGAACGATGAAGGGACACTGCCTGTGAGAGAACTTGTTGCAGGCCCAGACTTTCCCAGTAGGAGGCTCTCTAGGGAATAGTATAGCCACAGAGGCTATGGAGAAGCTCAGAGCTCCTCCAGTCCTAGTGTCTCCCAGAAGGCATCTACTGGGTAAGTAAAGTATATTTTCAAAATGAAATCAGTACTGTTTGCCCAATTATAATGTGATACGAAGTGGCATTTCTCTGATAATAACAACAAGCTGAGGCCATCACGGGCTGTTTCCTGGACAGTGGCAGGAGAGATGGCCTCATCTCTAGAGGAGATGATTGTCTGCTCATTCACTCTGTGGAAGATTTTCTTTCTTTCTTTCTTTCATATATATAGAATAAATAGAATGACTACAGAGTGCACATACCTGAGAGAAGGAAGATACCCTAGTCTCCTCTCCCAGGTTCTCCTCTTTTTGTTGCTCTGTCTCATGACCTTTACAGAGGTTTTTGCATTGATGCTTGAGATTTCTCCCCCACCCCCCGCCAAATATAACACTTCCCACCTCTTCATTTGCCTTTGATCACAGCCTTGCAGATGGCTCTGACATTGTACGCATTCCCTACACCAGTGCAAAGCCTTAATCCTTTTAATAGATGGAGGTTTTCAGTTTAAGTCATTTATTAATATTAATTCTTAACTGTAAAGCATTTTGGTGACATCTGAAAATCTGTCTTACATAACATCCTTATTCACACTTGAGTCCTTCAGATGTGGAGTGCCAGGGAATAACTCCCTCTCTCTTTTGATCTCCCCGTTCTGTCATTAGTCCTTGTGCCTTTAATGCACAAAGTCATTAAAAACATTTCAAGTGTTTAAGCTCAGTTAATGTATATATTTTTAAAAAATCCCACTGTATTATGTGGAATGTGATTTGCTGTCATGTTTGCATTTAAGTGCTGCAGCAGTCAGCAACAGGAGTAGAGCAGATGACTCCATGAAGTCTTCTAGCGGTCTTGTTATGCAGATCTAATGGGAAGACTTTAGATAATAATGTGCGGTATGCTATAGAAACTATGAGATAGAGAGAAGATTTTTCCCAAAGTGCTGAGCGTCGCTAACTTTCTATATGCGACAGCTCTTGGGAAGGGGAGCATGTGATAGAGAACCTAGGACTTGGTGTTTTAGAGAGTTGGGGATCCTGGGAACTAGGAGCAAATAGCTCACTTATTTTTATAGCTATTCCAGCAAAGCACTGAGCCAGGGAAAGGGGAAAAGGATCCTAGCTGGTCCACAGTCATAATGAGCCTTGTTCAGTTTGAAGTTCTTAGGTTTCCTCTGAATTTCCTGAAGATGATTATTCCTTTCCTGACTACAGTACTGAATCCAGTTGGTTCAGTTAGCTGCCAGCCTTTTCCAAATGTCAATTGCAATATTTGCATCTTTAGTGAGTGATTGAAGTAGTCTTTAAAATCAAATACTGGCCTCTTCACTGATGTGAACCTTCCTGGAGCTGATTGGGAGACTTTCTTTAGGCCCAGAGCGCTTTCATACGTGTCCTTACGTCAGCATAGTTGAATAACAGCAGCAGCTGGTATCTTTGACTGAAAATCTGTTCTTACCAGGTTTTTGGCCATATTCTGCAGACTTAAGTTGTTTGCATGAGCTTCTGTAAAGCATCTGAATATTTGGGTGTGTAGGGAAACTAGACTTGAACTCCAAGAGTTTGATCCTTCTCTCAGTCACACTGGTGAAAATCATGAGTAACTCCATGGAAGTCATTGGAAGCAAGCTGGTGTGAGATCAGTATCAGGCCTCTTAATCTTTTGATGTTTTCCCATTATTAGACCATGGGGGACACTCCTATGTCATTGCAGAGCCTCCTTCTCCCCTTTTAGACTAGATAGTTCAAAACCAGGCTGTTGTTTCCCCTGAGCAAAAGACTCCACCACCAAAACTTGTTTTCAATAGGATGCTGTCAGATTAAGTTTGGCTCAGATCTAGGTGGTGTGTAGGGAGGAAAAAAACTTTGATAAGACCTTAAACCAAGATAATTGTTTCTATTAAATTAAAAATTAAGTAAAGTCCAGTGCAAACAGTGTTGTGAGTTTTTCAAGAAATAAACAACACCATCCTGTGTTCATAATCCAAACATTGTTGCATAGAGGTAGTTAGTACATAAGAAACTGAAAGTGAAGCTGACTTGAAACTGACTAGATACCCAAAGTGAAGTGACTGCCCTTTTCAGTTCAATGTACAGCCTGAAAGAAATGCAAAGAGTAGACAAAGAGCATGAATGCTAAATTAGATTTTGAAAATTATTTTAGTTTTCATACACTGTGGGGTTGTTAATAACCAGATAATTTAGAGAGGTGAGCTTGAACATCAAATCTGAACTGCTTCCTTCATCCCAGCTTGGAAAAGGATGGGAGACTGGATCTGGACCTATTCCTATAGTTTTAGGATCAGGGTCACATCAAAAATTGAAAGAAGCCTAGTTTCTTGCTTCTGGCTTGGATGCTGCCCAAGAAGACAGGAAAAAAATCATTTCCAAAATCACAATAGTTAATACTTTGTACTTAAATAGAAATCCTTAAATAGAAATAAAACAGTTTCAAAACACTTTAGAAAGATGGATACCTACTTTACATATAAAGTAACCAAGGCACAGTGAGGTAAAGGGGCTGATTGTTATAGGTACCACTCAGTATGAGAAAACATTACAGCATTTGGCCTCAACTGTCTCAGATAAAGTCACGGGATCAGAGAGGGGACTAGAACACAGGTGTCCTGACTTTCAGCCCCCGTGCTGTATCCACTAATTTGTGCTACCTCAAAAAAAATAGGGAGGTGATTTTTGCCATTGCAGGTAACTTTGAGCGCCTGTGCCTTATCTTCTTAGTAAGATGAAATATGCCCTGTTTGTTGTATTTTCATCTAAAACATGTTCTACTATACAGTCCTAGATAAAACAGCTACTCTTTCCATGTGTGCTAATTTGCCCCTGTAAAAACTTGTCTCCTTGCCTTATGGAAAAGTACTGTAGAGTTTAATAGCAATGAAACCAAGACATTTCTCTAGGTATTTAATAAGGTTATATAAAAATTGGTTTGAAAAACCCTATAAAATGTAATAGAAAATGACAACCTTACAATGGAGGGGTTTTTAATCATTCTATGGAATTTAATAGAGGATGCTATCCCTGCTATAGAATTCAATAGGATGGTTCAGAAAAAATCTATACTAAGGTTATTATTTTCTATTCAATTCTATAGGACTTTTCCATAAAAATTAGGATCCTTCATTCTAATCCAATCCATCCCCCTAGAGGCATGTTAAGAAATTTAACTTCCTTTCTGTATCATGCAGTTTCCATCAGAAATGGAAGTACCTCACATCAATACTTTGTGAACTTTTTCTTGATTTTGTTTTGCCTGCTAGGATTTGTAGCCACCCCATTTTCCATCCATTTTGACAAGGTGCTGGCACAGTCACTCTGTGCTGCTGTGTATGTGAATGTGTGACATTTGCGAATGCACTAACACCTGGTTCCTTGTTCTTCATTTAAAAAAATTCACCTGAATGTGCAAGTGTCCAAGATTTATTTTAGGCCTGCAAATGGGGCATAGAGTATGCCTAGTGCACAGGGATGTAAGTCAGGAGACCTGGAGTCTATTCCAAGCTCCTCTGCTGTCTTGGTATATTTGCTGGACAAATCATGTCAACGTCCTGTGTCTCAGTTTCCCCATCTGTAAAATATGGATAATGATTCTTACCCTCTTTCGGAAAGTGTGTTGCCATCCTGTAAAATGTAGTAAGTACTCAGATCTGGGTTGTAGTCCCTAAAAAAGATTTTGTGCTTTTTGCCCCCCATGTGGAATATTTCTTAATGCAATCCTCTTTATTGTTCACTTTGTGCTCTAGTATATAGGATTCAGTGAAAGCTCAGTTAAGTGACATGGGATTTAAATTCCCAGGGAACGGGGAGCCAAATAAGAGCTATGGCCTGAGGCAAATCTCATCCCAAATCTCAGGTTTATTTGTCTCTCACAAGATTCAGTCTATTAACATCATTATAATTATTATAACAATTTCCAGTTCTATAGCACTTTTCACCCTGAAAGATCCCAGTTCTCTTTTCATACTGTATATCTAGAGATCTTTCTCCCACCACTGAAATGCAGCCATCTCTGAGGTGTGACACCACAAGCATTCTGTATTTATAACAGTACTGTAGGAGGAGAAGTGAGCAAGGACTTCAGTTAAAACTGAATGGAAAGTTAGGCAGAATGGCCCTGATCCTCAAAGGTATTTAGGTGCCTAACTGTCATTGAAATTAATGGTAATTAAGCATCGCATAACTTTGAGATTCTGGGCTAATTAACTATTCAAGCTATTAGGAAATCAGGGTAGTACTCAAACTCTTGCAAAAATATTATTGGATCTTTTAGTGACTATGAATCCTCAGTGCCTTTGTGTTAAGTTTCATGCACAAAATGGTACCTCCAACAGCACAATGCCCCCTAACAGTGTGATAGGGTGTTGGTTCAGCATTGACTCAGAGAAAAGAGGGCTATCTACTGGTCTCAAACTTTTCATATTATGATCAGAGTTTGGGGTTTTTTTTGCCTTCCTCTGCACCACGTGGGTGTGAGTCACTTGCCAGGATTATCTGGGTATATCTCATTTAATCATTTCCTTGCGATTGCAGAGGCCTCAAGCACTGATGTATCTCGGTCTTTCCTATTCCCTCCTATCTCTCCCTGTGAAACATAATCTAGTTTTTTATGGGTCTTGTTTACTTTGGTCTTATTTCGGTTGTTGGGTTTAGTGTGTGGGTTGTGTTGGTGGCCTGTGCTACACAGGAGGTCAGACTTGATGATCTAGTGGTCCCTTCTGGCCTTGAACGCTATGATTCTATATTTGGGTGCCTAAAGTTAGGAACCTAAATCCAATTTAGGCACCTAAGTAAAAGTGACCTAATTTTCAGAGGTGCTGAGCTACTACAGCATTTGTTGATTTCTGTGGGAGTTGCAGGCCACTTTTCCTTAGGAGCCCTAGCCAAGATCTTTACATACATCATTTTAACGCCCAAGTTTGATAATTTTGACCTGAGTCACCAGCACCACCTCTTGCAATCCCTTGGGATTGCCTTAGACAGCTCTCAGGTTCTAAACAGACTTAAACCTGCTTAGCGTATATGAATTAGGTCCTGATCCTGCAAGAATCCCCTTGATTTTAAGGATCAGATCCCAGCCTGAGGTGATGAAGCTTCAAGCTATTGTGGTTTATCTTCTTCCCCACAGTGAACGGGGTTAAGCTGAAGCTGGTCAGTGCATGTCCATATTTTCAGACTCATGTTTTCATTTCTGTTTATTGGCTGTATGTGCCAAATTGTCTCTCCAGAGCTATGTTCTAATGGCACCTTGTTGATTTTGTACCATTAGCTATGTTCATTATGTAAAATCTTTGCAATGAAGGGAGAACAGCTGCCCTGGAGCCTAGAGATAATGAGTGAATCACTCTGACCAATCCAATCTGAGTTTGAGTTCAGGTTATTTATTTTACACCCTTAGCTCTTTTGCTGTAATAACTGAGTTCCCCCTGCAGTGTCATGATGAAAGCTCATGTTTTAGTTGTTATATTGGAGAGACCAATGGATGAAAAGGAGCAACTGCTTGTGTCCTAATTTCTCAAACACTCGGCAGGGGGTGGCAAGATGAAATGGCACAAGAATCTGTCATCATCTGCAAATGGCACACACGGACACTTCATTCCCAGTGAATCCTGAGTTGCAGAAAAGAGCCATTTCCTATCATAAGGTCAAGAGGTGTCCTCTACCAAGGATGGACTGGCTGCAGCAAAGATCACCGTGCTAGGCTATAAATAAAGGCAATAGCAATCGCCTCGGTCCTTCCCCAGTGCAGATCCTTGCTCCCATTCCATCCCTCAAGAAGCCCTCCAAATGCAACCCCTCAGTGTTTGGTAAGTAGGGTGTGATAAATAGAGAGTAGTTTTTCCTTGCTGGCACATATTAAAAATATGCCAAAGCAGGCAAAAATGGAAGACATTTACCACATAGGCAGGGATACTTTCACCTCTGCTCAGTTCAGCTCAAGAGTCCCCCTATCTCTCTGAAAAGAGGGCACTGCTCATATGACCCAGGTGTAATTTTAGGCCTTCCTCTCTTCCCTTCAGGGGAAGAGATCACCCCATCACATGACCTGATTCCTTGGGACTGCCTCACCCTCCCACAGGCTGGAGGCTGGAGGCTGTGAGCTCCCAGAGGAAGCAGGGTGTCTGGGAGACTTGGACTCATCCAGGAAAGATGCTTGGGAGAGCAGGGCTCATCTGGAAGGAGAGTATTGAGAGGTCTCTTGTGAAAACTTTTCCTCTCATGTTAATTGTTGTGCTCAATTAGAGCTAAAGATGAGCCAATTGATAGAACTTTACTTTCCTATTTACTCTCTGGCACCACATGTTTTTTTGCCCTGGAACTTCCACTTGCCATCCACAGACTGGCACCCACGTGTCCCTGATAAAGCAATGTCAATACTGCTTTTATTTTTTTACATCAAGAATTCTTTTTAACACAAGGACTCAGAAATCTACAACTTAATGTGCTGCTCCATCTGCCATGTGGTTTACCCTCCCCTTCTTCAACGCCACAGAATGCCCTGCTAGGTAGAGATGCACTGTGAAGTGGATCACAGTTTGGTAGGGAATGGGTCTGGCTAGAGGAAGGACCACAGTTATCCACTTTGAGTGCAGAGTGAATGGATCTGCAGGGCCAACCCAGCTTTAAGGACTGAGTTAATTCCCTTCCCAGCCTGTAGGGCTAGAGCTGGGTCTGTAAGAGGGAGCTCAGAAGGATGCAGCTCTAGGAAGATTCCTGGGTTTGTTATGGAACTGAGTTGGGGTGAGCTGCTGCTTTGCTGGAGCTTGGGTGAAGTTAGGCCCTGCTCTTTGGCTCAGGGAAGCCCTGCTGTATTTGTCCCTTAGAGGGGCAGGGCATTTCTTACATTTCCTTTTCTGCTTGGTGTGGCCAATTGCAAAGATGTTTAAAGTTCACTGATGTGTGCAATATCATCTCTTGCTCTAAGTGGCCCATCATGATAGCAACACAGGGTCCTAGCCATGCAAAGGTCTGCATCTTTCCCTAGCATCATCATGACAAGAAATGCTGTTTGCCCCTGTATCTTTCTCCTTCACCCCATTGAAGATTGCTCCCATGTTTCATGTCCCCACTGTCCTGCTAGAAGGGCACCACCTGATTCTCCCTCTGACAGGCCTTGCAGCGTCACTACATCCCCTGTAGCTAAGAAGACAAGACAGAGCTTCACTTTCTCTCTCTCATATTTTTCCCTCCTCCTCCTCTCTCCTCTCTCTCAATCATTCTTGGCTCTCTCGCACTATCTCTGTTTCCTGTAGGTTTTCTCTTCTCTCTTGTAGGCTGCTGTCTCTGTCTTTCCATCTCTGCTGCCACTTAGATTGCTAAACCCCTCTTTCTTTCCCATCCCTCCCCAGAGTCCCCACGGGGCCACTTTTGTCCCTTTTCTCCTCAGAGTTATTTGATTGCAGAACTCAGTCCTCTCCTGGCTGCTTGCTGCCCTTCATCTAGTGCTGGCTGAAGTGAGCTTTCTGTTCCCAGTGACACTGCATGTGTAGGTAACCGGAGTGGATTTGATAAAAGTGATTACAGCCAGAACAATAATGCCTTTGTAATGCTGTGGGGATTATTCTTCTCCTATTGAGTAAGACCTAAAGAACAACGCCACATCGTCAAGCAAACAGAACCTCCAGCTGTCAATGCTGTAGCTCCCTTTAGAGACAGACACATGCTTGGCCAACTGCATTTCCCCTGAAGGCAGACACTTGGCACCCTTGTTCCCATTGAAACACGCTGTGATTCTGCATCATCATTTGACAGAGACAGAGAGGTAGTGGATGTGAAGGGCCTTCTTTTGCCATGGGATAAGTCCCCTCTCTAGCAACCCAGCAGCTCTGCCTAGTCCACCTTTGCTTTCAGTTTGTTCATCCTTCGCACTCCTTCTTCCTTTGATGGATGATTCTATAATAAAAATGACCTTCTGGAAGAAAAAAAATCTCTTATAATTTCTATCCTATCCCCTACTCCTTGAACTTAAATTCCTACCCCTTTCCTGTACCAAAATGGGTCTTTGTAGGAGCCTTTCACACACTCTTATCATGCTTAGATCCCCATAAAGGCAACAACTTTCAAGACTAAAACAAGTTCAGTTTCATCTCACTTTCCTCAGGAAAGGAATCCTTGTTCCCAAAAATCCTCAGTAAACGTCTTTCTACCATTATCATTTCAGAATGCCTTTTCAGTCGCAGCATATAAGCCAAATTCTGGTTCCAGCAACATCAGTAGCAAAATGCCCATTGGCTTGCCTGGGAACAGGAGTTGGTCTAGCATGTTCTGGAGTGATTCAGAGGCTATTTCATGAGCAACAGTATTGGGCTCAGCGCTCTACAGAGCACAGAGGAAGAGATGGCCTGTCACCCAAGGAACTTACATTCTACATTAAATAGCCAGTACAGCTTGGATACATAATGCCATAGCTGCTTGTCAGATATCCAAGCAGTGAATTATCCCTTTGAATAAGGTAATGGCCTACTCTTGATCCCCTGGCAGGATGCCACCAATGAGTTTCACAGGGCAAGGTGGGATCCTAATAAGAAGAGAGCGTTCATTTAGTGCACAAGGTTAGTGAGTGAGTTCAAAGCTAAAGCAGCCCTATGGAAGAATGTCTGAACGTGAATGTGGGAGAATGATAGAAAAGGAATGCTCAGGAGGAGATAGAATAGGGGCTTCTGGGAGTCAGGACTCTTCTGTTCCCAGCTCTGTCATTGACTTGCTATGTGACCTTGGGTAAAAGTCATTTTAACTTATCTGTGTCTCAGTCTCTCCACGTGTAAAATGAGAATGAGACCTGCCTGTCCCATACGTGTAGTTGTGTTTGTAAAGCACTTTGAGATGCTCAGATGGAGGTGCTCCTTGGAGAGCAGAGTGTTATAGTTTTAATAGAAGAAGGTAGTGTTACTCCAAATGCAAGTGTAAGGAAGACAAGAACCAGGAAAATGTAATACTGCAGAAAGATCAGTTCCAACGAATCACAAAGCCCATGGCCTCTCCTTCCTCAGCTTGTCCTGGGACATTTCTCACAGCTTGTCCTGGGACATTTCTCACTCATCTCACTGTCAAGCAGTTCCTTAACAGGGCTGCTCCGTAGTCTCTTTAATACAAACTGAAATGTGCTCTTTTGAGTTCCCTTTAGGACAGATAAAACACCCCAGGTTCCTTTGAATCCTGTTCCATTTCTTCCAGGCCCTTTTCAGTAGTGCTAAGGAGGGGCAAAAAGATTCAGATCCCAACAGCAAAGAGATTTTGTTAATTGTTATAAAGACTGGGCAGGATTGTTACCACTTACAGGCAGTACTGCATTCATAATTACCTGCTGGAATGGGACAGGCACCTCCGTGCCACCTGCTGACATTGAGATGCCTATGATTTGGGGAATGGAATTCCATCCTCTTTCTGGATTAGTCTCTGATTTTGAATTACACAAATAGCTTTGACATTAGTGCCATCTCAGGAAGAAGTGAGTGCGCATGTTATGTAATATAATCTGAGTGTCTCAAAGATTCTGTTCTGTCCTCTTTTGTACTGCCAGATGGCATAGAATATCCATTCTCTCTGGAGAGATGTTCATATACATCTAACAGCTGGATTTATGGTGGTTCACTCTGTAACTGGGCACTGTTGTTCCTTGGCATTTGGCTCCTGCAGATCAGCTAGCTCTTTAGTATTCAGCCAGTGCCACACAGTCTCTTGCCTTACACTGCGATCCCAAGATTAAATTGTCTGCAAGAGGACATAAGTGAAGAACTTTAAACGCAAATTTGAAAGGAGGGGCCATTTCAGATTCTCCAAACATGTTCCTTCCCTGATGAGACCTAGGCCTGGGTTAGTGAACAACAGGTGTTAGATCCATGCTCTCACTCTGTCCCATTCTGCACTTGTTTCAGCTGCTGCCTGTTTCCTTGCTGCTCTGTTCTATAACATGGTTCTTAGGCTGCATTGTTATTGACTCAGCGGAGCTGTTTCTTACCTTCATCCCTGAAATGCTCTCCAAAGCGATGAATCACACACCTGCATAAGTGACTCCCTTCCCACAAATGAGGCATCTGCTCAAAATTCTGCAGTGCTCAGTTGGTTGAGACAGGGAACTATAACCCATCTGCTGGCAGTGGTATCACCACAGTCCTCAGAAATAGCCCCAATAACTTCATGCTCCTTCACAGCAAGCAATGTCAAGTAGCACTCCAGTGGTGTGAACTTCCTCACAGCAGTGCACTGTCAGTGCCAGCTGGGACAATATCATAACTCCAGCACGATGGGTTTCCCAAAGCACACCTAATGTCTGTATGAGTTCCTCGTTATGGATTCTCATACCAGTGTGCTGTTGAGTGTGAGCTTCCTTGCAGAAATGCCTCTTCAGTATCCATGAGTCCTCCAGCTACAGTAGTTCTAGCGAGGACTCTGCCTCTCATACATGTAACCATACTGCTTCTGGAGTGCAATTTTAGTTTAATATTATAAAATATGAACAGCCAGTTATACAAAAGGGCAGGTGGGCTGTAATTAAGAGCTAGAATGACAGTGTAGATTTGATCAGGAAATTACTACTGGACAAGTGTCCTCATCACAATAACCACTATCACAACTGGCACTAATTAGCCAGAGAAATTGGACTCTTCTCTTGACCCTAGAGAGGACTTGAGGCATATTGTGGGAGAATCTTGCACTGCAGCTGTTCTGTAGCTAAGCGCCTTCAGTCTCCAGGACTGTTAATGAAACATAAGCACAGCATGCAAAAGTTGGGGAAGGGGAGAGTGTGGCCTTTACTCACTGAGAACATGTGTCTGATAGGAACATTTAGCGTTTTCTTTGTCCAACAACAACTGATTAAATTTTAAAGCCCCTTTTCAAACCTGTCACCCTTTGCGAATAATGTCCTGGGTTTGATTACAGTAAAACTTGAGACACCAATTTCTTAGAAACAAACGTTTATTTATTTTTATAATGGCCTTGAACCAAGGCCCCAGATCCATTACCAGGCTTGCATCTGAGTTCACAGGAAGAAGCTATTTCTAAAATAGTCTGAACAACTGACTCCAACTCTCCTGAACTTTGAGAACTTTGGGATTTGGATGAGGAATCTGAATCTCCACCTTTTGGAGTGTTTTGATCCAGAGATTTGTTCCTGCCAATTATACCAGTAAGAAGTTTGGATCCAGGTCTAAGATTCCAGGGATCAGGGCCGCCCAGAGAATTCCGGGGGCCCGGGGTCTTCGGCGGCGGGGGGGCCCCCCAGGGCGGCGGCTCTACCACCGCCGCGCGAAAGACCTGGGCATGGCGGCATTGTTCGGCTGAGCTCCGCAGCAGCGCCTGCGGCAGGTCGACCGGAGCCGGGGACGACTGCGGCGGGTGCCGTGGTCCGCGGCTCCGCTTGACCCGCCGCCGCCATGCGGAGGGAGGCGGGAGAGAGCCGGACGAGCGCCCCCCGGCAGCCATGCCCTGCGGCAGGTCCACTCGCCCCTGCCGCGGAGCTCAACCGGCCACGCAGCCCCAGAAGAACTCAAAAGGGCCACCTGGGCTGGGGGCCCAGGGCCTCTTGCCCCCCCCTCTGGGCGGCCCTGGCAGGGATGTACCACGTAAGCAGTGTGAGCTCCCTAAAAACAATGCTCAGAAAATGCCTGCTAGAACTCGGTGGAATGTGGAGTCCCCGATTGCAGCGCTAACTACCACTTTCATAGCTGCGGCATCCTCACAGCAATGCACCAGTGGAAGCCATCACTACACCAGTGGGAGCTTTCTCACAGCAGTGCCTTCAACTCAGCTCGCACCTCAGCTGTGTGAGCTTCCCCACAGCAGTGCCCTGCCCCTGACCTCTGCAGTGTGAGCTTCCCCACAGCAGTGCCCTATCCTCTGCAGTGTGAGCTTCCCCACAGCAGTGCCCTGCCCCTGACCTCTGCAGTGTGAGCTTCCCCACAGCGGTGCCCTGCCCCTGACCCCTGCAGCGTGAGCTTCCGCACAGCGGTGCCCTATCCTCTGCAGTGTGAGCTTCCCCACAGCAGTGCCCTGCCCCTGCCCTCTGCAGTGTGAGCTTCCCCACAGCAGTGCCCTGCCCCGACCCCTGCAGTGTGAGCTTCCCCACAGCGGTGCCAAACTTTATTTCTTAGCAGCAGCCTGATTTAGTCCCTTTTCTGCTGTCCGCTTTCCTCTCTTCAAGTTCCTGCTCACACCAAAGAGCTGGGCCGGGGCTGCTTGGAAAATTGATCCCCCTGCAAGTCACGGCGAGGGCCGGTTACCAAGACAGGGGAAGCGTCCTGGGATGTTTATGGTGATGCTCATTTTCTGCCTGACACCGAACCGGCTCCCTCAGCCCCTCCTGGTGGGCGAGAGGGACGGATTCGGGTTTCAGGCGCTCGGACTCCCCTTCACGTTCATGCGCCACACGATCCCCGGTTAAAAATTCATGCAGCTGCCGCAGCGATCTCCATCCTCCCCCTGCCTGCTGGGAAGCTGCAGACAGCGCAGCCGGGCTGGGTGGGAGACGCCACGGAGCGCCCTGCTTGGCTCCCAACGCCCCCGGGTCGGCTCCTCTCGCTGGGGAGGGGAGGAGGAGACTGAGCGCCTCACCTGAAGGAGCTGCGCGTCGGTACCTTGGGCTGCCAGCAAGGGGAGGAGGAGACGGTGCCCTCCAGCCCCCTGCTTCCTGGCGGAGCCAGTGCCTTCCCAGGCCATTGTCTGGAGCTGTCACATGGGCTGTGGTGCTGAATTTAAGCAGATTTCTGAAGGACATGCCACGAGCACTTCCTCCAGCCTGCGGGGACTGCCGGGCGGAGAGCTTCCCCCAGACAGCAGCCGCCACTGGGTTTAAGATGCTTCTGTAGCCTCCCCGAGATGAGCTCGCCCATTGCAAAGAGCGAATCCAAGTCTTCGCTGCTGAAGGCAGGGGGGAGCCGGAGGGCTGCGGTAGGAGCAGAGCCCCAGCCCAGGAAGAGCCATGCCCGGGACGGGAAAGGGCAACCCAGGTACCCAGCGAGGGAGCTGAGCAGCCAGGAGCAGCTCCATGGGGACCCCAGTTCCAGGAGGCCACTTTGCCACCCAGGAGTCAAGGAGAATGGAGTGAAGGGGCTCAAGAAGCAGTCACATGGACAGGGTGAGAGCCAGCCGGAGCCAGCAGAAGGAGGTCCAAGCAGAGGCAGCAGCAAGGAACAAGCCAGGACATCTAGGCATCATCACGAACATCACCATCACCACCACAAGCAGCAGCATCCCAGCCTGGACCAACAGCAGCAGCACACCCAGAGGGATGGGGAGGAGAGGGAGGAGGACTTTTTCTTCGGTCACAGAGAGGTGTCTAGCAGAGAGTCCCTAAAGCTCTCTGAAGGCTCCTCACCTCTGTCCAAATCCAGCAGCAAGTACTCCACCAAGTCCAACAGCAGCGACAGATCCGGGGAACCAGATCCCCTCTTCCACCAGCTGCACCCCATTCTCAGCTCCGTCTTTGGCCAGGTAAGGACCAGAGGGTCTCACATCTGCCCTCCTCCCATCCTCCCCCAGCACCCGCGTCTTTCTGCCCCTTTACACATCTTTGGCTTGCTGGCTCAGAGCCCTCCTGTGCTTTAGAGATAAGCTTGCAGCTATAAATGCACTGCTTCCTGGCTGCCTCTGCAAAACTTCTCTGAGACATTTGCATCACAGTGGTGCAAAGTTAAAGGGGCGTCTTCCTTGCAATTGTGAACTAGGGTGCGTGTGTTTGTGTGGAGCAGGAAGGTTTGTACCGCGGACGGGCACAGGATAGGCTCAGGTGTGCAGGCTGGGAGCTGGCTTTGCGAGTGTCTATTGATAAAGCGAGGGGGGCATCTGTGCACTTTGTGTCTTACCTAATGAAAGAACAAACCCTGTCAGATCAATGGCTTATAGGAATTCCCCTTGGGAGGCGGACACTGCCGCAGCTGCCCCGGTCTGCTGTGTGACAAAGGGTTCTTTCTGGTTGGCTCTGCTGCGCGGTGTGTGGCGCTCTGAGAGATATCAGGCAATTAATTCAATTTCATCCCAGCACCAAAATGAATCCCACCCCTCACCCCATCCCTCTCTCTCCTTGGCTCACTGAAAATCCACTCTAGTTGTCTGAGCTAAATTGTGTCTGTGTCGGGGGGGAGAGGAGGAGTCAAATAATCTGATCTGAAAAACACATGCAGATATTAGGGTCTTTCTCGCACCCTTGCTTTTCTTTATATGTTTACTTCTCCTTAAGGTACATTTATGTGCAATGAGAATATGAATAATTTATGATGGCAGAGCTGTCAGAAGAAGGGAGGGGGACAAAAAATCCTTCTGACCCAATTCTGCAACCCTCTCAGTCAGTGTGTTGAGATGGAACAGATGCCTTCAGTGTTTGCAAGCTCTTTCTGTGCAAAGCTGTTGTTTTAAACTGCGCCTGGTAATGAAATTACCCCTGACAGGGCTACTCTTTAAAAGTGAAGAGGCAAAGGGAGCCTCACTTCCAATTTTCATTTAGAACCATTATGGGATGTTACAGTACTGGGAAATGTAATCTCCAGGAAGATTAATGTAACTGCAATCTCCCAGAAGCACAACTGTAGGTATAAACCAGTAGCCTGAAGTGCTAAACTCCGGTACAGAGAGTGATCAGTGAAACCAGAATTAGGATTTGTGGTTTTGTTTTATAGACAAAGCTGGCTTGGGAGGTTCTGTAGAAATGTCTAGTCAAGTTGGGGTGGTGGAGAGAGGAAGGGAGAAGCAGAACCTTAGTAGTCAAGAGCAAGGACAGTGTGCACCAGGTCTGTTTAGTTCAGTGTCAGAAAGTGCTGTCTACCTCTGATAACCTTGACTGCACTGAAGAAAATCAAACCTCACCTGTTCCCCTTCCCCAGGACTTTGCATCATCAACAATAGTTTGTTTGTTGGGACATGAATATTATTGTTGCAATGGACTCAGAACTAGTATTTCCCCCCAGCCCCACAAAACAGGACATCAAAACTCAGGGATAAAGTCTTTCAGTAACAACATTCAGGGTTCTGGTCAGTGCCAGTGCTCAATTAGGTGACAAAGAGCAATATGCCACCAGCATATTTGGAAATCTGTGGGCTAAATTCTGTTCAGTTACATCTCTGCAACCTGGCTGACAGCAGTGGAGATGTGACTGAGTATGGATTTTAGCTCTGTAGCACTGCATGGCCTCAAAGTATCAGAACCACAAAATAAATCCACACCAGGGTCCCCAACACAAAAGCCATTGTCTACCTAGTTTTTAACTGACCTTTTCCCACTGATGGAAACTGGCTCTGAATGGCATCTTTATTATATCAGTGTTGCCTACCCACTTTCAGGTGTCACCACCTTCTACTGCATGCCATAAACTCTGCAAGATGTAGTCCCCCCAGTTCAACAATGCCGGCTTGCTTACAAGAAAGAAGGGCACAGATGAAATGCTGCTTCTGGCTCTTTTACCCAGTGCATAGCCCCAGTGCCTGTGAATAAACAGAGATCTTTCTTCATAGCCTGACATTCTGTATCTGTGTCTGTCTGCCTCTTGCCTTTTCTGAAAGGATTTAGATGGAATGACCATTCAGTGGATAATGTAAGACAGGAGTGTGGGGTGGGTTGTAGTAGGAACATTTGGGAATGGGTGAACACAGCAATGCAGTAATGCCCTGGTAGCTACAGCATGGAATGCAGAAATAGTTGGATGTAGGAGCACAAAGTAAATAAAATTGTAATTGTAAAGTTCAGGAATGGATGGAGGCCTGAGGACAGAAGCAAGTGCAAGTTTTGTCATGGTAATAGAAGGGATGGAGGCTGTATCCCAGGAGTGGAGAAGTGAATGTTAGCAGTTAGATAGAAATGTGAGTTTGCAGTAGTAGGGGAGGACAGCAAATTATACTTATAGGAACCCAAGTTTCAATCATGGGTGGATCCAGTGTCACAGGGGTGCAGTAATGCCCAGGATTGCAGTATAGCGTGAAAGGAGTTGCAACACCCATTTATTATACACTGTAATTAAAAGATAGCAACAGCACCATACAGTAAACAGTTTCTTTAGTCCAGGAACTTCTAGCTAACACACCCCGCCCACTGTTTTGTTATCACACAGTGAGTGAATCAGTTAAAATAAATTTTCAGTTGCACATTAGGAGGGGAGCACAATGCTGCAGATTTACAGCAACAACGAAGCATGATCCAGGGGCACCAGTATGTGTTTCCCCAATGATACACAAGCAAAACATCCTCCTCTATTTACATAGTGGTGCAATGATATGGCCACGTATGCAGAATGGTACAATCAGACAGGCAGAAAACGTTGCAGGGATGACTTCACACGGTATTTCATTCTTGCAGTAGCAGTGTGAAATAGCAGTTCAGGACTCCAGAGTTGTGTCTTAGGCAGATAGATTTGTAACTGTACAGGAAGAAACACAGAGCATGGACAGAAGTGCTATAAATATATAACTGGTGTGCTAGCACAACTATGTGGTGCATTGATGGTGTATGCTGCAGGCTAATGCTAAGGCACGGTACTGTCAGGGTACGGTAATGCAGAAAGAAGTATTTTATTAACTACACTAAAGGTGCACTGGTATTGTATATAGAGCAATAGTGCAATTTCAGTGCATCGAACTGTACTGTAGTAGTCGAGTGGTGCCTGGATAAACAGATGTGGGGTGGTGTAATAGTGTATTAGTATAAGCCACGGTGTCACATTAGGCTAATGACATGTTAGTGTGTTGGCTCTGTGGAGTAATACATAATATTATAAAAGCATTTTAGTGTGGTACTTATGCTTGGGTGTTGTACAGCCCCAGAGCGACTTGATAGTACAGTCCTGACAATGCAGTAATATAACAACACAGTCCTGGGGCTGTATAAGGAAGTGATACTGGTGCAGTGTGCGCGTATTTTGGCAGTTCAAGGATGGGATATTTGTGTAGTGTTGTAGCAGGTTGGCAGTCTAATGATAGAGTAATATAATATTGTAAAGGCATGATATACAGTCTCATGGCAATTGCACTCTGTGTGATGTTAGCACAGGGCTGTGCCAATCTGGCAGTGCAGTGTTGTTGTAATACCATAAAACAGTGAGTGAAATGTTACTACAGTGCTGGAGGGGAGGATGAATGTGAATTAGTGAGAGTAAAATTAGCGCAGTATTATGGAAATACAATTTTGTACAGTGAACTTAATGCAGTGTTGTTATGGTCCAGGAGTAGTTTCTTAGAGTGGCAGCGTACTGGTGAGATATTAGTGCAGTGGTGCAGTAATGCAGCTGTGTGGTGGAGGGATACTAGTGCAGTGCTGCAGTGGTGTGGAAGAATGGCAGTGGCAGGAGGACAGCAGTGCAGCAGCATGCAGGTGGGAGAGTGGTATAGTAGTATAGCAGCCTGGTGTTCGATGTTGGAGCAGCAGCATGGCAGCATGTTGCAAGGATGGTGGTGCAGTAGAATGGCAGCATGGCAATGGGATGTGGCAGTGGTGCAGAAGTGTGGTACTGTGATATTGGTATAGCAGTAATGTGGCAGTGTGGCAGGAGAGATAGCAATACAGTGTGATAGAGGGACAGCAGTGCAGCATTAGCATAGCAGCAGGGAGAGAGGAGCACAGTTAGCGTGACAGAGGAATAGCACTGCAGCGTTAGTGTGGCAGCAGGGACAGTGGTTCGGGGATAGCCGGGCAGAAGGGATAGCACTGCAGTGTTAGTGTGGCTGCAGAGTTAATGTGGCAGCAGGGACAGTGGCTCAGGGATAGCTGGGCAGAAGGGATAGCGCTGCAGCGTTAGTGTGGCAGCAGGGACAGTGGTTCGGAGATAGCCGGGCAGAAGGGATAGCACTGCAGTGTTAGCATGACAGCAGGGATAGTGGTTCAGGGATAGCCGGGCAGAAGGGATAACGCTGCAGCGTTAGTGTGGCAGCAGGGACAGTGGTTCAGGGATAGCCGGGCAGAAGGGATAGCACTGCAGCGTTAGTGTGGCAGCAGGGACAGTGGTTCAGGGATAGCCAGGCAGCAGGGATAGCACTGCAGCGTTAGTGTGGCTGCAGGGACAGTGGTTCAGGAATAGCCGGGCAGAAGGGATAGCACTGCAGCGTTAGCGTGGCAGCAGGGACAGTGGTTCGGGGATAGCCGGGCAGAAGGGATAGCGCTGCAGCGTTAGTGTGGCAGCAGGGACAGTGGTTCAGGGGTAGCCGGGCAGAAGGGATAGCACTGAAGCGTTAGCGTGGCAACAGGGACAGTGGTTCAGGGATAGCTGGGCAGAAGGGATAGCGCTGCAGCGTTAGTGTCGCAGCAGGGACAGTGGTTCGGGGATAGCCGGGCAGAAGGGATAGCGCTGCAGCGTTAGTGTGGCAGCAGGGACAGTGGTTCAGGGATAGCCGGGCAGAAGGGATAGCGCTGCAGCGTTAGTGTGGCAGCAGCGTTAGCGTGGCAGCAGGGACATTGTTTCAGCAGTAGCATGACAGGTATAGTGATGCGGGTAATGTGCCCGCAGGACAGCAGTGCAGAAGTAGCATGGCAGTAGGGATGGTGGTGCTGCAGTAGTGTGGTAGCTGTAGCCTGGCAGCAGGATAGCAGTACAGCAATAGCCTGGTAGCATAGCAATCTAATAGTGTGGCAGCAAGGATAGCAGTGCAGTTGTAGTATAACTCCAATTCTTTCTTGTTTAGATCTGTTGGCTCCACAGTACTGGCCCTTTAAGCAGAGCCTTTCCTGGCGTTTGCCATGCAATATTAATTTGTAAGTGATCCTGCCATGTGAGACCTGGCAGTTTTCAGAGCTGTAATGCTTTCACGCCCTGCCTGGCTGTTAAATTTTTTAATGAAGTGATTTCCCAACACAGTTTTCTGTCAACTGCTTTCTAATAGCCTGGGGATCATGCGGGTCAGAGAAAGCCATAAGGGCCTATCAAATATTTACAGGCTCTGTCTGTAAGTGCCCAGGGACAAAGGGCCTGTTGCATTTCCACCTGCAGAGGCCATGAGAGGCTTTATCTTTTTGGTGTCTGTAGTCCCACTCCCAGATCTGGTTTTAATTCTAATGACCATATGAACATTAAACAGGAGGAGGAGAAATACCTTGTTTACAGCCCCCTCTTTTCTTTTTCTTTTTCTTTCCTTGTCTGTCTTCTTCCATCTCTTTGGCGTTTACAAGTAGAAGAGCAATGGAGTCAGGGTGCATCATGGATCAAACCAGAGTGAAAGGAACTAGCCCTGCTTATCAGGTGGTTGGGGTCCCAAGCTGTAGGGGTGAGTAACTGCTATAAGGAACACCCTTCTCCAAAAGGAGCCAGAAACTTCAAGGCAAGAGAATATTTTCCAGCCACCCACAGAGAAGGAGTGAGCACTTTCTCCCTGTTCTCCCTGTTATCCTGAGGTCCTTACTAAGGCAAAACTTTCATTGACATCACCGGGAACTCTGAGTTCCTATTGATTTGAATGGGAGTGTTGCCTGACTAAGAATGCTGCATCAGGCCCACAACTTAGAGCCCTCCAAGCAGAAATGCACAAGGATACTCTTCAGTCTGAATGATGAGAGAGAGAGAGAGAGAGTGAGAGTGTTATGTATATTTCAGTGATGGAAGTTCCCGGATCCCAGACTGTCTTACACAGATGTGTGTGAGTGATGGAGGTCCCTGCATGCTGTGTTGTGCTGTAGCAGAGGGGATGTCATTGTGTTGCAGTGATAGAGGCTGTTGGATGTAGTCCTAGGCTGTGCTATAGTGGAGATGAGTAGTCATATCTCAACGTTTATGGTGAACTGAGGAGACTAGTTCTAACAGCTGCACATTTAGGATGTTAGATTTACATAATCATTTGGGGGACAGGGCATTTCTTCAGTGGGTCATAGTCCAGTCCCCACATTAGCACTGACTCCATTAAGTCTCCTTCCTAGCTGATTAAACATTGAACTTGGGTAACACAGAATAACACAGAAGAGGGAAGCATAATCTCCTCTCCAGCTGCTTTTCTCTGACTGGACTATTATTCCTGCAGCATTTATTGTGGTGTCTGTGAGGTCCTGTCTGCGACATAGAAGTGGATATCCAGAGTGAGCCCAGATGCAGAGAAAGGATCAGTTCTGAGACCAGAATGTTAAACTATAGAGAAGGGATGAAACAGGATGTTGGTATAAAGACAACTCTGAGATCCTAACCATGGGTGCCTGGTGCAGAATCAGAGGATAGGAAAGAGTTGGTTCCCAGGCCCAGAATGCAGGTCCCAAGAGCCTAGCACAAACCTGCAGAAGAGAAACAGCTGGTTTTGACACCGACATCTAGCATGAATCCAGTGCTGTCACTGGTTTCAGGGGAAAGGTCAGGATTGTGATCCAAGGAAAATCTTCACGAAAGGACCCTGTTCCCTGCTTCATTTTCCTACACCAAACATTTCCTCTCTGCTCCATTCCACTCAGACCCTCCCTACTTTCTGTCCCTGGCGGGGGGACTCTTCCACTCCCTTCTAGGGGACCCTGCCTTTTATGGGACTTTCCAGTGAGAGAGGTTCTGCTCTGTCAGTGTCACCAAGGCGCCCTCTGCTGCTGGCCAGCAGAATTCACTACAGTCTCAGTGTAGGTTTCTCCTTAGGAGACTTCTTTATATTCTAGCTCAGGGGTAGGCAACCTTTGGCACGCAAGCTGATTTTCAGTGGCACTCACACTGCCCGGGTCCTGGCCACCGATCCGGAGGGCTCTCTGCATTTTAGTTTAATTTTAAATTAAGCTTCTTAAACATTTTAAAAACCTTATTTATGTTACATACAACAATAGTTTAGTTATATATTATAGACTTATAGAAAGAGACCTTCTAAAAACATTAAAATGTATTACTGGCACATGAAACCTTAAATCAGAGTGAATAAATGAAGACTCGGCACACCACTTCTGAAAGGTTGCTGAACGCTGTTCTAACTTAACCTTCACCCCCAGTCTTCCAAGGGCTCTTCCCCTTATTGACCCCATCTTGCCAAGCTTTCACAGATTCACCCACCAACCATTAGGAATAGTTCTGGAACAGGAAGTCAGTGACGCACTGTGGGAGGCTCGAGGCTGTGAGGTATGCGGCCCCCAAGTCCTCTTCAACTTCCCAACAGGACAGGAGGTATTTAAGTTCAACAGCTCCTTCCTCCCAGGAGCTCGGAGGATGCAATGATAATTCTTTGCCCTCATCATCCAACAGACATTTAGTACAGAAGATGTTGCATGGTAGAAGAAGAGCGCACATGGCTACAACCACTACACAAGTATATGCCTGTGTGCTCATTCACATACACATCCTGTATGTATACACACAGTCAACATACATACGTTCATGCATCCCTGTATGTATACACACAACCTACATATGGGCACCCCTGTATCTAGATATATAGCCTTCATACCTACACTCCTTTGTGTGGGTACACACACACACACACACATGCATCCCTGTGTGCAAAGACAAGCTGAATATACACACACATACAAATCCTTTCCAAACATTCACATGTTCCCATGGTCACACAAATTCCAACATGTTTGTATATAGACTTCTTTAAATGTATCCACACAACCTGCATCAGGTAACAAAATCATTTTATTTAGTGTACACACCACCTTATATATGTATGTATATATGTACACATATACACACACAAACTCTTATATGTTTACATACAGAGTACTCTCTATGAATACACATAAATATATGTACACACAAAACTCTCTTAGAAGGATACACACACAGAACACAACTCCCTCTATTTAAAAATACACATACACACACAACTTCATATATACAGTTTTCTTACAATCCAATAAATGTGCACATGCCCCTGCATGAATGTACCTATATGCATATAAAGGCTAACATTTTCAAATTTTAGTTCTTAAAGTTGGGCATCTAAATGTATAGGCACCGAAAGAATAATACCCTGATTTTTAGATGTGCTGAGCACCCACTGACTGATATCTTCCACTGGAAAAGGAAGGAGGGACTTGTGGTTAACATGCAGAATTGGGAGACAGGCTATTCACATTGCTTCTAGCTATGGTAAAAACCTTGGGCAAGTCACCCTGCTTGTACCTTTGTTCCCTGTCTGTACAGTGGGGATAATACTTACCTCACAGTGGGGTTTGTAGGCTTAATTCACTTACGTCTTTCAGCTCCTCAGCTGGAAGGCACTAGAGATATGCAGAGTATATTCACAGAGCCCCCTGTGTGTTATGAACACAGAAAAACACGGATTCACTTGAGCACATCCATGCAGTCTACCCTTTGCTCAGCAGGGGGGAGAATTTATTGCATGAATTGCTTCTAAAGAGCCTGAAGGATGGAAGCCAGGCACACAGAAGCACCGAGGGACAATGGGCAAGATTCCTGTGCACACCACCTCTGCCAGGGAGCACTAATTCTGTTAGTGATGCATTTTTAAAATAGATCTTTATTTTTAAAGGATTTGGTAAAAACATCAAAGTAAAACTAAGCTAAACAAATATCCATTATTGCTCTGCTCATCAAATACACAACATAATATCTAACCCTCTGACATGCATATACCTGCTGGCTGGATCAGGCTCATCTTTTGTCCTCTAAATTAGCCCAATGTAAGTTCCAAGGACTATGTATTGCCTTGACTTATGTTTCATGAAATATCATTGCACTCAATGGGCTTGCACAAGGTGTAAATCAGGGAAGAGTTTGGCACCATGTACAGTGCGGATCCTGTGTATTTGTCACCAAAATTAGCTGTGGTTCTTTCCGGCATCACAGCTCCAGTTGCTGTTTTGCTCTGATGAGCCATCAGTGGTATTGATTTCCAATAACAAGCAACTGTATGATGTATATCCAGTAAAAGATGCTTAGCTAACTTTGGGCTCCCTTTTAATTATCCAGTGACATTCATGTGACCTTTCAGATAGTCAGCAGGATCCATAAACCTGAATCACATTTCTATTCCAGCAGCAAAGAGTCCTGTGACACCTTATAGACTAACAGACGTACTGAAGCATGAGCTTTCGTGGGTGGATACCCATTTCGTCGGATGCATGGAGTGGAAATTTGCACTACATGCATCCGACGAAGTGGGTGTTCACCCACGAAAGCTCATGAGGAAATTTCCACTACATGCATCCGAAGAAGTGGGTATTTATCCACGAAAGCTCATGCTCCAATATGTCTGTTAGTCTGTAAGGTGCCACTGGACTCCAGGGCCTCCCAGAGGGGCAAGGGGGGGCCGGGCTCCGGGAGGGCCCCAAGAGAAAGACGAGCTCCCTGCCTCCGCCCTCTCCTCTCTCCCTCAGCGCCAGCAGCGCGAGCCCCCCCTCGCCGAGCCCGGCCCCCCCACCCGCGCCCGCCAAGCAGCGGGGGGGGGGGGGGGGGGCTGCTCGGCTCTGCTCTTCGGCTCGCCCGCCGCCTCCCGCCCCGCTCCCCGCCCCGCCGCCCCCGCCCGGACGAGGCGGGCGGGCTGCCGCTGCGCCGCCCGGGGCGGCTGCCGGCGGGTGAGGAGGGGGTGGGGAGGAGGGGGGGAGGGGTTGGGCAGGGCGGGGGGCGCGCCGCCGCCGGGCCGGCCGGGTGCCGCGTTTCGGCGGCGGCGCCCCCGTCCCGCCGGCGCGCCCGAAGCCCCCCGCTGGAACCCCCGGCGGGGCCCAGCGCACGTCCCGCGCACGGCGGCGAGCGGCGGGTCCCGGGTAACGGGCGGGGTCGGCGTCCCGGCCCCGCCGTCCGGAAGCAGCTGGACTCTGCTGCTTTTACAGATCCAGACTAACACGGCTACCCCTCTGATACTTGATTTCTATTCCAGTTCAAGATCCCTTCTTGGAATAGAGGCAAACAGCTGTTACAATTGGTGTGGTCCTGCGCAGTTGTTTAGTAGCCTACTGTACCAAACTCAATACACCTGTGACTGAATTCACTATTAAATCAAAAGTGTTTAAATTTACTAATCTCTGTGCTACCTATCCCTTACTTAACATACTTTGCACATATATAGCTCCTTGCAACCACCCTGAGAAGGGATATAAATGGATCACTTCATCCCACATTGATATGCAGCCTCCACTCTGGGGTAGAATGTGACAGCTATGTAACACTGCACAGCAACATGACACAACTGTTCAGAACAGGAAGTGAAGAAGAAACCTGTATTCACTTAAAAAACTGGAGGGGGCATTTAGGAAGGCAGAATATGATCACCTGAGTTGGAATTTGATCAGGAGACCTCACACTGGGGTTAACACCTTGACTCTTACAAAATGTGTCATTAGATCTTGAAAGAGTGCACATGATCAGGACCTTGGTTTTATGAAGGAGCCTCCAGCCTCATACCAATCTGCAGTGTCACACTGGGGTATTGGTTTAGTGATGACTCCAAGGGAGGAGCACCACCTGTCTAGTCACCAGCACCATTGATGGCAGCACTTAGTGTCTCGCCAGGTACAGACCCAGGCTGACCCTGGGATCAGAGAATAATTAGTGCTTTCTGCAGTGTCGTGTTTTTTTCCAGACAGTGCAACTGATTCTCATTTCCCCTATTCCTGAGTTTAGGGCAAGGATGGGCACTGAGGGGAAAGATTGTTTAAACTAGAGGGCCATTTCCACTCCACAGTGTGTAACTGAGATTCAGGACCACTGCTTTTCTTTGAACAGTTAGAGATAAAACTGTCCTGAGCAGCAATTGCAGGTCAGGGTTCTTATACCTTGGGAGGGATGAGAAATACCTGTGGAGGTTCAATTTTGTTAACAAACTTTCTGATTGTGTTTGAATCTGATCCAATTAGTGTAATGCAGAAGAGAAACACTCATATAATGTTATAGTCAGCATGAGTCAGCAACGGACACCTAAGAATAAAAAAAGTCCCAAACTCTTCAGGCAGCTGTACTTGCCTACTAGACTAAGACCTTCCCTGTACCAGCCTGTGCCTGCTGCTGCCTGACTGGAGCATATAATACAGTCCAAGCTCCATTCCTGGTTGGAAAACACACAACTGAATGGGCAGCAATAACATGCCAGGTCCTAACACAGAAGGAGGAAAGATGACCAGTCTCAGATATTTGGAGGCCCAGTGCTGGTACCAGTGGTTGGGAGCTGTAACCGAAGGACTCCTGATACCAATGACAATGTAGTGCCAAGGATGTTAATAAATCCTAATCAACAGGCTCGTTGAAAGTCATCCAACACACACGACTGCATTATTTCTTATTTCTACAGAGTTATGTAGCACTATGTGGAGGGTGAGTAGGTACAAGGTTGAAAGCTAGCAATCCAGATGCAAATTCATGGCAAAGTAGAGAAAGAATTCAAAACCAAAGCAGATAGAAATCACACGTATGTGTGGGATAAATTAAACAGGCAGAAGTCAGATGGGTTTCTCAAGATAAAAAACAGTGAAACCTTCCAAGTACACAATAGGTCAAATCCATCCCTTAGGTAGCTCCATTGACTTCAACGGAGGTCCACTGGGGATGAGTTTGAACCTCATACATATATTCTCACCAGAGATTAAACCACCACACTAATATTATTGTTACTCCAGTCATAAACAGGGGTCTGATATGTTGTCCTAGAAGATGGAAGATCACATATTGTAAGGGACCTGACATTTGATAAGGAACAGGAATGCTTTGTCCTCTGGAAACTGTTACTTGCCCAGTATAAACAATTTTATTCTATGCTGCCAAGCTAGTCTGCAATCTGACAAAGCAAATTCCCCTCCTCCCCTCTCACATCTCAGTTTCTGAGTTGGTTTTTGATCTCTCTCGGGGCTGTTTCTGCTGCTGGAAGTAGCCCCTAGCAGCTGCCACTGAACTAATCACAGCCAGTACACAGCAATGTTTTTCTTTGGAAAGAAAGTCTTTATCTTTCTTTAATGTCTGCATCTAAGGTGTCGGTTCCATGTTTTCTTCATAAGCAGGAAGGGGTGTCTTATAATAGATAGCTGCTATTACAGGTGAAAACATAGTTCACTAGTCTCCATCTCTCTCAAGAACAACATTGCTTCTGATCATAGAATCTAGAGATGGAAAAAATTACAGTATTCTGTCATCTAATCCATCCCCCTACCCTGTGCCTATCCCAACCTTCGTGCCAGGCTCCTTCCTGCTCCAAGCCGTGATCAGTCTCCACAGCAAGTTTCTCCTTCCTGCATGATAAATTCAACTCCAAGCCGGACTACATCCAAACCAGGGTCCATGCCCCATCCTTGGAATTGTTAGTGGGAATGCAAGAACCCAGGCGAGAATTGAATCTCACAAGAGCACAGTAATGTTTCAATAAGTTTTATGAAACAATTCCAGACTTTTCTAAAGAAAACCTAATGTATGTGGGCAAACACATATGCACACATCTGCCTGCACCCACACCCACATAAATCCACCCACTGATGTGTACCCACGTAAATCACTTGTGTGCACACGGATCCTTCTGCTGACTCCTAGGCTTCTTTTTCTCCTAGGCACAGCAGCTTCAGAGGTAGAGGAGGGGGTAAAGATAGATTTAACTGGCCTTTTTGCATTTATGGCTCCCTCCCTCCAGATTTCTTAATTCCCCTTCTGACAGCTTTGATGCCACATCTCATTGCACATCACTAGAGGTGCCGAGGGATGGGAATGGGAATTGGACCACAGCCTGTAAAGTGAATCAGCTGCTTAGGATGTGCATCAGTAGCTATGCTTAGGCCAGCGATACTCAAGACCTCAGTGGTTCAGGAGCCAGCAAAGTGACTGACCAAGTATTATTATATCAACTACAGTTGGCTAATAACATAGTAAAAGCATCCCGATTGGTTAATAATTAAATCATACAGTGTTTTAATTTCATATGCTGCAAAGAGCTGCAGGACACACATTAAAGAGCCACTTGCGGCTTACGAGCCTCAGTCTGAGTATCACTGGCTTAAGTTCTCTACATCCTAAATTGGAGGCTTGCTGGACAGGTGCTCTGTTTCTTTTACTTTAGAGGAATTCTATGTACAGAGGGAGGGGTTGAAGATTTAGGATTTTGCCCATGTTGCACACCTGAGTGCAAAATGGGTCTAATCCCAGACACACCACACCCTTCCAGATCTGGAAGTGCTCCTCTTGGACCTTCCCCTATACCAGGGGTAATCAATTATTTTTTGTCAAGGTCCGAAATTCTTGGTCAAGGTATAGTCAAGGTCCAGACTCCAGAGAAAATAATAAAAAAAACCAACAATAATGATAATACGTAAATAAAAATATTTAATGGTCCGTTCAAAAGCATTGGGCGGTCCAGATTTGGCCCTTGGGCCACTTATTGACTACCCCTGCCCTATGCTCTGTCTGTCTTCCGTCCTGTCCCCCCTGCAGTTCCCTGCCTTTCCACTTTCTCCTGGAGGAGCTTGGGTGATTTGGTTAATCCTTATGCCAGGGCCATCTCTGGGGATAGAAGCCTGGATGAATTGCTCCGTTTCCTCCCCTCTTGGACAACACAGGCGGCAGATATTTATCAATTGCGGGGTGTTCCTGGCCACTATTGTTGCCTGTCACAGTGAGATTCATGAGCAGCAGGGAGGTGATTCTCTTGTAGTTTTGCTCTGGAATTGGAGTAATTTGTCTCAGGAAGGAGCCAAGACGGCTCTCTTGCTATGTGGCAGCTTCTACTCAAGGGAGACAGGCACTTTGTCAATAAACAAGGAGCCCAGAGATGGTTCCAGCTGACAAAGAACATTATTAACGGCCAACAGCTTGGCCCAGTATAGATCAGCACTTCATTAGCATCTCTGAACAGTGCAGGGTTGAACCAGTAGCCACATACACAGGAGAGGAGGAGCTGGGAGCTCCCCCATGGCTAGTGCTTCCTCTAGCTCTCCTGCTGGGTGAGGCTGGGACTGGAGCAAACTCCTTCACAGGCACGTGGTCCTGTGTTTTCCCCTGCATCTGTGATTCTCAAACTGTGGTCCACAAAACAACAGAACAGAGAGATCTGATTCACTGATGTTGCTGCAGGGAGGGGTGAATTACAGCTTTGTGCCACCTAATCCCCCTCTACTCCAAGGGAGGGTGGGCTGTGATATCAGCACTGTGCTCCCTGGAAGGGTTCTGTAGGGATTGGGAATGTGGAGGCAAGAGATGCTAAATTTCCCATCAGGGCTCCACAGGGACTCTGCCCATGGAATCTGCTCAGGAGATGCCCTGATCGGTGCTTCCCCATCCTCCCTGCCCAAACCCCTCTTCAGGGATAGATAACACCCATTTGCCCTGGATGGTAGGCAGTTTCTGGCCAATTTCTGCCACCACCACTTCCTCCATGGTGAACTTTCCATCTTGAAGGCCCTATGTCTTTCAGATGCTGCTAGTATAACCATGTGCAGAATCTGTCCCAGAGAATGCGCTGGAGAAGGAACTCAAGGGGCATTGAGAGGCTGGGTATAGGGTGTGGGGATTTCACCTTTGTGTAATACTAGCAGAATGAGGAGTAATTCATGCTGGACTGGAACTGAAGA
Source organism: Mauremys reevesii (assembly GCF_016161935.1). Lineage (NCBI taxonomy): Eukaryota > Metazoa > Chordata > Testudines > Geoemydidae > Mauremys > Mauremys reevesii. The sequence continues at coordinate 21,768,481 of NC_052640.1, read as the reverse complement.
TGCTGTCAGCTCCCATCACAGTCAGGGTTCCTAAACCAATACTTGAAGTGACTCTTGGTAGAAGAGACCACAGGGCTGTGGAATAGCTGTGAATTCTCTTCACACCTAGGGATCCTACAGTATTTCCTACAGCCAGATAGTATGAATGCAGAAAAATTACTTCTTTGCTGTTGCCTTGACAGTTCATCCTTCTCCATTCTTACAATACTACAGGTGAGAACTCATGAAACGGGAATAACCCTATGTCTCCAGCACAGCAGCACAAGGGCTAAGATCCTGGGGTCAATTGGAACCACACTTGTGAACAATGTTGTAAAGCAGTTCCACTGTAGGTGAGAACTCCTAGATCTCCGAGCAGATTAATGAATGTTCTGAAGTACATCTGCAGCTCCAGCATCATCTCTGTCTTTGCAGTTATAGATGGAAGCGGCTCTCCATTCCATGGTCTAGTTATTCTTGTGGATCCACAGCTGGGGTGGCTTCATAGCTGAGGATGCATCCACCATTAAATTCAAAGCACTATTGCATGGGATGGGGGTGGATCATTTCTGTAATTTAAACCCCCCTTCAGACTGAACGTTCTCAGCCTTCTCAAGCCAGAAGTAAATTTGTTTGGGACTCGAATCCTGATTGCTTCAGGGATGGGTATTGCATTGCCCTGTGATGGGGAAGGAGGAAGATTCTGTTATCTCCAAGTGGCTTAGAATGAGAGATGGGCTTACAGTTCATATTCAGATATATGTGTTGGAGGCCTTAGATTTCCAGGGTGTTTGGAGCTGAGTGCTTGGTTCAGCTCACTGCAGATATGGAGTGATCTATGAAATTTGGATCTGGAATCTGAACTTTTTTCCAGTACATCCTCAGAACTTGGATCAGTCCAGATCCAGGGGCAGAGTCGGCATTAGGCATAAGCAGACTAAGCAATTGCTTCGGGCCCCAAGCAGCTCAAGGGGATCCCCTATTAATTATTATATGGTGTGTGTGTGTGTGTGTGTGTGTGTGTGTGTGTGTGTGTGTGTGTGTGTGTGTGTGAATATTCCTGCTTAGGAATCCCAATGGGCTAGTACTGGCACTGTCAGGGGTTTGGTTGGGCCCATCTCTGCTTACATGTGTGCAGGGAAAAGCCAACCATTTGTTATTTTTTAACTACAGAAGGCAGCGGAGACTCTGGCATTTGGCTGGCACTTCATCTCTCCTTCATTATGAAAACTTACTCTCTGGAGGTGAAGAGGGGTCTAGAAGCACTGGGTTGCTACCTTCAGCTACTTGCTTTGGCCATAGCAGGAAAAGAGCAGTAAGGGAGCCAGCTCCCAGGTCTTCTGTTGTTTGTAGAGTTGGAGCAGGTCCCATCCAGATAAATGGTCCATTGCTGTGCTGGTCTGAGCTCCGGTCTCTGCTCAGAGCCTCTAAATGGATTGCCTTCCAGCTAGCCTGGCTTTTTGGTAATTGAAAAGCTCAGAGGAGTTGGAAATGTGTGTGGGGGGGGGAAATACAGAATGAGATGTTCACTGGCTATGTGGACCCAAAGTAGCCAGATTCCCTGGACTCATCATTGAAATAACTTCTTATGTTGCCTCTCTGCTTTAATTTTCCCTGAATCAACCCTCTCCCATGAGTGAAACAATCTTCACTGCAGATTGAGGGGGGTGGGAGGGATTTGAGCATTAATCTGATGTAGATTATACCTCCGCCTCCCTCTTTCTGTCCTCCCTCTCTCTCTTCCTTTCTCTCTCTTTCTGTTTCTCTCCCCTCCCTTTCCTCCTGCTTCATCTTTTCAAGAAAGTGAACATAAAGTAAAAACACACAGAGAGAGAGAGAGAGAGCGAAGCAGAGAGAAAAAGCTCCCTGAAGAGGGAAGCCCCAGCAGCCAATAGCTGTTTGGATTTGACTGGTGCTGCCTTTCTTGCTTTGCTCCCAAGGATACCTTTAATGGAATCAATTGCCTCGGTTCCTTTATAACCAAGTCCATCGGAAAGGCAGACTCAACATATTATGGGCAACTGTGTGAAGTCTCCACTGAGAAACCTCTCAAAAAAGGTATGTTCCCTGAATCGAAGTGCGTTGTGCGTGTTTCAAGACCTGCTTCTTGGGACGGATGACGTTGCGGGTAGATGGGAAGGGGAAGGTGGGAGGAACATGCAGACTTGTTTGCAAAGGTTTCAGCTCCCTCCAGAAGTCCTTTTCCTAAGAGCTGTTAATGCAAATGCACTGTTCAGAACCTGCGATGATGAATGCCACAGCTGGTATGTGAATATGTGTCTAGGTATGTGAGTAGGCATGTTTCCATCCATGTGTGTAAATGTTTGTATGTGCATATACATGCATTTGTCCACTTGCATGTGGTGCATGTATATGTGCACAAGCATGTGGGCACATGTTTGTGTACATATTATTTGGTTATATATGCACACATGTGAGCATGTGCACACATTTGTGTGGGTATGCACGTGTGCAAGTTAAGATGTATCTGGCTATCAATGTGTGTGCAAGGGAAGGTGTGGATGTTTGTGTTGTTTCTCTATGTGTGTGCAGACATGCATGTGAAAATGTGGGAGCACATATTTATTAGCATATGTCTCTCTCTGTGTGTATGCAAATGAGTACATGAATATGTGTGTTGTGTGTGTGTGCATTTCCGTGTGTATATCTTAATGTGTGTGCATACTCATGCATAGGCGTGCAACATCTGTGAGTGAGGATGTGTGGTTAAATGTATGCATGAGTGCGTGTCCACATGTATAAGTGCGTATGTGTATTTGTGCCTGCATGTGTGCATTTATTCTTGGATGTCCTCACATATTTGTGTATTTGCATATTTGTATGTATCCAGGTTTGTGCACGTATTTACATATATATGTGGGCATGCCGATGTATGAGCATGTGTTTGGCCATGTTTGTTCAGGTGTGTGTGTTCATTCTTTCCCTCATGTGTAAGTGCCCCATGTGTGTATACATTCATGCCCACCCGTACTGCCATGTGTGTCTGTTTGCATTTTACTTGTGGGCTGCTGTGTGCTTAGGTCTCAGAATGGTTCAGGGATTAATTACATTTAGGAGCTGTGCTGCCACTATGGGCTGAATTGGCAATGGGAATAGCTCTCCCTGGGCACTGTGCGTATCAGGATGAGGAAGGCGTTGAGATAGAATGTGCCCATTAGGCCATCTGGAGGAAGGAATTCACTTGGGGACGCTGAACCAAATAATAATTCACCACGAAATGCTCTGCTTGTTCCTTACAAAGGGGAAGGTCATAATAGGCAATGACAGTGCACCGCACTGAGGGAGCTCACAGCATGGAGGCCTCACTGGCAGTGAAATGGCATTGCTGTGAGGAAGCCATGATGGGGAGGCGTCGCGGGCAATGAAGTGACACTGCCATGAGGAATCTCACAGTGCAGAGGTCTCACCGGCAGTGAAATGGTGCTGCTGTGAGGACGCTCACTGCAGCCTGGAGTCACTGAGTACCTTGCCAGACATGAAACGACCCTGCCATGAGGAAGCTCACAGTGTGGAGGCCTTGCTAGCAGTGAATTTTTTCTGGTCTTGGGTTTGTCACTTTTGTGGGGCAGCTCACTGCTGTAAACTCTGCTACCACAAACAAGGCACAAGTGTAAGTTAAATCTGGAGTGTTTCCTGGTAATGACAGAGCATTGCTGTGCGGGAGGGAGCCCATCCCAGCAGACCCAGCTGATTTATGGGGTATGTAATGAGGCAATTCATTCCAAAGCAGCTAGACTGGGCTGAGCTCTCCCTTTGGTCAGTGTGACCCTGGGGAAGAAGCAGGAGAGGCACTTGGGGTTCAGCCAGCTGGAGTACCTAAACTTTGCACATGTGAAAGGGCCATTCTGGCAATTTGCAGCCTGCCTCCAATGCACATAAAATGGAACAGAATGTACCTGCACTCGTCTCTAATGTGGAGATGTGGTTTGCAGAGAATACAGGTCCCAGCGTACAGCAGGCCCTGGCTGCTTAGATCAAAATGGAGCATTGCATTCTGGATCTTGTAGCCTGTCTAGGCCCTACCTTTATTTGTATTTAATCCTTCATTCCTAAGAGCCATTTAAAGTGATGCATTCTGCACATAGTTCCAAAGAGTAGGAATGAAGGGGTTAAAGATGAGGAAGCCCACAAGCAGCATTATAGAACTCTGCAAGCTCCACTTTGGCCCTTATATTAAGGCCTCAGGGCCCAGTGCTGTGAGGTGCTGAGTCCCCTACACTGCTGTTGACCTCATTGCAGCCTGGATTCACTGAGTACCTTACTGGATCAGACCATTACATGACATAACCTCAGACTGCAGCTCTGTATAACATTCCTCCTCTCTTCCTCAGGTTTTGACATTGGCAAACTGAGGGTAAACTCAGTGAGCAAGGAGAGATGGGAGATAGGCTAGACTTTGTCAGGGAGATTTCTCCCACTCTCCCCAGCTCCACTGAGTTTTCATGTCCAGTTCTGAGACTGAGGAACCACCTTGGCTAGAATGATGCCAAGCAGGGCCCTCTTCTTGCTGGTCTCCTCCATTTGTTCCTTCCAAATGTGGCCTGTCGAGTGGAAGCAGAGACTTTAACACGACTAGGAGGAACCTGGAGGCTTCTTGCTTTTGATAAACCTCCCTCAGGGAGAGGAGGGATGGATTTTGCATGACAGAGATGCTGCCTCCTGCACTTCTTTGAACATTGGAGGGGGGCATCATTTCAAATTGAAGCGAGAGGGCAGAAGAACCTCAGTGACAGATAATCATCTGTCACCCAAACACTCTCCGTAGCAGCTTCTCTCACTGCAGTGATCCCAGCTCTCTTTATTGTGGAGGCAGAACAAGAAGCTGTGTAGATCTGAGAGAGGATCTCTACACAGACAAACTGAGACTTCCCTGAGTAGCTTAGACAGAGGGGGAAGCCCTGGAAATAGTGGATGTGAAGTGTGATGAGAGAGCAGGGAACGGGCTCACTTTGAACTCTGGTAGACAAGACAGAAAGTTCAGAATAATCTGGAGGGACGGGATGGCCCGGGGGATATGGTTTGGGACTGGTGTATGGACCTTTTCACCTCCACCTCCCTGGTTCACATCTGTCTCTGGTTGATCATGATCAAAATTCATTCCCGTCCAGTCTCTCGTTGGTAGCCCCCTAATTCGTGCAGAGTGCACCAGTGTCCCCGCAGCAGTAAACCCTACTGTCATGACACTAATTGACAGTCTCAGCAGAGGCACCTAGGTGTAAATGGGATAAATCTCAGTACTCCGGAGTGTCCCTCAGAGTCAGGACTGAGGTACATTGGCAGGGGAATGAGGGGAAGCCTGCTCTGCTTCTGCCTCTGCCTCTACAGTGGCTAAATAGAAAGCTTCATTCTCCAAGTCACTCAGTTTGGTACCTTTTGCCAGCTCTACAGCCACCTCCCTGGAGGAGCCCAGCCAAGTGCTTGTATCATCCCAGAACAGCTGTGGGTTTTTATTGGGGAGGGAAGAAGGGCTTGAGCCTTCCTCACGATTACCTTGCTTCTATCAGTACTCAGGTCTGCGTGTTGCTGCTTCTGCCACTAACAGGTGGCTGGCCTCCTTTTGCCTTGTATCCCTCTCTTGGAGGAGCTGTCTCCTCTGCTTTGGCTTGATGTGTTTATGGGACACAGGAGGGAAGGGAGACTTTCCAGCACCAGATTGGGGTGGGGGGCGCAAATGGGCAGCAGCAGCAACTGGTGCTTTGTAGGGCAGTTCTCGGTGAGCCCTGTAAATGACCCTGGGTCACTAGTGGCAGAGGGGCGAGGGGAGACTCACATGGTGTCACACTAGGATAGAGAAGTCCCATTCCCTTTCCCTGCACTACCTCTGGTTCTATGGATCAGCCTGTTCTGTGTTCCTGGCAATTCTCTCCTCAGACTTGTGATTTCTGTCCACATAGGAAAATAAAGGGCTAATCTCATCCTTGGTGAAACTCCACTGACTTCATAATAAGATCGAGAGACTAGGTGGCTCAGCTAGGGATTAGGAATAGGCTTTGGAACCTTTCACCTTTCATTTGATTTCAGTGGAATTACCCCTGAGACAGATTTGGCCTGACGTGTATATTTTCAATCTCTCATATTATATATTGAAAAAGACTCTGGGAAATAAAGCTGGTGATTTACAAAATATGTTGTACCAAAGTGACAAATGTTCACGTCATTATCACACAAATGTCAAGACAATTAGCTGTGCCCGTGATGTGCCAGGTGTGGATTGACGTTAGTCTGTTATATTTGTATAGATAAATTCCCCATCCGCCATGTATAATCAGGTGAAGGGTTTCCTTCCCATCTGTGATTGCAATTAGAACCCTGTTATGCTATTTTCTTTCTTTTGTGATTTTTGTGTGTGTGTTATATTGGTCTTGGTGCTTTTGGTGGATAGTCACATGACATTCTACATGAGCAGATTGTCTCAAGACTGTGTTTAAAAATGTAAACTACAAAGCATGTGTGCGATGGAGTAACATATGGCAGACGCAGCAAATAGCTACAATAAATGTGAGCAAGTGTGAGTGGGGAGCAAATATGGCCTGCTTCTCAGCCCTGAAAGAAGAAGTTTAAGATTTAAGGGATGAGTCAATATAAAAAGACAATGGCTGTGGACAGAGTCTCCCAGATGAACTCTGGGAATGCCATTGGTACAAGCAGGAGCTCATTCCTGAAGCAGAAATATGATTGTTAATGTTTATTGTATAAAACCAAAGGTCCTGTGGGTAGTGCTGGCTTTTTATAGCTGCATGGGAATACCAGGATGAGACATTTCCGCCAGAGCCAGAGAAAAGCATTTCTATATAAGGACACCAGTGGCTCCTCAGTGGAGCCTGGAGCTCCAACCTCAGATTCTATTCTGGAATCCCAACTGGCTGGGATGTGTGGACTCCTTGAGAATGGTCTGTGAAAATGCAGAGCAGACAAGGCTGCAGGACTGGGACTGTAAGTGACTGAATAGACTACATTCTCATAGGCTCGGTCAGTTATTGTAACTAATTAGCATTGTAATTGTCTGGAACCCAGCTCGCTGACACTGTAAACGGCCGTCTGATGGTTTTGGTATGACTGTGGTACAGGTGTTAATAGAGAGCTGTAAACTGTTGAACTGTGTTGCCTGAAAGTTACTTGAAGCCAAACTTAGTCTCTCTGTGCAGGTTCTGTGCCTGCTGTTCAGTGGAGGTCCCTGACGGAAGCTTCTCTCCCAGTAATCTCCTTCTGTACAGACACAGACTGTTATGTCTGGGCGTGCTATTCCCTTGCAGGCCACACATGAAATCATTCACTCTGGAGATGGGAGGGACGGGACATGTTCGTTTTCTATCCTGGCCCTTTCATCTGTAGCTGGAGGGATGTGTGCAGCTTTGAGAAAGTTTGATGTCATTTCAAAGTGAAATCTTCCTGGTTGGCTGGACTTTTATCAGCCATTGACAGTGAACTCCTGTACCTACTGCTTCTATACAAGCCTGGACTAGACTGGTGGGAGGGACCCAGCATGAAAAGATGAAGGAAATTTAGGGCTAATTACTCTGTCAGGCAGCCCAGTAAAACATCAGATCAAAGACTGAGAGACATGGGGAGGTAACTTCCTCTGTTGTATTGTTTACTTGCTGCTGATTGGCTGGGAAGATTCGTCATGAGGAGAAGACCTGCTATAAGGCTGTTCAGACGAGTGAAGAGGGGCCGTCAGCCTGCGAGTACCAAGGTCCACTCATGATGCTGGCCCAGAACTGCGCCGTCATGCACAACCTGCTGGGGCCAGCATGCATCTTCCTGAGGAAGGGCTTCGCAGAAAACAGGCAGCCTGTACGTAAGTTACACCCTGCTGGGCGAGAAATATACAAAACACAATGCCCACATTGCCACAAACGTGTAGCCACACATGTTGCCTCCATACATGGGACTTTGAGCTCTCCCAGCGACAGGTCACAAACCTACAGCCTCAGACCTGCAAATGCAGACTTACAGACACACATACATGCTCAGGCATGTGAACTGAAAGAAGTGCGGAGATACCCTGGCACCTAGGTAGTAGGCATTGTAGAAATACGTATACAGATGGATAGATCAGTCGCACTGAAACACTCACAGTCATACGGACTCATATATATCTGAGAAGTCCAACGTTCAAATATGACACTCCAGTGAGACATCAACATCCCATACGTGGAGGCTCAGATTAGTACGTAGAGCCTAAATGGCCACTATATGTGCTTCACTGGATTTGTCTGTCCCATCAAGGTGCCCACATTTGGAGCATACTCAAATATGGCCTGAGATGCATACCCATCCACATTCACTCTGACACACAAGCTCAGATTCATACACACATCCATGCACACTCTCATGTCTGCACAGGAGAACACATACATACAAACCTCAAAATAGCTACCTGTTCACACACCTTCAAATAGCAATGCACAAACAAGTATCAGTACCTATATACCCACTAATATACAACACACACCTATATTTATATTTCTATCCATCCAAGCATATATATGCATACATACACATCCATTCCTGCAACCTTAAAATATGCAAAAATATACACACAGACATGTCAAATATGCATAGAGACATGTTTACATAATGTACATTCACAGTAACATAAAGCACATATCCCTGCACACAAACATTTAATATCTACTAACATACTTAAACACATATACACAGACACCATATTATTAACACACATATAGGCATATATGTGATTAGGTGTACACACTTGCATACACTCATCCAGTACATTACATGTCAGAGCCGTAACTAGGTATTTTTGCGTCCAAGGCAAGAATATAAAATTGTACCCTCCCCCAGGGCCGTTTCTTTGGCGGCAATTTGGCGGCGGGTCCCTCAGTCCCTCTCGGAGGGAAGGGCCTGCCACCGAATTGCTGCCGAAGAATGAATGAAGCAGTGGCGGTACAGCCTGTGATTTTGGGAGGGTCTAACTCATGATTTTTGACTGCTTGGGCTGGTAATGTTGCTTCCAAGATGGTCTTTGGTTCCAGTCCAGTTCCAGTCCAGAGAGGGAGTCACAGGTTAAGAGAGGAGGTGCTGGATATCAGCAGTGTGGCCACCTAGGGATCAGCATGTGTCTGAGAATGCTGGGAGAGTTCAGTCTCAGGGCATCAGGGTGGCAGGTTTGTAGAAATTTTGGTGGTGCCCAGAATCCGCCCCCGTCCAAGCTCTGCCCCCCCAAACTCTGCCCCCCGACCCGCCCAAGGCTCTGGGAGGGAGTTTGGGTGAGGGAGGAGGTCTGGGGTGCAGGCCCTAGGCTGGGGCAGGGGATTGGGGTGCAGGCTCTGGGAGGGAGTTTGGGGATGGGAGGGGTGCAGAGGGATGGGGTACAGGGGTGAGGGCTGTGGGTTGTGGCTGCAGATGAGGGGTTTGGAGTGTGGGAGGGGCTCAGGGAGAGAGTAGGGGTGAGGGCTCTGTCTGGGGCTGGGAGGTTTGGGGTGTGGGAGGGGCTCAGGGCGAGAGTAGGAGTGTGGGGGGTGAGGGCTCTGTCTGGGACTGGGGATGAGGTGTTTGGGGTGCTGGAGGGGCTCAGGGCTCGGGCAGAGGGTGCAGTGGGGGGGTGAAAGCTCTGACTGAGGGTGTGGGCTCTGGGATGGGGCAGGGCTGGGGATGAGTTTGGGGTGCAGGCAGGCTGCTCCGTGACAGGAGCCAGAGAGGAGGACTCCCCCCAGTCCTTTCCCTGCTGGCAGCAGTAAGCTCTGGGGGAGGAGCCCCCCTTTCCTGCCCCCCCAGCAGCACACTCACCCCCACCACTGTCATTGCATGTGCTCCTAGGGGCCCCTCTCAGGTCCAGGAATCTCCCTTGCTGGGGGGTGCTGCGTGCACCTCCTCCCCTGCTGTTGCCCCTGACTGTAGCCTCACTGAGGGTGAGGGATGGGGCTGTCTCCTTGCCCAGCATAGAGCAGGAGCGATGACTGCGGACGGGGGGGGGCCCTGTGCTGGTGGAGGGTCCCATTGGAAAATGAAAGGGTCTGAAGGGGAAGGGCAGGCTCAGAGTCAGTCTGTCCTGGCTGTGGATATGGGGGGCACTAGGACCCTGCGGCAGCAGTTGCTGCAGGGACGCAGCATGGAGCTGCAGGGGAGGGACAGGGATTCTCTGCTCTGGGGCCCGGAAGGGTGGCGGGGAGCAAGTCGGGCTGGGGGACACTCAGGGGAGGCGCGGGGGTGGGCAGCAGGTGGGGGTGGGGGAGATCACCCAGGTTATAAATATCTCCGTGTCAGCGGCTTTTTTTTTTCTCTGCCGCTTTCCGCGCCTGAGGCAAGTGCCTCGCTTGCCTCTCCCTCGTTACAGCACTGTTACATGTTCCTCCAGTCAAACAAAACTCATTCTCAGTGTCTGACATTCGTGGCAGTTAAAATCCAGTTGTCAGGCATCCCTCCATAATAAATCTCTGTTCTATATACTCACACGCAAAGACATACTTGTCCTTAGCTGGAATAGAATCAAGGACCTTTAGTTCTAAAACCTAATCCTCTTCCACTTGAGCTGAAGACAAGTCACCATTAGTTATTGCTCACTGTAAGTTTTTATTCTCTGCAGCCTCCAACTACTAGCAGACAATCACATATTCCATTAGCCAGCACATTAAAACACATGCAGAAATATTCTCAAGCAAGTGCACACACACATATGTATAAACTGGCACACAAACATCTACCAAATAATATGTGCTTATGTAAAGAACTGGATCCAAATTCCATTTAGAATGTAAATAGCTTGCAGGTGACTATATCCACCATGTTCAGAGCCTGGAAATTCATAATATCCTAGGAGGCTCCAAAGAGAGGAGCACAGACATCTCTGACAACAGCCCTGGTGCGGAGTTAATGTATTTATAAACAGCTGTTCTCCTCATTGGCTCTTTAGACCAGCAGGATTTAGCATGCATAGGACAGAAATAAAGTAATGCCAGAAAGTTTCTTATGATGGAGTGGTTGATGATCACCTCTAGTGTATTCCTAGGACCTGAGCTCTTTGAAAAGGTGTATCCCTTTTTCCATATGTTCTCCTCCGAAAGCTTTACACTGCTTCAGCTGATTTCTTCTTAAGCAGATGTTTTCCTATTTAATAATTTTTAAGGGAGCTTCCTTGGACTTTAAAACAGAAAATCTCATGACACCAGTTACAATTTGGGCTAGATTTCCTAAGGGACCTGGAGTGGCCTCTTCTTTTGCACATACAGTCTTTGGCTCCCTCCAATGACAGAATCTGCACACACAAAGAAGTGCTCACATCTCTGCACATGCAAATGCTTCTATGTGCAAAAATAGAGGCCAGGCTGAAAAAGTCTTGAGACTTCCTCTTGGACATTCTGGTGAGTTAATGATGCTGGCTATAATGGGGTTTCAGTCATCTACTGTGGTACAGCCTGGTCTAGTGGTTAAAGCACAGGCCTAGATGGCATGAGACCTGTGTTTCAGCCAGATGCTGCCACAGATGTAGTGAGTAACCTTGCATGAGACAATTCACTGTTCTGTAAAATTGAGTTGATGATACCTCTGTATCTTGACCATTCCTGATCAGACTGGTGGCGCTCAAGAAGGACTCCTGGGATCATTAAAGTTCATAAAGAGCTTGGAGACTCTTGGCTGGAGATATGCAAACAGTGCTTAATTTGTAATGAAAGAGGTGCCGGGGCTCGAGCAATTTTTTTACTTTCATAAGTGATGTGGCAAGCCCAGAGATACTGGGGCTATGAACTGCCAAGCCCAGAGGTGCGGGGGCTCAGCTCTGGCACAGATTAAGCACTGTGTTACTGTAATTCATTATGATATCACTGATAGGAAGGCAGTGAGGCCTCCTGTGCCTGCTTTAAAGAGTGTGAACTCTTTTACAAATCAGTGTCTTTGAAAGCAGAAGAAATGGGATGACATGTCTGAAATTACCAGATCTGTGAAGGATGAAACTGCAGAGCTAGAGCTCTCTGAAAGTTCCATGCAGCACAGAGATGCCTCTGGGAAGGTTATAAATGACAAGCTGATCATTTCTCTGGCACAGCCCCTTTTTGCACAGACGTAAACCAGTGTGTGTCCTAGTTTGCTGTATTCTCCGGGCAGCTGCCGCTAGAGTTACCACAGAAGCCTGCGGTTAATTAGCAAGAGCTCATCCTTATGAAACAGATCAAGGGCACAGTCTCCAGGGACCTGTGGTGAGGCTGCAGACCCCTGGGAGATGAGGGGAGAAGCCAGGACTCAAGACAAGAAGGGAAATTTTGTCTCTGTTTCCAAATTCTCAGATATTCTGGATTTGCCTGGGAGCCATGAGTGGAGTTAGAAGGGGGTTTTAGTAACCAGAAAGCAGTGCATTTCCACACTCATCTTTTCTTCCTCTTGATGCAGTCTCTGGAGTTTTCCTGTACTCTTTTACATCCCTCCCCTCTCTGAAAACAACAAAACCAAACTGGATGTTTGAAGTTGCAGTGTTTCCTGATCATGGTGAATCCTTGTCCTGTTTCGTTTGTAGATGACCTTGCTGCTGTATATTTTGTTTCTCTGCCTACATGCTTGGGTTTGAAATGTTTGTATCTGGGGTGAGCTCACTGCTTCTACAGTTCCAGTCCCTCCCTACAGGAGTGGCTCTAAGGAACAGTATTGGGAGAGCTCATGGCTGCTCTCCCTCCCAGCAGCAATCACTATAGGCTTGTTGGTTGTGGTGCAGCTATTTCCAGACCCAGACATTCCCAGCAGGACTTGCTGTAGGGAATACAGTAAGAGCTTCAGAGGAGCTCCGAACTACAGCGGTGCCAGACTCCGCCACTCAGAGTCACTGTAGGGGAATGATACAGGCACACGGTGGAGGCTCTCAGTGCCAGCTTATCCATCTGGAGTGGAGTGCTGGAGTCCCTTTGAGAAGCCTGTGTTGCCCTGGACCTGAGGTGTGGAACAACACTTCTATTTGCCCACTTGGCCAGCAGGCGAAATGGAGATGGGCTTCCACAGAGAAGTATGCAGGCAGCTGCTGGCACCCTCCTAATAGGAAAGGGAATGATGCCTTGCCAGGTAGATCGGATTAAACATGTCATCACCTTCTTGTTTCGTCTGTCACTTTCTTGCTTGTGCGTGATGCTCCCAGACCTGCCTGTACTCATAAGTGCTGTTCTGACACCACTTTCCTATCAAATGGTTGGGTTTAACAGAAGATGTTCTCTCATTGCAGGACAGAGAACTGCGACCAGAAGAAATTGAAGGTAAAACTTTGACCCTTCCTCCATGTCTCACTTTCTCTCTGCTCAGTGAAAATATACTGCTGGCCAGACTGATCACAGGGGGGGGGGGGGGGGGAAATCTGGGGTAAAACTAGGTAGATGAGCTCATAGCTGTTCTCATTCTAGCCACTCCCTGCAGAAGACATCATAGGGAACGGTGCAGAAGTGCTGACTTTGGGGCAGCTCACATACACTCCATCTCCTAAGAACATAAGAACATAAGAAAGGCCGTACCGGGTCAGACCAAAGGTCCATCTAGCCCAGTATCTGTCTACCGACAGTGGCCAATGCCAGGTGCCCCTGAGGGAGTGAACCTAACAGGCAATGATCAAGTGATCTCTCTCCTGCCATCCATCTCCATCCTCTGACGAATAGAGGCTAGGGACACCATTCTTACCCATCCTGGCTAATAGCCATTTATGGACTTAGCCACCATGAATTTATCCAGTCCCCTTTTAAACATTGTTATAATCCTAGCCTTCACAACCTCCTCAGGTAAGGAGTTCCACAAGTTGACTGTGCGCTGCGTGAAGAAGAACTTCCTTTTATTTGTTTTAAACCTGCTGCCTATTAATTTCATTTGGTGACCCCTAGTTCTTGTATTATGGGAATAAGTAAATAACTTTTCCTTATCCTGACAGAGGGGCTGTAGAGTGTAGTATTGGAGTGATGATTTTGGGGGAGATCACATTTACTCCATCTCCTGCCAGGGCTGCCCAGAGGATTTGAGGGGCCTGGGGCAATTTCGGGGGTCCCTTCCATAAAAAAAAGTTGCAATACTATAGAATACTATATCTCGTGGGGGCCCCTGTGGGGCCCGGGGCAAATTGCCCCACCTGCCCTCCCCGCCCGGGCGGCCCTGTCTCCTGCAGGAGGGCTGTAGAACATAGTGCAGGAGTGCTGACTATCTGACCATTCAAAGACTCTGCAGTCTGAGCAGGGACTGCTGTAGGGCACGGTGCAGAAGTGCTAGTGGGGTGGAGCTCAGAGCTCCTCCAGTTCTAGCTTCTCTCCGGGGAATCTGCAGGGGGAATGTGCACCTTCCTAAAGAACATCTCTGAGATCCTAGCATCCCAGAGTGCTGCTGACTCCTTGTGGGGGTGTTCTGGGAACTGTATCTAATACCATCACTGACAACACTGTCCTTATTGGATTCACCCTGACAGAGTTAAGAGAAGCCTTCAAGGAGTTTGATAAAGACAAGGATGGGTTTATCAACTGCAGGGACCTGGGGAACTGCATGCGGACCATGGGCTACATGCCTACCGAGATGGAGCTCATAGAGCTCTCCCAGCAGATCAACATGAATTGTGAGTGTGACCCCTCACTTGCATGTTCCCCTGTCACTGCCATTCTCTGCCTCCGTATGCTGGGCTTTAGCTGTCAGTCTCTTGCTCTCATCTGTTCCTCTTCCTTTGTTCTCCTGGCTGCCTGCCTGCCTGTCTGTCACCCACTCTCTCTGCTAGCCCATCTGTCTGTTTGACTAGTTCTCTGGGCATCAGTCAGTTTGCTTGTCTCCAGCCTACCAACCTATCTGGGTTTGTAGATAGTTAGTGAGGTATAAGAGCAATGTGTTGAGACAGATACACCAACATAGGACTGCCCTTGGTGTGTACACAGTCAAGTGTTGCCCTTGATATGGGTGTTTAAGGTATTGGTGTGCAGCTGCTGCATGTTGTTGTATTGAACCTGGTCTCTAGGCGGTGTGCACTGAGGAGGGAGACTGGGTGTTGAAAGGAGGGAGATCCTTTGGTGTGAGCGTGGTGCTATGTCGGAGCAGAGTGCTGGGGTGTTTAGCTTGAAGTGTGAGTGTATTAAGGAGATAGCTCTGGGGAGTGATGGGCTGAGGAGCTACCCTCTGTCCATCTGCTGTCACATGAAAGGTGGAATAATGGGGAAGTGTATTCACAAACCTGTCTGTGATTGGATATGGCTGTATTTGTGTCCCTTCCTTCTATCGTCAGTTCTTTGTCCTTACATCTGTCTGCAGCAGTGCTATATGGTGCCCACAGGAATATTCACTAGGCATTATTTGTTGTACTCCCTGGGCTAGAAAGTGTTAATCATCCAGAGAGGGAGCAGAAACAGTACCATGTGAAAATAACACATAACAAATAGCAGATAACCAGGGCACTGGTTGCCATGTGATCCACAGGCTGTATAATTAGGTCAGGCGGTCTGGTGATCCACACGCTGTATAACTAGGTCAGGCGGTCTGGTGATCCACGGGCTGTATAACTAGATCAGGCGATCTGGTGATCCACGGGCTGTATAACTAGGTCAGGCGATCTGGTGATCCATGGGCTGTATAACTAGGTCAGGCGACCTGGTGATCCACGGGCTGTATAACTAGGTCAGGTGGCCTGGTGATCCACGGGCTGTATAACTAGGTCAGGCGGCCTGGTGATCCACGGGCTGTACAACTAGGTCAGGTGATCTGGTGATCCACGGGCTGTATAACTAGGTCAGGCGGCGTGGTGATCCACAGGCTGTATAATTAGGTCAGGCGGTTTGGTGATCCACGGGCTGTATAACTAGGTCAGGTGGTGTGGTGAGCCACATGCTGTATAACTAGGTCAGGTGGTGTGGTGATCCAGAGGCTATATAACTAGGTCAGTCTGGTGATCTGACAAACAGGTAGGAATTTGAGAAACTCCTCACCAATTGCAGCTACTTCATAAACAGGAAAATGCATTAATCTGTTGAATACACTGCTTGTTACAAATAGCCTGTCCAGCTGTGGTGTTGAGCTTCTGGGACAGATTTTCTCCCCTGCTCCAGTGCAGTATAGGGCCCATACGGGAGATACAACTGGCTGAGGCAGAATTCCCGCTGTTCACACACACCCGCAGGGCTACCATGTGCTTGCTCGCTCACAAGCCCTGAGGGATGGTGTATGCTGGAAGCAGATCCATAGCACACAGTGCTGTGGGGATTCTGAGCTGCCTGCTGCCCATAGGCAGCTTGGGATGGCCTGCTGTAATTTAGAGGAGCTAGGACCCTTTCAGCCCTGTCCAGAATCAGAGGGTGCAAAGATGGTGTAATGCCACCTTTGCTTCTTCTCCCCCTGAACTGCACTCTCTGTGCTGTGCCTCCTGGAAAGTCAGACCCTGACTCTCCCATAGGTGGCTGATCTCCAGTGGAACCATGTGTGGATGTGTTACCCTGGGTGCTCGGCTGGGCTAAGGAAAAAGGGCGTATTAATTCTTACACACAAATTTCCCCTTGGTCCCAAGTGGGCGGCCATGTGGATTTTGAAGATTTTGTGGAGCTGATGGGACCAAAGCTTTTGGCAGAAACTGCAGATATGATTGGTGTAAAGGAGCTACGTGATGCCTTCAGAGAGGTGAGCACCCCCCCGTGCTGCGGGGCCCCTCAGAGAGGTGAGCGCTCCTCGTTCTGCATCACCCCCTCAGAGAGCTGAATGCCCCCTGTGCTGTGTGACCCCCTCAGAGAGATGAGTGCCCCCTCTCATCTAGTAAAAGTGGAGAGAAGGGGAGAGCAAAGGCAGGAAAGAGAGAAGACCAGTGGGGGAATGAGGAGGAGGAGCGAGCATATACAGTAAAGAGGTCCCTGAGAAGGAAAGAAGAGAAACCAAGTATGGAAAGGAGGGGAGCCCAAGGAGAGCAACAAGGAGAGCAAAGGCCTAAAAGGGAACAAAGGAGGAAGATGGGCCAAGCACAGCGATAATGTATAGGGTCTGTGAGGAGAGGAAAAGGACCTGAGGGAACAGGGTGGCATCAGAGCAGGAGGAGAGAAGATGCCTAAGGAAGGAAAGAGAGAGCCAACAGGGACTCAGGGGACCTCATGGACAAATATGTGCACTCAGGAGGGGAAAACATGGGACCCAAGTCTGGAGACTGTAGGTACCCAAGAAAGCAAGTCAGGGTCCACTCCAGCTGACTGTGCTCTTTCTGCTGTTGTTTGTTGTCTCCCTGCAGTTTGACACCAACGGTGATGGAGAGATTAGCACCAGTGAGCTGCGGGAGGCCATGAAGAAGTTGCTGGGGCAGCAGGTGGGCCATCGGGATATTGAAGAGATCATCCGAGATGTGGACCTGAACGGAGATGGGCACGTGGATTTTGAAGGTGAGAGAGAATGAGCTACTGTCCATCTTCCCTGGGGCAGGCAGGATTTCGGATCAGAGACTGGGTCATCGCCCTGCTCCAGGAATAGAGGAAGGGAAATGATCTCTATGTTCTAAGAGGCCCAGGTATCTGTGGAATGGGGTGAGAGACAGCCGGATCAGAATCTCCTGGGATTCTCCTTAGTTAGGATAAGGCTATTGGGGGAGAGATGGCTGGTGTAGGAAATTCCTGATTAGTGGTGTCTGGCTGTACAACTCTTCTCAATGAATCTCAGTGATAAGCATGTCTCCATGGATCACATACTAGGACAGACTGTCCCTATGTCAGAAGAGAAACCTCTTTGTGGCCACATGCAGCCCAATGGTGGATTTCTGTTTCCTCCTCAATGCCCCCTGGGTACATACACAGGCGGCTAGCCTGAGCTGCTACCCATGCCGCTGTGGCCACACTGCTATTTTAGTGTGCTAGCCCGAGCAGAGCTAGTGCATTTACATTTATTCAAGTTGGGAATCACATCTCCCAGCTGCTGCGTAGACATACTTTGTCAGTGTCCAGCAAAGAGTTTAGTGTGGAAATGAGACATTACGTTGTTCTAAGGCAGGTGTCCCAAATTATGAACTGCCCTGGCTAGTGGGATCCTGGAACACGTTGCGTAAACTCTCCAATATCAGTAAAGAAATCAAACTAGTGAGCAGTGTGGGTGGGGCTTTCCTGTTGGCTGCATAGTGTCTCAGGATGGTGAGAGGTGGGATGGGAATGTGTTGGTGCAGTTGGTGTGTTCTCTAGCCTCTCTGTTTGTCAATGGCTGCAGAGTTTGTTAGGATGATGTCCCGTTGAAGATTACACTCATCTGAAGAGGAACCAGCACCTCAGTGAGGGCAGAAGAGACCTGAGTGGAGCATCTAGCCCCGATGTTCCCATGCAAAGGTTAATAGGCTGGATGCATTTGAGACAGTGCGAGATGATCCGCCTCTCCTGCCCCAAAGTGGTCCCCACACTCCTCCACCCTTTCACACTGTGAAAGACTCATAATGTCCTATAACTGGAACTGTTCCTCCAAGAAGGCGACAGCAGGAAACTGCAGCGCCAGCACAAGCCATGATGTTTTCATGAGATGTTTGCAACTTTAGACTCCTCCCCTCCTGCTTTTATTCTCCCACCAACTGCTGAAAAGCAAGAGAAGGAGAAAGCCTCTCAGATTGGGGGATGAAAGCAAAGCCACCTGGGCTTGGTGGCTGCAGCAGGTCGCGCTCTGCACCTGTTGGATTCCCTTGGTGAACTGTGTCCGTGTTTGCTGTGTGTCTGTCTGGAGTTATTTATGCCTCCCTGGTACATTCTTGTGTCTTCTGTGGTTATGTTTACTGAAAGCAACTACAAATACATGTTTGGGGAAAAAAAAGGTGATAAATGTGCAAACTGAAGCTGTGTGTGCAGCCCTGACCTTTCTGTGGGAGGTGAAGGGTGGGCTGGAGGGAGGAGCATCTGCCAACCGATCCACTCCAACCAGACTACTTTGGGACCCATATTGTGCCTGGGGAGACAAACTGGAGCCAGGGGAGGTAGGTGCTGCTTGTTGCAGGATTGGTGATTGGGTGCTGTTCAGGGTGAGTGATACCTCCAGCCATTCTAGTCACAGGCAGCGTAATACAAACACAAGATATACATACTACCAGGTACCAAAGATTTAATTGGCTAAATTTCTCCTTGCTGGAAATCCCTTTAAGTTAGTGGAGTTACACCAGGGATTACAGTGTGTGAGGCTGTACAGTCATCCAGAATACAGAGACTCTGTCTGTCTGTTGCCTACTAAGAAGTGCACCCTAGAACACAGTATGCGACTCTGCAGTATGTACCATGATACTGGCCCCCAAGCTCTTCCTGTCCCTTTTCTATAGCATCAGGTGCATACCCCCTCTCTTTAGCCTTCTCTTTATCTTAGGCTCTCCCTTAGATTCTCCTATCCCCCCCTCACTCTCTGTATCTCAGGCAGATGCTGGGGCTGCTCCATTCACATCCCCATTTCTCTGGGCTGGGGCTTTCAGTCACTCACTAGATCATTGGGTCTAGTTCCTCCTGCAGTTCAAGGGGCATCGTCCCCTCTCTCTGGATTTCTCAGTCTCCTGGGAGCATTTTCTTATCCTTGGCTGTCCCTCTTCCCAGGGTAGGGGCTGAGATACAAGAGCCTCCTACTAGCCCAATGTTGCTATTTTTTTTCCCCTTAGACCGCCAGGTTCCAAAATTCTGTCTGTCCCAAAGGCGCAATACCCTGAATGAAGATTTTCTCTTGCTTCAGTTTGCTTGTTGCTGTGCCAGTCAGTCTGTAATTGACATTCCAACAGTGGGAGCATGTATGAGAGTGTGCATGTATGAGAGTATTTGGACAGGAGTGTGTGGGCAGGTTTGTTTGTGTGTGTGTGGGGGGGGAGCGGGCACATGGCTATTTGCATGAGAGATCTCTGTGTGTGCGCGTGCAGTACTACTATAGGTATGTGGGTGTGCCCACCAGAGGTGAAAGGAAAGTGTATGTACAAGTAGTTGCACACAATACTGAAGCAAACGTGCAGGCCTGTGATATGTGTGTGCAGACGGTGTGTGTGTGCAGTGCACAGATTCTGCTATGATGAGCACAGTACAGAACCCTAGCTAGTTATATATGCATGTGTATGATGGGAGTGTATGTGTGCATGCAATGGGAATGTTTGTATAGGCATGTCCCTAAGCAATAGGAGTGTGTGTGCTTGCATGTCCTGTGTGTGTGCGCAAAGTGCAATGGGAATGTGTGAAGTGATGGAACAGCATGTGTATGTGTGAGTGATGAGGAGTGTGCATTAGGGTGACCAGATGTCCCGATTTTATAGGAGTGTGCATGGATGCCCCTGTGTATGCGTGTGATGGGAATTCCTGCATAAGTGTTGAGTGTTCATGCATGTGTGTGTGATAAGTGTGCATGCGCATGGCATACTGAGCAATAGGAACATTGCAGGGGTGTGTGTGTGATGGGAATGAGTTTGCGTGCATGTGGCCCCTGGATGAATGGGTAAAATAGTCACAGTAACTGTCTCTTTGGCTGCCTGCTTGCTGCCTGCCCCTGCACTGAGGCTCCTCTGCCTGCAGCAACAGATGGTGGGACATTGTCTTAATTTATTTAAAAACATAAGCCCATTCATGGAGGTTGCACAGAGTCCAAATTGCACAGGATTCCCCAGAATGCATAATCTCACTCACTGGGCACATTCTCTGCTCATTACTGCTGCTGGGGGCTTACAAATAATCACGTATGCTTAGAGTAACCCTGCCAAAGCATCAGCCTGTGGGATGCAGGTGCAATGCATGTGTTGGGGGAAGGGTGCTCTCTGACAGATGGAAGGTAGGGAGGTGCCTTTCCTGTCTGGTGATGGCAGAGATTGGAGGCTTTCTCACTCTGATCTGGGGCTGTCTGGAAGAAAAGAATATCACTAAACACAATTTCACCTGTGAATTTTGAGTCCAGCTCTGCCGTATGGAGCCACTGGGGCCATGGATTGCATCAGGGCACAGCTGTGCTGCATGAAGAGGCTGTAGTTGGGCTAGAGTAGACACGAAAGCCCAAGGCATCTGTTGAGGGAAGTCTTGGCATCCCCCATAAACCCGCTGGCTCCTCAATGCAGGATCAACCGCACGATAGGTCAGAGAGGACTGGTCTGGATGCATGCAGTAATTGCTGTTGGTTCCAGCAGAATCTCTTCCTCCCAGGGATGGTTTTATCTCCCTATGCAACCTTGAATAATCCCAGGGAGTTTTGCTATTTTTTTGTGCTGACTGGGTCAGAGATTAAATCTTCAATCTAATAATCTCATTCCAGGGATAATCCTTTTGCTTTCATCTCCCAGCCAGTGCCAGGAAGGCTTCCAAATAGCCCTGAAGGACAATATGGAACAAGCAAGGGTCCGTCTGTCTCCCTTCTCTCTTTCTTGCCGTGGCCCTGTGCTCATCAGTATAAGCCCCAAGGCCTCAGGCTGCTGTCTCTAAATGTTTTTGTCCTTAGCTGAATGTGACCATGTTGCTCCTCAAGATAGCCCCATCCTGTTTCAGTCTATCATGTCCACTGAGTCCTGGTTCTGCCTCCCATCCATGGGTCTCTATTCTCTGTTTTAGCCACCCGAACTACTGATAATTCCTATGGATAATATCGCTTGTAACCTCCCTCCACAGTAAATGACTGTGGCCTTAAGAGGACTAATTGAAGGCACCATCCGTGCAGAATAAATACAGGCCCAACACATGAATTAATCTAATTCCAGTGCTGCTTCTAGAGGATGGGGACAGCTCCAGGGATTGGGAAGAAGACACTGGGCCTTTCACTTGTAGGTTACAAGTGTAAACCTAGCATGAGTCAGGGGACTGGCTGGTTTAGCAGATTAGTAACAGGATACAGAGCCTTTTGTGTCTATAGCACCCGCTCCCATCTAAATTGGTAGTGTCTGAATGTTACGGACAACGTCAGTGGCCTATTGCAGGTGGGGATGGGATGGTCTCAGTCCTCATTAGTGAAAGCTGGGTTCAACGACCCACCTGACAGTGGCAGCAGAGGGACGGAGAACTGAATCATGGAGGCTGAACGCCCCCTCTTGCAATTAGACCTAGCTCCCAGGCCCCCACCTCTTTTGCCAAATCGGATGTTAAGCAAGCCTGCTACTCAGTGAATAATAAGCAGTCTGGCTGGCACAGAGGAAGATACTCTCTTAACTGGAGAGATGAGTGTGGTGTTGGGGAGGGGAGAGACAACAATATGCCACTTTCCCTTTCTCCTGTTCATAGCAGGGACATGTGACCCTTTCCAAGCCAGCTGAGTCTTAGAATTGAAAGGAAGCAGAAGAAATAAAGAGGGCACTAGCAACTCGAGGCCTGCCCAGCAGCAGCCCATCAGGAGGAACACCTCCCTCTGAGACAGGAAGGAAGGAGGTCCAAGGTCAGTGTCAGAGGAAGGGATACCCCTTGTGTGATATGCGACCAGGCAGGGTGCAATAGGCCAGGTTTGCTCATTCACATCCCATAGGAAGCTGAAGTGGGCCTGATACAGAAAAGCACCAGAGGCCAGGTCTCTGTATAATCTCCTCCAAGCAACCCCAATAAAAATGCTCTTCACCAGCAACTGTGCAATCCCGAGTGACACATACCAGCCCTGAGTGCAGCAGCAGGTGCATTAGGATGGCAGTGGCTGCCCCTCCTCCAGACAAACCCTCCATAGTTGTGTGAGCCCCTTCCTAGGTCACAGGCCAGAACAATAGGGCAGGAGGGGCTCCCAGCATGCAGTGTAACCTTCTGCTTGGACTGAATGAAGCAAGGCATGGTGATCTGTGTGTCTCTATGGGCTGCACCTCAGGACTACAGATAAAAGTGAAGAACGTGTGAGGTAGGGGCTGTGCTTGAGCAACCCCTTCATAAAGCACAGCCCAGCTCCAGGCCCCTTTCTCTGTCTCTGTCGGGCAAAGGTTGCCCCGCCTTGACATGGGCTGGCCAGCTGCTCAGGTTTGTCATGGCTGAGCAATGTCAGCCAGCAAAGGCCCCTCACCAGCAGTGCTGCCAGGTCTTGCCATGGCATGCCCCCCAGCGAGGGGATTCTGGCTGGGCTGAAGCCTGGCTGGAGACAAGGCAAAAAGCTCCAGGCCGCTAACAAGATTGAGCCCTGCCTGAGGGACTGAGCCCAGCCCCTCGATTGGCTATCTGCCCCCTTACTTGCCTCCTGGGACCCAGCAACAGTCAGAGCTGCTGTAGGAAGAGTTTCCTCAGCTACCCAGAAGCAACTCTCGCAGGAGGGAAGGGAGCAGCAAGAGCTCAGCAGCTCTGCTCCCTCTTGTGAGAAGTGGGGACAACCCTCTACTCTGCCCCTGCAACACTCAGCCGGGGAGGGGCAGGGGTACAGAGGGGTTCCCGCTGCAGCCTCTTCCAGGTGTGTGTGTGTGGGAGGGTGAAGAACCCAGCAGGAGCGAAGATGAGGCTGGGGGGCTGAACTGATGGAGGTGGGGGATGTGCTTAACTGAGGGGGGCTGAACTTATGGGGCAGAAATGAAAGGGGAGCTGCAGGGGTAGAACTGATGAGGGGATTGGTTTGGAGGTTGGGAGGCATCAGTAATTGCTGGGCAGGAGACGGGCAGATGTGGGTGTGAGCACTTCTCCAGCAGGGGTCAAAATCACATTTCCCAGTAAAATTGGGACGGTGGACAACACTAATTGTCACACACACATGCAGGGGGTGGGCAAGGGGAGTTCAAAAATCAAAAGACTGACCAAAAAACATAATATAAAAAAAAAAATTAATCTCATGATTTTTTGGGGTCTGATTCATGATTTTTGATCGCCGGAGATTGGCCAGTCAGAGGGTTTCTCAGCCACTTCTGATCATAACTGATAACGGCCAACATGTGTATACATGCTTTTGGCACTGACCGCCCCTGGGGACCCCAAAGTGCTTTATAAACTTCAGACTCACAGCACCACCAAAATGCAGCCACCTGGGGCAGCGGGAAGGAATTTCAGCTAAAGAAGCAGAGGCAACCCCTCTACTGCCAAAAAAGTGCTAGGGGATCCTTAATGTCCATGCACAGTGGAGAAGGGCTCTGCTTTGAAGGTGCTTTGAGCTGAAGTCCCCCACACAGTAAAATATCTGGTGCTCAGTGTATATACCTCAATGGGATCTCAGGGCTCAGTTGATCCTGTATGGACTTGAACCCATGGAAAGATTAGCTTGAACCTGGTGTTTATATCTCAAAACCATCCCCTTCCTTTTTTACAGACAGGCTATTCTTGTTTATCCTCCCCTTGGCCATTTCATTTCCCTTTTCTAGCTAATGACTCATTACAGTAACTTGTGATATACAAAGAATTTAAGTGCTTAGAAGCTGTGCTGCTGACCCAAGCTCCTCACAGCTTAAACTGAGAAATCTTGAGGATTAGTGAGGATCTGCTGTAATCGGTATAAATGAGCCTAACGAGGCCTCCCTCTGCCCTGCTAACAGAATGGCATTCTTCCAGGACAGGCTGCTTTCACTCTCTTGCTAATTGAATTTGGGGGACACCCAGCAGGTTACAGGCACGGCAGGGAGATTAGACTGGATTTAATCCATCCAGGCACTGGGTCTGTCTGAGCTCGGGGGTGATGCCATTGCCACCCAAGTAACTTTTGTTCCCTGATCGGCATGAAGGACTGTGAGGAGCAGGCAAGAGTCCAGCATCATGGGGCTTGATTTTGAGAGGTGCTAAGCATGCTGAGTGCCCACTGATTTCTAAGGATGTCTCACAATCAGGCCTTTCTCTGCCTCTTGCAATATTAACAAGCCCTTCTTTGTGGCAGCGCTGCTGTGGGGCCCAGTTACATCACCTCCATATCATCTAGAGCTACACACTAATGTGGATTTAACCAGTGCACTGAGTCCCCGTCAGGGAGCTGGAGCGACTTGTCTACAGCTTGTGTACTGCCATGGGCAAGGTTAATGCCCAATGAGCCTCCACCAGCTCCTAGGATTCAAACTCAGCTCAGCTTATTTGGAGCCTGCTCCCTGCATAGCTCACCTCTGACACTTGGAAATACTCATGAGAAATTACGTCTGGAATCATCACAGCAAAAAGTGTGCGTGGGGGGAGGGGAGAGAAACAAAAGTTAGCTCTTTCCCAAGCTCATACCTTGATGCCACGAGTGGACAGAGTACAGCTGGCGTCTCCTTTCCCAGGGCTATGGAAGCAAGAAGGCAGTGATCTTAGAATCTGCACTGACTCAGAGTGGCAAGTACCAACGGGAACCTGAAATGCCTGGGAGTTGACTCCCTGGACTCCCTCCAGTTATTCTACCACTTGGAAAAAATTTGACAATGAATGTCATGTAAAATTCTCAGAGCACTAGTACATCTCCTAGGACTCTCGTTATCACTGGGGCTGAAGAGCGGGGGCACTGTCCTCTCTGTGGCTTGCTTGGGCAGACCTCTCGTTCTGTTCACTGCCATGTCACTCTCATGGTGACAGGGTGCTGCTGAGAGCGCTGATGTTCTGGAGGCAACTTAGGACAGGTAAACCGTCCAGTTCTTTAAGAGGCTAAAGCCATCTTGCTGGATTCAAAGCTGAATACTGTGGATTGCTTGTATGTGGAAAGAATGAGGCCAGATGGCAGAATGAGATGGAGTCAGATTGCTCAGGAACAGACCGAGACTAGAGTCCTAGCTAGCTAGAGCCAAGGACCATGGCCTTTTGGAGACGTTCCTGTGAATTTGCTTAACAGCAAAATCTGCAGAGAGACAAGTTGAGTGAGGTAATATCTTTAATGCAGTAAAATTTCTACTCAGTTGAGGGTAGATACAAAAGAAAGACCTGTCTGCACATAGCCCCCTAAGCAGCTCCTGGTCTGAGGCAGACAGACAGAATGCAGCCAGGAATTCTGCAATTGCAGTTTGAGCAAATTATTGATTTTTTCAGCCCTGACTCATGGCCTAGTGTTCCTGAGGAAGGAGCCATCTATTTGCAAACATGTAGGACCCTTCTGGCCCAATAGGTGTCTGCACCAGGGTTGACTCCTGCCAGATTCAGAATAATCTAAAGGGGAAGAAAGCCTTTCTATTCTGGGACAGCCACAGCACTTGTAGCTTCCTTGCTGGACCAGTTTGAGGAGTATGTCCTCTGAATCACGGAACCAGCAACGCCAGCTTGTATCTCATTGGAGGATCTCAGACAGCTTTACAAACAGACAATTAAGGCTCCCAATACCACTAAATAATAGAAGGTATCATATTGACAAATGGAGGCAAAAAGAAGTTAGTGACTGGGCCAAGGCCACAGAACTAGTCTGTAGAAGCACTGGGATTAGGACTCAGGAGTTCTGATTTGCTGTACTCTGTTCTATTTAGACTGATTTACTGCTACTAAGGTTTAGCCTGGGTCACCTCTGGCCCAATTGATTCAGGCCACACATGCAATATTCATGTACATTTTTGTTTAACAACAGTTATTCAACTGTCCTGATGTGGGGCATACAACTGGGTAATTCAGAGTCTCTAAAAATAGCATCCTGCTTTTACCATATGGGCAGCGTTCACAGTACAACCAAAATAGGGTACCCTCTAGTCTAGAGGACACTTCATATATAATGGCTGCAAGAACCACCATGTTTGCAATACCAAGGCTTGTGCCTATTCAGCAATGGGCAGTGGAACTACCCAAAGGTCATAAAAATCTCTCAATTAGTACATATGTTGAAATCTTAACCAATTTTAGAGATAATATTGGAGCAAATCAAGTGAGGACTTAGAAGTTTCATGGCAGCAGAGAGAAAATAACATGGATCCTGCACCCGAACCACAAGTGTGAACTAAACGGGAATGAATCTACCTTTCAGCAGTAATGACATGCGGTTGAGTAATTCTGATTCCATCCGGTAAAGAGCTGTAACACACCAAAATACAGTAACATGTAATACAAATTTTAAATACCTAAAAAACCAAGAAACATGTTCCCTGTTTGTTACTAAAGTCTGTGAAAAAGGGAGTGTTCATCACTATTTCAATGCATGAGAGAGGCCAAAGCATTTTGCAATTGGAAAATGAAAGTTTGATTTATTAGGTTTTGTGTGTGCAGTTAATTTAACATTGGTTTAATATTTTTTTCACCAATTTTTCTAGTAACTAACAAGACTAACCTTAAAACAACAGTAAAAGCTTCCAGCCTCTCATGGTGCTGCTTAGCAGTCCTTTAGTCATGACTAAGAGCCAGGTTCTGGGGTCAGTCCATATGGAGCAGTGTGCAGGATTAGGGCTTCAGTCAGCAGACTGGACATCCCATTCCTTGACAATTCCCAGTCACAGAGATATTAGAGGGACACAACTTGGAATATTTATTTCTAATAATACACTGTTCTAAATGAGTCCCCTTTCAATAGCAAGGAAAGGCCATTTAAAAAGCATAAGGGTTTGCTGCTCTCCTGATGATGTTTAGAAGGATCTGTTGGGTGGACCAGAGAGCAACATCACTAAATCTGCTTAGAGCCATCTCTCCGCTCCTTCCTCTCTTGGCACACACCTGCCTGATGCCTCCTCAGTTTGTTTTGCTGCCAGGACCTTGGGTTAAGCATATGAGATCCCCCTGAGCAGTGCTTGAGATGTTGCATGCTAGCAGATGAGATGGGAAGTGCAATTAACTATCATCAGTGAAACTGACTGCACACAAAATGCTGTCAAACAGCCAATGAAAACGTTGAAAAAAACAGAGAAAATATTTTATCTTTAATCTGTATCAGCAATACCAATTTTAACAACAGGCACAGTATTTTCAGAAGGAAAAGTGATTTTCAGGACAATGGTGTCCCTTTAGAACAGTGCTGGCTATTTTAAAAATGAGTTGGAAAATGCGTTTTGTAATTAATGAAGTGGGAATAGTAGAAAGGCTGCAGTCACTTATTGATATTGACTACACCTTGATACATGGCCATGTTTTCCTCCATTTCAAATGTCATTTCAATGGGAGTTAGATGCCTACATATTTTAGAGGATTTCTTTTTAAGGGTGTCACCTTTGGAAGGCATTTGTTTCTCTATGCACATAGATCACCTCTAATAAAACTAAGTTTCCCGCTATATTGTTCTGGGCTTCCCCTCTTCTAGAGATTGGCATTTGAGAATGAGGCTCCAGGAATGGGAGTTGACTCAGAGTGTTTTTGTGGATGGCACTGCCTGTCACCAGCTCTAGGGGAGGCAGATGCTGCATTTATTTATTTATTTTTTAAGAACATGGTCTTGCCACATTCCTTTGGACAATGATTGCAAAGCATTTCGGGACACAGTTCTAACCACATACTGCCCTCTAGTGATCAATGTATGCAAAATCAGGACTGGCTACTTTATTCATCCCATTATGAAAGGAGTTAAAGGGATACCATTTGTGGGGCTTCACACTCTGCGGGTCTTAGGAATGATTGCTTTAGTATCCTGTCGCTGAACCAACTCAGCTTTTGCAAGGCTTTATTTGCCAAGACTTCTCAAGGTGCTTTAGAAAAGATGTAGAATAATTTCAACTACAATCTGTAGTGCTGAGGTTGTGATTAAAGGAAAAGACTGGACAAAAAGAATGTGGAGCTCTTTTTTTTTAAATATGGCAGTGCCTCTGGCCAAAGTGTAGGATAAAAGATGGTAAGTGGCCAGTGTGATAGCCACCCAGTGTGGCAAGTTTAGGAGCAAGTAGGGCATCAGATGAATCCAGCTTCAGTCTGAGACTTCCAGGGGTAACAGAGAGAGAGAGGATCACAACAAGAATGACATTAATGGTCATACTGGGGCAAATGTGAAAATCATGAGGCTATTTGGCCCCATTTACCTTGGGCAAGAACATAGTTAAAAAAATCAGGTTTCATCCAAACTTCAGCTGTGAAGTCCCATGCCAAGTCCTCCAAAGATCGTGTCATAGTCCTCCAGGATAACATAAGGACACGTGAGGACCAAACAGGTCTTCTGTAAAACACAATATGGGGGAGGGGGGTATGTGAGGATTAGGTGCAATAACTTTAAACCCTTTAAGGAGCAGTAAAGGACACAAATACTTTCTTTCCCTGGCAGTTCACCTTTCAACTGCATTTATTATGAAGCTCAGAAAAGGTCCCTGAGACCTTTGATTTCCCAGTATCTTCACTTTTTGCAAACACCTCAGAAACCTTTCACTTCCCTGTCTCGCCACCTCTTGTGCTTTCCCGAGACATTTTGCTTCCCCTCTCACACCAACTCAGAGATCTCTTAGTAGACACCATTCACAGAGTCTTTTCACTTCCTTCAGTCTCAAGAGACATTTAATATGTTTTGCTGGGTCCTGTGTTTATGCCATCTTGGATTCTGGACAGTGCATTGCATAGGAATAATGTATTGCTTGGACTAAAACTGGGTTAACAGTCCCTATAAAAAGCATAAACACAAAGAAAGCACTGTTCTGATCTGACAAAAAGCTGCACCTAAAGAAACTACCTGATGAGTCTCTCTCAGCGGCTGTGGCTACCCCCATCTTGTTTCAGTATAGTTTGTGCTCTAACTGGTTTCCCATCCATCTACTCAGCATAGTAATGGGCACTCAAATACAAATTGACAGGCAGAGGCAGGATTAACTGTGGCAACAGAGAATGGAACGAAAAGCATTTTAAACAGACTCTGCCCTGATGTTTAAAGAAAAGCTCTACCTGCTTGTCTGAGCAACCCATAAGTTTGTAAAGCAAGAGTCACATCTCACTAGGAATAACCTGTGAGATGTGTTTGAGAGTAGTGTTGTTAACCACATTTGGCATTTATATGCCTCCTCTTGGCTGCAGTTGCTTGGTTGCTGAATGTCAGCAACTGTATGATGTAAACTAAGCAGGGGTTCTCAAACTGGGGGTCAGGACCCCTCAGGGGGTTGCGAGGTTATTACATGGGGGGTCGCAAGCTGCCAGTCTCCACCCCAAACCCTGTTTCACCTCCAGCATTTATAATGGTGTTAAATATATAAAAAAAGTGTGTTTAATTTATAAGGGGGGGGGTCAAACTCAAAGGCTTGCTATGTGAAAGGGGTCACCAGTACAAAAGTTTGAGTATGGGATGACTCCATCTAGAGAATTCAGTCAAGTTGGGTCGGATGCTACAGTCTCCTCATGATGCTAACAGGATGTTCTCTGCATCGGGATAATAGGATCTAGTTCTATGTCCATACAAATAAAATAAATGATTACATAAAAAATGGAAATCACATTATTCTCACAGATTACACCTTTCCAGTTTCTCTGCAAATAGAGAAACTAGAACTGGAGGGCTGATGTAAATGAAGGAAAGAGATAGAAAGAAGGAAAGTGAGACAGCTGGAAGGACAGAGAGAAATGCCAAGAAGTGGGAGAGAAGTGTGTAGGTGGGACACCAAGTGAGGACACCCTGATCTAAAAAGTTTTCCTTTGAACATGTAGTTGTTTGGTGAGTGGATGTCTTGCAGGAACTGCCCTACCTGGGGTCATGAGATCTACTTGGCTTCTTGACAGTGTCCATTATGAACACAGACATGAACTCCTTTCTTTCATTTCGCGATTGCCTGTGTGTAGTGGGGGTTGGAGCCTCCGCTTATGGGTTAAACCAGGGGCTGAAATTAAAAATGTGGCTTCCTAACCTGCCCTGAAATGCCAGGCCCCATCTGTCAAATTCTTTTCAGGCACCTCTAGCACCCAACACATGAACTGGTGACGCTTAAAGAAGCGTTTCACAAACGTCCTCCCCCTCCATCAGCAAAAGAAACCGGTCACCCCCTGCACCCCGCCATGGGCTGAATCTTCACCAGGAGCAGAGCTGCTGCACCCAGCACTCCATGGGGATCCCCCTCCCTGAGGCTACGGGGGCCCGGCCCCCACACGGGGATCCCCCTCCCTGAGGCTACGGGGGCCCGGCCCCCACACGGGGATCCCCCTCCCTGAGGCTACGGGGGCCCGGCCCCCAGACGGGCCCCCTCCTCTCCCTGGGGATCCCCGTCTCCCGAGATAGAGGGACTCGGGTCTGATAAGACCCGTCATTCCGCTGGCGACGGGGAAGGTGATGGTTGCCATGGGAACCCCCACATGCTGAGCCATCCGCCGGCTTCCGTTCCGTTGCCTTCCCACAATGCATTACGTTCCAGCCGCGTTGGAGCTTCCTGATTGGTGGGACCCTTGGGCGCGATCTCAGAGAGAGAGAGGGGCCGGTCTGGCCCGGGAGTGGCGGAGGAAGTACTGAGGGGACCTTGCGTTGCCGTTTTCCTCCTCTGTGTCCCAGTGGTCGCGCCCAAGGAGCCCGGCCCGGTCGCGGAGAAGCTTCTCCCACTTCGGGCAAGTGGCGCGTTCCGTGTCCCCCCTCCCGAGCGGATGGTAAAAGCCCAGCGAGAGCAGGAACCTGTCACCCGCTCGGGACTAGGAGACGTTCGGGGAGGGGTGGGAGTGTCGGTTTGTACCACTCCCCGCACATGGGGCGCTCCAGTCCCCGCTCCCCCGGCCTTTGCCAACCCAACAGCCTTAGCCGCCTGCTACCTGCTTATCTCTCAACCAAACTTGCTGTCCTGGCTCCTTCCTATTGGCTCGTCATTTTATTAATATACAAATATGGTGACTCCAATACCCAATGGCAGACGGGCAGGTAGTTAACATTCAAGACCACGGCCGGTGACTGGTTGGCTGGTCTCCATCCGTCTGGCCAGCGGGTTCGGGTGCCCCCTTGCCGCGGCAGGAAGAGGAGGGTGGCATGTGCGGCGGGGCGGGGCTGCGCTGAGCTGAGAGCAGGAGCCGGGAGCCGGAGATGGGGGCGGCCGGGGCCCGCTGGGCGCCTGGGGCGGCTCTGGTGCTCGCGGCCCTGCTGGGGGCCTCGGGAGCCGGCCTGGCCGACAACGTGATCTGGGCAGTGAACGCGGGCGGCGAGGCCCATGTGGACGTGAACGGCATCCACTTCCGCAAAGACCCGCTCGAGGGCCGGGTGGGCCGAGGTGAGGCCCCGGGGGGAGGGAGCCGGAGGCCTGGCCACGTCCCGCCTTCCTCCGATCTGTTCTCGCCATCTCCTCTGCCCTCCCGCCGGCCCCTTCCCGCTCCCCGTCAGGCACCGTCCTGCTGCGCTGCCCCCCCACCCCCGGTGCGATCAGCCCCGGCTGTGGCACCCCCACGCTGCGCGCTGCCAGGCCGGGGACGGGCAGGCTCCTTGCCATGCAGCGGCCGGTGTGAGGGGGTGATGGGCGCGCGTCTGACGGGCACGTAACCCTTCCCCCGCCGGGGGCCCAGCCGGCTGCCCCGGCGTGCGCGCCTCATGGCTAACGGGCCGTCTGGAGCCCGCCTAGACGCTTTCCCGCTCCCCTGCCCGGAGCTGTTTGGAGGCTTCCGGCTCAGTGGCCGACTGGGGGCAGGTGCCAGGTGCGGACCGGGGCCTGCTGCCCACGTACCCTGACCAGCGGAACGGCTCCTAGCCAGGTATCTTTCAAGGGGTGGGGGGAGCTAAAGGGACGACTCCATCCGTCTAGGACTTCGGAGCCCTGCTGGCTTGTGCCAGGCTGCACTACATGGCCGGAGACCCGAAACATGCCCTGAGGGGCCAAACTCCTGGGTACAGCATCCCTGCACGTCCTCAGTGCGCTAGGTGACCCTCCCATCCCCTCCTGCTTCCTCCTGGCCTCTCCCCTCACCTCTTCCTTTCCCCATTTGGCGCTCTTGGCTGCAGGGGGACGGACTCCTCTGGAGGAGTTCCCTATCTCAGCAATTCGTGTCTCCAGTCACCCAGCAAGTGTTGAACCCTCCTCCCATCTGTAAAAGCGGTAAAGGTTCCCCTGCCCCTACACTTCTCTTTGACTTGGTTGCCATTTTCCTGTTGATAACCTAAGCACTCGCCGTGCTGGGTACCCGTTCTGCTCCTTCATTCCCTGTTCTGTAATTTCCAGTCACGCTGAGGAGCATTTTTGTGAGGGGGGTGAAGAGAGAAAGGAAAGGGAGTCAGGACTCTCTAGTACCATGTCACATGCTGTGAGCCATGTGGCAATGGAAGGCTGCCCTTACTCCTCTCCAGATGAGGAAGAGGACCGGGCTGATAGTGCTGAACTGCACTTGTATAACACTCAGAGCTACCTGCTTCTGCCACCATGACACTCTCTCTGGCCAGGTGGATACACGAGTGCAGCTATTTGTAGAGATGCAGAGTCTGACTTTACAGCATGTGCTCTGTTTCAGCAGGCAGGGGAGAACAGTTGGGAGGTTGGTGTCTTCCACCTCTGATTATGTCATGAGTCTAGCATGTGATCCTAACTGAGCATAAGTTGCTTATTTGTTCATATCTGAATGGCTTCACTCTTCTTGAAACTGCTAGGGCATTAGTGTCTCATTGAGATGAGTCTTGATCCAACTTTTGAGAGGGTAGCCTCCAGCGGGAGATTGAAAAAGGAAATGAGCACTTTGGGGACCCTGCATCAGACCTCACAGGAGCAGACTGTTTGAGCTTTCTGTATTGTCCATCAGAAAGCTGCAAATATCAAAGTGATACTTACCAGCAACAATAATTTTAAAAGAAGTTATTT
This sequence comes from Mauremys reevesii, assembly GCF_016161935.1. Classification (NCBI taxonomy): domain Eukaryota; kingdom Metazoa; phylum Chordata; order Testudines; family Geoemydidae; genus Mauremys; species Mauremys reevesii. Next base: position 21,735,150 of record NC_052640.1, on the reverse strand, counting down.
AGCTTCTGCTAAATTAGGCCTTTTTTTGGGGGGTGGGGAGGAAGGGATGCCCACAGGAGCTGAGAGATTGCTATGTTGGCTGTATCTTGCAAAAAAAAAACCCCTCTGTTGAGCATGCCTAGTGTCTCACCTGAAATATGGTAGCTCCCTGCTTACTGGATGAGACTTGCAGGGTTTAACCTGGTAAAACTTCAAGTTCCCTGCTTTAGACTGCAGGAATGTCATCTGAGGGGAAGTCTGTCCTTACAGACTGAAGTGGAACTTACTCTTGAAAGGTGATGCCAGTTTGGTAGCCTGACCATTCAACAACATGCAGCAACTTGCTTTTTCCAGAGAAAGACTCTAGTTTCCGCAGCAGGGGCTGTAAGTTTGAAGCCCATCTGGGAACAGTTTCAGTGAGACAAGCACAGGGTTCAGGCACTTTCCACAGCTGAACTGCATGTTGCATGGTGGCAGCACCCATTACCCAGTGATGGAATTCTACTAGGTGGCAGCAGGGCTGAGCACCTGCTGGTGAATGAGGAACCCAAGTACCTATTGCATGGGAAGTCACAGTAAATGAAAATGTGGCTGCTAGTTCACCCACCATTTCTGGCAGCAGACCTCCAGCACTGAGGTCATGGCAGGATTCTACATTAGCTGTGCCCTGAGCGAAGGCAGTAAATGGGGATACACTAGTATGGGGTATGTACCACTGTTGTAGCTGCTGAAGCAGTGAAATCAAAAATCCACCAGAGGGTGTAGGACATAGAATATGTTGCAGCTGCACTTTGGATCCTCGGTTCTAGGGTTGGGGAGGAGCCAGTCAGCACATAAGTCTCATGAAGTGAGATGCTGGTTTCTTTATCTGCCCACAGCATGAATAATGTCTCTTGGGAGCCAAGTTACTGTTCTCCTTTGCCCCACTTCTGGATGTTCAAATATGATAATGGCTGAAGGTAAAGAACATGAACCCTGTTCTGGTCAGGTACTGTGACACCCAGCGTCAAACACTGCGATCCAGATTCAGGCTGTGTCTACACTGCATGCCTTACAACGGTACGGCTGTGCCACTGCAGCCGCGCTGTTATACGATAAGCCGTGTAGCTGCTCTCTATCACCAGTAGACAAAATAAAATCACCCCCAACAAGGGGAAGTAGCTTCGTTGACAGGAGAGCAGCTGTCCAGGCTGGTGATTTTTGTTGTTAAAACTTTTTTTCATTCAGGAGTAAGTTCCACACCCCTGAGTGATAAAAGTTTTAACAATGAAAGTGTAATGTAGACAAAGCCTCAGCCTTGTCTGTGGCGTAGAAATTGCCTGCTGCTGCTAATGGTGGCAGCACAATATCACTTAGCTGCAAGTTTAACAAAGAACTGAGTTAACTAAGATACACCCATTATCAGCAACAGGTACCTCTTGTGGTGCAGACAAGGTGAACTACCCATTCAAGGCTTGGGTCTCCTGCCCATCACTGCTACAGCTGCAACATACAGTATCGATGCAGCTCTCCTTGCAGTGATGGTGTCACTACTACACAGTGCCCTAGATGTGGTTGACCCTTCACACACAAGTAACAGCCCAGAGGAATTTACCATTTAACTATGGATACTCTGTAAAGCTTATAAGCTTTTAGTTTGCCCCACCAAAGGCTTATATGCTGGTGACCTGTATTTCACTAGCTGTAGGTGTTCAAATATCATTATTAATTTTGAGGTGAGGCTGACTTACAACTGTATGATTAACACTTGCAGCTGCAACCTGAAGGAGATTGCTAAAGTCCAAAGAGACAATCTCTTTTTCAAACAGTGCACGGTGTTGTGGTTTGCTCCTCCCAAAAGAGTGTTTGTTCATGGTGCCTCACTGAACAGCAACCTGTTACAATAACCCTGCTGCAACCACAGTGCCAGGCTCAGCAAGTAAGACTTTAACCCATGAGCTCAACTGCTATCTTCCTTCTCCTTCAACGGTTTTTATTGCACCATCATTTGAGTTCCCCCAGTTACTCATTCTGTTCCCATTTGTGTGGATGGGCAGGTAATGGCTGCAGCAGAAATCCTGCTGCTGATGGCTTAAAAGTCCTGGGTTGGCATTTTAGGGTTGTTTCCCCTCAAGCCTCAAATTCTGATCCTGGGACTTAAGGGAGAAAGTATAACTAAGGGATTTATAGCATATCCAGATGCCAAACAAATGAAGATAGTGGCTACTTTTGTTACTTTTAATGTGTAATGGTTTGTTTTTGTCTTGGTGCTTCAGTCATTCTTCACCACAACTAAAATACTGCTAATTCAGATCCACTTCCATTGCATCATGAAGAACTGCAGCATACACATGAATTAGTCTTTTGTAAAAAGAACAGGAGTTCTTGTGGCACTTTAGAGACTAACAAATTTATTTGACCATAAGCTTTTGTGTGCTACAGCCCACTTCATCGGATGCATGCAGTGGAAAATACAGTGTGTGTGTGTATGTGTGTGGGGGGAATACTGTTCCTCACAACTTCTTGTCAACTGCTGCAAATGGACCATTTTCATTACCACTACAAAATGGTTTTCTCTCTCCTACTGGTAATAGCTCACCTTAACTGATTACTCTCATTAGAATGTGTATGGTAACACCCATTGTTTCATGTTCTCTGTGTGTGTGTGTGTACACACACACACACACACACACACACACACACACACACAAAAAAAATCTCTTCCTACTGTATTTTCCACGGCATGCATCTGATGAAGTGAGCTGTAGACCACGAAAGCTTATGCTCAAATAAATTTGTTAGCCTCTAAGGCCTTGGCTACACTTGCAAATTTGCAGCGCTGCAGCAGGGTGTGAAAACACACCCTCTCCAGCGCTGCAAATTGCGGCGCTGCAAAGCGCCAGTGTGGTCAAAGCCCCAGCGCTGCCCAGCGCTGTACGTTATTCCCCACAGGGAGGTGGAGTACAGACAGCGCTGGGAGAGCTCTCTCCCAGCGCTGGCGCTTTGACTACACTTAGCGCTTCAAAGCGCTGCCGCGGCAGCGCTTTGAAGTGCAAGTGTAGCCAAAGCCTAAGGTGCCACAAGTACTCCTTTTTGCTGATACAGACTAACATGGCTGCTACTCTGAAACTTAGTCATTTGTGTGATTGGGTGAATTCACTCTGATGGTCGCTATCCCAGCCTGACAACAAACTTCCTTTCTCTGCAGGCTTGTCTCTAACCTGCAGCGTTAAATAGGAGTTGAGCTAGTGTTCATGAGCTATTTGGACTACTATAAATTAGTTAACATGTAGCTGGAAAAAGGGATGTATTTACAGCAGTATGTGAAAACAGTGAGAGCTCTTCACCTCCTGTGGTTCTGCTGATCAAGCCTCCATGACCGTCCCTGGTGGTTACAGAACAATAGCAGTCTTACCCCAGGGTCCTCACTGTGTAGAACAGGTGTTAGTTTCCTCTTGGCCATTTTCATGGGCTTGGACATAGGTGGTGGGCAACTGGATAGAGCTTTTGGCTTACTCTGCATTGGCCAACCCAAACCGATGTCTGTTTCCATGGAAATGGGAGTGGAAATAGCAACTGTCAGCTGACAACTAAAAGCTTAGATCAGCTTTCGCTGCTGACTGGAAGTGCCAGCTATGCAGATGCCATCCAGAGTCTCCCCTGTTCCATCCAGTGAGAATAGCATTTTAGATTGTAAGCTCTTTGGGGCTTGTGCCATCTTATGTGTTTGTAGGGTGCCCAGTACAATAGGGCTCTAATGCTGCTTGAGGCCCCTGAGTTCCATTATGATACAGATACTAAACAACAAGGAAGGACAAACAAGTATTTAACCTCCATGATTGCTTCAGATACCGGCGCAGCTAGAAACATTATTCAAAGATTCTCCATTGTGTGGTGTACAGATAACTGAAGTAAAGGCTCACGCACACACGTGGCTCTGATGTATACCCCATAAAATCATATGAGGTAGTTTGCATGGTCATCAGAGCCCTCAGGTGTGCACATCCTTATTGATTCAGGTTCCCTGCATGGTGTTTGAAGGATTATTAGCAAGAAGAAAAGGGTTGTATTAAGATCCCTTTAATACATGCAACACTCTCCCAGCCTGCATGTTTTCTCTTGGGTGGAACATGGCTTTTCAATGTTTTTTTTTAGGAGAAATTGTAATTAGGTTTTTAATTTCAAGTCAGTTGCAGGGGATGGGATTATATTATCTGAGGTGACTCAGTCCTAAATTGACTTAATTTCATTTGTGCACTGCATCATGTTGGTTAAAACATAAGAAGTTCAAAGTGCTCTTTCTCTAGAGAAGTCTGGTCTTATGGCCAAGTCTTCTGATGCTGTAGGCCTGGTTTGACATGGGTGAGGTCTTATTTCTTGGGAGACAGGATTAGGGAGGTAAATGGATCAGCAGGCTGGAAACAATGTCTGTACTAGCTAAAATAAGGGGAATGCCCATTTATAGTGGACAGGGTAACAAAGGATAAGATAAACCTGGAATGTAAGCTGAGGTAAAGAGTAAGTTATGCATGGACAGTGCGTGCTGTACAGGGTTTGGTTTCTACAAAGTGATTTAAGCCAATTTCAAAATGTGTGATGCAGTGTAATTTGTAAATGTATATAAGGGAAGAGATTTGCTGTGTAACTCTGGATGTGTGGTATGCTCTATACACACCCCCTATCCTTGAGTCTGATCAATGTAGCTTTACTATAAGCCAAATAAAGGAAGCTGAGAAATTAGACTGGAGTCGAACTGAGATCTTGGGGATCCAAGTGGAAGAGGTCTCGGGGGAACCCTAGCGCACCCAGTCCATGAAATAGGACCTCTTCTCTGCTAACTGGCTTGGGGATGGTTGATAGTCAGAACTGTGTTTCTGTAGGATTCAGGTTTCCTCCAGCCACTACTCAACTTGCCTCCCCCTCTGGTGTACTGGATTAAAAAAAGAAGTGTGGCAGTTGGTAAAGTGGGGATGGGGACACTTGAAAGGAAGTAGTGCCCCCCATTGGTCAGAATTAGGAAGGACTGTGGGGCCTCAAGAGAATTGGTCCTTGGAGGTTGTTTATAGTTGTCTTCTGCCGATGCCTGAGAAGTTAACCCTTGCATTCTTGTTGATTTTTATATTTGGAATCCAGCCTCTGACTATGGCATGAAGCTGCCAATCTTGCGGTCCAACACAGAGGATCAGATTCTGTACCAGACTGAGCGTTACAACGAGGAGACCTTTGGGTATGAAGTCCCCATCAAGGAAGAGGGCGACTACGTTGTGGTGTTGAAGTTTGCTGAAGTTTATTTTGCACAGTCCCAGCAGAAGGTAAGCTAAGTCTGCCCCGACCCAGGATCCTTCCTTGGTTCTCTCTGATGATGCTAATTTCTGTCTAGGGCTGTGTATGCCAGGTTCCTGTGACATGCCTTTGGGGAGTTCAGGGCTGAGAATCACCTTGTTACTCCCTGCGGAGGGTGAGAGTCTCATGGGAGCTAACCTCTGTGTCAGTTCCCTACACTCTGGTCTGCTAACCACCCAGACAACCTCCTCAAAAGTTTTGCCAGCCTTTACTTTGCCTTGCAGATAAACCTCAGGTGCACTTCACTGCCCAAAACTCCATGTGGAGTGTTCCTCTGCAGTATCCAGCCCCTGTCACTGGACACTCACAGAAATTACCAAGTCTGTTATCTCCAAAGAGGCATATCACACACCAGCCTGTTAACTCAGCTGAGGATTCACCCTTTACTTAACAGCACTCAGATGAATTTATAGCAAAACCGAGAATAAGTGTATTAGGAACAGAGATATAAGTGATACTGAGTAAAGATAGTGGAAACAGATACGGTTACAAATAAAATAAAGTATTAACATGCTTCAAAGAGTCTAACCATAACTTAATGAGCTATAGTCCTTTGGCTGAAACATTTTTCTTACCCTCAAAGGCCTTTCACAAAGTTTATGGATTTTCAGTCAAACCAGGATCCAGATTTTTCATGACTCCCCCCTCTACCAGTTCCACTGAGCCCAGTGGAGCTGCCCTAGGGATGAACTTGTTCCTAAGGATGCGTTCCAAAGTGATACTGAGCTCCCATATCAATTTCTAATATAAAGTAGAGCTGGATGTACTTGTTTGTGAAGTCATGTCTTCAACTGACTTTCTGTAGTGAAATGTGACTGACACTTGACTTTTGTATAGCACCTTTCTTCTGGAGACATCAAAGCATTTAATGATTCTTGCCCACCTTTGTGATTCCCATTTTGCAGTTGGGAAAACTGAGGTACACGGGAGTCAAGGCCACACAATAACTCAATGGAAGAGCTGGAATTAGAACCCTAGTCCTGATTCCTTGTCCACTGGACCATGCTGCTTCCCTACTTGGTGATTATTTTAAGCAGCAACATTGGCTTGTAGAGGCTTATCAGAAGGATGGAAATAATTGGATGTGAACAGGTGGCTCTCCTGACAAAATAGAGTTCTGTAGGATTTAAGGACTAACATACTTCCTTTTGTTTGCTTCCTTTACACAGTTGTGATGGTATTCCAGGCTATGAGTGATGCTTGAGTCACCGCAGCCCAGAGATTAGCTTCCGCTCTGTTAGCTGTTCAGTCTCTTTACCTAACTCATCCCTTTTCTTCTGCCTTTGGTCTCATCTCTTTCCCTCTTGTCTCTCCTTCTCCTGTTTTACAACCAGACCACTGGGATTAAAAAGCCAAGAGCACAATTTGCAGAGGTGCCAAGCACTAACAGCTCCCACTCGAGTCAACGGGAGGTGTGGGTGCATGGTACACCTACCTCGGTATAACGCTGTCCTTGGGAGCCAAAAAATCTTACCGTCTTATAGGTGAAACTGTGTTATATTGAACTTGCTTTGATCCACCGGAGTGCGCAGCCCCGCTCCCCGGGAGCACTGCTTTACCGCGTTATATCCAAATTTGTGTTGTATCGAGTGGCGTTATATCGAGGTAGCGGTGTACTTCTGAGGATAGGGCCTAATGAAACTCCCCACGGTCCTCAGTACTGAACAGTAGTTATGGAGACGTGTTAGAGGCAGGATACAGGTTCGTCTATTTGAAACCATTTTTAAAGGGCTTAATTGTTTAACTTCTGTGGTCTATTTTGGGGCTGTGGGTCCTTCTCAACAAGGGGGTGGAGACAGATGCCATATGTGCAGAGAATCTGCATTGGTTCGGTGGCACATGTAGTAATACCTCTTGTCTCCTGGGCTTTGTAACGAGCACAGACTGTTTCTGTCCTGTCCCCTCTCAGTCATGTGTCTGATTCCCCTCTGATACTCTCTGCAATCTCTTCCACCCCAAAGGTGTTTGATGTGCGCTTGAATGGCCACGTGGTGGTGAAGGACTTGGACATTTTTGACCGAGTTGGACATAGCACAGCTCATGACGAGATCATTCCCATCAGCATCAGGAAGGGGAAGCTGAGTGTCCAGGGAGAGGTTTCCACATTCACAGGGAAGCTCCACATTGAGTTTGTCAAGGTAACAAACCCTGGCTAGGGGAAAGCCCTTTCTTTCTCTCTCCTCTCATCTCCACCCAATCCCTCACACCCTGCCACGTGGTGCAGATGTGCATAGGGAGAGGGGAAGTGACTCTGATGGGTGGGGGGTATTCCTTCTTTGACAGCATTGACCTTTGTCTTCCCTTTCACTAGGGATACTACGACAATCCAAAAATCTGTGCACTATACATCCTGCAAGGAACAGTGGATGGTAAGTTTTTTAACTAATAATCCTTCAAGACTTTTTAGCTTGGAGGGCAACTGATTTCCTTTTAAACTATGTGTTTAGCACTCTGTATAGTGGCAGCCTTAACTGACCTGTCTCAGCCAGGCCCATCGCCCTCAGCTGTCCCCTGTGAAGTTTTGTCCTAGCGCATCACAGGTGTGTTGTCTCCTCAGTTCTTCATTCCAAGTATATGAGGCTGATTCATTTGGAAAGTAGGTTGTGTGTCTAATTCAAAAACTGGGGGCTTTCTGAGTCTCAGTGGCGGTTAAACTGGCTTATAGCTAAATTCTTTGGCTGCTAGACATTGTGAGCAGTTCTGCAAAGATCTGGCTCTGGAGACCTCTTTAGCTAGTAATCATTCAGTTTTTCTGGCCTAGTGCTTTCGCTCCACACTGGGCTTCTGCCCCCTTGGCTCTGAGGATGCCGCTGCAATTTTCCCAGACTTAATCTCTCGGAATAACTCTGTGTGGGGTGTGCTTTGTGGGAAGGGTTAGCAGGAGTCCCTGCTCTCTCGTTGCTGTGTGTCAGAGCACTCAGCTGAAATCTTTGTCATATGATGGGTCTGTTTGCTGCTCTAGAGATCAGGGATTGCTACCCTGCAGGCAATGGGTTGGCTCTGTGGTCTAGGGGCAGCACAGTATCTTGTTGTGTGGGGAGTTTGAACTCAGGTCTCAGACCAGCAAGGACTGGGGTGTGGGTTGGGATGCATATTGCTTTGCTTTGGTGGATACATGGAGTGGCACTGGCAGGTTATGGGGAAGCTGCTGTGAGATAGGTCTCCATTTACGGGTTGGGAGGCACTTGGTTATCAAGGCAGTAAGTTTTGGTCCTGCCTGGGGTCTATAAGGCTGCCAGGAGCATTAGAGGTTGGGATGGGGCAGATATGCTTGCATGATGTAGCTCTTCCTGAATGAGAAGCTGGAGAGTGGTGATGTCGCTCTGTCCTCACAGGCAGGTTCTTCATAATAGGGCCCTACCAAATTTACGGTCCATTTTGGTCAATTTCACAGTCATAGGATTTTTAAAATAGTAAATTTCATGATTCCAGCTATTTAAATGTGAAATTTCACAGTGTTGTAATTGTAGGGGTCCTGACCCAAAAAAGAGTTGTGGGAGGGTCGCCAGGTTATTATGTGGGGGTTGTGGTACTGCTACCCTTACTTCTGCGCTGCTGCAGGCGGCGGCACTGCCTTCAGAGCTGGGCGGCCGGAGAGCGGCAGCTGTTGGCCAGGCACCCAGCTGCTGAAGGCAGAGCCGCTGCCAGCAGCAGCGCAAAAGTAAGGGTGACTTGGTATGGTATTGCCACCCTTACTACTGTGCTGCTGCTGGTGGCGTCTCTGCCTTCAGAGCTGGGTGCCTGGCCAACAACCGCCGCTCTCCGGCCGCCCTGCTTTCTCCCCTGTGAAATCTGTACAGTATAGGGTAGAAGCACACAAAAGACCAGATTTCATGGTCCATGATGCGTCTTTCATGGCTGTGAATTCGGTAGGGCCTTATTCATATACTAATATTTGCTTCACAAGCTGAGAGTGGAGCCATCCAAGTATCTCCATGAATTAGGGTGCTTGTATTGGAGTGGAGCCCTGGCAATGTGGGACTGTGTACCAGTCTATGGGGTGCCCCATGTGCCCTGTTCAACTGGTTGGGTGTGGGATGGGGCAAGTCACGTTCACAGTAGTGAATTTCTTTCTTTTCCAACAGATGTTCCAAAGCTGCAGCCTCACCCTGGCCTGGAGAAAAAGGAGGATGAGGAAGATGAAGAAGAGTATGAAGAAGGCTCCAGCGTTAAAAAACAGGCCAATAAGAACCGGGTTCAGTCAGGGCCCCGGACACCAAACCCCTACGCCTCGGACAACAGCAGCCTCATGTTCCCTATATTGGTGGCCTTTGGTGTCTTCATTCCTACCCTCTTCTGCCTTTGCCGGTTGTGAGGGCAAGCCCCATGCAGAGATGCAGTGGCAGGGGCCCGCAGGCCAGGAGGAAAGGAGTCGGACCAAATGCGATTGCTTTCAGTTTCTCCATATTTTTCATAATTTAAGGGAAAAAAAAGTTCATTTGGAATGAACGGCAGGTACAGGTAAAGGGGGGAGCTCGCCTTCCCCGAGCCAGCGAGCAGCGAGGCCTTGGCTTCCCCTGTTGCACCATAAGCAGCATCCCTTCCTCTTCGGGGCACTTGAGATTAAACTGGATCCTTGCTGTCTGTCTGGGCTGTAGGAAGCTGATGCTGGCGAACTTTGGTCCATATCCCGCATGGAGAGGAAGCTGCGTGACCCAAACGCTGTGCCCTTGTCCAGGTGGATAATTGGTCCCGGCTTAAGAAGCTAAGCAGGGAAGCACTCTCTGAATGTTGCCTGGAAAAACAGCCTTTGAAGTGAGGCCTAGATGTGTGTGTTGGTCAGAAGTGTGCACAGATGTTCTGGTGCCTTTGGGTAACAATTATGGGGGAAAGAGACTGGCTTTTCAACAGCGATCTGAATGTGTGTAACTAAATGCACGATACTTCTCTGTCCTGAAGATACACAGGCTCAGACTTGCTGATGGGTCTCCAGGAAAGGTTTCAACTTTAGAGTGAGTTGCAAAAAGAGCTGAGGGAATTATTTGGCCTGATTTTCTGCACCAGTTGGGAGAGACTTTCCTAGTTTGATAATTGTGTAACATTAGATCGTTGCTGCGGGGGTTCTGCTGTGACCTGCAATAGGCTGGCTTTTTGCTGCAGTGTCTCTGCCGCGGATGCGTTTGGTTTCTGTATCAGTTGTGGCTTTTATTTCCTTTTTAATATTTTTCTTCACAGTGGCTCACTTCAAGCCCCATCCCACCTTGCCCTCTCTTGTGTTCAGTGTCTCCCCTGGAGGGGCTGACAACCAGGTGACCAAAAAAATGGAGGCTCTGAGCCCCCAATGCTTGTGCATCCCTGCTATGATCAATAGTCTGGCAGCCATAAAACAGAGTAGTGCAACCCTTGAAGTACTTTCCAATAACCCTCTAATCCTTTTGCATCAGCTACATTGATCTGATCCAGTCTGCAGTAATGTGAGATTGCAGTCTGTACCTACCATTAACTATCTTGCGTAGGCTTTGGAATATCAGGATGTGCCTAATAATTGGATGCTGGCAAGTGCCAAGGTGCCCAGCCTCTCAGTCCTGTAGGATGAGCGTGTCCATCCATTGTGGAGAATCTGAAATGGATGGAAACTGATATAGATCAGTCTGGTCAGCTTCCATGGTCACCTAATGATGGGTCTGAGCTACACTGTTCACTTTCCTCCTCTGATAGCTTAGCAAGTGGACTCTGCACCCACATGAAGAGCATGTGTTCTCTGAGTGGGGTGGCAGGAGTGGCTGCTTCGCTCTGGATCTGAGTCTGGTGTAATCAGGAGAGCAGTGTGGAAAACAGAAGCCTGCAATGTGCAGTCCACACACTCTTCCTGATCTGGAACTGAAGATCCTTGGGCAGCTGGCATCACTTAAGATCTGAATCTGCAAGGTGCTGAGCAGCTTCCGTTCCCATTGACTTATGGGAGTTGGCAGTGCTCCCTTCCTCACAGGAAGTGCCCAGCACCTTGCACAGCCAGTGGAAAGGGTATTCTTTGGAGCTTAAGTCTTGAGACACCAGCCTTGTCAGCTTTCATTCTAATAACATCCATCCTCAGGGCAGAATTCTCTTTGCCTTGGGCTAAATCTGTTTTTTTTGGCAAGCATCTCATCTGCTTCATGCTGTGCAGCTTGACTGAGAAGTAATCCCCCTGCTGCTCCTGCCTGGATTCTGACTTTTCCTATCAGTTGCTTTTGAGCACAATTGTGTGTGTAGCTGCTCAACTCACACCTGGCCTTTTGATAATCTAGACAGAGCATCTTGGTGAAGGGAGCTCTATGAATAGTCCATTTACAGCAGCCAAGACATTTACTTTCTTCCTATTAATTTTCAAGCTGTGGAAAGTGTTGCCCAGCCATGAGTGCCAAGACAGGAGCTAGGGACACTGTCAGAGCATTGGTCCCCAAAGCAGCCATCTTTCTGAGCAAGTGCATTGCTGCTTTGTGTTTAACCACAATTCTGATTCTGTAAGTCCAGTGCAGAATATAGGATCCAGCTGAGCTTTCTCCCATTGCTACTGTCAGCCACTAATGCTCGCACAAGCAGTTCAGTTGGTAAAACGGTCAGAGAATGCTTGACCGTAATGAAACCTACCCACGGGGAGGAGAAGGCCAGCAGTAGATCTCCAGAGCAAGCCAAGCTCTGAAACACTGGGAGGCCTGGGACTAGCAGATTCATTCAGCTGTTTCCGCCTGGACTCTTATCACTCCTAAATGCTTATTTTTTTAATGTATGAGTCAATTAAAAAGGTGTATTTTGAGGACATTTTTAATTACAGGCATTGCCACTCAGAAAATTTTGTCTAACCTTATGATTTCCCCAGATCTCTTTGGCCACCATCTGATCACTCTAACATACTAGCATAGCACAGGGTTTGGAACCTTAATCAAATAGCAGGAACTTCTTGGGTTCAGCACAAACTGCCCTGATTCATTAGGCAAACCAAGAACTTGGTCTTGAAAACAACAAGGCTGCCAATTGAGGAGTGTGCTCTTCTCATCCCCTGAGATGCCAGCATTTCTTAGACACAAGTCTCCTTCAGCATCCCTCAGTCCCTGCACAGCTTGAGCTCAAAGGCCCGCATCTAGGATCATAGGTGTTAGAGATGGAAGAGGCCTGTTAGATTAGTCCACTCCTCTGCAAGACCAGGGTAGCGGATCCTGCCCTGTTCCTTCTAACAGTGGCAATGCACTTGCTCTGTGCTGGACTCCCACCTGAGAATGAAGCAGCATGTCTTTAGGGGTAGCCGGCACGGCATTAGACTTCTGCTGTGTGTTGCAGCCTATGTTTTTCAAATAAAATTAATTCAGTTTATTTTTTTTAATTGGAATATTTTTTGCTCTGTTTACCCATAGCTTGGTTATCAAGCCTTATCTTCTGCACTAGGGGTGAGGTACTCACATGGGTTTGCACTCCCTCCCTTAGCTGCTTGCTGGGTCGTCTGGCCCCATGATGGTACTATAATAAAGCAATTTTCCTTTTTGCTTTCCTGTTCCAACCCTTCCCTTGCTGGCAGCTTCAGACTTCATTTGAAGGATCCTTTTGGGACAAGTAAAACGTGCTTTATTTTTATTTTTTAAATAAGGACTATTGAAGGGCGGGGTGGGGGGTGCGGTGGTCAGAGGGACCCATCCAACATATGAATGGATATTGAGGTCTGATTGTGGCTCGCTTTTGCCTAGATCTCTTCATAGCTGCATCTACATTTCGGCTGCTTAAGACTGGCAAGAGGTACGTGGCTTGGGGGTGGTGGTGGTTTAGGGCTACTTTATTTTTCTGTTGATATGTTGGAATATCTTATCGTTCAGCCGTTGTCTTTCACTGATGTTGGTTTCCATCTGTATTTAGGGATGGATGCTTGAGCAAATACAGTCAGCAGGCGAGGCTGCTGCATGGTGGAAATGAGTGGAGAGTCAGTGATTGCTTCCATGACACGTTTCAAACTCTGGCTGGCTGTTTGCCTTTGGAACGGCTGCGCCACTGTTCTACTTCCCTAAAGGAGTAGCTTTTCCACGGCCTTACGCTCCGGTAGTCTGTAATGCAGGCCAGTGCCCTGGGGGTTAGGGGACCAGTTAGAAACAACCAAGGTAGTGTAAAAACTCAGTATCACAAACAAAACAGCAGCGGGCAAATACAGACCTGGTCCCTGTGTGCACGGTCTTGCAATAGTGGGCAGGGTGGAGTGAGTACATTCAGGCCACAGCTCCGGGTACCTTGAGAAGCCTGAGGATGGACAGTTGTGTTCTGTGGGACAGATTGTTTAGAAAACAGGTTTAGTCAAGTTTTTTTTCCTAAAAACAAAAAAGCAACGTGATGATGATATGGGCTTGTCTTGAACCTTCCCAGCCCAGGGTATTCAAACTGCAGGTGGAGATTCTTTGGTTTGTTTTTCCTCCCCACCTGCTGTGCCTAGGGTGTGGGATCTCAGAATAGCAGGCAGCCTTACACACCTGAGTCCTTCTTCTGCAGTGCAGTTGGGAGAGTGAGGATCTGTTTCATCCTTAACTCTGAATTCTGTGGGCATTAGTTGCTTTAAACCAGCCCTGTAACTTTGTACTGTAGTGTTTGTGTGAGTGGAACGATATCTAACCTTTCCCTGTGGGATTGCAGGTGGAAGCAAGTGGAATGCCAAAGCAAATCCTTATGTTCATTTTTGGTGCCTTTTTGTTGTGGTTTGATCACAAGTCTGTTGAAAGAAGCTTCTGTTTTAAGGAACTTCTGTTTCCTCTTTAAATCTAGCTCCTGGAGGAGACGGTCCCTAATCCAGGCACTTCCCCCTCTAAAAGGAGGGGGCATTATCTTACCATTCTGTGATCCAAGCTCTGGAATGTCCTAGCTGAAGTACGGTGCTACTTGTGAATATCCTCTGATAGTTTCTGTTGTCTGGATGCATAGTAATGGATGTGATAGGGGAACTGGCAGGCTCCTTCAGGTTTGTTCTCCCCAAAGAAATCTCCAGAGGGATGGTGAGCTTCCAGGAAACATTTTCCCCATCAGTCCATGGTTTTCAGGGGCTTGGTGAAGGTCAGATTTTGGGTAGGAGCGTGGCCCTCAGCATGGCTTCTGCAGCAGTAGCGTAGTTTATGGCATGATGTCAACCCCATCCCGCATCAGGACCTTGCTAGCAAAGGGCTTCCCCTAGAGTGGCCATTATGGCAGGGACTCTAAACCAAGAGCAGAATACAGTACTTCATCCCTGGCTTTGCTGTGGTTGAGACTGGACTAGTAGCAACCACTGGAAACATAGTCCAGTTTCAGCTGTAGCCTGCACAGTCCCTTTGGAAAAGGATAGAAAACTACTGGAGTCTGCATGACTCTCGATGTGTAACAGATTCTGAGAAAGTGGCTTGGGACAAAACTTCTCTTAAACTCCTGCTAGTAGCAGACCCTCTGCAGCATCTGTCTGCTCCTTGTGCCAATTAGGGCAGGAGAAAGATCTGCTTAGTGGGAATCCCAGGGAGAGCAAGGTCTGGAATCTCAGAATCAATTCCACTATCTGGCTCTGCTACATCTCCATAACAAATGCATGCAAAGGTCTAATGGGACTAGGTTTGGGGTTTTTTTTACACACTTGCCTCTGTTCCCACCAGATTTTATCCAGTGATTAATTCTAAATAAGCTGAGGCATGTATTCTTGAGGAGGAATATATAATGTGGGCTGGAACTGAGAACTCCTCCCAGGAAAGGATGGAGCCTAATAAATAGGCCCCAAGTTCCTGATCTTGACATAACGGTTAGGGGATGCATCAGACCCATGAAACTTGTGGTTATTTCACATCAGATCTGAACAGACTCATCCCAAGAATATGATAGTACTTAACTTCTGGCATTGGTCTGTGAGGAGGAGGTTGCAGCCAGGGTTCTGTCTTCCTGGACTCTGGCTTACTCAGAGTTTATAGCTATATATTAAAGAACTATTTCTGAAGAGATCAAGGAAATACCCTGGAGTACTCTGTGCTTGGTCTAGTCAGCACGACTCTCATTGCTGACATTGGTTTTTATTCCCCCCTCCTCCACCCCAATAAGTGTTTTATTTAAAAAAAAAAAAATACAGAAGTGCTTTCTTCCCTCCCAGAGAGAGTGCTGTCTGCTCAGGAAATGTGAATAATCCATAGCAAACAGCAAAAGCTCAGGAGGCTGTGGGTAGAGGTTAATCCCAGGGAAAGTGAGGAAACAGCAGCTCAGACAGGTGTCAAGAGCAGTTTTTAACAAGTCTTGTTTAACCAGAAACTCTTCTTAGTGTGTGTGAATCTAGGAAATGCAAAATCTTTGAGCCATAGTTATTTCTTATTCATGTGTGTTAGGGGTGTGCTTATTTGTTCTCTCACAGCGATTTGGTTTTAATCCAAGCATGTTCAGTCAGGATCTTGGAGTGACTAAAACACCCGCTAGAGGCTGATAAACTTGGGCCAGGGCTGCTCCTGGAGACTTCTTGCACTCAAGCTCTTCCTGCTTAAGAAACTAACCAGTCTGTAAGGTGGCTCCAGGCTGCATGAAAGAAAAGTAGAGTTCTCAGGGTTGTTGGAGAAGTAGCCTGGATTGCCCAAGGCTTTAGCCCAGTTACAGTGACAATGTTTGGCTCCCATCTGCACAGCAACTCTTAACTGTGTTGTAAGTGGGTCCCATGACATGGATATCGTTGTGTAGACAAGGCCTGAATGAGCTGCTTGCAGGTCCCTCTTGCTAAGGGAAAACTGGCTTCTTGCAGTCAGCTGATTTGTTGAGCATTAAGAACCACACAGTTGCAAGCTCTACTCAAGGCTGCAAGACTCGAATGACCACGAAGGATATAGCAATATGGGGAGAAATATCAATTTCTTTTTGGGGTAAATCTTCATCTGTATTAGTAATCAGTACTAAAGGGTTTCGAAGGAGGATTTTATTTTTTTTAACTGTCCATTGCTTTGTGTTATAACAACTTGCGGTGACTGTTTGTTTGTATCAGTCTTAGGCCCTGGGTTAAAAGCACAGATGTCTATTTCTGATTAGACTGGCTTTGCAAAGACTTGTTCTTTTGGGGAGAAGAGCTGGGTGTGTGGGTGGGTTATTTTATTTTTGGTACATGTAGCTGTTTATTTTTTAATTTTCCCAGGATGTTTGGTTGAGGGAATGTTCTGAAATCTACTGCCTGGCAGTTTTAACCAGCAGTGTATTAAAGGAAAATAAACAAAATTATATTGTCACTTGGAGCATCTGGTGCTTTTAAAAAAAACAAACAAAAAACCAAACCCTTGTTTTTTACTGCACAACAAGATTCCTTGAAGTGCAGAGATGGGCCTAGCTGTTTCCATTTACAATCCACTGTAGAAGAGGCTCTTGGCTCTGATCAGGCAGGATGGAGGCAGATTCTGCCTCGTGGGTTTATTATGATCTATGTCAATCTTTGCTTAAGACAGAAAGGGGGGCAAAGAGGACCCAGCCCTGAGCAAAGAGAGGGTATCAGGGTTACCCACTTATTCAGATGTTGCCACCTTCCCCTGAGCTACAGGACAGCACATGTGGCATGGCAGGTGCTGTTAATTAACAGATAGTCTGTAAAGATTCAGCAGCAGGGTCTGAACGCTGTAAGGATTCTTTGGAGGCACTAATGTGGCTGGGTGTTTGAGCTGAGTGTACAGCACTTTCTTGGCCAATACCAGGGATTTTGGGTGGGTAATTTGGCACAAGGTAACTTGCAACAAGGGATGCCCAGAGAACCACTGCTGGAAGAAGGTCTGGGTGTAAGGCAGATCACATCAGTCTAGGGACAGTGCTACCGCTGTGTATTCATGTGTAGATAAGGCCTTACTAAATGGCCCAGCCAGCATTTCAGGTGGGGCCTGTAAGGAGGGAAGGAAAAGCTCCATCCGTTTACTACACAAAGCCACCTGCTGCAGGGAGGGAGGAGGAGGTGGAGAGTAGCACTCCTCCTTTTCCACTGGGCTGTTGGAAAAGACACTTATTAATATTGTGTAACTAAACTGAAGATGGTGGGTTGTTTCCTTTAGTAACTCTTCCCTTTTTCAGGATGATGCTCCAAGGAGTTCTACGAGAGATGACATCCATGGGCCAAAAACATTTGTCTAAAATACACATTGTTTGCCTCGCCTGTGCCCCCCTGACCCCATCACCAAAGTCAGCTGCACACACTCACCCCAGTGACTTGTGAACACCTACATATGAGCATTATCAAAAACTAAGGGGAACAATCTTTGTTGGATCCCTTTGCGTTAGGATGTCACTGCGGTGCCTGATAGTAAAAATGACACAGCCCCACAAGGAGAAGCTGCAGCAGCTGCCACATGATTGGTAGGATTGCCACATGATGGTAGGATTGTCTAACTGCAGTGTCCTGAGTCAATCTTAGCTATGGATAAGTTGTAGTAATTGACGGTAAGATTGGGGGAAAGGAGCCTATTGGGGATCTGAAAAGAGGAGAGAGGGCAGGGAGACTCGGATACAGCAGAGAGCCCTGCCTTACTTGTCAGCTTCTCCCAACTGCAGTACAGGCATTTGCTCCTTTGGGGTAGAAAAGCAGGGAGTTTACTGCGTTCTTTTTGAAGCAGCGCCATCTGTTGGCCCAGAGACCACCTGGAAGTGAATAATAGTTGTGTTCGAGGCTTTACAGAGATGTTGGAAGTCTTGGATCTGTCCCACGCAGCTTACTTCCTCAATAAACATGCAGAGGAAGGATGGGAGGTGCAAAAAGCAAAGCCACTCAGCCTGAGTTTGGGTCCGGTACTTGGAGGCTGGTGTGGTGAGCGAAGGTATCCTAGTTTGGCCCGCTACCAAAATGGAATAGTTATAGGTAGGGTTAAGATCTTGTCATGGGTATTTTTAGTAAAATTCTGACAGGTCGTGGGCAGTAAACAAAAATTCATGGAAGCCTGTGACCTTAGTTATAGGGTTCAGACACCTACTGGCTGTGTGGGTCGGTGCTTGGGAGATCAAGAAACCACAACTTGTAACCACTTCATTAAGTGAAATGACTTACCACTGTTTTGTGATGCTACTGCTCCTCTCTTTCCTCAGGGATGGAAGTTACCCATTCTCTGTAATTAAATTGCTGCCCCAGAAGATACGTTCTTCAATTAAATTAATGAGTAATATATTTGCTCCAAATCTGTGCTTGCTGAGGGCTATAGCTTAGCTGCCTCTCGAGCTACAGCTACTGGGAGAAATGGGGCCTCATGACGCATCTTAGAGGATAATTCAGTCCCTGAAGCCTTGTGTGTGGGAGCAGTGCTGTTTTCATCTCTTCAATTAATTTCTAGGAGCCTCTGCATTGTCAGCCTAAATTCATCCACTTTAGAATCTCTGCAGTGACTGACTGCTATGGCTGCTGGAAGCAGGTGCTTCATCTATAACTTAAAAAAAAAAATGTTAAAATGAGTGAACACCAGCCATGGGCTGAGCAGAGCAAAAGCGTTCAGAATGAGATGTAGGTGTGAACACACAGCCTAGCATGCTATCTATGCAACCCCACTGAAGCTGTTCTGAAATGTTAATTTGCTCTAGGTGCCTCCTCGTGTGCTCAGACATATTGATCGGTACTGCAGATCCAGGGCTAGTTTTAGAAATTGCATTATTTCCGCACTGCTGTGCCCTGAGAGGGAAGGCTGCATGGGGGCAGAGCTGGAATGGGGTTTCGGGTCTAGAATGGCACGCAGAGGAGATGTGACTAGGGCATCCACAGTGCAGAATACAAAGCTGTTCTTAGCAGGACTGAGAAATAGGCCTTATGCCATATTTTCTTGTAACAAATCATCCAAACTGGTTCTGATTCCCTGGTATCAGTTCACCAAAGCATAAGTGCCCACCCTGCCCCTGATCCTTGTACTGCTCTGCTCTGTCTGTCAATGGTCCTTTCTGTGAGCAAGGACCTTCTCTTCTGCTGCAGCCTGCTCAGGGTCTCCAACTCCGGCTGGGGCTGCAGGGCACAGGAATCAGCCCTGCAACAGCGATGCCTGAGCTGCCCCAGAGAGCGCGAGAGCCCCGATGTGGCGCAGAGCCAGCCCAGCGTTGGCAGGAGTCCTGACTCCCACAGCTCCTGTGCTTTGCTCTGCACAGTAACTTCCAGTGGGGGAGACTGGGGGTGGGGCTGATCCCTGCCACGTAGGCGTGGGGGCAGCTGATGCTGAATAACCGTGTCTAGCTGGTTAGGGAGAAGGGGTGTGTGGCAGGAGCCACAGGGCTCCCATCCCTCGTCCCCCTCAGGGCCAGGCTCTGCGCCCGGAGCACGCTGGGCTCTGCGTTGCCAGGCTGGGTCTCCCTTCCAGGCATTGCACGCAGTGGACCATGCTTAGCTTCAGTCCCCAGCCGGGCTCTCAGAGCCGAGCAGAGGGGCCGAAGTACTTCCGGCGTCGCGGCCACCCCCGTTGCCAAGCATCGCGCCGTTGCCCTCTGACCCCGCCGGCGCCCCGCCCCTCGCTCCCATAGCTACGGAGGGAGGCGGCGGCCATCTTGGCGGAGGTGGCGGGGCGATGAGCGGCTCGAGGCCGAGGGTGGCGGCGCCAGGCCCCGAGAAGAAGCCGCCGCCGGGAAGCGGGGGGGTGCTGAGCCGGCTGCGGGGGCGGCGGGGCTCCGGGGACGCGGCGCCGCGGGCGGCCCTGCCCCGCTCGGAGTCGGAGCTGCTGGCGCTGGAGACCGTCCGGCCCGAACACGTCCTGGGGCTGGGCCGGGTCACGGAGAG
Organism: Mauremys reevesii; assembly: GCF_016161935.1. Lineage (NCBI taxonomy): Eukaryota > Metazoa > Chordata > Testudines > Geoemydidae > Mauremys > Mauremys reevesii. The sequence continues at coordinate 21,715,202 of NC_052640.1, read as the reverse complement.
TGAGTGCTGGGCTGGGGGACCTGGCACCGCGGGGCCGTCCGTGCTGCTGCCGCCCTGCGGGACCCCCTGCCCGGGCGCCCCCGAGGCTGGCCCCACTCGCGGGCGTATCGACCCCGGGCTCCTCCGGCAGAGCCGAGTGTGAGGCCCACGGGGACCTCGTGGCCGTTTGTCTGAGGATCCCCTCCAGGGACCCCATACACTTTGCCCCTCAGAGGCTCCATTTGCCTTCCCCAAGACACCACCCCTTACCCCCAGGGACCCCGTTATCATCCCCTCAGAAACCCTATACACTATGCCCCCCGAGGGATCCCGTACACCTTAACCCCACATCCATTAGCATTCCCCCAGGGACCCCCTGTACCAGGGAGGGGCAAACTTTTTGGCCCGAGGGCCACATCTGGGTATGGAAATTGTATGGTGGGCCATGAATGCTCACAAAATTGGGGGTGGGGGTGAGGGCTTTGGCTGGGGGTGCAGGGTCTGGGCTGGCACCGAGGGGGGTTGAGGGTGCAGGTGGGTGCTCTGGGCTGGGACTGAGGGGATCGGGATCATGGTTGGGGCACAGGAGGGGATTAGGGATGCACGCTCTGGGCAGCACTTACCTCAAGCATCTCCTGGAAGCAGCGGCACATATCCTCTCCGGCTCCCACACAGAGCCGCAGCCAGGCGGCTCTGCGTGCTGCCCTGTCCACAGGCACTGCCCCTGCAGCTCCCATTGGCCGCAGCTGGAGCGAGGCAAGCTCTGGACCCTGCTCCCTGGCTGAAGCAAGCAAGCCCCAGACTCTGCTCCCCGGCTGGAGCTCAAGGGCCGGATTAAAACATCTGAAGTGCTGGATGAGGCTCTGGGCCATAGTTTGCCCACTCCTTCCATATACCTTACCCTCTTTGCGGCCCCAATATAAGTCTTTCTGCAGAACTTGATATCCTCTTCTGAGGATACCAGAAGTAACCTTGCTGGGACAATATTCTTTCCGGTCCAGGACACTTCTTCCCTGGGGTCCCCACTATCCCTTCCAGAAAACATCCTAGGTCTAGACTAGGTGAAGGACCTACTCTGCTTCCTCTCTCAGCAGCCATATTTGGCTGGATAGATGAAAAGGTTGAAAGTCAGAAGTTGTCAGGCTCTTGTGATAGATCTCTGCTTTTCCAACTGGGTCCATTTTGGTACTGAGGCATTCCACCTTTTCTGGTTTGTCCACACAGACAGAAAAGTTGAGGGACAAAATCTTTCAGGGTCTGGAATACTGAGACTGTATTGGTCCATAGGGACCCAGATTTTTCTGTGAAGTTCCACATGCATGCCCATGTAGATGTTACATTTTTGGTTTCAGGTCCTAAATTGGCTAGATCATCAAAGTTTTGTTTTACTTGCCTATCTAGGATGAATATCCCTGAAACTGCTTGTCAGCCTTGTTCAGTCTACTCCTTGAGTTTGATGGTCTCTCACTTTCCAGTAGTTTTGATGAAGCAGGAGCCAAACTCTCCTTCCCTTTTGCAATTTGTCCTGTTGGCTTTTTTGCAGGAGTGATGCTGCTTAGGTGGTGCTTGTGTTAAACTGTGGCATACTGAATAAATAGCCTCATTTTCCCTCTTTGATTGGATTAGCTCACTCAGTATATATAGCTGAGTAGTACTAGTAACTTATAGTAGTTATACAATATATACATATGAGTAGTAGTAACTTGGTTCAGTCAGCACTGAGTCCAAATGCTGAACTGCATTGTGCTGTTTGATTAGTTTAACTGGCAACTTGCTTTTTTGGTTTCCTTGCTGTTTGCCCCCCTCAACTCTCCAAGAAACTTCTGGGAAATATCCCTAAAGGTTCTAAGGTGCTTGGGCTCAGTTAATGTTGCTGAAGGCCTTTTGATACCTGAGAGGAGAACCTTTGAGGCATATGGGTTAGTGGCCCATATTTTCTTCTCCTGATCTGGACTGTCGTGAGCAAAAGAGCCCCCTAATATGTTTCTCTATCTCCTAGATTATTTATGCAAACCTGAGGACAACATCTACAATATCGATTTCACCAGATTCAAGATCCGGGACCTGGAGACAGGGACAGTGCTGTTTGAAATTGCCAAGCCTTCTGCTTCAGGTAGAACCTGCTGACAGTGGGGAAAGGGCTAGATATTATGGGTTCTGGTGGGATGCAGGGAAGGGGCTGTGCAGGCCAAACACCAAGATCTTTCACTATGCATAGTGTATTGAGTTCACCTGTGTCGTCCCTATAGGCTGATACTGTTTTTCCATTTGTGAGCTTGGTGGGATGCGAATACTGTGCTTAGAGATCCCTTTACCTTCTCAGCTCAGCAAGGTTGTTACAGATGGTGCCCAGTGTTTGGGGGACTTGCATGCCCCATAGTTGTGGTGCTGCTGTTGTGGTCTGATATGGTTTGATTTTTTCCCCCCTGAACACTAGATCAAGGTTTATCAAATTCTATAGTTAAGTCCCACCAAAGATCCGTTTATGTGTAAGTAGGCAAAGGAAGACTGGAGTGCAGATCCTGGAGGTAAAAGGCTAGTGGTCAAATATCTATGTACTTCCATAGTTAATTCCTGGACGTGCATCTTTGTGAGCAGGGTCTTTTGGTCCATGTAATCAATTGTGTTTGCTATGAAGCTGCTGTCTGTTAACTTCTTAATGCCAGTAGCATATCAAAGAACAGTTCTTAGATATTGCGGTGCCAGGTGTCTGAGCAATGCCTTGGATGGTTTCTGTATACCACCTACAAGCCATCAGCATGTTATTCCTAGAACATCAGAAGATTAACTCTGAGTTGGTAAATTCTTCTAGAGCAAGATGATGAGGACGAGGATGACAGTGGAGAAGTGGACACCAGTGCAGGCCGCTTTGTTCGCTATCAGTTCACCCCAGCATTTCTCCGTCTCCGGACAGTCGGTGCAACGTGAGTAAAAGCTCATACAAAGACGGGGGAGTAATGCCTCCAGGGAACTTTAGGTACCAACCCTGTTAATTCATAGGTGAACTTAACAATGGACTAGTGAGAACCCAGTTCACAATACAAATGAAAAAGAAGCTAGTAGTGACAGAGAAGATTCCAAGATCTGCCTCGGTTTAGCAGTGATATCAGCCGTATTGTTAGGTTCTGCATAACTACAGCTCTGAGGCTCTCTGCCTCTCCCAGTCTGAAGTGAGCTAGGTGGTCTCATGAGGTGTATTTCTCCTGCCCTATGCCTGCAGAGTGGAGTTTACAGTGGGAGACAAGCCAGTGTCAAACTTCCGAATGATTGAGAGACATTACTTCCGGGATCGCTTGCTGAAGAACTTTGACTTTGATTTTGGCTTCTGCATCCCCAGCAGCAGGAACACATGTGAACACATCTATGAGTTCCCCCAGCTCTCAGAGGACCTCAGTAGGTATCCTTCCTCCCTCACTGAACTGCTGCTGTGTTCAAATGCTCTCTCTCCCTGAGATGATAGATGGTCATGTGGTGGGACAGGAAACTAGGAACAGGTAGATCTGGGTTCAGTTTCTGGCTCTGCTGATGGCTCACTGTGTAGTCTTGAGCAAGTTGCCTTCATATGCTGTGTGGTTGAGGTTTGGTGTTTTCCTTTATTGGCAGCTGGTGACCTCAGAGTCACAGTGGCTTCTGCACATAATGCCTCAATGCATAGTCCAAGAGGTAACCGTGGTGACTTGGAGAGAATATTCCCTTAAAGGCCAAAGACACACATTCATAGCACCCACTGTTTGGGGTTTGAGTCCTCCAGCTGCAGACTGGGGTTGTTTCTTTTCTGGGGGCCTGTGGAGAGCCATCTGTGATGGTAAGCTGTGAATATTCCCTGTGTGGTTTTATTACAAGATGTGCTGTGCCATTGAGGGACAGACTGAACAGGAACAATTGAACGCTCTCTGCCACTCTCTGGGTATGTCTGGCAGAGGGAGGATGAGCTGAGTTTGTATGTGACTTGAGTACACAAGCTGGGCGTGCAAGTGACGTTAGTTTTTCCACTTACTCCACACCAGGCAGGTCTCAGAGGAGGAATGTACTTGTTCAGTGCTGCTGTACTGTGGCCTGACACAGGGTCCAGAATATCTGTGTGAAATTGATCCACCCTCTTCCAGTTTGCTTTGACAGCCTGAAGACCTGCATTCTGTGGATAGGCTGAACAGGTGGGCCAGTGCAGAGCTCCTGAGGCTCTCACAGTTACACCAGTTTGCTTCTCTTACCTCTCCTTAGGGGCAGAGCTTCAAAGTGACAAAGGGTTTTTTTTACCACATGCTTGTTTTCCTCTAAAACTGCACTGCCCCTGGGGATGTGCCAGACACAATACTCATGACCTTTCTCTCCTACAGTCCGCCTGATGGTTGAACACCCCTATGAGACCCGTTCAGACAGCTTCTACTTTGTGGACAACAAGCTGATCATGCACAACAAGGCTGACTATGCCTACAACGGGGGACAGTAACCATTGCGTTCATGTCCACTGGACGCTGTGCTATACCTAACCATTCCAGACGTGCACAAAGGGAGGAGTGCTGCTGTCTCATGCACCAGGGCCTCTTGCTGAACCTTTCCTTCACCCATGGACTCAAAACATGAAGCAAGAAGGCTGAGGTGGCAGTTTATGACAGTAAAGGAAATCTCCCTGCAACACTCCCCTCCCTGGCATTCTTATGTACCTTGCCTCTGGCTTTCTCTCTGTTTCTGATGGTACCTTGTTTAGGTTTCGGATCAGGAAATCTAAGGCTCTGCTAGCAGATTATTGATGTTATGGTTTTTGTTGTTAGGTTACACCCTGTGCCACCCAGTGGGCAAACTGCCCCCTGTCCAGAGAGCTCAGCTGATATGTGGGCAAGCTATTTCTCAGTACGAGAATCTGCTTTCTCCAAGTAGCCAGTGGAGCCTGAAAGACAGATAACCTCTTTACTGCATAGTGGTTCAGTCTGTATGAATGACTAAGACTGGCTCCCAGTGTGCACCCCTGCTCCCCCATCCCTCAAGGGGAGAGTTACAAGAAGGGATGAATCTATCTTTAAGTGGTGCAGGAATCTTCCTTCTGCTTCCAGAGACCTGGGCCACTCCCAGGATTCCTTAATCTGTTACAAGTATGTCTTGCAAGGGATTCGAATTGAGGGTCAGAATGTTTGAAAAGAGAGATTACACTAAATTGGCAATTAAATCAACCTGCCAGACTCCCTACTCCTTGAGCTGTTGTTAGGGAATAATTGGGCTATGAGTGGGGCTCAGCCTTAGGGCTGAGGTTAATCTTGCCACCTTCATTTCCCCTGCATCTGTGTGAGAGATTTTTCTGCTCAAACTGCACTGTGGGGGTAGGATGTCTGTCCATTTAGCTCTTTCTTTGGAGGTTGGAGGAAGACCTGGAGAGTCACCTGAAGAACATTCTGCTTAGCAGGCAGATCTTCCTAGACTTCAGTCTTTTTATATATTTTTAAACTCATGTGAGTTTAAAATACCACATCAGAGGTATTATAGTAAGAGGCAATGGTGTTACCAACTCATCGACTTTGTGTTGTTTGGGCCAGTGCTTAGGGTTGTGCTAGTATTAAACTGAGCCCTAAATGCTGCCCAGACCAGGACATTGAGGCACTGTTGGGAGGTGGCTGCTTGTGGTGATCCAACAGGAAGAACTGACATGATTTTATCCTTAAACCATGTGGATTTGAGCCTCTGCCAGTGTTTTACCTATTTAGTTGGATCATTTATATTTAAGATTTGGAAAACTTCTTACGACTTCTTCTGTGGAGATAATTACTACAGCTATTAGAGCAGCCAAACCAAAGTGTATGTTTCAGACCTATGTAGCACCTGGCATTGAAGATGGGAAGAAATATTTGTGTCAGGCACTGACACAGTGTATGTCAGTGGCAGTGAGGCTGGGGTCTAGCTCTCTGCCACGCAAATGTGCACTATTGAAATGCTTATATGGGTGTCATATTGGATACCCTGATCCACTGATACCTTGCCATTCATTCGCACTCCAGCCCTATTGCTGATCAGGCCTGCCTCTTGTGTCTAACAGCTTGGCCTTATCTATGCTAGACAAGTTGATCGGTGCCAGTATCGTTTGTTCCCCCTCAGACAGTGGAATAAGACAGTGGAAATGCACCTTGTGGCCATACACGCACTGGCTGCAGTTGGTTCCCAGTCATGCTAAGTAATGTCCAAAGTAGACTCTGCTTTGTCAGGACTAAATATTGATCACAATTGTAGGAATGTGGATGTTACAACTTAGGGCTTGTTAATATATACACAATAAAAGGAAGCCATTGTTCCATTTGTGTGGCAGGAGATGAATAGCGTTAGCACTAGCACAGAGGATCAACTAGCTACAAGGTAACAGGTGAGAATAAATGTGGGATAAGGATCATGAAAGAACCTTCAGTTATAGGGGAGGATATTAATTATGAATGACACCACAAATGCCTTTATTTTTCTTTTGGAGAGGGCATTAATTGTGGACCATCACAACAAATACCTTGGGAGCATGAATAGAATAAAAGTGACCAGGCTCAAGATGTGTGTGTATGGCTGTGGTGTTAGAAAGCTGGGAGGTAAAGAACAATTCTCCTGCCATTTATACCCATCAGCTTCCCCAGGGACGTGCATGTAACTCTGTTTGATTGGTAGTTTAGAATCAGTAGAGCTGGTGTATCTTAAGAAAGGTCTCTAGTTCTCCTTTTGCTGGAGCTGTCTCCAGAGCTCCTTGCACTGTGCCATGGTGATACTAAAAGATCCTTTCTCACACAAGTACATCATACTTCTTTTGAGAGGACACAATTCCCCAGAAAAGTGCTTTCTATCCTGATGTGTTCCAGGATGCTCAAGAGAGGAATGTCTAAGGAGATAACTAGTTATTCCCAAGGAGCCGGTGGGAAATCCAGCTGAACTTGTGTGTAGTATAAATCCAGGTGCCTTTAAATATGACTTTTGTCTAATTCTCTGTTTAAAGCAACTACTTCTTGCTTGTTCTTATGAATGTGATGGTTTGTATTTGTTCCAAGTGTAATGGATAATGAGGTAGTCAGAAGGGATGTGTTATCACCTCAGCCAGCAACAGGGAATACTCTGTACACAAACATCCCAACATGTATAAGATGTATTATCAAATCTTTAAATAGTATCTAGTGTAGGTAGGAGGATTTGGCAGTGGTTGGATGCCATCTAGTTGCTGTTTTGCAGAGTACATCTCCCTAGCATGAGTATACTGGAAATGTGGGACTGGGTATTAGCTGCTGAAGAAGAGTCCATTCCAAACTGCAGTGGTCATCTTGAGCACCCAGAAGTCAGGGCAGAGGAAAGGACTGGTGCTCTGGGTGTCTCACGTGTTACTGTGCCATCTCCTCAGCAATAAGAAAGGGAAAACTAAAGATCATAACAGTTGGAAAAGAGAGGTGCTGCCAGTTGCATTGGTTTTCCAGATTTAAAAGGCTAGCCCCAGAGGCATGCTGAGAAAAAGGCTCATATAAGAGGGCAACACTATCCTAGGAGGGTTAGTCAGGCAGAGGAAGTTATGGATACTGAGCATAATCCAGTATTCCCTCTCTCCTGGATGCTGTTAGCATCTCCATTTAGAAGAGCATCTGTGGAGTACTTCCCTGCCCTTGGTAAACATGATTAGCAGAGAATCTTTTCGCCTTCAGTCTGCGTCGTTTGCTGCTGAGTACAAGCTCCTCAAACCAGGAAGGAACTCCATGCATTCTTCCCCCTCCCCCTTCAAATGGGATGTCCATTTTGGTGTGGTATATGTGTGTATGGAGCTGGTGCTAATGGAATGAGGCAGACATTTCTATAGTGTTGGCTAAGGAGTTAGTGGGTGGGAGATCAGTACGAGACTGGCCTCCCTCTGTTAGTATACACAAGGCTGGAAAGGGAGTGGGGAGTTAAGCTTATACTGTAAGTAAAAGGGCCAAAAATGCAAACAAACTAACTCCATAAAGTATTTGTCCTCTTGGGACCAGTCTGAAGCATTCTCACAGTGACTGCATCAGGCCCATGTGCTGTGCAAGAGAGGGGAGGAAACTTCCTGCACAACTGTTCCATGGGTGACTGAAGATTTTGTATTGCAGCTGGTGTGATAGGGTCACGTAGTGTTACATGACCAGGTATCGCTGTCCCTGTTCTCTCCCTTAGTTATGAACTGTCTTCCTTTGTGTATTTCCTTATGGTTTTAAGTGCTTCTCATCAGAGAGGAGAAGAGCTGGAAGTCTCTTCCCATTGCAGCTTCTCTGAGCTGGGATTTTCATTTTGCTTCTCTAGTCAAGGTACAGGAATAATGGGCAAAACGTTTGAAAACAGGATACATTAGTGGAAATGAATCAGGAAGGTGATTAATAATATTTTGTGATAAGTGGTGGAGCAGCAAGATGAATTTGGCCAAGTAGTGTGGTAACTCCACTTCCAGGTTCTGTACTTCATTAAATCCAACGATTGTCTTCTGAACCACTATCTTGTCACATCAAGCTTTGGGCTTTGTGATGCCCTCTTAATGCAGGGCTCTTCACATAGCAGCCCACATCTACTCTGCCAGACGCACAGATGACTGCTGTCTAATAATGTGCGACTCAAGTAACTCTTGGAGTCATAAAACATTGCCCTCTCCCTGTGGCTTAATGGTGAGGACAAAGCTAATGGATAGCTGGCGATGTCTAACAAGCAATTCCTCTTCATCTGTCGAGGAAGATACAAGCACTAGCAAATATCATGGTCATCTACATGGCCTTATGATTTTTTGTTTGTTAATGAGGTACATTTATAGGCATATTAGATGTGGGTTTTGGGCAAGTTGCAAATGCATCTCTATGCCCCAAAGCTTTGGCACTCCTATCAGAGTATTTGTAACAGGACATGGGTAGTGTTACATCTTGACATGACCAGTTTGTCTGAGGGAAAATATAACCCAGCATCCATACTTGCTTCATTCTGTGAATCAGAGATTTGTACAAGCCCAGCATTTCCTTGTACTTGGGACTGGCTCTCTGCTTCATGATGCCCTTTACCCTGGGAGCCCTCCAAATCTTGGTCCATATTGTCTCCATATCATCCACGTCTGTCCCTTTAGAACCAAGAATGATCCTTGGGTGCTGCAGGTTCCCCTTAGTTTACAAAGGACAGTAGCAGTTCAGTGGAGATTTAAAAGAAATATATTTTTTCCTTTTTAAAGATATTTTTCACAGAGAATGCAAGAAGCATCAATGAAGTTGCTTGTGATATTTCCCTCCTCTGCTGTCCTTCTACCTTGGATCCTCATTCCACTGTGTCTTGTCATGTCTCTCCTTGTCGAGAGTAAACTAGGCGACTTATTTGTATAAAATGTTATTTTGTCCCAAGCAATAGTAATAAACCAGGATTTTCACAAGAATGGGATTGAGTACTGTTTCTTGGCTCACTCACTCACTCACCGACGAAGTCGGTATTCACTCAAAAAGCTTATGCTCCAATACGTCTGTTAGTCTATACGGTGCAACAGGACTCTGTCGTTTTTTACAGATCCAGACTAACATGGCTACCCCTCTGATACTTCACATTATACCAGCACAAGGCAGACCCCAGTGTTCAGAATCACATTAGACCAGTGGGTCTCAAACATTTTGTATTGGCAGCCCCTTTCACACAGCAAGCCTCTGAGTGTGACCCGCCCCCTTACATATTAAAAATGGGGGTATTAAATTTAACAGGGCCTCAGGCTGTCAGCCCCATGCCTGGTGGCACTGATAGCTTACAACCCCCAGGTAATAAACTCATGACCCCCTCAGGAGTTACAATCCCTCCATTACTCTTAAAACACAGTACCTCACTTCTAGCTTTGGATCCACACTGGGTAACAGTGGAAACCTATATATGTTTCACCTTGAATCTGTAGTGCAGATTTATAACTGGCAAGAAAGCTGAGACTATGGCTTCTACTGTCCAATGCACATTGAAGCTGCTGGCCTCCAAATGGAGCATTGCGTGATGGGAAGGGTAGTCGTGGTTAAGCCTTACTTCTGTTTATTATTACTCTAGTGCCTAGAAGCCCTGCTCAGGATTGGAACACTACTTTGGTAGGAAGGTAATGCAGATATGGTCCCAGCCTGGAAACCTTTTGAATGCAGATTGAGAACTCTCAGATCATATAGTGTGAAATTATATAGGCTACCGCTGGCTAAGGGGTGTGGGGGGATGAAAGAGGTGCTACTAGCTTCCCTCCATATGGCATGAGGGAGGGAAAACAGGTGGGTTATGACCGAGTTTTTATCTGCATGACTAGAACTTCGCAGCTCTGGTCTCTGCAGCTGGCCTCCCTCGGGGCAGCTTGTGGCTCATGTAAGGCCTCTTAAACCGGGAGTTCCCCCGTTAGCTACAGGTTTTGTTTCACCCTCTCTTGGCCAGTTACAAGGGATCGCTGGTTAATGAGGTGCAGCTGCCTCTGCGTAAAATAAAGCAAGTGGCTGAGCGGCTCCCCGCAGAGCACAAGCCGCAGCGGGAGGTTTAGCGTCAGGAGCGGGCGGTGCGCTGTTACTAGGCTGGCAGGGCGCCCCGGGGTTGAGCTGCGCTGTGCTCCCCGGGGCCGGCCCCTAGTGCCCGTGGCCCCGCTGCCCGGGCCCGGCCTTGGGGCAGGCTGCGGGCAAAGCACGAGCGTGGCACCGGCCGCCGCCCCCCGCAGCGTGTCTCGCGCTGGGGCCGGCCGCCCGGCAGCCCCTTGCCGAGCACGAGCCGCTGCCGGCGGCCCCGCCCGAGGAGAGCTGAGAGCCTGGCTCCGCCCAGGACCCCGGGCGATGGAAAGCTGCTGATTAATAGTAATGAGGCGGAGGCGAGCCTATCTGGCGCGGGTTGGGGCGCAGGCGCAGTAGGCTGGGCACCAGGATGGCGGCTACACTCCTAGCCCGGGGCGGCGGCGCCGCTGCCCGAGGTCGGTCGGTGGGGAGCGGACCCGGGCGCTGGGGGCAGAGCGCGGGAAGGGGCCCGGGGCAGTGGCGGGCGCTGCTCGCCTCACCTCCCGCCAGGGGAGCGGAGCCAGCGGCTGCGCCTCCAGAGGATTCGGGGGCAAAGCGGGGGCGCGGCGGCCCTGAACACCCCCCCCCCAACCGCCGAAGACCCGGACCCCACCGCCTGGCCAGGGCTCGCGGCAAATCGCCCCCCCCCCATGGGCGGCCCTGGCTTCCCCGCCCCGCTGCTGCTTCCCGCGGCCGCTGGCTGGGGAGGGGGTTCACTTGCCCCGTCCAGGTTGCTAGTTTGCGCTGAGCGCGGAGCCCAGACCGGCTCCTGCGCAGCCTGGTCGCTGCCAGGGGTTGGGCCCTTGTAGTGGGGGCACGAGGCTCAGTCCCGCCCGGACGCGCTGTACCCACCTGTGGCGCTTCTGTGGCGGGACTGGTAGGGCCCCTCACCGTGGTGGCTGAGCGCCTCACGCCCCTTGGGACAGGTGGGGTGAGACTGATTTGCCCAAAGTTCACCCGAAGGGCCGGAACCTGGGTCTCCAGCGCCGCAGGCCAGTATGGACCTGCTGGACCATTATTCCTCCCTGCTTGGACTTCCCTGGCTCTACGGGCATAGTCGCAAGGGATCCCCCCTTCATCTCCTCCCCTTACTTTCTAGCCCTGACATTTGGGTGCTTGCGACAGCTGCACACAGTGTACCAGACAGTGGAGTTACCAGAGACCCACCAGATGCTGTGCCAGACATGCCGGGACTTTGCTGAGAAGGAACTGGTTCCTATTGCTGCTCAGCTCGATAAGGAGCACCGCTTTCCTGCTGAACAGGTGAGTGCAACTCATTTGCGTAAGGGTTGGGATGATGGTGTGCAGATCTGGTTGACCCCATCTCAAAAAAGATATATTGGAATCAGAAAAGGGCAGTAAAAATGATTAGGGACATGGAACAGCTTCCCTATGACGTAAGATTAATAAGACTGGGACTTTTCAGCTTGGAAGAGTGATGACTAAGAAGAGAGATGATAGAAGTCTGTAAAATCATGACTGGTGTTCAGAAAGTGAATAGGGATGTGTTGTTTACTCTCTCATAACCCAAGCACTAGGGGTCACCAAATGAAATGGATAGGCAGCAGGTTTTAAAAACAAACAAAAGGATGTATTTCCTTACACAATGCACAGTCAACCTGTGGAACTCTTTGGCAGAGGATGTTGTGAAGGCCAAGACTATAACAGGGCTCAAGAAAGAGTTAGATAAGTTCATGGAGCATAGGTCCATCAATGTCTTTTAGCCAGGATGGGTAGGGATGGTGTCCCGAGCCTCTGTTTGCCAAAAGGTGGGAATGGGTGACAAAGGATGGATCACTTGATACTGGTTCTGTTCATTCCCTCTGAAGCATCTGACAGTGGCTACAGTCAGAAGATAGGATACTAGGCTAGATGGACCTTTGCTCTGACCCAGTATTGCCATTCTTATGACTGTGTGCCCCAGCCTCACCAATACGTGGTCCAGCCCAGCACAAAATATGTTCAGTTTAAATCTGGATCACACATGTCAGATGATGTCTGATGCATCATATTGAGTACACTGTTCTCCAGCTCCATTGTATCAGGATGTCTCTGTATGTGACCAGTGTACAAATCAGCATGATAAACTAAAGCTTCAGAGTGATACACAAGGGATTCTGCCAGAAGCATTTGTACTTTCAGACATCATATTGTACTGCCTGTAGGACACAGTTATTTAGCTTAAAACCATAAAACATGACAGCCATTGTGCATGTTAATTGCCCTTCTGTGTCTTCCCCTCTGGACTGTGGTACCATTGAGTTTTCTCTTCTCTCCCAGCGACTTTCCCCAGGGCTGCTGTAGTTAATACAGCATGTGATGCATCTGACTTGGAAAATCATTACCTCACTTTACTAAAGAGGTGACAGGTCACATTGCAGCAGAATAGTGTAGAACAGTGGTCCCCAACCTTTTCAAAATTCCCCGCTGCCAGGATGCGGGTGGGCACCGCGTTGGGGACAGCTGGTGTATAACAATAAAATGTGCATGTGTTGAGTGTAGTTCAGCTGATGAAGTGAAAGAAAACTACCAAGAGAATCATCTTGCCAAACAGAAGCTGCACATTTTATTTCTTGACTATTAGAAGCAGGAAGGGAGTGTTTGAGGTTCTGGTGTACCAGTGTCTAGATGTTTCACTTTTGTGAAAAGAGCTCAGCCATCCCTTGCTGCAGTACCAATGCAGTTGGATAGCTTAAAATGCTAACTAGATTGTTAAATCAGATATGCTGTGCTAGAAAGCAAAATATTATTGCCTTAGCCCACAGGCTTCAAACTGAGCATACACAAAATAAAAAGGCAATTTTTTTCTCCCCAGTTTGAGTTACTGGCCACCTAAAATGTCATACTCTAAGAAAATAAATTAAAACGAGTATCCTCCCCTGGTTTACTGATCACCCCGAGGTTCTTACAACTGAAAAGACGTTGACTCTAATGTATTTCCCCCCACTGATGCTATTAAAATTTTCCATTTAATTCTATGGCATTACACATAAAATTAGTTCAGTGTCATTTGTTCATGGTCACTTTATAGTCTCCCTTTCTGGATTTCATATAATGGCTTAGAGCCAAAATATTTGGGAGACAAATACAGGCAAGGGGAACTTTTTATTTAAAAATTCCAAAACAGTTTATGTTGGAATAAAGAGAAGGTCCTGGCTAGATTTCAAATTGTTTAATTTTTACAGTAGCTAAATGTTAAGCCAAATTACCTGGCAATGTCATAAAATACAGGATCAATCCTGTTGTTAAATCATGACAATTGCTCAGCAGTGTACAAGATACACACACACACAATTATTGCCCAAAGAGATTAGGATTGAGGAGGCAGAACATGTTGGGTAACCCAGAGTGGAGAATATCTTGAATTGTGTTGGTAATAATTAACTCCTTGTAAAGACAACTTCAGTGAGACAGCTAAAATTGCTCTCCTGTCAACTAAAAGCCCTTTTCTTAATTACCTTTAGGATGCAGTATAAATAGAGTGAAAGATTTCAAGGTATAGTTGCAAGGACTGGATCTGCTAGATTTCTCCTCAATCACCTCTGTACAGTGTAATGAACAGAGCTTTGCTAGGGAGTGTGAGAATAACCAAACATTGTGGTTGGGCGTGGTTCTAGGTTAAAACAGGGCTAGTCTTTGTCTCATGTGGCATTAAGAGTAGTCAACCTCAGGTAACTTGCCCTTAATCAGCAAGGGTTGCATCAGTTCTGAGCATCTGTAATTCCTATTGAAGTCACTGTGAGCTGTGGCTGCTCAGCAACTGTTGAGATCAGTCCCCCACTGAATCAAAAGCAGGTGTGTCCTTTCTGTAGGCTCACTATAGCACATCTGTGTACCCAGGAGCTGACCCAGTAAAGAAGGTGCTGCTGTTACCAGACATGCCAGGATTGGCTAGTATGTGCATAGGTGCCCCTGCTGCTTTGGAGTGCAGAAGTAGTTGTTTGTTGCTTGTGGTCATGTGAACGAACAGGAACACATCTGCAGTGTGCATGTGCTCAAGTGCACCCATGAGGGTGGTGTGGTTGTGTTGCTGTACGTATGTAATTGGGGATTTGCCAGAGCATCACTGATGCAGAGACTATCTGGCCTGCTCTACAGTGCAGTGTTTTGTCGACAAAAGTTATGCCACTTTAATTAAAATACTTCAGTTAAACCACTGTTGCATGTCCACATTATGCTCCTTGTGTTGGCAGAGTGCATCCACACTAGCAGCTTTTGCATCAACACAGAGAGCAGTGCACTATGGATAGCTATCCCACTCTGCAACTGGTCGCACTGTGCTTTGAGAAGGGTTTGCAATGCCTCATGAGGCAGGTACAGCATCACATGATGCAAGTTTCTCAATCGTGTTGTTCCATGGGCATCCTACCAGATTGCCAGCCAATTGAAGTGTGTGTTGTGGGGAGAGACAGAAATGCAGTGTGTGTGTTGGGGGAGAGTGTGTCAGCATGTTGTCTCTAAGTTCAGACAGCAGCCTGAACAACCAATCCTGGGGGAGAGGGACACCCCCCTCCCCCCAGGAGCAGCAACCTGCTCTGCCTGCCTGCGGTTCTGTGATTCCCTCCGAGTTCTCCCACAGCTTCCCTAGCAGCTCTGTGAGCTTTCCAGGCTGAAGAATGTCAAAGCTTTCTGGAGCTTTGACATTCGAGGGGTGCATGCCTGCAGGGCAGCAGAGTTGTCATAGCAGGCATTGTGGGATACTGGGGGAGGCCAGTTATATCAACATAACGAATGGCAGTGTCTACACTGGCTCTTTGTCGACACAACTTCTGCACAAAAAGCCTTACGTGTCTTGGCAACAAAACAAAACCACCTCAACAAAACTGGCACTGCAATGTGTACACCTCCACTGTTTTGCCATCAAAAGCTGCCTTTTGCTGACAAAACTGTGCAGTATAGACAAGGCCTCACTTGTCCATTTCTCCTTGTCTAGGTGAAGAAGATGGGTGCCCTTGGGTTGCTGGCCATGGATGTGCCGGAGGAGTATGAAGGGGCAGGGCTTGATTACCTGGCCTATTCCATCGCTGTTGAGGAGATCAGCAGGGGCTGTGCATCCACGGGTGTCATCATGAGTGTCAATAATGTAAGACCCTCCCACTGTCTGGGAAACAAGATGTGTGGAACCAGTCCTAGCAGCCAGGGGTTACTCTGCCAGTTGAGTAGTGTGAATCAGTGCTGATGGGGAATGACATCTGCCTTTGTTGAGCCTGGAGGATGGGTCCTGGTCATGATGGTGCTGGACTTTCGGGAGTTATTGGTTCACTTTTTCTTGCAGGGTAAATTAACATGACTTCTTTCTTCTTGAAGTCTCTGTATTTAGGTCCAATACTGAAATTTGGTTCTGAAGAGCAGAAGCATCAGTGGATTGCTCCCTTCACCAGCGGAGACAAAATAGGGTGCTTTGCCCTCAGTGAACCAGGTAATGTGGACGTTAATCTTCCTGGGCTGATGGCAGAGAACAGTTTCCTCTTGTAAATTCCCCTCTTTGTAATGTCAGGGAGCAGAGCTGTAATGCGTATGGGAGCTTGGAGTGAGAGAAGCCTCCGAGAGGATGGCATTTCCATTCTTAGTTTATTGTGGCTCTGTGAAGGTAGAGGTGAGATGGAGCTGCCCCCAGTAAAGTGTGTGGTACTGTTACTAGATGTGCCATGATTGGCTAGCGTGTGTGTGGGTGTGTGTGTGTGCGGGGGCCAATTCGGGAGCCCCAGGCCCAATCCCCTGGGGTGCAGAAGTAATTGGTTCTCTTGCCTTTGGTTATATGAGTGAACAGGAATACTTCGGTTTTGTTTTGCATGGTGCCTTGCTCAGGAAATGGCAGTGATGCCGGAGCTGCTTCCACAGTGGCACGGCTGGACGGCAATGAATGGGTCCTGAATGGCACCAAAGCTTGGATCACCAATGCCTGGGATGCCTCTGCTGTTGTGGTGTTTGCCACTACAGACAAATCCCAGAAACACAAGGTGAGCTCAGTGGGTTATATCCTTAAATGTAGCTCTTGGAAGTAGCATGCGGAGATCTTGGTAAAAGGCTCCATAAACTTACGCTGGACTCAGAACGAAGAGCTGGGAGAAGCCTGTGTCCCCTCAGAAGGCTGGGGAGGGGGGGCTGTGTGGGATGCAGTGCTGCCAGAGGGGGTGTAGATGGATGGCCTATCCCATGAAGCCCTGAGTTCATCTGTGAGAAGCTGGAACAGATCTTACTGCAGGGAGGACTATTTCATTCCCCCTTAATCTCCCCTCTGATCCATCACTTTTTTCCTTTCCAACTCCCTTCCCATGGCCAGTTGTATGGGTGGATGAGTTGGGATTAGCCTCATGTGCTTCCCAGGAGAGCTCTGCCCAGCTGCATGATGAGAGGTTGGAAGCAATTTTAAAATCCTGGATCTGATTGCAGGGCATTAGTGCATTCCTGGTTCCTATGCCAACACCTGGACTCTCGCTGGGGAAGAAAGAAGACAAACTAGGAATCCGAGCCTCTTCCACAGCCAATCTGATATTCGAAGACTGCCGGATCCCCAAGGCCAATCTGCTGGGGCAGCAGGGGATGGGCTTCAAAATTGCTATGGTGAGAACCAGCTGGACTTGTGGGAAGACAGGGTTGGGGCAGGACTACATCCATATAAACTTGTCCAGCCAATGGTGTGTGTAGTGACCCCTTCTTGGCAATCGAGGAGCATCACTAGTATATCTTGCCTATCTGGCAATCCTCAGGTGTAGGACTTGAGCAGATCTGAAGCAGAGGGAGAGCCTCCCCTCCCACCATCTCACATCTGCTGATCTTGTGAGGAAACACACAAGATCTTTTGGATGCTTCTCTTTAATTCCCTCTATGGAGGAGAGGCAGAAATTCATACCTTGCTGATGCAGAGAGGACACCTTCTGGAGTGCACCCAGACATAGATTAGATCTTATTTGGGGAGCATGTGTGACTTTTGAGGAACTGAAATCTTGGCACAAAGATAATGCCTGGGGAACATTATGTGCAGTGTAGCAGGACTTTTGAACTTTTGGGAGAGATGATTTCTCTACAGGCAGGGCTGGAATAACAACTGAAGGTTGACTCTTACAGTCCCATGAGCTAGATTCGTTCTCAGACCGTCATAAAAGTTAAAAATTTGGAGGGCTGGGGGAGCACCAGCCATCAGCACCTTGATTTAGGTAGGTCTCTGCCTCCATCAGCCTTCCTTTCATCCCCAGACTTGTCTCAGTGCAAGGGAATTTTAGGACACATTATTCTGGAATTAAATTTCAAATACAGAGGAGTTTGATGTGGAGGTTTCTGCTGGGAACCCTTCTTGTAAAGAGGCCTCTTTATGGGGTGGGGTTAGAAATGTTCACTGCCACATCTTTGTAAATGTTGCTTTTTTGAATGAAATCCTGCCTGGTTGAACAAGGAAGGAGCAACACTGACATGAAGTGCAGTGCTGGAATTGTTCCAAGAAAATTCAGTTCATTAGAGGTTATAAAGGTGCCAGTACCTTGCTGGGGTGTGGGAGAGACACATAGCACAGCGTTGACCCTCCCTGAACAGGCCTCTGACTAGTTACCCACCTCAGTACATGCAAGGGAAGGAAAGCTTGTGTCCCCCTTCAGAGTAAGGGAGTGCGCTGTGGCTTGGGCCAAGATTCTCAGAAGTGAGTAGTGATTTTTTTTTGTTGGGGTGTTACACTTGACACCTTAAAGGAGCCTGATGCTCAGAAGTTTGGAACTTTGCACTTTCTGAAAACTGGGCATCTAAAATCACTTGTCCTTTTTTGAAATTGTAACCAGTGTTCACTGCAGAGAGAAACAAACTAGAGCTGTTAACAGAAGTAGGGGGAACAAGTAAATCTAGTTTTGTATCTTTATCATTTGTCTAATTTCTTTACTTCCCTGCCCCTTTCTTTGCAAAACAGCAGTTCCTCTGCTAGATTATTTTTGCCTTTGTCATGCTTTCTCCCCTTTTCGTTCCCCTCTTCTGATCTCAGTATCTATCTGGGATGTCCTAAATATACTGAGGATTTTTATTTCCATACATTGTGGGATTGTCCAGGGGGTGCTAACATGACTGCAGATTGCTGGCTAATGCAGGTATATTCACCCTTCAGCCCATGGTGTGACTGGAATTACAGATGTATAATTTGTGTGTGTCTCAGCAAACCTTGGATTCGGGCAGGATTGGGATTGCCTCGCAGGCTCTTGGAATAGCTCAAGCAGCTCTGGACTGTGCTGTGGATT
The DNA here is from genome assembly GCF_016161935.1 of Mauremys reevesii. Classification (NCBI taxonomy): domain Eukaryota; kingdom Metazoa; phylum Chordata; order Testudines; family Geoemydidae; genus Mauremys; species Mauremys reevesii. The sequence continues at coordinate 21,696,529 of NC_052640.1, read as the reverse complement.
ATGCTGAGAAGAGGTTGGCCTTTGGTTCTCCCATTTCTAAGCTGCAGGCTATTCAGGTATGGGTTAAGATGAAGATAGTCCTGTGTCTGGTGACAGTACTGCTGCGTTAGCACAGTAGCTGGCCTGGTCTGGGGAAGGTAACGCACCGTGAACTCTGAACACCATGTGTGCAAGCAACTTAGATTTACAGCTGCCTCCGTGCACACACACAGGTCTGGCTTGGGTACTTCCCCATTACTGTGTGGGGATGCTTTGGGTTTCTGAGAGGTTTGTCAACACAGGTGCTGTGTGAAGCAAATGAGTTCTGCCCTCACATGTCTGTGTATTGCAGTTCAAGCTGGCAGACATGGCACTGGCATTGGAGGGTGCTCGCCTGCTGACCTGGAGAGCAGCCATGTTGAAGGACAATGGGAAACCCTACACAAAGGTACTTCCTGCTTTCTTTAATCTGCTGTTGATCTAGCAATGAGAGGCATATGCATAGAATCTTAAACAATGGAAACCCTATTGAGTTATCTGGTCCAGCCCCTAGCCACCACATGGGTTTCTCCTATGGTTTATCTTCCAGTGTTTTAGTTTAGTTAATCTCAGAAAATGACTAAGAGAGGGCACCAAACATTGCATGGCATCCCCCTTTCTGTTTAAGCCTCTTATGCCCAGGTCAGAGGATTCCCTGCAATCTGACTCAGCAGCTCCCACTTTAAAAGAGAATTTAACACCAGTGAAAGGTGCAGTATGATAACCTTGGCAGCTGAGATCCTTGCAAAGCAAAGTGAGCATGGGCAGTGGGAGCACTGTTCCCTCCCAATGAATGTGATGGCCTCCTGAGAATGGGTCTTATTATTGGATCTGGGCCCTGCATCCACTTACCTTCTCCACAACTCCCAAAAAACATTTATATTAATTTATGTAGCATTTGTGACAGATGCAAGATTTTTTTTTATTATAAAATGGGTGACTTGGAAGGGTTAACAAATCAAGGAGTTGCTCTAGTTATATCTTGGCTCACCTAAAATGCTAAGGTGGTGGTAGTCTCCAGCTTATTCTTTAATTTCACAACTTGAACCTGGTGCCCCATCTCAGTCCTGTGAGTAACCCCAGAGCTTCATGTCCCAGCCACATAGAAACTCAGTATCTCTGTGCTGTGCATGGGAGATGTTACTGTAGCCTGTGGTCCAGGGTCCCAGGTATGCAGGGCTAGCCCATGCAGCTGCTACTGCTGCACTGCTATTATTGAGCTAGCTTGGCTATGTCTGTAGAAGGGTGCTAGACAATCAGGTTAAAAACCCTGCCCTGTAACTTAAGGTGCACTAATCACAAAGCAGTACTTGTGCTAGCACCAGAGAGTTGTGAGAGTGTACATGGGATTCTGACAGCCCTGGTGAGCCAGAGGAGAGCTCACTTAGAATGTCTGCTAGTTAAGCATGGATGTGAGGGCCTCCCACGTAGCACCTCTTTGTATGTCTGGCTGAGATGGAAAGTCAGGGAATGAACCCCTAGACAGAGGGTAGGTTAAGGACTCTGGTCAGCTATTGCAGGGTTTCTGCAAGGACAACTAGTTGACATCAGTCTAAACAAATGTTACTGTCACGCTACCTCAACATCTGTTACTATTACACTGCACATTCCAGCCAACAAAATACTCTTAATTATGCATTTTGTTCATTTCATCAACCTGAAGTATTTAGGTTTGTTACTGCTCTTGATCTCCCCTGCCACTTTGCTGATATATTTAAAAAAAAAAATAAAAAAACTACACAAATAGGAGAAACTGACTTGAGCCAAGGAGGTGTCAAATGAATCAAGTACACAAATGGAGGAAAGTGTGTTTTTATTTTTTTCTTCTGTCCAGGGTTTCAGTGACAATACAATATAGGGAAAAACTTTTTCACAACTTAACAGTAATATCTAGAACTCGCTGCCAACAACAACAGTAAGGTCAAGAGTTTAGCATGGTGTGAAAAATAACATTAATAAAATAGGATAATTTGCTACAAACCCTTTTGCTTCAGGGCATAAGCCAGCCCTTGGGATAAAGCAAAAACCTCCCTTTGGACATAATTTTCTGTGTAATGGGGTTTTACAGCTTCCTCTCGACCATTGTTCAGCCCAATTTTTTACTTAATTTTCCATCGTGTTTAGTTATATTTAACTTAAGTTGGAGACAGCAGAATGGAGAACAAGACCCAGAGCTATGTTGTGCCTATACTTTGACTAAAGGTTTTTTTAAATGGTTATATATTTGATTGCATGAAAATTATACAATTTAAATATCTGAACCAATGTTATGTAAAAAGGCCATTCAAAAGATGGCAGAGATAGTAATGGGTAGGTTTAATTAATGAGTTATTAAAAAAAACTTGCTATATTTAGAGGAGCTACCGTTAGGTTACAGAATAGGCCTTTTACATCAGAATGCAATACAACTTTTATCACCCATTAATACACCATTCCATTGCTGAATGCAAGTATAATTGTAGGCTTGTTTGCTTAACTAATCATTTTTTCTTTTAAATGAAGTTTGTTTCTATCATTCAAAGTATCAGCCAGAGTCTCCAACCAACCTACCTGCCTTATCACTGACCATTTAATAATTAAGCACTTAACAAATCAACATTCCAATAGTAAAAAGAAGTTCATGCATACAGCAATCTGGGCATGGGCAACTTCAGTGTGTCCTGGAGCTTTCTTTGGCTGTTAGCTCCAGCCCCTCTCGCATCTTCTAATCAAACAGCTGGAGAGGGAGAGGGATTATCAATGAATGCTCAAATTCCAGCATGAGACTATAAGGAGAAGTACAGAGGGTGTGAATTCTGGTTCATTTGCTTGTACACAAAGTTTTGTTTCAGGTGGTGCACAAATATTGATACTAGCGCCCTGCTATATAAATTCTACAAAATATCTTTGTTTTTAAAGGAAGCTGCAATGGCCAAGCTAGCTGCATCGGAAGCTGCAACCGCCATTTCCCATCAGGTAACCATCTGTCTCTTCTTCACCACTCACAGACTAGCCTAAGAGAGACTGGGTCTCTGCTCCAACACACCAGGGGGGATAAGCTTGTCCAGCCTTCCCTCTCTGGATTACAATAAGTAGGCTTGACCAGACATTACTTGTAGTGTTATAACTGATGGATAATAGCGATATTTATTATCTATTTAAATGTCAGTTGTGGAAAGTTAGATAATGATTTAATGACAGATTATAAAACTTTATACCACCAATTGTCAACATGTCAAAATATAGTAAGTAAATATCCTCACATCAAACTGGGTTCTCAAGCAGCATTTTTATTTTATCAATGAAAATATTTTTAAGCAGTTGGTGTGTATATGATATGCACATTTAAAAACCTAATTCTCCAAGCCTAAAATTAAGTGTATATATAAAGGAAAGAGCTCAACTTTCTTGCTGAGGAACTAAGTTTTGTATATACACCATGCACTGCTGTAATTCCTCTCTGGCCTTGGTGCTTACATCTGTTTAAAGGCTGTGGGCTATTCTGTCCCATGTGGAAAGTCCCTTCAGCTGCTAGGCCTAGAACTGTATAGCAGCAGGGCAGGCTTGAAGCCCAAGTAGAGTTATTTGGTGAAATATGCTACTGTTTACCCAAACACCACTTCAGTTTCTGTGCCTTTCCCTGTAGCTGATAACAGCATCAGTCACTGGAGTATGGCACCTAATGAAAGGAGGGAGGGCAAAAAACTCAAGGCTGTATCCTTGGTACAACACAGTTTGCATCAGGCTTACTGCAGGGTATGCTGGATGACTGATCAAGTTTTTCTACAGAGAAGGGGTCCATCAGGCACCAGCATGACTGATACACCTTATGACCTCTCTCTCCTCCCTGTGGTTGCTACTAGACTAGGGTCACTCACATTAGGATTGCAGCATGATGGCAGTCTCCATGGTGCACGGAGTCTCTGACAAAACTCACTGCTTTTGTTTCAGGCCCTCCAGATCCTGGGCGGAATGGGCTACGTAACAGAAATGCCAGCAGAACGCCACTATCGGGATGCTCGAATCACAGAAATCTATGAGGGGACAAGTGAGATCCAGAGACTAGTGATAGCAGGGCAGCTGCTGAAGGAATATCGTGGTTGAAGAACAGCAAGATCAACTTAAGTGCCTTATAACCACTGCAGAAGTGCTTCTAGCCTTTGCCCTGGACGAAATGAGGTGGAAATTCCCTCATATCCATACTCACCCACCCCTCTTTAATGGGGTTGGTCAAGCCCCTCTCTCAAATTGCCTTTGTAAGGGTTTAGGGCCAAAACAGTCAAAGGGAGAAAGCGGAAAGGGGGCAGCAGCATCTGAGTGTGGCCCAATTTTAAGCCAGTATAGTTTCAACTCTGTTCTCTTACAGACACAATCCATGGAATCAGTCATTGGCCCTACTGGCTGCTGCCTAAGATTTAGTTCCCTTCACAGGGTGCTTGGTAACGAATGAAGTTATATGAAATGATGGGGATAAGTAATAGTTGTATTTTTCTTGTGAATGTCAAAGGCCTGGTGAGGGTATAATGCAGCGGCAGGACACTCACAGTATTATTTCAGTACCTGAATGGGGGCTATATTTTTCTAACATTGTGTTTGGTGAAGGGGTGATCTGTCTGCACTACCCCAGAATGATTGTTACACTACCTCTTCAGGTTTGGTCACTAATGAATTCCAAATGTTGGACCTTGCTGGCTGTGAGCTCTCATTAGATGGATTTTCCTTTAATTACTGCAGCAAAGGGGGTTAGTACCTGGCTTGTTCTCACAGGATGAAAGCAAGGTGAGTTTAAAAAAAAAAGCCACACAGACTGCAAGTGCTTTAATAGCACACTTTCAGTATCTACTCAAGAGCATTGCCCATATGCTTTTTCACCACTAAGTCAGAACAGTTAACTGCCTTCTCCACCTCAATAAACCATTGCTTGACAGTAACTTCTTCCCAAAAGTAAATCTATCAGACCTTATATTTCATTCATTTTAGGATATTAGTGAAAACAGCAGTTCTTTACCCTAAAGATTTTTAAACTGCACACACTTGAAACACCCTTCAAAAAGGAATGCAGCATCTGGCCTAAAGCTGTTGGTCCTAATTACTAACCTCAAGGAATAATTCTTTTTAAGGGAGAGGCTAAATTAGAGAGCAGAGGGGGGTATTTTTGCATTAATTACACACTGATCTGCCCACCATCCATACACTTAAATGTCACTGTATGAACCTTGATACCAGCTACAGCCTTGATGGGAAGATGGTTTCACAGCAGCTGGTCTTAAACAGATGTATTTAATGTGTAACTCTTTCTTGAAAGTGAACTTCCAAGTTAGTCTTCATGAATGGGGTTGGCATCATTGCACATGTAGAGCAAGATAGCTACAGCTGAGCTCTTTCATTTGATCCTGGACTTAAGAGTTCTGTACCATGGTATAAAGGTGGGGGTAATAATCAATTTTGCTGTAGATTGTAATTCATGCCCATTTATGGAGAGGAAGGACAGTATTATGGATCAGAGCTTTTTTCCCCCCAAAATCCCTCACTGTTAGCACAGGTTCATGAACTATGCTGCATGAAGTAGCAACAAACAGTAGGGGACAGGAGCTTGCATGTTAAATTACATTGTTTTTGTATTTAAAATATCAAATCCCAGCTCTACTGGAAATTGAGTGGGGGCAGGGCCATCGCACCAGGTTGAATCTGAGCTGGTATGAAGAATATTGTTTAAATAGTTTAACAATACCAACAGATGGGTAAAAGATGTTGGGAGCTGCATTTGGGATCCAGGGAGTCTATGGAAGAAATTGTTTTTAAACAGATGCGTGTGGGGTAAAAGCCATCAGACTGACTATATGCACTTCAGAAAGGAGCAGCACAAGGTACAGCATGATCACTACACAAAAGTAAAAACTGCTATTAAGGACCAGAGTTCCACAAGCATGTTTCTAGCGAAGCGTAATGCTGTTTCACTTTTGGGGATTAGAGAAAGGTTTGACTGCCCTCGGCTTTCTTTCCTGGCAGAGACTTAGAGGAAAGCAGCCCTGCCATAGCCACAGATGAGGGCAAGCATCTTTGTTCCATCTCCTAGAAGATAGGCCAAGATTCTGATCTCGATTACCCCAGTATGAATGCCGAGTAACTCTGCTGAAGTCAGTGGAGTTACTCCAGTCTTAGACCATGCCCATAAGATTTTTTTCTTGCTCTTGCATGTCCTAGTGCAGATTGGTCACAGTGGCCATAAGAAACTATGAGGATGTTATTTCCCTGAAGCCCACTAGGGGGCAACTGAACACTTAAGAAAAAATCTTGTGGCTTTCAAAAGCCACTGCAAAAAAGGAAGTATGGGGAGGCTAACCAGGCAGGAAATGGAACATACCTGATATTTCTGGTTAAAAATCCCAGAGAAATGTAAATTCTATTTAATCAAGTAAGTCGAATGAAGGCTGCATGTTCACTCCACACAGAAGTAGTATCTGGAAGTTCAAAGCCTGTTGAAGGGAAACGGTTTGCTTTAGTAACATGCAGAAATCAAATCACTCATTTGCATTAGGACTTACGGGATTTATAGCTTTTCCAACTCTGTCAGACTTATTATGTGCAACTGTCCAATTTCTTCTAACTGGGAAGTAGAAAACATTTCTACAACATTTGGGACCCACAGGTCTGTTTGCCTTGCTGTTAAAACAAAGCAGCTCTGGTAGAAGTCCCTTCTTACAGTTTTAAGACTGAATTAAGAGTCTTCTGGCTGCTGTTTTCTCCTAGTTATAGTCCTGTGTTCTACCATAAATTATTTCTCATCATCTTTGCCTCTTGGCAACTTCCAAATGGTTATAGACTCATGTCCCACCTTGTTTACTGGAAGCTATATATACCACTTCTTACAAGGGGCAGTCAACTTAAACCGTTACTATCCAAAAATGACTTTTCCTAAATTACTGTAACTGAAAGTTAAGAGGAGAGTTTCTCTACTTTTCTCCCAAGTTGTTGGCAGGCTCTCTTCCCCCGCCCCATTTTAAAAAACTTTGTCCACTTGACATCTCTGTGTGTAAAGTCAATTTGAATCATGTTGAGTGGACATTTCACACAGCAACAGGGGGGAAATATTTACCATAGACTAGGAAAGCATGTCTTTAAAAGCCACAAAAAAACTGTCAGGGGGCTTCAAGGGTAGGTGTAGCATCTGAAACTGCTAATTGCATGGAAAAAATAAAAAGTGTCTCCCCCTTCTCTCATAAGGGGAGGCCAGAGAAGTTTTTATGCAACTTCTAATATTGAAGTGCCTAGAACAGAACAAGCTATTCTAGGGCTATATCAGTGAGAAGGATTTATCATCTTCTCTAATACTTGCTAATGACTTGTTTTTAACCATATCCTCTCAAATGTGTCTAATTTGCTATCCAGTCTCCTCCCACAGATTCTTCAGTATTCCCAAGTTCTGTTTCTGATTTCCTTATCAGGTTATTTTCCTCCATGTGCTTTAAATTTGCACTTTTCCAAATTAATTGGTTTTATTTCTTGTCTGTATTTCTAACTTCTTCTTTAAACTCCTCAGTATTATTCAGTTCTCATTTGCAATTCCTCACCATTTAGTGTCATCTGTGAATTTTAACAGGAAGCTATTTCCACCAACCCCTTTTAGATCAGTCAATTATTTTATGAAATTCAGACCCTCCCGGTTCCCTTCTAGCTTGTTATGGTCACTTCATAAACATTCATTTTTTAAAAATAGCTGTTGAAGGCCAAAGTTCCTCAGATACTAGGGACATATATTCCATACATCCAAGTCACACCAGTTAGAGTCCTGCCACTCAGTTATAACAAGCAGGCTAATACTCCACTTCTACTCTTACAACCAAAGAGAGCCAAACATAGCATAGTTCTCATTGAAGAGCTGCACCCTGTCCAGATCTAATTCCTACTCTCAAATCTTGCTGAAGACTCAAAGTTACAGATCTTTGTTCTTCCATATTTTTAGATGCGGAATAAAACAACATGAACTGGAAGAGTTTCTTGCCACGTAATAGGTGAAAGCCAGCAGAGAGGTCTGGGATCTATTGCTTATGACAGTTGTTAATACCACTTGAGGGCATGATGCCATGTGCCACTAATTGGTGGTGGTTAGATCCCTGCTCAAGCAAACCTCTGACACTCCTGGTCTCTCCGCTTCTCTTACCGAAAGTATTGTTAGCACAGCTCCAACTGTATCAGTAGTCCACAGATTCTCTCGATCCAGCAGTGGTGGGTATTGGTGCAGCGACGGAATTAATTATGTTCTTCAACTGATGGACAGATGCAAAGGGTCTGTGTTGATTGGGAAGAAAATCTTGTCCATCAGGTGCTCATTATGCGATGTTGGGCAAGTCACTTCATCACTCTGGGCCTCAGCTCTTCATCTATAAAACAGGAATAATGTACCTCACAGGAATGGGGCAAGGCTTCCTTAGTGTAGAGAGAGCTTTGAGATCCTCAGATAGAAAACTCTGTAGCAGTGGGACATATTTCAGCTCTCCCAGCAGCATACAGCATCACTGAGGAGATTTAGATGACTCAGCTGTAGACTGTGCGGGGGTATGAGGTGCTTTTGCAGAAAGTTGCTTCTTTCCTCTCTGAGGGCTCTGAATAGTAATTACTCTTCCTTCCTGTAGTTTCTCACTGGTTATGTACCATGAGTTTCGCTTCTGTTCTATCTACATGCATATCTGCTACAGGAGAGGTTTTAGTCCCATCCATAAGCAGAAGTTATTCAGCATCACATACCTTCATCAACCCCACATGCCAGAGTTTAGCTACTTTTATCAGTGTCCGAGGGCAATGTATGAGAGGTGGCAGAAGCGTGGCCCAGGCATGCTGCTGTTTGGTAAGGGGAAGTTTGAGGGGGTTGGCACCCTCTTTTGGACCCACTTCACAGTACAAACATTGTTCTCAAGCTGCTTCTCCTGCTGAATTTCCAGTTTATGCCTTTTTTTTTTTTTTTACCTACAGCTTTCCTGGACGTTGCAGCTCACCCTCTCTCACACGGCCTGGACACAGAGCCTTACCTCTGTCCTCTCCAGGATAGATTAATGCCACAGTTCTTTGAGACTTTTCTAAAACATGTGCTGGAGTTGAACACAGCAGTTCACCTCAGAGAGAGAAGTTGCTATGAACATACAATGCTGGTGTTCTGCATGCAGTGCAGAGGGTTGCTTACAATCTTTAAAGCCCTGAATGGCCTAGAACCTAGTTACTTGAGTGAGAAAGGCATCTTCACCTATAACTTGTCAGGACATTTAAAATCGTGTGTTGCTCTTACAGGAGACTAAGGGCTTGTCTTTACTGCAAACGGTAACTTGAGTCAGTACAACTCGAGCTGATCTGTCCGGCCTGACTGACAGCAACGACACTTAAAAACAACACTGGAATTACATCAGCAGTACCAAAACTATGGGTTGCAATCCCAAGTGGGTCTCTCCATCAGTGGATAGAGTCGCAACAATCCCAAATGTGTGGAAGATGCCATTTTACAAAATGGTCTCCTCCACACAGCATGACCTCACATTAGGTGTGTGACATGTCACACTGTGCTGAGGATGCCATTTTAAAATGACAACTTCCATGCTGTGTGGGGTCACGGGAAGCAGGATATCTGAAAATGGGTTCATGGCAGGGAAAAAGTTACACACAATGATTAGCAGAACAACTGGATGAGCTGCTGTGGAGTAGTTGTATTCCCACTACACTATTAGCTCAAACATCAGCATCACTTGAGCTTTAACACACCTCCCACCACTCCACCCCAAACAGGCCAGCTAGTTCCAGCACCAGTTCACTCACACTAGAGATGTGTGTGTGTGTTTGTGGATAGGAGTCGAGTTAGGGGTAAAACTTGAGCTAACTGTGCTGTGAAGAGACAGCCTCCACGATCAGCATCAGGGTATTTTTGCTAAGAGCCCTGCTCCTGCAGAACTCCCTTGCTACCACTGAGTCTGAGGAGCTTCAGGACAACGAGGGGCATACACGTTTAACCAGGCCTCTGGGTATGTCTCCACTGCAATTAAAAACCCATGGCTGGCTTGTGCCAGCTGACTGGGGCTTGTAGGTCTCAGCTCAGGGGCTGTTTAACTGTGGTGTAGACATTTGGGCTTGGGCTGGAGCACTGGGTCTAGCACCCTGTGAGCGGGGAGGGTCCTAGAGCTCATGTGAGCCCACACCACAATTTTAGCCCAAGTCAGCTGGCATGGGCCAGCCGCAGGTGTCTAATCGCAGCATAGACCTACGCTCACAAGCTGCAATGTCAGAAGCTATGGTTTAATGATTTGGTTGAAGTAGCTACTTGAGGACAGTAACCGCACACCTGATCCCACATTTGTGGGTGCTGAACAGAAAAACATATCAAATTATAAGCTTTTGCTGTAGATAGGCTGGACCCAGCTCAGAGAACTCACTGACTAACCATGTAACTACATGAACACGGTCACACAGCTCATGTCCAGGCTTACGAGACTATGAACATTTCCAGCATGCTGGCCAACTGAATATACTCAGGGGCAAGTAAACCATGGAAGTAAAGTCAGGCAAGGCCTGCCACAGCTCCTATGGCGATCTGACTTTACACAGGAGCAAACTACTAAATCTCCTTTCCCTTAGCAGTTACTGTTTGCAATCAACTGCTTCATAAGGTAAGTCTCTGCTACAGACAGAGCAGGAAAAAATTGCTGCATGTACAAAACAAATTTTGCAAGATTCAGCAGGGGGATTTTAAGAGTGATCTCCCCCCTCCCTTAGGGAGCACTAACCTGCCAAGAACAAGCATAGGTAGGGCCAGGCCAGCCTTTGAGAAGAGGCTGTGTGAAGTCATGTTTTATTTGTCAGTTTATGAGCTGAGCCAAAGCCCAAAAGTTGGGGCCTTGGAAAGGGAAAGTCAGGTCATGGACAGATCACACAGGAGGAGAGGAGAAAGTCACAGCTACGCTTTCCATTCTGGTTTACAGGACTTTGGCTTTTTGCCCCCTGAACTTGTAAGTGAACAGGAAATTAATTACTAGACAGACTATTGGGAATGAGGCAAAAACCTTAAGAGCTGGTCACACAGGTGAGGAACACATTAGCAAACATGCTTGTTCTAGGGCAGGGAGAGCTGGTCAGATGAAAGCAGCTGGGCTGCTCTTGCTTGCCTTAGGTTTGGGAAGTGCTTTGCAAGGAATAAAAGCTTGGCTCTGCACCGGAAGCATTGCTGAAACTCTGTCCCCTTCCCTACAACTATAGATGGAGAGGCTGCTCGTCTTAGTGTTTTCAAAGTTTTTCCTCTCCCCACCCCATATGAAGAGTACGTATACCCATACATAAAGCAGGAAGTCTCTCTGTTCAGACTGAGCCAGAAACAAGCTGCTTTGGCTCATCACACCTAAATGTGGATGCATTCATCACACAGAAGTGAAGACCCCACTGATGTTTTTATCATTTCTGTTTCTTTAAAAAAAGCTAGGCTGTTTCCCCTGCAGAGTTAACTGCGGTGATTGGCTCCTGGGTGTGAGCAGCCACACAGGAATTACTGTGTCCTCAGTGGTGCTGCATTCACCTGTGTGGGTCACTAGGATTTCTAGGGGCCTATCCCATGGTTCTTTGTGCTGCAGCCAGCTGAGCTACTGATCATCCCCAGGGAATTGTAGGATATGTCATCTGTCCTCCTGGGTACGAGGGAATTGTAGGAAAGCACAGAGGACAATCAGCACTCAAGTGGATTGGCCTGTCTTCACACCCAAGTGGATGAGTTACCAGGTCAAGTGAAAGCAGCACCTGGGTTTTAACCTATATCTCCCAGAAGACTAACAAGTCTGGATTAAAAAGACCAGTAACCTTGTGTGAGAGGGCTGTGCATATGGACAGGGGCAATATTTGAGTAAACAGCCTGAGTTAACTCTGCACTGAAGAGAATCCCTAAATGTACAGCAAGAGAAATCTACCCACAGCAATTAAAGAACCCCCCATTATGGAGATAAAATAGTCCAGTGGGTAGAGCAGAGGCCTGGCAATCAAGATTATGGGTTTCCTTCCTTACTGCTATTGCCTTGTTGGGTTATCTTGGGCAAGACACTTTATTGCATGGCTGAATTTAGAGATCTGTAAAGAGGTGATAACACTTACCAATGTCTCGGGCATAAAGGACTTGAGAGCCTCCACATGGAAGTCACTGTAGATATAAGAAGTTACTGTTGCACAAGGCACCATCTCCTTTCTCTCGGTCTTTTTTTTGGCATTGTCTCATCTGCAGTTTGAGGAGAATAAAAGTAAGCCATTATCACGATTAAGGCTGTGAGTTTGTCACAGAAGTCACAGATTCCGTGACCTCTATGACTTCTGCAGCAGCTGGTGCGCCTGGCCTGGGAGCCGCCTGAGGAGCTCAGGCAGCACCTGGGCCAGTTGCACCGGTTGCCGCCCCCAGCAGCAGCAGGAGTTTGGGTGGGGGGGCTCAGGGCTGGGGCGTGGGAGGGGATGAGGCTCTGGGCGGCGCTTACCTCAGGGGGGCTCCCCGGAAGTGGTGACACCCTCTGCTCCTAGGCGTAGGCACAGCCAGGGGACTCTGCATGCTGGCTCCGTCCCCGCAGTTCACAGCCAATGGGAGCTGTGGAGGCAGTGCAGAGAACTGCCTGGCTACGCCTCTGCCTAGAAGCACTGGGAGGAGGAATGTTACCGTTTCCAGGGAGTTGTGGAGCCAGGCAGCCCCCAGCAACATCCCTCCCCCCCAGCACTAGTGGGGGCCCTGGACTGCTGCCCATCCCACCCCCCACACACCCCAGCCAAGATTCAGTCAGGAGTATATAATACAAGTCATGGACCATGAATTTTTGTTTGTTGCCTGTGACCTGTACATGACTTTTACTAAAAATACCTGTGACTAAAACATAGCCTTAATCATGTTCAAACTGAAGACACCACACAGCAGGAATATGTTAAAATGTTTTAAGTACTCAACCTATGCATTTTTTTCCCCAAATGCAGCTTAAAAAATACGGTGTCACTGTCCTCTCCTCCAGTAACAACTGAACATTCTAACAGAGCTATCCATTAGGGGTTGATTGTAGGTCCACTCTTATTTAATATTTTCATTAATTTACAAGTACAATTTGCAAGGGATAGTAAATTTGGAGGAGTGGCAAAAATCTGTGAGCAAATAAAAATGGACCTGGACCTAAAGATTAGAAAAAAATGAGATGCAACTTGGACACGTTACCATCATTTGGGTAAAACTAATCAACATCATATTCAATATGGGGGAAATGACACTAAAAAATTTAAGGGCAATGGTACATTGCAAACTGAAGTCTAAATTGCAATATAAAAAAAGACAGCAGCCAACACAATTTTGGGGCTGCATATACGAACATACTGCCACAAAACAGAGTGCATTTTCTCTAGCTCTGGGTATGTATCTATTTTTGAGCACCCAGATGTGCAAGGCACTTCACAAAAACAAGTACAGATGTGACCACACCTGTTATATAGAATTAAATACCAGGCACCTCATTATCAAAGTAACTGCAGATAACAAAAAGGTCCTGGAGGGACTGATTTACTGGAAAAGATTAAGAGTTAACCAAGTACTGGATTGGCTAAGAAACAGCTTTGTGGGGGATAGAATAGTAAAAAATGTGAAAGGTACAAGCAGCTAAGAAGGGAGAGAAGTTTAAGATAATATATGGGGGAATCATAGAAGTGTAGGATTAGAAGAGACAATAGCTCATCTAATCCAGTCCTCTGTGCTCAAGGGAGGATAACTAACAAAATAACTAAGGAATAAAGCCTTGGCTACACTTGCAAATTTGCAGCGCTGCAGCAGGGTGTGAAAACACACCCTCTCCAGCGCTGCAAATTGCGGCGCTGCAAAGCGCCAGTGTGGTCAAAGCCCCAGCGCTGGGAGCAAGTGTAGCCAAAGCCTAGGAGTAAAAGGATTCCAACCCCCACCTCCCCAACCACTTTAGGTCAAATGTCAGGAAAAGCTTCCCAACAGTAACATCTATCAGGCTGTGAAATATTCTCTAAGGGAAGTGATGGCAATTCTACCCCTTGGAACATTTCAAAATAGACTGCAACACAAGCAAATGGACAATCCTGCAGTGGCAGGAAAATTTGACTAGATGACCCAATAGATCTTTTCTATCTCTAACTGCTACAGTTCAGACATTCCATTTTTATAGAAAACTGCAGACTGGAACTTGTTTTAGGGGCAGACCAAGAAAATGTTACAAAAGACACACTGAAGACCAACCTCCAATCTTACAATGTTGACCTCAGCACCTGGGAGCTCTTAGCCCATGAGAAGATCTGACAGCAGCAGCCCTGCCACACCTCAGACTGGAAGATTTTGAGAGCTTGTGGATTTCTGCAATCAAGGAGAGACGTGCGAGATGTAACTAGCTAAAAACAGCACTAATTCATTTACAATTGTCTTTACATATGGAACTTGTGGAGGAGGCTGCAGGGTCCAAAAATCAGTCTTTGGTCTCATCACAGGACCCACAAACTCAACAGGAGACTTCATCATATGTAGAGGAAGCCTTCCCCGCCCCACCAAAAGAGGTCAATATTTAGTTGATTAAGTGATCCAGCAGCACATATGTATTTCCTAATTCACGATAGAAATGCTGGTCTGAAAGAGACCTCGAGAGATCATCTAGTCCAGCCCACTGCACTGCGGGCCAAATATTCCTAGGTTATACTTGACAGGTATTTGTCTAATGATTTTCAATGATATTTCTCCTTCTCTCAGCAAAAAGAAGGGCTGCCAATGAAAAGCCCAGGAAGTGTCCACAGTGAATAGACATCTGTCAAGTCCCACATCAGAGGCAACACATGGAAAGGCAGGATTTGCAAGAATGCCCATCCAATGGGCCCAAGGAGGATGACGCTTTAATACAGTACTTCAGGCATTTGACAGGTTAATTATGCATCACTTGAAGAAAAAACCTCCCCTCAAGTTTGCATTATGCACAACTCTGTCCCTGCAGTTGTAGCACTGGACACCAAGTCGTTCCGTACATTTCTGTGCAGCATGGGCTTCTCTCAAAGGGGCTAGTAACAGAGTTTGGAAACAGTGCATAAGAAGGGAGCCAACAGAATGCTTTTCTGACACCACTTGGCTGGACAATATTGGACATAATGTGGCCAGCCTGTATTTCTACCAGTTTGTCCACACTGGCTGGTCAAGCAGTTGGAAACAGATTTAATATGAACTCTGTTTAGATAGAATTTAAACCCAGATTCTTAAGTCCGATTAATTTAAATTAATTTACATGCTTTGGGCTGCAGTGACACAACCTAATTAAAAAAAACAAAAATAGGAAGAAAATTAAAGACATTGCATGGCTAAGAAAGCACAGGGGTAGGAACTGTTCTGAGGTTACATTTCAGATGAATGAGTGCAGCAGCTTTAACAAGTTGCAGGTGTTTTCTAAACAGAAATGTTCATTCAAGACATCTGGAGGAATGTGATCTTACAGGTGACTCACATAATGAGAAACTTTACAGTCTGATGCTGAATATCGCTAAACAAGCAGTATAAAGCATTTATTAAACAGCAGATTTCATACTAATTCATAACAGCTCCAGACATCCTAGTTCAGGATGGTGCGAGTCACATCATATGCTAATGATATCCCGTAGAACATTGCTGCCAACAGGTTTTGCCTGATAGTACAATAGTATACAAATATAATTTCATTTAGATAATGCTATCTTATACATTTTTGGTAATATTCTTTTATTTAGCAAAGTTTTTAAATATCCTAATATCCCAACTTTAAAAATTGTCCTGCTTAGATGCAGTCAACTATCAGATAAACCAAAGTGTCCAG
Organism: Mauremys reevesii; assembly: GCF_016161935.1. NCBI lineage: Eukaryota > Metazoa > Chordata > Testudines > Geoemydidae > Mauremys > Mauremys reevesii. Next base: position 21,680,714 of record NC_052640.1, on the reverse strand, counting down.
AACTGTATTGTCAATTCTGGATTCCACTGAAGAGACCTGTGTCAAACATATAGGGGTACATCCAGACTACCTGCCAGAACAGCGGGTAGTGATCGATCTATCGGGAATTGATTTATCACGTCTTGTCTAGATGCGATAAATCGATCACCCAACACGCTCCCCGTCAACTCCAGAACTCCACCAGAGCGAGAGACGGAAGCGGAGTCAAAGGGGGAGCCACGGCCATCGATCCTGTGCTGTGAAGACGGGAGATAAGTCGATCTAAGATATGTCGACTTCAGCTACGCTATTCTCGCAGCTGACGTTGCGTATCTTAGATCGATCTCTTCCCCCCCCCCCCAAGTGTAGACCAGGCCTAACACAACTCGGAGTCACTGTATAGATTTAATCCATTTAAAAAACAAAGGGTGGAAATAACACAACTACCACTTGGGTCCTAGTTGTGATCTTGGACCATGAGTAGCCTTCTGAAATCCAGAGAATCCAAAGAAGCTTGCAGACTGACCTAACAGTAAGCTTGAGAGATGCCAACAGAATCTGCCAGATCAAAAAGCCAAGGACGGAAAGTACTCTGCTCAGAGAGAGCCTGACAGCACAAGGAAGTGAAACAAGGGGGCTATTTTTACTCTAAAACTGGAAAAGTTTTGTTTGGTCTTACAGAGGAGAAAAATACAATAAGGGCTTAAAATATATTAAAGTAAAAAGCCCAGGAGTGATGCTCTCATCTTTGCAAGTGTAACCATTTTGCATTAAGAGCAATTATGCTTCAGTGAATCTGTCCCAGAGTTCAGCAATAGGTTAAGTAGCCTCAGGATACAACTACACTGAGCCTCAGAACCCAGGTCAATTGACTTGGGCTTGCGGGACTCAGGCTGTGGGGCTAAAAATACTACTGCAGACATTCAGGCTCAGGCTGGAGCCTGAGCTCTGAGACCCATGCCCTGGTGGGGTTTCAGAACCTGGCTCCAGCCCAAGCCTGAATGTTTACACTGCAATTTTTAGCCCCACAGCCTGAGCCCTGCAAGCCCGACTCAGCTAACCAGGCCAGCCACAGATGTGCCGTGAGTCTTTTACTAACGTGTAGACATAGCTGGAGTTCTATAACTCCTAATAAAGGCTGCTCTTTTCTTTTAGGTATGTTATGATCTTAACCTACTTATGTGAACTGGTGCTGAACACAGCTTTTCAGGTCAGTTTTCCCTACCCAGTCAGCAGTTCTCAGCCTCCAATGAGAAAGCGATGCAGACCATTCACTGGATTAGGTGCTAGAACTTTTAGAGAAGCACTGTGTTTATAGCTGCATCTGTTCTCTCAATAGGAAGTCGAAAGGAGGTTCGACTTTAGGTGGACAGAGCTTAGCCACAGAAAAGGAATGACAGGATTGTTTTTTTCTGAATGCTGAACTAATCCTTGTTCAACATCTCCTTTGCTAGCCCTTTTAGAGTCCAAAGACATGCTTCTCTTCTGTGCATAACAAAGAATACTTGTATGGGCTTTCCTGGAATTGATCTAAAAAGGCCAGGGAGGAAAAGCAAAGCTGAGGAGCTGGACTTTTTCCAGCTCTCACTTGGTCACAGCCAAAGCCATCCTGCGGTTTGCCTGCCCCAGTCACAACTGCATCATCATATTAGGGAGATGATGTATCATTATGCAAAATGCATGCATTTTGCATATTTTCCATATTAACCATAAAGGTAAAGATAGAAAGGAGGCCTAAGACTGACAGCACTTGAGGTGGAAATTAACTTAAAATAGCTGGAAGTGCTGGGGAAATGAAGCAGTGACAGGCTGGATCTGAACAAAGCCTCATTAATAAAAATTTGGGCAAACACATTAGCAGCACTGGTGATTACTATATTTCTGAACACAGATGTACAGAAAGCCTACAACATCTCTGACACAGAAAGCGAATAGCAATGGACACGGTTCTACCACAATCACTTAATCCAATTCCCATGAATAAAACTGAATTTTGAAAGCAGCAGGCTCACAACATAGTCGATTTGTTCATAACCCAAGACCTAAGGCATCAAATTCTCCCCAAGAAATCAGTATAACAAAGTGAGCAGAATCGGTAGTTTTGTACCTAACTGAACTGAAAGTTTATACACAGTCCATGTTTTTTAAGTCTGGAGCACTGTGAGCAGTATCACTGCTGAAGCAGTGAGAGAGAAACATGCCAGTGAATCTGGTAAGGACTTTTACAGCCCCACTCTTTAGATTTTGGTTTTCTCACAATACTCTGCTAAAACCTTAATTGCCTGAAACATACAAATGCAGCTGTCTAAAGGTTATTGGCTAGGGATTTTTTTGGCTTTAAGTACAGATGGATGCTGTTTATGAGTTACATGGGATGGGGTGCTTATAAATTGGATTGCCATTGTAAACTGTCTCCCACAACAGCCCAAAACATTAGAAGACATAGGAAGTGCTAGGTTTTTTTTTTTTTGTTTTTTTTTTAATTAAACCAGCTGGTAAGAGTGGCTATGGTACTAAACCCTGCCACCCCAAATCTTGTTAGCAAACTGTATTTTGGCACTTTATAGTTTCTCTTGTATACTTGCAAATAAAGTAATTAATCACTGCAAAGCAAAAATCATTAGAGAATCTGACTACACACGGACACTTTAAAAGCTTGACTGAAGTAGCAATGCCTCGATTACTATAACTTCCACTAAATTCTCCTATTTTATACATTTGTTCTGCAGACACCAAATGCAAAGATTCTTTGGGGAATGTGAGCATTAGTGTGATGTACCACAGCTATGTAATGACACTCAAGATTTCTGATGACTTAAATGTCTGGCCTGATCCAGAGCCCACTGAAATCAATGGGAGTCTTTCCAATTACTTTAATGGATTTTGCATCAGGTCCTAACTTACAGGAGAAGTATACTTCATGCTTCTGCAAGTCATGTGGAGTTACTGAATAGTACAGAACTTGGATGCATCACTTGTTCTCTCCAGCTACCCCTCCCAGATGTTTATCCCTTCTACAATCTCCACTCCAAAAAAAGCACACTCTGACCAGAGCACCATCTCCTCCCCTCAGATACCGTTTTCAGCACGACTGCTGGAAGATACCTGTAAAGGTGCTGGAGAATGGTGCTCTCTCTTCTACACTAGCAGATGAACCGTTTTCAGCACCAATTCAGCAGGATTCATTACTGACAGTCATTGTCAGCCAAAGGTGATGTAGAATTGGTGTAAGCCACTGGATTAGCAGCAATTGAGGTATGCAAATACTTACAGATCACAACTGTGCACACACTGAACTGGAAGATTTACCTGGAGTAGAGAAAATAATTCACTGTCACCATAGCCAACTGATAACATTGTTCATTACCAGAATAGTATTCTGTGCACAGAGTTAAAAAAAGCTTACCTTTTAATACATGACGTGTCTTCATTTCTGGGTTATTCACACACACGCCCAAAGTTTTAGACCATATACAACTGTGCTGGTAAAACTGAAGTACAAAAAGTAAGCAAGCTTTGAACCAGGCTATTTCTGCAGGTAGTTTACTGAACAAAAGCTTCCTAAACGTTATTTCATTTTAGTGAAAAAACTTGGGCCCACGGTACCCAATGGGTTTTTTTTAACTAAACTGCACTGCATGTTTGTTCCAGTGTAAGTTTTCAATAAAGATCCTGCCTCTGAGAGGACTCCTTTCCAGTGCAAAGCAAGCATCACTATTAGCTATGAAGTGGGTGTGTCCAATATAGGACAAGATGGTTTTACGAAACTGTAGTATGAGGCAGCGAGATTGCAGGAAAGGTTTCCATGAGAAGTAGAAGTTGGATCACCTCAGTGTGCAGCCACAAACTTTAGAGAAACCCACTACCCAGTCTTTCAATCCTCTTAACAGTTTATATTTTAAAAGCTCCTACTAGCCATAGATTATTTCTGTTCACTGTCAGCTTAATCCAGTCAAACAAATCTTAACAAGCTCACATTTTACAGCCTAAACAGTACTAAAGGTTCAATGAACTGACAACATCTAAGCACCAGTTTATTTACAGCAGAAGCAATAGACATTCTTAAAGGACCAATGGCTTGGGAAGTGCGTGCTGGCTACTTTACTCTGTGGCTATTAGCAGAGGTCAATGCCACTGCTGGTGGAGTAGGTTCTCTCCTCTACCCTCATCACCTCCCAGGACTGCTAAACCAAGGACTTTGAGGGAGCTGAGGGGAGGAAGAAAATAAGGAAGTTTTATTTTCCTACGTGATAAGTGGTTTTCTGAGAAAGGCACTCTCTGGCTGGAAGGAATGTGCTATTCTGTTAGAGAGATATCAACATTCAAAATCTTGGAGCAGAAGTCCTCTTCTCTCTCCCCTAGCAGTTCATATACAAGCATCCTCCAGCCAATGCTGCGCTATATGCGGCACATACAGTTTTCATCACACAAAACCACATGGGCCATCCTAGACCAAGGGAAAGGTCTTGCAGAAATAACAGTTTTATGTTTCTACCTGACACTGGATTTCTATTACTGTGAAGAACAGTCCCATAGAAAGAGGTTGTTAGGGAGAGAGGCCTTCCATTGCTTTGCTGGATCTTGAAAAGTCTTGTCCAATATGTCCCAGAAAGATACTGCCTCTTAAAGGGCCTACCCTAGCCTCTACTTTTCTTGGGAGTTCAACTATTATGACCAAAGCCAGAGCTGCCTCACCCCCACCACCATGCTGATGAAGAAAGATACCGCAACATTCCTTCTTAAATCAGGACAGACTGATGACTTCAGTCAATATTACTCATTTCTGCTAACGCTGTGGGTAGACTTAAATCTTATTTTTTTTTTCTTTTTAAAAACATGCCTACTAACTAGGAATAAGACCAAAGTTTTGGTGCAATATTTAGCAATGTCATAGTTGTTCCTAATTCAGTTTGCAAGTCAACAAAACCCTTTAGACATTTGGTTCCATCACGAGAAGTAGAGGTGGTCTCAACATGGATCGTGGGTCTGCAGAGTCCATTCTGGAGACTGATACCCAATTTGCCCCCTCTGAAGCAAATTTAGCACAATTCTTCCTCAAGGAACTTCAATATTCCCCTCCTAAAAAGTGGATGAGCACAGATCTTCCATACTATCTGCCTACCATTTTTGCTATCTGCAGGGCTGAAGAGAGGGTGTCTCTTGTTATGGCTTAAGACTTCGAGATAAAAGATTTTTTCCATTATCTTCATTTATATAATGTCCTGCTGCTTGTGGCAAACTACACAGATCTGTCCAAAACTTCATGAACCTGAGCCAGAATGGAGGAAGGTGTCCATCGACAAAACTGTAGATTAACCTCAGTCCCAAACCCTTATTCTAAAGGCAGGTAGAATAGATCTCCCATCACTCTATAAACTTGTTCCACTTGTACCAGGACACAATGACTAAACTGAAAGAATAAGGAAGAAAGATGCATAAGGAAGAATTAGCTACCTCTTAAACAGCATCCAAGTGTGCAACCGGTGAGAGGATGCTGGGATTTGGAGTTTCTCTGTTTGTAACTTCCCAGAGATGAGTCAACAGCCAAAGGAGAGACCACATGTAGGAGGAAGTAAGTCACACAAATACATAAGAGTGTGTTCACACTGAATTACCAGGAATCCTGCTGGGTTTTCCTTACCTCTTCACAGTGAGAGCCTACTACCAAACAGGATAACATTGCTGCTCCCTAGGGGCTACAAGGAAGTTATGCTTTGCTCTTAAGTAATCCTGTTTCCCCTTAAGTCAGGCAACAACAGCCACCACAATCAGTTCACTAACAGAAGCCACCAGCTCATAGGTGCATGCCACAAAACCAGTTTGACAAAACGTTTTAATCTTGGCAGGAGAGGAAAATCCTGGGGCCCTTAGAAGTAGTTACTCTGTCAGTTAGTTAAATAATATAGCCGCAACTATTTGGTTAGAAAAATCCACATTTTAACAGACTCCCATGTACAAAGCAGTCAACACACAAACTTTGACCAATCACAGCAACAAAGGACAATTTTTTTCTTTTTCTTTTTTTCTTTTTTTTAAGGGGCAGGGGTCTGGAAAAAATACAGCACACTAATGAAACAAAATGCCAAAAATACAAAAAAAATAGAAAAAATGTATTTACAAGTGGTACATTACTATGATCAGAACGCACAAAGACAATTGCTGCTATAATACATGCATTGGGTCAAGAAGGAACTACTAAAAACCCTGCAAGGGAGAAGTTCTTTTAAAAAAAAGAAAAGGGTAAGGGTTTAAACTTTTTTCTTCCCTAGTTTGCTACATTGATCAAAATCAAATACTCCCCTAAAGTCCATGAGTACAATCAGTACAAATACTACACTGGTTTTTAACTGTGGGTTCAGCTGTGGAGGGGGAAAAAACAGCAGCTTATCGTAGAGTCATATACAAGAAAGCCATAGTAAACTGCTCTACATGCTAAAAATTACAGCAAGCCCCTGACTGCTACATAGCATGATCTTAGCAGGTTTTCCTCTTTATTTATTCATATATATATCTATACGTGTGTGTGTATATATATATAGATATATATACTGTATATATATATATGTATAAAAATCGTGCCCTTGTTCACTGCAACATGACATCTGGGTGGAAATGTAACTCGCTACAACAAATTCTTATATGTATACTGCAATAAGTCACTCAATGTCTGTGGATTTAATAAGTCACCTCACACCACAGGAAATATTTAATAAATCAAAAAAAGAATATAGTGACAGATTTTCTGTCTCAGTTCTCTCCAAAACTGAAGTCTGACAGGAAACTGGTCCCAAAGTACTTGGGGGCTCTCTGATGAAACTTCAATTTGCTTAATTGTTTTTCCTTTTAGTGTTCGCAAGTTTCTGAACGACTTTCATGCCGTTTTCAGTTTAAAGTTTGTCTCCTCCTCTCTCACAAAAGTAACAGTCTGGTACTAATCCATAAAAGAGGGGGAGGAGAAGAGGAAGGTGGCTGCAGTTGCACAAAGTGTCCCCAATTCCACATCTGCAGGGAGAAAAGGAATCAAACGGAGCTCCAGAACCTTTGTATTTAAAAAAAAAAAAAAAGCAAAGTCCATTCATACAAGTTCCATAAACTGGTACCTTTCCAAGTACCAGTCCAGCTTTAGGAGACAAAACCACAAGTTAAGAGAAAAGGACCAAGGCAGAAGTTCCAGTCACTTTCCATCTATTCCATCATACTTCCAGGAAACGGGAGCTGCTGGACTTGGAGTGGAAAGGTTCAGACCACATGCGACGTAGATCACCCTAGAGAATGGGAGTGAAGAAAGAAAGCTCTTCAGAAACAGTTCACAGATTTTAGCAACTATTTCTAAGTCCTGTGTGTCAGGTATGTCATCTTAAAGCATATTTGCTGTCTCACAGGTAGTGAAGATTGTATTCTGACACAACAAGGAAGAAAATCCTTTCCAGGCAGAGCAAAGACTTGTGTATATTTGAAGCAATTCCACCTGATAGACATTTCTGCTGGAAAAACTCAATGGGGAGTGATACAGAGAATTCTGCTTTTGTTGTGCCATACTGCTTGGAGCAGTAGGTTTGCATTTCAACAGTGTCTCTGAAATGCAAACCTTCCATTTTCAATTTAAATTCCAGGTCCAGTTTGTGCAAAGAGGAAAGCAGGAAGAATCTGCCCCTCCTCCACATTTAGAACTTTGTGTTCATTCTCTCATGATGAGCAGGACATGGGACAAATTCACTAAGCCACATCTTGTTTAAACAGAATGGCCTTTACTGGTTTGGAATCAGATTGCTTGCTAGGAGTTTAAAAATATGATTAATCCTGTGCCCTAGATAGGAAATCCACTCTTCACAAAACAGTTCACTACAATTATGTTTCATAGCTATAGCAGTGAGAACACAACTCTATCATTAACGGCAGTGATACAAACAGCACATCATATCATATCCTCAGAGGAATCAGTGCAACTGCAAGTATAAAGAACAGAACTTGCTTCCACATTAACACTGCTACATCTTCCTGTGTAGGATCCAGAGCTGAACTACAACTTCCTGCAGACTATATTCATGCTAATCTCACCTTTAAATAAGCCATGGTGAGGAGCGGCAATAAAGTGAATGGTACCAAATAGAGCAGGGCAGGCTGTGCGGCCCGGTGGATGCGAGAAGCCACTGTTGCCGTTAACAGACCTTAAAGAGTAAAAAAAAAAAGTGATGGTCAGAATCCACTGGTGATATATGATGTTTTTACCTTTTTATCCACATCTGGATTCCTCCTTCACTGTTCCGTTACAGTGAAAGCATTAATTAGGAGTCAATCTACCTAGGATACATTCCTAGCTTTTCTATAGACTGTTCAGCTGTGGGCAAGTCATTTTATCTGTGCCTACACTTCCCAGGATAGATATGAAAACATTAAATAATGATTTTATTTAAATTGATTTTAAGATTAGACTTGGTTGTAACTACAACTTCAAGATTTAACAGTCTCAAGGATTAACCTAACTATAGCTATATAGTCATGAACAAAGTAGTTGGATGAATGCATCAGAATGGATTGTTACACTTTCCAGGATATCAGCTGAGGTTTTCAATCTGGAAATCACTAGACTGAAACATGAGAGGTCTGAGGTAGGGAATTCTCATGTCAGGAACCATCTCTCTTCTCAAGTATTTGCCTGAGGCAGCTGGGGTGGAAGGGAAATAGGTTTTTTGTAGGGAATGGTCTTCCCTTTCTATCCTTGAGAGAACTGAAGTTAAATTATGTGCATGCGCCTTGAGCTTTATGGAAGAATTTTTATAGGGGGGAACCTGCCATGTTACAAAAATAACTCCCAGTTGTGACTATTTCAAAGTTCCTGTATCTTCTAGAAATGTCACAGGATTACGAGCCTAACATTAAAAATGTGTAACAGATGCAGAAAGCTGAGCTAGAAGGGTTCATACAGAAGCAAAAATACATACAGAAGCAACTGCACTCTGACCAATCAGGGCTTCTTTTCTAGATCCCATATGGAACATGATCCATCTAGAAATGCTGGTATTCCCTCCATAGCCCAGGCCTCAAATCCTATATCCTCCCTACTACTGATGCAAACCTCCACAAAGAGGCACAATCTCACCCTCCTGCTGCTAATTCAAGCAGTTATTTCTGGTGAGATTAGGATAAGGAGATTTTCCCTCAGGTCAGTATTCCAAAGTCCAGGGAAATTAGTAGGGGGGAAAAAGAGGAAGTCCTTCATAACTGGTCTCATTATCTTGTAACCTAGTATGACCAGCCCACTCCTGTAAGCAATGCAGCAGTTGTTCATTTCCTTACCTACAAAGTATCCAATGAGTGTGCAGTGAAAATAGGAGACCTTCTGCATACGCCCAGAGATGTTCCCAGGTCCTGGAGTACCACAGGAATCACTGTTGGCTTGTTTTTTGTAGTTATCATAACGCAGGACAAAGCAGAGCAGAAGACCTGGCATCACAATATCTCCAATCCCCAGCATAGAGAAGTGGCTGCCTGTGGAACTGCAGAACAATTTAAATTATGTGCATGCCCAAGGCATTGGATGACAGGATCTAGATTCCTATTTCCACCGTGCTTCTATACAGGCCACCTTTCACCTGGCACAACTGATCTGGTTACTAGAAGAAAACTGCCAGCTGGTAAAAAGAGGCCATGTGATCCCATCATCACAGCAACATAAGGTGCTTTGAGTTTTGTTTAATCTTTTAGTTCTGGAGGGTAGGATTTCCTGTCAGTAAGAATCTATTGCTTCATATCAGGACATCCCAATTCACAGATCAGCCTTTCTGGATCATAAAAGCCCTAACGGTTCTGAGAAGAGATGCACATCGGGGGGTTTTGTGCCACCAAACCACTGAGTGAAACTGTTCCACTAATTCCAGATGCATCGCTCAACTTTTTTTCCTATTTCTGTTTGGAATTAATTTAATGTTTGTGGGAGGTGTTGGACTGACAGTGCTGTCAATTTAAATTACTTATTTTCAGCAGCAGCAAAATCTTCCTCATGCTGTCCCATCAATACATCCTACCCCATGGTACAGAGAACAACTCCACCATCAGACAACAATTCATTTTACGGCCCATTCAAATCTTTGACCTCAGTTTAGAGAGACCACTAAACAGTCATCTGACAGTAATGGGTTTCAGCCACGTCCCAGATATGAGCCAATGACCAAGAGTTCTAAGCTTCTATTATCCCATCATCAGTCCCAAGATCTTCTTCATAAAGTGAAGTACAATTTAATTAAGTCAGAGAAAAGGGCCACAAGCTGAGCAATTTTTTTTTGTTTTTCTCTTCTTGGGGGGTAGAGATTGGTTGTCTATGGCTTCACTGGGCCAACAGCTGAATGGGATCAGAATAAAAAATAGTAAAGTGTGACTTCAACTACTATATATACACTGAACAGAGGAACTGTGGTATTGGATCAGACCCAAGATTCATCTAACCCATCTGACAATGGCCAGTACCAGATGCCTCAGAGGAAGGCGTAATAATCTTGCAGGAGGCAGATGAGGAATAACCTCCCTTCAACATAGGTCTCATTCTGATCTCTAGTAGTTTGGAGACTGGTTAAGCCCTGAAACATGAGGTTTAATATCCTTTCCAAAATTCTTGCTATCACTAATTATAACAATTCTGGATATTCTTGATACCCATATAAATAGCCAATCCCTTTTAAAATCTTGTTAAATTCTTGACTTTAATTTTCCTGCAGCACAGTTTCACTATTTATTCATGCATATCATAGAATATCAGGGTTGGAAGGGACCTCAGGAGGTCATCTAGTCCACCCCCTGCTCAAAGCAGGACCAATCTCCAGACAGATTTTTGCCCTAGATCCCTAAATGGCCCCCTCAAGGATTGAACTCATAACTCTGGGTTTAGCAGGCCAATGCTCAAACCACTGAGCTATCCATATAGAAGTATTTCCTTTTATTGACTTTAAATTTGCCACCTTTTAAATTTTATTTTAAAAGTTTCTCTGATACGAGACAAGGAGAACACACATTCCCAATATACCTTCTATAGACCATTAATTGCTTTATATGTTTTTATCATGTTCCCTCTTATTCATCTCCTCTCTAGGGTAAACACCCCAGTCTTGCCAGGCGCTCTTCATATGAACATTCTTCATGTCCTTGATTGTTTTCATTGCTCTTCTGAATCTCCTGTACTTATACAATATCTCTTTTTAGATATGGTGACCAGTACAATACACAGTATTTCAGATAAGGTTGAACCACTGATTTATATTAAGACATTATAATATTTTTTATATTATTCATGATCTCATTCTTTATGCATCCTAACATCTTGTTCACTTTTTTTTACCACAGTTCCCACTGAGCCAAGATCTTCATTGAGTTGTCTATACTGACACCCAGGTCTCTTTCAAGCATCATATTAGGACAAGGTTTAGAGCAGCAATTTCTCAACTACAATATCTGCTTCTTAAAATGGCAAATTCTAGAACACACAAAGAGAAGCTACTCAAAACTTGGTTCTAAATTACACACAAAACTTAATTCAGGAAGTAAACATAGCTGAGCCATTAAACAACACAAACCACAATGTAATTAAGCTCAATACCTTGGAGGAAGGATCATACCAAAAAACAAACAAAAAAAACCAAAACAAACAAAACATCCCAGCTCCATGACTCAATTCTAACTCTAAAGCAGGAAAAAACAGACTTAATATGAAGGTTTCTTCATCCACTGACTTAATATGAAGGCTAGTTAACCAAACCATAAGCATTTCAGAAAATAGGCAAAACCCTAAAGAAAAAAGCATAGGGCAAGAAAAATATATAATTAAATGTACAGGTGCAAGAGGTTATTCAAGTTAAACAAGGTATCCTTCAGAAAAATGGAAATCCAACCAGAAGGATAATAAGTTATAGCTGGTTACAATTAAATTTAAAATAGAAATTAGAGAGGTTATGAAAATTTTTGAAGATAGCCAAAGACATAACAACAAAAACCTGAGAGAATCAGTGGGTCTGCTAAACCACTGGTGAGCTAAGGGAGCAGTTGAAGACAAAAAGGACATTGCAGAGAAGCTAAATTATTTCTTTCAGTCAGACATCTGGATGGAAGATGTTGAGGTAGCAAGCCTGAGATTGTCAAAGATTAGGATGTCAAGAAAAAGATAGTGGTCGAACTAACTAAATTAAGAGAGAAACAGTCACCAGGACCAAGAGTTCTGGAAGATATCAAGAAATGAAATAGCTGAACTGCCAGAAATATGCACACTCAACTACTACCTAGAGGACTGGAGGGCAGCATATATAATTTAAAGGAGACATATGGAGAGATTCTGGGTATTACAGACCAGCAAGCCTTTACTTCAAACCTTAGTGAATTGGTAAAAACAGTAATTAAAAATAGAATTATAACCCCCCCCTACATGATCATATGATAAGGGTAAACCAGTCTGGCTTTTGTAAAATAGAACTATGTCTCTAATCTAGAAAAATTATTTGAGTAGATCAACAAAAATAGTGGAAAAAAGGGAAGCAGCTGATATCTGAACTTTCAAAAGGCATCTGAAAAAGTATCTCACAAAAGTCTTGTAAGAAAACAGTCATGGGGGGACAAAGATAGAGTACTGTGATGATTAGAAACTGGCTAGGAGGTAAGAAAAAAATGGGAATGGTCTATTTTAACATGGCAAAACATTAGCAATGGTGCTACCGGTTCCCCATATATTATCTCACCAGATTTAGTTTATTTATTGAATTTATTGAAATTGATATTTAAATACATTAAATGCATATTTATTTATTATGCTGACTAGATAATGGATCAAAGAGTTAAACCATGAAATTTGCTGGTGACAACAATTTATGTTAGTCAAATCTAGGGAAGACTGACTATCTTCAGAGGGACCTAACAGAACTAAGATGAATGGGCAGCATATTGGCAGATGAAATTCAGTGCTGACAAATAAAAGATAATGCACAGGGGTTTCTAACTATTAGAGGAGTGAAGTTCTGGAACAGCCTTCCAGGGGGAGTAGTGGGGGCAAAAGACCTATCTGGCTTTAAGACTAAGCTTGAGAAGTTTATGGAGGGGATGGTATGATGGGATAGCCTAATTTTAGCAATTAATTTGACAATTGACCTTGGATTATCAGCAGGTAAGTATGCCCAGTGGTCTGTGATGGGATGTTAGACGGGGTGGGATCTGAGTTACTGCAGAGAATTCTTTCCTGGGTGCTGGCTGGTGAGTCTTGCCCACATGCTCAGGGTTTAACTGATAGTCATATTTGGGGTTGGGAAGGAATTTTCCTCCAAGGTAGACTGGCAGAGGCCCTGGAGGTTTTTCGCCTTCCTCTGCAGCATGGGGCATGGGTCACTTGCTGGAGGATTCTCTGCACCTTGAGGTCTTCAAACCACAATTTGAGGACTTCAATAACTCAGACATAGGTTAGGGGTTTGTTATTGAAGTGGATGGGTGGGATTCTGTGGACTGCATTGTGCAGGTCAGACTAGATGATCACAATGGTCCCTTCTGACCATAAAGTCTATGATGAAAGAGACCTGTGTGTCACTGTGAAACCACTCAGTGAACATCTTTATTCAGTATACCGCAGTGGTCAAAAATGCAAACAAAATGTTACATCATTTAAAGAATGAAACAGAACAAACCAAAATTATAATGCTATTACATAAACAGATGGTATGTCCTTCATCTGGAATACAGTGTTTTATTCTGGTTAGCCTATGTCAAAGAAATAGCAAAAACAGAATAGGTTCAGAGGTGGGCAATGAAAATAATTAGAGGCACGGAAATCTATATGAAAAGATTAAAAACATTGGTCTGTTTTAATTTAGTACGGAGACATGACAAGAGTACACAAAATAAGTGGTGCACATAGTATAAATGGGACGCTCCTATTTACATTCTTACATAAAACAGATTATTCTCTAATTGTCCTCCATGGGGTTTCTTGCACCTTCCTCTGGAACATCCGGTATTGGCCACTGTCAGAGATGGAATACTATACCAAATGGCCATTGGTCTAAGCCAGTATACCAATTCTATTTCCAAATTCCCATGTAAGGAGGATAATTGTTTACTCCTGGGGGAATTCTGCACCAAAAAAACTAAAATTCCGTACCAAACAATTAAATTTCTGCCAAATTCTGCAAATTTTATTTGTCAGAACACTATATAATCATGCAAGTTTCAATTATTTTGTTTAATTATTTCAAAATACCTGTCAGCAAGTATGCCTAACAATACAGACACAAAAATTCCCCCAGGATTAGAGAGTTAAAGAAACCTCTACGACAAACCAGTTCCTGCTTTTCTGCCCCTTCCCAGCTGGAGGGCCAGACACACACACCCCCTCTTCCCCGCAGAGCCCAGCCAGACCAACCCAGACCCTCATACCCCTTCCTCCCCACAGCTCAGCCACGGCCCCCGTCCCAGCCCAGACACTCACACCCATTCCCCACCCCACAGCTCAGACACTTACACCCCTTCCCCCCACTCAGAGCCCAACTGCAGCCCCCTCGGCCCAGACATTCACACTCCTCCCCACAGATCCCAGCTGCACTGCTCTCCCCCCCTCCCCAGACCTGCCCCTCCCCTCCTCTCCTCGAGCCCAGGGATCTAGAGGGAGAAACAACCTGATGCTGGGTCCTGGGCTTGCACAGTTTCCTGTGTGCCACCTCCTTCCTTCAGGGCATGCTGGGAACTGCAGCTGCTGGGAACCCTCCAGCTCCCTTGCCCTCCCCCAGCCTTGTCTTCTATTTGCAAGCTGGGCTCTGCCAGCAGCGGCCCCTAGTGGCAGCCAACATCTCTGCAGCCCATTTCGGGGGGAGGGGGGAGGAGATGGGATTCTGCATGCACAACATTAATTTTTGCAAAATCTTGCACTGCGCAGTTGAGCAGAATTCCCCCAGGAGTAATAATTGAAGAGAAAGTGAAAGTGAACAGGAGCTTATGCTATATTCTTTAGTAGCCTCATTGCTAACAGAAAGTGAGGGATACCTTTTGTTCTGTAGTACAGTATAAAAGTGGCTACTCTTACCTTGGAAAGACAAGCTTGCCAGGCAGTGACAGGCGGGGAACATCTCTACCTACATTTGGTCCCAGATGCAACTTCCGGGATAAAACATCAAGGGGATTATCAGCTGGTTGCGTAGCCACTTTCACCATAACATTGCTATTAAAGATGTAGGCAGAAAAAAACACCTAGGGAACAGAAAAATAATTAGAGACCAAACAAGCTTCAAACAGAAAGCAACTCAAATATGTCACTACTCTGGCTTCTGCTCTGTTCAATGGACTAGGAAACACATACATATGTAGGAACTGCCTGTAGGATAGGGAAATAAAAGCAATTGCTGGAAGAATTCAGAAAAAAGGATTTTTTAGTTTCAGTTGTCCTCTAGAAGACTGAATATGGCACTAGTGTACTGGAATATTAATCTTAAACCACTGGCTGCACAATTTTGCAAATGAGGAACAAGGATTGGAAAATCACAGGCTAGGCACTGAGGATACAGACAGCTAGAAAAAAAGAATAGATTTGGGATGTCTTCTCTTTAAACACAGGCACTCAAACTTTGCACTTTTCCATTCAGGAACAAATAGCCTCTTAGACTACTAAACCCTGCATGTAATGGGATACTGACCCATTGCCAGCACTTGTTGGCAAGTAGTTCCTTGAGCCAGTAATTAAAACAGTTAGCTACTAATGTAGATTGGACAAAGCCATTTTCATCACTGTTACAAAAGTGTGTTTGTTCCACCAAGACTCAGTTGTACTTTCTGTGACTATGCTGAAAATGATCTTTCCCCACCAGCAGTTAAGCAACTTTCAAAACTGGTTTAATGATCCCAATGCTGATAACCACAGTCAGTAACAGATCAGCTTCCTAGTATACATGAGGCTTCAGTGTTGTTTGGATATGTTGAGTCCAGTCTGCAGCAGTTTTTCTTTTGTTTTCCAATCTGTTCTCTCTTTTTCTATAATGTGCCATGGTTGAAGTGCTCTAACTGCAGTTCTGCATTTGTCAAATGGTTAATGAGCAAAGGATTCTGCATCCTACTGCACACTTTTTAAACAAGGCTTAGAACTGGCCTAATGGGGCTCATCCTCTGGCTTTGCTGGAGCTCAGAATTTTCTATGTTTAGAACTATGTTAGTTGACACGAATGAAAGGGCCAATCACAAATATGGACAGACGGTGTTTTAAAAGGAATGGAAACTTACCCAAAAGACATCATAAATTAGTAACCCCGAGAGCAGCAAACAGGAAACCTTGAGGCTCGGCAGCCGAACAAAGGCAATCATTGCAACACACAGGCCCATCGCCAGAGCTACAAAACAGTAAAGTACATCATTTGTTCAGTATTCAGGACTACAATAGCAGGTAAAGAAGGCCCATGCTTGCAGCTAGACAGTCATCTAGTGCATACAGCACTAAGACCCCATGGTCTCCTCTCCCACAGTGGAGATGACCGGTAGAATAAAGAAAAACATATATGCAGTATCTACACTGGACAGACTGTAAACAGAGACTCATAATAATAGGCATACCTGCTTGGGTATTTAATACAATCTCACTTAACTAAACTTCAGTTATCTACAACAGGGTCATGGTCCCACAGGGTATGCCTCACTGTGATCAAAAGTATGATTAAGCTCAGGCAGGCATTCCTAGGCTAGTTTTTATGTAGCTAGCGCATCTAAAAATAGCAGTGAAGATATAGTGGGCTGTGACCCAGATCAAGTCACAGGCTAGCAATGTGAGAATGTACCCCTGTTTCCAGGTGGACATGTACAACCTTCATTGAAGCCCGTGCCACCATGTCTTCTCTGCTATTTTTAGCTATGCTAGTTCGATTGAAACTAGTACAGATATGCCTACTCAAGCTGCAATCCCCCCTTCAACTGCACTGTAGACTTATCCCATAGTGTCTAGAACATTAATCATTTCCCCTCACATGAAACCTTGATTATCTAAACTTATTCAACCCTCTCCCCATAGCAAGATTTTATTTTACTAAAAATAGACAAATTATTGTCACATTACAGTCATAGGTCAAAATCAGAGACCTTATAGCAAGAATGACCATTTCAATGGCATGACCTTCAACTCCTAATAGTTTAGGAGCTGGCATTTGACACATCATATACATAATCCCCAAATTAGACATAATAGGGTTTGGTTTTTTTTTTTTAATTTGTGTTTTTGTTTAAGAAATGCATTGGATTTAGTAATTGAAAATGGAAATCTAAACTTCAACTTCAGGGAATTAAAAAGCTCAGGCAGGGTTACACCACCTTCCTCCATTCCTGTCACAAAAAAATGGTAAAGGAACATTTAGAGAACAGTAACATATAGACTGTTCAGGATGGAGAGCTAGAAAGTGATGAAGTAATAGGCTACTGGCTTTATTCAGTGTCATCATGATATCCAAACCAAGATGGCAATGCAGCCAACAAGCAGAAAGCGGCAAAAATTACTAAGCGAATGCTTTCTCAACGTAAAGAAAAAAAAAGGAAAGCATGTGTGTTGTGTGCTTGGTGGGTTGCCAACTGCAAAAAAGTGGAGTTGAGCCATTCTATCTCCTGCAAAATATTTTTGTGGAGGAAAAACTAAGAAGGTGAACTGAAACTAATTATCACATCTTCCTGCCCTCCTGTTACCAAAGCCTTGCCTTTACTTTTGAGAACAGGTTCAATTGCATGTATGTAAAACTCTAAAGTAGTGTAATTAATAAGCACTTTAATCAACGTTCATCCTGGGACCTCAAAGCATTAAACTTTAACAGCTGTAATAGAGCCTGGTGGGGTAAGAAACACATTATAGCTATAATTTCATTGAAAAGCAACCACCGCAGATATGGAATAGCAGTTAACAGGGCACAGAAACATCAAAAGCTATTTAGAAAAGGAAGTGAATACTACCCTTGACTAAATTAAAATACAGGGGAAATTTACACAGGAGGAATGTGATTATTAGAGTGGGAGTTTGACTAGGCGAAGGCACATGAATTAATACCCTTTTTCTTGCACAAAAAGCCATCAAGTTTTAAGTACAAGTGGTCAGCATCTTGAAATCACATTTAATCTGAAAGCAGCACAATCTTCCTATCAACGTGCTGAGGCAATGGTTCAGTACTAGCTCACAGGAAATAGTGCAACCACCGAATTTCCAACATCAATTCCCACAGGGCTAAACAATTTGACAAACAAGCATCAAGGAAAGAGCATGGATTCAGTAACTCAGAATGCAGACTTAGTTATAGGCTCTTCCTGGCAGGACAGTAAATACAAAAGAACATTCGGTCTTAAATCAGTTAAGAGATTTATCTAAAGCCCAGGTTAGTATTAGCTCAAGGATACCTATTTTAAGAAGAGGATTTCAACTTATAATTAGCTTGAAGTGGAAGTACTTTTACCAGTGTCAAGATTTATTCTTAATGTTTATTATTCGCCTTTAATTCCTCTAGTGCTGCCCAAATACAGGTATACATGTATGACACCACAATTACACTAAACGAATGCAAAGGCTAGGAAAGGAAAACCCAGTTTCTGAGTTGAGGCTGAAACAGACCTTCAGCCTCACAGATTAAGGCAGGACACATTTTTGCAGCTGTTTAAGAAATACTGTTAAGACGCAAAAAAGTATGTCAGAGTGCTGAAGAGCATGGTATTGACATCCCCAGGCACTAAAGTGTTAGTTCAAACTCAAAAGGGGACCAACAGCTTCAGGTGCTGCTGCATAAAGACTGACACTAGAATGCAGAAGGGAAGGAAGAAGGTAAAGGTCTATCCCTGACTACAAGCAACATCAGTGTATTGAAAGAAGCCCTCAACAAACCACCTCAGACATCAGAGTTTCTTTCTTGCCAGTCGCTGGTGTGCAAAAGGGAGCCTGACGTCAGAAGTCCCAAATGCTGAGGTGTTATCTTCATAGCTTGCCAGAGTGGCAAGAGGCCTGGCACTGGTAACCTCAAATACCAAGCTACTGCAAGTAGATGCGTGCTGGCAGCTGTCAAGTGCCAATCCACGGGCTTCATACAGAGTAATCTGGATTGCTTGGTAAACTGGATGCAAGCAAACAATATGTATTTTAATGTGACCAAATTTAAAGTTCTACATCTCGGAATGTAGGTCATACTTACAGGATGAGGGACTCTATCCCGGGAAGCAGTGATTCTGAAAGACTTGGGAGATAATCAGCTGAACATGAGCTCCCAGAATGGAGATGTGGCCAAAAAGGCTAATACAATCCTTGGATGCGTAAATGAAAATACTGCGTAAAGGAAAATATTTCCTTTGTATTTGGTACTGTGCCCCCATTATTGGAATACTGTGTTAGGTTCTAGTGTCATTCAAGAAGGATGTTGATAAACTGCAGAGGGCTTAGAGAAGAGCCATGAAAATGATTAAAGAACTGCAAAACATGTCTTAAAGTGACAGACTCAAGGGCTCAATCTGTATAGTTTAACAAACAGAAGATTAAGGGGGAGAATCTCGTCACAGTCTGTAAGTACCTACAGGGGAAGAGAAATTTGATAGAGTGCTCTTCAATCTAGCAGACAAAGGAATAACAAGATCCAAGAACTGGAAGTTAAAAGCTGGATAAATTCAGACTGGAAATAGGGCACGTCTTTTTTAACAGTGAGGGTAATTAACCACTGCAACACTTCACCAAGGATTGTGGTGGATTCTCCATCACAAGCAATTTTTAAGAAAAGACTATTTTTCTAAAAGATCTGGCTTGAGTTATATATATATATCTATATATCTATATATATCAGACTAGAGGGTTAAAATGGCCTTATAATCTACAAATGAATCTATGCATTTATGAAGTGACAATGGACCAAAGGAGACCTGACAGTGGCAGTCACAGAGGCCAACAGATCCAGCTTCATACAATGTGACTTCTCCATGGGACCCAGTGTGCCTACAGCTCTAAACAGGGTGGATAAAAATCAATTTAGAAGAAAAAAAAATCTGATTTTTTTGATAAAATGCTTTTTGAGGAAAAAACCTGTCTAAAGATAGTTTTAATTAAGATACATTATAGCTCAAAGATATCTCATCATGGAATAGGGTTTATAAATTCTAATTCTATAGTATGAGACAATATATTCATGTAATGTTTAAGAAAAGTTTTGTAAATGAGTTCCAGTAGTCTAGAGGGTAAATTTGTTAACCTGAGTTTTGATGGGTGAAGCAATGTCCATAATGATCCTGTTGAATGTGCTTGTGTGACAACAGAAGAAGGGAACATCTTCCTTACAGAAACACTTGATACATCAGGAAATGCACACACAGCAGAATACTTACAAGAAGTAACAGTAAAAGTTATAACAAACTATGAAAAAAAATTCAAATGTCTAGTACACAGCTTGGTCACAGACAATGCTGTAAATGTATCCAAGATGAGAAGAAATTTAGAAGAGAGTCCCAAGCTAATAACATACAGTTGCAGTGCTCATTTGATGCACCTCCTAGCCAAAGACATGTTGTTGAAATTGCAAAATACTTCTGTAACAACCACTTTGCAGCAGCTGCTCTGAAAAAAGTTGGAGGAACCAAGCTAACTCTCCCACAAGATGGATGGAACTCAGTAGTGGACTGTTTTGAGCACTATGTTAAGAACTGACCTAATCTGATGACAGTTTGTGAACAAAATTGTGAAAAAATAGATGGCACTGTCACAGCCAAAGTTCTCAACATTGGGCTTAAGAGAAATGTTGAAGACATGCTGAGTACCTTGAAGCCTATTTCTGTACCCTTGAACAAAATGTAGGGAAATAGCTGTTTTATTGCTGACGCTGTTGAAATTTGGAAGGAACTGAGTGAGATCTTAAAAAGAGAAATATGCAATGACAGAGTTAAATTACAAGCATTAAAAAAAACAAATGGGACAAGCACTATCTCCAGCTCATTTTCTTGCAAATATTCCCAATACTCGGTACCAGAGTCAAACCTTAACTGCTGAAGAAGAGGAGTTGGCTATGACATGGACATTCAGCAATCATCCCTCCATAATGCCAACTATCATAAAAGTCAGAGCTAAGGGTGAACCATTCAAGAAATATATGTTTGCTAATTATGTTTTAAAGAAAGTCACACCAGTGAACTGGTGGAAGTTACTGAAGCACTTGGATTCAGAGACTGTTGAAGTGATAATCTCACTTTTAACAGCAGTAGCTTCTTCTGCCAGTGTAGAACGAATATTTTCTTCCTTTGGACTAATTCATTCCAAACTGAGAAATTGTTTGGGACCTGAAAAGGCAGGAAAGCTTGTTTTTCTTTTCCAGATTATGAACAAACAGGAAAATGAAGGTGAAGACGACTGAGTTAACTACAGAAGCCAATATTTTAAGTTTTTCATGTTGACCAGGCTGACAGTCAATTTAATTTTTTTTTAAATATTTCATTTAACTATTTTAGTTAAACACAATTTTAACAAAAACAAACCTGATTTTAAAGAATTCAAATGTTTACCTAAATTCAAAAAAATAATATGCTTGTTTTGTTAAAATATTATACGTTTGCTGTTGAAGAAAAAAATCCAGAACACATAACGTTGTTGTTTTAGTTAAATAAAACAATTTAAATGCATGGCTGGTGATGTTCTCCTCCTAATGCAGCATGGCAAGAAAATCCTCCAAATATTAATGATTAATCTGTTGAACTGGAGATACTTCACCTCCCAGTGACTTCATAAAGATCTGCTTCAATTACCTTTGGTAAATGAAATAACCAATCATTCATTTTCTGATATAGCTGTAAAACTAATCAGAAAAGTTTTCAAAATAAATAACTTTAAAAATCTATAGTGTGTACCTTCTAAAAATGAAACCTACATCTACCTCTGAGTTGTGAAGAACCAACATGAATGCACTTTTATGTAGAAATCCATGATTAAATCGAGTCTTCCTGACTAGTTATTTAAATTAAATCCACCCTGACACTAAGTGTTGATTTTCCCAGACAATCATACATAGATCCTGCATGGCTGTAGTGCACTAAGAAGTCTGACACTAACAGCCTTAGGCACCAATGTTCTTCTTTTTGCAGGATGCCAGTAATGAAGGATTTCTGGATACTATTGCCTTAAGCATTGTGCGCCAAACAGGCTGAAGTCTTATGACTCAGCGTGTCAGTGCTCGAGGCCATTGGAGAGCCAGTGTGCCAAACTACACAGATGCAACAAGCTACACTATACGATGCTCATCTCCCTGGACAATGCCAGCTTGCATGGTCATTAGACCTTAGGGGAGACCGTTGGGCTAGTCCATATAGTGAACTCCCAATACCCAAAGATATATAGAGAGCACCTAAAGTTTTAAATCATTAGAAACTCTATATAGTGTCTGACAATAATAATCTCCTGGTACCAAGGTACGTGCTGAATACACACCACAGGAAAACTGTAACTCTACCCAGAAGTTACATGTTTGGCCTTGCAGGCATGGGTAGATACTGGAAGCTGTAAACTGGGGCCTAAAAAATGGAAGACAACCAATGAAAACCCCCACAGAACAGAGCTTGGAAGCAAGCGTATCTGAGTCCAGCTCCAGTGTCAACTTGTGCCAAGGCTCCAAGAATGAACACCTCACTAAACAAGCAAAGTTGGAGAATGTACCTAACACATGTAAGATCCCGAGGCCACAGAAAAAACTGAAAATCCTCAGGATGTGCCTAGCCAGACAAAAACAGACAGGGTGCTGACAGACCTAAAATGGCCAAAGCTCTATTGGGTTGTAGACCAAACCATCTGAGGACATAAGAGGTAAAAGGCCACAAGAATCACAGGTGCATTGGTTAAGACCACTGGGCAGCTACAGCGGGGATCTCCTTTGCCGACCACAAAATGGAAAGGAACTAAGAAAGGTTCCAGAACCGCTGAGGTACCTATAGTTGCAGCATGCTACCAGTGCATCACAATCAAAAATCTCAAGTTAGTGGATGTTTCTGCATGACTTGTATGAGGAGCAGGGCCCTGGAACAAGAACCGTGCAATAATGTCTTCAGTGAAATTAAAATTAAGCTTTGTCCCCCACCCAGAAATAGCCCAAGAAATCTGACATTAAACAGTTTTGTTAATCACGAGTTCTAAGTTTCTCTATGTTTTATATATAATTATTTAATAGAGGGACTGCAAAAGGTGGATTAGGTCCAGAGGCCCCCTATTGGAGGCCTCATGGTCCTGTCACACTCATCTCACGAAAGGAGCAGTGGAGAGGTCCTTCAAGCAGGCTGAGTGACTGCAGGGGAAGCAGCCAATCAGGGCCCAGGAGGGCCCTATAAAAAGTAGCTGCAGCACCAGAAACAGACAGTTCCTTGCTGGAGCTAAAGGAGTGCAGAGAGTGCTCTTGGCTGGCTCAATGCTAGTAAGGACTAGGGGAGCAAGGAAGAGCTCCTGGCTGGCTGATGGGCCTGAACTTAGAAGGGCCCTGAGCTAAGGGTAAAGCATTTGTGAAGGCTGGGGCTGTGGGTAAGTGGCCCAGGGAACTGAAGGCAATTTTGCTAAGAGGACATAACAGCACACAGCTGCTATTCTTAGGGTCCCTGGACGGGGGAGCTGGATTAGTTGGTGGGCCCGGGTCCCCCTGCATAGGCCACTGGGAGGGGCCTACGACTGGACAGCAGTAAACCCCCAGAAGGGGGACCATACTGTCAGAAGTCCCAACTGGAGAGCCGAGGCCAGAATAGACTAAGACTAAAAGACTAATGGGCAAAACCATTGCTTCCAGGGAGGAAACCCTGAGGGCACGGCCCAGTATGAGGGCTGGGACTGCTTTAAAGAGTGCAGGCCCATCCAACCAGAGGTGGGTGCTCACAAGAGGTGGGTGCATGTTGTTACAGGGACAGATTTTCATTATTTTTAGATATGGGGACCTGTTGGCTGTGAATGTGATTCAAGGATCCTTAAGGACTTTGTGCGCAGTTAATTTAGCAATTTTTGTATATATAGTAAAACTTCACAGATATGGTAACACTCTAAGGGTCCCTGTTTCCACAGCTAGAAAGGAGATAGTTTAAGCTTTACATCTTCTTACCAACTGTCCATAATGGGCCGCTCTCTTACCACTTCAAAAGTTATTTTTCCTCCCTTGGTATCCTGCTGTTAATTGATTTATCTCGTTAGACTGACCTCACACTTGGTAAAGCAACCTCCGTCCTTTCATGTACACCTCTACCCTGATAGAACGTGGTCCTCGAGAGACAAAAAAATCTCACTGTTATAGGTGAGACCGCGTTATATTGAACTTGCTTTGCCCCCCCCCCCCATTCCTTGTTCCCTGACCGCCCCCTCCAGAGACCCCCGTCCTTAATCACCCCCAGGACCCCACCCCCTACCCACACACCCCAGCGCCCGGTCCCCTGACTTCTCCGAACCCTATCCACACACCCCACCCCCTGACAGACACTCACCAGCAGTGGTGGGAAGTGGAGCAACTTGGCCCCAGCCCACTCCACTCCACCACCTCCCAGCCGCAGCACTCCTCTTCCCGCTGCCAGTGAGTGCGGGGAGGTTGGGGAAAGGACACCTCCTGCACTCACCTGCAGCGGGAAGCGGAGCACCACAGCTGGGAGCTGGTGGAGTGGAGTGGGCTGGGGCCGGGCTGCTCTGCTTCCTGCCGCCCGTGAGTGTGGGGAGGTTGGGGAAAGGATGCCCTCCGCACTCACCGGCATCAGGAAGTGGAGCGATGCGGCCCCATCCCACTCTGCTCTCCTTGCCCCGGCCCTAGCTATGTTGCTGGGGGGCGGGGGTGTTGGGGAAAGGTCTCGCACTCACCTGTGGCGGGAAGCGGAGTGCCGCGGGCTGAGGCTGGGCTGCTCCGCTTCCACCGCTGCCAGTGAATACAGGGGGATCCCCTTCCCCCAAACCCCCTCCCCTGAACAACAGGGCTGGGGCCAGGGCGAGGGAAGTAGAGTGGGCTGCTCCCGGCCCCCCACTAATCCCTCAGGCCACTCTGGTACTGCAGGGCCCCCAAAAGTGCCCTCCCTCAGCTCCTGCCTCTCAGACCTCCAGGGGGGGCAGCAGAGTCCTGACCACCCCTGAGACCCTCTGCCCCTTATCCAACCCCTCAGCCCTGGCCCAGCACCCTTAACACGCTGCTCAGAGGAGTGTGTCAGAGCTTTACCGCACTATAGGCGAACCCACGTTATATTGGGTCGTGTTATATTGGGGTAGAGGTGTATTTATACCTGCTCCTGTATTTTTCACTTCATGCATCTGATGAAGTGGGTTCTAGCCCACGAAAGCTTATGCCCAAATAAGTTGGTTAGTCTCTAAGGTGCCACAAGGACTCTTCATAGTTTAAGCTTTGTTACAACACTGCAATCTTTCAGTCACTGTGTAGCAGGGTTAATCAAACTGCTGTGGTTTGAAGGCTGGTAAGCAGAAACCACAGAGTATTACATAAGTTGGCAAATGCAATTTTCCCTCTACCTTCCCATGAAGAAACAATTGGTGGTCACTGAAAGAAACAAGATACTGAGCTTGAAGTTCTGACTTAGTGTGGTAAATCTTAAGTTTCTGGGTACATTAGCAGAAGTTTCCAAATACAGTTTTACGTATCTTCGGGAGAGATTGTGAGTTAACCTGAAGCAGAATACCTTTAAGTTACCTTCTACTCAATTCCCTCAGCATAGCTAAGTTCCAAAATAGTCCCTCATGCCTCTGAAGCTGCTCGAAATCCTCCTCACGCATGAGAAAAGACATTACTGTCTATAACCCATTGTGTTCACATTATCCACCTCCATTTGAGCAAAAACATGGGAAGGCTATTTCCATACTTGAGAGGATGTACTCGGGTGCTTGCCATGTTATACTGATTAAATCCTCAGTCCATTTTGCCATCCAAGCAAAAACAGAACCAAAACATTCCAAACACTCCACACTGAGAAATAAGCATTTTAAAACCCCACAAACATACGTCATGTGTCAAAACAATCATCCTGGGAAAAACAACTTTGCTTTCTATTATGTAAAATACCCCTGAACTTTGGGAACAGGTTAGCCAACTGCCCTGGGGAAAAGATGCCAGGATTCATACAGTGGTGGTGTGTGCTAGCAGGAACTGCCATGACCTAGACTTCGTAGGTGCTGTGAACTGGCTATGGAGGAGAGAAAAGGCTCTATGGCAAATAAAAAAGGGAGATATTGTCTGAGTTCAGAAAAACAAGACAAGTTGGGTGTTTTCTCCCCTCCTTTCTGTCAGGCCGAGACCAATGGCCTGCCAGACTGATGCAAGCACACACTTGCACCATCTGTTTCGCTTTCTTCTGACAGAGAAACAAAAGATCAACTGTGAGTGGGAGGGCAAAACCAAAGTACACAGAGAGAAAGCCACTGGCAAAAAGTGGTTTAAAGCATAGTAAATGCTCCTTTTGCATGCATTACTGAGCACCATAACTGTCACCTTTCCTCCCCAAATCAGATCAGATCAATTTATTAGAATCCAGTACTCAATTAACAGAGAAACAGGAGACATGCAAGGAAATGTGACTGCAGTTTACCTACAATGGTAAAGCTAGAGAGCTTTTCCTGACAAAGGCTTCTACAGGCCCTAGGGTTGCCAGGTGTCCAGTTTTCGACCAGAACACCCGATTGAAAAGGGAGCCTGGTGGCTCCAGTCAGCATTGCTGACTGGGCTGTTAAAAGTCCAGCTGGCAGCACAGCAGGGCTGGCAGACTCCCTACCCAGCTCCGTGCAGCTCCCAGGAAGCGGCCGGCATGTCTGGCTCCTACATGGAGGGGGGACCAAGGGAGCACCACAGCTCCCATTGGCCGGAAACTGTGGCCAATCGGCGCTATGGAGGTGGAGGCAGTGCGCAGAGTCCCCCGGCCGCTTCCCGGGAGCCACCTGAGGCAAGCGCCATACAGAGCCCGCATCCCTCACCCCCTCCTGTGCCCCTACTCCAGCCCTGAGCCCTCTCCTGCGCCCTCAACCCCTCATCCCAGCCAAATGTCCACATCCCCAGCTAGAGCCCTCACTCCCTCCTCTACCCCAACCCCCTGCCCTATCCCAAAGCCTCCTCCCACACCCTGAACCCCCTCCCACACCTCAACTCCCTGCCTCAGCCCGAAGACCACTCCCACACTCCTAACCTCTCATCCCTGAGCCCGGAGTCCCCTCCTGCATCCGAAGCCCCTCATCCCCGGTCCCACCCCAGAGCCTGCATCCCCAGCTGGAGCCCTCACCTCCTCCCGCAGCCCAATCCTCTGCTCAGCCCAGTGAAAATAAGCGAGTGAGCGAAAGTGGGGGAGAGTGAGCAAGGGAGGGAGGGAGGATGGAGTGAGTGGGGGCGGGGCCTCAGAGAAGGGGTGGGGCAAGAGTGTTCAGTTTTCTGCTATTAGAAAGCTGGCGAGCCTAACAGGCCCTTCCCTGCTCAATATTACTCATGAATATTTAATTTATTTGGATTTATACATCCTAAAAAGGCACCTATACATACGTTCTAAGCACTCTTGACATAACTTAATTCTGATATAGTTACACCAGTCAATTTCCCCATGTAGACAAGCCTTGTGGGGCTTTATAAGTCAAAACCAACACCTTGAACTCTACCCAGAAATGTATAGGTAGCCACTGCAGATCACAGGGTAATGTTATACACTCAAGGTGAGCTACTCTGCTTAATCAATAGAACCCAACACACTTTGCCAGCTTCAGTTTCCAGGTGATTTTAAAGGTATAGCCCAAAGTAAAGTAGGTTTCTGTATCTAATCTTGAGATGACAAAACGTATAGATGAGACATAACGTCCATATTCAAAGGAATCATTATAACCTCATGGCCACCTATGTGATAAAAAGCTATTGCTTCTCTCTGATCTTCTAGTGGCAGTAGGGAGACTAACCCAGTTTGTAAACCTGAACAAATGCCAGACACATCCTCAATTTATGGAGCAGATATTCTCACCACCTCCTCCCAGTTACTTCCTCCAAACACAACCATCACTTCAGTCTTTTCTGGACTGAGCCTCAATCAGCTAGCTCTCATCTAGACCCATCTATGTCAGCAACCAGACTGACAAAGATCAAGGAGATATAAGGCAACTAGATACTGTGAGAGTTGTCATCACAACCTTTTTAATAAACTTAACCAAAAATTGAAGATGGGAAAGGGCAATTGTCAGTCAGACTGCCAGGATCAAGCTATGGTTTCTTGAGCGGCTGCTGCACAGTTTTCTTTAACTGAACTAGGCAATCTGTACTCCTCTAAAGATGTGTTGACTATCTCCAACGATAGTCCAATACCTTCCCCACTGGCTTTTACCAGCCAGGAAGGACAGCTTGCCCAAACACAAATTGTTGCATAAAGTACTCTCAACAGCTCAGGTACCTTAGAATGGTACCTTCCCAACAAATCTGGGAAGACAGTTTTGTCCCTCCTCAAGAATTTGCCTCATTCCCATTGAATTTAAGTGATTTTATCTGTAAGTAAGAAAATTCCTCTCAATAGGAATTCCTCTTGAATCAGCAGCCCAGCAGAAAAAGCTAGGCTTACTCAAGGCTTGTACTTCCTGAAATTCCTCCATTGGTCCCATGAAATCCCCAATTTGTTTCAGAAGAGCTCCAATCCACATGAATGTTGTTTTCATTGAGCACTATCAGCTTCAGAGAGTCCAGTACTACTATGGAGAGGAACTCCAAGAACTCAGAGGAAACTCACAGTGCAACTGGTGACTAGCACAGTCAAAAATGAAAAAAATGAAGAATACTATAGTATGCTATTAAAAGTCAATGTAACTTTTTTAAAACTGTAATGTGAAAAGTCTGTGCTAATTTTGACAGTTATTTCATTTTTGGCCACTTAGCTGGCAGCATTTTAAATCAACCAGAGCATCAATATTAGGTTTGATATCCTGAGACAAAACCAATTTCAGTGTTGCTTGCAATGTTCATCAGTGAGCCATGACCTTAACACAGATTTGTTACTCTTCATGGAAGAGAAAAATTGTTCACATATGTACATACATATATACACACACTTCCAAACATTGCCATTACCCTTGTGGAAGCAGAGAATAACATGGGAAATCCTTCTTGATAAAAAACTGGTAGAATTCTGGAATTCCAACATCTGTATACTTCTGCTTCAAAATGGTATCACACTGAAGCTCTACTAACTCCATCTGCATTTCCTCTGCAACATTGTCAATTTCCACAGCAAATGGTGTGGGAAAAAGTTGAAAGTGTGGTTCAAGTGCCTTGAAATCTTTAAACGGCATATCAAACTGTTTGTGTAAGTTAGAAATGATATCTCCATATTCTTTCAAGGATTTGGGTTCAACTTTTCCTAAAGAATTCAGAGTTGAGAAATGGACCAAATTGCCAGCAGTCATCTGTTTTCCCCACAAAGTAAGCTTGACTTTGAATGACTTAACACTGTCAGACATCTGTGTTATCACCTGTTTTCTACCCTGAAGCGTCAAGTTCAGTGCATTCAGGTGATTGGTAACATCTGTTAGAAAAGCAAGGTTGCAGATAAAAGTGGAATCAGCAAGCTGTGGAACCTCCTTGTTTTTCATCTTCATGAAGGAATCAATCTCCTCTCTATGTGCAAAAAAATGCTTAAAAACATTTCCACAATTCAGCCATCTAACTTCAGTGTGATACAGAAGTTCTCCATATTTGCTGTCCATACACTGACTTCAGTGGAGCCAGGATTTCACTCTAAATAATTCGGGACAAATCTGGCAAACTCCTGTTGAGACAGATCCTTTGAGGAGCTGAGCATGCCCAACTGGAATTTAGGATGTTCAGCTGGTACTTGGTATATTGCAGGATGTTGCACAAATGAAGTTTTTCTGAGTCAAAATCCTGAATCTCAGGATTTGATATATGGTCAGTATTTAAAAAAAACCCATCATAAAACAACAACTAGAAGACCTTTATAGCCTTTGTTCCCCTGAGGTGGAGGGCTCCTCTTCAAATAAAGTTAGTACACTTATATCTTCTACATCTTGATGGAACATATCCATCAACACCTTATCAGCACACATTACAAAACAAGATATTAAAGTGGCAATTTCATAATGTCTTGTATTTTGTACGTAATTCCTAACCAGCTTTAAGATATCTGCAGAAATGCATGGTAATACTGCTACTATGTAAACAGATACTTTGTGGTCAATTTTATAACCTAGAACTTCTTTTAACAAAGGATGGATTTTTTTCTATAGAGAGAGATAATGGATTTCTTCATTCCCTCTTTTCAATAGCAGAACGGGCATCAGCTATTGCTCATTTATCAACAGGACAAGGAAAACTTTTTTGAACACAATCCTCTATATCCAGAAAGCTTCTCGGCTGGGCTTGGCATAACATATTCAACAACTGCAGAATTAATGCCTCAACATATTGTAAAGCATCTTCAGACGAGGAAAGTTTAGGATGGACTTGCACCAGAACCTTTTTGAGGGCTGGCACGAGCTGCCCCCGCCACTTGGGCGTGTTCTCCTCGCTGAAGAACTCGTAGAGCAGCGGCAGTGCTTGCATCCGACTGCTGGCGGGCTCCTCGCAGGGCCCGGGACGAGGCAGGCGGGCTCAATGGTCAGCCTGGTGCAGCGGCCGAGGACAACTGGAGGACAGCAGCAGCACCCGCCAGAGGCAGGATTCAGTGCCGGGGGGTGGCGGCAGCATCCCAGCACCCCCCGTCTCTCCTCAGTGCCCGCCCCACACAGGGCCCCGAGGCCAGAGGCAGGGCCCCGAGGCCAGAGTGGTGTCCCTAGTCTCTGTTTGTCAGAGGGTGGAGATGGATGGCAGGAGAGAGATCACTTGATCATTATCTGTTAGGTTCACAGGATACTGGGCTGGATGGACCTTTGGTCTGACCCAGTATGGCCGTTCTTATAGGATTTCTATTTAAGTATGTACAATAGAGTACCTGAATTTGAACATATCTCATTTAAGATGCTGAAGTTAAGCCAATGCATAAACTGAAGTTAAATTAATAAAAACCTTAGTGTGCTTGCAGACAATTCAGAAACATGAGGAAGGCTATAATGACTGAATAGTTCACCCAACTCTGCTATCAAACAAGCACCTTCTCCTGTTATGACGACAGCATAAATATCCTCCCCATGCCCTGGCCCCGCCCCCACTCCACCGTTCCATGAGGCCCTGTCCCTGCCACGCCTCTTCCCATCCCTTCCCCAAAGTCCCCGACCCAACTCCGCCCAAATTCCAACCTCTTCCCCAAATACCCGCCCTGGGCCCACCTCTTCTCCCCCTCCTCCCCTGAGTGCACTGCATCCCCGCTCCTTCCCCTTCCGTCCTGGAAAGTCCTAAGCGCCGCCAAACGCTGGGAGGCAGGCGGAGGAGCGGAGACATGGCGCACTGGGGGAGAGGAAGGAGGGGCAGGGGTGAGGGGAGCTTGGCTGCCGGTGGGTGCAGAGCACCCACTAATTTTTCCCTGTGGGTGCTCCAGACCCGGAGCACCCACGGAGTCTGCACCTATGGTGGGCCGCAGGAAATAGCTCCGCGGGCCACATGTGACCTATGGGCCACATGTTTGAGACCCCTGCTCTAACCTAAAACTTACATACAAGATTAAGACACTAATTAATCCAATGCTGAGATGGGACAACAACAATTCATGCTGAATGCTAACAACGCCATGGCAACCCTTCTTTGGTTTATGCTGTGTTGAGTACTTAGCTAAAAAACGTCCTACATTGTCTCCCCAGTACATGCAAAGCTGGAGGCCTCTTACATTACTAAGGTAGTGTTACTTTATTGACAGCATCTAACACAATGGGGCCCTGGCCACAACTACCTTCCCTCAACCAGTACCAATTTGTTCTAGAGTGAATGCAGAAGAGAGGAACTACTCTAGTTCACTAAAGAACCAGAGCTCTTTCTGCTTCCATCAACTTGCACATGCAAACCAAAACAAGTGGCTGGGCAGAAGCAGATTGTTCCATTAGCCTGTCTTCATAAGTATAAATTGACAGAATGTGAATCAGGCCATCTAAAAGTGACAAGACCTTATAACACAACTACAAGAGAGATTACAGCAGTTAGAAAATGGATAAAATAGGCTATTCAATGTCTGTTCCCTTCCTTATCATCAGATCTTCTTCTACCAGTACCAATTTCAGATTACTTCTTAGATGACCAAGTACAGTCTTGCAACTTTTGTCTTGAAGTATGAAACAAGTTATATCAAAGTGATTCCACTGAACAAACCTGAATACAACTTCAATTGCCTCACACTTCTCATTAAACATTTGTGTGGGTGAGGTTTTACCTTTTGCCAGCAGTAGGGCACTTGAGGAAGGAAGGTTTTACTTAAGTATCTTGACCTATAAGTATCATAGTCCACATACATCAGTTCAAAAATAATCAACATGAATGGTAGGAATCAGAACTGATTTTGAGAGATGTCAGAAGGCCAAGCACTCTTCAGCTGCTTCCTGATCAAGAAACCACTTCACTAGATGAGATTAGGCAATGTAATCAGAGGCAGAAATGAGATTTTAATCTTTTGTCTGAGGAGGTATTTAATATCTCTCTGCCAGATAAACCATTATAAGCAAATCTCCTTACTGTTTAACAATGTATACTTAGAGAAATTAAATCTTTATTTTGAAACAAAAATTCACAAACTATGATCTAAGGACCACTGGTGGTCAGGAAACACTCTGATCTGCAGAAAACTATCTGGATACATGATGCTAACTTTCCTCTTTGTTTTCAGCTGCTAAATTGCATTTAATGTATATTTAGATATTTATAATCACTTTCCTAGCATTATTTTTCCATGTAACCAGTTGCTGAAGTTGCCACTGGGATGTTATTCTATCATGGATGTAAAAAGGGAGGTGCTCCAGATAATCACAAATGGGTGGGGAGAAGTCTATTGAGATGTGATCTATGCCATGAAAAGTTTAAGAGTTCATTTTACAACTATGTGAAAAACAAAATCAGGTCTACTAGCCTTTGACTGTCTGACCCTTTACTCGAGACACGTCTCCAGGAGCAGGAAATGTTCATGTATTAAACAGTTAAACAAAATTAAAACACTATCCCATTCATGACTATCATGAAAATCTGTACAATTCACTCAAAATCAGAGGCACTGAAAAAAAAAAAAAGATACTCAGAGAATGAAGGAGGAAAGAATTGTGTGGAGTGATCACTTGTATATTTAAGCAGAAATCTCACTCTCTTAACTATTAACACTGAGGCTACAACTTTGCCACTCCTGGCCAAACCAGCACAAACACTATTTGCTGGTGGAAGGCAGGAAAGAGTCAATACAGTCCCTTTTCCTCACACCTAGTAGAATCCTTCCATTACTGCTAGAAACTAATCATCTTCACTAGCTCACATTGATTTAAAGTGGCTTGTGTTGCTGCCCACTGCGATAGTTTTTCCTTAAAAGGTATCCAGAAGTGTAAAGGCGTTTTAGAGGTGTTAATATAAAAATACTGTTTTGCAAACAGACAAAACCCCACATTACTGCAATGAAAGTTAAGTGAACAACTCCAGCAATGTGAGTTAAGTGAACAATTGTACAGACTCTCCATTAGCTTGCCACACATTTTACAAAGGTTTGCCAAGTGCGGTCTAACATTTTACTTGTATGACTCAGGAAGGTACTTTGGCAGTAAATATATAAATTGGGACTTGACCCACATTTCACATACTTACCATCCATGAGGAGCCAGTGGCCAGTTAGGACCCAGATAAGGACAAGCATAACAGACAGGGAGAATGAGAGCAGCTCAGCAGCAGTGAAACGTCCACAACAGCCAAAGGAAATCCTGGAAACAACACACCATATTAGTTCAAAGATTTAATGCTTTAATATTTAAAGAACAGAAAAACCTCTGGCTGTTTAGACGAGGCTCATTAGTAGTAATATTCATGAAAGATGCCAGAGAGAAGTTCTCTTTGCCACAAAATAGGTACCAAAGGCAGCAACAATTAAAGGCTTTATCCACATTTAAATAACTTGCCTAAATCCTGAAGTGGAGGGATGAAAGGGTTAGTCTATGTCCATGTACATGGATTTAAATCCAAGCAGTTTAAAACAGTGATTTTTATCATTATTTAAATCAGCAAACAGGACACCTTGATTTAAATCAATTTTAATCCTGTTTTACATTTGTATATAGGTATTTTCCTAAAGAAAGATTTATTCTCATTAGTAAATATTAAAACATGTTTATTTGCAACTAAATATAACCTTTACACTAAATTTAGTGCTTCATTTTGCTAAACAGGTAGATACACTATATCCACACATTTATTTAAGCAATTATATAGTTTAATTTACATTTATTCAGATTCTTAATTTTTACATATTTTATGTTAGAAATTGGTAACAATGCATTTCATATATACTAGATTCACTTTTTACTTGTGATTTGTATCTACTTTAATAGAAATTAGAATTCACTTAAAAATACATACAAAACCAATTTTAAAATGCTTTTTTATTAGTTAAATGAAAGTATCGCTAATGTATTGGATACATTACAAAGTTTAGCATTTAAAGCTAATTACTAATCAAATGAAGTTTCTGTAGTTAGTAAGTAGAAATTATTATTTCTGGTCATCATGTACTTCAAGATTTTAGAACTAGCAGATCTCATCCGCTCACAGCTAATTTTATTAATAAATTGGAGGAGGAAAACAAGCTCTCGATTTTTCAGTTCCCAATTGGTTTCTTAAAACTTTGAATTAACTAGTCGTTGAACTAACTGATTAAAGTGAAATGAAGAAAATATTCTCTCTGCAAATACAGAGCAGAAGACAGAGAGATTTAAATAAATCAATGTATCAAGTATCAAAAGGAGGTTTAGCACTTCAACAAATACTTGCTTCAGGTGCTTAACCAGGTCAGAGGTCTGACTTACTTTAAAACTTCAGCAGCAAACATGTACTGTTTACCTTAAAAAAACAGATGTACTATACTAAATTAAAATCTTTTAAAAATTAGGCCGTCATAATTTCAAATTTATTTTTAGAGAGGTTTATTCTAAAAATAAACCTGTATTTAATTTAAATAAACTGATTTAAATCACCAAAAAATCAGCAATTTTTATCCATCCTGGTCTATGTCCATTTAATTCTTGGCTCTTCTGCTGAGGCTGTTATCAGGGTTGACTATCAACTGGTACTGAAAATGATGGTTTTGCAATACGGACTCCTGTCCGCAAGACTAGCAACTCATTTTAAAAAGGGCA
This sequence comes from Mauremys reevesii, assembly GCF_016161935.1. NCBI lineage: Eukaryota > Metazoa > Chordata > Testudines > Geoemydidae > Mauremys > Mauremys reevesii. The sequence goes on along the minus strand of NC_052640.1, from coordinate 21,645,532 downwards.
TTAAACAGCTGTCGTTCATGTTAAGGTGGCTATTGCAAGGCCACTATAGTCTTTGAAACCTCTAGAGTTAATGAGCATAATGCAACTGTGTTAGCTTAATATAAAAGTCCAACCCCAGTTCCTAAGCACAATGAAATCTCACCCAAAGCAAGCCAAAACTTCTGAAAAACACTGAAGAACACTAATCCCCTGCAATAGTATCATATTTCCCATGCTGGCAAGTGTGCATGACAGGCAGAAATTGTGCTTCCTAGCTTCAAAGTGGGAACATGGTTTTGGCAAAGAGAACCAGAACTATACAAACAATCTGCACTAGAGCCCTGGAGTTAGTGCTAGTAGCAGAAACCCCAGTTAAAAAAAATCTCATTAAGAGAAATAAATGCAGCATACAAAAGAAAAGCAAAAGATTTATCAAGTCCTTACTTGTTTTGAGGAGAACAAGGTCGTGTTAAATACTGGCACATCGGGAGCAGAAGGAAAGCAAAGGCTATTGTTGCAAGGACTAGAAAAAGAGAAAATGTAACATTAGTACATTCAGATCCATTTTCTACTGTGTGCAAACAGTTCCCACTTTGAGAAATCTTTGTGACAATATCTTAGTATAAACTACAGCATTTATTAAAGGAAAAACTGTTTATGGCTAAGATTTCTTTTGCAGGACTTTTATAAATGAAATGTGCAAATAAGTTCACACTTCAATTTACTATCAACTAATATTATACAATTAAAAAACGTCACAGAGGAAAACACACAGATTGCCATTTTTCTTAATAGTCTTCAAGTCACTTGGGGCCACATTCAGAGAAGCAAAATACTGTGTCCAATTATTCCAACAGTCAGCCATAATGGAAAAAGATACATTGCAATCTGGTAAGAAACACTCCCAAAATGCTGCATCATATCAACACGGACTATTCTAAAGCCCCAATCCTCCTAACACTGAAACACACGAATAGTCTCATTGACTTCAGTGACAGTACTCCCATGGGTAAACAAGCTCATGCACAAGTGCAAAATGGTTAGGGCCTAAATAGGGAATAAACTCTGCTATAGGGTTATCTTCAGACCATCTAAACCTGTCTCACTCAACCTATTGTCCTCATTCAATCATGTTTTAAGGGTAGATTTCAGGGTAGCATAAAATCTTGAGAGGTCTTCTAGTTCAGCCCCCAGTGCTGAAGCAGGACCAAATATACCTAAACAATCCCTGACAGGTATTTATCTAACCTGTTCTTAAAAACCTCCAACGATGGAGATTCCACAACCTTCCTTGGAAGCAGGGGCGGCTCCAGGCCCCAGCACGCCAAGCGCATGCTTGGGGCGGCATGCCGCGGGGGGTGCTCTGCCGGTCACCAGGAGGGCAGCAGGAGGCTCCGGTGGACCTCCCACAGACATGCCTGCGGAGGGTCCGCTGGTCCCGCAGCTCCGATGGAGCATCCGCCGGCACGCCTGCAGGAGGTCCACCGGAGCTGCGGGACCAGCGGACCCTCCGCAAGCACGTCTGCGGAAGGTCCACCGGAGCCGCGGGACTGTCGACCGGCAGAGCGCCCCCCGCGGCATGCCACTGTGCTTGGGGTGGCAAAATGGCTAGAGCCGCCCCTGCTTGGAAGCCTATTTCAGAGTTTAACTATCCTTGTAGTTAGAAAATTATTCCTAACATCTAACCTAAATCTCCTTGCTGCAAGTTAAGCCCATTACTTCTTGTCCTACCTTCAGTGGACTTGGAGAACAATTGATCACTGCCTTTTTTATAACAGCTCTTAACATATAACCACTGCCATCCACTAGCCAGCAATCTTGCCAAACAAGGAAATTAGGCTAGTTCGGAATGATTTGTTCTTGACAAATCCATGCTGGCTGGCTATTCCTTATAACCCTATTATCCTCTAAGCGCTTACAAACTGTAATAATTTGTTCCAGTATCTTTCCAGGTCCCCTTTTTAAAGATAGGTGCTATGTTAGCGGTTCTCCAGTCGTCACCCATCCTCCATGAGTTCTCAAAGACAATCTCTAATGAGGCTGCTTCAGCTAGTTCCATAACCACCTTAGGGTGAATTTCATCAGGTCTTGCCAACTTGAAATACATCTAACTTAACTAAATACTGTCTTTAACCTGTTATTTACCTATTTTGGCTTGCATTCCTTCCCTCCGTGTCGTTAATATTGTGTTAAGTATCTGGTCACAATTTACATTTTAAAGTCAAGGATAAAGCAAAATAGAAACCGCTCAGCCTTCTTGATATCGTCCATTACCAACTCTCAATATTGTCTGTTATCAACTCTCCTTCTCCCCTAAGTAGAGGACCTACAGTTTCTTTCATATTTCTTTTGCTCCTAATGTATCTATTGAACCTCTTTTTATTGTCTTTTATGTCCCTTGCTTGATGCAACTCATTTTGTGCCTTAACCTTTCTGATTTTGTCCCAACATGTTTGTGCTTTTCTTTTGACCTCATCCTTAGCAACATGTGCATGTTTTAACTTTTTGATTTTCAGGTCATTAAAAAGCTCCCCGTGGAGCCAAACTAGCTTCTTACTATTTTTCCTATCTTTTCTTTGCATGAGGATAGTTTGCTGCTGTGCCTTCAATATTTAACAAGGATAAACAACAAAAACAATAGGGGAAAGTCCAAAAGAACGCTCTGAAATTAAAAGCATTGAGGAAAAAGAAAACCAGAGTTAAAGTGGGGAAGAGAAAGAAAAATATAACAGTCTGGATTCTGAAGCTATCCACTGTTATGGGCATTAATTTATAATTTACACTACATTTTATTTCTAAATGTTCCTTCTACATCGCCCCAGAAACTTGGCCAATTTATCATTCAAATGATTTATCAGACTCTTTAAAATAGTGTAATTATAGAATTACAACCCTTGAGAGTTGTCAGGTCATAACATTTTTCATATACTTGGATCACATGATCCATAAATGCATTTCAATTCGTAGTGACAAGACTCAGAATGCTTAACATTTCCTGTTTGAGACTGATGAACATGAATAGAAGAGAATGTAGTCACCTGCTGTGCATATCGTAAAGACTACTTGAACTGAATCAAAGAAGAAGAACATGACTAGGAGAGAAACAGACGCTCCAATCGGAAGGAACAGTGCCTGGGTGGAATCAATGGTCTGGATACCTGCAGGAGAAAGAATAGAACAGGTTTCATTTATGGGATTTCTCAGCACACATACTAAAACAGAATATCCTATTTAGATCCTCTCCTAGTCTGTTTTTGTAGTCCATCTCCCAGATGTATCCAAGGACTCTATAGAGAATTTGGTCATTATACTGCTGACTGAAGAATACTGATTCTAAGATATCCATTTACTTTCAAGGAAATACATCAGGGCCCGGTTACAGTACTGAATGCAAAGATGGTTCTTCAACTAAGACTTACCACACTCTCATAGGGACTGGGTAAAGAACAGGAACAGACTTAGCCTGCTCTGTGGAGCCCAGGGAGAGGGATGGGTGGGGAATGGTGGCAGCCTGTGCTCAGGATGTTGTTTGTGACTATCAAGAAATGACAGCAGGTTTAGCATTAATTGTGGTAATGTGATTCCCAATCCCATCTCATGTTTACCATACTATTTACCTTAATCTATACAAAATCAGTGTTGTCTAAGATTTAAAGGAATGGTGTTATATCAGTTGCTTTCAAACTTTTTTTTACTGGTGACCACTTTCATATAGCAAGCCTCTGAGTGCAACCCCCCCCTTATAAATTAAAAACACTTTTTTATATATTGAACACCATTATCAATACTGGAGGCAAAGCAGGATTTGGGGTGGAGATTGACAGCTTGCGACCCCCCATGTAATAACCTCGAGAACCCCTGAGATACTGCATCTGGATGAAATGTAGGCTTCCCCCATGAAGTAAAGGGCAACAAGTGAGGGCTGGAGGTGCAGATCTTGAACCCCAGCATCTTTGGCATAATCCAGTACCCAGGCATGGGTGCTGGGGGTGGCACACAGATGACCAGTAAAATGGCATCCTAAAGTCCTTAAAATCCTAAAAACTACTACTGCTAACACAAAAACTACTACAAAAAATAACAAAATAATTACTATATACAGAAATAAAACAGTCTTTTTCTGTATTTTAGAGAAGCGTGTCACAAGAGATGAGAGAACGGAAGAGGCTTCAACTCAGACTACGTGATGGTGAGAAGGAACCGAGGGCACAGTCGGTCTGCCCTGCCCTTTATTGCCTCGGACAAAACCATGAGGTGGAGCAAGGGCACATGTGTGGACCAACTGACACTACTATTTTAAAAATCTCTGGCTCCAAACACATGCATATAACCCTCAGTGGAATACAATACAGACCATCACTCAAAGAAGAACTATCTGGGTAAAGAAATAACATTCTTGATGAAAAACTCGTCTTCAATGCAATATTGACAAAACAGAATGTAATGGGTGCACACCCAGTCTAACATCATAGTTGTATCCCCAAAATGATTACAAACATTGCTACGTGCGGAATCAGGTAGAATTACAGGATTTAAAAGGTGAGGTTTTTAAGGCTGATATACCGTATACCATAGAGCATAAGAATGACTGTTTTAATTTTGGAAGTTATGTTTGAATAGATTGCTCACTCAGATATATTGGTATCACTAGTCAAGATTTCCATGCTTCAAAACACATTAAGCCCACATTAAATCTTAAACCAACAATTTAGTTTTCAGTCACCAACATTTCAGTGTCCTTACCAAAAAAAGCATCAGAAGATAAGACCTATCAATAATAGCCACAGAAGCAATGTCATCCACATTACATAACTGTTTACTGTAAACCCCAAGGATCCGTAATTTCAAAACAGCTAGCATAGTCAAACAGAAAAATTAAAGAATCTGTTGCTTTGAATCTAGAAGTTACCTTGGATGATATAAAGCGGTAGCAGCATTATACTATAAATAGACATTGTGGTGATGTGAGGGGTTGGGACCTATGAATTCCCAAATTCTTATTGTGGGTCTAATAATTGCCTTGTTTAAGGCAAGGGAACATAATTTGTGTGCATTTCAATTTCCCAAATTACAATGGTTACATACCATAACCCACCTAAAAGGGTTGTTATAGGAATTAATGTTTATAAAGTGCCCTGAAGATGGAAGGCATTTGTGAAAGCACTAAGCATTTGTAATAATGTGTAGAAAGATGATGTTGATTTTGTGAAGGCCAAAACTATAACAGGGTTCAAAAAAAGAACTAGATAAGTTCACGGAGGATAGGTCCATCAATGGCTATTAGCCAGGATGGACAGGGATGGTGTCCCTATCCTCTGTTTGCCAGAAGCTGGGAAAGGGCGACAGAGGATGGATCACTTGATGATTACCTGTTCTATTAATTCTCTCTGGGGCACCTGGCATTGGCCACTACCAGAAGATAGGATACTGGGCTAGATGGACCTTTGGTCTGACCCAGTATGGCCATTCTTATGTTATGACATAGAAGTTGCAAGGCATCTGAAACAGCCTTCTCAGTGCTTGCTATCAACTCAGTGCTCCCATCAACTGTAATCTATTAGGAAAGGGGTCAGGCAGCTTCTGAGAGACAGTTTTTCTGTCCTCAAATGCCTACATGTTAAGAGCTCTGCAGGGTACACTTCTTCCTTAGAGCTGTAATGGATTAGGATGAAATGTAGGCAAGGCCATATCATGATTCACATAAAATATGTTTAAGGCCTAAACTTAGGCAGACAGCTGACCATTATTCTGGGAGAAAAACACATGGCTCCAAACAAGACAGACAAAGAAGCTCCCTATTATTCTCTTGTGGCAGAACAAAGCACTATGAAGAAAAGTGTCTTTGATGCTCTCCTGAGTATCAATGGATTAAACTAATTTGGAATATGGCACTCTTATTTCAGAATAAGAGTATGTATACACACATAATGAGTTCATCAGAAATAGTTATTCCAGAATGACTCCCCATGTAGATAGGCTCTTTAAATATTTGTTTTACTTCTTTATCTGTTACTAGGAGTCATTATCAAGACTGAAAGTACATGTAGGCTCTTCAGGTATAGAAAGAAAACGGGCAACAAGGATGAGACTATATTAAAAAACCAGAACAAATGTCTAAGAGCATGCACAGCTAGTATCACTCAGTAAAACCCTTTGTCTCAGATGCTACACTGATGGGGAACATACAAGTACATGAATAAATGTGAAGTAAGTTCCTCCAAACTGAACTGCTTAACAGCAGACAAGGGTGCCACCCTGAAAGTAACAACATCTTTTAAAAGCAGAGCTATATACACCACAGACCTTGACTAAATTACTGTGTCAGAACAGTTAATTTACCAATCTCCCTTAAAATGTGAATATCTGGCCTATGTGGGGTATTATAAATTATTTTTTGGAAGCCTACTGACTCAAAATTTTACATTCTGTAAAAAGCAGAGAAGGGACTCAAAGTCAGCCTCTTTTGAGCTCCAGGAAACAATAATAAAGCCAAGGAGTTCAACGCATCTTGCTGGGGCTCATCCCATTTTAGCAGAGCAACTTACTTGTATCCTAAATAGCACCCAAAGCCCATGTGAAGTTAGATTTTTATTCACTCACCCTCTTTTTGCTTTATGAATGAACCCCATATTTTAAAGGGGACATGGTAGCACTGCACATTACTTAAATTGTTAGAGGTTGAGAGTTAAAGACACTCAGGTTGGAATACAGAATCATGCAACACAGCGTTACCGCTTTGCCAAACAAGACCAGATTTTAAATTGTGGACTGGGATTCAAGAGATCTAGACTGTAGTCTCAGTTCTGTCAGTCTTCCTGTGTGTCTTTGGACAAGTTATTTGACCTCTGTGTCTCAAGGTTTACTTATTGGTAAAACTGAATACTATTTCCCCATGTCTTAAGTAAATTTGAGGGTAAATTCATCAGTGCTTGTGACATACTCAGGGACTTGACAGTGATGAACACCACAGAAAAGCATGTAATTTAATTGCAATCTATTTGTAATACTAACTGTTCAAAAGAACTAAGAAGAGAAGTCTTCCACCTCTATCACAACTGTGAAGCATGCAATAGCGTACAGATGAATGTTTTGAATTCTTAGTGTCCATGGGCATGTTTGATAACAGCACTATGAGGCTCACAGTTCATAAGTCTGCACGTCAGATTGGCCTACACAGCATACTAGCTTGGCCAATGGGAAGACAGGAAGGACTAATGTGAGCAGTTGGAAAGTACTTACTGTTATTGGTGCTGTTACCATTGAAAGATCCAGGTGAGCTGCTGCTGTCTTTCTCTTTGTCTTGATTCTCAAAGTCCATGTTAAGAGACCTGCAAGAAACAACGCAAACTCTTAATACTCAAGTTTCAAACTCCCATTGAGGTTCATTGTTTGTTTTATAGTTATTTCACAGATAATCAAGAGGATATGTAATACCAGGGTACAAATATAAAGTAATGACAAAGTAGCTTGCACTGTTGGAATGGCATTATATGTGAAAGAAAGAAAGCATAGAGTCAAATATAGTAAAAATCTTAAATTAATCAAACACTATAACAATTTCTATTGATCAAAATGCCATGCTTGATAAGAGAAATACTCAGGGAGATTAGAGAGGATGCGGGGGGTGGGGGAGGACGACAACTACGAAAGCTCATGCTAAAATAAATTTGTTAGTCTTTAAGGTGCCACAAGTACTCCTGTTTTTTTTTTTTTTTTTTTTTTTTAACTACACACAGAAAACCCAATAATAATGGGTGATTTTAAGTATCCAAATACTGACTGGGAACATGTCACCTTATGACGGAATGCAGAGATAAAATTTCTAGACACCATTAATGACTGCTTCTTGGAGCAGCTAGTCCTGGATCCCACAAGAGGAGAGGCAATTCTTGATTCAGCCCTAAGGGGCAGACAGGATCTGGTCCAAGAGGTGAATATGGCTGAACAACTCACTAATAGCGACCATAATAAATTTTAATATCCTTGTATGGGGGAAAATACCAAAGAAATCCTTAACTTAAAAAAGGGAACTACACAAAAAATGAGGAGGCAAGTCAAATTGAAGTTAAAAGGAACAGTCACAAGAGTGAAATGCTTGCAAGCTGAATGGAAACTTTTTAAACACACCATAATAGAGGCTCAGACTACATGTATAACCCAATAAATAAAAAAAGTAATAGGACTAAAAAATGCCATGATGGCTAAACAGAGTAAAGAGGCAGTTAGAGACAAAAAGACATCCTTTAACAATTGGAAGTCAAATCCTACTGAGGAAAGTAGAAAGGAGCATAAACTTTGGCAAGTCAAGTCTAAAAGTATGATTAGGTAAGCCCAAAAATAAATTGTAAAACAACTAGCAAAAGACAAAAACTAACAGCAAAAATTGTTTTAAGCACATCAGAAGCAGGAATCCTGCCAAACAAACTAATCAGTGGGGCCACTGGATGATTGAGGTGTTAAAGGAGCACTCATTAAGACAAGGTGGCTGTGGAGAAGCTAAATTAATTCTTTGCATCACTCTTCACTGCAGAATATGTGAGGAAGACTCCCACACCTGAGCCATTCTTTTTAGGTGACAAATCTGAGGAACTGTCCCAGACTGAGCTGTCAATAGAGGATCTTTTGGAACAAGCTGATAAATTAAACAGTAATAAGTCATCAGAACCAGATGGTATTCACCCAAGAGTTCTGAAGGAACTCATATATGAAACTGCAGAACTACTAACTGTGGTATATCAGCACTGTACCAGATGGCTGGAGGATAGCTAATGTAATGCCAATTTTTTAAAAAGGCTCCAGAGACAATCCTGACCATTACAGGCCAGTAAGCCTAACTTCAGAATCAGTCAAATTGGTTGAAACTGTAGTAAATAATAGAATTATCAGGCACACACATGAACAAGATATGCTGGGGAAGAGTCAACATAGCTTTTATAAAGGGAAATCAGGCATCACCAGTCTATTAGAATTCTACGAGGGGGTCAACAAACATATGGACATGGTTGATCCAGTGGATACCAATGTACCTGGACTTTCAGAAAGACCTTGACAAGGTCCCTCATCAAAGGCTCTTAAGCAAAGTAAGGAGTCATGGGATAAGCAACTGGATCTGTAACTTGTTGAAAGACAGAAAACACAGAAGAGGAATAAATGGTCAGTTTTCACAGTGGAGAGAGGTACATAACAGGGTTCCCCAATTATCTGTACTGTACTGGAATGCAAGGCACTGGGTCGCCTTGCTCAGCACTGAGGGACCCTGGAGGCTGGCCAGTAAAAAACAGTAGTCCCTACCTGTTCTGACACCACACCGTGCCCTGGAAGCAGCCAGCAGCAGGTCTGGCTCCTACGCAGGGGGGCCACAGGGCTCCGCACGATGACCCCACCCCGCGCACTGGCTCTGCACTCTCTGGTCAGGGAGAAGGTGGTGCCTACGGGCGCGCCTCCGCCTAGGAACCGGACCTGCTGCTGGCCGCTTCCGGGGCGCAGTGCAGTCTGCAGTGCCAGGACAGGCAGGAAGCCTGCCTCTGCACCCTGGCTGCACCGCTGACCAGGAGCCACCGGAGGTAAGCCTGCACCCCAATCCCCTGCTCCAGCCCTGAGCCCCATCACAAACCCAAAACCCCCTCCTGCACCCCAAGCCTCTCATTCCCGGCCCCACCCCAGAGCCTGCACCCCCAGCTCAGAGCCTTCACCCCCCTCCCACATCCCAATCCCCTGCCCTAGCCCAGAGCTCCCTCCCACACCCCAAACCCCTCATCCCCTGCTCCACTGAGTCAAGGGCATCAATTTTCTTCATCTGGATTGTCAGAAAAAAGTTTGAAAACCATTGTGATAGAGGTCTATAAAATCATGAATAGTGTGGAGAAAGTAAGTGTTTTTTACCCTTTCACATAAAACACGACCAAGGGGTTAGCAAATGAAATTGATAGGCAGCAGAAAGTTTTAAACTAACATAAGGAACTACTTCTTCACACAACACACAAATCAACCTGTGGAACTCATTGCCAGGGGATGTTGTGAAGACCAGAAGTATAACTGGGTTCAAAAAAGATGAAGAAGGATAGATGCATCAATGGCCATTAGCCAGGATGGTCGAGATACAACCCATATTCTAGGTGTCTCTAAACCTCTGACTGCCAGAGGTTGGGACTGGAAAATTGGATGGATCATTCAAACTGCCCTGTTCTGTTCATTCCTTCTGACATATCTTGCACCAGCCAGTGGACCATTGGTCTCATTCAGTATGGCCATTCTTAAGTCCTTATTTTATTATATAGTTATAAACCCTGATGCAATCTTAACTATGATTGTGTTACTGCTCCATCATAACATACACATCATTTTAGTATTAGCTATGACTATGAGCCACATGCTAGACACACAAATGTATACATCGCTCTCACTGACTATGGATGCGTCATCTTAACCTAAGACCAGTCACCAGTCTATCCTCCTTTAATTAGAGAGCAATAACATCCTCCCTATCACAAAAAACACAATGTTGGTCTTCTGACTGAGGCACAAGACTGAGTGGCCTGATGCCCTAGTTCTATTCCTGGCTCTGCTACAGACTCCCTGTATGACCTGGGAGAAAAAAATAATAATCACTTAATCTCTGGTGCCTCAGTTTCATATACAACATGGGATAATACTTATCTGCTTCAGAGTCTGAGAGGCTAAATGAATGAATATTAGGTATTATACTTCCATATATATATATATATATATAAGTATTTATATATATATATATATATATATATATATATATATATATATAAAGACCTGTATGACTGAAATCCCATCTTCTTCCTATATCATTCAAGACATTAAAAATTTTACATCCATCAAATCCTTTCGCATCCAAAATTATTAGGCTCCCTGTCGCTTATTTCAGTTAAGCTAATTATACTGTGTTGTTGAAACTATTTTGGAAATAGTTTTAAATATCTATAGCCCCAAATGAGTCATGAAAGCACACACTGTCTAACATGCAGCCAGCCAATTAAGTTCCTGTTTGAACTGGCAAGACATCCAAGGTTTAATATGTCAGTTGATATACCTATTAGACATTTATCTACTTTACACGGAGTGTACAAAGTGATCGGAATACGAGGAAAGAGTTGAAGTTCTTTGGGATACCATAACACTATTTCCACACAGTTTGTTTTTCTTTCTTTAACGGTAACCTTAACTTTTGAGTTTGACGTACATTTTTAGAACTATAATGCTTATCATACATTTTCTACCCCCAGGATACTGTTATGCATTTCCAACTTTAATGTTAGTTTACAAATAATTTTCTTGGAAATATATTAGGTTTTGCTTGATTACAAAAAGTTTCTAGATAGCCTATAACTTAATTGGCTACATGATTTATTTAGATGTATATGTAACGAACATGAATGCAGGGAAATTTGTAAACAATTACCACAAAAGAATATTATTCAGTTTCACTCATGGATCCAGGTCAGCTGTAACCCACATAAATATTTGTCATTGTTATGGTTGCTGTTTTTATAAAAAATGTAGTTACTCTGTTGCCTTAGCTGAGATCTATCAACTTACATTTACCGTTTTTTTGTCCAAATTCTTTGAAAAAATGGATCTTCAATTAAGGGCCTATTGGGGTCAGCGATAAACCCTACAAGAAAATCCAATCTAGTTCCACATAGAAGTAACACTAATTAAATTTGCAATGACTTTCTCCTATTTTGATATACTGTGTTAATCACAATTTAGTTGCTGACTTATTTTATTCAAAAAGCCATTATTGTGAGAACCACAAAAAGCATTGTGAGAGTTCTAGATTGGTTCTGCAGCAACACTATCCAACAAATACAAAAGCATTTACACAGAGCTTTATTTTTCCAACAGTATAAGCATTAAACTAACATTATCTAACAATTACAAAGCATTTACATAGAGCTTTACTTTTCCAACAGTACAAGCCATTCTCCAAGCTGAGCTATCATCAGTGATCCTGGTGCACAAACAACAAATTTTATTACTTCAGCTCCATTAGAAACAAAGGATTAATTTCAGTATTTCCCAAACAGATCAGAACAAACACCCCCTGTTAATTTTTTGTACAACTCTGCAGGTATTAAACACTGACATTTAGTACACACCAATATCTACCTATTGTACTATACAATTATGCAATTTTTAAACAACTCCTTAGTGTTGCAGGAAACTGTGCATTTTAAAGCTTTGCACATGTGCCAACTGTTTCTCAGTGAGATCTAGACAAATGTGAAGTCTGAAGTTAACCACCTAGACAAGGCTTTGAGTTTTAAAAATATTTTGTTTCTTCTGCTTTGATTACTCAAGAGCACCTGAACAGATTTTGTTAAACTCACCCTTAGGCTCAAGCAAAGCATGGAAAAGTTTCAGTCCTAGATTTCAATTCTATACTCCTGTAAACCTTATGAATTTAACAGCTAGCTAGTTATCAAAAATACAGTATGTATCATCGGGGTAAGTTAAAGTAGTAATAAATCTGTTTTTGCATAGAACTTTTTTTACATAAGATTTTCAGAGACAGATGTGGTGTTGCAATGACATTGTGTTTTTCCTTTTTAAACCTTGCTTCAGATCCAAGATAGTGGGACAAAAATCATAAATAAGTTGTATCTATAAAATTATGTCAAGTTGGGGCACAGTACAGTATTGTCACACCTGTGGTGCAAAGTATGAGGCTGAAGGCAGAGTATCAGTCACCTGAACAGAGGTGACATTACAGAATCGGGCACGCACTAAAGTGTCTTGCTAAGATTACCACAGCTATGTTAAATATTAAAGAGAAACACCGTATATACTTGTTCATTAGCCCGTGTTTATAAGCCGACCCTCCAAGATGGATAAGTAAAAAATGGCAAAAACTGTATAACCCTTTCATAGGCCGACCCCATATTTCAAGGGTTGGCAAACTTTGGCTCCCAGCCCATCGGGATAAGCCGCTAGCAGACCAGGACGTTTTGTTTACCTGGAGCGTTTGCAGACACGTAGCCCCTCAGCTTCCAGTGGCCGTGGTTTGCCGTTCCCAGCCAATGGGAGCTGCGAGAAGTGGTGCAGGCAAAGGGACATGCTGGCCGCCACTTCCGGCAGCTCCCATTGGCTGGGAATGGCGAACCGCGGCCACTGAGAGCTGAGGGGCTCCGTTCCTGCGAATGCTGCAGGTGAACAAAACAACAATGTATTAGATATTCAATTCAATAGACCTTAAAATCATCAAATTTTGGTGGAGACCCCATTGATAAGCTGACCCCTGCTCTTTAATGCTTCACTTTTTTACCAAAAAAATTCAGCTTATGAACGAGTATATATGGGTAGTTTATACAATGTTTTTAAAATATTGTTGCTCCAAGAAATAATCTATTTTCAAAATTTAAACAACTGAAAAGAATGATCTTTTCTTTGTAACTTAATTTTGTTTTCAGCTTCTTAAAAAAAGTTCTCTCCATCCCTCTTTTGAAGTACCCTCCTTGCCCTACACTCTACCTCCTCTTTTCCGCATTGCTCTGCTCTATGCTCCCATTTTTGCTTCCCTGCTATCTTCCCCATATTTATCTTGCAAGAACAGGCTCACAACACTCCTTCCATTTAAATGTTTCCAGGAATCACTTCAAATCATTGGAGAACCAGCTCAACAAACTCAAATGGTAATTTTCCCAAAAATCAAAATTCTCTTCTTTAAAATGCTATAGCTTAATTGAGACCCTCTCCTAGCAGCCTTAATAGTGAGGTCAATAAGCACCATTTTGTAATGTAAGGAGAGAGCTAGCAGCCAGGAAGAGGACTGGGAGTTAAAAATGGAGGAAGAAAATAGAGGTGGAGGGCACACAAGGGAGGCAGATTTGGGCACAAAGCTATTTTCTGCAAAAAGTTGGAGAAAATATTTTAAAACATTAAAATTTTAAGAGTACATGGAACACCTGTGAATTGAATAGGCAACAGCCATTAACTAGGAAGACGCTTTCAGCTAATATGACATGACACCATTTGCTTACTGGTAGGCATCACAAGATATCACCACAGCTATCGACCAGTTAAAGGCAGAATCACCTAATGCCATTTTATAATTTGTCCTTATTCTCTGCTGTAAAATTACCAACAAAATCAAAACTGAGAAGAGGTCAATAAACATCCTCTGAAAAAAAATTCAGTTCTCCACTGGGGAACAAGTTATATTGAGAAACTAAATGCAAAGTGCAACAGCAAACAAACTCGCTTGCTGGGTAAATTCAACTTTTGGGAGGATTCCAAAGGCAGAAGTCAGCAAGCGTTGCCAACTTGGAAACAGCAAGCAATCTACACAGTTGCTTGCCCCGTATATCTTAACGGCACAATTTGGATAAGAGTACTAATGCCAGGTTCTTAAGCCACGGCTTAGCCTCCCAGGGAAACATTCTGTAGGTTTACACTAAGGCCAAAGTAGTGACTAATCTGCTGGCACTTTACAACTACCAAAGTTCAATTTCAACCCTGGATAACTTGCATTGTCACACTGCCTCAGAAAATTTGCAGAAAACTATTCTTAGGACACTAATGCCTTCGTATTAGCTCAATTTTTTAAAAATACTTGTTTCACATGCAGCTGAAGAGATTCCTGAAAACATGCACAAAATTTTTCCTTGTTCTGCTCAGAGTACAATATACTAACCCACATTTGAAGGCTTTGGGAAAAATAAGAACTGTGAACCAGGCACAATACAGCCAGAATTTATTTATGCTACATTAATTAAAAATTACAGCACAAGGCACAATTAATGAAGTAATAGCAGCTTAATTCAATCAAAACTCAACACAAATTTCAGCACTCAAGAAGAGGCACGACCTAAAACCATTAACTGCTTACATTAGACTAAAAGGCAGTACAACACAGAAGGACTTGCTGGCTGCCAGCAAAAAGGAAATAGTACTGAAGGCCTCCCCAAACACCTGAGAATTGTGAGGCTATCTTCCCCAGCAAAGCCAAAATACATAAGCAGTAACAACAGACCTCAAAGGAAATTTAAAAGTAGCTCTTCTCATTTAGTTTCATGTGTTTAGCCCCTTCATGTTTTGTTGACAAAGACTGCAAGTGTCACAGCAGTTGCTGTGCTTCCCATAGGACACATGGAGGCCAGTGTTTTATCTTCACACATACTAGGAGAAAGTTCTTTCCTCCCAGGTGCAAGAAGCCAACATATTTACACACAAGGAAGGATACCTGACAATAAAAAGGCAGTTCCTTCCCACAAGAAGCCTGAAAGCACACAGGATAGTGTGTTCAGACCACTTAGCCTCCACATCATAAGTATAAATTGTATAAAGTTCTATGCAACAAAAATATCCCAGCATCCTCTGACAAAAAGTTAATTGCACTTTTGAGAAAGAAAGAAGGAAAGAAAGAAAGAGATAATCCAGTCCTCAGGGAGCATCTGTGCATATATTTGGATCAAAAACAGACAGGGAAGAAGCCATGCAAAAATTAAATTATGACTGCTATTAGTTTTGGAAGTTTTCTCCTTGGCTGGGCGGGGATTTATTTATTCTTTGTATTGGGGTTTGAATATATTTAGTGGTTAATGGTGTTGCCCTCCTCCCAGTCAGTGATCAATATTCTACATTGCTAGTGATAGCTCCCATTATTACTCGAAGAAGTCCCAAGTTAAAGATTTCTCTGGAGCAGGCCCTCATTATTTTATTTATTATTTCTATTATGATAGTGTCTGGCTGTGAAATCCTCTCACCTCCTCCTCCGGGTTTCAGAGCTTGAGCTTCACAGAAGCATCTACATCAGCCATTTACAGACTGTGGGCTGCAACCCCTAATGGGGCCATGCCACCAGCAGATGGGGTTGCAGTGATCCCTACTTTGTGGAGGACACCATTTTGACCTGCACAATATGCCTTGCATGTATGGTGTGTGTAAGGTCACAATATATGAAGGACACCATTTTGCTCTACAAAATGGCATCCTCCATAAAGCATGACCTTGCATGCCATACATACAAGGTCACATTGTGCGGAAGACACCATTTTGCTCTTCAAAATGGCTTCCTCCATGCAGGAAAGACTTCCTTAAAATGGCATCATGCCAGCAAAAAGTTTGGAAACCTTTAGGGTTTACGTGGCTGTTTTTAGCATCATAGATCTGGACTTGGATGCACTGCCACGAAGATTGACTTTATTTATGTGCCATGTAGACACACTCTAAAGGATCCAATCAGGCCCCCATCATAGTAGGTATATAAACACTTGAGGAAAACACTATTTAAAGGTTCACCTGTGACATAATGGATAATAATCCCAATCTTGTCATATACTGTAACTCTGTAAGCCCCAACCTAAAGACTACTTAACTGAAGGGATTTGCGCACCCATATAAAGCTCCCTGTACTGATGAGTAGCCTACTGAGACTAAAATAGTACACAGCAATGCTAATTCTAAATTACACATGTCTAACTGCAAACAAGCCAGTGGGTTCAAAGCATGATATTTTACTGAGATATTTTCCGATCCAAATTTTGAACAGGGATTTTGATGGTTAGGGATTTCTGAAGGTGGGGAGAGAAGGGGGTGGGGGAATGGGCTTAGTTTTTCAGTATTAAAAATGTACAATAAAATATGCAGTTTCTTTAGAATATTTAGTGTTATGTAAGAGTGACAGTATCCAGCACAGATGACATGGTAATACATGGCTGCACTACAGCTACAGTGCACAGCAATACTACTTTTCTTAAAACAGTCTTGTCAGCTACCTTAGAAATGTATAGCAGCACAATGCATTGCAACCATATTGCTCAGAGTTTGGGTCCTCAGCTTTACAAAGCAGAGGAGACTAGGAATGTACCAGAGGCAGTGTACTCAGACACAGGGTGGGAAATACTGCCTAGTAACCTTCTCTGTTTAATTGAAAAGGTGGTAGCAAACTGACTGACTACTAATGTAAATGTACTCATCTAGCCTTGACAGACGGAATGATCCAGTGCTGGATCTGATATGGGGATAAAAGAAGAGAACTGGGCGAGTGTGTCTCTGCTGAAAATATTTTTTTTCTAAGTGAGAAACATTAAGCCTTAATCCTGATTCATGGGCTAGAACATCTCATGTGTAGTGATATTTTTACCACCACCACTCCCCCCACCCTTTTTTTTGGACCTAGGGGGAGACAGGTGATCTTTGGGTTTGTTAATTTAAATGGAGAGAAAGACAGAAGTCTTTCTGGAACCCTCTGCTTCATTCTCAGTACTATTAATATGAGTTCTAATGAACCCTGAGAGCATGTCCTTTCTCTAAGGCAACTTCACAGCAAAATATATATCTTGCTTCTCTGTAAATGTCAAGTTGCAAAGCCAACTATAAAGACACTGCACTTACGCCATTTTGTTTGCACAAATGCTTTAGTCGCTCAAAGTCTAAGGGACACAAGACATTGATTTCTTCCCATAATGCCTCTTGTATTCATGAGCTAAGTTTAAATCTTTCATTGCAAAAATGGGGAGAGATTTAAATCTCACATCATTTGCTCTCAGCAGTGTTTAAAAGACCTTTATTAGGACCTGTAGGGGTAAGTTTCAAAGCAATATGCAAATAATTTTGCCATACAGCTCCCATTAGCATCAGTCAGAGACAAATCCCTTTATATCATTTTGAAAATTTACTAATGTGTTTGAGAATATTTTGCTTATTGGCTAAACAGGGTCTCTACATTTGTAAGTTACACTTTCACGATAAAGAGATTGCTCTACTGTATTGTGTATGAGGTGAATTGAAAAATATTTTTTTTAATTTATATTATTTTTATTACAAATATTGGCACTGTAAAAATGATCATCTAAGCACTATACACTTTGTATTGTGTTGTAATTGAAATCAATATATTTGAAAATGTAGAAAAACATCCAAAAATATTTAATACATTTCAATTGGCATTCTATTGCTTAACAGTCTGATTAAAACTGCGGTTAATCGCTATTCATTTTTGTACATTAATCGCATGAGTTAACTGTGATTAATCAAATGCTTGGGTTACAGTTCCTCTCATCCATAAAATGTTGAAAATCGTCAGCTTGCCCAGTAAAGAACTGGGATGGCAGCATGAGCTAATATGTAAGATCAGTTGCATCAATGGGAAGATTATTTCAAGATGCTCCTCAACTGTTCATCTAGTGTTCCTCTTCTGCTTCAAGTGAGACAGGAAGTCCTGATAAAGCCACTTTCTGTTAACCAAGAAGCAGTTCATACTACAGTTCCTAAACAGAAGTGAGGAAAGGCCCCATGAGCTTGTAACACGACCCTTGAGTAACTGAAGAAAGGAGAGAATATTATTGGGCAGACACTCTTCCAGTCCATCTGGCACACTAATTATCCCTGATGATTGGAAGACGGGTCTTATTCTGCCTCTGTTCAAAAAGGGAGATAATGGTGTATCAACTATAGAGAAATTATGCTGTTGTCAATCACAAAACAAGTGTCTGCCACAATACACACTGCTAATGCGAGAAATTAACATGGAAACAGAGGCCAGGATATTCATTGTGGCTTAATACCATGTTGTGCCACTACTAACCAGATCTTTACCTTGGGACAGCTTTTTGAGAGAATGACTGAATTTAATAAGGCATGCTCAGCATTTTTGATAGATTTCTTTCTGATCTTTGAGCAATTTTGAAGGGATCTGATGAGGCATTCCTATGAAGACAGTGGCATTCATAGAAGAGCTCTATAACAGAATGGAAATCTGTGTTTGGTCAAGAGCAAATACACAGCATGGTTTCCTACTTTCACAGGAGTTCAACAAGGCTCTGTCTTGTCACCGTTGTTCAATATCAGCACTGATGGATAAGCTTGAAGAGGATAGCTGACAGTAACGTTAGGCTGAACACCGTTTTGCTTCAAGATCTCAAAATAGGCCGATAAAATGGAGAAAATACAATATTTTGATTACATCATACCCTATAGATCAGGGGTCGGCAACCTTTCAGAGGTGGTGTGCCGAGTCTTCATTTATTCACTCTAATTTAAGGTTTTGTGTGCCAGTCATACATTTTAACCTTTTTAGAAGATCTCTTTCTATAAGTCTTTAATATATAACTAAACTATTATTGTAAGTAAATTAAATAAGGTTTTTCAAATGTTTAAGAAGCTTCATTTAAAATTACATTAAAATGCAGAGCCCCCCGGACCAATGGCCAGGACCTGGGCAACGTGAGTGCCACTGAAAATCGGCTCGTGTGCCGCCTTTGGCACGTGTGCCATAGGTTGCCTACCCCTGCCATAGATAGAAGTCTATCAGTCTCACATTGCATTTGAGTACTCTGAAGGCATTTCCATATAGAGAACTAACTTAAAAATTCACATTCAGCTCAAATGATAGCCTCATTGTACCTTGTCAATAGCTCTATAGCTAATCTAAGTGAAGAATGAGCCCATACTGGCACTAACAAAACTCTTAGAAAACTGATAGGAGAAAACGCCCCTCTTTCTTTGATAGCCTACACAAGACCAAAGGACCTCCCAAAGCAGTATATAGTCAAGGAGGATTTAGTGTTTGACAGCAGTCTTCAGTACCATCCTGCCGAAGACCACATCAAGCATTCTGTAGTACCTAACGAAAACATGTGAGGAGACAACTCATGATACTGAACCTCAACTGGATGAAGTTAAACCCTGAACTCTGAGGTTCGGGCCACACACACCATTGCACCTGTTTAACATTAGTTTTAAAACAAATTTTGTTAAACTGGTGCCAATTCCTGCGTGGACATTCTCAACCCAATATAAGCCAGGTTTAAATCAAATGAAAAATGTCCACCCAGGAGTTTTCACCAGTCTATTTTAAAACCAATTTTTATTAACCTAGTGCAACTTTGTGTTTAGACCATTTAACTCATATGGGAGATGAGATCAAGGATTTAGCTGTTTCCATGTGGTATTTGGGAGGCACTAGAACTTCAACATTTAAACAGATACAGAAGACTGAAGAGAGAAAACGGATAATGACAAGCAATTGTGTAAGGATGGGGGAAGTGTTCAAAAGATCTGAAGGAGTGGGGGGATTAGAGGGACTTGAATTGAAATTCTTAACTGAGTACATATTCACAAAGGAACTTCCCTTCTGTCCACACCACAACAAGCAGAACCTCAATGTGCTTTTGCCTGGATTTGGGTGCCACTATTTTTGTCATGCAGATGTTTCCTGGCACTTTTTCTTTGGTGAATTTTGATGAACTGTAAATCAAGCTTCTGAGTGGATTTGTTTTCTTCCCTTGGCACCTCCTCAACCAGATTAATCCAACAAGCACATGGATTTTATCCCAATTACTCATCCACCCAATTCTTTCTAATCCTATTACTGCACTTCTGTTGAAGTCACCCAGCAGCACAACTGTTTTCTTCATTCTGGACTGGGAATTTAGATTTCAAGTCTACTTCCTACAAAATATGGGTTACTAGGCCCAGATTCCCTTCTCTTTCTGTCTAGTGTAGAACCTCACCTCTTCCAAACTTAAAGCCCCCCTAACTCCTAGAAAGCAAAGGAAATTGCCTCCCCTACACCATTTTCCAGGACAAATCTATTCTCTTGCTGAACATTATTTGGCAGACAGGGTGGGCTCCAAAAGGTTATCCTTGTGCTAAATGATTTCTAGCAAGTATTCTGACTAAAGTAAATGTATTATTTTTCACAAATTTCTAAAAGGACAATTATTTATCTTATAGCAAATTATTCAAGATGGAAGGGTTTTTTTTGGGGGGGGGGAAGAGGGGGTTGGTTTGTTTTTTAATAAATGTAAGGAAAACACACCAACCTCGGTCTAGAATATCTGTATTCTGACTACTGTTATCTGAATCAACTGAATTTGCAGAAAAATTTGAGACTCAACCCTGATTCTAATGACCCTCTCCATGTGAAGAGACAGAATGTAGTATTACTGTCACTTTCCCCACATTCCTTATGACACTACTGTCACATTCTAGGGTGTCCAGGGGTATTCTTTATCACAGCTAAATTTAAATTACTGTATTTCTCACACTTAATCCCTGCTTTGCAGATAGAAACAGCAAGGGTTCAAAGACCTTTATGAATGAAAACATTAATGCTGTAAAACTGTACTCTAAGCTCTAGTTAAACACGTCCTGTGACACAGGATCTAATATCGTGCCATTAAAAAAAAAAGGGGGGGGGGAGAGAAATCAGAGGAACAAAATCTGAAGATAACTATCCACAGATAGTAGGCAACTTATGCTTTAACTTGGGCATTTTGCTGTCAGATGTAAGTGGTCTCAAAATCACTAACAAAACAATATAATGATAGTTTTAGTAAGGTCTTTTGAAGACAGGTGCCTTAGAACTAGTCAAAACTTCTTTATTTTGGGCAAGTTTGTATTGGTGGCTAACAGGTCCTTCCGCCCAACTATCAGAAGACAATGAGTTAGCCGCACTGGCCTCAACAGATACACTGCTGCTCAAAAGATATTGAACAGATTGTCATGTTCTTAGCAGAGGCGGCTCCAGGCCCCAACATGCCAAGCGCGTGCTTAGGGCGGCATGCCGCGGGGGGCGCTCTGCCGGTTGCCAGGAGGGCAGCAGGCGGCTCCAGTGGACCTCCCGCAGGCGTGCCTGCGGAGGGTCCGCTGGTCCCGCGGCTTCGGTGGAGCATCCGCAGGCACGTCTGCGGGAGGTCCACCGGAGCCGTGGGACTGGTGTGCCGCCGTGCTTGGGGCACCGAAATGTCTAGAGCCGCCCCTGGTTCTTAGCCTTGTTCATCACAGGTCTTCCAACTCTGTGCTGCTTGATAGTTCCCTCACAGAAAGCCTGCCTTTCCTGCATTGTCACAAAGGCCAAAGGACTGAGACTGGCACTTGAGTTTTTCCACAAGTTCACTCTCGACCCTGCCCTTCCAAAATGCACACTTCACATTTGTGCAGCATTAGAGGCAAGGAGACATGGGGCTAGTCTACACTGGCAATGTTAAAGTGCTGCCACTGCAGCGCTTTAATATGGCTTCAAGTATCAGAGGGGTAGCCGTGTTAGTCTGGTTCTGTAGAAGCAGCAAAGAATCCTTTGGCTTGCATCCGAAGAAGTGGGTATTCACCCACGAAAGCTCATGCTGCAAAACGTCTGTTAGTCTATAAGGTGCCACAGGATTCTTTGCTGCTTAATATGACTTGTGTAGTCAAGACAGAGTGCTGGGAGATAGCTCTCCCAGTGCTCTAAAAAAACCCACCTCCATAAAGGATGCGGCTCCCAGCACTGGTGCACTGTCTACACTGGTACTTTACAGTGCTGAAATTTGCTGCACTCAGGGGCTGTTTTTTCACACCCCTGATCAAGAAAGTTGCAGTGCTGTAAAGTGCCAGTGTAGACAAGCCCATGCTAAGTAGAAGTCAGGTCACCATCACCTAAATTAAGCAGCTGTAATCTAACCAAAATTAGAAAGTGGGGTAGAGAATTTAAGTACTCTCTAAGCAGGAAGAGACTGCCCAAAACAGCCAACAGAAAGGTGCTTCCATGTACTCAAAACAGAAAGCTAGATTTCTCTAGCAGCATCAAAAAATTTAGTTATTCATGGTAATGGGAAAATGAGCTTTCTGGGCTGAAATGGGATATTTTCTCAATTTGCATTTACCTTATGTTTATCACAATTATCCAACATCATTCCACCAAATCATATGATTGCTACTAGTTAAGTTAGATTCTTCTATAGTTTTCCACAATTCTCCTTAATGACCCCGATTCCAATGCTGATGATTGGGACAAACCACTATCAGCGTCTGCCCGTGCTGAGTAGCTATGTTGTACAAGTGTTCTTTATTTATGTGTGTTGATCAATAACAGGACTTTAAGGAATGTTCTACTCTGAAAAGTGATTAAAACAGCATTGTAGAGCCAGAACACTGCTACTAGTACTAAAGAACCTGAAAACCAAATAATGTCGTCAGTAACAACTATGCAGCATTTCTGATCCACCCCAGCTTTCTGCACATTCATTATCCAGTGCCTAAATGAAACAGACAATCCAAAGTCTGAGGGAACAGTCTCACTTGCAAGATTATTGATAAATATTAGTGACAAGAGAAGAACCCAGCCTGACTATCAGATCACAAATTAATTTCACAAAGGAGACAGACAAGCTGTTTTACAGGGCAACTAGCCCATTAAAGCACTATGTCAGCACGGAAACTCCTCAATACCATTTTTACAGTCATTTTACAAAACAGAATTGCAGTTATTTTAATAGCTTCTTACAAAGAACATTTTCAAAAGCCAATTTAACAATCCATCTTCCAATTAATTATTAGCTAAAGTGCATCCAGCTCCCCATTTTCCATTATTTCACTATTTTTCTATAAAATAATAGTTCAGAGAAGTATAAGCTTACTCAGTGTAGTAATGATTTGGTCACTGTTTAGCCAAGTGCTGTATTATGCTGTCCTTAAAGTTTATATGATACTGAGATGCGATTCACAGATCTATAGTTTCAGGGATCACTATTTTCTTTTTGAAGATAGGTGCAATATTTGTAACCTTCCTTTCTTCAGGAACAGGTGCTGTTTTAGGAAATACTACCTATTTCAGCAGAAGTTCTCTTAGTGTTTTATTGCTTTATGAACTCCCAAATGAACACCATCTTGCAAATTACCACTGCACCTGAATTTCTTAATTAGTTTAACTATATCTTAGATGCTTCTGTTAATACCACATGATGATTTCCTGTATAAATCATTACAGGAGCCTGACCAGCAAAGCAAAGGGGATGGAAATTTCTCTCCATCACGTTCCATACTACTACCACCATAGCAGAGATAAGCTGAAGGCCTATTAGTATAAAAGAATAGGGGGAGATATTGTGTGGGCGCACTCTGAGGGCCCCTCGGTTTTGGAATTCACTCCCCAGTTTGGTTGTAATGGTCGAAATCTGGAGATCTTCAGGACACACTGCAAAGCTTATCCTTTTTACATATTCCTCAGAAAAAAGATAAGGTGGTTAAGGGGGGAATTTTGAAGGTGGAGAACTACTGGAAGAGGAGGGTGATTTAAGTTTGAGAGTTCCTGGCTTATTGCTGGTGGTTTATACTGCACTGTGCTGCTGTACTTTATGTTTTGTTGTATCTTAAAATAGTAATTTTAAGGTCTCCTAGAATATAGGAAGAATCCCATGCACTGCTACAGACTAGGGATCAAGTGGCTAGGGAGCAGTTCTGCAGAAAATGACCTAGGAGTTACAGTGGACGGGAAGCTGGATACAAGTCAACAGTGTGCCCTTGTTGCCAAGAAGGCTAACAGCATTTTGGGCTGTATAAGTAGAAGCATTGCCAGCAAATCGAAGGACGTGATCATTCCCCTCTATTCAGCATTGGTGAGGGATTGGGAGTACTGTGTCCAGTTTTGGGCCCCACACTACAAGAAGGATGTGGAAAAACTGGAAAGAGTCCAGCGGAGGGCAACAAAAATTATTGGGGGGGGGGGGGGGGCTGGAGCACATGAATTATGAGGAGAGGCTGAGGGAACTGGGATTGTTTAGTCTGCAGAAGAGAAGAATGAGGGGGGATTTGATAGCTGTTTCAACTACCTGAAAGGAGGTTCCAAAGAGGATGGATCTAGACTGTTCTCAGTGGTAGCAGACGACAGAACAAGGAGTAATGGTCTCAAGTTGCAGTGGGGGAAATTTGGGTTGGATATTAGGAAAAACTTTTTCACTAGGAGGGTGATGAAGCACTGGAATCCGTTACCTAGGGAGGTGGTGGAATCTAAGGTCAGGCTTGACAAAGCCCTGGCTGGGATGATTTAGTTGGGGACTGGTCCTGCTTTGAGCAGGGGGTTGGACTAGATGACCTCCTGAGGTCCCTTCCAACCCTGATATTCTATGATTTGGCTATGCACCCTTTCTACTGCTATGTAAATCCAAACATTCAACCATAGCAGAATTACGGTTTACCCGTAACTTCTCCACAAATACAGATTTCACTTTAATTACCCCCTCGGCCATAAGCTAGATAGGTCCAAAATTCTCCTGCACCTAGAATATTTAAATATTTGTTAATCATCTTAATATACTTGGCTATTTGTTCTCCATACTTTCTTTGCCCTTTTTGCTTATATACCTTCTGTAACATTTTCTTTGATGAAAGGCTTCTTCAGCTCTAATACTATCCGAAGTGCAATATTACCCCTCTGAGTATCAAGTAATACCTGCCTAACCTTAATGATAGGGACAGCCAGTTCTTCCCCGCAAAAAAATCACTGTTTGCGTTACACAACTTTGCTTAATGTATGATGGGCTTCAGCAACCTTTATCTTAAGGGTTGCCACCTGGACCATTTAAGACTTGAATTTGCTCTCACCTGGTTTTGGAACATTAAAAAAAATGATGTTGTGATGTATTGCTCACTGTAACAACGAGGAGTCCGTTGGCACCTTAAAGACTAGCAGATTTATTTGGGCATAAGCTTTTGTGGGTAAAAAAACCCACTTCTTCAGATGCATGGAGTGAAAATTACAGATGCAGGCATAAATATACTGACACATGAAGAGAAGGGAGTTGCTCATTGTGAATTTCTGGCTGTTTACCATAGACTTATTAGTAACAAGAAGTTATGTACTATTGTTTTCCCAAGCTTGATAAATAAAGCAAACATGTTTTTCATAATTTTTAAAATGTCAGGGGTGCAATTAACTAGAATTTACATATTTTGTTCATCTGGTACACCTTGTCTCTTGGCCATATTCAAAGAAGTCAAACATTTCATACTTGATGCAGTACATTCTGTATTCCCTTCCTCCCTGAACTGCCGCAGTTCAACTGGTTTCTCTAAACTAAACTGGAGGCCCCAAACACAATGGATAGTTACTTTCACAACTTTCCTGCTATGCATTGGTCAACTAATTTAATTTTTAAAGACATTCAAATATATTTTACAGGTTTCAGTTACAGCAACCACCAATTCCATCATGTGGAAAACAGTGACAAGCAGTTATACAGTCCTCTGTGACTTTGCTATATGGACTATGTATCAAAAATACCTTTTTTGATCCTTTTGTAGCCTACAAGATAGTTTCAAATGGATGGGGAAAATGTGTCCCTGGCCAATTTAATCCATATAAAGTGTAAAATGCTGCTGTGGTATACTTGATTTGCCTTCACATAGTTCATGCTACTGTGGCATACTTGAACCTGGATTTGCCTTCACATAATTACAGACTTCAGAAACTGATCTTCCAAATACACCAGGTCCTTCCATTTTCTTCCTCTCCTTTATATCCTTCTCAGAACCAAAAGTAAAAATTTAAAGTCCATTTACAACAAGTATCAGTCTGAGAAAGACAGAAACAAACACACATACTAAATAAAGTCATACTGCTAACTGCTAAGTATTAGTCAGTTCTTTGGTACATCTTCTAGAATAGGTCTAGCTCTAACTGACAGATGTGTCTTCCCCCTCCTAACAAGAAGGCACTGACATGACTAATGTACTGAATACAAATGCTGTTCATCATGAAGTTTACATCTGAAATAAATAGAAGCTTTAGAGAACAGTCTTACCTGAAGCTGCCATAGACTATAAGGAGAATGGAAATCAGGAACGTAGACACTTGGCTGGAATCCACAAGGGAATATGCCCTAGAATGGGGGAGAGAAAGGCACAACGTGTCACCACAGAGCATCACTTTTGGGTGTCATTTGATAACGCTTTGTCTTATGTTAACAAAACAAATAGGGCACTGAATGACAAGTCAGGAAGGTAGCTATTTGTAGAATGTCAATGCCAAATAAGAAAAAACTTAAGAGGCTGACTAATTATAATTAGCCTATAATATTCAAAGATAGACTCGCAAATTATTTGCAGCATTCAAACAGTGATCAAATATGACTTGTGGTAACTTGTGCCAAGCTCACCACATGGGAGCTTCTGCCAAAGCATGTGGGAGGAGGAAAATGCTTTAGCTTTATAAGATACAGCCTTCTCAAACAGTACTTAGTTATAGAACTTAACTGGTAACACAAAAGGTAGAATGGTGACCAAGCATTATTTCAGAGATAACAGGCTGCAGCATGCATTTAACTACATCCCACATAACTGCATAACATTATACCTTACATGAAAGATGGAAATATTTTGATATAGGACTTCTGATGGAGATTTTGTTAAGGACCAAGTCTTAAACTCACTAATGCCAGTTTACTTGCATAGATTTCCTGAGAAATCAGACTTCAGAATACATATGTACATGGCTTCCCACATGTGTTTATAATACAGAACTAAGATTCCTAGCAGCCTTGTGTCCCTAATGCCTACGCTATCTAATTTTTGGTTTCCTACCCCCAAGAGACTGAATTGTACTGTCTAGCTTATATTGCAAACTCTGGGGTAGGGATGGTGTCTTTGCCAAATTTATAAAGCAGCAATCTAACAGAATTAAATATGTACATACTACCGCTTGACAAATTTCAAGTTTTTGCATATTTATGTATTTATGCAAGAGTTTCTATTGGGCGTCTAGCATTCACATTTTCAGGGTATGAGGGATTCAAAATGCCTCTAAAGTTAAAACCTGACATGGAACACTTAGCAATCACTGGATTGCTTCAGTTTCACTCTGCGGCAGAAATTCTGTCTGTACAGGCAATATAAGTTTTTATACCACTTGCATTACTATAGTATTCAGGTGACTTACACAATGATCCTTCCCTCTGTAAGATTATACCAAAACAAAATGTCTAGAACATGGGGATGTGTATGTCCTAAGATTCCTAAAACCTGTACAAAAATTTAGAACTGAGTATTTCAGAGGTCTGATAGCTAAGAAATTGCCAATAAGCTACTGTAAACAAAAAGGAATGAATGGAAGATGACTAGCTAACTGACTCAAACAAGTATTTAGGTATGTTTACTCATTTTTCTTCTACAATAAATGAATGGTGTGTTATTGGAGATATGCATAAATTGACTATCTCCTCCATCTGAACTACATGGTACAACATATCAACTCTAATATTTTAGCATGACAGTGTTTTATCACCCCTGCAAACCCAGATAACTGGCTGGTGTAAGTGTAAGCAAATCTATTCACAACTTTCCGTGTTACAAGATTCACTATTAAATCATAACCTGATGAGAGGTTACTATAACCTAGG
This sequence comes from Mauremys reevesii, assembly GCF_016161935.1. NCBI lineage: Eukaryota > Metazoa > Chordata > Testudines > Geoemydidae > Mauremys > Mauremys reevesii. The sequence continues at coordinate 21,617,429 of NC_052640.1, read as the reverse complement.
TTACCAGCTACTTTGTACTTCAATACACAGGTACCATCAGCAACTTCACCATACTGAACTATATACATTAAATATACTAGAGTAAAACTATAAAGGCATCAGAGGATAACAAGTGAGAATGCGAATGTATCCATTTCTTAAATTGGTTTATTCCTAGATCACTAGATTGAAGGTGAGCAACAGCAAAAAGACAAAAAGTATCTTTTCACTTCTTTATAAAGACCATAGAATGCCTGGGGGTATGGTTCTCTACTTCGCATGCTCCCCCTCACCCTGCCTTTTTTATTTACCATATATATTTGATCATAAGCCAAATTTTGTTAAGTAAAAAAGGGAAGCACCAGAGAAGGGGGTCGGCTTATGAACAGGTATAGAGAGGGAGAGGTGGGACACAGCCCCTCCCCTCAACAGAGGGAGCAAGGTGAGGCAACACAGCCAGTAGAGACAGAAGGGCAGAGGCAGGGCCAGAGTCTCTCCGCTTCTGGCCACATTGCTCTCCCCTGAGCCTCCGAAGCAGCTGCAGCTCTGGAGCAGGCTGCGGCCGCGCCACCTGGCCTGGCCCACCGGAGCAGGTCCAACCAGGCCACAGACATCCTCCCCTGGCCCTCCCCAGATGAAGTGGGAAGGGATGGGATGGGAAGAGTGTGGTGGTCCAGGGCTAGGGGTGGGATCAACTTCTCCCACACCAAAACACTTCCCACCAGTTGCTGTCCCAGCCTGTCAGGGTAAGCAGCTGGCGCGCCAGGACACTTTGTTTACTTAGGTTTACCTCTGTGCCTGCAGATGCTTGAGGTAAACAAACCATCTCAGCCCATCAGCGGCTTATCCTGATGGCTCAGGAGCCAAAGTTTGCTGACCCCTGAATTATAGGGTCAGCTTATGAATGGGTAATACAAATTTTCCCTTTTTACTTATCCATCTGGGGGGGGGGTGTCAGCTTATAAACGAACCAGCTTATGATCGAGTATACATACAGAGGATAGGAAATGCTAGGTTTTGGCTGTTTTTGCTTGAAGAGACTTGGAACTGAAGAAATAATGCATTGAGATCATAAGACGAACCACAGCAACAGAACTGGGATAGCATTTTTAGGCCACGTTGACACTACAAACTTCAGTTGACACAAGTTATGTTGGCATAAAGCCACAGCAGGTAGTACAGTAAAACCTCAGAATTACGTAAACCTTGGGAATCTAGGTTGTTCGTAATGCTGAAATGTTCATAACTCAGAAAAATGTTCTGGCTGTTTCAAAAGTTTACAACTGAACATTGACTTAATACCCCCAGAATGCTTTTAACTAAATTACTCCCTTTGTTTTGTTATGCAGCCTCTCTTTGTTTTGTTGTGAACCTCCGGAGCGCGTTGCTACCAGGAGCTGCTTATCAGCTCCTGTTTGCTGTGATCAATCTGTGAACAATCAAATGAGATCCTCCTCCCTGCGTGATTCACAGGGGTTGAGTGTTTGCATTTTGCTTGACCAGCAGCGAGAAAAGGAGTCATTCACAGGGGATGAGTGTTTGCTTTGCTTGAGAGAAACGGGGAGAGGGGGCAGAGGGGGGAAAGAGAGTATGTTGGATGCAGGCTGTTTGCAGTTAACAGTAAGGGGGTGGGAAAATTTTCTGATTTTGCAAAGTGTCAGTTCCAAAAATCCACTCTCCCTCCACCGCCCCCCGGTCCCTGTCACACTGCCCCACACCCCCCTCTTTTGAAAAGCACATTGCTGCCACTTGAATGCTGGGATAGCTGCCCATAATTCATCACTCCCAACAGCGCTGCAAATGCTGCAAATGTGGCCATACTGCAGCGCTGGTAGCTGTGAGTGTGGCCACACACCAGCGCTGGCCCTGCACAGCTGGACGATCAGCGCTGCAACTACCAGCGCTGCAGATCTGTAAGTGTAGCCATACCCTAGGCAGTAACCATGAAGGTATTTTCATCCCGCATACAGCAGTGTTGCAGGTACAGCAGCATTATGTACAGTGGAGTCGCATCATAGGCGCATTTAATTTACGCGATTTTAACTATACATGCTCGGCAAAACAAAACAAAAAAGAGAAAAACAACAATTTAAATACTGTACCTGTAGTGCGGGCGATTCCGCCCACCATTCCACTCAATGCGTGTTTGACTATTCGTGATTTTCGCCTTACGCGCTGACTTCAGAACCTAACCCCTCGCGTAAGATGCAACTCCCCGATATTCCAAGTAGACAGTGGAGTGTTCCCAGCTTCTCTGCATAAGCATTTTTCTTAGGAAGGTGTTCCAAAAACAACTCAGACTCAGTACCATATTACTATGTTGCCAGTACAATCCACTACCACAGGCGCTTTCAGCAGGGGAGCCCCAAACAGGTCCAAGGGAGTCACAAACATCCTTCCTTTCTTCATTACTTCGTGGGAAGGGGTTCAAAAGCTTTTTTTCGGTTACATGAAGTCACTATATGAAACACCGAGAACTACACTACAGGATTCAAACAAGGAACTTTCAATGGCTACGCTACAGATGCAACAATCGCACAGCTACAACACTGCAGCTGTAGCACCATACTATAGATACTCACTACAGGGACAAATGGAGTTTTTCTGTTGCTGTAGTTAATCCAACTCTCAGAGGTGGTAGCTAGGTCAACGGATGAATCCTTCCATTGACCTAGCGGTGTCAAAACCAGGGCTTACGTCAGTTTAATTGCATCTCTGAATTCACACCCCCATAGCCACCTAGCTAAGGGCTTGGCTATACTTGCGAGTTAGAGCGCATTAAAGCAGCCCTGGGCACCCTAGCTCACTCCCCGTCCACACTGGCCAGGCACATAGAGCACTCTGACTCCAGGGCTAGAGCACTCCTGGTACTCTACCTCGGCAAGAAGATTACCACTTGGTGCGCATTGGCTGAAGCGCCCGGGCATCAGTGTGAACGAGGTGTTGCATTACTGCGCACTGATCAGCCTCCAGAAACGTCCCATAATCCCCTTAAGTCAAGTGGCCACTCTTGTCATTGTTTTGAATCACTGTAGAAATGCAGATATGTCATTTGAAAGCTCCGTTTCTGACAGCCGGCTGCTTATCTGCTCTGAGACAAAGCAACCGTTAGTGTGGAATGCTGTGAGACAGAGAGGGAGACGGGGAGGAGGGGGAGGTCTGCTGCTGTCTGAACTTACAAGACAGCATGCTAACATGCTCTCAGCCCCCCAAAAACCTACTTTCTTTCTCTCCCTCCACATACACACAACACACTTCCTGTCACACTCCACCTCCCCCCCATATGAAAAGCACGTTGCAGTCACTTGCATGCTGGGATAGCAGCCCATAATGCACTGCTCCCAATGCCGCCGCAAGTGCTGCAAATGTGGCCACGCCAATGCGCAAGCAGCTGTCAGTGTGGACAGACTGCAGCGCTTTCCCTACTGAGCTCTCCGAAGGCAGATTTAACTCACAGCACTCTACATCTGCATGCCCTTAAGGCTAAATACGGTCTGATCCCACTAGAATTTCCCTTCTTCATATAGCCTGGAGACATGGAATGTTAAAGAGTATTGTTCAAGCCTGTGTATAGACGTGCTCCCTGAAACCTGACATCTTAAATGTTGGTCAGTTTGCTAATGGATTAAAACCCTTGACCCTGAGACAAGATTTTTTAATCACTTAATCTAGACCCAGAATAAGGATCTGCAGTAAATGGGGAAATTACACTGCGAGTCATTTTATAATCTACATAGCTTTTTGGACACGATTCAAAATTCCAGAAATCTGCAAACCCATTTATATTTGGAACAGACATCTAAATGAGAATCTAATTTAGCCAGTGCAGGAGTCAGGTTACTATGAATACATATGTAAATGTTAACCAGGTCACAACTGGAGCCATATCACTGGCGTGCCAAACAAAGTTGTGTTAAACATTTTTTTTCAAAGAAGGATGCAACCAGGAAAAGTAATAGGAAGTCAGAGAAATTGTCAACTTTATGCAATGACGTTCATCCCAGAGTTTTCACTGAACCTCTACCAGGAATGTCAGTCACATTAACTAAATGATTAGCAGTCAGAACAGTAGTAGAGGATTATACATGCAAAATACATGGTCTCAAAACAGAAGTTATCCCTTGACTTAAAATATCCATTGAAAAAGCACTTTGTAGTACTTGTTACAAGGCTGTCCAGAATGGAAAGGCGAGCTCTTTCCTGGTTCCTGCTCTCATTCAGAAAACTAGCTGCTGAACAAAGTTAGGTAATTGGCTTCTGAAGGTTCCGGTTTAGTACTGTAGTTCGTTACTCAGCTGTACACCAAATGAAAAGCATTGCCCCAGCCCATGTCCAGTGTCAGATTTATGTGCAAAAAACACTGCTCAGAAAAGTACCACAAGCTTTTCTGGTGAGGTTCAATGCTTAATAAGATTCTTTTGCTACCATACCTCCAAATTAAACATACATTCTGGAAGGTGGGTTTTAAAGGATACTTAACCAGGCTAGCAGGGGCCCTGAAAATAAACTCAAGATCACTGATTTTGCCAGGAAATCTAATGGATAAAGCATTTCAAAAGCTGATGTTATTAGGTCATTACCAAATCCACAGTTCAATTTAATACTCTCCATAAACTCTACTTTCCCATCTGCAGACAAAAAAACAACCCAAAAGTTTTCTCTAGGACTGAAGACCATATTCTGAACTTCCAGTTTTGCAGGGCCACTGCTGATTTTAATAACTGGTCCGCCATTTCTATTCTAGCTGATTTAAGGGCAAGTGCTTACAACACAGAGCCTGCTAAAGGCATGCCAAGACAGAGACACAGCAAGCACTGTTCTACAACATTCTGTGTGTCAGCCTTCTAGCTATACAATGAGAGCATTCTTGTCTACACAACAATCCAAGCAGCCAGCTCTTTAGCCTGGCACAGAGAGCTCCATAGATATTTACCTACAGAACAATTCCAGGAATACCGAGCTATTCAGCCACACAACCACTACCACACTCCTCAAACACTAAGTCTGGAAAGTATGTGCCATGGTACAAGCTACAGCAGGCAGTCCAAGCAATTTTTCCCCCCATTCTGGACAAAAGTGAATAACCTCTATATCCCCAGTAGTACATACACACACTTTCTGCTCTGCTAGATAATATGTTGACCAGCTAGTAAAGCATCTCAACAGCAAACCTAACGTAGTTAAACTGCAGAGATCACTTACAAGCTCTTTTCCTCCCACTCAGCAATCCGGAGTCCAAAGCATGTATCTCTTTTCCTTCTCTCTCTGTGGTAATGTAGCATCATTCATTTGGCTTCCCCTAACCAGACCACTTGGGAGCTTCCAACAAAGGCTTCTTTCAACACTGTCATTCCTACTCATTCTAGCAACGTGTACAATTTCTTTAATTCCTCAGACTACCCACTTGCATGCTATTCTTTCTAAGGCTTTGTCTACACTACAAAGTTTTGTCAACAAAAACAAATGGATGCATACACACTGCAATGCAACTTTCGGCGGCAAAAATGCACTGTTTTGGTGACAAAATAAAACCACCCTGATATATGAGAGAGAGAGAGAGAGAGAGAGAGAGAGAGAGAGAGAGAGAAGGCTTTTTGTGCAAAATTTTTGTCGGCAAAGCGCCAGTGTAGACACCATGCTTGATTTTATCACTTTAATTGGCCTCCAGGAGGTGTCCCACAATGCTCATCCTGACCGCTCTAGTCAGCAGTTTGCACTCCGCTGCCCTACAGCCAGGTATACAACCATTCACCCCTCCCTTTAGAAGCCCTGTGAATTTTTGAAATTCCATTTCCTGTTTGCTCAGTGTGGAGAGGTCTCAATGCATCTTCCCAGGTGACCATGGTAGGTTATCGCAGAAGACGCTCTCCTGCTTAGACCACTATGGAGCTGCTGGAGCTGTTCAGTATATGGGGAAAGGAGGCTGTGCAGTCCCAGCTGCGCTTGACCCATAAGAATTTTGATACCTATGGGTAGATTTCTCAAGGCTTGTGCGAAGAGGGCTATGTTTGGGACACACTGCAGTGCAGAGCGAAGATAAAGGAGCTGAGGCAGGCATATCATAAGGTGAGGGAAGCAAACCATCGCTCCAGTGCTGCACCCAAGACCTGCTGGTTCTAGAAGGAGCTCGACATTATCCTCAGTGGAGACCCACTTCCACCGCCAATAGCCCCCGGGTAATACTTCGGTGGGCCTGGAGACGGTGGAAGAGGACCTATCCCAGAGGACAAGTCACTGATGAAGAGGTGGAGTTAGATAACGATGTGGAGCTCCTGGCATGGTCGCTCAGTAGGGCAGACAGCCAGGAACTAACTGTTCACCACTCTGGAGGTGTCAAGCCAGTCTCAGAAGCTGCTGTCTGACAAGCAAGAAGCAGGAGAGGAGATGCCTCGTAAGTGGTTGTGGTTCGTATAGTGCGGAGGTGGGTTCAGGGTATAGACATGTACAAGGCTGGTTCTGTTTCTGTGAGTTGGCCATTTCCCTGTTTAGCTATTCAGTACAGTGGAACAGGGTGTTGATGCACACAGAGATCGCACAGGAATACGCCAGAGAGATCTCTAGGAAAGTTTCCTGGAGGTAGTTGGTAATCTTCAGCCGAAGGTTCATTGGCAGAACAGCTTTGTTCCTTCTCCCACTGGAAATTTTCCCGCGCCATTTGGCAATCACTTGTGCAGGGACCAAAGCAGTACATAGGCAAGCAGCATAAGGACCAGGGCGGAAGCCACAAGCATTTAGTAGATGTACCCTCACTTCCCTGCTTACCCTCAGCAGTGAGGTATCTGCTACAATGACCCCCACCTATGGAAAAGTGTGGAAGAATTTTAGAATTCTTTCCGTAGCTGGCTGCACCACAACCCTTGCAGAGTGCTCTTTTCCCCATGTAAAGCGCCTCCCAGCCAACACTCACCATGCTTTGGCTGTTCGCAGAAATGTGTGCTTGCCAAGGGTCAGTTAGCAAGTGATTGTTTCCGGTACAAAAGGTGTATTTTACTGAAATGTTTCAATGCTGTGCGTGAACTTAATCATGATTCTGTGCATTGTTCCTTCTGCTTCGGCAGATGTGGCCTTCAGGAACATCCTACACACACCAGCCGAGCGTCTGCGCCAGATAAGAAAGCACCCAAGATGGAACAAAAAGGACATGTTCCTGGAGGTACTGCATTTCTTCAATGCAGAAAAAAAAGGGAATGCAAGAAGTGGAGGAAAGCTGAAAGGCAGGTGCCCTCCCTCCCCTGCAGCACATTCAGAACTCTTTTCCATGCACCCCCACCCTGGCCAAAAAAACAAAACAAAAAAGAAAACCACACCCTGCCTGCACAGTCCTTTCCCCTTTCCAGTACTTCTTGGTTTCCCCTTCACTCCACCCCATTGGACAACTTTCAAAATGATAGCAATAAATGCAAAGTTCTTGCATGGTAACTCACCTTTATTTCTTTTCTACAAATTGAGATAGCAGGCAATTTAATCACCTGCTTACTGGAATGTAAGGCCCCAAATGTCACCACTGCTTTCTAGGAAAACTACATGTAATGTAACATTACAACAACAATCACAAAGATAAACATTACTGGTTCTCATTTTCAAAGTGTTGCCCCAAAGCCTTCCTGATTCAAACTGCCCCCCCTCTGAACCCCTCAATAAAGGCATCGTCAGTGCACCTTTAATCTGCCAAATGCACATTCCACTGTCATCTGGCACCTACTCAGCCTGTTGTTGAACCGCTCCTTACTGCTGTCCAGGTTTCCCGTGTAAGGTGTCATGAGCCATGACTAAGGGGGTAGGCCATGTCTCCCAGGATCACTATGGGCATTTCAACACCATCCCCCACTGTAATCTTCTGGTCTGGAAAGAAAGTCCTCGCTTGTAGCTTTCTATACAGGCCGGTGTTCCCGCAGATGCGTGTGTCATGCATCTTCCTGGACCACTCCACGCCAATGTCAGTGAAACACTCACAGTGATCCACAAGCATCTGCAACACCATGGATAAATACCCCTTCCTATTGATGTAGTCTGTTGCAAGGTGGTCTGGTGCCAAAATTGGAATGTGCGTGCCATCTATAGCCCCTCCACAGTTAGGGAAACCCATTTCTGCAAAGCCATCCGCTATTTCATGCACATTTCCCAGTGTCATGGTCCTTCAGAGCAGAATGTAATTAATTGCCCTGCACACCTGCATTAACGAAGTCCCAACAGTCGACTTCTCAACTCCAAATTGATTTGCGACCGACCAGTAGCAGTCTGGAGTCGCCAGCTTCCACACAGCGATTGCCATACACTTCTCTACCAATACGGCACCACTTATTCTGGTGTCCTTGCGCCGCAGTGCTGGGGCAAGCTTTGCATACAGTTCCAGGAAGGTGGCTTTCCACATCCAAAAGTTCTGTAGCCGCTGCTCGTCATCCCACACCTGCATGACGATACAATCCCACCATTCAGTGCTTGTTTCCTGAGCCCAAAAGCGACAGTCCAGCCTCTGCAGCTGCTCAATGAATGCCAAAAGCAATCTAAAGTTGCTCCTATCCATATCACACGGCATGTCAGGCAACTGGGAGTCTTCTTCAGTTAGGAATGTCATGATTAACTGCACTGCCATCCATCATGTCTTCATGACAGTTATCAGAGCACAGGAGAGCAGTGTGAGATCCATCCCTTCTCACAAAGATACCAGAGTGCACAGCAAACAAGGGCCATTGGAAAATGCTGCGAAAGAAAGCCAGAAGCCCACTGAATGCTGGGACAGAAAGCAACGCATCATTGGACATTGAGCCCGGTCCCAAGATGCACTGCGATCCGCTCCACCTTCCCACAAGACCTAGTGGCAGAAGGTGTTGAGCTGGACTGTGGGATAGGTACCCACAGTGCGCTGCTCACACTGTCGATGCTAGTCCCCAAGTGTGGACACACTCTGCTGGCAGAGGGAGTGAGAGTGTGAACATGAAATACCAATTTTTATTATAGTGCTTTTTGAGTGTTGACATAACTTTTGTCGACAAAACTCTGTAGTGTAGTCATGTCCCTAATTTCCCTCCAGAGGTTCATCCTCCATTGTGACAGCCATAAAGACATATCCCTTTATACTTCCCCCAACCTTATACCTTTGATTCTTACATTGCTCTCCAGCTAATGATTTTAAAAGGAATTCCATAAAATCTGGTCAACACTGCTTCCAGACTGATGGAAAAAGTCACTTAAGGAAATGGCTTGCATTGCCTCTCCTATCAATTTGCCATCTGTGTTGAGTGATGTGTCTCTACAGCACACTCAATCCACAATGGACCAAAGAACAAGGCATCAGGACCATGAATCAAATCTAGGTTTCTTGAATAACAGCACAGAACACTAGCTACTAAGCAGCCTCTATATCTCAGAGACAGTGTAACTAAATCCAACGAAAAACCTCATCCCACAAAGCAATGACACCAGCAGTAAATGCCACCGCTCTGGTCTTATACCTCCATGGACAAACAGGATTTTGAGAGAAAGAGAAAAAAAAGAATGCATATTGAATGGCAATGCCATTAGATATGAACTGCCCTCACACAGGGCCCCTTATACCCAGCAACAGAAAAGTTTGGCCATATCCCCATTGTGTTCTCTCCTTTCGTGCATTTATAGTATGCATAACTGAATATAATCAATACGGCAACAATGGAAGGAAAACGACTATCTTAAATAGGATCCTTTCAGAAGCAGAGGCCAGCTGCAGTTCACAAAAACACATGTAAAAACAGAAATTGGTAATTTATTTTAATAGACATTTCTATATCACTTACCATAGTATTTGAGCACCTTTAAGATGAAGGAGGAAAAATCAAACAATTGTTAAAACATAAAGCAGACATAACAGTTAGGCTAGTCTGTGTTCATTAAAATGAAATACACAGGCCCATTCATTTTGTTTAGCGGAATAGTTGTACAATTTTTAGACTACTGTGTTAAAGCCTACATCTATATCAATTTCCAACATTGCAATGTTCAGTTTCCGATAAGGTTTCCATTGCTTTTCTCAAGTCCCACTCACTGGATTGGCTTAAAAAAGGTCAGCCTACTATATAGCACGTGTACATGGGTCAGCATAAGTGCTTCATGTTAGGCAATTCAGCATCTCAAAAGTATTTATTCAGTATTGTAATAAAAAATTCTAATAAAGAATTAAAATCCTTTTAGGATGTAACAGACAAACCATTTTAAGATGTGGCATGCACAGAGATGAAAATCTGAATAGGTGTTTCTCTGCTACTTGTTTAAATAGCTTTACAAAGGACTCAAACACAATTTATTCCAATCCACAGTCTTTATTTCAGACAATGGTATATCCAGTGAGTTCTCAAAATGAACATGATTTGACTTTTAATTGTTTGACAGCTGACTTGCTCATTGACAATCCACTTGCACACAGATAGGTACATATAAGAAATTGCAATTGTTCAGACATGCCCTGTCTCATTTAATATAGCCACTCACACGGTAAAGAGATAATTGTTTCCTAAGTCATAGATTAAAGAGACCATTCAAAAGAAACCTTAAACTAACTTTGGGGCCTAGTATCGGTTACTAATGTGTGGACATTGTCTAGGCTCAAGATTTACAAGAGTTCAAATTCCTGCAATCATTTCACTTTTCACTGGGTCTTAGTTTCTAGAGCTCTCCAGTACTATGTAGGTTCCATTATCGATCCTCAACCATGAAAGTATAGATAGTTCCCCCTTTTAGTTCAGCTCACTAGCCCATTCCAACTTCTGGAAAAAAATGGCTATGCGTGAAGCAGCTTCACAAAGCTTTACACACCCTTTAATGCATACTAAAGGGCCTTACTTCATTCAACAAAAATGGTATTCCACAACCACACTTACGAGACACCACTTTTATCACCTGATCTATTTTACCTTACTGCTGGGGAAGTGACAATTATCCATATCTTGCCAAGTCATCCAGTAGGTTACCAGGGGAAGATTTATCCTACTTTCACAAGTGAATGGAGAGCTAGGAAGGAGAAACTCAGTTAATCCTCTGCCCAACCCCGTCCCCAGGGCTCTCTTCCCTTTTGATGAAAAGGTCTTGTGTGTATTTACAAGCACTAGAGGAAATGAAGCATCACTCTACTATTGCACTTGCCACTCATGATTTTTTGAACTTGCAAAACATGAAAAGGCAGCAGTTTATTATGGGTTCCATCTCAGCAGGTGGGCAATTCTTTCAAAAAAATCCTCATCTGGAAATCTAGAATCTGATACTGAATTCCACCAATGGTGGAAAATTCTTTTTTACTGCTAGAGTTTAAGACCTATAAAGCTATTTTACTGTGTGGACCACACTAAAGATTATCTTCTCTCTAGGTCACATGACAGCAAACAGACTATCCAAAAATCTTGGTGTGCTTCTTCTTGCCTTGGGCTGCCAAAGGAGAATCTTGCATTCCGATCAGAATTTTAAATATTTTTCACAATTACCATACAATATGCTGAACTCAAAGCTTACCGTACCTACCATCAGTATCACCACAACTGGCCTAAAGCATAAACATACTTCGTCCACGTCAAAAGATGAGCTTTTTACCAGGGATGTGTTTTCATCAGTATGAATTTTTTCAGTTTCCCTACCCCCACCCTATTTCTCAACACTCTGCATAATATCTCTTCATTTAAGGAAGTTACAAAATAAAAGTTTCACATGCAGTGGGTGGTGTTCTACATTTTAGAAGAAAACTGCTTAATGCAGGTTCGCCGCTCCAGGCCAATGGGGGCTGCGGGAAGCAGCACGGGCCAAGGGATGTGCTGGCTGCCGCTTCCCATCACCCCCATTGGCCTGGAGCAGTGAACCGCGGCCAGTGGGAGCCGCGATTGGCCAAACCTGCGGACGCGGCAGGTAAACAAACCAGCCTGGCCTGCCAGGGTGCTTACCCTGGCTGGCCACGTGCCAAAAGTTGCCAATCCCCGGCGTAATGTATTGGTAACACTTAAGACAAACATCAGTTTTAGTCTGAGGACGAGTATACCAATCAGGAAAAAAAGGTTTCGTTTTTGTTCGTTTGTTTTTCGGGGGTGGGAGTGTTGGTTTTTCAAGTATAAACATACGCTAGTAATGCCCAACAGTCCCAGTCAAAACTAGAGCCTCTTTCCTGGATGCTGTACAAACACTCTGGATGACTTACAGTCTAGTCTAAGGGTATATCTTAGTACTTTCAACATCGAGCAGATAGCTTGTCTGGGGCTGTAGGCTAAAACCCAAGTGAGGCTTTCACCTGCCCAACATGTAGTAAGGATGCAGGTTAAGTCACCTGTGTGCTGGTAGTCCTCCAGTGTCTTCCCCAAATTTGCTCTTGCCCACCCTCCCAGAAGGATAGACAATTTCTCCCATAATTCACTTAAAAGGATTAGCACTAGTCTTATTACTGCAGCACAAAGAACCACGGGATATGCTCTCAGAAGAACTAGTGAGATATACAGGCAAATGCCACACCAGTAAAGAGACACTTTGCAGTATGACTATTCACATCCACGTTAGACTAACTTGGGTGCCAATCACTCAAGTTAATTCTGCAGTGAAGACATACCCTAAAAGATTAAGTCAGGTGCAAAACTTGGAAACAGCTAATAAGTGCTCATACATTGCACTGGCACTTCTCTAAAGCTTACTCTCCAGAAACTCAGCTTCCATTTAAAAAAATATTTATAGCTGTCACGGTTATAGAGAAAACCTCAAAAACATGAACAGAGGGTCACCAATGCAGAACTGAGTCTGCAACAATAGACTCAAAATGTATGAAGTGTCAAATTCATCTCCATGAAATGTTACCTCTCATGCTCAGTGACAGTTTAAACTATTAACTATTTTATTCCTCATGTAAGGAACAAGGACGAGAATTACAGATCTGGATAATTTATTCCGAGTGACATCTCATTTTGGTGCCACAACCATGTGCCATTTGGGATATACCACTCCAGTACCCCATCAAGAGGAGGCAAGCCCAAAGAGCTTAACAGCCCATCAGCATATTCAAGCTCCACCAAGGGGGAGCCCATCAAGGTGCCCAGGGGAGCCAAGCAACACACACCATCCTATTTTGAATATCTGCACAATTTACCATGAGAAGTTTTATTTTGGGTTCACATGGGTGGGGCTCACTTTGTGGGTGAAGCTTGGAAAACTACCACTTTTTTTCAAACTGACTCCTGATCAATTGTGTCTTACTTTGCTTCAGAAGCTCAGGGTATGTGCATATAAGAGCTTGTAACTGGGCTTGCCACTGCACTACAGCTAAATCTGAACACTTGTAGCTACAGTCACGTATTTCAAAAAAAGAGACATGGCACCCATAGCACTAAACATTTAATCCAAATAAATATTTTTTCCTGTTAGAATCTAAAGGAATTTGGAGTAGTCTGCTTGCCTTTCCCATGAATCACATTAACAAAATAAGTCTGTCAGCCTACTCAAACAAGAAACCTTAACTGCACATGGCTGTTAAATCTGGACAGCTTACAGCAGCCAGAAGATTTGAGAAACAAAGTTCGCAGTATCAGAAGTGTCTCTCAAATTTCTCCTTATTCACAAAAAGGCTTCCCCCACTGAAAATGAAAACTGGTTTTCCCACCGAGCTTTGGTTAGGACTCACTGAATATGTACATATTTCAAAGTAAAAATGGGGATTTACTGCATTGCATTAATTTACAATAAGTTAATCTGTTTGACTTGAGATTTACATAGCACTAGAGACTGCACAGAAATATTTAGACAGACCATTCCAAAATCCAATACCCTCCTCATCTTTCAGTAGGAAAATAAATCCTGGAAATCATGGCCACATCTGAATGCCTGGCTACTGACTAAGCTCTTAAAGACACACCGCTTTCCATGATCAGTGAAATATGTATTCAGCAAAGCATTCAGAGAAACCCTTATAGACAAAACTGTTGCTGGTGCTGCCATTTGAGCTACCTCCTCTGGTTTACCCAACTGTTTGCCAACAGAGCAAATACATGACATGTTAAACAATGTTTAATAATTACAGCAGCTGGAAATGTTCCAAATTTCATGTTCTGTTTTGAATACCCACTATAATGCAGGGCACAAAGAAGATTAACTTCTAACCACTGCATGAAAGGATCAGAATATCTGACTCATGTTATCAAGGGGATCATCTCTCCCAAACAGTGTAGAATGACATGCCACCACTTCAAAACCAGTCACATGCCAGGTGCAAGTTCTTTACTCTCTAAAGAATACTACATTAATGATTACACATAACCAAGCTGCTCCTGAAGGAAGAATGGAATCAATGGATACTGAAGAGACTACATCTTCGAACTAATTCTCCTGGGGCACATGCAATTGATAGGAAATAAGTTTCCAATCCAAAAATAAAAAGCACAATTGAAAGAGTTAAACTGCAATAATTTAAAAGCTGCAGGATAATACTCATATGAAATATACATTTTTATACTGCACATTATAAATATATATAAACAAATGTGAATCTGGACATAAGTTTCATGTCTTCCCCACACAAGCTCACCAGGGCTTCTGAGTTTTAGACAAATAAAGACCTGGGGATTTTCCTTCCTTTCTTTCTCTGAACAAAGGACAACTCAGTTACAGATCAAAAACAATTCACTCCACTAGCAGTCAACACAATATCACCTCCAAGCAGAAATTAAAGTCCTACTCCACAGTCCTAGGCTCTGAAGTAGTAAATTTCCTATTTTGATTTCTTAGCAGTTTTGTGGGGGTTTTTTTTGTTTTTTTTTAACTGCTTTGTTTACTGGTATCTCTTTACATCTTGGATAACAACTCCTCACTTAAAGTCTTCCCGGTTAACATTTTTTTTTTGTTATGTTGCCGATCAATTAGACTAGAGAACATGCTCGTTTAAAGTTGTGCAGTGCTCCCTTATAACATTGTCTGGCAGCTGCCTGCTTTGTCCACTGCTTGAAGAAAGAGCAGCCCATTGGAGCTAGCTGGTGGGGGCATGGAACCAGGGTTGACCGGCAGCCCCCCATTAGCCCCCTGTTCCCCTAAGTGCCCTGTGCAGCAGCCGCCCAGCAGGCTATCATAGCCAGCAGTTGCAGCTGTCCCTCCTGCCACTACCATGTGCTGCTCCTGCCCTCTGCCTTGGAGCTGCTCTCTTTCTCACACACACGCGCACACACACTATAACCTTTTGTCTGGTGAAAAAAATTTCCCTGGAACCTAACCCTCCCTATTTACATTAATTCTTATGGGGAAATTGGATTCGCTTAACATTGTTTTGCTTAAAGTCCGCATTTTTCAGGAACATAACTACAACCTTAAGCAAGGAGTTACTGTATATCTAATTTTAATGTGGTTAAACTGTGATTACTGGGCTTTCTGCTGTTCCACAGAATCCATCCCTCAGTACAGAACTGTGCTCCAGAACTTAAATTTTCACTTTCAAAAAACTGTTTTGAGCCCTTATTGATAATGAAGAAAACATTCAAATTTCAGTGTAAGGCAATGCAGTGATGTCTTCAATAAGTGTGCAGCAGTAACTGAAGACAAGTGAACCTCATTTCATTTCAATGAGTTAAGAAAAAAGCAGAATATGGTAACAGCATAAAATATATATTTAATATAAAAACAGAGGCTGGCTATTGTACTAATGTACTACTGATGTTCATATTTTAACTAAAAAGTCTACAGTTTTTAATTTACATGAATCTAACAAAGAATGTTCAAACTACCACAGAATTTAGGCCCAATTTGCTGCTGAGTGCACAGGGCCTTGGGTTATACTCTTAAAAGTAGTTGCACTTCAGTTAAAGAAGAGAGAGTTTAAACTCTAAAGGGGTTTAACTTGAGGTTTTATTTTAAACCAGTTTAGTTAAATTAGCGCAAAAAGATGAATAGACACTTCGGTCAAGTCTACACTACAATCTTTGGGCAGCATAGCTATGTCAGTCAGAGGCGTGATGAGATGCGATGTGACTAACACCACTGGTGTATATACAGCTATACTAGCAAAACGCACTTTTGCCAACACAGCTTATTTCACTGATGGGAGGGCGGCGCTAGAACAAGTTATTCTGGTAAAAGCAGCTTTGTCTGCACAAGTTCCATCCACACTGTGAACACTTTGCCAGCATACTGATATAGGTAAATTGGCAAAGTACTCCTCCCATGGACCCAGCCTTATTTTGATTTAACTTAAGGCAATTAGGAATCAATTTAAGATAAATCAAAATAAGCTACACTTCACTCTTACTTCAATTTGTCTACACATGGATTTGCACTGGTGTAACTAAATTGGGTTAAAAACTGATTCAAGTTAAGCCAGGGTAATTTTGGTACAACCAACAT
Organism: Mauremys reevesii; assembly: GCF_016161935.1. Classification (NCBI taxonomy): domain Eukaryota; kingdom Metazoa; phylum Chordata; order Testudines; family Geoemydidae; genus Mauremys; species Mauremys reevesii. The sequence goes on along the minus strand of NC_052640.1, from coordinate 21,601,133 downwards.
CTTGTATATTACAGCCTTTCAGCCTAGTTTTGAGAGGGGGAAAAAAAAACTCAGACAAGGAGCAGCTCACACTTCAGATGTCACCGAGTTACATGAGCTCTGAAGTCTAAGGGTGTGCAGTGTCCAAAAGCCCACCTTTTGAGGAAGACAGAAAAAGTATTTTTTTACATCTTAGGTGAACTTAACGTACAATAGCATTTGAGGGCTATTAGAAAACAATAAAAAAAACCTTTGAAGGTCACAAACTGTAAAACTAAAATCTAATAAAAACCTCAAGCAAAATGCTAACTTGGGACTTTGTCTACTAATAATCCCAAAGACAAACCATCATCTATCTAAAAAAACAGTTCCCAAAAGTTTAGCTTTTGCTATCAGGGCACTGAAGGGAAAAGGGAAGGCATGTTAAAAAAAAACAAAAATCTTCAGACACATTTACTGAATCAAATCAGCAGTTTCAGAACTGTCTCATACTACAAAGATATCTTGCACAGCTCCAAGGCTAGAAAGTTCAAAAACTCCATCCTATCTGAAAAATTGACCACAGGGGCTAAACATATTACACGTGACCTTGGTGGACCATGTTTTTTCTGGCTGGCTCAGAACAAGCTGGCCTTTCATCAAGCAAGATGTTTCAACACTCCTCCAGATTTGCTAGCATTTCAGAAACAAGGCCACTACAAAATCTACACATTAGACAAACAGCTGTTTATTTGCTATTGATACCAAATTAAATTAAGAAATTAGCTGGAACTTGCAACAGTTTGAAGTGTTTACTCCAATTGCTGCAGCAATCTAAAGAGACTGCAGATGCTACTTGTTCAATAAAAGCTACCTCATACAGAAACCATAGAGTTTCATTCTCTTTTCCTGGGAAGGTGGAACTATGATGTGACTGTCTCCGTTACAGGACAGGCTGCACCTCTGAGCCCTCCCTGGTTTTTATTAGTGCACCCCACCACGTGATAGGCCTTTACCTTTCCCAGGATGGAACTGCAGTTCTCCCACATTCTTACACCAGCCCCTCGGCTACACTACCCTGTCTGCCAACCATGCTTACCCAGCTTTTGGTCCAACTGCATTCGGTACTTGCAGTTCTTTCCTTTTGGGACTCTGTGACCCTTGATGAATACAGAGACCAGGCAGCTTTCTTAAATCAACATACAATTTAATCTTAACAGTTGGAACAAAGCATAACATCAGAGAGGATTTCATAACACTCATATCTACACTCATATCTATCTTGACTAAAGAGAGAAAAGGTGGATGTAGAAGTATTTTTATTGGACCATTTTCTGTTTGTGAAAGAGACAGGCTTTTGAGCTACATAGAGCTCTTCTTCAGGTCTGGGAAAAGTACTGAGTGTCACAACTAAATACAAGGTGGAACTGATTGTTTAGCATAAGCATTTTAAGTAATCATATTCCAAGAGATCATTCAAAGTGAATTGGCCAGTTAACACTTCTGCAGTCAGAGGACACCACAAAAAAGGTGTGGGGGGCTTTAGGGAGTTACAAATTGTTGTAATAAGCCATAAATCTAGTGTCTTTATTAAGACTATGATTTGTAGTGTCTAGCAGTTATGAATTTAAGCTCTGAGGGTCATCTTTTGAAGGTGTAGTGCAGCTTTCCTTTGAGGATGAAAACAAAGATCAAATATGGAGTGATCATTTTATGAAAAGTATTTGGCCATGGGTGATTTGATGTTTTAGTCTTATTTTTTGTGTGAGTTCATTCGAGAGTGTAGTGATTGTCTGGTTTAACTCGCATAGTTGTTGGGGCATGTATGCACTGGATGAGGTACACCACATGTTGTGATGGACATGTGTAAATCCCATGGATTTTGAAAGGTGAGTTGTGGGGGGGCAGGGAGGAGATACTGATCATCATTGCTGTGGCGGTATGTCTGCAGGTTTTGCATTTGTTATGGCAGGATCCGGTGGGTTCTGATCTTTGGGGAGCTTGCTTCTGATGAGCTTGGCGTGGTTGGGGGAGTGTTTGAAGGCCAAAAAAAGATTTTTCAGTATGTGGATCCCTTCAAGTCTGGATTCTAACTGTTTTATGATACCCCACATGGGTTCCAGAGTGGGCAGTAAGTGAAAACTAGAAGTGGGACAGTCAGAGTATTTCGCCCCACCCACCTGCCCCTCAGGATTGAAGCAGGCTCTATAGAGGTATTTGAGTGCCCTGTTCCATAATGCTATCAACTTCTCTGGTGGAGCGTCCTTGTTTGGTGAAGGTGATTTTAAATGTGTTAAGGCATATATTCCGGACTTTACTCAGAGTATATTCTGTGGTATCTCAGTGCTCAGCTGTAGATAGCAGACTTCTTGGTGTATTTTGGGTGGTTACTGGATCTCTGAAGGTAAACGTGGTGATCTATGAATTTCTCAAGAATACTTGCCTGTAAGGTTCCATTGCTGAATCTTATCTGTATCAGCATCAACTGGTACAATTTTCTGGCCACAAAGTGTTTAGAAACAATTTGACTGATGGGTGGTGGTAGCTGAAGTTGTGATGGAAATCTGAAACTGAGTTTAGGTCATATGTCCAGAGGATGAAAATATATCATTGATGTATTTCAGGTATATCATTGGCTTCGTGGTGCATTTGTCCAGAAATTCTTCCTCCATGTGGCCCATAAAGAGGCTGGCATATTAGGGAGCCATTCTAGTGTCCATGGCTTCTCCCATGATTTGGGCAAAGTGTTTATTGTTGAATGTAAAACTGTTATGGGTGAGGACGAAATGGATGAGCTTGGCGATGTGTTTGGGGTTTATGTCTGAGTATAGTCCATTGCCCTGTAGATATTTGAGGCAGACAGAGATGCCATCATCTCTTAACTAAAAGCTTACCATCCCCTGGAGGGAAGCCTATGAAGTTCCTCACACTCCCAGTTACTCTAACCTCTGGGGTCTCGGTGTCCATCTGTTTCCCTTAATTGTCTCCCAGATTTAGGAAGTATGTCCTCTTAAATCCAGTCAGGGCCTTTGTCCTGCTGTTCCCAAGGTTGGAACACACACACACACCCCTTGACAAACTAGTCAGGTGAGCTCAGCAGGGCATCATAGTTAGAACATCAAAGCAAATGGCTCTTGCATTGTCCCTTAAGCTTTGGTGACTGGCTGGCTAGATCAAACTATTGTACTTTTTCCTGCTTGTTTTTCCAACAGCCTGCTATTAAACTAACCTAACATTCACATAGGAAACATTTCAACTTCTAACCCAACACAAGCCACACAGTAAACATCCAAATAACCAGGTCAACATACTGTATTTATTGTTACAGAATTACAGGGACTATACGGATGTACCTTTTATAATTAAAAGGATAGTGTTATCAAAGTATGGCTAAACAAGCAGCCCTGTTTTAACAGTCCCCTTCACCAGTTCTCTTCCTCCAATAGGGCCTATGAGTAAGGATAAGATTTTGTCACGGAGGTCATGGAAGTAATGGATTCCATTACTTTCAAAGACGTCATTGACATTTTCTGCTTCAGCTGTGTCTTGGGGCAGCAGAGATGAAGGTCCGAGCCGCCACCAGGGGCAGCGTGGGCCCCAGATCTGTTAGTGCCCCCACCCCGCAGTCATTCTCCCCCTTCCATCCCCCCCAACCCTTATTTTTAGTGGCAGTTAGACAGGTCACAGGCTTCCGTGAATTTTTGTTCATTGCCTGTGAGTGGTCTGCGACTTTTACTAAAAATAACCAGGACAAAATTAGCCATACATATGAGGTAGCAAATCATCTCATGAAATACCAGGGTTTCCTCAAAAACAGATTGAGAGCTGCTTTTGGCTGTGTCAAAGTTTAGCTTCCACAGCTCCCCAAATGTATGCTTTATACTTTCTTTCTAATCTGTTTTCAATCAGCTTGAAATCCTTCCAGATAATAAGAACTGTAACACAAGCCCATAGAAACAATCCATGGTTTTGTTTTCATTGAAAGCTGAACAAACCCAAGGATAATAGCAAGGAAGTATGTAACTGTTTTAAAATAAAGATAACAGGACCAGCACAAACCATCCCAGCCACCTAAAGAATTAACTCTGGACAGAACTCTAGCATTATTTCTCTCACAATCCATTTGTTATCTTTGGCAAACAAATTATGTAATTAATCTCTTTAAAAAAAAATCACTATCAAAGTTCCCCAGTCACTCTTTAATGTTTTTCTACATACCTAAATATAGAAAAATAATTAACAGTAAGACCCCAACACCACATGCACACACCTCATGAAGGATATGAAAAAGCTTTGAAACTCTGCAGTATTCCCAATTTAGTAGGAATAAACTAAATCCACTCTCTAACTACATCAAGTGTACTTGACTGACATCAGTATCAGCAAAAGATTAAGGCAGATGGGACTTTTAAATCACAGGCCACCTCTGGAGTACTGCAAGAGGTGCATGTGGAAGAAAGTGAACCTGAAGTTTGTCAATGAGGACAGGCAAGCCCAGGCACGGAAATTTAAAAGCTATTAATATTTTCTTGAAACAAATGTAGATTAAAGAGCAGGAATATGTTTTAAATTTGAATAGAATAGGGAGCAGTTTTTTAGTAAAAAAAAGAAAGGTTAAAAACAAAAAAAACTTAAATGATACTATGGGGTAATTAGAAGTTTCAAGTAAAAACTAACACTTTCTTTGTAGGATGTGGAAACAGTTTCTCATGCAAACAGTTGGAATCCAACTTTGTTTGGTAGGATGAGGCTGAGGTACCACTACTTAAAAAAATCAAAGTCAGACAGAATAAAGTGCTATAAAAATTTCAGTTTTTAAAGATGGCTAATAAAGAAAGTCAGTTACATTCGAACTAAGGATGTTCCACTAAGTTCTTTTAAAACAGAAACAAAGAAGCATGTAATCTTTGCAGCCAACACATTGTTTAAGTCCGAGATAGAAGCTTTCTTCTATTGGCTGGATCATCTTCTAGAGATATGCACTAAACCATATTTGATCTTGCAAAAATTGATTTGAGTATCTAGTTCCAGGCAGAGGCAGAGAAAAATCCAACTCCAAGTGTTTGTCTAGACTAGAATTTTTGCTCGTATTATAACTGGAGTCTACTGATTGCCCATTAATTTAGCTAAAACTTGTATAAGCTAAAACTTGACACTCTAAAATTAACCGATTATGGTCTAGACAACCCCTAAAACAAAGATGTAAGAAAAAAAATGAACTATTTTATTTACCTCAGTACAGAGATCAAATGAACAAATGCAGCACAGAAGGAGAGGGTACTCACCTTGTGCAATAACTGGACTTCAAGATGTGTGTCCCTATGGGTGCTCCACTTCAGATATGCATGCTCCTTATGCACCTTTGATCAGAGATTTTTGGTAACTTTGCCTGTTAGGCCTGCACGTGCGCGCCACACCTCCTTGTGCCCCATACCGAGGATATATAGAGCTGAGGGGGCAAACCACCCTCAGCTCAGTTTCTTCTCCATTGAAACATCCCACAGACAAGACTTCAAAGCAGAGGGGATGGTGGGCCAGTAGTGGAGCACCCATAGGGGGACACATCTCAAAAGAACTCCAACTACTGCACTTCTTGGAGTAACGTCAGGTGGCTTCTGGCCACTACCTACAGAAAGAGAAGGGAGCTTTGAAGCTGGATTAAGACTGATGATTGAACTGCCATGACAACAACAGCGTCCGACCTAGAAGCACACAGGAGGGTAGAGAGTTTTGAGAAAGTGTGAACAGACGTACAAAGTTCAGCTTCACAAATTTCAGTCACTAGTACATCTTTCAATAATGTCATGGAGGCAGACTGGGATCTAGCAGAAGGGGCTGTCACTCTTAAAGGTGGCTGAGCATTAGCGGCCTTGTAGCAAGTGAGAATACAGCCAGAAATCCATTTTGAAAGTCCGAGTGTAAACTGTAGGCCCTTTTGATCTCTCCGCAAATGAAATTAACAGTCTTTGAGACCTTCTAAATAGTCTGTTTCTGTCAACATAGAAAGCTAACGCCCTTCTAAAGTCCAGAGTAGATTCTCCTCTAGACTAGTGGCACTTTTTTTTTTTGGTGGGGGGAGGCAGGCACAGGAAAGTGTAATAACCTGGTTGATGTGGAAATTGGAGAATATTTTTGGTAAAAATTCAGGATGTGGTCATAAGAAAACCTTTTCCTTAAAAGAAAACTGTTAAGGGGAGAGTTCTGACACTAATGCCCCCAGTTCTTTGACCCTGTGCGCAGAAGTTATGGCTCCCAAAAATGCCTTTTTCATAGATAAGTGTACCAGAAAACAATTAGCTGGTGGATCAAATGAAAGTTACATGAGGCAATGAAGGACTAAGTTAAAATCCCATATGGAAGTGGATTTCTTATTTATAGGAATAGATTAATCAACCCTTTAATGAACCTTGCCATTGTCAGGTAGGCAAATATGGAGGATCCCTCCACAGATTAATGGAAGGCTGTGAGCACTGCTAAAAGAACTTTAAGAACTCATAGAAAGACATGACTTTCTTAATTCCTAAAGATAATCTAGAACAGCAAGAAGAGGAGAATGAATTTATGAAAGCTGTCACTGAATGCAGTAGTGATGAAACCTCTTTTAGTCAAGATAAATAGTTCTAGTAGAAACCTTTCTGCAGTTTAATAGGACTTGTTGAACCTCGGTTGAACCATGGAAGAGCCAAGCTGAGTCAAAAGATGTCCAGATTGGGATCCAGAAACTCACTGGAGATCTGAGATAACACATGAGCAACGGTTGGGGAAGAGTAACAATGGACAGGTAGTGACACAAATCAAGTGAGAACTTATCTCAACCATGTTGGTGCAGTAAGAATGACTTTTGTTCTGTTTGATTTTGTTCAGCACCTTCAAAAGCAGAGGTGTGGGTAGATATGCACAGAAAAGACCCTTCATCCAAGAAATGAGAAATGTGTCCCCGAGGAACTGATGGCCCAGATCCCATCTTGAACACAATTTCCTTCCACTTTCGGTTGACAGCAGTTGCAAAGAAATCCGCTTCTGGAAATCCCCAGCTTAGAAAAATGTGCGTCTGAAAAGCCAAGAGTGAATTCCCATTTGTAATCTTGGGAGAAGTGCCTGCTCAGATTGTCAGCCACTGTCTTTTGAATGTTTTGAATGCCTGAAAGGTAAGAGGCTGAAATGAGAAGATGGTTGGCTATACAGCATTTCCATAGCCTTATTGCTTCGACACAGAAGGACGTGGATCTTGACCCCTTGACAACTTATGTAAAACATGCAGGCTATGTTGTCAGTCGTGGCTTTTGCAGATTGATCCATGATGAGGGGAACGAAACATACAGAGGCATTCCTGACAGCTCCTAATTTCAGGAACTTGATGTGAAGTTAAGACCCTTGAACAAACCATTGGCCCTCTGCACACCTAGGTGAGCTCCCCACCCTATGAGAGAGACATCTTAAGTTATGGTGACTGTTGGAGGAGATTGGTTGAAAGGAACTACTGCACATAGTTTGCACAGGTCTTTCCATCAATTAAATGAGTCCAGAACCCAATGAGGAACAGACACCATCCTATCCAGACTATTTGTTCAAAGTATAAACTGTTTTGAACCATCCCTAAAAGCAGTGAAGATGTAACCTGGCATCTGGGGTTACAAAAGTATATGCTACCATAAGAACCAGTAGCTGGAGGCATTTATTTGAATCTCTGAAATTAGGTTTATTAGTATCATGAACCTATCTGCAGGAAGGTATGCCCTGGCTGTTACAGCATTCAGGAAAGTCCCTATCAAGGATCTCTGATTAACTGGGCTCAAAAGAGACTTTCTGATGCTCTGTTGAAGACCTAAACTGTGAAAGAGGGTCATGGCTGTCTTTACAAGCAGCCAATTGTCGAGATGGGAAAGATGAGTATTTCCATCTGCCAAAGCTAAGTTGCTACCACTGCCATGACCTTTTAGAATACTATTGAGACAGAGGAGAGGCGAAAGGGAAGCACTTGATATTAGAAGCGATCCTGACCAATTGTAAAACAAAGATCTCTCATGAGAAGGTTGAATTGTGATGTGAAAATGTGTTCTGAAGGCTGCAAACCAGTCCCTGGAATCTAAAGATGGAATAATAGCTGCGAGAGTCACCATCCTGAATTTCTGTGATTTCACAAAGGCATTTAGGCATCTGGGAGCTAGTATCAGTCTCCATTCCCGATTCTTTTTGGGGGGCCAGAAAATACTTGAAATACAATCCATTCCCCTTACGCAGGGCTGCAATTGTTTCTATGGCTACACTAAGTATAGAAGAGATATCACTTCCTGTCTCAGCAAGTGTTTGTGAGATGAGTCCCTGAAGAGAGACTTGGACTGCTTGGGGGGGCGGGGAAATGAAGGTAAAACAGGGGGGAGGGATAGCTCAGTGGTTTGAGCATTGGCCTGCTAAACCCAGGGTTGTGAGTTCAATCCCTGAGGAGGCCACTTAGGGACCTGGGGCAAAAATTGGTCCTGCTAGTGAAGGCAGGGGGCTGGACTCGATGACCTTTCGAGGTCCCTTCCAGTTCTAGGAGATTCGTATATCTCCTTTTATTACCAGATTGGGCAGCCCAGTGTTATGACCTCCAAAGACGCATCTGTTGGAAAATGGGAGAGATGGTCCGTAAAGACAGGGAGGCGGGTAGGATGGGGAGCTGAAGATTTCTGAGGTGGGAATATTCTGAGCCCTCACCCAAAGCTATTAAAATTGACAGTTGAATGAAGATACGGCTAGTTGGTAGTGTGTAGTCGCAGTAGGTGGTTTTGTCTTCTGATACCTCCGTCTCTTTTTAGATGATTCAGTTTGCCTATAGTAATAGAAGACTGAATCGTATAAGATCTCTGCATTGCTGGAGATCTGCTAAATTTTCTTTTGTTCACAGATATACATATGCCAAGAGACCTGAATGTGGCCCACAAACTTTTTGAAGTATGGAGAGATGTGTCTATGGACTTAATTTATTCTTAATGTCCACCAAAAGGGAGGTCTTCTGTGCTATTCCGAACCACCGTAGGGAAACTGGACAGTTGCAGCCAAGACACTCAATGCCTGATGACAGTGGTAGACATGGAATAAGCCAGAGTCTCGGCTGCATGTAGGGAGGTAAGCCACAAGGTCCTAGCAATGGCCTTAAACTCCTCACTATATCATAAGGTGTAGACTTTGTATGGTGTTGTCTACAATACTCATTGACTGCCTCCACAACGGAAGAATTTGGTGAAGGATGGGAAAATAAAAAATCAGAGATTTTTGCTGGAACAATATATTTTTGTCAGCATGTTTACAAGCTGGTGACACCATCACTGGGGTTTATCACATGCTTTTTTCAGTTTCCAATAGAACCTCATTCACTGGTAACAGCACTCATCCAGAAGATGTGGTGTAAAGGATACTCAAAAGTTTGTTGCTAATCTTGGACCTCCTCTAAAGGAATTTGGAGCAAATCAGCAAGGCATTTCAAAAGCTTCTGAAACCACTTGAAATTGTCAGTCGAAGGTGGTAGAGGCATTACACGCTGATCTGGTGACAATGATAATCTATTTGTCTGAGGCGTCACCTGGTCTGCTCTGGCCTCTTGCTCCTCAACAGTTTCCTCCTCAGGCTCTGGCTGTTGAAGAAGTGGAGGATCAGGCTAGTGTATGTGCACCCCATGGGAGAAACTAAACTAGGAGCTCTTGAGAACTGCTGGTGATAGACACACACAGATCTCAAAAAGGCCACTGACGGGACCTACAGGATGCGGAAAGAGGGATCCACTAATGGTCAGACCAGTGAAGCAGGGCTCAAGATTGTTTCTCCTTTTAAATCTTCCTTTCAGTGTAGGTTACAGGTGAATAGTTCCTTTCATGGTCGATAGGAGATCACTGGACAGAAATCTGACAATCAGCCAAATACACAACGCAGTCCAAAGATGGAATAAATAATGAACATGGGACAGCTGTCCGTGTGGTGCAGCAGGCACCAGAGAGCTGGTTGGTACCAGGGAAAGATATGGTCCCAAGTGTCCCAGAAGATCCTAGAACCAAACACTTGATATTGGCTAGTAATGGAGACCCCAGCTCTTCCAAAACACAACAGATCTCTGAAATATTTGGGGTACCAGGCGTGTCTGAACTGAGGTTGGATGGGGCTCTGAAACGATCAGTGTTGGTACCAAAGACAGCAGTGGTGGTTGAGATAGTACCAGTACTATGGATGCTGAATGCTTAGATGGTGCATGTCTAGTGGACGTCAGTACTGAAGAAGCTGCCATCTTCTGGTACACCAGTGTAGTAGCCTAATATATTGGTTTGGGTACAGAAGGTGGTACGAAGGTGCCTTCTTCAAAGCAGAATGTTTAGAGTCTCCGCTGGAACGGTCATATCTAGTCAGTACCAAGGGAGATTTCGGTACTGAAGTATGCTTGCTACTGTAACTCTAAGAGGAAGTCAAAGTCTGCAATGAACTCCCAGTACCGGAACAACCTAGAGCCTCAAAACCTTGTGTCTCCAAAATGGTTATTCTGTGAGGCAAAAGATTTCTTTGAAGAATCATCTCTGGTAGAAGATCCGGAAACCCTATTCCTTTGAGTCTTATTGGTACCGTCTGTGATCTTATCCCCCAAAGCTTTCAGTGACCAGGATAGAGAGGTCAACAGGGCACAAGGGCACTTGAATGCTAATCTACAAGGAGGTTCTCTGAGCCTGATCTCAGGTCTTGCTCTAGCACGAGCAGACTAAATTTAATATCGCTGATTCTTCTATATCTGCTTTTAAAAGATATGCAGATCTTATACTGAGAGACATCCATATACCAGCCAAAATTGCCAACCAGACACAGAGAATGACCGTTGCTAATTGGGATGCACTCCCTGCAGAAGAGGCAGCATTTGAAGCCTGAGGATCCCAGAATACCACAACCCTGAAGCTAGCATCTCATCTGGAAGGAAGCTGTTTGATAGAAAACCCCCAAATCATGCAACAATTATCAAAATAAACAAATGCATTGGGTAAACAACCAAGCTAAACTATCACTAAGAACTAAAACTAAAAAGACTAAGCTATAGGCTATGCTAGAGCAGGTATATTAGATGCTGTGTCTCAGGCCAAAGGGTGGTTGAGAAGGAACTGAGGGGCAGTTTGCCCAAGCAGCTCTACATAGCCACAGTGTGGAGCACAAATAGATGTACAGCACATGCGCAGGCTGAACGGATGCTGCTACTGAAAATCTCTGATCAAAAGTGTCTGGGGCACACCTGAAGTGGAGCACCCACAGACATACTATTGTTCCTCATGGAAAAATTAGGAATATATTTCTCCAAATAGGAAGCATCATGAGGATACACTACAAAGGTGTATGCACAATTAATACACTGGTTTCAGAGTAGCAGCCATCTTAATCTGTATCCGCAAAAAGAACAGGAGTACTTGTGGCACCTTAGAGACTAACAAATTTATTTCAGCATAAGCTTTCGTGGGCTACAGCTCACTTCTTCGGATGCAATACACTATGCTTCACATTGTCTGTGCCAAAAGCACAGGTTTAATAACTGCAGGGCCAATAAAGAAAGTAATAAAATATGAACCTTAGTTCAGATTGTTAGCATAGAGGAAAAGGCACATGAACATAGGACCCAATGTAATCAGTTTGTTAAGGCAGTACTTGACTTTAGTGCAAAAGAACGTAAAATTAGTGTTCTTAAATGCAATTTATTTTTGAGGGGTGGGGTTGTTCCACAGTTCTTGCCCTTAAGTACTGGGTTACCCTGCTATTGTTGCTCTTCTGGAGGAAGCTGTTAAGGAATGCATTTCTTCCTCCATTTGACTGCTGCAGACCTGTTCTCCATGCTTTGCCTCCTCAACTGCAAATCTTTTGAGCTCTCCAGATGAGAGCTAACTGAACAACCCAAGGGGACTGAAATATAGTACTATGAAGGAAGGCAGGCAGTGGTATTCGGGTCAGAATGCACACACCAGTGCACAACTGCCATGTCATGCATTTCATGCCTCAGCTACTGACCTAAACTTTCCAGGGAGATGCACCAAAGGGCAAATAGACTGACCAGAGAAATAATAAACCAGCCTGATTTACTTGGATCCTCTAATGTATCTAATAACAGCAAGCAAGAGTGAGACACTGCTCCTGCAGGCTGTAGAGTCCTGGCAGGAAACCAGTTCAAGTACCACCTCAGAGCCACATCTAACTTTGGCTGGAGAGGTGTCAGGGAAGCCAACTGTCTAAAACAGCTGCAGCCCACTTGTGGCCCAATCAGCACACAGCAGCCGCCCATGTGACATCCTCAGGGCATACAGGTAGTGTGTGTGTGTGTATATATAGTGTGTGGATGTGGCCCACAGACAGCTGTATATGCAGCCCACAATTGTAAATAGGTTGAGAACCACTAATCTAAAAGGTATATGGGTCAAGGCCAACCAGCCCTCAATTATTTGCCAAACTATTCTGGAAATCCAATGTGTCCTCTAGAGAGAGAGAAGGCACCCTAAGAAGCAACTTGCAATAGTTCCCTTAAAGACACAAAGGTGTCCTGCTACTCTTCAAAGGAAATGCAGTACACGGAGGAACTGATTTAGGCATCTGCAGCAACATGCCAGTAGTGGGATCTAAGATGTGACAGAGTTGAAGGGGGAAAAAAAGCAACTCTTAAATGGCTGCCTCCAAAATTATGGAAATGGCAGGATGTTCCAGAAATGAGGGCCAGACTAGTATCTAAGAGCCACTAACAGATGACAAAGCATGCACCAGCGCATGGTATTTACGATCTAAGAGTGCACCCTTCTCTTTGCCAAACTGAGAAATCCATAGTGATCCACTCTGATGGAATAGTTTATGGATGGTGGGAAATAGGCAAACTGTTTATTTAAAGTTTAGTACATAAAATCTCCAACTGTCAACTGAAAACACATCTAACAGCATTTCTGGGCTACACTGTGAAGATTTAAAGCAGGGGTCTCAAACTCCCGGCCCGCAGGCCATCTGCGGCCTAAGAACCTCCCCACTGCGGCCCACGGAGGAGAGACGCAGGCAGCCACGCTGCCGACAATGTTCGCTACAAGCGCAGCCACGCCCCTCCCCCGTAGCTCCCATTGGCTGGGGGAGACAGACAGAGACACCGACACCATCATTAGTTGCTGGGCAGAGTCAGCCACGGAGGCAGCGTCACTTCTTTCCACGTGAATATAAACAAGTCAAAAATACCGAACGCAACTATCTGATGCACACCTCGCTGCAATCCTGAAGGTTTCAACTGCTCAGTCACTGAGGCCAAATATTAAACTGATAGAACTGAAGCACTGCCAGGTGTCTGGCAAACACTAAAAACTCTGAGGAGTACTTGTGGCACCTTACAGAATCATACATCATCAGGGTTGGAAGGGACCTCAGGAGGTCATCTAGTCCAACCTCCTGCTCAAAGCAGGACCAATCCCTAACTAAATTCCCAAATGGCCCCCTCAAGGATTGAACTCTCAACCCTGGGTTCAGCAGGCCAAGGCTCAAACTACTGAGTTATCCCTCCCCACACAAAAGCTTATGCCCAAATAAATGTTAGTCTCTAAGGTGCCACAAGTACTCCTCATTGTTTTTTGCGGATACAGACTAACACGACTACCACTCAAACTAAAATCTCTCTGGCAGGCAAAGAATTGTATGAAGTTGTATGACAGTTTTATTATTTCTAAGAAATTTGAAAAAAAAACACAATATATAAGTTTTCTTTTCTGAATACCATCTTCAGTGACATTATTGGCCCGCTGGGAGGATTTGAGGACTGGCATTGGCCCTAAGGTAAATTGAGTTTGAGACCCCTGGTTGAAAGATTTGGGAATCAAGTAGATCTGGAATCATTAAAACTAAATGATATTTGGTTCAAAAGATACAAAACTGGCCAGAATTCTGAAGGTACCTTCACCCGTAGGAATGACTGTTTCAATTTGTTGCACATTAAACACTTTTCCTCCATTTCCTGAATACCCAAATAAAGGCTGGACCCATTTAGACTCCATTATCCAGTACATTCCTTTCAATCCTGACAAACAAGACAGGGCAGGAAATTGTTCTCTTCTGAACCTAGCAGCTATTATCAATAATTCTTAGGCAACCAGAACTATGTCTGATCTGTGGTTAAGGTTCTATTGCACCCACTATTCTGAACCACCAGAGTAGTGGTTGGTTTAGTGAAACATGGATGGATTACAATATGAATCGCATACAATAACCTTTAAACAAAGCTTTTAGAAGCTGCTCTGCTTATTAATAGAAAATTCACAATTTGAGCATTACATCTCCCCCTTTAAATTTAAAAACTTACAATAAAAAAAAGTACACGCCACCACCACCGTGCAGGACTGGAAGTAAAATTTATGTTCCAGAAAGCTACCAAATCAGATTAATTTGAAGACTCAACCAGCCTTAACAGAGTGCAAATTGGTTTATTCTTTTCATTACTTACCTATCCTTCTGCTCTCCTTTTACACAATGACCACAAGAACCATCTATATGAGAGACATGCTCAAACTGACTGTCAGATGCTACAGAAGCCTAGTGTGTAATATTTCTGTATCAGGGGAACAATTCAAGAGTTGCTAGAAGTTCAAAAAAGGAAACAACTTACAAGGCTGCTTTCACTTAGATTAGAATTTATGGGCTGTTTAAAGGTCAAACTCATTCTTCCATTCAGGGTGCACAGTGTAACATTACATAACAAAACAGGATCATCTCATTCACATTTGTCACATCTTGTGTTAAATTGGGATGATCACCTTGAACACTTGCTTTGGCTCAGGTCAGGTGACGCCTCCTTCCTTTATTGGAGGTTTCTTATTAATAGCATTGAATCAGTTTATATTTGTTCTAAAATGTGTATTATATTCTATACTGAAATTACGAACACATGAAGCAGTGACTCCTTTAAGAAACAATATCTATTAGTTAATTTAATGTTCTTTATACTTCTATGTTAATGTAATGTTACGACACTGTCACATTATATCTTCAGCAACAGAGCACTAGGTGAGCCAGAACTCCATTCCAGTATTTCTCTGGTGGCCACATCAGTTTCTTTAGGATTTAAAGCCATTAAATTCAATAAAGTTTCTGTAAAATCTTCCAGATATGAATATCTGCAACTTCCTGAGTCTCTTAGAGAAACAATAATTCTCGGAGGACTGTGAACCAGCGCCTTGTGCGAACTCTGAAGCCCGTTAACAATATTGCCCTTTACATTTCTAACCATTTCAGATCTGATTTATTTTAAAAGAAACATCTTGTTTCTCCAATGAGACTAAAAATAAATTAAGAGAAGGAAAAGACCTACGGGGCCTGATTTTCTGATAGTTTGCACACAAAGGAGGTGTGCAGGTTATCTTAGATGTGCATATGTCAGTGATCTGCTCATGCACTGGGAAGATAGGCACCCATCTAGCCCCATCCATGTACACATCTGATTTGTACAGATCTGCATACAAAATAGCATACAAGTTGTCTGAAAAATCAGGCCCATTAAATTGTTAATCCATCCCATCACAATGGAGATTTCCACCACCATTCCTTGGGGGGGGCGGAGGGGGAATTGATCTCACCACTAAGACTTTTTCCTGATTTTTTTTCTAGATTGTGTTCTCCTTCACTTAGTTCCAGCCGAAACGTGTGTGTCACAGGAGTGAGGGAGAGGGATGGAAAGAGAGGCTCCAGCTAATGGATGTGTAAAGGGGCATGTGTAGAGTTCCATTTGCCCCCACCCTTCACCCCACTTTGCCTCCTTAATAAATGCCTGAGCATCATTCCAGAAATTGTGGAAGAGCACATCTTACCCCCATGAGACTAGTTCTTTAAATGTAGTGCCTATACAGCCACTACACTCTCATTTGCTCCAACCCCTCAGACAGAGACAACCACCTACAAGATCTCTATCAAGCATTCTTACAACTACCTGCTGAAGTGAAGAAACAGATTGACAGAGCCAGAAGAGTACCCAGAAGTCACCTACTACAGGACAGACCCAACAAAGAAAGTAACAGAACGCCACTAGCCGTCACCTTCAGCCCCCAATAAAACCTCTCCAGCGCATCAAGGATCTACAACCTATCCTGAAGGATGATCCATCACTCACAGATCTTGGGAGACAGGCCAGTCCTTGCTTACAGACAGCCCCCCAGCCTGAAGCAAATTCTCACCAGCAACCACAGACCGCACAACAAAAACACTAACCCAGGAACCTATCCTTGCAACAAAGCCCGTTGCCAACTCTGTCTCTCTCTCTATATATATTTTTTTTTTCATTCATTCAGGGGACAATATCATAGGACCTAATCACATCAGCCACACTATCAGAGGCTCGTTCACCTGCACATCTACCAAGGTGATATATGCCATGTGCCAGCAATGTCCCTCTGCCAAACCGGACAGTCTCTACATAAAAGAATAAATGGACAGAAATCAGACTTTTTGAATATTATAATTCTTGACCAGTCTGAGAACACTTCTATCTCCCTGGTCACTCAATTACAAACCTAAAAGTGACAATATTACCAAAAAAACCTTCAAAAACAGACTCCAACGAGAGACTGCTGAATTGGAATTAATTTGCAAAATGGACACCATTAAATTAGGCTTAAATAAAGACTGGGAGTGGTTGTGTCATTACACAAAGTAAAACTATTTCCCTGTGTGTCCCCCCCCGGTTCCTCAACTTCTTGTCAACTGCTGCTAATGGACTATTTTGATTACCACTACAAAAAGTTCTCTCTCTCCTGCTGGTAATAGCTCACCTTAACTGTGCGTATGGTAACACCCATTTGTTTCATGGTGGGTGGGTGGGTGTCTGTCTTCCTACTGTATTTTCCACTGCATGCATCCGATGAAGTGGGCTGTAGCCCAGGAAAGCTTATGCTCAAATAAATGTGTTAGTCTCTAAGGTCCCACAAGTACTCCTGTTCTTTTTACACTTTCGGTGGGGCCTCTAGCCCATTACTGTAATACAAACAACAAATATTGAATCTTGAAGTGATTCTGAAGATTTGCAGCTGATGCTGCTATAGAGGCCCAGATCTTCTAAACAGCCTTAGGTGCTAGGACCCCAAAATGCTGATTCCCCAGCCAGCACTGCTAGAGAAATCCTTAGTTCTGCATACTTTTATTTTATTTAAATTTTATTACCTTACCAATAAACACTGAGTCAATTACAAATTTGGGGGATTACAAACAATATTTGAAAGGACAGCTTGTTTTAATCGAAGATCTATTAAACAGCTACACAATTCAGCAAAGTTTAATGTTATGTTTCAATAATACATAAGATCAAAATTTAAAGGGAAATGAAAGTTATTTCACACTCTACAAGTAAAGAATTATTCAGTTATTCATTTATAGAGATAGTTAAAACAATGACATTCTCTCTCTTTAATTTCTCTAAGCAACACTTGGACACGGAGTTGAAAATTTTTTTTTCTCAGTTGCAAAATCCAACTTAGTGAGGAAAAGTCCCCAAAGTAACTAAAGTTTTGAAATTTATTAGTGTTTTCATACCATGAATCTGCTGATTTAGCAATGTAGGGAATATAAGGTCTTTTGCCATTGAGAAATCAAGATATCTTTTACATTTCAATCTGCCTGAAAATATTTGGCCAAAACAGATAGAAAAAAATTAAAGTTTTATAAACTGAAGCATCAAACAAAGCAAACAGAGGTATGTTTTATGCTGTAGAATATAAGAAAGAGGGGGGAACTTCTGTCATATCTGTTTGATTATCAGCCTTTCGGAATTAGCTCCAGAATTTTCAGGTAAACCTAGAACAAAAATACTGCAGGGCCTTAAATCTCTTATACACCTCTACCCCGATATAACACAAATTTGGCTATAAGGCAGTAAAGCAGTGCTCCAGGGGCGGGGGGGGGGTGGGGCTGCACACTCCGGCAGATCAAATCAAGAGCAATATAACACGGTTTCACCTCTAACGTGGTAAGATTTTTTGGCTCCCGAGGACAGCGTTATATTGGGGTAGAGGTGTAATTAATCTCCATTTTTCAAGTGGAACAATGCATTATTATACCAAAAATTAGTATTTTTCAAACACTGACATTTTATGTCCCAGATTACTAATGTATTCTTCCACAGAAGTAACTTTTTCCCTCAAATAATTAATTTTTAAATTGCATACATCTACTTTAGACTCCAAAGAATGAGAGATTCATATGGCCAAAAAGAGTTCTTATTTTAGAAAGAGTTATATGATTCGGACAGGGAGATGAAATTTTTAATAAGCCCTTTCGTCAACAGAAGTAGCTCCATTTAAAGTAGACTGTACACAGGGAAGAAGAATCAGGAAATCCCTTAATAGAAATGGATGTTACGTATTCATCCATATACCTACCATCCTTATTTCTCTGGAACAGATTGAGAAAAACCATGGAGGGATTAAAATAGGAAAGCATTTTTAAAACAACCCTCCATACATACACACACACTGCATCTGAAAATTCTGAGAAATCACAGAGCAGCAAGATCATAAGTCTATTCAATCTGTACACAGTCCCTCTCCAACTCACAATCACAGTAATCACAGGGTGTTGGGTTTAGTCTTTCAGACCCTTCTGTTGATTACTCATTTTTTGTCCGAGTAAAACGCAGTCACACTCTGAGGCCCAGGAGATAGGTTTTGCTGTTTTAGATATATACTGGGAAATTTCTCCACTAACTACCCTGCCTTGAGAAAAAATGTGCTATTCTCAACAGTAATTAAAAATCTTGAGTATTAAAAGCGAAGACTCACAAAATTTCATTTATTTTTTCTGGTATCTTTCCACCACTGCTACTGTCTTCCAGGGAAGAATCTTACAACTCTGCTCAGTTTCTTTCCTGTTTTGAGATCACTTTGTAAGCCACCCAAAGTGGAATACTACACAGATGAATCCTTCCCAGCGCATTCAATAATCTTCACAGGTACTTAAAGCAACATCTTGTTCTGAAAATACCATAGTCCCTTGGGAAGCCTGAGATTATGTGCTGATGCCTTTATAGACAGTTTCTATTTCTGCTAATCCGTCAAACTCAGAAAAAACTGCTACTAAAAATTATTTCAAGGAAAGCAAACAGTGTAGTTTTACCTTCCCAGAAATAACTTAATTCCCCTGTGGAATGGATTTACACTGTTTCAAAATACACCCCATAAGCAACAGCATTAACATCAGAACTATGGGAATCTGAAATTGAGGAATGGGAGAACAGACAAGGCAAGGTCCCATACACCAAAGGACACATTATAAAAGAAAATGGTAAAATTCTGTATCAATGGTATCTAACTCCCCCTAAAATGGAATGATTATGGTGCAAGGATGGGCAAGTGCTGAAGAGAACATAATGAAAGAATTTCTCCATATATGGTGAAAGTGAACAAAATTTAAGACATTTTGGAAAGCCATTGGAGATTCTATAAAGGAGATAACATGTGTCAGCTGTCAAATAGCCTTTTCATATTTTTGGTTTTTTTTCATGAAAAGTTAAGTCTTGAGTTCTTCGTGGCTTTCTTACCACTCATTTCCTAGTTCCTGCTAGAATTACCATAGCAAGGGGGTGGAAGAAGTGTGACTGCTATGAAAGAGTGGGGGAAACTCTGGTACTAGAAAAAATTAACTCAAAGTCAGAGTTCTGCACAAGAGAAGGAAAAAAAGCTATTTAGAAATCTGGTGGAACATTTTAGAGTTTGCTGGAAGAAGGTCACTGCCACCAAACTTGATAGTTAGAGAACTTATGAACACTAAGGAAAAGAGAAACCCCTTCAACAGTCAAAATTAAATTCAAAATTAGGAAAACAGATAGGAAGAAAATGGATAAAAGTTTAATATTGCACTGTTAACCTGTTTTATTAGCTGTCCTAAATGTAAGAAAATCATATGTCTGGATCAAAACATGAAAGACTATCCAACTACCACCAACTGGAAAGACAGAAGAGGAATACAAATAGCACAAAAGAATCAACCACAATTGTGAACAATACCACAAAACTGAAGAAAGTGACTGGTAGCAGGTCTCATCAATATAGCTTTAGGAACTTCATAGGCCAACTCATATGTATATTAAGTTTATCTTTATTTAAGTTGTAAAACAAATTCTTCAAATTTCTGTTATATAAGAATTGGTCTGATACATTAAATCGAGACAACCATAGGAATCTAAGTTCACCCCCAATGTTATACTTTGAGCATCTCTCAATATAAAACTGAATCAAATACATTAGCACTTTTTGCATGGACTATTTTGGGTGAACTGTTACTTGTTGAGGATAAGCTTTTTATTGCTCTGCCTGCAGCCTGATAGGTTATAATTTTGCTTTGGTTCCTGTAACTGTGACAACTTTGTGAGCATATTTTGTGTCCATAATAATAAACAGATGCTGTTTCACTTTGCAGCAATATATTAAGGCTTGGCTAGAACACTTTTTAATATACAGATGCAGATAATTATAGATGTACAAAGTAATGAACAAAGACTTTCAGACAAACCATCCCAAGATACAATGCACAAACACCATTTATTTAATATTAAAACTACTGCACGGGGAGTGAAAAATAATAAAGGAGAACATCTACTCCGAAGAAAATACTTAAATCATCTGCAAGTTTTGCATACTATTGCACTTCACTGCTGAGGGTTTAAAGTATCTTGAAATAAATTTGATTTTATACACAAGAAACTAATTTGTTGATAGTTAAAAAGTAACAGATAGCTGGAATTTACAGAAGAGAATCAAAGCATTGTCCATGTTTAAGTCACTAGCTTTGACCTTTAATAGCTGTACATTATGTGATAGAGAAACCCACCACCTTTTTCATTAATATCTGAAGTGGGTCCCATAATTCTGTATCATTGATATCATAAGTTTATAGGAAAATCCAGGAGGTGAAGATAGAAACACATGGCTTCTTCCAGGCCCTGATCAAAGAATAATTTTATTATTTGAAGTTTACAAGTACCACCTAGGTTGGGCAACAGACTGATCCCGTGTGTGTGTTAAATTATTCAGAAAGTCAACTGTGTGCCTGCCCTGCCCTGCCTCCTCTCAAGATAGAACAAAAGACTCTGGAAAGTCTGCCTCAGTCTTGGAAAACACACACATGCTACATAATTACTCAATCTTAGCTACAGCATTACTGCTGCAGCACTAAAATAGCAAGTACCTTGGGCTCAGGAATAGGAAGCAGCTTCACACATTTATCTCCATTATACAATAGTTTCCCCAGATCCCCACAGTGAATATGGAAGTGTGCATCTGTCATTTCCCTGACAAGACTCCCTGCCGCTTTAGCATAGCCTTCTCCTGGCCCAGGGGAGAATGGCTTGAGCTACCCTACTCAGGGCTGGACTGCGGTGTGCCAAGGGGAAGGGTGGGCTTTCTCCCGAGACACAAAACCAGCAGAGATCACCACCCATGATCCATAGCTGGGAAGAAGTGCATGTGAAGCAGGTTTCCCTTTCCACATCTCTTCTTGTGTGTGTTACAGGCTGGGATCAATCAGAGGCTTACAACAAGACATAGCAAAGAATTAAGCTGTTCATACCCCATCTTCCCCCACCCAAAAAAACCTAGCTGAAAGATTTAGTATAGAACCAGCCAATCTAAAGTCAAACAGAAATAAAAAAATAATTTAAATTTCAAGTTAAGCATTTTAGATACAAAGATCTCAATCTTCAGCAGGCAGGTCCCATACTATAGTTGCAGAAGCAAAACAAAACGGACAGGCTCATGAACAAAAGAGACATACATATGTGCAAGCATCAGACAGGTTTGGGTTCTGCATCAAAAGCTTAAAAAGACAGAACACAATCATTTGGGAAGTTGCCCCTTAATGTCTCATGTGACATTACTAAAACAATGCAATTCCTGAAGAACAGATTAAAGCTGTTTCATCCTAAAACTATTTCTAGTAGCAATAAAACTTGCTTTACCTAATCTTTTTAGGACAAACTCATGGTACCTTTTCTGGTGAATATTTTTGTCATTCTTTGGCACTAAGAAACATGCTTGAGAAAGTTGTATTTGTGCAAATAATCCATAGTTGGCAATTACTTCTTAATGATTGAGAATTTAGCTAACACTTGGCTAAATGGACAAAAGGCTTGGCTGTTTCTTCACCTTAATTTAAAAGCCTGTTTGAAGACATCGTCACCCTAATGGACTTAGTGGCCCACACATGTCTTTGTGAAGTGTGATCACAGAGATTCTAAAATAGGCAGCCAGTCTGATTAATCCAGACTAACTTGGCTCAATAATTGATTAAAGAATTGACAACTTATTTTGTAGGTAAGAAATATGAGATATGGACTAGTTTTCCTTATTGTGTTTTTAGTTATGCAATCTTAATAATTCTTTCCTCTTTCAGAATTCTTCATTGATTCTGCCTGGAAAAAGCCAGTGCAGAAATTACACCCATTAATGAAATCTAAGGCCCCTGCTGTTAAGGGCAAGTGTTGCCATGATTAAGAAAGAGATGATTAAGGGCTTGCTCAAAAAAATCTTTTTAGATGTTAAAAACTATGAAGCAAAATAATTGGGCTTTTTAGAGGGTAGGAAGGAAAAGGGGTGGAGAAAAAGACAAAATAGAGAAAGAACAAGTGAAAGGAAATTTAGATAAGTTTGATGTATTTATACCAGTAGGGCCTGGGGAAATTCATCCCAAGGTACTTAAGGAACTAGCTGAAAATCTCTGAACCATTAGCAATTATCTTTGAGAACTCGAGGTGGATGGGTGAGGTCCCAGAGGCCTGGAGAAGGGCATCATAATATAGTAAAAGTTGTGTTATCCGGCCCTGTACCAACCAGAAAGCTCTATAAACCAACATTTCTAATCTTCATAGGAAGTCCAGTTGGCATGGGCCGGCAGGCTCCCTACCTGGCTCCGTGTGGCTCCCTGGAAGCGGCAACATGTCCCTGCTGCTTCTAGGCAGAGTGCAGGAGGGGATGTGGGGCTGGGCCGGCTTTTAGAAGTGCAGGGCCCAATTCAAATAGTTTCGACGGGGCCCCGGCAGGGATGACTCACCTGGCGGCGCTCTGGGTCTTCGCTCCGGGTCTTCCATGGCACTGAAGGACCTGCCGCTGAAGACCCGGAACAAGTGAAGGACCTGCCACCAAAGTGCCGCCGAAGACCTAGAGCACCACCGGGTGAGTAAAAATTAAAAAGGCGCCTAAGTTAGGCACTCTTCTTTAGGGCATGGGGCCCTCTTAGGCGCAGGGCCCGATCAGGGGGAAATCAGCCTAGAGCCAGCCCTGGGAGCGAGTTTGGGTGCAGGAGGGGTTTTGGGGTGCTGGATCCGGGGGGCACTCACCTTGGGCGGCTCCCCACAAGCTGCAACATGTCCCAACTGCTCCTAGGCAGAGGCACGGCTCAGCAGCTCTGCCCCCACCCACAGACACCACACCCCCGTAGCTCCCATTGGCTGATGTTAATAGGAGCTTCAGCTCAGAACAAGCACACTCATAACATATTAAGTTCCTTTTTAAAACAGATCAGAGGATTTTGGAGTTTCCAGAAGCAGGTAGTTAGTATACAAAGGGTCTCTCCCCCAGGGCTTATCTTCAAAAGTTTGGCTTCAGAGGGGGAGAATTTGCATTGCCCTCACTTCATGGATTCCTCAGGATATCCACTTCACAAGTATGCTCCAAAAAGACCTTTGAAATTCCTCAGACCTTCCAGAGATGGCATGAATCTTGTCTCTCTGCTAAAGAAGTTCCATGTAATCGCACAATACAACATAAATATTTACATTTATAATACAATTAACTCCAAAGATGTTACGCCCCATTCAACCTTTAACTGAATTCAATAAAGTTTATCTTAATTCCATAAGGTTTGTTCAAGATATCACATCTTATTGTCAATCCATTACACATGGATTCTACAGATTTCCTTTTCTTCATCATATCTTGTTTCAGACATGAGTCGAGAACAAAATATATAGACACCACAGTGATTGCTGTCATAGCAATGGAGAAATATGCACGTATATGATTATTTTATTGGCTCAAATATCAGGCCTTGATACAGGCAAACAAATACCTTGTATTAAAGTCTGATCCAAAAGGTGTAGATGGAATGACACTCCAGTGGATTTACTCCTTCCTCTTAAAGGTCCTAGTAATACTGGACAACTTTTCATTCTCCAACAGCCTTAATATGCAGCATACCACAAAATACCACTCAGTTACACCTGCTCTACTTGCAGATAAAACTATTAAGAGATGGTGACACATTCTGGGCTACAGCTTTTCATTAAACCCAAAGTTTAACACAAGGAACAGGATGAAAATGAACTGCACAACCCAACGCGGATAAAACTGGAGTGATTTGTATAGTAGCAATCAGAGAAAAAGGAAGAGGCAGAATCTGCATTGCTTATCCTTTGTCAAAGTTGTTTGCAGCTGCAGGGTCCTATTCAATTTATCTGTGAACCAGTTAATCCTCAACAGGGAATCTGGCAGACAATCATTAGCATATTAACATTTATAAAAGGGGTATTTAGTTTATCATCTACACCTAAAATATTTAGCCCCATTTCCCCATAGTTTTCTTATCTCTCAGCAAGTCCAAAGATTTCTAGAAAGGTAAGCTGAGCCTGTGCCCAACTTTCCCCAAACTCAGTACCTTTTTCCTATCAGGAATTTGTCTCCTCTCTTACCCCTTTCTGGAGCAGTTTCTCAGGGTATGGCTACACTTACAAATCTGCAGCGCTGGTCGTCCAGCTGTGCAGGGCCAGCACTGGTGTGTGGCCACACTCACAGCTACCAGCGCTGCAGTATGGCCACATTTGCAGCATTTGCAGCGCTGTTGGGAGTGATGCATTATGGGCAGCTATCCCAGCGTTCAAGTGGCAGCAACATGCTTTTCAAAAGAGGGGGGTGGGATGGGGCGGGGCGTAGTGTGACAGGGAGCGGGCGAGAGAGAGAGTGGATTTTTGGAGCCAACACTGTGTGTTACCTTCCTGCCTTGAAAAATCAGAACATGTTCCCGATCCCTTACCCTTAACTCTTAACTGCAAACAGCCTGCAGCCAACAGACTCCCTCTCTCCCCTCTGCCCCGTTTCTGTCAAGCAAACACTCACTCCCTGCCTGCCTCATTATCTCATTTGATTGTTCACAGATTGATCACAGCAAACAGGAGCTGTGTTTGTAGATAAGCAGCTCCGGGATCAACGGAGCCGAGTTCACAACAAAACAAAGAGAGGCTGCATAACAAAACAAAGAGAGTAATTTATAAAAGCATTCTGGGATATCTGCTAATACCCTGGAGGCCAACAACAGCACTGGTGTGTGGCCACACTTGATGACCAGCACTGCAATCTTTATTCCCCATGCTGAGCCAGGTGTACGGCCAGCGCTGCAGCCAGGGAGTTGCAGCGTTGGATGTGCCCTGCAGGTGTGGACACATACTAATTGCAGCGCTGGAAAGCCTCCACCAGTGCTGCAACTTGCAAGTGTAGCCATACCCTCAGGCACTCCTAGGTAATGCTTCAGCTTCCCAGGCTTCAAAAGCGCTGCCTCCTCCTCCTCCTCCTCCTCCCTTTCCTTCGAATGAACTGTTCCCAAGCAGGAACTGTTCAGCAGCAAGCTGGCCTCCCCCTTGGCAGGGGATTTGTCCTCCTTCTTGCAGTCCTGCCCAGGGGTCTCTGCTCCACTGGGCCAGGACCACAGCCTCCCCTGCACCCTGATATCTTGGGCCCCTCAGCCTCGCAGTGAGCCCCTGCACTCACACTGTCAATGCTGGGAATCCCTCCAGCTCTTATATCAGTGCTTCCCTAAACCTATCCCAGCCACTGTAAAAATAACTGCTAAAAAAATTCCTAGAAATAAAAATTGATAAAATCTTAATAAAAAAGTCATTAATCGTCAAAATTAGGGGGAAAAAACTCTATTCTACCAAGCCTATCTACATCCAATCATTACAGTTAAAATTGGCTAGGCAGTTCTCACTGTGTTCCTGGGGTTGAACTCTCCAGGACTGGCATCAGGGCCATTTTAGAGAAGGGCCCCTTTCATTGGAATTTTTCTCTCTGCAGCATGCCAGAGCTTGTCTAACTTAGAGCACAATGCAACATGTTTGATAATGCTTTTGGTTTGATTTTAGTTTTAGTTTGTCTTTACTCCTTTCAAAATGAAGTATTTACCTCTGTAAGAAGGCAGTCACAATGGATCTTTGCTACCACCTATAGTAGGTACATTTTATTTACATGAAAGTTTGGGTGGAGGGGGGAAGTTGTTTGCTTTTAATTCTTACACTAAACAATTAGTTATTTTAGCAATAGTGCACTATAAAGTCATAACATATAAAAGTCTGTGTAATTCTAGAATTCAGCCATAACTCTGAATTAATAGCATCAGTTATTTGCCATGATAATGGGATGATGTGCTGAAGTACCTGACTAACTCCACTGTAGGGCCAAGCCAAAGACATTGGCCCAAGACACACTTAACCATATTTAGTACTTTATTAATAGAAGGAGCAGAAAAATACAATCATCTTTGTATGATTTTATTTTCTCCACTCCCCTAACAATTTTACTCAAATAAGAAAATTAGTTTAAAACACAAGAACACTACAAACTACTACTACATCAACTATTACAAAACTAGATGAGTGAAATCTGACACACCCGACACACCCTCTTGATCCTGTGTTCAGATCTCTTCTATGAGTAAGCTGTAACAATGCATTCCAACTACTAATTACAGCTCCTTGAAGTTATGGGGGTAGCACAAAAATCTACTCCAACACAATTGCTTCAACTTCTGTACCAACAGCAATAAAACTACTACTTCTTGCAGGAGCAGCTCCCAAAATAGCCTTTCATGCAAATTATGTAATATTGTTTTTAATCAAACCCAAACATTTCTCTAAAATCATTTTATAAAGAAATGCTTTTGTGGAAGCATTTGGCTTTAAAATAAGACAGGCTAATTTCAGAAATCATTGCTTCAGAAAGCTTTTAGGTATAAATAGGCAACATTCTACAAAGGGTAGCTGGGAATTCAAGTCTCAGGTAATCTACAAGAGAATATCCATGGGACTGAATAGGACAAATATCTGAGCATATTAATAGGTATAATAGAATTCCTTTGGTCTGTTAATATGAGTAAAAAATAGAATTGTCTTTCAGTTTACAACACCAGAAGAAACATCCTGGTTTTGTACAGGAAGAATAGTCCTTATTACTCTTCCATACAGAAGTTTGAGAACTATTGTTGCATGGATGTTTCTCTTTAAAGGAGCAATAAATCCATTTTAATGGTCAATATTGCATTTCTGATATTCATAGTAATAATCTGTAGAACTGCTCATATTTCCTTCAAGAGTTAACAACAACAACTATGGTAAAAAAAGTCACAAGGCAGCAATCTTACAATTACTTTCAGTTCTAAGACAAAACTCCAGCAAATGCAATACAAAGGTGCTGCTTTAAGTAAGTAAAGTCTTGACAAAGTCTGCACTGCAAACTAAGAACATAAGAATGGCCATACTGGGTCACATCAGTGGTAAACTAGCCCAGGATCATGTTTTCTGACAGCAGCCAGAGGGAACAAACAGAGCAGGGCAATTTATCAAGTCATCCATCCCCTGCTTCTGGCACAGTCAGAGGTATGGGACAGGTAGAATATGGGGTTGCTGCCCTGACCATCTTGGGCAATAGCCATTGATAGGTAAGTTCATGGAGAATAGGTCTAATTCTTTTCTGAGCCCCATTATAATTTTGGCTTTCACAACATCTATTGGCAATGAGTTCCACAGGTTGACTGTGCATATTGTGCAAAAGTACTTCCTTGTGTTTGATTTAAACCTGCTGACTATTAATTTCATAGGCATAGTTCTTGTGGTACATGAAGGGGCAATAACGCTTCCTTATTCACTTTCTACAAACCATTCATGATTTTATAGACCTCTATCATATCCCCCTTAGTCATCTCTTTTCTAAGCTGAACAGTCTCAGTTCTCTCATATGGAAGCTGTTTCATAACCCTCATCTTTTTATGACCCTTCTCTGTATTATTCCCAATTCTAATACATCTTTCTTGAAACGGGGTGGCCAAAACTGCATGAAGCATTCAAGGTGTGGGTGTACCATGAACATACATAGCGCCATTATGGTATTTTCTGTCTCATTATCTATCCCCTTCCTAATGGTTCCTAACATTGTTAGCTCTTTTGACTGCCACTGCACATTGAGTGGATGTTTTCAGAGAACTATCCACGCTGACTTCAAGAATTCTCTCTCGAGAAGTAACAGCTAATTTAGAACCCATCATTTTGTATGTATAGTTGGGATTATGTCTTCCAATGTGCATTACACTTTGCATTTATCAACATTGAATTTCATCTGCCATTTTGTTGTTCCACCAACCAGTTTTGAGAGATGCTTTTGTTACTCTTTGCAGTCTGCTTGGGACTTATTTATCTTGAGTAATTTTGTATCATCTGAAAACTTTGCCACCTCACTGTTTACCCCATTTTCCAAATCATTTATGAACATGTTGAATGGCACACATCCCAGTACAGATCCTTGGGGAATGCTGCTATTTACTTATCTCCTCTGTGAAAACTGAACATTTAATTCCTACCTTTTGTTTCCTATCTTTTAACCAATGACTGATCCATGAGAGAACCTTCCCTCTTATTCTATGACTGCCTACTTTGCTAAAGAGGCTTTGATGTCAAGGGCTGTCTGAAAGTCCAAGTACATTATATCCACTGGATCACTCCTGTCCAAGTGTTTGTTGACCCCCTTCCTAGAATTCTAACAGATGGTGAGGCATGATTTCCTTTTATAAAAGCTGTTTTGACTCTTCTCCAACATATCTTCTTCATCTGTGTGCCTGATAATTCTGTTCTTTAATACAGTTTCAACTAATTTGCCGGATACTGAAGTTAGGTTTATTGACCTGTAATCACCAGGATCACCTCTGGAGCCCTTTTAAAAAACTAGCTTTACATTAGCTATCCTCCAGTTATCTGGTACAGTGTTGATTTAGCTGATAGGTTACATACCAGTTAGTAGTTCTGCAATTTCATATATGAGTTCCTTCAAAACTCTTGGGAAAATAACATCTAGTCCTGGTGACTTATTACTGTTTAATTTATCTATTTGCCCCAAAACCTCCTCTACTGACACTTCAATATGGGACAGTTCCTCAGATCGGTCACCTAAAAGGAATGGCACAGGTGTGGGGATCTCCCTCACATCCTCTGCAGTTAAGAGTGATGCACAGAATTAATTTAGGTTCTCCACAACCACCATGTCTTCTTGGGTGCTCTTTTAGCTCCTCGATCATCCAATAACCCTACTGATTGTTTGGCAGGCTTCTTGCTTCTAATGTGCTTTAAAAAAAGTTTTGCTCTTAGTTTTTATGTCTTTTGCTAGTTGCTCTTCAAATTCTTTTTTGGCCTGCCTAATTATACTTTTACACTTGACTTGCCAGAGTTTAGGCTCCTTTCTATTTTCCTCAGTAGGATTTGACTTCTAATTTTTAAAGGATGCCTTTTTGTCTCTAACTGCCTCTTTCACTCTGCTTAGCCATTGTGGCTTTTTTTAGTCCTCTTACCCCCAAATATAAAAATAAAAGTATATACACATACAGTTTGAGACTCTATTATAGTGTTTTTAAGAAGTTTCCATTTAGCTTGCAGGCATTTCACTCTTGTGGCTGTTTTGACTCTTCTCCAACATATCTTCTTCATCTGTGTGCCTGATAATTCTGTTCTTTAATACAGTTTCAACTAATTTGCCGGATACTGAAGTTAGGTTTATTGACCTGTAATCACCAGGATCACCTCTGGAGCCCTTTTAAAAAACTAGCTTTACATTAGCTATCCTCCAGTTATCTGGTACAGTGTTGATTTAGCTGATAGGTTACATACCAGTTAGTAGTTCTGCAATTTCATATATGAGTTCCTTCAAAACTCTTGGGAAAATAACATCTAGTCCTGGTGACTTATTACTGTTTAATTTATCTATTTGCCCCAAAACCTCCTCTACTGACACTTCAATATGGGACAGTTCCTCAGATCGGTCACCTAAAAGGAATGGCACAGGTGTGGGGATCTCCCTCACATCCTCTGCAGTTAAGAGTGATGCACAGAATTAATTTAGGTTCTCCACAACCACCATGTCTTCTTGGGTGCTCTTTTAGCTCCTCGATCATCCAATAACCCTACTGATTGTTTGGCAGGCTTCTTGCTTCTAATGTGCTTTAAAAAAAGTTTTGCTCTTAGTTTTTATGTCTTTTGCTAGTTGCTCTTCAAATTCTTTTTTGGCCTGCCTAATTATACTTTTACACTTGACTTGCCAGAGTTTAGGCTCCTTTCTATTTTCCTCAGTAGGATTTGACTTCTAATTTTTAAAGGATGCCTTTTTGTCTCTAACTGCCTCTTTCACTCTGCTTAGCCATTGTGGCTTTTTTTAGTCCTCTTACCCCCAAATATAAAAATAAAAGTATATACACATACAGTTTGAGACTCTATTATAGTGTTTTTAAGAAGTTTCCATTTAGCTTGCAGGCATTTCACTCTTGTGGCTGTTACATTTAACTAGCTAAGTTAAAAGGATCTCAGTTCCCCTTTTTGAAGTTAAATAGGGTGATAGATTTCTTTGGTATTTTCCTCCATACAAGGATGTTAAATTTTAATTACACTGTGGTTGCTATTTGTGAGTTGTTCAGCTATATTCACCTCATGGACCAGATCCTGTCCACCACTTCGGACTAAATCAAGAATTGCCTCGCCCCTTATGGGTTCCAGGACTAACTGCTCCAAGAAGCAGTCATTTGTGGTCTAGAAATTTTATTCTACATTCCATCCTGAGGGGACCCACTCCCAGTCAATATGGGGATAATTAATATCCCCCATTATTATTAGGTTTTCTTTTTCTTTAGCCTTTCTGATCTCCCCAAGCATTTCACAACTGCTGTCACCATTCTGGTCACTAGTATATTCATTCCTACAGCTATGTTCTTATTATTCAAGCATGGAATTTCTACCCATTGAGAGTCTATGGTATTGTTTCAAGTTTGAATTAAATCAAGACCTGGCCTCAATAATACATACCCTGTCACTTCCAGTCTGGATTATAGCAATGCAATGTCTCTTGCCTTAAAAGCATCAACCCTATGAAAATTGAAAACCGGTGCAGAATGCAATGGCTTCCTTTTTCAGCAAAGCAGGTTGCTATGAGTACACCACCTCTGTACTCCAATGGGTTTCTGTATATGCCATGTTGAATGTAAGGTCTACAGTCTCATTTTCATAGCTCTAAATGGACCGGGCTCATGTCACTCAGACCTCAGTTGCCATCAATAAGTCTCCTCCTCAGGTATTACGAAACAGTCTATTACAACAGTGAAGCCTGTTTGGTTAGGAGACGAGTTTTTCTGGGGCTGACCCAAGACATTAAAACTCAATCCCACAGGAACTAGAACCACAAAGCTCATCACTTTCCAGCACAAATGCAAAGCATACTTGAATCTTGCCTTTCCAGTACCACCACCTGGTATATCAAGTTAAAGATTTTATAATCCATGTACATACAATCTTTCCCTACGGGGAGAGGAAGACAAGATCCCCACTCAAGAGAGGTTAGTCACTGCTTATTTTTAACTGTGGAAGGCATTCTGGTACCATGGTGACAAGCATGGTAAAACACTGAACAGAACAGACATAAGATGACTTTTGCTATTGAAAAAGCAGATGGAATTGCAATTTAAGTATGATGAATCCCCACACTGGAGAGAGCAGAACTCTGATGAAGTGTAAACACTGGGGGGGGGGGGGGGGCTTGGAGGGCTCAGCCTCCTTGAATGTGAAATTTGGACTCCCTTTGCATCGGCCTACCAAGCCTGCAGAATATTCTCATAGAATGCAAGTACTCAGCAACAATCCATACTACGTAAGAATTTAATCTGAGGACATTTTGACTGAAATCCTCTAAAATTAGTTAAATCCCCAAATGTCACACCACTTTAAAACATACTGATGTTAAGAAGATTTAAAGTATACAGAAAATTCTGAAATATTCATTAAGAATTAACTTGCTTATGGTGTAAAGCCATCCAGAGATAGTAGGATGGAAAAACTGAGCTGTCACTTGCAGGACTGTTTTCTACTTGTTAATCTATTTCACCAAATCCCCCTACATTAGGCCAGACAAGCACATTCATCTCCTCTCCCATCACATTGAGACAAAAATGTTAACAGTTAATGGTACTATGCCCCATTATAGGGGCTGACCTCACTCAGGCCTTGAATACCAAGAGATGTTACACTGGATTAACTTTAGTTTGTTCACCTCAAAATGCCTTGCACTCAACATCTTTTCAAGTTAATTATGAGGCATTTTTGAGCACAGTAATCAATCCTCCTTGCAATAGGAGTAGCTCCACTTTACAGTGAGTATACTCACTTTAAGGTTCACATGGACATATTTTTAATTAGTCCACTTCTGGCAGTTCTGCACTGCCTCACACTTGGATCAATCTATGTACCTGTTTTCCTTCCACTGCCCCACAGTCATCTTGACTTTACCACCTCTCCAATTAAATGCTGGAACTCAGCCAGATTGTGCCCCTTTGAGACCAGGTAGAGATGAGTTCACATACTCAGTCATATACCCATTATAGTAACCATACCATCCCCATGCTTCTGCATGGACCCCCATAGAGCTCCTGGATTTGATTACCCTGTTTGGAGACCTGCATGTCCAATCCCATCTGGAGAAGAGTCGTCAGAATGCAGACACATACAAGACCCT
Organism: Mauremys reevesii; assembly: GCF_016161935.1. Classification (NCBI taxonomy): domain Eukaryota; kingdom Metazoa; phylum Chordata; order Testudines; family Geoemydidae; genus Mauremys; species Mauremys reevesii. The sequence continues at coordinate 21,568,392 of NC_052640.1, read as the reverse complement.
ATCAGAGAAAATGAAGAAGAGGGGGTACTCCATTGCCGTGTCAATGCAAAGGAGCTCCAGCAGAAGTACCTGAAGGCAAGGATCTCCACTAATCCTTCCACTACCTGCCCACACTATGAGGAACTGGACAACACTTTTGTTAGCAATGTCATCACTGTACCTAAGATGGGGTGGACAATTTTCCACAAAGCACCCCAGACAACACAGCAAGAAATTGGATGGGATCCAACCACGAGATTTTCCTGGGCAGCCAAGAACTGTACAATATGGCAGATTCAGAGATTACACGAGACTCCCATGTGAACAGCCATACTGACAATCACCCAGAAAATGCTGCAGAGTGGAGCTGTATCATTAAGTATTATGAACTGTACTATAATACAGCTGCATTGGGAGATTTAAGCTACTGTTCTCCGGGTATTGGCTCCCTACCACCACGTTGCCAAGCTGGTTCCTGCTCACTCTCCCTCCTTTCCCAGCCTACCATGCCCCTGCTCAAGATACTGGCACCACAAAGATTTAAAGAAAATTAAACACTATGTGGTAAGCATGTTTATTGTAGAAGTAGATAAAGAAACGGCAGTAGAAAAAGTACTTTGGCTCAGTCATTAATGCCCCCAGTTTTTAGGAAACTTTTTATACTATAAATTGCCCAAATCAGGCTACACAGACATTTACTGCTCATATGGATCTTAAGCCATTATAAGGCATTAATGGCTACCTGAACCCCTTGGATTCAGAACAATTACTGCAGAATTTTATTCATTTTGTAATGCACTTTATGCTGATTTGTGGGTGTCAAAGAAGAGAATTTAAGGCAAAGACTGTGCTCTATTTTGGCACGCACACTGAAAGGCAATGCAACTTTCTCAAGACAGCCCATATCACTAGTGCTTGCTTCCATTCCTGTCTCTTCTACTGATACATACTATCTTGGTAAACAGCAGCACTTCATATCTCTCTGGTTTGCCCATTGTCGAGGTAAATTAAATCGCTTTGATTTAAATCAGTTCATCCTGTTGAGGGCTGACCTGGTAATAGTCTTCAAATATGTTAAGGGCTGTTATAAAGAGGACAGCGACCAATTGTTTTCCATATCCACCTGAAGATAGGACAAGTAATCAGTTTAACCTACAGCAAGGGAGATTTAGGTTAGATATTAGGAAAAAGTTTCTAAACCTAAGGCTAGTTAACAGTGGAATAGGTTACCGGGGAAATTGTGGAATACCATCATTGGAGGTTTTTAAGAACAAATTAGGGTGTGTCTACATAAACACAGTTTCCAACAAGCTGGAGTGTAAACTACCTCACACTGTTTGGACCCTGCCGCTTTGCACTAAAAGTTCTCTAGTGTTTTGTCCTACCCTGTTTCAAAGCAGAGTAGAACAAAGTGCAGAAGGAAGCTTCTGGTGTGTGGCAGCAGAGCCCATGCAGACACGCAGTGTAGACAGTGTAAGGTACTGAAATTAAAACGTGCAGCTGGCCTGTGCCAGCTGACTCAGGCTCATGGTGCTCAGGGCCAATTAATTGCAATGTAGATGTTCGGGGACCCTTCCACTTTGCAGGGTCCCAGAGCCTGTGTTGCAACCCAAGACCAAACATCTACACTGCAATAAAAGAGCCCCTTAGCCTGAGCCTAGCTAGCCTCAGTCAGCTGGCATGGGCCAGCCGCAGGTATCTAACTGCAAGGTAGACATATTCTAAGTGTCTGTGTGGACCATGCTTACATACACCAGAAGTTCACTAGTGCACTATGATCTATTCTGCTTTCAACAGGGTAAAAAAAACGCTAGAGAACTTTTAGTGGAAGTGTAGACAGACTTAGTGTGCAGCACATTAGTGCAAGGTAGATTTACAACCCAGCTTGCCATGAACTAAATATTCATATAGAAAAGCCCTTAGACATCTGTCAAGAATGATCTAGGTATACTTGGTTCTGCCTCAGCATGGTGGGGGGAGATGAACTAGATGACCTGTAGAGGACCCTCCCATCCCTACATTAATATAATCATATGATTTCGCACTCTGAGCACTGATTCTGATCCTGAATATTGTATGCTTAATAGCCCTAGAACCTTCAAAGAGATTTTCAGGGCTTACATTTATTTCAGCAAGACTCGTCTCAAGATTACATGGCATTCCATTAGTTAGCAGTGTGAAAACTCCAACTATCCCTCTTTTTTGCACAGAGCTCAATAGATCCCCTGAATATTATATGAAATGGGACCACTGACAAATCAAAACATACCACAACAGTGGAACTGGCAGACAGGTGAGGGAAGAAGAGACCAAAAGAAAGCCTGAAAAATAAGAATAGCATTAGCCCATTTTTCCTATTTAGAGCATGATAATACCACCAATACAACTTAATACTTAGCACTTATAGTGCACTTTTTATCCTTGTATCTCTAAAGCAAAAAGACACTATTTCCATTTTATAGATAAGAGAACTGAAGCATTGAGAAATTAACTGACCTGACCAAAACTGACCTGACCAGAGTTCGGAATAGAATCTAGATCTCCAAGGTCCCAACCAGCTTAGACCTGGGTTCTATTGCCATCTCTGTTGTTATAACCTTGGTCAAGCAATTTAATCTTTCAGTGCATCATCTGACAGTCTACCAACACACCTTTATGTCCTGTTCAAGAGAAGGCCTGAAAGCGATGTTCTACCCACCTCCTCTGGCTCCCAGTTCACTTCCAATACCAGTTCCACATCCTCATCCTGATCTTCACTACTATCAGCAGATCTGGATCTAGCTGCATCACAGACCACCTCTCCAACATCCATAACCCAGGACTGCTGCAACCTTCTGGAACAATGCAGCTAACAAAGCCCAGAAAAAACAGACGAGCACTACAGAAAAGCCTGAAGGCATGGCTACATTTGCAGATGTAGAGCGCTTTGAGTAAAACCAGCCTTCGGAGAGCGCAGTAGGGAAAGCACTGCAGTCTGTCCACACTGACAGCTGCGAGGGCACTGGCGTGGCCACATTTGCAGCGGCATTGGGAGTGGTGCATTATGGGCAGCTATCCCACAGAGCACCTCTTCCCATTCTGGCGCTGTGGCTTCTGGGAAGGGAGTGGGAGGGGCATTCTGGGTCCTGTCCCAACGCCCCGTGATACATCGGTTTGCATCCCAGCAATCCCTGTGCTTCCATCCACATTTGGCACCATCTTTCAACGTTTTTTGTGCTGCGCATGCTGTCTTCTCTTTCGGTCTGTGAGAATGGAGCCCAAAATGCTGAGGAATATGCTGACGAGTCTCACCAGCACGTCACGTTTGGCAGTCAAGTTACTCCCTAAGATCCAAACAAACAGTGAAGACTCCAATGATGATACTGACTCTAGTAATGTATATGACACAAGATTGCTTGTGACATTCACAAACATGCTCACCATGTGGGAACGCCACTTTTGGGCTTGGGAAACAAGCACTGAGTGGTGGGATCACATCGTCATGCAAGTCTGGGATGACAAGTAGTGGCTGTAGAACTTCTGGATGAGAAACGTCACTTTCATGGGACTGTGTGAGGAGCTCGCCCCCACCCTGCGGCACAAGCACATGAGATTGAGAGCTGCCCTGACGGTGAAGCAGATGGCTATTGCAATTTGGAAACTGGCAACTCCAGACAGCTACCGATCGGTCGCTAACCAGTTTGGAGTGGGAAAGTCAACCGTTGGAATCATGTTGATGCAAGTTTGCAGGGCCATTAATCGCATCCTGCTCAGAAGAACCATGACTCTGGGTAACATGCATGACATTGTGGCTGGTTTTGCACAAATGGGTTCATCTAACTGCGGAGGGGCGACAGATGGGACACATTCCAATTCTGACACCAGCCCACCTAGCCTCTGAGACCATTAATCAGAAGGGGTATTTCTCTATAGTTCTCCAGGCGCTTGTGGATCACCGTGGGCATTTTATTGACATTAACACAGGCTGGCCCGGAAAGGTGCATGACGCACGCATCTTCCGGAACACTGGCCTGTTCAGGAAGCTGCAAGCCAGGACTTTTTTCCTCAGTTCAGAAGATCACCGTAGGGAAAGTCGAAACGCCCATTGTGATCCTTGGAGACTCCGCTTATCCTTTAATGCCATGGCTCATGAAACCCTACACAGGGAACCTTGACAGCAAGGAGCGGTTCAACAAGAGGCTGAGCTGGTGCAGAATGACTGTGGAGTGTGCTTTTGGCCATTTAAAAGGCTGCTGGCCTCTCTGTATGGGAAGCTGGACCTGGCCGATGACAGCATCCCTGCGGTTATATCTGCGTGCTGTACCCTTCATAACATTTGTGAAGGAAAGGGTGAAAGATTCACTCGGGCATGAACTTGGAGGTTCAACACCTGGAGGCTGAATTTGAACAGCCAGATAGCAGGGCTATTAGAGGGGCCCAGTGCAGGGCTGCAAGGATTAGGGATGCTTTGAGGGAGCAATTTGAGGCTGAAAGTCACCAGTAATGTCTGGTGCCCTGCACAGGAGTGAAGTGCAGTGGTTCCAATGGTAGTAGAAATCTGTGTTTGCTACGCTGACTTGCAGTGCCTGTTGCTTTCCTGGGCTAAGGTATCTTATGTTATGCAGTAATGTTTTCAAAGCCAAAAAATCCATTTATTGAAAAGAAAATGTATTTATTGAAAAGAAACACAACTGCCTGGTAAACAGAAAGGGCAAGGGGTGGGGTGGGGAATGGTACAATCACAGATTTGCATATGTCCTGTTTTCATACTCAGCCTCTCTGTCTGGAGTGCTGTGCAATGAGTGTTGCACTTCAGGATAGCTATACTGCATGGTGATGGGGGTTGAGTGCAGTGGGTAAGGGTCCTAGTTTGCAGGGCTGGGTGGTGAAGCTACAGGTGCTGGAGGCAGCTGGTGGTGATAAGAACCCGGATGCTGGGGAAAGTGGATTGGAGGTAACATGGGGGCACAAGGGAAAGAGTTTTGGGACAAGGGATGCGGAGGGTGGTGGGGGGCAGGCTCAGTAGCGCTCCACCTACATGGCTATGAGCACCTGGGTCGAGTCCGCTTGGCACTCCATGATGCTTATCAGCCGACCCATGGTTTGTTGCTGGAGCTCTGCGCTTTTGTGCCGGAGATCCACATTCTGCTGGCAGATCCTCCTTTCACTCTCTCTCCACTCCTGCGCTTTTAGATTCTCATTAAGTGACTGGTGCATTACTTCATGCAGCATGTCTTCTTCACTTCCACATGGCCTCTTCCTAATTCTTTGCAGTCTTCTGGCCAGTGATAACATGGACGGCTGAGATCTCAAGGTTGCATCTGTAAAGGTAAAAATGCAACACTTAACAGAGGCAGCATTGTTCACACCAGACAGAGCAATGATTCCCCCATACTTAAGGGCAAGCTCAGTCTACACAATAGCATAATTTGCCCATCCCAAAGCGAGCGCACATAACCCACAGGAGCCCCAAAATGGTGAGTAAGCACAGGGTCAAGGGGGACTGATTGTTTCATGGCTGTACTGTCCTCTGGGTTTCTGTGCCTTGGGGAGAGCCAACAGCTGCAGGGGGCCCCTATACTGAACACTGTCCCCACATTTTCCACAGAAGTTCATCCTGGAAGATCTCGCTGCTGAGAGTGACCTGGGAAGCAAGGGAGGGTCTTCTACTACAATGTGGCTTTTGCCCTGGCCCATATATGCAGCTTGCCTGTGTGTAGCAATGGTCCTCCCGCTCCTCACGGCAGTGGCGCGGACATATTAGCCTGACTGGGACAAGGACCACAGTGGCTCCCCCAAGAAACCTGCACAAGCGCATTGCCCAAGTTCTGGATGAGACCTTGGAAGAGATCACTGAGGCTGATGACCACAATGTGAGAGAGCACATCAACACTCTACTCCGCATCTAGGCATGCATGCAGCCCTAACCCTCCTCTCCCGAAGAGCCCGCACCGAATAACTTCCTTCCCAAAATAAAAGCCACTTACCAGGCACCTCCTCTGGTGTTTGTCCTTCCCCAAGCACTGGCCGCCACCGCCGCAACTGGCTACCTTTCTCCTGGCTTGAAAATAGCTCCTGGCTGCATGCATCTAGGGATTCCAAGGAGTCTCTCCTCCTCAGCACCCTCACTCCCGCTTTCCTCCTCCTGCCTTGTTGAACTGGGCTTTGAAGTGTCCACGATGGCACTCGGAGTGGAGGTGGGGGTCACACCCAAGTATTGTGTCCAGCTCTCTGTAGAAACGGCAGGTCATGGGGGCAGCGCAAGAGTGGCTGTTTGCCTCGCAGGCTTTGCAGCAGGCATTCCACAGCTCCTTTACTTTAACCCTGCACTGCAGCGCATCCCAGTCATGGCCCCGTTCCATCATGTCCCTTCATATCGGTCCGAAGGTATCATAATTCTTATGGCTGGAGCACAGCTGTGACTGGACAGCTTCCTCCCCCCAAACAGTCATGAGGTCCAGCACCTCGCCATTGCTCCACACTGGGGATTGCCTGGTGCGTGGAGGCATGGTCACCTGGAAAGATTCGCTAAGAGTACTCCACACCTGGTTGAGCAAACAGGAAGGGGATTTTCAAAATTCACAGAGAATTTAAAGGGTGGATCTGACGGTTGGTCACCTGAAGGCAGAGCAGTAGAGTTCAAAATGATGACCAGAGTGGCTAGAACAGGCATTGTGGGACACTTCTGGAGGCCGATCAGAGGACATTAACAGACCAGGGCATCCACAATGGCTCCATGGCGCTCCAGTGGGGGCGCATCAGACATTATTCCACTCGCCGAGGTGGATTACCGGGGCGCTCTAGACGCCGAGTCAGAGCACTCTACGTGCCTTGCCAGTGTGGCTGCATCGTGAGTTAGAGCGCACCGGGCTGCTTTAATGCGCTCTATTTCGCAAGTGTAGCCATGCCCTATGATACCCTCTGGTGGGTAGGAATTAGTGTCCAGGCAAGTGGGGGATGGAGGGAGGAGAATGTGGGGTGTATACAATTTCCTGCAAAATTTTAGCTTTTCTTTTAAAATGTTTCTAGCCCTTATAGTTGCAAGATTTGCCTAGTGAAAATGAAGCAAATGTATGCTGATGCAATGTTGTCCTCAGGAATCTAAAAACAGCTTCAATGCCTTTTGCTGCTAGTCAAAGCTTTCACTGCTAGGCAAATTGATAAGACTTATCAGGTTCACTATTATTCAATACCCCAGAGCAACAGAAAATCTGACAAGAATGGTGATATTCTGCTATTGCTTAGGAAAGCTAGACCAGCAGCAGTCAAATAATGCATAAAACCAAAAAGGTGTCTGGAGGAAGCGTAAAGTTGCAGAACCATCCACTCCTTCATAACACCAGGAAAGGGGTGGAAGTAATGAAGGTTCTGTCATAAGTCTCTTAAGAATGCTTCTACTCTTACAACAGCTGGGAAGGGGGTTTGGTTCAAGTTAAAAGGTGCAAGGTGGATATCAAAGATGAAACCCCTCAGCAAGGCCCAGCCTGTTCCTCCTTTCCAGCAGCCAAGGGCTATATTTCACCAATATGTTGCTGTTACTTATGCTAGCAGGTATTTGATACAGTTGTCAATCTTTGCTATGATGTAAAATGAACGTTTGTAATTCTTCCAAATACTTAAGAATTTGCTGATAGCATTCTCTGCCCCAGATGTGATGTCTGAAATGCTATTGTGTTAGTTAAAATGTTACAGGTCTTCTTGAAGAGCTTCTTTTGCCTTGGCTGTAGGTGGGGAATCTAGTATTTACTGGACACCCTGCTGGTCTTCTGTCACTGTGGACCTCTCCCTTCCCTGGAGGGTCCTCCTTGCCCCCTAGAAACACCTCATTGTTACTGGCTTACACTGAGGATCCAGGAGTAACATCCTCCCAGAGGAAATTAAGATAAGTGGAGAGCTGTTTGTTTTGGGGAAGAACAGATTCATTTTTCTCATCTCTCTCTCACCCTGTTTCCACAGAAAGACATACACAGCCTTTTTTTTTTTTTTAAATATCCTAGATTTGGCCTAATTTCAGCATGGTTAAATGGAGAACATTTTGTTCTTTTAGAATCTATTCTCAGTTCTGTTAAAAATCAACTTAAGCAACCCATCAGATCCTCAGTTACCTTATCTGTAAGACAGACAACCTAAAGCGTTGCTCACTAAAAACTGTAAAGCATACCTATTTATACCAGTCAGCATAAGAGAAAAGACCCATGGTATGCTGACTCCCAATTCAGTGCACTTTGCTATAGGCTCAAGAGTACTCTGTGGAGGATTCATAGAATATCATGGTTGGAAGGGACCTCAGGTCGTCATCTAGTCCAACCCCCTGCTCAAAGCAGGACCAATCCCCAGACAGATTTTTACCCCAGTTCCCTAAATGGCCCCTCAAGGATTAAACTCACAACCCTGGGTTTAGCAGGCCAATGCTCAAACCACTGAGCTATCCCTCCCCCCGATTCTCTCTTTCAGAGTCATCCTGTGCTGACACTGCTGAACAATGGCAGCTTAGTTTTGGCTTTTTGTTACCCAGAAGTCAAATTTTTTAAAAGAACTAAAAGATTTGGGGAAAATAAAGTAAGTCATTTGAATTACAATGAGCCACCAATGTGATATGGCTGTGAAAAAAGGCAATTGTAATCCTAGAATGTATTAGGCAAAGCATTTCTAGTAGAGATGGAGAAGTATTAATGCCATCGTACAAGGCATTGGTAAGACCTCATTTGGATCCCGTGTACAATTTCAGTCACCCATGTTCAAGACAAATGAATTTAAACTGAAATGGGCCCAGAGAAGAGCTACTAGGACAGGGGTCGGCAACCTTTCAGAAGTGGTGTGCCGAGTCTTCATTTATTCACTCTAATTTAAGATTTCGCGAGCCAGTAATACATTTTAACGTTTTTAGAAGGTCTCTTTCTATAAGTCTATAATATATAACTAAACTATTGTTGTATGTAAAGTAAAAAAGGTTTTTTAGATGTTTAAGAAGTTTCATTTTTTATTAAATTAAAATGCAGAGCCCCCCTGGACCAGTGGCCAGGACCCAGGCAGCGTGAGTGCCACTGAAAATCAGCTCGTGTGCCACCTTTGGCACATGTGCCATAGCTTGCCTACCCCTGTACTAGGATATGGGGAATGGAGAGCTTATCTTATGAAAGGATACTGGAAGAGCTTGGCTTGTTTAGTCTCGCAAAAAGAAAACAGAGCAGATATGACTGCTTTCAGTACATACATTAGGTACTCCTGGAGGAATTATGCACCACTGCGCACATGCAGAATTCATGTCCCCTGGAGATTTCTTTGCTTCCTTGCAGAAAAACGACTTCTGACGAGGAAGCAGAGGGAAGCTGTAAGAGTGGTCACACACCGTTCCCCAGAAGCCTGGGCACATCATTTTGGGTGCCCAGAGCAGCCAGCAGAAAGGTAAATCACTGCAGTGGTGGGGACGCTCTGGCCAGTGGTTCTTATTCTGCACCGGGATCAGCTGCTAATTTTGGCTAGGGCTGGGTCAGACTCACCTTCAGACAGGGCAGGCTTTAGGCTGATTCATCCGATTCCCCTGTGCCCAAGCCCCGGTACGGTGTACTGGCAAGAGCCGGTGCGCCGCACTGGGGTGGCCAAGCTTCCCCAGGGGGGCAATTTAGAGGGCTTGGTGCTCCCCCAGAGCCCCACTGCTGGAGCCCTGGGGTAGGGCTCTGGGGACTATTTAAAAAGTCCAGGGCGCCCATTGCTTCTATCACCCCGGCCCTTTAAATAGCTGCAGGAGTCCCGACGATTCACTAGGGCTCCCTCGGCTATTTAAAGGGCCGGGGCGGTAGAAGCAGGGGAGCCCTAGGCCCTTTAAATAGCCCCCGTCCCCCGGGCTGCTGCTGCTACCCTGGTGGGGTGGGCAGGGGGAGGGAGGACTTAATGTACAGGGTGGGCTGTACCCCCTGTACCCGCATCCCCTGCCTGCAGCCAGCCCCTGCTGCACCCCCTGCCCACAGCCAGCCCCGCACCCCCCTTTTTTTACTTTTTATTTTTTTTGGTCATCCCTGCCAGGGCCCCGCCGAAAATGTTCCAATTGGGTCCCGCACTTCCTAAAGCTAGCCCTGACCACAGAAACCTCTCCGAGTACAGGAAGCTTCCCACCTTCAGTCCCCATTGCTCCTCAGCTGTGGGAGGAAGGGTCACTGTACAGGGAGCTGCTCCCCTGCCTGCCCAACCCCCATGAATCCAGACCTCTCCATACACAGACCCTCCGGCCAAGCCTCACCCGCCCGAGAACCAAGTCATGAAACCCCATGCACTTGAACCTTCGCCCCCCACCAAGCCTCATTCCCACAGTACTGTTAAAAAAAAACACTACCTCTACAGGAGAAAGTGCAGCAGTGCTGGGAGCCAGTCTACACTGGCACTTTACAGCACTGAAACTTGCAGCGCTCGGGGGGTGGTTTTTTACACCCTTGAGCAAGCAAGTTGCAGTGCTGTAAAGTGCCAGGGTAGACAAGCCCTGAATTTAATCTTTGAAGGCTTCAAAGGAAAAAAAGAGACTAAGTATGAAGAGAGACATTTTCCCTGAGCCCAGAGACAGCCAAGAAATTAATCACTCATTTTCATTGCATTGTTAGCTTGAGGTATAACTCAATTTTTCCTCCTAATCAGACTCCTGTACATTCACAAAAATCTTAAGTGGAGCTTTGAACTCGACCTAGCTAGTCCAGGGGAGAGACGGTTGAAGCTAAAATGCTGCTGACACTTCAGCTAGTAATGCAATGGGCAGCTTGAGTTATAACAATTCAGTAACTACTAATCCAATCACTGAGTAGCTCAAGAGTTCTTTTCCAGACTGGTTGCACTCACTTTAGCTAGACTAGCTGAAGTGGAATAACTCAAATGTACTGTCGGAGTGAAGACAAATTAGCCCAAACTCTTGCCTGGGCATTTCCCCTAACACTCCTGCCGTTCACACAACCCAACCTAGCAGACACCAGCTCTGGTTTTGTTTCAGCCCAGGCTGGTAACCAGCTTACTTGGCTAATCAAGTCTGGGTGCTGTTAGTCCTCCAATGCTATCCCACAACTCCCCGAAAGGTGCACTTGTCTACTTCCTCCCTTCTTCTGTACTCAAGTCACCTGCACTGGCTCAGCATTTTAAACCCATATTTGCCTGCACCAGCACCATTTCTGCTGCAGACAGGCAGACAAGTCCACTGGGTGCAGTACAAATCACTGATTTGCAGACTTAATTCTTTAATGGCATTCTCCTTAAAAGTTCTCACTACTAAATGCTGTTTGCTTTTGCCTTCAGAACTGACTGCATTAATAAAAGTTAACTCCATTTGCAAATTGTTTAAATGAAGTATTGTTCCCATGTCATTACACCAGACATCAGCTCCATGCTAGGTGAGAGAAAGCGAGAGTGCACTCTGCAAATGAATTCATAGAGCAGTCCAGTTTAATGCACCACTAGAATATCCACCAAAAATCCATCCCAGCACATGGGCAGTACAGCAACATTGTAGAGGCAGTTACTCAGGCCACAGGTGGGAACGTTACACCAGTACTAGGCTAGCCTGGAATAAACTTCAGTGAAGATATACCCTTACAGGTAAAGTGAGTATTTAAAGAACGGGAGGAGGAGAGGAAGGGCTATTCTTGCTGTTTACAACCAAGTGCCAGATGACATACAGGAAAACATCTAGGATCAGGAGCCTCCAAACAGCCAGAGAGCGTAAAGGAAGCTCACCCAACCCAGACAGAAACAGATCTAGAAGTGACATTAACTTCTTAAGATTGCAAAAGGTGCGGGAGAGGTCAATGGCGTTCCAAAACCGTCGTAGACCTCTTTCAGTTTCTATTATGTTAGATTATTTACTGGCAGTATTTTCAGGCTATAAAATAGGATTGCATATCAGTGACTTCCTTGTATGTACACTGTCAATGAAGAAAATCAGTATTTCAAGCCTGGAAAATTGTGGCAAACAGTTTGAACTCCAACAAACTCATGGAAGCATTTCCCTCAATTACAGAAGCCTCGAATGTTGAGACAGTCTAGAAACATTTTTTGGGACATAAAATATAATATGGATGCTGAAGTTCTTGGATTTGTTAAGAGAAAACATCAGGACTGGTTTGATGAGAATGACCCCAAAAGTATATCCGCTCTTTAAATAATTGCATAGTTCCCATCAAGCCTATACAATAGACAAAAATTCAGCAGCTAGGAATGCAGTATATCAGAGAAACACACCATTCAGAACAGACTTCAGCAAATTAAAAATCAGTGGTGGGAAAAGAAAGTGGCAGAGTAACAACTGACAACAAAGCCTTTTTTCCTGGGCGTTGTGCGGTGTCTGGCCCCATATACAACCCAGGATAACCCCTGTACATACAATGGATGGCAATGAACTCTTAAACTGACCAAAAAAATACTTGGCCAATTGATGGAATATTTCAGTTTGCTTCTCAATCACCCTTCCAACATTTCCAAGGAAGCAATTAATGTTCTTCCACACTGCCTATTAAAAAAACTTGCACTAGCCCCTACCTTATGAGACCATAACAGCAATAAAGCAGCTGTCACAAGGGAAAGCATTTGGACCAAATGGCATTCCAGTAAAGATCTATAAGCAGGGTTGCTACCACAATGCAAGGCACCACACATGGCTCTTCAAGAATCAGTGCCACAGAATTTCAAAGATGCCAACATGGTCCACCTCTATAAACATATGGGTGAGAGGGCAACCTGTGATAATCACCAGGGCATTTCCTTACTCTTTGTTGCTGGGAAAATTCTTGCACAGGTCACACTGAACAGACCTACCATCTATCTTGTGGAAACCATCTCCCCAAGTTTCAATGTGGATTTTCGTCAGGACAGGGACCTACAGACATGATTTTCACAGACTGTACGCTTCAGGAAAAGTGCTGGAAGCTAAACTGTGGTCTTTATATATGGTGTTTGTCAACTTAGCTAAAGCTTTTGACTCTGTAAATCATGATGGACTGGAAACTTTTGTTCATCTTTGGATGCCCTGCAAAGTTTATTTCTGTCATTTGGGCCTTCCATGATAGCCAAAGGGGTGGAAAATGGCAAGGTATCAGACCTCTTTCTAGTCACCAAGGCACCGAACAATGTTGCATACTGGCTCCCACTCTTTTCCATCCTTTTTTGGCTATGCTTATGGATGCTTTTCATGACATTGAACAACTTTCCATCAGTTTTAAATGGATAAATACTGTGTCAATCTGCAACACTGTGGTTCTCACACAAAAGTGGCAGATTTACTCATTAAGTTTTTATTTGCCGATGACTGTACAGTGGTTGCTCACTCAATTAATGACAGTCAATTTATAACTGATCAATTCACTCGTACAATTGTTTTGGTTTCACAATCGGCTTAAAGAACACTGATGTACTGTACCAGCCTGTGCAGTGAATGCACGTCTACTCTACCCAATTAAGATCAACACTCCGCTCAAGTTCATGCAGAAGTTTTGCTACCTAGGTAGTATGCTGTCACAGAACACCACAATTAATTATGAGATTACCCATTGCCAAGGTCAGTGCTGCATTTGGAATGCTGTCACACCACCTATGGAATGATAGGGGCATCAAAATAAGCACTAAGCTAAATGCTGATTGGGCAGTCACACTTAAAATGCTTCTATATGATTTTGAAACATGGACAACACATTGCCACCACTTGATCAGTTCTACATGCATGGTTTTTGGTCTGTTAACAGGGGCAAATGGTGGGACCAGATTCCCAATATTGATATCATGGTTGGATGTCTGGAATTCAAAGTATGCTCATAAAAACTCAGCTGCTTTGCACTAGGTATCTCATTCATATGGCTGTCTTGAGAATACCCAAAGCCATATTTTATGGTCACCTAAAACAAGGCACCCATTTTCATAGTGCCCAGTATAAACAATATAATCTAGTAAGTTCTGGATTAAACCAGTGGAGTTCTGGTTACCCCATCTCGAAAAAGATACACTAAAGTAGGGAAAAGGTACAGAAAAGGGCAACAAAAATTAGTGGTATGGAATAGCTTCCACATCAGGAGAGATTAAAAACACAGGGACTCTTCAACTTAGAAAAGAGACTACTAAGGGGAGATATGATAGAGGTCTATAAAATCATAAACGATGTAGAGCGAATGAATACGTGAAGGGGGTAAATAATATTCCCTAATCCAAGAACCAGGGGTCACTCAATTAAATTAACAGGCAGCAAGTTTTAAACAAACGTAAGTACTTCACACAATGCACAATCAACCTGGTGAACTCGTTGCCAAGGGATGGGTTCAAAAAAGAATTAGGTATGTTCATAGAGGACAGGTCCATCAATAGTTAGTAGCCAACATGGTCAGGGATGCAACCCCTTGGATCACTCGATCACACTGAAGTCGAGCTTGAAAGCATATCAGGTTGATCCTAGCAACTGGGAAGCAACAACAGAGGATAGAGCAACAGGGCAGCAGATTTGTCAAGATGTTAACCACTTTTAAGCAAGGCACATTAACATTTTATGTGAAAAATAAGAGCCCACACCCCAAACCCCTCCTGTACCCCACATCCCAACCCCCTGCCCTTAGCCCTATGCTACACCCCAACTCCCTGCCCTGAGCCCCCGCCACACTCCTCCTGTACCCAAGCCCCCTGCCACACTCCACACACACCCTGCACCCTAACCCCCGCTACACACCTCCTGCACCCCAACCCACTGCCCTGAGCCCCCTGCCACACCCCTCCTGCACCTCAACCCCCTGCCCTGAGCCCCATAATCCTCTGCCCTGAGCTCTGCTGCACCCCCTTGCACTGAGCCCCCTGCCCCACCCCTCCTGTACCCCAACTCCCTGCCCTGAGCCCCCTCATACACCCCACTCCCCTCCTGCACCCCAACCCCGTGCCCTGAGCTCTTTCCTGCACACCACACCCTCTCCCACACTCCCGCCCCCCAACCCCCTACCCCAGCCCTACGTTCATGGCCTGCATGCAATTTCCCTACCCAGATGTGGCCCTCGGGCCAAAAAGTTTGCCCACCCCTGACCTAAGCATTAAAGAAGTCATTTAGTTTCACAAAGAAGACATATCAGAATCTGACCTTCCCTTCTTCCAGGTTCTGGGAAGTCTACTGTTTTAGGAAGTGAGATACTTTCTCACCAGTTATTACTTTAGCTTTCCTGCAATGTATGGACTTTGAGGCATACCTGAAGACAGTTTTGTTTGTTTTTGCTCGATCTTATCTCCTGCAGTACTTCATTTCATAGTTCAGCACTTTTGAGAGAATATGTTAAGTCTTTATCTCAAGCTTCATCCTAGGCTTTGTCAACTATATTGCCAAAAGGCCACTGCTTTCTCATTGTGAAAGGAAAGAAAGGCTGTCCAGGATACTGTAGATCCTGACAATCAAGCCCAAGGCCTTACTCAATCTGAAACCAGTTCATGCATATAGTACACTTCTAAACAAATTTGCTATCTTACTAAGTGTCAGCAGATCCTGAAGATTCATTTTAATTGGTCTGAAGAAGTTTGAAAACACAATGCAGCAGCTTCCATTTATATCCTGGGTTCAGGATAAAAGTATAAAGAGGTATGACTATGGTAAATGATCAAAAGCAAAGGTTAACTTGAGTAACTGATCAAAAGCATAACCTGTGTTGGAAAGATGTGCACTTGGTCAGATACCATTCTGCACTTTCTAAATGTATGGGGTATTTTTTTTGCCCACTATCATTTCTATGTAGCATTTGAATTAGACTAAATTGAAAGAAGTCAGCCAAACAAGATACAGGGATGCAGTATGGTTACTGAATTGGTTACTACAGTCTGTAAGTATGTAAATGAGGAAAAAAATGTGATAATGGTCTTTTTAATCTAGTGGAGAAAAGGATAAATACAATTCAAAGGCTGGAAGTTGAAGCTAGTGAATTCAGACTGGAAATAAGATGTCAATTTTTAACGGTGAGAGTAACTAACCATTGAAACAATTTACCTAGTAATGGAGAATCCACCACGACTAACTACTTTTAAATGAAGATTAGATATTTTTCTAAAAAGATATTGACTAGGAATTCTTTTGGGGAAGATTTATGGCCTGTGCCATACAGGAGGTCAGACTAGATTATCACAATGGTCCCTCCCAGCCTTAGAATCTAAGAATCTATAAATCTAGGAATTCACAACTCAATGAGAGTTTAGGTCTCAAGAGAAGTCAGACACTTTAAAATATTTTGCTCTTCAATAGTTCTTTACAAACTATTAACTAATTTTATGCAATACACCTGTAAAGTATCTAAGGGTAAATAATAGGGCTGTCAAGAGATTAAAAAAATTAATCGCGATTAATCACACTGTTAAACAACAGAATACCATTTATTTAAATATTTTTGGATGATTTCTACATTCGCAAATATATTGATTTTAATTACAACATAGGATACAAAGTGTACAGTGCTCAGTTTATATTTATTTTTATTACAAGTGTTTGCACTGTAAAAAGAAAAGAAATAGTATTTTTCAATTCACCTAATACAAGTGCAATCTCTATCATAAAAGCTGAACTTACAAATATAGAATTATGTAAAAAATACTGCATTCAAAAATAAAATATAAAATTTTAGAGCTTGCAAGTCTACTCAGTCCTACTTCTTGTTTGTCTGAGTGATTGGCTGAACAAGTTTGTTTATATTTGCAGTACATAATGTTGTCCACTTCTTGTTTACAATCTCACCTGAAATTGAGAACAAGCATTCTCATGGCACTGTTGTAGCTGGCATCGCAAGGTATTTACGTGACAGATGTGCATGCTTCAACCACCATTCCAGGGGACACGCCTCCATGTTGATGACTAGTTCTGCTTGAAAACCATCTAAAGCAGTGTGGACCGACACATTCATTTTCATTATCTGAGTCAGATGACACCAGCAGAAGGTTGATTTTCTTTTTTGGTGGTTCGGGTTCTGTAGTTTTCGCATCGGAGTGTTGCTCTTCTAAGACCTCTGAAAGCATGCTCCTGATCGTGTCCCTCTCAGATTTTGGATTCTTAAACTTTGGGTCAAATGCTGTAGCTATCTTTACAAATTTCACATTGGTACCTTCTTTGCATTTTGTCAAATCTGCAGTGAACGTGTTCTTAAAACGAACAACACGTGCTGGGTCATCATCCGAGACTGCTGTAACATGAAATATATGGCAGAATGCGGGTAAAACAGAGGAGGAGACGTACAATTCTCCCCCAAGGAGTTCAGTCACAAATTTAATTAACACATTTTTTTAACAACCATCATCAGCATGGAAGCATGTCCTCTGGAATGATGGCCGAAGCATGAAGAGGCACATGAACGTTTAGCATATTTGGCACGTAAATACCTTGCAATGCTGGCTACAAAAGTGCCATGCAAATACCTGTACTCACTTTCTGGTGACATTATAAATAAGAAGAGGGCAGCATTATCTCCTGTAAATGTAAACAAACGTATCTGTCTTAGCCATTGGCTAAACAAGAAATAGGACTAAGTGGACTTGTAGCCTCTGACATGGTTTTGTTTCTGAGTGCAGCTATGTAACAAAAAAAAATATCTACATTTGTAAGTTGCACTTTCAGGACAAAGATTGCACTACAGTACTGGTATGAGGTGAATTGAAAAATATTACTTCTTCTGTTTACAAATATTTGCACTGTAAAAATGATAATCAGAATATACACTTTGATTTCGACTACAACACAGAATACAAGATATATATGAAAATGCAGAAAAACATCCAAAATATTTAAATCAATTTAAATTGGTAGTCTCTTTGTTAAAAGTACGATTAAACCTGTGATTAATCGCAATTAATTTTTTTTAATCGGGATTAATTTGAGTTAATCACTTGAGTTAACTGCAATTAATCAACAGCTCTAGTAAATAATGATCACTTCCCCACTCAGATACTCTCATCATTGAGGTGAAATAAAGGGACTGTTCAACTATGCATAGCAACAGTTAAAAAAAATAAATAAATAACTCCTTAAAAACCGGAAACTGCAAGGAAAATTTAGACAGAAAAATGTTTTACTCAAGTTGGAATCTGATCATGAAACTTGCATTAATACTCCTACAATCTCCTTTAATCTCTTTAATGACTTCAGGACCTCAATTTTTACATTTAAACCAGCAGACAGTATCACCTCCAGTTGTAGTAGAATACCCCTTAACACTATTGGGAGAGACTGGCTCAATATTGATCTGCAAAGAAGACTGCCACCCACAGAATCACCAACACCATGCCTGCAGCAGTACATCTACAGCTTTTGGAGATTTCGAATCCAAGTACTGGTCCTACCTATCCCTATATAGTTTTGATATCAGACAGGATCACAGCAGAATGTGGCATGGCTGCAAGGCCAATATAAGCCATCTGTCATTAATCCAAGCTAAAGTTATTATAAAATTTGCACTGTGCTCAATTTATTTAGTCCCCACTGTTTTTTACTTCATGAACAGGAAACAACCTTGAGTTATCATTTAACTACATAAATGCCAGTACTACTTCCCACCCAGCTTCAGTTGACCCCCTGCTCCTTGTCCCAAAGTCTTTTTCAGTCTAGTCCCTGCCTAGGTTAGTGCACAGTCTAAAAAGGCAAAGCACAGGGGAAAAGGGATTTAACCAATGAGCAATCCAGTAAGGGCGAAGATAGGTACATATAACTAATGTTTGTTATTCCAAATTTACTATAGGTCAACTCCACTGATGCCAGATAATACAGATTTACAATGGTTAACAGTGGAATTTGGCTGTAGATTTCAGCTCTTGACAAACTTAAGAGTAAAAGCTAAATTCTATCTTCATATATGAGCACAACTCCCACTGAAGTCTTCAGGTGGTATGATTAATTAAGGGGAGAATTTAGCCTGTATATTCTGTGATTCCTCTCCTAAAAAAGTTAATATATTAAAAATTACCTTCTTATATTTTCATTTATTGTAATCAGCCTCACACCCCCAAAGAGTCCTCACTGCAGAGCTCACTCAAGTTAGCCTAGCTGAAGTGAGAGCAGCCATGCTACAAATCAACACTTGAGCTGCACAGAGTGATTTTCTTTGCAGCTGAAGATCTGTGCTAACTTAAGCTATAGCGTACTGTATATCCCATTGATGTGCCAGACTACTTGAATTAAAAGTATCAAACCAAACTTGAGTGAAATTTGGGGGGGGGGGGGGGCTGGACCTAAGTTCGGGGCAACACTGAGTTATAACTCAAGTTACGTATGACATGAAGACAGACCCCAGAATTCTGAATCTAAATACACTATAAACACAAAGCTGATTAGAAATCATCATGGGACAAAGGATGGCATTATGTGTTTGTGCTTATTTGAGAGCACCTTGCTTGCTGACTCATTTGACAGTTCACAAAACTGAATTTCCATACAAGCATACCTGACCTATTTCTTTTAATATTAAAACTTGACAGACATACCTGGTCTGCTAATTGTGCAATCAGAGATTTCACTCAATTTAATAAAATCACTAAAAATGACATCATTGGTACTGTAATGATGCTGACTCTATAACATGTGAACACCCTATTAAATAGAAAGCTTTGATGACTATATCTCTGTATAAAGTCTCCTTCAGCAAAATCTCGCTGTTGTAATGGCTGTTTTGTAACTATTGTTTTGGTTACAATATTTACATGGAAAGGATTAATGAACCTGTTAATAATTCCTAAATAATAGTAATAAATTAATTTCCATCTTTTCTGCATTGGGCTGAGAAGCCTCCTCCTAATACCACTTCTTCATACCCCAAGAGTTTGACGCCAAATACAGGGACCATTCTACTGCCTGAATCTTCACCCTGAACTTTATAAGTGACCAAATCAGAATTAAAAGGCTACTGACTGAGTACAGATCTGCTTTTTCACTCAGATCCTTCATCCTCCCTGACAACATCCCCATGGAAAATATTCAGACGTACAATGTTCTATGTTACACTTAGCCATACTATTAGGAGAGGGTGAGACTGAAATTATAAAGGAAATATACTTCTGTTTTGTTAGGAGGAATCCTCATTCTCCTCGTCTTCTGTATAAACCAAGTTTTGGAGAATCTTTTATGGCTTCAGAAAGCAAGAAACCAAACAGACTATTTCCAGAGTGGGTAAGAAAAAGGGGGAGTTACATCAGGACTTGAACATTTAGACACCTGCTAACCAGAGACAAATAAGAGATGCATGCTACTTTCCCTTCCAAGCAGGATCCAATGGAAGCACCCTAGAGAGAATAGTGTGCTCTTTGCACCACAAGCTGACAGGAAAAGAGGGGCTGGATTTTTTCCACTAAGTTACCATCCACAGATCCTGCTGTCTTCATCCCCTTCTTTTGTATTGGCATAGACTTTTCTATGTCTGAAGTTTGAATCTTCACCACCTATTAACCTCTGCCACAGAAACCCCTGCAGTTACTATGATAGACAGCCACTTCCCACTCCCTCACCTTGGTGCTCCTAAAGAGGGAAAACTTTCTGATTGATGAGACAGTCTCAACACAGACCCACTTCCTGGCTTGGAAGATAGGTTGGAGAGATTCCCACTCTGCCTCTACTAACCCCATATGAAATACTTCTGCTGTCACCTTCTACCAGAGGAGTATTAAGCCCATAACTCTGATGCTCATGAATTTCCAGAATAATTCAATGGTAATTGCATCAGTTCAGTTTCACTGTTGGTCAGAACTTGAAGCAGTAGCACTGAAACAAACTACATTCTTATGAGCTTCATTCGACTACTGCAGGCACTTGGAAGAAAGTTTCCCCACTCACCATTAGCAAGCATTTTAATTCAACACTTTTTAAAATAACGTTTCCTTCTGCCACTTGTTCCACATTGCATATCAAGATTAGCCATTCCCAGGAAAACACTAATCATAGTCATGCCAGAAAATAAATTCTTGTTACTCATTTTTAGGATGGTACACCTCCCCTTTGAAATACTAGTTTCTAAATGGACAGATAGATCCAATACAGCAGAGACGGAAAAGGCCCAAAGAAAAACAGTTACTGTTCTGGATAGGGATTAAATATGAAGATTTTACAAGAAATAGCCTGGAGAAGAAAAGTCAGAGGGCACTTGCTGTATTTAAAAGGCATGATAAAAAGGGATCAGTACTCCTTTCCACAATGGCCCTTAACATAAGAAAAGTAATCACTGTGAAATAAAAATGCAGGTAAAATTAAAACACTTCATAAAATTTCAGCTTTATATTGGTAATACAAAGAGAGTAAAACAGTGAAATATCAAAATTACAATGTCCTCACCACTTACAAATTAACTTTTCTATCAACTGACATCTTTAAACATTTTGAGAAAATCATAGTATGGTATATTATCTCATTTTATAAAAATCCTTTCAGACAATGCTTGTGTCCTGTAATCAAATTTTGTAATTATTTTAGAAAATACTTCACATAACACATAGGCAGTCTCCAGATTTCAATGCAAGTGGAATTAGAGTTTTAAATTATCTTGATTTACAAAGTTAAGTGACTCTGATTAACACTGATAGTTATCCATGGTAAGATGAGGATCAAATATGCTTCAGGACAGAAGATAAGCCCCATAGGCGTCAGAAAAATCCTCCCACCTTACACCTACAGCTGTCCAGTAGGGAAGGTGCTTTATGGGGGTTTTTTGTCCCACTTTTCCATCAGGGGTTGGCTGCTGTTAAAGGCAGGATACCCAGATGCTAGAAATGGTGTTATCCTATGGGACAGAAAAGCCATTCACTCTGATAAAGCTGCCAATTAAAGCACAAAAAGAGGCTTAGATCTAGCACATGGAGGGGAAATGAACCACCAACTGCGAAAGAGCACAGCAGCACCACTTATTCAACAGCTCTCCCAAGAAACACTGGTTTTCTACTTTACAATAAACAAACATACTTCTGGTACCACAGAAGATTATGTACAGAACTGTATTACCATACTTATATAAAGAAATCCAGAGATTGTTGACGGACGATGAATAATCAAATGCTTTGCAGGCAGAAAAGAGCGCAAAAGATATAAAATAGAAGTGTTCAATTCTGAACTAGGTCTTTACCATTCTTCTCACCACATTCCCCACACTATGTTGATTAAAGCCCTACATATAAAGTGTAAACACCAGATAGAATAGATTATATTAACGGATATAGGTAAAAGCAAAATTACTCACTCTGTTCTGAGACCCATGTATTGTTCTGCTATAGCAAGGAAGAGCCATAGCTCTATTAATGTATCAAGTGGTTAAAATCCCAGCTAACTCCTATCTTCGGCTTTACTTGATTAATGTACATAGATTACAGAAATATTAATCTCCCTCAGAATAAAAACTGAAGTACTTTTGGTGGTTATCTTTAGTACTGTTCTAAAAAAAAATGTAACAATAACAACCACACCTGTTTAAACGAGAAAGGGAATCAAAGGTAGCAATTAAGATTTTCAGAAGCATTTAGAGTGGAAAGTTTCCTCATTGGCTCAACTGAATAAATGCAATGCCCCCTCTGCAGATGGTACACCCTAAGGTCAAAAGATCAAGTTTTTCCTCTTTTAATAATAATCTCATAAAATTTTCAAAAAACAAAAAAACTACTCTTGGCTTTACAACAACAAAATAGCTCAAAAATGTGAAAGAGTAAAGCACTACAATGCAAGTACTGCAATATTCTTCCAGGCAATTCAGCTGTTCATCTGGCATCTTTGCACAATTAGATTATCTGAAATATTTTCCTTAATCCTTGAAATCATCAAAAGCAAACTATGGAAGTAATCAAATCTTGAATCCCAACTAGGCCTGACAGAGGGTCTGGACATACACACAATGTCCCCTATTCTCAGTTGCTCTGTTTCACTGGTCTCTTCACCCTGTTCTTTTATTTCCTGTATACAATATAATTATCAATTCACCAGGGAAAAAACTCTGCCACACAGTCTTATCAAGAGAAATGTTCTGATCCGGATATGGATCTGGAGCTAAAGTTAGGAAGAATTAATACCCACTACCTTTTAACTGCAGGAAACGTTTCCCTCCTTACTCTGGGTCTAAGAGGAGTTTAGTGTAACACCTATAGCCATGAACGTGCCCAAGGAACCTAAAAGGACCTCCAGCTGCTACAAAAGGGGCTGAGAGCGCAGCACTCGGTGTTCACAGAGGCCTACTTACATTTGCAGCCGTTCAAGAGAGGATCTCCGGTGACTCCCCCAATTATTTCTATAAACGGCCTAAGCGCCCAGTTCCGCTGTTACAGGTTTACCCGACACCACGGGCCTCGCGCCCAGAGCTCCCCGCTGCCTCCTGTGGGCTCTGACACGCTCCCCTGGGGCAGGAAAGGGGCCTTACAGCCCGGTCTCCGCGCCGCCGCTCCATCCCCGAGGAGAGATGCACCGCCGGCTCCTTGCCCAGCCGTCCCCAAGGACAACACCTGCTCCCCGGCTCCCAGCCACAAGCCCGTCCCCGGGGGCCGCCTCTCTCTCACACATCCCCGCACACACCAGCCAGCCCTCCGCCCGGCCCATCCCCGGGTCCGTCGCATTCCCCGCCGACCCTCCGCCCGGCCCCGGCCCCCCGCCAGCCCGGCCCAGCTGCTCACCAGGAGTAGGTCTGTTCCGCCATGGCGGCTGCGGGGCGGCCGAGCTGCGCGGCGGTGGCCAAGCCCCGGCTCCTCCTCCTCCGCCTCACTTGCTCCGGGGCTCAGTGGCGGCCCCGCTGCGGCTCCCGGCCCAACATGGCGGCGACTGTGAGCAGGGAGGGGAGCGAAGGGGTCCCCGCCCGGCGGGGGGGCTGCTCAGTAGCCACGCCACAGGGCCGTGCTCGGGCGCCGACGACGGGCAGGCCTCATGACCGGGAAGCGGCGACGGCGTCTGGCCTGGGAGAAAGAGAAGGGGAAACTCCGCGTACCGAGCTCCAAGGCGAGGCCGCTCGGACTCTGCTCGCGCACGGGGGGCGGGGCCTCCGGTCGCGCGGGTCACGTGCCCACAACACGCTCACGTGCCGCCGCCGCCGGCCCACTGGCGCAGGAGCATTACGGAACCTGACGCGGTTGTGTGCTGGGCCTGCCCGCACTCCGTTCCTGGTGACCCTCCGGGGAGGAGGGGCGGAGCCTGCTGCCGGGAGCGCAGCCTGTTCGCTTTCTCTGGGGATGAGGTCGACTTGCCTACGTATCCCCCCCCCCCGAGAACTGGGGACAGGAGCCTTCCGGGGCGGGGGGAGACTCTGAGGTTTTCTCCTCAGTGCTGAGACCTGGAGCCTGCCGGGGGCGGGGGGAGAGTCTGAGCTATTCACTCCCCTCTCAGTGCTGGGACATGGAGCCTTCCACGCGGGGGGTGGGGTCTGAGCTATTCACTCCCCTCTCAGTGCTGGGACATGGAGCCTTCCGCGGGGGGGGGGGGGTGTCTGAGCTATTCACTCTCCTCTCAGTGCTCGGACCTGGAGCCTTCCGCGGGGGGTGGGGTGGCTGAGCTATTCACTCCCCTCTCAGTGCTGGGACCTGGAGCCTTCCGCGGGGGGTGGGGTGTCTGAGCTATTCACTCCCCTCTCAGTGCTGGGACCTGGAGCCTTCGGGGGGCGGGGGAAGAGTCCTGAGCTATTCACTCCCCTCAGTGCTGGGACATGGTGCTTTCTGGGTGTGTGTGACCTGTTTATCCCAGGTGCCCTTCCCATCCCGGCTGGGTGCAGGACTGGCGCCTGCTCATTCTGAGCTATTAAATTTCCCCTGCAGTGCAAGAAAGCTGCCTGGGGAGTAGAAGTAGGGTGGAGCCTGCACCCGGCCCCCTTCCTCGCAGCTCAGCCCGAGAAGCCAAGCCCACCGCGGAAGGGGCTCCGCCCAGCACGGCTGCTCTGGGGGCGCGGTCTCTCCCTCTGCAGGGAACCCCCTTTCCTCCCCGGTGGCCCTGCCTTTGGCGGGGGGGTTGCTATGAGCGGAGCTCCTCTCAGCCCTTCCGCCTTTATATGTAATCGGTGTAAACAAAGCATTAGGAAGGAGCAGAGAGAGTTTTGTACCTGATTCGAACCCTAAATGGTGGAGACAGAACAAAACTGGGCAGTGTGATGGAGGTCAGACTAGATGTTCATGATGGTCCTTTCTGGCCTTTCAGTCTATGAGAATTCTGACCCGTCACACACCTGGTTTGTTTCTCTTAGTTCACTTAGTTCTGCTGGCAATGAAAGTGCGACTGACTGCCAGAAATCCCTCCTTCCAACTAGAAGTGTTCGCTGCAGGAGTTAGGAGTCTGTATGGCGGGAATGGCCCTGGTAGGATCAGGTACAGACTTGAGCTCAGTGGAATGGGGAAATCTCAGGGAGTCTTTTAGTAGTGAATAGGGTGAACTCTGGGACCGGAACCCACACATCAGACTTTTGAAAGTAACATCCATTTTAAGGAGGGAGGGTGTGCCTGAGTCTAATTTATGCATATTTTATTCTGACATGTTGCAGATTGTAAGCCCCAGAGTAATAGAGACAGTTTAATCATTTAGGGCTGGGATACCTAGGAACATCATAATTGGAATATGAAATTAGACCTATGGTCCATCTAGTTCAGCATCCTATCTCTGACTGGCCAGAACCCAGATGCTTCAGAAGAAGGTGCGAGTAACTCCACAGTAGGCAGATGTGGGATAATCTGCCCCTCTCCCATGAAAAATCTCATCCTAATCTCTAAAAGTCAGAAGCATGAGATTTTATATTCTGTCAGAAAAATGTGTTAGCATTAACTATTAAACATATAAATGTCCAATTATTTTGAATCTTTCTAAAGTCTTGGTCTTAATGACATCCTATGACAATGAGATCCACAGTCTAATTTTTCTTTTTGTAAGTGTGAGAGGTGAGAGGTTTCCTTGGTTTCCCTGGCCACATTTCCACCTCCCTCACTCTGCTTGCAGAGTGCCATGTAATTGGTTGGTTGCCACCTTCTCCAGAAATTACAACATTGGGTGGAGTCATGGGTAGATATAGGACTCAATCCTGTGAGCTCATGAGCTTCCTCAGTCAAAAGAAGTTGATGTTGAATGCTGGGTTTGGATATGTTTAGATACTTATTTAAAAATCTGGGGTGGTAAATGTAACTTTTATTTCAAATCAACTTGGTTTTTGTCAATATGCAGATGAGGTATGGGATTTGTGCACGGAGAGATAACTGCACTCCTCACAGTTCCTGAGGTTGCTACTCTGTCTCCCTCATTACCTGGAAATGCTGAATTTATAACAGAAGACACTATTGACATTTAAAATGGATGTGCTAATCCAGTAGTAGCTTCTATGTGTTTCTTCAGTCCAAAAAAAAAGGGGGGGGGGAACTCTCCCAAATTTACCTGCAGAGTGATGTCCTTCTAGTGCTGGGGGAGAACATGAGTGAAACACACTTATGGGGACTGTGGAGTGGAGAGGGGTGCACATGCATGTACACAGCTTGTCTTTTTGTCTTCAAAGGCCAGACTTCATCTGCCTGGGGTGAGGGGTGGGGAAGAAACAAGCTAGGGGCCCAATCCTGCAAGTCCTAACTTCAGTGGAGCTACTGGGATGAGGAGGATCACACCCTAATTTAACACAAAACTATATTTCCATTTCCTCTTTTACACACATGGGTATACATATTGAAGCCTTGAAAACCAACAGCTTTTCCCATTGCTGTTTCAGTTTCACCAAATTCATGTGACTTCATAGGTACATGCTACTACTGAGGAATACGTTTGTTTGTCAAAGGAGGGGCACTTGATAAATATCACGTCCTTGATACAATGATTCTGAACTTTTAGAATTTTCCTTTAATTACATTCCCTGGTATGTTACAGAAAACTGACACTTACAGAGCCATCTTTGACTTTTTCTTTCAAGACAACAAAGGAGATTAAAGAAATCAGAAGCTCAGGATTCTTTTAGGAAAGCCTGCAGGGGGACAAAAGAACATTCAAAACGTCCAAACATGCTGAGACAAAATGCTAAATGGATGTCTCACTGTAACACCAAACACCATGTTAAAACCATCTGTCAGGGGGAAAACTTGTCACCTGTTGATACGACTTGTCCCTTCCCTCTTCTCTGTCTTCGTCTCTCTGTTTAGTGCTGCTGATAAATCCTGAATCCTAAGAATGATTGTGCTTCTGCTGAGTACAACTTGCGGCCCTGATCCCACAAGCTTTGTTCGCTCAGGTAAACTTTACTCCATGTTATTTTGTTTAAACTACTTGCCTGAGTAAGGATTTGCAGGTTTGAGCCCTTGGACATCAGTCCACCCTTTCAGTATTTTTCACTATTCTCTTTAACATGGCAGAGAGTAAAGAGTTAGTATTACGTGACAGATGACCGTAATGTAATTGCCTTAGAGATGGAAGAGCTCCAACTAGGCCTGGAATAAATAGCCCTTATAGTGTAAGTTTAAGGTACATGCAGAGACTGCACTCATTAACATAATGTTAATAACTGTAATTATAGTATTTTTTCTTTCTGCCATTGTCCACAGTGCAGTATCAGGAGCTGGATTACTTGATCTTATTTGGATGGGAGAGGATTCAGGACCTATATTTTTGTTAGTCTTATTTATTGTATTGAAACAGAGCAGCTTTGTTTCAGGAGGTTGATCTGTGGTTAGAGAACAGGATTGGGAGCCATGGGTTCTCCTCCCAGTTCTGTTACTGGCTCTCTGTGTAACCCTGAGGAGAGTCACTTAACATCTTTGTGTCTCAGTTTCACCATCAATCAAACGGGGATAACACTTCCCTACCTCACAGGGGTGTTGGGTGGACTGATTAGTTAATTATAGTAAATCTCTTTGGAAAAGGAAAGTATTACATAGGAGCTCAGTGTTATATAAAGTATTTGTCTTTCCTGGGAGGAGGAGGGAGCACCCAAAATACCTGTACAATTAAAATAGTGCGTATTAATAAGATGACATTTGGAACTTCTTTGCGGGCTTCTCCTTCTCTATCTGTACCCTTAAAGTACCACATATCTATGCCATGAAAACAGTGTTAAAGATGCATCATAGCTGATGGAGTGAGGAATGTCATCTCCTTCCCCTCTTTCCCTCAGAGGTCTTGCACTGAGCCAGTCAACCCTGTAATATTGCCACACTTCTAGACCCCCTGCAAAAACTTTTTGCAGGCCAAGGTATCCTGACCAGACAGTAGAGGAAAAGCCAAGGAACAGCTGATGTAAGTAGCATGTACCCCATCCAACTACTAAAGCCTGTGAAAAATTGTTACTATCAAATATGAAGTAGAAATACTTGAGGAGGCACTTGCTCGGCTTTCATTCCCAATTGGGGAATACTGTGGCAGGTGGAAGCCTCAGTCACCACTGGAGAGTTGAGTACAATCATTTATCAATACCCAGTAGCTGCACAGCCAGGAGCTAATTATGTTGCCACTGCTGAAAAAGTAGTGGGTCTAGGCATGAACACAGGACAGTAAGATCCCTTCTCTTCACCAGGAAAAAGTTGGGATGCTAAAACAATGATTAGTGCTTATGTGACAGTGTCACATGGCATGGAACACAGCCTGTCCCTATTAACAATTCTGGTGATAACAGTCTACCCACCGGGAGGGAAGAAGCAGGGGATTTTCTCTTTAAATCATTCCTGACCGGGCCACCGTGCAGATTCCTTCTTTCTATTTAACAGTATATTTCCATACTCTTCCGTTAGGTCCCTCCTCAAACACATACTGGTATATACCATTCCTGATACATTCCCTGTCCCCACCCCAGCAGGTATGGGAGAACAATTTGGGATAGAGATGGGGCAGGGATGGAGGAGAAGGTCACATTCAAAATCTTGGTCTGTGGAGCTTGAATAGCTTTGCAGGGAGCCCAGATAAGCCCTGCAAAACACACACTGCAGGACCCCCTCTCAGGGGAAATCATTTTCTTTTCCCTGAACAGTCTCCCTCTAAGTAGCAATTCACTATTACCAGAACTGAAATTGGAAAACTGTGACACAGTGAGGAATTTGGGACTTTTAATTCTACTGCCCTGCAAATAGAGTTTCACTGGGAGCGATTCCCACCATACCATGCATCAGTCTGTTCAAACAATTTATTTTCACAAGTCTTTACATAAAGTAGAGCATCATAATCTGCTCTTTTCCACTATCAGAGGGGAGTGTAAATCAATATTTCAAGCACTTTTCAGTTCTTCAGATTAGTTTCCTGGACTCTTCTGGGAAGGAGGCATACAACAATTCTGGTATCCATAGAACAGCAGCATGCACGCTGACCACCCATGATGAAATGGTTTCTAATTCTACAGCCTGGAAAAACTCTACTTACCACATTAGTTTGAGGCACACGTGATTTTATCTGATGGGCAATTAACGTATCATCATATTTTCAGCGGCAACATGATAAAAGCAGGCAAGAAGACTTTGTGCCTAGGCTTGTAAACATTCATGATGATTTTGCAGGCATGCTCCAGCAGCATTACACAGTAACAATTAGACCAGTTCACAGGGCAGGTTTATTGCTTTCTGCAGCTCCAGCACGCACTCACTCTTAGCAGCGTGGGGTGGGGCATTGCTTGCATTCCCCAGATTATTTTCTTATCATATATCTCTCTTTCACAGAATCTCCTCAGATCTGCAAGAGATGGAGAGCCTTACTCTGAGTTTCAGTGATATCAGAGTCTGACATTACAACCTTCCTGGCCACACAATAGCAGATTTTAAGGTAGCCATCCTACAGCAAAAAAACTTCAGGACCAGACTTCAAAGAGAAACTGCTGAGCTTCAGTTCATTTGCAAATTTGACACCATCAGCTCAGGATTAAACAAAGACTGTGAATGGCTAGCCAACTACAAAAGCAGTTTCTCGTCCCTTGGTGTTCACACCTCAACTGCTAGAAGAGGGCCTCATCCTCCCTGATTGAACTAACCTCGTTATCTCCAGACTGATTCTGGCCTGCATATTTATACCTGCCTCTCAAAATTTCCATTACATGCATCTGACGAAGTGGGTATTCACCCACAAAAGCTTATGCTCCAATACATCTGTTACTCTATAAGGTGCCACAGGACTCTTCGTTGCTTTTGACATTACAGTCTCTCTTCCAGTGAGCTGCACTGCACTGCACCGCACCTTGAACATACACTGCTGCAGTGCCTAGATCTGTCAGAGCCATTTCAGTGCTGGCAGCAAACAAATAAGATCCTTCTTTGTCCCTGGTTGCATAAGTAGCTCCCAGGGCACAGTAAGGTAACAGCAGTGGAGAGAACGGGTGGTAGAGGGGAATCAGATGGCACCAGTGACAGCAAAGAGCCCTCCCCCATCAGCTACAAAGCTTGGCTTTTATCAGATGTCAGTCTAACAGAGCCAGTCCTGATTCCTCACTGATGGAAATAGAGAAGAGCAGAGTGGCCTAGTGTGAAATGGCCACCTTGCAGACAGAGACATGACAGGAATGGTTGTCTGCTCTTCGGAGGTTTGAGGGGAGCGGAGAGGATGGAAATGAGCAGGGAAAGAAGGCAAAAATCAGAATTCCAGTCTTAGAATTTATCTCAGAGCTGCAATGGGTTCTTCTGCATTCAAGATCTTAATATGAATCTCAACATTGTAGATGGTTTAAATATGAATCTCAACATTGTAGATGGTTTAAATGTGTGCTCCTACCTCTGTTTATCCAGGCAGGTCAAAGAATGAAAGGATGGCATACTTGTGTGCACATCCTCCTCCTCCTCCTCTAGAGAGAGAGGAAACTAGAGATGAATAAGACTTGTCCCCTCCATCTCCCTAAGGCCAGTGCAGGGTCATTCCCTATACTATACTTTCTAGTTCTTTGTCCAGTCTAATTTTAAATGTCCATTAGATCTTCAACTATTTCCCTAGGGAGATGGATTGTCAGGGAAGGGCATCAAAACATCTTGTTTTCTTGATCTTAACTACTCCCTGCACCACGTGGCGAGGGGAATTAAAGAGGCAAGACATTGCTCTGCTGAGGACAAGGCTCCAGGTTCGGTACCTACCAAAAATTAGCTGTTTACTCTCCTGCTCTACTACAAACGAATTTCCCTTCATAATCATGTATTTTGGTACCCCTTCCATCCAGTGAGGTGTTCACAGTTTGCACGAACAGCTGACATGTAACCCTGTAAAAAAACAAAACCAAACGTTATCCAGGATTTCTCACAATCCCACATGTTAATTAAGAGTGAGCTCCCAGGGCACAAATCATCATAATCATCATCCTTTACACTTACAATAGCTCCTTTTCACCGTAACGGGGATTAGGAGGAGGAGGACAGCTTTTCTATCTGGGAAGAGGAAGGATAGTGAAGTTAAATTAATTCATGCCAGTAAAGTACTTTGAAACACTCTGCCAGAGGTGTAGTAAAATGTAGTAATGTCAGCGTGGCTGTTACACTAAGGGAACTATATGGGCTCCCTCTGGTGGTCTCTTCATTATAGGAAGATTTGTATTTGTTCCTTCCCCAGATGCTCCATTGGAGCCATGGTGTGGATAAGTCAGGGGCTGACTTTGCCATAGAAAACTGCAATGTTTATTTGTCAGCACGTATAAGAGGAATAGTTGAATACGATGGATGTAATTCAATAAAATGGTTACAATTTATGTTATTGACAGAACAAATCAGATGTTATGGGCCTGAATTTGCTCTCAAGTCTATTCATTCAACCTTCTGATTTAGGAGGTAGATGGCCGTAAAAAGCAGAATTCATATATCTCTAAAATAATATAGCATATAGCTCTAAAATAAGAATAATACTTATATAACACCCCCACATTGTATTTTCATGTCGTGGCACTGACTGCTAATCCACAGTTAACTTCTTTATTAAATATTCTTGACAAAAGCAACACTACTAGAATGGTTAATTAAAACAAGAGCATTATTGATCAGTAGAACAGAATGCTTCATTCAAGATACAGGAGACACACCTTGTTCCAAAAGTCTGTCAGGAAATGCCAGCAATTCAACACTTTTAAGACAACTCCCATGCAGTACACTGTCTTGTCCACTGTTTGGGTGGGAGTGAAGGAGATTATTCATTATTATCTGAAAGTAACATGCACAGAACTTTAGAAAGGAGATGTCATTTTTTTTATCTCACCCTTAAAAAAATACATACAGGAGCTTGAACCTAAAATCTGCTTCCTTCTTTATTTCTCCTTTATGAATTCACACTGATTTGTTCATGTAAAGTTGCTTATGTGCACTGGGTTGAGCAAGCTTCTTTATTATTGTAGGGTTACTCATATTATTTTGTCATTGAAGGGTTAATCTTAAGCACTCGGCTGCTGTAACTACATTTATTCATAATTAGGAGGAAAAGAGTAGTGAATTAATTTTGCAAAAAAAAAAGAGGCATGGAAAACAATAAAATAGATTGAAAATAGATATCAGAAAAACAGACAAGTGTCATTTTGAGCCTCTGAATCTTAAAAGCTTCCTTTCACTAGTAGAGCTGCAAACATCATATGAGGCATGGTAACTTTGTTCACATTACCGACTAAATTAATCAAGTAATTCACAACTCAGTAAGTCAATTATTTCAGATAAAGAAGTCCGCAAACACTGAACATTTATATTAAACAAGAACATCGATGCAGCAAAAACAAGTCCTTATCATCCAAACATTCATTATTATGGCAAAAGCTGTCAGGTGCCATGCCATTAAGTCACAGGAATCTCTCCTGTCCAAATCTGTGCCACTGTACATTTTAGTTCTTGTTCTAGTAGGACTGTAACTTAGATGAGTAAAGCACTGCAGCCTCCTCCTTTAACCTATGCCACAACTATAATGTCCTCATGGGATACTGCACCCAGTTGCAATAATCAGAGGTACCTGATCTAGCAAACCCTTAATTTAAAAGAAAGAGCACTGCTGGTGAGGTTGTCAATGAGACATTTCCCCACTGCCCTCTTGCTTCGCAGTCTGATAGAGCCAGTATGTCAGCTGTAGGACAAGTTGCAGAGCTCATCTTTTCTCTTGGGTTGTTCAGGAAGGGAGGATTTGAGGTGGGGTATTATTTAATGGGGTTCTGAACTGTTTATTAGTTTATCTGTGATTTGATGGATTATGTTAGGGAACAGCTTTTAGGCAGTAACGTTTTTATATTAAGAATGTTTACCCTCAATTTTTGTTTTAATTATTTGTCCAGGCATCTGGAGTTTAGAATAGGTACCTCTGAAAGATTAAAAGTAGTAAGTCCTTTGGTTTAATATTTTATAATATAAAATATAAAACCAAGGTTCCAACTGGCCTTCAGATGCAGCCATTCTGAAATTTTCCATGTCTGGAGGTTGCAAGGGGGACCAGGACTAGCTGGGAGATGGTTTCTCGGTGCATCAAGAAGCTGTATCCTGTGGTTTTAAAGAAAGAGTATTGGATAATATCTTCCTCACTTGTGTCTTTCAGTAATGAGCCCAGATGTTGGCACCTCTTGTCAAGAGCGGGCTCTTCCCAAGAAGCAACCAAGAAATCAAATGTGTCTAAGCTTAGGTGGTGTTCAGAAGAAATGGGGGCACTTCCTGGACAGGTATGTTTGTGCCCAAAGTACTCAATTCAAGGAAAGCTGCTGTGTAATACAGAAGATAATTCTCTATGCTGCACAGAATAGTGAGGTCATTACACTACACTACACAGAGAAGCAAACTCTAAAAAGATTAAGAGAAACATACTACAGCTCTACTCCGATATAATGCGACCCGATATGACACGAATTTGGATATAGCGCGGTAAAGCAGTGCTCCGGCGGGGGGAGGGGGCATGGCGGCATACGCCGCTGGATCAAAGCAAGTTTGATATAACGCGGTTTCACCTATAACGCGGTATGATTTTTTGGCTCCCGAGGACAGCATTCTATTGAGGTAGAGGTGTACTATACTAGGCACTTTACAAGTGCGACGGAGAAATGTTAAGGTCTTAAATAGAACTAAATAGAATAATTCACAATCAAATGGGAAGCCACCATCTTCATGGTATGATGATATAGAGCAGGACTTGGGAACATAAATCCCAGATGTATTCATGAAAGATCAGAAGACTTTTTAAATCCTTCAAAGAGAAAGTATCTTTTTAAAAAAATTGGTCTCAATCACTGTAAATTAACCTTCCCCTCTTCACAAAAATAAAGAATGCACATTGCATTATCTGTGAAAGGTTTAATAAGGTTGTGTGGGGCTATTATACCCCTTCAGAGGCTCTCAGTAGTGCCAAAAATGCCAATGGCCGGTTTACACTTTGCTCCTGGTCTGTGTCAAGTCTACATCCAAACTGATAATGCCGTATGTGTGAAGTCTGCTAAGAGGTGCTAATTGCTACAGTACTTCCCACCTAAACCGACCAAATGGACACAACTGTGATAATTGTATTTGTCCATTGGAAATGTGAGCTGTACCCCTGAATTGTTCTCTGGAATCCCACACGTAATCTCCCAGGATTGTGCTCTGTTCATGGTCGCCATTCAGAGAGGTAGCTCGTCACCTTTTTTCACCAGAAAATAGGGAGTTTCCCCAAGACATTGCTTACTCTTTATTCCTGCACATTTAAAGACTGTGGGTCACAATCACCTTTGCATTGATGAATAAGGAGTGGAGATAGCTTTCTCAAAACCCAACCAGCTCTGCTCCAGACCTCAGCCAGAGCAGGTCATTGGACAGTGTCACACAAGACTTCAAGTCCCCAACATGAGCAGCAATCTTGATATGGTCAGTGTCGGTTCATATTTTTATTAGGCATCTGAACTCAAAGGAGTCCCCAATGGCAGGAAGGAGGATGATCTTGTGATTAAGGCTTGGAGAGCTGGCCTTTATTCATGGCTCTGCAACATGTTTCCTACGTGACCCTGGAAAAGTCACTTAACCTTTAGGTACCTTGGTTTCCATCTGCAAAATACCCACATCATAAAGCAATTTAAGCTCTGCCAATGAAAAATGCTACATAATTATTTTAATTCATCTACCTTCTCAGGGTATGTAATTGTGATGCTTAATTCATTAATGTTTGTAAACCACTTTGAGGTCCACAAATGAAGGCATCTGAGACTGCTAATGTATCGTTTTTCAAAACCTTGAACTCCCTACAATTTCCAAGTGCTGATGCTGACGGGAACTTGGGCTCCTGTGACTTGGCTGCACCATAACAAATCCATTCGGAGGAGAGATTCCTCATTTTATTCCCACATACCATGAATATGGAACCTGAAGGTTGTTTTTTTATTTTAGTAAGAATGAGACAGATACAGAATAACCCATTTTAGTGTAGGAAAATGCAGTGAAGGAGAAAGATTCCTGCAATGACATGAGGCAGTCCCAGAATCTCCATCTCACACTGGGGCCTTCCTAGCATTGTTCCTATTGTCCCAAACTCAATTTTTGAAAGGAAAAGTGTCAGGTCAAATTAAGTCTAGAATTTGTGGGTTTGTGATTTTAAAGTAAGTTTTACTAAATTTAATATTGATATAATGATCTTAAAAAGAAACAGTAGAAGGAGTTTGTTTGGATTTAACTCTTCCTCTGCAGTGACTGCAGCCCAGACATTAACACCACTGTGATAGTTGCATAACCGTCTGAAAGTGAAACTAATAAACAGAAGTTAAATTTACTATTATATTTTAATTGCCCAGGAAATAATTTTCCATTTATATTAAAAGAGGTACTGTAGGTCAAAATAGAGCCCACATTTGGGATTAGAAAAAGTTCATTTTTACAAAACCTAAAAAATATTTCCACGGTTATTTTTATTATTATTGCTGCAAAGAACAAAGTTTATTTTAAAGAATAACATTCCTTTCCAGCATCTTTGTAATAGAGATGAACCAGA
The DNA here is from genome assembly GCF_016161935.1 of Mauremys reevesii. Lineage (NCBI taxonomy): Eukaryota > Metazoa > Chordata > Testudines > Geoemydidae > Mauremys > Mauremys reevesii. The sequence continues at coordinate 21,532,667 of NC_052640.1, read as the reverse complement.
AAGTGAAATTATAGGAAACAATGATGAACTCGACTAGTCTAGGTTCATTATTTATTTTTTGCAAATCAGCACAAGAACAAATGGATATAAAATTGGCCATGAACAAATTCAGGGTGGAAATTAGAAGGTTTCTAACCATCAGAAGGGTGAGGTTCTGGAACAGCCTCCCAACAGAAGTTGGGGGTGCAAACAACTTAATTAGTTCTAAGGGAGAGCTAGACAAATTTATGAGAACTGTATAATAGGATTGCTTGTGATGGTGGGAGTAGGCCTCACTTCTGGTTTATGTCATATGTTCCTGAAGCTCCTGTGTCTGGGTTTCAGCTGGGAACTGACAGGTATCAGGAAGGGATTCTCCCCCATCCCCAATGTATTCTGTGAGTATTTTTTTATCTCCTTCCTTTGAAGCATCAAGGATGACCATGGCTGGAAATGGGACATCACTGGGGTGGGCCAGAGCTCTGAGGGGGCACCAATTCCAAGCATTCTCTTTCTCAAGTGTTTGGCTGACTGATTCTAACACATCGCCATATGTGGGGTTGGGAAGGAATTTCCCCACAGGTCAGATTGGCAGTCTTCTGTGGATCCTAATACTTAGGTCTCATTTGGGTTCCAGGGTGTTGGTGGCCTGTGATATAGAGGAGGTCAGACTAGGTCCCTTCTGACCTTAAACTCTATGAAATTATTTCAGGTTGTAGCTAAAATGTAACCCATCATTTTTTAACCGGAAAGAGTCCTTTTAATTAATGTTATATTTTTCTATACACAAAGAGAATGCCTGCACCATAAACCTACACTCCAAATCAGGACTGTCATTTAAAAAAATAATTACAGTACTTTTGTATTTTTCCCTAAATACTGAGGAGCACCATAGACCGGACAGAAACTTTATCTGTTTCCCTTTAAAGTTTTCCACCCACCGTTGTTTGATCAGAATGTGAACTCTCTTGGGCTAGATGTTGTCCAATCTGCTCTTTATTTTGTTGTATGTTTGAGACAACAAATACAAACATTCTTAAAATAAAAATACATTTTCAGTCTGAATTATTTATTTTAGTTTAAGGAAAACACCCCATGAAAGAACAGCAAGAACACTATGGCTGTTAAAGCAGCAAAGAGTCCCGTGGCACCTTATAGACTAACAGAAGTATTGGAGCCTGAGCTTTCATGGGTGAATACCCATTTCATCGGATGCATGCATTCACCCACGAAAGCTCATGCTTCAATACGTCTGTTAGTCTATAAGGTGCCACAGGACTCTTTGCTGCTTTTACAGATCCAGACTAACATGGCTACCCCTCTGATACTATGGCTGTTGTCTCTGTACACAGAGGTCCTACAGACATATAGGTGCAGTACACGGAAAACGAGGGGATTGCAGTTTCATAGCTACATGCATCACAGCTGGGTTTTGTAATGACAACAAAAGCTTTCCAAACTTACAATTGGGGCTCAGACTACAGTATGCTGTGCCTTTAACCAGGCTGAGACTGTGTTCCAGGACTTCAGGTTAGCCATTTTAACTTTACTTGTGTATTCTAACCTATGCCAAGGGGAGGAGGTGCTTTCTGGAGCAAACGACATCTGAAACAAAGGCAAACTGTTAGTGAAAATCCCTGCTGAAGGGCTGACCCAGCAATCCACTGATGATTTGTTGTCAGAAGCAGCCCTAGGATTTTGCTGGCCAGGGCAGAAAATGTTTTTAGTGCCCCTATTGTGGCCAAAGAAAACAAACACCAGAGAAAAACAGACGGCAGCCGAGTGGAAGAAAAAAATACCACCAATACCCTCGGAACTTGCTGGTAAGGGCACCTTCCTTGCCCATGCCTAGAACTGGCCCAGCTTGTTGTGTTGTCATAACGGGGATCCATTTTGAAAAGCTTTGTCCTTCGCTGGTTCAATGTGCAATTGAACCTCTACAGAGTGAGGCTTGGGAAGCCCCCAAAGGGAAGGGAGTGCCCCAGGTCACTCTGCAGCATCACCTTTGCTCGGTCCTTGGGCTGTGGAGGGAGCTCCATCCAGTCCTCCTCATCTTGAGCCTTAGAGGGGAACATACAAAAGGGAGACAAATGTGCGGGAGAGAATCTACAAAGACCCCCCCCAGTAAAACATTATGGTTAAAATCCTCCCCTCTCTGCTCCCACAGGGGAAACAATTATCCATTCCCAGTCAAGATGGCACAAGCTATAAAATCAGTATTGGGAGATTAGACTATTACAAGTTGATAATTTTAATTATGCCTTCTGTTAGCCAATCAGAGCAGAGACATTAATTCACAAGTGTTAAGGTGAAAAGGGACCATTATTAACATCTAATCTGACTTCCTATACAACAGTGGGCAGAGAATTTGACCAAGTTATTCCTGCATCAAGCCCATACCTTTTGGGATTAACTAGTGCAGATCTTTTAAAAAAAGACATCCAACAGTTAGGAGTAGATCCCTAAAACAGGTTAGTATCAATGGGGTAAAACTATGGTGTTGATAAATGAAGTCACTGTAGGTGGCACTCATAGGGAGAGGAGGAGCAGTTGTAGGCAAGCCAGGAACCTATAGAAGTGCACCAATACCCAGAACACAGCTTGCATGTTTATTTTGTTTGCCTGCTTAGATTATAAATTCAGTGGGGCAGGCCCCATGTCTCCTTTATAAAGAGTACACACTGTGAGCACTCACCAAAAGAATAATAAAGGCAGTAGGTTCCAATGAAGAGAAATGGGGACAGGTAAGTGTCAATGTGGGGAACTGGCTCAGCAGTCATTTAGTGCCCCAGCCTGTCCCACTGAAGTCAATGGGAGCTCTTTGAGAGTATGGTAGATCTTGGAATATTAGAATAAATCCAGAGGTTGTACTTGATGCCTGGGGTGTGGTACACAAAGATTGGCCAAGCTGCGGAGGCCGCTAATTCCCAACCCAAAGGTTTTGGTGGGGCTTAGCCCCATGCTTCTGGTTCCTCAAGCCTATCCCTGTTCTTAACCACTAGGGCCAAGAACCAGTCAGACTTCTCCGCTCTCACTTTCTCATTCAATTTTCTTTCCATTTCTCTTTTCTATCTGTCTCCCATCCTGGCTTTTTCTTTGTCCATTCCTTTTACTCTCCTTTTCTCTTCTGGCTCCCTACCTTTTCCCCTCCCCCCCGCTGCACTTTGTGAACTGCTGCTGCAGTGCTGAAGTCCAAAGTTCAGTAACTTGCTAAGCACACGGATAAATATGAACCTTGGAGAATTTACACTGCTCCAATGTAAACAGATAGCCAAGGGTCCCTTTATCAGCACTGGCTCAGGACAGTCGTGGGGGGTCTGAAGTGGCTCATTTTTGTATTTTGTTTTTTTTGGGGGGTGCAAAGGCGGGAGTCTATGCCATTCCCACTCTGCTGACAGTTGGGTGTATTACCTCAGGAACATGGTGTAGGGAAGGCTGAAGGCAGAACGTGCTGAAACTCAAATCCAAGGGACACCAGACTGAAGACCATGGTCTCTAAGCTGAGTCATCTTCAGGTGGAGCTGCTGGGAGCACTGCTGGAGTCAGGGCTAACCAAGGAGACCCTGATCAAAGCGCTCGGGGAAGTGGACCCCTATGCCCTCCAGAGTGAAAGCCAGCGTGCCATCAGTGCCATCCAGGCGGAAAAAGGGGAACTCTGTGCTGAAATTCCCAATCTGTCCAATGGGATGGAGGAATCCAGGATGTCCGAGGAGGAAACCTCGGACGATGGGGAGGAATTTACCCCTCCAATAATGAAGGAGCTGGAAAACCTAAGTCCAGAGGAGGCTGCTCACCAGAAGGCTGTGGTGGAGAGACTATTACAGTAAGGACATGGTTTTCCTTTCCCCTTCTTGCTCTCCGTTCCTTTATTTCTCTTTCCTTCACCTATTCCCTGAAATACGTTAGGGTTTACAGTTGATCTAAGCGTGCAGAGATTCTCCCCATCAATGCCAGACCCAAAACCCCAAAACTGAACTGATAAGCTTCACGTTCCTTAATAATGTTCAGTTTCCTTCCAAAGACAGTTCAAAAATACGCACACACAAAGTGCTATGGGGCCCAATTACATATTAAAAGTGCTAATATCATCTGGGAAACAAGGACTTCGGAAAAATCTGGGAGCTCTACAACTTCTGTCGCTTTAGCTGTCAGTTTTTACAGAAGCCACCATTTCAGTTGTTAGAAAAAAATAAGAAAAGAAGCCATCTTATTAACTTCCATCATGTAGTGTGGGAATTCTCATCATAGGAGGGAAAAACACTCCTAAATTCCCTTGCCATTTTTACCGAGATGTATATTTTTATTTTAGCTAGAGTCAAATATTTGTCAGTAGAGACAAATTAAGAGAGCCTGATCTTCATGTCTTTGTGCATGTAAGACTCCCATTGATTTCAGTGGGAATTTCAGATGAAGAAGTGCAAGCCAAATTGGTTGGCAATCCAGGTCAACATACCCTTCTATCCTCCATCTCCCATCATGAACACTGAATATAGACAAGTGTGCAGTCTACAGACTACTGTTGTATGACTTGCCTGAACATGCAATTATTTATTCTTAATAGCCAAAAAATATGAGCTTCCTGAACCAATCACTCTCATTTCACTCCAGTAAGCCCATAGACAGAATCAGAATTGTGTTCCTGCAATTCTAACTCAGCGACATGAATCCTAGGGATTCCAATGGCTGGTCTGCCTGAGCAAGGAGTTCAGGATATCGCCCTTCAAATCCACCTAACACAATTAAATCCTTAGCCACAAAATCTCATCTGTCTGCACTGAAGCTACTCTCCAAGATTAGGAGCAGACAGGAGGCACAGGGTGACTGATGTTCTGGAGACTCAAACCGCCACTCACAATCTTTTGGGGGAAAATTAAACTCCAGTTAGAGGATTTACTGGCTTTGTGGCCATTCCTTTTTATAGGGAAAGGATATTAATACAAAACATAACAAGAAAAAGTACGCACAAAACCCCAGCAATAGCCCCAAGATAGAGAGATAGTACAGTACTTAAGGGTTAATATTCATTGTAATATTTAAGCGGGGATGGTTCTATTGCCTGACCTCTAGAGAGTCTGGGCAGATTTGGAGCTGATCACATTACAGTAGCTGAAGGAAGAAAATAGACTGGAATAGCACTTACCTGAGAGGAAAGATGCTCCCCGTAATTCAATCTTCTTTTCCATCCAATAAACCCCTTTCCTGTCTTTGCCTTTTAATTTTGTCCCCCTCCCTCTTTCTTACACCCTTGCTGTTCCAACTCCCCTGTTCTATATCTGTTTTCCTTAGATCCTCCTTTCCTATCCCCCCACCACTTCTCTCTGTCTCTCATCACCCTGTTTCTATGTCTACCTGTCTGTGAGTGTCTGTCTGTCTGTCTGTCTCTCTTTCACATTGCTTTTACCCATCTCCTTCTCTCTCTCTTCTCCCTAAGCCTGTGTAGAGATCTTGGGGCAGTTTGAGCTCCAGTTGCACCGGGCGGGCCCTGGCTAGTTACTAATTATCCAATGGCTTTATTATTTCTCTTTTGTCTTATAAATTTATAAACGAAAAGACCCTGATAAGCTTTTTGATCATTAACTTCTGATGATTTATCAGGTGCCTCTCTCTAGGGAAAGCCATGGAAGCTAGAGAAGAGCACCTGGCTTTATCCCCTCTTTAATGAATGGATGAAGCAGGAATTAAACTCTATCCACTGTGTTCTGGTAAAGAGAATTTCACAACTGGAGGGAATTCCTATCCAGGAGTTGGGGATCCAGTGTGGTACTTCACCCCCACATCTCCCTTCACCTTGGCATAAACTCTGGTTTCTGATCTTCCCATTCTTTCCAGTTGCCCTGTGGTTTCTGTCAGTTTCAGCACAAAACTAATTTCTATACCACATTTTTACAGTAATGCTTGGCACTTCTTCAGCATTTTCTAACTGAGGATCTCAAAGCTCTTTACACACTGTGAATGAGACATCATCCTCATTTACAGACGAGGAAACTAAGGCACTGGAGAGGTTAAGTGCCTTAGCCATGGTTACATGGGAAGTTGGTGGAAGGGCTGGAAATAGAAGGAGGGTCTTCTGGAATCTGGTCCTGTGTCTTAACCACAAGGCATGGAGCATATTGACCCAAACCCATTAAAAATGTCTCCTAAATGGGAGCAGTGGATAGACAGGTCTGATCAAAATCTCTGCCTTTCTGCACAATTTTAAAAAGCAATTGTGTGTTTGGGGAAGTAAATTAAAAACATCTGGGTCAATATCAGAGACCGATAATGGGCAAGCAATAGCTAACAAATAAGAAGCCCCTTCAGGAAAGAAACCTTTTAATAGAAGAAGTCTTGATGGTCCTTAGAATAATAAAATAATAATTTATATTATATATAAATAACCCTAAATAATTTAGGTGTTTTTGAAAATGCCTCAATTCACTTGACAAAGGAACAGGATTGGAGGTGTGATAAGAAGTCAATATATATTATACATAGTACAAAATGGTGTATTATAGAAATCACTTCCCACCAGATGGGACACAAGGAAGGAGAGCAGCCTTGCTCACCTAGCACAATGGCATGCAGAACAGAACTTCTCTGCTTGCAAATTGATGGTTGCTCAAAAACCTGGGTGCATGATTTTGTAGTATTCAAATACATAGGCACTATGAAAGTGCAGAAATCCCCTTATGTGTTACCAGCAGTTTTCAGACTATTGTAGACCACATCTCAACCAAAAGATTGTCTTATGGACACCTCTCCTCCTGTTCATGGTCACAGTAACTTACTTGTTTACATGGGAAAGTAACATAGGCAAATGTTTAATATATTTCTGTGCTTTTGATGTACCGCCTGCAAACAAGGAGAAAAATCACAATGTGACCAGTCACCTTTCTGCAGACCATTAGAATGTGCTCTGTGAAACACTAGTGATCCTGCGAAGCAGTTTGTGAACTGCTATATTACACTGAATAAATCCAGTATGGAGGCAATTGCCCCCTTACATAGCTCTAAGTTCACTTGCTGGAGTCCATTACCCTTTGCCCCTACAGAATACACTGAGTATGCAATCCATGGGGAGGTTTCCTTAGTGAGGAGCTAGTGGGCCAGCCCTTCACCCACTACACTGTGAATCCCAGAAGAGAGATAAGGGATGGGATTTTCAAGAGTACCTCAGAAGTGATTCAGAAGTACAAGTCTCATTGCTCTTCCATGGGACCCACAATCCTAAATAACGTAGGTGTTTTTGGAAATGCCTCAATTCACTCCACAAAGGACAGAACTGGAGGGAGAAGTCAATAGTAAATTAATTAATTTGTGGGGGGAAGGCTATGGGGGCAATTATTAGCTATTCCCTATGGAGAAGACAGAGTACCGATTGTCTTTGGTGGGGGACAGGGGAAGGAGCAGACTTCAATTGGTGAGGGGTATGCAGTGAATGTATAATGAGAAGGCAGGATAAGGGCTGCTGTTACCTGTGGCTAGGTATAGCCATTTTTCCCTCTAGGGTAAAGGGTAGAATTCCACAAGGAAAGAGGGAGGTTGAGATGATAAGATTTTCTGGGCATATTTTCTGAAGAGGAAACAGGGAGCTGTAGAGGTAAAAGGCCCAGCCCCTTCCCCCAGGAAGCTGGTTGCTGAGGGGCCCTGAGATTAAGCTATAACACCCCTTTTATATCAGCATCTGATTGTATAGGCCAAGCTAAGGCAAACCAAGCAAAGTTCAAATGAAAACAACCATGCTGAGGTTAGTCTTACCTTCCCTGCTCTCTGCCTATCTCAGGTCCAGTCTGTGCATTGAAATCCGCGATAGATGTCTCGCACTCTTCAATGAAAAGGACTGGAGGGATGATCCTGAGCACTTCAAAGCTCTGGACCTCCTTTCCTTTCCAGTTCAAAGCAGGAGGAATTCAGAACCTGCCTCCAAGAGATCAAATCAGATCTTTGGCACAAGGGAATCTGAAAACGATCAGATTGTGCTGCCCTGAGAGGTGGTGGAGAATAAAGGAAAGAGGATGGACAGAAAGAGGACAAAAAAAAGGGAGAGAGAGAGAAAGATTGGGAAGAAAAATCAGGAAGACTGAAGGAGAGAGAAGGTCCCCTGAATGTTACATCCCCAGCTCTCTGGATTGGGTTTTCTTTAATGCTAACAACTTGATATTTACTTTCCATTTAAATTTGAGATGTTGCTATAAATTATCAACTAGCCTCTTGTTCCCTTTGAGTTTATAACTAACTACCTGGGTTACTTATTGTTCAAGTAACAAAAGGGAGGTGAAAACGCCCTCAAAAAGCAACCTCACAACTGAGGAAGGGAGCAGCTGGAATGGAAGAGATAGGACCCCATGCCTCAGAGGTTGTATAGGGCCAGGGAGAGAGCCTATGCTCAGGGGACAAGGAGAAGCTGAAGGCAAGAGACCAGGACCTAGAAGATGGGAAGGAAAGAGTAAAAGTCTATTATCTGAGGATAAGGAAAATCTGGAGATAGCCCCTGAAGAATGGTAAAGCAATGGGGGTAGAGTTTGTACTTGGGAAGAACGGGAAGCTGAAGCCAAAATGAGGCAGGAAGTGGTCAGATGTTGAACAAAGCTGGGACCTTTTTGCCGTCCTGACTCACTAAATTAATTGGGCATTTTGCTCAAGTAAGGTGAGGAAGATTGGCCCTGCAGTGAAATCCTACTCCTACTGAAGGCAAAGAGAGTTTTCCATTGACTTCAGTGGGGCAAGGATTTCACCCCTGGTGTTTGTGTCTATGGTGAAGGACACTGCAGGCAGCACTATGAGGATAAGTGATAGTCTGTGAGAGTGTTCAACTGACCTAGCAACACAGTCTGCTCTACAGTATAACCTATGATAATGAGGTCTCTTTACACAGGAATTAAGGCTTTGGCTTTGACAGTACATGTGGACCCAGTTAAGGCATCATCTATGCTACACCATGAAACTACCCTTTACCTGTGTTAAGGGACATCCATGCTGTAAACAGCTCTCAAGTGCAGATGCACTTGAATTGTAGACACACCTTGGGAATGTCTCTCTACCTTGGCACCCCATAGTGTTCTCAACTATGAAAGAGTGTGAGTCTCTGTCTCCCAAGTACCTCTCCACTCTTCCTGCCAGAGAGAGCTGGGAATTCTGATAAGAGAGAGAGGTAAGTAAGTGGCTCAGATGCCAAGTGGGAAGGAAGTCAAAACGTTATAGAAGCGTCTATGGGTGATCATGAATGCCCCTCCCTTTCTTCACTAGATGACCCAGAAACATGATCTGAAAGACAGGGCAGAAGTCTTGCCCTTAAGCATCTTCTAATCTATCACTGTACAACAGAATCCTGGGCCAGCTTGGGGCTGTTGGGTATCTCTTTAAAGAAGGAAAGTGCCCAGGGCTCAGCTGCAGGCTAGATTCATAGAGGCTGAATGAAGAGAGACCACAATAGGGAGGAGATTAGCCCTTGTCTCAAGAGGTAGTAGAGTAAACACCAACTGCTTAAAGCTCAGGAATGGGAAAAATAGGCTAGATGGGTTGCCCTAATCTGGGGTCTTTGAAGAGTACAAGGGGAGAGGGTGGAAAACGGAGCATTTTGGCACAGCTCCACCATCAGAGAGGAACCAGTGGTGCCATTTTAAGAAAAGAGATTTCGCCAGAAAGCTGGCCCTGTCTCAGCCTCCTGTCACACTTTAACTGCAGTTGAGCTTGCTCCTTGGACTGTCTGGTTGCTGTGGAAGAGGCTGCAGCAGGAACAGAGATAAGGGTGTTTGCGCTGAGAGAACAGGTGCGGACTTTGTCCTCCTTATCGCTTTTCAGCCTCTGACAACCCACAGAGTCAACAAAGCAGCTAGTGCTCAGGCTGCTCTCTCGCCCTCCACCCCCAACTGTCCTGCTGTATTTTCCCCATACTCCTGGGTATTTTTCTCTTATTCCACTCACCTGCTACTGGTATTTGGAGAGGACATCAACATTATCTATACCGTGTTGGGATCACATCCAGTCCAGTCAGTCCCTCAGGCATTTCACATTGGAAACACAGAGGGCAGCTCCATGTTACATCTGCAAAGAAATCAGACATTTCCTCAACTCAGGGGTTGTTCATGTTTGGTTCTACACTGCTTGGTTCAGATCTTCCAAGTTCTACTGAGTTTCAGGTTTAGTCAAACCCAAACCACTCACCAAAATTTAATCACAATCCCCTTAGTCAGCCCCATGGTTACTCAAATTCTCAGGAACCTTAACAGACGTTCTGATAAACCTTATCAGATTTACAACCATTATGAAATTCCCAAGGTCAGTTTACTATTTTGGTTTTTTCATGCACAGTTCTATCCTTCTTGGCTTGTACAGTGGAGTGGTTGGGATTGTAAATAGGTGTTCATTTTTTTCCTGTAAGTACATAGATGCAAAATGGAAAATTTGAAAGAGCAGATGTGTGCTTATCTATATGTAAAGTGCCATATGTGCAAGGACATGCGTGTGGTGTATATGGTTAAGTAAATAAAATAAATAATTGGAGATATACCTATCTCCTAGAACTGGAAGGGACCTTTCAAGGTCATTGAGTCCAGCCCCCTGCCTTCACTAGCAGGACCATGTACTGATTTTTGCCCCAGATCCCTAAGTGGCCCCCTCAAGGATTGAACTCACAACCCTGGGTTTAGCAAGCCAATGCTCAAACCACTGAGCTATCCCTGGGTACAGGAGTCACATGTGCATGAGTATATATTGTAGAATCATTTCAAGCTATTTTGGGTTTGGAGCTGCTCTCTCTCTTGGCCGCTCAGCAGTGGGTTACCCCAAGCTGTATCAGAGCCAGAGTCAGAATGCAAGTGAGGATGAGTCGGTCTGATATTAAAGTGAACCCAGTTTAGGAAAGTACATTACATTATCTGTGAGCACACATCCCTCACAGACACGGAAGCAGAGAAAAAGAGACCCACTTTCTGAAACTGAAAAGCAGAGCCAGAACATACAGCACTGTGAGAAATGGAACCCTGAAATATGGGACATCATCTGCTCCACCCCTTATCCCTTTCCCACTGCTCCAGAGGTGATAGGCTCTTGGTCAGAACTGAGCTACATAGGAAGGATGGCATAGAGGAAAATGTCACCACTGCTACTCCAAGGAGTTCAGTCTCCAGGGCTATCAAAAATACTCATTAAATGATTTAGGCAAGTAAGTCATTTAACTTGGAGGTTAGGTCAGACCACTGCATAGAGTGTCACACTGAACAAGAGATTTCCTTGGAGAGATGAATGGCTATTATGCAGCATACTAAATCTATCCTACCTGCCTCAAAGGCAAAGTGTGAACAGAGGATTCACTTCTCTCATTGCTTCTGGTACCCACACTTCATGCAAGAAGTGCTGGCTGACATTCCTTGAATCCCTTCTGTGCAACCTGGATACAAAGACAAGAATTCTATCTTTAATGAGGTGCATTTTCTGTTCCTTCTAGAGAGGATCCCTGGAGAGTAGCAAAGATGGTGAAATCCTACCTCCAGCAGCACAACATCCCTCAAAGGGAGGTGGTGGACACTACGGGTTTAAATCAGTCTCACCTCTCACAGCACCTCAACAAAGGCACACCCATGAAGACCCAGAAGAGAGCTGCCCTCTACACCTGGTACGTCCGCAAGCAGCGAGAGGTGGCACAGCGTAAGTACAGCAACAGCAAATCTCTCCTAACTCTAGTGTCCTATAGCTCCCCCTACCCTCATCTGCAGTGTGGAAGACAGGGGAGTGGGGCCCTTCCAATCTGTAAGGTTAGACAAGTCCATGTCACCATTCAACAGGGGTGGCCAAATTGCACAAAGGAGCCTGCAGCCACTCACTTCTTTAAAGGTGGAGAGCAGGCTACAGCTCTCATCTATCAGTATATCCAAGTGGGGGCACTGACTTGGACCAAGATGGGGCACTGCCCAATGAAGTGCATTTATGTAAGCACAGACAGCATAGCTGATCACCAGCAGTGATAGAACCCAGGACCTTCAGCACTAGAAAAGAGTTTTCTGCAATTTCATCTAAAGAAGTAATTCCTTTAGCCATGAGTAAGTAGCAGGCTGTAGCTCTGGGGTCAGCCATGAGTGGGATACCATCTCTCACGCATACTAAGCCAGCGTGTTACAAATACACGCTTAAAACGATAGCCTTTGCAACCTCCACCTCCATACGAACGAATGTGGCTGTAATCGGTTTCATTTTATACGTATTAGATGGGCCCCTAGTAAAATTAAGAACTTGGCCTTTAGTTGGGCCTAGAGGGTTGGACTCTACATGAGCTGCATCCACCCCAGCTCCTGCTGCTTGTTCTGTTTCACTGCTTCACACTAGGAATCAAGATGCAACATATCCGATGGTCCCAGTGGGGATGATCTTACCCATTTTAGACAAATATAGAGCTTTATTTACATCTCATCTAGATTTTGCACCTGCATTTGATCAATAGTAGGAGACGCTGAGTGAGGGTAAGTTGCTCTGAGCCAGATGAATTCCAAGCAAGAGAATGTTACAAAAACATCCTATCAGCAAGCAAAGCCCCTTGCCTATTTGTGTTTCCAGAGTTCACCCATGCTGGTCAGGGACTCGTGGCAGAGGAGCCCATGGGAGATGACCTGCCCACCAAGAAAGGGAGAAGAAACCGCTTTAAGTGGGGTCCTGCCTCACAACAGATCCTATTCCAAGCTTATGAGAGACAGAAGAACCCAAGCAAGGAGGAGAGAGAAGCATTGGTGGAGGAGTGCAACAGGTGAAGGAGGGTCTCCAGTGTTGATGGAGGAGGGGAAAAGAGAGGGATGGAATGGGCCTTTGTGTGCTCTTGCTATATTGCCAGAAGCCATACTCTGCTCTGTGTAAGGGCAATGGGGTAGCAGTGGATTGAGATCTCCTATTGTTCTTTCTTTGGGATACAACTTGCAAAACGCTGTGTAGTGAAATCCCAATACACAGACAAAGCTAGAGAATGATTGGCTAGAGCCAGCTATAGAACAAGCTTCCAGCACTGAGCTCTCACTGCCTGTTATTCCAGTCCTGGGCTCCAACAACGCTCTGCCTCTCTACCCACTGTGTGCAGAACAGCCTGCTCATCCTGCCCTGAGCCTCTGCTTACCGGGTGACCATGCATGCATACAGACACCAAAGTCATGAACACACCACACACCCACACAGACCTTTGGCTGTTGAGCGTGTTCCCACCCCACCCCCACACTCCATGAGTGTATCATCAAGGGCCTGGTGTTATGGAGACCCTGCCTGGTCCCAGGAGTCACCATACCACATATTAGCTGATTAGGGAGTCAGAGCTATCAATCATTCAACAGTGCTCCAGCTCACCAAACAGAAAGTGTTTCCTAACACAGCTATGAGATCACCAAGGCCCTTCCTGTGCTCTTTCCTGACAGGGCAGAGTGCATTCAGCGTGGCGTCTCCCCATCCCAGGCCCAAGGTCTGGGCTCAAACCTGGTCACCGAGGTGAGAGTTTATAACTGGTTCGCCAACCGTAGGAAGGAGGAGGCCTTTCGGCACAAGCTAGCCATGGATACCTACAGTGGGCCGCAGCCCAGCTCTGCTCCCTCACTTACCTCTCACAACTCTTCCTCCCTTCAGCCAACGCCTGCTATCTCGCCAAGCAAAGTCCACGGTGAGTACTGACTACAAAGAGGGAGTTTGAGACCAGTGAGCCTGCAAGTTCAGGCACCGAGGCCATTTCGAAGCATGTCCCTTCAGAAGCTGATCAGTAGATGGGAGAGCCAAACTGATGTGGGGTTTACACAGGATGCGAGTGTAGGTGATAAAGGGATATTTCTGCATGCACGAGATGAGGGGAGAAGGGTGACAAGTGGAGTGAAGAGGACATTGGAAGCTCAATGCTGAGGGAGTGCCTTACAGTCAGTTCTTATTCATTGCTCTGTCACAGCCCCGTATTGATGAACAGCAGTCAGTAATCCCTATTTCAAGGGCTTGCCTGTTACCTTGTATCAGAGGTTAATTGCGTCTACCCTTTCTTCTCACACACACGGCTCCCTCTTTGGGAGCCTCCAACTGCCATAAGTCAGAGACACAAACATTCTTGGCTGAATTGTTAGGAGTTAGGAAAAGTTACCCCCTGTAGCCTCAGCAAGCCAAAACAGATTCTTTTGCTTTCAGTGATTATGAAAACTGACAATGGCATCTCCGCCTCCTTTCTCTGTGGTAGCCAGATGAACAAGTGACAAGTACCTGCATTCAACAAGCTCACTTTTCTATTATGTAATGCTCAGGTGCTTTGTCCTTTTTCGTGTTTCTAGGCAAAAGTCCTTGAGATGCCAGTGTGTTAGTGAAGCAGTACCAATCATCATTGATCTCCAGGGCTGCAAGAGACACTGCAACTAGAGCACAAGTGCAAACTCCCCCTCTGTGCAGGGAAGGGAATAAAGCTGCTATCTAAACTGTCCTCAGTGCTAGAGCAGGGATTTAATGGTGGAAATTCCATCATCCCTCTCAGAGTAAGAGGTTACTAGCAATCTCCCTTGACACAATAGAATAGAGAAGCCTACCACTTAAAAGGCTAGAAGGAAGAATTCCCCTCTCCCTTTGACACATGTTGGTCTCGCCAAGGAAGCATCTGGGTCTATTGGTAAGGCCAGGAAAGCCCAGGATTGAGTGAACCTGGAAGACTGAGTTTCCCTCTCACTTTGGGGTAGATGCTATCACCCAGACTCCCTTCCCGTCTATATTTACTCCCAGGAATAATTTCTAACCAACTTAGCTACACAGCTTTTTTCCCCATGGCAATACTCAGCCCTGCACAAAGCTGGTACATTAGGAGATGACTTGTCCAAGGCCACCCAGCAAGCTACTGGGAGGATTAAAATTTTGGGGTGTTCTTGGTTTCCAAGTACCATGCTCAGTCCACACACCCTCTCAGCTCTGAAACAGCACCAGTGAAGGAGGGCTGCCTCGGTGCACCTGGCACTTCTAAGGCAAAGGCCTAGAAAGGGAATTGAATTTATTGCTTGTCCTAATTTACTAGATCAGCCTCATCTGTGGGAACCAAGTCTCTCCTTTTCTGACATAGGAATGAGGTACAATCAGCAGCCAGCCAATGAGGCAGAGTCTTCCAGCAGCAATCATCATGGGAACAGCTCCATGGTGACCACCCAAACCATTCTTCATCAGGTCTCTCCCCCTGGACTGGAGCCAAGCCAGAACCTGTTGAGCACAGACACTAAGCTGGTGAGTGACATATACCCTAGTCCAGGTGATTCCATGATGTCAGGGAAACAAAGAAGGGTTTCCAGAGGACAATATTCAGAAATGATATTTTCCAGAATGCTGTTAACACTCCACAGCAGTACCAAGTCCAAAAGCATTCTTAGGATTCTCACACCATGCCACCTAGTGGTGGGGGTGGGTACTGGGAGCATGAGGACTGAGTAGGACTACCCTATCCAGTTACTGCCCTGGGATTAATCAAAACAGTATGGTACACCTTTCAATAGGAAAACAGGGCCCAAGACATCTAATGACACACCTGTCGTTAACCTCCCCATCCCAAAAGGTCTGTTCCTCTCCTACTATCAGACTCCTTCCATTACCACTCACTTTTGATTGAACTCCACACTCAGCAAGATAGCTGAAAAGAATCCAGTGGGTCTAACAAATCAGGGACCTGTTACCTTCCCTGACCCATTTGTAAAAGTTAGGTGCAACAGACCCAGTTTACATATAATTCCTACCAATAGATCTTGTACAGTAAATCTGGATTGTACCAGCCTAATCATATTCATCTTGAGGCAGATCTCCTTTGGATATCTTTCATTAACTAGGCTCTCTCTCATGTGGTTTGTATCACTATGCTAAGATTATATGACTGATCATTCTTGGCTGGTTTGCACAGTTCCCTTGGATTGTACGTGACGTATAAAACCTGTTAGCAAGAAGTTTCTATTGGTCCATAGCTGTCCTGGGGCAAAGTTCAATTCATTAATCCAATTAAAATCTTTACAGTCACCCAGTCACTTTGCTGATTTTCTGGTCACTCCTGTGAAGGAAAAGTCTTTCCACAAGACTTTGAAAATCTCCTTTTGCTGCTGTGTACAAAAAGGGACACTGTCAAGATGGTTAGTCCAACCATTTACCCTATTGCTCCTTAATCTTGTTACAAATCAACACAGATGTTTATGTTTAAGAAGTTCCAATGCTTTAACTATATAATCTCTTAAGTATTCAGCTTTGGCAGCTTAACACTTGTGATACTTTTATAGGACTTTTTAACTAGGGACCTCGCATGGCTTACGGACTAAAACCTCAACCTCACTAGAAGGTAGATATGAATTATGAAGTTAATCTGAGAGTTTGAAAACTGAGACACAGACAGGTTAAATGACTTGACAAAGGTCACAAATTCAGTCAGTGACAGAACCAAGTCTAGAACTGAAAGTCCTGCTCTACCCACTAGCCAGAAATACCCGAAGAAGTGGGTATTCACCCACGAAAGCTCATGCTGCAAAACGTCTGTTAGTCTATAAGGTGCCACAGGATTCTTTGCTGCTTCTACAGAACCAGACTAACACGGCTACCCCTCCGATACTCTCTGTAACAAGCAACCCTGCAATAACGCACACTAGAATTTACACCCCTCTGGTGCGTACTTATGTAGAGTGTAGAGAAGCCCTAAGAAAGGAAGGACTCATGAGTTCTAGCCTCCACTTTGAACCAACTTTTAAGTCACTTAGCCTCTCTGTGCCTCACTTTTCAAACTCTAAAATGAACTTCATATCTACCTTTAATGGGGTTGTGAGGGTTCAAGTTTGTAAAGCCTTTTGAGGTCCCTAGTTACAAAGTGCTAAACAAGTATAAGTGTTAGGCTGCTAAAGCTGAACATTTAATATGTTTAAAAAAAAAAAAAGCATTGAAACTTTTTATACATAAAAATTTGCATGGGATTTTTAATAACATTAAGCAGCAATAGGGTAAATGGATGGACCGCTGTACCTCATTTTTCCCTCCCTAATGTAAACTGAGGATAATACTTCACTATATGGGAACGGAGGCTAAATTCACAAATGTTTGTAAAGCACTTTGAGATTCTCAGATGGGAGGAGACTGACCAGGGCAAAGTGCTATTGTTAATACCGTGACAGTGTTCTTTAATAGTTAATCAATCAGCATGGAGGCAGCATACAAACTATACTCAGCTAAATTAAGTCCCTTCCAAACTGTCAGAAGCTGGGTGGGAAACTGATCACAGACTGGAACTTTAAAGTGCTCACCATACTCCAGCTGTTGCAGATGGCACTCTCACAGCTCTTCTTTCTTCCTCATGGCCAGATCTCTGCTCATGGGGGACCTCTCCCTCCTGTCAGCACCCTGACCGCTTTGCACAGCCTAGAGCAAAATCCACACACGTTGAGCCAGCAAACCCAGAATCTAATCATGGCATCACTGCCTGGTGTTATGGCAATTGGAGCTGGTGAGACCTCATCCCTGACACCAGCATTCACCAACACAGGGGCCTCCACCCTGGTAATAGGTGAGCAATGAACAATGTGGGGAAGTTGGAGGGCTCATTGTGGTTTCTATCCCACATCCTGTTTATCAGGATTTCCAGAAAGGGAAAAAAGGATCTATGATCATTTTAAATGTCTCCCATTTCCTGAGCCAAAAGCTTTGAGGCTGCAGGGAAAAATATATGGCTGGGGGATCAATCACAAATATGAGGACTGTCAGGAGCTCCTCGGAAGCATTAGTACTTTGCACCATTCCACATGATATGAAAATGTCCTGCTCCTGTAGAGGCTTAACAGTTCACAAGTGGGGAATGGATAGCTAAGCAACCTGAGTAAAGGGATATAAAACCTTTCATCTCCATGTCATTGGTTCAAATCCAGCTATTTGGTAGCCTAAACAAAATGAAACCCATGAGTCTAAATTTAGTTATTTGTGGCTAGTTACACATAGCACTCTTGCCAGCAGTTTGAGGTGAAGTTAAAATAATGACTGGGCCATTAAACTCCACTTTCACTTTCAAAGAAGGTCTCTCTAGTGAAGGATTACAGCAGATTTGAACAGAATTGCATTGCGTGATCTGTAGCTGAACAGGATGCCTCAGCTCAGGCACAAGCACTGGTGGTAAGAGCTACTTGCATGGTGCTTTTCTGCACGAGATGTGGCTCAAACTACTGTTGATAGACCTTAACTTTCATAGACACTAAATTCATTCATTCACAACTGGACAAGGCACAGGTGTAAAGCAGCTCCCCCTGCTCCTAAGAGTCCTAGCTCATACTACTATTGGAGACTAGGCAGAGCTATGGAAACCATTCCAGAATTTCTGCAGACCCCACTTTGGCAGAGGGAACAGTCATGCACTCCCAGTATGAGATGAGATGAAACAAGGAACTGAATATGCATGTCTTTATTTCTCAGGCCTAGCCTCCACCCAAGCCCAGAGTGTTCCTGTGATAAACAGCATGGGAAGCAGCCTTACTACCCTTCAGCCTGTCCAGTTCTCCCAGCAGCTCCACCCATCTTACCAGCAGCCCATCATGCAGCAGGTCCAGAGCCACATCAATCAGAGCCCCTTCATGGCCACCATGGCCCAGATACAGAGCCCGCATGGTAAGGGTTCGAACTGGATTTCACCACCTCCAGAGTCCCTTTTGCTTGAGAGGTTAACTGATGGCCCCTGGGTTTGCAGCACTCTGTTTATTATCAGAAGAACAGAAGAAGAGGGTAGGTGATTCCTCTCCTAGATCCAGGTCCCACTGGTTGTGTCTGAGATTCAGGATTGACTGACGGCAGATTCATGTTGGTGTCACTTTGGCTAAGTTGATCTCCCATTTATTTAACTGTTCCTGTTCCTAGTTACAACTCTCAGAGCTCCAGAATCCACACAATCTTGTTTTCTTTCATTTCTAGCTCTCTACAGCCACAAGTCTGAAGTGGCCCAATATGCACATACTGGCCTTTTACCCCAGACCATGGTGATAACAGATACAGCAAATCTCAGTGCCCTGACTAACCTGACACCAACCAAACAGGTAACAAAGCAGGGAATGGTATTTATCATATGCCTTCATTCCCCTACTTAAAACTGCACTGCATATCACATAGCATACTGCCTATGCCAGTAGAGCATATCTGGCACCCTGTCTGAGCTACTCCAGCAGGACAATCTTCCTCACCCCAGCGCCTTGCCAATACCAGCTGGAACACTGGGAACATTAGAGCAAGCTTCCTTGCTGCACTGCCAAGCAGCAATGAGTTTCCTTGGAAACAGGACCTGCTTGCTGTTTCCAATCCAGCTTGCCCATGTAAATGCCTATTAGAAGGCTTATAGGAGACAGATCTGACCCAGGCACTGTTCCAAAGCTCAGGAAACATTAATTTTCTCAGGTGTTTACATCTGAATCAGAGACCCATACGGAGTCCGGGATCCACACGTCAGTGTCACAGACGCCAACAATACATTTACAGAACCAAGACACAACCATTCAGCACCTTCAGCCAGGCCATCGCCTCACCCCAAGCCCAGCTGGTAAGACCAATAAACTATCATTTTATACTGTCCCTCCATCCTTCCTCCATCTGCCAATACCCCAATGGTAGGACATGAAATAGCATCCAGGGCTTCCTATTCTGCATCAGAACTCCAACCAGGCCCTGGGGGATACAGAAAATGACCTAATGAAAGGAAACGGTAAAGCACAGTCCATAGCAAGGATTTTTCAGCATATCCAAAGTGAGGTATGGGTGTGGATATGGGGCTTATGTGGAATTTGTACAAGTGACTAACATTGAAGAACACAGGCAGGAATGGTGTCCCTACACAGCCAAACATGCAGAAGGCATTCAGGGCTGGAGAGGCAAAGACTCCTTCAGGGATAGGGTATAGGGTAAAGCCTACCAGCTCTGAGAGGACATTAGTGAGTCATTTTAATTCCAAGGGGGTTGATCCCCATGATACTTTTGAGAACAGCTTTGGATCTGGGCACGCAAGTCTTTGCCTATGAAATGGGAATGGGATAAAGGAGTGAGGGCTTGTCTATAAAAACACTTAGTGTGCAGCAAACTGGGGTGTAAATCTAGCCCGCACTAGCCTGCTATGAACTAAGTGTCTGTGGGGACCCTGCTGCCGCACACTGGAAGTTTCACAGTGTGCTTTAATTTATGCCTGATTCAAAGAGGCATAGATCAAGGTGCGCTATGGAACTTTTAGTACACTGCAGCAGGGTCCACATGGCAAGCTAGTGTGGGGTAGATTTACACCCTAGTTTGCTGTAAGCTCAGTGTTGGTGTAGATGAGCCCTAACTCTTCAGTGATGTCAGGAAAATATCAGACCTTAGTGTCTGAGATGAAGAATCCTTAGATGCCATGTAGAAGGAGTGGGGGGAGGGGGAGCGGAATTAGAGAAGGAACAGATGAAGGAAACTACCATGGTAAAACTGCATGTTTTTAACAGTCTCTTCTAGCAGCCTGGTGCTCTACCACAGCTCTGACTCCACCAACAGCCACAGCCACTTGCTGCCATCTACTCACAGCGTTATTGAGACCTTCATCCCCACACAGATGGCATCCTCCACTCAGTAACCATGGTGACTAGTTCACAGGCGACTGCCATGACTGAGCCGTCAGGAGCACCTCCATCTGTGTTTGTGATTCACTGTCACTGCTGCCTTCCACAGGAAAGAGAGTGCCTGGCCTGGAGGCCTTCACCCCCTCTCCACTGCCTTGTGTAAAGTCCTCACCCTCATCCAAACAAACACGGGAAGAGGTTTTTCTTGAGCACGAAGCTATGAGCACACATCCAGATGACAGAGGAGGACAGGGCTGACACCACTAGCTTCCACTGCCAAAGGGAACAATGGCCAGCATAGAGACCAGAAATTGAGGACTTCCACCAGGATAAGGGTCTGAATGGTCTATGGCAAAATTGCAAAGGGATAGCTGGAATTTTCATTCTTCTTAACCTTAGCTGGGCTGCATATATGTAAACCTGCCAATTCCACAGCAGGTCCTGCAGGAAAGAGCAGAACTGAGCTGCTAATGGCAGGTGAGCACCACTTAAACACCCACCACTGCTGCAAACAGGCAGATGGAAACTGAATGAGAGAGAAACTTTTCTTGGGGCAGACAGTACAAGAACCCGAATACTGGCCCTGCAGCTAAAAGACACTGAGAAACAGAGCCAGGGGATGACATGAGAACTATCTTCTCATTACAGAACCACTAACTAAAAACTTGCCATTTCTTTAACTTAAAAGGGACACTGTCAATTTATTTAGGTTCAGAAATATGACTTCCACTAGGCCAGGGCTGTTTGAGGGTAAGAGGCCTGAGTATTTTCAATAGTTCTGCTTTGTTTTAAATTCAGAAATTAAAGGTTAGGAGAAAGGAATGTTTAGTTCTCCACATCAGCAGGCTTGATTCTTGGTCTCTCACACAGCCCACAGGGTGATCAGTGGAGCCAGTGCTGTCAGCATTTGGGATGGGGAGAGAGAAAGAAGTGGCTCAACATAATACATCTGAAAATAACGTTTCAGAAACAAGGCTCTTTAAGCCCTGCCCCTCATCTAACACCATTGCCCCTTCTAAGAGAGGGAGAGGTGTGTGTGTGTGTGTTGGTCTCTCTCACATGTATCAGATCTTCTCTGTAAAGATCTCCACATAGGTGGATTGTTTTAGTATAAATATAGCGTAACCACATTCTTAATTCTTAGCCCTTCACTGTATGCCTGATGCTACAGCCCTCACTCCTGTGAATAACCCCTCAGATTTCCATGGATCTATTTGTATAAGTGAACGCTTTGAGTCCTGAGGCCCTAGTTATAAATGCTTCTAGTAATTCCTCTTCTTCCTTGTTGCTTATATGTTCATATCACTGATGATCTGCAAACAAACATAGGAGAAGCCATAATAAAAGTCTTTCTGGGGTTCTAATGGAGCTGAAGCTATCAATTTACACTGCAGAGGGGACAAATCCCAATGAGGGGAAAATATGATCAAGCCTCTAAAAGGATAAGAAACAATGGAGAATAAAAGAAACTACACAAATAAGTTGACAGTGTCCCTACAGCCACCATATTTGATGATTACAAACTTATAGATATAAATTGGTGCCAGTATTCAGAAGACTTGTTCCCTGGACTCTGATATTACGAGCTATTAGAGCCTAATTTCAGTAACTGAAACTCTCAGTGGAATTTGTCTCTAGGACTGATGCCCCTCTCTACTCTGTGTTATCCTGCAAATATATTTAACTTTCAGTAAACTGAAAGAAAACCATTTGAGACTGTTGTATATTTATCCTCTTTACAGTATAAGTGAAGTCAAATTTATGAGGAATCCAGAAAAAAAGTTTAAAAAGTCACATGATTTTCAGAAGTTAAAATTACTTATAACTGTAATGATGGCCATAAGGCATGTGATTTCTGTTGGTGTATTTGGTTAATTTTCAGGCCGATTTTCAAAACACTATTGCAGTTTAGATGCCTGCAGGGCATTTCCTTATGTGAAAAATATCGGGGTTCTTGCACAAAATGTGGGTGACTCCCAGGACCCTACAAGGAGCAATATTTTCCTCACTTTAGCATCTTGAGTTCCTCCACCCATCCAAATATTAGGTCTTTCCCTGAAATCTCAGAGCTGCAGGCCTCTATTAGGAAAGTAAAAACAGTACTGAAAACTACTAAAAACTGCTGCTGCATCTCAGAGAGACAACACACACCTGGCTGATCAAATAAGGACTTAAATGCAGTTACTGCCATGCTGGGCTCAAAGGCACCTATTTCTGGCAGTTCTACAGCATCATCAAATAGCTACAGACAATTGTGCAATAAAACCACATATGATGTGTAATACCTCTGTTAGCTGTGCCAATCCTAATGGAAGAAGATGGCAGGTCTGCATACAACATTATATTAAATGAGACTATGAGGCATTTATTGTTATTGAATTCTACTGCACACTGGCAGATGTAATACCATGAAAATAAAGCATCGAGGGAGACAGTTTTGAAAGAAACACCTGCTTATAACAATTAAGTGACACCACTGCACAATCTTTTTATAGTTCTGCACAGGACCCCTGGAGAGGTGTATATTCCATGGGAATTAGTAACATGTCAGGTTTCAGTAACATACTTCTGGTGATTTTAGGAGGTGGGTCCCCAAGATTTGCCAGGATATTTATGGATGAGTCAGTCTCTCTCACAGCCTGGAGCTGTTTCTCCCATAGTTCTGGCAGCAAGTGTTGGGGAGGTGAAGTAGGAACTGATCTTCTGCCACCATCTCCACCAAAATCAGTTTATCACACACGTGCACTAGTTCCAGGGCACAGGATTTGGGCTGGATACACAGAAGGATCAGACCAGGGCAGAGGTGACTCTAATATGTCCCTGTATCGCCCAAATCCTTCAGTGCAAGGTCTGCATAATCAGCAATGCAAGTAATTGGTTTGTGATGGAATGGAAAAAGGGGAGTTCCCCAAGGGATGCCTCAACAAGGGCAGTCACTTAAACTCTTACTCCTTTGACTCCCCTAAAACAGAAGCTTTGCCAATTGTTTCCCCACATTTCCAGCAGAGGACAATGTGCAGGAACTACCTTTGTTAACTTTTCACCATCCTTCTTCCATCCTGACCATATGTGGTTCATAGAGCGGAATCATCATTCGCTTCTTTTCTGATAATCTTCTTCTTCTTCTTCTTCTTCACCACCACACTAGGCAATGTTGTGTCCTCTGTACATCTGCCTTCTTGCCTCGTGCACTCTCCATCAATGGATGATAGAGTCTTGTTGCTGATCTGGTCACATCCTGCTGTCTTCTGTTCACTATTATGCTCTCCTCTAGCTTTCTTCTTCCTTTTCTTTTTCTTCTTTTGGTTGTGCTCTGTGCACTCCTGCTTGTGAACCTGGCTGGAATCCGGAGGCATCACAGAAAAAGCACTTTGCTTCAAGATATCTGCTGCTGACACAGCAGCCTCTTGGTATCTCTGCCATTCCTGGTCACTGTCCAGCTCACTGGAAGGGTTGCAAGCAAAGTGGGAGGTAAGTATGTTACTCTTTCATCCTGAATTCACCCAAAGCACAGACTCTGAGATTAGCATAATCTTGATAACTGTAATGACTTTTTGTGACTCAAAAACGTATTCCAGTGACTGCTTAACCAGGCTGTACTCCAAGCTGTCCTTTAAGATGCATTATGTGCATTGGAAAAATTAATGCAAGTTAAAATTCCTAGTTTCCCTGCACTAGGAAAAATATTTTTCCAAAGTCAAATGTAAAAGGAATCTCTGAAACACAGCATGGAGTATTTTTTGGAACAAAGTAGCAGACTAACACCTCACCTAGAACTGGAAGGTCGTCGCCTCCTGGCTGAGAGCAGAGGTTTGGATTTCCCACAATTTCCTGGAACAGATGAAGAGAATAGGCGAAAGCCTAAGAAACACAAAAAGGAACAGGGGGAAATAAATAGGTTAGCAAATTATTTTAGACAAGATATAAAACAGAGTCAGTAGCAGCAGCTAACAGCAATCCAAGTATGAGGCAACAGTGGTGTGAACCCTCACATGGAATTTACGTTGGCCTGAAGAACCAGAAGCTGTTAGTTAAGCTTTCTGCGCTATTACATGAAGATAACTCCTGCTGATATTAACAAGAAGTCCTTCTACTGGACTCTTTCTTTAATCTAGAGCACTGTATGAACTAATACCAGATAGAATTCATTACATTTGTCCCAGTGGAGAGCTATTAGATGAGTGCTGACAACAGTGACTGTGCTTGGAACTCACCATCATCTTCAGAGTCAGCTGTTTGCATGGCAGTCTGTGCAGGACCTGATGAATCCTCCAATACAGTGATGTAGCTAGAAGGAAGACCACAGTCTGAATTTAGGAAAGGAAACAAGGATTCGATTTTATGCAGCCAGGCTAACATTAAGAAGTTGGAAATGTTAAACAAGATTAAGGTGAGCAGTTAAGTAACCTTTACTCAGTGGGTTCATTTCAATTTTTTTTTACTTTCAGAGCTATCTCCACAGAGCACGGCCATTTCATTCAGAAGCATGGCACATAGAAACTATGCATATGCAACAGTCCAAGCAGCCAACCCACACTGCATTCTAGGCCCATTAGTT
This sequence comes from Mauremys reevesii, assembly GCF_016161935.1. Classification (NCBI taxonomy): domain Eukaryota; kingdom Metazoa; phylum Chordata; order Testudines; family Geoemydidae; genus Mauremys; species Mauremys reevesii. Next base: position 21,507,605 of record NC_052640.1, on the reverse strand, counting down.
CCCATGGGCCATACTTCCACATTAAAGAAGGGCAACAGCAATCTGCAATTAGGTGAAGCCTTTGAACACCTACCACGATGTCCGCACAGCTCTGAATTAGGCTGAATTTGTTTGTTGTATGGATAAGTTGACAAAAAGATCACAAACGTGGACTGGGGAATTTCCTGAACAGATTCAAAGCCTTGCCATAAATGGAGGTGGCTCTGATAAATCTCAATCCTGCCTATTCCCTTCCCAACACAGAACACTGAGCACTGAAGCTAACAAGAAAGGCTCTGCAGAACACAGCTGGTCTACATTATCAATGGGAGAATAGGACAAGGGTCAGTTCACAAGCATTAGGAGCTCAGTCACAGGCCAGCAGTATGCACAGGGATGTAGGAAACAAGAAGAGAAACCAAAATATAAGATGTTTCCCATGGAAAAAGATGTATTTAACTCTTCAGTGATTCCCACTTCTACCACTCAAGGGTACTGACACTGCTCTTGCAAGGGAAGGTTCTGATTAAGGCTTATTTAATCTCAAAAGGCGGTGCTTTGGTACTAGTTACCTGTCTAACATTGCTCCCAGTTTCTTTGCAACATGTGCTCTGAACTCTGGTGTGGTCTGTAATTCGTTGCCATCTTTGTCATGGTCATTCACCTTCTGTCTGTTTGAAATAAAAACAATGTGTGATCTCCTTCAAACCCAGTAACCATCTGCTGCTTTCACCTAAAACTGAAGACTGGGGACTGGCAATGGGATAGAGAGCCTTAGACCACTAAGTGATCGATTAAAATCCAGCTCAGACTGATAGTGGCAAAAGCAACTACCATCAGAAGGCTGTTCACTAGCATGTGTGAAGTAGCTTGGGTAGTCTCAGTATGGTCCATATTCCCTAAGCATCAATCGATGTCCCCATTCACTAAGTATCAACAACATAATTGGTATTAACTGACCCTTTGCTGAGAGTCTCAGCAGCACAGGCCAAGGACTGGAGCCTGAATGCTCCTACCATTCCTTTGTCCCTGAAGAACAGAGTTGCGGGTATATCAGCAAAGCAATGTGCTGCTGCTCACTCCAAACCTGCCCCTGGAGAGAAGACTTTATTAAAAGTTGCCAGGTTGATAGGCTTGGAGACTATGCTTAAAAAGAAAAATATTGAGAATGAAGACAGAAGAATGTGGACTCTGTTGCAAGGCTTCTAAACCAAGGATTGCTTTCCCCATTGATCAGGGGAAATATTTGGTCACTTAGTATTCAACTATAGACAAAAGACAATGTCTTATAATGGGAAGGATCAGGTAACCTTAACTACTGTATAGGCAGCACAAGTTTTGCCTATAATCACTGTTTCATTTTTCTTCACGCAAACAGCACTCTGAAATCCAAAAAAAATACCTGAGACTTGGCTGAACTGGTAGTAACTTGTCCTTCCCAAAGCAACCTGACAAAACAAAGCAAAGGCAGATTAGAAATCTCCAAGACTAAAACACCTTTAATCCTAATTCCACTGTAGATGATTTTACAGGGTAAAAGTAATTTTTGCAAGATAGAATAGTGGTCGCATTCAAAGGAGGATACGGTTATGATCTGAAACATTCTTCAAGCAAACTCCACATCAAGTGACTACCTCCACTTGCTAAGATAGTGCAACATGAGTTTAATATTGGACCCAACATCTACTGGAGGAAAGTATCCAACTCTGGCAAGAATCTGATATATATCTTTTCTATTTCTATTATGATCCTAAATAGAAGGCAAGCCAAGTCCTTCCCTGAAAGTACCATATTTCACATACTCTATGACAGAGAGCCCCACAGAGACAAACTTTGAAGTTTGAATTCTGGAGCTTGACAGAAAAGCTGCCAAATTCCTAGAAGTAGGGTGAGGTACAGATGAAGGTCACTGGCAGGGTGAAGGCACAAGATAGAGTAGGTCTGAAGCTTTCTGGCTATTTAGCTACTGATTAAATTACCCAGAAATTCTGATTGGATTGAGTAGCTGGATACTATGTCTGATTTAAGTAGGAAACATCCACATTTTAAGCCTTCTTTATGATTAAACAGCAGAGACAATAACATTATCCAGTGTTTAATATGAGGCAAGGTTGTTTTTGTTTGTTTGTTTGGGGTTTTTTTAAACAGGGGTGTTTAGGGACCCATCCAAATTGTGGAGAACTATTACAAGATTCACTCTGCAGCAGAGAGGGAGCCAAGATACATATTCCCAAATCATGTTACTGTCCTAAACAGTTAAAGCTTTAGTATGGTCCAGGAACATGGATGGATGCAGTCTACATGGCAGGACTAAACAACGTTTTAACCATAACAAGGCAATACTGTATTAAAACCCTGTCTACAAAGCAGTAGCTATCACAGTTTAGACAGGATCTTAGAAGTCCCCCGATTTTCTGCTCTCTCCATCCAAGCAAGCAGACTTTGGACAGCATGCAAGACAGTCTTTGCACTTATCCAAAAAAACAAAACAAAACAGTGGTAGGACAGCCTGGGGAGTAAGGAGCCAGCATAGCAAAAATATGTTTCTTATGTATATTAATTCTCCAGATTTAATTCAAAATATGATCCATAACTCAACTGTGTGATTTACACCAAGGGTCAGGCACAGTGAAGAAAGGCAGACAAGACACCAGACATGATTCATGATGTTAGAGAATCCTCAGTCCTCCCAATTCTTTCTTTCTGAGATTAATTATTTCAGACTTATTGTAAAGGCTGTTTTTAAGAAGTGTTTTCTTACAGAGAGTGCAGGTTAACATGAGATTTAATATGACACTTTTAAAATTTTTAACATAACCTATCCCTGTTTGAGTCACGTCTGAGTTCATCATTAGATTAGTTCCTAAACCAACTGTACTCTAGACACGATCATAATTAAACATAAAGCTGCTCAGGAGGAACTGCCTTTGAGAGGCCACACTGTCGGGGGCAGGGGCTTGCACCCACCTACTGACCCATACGCCCCTCCAGCACCCAAAATCCAGGACTAGCCACCTCGCCTGCTTTGGGGTCTGGTTGCTCTTGCTGAGATGTGGGCCAGTCACAGGCTCGGCTGCTGGCCAGGGAGGCAGGAACGGAATTGGGGTGTGACAGCCTAGGGCACCCCCCTGACCAGGTGAGACCAGCCCCGCTTCCTCGGGTGCCGCGCCCACGCATGGGAGGGGAAGGGCCTGCTCTCGGTCGCGCCTGCCGTCGCCAAACCAAAGGACCCCAGTGTCACCCCCAGCTGCCCTACCGCTGCCGGGCTCCGGCGGAAGCACCGCCGACCGCTGCCCAGCCGGGTCCCAGGCGGCCTCGCGAAACCGCTCCAAGTCCTCCGCGCTGCTGCTGCTGCTCTCCGAGTCCGAAACATTCGCGCCACAGCCACCCGGGAGCGCGGCCATCTTGGAAACCGCATAGCATCCTGGGACTTGTAGTCCAGGTCACAGTGACGGGGGCCGAGAGCCCTCTGCTGAGCCCATGCGTTTGCAAGTTCCTGCTCTGGCGGGGAGACCCCGCGACCCTCGCCTCTCCCTCAGGTGGACAGGGTGAGGGAGTGGAGAGCAGCACTTCCTCAGCAGGGCTGGTTTGGGGGGCCATGCTTGTATCTCCCTCTGCAGTGATCCCTTCTGAATGATCATTTAGCCGAAAGGGACACTATGAAGATTTATGTCTGTGTTTCAGGTTGACAACCCCTTATCCAAAGTAAAAACAATTCATTAGCTGATTACATTTACTATAAGAGTGAAAAATGTATCAATGACAAGCCTATATATTTGTGCATGTGTTTTGAGAAGTTGACGGAGAATACTTGACCTTGAAAGGCACAGGTGTGCAGGGACTGCAGGGATGAGATTTTCTTTGCTTTAGATTGTAATGGAAATGTTCAGCATCTCGCTACCAGCCTTGTTGCCTTTTGTGAAGTCCCTGGGGATCACGAGCCACTGGGTGAAAAACATTGATTTATGGCATTCAAAACCAAGGTGTTGATGATGTACAGTCATCCACAGATATCACAGAGGGAGCAGAAAGTGTCTGCTAGGATCCATCTCATATGATAATCTTTCCTACATTGTTAAGTGGAAGGATGTTACCTCTCAAAAGCGGATGGGAAGAGGGTCACAAGGTGCACAAGAATCCAGAAAAACATGGACAAAAAGTCAGGTAGGCAGTATCTACTCTGTATCAAGGGGGGTGAAACACATTGGTACTGTAGTGTAAAATAAATCTGCATTGTCACTGACAGTTGTATAACTGTTGTGTGCATACAGAGGAGACAGTCTCCAAGGATCTCAAATAGGCTGATATAATTTACTAGCAAACTCAAAACCGGGTTAAAAAAAAACAACACAAAAGGAACTGCACTGCCCTACACTTTTAAGATCGGGTGGCATAAGGAATACATAATCTGCAATATCCCTGACTGGAGGTAAAAGGTTGATGGTTCAGTACAGACATTAAGATATGAGGGTATGAAGTTCATAAAGTGGCTATGTTCGGGTGTGGAGTATAATTAGTGGATATGATGATGAGGATGGATTGACCCTCATTTGGTGAGTTTTAATGTTCAGGGAGTTTATGGTTCCAGTTCATATGATCCAACGGATAAAGCCTCTTGGTCCCTTTCTCGTAGTCGAAGAACAATGTCACTCTTGTCTGATGCCTCCTGGTACTGTTGGTGGCCAGTGATGTGCTCGATGTAGATGCCCCTGGACCATCGGATGGTGTCTGAGACCATAAGGCGCCGCATGAGCTGTGCATAGCGTCGACCGATCCTGCAGGTCTGCAGCACACGCTTGTTGCAGGGGTCCCAGGTTCCCAGGGCTCCAACAATCAGGGTGTCTATCTACACCTCGTAGCCCTTCACGCTCAGGGTGTCGGCCGGGGGGGCGTACTTTTCCAGCTTATGAGCTCGGGCTTCTCGAAATGACAGGGTCTCCTGTTCTCAAAGGAGACCGTAATGTTGACGAGGATGCTATTTTTTTGGGCCTCGGTGACGACGACATCAGGTCGTAGCTGGCTGTCAGTACCAGGGATGGTGCAGTTCACAGAGATCTCCCCCAGGCGTGGTGCGAAGGCTTTCATGGGGCGGTTCTGGATGGCGTTGTGGCGCAGCTGCCAGGCTCTGGAGTGGGGTTTCCAGCTGCACAGGACGTGGGGCAGGGTCTCGTTGGAGTAGCCGCACTTCCTGCAACGCTTGTCTTGGTTCCCGTGGCAGAGGGCTCCGTTGAGCAGGATGCAGTTGAGCCGGGCATGGTGGCTGAACCACCAGTCAGCGAAACAGGTGAAGCCGCTCCCGGTGTTGTCATCAGACCTGATCTGCGGCACCCAGACTCCCAGCTCCTGGAGCTCCTCGCATCACTCCCAGCGGTGTGAAGCCGATGCACTTCCCCAGGCAACGCGTGGCGTTGCGAGTGCAGGACCACAGTGAAGTAATGTCGCTCCCATCCGAATTCCCCATCCAGGGAGCCGCCCAGGAAGGTGGCGATGTCTTGGTTGGAGGTACTACACACATCTTCATCATAACTGTGTGTTGTTAGTTGATACACTTGCATACAAGTGGAAATTCCAGCATGGCTGCTTGTTTATAGCTTTGCTGTGGATCTTGCTGTAGACATCTGCTACTGGTGTTGACTTCTTGGCTCTTAGGGCCTCTGCTTTCCCAGGCTGAAGCCATAGGTAGTTCATGGTTTGTTTAAAAACAATAAGGCCACAGGGGATGGGGGGCTGGACGGACACAACCACTATGGCTTAAACCATCTCCTCTGTCTCTGTATGTAGACCAGTGCAGAAGCTGCACTCTTCTCCCACACCCCCCAGGCCCTTGTGTGTGGAATCCAGACACTGAAGCGTGTTGCGGTGGTCTAGTTCCCTTAAGTTTAGTAGAAACAATACCATTGTTTGGTGTTTAACCTTAAGTTAACCCCTGCTCCACTGCCCTAGGAACCAATGTGTGTGGAACCAGCCTCCATTCCCCCCTCATACTCCTCCCTCCCGGGTGTGGAAGCGGGACTCCTTTCGCCCCGCTCCCCGCGGGGCGTGGGATCGACGTGCCCCAGCCCTTAGGGCGTATGAGAGTTGCCCCCGGCCCCTCCGGCCTCCCTGGCAGGCGGAACCTGATGCCGCGGCCCCACGTGCCGGTCGAGAGGCTGGTCCCGGACAATGCAGGCGGGGCTGGGTTTCCGGGGGATCAGGTGACAGCGGCGGCCCAGGGAGGAGAAGCCGGAGCGGGGATTGGAGCCAGCTGGGAGTCCGAGTCTCGGGGCTGTTGTGGGGGTCGCGGCACCTGCTTCTCAGGTGAGCACCAGGAGGACGGGACGGAGACTGCCGGGGGCCGGCTTCGAGGCCCTGCCTGGGCTTGCGGGCGGGCCTGAGGCCTGGGACGGGAAGCGGGCTGAGGAGGGGGTCGGTGGGGTGGGGCTTGGGAGGGGCTGAGCTGGGCTGTCGGGTGGGTGTGTTGGGCATCCTGTCAAGTTAGCAGTAGGGGGTCGGGAGCGGAAAGGAGAAGCCGAAACCTCTGGCTCCTCAGGCAGGCGCCTCTCGCTCTTAGTTTGCCCGTCTCTGCGGGAGGGCGAACAGGTGGTGTGCAAGGGGGTGTCTCCTCACTGAGACACTGAATTTACATCGGTTTACATTTAGTTTTTATTACCTCAGACCATTAACTGGGTAACTCATAAGTCTGTATCCCCAAAAAGAACAGGAGTACTTGTGGCACCTAGCTAATTTCTTCGAAGAAGTGAGCTGTAGCCCACAAAAGCTTATGCTGAAATAAATTTGTTAGTCTCTAAGCTGCCACAAGTACTCATGTTCTTTTTTTGGAAATCACAGTTTGTTAATGCTTACTCTCCCAAACTAGCACGTGGCACAGGGAGTCCCAGTATCTGGCTTGATTCAGGTGGGAAATAACCACTCTCCTCCTCCCTGTGTGGCTCTTTGTAAAATGTTATTTGGTAAACTGTCGCTTGTCCCAGTTGCATTTTTTCTGTAACACTGACTGTGTCCTGTGTCACCTTATAGACTAACAGAAGTATCGGAGCATGAGCTTTCGTGGGTGAATACCCACTTTGTCAGACGCATGACTGACTGTGTTGTATTCCTCTCTCTATTTGTCTTACATTCCATCCTTTGATTTTCTTGTCCAAAATGGTTTAAGATTATATCAAAATAGACTGAGATCACTCTTGTATTTTCTTTAGTGAATTATAGAATAGCAGATTTTAGGTTTACATGTAACAGTGGGACTTTGATTTTTACTTTTGCAACTGAGGAAGATGGTACTGCTCAATGGTTGGAGCAGGAGTCCAGTAGCAAGGAGACTTGGATTCTATTCTCCTTTTTGCTTCTGGGTTCCTGTGTGTCTGCAGGGAAATGATTATTTGGTTTCCCCATCTGTAAAAATTGGGATAATTTACACTCCTTTGTAAAGTGCTTTGGCCTCTTAACATTATTTGTCGCTCTCTACATTTAGATTTTTTTTTCTCCCCAGGGACCTAAAATGTTTCATAAGTGTCCATCAAAGATGTGACTATTTATAAATAGATTCATATTTGGGTTTTAGTTATCTTCAAATGTAGTAACTTCTGATATATTTTAATTGCCCTCTGGGATTGCGTTATATGCTTTAAACCACATAAAAACAATTGTCTTTTTTATTTTTTTAATTTCAAATAAAACCTCCCCTGGCAACCTATAAAGTTCTAAGTAGTCCACATAGTACATTTATGACCAATTTAATCCTATAAAACACATTACATAATCTAATATCATCTGAATATTTTTCTGGCATTATCTAACTGATTATATCAGTTTTCTTTATCCCTTAGATTTGCCATGGTTTAAAAAAGAAGTGTGGTTCATAGGCTTCATTCCAAGTTCTGTTTAAGTCTGTTATCTGTTTAATGGATGGGAGAGAGCATAAAACAGAACAAAGCTATCATTGTCTTTTACATGCTTGGTGTTCACAATAGTTTTTTATACTAACAAAGTACCTTGCATTTGGATAGCACATTTTCTCTCAATGGATTCCAAATCACTTTTTAAACTTAGGCCTCAATCCTGCATTCTAATTCTCTAGCACAGGTCCGTGAAGAGTCCCACTGAATTAAATGTGTCTCTGAATTGCTGCATGGGTCCCTGATAGTAGATTAATGTGCAAGATGGTGTTTTAAATTGATGTTCAGGCTATATATATATGTAGGGACCACTTCATCTAACACTGAAAGGGATATACAGCACAGCAACATAAAAACCACAAAAGGAGAATAGAACATGCATGACTGATTATCTAAAGAGTGAATCGAAACATAACCTATCAGGAGATGGGGGAAGGGAATAAAGAGGCAACTAGGTAAATGTATGTTTAATAATTAACAGTTTTACTTCAGCAGGAATGTACATGCTGTGAATGTCAGGAAATAAACTTACTGTTTTTCACGGGGCTGTCAGCAAACGTCAGTTCTTGCAGAAAAAGTGACCTGTGACCATATGTCAGGTACACTTAAAGTTCAGAGAAGTCTCATATCGTAAGTTTCAGATTTGTGTTTTGTTTTATGTCTGAGGGTCTTCCAAACCTAGTGTCGAGAGAGAGATTTTCTTGAAACTTTTATAATATTAATGAAAACTGATCATTTTATAATTTGGATTGCCATGTTTGCAACAAAAACATTGTAATATTGTGCTAGTACATCAGAAGAAAGTGAACCCAAAATTTTCATTGCCCAAGCAGAGGGAAATTTAGAACGTGAACAAAACAGAATCTGTCATGAGAAGCAAACTAGACTTGAAAAATTCTTTTAATTTTAGTAATCTCTTCAGTAATGTAACACTGTGACACGTTAGTAAAACGAGCAAAGAAACTTATTTTTCTATACAGGTTTTTTAACCTGACAGTGTTCCTTTAAATCTAATATTGAAGATATACAGCAAAGAGAAATAATTAAAAATGTTAATATGTAGTCAGTGACCTAGCGCCCAATTAGAAAGCAGTTATTCTTAATATTTATGAAATAACTAACATTATAAAGCAAACACTTCTAAACATTTTATATACCCTACAAATATGATTGATAACTTAGGTGACATTATCTTCTGATGCTTTCTATCCTGCACTCTGAATTCTTGTCCATCTGTGCTCTTTGTCACTGAGATTTTTGGATGCTTTAATTTAAAATTTCATGATCTCTTTTTGTCTTGTGAAGTTCCTCGTAGTTTTCAGAGGCAAATTGCTGTATCTCTGGAAAATCTCTAATTTCTCTTAGATCCACACACTTGGTCTCTTTCACAGGCTGATGCTCCAGCCCTGCGTTTCCTGGTGCATCGTTCCCCCACTTCTCTACTCCAGTCTGTCTTTAAAATATATTTCCTAAATATTTTGTGGGTATCTTCTCCTCAGTTGCTTCTTGCAGGCACACAGATGAACACATAAACCTCACCAGTCTCCCATGCTATTATTTCCTCCTCAGTCTCTCAGACCATCTGTTCTCTCAACTGCCATGGAACCTTCAGGCCCCAGAGTGCCATCTGCTTCTTAAAGCCCTCTTTCTCCTCATGTATTCATTTGCTCTTTCAACCAGACTGGCTCCAGAAAAGCCTGGATAACGGAAAGGGAGGCATGTTATATCCCTTCTCATATATCTTCTCCTCCCTCCCTTTTTGTTTATTTAAGGACATCTGCATGAAAACACGTTCCTTTTTTCTTAACAGTTCATCTGTTCCTGCTGTTTGTTCCCCATGTCAAGTAGGAATACACTGTGATATCAGTCATTTCCACAGCAACCAGTTGTGATATCACAGAGGATGATGATTTCAAATGGGGGAATAAACAGCAGGAACAGATGGACACTTAAGAAACAAATACTTTGTTTTCATGGAAATGTCTTGGTAACAAAGAACAAGGGAAGAAAAGTGGAAAATCTTTGAAAACTTGCCATGAGGTCAGAACTAACTCTTGCACCTTCTCCTTCCTTCAGTTTCTTTAATGGTCCTGGCATTTGTGAGTTGGGCCTTGAAGAGCTGGTCAAAGGACAAAGGTTTAGTAAACCTAGATTGGGGTCGGCAACCTTTCAGAAGTGGTGTGCCGAATCTTCATTTATTCACTCTAATTTAAGGTTTTGTGTGCCAGTAATACATTTTAACATTTTAGAAGGTCTCTTTGTAGAAGTCTATAATATATAACTAAACTATTGTTGTATGTAAAGTAAATAAAGTTTCTAAAATGTTTAAGAAGCTTCATTTAAAATTAAATTAAAATGCAGCGCCGCCCTCCCCCCACCCCCACCCCCCGACCGGTGGCCAGGACCCAGGCAGTATGAGTACCACTGAAAATCAGCTCGCATGCCGCCTTCGGCATCTGTGCCATAGGTTGCCTACCTCTGACCTAGATTATTACCATTGTACACCCAGTTCTTTCTCCCCACTTTTAATAAATACTTTTGTGTTTAATTTAACCTGAAAGCAACAGTGGCTCCTGAGGTGCTTATGGTGTCTCCTTTATCTGAGCCCTGAATCGAATACAAAAAGGATCTGGCCTGTTTTATCTGATTTTCTTAAGTGTACTTCTCTGCCTAGCATTTCTTTTAACAAGCTCAGGTGGTTGACTGAAGGTGGTATCATCTTGGAATTTACTCTCAGACTTATGAATCTGTTCTAGTTAGGACATAAGTGATCCAGTTATTATGGATTGAGCAAATGTGCTGCTTACTCTCTGGCTCTCAAATCCTGTCTCACTTTAATTTCAAATGTATAAATAATAATGTTTGTACAATACCATAGGAGTCTGCATGGTGCTTTACAGATAAATATAAGATTGTCCCTTCCTGCTCCAAAGAGTTTATTACAAACTAGGTTAAATAAGACACCTTGTGCCTCAGTGAGAGATTACAACAGACAAGTGGGTGAATGAGACAGTCTTGCACAGTACATGCTCATAAGGTTACTTGTTATTGTCTTAGCTTATTAATTATGTTTGTAATCTTATTATTTTTTTAATTGATGAATTCCTAATGCAGGATTAGGTCTGAAAGAGGGTATAGAGAAGAGACTTGGAGGAGGTGCAGTTACAGGGTCAGGAAGGTCTTTCTTTCCAGGAGTATAGGTCAGCATTGGAGAAAGTACAAAGGCTTTTGTGGGAGAAAAGCTGAACTGGGTCACCTGACAGCTTAAGTGGGGTGAAGGAAGATATTGGCAGAAACAGAACTAATTACACCTTTTTGTGTATCTGGTTTCTCTCTTGCATTATGACCAAATCTGCTTTAAAAAGAACATTAAATCCAGATCTGAAAATTCATGCTATGGATCCCAAAATCTGTAGAGGTTAATCCTTCCCCCATCTCTCCTCCTACTAAAATATTAAACCAAGCAGAATACCACATGAGCGAATCCTGGTACTTTAAACATTAACTTCTTTCTTCAGTTTTGGATTTTTTTTGTTATTGGGGTTCATTTAAACATTCATTATCTGAGCAAGATAAGCTAATGCATCCTTTCTGCCAGAATCTTTAGCAGCATGAGAACAGTGAAAAATTTTTTTTAATGTGTAGTTTGGGAATTGGTAACATTTCCACCTGTCCTGTACTAAAGCATTTTTTTTTAATAACAATGGCAAACTGCCTTGCTGATGAGGGTAAATGAAGCCATGCTGTGAAATGCTGGGAGTCAGCAGTGCTGAGAGGCAGTGTGCATTAAGGCACAGTAGTTGTGAATGCTGAGTTGTCCTTCTGGGACCCCAGGCAAAATGATGTAACTGAGTGAAAAAGCTCTGTAGAAATAAATCTCTTCTCCTTCCCCATTTGTTCTATTGTGGTGTCATTGATGCAATACTTTAATTGGGCTCAGGCTTGACACTTTTTTAGTCCTGCAGCAGAATTGCATTGTATGAAAAGAACTCTGCGATAAAAGCTGGAGATACTGAAGTTTTGTTTTACAGCTCTGTATGTGTGCTTCAGCATTACTCAGGAAGCTGAGGTGACCTTTTTAGTACTTGTGGGGTAAGTTTATGCAGTCAGTAGTTTATGAAAGGTTCTAGTTGCCCTTTCCAAATAATTAATTTCTGTGTACTTGTGAAAGTTTTAGACAATCATCTGTTTCTTTGATTTATAGTATCTATGATTTATAGACTTTCAGCATCTTGGTATCTGAGCTCCTTATTTTTTTAATTGTTTTTTCTTGGTTAATTGTGACTGACTCAGCAGGTATAGATTTGTTCTTGATTACTAGATTAAAAATCAGAGTAGACATCTGGTATTTGTATTGGATAATAAAAGTATATCTCTATTCCTTGGGATGTACATGTCTTGTACCCATGCTGCCTCCATTCTGTAAAGTGCTTCGGGATTCGCATGTCATGGAAATCCCATACTAAGGTTTATGGTAGTTATGTTTTAGCAGAAAGAAATAAAAAGAGAGAGAATCCTGTTGAGTAAACATAGATGATATGTGCTGCACAGGTAACATATTAACATGAGTCAAGAGCATGTGAGCTGTACAAACAACTGGGATGTTCAGTCCTCAGTATACTGGGTGCTTCTGCAACATAATTGCTAGAAATGTTCACTGTTCACTTCCACCCACGGCCATGACAGCAGTGAGAGGGAAGGGTGGATAAGAAACAAGAATGTTTTAAAATAAATATATTGGAATGTTTCAATTTAAACTAAATTAAATGTATTTTTTTAAAATATATATTAGGTAAATTTGAAATTGACAATCTAAGGCCTAAACTTGTTGTTATATAGTTAAATAATTTTAAATTAAATACAAAAAATATTAAGCAGTATATGTTTGCTGCTGAGTTTCAAAGAAAGTTAGACTCACTGAACTGTTGTAAGCATCTGGAACCCAAATTTGTTGAAGTGCTAAACCAGATTGAGAGCAGATACTCTCTTGCACCTGCAGAAGAGGCTAACAGAGTAACTTTTTAAATTTTAGTTTATTCAGCTAGTTCAGTTCAATAGCTAGTTCAGTCAAAGTTAAGAAGGAAAAGGCAGAAAAACTTGTCTTCCTCTCCCAATCTAGGAATAAAAATCAGGTATAAGATGATGAGATCTACTGGTTCTAAAATCTTGAATGACGTGGTGACCAGAAACACTCATTTCCGTTCACTAACTACAGATAATGCTTCCTTTGTTTAATACATCATCTAGTTTAAAATGCAAAACATTATTGATACACTTTTTTTTCTTATGTATCCGATACATTTAAGGTAGTTCTATTTAAAACCAAAATTTAAAATGCTGTTTTTGTTTGTGCATTTTAAGTACATTCCACTCAACCTCCAAAAGGAGCTTGACACAAATCACAAGTTAAAAAAACAAAAAACTTATCTAGTAAATAAGAAAAACCCCATTTACCATTTTTCTAACATAATCAAAATGTAAAAATTAAGAATCTCCATAAATGTAAATTAAACTGTATAATTGCTTAAATAAATGTGTATAGATATATTGTATCCCATGGTTAGCAAAAAGAAGTACCAAATTTAGTACAAAGGCTGTATTCAGTTGCAAGTCAACATGTTTTAATTTTTACCAACCAATGAGAATCAACCTGTCTTGAGAAAAATAACTAAAAAATACCAATGTGAAACACATCTAAAATTGATGATTTAAATCAATCCACCCTGGTGCGAGGATCACTTCCGTCCACCTTCTTTTCCTGGGCTCCTGGTAACCTGAACTAATGGATGTAAAAAAAAAAAAATCCTAGAATCATTGAATGACCCGTATGTTCAACCTGAGAATGTGGGATGGGGATAAAAAAGACCTCTTTAGTTTTCTTGTAAACCTCACTGAATTCTAGAAGAAAGGTGTGACTTAGTCTCCTGACATGGTCCTTTGTTAAACCCCTTTTCAGGCTGTGCTCAGACATTTGTGCCCTGTACTGAATTTTGGGAAGAGCACATATGACTAAATGTACATGTATCAACAATACACTTTGCAAAGAGTAACTGCTCTTTGGTAACATTTGCAAGAAGAAGGGGGTGGGAAACCTGTCTTCATTTTCAGCCTTGGGGTTTAATGTGCTAGTCAGTCAGTGCACCCAGAATTTTAAAATGTAGGTGATATCAACAGCTAGATGTTGGAATCTGGGATCCAAATGGTCCTTGGGCAAGTAATCTGAATATTTTTTTCTTCTTTCAGTTTCAAATAGGACAATAATGTAACAGTGTAATGCAACTGGAATTTCTTTTTCTCTGTCTCATAGGATTCCAGTTGGAAGATTTTACTGACCTTGGATCTGATTAATTCCTGAGGATGGCAAGTAAAGGGCCCACGGCATCTACATCCACTGACAACTCCAGCACTGGAGGGACCAGTGGCAGCAGCAGTAGTAATGGTGCTGGGGACAATACTAATCAGGACAGCACTTTTGAATGCAACATCTGTTTAGACACTGCCAAGGATGCGGTTATCAGCCTGTGTGGGCACCTCTTCTGGTCAGTATTCTGCTTTCCTTAGGTAGGCCAGAATATGGGTCTTACAAACACACTTTTATCATCCAGGAGCTGAGGATATAACAAGGTTAAATGTCAGATGAAAAGTCCAGTTTTGCAATCTTAAAATGTGAATGGGATTATGGATTTGGAATTGAATGCTGTAAGCAGAAATTTGCTAACTTACTGTTCTGCCCCCAGATCCATTTTTCTGTTAAATATGTAGTTACTCCAGGCTAGTGTTGGTCTTCTTAAGTTTAGCTTTTGGTAGCCCTCTGGATTGTTGTGCTAAAAACTGAATTGCACAGCCTTGATTGATATAATTTGGCAGAGCAATATTATTCTCATTCATGCCTTCTGGCTTGGCACACATCCACTGTTTGGGTCTAAATTCCTCTGTAACTCACCCATACCTGGAACTGCTTTGCACCTTGTCCTTGAAGCAGGCTCTGGAGTCCAAATTAGGAATTTTTAGGCAAATCGCACCCTCACCGCAGGCCTCTTTTCACTGCTAGTGCTGACAGAAATGTTGTAGAGAGCCCATTTTTGTTGTGAAGTTATTTTTCTTACCCTATACCATCATGGCAGTGGCACTAGCTCTTCAGGTCCACCGTCTGTCCAATGTGAGCAGATGTCCCATAAACACAGTGAAAATGTTATGCCTCCCATTTGTCTTGTCTGGGTTTGAGCATTGAAGTAGATTGCCCTGCTTTACCACAATACTTCAGTGGGCTGCAATGGTATCTTTTGCCTCAAATGTTACTGTTTTGGTGTAATTGAAAGATGGAATGATACAGGAAATAACCCTCTTTCCCCATTTTTTTTTCTTAATGCAACAGTTAGCAAGGGTTGACATTGCTAATTATGTGGGGTTTTAAACACTATGGATTAAATTCAGGTCTCAGTTAAACCTGTGTGGTTGCATGGGTGTAAGCAAGTAGAATTTGGTTTCTGGTGTCGTCATATCAACTGTAGGTGCTTGTTATCTGGCTTTTTTTTTTACAATGAAACCTTCTTGTGATCACAACTTTTTGATTAAACCACCTAAGTGGGGTGACTTTACACCAGGATTGAAGGTCTAGTCTTTCGGTGGACAATCTGCGTATTGTTTATACCACATGGAGAGCAGTTGATTGCAGTGTCTTTTGATAAGTAGTCTTATCTTGTGTCCTGTTTTTGTTTGATTTTGACTTTTTTAAAGTTGCCACAAGGACTTTAATTGAAGTAAAGTGTCTTAAAGGGGAAATTAGAATAACCCTACTCTGTTCCTCATACTGCATGCCCATTTTAGAATTAACAGCGTGATGCATAATGTACATTTCTCCATATCTCTCCCAATATTTTAGCCATGTGATTCTTAAGATCCTAACGTCATTCAGTTGGCATCTTTCTAATTTGCATCTTTGCCTAGGACATGAGCTCATGGGATCAGTGAGCAGAATCTGTGCAAAAAGGCCTAGAAGGATGAATTTAAGCCTTTGTGTATGCCTTTTGTGCTGATATCTAAGGCGGTGGAACTTCTAGATGGTGAGAGTACAGGGACCAAGAGTTGTGATGTAGTTTCTGTCCATTTGGCAACCTAGTGTCAGATTGAAAAACTGGAAGGGCCAGAGGAGGTTTGACTTTGGCTGTACTTTCAGAAGTTCAGTTTGTTCTAATGCAAAGTTATGGTACTGACATTGCTGATTCTTTAACCTTCTGCTGTCCCTTAGGTGTGCTGTCCCCAATATACTCTCTATATTTTCCAAATCTCAGTGTAAGTTACTAACTACATTTTTTTTTTTACCTTTTTCTCTTTCTGTCCTGTTATCAAATCACCCTGGGAATACCAACAGTTGGCCTTGTTTACACCAGGTAAGATCGTTTTCTTTTTACTTTGTCTTTCATCAGCTCCTATTACACAATAACCCCCTCAGTCCTCTAGGGTATTCTGTCAGAAGCTGCAATATCCCCTTCTCTTTCTAAGCACACTTCCTTCTCTCCAGGGCAACCAGAATGCACTAATGAAACTTAACATGCAATAATTTGCAATCCACTTTTCCAGAGGAAGAGAAGTATAAGCCCAAAGTCCCTTTTTTTTCAGGGTCTTAACCACTCAAATATTTAGTGATTCAGGGAGGAGAGTTTACATATGGCAGACGAGAGGGCTTAGTATGTAGATTAAAAACTTGAAGCACTTTTCTTGCCACGCTTACTGTTACACCCCTACTCTGTGTATGTTGGAATCATAGAAACAAGAGCTGAGACCAGACTAGTCCTTCCTTCCCCAGGCCAGTGCGGGGTTGTTTCTGCAGTGTCGTTTTCAGAGTTTTCCCAGCCCAATTACAAATGTACACTTCAGCAGATGTGATATAGCAGTTTATTATACTAAACTACAGCAAGTACTGCCCAAATCTGAGGCACTTTGGCATTTCCAAAGGGTAGGCAGTTTGCCTCCTTGTTTTTCAGAATAGCTGTAGAATTCTATTTGGCTGGCTTTTGTGTGGCTGTGTGAGAGATATTTGCATGTTGTTATTGTTCCATTGTTCTCATGGTGCCTTATTTATTTTGTTTTATTTTTCTCTTGTAGTGGTTGGAGACCAGGCCAAACAGGCAGGTGTGTCCAGTATGTAAAGCAGGAATCAGTCGAGATAAAGTTATTCCTCTGTATGGAAGGGGTAGTACTGGACAGCAGGACCCCAGGTAAGGAATCCAAATGCAGCCACTTCTTTGTGGAAACGACAAACCTAATTATTATACAGTTGATGTGTCAGATAAGAGATGGTCAAAACTTAGGGGAGGTGATATGTCTGCCAAATACATCCTGGCTCTCCCAGGACCTGGATTCCCATACCCTGTTTCTTGCTTATCTGTGGAAATCTATTTTAACTGAATTGAACACTAATTACTAACTGAAGATGGCACATTGTGCAAAATATTACCTGACTAGGACAACTTGGACAGGACATTCATTGGGCTGATCACAGTTTTCAAGCTCCCTTGATTGTGAAATGTAACAAGGATGTTGTTTCACAGAAATGTAGAATTTCAATTTTGTGGATTTGGAACTGGAGGTTCAACTAACTGGTGGGCCTGCTGGCTCCTGCTAGTGAGCTAACTACACACAAGTCTGCTGCAACAATTCAGTGGTCTCTGGACATCTGTGAAAGAGCAATTAATGTTTGTTCTATTTTACTGGCCAGGGCAGGAAACTAATATTACACCATATATTGCTACGTTTATACTAACTCTGCTGTCTTTTCCAGAGAAAAAACTCCACCACGACCACAGGGACAGAGACCTGAACCAGAGAACAGAGGGGTAAGTAAAACACAAGTTAAAGTGGAAAGATTGGATTAGGATTTGGGGAGGAGGGAGACCAACTGTGAAGATCCTTTTATATTGCCTATTGTACATCTCTTGGTACCTGATGTTGTGTTGTGGATGCCTGCATTCCTCAGCATTTTATAGCACGAGTTAACTTTACTCAAACTTTACAATTAAAGCATACAGTATGGTGTTGCTTGGGATGTTATCTTTCATAATCAGAACGTGCTCCCTACGCATAAGTGGTGCAGTGCTTCTGAAAATGGTGCTGGACATATCTCTTCTTTTTGTCAAATGAGAGGTGTCTTGGAAATGTACACTGTGTGTGCTTCTGTCACTGTATGCCAAAGGTCCCCAAAGTGTGGAGCATACCCCCTGAAGGGGCGGTGGAGGAATGTCCTGGGGGCGCAATGAGGTCCAGGCCAGCCTCCATGGAGGGTGGAGAGGGAGTGCCATCCAGCCCTTCCACACCCCCAGCTCTGCTTCTGTGTCTGGCCCCAGCCTCAGCACAGCTCTGCTGATGGCCCCACGCCAGCTCCCAGCCTCGCCACTAGCCGTGGCTCCATTCTCAGCCCGGAGCCGAGGCTGGGGGCAAGGCTGGGAGTGGAGCCATATCTTGCTGCAGTCCCAGCTACCAGCCTACCCCACACCCTGGCTGGGGCCCCAGCCTTGGCCCTTTACCCTATCTGTGTTCCTTCCTCACCCTCCCCGCCCCCCGGAGCTGCAGCCGTGCTCCCAGTTCCAAGGGTGTGTGGACAGGAGTAAGGGGGGGCATGATCCTCAAAAGTTGTGGGACCATTGCTGTGTGCTGATATCCACTTCACTATAGAACATTACTTTACCATGTTTATATATACACATCCCAAATGGAGTGGGGTACGTTTATGCAAACAGCATCCCAGGTATGTAAATACAGTGAATATAAATAGTAGGCTGTACATGGGGAACAGTTATCAGGATAGATCAGAGTTTCCTAGGACAGTAAGAAGTAAGCGTGACCTGATGAAACACTTGCATATTTCCATGTAATTCAGCTTCAAGTCTCCAGAGAGCACTCGTATATCTCATTGCTTCAAACAAACAGCCCTGCTGGGTATGACTGAGGAACATTTCTACATTGAATAAATGGGAGCTCAGTAGTTCTCTGTCCGCAGAGCGTTGCCTTCTTATTAAATCAGCTGCTGCATCTTGGTAGAACCTTTTAGCAAGTGCTGCCATTAATTGGAGGAATCTGGCATAAAGACATTGCAGCAGCGGTGCTGCTTCTCCAGTTTCTGAAACTGAAGGAGCTGCCATGCAAAGAAGCATTGCTGCATCTGACCCCTTTTGTAGGGAGTTGATGACAAGACAACTGTCAACATAGACAGAAGAGTCAGAATCTTTACTAATCAAATCAAGGGGTTAGTCCATAAACTCTAGGTCTAAGAATTATGTCACTGGGATCAGTTCTGTGTACACTCAAAGCTGGACAGCTAGAAACTAGGGTATTCTCCAGAACTGATACCATTGGTATAATTCTGAGACAAGAAGGCAATCTTCTTTGGATTGGTGGAGTCTAGCACTAGGGTAATTGTTTGCTCTCCCACAGCCATTCCTTACAGTATCATTGTTTTGTTTCATACTACACCTCCTTGGGAGCCAAAAAATGTTACTGCGTTATAGGTGAAACCGTGTTATATTGAACTTGCTTTGATCCACCGGAGTGCGCAGCCCCCCCCACCCCGAGCACTGCTTTACCGCGTTATATCCAAATTTGTGTTATATCAGGTGGCATTATATCAAGGTAGCGGTGTAGTTGTTTCCTAAACATTGCACCCATTTTAAGGATTTGGATGTTCCTTGATTCAGGAGTTTCATCTTTCTGCTTGGCTAGACTAACTCTGCAATTTTGCTTTGGACCCTCTACAGTCAGTCAGTGATGTTGGATCATAAAGCAACCCTTCCTTCCCTCCTACATCACATTATGTTGTATATAACCTATTGTAGGCTCCTTGGGGCAAGAACTCTTCCCCCTCCTCCCCATAAAGCGTCCTATGGTGCTATAGGAACACAATTTTAAAGTGACTGTGCACAGCACTTGACATATATCCCGAGGAGCAATGTTGGTTAATTTTTCATGTTACTTTGATTTTAGATTGATGGATAGCAAATATTGACTCATAATTAAAACTTTTTAAAAAAACAGTGAGTGATATCCAATGATATAAATTATGATACGTTGTCAGATATCTGGTGAGAGAATTACAAAAACATTTAGCATTTGCTAACTTGTAGCCCTCAAACATGAGCTGCAGTGAAGTGTGGGACCATACAGGCACAAACTGAAAACTGTCAGACATTTAGCCTAAAGGGGTCCATTGACATGGAATATTTGGCTTCACTCTGTCTTGCAGTATAAATGACAGTATGTTTCACTTCCATTTTTTTCTTCTCTGCAGGGATTCCAGGGCTTTGGGTTTGGAGATGGTGGCTTCCAAATGTCATTTGGAATTGGGGCATTTCCCTTTGGTATATTTGCCACAGCATTCAACATAAATGATGGGCGGCCTCCACCAGGTATTATGCATCTCACCTTCTGGGAAAATCCCATAGGAGAATAAATTTCATATAGATTAATTTGTATCTTTCAAGCAAAGAACCTGCTAAATCACTAACTTGTCTGTATGCCCAAGTAAACCAGTGAAACAACATGTAGGGAAACATCCTTTTGAGCACACAGTGTTGGTGCACTGTAGAGCTAATCATTTAAGGGTGAACAACAAAGGGAAAACCTTTGCTGTGTCTTTATTATATAAAATACATTTTAAAAGTGTTTTTCTGATGATTTTACATTATAAAATACCAGCTTATGACTTCTCTCTGCTTTGCTGAAGGGCTTTTTGGAGGACTGAAGGACTGGAGAGCAATAGTGACATTGTAGGTTAAACAGGTTTTAACAAAAAATGTTTTAAAACAGTCCGACTGAACATTCCTTCCGCTCAGGTGAGAACTGGGAAAGCCCCTTCAGTGATCTGAGTGCTTCCATTCCAGTCCTCCAAAAGATTCTCCAGGAAAGCCAGAGAAGTTGAGACCTGAATTTCTGGCATTTTTAAAAAGAAGGAAAACTCCCACATACACAAAATATGATAACCTTTTTTCATCCCAAAAAAAGGTTATCGGCCTTTATGTACCATAAAGAAGAAGAAAAAACAAGGACACTACTTTCTTTGCTTTGCAGTTCATCTTCAAGATGATCACCTATGTGCTACAACAAATAACTTCCTGGTGAATTAATTTCAGTGCTGTCAATTGAGTAAAACCAGTTGGGTTACTTTAGTACAGTGGCCTCATTCTGAGGATTGCCAAACAGCCTGTAAAGCTGAAGGGTTTGGCAGTCCCTCTGCACAGTACTCAAACTGCAAGAGTCTGCCTGTTTTGGACAGAAAACCTACAGCCCAAGATTTCCAGGGCTGCCTATGATAAATCTTTTAGCCAATAGTCTGCCATACTGTGTATAGATTAAAGGAGCCCCAGTCCATGTATTTCATTTGGAATAATGAGAGAAAACTGAACTGGATTCTTAAGCTCTTGAAAGGGCTGCTAAATTGTATACCCCTTGGAATCTTCATTTAGGCCATTAGTTGTGCCTTGCTTTGTACTATCTGCGTAAGCGTGTGTCCATTTGGAGCTAGAGACTGTGTGGATTTGTGCTGGTTTGGGTTAAATAAGTACATAAGAATGGCCTTACTGAGTCAGACCAATGGTCCTTCTAGCCCAGTAGCCTATCTTCTGACGGTGACCAATATCAGCTGCTTCAGAGAGAATGAACAGAACAGGAAATCAAGTGATCCATCCCTTGTTATCCACTCCCAGCTTCTGGAAATTAATGATTATCAGTAATCCTTTTTTAAATCTGTTGTTCATCTACAGGCTCAGTATTTAGTTTTCAGCTCCTTTAAGCTTCCCACTAGTTTTATTGGTATAAGACTCCCCTTAAGATTTTCTGTCTGTTTATAACTTGCTTATTCTGAGGTAGCTTCCTCTTGTGGAGGACAAAGGCTGATGCAAAACTTTGTAGTGTAGAACAGTGGTCCCCAATGCGGTGCCTGTGGGTGCCATGGTGCCCGCTGGGGCCTCTATGTGCACCCGCATACTGACCGGCAGACAAGCATCTGCCGAAAAGCCGCTGAAAAGAGGCATCATCAAGAGGCGTTGCCGCCAAAATGCCGCCGAAAAGCAGGGTCACCAAGAGACATCGCCACCGAAATGCCGTTGATTTTCGGCGGCATTTTGGCAGCGACACCTCTTGACGTTGCCGCTTCTTGGCCGCATTTCAGCAGATGCTTGTCTGCTGGCCACGGTCCTTGGTGGCTCATCCTCCGGCGCCCGCCACCTGGAAAAGGTTGGGGACCACTGGTGTAGAAACACCTGGCTGAGATAGACTTACTTCAGCATTGTCTTTTGAAAATCTCTGGTGAGGACTGCAAGCTTGAGTAGGGTCACGTCCCCAGACCTAATCTTGCTTTGTGGATCTGACGTTTTGAATTCCTTCCTAATTCCCAGCGTGAGTGAGGCAGTCTGAATCATTCCTGTAACAGAGAAATTTTGCCAGTAGCAGTCTGTCAGCTGGTGGGTTCCTTGCTAATCTCTCTAGACTTGTGAATATGCTATGTGCAGTATATACTACATCTTGAAGAAGAGGAAAGAACTGAACTGTTTTCCTTCCTGTTTTTCAGCTGTTCCAGGGACTCCCCAGTATGTGGATGAGCAGTTCCTATCCCGTCTCTTCCTGTTTGTGGCTCTGGTGATCATGTTCTGGCTGTTGATTGCATAACTGCTCTATACCCTGTATATTCCTGGTCATCAGGGTCTCTGAACTAGCTAAAAACTGCTCCCCCATCCCACTTTAAACCTTTTGGTGTCTGGTTCCATTGCTAATCACAGGTTCCAGGAATCAGTGGTGCCACAACATATTGAGGAATCTCGCATGTTGCACCAGAACCTTGGAATTAAATAACAGTTAAAAAGCATGTCTTACCTCAGCCATGTCTCATACCGCTGGTATCCAGATACAACCGTGGACCGAGCTTTGAGCTTCACTCTCAAAGGGAGCGTTGCTTTGAAATCCTGTGCCAATCAGCTAGGCCAAGTTTATGTGGAAGACACTGGTACTGAAGGAGTGTGGGCAGGTGAGGAAAGGAACCTACTGCATTGTTCATCAGTATCACGTGTGTAACATCCATGATGGGAAAGAAATGCATCAACTGAAGTTCCAGAACATTCTTTAATCTTTTTATATCAAAGTCCAGTTCTTGCCAGGAAATATCTTGCGGCACTAATAAGACTTCTTTGGGAGGGCATCTGCCTGAAAATGGAATCAGCTTTGGAGACCAGTGTTCTATACCTGCTGTTACTCACCAGAGTTGTGAAAAGTCCATGGCACTTGAATGGCTGTAACTGGAGGGGTTAAGAAACTTCAGCCTAAAATGGTAAAATAATATGAATTTTTCTGGAGCTAGACTCTTGAAAATTCTCTCATCATGGGTTTGGGTAGGGTTGTTGGACAGTGGAGTACCTCTCTGGCCACATGCAGTGCCGTTCCTCAGTGACAAAGCAGTGTTTGTTTTTCTTGGGTTTGTGCAGCTGTTTTTGGCTTTACTCATGGATAGTACCTTCATAACTCTATTGCTGTAGCTGCACTCACTCCTTCTTCCAAAGTTGTGAGACTTCCAGGACTATTGTGTACTCTGAATAAAATCATTTTACGGATCTGAGATCATCTTGTTTGGGGGGAGAGGCCACAATGGGGATTTATTAAGTGAGTTGAGGTTAACTTTTCAGACACATTTATTTCGGCAAAAAATGAAATCTAAACTTGCCTAGCAGGTGCCACTGTAGGGAATAGTGTAAGACCATTGCCTGTATGGTGGTGCCCAGCTGCTTCCAGCCTATAAGGAATAGCTGTAGTGCACGAGCTGCTGCAGGTTTACCAAAGATAATAATTTGAAGGACAGGAGATTACAAATATTTTTGTGCTTGGAGGAGGATGTTGTAGAAGTTGTGCCCACAACTCTGAAAGCTTTTATGGAATTCTGTTAGGTATAAAGCTTTAAAAAGTGTTTCTGATTGATTCTCTGGATCCACAGTACCTGAAATATGAGGGATTTTTTTACCTCTGTTTGACTTTCTTCTAATTCTAACTGGACACTTTCAAAAGGATTCTCTTCTGTCTTTATTTTGAGATGCTGTTTCTTTGACTCAGATCACTAATAGTCAGAGACTCACCTTCTGTAGAGAGGAATTTTGTGACTTCCTGGGCAATAAATCATGATATTTGACAAAACAAATCAATATATAGAAACTCAAGGACTTGCTTCAGGAGCTAGGCTTTTTCTCATGTACAAGGATGAAGTGCCCGGGCAGGACAACCATGAGCAGTAGCAATGACACTTACTTGCCTAAACACAAACTGTACATCCATCTGTAGCATGATGGTGTGGGAGGAACAGTTAGGAGTTTTGTTTGCCTGCCCCAAAAGTCTCGTCAGCAAGCAGGATTTTGCAAAGCTGGCTTCTGCAATAGTTGACCTCATCCATCATATACCAAGATGCAAGATCTGGTTGAGTATAGGTAGTTCAAGTGCTGCTCGAACAGTACAGGCACTTTGGGAGCTTCATCCCTTCTGATTGGCTTCTGTAGTGCATATTTTGGAAATTAAGTGCATTTTTATCATCAACTGGCCATATTATGAAGCTTTTTCACTGCCTTGATGTTTTATTGAGAGGCAGCTCCACCTGCTGGTGAAAAGGGAACGTTCATCTGCTAATGTAAAAGGGATTTTATTTCCTTCCCTTCTACCATTATTCTGAGAAACTGCTATGCCAGGAAAGAGAGCGTGTTCTTCCAGAAGTAATCTGGTATGAAGATTATTTCTTCAAAGCTTTTATCCTTTGAAGATGACAGTGAGAAATTCAGCTGTAACATGAACAAAAGAGGTATTAAACCAGACTTAACAAACATTTTTTTGTTTTAAAATATAAAATTTTAAGCTTATTTTGCCAGTTACTCTTGAGACGCTGAAGGGATGAAGACTGAAGTGGCTGCAATGACAGAATTTAGAGTCATTAGTTTCCTGGCAATCCAAGAATGAGATAGTTTAAGTGTTAATGCTTCTGATTTTCTTAGTGTGCATTTTGTATTGTATCATTTTTCCCTCCCTTGTATTCAGACTGCACATGGTCTGCAGTTAGAGAAAGATGGCACATACAGTGCAACCCTTTACTGTTCACTAATTTTCACTGTTGTGAAAGTGATTTAGAATAAAAAATGGTTTTACATTGACCTCAGCCTATGTGGATTCCTTTTGGGTAAGGAAGTGCAATGCTCTTGCCTTGTGCTACTTGGATTTTCACTGAAGGAGGCATTACTATGAACACAGTAGCAGAAAAAATATTTTATATCTGTTTTATTGTGGAAAGTGTTAGCAGTATCAGGGCTGCTGTTGGTACACCTGCTCTGTAGGATGCATGTCCATGATGTATTCTTCACTTAAAGAAGTAACCAGTTGTTGCTGTCTTCTGATAAATGGCAATGAAACTGTTTTTGAGGGTGCCGGAGACTAGACTTAAAGGGATATCCTCTGTACCTACTGATCCTTTCACATAGAGTACGTTCCTTGGAGCTGAAGGTGCTACCTGTATTAGCATATAGGCCAGCTATTTCTAGTCTAAACAGACCATCTGTGAGATTGAACTATGCCTCTTTTGACAGAGAAAGTAAAAAAGCAGGCATCCCTTTTGTTTCACTACTTATGTCTTTTTAAAAAAAAAAGTGACATTAACATTTTTTTAAATCAGGAAACTATCTTGTATATGGGGGTGAATCTGCTCAAGAGTGGGGACTCATGAATGGCCTTTTCACACTTCTGCCTGGACTCAATCTCTCCCATCCTTTAATGTCATTTACATAGTTGAAAAAGTTTCACCGCCACTAGCAGTCTTGAGATTTCAGAGGAAGACCAAAAAAAAAAAATAAACGGCATGATAAAAGCCTGAATTTGGGGAGGGGTTGAGCGAAGTAAAAACTGCTATTGTACACTGTAAAGCAGTGGTTCTCAAACTTTTTTTTTTCACGGACCACTTGAAAATTGCTGGGGGTCTCAGTGGACCAAAATGTTGTTTGTACGATTAGCTATCTGTTGTAAATCGCTTTGGATAAAAGCCGTACATACAAAACAACTTAATAATTAACTTTTTTTGTTCTACAAATAAAAGCATGCAACTCATATTTTAATACCAGTAGTCTTATCTTTCTAATGCAATGGTTATGCCCTCTCTCCCCCCCCACCCCAGTAGCCCCCAAGCTGGGGCTGGGAAGGAGGAGAGTCTGTCCCCTGCCACAGAGCTGAGGCTGGGAAGGAGGGCCGTCTCTCCTCGACAGCCGCAGCCCTGGAGCTAGGGAAAGTCACCTCTTTCTCTGGCTGCCACAGCCTTGCATGTCCCAAACTCCCCCCACACCCCACTGTCCCCTCCCACCTGCCCCCCCTAGGCCACCACATCACCATACATGTGTATCTTCTCAAGGGTCCAAGCACCTAATTAGGGGAACCTTGCCTGTGCAGCTCCACTAATTAGGTGAGTGGCTATTCATTGTTTTATGTGCAGCTTCCCAGGCATGCACCTTAGAGAGAACTAGCCAGGGATCTCTGAATGGAGCTCATGAACCACAGTTTGAGAGCCTCTGGTGTAAAGGAACATGGACCCCAGATTAAAACAAGGGGGGAGAAGGTGGGCAGCAGTTGTGGTGCCAGGCGGTGGAGTTGAGCAGGGGGGGCTGGCACAGCTTGGGAGCGAGGTTTGGGGATGGGAGTAGGGCTGGAGATGGGGGCTGCTTTAGTTTCGCCCCTTTACAGCTGCCCTGGCTCACACAGCACGAGCGGGGCGGTAGGATGCAGCCATGTCCCGCCCCGAATCTCCCAGCTGGTTTAGCACGTGTGGCGTTAGGGAGGAGGTGGGAGGGGGCGGAGCCGAGCTGTGATTGGCCCATACCCGAAAAGGGGCGGTCTGTGGTGCGGAAATGGCGGGGTTCTTATCAATGGATAGGTCGGTGATTGGCCTGTGACCATAAAGAGGCGGGGCTTCCAGAGGTGGGCGGGGCTGTGATTGGCCC
The DNA here is from genome assembly GCF_016161935.1 of Mauremys reevesii. Classification (NCBI taxonomy): domain Eukaryota; kingdom Metazoa; phylum Chordata; order Testudines; family Geoemydidae; genus Mauremys; species Mauremys reevesii. The sequence goes on along the minus strand of NC_052640.1, from coordinate 21,480,745 downwards.
GCGGCAGGGAAGGGGGCGGTGCGGTATTTGCCCCGGGGCGGGCGTTGCAGGCCCCCTGGGCCAGGTGCGGTATGACCCACCCCGCACGCCGTAGAGGCTGACGTCACATGTGCGGGCGAGGTCTGGAGACCTGGTGGAGGCGCTTTGGCCACGCGCCGCACTGAGGGGAGCGAGCCCGGCCGGGCGATGGAGGGGCCGCCAGGTGAGGGGCTGTGGGGAGGGGGTGAGCTCCGGTCTCTGCGCTGCCTAGGCCCCGCGCCCCGCCCTCGGGCTGGGGGTGCTCGGCTCTGCTGGCCCCGGCCGCTGCAGGGCGCGGCTCCATCACCGGGGGCGCTAAGCGCTCTGCGTGCCAGGCCCGCCCAGCGGGGACAGGTGCTGCCTGCGCCTGCTCGCACCAGGCAACAGGAGCTAGCGGGGAGCTCGGGCCGCTGCTCTGCCCCCTGAGACTCTTTTCACTCCCCCAGTGTCCCTTCTACAGCCCCCTCCCCTAGGGCCTTGGCATAGCCCCTCTCTCCTGGGACACTGGCACAACCCCATCCCTCACATCCCCCTAGGGTCAGGGTAGAGCCCCTCCCATACCCCTTCCCTGGAGCCCTGGCACAACCCCTCCCCTCACATCCCCCTAGGGTCAGGGTAGAGCCCCTCCCATACCCCTTCTCTGGAGTCCTGGCGTAGCCCCTCCCCTCACATCCCCCTAGGGTCAGGGTAGAGCCCCTCCCATACCCCTTCCCTGGCATAGCCCCTCCCCTCACATCCCCCTAGGGTCAGGGTAGAGCCCCTCCCCTCACATCCCCCTAGGGTCAGGGTAGAGCCCCTCCCATACCCCTTCCCTGGAGTCCTGGTATAGCCTCTCTGCTCATATCCTCCTTGTAGTCTCCACACATCTCTAGGACTTGGTGGACAGGGCCAGCCAAGCCATCTGTATGAGTGTAGGGCCATAAGTTTTTTTGCTTTTTCTCCATCATTGGCACACTGATCTGGCTGAGTGGGAGAGACTGTGAATTGCTAGCTGAGTGCAGAACAGCAGGGCACAGAAGTGGATGCATGGTATCAAGAAGTCACTTATAAGTTTGTGCCTAATAATGACTCAGCTAAAGGCTGGGTGTGCAGCTCCTTTAACTGCTGTGCATATCATAGCTGACATGTGAGTTCAGAGTGACCCTGCTCCTCTCCACTGGTGGAGACTGCAGATATTTTTATATTCTCCAGTCTCTTGCATCCTTTTCTGGGCAGTGGAACCTGGACATCAGCTTGAGGCTTAGTTTGCACAATGTTGAAAGACTATGTAAACGTCTCACTTGATAATGTAAAATTGCTGTTGAATCTTTATCTCTTTCATTGGCTATTACAGCTCCCTCTTGGTCTTAAATATTGATCTATAACAGTTTTTTGAAGCTTTAGTGAAAATTTCAGCAGAATTTTCCAACTTGTCCTGCAGGCATAGTGACCTTCTGGGCATACAGACAGATCTGTTGTAGATATGTTGGTCTGGCAGTCATACAGAAAGCTTGAAGGAAAGAGAGTTGTGACTCGCATTGTGAATTGCCTTCCTGTCCCAGTGCTCCACAAAAGTGGCTGTTCTTTCTCTTTCTCTGTGTAGGCATCCAGACTAATCTGTTTTTGGCACTCAGTTGTGGTCTTTTATTATGTCTGATTTCTCTTTACGCAGAGACTTGCATTCCCAGACAGGCAAAATCCCAATGGGGTCCTTTGTTGTTGAGGTTCCACCCATGCTTTATACTCCCTTCACTTTGAGATATTCCATTGCAGCTACCATCTTTCTAGCTGAAGGTTAGCCTTATAGATTATCTGTAGAGGGTACACTGCTAAGCAATGAGGCACTTCCTTTGCTCCTTCACCCAGTGGCATTCTTGTTGTCCTGGAGGAATTTGAGTTGAATGACCTACTTTGTTGATTACGTACTTCTGTTGTCTTTTTCATCCTCTCTGTTTCTCCTGGATACCTAAGCCAACAAGGGATTGCTTCAGCTGAATACATAATTTTTCACTTGCTTTCCTAAACTGTTGTGTAGTCTTGACATTGCAATAGCCGTTTAACATTACGTAGCAAGTGAGGTGATTACTGAGAACTTAGGTGAATTTGTAAAGTCCTGTTTGAGCCTTTTAGGTGACTGTCAGTCACATTAACTATCAACAGTGTGGTAACTTGTGCCTTTAAACTCCTTGGAGCAAAGGCTCTGTTTTGTACAGTACAAGGTATGCTTATGGCACTAAATAGAGGGAGCTGGATGTAAAGAACATGTATCTTGTGCACAGAGACTATTTTATCCAACAGACGCAGGAAGTCCAAATCTAGTTCACCTATTGCATTTTTTATTTACACTTTTGGGGACGCTGAACGGTTTTGCTCCTTGTCCTCATGTGTAACTTCTCAGGCACATATGTTCAGAGACTCACCCTTTACTCTGAAACATTCATCAGGCTTATTGGAAACTGAAGCGCACATTCCTATACTAAGTGAATGAAGCAGAGGCTGTGGCCTTCTGCATCTTTCTCCTGGGTTTTAAATCAACATTGTGTCTGTGAATAAGGTCAACTCTAAGTAGCAGAAAGGGGTAAAGCAGCTTATGGTATTGAGCCAAAGCTAACTAGAGGAAAAATTGATTATTTGATACATTTGTAGCTTAAATGAGCTTAACTCAGTTTGTATGGACAGTGTCACTTAAACTAGCTAACCCTTTTTTGTTAGGGTGGGTCTTGTTTGTGGCTTGAGTTACTTAGATACGTGTACATATATTGATCTCTGCACTGGGGGTGAGAGACTCGTGACTTCCTATCCCTCGCAGCTTCCTGTCTCATTATGAATGCTGAGGATGAGATCTGGAAACTGAGTTAAATATCTGTTAATATTTAGAAAAGCCGTAAGTGATTTAAAGAAAGAGATGTTCTTCAATGAAAGATTATCCCATGGGTGTTTGAGGAGAGTACCTAGAGCAAATGTTAATCATTATTGAAGTCTAATTAATGGTTTCTAGAATCAGATTTTTCTTCTAGTCTTGGCTCCTCTCCCATTGTGGTGCCCTGCCTTTTCTACTCTTCCAGGTTCTCTTTGCCATAGGTTGTCAGGATGACTCTACTCATCTGCTACCACATGGTGCAGTAGAAACTGTTAGCTCTTGAGCTGTCATGAATGCACAGATTATTTGTTCATGGTCCTTGATAAGCAAGTTGTTGACCTTTTCATCTGAGGTGTGCAGAATGCACTATGCCTAGAGGTCCATGGCAGGTTAGATTGGCTTCTCATATCTGGTGAACCTTTTCTGGTGATTGAAAATTTGATCTAGCAACTTCATCTCCATCCCAAACCTTGATGTTGGAGAACCAGGCAAAGAATTGACAAGATGGGGCAATAAACCTGGCTCCCTGTGATACCTCGAGTTGTTTTGAAAAGAGACTTCAGTTGAGAGGAAAAGACACTGGTGTGTTTCAGGATTCACAACATTGGACAATGGAGTGTCTCTGCTGGAGTTGGTCATACCTGAGGAGAAAAGTAACATAGGAGCTCTGTTCTGCTTGGTCTGGTTACCTAAGCATGTGAAGGCTAGATTTCAGGCATTAAATTTCTTTCTTTCCAAGCTTTCTAGTGAAGAGTAGAAGCCCTGTGGTGTTTGTGTTCTTATGGATCTGTGTCTCAAATGCAGTATCCTGAAGATTTGGAATACAAAACCTGTAAATAGATGGATGTGCATCCTAGTTTCTAGCTCTCTGAGTCCAGCAGAGGTGATTAGTGCAGAATCTGGGCCTGAGGGTCCCTGAGTTGAGTGTTTGCTTCTACATCTTGAGCAAACAAGGAACCTGCAGTTCATGAGAGCCTCAGAAAAATTAACACAGTGAGCAGAAACTCTGGCTCCCTTGGCCACTCTTTATGAATGCACAGAGGGTGGTAACTGGAAAGACATTTGGAAATGGCTTTTGCTCCCCAGGGAGCCATTTCATATGTCAGTGCTGTACCCTGCCCAGTTCTAATTTGCTGCAGACACTCAGTGCTAGCAGGTGACCCTGAACAGGAGCCAACTCTTGTTACATGTGGCTCAGGGAGGTGGTGGTGGGGGGGTTGACTGAGCTTCTGTCAGGCTTTCCCGGTCTCTGAAAACTGGCTGCTCATAAATTGGAAGTCTGGCCTCTTAGATGAATGCTTGGTTAATGAGTGTTGAGTTCCTTCTTTTAGCATATAATTTCCATGCAACCTCAATTGAACAAAACTTTGAGTAGAAAAAAGGTGCATTTTCACAATTGCCCCACTATGTGACATGTCTTTCCACACTCTTGACACCACCTAAACTTTGCTCTCACTTCCCAATCATCTCTTTGTGTCTCGATCAGTAGACTTTCAGGCCAGAAAGGACCATCATGATCATATAGTCTGATCTCCTGCACATTGCAGGCCCCAGAACCTGCCTCACCAACTCCTCAGTTTCCTTTAGTCCTAGCTTCATGACTCTGCCATGCTGCCCTCTACACTTGAAGTAGTCTGCCCTTGTACACCAAGCACTCTCCCCCCCACCCCCCTTACAATCCTTTTGTTGCCCAAGTTTGTAAACTGCTTGGGAACTTGTCATATCATCATGTCTATTCTAGTAGAGGCCTTAAAATCCTTCTGCCAGTCTCTAGCTGCTTCTGAAGGGTCGGTAACCCCAGGAAACAGTAAGCCTATAGGATTTGTTCATCTTTTCCAAAACCCAGTTGCTGCTTTCAACTGGAATTGTCTTTAGGCCGCATAAATGCTTGTAATAATGATGTCCCTCTGTTGGTCCCAGGATATTAGAGACATGGGGCTGGTGAGGTAATATCTTTTATTTGACCAACTTCTGTTGGTGAAAGAGACCAACATCTGTTCCTGAAGAAGAGCTCTGTGTAGCTCAAAAATTTGTTTTTCATCAACAGAGGTTGGTCCAATAAAAGATATTACCTCAACCATTTTGTCTTTATGGTAACGAGTGAGCTGACTGGCAGTCAAGGCTATTCTTCTTTAAACAAACCTCCTTTTTATTCTCCCTTATCGCCTTTTCTCTTTCCTAGGAAATCCAGTTAATTAGATGAATTGCTGTAAATCTTCTGAGTCATTAGCGTAGGGCAAATGCTAGCTTGGCTTCTATACTAGCCTAGCATATAATGCTTCTGAGTAATAGCTGAAATACTGAACTAGTTTGTCCTTGTCATTTCTGGGCATGAGAGAAAGGCAACCAAGTGTGACTGCTTGATTTATTTTGCTGAGAGTCCTGCTTTATACTGCAGAGCACAGTGACACTGATGGCCATTGTAGTGAGGCAGACAGGTCTTTGGACACAAATGTGCACAAGTGTGTTAAGGTTCCGGTTGGAAATGCCCCCCGTTTTCTAGAGTTGGGTGTCAGTGGCACTGGCTTTTACTTTTCTAGCCCTGGAGGAGTTGACATTGAACACGTAACTCAAGGATTGTCCTAACAGAGGTTGTGGGAATTCTTGCCTGATAGTGTGAAGAGAGCTTATGCTGTTTGGTAGCCATTCTAATAACGCTCTGCTTTTCGTGTGTAGGTGAAGAGGTCTGGAGATGTCTGGGCTGTGGGGACAGCATTCCAGCTGGTCAACGACTGTACAGAACTGTTAATGAAGCTTGGCACAGCTCTTGCTTCCGGTAGGTTATATCTAGCCTGTTTTTAGATATTACTTTTTCCCTGTGTTCATCCACCATTGTGTTAGCCTGTATGCTGAGTATTAACACTTACAGGGTTTAAACTGGCTGCAGTATTTTACTGCCACCTTTATGCCTACTCAGGAGAATCTTACAGAATGATCACGTGCTCCTGCTCATTACTATATTCTAATGCTGGCATAGCACTTTGAAACTAGATTGCAATTCTAATAGCTGTTTGAAACAATCTGGAGAAGTGGTGCTTACACAACACACACACAAAGATTAAAATAAAAATGAAAGCTCTGATTTTGTGGTGATAGCAGATAGGTGAGATGGTGCATATTTCTCTTCAGCTACATCCCAAGGTAGTGCCCACTGAACTAGGTTGAGGCAGTTTGAGTAGCCATGGTTCTCTCTCTCTCTCTCTTTGCCATATGTGTATGGCTTGAGGGAGCTATTGAGGATTGGCAGGAAAAGGTGCTGATGTGCAGGAAGGTTTTGCGTTCCCCAAACATACTTTCTCCCTGTCAAGCTATTTAGATCTACAACTTGCCATAATCTCTTCTGACCACATTGCTAGCAGCAGAGAGTGAAGAGGCCTTTGAAATCCTCTGCTCTTGGCAGCAGGATTTCATGCATGTAATCTGTTCCTTGAGCAATTTATCCAATTCTTGCTACATTAGTTGGATTTCTAAATGGTCCTGATTCTGAACACATGCAGCTTCTGCTGACTCCACTGTGAGTAGCAGTTGTATAACAGCCGTTGATCAGTCTCCTAAGGTTCTAGCTTTCATTTGGCTTTATCCTTTCACCCTTGCTTATTTTGTCTGTGCCCAGGGAAAGGGGGGTTTGGGAGGTGAGTGATATGTGCCAGGAGAAGTGTCTACTGTCTTGTGTTTTTTAAAGTAAAGATCCTACATTTTGGTTACTGGTGTCTAAAAAACATATTGGGCTGGCAAAATGTTTCTAGCTCTGGCAGATCATAAGAGATGTTAATCTAAATAATCTCCCAGTTTGCAAATACTGGCAACTAATACTTTATACCACTGAACCCTGGCTCTCCAATGCTAGGCTATTTGACAATGACCAGTCAAAGAGTACCAGACGATAAAGGTCACAGAACTCTAGTCTTCTCTTGTCCACACTCAAAAACAACCTGGGGGTTAAGCACTCAGGCTCCCTCTCCCCCAGCCCCTGCCAACTTGGTACCAGTAGTCAAACTCAGATGTGCATGACAGACCAGAGCACCAACTCAAAGTGAAGACTTCCCTAACTGATGCCTATAGGGCTCTGTTGGAATAAACTAACTTTGAATACAGGTTTTAGTTTTCACTTGTCTAAGTGCTTTTTGCTGTGTGACCTTTCAGGCTACTACACAAGGTGTGGGGCAGCTCTCAAGTGGTGTCGTAGCAGATGGACTTGAGGATAGGATGTGAACCACATGGACTCTTCATAATGGGCTGATGGAGACAGTCAAATCCTGCCCTTAGTGACACCTGCGCAGCCTGCATGGCCTTCGGTGGGGCTGCACAAGTCTGAGTAAGGGCAGGATGTAGTGCTGTGCACTAGCTTGATTTCCTAGTGAAGAGTCTAATCAGACCATGCCAGCAAAAGATGCCAAACTCTCCTGTCCTGTGACATGCATCGAATCGCTGAGTCTAACTGATGTTGTGCTTCCCTTACCGCCTTGTGCCCTTGACTGGCTACAACACTTGATTAAGCTACTGTGCTGAACTAAGCTACACTGTGAGAAACTACAGTCAAGGAAACTGCCATTCCCTTTCTTCTTGTTCCAGGGTGGGGCTGTGCACTAAAACAACAAATTCCAGGTTTAATTGACTGACTCGCCCTTTCTCCTCTCGCTCTGTGGCTCAGCATGTCTCTAATCTTGTGCTTAATATCCCAATGCCAAACTTTAAAAGGCCTTTACTGGTAGGAAGACTGGTAGCTGAGAGTTCCGGCAGCTCTTGTGGAGAGTTGTTTACAGGCTTCCTGTGGATTAGCTGACTTTGTCGCCTGGCACATAATTTCCCTCATGCAGATTGGCACCTCTCCAGGCCTGTTAGCTTTGTTTATCCTCAGTCAGGCTAGCCTTCTGATCACACTTCAAGCTGGTAGCTGCTGATGCTTGTGCATCTCCCTAAGGATTTAAACTCTGTCACTTCCCTCCTTTCTTGAATAGCATGCACAGGCTGTGTCCATAGATTCTGTATCTTCTCTAGGTATGGCTGGAGAGGAAAGTGATAAATTCCTATTTGATATGTACCTTGGACATCTTAAATTGTCTGGCTAGCTAGTACTTTGGCTTGAACCTACTGACTTATTTGCTGATATTCTTTAGGAGAGGCATCTGTCCACTCTAGATATGCCTTTGCATAAGGCTGTTTTCACCTGTTTCTGCTTCCAGATGTCCCCAGCCACCACTGAGATTCAGTCCCAGGGGCAATGGCCACATGGAGTCTTGCCCAGGTTTCCATTTGTCAGGCTTTCCTTTAGATTTCAGGCGTATCTGAATAGGCATAGTCGGGTCGGGTCCCCTTCTTGCTGATGCTTATGTCTGAATTATCAGTAGGATTACTGGAAGGAAAATCTGTTTAATTGTGTCTGGGCATAATTAAACTTCCTACCCTAGCAACATAGGGACACAAGTTCTGTTGCCTTCAGTGTGACTTTATTCCATGGTATAGCCTTAAGGTAGATGGCTTACCCTCTGATCAACAGTAGGTAAAACATCAGGCTTCTAATGGCCTGTGCCGATTACTTGATGCTAGTTTCCCTTCCTTGTTCCTGGCTGAAAATATCATACTAAAGCTAAAAATGTCGCTGATATTGCTTTTCTGTATAAACAATTGCGTTTGCCAGAGGGATATTGCGTGTGTTTGGATGAGAGTGGTGGGTGAGCAGAAATGGGAGGCAGAGGTGAGGGAATGTGGTGAGCTGGCCATCTGAAATGAGTTCTGTGGTTTAAGAGATAAAAACACTTTTTTGTGATAAAGGATGCAGAGTGCTGTAGTCTCTCCGACTGTCCTCCTTCCAGAAAGTTCAGGGTGGGGGGGGGGAAGCTCCTAGTACGGTTTTGTCACAACCGTGTCCATATCTTAATGCTGTCTACTAGTGGGGACAGCAACACATCTCTGTGAACATGCTGAGCGGATAGCATTGTATTGCAACCTCACTTTCTGAGTAGTTGTCTGGTGCATGCCTCCATTGTACTTCATAGCTATCTCATGGAGCAGTGTAAAGTTGCAACATTCTTGATAGGATTCTGAATGGCAAAAGTGAACTGACGGTCTTATCTCACTCTGCATTGGGGAAAGCTCTGAGCAGCAGAATAGGTTCTGAAGTTGTCTTTCTGCAGAAACAGGAAAACACCACTGCATCTTGGAAGTAGAAACTTTATTTAAGTGGGTGCTTAAATTTAGCAGAAATTGACTTAGAACGCCTCACTTTCCAAGAAAATCTGCTTACCCTCCACTGACAAGTGGTCAAATAGATTGTATTTATTTATTTATTTAAATTGTGTGGGGACAGGATTAGGATTTCAGATGGTTCCAAGGCTAATGTGCTACATTTTGTGCGGTAGATTCAAACTAAAGACTATAGCAGAGCAGTTTAAAACGTGGGACAGATATCTAATGCTTTCTCTGGCCTTCTTTTCGCTGTTTGCTTGTGAACACTGCTGGGTTTGTGTGCGCTGCAGATGCATTTGGGGCTGAGATTTATCATGTTCCTTGTAATGAAAGGCAGTTACAAAATGCATCATTTTTATCTCTACCCACTTCTTATGCTTCTCTTCTCCCCTCCTGCCCCCACTCCATCCGCATATTCTGGCAGTTACAGTAAGCACCTGGTAGAGTTCCAGGGTTGAAAGGTCAATGCTTTATCCACTCATCCTCATGAGAGTCTCTCTTTAGAGATGTCTCCGCAGTGGATGGGGTGTTTTAGCTGTTGAATCTCACTCTGGCTATCGGATTTAGAGAGAAACCATTCCTAAGTGCTCGTTTGCCCACAGGTCGCCCTGAATTTTCATTGGGGTTAGAAAAACAATGAAGCACTTTGCAGGTGGTCTGTCTTCTGAATAGTTAGAATTCCTCAGGGAGGGTGTAGCTGCTGCAGGATCTTGGTGGCCACTCTATATAAGGTAGAGTTGGATATTCCATTCTGAGCTTTTATTTTCAGGTTGTCTTCTAGGGCATTATCATCAAAGTCATTACTTGCTGTGCCCAAAGTGTGCATGGTGGTTTACAAACAAATGAGGCAAACGGTTGCTTGAAAAATTTAAATCTAAATAGACAAAAGCTATGGGTTGGGAAGCCCCTGAAGCATGAGGGCAGCGGTGTTAGTGCACATTTTGTTACTAGAGATGTGCACTGTTTACAAAGAGATGTTGCTGTTCCCAGAAACATATATGTAATAGACAATTACAGAATTTCTCTTGCTTGCTCCTTAGCATACAGATAAATACATTCAGGAACCTTTTAAGCCTTTTTGAGTTGGGCAAGTGAGTGGTGGTGGTGACGAGGAAGATCCATCTGGTGCTGCTTATTTCAGATGCTTATTCTTAGTGCATTGTGCTTATCTGTGTACCCCTATGAGGAGCTGTCACTGTCCCGGCTTGAGAATGATATGGTTTAAAGTTAGAAGTGATAGGCAATAACATAGTAAACGTGCAGTACTTCACTCCCCCTTTTTGTACAGTTTGAGGGGTATGGCTGCTTGCAGGAGTTTCACTCAGATGCTATTGAAATATTTCAATAGCTGATCACTGTGATCAGACCTTCCATTATACCATATGACCCCGCTAGCCACATCTTGTGTGGTAAATGCCTTGGAAGTACAAGGAGGCATTGGGTCTGGATCAAGATACTTGGAGTGCCTCCAGGACAAAGAAAGAAGGCACACTACCGCCTCCCCATTTGCCCAGTAGATGCCAAGCCTGCTCAGAGCTCCTCCTCCCCGTGTTCTACCAGTCCCATGAATGAACTGAAGTGCCCCTCTGTGCATGGACGGTGATCTGTGTATCTTATAGGCTGGTGGAAGTGCTGAGGAGTCTCAGTCCATGCCTTGTTCACTACCACTCCTGGCATCTAAAGTGCCACTTTAAAAACCAGAGCATTTGAGAATGTGCAGCATGTAACCCTTGCCATTCGGAGCCCCTGGGATTATCTGTATACAGCTTGCTTTAAATACACCAAGACAGTTATTTTGCAGTGTTAAAATGGAAAAAAACCCACCCCTGAAACATAACAATCTGCTTGAGTTCCTAAATCTAAAATGAACCAGTGGGGAGCCTGGAAAGTGATTTTAAGATGGAATTAATTTGTAAATGGAAGTTTTCCCTTTACCCGTCAAGGCCAGAGTTCAGGCTTCTTTGTTTCTCTTGCAACAGTTAATGTCAAATGTCTAAAAGCATTGTAAAGAAAGCAGCCCTGTTGTGGCAAATTTGTTAGTGCAGTCTGTCCCCAAATCTTGCAGGAGAAACGCAGAATTCATGACAACCTGTCAAAACAAGATACAATTTTCAATTTGCAAACAGATGCTCTGAGGCAGAGGTCCTCAACATGGTGACCCGCGGGCGCCATGGCGCCCAATAGGGCATCCAAGTGCACCCGCATACTGGCCGGCGGACGAGCATCCACTGAAATGCCACCGATAAACTGCGTCATCCAGAGGCAGTGCTGCCGATTTTCTGCGATATTCCAGCGGCAACGCCTCTGGATGACACTGCTTGTCGGCGGAATTTCGGCGGATGCTCATCTGCCGCCACGGTTCTCCGTGGCTCGTCATCTGGCACCCACCAGACAAAAAAGGTTGGGGACCACTGCTCTAAGGCCACCAATGTGAATTATGTAGATTTTAAATAGTCTTGTATTTTTTTTAGACTTCAAAAATGCACATGTTGGAAATGTTGGCCCCTGCCACACAACCCCATAATGCATAGTGGCCCACCTAATTTAGCTGTGGGAATGTTAACGTTGGCATTTCTACACTCTTGTATGTTCTCACCTTTAGTGCAACTTGTTTGTCCAGCAGAGATTAGTGGTATCTGCAGAATTACCTGGGGAAGATTAGTGGTTCTGACCAGGAGTTCAGATCTAAAACCTGAGACGTGTAATAAACAGATTAGCACCTCTTTGAGAGAAACCCTTTTATCAGAGCTATAATGTTCATAATTGAGTGATAAAACAATTGAGAAGGGAAGTAACTCTGTTCACAGAATTCTGTGGGTGGAGAGTAACTGCTGCTGTCTGATGGCTAGGACTTGTTTCAAAAGTAGAATTATCTTCTTGATAAGATGTTTCCTGTTTAAATAGAAGATTGAATATATGTCCGTTGGCTTCAAGGAAACCCCAGACAAAAATCTCTTCCCAGTTTCTTAGCTGTCTGGCTTGCTTTTATTACTTTGAAGTTGGGTTTTATCTGCTGGCTTCTTTCACAGACTAGTAGGCTCCTTATCACATCTCTGGATCAATCTTCAAAGGTCTGAAGAGCTGAGATTTACACGGTCACGTGGACTCGACCATAGAGGGGGTTCAGTCCATGACAGCGACATTAAGGGGACTGCTTTTGTCAGGAGGTGATATGCAGTGGGAGGAGGGGCTTACCAATTTTCCATGGTGTGGTGTTTATAGTACGGGAGCACTGGGATGTGAGCCCTGGCCGACTTTCAGCACACAATGTATGGAGAATGTGGGAGAAAGGAGTGCATTCCTAGACACAGACTCACAGCATTGATGCTTGCAGTGAAGCTGTCGGAAATGTCAGAAGGAATTAGATCTGCATCAGAATTGATGGCTGCATCAGGCTTTACAGCCCTGGTTCTTTCTGCACTGTCTCAGTCTATGTTAAAAATCAAACTGAGTAGGAGAAACTGACCGTTTCAGGCTCCTTTTCCCCATAAATGTAGCTGCATCTTCTCTTTACAAAAATTAGGTGCCTGGCTCTCTAATGGAGTTGAAAAGCCAGCCACAGCTGTCAAACCTGCAGCCAGTGCCTCCATTGAGCAGAGTGTCAGCTGTGTGAGATGGAGGATCTTCAGTCGGAGCACATCTAGGAACTTTCATCTCTGGTGCATGGCTGGGTTTTGAGACTCTTGTGAGAATGGCAGGTTTTACTGACTGCACAAATGTGGGAGGGCTAATAGCAGCAGTAGCATGTGTAACAGGCTAGCCACTCAGCAGAGCGCTGTACAAACACCAGTGCTTTGTGTTGGGTAGACCAGGGCTCTGAGTAGAACTGTCCACTGTTCAGTCAGTGGCATGGACAAGGCAGAACAGGCTGAAGCAGTTTGTCTGTGCAGCAGTTGCAGGTTTAAGTCAAGGATCGAGTGACTTGTTTGCTCTCAGATTAACCAATCTTTGACCTGTTTTAATGTTACATCCTGCACTGCCAATCAGGAGCCCTGGGCTGGGTTAAACTACCGGGCATGGTCTTCTCTTTCTGCCCTGAGGCAGCTGAGGCTGTATCTTTGGGGGCAGATTAGCCTTCCTCTCAGAGTGAAGGGCACTGTGCAGCAGAGAATCAACAAGCAGGTTGGAGGGACTGTAAAGGGTGGAACGTGCACACACCAGTGTGATCTAGGAAACTGCGATAAGCATTTATCTGACATAAGCAGAGGCTTAACTCTCTGTATTTGATTCTGCCCTTGCTTGACTTCAGTATCAGTACCATTGTGCCGAGAGGAGCTTTGTGTTCATACACCTGGCTTTTATTGTAACAGAAGTTTCAAACCTTTCAGGGTGTCTGTCACATGGCCTCTCTCTGGAGTCTGGATCACAGCTCCACCCCTGGTGAAAAGGGTCTATTTCCTTGGTGCTTCTAACCACCCATGTTCCTTTTGTAAAGGATGACTCCTCCTCCCCTCCCGCCTTCGAGGGTGGAACCAAAGAAGGAAAAACTAACTTGACAGCAGTTTGTTCTTGCACTCTACCAGCTCCCGCACAAGAATGTCCGAATTTTAGCAAGGTTAGTGGTGACGCTATCCCACCCAAGGGTGCAATTGCTGCTCAGTGGAGGAGGAGGAGGAGATGGTTACAGCCATGGGAACCAGGAAAGATCTGAAAAGAAATGAGTGGCTGAGAGACCTGGCACTCCTTAGGCAGTTTCAGAGAGGGGAGAGGAGCCTGAATCAGCACAAGGTGAAGTGAGACCTTCCAGCTGCCATGCTGGCCAAGTGGAGTTGTTCACAGGCAGTTGGACAGGTTTGCGACCGAGCCGGTTTATCCAGTGCTTGAAGATGGGAAGTTACTTGTCTGCCCCAGCTTATTTCACTCCCAAGGATCCCTTTCGGTAAGTTTTTTGCTCCCAGATTATTTCCCTCCGGGCCTTGTCTCCACTTGGCACCCTGTAATGTCGTCCTGGGCGCCTTGTGTTTGAGGTTCTCGGAATGAACTTCAGCTGCTTGTGTGTAGGGAGCAGCAGGCCTGAAGCTAGGAGCTCTGACTTGTGAACTGTGGGGGGGACTAGGCAGAGTTCTTGAAAGCTAATCTGTATCCATGTTCTTATTGATAAGAGGGTGTGGCATGTGTGCATATCTGTTCAGTAATGCTGTGCCTATGTGCACAGCCCAAGTGTGTACTGGCAGGCTCCCTTTCAGATTCAAACCATAAACGTCAGCTTCCTCACTGCCTCCCAGGCAGCAGCTAGAAATAATAGGATTTTATGGAAAAGCTCCTGAGATGTAGAAAGGGAGACCGTGTGTGTTTATGGGAATGACACAGAATGAGGTCATTGAGTGCCATATGCTCCTCACTGGGATGAGTTTGGGAAGGTAACGTAATCCATAGGCAGCAGGGTGTGACCATATTTAATGAATGAAATCAAGTGATTTTGCAGGCAATAAATAGTTACAGTAAATGCCTGTTATCTTGGAATGAGCTCTTATCTCAGATGTTTTGCTTATGTTAACCCCTTTTGTTTGTCTGAATGTTCAACTTCAATCCATTTAAATGACCTAGGGTTGAGGAAGGAGATGGCTGCAGAGCAAGGCCTTGATTGCACTAGTTTCTCCATATTAGCAAGCCAAGTTTGAAATTGTTCCTGCAAACATAGTTGTGTTGGCCAGTAAGGCTTGGGAAAACGCTGCTAAAACAGTCTTAAAATCCTCAAGACTGAAGTTCCTATCTCTTGTGGAACAAGAGCAGGCCAGTTTAGACAGGACAGACCTAACTTCACAGGCAGGCTTCTAAAAACCCGTTTCCTACCATTGGGAGGAAGTGCAGGCAGAGCCATAGCCTTGTAATAGTATGTAGAGTCCTACTAGTAAAAGACATGTATGGGAATTATTCACAAATACATGCTCCACTTGCTGCTGCCTAAAGGAAGTGCCATGGGAGAGGTGCATGTGGAAGCAGAGCTTCCATGCCCTGCCTTCTGTCTGTAGCACCTTAGATATGCTTTCTGTTGTCTCTTTGCCCTGGAGGTTTCTGGGGCATTCAGCTAGGTCCTGGGTGAGGAGGTGGTTAGGCTGAGTTTTAGGGAAGTGTTTATGTTCTGGAAGTGTCCTTTTCTCTGCATGCCAGTTCTTTCCCTTCCCCACCTTTGGAGATGTAGACCTGGTGTAAGGGTGACCATATGTCCTGATTTTTATAGGGACAGTCCTGATATTCGGGGCTTTGTCTTATATAGGCACCTATTATACCTCACCCCACCTTGATTTTTCACACTTGCTATTTGGGCACCCTATCTGGTATAGGGTCAACCCACCTCACCTGGTGATCCACGAGGGGTATCCATTAGTGGCCTTTACTGAGAGGGTGCAGCCATTTCAGTGCTAGTGTGAGGTTTCTCTTCATTAAGATGCTGGCTTCCTTTTAGATGTAAAGGAGACTTTGCCTTTGAGCGGAATTTTCCCCCTCACCGTTGGTCAAGCTGGCTTCTTGTTGTTGTCTGATCCATTTAGCATCCTCCAAAACCAAATTGACTGCAGGTGAGAGTTTCTAATATCTCTGGGCCTGCTCAGTTGCAGAACTCGGCAGCATGGACACAGTAACGCCCAGATCCACACCAAGATGTGACCTGTTTTCCAAGTACCATGGAAGCCTAAAGCAGACCTCTGGAGTTGACTGTTCCACTGTGACCCATAAAACCCCCATCACAGTTGAAATTGCTGGGGCTGGGTGGGCTAGGCTCCTTGCTCTGGGTGGGCCTGGCTCCTTGCTCTGGGCACTCTGACCTGGCCATTGCCTGTGGAGTCAGTGCTGCTCTGATTCCCTGGCCTGGCTCCCCGGGTGGGGGGATGAGCAGCTGGGCTTTGAATGGCGCTGTAGGGTGAGGGTGGGGCAGGCTTGCTCTGCAGTTCTTACTCCCTGGAGGCAGAACTCATCCTGCGTTGACTACTTTAAATGTTGGGAGGTATGCCTAAAGCATAGGGACTGAATGGGATGTGGTGGAGTTTGGGCATGCAGGTCAGTTACATCAGTGACTGTCGGCTTCATGTGTAAAACCTGCCCTCCTCCTGGGGCCACTAATTCTCTTGCTGCCTCTTCCCCCTCACTCCCATGTGAGGTAAACAAAGGTGCAGCCTCCCAGAGGCAGCTGTTAAGGGACTATATATTTTGTAAAATAATTCACTAAATGGTCATTTTAATATGGCTTTAACAAAGTTCTCTAGAGTCTTAGGAATGGATGGGGAAGGGAGGGAATTGAGCATGGAGTGGCATGCACTTCTGTCTGGCTGTCACTGTAGATTAGTGTTCTTGATTGTATGATTGCCATGGAACCAGCTCCAATGCCTTTAAATGCAGGGCTGTGGCATCATTAAATGAGTAGGTAGGAGCTACCAGTTTAAAGCCTCTGTTCACATGTCATGGTTGTAAGTGATGGCAAAGGCAGCATCAAAGCCTCTTGAATTTCTTTAGAAAAATATAGGAGGCATGGGGGATCCCTAAGAACCCAGCTCTTCCCCCTCCATAAGGCCCATGTTATGGCACCCTCCCTCTGAGTAGGGGTGGTTGCAGCTCCCTTGGATACCCGCCAACATTGCTCCATCAGTCACTAGAACACTTGGAGGATCATCTGTTCCCCTGGGGTTTGAACATGCTGCTCCCACGATGTTTCTAAGCTATGGGAGCTCAGTGTCCAAACTGACTTCACCTATTCCCTTGGTAGCCTGTTGTGTTGCCCCAAGCCAACCTTGTTCATCTAAACCCCAGTAGTGTTGGATTTTCACACTTTGTGGAGAAGTGGCTGTGCTCTTCAAGAACATGTTTGGTCTGCTGGTGTGCGGATGGGGGAATTTCACATGTGCAGTGAAGACCTTCCCTTGTTAAGCCTAGAGGATTGTTGCAGCCCTCATCTCCTACTTTGACACTACAGGAGTAGATAAGTATCCTCACCATTAACCATGTCCAAAAATCTTGTCAAGGATGCTGGAACAATTTGTATAGAGGGGGTGCTGAAAGCCATTGAACCAAACTGTAAACCCGCTATATTGGGTGGCCAACCTGAACCTGAGAAGGAGACAGAATTTACCAATGTACATTGCCAAAGAGCCACAGTAATACATCAGCAGCCCCCATCAGCTCCCCCACTGCTCCCAGTGCCTCCTGCACACTGACAGCCCTGCCTGTCAGTGCCTCCCCCACCTCCTGATCAGCTGTTCTGTGGCATGCAGGAGGCTCAGAGGGGAAGTGGGAGGAGTGAGAGCATAGCAGGCTCAGGGGAGGGGACAGGAAGGGGTAGTGGGGGCAGGGCCTGTGGCTGAGCAATGAGCACCCCCGCAAGCACATTGGAAGGTTGGCACCTATAGCTCCAGCCCTGGAGTCAGTGCCTATCAAGGAGCTGCATGTTAACTTCTGAAAAGCCACTGATTGGCCACCCCTGCTCTATATGATGGAAATCGCTTCAAGCAGCACCTCCAGCACCCCTAGTTCCAGCCCCTGTGAATCTTGGCAAACATGATCCCATGTTTGGAGAAGTGCTCTGCAGCTCCAGAAAAATGAACTGATTAAGAACTGTTCATGGAGATTTACTTCCCTTACCTGGGGCTCAAGCGTTGTACCTGATGGAGTGAGAAGAGAACCTGCCTGAACTTAGTGGGGTTATTAGCAGCAGCCAGCCAGCAAGGGGACATGATCAGGTGTAAGCTGTGGTGGTTTCCAGTCCCCGAGGAATCAGTCATGTTTTGGGTACTCTCGCAACACAGTGGAGAAAAGTAAATCTGGGATTAGACCTTCCCATTGTCCATATCCTGAGCAGAAGAGTGAAATCTGCCTTGCTTCTGGATGTGGTGGCCTAGAAAGATGAACCCATAAACGAACAATGCTAAAGTTGATGCACATCAAGTGAGATGGAGGGGAGTTTGTCCCACTATCTTGCATGAGTAAACCTCCCCTCTTAATCTTTCCAACTGGGGACTTGAGGGTCACATGGTGCCTCTGTAGCCTGGCCAAGGACATGGATTGTAGTCAAAGGGTTGGTTCTGTTGACCAGCTCTATGCTGTGTACAAATTTTCAGATTTAGAGAAATCTAAAGCATCTTCCTTGTTAGAACATATAAAGTGTAATGGTGGCAGAAGGGGCTGCGTTGCGGTGTGGTGTTCAGTGAGGTTCTTCTTGCCAACAATGACTCATGACAGAGGCAGCTGTTTAGCACCGTTGAACAAAGTCTTGTGTCTCTGAGACCTGACACGCTTACTGTTGCCTCATTGTTCTGGGTGGGGTGTTGAGCCTTTAGCTGCAAATTTATCTTGCCCAGATTTGTTTAATCACATAGCAAAGAGCTGACTGCTTACAGACTCCACCCCTTTTCACCTTCCCTTTACTATGGATGTGTTGCAACAGCAGTATCTAGAGTTCCTATTTCCTGGTAGAAACTGCTAATCAAACTGGTGTCGTAGGGTTGGGATCAATTGCTAAAGTGGTATGGGGAAGGTAGGGGAGCACCTTGTAGGCCCCCTCCTTAAGATCATGCCCCTGTAGTATTGACTACAGTGGCATAAAACTATGGCACCATAGCCAGCATAACCCTGTCGTGTAGATGAAACCTACAGTGACACAAGGGGTTTTTCCATCAGTGTGGAAATGCCACCTCCCCAAGCAATGGTAGCTAGGTTGACGGATGCATTCTTCCATCAAGTCTACATCGGGGCTTAGGTGAGCATATGTAGGTCACTCATGGGTGTGGATTTTTCACACCCCTGAATAATATAGCTACATCCGCCTAAACTTTAACAGTGGGTCCAGTCTAAGTAATACCAGGGGAGCAGCAAAGCACTGCCTGGAGCTGCAGCCATGTTGCGCTTACTGAAACTGGGGAATTACATGAAGGAAAAGTGGTCTCTGAATTGTGACCTTGCTGGGTATTTTCAACACTTGGGTATAACTTTTAAGTGGCTGTGTCGGTGTTTCCTGTCCCCTCCAATATTACTGTCTCCCTCTCAAGTGCAGGTCTGATCATGGAGCTTTGCTTGTTCTAAGCTGTAATCGAGCTCTCAGTTTACACACTGGTACAGGCATACACATGGAGGTGGGATAACTCTGAAGGATCTTATTTGCTCATGTTAAACTAGATATTCCTGCAGTGTGTTGCTGTTAGTCACCACTTGCTCTTCTCCCGCCCACCCCCTTGATCATTCAGCCAGGGATGCTTACAGCAAATGAAAGCCGAAGGCTAGCGGCTGAAGGAAAGACATTGTTCTGATGCCCTGCAGGTGGAGTTTATGCATACCATTATGAGGGTGTAACTCCTGAAGTGCCCCAGGTCTGGAGGTTGTAATAACAAATGCACTGTGCATCTTAAGGCACAAAGACTCTCCTCCTACTAATGAAATTGGCAGGGCCTATTGCACATATCAAAGCTGTGTCCCCTCATGAGGGAAAAGGATTTGCAGCTCCCCAAGATGGGAGAATCTCTACTTTCACAACATTCATGAACTATTAATCTAGTTTGGGAGGAGGAGTTGATTCATCCATAGTGGGGGAAATGGCTCCAAATACCTCACAATGAAGTCACTTCCCTCAAACCACTGGCTATCTATAAGCAATTTCACCTTGTTCCTTCTGCATCCATGTGAATTGGAATGAAAGCGGATTTCCGTGTTGAGGCAAAATCTGGTTCTCCCCTCTGTATGCACATTCCAATCTTATCTCTACTACCTGGAATTCCCCAGTGGAAGCTTAGCACAAATTAATTTAAACTTCCAAGAAGTGTGTTAAGGTAGTGCTTGTGTGAAGGATGACAGAATGACACTGATGGGTCTGAGTCTATCTGCAAGGTGACTGTAGTAGCTTCCTTCCCAATGACCTGGGAAGATTATCTTTAGGAGGTGAGAGAGTATTTGTCTCCATAGTCTCAGGGCTGGTTTACACTGAAAAGTTAGGTCGACTGATTACACTGCTCAGGGGTATGTAAAAAGCCATACCTCTGAGCGATGTAGTTAACATGACTTAACTCTTGGTGTACACAGCACTAGATTGACAGTTATTCTGTCAACCTAGCTGTCGCCTCTCCACACAGTGGATTAATTATGGTGATGGGAGAACCCTTCCTGTTACCGTAATGAGTGGGTACACTGACATGCTACAGCAGTGCTGCTGCCGTTGTGCCCCTGTAGTGTTTTAAGTGTAGATTAGCCTTCCGGCTTTGGCCCCTCTTTTGCCAAGGGAGTCAGTCAGTGCCAATAGTGCTATAGACATACCTGCTGTGAATTGGACTAAAATTGCAAGTACATAAGAACAGCCACACTGGGTCAGATCAAAGGTCCATTTAGCCCAGTATCCTGTCTACCAACAGTGGCCAATGCCAGGTGTTTCAGAGGGAAAGAACAATGTGGTAATGATCAAGTGATCCATCCCCTGTTGCCCATTCCCAGCTTCTGGCAAACAGAGGCTAGGGACACCGAGTAGATGATAGTTTTGGTCACTACCAGCCTGGATAAGATTTTATCCCATTACTAATTCTGAGGCCGCCCAATGCCTGCCTTACGGATCTTAAGGAAAATATCATGTTAGCAAAGCTGTTGCTACTCCTAAATGATTCAAGGTATTCTCTTAATCTGTCTAGTGCTGTGCATGATCATGTGAATGGCTAGTCTTGCTTCTCAGGTTGAGGGCTGAATGTGTACTGCCCTGGGCCCCAGGGAGTGTTCAGTATGCATTTTTCAGCAACACCACCACCTGTACAGGCCTCCTAGCTCAATGAAAGTCACATGATGCAAACTGAGGAAAGGGGGAAGGAACATTTAAAAGAAAAATCTTTCTTTCTACTCCAGTGCATCTGCTAAGAACATAAGTCATGTGCTTAAGGAGCAGCACAAGGAGCCTGCAGATTTGGATTCAATTTAGTATTTTTGCTGCAGATTTTCCTTTTCAACAAATTGTTCAATCCTGTGCCTATTTCTTCATCTGTAAAATGAGGCTGATTATATTTGTCTGCTTGCTTCACACGGATTTTAAGGCTAAATTTATGTCTGAAGAGCATTGAAACCCTTGGCTGGAAGATGCTCTAGAAGTACCAAATCTTTCCTTGGGGTCAGTTATTAGCATGAAGGAGAGAGAATACCTGCAGCATCCACCACTCTGTGAATAAACATTGAGCTTAAAAGGGTAAATGTCTTGTGAAGCTCATTCTTCAAAGGATAATGTATTACGCAAAAAATTCAGGAGCAGAATTCCTGCTCAGTACAGAGTTCCTTCTGCTTGGGGTGATTTTTAAAGACTGTGGCTGGAGGAAAACTAACTCTTACTGGGGCAGTCCATGATGAACTGTTGCTAGGCATGTCCCTTTTGTCATCTTCTAGGTGCTCTGAATGCCAGGACCCCCTCACTAACTGGTACTATGAAAAGGATGGGAAGCTCTATTGTCACAAAGACTACTGGGGGAAATTTGGGGAATCTTGCCATGGCTGCTCTTTGCTGATGACTGGACCTGTGATGGTAAGGACTCTGTCTCTTTCTTCCTAGGCCTGTTAACTGCAGCAGGCTGGGGGTTTTAGTTTTAGAATTCAACTGTTGATATGAAGTGTTAAAAGTATGCACGATCTATGCATCTGTTGGGATGTAGATGGCCAACTTGTGAAGGAGGGGTGTGAGGACCAGGCACAGGGGCAGCTCCAGGCCCCAACACACCAAGCGCGTGCTTGGGGCGGCAAGCCACGGGGGGCGCTCTGCCGGCACCGCGAGGGCGGCAGGCAGGCTGCCTCCAGCGGTTTACCTGCGGAGGGTCCGTGGCTTCGGTGGACCTCCCGCAGGCAAACCGCCGGAGGCAGCCTGCCTGCCGTGCTTGGGGCGGCAAAATCCCTAGAGCCGCCCCTGACCAGGCATGTTTTGGGGAAGATGGCAAGCAGCTGAAATGCATAGAACTGAACAAGCTGAGGCAAAACACTTCCCATCCTGCCCCCAAGCTGTGCATCAGTGAAAGTGATGTTCAGGGAACTGAGACTCTGCTGTCGCCTGATACTCAAGTTCCTCTAGAACAGTTAGCCTCGTATCCAGTGAGGGGCTGCACTTTTCTTTGCCTTACGAAAGGCTGCAATTGTCAGTTTGCCGTCTTATGCTGTGTCTACACTACAAATTACTTCAGTATAACTTACGTCGCTCAGAGGTGTGAATAATCCGCTCCCCGAGCGGCGTAAGTTATAACGACCTAACACCAATGTGGACAACGCTATGGTTGGCAGGAGAGCTTCTCCTATCGACATAGATACTGGCACTCATGGAGGCAGGAGTTATTCAGCCAACGGAAGAACTCTCTCCCATCAGCTGAGAGCGGCAGTCTCACCCAAGGGCCCAGGGCCCTCTGGGGGGCTGTGAGCAGATTTCAGGGGGTCCACCAAGCAGGTCAGTGTTAGACTCTCTGGGGCCCAGGGCAGAAAGCTGAAGCCCCATCATGCAGGGCTGAAGCCCGGGACCCTGAACCCCGCCACCCAAGGCTCAAGCCGAAGCCTGAGCAATTGAGCTTGGTGGGGCCCTGGGCAACTGCCCTGCTTGCTACCCCCTAATGCTGGCCCTGTTTTTTATATGTAGAAAAACAGTTGTTGTGGCAGTGGTGGGCCGTGGAGTTTTTATGGCATGTTGCGGGGGGCCTCAGCAAGAAAAAAGGTTGAGAACCCCTGACTTAGAGCATCTTCACCAGAAGTGCTACGGTGCTGTAGTGTAGATGTAGGCTTAGACTGAAGCATTTCTGAAGCTACATAATAAAATGGCACCATGTTTAAAATAGCTTTCCAAGCCCTCTAGTGGCTGGCTGCAGAGCCACAGTCCCTCATGCATTTCTAAATGATTGAGCACCTCTCGCATGCTTAGGTGTAACACAATATTGTCCTGCCCCAAATATCCCACCAAAAAGGAAATCCTAACCCTCTTAAATCAATCTTTGCCATGAATGAAAAGTTTCCAATATTTAGGTAGGCTAAATAAAAGCAGTATATTGTGTACCAGCTAACTAACGCTCTCTGGAGGCAGTACCGACATCTGCTAGTGAACATAGTGCAGATGAATTCTCACCATTAATGGAATTTTTGCCAAAATTTCATCAGTAGGGAAGAGTCTCATATAAGAACTATTGCAAACTATGGAATATGAACAAGCCAATTTTTTAAGTGTCCCATTAGACTCATCTCTGCTTTCTGGTAGCTGGTGGAAGTAGCTGAATCTTGTGCATTAATACTAGTCTTGCAAAATCATCTCTCAGATTTATCAGTTAAGGCTTAATATCTGCTCTTACCTGTATCATAACTAGTGGGGAGTCTAGTATTCGCTCAAATACCTACTTTGCTCCAGGCTAAAAAAATTTAGCAACGCTACCAAATATATGGGGAGGAGGGGACTTGGGCTACATTCAGTGTCTTATGTTGATGCACTTGTTTCAGAGCAGTGTATTGTAACCAAGGCAGAGAGGGAGGGGGTTTAGGAAAGGCAGGGTGGATTTGCATTGCTCTATCCAGTATTTAACGCTGCTTAGTCTTGGAGTCCATGTAGATTTACTGTTAATAGGTGCAGTTATTGCTTCCCCGAGTCCCTTTTTAACAGTGTTCCCTCCTTGATCAGAACTTCCTCTGCCTGTCTGTGTAGGTGGCTGGAGAATACAAGTACCATCCTGAATGCTTTGCTTGCATGAGTTGCAAAGTAATCATTGAAGATGGAGACACGTATGCGCTAGTACAACACTCCACACTCTACTGGTAAGATCGGGCACATGACACTCCATTGCTGTCCTGCTAAAATGATCCTGTGGTACTGCGCGCTCCATTGTCTGCTGTACATGCAAATCACTTCCCCATTCTGTCTAGTGGGTCTGTGTGGCTTAAACACAAATGGATGTTGTAAAACTGGAGAGTGTTCAGAGAAGAGCCATGAGATTGATTAAAGGATCATAATGCATGCCTTATAACAGGCCTGCACAACATGTGGCCCACGTCGGCTCACTGTGCGGCCCGCAAGGGGGTGAGTAGGCAAGCCAATGGCTGGCTGGCCGGCTGGGTGGTGAAGGGGCCAGTGGCAGGCTGGAGAGTGAGAGTGAGCCAGCAGCAGAAGGTAAGAGGCCACGCAAGTGGGCTGGCGGCAGGGGAGGGAGGCTGAGGTGAGCCGGGAGGGGGGCTGAGGTGAGCTGGTGGGGGCGGGAACTGAGGAGGTGAGTGGGGGGGCAGGTGAGCTGTGGGGGGGGGCTGAGGAAGTGAGAGGGTGGGCAGTGCGGGGGGTGAGTAGGTGAGTGGAGGGGGCGAAGAGGCGAGCAGGCGGGCAGTGGTGGGCAGCAACAGCTTCTGAGGAAAAGCCACCTTAGGAGGATGTTTAAATGTATATTTAGCTTCTTTCTATCTCACGCACCCAGCTCTCTGGACTCAATCCCACCACACTTTGGGAACCTTGCAGCCGAGTCTGTCCCCAGCAGTGCAAAGGCAAAGTGAGGACAGGATCAAATCAAATGTCTATCCCCGCGTTAGAGAAGAGAGAACTATGACATACTGCACATAAATCCGAACCACTTCGTTAGCTGAAGAGTTAAGCTGAACATTTTAGAGGAGCCCAGTTAAAAGCCCATCAACAAATCTCACTTAGAAATACTTGACAACTTCCCTAAAAACTCAAAGGCAGGACAGTCTAGAAATGAACAGTTCAGGGATCCAACCCCACAGCCATATCATTCTTCCCTGTTCCTCACCACCCCACCTGCCCTGCCCCCAAGAATCCTAGCCACATCCCACCCAATCCAGGCCCTCACCTCTTCTTCTGCAGAGCAGCCCTTGCCGCAGAGCCAGGACTCAGCAGAAGGGCAGTTTAAATAATTTACAGAGTCAGTGTTATTAACATGACACAGGTCTTTGTGATTTCCCCCAGCTCTCCCCCAGTAACACCCAGAGGCCCCTGTCTGACTGAGCCCGACACCTGGTGTTTGGGGCCAAGCCATTTTGGGGGTAGGAAGCTAGGAAAATGTTCAGAAAGGGAATGATGGATATTTGTGAAATACCTTAATTGCAAAACCCCTTTTTTGAAGGTTACCAATCCTCCCCGACAAATCCTACCTGGCCTAGGAGAGCTCAGGGGCTCTGGTAATTTTTTGGAGAAGTTACATGGAAGTTAAAAATGGATCTTAGTTGTAAGTTAGGATCAGTCTGAACTATGGAGTGGCTACCACTGGCCCATTACATCCGTGGAGGCGTCTCTATAGCAGCATTGGGCCTGATCTGGTCTGGCTCCCATCCCCTCTCCAAGGATTGCTGCTGTCTGGAGGTGCTGCCTTCCTCATTCACACCTCATTCATTCAACAGGGCAATTGATTACAAAGTGGGGGGAAGATCTTATTCTACTTCTAACAAAAAGGCATTTTTCTGTGACCTTATACTACCTTAGTGGCCCGCTATAACATTACCAAGGTTCAATACCGCTGTTTCGGCAGGGCAGCACTGGGGAAGGAGGGTTTGTTTCCGTGGGGCAGGTGGGGGTGGGGCGGTGGGTTTTGGCCCTCAGCAGCTGTTTTCTTTGGAGTAATCTGGCCCTTGCTGCTTTACGAGTTGTCCAGGCCTGCCTTATCGTGATGGACTAAAGGATCTAAATCTCTTTCTTAATAGAGAAGAGGTTAAGGAGTAACTTGATTATAAGGCTATGTCTTCACTACCTGCCGTATCGGCGGGTAGCAATCGATTTCTCGGGGATCGATATATTGCGTCTCTTCTAGACGCGATATATCGATCCCCGAATGAGCTCCTGTCGACTCCGGAACTCCACCAACCCGAACGGCGGTAGCGGAGTCGACATGGAGAGCTGTGGACGTCGATCCCGCGCTGTGAGGACGGTAGGTAATTCGATCTAAGATACTTCGACTTCAGCTACGTTATTCACGTAGCTGAAGTTGCGTATCTTAGATCGATTTCCCCCCGTAGTGTAGACCAGCCCTAAGTATCTGCATGAGGATCACATTGAATAATGGACTGTTCAGTCTAACAGAGAAAGGTACAATGTGATCCAATGGCTGGAAGCTGAAGCTAGACAAGTTCAGACTGGAAATAAGGTGTAAATAGTGAGAGTAATTAACCATTGGAACAATTTACCAACAAGAGTGGTGGATTCTTCATTCCTAACTATTTTTAAATAGAGAAAAATTTAGAAAAACATCCTGTATGTTCTAGGAATTATTTTGGGGAAGTTCTATCATCTTGGTTTTACAGGGGATCAGACTAGATGAACACAGTGGTCACTTCTGGCCATGGAATCTGAATCTGTAAACACCAGAATGGAATGATCAAGTACATTTCTAGGGGTCAGGGAGCACTGCTTGAAGCCTTGATAGTTGATGATAATAGCATTGTTCCAACCTTTTAGGGTAACAGGATCCGGCTACATAGGTTGGCAAGAAGGGATGGGAAATGGCCAGTGACTCTCCTCTGTTCTTTCTGTAGTGGAAAATGCCATAACCAGATTGTGCTGACGCCAATGATAGAAACTCTCTCCACTGAATCTCTGCGTGAACAGCTACCATACACGCTGACCCTCATCTCTATGCCTGCAGCCACTGATGGCAAGAGAGGGATCTCTGTGGCTGTCGAAGGTGGCTGCTCCAGCTATGCCACCAGTGTCCAGGTGAAAGAGTGAGTATGAAGAGGCCATAATAGCTGCATTAGCTGTTCACAATTCAGTAATTGTGCAGAGGTATCTGGGCAAAGGAAAGTGGTAGCTTCTGACTAACTTTTATTTCTATGAGAATCTCTCCAGTTGCTGAAATGGAATTTCTCATTCAGTGACCACATGTGGTAGGAATGAGATGCAGATGAAACCATGAGTGTTTCTTGGCTGGGCAGTTTTTTGTTCTCCTACGTTGTTGTGGCTAACTTAAGCTGTGATTCAGGGCAGGGATTCTCCACTGCCCAGAAATCACTTATGGGGTTATAGCCGTAACAAATAAAGAAACTAGTTATCTTTCCCTATGGCTTGGCTACTGTTTGCTTCCTTTTCCTGTGGGTATATGAGAAGACCCTTTATTCGCCGAACTTGCGGAGGTCTGGGCACCTCAGAGAACACTTGCCATCACAGCTTAGTGTTATCTCACATTAGCAGACTGAGAACACTTCACTTATTTCTGGATCCTAAAAGGGAAGAACACTTGCTGGGTAGTAGAGATCCATTGAACTTCTGGTAATCTGTGTTTAGGCAGATTCTCCAGCATGACCCTTTCTTTCCTTTCATTTAGAGTCAACAGAAGACACATTAGTCCAGATGTCCAAAATGCCATCCACTCTGGAGACCGGATCCTGGAAATCAATGGAGTCCCTATTCGCACATTACAAGTGGAGGAAGTAGGTATAGTTTTATCTTGAGTAATCCTGAAGTCTATACTCCAGACTGATTTTTTTTTCCCCCTTCTCTCTCCCCCCCCCACCTTCTACCTTGGGACTTTTTTACAATCTTCTCCCATAGCAGTGCCTATTGCGTGGGGCTGTAATGCTCTCATTGATTTGTATTACAGTACAATCCACTGGCTGTGAATGCAAGAATAAGCTTTTGCTGCCTCTTACTTTGGAGTCAGCATCTAAGTTCCATCGGGGAGGGGAAGGTATTGGGAGAGGGTAAATTAGGAAGCAGTTTAGAATAGGGGAGGTGTACATCAACAATTGGTAGGTGGTTAAAGAAGCCTGGAGTTCAAGTTGTCTCAAAGGGAAGGAGTTGGACCAAATGACTGTTGAAGGCAGAGTACTACATATATCATCAGGCAGACCTGTTTTGAGAGAGGACAGCTGCCAGGCATGGTCAAGTGAGACAGTATCTAGAAGCTGTGTATGGTGTAGCAAGTGACAGATTTGTCTGCATTTACTGTATTAAATGCTTTATACAGCTAATCACATTCAACTCAGTGCACAATATTAGGCTACCCTTTCGGTCGCTAGACAAACCCTTTTTGTCTGCTGTTCGTGTTAGCTAATACCTTGAGCCTCCTCTTCTAAAGCAGAATAATTAGATCTGGGTTTAGACACCTGGGTAGCTTTACATTTCCCTTATAAAAGTGTATTGATCAGTGTTAGGCATGATCTACGTCAGGGATCGGCAACCTTTCAGAAGTGCTGTGCCGAATCTTCATGTATTCACTCTAATTTAAGGTTTCGTGTGCTGGTAATACATGTTAATGCTTTTAGAAGGTCTCTTTCTATAAGTCTATAATATATAACTAAACTACTGTTGTATGTAAAGTAAATAAGGCTTTTAAAATGTTTTAAAAGCTTCATTTAAAATTAAACTAAAATGCAGAGCCCCCCGGACCCAGGCAGGGGCCAGGACCCAGGCAGTCTGAGTGCCACTGGAAATCAGCTTGTGTGCCGCCTTCGGCACCGGTGCCATAGGTTGCCTACCCCGATCTACATACACTGAAGAAAGCAAGTCCAAGAAGAACGTGGCCTCATTCCAGGAAAATAGTGAGCTGGGTCTCTTGTTGCTGATCAGAGCAGAAGAGGATCTAGCTAGAATGAAGAGCTACCTGTTGCTAGATTGAGAGTGGTGTGGTGGACAGTTATCTTGTGTGTAACTAAACCACAGCCACAGTGACCCGATTGAGGCACTGTAGATTCTAGCCTGAAGGACATTCAGGTGGCTTCATGGTTTTTACAATGGTCCCCTTCAAAGGCTCTTACCCTGCCCTTGGATTTGTGTTCAGGTGGAGGACCTGATTCGCAGGACAAGCCAGACACTTCAGCTGCTCATAGAACATGACCCTGTCTCTCAGCGACTGGACAGACTGCGTCTGGACTCCAGGCTCCCCACCCATGTAAACACCACCACCACCTCGCGCTCCATTTCCCCTTTGGACATTAAGGGGAATCTGGAAGGAACACTGAACAGGCGCTCCCTCAGGTACCAAACCGTAGGAAAACTGCACTGCAGCTAGTGCTTCTAGAGCAGCAGCTGCAAATTGTCTGAGAAATGACTGTTCTTTTTCTAGACTATGAGAATACCACCACGGCCTGTCACCTCTCATCCAGCTGTGTGTGTTTTAGCATGCCCTAGAGCCTGGGCTGTACAATGCACAGTCTTGCAATTGCAGATAACTGAGTCATGGCCAAGCCAAGCTTGGAATGAAGCATTGCCCAGGAGATGACGTTGCAGATCCCTTCAGTCATTCTCTATGACCTCCCCTTCGGGCTGGCTTGTTTAATAGTGTTTAGACTGATAAAGGCTGAATTGTGGTTTCTAAATCTGCTAACCACTTGAAATAAATTGAAAAGTCAGATTTCTGCCAGGCTTAGATGGCTGTGGTGAGAGCTTACCCCTCAGGGACTGGCCCCTGCTAAGTGAGGCTTGGGTCTTCAGTGTTAGAAAACCTGCCCTCCCCATACTGGGGTCCTCTGCCCCACCAACTTCCTTCATCTTACAAAAATTGCAGATCATCCCGTATCACTTCCATGACACCTGAATCCCTTGCTCAGAACGATCAGGAGTTGTTCCTTGTAAGGTGGAAGTCGGAATTCAAATGGATAGAGATGTGCAGCTGTGGAGGCTGGCCAGCATTGACATTGCTATTGGCTCACTCAGGAATTTAACACTGAAAGTGACTCTGCAGCATTGGGTACATGCTGCAGCACCTTCCACATCTGCAGAATTGTGGGAAACTAGTGAGCTGGATGGTTACTAGCATGCACTCATTTAGGGTAATAGACCTTCCTTGCAGCTGACCTAATCTTCCAGTTGCTTTCACTCTCCAGGCGAAGTAACAGTATTTCCAAGTCTCCTGGACCCAGCTCCCCAAAGGAACCTCTCATTCTGAGCCGTGACATCAGTCGCTCTGAATCTTTGCGCTCCTCCTCCAGCTATTCCCAGCAGATCTTCCGGCCCTGTGATCTGACACATGGTGAAGTACTTGGGAAAGGATTCTTTGGACAAGCTATCAAGGTGAGTGGGCAAAACATTGACCCATGAACTTACTGCCAAATTCCCAAGTTACAGGATATACCTTCTACAGAAACTTTCAGACATCACAACAAAATCTCGAGTGACTTTTATTTCCCTCGCAGTAGCGTGCTGGGCCTGAGAGCTTGATTGGCTGTTTCACCATATTCACAGTTCTCTCTTAGCTTGAGTGTAGCTGGTATCCTGGAGAGATGGCTTACATTCTGCTGGAGAGTTTGTCCTGTTTAAATTGCAGCCTGTCTAACAAGCATCTAGTGTGCTGAGGTGTTTGTTTATAACCAGAGTGAATGGGTCACACCTCTGTCAAGGTGACAGGGGGAGGACTCACTGTTACATGAACTGTCTTCGTGAAGGTGCCCGTTCAATCTCCCAATTCAGTATTGTTAAGTTCCCTCAGGGCAAGAGTCTGTGCTAGACAGACTGGGACTTGTAAGGGATCCAGTGACAGTTACTGTGGTAAACTGTTTAACAGTCAAACTCGACTCCCCTGAGTATTGACCACATCTGTGCAGCAGTCCCTTTGAGGACAAAAAGCTCCTGCAATGGTAACTCTACTATTCCCTGTATTAACTGTCTGATCTTAGCCATGGAGCGTGGACCCTTCAGGTGCTCCCTCCTTGGCATTCTGCATCAACAGATTTCCTCCTGACCCCCATAATTGGAGTTTCTGCAGTCTGCTCAGATGTCTGGTATTACTATAGCTGATCCTTGAGTCAGTTTCCTGAACACTACCTACCTTTCAAGGACCAGTATGAGCTCTTGAGTACCCTGAGCTCCATCCCACTATGCTGTGGGAATCAGTTTCTCCTTAACCACTGTTGTATCAATCATCCTCCTGTGCTTCCTTGGGAATATGACAGTGTGCTCTGGGATTCATAGCGCTAGGTGTTCAATCTTTGATATGGTACTATACTAATTGGCATATTTCTTTTCTCTGCTCATAGACAAATAGCATGTCCAGGTAAGCAGAACCTTTTCCTCTGCAGCATGTCTTGCCATCTGCATCCCTGTGGGGTTAACAGCACAGAGGCATTTCCTCTCGTGTTGGTGCATGCACTGGGAGATAAAATCTCCTCAGTGAGTTCCATAACAGCACTGTTCTTAAGTTTGTTTGCTATACCAGCCTAAAGAGTCCATTTATTTGTCTTCATTACTTCCCTTCACTTCCCTTGCCTTTGTCACTGTGCTTTAGACACTTACGTCTCTCTGCGGAAGGTGATGGCATAGTGCTCCTCGGCACTCGACTAACGTTAGGATAGGAGCTAGAGAAGGGATGCGCCAGAGTCTCCAGGTTTTCACACTCCACCTAGATCAGAGTAGCGCTGAATTCTACTGCTCACCTTTAGTGTGCACTGGTGTCAAGGCTGAATCCGGTCTTTCCAGTAGACCCGTTTCCCAGATTCTCCAAGCTCGTGGTCCCTTTCCAGACTAATGTTCTTTACAATTCTTGTCCCCCAAGATCTTGAACTCTAAACATGAGTAAGTGACACTTTGTAGCCACAACATACCAGAAATTATTTAGTAAGCTTTACAAAACAGAGGTGCAAAAAGGACCCTGTAATTGTGAATCTGAGTCTGTTTTATTGATGTGCTATGTGCTTTTCAGCTGGGGAGATTACTTTTGATCAGCAGTCAGTTGTTATACTTTCTTTATAATTGTAATTGAAGCAAAGCTGGACTCTGCATTTCATCCTCTATCTATGAGAACTTCCATGGCTTCTGCAACTACAGCAGAATTACTCCTTCACAAACCCCCCAAACCTGAGCTCCTGGCTAATGTAAGTTTCAGGGTCTCCCAAAAGAGGCTTGTCTTTTAATAGCCAAGTCAGCACTACTGAGTCAGTTTCTTGCATGATGAAGATTGGTTGATCCACTGCTTTTCTCCTGGGTCACCAGGAGAATAGTCCTGCAGATGGAACTCATGTTCTTTAATACTGAGTTGAGGGCCTGAGGGTTTCTGTTGGGTTCTTCAGTTCCCACAAAGTATGAAACAGGAAAGCTCTTCCAGTTTCCTCTCTGAGATTAAGACCAGTTTCCAAATGTTCCGTTGAAAGCTTCTACCCTGTTCTCTGTGAACTGAACATTTATCTTCTCTCTTCTGAGAGAAGAGGAGATCAGCTTGTTTAGGTGCCCCGAAATTTAAGTGAGGTAGACTCTGCCACCCAAGCTGAATTACTGAAGGAGTGGGCAGGAGGAGGAGTTCTTCCAGAAAACCTGCAGTCATGCTCTAAATCCAGAGTCAGGCTGATTTCAGTGTGAAAGGAGTTGCTGGTTAAAAGGCACCCAGATCCTCACAGAGCAATGCAAAAAAAGCCAAGAATCATTGGATAAGACTTCAACAGCTTTCATGAAGGACCTGGCACAGTTTTCAGGCATTTAAGAGCATGGTGGTGTGTGTGACACAGTGAAACCATGAGGCTTTTTTAGGTACTGTCTCACGTGTCGTCACCTTGGTGCCATCCTTGGAGATTGCAGTACACTTTTCACACCGAATGTGGAACCTTGACTGCTTGCTGTCGCAACTAAACAGTCTCCAGTTGTGCATCTCCACACAGCATTTCAAAAGAACAAGTTTTCAATAAGCCCATCAGAAACCTATCACTTGCTGGAAGCTACATGACAGCAGGGATATCTATTGACTTGGTGAGAATTGCTTAGTTGTTCTTCTTGACCCGTGAAAAAGGGAAGCATCCTCAGTAATTGCACTAATAGAGGCTGAAGTGGTTGGTTAAGGTTTGTGTGCATGGGGACCTGCTTTTCATGTTTGTTTAATTGTGCTTGTATGGTTTAAGGTAATTCCAGGCACACGCAGGTGCAGGGTTAATACTGTCAGCAGAGGCTCTAGCAGCCTGCAGCACACACTCAGATTCTGCACTGGTTAAAATTGAACCACTAACGGGGGTTCTTGGGATACAATAATGTGGACTCAAAGGGCCACACCACAATGGGCCTTTTGTGTGTCTATTTTATCACTTTCAACTTACAGAATCTTATGGGAAACTTTTTTTATTTTGTGGCAATTTCCTGCAACTCCCTGGACCTGGTCTGTCTGAATTTCCTCTCCTCTCCCCGGTCAGGGGTGGAGGGAGATGTGACCCACAGTTTGGGAAACCCTGCTCTAAAGCATCTATAGGTTTCATGGGGCTTTCCTTCCTGCTGTGACAGTGTCTGTATCCAACAGGTAACGCACAAAGCAACAGGGAAGGTGATGGTGATGAAGGAGCTGATTCGCTGTGATGAGGAAACACAGAAGACTTTCTTGACAGAGGTAGGAGCAAGATCTCAAGTAAGGCCAGGGAGCCAGTTGTGTGGGGATTCAAGCTCCTCTCTGCCCCTGGTAGTAATGCATACCAGCGATCTTAGCAGGGAAGCAGCATGTTGGGGGAAGAACGGACCTGGTTGGAAACATGTCACAATTAAACATGACTGACTTATTCAGAAAATGAAGATGACTTATTGAAAATCAATGAATAGGAAGTCTAAGAGGCACTCTGAGTCTAAGAGGCTATTTGGTTGAACTGTGCTTAGTGAATATAAGTGTAAAACGTAGGATGCGTCCTGTACAGCGAGCTTTCCAGTATAAAACATTAATAGGGAACAGCTGACTCAGAGACTAAGAGCTGGAAGATGTTCCACTTAGTTACAGCAGAGAAGGGAATTTTTAAATCAACCTATTGAATGGCTGCCTTCCTCGTTCCCCAAAGTCAGGCTTCTCTGAAAAGCAGCTTCCTAAATACCTGAATGCTTCTCTTCTGGCCTGAAGTGTGTCATACAGCACACTAGCTGCAGTGTGGAAGTCTTGTCAACTAAACCATAACCAGCCTTGGGGCTCTCCAGCCTGATCACTGTCTTTCAAGAATCAAGTAATAATGGAAACAAAAGAGGCAACAATGAGCATTGAATTGTCTTAAAGTTGGGTTTTGAATGGACTTTCTTCTGATACCTCTGGGAGGTGCAGTGGGGCTCCACGTACGGTATGTGCCCCTTCTCTCCCAGTGCGGGGACTAGTAAGTAAAGCGCCTGAGAATCTCAGGAAGGCCTATACCAATCTTTCATGGGGGTGTGGGGGGGATGTTTCTGCCTCCACAGGTGAAAGTGATGCGCAGTTTGGATCACCCCAATGTGCTGAAGTTCATTGGTGTACTGTACAAGGACAAGAAGCTGAACCTTCTCACGGAGTACATTGAAGGGGGGACTCTAAAGGACTTCCTCCGCAACGCAGTGAGTAAATGCCTCCTGGAGCATGTATGGGCATCCTGATGGCTCTCTGGCCAGTGTGAAACAGGTGCCCTGGCTACACAACACTGTCTTTCTGCTGCTGAGTGTCCACAAGGAGCCCAATGAGCTGGAATGTCATCTCTCCTTTGAAGCTGGTTCCTCCAGGTGAAGGGAAGCTTCCCCTGCTTTTGCACATGCTGTAGCTGGCCTGTAGGTAGAGCATCTTGCTCTCCAGGACTATATCATCTTTCTCCAGTTCTAGCAGGAGGTGGCCAGCTAGTGCGATGAGACCTGATCACTCAGGAGTTGTCATTGTTTTGCAGGACCCTTTTCCTTGGCAGCAGAAGGTCAGCTTTGCCAAAGGAGTTGCTTCAGGAATGGTGAGTTGAGTGTTCTGTTGAGACTGCTCCTGCAGGATTCTGGGTTGAAGCATGGAGGGCTGATGTAATAGTATGTTCTATAATGGCCTGCAGAAGCTGCGTGGTAGTTAGGGAAATACTGAATGCTTATACCAATGTTTTGAGGGAGTTAACTCCAAAGGATGTATTCACGAGACTTGCTCTAACGCTGCTTCCTGTCCCTCTGTTTCAGGCCTATTTGCACTCCATGTGTATCATCCACAGAGACCTGAATTCGCATAACTGTCTGATCAAACTGGTGAGCTGGTATATGGTCCTTCTCCTCTCCTCCCTCTGCTTTTCTCCATGTACTGTTAGCTTCCATGGACACACTAGACCTTCTAGTTACTCTCCCTGGCAGCGTGGAGGCGATCCCGTCTTGTAAGCCTTCTAGCATGTATCCCAGTTTTCATTTCAATGTCCCCATAAATGAAAGTTCCACAGCCTAATCTTTTACTTTCACTCCATTAATCCTGGTCACACCCTTGAGTCCTCTCCCATTTCTAAACCCTTTATACTCTATTGTAGCCTCTTCCCCACTAGCTGTTGCTGAGTTGAGCTATATACTTGGCTCTCCTGACCTTTGTCCATAAATTGCACCTACCGTCCCTTTTTGTTTGTTCTCTGATCATTCATTTTGTCTCACTAACTCCCCAAGAATCCTGGGGGCGCTCTCTCTATTTTAATATGCTATGAGATCTCAGCTGTGGGCTTCATTCCCTCAGCCCTGACTCTGTGTCCCCTTAGTCTGAATATCGGATCTACCTCTGGGCCGCAACCCCCAAGGTCAAATCTGAGCAGTGTGTTTGCTAGGAAAGACTTCTGGGTAGAATTAGATAAGCTGGATAGAGAGCCAAATGCATTATAGCAACTGTAAGAAAGTTAATGGAGTTAAAACTCCTTCCCTGCACGAGCAGCAGAGAGTCCTGTGGCACCTTACAGACTAACAGATGTATTGGAGCATGAGCTTTTGTGGGTGAATACCCACTTCGTCGGATGCCTGCATGAAGACTCATGGGCTGTCTTCTCTCCTTACTCACCCTATCTGATCTTGTCTCCCTCTACCTCTAATCCCCCTACTCCCTGGGAGACTGCTGTGCTCCCATGGTCGCTGCATTCTACTAGCTAGCTGCAGGAGGCTTCCTTATTGCCTGCCTGCACAGCTGCTGCTATTGTTACATTTCATGTGCAGTTTATAAGTGACAGGAAATATAGCCACTCGGTGCTAATGAGTTACCTCTGGGAGGAGCTGAGGGGGAATCAGTTGTTTGTGATTAAATCCCTTGGCTAGGATAACACTGTGGTGGTTGCTGATTTTGGACTGTCTCGGCTGATTGTGGAAGAGAGAAAGAAACCCACCCTGGAAAAGCCATCTGTCAAGAAGCGAACTCTACGCAAGAGCGACAGGAAGAAGCGCTATACTGTGGTCGGGAACCCATACTGGATGGCGCCGGAGATGTTAAATGGTAAGATGCTCATACTGTGGCAGGTGAGGAGCTACCTCAGGGCACTGCTGTAGGGATGACAGGATTATTGGAAACTCCAGCTGTTGGTAGCAATCAAATCTATTAGCTGCCTAGGGCTCTAAACCTTCTAATACACAAGCTTCTTTCTTGTCAACAAATCTGGTGGATGTGCTTTACCTTGCACATCAGCCCTGCTAAATTTCCCTGCGGCCAGTAATGTAAGCAGCAGGAAATGGGGAGCCTATTCCTGAGATTTGTCAAGATTCTTTGGGAGAGGTAATGGGCCTATACCTGCTATCATCCAGATGTTGGAGGCAACAAACAAGAGGCTTGAAACAATGCGGCTGGCTTTGAAATTAACTTCAGTCTTGTGTCTCTAACATCCTTAGGGATGCAGTGAATGGGCTGTGCTTCATAGAAATGAAGTACAATAGAACTGTGGGGAAAACTTGTAATGTTTAGTCTGTCCAACACTAGAGGGGAATCCGGCTGTTGCGTGGTTCCCCCCCCCCCCCCACTCAGAGTGGGGAGGGCAGTGGCTATATGTCTTGAGGGGCAGATCTTCCCTGGCACTGGGTTAAGGGCAAACACATGTCCCCGATGGGACCTGCTGCCTGTGTGGGACCTGAGTGAGGGGAGAATGCATACTCAGCTGTTTCTCGTGAATTGGGCTTCCATGTGACCAGGGCATGGCTGCAAGGCAAACACATGAACAAGTAGAACTGCCCCTAAATCCTCCAGAAAGAGCAAACAGGGGCATGGTTGCACTATCAAGTATTGCCCAGCTGACTTCAACATCAGGCTGTTCTTAGGAATCTCTTGGGAAAGGGAAGACTCTGGTTTTATGGCCTCTACCCTCCCTATCCTGCTGCTCTCTGCTACCACTTTCGATGCTGCCCTCTTCTTCCTTTGAGCTCTGTGCTGTTGGGCCCTTCGGAGCCTGGCAAAGGGTTATCCTGCTTTCCAAGGCATTAGAGTAGTGATGCAGGGATGCTAATGTATAGCATGCCTGGCACTTGCCAAGAAAACTGCCAGCTGTGCCCCCAAGATAATCTGCTCTGGGATACCGGGGCTCTTCCCAGATCCAACACTCACATGGCCCTGCCACAATTCCATTCCTGGCTGTGGAGGGAGGCCTCTATCTCTGCCTGGAGAGCCCAGCCCTGTGGATCCTGTCTCAGCGCAGGGGCCTGCTTTCCCTGTCTCAGCCCTCTGCTGTCTGAGATCGTTAGCACTTAATTTATTACCTCTGCAGTCACTGCAGCAGAAACTGGGCATCCAGCTTCCTGGGCAGCCAGCACTGGCTTAGCATACCATGGAAATGCATTGGAAGGACTGTCAGTGTGAATGGCAAAGGCTCTCTGGATTTGACATCAGCAGTCACTTGAACCCTGGGGGCCATTTAGGACTCTGCAATAGAACCCTTTCTCCTCCCTTGAGCACCATTTTTCTTCCCTTGAAACTGGGCTGTATTATAGGCCTTATGGAAATGAATTGTTTGTGTGCGTAATGGCAGTGAAAGAGCTGATTTTGATGGACATTTTTTGGCTACAGACTGACTACAGCGGTTGCCGTTTCCACCCCTGCCTCTCCACTGTGCTTCTTGTTCTATCTGAACTAACCTCCTTCTAAGCAGTCCTTCAGCTCCATGGCCCATTCCCTTCTCTGCAATCTGTGGGTAATGCCAGTTATGGTGGAGGCTCCTGTGATAACTGAAGCCACCAAACTGTTGTTGGATGGTGTTTACTCTAGGTGATTATCCAGCTAAGATACTGTCCCCATTTCCCAGGCTCTGGCAGGAATATGGTTGGTGCACAAACTTCCTTGTAGTGGTCTGTCAAGAAAAGTTGCCATGGAAACTTTACAGCTTTATTCTGCTGCCTGGAATCCTGCTTGTGCCTCACTCTTGCAGTAACATGCTTCCATTACTGCAGTGGGGAATACACCTGACTTTTCCAGGCTGCATCCAGTAAGTGTGGAGCCACCAAGTGAATTTATTCACTGCTACTTTAAGCCAGCACCACAACAGTTAATCAGAAATGCTCAGCAAAGGCTGGTGATGTGAAAACCAGAGAGCTCTGCCCTCACAGAGCAATCCCTTCAGAAACATGGAATGCGGGAGTGCTGTTGGCTACTCCAGCCTGTACCTGAATGCTAAAGAACAGCTAAGGTGGGCATTGAACATAAGACACAATTGGTTTTTATTCCACTCATTTCCTTGCAAAATAGCCATGCGGGGAGCAGCTACCAGGCTCTGAAACTAGATGCAGCTGCTCTAGATGTACATGCTAATTGCTACTTTGCCATGCTAGAAACCCTCTTGCTCCCCACATCAGTGACTAAACCCAGCTCTGCCTGGGAAACAAATCTAGCATTGTAAAATGGGCATGAGTGCATCTGTGCAGGCAGGGACACCTCTTCCCCCACCCTCACCAGGATGCTGCTGAGAAGTCATGTTTTACTTGGCTGAGCACGGCTGTGCTTGACTCCACTTCGGAGCACTCGCTGGCCTGCTAGGCTGCCTGGGCCTGGATTGTGAATCCTTCCTGGGGCTGGCATATAGGCTGCTGCACAATGGGATGCTATTCGGCCTGACTGCACTAGGAACACCCCTAGCTCACAAAGTCGCCGGTCTTGTATTTCCTGCAGGGCAGAGTTATGATGAGACTGTGGACATCTTCTCTTTTGGGATTGTTCTCTGTGAGGTAAGTCCAGGCCACGCTTGGGTATCTAGTGGGTCTGAGCAAGCGGGCTTCCAAACATCACCGGGGTCCTGTCCCATAAGGGGCCTAAATTAATTGGATAATGAAAACTGTCTGCCAGTCGTATGAGGGATTGTGCAGACTAAACAGACAGATGGGGCATCAACAAGGAGAAAGCAGAGCACCACACCGGTACAACTCTGACAACAGCCTGTAATTAGCCACGGTAATTCAGGGCCTTTGTAAGGGTGAGATTTGACACTAGAGAGGTGGTCAAAATCTGTCTGAAGGTGAAAAGTGGGGCTCAGTTCGCAGATCCTGCTTCTGGAAGGAATATGCCTGGTCTGGCTGCACAGCGACTTCTCTGCCCCACTCCTGCTGTATGTAGAAAATAGGCCATCTCTTTTCTCCATGGTATGAATGTCTGATATAGATCCAAGAACCAATATCCTGTGTGCCTAAAACTTCTCCCCACCTCCTTCCCTTGCAACACCAGCCAGATGTGCGTTATGTACAGATTGTTCCTAAAGGAAAGCACAGCCTTTTAAAGTACCCAATGTGTATAGAAGTGAGAGCAATCAGGGGTGGCAGGGAGACCCGAATTGGAGTTTTCCTCTTAATGCTTGGGTGAAGAATATGGAAAAAATGTCATATGCATGAATGGTACCGACTCATCTAGAATACTGTTCTGGTAACCAATGTTCCCTCTAATTTTTTCCATCCAAGTGCAGAATTAATTTTGTGCACCAGTATCGAGGTGATGTGCGCCACCAGTAGAAACAAAAAACCTAGATATGATATATATTTATTTGTTAAAAGTTACCATTGGGATAATTACTCCAGCCAGGACAGGTTAGGTATTTTAGAACTCACTACTCAATTAAGTTTAAGCCCAAGAGAGAAATAAAATTATGAAATGCATAGACCAGTCAAAAAAATAACAGCACTTTGAAAGAATAAAATTACAGAGAACATATATGTGCATTGCAGGCAGTACCAAGAAATAACACAAGTATGCGTTGGGAAGTGTGCGTCAGAGACGGAATGCATGTATGAAGGCTGCTGGGGTTTCCTTTCTGAGATTTTTGATTGGTCTCTGTAATAATGTGTTTGATGCACCATTTCTTTCCCTCCCTCCTTTGTCACCCTCCTGTTGCTCCTGCAATGTACTTCAGAGCTCACTGCAAATCCCCACTTGCCTTCCCCCAGCTCCTTGGCATGCGAGCTGTGTTGGGGGAGGAGGGGTTTGATAGCATAATGACAGCATGGAGGGCTATGTGCATGCTGTGAGATGTTAATACCCTGGGAGCAGAGGAATTGCTTCCTACCTCAGTGCATGGACTGATAGTGGCTAGGACACTGCACAATCTGCACTAAAGCTAAGGTTGTACCATACTCCTTCCAGCAATACCCTAGGGATGGGGGGATTGAACTTGGGCTTGGTTTTCCTCTGCCATAGCAGGGAGAGACTTCTAGGGTCAGCCCCTGTACTGCCTGTGAGGTTTACCTGTATTAAATGGTGTCGCCTTGATCCTCCTTCATGCAACAAGCCCTTCTGTAGCGGGGGACTGGTACAATTCTAGCTCTGCTCCCCCTGCCCTGTAATCAGACATGAATTGTAATGTTTCCAGGGAGCCAGCCTAGCTCTAGAGACTGAGCAGCCCCCGCCATCTAGCCCTCAGCTGCTGTCCCTGCTGCTACAATCGCTGTACCTGAGCAGTTCTTTCCCCTCTAGATCATCGGGCAGGTGTATGCTGACCCTGACTGCCTCCCTCGCACACTGGATTTTGGCCTCAATGTAAAGCTGTTTTGGGAGAAGTTTGTTCCTGCCGATTGCCCTCCAGCCTTCTTCCCTCTGGCTGCCATTTGCTGCAGGCTGGAACCAGAGAGCAGGTAAGGGGTGAGGCCTGGGTCTAATCTCTGGTTCTCTTCAGTTTGTATCTTTGCTTCTCTCAGGCTGGAGGATGCCCTCTCCTCCTGCCCCCACTGGGAAGGTGTTGCTCTGCGAAGTGGGTCAGAGTGGGATGGCAGGTGTGCACTAATATCCAGGGCATTTCGGTTGCTGTGTCCTCACTTCATGGAGGAGTTTTTTGCTGCTGTCTTCCTTTCCCCATCACTGTCCCAGGAGCTAGTCCGCTGCTGTCCTGTTGACCCCCTCTCTCTTACCTGTCTTATCACTTCTTCCTTAGGCCCCCGTTCTCAAAGCTGGAGGATTCCTTTGAAGCCCTTTCTCTCTACTTGGGAGAACTGGGCATCCCCCTCCCTTCCGAGCTGGAGGAGCTGGACCACAATGTGAGCACTCAGTATGGGCTGAGCCGTGACAAGCTACCTGAAAACACAACCTAGGCGGCCCATCCTGTGATCTGTGCTACTTTTCATTGGATCCCATACGAGTGACATGGAGGGGAGATGTACTTCGGCCACCTGCAGGGCATTCAGAGGGCACCAACTGCATACTTGGTGCATCACCTCTCCCTCCCCCATGAAACTAAACCGCCATGTCTGTTTGATCTCCTGGTTTCACTGTGGATTTATGGCACATTCTGCAAGTGGAAAGGGCTATTTCCTGCCTGCTGCGCCAAGGAGAGCTGCTCAACACAAAGGGGAAAACACAATTCTTTGGGGCCTGTCTGGCCTTGTATCACTGTGGTGCCTTAGAACTTGATATGTGACTGTAAGCTGTGAAATAGTCCTGGCCTATCTGCCAGGAAGGGAATCACTATAGGAAGTCTCCTTTGTTAGGAACTGCTTTTCTGGAATCACTTGTCCCAGACTTTAGTGACTGTGCTCTCCTTGGATGACCTGGAATACACTAGAACTGGGAAAACCAGGCACCTGGCAAAGGGCTCAGTCAGGGACTCCATTGCTTTTCTACATGCCAGGGTGGGAGTTCCTGAGCTGCCTAGTGGTTGAGAGAAGCTCTAGGAATTGAGGGGAGCTTGAACAAAATGGTTGTGGTATCATGTCTGTGGGTAGAATTTGTCTCGGTTAGTGTAGTTCACCCTCCAAGGCCCCGATCAGAAACACTACAGCCAGTGAAAACTGGGCTTTGCTCACCCTCCTGATGTGAATGAGGCTGTGATCCGAGTCCAGAGGATAAGAAGGGGGAGACTGAGTAGTTCCCAGGTATGCTTTCAACTCTATCAACACCTTCAGCTACTGAATCCACACAACCAGTCCCCCAGCCTGGGACCTCAGATCAGGCAAAAGGACACAAGTCTGAATGCCCAGAACTGCAGCAGCACTCTGATCCTGATGTGCTGTACACATGGAGTCTTGTCCCCCAAGAGCTTGTGCCTGTTTCTGGGCATTTGACCTGGTGCAGTGAGATACATGTCTCATAATGGTGGCAGAATATACTTGGTGGAGAGCTGAATAGCTCTATGCTGAAGCATTTGGCTTGGAGTAGGTGAGTGTTTGAGATGGATAACCCTCATGAGCGGAAGGAATTTGAGGGCAAGGACAGATGCTAGTGAATTGGAGTCTCATGTCTTCTGTCCTCTGAGTGTACTAGCTGGAGGATTCATAATTCAGTAGCTATTACTGTACTTCTCCAGAAAGACCTGCAGTGGAGGGGAGTCCCATAAGTGTCTCTGCCACTCAGTTATCTGTTCGGGAGCCCCTGACACAGAACTTGGTCTCATTCTCCAAACAGAATCCTTCTCCAGAGTCGTGCCATGCATGGAGGGAACAGAGAGCCTGGAGAGGGAAGGAAGCAGCATAGTCACTGGAGCTTTGAACTGGGGCATTAGAGGGAAATGGAGGAGGAAGGAAACAACTTCCCTAGTAATATGTGGTTGGTGCTACCCAGTCAAAGGCTGGCTGGCTGAGTCCACTTGAGTTCCATGCCCTCTTGGTAAAACTGGATTCAGTCTCTGCTCTCCTTTGCAACCCCATAATCTTCTAGTGAGGAATGTGTTAATGTTTGTTCCTCTATTCCCTAAGGCGTTGGGAATATGTGAAAGCCTGGCCATAGAAATTACATGGGACCAGCCCTCATGTCTGTCTAAGTTGGTTGTGTTTAATTTGTATGGTGGTGGTTTTAGAAACAAATCCTGTACTGTGAGCCAGTGGGGGAGTTGTCAGCTGGGTACGGAGGATTCAGGCATTCTGATTGTTACAGGACTTTCTTCCTACTACTTAGTAGGATGGGGAAACTCAAGGGAGGGTGACCTGGGTGGTGTGTGGGTGGGGAGTCTTAACTCAGTGTGATTGCACAGCACAATGTTTGTTGACTAAATTAAAAGCAATAAATATACCCTAGGGCCATAAGGCTGTTTGTCTGCATTTGGAGCTTTAGGGGGGAGGGATAGCTCAGTGGCTTGAGCATTGGCCTGCTAAACCCAGGGTTGAGAGTTCAATCCTTGAGGGGGCCATTTAGGGAACCAGGGTTTAAAAAAAAACCTGGGAATTCATCTTGCTTTGAGCAGGGGGTTGGACTAATGATCTCCCTGATATTCTATGAAAGAACATGAGGCTGCCACACAACGGGACCCCTCACTCAGAGTATCACCAGGGACATCAGACTGGTTTCTGCAGACTGACTTGACTGAGCAAGGGCTTTGTAGAAGGTTAGGATCTGATGCCTGACCTATCTGTAAATCCTCTACAGCAGTGCCTTCAGCTAGGGCAGTGGAACAGGTGGCAGTAACAGCAGCTACTGTCAGGCGTAGACTTTAAAAATAAAAGGCATTTGCCATTGCCAGTTTTGAAATCACCTGAACTCTAGCTGTGCTGCCTCCTCTTAATCCATGCCAGCCACTGTAACCTTCTGACTGTGTTTACACCAGCCTTTCCAAAGCAAGAGCAGGAGCAACACAGCTGCCTCTGAGCAGGAAGTAAAGCAGAATCCACTTCCATCAGAGCAGAAAAGGAATAATTAGATCCTCTCTCCACAGGCCCAGCCTGCTTAGTCACAGTAGCTTGTTCTGGGCTTGTGAATAGACAGCTGCTTTGTTAGGCATGCTCTGCTCCATTCTAATGCTAGACTTTGCCAGTATGTCTACAGAGTCAATATCCCATGGTGTTAGCAAGAGGTGAAGGCATGTTCTCTGAATTGTGGAGGTGATTGTGGCTGTCTCTCTCTTATGCAGGATGGGGTTGTAGCTCTGAATGGAGCAATGGGTGAACTACAATGGCCTTAATTATTCTCTCCTCTCACTGCTTTGCAGTTTGGGGTAGGGGGCCTTGCCTGGGTTTGAATAATGCTGTTAGCCGGCTCGTGCAGCTAAATACCCAGAATGAACTGAACGGTGTTCAGAAAGGCATGCTGAGCTGCTCACGCTTCCTAGGTGTGAGCAGCTACTTCAACTGAAGCCCACACAAGTTTCCACAGAACCTTTTTATTTTCCTTTTTAAGCTTTAATACAATGTAGCACAATCTGCATATTTATTTTGAGGTATTTAAAATATTTACAAAGAAATGGTATTCAAAGACTTTAAAAAAAAAAATCCCTTTTCTGAACCATATAAACATCAACCCTTAATGTCTGCTCAGTAAGTCCCCTTAAAGTAAGTGGGTAGAAAACCTTATTTGGATGGCTTGAACCCTGCTGCAGCAATGGGGCTGTGCATTTCTCTGAATTAGTCCTACACAGATTATGAACAGACAAGTGCTTCTTGCTG
The DNA here is from genome assembly GCF_016161935.1 of Mauremys reevesii. Lineage (NCBI taxonomy): Eukaryota > Metazoa > Chordata > Testudines > Geoemydidae > Mauremys > Mauremys reevesii. The sequence continues at coordinate 21,436,376 of NC_052640.1, read as the reverse complement.
ATACACTTGCCCTAAAATCTTTATCCAAACTGGCCCCTTTGGATAAACAGCCCCTACAGCGTGACCTCTCCTGCAGCCTGTGCAAGGGACACAGAACAGGATGCACAAGGCCTTGATGTGCCTGCACTAGTGCAGCTGGCTTGTCCTTCTCTCAAGCACTTTCCACTTGCATTCACCCTAGGACTGGCTTAAACTCTTGTTTGCTGGAAATACACATCCCTGGGGAAAGTCTGAAAGGAATTCAGAAATGGCTACTATCCCTTTAAGCAGCAAAGAGTACTTGGCCGTTCTGCCTGAAGCTGATTGAGGGGTTGTCTATCTTCCCTCCACTTCTGAAATATTTCTGCCCTAGCAGACAGCCCAGCTCGATGCTCTGGAACCAGGCTCTTCCGTACCAGCCAAAGAGAGTGGGGAATGTGTCCTGGGCACTGGAAGACTTTGCTTTAAGAGTATCTTGAGAGAGATCTCTTAAGCAATGCATTGGGGGCTGTCTCCCTCCCCTTTAACCAAAATCTTCTGTCTCCTAGCTGAACCTGAGCTCTTCATGTGCCCATATTGATAGTTGTCAGTTGACTCTTCCCCATCTCTAAAAGACATTTGCACAGAACAGCTTTTCTCCTATAAAAGTACATTCAAAGTCTCTACACAACCCTGCTGTAAAGCTCCCACCAGTCCCTCTGATACTGCTGCTGTGTCAGAGTACAGGCTGAAATGCATGTAACACTGGTCAAAAGGGAGAGGAACAGAAAAAGAGGATGCGGGGAGTTCCCATTCTGAAGTACAGGAGGTGGGGCCAGCATGGCACATTGCACCAGTCCTCAAGTGAAACAAGTCCTGCTAGCCACAAAATGAACAGCCCCCATTTCAGTGCATCTCCAAGTCCTGTCACTTGCTGGAATTCATCAACAAAAAAAACACAAATGAACCCCCACTCCCAAAACAAGAGACTGGGATCTTAGCCTCAATCGTTTCAACCTGTGCCTCTCCTGGCCCTAGCTCCTCAGGCACCAGGAGTACCCGCCTGGCCCATGAGAGGTGCGTTGCCATCATGTGCCTCCTCTATGGGGGTCTGGTTGGTGTGTACCACTATCGTGTTCTCATCCACAAGCTCACAGGCCTGGTTCGTGAAGGCAGAAAGTGGAAGGGTGATGCGCTGCATTTCACGCTCATAAACCTTCTGCTCGTGCTGCTCCTTCAAGTCTTTGCCCCTAGAAAGAACCAGAACAGGTGCTCTGAGTGCTGACTGCAGTAAGGTCAGTCCCTACACGTGGGCTCTGGCCCAAAGGAGCTGCAGCAGAAGGGAAGAAGCTACTGCTCCAACAACAGACCAGGCCTTTAACATGAATGTGAGGTGCTGGGTTTTTCCCCAAACTCTGAACTACAGAGCTGAAAGCAAACCGAGCCAGGTGCGGTGTGGGGGGGGAGGTTTCCAACACTCCTTGCTTTTGACTGGTTCATCTAGTCTTACACCATCATGGAGGTTAAAGCCAGTCTGCTCCCACCTGGCACTAGACTCAAGGCCCAGACAGTAGATATGGAAACAACATGTGGCAGCTAACTGGATTTTAGTTTATGGCTCTGTCTGGAGTCCCTGTAACATGCAGGACTGCTGAGTCAAAGCAGGAGCTGCCAATGTTTAGAGAAGCCATTAACGGTGAATGGTAGGAAAGGATGCAAGAGCTCTGGGTGGTGGCTGGCACTTGCACAGGTGAGGAGGGATAAACACATGCTTTAGGCAATGAGTATCTTCCAGAAAGCAAACTGCGTTAATGGCACTGCTCAGCGTAGGTATGTAATGATTTTATGTGCCTGCTGTGTTCCAAAGAGACTTGCTTCTCCAAGCTACCTGACCCCTCACATGACAGCAAGGAAGGTGACACGTCTTCAGTGTCTGGTGCCAAGAAGTGGCTTTTTTTAAAAAAAATGAGTGACAGTTACTGAACTCTATAGCAAAGGTAATGAGTGCTTTAGTTAATGAGACACCAACCAGGTTTTTTTAAGACAAGTGCTACATGCAAAATTTAACTCTAACCGGGAAGCCAATGCTCCTGAACATGGCGAGCTGAAAAGGGGAAAAACTGAAGCATCCAGTGCTGACCCTGCCTGAAGCTTGAACTTGGGCTATTTTGATTTAAGGGAGGGGCTACTAAGAGTCAAGCCTCCCCAAAATCCAAATCTCACAGCAAACACAGTCCTGGCAGAGCCAGGCCCCAATTCAATTGAAGTCTGGTGGATCAGAAATTACATTTCAGACTATCCTTTGCTTGAGCCCTGGAGTAGCCAGCTCCAAGAGGCTAGAACAGCTTCCAGGGTTTATTGCCAGGCAGGTCTAGTGCAGTCTAACGTTTGTTCTTCCCTCCTCCCCCGCCAGTCCTCTCTATCTACCTGCACTGGCCCCCTCCATCACGCTCATTAGCAAGTGCTAGATTCGTGCTCTAACCTTATGTAACACTGCTGGGAGTCTCTGCTGTCCAAGCTTGCTGATACATCGTATGTAAGGACTTGGCTCAGCCTGCTTCACTAGGAGAGGTTGGCCGCTAGCTACAAGAGTTAAGCCCTAAAGCAGGGATGTGATAATCGCTCTGTGGCTGTAGGATGTCTGTCTGGAATACTATCAACAAACTGCAGGCCCGATCAGCCTGTCAGGTGCACATGTAAGTCTGACTGAACTGAAGGGGAGTTGAGTATGTGCAGCTGTCAGGCTAACGGGGCCATGCAATTCAAAGGACAAATTTAGGAAAGGGAAAGAATTATGATTCTACCCTGTTTTCACTCAAATAGATGAAGGTATAAACACAAAAGGGAGAGCTGGCTTAGACTGCTAGGAGTAGGAAGGGGAAGAGTGGGCTCAGCCTGGGGAAGACACAGAACAAAGGGCAGGTTACTGTGGTTTGGGTGTTTGTTTTTAAATACAGCTGTTATTACTGTCTCACTGTGTTAGGGCCTAATCCTATGAGGTACTTAACTCCCACTGCTTTAACAGAGTAGCCAGTACTTGTGACTCGCAGATGTGCTGGCAGGTCCATATTGGGGAATCATAGGCAGATTAGTCACTATGTGTTATGTTATGTGTCTACATAACTGCAGCCCTGCCAAGGGCCTCTGACTTGCAATAATGGAATGGAAGCTTAATAAATCTTGCCCTGTGACACTTTTCAGAAACCAAGTGGTGAAAGCTCCATCAATCAAGACATATAGAACTATATGGTGCAGCATCTTGGAGGCTATACTTCAAGGGGAGTGGGCTCCTCCACTGGCCCTGGGAGAACGGGGGGTTATTATGGGACCTAATACCTCTGTATTTAAATGAGTTCCATCAAGGCTATGACAAGACCAGATCTCACAGCAGCACCACCACCAATGTATAAGAGCCTACCCTTCTCAGAGTCCTGCATGAACTGGGACTTAGGTGTTATCTATAGTAGCTCAGAATTTCCTGACTTTTATAGGCCTGTATCACAGCCACAACGCAAACTCTTGATCCAGAGACTACTTACCTTTTGTAGATGTAGCCCACAACAATGCCAGCTCCAATGGCAATGATTATCACCATCATGATGAAGGCCATCACATAGCCTGTGGAGAAGGAGCAGAAGCGACAAAGTTAGGAACAAGGCAGCAGCTCAGCTTCTGTATACAGCAGTGGCTTTAGGGTTCAGAAAAGAAACATCCTGTTGTTGTCCCACTGAGGAATCTACAGAGTGTTCCTGGAGGTCATACCTAATGTCCCCAAGTCCTTCTTTTCGTTGGACTTCATCCGGACTCTCTGACTGATCCCAATGACGGGCTGCACAGCAGCTGCCTCGCTCCGGGCTGGTAAAGTATCAGCTGGTTCAAATACCTGGTCTATCCCCTGAGAAACCTCAGCCACAACTGTAGGGACCAGAGTCTCTGTGGAGGAGGTATCAACTGTTGGGGGAAAAAAATACATTAAAATGTGTCACCAAAGTTTCATAGCAACAGCTATCTTGTGAATGGGGCACAAACCCATCTCAGACCCAGAACCTTGGGACCTCCCTCATCTTAGACTGACACATAGTCCCACTCCCCCTTAGATGTTACAATGCCTCCCCACAGATGGGAGAAAACACACACACACACACTTTTCAGTTCAACTGCTGCTAAAGGTCAAGAGCAATCTAGGCAACTGGCAGAGCAGAGCACCAAAATAGGAGTGAGAGAACAGAGGTGAGACCTGAACCCAGAGCATTAATCAAAGGGCCACCAGGTAAATCCATTTATAGCTCAATATACAGAGAAAAAAAATCACGCTGAACAGAAATGACCAAGCTAATCAATATCCCCATACTGAACTCTTGCAGGAGCACATTACTGAGCAGGAAAGGCCTGCGTGGGACTGGTCTATGAAAGAATTTAAATCCATCACCACTCTCTTATTTACAGCTTGCTACCAAACAGCCCTTGTGAAAGAGTGAAGGGAAGAGGGGGAGCACTCACTCTGGGTCCACCATCTAGCTCACGTTTCATATTCCTGACAAAAGCTAAAGGGGGTGTCAGCTCAGGGCACTGGCAATATAAACCTTTCACATCATCCATGTGGCTCACTAATCTTCATATTCCATTTCATATGACCACAGTGAAATAACGAAGACCATACCAGCAGGACACGCTTCTACTCCCTGTCTGGGCTAGTCCTAGACAAGAAAAACTACCTTTTTGGAGGAGACCCCCCCCCACTCAATATGCTGCCATGACTGAAAGCCACCACATCTTTTCTATGGGTCTCAGAACCCCCATCCCACACATATGATGGCAACATTCCTTCCTTTAGGTATTTTTCCTTGGAGCATTTTGGTTCAATACCTTGAGTCTGTGATCAGCCAGACTGACTTCCCATATAACACAGACCACAGGACTTCCCTGAATTAATTTCTCTTTGAACTATAGCATATCTTTTAGAAAAAAAATATTATGTGATTCGGGGGGAGGGGGTCTTGGGTTAGTAACAGGCAGGAGACCACCAGGAAATAAAGGTCCCTCTGCAGAGGGATGTTACTTCACACGGTGTCTTTCAGAAAAAAAATGAGAACAGGATCTGGCAGGGGCTATGCCTGGGGAGAGAAAGCAATGGGACAGCCTCTTCCCCGGGCAGACATACCACAGCAGGGAAGGTGGTTTAATCTGACAAAATGGCTGGCTCCCTGGCAACTGCGCCAATTGCTCAGCATATTGGCTCCCAATCCCAGGCAGTTCCCCAGTCCTAGGACTTTTAAATAAAGAGCCATAAACAGGGAACATCTGCTCTGCTTTGTCCTTAATGAGCTGCAGTCCAAGGGTAGGAGGACTGAGAAGACTGAGGGAAGCAAGAATTCTGGGTTACCTAGTATTGTCCTGCCTGGGGTGGAGGACTACATGCAAGGAGGAACACGCTCTCCTGTAGAACAAAAGGACCCCACTTGTTATGCCCTTCCAGCTTGACTGTGAACCACAGATGACTACTCTCTGGGAACGTTTTTTTAACCAAAACAAATTTTGAAATGAAAGATGGGGGTGCCTAGGGGAGGTTTTTGGGGCACAGACTCTTAGACATTAGAGAGGAGAGTAAACAAGCAGATAGTTCAGACAGGATCAGTGCAGATGTGTTCTGTATTGTGCATCTTCTAACATTTTCCCTGGAATAGTCCTAAACAGATTATTCCCCACTCTAACACCTCTATCAGGGATATCTTCCTGGTATACCAGTTCTTCCCTTTCTTAATTTCTTCCTGTTGATTCTAATTATTCTCCCATCAGACAACTCCTCTCCATACCTGTAGGTGGTTAGCCTGTCCCCCTATCAATCCCACTGTGTCCACTCTGGATAGCTTCACTTGTTTAATCTTTGCTTCCAGCCCCCTGTAGTTTCACGGGTGCCGCAGCTGTTTGCGAAGCTCCCCACAAGCTGGTGCCTGAGCCTCACAGTCCCTGACATTCTGCTGCTCTTCGCTCCCTCCAGTTTGTGACACCTGAGCTGCCCACCCTGACCTGGCCTTTCCCTGCAGTGACCCACGTGGGACTAGGGGCTGGTGGGGAGGGGGCTGCGCAGAGGCTCGCTCTGGGGCGCGAGACACACGCGGGAAGGGCCAGCATGACGTCACGGAGGGTGCCCTGGAAAGAGCGGGGCTGGGCGGCTCACTCCACGTGCAGGGGGCGGGGACAGCCCCGCCCTGGGGGCGGGGTTAAATTGTTTACACGCCGAGCTAGAGCCGCTGGGATGACATCACCCCAAAACGGGAGACCAATCAGCAGCCCCTAGAAGCTTGGCAACAGGGCAGCCAATCCCGCTGCAGCAGGGGTGGGGACTGGCAACTGCACCCCCTCGTTGTTCACCCGACGCGCTCCCCCGGCGCACGTGCCCTGGCCCCGCTGACCCCACGCGGGGAGAGCAGCGGGCACGTGGCCCCGCAGCGGGGGGGACCCCCGACTGGGGCAGGGGGGAGCAGGGCTCGCGCCAGCCCGGGGAAGCGCGCGGGGAGCCCAGCGCCGGGCGGAATCGCGCTCACCTGGGCAGGGGGCGATGTCGCAGGGGCTCCGCTCCGGGATGCCGGCCTCGCCGCTCACGTAGCACCAGGGGGCCGCAGCGCCGTCGGGGTTCCGGCAGCTGCTGTGATCCTCGGAGACTGGGGGCCGGGAAAGACAGTTAATGCGCGGCAGGGGCTGGGCTTGCACCCCCCCCCAGCCCGGGAGACACACACGGGGGGGGGACGGGTAGTAACACAACTGAGGAGCTGTTTGGAGCCGCCCCCCCCAAACCCAACCGCCCCCGCGGCGGGGCAGCCGAGCGCACCTACCTGCGAGGAGAGCGGCGCTGTGGTTTCTCCGCACCGCCAGCCAGTTCAAGCACGGGGCACCGCTCGAGGTGAGCTGCTGGCTGCCCCGGTAGGAAACGCCATTGCCACGGACACATTCTGCAGAGAACGAGAGAGCCCTACCGGCCCTGAAACTGCGCCCGCTTTGTAGCCCCCAGCGGCACCCCCTGGTACCAGCCCCCTCTCGCCCCCGGCCTCTGTCTTCTCGCCTCTTCCGTCAAGGCACCTTTAAAACATCAAAGCCCCGAACACCCTCCCCGGACGCCATGACATTTCCGAGCTGAATGGGGGCGAACAGACTGTTCTAAAATGGGGGCCGAAAGTCTCTCCGCAGAGCCAAGCAACTCTTCAAACTGCCCAGAAGGGGAGGGTTGGGCGACCAGCTCCGCTGATCTGCAAACGTAGGGCAGCATCTCCCCCCCGTTTCCCTGAGCCACCCCTTCGGAGGCGTGCGGCAGCTCCCCTCTCCCGGGCTGGAAGTAGTAACAACAACCCGATCCATGGTTTCCACTTTCCGCACCCCCGCTGTCCCTGCGTCCTGAGATCCGTCACGTCCTCTTTACCCTTTCTAGACTCCCAGAGCTGGCAGGGACCTCGGGAGGTCACGCTGTCCCTGCACTCAAGAGGACCGGACTTATTTTATGTGCCACAATCTCAAACCCCTGGCAGAGGCAGAAGGGTTTTCAGGAGGCTGAGATTTGCCTTTGTTCCTGGTAACAAAGATGGAGCTCGGAGTCCCTCTCTCCGAAACCATCCGGAATAAGACACCCCTGCCCCACAGCAGGGCAATGCAGGCTCGGGGAGCTCGGTGCGTGTGTGCGGGATGGGGGGGTTCGGCTCTCACCTTCGGTGGCAGACGCTGCTGTTAGCAGCGCGGCGCCGAGAAGCAAAGCTTGCACCCAGTCCAGCATCCTTGATCCAATCCGGGCACGAGCGAAGGCTGGAGAAGTAGCCGTGGAAGTCTCAGCAATCTGGGAATGCTGCTCGCTCCTTTTTGGCCTCGGCCCCTGCTTTGGTCTTGTTATTTTCTCTTGGTAAACAGGCTGGGCTGTAGCTCACTGCAGCGAAGGCTCCTCCTCTCTAGAGTCTGGCTCCTAAACATGCAGCGAGAGCGAGAGAAAACAGCTGCAGCAGAGAGTGGCGGAGCAGGCAGCCCCAGGGTCTGTGTGCCCGACCCCTGGCTCGGAGAGTTTCGAGGATTCACTAATAAAATATAAACGGTGAAACAGAAGCACTAGGGCAAACTCCGGCAACCTGGGCTTTCACGTCCCCTGACCTCCGAAGGTTTTGCACGATTCTGGGATCGGCGAGGGGCGCCCAGGAACCAGTTATAGCAGGAGTTAAATCACATTTAACCCCTCCGTGGCTGTTGCGTGCACACAGGCGTAGTGGAGCCGGTTCAACTCCTTTGGCCTCCCGCCTATGGGGAGGTGGTGAGCTTCTGTCTGCGGCTCCCCTCACAGCACTCTCAGATTGCAGCACAGGCTCCCCTCTGCTGCAATCTCTCCGGGGATAATAATCCCTAGGCCTACACCCACAGACACACCAAGGAATACACACACCATTCAGAGATGGAGAGACCCATCCCCTTCCCACCTTCAGCAATAAATCCCTCTGTGCTACTAGTCACCCACTGAGGGAGTTAGGAAATCAAGTTTACCTGTGTGACAATGCATGTTATGAAACAAGGCCATTTGATGTTTTTTGCTGGTCTAGTGGATTGATTGGTAACAGTGCGATGACAGCTACAGAAGGGCCATGCTTGCTATCCCACAGGAGTAGTGCCATAGAAGTGGGGGTTTGAAGAAAAATATGATTCTAGAGTGAGGAAGGGTGGATGTTATTCTATTCAGGTTCTTATACTGCAGTGCTATGGGATCTGAGGGAAGGGTATTTGCAAAGTAGAAATACTGTACTATTGCAACTGGGGTACATGTGTTTGCCTGTCTCAGCTTCTTCCTACAGCCTTGAAATCAGTGACAGAACGTGTCTGCACAACATGGTAGAGAGAGACCCAGGTTGGCACCTTTTAGACAAGATCCTGATCTTAATCATGTGCAATTAATTTGTATATTGGAAACAAACCTGAGCTGCTGGAGTAAGGTAAATATTTTTGGTAATAACAAGCAATTATAGCTATAAACACCTTCATTAACTCCAACAGCTTAATAGAGGGAGAAAACAACAATTTGTCTCACAAGTGTAGCTTCCCTGGTTTCAGCTACAGGATGGGTCACAGGCCCCATTTTACATATTCATGCGTGATTCCTTCCAACCTCTACCAATCTGAATCCTTGGCCTCCATATTCATGACATCTTTGGTTTCCCCAAGGATCCTAATCCTGCCATCTTTAGTCTGGATATGAGGAAGAATTTCTCTCTTTTAGAAATGTACACAGGGGGAAGATGGCCCATGAAGGGCTCCCTATTCACCTGTAACTACCAAGGTGTACTCCCTTATTTCCTAATTTGGGTTCCTCTGAGTTTGCCATAGTAAGCAGGAAATCCCAAACAGTGTAACTAAACCTGGTGGCACTCACTAACACACAGGCTATGCTTTCACCTCAAGGACATCAATTCCTGGAGCTTCTCTGCTTTTCATCTGTTTTTTCTTTATTTAATCCCACATAATTTAGAATCTGTGGCTCTGGTCCTAGTTTTCTGGAGACATGCTCACAGCAGAGAATAAGAGGTGAAAACTCCCTGAAAAATACTGTTAGTGTTGGTTCCGCTGTAGGCATTCTATCCAAATAATGCAACCTTTTTGTAGCAATTTCAGACAATATGTTTAAAATAGACAAATGAAAAACAATCAGCTAAAACGGGTTGGCAACCTTTCAGAAGTGTTGTGCCAAGTCTTCATTTATTCACTCTAATTTAAGGTTTTGTGTGCCAGTAATATTTTAACGTTTTTAGAAGGTCTCTTTGTAGAAGTCTATAATATATAACTAAACTATTGTTGTATGTAAAGTAAATAAGGTTTTTAAAATGTTTAAGCAGCTTCATTTAAAATTAAATTAATCTGCAGAGTCCTCTGGACCAGTGGCCAGGACCCGGGCAGTGTGAGTGCCACTGAAAATCAGCTAACGTGCCGCCATAGGTTGCCTACCCCGAGCTAAAGTATTCACCCCTTCTGGATGGGAGAAAGTCTCTAAAAAGGTCTAGGGAGGAAGGATGGGCTTGTGGTTAAGGCATAAGACAGTAATACAAGGTTCTATTTCTGGCTATGCCACAGAGCTTGTGTGTGACCTTGGGCACTCCACTCTCTCCTCTGTGCTTCATTTTCACTTTCTATAAAATAGGGGTAGTTAATCATGATTTCCTACCTTAGAGGGATGTTGAGAAGATCAGTGCTTATAAAATGCTTTGGAATCATCACCTGGAAGCCGCTAAAAGAGTGAAAAGTATTTTTACACCCGAAGGCTACAAGGTCTAGTGGATAATGGATGACTGGGCATCCAGCAAGTATATATTCTACTGGTTCTCCACATGATCCTGGTGAAGTTAAGCTTCCTGGGGCTTGTTTCACCACCTGTAAAATGGGTATATTAGTACTCAGTCTGCTTTAAAGGACTTTGACATCATTGGTGAAGGAAGCTGCATAAGTACTGGTTCCCACTAGCTGAAATGTCTGCTCTGTTTAATTGCTTTATGTTTTACTGTGGGGACAGACTGTTGCTGGGCCAGGTTCCAAGGTCTTATTTCTGGCAGCACTTTCACTGAAGCCTGTAGAAGTTCTGACTAAGGCTGTAGGATCTGACGAAGTGGGTATTCACCTACGAAAGCTCATACTCCAATACATCTGTTAGTCTATAAGGTGCCACAGAACTCTTTGTTGCAGTCAAATCAGGGAGTCTAGGATGGACTCAAAAGCTCTCACATTACCAGGAAAGCACAATAGCCTTTTCCACCTGTCTGACTTGTACACATTTCTTTTTTCCTTTTATCTCCAGTTTTTCTGGGGTGCCAGGGCAGATTTAGGCCCTGCAGTTTGACAGAGCAAAGTCTAATGAGATGCCATGGAACTCCAGAGAGGGGGGGAACAAGGGAATTAAAAGCTGTGCTGCTCATTAGGAATGGGTTGAATCTACTTGCTCTGCTCTTGCAGCTGAGAGCTTCTGTTAATTTCTAGAGACTTTATTTGAAAAGGAGGTGTTCCACTGATTATTGGATGGATACCTCTGTGCTATATCCATGGCACTTCTCAGTCAAGGATCTTAAAGCACTTCACAGAGGTACATCAGTATGCCATTTTACAGATAGGAAAATGGAGACAGAGAGGTTATGTGATTTTCTCAAGTTTGCATTGTGAATCCCTTATCTAGGTTCTGGTCACATCTCTGTCTTGCACGCAGTTTGGTGCTTTAACCACTACAAAATACTTCCTTCCATTGATATATCTGTATCCCCAAATGCAGACATTGTCTGTACAGGCTGATATTATGGTATTTACCTTATAGTAGCAGACCAAACTGTCACAGATGTTTTCTTCTTCCAGACTGTCCCTTTGGTTTTCTTTGTTCTACTTCTTCACCTGTGGGAAAACTTAATAAAAAGTTTAAAGAAAGAAATATTCCAGGGTAGTTAAGCACTGGAATAAATGGCCTTCGAAGGTTGTGGAATCTGTCAGAGATATTTAAGAGCAAGTTAGACCAAGATATGTCACAGATGGTCAGATAATACTTAGTCCTACCTTGAATGCAGGGGTCTGGACTAGAAGACCTCTTGAGGTCCCTTCCAGTCCTATAATTCTATGAAAACAACAGTGGAGCTTACCTGCCACACAGGGTGCTGTGAGAATGAGGCAATGTTTGGAAAGGGCCCCGAAGACAGAAAGCAACAAGTATACTAAGTGTTCTTAAGTACTTACAAGTAAAATGCAGATAATTCTGCAAACCATTCCTACTCCCAGCTCGATCATAAAACAGTGTCTGTCAGGGTTTCTCACCTAACAAACCCATCCTTACAAGATGCTCCAGGGGACAGAAACAAATTCCAACACGTTATTTCTGGCTTACAAAAATGATGAGGAGTCAATCACAAGGACTGGGACAAGGGGGCTCCGACTACACATGGAGTTTATGAAGTTGTGGGCCAATGTGGAGCAGCAGAATTACAAGCCAGAGAGCGAAACCATGTATTACGGGTCAGAGGGGAGAGAGGGAGTGAAAGTTCTGACTCCATTGCTGGATCTCCCTGCTGGCATGGTAAAGAAAAGGCTCTCCCCTCCCCCCTCCAATCCAAGAGCAGGAGCTACTGCCAAGTAAGTGACAGCCAGAGCCTCCAGGACTAACAAGGAAGTCAGCAGGAGCAAAACAACCTGCTCTGATATTTGAACTGGTCTGGACAGGTTCAGAGAGTTTGCTCTACTTACTCAGAGTGCCTTCGCTGATGAGTTTTCTGCATGGTATATAATGAAAGGCTAGAGGCTCTAGCAGTGTAATCTGGGTCCTGTGGTTCAGAGGAGGGCAAAGTAGCCCCTGTGGGTGACTGCAGGGCTTGAAGGGGGAGTTATATTTTTCCATCACAAAGGGGTCAGTGCTGAATGCATTTGGAGTCAGGACACAACCCCCAGCATGATCGAACCCTTCAGACAGCTACATCTTTCTATTGTGGCCTCTCTTGTGATAATCTGTACAGCATTTTACCACGATGGTAATCAGTACCACTCATCACCAAAGCAAGCAAACAACCCAGAGTTATTTGTATTCATGCTGGTCTATTTTGTAACAGACTCAATTTAGATTACTGTTGTCCTTGTCAGAACTCCTCCTTCCTGGTTTCTGGGCCAGGCACACAAATAACAAAACTGCTTGGATTACATAACCTGTTGTTTTTACTTGCTATGTGTCATGGCAGGATATCACCAAACCCTAGCTGTGTTATTAGGCACAAGGCACAGCTGACGGAGGAGGGGGTGATTTCCCAACCTAGGCTACTGCTGGAAAAACAGAGCCTGTCTCTTTAAGGGTGGAGGAGAAATGCCTTTGTGAGGAAGGCAGCATGGTTTTAGTTGGGAGGCACCGTGATCTAAGGGGTGAAAGCACGGGCCTTGAAGTCAAGAGCTCAAGATTTATGAATGTTAATTTTTTAGATCCAGTTTTCCCTACATCCCACATACACCCCAGTTCGCTCGCCACTTTGGCATCTCCCCAACAATGAAACTGAAAGTTAGAAATACTTTTCCACTTTTTTTTTTTTTTTAAAGGAATTGTTCTCATATTTCCTCCTCTTTGTCTGCTGTTTAGCATCTTCTTATATTGGAGAAACTTGCCTCACATTTTAAAGGCTGGTGCTGTGTGTCTGAGCCCTGGGGAGTGCTTAGGCCTCCCCTGGTGCCATCTTTCCCCAACCCAAATGTAACACTAACAGTTTCACTTCTCTAATGACACCTGGTTCATTGTGAGCCTAGTAGCCAATTTTTTTTCCCTTCAACTTCAGAGTTGGATTTCTTCTGCAGCCTTCCCTACATGCCAAGTGATTCTGCTAATTCTCAAGCAGGTACAGATGCAAAATTGTAATTGGAACCATAGTTTTGCAAGGAATCTTGTAGAATTGCTAACTGTTTGATTACTTGATGCAGGTAAAATTCTGCCGCTTATAAAGTCTTCCTTGCTATGTTAACTTCAGACAATATACAATGCCACACCACTAAGCTGCACAGAAATTTGAAAGTAAGCATTTGTTCAGCAATGGATCATGCTTCTGCATGAGATTTGGCTCCAGAGGTACCAACCAGTGTTGCATTATCAGCTCCGGATAGCTATGCATCATACACTTCTCCAGCTTAACACTTCATGGCTCTTACTGCTTCAACTCTGCTTTTCCATCTTCTTACAGGCAGTTGTTTCACTGTAATACCAGAGTGTCCAGTGTGTTTCAAAACAATATCCCATTGACAAACGGATTGAAAATAAATTAAAATAGCCTGAATGACCCCCAAAAGGTTCACGCCTTCGGTACAACAGCCAGCAGCACTGCTCAATACCAGGCTGATAGAATGGGTGCTACTGGACACAAAAACTGTTCAAGAGAAGCTCACGCATCTGTTTCTACACTCCGCTATTCTTCCCTTTCATGTTAGCTCCATTGTCACAGTGTTGCCCTCTCACATCTGCAAGAGGCAGTCCCATTTTATTTAACTTCTGGAGAAGAACTTCTGCCATGCCTGCACCACTTGAATCATCCAGTTTCACAAATACTAAGAAGCATTCCTGTATTTTCACATTTACACTTTTTTTCCAGATCTTATGGAAATAAATCTTACAATCATAGACATGTCTACCGCTTGGCTATTAGCCAGTGTGCAACCATGGACGACTAAGTAATATTTTGATTCCTTCACCATGGATAAGATTTTGCCTCTGATTTCTGATGCCAAAAGGTCAATTAGCTCATTCTAAATTTTTTTCCCCCCAATGTAATGAAGACAGGACTATTTGACGTTATTCTTTGCAGAAATTATTTCATAATGTCATCAGACAGAACTATCAACTCCACAAATTTTAGGAAGTTTCCATTACCTGGTTCCTACAGCCTGTCGGAATGGCCTGGAAGAGCCATATCTGAACAGCAAGTGTCCAAGTAAGAGCGACAAGTCTATGCAGAACATTATGCCAGTGTTCTGTTTACACACTAAGTATATACTGATTATTTTGATCAACTATTACAGTTTAATCTCCCCTGCAGTCCATTACACATCTGAATGATTAAATGTGATCAAGAGATTTTTCATGACTGCTGAAAGTGGCAGATATATTTTTCCAGTCTCAGATGCCATTGCTTGCCAATTTGGACTTGACATTCAAAGTAAAGATCTTGCAACAAAGGCAAAATACATTATCACTGCCACCCTACCTCAGCCCTGCACCTGGATCCTTGGCCTAACCTGGCACCATCTTGCTATCCCCCACCTGGCCCCTTGCCCAGTCCCCCCCCCGCACTCACCCCTCAAAACGCACCACCCCCACCTGACCCCCCCAGCAATCCCTGCACCCGCCAGTCTGCCCCTTGGACCTTTCCAGAGGAGCTCCTCGCTATCGGGCTCCTTGCCCACACACTGGCAGCACTGCCAGAGACATGGTGGAGTTAAAGCGGTGGCTGCAGTGTGAGTCCGGGGCAGTGGCCAGGGACTGCCCAGGCAGCAGGGCCGACCTGAGGAGCAGTAGGCATGGACTGGGATCAACATGGAGCTGAACGGATTGCTGCACTTGTGGTGCAACCACCTGAGCTGCAGTCGCAATCTTCCCTGGTAACCCCTCCCCCAGGCATCCCTCCCAGCTTCATCCTCCACAGCTGTTGCCTATCTGCTGCCCTAGTCTTGTCCTTGCAGAAAGGCAAATGTCTCTGGTTTTCCTCAATTGTGCACATCACAGACATATAGAGACAGCACATTTTATAACTCCTACAATACATACAACCTCTCTGCAGCCACTACAAACATGCAGAAGCCAGCCCTGCAAGCATGAGAGCACCTCCCTCTGCAATTCTGGTTTTGAGTTTCATTGAATCACAGAAATGTAGGGCTGGAAGGGACCTCACAAAGTCATGAAGTCCAGCCCCCTGCGCTGAGGCAGGACTGAGTAAACCGAGACCATCCCTGACAGGTATTTGTCTAACCTGTTCTTAAAAACCTTCAGTGATGGGGATTCCACAACCTCCCACGGACGCCTGTTCCGACACTTAACAGCCCTTCTAGTTAGGAAGTTTTTTCTAATTTCTAACCTAAATTTCCCTTGCTGCAGATGAAGCTCATTTATTTTTGTCCCAGCTCCAGTGGACATGGAGAACAGTTGCTCACCATCCCCTTTTTAAACAGCCCTTCCTATATTTATCATGGCCCCCCTCAAGACTAAACCTGACCAGGGTTTTTTTTTTTTTAAACCTTTACTCATAGGTCAGGTTTTCTAAACCTTTTATCGTTGTTGTTGTTGTTCTCCTCTGGACTGTTTCCAATTTAGCTACATCTTTCCTAAGGAGGGCTCACACAATTGAACACAGTACTCCAGCCGAGGCCTCACCAGCGCCGAGTAGAGCAGGACTATTACTTCCCATGTCTCACATACAACAGTCCTGTTAATACAACCCAGAATATTAGACTCTTTTGCAAATGCGCCACATTGGTGACTCGCATTGAGTTTGTGTTTCACTATAACCCCCGAATGCTTTTCGGCAGCACTATCACCCAGCCAGTTATTCCCCACTTTGCAGTTGTACATTTGATTTTTTCCTCCCAAGTGAAGTACTTTGCACTTGTGTTTATTGAATTTCATCTTGTTGATTTGAGATGAGTTCTCCAATTTGTCACAGTAGTGTTGAATTCTTAATCTGGTCTTCCAAAGTGCTTGCAACCCCTCCCAGCTTTGTCTCATCTGCAAATTTTGTTAAGTGCACTCTCCACTCCAGTATCCAAGATATTAATGAAAATACTGACTACTGGACCCAGGACAGACCCAAGGGACCCCATTAGATATGTCCTCCCAGTCTGATAGCTAACCATTGATAACTGCTTTCTGGGTAAGGTCTTTCAACCACTTGTGCACCCCCATTACTGTAATGCAATTTCAGACCACATTTCCCTACATTGCTTATGAGAATATTGCATGGGACTGTGTCAAAAGTCTTATTAAAAATCAAGACATATCACGTGTACTGCTTCCCACCCATCCACGAGGCCAGTAACCCTGTCAAAGAGTTTGCCATCTTCAACAGCAACTCTAGTTGTGAAGTGAAGATCCCTAGCTGCTGTATGAGGAAGACCACAAGGATTCAGAAAGGCCTTTTCTCAGTGGGACAGGTAGTGTTACCTTGCCTCACCATACTATTTCTTACAAAATAGAGACACTGGGGTAGGATGCAGTGCACTCAATTAGTTAGCTAACACTTGACATGGGAAGGCTGCAGGGCTATTTCTTAAATAAAAGCATATTTATTTTAAAAGTACCCTTTCATCTTCACTCTCCTCCTGGTATTCAGTGGGGATGGCCAATGGATTGCAGCTGCTCTTTCACACAGACACTTGTTGCTGGGTCACCTTCTCCTGAAGGAGTTAGAGAAATCTAATCAAGCAGGCACAGAGAAAGGATTATGTGTGTTCAAAATAAGCCCATCCAAACATGTACACAATGCTGCTCAGGACAGCACAACCCTCACACAATCCTGTGACGACAGCAAGAGAAGCCTTTGTCAGGCTGGCAGGAGCTGTCTCTGCAAAGAGGGAAATTCAGAACTATGAAACATACAGGCCGTCTCTCCCTGCACCCTGGGCTTCTATAGTCCGGCTCCAGAAAATAAACGCATGCACCCTGCAGGGTTAATTCTCTTTTGGTTTATTACCATTTAAAATCAGTGTGTACTCCCTTGTACAGAGGCCTCAACTTCCAACAGAACATACAAAAAATACACACAATAGAAAAAAAATAGGTGAGTAAAAGTAATTGCTTGATACAAATGGGTCCCTAAGACAGCTGAGGTGGCTAGTCAGGCTCGGTTTCAATAGAGGTAGACCTATAAATAGGCAAGAAATTTAATTCAAGCAGGGAGAGAGTCACCCATCCTTATCAAAGCCTCACCTCCTGCTTCCATTGAAGATAGTGGCGAAATTCAAGGGCAGCAGGATTGGGGCTATCCAGAGCCAGTGACAAGCTTCTCTGCTCCCTCCCTTCCAAGGCACCATCTCTTCCATATGCCACTGCATCAGAAGAAACCTACTGTACCAGCTTTCCTGATTTACCCTCCTCACGCCATACATCAGCCATTCACTGTTCAGGACTTTTGAGAAAAGTCTTTTCATCTTAATACACCCTGTATCAGCATTAATTGCAGCAACGTTCCCTCTCTGCCTTACCATTGTGGTCTGACTTAAGTCTCTCCCAATCCATGCCCTTGGGTTCGAACAGTTAGCAGAGTCAGCCTGACAATTCTGGAGAGAGCTCATAAAAGCTGCCTGGAGAAGGTACCTGTCTGTTGATAAAGCAGCCAGAAAGCAATTAGCAAGAATGAGACACCAATTTATCATACAAAGCACATACCAGAGGTGTGTGTTTACTACATGATTGCAGGTAGCTTAGACGGTTATACATCAGCCAGTGTCTTCAGGAAAGGGACCCTCCAGCCCAAGGGAGTCACTGGAATGTCAATTAGGCACCAATTATTTCCTGCAGTGAACATCTCTCAGAGCACTTCTAGGTCTGCAAAACTGCAAAGGCCACCCAGGAAAAACTACATTCAGCTGGACCCAAAGACCACATCAGTAATGCCAGACAGCTTTTAAATACTGCACATTTAGAAAAGACTGCATCCCAATGTTTGTCCAACTTTTTATCCATGACACCTGAAGTCCAGGGTGCTGAACAGATGAAAGAGAGCAGAATTTGGCTCATTAACTGATCAGTCTCCACAACACACCAATGAAGTATGGTTCCCAGACCCTGTTTTATAGAAGGGGAATGAAATCTAGGAAGAGGGTAAAGAGTTGATCATCCCAGGTGCTAAGAGTGGTGTTAATGGGAGCTGAAGGGGCTCGGCATTCCACAGCTTCAGTGCAAATCAATGACAGAGCCAGGTTTACAATTCAGGATCTCAAGTCTCCCAGTCCCATGCTTTGAATACTGATCACATTTCTTCTCAGAGGAACATGGACTAGATACAGCAGTTCTCAAACTGTGGGTCAGGACCCCAACGTGGGTCGGAACCCCCTTTGAATGGGGTGGCCAGGGCTGGCTTAGACTCGCTGGGGCCTGGGGCTGAAGCCCAAGCACCACTGCCCAGGACCGAAGCCAAAGCCCAAGGGCTTCAGCCCTGGGTGGCAGGACTCAGGTTGCAGGCCCCAGGCCTGGGGCTGAAGCCCCTAAGCTTCAGCTTTGGCCCTCCTGCCCAGAGCAGCTTTGGCCCCTCACCGGGGGCAGTGGGGCTGAGGTGGGCTCAGGCTTCAGTTCCCCTCCTGGGGTCGTGAAGCAGTTTTTGTTGTCAGAAGGGGGTTTCGATGCAGTGAAGTTTGAGAACCCCGTAACTAGCAGATTACTGCGAAAACCAACTCCTGTGGATCACTCACAGGGCCTAGTGGGGCCTTGCTTTTGAAAGGGAGGTTTGCGCAAATGGAAAAAGGCAGGGCCCAGGAGGGGATGTCCAGACAACTCTAGTTTTCATCTAAGCTTTAGTATCACTCCCCCTCCCACGCCCCCCCTTGCTGATTTGTTCCTCCTCCTCTCTGGGACAGAACTGGGTATACGGGTTCAGAGAGTCAATATTACTCCACTCAAAATCAAAATTCAGCACAGTGCCTAGGCAAAAGGGTAATGGTACAGAGCCTGCTTAACTGATGTGAAGGGTTTCATCATAGTGGTAAGGCCAATGCACTCCACAGTATAGTTTGGCACGTCTCTCAGATTTTGTCACCTTGAACAATTGAAAACATGCAGTTTTATTTTTAGGGGGTAATGAAAAGAAGCCTTTTCTGTTTCATTGTTGGGGTGGGGGCAATCTGTAACTTCCCCTGTTTTGGCTTGACTCATTTTGTATGTAGTGAAACCCAGAGCATTTTACTCATCCTTTCAAGGTCAGAAATTAGTTCTTTTGAAATGTACTTTGGCATCACAAGTACTTTCTCTTTTTACATTAAAGCTGCAGATTGCATCACCCTCCAGACTTAAGACAGGCACCGGCTTAAGTTCAGATATTACATTTTAAGAACTGAGGTTTAAGGAAAAGCAAGACGTTAACAAGTTACGACAGACACTACAAAATCTAGGTTAGTTTTCCTGTTATTAATACAATCAGCTGAAGAGTTAGATCATTCAGTCACATGATTCCTCTATTTCAAGTAATTAATTATTGAGGACATTCAGTTCAGGGAGTGACAACTGTTAGGAAACAATGGGGAAAGAAAACATATTTCCTAAGCCACCGACACTCAGAAAAGAGGTTCAATACTGTCACCAGGCATTTACAGTTAGACCAAAGACTGGTATGAACACCGAATCCTCACCACCTTAAAGTCCTGTTGCTGTGCTTTAAGGAAATAAAAAGTCTGGTTTGCTCTACCTGTTTTATCCCATGTATTTTCTTCTTGTTGTTAAGGCACCGGACTGGGACTTGGGAGACCCGGGTTTAATTTCTAGTTCTGCCACAGACTTCCTGTGTGACCTTGGGCAAATCATTTAGGCATAGATTCAGCGAGACTAATGTGCTTTGCTGAATTAGATCCTTAATCCATGCCTGTTACCCACCTATAAAATGGTGATAATGTGCCCTCTCTTCACCCCGTATCTATCTTTGTTATATAGACCTTTGGGGCGTGGACCATTGCTACATTCGTATGCACTTCCAATCGGTTAGGAGGCTGGAGGCACTACTGCAATACAAATATCTCACTTTGATGTATAACTGAACTTTTTCCTTTCGTTAGTCTCCTCCTAATGCCTGAATGCCATTATGATCCAGTGTTTATGGCATGTCAGTCCCTGTCTCTCGGGAAGGAATTGTGAAATCTCAAAAACAGGATTGTAGACTCACCAAAGAAGGTGGGAAGGAAAGGGAAGCTCTTTCTAAAGGAGAGTTTGTTTACACAAATATGGGTACTCAGCAACTGGAAGGAAAATAGAAAAAGTTGGGTAAGGCGCCCAGAGTGCAGCTGTGTTCACTGCAAGATCATGCAGAAACACTCATCAGGTGATTTTTTTGTCCAGATCTTTTCAGTTCTATTAGAAGTACATACTTCCCAAGTTTAAAATCACACAGAATTGTTTTAAACCAGCAGTGTCACACCAAAAAAACATACACCTCATCTGAAATTAACAATTTGCCCCAGAAGATGCAAGGAACCATAAAATATTATTGGCGAGCTGCTTGGTTTCTACATTAACAAGCCCACCCCAGCCACCACGTCAGCACAAATCTCTCCCATGCACATTGGGACCAGTTAGAACAATCATTACAGGTTTGTTAACCTCCTACCTAATAGGTTTCATGTCCACTGGCCTGGGAAGCAAGTCGCTTTCATTTAATTTCAATCTAAGAGTCCCTTTGATAAGAAGAATACATGGGGATGCTTTTAGAATCCTCCCTTTTTAAAAGAAGCTCTACACCTTTTATGACATCAAGTCCAGTTCTGCAGCACTCAAAATAAAGTTCTGATGCAACTGGCCAAAATTCATCCCAGCCATAACTCCAGGGAAATCTGAATGAATTTGGCCCACTGTCTGAACTTCTCCCTAGGCTTATGCCTATTGTGAACAGAGTGCCCTCTCGGAGTACTCATGGAAACAATAAATGGAGACACATATGCTACGTTCACTTTTGTTAACTGCCCTCTCTCCTCCAGCTCAAGTCCAGCAGCAAGCTGATTCCCAAATTGTCAACAAAGCTCTTGCCAAACACACTACTCAGTTTACATCCTTCATCAACATTTTCCTGCCTACTTCCTCCCAAGTCCTCCAGTGTGGATAATCAATAAGAGTGAGGATGACTGGAGGTGCCAATCTCTGATCCTGGCTTACCCTTCTGCTGACTGGAAAGCCGGCTATATCTTGACATGCTCCTGGTGAAACCCTTGGCAGATCACAAGAGTTGTTTGGTCAAAGCCTGGATTAGTAAGATTTTAAGATATTTTATTACCTTGCCAAAATCTTGCTTCTTTACTGGTCAGCAAATGTAAAAATAAGGTAAACTCTAGAGATCGATACATCAATAATAGAAACAACTCTGTCTGAGCCACTTGGTTTTAAAACCTTTTTTTTTTTCTTTAAATGAAGACACTGTTTTTTGTTTTTGTTTGTGTGGGGTTTTTTTGGGAGGGCAGATGGGAGGAGAGGAGAACAATCTGCCCCCAAAATTAGCAGCAATTTGTCAATTTCATATCAACAGTGTGTGACACCAGCCCACCTGTTTGGGTGGGGCTTGCATTGTACAAAATGGGCCACAGAATATCTGTCTTTTGGTTTAGAATACTCAATACTGTTCACTTTACAAAATATAAGAACAACTTCCTGCATGAGTGAAGTCATGATTTTGGGGACTTTTTGGTGGCTGGAGGAGGGCGCTCAAAATCATGAAGAAACCCCACCCATGAGGCTTTATGGCAATGGCACAGGTGAAAAATAGCAAGAAAATGTGTCTTATTTCAGCTACATTATAGCTACAGAGTTTAAATTAGGAGCAATCAAGCACAGCACAGACAATTTTACGCAGCAGCTCACCGTTGTGTTCATCTTTAACACAAAAGTGCGACCCACAGAGAGTGCAGATCCCA
This sequence comes from Mauremys reevesii, assembly GCF_016161935.1. NCBI lineage: Eukaryota > Metazoa > Chordata > Testudines > Geoemydidae > Mauremys > Mauremys reevesii. The sequence continues at coordinate 21,414,320 of NC_052640.1, read as the reverse complement.
GCATGCAAGGCTACATCTTGATCCAGCACCGTGCTGCATTAAAGATGGAGTCAGCCATCTTCTCCACCGTATGCAAATTTGATGTGGGTCTCCGGCTCCTTAGTTTGGCAGATCTAGTAATACTTAGCATGTACCTAAGCACCTGGCATTTCCAAAGCATTGTATAAACCTTCATTAGGTTAATCCTTGCAACACTATTGTGATGTAAGGAACCTTTATTTTGCAGATGGGGAGTTAAGGCAGAGGTTCAGTGACTTGTACTATAAGATCTTGAGCATCAGTGGCAGAACCATGATTAGAACTCAGGAGATTCCGGACTCCTAATGCAGCGTTGAGTTCACTAAATCGTCCGGACACTCGGTTTTTGGTACATAAAAATTTCATCAAAGTTAAATGTGGGAAGGCTAGAAAGGGATATTCAGCCTCTCTACATCGGCATCTGTGATCATCTATAACACAGCGTCCAATGCTCTAGAGATCAACTCCGTAACATTTTATATCAGCTTTTTCTTCTGAGGCGTGCTCTGATCTGGGTCCCTCCCTTTGAGGGTGGAAACATTTCTTCTCTAGAAGAAGAAAAGAAAATAGGATTGCCATGTGAAAACCTGATTAAAGGGGAATCAGGAGTGCTGTATTGGAACCAAGAGGTCCAGGTCATTGAAAGCACATCTCAGAGAAGGACCAGTGTCCCATTTCCTGGATCTCAGCTGCACACCTTGCAGATAGGTGGCTAAATTGCTCAAAAACCAGACAAAACGAGGGGATGTAAAGTAACATACTAACTTCTTTAATACAGTCCAATCCGATTAATTCAAAATCACTCTGTGAACCCTGGGTTTATTCACACTAAACAAGTCAGTGGTACAGATAATTTACCCGGATGCTGACCATGTTCATCTTCTAGGTACCCACACATCAAATGAGCACCAACCAACCAGACCACACAGGTATTTTCTTCCTTTTTTTTTTTTTTTGATAAAACTATTTCTTTGATAGACTTAAAACAATTAACTAGCCAAGTTATTAATTATGATACATCTAAAAAAAATTAATACTAACCCTAACGTGACTGCTGCTTTAAGAGCGCTCTGTATATCGCCTTATTCTGGCTTTTCAGTAGCAATTCACTACAACAGGTCCTAAAATAATAATAATAATAGAGAATTAAAAACCTGACAGCAAGTTTAATGGTTAAAAGTAACAAAAACAACCTGTTTTGAATGGTGATTTTTCCTCAGCAGGTTAGTTCCTGCTGCAGCACTCACAGCCTCACAAATGGCAGAAAAGGTCCAAATTCTTTTGCCTTCTTAAAAATCAGTTTTTAAAAGGACATCTGCACCGTTACCTGCTAGGTACCACAGGGTTTTGTTTACGTTATGAGCAGTCAGTAATGGGTGTGTGTAAAAAACTTACTGTGTTTTTTTGGGGGGTGGGGGGGGGAAAGAGGGCAAAGGCATAAAACCTAGTTCCCCACGTTTGGGTCACTAGGGCTGTTTACAATTCTGACCACCACTGGTGGCTTTTATTTATTCTAAAAGACCATACTGGAGCTCTGGCACTCCATGTGGTGTTTTAGGTCACATCTCTCATTCAGGGTCATGCAGATTTTCTGCAGGTCGTCAGGCAAGAAGCCTTCTTTTCCCTAAAGAAGGTTTAAGGAGGGTAGACAGGGAGGGGAGCTAAAATGAATACAAATTTCTCAACTATAGAACCAAATTTCATTATTTCTTCTCTCATTCACAGCGTCTTATAGGTATAACCAGACGGCTGCTTTGTTTTGTTAAGGTTAAACTGGTCTCATTTCCCCTCTGGCCCCATTGGTTGCTGGTCGACCTCTGGATCCACCAGGGATGATGCAAATGCTGACTGGACGATCTGAAACCCAAATGACTCCAGAAGAGACATGTTCTGTTGGGGTGAAAAGGGGGACCCTAGAGCAGGACCCAGGTCCCCCAATGGGCCCCCAAGGGCTCTGACGTGAACTTTCTGTATATGTTTGTTCAGATAAGATTTGGATCTGAAAAAGCTGCCACATTCAGGGCAGGGGTACTTCTTCTCTCCCTCCGGCTCCATTTTGTTTTTGGTGACTGCCATATCGCAGGAGAAGGACCCATTGGTGCTCTGTTTCTCAGGAGTCTTGAGGTCACTGGCATCAGAGAGGTCGCCGTAGGAATCAGAACTCTCAATCGGGTCCGAATGTGAGCATTTCTGGCCTTCTATGGAAAAACAACAAGACAAGTTTTCAGAACCTTATCCCCCAAGAGTGCTATTCTAAAATGCTTGTAAGTAAAATGTGCAGTCACCAGCTGATTCACTATTACCCAAAATGACAGAATGCTACAGACCTAATATACTCTTCCATGTAATGAAGCACTGTGCCCCTGTGGGTCCCTCTTCTGCATAGCCTGGACATGCTCCATCCCCCAGCACTCCAAGTTTATATTATAGATCTGTAGTGATAGTGGCGGTATCCATAATATCCTCTTACATTTATATAGTGCCCTTATGGTGCCCCCTTTGAGACATAAGACACTATATAAATGTACAGTAGAACCTCAGAGTTATGAACACCAGAGTTACGAACTGACCGGTCAACCACACACCTAATTTGGAGCCGGAAGCATGGAATCAGTCAGCAGCAGCAGACAAAAAAAAAAAGCAAGTACAGTATTGTGTTAAATGTAAACTTCTAAAAAAAATAAAGGGAAAGTTTACAAAAAGATTTGACAAGATAAGGAAACTGTCTCTGTGCTTGTTTCATTTAAATTAAGATGGTTAAAAGCAGCATTTCTCTTCTGCATAGTGAAGTTTCAAAGCTGTATTAAGTCAATGTTCAGTTGTAAACTTTTGAAAGAACTATAACGTTTTTTTCAGTTACGAACACTTCAGAGTTATGAACAACCTCTATTCCCAAGGTGTTTGTAACTCTGAGGTTCTACTGGAGATATTATCATGCATGTTTAGATGCTTGGGTCACTTCACCCAGCACTGAAATGAAGCAGGTACTTCTGGGTAGAATCACAGTGCACAACGGTTTAGGGAAACAGGTGAAAAAACCTGGAACTATTCCATCACCAATAGCCCAGCCTGGGAGTAGGGGTTGCTCTGTTCCTGGAGATGCAGTTCTAATATAGTCTCAAGAGGCTCCTTCTCAGAATAAAGTGCATTACTCTCAGTTACTTCAACACATACCCTAGCCGTGTCACTGGTATGTTTGGGGTGTTCCCCAACCTATTTTGGCAGTGTACCAAGAAGGCTTTTCTATGATCCTCTCTCATGGCATATGTATGAGCATGGCAAACCCAGACGTACTCCCCAAACAAATCTCAGAATACAAACCATTCTACTCCTAATCCTGAAAGGCCATGTTTCATAAAACAGACTTTCTGTGGAATGAGCATTAGCAATCAAAACAGGACATGCATGAAATCAATATCCCACTGGGGAGAAACATTTTTTAAATTGGCACACAACCCATGACCAAGGAGCTTCTGTAGCAACTCTGTGAGGACTTCCATAGAAAGAAAGCTACACAACTGTGACATCCCATCAGCACAAGACAGAGCACAGGGTATGCTTAACTCAGCTCTGTTCTGATCTCCAGGGCAAAAGTAACCCCAATTTTTTGGGACAGCCATGGTTTCCGATATCAGAGAGAGGTTTTCTGCTGTTCCAGCTTCGACCAAGGATACAGATGGTCCAAAACTGAGAGGCAAAAAGGAAGTTACTGTACACATATTAATAACTAATTTTACAGAGGATATTTACAAATTAAATACTTTTAACCACTCTGAAAAAGATAACTTACTTTAAGCAAAAGCAAAACTAAATATTAGCAACATCTAAAAAGAAGCAGTCAATATCTTTATCCTTCTTCTCAACCACAGCGTAAGAGAGGCAACAAAAAAAAAAAGTTTAACTAAAAATATCTATGTGGTGCCTCACCTATTTGAGCTTAAATAAATGGACTGTCATGACTCCTATCAGAGAAGCATCTTCCTGACTTTCCCTCCATGGGAATCAGAAATTGGGCTATACAGAAGTTGCAATCAGTCTTGGAGCATCTCAAGAGCAACTGGGAATCTTGGCAGTACCAGATTCTAGACTGAGCTATCAGCTTATCCTTCCCAACTCACAACCTCTCAGTTAAGATTCAAGCACAATCTACTCACAGGAAGAGGAGCTGGATGACCTAACAGGTCTTCTCCTCTATAAAGTGAAGGAAGCTACCAAAAGTTGAAATACTTCTACCTACTGTCCCCAGTAAGGTACCCAGAGAGATCCTTGCACACACTATAGAAATGAGCTCTATGTAACCTCTCCACTTCTTGCTAAGCTTCTCCTTAGGACTTCCCCATCTTTCCCTCCTCCCCTTTCCCATGCCCAGCCCAGCCCCCCACAATACAAAGTCCTGTGCAAAGAAGCAAAGTGCAGAGCAGGGAGTCGCTTGCCTTTGATGCCATAGGTCCTGACGCAGTGGAACGCTGCTCCCCCATTCGGGATGGGCTCCTGGTGCCTGGAGACCTGGGGAAGGGGAACACCGTGGTGGGTTTTAACATGGACCTTTAAGTAGGAGGCAGAGGAGAAACCTAAACAAGATAAAAGGAGATGAGATCCTGCCACCAGCAAAGACACACATCTGCCTTCCCTGTTCCTTTTATCCTTCTCTCTCTCCCCTAGTCTCCCTTAAGAGACTCACACTAAGTTAGTTTCTGGCTACCCAAAACATGCTGAAGTAGGACCCTTGTGTTAGATCTGACTAAAGATCAAATGTGAAATAGGTTTCCACTGGTTCTGTGGGGAAAACAAAACTTGTGCATGCATGTGTGTAGAAAAAGCTACTGCAAAGAAGACGACACCCTAGAATCCTTCAGCCTTGCAAAAGCAAAGTCCTGAAACTTTCTGCTTATGCCAAGTATATTGTAAGAGAACATATTAAGAGAAATTACAGACATGACTGTTATTTAGAACCTGCCAGTAATTCCATGCTACATTCCTACTGTTTTAAGAAGGGCTCATGTTTTGGGGTTCACCTGCTTCACCTTTCCCTGTAATGTGATAATTTGTCTCAAATATTTTTGTAAGCACGCTTTCATTAGCTTTCAGAAGTTGTGGCAATTAGTCTGAGGCTCATTAGGCCCATAACTGGATGATAAGAGGCCGGATATTTCAGGAATCTTTCAACCTTATCAATAAAGATTTATTGTGGTACTTATCAATAACTGATATCATTGTGATACTTTCATATTATAAACCTTTCCTTGTAAGAATCACAATGAGGCATAAGATCCACTGGTACAGTCACATGAGCAGTTTTTTTTTTTTGTTTTTTTTTTTTTGAGTAACAACAACAACAAAAAACAAATGTACAGGAGAGAGAGAGAGAGAGAGAGAGAGACAGAGACTTACATTTTGCCCACTAACACAGGCCTGGTCTACACTTGAAAACTGTACTGGTATAACTATGTTGGTTTGGTGAGGTGTTTTTTTTTGTTTGTTTTTAAACCGACATAGTTATACCAGTACAAACCCTTGTGTGGGTGCAGTTATATCGGTATAAAGGTACCATATACAGGTACAGCTTATTCCCTTTCCCATACAGGGATAGCTATCCTGGTATAAACCACCTTTATATGCTGATATGAATGCATCCCGAGTAGGAAGGTTCTCCCGCTTTAACTATAGTGGCGCAACTTTCTAACATAAACAAGGCCTTAATAGGCAAAACAAAGTCAGTTACTCCAGGTAATGATTTTAAACTGAACTCTGTTTCATAGCAAAAATCCCCATACCTTTCTTACAGAATGGCCCTTACTATGCAGAGACTTTCACTAGAACCTGAAGTTCTGAATGAATAATGCATCATAAATCCTTTACGATCTCAGAGGATTTAGTTACAAGCCCAATTACAGAACTCTCATAGCAACCCGCTGGAGAAGAAAAAGGAAGCGGACAGGCTGCTTTTATCTCTGGGGTAGAACAAGGACTGTCTCCTGAGAGCCGCTGAGTTGCAGAGAATCAGAATATGGAGACAGCATTGTGGATCCATCAAGAAAACCACAACAGTGATTGAGCAAAAATATTCACTTTTAAAAAAAACAGAGTAGTTGTGTTTTGGCCAAATCAGTTGTCAAAAGCACTGAAGGGAAGGATATATTCCTCTGAAATAAGATTTCTCCAAGGACTCAAAGTGTGATTCTGAGTACATCGCATTGACAAGGAAAATACACATCCTTCCTCTGCTAAAATTCACAGCAAATGAAGAAAGAATCAAAGTTGGGTTGTGAGTGAAATTGGCATATCATAAAGATGTGATGGTTACACTTCCAACTAGGCTGCAAGCTACTTAGGGATAGAAACCTTCTTCCCTTATTTCACAATGTTTGTACCAGAAGTATGTGGATACTGCAATATAGCAAACTCAGAACCAAACTGTGAAATAGGATTATGAAGTAGGAACTTATTTTCAGCCTGCCAGAGATTTCTGTGATAAGTACTGTTTTAAAGTCTGTGTTTCGCATAATGGCAGACAGCTAAAAGGATACAAGTGTTTATATACCAATGCTAGAAGTCTAAATAATAAAATGGGTGATCTAGAGTTCCTTGTATTAAATAAGGATATTGATATAATAGGCATCACAGAAACTTGGTGGAATGAGGATAATCAATGGGATACAGTAACACCAGGGTACAAAGTATATCGGAAGGACAGAACAGGTTGTGCTGGTGGGGGAGTGATACTATATGTGAAAGAATGCATAGAATCAAATGAAGTAAAAATCGTTAATGAATCGAACTGTACCATAGAATCTGTATGGATACAAGTTCCATGTTCTAATAATAAGAATATAGCGTAGGGATATATTACTGACCACCTGACCAGGATGGTGATAGTGACTGTGAAATGCTCAGGAAGATTAGAGAGGCTATTAAAATAAAAAACTCAATAATAACAATGGAGGATTTCAATTATTCACATACTGACTGGGTACACATCACCTCAGGACGGGATGCAGAGATAAAGTTTCTTGACACCTTAGATGACTGCTTCTGGGAGCAACTGGTCCTGGAACCCACAAGGAGAGAGGCAATTCTTGATTTAGTCCTAAGTGGAGCACAGGGTCTGGTCCAAGAGGTGAATATAGCTGGCCTGCTTGGTAATAGTGGCCATAATATAATTAAATTTAATATCCCTGTGGCAGGAAAAACACCACAGTGGCCCAACACTGTAGCATTTAATTTCAGAAAGCGAAACTATACAAAAATTAGGTTAAACAGAAATTAAAGGGTACAGTGTCAAAAGTGAAATCTCCGCAAGCTGCGTGGAAACTTTTTAAAGAGGCTCAATTTAAATGTATACCCCAAATTAAAAAACATAGTAAGAGAACCAAACAAGAGCCACTGTAGCTAAACAACAAAGTAAAAGAAGCAGAGAGAGGCAAAAAGGCATCCTTTAAAGAGTTGAAGTTAAATTCTAGTGAGAAAAATAGAAAGGAGCATGAACACTGGCAAATGAAGTGTAAAAATACAATTAGGAAGCCCAAAAAAGAATCTGAGGAACAGTTAGCCAAAGACTCAAAAAGTAATAGCATTTTTGTTTTGTTTTGTTTAAGTACATCAGAAGCAGGAAGCCTGCTAAACAACCAGTGGGGATACTAGACGATCGAGGTGCTAAAGGAGCACTCAAGGACGGTAAGGTCACTGCGGAGAAACTAAATTAATTCTTTGCATCGGTCTTCACGGCTGAAGACGTGAGGGAGATTCCCAAACCTGAGCCATTCTTTTTAGCTGACAAATCTGAGGAACTGTCCCAGATTGAGGTATCATTAGAGGAGGTTTTGGAACCAACTGATAAATTAACAGCAATAAGTCACCAGGACCAGATGGTATTCACCCAAGAGTTCTGAAGGAACTCAAATGTGAAATTGCAGAACAGCTAACTGTAGTCTGTAACCTATCATTTAAATCAGAATCTGTACCAGATGACTGGAGGATAGCTAATGTGACATCAATTTTTAAAAAAGGCTCCAGAGGTGATCCCGGCAATTACAGGCCTGTAAACCTGACTTCAGTACCGGGCAAACTGGTTGAAACTATAATAAAGAACAATATTGTCAGACATATAGATGAACATAATTTGTTGAGGAAGAGTCAGCATGGTTTTAGTAAAGGGAAATCATGCCTCACCAATCTACTAGAATTCTTTGAGGGGGTCAACAGGCATGTGGACCAAGGGGATCCAGTGGATATAGTGTACTTAGATTTATAGAAAGCCTTTGACAGGGTCTCTAACCAAAGACTCTTATGCAAAAATAAGCTGCCACGGGATAAGAGGGAAGGTGCTCTCATGAATTGGTAACCGGTTAAAAGATAGGAAACAAACAGTAGGTATAAATGATCAGTTTTCAGAATGGAGAGAGGTAAATAGTGGTGTCCCCCAAGGATCTGTACTGGGCCCAGTCCTATTAAACATATTCATAAATGATCTGGAAAAAGGGGTAAACAGCGAGGTGGCAAAATTTGCAGATGATACAAAATTACTAAAGATAGTTAAGACCCAGGCAGACTGCAAAAAGCTATAAAAAGATCTCTCAAAACTAGGTGACTGGGCAACAAAATGGCAGATTAAATTTCATGTTGATAAATGTAAAGTAATGAACATTGGAAAGAATAATCCCAACTACACATATAAAATGATGGGGTCTAAATTAGCTGTTACCACTCAAAAAAAGAGATCTTGGAGTCATTGTGGATCGTTCTCCGAAAACATCCACTCAATGTGCAGAGTCAGTCAAAAAAGCAACAGAATGCTGGGAATAATTAAGAAAGGGATAGATAATAGGACAGAAAATACCATGTTGCCTTTATATAAATCCATGGTACGCCCACATCTTGAATACTGCGTGCAGATGTGGCCGCCCCATCTCAAAAAAGCTATATTGGAATTGGAAAAGGTTCAGAAAAGGATAACAAAAATGATTAGGGGTATGGAAAGGCTTCTGTATGAGGAGAGATTAATAAGACTGGGTTTTCAGCTTGGAAAAAGAGACAGCTAAAGGGAGATATGATTGAAGTCTATAAAATCATGACTGGTGTAGAGAAGTAGATAAGGAAGTGTTCTTTACTGCTTCTCATAACAATAGAACTAGGGGTCACCAAATGAAATTAATAGGCAGCAGGTTTAAAACAAATAAAAGGATGTATTTCTTCACACAACGCACAGTTAACCTGTCCTTGCCAGAGGATGTTGTGAAGGCCAAGACCATAACAGCGTTCAAAAAAGAACTAGATAAATTCATGGAGGATAGAACCATAAATGGCTATTAGCCAGGATGGGCAGGAATGGTGTCCCTAGCCTCTGTTTGCCAGAAGTTGGGAATGAGTGACAGGGGATGGATCACTTGATGATTACCTGTTCTGTTCATTCCCTCTGTGGCACCTGGCACTGGCCACTGTCAGAAGACAGGATACTGGGTTAGATGGACCTTTGGTCTGACCCAGTAGGGCCATTCTTATGTTTTTATGTTTCACTGCAGTTCACAAAAAAGAAAGGATCTATATTGGGAACAATCATAACATGGTAGTCTTTGGTGAGTTCTGTGATTTCACCTGCAGGAAACACTATTTTATACAATGAAAGTTTATATAGTGAAAATTTCCTGTAAAGTGCCTGGATTTCTTCTATGCACTTGGTAGATGAGGGGTGAACCACCAACTTCTACCAAAGCAGTATGAATAAAAGTTACTTCATAGGCAGCTAAGATAAAGTGAGATTTTTAGCATAATCAGATCTTGAGAAAGATCATAGTCCAAGATTTACATAAGGCCAGAATTATAAATAGGTACGTGTCTATCCTAGCAAGAGAGGTGGAGGATTCCCAAGGAATAATCCATCACTTCTTAAACCCTTCTTGAAAACAAACCAAGGTGAGATTTAAAGAGTCTTTAAAATAAATAAATAAATAAATAAATAAATAAATAAATCTACTGCCCTGTCCACAGACATGTTTCACAGCCCCAGGGAGCAGATCCTGCTTCTTCTTACCATTTTAAGCCTTTCAAACATGCACAGGAACAGGAAGGAAGTAGACTACCTCCTACCAAACAGAAGTGTTCTGTCTGTAATGAACTCTCCCAAGAACTACTGCAGGATGTGCCCCGTTCAGTCTAAACTGGATATAGCTAGATCAGCTGGCAAATACCTCCAGCCCCTGGCCTTTACCAATCACTTCAAGCCCAGCAGGAAGAAAGGCAAGAATTCATCCTTCTATCAAAATAATTCATCCTTCTATCAAAATAATTCTCAGTCTGAACACACCTTACATAGAAGATGAGTCCACCAGGAGCAGAACCTGTGGCATTAGTTGACTCATGGGATGCCTGTAGCATGGAAACTGGACATGTACTTAACAGGAAGTGTCTGTCTTATGTTGCACTTTCTAATCACTATATCTTATTAAAAAAAATAAATGCTAAGATTGTCAAAGGAGTCTAAGGGTGTTGGATGCTTATCTCCTCTAGCTTCCTTTGAGCCTAACCCAACCTAAACCAATACATAAAATTTCTAAGGATCTTAGAATAGAATAAGAGAAAATATGTAACAATTAGATAGGAAGCAGCAGTTGACAGTCTGATGAACTAAATACAATTAATTTGCCTTTAGAAATAATATTTTAATAAAAAATAAGTTTATGAAAATTAAGTTAGAGTTGATGTATTAACTGTTCAGTTAAACAAACCAATATTAAAAATGAACTTACAGAACTTTCCTTACAGCACCTTTTAAATCTCAGTGTCCAATACTTCCTTTTGGCAAAACCACCTGAACCCTACTCTGCATCATCAAATGGAGCCCCTGTTGACAAGTATCAGCAAAATGGCTGCCCCATCAGAGAGAGAGAGAGGAGTCCCAGTCACTAAACAGAGATACTGACAATGTGTTTTCTAAGTACTTAGATTTCTAAGGTATTACAGTTCCTCTGTTGCACAACTCCTTTACAGAAACCCCTTCCCAGAAAGTACAGCTTCCCAGAGTAAACAAGATTAAATTATGGATGCTAATAATCATTTTTAGCATTAACATCCTAATTATAGAAATCTCCATGAACTGACTTGGAGGTGGTGATTTCTGAAGATCATATTTTTCCCACTGTAAAAAAAAATAAAAATTTTAAACCAGGATTGATAAAGATGCCTTAGGTGTCTGTGTGTAACAGATCTGTGACTGTTCCTTCCAAATTCCAGGAAGTGTCCCCTATACCTTTAGGACAGCAAGATGCACATCACTAGTTTCCATAGAAAACCTCTCAGTCTGTCAGAATAAAGCAACAAATTAAGCCCATATTTGCCCTCCTCACTTTAACACTAAAATATATTTGTACACACAAGAACCTCTTCCTCATCCACCCAAGAGTCCTTGCTTTATTCCTCCTTGGCTGCCCAAGCTTGGCCAGAATCTGGCCCCAGATTAATTTAATTTTTTTTAAAATCTTTGTTTCTTGCTCTACAGTTATGATAGCCAGCATTACTTAAGTTACCATTCCAAGGAAGCAGTGCACCAAAACGCATTTAAAGGGGAAGATAAAAATAAACTACCCTTAGCACAATCATCACCTCCAGGGAGGAAGAAAAACTTCCAGATTCTGTTGACATGAACCTCTATCATGGTTTCTTAGTATGAAATTTTCCAGTGCATTTCATTTCTCAGTGGTCTGCAGTTTATAGGACTTCTAAACAGAACAGTTCACATTGTCTACTGATTGTCATCAAACATCTTGAACTAGGGCTTTCAAACTTCTTATCCATGTCACTTTTAAGCAATAAGTATCCCACTGAGTTTTTAGCATATGATGCCATACTTGCTCAACAAGATCAGTCTTTATTTAAGAGATTAATAAGCTTATTTCCTTGAATTTTAGCTGCAGATGGCCAGTCTTTAACAGATTAACTATTATTTGTAGGTGCTGGTAGAAATTTAAGTTCACAACAGCCTAATCTTTCTCTCTGAAAAAGCATATGAAGTCAGTGAAGTGTAGAAAAAAAAGCAGCACCTTTAAAAGCTGTCTGCTATCTTGGATGCTCATCAGACCCCTCCACCTTTACACTTACACTTACACACAAGCTTACATTTGATTTAGATTTCTGCTTAAAACCGTATCGTGTAAATAGCCCTTATTAATCATTTCATTGTTTGATGGCCAAACCAATGCCTTTGTTTTCCTGGTTGGATTTTTGAGGAGCAGCAGTGACATCCAGTGGCTGCTAGGGTGAATCCTAGGTTCTCAAATACAAGAAATATTCCAGTTCCAGTTAACATTAATGAATTTTCAATGTTTGATTGAGGGCATAGCTGCAGAGAGCTTGGATCAGGGGCTTCTGAATCTCAGTGCAAGAGTTGTCAGGATAAGTTAAAGAAAAGTTATTCAGAAGTCAGGCTCTCCTTCCTTGAAGAAAGCCTATATTCATTTTAATATCCAAATCCATGGAATTTAAGAACCCTGAGGATCTCGTAGCAAACTGGTGTTTCTATGCAAAAGCTTAACTCACTTTAAGGACCCAAAAGGTGTTTCCACAGTGGACAATGGCTCTTCCATAATTTAGCAAGTTGCTCTTTACTCATCTTTACCTACTCTAACAACCCAACTATATTCTCTCAATAGATATCAGCTCCCTTCAATTGGAAAATGGAACTAAAAATAGACCCCTTCAGCAAAACCAAAAGGCAGTCCCATAACTAACAGTGGCTGCCTCCAACACACGAAAAGGTGTTCCCACACATGAAACCAACCCATTCAACAACCTAACAGGATTTACTTTATCCAACACCAAGTTCATTCCATGCAGAAACATCCCTTACCTGTAATAATTGTTACCAGTTACTAGCAGGTACACTTCAAAAATTAGTAAAGTGTTGTACACAGGTTTATTGCTTGCACAGAACCCTGACCATCTAGATATGTGAAGTAGGAGACAAATGTTTCTGGAGACCAGAAAATACAGTGCTTTTGATACAATACCTGGATCAGTCCTTTCCTTGCATGTCAGGAGTCCCTCTATAATCCTACCTCTTCATTCTGGGAATCCTTTTGCTCTCTTTCACTATCTCTGAACCCTTTCCTAATCACTAACTCTAATGCTTCCTACACAGATGGACTATCCAAGGAAATCTTTTAGTAGGTATCTTTTCATCCTCCCTGAAAACCAGTTGTTATTTCACTGCTGCTAACAGAAGTGTGCAGACATGCACAAGTCTCTTTTTGTTCACCTGGCACCAGCTGCATGTCTCTCTTGCAATCTACAGCATTGTTCTGAAGTAGCGTCTTTAATTCAGTGTTTTAAGAGTCTCATGATATCAGTCAGTCTGGTCTTAAGATTCCATTACCCTTTAGCTTCTTTCTTCCAGAAACTTTGTTCTGTTTATTCATAGCCTACCGGCAGGTCCCACACTACCTAAATCTGCAGGCCTTGTTCCCCAATTTGTGGAAAGTACATACGTAATGGAGAAGCTTAGCTTTGTTTGCTTTATAAATTAAAGTTTGTTTCTGGCTCTTTTTCTTACAAAGCCAACCTTTGTAAATGTAAACCAGCACAAAGCAATTGCCAGGGTTCAAACGAGAGAGCAGCTGAGCTCCACTTCTAGTGCAGGAGGCTAAGAGGGGATCAGGATATCACATATACTTATGTAAAATGAACCTAAAAAGAATCTTCTCCCAGACCCTCCCCAGGGTAATTAGTCCAGCCCTGTGATAGTGAGCAGGTGCACAGTGAATAGTGTCATGGCAAGCAGGAACTGGTTACTTTGGAGGGATGTGGGAGGGGAATTTGGCAAAAAATTGTAGATCCATCCAAAAATGCTAGGTTCTGCATTTAATTTAAACTTCATCAGAGATGGAATATTAAACACCTAGTCATGTCCAAAGGCCAGGCCAATACTTCCATCTATTCCAAGATGTTTATTGTTCAAGGAGGAAAACAACAAGGGAAGCTATGGTATGATCACTTCCTGCTGCAGACAGCATTACAGAGCTTAGCGCTGTCTCTGCCTTGCACTATCCCCCTGAAATAAAGAGACAGCTCATCATTACCTCGGTTACAGATAGTGCAGAAGTTGCTTGGTCCTTCGCTGTGTTTCTTCAAATGATCTGCCATGTATGCTGCCCGCAAGTACTTTCCACACACCTGGCATGGAACTTTGTCTTCATGGCATGCTAAGTGTGAGCGCAGTCGGTCACGGGTGGCAAAGGAAGCATTACAGGTCTGCAGGCAGAAGGAGGACAGTGTGAGTCACCAAATCCTTTGCAAGTGTTTATATATCCATATCTACACTAAGTGACCCCCACTGTAAGACTCTCAGACTCTGCACATGGACACAAGTGACAATCGTGAGTTAATCTTCCCCCAACAGGCAATCCAAGTTACCATCACACTGCAAAGGATGCAATGTTACTGCTCAAAAAGGAGCAGGCACCAGGATTAGGACTTGACATAAAGAAAGAAGGTTTAAAACAATACAGTCTGTAAAATGTGAGTTAAAAAAAACACAGATCTGAAATGCCTCAGCTCCCCATTGAAATTTGCGTTATTAAAATTTCACAAGTCATGTTTGGTAACGTAAATAGATTTGCTATTGTTCTTCTTGAACAGTCCACTCCAAGCACATCAGAGTCTATCCTAGTTTATTTTATGGTGACATCATAGTCACATAAGCCAGGTTTACATCAATCCCCCTGTTTCCTTCCTGCATTCACTTTGTGATCTCATCAATTTGACTCTAGTCTCTATGATTTCCCCTTGGACTCCCAATGATGTATAAACAAAGCATCAGAGACCAGAAAGTCAGGTTGGATTGACAGGATCACAGAGGGCACTACAGAAGGAGAACCATGTTGGCATCCATAGTGCAGAGAGACCTCAGAATGGCACTGTGTAATCTGTTTACAGTGGATAACTTGATCCCTGTTATGGTGTCATACTCCAGTTACTATTACGTAACAAGATTAACTTAGGGTAAAACAATAACATATCATTATAACTATACATGTCAACCTTGCAAAATTCAACTTGCCCATTCACACCAGGAGAATAATTTGATAGATGAGTGAGACATCCATCCCCACCATAATCACAGAGTGTAGGCAAGCAGATTTTATGCTTGGGCTAGTATGTTTTTGACAGTTTTGCAAGGCTGATCATCTCATTAACATATACATGAAACAAGTCAAATCTTTACCAACATGTTACATTAAAAAAAAATACAATCTGAACACATTGCTCACAAATGGAGGACAGAGAAAACCAGAAATATCAGAGCGACCAGTCCAGCTGGATGAAAGTAACAAAATTCAAGGTTGTGCCGTGATTGGCTTGTACCACAGCACCCTTTAGGTGAAATATTGAGACACCTGGTTTATACCACAGCTCCCTAGGAGATTATATAAACCCAATAAGTGATCTAGGGAATGATTTTTTTGTCTTTTCAGAAGTAGTGGTTTACTTTTTAGGCAGCTGTTTCACTGTAAAGTAGATTTTGTTAGGATATCAACTTAACTACTGCACTGCAATTACAACACAGTAGCTTAAAATAAATTAAACTGGCAATACAATAGAGGTACATCTGTAGAACTTTACATAGCTGTCACTCAGTGCCTGATCCTAAGCCCACTGAAGTTATTTGAAAGGCACCTACTGACTTCAGTAGGCTTTGGATCAGGCCCTAAAGGGTCCATCTTGTGAGGTGCTAAGTACTGTATATATTCATTCATTAGCCCGTTCGCTTATAAGCCGACCCCCCAAGATGGATAAGTAAAAATAGCAAAACCTGTATGACCCTTTCATAAGCCGACCCTATATTTCAGGGGTTGAAAAACTTTGGTCCCAGCCCATCAGGGTTAGCCGCTGGCGGGTTGGGACATTTTGTTTACCTGGAGCGTTCACAGGCATGGAGCCCCTCAGCTCACAGTGCCGTTCCCAGCTAATGGGAGCTGCAGGAAGTGGTGTGCCACTTCCCGCAGCTCCCATTGGCTGGGAACGGTGAACCGCGGCCACAGGGAGCTGAGCGGCTCCATGCCTGTGAACACTCCAGGTAAACAACATGACAATGTATTAGATATTCAATTCAATGATTCCATAGAGTTTAAAATCATCAAATTTTGGTGTAGACCCGTTTATAAGCCGAACCCCGCTCTTTGATGCGTCACTTTTTTACCAAAAATATTCAGCGTATGAACGCGTATATACGGTACTTTATTTCAATGGAAGTTGAGGGTACTCTGCAACAAACAGGACACTCAGTATCTTGCAGGACCAATCCCTAATATAGTTTAAAAAACAGTGATACAAACATGGATTGCTGTGATATATGGAATTTCACTGACCTCACTAGAGAAAAACTTATAAATCACAAACAATGAAGGGAAAAAAGGTAATTTCTTTAACATGAAAGAGAAAGATTTCTCCTCATATGAACTCTCAGGACACAGCGCTGAGCAAAATACGTGTAGCTTTCATTTAGCAAAATGCTACTGGAAACAAATAAGTCTTTAAGTAAGGATTCCAACAACAAATCAACCTGTTGGAGGTAAAGATAACGTGTGTTCCTGAGCAGCGGAGCATGAAAGTCAAAAGCTCCATCACCAATAATTCAGTATCAAGTGACAGCAAGCTTGTGTATAAATGCATTCGGAATATGTGGGCACCAGTTCAATGACATAGCTTTAATTCTAACATATGAGGATTTGTGTCTATCATCTATCCTACATTGAACATATCAAGTGGAAAGCTTAGGGTGGGGGTAATACAATCATATTTCTGTTTGGTAATCAGTCTTGCTGCCAATTTTTAGAGAGTCCATTCCTGGATAAGCTATGTATTGATCAGACATGCAAAAAAAAAGTCTAAAGAACAAAAATAAGGGTCCAGTTGAGTAAGCACGAACCAGATTAGCTGAATCATACAAGGGAGACAGGACCAGGTTTGGAGAAAACCTCTTACAGTTAATATTAGTTAATGTTTGTAAAAGGCTTTAAAGATGTAAAGTGCTAAATGAGTGCGAAGTATTTATTATTAATTGTTATTAATAATAAAGGAAAACTCCAGTGCTTTCCTATCAAACATTGCATAAGTAGATAAATAGACCAAAAAAGAATATATAAAAAAGTTTAAAATAACATTGTTTAAGAAATACCTCTTGAAGTTTCAACTTTTCTATGGCTGTGGATGTCTCTGAGCTTATTCCAGGATGGCTGCCATTTTCCTGCTAATAGGCAGGAAGTAAGAGAAATTAGGACAGGAAGAAACTCATTCTGCATTGAAATCAAGGGGAAAAGCACTGGATTTGGAATGCCAATTTTAGGTAAATTTCAATAAATAGTTTTTATTTGTTGTTTTTTTTTTTCAAATAAATGTAGCTTGATTTTTAACAACTTGTATTTTCTCTTGTTTATTTAAATTGACAGATGTTACCTAGGACTGTCAGCTGTTCCTTCTTCCCTGAGAAATAATGAACCTCTGATCTCTCTCCCCCATCTTTCCCTGCTATTTCAGTCCACATTACTTTCAAACCATCATTCCTCCCACCCTGCAGCCTGACGTTAGTACCAATCCCTACAAAGTCATCAACCCAGCAGCTCAGGTTCAATCCCACGTCAGGCCCCAAGGGCAGCAACCTGAACTATCCCATTATGGCCAGCAAACTGACTTACCCTTTCTCCCATGTCAAGCACTTAATTGACAGATTTAAAAAATTCCAATGTTACCAGGGAGAAAAGTATCCAGAGTTCCATTTGATGTCTGCCTTGGACACCAAAGCAACTTATTGGATCTGATTTCTCAGATTACCTGGCTCTGTAGAGGGCTTCCTTCCCCATTCGGAGTCTGTTTTAAGAAGAAGGGAAAAGGTGCAATCAGGTGCTTGTCTGCAGAGACAAGCTCTCTTTTTAAGTGAGGTAGGTGCAGTGTTGTGCGCTGACCAGTCCTAACAGTGACCTGTATAAGTAGCATTTAGCAGATGGCCATCTCCTCACCACAGATTCATTTCAGCTGCCCTGAGGTTATGTTTTTGTTGATGGCCCAGAAGCCACAGTGCTGTGATATGACCTTGGAGCCTCGCAGGTTTGCAGAGATGCATGTAGGGACTCAGGTAAGTGACAGATTGTACAGCACAGTTCTGAAGAATATCTTTAAAACAGAGGAGCCTGGAAAACATTTTTCTCTTTGCCAAAACAATACTTCTCTTTTGTAATTAAGGTTGTTCAAGGATCCTTGTCATTTGTACACAACAGAATTCTCAAAGGCGCTCTAATTGCCACTAGGGGGAGCTAAAACAGCTTCACTGATTTTCAAGTGAAATCAAGGAAAAATGATGGTGAGGTATGGAGAAACAACATACCAATATTGAGCTATTTTGCGCCTCAGTGCCCAAACTTGGTGACTAGGAAAGATAATTCTATGGGAGGGAAAGTTATTTCTCAGGAGATAACTAGAATGAAAGGCACATTAGTATATATAGTATACATTTTAGATTTGAAACAAATTTACAGCACTGTTTTCCAGAATATCCTTTCTGTGGTGTGTATCACAAACACACTTCTGTATGTGTGTATGCAGAGAAACGTTATAATTCTGACAGGGTGCTGTCAAGTAGTTTTTGCAAAGATAGTAGGCATTCAACAAATCTTCTACAGCTTATTTATATTAATTATTATGGCCACATTAAGTTTGAACAATTCAGCACTCAAAAGTCAAGCACAAGCTACTGTTGAACTCCCGATCTTAATTCTTTCTGTCACTATCTTAATAACCATTAATTATACCATTTTCTTATACAATATCTTGCGGCATTTTCTACAATTCTAGAGATAGGAGATTATTCTAAGAAACTGTGCTCATGTAATGCAAATATGTAAAGGGCAGAGTTAAGGTTGTGTGTTGAACCTTAACTTTTGAGTGCTCAATGCACCCTTAGATTTGCATGAATTTAGTTGTTTACATTTAATACTCCTAAATGAAAGAAAATGTATCTGTTTCTTAACAATTAGTGCTTATCAGTGTTATTAGTCAACTGCACACGTTCTGTAAGCATCACACCAGCTGGCCAAAGATTGATGAGTTTTTGCTAGCACTTTAGGCTAAGTACACATGTCCATACCTGTGTATGAATATCTATATTATATATAGATATTTATACACACACACACACAAACACACACTTAAGTGTGCATTTTTTTAAAATCTTTAAGGCATCCTCACTACATACAACTAGTCACCTTGTTTTTACAAAAATTGTGGTTTGGGAATTTTTCTGATTTAACCTGATCTATAGACTTATATCATCTTAAGAAACTTAAGCCAATTTAAGACTTTAGATAGGTTTAAGGTGTTTAATTAGCTTGAAGGCCCTATGGCCTGATTTTCAAAGGTACTGAGCTCCCACAACTCCCAATGAGGTCAATAGGAGCCTTTAGGTCAGGGAAGGACAAACTATGGCCCAGAGATCGGATCCAGCCTGTCAGGGCTTTCAATCCGGCCCATGGGATTGTCAACCCCATGGCGCAGCGGGGCTAAGGCAGGCTCCCTGCCTGCCCTGCCCCCACGCCACTCCCAGAAGCGGCCGGCACCACGTCCTTGTGGCCCTGGAGGATGGGGGGAGGCAGAGGGCTCCATGTGCTGCCCTCGCATGCAGGCACTACCTCCCACAGCACCCATTGGCCGGGAATGGGGAACCGCAGCCAATGGGAGCTTTGGAGGTGGTACCCACATGCGAGGGCAGCGCGAGGCAGAGCCACCTGCCCCACCCCACCGCCAGGAGCCACTGCGGACATGCTGGCCTCTTCCGGGAGCAGCGCAGGGCCGGGGCGAGGGCAGGCAGGGAGCCTGCTTTAGCTCCACTGTGTGCCCCTGCCACCCTGGAGCCGCTTGAGGTAAGTGGCTTTGGGCAGGAGCCCAAACCCCTCCTGCACCCTGCACTCCAACCCCCTGCCCTGAGCCCCTAATGCCCTGCCTTGAGCTCCCTGCCGCACCCCTCCTGCACCCCAACCCCCTGCCCTGAGCCCCCTCCTGCACCCCCCCCACCCCAACCCCTTTCCCTGAGCCCCTTCCTGCATACTGCACCCCCTCCTGCACCCCTTCCCACACCCCAGCCCCTTGCCCTGAGTCCCTTCCTGCACCCCGCACCCCCTCCTGCACTCCAACCCCTTGCCCTGAGCCCCTTCCTGCACCCTGCACCCCCTCCTGCACCCCATCCCCTTGCTCTGAGCCCCTTCCTGTACACTGCACCCCCTCCCACATCCCAACCCCTTGCCCTACATTCATGGCCTTGCATACAATTTCCCCACCCAGATGTGTCCCTCAGGCCAAAAGGTTTGCCCACCCCTGCTTTAGGTGCTCTACATCTCTGAAAATCTGCTCACTGGATTTCTTTAAACTGCAAAAACATCCCACAATCCCCCACAATTTGGAAGAAAAACAGGGGCATGTGTCAGGAGACAGAAAAATGCAGGTTAAGAGGCAACAGTCAGACAGGATGGGGTTAGAATTTTTTAGAATGGAAAAATTTCTCCCCCACCCTCACTGACCTCAAAGAAAACTGAAGGGATTTTGCTCCAACTTCCTGTAAAATTCACCTTCCTTCAGACACCAAGCATGGAAAATATTGGCCCAAGAAGCAAATATTTCAGAAATTTACCATAAAAGCGTTTGAAGACAGGGGGTCATAATGGAAACTGTTTTGCCCAGATACCTGTTAACTACTCTCCCTCCCGCCCCGCAAATGGATTATAAAAGGTCAATCTTGATTTGGTTTTAAACCTTAATGGAAGACTTATTGTTTAACTGTAAAGAACTATGAAAGTTGATATTGCATTTCAAAGGATACTGTGCTGATGTCACCCATGTCCTTGCTGAAAAAAAGCGTCCAGTTTTGCTCAGTGCAATGTTCTGAAGGCTACGTGATACAAAGAGCTTCACAGCAAGTGAAGTTAAATTATCAACTATGTTTGAAATTATATTAAAAAATTAAAGCCAGAATTTGAGCCTCTTGTTAGTGGCCACTGAACTACAGAAGAGAAAAAGGGGAATCATTTGAGACAGCTAGGGACAAAGCAGCAGGGTAAGGTTTCCAGGGTGGGACTGGGATAGAGCAGCAAGGAAGAACATCTGGTAGAGGGGGAGGGGAGACAGGAGGACCAGAGCAGCAGGAGATGACAACAGGGCGTGGTGGGGGGAGGGTAGAGAGAGGAATGTAAAGCGGCTGTCAGTTTGTTGAACATGATTAGTTACAAACATGATTTCTCTCAGTTCACACAATTCTATCAATGTTTGATCATTCTTTGCACACATGTACATTCATTGTCTTTTTTTAAATAAAAAGATATAAACCCTCTTTTATCCCTCTGCTCCTACCTGACACTTATGAGGTCTCTCCGACGTGTGCACCTGCTTGATGTGCCCATTCAAGTGGTCTGGCCTTAAAAAAATATATATGTATTTATATATGTATACAGACACACCCACATACATATACTTGAAAACAAACATTAAAAATAGAAGCCATTCTTGCATCCACTCCAAGAAAAGTTTTCTCTGGTGTGTCTGGGCTCCAGTTCATTCAAGCAACCCATTATATTTTACTTCTCAGAAACGGTCAGAGCTCTATTCTGATAAATATCCTGCCATCCCTCTGCAAAGAAATACTGTTTTCTGATCAGAATACTCAGGAGATCTAGGTCAAAGTTTTCATACTAGGATGCCCACAGTTGGACTTCTAAATTCATATTTGGACACCTGAACCAAAGTGACCTCAGTGTCAAAAGTGCTGAGCATTTTTAAGTCAGGCCACTTTGATTTAGGTGTCCAAATATGCATTTAGGGATCCAAATTTAGGCACCGCAGTATGAAAATTTTGGCATTAAGTTCTACTTTTGTGTCTCAATTTCCTCATATATAACATGGAAAAATATTGTCCTCCCTCACAACTATGCTGTGAGGCATAATTAATGTTTGTAAAGTACTTTGAGGGCCTCAGCTAGAAGTGCTGTAGAAGAGCAAATAAATATTGAAAGAAGTTAGTTCATTCCCAGCGATTGGTAAAGCTTGTTTTGAAGGAGGGAAGCCTGAATAGCTAATGATTTTCCTAGTGGGTGTTTCTCTGGGTGGGAAGAAAGCTTTTCATTGTAGGAGGCCAAAGCTGCTTGGAAACTAATTCTCCAACTCTCCTCCCCCAGCTTTCAAGTCTCAGCCAGTCAGAGAGAGCTGGGTGGAATTCATTTTCTGGAGACAGAAGACGAGTTAACTCCACAGTTAAGCTGTTAAACCTGATGCCTGGGCAAGTGGGCTGGGGCTGTTTAACTGGAAAGACTAGTCAAAGGTTTGAACTCTTAGTACATCCCTAGGGACTTCAGGGATGCCCCTTGAATCAATCCTTGAACTAAAGGCACACTGTAAAGTTAAACATCACACTTCTGTTTGATTTATTTTGTTTACACACTTTTGTATACCACTTAAGATTACCAAAACTAGAAGACTAGAGAAAAAAAGATTCTCTATTTTTCAGTTTTTTTATTTTATGAAGGCATGTCGACATTTTCACTGTTCCCCCTTAAACATTTAGGCCCTGGTTTTCTGAACTCAATGAGAGCACTCAAATCACAAGATACACACAAGCCATATTAAGGCAGTATCAAAGATCCACTTGCTTGTGGGCGTTCACTTAAGTGACAACAAATAGCCACATTAAATGCACAGATCTTATGCATGCTGCAGGGTAGAAACAGGATCCCCTTCAGGATGCTGTAAACACAAAGGACACAAAGACCATGTATTAAAGAGAACTGTTGCCGCAGACTTTGAAATATCAACTCTTCATTCATACGTGGGTGATTACACACTAGGACTAATGGAGTGAAGTTAAGACAATGAAAATGTAGACTGTTCATCAGAAAAAAGTCATTTTAAAATCTATTAATACTTTGCACTTCAATAGCAACTTGCAGTGGAGGACTTCAAATCACTTCACAACCCATAAGTAAGCCTCTGAACACCCAATTATTTCAATACCCATTTGACACAAGAGTAACTTGCCCACCGTCACACACCAAGTCTACGACAAAACTGGGAATGTTACGCAGGACTCATCCAACTCCCCATTTTGTGATTTAATTACTAGTTAACTCTTCTATAGGACTGTAAAATAGTCTCCCAAAAAAACCCGATGAAAGCCCCATCCCTTGCGGGTATTTAAAACTAACAGTATAGGGATGATTCTACACGGGTCCTCAAGAGGTGAACTAGATAACCCTCTGGTCTTTTCCATTCCACATCAATGTCCTCTTACCTGGAGAAGCCTTTTCCACAGCTCTGGCAGATGTAGGGCTTTCCCACAGAGCCATCGTGAGACCGAACGTGATAAGACATCCTGTCTTTCCGCTTGAACCGTAACCCACACACTGGACAAGAATATGGCTTCTCGCCGGAGTGAGACAGCTTGTGCCGGTTCAGGTGGTACACGTCCCGAAAAATCTTGCCACAGATCTCACAGGCCACCTGCTTCCTTGTCCTGCTCCTCTTTCGGGGGGCATCAGGATCGTCCTGACCAGGCACCCCATTTTCACCAAGCCTTGGCGGTGGGATGTCTATGTAACCCAACTGTAAGCTGGTCACCCCATGCTGAGCCTCATGCTGCCGCAGACGATTGGCGTCTGTAAACACTTTCCCACAGAGGCCACAAGGAAGGATGCCAGCCTCTCGCAGGCCCCCTGGGGTACCAAACATCATGGAGTCCAAGAGGTTTGCTTTGCGGGGCCGCCCCCTGCCCCTCTTGGTGCCCAAAGTGGGGGCACTGGTCCCCACGTTCGGGAAGGGCGAGGCCAGTAGGGGTGGCGACAAGGGCCCCGCCACCATGGGCAGGCGGTCGACGCCTTGCAGGACGGGCAAGGAGGACTGGGCGGCGGTGAGGGCGGCCCGCGTGGCCTCGTCTTCGGGCATGCCGGCGATGCCGTTGCCGTTGGGCGCCAGGCCGGCCCCGTTGGTCATGTCGAGGGGGAAGCCCAGGTCGGCGGCGCTGGGGCGGAAGAGCATGATGTCCGGGCGCGCGGGGGGCACCAGGATCTGCACGTTGGACTGCTTGATGACCTCCTGGCAGATGTCGATGACGGAGCGCATGAGCAGGAACTTGGCGGCCGTCATGAGCTCGGGGAAGCTCTCCAGCCGCACCACGATGCGCGAGGTGTAGGCGAAGTCCAGGATGTCCCCGAAGACCTTGGAGCTGATGGTGTGCATCTCCAGCTCCCGCCCGCCCGCGGCCGCCCCGCCGCCGCCGGCCCCGGCCTCCGCGGCGCCCCCGTCCGCGCCCCCGCCGGCCCCCTCGCCCAGCTGCGCGCTGAAGACCGACTCGAAGTACTCGCTGCAGGCGGCCAGCACGGCCCGGTGCGCGGGGAAGCTCTCGTCGCCCACCCGCAGCAGCACGTCGCAGAAGCGGCCGCCGTTCTTGCGCTGCTGGTTGAGGCCGTGCAGCATGTCGGCGCTGTGCCGGCTCACCTGGTAGGTGTAGCAGCCCGACGACGGGCCGCAGGCGGCGGCCTCGCTCACCCGCTCCATGGGGCTGCGCTGCCCCCGGCGGCCTGCAGGCGGCGCTCGCTCTCAGGCTGCCCGGCGGCGCGCGCCGCTTCCTCCCCCTCCCCGCGGCTGTCCAGGCCCGACGGCGGCGGCGGCGCGCGCTGCCTGCAAAGCGCGAGGGGATTGAGAGCTTGGGGGCGAAACAAAAGGCTGAGGCGGCGGAGGGCGCGCGCGCAGCACGGAGCTGGAGCGGCAGCAGCTGATGCGGCGCGAGCTCCGCCCGGGCCCGGCCGCCACGAGGCGCGGAGGCCGCAGCGGGCAGGGGCGCGCGGCGCGGCTGCAGCGGGCAGGGCGGGAGGGGGCTCCGGGCTGCCGGCTCCGTCCGTCCCTGTGTGTTTGGAGCGGAGGAAAGATGGCAGCGGCTGCACTTCCTCTTGCACTTTCACCCCTGGGGGGAGGAGAAGGAGGGGGGCGATACCACCCCCCCCGACAAAAATCCAGCGGGGGCCCCCCGGCTGCTGCTCCCCGACCAAGCGCCGCCGCCGCCGGGCCGGGCCCCGGACCCGCCTGCCTCGCTGCACCCGCACCAGGAGCGTCGGAAACTTTCCTCTCTTCTGGGGTTCTAACGCCCCCCACCCTTTTCATAGAGACCCCCCCCTCCAGCCACTCGGCTCCCCACCCCCGCGTCCTGCCCCCTCCCTCCCTGCATCCGCCAATGCAAGAGCAGCCAGAGCCAGCAGGCCAGCCCCCACCCCCGCCCGCGGGGGCTGGGGGCTGCAGTCTCCCCCCTCCCCAGCACAGATCCTCCAATGCCGAGCCAGGAGCAAGGCCCCCGCCCGAAGCATATGGGGGGGAGGGGGCTGTACTCACCCCCTCCCCCCAACCACCAGGCTGCCGCTCGACCCCCCCCCCCCCAACCACCCCGCCCGCAGAGGGGAGGAGGAGGGGGGGCCAGCGGTATCAACCCCCCCGCAAGCGCAAACCGTCCAATGCAAACCCTCCGTCCTGGACTCGCTGCAGAGCGGCCCCCACCTATTCTCCCCACGCCTGAGGAAAGCTGATCCTAAAGGGGCCAGGGGCTGCAGAGAGAACGCCCCCCCTACCCCACGCACTTAGACCTTCACTGCACCCCCTTCTCCGTGTGGGCAAGAAAGCTGGGCACAAGGGGGGGGGGGAGAAAAGGAGTACAGCAGTTCACTCCCAATCCAGGACAAAAATCCCTCCTGAGAGGAACTGGGGAAGCGCTGCCCTGGGGGTGGGGGAGCTGCACGAGTCTGCCGATTACACAACCCCGCGTCCCTCCATGTTGGGGAAACCTGGACTGCCCGGTTTAGCTTTGTGCTGACCATTGGGATCGTGGAGCTGAACAACCCCCAAGATGGGTCCATGCAAGGCTCCCTCCACAGTGAGGCTGGGTTCCTCAGGCCCTGAGCGAAGCATGCCAAGTGCTCTCACTACTTGGATTTAATAAGGGGCTTTCTCTGGACTGGCTTCCTTGTGCCCTCAGGGTCTCTCCATCATAAAATCCTATTTTAATGGCTTCACAATAATTCAGTTCTAGATGAAATTTGACTTGTTCAGTCTTGGTGTGGGTAGCCACAGCAGTTTGTTTTTGCACGTTCCCCCTACTTCCACCACTAAGTTCACATTTTGTTCTAAGAAAGTATTTAAAAAGTCACAGGCTTCAAGTGTTCTCTTCTACACTTGGGAAATTAAATTAGATATGGTATTAAAAAAAATCCCAGATCAATTAATAAATATGGTTTCTTCATTTAAAATGTTATACTAGAGAAAATATGGAATTTTGTGCGCAAAAGAACATTGCAGACTTTCAGGTTTTTTCCCCCAGAGCTCAGACCAGAGCACATGTATAAAATAGTGGAGGAGCTGAAAGAGCATTCTGGGTATTGATGTGCAAATTAGCACACCAAGCTTCCAGCTTCCAAAACGGAGTTGTTATAATAACACTTAAGGCCATATAGTGCCCTCAATCCGTGTGCTGTATTTCTGTTGCTGTCAGTGGGAGTTGCTTGTCTACATTGAAGGCAGATTATTGCCAGTGTAGCTTTTTACCACTGGATCAAGGTTTGTGTATATTACATATACACACATGCAGTTAGGTGATCTATTTGGATTGCAACTGTGACAAATCCACTTTAAATACTCAAGTTGCATAGATACTACATGCTAGTAGTATTGTTCTCCAGATCTGTTTGCCTGTCACAGAAACAAGAGTTCTCGATATAGTGAGGACAAAATATTTGTATTTAAGAATACATGTCAGGCAACAATTCACAGGCTTCACATCCATAGTACAAAGAGATCATCAGGAACTCTCTTCTCTTTTCTGGTGAGTTGTAGTCAGTTCTGTGTCTTTTCCTCTGTTGGTTTATTTTGCTTTTTGCTTTATTCAGCTCCATATTCACAGACACGGTTCTTCTCACCCAGCTTCCTATTACGATTCCCCCCTGCCTTTTCTTTGTCTCTAATCTTTAAGGGGGAGGGGAGCTGAATTCCTGCTGCAGACACTCCACTTTCTTCAGAAGACCTTTCTCCAACTCCCATGGAACCTTCTGGTTCCAACATTCTATCTCTTCCGGCAAAGGGGCATCACCCAAAACATGCTTCCTGCTATTTGTACGGAAAGTTAAATATTCAGCACCAAAGTGGTGGTGTTTGTGGAAAGTGAAGCCAGCCATTCTTTCCATTAAATAGTGCACTGGATTAGCATTCTTCGTACTCATATTCTTTAATGTATTGTGCCTGTTAAAGATCATCACCTGCAGACTACTGCAGTCCCAAGAGCAGCACAGCAATTTAACTGGCATCTTCACCTCTTTTACATGACGGAGGTTACTCTTGCAGTGTTAAGGCTGGGATCTAATCTATTTTATTTTCATCCTATCACTCCTAATACCTTGGCCTTCATATATTTATGGTCTCTCCAGCTGTTAAAGCACCTCTCATAAATACCCTAATGTAAAATGTAAAGCAGTTTATTCTTAATGCTAATATGGATTTAAAATACATACATGTTCTGTCTTTATTAACTGTGATCACTTAATTGCTACTCAAGTCAACTATCCCAAGCTTGTTCTGTCCCAAACATACACAATCACAAGCCATCAACCCTCCCCTCGCTAGCTTATAGTCTCCACACTCAATCCTCCCTCTGATCAACTGCCACTTCCCAACTGTCTTGGAGCTTTCTGAATTCAATATTTTATTCCCTTTATTAAAGGCATATCACCCAGAAAGCTGCTTTCTTGCTGTTTAAACCAGAATAAGCCCAGAGACTGAAGATTCGGGGGAGGAGGAATATTACTATGTATAGATGATAGATACTTAAATCAGTTAACAAATGCTCCATATATTACTTCTTTTTGTGAGCTTTGCACTTAATATTTATTAGCTAAATATGCTTTTACTAAAAAGGATTAGCCACTCACAGTAGAATAGATACTTGACCCATTTACATTGCTTTCTATATATTTGTAATATTTGTAAGAGTTCATGTGAGACTACGGTGTCTGGACATGACAGATTTATAGTATCAACAGTGGAAGGTTAAATATATTTCAGGCTACCTCATTTGAGATGTGATATGTACTATTAGATAGCTAGGTATCAAATTAGCTATTGAATAAGGCATGTTTGATATAATTTAACTCAATTTATTAAAATTTATATTTAAGACAAGTTGTTCATGATTGGCTTGAGACTCGGAAGACTGAGTTCTTTATTCTTGAAGTGGTGGCTGCAGTCTACCTCCCCACACCACATTGTGTAAGTACCTTATTAGAAGTGTTATCACCCTGTAACTTGTTTACCCTCATCAAAACCAGCAAATTACTGGCTTGGTGATAATGTACTAACTGGAGTACAAATAACTAGTTTTCAGTGCAGGGAGTTCACTTGCTTTTCCAAGTTGATCTCTCAGTCCATTTTCTTTCTCTGTCATGTTCTCTCTAAATCTCTCTCTCGATTATGTTATTTATTTTTGTTCAATATCTTTTTCTCAGCAGAAAAAATTCTTCTCATCCACTTTATCCAACTTTTCTCTATTGCTCTCTTCCTGCTCCTGTGTTGTTCCCATTCCCTACATCTTTTTTGATTATTTTTTCTCTTCAGGTGCCCGGTCCCAACTCAAGCACTATATCCTCTATTTGAATAGTAGCACAGAGGAGTTTTATTAGCTTTTTAATAATAAACATAGTCTTAGTACATGGATGTACTGTACACAGCACATGTCACAGTGACCCAGTTCCTGGTCACTTTACTCACACAAGTATACCCATTAAAATCAATGGGACCCACAAATTTAAATAAGGTGAGTAGAATTGGGTCCTGCTGGGTAACTAGAGCATCCTCAACTCTCATGGCTTTTGAGGCTGCTCTGCACCTTGTGGTGTTGGTTCAGTTATGATCATCTTTAAACTAGTTAGCTGGACATTTTTCCACATAGATTACAACATGTTAGCGGAGTAATCCCTCACAGACAATTGAGTAATGTATAATAATGAGTAGTCATATGACTTGTTTACTTTTTAATTCTGTTTCACAGAACTATATAGTAAGTATTTAATATACTATATGGTGACATATTTTCAGTTTTAGGAACTAATAATAACTTTCCTGAGTTTTCAGTGAAATTTAACTCCTGTCAAATACCACTGTTCCAATGGGCAATGAATTCAGCATTCATTACTTATTAGTAGGGCCCTACCAAATTAAGGGCCATGAAAAACACATCACAGACCATCTCCCCCAATTAAATCTGGTCTTTTATGTGCTTTTACCCTCTACTATACAGACTTAATGGGGGGGACCAGCATTTCTCAAATTGGGGGTCCTGACCCAAAAGGGAGATGTAGGGGGGTCGCAAGGTTATTTTAGGGGGTTGCAGTATTGCCACCCTTACTTCTGCGCTGCCTTCAGAGCTGGGCAGCCAGAGAGCGGCGGCTGTTGGCCGGATGTCCAGCTCTGAAGGCAGCGCCCCACCAGCAACAGCACAGAAGTAAGTGTGGCCCTCAGGGAAGGGGGTGGGGCACAGCGGGGCCTCGGAGAAGAAGGTGGGGCAAGGGCTGAGCAGGGGGGGTCCCCGGAAATTTAAAAATCAAAATGGAGGCCCTCGGGTTGCTAAAGTTTGAGAACTGCTGCGCTAGAGCATTGATTGCAAAACCTTTTTACTCTCAAATGCCCAAAAAGCTGATCCGACATGGCCATGAGCGTCCATCTTAGATACAAACCCTTTCTTTCTCCCTGTGTTCCATCCTCCCTTCTTTCCTCACGTTATCCCTCCTTGCTGTGTTTCCAAACAGTTTAGAGCGGAAAGGCTCTATTTCCAGTTAACTGTGTGGAATAAACCAGTTTTTATATCTGATCACTCCATCCAGTCCAAGAGTGACCAGATTTAAAAACAGGAAGCAGAGATGGGAATGTAATAGGGTTGCCAACTTTCTACTCGCACAAAACCGAACACCTTGGCCCTGCGCTGCCCCTCCTCTGAGGCCTCGCCCCTGCTCACTCCATCCCCACTCCCACCCCATCGCTCACTCTCTCCACCCTCACTCATTTGCTCGTTTTCACTGGGATGGCTCGGGGGCTAGGGTGAGGGCTTCGGCTGGAGGTGTGGGCTCTGGGGTGGGGACAGAAATTAGTTCAGAGTGTGGGAGGGGGCTTCAGGCTGAGGCAGTGGGTTGGGATGCGAAAGGGGGTGGGGGCTGTGGCTGGGGGTGCGGGCTTTGGGGAGGGGCCAGGGATGAGGGGTTTAGGGTACAGGAGGGGGCTGCGGGCTGGTGGGTGAAGCCAAGGGGTTTGGAGTATGGGAGGGGACTCCAGGAAAAGGCAGGGGGTTGAGGTGTGGGAGGAGGTACAGGCTGGGGGTGTGGGTTCTGGGGTGGGGACATAAATTAGGGGTTCAGGTAGGGTGACCAGATAGCAAGTGTGAAAAATTTGGATGGTGGTGGGGGGTAATAGATGCCTATATAAGAAAGACCCCTGAATATCGGGACTGTCTGTATAAAATCGGGACATCTGGTCAACCTAGGTTCAGGGTGTGGGAGGGGACTGGGGTGTGGAGGGGAGTGATGGCTCCAGTTGGGGGTACAAGCTCTGATGTGGGGATGAGGGATTTGGGATGCAGGAGGGGGCTCTGGGATGGGGCCTGGGGCATGGGGGTGTGTGAGGGTTCTGACTGGGTGCAGACTGGGGTGGGGCTGGAGATGAGGGGTTTGGAGTGTAGGAGGGTGCTCCGGGCTGGGACTGAGGGGTTTGGAGGGAGGGAGGGAGGGGGATCAGGGCTGGGACAGGGGGGTCAGGGCGTGCTGGGGGAGTGAAGGCTCCGGCTGGGGGTTCAGGCTCTAGGGTGGGGCTGGGGATGAGGGGGTTTGGGATGCAGGAGGGTACTCTGGGCTGGGATCGAGGGGTTCGGAGGGCGGCAGGGGTCTCTGGGCTGGGGCTGAGAGGTTGGGATGCAGGCAGGGTGTGAGGGCTCCGACTGGGGGTGCAGACTCGGGAGTGGGGCTGGGGCTGAGGGGTTCAGAGGGTGGGAGTGTAGGGATATTAAAGAAGGTTTATATTAAACATGGTTTATATGAAAAATGACTTATTGTTAACTGATGCCTTATAACTAAAGGTTTATGTTAAAAGTAAATTTGTGATTCTAACCTGCAAGCCACCAGCTGTGTCTGTGTGAAGCCTGCTCAAAGAAATACTTTGTATAAAACTTGTTAAACATTAATTAACTCTAAGTAAGCCAAAACAGTAGCTGTTATAGTGTATAAATAGAGACCCCCACCCTCCGTAAATTTTCATCTCACTTTATCTTTGATTGTTAAAAGACAGGGAGTCTCACATAAATTGGTCACACCCCAAAAGGTAAAGAGACAGTGAAATAGATGTGATTAAGTTAGAGAATGTATGTGAATGAATGGTTAGGGAGTTACCAGCCTGAAGAATTCAGTGTTGGCTGAAGAAGGTGTCAAGTGGGATCAACCAGATGACCCCCGGAGGGCAAACTGGAATCCACCCACCACACCTCAAAGGAAGGAAAAACAAAACATCTAACAACATGAAGCCAGCCACCTGCTGATTGATTTAGCAACAGCAAAATGAAGCAACTCGTATGAACTAACATAGGGAAAAATCCCTATAAAACTGGACTCTAAAGAATAAGAACTTTGAGTCTATGGTTCTGCTGCCAGCCTCCAAGAGCATCAGATGCATCTGACACAGACTCGGCTCCATCCTCATGACCAAGATACCTGGCCAGTAACTTGGCATGAGCAACATCTAGGCTGGTAACTATAACATCTATACAGAACCTGAATGAATGATTGTGTGAATGAATATGTGTGTGTGTGTGTGTATGTATGTATAAGGAATAAGTAGTAATAGAAACAAGTAGAAAAACATTGTTTTTTGTTTTGTTATGGTATTTACAATAAATGTGGCATCTTTGCCTTATCCCTCTTAATAAGATCCTGCTGGTTTTTATTATATTGGTATAACAGGAGGGGGATCAGGGTTGGGGTGGGGGCCCGGGAGGGGGGCAGGCTGTGGGTGCACTTACCTCAAGAAACTCCCAGAAGCAACAGCATGTCCCCACTTCAGCTCCTGTGCAGCCCGCGGCTCTCCGTGCTGTCCCATCTGTAGGCACTGCCTGTACAGCTCCCATTGGCTGCAGTTCCTGGCCAATAGGAGCTGTGAGTGCGGTGCTTGGGGCGGGGGTAGCGTGCTGACCCCCCTGGCTGCCCCTATGCATAGGATCCGGAGGGTGGACATGCTGGCTGCATCCTGAGAACAGCGTGGCGTGGAGGCTATCAGAGAGCTTGCTAGCTCCTTTACATGGTGCCGCCAACCAGACAGTCAAGGGCCCGGTCACCAGTGCTGACTGGTGTTCCAGTCAAAAAACGGACACCTGGTCACCCTAGAATATAATATAGGTGTTCTGACTCCTAATCCAGTGTCTAACTGCTGAACACACCAAGAATTGGGCATCCTTGGGCAACCAAACTGCCTCTAGATAGATCTTCTCCATTTCATAAAATGTGTTAGATAGTAATTTAAGTAGGCAACAGAGCTTAATGTCTGACATTTACAGATTAACTAGTCAAGACATGAAGATTATCTGCTCTTCTGAGTAGGAAAATGTATCAATCATTAACTGAGTGTAATTGGCATGAAGGATTAGACTCAATAAGAGACATGACAGTGTGTGTAACTACAGTGGCACACCTTCATTTCTTATGGTGCTGAGCAGGCTGACAACTTTTGGCCTTGTGCCGCAGGACTTACCTAAATTGTTAGGTTCACTACAGAACCCTAAAAGCAGCAAAGAATCCTGTGGCACCTTAATGTGTGGAACCCTGTAACACTGCATTGTGAGCTTCCAGAGTGGTCCTTGTGTTAAAGGGAGTATTTTTCAGCACTGTGAATAAACTACTTTTTTCATTAAGGGTTTGCCTTTACAGTTATAGAAAACAGTCATATACCTGAAGAAATTAGTTAACAAAAAATGCTCCTTTAAAAATAAGTTTTGCATTGACTATAAATAAGGCAGAGACTACAGTCATTGACATGATTATTACTTTTATAATCGTACAATCGTCATTGCATTTTACACCAGTCACCCCAAACCCTAGGATACTTACTTAATTTACTAAAAAATTTAAATTGGCTTCTGTAAAAGTTTTACCTGAGTAATGACCTTGGGATCTAGCCTATTAAGAATAAGGGCAGGTCTACACTACGGGGGAAAATCGATATAAGATATGCAACTTCAGCTACGTGAATAACGTAGCTGAAGTCGAAGTATCTTGTATCGAATTACCTACCGTCCTCATGGCGCGGGATCGATGTCGACTCCGCTACCGCCGTTCGGGTTGGTGGAGTTACGGAGTCGACAGGAGCGCGTTCGGGGATCGATATATCGCATCTAGATAAGACGCGATATATCAATCCCCGAGAAATCGATTGCTACCCGCCGATACGGCGGGTAGTGAAGCCGTACCCTAAGATTGTTTAGAATAGGAGATGTGGTAAAACCTGTGTGCATATAATACATATCACCTATCTGTGCTATCCTACTCATTGCTGTAGTATCTGAATATCTTACATCTGAGGATCTAAAGTCCCATACAGGCATTAATTAATTAAGTCTCAATACTGCTGTAGGGCAAGTAAGCATTATTCTTGTTGTACAGCAAGTGAAACTGAGGCACAGAAAGGGGAAGTGACTTGCCCAAAAATCACACAGAGAGTGAATGGTAGAGTTGAGAAGAGAAAACAGATCTTCTAAATTCCAGCTCTGATTTTTTTCTTTCATGACCCTAATGGGCTGTGGTTGTGTACCTGATCATGTGGTTATATGTCTCACAGTTTCTTATTCTAGCAGTCATGACTGAAACCATACCGCGTAATACCTGTCAGCTGTTTGATAGAGGGACATCTGTTATTTCAGATACAAATTTGCTCCCCACCTACACTTGTGATATCTTGTTTTCATTACCCTATATTATTGATAAAGTTTGATTAGAGAAGTTGAGATTTTACACAATGAGAGAGACACGGTGGACGAAGTAATATATTTTATTGGACCAACTTCTGTGTGTGGAAAAGACATTGTTAAGCATAAGGGGGTCAATCTGTCCCACCTTGTATTTAGTTTTGAACTCTGGTTACCTCTCTATAGCTGAAGAACAACTCTGTGGAGCTTGAAAGATTTCCCTTACACCAACTGAAGCTGGTCCCATAAAAGTTATCCCTCATCTTGTCTCTTTCGTATCCTGGGACCAACAGTGCTAGAAAAATATTGCAAAGAACATTTTTTGACAGTTTATTTACACTGTCCAATTTCTACTCAACTTAAAGATAGTTGTTTATTTTTTGTTTCCCATTTTGGGTCTGCATCCCTAATTGTCTCCCATATTTAGGCACTGGGCGAGATGAGAGGTTGATCATGTTACATAATTACCTCAGTAGTGGGGATATCACCCTGAACCCATTTACATTAATCAAAACTAACTGGCTTAGGGAACAGAATTTTCTCAGCAAAAAAAAGTTTTGTTTTTCTATTAAAAACAACAAAAGAAGAGAGGCAGGCAAAGCAGCAACTCACATCCTCAGTGCAGGGAGATAATATGGGGCTCAGTCAGACTTTCAGGTGGATTTTTCAGTGTCTTTCTGACTCTTTCTCTCCTCATTTTCTCCCAGGTTCTATTGGTTTCTTCTCTCCCTTTTTCTTTCCTCACACCCCTAATATTGTGCTCCTGATACTATATCCAGCTTTCTGTTAACATTCCACCCTGCCTGTTCCCAGTCTCTCACCTTTTCAAAAGCCCCCTTCTGTTGTCTCTGTGCTCTAATAGTATCCTCTCAATTTTTGACCGCTCTGTCCCAGTTGGCCAGTTCTAGCAATCATGCTCTAGGGCCTAATACCAACTGTGCCTCCAGTTGTCCATTCCCAACTATTTACTTCTCAATCAGTCACTTTCTGAGATGTCCCATCATCTAACTGCCATTCTTACACTTGTCCATTTCCACATGTCACACAGTCTCCCAGTCATTTATTTTTATTTAATTATTCAAATATATTTCCTGTTAGGGGGGCTTCACACTAAAGAGAAAAATATATGACTCTATGTATAACCCGTTATCAGTCAGGCTTTGAATAAGCCTTGCTGCACTGTAAAAGATTAAGTTGTAGGTTGGTGGTGCTTGCCTGAAACACCATGCCCTGTTACTGTTAGGAGATGTTGATCCTGTTGGGAAAGGCTTAGGAGGATTCTGCCAGCTCAGAGGCAGGTAGCTCCTTATTTCCCCTGGACATAAGAGAGATGAGAGACTTTCTGAGGGTCTGGGCTAAGCAGTTTTGAGGTAGGAACCCTAGGAGCAACTAAGCCTGAGGAACAAGCTTAAACAGAGATCTATTGTTAGTGTTAGTATCTTTGTTAATTAAACCAAAACCTAGGAAGGGGTGAGTTTTTAGCTAGATACAATATGTGCACTTCAGTTTAGAACCAACTGGACAGGTTGGTTTATGTTTTACACCAGTAATGGAACTAGGAATTATTTGGTCCTGAGGGTTGGTTGTTTTGTTAGTCTAGGGTGACCAGACGCCCTGATAAAATCGGGACTGTCCCATTTTTGAGGAGTTTGTCCCACGTCCTGACCAGAGTATGTTTGGGACGCCATTTGTCCCGATATTTTGTTTCCTGGTCTTCGGTGGCAATTTGGCGGAGAATCCTTCAGTCGCGGACGGTCTTTGGCAGTATTTCAGCGGCGGGTGCTTCTGTCTTTGGCGGCAAGGTTTATTACCCGCTGCTGAAATACCGCTGAAGACCATCCGCGACTGAAGGGCTCTCCGCCAAAGTCCTGGACGGGTGAGTGTTTAAAAAAAAAAAAAAAGCCCCCCCGCGACAGTCCCGATATTTTCCCCTTAACGTCTGGTCACCCTATGTTAGTCTCAGTAATTATGTTTTCAGGATGGTTATTGACTTTTTTTTTTTGTAAACAGGACAGGAAGTATCATGTGGTCAGAGTTGTGGGGAGACACCCCAAGTTCGGATTGTGTTTTTGTGTAGCACTAAGTCCTTGTGGTATATCAGAGGCCCACAGGTCTCTCCACAAGAACCACAGAACATACTTATTAGGCAAGAGGTGGGTGGGAATCCTCTTTTAGGTAGTACTTTAGATTTATTTTAAGAGCTAGTATAACCCCTCTTTGTAAAGCCCTCAGTTCCTTGGACTGCTTAAAAAACAAAAATTTCAATACACAATAAATGAAACAAGTATCTATGGTTAGGAGCTTCCCCTTCAAAGGCTAGTAACTTTTCCTTCCACCAAGCAGCCACTATTTACCCAATCTGATCTGTTTTATATATATATGAGCTACAGCTGCCCTACCCTCTTACCTTGAACTGTGAAGGGGATTTCTCAGGCTCCAAGCTCCCTTTCTCCATGGAGAATTTCCTTTGCTTTATTTGGCAAACTAGGGAGGGTTATACAGCCAAGGCGGCCTTTTTTTTAGGGCCCAGAGAGCCTGCACTGCTCCACCTTTTTGCTTACTGTTAAGATTTACAGATCCACCATGTCACTCATATGGAGGGAGATGTCTTCCTTTTGTAGTTTTAAAACCATTATCTTTTGATGAAGAAAGATTTTGCTGTGTGCTTCAGTGAGACATTTAAAATCTCTCTCATCCATCCTTGAAATCTCCCTCATACAAATTGTCAGTTTTACTGCCTTGGAATTGCAGCAGGAGGAAGAACTAAGAGTGGGGTCCCGGTCTATGACTAGGGTCCCTAGGTACTCTGGTAATACAAACAACAGCCATAATAGAAATAGGAGTATGTTTTCCCCCAGACTCATAATTTTCTGGCACTTGACTCCTGATTGAATGTTGTGTAACCCACCGGGCCTGTAATCTGCAGAGGACATGAGTTGTTAGTCTCCTCAGCTAGAGTTTTAGCTGAAGCTGTAGTGGCCTATGCTTTTAGTTACACTGGGAGGTCTGTGGTGCATCATCTGCCTTGCAATGGGCAACCGTGATTCCCCAGCCTCTTTCCAGCCAGGCCTAGTTGGTAGGGAAGAGGAAAGCCTTGAACATGTTTTATTTTCTCTTAATATCTCTGAAGCAACTAGAGCTGCTCGTAGGCTGGCTTGTTTCCATGCCCCCCTCCCCGTGCAGGTTGCCAAGCAAAGGCACCTAATAGGAGGTTGGGGACTGAGCCAAGGTGGGAACAGGTGGGGCAGCTTCCCTCCAGTGTTCTGACTGGGCATCTCCGGTGTGGCCCACAGCCTCTAACCACACTGCAGACAGCGCAGCGCGCCAGGCTACCCAGGTCCTATGCCTTGAGGGTTAGGTGAGGCCTCGGGCTGGGGAGGCTGCGCGGCGCAGAGGGCGGTGCTGGCTCCTAGGGGGCGCTATGGCGCTCAGGCCGCAGCTCCACTAGCTCTGTGACATTGAGGCTCGTCCTCCTCGGGTTGGAGAGGCGGAGTTTTCTGAGGGGGCGGGGTTAGGGCGCAGTTGCGTGTGCGGGCGGGGCTCTCTTCTGGAAGTGGCGGCTTTGGAGAGAGGCGGAGTGATGTGCCAGAGTGGGTGGATCTGTGGGCGTGGCCTTGGCTCGTGAGTGGGCGGGGCTATCTTGAGGAGGTGGCCGGCTCGTTGGCATGTAGGGGGAAGCCGGTAGAATCTCGCGAGTGCTGCCAGGCTCCCGCGAAGCGTTGCGCCTGCGCAGTGGTGGGTCTGAGGCGCGGGGTCGGGGTAGCTGGTCGCTGAGCGGGCGGGGATCGTCGCCAGCATGAGCGGGACATTGGCCAAGATCGCGGAGATAGAGGCTGAGGTAACCCCCCTCCCCCCCCGCGGGAGGGCCCCCGCTGACGGGCTGGGCGGGAGAGCCGAGCTGCCGGCCAGGCCAGCTGTGCGTCCCCCGGCCTGCAGGGCGCTGCGCCCGGCTGCTGCCCCTTCCCGGGCCCGGGCCCGACCCCAGGCGGCCGTGCGGCGGCCATGGCGCTCCCTGCGGGAGGCCGGGCTCCACGCCGAGGTGACGGCCCCGCAGGCTGCTGATGGGGGATCCGGACTCCGGGGTTCTCCGGCCTGCTCGGGGGCTCCTCGGGCAGAAGGGGCCGCGCGGCCGGGCCACCCGAGCCCTGGCGTCCCCCCGGCTGCCCGCCCGCCCGCTGGTCAGTAGCGTTGCGGTGTCACCTTGTGCAGATGGCCCGGACGCAGAAGAACAAGGCAACGGCGCACCACTTGGGGCTGCTGAAGGCTCGCCTGGCCAAGCTGCGGCGGGAGCTCATCACCCCGAAAGGAGGCGGCGGCGGCGGCCCCGGGGAAGGTGGGTAGCCCCTGGGGAGCAGCGCACTAGCGCGCCTCTCCAGAGATGTCACTTCCCGTCTCCGGGGCAGCGTGTGGCGGTAGCTGAACGAAAGGGGTGTCTGTGACCTTTGGATGCCCGAACTTTTTCCTAGGGCAGGGGTAGGCAACCTATGGCCCGCGAGCTGATTTTCAGTGGCACTCACACCGCCTGGGTCCTGGCCACCGGTCCGGGGGACTCTGCATTTTAATTTTAAATGAAGCTTCTTAAACATTTAAAAAACCTTATTTACTTTACATACAACAATAGTTTAGTTAAATATTACAGACTTGTAGAAAGAAACCTTCTAAAAATGTTAAAATGCGAAACCTTAAATCAGAAAGAATAAATGAAGACTCGGCACACCACTTCTGAAAGGTTGCCGACGCCTGTCCTAGGGTATGTGTGCACAGCAACTGGGAGGGTTGTCCCCATTGCTGGTGGAGAGACTCACTGGATCCACTCTAGCTAACTGCTAAAATTGTAGTGTGGTGCTGCTGCAAAGTGTGTGTGTGGGGGGGAGGAGATGGTTCCTCACTGTAGCTGTCACCACTATTCTGAGACTTTTTTTTCTTTGTTAGATACAGAGCCTCAGAAAGAAATTGCTTTAATCTCTAGATATTTGGTATGTAGATTTATTTAGGATTTAGTGAAATGGCTGCATTAGCAGAAACCTGAGAGTGGCGATTAATGGAGCACCTTGCAGTAGCCCCAATTTTTAAATGTGAAGGTATAGTCCATGTTAGGTACATCTCTCATAATCAGTACTCCATATTCACCTGAGGTAGCCTGTAGGCTGTGCCTCCATAGTAAAGGTACATGGACTACACTTCCTCCCATTGGAAAGTATATGTCATACTAATGGGCCTCCTCTCCAAAATCAGAGGACCTTTGAACTTTCTTGTTAATTTTTGTTTATATTGTAGGTTTTGATGTTGCAAAGACTGGTGATGCCCGAATTGGGTTTGTGGGTTTCCCCTCAGTGGGGAAATCTACTCTGCTGAGTAACCTTGCTGGTGTGTATTCTGAAGTGGCAGCATATGAGTTCACCACACTGACAACTGTGCCTGGAGTCATTAGATACAAAGGAGCAAAGATACAGGTGAGAATGTTTTGCTCACAAGGAGGGATATATAGCTTGGCCCTGGTGGTAGCTGAGCCATCTAGTCTGCTGTTAATAAGTTAGAGGTAAAGTAGTATGTGGGAATGTTTTGAGAAAACACGCCTTAAAAACCTTTTATTGAGTTTTAACTTTAAGCAGTTGTCAGTACTTCTCACTGTGCTTCAGAGGGAAAGCCCTATAGCAGGGGAATTCTTCCTCATTTCATATAATACAAATCACCATGTTTCATTCCACCAATACAGAAAGGGAATAAAAGTTTTGGGTGTTGTGGTGGATAATCAGCTGAATACGAGCTCCCTGTACGATGCTGTGGCCAAAAGGGCTAATGTGATCCTTGGGTGGACAAATCTCAAGTAGGAGTATAGAGGTTCTTTTACCTCTTTGTTCGGCCCTGGTGCGACTGCAGCCATTTCTGGTGTCCACAATTCAACAAAGATGTTGATAAATTGTAGAGGGCTCAGAGAAGAGCTACGAGAATGAATAAAGGATTAAAAAAACATTCTGTGTAGTGATAGACTCAAGGAGCTCAATCTATGTAGTTTAGCAGAGAGAAGGTTAAGTGGTGACAGCGTATAAGTATCTACTCGGAGAACAAATTTTTGAAAATGGGCTCTTCATTCTATCAGAGAAGGACGTAACACGATCCAGTGGCTGGAAGTTGAAGCTAGACAAATTCAGACTAGAAATAAGGTGTAAATTTTTAACAGTGAAAGTAATTAACCATTGGAACAGTTTACCAAGGGTTGTGGTGGATTCTCCATCACTGACAATTTTTAAATCAAGACTGGATGATTTTTCTAAAAGCTGTGCTCTGAGGATTGTTATGGGGCCTGCGTTACACAGGAGGTCAGACTAGGTGACCTCAGTAGTTCCTTTTGGCCTTGGAATCTATGAAAGCTATGTGTAGTAGTCAAAGGGGAAATAATTGTCTATCATCGTTTATTGAGCTCACCAATAGATTCAGTAAATATTAGAAGTGGGAGGAGGTCTTGTTCCTTTGTGGGAAGAGAGACATTCTGTACATAATGGATTTCCTTCCTCTCTTCTAAACACACAGCTTCTTGATCTCCCAGGAATTATTGAGGGAGCTAAAGATGGGAAAGGCAGAGGCCGGCAGGTCATTGCAGGTGAGTGTTGCAGGGCTGGAGGAAGCAGTCAATCACCAATTTAGCCATTCTCTTTCGTGCTGGTGGAAAGGCCAGGTGTTAGAGTGGTGGTTGTATGGCTCTGAGATTGCTTTCTGGGCCCTGGAAATCCTGATATCTGCTGTCAGTATTTCTAATGTCGTGGAAGCATTGGTTTCTTTTATGATGGAGTTATGTAAGTTGTAGACAGTGGAGGTGTAGCTATTTTCCACTTGCATGACTAGATTGCCTGATTGTTCTTTGTGTCATTATGGCTTCTGCCCTGAAGTACACCAATGCTTCAGAGGCAGACACAATTTCACATTAAACAAAGCTGTTTTTAATTTCTCTCTCACACTTGTTTCCTATGTCTATTATTGTGGTACCAAAACATAGACATCAGGATTATTTCAGCCACTTAGACTCTGACCTAAAGAATCTAACATCTGCATTAGGTGACATTATTTGACCAACACTTAAATTGGTAGCGAAAAACCAAATAGATTATAGGCCAAGAAAATATAGTGATGCTTTAAAAATGTGACATGACTTATTCCTTATTGGTTCCCATGGGTTTCACTGACTTCATCAGATGACACCTGACTCGTCTTAAATTCAGCCATGAAATAACTTATTGCTCACCTAACATGTCAGTTTAGTGACACTGAAGATTGAAGTGTCTGTTAAACTAGAAGTACAGCTCGGATAGTGGGAGTAAATGCTCCCCACATTGCTTCCCCAACTGACTTCAGTTATTACTTCTAGAGGTAAAAAGATAATTTGATTCTTCAGGGCCATTCAATCATTGGCCTCTCGGTGTGCTATCCAGGGTATTAACTAGGTAGGTTTAAGTTCAGACTAGATGATCTAGTGGTCCCTTTTGACCTTAACCTTATAGTTCAGAGATTTTGAAATTTTTATGTGATGTAAACATCAGGAAATAGACTGAGACTAGAAATTTAGCTCTTACAGACTTCTGAACAAAATTCAGATGGTAACTAAATTGCAGTTGCTACCAACGTAGGTAGGGTTCAGCCCACTGATGGTATCTCATCTTGTCACCAACTTTGATGGATTTTTTTTTTTTCTAGCAGTTTTGTGCTTTTGAAAGCGTGTGTGAATTTACCCTTTTGAGGAACTTTATTTTCTGATCCTCAGTTGCTCGAACCTGTAACCTAATTCTGATTGTTCTGGATGTACTGAAACCACTGGGACACAAAAAGATAATTGAGAATGAACTGGAGGGCTTTGGAATACGGCTGAACAGTAAGCCCCCCAACATTGGTTATAAGAAGAAAGATAAAGGTGGCATCAACCTCACAGCTACTGTAAGTATGGAAATTGCAACAGGCTGTTATGATGAGGGATTCAGAAAGCTGCTTGATTCTAGGAAGATGCTTCTGCCATGAATGGAGAATCTGGAAGCACTGGTTCTGTGATTAGGAAATGGTCTTCCTTCTGTATCGGGGGTGCTCATTCTTGCTGCAGTGACCTTCTGGAGGCAGTGCTTGTCATAACTAAGTGAATGGAAGTGCTGCTTCTGAAAACATCTTACTACAGCCATTAGTGGGACAAGTGGGATCAATAAGATAATGCCATGAATTGAGGTTCCTCTCCACTGTCCCCAAGCCATCTATGCCAAAAGCATCCACTCCAGTGATGTGCAATATATTAATTATTTCTGGTCAGAATACAGTTTGTGCTAGGAGCTAGCAGCAGTAATTGTAATAGCTGACTGAATGTAAACTCCTCCATTCCCTATCTAACATTGTGTCTATGTATACAGTGCCCCCAGAGTGAGCTAGATGCTGAAACAGTGAAGAGCATCTTAGCAGAGTATAAAATTCACAATGCTGATGTCACACTGCGCAGCGATGCCACTGCTGATGACCTAATCGACGTTGTTGAAGGAAACAGGTACTGTGTCAGGGCGTGGAAATCCTACTGCGTGATTAGCATGCCTATGTTTAAATTACAAAAATGCTATCCTACAGTCTATTTCCAGTACAAGCCAAGATATTGATGCAGTTTCACTAGTTCTCGTTTCATACCCACTCTCAGATGCTTTTTCTTATAAAAGTAGAAGGAAGTAATTTTGGGTGTTGCTGACATCTTCATATCACCCCATTTCCTTCTCTTTGCAGAGTTTATATCCCATGTATTTATGTGCTGAATAAAATTGACCAGATATCCATTGAAGAACTGGATATCATTTACAAGGTGCCACACTGTGTACCAATCTCTGCTCACCACCGCTGGAATTTTGATGATCTGTTGGAGAGAATCTGGGACTACCTGAGGCTGGTGCGAATGTGAGTTCTAATGGCTGCTGATTTTCTGCATAATTAGGTAGAGGATTAGCTGGGAGTCCTCATTCATCCATTTTAGGTGTAATGGCTTCCTACAAGCAGGTACAGAACGTTGTCATCAAAAATCTGTTTGATATGTAAATCAGAGGCCATGCAGTTTGTCTGCTGTACGATTGGGATAACAGACGAGAGCTGTTTCCTCAGTGTTGGGATCTGTGTTGCCTTACTTCAGACGTGGGCAAACTACGGCAGCCCTTGGGACTATCCTGTCCAGCCCCTGAGCTACTGGCTGAGGAACCTAGTCCCTGGCCACGCCGC
The DNA here is from genome assembly GCF_016161935.1 of Mauremys reevesii. NCBI lineage: Eukaryota > Metazoa > Chordata > Testudines > Geoemydidae > Mauremys > Mauremys reevesii. The sequence goes on along the minus strand of NC_052640.1, from coordinate 21,371,041 downwards.
CGGGCAGACCACACTCTGTCCTGCCACTCCCACTGGGCAGTGTGGGGAGCGCAGTTGGCTCTGGCCAGGTGTCACGGTTACGAGCTCCTGCTGCTTGTAAGGTGGGGGGGGCCCTGAGGGGCAGTCAGGGGATGGGGAACAGGGAGGGTTGGGAGTGGAAGTCGCGGGGGGCCTCTTGGGGTGGGGATGTGGATCGGGGTTGGGAGGGCAGTCAGGGGACAGGGAGCAGGGGAGGTTGGATAAGGGGGTGGGATCCCGGTGGGCAGTTAGGGGCAGGGGGTCCCATGCGGGGGTGGTCAGGGGATGAGGAGCAGAGGGCAGTTGGATAGGGGGTGGGAGTCCCCGGGGCCGGTCCGGGGGCAGGGATGTGGATAGGGGTTGGGGCAGTCAGGGGACAGGGAACGGGGTTGGCTAGGGGCAGTCAGGATAAGGCGCAAGGGGGGTTGGATGGGTTTGAGTTTCTGAGGGGGGGCAGTCAAGAGGTGGGGAGGGGGCGGATGGGGGCAGGGGCCAGGCTGTTTGGGGAGGCACAGCCTTCCCTACCCGGCCCTCCATCCAGTTGCACAACCCTGATGTGGCCCTCAGGCCAAAACGTTTGCCTACCCCTGCCTTACTTCTAGTAGGAGGAGAACTAATCAAAACAACAACAAAAAACCAAACAGGACTCCCACTGCAGTCTCAAGAATAATTGTTCAAGATGTGTTTTAGGGTGGTGTGGAAACAAGACCCTGCTGTGTTAAAAGGATGTGGTGGGAGGAAGGGAGGTAGTGCTTGTTATTGGGTGATTGCTCATTCTGTATTGCAGCTACACCAAACCTAAAGGACAGTTACCAGACTACACTTCTCCTGTGGTGCTTCCTGACTCCAGGACCACAGTGGAGGATTTTTGTATGAAGATTCACAAAAATCTCATTAAAGAATTTAAGTAGTAAGTACTGTCTGCAAAAGATGGTTACCATATGCCAGAAATGCAGTAACCCTCTTTTGTTCCCCCCCTGCCATGCAGGCACTCAGGGAACCCACCCAGCTGGAACCTGGTGCCAACTTCCCCTCTAGCTGGGGAGTGCTTGATATTCTCTCTCCCCCCTGGCCCCACCCTGCATCTTCCCTGCTTCCCCCGCAGCTTCCTACATGCCACAAAACAGCTGTTCACAGTGGGTGGGTGGGTGGGAGGGAGGGGGAAGAGTTGGTAAGTGGGGCTGCTGGCAGATGGGAGGCAGAAGGAGCTTGGCTGCTAGTGGGTGCTGCTGAGCAACACCACCTAATTTTTCTCTGTGGGTGCCTATGGGGGTGACCCTTTGCCTGCACCCACTCAGCCCTGGCCTGGACCTGCTGTGTGGAGGGGGAAGGTGCCTATCCCGCAGCCCCACCTCCAGAGCTGCTGGGGCAGGGAGAGGTGCCTCTCCCCCACAGCGAAGAAGCTGCTGTGGGGAGAGAGTGGTGGGGGAGTCCTCTCTCCCTCTGCTGTAGCCCTGGAGCACCCCAGAGCCTGCACCCCCAGCTGGTTCCCTCACCTCCCCCACACACCCCAACCCTCTGCCCAATTCCTGGGACTCCACCCCATTAATTTTATGTGCACCATTATGAAGGTGATATGTCACATCACTTCCATATTGGTGCACTTAACAATTCATTCAGCACATAGGTGGGAAAAATTAGAGGGCACACTAAATCTAACCATAGAATAATAGTGGTAGAAGCCCTGTTTCTTTGCTATTTGGTCTCTGGCTTGCTTGTGAAATTCTCTTCTGGGACTATATATGTTTAAAAGCACAAAAACCACCATAATCTGCAGCATGATAGGTAAAGTACATATCTGTACAAGGAGCTGTTTTGCTTTGCTTGCTTAATAGTAGGTGTGGCTGCTTCTGTTCTTCAGTTGGAGTTGAGACAAAGGAGCAGGTACTTGTATGTGGGCAAAAGGTAGCTTTTTATAAAGCTACCTTTTCTATATACAGACTAGCACCTGTCATAGTAAGCAGGGTACTGTGTGGCACTTCCTTGCCTTGTAAGTTATTAATTTTTTCTCTCTTCCCTTCAGTGCACTGGTCTGGGGTTCATCTGTTAAACACAATCCGCAGAAAGTTGGCAAAGATCACACACTTGAGGATGAGGATGTCATTCAGATTGTGAAGAAATAAAATTGTTCCTGTTAACTTGCCCTGGTGGCTGACTTAATGTCACTTTCTTCCCTGCTGCTCAGCTTTGAGTGCTAAAGACCAGACCTTGTTAAGTGGAGGGGGAAGATTACTTTAATAGTTGCTTACTTTATATCCTTGGCACTCTATCACTATAGGCATGTTTGATTCTTTACCAATGCAGCAGCCATGAGCCCTCCTTTCAGAGTAGGAAGTCCTGATTCTACCAGCCTTCATAAAAGGTGTTTGTTTAAATATTTAAGGCTTTATGCCTTGCAGCTCTGGTTAATAGCTGATTCCTCATATCTGGCTGTAGCTCAGTGATACAGAAGGCTGAGGGCTGTTACCCCATACTAATATTTAATTATGCTACTGGGTAGGGCTATTGACCTACATTTCACTTTCTGTTGTCTACTTAAGTTCTGCTTGGGTAGTAACAGAATGGGCTTTGTCTAGGGTTGCTGGGGGAGGTAGTGGTGCATTGAATAAATAGCTGTGGATTACAGGGTGCAGAGAGATTCTTGTAATGTTTCTCCATTTAGCTAAATTCTGCTACTTGACATTACAGCACAGTCTCTTCTGAAAGTCAGTTTTCCTTTCAGATGTAAAGGATGACTAGTTTCTCTAGGGATATCTACAAATTGCTACTAAGATTAAGCATGAGAGAAGCATTAGGTTATGTAGTGTAAAAAAATGGTTTTAGTTAATGGAATACTTCTGTCCTGTAATGCAGTAAGTTCATGGAAGTTTTCCTTCTACAAAAGTAGAACTGTTTGTCAATTTTACCATCCACTGTCATCATCCAGGTGCACTGTAGAAATATAGCACTCAGCTGGCCTACTGTGCCTGCTACTGCTACCTTTCTAGAAGCAAAAGCACCCTGGAACTTACCTAATGCCAGACAAACAAACTGGTTAAAGAATGACCAGTGGTGATGCATATCTCAGCTATAGTTTTATAACGAAGGAGCACTCAGCATTGAGTTTAGATATGTTAAATTTGTATGTGGGCTTGGTAATCAAGAGACAAGATAAAGCTTCCACTAGCATTCATTCTTTCTTGTGTACCTAAAAGCAAGTTAATGGTTGTGGTGAAGGTAGTAGAATCCCTTCAGTGACAGTCATCTAGGTGAGTCACTTAGGATAACCACTTTCCCTAGTAATTTGGCATAGAGTTATACAAGTTCCCCTCACCATGAAGGCCTATGGCATGGAAGGACATTACAGTAGTTGCTTGTCCTGGTTAAGATAAGGACTAGGACTATGCCAGATGCAATATGAGATTTTACTGGTTTGTCTATTAGGCTCTTCAATATTCATAGTCTATAGCTGTCTTACATACAACAGTAGTAAATACCTGGAGATAGGTATGAGACTACCATTGCATTTAGGTTGTTTACAGTGAATGCTGCCAGCCCCCTGAACTAAAGCCTCCTTGAAAGTGCACAAGAGTTCCTGATAGCCCATTTGTACAATGTAAAAGCTTTAATTCAAGCAAATACTTTACTGTACTGCTCTGGAGAAGGGTTGGAGTACCTACAATCCTCTCTATACTTTAGACACTAGCTTAAGGCTTGCAAAGCAGGACAGTGGTGAAAGTTCCCCTCCCCCTGATTCTTCTCTCTCCCCCTCCCCAAGAAAGTCTAGGTGACCTGGGGAAACTACCCTGTACTATGGCACCAGTTCAACCATTTAAATCAAAGACTAAGGTGCAGTGCAGGATTCAGTAGCCTGCTGTGTTCTACACTGGGGTTCTTGACCTTTCTTTTGAGCTGTGCTCCCCATGCTATAAGAACTCCACACTGCACTTGTCCCACAACTGTTTTTCTGCCTATAAATGCCAGGGCCAACATTAGGCAGTAGCAATCAGGGCCCCATGCCCATGGAGGCCCAATAGCTCCAGCTAGCCTTTCCCTCATACTATAGATATTGTTCCAAAACTGAACTGTTGAAAATTATTAACAATAAGCATCTGCTAGCACAGCCTTGGCAACTGGAAGGGCTGAACTAGGTGTTTTGGTTGCTGGTGCTAGTTGACCAAGGAAGACTTCCTTGAGGCACTTGACTTCCTGAAGCTACATTCATAGCTTGAAGTAAGCCCACTTTTATATCTGTCCCTATACCATTGCACTATTCAGATCAGAACAATGAATGTAATCCTATTGCAAGAGGACATCTTCACAGAACTTACTTTTACAGCATAACTACAAGGCAGTCAAATACAGACTAGAAAGGAACTTGTTACTGCATTTGGAAATTACAAGTTAGGGCACTGGTTTACAGCCATTACCTACAGAGTTACTCACTTCAGAAAATATTTTTGCTTAAATACCCATGGAATAGCATGGCAAGAAGCAAGTCACAGCAACAGGGCAGCTGTCACCTGAAGGACAGTTCTGTTAGAGCAGTTGAGACAGAAAGCTGGTAGAATTGACTTTATTTACAGAATGCTATTGGGAAGTGTCAAGTTAAAAAGTTATGAAAAGTTTTACAAAGATGAGCTGTGATTGTATGTTTTACATTGACCTTAAGTATGAGTAATAACCAGGGAGAGACTTTATACTAAATATTGGTTATCCTAATGGATTCAACATTAAAGATGTGCACCTGTTCTTTCTGCACAGAAGTCTCTACTTATCTGAACTTCCTACAGCTTGTTGGCTGTTTATAGTTCAGTCAAGTGATTTCCTGCTGCTGGTTTTGCATTCAGGGAAGAGCAAATCCTGGTGAGAATTTGGAGTTTGCTTTCATCTTTAAAATAAAGATTACAACAACATCTGAAAAGCATGTAAGACAATAGTACTAGACTCCAAGTGAGAGTGAATGCAGGAACCATGCAGTAGAAAGATGGAAGGAACACACACACTAGCTGTTCAGAAAAAAAATAATCAGCACAGGCTTTAAAAAAAGCCACATTTTAAAAACAAATATACACAATAGGCTCACAGAACAGCCTCACCCCTCAAAACACAAGAAAAAACAGCCAGATTTCACAGTAACTGCATCAATAGATGCATGCTAGATTGGGACAGGGTGCTGGGACTCCCCTCTACAAGTAGAACTGGAGATAGCTATAGTACCTTGTTCCATGCTATGGCTAATGTACAGAATTGAGGGTGTGAAGAAGGGTAAGAATGTTAAAGGCTCAAGTTGACCTTTAACTTTGGAAGATCCAAATTAAAACAATAATGCAGCTAAACAAGAGGACCAGAGCCAACCCTGCTGTGAGCACTATGACAATCAATACAGGATGCATTTACCTTAAATATGGAGCAGTGTGCGGAGTCTTGGACTGCAGACTAAAGGACTGACCCTTTTGGATCACTGCACCACATCTCATCTTTGAAAGAGTTTCAAGAAACTAAACTATTCCCACCTTTGATGGAAAAACCACAAGGAATCAGACATTTGTTGTACAAGGAGCCAGTTGTGGGCTTTTACTTTAACTTTAGCTACACTGAATCTGCACATTACATAAGACAAGGAGAAATGTGCTCTGAGGGAGACGTGAGAAACAGCAAGAAGAAATCAGCTTCATCTTGTTCACTCGCACACTTGGCATTTGCAACTTTAATCTTAAACAAATAAGTACCACATGTACAATGGAGCCATCCAAACCATAGGCACAACTAAAGCTCAAACTTATCAGCTACTCTTATGTACAGCTGTATAGGTTCAAAAAAGCTATCCTAGGTATATATACAAAAGATTGTTTATACACAAGTTTGTACACAAGGGTCTATACATTTAATTTTCTGCAGGAGGAATCCTTAGCTGCTCCCTCTACACCAGAGGAGGTCAGCACTTCATTCACATATTTTACAAAAAAAAAAATAGACATTTCCAGGATTAAACTGGCTTTGTATTGCATCTAAATGTCTTCAGGCTTCATAGTCCAAGCCATATGGATCCTTCAGTCTTGACCCAGACATGGAGACCAGGACAGGTGCCATGTGCTTTAGTCTCGAAGTTCTGCACACACAGTGCTAAAAATAAAAGCCCCAAAACAAACAGGTGAAGCACAATGTATACTATCAGGACTCTTTTTCCAGTCTAAAGAAACAGCTACCCATCCTCCTAGAGGTCACTGCTCACTGCCGATATTCCAGTTCATCTACACTGATGACTTTGGATGGCATGGAAGGGAGGGGCTGCTGCAAAACATCTGAACCAAACCATTTTGCAAGGCCAATAGGAGAACCACTTCTCTGGCTGGTGCGATGCTCAAGCTGTGAGTGTACATGAGGCAGTCCAGTCCGAGATGGCACATTCTGAGGGGTGGTTTGCACACCAACAGCAGACCCCTGTGCTCCAGAGGCTGGAGAATGGAGAACTATTTGAGGTAGGAAAAGAGTAGAGTTAAGGCCAGGAAACCCTTTTTCAGTTTTAGAGGAATTGTGAATCAACAGCTAATATGGAAACTGGACAGGGCAAATGTGAGCTACTATGGGGTTCAGTATTTTCCTAGGCTAAGAACTGCATGTTGATCATATTGATGCCACTGCAGTAGCATTTGTCAACTCAGGACATTGACTAGAGAACCACATCCAGATCTCAGCTGAAAGACTATCAGCATGAGTGTCAAAGATTAAATGAGTAATAAGTTGTGAGTTATCTGAGGTCCCCAAAAAAAGGTGGGGGAGAAGGTAGAGAAGAAGAGGCTGCTCAGCCTCTGTAGGTGGTAGAAGCACTAATTGTGCCACAGGAGGCTAAAAACCCACTCCATCAGCTGAAGGCAAAAAAAAAAAAAAGTTACCCAATGATCCAGGGAGAGAGTAGTCATGCTACAGTTAAGTGGAAAGGAAGGTTCAGACTCTCAAAGCTATCTTGGGAATTTACATTCTCCCTTGAAGCCTAGTTCTCATGGATGACAGTTTCCTAGACAGCTTTGAAAGTTTCAACCATATCTGTATGCTACCAGGTACCTTCAGTTAGTTAAGTTCATTAATTGAACATGGGACAATACAAAGTTCCTAGGGTGCAGATTAGTCAGGTCTAGAACACTAAGTATCTTGGGTTCTCTTGTTTAACCTACCTGATCGCTGTAGTTGCTGTTGCATCATTGCCAGCTGCAGAGGTGTCCCAGAGCGTGGGTTTAAGAGGTGATGGCCAGCTGTTGGTAATGGATAAAAAGGCTGGCCCAGGATGGGAGTAGATATTCCCTGTATGTGAGACAAGTCCACCCCTGGAGGAATCATACCTATTGATTAGACAAGGTTGTGGGGAGGCTCATTACTTCTTTTTTTAAATAAAGTCAGAAATATAAGCAAGGAGCTTCATTTGAAAGGCACACTTGTTTAGCAATTGCTGGTTTGAGAGAGTACTGTCAGTCTTATGAAAGGCATTTGTTGTAATAGGGAAAACAGCCTATTTGTGGCAACCACCACACATCTTAGTCTAGCATTATGTAAGGGTGTTAGTGCTTCTTATGAAACCATGAACAAGTTTATTTTGAAGTTTCACCCTTGCAGTTAAGTGGTATAAGTAAAAGGATTACCTGCTTGCAGCAGAGGAAGATGTTGTGGATGCATCCCCTGTGCCAGCATCCTCTGGACCAATCCTGGATGGAGTTGATGAGTAGGTCGTACAATTGGTACAAGGGGTACCTGGTGAACAGGACGAAGGAAGGGAGACCCTGGTACAGGGGAGGCTGTTGTAGGAGTCTTTCTGCCAGTTGATTTAGGCCTATAGTCTTGTTCTTTGGTGCAACGGTTTGGCTGAGAAAGCGGTGTAGAACATGCAGAACGTTGCAATGCAGCTAGTTTGGAACCTATAGCAGGTGAAGTATCTTGGTCTGCATTCTCCACCAAGCCAGCTGATAGTAAGTTATCTGTAGTCAAATTAAAATAAGACTTAAATCTGATTTAGTTGTGCAATGTACAAAAGGCAGAAATGTCTTAAAGCTAGGTATGGTATTTGCTAGACTATCAATTACAAGTCTGGAAGATATACGAGAGACTGAGCTCAGTCAGATGTCTTCCTACCACTTCCCTCATCTTTCCTAGATTCCTTCTGAAGTCAAAGGAAAGTGGAGGAGGCAATGATAAGAAAGGAGTCAGTATCTGAGTTTTAAAAAAAGCGCACTGTTAGTGTCTCAGCTTCATTCAATTCATGCTGAAACACTGACAAGCTATGCTGAAACAGACAGGCTATGTCTAAAAATCTAGTTCAGGACAAGTGATATCCCTCAAACCCAGGTTCTTCAGATTAGCTACATGAGCATACTAACAATGCCCTTTATAGCTCCAGGATTGGATGCAGTCTGTACTGCTAGAGGAGCATGCCTGGAAATCTAGTTGTCAGGTTACAATTTAGAGATACAGCTAGATTTGACAAAGTGATACTGGCAAGAGAAGTAAATTTGTATTCTTGGGAATAGACATCCAGTCTTATTACTGGAATTAATCACATGCAAATTGGAGGCAGTCCTTACTTCCTAGCACTCAATCCTTAGCCACTTGGAGACTGAGGTACCCACAACCACACAGAATATTTCTAGAGTTGGGGGGGAGAAGGGGAAAAAAAGCGCACAGGATTATCAGTTTCCCCAAAGATGAGATTTACAGGCAAGACAAGCTGCTCATCTAGTAAGCCAACCTCCATAAAAATTTAACTGCTAGAAAGTAGAAATGAAGAAGGGTCAACAAGTGTGTTGAGGAATAGTAGTAGTTATACAGGATGAAGTGGGTATTCACCCACGAAAGTTCATGCTGCAAAATGTCTGTTAGTCTATAAGGTGCCACAGGATTCTTTGCTGGTTATACAGGAGGAAATTCCTGCATATCCTGATAACCAAGGGAAGTGTCAACTGAGGATGCCATGTCCACTAATGTTTAGTGAAGGTGGAGAGAACCAAGCTGCAGCTTTTCAGATCTTAGAGGTCTCTCCTCTCCCAACAGAGTACACTCCTCCACTGCAGTAACCTCTAAGCCCAGTCCTCCATCAGTCTATACTCATGCCAGTTTTAAGGTTAGTGGTTTAACAATTACTTCAGATCCCAGCTCAATTTTATAGTCAAGTTACAAAGTTAATCAGTGGATGGAATCTAACTATATGAGGCAGAAACATCTGAGTAAGAGGTGCTCTAAGGCTATTTACATCTTGACACGTATTTTAGAATTTAATGTGTGAGGGGTAGATGTTTTACCCAGGTATTCATCTTAAATAAATCTTGTCTGGCTCTTGATGCCATTATAACCCCCTTCACTCCTGCAATCTTCCATTGCATTTGAAGCTGGTTCTACAACCATATAAATCCTACAAGGTGCAGCTGAGTTATCAAAAAAAACTGCTAATGGATCACTGTGCGAGTTAGAAAGCGATCTTTTACCATGCTATATTTAGTCAGCTGAAATGACTGTCAAAGGGAGTAGAGAAAAGGGCCATTATTTCATTAGTAACTGGTCAGAGGCAGTTGCAGAATCTTCACAATATAAGTTTCTCATTTCCAGTTTACCCTTCTACCATGCTATTTTTAATTGCTCAAAATAGCAATTGGTTGACTATTTCTTAAAGGATGTCCAGAGGAGAAGTTAAGTAAGGTGACAAGGATGTGCACAATGAAAGCTCAACTGGCAGAGCAGTAATTTAAGGGCAGTCTTAAGAGTTCTAGATTGCATCTGATCCAAGAACTCTTCTCAAATAAGGAAGAGATGGAAGTGTGTCTAACATGGTAAAAAAAATACAATTCCTACTGAACCAACGTACCCTTTTCTAACAGGGTTGAGGCCAAAAAGCCCTGTTTGCAAGTCTAAGCCATCAGCATTTAGATTTTCAGGTCATCCTTTTAGACACCACTGTGCAACTGTATCCAAGAGGATCTGACCTTAAGGAAAAGGGAGTTTATCAAAGCCCACAGGAGTGGAATTTTGCTCAGGGAGAGGTAAGCTAGCTCCCTAGTAAGGAGGTACAGGAAGTTTGAAGTACACCTTCATAAACATGGTCCTGGAGGTTGGGAATGTCTTAACACTACTTTAGAGGACCAGACTTGAATTTAAGGAGCAGGAATTCACAGCTTTTTTTAAATCTAGCCTTGTGTATTGGTGAATCTGCCTTCAAGAACAAAGCCATTACAGTACCTTCGTGTGTCCTTTGACCTTCATCTTTACTATCATTGGCTCTCATTTTCCCAGAAACTGGCTCCTCCTTATTTTTTTCTTTGCTTTCATACATCTTACGAATCACTGAGGTAGGTGTGAAGGAAGGAGAGAGCTGTGAAGAGAACGGATTGTGAGCAAATGATACCCAGAACAGTTAGTATAAGGTATTAGGCATTATATCTATTCAGTGTGCAAATGCAGAATTTTTGCAACTCTGCACAAGGTCACATGTATCCCAGTAAATCATATTTTCTCTCCAAATAAACATTCCTCACCTAAAGTCAAAATTTCCCATCATGTCTAATGTAATTGAGCCCCCAACCCCAAGATTTTCTGCTTGTCTTCACTATTCCAGGTTTATTTTCCACTTTTACTTTTTCTTATAAATCTCATTTTACCCAAGGTTTGCAGAAGTGCATGAGTTTACTTTATACCAGAAGAGCCCAGAGGTTATTAGAACAAGAGTTCTCATTGTCTATACTTAAGGATTTATCTGCACTTGAAAGATTCAGATTAAGAGAGGATATGAATTTAAAGCACAGTAGCTATTCCTGAATAACTATGTGGTGACAAGAAGGACTTATTCTGGTTTAGCTCTAATCCACCTTCAGTGATCAACTCCCAGTGTAGACAGGCCCCTAGATTCTCACAAAAGGCACATCCCCTTCCCGATTACACAACATCTGTGTTGCAACTATAACAATTGCTTACATGGAACCAATTAGGAAGGTGTATTTTTAGCTGTTTGATGCAGCAGCTTGAAAGAGCCAGAATGTGGTGGCTAGAGTTCTTGCCATGGGCCACCAGCAAGTGCTCTGCAGACCAGCTGGGGGACTGTCCTTTTATCAAGGGGGACTTTTCTATAGTGCATATTTTACTTAAACTCTTAAATCTATGAAAGTAGTTTTGTGATCAGTTAATCCACAATTGAACAAAAATAAAGGTTTTGACATTTAAGTCTTATATAAATTCAGCTGAATTAATTGCCACTTAATGTTTCTACTGAAGGCCCAAATTCAAGAGTAGTTATGATTCTAGGTTCTCAACTCACAATCTGATAGACTGGGGTGGGCAAACTGACCTGAGGGCCACATCAGAATTCTGAAACTGTATGGAGGGCTGGGTAGGGAAGGCTTTGCCTACCCAGACAGCCTAACCCCTGCCCCCTATCCACCCCTCCCACTTCCTGCCCTGACTGCCCCCCCCCTCCAGAATCCCTGACCCATCCAACCCCCCGCCCCCACCCGCTCCTTCTCCCAACTTCCCCCTCCTGGACTCCCCTGAACCCTAACCATCCCCCACTTGCTCCCTGTCCCCTGGGACCCTCTGCCCCTTATCCAAACCCCCCTGCTCCCCACCCCCTTACCATGCTGCTCAGAGCACTAGGACTGGCAGCTGTGCTGCCCAGCTGGAGCCAGCCATGCCCTTGTGCTGCCCGGCAGGAGCTTGCAGCCCCACCACCCAGAGTGCTGGCAGCACTGTGAGCTGAGGCTGTGGGGGAGGGGGACAACAGGGGAGAGGCCAGGGGCTAGCCTCTCCGGCCAGTAGCTCAAGGATCGTCCTGTGGACCGGATGTGGCCTGTAGTTTGCCCACCTCTATGATAGAGCGCAAGTGCTTAGTATTTTCTTGGGGGGTGGGGGTGTCACACCAAGTTGAGCACTCTAAACATTAAGGCACCTAAAATCACTAGTCCTGAAAATTCAGACCTTCATGTTAATCCTTAAAATTATGTTTTCAATATGAGAGGCTGAGGACATTGTTTGAAATCTAAGCAGTAATCCAAATGAGGTTAAGGAAGTAGAATGACTAACCCTTGGATGACCATATTGTATATGGCCATCTGAATGCAAATAGTTATTCTCAAACTGCATTAATCCGACCATAAGTTATTTACAACTACAAGGTATTTCAAGAATGGCAATTAGTATGCTACTTTAAAGTTAACCCTCTTCCTCTCCATATTAAGGAAAATTAACATTGATGCAAGTACTGACCATACTAGTGATGGATGCAGCAGGGGATGGAGAAGATGCATTCCCTCTGTGGCCTGGTGCCGGAGACTTAGTCACTCGCTGCTGCCTATGAACAGACATGAATGTTAAGAGGCCAAGGCAGCATTATAGTGTCTTGGTAATCCTGCTTTTCACCCTTTGATGCTAAAAATAGGTACAATTTAAGATATACCAAAATTAGTGACTGCCCAGGTATCAATACAGTATTTCCAAAGTTCACCCTTTATAGATCACACTGCCATTTAAATGCCAATAATCAATTCATTGTTTTGATGCAGGAAATAACTAGTCATTGTGCTGTTCAAGAAAGAAAAGCCTGTACAGCTGATTTTTCCTATCACTATTTTCACTTTTGTGGGTAAAGGAGGACTGTAGATTCAATTTTTATTCCAGTATTTTTGGTCTTTATAGCCATTCGCTTCTGAATAAGCTTAAAATGTCATGCATCTTCCGGTAGTTCTAGGGTTTTTTTTGGCTTCTTATTCTACAAGTTCTAATTACATTTAAAGTAGGCTCTCAAAATGGGTGCTTTGCTGTAAAGGGTGTTTAACAATATACCTCTGTCCATGAAAGCCAGCCAAGATGCTAGACAACCAGCCTTCAAAGTGGACATTGCTCTGACTACATAAGTCACCTACTAAGAGGTTATATAGTAAAGCGGATGGCCCGTTTACTCACAAAGATCTATTTCATGCTATGCCTGAGCTCTGTTGCTTAGAAAGCAAATTCCAAGATCAGCTTTATTTATTACTTTGGCCTATGGCAATGCACAGCCACTGAGCCACAAGAACAAGGTGTTTTACACACCAGCTGCCATTTCAAGTTCAGGTTTTTCATATGATGTTTAGTAGGACTGTTTCTTTATCTTCCACGACATAAGTTCTGAAATCCTATTTTCTAGTCCGGCACATTAATCCTCTTTACATCACACCATAAGCCAATATAACTTTCTGGCAATATGGTTTCAAGGCACCTGTTCTAGCCTAAGTACAAACTGCATCTATTATTGAGGAAGGATAATGAGCTATTGGCACCACTGAAAAGGAATAGGGCACAGAAAAGGTGAAAGGCACACACTATCAGAATTAAGTGTTTTCCAGTCAAGCAAGTTTTTAGAATATCACCTGTTCCTGAAGCCATCTCTGCTTTTGTCCATTTGTGGTTTGCCAAAACCTGGTTGGTAGAAATTTGCTGCCTGCATGGCTAAATCATGTGGTAGAGCTAGTCCCTCTAAGGCAGCTTGCTGCATCTCCAGTGGACTCATCTGAAGTCAAGGAGGAGGAGGCATTAGAATCTCAGTGAAGCTTATTTATTTTTTATCCCAGATCTTGCACTATTCCATATAGGGAAATACAAAGGTTTGAATAGTGAGAGAATTCACAACTACATAGTCAACAGGAGTGGCAGACATTTTAATAAGTTTCTCTGAAAATTAAACTCACACCGAGTTACTGTCTCCATTTCATCTCAATACACTCTTGCAAAAAACTTTTTTTTAAAGTACACAGTTCTAAAGGCATTTTAGAATGGGCCCACTGGGCACACCAACAGTGTTATCAGACTGGAAATGATGGCAAGTGCATTCTCAGGATCCAAGGCTGAAGCACATCCCCCCCCCCCACAAGTGTAAGAGTGAGGTGCTGAATATCATGCTTCAAAGCTAAGGATTGATTCAACTAAAGTAGTATCTTCATGTAACTGCCAATATGAAAGAATTGGCATTCCATTATTCAAACCCCCTACATTCCCACTAGGTCCTGCAAGAAATGGGTAAAGAGGTGCTTAATAAATATTTAAGTTTCAGAAATCACTGAATCTAACCTGTGCAGCAACTGGACTCATTGACTTCCGCATCCCCTGAAATGGATCACTGAGCAATTGCTGAGAACTTGGTCCAAAACCTACAGAATGACGACAATTTTAACTACAAGTTTTAGAACAGACATTTATCTTCTGTTGACTCCAGCCCCCTCCCCAGTTACCCTCCTTGATTTAAAAGGTGGCTAGATGGGATTGCTTTTGAAGTGCCTCAAGACCACTCCAGCATACTTACAGAGCTATACAAAGCATGAAGGCATTTGCCTCAGCTGCCCTGGGAAGCAAGCTATGCTTTTTGCACTACAAAGTGCCAGCCAGTGCCTGAAAAACTATTTTCTTGTTCATAGCACTGTGATCTCCAGTATGAAGACTAATTTTACTTTAATTTGCAGTACTATCAAGGTCCCAGTCAGTCAGTTTGAGTTTTCAGAATTTTGCATCAGCAGCAGATGGAATTCTTTGAGGAGACAGGTGGCCCTTAAGGTGGTCACCCATTAAGTGTTAGATCATGCTATCCAAAGTGATTCTCTGAATTCAGCTTTAAAAATTGACACTTCAAAAGAAATCTGTCTTCTCTTCCCTATAAGAAGGGTTCTGCATGCTAGAAGCAGTCTTACCAATTGGTGAGGGGATCCTATGACGGAGGTAGTCTGCAGAAGCAGCCCGAGTTGGAAACACCTGTGAAATTGGAGGGGAAGGTGCTCTTTGGCTCAGCAAAGATGCTGCAGGTTCCAAGCCACCTATCAAGCCACTAAGAACATTGGATGAAGCAGGTCTGGCAATGGGTGGACCAAGAAGTTCCTTGGAGGAAAAGTAATGAATAGCTGTCATAAATATTGACTATAGTCTTCATACAATCTGCAGACTAGTAGTACTTGTGCCACATTGACAGCTATACACATACTAAATAGCTTGACAGACTAAGTTTGATGGCCCATCCAGCCTCTTTCCTCATATGTTTGTTCTATTAAAAACAGTAAAATTAAAGTGATCTGAGAGTTCTACTGCATGGAAAGGGTGAAGTTTTGTTCCAATACTCTGGACAATTGTCTGTCACTATTTTTGAATGGCTAGTTCTCAATCTTGTCAGTGATTTAGCAGGTCATCTCTCCTATACATTTTTTTCCCCACTTCTGTCTGGTGGGAATAAATCTGGACTATTGAATATCCCCATTGCAATCCACAATACATGTGTAAAAATCCCATTTTGGAATGATCTTTTGCTTCTCACACAGAAAAAAAGAGTAAAGGAGCATTTCAATGTGACAGTCTCAAAGAAATACCTGCAAAATGTTCTTTGGGAGAGGTTGGCCTGGGATCTCAGGAGGAGACAGCAAGTGGCTTTCAAGGCTTTGCTAAGAATTAAAAAACAAAATACAGTTTCTCACATCTGCAGGTATTTTGTAAATATTTGATTACTACAATAGAGGCTCAGAAACCACACCATTCCCATAACCGAGGAGACATCCACCACAAGCTGTAGTGATAAAGATCCTAGTACATACTTCATTAAGAGTCAAACCACCATATTCCACTGATATTTATAATTTCATAATGTAAGTCTTCTGATAAGCACTGCTACCTAACCAGCTCAGATGGGTCCAAGTTAAAACTGCTGATTGTAAGTCTGACTGAGGTCCAACAGATTTTCTAAACAGTGTCATTGAGTGCTCTCACAGTGTAGGCTTTACTAGCTTCTATCTGCTAAATTGCATAAGGTACTGTAGCTAAATTTGTGAAATACTTTATTGAACGTCATAAGTTAATGCTATAGTTGCCATAAGAAGGATAGGAAATTGTGGGTGACAGGGGAGTCAGTCCACCATATGAAAAAAAGACAAGATCTGATCTAGAACACTGAGTCCATTTCTGATGCACAAAATTGATTATCCTGATGCTCGCATGGTAATCTATGGGGATGTAAAAATTAACCAGGTGATGAAATAAATTAAGATGCCTGACATTCCTTGCTATAAAAGTCTTCCTACTCACCCAGTTTGCTTCTGATCAAATAATGTTGAAGCTTGAATGAGTAGTCCAGCAAAAAAAATACATAATAGCAAAATAACCTCGCCCTCTCATCTCTTTCCAATATGTGGGAGTGACAATTATGTTGAAATTGTTAAACTACTAAGCAATTTTCATTTAAGATATAGGTTACAAAGTTTGTAACTATACAGGACTATATTCCTTGATAATTGTCAACATTTGGGAAATCAAAGGGTTTAATAGACTGGGACATGAAAAAGCCCTCCTTTTTCCTACAACTATCATGCTCACTCACGTTCTTAATTTGTGCAATCCATTATCTCAGAGAAACATCCAATTCCAGCAGAGAGACCAGTACTGAATGAGGGCATTTATACAGTGTAGGAAAACCTCTATTGCACTTGCATGGAAAGTTTCTTGTTCCAAGAGTCTTTAGATACCTACAAGTCAAACCCCAAACCTTCCAGGTACACCAGTTTGAGTGTTTGCACTGGACTAGATTAGACAACTGAATTTTGTTAAGGCACAATATAGTGTGGTTCCTTTAAGAAGTGTCTAAAGATAGTAACAGTGAGTTGTATATGTGTCTCAGTGCCTTCCAGATTAACTATGCTCAGTTTCCACCATGTTTTGCCATTTTAGCAAAATAAACCTGACTATAAAACCAGGCTCACAGCAATAATTCTATAGGCCAAATTCACACCTCAAGTTACACTTCTGAAACCCCACTCACTAAATTTTGCCTTCATATACGCTTCTGCATTGAAAGTTAGAAGTTGGACAGGTACAGTGAAGGGCATAATTTAATCACTAGCAAGACTTCACAGGCTAAGAAAAATAATGAAGCTGACTATGAAATTCCAGGTTGTTTGCAAGGCTGGAAATTAAAAAAAACAACCTATCAACTGACACTTGATCTGAAGTTAAATAGAAATTCTTAAAACTCCATATTAAAAACTTTTGCCACCATTTTTTACAATAAAGATCCATTGGTTTAAAGTGCATTTCTAGTCTGAAGCCACAATAATGCATCAATACTTCCTACTGGATATAGAGATCACACTTGTTTTCTGAAAGATTAAGTTTCTAGTACAATTCTCAGTCTACCTCATGTGGGAGATGGTCATAATTTACTCCATTAAAGTAAAAGATGTATGTTAAATTTTAAACTAGCACAAGTCTTAGTATTATATACTGTATCTGTATTATCACAATTGTACAAATACTCATTGAAGTCAAGAGGTTTCAGAGCACCCAACTATTACAAGTACGGTATTACTGCTGTCATCTGAAGTATTGCAGGAAGCCCAATTGATCTCCATTTTTCTACTGGGGAAACTGCCCCAACACTTCCACTAATACAAAGAGGAAACAATGCAGTATTAGCTAGCGTTCTCTATGAAGTCATTAACACATGTGCTTTGTGCGATGTGCAACAGAAATAAATCTTCAACAGAAAGCTAACTTTTTGGGCAACTTATACCTTGAAGGGTTAATACTAAGTGCAGAGATAAACCTTCTCCCCTAACCAAAATGGCCAATTCTTTTGTAGCACGAGATGTGATCTTTTTGTCAAGCAAGTTCTAGAACTTTGCCTATTAGCTTGTGGGTCAGACTGAGCAGTCTTCCTAAATCTTCAATAGAGGTCCACTTGTGAAGTCTAGCACCTGATTAGACACAAGACTATTACATTTTAACTACCAGACACTCTTAGATGGTGTTTGGCTACAGACTAAACTGGAAAACATGCACATACCTCTTCTGGTCAGTGATCCCCTAAATAAAGTGGTCCAGTTGCCAGTATCTCACTTATTACCAATTTCATTCTCAAAGCCAGTATATTTACCATCACCCCCTCATATCCAACCAATGGTTAATATGAAATCAGGAGAGTCATGCTGAGGCGCTTCCAGTTCATTTCCTGTATCTTGTCAGGGATCCATTTATATTTTAGTCGTGTCAGGAATTTGTTACTTACATTGACCTTGGGCTGTGATGGTAGAGTCCCACTTGCCTTCATGCTGCTGACTAGTTTATTAAATGCAGACATATCTCCATCTTTCTTGAGCTGTCTGGAGCCAGCCACATTCAGTGCTTCCTCCATCTGCTGTGCCATGAATGGAGTAGCAATTTTCCCCTCCTGGTCCATTTTCAGACCTTTTAGCCCAGCTTCTACTTCTTCCACTGAAAGTACAACTCCTGAATGTGCTGAGAAGTGGAAGGGGAAGACAGTTAAACTAGGTGCTCACTTTACAAGCATATGCACCAGTGCATAGAAGGGGTGGGGGATCTGGTCATGTGCCATGAATATGTGAAGCTAGTTCTGGCTGTCACTTTTGTTTCAAACCACTGTTTGAGCTACATTACAATATTCTCATTCAAATTAAAAATAACCTGAGCCGTGAACAATTATAAGCACAGTCTTTACAAGCATCTTTAATTTTAGCTCTCCTTTCTCTTGGGACTTGGAAGTTTAGGAAGGGAAGACATTTCATTCTGCAGTTTTGACAGACAGTGGATTCTTAGCAGGAAGTACAGTCAGCAAATGTATTAGTGAGGATTTTTTTTTTTTAAATATAGATTCTTGTAGATTTAAATAAAGGCATTTGCTATTGTGTTACAAGTATGCATAGATTATAATTTGTCTTATACTTCAGGAAACCAGACTTTTACAGCCATATAAGTGATGGCTATTGTTTGAAGAGAAAATACATACCTGGAAGTCTACATACTTTAGACAATCACATGATTAGAATTTGAGCTGCACACATTTTCAACTGGGCTTAAGTTTCCCAGAGAAAACTAAAAGGCATTATGGATCATGGGAAAGATTTCTAGAAACACCAACAAAATAAGGAACAAGCATCAGTAAGTACTGCTTATTTTCTCTGTATACCAGTGCCTGACATCCTTTCGTTATGCACTGATGTGAACAGATGGCAACATATATGGGTACCTTGAAGAATAAGGAAGGAAGAGACAGGAATGTCCAATGGGTTTCTGTAAGAGATGCTGGTCTGGAAACAAGTAGACTTACTGGAAATATGACCATGAGGCAGGAGAGGGACAGCACATCACATCACACTATTCTGACATGCACTACAGGGCATGAGGAAAAGAGCTGAATGCTGGAGGACAGATTAATGAATAGAGAAAAACACTAATAATTTCTCAAGTGCTTGATTAGTATTTTATCATTGGGGACCCCCATGTCAGGTACTTTGACATGAGTGAAAGGAAGTCTGCTCCATAATTTTTATGTCTTTATCCTTGTTCTGTGATGAATATTTAACAGTTAGAAGGCTGTCGTGGTAAAGGTAGAAGTCTGAGCAGAATTCAACATTCAGACTTAGTTCAATATTTGTAAGCCAAATTGGGGAGAGCTTTCCTCCAATGTTCACCAGGCACTTCCTGCTCCCCAAACTGGGATGCTGGTCAGAAGTGTTTGCAATACTTGTCGGATGAATTCCTGTTCCTCCATATTTCCATCACTCAAATCAGGCAGCCTTTCAAGCTTTGCTCAGCACAGCAATTTAAAGTTTACATGGCAATACATGCTGCTTGCCAATAAGACTGAAAAATTTGGCAATTAAACCTCAAGTTTCACAACAGTATGTGCACTTCTGTTCAGTTTGCATATGCACATGCAACAGGCCCAACGAGCATGCAAATTGGCAATGTGTGCATGCACTTAAACCTGTGCCTAGTTAAAACTGGCACTGAATCTATTTACTAGAATTAACATTGAAAAGGTTACATCTGACTTCAGTAGAATAGAAGCACTATGGAAGGAATCAATTCCCTTCTTAATTTGATATTGGTTTAACATCTGATACAGAAATTGATAAAGAAGTCAGTTCCAATCCTGTGTTGCATTCCTACACTACTGGAGTTACTTTTCACTAGTAAAGCTGCTACTGAAAACATGTTTGAGCCACAATTCTTTGAAGACTTAAGTGAACTTTTAGACTATTGTGCCAGAAGTGTTGGGTACAGTTTCCTGAAATGGTTTATGGGAAATTTTTACCAGATATACCTGAAAAAACTGCTTTGGGCCCTGACAGACCTGAAAGCATGCAAACCTTTCATTGGTCCCATTTTAGATACTGAGACTTCCAGGATCACTTTGTGATCCAGCATACAGGTAGTTGGCAAAAATAACTCATGGTGCAAGTTTTAGGAAGAGCTGCATAATAGGAATTTAAGTGTCAAGTAAAATTTAGGACTGCTGACATTTTACCACTGTCTTTAATGTGAAGACCAGTCTAGATGCCAGGAACAGTAAAGCTGGAAACTCATTTACACACCAAGATTTGCACAATCTTGATGTATTGAAGTAGCACAGGCTAACGAGCATGTTCATGATGAAAATCCTGCTGATGTCATCCCATGATTAGGATGGAAAGAGTCAGTGATGGTTTCAACATAACAGATTTGTGGGCCAGTGGGTTTTCTGAAGTGTAAGTAAACTTGTAGTACTTCCTACTTCTGAACCTCAGTAATCAAGGCTTGCCAGATCTCAAGGCAAAAGGTTTTCCAGAATGCCACCACAGGAACGCCACAATATCTGAAGAGGCACTTACTGCTCTCTCTAAGCTTTTCCTTGTTGGCTGAAAGACTTGAGAGGAGAGGTTTTAAGTCCACTTTGGCTTTCTGTAGCATCTCAAGGATGTCCACTTTGTTTTCAGAATGGTCTTCCAGTGGAATGGGAGCAAAGTAGTTTCCAGAGTTCTGGCCAGGGGAGAGAATGGCTTGCTCTAGACCTGAAACAGCAAAACCAGGAGCACTGCCACATCAGTTTACCAACTAAATGTCTCAAGATGACTACATACTGGCTACTAAGCTTAATACTTCACTGAAAACCACGACTCACACCCCCTGCCTGGGATCAGCTGGAAAGTAGAGTGAGAAGCGATGAGACCTTTTGCAGACGAGACTAAGAAGCTGTATACTCCAGCTACTTCCAAAAGGACATTTTTTTGAATTATTAAACTGTGGAAAAGTTAATTACCTTATATCCTTATCTACCATGTTCTCACTGAAAGAATGGACAGGGAAAAATGTGAAGACATGAGTACAGAGATGAAAGGACACTACAAAAAGTTAAACAATTTTACCTGCTAGCCTCTCCAGTTCTTCATGTGGTGTGGATCTCAGGCTGCTAGAGTGACTTCCAGAACGACTAGGATTAGAGAACCACCTACTGAACCTGCTAGAAGACATCGAACCTTCCCCCAGCACATCCTCTATCATCTATATTGTGAGGAAAAAAATAAAGTTTTAGACAACAGTCTTAACAGGAGAAAGAATGGGAGGGTTTGATATACAAGAGAGACACTTACTGTATAATATGTAAAATTCCTTTGCTGCTGCTGACCTGATGTTACACTCCCAGAATATTTGATTTGGAGTAGGTTTTAAGATACCATTTGTTTCTCCTCCCCACCCCCACCCCCTAGAAGTCGCACCATATTTCTGTGTAACCAGTGTGTTGGTATAATCAATCATGCATTTTCTATCTGTACAAAATGAAGCCTGTTCCATATTTTATATTCTGAAATTGTCTGATTAAGCTATTATTGCAAATTCCAGTCTATCAGAACAGTTGACAGATGAATATTCCATTGCCAGAATCTTGATACAATATGGATGTGTTCAATGACCTAGGATGAGCACTGTTATAGGAGTTCAAGTGAAGAGCAGCCCACATAAAAATACTGTATCTTCTGCAGAAACAGAGGAGGTAAGCCCAAGTGAAGAAAGATACTCCAACACTTCGAAGTGGTTCTTTGGGAGAGGAAAAGGCATACTGACAAGACCCTGTATGGAGCTTATACCACCACCTGTGCTATACCATGTTGGTTATCCAATCACCTTCAGTTCTGCTACCAATATTTGACAAACAGGAACTATCTTACTTTAATGAAAAGAGAATAGTAGAGAGTTCATTCATTCTTGGAGATTAGCGATAGTCAGTTTAACTGAAGCTTTTTAGAACCTGAACAGCTAAATACAATTCTAACACTACTGTCAGCGTAAGCCACCTTGTCAGTTCTACACTGGTCGCTACAAGTAGCTCAGAAGGAGTGATATGTGGCAAGAGACCATTTTAAATGATGTAAGCTAAAGCACTTCCATTTTGCAAGCTGGTTTTCACTAATGCATGTTGTGACTGGTATAAGTTAATTTTCCAAGAAATCTCTGCCAGAGTCCCAAAAGAGTCAAGTTTATCCCGAACAACCTTAACTGTCCCACAGTGTGGGACCTCATTCATTGTGTAGACAATACTTTGTTTAGTTTCCTTGGTGTTTCATTCAGTGCAAGATGAGAAGAAACTCAATTTGCCAGATGAGCGAAGCATGAAACCATTTACTTGTGGTTGGCATCCTGATGCCATTTGATCATACATGTAAAGTTGATAAAAACTGAGCTGGAAGAACCTGAACAGTAACCACTCTATATCTTTATCCATTTCATATACTTATATATGGTACCACTGGGAAAGTAATCTTCACAAGAATGCCTATGGACAGGACAGCTGCTAATAGTTGAATAGCTTTTAGAGCACAACATTGTGCACAAGACTTTAAATTTTTAGGCAGCTGGAAAACTGGAATACTAGTTTTCCTACCATGTAGTCACTGAAGTTTCTGCTTTTGAATAGCTCTGAAAGCTCACAGACCAGACAATCTGGTTTGTCACCACCTCTAGAGACTTAAGATTCCTGCCCTCTGTTAAGTTTGATGCACCATTTAAGAAAATTTAGTTGAAGGCCTTCCCCTACATTATACTAGAAAGTTACCTTTATTATAAGTAGGTAAGTATATTCTGCAGGTATCGTGAATTATAGCAATAAAGTTGGTTCCTATCACACAAAATATTAAGCCAGGACTCAATTTTCAAGCCCCAGTGGTTGCGTTTTGCAGCCTATTCACTTACTTATTATTTAGGATAATTTGTTTCAATACTTCCACTTCCAAGGAAACAAATTTCTACTCCTCCCCCTCCCCCCTGTGAAAACCACCACCATCTCACTATCCCTTTCAAATCCTTCTGCAACATCACCTGATCTAATTCTGACCAGTGAATTGGGGGAGATTGTTCCTCATCCCAAGTAGTTTAGTTGGTTCAATGCTGGGAGGGGCAGAAATAAATATGGATGTGTAATTTCTACTATTGCTGGCCTTTTATGAAGTAGTATTTCAGCCTATTACTTATTTTGTTCTTAAGTCACAAGTACTAGTTGGTTTACAGTGACACGAGGGAAAGGCAACTCGTAACGAAATGAGCCAGTTGCAGTTTATGACCTTTTAGAGAGACAGTTATGGAAGAGGGTTTTGCCAGTCTATAGACAAGATATTGGTCCATGATTTGCAGGCCAAGACTACTTGTCACTGCAGCCTCTGTCAAAAGCCAAAATAAAAATGTATCAGTACACAAGAACTAGGGGACCACCAAATCAAATTAATAGGCAGCAGGTTTAAACACAAAGGAAGTATTTCTTTAGACAATGCAGTCAACTTGTGGAACCCTTTGCCAGAAAATGGTGACTGCCAAGACGAACAGGATTAAACAAACAAACAAACAAACAAGACACACCACAAACAAAACCTGGTAAGTTCATGGAGGATAGGTCCACCAATGGTTATTAACCAGGATGGGCATGGGTGGTGTCCCTAGCCTGTCTACCAGAAGCTGGGAAATGAGCAACAGAACGGATCACTTGATTACCTTTTCTGTTCTTGCATTGGCCACGGTCAGAAGACCAGACACTGGGCTAGATGGACCTTTGATCCGACCCAGTATGGCCGTTCTTATGTTCCAAGTGATTCAGTATTGAAAGTGTTAACAGTTGATTTCCATTTGCACCACAAGCTTTGCCTTCCAAAATTAACTTGCTTAGTGACCAACTAGTTTATGGACCTCAGCAACATAGCACCAATATGTGAATAGCACATTTAATCAAACATCTCTCTACTTGTGTTGTCAGTCCATTATCAAAACACAGTAGCTACTCCAGATTTTCTTACAGAAAGGAATCTAGTTCTAGTTAAGTGAAGATTTTCAGAACCACAGGGCAGGCTAATGCTATTGGCACAGCTTCATACTCCTTCAACCTATAATCTGACCCTTATTACTTTTGGTATCCATCCTTGTACCTCCCATAGGGGCTTGGTTAGTTGCATTTTACATAGAACAGTGCTTCTGGACATTCCTTCAAGGTGAAGCCACGTTGGGCCATAAGCCCTGTCAATTAAGTATGAGACATACTACTACTACAGCATCTGCTATATAGCTATATGATCCATTAACTGGATTCAACTCGAATCAATCATGTTAAAAAAAAAATCAGCCTTTGAAGAACAGGCTCTTCCTCTACTGTACAACAGTTCAGAGGTTGTCTGCCTCTTATTCTGAAGAGTTTGAGAATCCATAACTAAGACAGATATATTCCAATAGACTAGAAAAACAAGACCGTGAATTATATTTTGAACCCAAGTACAGTGTCTGAAGGAAATACAACCAAAAAAGTTGACTGGAAATTGTTAGCTCCACCATAACCATTCCCTGCAAATTCTGGGACTCCTAGAAAAGAGATCCATAATATTAACTCATGCAGCCTTTACCAAAAGAGTGAGAAAAAGTAAGGAATTAAGTTGTGCCACATAGTAAGTGCTTCTTTTAAACCCAGAGATTGAAATAGTGATCCAAGAAGAAAAATTGATTTTAGAAGCAACATCTTAACGTTTTACTGAAACGGGCTACAATATGTACTTCACTTGACAAATCAGGACGATGAAGTTTCCCCAAATCTTGAGTATTCATATAAAAAAGTCCAAAAAACTTTTCCATAACAAAAAGTAATTTTAGTTCAGAAAGAGACAGTTGTAGCTAAAGATGGTGCTTCTGCCACACGTACATACCTGGCCTAAAACGTCACTCACCGAAGCCAAACCAGGAACACTCTTATCCAGGTTAAAGAATTCATTGAAGTCAAACTCTCCTGGAGCTGGTTCTTGTAGAACAGCTTCCCTGGGAACTTCTTGATCCGCTGCAGTTTCATGGGCAAGGACAGACTGCACTTCATCCTCTTCTGCCACTCCACCATTGCATTCTAGTCCTTTGAGAATGCAAGAAATGTAGTTCATTGCTCCTCATTAGGAGACCACAGTCACTTCCAGAGGAGAATTATCTACTGGTTAATCCATAGGATGGGGTTCAGACATGGCTTTTGTTCCAGACTTTGATCTGGCTAACTGCATGAATTTAACCTAATTTATGTTGCAAGCAGCACACAAAGAGCACATATAGGAATTGGGACTCATTGTGCTAAGTAAGCTCTGTACAGATACAAGAATCCCTGGCATTAAGATTTTAGACTGTTTCATCTACTTCAATCACTATACAAATGAGGTACAAATCCTATTTTTAAACAGCTTTATCGAATTACCACAAGCTGTCTTTTTTCAGGTGTCCCCACAAGCCTGCTGCATCATTGCTGCTCCAGTATTTACTGCTTCACCCTGCCCACTCCACAAAAATAGACAAAAAACCAAAAAACAGCCAGACGTTTGTTACTGAAAGCGTCCACAAGTTGTCTGGCCTCTTCGCCCACTGCACTATGCTGGCAACCGCCACTCTCTCTTGTCTGAGGTGGGGTGTCCATGGGGGGGAAAATTAGCTCCTGCTACTTTCCTCCCTCTGGGAAGGACCATTCCTGTAAGGGCATCATCTGGATTGGCATCTGCCATGATTATAAATATTCTATTTAGGTACTTATGGTTCTATCATTTTAGCAACCAAGAACCTCTCAAATATTGTGCATTTATTTGTGCTCTTTCAGTCCACCACTGAACAAAAAAAAGTTATTTGTTTACATAGTCTATTGTACAACATCTGAGACTTAGCTTTCTTACAGGAGTGCTCTGAAGAAGCAGTAAAGTGACTGCAGTGCTGTCAAATGCACAAGTATTGTATAGTTTATAGTACTTAGAAAAATCTCTTCTGGATCATTAAACTTGACTGTGTCCCTTACAGAGCTGCAATAATCCTACTCTATCGAAGGTTAGAAGACATAATTTCCTCCCCACCCTTCAGTCATGTCTACAGTTTAGTTCTCTTAGTAGTGAATTATGGCTATGTGGTTTGCTAGAGAAGTTAGTACAGAGTCATAGGGAGATTATTCACTTCAGGCAGGTTTTTGAATGTTCAGAAAATCCTCGGGTCTCTACAAGGCCACTGCTGTGGGCCTGGCATTTTGCTATGAAGTACACTTTATTAAAGCAGCATGCCCAGTGCTCCTGCTAGGAAAGGATAATGAATATGGCTGTTCCAACCCCACAACCATTGCAGCCTTCTCAGATTTGTGTGACGCTTCCACCAAAGCAATATCTAATAACTAGATAGCAAAGACAGATGTAGTCCAGGTGGTAGCTTGCATGCTAGCCCAAAGGATCATCAGGCAAAGGTATTACTGCAAGAATCTTACAATCTTCTCCCCCTTTGAGAGGTTGCACATGGTTTACCTCATGACCACCACCACATTATGACACTTCCAGATTTGCCAGAGGATACTGTTATTTTCACAGCAAAAAGTTTGTTAAAACTTGCCTTAAGTTCCACGCTCTAGAATGATCAGAAACCAAGGTCATAGGATGCACATTTTCCAACCCAATATAGTTTATCATTACTCCATGGAGGACTGAGGTTTTTGGGAAAGCATGATACAATTGCAGCCCTCAATGCTGTTCAGTTAAAAATCCAAGACTGCTACATTTGTTCTAGTTTTCCCATCTATACACCCATTAGCAAGGCTACAATTATGTCATGGAATCTGACTTTGAGACCCCCTCCAGAGCCCCTCTCCCCTAGCTGCTGTGGGCAAGGGGGCAGGGTGCTGGACCCTCCTCCCTCCCCATTTTGTCAGGGATGTTTTCAGTAAGAGTCAGGGACAGGTCATGGCTTCTGTGAATTTTGGAATATTGCCCGTGACCTGTCCATGACTTACTAAAAATAGTCATGACAAAATTGTAGCCTTTCCTATTAGTCTTACCACACAAAGTTTGCCTTCCAACTTTAAGTCCAAGAGAACCCCTCTTGCCATTCCAATTTGGCTGTTACATACCTTCCTTCAGAGAGGTTGTGCGTCGTCTTGTTCGTTTTCGCCCTTTATGATCTTCCTCTAATATTTTATCATCAAAGCCAGTGAGCTCAATGGTTTCAGACTGACTTGTGGGTCCAGCAGAGAACCACTCTGGCTCTTCCTCAGTGTAGGAATCATTTCTTCTACGTTCCCCAAAGACACGTTTACTATCCCCAAATTCCCTCTGAATTTGGTAGTTATAGCATGGAGAAGGAAGTTAGAAAAAAAAGTTAGTGTGAGTGTTTCTCCAGAGTTTCAGTTTTCTTCCTATTGGTTCATAAATAGTTCCATTTTAAAGGTTTTCAGACCAGAGAAATTGTAGATGGAGTGAACCTATTATGTCTTTTAATGCATCTCCCTGCCAATGAGCTCAGTGTACTTTTTAACATTCTATCTAATTTTAAAATACATCAGTGAGCTTCTGCTACTTAAAAGCAAGATCAATTGTATACAGTTGACAAACTAACAGAACTTTTAAGTCCCATCACCTACTCTTAATTCTCTCATACTCCTGTTTAGGTTGTTAGAGTTTTAAGTAGTTTCCTCCCCGCCCCCCACCTGTACCCCATGGTTCTTATGCAGATGTTCAAAGAATATACAGTAACATTCCCCTAATACATTTTGACAAACTATACATTTAGTTCTTATTCTCCATCCCCATATCATTTGTTGCTCTTTTGTCAATATACTTCTGGTAATGAGGTACTCAGATGAGCTATAGTCACACTACTAGGGCCAGAAACTATTCACTCTGCACTAGCATACTTTTGTACTCCTTAAAATTGTGTGGCTTTTTTGCTAGATTTGAATCAAAGTGATCTAAGTCAATCATTTAAATCAGCAAGCAGGAAACCTGGATTTAAATAAATTTTAAAGTACAAACAGAAAACATGAAAGAGGTTCATTCTCATTGGTTGGTAGCCATTAAAACATGCTGATTTGCAACTAAATATAGCTTATGCACTAAATTTGGTATCTATATACATCTAAACAGTTAGAATAGTTATTTATTACATTAGAAAAGGGGAACATTAAACAAGAAATGTTATTAGATAAAGAATTTTACTGTTATTTGTATTAAGCTGTATTTGGACGGAAATTAATAAATTCAATTAAGCATAAAACCAACATTTTAAATAAAGCTCAAGTGTGCTGATACATAAGAAAAAGTTCATCAAAATGTGTTTTGCATTTAAAACTGATTAAACAATGGAAATATAATCTTTAGTTATAAAACTGAACTGATGGTGACAAAAAACAAAAAACCCCCAATTCCTTCAAACATTTTCTAACTAGTAAGTCTCATCCTCTGACACCCAGTTTTTATTCATAGATTGGAAGAAAAAACTAACTTCCCTGCTTTTTCAACTCCTCATAACTTGGAATCAACTAGTCATTCAACTGAACTACCTGAATGAACTCAAAAAGTGTTCTCTGAATCTTCATAAGCTCCTGCTGTCAAAAAGCTGGTTTAGCACTTCAAACTCTGGTTCCAGATGCTTACCCAGCAAGTTTCACCAGTCCAGCATTTTGACTCTTTACATCTTGAAAGCAACCATGCTTATTTTTTGTTTAACTTCGATTGTAAGATTGCTAAACTTAAACGTTAAGTTAATTGTCTTTTTCGATTAACTAGATTTAAAAAACCCACCTAATTTAGGGTTTTTTTTAAATCCACCCTGTTTGTTGCCATATTACAATGCAAACTTGTTCCCCAGATATGTTAGTTTGTATTCCCCACCTCCAAGGAGAATTTTTTTCTGCCTATTTCTCCATGACTCGGCCTCTGCATTACTTTTGTCAGCTGTATTTGCAATGCTACCCAATTTAGTATTGCAGAATCATTAATGACTTGAGAGAATGTGTTTAATATTAAATGCTAGACCTAATCTAGAGTCCTGTGATACTTAACTATATGGAATTGTAATCTTTTATCCTATTTAAGAGAATAGTCAATTAGACACATAAGGACATTTAGTGAAGCTGAAAGGCAGCAAATTTAACAGCTAGAAGACTATGCTTTTTCACACAATGAACAGTTAGCCTGTGGAACTCACGGTCATAAGATACTATGGAGGTAAAGAGCTTAACAGGACTGGACACCTATATTAATATCCACAGTTGCTCTAAGGATTAAAACCAAGTTTTGGAAGATATAGACACATGCTCATATTTCAGGGCACAAGTCACTTCCTAACATGGGTAAGAAACAGCTTCCAGTTAAGTTATGAAATGGATTTCTTAAAGAACTGTGGCAAGAGAGCATGTCACCTTCTACAGAAGACTAAAAATTCTGTTCAAGCCATATAACACTATATACTAGGCAGAGTTCTATTCTGATGGAGCAAGAACTATGAAACTTTTGGGGTACCAGAACCACCAAAAATTCTTTAGTCATCTGTTTCACTCACAGGTTATTGCCATAATGTTACCACCATCTGAAAGACCAGGCATTGACTAGGCGGAGACCCCACCACCCCATCATTAAATTTACTATGAAAACACGGCCATGAGAACAAACCCTGAAACGCTTGTCTTTGTAGTCCCTCTCACGATCTCTGTCCCTTGCATCTCTAGAATCACGCATGTCCTTTTCACCACCCCGGTGGTCTTTATCAAAGTTGCGGGCAGACATGATTCTCCCACTTCCAATCCTACGTCCACCAATAACACGAACACCATCATTCTCCTTCTCCAAAGGGCTCCCTGCTCGACGTGAGTTAACAGCTGCAGTCACATGGCAGCCTCCTCCAAAACTTCGCCTTTGGGGACTTAGGACTACATCCAAATCATCTTCTTTCACCCGCTCCCTAGGATCTGCAGATTGGAAGAGTAGTGTTCTAGAGAAGCTGTTACTTTGAGAACAGATTAACATGAAAGTTTGACAAGTAGCCAGTGGAATTACTGAGCCCATTTGTAAAACACTGGAATATACTCAAATTTTAGCTACAAGTACTTGAAAACAGATGTTTTCCCATACCTAGAGAAATACAAAGTGTTTAAGTTAAAATGGTTTATAATAATAAAGGTCTATAAAGCCATAATCATTTCCAAGTAGTTCCTTGCTTGAATCTTCTAACCTCAAAGTACTGCCACAAAAAGTGTGATGAGAAGTGAAGCATTATAATTTATCATATTGATGGAATGATATCCAAAAAGATCAACACGAAATTAGAACATGGAAGGGTTTTATTTATTTACAGACAGACATTGAGGAATTATTGCCTTTAATGCCAAGTGTCTCATGGGAGAACAAACAAATTTGAGGCCTTAACGTCAAACAGTTACAGGGAAAATCCAATAGTGTATTTCCACTAGTAAGAGCACTAGGATAGACCAGCTGCTGGTGCTTTTTGTTTTTTTTTGGGGGGGGGGGGGAGGAGGGGGTTGTGAGAGAGAAAGAGAACAGAACAAGGTAGTCTGAACCTTCTTTGAAGGTGATTACACAGTGGTAAGACAACTATGGCCAGTCTGCACTAGCATTCCCACTGTTGCTAAAGCAACTGAGATTTTGCTAAAGTTGTAGTTGTAGACCTCTTTCCTTCAGATTGTATCTAACATTTCCCTCACTCAGTTTTATACCACCACAGTAAACCAGGGGGAATAATTTTGCCACTACCCTAGGTTCTTATTGAGCACCCCATATTGTAAAAATGGTGCACTCACCAACTATCCTGCGCATGAGAGACGTCCGATCTGAATCCAAGTCTTTTTTGAACCCTTCCACTGGTGAGGTTCGCCCTGAACTTGGGTACAGAGATGCATGCCATTTCTCAGGGTCCCAAACTCCATCACTATGCAAATAAAATTACAAAACCCTTTATTAAAGACACTTTTTTTAAAGTGATTTGTACTTTAAGCCACTAATCCATTATAAGCAGCAAAGAGTTCTGTGGCAGCTTATAGACTAAAACATATTGGAGCATGAGCTTTCGTGGGTGAATACCCACTTTGTCGAATGCATGTCATGCTCCAATACGTTTGTTAGTCTATAAGGTGCCACAGAACTCTTTGCCCCTTTTACAGATTCAGACTAACACGGCTACCCCTCTGATACTAATCCATTATAGTAATACTTAAGCTAGAAGGGCTGCACTCTGACTAGTAATCTGTGCTTCTGACTTTTCAGCTCAAGGCTGTATCCAGTTTCCTACCTCAAACTGGCCCATTTACATGGTATTCTAGATATCTTTATGAAGGTAGGAAAATATGGAAGAGTTGTGTCAAATATCAGTATAAAGATAGCACAGGTATATATCCTAAATATGCAAAGTAGCATGAAACAGAGTTCACACTTGAAGGTTCCATTCCCAATTTATCTTCCAAGAATAAGATTTGTTCTCTTCCAATGTTATATGTTAACAGGGCTTCCTTTCACACCAATTACAATTCTGTCATTTGCCTAGGAGACATGTTAAGACACTAATCTTACCACTATACAGATCCCTCTTGAGCAAATCATTCATAGTACAAGCCAGAAATGCATGTGCCATCAATCTTAAAGTGAATGAAATGAGAAATCAAAGATGCCATAAATCATTGCTATATGTTGCCAACAAAAATCAGTAAAGAAAAGAAAAAAGTGTCGTTGGTTCATACTGCAAACAATTTCAAAGCCCAATAATTCTCCTTTTTGATGCACCACTGTCTTATCTTAAAATTTACCTACTCTTCAGTTAGGAGTTCACAGCTTCAGTTTGCCTTGTTCTTTCTAAGTTTAATCTAATTGTATTTTACACCTTAGATGTTGCAATAAGTGAAAGTACTAACTAAGCCATTTTGAGGAGTATCGAACAATAGAAGATCAGTATAAGGAATTTATACAAAGGAGTCTTTGCAGCTGAGGAAAGGCAATATTCAATAATGTCCACCAATGACTGTAGTGACAAGTGCAAACTAACCATCAACACCTGGACTTAAATCAATCTCTCTCATTCTACCTAGATGCTTATCTGGCTCACAGAAGTAGTTTGACAAAACCTTGTGGCAAGTAGTGCTATGTTTCAGATTTCAACCCAGATGTATTAGGACAGCTATATTAAACTTGGGTACACCCAACTTTGCCTCTAGACAGCTCTAAGAATTGAGAAAAGTCCTTTTGCAGGTACTGTGGGACCAGAGAGAAAGGCAATATTAAGTGAAAGAAAAGGGTTTCCCTGCCTAAAGTCTAGTTTTTGTAAGCTTGTAATATCTGTCATATGTACAGTTATCCTCTGGTGCATTTCTCTTGCTACAATTTATACACCATGTAAACATACACAGGAGTAGTATAGATACCAGCTACAGAGCTAAAGATACTTTGCTCAGACTACCCCACTCTATGTCTATTTTCTGAAAGGCATTAGCTTAAAACAAACCTTGGTAGGGGACTTAACTGCATTAACAAACAAAGTACTTTTGAACCTAAGGGTTTTTCTTGTGAAATTTTTAAAAAGATTATCCAGTTAAAATAAGTCAAGTTTATTTTAAGACCAGAAAATACCTGTCATATTTTTCAGAAAGACATGAAGGCCTCTGTTTAGAGTGGGGACGCTCTTTAATATCCAAGAGTTCTTCCTAGAAAGGAAAAGATGCAAGTTAGTTCTGACTCTCACCTGGGTAAAATATAAACAGAAAGCAAAACTTGTTCCAGAGCATACAGGTTTATTTAACTATAGATGAAGTTAAATAATCAGAATGTTTTCCCAAAATATTGATCTGATTTTTTGTTCAAAGTACAATTCAACTACCATTACTGCAAGACTTGAAAGATTCTACCAACAGGTCCATTTTTTATTTCAGCTGCAACAGTGCTGTCATCCTGCCAACACAAGCTATATCTAGATGGCCTGTTGCACAGCCATAAGATCCTTTCAACTATAGAGGGATTAATTTAAGATTAGATCTAAACTCCTTATATAGAAATAAATTTTTTAGTAAAATTTAAGTTTGACTGATGTCACAGTTCAAACCAAAATTGCAATTTTGAGTTTTGAATCAAGAAAAATTAACTTCAGTTCAATGAAAGCCCCCTAACTGAAGCAATACTGTGCACATAGAAACTATGTATTCCTTCATTCTTTTGATGGATTGCCAATAGATTAGAACTTTGATAAAAGACTAAGATACTAGCTATTTTGGGTATTTGTAGGATTCATTATGTCTTGCCTCAAATTGACAAAGTAGAAACATAGCAATTGCTGTGTTGTTCTTCACATAAACCTTTATTTAACTTATACTTTATACATAAAGAAAAAATGCAGATCTGTATTTGACATTTCAGTGGAATTTAAGGGTTCTCTGCCCATGGACACAAGTGACAGCTTAGTATTCTGGAAAGGTAACATGAGACATATCTAACAGATGGCATTCCCAAACAAAGGATAACATTAGGTTTGGTGACAGATGCAGCTTGTTGTTGCTCTTGACCAAACTGATTTGTCTAGATGCTGGGGAGGGCTTGAGTCAAATGAGATATTTAAGCATTAGGTGGTACAGTGTTGCCACAAGCCAATCCAATGGGAACTCTGAAATTGTTTATCCTTTGAGGGACCATGACTTTCTGACCATTATGATGCCGACTGGACAATTTGTTCAGAGAACTGATTTTAACATGAAGAGTTGAAGAAGAGGATTCAGAGCTATTTTAAAACAGATTATGTGCTATTGATGCTAGGAGCAAATAATTCACATCCCACGATAAAGCAAAAAACTAGAGTTTGGGACATATGGATTCAAAGTTAACGAAGACAAGCTGTAGCAGTGAAACTTTGTTAACTGCAGGAAACAAACATTTAATTTTAAGTGGACTAGAAACATATTTGGGAGATGCAAATCCTTGAATAACTTGAGGCTAGTTATAGCCCTCTGCTGAAGCACAATACAAGGATTTTTTAAAATACTACAAATATCCTGGAAAGAAATTTGAGACAGTTCTAAATTCTTAGTAGAGATCAAAAATTCTGGAAGAGTTTCAGTGTTCTGTATTTTTGGGGGGAGGGGAGGAAGAGGGACAAAACATTCTTGTTCAAGGTGGATTAAAAAAATCAATGATTTTTTTCAAATAAAGATGAAAAAATCCAATTTTTTTATTTAAACCAAATTTTTTTGATAAAATGCTTTGAGGGGAAAAAACTTATCTAAAGATAGTGATCCTAATTAAAACTAACTCAAAGATCTCATCATGGAATACAGATTATACATTCTAATTCTATAGTATGAGACAATATATTCATGTAATGTTTAGGAAAAGTTTTGTAAATGAGTTCCAATAGTTCACGGATTAGGGACCCAATCTTATGGAGTTCCAGGGGCTTCTGTATAGATTTAGGTTAATCTTTCTAGATAGCCAATGGGACTCAGTGCTCAGTCTAGAAGATACCATCAGAGATGCTTAGTTTTGCAGTTCTCAAATTGTGGCTTTGTCTCTTCAGAGATAACATTTTTGCTGTTAACAGCAAAAATGTTTTTAAATAAATAGGTGAGAAACAACAGACCTCGACCCTATTGTCCCTCTGCAAAGTTGTGTACACAGAGTCAATCCTTTACTTCTCTCTAAAAGTGCAAAGTTTCAACAAGTTCAATGAATTGTTGGGGCAGAACAGATCTGGACAAGGAGAAGAAGTCTGGAGATAATGCGAGAAGGGAGGGACAGGCAGTAGAAACAAGAGCAAAACTGTTTGAGCAGCATATTCCAGAAGTCTTGAGGTGTTTCTGAGTGTAGTCTTCATTGATTGAAGATCTACCATACCATTCTCTCACTAGAAGGGAAAACCTATAATGGCAGCAGGCCATAAAAGAGACCCAGTTTGGGAATATTTTAATGAAGTTCCTCTACCTGTGGGTAAGACAGGCATGTGTGCAAAATGCAAACAGTGCAACAAAGAAATGCAAGGCCTGGTTGCCCAAATGAAACATCATGAGAAGTGTTCCTTCTCAGGAGGAAGCTCTGTTGAAGATTAAAGGAACATGTCTGAACATGCAGGATCTTCAGGTTGGTAACAACCAACAAGAATGCACTTTTATGTAGAAATCCATGATTAAATTGAGACTTCCTGACTAGTGATTTAAATCAATTTGATTTAAATCAAATCCACCCTGTTCTTGTTGTTAGCAAGGATACCTTTAACATACTAGCTAAGGCAGCTTGATAGCTCTAACTGCATTAATTACTCTTGGGCAGCTCATCTGTGTTTGATGGAATTTTTTTTTAAATGTTTAGATATTTGGGTTTTAGCCTACACAAATACTTATGCATTTCAGTTCATGCCCCCCCCCGCTCCAAATTGTACTGGATCTACTTTAATTTATTTTAGTCTGCATTTTGCAAGTAAATCCACCAAAATTAATTTTTACAGCCCAGATTATACAGGAATACTAGAAGCAAGAGACAGCAACTTTTAAAGTTTGTACTAAAGGTTTAAGTCCATTATCTACTAGGAGTATTCCAAAAATTCCCTTTAGCGGAGATAGAACAACTAATTATAATCAAAGATAAGCAGAGGGAGAAGAGGACAGAAGTCTGAATTTACTCTGTGGACCAAGTTAATTGAATAGGTACTAGCAACACAGGCCACTGAAGTTGCACAGAATTTGCTTAAAACTAACCCATTCATGAATGCGTATCACCAGACCTCCCATTGTCTTGATCAATCCAATATTTGTGCCAGCACAAGGATACTAGGTTAACTGAATGGCCAGAATGGTCACAGGATTTCATCTATTTAAAGTAGGATTCTGGTACTCCACAGAAAATCAAATAGACTTTTCAAATAAGAACAGATTTGATCAAAGACTATTTTTAATGTAGATTTAAAGGTATTAAAGTAATGCACAAGACTGGCCTTTTTCTTGACATAGACTCAGAGGCTAGGTCTACACTTAGTTGTGTTGGTTTAAGTTATGTCAAATGTGTGGAAAAATATCTATACCCATGGCCAGCACAACCCCCAGCACAGATTAAGCTAATTGACAGAAGAGTGCTTCTGTCAGCATAGACAATGTTGTTTGGGGGGGGGGGGGGGGGAGGAGAACCAGAGGGAGGGGGTGTGTGCGCGCTTGTACACTGGCAGAAACTGACATAGGCACTACAGGGTGGACGTGGCCTGAGAGGTCAAGAGGAGCTCTTTTTACTAGTTAAACGTTTGACAGCTAATGGGCAAGTAGATAGTTTACTCTGAAAAAAGGGAGTGTCTCACATGTTCTGGAACCCCAAAGCTGTTCTAAACCACATTTGAGAATTGTGAAACAAAGAACTCTGGCCTTCAGATTTTTAGTATTGAATGTTTGAAAGAAAATTAATGCTGAAAATTAATGCTAAAAAAAGTCTGAAGGGAAAGACTGAGTGCATGGCAAGTCAATTTTTACTCATTCATTCAGTTACTAGGCAATTCCTCAGTGTATTCCTTGCTTCCACATAAAGTTTCAAGTTGTGCTGCTGTATACCACCTAAAAATAAAGCTAAATTTTTAGCCTATTACTCTTCAAATGTTTAATTTTTGCAATGTTTAACTTTAGCTGTTTTCACACATTTCACAACTATTCCAGTCACATAGGGCTAGATTATTATCTAAACTTAAAGGGATGGTTTTACTCAGCCAGAAACAAGGTTACAGTTGACACTAGATGCCTTTCCTTCATGTGGACCTACAACTTGTTTCCAGGTTCTTCCATATTTTCTTAGTTACAGCATGTTGTGAAACTTGTGAGACTACAGCAAGTACAGTACATTAGAAAGTAAGTTTTTAATAACAGCTTTCCAAAATTTTACTCATTTACCTGCGGGGGCAAACATTAGTATCATTAGTGATTGTAAAAAGGCAGGAAAGTAATTTTCATGCTAGGTTTACAGTAATAATTTTATGTTCAACGTGCTGTGAAAAGATTTACTAAACAATTACTCTTGTGAAGCAGACAAGCTTTATCCCAATTTTAATGATTAAATGGAGGCAGAGCTGGGATTAAAATTTGGAAGATCTTAACTCTAAACCTGGTCATTCCTCTAAACAGCACCAAGTCCTCTCTAGATATATTGTTTATATTATAAGTGAATATTGTACAGTAGTTATTCAGAATTCAGCATTGGGTAGAATGAATATATGCCACACATTTAAGTCTTTCTACTTTAATATTAGGCTAAAAAAACACCACACAGTCTACGGCACACTTTCTGAAGTTACCTTTAAGATAAAACTAGAAGACCAGCTAACATCTATTTCTGATTTTCTCCATTTAAAGCACAAAGGAGCAGCATCAGTTCTTTGGACAGCAATTTACATCACTGAGGCACTGACAGTGTTGGTTTCTGATTAACCTTCCTTCCCAAGTTGTTTTAGTTCAGGAATCAGGGAGACAAACTGATAGTACCAAGCAGGAAAGAGCCAGAAGAATAAAGATCCTAGCAGTAGCCAGGACATGCAGCACCAAGCTAGCCTGAAAAGGAAACTTCTCCCTAGCATCTAATGATTCAGTGCTTCTTCACACAATCCAGTCAGTCAACCTAGGGAACTTATTGCAGGAGATGTTGTGAAGGCCACCAGTGTAACTAGGTTCAAAAAAATAATTTGATAAAATCATGTAGCATAGCTCCATAAATACTATTAGCCAAGATGGTTAGGGATGCAACTGCACACCCTGGTGTCCCTAAACCTCTGACTGCCAGAAGCTGGGCTTGGATGACAGGTCACTTGATAATTGATTAGGTCACTTGATAATTGACCTATTCAGTTCATT
Organism: Mauremys reevesii; assembly: GCF_016161935.1. Classification (NCBI taxonomy): domain Eukaryota; kingdom Metazoa; phylum Chordata; order Testudines; family Geoemydidae; genus Mauremys; species Mauremys reevesii. The sequence goes on along the minus strand of NC_052640.1, from coordinate 21,333,132 downwards.
CTCTATGAAACATGTGCCACTGGCCCCTGACGGAAGACTGGATACTAGACAGACCACTGGTCTGACCCAATATGGCCATTCTTTTTTTTTTTTTAATATATGCTTGAGGCTAGTGATGAGTGGATTTAAAAAAGATTTGCAGTCTGTGTGGACAATGAAGCGTTGAGCCATCTGACAGCCAATATTAAGTTTAAGCAAATTAGAAATACTAAAAAACACCTGGGGCTGTAAAGTTAACACCTTATTCACCTAAAAATGAAGATTTGAGCACAGCAAGATCCAAAATATACAACTTGATATCTAAAGCTGATATCAACTAAAGACTGTCTAGCCTACTGGGTAACATCCATAGCAACGTACAACTATATAGCACCACCGCTATGCTAGCATAATCCTGTAGTGTAGATCCGGCCTACATCAACAGAAGGGTTTTTTCCATGAGTGCAGGAACACCACTTCCCTGAGCAACAGTAGCTAGGTCAACGGAAGCAGTCTTCAGTCAACTTTGCTGCATCTACACTAGAGGTTAGGTCAACATAGGTATGCTGCTCAGGGGTGCAAAAAAAAAAATCCACAATTCAATTTTAAGTGTAGACCAGGCCTGAACAGTACGAGTTTGCTGAGTTCTCTATGAATGCAAAGTTCAAAAGCAGCTACTTAGTTTACTGGTTTAGACAAAGCATGAGACACCATAAAGCTATAATAATGAGCCTTGGGTTGGTAGTCAGGAGCATGTGTGTTCTAGACCAGGCTCTTTCAGTGACTGACTATGCAGCCTTTGAGATGCAATTTCATCTCTGCCTCAATTCCCTTATTTATAAAGTGGGAATAATACTTACATTTCTGTTAGTGATGGTAAGGATTATTATCTGCACAGCACTTGGAACACAAATTTTAAGTGTTAATTATTGCTAAAAACTACATTTTAGTTATAAAACTTACACTGGTCACCTTTTGAAAAAAATTAGATCAAAGGGTTTGCGAGCTTTTATGATGTGTGGACCAACTGCCCTCCCACTCGTCACTATGCAGCCCTCCCATTTGTAATTATGTAATGGGCTTGCAGTGACTGTTTACATGGCAGATATTAAATCACATTAAACTATGCTCCCAGCAGCTGGAAACTAGAATAAATAGCCATTCTCCACAAACCACCACTAAGTGTTCTGGACCATCAGTGGTTCAGACTAGTTTGGAACCTGGTGATTTGCTTCATATTATGCTTTTTACATGGATTTAAGGTGCTCTGCTAACAAGCTAAACCCTAGAACAAATCCTTTTACTTCAGAGAACAGATAACTTAAGATTTTTTAATGGGTTAAAAAGTCTCTTGTAATTTACCATTTCCTCACTTTGTGAGGACAGAAGTCAATCGCCACTTAAAACTGCAATATCAGTTGAATCAGACTAGAAGTATCTTGCCATTAGTTTAACAACTGCATCCTGATCAAAGTGAGGGGCACAGAAATGCCAGAGAAATTAATATTTCATTGTTACTACTTTTGGTGCTGGGAACGCAGAAGCAGTGGCAGCACACTCCTGGGGCAGAGGAGTGAAACTCCAGGGCATTAGCAGTCTAGGTCCCACACATCAGGATTCAGGACCAAGTTTGGATTTTTGTTTCCCATGCCAGCAGGAACCGGGAGCAAGGCAGAGGCACACATTTAGCTTTTGGACAAGTTGTACCTTGCTGACTATCAGCCACCTCAGGCCCAACAAATGATATGCATCTACCAGAATCTGAAGGAAGCTACATACAGTACTCAGTTTTAGAGAAAACCACTATGCTTTGCACTCTTGCCCCCCCCACCCCAATATACAGGCCATCTCAAACTATTGAGAAAGGGAACAGCAAAGGGGACTGGGCACACTGGCAGAACTAAAGATTGAGGGGAAGACATGCACAAAATTTAAGCAGCTTAATTGCACCTCCCTGCTCAAAAAAATTGTTTTGGCAGTTGGAGTCATTATGATGTAAAACCAATAACCCTGCCTCATCCCAACATTTCAGTCCCTCACTTTAAGTTCTTTCCCATCACAAAGAATGGCAACATTTCATACATAACTGAGCATAATGATCTGCAGACAAGTAAAGCCAATGGAGATTGAGGGTAAAAGGATCTAAGGTCTAACAAAAAGCAAGGATCTCTTTGTACAAGTCTTGTTTGTTTTTTATATTACATTGAGTCAGTGTTAGAAGGTATGCTGAAAGACACTAGTCTTTCACTTAACCGAGATGAGTACATTTAACAAAAACCTTGAAGAGATTAATAAAAGTCTGTGTTTTAAAATTGAGACATATTTTCAAGAGTAATTGAATCAACTCACATCATATACTATCTAGCCTATGTAACTGCATTCTTATCTGTTACCCTTGGCCTCTCTCTTGAAATTGCATCCTTTTATCTATGAAATCCACTTGTTGGGATTTGTTTTATATTCAGATTGTAAGCTCTCCAGGGCAGGAAACATCTTTTTAATCTGTTTGCACAGCACCCAACATAGTTAAATCCTAATCACCATAGCAAACAAAACAGTTTCCTCATGTCTTCCCACAGTGAAACAAACAGTTTCAGCAGTGCTGCCAATGCAGAATACCAACATTAACAGAAGTGGGCTACCAGTTTACCTCTAATATACAAGAATTGGATAGTCTGCAAGTGCATGAACCAATAAGAGTATGGTGAGAACTATAAAGCTTAAGCCATCATAACTATAAGACAGTGTCAATACTTGAAAATTTCTTCCAAATTTAAATATCTGTTAGTGTCTTATGTAGGGACTCAGCTTTCCCCTGCTTCACAACTGAACTCACTTCATAAGTTCTGAAACTGTATTCACTGCACAAGGCATCTGAGTATACTTTATGTATTACAAGCCATGTTTGATACAGCTATACACATGAGAACTAAATATTCCAAGGACACTACACTATCCTTCCTCCTAGAAGGACTCTCCTCCATGTTTGGTATGACGTGCATTTGGACCTTGACCAGACTAGAATTTAAGACATGTGATGGCTAACACACATGATAGATAACATGTTTGCCCACACATTTTAAAGCATAGTGGAGGGCAAGCACAGGCTTCAACTTGATCAGTTTAGCACATGTTGTGAGGCACATGGACACCATCACCTCACTGTAGTACCTATTTAAGACAGCATTCCTTGTTTACACTAGGCCTTTAAAAGATGCTAGCTAATATATAGCTATAGCACACCTTCAAATCCTACTCTAGACAAGGCCTAGGAGGAACATAGGACAGGTCTTCCTCCTCCACCCCTCTCCCCAAAAAAGATCAGTTTTAATCTAAGTGCTTCATAAACACTGAATTTATACAATTTTAAAAGAAAAGTTAACTTACTTTTGTGTAACGATGAGATTTTACTGTTATTCTGTTCAAGTCAAGGAAAGTGTCACCATTTTCAATTTCTGCTATAGTCCCTCTCTTGTCCATGGCTACTTGAAAGCCTGACTATGGACCTGATTTTAAAAAAAAAGAATTATGTTAATAAAATAGACAATACAGCTGAAGGCTTTTATGGTGTACACCTTCCTTACTGCCCATGGAAGTGTCATCAATTTACATTTAACATAAGAAAGTACATGCCACAAAATATATTTTTACTGTTTGATGTGTTGGCTGTTTTGTGCACCTAAACTACAACTGGCAGTAAAATATCTTAACTAACAGCTCTAGAACAAATTTTAATTAATCATAGAAGCCTAGACACCTTTGTAGTTCAGAGACCCAGCTCTTTAGCACAACAGAGATTATCACAGGGACAGAACCAGAGTACAGAAGGGAAGTTCATGAAATGAAAGAGAAAGACTGGCTAGGAAGCCCCCTCCCTCGGGCTGGGAAGTCCTAGATGCCTATGCAACCTAGATGCCATGACAGCCACTTGCATCCCATTCTGGGGCATGCAGGACAGTGGACCCACATGCATACCATGGAGGGGCCTGGGCCTCCAAGCCATGGCTTGCAGAGCCAACAGAGTCCTACACAGGGAGCCAGTGCCACTGTTTCTGTATGGCTGCCAACCCTATTTCAAAAATAAGAAGCTGTTTTCTTAGCACCCCTGCCCCACCTCTCTTCCCGATATTATCACAATCGGGATCGTTGTTAACAGGCCTTGTATTCACCGGGGGTATTTCTTGCTGCTTTTGGCAGCACTTCTTATTGTAGAGAGACGAACAAATAGGGGCTGTCCCTCGTCGTGAGGGGCGGTTGGGAAGCCTAGACAGCTGACAAGGCGGAGAGGCGCCCCCAGCCTCATGGCTGGCAAGACCAGACAGACCAGCCCCGCCAGCGCAGGTGCCAACCCCTCTCTACCTGCCCCATTGGTGACCTGACGCACACAGCGATAGGTCTGCGACTTGTGTGGCGGCCCTCGTCCGGGATGGGGACGGGGAAAAGGCGACCCAGGGCCGCCCTATCTGACTGGGCCCAGCCACCAACACGCCGGTGGCGAGCGGGGACGCCGAAGCACCGGCGCAGGTAACGTCTCACCTGGCAGTAGGGGTCCCCCGCCCCGGGTACAGAGGATACTCACTGTGCGGAAGACGAGGTCCCCTCCAGAGCGCTCAGCTCCTCGCAAGGCCTTGCCGCCGCCCGCGGCGTTACTTAGCCCTAGTGACCGGCTTCTCTCCCCCCTCCCAGCAGCGCCCCGCGCCGCGCTCTCCACACACACGGCTCCCTCCTCGCCCCGCCGCTCGCCCGCCCCCGGCTCGCGCCGCCGCTACTCCCCCACCCCTCCGTTCCCTTCTCCAGCTCGCTCGCTCGCGCGCCCTCTCCCGATTTGCCCGACTCTCGCACTCTGTCTCCTCTCAGCCACCGTAACCGGGGCTTTCTGGAGCCCACCCCTCACCCCTTTAATAGCCACCGCGCAGGCGCGGCCTGCTTGCCCGGCCCGGGGGCTCTCGGCTGTAGTGCCTGTCTGAAAAGCAGAGCCCCCCGCCGTATGGCGACTTCTCGTCTCCGTCTATCGAACTTCAAAAGTGAATCATGGCCTAGTACCGATTTTTTTTATAGACAGACCCATAGGAGACGGATGGTTTGACGAACTGCGAGGACTCCTCAGGCACTATCACCGGCCAGCCCTGTGATGGAAGCTGGTGCCCATGGAGCCCATGCTGCGGGGGAGGGGGTATGGTTTAAGGGCCATGTGCACACAAACTGATAGAGACTTATTAGGCAGCGTGAGTGCTTAGTTCCCGCACAGGGTTATTTTTGTTGTTTGTATGTGGGGCGTTTTTTTTGCGGGGGAAGAGGGTCATGTGCACTATACTCACCTGCCAGGGACCCATATACAAAATCATTCTTCATCAAAGACACCTTTTAAACACTACCCTTTAAATCAATCAAAAATGAGGCATTTCCCTTCTCAAATCAGTTAAATTTGGTATGTCTACATAATAACAGGAGAAAAATAAGAACAGGGATTTGTATTACTTAATCATTCTTATTCTCAGTCTCCTGGTACACCTATGCTATTAGCAAGAAATAGAGAATATGTTTCCAACACTTGTTTATAGAACTTTTTAAGACTATGTTCAATTAACAGCATCTGAGGCCTTGATCTTGCATTGAGCTCCAGGTAAGTGGACCCCCTATGTCCACAGAACTTCGTTTAGGGTCCCAATTGTGAAAACTTCAGAACAGGAGGCCTGTTGAGGCAACTCTACATAAGTACAGGGATCTGACTATGTGGAGCAACTTGCATTATTGGGGCAAAAGTCACTATCTTCAACTATTTTCCAATTAAACAGAAGGTCTATATTAGATAATACATTCACATCAACTTTTATTGTAGAATTAAACAATATTATATGAAGATTTCTTACATTACAAGTCAGTGATACCTTTAAACAAACATTTAAAATGGACTCCACTTGAAACCTTCCATGTACAGCAAGTTTGCCAGGCTGATCCACCTTTTGTCCACCTTAATTAGCTTATTGCAGGATGATGACCTCTTCAGCACTGCTCCAATTGTCGTACTTGAGGGTTAAGCAAGATCTCTACCGGGTATAGTATTTTGAAAGGCCCACTATAAAGTAAGGTCTTTTTGAGAAACTATGTAGGTAGACCCTGTGTCTGCACAGAGACCCATTGTCTTTCCTGGGATTCCACTCAGTTGTCAGGGTCCACCTGCTGTGCAGTTCTCAGTGCAGGATCAGAGCCTAATACATGTGAGGTTTGAGGCAGATATCTGGAACCACATAGAACTTATAGGGTTGGGAAAGTCTGAAACTGAGTCAATTGGGGGATATTTGTTAGAAGGGAGACATGATAGATTTTACAAATTAGGGCAGGATAATCAGGGTACTTGCCATTATTGGTACTATAGCTGTTTGCTTCAGGTATATTATGTCTGATTAAATTCTCCAGGGCTGTCAAATAGACTGGCACCTTTCGTGAACTTTAAAATAACTAAGCATTTAATCTAAAAATAACAGTTTAACCAGGGTTTTCTTTAATGACTGTCTATGTACAAAGATTCATTTATTATTATGCATATAGATTTAGAATTTTTTAAATAATGGTGAATGTACAACATATTCAGGAACTGGAGTCCTGCTGAATTTCTTAGCAGAAATTCTATTCAAGTCAGCTTTCTATAAGAAAAAACGTGTAATGAGGAAGAAGGACTGGAACAAATATACTATTAGAATAGATAACTAACAGGTATCCGTGGATCTTTTTTTTTTTTACTTTGTAAAATACTTTAGATACACACTTTGATTGCAAACTTGTTTAGTTTAACTGTAGCTTTTGTAAATATCCCTGCATTCTAAGCTAAAATGCTATTTTGTAACTTCTTATAACACCTTAGAAATCAGGAGATAGCCACACACTTCATACAGCAGCAATATATAAGAAGGACTGTATTTTCCTCTTTCTACAGCTATGGCAAAAGATGACTAATCCAATGGAATACTGTGTCAAGATATACTACTCCCTTTTAGGCTGATTTTAGACTTGATTTTGCAGTTCTCATGCAGATAATTTTATTTTAATGGGAATTTTGTCTACATAAGGACTGCATTTTTTAATATGTCTTGTGCTTAAAAAGCAAGTTTCAAAGCAATGTCATGAAGATGGCTATAGAAGGTGAGCCCAGATTAACCAAAGGCACTCAGTGCACTTGTACAGGGCCCCCACCTCAGGAAGTCCTCTGATCACTGGTGGAAAACCAAAACAAACCAGACACATGCACTTTCTCTCTCACACACACAGTGGGGCAGGAAGGGGATGAGGGGTCAGTGGAGGGCCCTACCTACATACTATGGAGAGAGCCAAAAAACAGGAGTGGGGAGCTGCGCCAGCACTAAAAGACAGAAGTCACTGCAGGGTGAGTGTGGGGAGGCTTGCTCTCCAACACCCTCTCTCGTCCTCCCATCCACCTGGTGGCAGGGAAGGTGGGGTTCCCTCAGTTGCCAATGTGCACAGGGCCACAAAATTCTTGATTTGGACACTGACAGATGGCTTCTCTCTTGGCAGAAACCCTGGGGAACTTTGCCCGTATTGAAGTACAGGAGATCTCTGGGTTCATGAACGAGCTTGGCAAATGAGATCAAGCTTAGCAAATGGTCTGAGAGGGACATTGTCAAGCTTAGAAGAAAGGACACTGGTCACAAGAAGTAGATTATTAGCAAGGAAAGCCATTCAAAATTACCTGTCCTCTCAAAACCAATAACAACTAATAACTAAATAATAATATAACTTACTTATATTAGTATAGCAGTTTTCATCCCCAAAGTCCCTAGAGCATCTTAGTCACACGTGCTCTCTTCCCACCTCTGCCATTGGCTGATTGATCTTGTCTCTCTGTACCTGAGGTAAAGAGGGATAATGGTTAGGTCTGCAGGTGTGTTGTAAGGATTAGTTCATCTAGTGCTGAAGGTGAAGGGTTATAAGTGCTATTAGCTGGCTACATATAGCACCCCTAACCTGCTGCTGGAGTGGGGACATGCTCTGAGTGGTGCTCCCAGAGAATGTGCCATGGGATTGTTTGAGGTTACTGAGAGCAGGACGTGGGTGTTTAAGATCATGTCCTTCGCCCCGTGGCTGCTGGGCCTTATCATTCACAATACCAAATAGCCATGCGGGAGCTGGCATGCACTGAGGAAGCAAAGGGGACGTGATGAGCCTGGGCTATATTTCCTTCTCCCCCATTCCCCTCCCAGGCGCTAGAGGCCGCTGCAGGACCGCATCGCTCAGAGATACGGGCTGGGGTCCTGCTGCTGCTCGTCTCCATGGTGATAGAGGCGGTGCGCCGGGCGGGCCTGGAGGCTGCGCTGGGGACTCCGCGGGAGGAGCCGCTAGGACACGGGCTGGTCCCGGTTCCGCATGGTGTCTGCTGTGAGAGAGATGAGTTGCCCACTGGTGGGGGGGTGCGGTCCGGCCGTCAATTGTTCCCCTAGTTACGGAGCGGGGGGGGGGGCTCTAGGGCAGTGGTTTGACCCTCTCCCGTCCCGTAGTTTGTGTGTGTGTGTGTGTGTGTGGGGGGGCTCTAGGGGAGTGAGTTGCCCCCTCCAGGTCCTACAGCTGTGTGTGTGTGGGGGGGGGGGGTTGGCTCTAGGGCAGTGAGTTCCCCTCTCCTCCCGGCTCCATTGCCCCACAGTTGTGGGGGGGTGGGTCTAGGAGAGTGAGTCTTCCTCAGGCCCCCGTTGGTAGACTGGTGGATCGAGCAGCGAGTTGGTCCCCTGTCAAGGTAATCTTGGTCCTGCTGCTGGAGGAGTGGGTTATGGGATTGTGAGTTGTACTCTGCCTCCCTGTTTCTGCCTTGTAACTGGGGAGTCTAGCCATCCTGTTAACTGCTGAGTCTGCACATGGTCTCCTGTAAAACGTAGGGGTCCCACAAGTGTTCCTGGTTACTTGTAAAAGCAGCTAAGGAATACAGTAGGGCTGAGCTTGGGCTGTGAAGCCATGAACTTCCCTTCTCCCACCTTTCAGATCCTTTTCTGGGTATGAAAAGAGAAAGGCACATGAAAGTGAGGGGATTCTGATGCTGGACTCTGGGCCAGAGGAACCCGGACTCCCAGGGACTGTCTGCCATATTAACAGGATTGTTCTGAATCTATGACACTTCCCTGTAGTGCCAGGGGAAGTAGAGATTACAGGGGATTTGTGTACTCTCACAAATCGAATGGGATTGGAATTCAAAATGAGAAGTTGCCCTTCCCAAGAACTGTCTGGTCCATATAAATCATTAGACTAGTTTTGTTATTAATGTTTTACTGCTCTTTAAATAGGGAAAGTACAAACACCACAGAGACCAGCACAATACAAATATCTTTGTAGTAGATAGGTTACTATTATTATGTTACAGCCAGGATCCCAAACATAACATCTTAATTGTGTTTATTGCATTACTGTGTAGTTCTTTAGTATGTGTGTTTTTTATATATATATATAATATGAAAGTTTGATTGAAAATGAGTATATTTAGATTTTTCAGCCCTGATCCCATGAGGAGTTCACTGTGGGCAGAGCCCCATTGACTTCAGTGACTCTCTTAATTGGGACAGGGGTCCATCTTCACTCATATCACTTTGCAGAATTGGGGCCTTAATGTCCCTTTAATTCCAAGCTTTCATGCTTTGCTCAGAGAAACTTTTCTTTTAGACCCTAATCCTACAGTGTGCTCTGTGGAGATAGACCCCTGCAGCTTCAGAGCTGAATTAATTTTAGTCAGACTCTGTGCTGGCTAGGGATCCACTTGCACAGAATTCATTACAGGATCAGGGGTTGTATTTGGTATTCCATTTTCTTCATTTGTGTTTGAAGCACTTTCACCTGTTATGTTTCCTTGTATCTTGGCTCATAACTAGTATGTCTAGATACTGGGACCTAGGTTCATATAAATACCAGGATTTGGTTATATAGCAGCAGTTCTATTTAGACATCCCTTGTTGTCTCAAGAGTTAAGTAATCTTGACTGATGTTATCATTAGGGTGTCTCAGTGTTTCATCATAACTGTTGAGTGCCATGGGGTTTATAAACTTAGCATACACTATTCCTTGTGAGTTAAAATTTGAAATAAAAGGTCGCAATCTGGGAGGTATTTTTCTGTTAATCAAAACTGGACAAAATTAGCCTTGAAATTTGTATTGCAAAAAAGCAACAGCAAACAAAGCACCCATTCTAAGGAGGCAAAAAAACCACAAAACCCCCCTAATTTTTCCAAGCTAATAGTCTGTAACAAAGATCATTTGCTCTGCTTTAAGAAAGTCATTTTTTCAAAGAGCAATAAGTCACAGTAAGTATGATGTGTCTGGCATGATTTGATGTTTCTTTAAAACACAAATCCAAAGGCTCCTTGACTTTAATCACCTGAGAAACAGAATAATCCTCTATAAATTCACTGTTTTAAGAAATGCAGCTTATTATTATAAGGAAAACAAATTAGACTTGTGTACTTACTGGGCATTATCAATATGGTGTGACATCCGTATCAGCCAATCATATTGCTCTGTTTATATCCCGCTGTCAAGTTCTTTCATGCTTCATATTTTTCAGTTCCTTTGTATATGGGCAATCAACAAAATACATCAAATTGTTTGTGATACTGATACATATGGACCAGGTGTCACTAAAAATTCTGAGCATCATTTGACTAAACCAGTCTGTTGAGCACATAGATGTCATGGAGATGGGCACATTAGAAATGCATATATAGGACCTAATCATGATATTTGGACATTTATTCACTGAATAGACCCATTGAGATCAATTTTATAAAATCAGAGGGTTGTGAATGTTCAGCAGTCTATCATTCTGACTGACTGAATATCTAGAAGTTTTGTGTACTATTTTATTTCCGTGAGAAGTGGTTGGGGTGCACCTGAGAGATTATACAAAATGTACGTGTCATATGAGCACCACTGATTCACCAAAAATAACTCAAAATAATTCTTATATATTGTCCAGAGGTGTTTGACTGCTAACACATGAGATTCCAGTGCAGAAAGAGTAGTGGATTTGATTATAGAGGACCCAAGATTGGAGGAAAGATGGAGAAAAAATCCAAGGGCAGGTGAGGAATGGTGGATAGGCACTCCCATGTTAAAGGATGCAGTTATATTATTTTGTTTTTCTATCAATCCAACTCCATTGGATCTAAATAAAGTTGTGTTACCTGTGTATTTCACTCGGAAGATGCTATTAACAATGTTTTATAGACGTCCGTTCAAAAGTTGTTCCACTTTATTTATATAGATGAAGCCGCTGTTGCCTATTGGGGAGCTCAGGAATGTGTTTATGGTTCTAATGTTCAAATCTGGAGGGTGGTGGCGGTGTTTGCTTCTGGGAAGGAAACTTGGAGGCAACTGGTTCAACAAGTTGTAGCTGGTCTTAAATTGTGGTTGTTATCATAAAGTCAATCAGGAATGTTAAACATGGAATCCCATAACACCATTTTTAAAGTCACTTTTCAGAATGGAACTGCACTTTGACTAAGACAGACTGTTTAAAGATGACCCGCAAAGGGGAAAAATGTTTTGCCTAGTTTGGCTTCTTTATGATGAATAAAGGTCTGAAATTGTTTTTTTCCAGAAAAGTTCATTTTTTGTCCTGCTTGTTTTTCAATTCAGAAATTCAGGTCTCATCTGCCCCATCTTTCCTGCAAGACTATATGGAACACTGGAGAATTAATAGGACTGTGACATCACAAGTACTAAGAGACAGGAAGGGATTTTTAGTCAGATTTCTTAAAACTATTATTAATATTAGTAGTAGTATTTAATTATTTAAGAAAAACATATTTATCTCACATGTCTGCGCACAGCTAGGAGAAAGGATTTTTATGTGAAAGATTAAATACTTCTTGCCCTTTAGCTGAAGGTTGAGAAAGCTCCCACTTCAGTACTCAAGTAGGAATCTTTCAGCAAAAATAGGTAAGAAAGTACTAGGTGGTAATATTATTATTTTATTCAGAAGGTAAAAAATAAGCAGAACAACAAGTTTAAACCCACCTGCACAAAAGTTTCAGGTCTTTATAAATATTAACGAAGTGAAAGAGAACACAAACCAACGTTCTTTCTTTTCCATGTCACCTTTAAAAGAAAGAGGAAATATTAATGGGATGATTTCACTTGAACCACTGTGCTCCCATCACCATGTGTTACTGCAACTTTTGGGGAATGGCTGAGAAATTTCAGGAGACAGTTTACTGAGCATGAAAATTAATCAAATGAAACTTTTAAAAATACTGCCTGCAGGTGTTAACTTTATATATGATTTTTAGTGTGATACTTTTGTATGGATGAGGTCACATAGACACTAACATCTGCTAACTGTGAATCTGACCTTACACGTGATATTTCTTTTTCTCTTTCCTTTTAAGTTTAAGATCTTTCAAGACAGATGCAGCCCAGAAATTGCATACTCCCAAAGTCCATGGATTTGGACGATCTGTTACTCCCCGGCCTGGTGGGAATCAATGTTGGAATGGGAGTCATCTGGTTCCATATCGGGTCACGTACACCTGGAACCGAGGTGGGAGGTTAAAAGAACTCCGTATCAGGTGATAGTGAAAGCTGTGCTCTGTATGTTTTGTTTTTTTAATCCTACTAAGGAAGGCAGCATTTTCTAGTGGTTAGAACAGGGGACTGGAAGTCATGAGACCTGGGTTTTACTCTCGTATTTGCCATTGATTTGCAAAGTGACCTTGGAAAAGTCACTTATCCTTTTTGTGGCTCAGTTTCTCCATCTGTTAAATAGGACTAATAATACCCACTGTTCTTGATTTCCAGGGGAAAAGTGCTTGCTAAATACAAAGTAGTACTATGAGTGTCCTTCTCACTGTGGCTGATTCTGTATTTTGAATGGTTTGCTTTATGAGGAGTTTGATATCTTTTGCTGTTCATCCTGTAGGAAAATGTAAATAACTAGTAGTGAACAAGATGCATACGAATAGAATATAATTACAGGAATCTAGCCAGGCATTTTAGCTCTTAGTTCTGTGATCTAAGACCCACTCTACAAATTGTTTAGAAAAAGCCATTCTGTTATGGGATCAGATAGAGTCACCATGCAAATAAAACAAAGAAGGGCCTAAGCTCCATTAAATCACCTGACAGCATCCCAATTAAGCAACCATCATTGTTATTTAGTATCATTAGGTGTAAATAGGTTCCAGAGGAGACATCTTGTCTACATGGATTTCCCAGCTAAGTGCGTCCCTGGTCTTGCAGTGGTACACATGCCTAAGTTAATGGGACAACTCAGACGGTTAAAGTTAAATGTGTGTATAAGGATTGGGACCTTAGTGTTGTGTATTGTAGTTATTATGTATCAAGCTTCTGAGTCTCCAAAACCATTGCCTGGAATTAAGAGATGGAGTACAAAAATGCAGAAAGGCAACTAACCTGTGTTTGTCTTCCAGGCATCTGGCCCGGAAGTTCCTCTATTTGTGGGTGAAAAAGACATTTGGACAAGTTCTTCCTTCCAAAGCCAGGTATTTGAAGCTCCAAGTAGTAAGATTCTACCTTGACATGGCTGAGAATTTGTATAGCTAAGCAAAGGGATACCTGCTTTGCAGGAAAATATTTGCAGATGCCCTTTGAAATTATTTGAGAACTGTCTCTGAATATTATTCTTAAATAATTGTGGCCAAATTTTACTTTAACTGTAAATCCAGAGAAATTGCACTGGTTTCAGTGCTGATTTGTGGGATTTACACCAATGAAACTGAGAGTAGAATTTGGCCTTTCATTTTCATTGTATACGTTTTTTAAAATTAGAATATTATAGACAGTAAAGGTGGGAAAGTCCCAAGATCATTTAGTTCACTTCATCCTGCAGTATACAAGGCTATTCTTAATGTGTATTCACAGATGCTCTGTATATTTGATCTTTGAACTGCTACAGCAATAGAGCTTCTATAATTTGGTTTTAAATCACTATTGAAAAAGCAACACTCTCTTTGGAATTTCTTCCTATTTTGCTTTAATTTGTGTGTCCACTCTTGCTTGTCCTTGCTCTACGGGCATAATCCAATTCCCATTGAAGACAGTGGAAGACCTGCATTGACTTCAGTATGAGTTAGATCAGGCCTTAAGTCATCCCATTTCATTCCACTATGAGGAATATAGATTCTTACCAAGACTGTATTAGCTGGTGAACACGAATTGTCCTGTGAGCCAGAATAGAACTCTTCCCCTCTTCCTCCCACATATTGGGTGTGAATTACTTGCTTGGCAATGTGCAGATCCAGTATAAGAAGTCTGGTGAATGAGTGAAAATGCCCTTTTTGAAATCTAGAGCTCAGCCAGCTAAATTAAACCAAAATAACTTTATTTTAAATTAAAAAATATTGTTCCCAAATCCAGGACCTGGTCTAGGGTCACATTATTGGGGGAGGCAAGTGGATATTTTTGGGCCTTTGAATGTTGTTATTTTACCTTCCAAGGAGGTAGTTAGATCCCTGGAAAGTCTTGGATGTTAAAAATTAAAAAATGAAATTTGGCTACTGTGTCAGTATTTTGCTATGATTGATAATTTAAATAAAGGATGAAGGCTGTACATATTGTACATATTTTGGCCTTTCTGACAATAATTTGGGGCCTCTTGAAGATCATTTGGGGGAACAAAATGTCCCTTTTGCCCCACTGATAGTGCCAGGTCTGCCCAAATCCCACATTGCCCTGGTTCACCACCCTCCTGTTGTTTTAACAATTCAGTCAATCTGAAAGAATAACCTATGCCTCTTTCATTTTTTCCTGCTTGAGTTCTTGGAATGGCTTAGCAGCTTGGTTTGATAGGGTAGGTAGCTTTGAATTGTAATATATGTTTTTTGGGGGGGCGGGCGGGCGGTCATTTTGAGCCTGATCCTGCAGTCCTTACACATTTGAACAGCGCCATTAACTCAGTGGGATTCTTCCCATGAACAAAGGCTGCAAGACTGGGCCCGTTGTTTGCTTATCTCTCTCTGTTTGTTACCTGTTCTTAAGTTGATCTTTCCATTTTCCTAATCTCTATGAAAAATGTACGTGGATGAGAAACACAAGGAAATTATTCACATTTGCACCTAGTGCGACTTTAAATTTTTCAGAATATTAGTGATGTCATTTTGGCCAATGATCATTTCCCCAGAGTAATGTTTAAGTGAAATCAGAATTGAGTTATCTCAGGTAGGGACAATAGATATACTGGTCATTGTTATTTCTAATTATAGAGAATCTTGTTCTTTGAAATCCCTCATCTGAGCCCCAGTTCCTTAGTTCAAAATCTCATCCCATCTGAGTTTTTATTAGTTTAGCATTAACATGAATGTTCATGTAACACCATCTGCTGGCCTGGTTATCTGTGTGAATTGAACCCAGGATCTCTAGATCTAAAAGAAAAAACCTTTATGGCTTGTGCTAAAGGATTAGGTAAATAAACTTAGAGGCAGTAGCTCATTCATAAACCTTTGTACATGGCAACTAAAGGTGGATAAGCAGCCCCACTAATAGCACATGGTGCATGTAGAAATAATGTTATCTAAGGTGCTTAATCATCCCTTTTTGGAATTTTAAATTCAGAATAATTTGTTTCATGGAGCACAGTGGGTATATTTCAGAGAAATATAAACCTATAATCCAAATTAGTTACAAATATACTTTAAAAAATTAAAACAAAAGTTAGCTTTTGGAAAAAACATTCACACAAACCAATACCAAACAAGACTGACTAGAAATGTAAATGTCGCAGAGTGTTGTCTAATGGTTCGAGATGAGTTATATTCCCAGATCTGCCACCAACTGACTGTTATCTTGGGCAAGTCACTTAACCTCTCTGTATTTTGTTTCTCAATTTTAAAAGGGGGGTAATTATTAACAAGGGTTGTGTGAGGCTCAGATAATTGTATCTTAAAGCACTTTTAGATTCTCAGATTAAATGTGGTATAGAAGGGCAAAGTTTTGTTATGTAGTTAGACAAAGTTGGATTAAGCAGCTAATACTGGAAAAAGGAGAGGTCCAGTCTCCTTTAAAATGTATTTGCTATTGACTAAGATATTTTTACAAATCTTCCCATCCTCAAAATCTTTCAACTGTATAGATGTCATTATGATCGGAAGATTCTGCAAAAAACCTTTGGCGAGTGGAAGGAGGAATGGTGGATTGTCTGCAGAGAGTGGAAGCTTAGCGTCAGAGCTGACTGCCATTACAGGTCTGTGAAATCTCCTTGTATTGTTGTGTTCACAGCTGTGTGAGAAATCCTCCCTGGGTCTTGGAGGATGGTGTGTATGTCAGTAAACAAATTACCCCAGCAATACTGTTAGGTGAGGTAAGGCCAATATTAATGCTTTCCTCACTTATTATTTACAACTTTTTCTTCCTTTCTTAGTGCTACCCTTCATCCAACAAACAGTACATTTTTCTTTCTTTGTCCTAAGATGAAATCAGATGTCACAGCTCAGGTGTCTTCGGAGTATTGTTCACCTTGTATGAATCAAATGTCCTGATTTCCATGAATCAATAATTAATTTAGATCACTCTGAACATGTTCATATTGATATTTCTCTCGTCTTCTAAGTGGCCAGGTTCTCTTTAGGTATGCTGTTATTTGACTTGGAAGGAAGGAACAAATGAGCAGCTGGACACTTGTCTTTTTTGTATTCTTTTTTTATTGTGTCAAAACGCAGAGTAGTTGCCATGCCTCTTGTCTACTGCTCACATGTTGACTAAGATTTGGGAACTTGATTTCCGTCTTGCTCCCAGATTATCTTCCATGTTGGCAGAAACTCTGAGCCCATTAGCAGTGAAACAGGCATTCTAGATCCTCTTCTGCTTATATTGCTGTATGATGGGACAAATTAAGTTTCCTTTTCAAGAGGCTTTTATATATCCTGAGTAACCTCATCATCCCTTTATACCTTCCCCTCAACATCTTACTGTAACATCAAAGCCTCTTGTACTCTTCTCTCTTTCTCACAAGTCTTTTTTGGCTATTGTTCGTAGGAACAAAGGGGTTTCTTTTTTCTTCACTTTGTCTCAGAGAGCGAGGAGTTAATGGATACCCTAAGAGTTCTGTCCCCTTTTTTACATGCTGTCTCTGTGCAGTCCTTTTCAGTTTGAGAAAGCTTTCAGAATCCTCTTGTTTTTAATGTCTCAGTATGGGACAGTGTAATTATTTAGAGGTAGACTGAAACACAGATGGATGAGTGATTGAGAGTCTAGGCCACACACACCCGCTAAAAATATCTCTGTGAAGATGTTGCCTTTGCAGAATGGGTTATTCAAAGGGCAATCAAAGTTGATCCAAAACTTTTCCCCCTTGGATGTTAGGAAGCCTCACTTTCCTTGTGCCACCATGACTTTTCCATTGAATGGCAGAAGAAAAAGTCCAGATTCTGTGCTGCAAGATACTTCCCTTTCAAAATCTGACTGTAAAGTCTCACTAGAAGCTGCTCTGTGTGATAGGAATCTCTCCTGACCATTCCAGAGCAATTGAGACCAGGTCTGCTGTACAGGAACTGGCTAGATTGGATCAAGGCTTATGATGGATTTTTTTCTTTTGTTTTTAACATGTGAACATAAGAATGGCCATAGTGGGTCAGATCAATGGTCCATCTAGCTCAGTATCCTGTCTTTTGACAGTGCCAGCGCCAGATGCTTCAGAAGGAATTAATGGAACAGGGCAACTTATCAAGTGATCCATTCTCTGTCATTCAGTCCAGTCAGAGTTTAGGGACACCCAGAGCATAGGGTTGCAGCCTGGCCATCTTGGATAATATCTTTGATGGACCTATCCTCCATGCATTTATCTAATTATTTTTTTAATCTAGTTATTCTTTTGGCCTTCACAACATCTCCTGGCAATGAGTTCCCAAGGTTGACTGTGTATAGTATGAAGAAATACTTCCTTATGTTTGTTTTTAAACATGTCTATTAATTTCATTGTGTGAGCCCTGGTTCTTGTCTTCTGTGAAGGGGTAAAATAATGCTTTCTTATTCACTTTCTCCACACCATTCATGATTTTATAGACTATCATATCCTCCCTTAGTCTTTTTTCTAAAATGAACACTGGCAGTCTTTTTAATATCTCCTTATTTTCTTTGAATCATTTTTGTTGCCCTTCTCTGTATCTTATCCAATTCTAATATCTGTTGTTCAGATATTTCCTGTACAACCTGATATTCCAAGCCTGGAAGACATTTATATGCCAGCAGCGAGAAAAGAGGAGCAAGTATTGTGTCGCAGAGGCTCATGGTGAGAGGGGAAGGGGGAGCAGCTTTCTTAAACATAGATGTCAGTTTTTCAAGGGATGTTTGTGAACAAATCTCTATTCCCTGCATGTGTGTGTTTATTTACCTCCCTGACTCCTGTGTGCAAGTGTAATTTACCAAGGCTTGTGGTGTGTTCTCCATCACTGGTAATTTTTAAATCAAACTTGGGTGTTATACTCTGGGAATTATTTGGGGAAGTTCTGTTGCCTGTGTAATACAAGAGATCAGACTAGATGATCACAGTGGCCTTGGAATCTCTGACTCTTATGTGCAGATGGTTGTCTACCTAAGGCTAGCAGGGGAGATTGCTTTTGATGCATTGTACTGTGCAGCTATACAGATAGTTAGGGATGCCAGTGAAAAAGCTTAAGGGACTCTCTATCTGCTCTTCAGACTCTCTGTCTGCTCTTCAGTGTGGGTCTGATCATTGGTACGGTATGTATTTGAATGGGTATTTTCACTAGAACAAATTATTGGTGGAGTTCCCCAGCCCCTCAGCTGATGTAGGAGTCAGCTCTGGCTTCCTCTCTGTGCATATGTTAATTTTTACCCACCTTATCCTGAGTCCCCTCTCTTTTCAGAACACATGTTACGAGTGAAATGAAACTCATAACATTTTCACAGTGAAATAGAGTTCTGACGTGCGCTATGTTGAGTCCTGGATTTTGTAGCTCCTAAGTGCACCCTGCTTTAGTGCACATGTTCTCTAGTCTACCATGGCTATGAAACCCAGCTGGGGAATCGCACATGCAAAGGGGATACATATTCTAGATGCACTGGAGGAGAAAGAGAGTTTTCTTTGCAAATACCTGCCCCACTTGCCTGTAATGGTCTCAACTTCCAGTGACTACAGACAAAGATAGAGTGATTCCTTTGAGATCTAGTGGTAAATGACCATATTTTAAAGCTGAAGTCAAGATTTCTGTCCCATACTGCATGTCCAGTGGGAGGTTAGTTGACAACTGTGGTGTTTGTATATGTGTGCAACCCTGGAAAGTTACAAACTGGCACCTAATGTCGGGTATAGTAAACTCAAAAGAGACTCATCTACCCTCTTGTGGAGGGAAGTCCTAGCAGTTGTGGAAGTAAATGTGTCCCTTAGGCCAAGTGGCAACTGTAAAGTGAGGCCAGGAGTGAGGAAGGATTCTGTCCTTCCCGACTGCTGCAGATGCCTCTACCCCAAGCCAGTTTATTTGGTCAGGTACTGGGACTAGGACCTGGCTGTAGTTTGTAAAGCACTTGGGGATCCTTCAGGATGGAAGGAAATCATATACATGTAAAATATTTGTTTTCCCATCTCCAAGTAAGGAGGCCAGGCGTTAACATGCAATTTGTGAAAATGGGAGTAGGGTTGCATCTTGAGGTGTTGATTATAAAACCTTAGAATTTACAACATTGAAGAGGAGGAAATACTTATGCCAGTAGCTCTGAGCAATGCTTTTAAATGTTAATACCACATATCAAATTAACACAAATGATTTGGCTTACAAAGAAAAATAATAAACCTCCCGTTAATTAGTAAAAAAGTGAAAAAGAAGTAATCCCTTTTAAGATATGTTAGATCTTGGCTCAGTAGATTTTTGGAAGACATTGCTATAGAAAGATTTAAGTTTTCTATTTGATTTGAAATATTAAATAGCATAAAATTAACCAGCTTGTGTTTGGGGAAAGATACACTTTGGGTCATTTCGCATTAATAATAGTCCAAATCAACACCGTCAGTCTTGGGCTATGGGCTTGTTCTAAGAGATTGAGAGGGAGGCAGTTTGTCCTAATGGATAGACCACTGAACTGTGATTTAGGAAACCTGTATTGTGTTCCTGGCTATGCTGCTGAACTTGGGCATGTTCTTATTCTCACCTCTCTGTGCTTCAATGTCCCCATTAAAATGGGGCTAATACTCCCTTGTAAAGTGCTTTGAGAACTACTGATGAAGCGCTATATAAAGAACTAGATATTATATTTTAATCTTGTCCAATAAGCCAGATATGCTGAGTATTTCATACTCTTAGGAGAGCTGGAAGATTTAAAAAGATGCCAAGCGCTGGTTTGTTCTATGTTTGTACAGAGTCCAGCACAATAGGTCAGTGATGGGCAGCTAGGCAGCTACTGCTATACAAATAATATTTCCTCAGCATTCTCAGTAACTGTATCTGAAGCTGCAGTATGTGCCCACAGGAATCGTGCAGCCTGAACAAAGTCATTAAACAGTGTTTTGTTTTATACCTTGTGGGTTATGTGAAGTTATTGATGTTTCAGATCTTATCTTAAACCCATCTCCATTGCTCTGGCATCCTCGAAGGGGCTTGTCTACATAAATTATTCTGGAATTAAGTAGTATATGAATTTAAAGTGCAATAGCTATTTTGCAGTAAGTCTTCATGTGGACACTCTTGTTCCAGAATAAGAGTGTCCATGCAGGGAGCTATTGAGGAGTAGCTATTCTGGACAATTTCCTTGTGCAGACAAGGCTTATCTGTGCCCCCCCTCTCTCTCTAACCCCAGCTCTTGGAATGGCTGCGGTTTTAGCCTTTCCCAATAGGTGACAATGTAAGGCTGATAATGATTTTAAAAATACCAAATCCTTGTATGTCATTTTAAAAAAATGTTATGACCATTGCTGTGCACAGCGGAGAAGCAGAAACTGCGCTGGACATGGCAGCATTGGCTGATCTACATTGATGTTCGCAAGACCAAGCATAGGATGCGATCCGAGGCACTGGCGTTCAGGGAAACAAGCACTCTGCGGTGAGAAACCACAAACACCTTCTCTATCTCATGGTCTGCTCTCACGCTGAATCTTCCTGGTTCATAGTGATGATTTTGTCTCAGCTGCCTTCTCCCCTACCCCTCAAAGGACCACATGACTCCATCTAGAAGGCAGTGCATCAGTAACATGTATGTAGAGCCCTGCTTTTCCTGATGATAGGAGGTTTGTTCCTCACCCCAGACTGCAGAATTAATGTGTCTTAAATGCTTTTGGCAGCGTGTCGTGGAGAGTGTGGACAAGACGACTGCGCCAGAAGTGTACTGGCCGTGAGATGAATACTCTGGCTCTGCAGCACTGGGCCCAGAGCCTGCAGTTTCGGGTAAGTCCTTCAGACCCCAACCCTTCATACCTGAGATCACACATGGCTGTGAGTAATAGCTAGCAAATGAATAAAGAATTCTCCACCCTCAATAATCCCTTTGTACACTGAGGTACCTCCTAATGAAAGGATGTTTACAGAGTGGGTGATGCGTGGTATAGGTTTGGCCTTACCCCTCCAGATGTGCATGCAGGTGTGAGTTCCCCAGGCAAGATCTTACCTGTGAACTGCTTCTCAGTGGTGCAGGCAAAATAGAACCATCCCCAGGTTCTCTCCAGATGGGGTCCTCAAACACCCTTCTTCTCTACAATGCAGGTATAAAAGCAACATCCAGGCTTTTCTAGATTTCAATTTATTTCTAAGGAGCTGCGTGGCCAGAGGGAATTATTATGATTCTTTACACCATGCCCAGGAAGATAGCAAATGCTTTATAGAGTAATTAAAAAGACAAGACGTGGTCTCTGCCCCAAAGAGCTCCCCACTTTAAAACAAATCGATAAATAAGAGATGGAGGAAAATGGTTTTTATTAGTATGTTTCAAACACATGGCCAAAAGGAGTCAGTCATCTTATCTTCCTCACTGGGTCATTTACGTTCACTACCCAGCAGACGCGAAGCGACTGTAGGACACTGTACAATGGACAGTTAATCTTCTGTGAAATCCAAAGTGAAAATAATTTGTCAAGACGATATATTTTATTTCCTGTGCCCTGGAATTGTTCCGCCTTTCCCTGGAGGGGTGGCAGTTGCTGTCATGGGTTTAGAACAAGGCACTTGCTCTCTTCCCACTAGAGTGTAGTCTTTGCTTCTAGCCTGACTGATAGATGGCAACCCTGCATGGGATCAGCACTTTGCCAGGAAGGCTGGTCCCATGACTTGGGAAACACTCTTAGGACATTAGATACCAGCCTCTTTCATCTCCTTTAAATGAAAAGATTGTACTTGGGAGCCCATTACTAATTCCCAGAAAGTAGCATTCTGCCCTTTAAAAGGAAGAAATGGTAGTGTAACTTACAATTTCTCAGGCTGTTGTAAGACTGACCCTGGATTTCCCTGTTCCCTCTCACCTTCCACGCTGCAGTCTGCTTTGGGTATAGAAACAGCTCAGTGCTGTTGACAAGGTGAGAGGAGTTTGGTTGTATATGAAGGGAAAGCCAGGGTGGGAACGAGAGGGAAGGAGGAGGAGGTTAATGAAAGTCCGGGCCTAAATAGATTGGAAATGACCAGCAGAATTGAACATAAATGATTACTAAATCTCATTCCCCGTAGCTCCTTTATTTCTGTCTCCTGGTCTCTATTTGATATGCTCTCCCTCTCCATTTCCTTTGTGCTTCCTTTCCCCCTTCCTCTGGTCTTGCCCATTCCCTCAACGTTCCCTTGCTCTCCTCTGCTTATTCTTGGCTGACCCTCCTCATTTTTTCTCATTTGTATTGTCAGGCTTGGCTACAGTGGATGGAGCTGTATTTGCACGTCCAGCATGACAAGCAGAAGGAGGCCTGGGCAGTGAATCATCATCAGCACTGGGAGCTGAGGAGATGCATGAAGGCCTGGCTCGGGCACCTGCAGCTTCAAAGAGAAAAGAAGCATCAGGACAGTGAGTGAGAATCATAGAAGTATAGGACTGGAAAGGACCTTGATAGGTTATCTAGTCCAGTCTTCTGCACTGAAGCAGGACTAAATATTATCTAGACCAGCCCTGACAGGTGTTTGTCTAACCTGTTTGTAAAAACCTCCAATGACGGAGATTCCACAACATCCCTAGGTATTTTGTTTCAGTGCTTAACCTTACGGTTAGGAAGTTTTTCCTAATGTCTAACCTAAATCTTCCTTGCCGCAATTTAAACCCATTATTTCTTTCCGGTCCTCGATGGTTAAGGAGAACAGTTTATCACCCTCCTTCTTGTAACAACCTTTTATGTACTCAAAGACTGTTATTGTGTCCCCTGCCAAGTCTTCTCTTCCCAGACTAAACAAGCCCAGTTTTTTCAATCTTTCCTCGTAGGCATTGTTTTCTAGCCTTTAATCATTTGTTGCTCCCTTCTGGACTTTCTCTAGTTTGTCCACATCTTTCCTGAATTGTGAGCCCAGAACTGGACACAGTACTGTAGCTGAGGCCTTATCAGTGCTGAATAGAGTGGAAGAATTACTTCTTGTGTCTTGCTTGCAACAGTCCTGCTGTACATCCCAGAATGACGTTCACTTTTTTTGAAACAATATTACATTGTTCAAGCTGGTGCCTAGGGCGGCAAAATGAAGGGGGCGTCCCCTGCTGCCGGGGGGGGCGGCAGGCTGGGCCGGCGGACCTGCCGCAGTCATGCCTGCGGGAGGTCCACCGGAGCCCCGGGACGACTGGACCTGCCGCAGGCATGACTGCGGAGGGGGCGCTTGTCCCGCGGCTCGGCTGGAGCTCCCACAGGCATGACTGCGGCAGCTCAAGCGGAGCCGCCGGACCCGCGAACCGTCCGCAGCCGCGGGAGGTCCAGCCGAGCCACGCGGGACCAGCAGTCCCTCTGCAGTCATGCCCGCGGGAGGTCCGCTGCTCCCGCGGCTCCGGGGCGCCTCCCGCGCATGACTGCTTGGGGCGGCCAAAAAGCTAGAGCCGCCCCTGCATTGTTGACCCATATTTAATTTGTGAGATCACCCCCAGATCCTTTTCTGTAGTTCTCTTTCCTAGGCAGTCATTTCCCATTTTGTATTTGTACAATTATTCCTCAGTAAGTGGGCAATTTGCATTTGTCCTTATTGAATTTCATTCTATTTAATTCAGACCATTTCTCAAGTTTAAGATCATTTTGAATTTTAATCCTGTCCTCCACGTGCTTGCAACCCTCCCAGCTTGGTATCGTCTGCAAACTTTACAAGTGTATTCTCTGTGCCATAATCCAAATAATTTATGAAGATACTTGAATGGAACCAGACCCATGACAGATCCCTTCAGGACCCCACTCAATATGCCCTTCCAGCTCAATTGTGAACCATTGATAACTACTCTCTGAGTATGGTTTATGAGCCAGTTGTCCACCCACCTTGTAGTAGATTCATCTAGCCTATATTTCCCTAGTTAGTTTATGAAAAGGTCATGTGAGACAGTATCAAAAGCCTTACTAAAGTAAAAATATATGACATCTACTGCTTCCCCACTATCCACAAAGCTTGTTTCCTGTCAAAGAAGGATAGTAGCTTGGTGATTTGTTCTTGACAAATCCAGGTTGACTGTTACTTATTACCTTATTTTCTTCTAGGAGCTTACAATTTGATTGTTTGATTATTTGCTCCATTATCATTCTGGGTACTGAAGTTAAGATGACTGGTCTATAATTCCCTGGCTTATCCTTATTCCACGTTTTATAGATAGATACTATATTTGAATGGAGAGCTGGGACAGAATAGGGCTTCACTATCTAAACAACTCATTGCCACTGATAGGAGAAGTTGATATATTTTCCTTTTTAGGAGACGCTTTGATGCTTCTGTTTGGTGGTTCAGCAGCTGAAGAGCTATGGCCTGGGCTAGCAAGGATTGTGTGGTTTGTGTACTGACGCATCCAGAATGCTGTTGCCTTATTGTGGATGGATGGATGAATAAGAGGATGGATATGGTCTTAGAAAGGAAATTGCTGTATTGACCAAAGCTTACACGTTGTAACGTGTACTCTGATTGGGGTACCTGACAGGAAGAAGTATGAAGCCAATTTCAGAGCTAGTATCAGTTCCTGCAAGGGTTTCCTGAAAAACCAGAACAATGTGTTTCCTGACCAACCAGAACTAATAGGTGGTGGTAAAATTCTTGGTAAAATTCCCATCATCCCTTGCTGGTACTAGAGAGTCTGTCACTTGAGAGCCTAGAGTTTGCATGTCATTGCCTTGTCCTGACACAAATGACGTGTAATTTGTGTCTGTTGTTCTAGAGCTGGCTCAGCAACATTACCAAGTCTGTGTGCTCCAACACTGTTTCTCTGGCTGGCGACGGGCCTGGGAGCACAGGAGAAGCATGCAAATCCACCAGGAGTGCATTGGTGAGCTAGCGGCAAGGGTTACCTTACGGAGAGTCTTCACACACTGGAAGCATTGTATCCTTTGTGTATGCTTCCATAGAGATGCCAGGTTCAAGATACTCCTGCAGGTGGACGGGGCAGATGAGCAATAATGCAAGAAGCAGCATTTGGGTCAGGCATGGTTGGACTGAGAAGCACTTGTTCATTAGAAAGGTACAGGTTAGTCCATAGTGAATGGGCATTGGAAGGGAGCAAGACTAGCACTTGGAACACATTAAGTAAAAACCTGTAGGGACTAGGATATGGCAGCAGGGAATTGCTGACAGTAGACAAGAGATGCGTCTTTTTAAACCAGTGAAGCCTCTAACAGCTTTGCTGCTACCAAAATGTCTCTGTGTGCATACCAGTGCAGAAAACCCAACGCTAAAGCAATTGTGGACTGGAATTCAGTGCCTGTGCCTGAAGAAGAGGGTGTGTTGTGTGTGTCTATAAAAGATACTTTATTTTTAACTTGATGACAGATGTTGTACTGTGCATGGAAGAGACCTGGAAGCACAAGCTTGCAGAAAAGCATCACCGGCACCATCTGTTGGTAAGAGCTTTGTAATATTTCAGGTGAGAGGGAATCTAGGCTATTTGGAATGATTTCCCAGAGCCGCACCTAGCCACATGTGTGTTCATGTTGATGGTGAGTGTGTCATGTATAGTATTTCCTTCCATGAAATGTTCAGCTCAGATACTAGATGCACAGATTCAGACTGTCATGGAATCCACCAAACTCTCTGTACCTCAGGGTGTTGTGTGTAGAGAAGACAGATTCATAGACTTTAAGGCCAGAAAAGGACCATCGTGATCATCTAGTCTGACCTCCTGCACATCACAGGCCACAGGACCTCACCACCCATTCCTGTAATAGACCCATAACCTCTGGCTGACGTACTGAAGTCCTCAAATCATAATGTAAATACTTCAAGTAATGGAGAGTCCACCACTTACATTAGTTTACACCTGAAAGTGACCCAAGTCCCATGCTGCAGAGGATGGTGAAACCCCACAGGGTCTCTGCCAGTCTGATCCAGGGGAAAATTCCTTCCCGACCCCAAATATGGTGATCAGTGAGACCCTGAGCTTATGGGCCCTGAGCTTATGGGCAAGACCCACCAGCCAGACACCTGGGAAAGAATTCTCTGTAGTAACTCCGAACCCTCCCCATCTAGTGTCCCATCACTGCCCATTGGAGATATTTTGCTAGCAGTTGCAGATTGGCTACATACCATTGTAGGCAGTCTCATCATACCATGCCTTCTATAAACATAGCTCAGTCTTGAAGGCAGTTAGGTTTTTTGCCACCACTGTTTCCCTTGAAAGGCTTTTCCAGAACATCACTCCTCTGATGGTTAGAAACCATCTAATTTCATACCTAAACTTCATGGTCAGTGATATCCATTTGTTCTTGTGTCCACATTGTCGCTTAACTTTAATATGATAGAGGACTGACACTCATATCTTGATGGGAAATCTCATCTGAGACATATCTTTCCAATAAAGAGCAAATCAAGTTATTGTTCCAATCAAGAAGCAAATTGACTCAGACCAATTGGTCCCTCATGCGCTCCCTGGCCCCTTCACTGTGAAAGCACTCGCATGTCCCAACATAAATAAATTCCTTCTCTGGCATTCACAGGGCCTCTGGCTTGTTGGAGAAGATATTATTCTGTAGTGTGAGGCAGTTTTGATCATCAAAAAAATGACCCTAAAGGCAGTGAGATTATATTTTGGAAATAGGTAGTAGGTAGTGTAACAGGAAGTGCTGGCCTTTTAAGGCAGGGTACATTCTCAGCACATAATTCTTCCCAGTTCAGCCCAGAATTGAGGCATTCTGGGATTTGTAGTTCAGAGAGACCATAAGAGTTAGAGGTCAGTAAAGAGCTGGGAGAGGGGAGAGCAGTATTTAAGATCCCCTTTCCCAGTACAGAGAGATCTTGGGAAGGGATAGGTTGTGAGTCTCCCTTGCTTCAGGGTAGGAGCAAGTTGTGGGTCTCCAGTCAGACAGGGAAAGGGCAGGACCTGTTGATCTCTCCATTGAGAGAGGGTGTGGGAAGGGGCCTGGGCAGTGATTGCTGACAGAGCAAGGGAGAGAGCTGGATGACTCAAGAAGAAACCCGAGGAAGGGAGAGGTTTTTAATTTAGCTGGAGAGCTAAACTCTCCAACCAGGGGGAGGGAGCCTGAGGCTCGGCTATGTATCCATGACACGGCAGTAAGACTGACCATTACAAGTAGCAACAAAGCTGGGTTCTGCGTGCCCAGCTTTGGCTATCTGTAAGGAGCAGATGTCCCAAGGGAAATTAGCTCTTGGCTGCTTGGTTATTCAGGCTACACAGTGAATGGTAAGTAAAATTCTGCTGATTGTTTTCTCAGCACTTTGGGTTTAATGCCTTGCGGAAGAACATTATAAATGCTCGTCTCCAGCAAATGAGAAGAAATTTGGCTCATCGGCAGTATCAAGTAATGGTGGGTTTAATTTGTGTTATGCTGTGTTTTATATGAGACCTTTCCTTGAACCTTCCCACCTTCTCTCACCTGTTCCCACAAAGTGTTCTCTAGTCAGTTGCATTGTTCCCTTGCTACCAGCAATTTCAGAAAATATCTCCTGTGTAAGTCTAGGGTCAGTCACAGACATATTGGCCTAGTTATGTGTTGTCATACAGCCCCATTATGAACCCCTTTGTAGCCAAGAAGATTTATAGCTTTTCTCTGTATGCAGGGAACAATTGGCTGTAACCCTGTGACAAGGAGAGTGAAGTGGTTCAAATAAGCTCAGCAGAGTTCCCATTATAGCAGCGCCTGGATGTAGCAACATTTCTATTTTCAATTGTTTGAGGACTCCAGGTCTGCATTAAAGACATTCAGAGCAGCTGGAAGAAAACAGAATTGCATCAGGCTTTTTAGACTGCTTTGTTTTGTATAGCAGCACAGTGTTCTTTAAGGAACTCTCCCTCCAGAATGTATTAACAGAACATCTGCATCGTCATTCTTTTGGATTCTCCCGCTCTTGCTACCTGAGTTTTTCCATCTCTTCTGTTTTGCTCCAGCTGCTGCAGAGCTTCTGGAATCGCTGGAAGTGTCGGTTAGAACAGGAGGAGGAAGAGCATCAGCGGTCCCTGACACTAGCAGCTCGCAACCACTACAGGTACTTCAGGGAAATATATTTTCAGATGCAACTAAGGAGCTGGAACTCACCAGCTCTTGGTTCTGATTTTAAATCTGGTAATACTTTGATGCGTGAGATCGTCCTGGCACATTATAAAGAGTGGTCTAGTTCTGAACCATACCTCATTTAAGAAACATGGGAGGGAAATTGACGTTGGTAAGCCATAAGCCTTGTCTAGGTTCACTTATTTTAAAAAAAAAAAAAAAATCTCCCACCAGTGATGGGAGCACTAATGTAGACACGGCATAGGCAGTTTTGCCACCAGGTTATATAGACCTGCACTGAGCAGGGTTAGAAAATAGGGTGGTAAAACATGGTCCCTGTCTACATGAGTGCTATCACCATAGGAGCCTAGAGTGGGAGAGATCATTTTTGGGTAGATGTTGTTGACTACCATAGAGGCTAAATTCCTCTTTCATCCCAGTGAAGATACTTATTCCAGGGTTGAGTGCATAATTATGAAGCAGTAGAAACTTTTTTGAAATTGTACCTGACTAGATTGTGTTTTTAAATAAATATGTAACTTCTGCTTTTGTTGCCTTTCTTTTGGTGGGTGGGATGAATCTGTATGGCATACTTAAAGCACTTTAAGGTAACACAATTATTTCCTGATTGAGACTGACTTCTTCAGGAAACTAAGTTATATGGAGCTGTCCAGGTCCAGAGCTGTACTTTCAACTAGAGGGAGGCTGTTTGCTGAATAGTTGGGTTTTATTTCAGGGTAACGCTTCTGCACAAGTCTGTCAGGTTGTGGTTAAGGAATGCCAAGTGGAGAAGACACAGGCAGGTATGGAGTATTTGTCATGTTTAAGTAGCTCTTACACGAGATTCAACCCAAATGATTCTAAAAGCTGGAGGATGAAGGATGGGTGAGTGTGCCAGTCATTTCTGTGGTGCAGCAGGTTCATAGGATAAAATGATGTCCTATCTGATCAATAGCTTGTTGAAAGAATTGTACATGAGCCAGTCAGGGCACTTCTCTGGGAACCAAAGCATGCTAATGTTGGCTGCTGGAGTTTCTAGGAAGGACAGGAAGCCTTGATTTATGACAGGAAGTTGATTTATGATCATTATTACTATTATTGTTTAGTTTCCAGTAGCGCCTACACTGTAAGCCTTGTTCTGAAATATTAATTTGTTCTGAGTGCAGCCTCCAGAATGAGCTGGAACTGTTGAGCTAGTTGGGTGGGATTGCTTTTCCACCACCTTCCCTGTGAGAAGTGTGGAGCAGAGTTTTATAAAGACTAGAAACAAACCCCAAAAGCTAGGTACACATAACACTGTTATACCCTGAAGTAGGAGAGTTTAGTTCAGATGGCCTTGTTGTGGTAGTCCCTTGGGTAGGGAGCACTGTTCTGAAATGAAACCAAGCCTGTCATTTGCTTTTTAGATGCAATATGCCAAAGCTGACAGTCACTATGGAAGAGTGATCTTGCCTGTCACCTTCCAGGCCTGGAAGAGGTTTAAGAACGATCAACACTGGTGGAGAGAGATGAAGGAAACGGCATCATGCTTTCATAGGTACAGTGGATTGTTCTTACGGACTGACTTTAAAAAGAGTATGTGCTTTGGGCTGCAGCAACCAGTGCCATGTGTAACTAAGACTAAAATGTGTTGTACAATCCACTTAGGTCACCCCATGAAAAGAAAAGGTGACTTACTGGAACCTGTCGTTCTTCAATAGTTGCCTCTGCGCCTTCCTACATGTTGTTCCCTTGCATCTTGACACTAAGGGTTACAGAATCTCACAGGTGGGAATGCTCAGAGGCTGTTGAATAAATAGTAATGTTATTTTGGATAACAGAAAGAATCTGGCTGTTGAGAGGCAGTGTGGTCTAGTGAATTGAGATGAGACAGAGGCAGGAACCCGTGATGTCTCATTTTGGCTCTGACACTGACTTGGAGCTTGTCTGCACATAAACTGGAACCACTGCAACTGTAATCACATTGTTTGCAATTCACACCTTTGTTTACTTTGATGCAACTTTCTGCATGGGCACTCTGCATTGGTTTAAAGCTAGTTTACATCATTTCAGTTGGCTCCTGTTATTTACCAGGGACAATATTTACCATGAGCAAGCTAAACTGCTATAAGCCAAGTTTAAACTAGTGCAGTGTTCATGCAAATTTGTACTCATTTTAACTAAATCACAACATCACAGCTTTAGTTAAACCGGAGCAACTTCTGTGTATAGACAAGCCCCAAATGTATAACTGAAGTGAGTAAAAATCAATGTTGGTCACAGTGAAATAAGTATCCAGCTGCAGACTTGCACTAAAATAACTAACCTCCAACCAATGTAGTTATTCTGCTTCTAGTTTCCGTATAGATAAGTCCTTGCACTGTTGCCTTGGCATGTCACTAATGGCTTTCCTTCTCCAGAGGAGCTCAGCACCCCCCTCCCCAATGAAATAAACAGAAGCAGTGGGTGCTCATCACCTCTGAAAGGCCACTTACTTGTCCCTCAGTTTTCCCACCTGTAAAGTAGGGATAATGAAATTACTAGCCTACTTCACTGGGGTGTTGTGGTGGTTGGTTAATGATTTGTACAGTGGGTTGAGGATATACAATGCTATATTTATTTGGTACATTGTTATCATCTTTTCACTTCTGTAATGATAGGGGGAAAAACTGAGAAAAATATTACTCTTTAGAGATTTTAAAATAACTTTTGTGGGCTCTTATTGTTTGCATGAATTCAGTCCTGACTCTGAGCTGGCAGGAGTGTGATGCAACTAAACTTAAGCATCGCTTCAATTTTCTGATTAGAAAGCACATGACGCAGCACAGCTTCTCTAAAGGGGGGCTGTGTC
Organism: Mauremys reevesii; assembly: GCF_016161935.1. NCBI lineage: Eukaryota > Metazoa > Chordata > Testudines > Geoemydidae > Mauremys > Mauremys reevesii. The sequence continues at coordinate 21,301,798 of NC_052640.1, read as the reverse complement.
CAGACCTAGATTCCTACAATGGACTCCCTCCTGGGAAGCATTTTTCCTTTTAAGTCAGAAGAAAAACATCTTTTTTAACACTGACTCCTCCTTCCCAGCATGCCTGGGCCCTGAACCCAGATGGCTTTTAAATTATTTTTATGGTCTAGAAATGATTACGTCTTAGGTTGATGAATTTCTGCCATCAAAAGCCAGGCTGCACAGCTTAAAAACAAGCCACAAAGCGCCTTGGTACTGTTTTAGAAGATACCTTGCTTTCTAGGAGACACACATGTAGGTTTGGAGGGTGGCTTGAGTAATGAGGGCAGCTACTCTTCTGAAAGCAATTAGAGGAGTTTGTTTTGGCTAAATCGGAGTGCAGCTGTGGCACACTGGAGATCAGAATAAAGAGCAGGCCCTAAGCCTGTATTTTTCTAGCTCAGGAGTCTGAATGAGGTGATTAAAGGAAAATTGTTTGCTGATACGTAGCTTGTGCCTCCTCAGCCAGAAAAGGGGTTGAACATATGGGGAAAGATTTTTAAAGGCACAAATGACTGTTAAGTGAATGTTGCCCCTTGACCTGAATGGTTAGCCAATATTTGGGGCCTGGCCTGATTTGTGTCAGTTAGGAGGAGAAAATTATTGAGTCAGGTATTTGTTTGATGCAATTATGTTTATTTACAAAAAAAGTACACGCAGTCTCATTGCCCTGAACGCAGGGAACAAGGAACAAACAAGAGGCAGTGTCCTTGTCCAAAAATCCAAGCCTGCTTTCCAAACAGTTCTGTGTGCAGAAGAAGTTCTCTTGGCTTCCTCCTAGGGCCACACTCACCAATGCTTATCTCGCTTTCTGATCTTGTCTCCTTCTGACACACACAGCTCCACCACTCAGTGTCCCAGCCCCTGCATTTGCAATCAGTCTATGGATACCATCTTATTCTCCCTGAGTTAGTTATTGCTGTGGCGTTCCCATGCTATCCAGGGCCATGGGTGGCACCTTCTGTTGTTTACTCCTTAAAGATCTTAATTACTACTTTCATTTAGTCTGAATGAAAGATGGGTAGCGTGACCATCAGCTTCAACAAGGTCTGCGATTGCCCCTAAATTAAACACGCTTGCTGGCAGCCACCAACACCCTCCATCACAACACGCCTAAACCCTATTGATTTTCAACCTATTAAATTGCTGTTTGTACCTTTGAAAACATCTAATAAACTGCAGTAGCCTCCTGTTCAGAAGTTACCTGGTCAGCCCTGAGTCATCTTCCAGTTGTGTTGAGGTTAGGGAAGGGCTGGGACCTGTTGGCAGGTTCTGAAGTCTATCCAGGTTAAAGAGTTTTGGAAACAGCTCCTCCTTGGAACTGCTGTTTCAGTCTGAGATTGGTGCCGTTCCAGTTGGGCTGCTGCCTAAGCTTCTGGGCTGGTAAATGTTCACATCAGTTGGGCAATGTGTGTGTGTCATGTATAGTGTTATTACTCCTCCCCTAGATCTCTCCTCCATAGATATAGATATATATAGTGCTTTACGGCAGTGGTTCCCAAACTTTTTAGTAAGGGGATCCACCAACTGCATTTTGTCGTTTCTGGGTACCCACCATTACGAATGGTGTGTGTGTGGGTGTGTGTGTCTGTGTGTTACTGTTTACTATTTTTTAATCTTTTATTAATTGAAACACAAAAGAAAAACCCCCTCCCCAGCCCCTTGCACTTACTTTCCCAGCCCTGTCCTCTCTTGTGGCTAGAGAACTCTAATAGGGCTCCTGCTACACCCCATTACTCCCTCAAGTAAGAGTGGAAGACAGGCTACCACAGAAAACACAAAAGAGCCTTCCAGGCTGTCTCTGTGCTGGGAAGGAATTAGCATCTCCAAGATCCTCTCATATCTGGGGACTTTACTGAAACAGACTCCAAAAAAACAGATTCCTCTCCCAGCAAGGGGGCCACACAATCCCAGTCTTCTCTTGTATCAAGGTGAGGGGAACATCCCTGCTCCCCCATCCCTGGCCTGGCCTGGCCCTGTCCCATCCTGCCCCCAAGTCCCCTGCTCAGCTCATCCTGCTCCTGCAACCCCAGCTGGCCCCTCTCTCCCTGCAGCCAGGCCACAATTGCTACCATGCTGATGACTTTCTGCTTGCTTGGTCCAGCCACTTCCTCTACACTGCTGCCACTGCCCATATCCCGCTCTCCACATTGCTGCCTGCTGTCCAGGGGAAGTGAGAGCAGGGTCTGGGTGGCAGTAGCAGAGCAGAGGAAGAGACTGGAGCCAACAAGTGGACAGTCCTCAGCCAGTCTTCAACCCGTGTGTGCCCTGGGGTGCTTTCTCTGTGCTGCTGTCTGCACCCTGTTCTCAAGGCTGCTGCCTATGTTAAGTGAGAGTGAGGGTCAGGTGGAAGCACTTCCAGGGCACGCACAGGGCTGGGACAGGCTGCTGACTGTCCGCTTGCTGGCTCTGTTGACTTTATCTGCATTGCTGCTGCTGTCCGGATCCTGCTCCCCACACTGCTGCCTGCTGCCCAGAGGAAGTGAGAGTGCTGGGGTGGGGGCACATCTGTGGGGCACAGATAACCCAATCCCTTAGTGGGTTAGGACCCACTATTTGGAAATCACTGCTTTACGTTTTGAAATACTTTACAAACATATCCCCATATACCCTTGCAAGGAAGGCAGGCAGGCAAATCTATTAGCCCATTTTATAGAGGAGGAAACTGAGGCAACAAGATTAAATGATTTGCCCAAGGTTACACATTGAGGCATTGGCAGAGGAGTGAATAGATCACAGGAGGCCATTTGGTCCAGTGCTTAGACCATTCTGCCTCCTATACGTTTTTGTCTTGATATTTTTCTGCAAGTCCATTTTACAACATTTGCTAAATTTGTAACTCAAACCACTGACATGTTTTAGAAAAAGAAAAGAAGTTGTGTCTGTCTTTAAATATGACAAATCATAGATTAAGGTCTGTCAGTGTGTGGAGGTAGCAGGGCTGTGTTTATAGCTTTTGAAGAAGAAGCACAAGGTTATATTATATCATTTTCTTTCAGATATATTGTCAATGAGGGAACTGGAAATTAGAATAATCTGTGTGGAAATAGGGAATTCTAGCAAATTCAGCAGAACAATAAATGTTTTCTTACCATTCAGTAGTCTAAGTGGGATTTCAAGGAGCAGTGGAATGGACTGTATACTTGTGTGTGTAATTAATTATTTTTTAAAAATCCATGGAATAAAGAGGTGTAATTGACTTCTAAAACAGTCTTGCCTGATGCTATAAAATCTAAGCAACTGCTTAACAAATGGTTTAAATTTGGACAGACTGGCATTGTCATCAGAGCCCATAAGGCCAGTCCCTTAGATGTTAGACAGGATTCATTGGTTCCACTGACATTCTTCATTCTTGCTTGCAGGGAATTGTTGATGAGACAGGTATTTGACACGTGGTGGCTGAGTGCATGTCAGCATCGAGAGAACCGTACGAGAGAGAGAATGGTAAATGCAGCACTTTCCCTTGGACTTCACCAAGGGGATAGATGGAACAGTTTCCTGATCACCTCCTATGAACATGAGCAGCACGAGATGGGTTTCCACCCATTGCTATTCCACTTGAGTGGCTGGAGACCACATGAGACGATTCCCTGGGTCCATCACCACCTCTGAGGAAGCTTGCCCTGCTGCTCATTACAGCCCATATCATGAGTTCACCAATTTTCTCCTGTCTGTTGCAGGCCATTCTTCACTCTAAGCAGCAGGTGTTGGTTCGTTTCTGGTGCTCCTGGCGCAGGAGAACAGTGGTGTGTTTGGAGGAGCGAGAGAGCACGGCTCTTGCCCATGATCATTACTGCCACCTACTGCTGCGGAAAACTTTCCATTTTTGGAAGAAGAACATTCAGGAGATTAGATCAGAGTAAGAGGCAGCTTGAAAGGGAGACTGATCCTGATTCAGTCTCAAAATTGGCCCCTTTCACAAAGGAGTTTCTGATTCACACCAACACTGTCCCTTAACATGTTTTAGAAGCTGTTAGCACATCCTAAATGTTTACATATTTAATACATGTACTTTCCCAGCACAATAGCAAATGTGGACTCAGGCTTGGTGCTAGAAAAGCACAACAGGTCTGGGTCAGTAAGAGAACTGTCTGGTCTGTTTTTCCTTTAGGAGGATCAAGGAGGTGAAAGCTATTAGGTTTCACTATTCAAAGTGCCTGAAGTGGTCTTGGGGCAAGTGGAGAAAGGTGAGAATTGGAGCAGGTAGAGAGTTCTGAATCCTCCTCTATTTATAGATCACCTGTGCTCATCATTTAGCTGCTTAGCAGACACCATATCAAAGGCGTTGTATGGTCGTAATACTAGTTAGTCGTGGGCTACCCTAACCAAAGGCTGCTCTCTCCAAGGAGAGGTAAAACACTGCAATAAGGGAGGAGTAGGAATAGTGTGGGAGGATGAGAGGAAGTTCTTTGTTTGTCCTGCATTGCTCCCCTGCTCACAGAGGCGGGGAGGGCAGGCCTGTGGCTCAGTGGTGTTACCCAGACTGTGGTTTTGGGACTATTACATGAATGTGTGTGTGAAGACTTCCCCGACCAGTACACTCTCTGTGCTTCCCAGATCATCACTTAAGTGCTCCAGTCCCTGAGGGGAACTCCTGGGAAATACCACACAGTGCTTTCTGTTCTCAGGAAGGTTTTTATTAAATAACCCTTTTTAGAAAGACGATAGTTAAATATTACACCAATCTCTAGCTCTGTGATGATTGGTACCTGCATTAAACATTATCCCCAGTTCACAGAACCTTGTGGCAACCTTCTGATTGTAACCGTTCTTCCCGTCTCTTGTGAATGGGATATTAGCAAAAAGCATGTCCACTGCTGTTTCAACCAGCCTGACTTCAATAAAGACTGTTACTCCAAGGGCACCCTGGTGCACCCTTTACGGGAGCCTAGTGCTCTCTCACTGCTGCAATGATTCTAGGACAATACACGCTGCTGGCTGGAAGTAGCAGCCCAGCTAGCATGCTCCAGATACATTGAGTGGGAGAAGGGTCATATCATCATCCCCATTGCAAATCCCAAAGGCTCATGGCCTCCTTGCAAATTGAGTGCCACCTGGATCAATTTCTGATAAGGTTCTTAAGGTGGTCTGATTGCGTACTCAGTTTATGTCCATCACTAGCAATCATGTAGTGCCACCAAAGCTTTTGGTGCCACATGAATGCCAGCCTTGTAGCGGCATTCCTTGGTACATGCACTACAAAATTTGTTGCCTTTTCATTCCTATAATATGTGCAAAGCAAGAAAGCCACCAAAACCAAACCAGTGCTGATGAAGGTGGTTGCTGGGTTTGGCACTGAATATCCTAGTTTCTGATCTTGTCCTGCCACTTGATATGGAGCAGCTGACAGACAGCAAAAATTGAAAATTTCAGTCTCTTGTGTTCAGCCTTCCTTGGGGCCCACGTTTCACGAGGAGGGTCATATGCTGTTTGGCATATCAGCCTCAGGGATGATAGCTTTTTCCCAGAATATAAAGGTTTGCTGATCTGGTGGTTGGAGAAGCAGGGCTATCAGACCTGTGTTGCTGGGGGGGTCATAGGTGGGAGTGGGGTTTCTGTTGTCTTGTTAACTGGCACCAAAGTAAGCCATAAGGAAATCAGAGATTTGTGTCCTCTTCATGTGAGGGGAACAAAGTCAGCACTGCACTTCCCTTCTTTTGAACAATCTGATTGCAGGGTCCCTTTTCCCTAAATTACCCTTATATTATTAAATAAATCCTGGCGTCTGAGTATTCGCCAGCTCCATTGTTACTGCTAGTGAGGTGTATCTCATGAGCCATGGGGGGAGGCCTGGACCTTTAATTTATTTGGGCTCTGCCCTACGTATGACTTGTCATCAGATCCCAGGTATTAGATTTAGGCTTGGTTTGGTGGTTGGGTGATGAGACCAGGAATCATGTGACAGTAGCCTGTGGCTTCCTATGAGAGAGAGCCTTGTCTGTCAGAGGGAGGAAGGTCGGGGCTAGGAAAGGCCATGGGGAAGTTTCTCCAGAGATGAGCAGAGTCTGGAGTAGGCCTGGAAGAGCTCTCCTGCTTAGAGAGATCTGACAGTTAACTGGGGCCTGAAGCCACAATACAAGGGTACCTGGGAGACAGCCCATCAGGGAAGTGCTCTTAGCGGATCTAGAGGGGACCAGGGTCAAAGAGGAGAAGGGGAAGGACTTTCCATACCAGTCATAGGGAAAGGCCTGACTGAAGTGACCTGCAGTGACAGGTGGGAGCAGAAGCTGTAAGGGGAACAACAGCCTCGAGAAGAAGACACTTGAGGCTATACCATGCAGCAGAACCTGGGTTTTGGAATGAGCAGCTGAGCCCAGCAAAGGGATGAAGAAACTGTGGAGTGCGGGACAGAGTGGTTCTGGTTTAAGGTGACATTGGAACTGTTTTAATAGATGAACCCCCAAGAAGGGGGGGGGGGAGTGTTAAACTGCCCCCTAGGCTCTTGTGCAAGTTAGAGTACCTGAAGGGGGAAACTGAGGCAGCAGCAAGGTCTGGTGCCAGTTCAGGTAAGACCCTGTTACGCTGCTCTATGGGAGTGATGCTTCCTTGGAGGTTGGGGATCATAGGCGGGTAACTTCTCTTTCTCTTCCCACACAGTCTGATTTTCTTTTTTGCTTGTAGTATGTGGGACATCGGTCTAAGAAGTGGAAGACATTGGTGCGAGCAGACATGTATTATCAGCATTCACTGCTGGCCAGGGTTTTGGCTGCCTGGAAGGTAGGAGGATTATGTTCGCTTCATTGCTGAAGCTTGCTGTGTCTGCACCCACCACTCTGAGGAGGGAATGCCAGATCTGTGTATGTGTTTGACTTTAGGGTCCACACAAAGAGTATGATGCCTAATGCTGCTACCGCTACTGGAGAGTCTCCCTTGAGCTCCATTGGTGGAGCCCTGTGTTTTTGGAGTACAGAGATCTGAGGTCTCTCCTGGCTTGTGTGGCTGTATATATGTGAGATGTAGATAGCTGCCAGTCACTCAGGATGGCAAACCGTATGTTGCTAATGTATAATTCCTATTGACAGTAACAAGAGGAGTGCTAAACTGTGGTGGGTGCAGCTTCTGCATCTGCTCCTGGACAGCTGCTGCTGAGAGTTCCCCAGAGAACTCCTCACCATAGTGTTCCTAACAGCTAGGGGAAGTCTCACTTCAACCCTGCTTTCCTTGCAGAGTTACCAGCAAAACATACAGTGCATTCTACGCCAAGTCGATGAAAAGGATGAGGAGCGTAATAGGGCGCTGTTGCGGTAAGCCTGCCCCTCCCCATGCAACTCTAGAAAGAAGCAGCTTGCCCTGGACCTCCTTGACTGGCACATTCAGTAATCCCTGAACTTTTGACACTGAGAACTAACTCTCCCCTGCGTCATCATTTTTCTGCATCTCAGCTGACCTAAAAGGAATGGTAACATTCTCATGGGACTCGATGCTGGCTGTGACCTTCTTGTGGATACGTAGGGTTGTGAGGCACCTCGCTACCACCTGCGTTTAGCATGCGTAAGCCTTGCCTGTGCCTCTCAAGGGTCCGCTCCCCAGCTCCACGGGCAACATGAGCATTCCCTTCTAGGCCCCACCAGCCCCTCTGTCTCTCTACAGGCTAGCAATGGGCACACTCCAACCCTCGAGCCCTCCCAGTGTCTCCCTGGTGTGTCCAGCCCTGGGTGCACTGCACACTCACAGTATTCACAGATTTGCTGCTTCCAACAAAACAGTAAACCTCAGTTTATTAGTTCCACCTCAGATCACCGCCCCTCCGAACACACTAGCATTTAGATATGTTTATAGTAAAATCCAGTATATGTTTATTTAACAAAGCATAGAGATTGAAATAATAGAAGTATTGAAAACATTTGGTTATGTATGAAATAAAATCATAACATATTCTAGATCTTAGAGTTAATTAACTAGATGCTCTCAAGTCTCGTAGAGTAACGCTCATCCTTGCAGTGCTTCACAGCCAGGTTGGCAGTGACCCTCCTTTCATGACACACAGTGTCAACTTGCCTCCTAGGGAAGACCCCCGTATATTTCCCCAACCCCCAAACACATACCAGTCCCATCCTTTGTCTTTATTCATAAACAGGGCTCCCTATCTCCCTCCCCCCCACAGTTTTTCATCTTGTAGATTTCACAATCTCTTCTTTTGCCTGTGGTTCAGTATGCAAGTAGGCATAGAGTGTGAGGCGTACAGTATACAAATGACCATACAGAGAGAGAAGTGTCTGCTGCCTCCTGCCTGAAAGGAACATCTCCGACGTAGGTCACATCCTGGTGACCTGCCTTAACTCCAAGACCTTAAGAACATAATTTTCCATAGAGATACATAACTCCTTAACTACTATCCTTACATGCATTTTGCAATAATGATGACCAGAGCGCTATTGTCTCTCAGGAGAGACTTCACATGCCACCATTTGGTGAGCTATTGTGCATATATCCCAGCAGATCCCTCTTTGTGCCAGTTGGCATCAAGAAATCCCTGGGTGACTTTGCCCGTTATGCACAAGTCTCTTAAAGCATCTGTTGTTCAGTTTCAAAGCCTTCTCCTTGTGGCAGAACTGTTCTTGTGGTGCCTGCTGGAGCCACAACTCAGAACAAACGTAGGATCAGACCCCAATAAACATATTGGCTACTAAACTACATCCTGTCCTTGTAGTGGATGGACTCTGCTATGATCTTAAAGTGATGGTGCTCTTGGAGCAGATATAGTTTGTCTTGTTTCTTACAGGTGGCAGGCCCAGGAAGGGCCTTGGTCACCCTGCATTATCTGCAGTCACTTTAGTTTTTTGTATCAACTGGGAACTGTATTTTGCTGCTGGTTTTTTTTTTTCCAGTGCCTGGCTGCACTTTCAGGCATGATGTCAGGTGCTTGGCTATGTTTAAGACACTAGAAACAAAGGTGGGTTTGTGGATACAGCAATTTTTAGGGTTCCTCTTCATGAATGGAAAGGTGCCAAAGGTCGAGCCAGCTTCCAAGAGGAGGGGAAAAGTATGTGGTGAAAATCACTGTTGATCTTTAGGTTTCTGTTTCCCACTTTGTCCTTAGACAAGTGCTGAGTATCTGGAGAGAAAATACTGTTGCCCTTGTGGGTGAAGCTAAGAAAGCTGTACAGGCAGAACTGCACTACAGGAGATCAACTCTCTCAAAGGTGGGATCTGTGTAGGGGACTTGGAGGCCATTTTAGCCAAGAAGTAGAACTAGTCCAACAGGAGTCACTTCAGGGAATAGTACAGTAGTACTTAGTCGGGGGAAGCTTACAGCTTCACATAGGAGCCACTACAAAGAAGGATGCAGAAGCTGGGGAACTTGCTGCTCTGAGTCCCAGCCTATCTCAGCAGGAGTCTCTGCCGGCACTGGCTGTGAGGGAGTCCACAGCTTTTCGCTATTCCATTTCCTGGAAGGGAATAGCATTGCAGCTTTGGCTGTGTGGAGGAAAACCCCTTCAAGAAATTCAAAGGGGATACGGGCTGAACGGCTGCTCTTAGGAACCCTGCTCGGGGGGCATAGAATTTTCCCCCAGAATTTAATAGAGGGTTTTCCCACACCTGCTTCAGTTCACTTGTGTGATGGGGTGATGGGCGGCACTTGTGGTACTGGTGATGGGAGGCACTTGACTTCAATTCTAACCTCCAAAGAGTCCTGCAGTATTAGTTTGTATCCTGTCCCTCTGCTCTGACTCCCTAGGTGCTACTCCAGTGGAGGGACGCTACCTGTCTGCGGGTGTACTGCCGTCAGCAGGAGGCAGAAGCTCTGAGGCAGGCCAGAAGGTGTTTGGATATGGGTGAGCCTCGGGGACGAGGAATGTAAAGCACTCTCCAAAGGACCTGGTCACTGTGTTAGAGCAGGGTGTGGCTTTGTTGCATGACTTCTGACACTCATTTTTTCGTGTGTGGAACCGAGAAGCACACATCTCTGTAAGGCAACCATGTATTTGCTCTGCATAGATGAGATGAACTGGCTCTGTCATGAAGACTGTGTGGTAGTGACATTGTTCTACAGGGTTTTCTGCAATGTAATGGGTGTTCATGGGTTGACTAGCTGTGTACAAATTAAGAGATTGTTCCTAGGCTAGAAGAGATGGTCTACTGGATAGGAGAGTGGCCCAGGATTCAAGCAATTTGCCACAGGCTTCTTGTGTGACCTTGGACCAGTCACTAAATCTACCCTGAGCCTCAGTTCCTCATCTCTAAAATAGGGATAACACTTCCTCCTCGCAGGGGTGTTGTCAAGATAAAATTAATTAATGGTTGTGAGAAGCTCAAACAGTACAGTGATGAGGGCCAAACAAATACCAAGAGGTTCAGGCAAATCTTGATTAAAAGTAGGGCTGTTGATTAATTGCAATTAACTCCCGCGATTCAAAAACATGAATCACGATTAAAAAAAATTGTGATTAATTGCACTGTTAAACAATAGAATACCAATTGACATTTATTAACTATTTTTGGATGTTTTTCTACATTTTCAAATATATTGATTTATATTACAACACAGAATACAAAGTGTACAGTGTTCACTTTATATTTTATTACGAATATTTTCACTGTAAAAATGATAAAATTAATATTTTTCAATTCACCTCATACAAGTACCATAATGCAATCTCTTTATCGTGAAAGTGCAACTTACAAATGTAGATTTTTTTTACATATCTGCACTCAAAAACAAAACAATGTAGAACTTTAGAGCCTACAAGTCCACTCAGTCCTACTTCTTATTCAGCCAATCACTAAGACAAATAAGTTTGTTTACCTTTTCAGGAGATAGTGCTGCCCACTTCTTATTTACAATGTCACTTGAAAGTGACAACTTTTGTAGCTGGCATTGCAAGGTATTTACGTGCCTGATATGCGAAATATTCATATGCTCCTTCGTGGTTTTGCTACCATTCCAGAGGACATACTTCCATGCTGATGAGGCTCATTAAAAAAAATGTTAATTAAATTTTGACTGAACTCCTTGGGGGAGAATATTATGTCTCCTGGTCTGTTTTACCTACATTCTGCCATGTATTTCATATTATAGCAATCTTAGATGATAACCCAGCACATGTTGTTCGTTTTAAGAACACTTTCACTGCAGATTTGACAAAGCAAAAGAAGGTACCAATGGGAGATTTCTGAAGATAGCTACAGCACTGGACCCAAGGTTTAAGAATCTGAAGTGCTGTCCAAAATCTGAGAGGGGTGAGGTGTGGAGCATGCTTTCAGAAATCTTAAAAGAGCAACACTCCGATGCGGAAACTACAGAACCCGAACCACCAAAAAAGAAAATCAGCCTTCTTCTGGTAGCATCTGACTCATGATGATGAAAGTGAACATGCGTCAGTCTGCACTGGTTTGAATTGTTATCGAGCGGAACCCATCATCAGCATGGACGCATGTCCTCTGGAATGGTGATTGAAGATGAAGGGGCATATGAATCTTTAGCGCATCTGGCACATAAATATTTTGCAATGCCGGCTACAACAGTGCCATGAGAACGCCTGTTCTCACTTTCAGGTGACATTGTAAATAAGAAGCAAGGGCAGCATTATCTCCTGCAAATGTAAACAAACTTGTTTGTCTGAGTGACTGGCTGAACAAAAAGCAGGATTGAGTGGACTTCTCGGCTCTAACCTTTTACATAGTTTTATTTTTGAATGCAGTTTTTCTTTTGTACATAATTCTACATTTGTAAGTTCAACTTCCATGATAAAGAGATTGCATTACAGTACTTGTCTGAGGTGAATTGAAAAACAGTTTCTTTTGTTTTTTATAGCACAAATATTTGTAATAAAAAATAATAATATATAGTGAGCACTGTATACTTTATATTCTGTGCTGTAATTGAAATCAATATATTTGAAAATGAAGAAAACATCCAAAAATATGTAAATAAATGGTATTCTATTATTGTTTAACAGTGTGATTAAGCGCGCGACAGCCCTAATTAAAAGTAACTAGGATTAATAATGCTTTCCGTCCAAGACTCACAAAATACTTTATACATTTTTGACTTAATGTTACAGCCCCGCCACTTACAGGTAGGAGGTGGTATTATCCCCATTTTCCAGATGAGGAAACTGAGGCACAGAAGTCAAGTTACTTGTCTGAGGTCATAACTAAAGTTATTGGCAGAGCTGGAAAGACATTGCAGGTCTCCTGACTCCCTATCCTATGCCTTAACAACAAGACCATTCTTCCTTCTGGGTGAAATACTATCGTAGGCACTGAGAAATATTGTCAAACAAACCTGGAGATTAAAAAGCTGGTTTCTTGGGTGCTCCTGACTGAGATAGAAATGGGCATCCTGCTGGTTCCTTGATTCATGGTTTCTTCTTGTAACAGTGCATTTAAGGGCCACGTTTCTTCACTGGAAGGAATTCACCATGAGGTCCTTGGTGCTGAGAGTCCAGCTAGACACTGCAGCTCAGCACCACCAGAGGCAACTGCTGCGAGAGTGCCTGGCAAAGTGGAAGCAGTATCATCTGCAGTGCATAGGAAAGATGGTGAGAAGGAGCAGGGATAGTGAGAGGTGAAAGCTCTAGTCTGAGGGAGAAAGCCCTCTCCGCAGCAGATGCCCCTTTAGAGGGGCACTTTTACAGACAGATTTCATTTCCACAGTCTAAGCTGGAGAGCAGTGGGAGCCTTGTGCAACATGGAGGAGTTGGCATCTCTGTGCATCACCTGTCACAGCATAAAGCCCTCGGGAGAAGGGAGTGGAGAGCATTCTCATTTGGGAGGGGAGATTGGGAAGGGCTGGGATTGCCCTGTGTGGGCTGTTGGTGAGGGAAATCCATGCTGGGCTCAGGCATATTTGCCAAAGGCTGGACTGTCGAGCGGTGTCATACTGATGTTCTCTGGCTGTCATTAATGCTAATGAAAGGTTACTATGGGTGGGTCCCTGTTCTGCTTTTCTGCCAGCTGGCCCAGATAAGTGGTGTGTGTCTGTCAGTATGACTTATTGTGCTGATTCCATGACAGCTCCTGCAGAGACGGGGAGACCAGCTGATGGCTCAGAGACTCTGCTCTACCTGCTTTTCCTGCTGGAAGAGACAGGTGAGTCACTATCCCACAGAGACAGGCACTGAGCCTCCTGCTGGTCCTGTCCAACTTTCTCCTTCAGACTCCATCTGCGGCACTGAAATACAGCGATATGGGGGGAGTGTAAGGAAGCTTGTGTCCAAATATCCTCTGGGCTGGTGGCTCCGTTAGCATGAGGTACACCCATCCCTGTGGCCTTAGGGTAACCCTCTCAGCCTAAAGACAAGGGATGGAGTTCACTCAAATTCCCATCACCCACTTGCACTGGGTGTCGGTGTCGGCTGCAGTGTGCAAGGGTTGGCAATGTTTAAAGAAAAAGCCACCTCCAATGAATGATATTCAGCAGCTCTTTCTTGTGGCCAGTGGAAATGTCCCATGGGTGATGGGAGGCAGCCCTGCAGGCTAAAGAGTTAATCCTTTTGCTTTCAAAACTGAAAGGTTAATGCCTTTCAGCCGCTCCATAGGTGGGGCCTTTCTCTGAGCTTACATGCAGTGTGTGTGACCCTTACGAAGGAGTTGAAGGCACAGGGAGCTGATGCATTCTCCCACTGCAATCTCCATCGCCTCTGTAAATCACATCACTTCATCTTCTGCTGGGATCTCTGGGGTATAGCACATACATGCCTAACCGCTGAACCAGGTGCTGTGTGATTTGTTTTGTTAACAGCTGGCACAGAAGCAATGGGAACGGCAGGAGACAGTGCGGGCACTGTGGCATTGGTCACTCTCGCTGCAGGGGAAGGTAAGGTGTGCATATGGTGCACTTTGGAGTCTGCACTGTGTATGCATGTATGGTCAGCTCCCCTGGCAGATGGGCCAGGGAGCACCTTCTCCTCTTTGTTTCATCTTCAGAGCTCCCTGTGCTGCTCTGAGGTGCTGGGTATCTTTGGTCCCTGATGCTCCTCTGATAAAAACCATTGGCCTGGGACTCCTCTGTCTAACTCCAGCTGATTTCCTCACCCTGTCCCCCACCCCTTTAGTACAGAAACTAGCCATGATACACCTCTGGATGTTACTGTCCTGTGGAGGGACTTATGGTCTGCAGGGGGAGTTTTTGGTGCCTAGGTCTCTCTCCTCTGAGAGGCAGTAACTCTTGTAGCAATGCTCTTGCAGCTTGCTGCTCCTTCTTCTTTTTTGCTGCAGGTGTTTGATGCCTGGCTGGGGTTTGCCCTGGAGCGGCAGCGGAAGAAAGGCCGCATTGAAAAAGCTGTAGCGGTTTACCGTGCTGCCCTGTTGAAGGAGGGTGTGACCCAGATCCTGACGTATATGGCTGGCATGAAACAGTTACGGGGACAGCTTCAAGCCCAGTACCAGCTGAAGGTAAACAAGACTCACATCATTGCTCTGTCCTGGGCACTACACCTGCCCTGAAGCGAAGTGGGATTTCAGGTTTTATGTTCATTGCTTCTCTGATATAGAGATACCACTCTGTCCTCATCTCCCAGCAGCCTCATTGTCCCTTTGCTCAGCGGGGTCTGTAACACTTCAGACAGGTGCTGCTAGGTAGGAGATTGAAGTCCAGGACCTCCATGGTAGCATTTTCTGAAATGCTTCCAGTTCCACACGCAGGGTCCCTTAGACAGGCAGAACTGCTGGGTCTCAGTGTCTGGATGAGACAATGGTGTAGAGAGGAGGGATTTAGATGTATTAGGAACTGGGGAAATTTTTGGGAAAGGGGGGCATATACAGAAAGGATGGGCTCCACCTACACCAAAATGGAAACAGATTACTGGCCCTTAAAATTAAAAAGGTCGTAGAGCAGTTTTTAAACTAAGGGTTGGGGGAAAGCTGGCAGGTGCGTAGGAGCATGTGGTTTGGGCAGAGACATTTCTTGGGGGAGGATCTATTAATGGAGATTCTCTATGTCCTATAAGGAAGAGAGGATTGAAGATGATAAAATACGGGTAGGATCTGATGAGAAACAGTCAAATGAAAAAGAGTTCCATTCAATTACAGCTAAAAAGTGACTAGTTATTAAAGTGCTTATACACAAATGCTAGAAGTCTAAATAATAAGATGGGTGAACTAGAGTGCCTCATATTGAATGAGGATATTGATATAATAGGCATCACAGAAACTTGGTGGAATGAGGATAATCAATGAGACACAGTAATACCAGGTTACAAAATATATTGGAAGGACAGAACAGGTCGTGTTGGTAGGGGAGTGGCACTATATGTGAAAGAAAGCGTAGAATCAAATGAAGTAAAAATCTTAAATGAACCAAACTGTACCATAGAATCTCTATGGGTAGTAATTCCATGCTCTAATAAGAATATAGCAGTAGGGCTATATTACCGACCACCCGACCAGGATGGTGATAGTGACTGTGAAATGCTCAGGGAGATTAGAGAGGCTATTAAAAAAAAAAATCAGTAATAATGGAGGATTTCAACTATCCCCATATTGATTGGGTAAATGTCACCTCAGGACGGGATGCAGAGATAAAGTTTCTTGACACCTTAAATTACTACTTTGTGGAGCAGCTAGTCTGGGAACCCACAAAGGGAGAGGCAATTCTTAATGTAGTCCTAAGTGGAGCACAGGAACTGGTCCAAGATGTGAATATAGCTGGACCACTTGGTAATAGCAACTATAACATAATTATATTTATCATCCCTGTGTTGGGGAAAACACCACAGCAGCCCAGCACTGTAGCATTTAATTTCAGAAAGGGGGACTATACAAAAATGAGAAATTAGTTAAGCAGAAATTAAAAGATACAACGCCAAAAGTGAAATCCCTGCAAGTTGCATGGAAACTTTTTAAAGATACCATAATAGAGGCTCAACTTAAATGCACACCCCAAATTAAAAAACATAAGAGAACCAAAAAAGTGCCACTTTGGCTAACCAACAAAGTAAAAGAAGCAGTGAGAGACAAAAAGGCATCTTTTAAAAAGTGGAAGTTAAATCCTATTGAGGAAAATAGGAAGGAGCATAAACTCTGGCAAACGAAGTGTAAAAATATAATTAGGAAGGTCAAAAAAGAATTTGAAGACCAGCTAGCCAAAGACTCAAAAAGTAATAGCAATTTTTTTTAAGTACTTCAGAAGCAGGAAGCTGCTAAACAACCGGCGGGGCTACTGAACGATGGAGATGCTAAAGGAGCACTCAAAGATGAAAAGGCCATTGCAGAGAAACTAAATGAATTATTTGCATCCGTCTTCATGGCTGAGGATGTGAGGGAGATTCCCAGACCTGAGCCATTCTTTTTAGGTGACAAATCTGAGGAACTGTCCCAGATTGAGGTATCATTAGAGAAAGTGTTGGAACATATTGATAAACTAAACAGTAATAAGTCACCGGGACCAGATGGTATTCACCCAAGAGTTCTGAAGGAACTCAAATGTGAAATTGCAGAACTACTAACTGTAGCTTGTAACCTATCATTTACATCAGCTTCTGTACCAAATGACTGGAGGATAGCTAATGTGATGCCTATTTTTAAAAAGGGCTCCAGAGGTGATCCCAGCAATTACAGGACGGTAAGCCTGATTTCAATACTGGGCAAATTGGTTGAAACTACAGTAAACAACAAAATTGTCAGACACACAGATGAACATAATTTGTTGGGAAATAGTCAACATGGTTTTTGTAAAGGGAAGTCATGCCTCACCAATCTACTACAATTCTTTGAGGGGCTCAACAAGCATGTGGACAAAGGAGATCCAGTGTACTTAAATTTCCAGAAAGCCTTTGACAAGGTCCCTCAGCAAAGGCTCTTAAGGTAAGCTGTCATGGGATAAGAGGGAAAGGCCTCTCATGGATTGGGAACTAGTTACAAGATAGGAAACAAAGGGTAGGAATAAATGGTCAGTTTTCAGAATGGAGAGGGGTAAATAGTGGTGTCCCCCAGGGGTCTGTACTGGGACCAGTTCTATTCAACATATTCATAAATGATCTGGAAAAAGGGATAAACAATGAGGTGGCAAAATTTGCAGATGATACAAAACTACTCGAGATAGTTAAGTCCCAGGCAGAGTGTGAAGAGCTACAAAAGGATCTCACAAAACTGGGTGACTGGGCAACAAAATGGCAGATGAAAGTCAATGCTGATAAATGCAAAGTAGTACACACTGGATAACGTAATCCCAACTATACATATAAAATGATGGGGTCTAAATTAGCTGTTACCACTCAAGAAAAAGATCTTGGAGTCATTGTGGATAGTTCTCTGAAAACATCCACTCTGTGTGCAGCAGAAGTCAAAAAAGCGAACAGAATGTTGGGCATCATTAAGAAAGGGATAGATAATAAGACAGAAAATATCATATTGCTTCTATATAAATCCATGGTACGCCCACATCTTGAATACTGCGTGCAGAGGTGGTTGCGCCATCTCAAAAAAGAGATATTGGAATTGCAAAAGATTCAGAAAAGGGCAACAAAAATTATTAGGGGTATGGAACGGCTTCCGTATGAGGAGAGATTAATAAGACTGGGACTTTTCAGCTTGGAAAAGAGATGACTAAGGAGGGATATGATAGATAAAATCATAACTGGTGTGGAGAAAGTAAATAAGGAAGTGCTAGCTACATAGGGAACAAATATTTAATAATGAGCTCTTCAGTGTAGCAAAGACAGATATAACATGATCCAAGGCTGGAAGTACGACCTAGACAAATTCAGACTGGAAATAAGGTAAATTTTTGACAGTGAGGATAATCAACCTTTAGAATAATTTACCAAGGGTGATGATGAATTCTCCATCACTGACGATTTTGAAATCAAAATTAGGTGGTGGTGTGGTTTTTTTGTTTTGTTTTTGTTTTTCCTGTGGGGGGGAACCACCACTCTAGGAATTATCTTGAGGAAGTTCTATGGCCTGTGTTATACAGTAGGTCAGACTAGATGATCACAGTGGTCCCTTCTGACCTTGGAATCTATGAATCTATTTACTCCTTCTCATAACACAAGAACTAAGGGTCACCAAATGAAATTAACAGGCAGCAGGTTTAAAACAAACAAAAGGTTGTATTTTTTCACACAATACGCAGTCAACCTGTGGAACTCCTTGCCAGAGGATGTGAAGGCCAGGACTATAACAGGGTTCAAAAAAGAACTAGATAAGTTCATGGAGGATAGGTCCATCAATGGCTATTAGTCAGGATGGGTAGGGATGGTGTCCTTAGCCTCTGTTTGCCAGAAGCTGGGACTGGGCGACGGAATGGATCATTTGATGATTATCTGTTCTGTTCATTCCCTCTGGGACACCTGGCATTAGCCACTGTCAGAAGACAGGATACTAGGCTAGATGAACGTTTGGTCTCACCCAGTATGGCCAGACGGTCTCCTCATGATCATCTAGTCCAGGGGTGGCCAAACCTTGGCTCGCGAGCCGCATGCGGCTCTTTTACAGTTAAAGTGTGGCTCGTGGAGGCCCCCACCATTCTCCACCTATCAGACTTTGGAGGAAGCTCAGGATCTCTGCCTTGCAGCAGGGTGGTGGGGCAGGGGCTTCTGCCCAGTGGGAAGGGGGGTTTAGGGGCTTCAGCCCTGCAGGGCACACCTGCCTGGGCTTGGGGCTTCAGCAGGAGTGGGGCAGAAGCCCCGAACCCTGGCAGGTGCTTCCTGTGGGGCAGAAGCTCTGAGCCCCAGCAGATGCGCGTCAGCTCCCGAA
The DNA here is from genome assembly GCF_016161935.1 of Mauremys reevesii. Classification (NCBI taxonomy): domain Eukaryota; kingdom Metazoa; phylum Chordata; order Testudines; family Geoemydidae; genus Mauremys; species Mauremys reevesii. The sequence goes on along the minus strand of NC_052640.1, from coordinate 21,283,138 downwards.
CTTCTGAAGATTGTCGTATGTGGCACGGAGGGTCAGTAAGCTTGGCCATCCCTTATCTAGTCTGTCCTCTTGCACATTGCAGGCCACAGACCCTCACCCGCCCACTCTGGTATTAGAGCCATAACTTCTGGCTGTGTTATGCAAGTCCTCAAATCATGATTTAAAGACTTCAAGTTACAGAGAATCCACCATGGGCACTAGTTTAAACCTGCAAGTGACCCGTGTCCCATGCTGCAGAGTCTCTGCCAATCTGACCTGGGGGAAAATTCCTTCCTGACCCTAAATATGGCAGTCAGTTAGACCCAGAGCTTATGGGCAAACCCAGCAGCCAAACACCATCCTGTTATCCATTGCTACTTCCCAAGGACATCCCTTCCTTGGAGAAGCCTCCTTCCTGGGTGGCATGCTGCTGCTTCCCCCCTACTCTAATCCGTCAAATGACCTGATTCTCTTTCTGCTTGGCAGGCAGCCTACAGCCTTCACCAGACAGTGTATCGTTGTGCCATGCTGTGGAAACGAAAGGCTCTCTGCAGGAACCTGGACAAGCCTCACTCCTCTCTGCCTTCTCTGAAGAAGAGGGTGACATTTAAGATGCCCATGCCTGATGCCCACCCTGGGGCAGGAGGAGACGCAGCAAAGGCAGTGACTCTGTGCCCTGTGCCGCAGCCCATGAAGAGCGACGATTTGCCGTTCCTCCTTGCTGCTGGGGATTCAGTTCTTAGTGAGCTGTGAGTGTCAAGTTTCAGCACATCCTGCATTACGCTCGCATTGCATTTCTGAGTTCATTTCTTAAATCCCACAGTGGCTGCTGTGAATTTCCACACAACTTCCCCTTCCCTCCTGATGCTGCACGGTATGTCCGTTAATGCTGAGTTATAATAGAACTGCTGCATAATGTATACAGCTGCCCATGAATAATGGAAGGACTCATGACTCTTCTTTGTCAGCCCATTACTAGCCCAGCTTAATGACTTCCCAATGGAACTTCCTCACTGTATGGCAATGGATTACTGGGGTCCTGGTGATCTCTAAGTGGGAGCTCTCACAGGAATGCCTGCAAAGTGGTGCAGGGATAGAAATATTACCACCATGAAACTCATCTGACCACAGTGAGGTCCCAGAGTTGCCACTAAGCCACACAGTGCTTGGTGTTAGCTGTGCTGAAATCAGTCAGTCCTCTCCCCGGCTTTATGGGAAAGGGGAACTATGTGCTTTTTGAAAGCTGTTCCCTAAAAATCTCTTGCCAAGCTTGCTGGTGATCTCATGCTGAGAGTGCATTTTGTGTGGGCAGGGGAATGACTGGGGAGGGGGGATTTTGTAAAGCTGCCTCAGTCAAGGACAGGAGTCCCTGGGATCTTAGCCATTGCCTAATTTTTTCTTGTTTTCCCAGAAACGCAGTCCGCCAGGCAAGACTACAGCCCCGTAGACCTGACTTCCTGCTGCAGCCTCTGGAGAGAGAGGGCTTGTTGGGGATACCTTTCGATGAGTAAGAACACTCGCCCTTTAAAAGTAGGGGAGGAGAATCTAATTGGAGTGGTGATTGCAATGACCCTCTTTCTGTGCTCCTGCCATGCTAACTGAATTACCACCTTGTGAGCTGTGAAATGTATTAAGTTGTGTTGAGATCTTACTTTACATAGACGTCTCTTCTGTGCAATATGAAGGGCAGCACAGTGACACGAAAAGCTTCAGATTGCTTACACAAGGGAACAGAATAATGGAGCAGTCAGAGGGGTTAACCTACCATGTGCTAAGAGCTTAGTTTCACCAGTACATAAATTTGAGGGAAAGACTGAATTCATCTAAAACACAGTGTGTCCCCCAAAGAGGCGCAAGTTCTACTCTGCAAAGAGTCTGCACAGAAAGGCTTTGGAGCTGTCTGTGTTCGGAGCCTCAATGAGTTCCAGAATTTGTGGGCTCAATTTACAAGCAAAAGGTGTTTTTCCTAACTGCCTGCCCTGCAGCTTAACATGGAATCTGAGTGTCACACTGGCTACTTTCTGGCTAATGGATCCTAAACCCTGCCCTCATTTGCCCCGAGACACCAGACAATCCGAATGGAACTGAATTTTGGCCTTGCCGTTGGAACCTCATCAACAATTTTGTTAATGAGGTGTGAGCTAGAATAGACCCCTGCTCCCCCCTGTCTTGGCTGAATTTGCTCTGCAGGGCTAAGAGGAGTAAGAATTATTTCCTAGTCAATAAACAAACCAGAGCTGACCCTGAGGCCCCGCAGGGTGCAGAGCTGCTGAGCAAGGAGTTACCATTTTTGCAGTCACTCTTCTGCGTGTGATTTACAGTGCTAAGGATGCTCAAGGAGCCACCTGTTATGCTGTCAGTGCTAGCTCTAGCTATGAGATCACTTCTCTCAGAAATGAATGGGTTGAAGCTGCACCTCCTGTAGAAGCAAAAGGTTTTCAACAGGAAAACCTTATTGAAAGTATTTAGTAGGCTCTTTTCCATGCTCTCTTTAGAAACCCCACTTCTATAGCTAGTGGTGCAGCGTCAGAGAGAGGGAAGATACTGCAGTTCAGAGAACTCTCTCTCTCTCCATTCTCTGTGCTGTCTAAACCTGGGGCAGGTCCCCACTGCTGGGACCAAAATGATGTAGAAATATACTCCCTGAACACTACCCTTTTTAAAAAAGATGCTGTCAACAGGTTCAGGTTAAAATGCTCTAGGAGGGGAGATTCCAGGCCGTGCAGCTTCCAGTATTAAGCCCTGCACAGGGGCTCAGGGTGCGGCGGGGAGAGATGCCTCTCCCCCAGCATGGACCTGCCCCGGAGGGGAGAGGAGCCCCTCCCTTGGCCCGGCCCGGCCCGGCCCAGCCCAGCCCCACTGGAGCTGCTGCAGCTGGGGAGAGGCACCTCTCCTCCGGCCCCAAGCTGCTGCGGCGAGAGCAGGCTGTGGGGAGTCCTCTCTCTCTCTCCCCACTACAGCCCTGGGACAGCCTGCACCCAAACCCCCGCCTCCCTGGTCCACCCCAGAGCCCACCCCCGCCCCACATACCCCAGCCCTGAGCCCCCTCCTGCACCCTGAACCCCTCATCCCCAGCCCCACCCCAGAGCCTTCACCCCTAGCTGGAGCTCTCACCCCCTGCACCCAAACATCTGCCCCAGCCCTGAGCCCCCTCCTGCACCCTGAACCCCTCATCCCCAGCCCCACCCCAGAGCCTTCACCCCTAGCTGGAGCTCTCACCCCCTGCACCCAACCGTTTGCCCCAGCCCTGAGCCCCCTCCTGCACCCCGAACTCGGCCCTGCCCCCACATGAATTTTGTTATTTGCACCAATATGAAGGTGACGTGTCACACATCACCTCCATGCTGGTGCACATAACAAAATTCATTCCGCACATGGATGTAAAAAATTAGAGGAAACACTGCCAGGCACCATCTCTATCTGCTGCTTTTTTGATCGTTAATGATTGTGTTGGTTCTTCCAGGCTTGCTGCCTTGTGACAGTGCTGCCCGTGGGAGCCAGCTGAGGTCACTCAATTAGGGTGAACTGCAAACAGGACGGGGGAGACAAACCCCAAAAGCTGGTGGATATTCCAATACTTAGTTTTACCAAGCCAGCACAAAACAGCTTCTACAGTACCTCACTGGTTACTTAGAAGTCCAAACAACGCAGTTCCCTTAAAGTGCCCAGCCTCAGGCCTCCATCCAGACACACCTGTCAAATACGATGATGATTACTGAAAACCGTATCTCATCATATAAAAGAAAAGGTTCTTCCAATCCCAAAGGATCAGCCACATACCCAGGTCCAATTATAACTTAGATTTTACCCAAAATACACACTATTAGCCAATTCGTATTAACTAAGCTCAAATTTATTAAAAAAGAAGTGTGTGTGTGTTGGTTAAAAGATCAATATACATACAGACTTGACTTCAATTCTTGAGGTTTAGATACCTACTAGAGATGAGCTTGTAGTTGCCAAAAGTCCTTTTAGAAATAGTCCATAGGTTATAGTCCAATGTCCATATTCAGGGTGACTCCAGTCAGTGACTGGGGATCTCAGTCCTTATGGCTTAAGGTTTCCCCTTCTTGAAACCCAAAGCAGATCTGAGATGAAGTAGGATCATGTCCCAGGGTTCTTATACATTTTCAGCAGCCTTTTGGCTTGAGAAAACAATAGGCTTAACTCCTTCTCCCAAACATCCTGGCAATTAACACAGGGTAATTTATCCATTGAACAGTTTAGATACAGGTTACCACAACCTTCAAAGAGACACACAGACAATAATACTATTTTACTCAAGTATCTTCCTAAATGTTAATATGTCTTTTTTGATCTTTGAATTAAAGCCATTGCAATAGACAAGACTTGTTTGCTTACATTACAAAACCTGAGCAAACATCTACCCTTCTACCTCTAACAATGCAGACTTGCATTTCAAAGCTCTATTCATTGACATATCTTCCTAACCAGTTTTTAAAGTTTGGCCATGGGTCAGGTTAGTCTGTGAGTTAATTATCTCTTTCTGGCCCTGTCACCTTTCAATGAGATATTATATTACACTCATACCGTTACATGCCAGTTAAAGAACTTAACATGGATCCTAACCAGGTTGCTATTGTCCCTTAGCAACAGTGCTTTTCATAGCAGGAGCAGCACAGTTTCTTATGATCCTGTGCCACAGATTGAAGGCAGTGTTGCTAAGCAACGTATATGGTATTTTTCAGTGGCTTACCAGGCTGTCTGACTCTTTACAGTGGATTAACCTCCACTAGGGTGAATGGTTATAACTATGTGTTCCCCTTCTGGCTATTCTGGATTGAATATAAAGAAGAATATGGGGCTGGCTGGAAAGTAACAAACCCTTCTCCCTTTCCTTCCCCTTCTAGACTGGAGGTACCAGAGGTGCCTTTGCCGCAAATATCCATGAACAAACATCCTGCTCAGGCTGGGGCCTTACTTGCCTCAATTCAAACAGAGCAAAGCAGCTGTAATCAGCTGTTCCAGATGGATAGCACTAGTTACTCCTCATGCCCCCTTTCTGTGCCTACCCCTCTAACCTGTGTACCATCTTGGACACATGGCACATGCCATCCTGCTCAGACTAGTCCAAAGCCAGTGCTGTTGCCTCCCTCGTCCTTCACGTCACGTTTAAGATGTGAATCAGAAAAGGTGAGTTTCATGCAGAAGTAACTAGAATACCGGACAAGTGGAGTTGGCTGATGCAGCTTTACTATCCGACTTTCTTCCAAAGCTCCCACCCCTTCTTGCCTGAGCTGGCCTGTGCCGCCTCTAGCTCCTGGTCCTGCCTTTTTAATAGATCAATAGATAATAATTGATAGGCTGCAAATGCACATCAGTCCTTTCTCCTTCACTTGCCACAGTCACTGCAGTGACAATCTGAAGCAACAATTTGCTTTTTGGCTAATGGATGTGTGGGGTATTGCACTAGAATTCACGTCTTTCCTGGTCCTGTCCCCTTCTCAGCAAGGTGTCATTACTAGCTGCTGACATCTGAGAGTGCTGCTCTATCAAAGGGTTCAGAGTAGCTACAGCCAGATGAAATCTAACTGAGACTGACTAAATTCAGCCGCCGCTTGTATGCCTGCAGGTTTCTTTAGCAAACAAATGGAGGGGAAGGGAGGAATGGGATTCTGCAAACATTTGAACAGCATTTAAATTCCTCTGCTCTATTGCAGAAGGGAGAGGAGTTGTTTACCCTTCCAGAAGGGATGGGAAAGCTCTGACTTCATGAAATATCATGTAAGGAGCAAGGCTGACTACAGCCACCTGTGGAGACCAAGTAAATCCAGGGTCCCCCTCAGTGGAAGGAGGGCTTAGTATGTTAGGCCATGTACAGAGAGTCCTGTTGTGGCCCTGCTCACCCGAATCCTAGCCGAGAGGTGAGATGGCTGTATTTGTGTCACCTTATTGTACGCCTGGCTTTGTAGAATGAAGGTCAGCCCCTGAAGGGTCACCTGGAAACTTTTCTCCAAGACCCTCAACAGGCCACTGTGGGGAAGGAGAGGAAGCAGCCAAACTCACAGGCACATCTGCTGCTGCCTGAAGTTGCCACAGGAAAAGAGAGCAGGCCAAAAACTGCAGGTATGTTCTCAGTTCTAAATTACAGCAGCCATCCCTGACCTGGCAGCACTGAAAGCCTCCCCCAGTATATGCAAGATTGGGTTGGGGAAGAGGCAAAGCTACCTGCTCATTGAGTGGGAGGGAGCTGACTGTGTGTTGGAGGAAGAAGTCAGCCATTTGTTTTTTGAAAGGGAAGATACAAGTGATACAATTTTCTATGCTCCAGGGTGTTCAGAGGATTAATTGAGAGACAGGTTCTCCAGAAGTGAAGGGTGGGAACCTCTAGGGCAGTGGTCCCCAACCTTTTCGTCTGGTAGGTGCTAGACAAAGGACTACCATGGGGGTGGAGCACCCGCCGGCATTTCGGCGGTGATGCCTCTCGATGACACCACTTGCCGTCAACAATTGACGTCATCGAGAGGCGTCCCCGCTGAAATTCGGGGGCAACGCCTCTCGATGACATCACTTGTTGGCGACAAGTGTCGTCATCGAGAGGCGTCCCCGCCAAAATGCCGCTGAAATTGGGCAGCATTTCGGTGGGTGCTCTCCCGGGGGCCAGGACGCGGGCGCATTAAGATGCTCCTGTGGGCTCCATGGCGCCCGCGGGTACCGCATTGGGGACCACTGCTCTAGGGCCTAGCCTGGCCAGAGAGACCAAGAGCAGAGCCTATTTTAATGCCGGGGAGTTCATACAGCATAACCCAAATACATACTCCTCCCTGCCTCATAGAATGGTAGAACTTGCTAGAGAAGATGTCCCATAACGCAAGGAACAATTTCACCGATACAAGTAGTTTCTGGAGTACTGCTTACCATCAAAGGCATCGAAAACACTGTGAGGGCTCCAACAAGGGTAAGGGCTAGGGAAAAGAGGTCAAGTGTGCAGCTAAAACCACAGCTTTGGGTTTTAAGGAGAGAACCCAATGGAGGGAGAGGGATAGTCAAGGAAGCACGTGACACATTATAGCATTCATCACAGCAGTGCTTAGATCGAATGCCAAATTTTACGTGAACCGTAGTGAGCAGTTCAAAGTGGTTGTCTGCACTACGGCCAGGATCTGCCTTTAATTAGAAGCATGAAATACAGGTTCTAAATGTTCCATAGGATTGGGGTGAGGTGCTTCCGCCTAATGTAAATTGTACAGTGCGTATCTGCTGCTTGTTCTTCCTGGCCCAAAGCATGATAACAGGTCCAAAACCACAGATCCTTAGTGCTGCTCAGCCATATGCTGAAGGACCCTACAACTCATGCATACGCAAGTTGAAGTTGGAGTGAGTCAAATGAACAGTAACTAGTACAGGCTCTGTAGGGTACTGTATGTTGGAAATCTTGGCCCATGCTCCTTTAACCTCTTGTGGGTCATGTTCCAGTCACAGGTGAAGAACCACTCTGCTGTTAGCCCGGGAAGAGAGGCTAGAGGTGGGGTGGTGTCTATTTTGATAGAATAAATAGGCTCAGAGAGTTAAAGGCGTTTACTTGACCCTGTCACTGTGCAACACTAAATAGTCAAACTAGGGTCAGCATTTTGAATACAGAAACCTCAGCCTGCCTAGTACCAGGCCAAATACACCATTAAACATCTTTTTAACCTTTTATTAAAGATAGAGGAAAAAGTCAAAACAGTTAAAGCATTTGAAATGTATGTAATATATGAAGCCTTTCATTTTAACAATATCCCTTGTTCTCTTTCGCTTTGGCTGTAGAGTGTTTGTATAAGGACTCTGCCCACCCCCATTTTTGACAGTCTCTTTTAGATGGTAATAACTTGTCCTTTTGGGGGGAAATAGAGAAAATTAGTTGAGAAGGGCTGGAGCTATAGTTAGTTTTAAAGTCTGATCCTGGTTCCTTGCAAACAGGACAGATACACACTAAAAGGGAGAGAAAAGAACAGTACAGAGAGAAAGTGCAGCTTCTGTCGCTAGTGCTGAATTTTACTTACAGCCCTGCTGCTGGAGAAACACAGGCCCAGTATGTGGCACACCACTCCGAGGCCTGGCAAACTTGTACCAGCATCAGGCTTTGCTTTTAGCTGCCTCTCTGGTCACAGGCTCACAGCACTGTTGCAAAAGTGGCAGTCTTGGCAGGCTAAGAAAGACTCTTAGTAGAAAGACGCAAAAGGAAACAGAAGAAATAAGGTGCAGGAGGAAAATGATGCATGAGAGAATAGGTGAAAGCCAGAACCAAAGTTTTACACCTCAGGTGGTATTTGGAATTTAGCCAAAGCTAGTGGACATGGTGATGTCATCTGTGTCCATCTCGAAATCAAGAGAGTGAAGGGCCAATGGTGTCCCAAAGGATCCTGAGGTCTCAGGCGATATGAGTGGAAGCCATGATATGAAGCTTGCTCCCTTTAGTTCACCCATCTCAATCCTCCCCCAAAGTCTTTTTTTTTTTATTTTTTATTTTTTTAAAGGACCTCAAAAGTCAAGTAATGAGCGAACTAGCCCATCTTCTCGTCGTTCTGCTCACCAATTAGGCCTAATTCTGACAAGTTTTTCTGTTTGACTTCCAGTCTCCCATTTTTTTGTTTACCAGACATAACATAGTCGCTGATTTATAGCAGGCGGCCTTTTTGTTTGGACTAATTCAGTCTGTCTTAATTGTTGCTGACTCTTACAAGCAATTTTATGTAACAGGCTGAGTTGGACTTTCATTATCTCTTCCCATCAACACTTACTGTTAGAGGTGATTGGATCATTTTATAAACTTTTATCCACTTTTCCACAGTCAAGCACACAAGTGGGGTAGGTCTTTCAGGCTCCAGTTATTACAACAGAGGCAACGCATCACATGATAGCAATGAGAACCCACAGGCACGGCACAGTGGTAAGTTTTTGCTTACAAGCCTGTCTGTTTCCCAGAGAGGAAGAAGCAGGAAATAGAACCTCAACCACATCATCATGTGTGTGCTTTGTGTTTGGTTTCAGTTGAAAGTCAGAGGAGGCAAGGCTATTCCACAGAGGGAACAGAGCTGCAGAAACAGCTGGAAGCAGAGCTCCAACACATCCGACAGCAAATGCAGCATTACCACGATAGGAAGCAGGAGCTCAAGTATGTAGTGAAGTCCCCTTTAGCCAGCCTCACTGAGTGCTCTTAATCCAGTGTTGTATTTTATATGGAAGTACAGTTCTGCTCTGAAAAGTGACACATTCTTACTCAGCAGATCTGTCTCCTAGGCCTGTTCAGTAACATCTGCTGACCTAAGAGAATAAGAGTTGTGGTTTTTTTGTTTACTCCTATTAGACCTGTACTGCCACTACAGCTTGGAGGGAGTTACCTTTTTGTGCATCCTTGGCAATTGTTTACTGTTACCTGTAGCAACCACTGAAGGAAGTGTAGCTATACCGGTGACACTGAGGGCATAATCTGAAATCAGTGAGTTGAATTGGTATAACTGAGTCAGAATGTCGTCTTCAGACTCTCCTCCTCATAAATTCAGACTCCTAGTAAAAACCCCAGCTTGGCTCTCAGATCCCAGCCTGATTTTGTAGAATAGGCAGTTAGAAAAACGTTGAAGTAAGTAGTTAATTAGACACAAACCTATAACCCTAAGTGGGATTGTAGTCACATTTCAGAGCAGAACAGGACTTTAAGGGGGAACCTACTGCTATGGAAAGCAGCAGCAGTGGACCAAAAGCAGGAGAGGAACACCCAACCTTTCTTGTATTCTCCAAGGACCCTTTCTCACCATTTTCCTTCTAACATCCAGAGCCCAAAGACTGGAAAATGGGTCCCTTATATGGCAGTGGTGAAGCCAGTTTTTCCTACAGTGGGTCTGATGGTGCCTAATGTTTAGAATATTCCTGAAACTTATTTTAAACTGGCTCTTACCACCCAGCTTCCAGCTAATATGCTGTGGCTTGGGTTTCATCCCTAAGTACTTATACCTCCCCACCTGGCAGCCAGGCATTGCATGTTGACTGCTAAAAGGCACTGTAAACGCAATCTTTTATAAATGATCTAGAAAGAGCAGTGACGCTGAATTCCTTCCCATCAATGTTTGCTGGTAGTGAGTGTCCTGGGCCTCTACAACTATTGATGCAAACGAGCCTTCCGTGTCTCACCCTAGCTTGCTGTGATCCTGTTCAGAACAGGCCCCATTTAACCTGTTCCCTCAGGTCATGCCGGCGGCAGGCGCGCATTCTGCACAAGTGGCTGGAAATGAGCACTGTGGGCACTGGGGCAGTGGAGCACGATGTTGCGCAGCAAGTTCAAGAAGAGCTGGATCAGGTATGTGGACAAGTAGTGGTGTGAAGGCCAGTCCCACACAGTTACTGAGTAAAGATTATGACATATGGTACCGCACAGAGAAATGGAACGTGCCCTGAACGGATTTAGTCTAATTTGGATGATTGTGAAACAAAGGCTGAAGGCACGAGGAGGCAGTTGTGGGAGATTAGTAATAGGATGATGGGTAAACTGTTCGAAGCAAAGGGGCTAGTGAGAAACAAGGCACAAAGTCGATTAAACTATTCACATTTTTCTCACCACACTACAGCTGCCCAAGGAGTAAGCCAGTCCTGTCACTTGATACTTTTCTATTCAAGTGGGGTAGTGCGAGAGCTGTTCAACCAAACAGCATCAGAATGCTTCCAGCCTCAACTTGCTGGAATGAATCGTTCCTGACTTCACTAGTCATTGAGCCTGTTCATCTTCCCTTCATTCTCTCTCATAGTTGGAGGTGCAGATCAACGCTCTCACCAAAGTGCTGCTAGAAGGGAGACATTGTCTGCAGAGCTACATCACCCGTGTGGAGGACATTCGCACTGCTTTGGATATGTAACAAGTCTAAAACCTTGGAAGGGTTGTTCATGCTCAGTGGTAGAATGGGCTGACTGACTGTTAGATCTTTGATTATGTGCTTTTGATGTCAGAGATCACGTACAGTAGGTGTATGTCCTCTCTAACTTTTGTGAAGGGAAGTAAACCAAACCACTCTACCAGTTAAATGTCTGTTTCCTTTTGCTGCATGCATATGGGAGACATTACCTCATTTATTTACCATAGTTGTGATAAGAAACAGGACACTCTGCTGTGCAGCTCAAAGCTGCACTCATCACAGTCCTTAGCTGAGTATTCATAGAGCCCATCACTATAGTATCTATTTAAACTCCCCTGCTTATTAAGAAGCTAAACAATGCTGAGAAGACTTATTTTAAAATGTTTGAAATTCAGAGTTAATGTTGATAAATCATACAGTGTGACATAGAGAAATACTGTGCTAGTGTTCCACTTGAAAAATTAAATGGATTCTCTCTGCTGGAGAAACTTACAGCATGGCTGGTATTCTCAAGAAACCCTGCTTTTACTTCCTCTGATCAGTGGGTAAGACACTCCTGCTAGCCAGCCAAGCTTCCACAGTGCTAAGACCATTACAAAGAGAGCTGACCTGGTGCAGACTGATCTGTTTGACACATTCATAGTAAAGAGAACAGTAGCAACTTCTCTCAGCCCGTTAGAACTAGGTGCTCAGATACTGTGATGGCTGAGGAGTGAGGAATTTAAAACTTAGATTTGTTTTGACCACAACTAAGACAAAAGGCCTCAGCGGAGGAAGAGATTCAATCTTTCTTCCTCTACCCCATTGCAACAGGCTTGTGCTGTTCGCAGAGCCTCTAGCACCTGAAGGGTAATTAGTCATAGCTTCAACCCTAAGGGCTGATGATGTCTGCATGCATTTCACATCAAGTTTTTAAGAAATTCGTGCCTAGCTGGAATAAGAACACAAGTTCTGAACTTCCTAGCACTAAGGGGCTGACCGAAGTGGGTGGGTGTGGGGGACTAAGAGCCATTTTAAGCAGCCCCCATTTAATCTGAGGAAATGGTGACTCTTGGAGCCAAAGGATTAGTTCTCTCCTACATTGACCAAGACAGGGCTAAATCATCAAGCTCATCCTAGGAGCCTTTGGCAGGCTATATTACCAGACACTGAGCACGTCTTTCCTTCTCTACTGACAAGTTAAGTGTATAGGGCTTGGCCAGCTGTCCACACTTGATTCTGTTTTCTCCAGCACATCCAGGGGCGACAGACTTTCCTTTACAGGATCAAAGGTAGACAGTGCTCAGTCTCCTTTTTAATTCATTCTAAAAGTTTGTTTCAGAAGATCCCCTTGGAACTGCAGGCAGATCTTTAAAGAAACCACCAGCTCCCCCTCAAGCTGGGAAAGAGTAGATGACCTCACAGGAAGCTGGGAGGGCCAGGTTTGATGATAAGCTAGTCCATTCCTTCAAGCTCAGGGTGTCCCATTCACTTACAGGCAGACGACTTCCTTGGCTCAAAATAGAATTTATTCAGTAAGAACAAGCAATACATTGCAGGAGAAGTGAGTTACTCCCAACCCTTTTGGCACCAGTTGCAGTTAATCCCATTACTGGTAACGTGAAGCTTAAAACTCCTATTCTTAGTGTCATGTTCCCTACATTAGTGAAGGAGGTTGTTACTATTTCCATCTAACCCTTCTTGGCATGAATTAACAGAGACTAAAGTTGCTGCAGGATGAAGCTGCAGAGCACTCAGCCCCAGCTTCTCTCTACCAGCTATGAGTGCAAAAGAAAAATGGAGGCTTGGCTTTTTTTGGTAAGTTAAACAAATATTTGCAAGTCCACTGAAGGCTAGAAAAACAAGTTAGTGCACATGGGGAGCAAGCTTGGATTGCCCCAAAGGTCCATAATGGTTTTTAATACACAGTCAATGCCCATGGCATTTCACTCCGTGCACTAAACTATAAGCCCTGATGTATTTCAAATTGTTTTGTACAGGGAGAAATTCCCACATCAAGACCTCAATGTCAGACCCTGAAGGTTATGACAACACAATAAGCAGCAGCATCTGTACAGCAGAAGGGGAAACATACTTTGGCTGCATCCCCACTGCAACGGAGAAGGAGTTCTGTATTGATGGAAACTCCCCCATGCAATGAGAAGGGAGCAGACCCCAAACCACTTGTTACTGTTTTATGTCACAAGATTAATCTCTCAGTAGTTTTTGGGTGACTGAGGAGAGTAATTACCACTCATATAAACAAAAAATCCTTAAGGCCTGGAATGGCAAAAAATAAAACTATGGATTGGGAGAAGAATGTGCACCAGTCTGACTGCTGCAAGCTAAAAAAATACACTTTTTTCAAAAAGATGACAAGTTCAACCACATGGAATGTAGACACAGTGTTTTCAGGTTTAAAATACAGTGCAAAGTCCAGTTTTAAAGGGACAATAACAGGTTAAAAGGCATTTAAAAATTAGTTTCCACACCTGTTACCAGTATATTATTAAACAGAATTTGAATCTAATTTACTGGTTTCAGCACTGATGCCATTAATTTACATTGTGCATTTCACCTAGGTTGGACAATGAAAGTAAGACTAGGCAATTTGACTTCTTGGCTTCCATACTTCGATGTCATGTTTGCATTAGACACTTCTGGGGACTGCAAGTTTGAAAACCACATTTTACAGCACTGGAACCTTGGGTCTAGGTCAACCTATCAGTGTCCCTTTAAAGGTAGCTAATCTCTCTGCCTTCCCCCATCCCCGATAAGGACCTACAGGCTCTGTATGAATGTAACTCGTTTGCAACACATTGAAGAGGAGAGTGTGAAAGACTATAGGCACAGGATGGGATAGAAACCACCCTGGTCAACATTCTTAAAGGCATCTGTACCTGATATGTATATGGATCATCTGATTATTTTACTGCTCTCAGCATGGGTATGTGATATAGGGCAAATACTCCTACCCCAGTTTTACACAGCAGTGTTGTTGGATATTTTCCTCACCCAGGTCCTGCTGAGTGATAGTTTCCATTAGTGAAACATTTTTCTTGGAAGTTTGAGTTCCTTTGTATACAAAATCCTCTTGTAGTTTCTAAAGGGACCCCAGAGCCTCTCCAAAGCGGATTTTCTGTCCAGGTTTGAGATGGAAGTTGAAGTCCTTGGGTGCCTCGAAGATCAGAACAATGGTCGAGCCCAGGTTAAACTCCCCTAAATGTTCTCCTTTCCTCATGGGGATGCCTTCCTTGTTATTGTTGGTTATGAAGCTGAAGTCATTGTAAGAGCCTTTGGAGTAACAGGGGCTGTTAGTACGCAAATCCTGCAGCGAGACGAGAGAAAGGAATATGATTTGCGAATTTTAGTATGCTCTGTCCATTTACTAGGATTGACAACTCCCTATGCCTGGATTACAGTTTCAAATAGTAACATGCAACAGTGCTAAATACAAAGTGGAAGAAAAGATCTGTACAACAGACACCTCCTTCATATCCTGGTCCTAGACTACATTAGTCTAATGAACAGTAGTGCCAATTGAGTAATACTTGGTAGAAATCTTCTGACTTTTAACTTTAGCTTGCTATTAGTTATGAGGAAATCAAATAATTAATTAGCTATGCCTTGTTTCCTCACATGAGTTATATAGTACCACTGACTCATTAGCAAAGTGAGACTTCAAAGGCAGGATTCCCACTCACCCGGTCGAAGTAGATGCGGATGGAGCCAACATTTGTGGCTCCTACCGCTGTTAGGGAGAAAAAGCCATGTTTCCAATCACCAGTAAGTACAACCCGCTCATTGTGGCAGAAGAGTTCCTTGATCCAGCGGGCAACACCAGGATTCACAGACATCAGGGAGCCTGTAGTAAACAGGAAGAACAAGATGAAGTATTCTTTGTTCTTGCAGCAGTATTTTGATAGATTTAAGGCACAATAGTTTAGAGACCAACAAGAAAGGCCAGATTAAAGCTCATTTCTAAGAAGTGAGACAAATGCTAAGTATTACCAAGAATATGAAGGATCAGAAGATGCACAGAGGTTCTATTGCACTGTGCACAGCAAGTAAAGCCTCCAGCTGGGCAGTAGCAAAACCAGAACTGTTACTAAGGGTATGTCTACACTGCAGCTGGGAGTGTGCCCAGGCTTCCAGCTCCACTGTAGATATACTAGGTGGGGAGCAGATAACACACGAGTGTTCTTTAGCTCATAGAGCTGCTCTATCATCCAGCATGTCTGAGGTCCTGCTACATCCCCTAGAAACAACAGGAGCTGAATGAAGGGAAAATATTTATGCCAGAAACTAAGGCATATTAACATCCCTCCACAAAAGATGTATCAACCTAATTAGTTTTTGCCCTGGGCTCAGACCACACTATTTCACCCTAATGCCATCTCAGAGTTCACAGCATCACCATTACATGCCCTGAAAACATTGCTATCACCAAACAGGCAAGGAGGAGGAACCCAGCTCCCTAATGAACTCAAAACATAATACGCCTCCTTCTGAGCCTGGATTACTGAGTGCTCCACAGGAGCTGACTAAGATCTGACTACACCTCTACCTCTAAAGTCTAAGGACGCAGACAAAAGTCTTTATATCTAAGGGATGAGCTCATTGGGCTGCCTCACCAAAGCTACGGGGGGGGAAAAAAAACCACCCCAGCTAACCCCCCCAGCCTCTCCAATGCCCTTTGCAATGTGTGACAAAGTGGTTCTGCAGTACTGCAGATCTGAGTCACCGTAGCTGGCCAGATGTGAACATGAAGGATTAATAAATGGATCTAGGATCCCAAAAGAAAATGAATCACAATAGGAACCTTAAAGGTTTCCACCCTGTCACACAATCCAGGGGAGCACAGAGTGCATTAGAATGTTTCATTAGAGCCTGTACTCCTATGCACATTGCTCTATTACAATGGATCTCCTGGCAGCATTTCCCTAAGAAACCCCTGGCTAAAAGGGTTTACTCAGCCACAAACCTTAGCTTCACGCTGAAGCTTGGCAGATCAACTTTCTTGCCAGGTCTTGTCTCTCTCTCACACATAGCATCTGAAACCGAAACCAAGTCCAACTCCTCTCTTTGTTCCTAGGTAATTAAAAAAATGAATTTCCATCTGCTGGCCTAAGGAGCATGACTGTCTGCGAAGGAGAGGGCAAAACTCCATAACCCCAATTCCAATCAAGTGATTGTGCTTAGTCATCCTCTGAGTCTCTGATGTGCAGGGTTATCCACAACAATCAGATGCCCCTCTAGGGCATCCTCTATTTAGCAGCATCAGGGCAGTTTACTGTGGTGGGTGGGTGGATGGGGAATGCCCTTGTTCCCTCTCAAGATGCTGACTGGCATTCTTCCAGCTCTGAACAGCCATTTCAGTAAAGTCGGCTGGCAACACATCTGGGTCTCCCTACACCTCTGTGTTTAGTTGAGAGACCAAGTTATTCAGCTTCAGCATTGATGATTTGAGTTAAATTGGTAGACTAAGCCCTGAAATTCATGAGCACAGTATTCAGGATTTGGGGGAAGCATGATCCTCAGAGTGTTTTTTATGACAAACTGCTGCCCTCTGATTCTCTAGCACATCACAATTCAGGTGCTCTGATTGAGGCATCTCTCAGTAATCCCCCTGCTTTTACACCTGCTCTGTTTCCCCTTCTTACTTATGGAAGTAGAAGCTACCTGGGAAGTGGCGTCTGTGCGACACTCTCCAGTCAGTGGGTGAGTGGAAGCAGTGATAGTCCCCAGGCGCCAGGTAGATGACACAGTGGTAGAGCTCGTTCCCCTCCTTTGTGACTAGCTGGTTCTGGAATGAGTTGTGGGATGAGGCTGCAGTGGGATAGCAGAAGACAAAAGAGGTTAAAAAGAACAAACGAATCTATGAGAGAACGTATTGTGTGACAAGTCTCCAATGGGAAATGTGCTACCGTAATACTCAGAAAACCAATGTTAACAGCAGATCACTAACTACAGCCCACACAGTGACTCTGGGGGCATTCACTGGCAAGAGAGCTTACATGGATGAATCAGCAATAGAATTCCAAACATGTAATCACCCTCAGTGAACACGCTTGTTGAGACCATGAAAATCCTTTTCAGGATACATGGTAAGGAGATGAGTCAGCCTTAGAATTAATTCCTTGAATGTCTTCAGTGTTGAGCTCTCAGGCCACACCTTCTGCAACTATAAACCAAACATTTTCTTTCTTGCGTTATTAACAACCCTTAGATTATTAAAACAGGAAGAATTACAGAAATCTAATTTACTTCTCACTGCTGATGCTGTTCACTTTTCCACTTCCCTCAGCTTGGACAGTGAAATCAGACTTGTCAGTGTTTGGGTTGTGTAAATGCTGCAGGAGAAGGCTTCTGGCAAATTTTATTTTATAAAAATATACATTTTACGCCAAGCTGAGTTGACAGGGTTCCTTAACCCCTAATATTTCATATAAACTGGAGGCTGATACTTGGATCGTAGAGGGGGATACAGAGCATCCCCCTCTATGGGGATTTGCCTTATCAATTTGTCCTTTGCCTGCTCCCTATTACTTCGGGGACAATTCAAGCTGACTGCATGTCCCTCTTCGAAGGCCCATCTTGGCTACAGGAAGCTCTGAAAGATAGTGCTTCAAGGCCAAGAATCAGCATTTTAAAAAGCTCGTGTCCCTTTAACACACAGCTACATTTTAAACATCTTTGAAGTCCAAGCCCAGAAGAATCCAAAGAACTTTAAAGAGCCCCAGCGTCCCCAGACAAAGCAGCAGGGGCTTGAGACGGAGTCTCATCAAACGCAAAGCATTTGTCTTAAAAGACACCTCAGAACTATTGGGGTGCTGTCAGAAGTTGCGGTAACATCCCAGCTTACAAAATGCTTTAGTTGCATTTGCATAAACATTACGAAAACAATCCTGCAGCTTTCAGAAAGCGCTTCTTTCTGTGGCATATTGCCCAGACACAGCTTTAACACCCAACCCAAGAGCCTTGAAGACAGAGCTCTATCTCCACAGAGCAGGCACAGCGCTGACCTGAAAGGCAGATCTCTAGGCATGAGAGCAGAGATCAGTCTCCATTTGGGGAGGGGGGGCGGGGAGGGGGGGAGTGTTGCTACTGCATACATTGGGTCTAGTAGAGTAGTTCCTTCGGTTTTTGGTAGCCAAACGTCTGGGCATGTTTCAGCCTCCCAGCAGGAGCAGCCTCATTATGGTCACAGACCCTGACATTACCCAGAATCCACCCAAGATCACCATGCACTTGAGGGAACTGAAAAGTTAAGAGGTAGAGGAAAGGGCTGAATCAGAGGCTGAGGCTGCAAGAGAGGGACAGGCTACTGAGGAGATTGGGGAATCCAACATGGAACATTACACCCCACATGTTATTCCTCAGTCTGAGCTATAATGAAGCAGAGTTGCCTATGCTGCTGGCAAAGCTTTGAGAGCAGATAGCTATGATTCACCCCCTCCCTGCAATTACTGGGAACAGTGAAATGACAGAAACAGGCTAAGAGGCAACTTACTTTGGCTAAACTGCATGTCTTCTGTGCTGGTGCACGGCCCCAGGAAGGACTCCAGCGAGTAGGTGACACCCTTCACCTGTTCCACTTCGCAGTTTTTCACTTGTCCAAAGTTCAGAATCTTTCCATCTGAGGGACTGATCTACAGGGAACAAAAAAAGTAAAATGCAGTGAAAATCCATGCATCCCTCAGGCTTAGCCATCAGAAACACAAGTCCACTGATCACTTGAACCCAAAATTTCACATCTCTTTCCCTTTCTATAACCTCTCGCCCCCACAATGGGAGAAGCCTAGCCTCCTTTTGTTTCGGACCTTTGATATTTTCATAGACCAGAAAGGCAAATAGGAAGGCCCATAAGTGTGATCCAGAAAGACCATCATTTGTTCTGAGTGAATGCCAATGCTGTGACCACTACAGGGACTGACAGGTTTCTCTTTCAATGAGAGTGCCTGGTCTAGTCCTGTGCCTCGAATAAGTCAGGCTGGACTTTTACCCACCCCAACCAAGTAGTTCAGTTAGGGCCATGATCTGTTGCCATATAGACAGGCTGGATATGGGTGTAACCAAGAGCAACAACCCAGACAGAAAAGGGGTGAGTGATAGACCCACAACTCCACTCAGGCCAGCCCAATATTCAGAGTTTTGGCCTACAGACATAGCACACATTCTAAGGTGAGGGATGGGGACATTTACACATCAGTGTGTAGCTCCACTGGAACAAAATAAACATTGTTCCCTCCTCCTCACCACACTGTGATAGCAGCAGACTGGCCGGGACTGGGGCTTCAGCTTCCTGCGGAAGAACTCGCTGAGGTTTCTATAGTGATGAAGATCTTCGACGGCTGCTTCCTTCATGTTCACTCCAAATGTCCAGATATACAGGCTGTAGACAGGCTTCCGGAGCCAGGTAGGCAGCTCGACCTGGTTCAAACGACCCCAGGCTCGTGAAAGCAGTCGTGTTGGTACCGATTTGTACAGAGAAACCTAGAAAGAAAGGAATTACACCATGCTATTTCTGTTCTTTCTGCTGCTCAGCCCTTCGTCCCTTCGCTCCCAAAATGGAAGAATCCAATTCATTCCTACTGTGACTCCCTTCACTTCAGTGGAGTTACACCAAGGATGAAATTACCCTAAAGTCTTCAATAAAACAAGACCAGAACCTTACCCTCCGTGCCCTCATGCTGATGTATAGGGATGGGGGACCAGATGGAGCTCAATGTAAACCCTTCCAATCGCAGCACAAGAGCCCTGCCAGCCAGGTACCATGGAGGGCAGCTACAATGCATGCACCCTCTTCCCTTGTATGCTGAAGCTTCATATGCGAGTTAGTGGAAACTGCTCCCAGGAGGCTCACAGAGCAGCAGTGCATTTGGGACATTCTTTTACAGCACTAATTGGAGGCACTGAAACATTACTAATATATTTATTTTTTTGAACAACCCAAAGAAAACTGACTTAGAAATACATTTCTGTCTGCATTTCAATGCCTAGTGTGTTGCTTCTCCCAAGCCCATCTATTTCTGGAATTATAAAGTGCCCTGTCTACACATAAAAGGAGCACTGCTTTTTACTATACTGGTATAGTTAAAGCAATACTACTCCTCTGGCGTGGACACAGTTACACTGTGCTTATACCAGTGTAGCTTATTACCATAAAGACAAATAAACTATATCCATATATTGCACCTTTCTACTGGCATAACTGTGCCCACACTAGGGCTTATACCAGTGTAACTATAGTGGTCAAAGAAACAAACAAAAAATTAATCACACCACAAATGATAGTTTTATCAGTACAAGAACTGCGTGTGCACCAAGCCTTAGTGTTTGGGCAATTCCAAAAAACTCACTCACCTGTTGTTTGTGGTACTTGGTATCACCCACACAGCTCATGAGAGCATGCTGTAATCTCAAAGATATTTCAGAGGGCTCCAGCCTTCCTCTAAGTTTTACACAGGAAGCTGTTTTCTGCAAACCTCTGGTAAAAGTTTGCAGAACAGGGTGGCTGGCTAATTCCAACTCTGTGAGTAAAAGGGTTCTCTCGTTTCTTTCATCAGAGAAAGAGGCACTATTTATTCTCTACTCTAAGGGTATCCCTCAATGTTAGGACCTGCAGAACGTAGCAATAAATACGAACAGACTCCTCTGCAGAGCTAGTCCTTTAGCCTATTTGTTCTATTAAGCAAATTTATTTCACCTGCTAATGGATGATACTCCACTCAACTCACCTTCACTCAGACCAGTTCAGTATTCTGAGTTTCGACTGTGCTATGGATGATGCTTACAAATAAAATCCAACCATTTGAAAAAAAGAGAGAGAGGGAGAGATTGCCAGCTTAATCTTACTTCAGACTGAAACGTTTTAAACCAACTATTGTTACAGGTAACACTTTAGACCATGACAATAGAAGGATTAGAGAGAAATATTGCTCCGTTTTTTCTCGTGTTTACACTTTGCACATTTGACAGGCCTTGGACAGAGTCAGTTTCATGGTATCCCTGTAGAAACAGTTTCACCTATTTGTGTGGTTTCCCCACAGTTACAGAAATTAAAAAAAATAGGAAAATGTGATTGCAAAACTGCAAAAATTGGCAAGACAACTTGGGGACAGGTGCAGCGCCTGAAAATACATACATACTTCACTTTTGCAAGTGATGGGGTTTCAAGTTGATAGTCTCTGTTTAATGCAATAGCTGTCGAAATGGCATCCTCTCAAGAGCAGGCACATTTGTATAAGTTTGCAGTAACAATGTCTAGATGATGTTCGCACACTGTAATCAGATGCATGCAGGTCCATGTACTAAAACTAAATTTCATAGTTTGAGTCCAGGATGTCTGCATTAGTACATCCTCTGGGCAGTCAGGATTCCAGGCACCCAAGAAGGAACTGAACAGCCAACCAGTCTCACACAAAAATTGCAGCAAAGGAGAGACTACATGGATGTGTCCATGGAAAGGGATGGAGAAGAGGCTTGGTCTGCCTTAGCCCTAATCCTGATATTTGTGGGTATTACTGTCTGAATGAATGCAGCTGTTTCCATTGATTCCCCAGGTTGGGAACTTGTTTGTTAGGGGATCATACACAAATTCTATGCTCCTGGAAATTCATCATCTGTCTCTGAAAGGAGAATTACATAATTCCTAAAGCTTCACAACAAAGAAAAAAACCAGACAGTTGTGGTAGAGGAAGGTATGAACTGCAGTTCTGCTTTAATATCAGCCATCAGCACCATGCTGCCTGTCTCTCCCCCTGCTGCCAGCCTCCCTCCATTATAACAGAATATTTGCTCACAGGGTTGTTACAAAGTAGAGACCTGCTCACACTTACCCTGCTCATAGGCCTCCATCCCACTCTGGTCAAGGGTTTAAGAGCACCGAAAGGCAGAAGATAATAGAGAATAGTCAGAGGCCAAGAACGGAGTTTCAGAGCAGGCCTAGACATACAGCTCAGCTGGCCCAACCTCCGCCTCAGGGCCAGCTGGGGGAATTGCAACCTGTAGGATCACACACACACACAAGAGGGTCAGCCAACTCAGCCTCAGAAACACCAGCTCCTGACAGAGTTTGTTCAATGCTTGTCAGTGTTTCTGCAACTCCCTGCTCCCTGACTTTGGTTCAAACCTGCTCCTTTCCCAAAATACAGGACCAGGTCACTTCAAAAACGAATATGAGCTGCCTGGGGTTCATTGGCACAGGACAACTTCCATTACTCATGCCTACTGGCAAATTAATTAAAGGCAAAACATTTTGCATTAAACAAAGTCTGAGATACAGGTGAAAACAAGGCTGCAACTGGTCCAGCCAGCTAACGCTAGAACATACACAATATGTTATGGAACACCAACAGGGGGAAAACCCAGCAACTTATTCTTCTGGTGTTTGAAAGAAGTAGCAACTTGCGAGGAAACATTTGCCGGTACCCTCTCCCGCTCTTGGAGAGTTAGAGTGATCAGCACAGTAAAGAACTTTGAAAGCTAGCAATAAAATCCCTGTTTAGGGCAAAAGTGTTAGGTAAGTGCTGAGGAAAGAACAGATGATATTCCAGTGAAGCAAACAGCCACAAACCCAGGGCAATGTCGTCTCTGGCTCCAGGATTTAACAAGGTCTGGCATTATGGGAATCCTGCATTTCGGAAGTTCGATCTACAGTGTTGTTCCTACATGCAACAGTGGGATGAAACTGACCTAATCCTAGGCTCGCGTTGTGTTGGGGGAGAGACAGCTGCAGTACCATAAGCACAATGTGCTGCTGCTAAGGGAAAGGGAAGTGTATATACTTCCTTCTCTCTCCTGCCTGTCTTGAGCAGCAGCAAGAGGGAATCATGCCTGTACCTCCTGGTCTCTAGGTGAGCCCCAGAAACAGGCAGCAGCAGAAGCTGTCAACATTAGATAGTACCCAGCTGGCCGTACCCTGACTCTATTGGGTCTAAGTCCTATAAAGGATCACAAAAGCCACTGGGGACAAACTGAAGTACTCCTGCAGCAGGCCTGCTAGCAGTTGGTTCCATCTGGCCAGCTATTTAACACTTCAGAGACAAACAGAAGTGGGATTTGTGAGTTAGCTATTTGGGCAGTGTGCACGGAGGTCAAAAGGCACCTTTCAGGTTTTACATTCCTTATTGGGCACCTCAAACTTAGTTCTTGTATCATCTGTCTAACACACATACTGCTAGTGCAGCAGGGTAGTTACTATCTATGGCCCATTCAAACTTTGGCCTCTTAAGCAACTGTGTTTAGGTGGGTTTTCTTGTGAAGTAGATGCCTGAATTGAGAACAAACTCATTTCACATGAAGAGCCATCAGACGGCTGACAGACTATGACTTGTGGTCATTACCAGCCTGGGCCAGAACTGAACCAGTGACTCAGCATGGAAAAGCTCCACATGCCATTCCTGTTTCCATGAGACATCTCATTGCTCCAGTTGATGCTATGTCTGAGTCTTCCCTGGGCAAACTCTCTTATTCCTTTCTTCTCTTGCGGTCTCCCAAGGGTACCTTATGCTTAGCCTCATTCTCAATACTTTCTGGGTCTCATCATTAGGTTAATGTCCACCCGACTCAGGACAAAACATCCAGGTCTGTTTGGCACTGTGCTAACTGCTGGGGAACAATTCTTCTCCCTGCATCTCTGGAGGGGACATAGTGCACTGAGCATGACTGTATGTGCATGCTGATGGAAGGGGAAGGCTCCTGCTACAAGTTAGTTTGAAGATGGCTCCCATCCCTTGCAGGATGGGAAGATTTGAAGACTGAGCTGTAACATGCTCTACAGTTCTCTCCAAGACAGAAAGGAGCTGGGAGACTAGAAAGGGACA
Source organism: Mauremys reevesii (assembly GCF_016161935.1). NCBI lineage: Eukaryota > Metazoa > Chordata > Testudines > Geoemydidae > Mauremys > Mauremys reevesii. The sequence goes on along the minus strand of NC_052640.1, from coordinate 21,259,506 downwards.
ACCTGCCCTTTTCGGGACTTGGGTGAAAAATTAAAACATCCCCATAGCAGCTGCTACTATCACCATGTGGGCTGAAGATGGTGCCTTTGGCTCACCGGTTTACTCTAGGCTAACGTTACTTCTGCCAAAGCCAGAGAACGGCTGTGTGCTGGAGTGCAAGACAGACCTGAGTAGCTGAAGTATTGTCTCAGCAGCGCTACCGCAGGCCTCAACAGCGGGAGGCAAGACCAGCGCACAGCACAGGAATCAGAGAGAACTCACCTGCAGCTCCTCCTCCCTCTCATCCGCCAGGGCCCAAGAGCCTGACAGAGAGATGGCCTCTCCAAGAGTTTCGGAGGACAAGGTATTGCTCTTCCCTCCCATCTCCTTCTCCCTCCCTTCACTGCAGACGATCATGAACCAATCCCTGCAGAGCTGCATCCTGGCAGCTTGCTCTAAAACCCCCTTCCTTCCTTCCCACCGTCTTGGCCTGGTTTTAGAGGATTCCCTCTCTAGATTTTTTGCTCTCCCATTGATTAGAAGGGGACCAGAAGAGAAAGGAAACTGCCTCATTTCTCTTGTTGTACAGCAGCAACCCCTCCCTTGCCAATTCAGCGCATAAGGAGATTTATAGTAATTAGGCCAAACAAAGGCTTTGCAGCTGGTGGTCACTCCTTCTGCCCATCTACCCTCCCTTCCTCATCTCTCCCTTCAGTCGCCATCCTGCAAAGCAGAAAACACCAAACAGTACCTGAAACGGGCTCTCCTATTTGGTGTGCCCCCAGCAGAGCCAGCTGGGCCTGGACTCTCCAGTTGCGGGTGCTGCTCCCCGGCACAGCTGCCGCTGTTCCCTGAACGTAGCCTTCGGACATGAATTTTAACTTTGCGGAGGTTGTAGCAAGAGGGAGGAGGGTTAGATAAAGCTTTACAGCATCTCACCATTTCCCTGTGTGCAGATCTGGTCCCTGCAGGGTGTTTGACTGACACATCATCAGGATGGCGGTCGGTCGTAAGTCTCAGTCTCTCTCTTTTTTTCCTCTACCTCCCCTTCCCTTGCTCGCTTCGGCACAGGAGGGAGGACACGACGTCACAGCTCCTAATTCCCCCGCTGGTTTGTCTCCGGCTTCCCTCTCTGTCTCTTTCCCACTTGCAACTCGGCTACGAGGTTCCCAGCTATTGCAAACAAACAGGCATTGTGTCACACTTCAGCAACCCTCTACAAAAGCAGCTTTGTGCGAGATAAAAGCAACCTCTGCCTACAAGCAGCCCCTGCTCCTCTCTAGCCAAGGTTGCCATCGAAGCTCAACTCCCAAACAAACACCCTGCAGTCTCAGGCTGCTAGGAACTAATGCACTATTATCAGAACTGCAGCCCGCTAGCCATGCACAGTTATCCCAAGAGCCAGCCTGAATGCGAGGCTGGGAGGAGGAGGAGGAATGGCGGAGAAGAGGAGGAGGGAGATAACTCATTGCTTCAATTCTGCACTGCAGTAACTGCGGCTAGATCAGTTCTGGGCTACTGAGCAAGCAGATGTGTATGCAAACACTCACTCTGCCAGAAAACCCTTTCCTTCTCACACCATCCAGCCTGGGAACAGAGGAGAGGAAAGGGAGGGAACAGCTTTTCTAACTCATACAGTCCAGTTAGAGACCAACACCCATCTCAGGAACACCTTTTCCATCCCACACTGTCCAGCAAGGGAGCAGGCCAAGACAGAAAAAGGGAAAGAACGTTCCTTTACAGACATACATCCCTGCAATGAAACAAAAGTTCCACCGCCAGCTTGAGAAACAGGCTCTGCAGAAGTTCAATAGATGCTTTATACAGTGTGCAATACTTCAGCAATTTTTACATCCAGCAGAACCCAAACCGCCAGTACCATGGGGGCAAGAGGGATTTTTGCAGTCTTGAAGGCTGCACACCCATTTTGTCTGGTACAGCTTTCGGAATATTCTTCAGGTGAGAAGTTCTCTTCCACATTGCAAATTATATCTGAAAGTTGTTGACTAAAAATGGGCATTCCTGTGTCTCTTGGCTGCGCCTGGATTACTAATGAGGGAAACTGGCAGCAACAGGAACCCAGAGATCAGAACTGAGCTTACACCTGACTTCTGTGTCAAGTCCAATACCAGAAATATTTTATGGTTCAATATTTAAGCAAAATGGTTAAACACTAATGTTTTAAGTCAAAACTAAGGTAGACAGCAGTTTAATATCTCCAAAGCATGCCCACCCTGCTAGTGCCACAAAAGTGACGTGGAGTGAGCCAATAACCACTTTGCTGCATTAACCCAAGATTGGATAGGACGTTATATCTTGTGCTGAGGGAAAAAGAGAAAATGGGAGGGAGAGGCAATATTTGGAACCATGTTTAGTGCCAGCCTGAGAGAACCTTTCAGGAGGAAATTCATTTAATAGAAACGTTTTGGAGACAAATTATTTATCACAGATCTGTTACAAGAGTCAGGTATAGACTGATTTTTTGCAACTGTATATTAAAGGGATACTAGTAAATTACAATCTTATTAGTTTTAAAAAGAGTTAAAAATAATTCCAGGCACTACGCCTACCCCTTTTCCCGTCCTGTGATCCCCTGCCAGTTTTCGTGGTTTTATAATCATGCTGTCCTATGTTTTACAATGCTTCTCTCTCTTCTGTTGCTATGTGAAATACCCAGATGGAAAGGGGAAATTGACTATATACAGGGAAAATGTCAAAATTCACAAAGAAAAAGCTGGAAAAATAGCCGAAACATTTCCTTTCTGTCATTTCCTAGCAATAACAACAGGTGCAAATTTTCAACAGAAGTGTGATTTAAATCAACAGTGTCCCTTTAAAAACACTTAACCAGACGAAAGTGGAAATCATTTTCACCACCAAGATCACAAGAAATGCTCAGCATGCATGCAAGTTCCAGAATCTGTGACAAGGGAAAAAATACAGCACTGGCACAGAAAGGCCAGGAGACGAACAGTGCTGTCTAACAAACTTTTTCTCCTCCTCCTCACATTCCAGACATGCAGGGACTGCACTCACCATTTATTCTACTCTTCCTTCAAAAGCATGTGAGGTAAATACACATTTCAGCACAGTCTATTTCAGTGGAAACAGCCCAAACAGCTCTCTCCTTTCAAAGAACTTACCACATCCTAGATCAAGGCGGCAGGGGTTTATTTCCCCAAGATTTTACAAAAGAGTGGAGTGAATTGAACAGCCAACCTGCACCCCAGAAGTGAATGAACATTTAAAATATAATTCCATTGTTTCATGTTGATACTACTGTAAATCCAGATAAAGTTAATGGAAAGGGCACACGTGGTGAAGGCTACCCACTTTGGGGCAAAACCATGTCATGATAGACTCACCTTCCTAGGTGAAGTTCCCAGGGAGAGAGATGGATTTCAGTGCTATATAAACCATACTTCTCCATGGCTACACAAAACTCATCTCCTCTAAGTAAGAAGCCTTACATTTCTTTCATGTTCTGTCCTACGGACCCCATTACACTCACCAAGACGCAAATACCTGACTATCACCCATGGATGAGAGCCTGCCCCTCCTCTTGGCTGAGACCTACTTAAATACTGACATACAAACATACATGGCGAGTTGCCATGTCAGCAGCTACTGCACAGGAAGGATTAAGGATACAGCAGGGTTTGGCTGCTCAGAATTTAAAGATGCCTGCAATGGAAGAAAGGGGAAATGACTGGATCGTGGACCATGCCAACCCTACCCTCAGCCCAAGTGTTCTGAGGAAGGGCGAAGGAAGGGACTGGCCAAACTGAGATTGGGCATCAGTTACTGAATCCCCCTCTCTCTGCTGAGGGATGAATGTGATGGATTTACACCTGAACTACTTCTCAGATCTCAGGACAGTGCTGCAAAGCCCCTCCTACTAGCTCCACTGATGGGCTCAGACTTCTCTAACTCTTCTCTATGGGGAGTCCGGGGCTTCAGCCCCAAACCACTCCTACCTCCTTGAACTCATCCAGAATGCATATTAAGTGAATAAAGGAAGTAATGCAGGTGCACCATAAATCCCCTGAGGAGAATTATCTAATAACAAACAGCTAATCTGTCAGCTATGCAACTCCACTCTGCTCCATCAGTTCACATAAGCATCATATCCAGTGACCCCGTTTAATTACTCGTCGTCTTATTATTTCTCCAAGCCCTTCCCTCAGGACTCCAAAAACACTAAGCCTGGGGATTTACAGGAATCAGAGACTGGATTAAACACACAACTGTACATTAAACTGAAACGACATGAGCACGCGGGGCTGGGTTTAGAATCATCCAGTCTGGATGTTAGAAGCCTCTCCCTCCCCACTTCCTTCACTTGTTAACAGTATTGCCATTTAAAATGGATGGTCTAACTTAACACATACTGCTGGGGAAAGCTGTATGGTTAAGCACAAGCCATAAAAGTGGAACAAAAGGAAGTATCAAGCAGCAAAGACAGGGGTATTCTGAGACTCACATCACACTATTATACAGAGGAGATCCGCTGATAGTGACTGTATTAGTTTATCATCAACAGTTTCATTCCTTTCCCCTGGCCACTGTTAATATCTTCTGTTTAAACTTATATGTACAAAAAAGTATCATCTCTCTTCCTTCCTCACCACTTTATTATTCTGCAGAAATCCGGCAGGAGAAACAATAGCTTCCTCAACAGCCAATCAATCAGGAGATCCTGCTATTCTAAGAGCATACCAAATAACTGCTTTTGGACATTAGGGAAACAACTGTGGATTGGCTGTTTTAGCAGTCACATGATTTTTAATGCTGTATATTTCACTCCCTGGATTCCTGCTGGCACATATGTAAACCTTAACTCTCTTTGTGAGTGTCTAGGCACTGACTGTGAAATGTACCAGATGCCCTGATACAGCAGGTCTTTTTTCCATCTCTAGTTTCGAGGATTCTCTTGCCCATTTTTTATCTCAAACAGGCTTCCTGTAATTCCCCCTTCTAAGAGAAAGGTTTGTGTAATTAGCTTCCTTTAAATGGATAGTTGAACTTCTCAACAAACAGAAATAAATCAGCTATTTAGAATGGCCATAAAACATTTGTTTATTCAGCTCTAAAGACTGCACAAAGTTTTTGGTAAACAATCCTTGATCTCTTCTCTGGGGCAAGGAAACATGTCTTATCTACTTTCATAAAGCAACATGTACATTTATGGCATTCTAAGTATTTTGTAATATAGTCATCTCTATGGTTCTATACGTATATTTAATTTCATATGCTATCTGATAAAATGCCTTTCACCCAAGATGTTCATAAAGCCAATTCCCTTCTAGGATACAGACATCTAAAATGGAAGCATATGGGGGGCGGGGGGAGGAAATGGTTGTTTTAGACCTTCCTACTAAAAAGGAAAGCTCTGTTAAGCGCTCTAGAATCCTGAGTTGGAAACTGAACAAAGAAGCTGTGAGGCCTCACATACAATTCAGAAACCTACACACAATCCTAACTGAACAAACACTTCTTTTAAAAAGGGACTATTAACTCTGTAAGTGTTGGTTCCTCAGATCAGCAGAACTGAGAGATTTCTAACACACCAATTCCTTTTTCATTTGGCCTGAAAACCCAAGAAAACAGTGACTAAGAATTGGTGGTCTGGAAGTCTAAAAGTGCTTACCTTGGCTGTACAGCACTCCTGGCAACTGCGGAGGCTGACTCTGAATGAAGCTTGTTTCAGTTCCTTCACAGATTTCTTGTTTTTAATCTACCGAAATGTGACACTGACCTGGCTTTTTTGTTTGGGTTTTCTAAGACAAGTGAACAAAACAATGGAATGTAACCCACATAAGTGTTCCTGACAAATGCACAGAAGATTGGTGCACCAAGAGGGAGGAAAAAACCCTAATCCGTGCCCTGCAGAAATCACATGCACTGATGTGTCCACACGCCCATCCTATTAGCCCCAAACCATGGTCCTGTTTCCAAGATCAGCTGATTGTGACCTTCCGGTTCTAAACGACTTCTTCCCGTTTCCTGCCAGTGAAGCTGGATGTACCCACTACATTTAAGTAGGAGTCTGCTGTACTGTGGAGAGCTACATGCTGTGGAGTTTAGTATTACTCTCTTCTTCAGAACAAGCTCAGCAAGAATGTGAAACTTGAGATAGTTTTGTTTTCAGCTGGATGGCTTTCTGTGGAGAGCAGAATGATTTTGTGAGACCACCACTAAACCCAACAGGCCACCAGACCCCAATCATGATCACCCTGCACCCAGCAGTCACTACGTCCTTGAATAATACTAAATCCCAGCCCTCTGGCCTGACACTGAATCCGACCAACCCAGCACCCTGCTAGACAAAGGAAGCTGCGTCTACGCATGCTGAAAGGCACAGAAATAAGAGAGAGGGTTAAACTTAAAGCAATCTGTGTTCTTTGTTACCCACACACCCGCTCTGAATAGAAAGAAAGTATTAACCCAGCTGCCTATGCAACTTTCTATACCCTTAAAACTACCCACTGATATTGCAAAAAATGTTCAGTTAGTTCATCAGGATTTCTGAGCTGTAATCCTCTTCTCATGTCAAACAAGTCACAAAACAATCATCTCTCACATTTATAGTTTTTAAACAGTTTATACACTAAATTTAGTAAATGTGGTGAACACCCTTCAGCAGAAAAAATACATTTTACTATAATATACCAGCAAATTATTTCCCTTCCACACAATAGGTATATGTATTTTACCTGCAGCTGTTGGCCAAAATAAGCCTCTAAAACACTCCAGGAGAATAACTTCTCAGATCCCCAATGGCTGGCTGGCTCGCAGTCTGTCTACTAGATCTGATCTGACCTGCTCTTTGCTTTAAGAAAGCAGCATGATGCAGCTGGTCCTCCTGTCCAGCTCATGTTTCAGCCATTCAGACTCCAGGGTGGGAACTGTTAAGGACGTCTCAATATCATCAAAAGCATCTGCATTCCCACAAAGCCCCGGCTCTCTTTTTCCCCTTTAAGAGGAGGAGACAAGGCAGAAAAAACTGAAAGGAAACTAAAAAGGACGGGGGATAAGATTGCATGACAACATAGTCTCTCAGTTCCCCAGATGGCTTCCCAGAAGTGCATTTACAAAACAGCAGACTCATATCAGGGGCTTGGGAGATAGTATCTAGGCCTCCCTTAACAAATCACCAACTGAAAACATATTAAGACAGTTTAGGGTGAATACCAGGGAAAGTTTCTGACAGTAATGTTGGTTGATCATGGAACAGTCTCCCAAACAACCATATTATTTGGGAAATTTAAAAATTATATGGACAAAGCACCAGAAAATGTTCACTACAGAGCAATTCTCCAGACCAGGGATAACATTTGATACCAGTTGGATAGCAGAGAGCATGTATGTAAAATGATCCAGTTTGAATTTTCTGTTGCTGTTTCTTGACGTTACCAGAAACGCTGATGTACATGTTTCCAGCCAAAGAGTACATACAGTTTTAGAAAACCCTTCAGAACATTTAGATTGCTCAATAGTCCCAGTTACACACATTTCAACAGAAGGTGTCTTGGGCAACGGAAGAGACACTGTAGCAAAAACCATCCATCTGAAAACACAGTTTGAAGGTGACATTGAACTCTACATCATCTTAGGCTAGCTGAAAAATGTAGGGGAAATTGCAGGCAAAACTTCTGCCACCCCACCCCATCGTTCCCTCTCTCCCCCGTTGAAATTTGAACCTTTTTGAAATTTTCTGATCAATGCTACAAGAAATCAAATTTCTTTTGTATAATTAGACATATGTCCATACAGCACTCAGGCATCAAAAAAACAGAGGAGAAAGTATGACATGTAACAGGCCATCTGGTCTAGGGATAGGATTTCACTCTGCACAGGCAGAAGAGCCAGAGCATGGAGTCGCACAGGTGGAGGATTTTTCATGGATTCTTTCTTGGGATATCCTGGTCTATGATTCAGGATCTCCCATCACAGAACATACTATTACTACTACACCACGTGCTGCCTTACTAAAATGGTACTGAGTAACGCTGCCTCACTTGTCCACAAGCAGCACTACAGAACTATCCCTGTGCTACCCATCCACCTCAGTAGGAAACACCGATCTGCAAAAGTGGTGAGCACCAAACAGATCCCTAAACATGAACTTAGGGACCTAACTTTAGGCCTCTATTTTTTAAAAGTCTTGGGCTGTGATATTAAGCTTCCCCCCTAGCAGAGCTGGTTTTCACCCTGTTATTTGCCACATACAATATCAGATGTCACTATAAACTAGTGCCACCTCCTAAGGTTCACTGGGTTCTCTCTAAAGCTCCATCTTTACTTGGTTTTTGCCACTCATACTATGACAGCCACCATTACACAAAAAATAGTATTGCAAAACAAATTAGATAAGAATTGTGGAAGCAAATAACGGACAGCAGTAAGGAATTGCTCTCTATTTAAACTCTACTCATCTTGTCACACTGTTTATCCAAACTCACTCTTTGGCCAAGGTTTCCCTGTGTAAATTATGTTATCTGTATATCAACAATGCCACAGTATCAACAGAGAAGGAAGCGAGTGGAATTGCTCCTGGATACTATATATCCAGGATACTAGGCACACAGAGACCTTGGCCAGGAAATGTTCCCAGATAGATTTGCGCTTACTGCCTCAAATTCCTTCTTCCACCTATATGATAAATATCTACCTCTTTCATTGAGAGCTCTCTGCTTTGCCTCATCTAATTAAATGAAAGCTAATCCCTTTTAGTAATCACAGCAAGAGACATACTAATAAATTAATCAGTTCAAGCTATAAGCCACAGGAAAGTTATAAAGAAAGGTCCATGCCAGAAACCAAGTGTTCCCTGTTCTCCTGTCATAAATATTTTCATGATCTTTAAAATTCACTAAAAAATTGCATATTTAAATAAAATTAACTGAAAAACAGCATCAACTTTACTGCAGTGATATCCTCAAACAAACCAGTACTGTGCTAGTGCATAAGAACCAGTTACTGAAAATGACTGTCTTAGTTTCAATGATGTGCAGCATCAGTGGTGAAAAAACAAATGAAATACGTAAAATTTCAGCTTTAAAGAAACTACATGTGACATACAGCTCTTCCATTCAGGACTGATTTAATGTTTTGATGAAGGAAAATCACAAGACGACAACAAACCCTTGAAAACGATATTTAAGCCTTCATTTAGTGACAAATATTAATCATACATCCTGTATGAAAGTTTTCAAAATATACTTGAGGCAGAGAGAAGAAATTCCTTCTACCCAGTTTCATTCTTTGATATTCCAACTCTACTTTTTTGTTGATCAAGATGAATCAATATTGACATTATATTTAGTTACATACTAAAAGAATTCAAGTAGGAATAATTATTTTAAAATTTATTTCTGATTGTGCATGAATATATACACTTAAACAGAATTAAAAACCAAGCTCTTTCACAAGGGACCATATCTACCTGTGTGTTTTCACCAAACCTAGCACAAAAAATAAGCGTTTTGCCAGTTATCACCCAAAATACTTCACTTCAGGAGAATATTTAAGTCTTTAGGTACAAGAATTAAAACAACTAGATGTAGAATTCAAAATGTGACATCCTAGCAAACGCTAGGATTTTAGGAAGGTATTTATTTTTTACCTTGATCAATGGATTCATCTTATACAAAGCAAAAAAACGAATAATGTTAAGTCATCAGGTGAATCTTCCTCAGTGGAAACCCATATATTGAAGGAGGATAAAAATAATTGTATTTAAAGTAACTATTGTAATACTTGAAATTAGACAATTGTTTGAATCTATTTTTACTATTTATATAATGACTATCACAATATTGTGACTAGAATTGTGTGTCAACACATACTGGTGTCAGTGTTTAGTATTAAGCTACATATTTATTCTCCTGTATGTTTATATCTATAGTCAGGACCACAAAGCATTTAAACATATGCTGTTGTATTTGTGATAAAAATAACTGGGTCTTGCTTTTGTGCCAGTTATATATAAATATATATTTTAATTGAAAAAAATATAGGTCCAGCATTTTAAATAGGAGTTTTATTCTTCATGGTGCCCCTTTTATGAGCTGCTTTTGTTAGCCCTTGGGCCACACTACAAACAGGAACTATTTTTAGATACTTGGGAGGGGCAGACATTATGGTGATGGGGGGCCATGTATGTACAGAGAGATTAGATTTTACCCCTACAATCACTGGCCCTGGACAGCTGACCCTGTGTCAAAATAGTGTATGGGTCACCTCGGAGACCACAGACACCACAATAAGTTGACCTAGACTAGGGAGAGACTCCCTGAATATATTACGTCTCTAGCTCTCTATTACCCCTAGCCTCTGTTCGGCAGAGGATGGAGATGGATGGCAGGAAAGAGATCACTTGATCATTGCCTGTTAGGTTCACTCCCTCTGGGGCACCTGGCATTGGCCACTGTCGGTAGACAGATACTGGGCTAGATAGACCTTTGGTCTGACCCGGTACGGCCATTCTTATGTTCTTATGTAGCTGCCTTTCCTGCAGAAGTGAATCTCTTTCTATATGGAATTGTCAGGTCAAAGAACACAATATAGGATAGTCTGACTTATGTCTCTTCAAACACACACACAACCCAGGACCTGTGGAATTAGGAAACTGCAGCAGAAGACCAATACTGTTCAGAAGTTAGGGGTATGCACAGCAGCTTCTTTCATATGCCTTTCAGATGCCTCTCAGATCCATAAAAAGAACAGGAGTACTTGTGGCACCTTAGAGGCTAACAAATTTATTTGAGCATAAGCTTTCATGGGCTATAGCTTATGCTCAAATAATTTTGTTAGTCTCCAAGGTGCCATAAGTACTCCTGTTCTTTTTGCGGATACAGACTAACATGGCTGCTTCTCTGAAACCTCTCATATCCATGTTTTCTCTCTCTCTAAACTGTCTGCGGGCTCATCCCCTGGTCTTATAAACAAGGAGATAACCCTCTTCTCTCCCTTGCCAAGTTTGCCTCCAGGGATGCCAAAAATGCACAGAAGGAAAATAATGCAAAACCACAAGTCAGCAAAAGTAGATGCTCCAGTTTCCAGTGAAAGACACAATACAGCTATTATTTTGTTTAAACCCTCCATTGTTTGTAACACCCTCTTTGAAGTCTGAAAATTGTTTCTCTCTTTTCCAGGTATTTCCCATTTGGCAGCAGAAACTTACAAGTCCCATTTATGGTACATAAAGCCACAAAATATTTTACTAACCCTATTCTAAATAAGCTCAAGCAGGTTGGAAAAGGGAAGCATGGAAGATAGATCACAGATAAATTCCTCACAAACTGTTACAGTCCAAACTTCTCACATCTGGACTCTTCAGATCAAATCCAATTTGGGTCCCAAGTAAAAGTCAGTTTAGGGATTTCAGTCTAGTCCCTAATATACATATGCCCAAAACACAACTGACCAAGCACTCAGAAATGGAAGAGGAACAGAAGGATGCTACAGGTCAGATTGAGGCAGAGGAGCATGTCCTGCACTGGCATCAGACCCTCATTTTCAGAAATGCCAAATTTACTCAAAAACAGAAAACGGGTGGGGTGAATAAAGCAGTTTGTAACTAGCTGCCTATATGTTTTGCAACAAAATAAACCTAACATATACATTATAAACTGTTTGGTCAATGTGGAACTGTATAATGTATTTAATGTTCTGTAATCTTCTGTTCTTTAATGGGGTTGTGTAATTTTTTTTTAATGGGTCATTTAGGGTACTACAGAACACGTCCATACACCTGATATTCATACTTCAGCTTCACAACAACTTAAAGACAAAGTGACAACACTAAAGATCTACAATCACTAGAGTAGAGAAGGAACCACCTTTGAAGGGACAAGCTCTCCTTAATGGTGTGGATGAGCAAGAATCATTAGAGAGTAAGATGATATTCTTCTGCAGGAAATAGTTCTCAGCAGATGTTCACAAGGGATCTAGATAAGAACTGCCTTCATACTAATTCTGAATAGTAGTCACATTTGCATGGTACACTCCCTATCCAAGGATCTCAAAGCTTTTCACAAATATTAATTTAGCCTCAACTTTCTTGTGAGACAAACAAGAATTACCCACGCTTTCACAGGGGAAGAAATGAATGCATAGAGGGATTATGTGACTTGCCAAAGATCATGCTACAACTCAGTGGCAGAAGTGAGAACACAACCAGTAATTCCTGATTCCCACTCTTTTGTTTAGGGGTTAGACAGAGCAATCTCCTTCACATGCTGTAGACATACTTGTTATCCACTAGGATAATAAACTCATCACAAAATGTTTTTCAATGCTCATATATGTAACTGCAGAATGCCACTACTGTAACATATACCAGGGGTTGGCAACCTTTCAGAAGTGGTGTGCCAAGTCTTCATTTATTCACTCTAATTTAAGGTTTCGCGTACCAGTAATACATTTTAATGTTTTTAAAAGGTCTCTTTCTATAAGTCTATAATATATAACTAAACTATTGTTGTATGTAAAGTAAATAAAGTTTTTAAAATGTTTAAGAAGCTTCATTTAAAATTAAATTAAAATGCAGATATCCCCGGACTGGTGGCCAAGACCCGGGCAGTGTGAGTGCCACTGAAAATCAGCTCGCGTGCCGCCTTCAGCACACATGGCATAGGTTTCCTACCCCTGATGGACACTGACTGTATTTCCTGTTTTAATAAAAAATTAGCTGCTGATGGCTTTGTGTGGCTTTTATGCTAGATTCCATTTCAATACTCAACCGTTAGCAAATTTTTCAAAGTGCATTAAATCTTCAGATATGCTACCAACTCACTAGCATTGTAAGAGTACTCCAAGGCTGGGACATGAGAACATTTCTTCTACTGAGCACAAGAACTGAAATTCCTTTAGAATCGCTGCAAACCCCACGCCTTATGCTTTATGCCAGCGAAACATCTTTAAATTCTATCACTAAGATAACAAGTAAAAAAGAAACTGACTTAAACTGTCCAAGCTGCATCTGTTACAATTGTTAGAAGAAATGTGTTGGCTGTACTAAGAAGAGAGAGACACCTACAGTTCTTAACATGTCATTACATTGGCTTTAGCAAACAGGACTGGGAGGTGTGGAAAAACGCTTTATGTCTTCTGTCAGTTCTGGTAACAGAACACAATCCAATTTTTCCCCTTGTTGAAAGGAAGCAGAAAAGTATGTAGCAAAATGTGGCATGTGGTACAAACCCATCACAAATATCTTACCTCCCATTCGCTTGCAAGCTTGATTGGTATCTCAATGCCCAGTTTCTCCAGCTGCTCCTCCTTGTACTTTTCATATTGTCTGTATCCTGCATATCCCCCACCTGTGGCCACCAGAAAGTGGAAGGGGCGCAGTCGGAATGTTCGCACTACCAGTGCAGCGTGAAGCTTTCTCCTGTCTAACAAGAAGAGGCAGATCTTTAGGACACAGGGCAGCTACAGAGTAAAGACGAAGTTATAAGGGAGGAAGGTCAGATCAGATACTGAGAATGTTATAGATGCATGCAGTCATGTCCCACTGACACACAAGATGCATACAAGGTCCTGTTACTGAGGATGCACATACATAAAGATGGGTCACTGCTGATAGCAGCCACTTCCTGAAAGCATGACTTGAGATTTAAAAGTATCGCTGATCCCCAACCTCTGTAACAGAAGACACTCTGGAAATCAAGAAAATCTTGTTTTCTCAGATTGTTTGGCTGGGGCCTGGTGAAAATAGCACCCATTATTGATGCATGAGGAAAGGAGCTGACAATATTTCCAGTACAAATCCAGTACAAACTTTAAACAGACAAATCACGAGAAGTTAGCTGAAGGCTGACGCTGGCATGATACTGACCAAAACCAAAAGATCATATCGAGAATTCCTCCCTGGATTTTAAATATCCACTGGAGTGGTAAATGTCACCTGATCCCATTTCCAGCAAACATCTTAGATGGGAAGTACACTTGAATTCTAGCAGAAATGTAAAGATGAAGGCTCTTTCTACACCAGAAACTTAACTGTTCTAACTACAAAAATATTTAAATATGGTTACTGCTTACACAATTTCCCTCTCCAAAGCAGACAGGGATGGTATCAAACTGTATTATACCCCTCCCACTAGGAAGTGGGGATCTAGAATATCATTTGGTTAGCACAGTTCTCAGCGATACAATCCTGTCAACACTGCTCAGGGAAGCTGCACTGGCACCTTGTAGCTAGCGTCAAACACATTTAAGTAAGGCTGTTATTTCATAGACTTTAGAACAGAAGGGACCCTAGTCTGACCTCCAAGGGCAGCCTCCCCACTGGTGAATTGAACCCCAATCTCCCTTGTGACAGACAGGGATACTCGCCACTAATAAGGAACATAGTTGTTCAACGTGCTGCTCCCAGTGTGTGCAGGATGGAAGCGTTTAACAAACTGCAATGGCTATGGAGGGTTTTTGTTTCTTTGATTTTTTAAATGTGCTCTTATGTTACTCCACATTTAAATGCTCTTTCCCATCTTTCTCCCTCCATTTGATATATGCATTACTGTAATTACTCCTGAGGGCAGTCTGTGCCAAAAATTTAAAAATTCTGCACACAATATTTTAAAAGTCTGCAAATTTTATTTGTCAAATAAATGTGGAGACTCCAGCATGGCACTGAGGAGCACAGGCCACTAGCTGCACAGAGGTGGGAGATCACTGTGCAGCACCTCCGTCTCCTCCCCCCCAGACACGGACTCAGCAGTGAGGCTGCACCCAACCCTGATATAGCGCAAGGACTGGGCCTGCCCCAGAAACACCCCAGGGCCCTGCCCCTCTGTGCCAGGTGCACCAGGTGTGGGCAGGCAGGCTCAGCAAGGCAGGATCTAAGTGTGGCGGGGCTTAGTGTGAGGGAATCCAGGTGTGGGTTAACAGGGCTGTGTGGGGCAATCTAGGTGCACGTGGCTCAGTGGGGGGCCTGGGTGCAGGGGGGATTGGATGCACAGGGACTTCTTGGGGGATTCTGAGTGCAATGGTAATGGAACTGTGCAGCGGGGTCCAGGTGAAGGTGGTTGGGGCTCAGCGGGGGGGAGGGGTCTGGGTGTATCTGGGGATAGAGCTCGGCAGGGGGGTCTGGGTAAGGGGGGCTCAGTGGGAGGATTCCAGATGCCGGGGGAGTGGGGCTCAGTGGGGTGGGGATCTAGGTGGTTGGTCAGGGTAGTCCAGGTGCAAGGGGAGTGGGGCTTGTCATGGGGGGTTCTGGGTGGGGGGCGGTGAGGCTCCCGGGATGGGCTGGGTATGACGGGGTCTGGTTGCATAGGGGTTGGGTGGATGGGGGAGCAGCTCCCTGTACAGTGATCCCCCCACCTCTGCAGCTGAGAGATAGGTGCAGGAAGGGTGGTAGTGGTAGTGGTGAGTTTCCAGAGCTACAACCGGGGGAGAAATATGGGGGTGGGTCGGACATGGCCCCAAATGCCGTGCAGGGGAAGAGGAAGTCCCGTCCTTTCCAGCCCAGCCAGGACTAACAGCTGAGCCTGGCGGAGAGTAGGAGCCACCAGCCGGGTCTTCCTCAGTCCCACCCCTTTGCCACTGCAATTTACTTCTCTGCTGGCTGCCCCGGGCACCTGAAACATACTGCTGGGGAGGGTCATATGACCACTCTTGTGGCTTCCCTTTGCTTCCCCGTCAGAAAGTCATTTTTTCTGTGGAAAAGCAAAGAAATCTGCAGGGAACATAAATTCTGTGCATGCACAGTGGCACAGAATTCCCCCAGGAGTAATTACTCCTCCTGCTGCCCCCCTCCAACACAGTTTGCCTATGCTTCATTTGCTTTTCTGATTCCCTGTCTCCATCTTTGGCTTTGTATTCATTTCCTCTACTCTACCTTTCCTGCAATTTGTCTGCTCTTCACATCATCTATTTTTCATAGCTTCCATTTATATAGCCCCCTGGGTTTCTTTTATGGTTTACAACTATCTTTTTTCTGCATTTGCCTTCCCTTCTTCAAATAGTCTGTACCTTTATTCTCCCTTGTCAGCTGGGCACATGGTCTGATATATACTTGTGTAATGGGACCTGGGACTAAAGGAGCCTGCCTTGAGGAAATCAGCACCATTAGTCGTCGAGATCAATTACTACAAAGTAAGAAAGCATAGCCTCATACATGAGGATCAATCACCAATCTAGGCTGGATCATCGTGACTCATATTAACAAGGTACATTGCCCAATCTTGGGCAAGGAACGAACAGCTCCACATCACAGTATTTTAGATTTATTTTCTATCTTTATATATGGGGTCCCTCAAAGAGGTGCTACTTCACTATGGATAAATATTAGAAGTTTTACAGTGAATAATCAGCTGCTGGAGACAGAAACAAGGCATTATATAGAATTACAGTATAATATAACTTTGTGGTTCTCACCACAGAGCTCCCAACCACCATAGCTTTCATGGCTAGATGGTAAGGGGGATCCTGAAACCCTATGGTTAGATGCAGGCAGGGGAGGAGGGGTGTCCCCGAAACTTTTTTCGGTTGTAGCATTGGGTCATGGTACGGAAAACATTGAGAACCACTAATGTTGCTAATAATAATTGTTAATTGGCAAGCTCCTCTTGCACAAGAAACAAAGCCTTACACATTGCAATGTTTCCATTTTCTGGCAAGGAGGATACTTCTATGCTGCATTGTTACAGAGCAACAATGAGAGAGCAATAATAAGGAATGCTAATACCAGTACATTACAATAGCAGCACAAAACAAATGAGGGAAAGTGACAGCAGAAAGTGTTCTCCTCCCAAAATCTTTATAACAAAAAAGTTGAAAAAACCCAGGCCTACTAGGCTAATTGGGTATTTTAAAATGTGTTGATAATTCTGATATTCATACTGCAGCCAATCTGATACCACATCATTAATGTACCACATCAAAGAGGCAGCACTAATGAATAAGAATCACTTGGTTTTGGAAAGAACTACCAAAGGAAAAAATCTGTCTGGGTGTGGATGAACTAGACTCAGTGGGGAGTTAGGAAGCACTGCCCGAGGAACAAGGTCTCAGAATCAATTTGCCAAAGAACTGGGTATCATGTCCATAGCATTAGTCTGAGGAGTGGATGAACCAGAATCAAACACAAAGGGCCTGCTCCTGATCCCACTGAAGTCAACAAGTAGCACTGAGCCCTGAGGTTAGGGATCCCTTACAAACTAGCACATTATTTAAGAAACAAGAATATTGAATCATTAGGCACCTAAAAAGGACCAAATCCCTTTCTAGTAATGTGGCAACACAACAGTAAGATGGTTTATCAAAATCTGTGAAGTTTTAACCATGAGCAAAAAACCACTAGCCTAGTATGCATCATTTTTAGTGTCTGGATGCTCTACTAACCTTCAGTGCTTATACTAAAAAAGGAAACTTGATAACAGGACCCATCTATCAAGTTTTTGCCTCACTGAAGTCTTGTTTACTTTATTTAATTTCATTTTTATGCACATAAACTTAAATCTGTCTTTACATATAATTAAGGCTACCACTTTGTCACGAAGGTCACGGAATCCGTGACTTCCAAAGACCTCCATGATTTCAGCCTGCTGAGGCTGGAAGCTGCAGGGCTCTGCCGCTGCCTGCGGTGGCCGGGAGCTACGGCTCCCAAGCTCCCGGCCACTGCTGGCCTGGGGTACTCCATTGCTCCCGGCTCTGGGAAAAAAATAAAGAATGTGGCAAAAAGGTTCTGAAGCTCCAGGAAAAAAGTTTACATCAAGAGGAGGATATTCAGTAAAGGATGGGGAAAATTTAGAATTGTTAGATGTTTGAGGGGAAAAGTCTCATTTATTTCTCTCTTTGAATTTATAAAAATATCTATAGCCACCCATCCTATGCTCAGGGCACCTGCCTTAGTAAATAAATATGAACAACGTCCAATAGATAAAAAGATATCGATCAAAGCCCTCTAACACACAGCTGCCCACCTCCCCTAAAACCAAAAGGGGAAAAAAAAAAGAGGCTTTGCAGTGTGCCCAGAAGTTAACAAATCTAGGCTCTGGTGAAATAAAAGGGTAGCGAGTTCCAAAGTCAAAGCATCTCTCAGAGAAGAGCTCCCTCCTATTTATATCCAGGAGACTCCAGTTCAAGAGTCTCTACTGATTTCAACTGTGATAGTATGGCATGAGGAGGAAATTCTCTCAGGTAACCAGATCCCAAACCATTTAGAGCTTCATGGGTAAAAATTTAGTACCTTGAATTCAACTTGCTCAAGAGTGACTGGAAGTTTTATCTTCTCCACACTCCCCAGCACAAGTGCCACAGTACTTCTAATTCAGGAAATGTGGGATCTAACCTTTGATCTCTGGAATGGCAGTGTAACATGCTGTGCCTAAGTCAAGTTATTTTTTCTGGATGAACCTCCATCTCCTCGTAAAGGACAAAATAGGTTTTCAAACTCCAATGTGACAAGATTGCAGAAATTAGTTACTTATTTTGGCAACAGTGCCATGTTCAGTGCAGCTGATACTGCCAGTGACTTCAATTGAACATCCCGTTCCCTAAAGATATTAAGAGTGACGGGAGTTCAGCAGTGAGCTGAGCAAGGAGCTAAGGAAAGCTTGTGTCTAGGCAGATTTAAACAAGAGGAAACAGCATCTGAATAAGTTTAGGTCTTCAGATTAATGTTAGAACTCTGTACAGACAAGATCAAACTCATAGGTTGTTTCAGACCCCTTCTAACCTCTTAATCGGGGTCAGCAAACAAGGAGAAGTGGAATTTTCCTTCTCTGGACACAGGGCAGGACATACGACCCTGCTGCAACACTTCGTCCTCCTCCTCCTCCACCACCACCCACCCAGAACAAAGGTGAACTGTACAGAGCAATAGTGGACTGGGAGTGCTCGAATTCCACCAAACACTGGGACTTTATTGAACAAGAAAATTGTAGCTGTGTAAATATTAATTAAATTAATTAATTAATTAAATATGGATTATTTTAAAAGAATCACCCCATTCAGAAATGTATAAACATCCTTTGGCAAAGGCTATCCTACAGGTTTGGGACAGAACTAGAGATAAAATAAATTCTTTTCCCTTGCCAGTGACACCCACTGCAAATAATCCATATTTTAACTCAACCCATGAATCAGAGAATTTTAAAAACTGGGAGAGACATCAAATACATACATGGTTGACCAGCTGTTCACCAAAGAATTTTTTAAACTTATTTAGAAATCAAAATTAACTTTAACTGGTCCACTCTCCCATGGTACTAGTACCTTCAAATTAGGTATTATGTTTCTCGACTGTCTAGAAAATTTGTTTTATACGGAAAGCTAATTTTAATAGAAGCAATGGCTTCTGGATGATTAGGAAGCCCTCCTCAAAAATCTAATTTATATCAATCTTTGCAGACAGCTTTCCTAATGAAAAAAGTCCATATATGACATGCTGGGAAAAGGACCTGGATAGAAAAACTATCCTAGAGGAAAGGGGTTTGAACTGGAAAAGAGGACCTGCAACCTCAGTCTGTAGCACACTAAAACAAAATTTCTTTAAGATACTGTTTCAGAGGTACTTGAGGTACCAGTCAGGTTAAAAATATAAGTATAGACTAAACGAGGATAAATGCTGGAGAAATTGTGGTAGAAAGATTTTATGTATATATGGTGGACAAGTCCAATTGTTAGAGGGCATTGGAATGTAATATTGGATTACTAATCATAAGTTGTTGGATATTTATTACCAAATGATCCTGGGGCTTCCTTGTGGACCCAGTCACACCCAAAAGAATTAATCTTCCATCTGCTAGTAACTGCTAGACTACTGAGAACCTCTCATTGGAAAAAACAAAAAGCGTCCAAAACTAGAGGAATGGTTCAAAAAATGGGTAGTTATGGGGAAATTAACGCAGCAATTACATACTCAACAAAGTAGACAGAAGACAAATAGATATTTAGATATCTGGTTGCTATTTATTCAATTCTTGGACAAACAAACAAACAAAAGTACTTCTTCACATAACACACACTCTGCCTGTGGAATTCATTGCCAGGGGATGCTGTGAAGGCCAAAACTATAACTAGGTTAAAAAAAGAATGAGATAAATTCACAAAGGATAGGTCCATCAATGGCTATTAGCCAAGATGGTCAGGGACACAACCTCACGCTCCGGTTGTCCCAAGCCTCTGACTGCCAGATGCTGGGACTGGACGACAGGGGATGGATCACTTAATAAATTGCCCTGTTCTGTTCATTCCCTCTGAAGCATTTGGCACTGGTCTCTGTCAGAAGATAGGACAATGGGCTAAGATCAGTGTTCGTCACTATTTTTGAAGTGTGGGCCACTTTGGCAAAAAAATTCAATGAGAGAGCCACATGGGGTGGGGTTGAGGGGTTTGGAATGTGAGAGGTGGCCCAGGGTAGGACAGAGAGTGAGGTGTGGGGGTGAGGGCTCTGGCTGGGGCTCTGGGGTGGGGCTGAGGATGAGGAGTTTGGGGTGCAGGTAGGCTGAGAACAACCCCCAGCCCTCTCCCTGCTGGCAGCAGCTAGCTCTGGAGAAGGAGCCCTCTCTCCCCACTGCCAGCAGGCAGCAAAGGAGCTCCAGGGCTGGGGGAGAGGCCCACAGCAGCCCTTCAAGGTCCAACTTGCTCCCCTCCCCAGGTCTCTGCTGCATAGCCCTTTAGAGCTGCTGTGCAGCCATTTATAGCCTGCTGTGCGGCCGCGCAGCTTAGAGGGAACTTAGGGAGCCGCACTTAGGGTCGATGGGAGCTGCCACTGGCTCGCGGGCCTTGTAATGAAGAACACTGTGCTAGATGGACTATTGCTCTAATCCAGTATGGCCATTCTTATGTTTTTCTCACGTACATTTGCCTGCAGAAAAAAAACAGCACACCTGTCCAATATTTTTAAATATTAATGTTTGATACTTGCCTGGTTTGATAAATAGGAGTAGAGTCAGTAGTCTCACTGAATTTAATAAAATCACCAGAAACAACACATCTTGGATGGTGCTAAGAGGCTCACTCTGTAATATGGTGACACCTTATTAATGAGAGATTTGATTATTATATTACTGCATAACGTTTCTCTAAACACAATAAAAAAGCTCACAATTGTAATGATCATTTAGTTTCTGATATTTATATGGCAAGGATTTATCAAACTTCCTAAATAAACACCTTCTATGGGCCATCTTAATTATCACTTCAAAAAGTTTTTTTTCCTCCTGCTAACGATAGCTCATCTCAATTGATTAGACTCTGCCTGTTGGTATGCATACTTCCACCTTTTCATGTTCTCTGTATGTATAAATATCTCCTGTCTGTGTGTTCCATTCTATGCATCCGAAGAAGTGAGCTTTAGCTCACGAAAGCTCATGCTACAATAAATTTGTTAGTCTTTAAGGTGCCACAAGTACTCCTGTTTTTTTTTTCCTAAATAAACAGTTATATGAAAACGAACTGTAATATTTGCCCTCAAAGTGAGAGGGCCATGGCCAGATGGGCAGCATAACTAGGAGGGCAAACATTCTGTACATGCCACTGCGTCTTAAGCCTTGCTCCAGCTGCATGGAAAATTATGCTGGATTTCAACTCTACACTGGAAAGGCAACAGTCCCTCCCTCAGCCCTGCCCTGATTCCCAAGTTCAGAGTCGTTAAGGCTACAAATAACTTGGAGTTCTAATCAACCTTAAGTTGTATTTAATCCTTCCACTTGTTACATAGCTATCACATGGCTGAAATTTGACTTCAAGGTCACAATTTATGTCCTGTTTTGAGGGAAGTATTTTAAAAAACCAAAACAATAGATAAAAGTCAAACAGGTTTCAGCCTGCTAATCTATCTGCTAAGCTCTGTTGCTTTTCTTCATATTATTCAGGATACGTTAAGCCTGATGTTCCCATACTAAATCATTCACTTCACAGCGTAAAACTCAAAACTATCATCTCAGAAGATTTCATATTAGTTAAAATGGTGTGGTTTAGCGTCAGATTTATTATCTATGATTATGCTATTACACAGAGCTCAGTATGCATCCATACAAACGCCTTCACCTTCACAATTTCTGTCCAGCAAGACCTGCAAGATAGACAGACCTGGCTTGGTTCTTGGGCCACAGCCTTTTTGCCACAGGTACTCACAAGCAATTACCTATCAAAGAAGGTCAGAACAAATAATGAAACCAGTCTATAGAAAGATGAGACTTACTCATTAATGACCCAACCTCATTCCAAGTCTCTTACAAAATGCTGACTCAATTACTTTGACTGGTTCTAAAACAGGTATCAAAAGAATAGCAGTTTTGAGCTTCAGTATTTGCGGAAATAGGACATTGCCAATACCAGCCCTTTAAAAATTCCCTAGAGTACACTTAATGGCCCTGTATTAGTAATTTAAAAGGAAATGTGTTCTAGAGCAAAGGCTTAGGAGCTAGGAAGATACTGTGTAATAAGAATGATTCGGACACTAGCTTGTTGTTTGATTTGCATATCTTAATTTCCTTGTGCTTCAATCAACCCAACTAGAAAAAGAGGTAAATCTGGAACACCTGGTTCCTACGGCTTGGTGGTTAGCGCTCCATCCTGCTATGCAGATATATGTTTGAGACCCAGCCTCCCACTCACCAAGATGAAAAAAACTGCAGTGAGCCACACAGCTCCTGGGAAAGAGAGGGAGTGCCTTGCCTTAACAACAGTATCATCTCTGGTAGATTAAAAAATAACATCAGTGAGTTCCAGAGGAAGCGCAATTGATACTTGAGATGATTTTGAAATTGCCTGTGATAAGTTATGAATATTATGTGTTGTCCTGATTATTGTGATGTCTACTGTATGGTTGTAAGTTAATAACAGTATTGTTAGGGATTGTGCAGATCCTGAGATGCGCTTCCCAGCAAACATTTAAGAGACAATGCAAGAGCTGTTCACTTTGATGCTATATATAGCTTGACACCTTCCAGAGCTCACCAACCTGGTTTTGGGGCAGCCGGTCAAAGCCTGTGAGCAGACACCACAAAGAAGTTTGTCTGGATTTAAAGAGGCAACCCCTCAAAGGACAGAGGAAGAGCTAACGTGAACTCAGTTTCCAGAGGTTCAGAGTCTGGGGTAAAATAAGCCTGCCTAGGACTCTAGCTAACATGGACATGGATGTCGATCTTTTGTTGTTTTAAAATCCTCTCATGTGATACTTTGTCCCTCCTGTTAATATTAAAACAATACTTCGGTTTAAGACGTCTGGTTGGTCACTACTCACCACTGGAACAAGCTCCCAAAGAAAAGAATTGCAGGTACTGAACCCAGTCAGAGCTGCTTGGGTAAGCATGGCTGATGCACAATATTGTACCCTAGAACCAGGTTTAAGATTGGGAGAATCACAAGATTCCACTCAGAGAGAGGTAAGGGCTAGCGAACCAAGACCTGAGTTGGCTGCACTCACAGGCCAGAGAGGGGTAAGAAGTGCAGCTAGCTCTGTAACCATGACTATCATCCTCAGATTGAAAGGAAGGCAGCTGTGATGCAAAGCTTTGAGGATCCTAAGGACTAAAGAGTGTGAAAAACAACTCAAAACAAAAACCATGTGCTGCAGTCAAGATTTCCAGGTAACTAAAATACCCTCAACTCCACCCAACAAAAGTATTTCTAATTTCTGGGGAAACATCCCCCTGCATGGTTGAAAGTGAGATCAATTCTGCTTTTCCTGCTTTAGCAGAGGTTGAGCAGTGTTCTGGAGAAACCTCTCTTGAGTAGCTATTGAATAGTGCTATTGTAGCTGTGTTGGTCCCAGGATATTAGAATTGCTGTCATTTCAATCTATTCCTTCCACAGGTAATGGCAGATCAGGGGCAAGAGAAAGGAAGTTGTTTGCCATAATTGGGGAAGCTTACAATAGAGGTCCAGACTATTTGTCTGAAACACTCTTGCTGCTTAAGTTAAAAATTCTCCTTCCCGAGTATTAGCCAATATGAGCTCAATCAAAGTTTTACCTATCTTCTGCATGGACAGTTTCTACAGTGAGAAGTGGAGATTTGCCAGTTTTATGTGATGAACTACGTTGGAAACAGGCACTGATTCCAAGAGCAATATACACACAATATTTTGAGTATGTATATACCAATTACATCCCTATTTAAAGTAACAGTGAAAAAAGAGATTCTATTATTACCAATTCGCCTTCATTTAACATGCTAATGTAATACTCTGTGTTGCTACAGTACCTCCTATCCAAAGATTTCAAAGAATTAAGCCTTATCAAAACTCCTATGAGATGGGTAAATATTCTCATTTTACAGATAGGAAAACAGAGGCACATATAAGAGTTGAGTGATTTTTGCAAGGTTACACAATAAGTTCATGGTACACTCAGAAACTGATTGCAGTCTCTTAATTTGGTCTTTTGCTTTAATCACTAGGCCATCATACCCCCAACAAGACTTACCTATTTGTAATCACCTATTACTTCAGCTTTGAACTGCTGTATTTGGAGACAGCACTAGCAACCCTGCAACTGAAAATATATAGGAGAAAAAGATCCCTCACATACCAGTGAAAAAGGTTCTGAAAGGTGGCTGTTTCCAGATGACCAGAGTCTTCCTCAGAGAGAGGTTCTTGTGCCAAGAGAAACGACAGTCAGTCAGCACACTATATACAACACAAAAGAGACAGGTGTCTAAATATGGACATATTTTACCATGTAAGTGTATATAATTAAACAAATACATCTAGATAAGCTGAATATTCAGAAGCAGACCCACAAATAAGAAATGATCTCAAAGATTATAATGAAATTCCTACTGAACCCATTACCTCCTAGCCTACTCTAACAGTTTTTCCACCATCTCTAGGAAATTGTGTCAACTTCTCTCACAAGATTTGGGTTATTTAAATGTTTAATCCGCTTTATCTTGAATTTTTTTCTTTCAAAATATCAATTCGTGTTCAAGTTACATTAATGCTCTTACAGAGATTCGCCCCTACCAGATACCAATAACTCCTTCTGAAGTTAATAAGAGTTTATTTGTATCATGCCAGAGAGAGAACACAGGCTCTGGAAACTTGCCAACATGCATCAACTTTGATCTGGAGGGAATGTTTACAATGGAGAAAGGAGTTCAGTCACCGTGGTCAATTCAAATGGCCTCTTGCCAGCTCTGTTGGTAGATTCTGTGGTGTGATCATTTGGCCCCAGAAACATTTAATCTCAAATAGGTCAGTAAACAGCTGTCACGTGGGAACTTCTTTCAGTGACAACTCATTTGATGCAGACTCAAACATAAAGGTTAGAGGGTCCATGTCTATTATGGGTCTTGTGAAACATCTTGTCCCTTTATTTTTAGAATCACTCCATGGACTATCCAGAGCTTAGATTCTCTCTCTCTTTCCCTGAAACCTGTTACTTTGCGCATTCTTGAACCGTGATGCCAAGTGGTTCTGCTGCTCTGAACACACACAGTGAAGCTCTTAACAAGCCAGCACAGTGAAGAGCTTCTCTCAAGAATTACACATTTAAAATTTACAGTTTAAGCTTTTCCACAACTATGCATCTGAAGAGGAGACATCTGAGATGGGGAACAGGATAAATATGCCTGTTCACAGTCTGTGAATAAACATGTTCTTGAAGCTTGGTCACTGGATGGGACTACAGGCCTAAGTTATTGGAAAATGAGAGCCAAGTGTTCTAGTGCTAATGAGCTTCTCCTCCTGAGAAGGGCGGCGCTCTTGCAGAAGCTAGTACAACCTGCTCATCCCGTGAATGTGGGTGCCATGAGTGATATGTCTCAGTAGCTCTCTCTCTAAAATCTCTGTTTTTTTTAGTTTGACACCACACTGAACTCAAAAGTGTCTTAATACGCTACAAGGCATTGCACCAACTAGAGTCTTTTGATTACATAAGTTGTCATTTCCTTATGTGCATGTCACAGTCTGATCAATGGAGGGCTCATAACTGTTTGACTTTAGGACAGAGTCCTACACATCTACAGACTTTACACTTAGGACACATCTCCTTTATTAAAATTCTCCAAAGGACACCCAAGAATAGGCTCTCTCTTGTCCCACACTGATTGTGTATAAACTGAGGCCACGTCTATACAACAGGTGCTACAGCAGCACAGCTATGATGCTGTAGTGCCATAGACCACGTCTACACTACAACGGCATAGCTATTGTGTTGAAGCTGTGCCGTGATAGTTGAGTAGTGTAGACTCCTACATCAATGGAAGGTGGTTTTCCATCAGTGCAGTCAATCCACCTCTCCAAAATGTGGTACCTAGGTTGACACAACCATTCTTCCACCCATCTAGCCGCGTCTACTCTGGGGCTTAGGTCAACCTCAGTGCAGTGCTCAGGGTGCAAAATTTTCACACACCTGAGCAACACAGATAGGTCAATCAACATTTAAAGTGTAGATTTGGCCATAGTGTAGCCACTTTGTTGGAAAATATTTTCCTTGTAAGTTTAAGGTTTACTATGACTTAATTGTCACATAAGCATTCCTTTATTAGTCCCAAAGGCCACTTGGTGTTGGTTACATCCAAAGTACAGATATAAGCATATACAGCTATATTCTATAACCCTCAACAATACAGTTATAAATACTGGCCAAAACACTTACAACAGATTCAGGCCCAGGAGACACCTTCTCACCATCGTGTGACCCCCGGGGGGTGGGTGGGTAAGGAAAAGCTCTGATAAAAGCCCCTAAAAACCTTGATTTTTATACAATAAGTGACCCTGTTAGCATCTACAAACTCAAACATGTAAATGTTTGACTATTTATCCTCATTCCACTATAACAAAACATACAGAGGAGGCAGGGGGCATTTAAGAATCACACAGCAACCATGTGACCCAGTCAAAAGAACTGTGGACTGGGACTCAGAAATCCTGGGCTCTATTCCTGGCTCTGCTATTGGCCTGCTGGATTACCTTAGCCAAGTCACTTTACCCTGTCTCTGTCTCAATATCTCCATCTGTAAAATGGGGATAACAACATTTCCCTCCTCAAAGTTCTTTGAAATATGCTGATGAAAATTACGAGTTAAGAGCTTGGTATTATCACCATTACCTGGCCATAGCAGGATCTCAATGGCAAATCTACATGGTAACAGCTTTAATGACCACTAACTCCTACTAACAACATTTTCCTGTTAAAAAACAACAACACACACACTAGGAAATTCACTGACAAAAAGCTTCATTAACTCAGAGTTACCGTTGCCCTTTGGTATCCCATACCTTTCCAGAACACAGAATTCAGCAAAACTCAACCTTCTGAAAACCAGGAAATGAAGAGTTAAGGTTTTTATTCACACAGCTGCAACTCCGTCATCTTTGAGTAATGCTCCTATACAGCCATAGCACATACTTGCATTCAGCTCCTGTTCAGCATAGTGCAAAAACAACCTATAGCTGTTCCACACTCAAACTAGCCTACTCCACAAGAAGCATACCCCGTGCCTTATGCACATGCTATCCAACACTGTGCTTTCACTTGTCTGCCATTAAACCCACAGTCATCTCCCATCTAACTGCTAACACCCCATGGCAAGAACATTCCTGTGCCCCGCCAATTACACAAGCTACTCAAGGGAGCACAGTGCTGAATCTCTCAAGGTGCACGGGCACCTCTTTCCCTGGATCACACACACCCTTGAGGGGTACAGCCCCCCAAGTAGCCTCATTTAATAAATCAGATCTCTGCCAAGCTGGTCCACATAATCCTGCCACCATTCATACAGGGAATGCAGCTGGAGTCCATGTAAGGGCTACTGCTAGATCCCGGGAAGCAGAGTTGGGGTTGTGCTTAACTCTGAATTGCCTGATTTTCACAAGTTTGAGTTTTGCTGAACTCTTGTCTTCTGGTCCGGAAAGGCACAATGGGGCAAACTTAACTGTAGGTTAAGGGAGGTTTTTTTTTGTCAGTAAATCAGTCTTGTCACTTTGCCCTCAGTAACTAGAACCTATGTACTTGTCTGTCCTCGATAACTGAAGTGTAGCAATGAACACACATGTTCAGACTCACTCCCAATGTATCTGAGCTGAGAGGAGTTGTTTGTATGGAAGGAGATGAAGGAGCGAGGCTGAGTTCAGATCCCCTCTGCCCTCACTGACCCTAGCTGAGGGATGTGGGGGAGCGGTGCCAACCCCCAGCCCCTCTGCCCTCACTGACCCAAGCCGAAGAATGCAGGGGAGTGTGCCAAGCCCCAGCCCCTGCCCTCACTAACCCTAGCTGAGGGATGTGGTGGGGGGGTGTATGCCCAGCCCCAATACCCTCACTGACCCTAGCTGAGGGATGTGTGTGTGTGTGGGGGGGTGCCCAGCCCCTCTGCCCTCACTGACCCTAGCTGAGGGACGTGTGTGTGTGGGTGTGGGTGTCCAGTCCCTCTGCCCTCACTGACCCTAGCTGAGGGACGTGTGTAGGTGTGTGTGTGTGTGTGTGTGAGGGGGGTGCCCAGCCCCTCTGCCCTCAGCAGCTTTGGAGGCGGGCGGGTTCAGAGCCCATCTCCACTCTCCCCACCGTGGGTGACCAGACAGCAAGTGTGAAAAATCAGAACGGCGGGGGGGGGGGGGGGAATAGGAGCCCCTAAAAAAAAGTCCCAAATATCGGGCCCGTCCCTATAAAATCGGGACATCTGATGCCCCCACCCCACCGCGACACGTGCTGGGGTCTCCCAGGTGACAGCGAGGGCACGGACCCGCCTCCGGCTGCCAGAGCACGGGCTGGGACGGTTCCCCACCCGCCCTGCCCGGGGAGGCGGGTGCCCACCTGCCCGCCTCCCCCCCAGAGCCGCCCGCCTCAGCGGGCCCCTCCCCCTACCTGCTCCTCCGCAGCGCAGCCCCGCACAGCCGCTCCATGGCCGTCGCCATCTTGCAGCGAACTGCCGCACGCCCCGCTCGGGAGGGGGTGCAGGAGGCAGGCAGGGGGAGGGGCCGTGTTCGCACCGCCCCCTGGCGGCGGCCCGTGGGAGCGCAGCAGGCCACAAGGGGGCGGGGCTGTCCCTGCCTGAGGGCGCAGTAACGTTCTGCCTTTCCCTGCCCTCTCTCTCTCTCTGCCCTACAGGCGCAGGCCATTGTGCAAACTCGTCTGAGGGCTCAGAACCACCCTGCGCCCTTCCTCCTGGAGCTGGGTAAGTATTAGCCCCACTGTACAAAACATGGGGCAGAAAGGGGCTGTAATTGTCACGCTGTAGCGAGTGAGCGGGGGAGCTGGGACGAGAACTCACAAGTCCATCTGCCATATCACCGTAGCCTGAGCCCTAAAGGGTGTTTGCTCCTGTGACATGAAATGTTACTCTACATTGGTGATTAATATTCTTTCCTTGGCCAAGCTTAAACAGCAATTAGCATAATTTCATTTCCAGTGTCTATTTTTTCAACATCACAACAAAGAGTTGCAGAACTGAACATTTGCCATAAGCAGCCCCAAGGAAGCTACATTTCCCCCCCCCCAGCTCCCTGCATCTTCACTATTACAGAACTAATATCTGCACTGAAAATACCTCATCTCCATCTTCTTTAAACGGAGGGAGCCAAATGCAGCCCGTGTCTCAGAGGTATGACTTTACTAGGAACAGCAGTAAATCATTAGCATCACAGCTCAGTTAGGCCCAGGGTGTCAAAGGTGCAAGAACATTTTAAATTGTCTATAAAAGTACCATGCAAGATGGGCCCAGTTGATCCAGTCCCTTAAAGTGAGCAGTTATGTCAGGAATCAATTTGGCTTAGGGTGACTAGATAGCAAGTGTGAAAAATTGGGATGGGGGACAGAGAGGTAATAGGTGCCTATATAAGAAAAAGCCCCAAATATTGAGACTATCCTTATAAAATCAGGACATCTGGTCACCCTAATTTAGCCTAATGTGTATCTCCCATCTGTTATTTCTCTAAAGTACAGACTATTATATTGAATCTTTCTTAAAAGGTCCCCTTTCGCCAGCACCAATTACTAGCACTATTATTGTTAGGACATACAGTAACTATACTATAACTCTCTCCACCTTACAGAGCTGGGGGGAAAATCCCATCCCTTCATGGAGAGCTGGTCTGATGAGGCCAGGGAAGCAAAGACTCAAGTAGGTGAGTAATGCTAAAGATTAGAGTTAGCCATCACATGAGCATTTAAAAAAAAACAAAAACCAAAAAAACAACCTGCATGTGAAAACTTGCTTCATGCGTGCATGGAGGCAGCTGAAATAAGGATAATACAAGATGTATGTCAGAGAGGTGTGTGTGAGGGATTTGGAGTTGCCTGTAATGATGAATTAATATTATGTGTTGACTTGATAATTGTCATACCTAGTGTTTGTAGTTGATGCAATAGCATGATTGTCAGGAAGGGTACCCAGGAAAGGCGTGGGGGTGGATACATATCTCAGCAAACATTTGAGATACAATCCAAAAGCCATTAATTTTGATGTCATAATTTATCGCCTGTTGGACCTGCCACACAGGTTGCTATAGGAGTGACTCAGGCCCTGTGGAGGATGGGAATCAAAAGATCCAGGAGGATTAAGAGACATGCACTTGCCCAAGCAGTGTACAGGTTTTTGAGACTGACACCCAAACTCCAGCAGTTATAATTCTCGGCAAAATAGATGTGTGTGTAGACCTCCTGCTTTAAAATCCTTTTTCCTCGTGTGATATTTTCTTCATACTGTTTAGATTAAACACCACTTTGAGTTAGGATTGCAACCTGGTCCATATATTCACTGCTGGGTATGAGCTTCTAAAGAGCAGATCCACATGTGAGCCTAGGCAGACCTGTTTTGGTAGGGTCAGTCAATACATGGGACACTGCAGGCCAGGGCCCCACTCTCAGAGTGGTAAAAACCATGTGATTCTACCCTAGGAGGAGGAAAGATGGGAGATTTGAGACTGGGCAGAGACCCGAGAGAGTTCAGAGGTGGAGCTAGTCTTGTAACCATGACCATGGGAAAGGTTACAAGGCAACAAATGCATTACAGTATGTGTCTTGGAAGTGTCTTAAGAATAGAGAAAGGAGCAGTGTAGTGCCAATGTAGAAGTGCAAAAGGAGTAAGTGGGGAATGTGGAAGGGGAGGAGCACTAGGAAAATGAATGAGTATAAGAGGGAATGTATGGGGGGGGGGAAGGAATACTGGGGAAAATGAATTAGTGGGGAGGGAAGAAAGTGTGCTGGGAAAGTCCATGGCTGGGGGTTGGGTCACTGCAGGAAAACAAACAAACAAACAAACCAACCCTAAGGATTTAGCCTTTTTTCTCCAGAATACAGGAACTGGAGTATATGTGCCATACCCTGCCAGTGAATAGGAAAGGGTATTGAAGAAATCCCTATTAGCAATAGTTTATGCACCAGCTCAGTTCTGTGACAATGAGTGATATACACCTCTGCTTAAACTCTGTTTTTAATGTAGGCATGATGGCCTAGTGTGCAAATAATAGGGCTAATCATATCCCTTCTAGGATGACTAACAGGTAACCCTTCATTCTAAGTGCTCAGAGAAAGGAGAATACAACTTTAGATAATGTTTTCACCCCTCAGCCGTAATACAGAGAAACCTAGATTTGGAGGACATTCATGCTATAACATGAAACAGCAAGACAGGAAAGTAAGTAAAAGCAACGGCTCTAGCCTGAATGCCCAGGTAAGCACAAGGAAATCACTTTTGCCCAGATCTCAAAAGGTATGCAGGCTCTTAATTTCAAGGTAATTCAGGAGACTAATCACAGTTAACAATTAGATTGAATAGCTATATCACTCAAGGCTGTAAAAAATGTCATGACCTGAAAGTCATAGTTATGTTGACCTAACCCCTATGAAGACAACTAGGTTGATGGAAGAATTTTTCCATCAATGTAGCTATCACCTCGCAGAGAGATGGATTAACTACCTTGATGGAAGGGTTTTTCCATCAGTGCAGGAAGTATCTAGACTATAGGGCCATGGTGGCACAGGTACAGTGCCACCACTGAGGTTATGTAGCAGCTGTCGTGTAGATGTACCCTAAATATCTTTGAGAATCTGAGCCTTTTTTATTAGAGTTATTTGTAACTATATAGCATGTATAAACATTTTTTGAAAAACATGATTTTTGGCAGTGGCCCTCAGAGATGTTCAGACCCCTGGACCACACAAGTCTCAACCTCAATTTCCCCATCTGTGAGATTGAGATAATTCTTACCTACCTCAGAGGCATAGATGTCCAGTGAAAAGGGAGAGACCTATTCATTTTAAAAGCAAAAAAAAAAAAAAAAATAGCGTTTTCCCAGTGTCTCAGAAAAATGTATTTATTTCAATGCTTTTTACTAAAGATCTGTTTTTTTGTGACTACAGTATTTATCTTACCAATGGCACAGATTTAATTTATTTCTCATGGTACAGAGTGTGTGCTGTTCTCATGAACAGTCTTCAACTACTGGTATACTTATGCAGGGAAATTGTGAGGATTAATCACACTGGCTGATTTTCAAAGAGCAAAAGCCCCAGATATGCAGATATTTTTACACAATTATCTTTCTTTACATGTTTAATTACTCTGCATACCCAAATATCCAATTTGCATATGCAATCAAAATAACTGCACCGGAAAAGACAGGCACAAAAGTCGGGTTCTTACTATTTGTAAAGTACTTTACAGATGAAAAGCACCATCCTGAATTAATAACTCCTCATGCTGCTATACTAGAATGGAAGCTGCAAAGTGAGACAATGCCAGGTAGGTGTAGGACAGAGATTTAAATTTAATCACCACAACTTCTTCCTGGAGCACTGTGACATTATCCAGGGTACTGTCTGGACCACTGGACAGCTGTGTCCCCTCAATTCTCCAGCCTGGGATGACTTTTACACTGCTTCGCTGTGAGACTAACCACTCCAGGTCTGCTCTCTCTCAGTCTCCAGCATGTAAATCACTCCCAGCTATATTGTACGAGGGCTCTAGCCAGCCACTCCTGAATTATATTACAGATGGAAACCAGCAAATTCCCAGTCCCAGACTTGTCCCCAGAAATGTGAGTCTTGTACTGCTCAGTACCCTCCTTGACAATACAGGCTCATAGAAAGTCCATCATTTCATTAATAGAAAATGATGTGCACAAATCTTGTTATCCCAAATGGTGTTTCCCAAACACTTCAATCCAAACACACTGGTTTAGATAAAACAATAAAATAAGTTTATTAACGACCAAAAGATTAAGTGATTACAAGTAATGAGGCATAAAAGTCAGAATTTGGCTATAAGAAAATAAAAGGTAAGATGTAACTAATATCTCACTTAAAAAGCTAAGTGAATTCAAAGCAAAATGTGTCTTTCGTCAGATGGTTTTGCAGTCTTATTGGATGCCTTTCAGCCAGAACCCCTCCCCCAGTCCAGTGCTCCTTTCCTTGTCTTTCAGACGTTGTGGATGTTGGGGGCAGAGAGAAAAGGAAGAGAGAGAATCTGGGGAATTTGCTGCCATTTCTTATAGCAATTCTCTTATTTGAGACTCATCTCCAGCTAGGGTTCAGGCAACAGAAAGTCTGTTTGCAAGGGAACCTCCAGCCATTCCATTACCAAGATGTATATTTCTTGCTCAGACCCTTCTGCCTGACGAAGAATGGCCTCTTAACCAGGTGATAGTCCATTTGATTATGTTGACACCTAGCTTAGGTGTTGGCTAGCCTTTTGTCTCTGGGGAACTGGTTGAAGTGGTTTCCCCAGACTTGGAACATGTCTTATACAATAGAACTTTATAACTTGAGGTACAATGTTGCCACACACATTTTACCAGGACAGTAGTGTTCAGCAGATGACTTTTCAAATGATACTGCACAAGACATACTTTGTACAAAATCTAGTTTGTAAAAAGGGTGAACATTAAAGTACAGACTCACAAGCACAGACAAGGCAACTAATGAGTTCTGTTCAAGGTCCATGTGGTGGTTGTGAGCCTAAAGTTACTGCTGGAAGCCTTTGAACAGCAAAAAATTAGGCACCAGGATATTGCATGTTCCCACGTTGTGTCTGCCTGAAGGTTGTCAGGATTGTACCTCCAAGAGAGACCTGCACATGGTAGAGTATAAAATACACTAATGCTTTCCATCTATGCCTAGGAATAGGGCCTCTTGCGCCTCCTTAATCCTCCTCTCACCTCATGGCTGGCTGCCGTTCCTTCTGCCTGCTCAGACACACCATTCATTTTTCAGTCTTCTCCGTTGTTTTTATTGGTTTCTTGTGCTGATGCCTAACCCCCTTTGTTTTCGGTCAGCAGCTCCAGTCATTGCTTTGGAATCCCTGGTATGAGACAAGAAGAGAAGGCTTCGGGTACAGTGGGATTACTGCTGCATTGTTGTCATCATGAAGGCAGCCACAGCCACCATACTTGTCCTAGCTACCTGCACCCTGCTCTCTTCAGGTAAGACTGGTGCAGAGAGGGAGGGAGAAGGGCAACAGTCATCAGAACATGAACTCACAGGTACTTAATCCTTGGGTTTTGTTTTTTTTTTTTGCTTCTTATGGTACAAAATGGTTGCTGTTAGGTCTGTGTCTATTCTGATTACTTCAGTATACATCTGGTATTAGTCTCCCTGTTTGATCTGTGGCACATGTTGACTTCATTAGTGAGCCTTGAAAAAGCTTAATGCAGCTGTTCCTTGGCACTTTATTGCAACGTTGTTTGCTTTGAATAGATGATGGGACCTGTTTGTTCTCTAGCCCTAACACAGTGAAACAATTTAGGCCTAGCCTACCTCTAAAATTTAGGTCAACCTACCTACACAGTTATATCAACTTAACTTCCAGCATAAATGCAGCTAGGTGGATGGAAATATTCTTCCACCAATCTAGTTACTGCCTCTCAGAGAGATAGATTACCTATAGTGACAGAAAAACTCCTTTAGCCAATGTAGAAAGCATCTATGTTTCTGTGCTACAGCGGAACAGCTACAATCCCATTGCTGTGCTGCTGTAGTGTAGACATAATCTTTGTATATTTGGAATGGAGCGTCTTAGAAACAGGCCCAAGCCATAAAATGCCCATCATGATCTCAAAAGCCCAAAGTTTTGGTAGTGTTTGGATCTAGGGTTTTGGTTCAGCATATTATATATAGTATCTAATTTTTGCAAATGACTACTGATCGGAATATAGATTTCAAACACACCCTTAGATCAGGTGGTTGTGTTGTTTTGTTTTTGGATCTGGTGCTTTAATGTGGGCCTCTCACTATTGAAAACAGAATCCTAGCACTGAAGGGGTAGTCATAGGGAAAATAGTCAGGAAATGCTGTTCCAGTTAAATATGAGACTTTCCTCCCTTGGGCACTTTGACCCTAGAAAAGTCTACTTTTTCCTGTTAAAGAATGAAAAAATAAAATCAGTGATGGTCAGTTTCCTCCCTCCATGTCCCTTCTGAATCTCCCTCTCCCCATTTAAAGAGCATGTATCTTGCCTTCTGATCCTGCAGGGAAGAAGTTCAGATGGTGCACCCTGTCTGACCTGGAACAGAGGAAGTGTGCTGAGTTATCTAAAACACTCCTGGCTGTCCTACCTCTGGCTACGATAAACTCCTTTGCTAGGGTTTCCTGCATCAGAGCTCAAAATACTCATGACTGTATCGACAAGATCAGGGTGAGTCTGTAGAGAATCCCAGAGTTTATCTTAACCCCAAGTCTAGTTCTTCTGTAGTGTGGGGGATGGAGGGGGTATAACTACTAGTAAATAGAATCCATAGGGAAGTGAAATCTAGGCAATCATGGTGATGGTATTTCATCTGTGACAAACTACACAGTATCTGGGCAGGCAAGAAGAATCTAGGTGATAAAAATAACTTATCAGTGATACAGCCAATGATGAGCCAAAACAGCGATTCTGATACACCTTTGTAATCCCAATGAAATAAGTAAGAGCTGTGTGGGAGCAAATGAGCAAAACCTGTCTCCTCCCTACAGCTGTTAAATCATGACGACATACCAAAAGTCCCCTTGGCTTTTAGGTTTCAATTCTAGTTCAACTATATTTAACAATTTTTCTGCTCTTCCCCATTTTTAACCTCTAGTTAATCTTTCCTGAACCAAAGAGCTGTCCTTTTTCCAAATAAAAATATCCTTGAATTATAATTTATATGAGATGAGGCAGTAAAGTGACTGAAGGTTTAAGACAACTTTCACTGATGGGATGGTGCTTCTCGTAGTGCTATATGCATTTAAGGACAAATTCCTCTGGGGAGAAAGGAAAAATATAGCCCTGGCCTTCCTAATAGTACAGTTTCGCTAATGCATCCGAAACCTGACTGGGAAAAGGGAATTCAGTCTTCATGCTCATTCAGCTCTGACTTGGAAAAAAATAACTTGTCCTGAGGTCAGAGAAGAACCTTGTCTCCACCTCTTCATTCACTCCTGAGCTCCTTGTTAATAAATGATAAAGCTATACTTAGTAGGAGCTGCAGATAGTATGAATAAAGAAGGAACCCAGCCTAGAAGTGTCTGAACGTTTTTTGGGGATGCATGGTGAGGAGAATACTCAGCCACTATTTGTGGATGGGTGGGGGGGAAAGAATGATCTGGAGTGAAATCCAGACCTCACTGAAGTGAATGGGAATTTTCACCATTGACTTCCGCAGAACCAGGGTTTCATCCTTGGGGTGGAAGGATCAAAGGAAAGGTGGAGAAGGGATGTCATCTTGCCACATTAGGCTTGTGAAGAATACTCAGGCTTCATGCAAGATGAGTACTGACACAGACATGTTACATATTTGACAATCAATTCAAGTTGACATTCCACCATGCTGAGAAACAGGGATCCAACCAAAACTGAGAAAGCGTTGTGAAAAGTCTGTGGTGAGAGGTCTAGTCTTCATGTCACTCATTGTTCCCCTGGACAGAGGGACTCTCTTAAATGTATTTTTTCTTTAAAAAAAAAAAGGTGAATAAAGCAGATGCTGTCTCCTTGGATGCTGGAGATGTTTATTCTGCTGTGAAGCTGTACGGTCTAACTGTGGTGGCAAAGGAGATCTATGAGGAAGGTAGGTTAGCAGCCAAACACCTGTTTCTAAAATACCTTCACTGTAACCTAATGGAGAAAGAGAGTAACAGAGAAAGCACTACAGTGGATAACTCTAAGATGACGACAGCCCAGAGCAGTAGAGGAGAGTCAATCCTATCCTCGGTGAGAGAAAGTATCTGTAGTGGTTAGAGCAGGGGGTCAGATTCTATTCCTGCTTTGGACAGTAGCTCACTACGTAACATTAATTTGTCCCATCTCTGTGCCTCAGTAGCTCTAACTGAGGAGCTCTCACCTATTGCAGAGGGGGTTTGAGAGGCTTAATACAAGTTTGTAAAGCACTTCAAGATAAATGTCAATAATATCCTGCACTTAAAGAACATTTTCCATCCTCCAATCCTGCCCCCAGTACCTATAACCCACCCCTTCCTCTGTCTCTGGAGATCCATTTCCCACTGCATACTGGAGTTCCAAGCCTTGCAGATAGACTGAAGATACATCCTTACCTTTCCCCCTTCTCACAAAGCCCTCACCAAAGACATTGACAAATGGGAGGAAGAAGAGCGACAGGACTGAGCAGTGGGTGGGTGGGCGTTGACTTACAAGGAAGGAGTAAGAACTAAAGCCTGGCCCAGCCAAAACTAAAATTATACGATTGAAAAGATCTGAAGGGAATAAACCCAAAGGAGAGAGTTGAATTAGAGTGATATCTGGGGAAGAAACTGAGAGAAATGGGATGAAATTAAGGAAGGGAAAAATATTTGGCTGAATATCAGAATCATCATGGAATTAAGAGGTATTAGGCTGTGGAAGATTCAGAAGGTAAGCAAGAGCCAGAAGCCCCACTGGTTGCAGAATCTGAAACTAGATGGCACAAATGCTCAGTGTAGTGTTTCATAGCAAGAAGGCTATATTGGCCTTGGATAGATGGACTGGATTTTCTAATAGACCTTTTCCATCTCTAAATTCTATATTCCTTGCTTTGCATGTTGGTAGCTCTTGGCTAGGCAGTAGGGTCTTGGCCAACTGGGCAATGACGTAACCAACAGAATGTTCCTTTCGGCCCAACTCTCCTTTCCTGGCTTATGCTGGTAACTGCATTTCTTACATTTTATTTGAGACTTTTTCCTTAGCCCTGGCACAGAGATCCTCGCATCACTGTGCACTGCCGCAGTTGTCCTAAGTTTATGAAAGCGACAGTTAAATTCCTGCATCTCCCCTTTCCCATCATTAGGGAACTGTGTGTTTGCTGTGGCCATTGCCAGACGAGGAACTTTGAGCATCCAGAGGCTAAGGGGGGTGCGTAGCTGCCACAATGGAGCCAGGTGGACGTCAGGCTGGAACATCCCACTGGGCTTCCTCCTGGCTAGGAATGAGCTCCTCTGGGATGAGGATCAGCCTCTGAGCCAAGGTGGGTGAGTGGACGGTGACAGACGCCTCGGGGCCAAGCTCCTGCCTGAGTAAAGTGGTGGCAGGTGTAACACCTACTGAACTATATGGAACACACCAAGACCAAAGAGCCTCTGGGTTGGTGGACCAAATATCCACTTGGGGAACCTTAGCCACTTGCTGCTAGCCCTCTTCTGACAGTGCCTTTTCAGTGATCCCTCACACAACAGAAAAGCTGTGTTAGCAAGAGCAACAGGAAACACCAGTGTTCTGTATTCAATGGGAGGCTGGGGGAAGGGAAGCATTGTCCAGTAGCTTCTTCGTCTTACCTTTCTATCGTGCCTTTAATTCCAAAAGGATCCCAAAGCCTTTGACAAATGATGGGCCTGATTCTTCACTCAAATCTCACCAAATGGAGGATTGGAGCCTAATAATAAAAAATAATAATAATTGGAGATACACCTATCTCCTAGAACTGGAAGGGACCTTGAAAGGTCATCGAGTCCAGCCCCCTGCCTTCACTAGCAGGACCAAGTACTGATTTTTGCCCCAGATCCCTAAGTGGCCCTCTCAAGGATTGAACTCACAACCCTGGGTTTAGCAGGCCAATGCTCAAACCACTGAGCTATCCCTCCCCCCTGTGGCTGCCCAGCACCAGTGAAGTGCAGCCACCTTTGGGGTGGAGAGTAGCAATCATCTGTGGTATAGCAAGTACACAACAGTGAGCGGAGGCTGGTCAAAGACTCCAGGTTCTTACAGAAAGTGCCACAGATTCTTTAATGAACACACAGAGCAGACAGGGCCCTGTTTTTAAGGGTAGGGGCTCCCATGCAGTAAGTGCACAAAACCGAATTTAACTCCCTCAGAAGGGAGAAAGATGGACTTGACCCAACCAGGATTTGACTCTGTAGTTTCAGGAAGTATTTCATACCTGAAGCTTAGACAACCAAGCTGGCCCTACTGGAGACTAATATCTTTTTACAAGTAGCACGTAAGGAATGCTACTGTTATCTCTTCCAGCCTTTGCCACTTGACTGTTTTTCTTATGTCTATAGTGATCAGTCAGTATTTCAATGCCAGCTGCATCCCAGGTGTTGGCGTCACCTCCCCTCAGCTCTGTGCTCTCTGTCAAGGACCGAAATCCTACGTTAGGAACAAGAACCACTTCTGTGACACCAGCAGCAGTGAGCCCTTCTACGACTCTGAGGGAGCCTTCAGGTGACCTCATCCCCACTCTGCTTGCATTAGAAGTGGCTTTGGGGGGGAAGAAGGGATGGCAGGAGGAGAAAAGCAGGTTTAAGTGCTAATGGATTGTGTTAATCTCTCTGCAGGTGCTTGAAGAATGGAGTAGCAGATGTTGCTTTCCTAGATCACTTAACAATAATGAATGGCACAGGTAAATCCAAGTACTCCGATTTCTGTTGGCCTGCAACTTGTATTCTTTTCTACATGGATGCTTTGGGGGGAAGATGCCTGATGCATTATCTATTCCAGTTTGAGTTTAATCTAGGCAAGCAGCTCTTGAGGGTATGCTTCAGATCTCCAAGAGTCAGAGGGAAATGGAGAGTGGACGGCTAGGAGGGGAATGGTGGCGGCTCACAGGAGATGTTCCTTGTCAGAACCACCAAAGCTTTCCATTTTTGATTATTGCTTTAGCTCTCAGCTGGCTGAAGAAGTCACTATTTAGACAGCATGGCTGATAGTATATAATAAGGAATCCTTTAAAATTCTATGGGTACTTCTGCTAGAGGAGCAGTTTTCATTGGCCAGGCTTTTTACATGACCAAAAATTTGCATCACATTCCCAAGGTCAGTTGTTTGAAGGGGTCTAGCAGCTTCTTTTTCTTTAAAGAACATTTAAATTATTCCTTCTCAGAAAGCATTTCAAATTCCCCAGCCAATGTCTTTGTGTTTGAACATCTCTTTGGTAAGGGGAGCAGCACAGAGAGAAATCTTCTCTGCTGACAGTTGGCATTTATTGTCCTGCTTGGGCACTGAGACTTGCATCAGGCTCCCTTGAAAAATGCTGTCTCTCCTCTGCCAGGCTGCGTTTCACTTCACAGCTTTGATAGCTGCCCTGTTGTTTTAGATTCAGATCAAGAGGAATATGAGCTCTTGTGTCCTGATGGATCCACAGCGAAGCTGAGTGCCTATGGCACCTGTAACCTGGGTCGTGGGCCTGGGCGTGCCATCATCAGCCGCCACAACTTCCAGAAGATCACCAAGAAATTCCTCACCCTGATCCAGGTAATTTGGAACTGCTAATGAGGTTCTAAGCCCTCTCTGGGTGTAGATGGAATGAGCTAGACTGCAGGTGTTGAGGTTGTTCTGGGACATCCAACGTTGTCATCTAGGACAGGTACCCCGGTGAGAGTTCCAAAGGCTATTGGAGAGAGAGGGTGAGTGCGCACAGCCTTTAAAGTTAGATCAGAGTATCAAAGTAATACAATCTAGGAGAGAGAGAGGGCAAGGGTGGAGGTCTCGCTCTGCTCTCCAGGATACTAACAGGTGCTCAGTGTAAATCTGGAGAGATCTTCGCTCTCGCTACATCCCTCCATTTGCTATTAATGTGGGGAGGGTGAAGATGGTTAGATAGTAAGGTCCAGATCCTCAAACATATTTAGGTATCTAACTCCCACTGAAGTCAATGGGAGTTAGGTACCTAAATATCTATGGGGCTCTGGGCCTAAAGGCTTTGGGGAAGGGACCATTTTTGTACAGCATGTATTAAAATCAGTGCTTGATCCTGACTGGGGCCTCTGGGAAGGAGTCTCAATTCCCAGTTCCAAGCCTGGACTCAAATCCGAGGGAAAAATAATCTGAAACATATTGAAGAGGTAAGTGCTTGGAAAGCAGTAATGCCATATATTAGGAGGATGTAATTTAATAGTATGGGCTTGGACCGCCCTTGTGGGCGCAGGAAATGCAGTTTGCCATTTCTTTGCTCACAGGGGCAGCTGCACTCAGAGGGGAGATTCACCCGTGGGGGAGCTTTAAACTTCAGCCAACTTCTGGCAGCGTCTTCCTGGGATACACAGAATTAGTGAGTCTCCTAGGTCTTTTGCCCAGCCACAGCCATTTTGCGGGCTATGCCCTCTAGTTGGCAGGTATCTCTTCCTCATCTCTCTTCCCATCCCCCCCAAATAGAACAATGGGGTTATGGTGCTACAGTCCCAAGCTCTATCCCTTCCAGGTCAGGTTTCTCCCACCACAGACCATCCCCTGTGCTCTGCTGATGCACTGAAGCAGGCACTGGGTGTATAGCTTGACTAGGAGATGAGTAAATAGGGGGCAGTAACAATATCTGAGTACTTAAGACTGCAAATGCTCAGGTGAGAGGAGAGTATCAGGGGGTAGCCGTGTTAGTCTGTATCCACAAAAACAACAAGGAGTCCGGTGGCACCTTAAAGACCAACAGATTTATTTGGGCATAAGCTTTCGTGGGTTAAAAAAAAACTCACTTCTTCAGCATTTAGTCTTAAAGGTGCCACCGGACTCCTTGTTGTCCAGGTGGGAGGAGTTACGTAAGAGTAACAAGGAATCTTGGCTAACAATTACGCAAGGGAAACTATAGGATGAATATCAGGAAAATCTTCTTGACAGCAACATCCATTAGACTCTGGAATAGTCTCCTAAGCAAAGTGACCAAAGCGCCATCTCTTGGAGATATTTAAAATTACAAGGCACAAAGCACTGACTGAGGAACCATCCTGCCATGGCCCTGGGGAGATAGCTAGGTCTCCTCTAGCTCTAATCTGATTCACTCCTAGAAGCTCAGGTAGGAGTGAGCAGTGGACGGGGAGAGGCCAGGGCACTCAAATTGAAAGAAGAAACAAACAAGGTCTCCTTCCCTTTAACCTCCAAGTGCCCACCAATGTGAATTATTCAGTTTGTCATATGGTTCAGGGACTTCTGGGTGCAAGCCCTTGATTACTTCTCCATCCTCATATTTACATTTCCTAGTGGATAAATAATGCTTGTTGCCTCCACCTCCAGGCATCTCGTATTAATTCAAAACTGAACACCATCTACATAAGATTTAAGAAAGTTCTTACAAACCTCCATATCCTGCCCCTGAAATAGCCCAGGGTAAGTGAATAATTTAACCAAAACAGGTACATATTATGCTGTAGCCTGGAGCTCCTGCCTGGACAGTTGCAGACAGCAGGCTCCCCTACTGGAGCAGAAAATGAGCATCAAAGCAAATCATGATCATCCAGATAAGACAGGAGAAGCAGCAGTTCCTCAAATAACTGGGTCCCAGACCATGTAGGGATGGAAACCAACACCTAAGACAGATGCACAGAGGGTTTTCCCTAATCCCAGCGAGTGTTAGAGTTCTGAGTACTACATTATGATCACTCCATACTTGCCATGACTCTAGACAGACGAGGTGTAGCAACAAGGCTGCTAGTCACAGAGGAGACAAGCAGCATCTCTACAGCTAAAGCCATTGTACTTTTCCTAGCATCTCTTTGGGCAGAATGGA
Organism: Mauremys reevesii; assembly: GCF_016161935.1. Lineage (NCBI taxonomy): Eukaryota > Metazoa > Chordata > Testudines > Geoemydidae > Mauremys > Mauremys reevesii. The sequence goes on along the minus strand of NC_052640.1, from coordinate 21,216,747 downwards.
AAAGAAAGGGCCAAGTTTGAGCTCTTCACTTCAGTGCCATTCAGGGGGAAGAACCTGCTGTTCCGCGATGCCACTCAGCACCTGCAGCTGCTCAAGGACAAAGCAGAGATCTCCCACATCCTTGGCCTGGACTACGTAGCCCTCTTGAAGGGACTAGGCCATGAAGGTGAGAGCTCTCCCAAGGGAATGGGATAAAGAGGCCCTCACCCCCTCGCAAGGGGGAGACATGAATAGACCCAAAGAAGCCAGTTGGTAAAGACAGCTCAGTACATGGGTGATGCTAACCCCATTGCACTCTCTTTTCTGCTGCTGCAGGGAGCTCACTGGACAACAGTGTGGTACGCTGGTGCTGCATCAGCAATGCTGAGCTCCGCAAGTGTGAAGAGTGGGCCCTGAACATCAAATCTGACCCCCTGGTCTGTGTCCAAGCCGCTTCAATGACCAACTGCATTGAGTTGATCAAGGTAAGAACCTATATGGAGTAAACAGGAATGCAAGGCACAGGCATGTCTGTTCTTGTCCCAAACACCTGGGGGCAATGGAGATAAACCAACCAACAGAAGCACTGCAGAGAATAAGACCAAGAGGTCCTCAGGACCCCCCCAGCTACTGGGGTATGGGAGAGATAGGCACTCAGTTACATAGGTTATGCAGGTTCTAAATGGTCACTGTCCCAATTTCAGGGTTAACTGCACCTTTGACACCACCTGTCCTGGTCTTCAAGGGCACCTACTTAAGGTCTCAGGCTCTCAGCCGTCACCTCTTTGCATCTCTCCCTCCAGACAGAGGGTTTACACTTGCAGTCCCTCTGCACCTCACTGTGATTCCTCCAGCAGGTCTGACTTGTAGTCCTGTATCTGTTGTTAACCTTTCTCCATAGGCTACACAACAGTGTATAGCAGTTATCAACTAGCCTTCACACAGCAAAATACATTCATTTTTAGGCAAAAGTACTAGAGGAAAATGTATAAAAACCAACACACATTCCTATATGTATGCTAACAGCTTATTAGAGGTCACCTATTGGTCCTAGTAGGCCAAAGTTTTTCCAACCCTTCCACAAGGTCCTGCCCTTTTATGAATTAAAAGAAGCCTGAAAGTTAGTTCACACTCGGCCTTCTGACACCAAAAGCCTTTTTTTGTTTGAATCTATGAAAAACAGGATTGAATTAGTCTACACAAGGTTCCCCAGGGGATGGTACCTCGCTAGAGTTTTTTCATCTTAGTGACTTACCTTAATCACCCCCTACAGTTTTTAGTTCCTAAAGAAACGGTGGTAGCCCTCCTTCATGGAGTAGAACACAATCATGCGTAAATGTAATACAGTGGTCCCCAAAGATACTGCATGGGGTTGCAATATTGGTCACAGTCCCACGTGTTACTCTCGGATATTGTTGGCAGAGTAATGAGGCCGATGCAGCCACGCTGGATGCCACGCATGCCTACATTGCAGGGATATGTGGGCTGGTCTCAGTAGCTGCAGAATGTTATGGTGAGTTTTCTGTTCCACGATAATCCCGGGGGTGGGGAACAAAAAAAAAAGGCAGCACAAGCTACCATTAAAAACCTGGTAAAATTGCCACATAGCTGTGTGCCTAGCTACAAAGGCAGGGGGATGGGAGCCAAAAGATCTGACTATTCTTCCTAGTTCTTCCACTGACTGGCTGTGAGCTCTTGGGCAAGTCGCTTAATCCATGCCTCAGTTTCTCCACCTATAAAAGGAAGCAGTTATACTGCCCTGCCGCAAGAGAGGTGCTGCAAGTCTCTAAGTGATTCAGAAGCCTTGGATAAAATGCTGTAAATGCAACGGATTATAGAAATTAATGGATGGGGTGCAAGATTCTTAGCTTTGAGAAACCAAAATCTAGAGGAAGCTGCATCTCCCCAGGAACTCTTGAGGTAAATTTACAATGCAATGAAAGACCTGTGGCTGGCCCATGCCAGCTGACTCAAGCTGCAGGGCTATAAAATTTCAGAGTAGACATTCAGGCTCTGGCTGGAATCTGATCTCTGGGACCCTCCTCCTGAAACCAAATATCTACACTGCAATTTTTTAGCCCCAAATCCCAAGTCAGCTGAACCAGCCTCAGCTGTGCTGCAGGTCTTTTATTACAGTGTAGACATATCTTCAGTGGTGGGTGGAGGGAGGTGGGGGGAAAAACAACTTTTTTCTGCACCTGTGACATCCATGACACCACATCCATTTTGGGAACAGGGAATGTGGCAGATTTTAAACCCTTCTCTGATCCAACATGGCTGGGAAAGGGAGAAGTCCATGATTTGATACTTGGGTATGAGGAAGAAAAGATTCCCATATTCTAATTCTTCGTCTAGTTGAGCAGAGTCCCTCTGTCTCAATAACAGTCAGTGTCGTTAGATCCCCTGACTGAGTAAATGCTCACTGCCTGACCCACAAGCCACGTGCACTTCATGAGTGCATTTTTCTATGGCGGGAATGCTGGCAATGTGAGCCCTGGAATAGGCCATCCCTCCTCCCCCTGATTAGACACTCCACATGCATCTTTCGTATACACGTGTGGCGTTCTTTAGTGATTATGTTGGTATCTAGTACATGCTCAGTGCACACTGAGCAGCCAGTCACCAATTCTTGTATATATGGTTTTGGGTTTTCAAGCGTCACTCTGCTCTTGCTTGTCTCTCCTGCCCAGGAGAGGGGTGTGCCCCAGCTGCTGGGAGAACAAAGAAGCTGACCCACCTTGCAGATAAAGGTAATGGAGGATCTTTGAGGTTTGGGTTTCTACTTTAAATTAAGTGAAGTGGCTCCACCAGGATGCTCAGGGCATGTCTACACTTACCTCTGGAGTGATTGATTCAACAGGGGTCAATTTATCGCATCTAGTGAAGATGTGATAAAATCGACCACTGAGTACTCCACCGGAGTGAGAGGCACAGGCGGAGTCGATGGGGAGTGTCAGCTGTCAACTTACTGCAGTGAAGACACTGCGGTAAGTAGCTCTAAGTACGTCGACTTCAGCTATGATATTCACGTAGCTGAAGTATGTAGCTTAGATCGATCCCCCTCCCTAGTGTAGACCAGGCCTCAGGCAACTCTGCTGGGATAAGACAGGATTCTTAAGACCTGTGAAAGTGAGGTGACTCCCAACTACTCAGCAGAGCAGCTAACAGCAATTGCAGGGCTCTGCTGGTTCATACTTTACCCCCACTGAGCTGTGATGATGTCATGCAGCAGACGCTTGAACTTCAGCCAAAAAACCCAAACCCTTTCAAACAAAGCTCTATTAGGGATAGAGGAAGGTTAGGAGACATGAAGAGGAGTTCTTGCTGTACGTAGAGGTAGTGATGGTACCGTGCCCTGAGCTGCAGCTGTTGAGACTAACACTAGCATAAGGGGTGTGCGCGCACTGGTTCTGGAAGGAGGAGAATCCTTCGGTCTGGGGGCTAGAGGCTTCACTGTCCCAGGCAGCAGTGCCAGGGCTGGATTTTTGTGGCCCAGAAGACAATACAGCTCTCAGTTTCCTGCAACTGAAAGAGCTCAGTACAGAGGACAAGGGAAGGGGAGGCAGGAGTATAATTTTAGGGAGGATACAACCGGTTCTAAAACTTACTTTTAACATGGAGATTGTGTCCATCCAAGATGTCTTGCTGTCTCAGTCTAACTGGTGGTTGTCATTGTCACACAGTACTGCCACCTGTCTACGCTGTAGCCCTGGCAAAGAAGAATGCCGGGCATGTAAATATCCATAACCTGAGGGGACGGCGTTCCTGCCACAGTCACCTGTACAGTCCTGGGGGGTGGCTGCTCCTCTCCAGGTACACAGTGGGGGCTCTGGAGAACAACACTGTGAACTGTGATATCGGCTCTGGTAAGGACTGCACCAGAATATCTACCAAGTGGACAAAATGATGGTGCCAAGGGGGTCTGGGAAAGAAGGAGGGAGGGAGGGGGAGAGAGTGGAAGACTTCAGTCATTCGTACACATTACTTATGACATTCACCATTGCTCCACTATGTCCCTCCAGAATACTCTCCTGGTCTAAAGGATTTCTAGTGGGAGCACTGCTAATTAACCTCGACATCTGAAATTATTTATAATGTGCTTATCACCACAGTATGTTTAAAAATATTAAATACTGCCTATAAGAGACAGATACCCATCCTCCCCAACAACTGCCCTCCATGCCAGCTTTAAAACCCATAATCTAATACCTGACCAAAGTGTCTTGCACCATGCTCTGAAGGTTGGCGGATTCTGTCTAATGGGTCAAGTGTTAGGAACTGAACTGCCCTCAGTTAAGTGGCTAATTAAAACTTCCAGCTATTGGTAGGTGAGCAGCATCCCTGTCTGTAGGTAATGTGATGCAGTCAGTATTCCCCCACATACACAGACAGCCTTACTCACCTGCAAGGTTTAGTTTTACTTATTTGCTATCTGCCATTCTCCCTCACCCAAGGAGGAGTTAATTTGTGAACTCTTTTACGGTAGGTCTTAGAGCATACCTACTCAGTGGATAAAGAGTCTGGTCCTCTAATGTTAGTAGCTGGGTGAGACAAGGAGACAAGCTCGGGAAATGCAAACTGTCTTACAATGGAGAAATACAAGTATCAGAGGGGTAGCCGTGTTAGTCTGGATCTGTAAAAAGCAACAAAGAGTCCTGTGGCACCTTAAAGACTAACAGATGTATTGGAGCATAAGCTTTCGTGGGTGAATACCTACTTCGTCCTATGCCTGTAATGGAAATTTCCAGAGGCAGGTATAAATATGCAGGCAAGAATCAGTCTGGAGATAATGAGGTTAATTCAATCAGGGAGGGTGAGGCCCTCTTCTAGCAGCTGAGGTGTGAACACCATGGAGAAATACAGTAGCAGTCCCTGTCCTGTATTAGGAAAGAACATATTTTGAAATGCCCCACATTGACTAACCTCATCTCTTCCTTCTCTTAGCTTACCAGAGTTACTTTTGGAAGGGTTGTATGCCAGGAGCAGCCAGGAACCTATGCAAAGTCTGTATTGGAGATGGTGAGATGGAAGGGGCGAAAGTGTCCAGCAGGTGTGCTGCGAATCATAACGAACGCTACTATGGAAACATGGGTGCGCTCAGGTAAGTCCCTCTGTTTGAGGCAAGGATGCAGCATAAAAGCATGACCCAGATATGGCTCATTTATTTTGCCTGCAGGTTTCCTAGGAAGGACTCTTATTTAAAAGCTGGTGACCATAAAGATTGCCTTTGGGTCAGCGTATTTTATTTCAACTGTGATTGCTATGGGACTGCTCAGCTGGCTGGCGATTTAAAAGTTATATAGCCATTTCTAATGACAAACTAGACAAGATAGTGATTCTTAACTCAGAATCCACTAATGATACTTGGTGCCCAAACCCAAGCCTACTCGGAGACCAACTGAAGGGGTAATAGTTGCTCCACAGGGTCAGCTGGCACAACTGGTGTGGAATTTGAGCAAGTAGTAGTGCAGGATATGAAAGGCAATTATGTAGGGAGGGAATCAATCCTACCACCTAATGGAAAGAGAATATAAAATAAACTGGAGACAGAGAAAGCATAAATAGAATGTTCCAATCTCTGTATTTACAATGAATGTAGTTGAATAGTATTAGTTTGGCAGCCCTAGAGACAGAAATCCAGATGCAATATGGTATTGCAAGCTTCTTTATACTGCCCTGCCAATATGCCTCAACTCCAGTTTGGGAGTCAGCTTTAGGACTGAGGAGGTTATTCAGTCTCCATGCCCACTGAGACTTTGGCCTGTTTGCTGAGATTGCCAGCAAGGAGGCAAATAGTTATTTGTAAGAGACACTCGTTCCCCAAGACCAGCACTGAGACCACTAACTCATTTCACACATAGATTATCCAGTTGTTTCAGCATATGGTGGTAGCTTTTGGCAATCAGTGACCTAGACGAGACTCAAATTAGTATCCAAAACCTTCAGTCATCTACTGCTCCCAGAAGTTCTAGTCTCTCAATCTGATATTGCTCTCTCAAACTATTGCTTTCCCTTGCACTAGGTGTCTAGTCGGCAGTCCCAGTGGAAGGAGCTTTGGGGATGTGGCTGTCCTGGAACATCATAACCTGCTCAAGAATATTGAGAGTGAGATTCAGTTTGTCCCATCCTTTGAGAATTTCAGCTGGTACCAAAGTTTCTTCCCACACAATGATCATGAGTCCAAAACATCCACATACATAGGTCTAATCTGAGCATGCAGCTGTTTTGTCTGGGTTTAAAATCTGCATTTGAATGCTCCAATAAAGCACAAGATTAAATTACAATTTAGTTTGAGGGGGAAAGAGGGAAATAATCAGTGACAGCAGGAAGATAGGGAGAAACAAGACTTGGAAAGTGCCCATTTGGGAAAAAGGCCCCTTAATAGCTTCAGAAGACCCATTGATTCCCCCTGCCGTCACAGCCTTGTCCAGAGGCTAGTCTAGTTGTAGTAGTAGTTGTATACCCTTATGCTTGACCAGAAAGTGAAGAAAATCGGGGTAGTAAGGTAAGAGATACCACATTATATGTGGAAGTGTAAAACCGTTGTTTGTGCTGGGAAATGCTCTGTGGCTCCTACAGACTCTACATGACAAGAGAACTGATCTGACTTTATCATGTGTTATATTTTGGACACAAGAACAGTGCATATAAATAGCTACAAAATCTCACTACTGTCCATGTGAAATTAGCTACTTGTCTAAGTTCTCAACTAAGTTACTGTAGAAATGGCAAAAAGCAGAGCAGTACAACGGACAGAAGGGCTGACAATTGGCATGTTTTAAAATGAAAGTCAATTTTGGTTAGAGTAGCTTAAAATAGAAAAGCTCTGAAACCCCCAAACACTCCTTTTGCCAATCTTAATAGCAGATAAAACAGATCACAGCCTGGGGCGGGAAGGAGAAAAGGAAATTTCCTTTTCATTTGGCCTTACAAACCACTAAATAGAGTCTTCCCAAAAGCACATTGAAATTTCTGCAGTCTAAATGCCAGAGAAAGGTGTTTGTAAGACACTGCATAGTCTTTCTGAAGAGATACATGTCTGCATAAGGAATTGGACCTCTGTTAGAACATACACACCGATTAGCAGTTTCTGCAGAGCAGTTAATGGCTGAATGGTCATAGAGACTGAATTACCTTTTCTCTAAGAGGTCTTTCCAGCTGCAAGTTAAGATGGATTGATGGGCTGATTGGCATTGATATACATTGCAGTTGTCGCAGCCTACAGTCACTGAAATACAAAGCCACCCTACAGAAACTCCAATGTGCCCACTATACATCCTCTATAGATGACTGGGGCAAGTTGTACTTTTTGGACACAGTGCACTGAGAGTTTTTCCTTTCCAATGCTAATACTCTGCATGGGATTTCACCATGTCTCAACTGAGATCTAGCTGATGGTGTGGACACAGGATTTACTGAGCTAAACTCTATTGCCTCTCCATCTCTTTTACAGCTCTGCAAAGCTCAGGTTGGGCTATGGGTTATACCCTAAATGACTTTGAGCTGTTGTGTCTGGATGGAAGGCGTGTCGCAGTCACAGACTGGGCAGACTGTAACCTCGGTCCTGTTCCTCCTAACATAGTTATGACTCGACCAGTGACTACCACCAAGATCTATGGCTTCCTGATGAAATCCCAGGTAAGGCAGAAGATGGAAAGGATTGTTATCCTGTTCTGGTTACACACTACTGAAAACCCCATCAAGGTCCAGAGTCCAAAACCTTCCAAACAAAATAAGAAATAAAAGTACCTCCACAGCTAGCACTAAAGGTTTAAGACTGCACAGGAGACTAATGAAAAGACCATTCGGATTCACTAAAGGAGAGTTTCAGCACCAGTAGCTCCTACATCATGATCATATTCTTGCTGAGAAACAAGCCTCTGTGGTGTTGCAACAGACAATGAGTTAACATGCAGGAGGAGACTGCAAGAGCCCCAAATAAGGCTAGCACTAGCTGAATCCTACACATCTTTCTCTATGTGAGGTTGCTACATGGCTGAAAATTCACCCGCTTCATCTATTTTGTTTTCTGCTTTCTGAGTTTTTTCTTCTTTTCTTTTTTGTTAAGGAAACTCTGGAAACAAATCTGGATTCTAGGTTCCATCTATTTCACTCACAGAAGTATGGAGAAAGTGATCTGCTCTTTAAAGATGCTACTCAGTATCTTGTTCACACAAGTCACCTGGGCTATCAGTCAATTCTTGGAGAGCCCTTCTTTCAGCTGGCAGAATCTGTGTTTAACTGCACACATGCAGGTAATGTGATGTAGTTCATGTTGAGCTAGAACACACAACCTTAGAAGCATGCCTGGACAGTAACTGTCAGTTCCCTACTGACACACTCATTTTTGCTAGTTCAACTTCTGCTAGGGAGTTCCCCCAAAGCCAAAACTCCTTACAGCAACCTCTGCCCATGGGCACTGGTATGTGAGTGTTCTATGGAGCTTCCTCACAGACAACATTGTTAAAATAATCGTTGCCATCAGCTCCCAGTAGACACAGCACTTCTGCAGTAACACCCATTGACTGCACGGTTTAAAAGATTCTCACACTATGGAGAGACAGTGAATACAGTACAGTGAATAGCTAAGCAGGTTATAGTTTAATCTTGTGGCTAAATTCAGTGATAGTGTAAAGCAAGCACAGGTTTATTGAAGACGGGTCCATTTATACCAGTTGTGATTTTGCCCCTTGTTGCCTCTTGATCTCCACAGACCAGCTCTGTGGCTGGGGGGTGGGTAGGAAAAAGAGAGTCACTTATTTCTTGGAGATGCCAAGGTTGGGGGAGAGAGGTCAGTTTTTTACAGTTAAAATTTTTATTTTGCCTTTAAAAGGGACACTGTCACACTGAATTATTAAAAAACAAACTCTTTTCAATAGTATGGCTGGAGAATTTTAAATTACTATAAAAATCTTGTACAAAGCTACTGAGAGCAATATCAAGGCATGCAACTGGCCATCAACAAAACCAATGAAGCCAACTATATATAAAATGCTGTTAAAGGCAGAGTAAACAAACTGAAAATAAAAAGATTCATACTAGCATTTCAGTTTTACTGACCTTAGGTGCAGTATGTATGAATTGTTCAGACAAAACTGTAATTTTATAGTTGAGAGTTTTAATTAAAACACTGTATTTTGATTTATAGACATCTTAGAATTCTGCAAACAGGATATCTGCACATCTTAGATATGCAGACATATCTACAAACGCAACACACAGAAGTTCCACAAGACATCCACCACCGCCACCCAAGTTGAAATCAAGAGATGTCAAGAGGATTTTCACCACTTGAGACTGGCTATTTTCTGTTTCATAGAAGCAAGAGAGACCTCATTTAAATACTGAAAAAAACTGAACCTTGCAGTTACCTTGCACCTACTAATATATATGCTGATAATGCTGCTCAGATGTCACTCCCTTTTCCTATGCAGAAGCGCTGCCTATTACCAACGTTCACTCCACTTGGTGTGGAGCATGGCATCATGTAGAGCAGTACAGATCAGACAGCAAACCTTGAGACTGGGCCAGTGGTATCAGAAAAGCAGCACCAGCAATTAAGATCAAAACTCCTCAGTATTTCCAGTTTAAACCCCACTCCCCACCCTCACAATTCAGCATCTTTATAAGAAGGACAAAGGCCACGCTGTAGGCCACATTGGGCCTAGGAATTATTCCTCCCTTTACAGACCATGTACGTAACAGAGGTTATTGCCTCATTCCCCTAACATGTTTTCTTTATACTACATTTCCATTTAAAACAACTTGTTATCTGAGGTAACTGCAACATTACTTTTATATGCATAGATCTTGCTATAGTTAGCCACTACACAAGACCTATATATTTACATCTAGCATAGACAAGCAATAAGTGTATCCATGTCTGCTATGAATAGAGAAGGGTTTATTTCTCTTCTGTTTGTATGACCAACCAAGAATGTGTCCCAAATGAATCAATACATTTTGCACTTATCCCTTAGCAAATTAACAATCTAGAATGAGTAAGTTTCTACCATCAGAACCAGGTTCCTATATTCTTAACAGGAGGTGGGGATGGTGGGAAGGGAACAACAATGGAGTTCCCATTCTTGTCCAAATCAGCAGTACTTAACAAGGTATTTCTCATGACTGAGAATAATCTAATTTGTGTTCATCCAAACCTTAGGGAACCTTCTCACAATGTATATGGTTAAACTGTGTGCTTTTTACAAGAGGAGGTGCTGGAACACAGTGCAAGGTCTCTGAAAAAGAGTGTTGTCTTGTGACACATTATAGTTCACATTAACTTTAAGAACTCAGTTGCAACCTTGTGGAACCATTGTACATTACCAGGCAAGAGGTTGATTCCTGACCCATTCTCTTCATTAGTTAGAATGGGCTGGGAGTGCTGCACAGGCAGCCTCATTAGCCCAGGGTGCAGAGACCATCACCATTCAGCAGGATATTAAGAGTGGCAAAACAAATCCAAGCCAGTCCTCTTCAGACAGATGATGGGAAATTTAAGTAGGGATTGTGAGAGAAAGTTAGTTTCATTAGTTGTAATTTTTGTTTCCCATAACAGAGGACATCCCTTGGTCTGGACATTACTCTTGGACAGGGATCTTTGTGTTCTCTGCAACATCATTTCATCAAATTCTGCAGCAAGAACTCCTAGATCAGATAACAAGATGAACATATTCTGTTGCTATGAAATATTCTTCATTTCCATCCCCTCCCATTTCCACTGAGTTTACATTACCCTAAACTACCCAAGGGAGGAGTAAGAAGTGAAGGCTAGCCTGGTGCATTATCTGGAGAACAGCACAGGATGTGAGGTCATGGGAGCCATGCCACTTAGCATAGCAAAAAAAACCCCACACACAAAACTTGAAAATAATCATTGCTAAAAATCTCTCACCTTTTTTTGGTCACCGAGTATTTGACTATGAAGCATTAGTCAAAAATACTGATGGATATTAAAATTTGTTGATAAGAATTTCTACATTTTTGCTGTATTCTCCAGGCCTCTTCTGTGATGTTCTCCAGGTTGTTTCATACATTCTAAGGAAGAGAGAAGCTTATAGCCATCTTTATCAGCTCGTGTGTCCCCAAAGCTTTCTAGGCCCTGGCAGCTGTGCTGGTCTCCAAGCAGTTTCTCCACTTCTGGCTCCCCTGTTCCCTGGCTCCATTCTGCCTGGCTTGATGAAACAGTGCAGGGAGCATGCACTGTAATCCAACTCACTTGCCCTCCTGGGGAAAGCTGACTATAGCTGAGTCCCAACATGACAAGGAAACCAAACCAAGCGCATCTTGCTGCAGCAAAAATGATGAAGTCTGGGGCACCTTGGAAAGGTGTCAAATACTGCAGCCATTGAATTGCAGAGTACACAGGATCCTGCTTCTGGGCTGAATCTGTTCATTTCACCATAATTAATGCAAGTTTAGGCTTCCTCTTGCTCCCTTCCTTTGAGTTCACACACCATCTACTGGACAGATGCAGTACTGCAATTTGAACCCAGGAGGGGACTTCCACAGCTGAGAATACATAAACTAGTAGAAAACATTAATAAGACAACTGTCAAATGTAGGATTAATACAATTAAAAAGCATAACAACTTCAACTACAAGTTCTGTTTTACCAGCAACATCTTTATATGTAGTTAGGGTCTGTCCAGAATGCTGGATGGCTGTATTTTCTGCAGGAATGACTAGACACAAAACTTTAGAGCAATACATCTCTTATATCAAAGTGATTAAATCTTAGTTTGAAGTCATCAGCCTGGTTTCTTCCAGATTGTAGTATATAAAGAGCAGGCCTAGTCAATTGTTTCTAATCTCTCGTGGGTTATGCATTCGGTCTGACTGTTCAGTGTCCCATAGTGTCTTACAATACCTTACTACTTTGCAGAGATTAACCTTGTCGCCCAACAGTAACTGCTATGTATAGTGTAGTAGGCCTGTGTTTAATTCCCCAGTTCTCTCCCCCACCGTCTTTGGGGTAGCAAAGCTACATAGAAGCAGTGATATTCAGGAGGCGCAGTGCAACACTCAGCAGCTACCCCAGCTAATCGGTGACTTCTTTGGCATGCTGGTGCTTGCAACATGGAGCCTCTGGTTTGGACAGGAGAGAGCAAAGGAAAAATAGGAATAATCAGACGGGGAAAGAATACAGAATTTATGCAGACCATCCTGCACTTGCCAGTGTTGTTGGGTATTCTATAAACAGGAAAAGATTAGGACCAAGAAACCATCACACATTCCCTTACCTGAGCACCAAGGTGGTGTTTGAAGATTCGTTTGTCTGCATTGTATGCCTGCATGCAGTTTCTTCATCACATGTGTACGCAAAATGTTACACAGTAGCCTACACAGCTACTGGCTAAAGAGAAGCACTATTTGCACTTCTATTCAAGGATTTCAAAACACTTTACAGACAATGAATTCATTCTCACAGCTCCACTAAGAGACAGATATTATCCCCTGTTCACAGGTGAGAAACCTGAACTAACTTAAGACACAAAATTAGGGTGGTATTTGAGGGATAAAAACCCAAAGTCTTTAGTAAACAATTGAAAGGTTGTCAAAAAAAATTTATTTCCATAAATTAAAAACACACACACACAAAAGAAAAAAAAAATCAGTGGAATTTTAGATTCACAAACTATTGAACAGAAACTAATCTGCAGAGGCATAACAGAGGCCAATGTTACAAAAAGAGTACAAGTTTCCATTGAGCTATTTATTAATATGATAATATCAGACACACATCTCATTCAGGCAGTTAGCATCCACTCTCCAGCAGAGTGACTGACATCTACCACACCACAGAACCCAACTCTGAATAGGATACGGTAAATGAGAATGGCTTGCCAAAAACCACATCTGGAAAGCATCAGAACTCAAGTGTACACAATCCTGGGGATACAGAGTCATGAGAGCCCCCTCAATATGCATCCAGTACCTTTTGCTGCTTGGTTTGCAGCTGGATGAGAACATTAAGCTTTGATTTAGGTAAAATAAAAACCCCGTCCATCCCCAGCCAGCTAAGTTTCTCAGGAAAGAGCCCAGCAATGCAAGCTGAGCATCTGACAGAGTACATGGGGACAGCTCTGCAAATTCGCCTTTTAAATGCATTTATAGTAATTCACAGAGCCATATGTACAAGGTCTTTTCCATATGACAAAAAAAATCCTCACTTGGGTGGCTCCATCTTAGGAAAAGGCAAGCGTACACTTCCTCACACTAGAGAAGCATGTCAATATCCAAAAGTTTGCATCCTCCACATTTCTCTCATAAAAAGACTATATGGGACAGAAGCAGCTCAGATTGGAGTTTAAGACACCCAATCATTGCACAATTGTCCCTCCCAGTATAAGCCACAACCAAAACTCAGAGCAAGGCTGCTGCTCCAGGAGCACTGCAAACAGGAACAGAAAGTTGTGGAGAAGCACAAAAGCATGATTAAAAGTTAGACTACCTGAAAGGGGGGGCGGGGAAATTAGATTAGCTTATACCTTCATTACACAGCTATAAAAAAAACCCTTGATCATGATAATGCTGCAGTGTTAGAGTTCTCAAAAATCCTTGGGAATGTGGTACATTAGGGAAATCACAGACATGAACAGTTCCACCGATTGTAAGTGAAATGGAGCTGAATATTTTCATTGTGCCTCTCTCTGCTGTAGCAACAAAAAGAGCTTTCTGTGAAATGTTATTTCAAAGTGACAATAAACAAGACCGAGAGGAAAGAAGCAAAGAACAAAAGGTAAAAAACAAATTAAATGTTTCAAAGCACACGCTAAGCGGGCAGAACCCTGCTTGGACCTGAGTTTTCTCCCCACCCACCCACCCACTTCACAAACTCCCACAGAGGTTACATCCCAACTCCACCATAGAGCCAGAAGATCCCTCATTAGCATTAATTCCACATCAGTATTAATTTATTTTGTAATAGTGTGTCATGAAATCCCACATTGTGGCATAAAAATGAAAGCGAAGTCCCCTACTTCAGCTTCCAGTTAGTCAATATCTGTGCTGATGTCATGAATGTACGGGGAGTTTAAAAAATATTTCAGAAGGCAATATCCACAGTAGTGTGATTAGTTATTTTCAGGGATCCCTTTCATAATATGAGGAGGACTGACTAAGGTATCATTTAGTAGCCTCAATGGATCAAACGGACCTTTACAGTGGTAGCCAAAATGGTATGTCAATAGGCCCAAATTTTGCCTCCACCAGCATAAAACAGCCAAAGCGGTGGTTTGCATTTCTATTTCAGTTTTCCTTACTGGGTAAAGATGATCAACTCCCAAAACAAGGGTGTAAACAGTGCAAGAATCCCAGCAAATGAGCTGGGAACAAAACAAACCCAGAATATTATTCACTGAAGTCACACAGTACAATCATCTAACATTTCCTGCCTGTTCAAAGTTCTTGAATTTAAAACAGATGGCTTGTCAGTTTAAGTTCTCTGTCAGGTTAACAACAAAGCTGGCAGAGCAGCAAAAAAGATAGCAGGGTATCCTCAACCCATGTTTGGACTGGGTCAGAAAGCTCACTCACTAGATGTCTGACGTACACACTGATTTTGGAGGTAAATAGAAAGTTGCTGTAGGGGCACATAGGTAAAAAAAGTGCAAGTTGCAAGTGGCAGGGAAAAGAAACAATGGAACTGTTAAACTTTGAGAATGTCAGCAATGACAGCATCCCATTAAGCTTTGCCTGAATAACTCCTGTAGGCACTGAAGAACAGAAATTACCTGAATTGCAGCTTCAAGTAAGGATCCCAGAGGGGAACACTGGTCCTCAAAAGTATGGCTGAGAGACTACCCAGTGCTACTTCAAATTACGAATGGCCTTAAGTATTAAAACAAAACACACACTTTCTATACATTAGGAGGCTTGAGTGAATCTCTTTGTACAACACTAGCCATTAAGTACAGCACTGCTGTATACTGAACCTCTAATTATATAAGCTATGTGAAGCTCTATCCCAAACTAGAATTCTAAGTTGCAATGGTAGAAAGATGAGATGAAGAAAAATCTGCTTGGCTTTTTGAGATCAAATTAGTATTCTTGTCAGAATTAAAACTGCTAAAAAGACTATAAACTTCACACTGAAGTTTCTGGTGCCATGTCTCTGAGCATAGTCCCACTAACTGAACATTAGTAATAGCCTTCTGCTACTTCCTACCTTTCCCCCTCCCTCCAAAGGCAAAGCACCAGCAAACCAGGTTAACAAATCCACTCTACAATTTGTTAGAACTTAGCATTTAGCGCCATTTTTCTTAACGTGTGATTAAAAAAAACAAGGTAAGTAACAGTAAAAGGCGCCTTTCATGCAGCAAATAAAGGAAAAACACATACAAAGTGCAGCTTATTTAAGACCTGGTCCTGTATGGCTGCTGCTGACTGAGTGCAGGAAGGGCAACTGAATCACAGAAGAAAACTTCTGGGCACAGACATGGAAGTAATTAAAAGCAAACAAACTATTTTTCTTTAATTTTTGAAATTTGTAGTATCTCAAGAACCCACCTCCCTAAATTCATCTCTCTGAATTCATCTCACCTACCTCTGTCAAGTTGTCTTGACAAGCCACTGCAGTAAACAGCAGACTCAAATGAATATGCAAAAGTTCAGGAGTATTTAGAATCCTAGTGTCATTGAAGGTGTACTATTTCCTCCTTCACTCTCCTTATCCCACCTGCAGGAGGTGTTTAAATATTAGCCACAATTTCTAAAGAAGTTGGGGAGGAATAGCATGCCTCCTGGCTGTGCTACACTCATGCAGGGGAATATATATATATACACACACTCTAGCACCTCAAAGAGGGTGACAGCCAACAAATAATCATCAGGTATTAGAACTGAGTGGTTGGCAAGGTCTGGAGAAATCGGCAGATCCCTCCCAAGCAGATCAAAGCATTAAAGGAACTGAGCCATTTCCTACTAGATGCTTCCATCAGCTTCCAGATGCTTGCTCCCGTTCTTCCTCCTCTGCAAAAAAGGCTTCAAGGTCCATTAGTTTCTGAATCAGGAGGGCATCTAGCTCTCTGCCCTGTAGTGCAGCCTTTTTTGCCCGGGTGAAACTACCCGCCACTTTGACTCTGCTACGTGCCTTCCTCTTCCGGGGAATAGTGAAGTCCTGGAACTCCAGAATCCGCTTCCTCTTCTGCTGGCTGATAGAGATCAAGGATCCATTTTTCTCCTTGGGCTCCTCAAAGATGGTTTCCAGACACCTGGGAAGGGCAAAGGGTGTAAGTTAGAATATCAGAGTAACATACTTCTTCATTCACAGAAGTGAAAGGAACCATCCTGCACCATCAGGGAAATGGACTATATGACTCAGGCCTTTAACATCTCTAACTTCTAGGATTCTTCAATTCAATGAGCCTTCCAGGGCCTCTCGCATGCAAACTTATCTGGAGCTCATGCTTCTAACCAATGACCACTTCTCTTTAGAAACAGTTTCACATCACCCAACTGTTAGTATATTTCCTGGATAGTTTCTTGTTGGTACATAGATATGCAGGTGGAAGCTCCCTCTGCCCATTTTAGTCCAAAAGTGCAGACCAAGGAACAGAGGCATATTTATCCTAAGGAACAGAGGCATTTAGACCTAGACAACAGATTTTTTTTTAAAGGGGGGGGGGTTAAATTGTCTGTAAAGCAGCATTCTTGGTATTTTGCACGGAGGGGTTTGTCCAGACCCTATATTCCATGTCAGTATAATTTTGGAATATTTTGTTTGCTTTTGAATTTGGGAAATAATGGGTACTGTACATTGGCTGCACAATGAACGCAAATAAAAGGTAAATACAAAAAAGTGACATTTAAATCTTCAACATCTATAAGTTCTCAATTTCTACTACTGTAAACTTCCTGTACCCAATCAGTCACAGATATTAAGGACAGATTTTCAACCTGCTTTCTGAATTACCTCTCTTCAGCAGTTCAAATCAGAGCCATCATTTCAACTCTGTTTTGAAGGGTGCTTATTTGTCTCTTTTTATTTCCAAAAGACCTGTAGTTTCATATCTCCAACCAGTTCAATTACATATCCCTCACCCCACCTGTTGGTGAATGTAACCAACCTGGTCGCTGGAGGGGACTTGTAGTTCTTGTTTGTGTAAATTTCTTCTAAACTAAATTCTTTCTTCTTCAGCCTGGAAAAACAAGTAGTGAATGAAGCAACGAAGCCAGGAAAATTTCAGAACCATCTTCCCCTATACAGGCAACCTGACATGGGGAAAATGTGGTTTTCCTCCCCCTCCTCAAACTTCATTAATTAATTTGTAATGAGTTTTAGAAAGATCTGAGAAGCTAGTTTTGATGAACCTTTCAAATGGTGCTTCAGGAAGTTGTGGATTGTGACCTGGCATTTCTGCAAGGATGAATGCCTCTCCCAGCATGAAGTGACATTTCTAAACAATGATACCTAAAAGCAAAATATAAAATACCCTCACAGGTCACTGCCTTCTGGGTTATGAATAGGGGTCTCCCAAATTCGTGGCTGTGAAAATCATGTCCATGAAATCTGGTCTCTGGCTGCCCAGCTCTGAAGACAGAGCAGAGAGCGGCAGCTGCTGCCCAAGCACCCAGCTCTGAAGGCAGCAACACTGGAGAAGTAAGGGTGGCAATACTGCAACCCCCTAATAGATTTGCAATTCCCCTTTGGGTTGGGGCCTCCAGTTTGAGAAACACTGCAGAGAAATCACACATTTTTTGTAGGTTGGTCATGGCATAAATACACATCCATGAAATTTGCTATTTATGCCATGACCAACCCACGAAAAATGTGTGATTGCTCCACAATTTAAGTAGATCCCTAGTTATGAAAAATGGAGAGGAGGAAAAAAACATTTCAATGGCACAAAAGATTAATTAATGGATTTCATCTCTTGAGACTTGGTTTAAAATTTGACTATAGACAATGATGCAATTTCAAATGCAATCTCTGAAGAAACCTGTTATCCTCAACCATCCACCAATTTGCCACTTCTGCTCTTCAGCAGTGGCACTGGACTAGAACAGGTCAGACTCAAGTACATTGGAAAAGTTGTGTATGTAGTTGACATAAAGCCTGCCCAAATTAACATTCAACTTTGGTTTTCCTACATCCTGTTGGACAGTCAGGTAAATTGAGATTGAAGACAAAAAAACCTCAGAATTTGGGTTGGTAGGGGATTCTAGAAGGTAATCAGTTTTCTCTCTCTGAATTGTAGCAGGACTGATTTATTTCTAACATACCTGTGTCTATTTGAGTTATTCAAGACTACACTGTAAGGGGAATTCCATCTCTTACCTTGGCAATTCATTCCATTGCTACTTCTAAAGTTTTTCATATTTATCCTAAATATTAATTGGAGTAGTTCAAGTCCATTACTCCTAGTTCTTTCTTTTCTGATTGATGAAAATTGATCTTTGTCCTCTGTTACATTCTGTTTGTTTGGAGACAGCTATGTACCTCCTCGTTCTTCTATCCCAAGGTTTCTCAAACAGGGGTCGCCACTTGTGTAGGGAAAGCCCCTGGCGACCGGGCTGGTGTGTTTATCTGCCCTGTTCGCAGGTCTGGCCGATCACGGGTCCCACTGGCTGCAGATCGCCGCTCCAGGCCAATCGGAGCAGCGATCCGCGGCCAGTGGGAGCCACAATCGGCCAGACCTGCGGACGGGGCAGGTAAACACACCAGCCCGGCCGCCAGGGGCTTTCCCTACATAAGCGGCGACCCCTGTTTGAGAAACCCTGTTCTACCCAGACAACATACCCCCAGCTCTTAACCTTGGCTTATGGAGAAACTGAATACCAAGACCATCTAACTAGGAAAAGACTAACTGGGCAAGTAGAGAGAATGTAAATGGTGATGCTACAGTGCTGGACACACATCTTAGAAGTAGCAGATCCCAGTATCACTGTCCATTTAGGAGAGACATCTCACCTTTTTGGTCTGGGGAGTCCCATGGGAGTGAGGTTAGGATCTGGCT
Organism: Mauremys reevesii; assembly: GCF_016161935.1. NCBI lineage: Eukaryota > Metazoa > Chordata > Testudines > Geoemydidae > Mauremys > Mauremys reevesii. Next base: position 21,197,806 of record NC_052640.1, on the reverse strand, counting down.
TGGGAACAGTTTTCCGGATCCGGATCTGAGAAACTCTCTTTGGCCTCTTCTCTGGCTCAGCCTTTTGGACGAAGAGAAAGAAATATAAAATATAAAATAAAGGAGCAAGGAGAGTGACAGAGTGATGCAGCTTCACCACTGAGTTTCTTTAAATCAAAACTGGTTGTCTTTCTCAAAGAAATGCTCTATTTCCACCACAGGTTACTGGGCTTGATGAGGAATCACAGGGACAAATTCTATGACTTAAGACATCAGACTAGATGGTTACAGAGGTCCCATTTGGCTTTAAAAAAAAAATCAAATCAATGAATCTTGCTAGTGTTTGTCAGTACAATATATCAAGGGCTTTCTGGGAAAGGTAAGGAGGAAAGCAGTCTTCCGAACTCTCTTCTCCTCTCATAGGCCCTCTATCCCTTTATGTTTTGCTTACCTCTTTCTGCTTCAGCAGCAGCTACTCCCAATTAACGCAGGAGTAGCATAGACCAGAGGAATGCAAGGAGCTATAGTGATCCAGATCTTGTGTGCCTGGGGAACGAAGGTCCAAGCTCAGACCTAAACCCTAATCCTTGTCTAGTTGCAGTGCAACACTAGATTTCTAGGTTAACAAAGCCACCATTTTACTGTATGCACAAACACTGGCTGCCTGCCTACTTCCACTAATGAAGACAAGAAGCCACTCACTTTTTTCAGTTTGGTGGCACTCTGGGATGTGGGACACAGTGGGAGAGAAGCATCGAGTTCATCAAAGGGATGGACCTGTAATTCAGGTACTGAAAGCCTGAGCGGAGATATTGCTGATTCCAGAAACGTGCAAGACTTTGGTAGCAAATCACAGAGTGAACGTTCCAGCCTATAAATTTGAGGAGGGGAAAAACAGACAAAAAAAAGAGGGCGATGAAGAGAGAATATTTAGATTAATGCCAGATTTTTATTGTGACAGCATTCTAGAATCTAGGACATATTATAAATTAGAACCTTGACTGGATTGCTGTAACTGTTTGCTTTGTTCAGTAGATATATTTAAAAAGAGATTGGTCTCCCACATAAGCACCAAAGATACATGTGAGTAAATACCAGTGTTTGAAGTCCAGCTCTTGAACAAGATAAAGTATCTGGGGTGAAAAAATGGACCACAATAATTTCATGCATCTTCATGACAAGCAGCACAGAAGGGCTTAAAGATTATCTACATTTGCTACATCCAGTCATCTACTGTTGTGTGTATATATGAAAACACACTCATTCAGAATCGGTGTTACGGTGAGGTTTTGGCAGACAAACCCTTAAGGGGATCTACCAAAACCTGAGAAGCCAGATTGCCAGAATGGGGAAAAACTCACATTCCCACCATGTGTAACAAATATTACAGGGTAAGACTCTTACCTTATCTCAGCACCCGTGGTCCTTGCAGCTTCTGTTCCCTGGACAGTCACGTGTGGTAACATGGCATAACTAGTTCAAAAAGAACAAAAAACAAACAAAAAGACAGCTAAATTAGGACTACACCATAAAAGGGGAGGAAAGACTTCATCAGTATAATCTAGACTCCAAGGAAGCAAAGAAATGTCAGACATGTCAAACTACCCTCTCTCTACCCCACCCCATCCCCCCAAAAAACCAACATGACAGCAACCTACATTTGTCATTAGTGTCTAAGATTCATTGACAAATTATCCAGGAGGGAAATACTTCTATTTTCACTTCTTAACTGAAAAGTATGATGAAGAAACTCAGAAAAATTCCAGAAGGGGAGGAAGCTTGTTTTAGTATGGAAGCTGGAGGTGTTTTCAAGAGAGCCTGGGTTCTCCGTTCCAAGCTGTTTGTGTTTGTTTGAAAGGTAAATCTAAAGTAACAAAAAAATAAGCCCTGACAGACTTGTCTGCCAAACAAAAGGAGCATGGTGGCCAAACAAGTCTGATAGTGACCACTCTGGGATGTGTCTCACACAAACCGCTTTCCTCCTTCCTTGAAAGGAACCACTTGCCCTTTTCTACACACGTTAGGTGGTTTAAAATGAAATCAATCAAAAGGAAAAATGGGAGAGTTTCTACTATGTAGAAGTAAACAATTTTTATAACATACAAGAATTAGTTGTACAGAGGGCCTGATTTTGGGAGGCACTGAGTACTCCCACTGAGAGGGGAGAGCACTGAGCAATGTGTTCCGGACTGCATGGAGTCAAGCCCATAGTGAGGTGGCCACTTGCATCTGAGACATGAAGTTTCATGATCTGCACACCGTTCAGGACCTCTGTTTGCAGAATGCATGTTATACACAATCCTAAGACAAATGCAGACAGCTCCCATGAGAACAACAGGTGCACTTCTCATGTGTTGGCCATAAACCCCCTCATCTGCTTTTAGCTTGACAAGGATAACTATCACCCTACATTATACTTTATCTGGGGTAAGATTTAGAATCAGATTTTGTTCTTAGACAATCTCTTCAAACAAAGCAATCTCTCCACTTGGATCTTTATTTTAAACCATTGGTTCTTAGACAGCCCAACCACTGGAGAGTAAATTAATAAAGCAGATTGTTGGAACTTTAAAGAGAGAGCTATAGTCAATCCTGCCTCTTAGTACTTAGAGCATGTATGTTAATCTTCCACAAGATTAACTCCACATCCCCTCTAACTCCTGTTGGAATGTTCTTAATTGATGGGAATATCCAAGTCTTTTCTATAAAGACTACTGGCTACACAGATCTATAGGAAGAAGACCTACACAGCAGTTTGGGATCTTCTAACGCTAAGCTTCTATTTTTCGTATGTGCACTATTAACATCACACACACAAGCAAAATTAAATAACTCAGTAATCTGGAACTGCTTTGACTTCATTTGTTAAGATTAAGGTCATGTCTACACTACAAAATTAAGTCAACCTAACCTAAATTGGCATACAGCAACCGCAGTAATTACATCACTTCTGCATGTCTACACTTTGCTCCTTGTGTCGGTGGTGTGTGTCCTCACCAGGGGTGCCTGTATCAATTGTACTGTTAGTGTAGGGCACTGTGGGACAACTCCTGAAAGCCAGTAACAATCAAAGTAAGCAACGCAGTGACAGTGTAGACATACAGTTAATGTACTTAGGTCGACGCAGTGTCAATGTGACTCTGCACTGCTAGTGGAGGTGGAATTATTAAGTCAGCAAGCAGAGCAGTTACATTGGAAGGAGCAAAATTTAAGTGTAGACACTTCCATAGTTATGTTGACATAAGCAGACTTCCATCAAATTAACTCTGTAGTGTACACCAGACCCAAGTCCCTTATCTGTTCTCTCCATGTACCTAGCTAAATATATTCAACCCTACTAAAGTAGAAAGCTTGAGACTTTGTTTTCCATATATTCCAATCTGTCTGTTAAGGAGCGTATATACTTTTGCCGTAGATTGCAGACAGCATAGCAGCAGTAGGCGTGAAAGACACTTACATAGATACCCGATGAATTTATTTACCACATTTATCATTAAGTGCCACATGTACAGTGCTTCCTATCCACCAGTATTCTAGTCACTACTAGTCTGGCAGTGCTAGAATTTGAACTTGTATGTGCATGGAAGTCTCACCTGCTGGTAACAAAATATTCTGCTTCATGCAGTAAAAATGCAGGTGAGAATGATGAAAACATTCCACTCCGCTAAAAGTTTAGTCTCAGAAAGGCAGTAATGTGGAAAAAGGTTTTGCTTAAAGTAAAAATTCTGATCACTATCTGGTAGCAACAGCTTTACAGGAAGGAAAAAATATTCCAATGTTCACTGCCTTCTCAGTTATGAAAAAGCCAAAGCGAAGTGAAAGAATCCAACTGGAAGGGAACTTTCTCATCACAAGAAAAGATTCATGTGAAGCTTAGGACTGCTATGATTGATAGTGCTGCTGACACTCGTACATGTCATACCCTTTCCTGATATTCACACATCCTCATCAGAATAGCTTAATAAATTTTTGATCCTATTAAGTGTGGGCAAAGAGATGATTACTTGACCGTGGCATAAATTGTAGCAAATATATTTCTCCACAAAGCAGCAGCAATTCCTTTATGAAAGATTGTTTGAATACAAGAATCAGTCCCCCTCGCACTTCTGTCTAATTTAGAGACTACACACCTTTTTTAAAAAATGAACAGTTTACCCAAATATTTAACATGTTTTGCGTTTTTAAATTTTTAAAATTATATTTCACAGTTTGTTTTAAACATTTCAACTGGCTTTTCCTCCCACATTGTCTTATGACCAAATCCTTCAAAATGTCGCTTTCACTGTCTAGTTTAGAAGCAAAATTTGCTCAATACTCTACTTGAGAGTTCACTGAGTATCACCCTTTCCAGCTATTATAGCATGCTCCAATAACTTCTCTTTAAAGAAGCTGTGAGTGAGAGAGAAAAGTCAACCACAATTTCTTCTCACTTTAAGAGTGTAACATTTCTTGAACTGAATTTTAGGGACAGCGTACTGCATTTCAATCTCATGTTATCTGTCCAGAGAAGTACTTAGATTTTACTTGGCTTCTCTCCATTAGTAATAAAGAACATTTCATAGTGATTTTTTAAAAATTGGCCTTTAGATGCAGGGATTAAATCTTCACTTATGTTAACTGACTGATAGTCTGCAATCACAGCATAGCCTGTTAGACAGTCTGACTTATGTGAGAAAAAGAGTGGGAAGACAGACTGATGCCCATAAAACTAGCTTATCAAGTGCTGCATTCAGCATTAGCTTCTCATGCCAAGTGCTACATCTCTCAACTCAAGAGACTAAAAACTCACCTGATACACAGATGTCAATTTTTAAAAAGGGTTTATGTTTTTCTTACAATTAGTGGTGGTGATTAAGAGTTACCAACTCTGTTCAGTTCTCAAACTGGACCTGGACCTGGTCACTCTAACACAGTTAAGAATCTATATTATAGAAAGCTGTACTTGAAATATTGCTTCACAAAGTCTGGCAGAGAGATCACAGGTCCACAGGATGATTGATTATAAAATTGGTTCCATAGGACACTATTTAGCTCCATTCTTTTATTCCCTAGGAGTTTTATTTAAAAAGTTCCAAAGCTTATAATTTAAACTTGAACTGGTATAGAAGGTTTTGTCAAGACCTTGGTAGACCAAGAGAATTTACATCAGTGGATTGAATACTTGATTAGCTCTGGCCAGCAAGGGCCGCTTTAAACCTCAGGAGTCTTAGATCACAGATAGTGAAATGTATATAGTTAGTTATCTAGCAAAATCTTTGCCTACACCAAACAGGGACACAGAGAAGCCAGGTTCAACATTTCTTTAGAGATCACAGTGGTAGGCAAGAGAATTCATCAGCTTATCTATTTTAATTTATAGGCTTTTCTATAGTTCTCATAACTGTAGTATTTGAGTACCTCTCAAACAGCCCATCCCTGTGAAGTTAGGCAGCAGAATTATCCTATATTATAGATGGGACAACTGAGGCACAGAAAGGTCAGGCAGGAAGCTTGCAGCAGCTGCAGAGCCAGTGGTCCCATCTCTCTTCATTCCCCATGTAACGCCTTAACAAGTCCACCCTTCCTTTCATGCAATTAGCAGCAAAAAACCAAAACAGTCTTTATTCTTCTCTCACTCTTATTTAGTTTGATAAAAAGGCCAAAATTCATCAGCGATCTCAATGGAGCTGCTCTTATTTATGCTAACAGTGCATCTTGCAGAACGGTCAACAGGAATAGTTATACAGAACAGGTTACAATTAAAATTGATGTAGAACAATTCATTAGAATGCAATTAAAAGTTTAACTGAGTGCACCACAATTATTCCTCTCTGTTCAGATTTGGAATTTGCAAAGCCACGTAAGCCCATCTTGTCATGGCTCAAGCTAGACTGGTAGCTTCGGTGTCTGAAAAACTTTCCTACCTCAAAAATCCAGTGGCTCTGCAGTCATTTAGAACAGAGTTAGTGAAGTAGCTCACTTTTCTGCAATATATATTCTAGTGCATGGTGTGTATGTATTGCAGGGAGGGAGAAGAAGAAGAGTTAGCGGTTCTGCCAGAAGAGGAGATTATTAAAGAAAACAATGAAAACGTACTCAAATTCAGATAACAGAGATGGTTCTGTATGGAAGTGTCTTCTATTGAGCCATTTCCTGAGTGGAATGTGCAAGGTTAAACAGGAAGTACCAGAAACTGACCCTCTACTCCAAGCTCTAATACCCATCTCCCTCCCCAAAAGCTGCAACTATATACACTATGTATTTATTCTCAGAAAGAAGTTGATGGATTTTACCTGTTCTCGATGCCCAGACTTGGCTGCCACTTGCAGTGATTGGGATGGAGAGGAGTGAATTCGGAAGGACAGGCAGAAGGACCATGCTGGCTCCATATGGAAAGTACCCTGCCCAGTGAGTAGGGCAATGAAGAGAAGAGGTCATCTGATACGGAAGTTGGAGACCTTAACCCTTTCAAGCCCTGTGTGAATTGTGACATAAACAGTCTCTGGACAGTAGGAATTCGACTGGTTACATTTCTTCTTCTTGTCCAGATCCTGTAACATCCAGGGGAAGAAAGTGCTAACACTGTGTGAAGGCCAAGCATGGAGCACCCTGTTCTTCTTTTAGCTATGGGATTTCTCCTAATGTCTTGACTAGGGATTACAGCCTCTGTGGTTATTAGAGATAGAGCAGAAGACTGCAGCTCCTTACTGAGATTAGTGTCTTCCCTGAAAGCTGCTGTACCTGAGCAGCTTTGGGATAGGAGGAAAGAGAAGGTCCATTTTGAAGGCTGTGATGGATGTAATGGTGTCTTTCCTAAAGCTGGTATATCAGGTACACACTGTTGGGATGTAATCCCCCTGAGATTTATCAAAGAATCAGAGTCCAATTTTATGTGAAAAGAAATTGGGGAAATGGGGGTATTGAAGACTGATGAGGGAATGTTACTACTCAAGTCTAAAATGTGTATTTTGGCAGAGTCTACAGGATAAAGTGCCAACGGCTGAAGGTTGAACATCTTGGCGCACAAGCCATCAGCCTGGTGAGAGTTTAACTTCATGTTAATGCATGAAAAAACTTCCAGTAGCTTTTTAGATCTAAGTTGACTGAATCTTTCAACCACTGGATGTTCAGAGGAACATTGCAGAGTCTTTAACCTGTGGATGCTTTTGGGTGGGGCCAGTAGTTTACTGGCCATAGTAGACAGCCTGCTTAACAGTGTTGGTTCTTTGGTACATTTACTAAGTTTCAAGCTGTTCAACAAACTGCACCTATTGGCTCTCTGCTTTGACATGTGGTCCAGTCTCATGGCTATTTCTGCTTCCATTACTGATGGTTTACAGACAAAATATACAGAGCTGAGGAGTTTGTGTTCTTGCATAGGAACAGTTTCAGACAAATTCCTTATAAAAGCTGAGCTTTTAACTTTGTTACTTTTTCTTACAGTTTTGAGCACATCTGCTGTGGGAACCTTCCTTCGTGGCTGCTTCTTTAATGAAAAAAGTCCTCTTAGTTTGTGTGTACTTCCAAAGGCACCATGGATTTCATCATCCCCAGCAAAGCTTTTAGCTTGTGGTTGAGAGAGAGAAACAGGAATGAAAGGGGTATTATCTGCTGACAATTCAAAGGGGGTCCCTAAATGAAAGCTCAGGCTTTCCACTTCTGAGTCCATAGTCTTCATATGCTCTGAATTATCATCCTCCTCCTCGGAAATCTTTGGCCTTTTGGCTTCTTGTAAAGTGCTGTATATTTGTTTATTGTCACTATCATTTATACTGCTAATGACAGCGAAGAGCTGCTCTCTAGGACCTTCAGTTTTCATGACTCTTGAAGATGTCACCAGTTTATCTGAAGAACTATCTAAAGCCTTACAATCAAACACCACACTCTCCTGCAATGGGATTTTTGCTTTCTCTTGGTCTTTTGACTCCTTTATTTGCTGTGCCTGCCCCACACAGAGTAGGATGTTTTGAGCTGGATGTACTTCAGTCTCCTCACACATCTTTCGCTTAACAGTTTGACATTCACCTATTTTGTCCACTCTCTCCGCATCAGACATCTCATTTTCTGCACTGATTGAGTCATTTGGCATCTTCATTTCGTCTCCTATAACCTCCTTCCTGTTGTCTTTGCTCTGTGAACTTAATTCACATGGCAGACACACTTCACAGCAATTGAGACATTTTAAAGGTGTTTCTGTGTCGTTTTTTGACAGCTTATTGCTACATATTGTGTTATAATGGACTTCTGACGTTTCTTTGTTAACTAAGTCTTTAGATTGCACATTATTGTCTACGATTTCTGAAAGCAACTTGACATCTCCTAATTCTGAGTGATCTTTAACATAAGTTTTTCCTTTTTCTGAAACGTTATTCAAACTCCATTCTGGGATCTGTTCAGTAGAGTAGGCTTGTGAAGGCTCTTCATAAGGCTCAGCCTTCAGAGGCACACAGCTTCTAACTTTGTCACCAGAAAATTTCAAGTCTTCTAGCAAAACTCCTAAATAATTTTTATGGTCAAATATGGAATGCATTGGCATCTTTATTTTTTCTGCAGTTACTGCACTTTGCCTCTGGTCTTCTACAGATGGTCTTTTAAACTTCGGCACACAATCAATACTGTCTGATGAAATTACATCCATCTCTTTTACAATTGGCTCACTAACCCCTGCACTTACAGACCTCCCCTTGCTGTGAGCACGAGAAGCCGTACACGCTTCTAGTTTAACTGCATCATTTAGGGAGCTAATTGCTTTTTCTCTCTCTTCAGATGCGCTGTCGTTGCCATCAGCTCTTCTCTCAAATGAGTCTATCGGCTCAAGAGGTTCTACAGCAGAATAGTCATTACAGAGGGCATTTGCTGAAGATGAATCCTGGTCAACTATCTGTGCATTCTCCGATGATGCAGGCAGCTCATCTTTTTGAGGCAGGCAGATTTCTGAGTTCTGAGCCAAAAGTGTTTTTGAAGTTACACCTTTCAAACTGGAAAGCTCTTGGTTCGCACAGAACTCTTCAGACTGCACTGGATTCACTCTCTCTGGACCATCAGAAACTGTAAAAGTCACAATTTCTGGCTGAGGACAAGCTTTATTTCTTTCTATGATTCTATGATTTACTGAAGAATCCAACAGTAAGCATGTTTCATTTGTGATCTCTGGAACAGGAGTCATATCTTCTGGTGCACATGAAAGACTCTTGAAGGCTGACTGTGAGACAGAAAAGGATTCAACAACGGTCTTAATTTTATTTTCCGGGCCCATAACCAAGTTGCCCATGTTCAATAATGCAGAAATTTTGGTATTTTCTGCCAATATTGTACGTTCTTTTTTATCTTCCTTTGCACTACTGATAGAGTCTGTGTATTCTGAATGGTCCATATTTACCAGACTTTTGGAAGAACTATAACCCACCATATTTCCTTTGAACATTCCTTGATCTTCCCTTGTACTGCTACCTACATTATCAGATTCTTTTAATTCTACTTTCTCCCCTTCCGATAGATCACTGATGGAATCTGTGTATTCTGAACAGTCTGTATCTACCGTACTATTGGAAGTGTTATCCACCATTACATCTTTGAAAGTTCCTTGAAATCTCTTTTCGCTTAAAGACTCATGAACCAATGAAGTTGTGCCTTCATCTTTCTTTAGAGTTAATGATTCATTTTCCTTGAAGCGGACAGATCTTCTAGGTTCATCCATTGAACTTGTCATAGTTCGTACACCAGTGTTCGATATTTGCTTATTTGAGATGTCTAAGTCATACTGTTGGAACTCCAGAACTTCATCGGCTACTTGGGTTTCATTTTGTTTGTATGAAACTGGCCCATTAAGCTTACTTTGACATGCAAGATATTGATTTTCCACCTGACAAATGGTCTCATTTGGTTGCTTTGAATGTTTAAAATCTGACAATTCTAAGTCAAAGGACTGGGCCAAATGTTTTTCATGACTTGGGATGCCGGAGTCTGTGTCACTCTTTGAAGTAGTGCCTTTGGAAAGATTGTATTCACAAGGTAACACAGTCTTCTTGTACATCTTTAGTTCTTCTCCCAGGACTACTGTTGTGTTGCCAAGTTCAAGATGGATACCAAATATGTTTTTTTTCAAATCTCTGTTGACTGACTGTTCACTAGTCTCATTTTGGTGACTGCCTTTATGAGCCTTTACACTATCCACAGTTTCTATTCTATCAATTTCATCTTTCTGTAATTCACAAGAGTTAATTTGTTCTTGTCCCTTATCTGTATCAGAAGTTCTCTCTCTGGTGCCAGAATCTAGCCTTTCCTCTGTTATTTCACTATGGCCATCATAGAGTTTTGAGCTTTCTACTTCGATATTTGTATTTGAAATCTCCACGTTTGATAATCTAGTAGTGGACTTATCTGGAGTGCAAGCTGAATGCAATAGCTTTTCTGCTGTGGAAGTACGATTTGCCATATACTGAAACATATTGCTGCAATTACAACTATCTTCACAAGGAACAGATTCACATGCTACATGAGTGTTCTCCTCAGGAGGCTTAACTGCCTTTTTATCATTATGTATAAGTAAGTCTCCTGTTTCCAAGCCATTGACTTCTTCAGTCTTTGATTTAGCCTGCGCTTTAAAGGAATCCTTGTTCAGTGTAGTATTATCCAAGCTGGTACTATCTGATAAGATGAAGCAGGTCTTGACAGCTGAACAGTGGTCTTTTAAACACTGGTCATTATGAGTACATATGTCACTTTCTTCATTTTCCAAATCAGTGACCATCATCTCTGTATCCCCAAGTGCAGAGTGCATGCTCTTCTGGGAACCTTTACTTGCTATATTAGAAGTACTGAAACTCCTGTGATTTAGTAAAGACAATTCTTCCTTTTTATGAAGCAGAAGGCCCGCATGTTGTGCCTCCAGTTTTTCAGAAGAAATGATCGATTCTTTTTTAGACAGCCTGTCCAGGTACACATCTCTGTTTGAAACTGCATCAGCATTACTAGAAGAAAGTTCACTTATAACCCCAAGAGACACTCTTGATTTTTCTGCATTACAACTAAGAGCTTCACCTCGTGTGTAAGCAAAGTTAGTTTCTTTGCATGTAGGAAGGCTGACATTAACATTATTTGCTTCTGGAGCTTTACCAAAACTGTTGTTCAGATCTTCTACCACTGAACTGCTGTTGGTTTCCTTTTCAAACAGTTGTGCCTCAAGGGAAACTTCACCTACCTTGGAGCCATAGTCCAGGAAATCATGAACAGTGGGAGGAGAATTTGCATATTTATTGTAGATATTTTTAGAGCATGTATGCACATCTCCAGTCTGAATACTGACAATGTTTTTTGTTTCCACCAATAGAGTTCCATTTTCTTTTGTATGTTGTTTTACTACATCACCCCAGCATACATCATTAATACATATTTGCCACTGGTCCCCATCCTTTTTCAAGTTATTAATTTCTGAAGAGATTCTTAAATCTCCTTTTGGAAACTCCTCAGTTGATGAAGTAACAGAACTAGGAACTGGCGAATTAGAGCTCTCTGAATGAACATTTTCTTGAATATCATGCCCACTATCCATGCCACAACTGTTCTTCATAGCAGTTTCTCTCTGGATTTCAGCAACTTTCCCATAACCATAGTTGTATGAATGGTCAGTGCAACTATCCATTTCCAATTGTTCAGCCTCATCACTGGACATTTCTTCACTCTGCACTTGAGAGAGCTGTTCTTCCACCACAGGTTTGGAGATCCAGTTCTCTAGAAACTCAGTTCTTTGACTATCACCATCACAGCTTGGGCATTCTCTCTCTTCAGCAAGATACTCCTGTTTTTCACAGATCTCAGTGGTGTTGTCTTCCAGTGGCATATTTCCAGATTCCAGACTACACAAACTTCTTAATGAACCACATAATGCTTCAGAGCTTTCTTTTGAGAGAAGCATATCAACTTCAACACTACTTTTAGATACAGGAACATCCCTGTTATGAGGGCTGTTTTCTTCATCTTGCTGGTAAATCTGGTAACTGGCAGGTGCTGCATTAGTTTCATTAACATGGCTTGATCTAGTCAACTCTACTTCTCCAGTCTCTGAATCAAAAATAGCACAACCCATTGTGGTCAATGACATTGTAGTACAGGCTGTTAATCCTTTATATTCTTTTTCTTCTTGTGGATGTTCTTTTGTTGATCCAGTCTCCACAACTGTTAAAGGCTCTAAGGGAACTAAGGTGTTGGTTTCTGAAACCTCACCACTGGCCGCGATAGTGTCTATATCTGGGCATTCATTGTTCTCAGGTGGAAGACCTTTACTCACTCTGTCATTCCTGTGTCCTGCTTTACTAAATATCCTAGTCCCATCAGCCTTCATACCTTGTACTTCTTCAGTTGACTTTGGCAGAATTTCAGGTGTCACCTGTACATTTGTTTGGTTTTCTTCTGCACAAGAAAAAATAAATAAAATCAGAACTGCACACTAAATTAAAAAAAAACTTCCATTTGACTTTCTTCTGAACTTAATATACAATTATGAGCAGCACACTTTTGCTAATTGATACTTAATCACTTTGACAAACCCCACCACCAGTCTACTTTAAAACGAATCAAAATTCTATTTTAATCCTAACTGTAACCTATTTGCATGGATATTAAACCGAACAGGTATGGATCCAATATTCTGAATTTCCAGATCACTGTAATTCATGAGTTCAGAGCCAGAGGTCATATGAGTTCTATCAAACTAGTGGCAGTGCTTATTTTCAGTAGCATTTTTCTATGATGAATAGCAAATTAAAATATGTACAGATTTAGAAGACTGGGAAGTAGACAAGATGTGTATTTAAATTATCTGGTGGGACAGAGTAAGCTGTTTCAAAACTGAATGAATTTATACTCTCTTAATTGTATTACAGGAGAGAAGATTAAAAAGTCTCCTCCTACTATAACTTTTGTACTACCAACTACCGTTCTCATGCAGACAAGGAACTAGGGGAAGGTATGTATGCACAGTTGAAATGAAATTTTGCAATGGAGCAACTATTTCAAGAGCATTTTGTATTTTTATTCCCTTTCTCTCTTCCAATCTATCCAAATGTTACCAAGGTTAAAAGTAAGAAGCTTGAAGTGGAAGAGACCCATTAGATTGTCCAAGTCCATTTCAATACCGAAACAGTCTGATTACATCTTCTTTTTCTTAAATCTCTTCACTAATGCCTCTTCTTTCTCTACAACAAAAGGAGTGCCTCAGCTTCACCTCTGAATATTTTAATAAATCTGTTTCCATGTGTATCTTCTTTTCTAACCACTTCCTTTAGTGCATTCTCCTTTTAGTAGCCTCTACTTCTGTGCCAACTAGCTTCCTTCAATTCATTTCATTTGTAAAATTTTTCTAGTTTGATATTTCTGGATTGGGAATCCATGCCCCTTTTATATAAGTGTTCAGCACGTTATCACTAAGATCGCCAAAGATGTCTATGTGTATCGCTCCATGAACACACTTAGCATTCTATTTATTCTCCATCACTACCTAATCCCTGAAGTGCCACCGCGTGCAGAACTCTTCCGCCAAAGGAAGCATCCAATGAAGCTTGCAGGTCTATCTTATACAACCAGTAAACATATTGATAGAGGTTCAAGTGTGCCTTACAAATTCCATCAGACTGCACTGAGATGAACTGTATATTTTGAGTGCCCTTTGACATCTACAGAGTATTGGATACAAGTGCTGTATTCCATACACATGTAGACAATTACTTAGCCAAGGTGTCCTGGGGAACCTTCCGGTGTCAGGATAGAGTGAAGTCTATTTTCTGTTGAATGCAGTGCACTATTAGTGCTGCAATGTGGGATTTTAAAGTCCGATATTTTAGACGTATTGTCAAGCCCTGACTTAGGGACTTCAGAACATATCTTTGGCCTTGACTTGTACAGTACTGCATGATTGCACCTCCATTGGTACTTGAACCCATGACCAGGCTCTAGAATACAGACTGTTGGGCAACTGCATGTGATGTAGATAAGGTGGTGTAGAAGGCCAGCCTTCCCTTTTCAATTACTTCAAGTGTCATGCAGCTAAACTGCATTTTTCTGGCTCATGTTCAGAACTGGACCCCCAACTGCATAATCTCTCCTGCAGGGAAAGAAGATGGGCAGATAGACCAATAGACTGATCAGGTCAGAAGACCAAGGCTCTTTGGACACTAAGGAACAATCAGAATCACCTTGGCTTTGTATCATTTTGCAGAGTATGAATACAGGTCGCAAGACATACAGAAAGGTTTTTCAGCCATCTCTTGGACAGGATGTCAATTGCTGTACCCTTGTGGTTCCTTCTCCTGGAGAGGAATCTGTGTGTCTTGTTGCTCAATCTTGACATGACTAAATCCAGCAAGAGTGCACCCAAAAACCTGATTTGCAATTAAATAATAATCTGGAGATTGAGACTCCACTTCTTGTGTATATTAACTGTCTGCTGAGTCAGCTTTCCAGGACAGTAGATTTTCACGTTATGAGCACCTGTCATGGATCCTTCCACCTTTTGTACTGATTTCGTGTGTACGTGTGTGTACGTGTGTGTGTGTGTGTGTGTATACGTGTGTACACACACACACACCCCAGCTGTTCAGGTGGCATCTACAGTTATCAAAATGCTGTTCTGGCTCATTAATCCTGTGACAAGCTAGATACATATTGTTCTTTAGCCATTAGCACAGAGACTTAGCCATCTTTCCTGGAACCTAGGTGCCACAGGTTGATAAATTGATAAGATATGCCAGGGCAATTAGAGAAGAAAACTGACAATTTCATGTATAGAGTCTTGCCCAACAGCATGACACGTAGTAGAAACAACCGTCCTTGGCTTTTTTATAGTTAGGGACCTCTTTGGCTGTGTGTTTCGCATCCAAGCTCTTTCCTCTGCAGAGAGCCCTTTGTGGCTCTTGCTATCCATTCACACTCTACAGTGAAAGATCAATTCTTCCAGCATCTACTGATTCTTGTACTGACTTATGACAACGCTGTTCTTATCTAAATACTGAGCTGCATACTGGCGAGCCATTTCCACTTATTCTCTGTGAGGGCACTCTTAGATATAAGCAAATCATCCAGCAAGGAGTAGACATAGATCTCATCTTGTTTGAAAAAGTTTACTGATGTTACTAAGCACTTTCATAAAACTTATGTATATTGCTAGGGTATTAGAAATGACAGCTACTGTAAGGAAAGCGTCCTCGTATAAGACAGTGTTATAAAGATGTATAGTCATATCATGTCTCAGCCTGATTGACAACAGCATATCACCTTAGAACAGTGGTTCCCAAACTTGTTCCTCCACTTGTTCAGGGAAAGCCCCTGGTGGACCAGGCCGGTTTGTTTACCTGCCGCGTCCGCAGGTTTGGCCAATCGCGGCTCCCAATGGCCGCGGTTCGCTGCTCCAGGCCAACGGGAGCTGCTGGAAGCGGCGCAGGCCGAGGGACATACTGGCCGCTGCTTCCAGCGGTTCCCATCCAAGAGTTAGCAGACTGGCTGACTTTTAAAAAAAATGGCAACAAGCAAATTCCATAATCTGGAAGCTATTTGGTTTAACACCACTAGATTCCCTGTCCCAAGCACCTTCTGAGGCTTATATGATTGAGGCCCCGGCCTTGGTGCCATGCAAAATGTGCAGAAGCCCTCCCTAATCTCTTCATTGCGTTCTTCCTTGTGTTAGTAGGTTAGCCATACACATGTACAATGAAGCAGTATTTCTAGCTGGCATTTTATTAATTTAATAAGACTCCTTGGTAAAATATACTGTGCAGCATGGAATTCTAAAACTATTTTCAAACCGAAACTCTTTGCACCACAACACTCAAAGACACTTAACGAGAGTTATTTCCACATCAAATTTCATTTTGTGTTTGCTTCTGGTCATTTCAACAATAGCTTTGTTCAAAAGAGGTCACAAGTTTTGGAAAAGAATTTTCAATTTCTTTATGCTCAAAAACATCTGAACAGTATTTGCTCAAACTTTTGAAGACTTTTTCCATACTTTCAGAGACCAAGACCTGAAAACTGGTCTCCACGCAAGCACAAGCTTGATGTGTTGCTTATGGCTGGTCTTTTCTTGGTTTTGTTTTATGCTCAGTCTGAAAGCCAGTAATTCACAGAACAGCAGCTGTAAACAGATACAGGACTGATTTGCAAAAAACACAGGACTGAAATCAAAATATGGTTGTTCCAGAATCCTGGCGTTAAACTGAGTCACAACATGCCTGTTTGCTGTGCAGAGAAAGAGAGAGAATAGCCATCAGATGCAGGCAAAGTGATCAAAGCATTTGTGGACAGAAGTGTACAGGAGCGGATCATTAACAGGAGGACTAAGAATTAGGGCAGAAACCCCTCTCACTTTGGAAACTGCATATTCTAAAGCGTTAGATGGTGATTGAGTCAGCCAATTATTGTTTCTTTTGCACATCTCTACCGTTAACATTTTCATGTAGTTTTGTATTACCTTATTTCTCAAAACCAAACAATAATTACTAACAAGAGCATCTGCACTGGAGTCAACAAGTATTTCAGACTAAGAACTACCAAATATGGACCCTCCATCAGAGCATTTCAATCACATCAGCACATGGCCAGGAGAGAACACAGGATTAAGCTTTGCTATTGTTCTAAACGAACAGGGCAATAACTTGCACTACCAAAAAGAACAGAGGAGCTATCCATGCAATCATTCACGCACTTCTGTGAATGAAAGAAGATCCTGAAGGAAAAAAGCTGAACAACTGAAATACGCACCTTTACTCTTCAGAGGGCTTGCCATTTCAGTGCAGCAGAGTCTTGAAAATTCTCCCCCACTTCGGTTTATCTGAGGCTTCTCCTGAAATAAAGGAACAAGTCACCACCATAGCAGCAACACCTGAGACTAACTGGTAATTATAGTTTTCAGAGACTATTCCTAGACTCCAGGGACTGTACCTGTTCAGCCAGTCCTAACTCTGGATGCAGTACGCATTAGCAGACCACATAACATGCTAGGCTTTTGGGGGGAATGAGGGAGAAAGTCATACGTACACCATAAGCACACTTACAAGTGTGGTAATACCAGCAAGTAATTGAACCATAAGCACTTAATATGAGAAATTCTCCTTCCTTTCTGACCCACTGTCTCATCACATCTTTCCTCTTTTTTTTTTTTTTAAATCCACTCACTGTTGAAGATACTGCATTAGTCTTTCCTATCCTCAGGAGGAGACAATTCCAGAGAAGATTTAAACTCTGCATCAGTAAAGCCTTGCCAAAGTAGCAACTAAAGCAGTAAGTGAATTTAAATACAATGGAAAGCATCCCAATATGAAACAGAATGGTAATCCTTCATCAAACCCCAAACCAATTATTATAATCCCTCTCTGTGGAATCCCTTGTGCAGATGAAAAACGTGCAAGAAAATATTACCCTCCTCACTGTACTACTGGTTTCTATGATGTAGGCTAGTTAACTCTCCTGCCAAACTGTAACTTCAGCATTTTCTGACTGACTACTTTAATTGTGCAAACTTGCTATTGCATTAACAGTTTTTTGCATTATGTTTCCTACATTTTTGTTGAAGGATGAAGGGAAACACACAAGCGCACACATTCTATAGGTTCATTTCTTGTAATTACTATACTACTGTCTCTAAGAACTACACACTCCTTTAAATGCACTACTGAAATATGGACAGTTCACAAAATTTGCATATAACAGAGGCACTGGTTTCTCCCTGTAATGGTTAGAGGGATAAGGGAGAAGAGTGGGGATCCATCTCTCTCTCAGGACAAGGAAGATTATCCCTAGGACCTGTTTCTCAGTCAAGAATTGCCTAAAGACCTATTTTCCACCCAGGGGAGTGAATGAGCAGTCCGGGGACCCACGCCCCAGTCATCCATTTCAAAATTTTACACATTCTCAAGGTCTCACTACTTGGATGCTGGATATTTGAAATGGATGTATGATCATTGATCACTCACTCAAAATTAACAAAATTCTGAGAGAATAAGAAAGCTAGAATGGCTGAGCAAGGAGACAGCAGCTCCAGGTGAAAGTCTATGGAAAACACGTTCTTTCTGACCTAAACAGGATCTTCATTAGAACTCGTATCTTTTTTCATCCTTGCCTGGCTCAAAAATGGATATGGGGACTTAACTCAAACTTAAAAAACAAATACACACAAACTTTAGAAAAAAATCCCAAAATCTGATCTTTGACAACTGACCAGTCATGAAAAAAAATGTAATTAAAAAGGTGAATATTTTAAGGAAGTTATGAGCACATGAAACAGGAGGTGTTGAGCCATTCTTCAACCTTAACTATAACTTTCTCAACCAAATACTCTAATAATAATTTGTGGTCAAACAGCAATATTAAGTGTCACATATCACTGTACATTTAAGAAGGCATTTGCTAATACACCTCTACCTTGGTATAACGCTGTCCTTGGGAGCCAAAAAATCTTACCACGTTATAGGTGAAACTGTGTTATATTGAACTTGCTTTGATCCACCGGAGTGTGCAGCCCCGCCCCCCCGAATACTGCTTTACCGCATTATATCCAAATTCATGTTATATAGGGTGGCATTATATTGAGGTGGAGCACAATCCTTGTTTAAAAATAAAAATTCAAAACCAATTTCAGTCTCCCATTGAAAACATGCTAAATTTAAATATATCTCTAGTACAACACCTACTATTTGCTTTGTAGTTTGTGTACCCATTACCTCTGCTACTAGGAAAAATAGTTTTTTGTTCACTACCCCCAGCAAAAAAGCCAAGTAATATAAAAAGTATGAAGTGTGGTTTTATAAAATTAAATTACTACCAAGCTTTGACTTAAATCTCCTCTCTCACAAACTTTTAAAATGATAGGGGATTTTGGGGAGAGATTCTGCTCAGGGAGAAAGAAAACAGCAGATGCAATTGTAAAGTTACGTGAGCATCTATTACATTTACACCACCTTAATACGTATTATAAAGACATGATGACATTTAGGTTTCTTTGATATGACCACATTATGGAGAGACAATTATTTCTCAGAAATTTAAGTTTGAAGTTTACTTCCTGGTAGAAGCTCAATTTTCAGTTCCTTACTTTAACTAAACTTTCTCATTTACTGTGTTTGCATACTTTCAAGTGTTTGGAATTCTTTGTACCAAATAGTAAAACCTGTAACACAGAATTTTCAAGTTAAACTTTTTTTTTTTTTTAAAACAACACTTCAATGTTTCAGAGTAGCAGCCGTGTCCTGTATCCTCAAAAAGAACAGGAGTACTTGTGGCACCTTAGAGACTAACAAATTTATTTCAGCATAAGCTTTCGTGGGCTTTCAATGTTTGTAGGGGTTTTCCCCAATGAAGTGTTAATTTCAATTTTATCTCTAAACTCACAACCTTTTTTGCCTTGGAATAATAATTGGAATGTCAATGTCTGCCAGAGGGGGAAAAAACAAACAAACAACATATGAGCCGAGAAGCCTTATTATTTGAAAAAGGAAATAGAGACACTGATCCACTGTCCAGTTACTGAAGAGCTGAGTTGAAAGATACGGCAGACTGCAGAGACTGTGCTTAAGACATATGCTGAAACCATATATGACATCACTTAACAGCTAGCACTGCTAGTTATTTTAATCTGGTACCAATAGCATGACCACATAATGGCTAGTTTTGTTACCTGTATTATGACATTTTAGACTACAATGTATCCTCCTCAACAGTTAGGAAGAGGGACATTTGGCATTTGTGAAGGGTTATTTTTAGGGCTGTCAATTAATTGCAGCTAACTCATGTGATTAACTCAAAAAAATGAACCACGATTAAAAAAATTAATCACGATTAATCGCACTTACAACAATAGAATACCAATTGAAATTTATTAAATATTTTTGGATGTTTTTCTATATTTTCAATATTGATTTCAATTACCATGCAGAATACAAAGTGTACAGTGCTCACATATTATTTTTTATTAAAATATATGCACTGTAAAAATAATAAACAAAAGAAAAAGTATTTTTCAATTCACCTCATACAAGGGCTGAAAGTCCAATCTCTTTATTGTGAAAGTGTAATTTACAAATGCAGATTTTTTTGGTTACGTAACTGCACGCAAAAACAAAATAGTGTAAAACTTTAGAGCCTATAAGTCCACTCTGTCCTACTTCTTATTCTGCCAATCACTAAGACAAACAAGTTTGTTTACATTGACAGGAGATACTGCTGCCTGCTTCTTATTTACAGTGTCATCTGAAATTGAGAGCAGGCATTCGCATTGCACTTTTGTAGCTGGCATTACAAGGTATTTACACGCCAGATATGTTAAACATTCGTATACCCCTTCCACACTTCGGCCCCCATTCCAGAGGACATGTTTCCACGCTGATGATACTCATTAAAAAAATAATGCGCCAATTAAATTTGTGATTGTACTCCTTGGGGGGAGAATTGTATGTCTTCTGCTCTGTTTTACCTGCATTCTGCATATATTTCATGTTATAGCAGTCTCGGATGATGACCCAGCACATGTTCGTTTTAAGAACACTTTCACAGCAGATTTGACAAAATGCAAAGAAGGTACCGATGTGAGATTTCTAAAAATAGCTACAGCACTCGAACCAAGATTTAAGAATCTGAAGTGCCATCCAAAATCTGAGAGGGACAAGGTGTGGAGCATGCTTTTAGAAGTCTTAAAAGAGCAACACTCTGATGCAGAAACTACAGAACCCAAACCACCAAAATAGAAAATCAACCTTCTGCTGGTGGCATCTGACTCAGATGATGAAAATGAACATGTGTTGGTCTGCACTGCTTTGGATCGTTATCAAGCAGAACCCATGATTAGCATGGAAGCATGTCCTCTGGAATGTTGGTTGAAGCATGAAAGGGACATATACATCTTTAGCGCATCTGGCATGTAAGTATCTTGCAATGCCAGCTACAACAGTGCCATGCAAATGCCTGTTCTTACTTTCAGGTGACACTGTAAACAAGAAGCAGACAGCGTTATCTCCTGTAAACTGTAACCAACCTTGTTTGTCAGTGATTGGCTGACCAAGAAGTAGGACTGAGTGGACTTGCAGGCTCTAAAATTTTACATTGTTTTAGTTTTGAATGCAGTTTTTTTTGTACATAATTCTACATACGTAAATTCAACTTTCATGATAAAGAGATTGCGCTACAGTACTTGTATGAGGTAAATTGAAAAATACATTTTTTTTGTTTTTTACAGTGCAAATATTTGTAATAAATATAAAGAGAGCACTGTACACTTTGTATTCTGTGTTGTAATTGAAATTAATATATTTGAAAATGTAGAAAACATCCAAGAATAGTTAAAATAAATGGTATTCTTTCTTACCTGTCTCAACCACCACTTTTCTTCAGAGGCTAAAGAACAACATCCAGCAAGCTCTTCCTCGGCATCTTGTGTTTCTTTCGCAGATCGTCTCTCTTCCTTCTGGCTCCCATTAGGACAAGTGTCCTGCTTCCCCAAGCTTCCACCTTTGGCCACGTCATTCTCAGCAAGGTTTCCAGCCTCCAAAGACTCTTCAGAAAGGGATCCCGCCAGCCCATCAGATGTAAGCTTGTCCCCATGATCCAGGTTATCAGTTTCCTGGGAGCAATTTTCCACCCCACTAATCCTGGGGGACTCAGATAGCAAACTGCTACTATGTTCTAGCACAAGTGTTGATGCTTTAGGTTTTGTATCTAGTCTAACATTAGGATCAGACCCAGCAGTAAGCTCAGTAGAGATGCTGACTGGCAGTCCAGTGTACAATTCCTGTACCACAGCAGACATGGAGGAATCAAGGGGATGTGGGTGGCTTCTCTCTTGGGACTCCACTCCAGATGATAGCATCAGGCAGCTGAAGACTGTGCCTTTCTAAATTCACCCTAAAAGTAAAGACAACACTAAATCACTACACAGACACACACACATACACAAAAGTAATCATTGTTTTTGTTATTGTCTGGGACAAAGGCACATATGCCCGAGAAGCACCAACAAGGGGACAGATATTTAGAAAGTTTGGTCCTCAAAAGGCACTCACAGTAGGATTCCTCCTCAGTCAGCAAACCAAAATGTTCAGCCAGGTTCTTTGAATATTAATCTGAGCCTGAATAAGTAATATAAAAAAAATGTAGTATGTCAACATTCTATTGTAACTTTGCCCTAAATAAAAAGTTTAAACCAAAAAAATAAAAGGGTAAGTGCTTCAAATGTGTTTTCTCAACAAGAGTATGTTCTAAATGAATTCCTGGTAAGAAAGTGATTCTATAGTTACTGAGCGCTAGAGTAAGTGCCACACAAACCATGAATAAGGTTATTCCTCTCTTCTCACATCAGCAGTTTCTCCCTCCCCTACCATCACTTCTTAGCCTAAAACTAAGACTTTGTAGAGTGTATGGGCGTCTAAGAAATGGGAAGAGAGGAAATGGAGAGAAAAAGTATTTACTAGCACTTGTGGACCTAAAGCAGGGTGTCAAACATCCTGCCAGTTTGATGGTAGTCAAATTTCCTTTATTTTTCTATTTAGATGGAAAAGCCATACAAGAAAATGCATCCTAACACATGCACTATCACTTGCCATTCCTTGTGACTTCCCCATTATAAGAGAGGAAAAAGATGGTGCTATCGCTAGGTTTGTTATCTAAAGTTAACCTTTGATTCATCTTACAGCCTAGAGCCCAACTCATCAGTATTCAGTGACCAATACTATGCTAGCAATAGCCATGCTCAAACACAGTTATTGCTAGTACAGTTCTAACCATAGTGTCAGCATGACCACAACATGGTCAGCCACAAGTTCTCTGAACTACATTAAGTAAAGGGTCACTTTAAAAAAAATAAAAATTAAAGAGCTCTGATGCAAGAATACAATATACCCCTCTACCTCGATACAACACTGTCCTTGGGAGCCAAAAAAATCTTACCACGTTATAGGTGAAAAACCATGTTATATCGAACTTGATTTGATCCGCCAAAGTGCGCAGCCCCGCCCCCTCGGAGCGCTGCTTTACCGTGTTATATCCAAATTCATTTTATATTGAGTGGCGTTATAATGGGGTAGAGGTGTACTTAACACTGACATGCTCATGAATCTCCATTGAGAGTTTCTATACAAAGCTAGGTCAGGTGGCACCAATCACTCCGCTAACAGCCAAAAGAAGGTTAATAAAACCCAATCCTATTACTCAAATGTTGATCTTGCTGCTCTTTACACAGCTCAGAAATATAGATGAACATCCATCAGTTCTGCTAGCTCAATATGTCTATGCTATACATAACTAAAATTCCCAGGATTCTTTAAAAAAAAAAACACAATAGGGGAGGAGGAATTTTGCTCAAAATTTTTTTAAAACCTTTATCTTCAAAAACTTGCACCATTTCTAACAATACTGACCAGCATATGGCTAATTTAAAGAAAAACAACATAATATGGTCTCAGTACACTAATGAGCTATAGACAAATACAAACACTGACCATATACAAGTTAAACAAACACTAGGCATGGCTTCTTTCCTCAAGAACTGGTAATAAAAACATATGGGTTAAATTCTACAGACCCTGATTTTTCTCTCTCTTTAAAATGACAATATCAGCTGTAAGAAAAAGACAGCTGAGAGGCTGCAGAATTTTAGCATTTATTTACCAAAGGTAGGAAGAAGGACCCATTTGCTAAAACAATCCAGATTTATTTTCTTCAAGTCCGGTTTTACAGCACATGAAAAGCATATTCCAGTCATCTACACCACCTTTTCCCCAAAGTCACATTAACAAGGTCAGTTGCAGACACAGGACTAGAACCCAGGTCACCCAAACCTGTGACCTGTTGCAACATCTAGAAAGTGGCCCAGCAAAAAGCTAACAATGTAAAATAAAATTGTAAAAACAAAACTATTTACAAACAAGCCTGAATAGGTCCACTTTAATGAGACAAAAGAAAATCAGAAAAGGTGTTGAAGATATTTTCTGTCACAGAAGCTAACATTTTTACTGTAATCTGGCACTTGTAGATTTTAATTTGTATTCGACTATCAATGGGCTTTCCACCTTCTGACTAGTGACACTATAGGTTACACAAAGGCTAATCCCTTAATATTTTGTTTGAAAAAGCCTAACAAAAATGGAAACCAGCTTTGTCACTGTTAAATTAGAAATATTATGGAAAACGTCTGATTATATCACTGTTCATTAAACCAGCAGCCCTAAAAACACATATGACCCAATGGATACTGACCAGTGCCCTCAAAGCCCTTCTTATGTGTGACGAGTTTGTAGACCTTGTTGGTTCTCATTTTGAATCCGAGTTCTACTCAGCTACTCCAAGTAAACAGGACAGATGACATCTTCTCTCCCTGGTAAGTAAAAACAAAACAAAGAAACTCATCTCCTTCCTTATTACAAAACTCTTCTACAGCTCTACATTTCGAGAGGAAACCTTAGAGGTTCCAGTCTCACAGAGCAACACCAGCAACACTGATGCTCCACAAACAATGCACTTGTACCAATTCCATAGCTACCTAAGATTTCCTATTTGTCAGTATGCTTCACGCTGGTCACTTCAGACTTCACAGTCACTATTATGACAGAATTTGGGTCTTTCACATGAAAAAGGCAGGACGTCACACCTTGAACTAAAGAACAATTTCTATTAGCTGTTGACAGTACAACACAGTTCAGAAGCACTTTCTCTCTCACAAACTCACACACTCATACAATCCAGAATGTAAAATTCAAGCCTAACTCTTTAACCAAAATGCTGCAGCTTCTCTGAGCTGCAAACTCTCCATAATCCCACAGATCAACCCCTGCCCCCCCTCCCCATGACAAAACCTGGGGTCAATACCTCATCTCAGTGACACAACCCACTGCAGAATGACAACCCCCGAACAGCAAAAGGACCCCAGCCAGCACTGCCCACGACTCAGACAACTACAGGAGTCAAGGAATCAACAATTAAGGGTGTCAGATCTCCTGCGGTCCAAGGCGCCACCCTGCCCGTGGGAATGAGTCCCCCGTGGGAGCAGACACTCCCCAGCAAACAGAAACATAGAAATGAAGGGATAGAAGGGACCCGGTCCAGTACCCCTGCGCTGAGGAAGGACCATGTAAACCTACTGTCTCCATCCCTGACAAGTGTCTCTCCGCCACCTCACCCCAATGCAGTGACCATGCCTGAGGGTGGACCCATCCCCATCCCCTCCCCCAAAGAGAAGATACTTCCCCCCTCCCGACACACACACAATCTAGGGAGGGCGCAAGTCCTCCCATCCCCATGACAACCACACCCCCAGAGGGGAGGCAAAGTCCCTCCTCCCCGCGGAGGACGAGATGAGTGATAGGCAAAGAAACCCCCAAGCCAAAAGCTACGGGGGTGGGGGAAGGGCAAGAGCAGGCCCCGGCGCCCCGACTCTTACTGGTCCTGGCGGCGGCTCGAACCAGGGCAGGGGGCGGCTCCCGAGAAGAATCACCAGCACGGCCCAGAGCCGCCTCACTTCCTCATCCGGGGCTTGCAGAGAGAGCGCGTGTGACGTGCCTCCCAGCGCGGCACCATAGAGACGGGAGGGGCGAGAGGGGCTTCCTCAGCCAGGGTCGCGTCACGGCGGTAGGCGGGGCCCGTGGCGTGGGGAGGTCATCCCCCTGTTCCGGCTCGGCTAGCAGTAGTAGAGCCTGGCCCGGGGGCGGCGGGAAGGAGTCCTTCGGAGCTCGCTCCCTCGCTCGCAGCGCCCAGGTGACAGACTCAGACAAGTATCAGGGGTAGCCACGTTAGGCTGCATCCACAGAAACAGTGAGGCGTCCGGTGGCACCTTAAAGACTAACAGATTTCTTTGGGCATAAGCATTTGTGGGTAAAAACCACTTTTCAGCTTCAAGCATTTAGCTTCATAATATCAGTTATTCTAGAACTTTACAGCCATGGGTGTGGCCTGTTTGACTGCTTTAATGGGGTAACTAGAAAGCGTTTACAGTTTAGAATATAAAATAACCCCAGGGTGGGGTGAATAAAGTCTGACATTGAAGGCCCAATTAATTTATTAGGCCAGGATATTGTTACTTGTTAATTAAAAGTAAGCACCATCTGGTTGTTAGGTTGAAACTAAATATTCAATTTTAAATTTTTTTACAGGAGTTAGCATGATGTGGTAACTGGTAGCAGAGCATTTTGATCACAAGTCTGTTTCCTTTTTCAAAGCTTGCTTCTTAAAGCTAATTCTACAAGGCTCCCTTTGTGATGCTTCTGGAAGTTTTAGGCCGTATACTGACAATACTCTTGTTCAAATTAATCACATAAATAATAAATGTGAAGTCTCAGATAAAGGTCCAAACTTGCTCCCACTCAACTCAATACCTCATCTCAGTGACACAACCCGGTGCCACAAGACTCTTTGCTGCTTCAACTCAATAGGAATTTTGCCATTGCTTTCAATGGGAAAAGGATCAGAGCCTAAATCTGGATGTACGTGATGTATCTTTTCTGAGGAACATGAGTGGCTATGTTAAAAAAAAAAAAAAGTTTTCATGCCTTTCTTTGTCCATTTCTGAGAAATGCACAGTCAAATTTTGCATGGATTTTAACTTTGTTGATGTCTCTTCATCCACAAATGCAGAGTACAACAGGACAAATTTTGTTTTATTGCAGGAGTTGGCATGTGTTCCACTATAGCATGCCACCAAATAGCATGTTGTTATGGCTATACTACTACTAGCCGAGCCGGGAAAGGGGGATGACCTCCCCACGCCACGGGCCCCGCCTACCGCCGTGACGCGACGCGACCCTGGCTGAGGAAGCCCCTCTCGCCCCTCCCGTCTCTATGGTGCCGCGCTGGGAGGCACGTCACACGCGCTCTCTCTGCAAGCCCCGGATGAGGAAGTGAGGCGGCTCTGGGCCGTGCTGGTGATTCTTCTCGGGAGCCGCCCCCTGCCTTGATTCGAGCCGCCGCCAGGACCAGTAAGAGTCGGGTCGCCGGGGCCTGCTCTTGCCCTTCCCCCACCCCCGTAGCTTTTGGCTTGGGGGTTTCTTTGCCTATCACTCATCTCGTCCTCCGCGGGGAGGAGGGGACTTTGCCTCCCCTCTGGGGGTGTGGTTGTCATGGGGATGGGAGGACTTACTTCCTCCCCCCACACACACACAATCTAGGGAGGGCGCATCTTCTCTTTGGGGGAGGGGATGGGGATGGGTCCACCCTCAGGCATGGTCACTGCATTGGGGTGAGGTGGCGGAGAGACACTTGTCAGGGATGGAGACAGTAGGTTTACACGGTCCTTCCTCAGCGCAGGGGGACTGGACCGGGTCCCCTCTATCCCTTCATTTCTATGTTTCTGTTTGCTGGGGAGTGTCTGCTCCCACGGGGGACTCATTCCCACGGGCAGGGTGGCGCCTTGGACCGCAGGAGATCTGACACCCTTAATTGTTGATTCCTTGGCTACTGTAGTTGTCTGAGTCGTGGGCAGTGCTGGCTGGGGTCCTTTTGCTGTTCGGGGGGTTGTCATTCTGCAGTGGGTTGTGTC
Source organism: Mauremys reevesii (assembly GCF_016161935.1). NCBI lineage: Eukaryota > Metazoa > Chordata > Testudines > Geoemydidae > Mauremys > Mauremys reevesii. The sequence goes on along the minus strand of NC_052640.1, from coordinate 21,170,349 downwards.
ACTGAGATGAGGTATTGACCCCAGGTTTTGTCATGGCAGGGTAGGGGGGGGCAAGGGTTGATCTGTGGGATTATGGAGAGTTTGCAGCTCAGAGAAGCTGCAGCATTTTGGTTAAAGAGTTAGGCTTGAATTTTACATTCTGGATCGTATGAGTGTGTGAGTTTGTGAGAGAGAAAGTGCTTCTGAACTGTGTTGTACTGTCAACAGCTAATATAAATTGTTCTTTAGTTCAAGGTGTGACGTCCTGCCTTTTTCATGTGAAAGACCCAAATTCTGTCATAATAGTGACTGTGAAGTCTGAAGTGACCAGCGTGAAGCATACTGACAAATAGGAAATCTTAGGCAGCTATGGAATTGGTACAAGTGCATTGTTTGTGGAGCATTAGTGTTGCTGGTGTTGCTCTGTGAGACTGGAACCTCTAAGGCAGTGATTCCCAAACTTTAACAACCTGTGAACCCCTTTCACTAAAATGTTGTGTCTCGTGAACCCCCTGCTAAAAATGAATATTTCCAGGGAGTTTCTCCTTTACCTGAGTATAAATTATAAAAGCATGATCTTGGAAATATAAAATTTGTTTTTATGACATGCTTATTTCACACTATTTATCATTATTTATTTATTTATCATTACAGTATTTTTATTACATTATGAAAATGGCAACAGTCTTCTAAGATCTCACTTTCGTAGCTTGTATCACTTTGAATAAGTCTGTTATAAGACAAGGCTCCTATGTTTCATCAAGGAGTATCAAATGTGAAACAGCATGAAGGTATTTAAGAAGCCAACTCAAAGAGTTCCTCCAATACAAGCATTCCGGTCTTGAACAGTCCAGGCAAACAATGCACGTTACAACAAAGCTTAAACTTGTTCTTCATAATAATTTAAAAAACAGTACTAGCTGCCTATTTAATTTAAAAAACAGCAAAAAATATCCACCTCCCTTTCCATTTCTTATAAGTAGTCTTGAAGTTTAAATCTCCTCAGTGTGATAGATACACTTGCTGTGATCTGCTTAGCTCTTGGAAGTCCAGGGGTTCCGTGCTGCTGGCCCCGTGCTACCCAGAGTCTCTAGGGACAGCTCTGTCCACCATTAGGGAATTTTTCCCTGAGAACCCCCTGTAACATGGTTCACAAACCCCAGTTTGGGAACCACTGCCTCTAAGGTTTCCTCTTGAATGGTAGAGCTGTTGAAGAGTTTTATAATAAAGAAAGAGGTGAGTTTCTTTGTTTTGTTTTTCTTTTTACTTACCAGGGAGACAAGATGTCATCTGTCCTATTTACTTGGAATAGCTGAGAAGAACCAGGATTCAAAATGAGAACCAACAAGGTCTACAAACTCGTCATACATAAGAAGGGCTTTGGGGGCAGTGGTCAGTATCCATTGGGTCATAAGTGTTTTTAGGGCTGCTGGTTTCATGAACAGTGATATAATCAGCAGTTCTCCATAATATTTCTAATTTAACAGTGACAAAGCTGGTTTCCATTTTTGTTAGGCTTTTTTAAACAAAATATTAAGGGATTAGCCTTTGTGTAACCTACAGTGTTACTAGTCAGAAGGTGGAAAGCCCATTGATAGTCGAATACAAATGAAAATCCACAAGTGCCAGATTACAGTAAAAATGTTAGCTTCTGTGACAGAAAATATCTTCGACACCTTTTCTGCTTTTCATTTGTCATTTTGTCCTCGTTTTTTGCTATCCCTATTGCCTTTTGCTTAGCCACAGAATTGGGAGAGGCTGTAGTGGCCCACTAGTATTGCTGCACATGGATATGTGTGGACTCGGAGTTTGTGGGTCCCACTGGCAGGATCTAGGAGCTCTGTGTAGGGTTTTCCACCTTATTCTTGTTGAGGATGTGTGCAAATGGAGCCTTTCATTTGTCCAGGACTGATTTCTAGTGGCCAGTCAAGAAAAGTTATTGAAGTGTTCCTGAGAAAAATCTGATCAGACAGCTCTCACTGCTGCCTTGTTAAAAGTCATGGTTATGTAGTAGGCCAAAAGTTACATAGGATTCAAAAACAGCATTTCATAAATGTACTTTCTGGAGACTTAGATGCTCAGTTGCCCAGCCTCTTTGTTTTGTTTACCCACTGTCACTCTGGAATCACAATCACAGCATATTAATTAAGTTCTGTTAATAGTCCTTTATAATTCACTGTACCCCCACCAACGTTTTAAAACTGAGAAAAAGAAAAGAAGGGTGGAGATTTTGGGTATTAAGCCAAGACTGGTTCCTCTCGCAAACAAATATTGTATGACAATCCTATGAAATAGAACAGCGGAAGGTCTTTTTTCCCCAGAATTATCCTGCCTCTTCAGTCTGGTCAGAGTAGTTACTGTGTGAAGGATGTACTGAATGGTACATTAACAGATGGATGTGCAGCATATTACAGTGCATAAGTTCCTGCGTTTTCATTTTCATCTGTTGATTGGAGGCTGCCTCACTGAATTGCTATCTTTGTCTTCCAGATGACGAATTAATGATGAACCCCAAAGTGTTTCTTCACATCAAGCTGGGAGATGTTGTTGAGATTGCACACCCTAATGATGAGTATAGGTGAATTGTCTTTCTGCTAATATCACCAAGTGTAGCTGAAGCACCTAAAATACTAATCTCTCCATTCCTGTAGTGTGTAACAACTTGAAGAGTGAGTAGACACTGAGGGACCACTGGGTATGCCATACAGATATTTTACTGCAACATAGAGCTATATCTTTCTGTTTGAAAGGAAATAAAGGAGTGACTTTATCAAATGGCCGCCTTCTGTAGTCTGACGTGTTCCATGTTATGTGGCATTAGAGGCTTTGCTGGCCATACTTGGGATAAGTAGCAGCTGTTCTTGAAGTAGTTCCTCAGGCCTTTATTTTCTTTGTCGCTGTTACATAGCCATGGTACTTTAATCCCATCTTCCTGAGGAAGAGGTTTGTATAATAATAATTAGCTCTTTTAAGGTAAAGAACGGTAATGGCTGATCAGATCAAGGGGAAGGGATGTTTTAACTTTTCTCTTAGAAATTGTCAGGTTCTGAGTACCTTTTCTGCTAGGTGAGTATTGTTAATGCTCTAGTTTATCCCCTGTGCAGTATAACTAGATGCCTTTATTGTGATGGAGGAATTCAAACCCTCCATGGTGACAGCAGGATAGGTGGCTGGTTTCTCCATGTCGTCGTTCACCTTCTCTCTCTTGTGTTCCAGCCCTCTGCTCCTGCAAGTGAAGTCACTTAAGGAAGATTTGCAAAAAGGTAAGACTCCAGACTCTTGTAATGTGACTAAGGCTTAACAGATGAAATTACAATGAAATTAACCACAATTTCTAGTTTTTTGTTTTGTTTTGTTTTTTTTTAAATGACTCTCCTTATTGCAACTTGTCAAATCTCTGCTTTTCTTGTGGATCAGTTGGGGGCTGCATGCCTGCTATCTGCAGCAAACTGCTTGGAAGACTCAGGACAAATGGCATTTTCCATTCACACTGTTCAAGTGGAACGGGGATACCTAGATCTAACATGTATTGTCAAAATGATGGCTTGCTTTGTATGTCCATAAGCAGGGCCTGTTCTCTCATTGGGGCTGTAGCAAGAGATGGATTAAATGGGAATAAGTATTCTCCCATTTTTCTCTTCCTTATGGCAGAAACTATAAGTGTGGATCAGACTGTAGCTCAGGTATTCCGACTGAGACCATACCAGGATGTCCATGTGAATGTTGTTGATCCAAAGGTATGTAATGTTACAACCGTGAATAACAGTATTTCCATCTGCCTCAGCACTTAGCACAGGGGCAGTCAATTTTTTTTGTCAAGGTCCAGACTCCAGAGAAAATAATAACAATAATAAGTAAATAAAAAGATTTTGGGGTCTTTTCAAAGGCATCTGGTGGTCTGGATTTGGCTCATGGTCTGCCTATTGACTACCCCTAATTTAGCACAAATGGGAGTCCTTCAGATATCTTGTTTGCCTTAGAGTTAGAATAAAGCCCCCCCCTTTTTTTTTTAAATGGTATTTTCTCTTGTGCTTCAGATCAGCATTGGGGGTGGAGAGTGTGCTTAGATCTTTACTTTGAACTTCGCTAATCCCCAGAATATGCCAGCCTGCCACTCACAATTGTCCCTGCATTCCAGCCATATGAGCTTTTTAAGTATTTGTACTGTTAGGCCTTCCCTCTTAAGAGCATTTACTTGCTTTGAAAGGGCCTTTCATGTAACATGAGGTCATATAAGAGAGTGTTGTATTGGGAACACACACTGAAATCTATGTACCAATTCCTTTTTAAGGATGTGACTCTTGACCTGGTGGAGCTGACCTTTAAGGATCAGTACATTGGGCGTGGGGATATGTGGCGACTGAAAAAAAGCTTGGTAAGGCCTATGGTTGTAATGTGTGGGATGGAGGGGACACTGCCTTTTCTCACTGTTCACGAGGCATGAACATGGTTATCATGCAGAGCTATGGAGCACTGAGGAAAAGCTCAAGGGCAATTGCTTCTGAGAAATCTGTCTCATTCCTTTCCATGCACTAGTGAGTGGGACTTGAAGTGAGACTGTATGTAACAGTATTTAATTAAGTTGCTATTACAGTATTTAATTAAGTTGCTTCACAACTTTTTTCTGGAAAATAGTGTTCATTCCCTGGATCACTGGTACCCAACAGTGTTAATGGCTGTTCATCATATTCTAAATTCTTTTGACTGAACAAAGAGTATTTGGGAGAGGTTGGGTCCAAGTGAATGTCAGCCAAAAATGCGCTAGAATTAACTGTTTCATGACATTGCCACTTGTTAGACAACAGCTGAGGATTCCCACATTTCTGTATTCTGGAGAGCAGCCAGTGTCCAATCAGATGAACAGAATACCAGATAAATAATAGCTGTTTCTCTTGCTCAGGTGCTCTCTGCTATATTAAACTATGTCTATTTACCTACACAAGCCCCAGCAGAATACTCTCTGGGTTGAGATGTTAATTGTAAATGTGCTAAGCAGCCTCCAGCTTTTAAGGTGGACTTTAGGGAGTGGGATCAGGGTCTCAGGGTTCTAACAACTGTTTCCTGTGAATCATTCTAGTTCTTTGAGAGTTATTGCTTTTTCCATCATCTATAACTCTTCTGTCTTAGGTCAGCACATGTGCCTATGTCACCCAAAAGGTGGAATTTGCAGGTATCCGGTGAGTGCTGAATTGTCCTGATTTATTCTTATGAGTAGAGGTAGAGAAGTGTTTATATGTAGAGATATTTGGCTGAACAAGTATCTGAAAGGAGAAATGCTTTGGGGGTTTGTATACCATATTTTTAATTCTTCTAGCCATTAGTTAATTAAAATGTCAAGGCAGAAAGCTGCTGCTTTTAGCCATCCTGCCCAGGTACAGAAAACTCATCTGTTGGTGCCTTTGCCATTAAATCAGTGAGCTCAGCACACCCAATATGAGAACAAACAAAGGGTAGGTATATTTTCTGGACTCAAATTTCTGGAATATCTTATTCCCTAGTATATTCCCTCTTTCTATCTCAATCCCTTTTCTCCCCAATTTACCTATTTAATAGATTTGTGGATTATAAAGCCAGAAGAGACCATTGTGATCATTTAGTCTGGCTTTCTGAATAACACAGGCCATGGGACTTTCCCTGACTTAATTCCTATTTGAATTAGATCATATCTTTTAGAAAAACATCCAATCTTGATTTTAAAATTACCAGTGATGGATACTCTACCACAGCCCTAGGCAAGTTGTTCCAGTGGTTAATTATCATCATTGTTAAAAAATTTGAGCCTTATTTCTAGTCTGAATTTGTCTAGCTTCAGCTTTCAGCTATAGATTCTTGTTATATCGTTGTTCGGGAGGTTGAAGATCCCTCAGTTATCAAATTTCTGTTCACTCCTGTTAGATACTTTAAAAACTGTGATCAAGTGACCCCTTACCCTTCTCTTTGTTAAGCTAAATGGATTGAGCTCCTGGGATCTTTCACTCTAAGGCATATTCTCCAATTCCAATCCTTTATTCATTCCCATGGCTGTTCTCTGAATCCTCTCCAATTTATCAACATCCTTCTTGAATTGTGGACACCAGGACTGGATACCGTATTCCAGTAGCAATTGCACCAGTGCCAAATACAGACATAATTTAACCTCTCTACTCCTACTCAAGGTTGCACAGTTTCCAAGCATCCCACTAGCCCTGTAGGCCACAACATCACACTGGGAGCTCATATTCAGCTGATATTATCGGCCATGACCCCCAAGTGCTTTTCAGTGTCACTGCTTCCCAGGATAAAGTTCCTCATCTGGTAAGTATGGTTTACATTCTTTGTTTGCTTGCGCCCAGTTTATCAAACGATCCAGATTGCTCTATATCCGTGACCTGTTCTCCTCATTGTTTACCATCCCCCCCCATTCTTTGCACCATCTGCAAACTTTCAATGATAATTTTATGTTTTCTTCTAGGTCACTGATAAAAATGTTAAATCATATAGAACCAATCCCTGCAGGACCCCACTGGAACCATATCCTCTCTGTGTCCCCCATTTACAATTACATTTTGAGATCGGTCACCTATTTTCTAATCCATTTAATATGTGCCATGCTACATTTGTATCATTTAGTTTCTTAATGAAAATATTGTGCAGTACCACATCAAATGCCTTACAAAAGTTCAAATATATTAATCCACACTATTGTCTTTATCAACCAAATTTCTAATCTTATCTTATCTAATATCTTATAAAAAAAGATATCAAATTAATTTGCTGGGATCTATTTCCCATAAACCCATGTGAATTGGCATTAATTATATTACCCTCCTTTAATTCTTTATTAATTGAGTCCTGTATCATTCATTCCATTATTTTGCCCAGGATCAATGTCAGACTGACAAGCCTATTACTACCCAAGTCATCCCATATACCCTTTTTAAATATTGGTACAGCATTAACTTTCTTCCAGTCTTCTGGAGCTGTTTGATCACTAACCTCCTTTACTTCCTGGGCAGAGGGAAGTGTACCAAATGAGACATGACCTGTTTGTCTGAGCAACACTGGGCTTCATTACAGGAATAACTGAATGTATGTCAGCTGTTTACTGTGGCTGAAATTATCTTGAGCACTTTCTGTTCCAAGAGAGCCATAAAGCCTATTTCCCATGGTTACGCTGTGGTTTATACCACCCTGGAATTTTCATTGTGTCACTGTGTTCTGACACTGATTGAGTGGCATAATTCTTTGTTTGATCACTTCATGGGTTAAGTGCAGGCTGCTCATTTCTGATCTGGAACTAAAAGGAATGAATTGCACTTGATAATAAATAAATAAAAATAAACCTGTGGCAGGAATTCTGAGCAGTATGCAATAGACCTTAAAGCTCCACACTTAAATGGTCTTCTTTATGTCATTTGGTGACTTGATCTAATTGAAGAGGGAGCTAGTGATGGGACAAATCTCATTTGGTGTAGGTGAATGCCACGTAGTTTGCCTTTGGTATTTGGTGGTAATGGAATACTGTTGTGACGAGATTTGGTGAGAGGGGGCAAAAGAGGGGTTCCTTTGGATTGGTGTTGAGGTGATAAGAGGGAGTGGTGGTGGTAGGGAGCTGCAGTGGGAGGTCACTTGGCACTGGTGCCACGTAGGGGCAGCCATTTAAAGTATGTTTTGTTTCGATGGATTTTACTCACAGTCCGTTAAGGGCTATATTCAAGTCCCAATTGCAATGTTAGTCGTATCTCTAGCTGGAGCACGGCATGTAGTTCTTTAATCTCCATACCAGCTCCTCTTTAACAAAGCTTATTTTTGCGTTTAATTCGTTTTTTTTTGTTTTGCTTATAGGGCACAAGTGGGTGAGCTATGGGTTAAGAGTGAGAAAGTCACATGTGGGTACATCAGTGAAGATACCCGGGTAGGATCTTTAAAACATTTTTCTCCCTTTCTTTCAGCTGATGTTTCAGTGCTTCCAAACCAGTGTCTGGTCACTGTGCCATTGGCTGTAGCCATATTAGTGGTTTGGTAGCAGTTTTGATGTTTAATATGTTACTGTATGAAATTGGAGTTCTCTCTATTTGATGATCTCCTTTGGTTGCTCTTTTCTTTGGACTGAGGTTGTGATGAGCAGAAAGTAGCACTGTCGATTAATCGCAGGTAACTCTTGCGATTAACTCAAAATTAATAGCGATTAAAAAAATTAATCACACTTAATCACACTGTTAAACCATAGAATACTAATTGAAATTTATTAATTATTTTTGGATGTTTTTCTACATTTTCAAATATATCGATTTCAATTACAACACAGAATACAAAGTGTACAATGCTCACTTTATATTATTTTATTACAAATATTTGCACTGTAAAAATGATAAACAAAATTAATAGTATTTTTCAATATACCTCATAGAAGTACCGTAATGCAGCAATTCTCAAACTTCATTGCACCGTGACTCCCTTCTGACAACAAAAATTACTACATGACTCCAGGAGAGGGGACCGAAGACCAAGCCTGCCCAAGCCCTGCCCCCCCCAGGCAGAGGGGCCAAAACTGAAGCCCAAGGGCTTCAGCCCTGGGTGGTGGGGCTTGGGCTTCAGACTTGCTGGGGCCCAGGGCCAACATCAGCCATGGGATTGTGACCAACTTTGGGGTCCCAACCCACAGTTTGAGAACTCCTGCTGTAGTGCAGTCTCTTTTATCACGAAAGTGCAACCTATAAATGTAGGCTTTTTTTTGTTGTTGTTGTTACATAGCTGCATTCAAAAACAAAACAATGTAGGCTCTAAAGTTTTACAAGTCCACTCGGTCCTACTTCTTGTTCAGCCAATTGCTAAAAGAAACAAGTTTGTTTACATTTATAGGAGATAATGCTGCCCACTTCTTATTTACAATGTAACCTGAAAGTGAGAGCAGGCGTTCGCATGGCACTGTTGTAGCTGGCATTGCAAGATGTTTACTTGCCAGATGCGCAAAGATTTATATTCTTCATGCTTCACCCATCGTTCCAGAGGACATGCTTCTATGCTGATGACGCTCTTTAAAAAAATAATGCGTTAATTAAATTTGTGACTGAACTCCTTGGGGCACTTGTATGTCTTCTGCTCTGTTTTAGCCGCATTCTGCCATATATTTCATGTTATAGCAGTCTTGGATGATGACCCAGCACATCTTGTTCGTTTTAAGAATACTTTCACTGCAAATTTGACAAAATGCAAAGAAGGTACCAATCTGAAATTTCTGAAGATAGCTACAGCACTCAATACAAGATTTAAGAATCTGAAGTGCCTTCCAAAATCTGAGAGGGATGAGGTGCAGAGCATGCTTTTAGAAGTCTTAAAAGAGCAACACTCTGATGCGGAAACTAGAGAACCCGAAGCACCAAAAAAGAAAATCCACCTTCTGCTGTTAGCATCTCACCTCAGGTGATTAAAATGAACATGCATCAGTCTGCACTGCTTCCGATCGTTATCGAACAGAACCTGTCATCAGCATGGACGCATGTCCTCTGGGATGGTGGTTGAAGCATCAAGGGACATAGGAATCTTTAGTGCAGCTGGCATGTAACTAGCTTGTGATGCAAGCTACAACAGTGCCATGTAAATGTCTGTTCTCACTCTCAGGTGACTTTGTAAACAAGAAGCAGGCTGCGTTATCTTCTGCAAATGTAAAAAAAAGTGTTTGAGCAATTGGCTGAGCAAGAAGTAGGACTGAGTGGACTTGTAGGGTCTAAAGTTTTACATTGTTTTATTTTTTAATTCAGAGGTTTTTTTGTACATAATTCTACATTTGTAACTTCAACTTTAATGATAAAGAGATTGCACTACAGCACTTGTATTAGGTTAATTGAAAAATACTATTTTTTACAGTTCAAATATTTGTAATAAAAAATAAAGTGAGCAAAGTACACTTTGTATTCTGTGTTGTAATTGAAATCCATATATTTGAAAATGGAGAAAACATTCAAAAATATTTAAATAAATGATATTCTATTGTTTAACACCGCAATTAATCGTGATTAATTTTTTTTAATCACTTGACAGCCCTAGCACAAAGCATTTATTAACTGTTTTTTGTTTTCTGAACTGGCAGAAAGGATAACACGGATGCTGAAATGTAAACTCTGAACAAAATGGAATTTTACCAAGGGACAATGTGCTGCCCCATTCACTAACATACTTTGTCAGGGATTCTCAAACTGGGGGTCGGGACCCCTCAGGGGGTCGCGAGGTCATCACATAGGGGGTTGCAAGCTGTCAACCTCCACCTCAAACCCCGCTTGTCTCCAGCATTTATAGTGGTGTTAACTATATAAAAAGTGTTTTTAATTTATAGGGGGGGGGGGGGTTGCACTCAGAGGCTTGTGATGTGAAAGGGGTCGCCAGTAAAAAAAAGTTTGAGACTCACTGCTTTAAGTGAAGTTCCTTTTCATTATTGCTTGCTCACAAATTAATGGTGACACATGCTGCTGGCTATGAAGGATGTGGGGAATAAGAACAAATTCCATAAATCACACGATTAACACCGTCAGTGCAATGAGTTCAACTATATTAAGAATTGCACAGGACTTTGAAAAGCAAACCCCTCAGAAGTGACTGCAGTGCTGTCTGTCTAGTAGGCAGAGCTTATGTGTAGCTTAATAGTTAATGCCCGTGTTAGAGAATGCTGAGATAAGTGCTCAGGAGCTAGACAGCTTCCTTCTAGTTAATACCTGCTGAAGGTGTCATAAGGCTATGTCACCACTTGACACTCTCTCTCGCTCCTTGGTAGGTGGTGTTCCGCTCAACTTCAGCCATGGTTTACATCTTTATCCAGATGAGCTGTGAAATGTGGGACTTTGACATCTATGGTATGTAGATAACTTTTTCTCACTTATGATTTAAATGTCCTACCTTGTACATAGACAGTGCATTGGAAATATGAAGTTAGGGTCAGTTGCCATTGACACCAAAGCTGTGCTTTTGTTTCCATCACCTAAAACCTTAGCCCTGCTTGTTATCGTTTTGCCATGTTCCTTTCTCTGGTAACATCAGTAGTGACTCTTAATGCCTGTAAGGTGGGCTGCCCTGATGCTAATACAACTTTTTGTACTGGAACCCTCAAGGTAAAATTACCTCAAAACAAGGGTGTGTGTGGGTTTGTGTGTAATAAAAATGGCAGCTTTCTGATGCCTTTGTGTTGCTTTTGTTTTGTTTTGGTTTTTTTTACAGGGGACCTGTACTTTGAGAAAGCTGTGAACGGTTTCCTTGCTGATCTTTTCACCAAATGGAAGGTACTGTTGCAATTTTGTATAGAGCCTGCTTCTAAAAGAACAAGTCATCCCATGTACACCTCTACCCCGATATAACGCGACCCGATATAACACGAATTCGGATATAACACGATAAAGCAGCTCTTCAGGTGGGCGGGGCTGCGCACTCCGGTGGATCAAAGCAAGTTCGATATAACGCGGTTTCACCTATAACACAGTAAGATTTGTTGGCTCCCGAGGACAGCGTTATATTGCGGTAGAGGTGTATTTGTCCATTCTCCGGTATCACTTGTTTATCTAATGTGCTGATAGCGTCTTTAAAAAGAGCCACAAGCTGACTATTCAAAGTTAAGACCTGATTTTTATTTATTTATTTATTATTTACAGAGTTATCAATTGTAATTTCCAGTGGCCATGACTCCCTTAGCCATGGACCTTCACAAACAAGGGCCTTGGCACCAAAAAGTTGAGTTTAAATAAGAAAATCACAGCAATCTTGAATAAGACACTTAAGATGGGAGTGAATGTGAAATCAACAAATTAGAGGGCAAGGATACATTTAAATCCTCAAGAGCCCTAAATCTTGAAAATGTCAAATGCATGCAAAGTGTGACTGACATTGCCAGGTGTCCAGGAGGCAAGGAGTGTGCATGTTAGGGTTGTCTCATCTCCATGCTGCTTTTTGGCAATGTTATGAAATTGATAGGAGCCGTGTAAGACTTTATGCAGCTGGAAGCTATGTGAGATGTCTGTTTTATTGTGAGTATATTTTGTTTTCATGTTGGGAATGAGGGGAGAGGATGAGAAGTTGCCCTCTGGTTATCCTATTGGATAGCTCAGTGTTTCTTTCTCTTCACTCCTCACCTGGGCCCATATTTCCCTTCTGAAGGGAGACTGGGCGATCTGGTCAAGGTGCTCTCTACAGCTCATTAGTGCCATTTGTTGTAGCTTGGCACTACAGGACCTACACAGCAGTGTTGCACAGCCATATAAACCCTGTGCATTGTTTACTACAGGTGTATCAGTGTTTGCTCTCCTTTTGTTTGTGATAATCTCTGCTCCCTATTCTTTTGTGTGTGCGCACCATTAGTTACTGATAAGTATGTGATTTCAGGGAGAAGAACTATTTTTCTTTCCCCACCCACTTCTTTCTATTTCTCTTGAACAGGAGAAGAACTGCAGCCATGAGGTGACAGTGGTTCTATTTTCTAGAACTTTTTATGATGCAAAATCCATAGGTAAGAAGCTATTGAATAATATTTTCTCCCCCCACACACACACCTCTTTCTATACTCTTGCCTTTAGTCTGTCCCCCTTATCTCTTGGAGGCTGGTGTTAGCTAACAGTAGTTTGTGCCAGTGGAGAACTTAATTTCATTATTGGGTACTTTGTTCTGTAGTTCATTAGGAATGTATTATGCAGGGAGTATCAATGACCATGGATGCTTCAGGAGATGCAGACATTCCTCTGTCTTCCATGGTTTCATATTGCATATGTACAACTTGTACAACTCTGCGTCTGTTTTTATGATTTCTGTTAAGTCCTTGTTCTCCTCAGAAATGGTGGGGAAGAGAAGGGATCAGTGTATTTGTAAACTTGTAGAGAACCTTATTTTCTTGTACCTTAACTCAAGTATATTTCACAAGGTGAGCACAGCTTCCCTCTTTGTGTTAGGTGGATGCACTCTCTGTCCAAAGGAGTCCATGCCATACACAGTGGGTGCTTGATCAGTCCCTGTGTGAATCCTTTAAGGAAAAACCTAACATGCATCCGACGAAGTGGGTATTCACCCACGAAAGCTCACGCGCCAGTATGTCTGTTAGTCTATAACAGGGGTCTCAAACATGCGGCCCGTGAGGTTATTTTTCTGCGGCCCGCAAGCTCCTCACGGCCCCCCCCCCCCCTCCCCCAGAGTTTACCTAGAGCGGCTCCGGCCCGACGCGCACCGGGGCAGGGCAGGCTCCCTGCCTGCCCCTGCGCCGCTCCGGGAAGCGGAAAGAAGGTAGGGGAGGAGAGGCACGGAGGTGTGTGTTGATGTTGCTTCAGGCACCGCCCCCAGCAGCTCCCATTGGCCGCAGTTCCCCATTCCCGGCCAATGGGAGATACTGGGGACGGTGCCTGAAGCAACATCCACAAACCCCTGCGCCTCTCCTCCCCCACGTTCCAGCCGCTTCCTGGAGTGGCGCAGGGGCAGGGCGGGCAGGCAGGCAGGGTGCCTGCCCAGCCCCCGATGCGTGCCTGCCCTGCCACCTCCTGCAGTCAAACCCCCTGCCCTGAGCCCCTTGCTGTACCCTGAACCCCAACCCACTGCCCTGAGCCCCCTACTGCACCCCGACCCCCTGCTGCACTCTGCCCCCCTGCCCTGAGTCCCCTGCCGCATCCCACACCCCAACCCCCTTCCCTGAGCCGCCTGCCGCACCCTGCTCCCGACCCCCTGCCCTGAGCCCCTCCTGAACCTCACACCCCAACCCACTGCCCTGAGCCCCCTGCTGCACTCTGACCCCCTGCCGTACCCTGCACCCTGACCCCCTGCTCTGAACCCCTTGCTGCATCCCACACCCCTCCTGCACCCCAACCCCCTTCCCTGAGCTGCCTGCCGCACCCTGCACCCGACCCCCTGCCCTGAGCACCTCCTACACCCCACACCCCAACCCACTGCCCTGAGCCCCCTGCCGCACCCCTCGTGCACCCTGATGCCCTGCCCTGACCCTCTGCTACACCTCTCATCCCTCCTGCACCCCACACCCCAACTCCCTGCCCTGAGCCCCTGCAGGGGGCGGAGTTGGGGTGGATATTTCAGGGAAGGGGTTGGAATGGGGGCAGGGAAGGCGTGGGAAGAGGTGAGGCAGGGGCGGAGCCTCATGGAAGGTGGGGTGGGGCCGAGGGTGGTGCAGAGGAGGTGTCAGTAATGTGGCCTTCGGGCCAATGTACTAGTCCTCATGTGGCCCTTGTGGTCATTTGAGTTTGAGACCCAGGACTCTTTGCCACTTTTACAGATCCAGACTAACACGGCTACCCCTCGATACATGAAAGGATGTAGGGCTTATATGCAAATTGTTCCTAAAGTACTCACTCTTGTAGAAAGATCCCTGTGACTTCATTTTTAAACCAAATTTAATATTGTCAGAGAGAGCCGATTTTTTTTCCTTGCAGATTTAGATGTTCTCTAGAAATAACTTCCCTTCCCTAAAAAAGGGAGTAAGCGTATTGGGGGCCCCCTTCAGATTTCTGAATGAACCATCTTCATCCTTGCTTTCCTCTCCATTTCAGATGAGTTTCCTGAGATACACCGTGCCTCAATTCGGGAGGATCACGAGGGAAGATTTTATGAAGATTTCTACAAGTATATTTTCCCCTGTGACAGTTTTGTGTGTTAAGGGATATTTTTGAACAAACGCATATGTAATTCTTATTGATGAGACATGTTTCTTGCTAGAATACATCACAAGGGCAAGATCTTAGCACAATGAGAAACATCGCTCTCTGAGTCCTGACAAATTGACCAGTTCTTCCCACGCTCACATTTGCTGCTACTTAGTTACAGAAATCGATGACAAACTTCAGAGGCTGTAGGGCTTTCTCTGGAGTGCTACTGGTAGCATTTTATGTAAGACTTGGCTGTCTTTAGAATGTTTACTTTTTTGAGTAGCCAAAGGATAGATGAACCCTTTGTGGGGTGCCAGCGCTGAAACTTTGATTATATTTCCAGTTAAGTATTTGAGTCCTGTGTCTGCTGATCAGGATGGGATATGGTTATTGAAGCTTTCCTCAGCTGGTAAAGTTGGTCTAGCTTGGAATGCCAGTTCCTCCTTTAAAAAGAAATGATGCTTTTTCATATTAAACATAGAACATGTTACTATATTTCTCTCCTACATGTAGGCTATAATGTAAGATCTTGTATAAGCCACAGATTGTAAGGTCTTCAGGGCAGGGACCTTGCCTGCCTTGATGTTTGTACAGCACCTAGCACATTGTGGGTATGAATGGATGCTAATACACATAATAAGATGGATGTGTCATAGCTATCTCACCTGGGAGACAGAGTTGTAGAAATATCCACTCTCCTCTTTATCATTCATTTCCTCAAGCTGTAACTTGTGCATCCTTCTCTCCCTCTTAAAACTTCCTCTGAGAAGCCTCATGCTCTCCTTCCTTCTATGGTCCTCAAAAGTTATGTTCCTTTCCTAGGGTTGTAGTACAGAATGAGAGACGAGAAGAGTGGACGTCATTGCTTGTGACCATTAAAAAACTTTTTATTCAGTACCCGGTGCTGGTGCGATTGGAACAGGCAGGTAGGGAGATCTTCTTTGTTTTGTTTTGTTTTTTTTAAATGAAACTTAGCTGCAAAGCTTCTAGCTCTGGGTCTAGCAACACTCTACACTGAGGTTGCCTGTTCCAATGCTTATGCCACAAATGACATTCTTGCTGCTTCCAGTTTCTTGTGGCTCTGTCTGAGATGGCCTGGGAAGCACAAGTTCTGACTCTGTATAAGGGAGAGGTGTGGGAATAACTCTAAAGTGTAGGAAATGTCCATTTGTCTGCATATATTAAAAATGAAATTATTTCTTTCAATCTCTTGTCCAGATGGCTTCCCCGCAGGGTATAATTCTACCTCAGCACAAGGGAACTACCTGGAGGCCATAAATCTTTCATTCAATGGTGAGTAGTGAAGAATAAACTTGTGCAAAGTATAGAGAGGCGGGACCACAGAAAGCTACAGCCAATAGATTTCTGTGGAGTGCTGCTTGCCTAGCACTACCTGTGAAAGCAAGGAGGGGAAGACTATTTAAGGTGTCACGTCTTTCATTCAACAGTAACTAGTCTGTATTTATTTCAGTGAGAACTGGTATTAAAAATGAAAGATCTGAAGTTTGGCAGTTTAGGTTCTTGGAACCAACTGCAAAGCTTTGTCTGCATTAAATATTTTATTTTCCTTTGTCTAATGTGTATCGGTGTGGCTTCTATACATCAGAGTCCTCCAGTCACCATAATGTGGTGGCTTTATTTTTTTGTAGAGAGGCATATCATACTATTTGATCCTGTTGCTCACTGTGTTTGACATCTTTTCTAAGTGGCAATAAAGCAAACTCTAGCAGACAGGACAGGCACCCATGTATATGCATGCCTATACCCATCATCTTTTGCCCTTCTTCCTACCTCTACTGCCAATCCACCATGTCTTTCAAAATCAGGGGGAAAACATTTTTGGTCATGGCCTTGTAGCCACTAACCGGCTGCGCTCGTGTTTGGGGAAGGTTGCTTCCTAGCACCATCAGTAGTGAGTTAGTTATTTCTTGAGCACTCATGAAATATTTAACATAATTTTATTTTAAAATATGTCTGTTCCTTGATTCTGATTTATCTCATAGTGTTTGACAAGCATTACATAAACCGCAACTTTGACCGGACTGGACAGATGTCTGTGGTTATCACACCTGGGGTGGGTGTGTTTGAAGTGGACCGTCTCCTCATGATCCTGACCAAACAGCGCATGATAGATAATGGTAGAATAGTTTTCCTAACTAACTGGCAATGTTTTACAATCTCTGTGTATGCAAACAACCTTAATTTCATCCAGGTCCATTGCTTCCCTTAGCTCTCCAAAAGGCACCATCGCAAGGTCCTGTATCCATCTCGAAGACAGTTTATAGCTGGAAAACTTATTTCCAAATTAAGTGCAGTAATAGGCTGATTTTTAGAGATGCTGAGCACTTCTTAAAAATTAGTTCTCAGCACTTCTTAAAATCAGGCCATGAGGAACTTTCCGTTGAAAGACAATTTTATCTGATAGGAAAAGTTTCCCCTTGACTAATGCATATCTCCCTTCCTGCACTCTGTATGGGTAAACCAAAGCAATAACCACATCTGGGCACACCTGTGCTCTCTATCATTTTTGGCATTGCAGATCACTGTCGTGGAAGCAAATGCATTATGTTAAATACTAGACTAGAAAGAGCAGCCTGCTTATAAAGAAGGCTGCTTCTGCTTCATGGTAGTTAATGCGAAGAAAGCATGGGATCATTAGCAGTTTATTGTAATCAGATTTAAAAATTTGGTTCAAAAATAGCAGATTTATGTAACTTTAACTCAGACATATGACCTGTTTGGATTAGGCCAGCAGCAACAGTTCTGGATCGTATGTGGCTTAACCCCTTTGTTCTTTGTTTTCAGGGATTGGTGTAGATTTAGTGTGCATGGGGGAGCAACCACTGCATGCTGTTCCACTCTTCAAGGTAACAGAATCTTGGCTCCCCTGAAAGTGCTGCTTATTATGAGACTAGCTGGCCAAAACTCTCAGTAATTATTGCATCTTTGAACTCTTTTCTCTTAGCTGCACAATCGCAGTGGTCCCGGAGATTCTCGCTTAGGAGATGACTACAATATTCCACACTGGATAAACCATAGGTAGGTGTGTTGTTGGGGTTATAGGTAAATATCAGCTAGTGCTGAGCCTTCATGCTGCATGTTCTTCTCTACTGACCTGCTGAATTCTTCATTTCATTCCATGTTGTTAGTTTCTCCTGCTATGCATGCAAAGCACAGGTAGAGCAAAGTGTATACATACAAAATTTTGTAAGGTTATAGAACAACTTGTAAAGGAAGGAGTCTTGCTGAGGCTCCATGTCCAGCGGACTCATTTCTGTCTTTGAAGTTTGTTAGGCAAATGCAGGAAGTTAAGCAAATCAGACTGGACTGGTCAGATCACTTCAAGCAACTCAGGAGTAAATCCTGAATAAGCTGTTATGGGTAAGGAAAATGGGTCTGATGTGGGTAAAGACTGGAGCAGGCATATGATCCTAGTGAAACACTGAGGGCTGTAGTGTGATGTTCTCAACCACCAAGCCATGGTATGGTTATATTCCATTATTTCAAGTATCTTTTTGTTAAGTACTCTGACAATAAGAGGCTGGGCCAGGGGTTGAATTACCCCCCACCACACATACACACACACGTGCACACGTTCAACAATATCCATATAGCTGCTGCTAGCATAGGTAAGTTTCCTCTTCATGTCTCTGCATGCCTGGGTGTCTTGACCAGTAACCACTTACACAGATTCTGTCATATTCTGTCCGTCCAAGTAGATTGAACTTCTGATAGCTCTTTGCCTTATATGAAAGAGTGCTCTAGGACGTCTCATCTGAATCTTTTCTTACTGCAGGATACACATTATCGCAAATAGTTGACTGGTTACAAATTCAGATGGGAGAAGCTTGGGTGGGGAGTAGCTTATAAACAATTATGGTGCTATCATTAGGGGCAAGTCGATTAGAGAGAGAGTCACCAATGGCACGTAGCATCACATCTTGCAAAAGTTAACGGAAGTGAACAATTTTCTGGAGAAAGAGGAAGGGAATGAGTGAGTTCAGTTGTTAGATTATTGAGGTGAACTCTGAGTTAAGTTGCATTTGAGAGTCTAAGGGTGGGGCTTTATAGATTCCAGCTTTTTCTTGACCTAAAGTGCCTTTGTAACCATCTATCCAAATCTTTCCTGATGTCTACTTCATCTCTTTTCCAGAAAGAGCCTGGCTCAAAATCCTTCCATTTGCCCCAGCCTGGTCAGGCAGAAAATAACCCAAACTCAACACTTTTATTTAAAATGTTCATTTCCTAAAAGTTAACTAAACAAGCTTTTGTTTTTCCTTTCCAGTTTCTACACATCCAAAAGCCAGCTCCTATGTAACAGCTTCACCCCACGGATTAAACTGGCAGGAAGGAAGGTAGGCTGGTCACTGGGATCTCTTCTTCCTGTCATCTGGACAAACTGATGTCTCCTTAGCTGAGCCATGGTGTTCAGTCCTTGTCTTTTCCACATGGCCCCTAGTCCATATTAATTCAATTGTGACCTAAGGAGCCGCCTTATCGTTCAAAAAATACTTGTAATTCTTTTTGGTGCCAGGCTTCAGAGCCCTTTCCTAGCTCTGTCAGTGGTGACTAACTGGATTCTGTGCTAGTGACAGAATTCAAAGCTGTGATTCTTGGGGTACATCTGCACTGGAAATTAATGTGTAATAGCATGGTGTAGGCATACGCACGCCAGCTTTAATCTAGCTAGTGCAGGTAACAATAGCAGTGTAGATGTGGTGTCATGAAACCGAGCACAGGCCAGAACGCAAGTACATAGCCAGAGTATCCAGCAGGCTTGTACTTGACCAGCTAGCCTGTATGGAAGCCCATGTTGCAATATCCTCATTTCTACTGTTACCCATGCCAGTACCACACTGGTTACACCTTACTTTGCAGTATGTACCCTTGGTGTGATAGCGATTATGAAAGTGGGGCTAGTTTGAAGACTTGCGCTTCCCAGTATGGGGTGAAGGGAAGCTCATGGTATTTAAAAGTGAATTGTTCTAGCTAATATGGGATATTAGAAAGCCTCTGTCTATCATTGGAAAATTTGAGGGAGAAGGGACACTGGGGAGGAGGAAAAAAATGTCTGTGGGGGTTGTGACTGGGTGTCAAATTTCTGCATCACTGAGATGGTCTGGCTGCCTGATCTGAGTCAGCAGAATAAACCCTGTAGTCTGATACCAAGTGTTAAATCTGACCCTCAGTCACTGTGGGGTCAAATTTCCTTGGAACATGCTGACCTGTTTTATTTTCTTTATCACATTTCCTGTGTCTGCTCCTCCAGTTGCTGACAGAGAAAGTGAAAAACGGTCGAGACCCCTGTGAGTAATTCAGTATTGGAATGACCCAGTTGATTTTAAAAAACAATAAATGACTCTAACAAGGCAATGAAAGTGCAATGAAACCACTATTGATGGGACTGAAAAGGGGCTAATTGTGGCAAAAGGCAGCAAAACAAGACTTGTGCCCTGGGCTGCTGGTATAGGTATCTAAGCTGACTTCCTGGCATGTGATCAATGGGGTAGGTTCTTAGCCCTGACTGCTTGTCAGTGGCTAGAGGAGATGGTGTCAAGTTGATGTATAGGCCTTTGCCCTCCAGCAGTGTGGCTCGAGGGAGGGATGGGCCTTGACTGCCGTGCTTGAGGTGCTAGAAATGCCTTATATACAGAATTACATAATCTCTGGCTTTCATGCTGCAATACCACCTTTTTTCAGGAATGTGCGTGTGAACAGAAGGGGGAGTTATTTTGTTCTTACACATGAGGTCATTTCTGCAAACCTGCACATCCTGGTTGGAGGTGGTCACAACACCTCATACAAATAGGAAGACTTGTCAGCGAATGACTGAATGTATGGGAGGAATTAATAGTGGGTCTAAATCGCTGCTTCCCAGGTGATTGCTTTCCCAGTTGAGCCAATGGATCTGTTTCAGTTGTTCTATACATGAGACTCCTCTATGCGGTTCCTTACCATATATTTGCGGACAGTTCCTTGTCTCTGAAGTGATAGCTGGCTGCTTCTAATTTGTCCAGCAATCTCAGATCTTTAACAGTAATTATAAAAGAGACTCCAGTATTAAATGTTCTGTGTTCCAGCATTAGGGGCTCCTAAAGATGCTGAGAATGCCCTTCCCATTCAAGTTGATTATGATGGCTATGATGCCCAAGTGTTCAGACTGCCTGGCCCATCCCGAGCCCAGCGCTGTACCACTTTCAGGTAGGAAGCTTTTAAGCAAACTGATTCTGGTTCAGCTTCACCACTTCAGTGCATTTGCTGACATATATAAAATGCTCTTGGGAAAGATGGGGAAGGCTGAACACCAAGAGCTTAAAACTTGTCTCAGAATAATGTTTAGAACTAATATTTTCAGCTGGTATCAGTGAGCTTCCTGCTGGCGGCCCTCGCACCATGCTACTGTGAAGCCATACTAATGCTATGGGAGCAAGTAAAAGGAATAACTATCAATATATTTCCATCCAATTTAAATTTTGCTTGCTTGTTCAAACAGAAAAATTATTGTAGCCATCTCTCTTTTTCCTGTGCTCCTGTCAGATTTTGCAAGCTAAACATGGTTAGGCTGATTTCATACTTGGATGACTTTTGAGGAACACATCGGAGCTGCTGGAAGTGGAAATGGTCATTCAGAGATTGGTGCTCTGTCCTCTGAGATGATACCAAACAGGATGGGTCAGGGGTGTAGAATCCCTTAACAACTGAAAGGGTTAATTTCTGGATGTGAATTGAAATAGAGCGCATGACGATGGGGTCACTGAAAATTTCTGTAGCATTCCTCCTGAGTAGGGTATTCATCCTGATGTCCTGGCCAGATGCTTTTTTTTTTTTTGGCTAATTACATTCAATCTCCCTAAGTTCCTGGTGCAGTTTCATGAAGATGGGCCTAATGGGGCTGCTTCAGCATGTCGTCAGTTATATCTTTGCTTCAGGGCTTGGGAGGCATTGTATTGGTCTAGGGGAGCTTTGTACACAAACATCTGCATACATGGATTCATTCACTCATGTACTGAGCTGATAGAGCTCAGCTTGGAAAGATGCCAGTACCTTTTAAAGACCTTTAATTTAATTTTAAGGGAGCTCTAGAACTCCTTGGCCAGTCTGGTTTTCTAGCTGTGTAGGGCTGGGCCTGGTTCCTTCCAAATCCCATCAATGCCATGGCTGGCTTGATGGCTGCAGAATTGTGGGAGGTGCTGAGCAGGCTTCCTTTGGAGCACTGCGGCCTAGCTAGGAGATTTCTAGTGTTCAGTATCCTGTGTTGTTGGATAACTATTTAATATGCTAGCCAGGGAAGGCAAATGTGCCATTGAACTCCATATATTCAAAGATGGTGACACTAACCCTTTAGCACTATGCTTGGATTCAGCTATCAGTCTACAGGTTCCTGGATAAGTGGGAAGCTGTTGGATCCTCTTGATTTGCCCAGGAAGTGGGATTTCACTTCAGTGCTATTGAGCCTATGTATCCTTCAGTAGGTCTGCGAGGGAAAGAGAGAGCCGCACCAGGAAGAGCTCTAGCTCTTATGATGTCTCGTCCAGCCCTTCCGTGCAGAGCCGCACCCTGCTCCCAGAGGAGGTGAGGAGCCAAGCTTCCGATGACAGCTCCCTGGGGAAGATCTCCAACATCTTGATGATCCCACGGCCTCATTTGCACCAATACGAAGTCAGCAGCTCCTTGGGCTACACCAGCACCCGAGGTCAGACTGAGGCACGAATGGAGATAGGGAAGTCCCTTCGCTGTGCATTGGTTTTGGGGTAGGAAGAGAGAGGTCCTGAGTTCAAGTCAGTCACTTCCAAAGCAGCACAGAGGGGGCAATTTTCACTTCAGCATTCATGTTACAGCTTTGAAAATGTGTTTATCCACAGTGCACACCTCTGCGCTCTGAGTTCAGTGCTGTCAGTCCCTTTATACTCGTCCAGTTCCCTTTTGTGTTCTTATTGGCTCACCCTATATAGGCAGGTTTCAGAGTAGCAGCCGTGTTAGTCTGTATCCGCAAAAAGAACAGAAGTCCTTGTGACGCCTTAGAGACTAACACATTTATTTGAGCATAAGCTTTCGTGGGCTAAAACCCACTTTATTGGATGCATGCAGGAAAATACAGTAGGAAGATATAACGGAGCAGATGAAAAAATGGGTGTTGCTGTACCAACTGTAACAAGAGTAATCAATCAAGGTGGGCTATTATCAGCAGGAGGAAAAAAAAACTTTTGTAGTGATGATCAGGATGGCCCATTTCCAACATTTGGGAAGAAGGTGTGAGTAACAGTAGGGGAAAAAATTAGCATGGGGAAATAGGTTTTGTTTTACTTTACTTTTTTCATGTTCTTCATGTATATATATCTTCCTACTGTATTTTCCACTGAATGCATCCGATGAAGTGGGTTTTAGCCCACGACAGCTTATGCTCAAATAAATTTGTTAGTCTCTAAGGTGCCACAAGAACTCCTCGTTCTTTTTCCTATATAGGCATTGACACAGATCTGCCCATTTCCCTTCCCTGTTAGGAGATCTTTATTCTTCTGTGTCCCCTCCTACCTTTGGATCATCTGTGATGTGGATATGTGCAACTAATGTTTCATTTTCCAAGCCACTTATGGATCTGCATAATACAATTGTTCTCAGCAGTGGGTCCTGTGGGACCCCCTTTGCAACTTGTCTCCATGAGGATTTACTGTCATTAACTATAACTTTCTGGATTCTTCCTCCTGCCAGCTAACAGAGCCATTTTGCTATGTTAGCACTGGTGCCTGCCCTTTTTTATTAATTTCGTCCTCTGACAGCATGTGGTGCCTTCTCCTAAGCCCTGCTGAAATCTAGGTAAATTGCACTCTCTGTCCACCCTTCACCAGTACTTTGAAGCTCTTTAGAAGAAATCAGTCAGATTTTTTTTAACTCAATCTGCTCTTAATGAAGGCTGCTTATGTTTTCTTTTTCACTGAGGTCTTGCCATCTCATCTGACACCAGTATCTGCCCTGTGATAGGAGTTGGACATGCTGGCCTGTAACTGCCTCCTTTCCTATTAAAAACTTACTACTGCTTTAGCAGCTTAAGTTCTCCAGTACTTTCCCTATATCAAGCAATATATAAATAAAGATGCTGGTATTTCAGATAGTTTCCTTAAAAGTAAAGCAATATCTGGGGGGGACTGTACTGAGGGAGTGGGTCAAAGACTTGGATTCTATTCCCATTTCTACCACTCACCAACTGTGAGACCGTAGGCAAGTCACCTCCCCTCTGAATCTGTTTACCCATTGTAAACTGGGGATAATTGATACTTACCTTTTGTAATGTACTTCATCTATGGATGAAAAGGGTTATATAAGCTAGCTAGCTATTATTAGGTTCTTAAGAGTTCTGCAGTGGAGCCCATCTGCTCCTACTGATGGATATCAATGTATGTCATCTTCTGTAACCTGGAAACTATCCCTCTTGCCTCGCTAAACCTGATACAGGAGTGTCTGCCCCATATGGGTAGGGTCTTAAGCTTCTTCTTCTCCCATCTCATTTTTTTGCTATAACTATGCCCAGGATGTATTCTATTAGCTCTTCCATTTGTATTTCTGTCACACCTGTTTTCTTCTTTAATTGGATCTTTCGTTTTACTGCTTTTGGGAACTCTGTTTTCTTATTAAATATCCTCTTTCATTGTTGTTTGCAGTTTCCTCTGCATTCCACACTTTTATTGCCTTGAGTTTCCTCTTGCATAGTCTGGACCTTTTCGTTTTCTTAACTTCTTCACTAACTTTCCCTTAGGTGCCTTTGTCTAAGACACTTCTTCTGTGTTCTCCAGTCCTCACCACTTCCTTCATTTCTTTCCTTCATTTACACTTAATTCTAAATAGATGCTTTTGTGCTGTGCATCAGATAGTAGTGACTTAAACGAGCTCACCAAGATCTTGTATCCTGTGGTGCAAGCATGCTGTAGTGTAATGATTCTTACCACTTCTTCTTTCAATGGTTGAAACTGCCCATTTTTTTAAAAAATAGAGTACTTTACTTCCTTAGATCTCCCCTTTGCCCAATCTCCTATAACTTTGCTGCAGTTGCTGTCTTTAAATTTCTGCTTCATCAGTATTTTGTTATAACTTGTCAGGAATGTCTAGAGTTCTGGGTGAGAACCCCTTGTTTATTATTGGAAAAATAGGAAGAAATAACAGTTCTTCATGGCTTGTTTAGAAATTGCTTCCTCTCTGGCTTTCCTACTTTAATGCTTTTAAATGCAGAAAATCCTGGTTCTGTCCTGTCTGTACTCTCAGTTATAGTGTAATTTCTGGATTAGTACCATCTGCCTCCTTCAGCCTTCCTCTGCACATCCCCACTTGTCCTAGTGGCCCTTGTTTTACTAAGTAGTGCACCCTCTTTTGTGTGGCTCTAGTTTGGTCTTATGTTAACTGAAAATTGTGTTTTGCAGATGTCCTTGAGAATATGCTAGAGTCACAGCAGCGAGACTCCAGCGCACCAGGGAGGTTTCATGTAGGCAGTGCAGAATCCATGCTGCACATTCGTCCTGGGGGGTATACGCCACAGCGGGCATTAATAAATCCCTTTGCACCATCCCGCATGCCCATGAAACTCACATCCAATAGGAGGCGTTGGATGCACACTTTTCCTGTGGGTGAGTCTTATAGTATGTTTTTTGAAACTGTTAAAGCTTTGAGCTTTAATATGGGGAGGGCACCCCTCTAGATAAGCTGGCAGAGTGAACTGTTCTGGTTTCCTGAGGTAGAATGCAGCACAGTGGGGACTGAGCCAAGTACTGACACAGCCTGATGCCCTGTTGTCTCTTGAGAATGTTGTCATCTGCTAGTGTCCACAGTGCTTGGATATCATGGAGCAAGTTTATGGAAGATGGAGGATATGGAAGCCCAGAGTTCTCCTTTTTTATTGTCTGCAGCAGATGGGAATTTCTGGTGGCCTTTACTAGACAGGAGATTCTGGCGGGGCTGTGACTGAGCTCAATAAGTGAATTATTATGGAAGTGCACACGTTTATGTTCCAGGTTTGAGATTCAAAATCTGAACTATGCCCAGCTTGCCTTGAGTCTTGTAAAAAGGCCTTCCAAAAAGTGTCTCTGTATTTTAGAATGAGAATCTTCAGTATTTCATTTGATACCTCCTGCAGATTGAGAGGACTGTGTCTTACAAAATTTCCAAGGGACATTGTAGTCTTCCATATCAATTAGTGGTGCTTCTGCTGTGGAGAAAGAGTTGGGGGTGAATTGGGGAAAACTAACACAACAAGAGAAGATTGGGTGAGACTGATAAATATATAACTGGATAGGTCCGTCAGGAGAAGCAATCCAGATCCACCACCAAACTCGTCAGAACATGGCAGAAATGCAGGGCAACGGGCAGCGGGATCTGACGCACTCCTCTGCTGAGCTGCTGGAGCTAGCCTACCATGAGGCAACTGGCAGGTAAGGCCATCCCCCAAGTAAAGAAATTGATCTGAGTTTTAAAAAAAAGTGTGTGAAAGGCTAGCCACGTATCGGATAAAGAAAATAAAGGTTCAGGACATACATATTTTGTAGTATGCAGTGTCAGCTCTGTGTACCTATGCCATAATTTTTATTGTCAGGCATAAGGCCCCAGGAGCAAGCATGGAAATAGGGCTTATTTTCCCACAGTCCATCCATACTTAGGTTACTTCTTGCTGAATGTCTGAGACCCATAGTCAGGCCAGTGATCGCCCCTGGGATCATCCAGGAAATGGCCATGGCAGGTGCCCCAGGCCTTCAATAACTGCCTTACTGCTTAGTGCAGGGAAGCAGTTGCTATCTCAAAAGCTGTAACTTGCCATTCCAGAGAAGTATATTTCGAGCATAGGAAAAGGCTTTGCCTTATAGTACTGTTTAAGCAATTTCAGCCCTACCCCTCTTTTCCCCCACTACTGAGACCTGGTGAGAAATAAAGCCATGTTTGACAGGGTACGGATCTGGACTGCCTGTAAGAATGGCTAGCTGTTCTTAAATTAAAGATTTCTGTTTACCTATAAATCTCATTCAGTGCACCAAACAGTATTGGGAGCTTACACAGACGTGCAGTATCAGCATAGTCACTGCATCTTGCCCCCTGAGAGAGCTAAATCATTCAGTAGTCACTATGTATGTGATTTATTTATTTTTTTAAGTTCTTTCGGAAGTTAGCCTAGATCTAGTGATGGGTCTATCTGCTGAGCTGTGGAGTTATCCTCCCCGACTCCTCCCACCAAGGTATTCCCTTACTAGCTTTTTAGCTACATCTCTATTAACAAGGTCTTTATTATTTCCTGTATCCATGTTTTTCACTTTTTTCATTAAATTTTTTTAATGTTCAGTAACTTAATCACTTTAGAATTATCATTAATTTAATCTCTTTCCTCCGTCATTAACTTTAATGGGTCTGTTTCCTTTCAAGCAATACTTTCTCTTAAGTCTTAGCCTGGTCTACACTGGGGGGTGGGGGAGAGGGAGAGAGTTATCTAAGCTACACAGCTTCAGCTACGTGAATAACATACCTTAAGTCGATGTACTTAGATCGACTTACCGTGGTCTCTTCGCTGCGATGAGTCAACTGCTGCCGCTCCCCCGTCGACTCCATCTGCGCCTCTCGCGGCGGTGGAGTACAGGAGACAACGGGAGAGCGCTCAGGGGTCGATTTATCGTGTCTACACTAGACGCGATAAATTGACCCCCGCTGGATCAATCACTGCCCGCTGATCCGGCGAGTAGTGTAGACATACCCTTTGTAAAAGTCCATATTGTTCCCCTTTCATCTCTTGGCTGACATTAACTTTTACTTTTTGCTGCTCTGGCATTTCACTTCAAGCCCTCACTTTGATTGACCCTCATTGTTTTAGTTTCCTCTCCCTTCTTTATTTCCAGTACAGCATTGTTTCACCCTCCAATCTTTAATTAGTTTTTCAGGAAGTCACACTGGTTAATTCTTCTTTGCAATTTTCTTTTCCAGACAAGCTTTAGTCTCACCTTTTAAACAATCATGTCTTTTACAATTCTCTAGCCTCCTCCCACTCATGATGGATTTTAATATTCCCATTACTCTACGCTTACCAAGTTTTCATTCCCAAATTTTGCTTTTTAAAAAAGAAATCTATAAACGCTGCATGATACTTCATATGAAGCCTTTCCTTACATGTTAAATTATGGTCACTAACATCAGGCTTTCCTACTCGCATAGTTTCAGTTGGTTCCTCCCTATTGAACATATATAGATCCATGATAAATTTGGACCTGGTTGGAATTTCCATTTTTTAAAGTTGGACCTGTGCATAACATGGGAATCTTCTTCATCCTTGTTTAGCTGTATTTGTCTCCTAGTGGGTGCGTGGGTAGCTAGTTACCTATGAAATCCATTATCCTGTGAAAATATAGTATAGGTCACTGCTGGAGATTGGGTACCAAATTATAGGGATCAATATTCTGCATTGGTACAGAATCTCCTAAGATCCCTCCAGGTTTGTCCTGGTCCCTGTGTGTTGTATGGAGCCTTGATTCACCAAAGGCTGAGCTTAGATCCCAGGTTGCTTTTGCATCTGAGTTTTGATTAAAAGACTTGACCTAACTCTGAGAGGGGGTATTGTTTCTCTGTAATGAACCAATCTGCCAGCATCTTGTTCTCTCCAGGCACATCACTTCTCGTCATCCAGGTGACAGCATCTCTTTCCTGAGCTTCAGTGGAACGGATGAGTTTTCAAGCAGTTTGGTCGGCTGTAATGGTGCAGGTAATAAAGTACTAGTCAACACAGCAGGCTTGGGGATTTTAAATAGAAGTATGAAAGGACTAGTGATATGGAGCTGTGGGAGGATGCTATGTAAGAGGATAATCGTCACAAAGTAACAGAGCTAGGAACCATGGAACATGGGTGGGTCCAGGAGCTACAGGATACAGGTGATGAATAACACTAAGCACTTAATAGTTCCAAACTAATGTACAACTGTACATTAAGCAATTAATGTCCATTATCCCCTCATTGTTTTGTATCTGTCTTTCTGCTCCTCTAGTTACATTTTATAAATGTCTTGGTATAGAAAAGATGTCCATTGTTTGTTTGTGCTTAACAAATAATCTCTTACAGTGTGTTCAGTTGAAAGTAAGGTAATCTGTTCCATTAACGCAAAATCTGGTGTCCAGACATGGTGGGTGGGACTGGATCAAACTTTTCTCTAATGCTCCATGATGTGCTTTACTGTGCTATATATTGAGTGTTCGCCTTCTTGGGTTAAAGCAAAATGAATCTGAATATGTATTAAAATATCTGAGTTGCTTGTCTGAGATGATTCCATCTTTCTAGTAATTCTCAGAGAATAAAGTCTGTGGTAATTAGTAGTGAGCTAGAGGCTTTTGAGAGAAGTTGTAAATAAGGTTTTCCATTTTGAACTGTAGATGCTGGGTTGCAGAGCTTTTTACAGCCTTTAAGGCCCGGATCCAACTAAACAGTTAAGCATGTGCCTATTTTTAAACAAGATCACATTATGTAATCAGCTGCTTTTTTGGATTTGGGCCTGTGTGAACAATTGGATGAGAATCTGTACTTGAGGAAATAAGATGCACTTTTAAACATTAAATTGCAGATTATTAGGAGTCTCTCTTATACTGAAAATTACTGAAAATTTCAGGTACTGAAAATTTCTTCTGACTCTCTTAAAGCCAGTAAAAACAGATTTGCCAAACTAAGCATTCTGTTGCAGTAACTATCTGTTTGTGGCCCAACTTTTCAAAGTATCATCTACTATTTAGATGAAACGTGATCAATGGTAGAATTTCCCAACACTTTGAACAGAGTATTTTAGACTCCCCTTGTTCTCTTCTTTCTGATTTCACAGGTTCATTTTGAGTTTTTGCCTTCCAATGTATAGTTATGATTTTTGCACTTACTATACACATCCCTCCACACACCACAGTGTCCAAAACAATTTGCTAGCAAACTTACTGCCAAAAACATTTCTTTGCAGCTATAATTGTGTGGAAATCCATATCAGTTAACTAGTCCACTGTAAATTAATTTCTATTTCATGTCCTTCCCAGGGTTTAATTTGAACATTTGAATTTCATTTGAATTCCTGGTTAATTTTCTTACCTTACTTTTCTATCTTCCAAGTTGATTTCATATTTTTGTTCAGGTAGTTGTTGCGTCTGGTAGTTGTTGCACCTCAAATACTGTATATAATTTGTGCAACATGAATGCACAGAATATATAATTTTTCCTAGTAATAATTTATTTCCTTTTTCAACTGTATTGTTTTGAGAAGCCTCAAAACCCCTGTAACAGCCACTACATATGTGATTTATAGAGAAAATTATGTCTACAGTTATCATGCTTCTTAAAATTCCCTATTAGCATCTCTTCATAACTGAACTCTCTCAAGTACTCCTGTACTTCATGGATGTGACTCCAGCCTATATCTTTCCATTTCCTATGGTATGAGTCATCTGTGATTCAGAACAGATCTTTCCAACAATGATTTTTAGTGAATCACATCGGGGCATCATTCTCCTGCCTAAAGTATAGTACATTCAGGTATTGCAACATGTGCCTCCTTAGTAAAAAAATTACCCCAACTATTTACATTGGCATTCAACATGTTATCTGTATTGTCCAGCAGATGCCAGATGACAGTTTAGAGAAAACAAGTCTTATTGCATTTTCCTAAGTGGATGGCGGATGTCATTAACGGGTTTGATGTAAGATTAATGGCAACTTGTCCTTGCCTCCTCTTCTGATTTCCTGCCATCATCATGGAATCAAAAACCCATCTGTTCTTACAGTAATTGCTATATAATGTAGAGAACATGATTTATCCAATAAATGAATATCCAAGAAAAGCAGCGGGTTCCAACTTTATAAAAACAGCCCCTGTGAATATTTAGAAACTCTTCCCAGTATGCGTTCTCCAAGTCATCTGAACTATGAGTCCATTTCATATCATTGACACTATAGTTAAGATGTTAAACACAAAAGTTTAAATTCTGCAGTCAGTTACATTAGCATAAATCTACAGTAACTCAGTTTAACTCAATGTTAGTTTTGATCAGTAAAAGCAGCAAAGAGTCCTGTGGCACCTTATAGACTAACAGACATTTTGGAGCATGAGCTTTCGTGGAGCTCATGCTCCAAAACATCTGTTAGTCTATAAAGGTGCCACAGGACTCTTTGCTGCTTTTACAGATCCAGACTAACACGGCTACCCCTCTGAATTTTGATCAAGTCTAGCACAGAGAGGAAAATTTGGCTCAAAATCTGAAAATGCCCACAACAGTTGTAATTTTTCCTTCTTGATCATGGGTATATTGTCTCTTTTCCCCTTTATGTTAGAATGGTGCAGAAAGTACAGTTTATAAATGATTGTCCATATTTTCAGCACCTTGGTTACTTTTATCACCCACAAATATTCTCCACTTAAAGATATTTTAGCACTGGTTTGTTTTTGCAGATGTAATCTATTGCAATAATTCTTAGAGGGTCATCGCTTTCCAAATTTCCAGCTCAGTAAGTGCCCAGGCAGCCTGGTGGTCCTCTGGATTCAGCCAGTATAGCTCTATCTGTTTTTTTCTCAGAAAGGCATGTACACTGGTAGTCTGTGTCTAAAACATCTGGGCTACCTTGAATCCCCATAATCTACTCTCATAAGTTATTTGAACTCTGTAGTAAATCTTATTTTTCCTCTTTTGCTATATAAATATTTCTGTGGCAGTTTCCATTGTTTGTTTTTACTAACTTTAACATCTTCCTCGATACAGTCTGTATGTATTAATTCGTCTCACTTTTTTTCCTTAAGTAAGAAAAAAATCTAATAGAAACATCCTGCGTGTTCAAAAAAAGTGCCCAATTTAGGAAAAATTGGGTTAGCCTTTAAATGTGAAATCTAGAGGTTAGCAAGCTAAATAATTATGGGTCGCTCTCAATTATTGTTTATTGCAAGCATTTATAAAGCTGCCCATCACCATGGTATCCATTTTAGTACTGGACCACTTTAATTGAATTTAAAGATGGTGGCTTTTTATGTGTTGGCTGTATTTACATACTTTGTTATGCAATGCCCTAAATATCTTGAGGGTGGGGAGAGGCATTATACAATTACTTTGAGCTTTACGCACGTTTGTGTGCATTTCTCTTGGAGGGAAGAGGAATGAATGTTATGCACAAATGATTTGTAATAAAATACATGTCTGCCTTTCATAGGGATGAACCTCAAAACCCAGAACAAAGATTCATTGGAAGATGCTGTTTCCACCTCTCTGGATCCAAGTAAGCAGGAGGGGAGGGTTGGGCAGGAGGCCTGGGTTGACAAGGGCTGGGGTGTGTGCATATGCAAAGGCATTAGGGGTTGGTGAGCAAGGAGTTGGGAGTCTAGTGAGGCCTGGTCTACACATAAAAATCAGACCGATGTAGCCATGTTGCTACGGGCTGGGGAAAATTTCACGCCCTGAGCGCTCTAGTTAGGTTGACCTAACCCCCTGTGTAAAGAGTGCAGGTCGACAGAAGAATTCTTCCATTGCCTTGCTACCACCTCTCAGAGAGAGTTTTCCATCAGTGTAGTTAATCTAACTTCATTGATGGAAAAACCACGTCCATTGATGCAGCATTAAATTATGGCACTGCAGCTGTAGTGTAGTTATGCCCTGAGTATGTGGCAGCAGTCAGGTTTACATTCTGCTTTCCTGTGATTGTCAGTGGCTCTCTGTAGAGCCCTTATATACTATGGCTTTACTTGTTCCTGTCTAAGAATTAATTAAATCAATAGCTATGTCATTTCCTCAATTCCCATAATTTTTACGTAAAGAGCTAAAGAGGCTGTTGGATTCTCCTGATCTGCCTCTGAACCATAAAGGTTCTGTTTGGTGCCAGCTGGACAATCTAATGAAAGAGAAGGGAGGCCAGCATTTTATGTACAAGATACCCTTTACTGAAGCTTATATGCCTCCGTCTATTACAAGAGTGAGGGCATGACTCTGCTTCAGAGAACATTTCTTGCAACAGTTTGTCTTGTATCAGTTTCTTGCAACAATATTTCCCCCCTCATTAATGTTAAAATAAAATGTTTAAGGTAAAGTGAAACAGCTTTATGGATGAGATCTGTGCAACAATGATTTATGTAACAGTAATCGCCCAGAGCTCTTAGGGCAGGTTGATTCAGGCATGATGATTGATGTATATTATTTGATGTTGAATTTTCTGTGTTTTAGATCTCCAGAATCTTACAACAATAGCCTAAATTTAGAGGGGTGTGGGGGGAAAGCAGGTTACAAGATACAATTTTTTCTTTCTTCCCACCTCTACTGGCTGTCTTCTATTTTTATAACTGTAGAAATGTTCTCTTTTCTGCTGTTGTATGCTACCTATTCCAGAAACAGGCTGTTATTCTTTCCCTCACCAACCTCTCCTACAATCATCCAGGAGGAGGAGCTGGTCTGATTTGCTTGTCCAGACTTGGAATGTTGATTTTTTTCTTTATATGTTTAATAATATGAAATTGCACCTGATCTGCAGTAACCTCAGCAGCACAGCAGCTATTTCAGCTCTAGCTTACAATCAACAGATAATTTTAAGGTATTAACTTTGAATCCCATTTGCATGATGGGATTGAATTAGCATGTGCACTGCATTGTTTAACAAACTGTGTCTTTCTCTCCCTCCCCTTTTCTCTCTTACTCGCCTTCCTTCCCTCCCCATCCAACCTGCTGGTGACTTTCATTCATATCTTATACTTACCTTTCTTTCCAACTTTCTTCTCTTCACACGTCCTCCTTCTCCCTCCCCACCCCTAATTTTTCATGCGTGACCACACGTGCCCCCATTGTCTTCTCCCCGTGATGCAACGAGGCAGTTCTGACACTGTCTGCTCCCCCCGTAGTGCCAGGCTTCTGTTGTACAGTTGGGGTGGACTGGAAATCTCTCACAACTCCGGCATGCCTTCCTCTCACCACGGACTACTTCCCAGACCGCCAGAGCTTGCAGAATGACTACACTGAGGGCTGCTATGATCTGCTCCCAGAAGCTGACATTGACAGGTTTGTGCCAACACGTCCTCTTGTACAGTTTGTTGCATTGAACCAAAAGGTTCCAGATAATCCCAGGCAGGGATAATCTGGTGGAAGATGAACATTTTGTGACTTTCATACAATATATAGAGTTGCCAACATGGTTGGTGGTGGAATAGATAGCCTTTCTCTCTAGATGACAGCTTTGCACCTTGTCCACTGGTAACATCTGTCAGTTGTAGAAATTTAGAAATTAGTTTGGGTACAAAACTTGACATGGTTGTTTATTTACCAAAAAAAAAAATACAACCCCCATATTTCTTGTGATAAATGTCCTGGAATACTGAGTATCTCTTTATATAAAACAAACAAACAAACAAAAAAAACACTCCTCCATCGCATTTCCAGAGATGCTTTGTTGAGAGAATTTTGGAAGGAAAATC
This sequence comes from Mauremys reevesii, assembly GCF_016161935.1. NCBI lineage: Eukaryota > Metazoa > Chordata > Testudines > Geoemydidae > Mauremys > Mauremys reevesii. Next base: position 21,136,358 of record NC_052640.1, on the reverse strand, counting down.
ATCGTGCTGTGATAAACCAAAAGACACTCTGAGATTCTCTTGCAATTCTGCAGTAGCCACCAGATAGCAGAATACTCTCCCCGAAACCATGCATCTTCCTTTCAACATCTCTGAAACTTCCCACCAACTATGAAGTAACAAAACAGAGCTATGTTGGCTACTGCCCTGTTAGGGAGGAATAAAACCTCTCACAATGAGAGGCTAAAATCTTACACTTTAGGCACTTAGAAGGTATAATAAATGGCTTTATTAAAGTAAATTAATCTGCTTGGAGACATGTCTGCCCCTTTAAGAGCAGGATACCGGTATTCAGGAGAAGAAGGGAATATAGGGGCTGTTGGCTACAGCAGAGCACCAGGAGTGAGGGCTTCTGGGTTTTATTCTCAGCTCTCCTGCTGATTGGCAATGATGAGCCAATCTTTTAACCTCTTTGTGCCTTAAATTACCCCTTTCTGAGGAAGGAAAGTATTCTCACCATTTTAAAGGTGTTTGAGTTTTAATTCATGTTACCGAGCTGCTTTGAGACTCTCTGATGGAAAGTCTTATAAAAGTGAATATCATTATGACTATATTTGCTAAATAGTACGAGTGCTGAAAAATACAGTTGTCAGAAGTTTAACTGCTGCTGTTGTAAATAAATCTTGATGGTCATAATGCCTCTTATTCTCACTAGCTTCAGAATTGTTTGCAAAATGCCAACTAATATTTCCAGACAGTTTGGTAATATCCATCCCCATGAACTGTTGATAGAAGCAATAGAAATGCAGCTGTCTTACATCCGGATCTTGCAAGTAGATCTGTGCAGGCACAAGGCTCCACCTGTGCAGATTCCATTGCAGTAATAAGGCCTCAATTGGGAAAAGTGGAAACGAGCAGGTGTGTGGCCAGTTCCTTACGCTGATTGGTCTTGTGATTAACCCCTTGTGCTCAGGAGAGATGAGGAAGGTGTGCAGATGACAGCCCAACAAGTGTTTGAGGAGTTCATTTGTCAGCGTCTCATGCAAGGATATCAAATCATTGTGCATCCCAAACCACAGAAACCAACTACCACTGTACCACCCCCTCTGAGCAGCAGCCCCCTCTACAGCCGAGGTGAGTGTCACCTGCTTTGTAGCTCCTTTACTCCATAATAAATTCTGTCCTATCTTTCCTTCACTCCTCTTCCCCCAACAGCCTCCACAGTGATCAGTCAGACTCATTCTTTCTCTTCACATTTTACTTTGTCTTATGTGATTTGGTTACTTGGAGGGAGAGATTTCCAGATGGGGGGCAGCACAAGTGCAGACAATGGAGAGTCAGCTGTGACTGCAGGAGATGGATATGGGGTTGGGGAGGTAGAGTGTATCCAGGAAAGCAGTTCTGAACTCTGTTTGGAGACTTATAAGAAATGGGCCCTGTACCCACTGGGGTTTGAAATATGTAGGTGAGCCAGTTTAACATAGTTCGGGCTAACACAGGTTTAAATACAATTTGCCTAGTCACTGTAGAACAAGTACAGCTATTTTTGAAACTTTTTTTTTTCAATTTTAGTCTGGAATAAGTCTTTTGAAACATGACTTAAAAATGGCTGTGTCCAGGCCAGAGTGGGCAAGGTTAGCCAGAACTGTCTTAAAACCATGCTTCAGCTAACGCAGTTTAATACCCAATGTAGATGGTCTCTAGATTATGTGGGGTAATGCGGTCCCACTTCCCTTGTTGGAATCACAGTCTAAATACAGGATTTGATTTAAAATGATGTTACTTTAACTTTGTCCCAAAGACATCATTAAGGGGAGGCTTGAGGGAGGTGAATGTGTGAGGGTAGGAACGAGAATTATTACCCTTTGTGGTTTTGGGTGGGAAGCAGAGGCTTAAATGGTGAGACTCGTTTGGAAAAACAACACATTAAGGGATTAGCTCCAGAAACGAAGCACAGAGAAGGATGGAAAATGATGCTGAAATTACTAGCCCATCAATTAGGTGCACAACACTTCCTGCAGCATGTCTGCTGCTGATCTTGCTGAGCAAGCCTTCCTCAAAGAAATGGTACTAAAGATGACGCTTGGTTCAATTTGTGTTTGGAGTCTCATTCATGGAATGTTACAGTATAGGTGCAGTTTGTGCAACAAGCTGTGACTATTAACATAGGTGAACAGAAAGATGTTCTCTTTATGCATTACTTATAGGCCTTGTATCACGAAATCAGCCTGAGGAGGAGGATCAATATTGGCTGAGCATGGGCCGCACGTTCCACAAAGTCATCTTGAAGGACAAAATAATTACAGTCACTCGATATCTGCCAAAGTGAGTATCTCTCCAGTCAAGTAAGTTAGCACCACCTGTCCAGCAGACTTGCTCTCTCTCTTCCTACCTGTATTTGCTTGGATGACTGTATTCAGTGCCTTCTGTTACAAGGAGGAGCTGCCGTTGATAGTGCCAGGATTGGTGAGGCTTGCTTTGTCTTTGTCAGGTATCCTTATGAGTCTGCTCAGATAAACTACACCTACAGCTTGTGCCCTTCACACTCTGACTCTGAATTTGTCTCCTGCTGGGTCGAGTTCTCCCACGAGCGGCTGGAAGAATACAAGTGGAATTACCTGGATCAGTATATCTGCTCTGCTGGCTCTGAAGACTTCAGGTGAGAGATCTCATTTTCCATCCTGATTGCTCTGTGTCCTATTTTTTTTCTTTTTTCCTTTTGATCTACAATTGACCCAACATTTTTCTCTGTAAAGGCTTGAATAGCTCTGGTGACATGGTACTTGAGGGAGTGTTTGACCTGCTTTCATTGATATGCTATTATCAGCTCTGTTACCCTTGTTTGAATTTTACATAGCACCATTTTTGCATTGCCTGATTTTGGTGCAAAGCCTCATGCATGCTGGTATTTGTGATCTATTTCTTACCCTCCTCCATCCCCCGTGCATGCAAAAAAGTATGATGACATTTTGTCATCCTTGGACAGTTTCCCTGACTTCTCATTCATTTCTAGATACAATTCAAATTTTCTTTCCTTAGCTTTTAAAACCTTCTGTGGACTTGCTCAAGTTACAGACCTTGCTTGACTCTACTCCCTCCCCTCTGTCGACTTTAAAACTGGCCTTCTCTTTGTCCCTTCACAGAGTATCCCCAAAGGTATTGAGCGCCTTTTCCTCTGTATCGTCTGTTGGGTGAACCAGCCTCCTTGTATCTTTCCATCTCATTTCAAGTCTCAACTGAAATCCTCTGTGCCTTAGCCTGTATCTCTGACATTTATTTTCCTTTTGCTTTTTACAGTAGAACCTTGTTACAGCATTGCCTAATGCGTTACATTAAAAGTGAAGGTCCATGTGACATTATGTACTGTGTTTCAACATGCTTGGTGGTAAATACTTCCCACTGACATTCATCCTGCTGAATGCCCCATCATATGTAGGTCATTTTGATGCCTAATGGCACAGCCATGAGATCAATTAACGGAGTTAATACTCGCTTACATCCATGATTTTAATGGAAGTGGGAATGCAGTGGGGACGTGGTGATCTTTGCAGTTGTAACTCAGTGATATTGTAATCTACTTGTTGGACTCTAAGCAAGTTGGCACACAACCATGTTGTATAGAATCTCTCATTCACAGCTGAGAGATATGCTGTACCCTCTCTGCTTTTTTAATTTGTCCACCATGTTCCTTCCTCCAGCCTTATTGAGTCACTGAAATTCTGGAGGACGCGCTTTCTGCTGCTCCCAGCCTGCATCAGTGCCACAAAGCGCATTACAGAAGGTGAAGCACACTGTGATGTGTATGGAGACAAGCCCCGCTCTGATGAAGAGGAATGGCAGCTCTTGGATGGCTTCATCCGCTTTGTGGAGGGTTTGAATCGCATTCGTCGGCGCCATCGATCAGACCGGATGATCAGGGTGAGTCAGTGTTGTAGTGGGGTGGGAGGCTGAATTTTTGAAGCACTTCTAGCCCTCTAGTAACGTTCCCAATTGACTGGCATTGCAGTAAGCAGTACTGTACTGTACACTACGCCTGTTGGCTTCATTGCTTTCTGCTCAGAGACAGTCTGTTGCTGAAACAAGCCTGATATTTGGGAACCACCATCCAGTGATGGACTCTTTCACTGCTTTGTACTGTGGCAATGGTGGATGTGGGGGCATTGTGCATCCTGCTCCTAAGGGAATGATGCTCAGAAGATCCTCGTCCTCTATGGAATGAAACGATTTACTTTTCTGAACTGAGCAGGCTGAGTGCTGCACTCAGCAGCTCGGGTAAAGGAAGTCATACAGGTCGGTGGATCCATTGTCTATAATTATACTTTTAGAGTCACCAAATGGCCAATACTATTAGCTATTGCTTACAGGTGTATGAAATTCACCCAAGGAGTCCTGTGCTGCTTAGGAAATGTATAAATGAAGGAGAGTATGTTTAGTAACTTTGCTAGTTCAGGGGGGTCTAATTATTTTTCCCATCTTAGGTTTTGTCTGCAAGGGGGAGAATGAACCACATACCTATTTCAGAATAACTCGCCTGTGTGGAGATACTGTTCTGGAATAAATTCTGAAATAATTACTCCATTTTGTGAGCACAGTAATTATTCCAGAACAAAGTCACTTTTATTTTGGAAAAGTCCCCCGATGGGGAGCTACTCTGGAATTGCTATTCTAGTCAGTTTCCCCGTGTAGAGAAGCCCTTGCTCTTTTGTTAAGCGCTGTCTCCAAACTATTATCACTGTTATCAGGTGTGACTTTATTGTTGATCAGCTGAACCTTGAAGACCTTGACTCATTGTTTCCTCTTCTGTTCCTTTTTACTTAGAAAGGGGCTGCTATGAAAGGCTTGCAGATGGCTGGCCCAATCTCCTCTCACTCTCTGGAGCCTTCTGGGCCTCCTGTTGGGAAGAAGGGAACCTCAGCTCTGTCAGCCCTGTTAGAAATGGAAGCCAGTCAGAAGTGAGTCTGAACGCTTCAGTTAATAAACACCCTTATCACAGAGCACCCACCTGGCACGGGCTTCAGCACATTGGGGAATTTATCATCAAACAAAGGAAGCACCTCAGATTTTGCTCCCTGAGAGGAGTTACAACAGTGGGGAAATGGCATCCTTTTCAGTAGGACAGGGTATGTTACATCTGTACAAGTGCAAGGGTAGCAAAGAGATAAGATTATATTAGTAATTTACAAAGACATCATCACCATAATATCTTGGTGCATCACACGTGAAACATGTTTGTATCACTTGCTGCGGGCAACAATACTGGCCCTGCCCCCGAATGAATCACCTACCCACTATGAGAGAAATAAGGAAAGTGGAGGAAGTGGTAAGGAAGTGCCTTCATTTAGATCTACCCAGCATAGTCTTGGCTAAAAAGATGAGCCTTGCACTAGGCTCTGAAGGATGACCATCTCTGACACTGACAGTTCAGAAGGATTGAGCTCCACATTTGAGATCCTACCATCCAGCTGGTAGGATACAACACAGTCAGTATAACATTACTTTGTATAGAATTGTTCATAAAATGTTTGGGGATATGGTTTGTCGAGTCCAGTAATATATCATTAACACCCTTGAGTTATAACATCAGACAACAGCAGGTCTCTCAACTACACTCACATTCCAGTAATGAAGCTCATGTTCATGCTTATATCCATTACTGTTACTGTTCTGAGGGTACTAAGCATCATATGGGAATGTGTGTGATATATTAAGACTAAGCTAGCAAGAAAGCTGTAGCAATGTCAGTGCAAACAAAACTATTTCCAGACCCTTGTTGCAGACAACCGGCTTCCAATCTGGTTGTACCCATCTATGACTGACAGCCATAGCTCCTCAGATGATCTGTCCTTTGGGTGTGTGGGAGAGAGGCAGTTTCTAAGCTAACCAGATCCTAAACCGTAGAGATCTTTATGGATGAAAACCAAGATCTTTAATGACATAACGAATTTATTTGGAAACTCCTGATTAATGTTGTTAGAATATTCAAAATCTTCATTATGAACTAAAACACTTCAGAGGAGGTGGTAGGAAAGTTACTTCAACTCAGGAAATATAACGTACAGGGAGGAAAGAGACTAAACAGGGAATTGCTGGTGTTATGCCAAATTCCACTTTGTGATCACACTAGAGTCTGCTTTGCTCTCAGTGCTGTGGGTGGATTTGAGAGTAAGTCCCATTATCACAGACATTCTAACTCCTTGTTAACGCCCACTCGTGCTAATCAGTTTTACGCACACACTCGCATGCACCTTCCCACATGAGGAGAGAATTAATTCAAGTCCTTGAGCAGGTGACACCAGCAGGGAGATGAGTCTTGCAGAAGGATTTTTGAAGCCACAGCTCATACACTGTAGGAGACACTACTGGTTAACTATGTTTGCATGCTAGCTTTGTGAGCTGCCTTCCTTCTCTATTGGAATAGCTTCAGTGTGTTTGATTTTGTGGTGCAAGACTAAAGCCTTGTCCACACCTGAGATTTCAGCCACCGGTGTAGCTGCACCAGTGCAAACCCTCTAGAATGGACATGTCTTGCGCTGGTGCAGTGCTATTTATATTGGTGCATTTTAGAAACTGAGCTACCTTGTTTTAAATCACATCTACACTAAAGATTAGGTATGGGTGTGGCTGCACTGGTCGCTAACAACTCAGCATAAGCAAGGCCTCAAACCTCCTAGTTACCTGTTCCCTCTGTTTTTGTCTTGGGCTTAGCAATACATTGTGGGATGGGGGCAAGCACCTGTTCATTGTTCATGAAATGTCAAGTGATCTTCTTTTCTGTATCTCAAAAATGTTTGTGTCAGTTCATACTGGCTCTGTTTTGACTGAATGTCCATATTTGAGATTCATTAGCTCAGGCAGAAATAGTCTATAGGTTCATGGGGAAAAAAAAAGATTAATAATATATTTTGGCAGCCCCAACTGCCATTTTCCTCTTAAAAACAAACGAAATGCTCAGCTACTTGTAGGAGATTTTCACTCTAACAACTCCCGTCATAAGACAACAGAGTTAGTCGCATTTTTTAAATTCTAGTACTATTCCTTCTGCAAATCCCTATGGAAAGTGCTCTATGATAGCTGCATTTGCACAAAAGTGTCTGCCTAAAATGGCTGTAAAACTGAGGCTAAGTAGATATGTTACCAGCAATAATTTAGGAATGATGGTGAGTAAATTCCAAGAGAGCTGGTACCAGATATACCACTGAAAACAAGGAGTTTGATGCTAGTGTACTAGTGGAGAGCTTTGAACATATTCAGAGGGCAGCAACTACTGTGCACTAGGAAAAGCAGTTAATAGATTCAGGACTCCAAGGTATTGTGTATATGGGGTAAAATCATTCTTTTCTAATCTGATTAGACCCCTTTGAGTGCGTGGGAAAGCATCTGTCTCTAGAAAGCACAGCAATGCTTCCTCCCAAAACAATAGTTTTCAGCCAGTGTTACATGGTGTCCCAGGTTGGACCATACAATCTTTATGGCTTTTGATCCTTTGTTTTAGGACCCTGGGGGAGCAGCAAGCAGCAATGCTTTCTGGGAAGAGCTCTTCCCAACCTGCTGAGAGTGGGAGCATTGCCATCACTCCCACCTATGTGGACAGCCCACGCAAGGTAACAACACTCTGGCCCAGTCTCTAGTTGATACTTGAGAGAGTCTCTTCTGAAATTAACAGAGTTCTTGGAGTGATTGTACACTCTTGATTCGCATATGTGCCATGCATGTGAGGTCAGATATTTTTAAAGCTAGCAACTTCTGTTGGGGCTGCTGCTTTGCATCCTAGATGTCCTTGTGCATCTCTCCACCCACAAAAAGGCAGAAAGGGTGGGGCAGGTCCAGCTGTCCCTCAGTTCATTCTTAACACCTGTGGCAGCCAGATAGAACCCTTGCAGCATTGGCCTGCTTCTCTATGCACTGTGCTAAGTTAGTCGTCTTGCCCGTTGGCAACACACAACTTGTTTTGCTTTATTTTAGACAGGTTCAGGTTTTAAGATAGAAACACCACATACACAGCCCCATACAGGGGCTCTGGCAAAATGGCAGAAGCTAAATCTCTGAGGTTTGAAACCTGCCTCTTGTGGGAAGCTTCAATGCCACTTAATGATGGGCTCTTTAAGTGCCTATTTTATTTAGGAGAGGGACATATTCTTGAGCGATGTACCATATATCACCTCTTTTTCTAAGCAAACTCAAAGTTAGAAAAACCTGCTTAAAATTGTGCCTCTTGGAGCACTCTGCAAGCTCATTGGACACTGAAAGGAAGGATTCACTCTAGACCTCAGTCCTCCAGTCTGTCATTCTCAAGAGCCCCGGGGAGCTGAGATTCCACCCTAAGCCTCCAGAGCTATGTTGACCAAGAAGCTCCCGTTATTTGCCTCCGTTCTGGCTTTGATGACATCTGATGGGGTCGGAAGGAGCACTGCTCCAGAGCTGAGGCACAGGTTCCTACTGAGTCAAGACACAAGATTCATAAGTCTGACCTGTCTCGGGATTAACTGTCGAGGGGCAGCCAACAGCCTGAGAAGGGCCCCTTTGGTACCTTGGTACTGACCATTAAGAACGTGTCAATGGTACAGTACCCAGGGCATATACAGCATCGCCATAAAGATCTGCGTTTGAATGTAGTTTGTATTGTCAGTTGAACTGGCTCTGAAGTTTTGACCTTTTCACTAATTCGGAGACATGGACCTCACTGAGCTGCCTGAGAGGAGAGGGTCAATACACTTAAACTTGGAAAAGCTAGGTGCCGAATATGAAGACTGAAGTACATTTGCAAACCTTCAGACCCTAATTTGTGCTATAAAATCTCATCTTAAACCTCTACTGCATAGTAACCTGCACTTCTTCACTCCTCTTCCCTAGTTTAAAAACCACACTGCTTTTTGCACCATTGCTGGGATTTCGCATAGCAGGACGCGGGGGAGGAGAGTGATATGGGGAACCAGCATGCTCTACAGATGGAGGAAGGAATAGCTTGGCTGTCAGTGATTCCTGCTGACTCCATTGGCAAAGTATTTTATCACATGCTACGTAGGAGACCTTGCTCTAAGCACAAATGCTGCTGGCCATAATCAAAAAGTAACCATGTTAAAATCTGTCCTTCATGGAAGATTTAGTGTAGAGTTCAGACAAGTTCATCAGTCACTGGCAGTACTTGGATACTCCAGTGATAAACTCTTTTTTTATAAATACCTACAAACAGAGATTTTAAAGAAAGCAACAGGTATTTTCACATTCACAGGTTACAATTAAATGTTTCCATTTGTATATGAAAGATTCCGAACAATAGCAAACCTCATCAAGCAACTTCAGACTCACCCAAAAACATCAATAAGAGCATGTCTCAGACTTCTGGAATACATGACCTCATGCATCACATAAACATCCTAGAGCTCAGAGCCATCCACCTGGCATGCAAGGGATCCTTGCTGCTACCCCCAGGATCAACAATCCAAGTGCTGACAGACACGACCACAGCTGTGTGTTATATCAACAGACAAAAGGGAGCATTCTGAGTCAGTCACACCAAAATGTACCTTCCCAGGCTGCAGGACACTATGGTGGATCAACTCAGCAGGCAGTTCTCAGACAACCATGAGTGGTTAGCATGATGAGTTAGCTTGGTCCAAAGCCATCTGGGGAACACCTGGCAGTTTGTAAAGTTGCTTGCATTAGCATGTGTGTTTGGGGCCACAGCTCACCTGCCATGTTCCTGCACCAAAGAAGGTGCCAGGTTTATAACCATGTAGTGAAGTTCCTGAGGACATAAGTCATGTGTACATGTACCCCAGATACAGGCCCAGCTTAGTAACTTCAGACTGGAGAAAGGCTTGTGCCTAAAGAAGGCAACAAAGAATGGAAACACAAATGAAAACCTAGAGAGGATCGATTGCTTTATCTTTTGTGGGAGGAGGATCTTGGCACAAGTCCTTGGTTAGCAGCAAGGGAAGAGTCCATGCCAGGTATGTGTGTAGGAGGGGGAGTGCCCATTTAATTTGTGCATGCTTTGACATTGGTGAAATAGCTTCTCCACAGTGAATTTCTCTCCCTCTCCCCTGCACCGTAATAGAATTTGAGGCTGTGCTCAGAGCTGCATGTGCTTGGACAGGCCCCTGATCAGTGTGATGGTCTAATCTGATTGACTGGGGCATCTGTAACAAGGAGGCAGAATGTCTCAGAGCAGAGTCTGCTGATGCTCTGAACTCTGATGTGCCTGCCTATCTGGACGGAGGTGTCTTTTTGGTTTTTCACTCCTTCCCTGTGGTGACTGCACATTTGCACAACACTGTCTTTGCTTTTCTTCACCTCCTTGTTCCTGTCACTGCTGCCGCTGCTACTGCTTCTACTTCCTCCGATGCCTTCAGGATGGGGCCTTCTTTATGGAGTTTGTTCGCAGCCCACGCACAGCTTCGACCTTCCACCCACAGGTCAGTTTTGAATCAGATCTTCCCATCCCTGGCATCTGGATTGAAACAATGAAGTGCACCTCAGATCCTGAATTTGTAACTGAGGAAACTAGGCCTGGGCTAATTACCACATGTGCTCACTGGTTTCTGCAGTGGTGAGATGTGCATTGCACTAAAAGGAGAGTAATTAATATAAAGGGACTGCTGGTAAATGCACTTATCTCCATCCACAGCTCTGTATTTGTATTGTGTTTTGGATACTCCTGTACTCTTCCTTGTTGTTCTTTATTTGCCAAATACTCCAAACTTTTCCTTTCACGTCGTTAGTAAGTTCCTGATTTCCACCTTCCTTCACTAAACAAGGATGGCAATAGCTCTTACTTGTCTAATTTTCTGTTAAATATCTCCTGTGGTATCTGCTTGATAGCTGGTGCTGTAGAGAACCAGGTCAAGGTGCCACCTTAGAATTCTTAGGTCACTCAGGGATGAAAACATTGTGGAATTCACTGTGGTCTCATGGGGTAGTAGTGTCAGATGCCATTTGCGCACTCCTTAGTAGTTGGTTACAGGGTAATACATCCTCAGAGGGTGCTGCTAGTCCAAGCCAGCTCTGGGGTTGGGAGGGATGAATGTGCTGTAACTTCAATATGGAACATCTGCCACTTTTGGCTGTTTCGAAAGGGCACAGTTTGCAAAGTGTGAGAGCTTGGGTGGTGGCAGTGGGGAGAGGTGACACAGAGTAAAGCCTTCTCCAACCCCCCCGAACTGTCTGTCATCTTCCATCAAATTCCCTGCCAAGAGGAGCTGTATGCCATCAGTCAGGCCCTGTGCTTGAATCTGGGCACTGTGGAATCACAAAGGCAGATCAACCCTAATTGTACACCTGTTTGAGTTAGACTTTCTCTGCCGTTCGTCTCCCTCACCCACTCCTCTTATGTAGCTTTTACATAATTTGTCTTTCCCTAAGCCATATGTGTTAATGGCAGATGGCAGCTGATAATTACAGCCTGTCTTTTGCTGAATCTTTCTGCATTCCTGTTCTTTCTGAAAGGCTTTTATGTTAATTTTTGCTAACTATTCAGTCTGCCATGGTCTAGTACAAGTGTTCCTGCGGGAGGAAAGTGTCCTGTAGTATCACTCAGTGACATGGCTGTGGGCGAGTGCCAATCAGTCTCCCGATACTACCCTAAAAAAAAATCAAAGATAGATGGATTATGGCTTCTTTTTAGAGAGAGAGAAAGAGAGATGTGTGTATGGGTGTGCTTTGTTTTGTTTTGCATAATGAAAGCTGCAATCCCTCTGCTGAATTCACATGCTTCAATCTCAGAGGAAGAGCTGAGGTTATCTTCTAAATTGCTCATCGCTTCCATTCAGTGACTTGAGATCCTGTTCTATCAGTTGCCATGGCTGTGTGGTGGTGCTTATTCTCTTAAATCTAAATCCTTTCTTGTTCGTTTTAAAATTTGAAAATATCAGACTGCAGCCAGCTTTGCTGCCTTGCCACCAGTTCTCTTAGCACGGTTGCTGCTTACTTGATGATCTTTATGTTAATCTGGGTCAATTTGGGACACTGATGTAACGAATTGCAGAGTTGTCAGTAGCTCTGATCAAAACAAGACTGTGTTTGTCTTTTGTTGTATATGTATGGTTGCATAAAGGACTGCTTGCGCCAGGAAGAGTCTGAGCTGGGGTGCTTACGAGAGGCTGGGGTAGTGGAAAAAGGATTGTGCTGTGAATTACATAAAGGTGTTGCTATGTTGCGCTCCTTACAGGTCTCTGTAGATCAGACGGTTCCTCCAGCCCTAGATGGCAACATGTTGATAAACACAGGCCAGTCAGCTGATAGGGGCAGCACTCAGCCCCTTGGAAGCTCTCAGAATGTAGGAGACCAGGGATATGCCACAACTGGCTCCATTGAGAACAGGTAAGAAGAGCACAGCAGTTCTGTAACGATAGTCTGTTCAATACATTCCTCTTGCTGGTAACAGGGGTGGGGGTACTTAGCATAGGAAACATAGGACAGTATGTGCTGTGCTCATGTCATGTGTCAGCACTGGAAGGCACATGTCACTTGAAGACCATGTTCTGTGACTTAGATGAAGAATGCTGTCCTTGAGTAGTGGCGCTAAAACCAGTCTTCTAGCCCAGTTGTCCAGCACTGAATGGGCATGAGCCTGATTTCCCTCACCCCAACAGTCTGCTCCTTCCAGAACTTTTTTGTGGTCTATTAGCAGAGCACCAAGCCAGGGTTTGAATGGACATGGAAATTAATACCTTCTCTTCTGTGAGGAGAAAGGGGTCCCTCCAGTGCATAGTTGGATCAAGTGGGTTGTTGGAATCCAAGGGTTCCAATCTGGTGGTGAAACACGGTGGGGGAAGTGGTATTAAAAATAAACTACAGTAGCACCTGTTTCCCATGTTAGTATCTTTAAAATGGCGTGTTTTGAATTGCTTCTGAACTACAGTGCATTCAGTTGGGTTTGTATAGCATGAGTAAATCCAGTGCAAAAATGTGCTTACAGCTTTCACCTGTTCTTTAGTCATCTCTGTTTATTCCTTAAAGGTAACTAACTCCTCCCCTTTGCTCTGTGCTTCACTAAGGAGGTTTCCTGAGGCGAGAGCTACATGCGTGGACTCTCCTCCCTTTTGCAAATTACTGGCACATGCGCCAACAACCGAAGATAAAACATGGAACAATTATTGCTGTGAAGAGAAGAAACAGCAGCTCTCCTAAACATCTGCCAAACTAGACTGGCAGCTACAGGACTGTTAAACACAATTTTATTTACTTTCCAGCTCTCAGCAGTCTTCTGCAAGCTCCCTGACTTCTTCCTCCACTCTGATCGAGATTCTTGAAGCCATGAAGCACCCCACGTAAGTTTTGAGTCAAAACATGCCTAAAATCTCACTGTGAGGCTTTGAAGCAGGATTTGATGGGTGGGCACCCAATGGAAGAGTTTCATGGTCTATGGTGGAATAGCTTTTCTTTAGCAATCTTTGTATTATTCAGTTCTAGCCTCTCCCAGCAGGAGTCACTGTACAAATTAAGGTACAAATGTGGCTGCACAGAGTTCAGGTGCTGCAGTCCCAGGTGTGCCTAAGCAGGAATCACTGTAGAGGGAGTAATTTAGGAGCCTTCTCCATTGCAAAATACAAACTTCTGCAGTCTCAGAGACTAACGGTACACAAGCTACAGAGAACTTCAGAATTCTCATTCTGCAGTAGTAATTTTTCTGTGTTTCTGTGTGACTTCAGTTCATGTTAATTACATGCTTAACTTGTTGGGATTCAGTACAGGGATCCAGCTTCTCTCTGAACAGAAGGGCCTCTCTCCGTATTGTTTCATCAGTGCTGAGGTAGTCCACTGGCTGGTGAACAACCTGGAAGGGGTGCAGACCCAGGCTATGGCCATTGACATCATGCAGGTGAGAGAATTGACAAGAGGGCAGGTGGATGAGCCAGAAATGTCCCATTCACTGGGGAAAGTCTCTCTCTCTCTCTCTTATTTAAAATCCTCTTACTAATATATTTTTCAAGAGTGTCTTCACTAATATGTATGTATAAGGAAATGTGACCACTTTCACCAGGTTTTTATACCTTTCCTTCCCCCAATAAGTGTTCGCTTGAGATGGAGATCACAATAAATATGCAACAATGTTTGTTTTGTAAGTCAGATACTGGCTGGAAAAAATATTTTCTTCAATGGTTTGATTTTAGATGTCCTATCACAGAGCAGCATGATGATGTGCAATAGGTGTTGCATTTTTGTCCCTGTTGGTGTGATGGTGGCAGTTTTACATACAATATCACACTGACTGGTGATTACCAAAAGCCTTAATTTTAGCTAGGAGTGTAAGTCACTGCAGTGTGGTTGTATTTTCTTCTAACTGCTGTGGGTACTGGAGCTGTCACGAGAACAGTGAGTATAAAACTGTTCTGTTCAAGGATACTTAAATAAGTACGTACACACACACTCTCTCTCTCTTTCTTTTTTTTCATATGGTAGTTTTTTCTCTTCCCTGTTGAACCACATCAGGGTTTGTGTTTTGAGGCTCAGAAATGCTCTAGAATTCACTTCTACTGAGACTCCACACCAGTTAGCACAGAGAATCCTAGAACCTTTCTGAGCCCTGAAGCCACGTGATGGCTACTTGCAGCTCCCTGAAAACCCATATGTAAGACAAAGGCACATAAGTAAGAGGGCAAACGCTGGAGGTAGTAGGCAGATTGGAAAGAGACTAGTTAGTAGGGAACTTCGAAGGGACAAAATACAATTTATCTGGAAGATGAGGACTTCTGACCCTGTTCCCTACTAGCCTGCTGTGTTTTCGGCACGTCTAGGGAAGCACTGCTGCCGTTCTCATCTTTACAGGTGAGACATTTGAACCTTTAATGTCTCCAAAGGAAAGACTCACTTTCCTAATGTCTCCCCATTCCCACCCCAAAGCCCCAATTCACCATTGAAAGCTGCTTTTCATTTGTTTTTTCTTTAGAAAATGCTGGATGAGCAGCTGATTGTTCACGCATCTGGAGAGGCCTTGCGCACCTTCATCTATGGGTTTTACTTCTACAAGATTGTCGTTGATAAGGAGCCAGACCGAGGTCAGACTTTTATGTAACTACTGAGCTTTCCCCTATTGCCCCTCAGTGTAGACCTTGAATTTTGTTGAGTTGTTGTAGGTGTTGCAGCAGAAGTGTATCCTGATAAGAGATTTGAAAGGGGAGCACTCTTAAATAAATGTTTGGAGGATGGGGGATAGTGTATAGGGATCCAAAGATGCCCTAGCCTTTGTGAATTTAACACCAAAAAATAAAGGGTAATTTAATGACAGATGGACAATTCAACTCTCCCCATCCTCCTCACCACATACCCTTTAGAAAAGATCACCACATTTCCTTGAACTGTCAACTCATAGGATGGGAATCGGAGGACAAATGTGAGATCTCCAGCTCCCTTTGAACCTAGGCTCTAGAAACTCAGGAAGTGTAATGGTAGCCTTGTGTGTTAAGGGGTCCTTGTTCTTGCCTGATGACTCTTTCCCATTGCCTTTATCCAGTGGGTATGCAGCAGCCACCCACCATGTGGCACACAGCAGCAATGGACGATTTCTCCACTTTCCAGAGGAAATGGTTTGAGGTGGCATTTGTGGCAGAAGAGCTCTTGCACTCAGAAATCCCAGCATTCCTCCTGCCCTGGCTTCCCAGCCGCCCAGCCTCTTATGCAAGTAGGCACAGTTCCTTTAGCCGCAGTTTCGGAGGACGGAGCCAGGCAGCCGCACTATTAGGTAGATGCGGAACACAGATGACATCTGGTGAAGTACAAGGGAGTAGTTTTGAAGGGGAATAGCAGCCAACCCAAGGGTATGATCTCACGTGGACCAGTAACAGGCTGCAGATCTCATGCTGGCCGTACATTTGTCATGCAGGTGGTCTCATTGTCATGTCTCTGGGATGCGTTTCACTGGCTGAGAGTAACAAACTGTACTCTTTGTTACCTAAAAGCAAAAAAGTAAAATATTCCCACCTTCCTCTAGAGTTTGAGGAAGAGCTAATACTCATCTCCCATCTTCATGGGGAGCTGGTGTGACTCTTCAGAACCACATGATGGAATTCAGTCCCTGCTGTGCACATGAAAATGATGACATGTAAGAACAACAGAGCACCAAAACTTCACTTAACTAAGTCTAAAGTCTAACACTTGCTCAACAAGTGTTTGCCGGTGGCAAGAGCCCGGTGATGCTCTTCCTGTGGAGTGTAGGAGAGTCCTGTGTACTGTGACACTTGGAGACTGTGATGGCATCAGTCTAGGCTGAAACCCTGAGTAATGGGGAAGAACTCCAGGTCAGACACCTGGGGCCACAATTACAAAAGATACCAGCAGTGTGAATGAACTGGGGTTTTGAATCTGGAACATCAGGGCATGCAATGGGAGTGAGTATCCTTATCCAATCTTGAAATCTCCTTCCATTGTAAAGCACTTCTCACTGGAGTGCCACAGAGACCAGATGGTGCCTTTTCTACCACTAACAGCCAGTGAAACTCACTAGTTATATGTCCTAATATGTGTGCTTTGTCATCTTGTTGCATTTCTAGGCCAGCTTGAGTCACTTGCTCCTGCCATATGCTATATGTTCCCTGTAAAACATGCTAGAAAAGTCATTGCCATAACTTCAGATTTATAAGATGCATCTTATAAAGTCCCATCTAAATTAGAAAGAGAGAATCCCCAATGCTCTTCTATTATATGTTTGACACTTCTGAAGAGAAGTGACATCACCCTTCTTCTTGTATAGTAACTGTATCTTCTAAATCTGAAGCTATGGTAATCTGTCTATATTTTTGAAAGCTTTATTCGAAGAGGAACAGCATAAGAAATAGAAAAATGAGGGGAGGGGTCTAGAACAATAAGCTAACAATTCTATTATCTTAAGCTACCATGTGAGCAGGAGGCTCTTTACCTACTACACACTAAAGCTATCATTTTGGCCAGTACAAAACCTTATTGGCATAATTAATGAGCCAGGTGAACTTGAGCCCACGCTGGTGTCCAGATAGTGTGTGGTTCAGAGGACTGAGGCTCAGGAGACCTAGGTTCTGCTTTTGACACTATGTCTGACTCACCGTGCAGCTTTGGTAAACCACTTCACTTCTCTGTTCCTCAGTTTCCCCATCATAAAATGGGGATAATGATCCGTAATCAGTTTTGCTGTCCTGGGATGAAAAGCGCTTCCATACTGCTGCTGTTGTCCATTATGGTTTGTTCTAAAGGATGACTGGATTTTCCTACAGTAAACAATGTGGTGTTTCCTGTTCTCAGAAGGAAACAAGTTTGTGTGCCACTTCAGTGCTGTTTCTCATCTAAACACTCCAAAAACATTACCAGTACATCTGAGGCAGGAAGCTTTACTAACCCCAATGGCAGCCGGTCCACGTGACTTCATTTGTTCCTCTCTTGGCTTTGGCTGCATTTGATTTCTTCCCCTCCTCCACCTTCCCTAAATGTCAGCCTGTGATATGAAACAGCATGCAAGTGTTGGGAGCTCTGGAACAAGCTCTGTGTACCCGTAAAATCCTTATCCTTGCCAACTTCCCTGTCACTTGCCTGATGATTGTCCCCTTTCCCTTCCCAATGAAAATCTGATCTGTGATATACGTCATCTTGTCCCTTATGATTTATACCAATGCATGCTACACTAGTAATTATAATCATGTACATAGTTAATCTGTGGTTGAAGAATAACCTGTCTGCTCCTCTCCAATGTGAACTATAACTCATTAGTTAATACTGGTACAAGACACAGTTGGGAAGCAGGTGAGTTCTCTTAAAATCAGCCAAGTGTATGGAAAGTCAGAGGTCTTCTATTATAACGTCAAATTAGGACCATTTTCTAAGAACCCATTTGAGTCTCCTAAATTTAGAGACGCTTAAGATGCTAATCCAGTCATAGTTTTGAAGTTTTGGGATTGTTAGGAGTGCTCCTATGGGGATTTGCCTCCAGTTGTTTGGTCTGTGAATAGAGGCACCGGGTAAGGTAGAACAAGACAGTTGGCAGTCTTGATGGAGAGTCCTGTGTTACCAGTAACTTGGAGGCAGAACCATCTAGCAGTGGAGCAGGGAGTTCATTCTTCAGCGTGTGCTAATTTATACAAATTGGCTGGTGTATTATTGTGTCTGGCAGCTGCGCTGGCAGACAGCACCTGCCTTCCTTACTGATTGAGCTGCTTCTGCTTTACCTCCTATTGGGATGCTGCCCTCAAACATCCCAAACTGGGTTTCTGTGGTGGTTCATCATTTACGTTACATTGCATGGCTCCTGAAAAGCTGGTATTGTAACGTTAAGATGAGCCCCCAAGCCACCCACAACAGTGCATCTTCAGTGATATCTGAGTAAAAAGCAGCAAGAAAAATAAAAGAATAAGACGTTTGGTATGTCTGACAATACCTGGCCTAGATGGGAGTTGGAGGAGATAAATTTTTGCCAGGAAGTGATGAGACTTATTTACAAAAGAGCATCTGCATGGTGCTCTCCAAGATGACCACTCTGGCATTTATTATTATTTATTTCTATCTCTTTTTCCGTTGCCAAGCTAAAGTAATTGCAGCATAAACAATAGGATGTTGCACTGTTAACCAGCCTCCCAGAAAATGGTCTCCAGACAAATTAGAACAGAAGCAAAAGTGGGAACTCTGCCTCTGCCCCAATTCCCTCCATCTTGGGGGTGAATTTCAAAACTTAATTGGGAACTTTTAAATGCTAAGATTACAAAATATGAGCAATTCCTTTTCTCTGCTTTAAAAATACCAAACAGTTAATGAAAAACAGTTCAAATATGCAGTTTGGGAAATGTCACAGCAATATTAACACAGCCATAGTGCATATCGTTGGTGTTTTTATGTCCAATATTGAACAGCATAGAAACATATTAAACTAAGTCATGTAATAAGAAAAACAAGAAATGGCAGCCTAGTTTAAGGGGTAGGGCCCTGGACTGGGAGTCAGGAGACCTCGGTTCTATTCCTGGCTTTGCTGCTGACTTGCTGTGTGACATTGGGCAAGTCCCTCCCCCTTCCTGTGCCTCTGTTTCCCTTCCCACCCGTTGTGTTTTAGGGCTGGTCTACACTAAAGCTGTAAGTCGACCTAAGTTACGCTACTTCAGTTACGTAACTGAAGTTGATGTAACTTAGGTTGACTTACAGAGGTGTCTACACTGCACTGTGTCGACGGGAGACACTCTCCCGCTGACTTACCTTGCTCTTCGTGGACAGGAAAGCTGTCTCCCATTGACTTAGTGGGTCTTCACTAGACCCGCTAAATCGACACCACTGCATTGATCGCAGCAATGCCGAGTTAGTTGTAAGTGTAGACAAGCCCTCACTAATTTAGAGTGCAAGCTCTAGGGGTCAGGGACCTTCTTTTACTATGTGACTGTACTATATGGCCTCACACAATGTGGCCCTGATCTTGGAGGGGGCCCCTAGGCACTACAAAAATACTAATTTAAAAAAGGAAAAGAATGTTACCTAAATGCAATAAGCTAAAGATGATAATGCTATAGGAACCTTTTTGGTTTTTTGCCTTTTTAAAAATGTTAATGTGCCGCCTTAACATTGCATTAATGCAGACCACTTTTGTAGGACTCTGGAATACTCCTCTGATGTAAAAATGTGCAGTGTTGTGATTTATATGGAGATATGTAAAGAACATTATCATCAAATTGGAATGCCTCAGAGGCAAATGTTACACGGTTAGCCCTCCATAGCACCCTCTGTTCCACACTGGAATACTACTAAATTATAGAACAGCTCCACTTTTAATTAGTAGGTTCAGGGACTGATTCACTTCCTAGAGGAGAGAGTCCCTGTCTACCCCAGTTTAGATGTCACTGGACTGTTTAGAGTAATATTTTCTGGAGGAAAGGAATTGGGGCAGCAGAGTTCCCTGGTGTGGGTGGAATTCTCTTCTCCTTTTCATTCTTGTGATTTAGGCTAGCAAGATTCTTGGACTATTTTTGTTGTCCCTGAAATGCAAGGCAGGCGGATGAAGCAACCCATGCCTAAAACTAATGTCTCATTTTAATTTTCTTTCTCTCCCCTTCCCCCTCCTGGATAAATTTTTTAAAAAAACTCTTGACTCCATATCTGCATAGCTGCCACAGTACCCGAGCAGCGGACAGTGACGCTGGATGTGGATGTGAATAACCGCACTGACCGCCTGGAATGGTGCAGTTGTTACTACCATGGCAATTTCTCGCTGAATGCTGCCTTCGAGATCAAATTGCATTGGATGGCAGTAACAGCAGCTGTTCTCTTTGAGATGGTAAGGGTCCTTGTGTCCTGGATGCTCTCAAACTTGCCAGGCTGATTAAATGTTTGTCCTTACCTGAGTCTGCAGGGAAATTCAGCAAGGCAATTAGTGGGAAGCCAGTGAAAAGTGCTAGGACAGATGCTGTGGAGTGAAGTTTGTATCTTTTTTGAAGGACAATTTTGCTGATTGTTGCCACTGCTATGGATGTGTGTTGCTGAGTTTGAGTGTCTCTTATCATTGCTATAAATCAGTGTTTAGTCACTCTATCCTAGCTGTAGCATTCTCTTACTTCTAATGGGTTAAATTCACCCTGTGCAGAGGGCCAGCATGAGGCCAAGGTATCATTTTAAGTCCTGCTTGAGCCACTGTGTGTAGGCTTTGACCCTGTGCAGAGAGCTAGCACAGTTTAACCCACTCTGCCTTGAATTTTAAAATGAAGAGCAGTGAAAACGATTTAATGGAGCCCCTTGGGTAGGCAGCCTATTGTCCCAGTTCAGCAAAGAGGCTTTTTAAAAACCCACTGACAACACCAAGGATAAAAATACAAGAAAAACTATTCTCTACATTTGCTGTTTACTTTAACTTTGTTTCTTTTTGTTATTTGGCAACTTCTGTATCAAGAGACTGGCTTGAAATCCCAGACTTTTTACTGCCCATTCAACCTCTCAGCATTGGTCACGTAGATCCTCTTTCAAATGGAAATTTTGTTCCAGTTAAGCAGTCCTTGGCCATTCACTGTAATCAGGCTAAATCAGTTTCCTTAGAAACATCCCATTTTAAGTGCATTCATAAGAATAGCTATAATGGGTCAGGCCAGTGGACCATCTAGCCCAGTATCCTGTCTTCCAACAGTGGCCAGTGCCAGGTGCGTCAGAGGGAATGAACAGAAGAGGGAATGAACAGAACAGGCAATCATCGAGTGAGCCATCCCCTGTCGTCCACTCCCAGCTTCTGGCACCCATAGGCTAGGGACATCCAGAGCATGGGGTTGTATCCGTGACCATCCTGGCTAATAGCCATTGATTGACCTGTCCTCCATGAACTTATCTAATTCTTTTTTGAACCCAGTTATACTTTTGGCTTTTACAACATCCCCTGGCAATGAGTTCCACAGGTTGTCTGTGTGTTTTGTGAAGAAGTTTTTGTTTTTGTTTTAAACCTGCTGCCTATTAATTTCATTGGGTGACCTATGGTTCTCGTGTTGTGTAAAGGAGTAAATAATACTTCCTTATTCATGATTTTATATACCTCTATTATATTCTCCACCCCCTCCCCCCCGACCGACTTCTTTTCCAAGCTGAAAAGTCCCAGTCTTTTTTTAATTTCTCATATGGAATCTGTTTCATATCCTTAATCATTTTTGTTGCCCTTCTCTGTACTTTTTCCAATTCTAATAAATCTTTTTTTGAGATGGGGTGACCAGAAGTGCACACAGTATTTAAGGTGTGGGCGTACTGTGTATTTATATAATGGCATTATGATATTTTCTGTCTTATAATCTCTCTCTTTCCTAATGGTTCCTAATATTCTGATGCTGTACATTGAGTGCAGTTTTTCAGAGAACTATGTACAATGATTCCAAGATCTTTCTTGAGTGGTAACAGCTAATTTAGAGTGCATCATTTTGTATGTATAGTTGGGATTATGTTTTCCAATGTGCATGACTTTGCATTTATCAACACGGAATTTCATCTGCCAGTTTTTCCCAGTCACCCTGTTTTCTGAGATCCCTTTGTAACTCTTCACAGTCTACTTTGGATGTAACTATCTTGAGTAGTTTCGTATCGTCTGCACATTTTTCCACCTCACTGTTTACTGCTTTTTCAAACCATTTAGGAATATGTTGAACAGCACTAGTCCCAGTACAGATCCCTGGGGGACACCACTATTTACCTATCTTCATTCTGAAAACTGACCATATATTCATACCCTTTTTTGCTATCTTTAACCAGTTACTGAGCCATGAGAAGACCTTTCCTCTTCTCCCATGATTAATTAGTTTCCTAAGAGCCTGTGGTGAGAAACCTTGTCAAAGGCTTTCTGAAAATTCAAGTACACTATATCCACTGGGCCACCCTTGACCACCTGTTTGTTACCCCTTCAAAGAATTCTAATAGATTGGTGAGGCGTGTTTTCCCTTTACAAAAGCCTTGTTGACTCTTTCCCAGCAAATCATGGTCATCTATGTCTCTGATAATTCTGTTCTTTACTGTAGTTTCAATCAGTTTGCCTGGTACTGAAGTTAGGCTTACCTGCCTATAATTACCAGGATCACCTCTGGAGCCGTTTAAAAAAATTGGTGTCACATTAGAAATCTTCAGTCATCTGGTACAGAAGCTAATTTAAATGATAGGTCACATACCACACTTAGTAGTTCTGCAATTTCACATTTGAGTTCCTTCAGAACTCTTGGGTGAAGACCATCTGGTCCTGGTGACTTATTACTGTTTGTTTAAACAGTTGGTTCCAAAACCTCCTCTAATGACATCTCAGTCTGGGACAGTTCCTCAGATTTGTCACCTAAAAAGAATGGCTCAGGTTGGGGAATCTACCTCACATCCTCTGCAGTGAAGACTGATACAAAGAATTCAGTTAGCTTCTCTGCACCGGCCTGATCTAATTGATCATTCTGATTTATGTGGCATGCCTTACAAGATTTCAAAATTGTATTTTTTTTATCTGTGCTGCTTTGCTTATGAAGATGATTGCATGCTCAGTATGCAAAGCAGGCAAAGCCCCTTGGTAATTGAGCATGTCTGATTTGTTTTTGGCGAGACAAATTGCTCTTATGCACATAAGTACTCCTTTCCATGCAGCTATACATGATGTGATTCATTATTTGAATCCCTTCACAGGTTCAGGGTTGGCATCGGAAAGCTACATCCTGTGGTTTCTTGTTGGTTCCAGTCCTGGAGGGTCCATTTGCATTGCCCAGTTACCTATATGGAGACCCACTTCGAGCACAGTTGTTCATCCCACTCAATGTTAGCTGCTTGCTGAAGGAGGGCAGTGAGCATCTGTTTGATGGTAAGAAATATTCCCCAGCCAGCTTTGGGTACCTTCTTGCAGGGAGAACTCTCCCTGGGATGTGAATCACACCTACGGTATGTTCACTGGCTGGATAAGATGCCTGCCATTACATTCTCCCCCATCTACTGTTAAGGATACAGCTCATTCAGCATGAAGGGGGAAAGATGTGGAGGGAAGCTGTACTTCAGGGCAGTTGGCACACACCACGGCATCATGTTGGTAGTGAGAGGTGCCCATCATCAGGGAGAGTTCCATGTCCTTCATTCTCCTCTGTTGCCATGACGCTGAATGCTCCTATAGAAACCATATCAGGTAGTTACCCTGCTGTCATTTTGTCAAAATTATAAAAGCCCATTCTGCCAGCAGCTCCCATCCTTCCCACTAGCCAGTCTGCAGTTGTATCTTGCATTTGTTTGTTCGTTCCCTCCTCTCTGAGATTACATTGGCTTCCATGGTTGGCATCCTTTTTGTTGCCATGGTTACATTCTGGGTAGGAAGGTTTGCTCATGAGATTAAGTGCTAGGAACGGCAATCCTTTTTTTCTTCAGCATGACCTCTCCCTCCCTAGTGACGCTATTGTGATAAGCCTCAACTGTAAGCCTTGTCCAGAGGTTAGAGTTTCATGGGTCCCAGCACAGAGAGATCCATCATACAGCTGGTGCAGAGGGATGATCTGAAAAGGAACACGGTTTACAAATTTTAAAAAGTCATTTTGTTGATTTAAATTGTTCTCACCCCTGGTAACACTCTTCCTGGAGTCTGACTGTAAATGCAGAAAGAACAATGAATTTCTGTACGGGTTGTGGTACAGGTGTAGCCCCACTGGCTTTAAACAGGCTATTTTTAATGCTGTGGTGCTCAAAATGGTGGTCACGCTCATTTTTATCTTTTTTCTGATCCTCACTAAATAAAAATGTATTCATGATTTGGGGTTAGGGACCCTCATGGAGGGCTAGTTGGTCTTAACCCCAGGCCTTTCCCATTGCCAAAACGAAGATGATCTTGATGCCCAAAGGTGGGCAAAGTGGAAACATGGGACAATATTTCGATAGTATCACAAGAGCAACAAACCGTGAAACTGCCCCTCTCAAATCCTATGTATTTACTGTTTTATGTATGTTCCTTCCAGGGTCACGAAAGCCAAATCCAGGGTTGGTTTATGAATCAACTGTTGGTGTTTTTAAAAAAACCCTCTTAATTGGATGCGGGGAGTTCAGGGCAAGGGCTGACAGATAAAATAGGACCAAAGGAGGTGGTTTAAAGGAATAGGGGGAAGCACACAATGGAGTTGGCCTGGGAAAGCCTCTTATGGGTTGGTAAAGATTAAATGGTTTCAGTTGGCCTTTGTCTGGTTCTCTTGTTTCAGGCTTTGAACCTGAAACTTACTGGGATCGCATGCATCTGCTCCAGGAGGCAATTGCACACAGGTATGTGCTGAGCAGGGTAGATGAGAGTTAAATAGATCTTTGGGTTAAGTGACTGATAATAAGCAGGTAACTGGGATCTGACACCTGTAGTGAGAGGCCGGGAACAATTTGAGGAGGAATTGAAGGTGTTCTTTTGAACACTGCTTAGTGAGACAGGCCAGTAAGGGTGGAGGAGGTCATTGGAAGGCACAAGTAAGCTTCCCAGTGCCGATCATTCCTGCCTTTGGCTGGCTGTGTAACATCCTGTTATGGATCTTCACAAAGCCTTCAATGTGGTCCCTGGCTGGCAGTTGATTTCATAGTGCTTAACTCAGGCTCTCTTTCTATCATAGAGAAGCTGGCTCTTGGAATGGACCTTTTCTTGCTTCAAAATGGTGTTTTCTTCAGCCCAGAGGGGACTGTGTGTTCCCAAAGCAGTACTAGACATCTGACAGGACTGTCCAGCCTAACCAAACAATTCCTATAACTTGATGCACCATACCGGAAGCCTTTCTGTAGCTTTCTCCTAATTTTGTATGTGTGTACATGCGCACGCACACACAACGGGCCCTTTTAACAGACTGCCAGATAACATCCCAGATTGGGTTATCAGTTCCATTGCTTCATACATTAGCTAGGAGACCAACCCCACCCCCATGCTCAGGAAAAAACAGGATTGGAGAATCTGGGGATCCCTTCCTCCCCTCTTTGCCTCCTTCCCTTTGGGCCATGAGAAGGATGTGCATATGTGTTGGGGAAATAACCCCCCGACCCCCTTCTCCCCCTTTCCCATCCCATGGATTGTAGGAGTCCCAACAGGAATAGCCTCATTCTTTCTAGTGTTTGTTTCCCCAGATTTGGATTTGTGCAAGATAAATACTCTGCCTCTGCATTCAACTTCCCATCTGAGAACAAACCCCAGTACATCCATGTCACAGGTAAGCAATGCTTGGTAGGCAGTGAGAGCCATGGGGGGATTATAGGCAAGGGAGAGCCATTCTTGCACTCCTAGTTCCAATGTTCTCCTTCAGTAGCACTGATCAGCTGGCAAATAGCTGTAGCAACTGGGACAAAGGGGCATAAACAGAAAGCAGTGGAGAGACCAGTCATGTCCTACAATAAGTATAAAGCATTATTACTTTTGCCATTAGTAAAAAGCAGCAGGTTGAGTACCTGCTTTAAGGAATCTCTGAGCCTCGTTACCCTTGCAGGTAGCAGTGAGGTAATGCTGAGTGCATCTTTACCTGCTACCCGAGACAATAAATGAAACTCAGTCTAGTTTTCCTTTAGAAACCATTTGGGTCAGCTGACAATGGTAGGACCTAGACTTGACCACAGATTAAACTCCTGTCCATTTCCTACAGGGACGGTTTCTCTGCAGCTGCCTTACTCCAAGCGGAAATTTTCCTGTGGGCAGCAACGACGGCGGCGCAACTCCACCAGCTCAACCAATCAGAACATGTTTTGTGAAGAGCGCATTGGTTACAACTGGGCCTACAATACCATGCTGACCAAAACATGGCGGTCCAGTGCCACAGGGGATGAGAAGTTTGCAGATCGGTTGCTGAAAGACTTCACAGAGTTCTGCTGGAACAAAGATGGCCGGCTCGTTCTGTTCTGGACTGGCTGTCTGGATAAGATGCATGCCAGTGCACCATGAGATAGTGCATCTGCCGGATTGAAAATTAAAAGCTTGGGAGTGTGATGAGGAAGAAGATGCAGAGAACAACCAGATAAGACCATTCTTAGGGTGAATTTACCTTGGAACCCAGCCTAATCTGAGCAGTATTCCTATTGATAATCAATAGAATCTGAGTTGGCTTTTGGGAGAAGAGACTATATCCCAGGGCCACTCCTATCCCACCAATACTGATCACTTGAACAGAGCCATGCTTCAAATAGTTGCATCCCCTACTTGCCAGAACTCAGCTAAACTGAGTGAAGGCAAGACTTTGAGACCCGGGGTTTGTTACAGGGAAGAGGTCACCATACATTTCTGTGATCTTTGGAAATGACCAGATGTTGTAAGCCTGTGACATGTCAGGCAAAATCATGCCTCACATCTCTGGCGTGTATGTTTGTGTGCATATGTAAGATACACTGTAATATACAGTCATGGTAAGTGTTTATATGTTTTAATATATTAAATAAAAAAATGCAGAAAATCAAACGTGTAATGTTGTTCTGCCATAGTTCAGGCAGTGAGTAAAATAGAGAAGGAAGTTCTTTCCTATAGCAAGCATGAAGCTTTAATGATCATGAAAAGGTCACAGTTACTTTACATTTCAGTTGAAGTGGGTCTCTGCCCTTTAAGATTTCAGGACTTGCTGTTCTGGGCTCTGGACCCAGAGATGTGTGTCATGCTGCAGGAGCAAGGAATCGGTTGCTGTAGGCAAGGATCCAAGTCTAGGGAGAAATCAATGACAGCTAAACATAAGATGCAGCTGATTACAGGAATGAGGAAGATTGTGAACAGACAGGAGAGAAAGATCATAAACATTGTTTCAACAAAAATGTGTCTTTATCACAAAAAAGTTTCTGTATCCGAGACTCATTGTTTGAGTGACTATATCTGATATCAGATAGTACTCTGCCTACCACCCTCTTCATTTAATTCATCTAAGTGTATTGTAATTACCAGTGCATGTCTGATTCCTATTAGATGATTTTTTTTAAAGTTATCTCCTACCATTCACATACCTTGCTGTCACCTAGTTTACTCAACTGGATTACTATGAAAAGTACCTCTTTTACATAGAAAAAAAAGCTTAGTTACACTAAGTGGCTATTGTATATGTACAGGGAAGTGTGTGGGGAGGGGGGAAGCAAATCACATTGGAATGTTTACTTAAAGGTTTATAAACGACCCCTTTTTTTTTTAAATGAGACCACCCCGTCACAGCTATTTGTTGGTCTCTAGCGTTCAGCAGCTCTATTTATTTCTGGAAGGTCCAGTCTACACTGTAATATGTTTAGACTGTAAGTCCCTCAGAAACCTAACTTTGAATGAAAATGCTGCGCCGCCTCTACTAGCCCGTGCGTTGCTTTTCTTGCAGCACTGGGGGGGTGCTGTGGGGTGGGACGAGCGCTCTGGCCCTGGGCCCTGGAGCGGTTACGGGCGCTGTGCCAGGAATCAATCGGTCGGCAGCAGGAGCGCTCGCCGGAGTGCAGAGCCCCAGCGCCGGTCCTGCAGTGGGTGTTTGCCCGGGGCGCGGCCCACGGGCGCCGCGTGGGCGGGGTGGGGCCCCGAGCTCCTCCCCGCGGCAGCGCCTGGCGCCGCTGGGACTCGGAGCCCGGCCGGCGCCACGGCAGCCGATGCCCGCCCTCGGGAGGTACAGCGCGGGGCGCGGGCTGGGGCGGCTCAGCCTCCCGGGGGGCTCTCGAGGCCGGGCAGCGAGTGACCGGCTCCCCGGGGCCAACGCAGCCCGCCCCGGCCGGGACCCGCGGGGTGCGCACGCCGGCCCGTGCCCTCGCTGCGGGGAGAGCGGGCAGGGGCTGGGGGAGGCGGGCTTGGTAGGGGCCGCAGCGCAGCAGCTTCTGCCGGCACCTGAAACGCGTCTGGAAAAGAGGTTTTAAAAGTGCTGTTCCAGACCCCTCCAGACACCTTGGGGGGCTTCTGCCTGGGTGTCGTGTAACGGCCTGAGTCCCCTGGCTTCTCCTGCTGGCATTAGCTTAACCACTCTGCCATGCCCCGGCCTCGGTGGGTGTGTGCTCGGCCTGTTAGCCAGGGGAGAAGAGAAGGCCTTTTTATCCCGAGTTCCTGGAGTTTTCACAGCTGCATTTGTATGTAGTGGATATCACATGGGAAGTTCATAAGCCTCCATCAGAACAGTATTAGCGCTGTCACACCACGGGTGTTGTAGGGGTTTCCCCATTGTGCCCGGGAGACTCTTCTTGGCCCACGGCGTGTGGGATTTCCAACCCCTGGGCATGCCCCATACCACTCTTTCACAACTTTGCACATATTCAAAAACACAATTTCAGATGTGCAGTCGGTTTTAATTGCTGTGGGCTCGTGTAGAATGACTTCTTCCTCCCACCTGTCCACCTGTGTGTTTTGGGTTTTTTTAAGTGATGCCTTTATATGCTTTTGGTTTTGTATTTTAATGTTCACCTATTGTTTGCAGGCTAGGAAATTCATTTTAAGGTGACTTGTTCAAGGACAACTGGGATCGACAGTGTGGTTGTCTGATGATAAAGTGTTTGTCCTGATTATTTCTGGAGCCAAGATGAGTTGTTAAAATTAATCTGTTGTATGGATATTGCATGTCCCTACCTCAAGGACAAGGCTGCTGAGCCAATCAGCACTTAAAATTCCTGTGCGTGCTGAGGGCCTGATCCAGTGCCCCTTGAAGTCAGTGGAGAGATTTCTATTGACTTCAGTGGGTGTTGGATTTGTTCCTGTCTGACTTGAGGTTGAAAATGAAAACTGGACTCCCAGTTCAGAACCACTGTCAATGCAACTAGGGCTTTGTCCTCACTAGAAAAAAAAAAAAGTGCATTGTTAACCCATGTTAAGCTAACCTGTGTTAAAATCTTGGTGAAGACAAGGTTGTCGTTTTAACTCATGTTAGCTAGTCAAGGTAAACTCAACAGTAGAATTTCCTAATCTTCAAGAAATAGATTAACAATAAAACTAATGCTAAGCAGCCAAATAAAGGCATCATTTACATAAAAAGGTGGGGGGAAAGGGGCGGGAGAAGACTTAAGCATGGGCCAACAATGATTAAATGCCAGGGTTTACCTTGACCAGCTAATACGTTTTAAAACCTACAACTGCCTTGTCTTTGCTAGGATTTTAACACAGATTAGTTAACAAATTTAAAAATACACCCTTTTCCTCATCAAGAAAAGGCATACGGCTTTGTCTTCACTGCAGTAAAAAGTGTGTGCTTAAATCAGTGTCGTTATCTCAATGTGAAGTCCTAGTGGAGACCAGGCTCTGAAGTTTTCACCTCAGTGAAACCTGAGATCAACTACCCGTGCCTTATCTCTACTAGGTTAATACAGTGAGATGGCCACCTCGATGCAAAACCACACCTTTTTTGCAGTGAAGGCAAAGCCTGAGGGTCGGCAATGGATGACTTGCCCACGTGGTCCAGTCCAGTGGTTCTCAAAGCCCGTCCGTCGCTTGTTCAGGGACAGCCCCTGGCGGCCCGGGCCGGTTTGTTTACCTGCCGTGTCTGCAGGTTTGGCCGATGGTGGCTCCCACAGGCTGCGGTTCCCCGCTCCAGGCCAATGGGGGCTGCGGGAAGCAGCGCAGGCCGAGGGATGTGCTGGCTGCCCTTCCCACAGCCCCCATTGGCCTGGAGCGGTGAACTGCGGCCAGTGGGAGCTGCGATCAGCCGAGCCTGCGGACGCGGCAGGTAAACAAACCGGCCCGGCCCGCCAGGGGCTTTCCCGGGAGAACCACTGGTCTGGTCTACTTAGCTAAACTCCTTCTCTGTCTCTTAGCCAGTTGCAGTCTGTCCCAGGGGTTCTCAGACTTTAGTGCCCTGTGACCTCCTTCTGACAACAAAAATTACTCCAGGACTCCAGGCAGGGGGACCGAAGCCTGAGCCCCCATCCAAGCCCTGCTGCCCGGGGGGAGGGGCCAAAGCCAAAACCTGGGCAGTGGGGGTTGGGCTTCTGCCCTGGGCCCCAGCAAGTCTAACGGCAGCCCTGGCAACCGCATTAAAATGGGTTTGCAACACACTTTGGGGACCCAAGCCACAGCTTGAGAACCACAGTTCTATCCTCTCCTTCAAGAGGAGCATATATGGCTAATTCTGTAGGTACCTCTTCCAAAGTCCAGTGTGCAGAGCCGTTACCACTGGATGGCATTTACAAGAATACAAGAGACCAGTGAATCAGCTACAGGTCACTTGTGCCTGTAATTTATTGCACTGTGGAATTTTATATGCTCCAATGGGCAGTAAGTAACTTGATCTCACCTATCCGGACTGAGGTTTTAGTTATTCCATTCTGCTAGGTAATTAGATTTTGCTCAACCTGGATGGTGGTTATACTTATGTAGCAGACTAAGTGTTTTGGGGGAGGAGCATTTTTATAAATAATTATTCTAAAGATCCCACATATTCAATGTATTTGCTCTCTCTAACTTTTACTGATGCTCATTTGCCCTGTATTTTAGCAAGAAAGGGCCTTTGCTCTCTAAGTTGGATGATTACAAAGTGTTCCACTGTCTTGTCATTTGGGGCAAGTCACTGCACCTCTCTGTGCCTTAGTTTTCCCACTTGCAAACCTGGAATGCTGCTTGTCTTACAGGAGGATCGAGAGGCTTAATTACTCTTTGTAATTTGAGAAACTCAGGTAAAGTGCTATAGAAGTGCAGCGAAGTATTTTAACATATAGTAATTAGAATTAGAAGTTAGCAATGCGTCTTGATTGGGAGGGGAGTGTTCATCTAGCAGCTCAAACATCAGATGCTGTTTCTTTGTTGCATAGAAGAGGTGTCCAGAGGAATGTAAGCATGAAGCGGTTCATGGCGCTGCTTAATAAAAATAAAAACAAGGACCCTCCACAGGCCAAGCTGCTGGATCTAGCAGGACAACTCTGCCACGATCTTCAGAGCATGTCTCCCAGCCTGGAGAAGCTGGTTGAGGCAATGATGGGGTGCAAGCTTCAGGAATATTTCCTCACCAACATCAATGTAGTCCGAGCCTGTGTGCTTGTCCATATCCACAGAGGTCAGCATGACACAGCCTGCAGACTCCTGGAGGTAGGATTGTGTTCTTGGTCACTTCAGTGAAACTACAGGGAGGGCAGGAAGTGGTGTTAGACAAGCTATGATAACATACATGTCAGGGGTCAGAACATCAGTGTTACAGCAACAACAAGTAGGAGACTAGCCTGTTGGGGTCCCTGAGGAGTTTGAGGGAGCAGTATACAATGCTGAGCTCTGTAGGGAAATCATGGACAAAACATCTGTTAGTAAAAGAAAGTAATTTTTGGAATGTAAAAGACTCCAGGGACCTCACAAGTGCAGTTCCCATTGGAATTGGGATCCTTCTTGTGCTTAAAGCTTACCAACCACGTCCTTAAGTGTCTTGCTGAATCAGGTCCTGAGTGCTCCACCACTTGTAGGATTGAGCCCATGGGTGGGATGGTGTGAGGAAGCTTGGGCTGCCAGTGATCATGCTGTGTGTGTTCTGTGGAGAGAAGAGACTTTAGTTTCCAGAGCTGTCGGCTTAGGACCATTCACCAGGTCTAAATTCACCGTTTTTTAAAAAAGGCAATAGGTGCATAATGAGCTCTTTTCTGGCACGAGGTGTCCTGTGCAGGTTAGAGGAGTAACAGTGGGCCATGCCAGAGACTCATACTTTTGAGGAATGCTACCAACTCAGCTGATCCAGTGTGAATCCCTTTCAGTACATTTCAGGATGCTGAGGTTTTTTTTCCCCTCTGTAAAAGTCATTGGTTGACTGTCTGGAGAGGGTGTGCTCAGCCCTGCCATTGTCTTAGTGTTGCAGGGCGAAGGAAAAGAAGGAGCTGCTGCAACTTTGGAATGAGATCCACTACCACAAAGTCATGGAGAAACACCACATAGATTCCTTGACACCGGTGCAGAAATTCCGGTGCAGGAAGAGGTACCTTGGCAGTGGGATGATCTGGTGCTCTTCCTTTACTGTGATTTGGGGGTGTGGTGGATGGAAACTAAAAGGCTGTATTCGCACCCTAAGATGGACATTTCTTGGGGAACAGGTTTCACCGTTAGCTTGAAACTTTGGCCTACTCCTATTGCAATCAATGGCAAAACTTCCATTGAGTTTAATGGCACAGTTTTGGGACCTTGGTGATTATACTTTCTTTTTTGCACAGGAATCCTCCACCAGTTTCCCTGTGTCCTGAAGGCATAAAGAATCGAAACTATCCAGAAAGAGTGCGCCAAAAGCTGCACAGATTTGCTGCAAACGTGACAATGAATCCAAACAAGGATCAGCGGGTATGGATGCTATATGTCACAGTGTTACATAGGCTGTTGCTGAATGTTGCCTTGCACAGGAACAGCAGCAACTACTGTGATCAAGGCAACCTAAATGTTTCCAATCTAATCCCTTGTTTCAGTCAGTTTGGACTGAAGTTTCTCATGTTTGATCGCTGCCCAAAGGGCATTTTAATATTTTTTTAAGCTTAAGGAAAATAAATTCAGTTGTTCTGTGGAGCAAAGAAGTGGGAGAAAAAGTCTTCCCTGTTATAATAGTGTTTTAACAGCTGTAGGTGTGGAAATGGCTGGGTGAAATTTGGCAGGGAAATAGCTATCACTAAGAAGCACTGTAGGTGTTCTGGTGCTAACTGGTTGTGATTTGACTGAGTTATAACCCATTTAAAAGTACACTGAGGGCTTGGCTACACTGGAGAGTTGCAGCGCTGGTGGTGGGTTTACAGCGCTGCAACTTAGTCACCGTCCACACTTGCAAGGCACATACAACGCTGCATCTCCCTGGCTATACTCCTGCTCTGCCTGGGGTATAAGGATTGCAGCGCTGGTGATGCAGCGCTGCTCCGCAAGTGTGGCCACCAAAAGCGCTGTAATTGGCCTCCGAGGTATTCGGAGGTATCCCAGAATGCCTGTTCAGCCACTCTGCTGTTTTGTTGTGAACTCCGGGCTCCCGGAGCTGCTTATCTAAAAAACAAAACACAGCTCCTGTTTGCTCCAGCAGAGGCAGGCAGGGGGATTCTTTTGGAATGTTCACAGCTAGTGTTTGCTTGAGGAGAGAAGCAACACGGCGTGGCGGGGGAGGGGGGAGTCCGTTTTGGAGCAGCTGTTTATCTGGTCTGAAGGCTATTTGCATTTAGTGAATAAGAGAGGGGTGGGGGAAGGGGTCCAAACTTTTAAAATGATTGAAGGTTGGTGCTGTGTATCTTCCAGTCCTTAGAACTTGCAAGGCAGGGAGCTGACACAGCGTCAGCTCCAAAAATCCACTCTCTCTGTCTCCCCCACGCTCCCTGTCACACTCCACCCCACTCCCCTCTTTTGAAAAGCACGTTGCAGCCACTTGAACGCTGGGATAGCTGCCCATAATGCACCACTCCCAACACCGCTGCAAATGCTGCAGATATGACCACACTGCAGCGCTGGTAGCTGTCAGTGTGGCCACACTGCAGCGCTTTCCCTACACAGCTGTAGGAAGACAGCTGTAACTCCCAGCGCTGCACACCTGCAAGTGTAGCCAAGCCCTTTGTTTTCTTGCTAGACTTGTAAAGTTTGCAGCCAAGATAGTCAGCCCTGTGCATATGTGCATCTAGCTTAGCTGGACAGAGACAAATGTAGTGAAAGTGGCCTCTGAATGAGCCAGGACTTGGCAGGAATCCTTGTCTGATTCACTGTTTTATAAGGTAAAAACTGCAGCGCTCCTAAAATTTTCACACAAGGTGCTCCCTCCTTCAAGCCCCCAAGGTTTATGGGGAACAGGTTATTCTGGGCATATTTAGCTTAGTTCTGCGGTGTGAATTTTGTTTTTTTTAAATATTTTTCATTAAAACAGCAGCAACTTACAAAAATCTGTGTTAAGAGAGTGCTACGGTTGCTCAGTTAAGCACTTAAAAGTCAGGAAATGACAGTGGAAAGTAGCACACTAGACCATAACATTGTCCTGTTGAGTGTGGGCATTATGATACATGATCATGTAATTTATCAAGTAGTTGAATATTATAGATAATTTTTCTGCAGCCTTAGATATGTGCATGTGTACTACTTTGAGTCTCTTAAAGTTATTTTATGCAATGCACAGAACAAGCTATTCTTACGCAGTATTCCGCTGATAAAATATAACAACATAGAATAATAGTGAAATTTGCTAGCATGTATAAGGCCCCCAAGTTTGTGACTAAATTAGCCTTGTAGTTAACTTCCTTGTTCCCTGAATTACAGCCCAGGAAGGTTGCACTTCTGATTGAAAAGAAAATATATAATACATGTATGTTGACTAAATTATTAAATTACTTACTTGAGAGAGAAGAAAATCTATTATATAAATAGCCAAAATCAATAAAGACATAGTTTCATTATCACAATAATAATATAGTAAATTTAAAAGTATGAAAATATATTACAAGATGCTACACATGTATCTAACATAGAAAAAAATGTTATGCTGTAGTTAAGAAATCTATGCTCATTTAATGAAAGATTATAGTAATGAATATATACAAGGGAGAAGAGTAAAGGTTATATGTGCAACCTTAACTGTGGCATTTCTGGACTTTTGATGGTTTAAATCAAATGTTCTCTTAATGTAGAGATTTTAAAGAGATACACCAGAGATTTTACAGACCTGTCGTAGATTATTTTTTAAGGCCAGAATCGACCATTATGAGAGTTTAGTCTGCATAAGGCAGGCCACAGAATTTCACCCAGTGATTCCTGTGTTGAGCCCAGTAATTTGTGTTCCAATGGTGAATTACCTTCACTTTTAAAAATGTGCTTATTTCCATTAGTTGGTTATTTATATCAGTTAAATTACAAATAAGGCAAAAACCCATTGGGATTCTTGGGGTTCCCTTTCTCAAATAGGATGTAAAGGGAGAATTAACTTTTTCTGTTCTCTTCCTCCTTATGAGCTGATCAATCAGTGGGAGCCATGCATGTTTTTCCAAGAACCTGCATGATGGTCTGGAAGTTCATATTGTCTGATTGCTTTTGGAAACTGGAGGGACGAGCATGGTTATTTGGTTGTGGTTTATTCTTTTTCCCGTGGTTACCTGGATTTGCAGGAGAGTTTGGCTCAGGATATGAACCTGCAGCCAAGTCAGGTCTATAACTGGTTTGCCAATTACCGTCGTCGTCAAAAAACGCGGCTCAGTCGGCTGGAAAAGCTCATCAGCTCAATCGATGAGGAGCCTTCAACTCACCAAGCAAGACATCAGCCTGATAGTGGATCCTGCATTCCACAAGCTGCAGGTTGGTCTCCTCCCAGTAGGCTTGGGATGTGGGTCCAGGCAAAAGGAAGCCTGTTTTGGGATCATCTCATGATAAACAGAGGGGCACTATTAGCTACCCCTGCTTCCTTGGGATCAGTAACTCAGCATTACTGAATCAAGCAGACATGGCAGGATTATGCTCTGATACACAGGCCTCCCCTTTGCGCTGTTAGAATAACAGACTCATAGAATATTAGGGTTGGAAGATACCTCAGGAGGTCATCTAGTCCAATCCCCTGCTCAAAGCAGGACCAACACCAATTAAATCATCCCAGCCAGGGCTTTGTCAAGCCAGGCCTTAAAAACCTCTAAGGAAGGAGATTCCACCACCTCCCTAGGTAACCCATTCCAGTGCTTCAATACCCTCCTAGTGAAATATTGTTTCCTAATATCCAACCTAGACCTCCCTCACTGTAACTTGAGACCACTGCTCCTTGTTCTGTCATCTGCCACCACTGAGAACAGCCTAGCTCCATCCTCTTTGGAACCCCCCTTAGCCATCAGTGTGTGGAAATAGGGAGTGTATCAGTCACCTCCTCCCTGCAGCACTCTATTCCTGTTGGGCATCATTGTTGACACAGTGGGTATCAAAAGGGTTATAGCAGAGTTGCTCCCTACTGCTGCATCCAACTGTTACCATGGTAGACACCACTCTGGAGAGGGTATAGCAGGTGTCATGGCAGTTGACAGTGCTCATGCATTGGTGAAGTTGGCATCTGATTCCTTCCAACCCCACACCTCCATGGATGTAGCATGTCACTTTCCTAATGTCTTGCCCTTCACCAACCTGGGAAGTGAAAATCAGAAGGTTGCACCTACATCTCTCACGCTACCCAAATGCCTTATCAAGGATTGGACTGGATGCAAAGCGCCTATCTCGGTCATGAATACTAAGAGTTGCTAGCAACACAATAATAGTTAATAAGTAGAGGAATCCCGCTCCGCAAGCTAATAAGTAGGGTAGCCCAGTGCAGACATGTGACCCTGGACCCGCAATTCACTCCAGTAAAACTCAATACCAAACCTGAGCATTTCCAGTGCACCCTTCCAGGGTCATAACCAGAATTCAATCATTAATAACGATGGGGAGAGCCCTGTTGTATTTGCCCACTAGCACCAACCTTTGTTAGTTTCCTTTCGGCATCACAACTGTACTGACCCTAGGGCTCCCAGGAGTCTCGTGTTACCGGCCCTGTTCTATGTCTTGCAGAGGCATTTCATGCAGGCGTTGGCTCAGATCAGAAAGAGATTATTACCCTTGGGCCCTGTGGTCCTGGGTGGGAGCATTCAGCTGCGGTTCTGGACTGTTCTGCTGATGGGACCTTTTCAAAGTTGCTGGAACCCAGGTGATGTATGAGGGAGACTCATCATTTTAGCAGAAGTGCAGTGACGGTGTGACTTTAACCTTCCGCACAGGACTAACATTCCCATCAAGCTGGCAGTGCCCAGTGAGACCAGTTTGGAGCCTTGACTCCTTTCATAGATGGGAGTGATCAGTGCCCCCAAATCAGCTTCAGCCATTCTGAGCAGCTGGCACAAACTCCCCATCCTCCTGGACTGGTGCTCCGGGGTTCAGTGGGCAGTGACTCCTTTCTAGGAGAGAGGGGGCTTGGGGTGGAGCTGGTATCGGTACTGAGCAGCACTCTCTCCCATTAAGAGATGATGATGCTCTTAGTAGAGCAGTAAAGATACTCTCATTCTCTGTATCACCACAGCTTTCTGCAGAGCAGTGAGTTACAGGAAATGAGGTCAACTAAAACTTCAGTGACCCCTCTCAACACTGAAGAGCCAGCAGCTTTCTGCACTAAGACTGAGCACGGACTAAGCCTTAGCTCTGCCACCATGGAGACCAGACAGACGTCAAGTTACACTGCCACTAGCCCCTGTCTGGAGAACGTTGTCCTGTGCTCCTGTGGCTCACATCCCTTCCAAACAGAACATCTGGACGCAAGGCAGCCAACTCCCAGTGCAGAAGGAGTCTCCGGCGCAAGCAGCCAGTGCCCCCTGTGGAGCCCTGGTACAGCAGGTTAGTGCAACTGCCCTCTGTTCAGAGCCATTGTTGGTTTGAAAACTCCTTGATTTTTTTGGTCTTAGACCTTCCTGCTTCCATGGGCAGCTCCTCTGTCTAGTGACAAGCAGGGGAGCTGGGCTTAACCTGAGCTCTTGGGTCCTGCTCCCAACAGGTCAGGGAGCAAGTCTGAAAATCTAGACCACTGGACTTGACGTGGGTTTATTTTTACCCCTGTACCCCTTTGCTCGGGCTGCTGGCCCTCCAGCCACTTCTGTGGAGCCACGCTTACGCCTTAGCTGCTCCTCTGGCCAACTCCCTTCAGCTGTTCGCTGTTCACCTTACTCGGCTGCTGGCTTTTAAGGATTTAAACCCCCTTGGTTCTCAACAGCCGAGTGCTGCTTGCCCTGGCATTGGCTAGGCAATCCCTCTCAGCAGGCTCTCACCTCCAGCCTGTGTGTCACTCCAGGGTACCCAAGCCCTCCTGCTAGCAGAGAGTACCAGTCCTTCAGAAACACCCCCTTTTTCACTTTCTTTTGTCCTTACTCCTCCTTTTGTCTTTCGTACCTCTCCCTTCCTTTCCCCTGCCTTCTCACTTGCTCCATCCTGTCTCACCCCATGTAGTTCACTGATCCTGCAGCTTCCCCCTGTCTTCTCCCCCTTCTCTGGAATGGTCTCATTTGGACACATTAATTCATGTCTCCAGAGCCGAGAAGGGAAGTTGGATGGAAGCAGGTGGGGAGAGGAGCAGCCAGTTGTGCAGCAGCTAGGTGCCAGCTAATTACTGTGGCTGGCCATAATTGCGGGTGTGGGATTGTGGTGCGTCAGTCACGCAGCCTCTGATGAGGAAGGCTGGGTTTGTGGGCTGAGCCTTGTTATCTGCAGCTCTCTTAACATTGGCATTTACTCCAGCAGGTGTCAGAGCTTCTATGAGCAGGGTCCCTCAAGGTGGCTCTATTGAGGCCAGTTCAGAAAGCATCAGTCACCAGGCAGAATTAGAGATTGAAAGTTTCGTGCTTAGAGAAGGACAGCTAGGGTCCCTGGAAGCCATCCTTCCCGACAGGTAACGGGAGCGGAGGACAACTGAGAATGGAGGTCTGTGATCAGTCCTTTCCCTGGTCTCCAGCCTCCCTGCCTTTGAGTAGGGAGCAGTGATGATACTTCCCACTCTGGGGGCCTGATTCTCCCACTGCCCTGGCCTTGTATTGACGTCTTCATCTGTGCCCAGTGGTGTGAAATGCTACATAATTGCACTCACTGTGTGCAGCGTAAACGGCTCCACATGGTGCAGGGCAAAGGAGAATCAGGCCCCCAGTCTTGTACAAGAAGGGGCAAATCCATTCCTCCCACCCCCATCTGAACTGGGTTCAGCATCTGAACTGCTTGCCCAGCTTGTTTCTAACAGTGGATGCCACACATCCTGACTGTGATGGGCCCATCCTCAATCCTGACAGTAGGGTCTATGGAGCCTGTGAATCAACCTGAAATAGCTTTTGGAGATGCACAGCATCAGGACAAGTTTGTTCCATACAGCAGGCTATCAGAGGTGGCAGCCCCTGAACTCCAGCTGCGCCGTCTGTCTCCTTCTGCGCCAAGGTTTCTGTCTGTACCAGATGTTTCATTGTTGCAGGTTTCGCCCTGCAGGTTTTGCAGCTCATGGGATGCAAAAATGTCCTGGTACCATCATGATGTTACATAGCAGTAGATGCCACAGAGCAAATATCATGAAGTTGCTTTTGTTTGCTGACCTGCAGGACAAAATAGAAGCCGCAACCTCCTATCCCAGCCCTTCTCCTCCATTTTTTTTTTACCATTTGTGTAATAATGACATTATCAAACACTATGTAATTAATTCTCACAGAAGTCCTAGTAGGTAGGTAAGCATTATTATCCCCATTTTATAGATGAGGATACTGAGGCATGGAGAGGTTATGTGACTTGCCAAGGGCACAAAGGGAGTCAGTGTGAGGGGTGGGAATAGAACTCAAAACTTCTCATTCCCAGTCCCCTGCTGAAACATCTTGATACTTTTCCTGTCTTCCCCAGCTGGCCTGGTGCCTGCAGCTCATGCTAGGACTAGCATTTCAAATATCCTATATTAGGTGGTTTGGGATTGCCCAGGCCTGGAGATTGTAATAGACACAATGGGGCAGGGCTGCAGGCTGAGTTCTGGGATTCACACAGTCTTAAATAGCAACTAACATTCAAGAAGGATCATAGAGGAGCCGCTGGTGACGTTCTGGCTGGATTTAAAACCGTATGTTCTGTTTCTAGAATGAATCATATTTATTTTTAAAATATGTTCTGCAATTAGGGGAAATATATGGTAAATGTCTCCTTGTTTCAGTATGTGACTTGAGTACATAGCCAGTGTCAAGAAGCTGCATGCCATCCCTCCTTATCATACTCCTGGCAATGGTAACACTTGCTGATTGCAAGGACACCTAGTCATGAGGATAGAGTTAGTTTCCTCTTCTCCTGTCCCTGCTGCGACTGCTGTACATTGACTTATTACCTGCCTCAGTTTCTCCCAGGAGAGTCCTGAAATTGGCACAAGATGTAGAATTTTCAAAAGGCATTTAGGGACCTGAGTCTCATTAAAAGCCAGTGGGACTTAGGGGCTCGTTAGTCACTTAGGTGCTTTTGAAAATGTTACCCATGGAGACTGGAAGCCACAGAGGATTGTCCTTAATTGGCATGGGCTAGACTGCTAATCAGTGGACATCTGGCCCAATGGTGAGAGGGGAAAATCTTTGTGCTTGGTGGGCCACTGTAACCCCAGCTAATCTTTGACTCAGAAGAAAAGCTCCGGTTCCTTCCACTCAATTAGAACAACAGTAATGAATAATAATATCACACTTATGTCCTTCCATCTGAGGATCTCAGCTATTAATGAAAGGAGCCTCTCAAACACCCTGTAAGGCAGGTCAATGGCATTGTCCCCACTTTACAGATGAGAAAAATGAGGCCTAGAGAGGGACATGAATTACCCAAGGTCACATGCTGTCAGTGCCTGGAATGGACTTCCAACCACATGGTCTCACTACTAGATCACCCTCTATCCCTAATTGGTTGGTGACAGTTACAGGGACAGATCTACAGATCAACCGAGGGAGCCTCAGTCTGCTTCTGTCTCATTGTAAAGGTGCTCACCCTGACTGGACTCAGCCTGAAAGCTCATTAGAACAACTGCAGATTTCCTGCATCTGTTCATAGTCTGTCTTAAGCCCCTGGACTGTATCCAAATCCGGCTTTGTGATTTGCAGGGCCCAGGGCTGCAAGGAAGGAGTGTGGGGGAGGGAATCAGACTATCTGGTCATGCTGCTGGGTGGGACAAGTTGTGTCCAGCAAGTAAACTGTGGCTCTGTGTGGGTCCCCAAGCAATGGCCAACCTTGCTGTATCCTCCTTCCTCCTCTGGTTGGAGTGAGTGAAATTTGGCACAGCTCATGATTCATGCAGAGCAAAACTCCCTAGTGATGGGCATTTGAAACAAAAGCCCACTCACCCCCATGAAGCAAGAAAACCTGGATATTACAGACAGCATATTGGTATAGGATATACAAATGCTTCGATGCTCATTGCAAATTGTGGATGCTGCCTGCATTGTTGGGACCCTAACTCAGGCTGCTGGGAATGCTTCTAGCAATGGGTCCTCTGCTCTGCATCTGCTGTAAGCCAAGTGACAGTGAGGAGTGTTGCTGGGAGCAGGATGGACAGTGCTGCAAACACAGCAGGCAGGATCTGGATGTACCTCTGAGACTTTGAGATGGTTATTGAGAGAAAGGGAGAGATGCATTCCCTAGCACCTGTGGCTCTGAGCATAGCCAGCATTTCTGTTCTGACCTTTGGGAAAGCCCAGATGTGAAGTCTGGATGAGGGGCAAGCTGCAGGCTGAGATCTGAGACTCTCTGCTAGAGGCCTTGAAAGACTGTAGAGGCGGCACTGAGGATGTTTTGGTTAGTTCCAAAAGCTGTGTATTTTGACTCTAAAATCATTGTTTTTATCATATTCTCCAGGATAGACACAATCCTTGGTAGATATCTCCTTGCTGTAGAGTGTGTTCTGGGTACATAAGCAAAATCTGGAATCTATGTGCCAGCCCTCTTTAGCACTCCTGGCAGTGACAGTACTCTCACTGCAGGATCTGTTTAATCATTCTAATAAGGGTGGGGAGGGGGTGTGGGTTTATGTAGTGCTCACCACCAGTATGTGCACAGAACCTTCTCCTGCAAACGTTCCTCCAGACCTGCTGCTGGGAGGCTAAAGTAAATGGTGGATTGTGCATGATTGCAAAAGGAACACAAGGAGATCCCAGGTTCTTATGTGAACTAACTTGTTCTGATATTTTTTCCAGTTCCCCTCAGGCTGTGCTTGGCAAATCCCAGTGCCCACCAGTTTCCACATCCCATCTGGAGGAAATCCAGGCCTTGGGACACAGCGAGGTAAGAGAATGCACCCAACCTACAAAGGAAGAGACATCTGGAGCGTAATCCTCTCCTGATGGAGATGTGACGTAGAAAGTAGGGGGGTTCTTTAAGGATCATCATGATGGGACAGGTAACAACAGCATATCCCATTGCTGATGTTATTAGGATGTGCTGAAAAAAAGTATTCTATTTCCATGCTCTCCCACCAGAGGTAGGTCCCCTCCCCTGACCAACATTTTCAAATGTGGCTGCCTAAAATTAGTCATCAAAATTGGTATAAGCACATAACTTAGTGTTTTGATTTTGATAGATGCTGAGCACTCATAATTCCCATTCATTTTCAGAAGAGCTCAGCACATTCAGTGCATGTTGGGTGCTGGGCTCTTTTGAAAGGGGGTGCTGAACTCCATATAGGAGCTGAGCTCTTCAGAAAATCCAGCCTTCCTTGCAAGGGAGCCATCTAGCTATTCCAGCCACAGCCTTTTACAAGGTGGCATTTTCTTTAGGAGATTGAGCATTGAATGTCTAAGGTTTAATTTCCACTGGATTTCTCCCTCAGTACAGGTGGGATTTATCTCTTTGTTTTTAGCTCCTCCCTCAGCCATGACATCATGTCCCAGCCTATAAAAGAAAGTGAAGATATTGGTACATTTTTGGAGTGTTTCTTTTTGAGAGCTGTGAGGCAGGTGTGACTAGTGTTCTCCTTTCTCCTTTACTATTACCTTGATTCCTGTGTCCCTTAAAGGTCTTGGATCCTATGTAAGGCAGGCTAGCCTGGCTCTGACATTCATGCACATTGACTTGGATATTTAGGGCACTGCCTGTAATCTCAGGATATTTACAGCGTGATAAGATTTCTTCCTAGGAAGAATATAGACTCCTTTAGTGCTGTCCATTGCTTACTGGCTTTTGCATGCTCAGAGGCAAACCCTTGAAATGGAAATAGCCGATGAGCAATTTGGGTCTCTGACTGAGAAGCCTGCTATGGGGAATCCCCTGTTGCTCAGTCCCATTATTTAGTCACAGAGTCCAGTAGGCATTCAGGAAGGATTAGCTCCTGGTGGCAT
This sequence comes from Mauremys reevesii, assembly GCF_016161935.1. Taxonomy (NCBI): domain Eukaryota; kingdom Metazoa; phylum Chordata; order Testudines; family Geoemydidae; genus Mauremys; species Mauremys reevesii. The sequence goes on along the minus strand of NC_052640.1, from coordinate 21,093,338 downwards.
ATTAAAGATGTTGATTCATGTCCTAGCAATTCTCCTTTTAATGCTCAGAGACACCTCTCTGCCCCTAGGTCTTCAAACCCAATCTAGGCAAGTTGTCAGAAGTCAATTCCCTGGGCAGTGTCCACCAAGTACTAGAGAGGGATTTTCTTTCACGTAAATTGCTTATCCAACCCTCGTTAAATTAAACATGTGTCACTGTAGCTGCTGATCCAGCAGCCCGTATTCTTATAACATATCATTTAACTCACTGTTTATGCACACTGTAGGAGGTCTGCACAGAACTGTGTATAGCTAACCACCCTAGATTGTGCATGCTTAAATGGTATGCACCTTCTACGCAGCAGCTGTATGGTTTGAATTAGGGATATGAAATATTAAATGGTTAAATGGTTAACCAGTAAGTATTAGTCTCACTGTTAATATATTGCAGTTAACACTGGGTTGGGGGTGGGGGTGTCACATAATGGGATGGGGCTGCAGAAGCGGAACTTTCCCAGCCTGTGAGTTCTAATGTTACTATGACAACTCAGTTGTCACCAACCAGGAAGGGAAGGGAGGGGACGCATGAGGCTCCACCCAAGCTGTTGGCATGACCCGATATGTGAGCGTGTGACTCTGCCTCATGGTGCCACAGCCTGTCCCTGGCCCCCTAACCACACAGTTCAGAGAGCTGCAGCCCGTGCTCCCTCAGGACTCTCTGTGTGCTTGGCACGGGTGTGTCTGGGCACCCAGCCCCACTGTCCCCGTGGCCTCCCGCGGCTGCTGTACAGGCTGGGGCTCTGGGGATCACTGCATCCATTTGCACACCCCCTCCTGCTGGCCTGTTTGCCATGTGTCTGCAGCGGCTTTCAAGGGACCCAGTCAGGTCAAAAATAATACATTTAAAGCACAAATCTTCACTTGGGTGCCAGTACTAGGCTAGTTCGGCCTCTGAAAAATGACGAAGATAACATATACGTGGGGTAGATTGTGAACTTGTTAACGATCAAACCATTAACCGATATTTGAATAGTTTAAATAGGTTCTTTTAAAAACAATATTTACATCCCTAGTTTGAAACTATTCTCCCAGTGTCATTAGCATTTTAGATATGACATTCATTACAAAATGTTTCTTACTGTCCCTGAAAAGGGATTTTTTCCCCCGTAACAGCCATCTTATAGAAGCAGAAAGCAATGCTGCGATAGGAAATAGTAAACAAAACAAATGAGTTAGTTTCCTTACTAGATGACCTGCTTTTTAACACTGCTTTTTAAGGCTGCAACATCCCTGAGGATGGCAGCAAGAAATTCATTGTGCCAAGAGTTGTGGTTGACGCATTTCTGAATTGGATGATAATAAACAGTACAACCTAAGAAATTTCCATCTGATATCCATCTTGAACTACCTGTCACATTTATATCTTGGCCTCAGATTTATTAGCATAGAGAGCACTTAGCATCAGTTTCTGTTTTTCTTATACTGATAATGTGCTGGAACAAATGTTTTGAAAATATATTTTTAAATGTCTGTTAACCCTATTGTGGGAGGCAGCTGCAGCTCTGAAGACAGTAACAGAAACACCCTTTGAGCCTCTAAGAGTGGCAGGATGAAGATCTTTATCTTGGAAAATGACCTTTTTACAGCCATAACATGAACCAGATGAGTAAGAAAGCTTTGGACATTGATGATGAATGAGTCTTTTCTAAGATTTCCAGGGCTCACGGTCTCTCTGTTGCTAGAGCTTTCACATTTCTCCCATCTGCAAGGGAGACATTGTGGGTAAACAGTTTTTCCCTTTCACTTTCTCATTCTGTGTGATGACTTGCCCTGTCGGTACTCAGGAAATGGAACAAGAATTCCTCTTGCTTTCAGCCCCCTCTGTACATATACCCCATTGTCACCCCGGTACTCACACACACATCTGTGCTCTCCTATCTCTGCTCAAGAAGGAAAATAGGAGCTCCTCTGCAGACGGTAATTACATCCTTAAAGGAAGTATACAATGAAGCTCGTGGTCTTTTTATTGTCTTTCAGGGGCTAGAGAATCCACTAAGCGATCCCATGACCAGCGACACATTCTGGGCAGCGTGGCTACTCTTTGAATTCTCAGTCGGTGGTCGGATGTAACTCGCACAGTGAGACTTTGTATGATGGTCTGCGGTTCTGCAGTGATTGCCCCTTTCTTGCCAAAAGAGGCAGTCCGATAACACAATGTAGTTAACTGGGCAAGGAGACCTTTCTAATTGTTACCAAGTTCATTTTGGCTACAGTTTTCTCAAGAGTTTTAAAAGTAACAAACAAAAGCAATGCTCCCTGTGGTTCTTGCAGATCACAGACTTTAACTGGGACAATTTGAAACTGCGTAGCCATTGCAAGTATTTAGTCACTGGTTCTATGGAAGTTAAATTGTTCAGGTCACCCCATATTCGTAACTGTGTATCTGGACGAGATGGTTCTGGGTCCCTCTATTGTTGTTATTGATGTTGTTGTGTAAAAAGCCCCTCAGTTCAAAGGGAGTAAAACCTCAGAAATGTCATCTACAGTGTGGATGCCCTGTGGGTTTGTTACGGCTGGAGAATTTGGGACCTAGCTGAGCCTTGATACAAAGCTGTCTCCTCCCACCTCTGCAGTTCGCCTGTGCTATGAATTCTGGGGCACTCCAAATCCCATAGTGCCACAGATCGCACATTTTGGAGCACTATCTAATTCATAGCACCCAACAAAACTGTATTATAGAGGATGAGATGGGGAAAGCCAGAGTGTCAGGGCCCAGTAGCAGGTGGACCTTGAATTCCCCATGAAGGTCAGAGGAATGGAGAGGGTGGGAACATCTGAACTCTTTCAGTCCACATTTAGAATTCCCAACTCCAGCTGGACAGGAGCTCTGCAACTGGTCCTAATGGTTGCCTTTCCCACAGTCTGCAGAAGAGTGAAAATGAAGGCCTGATTCTCTACTGCCTTGCACTTACACCTGTACAAAGTGAATGTAGAACACTGCCATTTTCATTTGGTAGCATATTAAATTGACTTTGCGTTTATTTTGCAGGTACACATTGACAGCTTGAGGTGCAGGGCAGTGGAGAAGCAGGCCCTGTATGTCCCCAAGTACCTTGCAAAGCAGCTTTTGGGTTGTGCAGCCCCAGATTCCCTCAGACTGCAGGAGTATGTGGCCTCTAATAGAAATTGGTAACTGTATTCAGCTGAAGTCTAATACCTGAATTTTGGGCAAATATCTGAGGCTCCTCACAGCTCTGATCAGAGGAGTACACTGCTAACAGTTCCTCTGTTCAGATACTTTTTCCCAAACCAGCCTCCAAGCCATCTGCTTCTGCCTCCTCTCCATTGTGTTTTTTTTTGTTATATCACAGATCAGGAGCCCTACGGTTTTCCTTTTATCTCATCCCGGAGCTAGAAAATGGAAATTGTGAGAGAAATAGGGGAGGGGAGTTCATTTGCACCCAGGCTTAAAAACACTGAGGGGCAAATCATTGTTTAGCTTTTTAAGTATTTACCACAATTGTGTACTTTTTTTTAAAAAGATTGTGGATCACAAAAGAGGATCCTCCTTGCCCAGAGTGAAGGCTGATGTCCACATTGACTCTCTTGTAATGAAGTAATTTTGCAAATAAAGGTTATGAGTGGACATCTCTCTCTATGGTTCATTTTCCACAGAGTAGAATATTATGTGCTTATAAAAAGACTTTTAAAAAGCATAATTCCACCAGGCTGGAGCTCGGGCTCTGAAGGCCACCCCCCTCCCTCGGCTTCAGAGAACGACATTAGTGCCAACTCAGGGCCTGGAAGTTCCCGCCCGCAGCGTCAGTGCGGGGGAGTCACAGCACAGCACGTTGGTGCCCCCTGCTGTCTGCACCCCCGGAGTCTGAGCGCCGGGCACTGTAGACATGCCCTGAGTTTCACTTGGGCTGTTTGGGTTTGGAGCTGAGAGAGAAGCAGAACAGCCGTGTTATCAAAGAGAAGGTAAGAGGTGATTTGATCACGGCAGAAGAGCAGGTACTTGGGGGCTGTTTAATCTAGCAGACCAACACAGACCAAGATCAAATGTCTGGGAGCTGCAGTTAGAAAAATTCAAACTGGAAATGACATGCACAGGAATTAAGCACTGGAGCAGATTACAAAGGGCTGTGGAACGTTCTCCATCAGTTGGGGTCTCTACATTGAGCCTGGGGGTCTTTCTAAGCATATATTTGTGCTACTGCAGGGTGTGCAGGCAGCTCCCTCAGGAGTCCATCTCTGTGGTTCTTACCAAAGTCTCAGTACCTGCACTGGCATTTGATTGCTTTTTCTAACTTGGTTTCCAAACCTTTTGCATCTGAGACACTTGTGTTTGGAGGGGGCTATATGAGATTGTTGTTGTTTTTTAATGAGGGGGATTTAGATGAATTGGAGTGTATATGTGGTCAGGAAGGAAGCAGTCATTTGATGTAGTGGAGGCAGAGGGCCTCTTTCAAGTCATTTTGAAATGTGTTCTTCCTATTGTAACAGACTGGCTTTGTGCTGTCATTTTCAACACTGGCTAGTTAACCCATCCCTCTCATGTGTAGAATAGTCTTGCAGCATGGAAGGGCTGCCACAGGCCTCTTGTTCTTAAAAACTACATAAATAATAAAATGCAGAGAAGAAAATGCTGGTCCCTTTAGAGAGCTGATGTTTCAAAGCAAGTCTCAGTCCTGCTTCCTTCTGCCTCCTGATTGGGTATGGATCCTGGTCTGCCTTTAGCAACAGAGACAAATATATCCATCTCCTTTGCAATTGGCTGTAGCATGCTGTTGAGCCATAGCAACAGCAGAAGATGGCTCTGTCTGACAGATACATTAGGCTGCAGTATCTTACAAGAACAATAAAGCAATGGGCACGTCCCTTGTGTATCTAATGTGCAAGTGGCAAATGAATAAATAAGCATATTCTGGAGGAAATGCTGGAATCTTCACAAGACATGGAAAAATAAGCACGCACGTCCAGAAGATGCTTATAACAGGCATTTCCAGTGTGAACAAAGGGCTCCATTGTGATCTCAGTGACTCTGGTGTAAAATCCAGAGTTGAAATGGCCTTCTGTTACCCCATTCATGAGGGATCCTGGTAAATGTAGACATAGAACACCAGAGAAGGTATTTTATCATTTACCCCAACAGAATAATCTTCCGATGTCATTATCTATGATACAGTCATTCTGTGGTATGTGATGTATATGCATGGAACCGTGGAGGGTTCCATATCACTGTTACTGAGGAGAAATGCCTTGAATTACAAGGAAAATTATGCCTGTGCCGTAGTGAGGCATATTTCTGGCACCTTCTTCTGAAACATCTGGTACTGGCTACTGTCAAAGACAGAGCACTGGATTATTAGACCATTGTCTGACCCAGTGTAGCAATTCCTACATTCTTATTGATTACAATTAAAGACACCATTTTCTAAGAGAAATAACATGCCAAGGCATGCAGTTGTTTGAGAGATCATACTTCTTGAGTGCTGGAGGCAATTATCCTTTGATCTCTTACCTTACAACAGCTGTCCACCTTGTATTGTTTTATTTTTTTAAAACTATCCAAGAATTTAGGGGGTTATTTGTGATGCAAGAATGAAGCTCAAATCCTCAGAATTCCTGAGGTAGACTATCTGGAGGCACTGGTAGCTACTCCATAGTGAAATTTACATGACAATTTGCTCTTAAAGCAGGAATAAAACCGCTCTGTTTCACAGTTTAATTAATTAATTAAGTTTCCAAATTTGGTACAAGTGCTCTTCAGAGGACAATTGAATTTTCTAGGTCATTTCCCAGATGAAATATTTTATTACTTCTCTTATCTGATCATTTAAGTCTTGGTCTATTGTACCCAACAAATCAAAAAAGTGTGTTCTTCATATTCATCTGCAAGACACATGAAGTCAGGTGCCTGAAGCAGAACCCCAATCTGACCCCCAGCCAGTCTTTGCATCATGTAGCCTCAATAATACTGAATTTTTATGAGAGATTTTGAGGAGCTAAGTGCAGTTGAACAGGTATTTGGAAAAGACATTCTTGCAGAAAGTCTCAAAGGATCTGGCTTTTCATGTTGACCTCCTGGGAGCAGAGTGGAGTTCAGAGATGGTTTCCCCATCTGTAAGCTGGCAGACTGGATCCATGGTCAGGGTATAGAAGAAAAGCCAATGAGTCAGCACTGTACATCAGTGACCACTATTGCTTGATCCTCCCTGCCCTACAAAAAGTAGTGCTGAGAGGAGTTAGTCTTTAAGGGAGAAGGCAGGGAAATTATTTAAATGACGTTATCTAGCACTATCTGGGTCAGTATTAAAATCATCCACTTTGCATCTTGCCTTGTTCTAGTTTCCTGTGCTTTACAGCCCTGATATTTTGCTGTGGTTTCCTAAAGGTTTTGCCTGTTGATACAATACAGTCAATAGAAACCACAGGAGTGCAGAACTAAACAGGTTCAGAGTAGCCCAACCAGGGCAAAATCCTGTCCTGCCTACTGTGGGTGTGCTCGAAGGAAAATGAATGCAAAGAAAATCTTCACCTGTGCAACAGCAGGGTAGGATTACAGTCCTGTGCTCCCTTCAGTGCTAGACCAGGACCCAGCTAACACAATGTTGACCCAAGAAGTGTGCTACACCTGTTTTGGGAATAGCCAGGTCCTTCCCTCCTCCATGCATATGCTGCCATATGTAGCAGGCTGTGGATATGGGTGTATGTGGTCTTTCTGTTTGGAGCAGCAGTAAGAAGTGCTGCTGAGCATGTTGCTGCTCTGCTCTGTGCTGGTACTGCTATCATTCCTCCACCCTTATAACATGGCACAGCCTAGCAAAGGAAAGATTTTGCCCCAAATCGAAAAACCAAAGTTACAGCATTTCTGTGTTAAAATGTAAGTATGACCCCAGAGAACAAAACCCAGTCTCTGCGTACCCACTGTGTTAAATGATCATGGAAAAAAAGATGGAAATCTGCCATAAGCAACTTCTGCAAATCCTGATTAGTAGTCACTCTGCAACGAGACGAGTGGTTTCCATCCATTTCCAAATAGGAAAGTATCCACATTTCTTAAAACAAACAAAAACAAAAAAACAGCCACCACAATCAGCACCTCTGACAGTCCCAGCAGAGAGGCCAAGGACTGAGTGGGACATGGAGACTGAGCTGTCACCTTGCTTGCAAAGGTGGTCCTCGGGGTTAGGAATGAAGTACATTACCCGGCAGTTTGAGGAGGCTTGCACAGCAGTTGCCCATGAAAAGTTTCTCTGAACTCAATCTACTGAACTCAAACACCAAAGAGAATTAATTATATAGGAAATAGATTTACCTGCTTTGGGTCCCCTGCGCAGTCTCTGCCAGCAATCGTATTGAAATGGTTGATCAGAGACCTATCCTAAACAAATGGCAGAAGAGGCAGCTTCCAAAGCCAATATTTTCAAGTGGCCACTCAGTGCTCAATTTTTGGTGTTCAGTTTGAGTCAACTTTGGCCTCGTTTTCAGAGGAGCACTTTTAAAAATCAGGCACCATGTGACTCTAGCTGGGCCTCTAAAATAAGAAGCCATTTTGGAAAATGTAGGGTGTAGTACTTTCATTTTGTCTCTGCACCTCATTCATCTTATCCCTAAGGTCTTTCATGACTCAAAATAGATCGTAAGGTTTGAACAGCCATAAAAATTATTTCTTGTGAAAGATGTGGGCCAATTTTTTTAAAGTGGCCACTGATTTCTAGTGCTTTAGTTTTGGGTGCCCAACCCAAGTCACCTTGGACCTGATTTCAGAAATGCTGAACACTGAAACTGTATATGAAGCCAAAGGAAGCTGTACATCCTCAGCCCCGCTGGAAAAACACGTAAAATATCCTAATTTTTTCCCTTTTGATGTTTACTGATTATAGACGGAAGATTTTTCTTTCCTATTCTTCTCTAGTGTGTTCTAGTGAATTTTTGTGATGACAACTTATCTTGTTTTCCTATTTATTCCTGTATCTCTAATTAGTTACTTTTGATTAATTACATGATCGTGACTTTTTTTTTTTTAATTTCCTGTCTCGACAGGACCGTGGAGGGCACTATGGTCTGAACCAGCCCTCTAAGAGTTAAAGATAAAGCTGCTTTGCATTAGCTGCGATGTGCTTGCCATTGCACAAACATTCCACTACTGAGTATGCTTCACAGCTCCCTGTGCATATCTTTGAATCATTCTGGCAAGGGAAATCACAGCCATAATCTTTTATTCAAACATAGTGCTCATTCTTCATTAGACTCTGAAGTGAAAAGTGCTTGAGAATATTGTATTTCACATTGTGAGGGGTGTTTATCATTGTCCAGGCATGAGATAGTGCTTTGAACACGCAAAGGGCTACTGTTTTGTAAATACTCAGCATTATTGAATATTGTGCAATGACCCCAGGCAGGTTTCACTATACTATACAGACCTCCCTTCCCACTACCTTAGTGAGTAATAGCCTCATTGATCTTGCAGAATCCACTTCCCTTCTCTCTTGAGTACTTCCCCACATTTGCTGAATATGTTCTCACAGCACGACTGAAATGCTTTTGTGTCAAACCCAGCATAATCTTTCTCATGCTTCACTCTATTCCATCCTTTTCAGTTGTGAGGACGTTTCAATGCAAATGGCTTACAGATTATGATCAAGGTGAAATATGATGAATTATAAACCATACCATGACTGCTTAGGGGACTCTACGGGTTGTTAAAATGGGATGTATGGCTTGACTAGAAATATGTGATTGAATTACAGTCTTTCCTAGTTTGAGAGAGATTCCGTTTTTCTGTGTGATACTTAAACTATGCCCCCTCCTGTCTTCTGCTTTGACCCGACCATTGCTTGCAGCATTCTGCCCTCGCTGATGTGAAATTCTCACTTTAATACAGTAAAAATGGTGGCTCTTAGCCTGCTATACTGTACAGTCCATCATCATAGTATCACCCAGTCCCCCTAGTCCCAGGTGAACTCCCCAACATGTCCCAATTCAGACCCTCATCATCTCCCTCTCTCGCTCTCTTCACCCCTCTGCCCTCTTTACTTCCTGGCAAATTCAGATTCTTCACGGGGGGGGGAGCTAGTTAGCTTCACCTGCCCATCACTTGATAACTCCGCCTCTTTTCACTCTCCTTTCCTCAGTGCTTTGCTCCTTTTCCTCTCTCTGCTTATCAGAATCCCTAGGGGAAAAGGTCTCCTTACTGCAGGGGGAGGACAGACGGAGGGCTGCTTGCTCCAGGGATGAAGAGGCTGTCAGCAGCAGGAACCTTTTAGGCTGCCATTGCGGTGTTCCCATGACCCAAAGGGCATGCAGAAGTGTGTGCCTCCACTGTTCAATCTGCTTCTCCAGCTGCCCTCAAGGGTACAGGGAAGGAAGAGGATGCTTCAGAGCCTCTTACCACCTGCAACCAAGGAGGTTGGCCTTGCAGCAAAATGAGGGAGAGAGAAGATGGTTCTGGGAGGGGGTGCTGGCAGCTTTCCCTGCCACCTGCTTCCTCCTTGCCAATGGCCCCTGCAGCTCTGCCCCCATCTGCTGCACTCCATTCCTGCTCCATGTCAGTAACATGAAAGAAACTGATCTAAGACAGCTTTGCTCTTCCTATTGCTCCAGTATGTAGCAGAGCAGTGAGGACAAATGACATTTTAACAAGGGACTCTTGCCAGCCCCGTGTGGCATGTCAGTTCTTTACAGCTGTCTGACATTCCAACAAGGTACTGGTGCTGCCCTAGGTGGTGGTGAGATTCTCAGCACCATAAATGTCCAATCTCTCCAGCTATAAATCCCTGTCTATGTGGTAACCATGCCAACAACTTTGAATCCCATTTTATAAGAACAATATTTCTGAGCTCTGCTGGGAACCCTGGAGCTCTGCAGCATTATGCAAAATGCCTGGAGTCTGAGTTGCGTGGGAAGCCCTGGCACTCTGCAGCATGGTACGCTACATGTAATGCTCTGGTTAAGGGTCTGTCAGCATCTCCGTTTAGTCTCATTTTTTCAAGGGGTTCATAATTCAGCCCCTGGATATTGTGACTGAATGAATCTCAGTGCACCAAGTTCTTAGTGACATGTTAATGATTATTTCTTATTTGTATTGTGGTAGCTCCTAGAGGCCCCCATTAGGGACTGAGGCCCCGTTGTGCTAGGCTATGTACATATGTTTAACAAAACGACAGTTCCTGCCCAAATAGCTTGTGTGTTTTTAAATCAATGATCTGTCCCTTCTTTGGCTATAATCAAGCTATCCACATGCTAGATAAAATCTTGACCGATTTTGCCACTGTCCGACTCGGAAAGGTCTTTGATTTTAAAGGAGTGATGTTTGACATCATGTGACATGCCATTTTGTAAATTCATGGGAAAAGATGTGTCGTGGGGCAGGTGAGGCAGAAGCAGCCAGGGAGGTTGTGGAAACCTGCAGCTAATTAGGGCGAGGCTTTGTTAGGAGGCAGCTACTGGGGCAGCCCAGATAGAAGGAGCTGCCCAGCAGAGCAGAGGGGAGTCTCTCCCTGAGAAGCAAGGGAAGAGGACTGGCTCCTAGGCATAGCACCTGAGCTAGAGCAGTGCTGGGCAGGCTCAGGGGAGTGTGAGGTAACAGACCAGAGCTCACCTGCTAGGCTGCAGGCCCCTGCCAGAGAAAGGGCCAGGAAGGTGCAAGAGCCAAGGGGAAGTGGCCCAGGGATGATAGGCAGACAAGGGCGGGGAGAAGGAGGGCGGAGAGGCTGCTGCTAGAGGGTCCTTAGGTCAGGACCTAGAGTAGCGGGTGGGCCTGGGTGTCCCCCCCGCCTTCTCCCTTGCACTGCACCTGGTTGGGGAGGAGCATGTCCAGTACAGACTGTAACTTGCCCCAGAAGTGAGGGGCTAAACTTTGGGTTGTGGTTGGCCCCCGTGGCAGGTGCAAGCCAAAGGAGTGCTGTGACCCCAGAAGGGGGGGTGAGAAAGGAGTAGTGGGCACTGCCGGAGGGCAGCCTCCTGAAGAGGAGACCTTTATGTGAAAGGTGCCCACGATATTCCCCTCTGCGATGGCATATGCAACTGTGCCATTGGGCCCTTCATCCCGATCCAGTGCCTTGATGGTAATGAGGGTGGCGTTGAGGGTGGCTGGGCCCACATTGGGACAAGTCAAAATACTTTTGACAATGTTATATCTTTAAACATAAGATTTTTATCACCCATATTTTATGCCTAATTACAGTTTGTTGTTACTGGCCATTAAATTTATCTAGTCCTTTTTAAAACTAACTACAATATTACAATTAACATTAAGGGTCTAACCTAAACTCCTAGGGAATTTGGAGTTAAGGCTAAAATTTAAGATTGACTTAATAGACCAAATTGTACTCTTGGTTACAACAGTGCAAATACCACTGAAAACAATGGGATTATACTTGGCATGAATGCAAGCAGAATTCACCACCTCCCTATAACTCATATGGATGAGCTTTTCCCATTCTTGTTGGTAAAGCCTGGATGTCACCCTACATTTTTAGGGAGGCAGTGTGGTCTAGTAGCTCTGTCACTCACTTTCTGAGACACCTTGGACACTTTTCAACTTTGTGTGCCTCAGTGTATGTCTACACTTGGAACTCACTTTGGCATAGTTCCATCTCTCCAGGCTGTGAAAAATCACACCCCGGAGAGATGGAGCTATGCCAGCCTAATTGCTGGTGTAGACGGTGCTGGGTGAATGGAAGAATTCTTCCATTGACCTAGCTACTGTCTTTTGGGGAAATGGATTAACTATGCTGATAGGCAAACTCCTCCTGTCACTGTAGTGACTGTCTATACTGAAGTGCTACGGCAGCAGAGCTATTTAAGTGAACAGAAGAAGAATATTGTATCCACTTACTACAGGAAATGCAGCCCCAACAGAATACTAAAAAACTGTACGGTATATATATTTGAAAGTGATAAATGGGCATATTTGGGGAGTGGGTAGGGAATAAGCACACACCCTTTTAACGACACTGCAATGAATGAGACTGAGCTTTTCGGAAGCATGAAGTGGGATAACAATCCACTGCTGGTCTGCCCTGACTACAATGAGCTTCAGGGATAGACAAGATATATATTTGGGTTGATATTTATTTATTTTAATTTTTATTTCTGCAAATGAACAATGTGGTTGCTAACATTTCTGCAGGCTCTGCCAGCATCTAGAAGTAGTTTTTATGTACACCATTTACTTTGTCAATTCTGTAAATATCTAATACTATGAAATAAAATATATACTAAAATATAAATTAGTGCCATCACTTAAGCAGCATAATGTTACTGGCATATTCCCATTATTGGAGGGTCATAATAGCTGGTATGCAGCGTTTACAGTGACCACAAGTTTCAGTGAAGTGTGTGTGTGTGTGTGGGGGGGGTAATGTGAAAAATACAAAGCTTATATTGAAGGGAGAACTCTGTGTTCTATTTCTCATACACAATACCAATAATGCACAGGTAAAATCACGCATTGGAGAAAATACCACCTAGGCGATGGCTGTGCATAGAAACATTCTACACCCAGCAAAATTGTACATAGGAGAAAAATCACACATATTTGTAAGGCAAGGTATGATGTGTTGTATGATTGCTGCTGGCATACAGTTAACACTGCTGTGTGACCTTGTGAGGTATTAGCCACCAGCTGAGGGGTGCCTGGACATTGACTAGTGGGGATTCTCTGGAGCGGTCAGTGGATTTCATGGCAGCCAGGCCCTTGCTTTCAAGGGGTTAGTAACAGCTACTTTTAGTGCTATAGCTATAGTGTGTATGCATGGCAGCAGGCCAGCCCCAGCACCGCCTCCTTTCCTCAGCTGCTCTGCACTACCCCCTCCCTCTCTCCCACCTCCACCTTTGCAGCAGTAAAATGCAGCATTCGTAGTGCGCATGCGTTTGCACCAGTCGCGTCCTGGGGTGGTTATTTATAGTAAGTGACGTCAGCTAGAAATAGAACGCGGGGGAGCAGCGCCTCCTCCCCTCCCCTGCGGTCTCCTCAACTCCGCCCCCTTCTTGCCCTCACAGGGCGCAGGCGCAGGAGGCGGCAACAGTGCGCGAGGCACAGAGCGGGGAGAGAGAGGCGCGACTCGCGAGCTGTACACGCTGGTGAGGGAACAGAGCGAGCGCGCGATCTTCCCCCTGCCACAGGCACTGAGGTACCTACCCACCACTGCCCCGCGAGCGCGACGCGCCAACGGCTGCCGAAAAGCCCGACGGTCACTGAGCGCAAGGCGCCAACGGCCGCGGAGTGAGCGCGTTCGCGCGCTAGATAACCCGTGAAGCGCGAACTCTCCGCTTAGTCCCCGCGTGAGAGGGGTGCCGCTGAGTGCCCAGCCCGGCAGTCACTACGGAAGCGGCCATGGGGGACCGAGAGCAGCTGCTGCAGCGAGCCCGCCTGGCCGAGCAGGCGGAAAGATACGACGACATGGCCTCAGCCATGAAGGCGGTGAGTAGGGAGCAAGGTGTTGGCTGCGGGTCCCACGCGGAAGGAAAGCGGGAAGCTGGGCAAAGGCGGAGTTGGGCCCCGGGGTGTGGGGGGGAGGATGCAGCCGGCCTTTGGGTCCCACCTGAGGGAAGCAGGGCGCAGTGGAGTCCCGTAGCACGGCACACTCGCTGCTGTCTCCCCTCAAGAATCATGGGTGGCGCCTTGTGAGTCGGCGCGGGGCGCCTGGGATCTATTTCGGCAAAGCTGGGAGTGGAGGGGGCTGGTCCATTCCCCACCGCTGCAGCGGGGTGTCCAGCCCTTGCCCTTCCGCTCTCCGGCAGCGGTGTGTGAGCCCCCGCCCCGGTACGCTCTTGACATTTCCTCACAGAGGGTGTGTGCTCGGGTGCCTCTCCTCTTTCTTTCTCAGCGGCGCGTGTCCGGGGCAAGCGGATGGCATAATGCTTTTGTCCTTCATTTGCCGGGGGGGGACTTCCTCTTCCCCATCGATCCTGCCCCGCCCCTGTCTGACGCCGGCCCAGGGCCCCCCCCATCCTCCGGGGTGGGCCGGAGATGCTGGGTTTGACCTTGGAGTGTTGGTTTAGCGCCTCCAGGTAACCTGGGACCAGTCCTAAAGCTGTAGGCGTAGGCTGATGGTGCTGTATGTATGGCCCGGTCAGTCTCTGTGCTTAGAGGTGGGTCTGGAGAAGCCTAACATGGCAAGACGACCCTTTCCTTTCTAGATGTTTCTATGGCATCAAGAAGGCATAACTGGAGGAGGCCTTACCCACCAACCTGGGGAGCTTTCATTCAAAGATCGTGTAATAGCTGCATCCAGGAACATAAACACTCACAGCCCAAGATCCTTCAAGGCATGCCTTTCTTTTTCTCAAGGCAGTAGAAGAATTTGCTTGCTGTATTGCCTACAATCTGCACATAATTTTGAATACTTAAATGCATTCAAATAGTATTTAAAGGTAGATTAAACCTTTAAATTAAAATGAAGCATTTAACAGTAACTTGTGCTGAACACATAATAAATTAGCAAACCAAACTTCTCAGGTCTAAACTATATGTGAGATCCCATGAAGAGTATTTTAGCTTTTAAAAATTAAATATTAAATTAACATTCAATATCCTTCCAGAACATGTCTGCTCTACCTAATTCTTATTTATGATCATATTAATTTGTATTGTGTTAGCACCCAGATGCCCAGCCAATTCATAGCCCTGTTGTGCAATGGTGCTGTCTAAATAGACAGTCCCTGCCCCAAAGAACTGGGCTTCATGTGGAGTTCATATTATAACAAAATCAATCCATCCATGATCCAAAATGTTATAATACATCAGACTCTGTTAATATCACATGCCTTTAAAATAAAAATTCAAAAACCTCTCATTTTGTTTGGTACTGATTTTTATGGTCTGCTTTGTATGTAATCTCATACAGCACAACCTCTTATGGCTAATAGAATTCTTACACAAAAGTGCTCTTGGATATGTCTGTAACAGAGCTATTATGTTTGAAGTGAGAAATTTATATTAATGGCACTACTAGATTTGCTAATTGAAATGGGAATGACTCTGCCTTTAGAAATACCTTTCATTGCTCATTCTAAAAAAATACTTACTTGTCCAAGCCTATGTACAGGTTTTAGTGAAGTCTATTGGTGATCCAGGAAATACTTTGTAAAATTGGAATAAATTTAGAAATATAAAAATACAGCTGAAATATTTTTACTATTTAAAATTTCCTATTCAAATATTGGAATGCATGAAATTAGAAAACAAAAGCAGAGTGGAGCTACCGTCTTTCAGGAAATGCTGCAGATAATTAGTGTTTGTCTAATAGACCATTTTAAATTTAAAAATATTTTGCTATTTTTTATCATTCCATCCTGCTTCAAAATCATTTGCCTTCACTTTCCATATTTCCTTTACCCTCCAATAATGCATATGACAATGCAGTTCCTCTAGGGCTCTAACTTCAATATTTGTCTCAATGCATTGAATTTAGACAAAGGTGCTAATTGCATCTTTAATATATACCTCACATAAACAATTATAAACATACCTAAAATGGAAGTTAAAATGTTTCCACTTTATTACAAATGATGAAAACTGTAGTTATTCCTTGAATACAAAAATAGTTAACTCCAGTTTCTCCAAGTATATTTTTAATAAAATGTTGGTTAGCTGGATACTTTTTTTGCAGGTTTTCATTCTAAAACATGATGTACAAGGATGTTCTAGAAGTTACATTTTGGGCAGGTTTGGGGGAAAGAGTGGGAGCTTACATTTTTATGTGAAAGACAATGTGTTATGTGGGCTCTTACAATTACACACAACTAATGTTTCCTCTAATTTTAGTACATATAACCTAAACAAAAAGCTTCTATCATTTAAAGTAGCCCTACCCCTGTAAAAAAAAATAATAAATAAACTAATTTACAGAGGGAAATATTTGCTATCTGACAATTACACACACAAATGTAAACTGATGTGAATAGTCTTAAACTAAGACATTTCTTGATATGAGGATGCAAAAAAACTTGTGTATAGTGGGAGAAATACATCCCACGTTTTCTGCCAAATAGACTAAAGACTTTAGCAGTATGTTACAAGTTAATGGTAGTTTTGTAAAAAGCTAGTTCAAGTAGAAATTCTAATAATTTAAACCTGATAGGAAATACTGTATATTTGTTAAAGTAATAGTACAATCATTAACTGCTGTTGAGTTTTTCTTCTTGGCTGAATGCCAGCTGTTTCCCACCTACCATGATGAGTAGCAGGAGAGGAAGATAAAAGACTGCGGTGTGACATAGACAGTGAGTTCGGTTTTCTTTCAGAACCCTAACGTTCCCTCCATGAGAAATACAGTTAAATGTACCTCTGTAAAATGGTATTTTGCCAAAGGGTGTGGTACATTCATTTAAGTAAACCCTTCTCTAGGGCTCCAGCAAACTAACATTACTTCTTGTGCTGGACTTCCGTATTGACGTTTTTAATTATTATACAGAGAACAGGAACAGGCCATAGCTGTGGAAAAAAAACCAGGTATACTAAAAGCATATTTTTATTTACTTTTAAATATGGCACTTCACATGTCTGTGACGTTTGAACAATTATATGAAGAAGCAATATTGCATTAAATGCTGCTTTGTTCAAATGAATTTCAGAAATGGTATGAAAAAAAGGAGTTAAGCTGTTCTGCTGTATTACAACATGAGCTGTAGAACTCAAAATATATGAATTCCTGTGCATTTTGCTCAAGATTTTGATTAGTCTGTATTGCTATTTAATGTAGCAACATAGTGACCATATCTAATAACTTATTCATTTCAAATTAGTGTAAGTAGAACTGAGTTATTAATTTGAGAGGAAGTAATCTTGAGTAATACTTGTGTGATATGTGGAATACTGAACTCCTTGCCAAGGCTCACTGCAGATGAAAAGAAAATATATAACATTAATGAATATGGTATGCACACCATTTTCAGTTATACATATAAAGAAATAAAAATAATATAATAGGGCTCTAACTTAATTTGTAGGGAGCTTTTGAAATTTCCTCTTTCATATAAGGTGTTAAAGAATTTTGACAGACTTGCACTTTCAGTATTACATCATCTGGCTCTTTTCTCTTTCCAGTGATTGTCCGTTTTTGGTAGTACTGTGTGTGTGGAGAAGCAGGGATGCTTTTGATCTAAGTGCTACCCCTGCCTGCTGCAAGACTGTCTAGTGCTTTGTGCTGGTTTGATACTAAGGGTATGTTTTCAATACAGAGTTAACTCGTGAGATTAGCTTCCAAGTTAGCCTTGCCCAGGTGTGAGCAGCCACACCGCAAAGCCATACCCAGGTTACTGTGTTCTCCCTGATGATGCTGTCACCTGTGTTTCTCTAGGACTTTTGGGGTCTCATCCCATGTTCTTTATGCTATGGTAAGCTGAGCCTCTCTGATTCTTTCTGAGTCAGTTGTGGGAGAACTTGGGTGTCCAGTTGGTCAGACCTGGGGAGAAGGGAGTCAAATTGTAGAAAGACATTAGAGAACTGTCAGTACTCATGATTTAGTCAATGTCACCACTGCACAGTATGGCAGTTACCAGCCTGAGTTAAATCGGCACCTGTACTTTAATCTACACTCCCAGACAGGCCAGCTAGCCTGAGTTGAAAGCACAGGTAGACTCAGGTGAGTGGATTTTCTGTGTGGAAGTAGGCTTGGCAAGGTGGTCAGTTGAATAGTCAAAAAGGTTACTTGACCACTTATTATTTGACCATCAAATATTCAGCAAGAATGTCCTGATATAGGTGCCAACCTATCTTTTTGATTGCATCATGGTGCCGTTCTTTTTTCTTTGGGGGGAGTGTGTTAGAATTTTATTGTTTTGCATTTTTCTGAGTTAAAATAACTCCATTAAGTAACTTGTTTTTTGTAAATGAGGTATAACTATCTATCTGAGGCTAATCTTATTGGAGACCATAAAGTCTTATTCCTTTTGTTACTGTTGATACTGTTCTAATAAACTAGTGCTTGAAAATATTTGACCATTTTTGACATCTGACCAAGCATGACTGGGCAATTGACCAGTTAATTTTGGATTGGTCAAATTTCCAATTTTATGTGGATGGGAGGAGGGTTAAGAGCACACCTAAGTAAGAACCTGAGCTAACTGCATGAAGACACACTGTCAGTGGCTCTTTTTCTTATTCCTAGCACTGCTGTGGCTTGTACCATAGTAATGTGAGAGCATGTTTTTTGTTGACTATCAGGTAATAGGTAAAGTTTACCAACTGCAAAGCCCAAGAGCCCTCCACCTCCAGCAAGAGATGGCTATGGGTATAGGGGAAGAAAAGCTGCCTTCTGTCCTTCAATTCAGTGTTTTTCAACCACGTGTGGGAGATGGTGAGGTTGAGAAGCTGTCTGCATTGCCATGGACCTCTTCATTACATCAAAATGTGTATCATCCATCACCAATGAAAATTTATTCCTGCAGTGGGTAAAGCAGGAGGTTACACAGTGACAGCCACCTTCTCCCACAGTATACCCTAATACGGTTGGCCACTGAAGAAACTTAAATATGCAGGCCTGCAACACCCTACTTCTCTCACTGAAGCAAACTACAGGAGTAATGTGATTTGGAACCTTGAGACTCCTGTTAGATACCCACCCATCCAGAGTTGCAGGTAGCCTTCTAAATGAATGGACAGCAGAGTGAGTGAACAATAAAATAGTGCAAAAAACCCCTTCCAAAAACAAATGAGAAAACTGTGCAGGAAAAAGAAAATTGACAGAAAAAAGTGATATTCTGGGACATAGGGCAACGGCTACATTACAAAGGAGGGGTACCCATCAGTTGATCACGGGAAGGCAGGGAGTGCTTCTTCAGAAATTGTAGAGCAGTGTTTCTCAGGGAATGCTTCGCAGACCAGTGCCAGTCCCTGAGATTTCCCTTACATAGTTTAGGAAGGCAGCAAGCTGGTCCCTGGAATCAGAAAGATTGAGAAACACTGTAGAGAACTCCTGCCATGAGCAGAACAAGAGCAGTGCTGAAATAACTCAGTACACTGAATAGCCTCCCCCTAGCATGAGCTACTGCTGAGTTGCAGATCGTGAGTCCCTTTTCCTCAGTTGTAGACAACTGACAGGCTAAAGAGCTGAGGTTACAGTGTAGTTTTATTCCACCCAGGCAGCCCCGATTAAAAAAACAGATCTTTCCAAAACTCTGTTGAGATTTAACAGTGTATGGTCACTAATTCTACACTGAGTTTAAGGCACTGTATGTACCACATACTGTATTGTAGTCACCATTGTGTACAGAGGTGAATGTGCCAACGCCTATTTTGAAGGTAATCATGTCAATGTCAGTTTCTACATGAAACTAATCTGATTATAACCCTGTGGTGAAGGGGGGGGGGCATGGAACACACAGATTTTGGAATGGTGTGGGTTTGTTTTTCACTTGTATGTATTCCTCATCTAAAACATATTTTCAGAATATGATTCCAGGTTGAAGATTCATGGTGATGCATAGATAGCTTCAGCATACAGCCTACAAGATTCCATACCTCTCATGTCTGACAAAGGCAAATGGGAAGTGGTGTTGAGACCACTACTGGGTGAGATAGTTAAAGGTACCCTGTTTAAAAAAGAAAAAGGAAAAAAAGAAACTTCTTTTTTGTACTTTTTTTGTTTTTGATGTATAAAGACATCCTGAAAGCTCTCATTCTCTCTCTCACACACTGCAGGTTTCAGATGTATTCTGGAAGTTCTCTCTTCCCTTAATTAAAGGAATGGGTGCTGAATCCTTGATAATGATCTCTAACCACAATATTTGAGAGAAAACTGGTGGTGGTAACAGTTCTGAACTAAGAATAAAAATAACTGAGTTAATCAGGTTTCACTTCCTTGATACTTGCAATCTTAAAATCCTATTTCTTGTTCCACCATCTGTAGTCTTCCTAGGACAGAAAACTTCTAACATTTTAAAAAGAAAAAGAAAAAAGGGTCAGAACTAATCTTCTATTAACAAAAACGCCTTCCCTTTCAGGCTACCTTAATAAATCATAAAGCAGCAAAAAAGTACCCACAATGTTTTTTAGGTTTTTTTTTTTAAATCACCTTTTTAATATCTTTTCTACAAGAAGTCAAGGTATTTGCCTCTTTCAACTTGAATGCTAATTATCCTTCATGACCCTGGCTTTGCACTCACTGTGGGAATTGCATGTTTTGCCACATGACTTCCCCAGTATGGATTTGCAAAGGGACTGTATCTATAGAACAGCTGTGTGGAAAGCAAGCCCTATTTGTCATACTATTTTTGGGATGTTGAAGTTACCAAGCTGTTCTTAAATTTCCTTTAATAGGAAAAAAAATCTTGAAATGTATGTATGGCAGAACAAAATCTTCTGATTTCCTCTGAAACCCCTCACTTAATGTAGCATTGGAGTATGATACAAAGACACTGCTGGTCTCCTTGCTTAGTGGCATTACAGTGATGGATATGAATTGGATGTCCATACTGCTGCTTCTATATCTTTCAGCAGCCTCTGTTCCAGTTGACCTGCTTGCAGAAATGACTTAAAAGATCTCCAGAGAGTGGTGTTGAGGAAACTGCTTATTTGCCTTGAGGTTGCTGCTTATGTGGTATACCACTAGATTCTGTTCTGTCAGTTCCTCCTGGTCAGTACATAATAGGCCACTAGGAGAAATATTAAGACAGTTTGAGCTATGTAGCCATATGTGCTGGTGATACCCAGTTCAGTCTTTTAATCAAATCCATTAGGTGCCTATCTGTGAGAAGATCCTGGATAATGTTTTTTTTTCCTCACTGGTGCCTCTGGTAAGGAAGGTGCAACCTTCCTCTTGTGTAATACATGCTCCCATTTAGCCTCATGCTTGTGACTTGTTTGTGCTAAACACCTTTTTGGAGCTTCAGGTGATACAGAATCTAGTGGCTTACTAACTGGTGCTTCTTGTGTGGAGCATGTTAGACCTGTGTTCTGGAAGTTGCACAGCCTGATATTTTTCTTGTAGGTATAATAAATTGTGTTCATTTTGAGCTATAAAACCAAGTGTGGTTTGGATCCTGGCTGTTGTGTAGACTGATGCTTTATGTGAAAATTAAGATCCACTGAGACACTTAAGTCAGTTTTAAAGGTTGTTAGTTGCCAGGGGTTTGGAGGAAAGTTCTCAGTTGAGGTCTTTTGATGCTATGAGCTTTCCTGTGTTGGTCTGATCGTCAGTTTGACTTTTGCACCAGTCCTCTAAGTAGTCTAGTTACTCACCCTTTTGCTTAATGGAGGGTATGTACATAATTTGAGTTTCTGTTGTGATTGGAGAGGGAGAGTTCTTCAGTTATTTTTGTCAAATGGTTTTGTAATTAATATGTACTAATTTGCTGTCCGGTATCCATGTGTTATAATGCACTTTATTTTCAACTTTCACATTGCATAATGAAAATTTAAAAACACAGTTGTGGGAAATTAGGGATGCTTAAGTTTGAAGTGGAAAGAAAGGCCTTGGAAAGTAGAGAGAAACTAAGCGGGAGGGAGAGAGAAAGGCAGGAGCATGAGAAGCATGGGCATGGAAAGAAGTTGGACAGCTGATGGGTTACGTTAGCTTTAAGAAATATGCTATAGATACAATGAACTGAGGCTAAAGATGGTGTATAGTTTCTCTAAATAGCAAGCACAACAAATAGTTTTGCTTTGGTTATCATTCAAATTGTCTCTTTAAATGAAGATGTCATTAAAGAGGACTGTAATTGGTTCTTGGGAACCTAGCTTTCCCTAGGTTGCCTTGGAAAATGCTGCTCCCTGTCATACTCTTAGACTTTGAGTCACTGAGCTGTATGGAGGAATGGGTAGCAAGCACATATTAAAGAAGTTAGTTACTGTCTCTACAGAGGTTCTCATGGCAATAATGGTTGCACCACATTTAGAATTCTAATTTTTCATTAAGATGAACTATTTTATATCTGAAAAGTTAGACACCATTCTTGAATAGTTTGTTACTGTGGTACTCTAGAAATAGAAGTTATCCTCTTGAATTTGGCGAGGAGAAATTTAAATTTCTGATTTCATTATTTGTAGCATGCCTGTATATTGCAGTGTAAATATTTAAATTTCTTTTAATAGTTATGATATCATGTTGGCTTCATCTCATTGGCAATGGGAAGCAACGATTTTCCTTTGCCACATTAGGTTTTTTTCCACAGTTGTCACAAATTTTTAATATGATGTTGCTAATGAAATATGCTTAGTATTGTAGACTCAGATAAGTCAAAGCACTTGCATTCACCAAGAATCACCCCCCAATTTAGAACCTCCAATTGTTTGCTAAAATAGAACTAATCCTAATCTATAGAGTCTAGAAACTGTTTTCACAAACTGTAGTAGAGTGCAGTGAATCAAATGTATTATAAATGTGATATTTAAAAATATTACTGAAGGTTCATGAGTCAGTAACAATTCATTGTGTAATTATTGCAATATGTGTTTTTAATTTACTCCCAAGGAATATTCCTCTATCTTTTGAACTTCCAATTTACTCCATTTTATATAATTTCTTCCCTTGCCCAGCTTTGAAATCCTGGGTTGCAACCACCATTTTAGCTGAAAACAGGACAAATTTTAATCAGATTGTGTGAATTACAGTC
Source organism: Mauremys reevesii (assembly GCF_016161935.1). Lineage (NCBI taxonomy): Eukaryota > Metazoa > Chordata > Testudines > Geoemydidae > Mauremys > Mauremys reevesii. The sequence continues at coordinate 21,070,793 of NC_052640.1, read as the reverse complement.
CCGAAGGTGCAGTGAAGGACATGTTGTGGAGCAGTACAACCCAGTTCTCCTCCAGTGGCTGAGCATACCGTTTCTTCAGCATGCACCTAGGACCCCACAGCAGGGTTGAATATGGAGAGGAACTGAATTGTCTGGCACTGTCCTGTACTTCCACTAGGCTGTTGGGCAGTATAACACATTTGAATTCAATAGGAAAAGTATGTAGTGTATTTGCCTTTTTGGAAAGAGTTTCCAAATCAGTTGTCTTCCTCTTGAATACTTCTGCATCTTGCCAGTTAGATGCACACTGTTCAGTGGCTGTTCTTAAGTCTCCTTGATGAGACTTAAAAGTGTAGTATAAATGTTTACAAATACCTTAGGGAGATGGTATGGTAAAGTTTAAAGTGAAATGTGATTTTTTTTTTTAAAGGAATTGACTTGCACTCAGGTCTTCAGTTTTTGTTAAAGTGAACAAGAACGCCATCATGTCTAGGAGGAATTTTTTCCTCTTGCAGTTTCTAAATTAGTCATATTGAATGATTGCATTTTCTTCTTCCTCAAAGCCAAGTTATTTTAAGTTGATCTTTCTGTGTATATTTGCAGGTGACTGAGCTGAATGAGCCCCTCTCCAATGAAGATAGAAACCTGCTGTCTGTAGCCTACAAGAATGTTGTTGGGGCTAGACGATCTTCCTGGCGAGTCATCAGCAGCATAGAGCAGAAAACTATGGCGGATGGGAATGAGAAGAAGCTGGAAAAAGTTAAAGCATACAGGGAGAAGATCGAAAAGGAGCTGGAGACAGTCTGCAATGATGTTTTGGCCCTCTTAGATAAGTTCTTGATCAAGAACTGCAATGACTTCCAGTATGAGAGCAAGGTCTTTTATCTGAAAATGAAAGGAGATTACTACCGCTATTTGGCAGAAGTTGCTGCTGGTGAGAAGAAGAACAGTGTTGTGGAAGCTTCAGAGGCTGCCTATAAAGAGGCTTTTGAAATCAGCAAAGAGCACATGCAGCCCACTCACCCGATAAGGCTTGGGTTGGCACTCAACTTCTCAGTGTTCTACTATGAAATCCAGAATGCACCTGAGCAGGCCTGCCTTTTAGCCAAACAAGCCTTTGATGATGCCATAGCTGAGCTGGACACACTAAATGAGGATTCCTACAAGGACTCCACACTTATCATGCAATTACTTCGAGACAACCTCACTCTCTGGACAAGTGACCAGCAGGATGAGGAAGCAGGAGAGGGCAATAACTAAAGAGCTTTCGTCCCAGCCCTTCTTCATCCACTCCACCATCCCCATTATCACCATCCCACGATATTTCCTTGCCACAGTTTCACTAAATATCTAGTGCTAAGCATATCTGTATTGTCAGCACAGCTGTTCAGATCTGCAGTCCTCTTTATCAGGAGGCAGTTCTGGATAAGTCTTCATGAGCATTGCTGGATTGATTGATTGATCTGCCCTGTTTATCATAGTTGCACTTGAATGGTGCAGAAAGATGCATATTAAAGAGGCATTTTAGTTTGCCTATTGATTATCAAATATGGGCAAGAATAATGGAAAGTGAATTAATCAAAAGTCTAATCTTAAATTTTCCATTTGAAATGAGCTGATAGTGTTTTGTTGAGCAGTACATCTTGTGCATGCAAAGCAAATTAGCCACCCCGAAAACTTTTTCAACCAATGAAAACAGTTAAAAAGCTGATGTGAAGTGACAACTTAATTCTATTTATCAGTTTACAAACTGTTCAGAATGTGAGGTTTTGGTAGCAACTTGCTTTTTGCCTCTTTAACTTATGATGTGCACAGACTTTCATTTAATGCAATGCATCTACTTAAAAGTTTTGATACTTGTAACCTTTTTTGCAGTTGTTTTGAAATATCATGAATTTATTTTTTGTAAACTCTTTGGCTGTTTAGTTGTCTGTGTATTCTGACAGCACCATGTCAGTGTTAGCCCATGTTAAGATGGATGACTCTCTAAGATGCCAGACTTCTAAATTTAATGTTTTGGAATTAAATGAATAAAATAAAATGCTGCTTCGGAAATATTATCTCTACATGAGCTGTCCTGTCATCTTTTCATAAGAATGGAGATTTATAGAGGTGTCCAGCCTGCAAATACAGTCCTAAATACATTGAAGAAAATGTAGCAATCCAAACTAAATATGTAACATTGCTCACCTATATCCCAGTGGGGCTGCCAATTGCGTATTCAGTGCAGTAGCTTGCTAGTTCAGCTGTAATTCAAGCCTGCCGGTCAATGTTTACAAGATTCTAAAGAGTATTGCTTGTTGACATACTAATTAGGTAAGAAAAGACATGTATGTACTGCTTCTGTCCATGATGACTTATACATTTTTTTCCTTAGAAATTACAACCGAGTTGCTTATACCCATTAATGAATTTTGAATTAAGTTTCTTTAACAGAAACCATAGCATTATCTTACACTTGTCTATACAAACAAAATGCAATCATGTTGCTTAATTAGTGTTGGATCTTAAGGAGTTCCTCTCAAACTAACCTAAATCTGATCCCCCAAATTAACTCATTTGCTGTATCTCCACTTACAAATTAGTTAATATGTGATTCCTTGTGTGCTCTTGCATTAACCTATTTAGTCATGTTCTTTTCTGACCTCAGACACATTTTTATCCATAACAGGCCATCACCCCTCACCCTGTGGTTTAACTTCAGCCTGAGGTCACTGTGCTGTCCAGCCAGCCTCTGCAGTTCCTGAGAGCCCTAGGCAGCAGAGTCCCATTCTGGAGTGGAGTTGAGCTGGCTGAGTCTTGGCTGAATAAACCTTTTTTTCTGATTCAGCAACTGGCCAGTCAGCCACAGACGTCTCAGGAATTGCTTGATACCTTGCTTCTCTCACCAGTTGCTCACAGCTAACAATGTCCTATGTAGAGGGAGGAATATTCAGCTGATGAGTATCATAGTTTACCCACCCAGTTTCTACTGTGAAAGGCTGTGGTCGTCTCACAAACAGCTGCTGTTCTGAGCAGCTTCGTCCTATGTCCTTTCTGTGTTAAAACCTACCAAGTTCAATTACACTTTGTCAGCTGTTTATCTGTTGCAGTATTAAAAACACCTCCATTTCTTCATACGCTACAGTTAAAAACATTAGTAATACAAGTAATACTGTTATAACTGCATGCTATGCAGCTATTAAAAATGGTTACAAGTGTTTCCAGGAGGAGACAGCAGCTGTATGGTCATCTCTGTGAGCAATGTGAGGAGGGAGAAGGCGTGCTCTAAGAAGTTATGTGGGAAGGTAGCAGCCTTATAGGGATTGAAGAGTACTTCCTGCAAGAGTTACCTTGGACAGTGGAAGACTATAATTGAAGGTGTGTGAATACTCTGTGTGGCATCAATTTGGCTGCAGGGAAAATAGGGCTGTGAACAGGAGAGGGGTATGTGTGAGGTGGTGATGCTTCTTAAACATTTGCAGGAATATGGGGAAAATCACTTTTTTTTTTTTTTCAAATACTAAAGGAATGCCCTTGGGTAACTATTTTTTGAGACCTTGTGAGAGACTTTATCAAAACCTTTTTCAAAGCCTCTATAAATTACATCCAGTAGTTCTCAGTTTTCAGGGAATTGTATAAACCATTGATTTAAAAAACTCATTTTATTCTTAATTTAGACATGCTTGTTTTTCTCCATGAGGTTCTCATCTAGGTGCTTTATTTCACAAATGAAATTTTTTTTTCCTGGTCCTCTTGTGACCTCAGTGTAATATTAACAGGGTTGATGGATCCTTGTGTTGGAGCCCTTAGAAACTTACTCACCTATTCCCTTTACTACCTACCAATGAAGACTGGCTTTTTGGCAGCTGTTTCATCAATTTGAAGGGTAGGGGAGAATTGGGCCCTCATGGCAGGGCCCCCTTATACAATGTATCATAAGGACAGGGTTATTCTGAGGCCTCATGCCAAGTACTTGCCCAAAACTTGTTTGAGTTCCATATGAACCAATTCATTCATCTAGTCTTCAAGCTTCACCCAACTGTGGGGAAAGTTACTACAACAAATATGTGATGTTTAAGGGTATTATGATACTGTAACAGGACAAAATCATTCAGGAACACACTGGCATTCATTTGCTGAAAGGGTTAAGGGTCAGGCAGTAACATAAATTATCGAAACCGATCACTGCATAAGAACATGTTATGAGTTAGCCAGGTTTGATCCATCTAACCACATCAGCACTTTCCACTGGAGTTCCGTCAGCCTCTACTGTCTGTTTGGCAGATATCCTTATTTCTGAAATCTAGATCAGCTATTTAGGGCTTGGTCCACACCTTTTCAAGACAATATTCTGGTAGGGCTGTCCTGTAGTCTAAGCAGTACGCCCATTTCTCACCATTCTCTTTATGGTAAACGTGGTTCTCTGAGATGTGTTGTCTATATGGTCACTCTTGGGCTGCATACTTTTTTTGGCCCGCAATGTCTGTCGGAGCTGGGCCTCCCTATCAGAGTGCAGAATGGGCCGAACTGTCCCTCAGTTCTTCCTTTAGCCATACAGAATCCCAAAGGAATAGGACTCTGTAGTAGCAGGGAAGGAGGGTGGGTCATGGAATCCATGTGGGCAACATATCTCTAAGAACCATGTTAATGTAAGGTGGGCAACTATTCTTTCTGTTGAACAACTTTTCTAAAGTACTCTCCAACGTTGTACTTCTGTTAGATAAAAACTCATGTTTCTAGCCTCTCCGCATGACAGTCCAGTCTCTAATACTCAAATCCATAATATTGGTTGGTTGGGCTACAGTCTATTCATAGGTGAACAGAGCTGCCATTGTCTATCCAAAGAGAGACAGCATACATATTGTCTTTACTTACATGGACCTCTCAGCATCTGGCACGAATTGCATATTAGTCCTGGGAATGTTGTTTGCCCACTATGGTGAACTTCAACATTTGCGCAGGATGATGGATGGAGGTGAAAGACTGCTCATACTAAAGGGGTTGTTGGTTTAAAAAATGCATGTAATGAACATAATTTAAATTATAATGTAGAATTAAGGTGTGGGTGAAAACTGATGATAATGTAACCTACCAAATATTCTGTAACATTTGGGGCCAGTTTGAAATCCTTAAGCATACCTATTGGAGGAAGGGAGGGAGGAGGAGGTGGCAGCGGCAGTGGGTACCAGGGAAAAAACAAATTTGGATGCTCTGTGTTCCACCTGTAAGGCAACATATATTTCTATCCTGTTTTGTTTGGAAAATATTGTATAGATCTCTCTACACCCATAAATACTGAACTATTTTAGCACTGCTGTCCAAAATAAAGCAAAAACATCAAACCTAATGTAATGTGCATCTGAAACAAATATTTATTTTAAAGGAGAGAGAATTAAAACTTAGATTCCACTACAAATCACATTTATGCTTGAACCTTCTCGTGTAATAGTCTCTCTAAAGTGTAATATAGACTGTTTTATTAATACCTCCCCAAATCACACTGTGGTTCTCTTCCAAAAGCATACCCTTCATCCAGAGTGTAAAAGCTGACCCTGGCAACTACCACTGCATAGATCTGACAATAAGTGATCCAAAAATGCCGGGCTTGTGGTTTAATATAAATGCCTAGGAACTTACATTTTATAATGACCATTCCCTTTTATGTATCATATTCACTTTTTTCTCTTTAAAAATTGCAACAAAAGACAGCAATTATCAGATACTCTGCTTTAGGTTCCCAATCCTGCAGAGATTTGCACACATTCTTAATTTTGCATGTGCACAGTGTATGAAATTAAGCGTATGTGCCGATCTTTGCCAAATCTGGGGCTACGGGTGTAATAGTACAGTTTTTTGAAGAGATTAGTATGGAAAAACATGAAGTACTTAAAGCTCCATGTGGATATAAGGGGGTCTTAGTTCTGAGTCTTTCTTTTTCTTAGGGTGTTGGGATAGATGGATTTTTTTATTTTTTGTTTGTTTGTTTCAAAAACTCTTTTCCTGGCTTTGCAATGTTTTATATGTTAAAGAGCCAGTGTCTGGAGGAATAAGGTACTATAGACATCCACCATTCACTGATATATCAAGAAAATAATTAGGTGCCTTACTGAGATATGATTCTCTTTCTGACAAGCTAGCACAATGTGGTATTTCCTCAGCATTTTACAATGGTGATTAACATTCACAACCATGTCCATAAGAATAACATGTAGATGTGATCATCCAGGCCACTTGCATGGGGCCTACCTAAAGGTCAGTTGCTCACTGGGGTCTCTTCATGCTTATGCTTTCAGATAGAGAAAAGTTAGTGGAATTTGGTCTGTGTGTAAGGTATGCTGGCAAATACTTTAAGGGGGGCAAGGAACCTAAAGGGCTATGAGAATTCCCTCCTGTATCGCATTAGAAATTCAGGACCCATGTGTGGGAATCCAGTGAAATAACTTCAGAGAAGAGCAAATAGCAGCTAAGCAATATGTTTGATAGTAGGAAGGGAAAAATGATTAAGGAGAATAAGATTGCTAAAAAAAAGTGTGCACCACCAGACCAGACTTCCTTTGTTACAGTCTCATTAACAAAGAGGATTCTTCTGGAGATCCATGTTTGCAAGGTATTTGATATAAAATTATAATTTATAAATATGAAATTTAAAATACAATATAAAATGTTATAAGTAATAAACTTTGAGTAATACAAGGTTAAAGATGAGACTCTAGAGAAGCACCCAGTCATTGGATTCCAAGACTATAAGCCCTGGGATCTCCAGGTATTTCCTTCTTTATGGGGCTAGGTGTCCATACAATATTTTGTGGGAAGATGAATAACAAAGGACAGCAACTAATATGTCAGCCTGAAAACATTGGTTTAGGTGGATATTTTTACTAGAAGGTAGAATAGTCTAAATTTTAGCAGTCACCAAATTTTTTTTTCAGAATTTTATTTCTACTAAAGGTAGTCTCTTTGGATCCCTCTGAATACCAAATAGCATATTTGAAAGGTAATCCTAATAGTCTGTTCTCTTGTCTATATTACTATAGCTACTTATAATAGTTTCCGCCAGGTAGGTGAACATAAATTATTACTCTTATTTACAGGTTCCAATATTACTGTTCATGGTACAAGAATGCAACAATAGCAAAAAAAATAAAACATGCTGGAGGAAACAAAATATTTTGAACCAACATGTAAGTAGTTACGGGTGGGAAACCCGTGCGACTTTGAGTTATAACTCTTACCTCTTTCCTCATATATAATTCCAATACTCTGATGGTTTTACATTCCTCAATTTGTGTGGAGATTTGACAGTTGGATCCCATGATAGACCATACTGTACAACATGTAACTTGTCATATTTTTCAGTCTTTGGCAAGATGACTCAGCCTTTTTGGGCTAAGTACTCAGCCCTTCAGTGTACTAAAAAATTTGGTTTTGTTTTGCTCTCATCAAAGGTTGTTCCAAAACTGACCTTAATTGCCTTTTCATTCACCTCTGCAGAGCTAGCTTCTAGAATTTATATCCTATGTTTCCTTGGTAATGGCACGCAACCAGAGTATTATTCCACAGCACCTGGTCATTCAGTTTCACAATGTGATTGTGAGGGTCTGTAAGTCCTCTAAGGGTCATACAACTCTATGTATACGGTAAAATATTTGAACAAAGAGAATGTCTACACTTTAAAATGCTACAGCAGCACAGCTGTATCTCCTGGAGAAGTTGTAGCTAGGTCAATGAAGAATTCTTCCATTGACCTAGCACTGTCTACACTGGTGATTGTTGGTTTTAGCTACATCTCTCGGGTGTGGATTTTTCACACGTTAATACAGCTATGTCTCTCAGGGATAAGTTCCTTGTGTAGACCAGCTCTGAATGGGACCTGCCTGATGTCAGCTCTGATAATTTTTCTAGGATATGAAAGGTAAAGGGATGTGGCTCCCTGGCTATAGAGAGAACTTCTGTTCTAGTCTGCTCTTCTAAGGATTTTGTCCCATGTCAGTGGTGTACTTGGAGTAAATTACACAGTCATTAGGATCTGGAGTTTTGATTTATGCTCCTTACCCCTTTCACATTTCCTTTAATTACTGGAATTGTTGCCATACCCCTGAAATGCCTTATTTGGCTGCGTTTGATATATTTTGAGCTGACAAATAGCTATAAAAGCCATCCAAAGGATAGTTACAGCTAATTTAAAAAAAAACAACCACTTTTCGCCAAAGTTTAAAATCTCAGAACATAAAGTATATTGCTGTAATAAACACTGGAATCAATGGTTACTGAATCCCACTGTGTGACAGGGGTATACTTTTTTTTGTAATCCTGATCTGATTTTGGGTGACTGGGAACAGGAAATAAAGATCAGTCTCTTGGCAGCCCTCCTGTATGTGACACCTTTACTACAGTTGCTGCTTTAATGTGAAATATTTTGCTTTGGTCACACCAAGTTTGTTACTCTGATATTTTGATTTTGTTGGTAACTCTCCCCAAAGTATTTCAAGGAGGGTGTGATCCTCTGAAGTCACTTTCCAACATGCTTTCTTCATATTTAAATACTGAAGGCAGGTTCATTGTGGTATGACTGATGGGGAAATGGTCGGTTTCCACAGTTCAAGCATTAATCTGATTTTGTCTTTACATAAAGTTAATCTAATTGCTTTAAGTACTGAAGAGTGCAAGGAATATCTTTTTGCATTGCCAGTCTCCATTCATATTATACTAGAATATCAAAGCACAATTTCTCTTTTGTTTGTTTTAATAGTTCTCCACACCCTGGGTGACTCATGAATCAGAGGCACAGAAATTAGTGAGTGAGTGACAACCAGTCCAACAAGTGCATTTTGGGACAATAGTCCTCGAAAGTTTCACTCTTGTTGGTAAGAATATTGTGGTGAGGGACAGACTTGATAAATTATATAAGGGTTAGTTATTCTGTAAATGTTATGCATTACCAATGCAGCCTTCTGTTTGCTGCTCCCAAAAGAAACGAATTCCTTAGTTTTATTTGATAGTTCATTTTGTCGTATGTGATATTACACTGGATTCGTGAGCCAGATGTTATCACATGACTGATCATCATCTATTTTAAGGAGTGAATATGCACATTTGATTACTGTTTTAAAATCTTTTTGATACTCTAATAGTAGGGAACTTGAAGGCCAACAAGGTTGTCTCTGGCTCTACATGACAATTCAGTTTCATTTTGCATTCAAAATAAGATATAAAATTGTGAATCTTTGCATGTCTGAAAACTTTTATGATGAAAAAAACTTTAAATCAAAGCGTACGAGGCAAGAGCCAATTGAGGCAACATGCTTTGGAGTAGTTCTTGTGAACAGCCATAATCCTAATTTTAGTTTATTTTTGTTTAAATAAATCATTTTTCCCTATCACTGATTTGATTTTGTTCTTCAGGTTATTTAGTTAATGTTTGTAAAGAGCTTTGAAAATTAAAAGCACAATTGCTGAGTGACCCAAAGGGTCAAAAGTGAAAATTAGCGAGCTTGGTATTTTTCAAATCTGATATTACTTCTTAGTTACTAAAACTGCCATTTTGTAATGTTTCTTTTTAATATCTTGATACTTTGGCTGATGCTTAAATTGGTGGACATATTAGATCAGATCTGATCTCACAGTGTAAATGGAGTAACTCCTTTGACTTTAGTGGAGTTAGTCTGGTTTTACTTTGGTATAACTGAAATCTGAATCTAGTTCATTTAGTAGAAGAGCCATCTAATATAAACTATGCTACCTCTAATGCCACTGGCCAGTAAAATAGAGTAGAATAGACTTTCAAGTATCAAACTCAGGACTTTTAGATAAATTTGTTGTTCCACTGTATGGGATTATCTCTCTAGCATAGAAAAGGTCACTGAAAATCCAATTTCAATATTGGCTTTCTGTGTTTATTTGAAGGGGTTTGCAAATCACCAGACACACCCAATGGCTACATGTTTAGGAGGGCAAAATGTATAGTTTTTTTTATTATTTTTGCTGATCTTTGAGAGAAGGCTCTATCAGTTTGTAAATGTTTTGTCACCATAAAAGTCATTCAGAAGCTGAAGTTCTGAGAGATCTGTTCTGCTGGACTGTCTCCACCTGGTTCAATAAATAGAAGCTATTTGTTTTCCTGTGTTGATAGGTTTACTGGGAAAGATGTGGAGGGAACAGGTGTGTAGTAACTTTCCAGGACCAAAGGCAGGTTCTGTCAATTTGAGGGAAACCTTAAACAAGATAAAGGCTATGCACACAATCTGCAACACTTTTATTTCTAAAAAAGGTTTATAAAAAAACATAAGGACAAGGTGGCAAGAAGTAGCTATGCCTCTACCTTTAAACATGTGACACCCCCACCACATAAGGGATGGGTGTGACAGTGGGATGCGTCTATATCCAATTATAAACTGCATTTTGTATTATTTACTGCACATATCACATATATAAACTTGTCCATGGCAACTTATTGTAATGCATTCCAGACAATGCACTATCCAAGAAAAGGGCTAGACACCTTTTTGATGGCTTCTTGGTGATAGTTCTTCAAGATGGCAATCTAGGGCCATTGACTCTGTCTCTGAACTACTGGCCTATCCCCATGGAACAATGGATTTTCTACATCGGAGTCCATAGGGGGACGGGACATGCATGCTACGTGGATCACATGGCAAGAGAGACAGAGACTCCTTTTAAAAGTGGGTGATGCTCTGTGCAGAGGGCCAACCACTGCCACAAGTAGGCAGGAAGTTCAGGATTAAAGACAGGAGGGATACTGCCCAGCCTGAAATGCTGACAAACCTTGGAATTGGAAAGTGTAATTCAGACCTTGTTGTTTTTCAAAGATCTGTAACTCTTCAGTGCTTTTTAACAGTAAACTGACTACAGTTAAGCAATTGCTTTGCTAAGCCAGTGTTCTTTGCTTTCCGTTCGTATTTTCCCCATACGCATTAATCTAGAAGCCCGGAGAGCCAACAGCCTAGGTGGAGCTCTGGGGAAATTTGGATAAGTGACTAGGAGGGTTTGGATGTCTCAAACATTGATTTGAGGCGGGGAGGGGTGTAAAGTGGTTGAGCAGCTGTGGCTCAAGGAGGGTCGTTGTCAAACAGGAGGTCTGAGCCTGGGAGTGTACCCTATAGACCAGTGGTCACCAACCGGTCGATCACGGAGACTCTCCCAGTCTATCACAATCTCCAGCCACAGCACCTCAGTGGGGCTGCTGCTAGGCAGGCTCCATGCCTGCCACAGCCCCATGCCACTCCAGGAAGCAGCCAGCATGCCCCCGGGAGGGGAGGGGGCAGGGGTCTCCGCATGCTGCTCCTGCCTGCAAGCACCACCCCTGCAGCTCTCATTGGCTGGGAATGGGTAGCTGTGGCCAATGGGAGCTGTGGGGGCAGTGCCTGCAGAGAGTGGCAGCACACAGAGCCACGTGCACCCCGCAGGGGCATGTTGGCCCCTTCCAGGATCAGCGTGCCCACGTGGTGCACTAGTGGCTGGCAAGGTGTGTGGGGGGGGTGGCCTGGCTCATGAGGGGCAGGAGGTGCCGATGTGCCTGAGTGGAGCCGAGGCAGGCAGGGAGCCTGCCTAAGCCCCCTGCACTGCCAACTGGGAGCTGCCCAAGGTAAGTGCCCCCCAGTGGGAGCCTGCATCCCAGCCCTGAGCCCCCTCCCACAGCCAGCACCCCAAGCCCCCTCCAGTACCCCAAGCCCCTACCCCAGCCCTGAGCTCCCTCCCAGAGCCAGCACCCCATGCCCCTTCCTGCACCCATACTCCCAGAGCCAGCACCCTGCACTGCCTCCCAGAGCTTACACCCCTTACCCCCTCCTGCACCTCTACCCCCAGCCCCAGGCTCAGCCCGGAGCCCCCTCCCACACTGCAAACCCCTTATCCCAGAGCCTGCACTCCCTCCCAAAGCTCAACCCCCTGCCCCAGCCTGGTGAAAGTGAGTGAGGGTGGGGGAGAGCGAGCAGTGGAGCGGGTGTGTGGAGTGGGCTGGGCCTTGGGGAAGGGGTGGGATAGATCCTGGGTTGCACTCCCATTCAAAAAGGGATCTTGTGTGTAAAAAGGTTGGAGACCACTGCTATAGACCCAGAGCTGGAAACAGTGAGTAGACCCTATCCAGACCCAGTTGCTTTAGCAGCACATGTGACCCAGCAATTAGGTCCACTTGCAAATGACTGGTGACTGTACAGTGGGTTGCCAGGCCAGGCTGTAACAGCGGATAATGCAGCAGAATACTGTCTACTGCTGCTCCATGAATGTTGCAGAGACTCTTTTTATGTGTGGCTTATTTCAGATAGTTACTTCATTGTCATAGTAATGATGGTGGGGCTGATCATTTAAACTCCAACTATGTTGCTATGATTCAGCTATTGCTTTGTGCACATCAGTTTTGAAACCAAAATGTTTTAAAAAATTTATTAACATAAATCTAAATAGATTCTAGTTTTGGAATTCGAGGCATCCATAGGAGGATTTGCTCAGGAAATATACTTTTGTTTTAGCTCTTAACCAATAAGCTCCCTCAGAGCTCAGCTGAATGGGCAGATTTATTAGAGAAAAAGATAAGTTTCTTCTGATAATGAAAGAAAAACATACATGGATGAACAACAATCATTTAGAAACATCTTCAGGCTTAAAACTATTTTAGGTTAGTCATTAAGCACAGCTCAGCCACCCAAAAGCTTGAAAGGTAAGAAGTGCACATCTCTTATAAAAATATATTTGAAAACCAAGTTTTTCATTCAAAATGGTATTTCTCAACTTTTCTGGGCAACAAACTCAAAACACCTCAGGTTCTCTCTAATTATGTCCATGGCTCTTTTGGTAGTGGACAGCGAATTACACCTGTGCAAAGTACGCGGCAATGTGCATGCACAGAATTCATGTCCCTCACAGATTTCTTTGCTTCCCCGCAGAAAAATTACTTTCTGATGGAAAGCAAAGGGAAGCCACACAAGCAGTCATGCAACCCTCCCCAGCAGTACGTTTTGGGTGCCCAGGGCAGCTGGCAGAGAGGTAAATCACTGTGGGGGAGCGGGAGGGGGTGGGACTGGGGAAGACCCGTCTGGTGGCTCCTACCCTGCACCAGGCTCATCTGCTAGTCCTGGCTGGGCTGGGGAAGATGGGACTTCCTCTTCCTCAGACCCACCCCCAGATTTCTCCCCAGGCTACAGGAAGCTGTGCAAACTCCCCACCGCTCCTCAGCTGCAGGGGATCACAGTATGGGGAGCTGCTCAACCCCCATGATCCAGACCCCCCTCATACCCAGACCCTCCCACCAAGTCTCACCTCCCCCCCGCCACAGAAGCTCTGCTGAACCCTATTCCCCCTGCACCTGGACCACCCCAACAAGCCACCCGCACCCAGATCCCCACTCCACTGAGTCCCAACAAACTCCACTTGGATCCCCCCCCCACTGAGCCCCACTCCCCCAGCACCACTCCTCACTGAACCCCCCACACCAACCCCCCTGCCGAACTCTATCCTCTCCCACACCCAGACCCTGCCCTGCTGAGCCCCAACCACCTTCACCTGAACTCTCCCTGAAGAGTCTCTTATTATTGCACCCAGAATCCCCCAACAAGCCCCTGTGCATCCAGATCCTCCCTGCATCCAGATCCCCCACTGAGCCTTCCACACCCAGATTGCCCCACACAGAACCCTCTCAACCTACACCTGCATCCCCCCCAAACTAAGCCCCTCCACACTTGGATCCTGCCCGGCTGAGCCTGCCTGCCCACACCTAGTGCACCTGGCATGGAGGGGCAGGGCTCTGGGGGGTTTCTGGGGCAGGCTTGGTCCTTGCGCTGTGTCAGGGTGGGTGCAACCTCACTGCTGAGCCATGTCCCAAGGGGGCGCTGCAGTGCGATCTACCTCTGTGCAGCCAGTGGCCTGTATTCCCCAGTGCCATGCTGGTGCCTCCACATTTATTTGACAAACAACATTTGCAGAATTTTACTGAATTTTGAAATATTGTGCACAGAATTTTTATTTTTTTGGCACAGACTGCCCTCAGGAGTAAGTGAATTCCCAGAAGTAGTAGTAGATCCTATCCTGGTTTCCTGTTGTAGCTTAGCAGCATGGCAATCTTAAAATGATTTCCCTTTTAGGTTCAGCTTTTGGACAAATGGTCAGAGAGACGCTTGGCCATTAGATTTTGTTAGTTCTAGTCTTAAAAAAATAATACTGGCCTAATATGTGTTTAAAAAAATCATAATTTGCCTTTTTTCTATCTGTTTGATTTTTTGTCTTATTCTATTGTGCTTATAACTAACCCCAGCTTTTCAGTTTTATTTTGTTTTGTCTTTGACTTTGACTTTTGTTTGACATAGAAGGGTTACAATCAGTGTAGTAATTTCGGGGTAGTGGCATGCTTATTAGACTTAACATAATGTATGTAGAGGTACTATATGCTATAGTGTTTCATGTTTTTACTGTGTTTGAGACTGTTTTTCATTAACTAGTATCTCCAACATTTTTGCTAGTTGTATCCGGCCCCCTCTCCATTTGTTTTTTTCTGTTTAGATTTTAAGCTCTTCAGGGCAGAGGCTATGTCTTTCTATGTATTTGTACAGTGCCTGTGTCATAAACAGATAGTTAAGGGTTAATGTCTCTTTTACCTGTAAAGGGTTAAGAAGCTCAGTAAACCTGGCTGACACCTGACCAGAGAACCAATAAGGGGACAAGATACTTTCAAATCTTGGTGGAGGGAAGTCTTTGTTTTGTGCTCTTTGTTTTGTGGGTTGTTCGTTCAGTTCGGGACTGAGAGGGACCAGACATCATAGAATCATAGAATTCAAGATCAGAAGGGACCATTATGATCATCTAGTCTGACCTCCTGCAAGATGCAGGCCACATAAGCTGATCCACCCACTCCTGAACTAATTCTCTCCCTTGACTCTGCTGTTGAATGCTCCAAATCATGATTTAAAGACTTCAAGTAGCAGATAATCCACCAGCAAGCGACCCCTGCCCCATGCTTCGGAGGAAGGCGAAAAACCTCCAGGGCCATCAATCCAGGCTCTCCAAATCTCTCTGAATCCGTCTCTCATGTTTCAAACTTGTAAGTAGCACAGGCAAGGCATGTTAGTCTTATGTTTGTTTTCTCAACCTGTAAATGTTCCTTTTTGCTGAGAGGATTTTACCTCTGTTTGCTGTAACTTTGAACCTAAGGCTAGAGGGGGTACCTCTGGGCTATCTGAATCTGATTACCCTGTAAAGTATTTTCCATCCTGATTTTTCAGAGCTAATTTTTACCTTTCTTTCTTTAATTAAAAGCTTTCTTTTTAAAAACTTGATTGATTTTTTCTTTCTTGTTTTAAGATCCCAGGGAATTGGGTCTGGACTCACCAGGAGTTGGTGGGGGAAAGGACGGGGGAATGGTTAATTTCTCCTTGTGTTAAGATCCAAGGGGTTGGATCGGTATCACCAGGGACTTGGTGGAAAAGCCTCAAGGCAGCCCAGGGAGGGGAAAGTTTGGTGGGGACAGGGAGTGTGCCAGACACTGGAAGTTTGGCTGGTGGCAGAGTTACCAGATATAAGCTAGGAATTAAGCTTGGAAGGGTCCATGCAGGTCCCCACATCTGCACCCTAAAGTTCAGAGTTGGGGAGGAACCTTGACAGCCTGTCATGATGGGATCCCAATCCTGACTGGGGCTTTTGTGTGCTACTGCAATATAAATAGCAATAATTGTTTAGGTGAAAGGCCCATCTAGCTAGGCATAAATGTCATAAGACAAAGAATATTCCCTGTTCAGTGTACTACCCGCACATCAACTGTTTTCCTTGCCCTATCTTCCTTCTGTTGTGTTTACTTAAATCTAAGCTTGGAAACATTGCTTTTACATCAGAAATGTTTATATTAGCAATATAAAAGAGGGATTTATGTTAAGCGGGTAATTATAAATGGAAATGAAAAGGAAGATTAGAGGATGAAATATGCCCATCTCCAAATTTCATAAGAGTTCAAGATTTCTCTTGCAGTGTTCTAATATCAAAAAGAATGTGGTCCAATCTGGACACATGCACAGGGGTTAAAAGCCATGCTACAAAAGCCTACCAGCTCCACATCTAGTGGTGCTGTTATACAAGACTCTTGTTCTTTCATTGATGCAGTTTGATGCACCAATCTTAATGACATATTTTGTCCCTGTTTGAAATTGGCCATGCACACACATCTTATACATGAACCATGCAAAATCTTTGAAAGTTTTATTAATGTCTGATTGTAATGTGTAATTAAGTCTAGAAATTGGCCAAAGGATTGAACCTGTTGCACATTTGCAAAATAAAGAGAAAACAAAACACAATTTAGTTAGCATGAAAACTACTAAGGAGATTATGCAGTAGGGTGGGATATTTATTTCAAGCATACTCTGCATTGGTATTCAAGCTAGACACAGTAAAAGTTGACTCCCACTGGAAATTGTGCATAATTCCAATCTGCTTCAGTTTTTCATAAGGCTTGCTGTTCAGAAGATAGAGTTTAATTAGATGTTCAAGTGTTTCCTAGAAAAGTAAATGTTATATGCCTCACATGGGATCACCAACTTGAAAAACAGTCACTGCTAGAGGTTTTTGTGTTAGAGAAAATGATATAGTATGGTATGCCTCTGTGACATATTAAGTACTCAGTTGGGAAATCATATTTGATATCAATAAATGATTTAATATTTATATTGCAGCAAGCCCCAGAGGATCCATTTGGGGTCAAAGCCCAGTTCAAACAGAGTGGTAGGCGGAGTGTCTGCCCCAGACAGCTTACAATCGTACAAGCAGCATAAAAAGGTGGGAAAGCGAAGGAAAACAAATCAAACATGCCATTTGATGTATATTTGCTTTTTTGTTTTTAGTTCCATAAACATTGACTTTTCCCAAGTGCTCTTCAGCCTAGCTTCATATGTTGTCTGATTTGTCGTAGGGGTCATAGCAGAAGTAAGTCCTGAGGAGGGATTTGAAGGTAAGGATATGGATCAGTTCAGGAAGTGTGTCCATGCATAAGGTATAATGTAGAAGAAAAAGTGTAAAAACTTGTGGAAGGAGCAAATTGTGAGCAGATACAAGAATGTGTGGGTATGTCCCACTGTGACTTCAACATTTCAGGCTCTGTGGAGATCTAGGGTGGTGGCTGGGAATAACTTAGTTTGATAGGGACACGTATCAATCTAGGACACGTGGCTATCAGTATTTATGATTTGGGATCAAGGCCCAGGATTCTCACCCTCATTGCCCGCAGGAGTCTCTTTGATGGATTTTACAGTTAGAATCAACAAGTTATTAGATTTCCCCCAGTTGAAAACTAGAGGCAATAGGAACCAAGACATGACTGAGCCACTGTTGCGATTAGAGATGCTTATTCTTTCTTGTCATAAATGGGAAGGCTAAAGATACGCTTATTATAGCTGATAATGTCTTAAATATTCTATAGTTAGTTGCACATTAGTGTTGGGCATGAGTGTGAAGGATGGTATTTACATATGTGTTGTTTTCTGGTCATTTAATGTTTCCTCTATAACGTTTGGATATGACTGCATTTAGACATTCCTAATTCCATAAGGGGCTAGGTTATCTGTCACTAGATTTTGCCACATTGTGTGTGTGTTTGGGTTTTTCTCCCTTGTCTTTCATTCTCTATTCATTATTACTAGTAGTAAATATTTTATAACATAGCACACAACGATCCGGTCAGGATTGGGGCTGCATTGTGCTGGATGCTGAACAAACAAAGACAAAAGGGAATCCCTGTCTTGAAGGGTTTACAATCTAAAGACACAATCAAATGAAAGGCTGGGTATGTGAATTAATATACAAGAAACCCTTCCATCTATCCGTTAATAATCCTGAGTTCCAGATGGTTGAGTGGATGGTGAAGCAGCTTTGCTTGAATAGTATGGTTAACATCCAAATTCTGTGGTGTTCAGATGCCCCAGGTAAGTCAGGTAATGTTGTATCCATGCTACCATTGCCATAAGTACCACTCCCAGAGGTATTTCTTGTAATCAGACCTCAGCATCAGCAAGCTCTGATTGGTTAATGGTATGACATGGTTCCTGCAAACATCAGCTTCCACTGGCAGCACTTCTGCAACTGATATTAAATGCCATAGGTTTGGAATATCCATCAGTAGTTGAAGTATGTTTTGGATAGCTGTGATATCTGGTTCTAGCAGACTTCACTATTGCAGATAAATTCTTCTGATCCAATTTAGAAGCTGTGGCCACATGAGAGCTTATTTCTTGCTTGGTATTTGGCTGTACAGCCCAGAGTATATTAATGGTGAAAGGTGTGGCAGGGTAATATCTACAATCTAATGACTGGCACATATATGCATTTGTTCTTATAGACCATTTTCCAAAGGATTACATGCCTACAATTTTGTATTTAAAGGAATGTGAACTATATTTGGTGTGTTGTGACATCCACTGAAAATGGTCAAACCCACTTTGGGGGCAGTCTGCTAGTACACCTCTACCCTGCTATAACGCGACCCAATATAACATGAATTTGGATGTAACGCGGTAAAACAGAGCTCCGGGGGGGGGGGGGCTGCGCGCTCCAGCGGATCAAAGCAAATTCAATATAACGCGGTTTCACCTATAACGCGGTAAGATTTTTTTGGCTCCCGAGGACAGCATTATATTGGGGTAGAGGTGTAATTGAACTGTTCTGGTAAGCTGTCTGGTAATGGGTCTAAGGGAAGAAATAAACAAAGCCACAGGTTCCACATGTGTTCCAGTAGGATCATACTGGAAACCTCAAAAACCACAGTGATACTTTCAGTAGTTGTAACCATTACTCCAGGTGAATTTCATTTTTTGATGAGACATTTGTGTAGCTCAAGACACACCGCAGTCAACAGGCTGGATCCTAGACCCTGCTCCAACACCGTTACACACCTTCAGTGTTGCAAAGGGAACATAAAGCTTGTCCAAACAGGGCAGCTGTGAGGAATCTGCTAGTGTTGGGGTATCCCTAGCTGGTGCACAGCAGGTGAAGTAGGTTCCACACTGCACTCTCCTAGCTTCCACTAATGCAGAGGGCGTTTCATGGGTGGGAGTGTGTGTGGCTGGAGCATGTTGTGGTTTAGGCTGCTGTTGTTGGCATAATGGCTCCTTAGAGATGGTGTTGTAAGCCAACATAATTTAGAGGAACCTGAGAAAGCCCTAGTGATTGGGGGAGTGCACGTATGGCTGCATAGCCACTTTTGCACCCCACTTGGTTGCATTGAGTGGAGTTCTGAATGGCGCAAGCGAATGTCTGAGCCAATGCCTCCATTCCAACTGAGCATGTATTAGTAGGACTTAAAATCTACGGCATTTAAAAAATCTGAAACTAAATTTAAACTTCTGAATTTTAACCCCAGGCTGAGCTCTGTTGCTGCAGCATCAGTATTGCAGCATTGCAGTAGTGCCAATGGTTCCTGAAGCCCAGCTCTGCAAGGGGCAATGGCTGGTGGAAATGCATAAAAACAGATTCACTGGCTCTGCTGTATTAAATACAGAGAAAGTGCTCCATCTGGGACGAGAAAATAACATATAGTCTCCATGTTTACTGTATTTTAAAAAAAAATACTAGAGACCCCAAATTCTGGCATCCTTAATTTATACTCCAGCACATTCTCAATACTTCAATGAGAGTTTTGCCTGAGAGAGGGCTCAATATAAATCGAATGAGGACCTCAATACTTTAGTCAGAATATGTGAATTCTTGATGTATGCTGCCAGGGACTGAATGTTGTGAGGACTATAAGAGACAATCAGGGACCATCTGCAGCAGCTTCCTGTCTCCATAGCAACCAGAGCAGTGCTGAAGTAAAGATCTCACATTACTGTTTCTGCAGCCTGAATTCAGAGATGGAGGCATGAGTGTGTTTGCCTGGAAATAGTGTACCTGTCTCCCAAACGTTTTGCTGGTTGGCCAGCATGGTGACTTAGTGTAGCCATGTTGGAAATCCAGCATGTCCTTAGGGAAGGAACATATATGCTGGCTCTCATCTGTTATATTGGTTGATGATACCAGTAAATAAAAAGAATTTGCCAACATTAGTGCACAAAAGTGGTTTGATATCTTGAGTTAACACTTGTCCTGGCTTCCATATCTGAGGTCTTGCAGTTCTCTTGGTTTTCAGTTATTTGCCCTAGCAATTCTCTTTCCTTGAATTAACATTTCTTCTGTTTTTGTAGTTAACATTGTATCAAACATAACAAGAAATTGTAAAAAGTATGTCTTTATAATAAAAATCAACAGTATTTCAAGTTTACAAACATAGTGCTATTCTGCCTCATTTTATGAACCAGTGCCACTCACTGGAATACAAGGCAATCTGTATCTAAAATTTCATGGGATTTATGAAAAATCCCATAACGTCTACATTCAGATGGGAAAAGAAACAGATAAGCGATTTCATTTTCCTGATTGAGTGTAAAAACATTTGATTGTGCAGTTTTAGGCTTATCTATCTGTTCTGGTTAGAAACTGAAGGATAAGGGGTATGAACTCAACAGGCCCCTTATCCAATTTCCATGCCTGAGCTTTTCTTTGATATTTGGTGACAGCTGGCCAACTACTGGCCTGAAACTCTGACAAGGTGCACAGCCATAACCTAGAGGGGAAAGTTTGACTTTATGGGTCTAACAAGACTCTGATCATGCAAGTGACATCATGTGTGTGGACTGCTTCAGCGGCATGGAACCCCGTTGAATTCAGAGGAGCTCCACGCAGGTGTAGGGGTCTGCCTGCCCAAGTAGCTGGGTATCTTAGCAATATTGTCAGGCTATATTTTGATGGCAAATGTGTAGGCTTCGTTCTAAAAAAAAATAAATAATAACTAGAAACAAACATAATTTCCTGCCTTTCTTTTTTTATTCCAAGGGAAACGGTTTTACCCCCTCCCCACCCACCTACACAAAAAAAACCAAAGGTTTCCTTGTTTTTCAAAGCCAATATTGGATTATAATGAGAAGTTGAAAGTGAAATTGACTAAAAACCAACTAAAAAAATGAGTGAAATTTTTAAGTTTCTCTTGCCCAAATTGACATGCAAAATGTGAACAAATAGCAAAAAAAGACAGATAAATTAGTTTAAAATTTTAAGCAATTTCATATGATATAGATAATTAAGCTTGAGATGTTACGTATCTTTTCAGGGTAATATCCTCAGAGCTGCTGCTTTTTCTTTTGATTTGAGTGAGTTTTTAACAGAAACAAAATTTCCATAATGAGATATGTTAGGGCCTGAATCTGATCTCAGACTAATTGTATTACTGATGTGTAACTTCATTGTCTTCAGTGCATCAGTCCTTAAAGTCTTGTTCACAGTTGGAAATTTACCAAAATAGGTATTCTGGAATAGCTCCCTGTGTGGGCACTCTTATTCCAGAGTAAAAGTGCCTTTTTCTGATTTTAGCTTACTCCACTTTGAAAGTGGAATTGATAATTATTCCAAAATAGCTATTTCAGTAAACTTCCAAGTGTAGGAAAGCCCTTACACAGTATAAATGAAATCAGAATCAGACCGTCAGCACCCTGTCCTACCTTTATTTTGTCCTGCAATCTTTTGTTGCAGGCATGTTCTTCTCAGTCAGTAGGACATGTAGAGAGCCTGGAATTTACAATATTTAACTGGTCAGTTTAGCCTTTCTGAGGATGAAAGAATCTGCAAATAACAGGTGTTACAGTTACAGGGTAACCACACTTCTATTCCCCCCCTAGGGACCCTCAAGGACATCCACTTAAGGTTTCTGGCTCCCAGCTGTCACCTCTCTTGGGTGGAGACCCACATCTCTCCCTTTTGATAGGGGGTTTTAAGGCTGCACAGCTCTCTGCCTTACACTGTGATATACCCATCAAACCAGACTGCCTAAAAAGGTCAGTGCCTGTCCTTTGCTCTCTCTCCAAGGATTATGAACAGTATAAAAGGGCTATGAACTGTGTATTGCCCATAGTTACAAGTTACCACATGTCTTTGTAAGCAAGCATATTTATATTCATAAGGTAAATGCATTAATAGAAACGTAATTAAAATAGTAAACAAATTGACACGCACTAAACATACCTGGAGTCATCCATCAGTCTTGTGGAGCCGTATTAGGCAAAAGTCTTTCCAACCCTTGCAGAAGGGTTGGAGTCCACCTTAGCTAGAGGCCCCTGTCCACTTGCTGGTTCAGAAAGAAGGATCTGAGTCAGTTTAAACCTAGCCTTTTAAAATCAAAAGCCCTTTTTGCCTGTTTGTGGGGGTGGGGAAATGAAACAGTATATGCATGCCTCCTTAGGTGTTTATAAGCCAAGGAGGTGTTTTGGAGGTGTTTATAACCTAGGGTGATGCACCTTAATCATCCCACTGTTTTTATTTTTTGACAGACTTCTGGCAACTCTTCCCCTTGGAGCTACATATAATCCCTGGCCCACAGTGATACATAGCTATTCATAACCTTCATGCAATATGTTTCCACAATATGTCACACAGGCATGACACAAAATTTGTGCCATGAAGTGTCACTGTGATTAGTATCAGTTGCAGAAGGTTCACAATGGGAGTGTCAGAGATGGTTTTGAGTTTAGCTTCGTATTTCAGTCTTAATCATGTGTGAAATGCTTATTTATTCTGTTTGTATGGTATGTATATTGCTTACTCCCCCAAAACATTTCTAATGATTGCTTGTGGCTTTAATAGGAAGTGCTGATGGCATTGTATATCTGGTGGGAAACTTTACAAATTCTTCATCCATCTATCCCAGTGCCAGTCACAATTATGTCTGGGTGCTAATCTCCAACTAGAATGGCTTTTTCTCTGGAGTCTATGCTTTCTGTTACTGCAATACACATTTACTGAAAAAAAAGAAATCAATAACTCGTAGCATCATATACCCACATTTCCTATGTACTTAAAACTCCACAGGCACTGTAGCAACTGATAAAGGAGGCTTTGAGTCTCCACATTTATTAGGCTTTATTAATACATCACACTAAATTGATGTTGCTCATACCTGTAAAGTTGGATTTTTCTCTGTGATATCTAGTGGACCAAATTTTGCTTAGTTGCACTGTTGTAAATAAGAGCAGAATTTGGCTCATACTTAATGGCTGCATTATACCTATATGTGCAAATATAAAATGTAGTATTTGCCATGGTAATTTTAACTTATTAGGCATTTGTATATATTATTCATTATTATAATTAGTTAAGAAAATGTAGTTAAAAGAACCTTGTAGTGAATTTTCTTTTCTTTGGTTAGCCCATTTCTCCTCACCACCTAGGAGCTGAACCTTTGGCAGATTTTTAGATGTACACGTGTGGGGTGTTGTCTGTCTTTATAGGAACTCAAAATCTAAGGGAATCAGCAGTAAAACTGAAACTGGCTTATATTTTGCCACCATTTCTGTATCCTTAAAAATACCTATTTTTGGAGATATGACAGCCTGGAATGAAACATAGGTCTCCATTCATGCAGCTGCTGCAGCCTTACAGTTCAAACCTGTCAAACATGTTTTTTCCCCTTTCTCCCACTTGTTGTTCTCTCTTTTGCATTCTTCTCCCTTCGCGTTGGTGCTGGGCTCTCTAAGATTATCTCCGTTTTACTTTTCCTTCTGCAGAGGCAGCTTTTGGAACTTGTGAAAACCATGGGTGATAGGCTGGGCTAGGAGAACTCTAAGAGAACTCTCAGTTTGTATGAGAGGCATGAATTGTACATGGGGCATGTGTAATTTGCTATTCTCTGAGTGCATTTTTCAGGGAGGGAGGGAGACAATGAGAGCCTTCAAAAATAACCTTGCTGAATTGAAGCTGGCCCTGCTTTCCTGCCCCTGTCTCTCAGACAGGGTGTTTGTTTTTGTTCATCAACAGTATGTGAGATTTTCTTTTCTCCCTTTTCTCTCCCCCTATCTTTTTCCTGTTTTTCTCCATCATTCCCCATCTCCATCCTTGTGCTGCTGCTTATCTGTGAGATTTTCTTTCTCTCCACTCTCACCCTGCCTGTGATTAAGCGCCTGGAATATTTCCAGCCTGATGACTGCAGAGTTTCGCAATGAGACTCTTGTGGGAATTACTGCAGTAGGGCTGTCTCTCAAAATGCACTGCTCATAGGAGCCAGGCTATACTACACTTGCCTGTGTGCGTGTGTGTTTTGAAAGTGCCTAGTATGTTAAAAGCACTGCTGCAATTCAAATGATAATGGTCTGGTGCAGGAGTACCTGTTCAGAGGGATGTAAAGTTGTTTAGTTACTGATTGTTGCTACAAAACATCTGATATGCTCATCCCCAACCCCCCATCTTCCTTTCAGTTGAAATTTATAGACATTTTCACAAGTTCTAATAGCACTGACATTTCCATTCTGCTTTTTTGTGAGTTAGGTCTGAACCAAAACCTGTTTCTAAACCCCCCACCCCCACCATCACCACCACAATCTCTCTCTCATTGGGCATGTTTGAAATCCAAACCCACAGCCTGAACCAAAACTTCAGATCCCAAAAGTCCTGAACTTTGGTGGTAGTTGAAATCTGGATCTGAATTCTGTGACTTGAGTTTCTCTAATGACCAGAAATGAACTGTGTCCCTTTTGGTCGAAGAAGTCAGCCACGTTATCATATTGCAGATTTGTTTGGTAGTTTTCTTGTCCTTTGTTAAGCCCTCGTGTGGGAAGGAAAGGTGGAGGAGGCATCTTCAGGGCACATAGCTGAACAGAAACCTTATTAGCTCTGTGTGTGTGAGTGTGAAATTGAGCTGGAATTTTCTCAAGTCATGAGAGAGCCTTGCCTTTAGTGCTATTATTATGCCCTCCATGGCTAGAAAAATGTGCACACACTCATTCTTAACCCATCACTTTAAAAATGGCTTTTATCACAGTGTCTGCTCACTAGACTGAAAAACAGGTAGGATCTGCTATCTCAGAAGCTTGAGGGGATAAATGGATCTTTTCTTTAATTAGCTTCCACGACGAGGTTACTTTTCAGAACATGAATATCCAAAGTGTTGTGATTTGTTGCCATGTTCTTGCATCATGTTGTGATGTTACAACACAATGCAACAGCAACACAACACAAAGTCAGCCCAGAACTAAGAAACAAATGTTTTATTGTTGTTTTTCTGTCTCCAAGCTAAAGTCAGGACTTCTTGGGGTTCTGCAAGTTTATGGTGGCCCTAACTCTTGATGCAGTTAAAATTTATTCAAGGACATTGTCCTATTTGCTTTAGACTGAAAGCAGGGACCTGTTATTTGTTCTTTGTCTTTTGCACAAGGCTGTGTACACTGATGGCACTCTGTGGTATCACTTAGTATCAAGAGTTCCAGGTGCCAGGGTAAGCAATTTTCCCCATGAGGTTTACATCTGTAGCTTGAAGAGGCTGCTGTCAATATTACCCATTATCTGAGACTATCCAGAATTAACAAGCAAGCTAATTCAGAACTAAGGTTAAACTTTCAACAAACCCAAACATTGAAAAATATGTAAGTAGGGGGGAAAAGATCTAGAAAGGTAAGGAAGAGAAAAGAGGGACAACTAACCTCTTTATTCCCCTCTCTGTGGAGGTCTGAAAGGGCTTCTGGTCAATGGAAACAGGACATTTTTAGCAATAATTGGCCAGATTGTGGCTGGTCCTGCATGGATGCACTAGGGGTAAGGAGAGGAGGACAACTGAACTTTCACTCTGTTGCCCTGCCTAGGAGTATGAGTACTGTCAGGTTAATGTCACTGCTACATTAGCTCCCCAGAGGAGATGGTCAAGGGTAGGACTGTGACGCAGCCCTTCCTCTGCACTGGACTTGCTGCACTGTGGGTGACTACGCTCCCATTCCAGTCAGCGCTTTCCTGGAGGAATTCTCGCAATTTCTGTGGAGACTCCTGCTGCTGCGTGGCCCCTCCTCACTCCGCTCCAATATCTCAAGCCACAGTCTGATTTAAATAATTTATCGGTTAAGGTTGATCAGAGTGTCTTTATTGTGTGATTTATTTATTTGTTTTTACATAAAATGTTCTTAGATTCCTCCTCCCCCAAACTTCCACTCCATTCCCCATCCTCCTCTCCTCTTCCTCCTCCCTTTTCTTTCTCCTCACAAGTCTCATGCTTTATCTTCCATTCCCTAGGTATCTTTTATCCAGCTTCCCCCAACAGAAGCCTCTTTCTGCTTTCCTCCCCACAATCCACCCACTTAAAATATTTTCTCCCTGGCCTCATGGAGCATCACTATGGTGATGTCATGATGTCATTGTACTAGGAACTGTTACCTAGGAGATGGCGTGATGTCATTGTACTGGAGACAGTTGCTAGGGTGATTGCGGCGGGGAACAGGGGCTGTCATATGACACACATCAGGAAAACTTCCCATTAAGGAGGAGAGAGAGGTAGGGGTGTGTGTGTGTGTGTGTGTGTGTGTGTGTGTGTGTGTGTGTGTGTGTGTGTGTGTGTGTGTGTGTGAAAAAGAAGCTGCCTGAGATTCAAAAATCTCAGTTTTCAGTTTATCTTGATATACAATACTCAATTAGACTCATCTCAGCTTATCTATGTTCTCTCATGTATTTCCTAATGTGCCTGTCACCATAGATAGCATCTGGCCATAATAACAGTGGAATAAGCTATAGTCCAGTTGTGTTCCCTGTTGGGAAGGGTTCTTATCTTTATTGCTCTGTCCATCCTCTCTTGCTGTCAGGTTCCTCTCATTTCCATGATGAATAATCCAGCCCAGTCACTGACCACACAGATATCTATGGTATGTTACATATGTGAGCTGCATGTGGCTGAGGGGGATATAGTTCTGTACCTCAACCAGCAATCTGAGTTTCCCCCCTTTCTGCCTCCCCATTTCTGTTTCCAGTCTATCACTGATGATGGGAACATACCGTAGTAATTCCAGCAGCTCCAGGAAATGTCTAACATGAAAGGTGAAACAGGTTAAACAAAAAGGAAGATGCAGCCATTATAGGTCAATAATGGCCAACTCCAGGTGAAATCCCTTCTGGAAAACACCACAAAGGTGTAGCAGGCAGAATTAGGTTTGCAGGAGTTCAGAACTTTAAAATACAATATGGTCAAGTAATTGGGGAAAAGGTTTGAGAGAGAGGATTGTTCTGATATCCTGGATGAAGCACTGAATCACTGCATTTTCTCAGGCAACATATCTGGCCTCTGCCTTAATCAGCCCAGCAGGACAATATGTAAAAAGCTAGGAATCTCTGTGACCAACCCGCATAGCATCTGAGACGAACTTTCCCGCAGAAACAAATGACCAAAAATAGCAAATAAGACTTCATCTGAGCCAAAGACTGAGCCAGCCAAAGAGGAAAAGAATTGTCTAGTGGTTGGGGTGCTAGTCAGAGACCTGGGTTTGATTCCCCTGTTCTGCCAATAACACTCTGTGACCTCTTGAAAGTCACTTAGTTTCTCTGTGTCTCAGTTTCCCTATCTGTAAAATAGAGATAATGGAACTGCTCTACCTCGCAGGGGAATTGAAGATAAATGCATTAAAGTTTGGGAGGCACTCAGATATATAAATGGCCATATTATAAATACATAATGTAGATAAATTATGTAGATTTACCCAGCCAATAAGTGTTTGTGCCAAAGTAGGAGATATGTTTAAGTTGATACTGTCCTGCAGTGGTAAGATTGGCTTCAGTCCTTGGGTCTGGCGAAGCTGTGCTTGGTGCAAGACCTGGGGGCTAGGAAAGGTGACTTTATACCATCTTTGTGCTTCTCCATTGTTGGGTCTGCCTGGCCTCCAAAATAATTTAAAGCAGCTTCAATAAATGCAGTAAATAATGTACAGCTACCTGCAGTAGTCCACAGGGACTTGTTGTGGCACCTGAGGAATCACTGGAATACAATCCACTGCAGCATTCCCTTAAGCCAAAGGCTATGCAGGGGAGTGGCATGGAATAAACTATATGCCATCTGAGGATTTCCCTCTGCCCTTTTCAGATGAACACGTAAGCCAGTTTTTGCTCCATTAGACAGAAGTGCCTTATGAAGCCTGAGAAGCTGACCCATTGTCTCACCAAACAAAACTGTTAATGTTGGAGACATGAATGGATGGGGAGGCTGATGTGTCCAGGTAAAATGGGTGGCTTGAGCCTGTTGCTCCAAAATAGCATGCGACTCAGAATGCTGTTTGAATGTTCTGTTAGAATGGATCTTCTTCTAATATTGACCATATATGGCTTGTTGGGAAAACATTGGACCAAGTCCTTCAGGTAAGGACTTAAATTCTAACGTTATCAATGGACATCAAAAGATCTGGTGCCTATGGCTTGAGTATGCGTGAATGTGTATATGTGTAGGAGTGTTTGCAGGGGTGTGTGCTTATGTGCGTGTACATTTGAATAAATGCAGAGACGTGTGAGATTTCGTGTGGGACAGTGTGTGAATGCACTTGAGTGTGCATGGGAATGTGGCTGTGTGGTAGGAATGGCATCACATGGCAGGTGTGTGTGTATGTACGTGCATGTGAGTAGCTCTGGTATAGCAGTGCGTATGTTTTGCCTGTAGACACTATTATGAAAGCTGCTTCTCTAGCCAATTTGTGTTTCAAAAGAATTTCTTCTTCTCCATGTAGTCATAGGAGTAACTAACTCTACACGACAGCAGAACAAATTCTCTGTTCTTAATGTCTGTGCAAATTTTCCAGAGCTCTATTAGAAACTATAGCTTGCAAGCTACTGCGTTTCAGTGGCATTAAGCAGCTGCAGAAATCTGCCAGAAGCATTAGCTAATAAGCATAATTTCTGTCTTCTCTGCATCTGCTACGGAGCCAAGATATGTATATGCAACTCAGATCTTCTGTTCCATACTAGCTGCATCCTCAAAAGGAGCAGAGGAGAGGGTCTTGATAAAGAGGTCATCTCAGTTAAATAACTACCAAAATAATCAGTTACCAAACTCCCTGATATGGAGAACAAGCAGAAACAAAGTACCAGTGAAGTGTATGCAGTTTTTTGTGTCCTGATAAAGTGAACCCTGAAGCCTTGTGTCTAACTCCCAACATCTCCAGGCCAGTGATTCTCAATTTTTTTCATACCATGGTGTGTTACATCAGAAAAAAAAATTTGGACCCTTCCTCACATAGTTTTGGGATACCTCCTCTCATCTAGCTGTACGGAGAGGATGGTTAATGGCCCTCCTGGAGGCTGAGAACTCATGTGCTAAGTTAAAAACCCAAAATCACACTAATTTTATTGCATTTTGAGCTGGAAACAGGAATTCCATTGGAGAAAACATTGCCACTAGTGGCAAGCCTGATCTGAGAGCTCAAAACAGGATAATTTTGGGACCCCTGAGATTTGTGTAGGATTCCAGGGTTCCTGCTATGAAAGGTGTAGTGTAGAAACTTGTGATTGGGTTTGAGTGTTCATTGGCTTTATGATTGTCTTCATCCAATCAGAGTACAAGTATTTGCATATTGGGACGTTGAGAAATAACCTTAGACTCAATATGCAAATCAGTCCCCTTCAGCCAATCAGACATCAGGGACTTGCATAATTGGGTTATGTGGGTCTATAATTGTACAGCTTTCCTGGGTCCTCATTGGCCGAGGTAATTCCATTTCAATATCACTAATTATAAAGATTTCTGTAGAGTTTCTAAATAGGCCTGATTTATTGCTCAGCTTTGCATCCCTCGTGTGCCCCCTTCCCATGTCCTCTTTTATTACTGGGTACAGGACAGCCAGCCCTCCAGGAACAATCAGATACTAATAACCAGAGATGTCAGACTAATAAGAGATTACGCTGCTTTCTAGCAATTAGGAAGCACAAGGGACCGGGGTTAGTAAAACCCTGAGGAGAGGGAGTTGGGAGTGAGAAGTAGCATGCAGCAATGCTGAGCAGATAGCTTGCTCTGTGTATGATGCAACTCAGCTTTTACTGGGCAATACTGCCACCTAGTGGAGTACTTTGTTTTTACATTGAGTCTGTACTGTGCCCTGTAAATGAGATCTGGGGTCTTATGCTAGTAAAATCAAGGATAGTTCTTCTGGCATCTTAAGTGACTTAAGCACAGAAACTGCTCTGTAGATGCCACACTTTTAAATTTGAAAGATATTTGTAAAACTGTTTGCTAAGTCTGAATCTAGATATTTAAAACATTTAGTTCAGAAATATATCCTTTGCTCAGATATGGTATTAATATAATTTACATTTCCAGAGTGTAATTCATCTGTAAGGATTCCAAATGCTTTACAACTACATGCATACATGCAGCAATCTCTTGGGTGGAAGAGCTGTAACTGACTCATAGTATGCTAACAGGGTGGGGCTGGAAGGAAGTGTCTGGCAGTCAGCAGGGATAATCCCCAATTTAAGTGAATTTAGTGATCATGAAAGGTGCTAGCCTATCTGAAATCCTGGAAGGATGTGGAGAAGGGGCCACAGAGCCAGGAATAAACTGAACACGGACAATGGATCATGAAATGGGAGTGGGTCAAAGGTGTGAAACAGGGGAAGCAGATTGAGATTCTCTGCTCAGTATCCCCAAAAATGTCCACTTCTCCATGAAGGAGTCCAAGGAGACTGTGAATGTAGCCCAGAGGAGTCTCTGCCCAGATGCATGAAATGACCAGGGAATGGAAAAGGAGACGTTAGAGAGCCTGTAAATCCTCCTTCATAACTAGATGGCCATTTTGGCCAGTGCAGGGAGGAGGTTGATGAGAAAGTCCTGTGATTTAATGGGGCCTGGAATAGAGTGTGCATAGAGAGCAGGTGTGGGGAAAAGTTTCAGCCGGAGCCTCAGCAAGAGACAGATTTAAACTAGCTTGGTATGTTATACCTCATGACTGCAGTTTAGACTTATCCATAAAAAAGAGGCTCTGGGTGGTGTTCAGAGATGGAACAGTAGGTGAATGTGCAGCCTGCTCAGGTAGTGTGCTGGAGGTGGGCAGGGGAGCTCGCAGGCCAGAGGCCTGTTGACAAGCTGCCATAGGCCAAGGGGATTAATTTCTTCATTTATCTCATGTAGAGTCCGGAGGAGAGGAATCCAGACAAGATGACAGTGAAGAAGTTAAAGTAACCAATGGCTGGCCCCCTCGTGAAGTGCAAATGCAAGACCTGCTCATCTGGTAAAATGGTGATAATGGCTAATAGGCACAGTAAGTACGATCAGAAAAAGAGAGAGTGAGATGAATGGATAGGCTTTGTGAGACTTATTGTACCCATAAAGGGGAATGGATGCAAGAAGGCAGGGTGTTTGCCTTGCAATGGACAGGAAAGGCTCTGATATATTTATATTTATAGGGGTGATTTTTTAAAAAGCCATAAGGGTCATCAATATATAGATTGATTAATTTAGTATCTAATAATATAGAGTGAAAAGTGCCTTACAAAGCAGGGTTATTAGCATCATTATCCCTCCCAATACACTGGACCAGACCACTTCTGTCTACTGAGTGGAATTGATTTGGTATATTTTAACCATGGTATCTGATAGTATAATGTTAGGTGAAAATAATTGCTAAAGAAGTTTACGAAGTCAGCTTTTCGGGGGCAAGGACTATGCCTCTTTATATGTTTGTAGAGTACTAAGCACAGTGTTGTGCTCCATAAACAATACGAGCAAACTGCCTACTTCAGGAAAGGAAAGGTAGGAGACTAATGAGCTGAGGCACCCAGTGTGTGGAGCCTGTCAGGAAATCAAACTACCCATGGATGCTGGAAGGATGGGGACTGAACATTGCTGCTGATTTATTTATCCATCTGGTGAAACTGCTCTGCAATATCAGTGCTGTTTTCACTGGAAACTTTCTGTGCTCTGGCCCCTCTGCAGAACCGTGATAAGCTGATTTACTGCACAGAAGAGTATTACTGTTCCCTGTTGAACCTTTGTGACTGATGCCCCAGTCTGCAGGCTTCAAAGAGGCTGCACTCACTGTTGAAAGTTGCTGATTGAGTTTTACAGCTGATCATGCTGTAGTCTAATGCACCAGATTGATCCCTAGTGTACTTCCACTGAAGCCAAAGCGGATGAATTTGATCTTACGTTTGATATTCAGCAAGGCTTGTTATGACACAATGACAGCAATCTTGATTGCATGCATCAGGCTCGTGTTTGTGTGGTGAAAGAGATTAAACAGGTTCATTTAAACAGACTCACCATTTGGAACAGTTCTGCTTTCTTCCATTCTTCCTTTTCCTCACCTAAGCTCCCTCTGTTGTTTCAGTACAAGTTGCATTTACTCACACCTATTTTATTCAGTTAACCTTGAATACAGGAGGTTCCCCACGCTAATTGTTTTGTTGTATTTATTAATAGTTCTATCCCCTTTCTTTCCACCTGTCTTTCAGATCTGGTTTCCATTCATTTTATAATCTTTACACTGTTTCTCTTGTTCAAATGCAACAGTTAAACACCGTTTTTTTCTGACTAAAGTTTCTGATTGTTTCTGGTAAACAAACCAAGCAGATAAGCATAGATTGCAGAGCTTCCCTCCCTGGCGAATAAGTCAGTTAAGTTTGAGAGGGAGCCAGCTGAAGAACAAAGAGAAGAAAGGGTCCATGTGCTGCTATTTGAGGAAAAAGAAAAGGTGATCAGTCAGATGTCTACAGCATAGCACAGACAAACCTAGTTAAGTTTTACAGTTCTATTGCACCAGAAGCAATTCCTGTGAAAAAGTCCCAAAGTATAAACTATTTGTTTTTAATTTATTGAGACTGTCCAGGCTTTAATAAGTGGCTGTCCCCAAATCTGCCATCTTTCTTTGTTTCATTTTCCCATTCTTTTGATCTTGGAGCTGTTGTCACCTTCCAGTGTTGAGGATCCAGTCTTTTGCTTACAGGTGAGGCTCTGAGGAACCATCTGTTGACAGAATCTGAATCTAAATGATTTAAAGATTGCTGCCAGCAAAAATAAAGTAAGAGAGGGCAGAAGTCACTTTGAGCATGAGCTTGATTCTTGTGCCCACATCTTTAATAAAGACAAATGCAAAGTGCTCCACTTAGGAAGGAACAAACAGAATGGGAAGAGACTATCTAGGAAGGAGTACGGCAGAAAGGGATCTAGGGGTTATAATGGACCACAAGCTAAATATGAGTCAACAGTGTGATGCTGTTGCAAAAAAAGCAAACGTGATTCTGGGATGCATTAACAGGTGTGTTGTGAGCAAGACACGAGACATCATTCTTCCACTCTACTCTGCGCTGGTTAGGCCTCAACTGGTGTATTGTGTCCAGTTCTGGGCACCGCATTTCAAGAAAGATGTGGAGAAATTGGAGAGGGTCCAGAGAAGAGCAACAAGAATGATTAAAGGTCTTGAGAACATGACCTTCGAAGGAAGGCTGAAAGAATTGGGTTTGTTTAGTTTAAAATTTTTATTTATTTTTAGGTGAACAAGTTTTCTCCCTCCTCCTGATGACACCCTTTTATACCTGAAAACTGCTATTATGTCCCCTCTCAGTCTTCTCTTTTCCAAACTGAATTGGGTTTGTTTAGTTTGGAAAAGAGAAGACTGAGAGGGGACATGATAGCAGTTTTCAGGTATAAAAGGGTGTCATCAGGAGGAGGGAGAAAACTTGTTCACCTTAGCCTCTAAGGTTAGGACAAGAAGCAATGAGCTTAAACTGCAGCAAGGGAGGTTTAGGTTGGACATTAGGAAAGTTCCTAACTGTCACGGTGGTTAAACACTGGAATAAATTGCCTAGGGAGGTTGTGGAATCTCCATCTCTGGAGATATTTAAGAGTAGGTTAGATAAATGTCTATCAGGGATGGTCTAGACAGTATTTGGTCCTGCCATGAGGGCAGGGGACTGGACTTGATGACCTCTCGAGGTCCCTTCCAGTCCTAGAGTCTATGAACCTATGTTCCTGAGAAATCTTACCAAAAGGCATTCCCACAGCAGATGTACCAAAGAAGTATAGATGCTTGATATCTTCAACAGACAACAGGGCATCTTTGCTTCCCACTTCATGTATTTTGGTTGGGGTACTGTCAAAATAAGTTTTATTATATGCAGGGCTGGCTCCAGACCCCAGCGCGCCAAGCACGTGCTTGGGGCGGCGTGCCGCGGGAGGGCTGCAGGCGGGACCAGCGGACTCTCCGCAGGCACATCTGCAGGAGGTCCACCGGAGCCGCAGGACCGGCGACCGCCAGAGTGCCCCCCGTGGCGTGCCGCCCTGCTTGGGGCGGCGCAATTCCTAGAGCCACCCCTGATTATATGAGCCTAACCTTGGAGGTCAGAAGTGGTGTGTCTGACATTCAGCCTCATCACAGTGGTCCTCCAAGATGTTAAATGTCCGATTCTATTCCCATATTGTCTTCAGCTGGGGCAAGTGTATATCCAAAAAACAGTGGAGATGGCTGTAGTTGGCATCTTCAAGAATCAATCTGTTGCCAAAAGATGAGGGCTTAGAAGTGACTCTCAAATCTAGCCTAGTTACATCAACTATAACAGTGATTATATGTTATACCTCTGCCAAAATTGACTGACGTGTCTGCGAATAACTTGTATGGAGTTCTGTAAACAAGATATGGGTTAGCATTGTAGCTCCCTGAAGAGCCCCACATAATGCTTTTGCCATATGAACTTTCACATCTTTAGTTTCCCTCTATCAGAAAGACAGACTGCACACACTACGGGTGTGGGTGGGTGAGATTCTGTGGCCTGCATTGTTCAGGAGGTCAGACTAGATGATCATAATGGTCCCTTCTGACCTTAGTCTATGAGTCTATTGATTCAGCAAGTAATAAAGGCCTGAATCATGTGGATCTAGTTAATTCTCTTCAAATACATCTAGTAGCTTTTATTACAGGAAGAAGGATACTAATTTCCTGTAATAGATAGAGTCCAATAGATGTGGAATTGTCAGTGGTATGAGAGACTCTGCCTATACCCACGATCAGTTGGTGAGTGTAGTATCTTTGCCCCAATCTTGGCCGTACTGAAGGCCATACTTTATATTTTAGGATTAAAGAGCCTAATAACCTCCCCCATTCCCAAAAGAGATGCATCCATTTTTTGCAAGAGGTAATTCTCCATTTTTGCTTGGACCTTACCAAAAAGCACGATTTAGAGTATTAATTCTGGGGTATCTGGGGGGGAGAGAGATGGGCTGGAGGGAGGAGATATAGCCTGAGCTCAGCACAAAATAGTCCAGACAATTTATTCACATACACAGCTTCTATAGGGTCATCAAGAACCTGCCCCTCCACAGGTCTGTAACAATCAAACCTAATCAAGAGCCCACAGCTAACTAACCGAGGGGGACTTTTCTTCACTAGAAAATTAGGTCAGTTTAGCACACAAACATGAGTAGTTGCTTTAACTTCTGTGATGTAGAACATAACTTTGCAGTCAGTGTAGATGGGGACAAGTCGTGTGGCTAATTGCAGTCAGCTGGTCATAGGTAATGCTGGTTTCAGTAAGGTTTACTCACAACCTGCTGGCATGATCTGAAACCCAACAGCCCTGGTCTACGCTGACCATTAAGTCGTGTTTAACTTCAGGTTCGTTAATGAGAGTCCTCAAATGTGGCCGAACTTTCTAGTGAAAACAAGCCTCGAAAGTCTAGGTTAAGCTTTCATGCCAATGAGCTCCACTCCCCGATTAGCCGTGCTGCGGGTCAGCTCCTCCAAGCTCCCGCTGAGCCCAGAATTAGGGCAGAGCTCCTTGCAGCTGTGGGTGCTGTGTAGAATGCTGCCTGTCACTGCTATTCAGGTTTATACAGGGCAAGTGGCAGCACTTTTACCTTGTTATATCAGATGACACCATTTGAACAACAATATGAGAGTATAAATGATCTAATTATCTGACACCTTCCATGAAAGACTCCCTGTTCCAACACTTGTATTCTGTCACCAGACGTCACCGGTGTGGTGCTCTGCTCTGTTCAGTGTTGATAACAGTCGGCTGCGTGCTTGTGTTCCCTCTGTGTGCTGCCCCAGTTCTGCAGATCACTGACACAGCAGACCCCGAGAGAACCCCCAATGATCACAGACTGCAATAAGGTACGAAGGCACTCGGACAGGTTTATTGTCAAACGAAGCACAGTAATAGTTTCCCGCAGACTCTACAGGACATACTACGAATATGTGCCCCCAACAATGGACCGGCTCAGTCAGTGGCAGGACTTAACACTGCCCCCTAGGCCAGACAAAGACAACTCTTCTGGGGTACACTTTTTAATACACAGGTACAAACAAGTTACACATCACTCCCAACGTATAGAGATACAACCCCTCTACGTGTTAGGTGCTGCCTCTCACCTTGTACATGTTGGTTTGAACAAAACATCTCTATCCATCATATTACCCTTTTATCCCTGTCTTTAGGATGGGTGAGCATGTTCCTTGTTATCTATGTGGAATGTGTTTGTACCATAATGTTCTGGTACCATCCTGGCACTAGTGCTTAGTACCTTTTAGGTATGTGTATAATTGCAACATCAGCCTTCCTGCCAACTTCTGTGAGCAGGGCATGCCTCTGGCTCACAGCTTAACTTTGCTTTATGTCAGCAGTCTTGACCATTATTTTAGTTCAGGCTTTAGGTCTCATACCAGTTCTCTGATACATGGGTTTATGTTTCAGGGCCTCATCTTACCACATCTTCTTTTATGCTGTGGTATGGAGGTTAAAGTCCATTAAGCTATCTCTTCAGCATTTATCTGCCCTCAAATTAGATTACTTATTCCTAGGAACATGACACACATCTGTCACTTTTTCAGTGTTACCTGCCCGCCTCCAGCTCCATTTAATACAAAGCTTGTTTGCTACTTTCTCCATCTGCAAGTTTAGTCCTTTTTTTAAATTATTTTTTACATTATTCTCAGATTTATTTATTTCCAAGTGTCTATATAGTTCAGCCAGAAGATGCTCATGGGGTCATTCTGATGGATTAACCACATGATTTTCCTTGAAGTGAACAAAATATTAGGGATACTGTGTTCATGTACGGGAGCAATGTAGCCAGCTCAGATAGGAAGGAACCCCCTTACCCTCACACCTGTTATTCTATTGGAGTGTTGTAGTGGGCTTATGATGGGGAAAAATGCTATGTTAGGATGGGTGTACTGCACATGGACACAGTGTTCTTTGGAACATATAACAGAAACAAAGGGAACTGGATGGCTCAAAGTGTCTTCTACCTCTGCAGTAGCCTTTCAACTCTCTAGGTCAAATCCAGTCCATGCTGGTAGTGATTTGAAGTCCTTGTCATCTGATGGCTGATTAATTGTTTATAAATCATACGTGAGATAATTGGGTAGCCTCAGTTCAGTTTCTGGTAGACAGGTGTAGGTGTCCGTATTCCTAAAACAATCACCGGCCTTCATCTACCATCATTTAAACCACCATCATGACAACTGCTGGCCCCATAAAGAGTCTGCAGGGATGCCAAGGAACGTAAGGACACGGAAACTAAACTCTTCTCTTATTTTTAAGTTTGGTCCCCTCCAAAGAAGGGTTGAGGCAAATTCACAGGGAAGACTGGGAACAGAGGTATGTTGCTGACACCCACACAGACGCCTGATTCTGTGTCTCCTCTCAGCTTTTCAGTATCTTTATCTTTGTTGCTAAACAGAAAGGTGAGGCACTGAAGAATGGCACACTGCAGATGATTGTGCCAAGGCTTATCCTTCATTAGCCTGACAATGACATCCATGGAATTTTGCCTTTGACTTAAATTAATGCAGGATAAGGCCCTATGATCTTTTCAGAACTTGAAGAAACATCTTGTTCAAAGAAGGTCTTTGCTTGTTCGCTAGTAACAAGGAGGCCTAAGGAGTGAAATGAAGCAAGGTTAGGAGGCTTGATTTTTCTCTGTAGGTCAGAGTAGGCTAGAAGTTCTACACTACAGACTTTTGCTCTGATCGAGAGAGCATTGCATGCTGGGACTGATGGTTCCCACAGACTCCTTCACTATGTTCAATCTAAAGGGATCTGCAATCTGCACCATTTTATAAAAATTAGATGAGGCTCTCATTCCCCCTGCCAAGTTGCCAGTGTGGCCCTCAGCTGGCCAAAGTATGAACCACTTCTCCAGGTGCCAAATATACCATAACCTTGTCAACTGGGATCTCTGGCTGGCTACTTTACCCAACACATATGCAAAATTTATTGAAACAGCAAATGAAGTGTTGCCAAGGAAACCTGAGCCATTAAACTCCAAAAGCATAATTTATAAGAAATAAATGTGATTGTAAACATTCTTTCTCTATTAGTGCTGTGAAAACCCTAATGAAATAGTCTTGCGTTCTTCCAGCTAATGGAAACAATGTGTCTGGGGAATGAAAGGGTGAAATGGGAAATTACAAGACATTTAGCTCTGTTTGGGATAGAGCAAATGGGAGTGGAGGCGTTGGTGTGTTTTCTCCCTCACATCAATAATGTATTGAATGCTTGATTCTCCACGTATGTTATAAATCAGGACTAACTCAGCTGAAGACAGTGCAGTCATGTTAGTGTAAAGTCAATGTAAGTCGGAGGAGGATCAGGGCCAGGGTTTCTAGAAGAACCTTTAGAATATGACAAAACAAAAAAACGGGGAAGGAGAGAATTAGACAATTGGAAATGTTTTTATATTAGCTTGTTTTAATACCTTAGAAATTTAAAATTAGATTTCCTTCTTTCCTTTCCCCATCGTCACTGGTGGTATCGGCCACCATATTCAGACGAGAACTTTGAAGGCTGAAGTGGAGAAGGGTTCCATGTGAACAGCAATTGAACATGGGTCAGTCGGTCCTAAGAGATAGGCGAGTGCCGTTCCGAAGGGACGGGCGATGGCTTCAAAAGGTGTTGGTTGACATAGACAGCAGGACAGTGGCCATGGAAGTTGGAATCTGCTAAGGAGTGTGTAACAACTCACCTGCCGAATCAACTAGCCCTGAAAATGGATGGTGCTGGAGCACCAGGCCCGTACCCGGCTGTTGCCAGCAATGAGAGCCGTGGGGGCTACACCGTGACGAGTAGGAGGGCTGCTGTGGAGCGCCTTGAAGCCTAGGGCATGGGCCCGGGTGGAGCCGTCGCAGGTGCAGATCTTGCCCATACTGACCATGGCAAGTCTCCAGCCTTTAAGAACTTCCTGTCATGTGAGGCAGCGAAATCTGCAGGTCCTTCTTGAAGCAGACACAACACTAGAGGTAGGTACACCAGAGGGCTTTCCTCATGGAGTTGGTGGTGAGAGCAAATTCTGGCCCCAGATTCCAGATGCCTGGATCTGTGGAGGACCAGAGGCAGTTGAAATCTGTCCCAGCATCAACTTCAAAACCAGACAAAGGGTCACTAAGGCCTGTGGCTTCCTCGTCTGGGAAGCACAGATGGATCAATCTCAGATTACAAGTCTTAAAAGGAGAAGAGGTAAAAATCAGCCTCCCTGGATCTGGCTTCCAGGCCACATAAGGCTACCAGGCTGTCAGACGTTGAGTGTCTCAAAACTTAGGAAAACTTTCCTGAGCACTTTGAAGCCAATATCAGCTGAGCAGATCTGTCCACAATAGAGGCCCTGCCTAGCCATGCCATGGCTGTTTTAGCCTCCTCAGTACCAAGGCAGTCAGAAAAATCACTGGCAAGTGTGGTACTGGGTAGAAGTCTGACTCTGGTGCTGGCCATTCTATTGCCTACAGCACCAGCTCCCATGTGGTACCTTCCACAATGACCTGTGTGTGACTTCTGGACCCACATTCACCCCAACGCAGTGCAGGTTCCTGGTCCCAGTGACTTTGGTGGTTCCACCATCCAGTCAGGGCCTCCCTACGCCTATGGTGCAAGCAGCACGCTTCCTAAAAGACTGTTCTTTCTCTCATCTTCTAACTCTCAGGAAAGTAGTCAGCCATGCCTGGTCAGGGTTCAAGGCTCAGCAAATTTGATCTTGCCCAGGGAAATAAGAGGTGTGTAACCACAGCTGAGGGTGGAATATGATACCAAACATTGTGGGGCCTGTGGAACATGTGGGTCCCATAGGGATCGCAGGACTACCTGGGACCAGCCTCTCCACCGCACTTATGATGCAAACAGTCACCCCTGTGCCAGAGACTGACATGTCCCCTCTGCATCCTTGGGACCAGAGCCAGGAGCAGGTGGCTCCAGTGGGTCCAGGGCAAAGGACAGATGCTGCTGCTCATGACCCTGTCACCTCCAGATGATGCTCTGCTTCAAGATCTGTCAGCTACCGCTGAGGACTGCAAGATAATCCAAGAGTTCATGAGACTGGTAGCAGTGGCCTTGGAGATACTTATTCCTCAATATCCTACACTTGCTGGTGCTGGGATGCATAGCCATCCTGATCAATGAGGGGCTATTGGAGCCTATGAAAGCCCTATTGTGAAAACCAGCATCACTGGCACCAATGTCCAAATGGACGGAAATGTGGTACCAGGTCCTGACTACCAGCTATAAACAGTTCTGATTTTACCAGGTATCAGAATCCCTAATGATGATGATGGCCAATAAAAGAATCCATCAGGGTTATCAAACAATCCTCAAGATCAAGGAGGCAAAGTGGCTTGACCTGCTGGGGGGAAGGAATCGTACTACACTTTGAGCCTCCAGATGAGGATCTCAAACTACCAGGCAGTCTTGGCAAAATATGACCACATCTAACTGGTATGTCTTACAATCATTCATTGGCAAACTGCTGTAGGACTGCAGGGATGATTTCCAAACTATCCTGGCAGATGGTTGTTTGCTGGCCAGAACTGCACAAAAAACTGTCTTGGACACAGTAGACTGTGTCCAGGATGACGGCAACAGTGGTCACGCCACTCAGCTCCCCCAGCTAGCCTCAGTAGGCACACTGAAAGAATGACAAGTGACTACTGAGGACCTGCCATTCAAGGGCTGCTCATTCTTCCACAAGAAGACTGACAGAGCAATGAGATCCCTCTAACATTCTAGGGCCACCTGCAGATCCTTGGAGGTCTATGCCCTGGCTTCCAAAAGAAGTCATCTCAGTCCCCAACCTTATCAGTAGCAGCCTTTCTTCCAGTATAGGCTGTCTGAGCCCCTGGGCCACAGGCAGAAGCCCATGAGAATAAAATCCACGGGGGAAGTCTACTTCTCAGTTGTACCACCCTGTTTCAGCATTGACTAGGCAGCAGATCTGATTCGGTGCCTGAAGACAGCACACAATTAATTCTGCTATCCTTGCCCTCCCTTCCATTCAGCAACTGTCTGGCTTACATCCACCAGGCCTGGTCCAGCATCATCTCAGACCACTAGGTTTTGGAATTTGGTCCAGAGAGCCTATGCCATTCAGTTCCTCTCCCTTGCCCCCCAATTTCACCATCCCTCTTCAGAGACCCTTCCAACAAAAGCTTGCTTTAACAAGTGCACCCCCTCTTTCCTTTGGGTGGTATAGAGGATTTTCTACTCAAGGTACTTCCCCTTTCCCAAGAAGACTGGGCAGCTTTGACCAATATTGGACCTCAGAGTCTTGAACACCTGTATCAAGAAACTCAGGTTCAAGATGGTCTCTTTCTTGTCTATCATCCCTCCCTAGACCAGAAGGACTGGTATGCAGCCCTCAACCTCAAGGATGCAAATTTTCACATCATGATACACCCTGCAGACAAGTACTTCCTGAAGTTTGTGCTGGACGACAGTCACTACCAGTACTGTATTTTACTTGTCGGTCTCTCTGCAGGGCCCTTATTTTTATGGTTGGTGGCAGCCTGCCTCAGAAAGTCAGGTGTCCAAGTGTTCCCCTACTTAGACGACTGACTGGTCAGGCGCCACTCAGTATCTTGAGTCCAGACCTACATTATTCTCTAGCTATTCACATGTGTATGGGCCTGCTGTTGAATGAGAAGAAGTCCCTGTTGACACCTACATGGCAGATAAAGTTGATTGGGGCTGTACTCTGCATGCAGACAACTGCTTATCTACAATCTCTGTTTCCGCATGCTGTTCCAGCCAGTGATGTGAGTAAGATCCTGGCTCAGACTATTGGGTATTATGGTGGCATGTACATTTCTTATCCCATAGGCAAGGCTCTGCTTCTGGTGACTTCAGGGATGTTGTCTTGGGTAGTACACAAAAGACACATTACCTAGGCAGAGTGATGCATTTCCCTTCAGTCACTAGACCGATCAAAGGACCCTGGCACTGTTTGCAAGGGGGACCCATACAGCCCCGGTTTGCCCAGGGAAACCATGATCACGGAAACCTCCATGTTCAAATGGGGGGATTCTTATGGCAGTCTCATAGTTCAGGGATTGTGGTCAATTATGAAGACAGCTTTATGCATAAATATTCTAGAATACAGGTCCATATACAGATAATATTTGGCCTTTCTTGGTAATGCTGGACAATATGGCATCAGTCTTCTATCTAAACAGGCAGGAAGGGAGCTAGTCTCAGGTCTTGTGCCAGGAGGCCCTCCAGCTTTCGGACTTTACCGTGACAGCAGTCCCTCCCCAGGGATGAACAGTGTGAAGGGAGATGGCCTGAGCAGATACTTTCAGAACACTCACAAGTGGTCAGTGCATGAGGGAATCCTTCAGGACATCTTCTATGTGGGGAACCTCCCCATCGCTGGACCTTTTTGCAACAGTGGCAAAAAACAAGTGTTGCTGCTTCTGTTCGTGCAGGAGGGGGCACAGTCCCAGCTCTCTCTCTGATGCTCTTCTCCTTACATGGATGAGTGGACTGTTCTATACATTCCCTGCCATTCCCCTGCTCCCCAAAGTGCTGTGGAAGATCAGGCAAGAGAAAGCTGGATTAATCCTGATATCCCTGGGTTGGCTGTACCAAATGTGGTTCAGGGATCTCCATGACCTCTCTAGAATACTGCCAATCCCTCTACCCTTGATCCCTGACCTAGTTTGGAACAAGGGCTCAGTCTTGCACCCGAACTTCAGCTCCCTCCACTCGACAGCATGGCTGCTCACTGGTTGACACTAGTGGAGAAGAGCCTTTCATCAGATCCTTATTAGTAGCAGGAAGGATTTCACTAGGTTCAGCTAGCCTTCTAAATGGATGAGGTTCACCCGCTGGGTGCAAGAGCACCAGATATACCCTTTACATTCTGGGATACCAGAGATCTTGCTGCACCTGAAGAACTCTGGGCTCTCTGAGTTCACTGTGGGTTCACCTGGTGGCCATTTCCATGATTCACCCACCAAGTGACCAGTGCTCAGTCTTCTCTCACTTGATGGCAAAGGGGTTCCTGAAGGGCATCTCGATACTGTACCCACCAGTCAGGGACATGGCCCCAGTGTGAGACTTTAAACTGGTCCTCTCAAAGCTGATGGATGCCCCTTCTGCACCTATGGCTATGGGCTCACTGCCCTATCTCGCCATAAAAGTGTCCTTTCTCTTGGCAATTACATCTGTCAGGAGGGCCAGGAACTGCAGACTCTGATGGTTGAGCCACGTTATTCATAGTGTCCAAAGAGTCTCCAAAGTTTCTATGAGATTACACCCCAGATTTCTTCCCCAGGTTGTGTCTGAATTCCACACCAGCAAGATCATCCACCCCAAGCCTCATGCTGGGAGAGCAGAGCAGAGGCTGCACCCACTGGGCATCCACTGGGCCATATTCTACCTGGACTGGACAAGGCCTTTGAAAAGTCTCCCAGGTGGTTTCTTGCTTACACAGAGAGAATCAAAGGACGGCCCATGTCTATGTAAAGAATATCAAACTGGATTACTCAATGCAACAGGTCATATAACTGGTTAGCAGGTAGGCAGCTGCCTGACAGAGTGACAGCTGCCTCCACCAGGGCACACTCCACCTTCGTGGTCTCTGCAGCAAACTTGCCAATTGAGGATATTTGGAAAACAGTGACCTGGTCACACATTTATGAAGCATTACAAGTTGGTGAATGTAGCCAGGGACTCTGCAAGATTTGGAAGAGCTCTGTTACAGTCTACATTTACAGAGACTTCCTGTACCTGCCCCCAGTGATAGTACTGCGTGGGAGTCACCAACTGTGGAATATGTACACAGATGAGCAGTCAAAGAAAGAAGAGGTCACTTAGCTGTACAGTAACTGATGTTGTTCTTTGTGATGAGCAGTCCGTATACGTATTCCACAGCCCACCTGCCATTCCTGCTACTTCAGAGTCCTGATGTCAGTCTCCTGTGGAGGTGAAGGAACTGGTTGTGATGAGGCAGCTCTGCCCATTGTACCTTTTGTGAAGTGAATGAGGAAAGGAAGGGTTACATGTGCTGCCCCAATAGATAGTGCTGGCTAGAAAATTCTCCGACATGTGTGCACTGGATGTGCATTCACCAGCTGTGGAATATGTACACAGATTACACATTTCGAAGAACATCCGTTACTGTACAGGTAGGTAATATCTCCTTTTCACCAGTGTCCCTCAGGGCTAAAGAAGGTTACAGAGTGCAATAACTGGGATAGGTAACCTTGGGCTCCAAGTGATGCTCAAAGTGTTTAGAATGAATAAAGCAATACACTAGGGCTGTTCACGGGTTAAATCCTGAAGTCCATAGTCACCTTAGCTCTGTCCTTGCTCAGACAAAATACCCATTGCTCCAGAAAATGCTGGCCTGAGTAAAGGCTAAGAAAACGGTGAGTAAGGATTTCAGGATTAAGCCCAGAAAGAGCAAACCATGACACTGCAGTATGGCTTGATTCCTTCAGTTTCTGCTCAGATAAAAAGCCAATCCAATATGTGGGCCAAACCCTAAACTCTTTTTTCCCATCCTTATTTAAACAAGGTTCTCATTGGTTTAATGGGTGTTTTGCCTGAAAGATCTGCAGGATTTGGCCTATAAACTAGCATTTGTGAACAAAGACATGATGCGTTAACTTGTTCAACATTTTACACACCCTTTGGAATGCAGCACACTATCTA
This sequence comes from Mauremys reevesii, assembly GCF_016161935.1. Classification (NCBI taxonomy): domain Eukaryota; kingdom Metazoa; phylum Chordata; order Testudines; family Geoemydidae; genus Mauremys; species Mauremys reevesii. The sequence continues at coordinate 21,026,123 of NC_052640.1, read as the reverse complement.
GAAATACCCATCTCCCCTGTTACAGAAGTTCAAACTGGGAAATTTGCAAAGGCTGTTGTATCAGCATGTGTGGCTAACGATCTTCCTATCTTGTGGGCGTGTATGTTAGGAAGCTGTCATCAAAATACTTAACTTCCTTGTTATGTTAATACTCAGCTCATTTGGCAGTATTCTTGTCTGTATTCTGGACTTTCAGGAGCTATGTTTAATAGCTCTTACATCTTCTGGATGCCTTTGCTTATGCAAATTTCTGGAAGCCTATTATGTCTGGTGTAATAAATTTATGGGTGTAAGTTTTCCGTCACAAGTGATTAAGTGTTCTAAGATGCAGCTAAATACATAATAATTACAACATGAAATGCAAGTAATACAATAAGTACTGCTACGGAGAAGATGAAGATTGGCCAGGTCTAGTTATGACCTGTCACATCAGTTTCGGGCCAAAAATTTCACGGGGTTCTGAGCTTTCAGGCTGTTTAATGAGCTGCCTGACCCAGTTAAATTGTGATACGAGTCTCAGACTCTTTCCTGTGTTGGTGGTTTTACCTTGGAGACAGGTAGGCCTATTATGTCCTGTTACCTGTACAAGCTTTAATGGAAATTTGTTTTCTATTTCCCAATGAGGCCCAATAGCTTCCTTCTCTTGGTTTAGAGAGGGAAATTGGATGACTTGAATCAATATGGTGGAGATATGGCAGCCTTGGCTCTTGGTTATTAGTAAACAAAAATGATGTAATCTCAGGAGGTTCCTCAGTTCCTCTCCATCCAGCCCCCCGCCCTACCAAATTGGCTTAGTTTTCCCATACACAATTTTGTTATTGTTTCTACACAATGTTGTTGTTTACTGTGAACTGACTAATGTAATATGTGTCCTGATGTAAAAATAGGTCTCTTCTGGAAGTCATCTGGAAAGTGAGCAATGCATCTGACAAATGAAAACCATTACTCTTTGGAGAGAGTACTTTCTGAGAGAAACAGGTACATCATCGGCAATGGACAGTAAGTTGAGATGCAAAAGGGAGTCCTTTCTTAGAAGGGATATTATTTGCAGGACTAGAAATGACACCCATTCTTTGGATAGACTTAGGGGCTATAGCCAATTAGTGCAATGATAAATGGATGATAAAATGAACTTTGTGATGTTATGGTCAATTTATATGCTATTTCATGTACAATCAATGTATGCTGAATAGATTTAAATTGTAGGAATATAGAAGTATAATATTAGTAAAGCATGGCTGAAACACAAGGCCTACAGGCTGAGACCTGTCAGATTTTAGATTAGCCAGACTGTCATAGGCTTAAGAATACTTAATGTGAGTTGAGTGACCTAGGAATAACCCTATGCCAACAAGGTCACAAGGTTACCGCATAAGATGTGTGAATAGATGAGGTTATGAAAAAATGTATTGCAGTAGGTTACAATGTATTGTCCAAGACAACGAGAAACCTGATTGTAACATCTTTGAATGTCTGTCTTGACCGTAGAGTATATGTCATGTGTAGATGCTAAGGAGAATAAGAGGAACTACAAACAACCTATGAAAAACAGGGCACCCCAATATTCATGGGGTATGGAAGTACAGATAAGGAAAAGAGGGCTGACACCTTAATGCATATGCATAGGGTGTTAGATGTAGAATTACAGAATTAGTCAGAGTTACCCAACCAGAGAATCCTCTTGTATACAGTATTGTCAGAGTGGGAAGACCCAAGGGAATATCCCTGTGAAAACCCCAGCAGGGACTATCCCTCTACTGATGATCAGTTAGTGAGAGGTCCATCGGACCCTAGAATAGCTTTGAGGATATGAGTATAACTACAGTTATAATTATTGCATAGGTTTTTGTAGGATTTCTATATGAATGGGTAATTGTAACTTTACTTATTGCTTTAATGTAGCTTGTCATACACATAGTACTTTGTACTTGTGATTGTGTCTGTGGTCATTATCCTTGGACTCTGTGTGTTCCTAGAGCCTCCAAATTTGAGAGACGTGCCAGAGGCAATTTCACTCTATTGAGCTTGAAACTGTAGCATCTGGAGCTGAACCCGTGATGGTGTAATACAACATCACTATGTTCACTTTAAATACAATAAAAGGCTACAGCCCAGATCCTCAGCAGCACTGGAGCAGTGCCTGACATAGGTGAGGAGCAAGGGAGCGGATGATGCAATAATGATTTTACACCACTCTTCTTCCCTTCCAATCCTATGGCTGTCCAGAGGGTTGTTTGGACCCTGATACAACATAGAGCAGATTCAGGGGGTTGTGGCCACAAATCACATTTCCAGCTGTAGGGAATAACCAAAGTGTAACATTGCTCCAGCCACATCTCCTTTCTTCTGGAAAAGCCTCCTATAGTGTCTCTACATGGAGGGAGGAATTCTTTCTTAGGCAGTTAAGCTGGATTGCTGTCTGTTTTGGGCTGTTAGTTCTTAGAGCAGTGGTCCCCAAACTTTTCACATCACGCCCCCACCTTACCCCTGTCTGGGCCTCACTCTGGGAGTTACATTTGGGAGCCAGGGCTGGAAGTGGGGCTGAGGCCCCCCCAGCTCCTGGGTGGGGGGGGGGCGGACACGGGCAGAGGTAAGGGGGCCAGAGCTGTGGCTGGGCTGGGAGCCAGGAGCCAAGGCTCAGGCCAAAAGCTGGGGCAGAGCCAGAGCAGAGCTTGAGGCAGAGTGGGGCTGGGTGGCACTCCCTCGCCACTGCCAATGGGGGCTGGCCTGGGCCCGGCTGTGTCCTCTTGAACTCTCCTCCATGCCCCCTAGGGGTGCGTGCCCCACACTTTGGGGACCACTGACTTAGAGGAAGATGTGGCCCTTAGAAACCAGCGTGCTCTTGAGTACATTCCAGCTTTTCCCTGCTGATTTGTGCATCCCAGTGGTTACAGCTGCTGTGTGTGTTCCTTCCCCTTCCTACCAACGGATCCCATCTATGGGTGGGAATAAGGGAGGGCCCAGCTACCAGCCAGAAGGTTTGTTCTTTATTGTGCATGAGCACAACAGCTGTGTGTGTTAGAACATGTCAGATCCTCATTGCCCCTTTATAAGAAATCCATAGATTCTATCTATACTAGGGACATTTTCCACTTTTCCTACCATTGCTGGCATTGGTTCAGCTCCCAGCAACACTGGGAGCACACAGAAGGCTCCATGGCTGCTGCTGCCACTGTTTCAATTAGAAGAGCTCTAAGCAGAAGTTTAAACCTAACATTTAAAACACCAACAGTCTGCCTATACCAGGGCTCTCAGCCTTGCCAACACTAGGTGAGCTTGATTAGTAGTAGCAACAGTTAGACATTTTTTAAAATGTCCCTAGTATAGAAAGGACCATAGAGAGAGACTAATCATAAGCTTTGCCTTTCATTTGGGAGGATGGAGTACTTCCTGTACACTGGTATTGTCAAATGCACACCCATAGAACATAAACAACTTACTCTTGCCTCAGTTACAGTCTCTGAAAGACTTTCACCAATCCATATGCCAACACTTATACATGCATTTCCATGCTAAAACACTCATAGAGACACTCACATTCATACACATACTATGTAACTGGGCACTCTCAAATCAGAGAGATCAGATTAACTATTGCTTTACTCAGATGAGGTCACTCTTTGCTGTGTTAAAAAGCCTATAATATTTGTCATCCCAAGTGCCTCTTACAGAGTCAGTTCTGTGGGATCCACTGGTTCCTTCTACTTCAAGAATTTAGCAGTAGAGCACAGGGCTGATCTCTTGGATTAATCACTGTATTGCTTCACTTCAGGAGTCAATGCGATGTTCCTTCCTCTCAGGTTTTAATGAGTCTTTATTGAGGCAAAACTACTATGTAATTCAGTGGAGGGTTGCCTGAGGCTCTCAGGATCTGGTCCAGGGTCACTGAGGATTCTTGTGATCATCAGTATTTTTGGAATCTTCATGTTATGTCCACATCCTCTGTGATTACCAGAGCAGGTAGCTACTCTGGCTTCTGTCACGTCACCACCTGTTAAGAAGGGTATCCATGCTGGGATAGTCTGGGATCTGCAAAACACTCTGCATGTTAGCTAGCAGACTATATTGTTATTTTTCTCTGAGATAAGAGCAGGTGATTAGCTTTACAAATCCAGCATTAAGTCTGTAAATGGTATTGAACATATAGAAATGTGTATAATTTCTTTCTTTCAGTGTGACTTAATGATTGATACTTTATATATCACCCTATTACATGCCAAACTACACTTAGTGTGAAACATTTGTTTTTCTGTTCTGGATGTGTAAGGAAATTGGGGACTAGCTGAAAGAAACATCTGGACAGTGGGGTAAGTTTGCTAACGTTTATTTCCAGATTCGGCTAATAAGGTTTTCATTCAGTACGCAAAGGTTCTTCCCTGTTCATTATTCCCAATTCTCAGTCTCTCAAATGTGATCCTTACTTCTAATCCAAAAGAACAAAAAGAAGATTTCTTCCTTTTTGCTGTGCTCCTCTCTCTTTCTGTTCCTTCCTTTCTTCTTTTGGTTTGGATAGGTCTGCTGTTCTTGTTTTCAATTTCAGTCCATCCGTCTGTCTCTTCTAAGTCCTACTGACAAGCTAATAAAACTTGTGGCTTGATCATTTAATATATTGTCTAACTGTGGACTCTTCTACCTCTGGAGTGATAGGTGATCTGGGGCCATTCTGTTAGCTCTGCTGCCATGGATCTCCCTTATGTTGGGGATAATCCTTGAGGGCTGTTTCTGGGGCCTTTACGCTGCTGGAACAATTATTTAACGTGTATTAAATGTGCTTACTACCTGTTCTAATTCATACTCATCTAATAGTCTTTCCTCTGGTTCTCTCACTATCCCACCTTCTCCCCCACCCCCAAAAGGGTTTGCTGTAGCTTAGAGCTTTCCCATAGGTTTCAAAATTTTGCACCTCAAGGAGATAGCAGTGTTGTTCAGATCTCCTTTTAATTTTCAAAACAAAGCACAAATAAGAGGCTAGCTGAAATGTTTCAAGGATTCTGTAGAGCAAATAATAGCTATCAGACTCATACATTAGCAGATTATATTTTCCATTTCCTTCTGAGATTTCTTTAATCAAATAAAACTGTCAAATGTAATAAATAATAATAATAATATAATTGCTACTGCTTACGGCTCTAGAGCTATCAAAGCAGCTCCACAGGAGCGGCGCCATACATTGTTTTAGAATGATTGATTGTTTATTTCAAACAAAATCCAACTACCAGTAAATGGTGTTTTCATTATTATAACAATCAGGGAATCATGTAGGGTTGAAGGGACATTGAGAAAATCATCTACTAGACTTTGTTGCCCTGTATTGTATCAGTGGAGACTTAATTATTCCTAAAACATCCCTCATAGACATAGTTGTGAGTGATGTGATGGTGATTCTGCATCCATTCTTGGTAGTCCTTTCCATTATTTAGTTGTTCTTGTAATTGTGACAGAAGTGGCAAATTCCCATTTATTGCTATAATACTTCATCAGGAAACATATTTTAGGTTGGGAAGAGAGCCTATGGAAAGTATTATCAGCCACTGCAGATGCACCTAGTTCAGTGTCCCGTTGGGTTATTCAGGGGTTCTCAAACTGGGGGTTGTGAGGTTATTACATGGGGGTCATGAGCTGTGATCCTCCACCCCAAACCCCACTTTGCCTCCACTATTTATAATAGTGTTAAATATATGAACAAGTGTTTTTAGTTTATAAGGGGGGTTGCCCTCAGAGGCTTGTTGTGTGAAAGAGGTCACCAGTAGAAAAGTCTGAGAACCCCTGGGTTAATTGTTGAGTGTTCTGAAACGTGATGTACTGGTAACAGAAGACACTCATGCTCTTGTTTTTAAGAGGGAGGGTCACTGAGTTTAAATAGGTTTTATGTTGCAATGTGAAACAGACAAGGCGGGTGACACCCCTGCACAGCCCTTAGAAAAACCCAGCTGCTTTGGCCCTTTGGTTATTGAGGGTGTTGCCATTCCAGGCACATACTCTTGGGCTGGGATTTTTAATCTCTTAGGGAGGAGTTAGAACATAGTCTTGTAAAATTTAGCACTCTGAGATGGAAATGCCAGTTCCGTCTCTTGTTCTTAGCTTTCCCACAGTAACCCCTGAAAATGACAAATGACGAAAACTAAAATAAAAATGAATTAATAAACTAAACAAAAAACAGCTTTATCTCACTTGTTTTCTCAGGATGTCACCTGGGCAGAATACAATCTTTGTACTGTTTGCTTTTATAATCCTGGTAATGCTCAGATACCATGGAGATGGGCACATTATAAACGCATAGATAGGTGGAGATCACTAATTGGCTGAAGGTTTGAAAATAGCTGCTTGTTTGAATTCAATTGTGCTACATTTGTGCTTTATAAACTGCACTCTGATTTTGTCCTCCAATAGCCCTATCCAACGATAGATACTTGGTTGAAAATTAGATTAGAAATACAGTATTCTGTGTTCATAGCCATTCATTTCTCTCCCAGAAAAGAAATAACCTCACCTGTTGTCCAGATCTTAAAACTGTGACGTAATTATTAAGCTTTTCCTGTGCATAACTTAAGCTTGTTGCTTCTTGATTTGCTCTTCTGAGCTAATGAGGATAAATGAGCCCAATCTTCTTTTTGACATCCTTTTAGACAAGGGTTACTGTCTTCCATTCTCGCTAAACTATACATTTCTATTTTTTAAAATCCCTCACACGGGTTTAATTTTCAAACTGTCATCATTTTGCTCCCCTTCTGTGAAATTGCTCAAATTAGTCAAATTCAAATATTGCTCATAATAAACAAGACTGCACAAAGGTGTAAACACCTAGCACTAGAGAAGTGACAATAAGTGCTCCACATCTGCTGTCCTTCAGCTGCCATATTATTAGAGCCATCTCAGCGAAACCCATTGGAAGCCTATGAACTCCTGTCTTGTCCACTTCCAGACACTTCCTGATTAGTACTAGTGATATGTTGCATTCAGCACCATCCCAGGGTAGTTTCCTTAAATAAACTTCAATATTATTAAAAATGGATAAAGACTCAACCAGGAAATGGAGAGAAGGGAATATACCAACCTGCTGCATGGCTTCCTGCATATGGGAGTAAAATATCTGCATGTTTTCAGCTTGGTTTGCCCCTTATCCACTGTATATATGCCACTGTGTATAAAGAGGGATGATGCCATTGATGAGTTCTCTACCGTGATAGAATATATTACTGCAGAGTGAAGTAAGAAGAAGCTTAGTGGAGATGCCCGTTTCCATGCCATTTCCAGTGTCACTCCCGAGAATAAGCCCTGTCACTTCCCATCCTGAATAATTCCATTTTTGGAGGCTTCCTCACGTGGGATGATGGTTCAAAGTATCAGCTGTTTACCTCTCTGACATGAAGGTAATCTGTGGGCTTCAGGTAATCTAATTCATCACTAGTAAAATTCTCTTTTTGCTTGTGTTTTATCATTTATTTTACTTATTATTTTCAGCATCATTTGCCACCTTCAGGAGGAAGGCTAACAACAAGGGATGATCTGACATTTTAGTCTGGGGGTGGCCAGCTCTTGTAAGACTGTGTCAGAACTCCTCCCCAGAACATTAAGTCCTCTCCTAAGAGCGTGTACCTGGGAGGGCACCAGCCTCAGCCACCTGCGGTCCAAAGTGCCTGGATTTTTCCCAGGGCTGGGCAGGTGTGTCACCTTCCCTCAGGGGTGAAAGTAACTTACAGGATTTACCAGAACTGCAGGAGTCCTGAGGGGTGTGTCGCCTCATCCGGAAGAGGCGTGGCCTCAGCCAGAAGAGGCGGTGCATCTTGAGATTTAAAGGCCCTGGGCCACCGGCTGTGGCTGGGAGCCTCAGGGCCTTTAAATCAACCCAGGGCTCTCAGCTGCAGAGGTGGCTGGGAGCCCCTGGGGCTAAGGGGCAAATTAAAGGGCCCGGGGCTCTGGCCACCATGGAGTTCTGGGCCCTTTAAATTCTGACCCCAGCCCGGCTGCTGGAGCTGCGGGGGAGAATTTAAAGGGCTCTGGGATCCCCGCAGCCACGGGAGCTCCGAGCCCTTTAAATCCCGGCCACAGCCCGGGCGCCGAGCTGTGGGCGAGATTTAAAGGACTCTGCAGGGAGCCCAGAGCCCTTGAAATCCCCGCCGCGGAAGCCGGTGCAGTCCAGCACGGTGTACTGGCTCTTGCCGGTACGCTGGACCGGACCATACTGGCTTACTTTCACCTCTGCCTTCCCTGTGACTGTTTTGCATTGCAACAAGAAACCCATTTTATCTCATAGAACCTTCCTCATCAGCAAAAGGATTTGAGCGTCTGCTGTTACTAGTACAGCATGTTTAAGAGAATTTATTCTCATTGGTTAACCAACTCAGTCCTCAACTAGATGCATCTGCAGTGCTGTTAATCCTTTTTGTGGGCTCCAATCCCCACCGAAAAACTACATCAATGTACACTGTTAAATGCAATATTATCAACAAGCATGTATTTCACACTTGTGGCTATTTATCTACATCACATGCCTACCACACTATTCATTGCAATAATTATCTGCTGAGGAGAGAGGCCTGAAGATTGGACTAGCAGAGGCATTTTGAGTCAAGAGAAACAAGGGGCATCAACAGAACTGTCTGGGGTCCAGGAATGAAATAACACTGCTGTTGCATATGACGTTCGCAATGGACAAGCAAAGCTGTGTGGGGATGCAAAAGTGACCTGTTAGAAGGTGCAACAGGTTGGGATTGCCTCGCTGGCTGAGCTTTGTGGAAAAAGATTTTGCAGCCCTTGTTCTAACTGTTGTCAATGGTTATCACTATTTAACAATTATTCAATAACGTAAATATTCATGGGAAGCAAACACATTGTGTGTCCAAAGCAAATTCATGTAAAAATTTGAGTGACTATTTGTGGAGTGTTATTCTTCAGCACTTACCCCGGTCAGGTGAAAGTGGATAGGGGATATAATAATGAAGTGTAGGCATGGATTAAAATCATGCAGTTGAGCTAGTCTATGGAAGGTGTAGAGCTTAGTGAGATATAAATCAGGTAATGGATGAACACAAATACAAATAAAAAGAGGGAGGTATTAAGTGTGTGCTGGTTGCTCTAGTGTCCTGTTTAGAAAATTTCCCACTGTTGCGAATGCAGCTTCTTCTCAAATGGTGAAGCACATTGGGAACCATAATGTAGATTCATCACCAGCATTTTATCCAGTCCTACTGAGTGCAAATGTAATCAGCAAGGACCTAAAAATGCCTGCAGCCCCAGTTACCATGTATACTAGGTTTCCTAATATTGTAAACACAGAATGGAACCGAACCAGGGTTAGCAGTGGTGGATGGTGTGACAGCTGAGTTTCAGGCTCAGGACATTTTTCCGGTTCTGCGTGTTATGCTGATATAGTCTCTCTAGACTGATCCCACTCCCATTAAAATCAGTGGAAAGTCTCCCGTAGACGTAGGGAGTTGAATTGGCCCCATAGAAAAGAATGTTGGATTTTCCATAGTGAATCAGATTGTTGGTCACTCAAGTCTGGTATCCTGCTTCCAGTAGTGCCCAGTTTTGGAGCTGGTACTTCAGGAAGATGAAAATGTCCAATAATTAAGGCTAAGATTTTGTCACAATGATTTTTAGTAAAAGTCACAGACAGGTGAGGGGCAACAAACAAAACTTTTACTGAAAATAATTGGACAAGCTGCGGCAGAGGCGCACAGATCCAGTTGCAGCTCCCACTGTGGGGCAGAGGTGCACGGCCCTGGCGGCAGCCCTCGGCGCAAGCCCCGGGTAGAGCCATCCCTACGAGACGGCAAATTCAGGCAGCCAGCCTGGCCCCTGCACTTTGGCGGGGCCCCGTATCGGCCGCCCTGAATTGCCGTACCCTAGGGACAGCTCTGTGTGTGTGTCGTGCGGGAGGGTGCTAGGCCGGCCCGGGGAGGTGGGGTTAGGGTGCAGGGGGCCAGGCTGCCCTTGGGAGTTAGCAGAGGGCCTGGCAATGGCAGCGGGGGTCAGGCCCACACTCACCGGTGGGAAGCGGCAGCAGCGACCCCAGCGCGCTGCGCCCTGCCCTGTCCCACCAGTTTCCATTGTCTCTCGGGGGAAGGGGCAGAAGCCAGAAAGAGGCAGAGCAGGGGTGGGCTGGGGGCAGGGGCTTGGGGAAAGGGGTGGAGTGGGGTTTGTCTCGGGTCCCACACCCCACTAAGGATGGCCCTGGCTGTGGGGCAGAGGGGCACATGGCCCCAGCAGCGGCCCCCACCATGGGGCTGTGTTACTGTGGGGAGCAGAGCCCTGGCTCCAGCCCCAGCCACGGCTCCAGCTGCTGACAGCTGAAGCTGAAGAAGTCACAGAGGCCCGGTAGACTCACGGACTCTGTGACTGCCGTGAACTCCGTGACACCAATAATGCACCTAGCTAGTTGTGAATGCCCTGCTCAGGAGTGTGTGGTGGAAGAGATTCTTTCTTGCCCTCTGCTGAGAAGCTCTCACCTTGCAGCAGGAAGTTTAGTTACTTGTATCTGTGCATGCATAAGTACAAAGATTGTTGGCCAATCTTTTCTTTAAAACCCGCTAGAGCAGTGTTTCTCAACCTTTTTGATGCCGGGAACAGGCTTGCTGCCTTCCTAAGCTGTGTCAGGGAAATCTGAGACCGGCGCCGGTCCACGGACCGGTTGTTGAGAAACACTGAGCTAGAGTACCTGAGTGTTTGACAGCCCGGAGCAGTGAATTCCACAGGCTGACTTTGTCTGTGCTGTGTGTGAGAGGGGCTGTGCTGTGCTGACATAGTGCCGAGTACAACGCCTCTGTGGGATTCCCGATGAACTGCAGGTATGAGGATATGGAGGCACAAGCATTGTGTTTACCTCACAGCCAGTCTGTAATCAGTGTCCCAGTTATGTCTGTACCTGACATGGAGAATGCAGAACCAAACCAATACAGCCGCCACAGGTAAAGATGTGAATTGTGTGATTATTTATTCTTGGGGTCTGAGTCTCTCCTGTCTTTGCATGTTGTGGAATCATCTAGACCTGGCCAAAGTGTGTGCAGTGGGTGTAAAGCAGAATTTCCCACTCACTTATGCCAGTAGTAGCATCTTACAGTCTCTGTAGTGATGGTTTGCACAGGGGTGGATGACAACTCAGGGGGCAAGGCAGTGGAGAATCAGGCCCACGTGCTCCACAACCTACTATTTTCTTATGTTAAAGTTTGTTGTGGCTACAGTAGCTGAAACTGGGATTCAATTCATGAACTAAGAATGAGTGAAAATTAAAACAATCCATTTGTTACAAGGACACATGGGAATCCATTTGCATCAGCCTTTGTATGAAAGGTCAGCAACAGCCTACCTTAGACAAACTGTTGCCTGGTAATTAGGGTTAGTAAATAAGACCTTTTTCTCTAGAGCAGACAACAGGAAAGGTTGAAGTTAATGGGAATTGTGGGTGCTAAGCAGCTCTTAGGGTTATTTTTTTCACCTATTGGCTTTACAAATAGCATTTTCACTGCCTGTCTGTAGACCAAATAAAAGTCTGTGCTGAAGAGGTGCCTAAATTATCAGAGGATAGCATTTTGTAGGAAATTTGTAGGTGCCTTTCTCATTGCAATGTATAGATGAGAAAGACGGAGTTCTTGTTTTACACTATAACTTCAAATTAATGGTAATTTGTTATGGTATTTTACATATAGATATGCTTCTGTTTAGCTACTATTACTACTACTACTAATAATAATAAAAAAGCAAAATGTTACAGGATAATTACACCTTGGAAAGGATTCCCTAACAGAGGGTCAGATCTCAGTTGCACTTCTGAAAATCAGGAGTAATTCCACTGAAATCAATGATGTATAACCAGTACAAGATCACAATGCTTTGTATGTTCTGTACTGTTCATTCTCTTTAGGGTAAATATAACGTGGCAATCAATTTCTGGCTGGCAGCCTACTGAACTGTAAATGAATTATGATTGCGTGGGGTAAAGCAAAGGTGGAGACAGACTTTCAGATATCCCAAGAGCCTTGAAATTCTTACACCTGTCTATTGCCTATGTCTCCTGCACCCCTCTGATATTGGCTGTGATATCCACCTCCTGCTCAATGAGAGAGGATCACAGGGATCTGAGGAAACTTCCCTTTTCAGGGGCTGTTTCTGAGTGACTTAGAAGCTCCATGGACAATCACAGCCTGCCCCACATCTTTGAGTTCTCTTTTGCATCAGGTCATTTTGTTTGGTCTAATTTTCAAGTCCAAGAAAGAATAAATAACTGCATATGAGACCATATGTAAGCAACACCAAATGTTGGGGGTTATTCAAATCTGGAATTAGAACATCATAGCTTGCCACAGTGGGCAGAACAAAAATCCTGGTTTTGAACACTGCAGGGGGCAGGGGAGAGGGAGGCATTCATTTCTGTATCTCAAATTTATGTCTGAGACACAACACTATAAAGGTCTAGATGTAATAGTGGCTTCCTATTGTCTTGTTCCAGAAATGCTGGGCTGTACCTCCATTGTGTATTCCTGCTGGAATGAGGGATGGCTCATGGAACTGTGGGGTTTCCCTAAGTGTCAGTCACTCTTTCTTTGGGCTTGGTAAGTGTCAATTTCTCAAGGAAACAATTAATTCCATGACCAGATTTACAGGAACAACCTATCCAGGAAGAGTATCTGCAAACAGTGAGGTGCATACACTGGGTATATTATGTCCAAGCCACTCCTTCCACAGCTCACTCCTTCCCAGACACCTGCTCTCCGTCTGCAACAACTCTGAGCACCTTCATCAGGGGATGTGAATTCGGGTCGCTCTTTGGCTCTGAAATCAGCAACAGCTGTAATAGGAGAGCAGTTTTTTGGAGACAGTCACAGCTAAGGAAAGAGGATCAGCTTCACTTTGTACCCATACAAGTGAATCTAAAGTTATATATTATACAAGACAGAGGGGGACGACAGGGGTTTATCATTAACCTGAAGTCTGTGAGAGACATTATAAGGCGAGAAGAAGGAGGAAAGCCAAGGAGGAAAGCCGCTGGAGAAGCAGGCAGGATGGACTCCTCCGAAAAAATCAATAACCCTGCTGACATCTCAGTTATAGTCATCTATTTTGTGGTAGTCCTAGCAGTGGGACTATGGGTATGTCTGGATTTTTCTTTCTTAATGAAAGTGTGGTTTATTGGGTTTTAGGAGAATGGCTTCGTATATTAAAACTATAATTGTGTAAATTGCCTGCTGCTTAACTGGGGGATGGGGTGAAAGGTGGCAGGATGGGGATTAAGTTGGGCTTCAGTGGGGCAGCAGGACCTGGTATGAGATCTGGACTGGGGGTGAAGATGATGAAATGGTAGTGGAGGGGAGAATAGATGGGGCTGAGGTGAGGGAGAGGTATGGATGGGGAAGGGACTATAGGAGAGAGCCAATGGATGAAGATCAGGATAATGGTGAAGTAGACATTTTTAGCAGATTAGAGTGGGGACATGGTAAAGAACAGAGTAGGGGTGAAAATAGGAATGGGATGGTGAGTGGGGATGGAGCAGAGGAGCCTGCAAATGGGAATTTGTGATGGAGTAGTAGTTGGGGTGAAGCGTGAGAGGTGGGGTGAATGGGGATTGCAGTGGGGTTGATTGTGGTAGGAAAGTGGGTGTGAGTACTGGACTGAGTTGTAAATGGTGTGGATTGGAATAGAGCTAAAGGCGGAGGAGAGATGGTAATGGAGCGGGAGATGGGCATTGCTGCAGGATGGATATGAAATGGATGAGAGCACAGACAAGGTCTGGACACAGGAGAATGACAACTTTTCATCAGTAGGACTGCACTGTGGAGAGCAGGTGCATTTAGACACTGAGGAGGAACAAATCTCAGTGAGGACAAGTGCTGCTGGTGCAGGGTCTTTTCTGTTTAAAGCCCAGATACGATGGTGCCTCCTCCTGAAGCATGCTGATGATGCAGAGGGAAGTACAGAGACTGCAGCCTGAAAGAGAATTCTTTTGCACCGAATAGGTGAAAGGCAGATATTGTCCTATTAGAATAAGTCTTGATTCTGCACGGTTCAAAGGAAAAGGACAGATAGTATTTGTACTAATGCTACCTTAGCGGAAAACACTTGTGTGTCACTAGATTAAAGAGCTGATATCCCTTTCAGGAACAGTGTCTGTATTCTATCTGAGGAGAAATCAGAGACTGTCCTTTTGAAAAATTCTGCTAGTGCCTTGAGGAAAGAGCCAGCAGTTAACAGAATGAGTCAGGGAAACCTGCCCCTCAGTGACCTGTGCACTCCCCTGAAATAACCCAGGAGTCCATGCCATAGAACAGAGCAGGCAGCTGCAGGCAAAATCTTTCACACTAGCAGCCTGACAGTTTTGAAAAGTGATTAATTTTGAGGTCTATTAACTAGTTAATGTTTGTTCAGCACTTTGAAGATGTGAAGTACCTGCACCTGTACCTCTGGCTGAGTGTATTGGATGCCAAGGGTTGGATTGTACCAGACAGTCTGTCCATTTATTCCCCCTGCCACCTCCCGCAGAGCAAAACACAATTGAGGGCCCAGACCTTTCATGAGAGCACTGCTTCTTCCTAGTGCACCCTGGGGCGCAAGCAACCTCAAAGGAGCAGGGAAGAATGGGGAGGAGGCAGGACCAGGAGTCCCCCCAACCCTCATAAGCCCACTCTAGCCAGCCAAGCTGTCCATTGACTCAAAGGGTGCAACATGCTCTCCTCTAAGGAGTGTTTGTGGCAGAAATGCCTCCATCGCATCTTGGGGGGCTCTGGGAGGGAGCCAGGCTTGTGCCTTAAAGGTACAATCTGACCTGAAGTATGATTATTGTAATTTGTTATTGACTGTAATTCTTTGTAACATAAACTCATAGGGCAGAATAGGGCTGGTAGGCAGGGCCGGCTTTAGGAAGTGCGGGGCCCAAATTGATTTTTTTTTTTGGCGGGGCAGCATGAAAAAAAAAAAAAAAAAAAAAAAAAAAAAAATTTTTTTCTCTTTGTATTCTGTTAAAGTTTTTAAGAAGGGCTTGTGTATGTATATTTTATTTTTTTTAGTACCAATATACGTCCGTATTTTAAAAAATTCCTCCCTCCTGGCGATTTAAGAACCAAAAAAAAAAAAGCTGGACATGTCTGGGAAAATACAGATGTAGATAAAAAAGACTCTTTTTTTTTTTTTTAATGAACTAGAACTGAGCTCCGCTTCATGTGTGTGTGTGTGTGTCTGGGGTGGGGTGTGCTGTCAGATGTCCAGATTTTTATAGGATTTAGGGATTTTTGGGTTTTTCTTTTTCTTATATAGACCTCCTCCACCCTCCACCCCTGTTTCATTTTTTCACATTTTCTCTCTGCTCTGTGGTGGGGTGTGTGGCCCCCCCCCCCCCCCCCCCCCCTGCCCCCTCCTTGTTGGCAGGTGCACTGCCTGGGCTGCTGCAGGCAGCAGGGGGCTGGGGGGCTGGGGGGGGGCAGGCAGGGGGCTGGTGGGGGGGGGGGGGGGGCTGCAGGGGGGGGGGGGGGGGGGGGGGGGCTGGCTGCAGGGGGGTGTGTGGGGCTGGCTGGCTGGTGGTAGGCTGGCAGGGGGGTGGGGCAAGGGTGGCAGCGCTGGGCACGGGCTGGCTGGGGCTGGGGCTGGGCAGGCAGGGGGCGGGGCGCAGGGGCAGGGGAGGGGGGCAGGTGGCAGGCGGGGCTGGCGCAGGGGGCAGGCTGGCTGCAGGCAGGGCAGGCAGGCGGCGGTGGGGCAGGCAGGGGGGTGCTACAGGGGCCCACTCCTCCTCCCAGCAGCTGCCCTCTCCCTCCTCCCCTCCCACCAGGGTAGCAGCAGCAGCAGGGGGCAGCAAAAGGGCCTGGGGGGCTGGCCTTTTTCCCCTGGGAGCCTGGCAAAATAGCAGGGGCTAGCCAGCAGGGCAGGCAGAGGGGGGCAGGGAGCAGGGGGAGGAGGGCATAAAGCTGGGAGCCCCAGACTAGCCCCCCCCCCCCAGAGGCCTGGGGGAGGGGCAGCAGTGGTTGCTGGGGGCCCAGGCCATGGCTGCTGCCCCCTGCTGGGCTGCAGGCCCCCTGAAGCCCTGCCACCCGGCCCCGCGCGGAGGCGCGCGCTAGGGCTTGTGTGTGGGGGGGGGGGCTGGCGCGGGCCCGGGGGGGTTGGGCCCTGAATTGGCTGCTGGTAGGTGGCATGTCAGGCACTGGAGCGTTGAAGTTTGTAGTTCTGAATAGTTTCTAAGAAGCTTAATGTTAAACGTGTCTCTTGATTCAACTATTGTATGTAGTGAAACATGCCCCTGTTTGTTTTATTTTCTTCTATATTAGGATCAATGATCTGGCTCACTTTTTCTCACACCCTCTCCGGGCCCAATCCAAAGAATCATTGTTTGCAAAGGGTTTTGGATCAGGCCCTGTGAAAAATGTGAGGGAAACTTTCCATAAAGTCACTCCTGACATATAAAATGAGAGCGAGGAATGTAATTCTTAACTGCTACTCTGTGGAAGTGAAGAAAGGCTAATAAGTGCAGGTACCTTGATGAGCTTATCACAACAGGAAAGTTTAAATGCCATGCAGTAGATTCCTGCAGAGAAACTCTGGAGCACGCTAGTATTGAGTAAGAAAGCTAGGTATGGCATCTCTAGTGCATGAACATAAAACTCACTACATCAGCAGTTTTGAGGCCTGCTCACGTGAAGGAGTGAGTGCTCCTATGAGTGACAGTTTGCCGGCAAGGCCCTTGGTTAGTGATGCATTTCTTGTGTTTTATTTGTATTGTATAGTTCATTGTATTTTAACATGTGCGGTGTTTAGATTTGGGTTTTGCAGGCTTCGTGTAATGAAAGTTGAAGCGATAAAGCTTGACTGGTTAATTTATAGATTGATATAAGAATCATTGCTCAGTCATTGTCAGGTCATGCTATTCCCTTCAGATTCTTTCTTCCTTGGCCCTTTTTGATTGATTCTTCTTTCTCATCGCTGCCCTGGTTGTTGATGCCATCAGGCTATAGTTGGCTTATTAAAGCTGAACATTTTAACCAGTTTTTTTTTTCTTTCCAGGCCATGCTCTCAACAAACCGAGGGACTGTGGGTGGATTCTTCCTTGCTGGACGGAGCATGGTGTGGTGGCCAGTAAGTCTGCAATACACAGGGGCGGCTCTAGGCACCAGCAAACCAAGCTGTTGCCTAGGGCGGCCAAATCTAGAGGGCGGCAGGCTGGGCCGGTGGACCTGCCGCAGTCATGCCTGCGGGAGGTCCACCGGAGCCACGGACGACCGGACCTGCCGCAGGCATGACTGCGGAGGGGGCACTCGTCCCGCGGCTCGGCTGGACCTCCCGCAGGCATGACTGCGGCAGCTCAAGCGGAGGTCCGGTGTTCCCGCGGCTCCGGTGGAGCTCCCGCAGTCATGCCTGCGGCAGATCCGCTCGTCCCGGGGCTCCGGTGGACCTGCCGCGGGAGCTGGGGACCCGCCGCGGGACCGAGGAAGGGCGGCGCAGCACACCGCGCTGCCTGGGGCAGCCTAATTTCTAGAGCCGCCCCTGGCAATACACACTCTGTGTGTGTGTGTGTGTGTGTGTGTGTGTGTGTGTGTGTGTGTGTGTGTGTGTGTACGCACAAAAGAACTGTACTTTCACTCCATACCCCACACAATGTTTGGCTGCTCATCACTTGATCACTTCAGCGTTTTATTGAATGCTGTGTAGTTACTATTTTCTCTGGACACACTGAAGTTTTCCACTGAGCGCCTGGCTCGTATGAGGTGATTGCTGTTAGGTACAAGGTATAGGGAGGAAATGATTTGTAGGCGTGGTTTCTTTGGTCCTGCTGTATTGCCTTTATGTGGCTGTGCAATCTAATCCTTTGTTGTAACATTGCAAGGAGAGAACCTTGGACTGTATCATAATAAATTACTGATGATAAATCAGAGTTTACATTTATAATAATAGTACTTTTCAGCTGCATATCTAAAAACACTTTACAGAGGAGATAAGTATTTTTATCCCCATTTTAAGATGGGGAAACCGAGTCACAGACAGGAGAAGTGACTTGCCTAAGGTCAGCCAGTGGCAGGGCTGAGACTAGAATCCAGGTCACCTGAGTTAGTCCAGTGCTTTTTCCATTAGGTCACACTTTCTCTAGTGAATGAAACTTCCTTGCAAAGAAGAAAATCTTCTAGACAAATGTGATGAATTGTCTAGGTGTCACTAATATGGTACTTTCGTGATCATCGTTCCAGTTCAGCTTGGAAGGAAAACTTCAGTGATTTGTTATAAAACCTACCCCTGATCCTGCAACTGGACCCATGCAGCAGGACCTTTGCACTTGAGAGGAATTTGATGCAGGGCTCTGTCCATGTGAATCCAATGACGTGATTGGGGGCTTAGAGAACTAAATAAATATTTACTGACTGTAGGAATTTTCAAAAAAGCTTTCAGAAATTCCTGCCCCTTTTTCAATGTCTCCATTCAGTGTTGCCTGAATTGGGGAGGAGTTGGGGCTGCCATTGTAATGATAAAAGCATTGTATTTCCCAGCAGGAGGAGGAACTCATGAGTAGATTAGGCCTGAGAAAATTCAGGTCCTAATAGAAACCATTGTGAAATAGAGAATCTCAAAGTTATTTTAAGGTAAACTTGTTTTGTTTAATCAATGGAGTGACACTGCCATGAAAATGGATAATAGTGGTAAGTCAGGACCCCTGCGTGACTGACTGTAAATGCACTAGACCTGATCCTCTGCTGTTTTGCATCTTGTGTAATTCTTTATACCTGTGAACAGTGAGTATAAAACAACCTTCATTCAGGTGCAAATGACAACACAAGGTGCAAGGCAGTGGGGGTATCCAGCCCAGTGTCTACAAGCGCAAGACCACCATGGGTTAGACCGTCAGGCCTCGGTGAGCCCCTTTGCACTATTTTAAAGAACAAAGGAGGCTTGAAGCTTCCCTAAAGGGGCAGCTGGGAATTCCCCTGACACAGGGGAGTCCCCCAGGGACATAAAGCAATATAGCCAGCTTTACATCGCCTAAGCCCCTTGTCCATGTAGGAGGCGTATCGGAGGCCAGAGGGGATGATCTTGTACTGCCAGAATTGTCTCTAGGATTAACATTTGCTTAGAGCCATCTTTGCCTCTCTGCTACACTGTGAGCTCAGTGCAGCTGAGGAGCTACATTCCTGATTACATTCTCATTAGTCCTTCACTTTGGAACACCTACATACCTCCCTCTGACCTAACAGGAAATGTCTTCCTCCGCACCCTTGGCAGCACCAAAGCAAAAGATATGGCAAGCTCTCAAATCCCTAGTTAAACACTTACATTAACAATACTCTTGTGGAGGGCTTATCTGCTCAAGGGAGTGAGAGATTCTGAAAACCCCTTTTCCTGGTTTTAGAGTGGGGGAGGGGGGCTTGAGCCTCCCAGGAGGAAAAATAACATAAAAAGTTCAAACAAAGCAGGAAATACCAGCTTCATGCTGGCACAGCTAATGCAATATGTAATATTTTAGAAAAGTGCCACTTCCTTCTTTCACCCTGGGGCAGTGCCATGTGTGATTATAACCATGTGAGGATGTTCCAGGGAAACCTGGGTGAGTTATTTCCCAAGTCTGTAGATTTGGATGTTGCTTTATAAATGGACCCTTCCTACCATAGTATACTAGTTCCTTTTGAATTGCTTAATCAATTCATTGCTTTCTGCAACAGAGAACAGAAGAAAATATATTTCTAATAACTTAGTATAGAAATTAAATTTCCATTGGATTAATTTCATGCTTCAGTTGTCATCATGTTCCCTGCTATACCAAGCAGCTATGGGCATAGGTTGAGGATTAAGAAAAGAAATGAGGATGGTGTTTTTTCCCTGTTCTTTGTTGATTCCACATGCATAGAAGTTTCTAGTTGTGGCTTCTCCAGGAGAACTTCCTGATAGGAACAGTAATATGAATCTGTTAATTTTAATGGTACAGCTGTGATCTAGTAGACTAGATGAGGGGCTATATGCAAGGTAGTTGTAGCCGGGTCAGTCCCAGGATATTAGAGAGACAAGATGGGTGAAGTAATAACATAAAAGATATTACCAATAAAAGTTATTACCTCAGTCAGATGAATTGGAGTGAAATCTGGCATCTGACACTGTCTTGCTTGTGTGAGTGGACAAGTCACTTTCTCCTCTGTGTCTAGTTTCTCTGACTGTAAAGGGGGATAATGCAGTTGAATAGGCAAAACCTGCCCACTTTTGGCTCAAATATTTGGTTTAAAAATTGACTTTAATGGGAATTGAGGATGGTTGGCATTTACCAGGATGAGGCACAGAGTGTGCACTGGTTAGCTGTTCCATCCAGTCTGTGGGCCCAATTAATCCTTTAGTATTGCTCCCCTTAAGTCAGCAGTGCCAGAGATTAATTGGATTCAATAGCTTCAATAGTTGCACTGAATCCTCTCATTAACTCACATTCTCATTGATTGCCAGAGGTCCATGGTTCATTCCCATAGGCGATGGAAGCTGTGGCCTCTTCTTGGGGATTCAGGCTATGGCTACACTTAAACTTCAAAGCGCTGCCGCGGCAGCGCTTTGAAGCGCTAAGTGTAGTCAAAGCGCCAGCGCTGGGAGAAAACTCTCCCAGCGCTGTCCGTACTCCACCTGCCTGTGGGGAATAACGGACAGCGCTGGGAGCGCGGCTCCCAGCGCTGGGGCTTTGACTACACTGGCGCTTTGTAGCGCCGCAATTTGCAGCGCTGCAGAGGGTGTGTTTTCACACCCTGCTGCAGCGCTGCAAATTTGTAAGTGTAGCCAAGCCCTTAGGCACAGATGTTCAGGAAAGACATGTATGTCCTATGACTGCAGAGGTGTTAACGGGCCACTCTACCTTGAATGTCCCTTAGAATATGTGCTAACTACTTATGCTAAAAAATCTGTTCCACCTTGCATTTTGCTGTGAGATTGGGAGCACCTTTCCCAGGCTGGAAGAAGAGCTCTGTGTAAACTCGAAAGCTTGTTTCTCTCATCAACAGAAGTTGGTCCAATAAAAGGCTTAACCTAATGTTAAAAAAATTATATAATACATAGGTTGGGAAAAGAGTGTCTGTACATCTGGGTATAGTGTTTAGATTATCCACAACTATAAAGTTAGTTTTTAAAAGTCATATGATACATAGAGTACGTAGTCAGCAATAACCCAAATTTAGGTGCATAGATTTAACAATACAGTTTAGATATTAGAAGCCGAATACTCGGGTACATCACTCATGAAAGGTTGTACAGAGATTTGGTTGTGGAAAGCAAAATATATCAATGAGTGGAGATTGTCCCTCAGTATTGAGAATTAGATTGGTTGTCCATTTAGAAAATACAATCCATGAGGAAAGTATTTCTTACTTTCCTGACTGCCAAGCGCATGCCTGGGGCGGCAAGCCACGGGGGCGCTCTGCCAGTCGCCGCGAGGGTGGCAGGCAGGTTGCCTTCGGCGGCATGCCTGCGGAGGGTCCGCTGGCTTCAGCGGACCTCCCGCAGGCGTGCCGCCAAATCCGCGGGACCGGGGACCTCCCGCAGGCAAGCCGCCGAAGGCAGCCTGCCTGCCGTGCTTGGGGCAGCAAAATACCTAGAGCCGCTGCTGCTGACTGTGCTTCTCTTCGGCATTTGAGCCCATCCTTCCTGGTATTGCCGATGTCCATGGTGCATTCTATGTAGATGTCCCTTGACCACCTGATGGTGTCCGACACCATGAGTTGCCGCATCAACCGAGTGTAGTGTTGACTGATTCCACATTCTCTCAGCACTCGCTCGTTACTGGGGTCCCATGTGCCTAAGGCTCTGACAATCAGTGCGTGTGTCTGGACCTGGTAACCCTTAGCTCTCAAGGTTACCTCAGTTACTTCAGTTGTAGCCAGGGGCGGCTCTAGGCACCAGCGGGCCAAGCGCCCGCTTGGGGCGGCATCCTGGGGAGGGCGTCATTTGGCTCCGGTGGAGCTCCCGCCGGCATGCCTGCGGCAGGTCCACCGGAGCCCGGGACTAGCGGACCTGCCGCAGTCATGCCTGCGGCGGGTCCCGTCTTCCCGCGGCTCCGGTTGAGCTCCCGCAGGCATAACTGCGGCAGGTCCGCTCGTCCCGGGCTCCGGTGGAAATGCCGCCCTCCCCAGGATGCCGGAGCCGCGGGAAGAGGGGACCCGCCGCGGGACTGGGGAAGGGCGGCGCAGCGCTCCGCGCTGCTTGGGGCAGCCTACTTTGTAGAGCCGCCCCTGGTTGTAGCTACTTGTGGCTCCTTTCAAAAGCCAACTTTCAACATCATAACCCTTGACCGTGGAAACTGAGTTTTCCTTACCCCACCCCTTAGTTAGAAGGGTGGAGTTCAGCTAGATAATTGGCTGAAGACAGTACATTGTCTTACCAGTGTAGGGAAGTATACAAACAGAAATCTTGATATCCTGGGTATGTGGCCAATCTCTCAGTATTGACAGGGCCCTGGAAATAAACATACACAATAATAAAAATGTCAAGGCAGGGCCTCAAATACCAAGGAGCTCTGGTTCACAAAGAAATGTCAGAACCTAATCTATTCTTAAGGAATAAGTATTAAAGGAGCAGAGAAACCAAATAACATAAATTCTCTAGGGATCAGAAGTTATTGTTAAACATGAAGAGTTTAGTTAATGGTAACTGGGAAATATATGGAGACTTGTTTGTGTGTTACCCTTAAAACAGAAATTAAATTAGCTCTCCCATTCAGGATCAGTGACATATTAACCTATGGGCTGGACAGGCCAAGGCTTAGGGCAGCAGTAAATGAGTAACATTCAGCAGTCAGAAAAGGGAGAGAACTGGGACATTCCGGTAATTTTCACTTCAGTTTAACATGGCCATGCTTCGCTCTTGCCCACTGGATAGGTTTCTCTGATCATTGTGTCCAGAGGATTATTGTATACTCCAAGTTCTGCCTGTTTGTTGAATTTAGCAGGACTGTAAGCAGCCTAGGGGTGGCTACTGGGGATAAATATTTTGTTTCCTGTCCCTAGGTGATGTGGACAGTTTTAATCTTGGCACAGGGCAAGAGATAGGGTGAACAATGATGATGGTTCAAGGTAAAAAGACCAACCATACATTCAATCAAAGTGAAGCTTTCATAGGAAAGAAAAAAATGAAGTAAATCAAACACCTATAGATTTCTCCAAGCCCTTCAGTGGGATGCCTCTTCCCAAGATGGGAGGCATTGGGTCTGGTGCCTGCATATCTAAGAGTGGAAAGGTAAAGTATCAAGCTGGCTTGCTAGCAAGTAGCAGCAGCTGTGTTGATCTCACACCCATCATGCTTATATGAAATCCCAGTGAGATGCCTAAACAACTGAAGGTTTGAAGAGGTAAATAATTGCACTTCAGTAAGGGGGACACAGGTGATTACACAGTGCAATAAAGCCTAGGATTCTTGAGAGATGCATGTCCATCTCTTTTAAAGAATTGTGTGGCATTTAAAATGCAAAATGTAGAACATATGGAGCCCTTAGGAGGGCAGCAGAATAGCAAACCTGCTTTCCTTTCTCAAGGAGCTGAGTCTTGATAGATATACAATGAGATTTTACAGAGGTGCTAAGCAATATGCAGGTTTTCCGAGTGGTTAAGGGTGGGGCGAGCTGTAGATTTGAACTCATACACTTGTGTCCCAAAAGAATGAAGTAGAAGAACCAGTTTCATTCCACAACGGTCAAGTCACCACCAAAAGAGGCCCAGCATGAGGTTAGGAGAGGAGTGGTATGTATATCACACTGTAGGGACTAGGGAATTTTTCATTTAGGCTGCTAGGCAAAGTCTCTTTATGAGGCCTGGGGGGCAGCAAGCACCAGGACTTCTGGGCATCAAAAAGTGAATGAAAATAATAAGGTGAATAGATTAATGAATAACATGTAAAGTATAGTTACTTTCATATAGCTGCAGCCTGATGGTAATTTCCTGAATAGTGAGCCCTTGTCAAAAGATTTTAAACTAGTTAATGTTCCACATTTCCTCTCCTCCTCTCTTCCCAGTTCACTTTTTTACCCTGTTTCCCTGCCACCAGTCCCCCTGCTTCCTCTAATCTTTCATTTCCTCTCTTTCCACTCTCACTCACTAGCTGAACAATTGACCCCTTCCTTTGCAAACCCTCCTGCCCTCTCCTAGTTCCAGGCTATCCTTCCTGAAATAGAGTCAGGGTTTGGCTACACTTGCAGCTGTGCAGCGCTGGGAGTTAAAGCTGTCTTCATACAGCTGTGTAGGGACAGCGCTGCAGTGTGGCCACACTGACAGCTACCAGCGCTGCAGTGTGGCCACATTTGCAGCATTTGCAGCAGTGTTGGGAGTGTTGCATTATGGGCAGCTATCCCAGCATTCAAGTGGCTGCAACGTGCTTTTCAAAAGAGGAGGGTGGGGTGGAGTGTGACAGGGAGTGTGGGGGAGACAGAGAGAGTGGATTTTTGGCGCTGACACTGTGTCAGCTCCCTGCCTTGCAAGTTCTAAGGACTTGAAGATACGCAGCACCAACCTTCAATCATTTTAAAAGTTTCAACCCCTTCCCCTACCCCTCTCTCCCCCCTTCTCTCCTCAAGCAAACACTAGCTGTGGACATTCATCCCCCTCTGCTCGAGCAAACAGTAGCTGTGTTTGTTTTTTAGATAAGCAGTTCCGGGAGCCCCGAGTTCAAAACAAAACAAAGAGAGGCATCACAACAAAACAAAGAATGTTATCTTTACTTAAAAAGCATTATGGGAAGGTTCCAGAAGTCAGTTACAGCGTAGTAAGATTAATCACTGTTTACATTGGCACCCCAGTGCTGAAAGAGCAGCACTGTTCTCTTTATTTCTCTCGTCAATGTGGAGTACATGCAGCGCTGTAGCCAGGGAGATACAGTGCTGTATGTGCCTTGCCAGTGTGGATGGGGAGTAAGTTACAGCGCTGTAAAGCCACCACCAGCGCTGTAACTCTCAAGTGTAGCCAAGCCCTCACAGTGCTAACTGGTGGAGGGAACCCTACTCCTTGCTATTCCCTCAGCAGGGAAGCGGGCTGAGCAAGTGTATCCTCAGGGCCTCGCAGCCTGTGCAAGCTCTGTATCTCTCAGGGTATGGCTACACTTGAGAGTTGCAGCGCTGGGAGTTACAGCGCTGGTCGTACAGCTGTGTAGGGAAAGCGCTGGTGTGTGGCCACACTCACAGCTACCAGCGCTGCAGTGTGGCCACATTTGCAGCATTTGCAGCGCTGTTGGGAGTGATGCATTATGGGCAGCTATCCCAGCGTTCAAGTGGCAGCAACGTGCTTTTCAAAAGAGGGGGGTGGGGTGGAGTGTGACAGGGACCGGGGGGGAGAGAGAGAGTGGATTTTTGGAGTCGACACTGTGTATCAGCTCCCTGCCTTGCAAAATCAGAAAAATTTCCCAACTCCTTACTCTTAACTGCAAACAGCCTGCAGACCAGATAAGCAGCTGCTCCAACGGACTCCCTTTCTCCCCCCTGCCCCGGCTGTTTCTATCCTCAAGCAAACACTCATCCCCCTGCCTGCCTCATTCACATCAAGGTAGTGGGTTATCTCATTTGATTGTTCACAGTCAGTTACAGATTGATCACAGCAAACAGGAGCTGTGTTTGTTTTTTAGATAAGCAGCTCCCGGAGCCCCGAGTTCACAACAAAACAAAGAGAGGAAGCATAACAAAACAAAGAGAGTAATTTAGTTAAAAGCATTCTGGGATATCTCCTAATACCCTGGAGGCCAATAACAGCGCTGGTGTGTGGCCACACTTTTCGAGCAGCGCTGTAGCACCAGCGCTGCAATCGTTATATCCCAAGCAGACCCAGGTGTACAGCCAGCGCTGCAGCCAGGGAGTTGCAGCGCTGGATGTGCCCTGCAGGTGTGGACAGTTACTAATTGCAGTGCTGGAAAGCCTCCACCAGCGCTGCAACTCTCAAATGTAGCCATACCCTTAGATCAGTCCAGGGGAAAAAAGAAAAAACCACACCCGGTCTAACTCGTCATACCTCTGAAATAAGGGGAGGTGATTAATGGCCAGATTCCGGAAAATTGTAATGCTGGCCCTGTCATGAAGGAACAACTGTATGGAAACATAGAGTAGCTTGGAAAATAGATCAGAATCCTTTAGCTAATGCAGGGTTATATTACAGTACCCACCTACTCTGACTGATCAGATTCAGTATCCAGCCCTGTTGGGGACAATCCAAAGTTTAAGTCTCAGTTTTTCTACCTTGTACAGCTCTTGATGTTTAAGATGTTTCTACAACAAGGCTGGAATTGACCAAGCAGCCTAAGGGAATTAAGCTCCTTTGAAGATCCCAGCTCTAAATATTAAGTGGAATCCCTTAGACACCTGCTTTACGTATATGTTCTAGTTTAGCTAATCATAGTTAAGGCTAAGATTTTGTCATGATTATTTTTAGTACAAGTCACACACAGGTCATGGGCAATAAACAAAAATTCACGGAAGCTGTGACCTGTCTGTGACTTTTGCTGCTGCAGCTCCATGGTGGCTGGGAGCTGTGGGGTTCCCCCCCACGCCTGCGAGGCTATCATCTGTTGCTGGAACCCTGAGGAGGGCCCCCTGGGGAGGCTGTTGCCTGTACTGGAATCCTGCAGGGGGACCTTGAGGAAGCTGTCGCCCCTCGCTGGATCCCTGTGGGGGTCCCACTGGCTGCCAGCTCCAGTCCCAGGGCTCCAGGAGCTGAAGCAGAAAATGTCAGGGAGGTCTCTGGAAGTCATGGATTCCATGACCTCTGTGACATAAATGTACCCTTAATCATAGTAACTGCCATAGATGCTGCCAACCATCACCTAACCTCAAACACAGAACTTTTTCTTGCTACAAATTACAAAAGTATTGGAGCAAACAATGGAAATCTATTTTCACAGTTCTGAATTCAAAGATGTGTGTGTACACACACACACACACACACACACACATATATATATATATATATACGTAATTACATTTGTAAGTAATATACGCTGATCTTATGATCCTCCAGCAAAGGGTCTTTCTTATATCAGAGAGAGAAACAGAATACAAAGCAATAGATTTGTAATATTTTCATTGCTTTGTTCTGAAACCAGGAATAATGACTGTTGTGTTAACTGAAATCTTTTGCTAATTGCATTGGTTTTTGTTTGGCTTTGTATTTTTCTTTAAAAATCAACAAAGAAAATACAGAACTGCTTGGGTAAAGCTGGAAATGTTCCTGTGAGGGTGAGTGCTCCAATGTGCCCCACATTTAGGGGCACTCCAGGCACACTAGCTGGAGCTGTCATTTTGGGTTCTTCATTGGCTGCTTTTGTCACCTGAAGCTGTTGAAAGTGCAGTGTGACTGTTAAAAAGGCTATTTTGAGCTTTTAAAGCAGGAGCTAGGGTGGAAGGAACAGATTTAATGAGAATCAGAGGATAATGTGGTTAATAATTTCTGATGACTGCA
This sequence comes from Mauremys reevesii, assembly GCF_016161935.1. Taxonomy (NCBI): domain Eukaryota; kingdom Metazoa; phylum Chordata; order Testudines; family Geoemydidae; genus Mauremys; species Mauremys reevesii. Next base: position 20,998,773 of record NC_052640.1, on the reverse strand, counting down.
TTCCTAATAACTCAGAATGAGGTTTAATAATTTATTTCCAGCGGATTGAGTGAACAACAGCTGATGATGAGGTAAAGGTTAAGATGTAGAATTTCCCCCAAGTAGAGCAATAAAGTTTTGATAAAAAACATTCATATTTGACCAGAAGCCAGCCTTCTCAGCAATGAGTTCCAGTTGCTGGTGGTGCGGCTAAAATCTCTCTTTGAGGGGAAAAAGCCTGCCTACTTCTCTTTTTAAAAGACATTAACATTGTTCTCTCTTTTAGAGACTCCTTTCCCATTAAAGGCAGTGGCAACTGACTTCAATGGAAACATGATCAGGCCCATTGGCCAAATCCTGAGAGGTACTGGGCATTCACAATTCCCATTGACATCAGTGAGAATTGTAGATGATCTGAGTTTCTCAGAATTTGGCATGTAATGTCATTGCTGAGCTGTTATTCTTAGATGTTTTCACAGGTCCGAAGGAAGATAAAAGCTTAATTCTCACTCTGGGGCCCTGATAGGAAAGCACAGGGGAAGTCCAGGATTGAATGTATATGGGGACAACGAATCCTTTCTCTTTAAGAACATTACATAAGAACGGCCATACTGGGTCAGACCAAAGGTCCATCTAGCCCCATATCCTGTCTTCTGACAGTGGCCAATGCCAGGTGCCCCAGAGGAATGAACAGAACAGGTAATCATCGAGTGATCCATCCCCTGTCGCCCATTCCCACCTTCTGGCAAACAGAGGCTAGGGGTACCATCCCTGCCCATCTTGGCTAATAGCCATTGATGGACCTATCCTCCATTAACCTATCTAGTTCTTTTTTGAACCCTGTTATAGTCTTGGCCACATGAAGGAGCTTTCATCTTTATAATTAGCCTGCCCTTCCTCTTTGACTCATTCACTGATGTCACTAGTGTTTTGTTATATCACAGATCATTACTATGATATGATGTCACAAAGAGGTTAAGTTTCTTGATGGCAAGACTGATCGGAAAAATGTGAGGAAATCTACGATTGAACAAACACAGAAATTCCGTGTAGTTCTGAGAGAGCTGTTCCTTCACACAAAGACTGGAAGAAAATATGAGATCACAATGAAGAAATGAGGGGAAAATAGGGATAGGGAAAGAAGTTATGGAATTCTCTGTTCTGTTTGTTACATGCATGGCATATTTTACATATAAAATGTGGGAGGAAGAACTATCTAGTGATTAAAGCACAGGACTGGCAGTCAGGAGCTGTAGAGTGTATTCCTGGCTTTGACATATTCTCACTAATATAAGACTCATTTTCGGTAGCTAATTTCTATACTAAAATCCCCCCTCCTATCAGGGGCGGCTCTACGTTTTTGGCCGCCCCAAGCAGTCATGCGCGGGAGGCGCCCCGGAGCCGTGGGAGCAGCGGACCTCCCGCGGGCATGACTGCAGAGGGACCGCTGGTCCCGCGTGGCTCGGCTGGACCTCCCGCGGCTGCGGATGGTTCGCGGGTCCAGCCGAGCCGCGGGACGAGCGCCCCCTCCGCAGTCATCCCTGCGGCAGGTCCAGTCGTCCCGGGGCTCCGGTGGACCTCCCGCAGGCATGACTGCGGCAGGTCCCCCGGCCCAGCCTGCCGCCCCCCCCGGCCGCAGGGGACGCCCCCTAGATTTTTCCGCCCTAGGCACCAGCTTGTTTTGCTGGTGCCTAGAGCCGCCCCTGCCTCCTATCCACATGAGTTTCAAAAAAGAAGATTGAAGTTAAGATTGAAGATGTAGTTATTTTTTGTTGTGACACTGCAGAGCTCACTGCAGTGATTAGGGATTTGGGGGATTTTGCCTCCCCTACCTTTCAGACCCCCAGGACCCTACAACCTTTCTTTCAGTGGCAGGCACGGAGTCTCTCTCCCTCTTACAATAGATATGTAAACTTATTCCAACTGACTGTACAGTGGATGAGGAAAGTCAGGGCTGACACTTCCATTTAGGTGACCTCGGCGGTCGCCTCGGGTGCCAGGATTTGGGGGGCCGGCATTTTGCCACCCTTGGCGGCAATTCGGCGGCGGGGGGTCCTTCCGCGCTCAGGGTCTTCGGCGGCAATTCTGCGGTGGGTCCTTCACTCGCTCTGAGACCCGCCACCGAGGTGCCCCAAAGACCGGGAGCGCGGAAGGACCCTCCCGCCGCAGAATTGCCGCCAACAGCCAGGAGCGCGGAAGGACCTCTGCCTAGGGCGCCAAAAACCCTGGCACCGCTCCTGAGGAAAGTATGTTAATAACAGGAGCTCTATATATGTGTTGTAAAGCCCTTTGGGATCCTTTAACATGAATGGTCTATATTAGATATGAGAGGTGATTATTATATTTAATTATCAAAGGGCAGTAGCAACTGGTCAGTACTCAGACCCCCTCCCTTATACACTGTTCTTTCTTTATTTCCTCTTTTTACAGTTTTCCTTTTCTCTGTGTCTCTCCTAGATCTTGAAGAACAAATAGGAGTGGGGAAAAACACTTCACTGACCGTCTTTTTTTAATTTCTAATCACTGCAGCTCATGTGTACCCTCTGCTTGCAATATCCAAGCCAGTCATTTTCCACCCCTTATTCAAGCGTCTGACCTCTAATACTTCAGTTCCTGATCTTGTAAATCATGGTTTGCTGCCTCCAAAACTCTCAATACAGGGAAATTATGTTCACAGCTTCTCTCTCCATCTTCTTCCATTGTCTCTTTGAGTTGTTTGATGAAGAATGAGACATTTTAGGTATGATCTCCCTCCTGTGAATCTCTGTTGCCTATTTTTAATACAGCGCTAACTTTTTTCTCTTTCTTTGGCATCTCTCCAATCAGCAGTTGCTCTCTCTGTGGGATTGATACAGAATGTGTACAGGTCTTAGATATCAACATTCCTCATTTGCAAATCCTTGATCAGGTGTCGCTCACATGTACTGCAGATGCCCTTGGGTGCAGTGCTGTACCTATGATAGCAGCTGCAAGAATCTAATTCAGTTAACCTATTGCCCCCTTGACGAAAGCAAACCAAGTGTAAAAAGGGTGTTTCCCACTGGAGACACAAGCCGGCCTTAATGGCTTTTGGATCTTAAATCCAAAGAGTTGTATCTGATTTTCCTTGAGGAATCAGCCACTTGTCCTTGGAGCAGGTTAGACATATCACATCTGCCTTTTGCCCTAGCTGCCAGGGCCTCTGGCCTAGACCATTGGCTGCTCATTCTGGAATACATCACCCATGTGTGTGTTGGACAAGTTTGCCAAAGAGTCATAATTCTGTATGGGTGGAGGCCACGTGCTCACCTCCAGTGGAGGAGGGAGTATTATCATTCACCAGTTTCCCCTCTGGATGAGTTAATATGAAACATCCTGTTACGTCCTCCTGGCTTGTAGGGATGATGGCTGCAATGTTGGGTTTTAAGAGGAGAAAATATTGGGGGATCTTCAAGGTTGTCAGGCACTCAGATCCCTAAGTGATGACACACAGGAAGTCTGAAAACACTAAATAAGCACGAGTTTTGAAGATATTTGTCCTGAGCCCAGGATCAATGACCCAAGTCTGTTCTTCTCTCTGTTTCCAGATTGGTGCTTCTCTGTTTGCCAGTAACATTGGCAGTGGGCACTTTGTGGGCTTGGCAGGCACAGGAGCGGCTGGAGGAATCGCCACTGGAGGATTCGAATGGAACGTAAGTGGTACACATTTAAATAAAATTGTAACCTCAGGGGTATCCAAAGAGATCAGGTGAGTCCACATTGTCTAAAAATCCAACTCACTCTAATGTTGTCAGAGGCCTCACCCAGCAGCACCTGCCTCCCTCAGGGCTGGCGACTGGCAGAACCACCCACCACAAGAACGCTTCGTGTCAATTCCCATTCCCCCAGCCTCTCTCCCCACTCCCATCTCCAGTCCAGCTAGTGGGGAAAGAAAAGCCCATTGCTATATTAGGAAACCATGATCTCCTTTGCATAATTTTTCTGGGAGATTGGTGTGTAGGAGTTGGGGGGAGTCATCGTTTTTCCTTTCTTCCCAGCAGTGAGGAATTCAATGTTGTCTTCACTCCTTTCTTCATCCCAAGAGCCCTTTTCTCCTTCTCTGTCTTCTCATTCCCCTCCCATGAAGGGACAGCTGCGAAGGAGTTCAGAGGCTACCTCGTAATCCGCTATCAGTGGTGTTCTGTTCTCAGCCTGCTGGGGGCAGATCCTGTCTATAACCAAACACCTCACTTGATTAAAATGACTACAACTACTGCCTGGAATTGGCAGAAGGGCCGTAAGGGTTTGGAAAAGGGTAAGATAATGTGCCTCCTTTCCCCAATCAGTCTATCTGTAGCCCTCCATGGACTTAGTATGTGCACCAGGAGGAGATGCAGGAGTTGCGGAACGCTGCCTTTATGCTGTATTTCCCCTCTTAGATCAGCAGGTCATAAGGTGCAATTTGCATCACATGTTACTGCTGCCCTGGAGAGGAACTGGGGGCACAGCTACTATGAGGTCAGCTCCTTGCAGAGCATTTTGATGTTTACCTGGTGCTCTGGGATGACCCGTCGTGAGGGGGGGAACATGGATGAGCACAATCCTTGGGATCCAGCCCTGTTGTTTCCCTTGGATCCTTAGGTGCTGGAAGAATTATTGGCCGTGCCCCCTGACTGTTGCACTCCATTGCAAGCCCCTCCTTAGGTGTTCTTAAAAATAGAGTTGTGTGTTGGGTATGAAATACGTCCCCATATAGTTCTGAACTTCTTTGTGCATGGGGAAGGGAGTAGAAGCTCACTTGAGAGAAATGCACACATTGGAATCAGTTAGTTTAGCTGTCACCTTTTATTATTTTCTGCTGCCACTGCTGTAACAAATCCAGGCTCCATACCAATGCTACTGGATCTTCATGACATCTGAAGGGATAGAATCCAGATCCTCTTTCATAAGTACAGGACTCTACCGCTTGCGCTAAAGGGGAGACTCTCCCCTCACTGATAGTAGTATGCAGCCTTAGACACATGGTTGAATCGTCTTGATTCTGTCCAGTAGAGGACAGTGATGCCTGTGTACACATCTACATGTATGCAGACACAAGCCAGCTAGTTAGCTCATTGCAATACTTGCAACACAATGGAACTGATAAACATGCTAACATACACAGGAAAAATGCTGCTCTTGGATCCACACTGATTCTCTTACCAAAAGAGAGAACTGGGCTCGATTCTGCTCTCATTTATACTGGCGTTGTGTCAGTGTAATTCCATTGACTTCAGTACAGTTACTCCTGATTTACACCAGTGTAAGAGAGCAGAATTGGGTCCAATATCTCTAGCATAGCCTGTGCTTGATATATGAGCAGAACTTCAGATCTGCAATAAAGAACTAGTGTGTGGATGAGAGATCTAGCACGCAGCTCTGAGAGCAGCATTTTGACCTGTATTTATCTGTCTGAATGTGCACAGCTCTGCATAAAACAAGTTGCTAACATTGTCAGAAAAATTATAATGTATGATTGACAACAAAATATCTGATGCACAGAATATACAGTATATAGTTTAACAGAGCTACCATACTTGACAGTCTATAGTTCTATACATGAGAATATAGTACATCTTTTATAATGCTCGCAGCCACCTCATAAGCAGGCCTCAGCTAGAGTGCTGTGTCCAGTTCTGGGCTCCACACTTTAAGAAAGATGTGGACAAACTGGAGCGAGTCCAGAAGAAAGCAACAAACATGATAAAAGATTTGAGAACATTTGATCTGTGAAGAATTTTTTTTTTTAAAAGGGGCATGTTTAGACTTGAGAAAAGCAGACCAAGAAGGGGCCTGATAACAGTCTTCAAATATGTTAAGGGCCATAATAAAGAGGACCATGATCAATTTTTCTCTGTCCGCTGAAGGTAGGACTAGAAGCAATGGGCTTAATTTGCAGCAAGAGAGATTTATGTTAGATTTTAGGGATGGTCTAGGTATATTTAGTCCTGCCTCAGTGGATGGGGCTGGGCTGGGCTTGAGGTCCCTTCCAACCCAACATTTCTGTGATCCTATAACTGAACCACACTGCAGAAGGCAGTTAATTACTCCTGCATTTTATCTAAAGAAGTGGGCTAGTCTGATGGGTGACAAGGGTATGGAAGTAAGCTCCACTCTCCAACACCCAGGGCTAGCAAAGCTAATCACAGATGAGACATGATCATAACACACTTGGGTTTGGGGATGGAATGTTTCCTGTACTGGTTGCTGCTTGGAGACTGGATCGAGGGACTAAGTAAAGGGGACCGGGGCAGTGCTAGACTTTCTTAAAATTTCCTGGTGATGGCAATAGTCATCTGTCACCATACAAAGGCTTCTGTGGGCTGCAGGTATTCTAACCACCATGTTGTCTACACCTGCTCTTTTAAGACCAGTGTTAGACACACTACAAATGTATTTCCCCATGGACAGACATGGGGCAAATGCCAAAGCAATCTTCTTTTTGATACTCCAGTAAGTCTGCTGCAGTGGGGGACTCTTCCTCAGGTGCTTATGTTGGACACCTGGGGTGAAATTCTAGCACCTATTGACTTCAATAAGGCCAAGATTTCACCCCTGGAGTTCCGACCGTAAAATGCTAGGCAGGTAGAAAGAATGAGGCTGGCCACTATTTTACTCACTGCAATGTTTATAGTTGGCATTCAGCCTGATACGTGGCTTTGGAAAATGCTGGTGACAGGACCAGAGGCTAATTCAGCTGTTCTTTCCTTGGTTACAGGCCCTGATATTTGTGGTTGTTCTTGGCTGGTTGTTTGTGCCCATCTACATCAAGGCTGGGGTAAGTATGGACACTAGGTTATATCTTTTATGGTTCCCTGTTTTAATCTTTGTTTCATTTTGTTGTGTGTGGGGGTCTAACACCGTCACAAAACCATTCTCAAAGGGAAGAGAGACCTGGATGTGTCAGGCATGCTACATATGTTATGTCTGTATATATTTAAACAACAAGGTCTCTTTGTCTTTGAGATCCCAAGATGAGCAGCATTTGACTCTGCCTTTCTGTGTTTCTTGGAGGCCGCTGCTCCTTGGCCTTCTTAATTTCTAGTGCACTTATCAGTGTGGTTTCTGGGTGGCAGAGCTTGCTGATGAACTATAGTAGTTGTGTCTGTTGATCGTAGTCTGAATTCTTCTCCCTCTTCTTCTGCAGGTGGTGACGATGCCAGAGTATCTCAAGAAGCGGTTTGGCGGCCGACGGATTCAGATGTATCTGTCAGTCCTTTCTCTGCTCCTCTATATTTTCACCAAGATCTCGGTGAGTTAAGCTTTTCCAGTTCCTCTGTTCTAAGTGAAGTTCCTATCTATTATTATTTTACACTTGTATGAAATCTCTCTACCTGTCTGGTTCACTTGTCTCAGATAAAAAACTCTTTCCATGTTGTCACTCGTCCATCTAGCAGTGCTGACCATCCAAATCCGCTCTACAGCTCTGTGTGTCTGTGCCTGTTGGATTATACCAGGGGACTCTTTCTCTAGATGGTGGTTATGATTTAGCTTTCTTTTCCCAGGATTTTGTTTCCACATGTGCTCTCCTCTGGAACAGGTCAGGCTGGCTGGAGCCTTGTACTATACAGTATGCTACATCTCAGGCATCAGTGATAACTGAAGAGAAGGTTCCAAGCTATTAGAGTTAGTACCCAGTTCTCTGCCTTCGTCCTCCAAGGGTAACTATTGCTGCTGCTTACCCAGGAACATTCGCTCACCCATTTAAGCATTTAGTTTTAGAGCTTCCTGTGTACCATCTGGGCCCAAGGTCTCCCATTCTGACTCCTGAGCTAGATTCTCCTGCCACAGGGTATGAGTAACTCCCTTTGGCTCCCGTGGGAGAAAAGAGGCCTTTCACACTCATCCTTCCGTCGGTATCCTCAGCTGAACATGCAGCTTGTTAGTATTAATGAAGCAAAAGTGAGAAACGAGAGAGGAAGGCAGATGGGGGGAAGAGACAGAGAGATGGGGTTAGAAAATACGGGAGTGAGAAAAGCAAGGGAAGAAAGGGAAGGCAGAGGAGAGTCTTTCTGTGGATCAGCTTGAGCTATGAAGTGTGGCTAACGAGGGCACAGCAGTAGCAAAGGGAGCTGTGATTTTCCTCCCTTTTTGAAACCATTAAATCTCCATACAAGTCCACAGGTCAAGCAGACCTGAGTCTGTTGTTTTCCTGCAGTTGCCATGGAAGTTTACTCTTTGCCCTCTGCATAGGAGCTGAGTGAATAGTACAATTTAACCTAAAAGACCTGGCCTTTTGCTCTCATTCTCATTCTCCTACGATAACTGATTCTTATCAGGGTTACAAATTAAACAGGCTGCGACTATCAGGAAACCTCAAGTTGGATTTTGCATTCTGTTTATTTCAGTGAGGAGCTGTCAACATAACTGTTTTTGTATGCAGTTGTAATTGGAAATGCTGCATCCATTTCACAGGGGATGGTATTATTCCTGCAACTCTAGCAGATGTGGAGTGAATCCATACAGATCAATGGCTCATCATTCTAATCCAAAACCTATATCTATATTTCTGTGTTATGTATGATCCCAATCACTTGCTACCTACATGCCAGATTCACAAAAATAATTCCCTTTTTATGGGTAAATTTCCTCCATGTGTGTCCAACGTACATATCATACTTTGCATTGGGGATTTCCATCAACTCCAGCAGAGGGACCCTCCTCCCAAGCAAATGGAGGGGCTCCACTCACTCGCTGTTATTACAGACCTGAAAATGAAGTTGCCCTTATGTTCTTGCACCCTCCGTTTTCAGGGCAGAGCAGGGCAATGGCTGGTGGATCTATACAGCAACACATCAATTGGTCCCAGTCTGGCTCCACCATACAATCATCCCACCTTGCCCACAAACAGAGCTGCATAAGTACTCCCAGGGAGCCACTATGGAACTGTTTTCTGGCACTCGGGGGTATTGTCTCCTGCATAAGTTCCCCAGACTATGCCCCTTCTCCTGATACAGCAGAACCACTCTTCCTCTGTCTGTCTGACTCCTGGGTAATTGTACGGCCTCTATTACTGTAGTATCTGAGTGCCTCACAATTTGTCACTGTATTGAATGCACCTAATGCTTCTGCTGCATTGTGGCCCTCTGCAGCTGTAGAAAAGGGGACAGGATTTGTCTTCAAGAACGAACTGAAGGTTTGATTTACATGTTGAGTTTCCCTGGATGTACACACAGTATTCTGTTTATTAGGACTCAATCTCCATTCTTATTAGTTATGAAGCACTGTTAGTGTACAATAGTGTGCAAGACACCACCCTCAGCTTGCTGATGAACTAAAGCTGTGGCAGATACAATAGAGCACAAACCAGAAAGCTGTGATGCTTCATGGAATAGGTGGGTATTTAGCATCTGCTTGGTGGAAGGGGAGGGTGAACGGTGCAAATTAATATTGTGTCAAGCGTATGGTGTAACATAAAGTCTAGACTGGGTGAAGGAGACAGAGGAGAGAGAGAGGTAGAATGAAGGAATTGGAGGAAATGAGAGGAGGCAGAGAGCTTTGAAGGTGCAGGATAGCATCTTGATCACTAAAAAGCCAAATCCTGTAGTGCTGTAAATGGCATCTTGTTCAGTTATGCCTACACCCCTGAGCTGTGTAACTGGGCAAAGCATGAGCATTGAGATGCACCAGCCCAATCATGTAAAAGTTGAAAGGAAGGTGTAAGTGGGGGGAGCAGGGGGAAGAAAAGGATCATGGCCTGCAGAGAAAGGGGGCATGTCTAGGCCAAAAGGATAAGATCACGTGCAGTGGTGTAAGAGGGGAAAGGCATTAAATTAACTTGCTGTAAGTTAGGGGATTGTTCCACCTGAGCTATACCAGCCATCAACAAAGTTGTGGACCCAGCTAACCCAAAGAATGGCCCACGTGCCCCGGAATAAGAGGGGCAGCACAGTCCAAATGCCACTCCAATTATAGCTTGTCCAGTGGTGACCACTGTGGAAATTCAGGTGTATTTGCTGCACAGCAAGGGGCTGGGAGGTATGCCCGCTGCAGTGGCAAGGAGCTATCTGGCGTGGGCAGCACACCATGCTGTGTGGCCAAGTGCCCATCAGTCCAGCATGTTACCAGGAAAAGGATAAATAGAGAGGGACAGTGGACACGAGCTCTTGTACATAAGAGGTTTCGTTTATGTAGATACATCTGTTGTGCATCATTGCAGGTGGCATATGCAGGATGGCAAACAAGCTGCACATGGCTCTGTGGGAATCTTTCACACTAGGTGCCAGAGACAGACACAGCGTGAGCCAAGACATTCCAAGAGATTTCAGAGATTTGCATGCTGCTTCCCTGGCTGCTGCCTTTGCAGACGCTCCCTGCCTTGCAGTTCCTCAGGCTTTTGTCATCCTGCTTTGAAAGGACAGCTTTCCTTACACTTGCTAGCAAGTCACACCTAACAGTTTGAGTCACAGTGCTGATGCAATTTATATTTGCATCTCAGAAGGATCTTGCATCCATGGTGCCTTTTTACATGCTGCTTCCTCACTTACGCCACTTTGGGCAAAATCTCAAACACCATATGTAATGTCCCATATTGTATGTATGTTCCATGGTGTCACTGCTGTGTGAGCTGTTCCCATGGTAGCTTTCAGGGTTGGAGCTGCAAACCATTAGCGCTTCTACCATTGCTGTCACCAGTGGGGCTGTACCAGTGGTAGAAAAGATGGGCAATTTTAAGAAGCTCTTGCGGTGTAGCAAGGCATTGGTGACCAGTAACTGACTAAATTAAGACTAAGTATCTGGTGAAACAAGTAACTGGATGCTCCCCCATAGTCTGAAGGAATTTAAAACTCGAGTCGGTAAATGTGTTGCAAGTGTTCCTTGGAGTTCTTGGCATGTAATGGTAGTTGTAAAAGGACATTCATGTCATTGTAGTTTTGCCTAGTGTTTCCTGAATTACGTGTGCATAGCTCGGGAGTGATGTGTTTTGTTTGAATGTACTAAATCTTCTCCATGCAAAAAACAGAGCTAGGATAAGGTTTTAATGGTATCCATAAAAGAGAGTTAATAGGGTAACAAGGAAATATCAGTAGTAAATTAATGTAACTGGGAGGTAGAAGAGGTGAACTCGGAAGGTGATTCAACGAAGCCAAGGAGTTTACATATTGCTCAGGATGTTAAATAATTAACTATGTTTCCTTGCGGGATCATTTTATGACCAGTAATATTAGTAGCCATGCAAACTAAGCTAATATTAAAAATAAATGAACCTCAAGCTTTGGGGCATAAGCTGATCTGCTGTGAGGGTCAGGAAGGAATCCTCTCCCCTAAAGGGGCATGGTCTCACAGTTAGCCTGTAGGATTACACTCTACAAAATCCTGCATCTTAACCCCAGCCTCCATGGCTGCAGATGGCAAAGGCAGAGGCAGAATTTGTTGGTGGGACCGTGCATGTGTTTCACACCCTGTGTGGTGCACAGCTCAGCTCCACAATGACTCTGTATGTGAGCATGCAGTGGCTGGTGGTGGGAGCAGGGCTGGAGGATCTGCAGCTGCACAAGTCTCCTCCTTGCCCTGAAGGCAGGAGGAGTGAAGGGGGGTTGAGGTGGTGACAGTCTCAAGGAGGAGTTTCCTCAGTGGCCTGGGGGAGAGGTTTTCTTCCTCCAGCATCTGCCCAGCTATGTAGGCCGAGTGCCCATGAATATTTTTGTTTTAGTTTCCTTGTTTGTAAAATGCGGAGGATGATGCTCAGTTGCCTGGCTGACTGGGAAGTCAGGAGGATATGTTACTTACTGATTGTAAAGAGCTTTAAAGGTAAAATGTGCTAAGTAGTGTTATGTACAGCATGGCACAATTAGCCAGATGCGTGACTTATATTACCCCTCTCCTTGTGGCAGAATACCTGACTAGATGGCACTCTTTGTGTTCCTTGAAAAAATGTTTGCCCTAAAATCCAGAAGAGCTGATGACTAAACATCCCTCTTAAGCTTTGTCTGCCCTGGGATTTTAGGGTGAGGTTTTTCGAAAGCACCTAAGTGATTTGGGAGCACAAATTCAGTGACATGACTTTTAATGACACATCTGCTCCTAAGACATGTAGGCACTTTGGAAAATCCCCCCTACCCGCCTTAGCACTGGTGCAGCATGTTGCACTTGCCAACCCCTAACAGAGATATGATTTACACTGGTGAGGCATGAATTGGATTGGAACTGGTTACTCTGATTTCAAATTATGTCTACTTTAGGAGTTTGCATTGGTGCAGCTGTGTTGGTAACTACAATCCCAGGATTTACTCATGAAGTTGCAAAATCCATGTCCTTATACAAGCGCAAGAGCTAACTGTTTCTCCAGCTGGCCAGTTGAATGCTAATTACTTTGACAGATATTCATGGAACTTGTGTTAAGTAAGGTGTTGCCTTTTATTCCTGTTTGTCCTCAACTGGGCAGTCATACCAAACATCTGTGTTGAACTGGAAAGGTGAGGTGTGAAGAATAGCATAAAGCAAAGACATAAATGGTTCTTTTGTCTTTATTTAACAAAACTCTTCCTGGATATAATGTAAAGATTATCAAAAGGCTTGGGTGTTAGCATGGTCTGGGATTTAAGAACTTTGCTGAACTGTTTCCCCATATATAACTTCACAGGCCTGGAGGAGTGGGTAGCCAGATTTGGCTAGGAGGGAATAACTGACCCATTTCTGGGAACTATTGTAAGAAGTACAGAGACTAAGAAGTGAACTTCAAAAAGCAGCTGGCAGTTAAAATAAAGCAGGTCTAGGTGACCAAGGAGACAGGATTTGTCTTTATTTTGCATATGCTTTTATTTTTTTGTGCAGTGCTTTGGGGTGGGGAGGATAGCAATAGATACTAATAGAAATGTTATTTTTATCTTAAGCATTCCCTAAACTGTCATCTTTCCTTTTATTAGGCAGATATATTCTCTGGAGCTATATTTATCCAAATAGCCATGGGGTTGAATCTTTATTTGGCCATAATCATACTGCTGGGTATTACTGGTCTTTACACTATCACAGGTGAGTTTGTGGAACAGATTGATACATTCAAAACAAGTTAAAAGGGGATCCAGAAATATGAAAATGGAAGCGGGGAGTAAATGGGAAGAAATGAGAGCATGAAAGGGGAAAGGTGTATGTGCATATGAGAGAGAGAGAGAGAGAGAGATATGGAAGGTCAAGGAGAGGCCAATTCCCATGAAGGCATTAGCAGAGAGGCTCACATAATGGCGTTTCTTTGTCTTTAGGTGGCCTTGCTGCTGTGATTTACACAGACACCTTACAGACGATCATCATGCTGGTGGGATCCTGTATTCTCACAGGATTTGGTAAGTAAATCTGATGAACGAGAGCTGGAATGATCAGCTACAGCCCCCAGTGTCCTGTGGAAGTGGATCCAGCATTGTCGAGTCCTAACAGGTTAACAGCTAAGGAACGCCCGTTGCGTCGTGTATTTGTCAGGGATGGAGAAGAGCGACATTGCTAAGCCCTCCTGTCATCCTGCCCAAGTTCTATAGTTGCCATAGGGATGTAATTCCAATGACAATGGGAGAGGAGATTCATAGATTCCAAGGCAAGAAGGGACCATTGTGATCATCTATTCTGACCTCCTGTATAACAGCCTATAGAACTCCCCAAAATAGGGGCTGGGTTGTTGTGAATAGGAGGCCCAGGTGTCCATGTGATATCGTAGGTACTAAAATGCAATCCATCCTGTGAAACAGAACCCTGGTATTTAGGGCTCAGTCTACATAATTAATCAAGAGGAGGTAGAAAAGTCCTGTGAGGCTGCAATTTCCTCCCCCTTACCTTGTGGCTTCTAATTGGACTTCCTCTGTGTAAACTTTTCACTGAATGAAGCTGTCCCCCTTCTTCACAATAAACAATATTTCAGATTGACTTAATCAGGTGGACGCTGCCTCTGGTCCTTAGCTGGGTCAGGGAGCCTGGAGATATTATACCTGACAAAGTGGAAGCTTGGGTCTGGGGCATGGGAAGGACAGTGGAGTGTAAAGGAATCTTTTAGAGCTCCATAGCAACCTGAGAAGGAAAGCCAGTGTGGCTTCTTGCTAATGAGAGTTTTCACAGCACATTCTTTGTTTCTGACAATGTTGATCTCTATTGGGGCAGGTTTATCACATTGATGGCATATTAGAGACTAACAAATTTATTGTAGCATACAATACAGCTCACTACATTGGATGCATGTAGTGGAAAATACAGAAGGAAGATATATGTACACAGAGGGAACATGAAACAGTGGGTGTTACCATACACATTATAAGGAGAGTGATCAGTTAAGGTGAGCTGTTGTCAGCAGGAGAGAAAAATAACTGTTTGTAGTGGTAGTGAAAATGGCCCATTTCCAGCACTTGACAAGGAGATATAAGGATCTGTGGGGGGAGAGGGGTGGAGATAAGCATGGGGAAATAGTTTTACTTTGTGTAATGGCCCATCCACTCCCAGTGTTTATTCAAACCTAATTTAATGGTGTCCAATTTGCAAATTAATTCCAATTCAGCAGTCTCTCATTGGAGTCTGTTTTTGAAGTTTTTTTGTTGTAATATTGCGACTTTTAGGCCTGTAATCGAGTGGCCAGGAAGGTTGAAGTGTTCTCCAACTGGTTTTTGAATGTTATAATCCTTGACGTCTGATTTGTGTCCATTTATTCTTTTATGTAGAGACTGTCCAGTTTGGCTGGTAGTGGATGGGCCATTACACAAAGTAAAACTATTTCCCCATGCTTATCTCCCCCCCTCTCCCCCCACAGATCCTTGTATCTCCTTGTCAAGTGCTGGAAATGGGCCATTTTCATTACCACTACAAACAGTTATTTTTCTCTCCTGCTGACAACACATCACCTTAACTGATCACTCTCCTTATGTATGGTAACACCCATTGTTTAATGTTCCGTGTGTGTGTGTGTGTGTGTGTGTGTGTGTGTCTTCCTTCTGTATTTTCCACTACATGCATCTGATGAAGTGAGCTGTAGCCCACAAAAGCTTATGCTACAATAAATTTGTTAGTCTCTAAGGTGCTACAAGTACTCCTATTCTTTTTGCGGATACAGACTAACACGGCTACTACTCTGAAACCTGTCATTGGTGGCATGGAGTTTTCTCCTTGGACTCTTCAGCTCCATCAAGAATTTCAAGTGTCCAGTACCATGATAGGGTCTTTACGTTCTGTTTTTCAGCATTTGCCAAAGTAGGAGGATATGAGACCTTTATGGAGAAATATATGCAAGCAATTCCAAGCAACACCTCATATGGAAACATTACCATTGACCCAAAATGCTACACCCCTCGGGCAGATTCTTTCCACATCTTCCGAGACCCGATCACTGGAGATCTACCATGGCCGGGCCTTACCATTGGCTTGAGCATCCTTGCTTTGTGGTACTGGTGCACAGATCAGGTAGTGTAAAGGCAACATCTGGGAAATTCAGAGCATTCTAAAATTTGCAGTGTAGTTGGATTGATCTCTCTCATCCCAACCCTGTGCCATAAAAATGGCGATTATCTCCTGAGAGGAAATTTTTTTTTCCTCTATAGCTTTTAGAGTCTCAGCCTCTTCTATGCTAAGTGAATAGGATGTGTATGTTCCTTTACTATTTTTTCATGCCATTCTGGACATATGCTGTGTATGTGAGTCTCCCCCTCCCCTTTCTTGCAACATGCTGTGGATGAACATTGAGGGTCCAATTTTAAAAATATGACCTTTATCAATCTGGGTATAGACTTGGCTTCCCAGCGGGAAGCGGCATGGCCTGAGGGATGTGCTGGCCACCGCTTCCTACCGCCCCCATTGGCCTGGGATGGCGAACCTCGGCCAGTGGGAGTCGTGACCGGCCAAACCTGTGGACACGGCAGGTAAACAAACCAGCCCAGCCCGCCGGGGTGCTTACTGTGGTGAGCCACATGCCAAAGGTTGCTGACCCCTGCGTTAGACAATAGAGTATTTACTTTTAACCATTTAAATGTGTTATCGAGCCTTTAAATGCCCTTGTATTTTTGTAATTACTAGCAAGAGCAAAGACTTCTTGCTGGAATACAGTTGAAATAGAGTCATTTGTGCCTTGTTGTGCCCGGAATCATGTGTAGGTGACAGAACTGGAGTCATTCACATCTACTGTCTCATTGACAGGTTATTGTTCAGCGATGTCTCTCAGCCAAGAACATGTCCCATGTGAAGGCCGGCTGTGTCCTGTGTGGGTACCTGAAGCTGCTGCCCATGTTTTTGATGGTGATGCCTGGGATGATCAGTCGAATTCTGTACACAGGTAAGACCTAGTACTGTAGCCCCCTCATTCTCTTCTCATTCCTCTTCCAGCCCCACTCAGTTTTCTCTTTGCTGTCCTGCTCCAGCTCCTTCAGTCCCTCTCCTGACTCAGACCATGAAAACACATACACAGACCAGCCTTTCCCACAAAGTAAGAAGACAGGGCTCTTTCTCCTTCCCCTGCTCAGGGCTCCCGATGATGCTCTTACTGTCCTTTGTGGGGACAGGAATCCTAGAGGGTGTGTCCTCTTTGTTGGAATTTGTTACAGCATTCCTGCTCTGAGAGGGTGGGAAACACTCCTGTCTGTGACTGACAGACTTCACAGGGCAGAGGGAGTGGTGCCTGGATCCCAGAGAGAAGTGTTCCCAGCTCATGGAAGTGCCTGTGATTTGCATGCTGCCTGAGCTCAGTGTGAGCACAATACCAGTTGTTTTTTTCCCTCTCCACTGAGATGTGTGTACAACAACAGAGGAGAGCAGGTGGTCTGAGCTGGAGAGGGCCTTTCAGAGCACACATTAACTTTGCTCTGGTCCCAGTTTTGTAGTCCTCACATTATTCAGTCCCGACTTCCTGTGCAGTTCTGCGGATGCAGTTTTGGTGGCTTGACCTCAGCAACATCACTATTCCCCAGCTAGGAAAGAAGTGATGCAGGAATGGAATTCCTTCCCACAACTGCAGAGCCAAGGGTGATATCCGGCAACTAAATCCAGTGGTTTAGCATGGAAATGGGTTTGGGAAGTACTCTTGATTTTTGGGTAACTTGCTGCTATGATCCCAGGTAACCCTGTCTTGTTATCTTTTTTTCAGATACGGTGGCTTGTGTTGTGCCCTCAGAATGTGAGAAATACTGTGGCACCAAAGTTGGCTGTTCAAATGTTGCTTATCCAAAAATGGTGGTGGACCTTATGCCGAATGGTAAGCTGTTGCTGTGATAGAGTTTTTGTGGGTAAAACATGGATGGCAGATTAATAGAAGCTAGTTGTTGACGGGGAGAGAGGTCCCAGGGCTGGAATTCAGCTACCAGAACTTGGGGCCTGCATTCTTATTTAGTCGATTTGACATCACTAGTTTCTTGAGTTATCAGGGCTCAGCTATCATAGGCCCTAGATCATTCCAATATACAGTTTATTCCTGTACATGCCAAGCATTATGATCAATGTGACCATAGATGCCAGATGGTTACAGCCTAGCCATGACAATGTTACTTATTTGCAAACATGAGGCAGTAAGATGCTGCTGGAGTTAGCCTAGTGTGAGAAATAAATCTGGCCTACAGTTGCCAGTTATTAAGAGGCGGCCACTGCCAGGATCTCTCTGTTGAGGGACATGCTTGCAGTCCCTCTGCTAAACTCACTGGACTGGGAAGAGAAAGTGCAGCCCCCTTGGGGATATTGCTCTCCCACTGACCCGGAGTCCAATCAGGCAGTATAAACAACAAGATTGTGTTTTTGGGGGGGTGTCTCTGACCCCTCACGTTGTACACAAAGGACTCCTATCTGAGTAAATACACTCAGCCATTATCCATCTCCTAACAGCCCACCCTGGGTATTATGTGGTATTGAAAATGTTGTGCTTCCTGACCTAAAAGGCACCATTACCTTCCATCTGCAGTAGGGTACCATGAAGTTGTCATAAGCTGGGCATGCTTCATTTACTAACAGATAGCTGGGTTGGGGAGGTCAGACCATGCACTCAGAGATGTCACTTATGGAGCATTCCCAGTGACTGACCCTCCCCAGCTCAGGTGGTGTCTCTCTCTGTGTTTCAGGTTTGCGAGGTCTGATGTTGTCAGTCATGTTGGCCTCTCTCATGAGCTCCCTGACTTCCATTTTTAATAGTGCTAGCACTCTGTTCACCATGGACATCTACACCAAAATACGAACCCGGGCATCTGAGAAAGAGCTCATGCTGGCTGGGAGGTAAGTGTTACTGCCCCCCTTCCCAGCATTAGGAACCTAATGAAATATTGGAGCCATCACGGACTGCACCCTTCAAAGTTCACCTTAAAGTGCCTGGATGAACAACCTTCCACTGAATGCATGTGATGCAGCAGTGACCTCTTGTGGCCTGACAGCTTAATCCCATGTGTGTCTTTCTCGATATTCTGTGGGGTAGTTTCCAGCCATGTTTCTTATTTAAAGATTAATCTGAGGTGTCTATTCCCTAAAGATATCCCAGGGGATCTATTTAAATTTCATTCCAAGATGCCAGTCAGACAAAGCTACAGCATCAGTAATATTCACTAGCTATGCGCTGATTTCTCTTTTATTCATCCCTCTCTGCTGTTTTATTGATAGCTGTATTTATAGATGACTTCCTATTATAGGTGATTTATTATTTTGATAGCAGAGGTCTCATTTTGGGTTGACTAAGAGCTAAGGGATCTGGTAAGATCTCATTGCTGGTTGCTTCCCCCAGCCCCACCCCACCCTACTCCCAGTGCTGATGGTTGATTACTGTTTTTTTTTGCTGATGTTTTAATGCTGGTTGAATAACACAATGAATTGTTAAATTGTTGATTGGTTCATTGTGATTTCTGTATTTCTGATTGATGTTTATAAATAGGTGGCTAACAGATTTTTTGATTGGCTGTATTTGCAGGTTATTTATCTTAGCTTTAATTGGTATCAGCATTGCTTGGGTTCCTGTGGTGCAGTCAGCTCAGAGCGGGCAGCTCTTTGATTATATACAGTCTATCACCAGCTACCTGGGGCCACCCATTGCTGCTGTCTTCCTGCTTGCTATCTTCTGTAAGAGGGTCAATGAGGAGGTGAGTACAGGCTAGGAGAAGAGCTCTGTGTGCAGAAGTTCACAAAAGACATTCATCTGTGCACTGGAACAACTGCCCTTTCTTAGTTTCAATTTGATTCTCAATTTCTTTGAGGCTATTTCCGCTACAGGCCAGTGCTTGAGGTCCAAAGCAGAATTCTTGAGGGGCTCTTAGCTCAGCTGAGGAATCCTCATATTCCTCTTCCACCACATATATGTAAATGTGCATGGACTTTGTTGGACTTCATTGGCTCCTAGACAGCTGTGAAGCTGGAACCACCTACTGTTTCCACTGTGACTTGTGTTGAAGGGATAATTTCTGGGAAACAGTGCTTTATTGCAACCTTCTAGGTTCTCCGTGGGTTCGGTAGGCCTCAACAAGGAAGGAGAAAGTCCTCTGGTTAAGCTGCTGGATTGGAACTCATGAGATCTGGGTTCTATTCCCAGTTGTGCCACAGACTCCCTGTGAGAACTTAGGCAGGTCACTGCCGGCTTGAATTTCAGAGATGCTGAGCACTCAGAACAACTCCCTTAGAAATCAGTGGGAACTGTGCGCTCAGCACCTCTGAAAATCACTCCAATAATAGCTCTGTAGCTCAATTTGCCCACTTGTAATGTTGAGGATAATACTTGCCTATGGTCCCCATGAGGATAAATTCATTAATGTTTGTGAAGTGCACAGATGGGATGGTGAGGAAAGCCAATAGATAAACAATATAACACTGTTTCCAGGTGGGGTTGGAGCTTTCTAGTTACTTTGACTCCTTTCTCTGGAGATTGGTGGATATACTAACGGTAGAAGTAGTGGATATTTCCCAAGCAGGGATATTCCATTTCCAGTCACTGCTTGGTTGAATCTCATGTAATGGATCAAATCCTGAGGTCCTGAAGAAAAATGGATTAAGAATTAGTAAGATCCTCAGCATTTGGTCCAAAGCACACTCCTAATTAGAAAAAATACTGGGATCAAGTAAAAGCTGAAGAAATTTGAAGCACTGTCTGGATCAAAGTTCCATTTTTATTAGTATCTTCCAGATTAGACTTTTCAGAAAGATTCTTATTTCTACTGTAAAGTGAGTGTCTCACCTTGTCTTATTCCAATATATTTCTGTGGTTTTTCTGACCATTTAACAATAATAGTCACAAAATAAAATGTGTTCAAACTCGAAAATTTCCAGCAGGATATTTAATTCTGTACCATTAGTTGTCTCCTGTTTAGCCTATGGGCCAAATTCTACTTCAAATGAGTGCAACTTGACTAAAATCAGAGGGCTACATCTGCTTACTCCAGGAGTGACTTTGGCTCTGTATGTCTGTTGGTTTTGTTGTATTTAGGAGGTAGGGTAAACACATGGATGGGGAAGGACAAATCTCTGATGGTGGTTCTTTGAGTAGTG
This sequence comes from Mauremys reevesii, assembly GCF_016161935.1. Classification (NCBI taxonomy): domain Eukaryota; kingdom Metazoa; phylum Chordata; order Testudines; family Geoemydidae; genus Mauremys; species Mauremys reevesii. The sequence goes on along the minus strand of NC_052640.1, from coordinate 20,978,397 downwards.
TCCTTATGCGGTAGCGTCCCTGCACCTGGGATTGGAGATCTTCCCTAGCAGTGCCCGTTGGGCCATACAGGCCCAGTCTTGCACCATGAGCAGCATCTATTCAGTGCTGTGTGGTCCAACTGCCCTCAGTTCCATCTCAATTGCCTTGGTCTGTGACCGAATCCTTAGCAGAGTCTTGCATATGTCTTTATTGTCCTTCATAATACTAGTGTTTTCACTACTATTTCTTAGTTATTAGCTGCTTTCTTAAAAAATTTAAAATTCCCTTTACCCCCTCTTACAACAAATATCTTTTTTCCTTTGGCTCTTTCCTCCCCATTGTTTTTAGATTAGCATAGGTTTCCTTTTCTATGCCCGTCCCTACTGGGTAGCTCTGCCTACCTGGGGCTATGCCCACATCTTCCAGGTTTAAGAGGTGCTTCTCCTGTCATGAGGCAATTCCAGTGAGCGATGGCTACTGATAGTGCACACTGTTTGGGTGAGAGGCACATACCACAGAAATGCACAAAATGTCTCAAACTGAAGGCTCGGTCCAGAAAGGACCGTGAATTGAGGCTAAAATGTTAATAATGGAGAGCTCACTGCGACTAGCCTCTGACCCTGGCCCCAATACCTCTCCTTCATGGTAGTCACCATCAGCATGGTCATCTGCCGACCCCTGCTCACCATACACCACAAAAAGAAAATCTTCACTCTCCCCATCAAGAGAAGAGACGGGCCCCAACTCACTCACCAAGGAGCCACCTTGGAAAAAGGCAACTCCCATGAGGTCGGTAGCCTCGACATCTTTGGGGGCGAGACCTGGCTCCTGTGACATCCCAGACACCTCTAGTCCCAGCACTCTTGAGATCCAAGGGCCCTAAGAGGGCAGGACCGCAAATAGACACACAATCACTTGGGACTGAGAGGGACAGATCTAAAATCTCCCTCAATGACTTTGAGTGCGTTAGCGCCCACTAAGCCCCTGGCGCCATCTACTGGTTGTTCAACAGAAGGCACTTAACATCTGCACCATCGCTATCCATTATGTCTGCACAAATACATATATAGCCATCAATACCGATGATGCTCCTGCTGGTATCACAAGAGTTCCGCTACCTGAGAGACCTGATCCTCTCTGACACTCCAGAATCACCGCTCTTCTGTACCAAGCTCCCAACAGTCCACGCCTCTCCCCTGGAGATACATCTGTCACACACCGCTCTCCTTCACCATCGAATACCGCTCCACCCTTCTCCATCGAGGAAAAAGAGGAGGAGTACTCCATCATGCCTCTCATCCCACGATCATCTCAAAGGGCTCCACAGAATCATACTACTGCCCTAGATACCTAGAGACCAGAAATGACACAAGTCCTTGTTATGGACACACCTGGATGCAGCCCCAGGTGCCTGTTCCCCTACACTGGCCTTGGGCTGCATATAGGTCACACTTTCCCAAACCATGTGCAGAGCAGAGACAGGGACAAATACACTCTCTGTCCTTGTCAGACTGTAGGCCTCTTTCTCTGAACCAGAATTGCTAGAGGAGCATGATGAAGAAACAGAGGAAGAGGTTACATCACCAGCCCACATTTCCTCGTCCTTCCCCAATGAGGCCATCATGCCATCACCTCCAACATCAGTAGATGATTTTAAACAGTTCCACAAACTGTTCCCCAGGATTGTGGATTCTCTCCAGATCCCCCTGGAGGAAGTTAGAGAACAAAAGCTCAAGATGCTCGACATCTTGCAGTCCTCCACATTGGCAAAGATCGCACTTCCGATCAACGAGGCCTTGTTGGACCCGGACAAGTTGATCTGGCAAACCGCCCTACCTGCAAGTGAGTGGATGAGAAATACTATGTCCCTGCTAAGGGCATGGAATTCCTATTTTCTCATCCTACTTCAAACTCCCTCATAGTCAATGTGGTGCAGGAGAAAGGATGACAAAACCGTTCCAGGACAGCCCCTTATGACAGGAAGAGGAATTGCTAATTATGAGGCTCTCCTAGCTAAATATAACCATATGAACTATTCCAAGTTTCATGAGGTCAGTCAACATTTCCTAAAAGGAGCAGGTGGCGGAAAGACAACTTCTGGCCTGTACGGTGCTACAGGCCTCTCTGGATGCTGCGGACATGGTGGCCCGCTCCATTGCGGCATCTGTAGTGATGAGACGAGTCTCATGGTTCCATCTCTCAGGGTTCCCTAGGGAAGTGCAGACCATAGTGGAAGATCTACTATTTGAAGGATCTAAACTCTTTGCCGAGCATATTGATGACTCCTGACATTCTTTAAAGGATTCTAGAGTGACACTGAGTTCTCCTGGCATATATACAGCAGTGCTGAAGAGAAGACAGGTAGATATCAATCTACTCCAAGATCTAAACCTCCACATTCCACCCTTCAATAGCTTTATGATACACAATGCAGGTGACCGAGACCACCTCCCAAGCACAGACAGACATTGGCACAAGCAACTACACCCCACCCATCCACCTCTACACAACAATTTTGAAAATGTGGTCAAGGCCCTGAGATGCCTCCCCTGGTCCAGTTGCTGAAACCATCTCCAGTAATCCTTCAGTTTGGCAACTGGTTGACCCCATTCTAGCCATCATGGCGAAAAATTACCTCTGACAAGTGGGTCATGTAAATAATCAGCAAGGGGTATTCTATTCTGTTCCTCTCTCCTAACCACCGACCCCTCTTCCCCGTCTCTCTTCAGGGACCCTTCTCACAAACACCTTCTACAAAAAGAAAATAAACCGCCTTCTGCAACTGGGTGCTATAGAACTGGTCCCATTCCAACACAGAGGGAAAGTTTTTTATTCCCACTATTTTTGGATCCAAAAGAAACCCAGCAGGTGGAGACTTATCCTAGACTTGAGGAACCCTCAACAAGTTCATCAAATTACAATGCTTCAAGATGGTCACACTATCAACAATAATCCCAGCACTAAAACAGGGGGACTGGGCACTCAACCTCCAAAACACGTACTTCCACATCACCCTTCCCACAGCGATTCCTCAGATTTCATCTGGGGTCTGACCATCATTAATAAAAGGTACTTTGACCTCTCTATGGCACCCAGGATATTTTCCAAGGTCCTCGCAGTGGTGGTGACGCCTTTGCAAACAAGGGATTGTAATATTCCATACGGAGACGACTGTCTCCTCATGTCTCCCTCCAGATGAACCTTTTCTCAGACTTCAGCCTCCAAATAAACATACAAAAATTGATACTGATGCCAGCCTAGCATCTGGAATTTATTGGGGCCCAACTGGATGCTATAAAGGCCAGAGCGTTTCTCACAGTGCACAGATTTTCCACAATAATCACCCTCATCTCCACTGTGAGAACCTGCCCATGGATCTCCGCCGGGACTTGTCAATAGCTGCTTGGTTATATTGTAGTGGCCAAGTTCATGGTGAAACATGCAAGATTGCACATGCGCTGTCTTCAGGGATGGCTACGAACAGCGTACGTACCCCACAGACATAGCCTAAACACACTGCTCTCAATACCAATCAAGATCAAAGACTCATTAGACTGGTGGATGCAACCCTGAAATGTCTGCATGTGGGTTCCCTTCCTCCAACCAACACTGTCCTTGATATTGACAACTGACACCTCACTGTTTGGATGGGGAGCACATCTACAAACTCACACAGTACAGGGCAAGTGGTCCCTGTCAGAATCCATGTTGCACATCAACCTTCTAGAATTATGTGCATGCTGACACTTTCTGCCAATAATCGACAAAGGACCATAAGAGTAACGATGCACACCACCACCTGCATGTTCTAGATCAACAGATGGGGTGTAAGGGAGGCAGAGAGGTCCCAATCCCTATGTACAGAAACTCTGAAATTGTGGAACTGGTCTATCCAACATGGCATCGACATCTCTGCCACATACCTACACACCTAAACACCATGGCAGACTCACTGAGCGGGAGGTTCTCACAGAACACGAGTGGGAGATGGACACAAGAACCCTACAACACACATTCAGTCGCTGGGGATTCCTGAACATAGATCTGTCTGCCACTCCCCAAAACATCAAATGCCTACAATTTTGCTCAAGAGCAGGTCTAGGTCACCAATCTCTGGGGGATGCCTTTCACATTTTGTGGGATGCACCACTCCTCTATGCTTTCCCACCCTTTCCCCTACCATTCAAAGTGCTCAACTAGATACAAGTGGAATGAGCGAGAGCCGTCTTCGGAGCCCCATGCCATGACAGATCTGGTATCCTAACCTCTTGTGCATGACAGTCTGTCCACTGATTACCCTGCAGTCAACACCACACCTCTTCTCTCAGGAGACAGGCCAGATTCTCCATCCAAATCTAGAACTTCCATTTGAAGGCCTGGCTCCTTCATGGTTCCAGGATCCGAAGGTAACCTGTTTTGAAGGTGTAAAGGAGATTCTTTTTAAATAGCAGATATTCGACAATTCAATATACGTACCTACAGAAATGGAAAAAGTTCTGGATTTAGTGCAACACCAAACATATCCCATCAATTGCCACTTCTTTACTAGTCCTTCTGGATTACATCCTGGAACACAAGAGATTAAGGCTATCCACAAGATCCGTTTGCATACATCTGGTCGTCATTACTGCATTCCACTCCAAGATAGAGGGCAGTTGGTATTTACCCACCCAGTGACAAAAAGACTTTAAAGGTCTCCAAAACCTTTACCCTGAAGTATGAGACCCCACCCCACTTTGGGATCTCAGCCTCATTCTACTCTGTATCACCAGCCCCCAGTTGAACCAATGGTCTCCTGCTCCTACATGCACCTATCCATGAAAACTGTTTCTCATAAAGAATACATCTGCCTGACGGGTAGGAGAAATTGGTGCCCTGTTGGCATATCCTCCCGTACACAATCTTCTATAAAGATAAGGTCACGTTATGATCTCACCAGTAGTTCTTACCCAAGGTACCACCTTCATTCCATCCAAACCAACTTATCCACCTTCCCTCCTCCTTCCCTGAGCCACATAGCAATCAGCCCAAGGTCAGATGTCAGACGGGCACTAGCTTTCTACCTTGACAGAACCAAATTGTTCAGACAATAACCACATTTATTCCTCTCTATCGCTGAATGATCAAAAGGTTCAGCAATATCCAAATATCTTTTGAAATGGATCTCAGGGTGCATCCACCTTTGCTACCAACATCACAAACTTCAGCCCCCATCTGGCACTCGATTGCTGTCCACATCAATAGCTTTCCTGAATACAGTACTGATTACTGACATTTGTAAGGCAGCCACCTGGGTGTCCACAGACACCTTCAGTCATCATTATGTTTTCACCCACAACGCAGCATCAGGTGCCCTGCTAGGACACACAGACCTGTTGTCCTCAGTAGCGATCATTCCCAGTCTTCCAACTATGGGCACTGCTCTACAGTCACCTACAGTGGAGCACCCATATGGACACTACTTGAAGAGAAGAAAGTTACTCACCCTATGCAGTAACTGAGATTATTTGAGATGTGTGTCCTATGGGTGCTGCACTACTCGCCCTCCTCCCCTCTGCTTCAGAGTTCAAACATTGACTTTGCAGTAGAGAAGGAGCTGACAGCAGTTGGACCACATAGTGCTATATAGACGCCACTCTCGGCATGAAATGGGGAGGAGTGCATGTGCGGCCTAACGGGCCCTGCTACTGAAGATCTCCAATCCCAGGCGCAAGGATGCTACTGCACCTAAAGTGGAGCACCTGTAGGGAAACACGTCTCGAAAAACCTCAGGTACTGCATAGCATGAGTAACCTTCTTTTCAAAGGTTTGGTTCAGATAAGGATCTAAAATTCTAGAAGCTCATCTGACATTCTGCAAACTTCAAAACCAGCTTGAATGAGCTGTGCTGTGGGGGCAGAGGATTGTAATGATTTAATAGATTTTTAAGGCCGGAAAGGAACTTTGTGATCATCTCATCTAACCTCCTTCATATCACAGGCCAAAGAATCTCATGCAGAGCTGGGACAGGGCATTCCTAGCAATTTTATTGAGACATGTCAAGGTTGCAGAGCCTTTTCTTCTAATGTCTGAGTGCAAACTTCATGTAATTCTTGAGCAACAATTTCTTTTCAAAACAAACACTGGAGTGCTGCTGCTCTTGCCAGTAACCTGGCACTCATAGGCAAACCTTCAATAACATAGTAGCATGTACAGGCTAATGCTCCCAAGCCACCCTGCAGTCACCCTACATTTGTAGGGGAGGGAGGCGGCGTTCTAAGGTGCGGTTATATAAAGAAAAGAATTATTTTTAAAGCCAGGAAAAGCACTTTGACCTTTTCAAAGACTTTTGGAGATTTTCTTGATTTCCTAGCCAGTACATGATGTGCGTTTACATTAGGAGTTCAATTTAATAACTGGTTTGCTTCTGGTTAATAAGAAGGCTTATGTTCTCCCTGTTCTTAATCCCTTGGTGATGTAGGTTGCTCACGTGTCCACTGGCAGTAGTGCACATTGCATTGACATTAGTAGGTTAAAGAAGGCAATGTATTTACATATCCACAACAGCTTTCTGATAAATCTGCCTGTCACTTTCTTTTGCAGGGTGCCTTCTGGGGCTTGGTCATTGGGCTGGTCATTGGGCTGTCTCGAATGATTACAGAATTTGCCTATGGAACTGGCAGCTGTGTAAACCCCAGCAATTGTCCAATGATCATTTGTGGAATTCACTATTTATACTTTGCTATAATCCTTTTTGGGATCTCCGTCATCATCATCTTGAGCGTCTCACTGATAACTAAACCCATTCCGGATGTACATGTGAGTATCACTGTCTCTTGCTCTCCTGCTCCCTGAGCTAGAGGAGATCTATGAAACTGATCACTTTAATTTACACTGTAAAAGTAGCATTAAGTATATTCTACCCTGGAATTTTACATTATACACATTATATAGGATCCTTCCAGTTAATTGGGTTCAGAGAGAAGTTTTGCATCTTTCTCAAATTATTCCTTGGTCCAGATATCTCTGGAAATGAAGCGCACACTGCTAGGAAAACAAATGTTCTGGAGAGTACTCTGTAACTACTAACACCGTGAAGACATTATATACAGTGGAACCTCAATGTTACAAACACCAGAGTTATGAATTGACCAGTCAACCACACACCTCATTTGGAACTGGAAGTATGCAATATGGCAGCAGTAAAGACAAAAAAAAAAAGGGCAAATACAGTACTGTACTGTATTCAATGTGAACTACTTAAAAGTGTTAATTTAAAAAAAAAATTGACAAGGTAACAAAACTGTTTCTTTGTTTCATTTAAATTAAGATGGTTAAAAGCAGCATTTTTCTTCTGTTTAGTAAACTCTCAAAGCTGTATTAAGTCAATGTTCATTTGTAAACTTTTTAAAGAACAACCATAACGTTTTGTTCAGAATTACAAACATTTCAGAGTTATGAACGACCTCCATTCCTGAGGTGTTCGTAATGCTGAGGTTCTACTGTAGTGCAAAAATACACAATAAGAAGGGAATTTGATTTCTGAGAGAGACACACAATAGGTGGTGCATACTGTGCGTTGTAGCAAACAAAGATTTAAGGGATGAAGGTGTTAAGAAAGGGAAAGAGGAATAGTCTCCTACACTATCTGTCCCCAGTCTTACGAGATCCCTAATAATCCCTGAGTATTATTTAGCAAACATTCATGAGACCCCCAAATCCTGTGCTGATCTCAGCATTCTAAGGCTTGCAGCATTGTAAACTCATTTTGTTTAATGGCAGCTTTACCGCTTGTGCTGGTCTCTTCGGAACAGCAAAGAGGAACGTATTGACCTGGATGCAAATGAGAAGATTGAGGAACCTGAGAGCAATGACGATGTATCAGGTGATTTCTAAATAACATTCTCATTTACGATCTGTGGAAGCCATCAGTGTATTTGAGGTTCCCAACTTCAGTACAGAAGAAACAGTGAAAGTGCCCTATACTCCCATGAAAACTCAGATGCTAAAGGGCCAGTAGGTAAAGTTAATGCACAAATTTTTCACCACTGTCTATTAATTGGGTCTGGTGTAGATTGTGGTGAAATTAATTACACAATGACAATCTAGTTCCAGTTGATTTTTGTGCACAGCACAAAAGCCTTCATATAATTAGGTGAGAAGCCCAGGGCTAAAACAAACTGGGGTGGTACAGCTCAGGAGCGATGTGGTTGCAAGAGTTGTGTGTGGGCCTTACACTTTAAAGGACAGAATGAAGATGCATTTGGAAGTGGTGTGTAGGGGTTAGGTTTTGAAACAATGAAGGTGGTGCACAGCAGGGTGAAGGTGTTTTGCCAGAACTGCATTGGGAAATTTACACAAAACTTTGCCTGGCTCCAGGCTCTGACACAAAACTCACTTCCACAAGGTTGAAAGCATCGGTGAATTCAGCCATTTAATAAAAAAGAATCATAGACTATCAGGGTTGGAAGGGACCTCAGAGGGTCATCTAGTCCAACCCCCTGCTCAAAGCAGGACCAATCCCCAACTAAATCATCCCTGCCAGGGCTTTGTCAATAATACAAAAAAAACCCAACATCTGATTAAGCAGAGAAACCCTTCACAAATCAGCGACCTACTTCTCAATCTCAGGCTGAAGAGACATGGCCGGTGTCTTTATCCTCTAAGGCCTGTGTGCACCATGTAAGCAGGGGAAAGTTGCCTTAAATCAGCCAGAGATAGCTGGTGGAGAATCCCCCCCGGCAGGAGATCTTTCTGCAAGCAGAAAGTTGGAGCTGCCTCCTACACAGCTGCCCTCCCTAACTTTACCCCATGTAAGGGAAAGAGGGAGCAAGTTGGAGGCAAGGCATAATGAGGAAGGAGAGTGGATGTGGCAGAGCAGACCTTTGCAGTGCCAGATTGTTCACTGGTGTAAATTAGGGCTGTCCTTGTGCAGCCTTGACCCAGGGAGCCCCAGATGGCTCCCTGTGGCCCCTTCCTCTCTCCCCAACTGCAAAGCAGCACAACGCATAAGGAGGTGTAGTTGGGGAGGGCCAGGAGGTGAAGATCTGGCCTATTACTCTGTACCCAACACTTTTCAATCCTGTATGTTTAAGTATTTATAATGTGCATGAATCAACTTAGTGATTTCTAGCATTTGTGAGCTACCAGTATTTTAAACTATATCACTGCTGAGAACAAACCATTAGTGAACTGGAAAGCACAGGGGTTTGTAGGGTTCAAAATTATTAGCAATAGCTACAGAGTTACTTGATGATCATAAATGACTCACTTTGCATGTCTGCCATGGAATCATCATGTTGATCTGATTCTACACCCCCATCTCTCCTTAGGCATTTTTCATCATTAAGATCACAAATTGGAGCTGTTATTTCAGTTACAAGAGGCTCTAAAGCAGGGGTTCTCACAACAATTTTTTTGGTGGCCTCAGAGTGCGGCCACCAATTCTTGCTGATGGCTGTGCTGGCAATTTTCCCTAAAATATTTAATTAACTTTAGGAAAAACAAATAAATATGCACATATACATGTCCAAATCATTGTATTTTATTTATGTAGGGGTTTTTTTCAGACTCAATAATAAAAATAATTTACAGTTGTCTGTATTCTTTACTGGACCTAAACAGAATAGAAACGCAAATAAGGTGCTTTGCATGTTCTTGTCTTTTTGTTGTCGTTTCTTTTGCTTTTCTGGCAAGTCTTCTGCTGTGAAAAGTGATATTTGTATGTGACTATTACACTATTTGTTAATATCACTTTTCACAGCAGACTTACTCAGCCCCCACAAGCCCTGGGACAAATTAAGCCCTGGATGGGGACGTGGGCAGGGAGGCAATGGGGCCCAGGAACAATTGTGGGGGTGGCGAGTCTGGTTCCGGAGACTGGAACCAGAACCTGCCATCATGTGCATGGAGCACGAAGCCCTGTGGCCAAAGCCTGCCTCCCTTACCCCACTATGGGAAAGTGAGGAATTCACCAGCTGCCTGCACCTCCAGCGTTTGGGTCTCTGGGGGTTGGGGGGGGGCAGGGCCCAACCACTGCGAGTGACCCTGGGAGAGGGGCCACTGCCTTGTGCCCCTCACCCCCAACCCCCATCACAGCACAGGAGGCTGTGGCTGCAAGAAAAGGCCATAGTGGCCACATTTGAAAAACAGTTTTCTAAAGAATACTCTGCATCACTGAGACCTTGTTTTAATACCAGTCTTATGGAGCCACACACACCACATTACTTGACCACTGTGCTATTTTTTTCTATCACAGAACAAGGTGATGAAGAGCAAGGATGCTGTAAGAAGGCCTACAACTGGTTCTGTGGTTTAGATCAGAAAAAAGGTCCCAAATTGAGCAAAGAGGAGCAGGAAGCAATGGAGAAGAAACTGACTGACACTTCCGAGAAGCCAATCTGGAGAAATGTTGTGAACATAAACGGCATCATTCTACTGACCGTGGCTGTATTCTGTCATGCCTTCTTTGCATAAATCTCTTCTCACACTCCAGAGTTTACATGAAGGTCTAACTCTAGTCCCTTTTCCTTTTGAAATTGCACTGTATTCTTCAAAATAAATTATGTTTTCTAAATGATACAGTTAGATATACTTATGAGATTTGTACAGTCAGATTGTATGAATACATTGATTTATTCATTGGTTATATAGTGGTAATTAAACATCTTTTGGCTAAAGAGCAGGCATACTAAAGTCCCAAAGGGTAGAATTTCAATCCAGTACATCAGGGAGAATTCAATAAATCTCTCTTCTTACAAAATACATTTCACAGCTCAATTTCAGAATATGAGAACCAGGGCTGGATGAGCTGCATGGAGTTCATGATTTTGTGAACTATTTTGGGGAACTGGCAAAAATTTCTGGCCATTTTCCCAAGGTGATTTTTTTTTTTTAAGTTCAGCTATATGAAGAGCTGTGCTATGGGTTTAGGATAAATGAATCCCCTCAAAATAAAGGCAGCCTTAGGTGAGTTCCCCTGGATGACATTTTATTGATGTATTCCTTTGATACTATCGCTATTTTTAATAGCCCTTTTCTCTTTCCATTATCTGTTCCATACATTACACTGTTTTTAGTGGATTTTTTCTTCTCTCCTCTTTTATCACTTTTTCTTCTGAGTGGAATATGAACCCCAGTACCATCTGAATTTAACTTGTGCTATTTGAGTGGGTTTGAAATTAGGCAAACTTAAGTCTGACCAGCCCTAATAAGAGTCGTGGTTATGCCTGACTCTTCAAGATTAGCTTTAAAGGTTCTAATGCAATCTGAGCATTTAGTTTAATATGAATCTGTTTGAATGTGAAAGCTTTATTTATAAAAATATATTCATGGTAGTTTTGATTCCCTAGCATGATGTGTCAAAATTAGACTCCATTTACATTTACTGTGGACCTCCATTTTATAAGGAAGGCAGTAGTGTTCTCTTAGTTCCCCTTCTTAGTTAGTGGATTTTCTACCTGGTAATTCTGGCTTTGTGTCTTGCTACCAAGTACACTAAGACATTACAGTATTTTTCCTGCCAAATTATGAATCTTCCTTCTCTGACAGTTTTGTTAAGAAATTTCATTCATGCTGTGTAAGACTATTACACTATTCACTGCTCTGACATCATCTAAACCATTCCAATTGTCTTCACCTTGTTTGGGAGTGAGAAACCAGGCTGAGACCTTGATGAGGCAATGATAGGGTTGCCAGCCCTCCAGGTTTGGCTTGGAGTCTTCCAGAATTGGCATTGATCTCCCGGTGACTACTAAAAGGAATCCAGGAGATTTTAATAGGATATTTTAAGAAAATGACATTGACATGTTGGAAAAAAATATCTCCCAGAATAGTTTCAGTAAGAGTTGACAACTCCTAGGCAATGACCATGGCTTGGGTCTCAGAGACTAGTAAGAAGCTATGGAGAGCAGTTCCAGGCTGAAAAGTGAAACCAGAATTTTTTACCACCTAATTCATCTTCCCAAGGAGGCATAGATACAGAGAAGGCACATCGGAAATTCCCAGTTGCTGCAGCTAATCTGTATTACAATCCTTTTTGCCTCGTGTACCACAGCTTCCTGCAATGTCTCAATTCAGTGTAACATGCATCTCATCTTCCTGCAGTATTCTACAGCACACTGCACTGTGCTGCAACATGTAACAAGCAAACCAATACAGTCTTTCTGAAGCATGCTGCACTCCTGCAAATCCCTATTACTTTCGTGATACACTGTCTTCTGACAGCATATTCAGATGAGTCCATAGCAAAATGTGCTGTCCTCTTACTGCATGTAGCTTCATTAGGATCTTCAGTATAATGTTCTATTTCCCTGCAGTATCCTGACATGTACTGTATCGTGCCAAATCATCAATACAATCTGAATTCTAATGCCAACAGTCTTACAATAAATAGAGCAGTAGGGAGCATCTTAACAGTCGTCATTGTATTATGTTATGGAATTCATTATATTTCATTAATTATGAAGGTTGTTTGTATGTATTAAAATGTTTCTAATGTGTTTGGGGACCGGAAAGTCAAGAGTTCTCTGTATAACACAATAGAAAATGTAAAATATAAAAAAAAGTTTCTTGATCAAAAGGCGAAATCAGATGTCTTCAATCTTGATCATTTGCATATCTGGGAAATGTCCGTACTTTGCTGTTCTTATGGTTGCTGTAGCGGATGAGAAACTGGTCAATGAGCCCTTCTTGTGGATGATGCAGCTCCTTTTTAGCTACAATTTGTAACTAAACTGAAAACACTGAAATGATGAGACCATTTAGATAAAGGCAAAAATAACACAAATGGTTTCCCCAGCCAGCTGAGAAGCCTATGCCATGGAATGACCCCCTTGTTGGGTACTCTTTGTCGTCAGGCTCTTTGCTGCTTTTTACCACCATTTCTCCACACCGGCTGAATAATAAAGCTTTTTGAAATCACAGACTGGGAAGTGCAGAGAGAGACATTTGAAAACTAGAGCGGGCTGGGGCTGTGTCACTCTGCTTCCCGCCGCAGGTGAGTGCAGGGGGGCATCCTTTCCCCAACCTCCATGCACTCACTGACGGTGGGAAGTGGAGTGCCGCAGCTGGGAGATGGCGGAGTGGAGCTGGCTGGGGCCAGGCTGCTCCGCTTCCCGCCACTGCTGGTGAGTGCCTGTCAGGGGGCGGTGTGTGTGTGTGTGTGTGGATAGGGGTTGGAGCAATCAGGATAGGGAAGTTGGGTAGGGGGTGGGGTCCTGGGGGTGATTAGAGACAGGGGGTCTTTGGAGAGGGTGGTCAGGGAACAAGGAACTGGGGGGACCAAAGCAAGTTTGATATAATGCGGTCTAACCTATAACACAGTGAGATTTTTTGCCTCCTCAGGACCGCGTTATATCAGCGTAGAGGTGTATTACATAAACATAAAACTTAAGGTTGGTTTTAAAAAAGAAAATACCATGAATAAGCTTTAAAATGTTATAAATTATTACTATCTTGTGACTGACTATTGGGTTGTGCTGAATGGCTGTAGTTGTTCCTTAGGGATAAGGATTTTGTCTTCAGACATTTGTCTTCATTAGTAAATAAGAGGGGAAAAACATAATTTAGAATTTGCAGATTTTTTTTTACAATGTTCTCCAAAATGTTTCCATAAATCAAAGCAGCTCCACAATGGTGCTGTCATTTTGAAGGCTGGGTGCTTTACAAAGAATTACATTTCTTTGCAATCTCTGTTCACAGATATTGTCCTCTGAAAGAGTTAGGGCTCATGTTTCTATAAAATCAGAGAACCATAGCACTAGAAGGGACGGCAAGCATCATCTAGTCTAATCCCCTGTCAAGATGCGGCATTTGTTGGCTCTAAATCATCCAAAACAGATGGCTATCCAGCCTTCTTTTGGAAACCTCTGTGAAGAAGCTTCCACACCCTCCCTGGGCAGTTTATTCCATTGTCCTACTGTTCTTACAGTTAGGAAGTTTTCCCTGAGATTTAATCTGCTATGCTATAGTTTGAACCCATTGCCTCTTGTTCTGCCCTCTGTGGCAAGAGAACAACTTTTCTCCATCCTTTTTGTGGCAGCCTTTCAAGTATTTGAAGACCACTATCATGTCCTCCCCCTTAATCTCCTCTTTTCCAAACTAAACATACCTAGTTCCCTTAGTCTTCATTGCTTATATGGCTTGCATTCCAACCCTTTTGACTATCTTTGTCGCTCACCTCTAGATTCTTTCCAATGTCTCTACTTCCTTTCTATACATTGGTGAGCAGAATTGGACGCAGTACTCCAGCTGAGGCCTAACCAGCACCGAGCAGAGTGGTACTGTCATCTCCTGTGACTTGCATGCTATGCCTCTATTAAATAAACCAAATTGCACTTGGTTTTTTTTGCAACAGCATTGTATTGTTGACTCATGTTAAGATTGTGAGCCACCATAACTCTCAGATCCTGCTCAGCAGTGCTGCTACCAAACCAGTTATCCCCCATTCTGTATTTGTACATGTGGTAGCACCTTACATTTGTCTTTGTCAAACTTCATTTTGTTGACTATAGCCCAGTTCTCCAATTTATCAAGACCCCTTTGAATGTTATCTCTATCCTCCAAAGTGTTTGCAACGCCCCCTAGCTTTGTGTCATCTGCAAATTTGATCAGTATGTTCTCTCTTCAACATCCAGGTCATCAATAAAGATGTTAAATAACACTGGACCCAGAACAGATCCCTGTGGATCCCCATTTGAGACCTCACTCCAATCTGACATCATTCTATTAATAACTACTCTTTGTTTGTGGTTGTTTAACCAATTATGTATCCACTTAATGGTAGTTTTACCAAGCCAGCATTAGTCCAGCTTACTTATCAGAATGTCATGTGGCTATCATGAAGCTCATGAGGCTTCTATCATGAAACTTATGATAAGTGAAAACTGCTATGTAATGTTAACTGCACAGCTAAAGCCAGCATATCTTTCAGAGCTCTAGGCCAGCTCCCACCTGCTGCAGGATTTAATGCTTGTTACTATAGACTTGGCTACAGTGGTGAATGTTGATCTGGTATTTGACTCAATGACTGGGAGATGTAGATGCAATTAAAAAAAAATTTACTCAACATAGTCATTGATCTGCAGATGCATTCAGTTCAGAGAAACAGCTTTATGTTCCATTTTGTTCATGGGATACCTGATTTCAAGATACAGAAATAGAAAGGACATCCCAGTTAGCCTATTGATAGTATTAGCAGTACCACGTGGGACATCTGGCTTCAAAACCTCAAAATTGGTCTTTCGCTGTCAAACCTGACAGTGAGACTAAGTGAGACTTGATCTCCAGCAAAGTTCCCACTGACTTTAATGGTGCAGGATCAGGGCCTAAATGTGAAATCCTGACTGAGATAAAAACTTCACCCTAACAGGGATCCCACCTTCTGAAGGCAGGCAGATATGACCTTCAGGAAAGGACATTCATGCAGTCTTCCCTTATCTTGAAATCAGTGCTATCAGAGCAGCAATATCACTGAAAGTTATAAATATCAGAATCCAGTCATCTGTGTCTGATTCTATTCAGACTACTTCATGTGAGGAAAAATGGTTAAAAATAAAAATACAGATACTTGTATTCTTTTCTAAATGTTCTGTCAAATTCTTCATGTGCTAAAAAAAAAAATCACAGGCTTTTCTACATATACTAATCCAGAGCTAAAATTACTCATTAAAAAGAGGATACTAGATAGAAAGTTGAATGAAATGAAACTATTTGTAACTAACTTTTGAAATATAAAAAAGGCAAAGTGAGGGGATACCTCTGGTCCTTACACTGTTTTTATTCTTGTTCATGTGCAATAAAGTCAGTGAAAATAAGTTTAAAAAAAACAACCCTACTGGATTTTACTACTACTACTAACATATTTCTATTTTATGAGAATTTACCTTGAAACTAAACATATATGAATTCTATATTCTTCTTGAATTTTGATTCGCCTGAGAAACTGATTCTTCCCCAAAATGACAGTAAACAAGCAAGGATTCAACTTCGGTCAATGAATGGCAATGTAAAGATGAAGAAATACTTGGGCAAGTATGGACCCCGTCATACTGCATACCAGGTATACAACAAGAGAAGGATTTCAGTTACATCTTGCTAATTAAACATTATCCCTTAAGACTGACACCAAAATTCTTATTGACAATATGGGTAAAATTCTGGCCTGCCCTAAATGGGGGCATTAGGAGGTGAAAGAGTCCAGTTGCATCATCTCAAATAGATGGCAATTTCAAACAGTTATTCACCCTGACTCTCACCCCACAAAATGACACTTATGGAATGAGTAAGAAGGCAGCAGCACAGAATCTTCCAGCAATCTCAAGGGACAAAAAGTTTTCAACCTGTATTGTGGGTTTAGGGATTTTTTTAAATCTGGGCATATACTCCGAATAACATTTTATAACACTGAAATCTACTAACAATAGATGTTTTTTGTGGTTATTAAATTCCCCAGATTCACTTAAGCATTTAATCACCTGTAAGAGCCATCTACAGCTTCCTTAAAATTATTGTGGGAGCAGGAGTGTCTATGATGGAATCAATTCAAAAGGACAATGCCATAGTGAAGACTTCCTGTTTACAGGAGGAGGTAGAGCTGAGGGAAAGATTTGCTTGTGTTCAGCAAAGGGAATCGGAATCTCTTCTTGCCTGTATTAGATGAGTTTGTATGGGAACATTTGGGGAGATATGAATAGTGCCCATACTGTTGCACTGTCACAACAAAACTAAAATTGTTACCAGAGAGCTGCCACAATGTTGATTTGCCTCAACTGCTTCATTTTTAATATTCAGTCTCCTACCCTTGTGTCTCTTCCCTCAAAATGTTCAAAAGCAAACATTGTGTATAACACAATCTGGAGAAACATTGTGTATAATACAATCTGGAGAAAATATGTTGAAAGATGATCCTATAGAGCATTGTAGATGATACTATAATTGATTTGAAAGTTGGTTAGTGTTATAGGTGCTGTTTCTCAAATGTACTATTGTGAAGATACACTACCAAGTGATGTGACAGCTTCTATAATAACTATAGTATTTGTTCTTTATGGAACAGCAGATTAACCTGCACACTTTTTTATGGTTCCTTTATCCATGTACTGTCCTTTCACATATCTGGAAACTGACTTTTTTACTTTGTTCTGTGGTTGCGTTCCCTTGGCATTGTAGTTGAAATGCCTTGTGTACAATGGGAAGGAAAAGGAATATTGAAAACTAAAAGCAAAACATTATTTCTAGTTTCAGAGTAGCAGCCATGTTAGTCTGTATCAGCAAAAAGAACAGGAGTATTTGTGGCACCTTAGAGACTAACAAATTTATTTGAGCATAAGCTTTCGTGGGCTACAGCCCACTTCATCAGATGCATAGAATGGAACATACAGTAAGAAGATATTTACACATACAGAGAACATGAAAAGGTGGAAGTACCCATACCAACTGTAAGAGACTAATTAATTAAGAGTAAGATTTCAAAACTGCTCATTGTCTTTTAATACACATGTACCTTGCAATATTTAAAAGTTCTAGCAATAATCTCCCAGGATTTTTTGTTAGTGATCATAATTTTTACTAAGACTTGGTAGAACTACACTTAAAACTTTTGCTGGTATAACAATGTTGATTGGGATGTGATTGTTTTTATGACTCTTCCATGCTGACAAGAGCTCTAATGGAAATGCAATGATACAGGAAAAAACGTGTTTTAGTTGGCATAACATATTCTGTTTGGGGAATTGGTATAAGTAATATGGGGAAAAGGATTCCCTCCACCCCCCAAGCTGTGTCTATGCTAGGAGATATAGCAGGTATAGCTGTACTGGCAAACCTTTCTAATATAAACAATGCTGAAGAAGACAAAGCCTACAGCTTGGGGGAAAAATGTCCCTTTTACTCTGCGATTCAATGCTTGCCTTTTATTTATGTGCTTCTGTGCTTCTATATATTCTTGCTTCTGTGCCGTATCTACATCTGAAAACTCCGTCAATGGTGCAGCTCAACTGGTGAGACCAATAGTGAAAGTGGTAATGTAGACAGGACTCATGTGCTTTTACCACCTTGTAGTCTAGATGTACTTGCTGATTAAAAATTCCCAAGTCCTGTCTACACTACAGCTTCCACCATTGCTATTTCCACTGGAGATGTACCAGTGGTGAAATATGGCTAAGAAAAGGCCTTACTGACCTGGGCAGGAGGACCACATAGTATTTGAGGCTACTAATATGCTATATGCAGGGGCGGCTCTAGAAAATAGGCTGCCCCAGGCAGCGCGGTGTGCTGCGCCCCCTCTCGTCCCGCGCGGGCGGGTCCCTCCCCCCGCGTTTGAGCTCCCCGGCAGGTCCACCCAGCGGGACGGGGGACCCGACCGGACGCAGGCATGGACGGCAGGCTCCACCGGCAGCCGAGCCAGCGAACCTCCCGGCGCGGGGCCGGGGAGCGGCGGGCCGCGGGCGCGCGGCTCGGCTCATGCCCGCGGGAGCGGCAACCGAGCCCGAGGAGGTCCAGCCGCGCCGCGCGCCCGCCGCGGTCATGCCGGCGGTGTCCGGCCGGTGCGCCGCGCGGACCTCCGGCCAGCACATGCCCGCGCCCACCCTCCCGCCCTGCGCCTGCCGCCCCTAGGCAGCTTGAGTTGCTGGTGCCTAGAGCCGCCCCTGGCTATATGCATCTTTATGAAAAGTCTCTCTGGCCAGCTACAGAGGATTAAAGAAAAGGTCATTATCCTACTCATTACTTTCCTTGTTTATTAATGTAGGCATTAACATGGCAATGAAATTCTTTATTTAATGTAAATGGAAGATTGAAAGATGTTGATATTAGACAATGACTATCTGTGAAAGAAGTGCAATGGTCTGTCAATTCTATATATGTAAAAGGGATAAACACTGAGAAAATGTCAAAGCGGAAGGAAAGTCAAAGAAGAAAATACATGTGAAGTAGAGAGAGAGAAGGAAAAATGCAAGAAACAGAAAAATAAATGTATTCTCAAATAAGAACAGTCATACTGGGTCAGACTGAAGGCCCAGCTAGTCCAGCATCCTGTCTTCCAACAGTGGCCAATGTCAGGTGCCCCAAAGGGAATGAACAGAACAGGTAATCATCAAGTGATCCATCCCTTGTCGCTCATTCCCAGCTTCTGGCAAACAGACGCTAGGGACACTATCCCTGCCCATCCTGGCTAATAGCCACTGATGGACCTATCCTCCATGAATTTATCTAGTTCTTTTTTGAACCCTGTTATAGTCTTGGCCTTCACAACATCCTCTGGCAAAGAGTTCCACAGGTTGACTGTGCATTGTGTGAAGAAATGCATCCTTTGTTTGTTTTAAACCTGCTGCTGCCTATTAATTTCATTTGGTGACCCCTAGTTCTTGTGTTATGAGAAGAGGTAAATAACACTTCCTTATTTACTTTCTCCACACCAGTCATGATTCTATAGACCTCTATCATATCCCCCCCTTACCTAAACTGAATTTTGTTCTCTCTCGAGGGAACTGTTCTAAAATGTATGTAAGCGGAGTCTAGTACTACAGCATCACTGCCTTAGAAAGAAATATGCACAGTAAAATGATTAATAAAAATAATCAACACTAATCTAGCCTGGTGCTGATTTCCTGCATGTCTGTCCAATTGCAGAAAAAAATGGAAGAGTAAAGTGTGTGTGTGTGTGTGTGTACGTACATAGGTAAAGTATGCAGTACAGTGTGTGTATGTGCATGTGTATTATATAATGTGTGTGCAATACAACAGGGACCTAGCTCCTTATACAATGAGACCTGTCTAGCAGACAGACAGAGCAAAGAGGAGAAAGTGAAGTGCTCCAAGGAGCATGCTTCCAGCACTGTCTTTCCTCTTCCTAAGCAGCAGCACATTCCCAGCTATTCCATTGGAGAGCACGTGACAATCCAAGCTCTGTCTAGAGAGGCAAAACATATAGATAAGATTGATAACGTTGGAGGTCTACTCACTCTGATTTAATCTCTCTCTCACACATGCCCAGTGTGCTTGTGTTTTAGTGGGCAGCCAGCGGCTGTATTTTCAACAGTTTTGATCTGTTATTGCTTAAACTGCATAACTGGGAACACTGCAGTATCATTAGCTGGGCACACAAACTTTTAACATTAGATATCCCAGTATATTGGGATGATAAAGCAAATATTTAGACCCATGTAAAATACCCTGGCAGATTACATTTTTTTTCCTGGTAACTGGCAAACTCATAATAAAAACCCAGCCAGGCTGGTCAAATACCAGCCTAGTGATAACTCTAGTGTACCCCCACCTTCTGTTGACTTAAAAAAAAGCTCTCTGCCTTTGACTCCTCCCACTACAGCTACCAAAAAACTCCCCCAGTCCTATTATTTCTGTGTGATCACTAAACACCTCCCTGTCTCACTCCAGGGGACCACGGGACACAGACAAGTGATTCTGTTTATTTGTTTTTTTAAAGAAGAAAATGGAAACAAGCGAATTTTCTCCATCACCTGGGCTTTTGGTTTTATGCCTCTGCAGCTGCTGTCCAGCTAGATACTGATGTGAAAAAGGGCCACAGGAGAGACAGGGAAGCTCTAGTGGATGTGAACATTTGTACTGATGAACTGAAGAGGTGGAGGCTTCCTGCTTGCCTGGCCATGAGGAGGTAAGTGAAATGCTCAGCATTTCTCTCTGGCTCTCTTAAATCAGATTAAGGATTAGCATAACTCTCCTCTGTTTTCTGAATAGGAAGGAATTTGAGAAAGGGAGGAGGGAAAGCTGTGATTTTGAAACAATAGAGGGAGGTTTTGCTGGCTGAAGGCACAACTGAATCTCACTGTGAGCTAGAAATGTTTTACTGTGTGGGGGAGAAAAATAGTAAGGGAAGGAAAGCTGCTGATGTAGTGAAAATGACCTGCCCAAGGGATACTGGCCTTGTGTCCATTGCCCTTAATGAAGTTACTCCGGATTTATTTCAGGATACCTGAGAGCAGAATTTGGCCTATATTTTATAGCCCATATTCAAAATTCACCCTCTTCAGTAATCTTTCCAGATTCGAAGAACAGTGGCTATAGTCCAAATTTCAGTTTATCGTTAAGATAAGACAAGTACAGTAGGGAAACTCTGGACTCAAGAGCAAAGAGACTGAAATTCTTTCTCATCCCATGTGGTCCCTAGAAATTCAGATTAGGGAAGAAATACACAGCATATGATAGGAGAGGACCCAATTCCATTCTCATTTACTCTCATGTACATCCGGAATAACCCCAATTAGTTATGTGAGTTACTCCAAATTTACACAATCGTAACTGTGAGCAGAATTTACTCCCTAAAAAAGTACAGTGGAAGAACTCAGCTTTTTCAATTGTCATTTTTAGTTAATGAAGAGCATTGAAAAGTGCTATCTATTAATTTGGGCCATCATTTTCCACTTTCCTTAGACTTCAAACATTTCCTACCATCAAATATTTTTTTTAAATTACAGCCAACAAAACTAATGCCATAATTTCAGAAAGAAACAGCTTTCCAGAGGTGCAGCTCACATGATTATTTTTGATGGCTCAGCAGAAACTCAACTCTTGCTAGAGTCCCATATCAGAGTGGACATATATTTTGAGAGTTTAATCCTATGAATAATTTATTTAATAATATACAATCCAACCCTGTAAGCACTACTGCTCAAAACCTCCCCTATTTCTCCATGACCTCAAACCCATTTCATTGATGGAGTTATTTCTCCTCTGAACTCCTACTTATCATGCAGTATAGCAAACACTGAGAAAGGAGAGAAACCATTTCTAAAGATGTTTTTGCCATGACTAGAGCCAGCCAAATTGCTATGGATCACATTGTCCAACAGACACACCAAGGGGCAAATTTTCAGAACTGACCTCAAATTCTAAGCATCTATTTTTGCACATGTAAATGTCTGTGCTCACAAAAATACAGGCATGTTTGTTTTTCTCTGCATGTTTTAGACAGTGGGGAACTAACTACTGTATTTACATGTTTCAAAAATTGGCATACACCTCTGGAGGCCAGTTGTATGGTTGAAAATTTGCTTCCACATATCAGGGGGACAAACTTAATCTGTAACTATGATGGAGGTTGCTGAGAAGTTGAACATGATTAAGTTATGACGGTCAAAAAAGAACGATTGTAATCAGAAAAGTAATAACTATTTCTCACATCATTAAACAGATCCGACTATGTCCACATGACAGGTACCCTGAACTAGGTCATGTGATATTTTTGTGGCAGGGTCCAAAAATTAGTAAAGCATCTGGCTTGGCATTAGCTGAATTAAATCCCATTTACACTTTAACATTTAATCAACTTTGAAACTAGTTAGTGATATAGATGGCTCTTTACTACCCATATCAGCTAATCATGTCCTTGTTAGTGGCCTAGGCTGTCACATGATTTTCTTCCTGTAACCAAAACAATGTTGTTTTATTATGTAGGTGGGACTCCCTTACTAGGTTTGAGTAACCAGGTTAGCCAGTCCTTTTCCCTAGTTCTCTGAGCAACGTTCTAGAGTTCACTCCTCATGCGTTGCTCATCCTGCTCTGTGTGCATGTTCTCTAGGATTTCAATTCTTTACTGAGGCAGTGTGAAATAACTGCTTGCATTTTCCTAAAATGCACTGACAGAATTAGGCAGCATAATAGGTGTTGATGCACAAATACAGATGAGAGACAGTTATATTGTTAAAAAAACAAAACAAAACCAAACCAACTCAACTGTATTTGTTGTAACCAGGTCTGATGAGAGTGTCACAGCATGGTTACAAAAACATAGTGGCATTTATGGAACAGCCAGCCTTATTCTTCAGAATGGGTGTTTAACTGATTGCTCTCTTTTTTTAAAAGAAAAAAGAAGTGTGTGTGGTTCCCAGGAATACTCAAGGTTTAGTTGAGGGGGCCTCTAGTTCACAGGATTACAATATGTGTTCTTATGTTGCTTGAAATGAACAAACAAAAACCCCATATTTTCTCCCCTATGACATTTGGAAGATTAAGGCATAAAATCAAAATTGTCAGACTATATTAATAAAACATCAATTTTTTAACACTCACATTATACGTACCCATGGAATAAAGTGATATTTTTGTCTTGATGTTTTAAGAGCAAAGAGGATAAAGTAAGTTCAGTGGCCTAACTTTCACTGTGATTGTGCTATGATAGAAAAAGGCTCATGAAACGAAATGTGTGTGTGTGTATATGTATGTGTGTGTGTATGTATATATATATATATATATATATATACACACACAAAAATAAAAACTCCAATGATGCAGACAACACTAATAGCAGCTCTCATAAACTCAACTGGGCTTAGAGAGGTTAATAGAGCTGAGCGAATAATCCATTAGTGTTGTAGCTGCCACTATTGCATAAGATCAAAGCAGTCCCCATTCCATTAGTGACTTCCTAGTTTTACACTAAATCTCCACTCCTCGGGATTGCTCTCTTATAGGATTTTTTCCCCCAGCATTCCTTTCTGTGGCTGATCTTTTAAATTTGGCAGAGCCAAACAGCTGCAGTACTACTATAGTAGCCATTTTGCAACTGGTAGGTGTAGCTTTCTCTTACACCTGGTAAGTGCTTATTATGTTTCCCCCCCTTTCTTATTGCCCAGGAAATAGAACTTTCTCACACTGATTAATAATTTTGGGGTATGTTTCAAATATCCAGAAAGAGATCAGTTGTGTTTAAAGCAGTGAATCCTCTCTTACTCCCAATCGTCTCTTCCTTTTTGATCCTGAAGTAAAGTCCTAATGCTGAATTTGTTACATCAGAATAACTTTTATGCCAGTAGCCTGTAACGTCTAAACACGGGCTCTTGACTTCACTACAGGATGAAGCAGGAGAAGCTGAGATGCGAAGAAAAAATTCCTCATGAACACAATGGGCCAGACTCTGCAGTTAAACTAGTGATGGTTTACATTACATATCAGATGTAAATTGGTTAGAAAACAGTATGTAAGTAGATTAACTTGCTTCAATAGGGCATTCACTGGATGTACAAAAGGGGTGCCGTGTAACTTGCACAAGGAATGCAGAAGTTTTGGTACTGGCACCTCAAAAGGTGCCAGTAAGAAAAGCAATAAACTAGATGGTGTGAAATAAAGATGGCCTGCCATTTTATCTTCACCTACTTTTAACCACTAACTTCCATGAAAGTTTTACTATTCACAAACCAAAGGCTGTTTCGGTCAAGGTCCCTGCTATCCTAAGCTGGTTGTATAGAATATTTTTTTTAACCAAAATTATACAGAAATATTTTTACTACCCAAATTATACAGCTTCTACCTCTGAGGTATCTCTCCCAATGGAGAGACTCAGGGAACAGGTACAGACTATATAAAAATAATTCAAAAAATCCTAACTCCTCATTTCTTATTTTATAAAACCCAACTGTAGGTTAAAACAAGCAGGAACTCCTGGTCTAGCAACAATAAGTATTTCTGCTTTAGTTAGAAATCTAGAAGTTACTGCTTTAGCTAGACAGCTAGGAGATGAATTTAGTCCTAAACTAGTTTGGGGGCTTTCCCAGCTGAAACCTACAAAGTGAGAGCTCCTTTCCACAAGGACCAGAGTGAATTTAGGAATACTGTTGCCAAGTACCCAGAGGCCAGTTTTCAAGGGTGACCCTGCATGCAGGCATGGGACACCCAAGCTCACCAAAATGGACGTCCTTTCAGTGGCTGGTTCTTCCTTTCTTCCCAACACAGCTATTCCCTCCTTAACTGGGGATGGTAGATAATGGCCTATTCCAAGCATCTTCCTCATTGGTTAGGTTAGCTCCATTTCTCTGGGCTTAACCAGTCCATCATCCTCAATGTAATCCTTCTCTCTCTCTCTCTCTGCTGCCTCCTTTGAGAAGGTGTGCTGGCGGCCATCCAGTCACCTGCCGCAATAACTCCCCTGAGGCGGCAGAGGCCTCTACTGCTCAAACTAGAGGGACAGGGGAGACAAGGCTGAGCCTGGCCTTGGCTGTCGACTTCCTGGGAGCAGCATTCCTCTCCCCGGCACTCCCCACCCGAGCTACTGGGCACGCACACACCGTGGATTATAGATTTGCCAACATTGTATTTCAAACATAAGGGACTGTTTTCTTAGCACCCCTGCTCCACCCATCCTCCTAGTATTATCATGATTAGTATTAATACTAATACTATGCGTATTTACCTACATTGCCAGGTGTATTTCTGGCTGCTTTTTGCAGCACTCAGCAACTTCCAAGCTTGTTGTACAGAGATGAAAAAATAAGGGACGTCCCTTGTAATAAGGGACTGTTAGGAACCCTACCACGGAAACTAAGGCAAATGTCATGAGATTGCGTTAAAAACAAATTAAAAGAAGATTAAGGTTGCGAGGTCAAGCCCAGGAAAGTTACCTAATGCCAGAATTAAGATTGCCCATGAAAGGCCGTGATAGTTAACACCTTTGCTGCTGCAGGAACATGTCTCTCTGCAGCTGCTCTCAACAGAATATCCCCAATATTGCCAACTCTCATGATTTTATCACGCGATTTTTTTTAACCTGTCTGTGGAAAACATGATGAAAGGCTCCAACTCATGGATTTTCCCTCATTCAAAATGGCCACCATCTTCTGTTACTGTCAATGGGGCTGAAGCCAGCAAGGTGGTCGCCATTTCCCAACAGGCTCTCTGCATATGGAAGAGAGGCTGCCCTCAGTGATGGCTGCCACTGCTCGCTGTTTTCAGGGAGGTCGAAGCCAGCCCACAGGAAAAATGGCTGCCACGCTATCATTCAGGGGCTAGACAGGGCAAGGGAGCTGTGAGAAGCAACAGGGATACTGTGAAAGATAGGTGGGGAGAGGGAGGTAGATTTAGTGGTTGCAGGGGAATGGGGGGCTGGGAGCATTGGGGGCTGGAGGAAGGATGAGAGGGAAACAGAGGACAGTGATGGGCAGGAGAGAGATGGAAGGGAGGGAATGATGCCTCCCCCTATCCTGGGAGCAGTGGGGGGTAAATGGCACCCCCTTTGAGCAGCCAGGGGAAGGCAATGTTGTAGTGAGGCCAACTCCCATGAACTGATTATGAGTCACAGGATTTTGGAGCCCGCAGGAGGAGCTGTCGCAATGTTGCGAGAAGCTCCTCTGATTGTGTGATTTTCCGGGCTGGACAGAGCTGTGTACGAGGGGCTTGGGGGACAGACCTGTCCTGTGTTCTTGTGTAGCCCTGTAGCAGAGAGAGGGTCCAGAAAGTGCTGGTTCTTGGGACCCTGACAGGGGAGGGGGGAGAGTTGGGAAGTGGCACTGTTGGGTCTTAAGTACAAAAGTTCTGTGGCATCAGGAGGCAGAGAAATGTCGCTGCTTGGTCACAACAGTAATAGGAAGTGGATGGCAGGTCCCCCATCTCAGGGATGTGGAGAGGGTAA
This sequence comes from Mauremys reevesii, assembly GCF_016161935.1. NCBI lineage: Eukaryota > Metazoa > Chordata > Testudines > Geoemydidae > Mauremys > Mauremys reevesii. The sequence continues at coordinate 20,952,061 of NC_052640.1, read as the reverse complement.
GTGAAATGTCCATCTGAGCAGCCAGGAAGAGGCCTGTGTTTTTGTGTGTGTTAAAGGTTGACTCTTCAACCTGAAAATATTGCGCTCACAGTGGCAGAGGAATAGAGGGGAGGCCAAGAGACAAACTGGAAACATATTTGATTTTTTTTTTTAACCAATTTGTTTGGGCCAATCTCATGATTTTTGATCTTTTGAGGTTGGCAATACTTTATCCATTTGTTTGGCTGTATCAAAAGAGCATCCCAGATGAATGTCCAGCACCAATAAAAAACGGCTAGTTGGTTCCCTCAGCAAAATTGGCTCCATTTTGGGAAACATTAGGAGCGACAGCACAATCTTATTAGAATTTTAAAACTGCCCATTTTGTAAGTATGAACATAATCTCTTTGTCTATGTTCTGATATGGGTAGGTTCAAAAGGCTCAGCACTCTAGACCAAAGCCTCTCTTAGCATTGTCTTTTTTTATTTCCCACCATTAAAAATATTCCCCCCCATGCAATAATTTGTATTTTTTCCAACCTTAATCTCATGTTGTGTGTAGCCCCCTGAGCCAGGGGGGATGCTCCAAGAGACGAGACCCACCTCTTGGTACCAGTGGGTCCACTGCAGAGTCCTGCACTGCTGTTTTCTCCAGAGCAGGAGGGCAGGTGAGGGGGATATGGCCCCGCTCAGTCACCCTTGTGACCCTCCTCCCTCAACCAATGGAAGGAAGGAAGACAGCAGACCCCAGAAGCTTAGAGGGCAGAAGAAACCCAGAAAGACTGCAAGCAGTGTCTGGCTCTGTGCCTGGGAAAGCAGGAGGAAGGCTATCAATGGCTCTGCTTTTTCTCCACCAGGCAGAGACCAACTGGGGAGCAGATGGGAAAGAAGGTCTCCTTGCAGCCTACCAGCACAGCACATCCAGGACCAGCAACTGGCCTGTCTGTAACCTCTGCCTGCAGAAAAGCCTGAGGAGGAGACAATCTGCTCCTCTTCCCACCAGCCTGTTTCTCCTACCACTGACTGCAGCCTGTTTCCCCTGTAGCAGACCATGCAGGATTTGGGATTTTAGATCAAGAGACCTGACCTGCTTGCAGCTGAACTCTTTGTTCCAAATTTTAAAGACTGTCAGCACAGCTCCAGAAGGGACTGGGTGATTAGTCCCTCTCCAACAATCCCCAGGGAGGAACTGCTTGCTTGCATCAGTCCCCTGACTGCTCAGGTAAAAAAAAGGAGCCTAAGTGAGTACCCTGTATTATAGTGAGGTAGTCGGGGTTTAATCTTGCACCATTAAGGTACATTGCATCTGCAAATTCCCAGTATAATCAAGTGTGGTTCTAACAGGATCTCTTTGCAGGGCTGCAGTGTGTCTCCATGTGTACCACCTGGGGATGTGGGGGAACAGACAGAACTGAGAGGGGATATGCTTTTGTTTCAGACAGTTGGGAGTTTGTGGTCACATGACCTAGTATGCTTGCTGGCGTAGCCTTTAATAATTAAAATGCATTAATATATCTAATCATTTTAGTCATTTAATATTTATACTAAGCATATATTTGTTTTTAATCAAATCCTTCTATAAAGTTTATAGGCACCAAGCAAGAATGGGGCCGCACTGTACAAATACAGAGGAGTAGACGTCCATTCCCTTAAGAGTTGACAATCTAACTAGACAGATGCAGGATGGGAGAAGAGGTATAACACATGAGCTGAGTGAACAATAGCATGGCAGCAAACATTGAGCTAGTTCCACAATTTTTTGTGTGTGGGGGTAGCTAGGAGGAAAGAAAAAGGAAGGGGAAGGAGGTGAGGTGGGAGTAGAAGGGGCAGGTTTGGGTGAAGAGACTGGGAGGGAAATGTTGGAGCAAGCAGCCAATTTGCACAGAGCAGAGAAATTGCAGTCAAATCTTTAGAATGTTTTCTGAATGTCCTGAGGTACCTGCTTTGGCTTCATCTGCCCCTACTAGCTGGATCACCCTTGTCCACATGTTTATTGACCCCCCTCAATGAAGTCTAATAAATTGGTGGGCATGATTTCCCTTTAAAAAAAGCTTGTTGACTCTTCCCCAACATATCTGGGAGTGGATGGGTCACTACAAAAAGTAATTTTCCCTCTGCTGATACTCACACATTCTTGTCAACTGGTGGAAATGGGCGACATCCACCTTGATTGCAATGGCCTCGTTATCACTACAAAGGTAATTTTCCCTCTGTTTCAGAGTAGCAGCCGTGTTAGTCTGTATCCGCAAAAAGAACAGGAGTACTTGTGGCACCTTAGAGACTAACAAATTTATTTGAGCATAACCTTTTGTGGGCTACAACCCACTTCATCGGATGCATAGACTGGACATGTTCCCAGTCAATATGGGGATAGTTGAAATCTCCCATCATTACTGTTTTTTTGTTTTTATAGTCTCTAATCTCCCCGAGCATTTCACAATCACTGTCACCATCCCAATCAGGTGATCAATATATTCCTGCTGCTATGCTCTTATTGTTTAAGCATGGAATTTCTGTTGATAGAGAGTCTGTGGTACTGTTTGATTAATTTAAGATGTTTGCTATATTTGACTCTGCTTTCTTTCACATGTAATGCCACTCTCCTATCAGAATGACCTACTTTGTCATTCCTGTATATTTTGTACCCTGGAATTACTATGTCCCATTGATTGTCATTGTTACACCAAGTTTCTGTGATGCTTATTATATCAATATCCTTGTTTAATACCAGGTGCTCAAGTTCACCCATTTGAGTATTTAGACTTTTTGCAGTCGTATACAAGCACTTATAAAATTAGTCAGTATTTAGTTGTCTACCTTCATGAGATGTAATTGAATGGGACTTTTCATTTGACTATATCATAGTAAAAAGGAGAGGATAGAAGTGGATAAAATACAGGTAAGAACTGAAGAGAAATAGAGTATCCCCTTTAATAAATCATCTGCTAAGGGATGTGTCTATCTGAATGGTGTGATCCTCTGGACCTTTAGGCATTCCCTCAGCCCTTAGTTTAAAAGCACCTCTACAACCTTTTTAATTTTACATGCTGGCAATCTGGTTCCGTTTTGATATAGGTGGAGCCCATCCTTAGGTGGAGCCCATATGTTATACTTCTGCTAAAACTGGGTGAGGTGGCTGAAAATAAGTTGTATGGAGTTGTGTAAGCAAGATTTGGGTAGCATTGTACCCATCTGAGAGAGCCCACATAATGCTTTTGCCATATGAACCATTCACATCTTTGGTTTCCCTCTTCTCAGAAAGACAGGCTGCACACACTACTGATCATCAAGTAATAGAGGACTTGAATCATGGGGATCTAGCCAATTCTGTTTAAATTCTTCTAGTAGCATTGTAGCAGGGTGTCTTGCCTCTTAAGGGCTGGAGGGCTTGGGGCTAGCCAACCCTGTTTACTGATGAGGCACACCTGGGCTGGATGAGCTGCTTCTCAGAGTAGCAGAAAGCTGCAATGAAGCGGGGAAGGTCAAGAAACTGCACAGAGGAAGAAAGGCTCCCGCAGGGAAGACCCTAACACCATGGGAGTGTGGAAGGCTGAGCTGCAGCCAGGTAAAACCTGGGTAGGCCCAGTTTAAAACTGGCTTGTTTTGGGCTACCAGAGGCGAGACTCCATTGAGTTCTGTTAATGACAGACTTGTTGCTAGCCTGAGTGGAGCTGGTGAAGGGTGAATTAAAAGGACCCAGGAGAAGATCAGTCTAAGCTCTAGAACAGGGGTGGGCAAACTTTTTGGCCTGAGGGGCCACATCAGGGTTCCGAAACTGTATGGAGGGCCGGGTAGGGAAGGCTGTGCCTCCCCAAACAGCCTGGTCCCCACCCCCATCCTCCTGCTCCCACTTCCCGCCCCCTGAGTGCTCCCTTCAGAACCCCTGACCCATCCAACTCCCCCTGCTCCTTGTCCCTAACTGCCCACCGCCTATTCGACCCCACCACCTATCCGACTCCCCTCTCCCCTGACTGTCCCAACCCCTATTCACACCCCTGCCCCCTGACAGGCCCCCTGGGGCTCCCACGCCTATCCAACTGCCCCCTACTCCCTGTCCCCTGACTACCCCCGGGACTCCCTGCCCCTTATCCACCACTCCCCGCCCCCTTACCATGCCACTCAGAGCACCAAGACTGGCAACCACGCTGCCTGGCCGGAGCCAGCCATGCTGCCATGCAGTCTAGAGCACCGGGGCAGACTGGCAGCTCTCGCAGCCACGCTGCCCAGCAGGAGCTCGCAGCCCCGCTGCCCAGAGTGCTGGTGGCACAGCAAGCTGAGGCAGTAGGGGAAGGGGGACAGTAGAGGAGGGGCTGGGGGCTAGCCTCCTCAGCTGGGAGCTCGAAGGCCGGGCGGGACAGTCCTGCAGGCCAGATGTGGGCTGTAGTTTGCCCACCTCTGCTCTAGAAGGAAGGCTGTGGGGCTTTCTTAATCAAGAGGGAAGTACTGAAGACCATACCTTTATATTTTAGAATTAAGGAGCTTAACAACCTTCCCACTCCCAAAACGGATGCATCCTCTTTTGGCAGGAGGCATTTTTAAAAGTACTATTTAGAGCAGTGGCTTTCAACCTGTGGTCCATCATCCATGGACCCTTGGGGTCCACATACTATGTCTAAGATTTCCAAAGCAGTCTACACCTCCACCCCTACCCCCCGCCTCTCTCTCTCACACACAGCATGCCACAGTAATGGTTGCTTTGTCTCGGAGCAAATAAGCAACTGTCTGTCAAACGGAGCTTTCAAAGGGCATATCCAAAACAATGACAAGAGTGGCCGCTTGACTTAAGGGGATTATGGGACGTTTCCAGAGGCTGATCAGAGCGCAGTAATGCAACACCTCATTCACACTGACGCTGGGGCGCTCCAGCGGGGGCACATCAAATGTTATTTTACTCGCTGAGGTGGAGTTCCAGCAGCGCTCTAGCCGTGGAGTCAGAGCGCTCTACATGCCTTGCCAGTGTGGATGGGTAGTGAGCTAGTGCGGCCGGGGCTGCTTTAATGTACTGTAACTCGCAAGTGTAGCCAAGCTCAGTCAGCAAGAGCCTGCCATCTCCACAAGTCTGGAATGATCAAACCTAATCAAGAGCCCACAGTGAATTAACCCAGGAGGGCTTGTCTTCACTAGAAAATCAGGTAATCTTAGAACATGAACTTGAGTAGTTGCTTTAACTGCTGTGATGTAGCACATAACTTTGCAGTCAGTGTAGATGGGGACAAGTCATGTGTAGCTTTGTCAGCCGGTCAAAGGTAGCTGGTTTCAGGAAGGTTTACCCACAGCCTGCCGACATGGCCGTTGGGTTTCAGATCCTGGTCTACGCTGACTGTTAAGTCATATTTAACTTCAGGTACGTTAATAAGTCCTCAAGCGTGACTTAATTTTCTAGTGAAAACCAAGCCCAGAAAGCTTTGTTTCGAATGAGCTCCTGTTCCCCGATTAGCAATGCTGCAGGTTAGTTCCTCGGAGCTCCCACTGAGCACAGAATTGGGACACAACTCCCGGCAGCTTCAGTTAACTTTGGGTACTGTGTAAAATACTGCCTGTAATTGCTATTCAGGTTTCTACAGGGCATAGGGCAGCACTCTTACGTTGTTATATCAGATGACACCGTTTGAAGTACAGTATGAGTGTGTAAATGATCTAATTATCCAGTAACTTGCATGAAAGACTCTGTGTTCCAACACTTCTTGTCCTTTCTGTATGCTGTGCTATGGAGTTTAGAGTCCACTAAGCTATCTCTTCAACGTTTATCTGCCCTTAAGTAGATTACTTATTCCCAGGGATGTGACAAAACTCCGGGGCTTTTTCAGCCTTCTTCACCTCCAGCCCCATTTAGTACAAAGCTTATTTGCTACTTTCTCCATCTTGGTACATGTAAGTTTAGTCCCTTTTTGCAATATTGTCAGGTATATTTCTTTCAGCGTGTCCGGATGGTTCCTATATCTTCTGGCCAGAATGCTGAGATGCTGATGGGTTCACGTTGATGCATTAACCATTTGATTTTTCTTGTAATGAACAAAAAAGTAGGGAGGCTCCCTCTTCCCTATTATTCTATTGAAGTGTTGTAGTGATCTTATGATAGGGCAGGATGATGCATTAGAATGCACATGAAACAAAAGATTCTCTGGAATATGTAACAAATAGGGAACTGGGTGACCCAAAAGTATAGGATACAGAATCTTCTGCCTTTTAACTTTATATGGTCAAATCCAGTCTATATTGATAGTGACTCGAAGTCATTGCCATCTGATGGATGATTAATGGTTTATAAACTATAGGTGAGATAATTGAGTAGTCTCAGTTCAAAGTTCTGATAGACAGGTGTAGGTGTCTATAGCCCTAAAACAACCACCAGTCTTCATCTATCATTATTAAAGTCACCACCATGCCAGTTGGTACCCTCATTAACAGTCTCACCAGAGATGCCATGGAATGTAAGAAGGTGGAAACTAAACTCCCCTCTTGCCATTAAGGTTGGTCCCCTCCAAGGCAGGGTTGAGGCAAATTCACGAAGCAGACTGAAGTCTGTTGGTGCTGCCCATACTGGAGTGGAATAGAGGACTTTGCTCTTCAGAACTGTCAATTCAGCTCCTTTCATGAGCATTAATTTCAGAAACATACAAAAAAGAAATACCTTTAATAATTCATACAATGTTAATGCTCCACACTGCATGTCTGTATTTTTAGGAATGTGTACATTAAAAATAACTACCAGTGCAGACTTAAAATAATGTTAAAAGCAAGTTCCAAAGCTTACCAGTGGCTGGAGTTCTCTGAATGTTGCTCTGCAGACTCCTGATCCGGTGTCTCCTCTCAGCTTTTCAGAACCTTTACCTTTGTTATTAAACAGAAATATGAGGCACTGAAGAAGGGCACTGAAGCACTGTGCCAGGGCTTATGATGGTGCTAGGGCTTATGATCACTAGCTTGATATGGCACCAGTGACATCCATGGAGTTTTATCTTTGATTTAAATGAAACCAGGCCCTATGACCTTTTCAGAATTTAAAGAAACATCTTCTGGTTCAAGGAAGGCCCCAGCAAGTTGTCTAGCAACAATTCTCTGGCCGTTCAGCTCTGAAGGCAGCACAGAAGTAAGGATGGCAATAACACAATCCCCCCTAAAATAACCTTGTAATCCCTCTGCAACTCGCTTTTGCATTAGGACCCCCAGTTTGAGAAACTCTGGTCTCTCCTGTGAAATCGGTATACTCGAGGGAAAAGAACACAAAAGACCAGATTTCACAGTCCTTGGTATGTTTTTCATGGCTGTGAATTAGGTAGCTACTCATAAAGGTTGTCTCACCCAAAAATCTCTCTTCCAGCATTTAAAAGCCAGGTTGGCTCTGCTCCCTCCCTCCCCTTCAGAAGACAAGCATGCTGGCAGCTTGTCTCCTAGATGGAGGATGCAGAATTTCTCTGTCTCTACGGTTATAGGCAAAAAATCCATTATCGCTACCTGTAAACAGAGGCACAGGGCAGAGGGTGGCTTTTTGTACCCTCTTCCCTACCTGTGCAAGGCGAGAGTTAATCTAACCCTGAGTGTGTCATCTCCATGATGGATTAGCATCCACCAGACTGAGTCCAGAGAGAAGCAGTCAGCATAGGCTGGACTCAGGACTCTTACCCAGTTCTGCATGTTATGCTGTATACCAGTGGTTCTCAAAGTCAGTCCGCCGCTTGTTCAGGGAAAGTCCCTGGTGGGCCAGGCCGGTTTGTTTACCTGCCGTGTCTGCAGGTTCTACCGATCGTGGTTCCAATTGGCCGCGGTTCGCCGCTCCAGGCCAGTGGGGGCTGCAGGAAGGGTGGCCAGCACATCCCTCAGCCCATGCCGCTTCCCGCAGCCCCTTGGCCTGGAGCGGCAAACTGCGGCCAGTGGGAGCCGCAATCGGCCGAACCTGCGGACACGGCAGATAAACAAACCGGCCCGGCCCACCAGGGGCTTTCCCTGAACAAGCGGCAGACTGGCTTTGAGAACCACTGCTGTATACAGTCTATAGAGAATGATCCGACTTCCATTAAAATAAATGGAAAGTCTCTTTGACTTAAATGAAGTCGAAATGGGCCCATAAGAAGGAATGTAGGATTTTCCATGGTGAATCCAATTACTGGTCACTCAAGTCTGGTGTCCTGCTTTCAGTAGAGCAGACGTGGGCAAACTACGGCCTGCGAGCCACATCTGGCCCGCGGGACCATCCTGCCCGGCCCCTCAGCTCCCGGCCGGGGAACCTAGTCCCCCGGTCCCTCCCCTGCTGTCCCCCCTCCTCCGCAGCCACACTGCTGTGCTCTGGTCCGCTGCTCCCGCTGGGCAGGATGGGGAGCGCAGTTGGCTCTGGCCGGGTGTCGCGGCTGCGAGCCCCTGCTGGTGGTAAGGGGGTGGGGAGCAGGGGGGTTGGGTAAGGGAGCGAGGGGGTTGGGGGGCAGTCAGGGAGGAGGGGGCAGTTGGATGGGGTGGAGGTTCTGGGGGGGTTTGGGGGACAGTCAGGGAGGAGGGGGCAGTTGGATGGGATGGAGGTTCTGGGGGGGCTGTCAGGGGATGGAGAGCAGGGAGGGTTGGGAGTGGGAGTCCTGGGGGGCCTGTTAGGGGGTGGGGATGTGGATAGGGGTCGGGAGGGAAGTCAGTACAGGGAGCAGGGGGATTGGATAAGGGGGTGGGGTCTCTGTGGGATTCCCTATGAACTGCAGGTATGAGGATATGGAGGCACAAGTATTGTGATTACCTCATAGCCAGTCTTTTCCTGACACTCTGTAATGAGTGTCTCAGTTACATCTGTACCTGACAAGGAGAAAGCAGAACCAAACCAATACAGCCGCCACAGGTAAAGATGTGAATTGTGTGATTATTAATTCTTGGGGTCTGAGTCTCTCCTGTTTTTGCATGTTGTGGAGTCATCTAGACCTGGTCAAAGTGTGTGCAGTGGGTGTAAAGCAGAATTCCCCACTCACTTATGCCAGTAGTAGCATCTTACAGTCTCTTTAGTGAGAGTTTGCACAGGGGTGGATGACAATTCAATGGGCAAGGCAGTGGAGAATCAGGCCCAACAACCTCCTATTTTCTTTTGTCAGAGTTGTGACTACAGGAGCTGAAACGGGAATTCAATTCATGAATTAAGAATGAGTGAAAATGAAACAATTCATGTTACAAGGACACATGGGAATCCATTTGCATCAGCCTTTGTATGAAAGGCCAGCTACAGCCTACCTTAGACAAACTGTTGCCTGGTGAGTAGGCTTAGTAAATAAGACCTCTTTCTCTGGAGCAGACAACAAGAGAGGTTGTGTTTATAAAATGTTGTAGAATTGTGGGTGCTCACCAGCTTTTAGGATTATTTTTTCCCTATTGGATTTAAAACTAGTAATTTCACAACCTGTTTATAGAACAAACAGGTCTCTGCTGAAGAAGAGATGCCTAAAATATTGAGGGACAGCATCTTGTAAATTTGTAGGTGTTTAAATTGCATTGCAGTGTCTAGATGAGAAAGATGGAGTTCTTCTTTTACGCTATAATTTCAGATGAATGGTTCTTTCTGATGATCTTTTAGATATAGACACTCTCTCCTGTTTAGCTACTAATTACAGGAAAAAAGGCTAACTGTCATAGAACAATTATACCTTGGAAAGGGTTCCAAGCACTACTGAAAATCTGGAGTAATTCCACTAGTCAATGATGTATAGTATAAGATCACAATCAAGCCCATTGTGCTGTGTATGTACTGCTTAGGATAAATGCCATGAGGCAATCAGTTTTTGGCAGGCAGCCTACTGAACTGTAAATGAATTGTGATTGCGTGGGGCCAAGTGGGGGTAGAGACAACACTTTTTCAAATACCCCCAGAGCCCTGAAATTCTTGTACCTGTGCCCATGGGCGGTGTGTAAACCGCTGGCTGGGGGAGGCTAGCCGCCAGCGCCAGGAGGGTGGGTAGCACATGGCCGCAGCCCTCCCCCAGCCCGGGAGTGCCAGGATGGTGGGTGGTGCAGCTGGAACCAGCACTGGGGGACTGGAGCTGCATGCAGAGCGTGAAGCAGGAGGTGGGGCTGGGGGCGGAGTGTGGGCAGGGCCATGCCTGGCTGTTTGGGGAGGCACAGCCTCCCCCAGCCTATGGCACCTGCCTGTGCCTGTTGCCTACATTTCCTGCACTCCTCTGATCACAGCTGTGATACCCACCTCCTGCTCAATCAGAGATGATTACAGGAATCTCCAGAGGAAATTTCCCTTTTAATGGTTTGTTTCTGACTGATTTAGAAACTGAGTCACAACCTGCCCCACATCTGAGTTCTCTTTTGCGTCAGGTCATTTTGTTTGGTTTAATTTTGAAGCCCAAGAAAGAATAAATAACTGGAGATGGGACCGGACGGACCTAAGCACTGCTGAACTTTGGTGCCATTGGCATCTGGAATTAGAACTTGATAATTGGTGACAGTGGGCAGAGCAAAAACCCTGGTTCTGAACAGTCTGAACTGTGTTCACTTCTGGGATGTTGATGTCTGAATCTCAACTTTATTCGTAGATTCCAAGGCCGTAAGGACCACTGTGATCATTTAGTCTGACCTGGATAACACAGGCCATAGAACTCCCCACAGACCCTTTTAAGATCTTTAGGAAAAACATCCAGTCTTGATTTAAAAATTGCCAGTTATGGAGAATCCACCACAACCCTTGGTAAATTGTAGCAATGGTTAATTTCCCTCTTTCCAGTCTGAATTTGTCTTGTTTCAACTTCTAGCCATTGGATCACATTCTATCTTTCTCTGAGAGATTGAAGAGCCTATTATTAACTATTTGTTCTCCATGTAGGTACTTATAAATGGTTATCAGTCACCCCTTAATCTGGTATTTGTTAAGCTAAATAAATGGATCACCTTGAGTCTACCACTATAAGGTCTACTTAGTCCTTTAATTGTTGTCATGGCTCTTCTCTGAACCCTCTCCAATTGATCAACATCCTTCTTGAATTGTGGGCCCCAGAACTGGATGCAGTATTCCAGGAATGGTCACATCGGTGCCAAATACAGAGGTAAAGTAACTTCTCTATTCCTACTTGAGGTTTCTATGTTTATGCGTACAAGGTTTGCATTAGCCCTTTTGGTCACAGCATCGCACTGGAAGCTCACACTCAGCTTATTATCCACCACTACCCCCAAATCTTTTTCAGAGTGACTTCTTCCCAGGAGAGAGTCCCCCATCCTTTAAGTACTGCCTACGTTCTTCGTTCCTAGAAAGTGTAGATTTACCTGTAGTCATATTTAAATACATATTGTTTGCTTGCGCCCAGCTTACCAAGTGATCCAGATCTCTATGCATGACCTGTCCTCTTCATTATTTATCATTCCTCCAATTTGAGTCTTTTACAAACTTTATCAATGATGGTTTTATGTTTTCTTCTAGGTCATTGATTAAAATGTTAAATAGCATGGGGCCAGAAACTGATCCCTGTGGGATCTTGCTGGAAATACATCTGCTTGGTGGTGATTTCTCATTACAGTAACATTTTGAGATCTATCAGTTAGCCAGTTTCTCATACATTTAATATGTGCCATGTTAATTGTATATGCTAGATTTTAATCAAAATGTGGTTGATATCAAGTCAGATGCCTACAGAAGTCTAAGTATATTACATCAGTGGTTCTCAACCAGGGATACGTGGAGGTCTTCCAGGGGGTACATCAACTCATCTAGATATTTGCCTAGTTTTACAACAGGCTACATAAAAAACACTAGCGAAATCAGTACAAACTAAAATTTCATACAGACAATGACTTATTTATACTGCTCTATATACTATACACTGAAATATAAGTACATTATTTATATTCCAGTTGATTTATTTTATAATTGTATGGTAAAAATAAGAAAGCAAACACTTTTTCAGTATTACTGTGCTGTGATACTTCTGTCTTTTTATGTCTGATTTTGTATACAAGTAGATTTTAAGTGAGATGAAACTTGGGGGTATACAAGACAAATCAGACTCCTGAAAGGGGTATAGCAAGTCTGGAAAGTTTGAGAGCCATTGTATTACATGAACAGTATTACCTTTATCAACCAAACTTGTAATCACATGTAAAAAAATCAAGTTAATTTGATAGGATCTGTTTTCTATAAACCAATATTGATTAGCATTAATTATATTATCCACCTCTAATTCTCTATTAATTGAGAACCATATCAGTCACTCATTATCTTGCTAAGGATCAATGTCAGACTGACCAGCCTACAATTACTTGGGCCATCCAGTTTGCCCCTTTTAAATATTGGCGCAGCTTTAGCTTTCTACCAGTCTTCTGGAACTTCCGCAGGGTTCCAAGACTTTTCAAAATCAACATTAACGGTCCAGCAAGTTCCTTAGCCAGTTCTTTATGGTTCAGACACATCTGTAAATATCTAGATGTAAGAGATCAAAGTGACTTGTTCCGAGAAATCCTGGGCTGTACCTCCATTGTATATTCCTGCTGGAATGAGGGACAGCATGTCAGCTCAGAGAACCATGGTGTTTCCCTAACTGTCAGGTCACTCTTCCTTTGGTCTTGGTAAGCATCCTGTTCTTAAGGAAACAATTCATTCCATGACCAGATTTACAGGACCACTGCAGAAAAAGTATCCACAAACAGGGAAGTGCATACACCGAGTATGTTATGTCCACGCCACTCCTTCTACAGCTCACTGCTTCCCAGATGCCTGCTCTTGGGCTACAACTGCACTGAGCACCTTCTGCAGCGGATGTGAACTGGGGACTTCCTTCGCCTATGAAAACTGCAACAGTTGTAATAGGGGAGCAGTTTTTTGGTGGGAATCACAGCTCAAGAAAAAGCACCAGCTTTAACTTGCACCCCATAGAAAATAAGTGAATCTGAAGTTAAATATTAAACAAAACGGCAGGGGATAACGGGTCTATTGTTTTCTCAAGTCTGCAAAAGGCGATATAAGGATAGGAGAAGGAAGGGAGCTGAAGAAGCAAGCAGGATGGACTCCTCCACAAAAATCAATAACGCTGCAGACATCTTGGTCATAATCATCTATTTCTTGGTAACCCTGGCAGTGGGAATATGGGTATGTCTGGATTTTTCTTTCTTAATGAAAATGTAGTTTATTGGGTTCTAGGAAAATGGCTTCATAAATTAAAATGTATAAATTGCCTGCTGCTTTATTGAGGGGTGGATTAAGATGTGGCAGGATGGAGATTATGTTGGGATTCACTGGGGAAGTAGGACCTGGTACGAGGCCTGGCTTGGGGGTGAAGAGGATGAGATTGTGGTGGAGGAGAACATAGATGGGGCTTGGAGTGAGGGTGAATGTAGCAGGGTGGACCCCTGCTCCTGCCCTGAAGGGGTTAAAAACAGCCCTGGGAAGGGGCTGTGGAGGGAGAAAGCAGCCTTTAGGCTGGGCTGATTGGGGAAGCAGCTGCAGCTGGGGCCACGCCCCAATCTGAGCCACAGGGCCTTATAAGGCGGCCAGGGAAGCCAGAAGCCCAGACAGTCTTCCTCTGCCTGAAGAGGGAGAAGGGCCTGGCTGCAGGGAGCTACAGACAGAGTACCTGAGGGGAGCAGGGCTGGGGACAGGCTGAGGAGCTGGGGAGCTCCAGCCTGGAAAGCCCCAGGCTGCGGCCTAGCATTGGGCTAACAGGTACTGGGGTTGCAGAGGCAGCCCAGGGGTAGGCCAAGGCAGCAGGTCCAAACCCTCCTTGCCAGTGATGAGTAGGCTGATACTGCAGTCTGCCCCAGGACGTGGGGCTCGACAATGACTGGCAGTAGCCATATACTGAGGCAAGGTGGGGATAGAGGGTGGGGGTTCCCTCGGGAGGGGAGACCCAGAGAGAAAGGGGTTACTGCCAGGGGGCAGCACCCCATGTAAAAGGGCACCGGGGTCCAGGGAGGGACATGGGGGCCAGGGAACAGGCGGATCACTGGCCTGCAGAGGGCGCTCCGTGCTGGAAACCGAGCTAATTCCCCGGAGTCACCAGCAGGAGGTGCCGCAGGGGTGAGTCCGGCCCTTTACAGTGAAGGAGGGATATCTGTATGGAAGAGACTATAGGAAATGGCTGATGGATGGAGATCAGGATAATGGTGAAGTGCAGTTTTTAGCAGATTAGAGGTGGGGACCTGGTGAAGAACAGAGTGGGGGTGGAGGTGGAAATGGGATGGTAATGGTGGTGGATGGTTAGGGACGGGGTGCTGGAGCAGAGGCAACCGCAATGGGAATTCATTATGGCGTAGGAATTGGAGTGAAGTGTGAGAGGTGGGGTAAATAGGGATTGCAGTGGGGTTGATTGTGGTAGGAAGGAGGGTGAGTACTGGACTGAGTTGTAAATGATGTGGATTGGAATAGAGCTAAAGGCGGAGGAGAGATGGTAATGGAGTGGGAGATGGGCATTGCTGCAGGATGGATATGAAATGGATGAGAGCACAGACAAGGTCTGGACACAGGAGAATGACAACTTTCCGTCAACAGGATTTTACTGAAGTTAGTCCACAGCAGGCTAATGCAGGATAGATTCACGCCCCAGCTGGTTGCAAACAAATTGTTAGTGTAGACAAGCCCTCAGAGAAAAGAACATTTCTTTCACACCTAACGGGTAAAGTAAGTCTAGATACTGAAATGTTCAAAGGAAAAAGGCAGATAATTTTTGTTGTGATGCTGCCTTAGTGGAAAACACTTGGGTGTCACTTGATTAAAGAGCTGATATCCCTTTCAGGAACAGTGTCTGTATTCTATCTGAGGAGAGATCAGAGACTGTCCTTTTGAAAAATTCTGCTAGTGCCTTGAAGAAAGAGCCAGCAGTTAACAGAATGAGTCAGGGAAACCTGCCCCTCAGTGACCTGTGCACTCCCCTGAAATAACCCAGGAGTCCATGCCATAGAACAGAGCAGGCAGCTGCAGGCAAAATCTTCCACACTAGCAGCCTGACAGAGTTTTAAAAAGTGATTAACTTTTGATGCCAATGAACTAGTTAATGTTTGTTCAGCACTTTGAAGATGTGAAGTACCTGCACCAGTACCTCTGGCTGAGTGTATTGGATGCCAAGGGTTGGACTGTACCAGACAGTCTGTCCATTTATTCCCCCCGCCACCTCCCACAGAAGCAAAACACAATTGAGGGCCCAGACCTTTCATGAGAGCACTGCTTCTTCCTAGTGCACCCTGGGGCGCAAGCAACCTCAAAGGAGCAGGGAAGAATGGGGAGGAGGCAGGACCTTGAGCTCCCCCATCAGCCCACTCTAGCCAGCCAAGCTGTCCATTGACTCAGAAGGGTGCAGCATGCTCTCCTCTAAGGAGTGTTGTGGCAGAAATGCCTCCATTGCATCCTGGGGAGCTCTGGGAGGGAACCAGGCTTGTGCCTTAAAGGTACAATCTGACCTGAAGTATGATTATTGTAATTTATTATTGACTGTAATTGTTTGTAATATAAATTCCTGGGTCAGAAGAGGGCTGGCAGGTGGCATGTCAGGCACTGGAGCATTGAAGTTTCTACTTGTTTAGAATAGTTGCTAAGAAGCTTAATATTAAATGTGTCTCTCCACCAATGTTGTCCTTTTCCATTAGACAAATATTGATTCAACTATTGTATGTAGTGAAACATGTCCCTGTTTGTTTATTTTCTTGCATCTATATTAGGATCTGCATTCTGGCTCACTTTTGCTCATGCCCTCTCTGGTCTGCAAAGGGTTTTGCATCAGGCCCTATGAAAAATGTGAGAGAAACTTCCCATAAAGTCACTCCTGACATATAAAATGAGGGCGAGGAAAGTAATTCTTAACTGCTACTCTGTGAAAGTGAAGAAAGGCTAATAAGTGCAGGTACCTTGATGAGCTTATCAGAACAGGAAAGGTTAAATTGCCATGCAGTAGATTGCTGTAGGGAAACTCTGGAGCACGCTAGTATTGAGTAAGAAAGCTAGGTATGGCAGCTCTAGTGCATGAACAAAAAACTCACTACATCAGCAGTTTTGAGGCCTGCTCACGTGAAGGAGTGAGTGCTCCTGTGAGTGACAGTTTGCAGGCAAGGCTCTCGGTTAGTGATGCATTTCTTGTGTTTTATTTTTATTGTATTTTAACATGTGCGGTGTTTAGATTTGGGTTTTGCAGGCTTCATGTAATGAAAGTTGAACCAATAAAGCTTCAATGGTTAATGGGAGGCTCAAGGCACCGGCGCACCAAGCGCGTGCCTGGGGCGGCAAGCCGCGGGGGACTGTGAGGGTGGCAGTCAGGCAGCCTTCGGCGGCAAGCCTGCGGGAGGTCCGCTGGTCCCGCGGCTTCGGTGGCAATTCAGCGGCGGGTACGCAGAAGGCGCGTGACCAGCAGATCCCCCCAAGGCGTGCCGCTGAATCCGCGTGACTGGGGCGGACCTCCTGCAGAAACGCTGCCAAAAGCTGCCTGACTGCCGTGCTTGGGGCAGCAAAAAACATAGAGCAACAAAGAATCCGGTGGCACCTTATAGACTAACAGACGTTTTGCAGCATGAGCTTTCGTGGGTGAATACCCACTTCTTCGGATGCAACTTGCATCCGAAGAAGTGGGTATTCACCCACGAAAGCTCATGCTGCAAAACGTCTGTTAGTCTATAAGGTGCCACAGGATTCTTTGTTGCTTTTACAGATCCAGACTAACACGGCTACCCCTCTGATAAAAAACATAGAGCCACCCCTGATGGTTAATTTATAGATTGATATAAGAACCATTTCTCAGTCATTGTCAGGTCATGCTATTCCCTTCAAAATCTTTCTCGGCATTATATTGGTTCCTCTTTCTCATTGATGCCCTGGTTGTTTCTGAAACCAGGCATAGTTTGCCTGTTAGAGCTGAAAATTTTAACCAGTTATTCTTTTTCCAGGCCATGTTCATATCTAACCGAGGGACAGTGGGAGGATTCTTCCTGGCTGGACGTAAAATGGTGTGGTGGCCGGTGAGTTCGTATTATACGCTCTGTGTGTGTGTGTGTGTGTGTGTGCGCGTGCGCGTGGTTTTAGTCCACATGTAATGTTTGGCTGCACATCACTTTCACCATTTATTGAATGTTTTGTACTTACTACCTCTCTGGACCCTAATGTTTTTGGTCGAGGGCCTGACTCATGTGAGGTGATTGCTGATAGGTACAAGGTACAGGGAGGAATTGATTTGTAGGGGTGGTTTCTGTGGTGCTGCTGTATTGCCTTCACTGTAGCAGTGCAATCTAGTCCTTTGCTGTAACAAGGACACAAGAACAAATGGGTATAAACTGGACACTAGGAAGTTTAGACTTGAAATTAGACAAAGGTTTCTAACCATTAGAGGAGTGAAGTTCTGGAACAGCCTTCCAAGGGGAGTAGTGGGGGCAAAAGACATATCTGGCTTTAAGACTAAACTTGATAAGTTTATGGAAGGGATGGTATGATGGGATAGCCTAATTTTGGCAATTAATTTTGGCAATTGATCTTAATAGTACCAAGCACTTATACAGCACATTTCAGCTGTAGCTCCAAAACCACTTTGCAGAGGAGGTAAGTGTCATTGTCCCTGTTTTAAGATGGGGAAAGTGATTCACAGACAGGTGATTTACAGGCCCTCCTGAGGTCCCTTCTGACTCTGCTATTTTATGATTCTATGAGGTGCAGTGACTTGCCCAAGGTCACCCAGCAGGCCAGTAGCAAGGGCTGAGACTAGGATCCAAGGCTCCTGAGTTAGTCCAGTGCTCTCTCCATTAGGTCACAATCTCTCTATTGAATGAGACTTCCTGGCAAAGGAGAAATCTTTCTACATAAATGTGGTTCTGTGACTGAATGCATCCCTGTATTCACACCCTACACACCACTGTAATAATCTTTGTGCAAAATATGCCTTGTGAGCTATCATTTGAAAACGAATAATTTGCTGGCCGATAATATCAAGATGAAATGTATGTAACAATGTTGTATGTAAAGTTATGAACATAGGCTGAAATTATGGCTGAAATGTGTTTACCAGACAAGTCTGGGGAGGGGTTAAACCTGTTTCTCAGAGACAAGCTGAAGCCTTTAGCCAGGTGTGATCAAAGATGATTGGCAATCACCAGCTGAGCGGCCATCCTTTGGCAGCATTTTAACAAACAAGGAACCTCTTTCACCATGAGACTCTATGCCTCCATCTCCACAGTTTGAAGGAACTTTATTTCAGCAAAATGCATTTCAGAGGGTGACTGGACTATAAAAATGAGGTGCAAAATGCCCCAGGTCCTCTCGCTTTCTTTTCTCCCTATCTGTCCATCTGTCAGAGGGACCAGCCTTTGGACTTTGTGAGAGATCCTGACTTTAAAATTTGGTCAGTGATGTTGCTGGGAACGTGTGGGAAGGATTTTACCTTGAACCAAATCTAGTTTAAGTGTAGTCATTAGAAAGCATTTTATGACTTTTTAATACCTGGTACTTGTGCTCATGTAAAACCTGTCTCTTTGTTGTTAAATAAACTATATTTATTCTTTAATTGAAACCAATCCAGTGTTGTGTTTAAACTGAATTGTTTGATAGCTCCAATTAAAGCAGCAAACTGTTGTACATTGGCCCCTTACGGATCAATGGACCTCTAATACATGACAGTCCAGGAGAGGGCTGGGCAGTGCAGAATGCATGTGTTTTGGGGAAAATTCAGACCTGGGAGTGTGTTGGGATCACCCTGCAAGTAGTAACTAAGGCTGCTGGAAGCTAGAGTGTGGCTCATGTGTAGCTGGAAGGCTGGAGCTATACAAAGACATTCGGGGTGTGACGTGCATGCTGTTTGGCTGTTCATGAGGGGCCAGGTTGGGAGCTACAGCAGCAAAGCATAGTGAGACACCTAAGATTGCAGAGCAGGTGGTGACGCAACCTCTCGCTAGTCTGGATTGCATCCCAGATTGTGATAGATGCATTTTCTGAGTGTCACTAATGTACTTTCGTGATCATCGTTGCAGTTCATCTTGGAAGGAAGACTTTAGTGATTGGTTATAAAACCTACCCCTGATCCTGAAGTTGGACCCATGTGACAGGACCTTTGCACTTGAGTGGGATTTGATGCAGGGCTCTGTCCACACGGATACAATTGCAGGTTTGGGGCCTTACAGAACTAAATACATATTTACTGACTGTAGGAATTTTCAGAACAGCTTTCAGGAATTCCTGCCCCTTTCTCAGTGTCTCCATTCAGTGTTGCCTGAATTGGGGCAGGATTGGAATTTCCATTTTCATGTTAGAGCATTGTCTTTCCAAGCAGGAGGAGGATCTCATGAGTAGATTAGGATTGAGAACATTCAGGGACTAATAGAAGCCATTGGAAAACGGAGAATCTCAAAGTTATTTTAAGGCAAATTTGTTTTGTTTAATCAATGGAGTGACACTGCCAGGAAACTGGGTAACAAACACAATGGTGAATCAGGACCCCTGACTGACTGACTGACTAAATGCACTACGCCTGATTCTCTGCTGCTTTGCACTTCATATAGTTCTTTATACCTATGAATAGTGAGTGTAAAACACTATCATCTTGTACAGTGCAAATGATGGCTCAAGGTGCAAGGCAACGGGGAATCCGGCCCAGTGTCTACAACACAAAAACACCATGGGTCAGACCCTCAGCCCTGGGTAAGCCTCTTTGCACTGCTCTAAAGCCACAAAGGGGACTTGAAGCTTCCCTAAAGGGGCAGCTGGGAATTCCCCTGACACAGGGGAGTCCCCCAGGAACATAAAGCAATGTAGCCAGCTTTACATCGCCTAAGCCCCTTGTCCATGTAGGAGGCGTATCGGAGGCCAGAGGGGATGATTCTGTACTGCCAGAATTGTCTCTAGGATTAACATTTGCTTAGAGCCATCTTTGCCTCCTCCCTGTGAGCTCCTTCACTTTGGAACACCTACATACCTTCCTGTGACCTAACAGGAAATCTCTTCCTCTCCACCCTTGGCAGCACCTGGTAAGATAACAGCAAAAGACATGGCAAGCACTCAGATCCTTAGTTAAATACTTACATTAACAATACTGTTCTGGAGGGCTACTCTGAACAAGGGAATGTGAGATTCTGGAAAACCCTTTCCCTGGTTTTAGTCTGGGCCGTCCTCAGGCCTCCCAGTGCAAATAGATATGGCTGGAGCGGGGATAAAATATAAAAAGGCCAAAAAGAATAAAAATACCAGCTAGATGCTGTGCCAACTAATGCAATATGTAAAGTGTTAGAGAAATGCTACTTCTGATTTCACCCTGGGGCAGTGCCATGTGTGATTATATGGAATGTTCCAGGGAAACCTGGGTGAGTTTCCCAAGTCTGTAGATGGGGATGTTGCTTTATAAATGGACTCTTCCCATCGTAGTATATTTGTTCCTTTTGACTTCGACTTATTGAGACTCGACTGCACGATTCATTGCTTTCTGCTATAGAGAATAAAAGAAAATATAATTCCAAAAACCTGTTTTAGAAATAAAATTTCCATTGGCTTAGTTTCATTCCTCAGTTGTCATGCTGTTCCCTGCTATACAAAGCAGCCATGGGGTATAGGCTGGGGATTAAGAAAAGAAAAGAGGATGGTGTGTTTTCCCTGTTCTTTGTTGAATGAAATGGAATGTTCCCTTTTTTTTTTTTTGCTAGTTGGAGGGGTGAGGAGTTCAGCCAGATAATTGGAGGCAGTGTATTGTCTTAGGGAGTGTTTATCTGCTCCGGGACAAACAGAAATCTTGATATCTTCATTATGTGGCCAATCTCTCAGTATTGACAAGGCCCTAGAAATAAACACACACACAATAATAAAAAGGTCAGAGTTGGAGCCTATTGCTGTTCTCAGACTGTATGCGAGGGAGCTCTGATTCACACAGAAACATCAGAGCCTAATCTGTGCTTTTTAAGAAATAAGTTTAAAAGGAACAGAAAAGCCAAAGAACATAAACTATCTGGGCATGAAAAGTTTAACAGTAACTTGAAGAGTTTAGTGACTACTTAGTGGGAAATATTTGGAGATTTGTATGTGTGTTTCCCTTAAAACAGAAATTAAATCCAGCTCTCCCATTTCGGGTCAGTGATGTATTAATTTATGGTCTGGACAACAGTAAATGAGTAACACCCAGCAGTCAAAGAAGGGAGAGGATTGGGATATGTAGATCGTTTTTAACTTCAGTTTAATGCAGTCATGTTTCGCTGTTGCCCTGAGTAGGTTTCTCTGATCATTGTGTGTGTGAAGGATTATTTTATAAAGTTCTTCCTGTTTGTTAATTCAGCAGTTCTGTAGGCAGGTTATAGGAGGTGGGTAGTGGGGACAAATATTTTGCCTTCTGTCCCTAGAAGTAGTGAACTGAGGTAGAAACATTTTTAGTTGTAGGCCAGGTTGAAACCACCACTGTTCAAGGTAAAAAGAACCACCAAACATGCAACTAAAGTGAAACTTTGATAGGAAAGGAAAAGTGCAGTAAATCAAACTCCTAATGACTCTGCCAAAACCCACTACTAGTCTTGGGAAGGCATCCCACTACTAGTCCCATTAGACCCTCTAATGGGACTAGTAGTGGGATGCCTTCCCAAGAGTGTAGGCATTGGGTCTGGTGCCTGCATATTTGATGATGTGGAAGCTAAAGTATCAGGCTGGCTTGCTAAGCAACTAGCAGAGGCTGTGCTGCTTTCCAAGCCAACACATGCATATGAAGTCCCAGCAAGATACCTAAACAATTGTTGGATATGCAAGGTTTGAGGATGTAAGTACACCTCTACCCTGATATAACGCTGTCCTTGGGAGCCAAAAAATCTTACCGTGTTATAGGTGAAATCGCATTATATTGAACTTGCTTTGCTCTGCCGGAGTGCACAGCCTCCCTCCCCCCCACCCCTTCCCCCCGGAGCACTGCTTTACCGCGTTGTATCCGAATTCGTGTTATATCGGGTCGCGTTATATCGGGGTAGAGGTGTAATTGCATAGTACCAAGGGGGGTGGGAAGGGGGGAAGGAGGGACCCAGGTGATTCTACAATACAACAAAGCCTATGCTGCTTGAGAAATGCATGTCCATCTCTCCTGGTTAAAGTATTGTGTGGCATTTTAAAATTACCTGAGTAGATAAGAATGCAAAATGAAGATCTTGCAGAGAACTTAGGAGAACAGAATAGCAAACCTGCTCTCCTTTCTCAAGGCAGCTGAGTCTTGATAGATGCATGATAAGGTTTTACAGAGGTGCTAAGCAATATGCAAGTTGGACTGGTTAAGGATGGGGAGAGCTGTGGATTTGCACAAATACACTTTTGTGTCCCAAAATAATTAAGTTAAAAACATTTCCAGTGTCATCCCATAAGGGTACAGTCCCTACCTAAAGAGGTGGATCAGTGGCATGAATAGTGAGTGCACTGTAGGGGCTGGGGATTGTTTCCATTACTTTGCTAGGCAAAGTGTAGGATTTCCAGGTTCCTTAGGAGGCCTGTGAGGCAGCAAGCACCAGGACTTTTGGGCAGCAGAAAGCCAATGAAAATAGTAAGGCAAATAGATTAATGAATAATGTGTCAAATATACAGTAACTTTCACATAGCTGCAGCCTGACGTTTCTTTCCTGACTAGTGAGCCCCTGTCAACAATTGACTTGTCAGAGGATTTTAAAGTAACCTTCTCCTTCTCTCTCTTTCAACAGTCTTTCTTCCCTTTCCCTCATCTTTCTTCTCCTCTCTTCCACTATAGCTTTCATTCTTTAATTCACTGAACAGTTGACCCCATCCCTTTCAAACCCTCATGCCCCCTTTTAGTTCCACTATATCCTTTCTGAAATGCAGTCCGTGCTAACTGGTGGCAGGAGCTACTTTTTCTCTGAAATTCCCTCCTCGGAGAAGCAGGCTCAGCAAGTGTACCCTCAGGGCCCCACATCCTATGCATGCTCTTTGTTTGTCAGGTCTGTCCAGAGGAGGAGAAAACCCCACCCCACCCAACTTGTCATATCTCTAATAGCATGAGCATAAGGGGAGATCATTAATGGCCAAATCCCTGAAAATTGTAACGCTGACCCTGTCATGAAGGGACAGCCTTCTAGTAACATAGAGTTTCTTGGAAAATAGGCCAGAATCCTTTAGTTTATGTGGGGATATGTTACAGCACCCACTTACTCTGATGAGATTCCGTGTCCAGCTGTGTCTGGGACAATCCAAAGTTTAAGGCCCAGTTTCTCTATCTTGCGTCTGTGATGTATCTAGAAGAAGGCTGGGATTTATCAAAGCATCCTAAGGGCATTAAGCCCTTTGAAGATCCCAGCCCAAAAAGCTAAGCAGAATTTCCTGGACATCTGCATTATGTAGATACTCTGGTTTAATTAAAACAAGAGTTAATTAAAACTGCCATACATGCTGCCAGCCATCAGCTAATCTCTTCCACATAACTTTTTCTTGCTACAAATTACTAAAGTATTGGAGCAAATTTCTTTTCACTGTTCTGAATTCAAAGATCTGTCCCTATGTACATACATGTAATTACTGAAAAAGATTTTGGTTTTAGATTGCATTTGTAACTAGTGTATACTGATCTCATGATCCTCTTGTACAGAGTCTTTCCTCTGTCAGAAAGACAAACAGAAGCAGAAAGTAATAGACCCATATGTTGGCATTGCTTTGTCCTGAACTGGGAATAATGACAGTTGTGTTAATGGAAATGTTTTGCTAACTGCATTGGTTTTTGTTTGGTTTTGTATTTTTCTTTACAAAAATGTACACAGACAATACAATACTGCCATGTGTAAAGCTGGGAATGGTACTCTCTGGTGTTGTATTAATTTAGATGGAATATATGGGCCCCAAAAAGAGTCCTCTGTCCGTCCATCCATCATCCATCTTTATACAGTTTAAACAAGGTTTGGTGTTTGGTATACAGAGACCTCAGGCTGCCTAATACCCTAGCAAACACACCATTAAACCTATGTTTAACCTATTATTAAAGATACAGAAAAAGAAGGAAAAACCTTTAAAGCATTTGAAATGTAAAGTATTAAGTAAGGCTCTGATTTTAAAAACATCCCTTGTTCCTTTTCCCTTCAGGTGGAGAGAGCTTTTAGAACGAAACCCCCCGTTGTCTGACCGTCTCTTAGATGGCGTTAAAGATAGTAATAGCTGTCTCTTGGGCTGGGGAAAGAGGGGAAGTTAGCTGAGATGGGCTGGAGTTGTTGTTTAAAGTCCAGTCCCATTTCCTAGAAGACAAAACAAGACAAACACACCCAAAAATGGGAGAGGAAAAATTAGCAAAGATAGAAAATACAGTTTCTGTCTTTGGCATTGACTTTAACATGCAACCTCGCTGCTGGAAACAACACACACAACGCACGACATATCAGCCCCTTTGAGACCTGGCAAACTTGTATTAGCATCAGGCTGTTTAGGGCATTGGTTTTAGCTGCCTCTTCTTGGTCAAAGGCTCACAGTGGTGTGCAGCAACAGTGACAGTGGTGAGCAGAGGCATCACTCACCCATCCCACGAGCCTGGGGGCAGGAGGTGAACCCACCTGAACACAGCCCTGGACTCTGGGACTTCACTGCCCTCAGCTGACAAATGTGAGTGGGGTGCAGCAGAGGGAAAAGGGGAGTGGTTTGTTAAATAGGCATTTGTTTATTGGACTTTCACACCACAAGGTGGGAAGCTGAGGCATAAGTCTACTGCTCAAGACAATGTGGGGCCAGTGCTTACTTTTGGTTAGCATACTTTTGAGTGATCGTTGCGGTGTTTTCCCAGATTAATGCTGTATTTCATCTCCTCTTAATAAAGTTTTCTTTTGTTATACTCAGACTCAGTGCTTGCAAGTGGGGAAGTATTACCTCCTACAGGCTCCCAGGGGTGGGTAGTATATTGTTTCCCAAGATTTCTGGATGGGGGCTCAAGCTGGTTCTGTTTTATGATGTTTTATACTGTTAAGAGGAACTTCTAGATATTGAACCTGTCCCTTGTTGCTGCTGCCATCACCTGGCAGAAGGATTACATAGATATGATCTCCCTTTTGTGAATCTCTGTCTTATTTTTAATCCAGCATTAACTTCTTTCTTTCCTTCGATCTGTACATATCAGCAGTTCCTGTTTCTCCCCATTACTCAGTCTGTGGGATCAATACAGGATGTTACAGGTTTTAGAGATACCAACATTCCTTGTATGCACATGTGTCACTCACATGTACTGCACCCTTGGGCCAGTAGCTGGACCTACCATAGCAGCTCCCAGAGTCCCATTCAGGTAACCTATTGTCCCCTTGATGGAAGCAAACCAAGTGCAAAAAGGGTGTCTCCCACTGGAGATACAAGCCAGCCGTAAGGCTTGTGGATCTTTCGCTCACTGAGATCTATCTTATTTTCCTGACAGGGGCATGAATCAGCCTCTTGTCCCTGGAGCAGCTTAAATGTGTGACATCAGGCTTTTGTGCTAGCTGCCTGGACCTCTAGCCAAGATCATTGGCTGCTCATTCTGCAATACATCACCCACATGTTAGTTGGAAATGTTCTCCAAAGAGTTGAAATTCTGTATGGGCAGAGGCCACGTGCTCACCTTAGTTGGAGGAGGGAGTATTATCATTCACCAGTTTCCCCTCTGGATGAGTTAATTTGTGATGTCCTGCTCAGTCCTCCTTGCCTGTGGGGGGGGGGGGGGGGATGGCTGCAATGTTGGGTTTTAAGAGGGGAAATCAGGCACTCAGGTCCCATAGTGACGGCAGACAGGAAATCTCAAAACACCAAATAAGCACTTTTGTTTTGGTCACAAATACAGCTCTTATTTTAGCCAGGGCCTGAGCCCAGGATCTATGACCCAAGTCTGTTCTCTCTCTTTCCAGATTGGTGCTTCTCTGTTTGCCAGTAACATTGGCAGTGGGCACTTTGTGGGCTTGGCAGGCACAGGAGCGGCTGCAGGGATCGCCATTGCAGGATTTGAGTGGAACGTAAGTGGTACACGTTTAAATAAAATTGTAACCTCGGGGGTATCCAAAGAGATCAGGTGAGCCCACATTGTCTAAAAATCCAACTCACTCTAATGCTGTCAGAGCTCTTGCCCAGCAGCACCTCCCTTCCTCAGGGCTGGCGACTGGCAGAACCACCCACCACCAGAAGACTTTTTGTCGATTCCCATTCCCCCAGCCTCTCTCCCCACTCCCACCTGCAGCCCAGTCAATGGGAGAAGAAAAGGCCATTACTATATTAGGAAACCAGTTTCCACAGAGGTGTCTGTCTCTCTCTCTCTCTCTCTCTCTCTCAATATATTGATGATTTCCTCCATTCTATCCTTGTCCTTTGATTGCTTTTCAAATACTTATAAACAACATCTCCAGATATCAGGGGGAAAGGACAGCTTTTCTCATCTCATCTGTATCATTTTTGCTGAGAGCTTGCGTTGCAGAAGTGGGACTAGGGGGAAAGGAGTATTTTGCTTTCCTCCAGCTAGTGAGGGATTTAGGGTTGTCTTCAGCCCCTACTTGTCCTCTCATTTCCCTCTCACTAAGGGAAGGCAGTGAAGGAGAGCAGAGGCTTCCTTCTAATGCACCATCAGTGCTAGTCTGTTCTCAGCCTGCTGAGGGCAGACCCCTGTCCTATAACCAAACACCTCACTTGATTAAAAGTACTACAACTACTGCCTGGAGTGCGGCAGAAGAACCGTAAAGGTTTGGGAAAGGATCGGGGGGAGAGAGCTGAGACGAAAGGTAACGTGCCCCCTCTCCTCAGTCAATTTTACCTGTAGCCCTCCATGGATTCAGCAACAAAGCTCATGTATGTGTGGCCGGGAGGAGATGTGGGAGTTGGGGAACAGCCCCTTTATGTTGTATTTCCCCTTTCAGGTCAGCTGGTCTGAAGGTGCAGTTTGCATCACATGTTACCGCTGCCTGAACAGCACTAGCTTCTCCACCATCAGTACTCCTTGGAGGGGAATTGGGGACATAGCCACTAGGAGGTCAATTCCTGGCAGCATGGAGTCTGGAGCCAGACTGCTGTTTACCTGGTGCTCCAGGAAGATCTGGTCATGAGAGAAATTTAATGAGCCAAGAGCCTTAGGATCTAGCTCTTCCCTTGGATCCTCAGCCTCTGGAATAATAGTGGCCATGCCCCTGGCTGTTGCACTTCACAAAGGAGTTTATGCAACACCACAAATGATCTTGGAGGTTTGGTGTTTCCCTGTAATCTGGTTTGAATCATCAATGGAAGCATGTGGCCCTTAGGTTTATTTAAAATAGAAGTGTGTGGGTATGAAATGAGCCCCATATAGATTGCAACTTCTTTGTGCATTGTGGGGAGTAGACGCTCGCTTAGAGACATGCACACATTGGAATCAGTTAGTTTAAACTCTCATTTTTTATTATTCTCTAATGATGCTGAAACAAATCCAGGCTCCACACTAAGGTTACTTGGAACTTTAGACATCTGAAGGGATAGAACTGGGATCCTCTTTCAGGATCCTCTGCCATGTGAGCTAAAGAGCTCTCCATTAGCTGGTAGCAGTATGCACCCTAAGACACACAGTTGAGAGGTTTTGATTAAGTACAGTAAAGGTGAGGACAGTGATGTACTTGTTCACGCATGCACATAGAAGCTAGCTAGTTAGCTCATTACAATAAGAACTACACAATGGAACTGATAAGCATGCTAATATACATGGGAAAATGCTGCTTTGGGATCCACACTGATTCTGTTAGCAAGAGAGAGAACTAGACCCGATTCTGCTCTCACTTATACTGCCCTTGTGTCAGTGTAATTCCATTGACTTCAGTGGAGCGACTCTTGATGTGCATGAATGGACGTGAGAGCAGCATGGTGCGCAGTATCTCTGGCATGTCCTATGCTTGATCTATGAGCAGAACTCCAGAGAGGCGATAAAGAACTAGCATGCAGATGAGAGATCTAGAGTGCAGTTCTGAGAGCAGAATTTAACTCTATATTTGTTTTAATGTGCACAAGTCTGCATAAAACAAATCGCTAACATTTAAGTAAGAAAAATGGATGTATGATCTACAATAAAATATCTGATGCAGAATATACAGTATGTAGTATAGCAGAGCTACCATACTTTACAATATAGAGTCCCAAATATGAAAGTATTATATGTCTTATAATGTATAAGGGCACCTTATAACTACTCCCAAGGCACTGAAGAAGGCAGGTCAGTGGGCTAGTCTGGTGGGTGACATGGGTATGGAAGTAAGCTCTGCTGTCCCACACCTTGGAGTAGCAGAGCTAGTCACAAGTGAGACTTGTTCATAACACACTTGGATTTGTTAGTGGAATGTTTCCTGTGCCGGTGGCTGCCTGGAGACTGGATGGAGGGGCTAGTAAAGGCGGCCGGGGTGGCATCCCTAGACTTTGTTAACATTTCCCAGTGGTAGCAATGGTGAATCTGCCAACACAGAGAGGTTTCTGCGGGCTTCTGGTGTTTAAAACACCATGTTATCTAGATCTGCTCTGGGCACAACTAATGAAACAGTGGTTTAAGCACCTGTGCCTGGGGCACACTAATGCTCTGGTAGTTGCTACTACTAGCGGAGCTGCAGTGGGATAGTGCAACCGAAGGAAATTTTAAGACCAGTGTTAGACACACTACAAATGTATTTCTCCATGGACAGATATGAGAAAATGCTGAAGCAATGTTCTCTTTGATACCTCAATAAGTCTGCTGTAGTGGGGGACTCTTCCTCAGATGCTTCTATTGGACACCTGGGGTGAAATCCTAGTTCCAGTCAAGTCAAAGACAAAACCCACCATTGACTTCAATAAGGCTGGGACTTCACCCCTGGAGTTCCAACTGTAAAGTGCCAGACACATTTGGAGGTATACTTATCTCATAGAACTGGAAGGGACCTTGAAAGGTCATCGAGTCTAGTCCCCTGCCTTCACAGCAGGACCAAGTACCGTCCCTGACAGATTTTTGCCCCAAATCCCTAAATGGTCCCCTCAAGGATTGAACCCACAACCCTGGGCTTAGCAGGCCAATGCTCAAACCGGAAAGAATGAGGCCAGGGGTGCCTGCACTGGCCACCGTTTTACTCACTGCAGCCAGATACATGGCCTTGGAAAGTGCTGGTGACAGGACCAGAGGCTAATTCAGCTGTTCTTTCCTTGGTTACAGGCCCTGATAATTGTATTTGCTCTTGGCTGGTTGTTTGTGCCCATCTACATCAGGGCTGGGGTAAGTACAAACACTAGGTTATGCCTTTTATTGTTCCCAGTTTTAATCTTTCTTTTTCAGCCTGCTGTGTTTGTGAATCTAGCACCATCACAGAATCATTCTCAGTGGGAGGAGAGACCTGAATGTGATAGGGACTCCACACGAGTTGTTTCTGTATGTATTTAAACAAGGAGGTCTCTGTGTCTTTGAGATCCTGACATGAGAAGTATTTGACAGAGTGTCTTTCTGTGCTTCTTGGAGGCCATCTACATTTCTAGTGCATTTATCAGTGTGGTATCTGGACGGAAGAGCCTCTGCCCCCTATGGTAGTTGTCTTTTGCTCATAGTGTGAATTCTTCTCCCTCTCCCTCTGCAGGTGGTGACGATGCCAGAGTATCTCAAGAAGCGCTTTGGTGGCCGACGGATTCAGATGTATCTGTCAGTCCTTTCTCTGCTCCTCTATATTTTCACCAAGATCTCGGTGAGTTAAGCTTTTCCAGTTCCTCTATTCTAAGTGAAGTTCCTATCTGTATTATTATTTTCTGCTCACATAAAATCTCTCTACATGTGTAGTTCACTTCTCTCATTTGTTGCCCGAACTCTATTTAGGTAGGTAAAAATCTGTTTCCATGTTGTCACTCTTCCGTCTAGCAGTGCTGACCATCCAAATCAGCTCTACAGCTCTGTGTGTCTGTGCCTGTTGGATTATACCAGGGGACTCTTTCTCTAGATGGTGGTTATGATTTAGCTTTCTTTTCCCAGGATTTTGTTTCCGCGTGTGCTCCCCTCTGGAACAGGTCAGGCTGGCTGGAGCTTTGTACTATATACTGTATGCGCCATCTCAGGTGTCAGTGACAGAAACTGAAGAGAATGTCCCAAACTATCAGAATTTCAGTACCCAGTTCTCTGCCTTTGTTCCCCAAAGGCAACAATTGCTGCTTCTTACCCAGGAACATTCACCCCACCCCATTTTCAGCATTTTGTTTTAGAGCCTTCTTTCTAAAGTCTCCCATTCTGACTCCTGGGCCAAATTCTCCTGGTACAGAGTATGAGTAACTCTCTTTGGCCTAGTGGGAGAAAAGGGGCCTTGGGCTTTCAAGGAATGGGTTTTTGTTCCCACGTTCCCCCACATGCTTCCATTGGTATCCTCAGCTGAACATGCAACCTGTTAGTACTAATGACGCCAAAGCGAGAAAAGAGAGGAAGGCAGTGGGGAGAAGAGAGATGGGGTTAGCAAATAAAGGAGTGGGAAAGTGCAAGGAGAGGAAGGGAGGGATGAGGAAAGAGCCTGTCTGTGGATCAGTTTGAGCTATGAACTGTGGCTAACAAGGACATTGCAGTAGCAAAGGAAGTTGTGATTTTCTGCCCCCTTTTGTTTCCAGCCAAGTCCACAGGTCAGGCAGACCTGGCTCTGTTGTTTTCCTGCAGTTGCTATGGAAGGTTACTCTTTGCTCTCTGCATCGGAGCTGAGTGATACTAGTCCAATGTAACCTAAAAGAGCTGGCCCTTTGCTCTTATTCTCACACTCTTACAATAATTGATTCTTACCAAGGTTGCAAATTAAATAGGCTGGGTCTATGGCAAACCCCCAAGTTGGCTTTTTGGCGTTTTCATTTCGTTAGCATTTATTTCTGTGAGGAGCTGTCAACATAACTGTTGTGTTTTATATGTAGCTGTAATTGGAAATGTTGCATCCATTTAATTGGGCATGGTTTTGTGAGCACATAGGTGTAGGGCTCCAAGCATTCCTTACGTCTGAAGCTGTTAGCTGTATTTTGTAAAGCTTTATGGGACTTATGTTAAGAGAAGACGATAAAGAATTACTAGTAGGTAGATTTTTATATTGCTTATAGATAAGGCTAAGTTCTTGTCACTGATATTCGTAGTAAAAGTCATGGACAGATCACGGGCAATAAATAAAAATTCACGGCAGCCCGTGACTGTCCCTGACTCACTAAGAATATCCCTGACAAAAGGGGTAGGTGGGTTCAGCACCCACTGCTGCTGGGGCTCCTGGGTCCCCCACCGCTGCGATGGGCAGGAGCTCAGGGGTCTCTCTGCCTGTGGGACTGGGCTGCTGCAGGGTCCCCTCGCCCCCAGGGCAGCTGGGAACTGCAGGGTCCCCCAGCCGGTGGCCATGGCTGGGCAGCTGCAGGCCCCTCTCTCCCCCCCTGCCGCGGCTGGGAATGCAGCAGGGTCCGCCAGCTGCCCAGCCAGCAGGCAGCGGGGACTCCCGAGGGACTCCACAGTTGCTCAGCCATGGTGGGCAGCAGGGACTATCTGCAGCTGCTCAGCTGGGGCATCTGCAGGGTCCGCATGCCGCCTGCCACAGCTGGGCAGCTGCAGGGTCCCTCCACCAGGGCGAGAGCGGGGGGGGGGCTCACTGGGAACTCCAGCCCTGGGGCAGAAAATGTCACAGAGGTCAATGGAAGTCACGGATTCCATGACTTCCGTAACCTCTGTGACATAATTGTAGCCTTTCTTAGAGTGAAAATATGGTTGAGTGTGACCTGGTTTCATAACCCTATTTTTAAAGTTGTTTTTTATTCCTGTGATTCTCTAATGAAGTTGTAACTGAAATGAAAAGAAAGGGCTTATGCAATGGAAATGTATGAGGAGACAGGATTCCAGTTGTGATATTAACATATGATTGGACAATGTATAAGACATTCCAAACCACAAAGGACAAGATGAAATGATTGGTTAAAAACATGTTGTTAAGCAGGTTAAAACTGAAATGTAGGGTATAATGGAATATGACATTTGTCTTTGATTGGATAATCATAGTTACAAAACTAAACAATGTGAAGAAAGAACCAAGAAGAAATAACGGATAGAATTGTAAAATAAATTGGACTAGTGGAGCTGACAGACACTGGAGCCTGGATTAGTGAGTTTCCTCTCTGTATTGTGCTTGTTAATCCCAGATGTCTAAGCTTTGTTTAATAAACCAACAGATCTTATTATTTGATGTCTCATTTAATTAATGATCAAACAGAAGCCATTATTACAATTTGGCACTCCAGATATTGCACATCAGTTGTAGTATCGATTTGGGCTAGTTAAGGCAGGGTTGTGGCCTAATTATCCTGAGGTCCCTTCCAACCCTGATATTCTATGATTCTATGAAAGCAGTGGCAGTGCAGAAATTGTTACTCTAACTGCTTACAGGCCTAAGTGCATCTCAAAACACACCCAGCATGCCTGTCAGCAGGGCACCTTCTGGGGGCAGGAAATTAATTACTTAATAAGATATAATACATTTCTGATAATGAAACACTAAAACTTCGACACGTCAGAGCTCTGGAGTATAAAGAAAGAAATATCAGCTGACAGGTCACTACTTCTTTATAAAGGACTCCATATTTCAGAACATAGGGGTGGTTCACTTGCGTTAGATATAATTTATATAGCTGATCCCTGGATTTATGTATATGTGAGGTATTTACAGACTGAAATGGACTGGAAAGGTAAAGATTAAGACATAAAAGTTAGAGCCATGGAATATCTACTGATGGCATGTATGGCTCAGTTGTAAAGTTTAGAAGATGAGGGAACAGAATAAGAAATTGAAACATCAGATGGAAAAGCAACCTTAATATGTCCCTAGTTCATATCTTGGAAAAGCCTAAAAAGGAAGTGCAAACATGACAGTGAGGAGGTGAGAGAGGGAAGCAGGGGTTACTGTGGCAGGCAGAGGACCTTAAAAGTGCCTACTGAGTGGTTGAAGAACAGCTCACCGCAGCATATCAAAGCACTCTGGTTGATCCTAATAAGTATAGACCAGAACAAGATAGTCCACAAGAATAGCTTTGGGTATTAAGAGGGCAAATGGCAGCAGCTGGTCTTGGGGTTTACCCCTCTGAACCTCCTTATCTGGGCCTGCCTGAGGAGGATGACTGGGAAGTTTATTACCAGGAATGTGATTTGGAATGTGATGGCTCAGGGTTACACAAAAGCCCTAAGTTAGCGTTGTTTGTGGCAGCTGGTGAAGGGAAGAAAAAGAAGGGACAGAAAACAGGTTCTCCGGGAGGAAGGCTAATATCAGAGCTGGTACCTGCTACCACCAGAAG
Source organism: Mauremys reevesii (assembly GCF_016161935.1). NCBI lineage: Eukaryota > Metazoa > Chordata > Testudines > Geoemydidae > Mauremys > Mauremys reevesii. The sequence continues at coordinate 20,918,973 of NC_052640.1, read as the reverse complement.
ACCTGGAAGAGCAGGGTCTTGTCAGGGGAATTTGAGTACCAGTCCAGGGGAAAGCTTAGATGAGAAGGAAAGTTCAGATGGAGAGGAAAATATACCTAATGTCCCCTGACCAATATAGAAGCATTAATCTTTGTAGACCAGCATATTGGAATATGAAAACAGTTGATTTAATCATTCTGCTTGCTAGGAGGGTTAAAATAGCAGGCAGGGTAGTAATATCTTAATCAGGGAGATTTTAATTAATGTGTTACAAATTACTGTTGATAAAGATGCCTAAAATGCTCTCCCCAAAGACTATAGATTAGGGAGAATGTTGTTTAAGAACACTGTGAATATTCTCCAGCTGGGACTAACTGGAATAACACCCGTAACAATATTAATCAGTCTCTGGGAGAGCATCCCATGAACTACCATGAGTGGTTATCCTCTGTATGGGAATTAAATAGGTGGTTCATAATTGGCAGACCGACACCCCGTATGCAAATCTTTTACTTAATAATTCTGTTTTGGGAATTAAGAATACAGGGGAGTTGGTAGCTTCCAAGGGGGCTGGCTTTTGATGAAGTTCTCAGTTTAATGATCAAAGCACATCAGAGCATTGTGGCTGCCAAGGCTGAAGCTGAAATAAAGTGCAAGGTCTCAATGACACCCAGTGCAGTTCATATTTGTATCTCCACAGTATCACTTTTAAATGTGATTGTTGGGGTTTTGCCCAATGTGCAATATTCTATGTTCCATGGTTTCTCTGCTGCAGAGGTTCCCTTCCTTTTTTGGGCAAAGTTCCTCCCTTGCGTGATGCACTAGCAATGGGCTCCCCTTTTTCCATGTTCCCTTGCAGAATTTGCTGCCATCTCTCCTTTTACTTGCCCATTTTCTGCCTCTTTTCTCTTTTGTTTCTGTTCTGTGTATTTTTTGTCGTCCTCCCCCCCGCCCATCTTGTTTTGTGGTTCGGTTCCACTGCTGCCTAGGAAACTCCATGCTGTCAGGGTTGACTCCATGGGGCTCCCATAACCAAGATGAGTTCTGCAGTAGCAGAATAGAGAAGCTTAAATCAGTCAGCTGCTGCATGAGCCTACAGCGCTGTGTGAGCTGTTGCCATGGTAGTTTTCAGGTAGCTGAAAACCAGTAGTGCTGCTTCCATTGCTGTCACCAGTGGAGCTGTACCCAGGGTAGAAATGGTGGGCAATTTTAAGAAAATCTAGGCAAGGCATTGGTGATTAAATTAAGATGAGGTATCTGGGGAAACAAGTACCTGGATGCTCCCTCCATAATCCGAAGGAATTTAAAACCTTCTGAATGCATTGCAAGTGTTCCTTGGAATTCTTTAGCTGTAATGGTAGTTGTAAAAGGACACTCATATCATTAATAGTTTTGCCTCGTGGTTCCTGAATGATGTGTGCGTGGCTCTGGAGTGATTTTTTTGCATGGAGAAGGTTTACTACATTCAGAGATGTGATAACGTTTTAATTGTATCCATAACAAGGAAACATTAGCAGTAAATAATGTAACTGGGAGGCAAAAGAGGTGATCTCAGAAGGTGATTCAGCAAATCCAAGCAGTTTAGTATTGCTCAGGATGTTAAATAATTAACTACTTTTCCTTGTGGGGTCATTTTATGACCAGTAATATTTGTAACCATGCAAACTAAGCTAATGCTGAGAATATACAAACCTCAAACATCGGGGCATAAGCTGATCAGCTGTGAGGGTCAGGAATGAATCCTCTCCCATAGAGAGCATCATGGGCTCACAGTTAGCCTGTGGGTTTAAGCTTTATGAATTCCTGCATCTTAACCCAGTCCCAGCCTCCATGGCCACAGATGGTGAAGGCAGGGACAGAATTTGTTGGTGGGACCGTGCATGTGTTTCACACCCTGTGTGGTGCACAGTTCAGCTCCACAATGGCTCTGCGTGTGAGCATGCAGTGGCTGGTGGTGGGAGCAAGGCTGGAGGATCTGCAGCTGCACACATCTCCTTGCCCTGAAGGCAGGAGGGGTGAAGAGGGGTTGAGGTGGTGACAGTCTCAAGGAGGAGTTTCCTCAGTGGCCTGGGGGAGAGTTTTTTTTCCTCCAGCGTCTGCCCAGCTACTTAGGCTGAGTGCTGTGGAATGGATTTGCCCCTGTCTGTAAAATGTGGAGGATGATACTCAGTTGCCTGGCTGACTGGGGAGTCATGAGGATATGTTACATACTGATTGTAAAGCGCTTTAAAGGTAAAATGTGCTAAGTAGTGTTGTTATGTACAGCATGGCACAATTAGCCAGATCCATGACTTTTATATTACCCTCTCCTTGTGGCAGAATACCTGACTAGATGGCACTCCCTGTGTTCCTTGAATAAATGTTTGACCTAAAATCTAGTAGAGCTAAGGACTAAACATCCCTCTTAAGCCTTGTCTGTCCTGGGATTTTAGGATGAGATTTTCAAAAACACCAAAGTGATTTAGGAGCACAAATTCAGTGACATGACTTTCAATGGCACACCTGCTCCTATGGCATGTAGGCACTTCGGAAAATCCTTTCCCTCTCCCCCTGCCCCTCTTAGCACTGTGCAGCATGCTGCACTGTTGCAAACCCCTAATAGAGATATGAATTACACTTATGAGGCATGAATTTGTTGGGAATTGGTTACCCTGATTTCAAATTATGTCTATTTTAGGGGTTTACATTGGTGCAGATGTGTTGGTAACTAAAATCCCAGGCCATATTCACAAAGTTGCAAAATCCATGTCATTACAAGAGCTAATTGTTTCTCCAGCTGACCAGTTGAATGCTAATTACTTTGACAGATATTCATAGAATTTGTGTAAAATAAGGTGTCATCTTTGATTCCTGTTTGTCCTCAACTAGGCAGACCAGTCATACCAAGCATCTGTGTTGCACTGGAAAGGTGAGGCTTGAAGAATAGCATTGACATAAATAAAGACAAGAGTTCTTAAACAAAACTCTTCCTGGATATAATGCAAAGGTTATCAAACGACTTGGATGGTCTGGGATTTAAGAACTTTGTTGAACTGTTTGTGCATACATAAAGTCACAGGCCTGAAGAGATGGGTAGCCAGATTTGGCTAGGATGGATCACTGACAGATTTCTGGAAACCATTGTAAAAACTGCAGAAACAAAGAAGTGAACTTCAAAAACCCGCTGGCAGTTAAAATAAAGCAGGTCTGGGCAACCAAGGAGACAAGATCTGTCTTTATTTTGCATGTGCAGTGCTTGGGGGAGTGGGGGGAAAGAGATTATATTAATAGAGATGATGATATCTTAAGCATTTCCTAAACGGTCATCTTTCCTTTTATTAGGCAGATATGTTCTCTGGAGCTATATTTATCCAAATGGCCATGGGGCTAAATCTTTATTTGGCAATAATCATACTGCTGGCTGTTACTGGTCTTTACACTATCACAGGTGAGTTTGTGGAACAGATAGATACATTCAAAACAAGTTAAAAGGGGATCCAGAAAGATGAAAAGGGGAGTGGGGTGTTAGTGGGAAGAAATGAGAGCACGAAAGGGGAGAGGTATATGTGCATGAGAGAGAAAGAAGGGGACAAGGAGAGGTGATTCCCACTAAGGCATTAGCAGAGGAGCTCACACATTTTTCTGGCCTTTCTTTGCCCGTAGGTGGCCTTGCTGCTGTGATTTACACAGACACCTTACAGACCATCATCATGCTGGTGGGATCCTTTATTCTCACAGGATTTGGTAAGTAAATCTGATGAACGAGAGCTGGAATGTTCAGCTACAGCCCCCAGTGTCCTGTGGAAGTGGATCCAGCTCTGTGGAGTCCTGACAGGTTAACAGCTGAGGCGCTCCGATTGCTTCATGTATTTGCTGGGGGGAAGGGGAGAGCCCTCCTGTCGTCCTGACCATTGCACCTTCAACACATGTGGGAATGTATAATATTAAAGTAGGACCAAGGTTCTGAGTCTGTGGTCCATGGACGTCTGGTGCAAAGTGGGAAGCTGGTTGGACATACAGTATGGCTGCGCCTTGTTTCCAGCTGCTAAATTGCATGAAGAAAGCTCAAATACATTAAATATTTATGCAAGTTCTGTAGTTACCATAGGGATGACATTGAGAGTGGCGGAGGAGGTGGGCCATGTGATTGTGAATAGGAAGTTGGGTATCCACAAGATCACATGGGTACTAAAATGCAGTCCACCTGCGAAACAGAACCCTAGTATTTAGGGGTCAGCCTACATAATTAATCAAGAGGAGGTAGTAAAGGCAGGGAGCCCTGTGAGGCTGTAATTTCCTCTCCCTTACCTTGTAGCTTCTTACTGCTTGGTCTTCCTCTTGGTAAGCTTTTCAGTTAAATGAAGTTGTCTCCCTGCTTCACAATAAACATTTCGGATTGACTTCATCTGGTGGACTCTGCCTCTGGTCCTCATCTAGGTCAGGCAGCGTGGCGATATTATACCTACATTATACTTTCTGGCAAGGTGTAAGCAGGTATCTGGGGCATGGGAAGGACAGTGAAGTATAAAGGAATCTTTAGAAGGAAAGTCACTGTGGTGCCTTGCTTTTGAGAGTGTTCATAGCACATATTTTGATGTGTTCTGACAATGTTGATCTCTGTTGGGCAGGTTTGTCACACTGATAGCATGGAGTTTTCTCCTGGTACTCTTCCATTCTATCAGGAATTTCAAGCATCTTTATGTTGTTTTTCAGCATTTGCCAAAGTAGGAGGATATAAGGCCTTTATGGAGAAATATATGAATGCAATTCCAGGAAACACCTCATATGGAAACATTATCATTGACCCAAAATGCTACACCCCTCGGGCAGATTCTTTCCACATCTTCCGAGACGCGATCACTGGAGACCTGCCATGGCCGGGGCTTACCTTTGGCTTGAGCATCCTTGCTTTGTGGTACTGGTGCACAGATCAGGTAGTGTAAAGGCAACAATTGGAAATGCAGAGCATTCTAAAATCTGTGGTGTAGCTGGACTGATCTCTCTCCCACCCCACCCCCTATGCCTTTATCTCCTTAGGGCAAGGTGATTTTTCTCTGTAGCTTTTAAATGCTCAACCCTTTCTATGTTAAGTCAATGGTGTGTGTGTTCCTTTACTACTCTTTGCATGCCATGCTGAGTATATGCTCTGTGTGTGATGCTTTTCTCCCTTTCTTGTGACCTGTTAAATGAACATTGAGGATCTAGTTTTCAAATGTGGGCATCTTAATAGGATATCAACATAAATATAATGACCTTTATCAATTTGGGTATAGACCTGGCTTCCCATCCAGTTGTACTAGGTGTGTCTTGTATGTGTGCTGCTGGAATCTCCTTGCATAAACAATGCTGGGCAGATGGTCTGTGTATGTCAGTCCCGCCGTGCCAGGCTGGGAGACTTGTCCATTTCTTTCTTTTCCTTTCCTTCTTCTCCTTAGGTCAACAGTCCTTCCCGTCTCCAAAAATGATCAAACCAGTATGTTTCAGAAGGAGAATATACTACTGTAATTGTGCAGTATTGCATACCATGTGTTCTTCCAGCCCCCAGCTAGTGATCAGATTTGAAAGCCTTTATAAATTGTATCCTAGCTAGTGTAATTATGTCTGCTGTTCTTATTCATTTAAATGTCTAATCCCTTTTGAATCTTCCTAAGCTACTTGGTTCAATAATATCCTGTGGCAGGGAGTCTCACAGGTTAAACGTACATTGGACAAAAGTGTTTCCTTTTATCCATTTAGATTTGTTCTAAGGCCTTCAAGTGCCCTTTTGTTTTTCTGATTATGGGAAAGTGCAAATTGGAACACAGTTTAAAGAGTCTCATTTGTGCCTTGGTGTGCCCGGCGTCGTGTGTGGGTGACAAAGCTGGAGTCATTCGCATCTACTGTCTCATTGACAGGTTATTGTTCAACGATGTCTCTCAGCCAAGAACATGTCCCATGTGAAGGCCGGCTGCGTCATGTGTGGGTACCTGAAGCTGCTGCCCATGTTTGTGATGGTGATGCCTGGGATGATCAGTCGAATTCTGTACACGGGTGAGACCTAGTACTGTAGCCCCCTCATTCTCTTCTCATTCCTCTTCCAGCCCCACTCAGTTTTCTCTTCACTGTTCCCTCCCCCCCACTCCTTCAGCTCCTCTCCTCACTCAGACCCCCAAAAGACATGCACACACCAGCTGCTCCCACAAAATAAGAAGCTACTGCTCTTTTCTCTGTTCCCTGCTCAGGGCTCCACTGTCCCTGGTGCAGAACAGGAGTCGCAGAGTCTGTCTCTCTCCTGCCCCCTTTGTTGGTAGCATTTCTACTCTACCTGAGTGGGTGAGAAACACTCCTGTATGCGACTGATGTTTTGCCGGGGCAGAGGGAGTGGTGCCTGGATCCCAGAGAGGAGTGTTCCCAGGTCATGGAAATGCCTATGATTTGCATGCTGCCTGAGCTCAGTGTGAGCGCAATACCAGTTGGTTTTTTCTCTTTCCACTGAGGTGTGTGTACAACAACAGAGGAGAGCAGGTGGTCTGAGCAGAAGAGGGCCTTTCAGAGCACACACTAATTTTGCTCTGGCCCCTGAGCCCCGATTTTGCAGTCCTCACATTATTCAGTCCCGACTTCCTGTGCAGTTCGGCTTGACCTCAGCAACATCACTATTCCCCAACTAGAAAAGAAGTGATGCAGGAATGGAATTCCTTCCCACAGCTGCAATCAGGCAAATAAATCCAGTGGTTTAGCATGAAGATGGGTTTGGGAAGTTCTCTTGACTTGTGGGTAACTTGCTGCTATGATCCCAGGTAACCCTGTCTTGTTATCTTTTTCTCAGATATGGTGGCTTGTGTCGTGCCCTCAGAATGTGAGAAATACTGTGGCACCAAAGTTGGCTGTTCAAATGTTGCTTATCCAAAAATGGTGGTGGACCTTATGCCGAATGGTAAGATGTTGCTGTGATAGCGTTTTTGTGGGTAAAACATGGGTGGCAGATTAATAGAAGTTGGGTGTTGTGGGGGAGAGATTCCCAGACTTGGAATTCGGCTATCAGAACTAGGGGCCTGCATTCTCATTTAGTCTGATTTGACATTGTCAAAGTGCAAGAGCACTTTCTTGAGTTATCAGGGCTCAGCTATTGTAGGCCTCAGATCATTCCAATATACACAGTATATTCCTATACATGCCATGCGTTACGTCATAGATGCCAGATGGTTACAGACTAGCCGTGGCAATCTTGCTTATTTGCAAACATGAGCCAATAAGACACTGCTGGCGTTGGCCTTGTGAGAGAGGTTGGCCTTGTGAGAGGGGTAAATCTGGCCTTAGTAGTTGTCAGCTGCTAAGAAGCTGCCTCTGCCAGGATCTCTGGGGATGTCCTTGCAGTTCCTCTGCTAACCTCACTGGGTTGGGAAGAGAAAGTACAGCCCTCCTGGTGCACAGCCATTGGTACATTATAAGGCCTATTCAATTTTGCAGAACAATGCACCTCTGGAGGGAGATAGGCATACATACAAGGAAAAATGAGAAACTTCTGCAGACAAGTATAGGCCTTCATGTTATGCCTGTGGTTTGCAAATGGACCACTAAGAAGGGATGGGTTTGTGGAGACTTAGGCCACAGCCAGGAGGGCTGCTTCTCAGCTGTCTGAATTAGGATAAGCTACTTGAGGGAGGCTGCTTGTGCTGAACTCAGCTTGAGGTCTGTTTTCCTCACTTCTCACTGGCACCAGTCTCTCACTGTAGGAAAGTTGCATCATTCCTGGAAGAGGAGCTAGGAGAGCCAAGGCCCATACACATGGGGCCTCTGCTTTACTCTGGCCTATGAGTTTGGCAGATTTTAGAAGGGTACAGCAGGGAACGTTTGAGAACTCAGTGCATGCAGAGAAGACTGCCCCTCCCTGGGAAGAGACTGCTAGACAGTGATGCAGGTGGGTTTGGCCTCAGACCATTAAGAGAGAAGTGAGCTGAAGAAGTAGCCCGCTAGACGCAGGGATGTGAGCAAGAAGCAAAGGGAAAGATGGCCAGGGAAACATGAGAGTAGGAAGGTCTGTAGAGAGAAGGGACAGATAGTTGCCCTGACAAAAGATAGCACCTCGAGTTAAATTCATTAAAAGGCAGCAGGGCTTTGTGGAGGGTGTAGGATGTGTAATGCCAAGATGAAAAGCTTGGCTTTCAATGAGATCCAAAGCAGCTTAGATCTATAAACTGAAGCAGCAGCTGTCACCCATCAGCAACTCAGTGGGAACCTGCCATTTCTCTCAGATAGGAGGAAATGATCATCCATTGCATCAGAGCCTCGTTTGTGAGCTAGGGGAGAAAAGGTAGAGTGGTCACAAGGGGCCTTTGACTTAAATATCTAAGTCTAGAATACATTTTTAAAGTTTACCCTGGCGTAACTGCAAACTGAGTTTGGATCAGGGATTGAGAATTGAGATAACTGACATTTCCCTATTAGGTAGACCTCTGATTATCAATGTCTGGGTTTCTTACCGCTTCCCTTGATTGGTTTTGCTGTGCCCCTTGTGGAGTCATCTCTTGCAAGTTGCATGTAATGCTGGTATCTTCTCTTGAGTATCATAATGCTGTTTGATGATGTACCCCTCTAGGGGCAATTCCTGGTGGTGTTCTTTCTCTCCCACTGACCCAGAGTCCAGTCAGGCAGTATAAACAACAAGAGTGTACATTTCTGGGAGTGTCTCTTACGCCTGACATTGCAAATACACACAACCATTATCCATCTCCTAACAGCCCAGCCTGGGTATTATGTGGTATTGTAAATGTTGTGCTTCCTGACCTAAAAGGCACCATTACCTTCCATCTGCAGTAGGGTATCATGAAGTTGTCATAAGCTGGGCATGCTTCATTTACTAACAGATAGCTGGGTTGGGGGAGGTCAGATCATGCGCTCAGAGATGTCACTTATGGAGCATTCCTAGTGACTGACCCTCCCCAGCTCAGGTGGTGTCTCTCTCTGTGTTTCAGGCTTGCGAGGTCTGATGTTGTCAGTCATGTTGGCCTCTCTCATGAGCTCCCTGACTTCCATTTTTAATAGTGCTAGCACTCTGTTCACCATGGACATCTACACCAGAATACGAACCCGGGCATCTGAGAGAGAGCTCATGCTGGCTGGGAGGTAAGTGTTACTGCCCCCCTTCCCAGCATTAGGAACCTGTACCCTTCAAAGTTCACCTTTAAGTGCCTTGATGAACAACCTTTTTTCACTGAATGCATGTGATGCAGCAGTGACCTCTTGTGGCCTGACAGCTTAATCCCAGGTGTGTCTTTCTCGATATTCTGTGGGGTGGTTTCCAGGCCATGTTTCTTATTTAAAGATTAATCTGAGGTGTCTATTCCATACAGATATTCCAGGGGATCTATTTAAATTTAATTCCAAGATGCCAGGTAGACAAAGCTACAGCATCAGTAATATTCATTAGCTATGCGCTGATTTCTCTTTTATTCATCTCTCTCTGCTGTTTTGTGATTGCTGTGTTTATTTGTGACTTATTGATTTATTGTTTTGAGAGCAGAGTTCTCATTTTGAATTGACTGAGAGCTGATGGATCGGGTGAGATTTCATTGCCGGTTGGTCTTTTTCCCCAGTGCTGATGGCTGATTACTGTTATTTTTGCTGATGTTTTAATGCTGGTTGAATAACACAATGACTTGTTAAATTGCTGATTGGTTCATTGTGATTTCTGTATTTCTGATTGATGTTTATAAATAGGTGGCTAACAGATTTTTTGATTGGCTGTATTTGCAGATTATTTATCTTAGCTTTAATTGGTATCAGCATTGCTTGGATTCCTGTGGTGCAGTCAGCTCAGAGCGGGCAGCTCTTTGATTATATACAGTCTATCACCAGCTACCTGGGGCCACCCATTGCTGCTGTCTTCCTGCTTGCTATCTTCTGTAAGAGGGTCAATGAGGAGGTGAGTACAGGCTAGGAGAAGAGCTCTGTGTGCAGAAGTTCACAAAAGACATTCATCTGTGCACTGGAACAACTGCCCTTTCTTAGTTTCAATTTGATTCTCAATTTCTTTGAGGCTATTCCTGCTACAGGCCAGTGCCTGAGGTTCCAAAGCAGAATTCTTGAGGGGCTTTTAGCTCAGTTGAGGAATCCTCATACTCCCCTTCCACCACATATATGTAAATGTACATGGACTTTATTAGCTCCTAGACAGCTGTGAAGCTGGAACCACCTACTGTTTTTCACTGTGACCTGTGCTGAAGGGATAATTTCTGGGAAACAGTGCTTTATTGCAACCTTCTAGGTCAGTAGTTCTCAAACTGTTGCACTTGTGACCCAATTCACATAGCAAACCTCTGAGTGCGACCCCCCTTATAAATAAAAACACATGTTTTTAACACCATTATACATATATTTAACACCATTATAAATGCTGGATGCAAAGCAGGGTTTGGGGTGGAGGCTGACAGCTCGTGACCCTGCATGTAATAACCTTGTGACCCCTGAGGGGTCCCAACCCCCAGTTTGAGAACCCCTGTTCTAGGTTCTCTATGGGTTCTGTAGGCTTCAACAAGGAAGGGGAAAGTCCTGTGGTTAAGCTGCTGGACTGGAACTCACGAGATCTGGGTTCTATTCCCAGTTGTGCCACAGACGCCCTGTGAGAACTTAGGCAGGTCACTGCCGGCTTGAATTTCAGAGGTGCTGAGCACTCAGAACAACTCCCTCAGAAGTCAGTGGGAACTGTGTGCTCAGCGCCTCTGAAAATCACTCCAATAATAGCTCTGTAGCTGTTTCCCCAGTTGTAATGCTGAGGATAATACTTGCCTATGAGGATAAATTCATTAATGTTTGTGAGGCGCACAGATGCGATGGTGAGGAAAGCCAATAGATAAACAATATAACACTGTTTCGAGGTGGGATTGGAGCTTTCTAGTTACTTTGACTCCTTTCTAACACTACTCTTTCTCTAGACATTGGTGAATATAGTACTAGTGCTTAGATACTTCCTAATCAGGGATGTTCCATTTCCAGTCACTGCTTGGTTGAACCTCATGGTTAATGGATCAGATCCTGAGGCCCTTATTCAGGGAAGTCTTCCGTTGATTTCAGTTGGAATTTTGCCTGAGTAAGAGTGGATTAAGAATTAGTAAAACTCTTAGCATTTGGTCAAAAGCGCAGTCTTAATAAGAATAAATACTGGGAACAAATAAAAGTCACAGAGATTTGAAGCACTGCCTGGATCATGGACCGATATTTATTTAGTATCCAAGACTAGACTTTTCTGAAAAGTTCTTATTTTTATGATAAATTGAGGTTCTCATCTTGTCTTATTTCAATATTTTTTGTGATTTTTTTTCTGACCATTTAATAATAAATTTGTTCTAACTAGAAAGTTTCCAGCAGGATTTTTAATTCAGTACCACTGTCATTAGTTGTCTCCTTTTTAGCATATAGGCCAAATTTACTGCTGGTTAAGTGAGTGCAATTGCACTCACAAGTCAATAGGGCTGCACCTGTTTACTTCAGAAATGAATTTGGCTCTGTATATTTTGTTTATATTTATGATATTCAGAATAGAGAGCGACTGACAGAGTAAACACATGGATAAGGAAAGACAGTTCTCTGAATGTTCAAAGGTTTTGGTTCAGATAATGCTCGGTCCTCATCTGACATTCTCCAGACTTCAAAAACAGCTTGTATGTGAGCTGTGTTGTAGGGGCAGGGGATTTTACTCTCTTCATAGTTTATTAAAGTCAGAAAGGACCTTTTATGATGATCTTGTCTGCATAACACAGGCCAAAAAATACCACCCAAGACCTGGGGCAGGGTATACTTATCAATCTTATTGGCATATGTCAAGATGGGAGAAGATCGTTATTTATCTGTATTGTAACTGTTGTTCTTCAGGATATGGGTGTACATATATTGCACTCAGGTGTGCACATGCCCAGTGCACCAAAGTTGGAGAACTTTGCCTAGCAGTACCCGCGGGGCGGCGCTGCCCCAATCCCCCCTCAGTTTCTTCATACTGGATGTCAAGAGTAGAAACTTTGATGTAGAGGGGACAGAATGTGGGTCATGCAATATGCATTTCCTTCATCCCATCTTGAAGAACAAGTTACAATATAGGTAAGTAACTATATTTTCTTCTTCAAATGGTTGTAGATGTTTAGTCCACTCTTGTCCACAAGCTGTCCTCATAGGAGGTTGAACTTGGAATATACTTAGATGATTGCAGGATTGCCCTCCTGAAGTTTTATCTGACGTAGATGCAGTGGTAATTATATAACACTTGGTAAAATTATGTACAGAAGACCAGGTAGCAGCCCTGCAAATGTCCAATATTGAACCATCACTGATCAATCCTATTGACATCACTTGGGCCCTCGTCAAATGAACCCACGATCTTTGTGGAGGCACGGTCTCAGCTATTTCATATGCGGATGGAATGCAAGAAGTTATCTATGGAAACTATTTGCCCAGAAATCGCCTGTTCCTTCATTCAAAGAGCATAGGAGATAAACAGATGAAGCAATGCCCAAAGAGGCTTAGTACAGTCGAGGTAGAATGCCAACCATTGCCTTGTATCCAGCAACTGAAGGTACTGTTCATCTGGGTTGGAGTGTGGTTTAGGAAAACATCAGTAAATAAACCATTTGGTTAAGGTTAAACTACGAAACCACTTTCTAGAAAAATTTTGGATGCGGCCATAAAGCTACTTTGTCATCGAAAAATTGTATGTACTGGGGCTCTGCCATGAAGGCCTGCAGCTTGCATACTCTTGTAGATCTCATAGCTATAGGGAAGGCTGGATTTTCATACAGGAGGAACAGAGAACAGAGATTTCAACCGACACCCATAAGAGCAGCCAGGACACTATGAAGGGGTCCCACAAGGGAACTGGCTTTTTCACAGGCAGGTGGAGATGAATGATTCCCATTTGAAATCTCACCACCATGGGGTTTTTGAAAACTGACTTTACTTGGATGGGTGGATGAAATGCCAAAATTTCTGCCAAGTGAACCTTTAATATGCTGAGGAAGAGACCAGGAGTCTGAAGGTGTAATAAGTACTCCAAAATGCCCTCAATGCCATCCAGCATTGGCTGAATTCCCCGAGCAAGTGCCCAAACTGAAAAATGTTTACTAAGGCGACTTACTTGGTTAAGTGGAGAGGGCTTTCTGCTGTTAAGCAACACCTGATGAACAGCTTCTGAACATCATTCCTCCTCCTTATCTAGCCATGTAACATCCACACTGTGAGATGCAGAATACGAAACTCGACCCTAGTGCTGAAGTCTGTAGGTCAGGATCAGGGGCGGCTCTAGACATTTCGCCGCCCCAAGCACGGCGGCATGCCGCGGGGGGCGCTCTGCCGGTCGCCGGTCCCGCGGCTCCAGTGGACCTCCTGCAGGCGTGCCAGCGGAGGGTCCACTGGTCCCGCGTGGCTTCGGTGGAGCCGCAGGACCAGCGGACCCTCCGCTGGCACGCCTGCGGGAGGTCCACTGGAGCCACCTGCCGCCCTCCCGGCCACCGGCAGAGCGCCCCCCGCGGCATGCCGCCCCAAGCACGCGCTTGGCGTGTTGGGGTCTGGAGCTGCCCCTGGTCAGGATGAAGATATGAGAGGCCAAAACTGATAGACTGAGAAGGTCAGAGAACCAACATTGCCTTGGCCAGGCTGGAGCAATGAGAATCAGTTGGCATGGTTCAATTTCAGGTTGAGAATGAACTGTGGGATGATTGGGATCAGAGAGAAGGCATACATTAGAGCTGATCCATGATTGATATGGAAGGTGTCAGTAAGGAGCCTGGCCCAAGATCTGCTCAAGAGCAAAATGAATATCACTTCTGGTTGTCTTGGCAAACTGGTCAACAGTTGGGAATGCACCATTCCACAGAGATGGACCTCAATACAAGATGTCAGAGACCACTCATGATTTTGGGAGAAATTCCTGCTGAGGTGATCTGCCAAGTGATTCTGAGCCCTAAGTAAGTTATTGGCTGTGGGAATGATGCTCTCCCAGATGCAGAACTGCCAATACTTTATTGCCTCCTGACACAGCAAGTTGGAGTGAGCTCTACCCTGCTTGTTCTCATAATATATTGCAGTGTTATTGTTAAGCACATGAACTGCTGTACTACTGATGTGATCCCAGAAGGCTCAGCGGGCATTGTAAATGGCCTGAAGCTCAAAGACATTGATGTGGAGGGAAACTTCTTGTTCTGAGCACAAGCCCTGAATTTTCAACGCTCTTAGATGTGTTCTTCAACCTATTGATGATGGCACTGGTGACTATAGTCCTTGTCAGTGGAGGACATGCAAAGGGAACATCCAGGCATATGTTGCTCAAAACTGCTGTAGGGAGTCCAGGATCTCCAGAGGCACTTAGACAAGACTGTCCAACAGTTGACAACTTTACATTTGAAGAAGGCAAAAGCACAGTCTCACATGCTGGTCTATGAAAGGGCATGCAGCCATATGATGTATATGATGCAGCCATATGATGGAGTCCCTTCGAGCTCTGCAGTAGTCCTGCTTCGTCTTATGAGACCTCTTCCTCGGAGGACCTGAGGAAGGAGAACAGTTTCTGTTAGGAGAAGCACCGAATCTTGAGCCAGGAGTCATATTTCATGTCTGCTCTGAAAGAGAGCACAGAGCTATATGGTATGAAGAAGTCCCTAGTGCTGAGGACCTCACAGCCTACTTTGAGAGGTGTTGTTTCAGACGCAAGTCCCTCGCTAACCTGAGTCCTCCTCTTAAAGGACTTGCATATAGAACACCTCTCATTATTGTGCCCTTCTCCTAGGCACAACAAACACCATGAGTGGGGTTCAGTGTTGGGGATAGCAACCCCATACAATGGACAATGTTTAAATCACGGTAAGAGCATCACCCAGTGCAACGAACTAGCTAGCTTAACTATTTTAACTAAACCTAAGGGTACTACTAGACTACACTAAGAAAAAAATGGTTACTTACCATTTCGTAACTGTTGTTCTTCGAGATGTGTTGCTCATGTCCATTCCAACAGGCGTGTGCATGCACCACATACATGATCGTCAGAAGGTTTTACCCTAGCGGTACCCAGCGGGTCGTATGTGGAGCCCCCTGGAGTGGCGCCTTCATGGCGGTGTATATAGGCCCCTGCCGATCCGCCGCCTGTTCAGTTCCTTCTTGCCGGAATACTCTGACAGAGGGGAGGCGAGTGGGATTTGGAATGGACATGAGCAACACATCTCGAAGAACAACAATTATGAGATGGTAAGTAACCATTTTCTCCGAGTGCTTGCTCATGTCCATTTCAGTAGGTGACTCCGAAGCAGTTTCCTTGGAGGAGGGGTCGGAGTTCACCGAGTTGCTGACTGAAGTATTGCTGTGCCGAAGGCCGCATCGTGTCTCACCTATTGAGTGATGGCCTAGTGCGACATGAAGGTGTGGATGGAAGACCATGTTGCTGCCTTGCATATGTCCTGAATAGGGACTTGCGCGAGGAATGCAGCACGTAGCACGTTCTGATGCAAGACATGATCCACGATGAAATGCGCCGAGATGAGATGGGAAGCCCTCTCATCCTTTCGGCGATTGCAATAAAGAGCTGAGGTGACTTATGAAACATCTTTGTGCATTCAGTGTAGAAGGCTAGGGCATGCCTGGCGTCCAGAGAATGAAGTACTTGCTCTCTGTTGCTGGCATGAGGTTTAGGAAAGAATACCGGTAAAAATATATCCAAGTTTACATGAAAATGTGAGACTACCTTGGGTAGGAATGCTGGGTGAGGGCGTAGTTGCACCTTGTCTTTATAAAAAAGATGGAGGCTCAGAAGTCACCGCTCTGAGTTCAGAGACCCTTCTGGCTGAGGTTATGGCCACCAGAAAAGCCACCTTCCAGGACAGGTAGGATAGAGGGCAGGTCGCCATGGGCTCGAAAGGGGTCTCCATAAGTCTGGAGAGAACCAGGTTGAGATCCCATTGGGGAACAGGCTGCTGCACCTGCGGATAAAGCCTGTCCCAAGCCCTTGAGAAACTGACCAACCATGGGATTTCCAAAAACCAACCTACCCACCACGCCTGGGTGGAAGGCTGAGCTGGCAGCCAGGTGCACCTTAATAGATTATATCACCAACCCCTGTTGTTTCAGGTACAGAAGTGTGGTGTTGCATGATGAGGTCCAGGGGCATAGGAAGGGCTACTGGCCTGTCCACTGATTGTTTCAGCAACGTGGTGAACCAGTGCTGGCAGGGCTACGCTGGTGCTATGAGGATCACTGAAGCCCTGTACTGCCAGACCTTGAGTATGAGAGGGAAGGGCGGGAACGCATATAGCAGATGACCTGTCTATGGGAGGTAAAAAGTGTCTGCTATGGAGCCGTGGCTGTGGTTCTGAAAGGAGCAGAACAGCTGGCACTTTCTGTTGCTCCACGTCGCAAACAGGTCCATGCAGGGATAGCCCCACCTCTGGAAGATGGGAAGGGCAATGTCCGCTCTGAGTGACCACTCGTGAGTGTTGAACGAGCGGCTGAAGTGGTCCGCTAGTTGGTTCTGTGCTCCTGGCAGATATGAGGCCTGTAGCTTGATGGAGTGTGCGATGCAGAAGTCCCACAGTCAGAGAGCTTCCTGGCACAGGGAAGAGGAGCGAGTACCGCCCTGTTCGTTTATATAGAACATCGCTGTGGTGTTGTCCGTCATCACTGAGACACACTTGCCCTGAAGATGGGCCTGGAACATCTGGCAAGCCAGGCGAACCGCTCTCCGCTCCCTGACATTGATATGCAGTGATAGTTCTGGTTGTGACCACAGGCCTTGAGTTCTGATACTGCCCAGGTGTGCTCTCGAGCACATCTCCAATGCGTCCGTGACCAGCGACAGTGAGGGCTGAGACTTGATGAAGGGCACTCCCACACAGACCACCTGAGGTTTTAGCCACCAGTTCAGGGACTCGAGAATCTGGGGTGGGAGGGTCACCAGTCTGTCCAGAGGGTCCCGGCTTGGTCTGTGTACGTTTGCCAACCAAGCCTGGAGGGGGCGAAGGCACAGTCTGGCGTGTTGTACTACATATGTGCAGGCCACCATATGCCTCAGAAGCTTCATGCAGTTTCTGGCCATAGTTTTGGGAAACTGGCGGAGGCTCTCGATGATGCCCCTGGTGCTTTGGAACCGGGACTCGGGCAGGGAAGCTCTGGCTTGAGTGGAGTCCAGGAGAGCCCCAATAAATTCTATTTTTTGGGTTGGGGCTAGGGTAGACTTGGGCCAGTTCAGAATGAGCCCCATTCTGCTGAAAGTGGTACGTGCCAACACCACGTGCTCTTGCACTCGAGAATCACCCTTGATGAGCCAGTCGTCCAGGTACGGGAAGACCTGTACCTGGCATTTGCGGAGGAAGCCCGAATCGGAGTACAGTGAACTGGTAGTGTCAGCCACTGACCACAAATTTCAGGAATCATCTGTGCGCTGGAATAATTGATATATGGAAGTAAGCATCCTTCAGGTCGAGGGTGGCATACCAGTCCCCCGGATCCAGTGAAGGAATGATCATGGCCAGAGAAACCATACGAAACTTCAGCTTTCTTATAAATGTGTTGAGGTTTTGCAGTTCCAGGATAGGACTGAGCCCACCTTTGACATTGAGGATGAGGAAATATCAGGAGTAGAATCCCCTGCCCCATAACTCCTGAGGAACCTCCTCTATCACCCCTAGAGTGGACCCCAATGGTGCTAGGCGCAGTACTGAAGCGATGGGGCATCATGGTGGGTTTGTCCTGGTGCCGGGTAGGTGGTGCCACAGAGGGTGCTGCTATCAGTGCTGCAAACGGAGTTGCAGGCGGTGCTGACATCAGTGCCCGAAGTGGTGCAGCGGATGTACCAGGCATTGGCACTGCAGGATGAGCCAGGCCTTGTGCCATCTGCACCTGAACCAGTGCCTGGGAATGCAAGGCGGGGGACTATGCCATCATGGCAGTCAAGTCCTGTGCACCTCAGAAGTATCTGGTGTGGAGGGAAGGTTCAGGTCCTCCTCCAGCACCTCCCGGACTGGGGAGTCCACCGATACTGGACTTGACGGACCTCCCCTTGAGGCTGGAGTCAATGGTGTCAGGACTGATGGAACAGCCTTCTGGTGTCCCGGCATAGGATGTACAGCACCGGTGTCCTGTTTGCTCTTCTTGGTGGGGAAACGGCCCCCTTTGCCTTTTTCTTCTTATGCGGCACTGGGGATTGTGATCGGTGTTGCACTGATGAGCCGGCCTTGCACACTGTGGAGAAGTGCCGATGCTCCTTATGCAGGTCGTGCCGAGGTGTCCTGCACTGAGGCTGGTGCGCTGTGCACCGGGGCTGCTGGTGCCGCCTCTTGTGCAGGTTGAGGCCGAAGAGCGGACTTCATTAAAAGGAGTTTCAGCCGATAGTCTCTCTCCCTTTTGGTTCTGGGCTTGAAGCCTCTGCAAATACTATACTTGTCCTGCAAATGTCCCTCTGCCAGGCACTTCAGACAAGTGGCGTGCAGATCCCCCCTGGGCATAGGCTTACCACACCTATCACACGGCTTGAACCTGTGGGGCTGCGGCATGCCCTAGTGAGGGGGAAAAACTTAGCCGGGGGGGGACACCCCAACTTAAACTAACTACTATAATAACAATTAACAACTATGTACAGGAAGAATCACTAGGAAAGCACTTGCTAAAGCAAGAGACAAAGGTAATAAGGTAATAATTGGAGATATACCAATCTCCTAGAACTGGAAGGGACCTCGAAAGGTCATCAAGTCCAGCCCCTGCCTTCACTAATTTTTGCCCCAGATCCCTAGTGGCCTCCTCAAAGATTGAACTCACAACCCTGGGTTTAGCAGGCCAGTGCTCAAACCACTGAACTATCCCTCCCCTGTTGCTCCAATGACCGTCAGTGGCGGTAAGAAGGTGGCGGGTCGGCATGCGCTGCCATGAAGGCGCCACTCCAGGGGGCTCCACAGCTGACCTGACGGGTTCCGCTAGGGGTAAAACCTTCCAATGATCATGCACGTGGCACGCGCACACGCCTATTGGAATGGCTATATATGGTAAGTTCCCAGAGAAACTGAGATAAACAGTGTGAGGTAAATCACCACACAGAATGCTCCGACTCTAGCTGTGGGCAATGAGAAGGAACTGAGAAGGGTAGGGGCAGTGTTGCCCTTAAATAGACAGGGAAGGGGCTAGAGCCCCAGGGCCTGAGCACCATCCCAATGACTACTGCTAGGCAAAGTTTTCCAGCTTTGGTGTGATGGGTGTCTGAGAGGAATACACATCTGCAGCCACTTGAGGAAGAATCTTTACTTCTAATGTCTGAGTGCAAATTCCATGTAATTCTTGAGAGAGAATTTCTTTTAAAAACAAGTTCTGCAGTGCTGCTATTCTCTTTTAGAACCTTTGCCAGTAACCCAGCTAATAAAGTAGCAAGCATAGGCTAGCACCCACAAGCCACCCTACAGGTAACCTGTGTGTAATTTCAAATGTGGGAGGCCGGGCTCAAGGTTCTAAGATGCAGTTTTATACAGAAAGACAAGAATTACTTTTAAAGTCAGGAAAAGCATTTGGCCTTTTCAAAGGCTTTTGGAGATTCTCCTGATGTCCTAGCCCAGTACATTTTAATAACTGGTTTGGTTCTGGCCAATAAGAAGGCTCATGTTCCTCTATTCTTAACCACTTGTTGCTGTAGGTTGCTCACATGTCCAATGGCAGCATTACATATTGCACTGATATTAAAAGAGGTGATGTATTTCTATATCCTCAACAGCTCTTTCTGATCATTCTGCAGGTCACTTTCTTTTGCAGAAAGCGACAAAGAGTCCTGTGGCACCTTATAGACTAACAGACGTTTTGGAGCATAAACTTTCGTGGGTGAATCCCCACTTCGTCAGATGCATGTAGTGGAAATTTCCAGAGGCAGGTATAAAGATGCAGGCAAGAATCAGTCTGGAGATAGAGTTAGAGTTACTATGGTGCGGTGTGTGGTTGCTGGTGAGAATACCATAGTAACTCTAACTCAGGAACCAATCCATGCAACAAACCTTGATGCCAACTCTGCCCACATATTTACACCAGCAACACCATCACAGGGCCTAACCAGATCAGTCACAACATCACCGGTTTATTCACCTGCACATCCACCAATGTAATATACGCCATCATGTGCCAGCAATGTACCTCTGCTATGTACATTGGCCAAATTGGACAATCCCTACATAAAAGGATAAATGGAAACAAGTCAGATATTAGGAATGGCAATATACAGAAACCTGTAGGAGAACACTTCAACCTCCCTGGACACACAATAGCAGATTTAAAGGCAGCCATCCTGCAGCAAAAAAACTTCAGGACCAGACTTCAAAGAGAAACTGCTGAACTTCAGTTCATTTGCAAATTTGACACCATGAGTTTAGGATTAAACAAAGACTGTGAATGGCTAGCCAACTACAAAAGCAGTTTCTCCTCCCTTGGTGTTCACACCTCAAATGCTAGAAGAGGGCCTCATCCTCCCTGACTGAACTAACCTCGTTATCTCACTAGCCAACTACAAAAGCAGTTTCTCCTCCCTTGGTGTTCACACCTCAAATGCTAGAAGAGGGCCTCATCCTCCCTGACTGAACTAACCTCGTTATCTCTAGACTGATTCTTGCCTGCATATTTATACCTGCTTCTGGAAATTTCCACTACATGCATCTGACAAAGTGGGTATTCATCCATGGAAGCTTATGCTCCAATACATCTGTTAGTCTATAAGGTGCCACAGGACTCTCTGTCGCTTTTTACAGATCCAAACTAACACGGCTACCCCTCTGATATTTTCTTTTGCAGGGTGCTTTCTGGGGCTTGTTCATTGGGCTGGTAGTTGGGCTGAGTCGAATGATTGCAGAGTTTGCCTATGGTCCTGGAAGCTGTGTAAACCCCAGCAACTGTCCAAAGATAATTTGTGGAGTTCATTACCTTTACTTTGCTATAATCCTTTTTGGGATCTCCACCATCGTCATCCTGGGTATCTCACTGATAACTAAACCCATTCCTGATGTACATGTGAGTATTATTGCCTCTCCTGCTCTTTTATTCCCACTCCTGCTCCCTGAGATACCGGCGAGCTATGAAAAAAAATCACTTTAATTTACACTTTACAAATATTAATAAGTATATTCAATCCTAGAATTTAGAGTGCGCAAATCATACAGGATCCTCCCAGCTAATTGGGTTCAGAGTGAAATTTTACATCTTCCCCAAATTATTTCTTGGTCCTGATATCTCTGGAAACGCAGCACACTCTGCTACATAAGCAATGTTCTGAAGATTATTCTGTAATCAGAAGCACCTTGAAGAGTATATAGTATACAATGTGGAATACTACTGGAATGTGACCCCTAAGAGCCACAAACAGTAGGTGGTGCATTTTCTGTGGTGTAGCAAAGATTTCAATAAATGAAGTTGTTAAGGAAGGGAAACAGGAATTGTCTCCTACAGTATCTCCCTACTCTTATGAGATCCCTAATAATCCCTGCATATTACTTAGCAAACATTCATGACCTCCAAATCCTATAGCCAGGATCAATGGCTATTAGCCAGGATGGGCAGGAATGGTGTCCTTAGCCTCTGTTTGCCAGAAGCTGGAATTGGGTGACAGGGCATGGATCACTTGATGATAACCTGTCTGTTCATCCCCTTTGCGGCACCTGCCATTGGCCACTGTCAGAGGACAGGACATTGGGCTTGATGGACCTTTGGTCTGACCCCGTATGGCCGTTCTTATAGCGATCTCCATGTGCTGGTTTCAGTATTCTAAGGCTGCAGCTTTGTAAGCTCATTTTGTTTAATGGCAGCTCTATGGCTTGTGCTGGACTCTGCGGAACAGCGAGGAGAAGCGTATTGACCTGGATGCAGATGAGAGGATTGAGGGACTTGAGAGTAAAGATGACGAATCAGGTGATTTCTGAATAAAATTCTGTTAAGATTTATAGAAGCCATCAACATATTTGAGGTCCCTAACTTCATTCCTGAGGAAACAATGAAGAGCCTTGTAGTCCCTTGAAAGCAGATGCTGAAGGGCTAGTATGCACAGAGAGTTAGTGCAATGATTTTTCACCACTGTTGGGTCTGATGTAGATTGGGAGTGAAATTATAATTACATGATGGCAGTCTAGTTCTCTGTTGATTTTTGTGCATAGTACAAAAGACTTCATGTAATTAGATGAGAGGCTCAGGGCTAGAACAAAGTGGGTGGTGCTGGTCGGGGTGATGGCAGAGTTGTGTGAAAGGACTGAATGAAGATGCATTTGGAAGTCGTGTACGGGGTTAGGTTTTGGAACAGTAAAGGTGGTGCACAGCAGGGTGAAGATGTTTTCCCAGAATTGCACTGGGGAAACTTGCACAAAACTCTGCCTGGCTCCAGGCTCTGATACCAAGCATCTCTGAATTCAGCCATTTAATAAAAAAAGAAAAAATACAAAAACATTTGAATAAGTAGAGAGAAACCTGCACTGTGACCTGCTTCTCAATCTCAGGCTGAAGAGTCAGGGCTGGAGTCTCTAGCCTGCTAAGGCCTCTGTGCACCATGTAAGCAGGGCAAAGTTGCCTTAAGTCAGCCAGAAATAGCTGGTAGAGAATTGCTCCTTGCAAGGGATGCCCTTTCCAGCAGAACGTTAGAGCTCCCTCCTGTGTAGCTACCCTCCCTAACCGTACCTGTGTAAGAGACAGAGGGAGCATGTTGAGGAAGGAAAGTGGGTGTGGCTGTTTCTGCTGCAAATGGCAGTGTAGTGGGAGAGGCCCGGGGTGAAGATCTGGCCCATTACTCTGTACTCAACACTTTTCAGTCCTGTCGCAAATCATGTATATTTAAGTATTTATAATGTGCTTGAATCAGCTAAGTGATTTTTAGCATTTGTGAGCTACCAGTGTTTTCAGCTATATCACTGCTAACTGGGAACAAACTGTTCTTCTTCGAGTAGATGCAGGCCCATATTCCACTTAGGATGTATGCTCGCTTGCCCAGCACACTGGAGCAGGCGTCTCTCCGAAGAAACAGAGGAGCTGTTCTCTGTCAACTGTGCTGAGGAAAAGGTTGCATAAGACCAGCTGAGATCGCTCCAGGTCTTGGGGTGACTCTTCCGCCTCCCCCAGGAAAAACATAGACCAGCACGGAGTTGATGCTGGCACACAGGATGGTACAGGTATCTCCATCCCTTCCCTGGTACTGAGTAGGGAGGTCAGAAACCCTGTACTGTTGACTTTGGTTCCAGCCTCTGGGTGTCTGTTTAGTCCGGTGCCAATGAGGGAGATGCTGGTACTGACTGTTTCCACATCAACAGCACACCAGGCAGCTACAGACTTCTGCTTTTCTGTCCCAACCTTTCCTTTGGTCCAGGATTTTGCCAGGGTTGTGTCATCTCTTGCCCCATTGATTGAACAAGCCACTGACCCCTCAGGTCTGTTTGCACTGCACCCCAGTGTTCCCCTTCCACATGTTGTGGAAGCAGGGCTGGTACTGAGATTGATACAGGGGACCTTAGTACCGGGAAACTCCTCAGACCTCTGCAGTTGGCTCTGCAAATGCTTCTGTGGTGGCTTTCACTGTCCTTGACATCAGTATCGTAAGACACTCCAATATCACTGCTCAATTCGGGACCAACAGCCACTTCTGCAGTGCTGCCTCCTGCCTTGTTCCGGGCGATGGATGAGTCAGACTGGCGTCTCACTCCCTTTGGTCTTGCTCCGCCCTTATCTCCAGCATCCCGAGGCTTCTCTATATCTGAGTCGGTGTCATCATCCTCCTGTTCTCCATCACCTGACCAGCATTGGGGGCTGTTGATGGACTGTTATTGGGTACCAGGATTGGCACACATCTTGTGGTCAGTATGGAGGGCCCTGGCCCGGCACCTACTGGCTACCAGTGCCTTACCTATGTCAGTGGCCTCCATGGAATCCGTGGAACACCACTCAGTTTTGGAGGTCCTGCTCTTCGTCTTGCTCAAAGGCGAGATCATCAGCCAGGATGTGGTGGTGACTGTCCATCCGCCGCAGGCCCAGGCACTGGCGGTCCTTCACCCTGCAGAGCCTCCAGAGTCCTCCCATACAGGCCCATCAGCTCTGGAACAGGATCTGGTTTGGCTCAGCTAAGGGGCTCATCTTCAGACAATTTTGTGCTCCCCAGCTCATCCTCCCCTTTGGTACCGGAGGATTTTAAGGTGTACCAAGGCCTTTTGCAGCAGGTAGCTGCTTCCCTTAGTATCCAAGTGGAGTTTTTGCAAGAGAACAGTCACAAATTAGTGAATATCTGCAGCTTTCTGCCCTGGTAGAGTTGCCCTCCCTACCAATGATTCACTCCTTGAACCTCTGGAGCATGCTGGTTTTGGTACTGCCTGCAGCTAAGCACATGGAAAAGCATTGTTTCATTCCCATGCAGGGATTTGAGGGGTTTTACTCCTATCCAGCCCCAAATTCCTTAGCTGCAGCTGTGGTGAATAACAGCCTGGCAGGGCTGGTTTAAATCCAGCCCCAAGAATAGGGATTCTGTATGATTGGCTCTCATGGGCAGGAAGATTTACACCTCCTCTTCCTTACAGATGTGAATTGCTAACCAGCAAGTCTTACTGTCCAAGTACGATTTTTTTTAAACTGGACAACTGTGTCAAAGTTTGCAGAGCAGCTCCCTGAGGCCTCGCAAGAGGAATTCTGGGCATTTGTCACTGAGGGCTGCTTGGTGGCTAAGACGCCCTTGCAGTCCACACTAGAGGTCGCAGACACCTCAGCCAGAGTGATGGCCTCCGCAGTCACCATGAGGAGGGCTTTGGCTGCAGAATTCGGCCATTGAGGATTTGCCCTTCAACGGCTAAACACTGTTTTTGGACAAAATTGCTGCACTTCTTTGATTCCCGGGCCACCCTGTGGTCCTTGGGGTGTACACGCCAGCAATGCAAAGGTGCCACTGTGGCGTGCAATAGCAACAGCAGTATCATCTGTAGTGAATGTTTGGCCAGGCTTTCACTCCCCCGAGGCAATGGCACTACCCCAGAAAGAGGGATAGATCCACAGGAGAAAGCAGTTGGACTCGGGCCACGTGCCCATTTTGATTCCTTGGTCCAGAGCACTGTTCCTGTCCTTGCTCCTCCCTCCTCATCTCCCGTTTTTGGGGACAGGCTGGGCTGTTTTCACAAGGTTTGGGGCTTGATCACCACTGACAGCTGGATCCTAAGCACTATCAGATTGGGTTATGCCATCCAGTTTCTCTCCACACCATCTCCCCATCCTCCTTCCCAGTCCCTCTTCAGGGACCCCCCTCTCATGAGATACTGCTCCTCAAGCAGGTCCACTCTCTACTGGCTTTTGGAGCAATGGAAGAGGTTCTGCAGGAACACGGGGGTCACAGCTTCTACTTCCAGTACTTTCTGGTACCCAAATCCAAGGGAGGAGTAAGACCCATGCTTGTCTTTCGCAGCCTCAACAAATGTGTCAGTAAAATGAGGTTCCAAATGGTTGTCTATCTGATATTCTCCTTGCATCATCTCAGAACGACTGGTTTGTCGCTCTGGTCCTTTAGGACGACTACTTCCATGAGGGGCGGCTCTAGGAATTTGGCCGCCCCAAGCAGGGCGGCATGCCGCAGGGGGCGCACTGCCGGTCCCGTGGCTCCGGGGGACCTCTTGCAGACGCGCCTGCGGAGGGTGCGCTGGGAGGGCGGCAGGCGGCTCTGGCGGACCTTCGGCAGTCATGCCTGCGGGAGGTCCACCCGAGCCGCGGGACCAGCGAACCCTCTGCAGTCATGCCTGCGGGAGGTCCACTGGTCCCGCGGCTCCGGTGGACCTCCCACAGGCATGACTGCGGAAGGTCCGCTGGAGCCGCCTGCCGCCCTGCCGGCAAAATGCCGCCCCAAGCGCGCGCTTGGCGCACTGGGGTCTGGAGCCGGCCCTGCTTCCATTTGTCGGTTTTGCTGAGCCACAGAAAATTCCTTTGATTCATCATGGCAGAGCCCAATTTTAGTACACAGTGCTTCCATTCAGCCTCTCTTCTGCCCCCCCCCAGGTTTTTACCAAATGCATGGCCGTTGTTACAGCATATTTCAGGAACAAAGGAATTCACATCTTCCTGAATCTGAATGACTTGTTACTGAGGGACAGAACTCCAGAGGAAGTTCTTGCTCACATCAGCACCGTGCTGTGCTTGCATGGCTGTCTTGATCTCATCCTAAACGCCAGGAAGTCAACCTTGTTTCCGCTGAGAAAATCGAGTTAATTGGGGCCCTCTTACATTCCATGATGTCAAGTGTTTCTGCTGACCGACCGTTTTCAGATAATTCACCACCATCGCCTCAGTCTGCAGTCTGAGCCTTCCACAACAGTTCGGACGTGTCTGAGACTCTTGGACCGGATTCCCACTTGAATGCAGGTGGTCCAGTTTTCAGGTCTGTGCCTTCAGCCTCTTCAAATGTGGCTCAGGAAGGTTTACCATCCTACTCTTCACCCTCTAGACAGACTGCCCATCTTCTTCCACTGGCCCTGGACTTCTTGCAGTGGTGGATGCATCCAGAGAATGTTTGCCAGGGCATTCCCTTTATCCAGCTCTCCCCAACCATGTTGGTTGTTACTGATGCCTCTCTGAGGTATTGGAGGGCGCACCTGGGGTCACTGAAAGTACAAGGGCTGTGGTTGGAACAGGAGTCTTCACTCCATATCAACATGCTGGAGCTGTAGGCCATCTACAATGCACATCATGCTTTTCGGGACTGTATCAGAGACTCAGTGGTTCACATACTTACTGACAATACCATTGTGATGTACTATGTGAATAAACAAGGGGGAGTAGATTCCAAGTGGCTCTGCCTTCGTGGCGATCAGGCTGTGGCAGTTTTGCGTCGAGGAGAGCATTATTTAAATAACTATTCACTTGCCTGGGGTTCAGAATCATCTTGCAGACCATCTCAGCAAGTATTTTTCCCTGAGTCATGAGTGGTCCCTGAAGACACGTGGCCTCCAGGTCATCTTCACAATTTGGGGCATCCTTTTCCCCCAATCACGATAATTCCTCAGGTCATTCTCAAACTCAAAGTGGATTGGGACAAGCTCATTCTCATTGTCCCAGTGTGGCCAAGACAGTGCTGGTTCTCCGACCTTCAACCTCCTGTACCATCCTCCCCATCTCAACTTACTTACTCAGAACCAAGGCTGCACCTTGCATCCTGCACTCAGCTCCATGCATCTCATGGCGTGGCTGCTCCATGGATGTGTGAGGAAGAAGAGCAGTGTACAGCAGCTGTCCAACAAGTCCTCCTTAACAGTAGAAAACCCTCCATCAGGATGGCCTATTCAGGAAAATGGAAGCGATTTTCAGTGTGGTCACTAGCCTATAGAATCCAGCAAACCCTGGCCTCTATTGTGGACATTTTGGAGTACCCACTTCGCCTTCAGTTGTTGGGGCTTGTGTTTAGTACATTGAAAGTGCATCTGGCAGTGATATTGGCATTTCATCCCCCCGCCATTCAGAGCCATGTTATCAAGAGTCTTAAAAGGGCTCCTTTGTCTACATCCTCTGGTCTGCGAACCAGTTCCCTCTGTGGGATCTTAACTCAGTCCTAGCAGCCTTAATGGGACCTCTGTTCGAGCCTCAGGCATCTTGTCCCTTTCCACTTTTATGTCAGAAAACTGCGTTCCTGGTAGTGATAACATCTGCAAGGCAAGTGTGAGTTGCAGGCTCTAATGGCAGAGCCTCCTTATACACAGTTCTCGGAAGACAAAGTGACTTTGCGATTGCATCCCAAATTTTTGTCCCAAAGTGGTCTCTCAATTTCGTTTGACCTAGGTGGTATATTTACCTGTGTTTTTTCCTAAGCCGCATTCCTCTCCAGAGGAGCAGTGTCTCCACACCTTATACGTTAGGCGATGTCTGGCCTTCTGTCTGGCAGTACATAACTGTTTTGTGCTTTGCCTTGTTTGTTCATGTCATGTACAGATGACATGAAGAGTCAAGCAGTTTCTTCCCTGACCGTTTCCAAATGGACAACATCCTGCATCAAGGCTGCATATGAAATAGCTTTGGCTACCCCCCTTCAGTAGGTGTGAGCTCTTTCTACAAGGGTGCAAGCAATGTCCATAGCATTCCTCCGTGACATTTCCATATTGGACATTTGCAGGGCTGCTACGTGGTCATAGATACATATGTTCATGAACCATTATGCCATAGCTGCATCTTCCAGGGCGGATGCAGGCTGTGGTAGGTCTGCAGTCCTTGTTTAGGTAAACTCTGAGCCCTGCCTCCTAGAGGGGAGACTGCTTGTTAGTCAAAGTGAAATACATGTCTGCATCTACTTGAAGAAGAAATGGTTACTTACTGCTTCAAGATGTGATGCAGATGTGTATTCCATGACCAACCCGCTGTCCCTTCTGCATCAGAATCTTATTTCCAGGCATTCGGTGTGAGGGAACTCCAGGGAGAGCCGTGGTGGCACTGCCTCATGTAGCTGGGGAGGGCTATGGTCACAGGGCATGAGCACCGCCCCTCTACGGGTACTTTAAGGCAAATTTCTCCAGCTCTGGTGCACTGGGCCAATCCATATACCTAGGTGGAATACATGTCTGCATCAGATCTTGAAGAACCACAGGTACAGTAAATAACAATTTCTTAGTGAACTGGAAAGCACAGGGGTTTGTAGGGTACAAAAGAATTGACTGTAATGCTATTTGGTGGTTATGAATCACTCACTTCACAGGTCTGCTGTGGAATTGCAACATTCATCCTAGAGAGCTTTTGAATCATTAAGACCACAAATTCGGGGCTGTTATTTCAATTACAAGAGTCTCTAAAGAATGCTTTGTATCACCAAGACCTTGTTTTAGTGCCAGTCTTCTAGATCCACACACACCATGTTTCTTGACCTTTGTGCTATTCTCTTTATCACAGAGGAAGGCGACGAAGGACAAGGGTTCTTGAAGAAGGCCTACAACTGGTTCTGTGGCTTCGATCAGAAAAAAGGGCCGAAACTGAGCAAAGAGGAGCAGGAGGCAATGGAGAAGAAAATGACTGACACTTCCGAGGTGCCATTCTGGAGAAATGTTGTGAACATCAATGGGGTCATTCTGTTGGCCGTGGCTGTATTCTGTCATGCTTTCTTTGCATAAATCCAACCTTACGCCCCAGAGTTTTTATGAAGGTCTAACTCAAGTTCATTTTTCTTGTGAATTTGCACTGTATTCTTCAAAAGATAAACAACACTACACTAGACCCACGTATCAGACTAGTAAGACGAGATTTAATTCATTACATTGATTTATTCATTGTTATTTTTAGAAGTTGGTGAAACTAGTTGGATTTCTATCCCCCTTTTTCCTTACTTTCCCTAAAGTGATCCCGGTTTTTTTTTAAGTTCAGCTATATGGAGGACTGTGCTATAGATTCAGGATGAATGAATCCTTTCAAAATATAGGCTGCCTTATGTAAGTTCCCTATCCATGACATTTTATTGATGTATTCCTTTGATACTATAGCTATTTTTTTTCAATAGAATTTTTCTGTCTCTAGTCTCTGTTCCATATGTTATGCTATTTTTCAGTGGACTTTTTCCTCTCTAGTCTTTATTCACTCTTTCTCCTAAGTGGAATATGAACCCCGGTAGCTTCTGAGTTTAACTCTTGTATTTGTGCTGTTTGAGTCAGTTTGAAATTAGGCAAAACAAGTCTGGTCAGTCCTAATAAGAGTTGTGTTTATTGCCTGACCTTTAGCTTTAAAAGTTCGTACACATGGCATTTAGTTTTAATATGAATTTATCCTTGAATATGAAAGCTCTATTTATAAAAATATGTTCTTGTTGATTTTGATTCATCAGCATGATATGTCAACGTTAGCATCCATTTACATTGCCTGTAGACCTCCATTTTATAAGAAGGCCCTAGTGTACTCTTAATTCCCCTTCTCAGTTAGTGGATTTACCCCTCACCTGGTAATTCTTTATCATGGGTGAATGTTCTAAGCATCAGAACACTGGCCTTGTGTCTTGCTTCCAAGTACACAAAGACATTACAGTATTTTTCCTGCCAAATTATGAATCTTCCTTCCCTGACAATTTCGCTACAAAATTTCATTTATGCCATGAGTAAGACTGTTATACTGTAGTTTCCCCAAGGAGAACAGTCTCTGCTCAGACACCATCTAAACCATTCCAATTGTCTTCACCTTACTTGGGAGTGAGAGACAGTGATGAGGCAATGACCTTGGTTTGGGTCTCAGAGACAATATGGCGAGATGATGTGTGATATTGCAAGTCCAGGATGAAAAGTGAAAATAGATAGAACTTCTTACCATCTAATTCATCTTCCTCAGGAGGCGTGGATACAGAGAAGGCACTGGGGAAATTCCCAGTTGGCACAGCTAATCTGTATCACAATGCTTTGTTGCCTTATGTACTACAGCTTCCTACACAGTGAGGTGTAACATGCATCTCATCTACCTGCAGTATTGTACAGTATTGTGAACTGTGCTGCAACATGTAACAGGCAAGCCAATGTGGTCTTTTGTAAATCTCTTTAACTTTCATCACACTGTGCTGTTGTCTCACAGTCTGTTGCTACTTCAGAGGAGTGCATAACAGAATGTACTGTCCTCTTGCAGCTGCAATATGATCTTCAGGATAATTCTGTCTCCCTGCAGTATCCTGACATGTACTGCATAGTGCCAAATCAAATCAGTACAATCTAAATCCTAATGCAAACTGACTTCTTTTAATGAATACAGCAGCAGGGAGCATCTTAAGTCATCACTCTGTTGTGCTGTGGAATTCATTATATTTCACTAATTGTGAAGGTTTGTATGTATTCAAATTTTTCTGATGTGTCTGGGGTCCACAAAGTCAAGAGTTCGTTGTATAAGACAATGGAAAATGTAAAAAAATAAAAACAATTTCTCTTTGATCAAATGTTGAAATCAAATCTCTTCAGTCCTGATCACTTGCACACCTAGGAGTCCGATGCCCATGTCTAGGGGTCTACAGCTGTTCATATGGTGGCTCTGGGTTGGTGTAGCAGATAAGAAACTGGTGAATGAGCCCTTCTTGTGGATGATGCAGCTCCTTAGCTACAGTTTAACTATCCTGAAAACACTGAGATGAGACCATTTGGATAAAGGCAGAAATAACACAGCTGGATCTCCCAACCAAGCTGAGCAGCCTATACCATGACCCCCTTCTTGGGCAATCTTGATAGTCAGGGTCTGTCCTGTTCGTATGTTTCATTTCTCCACCCAGGCTGAGTAATGAAGCTTTTTGAAACTATAGACTGAGAATTGCAGGGGCAAACATTTGAAACACGTGTGAAGTGACCTGCCTTGGCTCAGGTTTGACAACCAGAGCTGGCAGAGTCCAGGGTTCACAACCACAGACGAAGCTGACTGCTCCTTAGGGTAATTTGTCTTGCCCTGTAGGAGTTCTACTAAAAGCTGCCTGTGAAATTGCAGCACTGTATGCCTCAGTGGATTGGCGATGGGACACGGAGCCTTTCACCTCTAGGTCACCAGTTCAGCTCCATCTTCAGTTGGTAAGTGCTACTATCTGATGTCAGTTTCATGGGTTTTATTAATTGAGTTGGTGGTTTCAGTCCAATTTCTAGCAGACTACTGTCTGCATCCCATAGGTGCTGTTAAACTGGTGCATATCAGCAGACAAAGCCAAGGCAAGGTGTAAAGTGCGCAGGAATTGAACATCCCCATTCCTGTAGAAATGGGGGTGGCAGATTCTGGTCTCACATCATTGTAAATCTGGAATTTCTGAGGTCAGTGGAGTTATTTCAGAAAAACATCGGGGCACCCTCATGACATGATAGAATCAAATAGCAAGAGACTTTGGGGGACAGCTTAACATAGCCTGACATGTTATCATACCTAGATGTATACATTTCCCATAAAATAGTTCTGCAAATCTACATTAATTTCTAGTGATATAAAGGAAGAACCATGTTGTGAAAAATCTGTAACTATCTAGGCTAATACCACTCTGAGCCATAAGCAATATTGATTTATAAAGAACAAATGCTGTCAGGCAAGTCTGATCTTTCCTGAATAGAATTACTAAGTTAGGGCCAAATCCTGAGAGGTGCTGATTACCGTCATTTCAACCCTACTCTCATTTTATTTTCTGTATCCTTGTAACTGAAGTATCTGAGCATTTCCCAAACATTAATGAATATGCTTGAGAATGTGCTGTGAACTAGAGAAGCATTATACAATCCTCATTTTACTAATGCACAGAGAAGCAAAATCACTTGGGAAGTCTGTGGCTTAGTTAGAAATAGAACCCCGATCTTCCAAGTCCCTGTCCTGTGCCTTGGCCTCCAAGACCATGGGGAGTATAGAGCTCTCAGCACCGCACAGGACTGGGATCTTGAGGCACAAAGTGCATGCAGTAGTTGTAACGCATTCAGATTTAACTGTTCACAGACTGACTCAAAATTCATTCCAAATTGGTTTGGCTAGGAACACTTCCATGCATTAAAAACTTACTGGAGCTCCACGCCCAAGGGTAATGACAAATTGCAATGTGTTGCACTGAGGTGATGTTTGTGCGTTCGGTGTCTCAGTGTTAGGCTCTGCATAACTGTATCCCGCATTAATTATTGAAAGATGGGGTAAGTGATGTATTGGGACACTGGTAATTTTCTTTGACAAGACCTTGAATTTGTTTGATTCAAATACTCGAGGGGGGTGCGACTCTGCTTTACTGGAGATGGAGGGTTAAGAGGGACAGTGAGGGTATGAGTAGGTAGTGAGCTAGTGGAGTAAACTAGAGAGGCTGCTAACAAGTGAAGGAGGTTTTTTCTAATGCAGTGTAGGGTGCCCAGCTGATTTTCTTTGTGTTCTGCATGAGACACAAACAACTGTAATAGAAGCTAACTAGAGCAGCAGGGGAAGGGAGCTGCATTTGTATAGCTCTCATTCTGCTTAACTTAAAATAACGTCCCACTAACACAGGTGTAACAACAGAGGACAACAGATCACCAGGGATTATGATGAATACAAACAGCGAGGCAGTTTTCAACAGGGCTTCATGCCATTGTTCAGTGAAATATGTATAGAGGACCAATGGGATGGAAACACCTTGGGTGCACCTATATTCTCTCCAATTACTTCAGTGCAAGAGACTTTTCTCTTCTTTATAGTGACCCCTGCTGGGAGAGACTGGGATAGAGCATCTGAGTTTCCCTGAAGTCACCACTCCCACCCCATTCCCTCTACTGTGAGAGGCTCAGGCTTGAGTAGCTGTGAGTGCCCCCAGCCAGCACTTCTTACACTGTTCTCTGGATTGACTCTTACTGGAAGAATCAGAAACTGGAGTAAATGTAAACAGAGCATGATGCTCGGACAGACTGAACTCCCTCACAGCCTGTCCTTATATTAGAAGAGGCTGAAACTCAAGTAACAGAGTTGATATTCAAAATTGCCTTTATAACAGACCAGTGTAATAGCTATGGAAATCTGTTATCAATGGCAACAACTTGATGGCTAGGCAAGGCAATAGAGGGAGAAGTCCCCAAAAGCTGTTGGCCTTGCTAGCATGGGTCTGAGGTTCAGATTTTTAGTGTACTGGTTTTGCATTTGGGTATGACAAACCATTCTCCTTTTTACAGATATTGTAGTAATAGTGAACCAAAACCGAAGATCCTCACTTAGTTTTTACTCTGTCCTTAGACAAAATGCCAACTGATGTCTTTCCCTTTCGACATAAGTCTGATCCTACAACTCTTCACACAAAATGATGGGAGGAAAATTTTCTTTTAGAGCATCAAAAAATAGAATTAAAAGCTGCCATTTCCCAAAGCTTCTAAGACTTGCATTGGTGGTTAATGGCTTTCAATTCCTGCCCCTAGATCAGCGTATTTTAACAGTGACTGGAAAAACAGTGACACTAGCATGTAAGAACACATGGTAAGGCATATCCATGAGCAGACACAGCCAGGGGGTCCTTATCCTTCCAGAAAATAAGGGTGAGAAAAACAATATAAATCTTTGTGCCTCCAGGATGAGATTCCCCCGCATGGAAAGGGAAGCACAAGACCTATACATAGGGGTGAATTCCACTCCCAGTGAGCATAGTTACCCTCCTGCACCACTTCATCTCTTATTCTTGTAATCAGAAAACCGTTATTAACTGTCAGTCATGGCTGGCTAAGCTGAAAACGTGATCTCTGCATGTGTAAGTGAACTCATCTCATTGATCTAGGACCACATTAATTATAGCTGGGTCTTAATCACAGTTGGCGTCAAGCTAAAAAGACAAATAGATTATTATCGATGTACGAGTTTGTCTACATGCTGATGGCGTCACAATGTAGAGCAACACTGTTCGGGGAGCATAAAAACATAGTGCTAAAAACAAGGACTTGCTGTATCCAACACATTTCCTCAGAAACACCAGGCTTAATTACAGGGTATGAGGATGCCAGCTCCTGACATGTTAATTTAAGTATTTATAATATGCATGAGGCAATTCAAAGGGATTTTTTAGCATTTGTGAGTGACTAAGTCTTTTGCAATTATATCACTCAGTATAGTCAATTGAAAAACGGTGGCATCAACTGAAAAGAACAAGGAGTCTAAGGCTTACAGTAACTAAATGTGGGGATTATTCAGTGGTCTTTAATTAGTCAGTGAATGTACCTACCGTCAATTAGCCACATTTTGCTGATGCAGCTGTTGTGTCGCTAACCCCTAGACTTCTTTTACATACATGTCAAGCCCACAAATTAGGGGCTGTTAACTCAAATGTAGATGTGTTGTAAAGACACTTAGAGCACTTTGTAACTGTAAGATACTGTTTGGGACTCAATCTACCACCCATTGAACTCACTGGGAGTCTTTCCATTGGCTTCAGTGAAAACTGGGTCAGGTCTTTAATTGACAGTGTTTGGATTCTACGCATGCACCACATTTTAGGACTTTGCATGTTCCTCTATTGTGCTCTCTCATTAATTTAACACAGATGTACCTGACAAAGAGCAGGGATGTTTCAAGACACAGCTGGTTCTGTGCTTAAACCAGAATATAAGTCCAAAGTTGAACAAGGAAGAGAAGGAAGCTATGCAGAGAAACTTGACCAACACTTTTGGCTGCCCATTTGGGGACAGGTAAGTAGCGTCACTGTCGTCATCTCACTGGAGATGACCACGAAGAACTCAACCAAACTGAATATTAACAAAACTAAATGACCTCTAAGTTATTCCTGCCTCTGGGCTTCCCAGTGCATCCATCCTGTTGTCTCTGTTTCTATTAGAATGTTAGTTTTTCAGGACTGGGACGGTCTTATTTTGTGTGTCTGTCTGTGCTGAGCACATTATTGGCATTTACTAATTAAGAAGTAACAAATAAGAGTAATTTAGCACGCTTGTATTTTGCTATGGATATTTTCCACCTATAAACCAGTGTTGCTATGATGACCTAAATAGCTCTAGTGCTGTTGTTTTGAGATTGCACTGTGTTCTTCAAAAGAGAAATCTTAAATTTGTTAATTACACAGAGTCAGAGAAACTTATGTGAAATATAGATTTGTATTAATTAAAATGATTAATTGTTAAATTCAGAATTTAAACATTCCTAATGGATGAAGAGTAGAAGCACTAAGAGCCCTACAGGTAAAATTCCAATCTAGTGTTTCAGAAACAATTAAGTTTCAGGAAAATGCTCTGCTAAATTTCATTCACCTATAGTTTCTGTACATGATGGACTTTCTCTTTTAAATTTACTGTAGGCCTTCTGTCAATATGTATACATATCCTTTATTTCATAGAATCATAGAGCTAGAAGGGATCTCGAGAGGGCATCTAGTCCAGTCCCCTGCATTCATGGCAGGACTGAGTATTATCTAGACCATCCCTGACAGGTGTTTTTCCAACCTGCTCTTAAAAATCCCCAATGATGGAGATTGCACAATCTCCCTAGGCAATTTATTCCAGTACTTAACCACCCTGACAGTTAGGAAGTTTTTCCTAATGTCCAACCTAAACCTCCCTTGCTGCAATTTAAGCCCATTGCTTCTTGTCCTATCCTCAGAGGTTAAGAAAAACAATTTTTCTCAGTCTTCTCTTTTCCAGACTAAACAAATCCAGTTTTTTCAATTTTCCCTCATAGGTCATGTTTTCTAGACCTTTCATCATTTTTGTCGCTCTTCTCTGGACTCTGATTTGTCCACATCCTTCCTGAAATGTGGTCCCAGAACTGGACACAATACTTTAGTTGAGGCCTAATCAGTGCGGAGTAGAGCGAAAGAATTACAGCTCATGTCTTGCTTACAACACTCATGCTAATACATCCTAGAACGATGTTCGCTTTTTTTTGCAACAGTGTTACACTGTTGACTCACATTTAGCTCGTGGTCCACTAGGACCTCCAGATCCCTTTACTTCTCGATGTATGAAATCTTCTTTACATATATATTCCTTTTTGGCCTGATTTCCCCAGTGCAATCTTTTTAAATTATAATCTGTCCTTTCATTTCATGATCACCACTTTAACAGGAAGGGTTAGGAAATCACTTAAACTGACCTACTAGACATACTAAGTGGTGATCCTTAACATGGATGAATGTTCTTGGCACCAGAATGTTGGTCTTGTGTCCACAACACTTTGGAAGCCCTGCTGTATAATTCATGCATAGCCGTGGTTCTTCCATCTCTGTTAGTTCCTCTAATAAGAAATGAGATTATTTTGTGCCCTCTGTTGTAAAAATGTTGCATTATAATATTTTTCTGAGGAATGCAGCAAATCCTGGTTAAGAGCATCCGAAGAAGTGAGCTGCAGCTCACGAAAGCTCATGCTAAAATAAATTTGTTAGTCTTTAAGGTGCCACAAGTACTCCTGTTTTTTTTTTGCGGATACAGACTAACACGGCTGCTACTCTGTAACCCATTTAGCTGCTTCTTGCCCTATCTGAGGGTCCCAGAGCCCTACATGAGTTTGAACAGGAGGTTCTGACCCTGGAGGGGACTCTGATATCCATCTGAGGTTGAGGGTCTGATTTTTGCAGGGAGATGCAGGGATCACCATGAAGTTGTAGGGGAGGCAATATGAGCCACTACAAATTTAAACTGAAAAATTAAAAAGTCCCTCCTAATTCAGGCTCTTAAGGGGCAGGAATACAGTGATGGCACTGGAGGAATTTTCTGATACTGCAGGTAAACCTGTATTTTGTTCCTTTGTCTCCTGTGGTATTGCACAGTTTTCTGCACGGTGCCAATGCAGTGCATCGCAACACACTGCTCCTCTGCAGTATTTTACAGCATGAGATACCATGCACTTAGATACCAAGGTGACAAGGGCTCAAGAATTACTATGCCTTAGATAGATTAGAATGGGTAGATGCATTGTGCTGCAATAACTGGGATTATTTCTGCACTAGCATACATTCTCCTGTAGCATTCTTTGCATCATATGTGCTGCTTAATACTTTCACCATTATGCAGCATGCTCCACCTTGCTACTGGAAATGTTTGTCTGTGCAGTTCACACTCTGTGCAGTATACTGCAGCAAGCAGCGCTGTACCAAAGCAAATTAGTTTAATCCATTGTTACACACAGTCTGGCAGCAAACATAGCCTCATAATGCAAATGGCATCATACAAAGGATCACTGCTGTGTGGAATTTAACATTTTAAAATGAGTTTTCAATTAATATATGTACATAACAATATATGGCCAGTACAGAAAAAATTGTTGTGACTGAAATGGCACACTCATTTTAAACAGGCAGATGTAATGGTACCAATGCGGTACTTGGGAAGGAAGGATGATGCATCCACGTACCCAGGGGGTGCAACTGAGCCTAAGACCCAGGTCTATATAGTATGGACTTCTTGTTTCCCGAGTAGGGATCTTACATTTTTATCAACATTCTCATCTAGTAATGTAACACTTCTGTTGTCTTGAAACCAAGTCACCAACCCTTGTAAGTCATCTGTCTGGAAGTAATATTTAAAGCCTGACACCAGCAAACCTCCTCTCACTGCGGAAAGGCAATCATTTTGAAGCTCACTCTTGGGATCTTACTGCTTCATACACTAACTGATTATTTATATTTGATGTATCAATGGAAAATATGGCATTCGGGAAGAATTCTCATTGTTATGATACTGCTGCAACTAATGACAGTATGTGGAGATGAGTATTCTCTTTAGCCCTGTGATGGGGTGCCAACCCCACACAGGAAGAGGAAGGACTTAAGGGAGGCCCCAGACTCCTACCATACCCTTTCTCCAGGAAGGAGTAGTGGAGGTGAGTCCTCCAAGTAGCATAGAGAAGCTATGTGGAGTGCAGCCAATTAGAGAAGGTCTGCAAGAAGCTGCCAATCCAGGCCCATATAAGAGGAGCTGCAGTGCAGCGCAGGGTGAGTTGTTGGGAGATCAAGGAGTGGAGAGTGTCTCTCGAGCAGGCTGAGAGACCTGCAGCACTTTGGACAGGCCAATTGCTAGCAGAGACCAATGGGAGCAAGAGGGAGCTCTTGGCTGGCTGCTGACACTGGGTAGCTGAATGCCCTGAGATAAGGGCGAAGAAGGTGCTGGGGCCATGGATAAGTGGCCGAAGGAGACGGAGCAGCATTGGGAGAAGGTAAAGAGTCACAGCAAGAAGCTGCTATTTATAGGGTTTCTGTTTTGGAACCCCTCGTAGTGGGTGGGCTGGGGTCCCTCCTACTTGCCACCGAGGAAACGGGTGGACTATTGGACAGTAGTACTCCCCTCCCAGAAGCGGGAGAAACAGAGTGATCTAGCTGGAGGGCTGAGTCGTGAAGAGGATGTGGCGGTTCCTGAGGCTGATAAGCCACAGACTGGACAGAGAGGCAAAGTGACGGTGTGCAAACTGTGGACATAGGCATCGGCTTTGAGCTAATCCCCAAAGTGACCAGTAAGAGGCACCAGCCCAGCAATGAGAGGTGAACCCCTGACAAGCCCCTTGATATTTATTGCAAAGCTCCCTGGTTATTAAGCTTGGCTTTCTCTTCGTGAACTGGGCACTCAGGTATTATAATTATTTATTACATGTATGTTCCATGAGTTTGTGAAGTGCTTTACAGAGCACACAGCAGTTCAGCCAGGATCCCAGGCAGAGAAACCATTTCCAGTTGACTCAGATATCTTTATAAGAGAATAAGAAATTCCCTTTGGTCAAGCTGCAAATTCAAATCCCTTTGATTGCTTCTATAGTGGCTGAGAGAGGGCTACCCCCTGGATCGGCACTGAAGCTGCTCACATGGCAGCTCTGGGCTGCTGTAGCAGATGAGAAGCTTTGGCAAATGAGCCCTTCTTGTGGATAATGCATCTTCCTTTTTGCTACAATTTGTAACTAACTGAAAAACACCATGAACGAGTGAGACCATTTGAGTCAAGGCAAAAACAACTCTCAGCAGACTGTACAGTGATCCATCCCCACTTGGGCATTCTCTATTAGACTCTGTTCTGCTTGTTCACTTAAATTTCTCCATCCGCTTTTGAAAGTAAGGACTGGCAATTGCCAGGACAGACATAGTTGTAGCATTTCTGGAGTGACCCACCTTGGTTCTGTAGTGAGTAAGCTGATCCCTAACTCTCTTTTCTGTTCTTTAACAACTATCCCTCAGCTTTTAAAACAGGAACCAATGGAGTCCAGAGTTCACAAATTTTGTTTCCTTAAGTCAATATTTGCGTTGCTTGGCAGCATTTTTACTCAAAGCTGCTCAGGTAAATATTATGTTATTTTCATTTCTGTGAAGAGGAAGATTTTTTTAAAAGTGGTGAATTAGTACAAGGAAAATTCAGGGAAGAATTTCTTCCAAAGTAGGGAATTATCCTCTTCAATTCACTATACTGTTTATTTCATCCATTCATTTATAAAAGTAATTTCAACTTTTTTTTTTTCAACCTTTGAGGGGTTTTGTTGTTGTGGCGTCTTTTTTTGAGGAAAAAAAACTAACTGATTTGATTGTTTGTTTGTTTTTTACACTCAAATGATAGATCATAATGTCTAGTCCTTCCACTCATGCTTGGGCAAATATTGTTCCGTAGGGTGCTGAAAGAGTAACAAAAACAATGCATAACCAACCTGTGGAACTCACTCCCAGAATATATTAAATATAGAGTAAAGAGCTTAGTAGCATTACAAAATTCAATAGCTATTTATTAGGAAAAGAATGTATATCCACAGGTAAATTAACTAGGTTAAAATATGTAAGGGATATAAAACTTTTGTGCTTCAGGG
This sequence comes from Mauremys reevesii, assembly GCF_016161935.1. Classification (NCBI taxonomy): domain Eukaryota; kingdom Metazoa; phylum Chordata; order Testudines; family Geoemydidae; genus Mauremys; species Mauremys reevesii. The sequence goes on along the minus strand of NC_052640.1, from coordinate 20,878,878 downwards.
CATATGCCAACCATTAACTCTCTGGGGTTAGGCAGAAAATTTGCCCGTTGGAAGTTATTGCATAATTGTCCACAATGAAGGTTTACACCTTCCGCTGATGCATCTGGTATGTACCACTGACTTAGATGGACCATTGTTTTAAAGTGGTATGGTAATTCCTGTGTTTTTATGGGATAGATTGATTTAGCTCTATCCTTATCCTGCATTCCTGGTATGTTCTCATCTTAAGTTCTGTCTAAAGTGGGAAAATGCTCTATTGCTGACTGCTGCTGTTAGCAATGGAACCCCTTGAAACTGTGCTGAAAATTATTTAACTACTAGTGCAGACTGGACAAGATGGCTTTTGGCATCTTTACAGAATGCATGTCCCATCAAGTCTCTGTCAATTGTCAGTAATGGGGCAGTTTCCAAGTATAGACAGGGCTGTTCAGGAAGTTTAAAGGAAATGCTTTTAATGGTAATTGGTTACTGCTTGTTCAGCTAAGATAAGGAAGGGAAAGGAACTCGTACTGAAAGAGGGAAAGAATGGATCATGTAGGGATCAATTTTTCCTATTGCAGGAAAATAGGAAGGTTACTCTCACCTTATAGTAATTGCAGTTTTAAGATGTGTGGTCCCTATGGCTATTAATTGTAGGTGCACACATGCTCTGTGTGCCCAGGATTGGAAATTCTTTAATAGCAGTGTCTGTTGGTCCATGCCTGTGCCCTGTGCATTGTGCTTCCATGTGAGGGCATAAAGGGCAGCGCAGACTGACTGCACCCCAGTTCTGACTCTACAGAAGGAGGGTGGGTTGTGAATACAATTGGAACCACACATCTCAAAGACCTGCAGCTACTCTAAGATGAGTAATCTTCCTTTCTTCTTGAAGTGATGGTCCTTACAGTTATTTATTGTGGGTGACTCCCAAGCACTGCTCATTGAGGTGGCGGTGCGAGGAAGTATGCTGTACCACAGAATCGGGGATCACCGAGCAAGGATGCATCTGTGGCCAAAGCTTGGACCAGAGCATCATGCCTGGTGAATGTGTAGGGAGTTCCAAGTGACTGCTCTGCATGTCTTTGAGAGGGGAATTCCCTGTAAGGAAGCTACAGATGCAGCTTGAGCTTTCATAGAATGGGCCCTGACAGTTTGAGGAGGAGGGGCTTTCATGATGACACAGCAGAGGTATTCAGATTGGTTAAGGTAAAATTCAGATGGCACCTTAGGTATGAACTTAGGATGTAGGTGTAAAGAAACTTTGTCCTTGTGAAAAATAGTATAAAGTGGGTCTGCCTTAAGGGGTCCAAGTTCCCCTATCCTTCTGGAAGAGGTAATAGCCATCAGAAAGGCAACTTTGAAGGACAGGTGGCAGGATGGAACAAGAAGCTAAAGGTTCAAAAGGTTGTCCCATGAGGGCAGAAAGGATGAGGTTGAGGTCCCAGGCAGGGACTGGTTTCAAAACTGGAGAAAATGTCCTTATGATGCCCTTTAGGAACTTTGCAGTAATGGGATGAGTAAAAACAAAACAGCCTTTCACCAGGGAGTGGAAAGTGCCAATAGCTGCCAAACCAGACATCTTTAGCGAGAGAAGAAATGGCGGTACAAGAGTGATAGCTGATGCCTGTGCACATAAGCGATGCTACAGGCACCAATAGGAGAATCGTTTCCATTTCGCAAAGTAGCATTTTTGTGAAGTGGCTCTCCTGCTGTTCTGGAGAATGGCTTAAACTCCCACAGAGCAGGCTCGCGCTAGGCTCACTAGCCATCGAAAAGTCTCACTGTCAAAAGTAGAGATGCTGAATTGAGTTGGCTCACCCTGCCCTCATTCCGGGACAGTAGCCCCTGAAATGGCTGCAGGAGGATGCATGGGCAAAAGACTAGTAGTTGTATGGTGGTGAACCAAAACTGCCTTGGCCACTAGGGTGCTATGAGGATCACTGTTACTCTGTCAAGTTTGATCTTCCTGAGAACCTGAGGAAGCAGAAGGGATGGGAGGCATGGCACATATGAGCGGTTTTGACAACTGTACCTGGAATGTGCCCCCTCTGAGGTTGAAGCCTTTGGTAGTCCAGGAACAATAAACTGAACACTTTTTGTTGTGGTGGATTGAAGAGATCCCAAGATGAGATGCCCTATTGCTGGGTGAAGTTCCCATTTGCGATCCATGCGGAAATGCCTGCTGAGGCCGTCTGTCCATAAATTCGTTAGCCCTGGGATGTGTACAGCTGAGAGGGTGATCCGATGCACTGGTTCCAAAGGCAGATTATGTCTTCAGACAAAGTGGGAAATCTCACTCCTCCCTGCTTGTTTATACAGTAGATGGTGGTCATGTTGACTGACCTGACATGGACAAGTATGAATACAATGATGGTGTGATGGGTTACCCCCCCACCTTCCGAGGTGCCACCTGATGTACTGACGTACCACTGAGCCCGCCTGTTCCACCAGCCTGGGCTCCCTTACACTGTCCTGCCGAGCCAGGCCCTCAAGTCTCCTCCAGCACACACAGGTAGGGACACCCCCAGCTGCAGAAAGACACAGAGACTGGAATCAGCTCTGCATGGGTAGGCGTCAGCTAGGGAATTGCCCAGCACTCCAGTGCACACCCCCTCTGTAGTGTAAACCCAAAATTGTATCGTCTTGCGCTGCACAGAGACCTGTACAGCATACGGTCATGACATTCGCCCCCTCCCTCAGTGTGGAGGAAGATCTGCTCAGCTTTTTGTCCCCCACTTATGAATTCCACAAACTGGTTTCAGAGAAAACAAAAACAAGTTTATTAACTACAAAAATAGATTTCAAGTGACTATAAGGGTTAGCAAACAGATCAAAGCAGATTACCCAGCAAATGAAACAAACATGCAAGCTAAGCTTAATACTAAAGAAACTGGTTACAAGTAGTAATTTCTCACCCTAAATGTTGTTTTAGACAGATTGCAGAGGTTTTTGCAGGCAAACTGCTCTTTCTTGCAGCTTAAAATTCCAGGTAATTCTCTCTCCACCCTGGGCTCAGCTCTTCCCCCCCAGCCTTGTCTTTGGTTCTTAGATGTTCACAGCAGTCATCCTGGGCGGGGATTCAGTGAAGAACGAATGCTCATTATGTCACTCCCCTGCCTTAAACAGGTTTTACATATGGCTGGAATCCTTTGATTTTACAGTGTGATCCATCCCCCACATGGAAAAATACTGGTATTCTATCATGGAGTCCAGTACCAGGTGACATGATCACATGACCCTGTCGTGTCAAAGCATACATGAGTCAAAGACTATTTATAGCATCCCAGGAAGGTAAGAGATTAGCATCTTCAAAGATCTATTGTTCTCCCTAATGGTCCATTGACTGGTCCCCAGCTAATCAGCCAGACTGATTGCATTCTGTTTGGTGGGTGTTCCCCAGGTGCAAACACTTTTGTAGTACAGATGTATAGTCAATATTCCTAACTTTAGATACAAAAATGATACATGCTTACAAATAGGATAACCATATTCAGTAAATCATAACCTTTCCAATGGTATCTCACAAGACCCATCTTGCAAAAAATACATCTTAGATATGCTATAATCATATTATAACAATATTTCTATGAAGAATATGGGGCATAGATGGGCAGGAATGTCTTGCATGCTTTGAGAACAGCTCAAAGCCTAAGGTTGATATGTTGTCTGGATTCCTGTGGGGACCAGGAGCCTTAGGCTGTCTGGCCATCGAGATACCCCCAAGCAAGTAGGGGAGGCATCTGTGATAAGTCTTTGTAGGTGGTACGGGAACAAAAGAGACCCCCACACATACTGTCTCTTTCTTTTCCCACCATGTGAGCAATGCCAGTATGTCTTGAGGAAGAGAGAGCTTCTTGTCTCGAGAGCTCCTGCTTGGGGCATAGATTGTCGATAACCGGATATGAAGACATCACAGATACAGGAGTGACACAGGAGAATGCCATCATGTATGCCATCTATGAACCAAGCAGATCAGGCTGTAGGAGGAGGGCTGAAATGAAGCTGGCTGATGAGATCCTTCATGGCTAGGAATCAGTCCAGAGGTAAGGCCCTTGCCGTGAGTAAAGTTCAGGTCTGCTCTAACAAACTGTATGGTTTTCAAGGGTGTCAGTATGAACTTGTCTAAATTGACTTGAAATCCTAGAGAATGAAAGAACTGAAGGGTGGCTGTGGTAATTGCCTGTATCTTCTGGTAGGACCAACTCGTGAGCAGCCAGTTTTCCAGGTAAGGAAATCTCAATCTCCCTTATCTGCGGCAATCACCACAAAAACTTTTGTAGGTCTCTCAGTGGTTCCAACAGTACTAACAGGGAGTGCCCTGTATTGAAAGTGCTTCTGGCCCACTGTGAAGCACAGGATGGGGCTAGCTACAAAATTTGGATTGGATCTGGATTGTGGTGCTCCTCCCTCCAAAAGTGTGAAGTGAGTTTGGTTCTGGAGGGTTTATTCTGGACCATCTGTAATGTTTGTACTGAAAAGTTGGGCTTTATCAGCTGAATAATGTCCAATTAGGTGTATCTATGTAACCTGCCCTCCTTCCCCTCTTCAGAAAATGGACTGAACTATCAAGACAGAGTTAGGCTTCATCAAAGAACATCATGGAGATAATGGAAGGCATGGAGCCTTCAGAAGATGCATATTGCCATAGTGGGTGGTAGTCTCCACTTAAGAGTTGTCACAGAAAAATCACCTGAAGAAGCATAAGCAGTCAAAGAGCTCCAGGATTGGGCAGTCCCTGCAGAAGATGCTAGGGGGCTCTGAAGGTGTGACATCTTTCAGGGAATGTTAGGGTGCTCCAAGATAGGTTGCTTCTCTTTGGCTTATGCCAAGCAGCTCAATGAGAGGGAATGAGGGGTTGGTCTCTTTTACAAAATGCTACTGAGCTCTAGGAAAAATGAACCCCTGAGAAGGTTTCAAATGCTAGAATGCTTGTTTCCAATTTGAGGGATGGCAACATTGCATGCAATTCAGTTTGGTGCCTTGTAGAAGGACAGAGAAGGTACAAGGTGGAATGTAACCCACAGCTATAGCACCTTCACTTATCACAGGTAAAAGATAGTTGCACAGAATGGCCATGCTGGAGTAATAAAGTAAATATTTCAGGGACTCCCTGTGCCCTATTCTAACCCCAAGACCACACTGTTCCCTATAGATTTCTACATGCAGAAATACTGAGGAGCAGTTGTAGGTGAAGTAAAACTCTTCATATGCTAGAACAGGTAGGGATTTAATACAGAACATTTAAGAAAAAGTCTGGGTCACACAATGTGCAGGGGTTTTGCTGATATTTTATTGCTTTATGATGCCCTGGGTTTAAGGTTTCCACTCAATGACTTTGATGGCAATTTTTGCTGCTCTGCTTACAGCCTCACTGGAGTCATTCAGCTGCCCTCGAAAGAGGTCCACATGGTTCAGTAGTGTCTTGCGACCCTCAGGTGCCTCAGACAGCATGGTCAGGGTTTTGATTGCATTCAAGCGTACTTTGCTGGTTTCATCATCAATCAGCTTCAGTAAAGGTGGAATGGCATCTGCACTAAGGGCTGCATATTTCCCTGAGCAAAAAATAATTGGATTTCAAAAATTGTTATTGAATATAATAAAATAAGCACTTAAGCCTGAACCTGTTAATAAACCATGACCACACACTAGAAAGGGAGCTAGCTCTATCTCCAGCTCTGGTTCTACATTTTGAACACTTCAATATTTGGTAGTGCTGATGGCTGTGGGTTTTGGTTCAGCCCATCTCTATTAGAGACCACAATAAACCTCCATTTTTTAATTCTTAAGAGAGCAATCCCACTACTTAAGTTAACTCCCTCTACTTTCCATTTTATTTATTTTACTCTTAAAAGAATCACTTAGATCTCAAGAGCCACCAAATGATAAGAAAAAATTTCTCAGGGCAAATGTCCTCAGGAGCGCCTTTTCTTTTCTAAGACATTCTGAATAAATACTTAGATCCACTCCTGTGTCATCTTCCAGAGCAAGGGGGGCTTTTGCAGAGGAGGATTGAAACACAATTACTGTTATTAAGGATTTTTGTATGTCCAATTACACGTTCAGCACACTGAAAAGTTACCCGTTAGTGTTTTCAAAGTCATGTATCTGACTTTGATGAGAACTCCCCCACGCCCCGGTAGTGGGGAAAACGGTACCTTTTAAACACTACAGGAAAGAAATGGAAAACTTAGGCACTCCTGCTCTCAGCTAAGGATTGCAGGTTCAAAGCATTCCCAGGGCAGTTGCTGGTTGTGGGACTCTGACCTGAACTTAAGGCTTCCTCCCCTCCCTAGCAACACCTTTCAGGGAGGATGGTGCTATAACCATTACTTGCCCTCTGCCAGAAAGAATCTTCCCCAGGCACAGGTAGGTCTGACATACATTTCCCTGAGCCAGTGGAGGTGATCAAACCAACTATATTGCAATACCTAGACACTATGGGTGAACAAAGTAGCTGAGGGACAGACCTAATGAAATGTCCTGTTTTTGCTAGTTTCTGCAACAACTTTAGCATTATCTGAACCTAGATTTTTTTAATGTATCTAAGAAAGTTATGAAATAAAACTGCCAGCTGATCAAATGGCACTAGTCTGATAGCGGAATGAGGAATGCTCTGCTTTACAGGAAGTATCCCCAGCAGGAGCTGCTTCTCTCACCTTGGGTCGTAATGGTGGCATACATCAGTGCTCCTGCTGCATTAGCTCGGACCTCAGGATCTGAATCCTCCAACAGGCTGACCAGTACTGGGATAACCTCTTCATTCCACACAATATTTTTTCCTTCCAGAGGGACACTGAGGAAGAGAGAAGGTTAACGTGCTTTCTTGAACCTATGTCAACAATCAGTACAACTGACTACAGCCTCCTACCATTTCCTCCCTTCATTTCATGACAAGAATGCTGATGCAGAATTCTCTTCTGTTCTGTTTGGAGCCAGATTATTCTGAATGTTAGCGGGCACTTTAAACTCCCATGCCAGAGTTACAAATCGGACAAGGGAGAGGTCAGTTTGTGGCAGAGTGGTTACTGTTGAAACTACATGCTCAATGCATAGGAAAGATAGGAAGTATGGCAAGAGACCACCCTGGCTTAAGCAGGAAAGCTTCAGTGATCTGAAACTCAAAAAAGAGTCCGACATAAAGTGAAAATTAAGTCAAATTACAAAGGGTGAATATAAACAAATTACACAAGTAAGTAGGGACAAAATTAGGAAGGCCAAGGCACAAAACAAGATTAAACGAGCTAGAGGCATAAAGGGTAACAAGAAAACATTCTACGTATATATTAGAAGCAAAAGGAAGACCAAAGACAGAGTAGGCCCGTTATGCAATGGTGGGGGGGGAACAATAACAGAAAATGTGGAAATGGCACAAGTGTTAAATGACATTTTTGTTTCAGTTTTCACCAAAAAGGTTGGCAGTGATTGGACATCTAACATAGTAAATGCCAGTGAAAATGAGAAGGATCAGAGGCTAAAATACGTCACCAGGGCCTGATGAAATGCATCCTGAAATACTCAAGGAGCTGTCTGAGGAGATATCTGAGCCATTAGCAATTATCTTTGAAAAGTCATGGAAGACGGGAAAGATTCCAGAAGACTGGAAAAGGGCAAATAGAGTGCCCATCTATAAAAAGGGAAATAAGGACAACCCGGAGAATTACAGACCAGTCAGCTTAACTTCTGTACCCGGAAAGATAATGGAGCACATAATTAGGCAATCAATGTGTAAATATCTAGAAGATAATAAGGTGATAAGTAACAGTCAGCATGGATTTGTCAAGAACAAATCATGTCAAACCAACCTGATAGCTTTCTTTGACAGGGTAACAAGCCTTGTGGATGGGGGGGGGAAGCCGTAGATGTGGTGTATCTTGATGTTAGTGAAGCTTTTGATACTGTGTCGCATGACCTTCTCATAAACAAACTAGGGAAATGCAACCTAGATGGAGCTACTATTAGATGGGTGCATAACTGGTTGGAAAACTGCTCCCAGAGAGTAATTATCAGTGGTTCACAGTCAAGCTAGAAGGGCATATCAAGTGGGTTCCTCAAGGATCAGTTCTGGGTCCAGTTCTGTTCAATATCTTCATCAGTGATTTAAAGAATGGCATAGAGAGTACACTTATAAAGTTTGAAGACGGGGTTGCAAGTGCTTTGTCAGGATTAAAATTGAAAATGATCTCGAGAAATGGTCTGAAGTAAATAGGATGAAATTCAATAACAATAAATGCAAAGTACTTCACTTAGGAAGAAACAATTGGTTGCACACATACAAAATGGGAAATGACTGCCTAGGATGTAGTACTGTGGACAGGGATCTGGGGGTCATAGTGGATCACAAGCTAAATATGAGTGAACAGTGTAACACTATTGGGGGGAAAAAAAGCAACATCAATCTGGGATGTATTAGCAGGAATGTTGTATGCAAGACAGGAGAAGTAATGCTTCAGCTTTACTCTGCGCTGATTAGGCCTCAACTGGAGTATTGTGTCCAGTTCTGGGTGCCACATTTCAGGAAAGATGTGGACAGATTGGAGAAAGCAACAAAAATTATTACAGTTCTAGAAAACATGACCTATAAGGGGAGATTGAAAACATTGGGTCTGGAGAAGAGAAGTCTGGGGGTGGGGAGGGGGCATAACAGTTTAAGTACATAAAAGGTTGTTACAAGGAGGAGGGAGAAAAAGAATTCTCATTAACCTCTGAGGACAGGACAAGAAGCAGTGGGCTTAAATTGCAAAAAGGGCCTTTTAGGTTGGACATTAGGAAAAACTTCCGGTCAGGGTGGTGAAGCACTGGGATAAATTGCCTAGGAAGGTTGTGGAATCTCCATCATTGGAGATTTGTAAGAGCAGGTTGGACAAACATCTGTCAGGGATGATCTAGATAATACTTAGTCCTGCCATGAGTGCAGGGGATTGGACTAGATGACCTCTCAAGGTCCCTTCCAGTCCTATGATGCTATATAGTAGTATAGCTCATTTTGAGGTCTTTTGGTGATAATACTGGGGTTGGGTGCCTATATTTCCATAGCCATTTGCCTTTAAAAGGCAGAAGCCAAGTGTTCATATTATCTAATACTCTAAATGTTAAATGTGGTGCCTCACAAATAACATAAAATACAAGGTCCTTGCCTTGATGCAGGCTTGTAGTTGAACTCTTGGGTTTGACTCACTAAAAACTCTTATTGGTGTACAGGTCTGGCGCAGCTTAGGCGCATTTAACACGCACGATTTCAGCTTTACGCGGTCGGCAAAAACAAGAAAAAACAACAAAGAAAAAAATAAAATAACAATTTAAATATTGTTTCTGTAGTGCGGGCGATTCCGCCTGCCATTACACTCAATGTAATTTTGACTATATGCGATTTTTGCTTTACGCGCTGACTGTGGAATGAAACCCCAGCGTAAGATGAGACAGACCTGTACTCTGTGAATGATGAATTTAAGACTTAAATAAAGAGCCACAGAATGGTTCTGAGTGCACAGATCTCATTTCTTTAAGAGGCTCTGCCATATTGTAGCTCCCAATTCAGCATGTGTTTGGGCTGAACTTAGCATGGTAGTTTTCATAAACAATGATGCCATTTCCATGGAAGATTATTATATTGAACTGTATTACATCATAGTGACCAAATATGTTATCCTTCACCATACTGCATGGTTCTATTAACAACTTGCATTTATATTGTCTATTTTACTCCAAAGAGTGTGAAATGCTTTACCGACTTAACTAACTGATATACAAAGTATACACGGGGAAATGCAGCCACTCTAGGATAAAATATAGCAACTATTTAACTGAACTAGGGTGACCAGACGTCCCGATTTTATCGTGACTGTCCCGATATTTGCTTGTTTGTCCCGCGTCCCGACCGATGTTCGGTTGGGACACTGGACAAACCAGCAATTTTGCCCTCCGATCTGGTGCATAGACGGAGCCCGGAGGGGCTTTCACCCCCCACTTCCCCCGACCATCCCCCACCTCCCCCATTGGACCCCGCCCCAAATCCCTGCCCTGGACCCGCTCCAACCCCGCCCCTCACTGCCCCATTGGATCCCTCCCCAACTCCCCGCCCTGGCCCCGCCTCTTCCCCAAGCACGCCGCATTCCTCCTCCCTCCCAGGTTTGCACACGGGCCATGGCCAGGGCTGGGAGCGCAGCACGGAGGCTGCTCCAGCCCTGCAGCCTGCAGGGCACTGCAGAGCAGGCAAGGCCTGGGTGGAGACACGCGTGGGGCGGACACGCTCCTGCCAGGAGGGGCCGGGCCCGGCTGCCTGGTTCGCCCCCTGTCCGGGGGGGTCCCCAAGCTCCCTGCAGCCGGAGCAGGGCTGCCCGGGGCGAGTGTCCCGGACGGGACAGAGTGGAGCAGCCTCTGCTGTGGGGCTGGTGCAATGAAGCCCAGGAGCGGCTGGGCCGGGAGCTGCAAGAGGGGCCCGGAGCGTGGCTCGGCTGCACAGCTCGGAGTCCAGGCTGGGCCCAGGAGCGAGGGGATGGGGGAGCTGGGAGTGTATCGGGGGTCAGAGCCGAGAGTTGGGTGGAGACGGGGCTGTGCCACTGCCGGCAGGGGGTGCTCTGGCTTTTTTTTTTTTTTTGCTCCCCCCCCGCGTCCCGATATTTCATGTTTGTCATCTGGTCACCCTAAACTGAACATAGTAACAAATATGACACAAAGTTTATAACAGGAGATGAAGAATGCTGTAGCCAACTGAAAATTTAGGTAGGCAAAAAATAATTAGTTTATTCTAACATTCCTCCTCTTGCAAAAAGTTGTTATGGGATTGATCTAGTGATAACAAATTATCAGGATTTTGGTTCTATTCTATCTCATACACAAAATGGTACTTCCAGCAGTGCTGCACTGCTTAGCACCATGCAGGGGCATTAGCTCACTACTAACATGAGTGGCAGGGGTGGGAGGGAATAGTGCCATCTACTGAATCGCCAACACCAGAGCAGCGAAGTCCATGTACACATCTAGCCTGATGTTACTTTGCAAAGTGAGATGTGACAAGTTTAAAGTGTAAGGTGGTACAACCGCAAACTAGTGCCTAGGACTCAATCAGTAGACAGATACTGTCTTGGAACAACCCATGTGCATAGTCCTTTCTTTCCCTTACCTAATTCCCAAAAGGGCACGGGCAGCTTTGCTCCTGATGGCCACTGATGGATGAGTGAGCTTTTCCTTCAGAATGGGAACAGCGCCTGTTGCTAGAGCTTCAAAAGCCTCTACACACAAGCAGCCAGAGAGTGTGTCCAGTATCAACTCTTGGATTTCATCCAGCTCAGTTTTCAGTTTAAGAACAAGTGAAGAAATCAAATTGGTTTCCACTATGCCAGCAGCACCTGCACGCAGAGATAGAAAGGAAACTTGGACTGAAAGTGCTAAGGCATTTAATGCTTCAATCAACATTTTGAAATTTGCTACCACAATTAAAATGACCCAGCTATTTCTGGCCCCACAATAGTGTGATTTTGAGAGAGATGGAGACTATTGTAACTGTGGACACTTTACCAGCACTCCTCCAACATTTCCCCAGGATTTATTTGGCAAATTTCACCTCTATTTGCAAACTGTAAGGAGTTTATTGTTTTCTCAAATGTATTCTCTTGCAGTGTCATTCCCTTCAACCTTATTTGGTCCAGTGTCATTTTTTAAGAGAGGCAACAAATTATCTACTGCCACAGCTCATGCCTGTTTCTACAATGATTTCAACCCAGGTGAGGCTCAAGTTACAGTTGCTCTGATGTTCCCTTACACCATTCTTTGCAATAATTTATACTGGGAGAAACAGGGGGCTTTGAGCTTCCCAGCAGTCAGCACTTCACTATTTCCTAGAAAGAATAATCTTGCTGGGCTACAGCACAGCTGTGATCTGCCCAGCAAGCCAGTTCTCTGTGAGGGCTGAGTGGCTTACTCTTAAGTGTTCCATTTCTTAGACAATACCAAGCCAACGTTGAAACAGCATTGCCATGGAAAAGTGAAAGCAGAAGAGAACACATTGTCCACCAGTAACTATGTGAAAACAAAATCCTCAGCGTCTGGTTGCTAAGACAATTCTTTGGTTACTAAGAGAAAAGTGGCTCCATTTGAATTGATTCATATGTAGTTGAACAAGGAAGTTCAGTGTATGAGAAGCAACAAGGCTACTTAAAACCAATCTTCTTATTCAGGGATAAAGGGCTCTTTCCCCCAAGTACAGCTAGAAAAGGATTTCAATTACCTTTTGGTAACCCATGAGGAAAATTCCCTGAGTTCAAACCTAAGAGTATGGCCCTTTATTGATGTATAGAACAGAATAACCTCTACTCTACTTCTGAGGTCCTGCTGACATTGAGTAATTTCAAATGTCATTAGCTTGCTGGGCTTTACTCTCCTAATGCAGAAGAAGCCGTGACAGTGATGTTATTAAAGCTTTTGCTACCTTTGCTACATTTGGAAGCCAGTTGAGTACAAAAACCATCAAGTTGGAAAAAAATGAACATTGGAATCACAAAAATTATGTTGAAGGCTACAAATAAGTGATGTTTTAAGCTAAGCACTGTATTATGACAGGACAGTGATGTAGGGAGAGCATATACATGCCTTCTGTAATGCCATAGATCAGTGTGACTGCACTGGGGAGTCATGTTGCCAAGGCATGATATTGTAATTAAGCATGATTTCCATTTTCCTTTCTTCAATCAATTTTCTCTTTCTTTTTCAGGCGTGAGGAGAAAAACTCATGACCAGATTCTGGCCCCATGTTCCATCCTATTTATGTTGCTTTGATGGAACAAAAGGTTTCTCTAATGGGCCAGCTAGAGATTCTCCTCATGAAGGAAAAAAGTCTGTATCACTGACTCTCACTGACTTTTGGCTCCTTTCTCATAGCGCTGTGTTGGGGGGGAGGGGGACTGGAAAACAGTAGGGATATAGCAGGGACTGCTTTGTGTGCCAAGAACCCCTGGCTGGCAGCATGGTCCCTAGAGAACTGATCCTGCAGGAATAACTGAGAGCAGCCTAAATTATAACCTGGGGCTGACCTACCCATATTTCCCCCACTGGTCTGATCCCAAGAATCTGCCTCCACATGTTTTGAAGGTCTTTGGAAGTAAGTTGTGTAGTGAGAGAGAAATTTTCAAAAACCAGCCTTTAAAACTGCTCCCATAGTTGTTGATGAGGAAAATCTCCCCATAAGCCCACTGGCACGTGAGACTAGGATAGCCAAAAATTTCCTACTATTTGCAAATGTAGGTCTGCCGTGCAAATAATTGTATGTGCAAAATTGGGGGGTTCAATGTCAGAGGAGGATTTGACCTGCAAGCAGATGGTTCCTACAGCATCCATCTACTTCCTGTAGAGCTGCTGCGATAGCTACTCTGCGATATTTTCAAACAGAAAGCACATTTGGCCAACTTGACCTTTAAAGTAATTTTATTCTTCCCTGATAAGATGGCATGCTGAATGCAAATGTAAAAATAAATAAAAATAGTGAGGAATGGAAGTTAAAAGCTCTACATTCCTCCTGCTTCCAGGCCTGGTGTGTAGTTTTCATCCACAGCCATATGCTGTTCCTCAGGCAAGGGTCACAATCTAGGCATTAATATTTCATAAGACAAATATGCTTCTCAGATAGCACACTCATCTCTGATATAAGCCAAGACAAGCAACCACTCGCTTTCATTTTCCTTGTGTTATTACTTTTCTCTTAACTCTTTTTCTCTCATGTCTATTTTCTGTTTGTGTTTGTCCATTCATCAACTCTTTTTAATCCCTTTTTGCCAAATATTTGCCAAGCATCTCTTTCTGCCTCATGCTATCCCAGCATCTTTTCTCTCCTGTTTCTGTCTTTCTCACGCCTTCCTTCTTGAATGCTAGCCTAGCACTCTTGCTATCTCCACTACCATTTCTCTTCCTGCACCCATACATGTGTCTTTTGCTGCATATCAAAATTAATGGCCCATGTCTCTGTGTTTGCATCCTTCACCTCACATCTTTTCATGTAGCATTGATCTAGTTGACTGTTTGCCCCATTTTCATTGGCTTTTGAGTTTTTCTGCTAGTTAATGTTTATTGATCTTCTTTGCCTCAGTCATCTTTAATCAACTGCATTTTTCCTCTTCATGTCTTACCATTGGTGGAGGCCCTTGCTGTTGAGGCTCTGAGTGCAAAAATGTGTGTCACACCCAGCCATCTTGTCTCCTTCTGTTACAATGAGTTGGCTAGAGTTGTACAGAGCATCTTACATAGTGCCAATATTGGGCTTGGTGCTTGACAAACAAAGTAGGAACACAGGGTCTCTCCCTAAAAGAACCTACAATCTGCTGAAAGAGGCTGCTGGCTGGACTGTAACAAGAAACAATGATTGAGTTGAGGAATCACAGCAAGTTCCATGAATAGTAACACTTAAGGTTTGTGACAGAATGCACCCCTATATCCACACCCTACACACTATTGTAATAATCTTTGTACAAAGTATGCTTGTGACATATAATTTGAAAACACATAACTTGCTGGTCATTATTGTCCTGATAGAATGTGTGTGGCAACACTGTATGTGAAATAAGATTATAGTGTATGGTGGTGGTAACACATGTTCCAAACGGAGGTTGGCAAAGTCATCAAGCAGGAAGGGAAACAAAAGACGCCCCAAAGGTGAGGAAAAGCAGCAGGGAACATCCTTCCCTATAAACTGTTTCCTGAATCTCATCTGGAAATGTTTTCCAAGAGGGGGATTGACACTGTAAAAAGGAGGGTCAAACACCCCAAGGGACCCCCTCCTCTCTCTCTCTCTCTGCTTTTCGATTCACTGCACCAGAAGGGACAAAGAAAGCAGCCTTTGAACTAGAGACGGGGTCCTGATCTAAGAAGTTGTTCAGTAAGACTGCTGAAAGCACGTGGTGAGAAATTTTGCTTTGAATTTAATATAGTTTAAGTTAGGCACCAGTTGTGTTTTATCTTTATTTTTCTTGTAACCATTTTTTACTTTTATGCCTCATTACTTGTACTCACTCAAGCTCTCTCTTGTAGTTAATAAACTTGTTATATTGTTTTATCTAATCCAGTGTGTTTAAATGGAAATGTTTGGGAAACTCCATATGGAGTAAAAGTGTGTGTGTATTATTTCTGTTAAATGAAGATTTTATATGAATTTATATTGTTCACCAGGCATACATTTCTAGTGGGAAATCTAAGACTGTGAGTGTGTTGGGAGTCACCCTGCAGCATAACCAATGCTGGTAAGAGCCAAGGTGTGGCTGGCTGGCTGCAGCACATGCAGACATAGCTAGGAGTGACTTGCATGCTGGAGGCTGATCCTGAGCAGTCTAGACTGGAGGTTACAGCAGCAAAGGATTGTAAAGGGCAGGGTTGATACAAGCCACTCATTAGTCTGGATTGTACCCTGGGCACATCACAGGGACATCTAAGGCTATGTGAAAGTGGTATAAAATGTAACTTGCTGTCATTGCAATTTTGTAGTTAACTTTAGTATTGATCCATTTTCCCCTGAGAACTTGAAAATGTGGCCCAAGGGAAAAATGCCTCTTATTTCCACACTCATCTTCTCCCTCTCACAACCCTCTGGCTAGTTCTATCCTCTTCTTTCCTGTCATTTTTAAAAAAATGGACAAAGCGGAGTTGCCATTTCATTGTGTTCTCTCAATCAGGCTGGAGGACAAAGTTTTAAGTGTTTTATGAAATTTTGCAAGGGACACACACTTACAAATAACAGGGTTTTTTTAATTCCTTAAGCAATTACACTACATTATTGATTACAAATATCTTTTTTAAAATCAAAGCCACTTTAAAAGTGTCCTTTTTAATGAGAAGCAAATGTTTGAAAAGCTCTGGTTAGTAAATATTGTACAGTGTGCAACACTGTAGTTACAGAAATTGGCTTTATCTCAACACAGATTTCTATATTACATGTCGTTTGTTAACATGAGGTATCGAGTTGAGATTTCTAGATATTTACTTGCAGTCCTCAATAGAGTATCTCATTGTAGTGAAGGACAGAAAACTCAGAGGAAACAGAACCGGATCTGATACAACTTTTAAACTGCCACAGTCAGCACAGCAGCCATGTCCAGCACATAGTAGCTGAGAATGTCCATCACAGAAGGCCACTAGCTGCTGGAAGCATAAACATGCATCCGTAATAAGTCTCAAACTTATCAGCATCTCTTTTTTGTGTCCTTTAGAGATATAAGCTTTATCCATAACTGCAACATCACGTTTATGAAATCACCAGCATTCTAGATTAGGAGCAACCTATTTTCAGGGCAGTTGTCTGACTAGCAGCATAGATTAAATGTATGCAGTAGCTCAGTGCTCCTCCAGTATTTCCTTTCTGCAGGCCAGTTTGTAAAGCAGCGATCCTCTCTGTGCTCCTCCCATCACAACACCCTGATCCGCCACTTTGCGGTTCTCAATGTTTCATTCATTGGACTACTGGGAAGAATTGACCATTGATGGTCCATAAAACACAGTTTGAAAGTCCCATAGTAGCTAATATAATTTTAAGATTGAGACTGCAGGGTCCTACACTCTCCCCCAAAAGATATTTCAATGAGTAGATAAAGGATAGCAGTATTCTTGGATTAAAATTTCCTTCCAGGATGTTTGGAGTGGTAAAGGGCCCATCTGTGTGCACCACTTCCAACATCTAACTAAATGTTCAATCTTCTTACTGAAGAGACTCTATAGTCATCCCTTGAAATGTCAAACTAATTCTCTTTTAAGTGAAGATCCAAATCTGTGATCTGTTTTACAGTAAAGTTGTCTTAGAAAGAAAGTCTGTCAGTGTCTCCAAGAATACTTAGAAAACAAAAATAATCTTTTGTCTGAAAGTTTTCAGCCAGGCAGAAAGGAATACACTTTAGGGTTTCCACATTTAAAGAAAAAAATCCTGGATTACATTTTTACATAGGAATTACACACTAGATCACACCACTGATCCATCAAATTCAGCATCCTATCACTGACAGTGGTCAGTACCAAATGCTTCAGGGAAGGGCCCAAAAAACCTCTTGTGAAAAATTATGGAACATGTGTTTCTTCCCAGCCCTGTCAGTTAGTGGTTGGCTTATGCCCTGAAGCATGAGCATTTTATCTTTTATGATACAAATGTTCATCCTGTCTCATTTAACTCTGAATGTTCACCATCCATATAAATGTCTAATCTCTTCTTCTAAGATCTTAGCTTCAACTGTATATATTGATCATCATAAATTAGGAAACATCTTGTAGTGTATGCAAAATAATTTAATTTATTTTGTTCAGAAGAAAAGTACCTGTAGGCCAAACAACATTGTCTGATATAATTCACTTACTAATTGCAATGTGATCCTCACATGTTTATGGACTCCCTCCACTGAAGATCTTTTGTAAAAAAAAAAAAAAAAAAAAAAAAAAAAATGAAGGCAGGAAAAAGATCTGACATTTGTATTGCTTGCTCTGAAGATCTGAGTTCAAATGATATACCATGAATTAAAGTATTCAAATAACTAATCCTCAGGATCTGTGCTCCAGCCATGTGCTGCAATCAAGTTTCATATGTGACAGATGACAAATCCCTCCTTGCTCCTCTGAGCAATAAGGAAGACATACAAATATAGAGTAAGAGCAAAGTGACTCATAAAACACCCTGCCATAAAAGGCTCTGATGACATCATTGCTTCCACAAACACCTGGCGTGATTTATTTAAGTTGTTTACAGAAAGGAAAGAGAATTCAATGCGTATAACAAAGCGAACATGTTCATAAGAGAATTTGGATTGTTTCAGGTCTCTTCAGTTAATATTGGATTTTATACCTGCCTAAATACTTGCGCGTGTAGATCGAGGGCCCAGACAATCATTAACTGTTACTACAATAAGCCTCTACCAGATCCAGTCATTTATCAAACTGCTGCTCTGCATTTTCCATTGACTGTCTGAGTCCATGATCTAGCTCTGAGTTTGGCTGCACTGTTTTTTCATTATTTGTTCTATTGCCTGTGTTCCTGTTCTCAACAGGCTTTGATATTGCATATAGGATATTCTCATTTAAACCATTTACCTTATTATATTTATGAAGAGTCCTAGAACTGACTCCTGCACATAGAAGTTGACTTTTCACTTCTCTGGCAGTAAGGCCAAGAAGTTAGAGACTGCCTTGGCACCCCACACAATTATTTTAAGCTCAGATTTAAGGATGGACAGCCCGATATTTAAAAAGAGGAAAAAAAATCATTAATTCAATTGCAGCCAAGGGATGCACTAAAACAAATAAAAGAATCATCCATATTTGTGATACACAGGCTCTGTAAATATATACATGGAGTACATTTTCTATCACAGTCATTCCTAGAGGACTCAAATAAGATCATAGTTCCATTGTGCTAGGCACTGTACAAATGCATAAGAGCCAGTCTCTGCTTCAACAAGATTACAAACTAAATGGATAAGATGGACAAAGGAGGGGAGGGGAAATATAAGTATAGAGAGGTAGAGGTCAGTGAAAGGGTATAGAAATGTTCCCAGGTCCCTTGGTGCTCAGCCCACTGCTCCATCCACTAGACTACATTGCCTCTCAGGATTCTCTCTCTCTTTTATATGGCATTATAAGTATGCAAAGCTAGTATAACTATTCATTTTCATCTACACTGGGTAGGCAACCTATGGCATGCGTGCCAAAGGCGGCACATGAACTGATTTTCAGGGGCACTCACACTGCCCGGGTCCTGGGCACTGGTCTGGGGGGGCTCTGCATTTTAATTTAATTTTAAATGAAGCTTAAAACATTTTTAAAACCTTCTTTACATACAATAGTTTAGTTATATATTATGGATTTATAGAAAGAGACCTAAAAACATTAAAATATATTACTGGCATGCACAACCTTAAATTACAGTGAATAAATGAAGACTTGGCACACCACTTCTGAAAGGTTGCCAACCCCTGATCTACACTTACAGGTAGAGATGGCATTTTGTCTCTCTCTCTCTGTTCAGACAACTTTCTTGAAACACTACTTTTCAGACTGAAATGTCTTACATTTTGGTCTTAATACAGAAGTGTGTTTGTTTTTTTAAATTAAGTTTCATAAAAATGTGTTGAGCAGTTTGAGTTATCTGAGCATCAGGAAAGAGTGGTTTAAAAATGTTAATTGTTTTAAAACAATGTTTTTACAATCAGGCTTTTCATTTGTAAATTTAATCTAAATAAAAGATAGTGAAACATTTTGGATGAAATATGAACTCACCATTCTTCGTCCAAACAAAACATGAATTTCTGAAGTTAGAAAATATTTTTCTATCTTTAAAAAAAGGGGAGAAAAAAAATCTCCACATCTCTGTACCTGCTGGATATAGCTGAAATCCCATGAAAAGGGCTATTCTGGCTTTTCTCCCAGTGTTTCCAATCCAAACTGTGTTGGAAATGGTGAGATTTCCAGTCTCCTTTAAAGGGCAGGCACACAAGAGGGGAGTGTTGTTTTCTCCATGCTGTGAACAGTTGTTGGCATTAGTGTACAGCTAGATTACTTAGATAGCTTGAAAAGGGGCCAACAAGCAGCTCCACTCTTAGAAATAGCAAAATAAATCAACAAAGCAAAAAGGGACCATGTTACAGGTATATACATGAACAACTCACATTGGCTTCAACAGGACTTGCTTGCATATATCTGAGGTTAGAATTTGGCAGCGAGAGAGAGAGAGCGCGCGCACACATTTCTCCCCCAAAGAATGAACACACTCAATGTTCACTTGGACACTGGGAAAGCTCACTGCTGAGAGCAGGGGTAGTGCGTCACACTAACAAAAATGGCTTTCAACTTTTAAGTCCAGCTACTTTAAGGGTCAGAGGAATTAAGGGCACTTCACTTGGGCTCCTTCCTAGAAATATGTACTTACAAGTTTTCATTTTCCAGATTTATTTTTGCTGTGAACACTGCTTTTTCTCCTTTCTTTTTTGTGCAAAAAGTTAGATTACTTATTGAAATTTAGGTAATAAGTTTGTTAATTCTTTGATTTTTGTAAAATGTGTTTTAATCTTGCAATATCAGCATGATTTCTTAAATTCTGCCCTATTTTTGTCAGAGAAAAGAGCTTCTCCTGCTGTTGACAGCAGAGATGGGGGATTTACAGAAGGCCATGTGCTGCCAGACTCATACAAACTGAGTTCTACTTTACACCATGAGTACTCCCAGTTACTTCAGTGGGGCTACTTGACAGATAAGGAACTACTCAGCATGAATAGGGGAATTAAAATACAGTCAAGAGAGAGGTAGTTTTACAAGTGAAAAATTGTCTGACACGGGGAAAAAAATGCAAACTATTTAAGGCAAGTATGTCCATTTCTTTATGCTTCATTGCTAATTCCACAAAAGCAGAGACTTAGGACTACCCTTACAGGATAACATTTAACTTTTTGACTGGTTTATGAAACCTTCTGGTCAGGGGCGGCTCTAGCTTTTTTGCTGCCCCAAGCATGGCACTCAGGCAGCCTTCGGCGGTTTACCTGCAGGAGGTCAGCTGGTCCCACAGATTCAGCGTACCTGCCGCTGAATTACTGCTGAATCCATGGGACCGGCAGACCTCCCACAGGCAAGCCACCGAAGGCAGCCTGACTGCCGCCCTCACAGGGACTGGCAGATGCCCCTCTGCGGCTTGTCGCCCCAGGCACATGCTTGGAGCGCTGGTGCCTGGAGCTGCCACTGCTTCTGGTAGACCTGAGGATCTGAAAGTCTGAAATATCTGCTGAGATTTCTACCACAAAGCATCAGACATGACTCCCTGGGATGGGGTGTACTTGCTGTAGTGAAGCAATGCCTCACCAGTGCGGCACCTCCTGCTGGTTGTCTTGGGAATTAGCACTTTCAGCACTTGGAGTGCCCTCTACTGGTTGGTCTCTCACCTGCCTCAGGCCCCATGTCCCTCCCAGATCCCAGTGCCCCTTTATCCCAGGATTCTGCCCCAGCAGCACCCCCACTCTCTGGTCTCCCCTCTCAGGGGAACCCCCAACCCTCTATCCCCACCTTGCCTCAGTGGCTACTGCCAGTCATCATCTAGCCCCCACTCACTGGGGTAAACTGCAGTCTGTCATAGCCACTCATCATTGGCAAAGAGGTTGGACCAGCTGCCTCTGCTTAACCCCAGGCTGCACCTCTCAGACAGCCCCAGTACCTGTTTTGACCTTTAGCAAGGCCCAAAGCCTGGGACGATGCCAGGCTGGAGCTCCCCAGTTCCTCTTGCCTTTCCCCAACCCTGCTCTATTCCCAGTACCCTACACCCCTAGGCAGTCAGGTCCTTCTCTCCCCACAGCTAGAGAAAGACTGACTCAGCGCTTGGCTCACAGCCCTTTTATAGGGCCAGCTGTAGCCTGATTGGGGCATGGCCCTAGCTGTGGCTGCTTCCCCAATCAGCCTGGCCTTTCACAGGAGCGGGGTAAGGGCCGGCACTAGAGAGGAAAAGGTTAAGGCAGCACTTTTGGCAGTGGAAGCCATGCCCCTTTGTCCCTGCTACACATGCGCCAACTGCTGCTACGGTATAAAAAGGAGCAGCCCAGCTCAGTCAGGGCTGACTGCAGAGGAGGAAGGATGCACTTTACCAGCTCCATTGGATCAGGAGAGACCAAGACTCAGACAGGTGCCCCATGGAGATTGCAGGTGCTGGGAGTAGCACCACCTAAAGAGCCCAGGGATTCCAAAGATGCTCAGACTTCAACTACAGGAATCACGGTAGGAAGTAACCCAGGGAGGGATTCAGGGCTGGCCTTAGGGAAAATGGCACCCTAGGCAAACTTGCATTTTGGTGTCCCTGGCCCCTGTGGGTGTGCTGCTTTTTCCCTCTGCCCCCACATTGTCCTTGACCCCCATGAGCTCCCCAGGCTCCCTACCCTCCCTTTGCCCCAACGGCCTGCTCCTAATCCCTGTACCCCCTTCATGCCTAATCCCTGCATCTCCCCATGTTGGTGCAGGAGGGAAACTGACCTGGATGCAGGAAGCAGCTGGCATTGCTGCTTGCTACCCCAGGGACTGCTGCTCCTCTGCCCTGCACGCCCATAGGGGATTGTGAGGGGAGGAGCGAGGAGCAACATTAGTGCTCCCTGCATCAAGGTCACTTTCCCTGCCTGGGCTGCATAAGGAGAGGGCATGAGAGCAGCAGCTGATGATGCAGCACAGCCCAGGTGGGGAAAGTGACCTGGATGCAGGAGGGGTGTGTGTGTGTGTGTAGGGGTGTGTGTGTAAACAGCTAACAAAAGCTATGGCTGGCCAAAACACCAGCCGTGTGCTGCTTCCACTACAAGGGAACCATCACCCTATCTCATCCTTCACATTTCTCATATGAACTACCAGGCCTTGAATTAAAATGAAATTGGAGCAAATTAAAAAAAATGTTTACAATGTTTTAAAAATAATATGAAAAACTTGAATACATTTTATTTACAGTTTCATTATTCATACTGCTCTTGCTAGTCCTTCCCCTTCCACCCCCAGGCAGAGATGCACAGAGACTCGGGAGCACAGCTGGTCCTGATCTAAAGACCAGGCCAATCCTCCAAACTGGATCCAACCCACAACCCTCCCCAGACCAAACTGGACCAGACTCACATCCCTCCCTAGACCAGGGGCACTCATGGGGGGAGGGGGGAACTGGGGCAGGCAGTCTACCCCAGGGCTGCTGGTGGGGGGGATGGGGCAGGGGGCACTGGGTCTCTCCCAGGGGTGCAGGTGTGGGGATGGGGTGAAGGGACTCCAGTTGCTCCATGGGGCCTGTGCTGAGGGGGCTTACCTGGAGCAAGGAGCACCCACTGGTCGGGATGTCCATCCACTGGGTGGTGGAGCTGCCTCTTGCCCAGCATGGTTCAGGACCCCTATGATCCCCGGCCTCCGCATTCTAATAATGGCGGGGCATGGGTTGGCGCACAGGGTGGGGAGGGAGCTGCATGCGCAGCACCCTCCCACCAGCACTGTCCCAGGCCAGGCAGGGGCCTGAGAGCCCAGGGAAGAAGCAGGGGCCACACCATGGGGAATCCCAGCTGTCCACAGCACATAGCAGCCAGAACCCCCCGGGCCTGCTGCCAAGCCTACCCCTCCTCCCCTGATCGCACCACCAAGTGGTACAAGCCTCTGGGGGAAGAGGTGGGGCCAGAGCAGAGCCACAGCAGCTGAGGGCTCCTCTTCACCCCAATAACGGCCGGAGCCCTCAGCTGGCCGAGAGGAGCTAGCGTGGGGAGGGCCGGGAGAAGGCAGCCCTGGGCTGGCGGGCCGAGAGGGGGGGAGGGGCTGGGCCTGAGGGTGAGGAGCCACTGCCACCCACCAAAGCTCCACTATTGACAACCTTCCCTGCAGTCGAGGGGAGCCGTATTGATTCTGCCCATTATGCCACACATCTCTGAGGCTAAGGGCAGCCCTACTGATTCAACTGCAGAGCTACCATGCCCTTACCCTCCCCCATGAGTGACAGGGCATACCTGCTGCATGACACGACTCAATAAATTATATTTTTCCTGGTAATCTCTCTCCATCAATGTGTCTTCAGTTCTAGGTGCTTCCAAGAACAGCTGTTTCCCATCCCAGTGAAATTGTTTACAGTAGTTTCTGCCTATGGTTGTGTGAATCTTTTCATAATGAAACACCAAGTCAGGTTAAATTCTGGGGATTTCCTATATCCTCAGTGCATACAGGGTGCATCTCTGACTTGGGGTCAATGAAAACCAAAGACAGAAGTAGCATTCTCTAGCTCTGTAGCTAAAAGAGCAAATTGCTCAACCTCCTGAGGTCATTTCCCAAAGAGGTAGAGGCAGGAAAGGCAGACAATGCAGATGTCCTGTAAAGCTCTGGAATAGAGAGGATGCCAGCCAGCCCGCCCTCCCCTTCGCATATTAGGCAAGGATGAAGTAAAAGCCAAATACCCACTCTACATAAATAGATAACAAAAGGCAACTTGGGGAGCAGGCTGAGCTTGGTAGCTGACAGCGGCCCCTGAAAAGAAGGGTGGTGGAATTCCCTGATTTTTTGTATGAAACCAAGGAGTTTCACTCGGTTTCAGTCCAAATTCGCTTAGAATCTAGGGAAAACTGGAAACTCCATGTGACACTTGGGAGACACATGTTTGAGTGAAACGTTAGTTTTAGATCACTATCGCTTTCCAAAACAGAACAGATGGATATTGCACATTCTAGAGACGTTTTTCTGCCTTTGAGGCTCTCTGTTGTGATAAGGGGCCTAGTTCTCTACTGCCCTGTTTTGTGTGCGGGGCACTAGAGAGGCAGAAAGGATGCAAAGTGGGACTAAAACACTGGCTTTCTGATGTGGTAGCATTTGCTATCTGTTTTGATTATACATGGTGAAGGCAATGGAGAATCAGGCCCACAGACTCTGTCATATTTGTGCAAGCTGTACCAAAAAATTCAACCTGTGCCTGGCCCCTAGATGATGTGCATGAAATAGATAAAGAACTCTGAAACACAGATAATCCTCCTCCCCATCTTCTACCTTACAGCAGCTTATGCACACCATGCAGTAGTGTCTAGAGATCAGCATGCAGAACAGAGCTCTAGTGTGAGCAGCTCTCCCTTAGGGATTCATTTCCAGTCACTCTGCTCCAGTTTTTGGAAGATTATATTGTACTTTAGTAGATTTGCATCAAGTGGTGTGATTGGACACAGTCAAATTACAAATAATGTGGAGCAATCCCAGGGGAATGGAAAATCCCAAGGTGGGGGAGGAAAACCCTGATGCTCTTTGTAGAGTCTCCTCCAAATTCTTCTGTTTGGTCAAGTTTATTCCTCCCATGGAAGAAGCAGAGTCTGGCCCTTGAGCCTCATTAATCTCAGGAAACTGCCAGAGGCACAACACCATCCTTCACACTGGCTTCAAGCCACTCTGCCTCCCATCTGACTCATGTACAGCACTGTTCCAGTTGAGCAGCCTGCCAGGGAATCCCCCACAGGCAGCTGTCTCTGGAGCCAAGGGTTCCCTATTGGGCAGGGGCTTTGCACAAAAGGTAAGGCCAAGAATTTGCGGGGTTTGGAGAAGGATCAAGTGTATTCAGAGCCCAAGGACCTCAGTTCCTGTGCAGTTTGCTTTTGTTTTGTATTAATATAGCCTAAGGGACTGGGGCAGGAAATAAAACTCCTAAATTAAATCCATTGTAAAGACAGACCCTTAACCCTACAGATGCTCAGTGCACATACAGAAATGCAAAGACTTCCGGTGAACGACACCCTTTGAGAAAGGGCAGGGTACTACACCCCATTTAATAATTGGGGAAAACTGAGGCACAGCACAGGGGCCAGACTTGCTCAAGATCAGAATGTAAGCCAGTGGCAGATGTGAGAACAGACCCCTCAGGAGTTGTGAATGCAAGCCCCCCCTGCTCTAATCACTAGACCTCACTTGGAAACAGAACCCAAGAGTCCTCCCTATTCATGGATTTAGAGCATTTGTGGTAAAGGCTGACTTCTGACCCCCTTCCATAAAGAAGTGGGGATCCACACATGAAAGGCTCAGTATGCTGAGATCTGGGTGAACAATCAAGCTATGTTTATCACTGTGTTTATCAGTGTGACCCACATCTTCAAAGGTATTCAGGTACCTAATTACCTTTGAAATCAATGGGAGGTTAGCAACACCTGAATCCCTCTAAGGATTTGGGCCTGCAACCTGTTGGTTAGACCATTATACTCCAATCAAGATATGTGGGTTCTATTCACAGCTCTGCCACTGATTTGCTGGGTGACCATGAGCAAGTCATGTCACCACCCTGTACCTCAGTTTCCCCATATGTAAAATGAGGATAATGATACTGCCCTCCTTTGTAAAGTAACTTGAGATCTAATAATGAAAAGAGCTATGCAAAAGCTAATTATTATTATAAAATCTCATTTGGATAAATTAGAAAATTCTTTTCTAAAAGCATATTCTCAGCATATTCTAAACTCCTTGTCATTGCATTATTGCCATTTAGGGAAAGAAGCTGTTGTTTCTCAGTGAGAGCTGCAGCCTTAATGATCCTCTGTTGCAAGGGCCCAGTTTGATGATGCAGAAGAGACCTGATTGCTCCCATTAAATTCAATAGGAGCAGGGTTGTATCCAAAGGTTGAAAAAAATGATTTTCCATTTGAAAAAATTATAAATCAAAACTGCTGTAAGGTACAGTCCTTGAGCCTTAAAATTCCACCTCTTTTTGGGGGGTGTCTTTGCTACTGGAATTCAGTGGTTTTTTTTCAGTGGCATTCGCCCTGCAAGGAAGGGAAGATTTTAAAGCCACAGGACAGCAAGTTTTATCATTTTAATATAAATATTTTCTGGTTATTTTTATAGTTGGCTGTACAACAATTAAATTCACCTCCCTCCCCCCCCCACACACATTTTTTGATCCCTAGGAAAGATACATAATCAATATGGAGAGAGAAACTCTACAAACTTCTAGAGGATAATGGAACCAGGAGCACCCGGAAGTGTGGATTTAGGGCTTTAACATGGACAAGGCTCCTAGGCCAGATCTCCTGAACTAGCAAATGGTACAACTACCAGAAGCCACTGGATCCTTTTCTACATTACAGCTCCCATTGGTGCCAACATCAGGACAGCTGAACAATTAAAACAGGTGGTCGTTTTTAGTAATTTTAGTAAAAAGAGTACAATGAGTAAAAAGAGAGCATCCCCATTAGTCTTCTAACCTTTCAAGATTAAATAGGAGGTCCTTTTTATTTTTAATCTGCCTTAAAGTATTAGATTCAGAGCCTACAAAAATACACTAACTTAAAGCACAAGAAATCCCATTGACTTCATTGGGACTCCTTATATGTTTAAAGTTAAGTACATGCAAAGGTCTTTGCAGAATTGGGGCCTTAACTGGGAAGGGAAAACAAACAATACCTGAATTATAAGAGATTCCAGGAACTGTGTCCTTTTAAGAGGACACAATCAACTCTAAAAACACGCTTCCTTCTGAAGCTTTTAAAATGTACTGTTATAAGCAACTCCTAAAACTACATTAGCAGAAAGATTATGAAATTTATTTTTCTTCTTATCAGTTTGTTTGCTGTGTATACTTGGCAGCAGGTTGTGTCATCTGTTTCACTGATTTCCATGTATAGTCAGTTTCCCCTTGTGGTTTGCATGGGTCTTTTTAGAAGTGTTTTCTCTCCTTTCTTGCTATGTAAAAATGGGTATTGTCAAATCACAAAAATTGGACTGGTGTAACTCCTGAAACTTGCTCCTTTTCTAAAACTGACAAGTTTGAGCTGAGAGTGCTTGTTGCTCTACTATCTTGCACTTTATGTAGTAATTATAATAATAACCTAATAACAATACCAACACTTACATAGTGGTTTTCATCCATAGATCTCAAAACTCTTTACAAAGTAGGTGAGCATCTTGATGTTTCTGTAAAGTTGGTATAAAGATCTACCAAATCAGATATCTCCATGTGCACGTGTAATAATGTTGTACACCCACTTAGTTTGCACATGTGTAAATGACTATACAATGTGCAGGGTAGTGGAGAATCAGGCCCTGAGACTCTATAGTGAAGTATATAACTGAACTTTCTTGATCAAGTTTGTATTGCCTGGGTATCTGCACTGCACTGGCTAAGCTACCAAGGCATGTGCCAACATGCATTGGATTTAGAGTAAAGCATGGGATTAATTTTCTGGACACAGTACCCCTTCATAGAATCATAAATATCAGGGTTGGAAGGGACCTCAGGAGGTCATCTAGTCTAACCCCCTGCTCAAAGCAGGACCAATCCCCAACTAAATCATCCCAGCCAGGGCTTTGTCAAGCCTGACCTTAAAACTCCTAAGGAAGGAGATTCCACCACCTCCCCAGATAACCCATTCCAGTGCCCCACCACCCTCCTAGTGAAAGTTTTTCCTAATATCCAACCTAAACCTCCCCCACTGCAACTTGAGACCATTATTCCTTATTCTGTCATCTGCTACCCCTGGGAACAGTCTAGATCCATCCTCTTTGGAACCCCTTTTCAGGTAGTCAAAAGCAGCTATCAAATCCACCCTCATTCTTCTCTTCTGCAGGCTAAACAATCTCAGTTCCCTCAGCCTCTCCTCATAAATCATGTGCTCCAGCCCCCTAATCATTTTTGTTGCCCTCCGCTGGACTCTTTCCAATTTTTCCACATCCTTCTTGTAGCATGGGGCCCAAAACTGGACACAGTACTCCAGCTGAGGCCTCACCAATGCCGAATAGAGGGGCATTTCATGTTCATGTTCCAAATGTCTAGTCAGAAGTCTGTAAGAGAGCTCTATTTTGCAGCCCACCTGTAAGGTTATTGGAACCAAACAAAGATATCCTTGTTAAGGGCAAAAACCCTCTTCTCAAATCTGAACCCTGAGATACAAAGCTAAAGATACTGATGGCATGCTGTTTACTGCACAACTGAGAATGAGCTAAAGACGACACAAATTTTACATGTTCTAGAGTCTGAAGTCAACCTGCTCTTACAGCACAAGAGCTAAGCCATGACTTCTGCCCACAGCACAATGAAGAGAAATCCAATGGCTGAATATTTCAGTTTTTCTCTTTCTTCATTACCGAACTCCTATTCTAATGGATCAGATACTGGTTGGGAAGTAATATGGGGCCAGATATCCTAGTGCTGGCTAATCATATGATGGCTGTATTCTATAATCTCCTCCTGCCAATGGCACTACCACCTGAAAATAATACAAATAGAACTGAACTTTGTGAACTCTGATGTATTACTTTTTCTATGTTTGCTTTTCCCCCCCAAATAAGCATTCTTTTGAGAGTTAAGTTTACTACTGTATCTCCTTTGTCCCTCAGGAACCAATGAGATGTACATTATTTTCTTATTGGTCATAAATGACCGTTTGTCAAATAATCACTTTTTTGATTGTTGCATTTTTCTCAGTAATATGAGCTAGGTCTAGTTTGGGTGTTCTGTTTGTATATGTGCTTGCAACAGCTGCAGATTCAGGGTCACTGTGTACTTTTTAAATATAAAACATCTTTCTTTTTTTTGAAACCAAGAATACATTTTACAGTTTTTCATGATCAATTATTACTATCTTGTGAAAGACTGTTTGTTTTTTCCCTTCATTCTTTACTAATAAGGACAAATGTCTAGTTTTGTCTTCATGCAACAACCCAACAAACAATTTTTTTAACAATGTTTTCCAAAATATTTCCATAAAGTAGCAGCTCCCTAATGGTGCTGTAACTTGTAAGGCTGGATGCTTTACAAAAAATCATACTTTTCTTATTTTATACAATCCCTGTTCAGTTGTTTGGTTGGTGAGTTTGTGGCTTTTTTTTTTCCCCTGAGTCTCTGAAAGAGTTAGGGCCCACCTTTCAGTCATGAAGGTTATGATAACATTACATAGCAGTTTTCACTTAACTGCACAGCTAAAACTAGCATATCTTCCAGATCTCTAGGCTAGCCCTTAGGCAGCTGTCCACGGGCTGCTGGATTCAGTGCTTGTTACTGTAGACTTGGCTTCTGCGCTGAATGCGGATTCAGCATTTAACCCAATGACTGGGAGCTACAGATAAACTCCTACATATTTTTGTTATGTTCCTAGTGTTTCTTCATAGTAAGAACTGATCTGCAGATGCACTCAGTTCAGAGGAATAACTTTCTCACATTTTTTGTTTTGTTTATGGGACACCTGATTCTTAGATTTTTGTAGTCTTTCAAGATACAAAAATAGAAAAGCCAGCCCATTTACCCTACTGGCAATATTAGCAGAACCAAATGGGACATCGAGGTTTAAATCCTTAAAAGTGTCTTTCACCATCACACCTGACAGGGAGACTAGGGTTATGTCCATACTAGGAGCTAGGGGTGTGATTCCCTTGCTGCTGTACACATACACTCTCTAGCTCTCCTCAAGCTAGTGTGAGTATAAATAGCAGTGAAGCCATAGTAGCATGGGTATTGGCATTGTAAGTATGTGTACATGAGCAAGGGACTCATTTCCCCCCTACTCCCCTCTTCTTGAAGCCATTGGTATCAAAGAAGCTGTATCCTTGAAAGTAATAAATATTAGAATCCAGTCATCTGTATCTGATGCTATTTCAAATAATTCCACATGAGAAAAATAATACAGCTACTTGTAATCTTTAAATATTCTGTTCAATTCTTCATGTGCTAAAAAGTGAATCACAGGCCTTTCTATGTATAATTAACCCAGATCTAAAATTACTCATTAAAAAGAGGGTGCCAGATAGACAGTTGAATGAAATTAAACCATTATAACTAAATTTTTGCAGTACAAAGAAGGGAAACTGAGGGGTACCTCTGGTCTTTGAATTGCTTTTTTTCCCTAAACAAACTGTGTATATGTTGTGATATTCACATATAATAAACCTCAGTGAAATAAATTAGAAAAAATCTACTGGATTTTGCAGCTGCTTCTAACATATTCCTATTTTATGAAAATTTACATTGAAACTAAACATGTATGAATTCTATATAACTTCAAGAGTTTTGATTGGTCTGAGAAATAAACTTACCCCTCCCCAAAATGCCAGTAATCAAGCAAGGAATCAACTTTGGTGAGTGATTGACAAAGTAAAGATGAGCAAATACTTGAGCAAGCCTGGATCCAGCTATACTGTGTATTGGGTATTTAGCAAAATGTCATGAAATCCTTTTCTTGCATGTTAAACATAATCTCCTTCAGACTGACCTAAAAATTCGTATTGACAATATGGATAAAATCCTGGTCTGCCCTACAGCAAGGCATTAGGGGAAGAAAGGGTCCAGACACATCACCCTAACCAGACGACTCTCTCAAATAGTGAGTCATCAAGACTCGCCTCACAAAGTGACACTTATGGAATTCCTAAGAAGGCAGCAGCATATAATTGTTCAACAATCTCAAGACACAAACTAGAAATGTTGAAAAAATGTCCTGTGGATTTTAAGGGGATAGGGTTATATGGGCATATAATCAGAACAGTAGTTATGGCATTGAAATCTACTAATAATAAATGGCTTTTCTGGTTATCAAACACCCCAGATTTATTTTGGCATTTAATCTCCTGTAAGAATCATTTACCAGCCTCACAGGCTCATCTGCCATATATTTTCCTTACAATTATTGTGGGAGCTGGAGAGCCAATATTGCAATCAATTAAAAAAAGAAATGCCATACTGAAGACTTGCTGTTTGCAGCAAGCAATAGGGACTTCTTGCCTTCAGGAGGATGTGGAGATGAAATGGAGGGAAAGATATGCTTGTGTTAGATGGATTTGTATGGAAACATGGGTTTTGTCTGTACTGTTGATCAAGAATATTTGAATTGTTGCCCTGCCACAACAAAACTATAAAAATTGTCACCAAAGAGTTGCCACACCACTGATTTGCCTCATTCTCAGAAGAGCTTCACTTCTAAAATTCATTATTTATGTATTGGTGCTGTTTTTCAAATGTAAAGTACATTCCACTGTACCTTCAGAATAGTAATGTCAGCTTCTTTTGTAACTACAGTACTTGTTCTTTATGGAACAGCAGATGAACCTGCAAAACTTACGATGCCTTTATCCACATACTGTCCTTTCACATATATGGAAACTATTCTGTGGTTGCATTCCTTTAGCAGTGTAGTTGAGATGGCCTTGTGTGCAATGGGAAGGAAAAGGAATATTAAAAGCAAAACACTATTTCTAGTAGGATTTCAAAACTGGTCATTGGCTCTTAATGCATATGCACCTTGGAATGTATTTGCATATTTAGAATTTCTAGCAACTGTCTCCCAGAACACTTAATGGGTCTACACTTAAAACTTTTGCTGGTATTATGTCAGTTGGGGTTTGAATATTTTTGACACTTTCATGCCAGTAAAAGCTCTAATGTAAATGCAATTATACAAGCAAAAAAGTGCTTTTGACAATCTAGCTTATTCTGTTCAGTGACTGGGTATAAGCTTTATTGGCAAAAGTACATTTTTTGCAAGTGTAAGTTGTGGCTACACTAAGAGGGTTTGCCGGTATAGCTGTACTGGCAAACCTTTTCTAATGTTGACAGTGCCTAAGAAGAAAATGCCTAAAGCTTGGGAGCAAATCTCCCTTTTACTCTGAGATTCAATGCTGGGCTTTTATTTATGTGTTGGATGTGAGAGCCTGCTTCTAGGCTGTATCTGCACTTGAAAACTCAACTAGTGCTGCAGCTCAACCAGTGATAACAGTGGAAGTGGTAATGTAGACAGGCCTCAGGTGCTTTTACCACCTTGTAGTCTAGCCCCACTTGTTGTTGTTTGTGTTTTCTTTTTTTTAATTAAAGAAAACAAACACTGAAGGCCAATCTACACTATAGTTTCCACCATTGCTACCTCCAGTGGAGATGCACAAGTAGTGAAATATGGCTAAGAAATGGCCTTAATCAGGACAGGGGGAATCACACATTTTTAGAGTCTACTGACATACAGTTTGAGAAGTTTCTGATCAGCTTGAAAGAATTAAACGGAAAAAGTCATCAACAAACAAGGAAAAATAATAAGTCAGATAATGTAGGCATTAACGTGATAAGGGAATGCTTTATTTCACAGGTAAATTGAAGCTTGTAAGATGTTGATCTGGGACACTGACTGTGCAAAAGAATGCAATGGTCAGCTAAATCTATAGCTGTAAAAGGGACAAAGAATGAGAATATCAAAGGCAAAAGGAAAAAACAAGAGAAGAAAATATGTGCAAAGTAGAGAGTGAGTGAGAAGGAAAAACTGCAACAGATACATAAAAATAAACATCTGCCCTACTACGCTGACTTGTGTTTTTCTCCCTCAAGAGAACTGTTCTAAAATGTATGTAGATGGTGGCTAGTACAACACCATCACTGCCTTAGAAAGAAACAGCAAAATTGTTTAAAAAAATCAACCCTAATCTAGACTGGACAGACATGAGGGAAATCTGTACAAATGCAGAAAAAAAGAGTAAAATGTGTGTGGGCAGTGTGTGCAGTGTGTATATGTATTATATAGTGTGTGTGTAATAACAGTGAAGACAAGAAAATAATTCAGCAACATATAGCTCCTTATACAACGAGACCTATCTAGCAGACAGGGAAAGAGCAAGAGAAAGCGAAGCCCTGCAGTGAGCATGGTTCCAGCAGTGCCTTTCCCCTCCCTAAGCAGCAGCCCAGTCCCTGCTATTCCATTGGAGAACAAGTGTGACAATCCAGGCTCTGTCTTCCAAGATAGCCAATCCCGAAGTACAATGTCTCTGCAAGTTAGCAAGCGCCTCAGACCCAGACAGCTGTGCTCTACAGTGTGGTCCTCCTTTCAGTGTAAAGATAGCTGTACCCCCACCTTCTGTTGACTTGGAAACAAGCTCTCTACCTCTGACTCCTCCCACTACAGCCAACCCAAAACTCCCCCTGCGCTGTCTTCTGTGTGTGATCACTAAACACCTCCCTGTCTCACACCAGAGGACCACGGGACACAGACAAGTGCTTCAGTTTTATTTTTTTTTAAAGGAAGAAAATGGGGAAAAAAGCAAAATTTCCTCCCTCACATGGGCTTTTGGTCTAATGCCTCTGCAGCTGCTGTCCAGCTTCTCCCCGTGAATCCTAGATACTGACGTGAAAAAGGGCCCCAGGAGAGACAGGGAAGCTCTAGTGGATGTGAACATTTGTACTGATGAATTGAAGAGGTGGAGGCTCCCTGCTAGCCTGGCCGTGAGAAGGTAAGTGAAATGCTCCGTATTTCTCTGGCTCTCTTAAATCAGATTAAGGATTAGCATAACTCTCCTCTGTTTTCTGACTAGGAAGGAATTTGAGAAAGGGAGGAGGGAAAGCTGTGATTTTAAAACAATGGGGAAGGTTTTGCTGGCTGAAGGCAAAGCTGAATGTCACTGTGAGCTAGAAATGTTTTACTGTGTAGAGAGAAAATTAGTAAGGGTAGGAAGGCTGCTGATACAGTGAAAATGACCTTCCCAAGGGATACTGGCCTTGTGTCAGATGCTGGTTCAGCCTGCTCTCTTTTTCACAGAATAAAGTCACCATCTCCCTTACTATCATGGATTCTAATCCACAAATATCCAATACCTGAGCCACACTAAGGTCCATTGTGCTCAGCTAGTATTTCAGAAAGGTAATTAGCCAGATTGTCCCTGCTGGAAGCCATCCTTCCTCCCTCCATCCCCTCACATTCCCCTGTACAAGACCACTTCATCCTAGAGGGATGCAGATAGCGTAACATTAATTAGAAAAGGCACATAGCTGTTGGATTCTTATGATAGCTTCTCCCTCTAAATGGCACATCTTGCTAAATCCTAAGCATGCAGCCTGGCTCTGAGGAGCAGCTCTGTGGAGCTGGGGCGCATTATCTCATTGTGTGTTCATGCATGTGAAGGCGTGGAGAGGTTTTATTATATATTAATCTGTACCTGTGCATGGTTCCCATCTGCAGTTCTGAACCATGAGTTTTTAG
The DNA here is from genome assembly GCF_016161935.1 of Mauremys reevesii. NCBI lineage: Eukaryota > Metazoa > Chordata > Testudines > Geoemydidae > Mauremys > Mauremys reevesii. Next base: position 20,844,511 of record NC_052640.1, on the reverse strand, counting down.
ATACACATGTATCTACATTTTAATAAGTTATTCAAACATGGAAAGATACCCCAGGAAACTACAGCCCTCCATACTTGCAGGGAAATAAATGCCAGTTTTGTTTCTGGTAACAGAATTCTTCTGTTTGTGGCCATTGCTTTACAAACTGTTTAATATGAGCTTTCGCAGTATTTATTCTAAGGGCTACTGACCTATCTTGATTACATTTTGCCTTTGCAAGATTTGTAAAAAATTCAGTGCTTTTCACTGAGCATTCATTGGTATGCTGTCACTGACACTCCTGTCCCCACAAGTCTTAACATTGACTCCATAATTCGCGCCATTGTGGGTCACACCCTTAGGGTGATAGACAAAAATCAATTTCACTGTAAAGGTTATAGCAGTAGGTCAGTTAGAAAACCCTGCCAATGTGAATACTTGTGTGTTAACAAGAAGTAAAAACTAGTTTTGTGTATTTTTTTAAGGTTAAAAAAAATCTTCCTTATGAATTTAGGTATTTTATATTCAAGTGATAGCTAAAATCCTCTGTTTTGTGTAGGTGTATTGACTTTTCTTTAGTAGTGCATCTATCTGGTAATAGAAGGGATGCTTTCTGCAGGAGACAGTGCTTCATGCCATTAACATGGCTCACTACTGACTGATTTGGTTGGGAAACTGTCACCCAAAAGGGATTGATCTCTGCCCTTGGATAAAGGACACTATCACAGGATGGGCCCAAATACAAGGAAGGATGGGGTTGCTTTCTACAAGAGAGCAGGGAATTTGTACAGTCAAGTAGAGGAGCTCTTGAGTATGCAGCACATTTAAAATTAAAGCCTTTGACATCCCCCAGTACCAATGCATTGGATCTTGTGGGTTTTTTTTTTTGTAGAAGAGTCCCTATTCTGTGTGTATGTGCATGTATGGAGGGGAAACCAAACAACTTTGTGGAAGCTGGGAAGACCTCTCTCATATCTGAGAGGTGGACCTTAAAAAGATGAATCAACTCTACATATTACCTAAAGAATGCTTCAGAGCACCCCAGTTTGTGGAATGTTATTGCTTCATTGATCAGTGAACTGAACTGAGACTCTTCTGAAGTAATTAATATAGAGTCAGAAAATAAGCTTCCAGTACAGTAGGGACTTCATCTACAGGACTTGGGTTTGAATTTAATCATGACAAAAGTGTTTAAAAATGACTTTCAGGTGGCTCTGAAAGTCTGAAATGGAAGTGTGTACCTTGTTTCAGGTCAGTTTACATGTGAATGTAACTTTTTACTGTTAATAGCAGAAAACCAATCGATTTAACAATTTATAGACAGAACCAGAAGATGGAACCTGGCCCTCCATCTTACGGAGTGTGTGTTGGGGGGAGGGTAAGAGTGATAATAATGATAGGTGTGTGGGGAAAACTCGAGATAAATATAAGGGATCAGATCCTCAACTGGTGTAAGTCAGCACAGCTCCCTCAACTTCAGTGGAGCTATGTGAATTTACACCAGCTGAGGATATGGCCCTCTATTGAATGATTACCCCTCTATTTTCAGCAGATAATGATCTCACCATGTACAGACTGAAGTGCAATGATGAAGCAGTATGGAGGACTCTTATCACTGTTTTAATCAGATTAGAATCCTTGGTCCAAATTTTACTCTGTTACTTTGGTGTAAATAGCAGTAACACCACTGACTTCTAAGGGGCTTCTCCAGATTGACAGCAGGGTCAGTGAGAGCATAATTTGGCCCACTGTCTCTGCTTAAAGACATGAACCTGATCTCAGAAGAGTTAATGAAAGTTTTGTCACTGATTTTAGTGGGAGCAGGAGAAGACTCAACATGAATGTGCACAGATCCACTATGTTTTCTAATCAATTTCTCCTAAACCCTCTAGGAACAACAATGCTGAACAATTTAGTGGCAGATTTCAACAAGGTCACTGGCACAATGGCAAATTCCATAACTCTGTACAAGATCATCAACTCTAATATGTAATCTATCAGAAATCGCATTGCATATTTCACAGCAACTACAGTGTTATTTGGCCTTCCATAAATACTGTAAAGGTTGACACTACACCCTTGCATCAGTAACAGCATGACAAAGTGGCAATTAACACATTTTTGTCAGAATAAAGTCAGAGATAAGTTTATTTTAAACTGGCATATTCAATAACTCTCTTTAGACCAGATGTCTTCAGATTCAAATCAGTACTAACACCACATTCCATAACAAGGAAGATCCTAACTAGTGGGATATGTTGTCCTGTAATGAACTATATAGTTGCTGTCCATAACACCAGTGAAAATCCAGAGTAAATCCATTGCCCTTAACAGTTACTCTGCATTTACTTCAGGATAGCTGAGAGCAAAATTTGGCCTATACTTTATAATCCATACTCAAAATTCACATTATCAAATAATCTTTCCAGAGTCAAAGAACAATGATTAAGAAGTCCAAATTTCAGCTATCATAAAGTTTAGATGACTCCAGTGGGGAAACGCTGGACTCAGTCAGCAAAGAGTCTGAAATTCCTTCTCATTCCAAGTGGTCTCTGGAAATTCAGTCTAGAGTAGAGTTACACAGCCTATGGTATGAGAGGACCAAATTCTGCTCTCGTTTGCTCTGGAATAAGCCCAAGTAGTTAAGTATCAGAGGGGTAGCTGTGTTAGTCTGGATCTGTAAAAGCAGCAAAGAATCCTGTGTCATCTTATAGACTAACAGATGTTTTGCAGCATGAGCTTTCGTGGGTGAATACCCACTTTGTCGGATGCAAGTAGTGGAAATTTCCAGGGGCAGGTATGTGTGTGTGTATATATGCAAGCAAGAAGCAAGCTAGAGATAACGAGGTTAGTTCAATCAGGGAGGTTATTTGAGTTACTCCCAATTTACACCAAAGTAACTGAAAGCAGAATTTAGCCCCTTAAAAAAATACAGTGAAAGAACTCAGCTTTCTCAATTGTCATTTTTAGTTAAGGCTGAAGAGCATTGGTGAAGTAAGGTGGGAAGGTGCTGTCTATTAATCTGGGCCATCATTTTTCATTTTCCTTAGACTTTAAACATTTCCCACCATAGAATAATTTTTAAAATCACAGCCTACAAAATTAATGGGATTATTTCAGAAAGGAACAGTCTTCCAAGACATCACTCAAGTGGTAAAGATCACATGATTATTTTCAGTGGCTCAGCAGAAACTGAAATCTCTCTACGGTCCCATATCCGACTGGACATAGATTATTCATATTATTAAACTCAGTATACAATCCAGTCCTGTAAACACTACTGCTCATTCCTGCCCCTATTTCTCCAGGACCTCAAACCCATTCCATCCCATGGATTATTTTCCCCTGGACTCCTAGCTCACATGCAACATAGCAAAGGAGGAAGAAGAGAGATAAGCCATTTCTAGAGATGGTCTTGCTGTGACTAGAGCCAGCCAAATTGTTAAGGATCATATTAGCCAACAGAAACACTGAAGGGCAAATGTTCAGAACTGGTCTCAAATTCTAAACATTTATTTTTGAACATGCAACTAACTTTGCCCACAAAATACAGACATGTTTGTTTTCTCTGCACGGCTGAAACAGTGGAGGAACTAACTACTGTATTTATATGTTTCAAAAATAGGCATACAACAGTGGGGACAGTTTCAGGTTGGGTGAAAATTTGCCTCCATGTATCAGGGGACAATCTCAGTTTGTCACTGCAGGCATTAACCATGATGGAGGTTGCTGAACATGATTATGTTATGATGGTCAAATAAGAATATTTGTAATCAGAAAATTAATACCTATTTCTTACATCACTAAACAGATCTGACCATGTCCACATGACAGGTACTCTGAATTAGCTAGTATTGGGGGTGGAGAGGGGTTTGCAGCAGGTCCGTAGAACAGCACAAGGCATGTGGCTCAGCACTAGCTGAATTCAATCTCATCTACACTATAATGTTTAATCAACATTGTAACTAGTTAGTGATATAATTGCTTCTCAACATGATTTATATTCACACAAACTACCCATATCAGCTAATCATGGTCTTGTTAGTGCCTTAGGCTGGCACATAATTTTTTTTCCTGTAACCAAATCCTAACAATGTTATTGTATTATGTAGGTGGGACTTCCTAACCAGCCCTGAATAAACAAGTTAGCCAGTCCTTTCCCCTAATTCTGCGAGCAACGTTCGAGAGTTCATTCCTCACATATTACTGGTGCTGCTCTGTGTGCATGTCCTCTAGGATTTCAATTCTCTGTTGAGGCAATATGAAATAACTACTTGCATTTAAAAAAAATGCACTGACACAAACAGGCAGCATTATAGGTGTTGATACACAAATACACTTGACATAATTGTGATGTGAAAAATCAACTCAACTATGTTTGTTGTAACCCTGTTGTTTAAATAAATAAATAAAAAACCCAAACCACCACCTTTTCTTCCCTTTGACACTTGATTAAGGCATAAAATCAAAATGGTCAGACTATATTAATACAATATTTTTTAACACCCATAATAGATTTATACATGAAATAAAGTGATGTGTCTGTTTTGGTGTTTTAAAAACAAAAAGAGAATAAAGTTCAGTGGCTAAACTTCCACTGTGGGTGTGCTAGGATAGAAGAAGGCTTATAAACCCAGAACGCTATAAAAATAAAATAAAATTAAGAACTCTTCTATAGGACCTCTAAAGACACCAGACTCTATAAGTCTGTAAATCAAATAATACAGATAACACTACTAGCAGCCCTCTAACTCAGCTGTGCACCAAGTGGTTAATAGTGCTGAGTGGATAATTTATAATGTTATGCAATAGCTACAAAACTAAAGCAGTCCACATCACCTTGGAGACTTCCTAGTCCTACACTAAATCTTCATTGGCCATGGCTGCTCTCTTATTGGATTTTTTCCCAGCATTCCTTTCTGTGTCTGGCTCTTTAAATTTGGCAGAGCCAAGCAGCTGCAGTGCTATAGTAGCCATTTTGTAACTGTAGCTTTCTCTCTTCCTGCTGGTAAGTGCCTATTATGTTCCCCCCCCCCTTTAATACCCAGGAAATAGAACATTCTCACATCATTAATAGTTTCTTGGGTACACTTCACTACTTTTTCAAGTGTCCACAATAGATCCATTTATTTTAATTTGTTATTCAATGACTTTTACTATGATGTTTGAAATTCTAAGACTAGTCTTCTTTAGATTTAAGCTATTGGATGATCATGGTGTTATTTCTCTTCCTGGACTGGTTTCTTGCTGCAAATGTTTACCAAAAGCAAACTTAAAATTTGCTTTACTAAGTGTTTATGTGTATGCTTAAAAACTTGCTTCCTGCAAGCATAAGTGTTAATACAATATTATAACAATGGTTCCTGAGAGGAAAAAACAAAAGCATTGTGAAGATGGTTTATGTACATTTTTTTTAAAAAATTGAACAAATATTCTTGGGACACTGTCAGTGTTCTTGTAATGCTGGTGATTAGCAACAGTTTAAAAGGTTAAGAGGCTTCACATTGAAGTACACTGCTCTTGTTATGTCAGCACAGTATCCCTTACTACCGTATGTCTACCCAATATAGATGTATGAAACAAATACCCAATAATTCAAATTCCAACATCAAAAAGAAGTGTGAATCTCTGTGTCCTTGTAATTGCAAATTACAATCCTCCATCACCCAAATAGGACTGGTAATGTGCTGCAACCCTGAATAGTCTAACCTGATGGCAACCTAACTTAGAACATTCATACTGATAAATTTCACAGCTACTAGTAGCTGCTTTACACATTTTGTTCTTCTGGTAACTCAGCATTTGCCTGATCCTGCAAGACACTCAGGAACCTGAGCACTAATTCATTAAATTGAGGGAGCTCAGTATTTCATAGAAGGTGGTCAGTACCATGCAAACATCTGGTTCCAAGTGACTAGAATATTCATTATCCCCCAAAATACAATGGATCTAATAATTGGTTCTGCTACAGCCCTCCTGCACCCCTCTGTCAGTGCAAAGGGGCATAAAGCAAGCTTAACTGGGTACATGAGAATTCCCCTGGTATGTGGGGGCATCCCTAGCTGTTGCAGCGCTGGCCTAGCAACTCTGGACCTCCTCCCACTTTTGCAGCCAGGGGAAAGGGGGGATGGCCAGAGTTACCAGAATAGCCTCTTGGGGCCATAAACTAAGATTGCTCTGAATCAAACTGGGGGCCGACCAACCCTCAGATGGCTCCAGAATCCAAGATCCACAAAGGTGATGTAAACCCACCATTGCCCCTCTTGGATCTTGCACTTAGCACAGCTTAGCTGCTCCCAAGAATGGGGTCCAACATGTATTTTTGACTTTTTCAATTACCCTGGGTTCCTGCATAGACATTATTTTAAAAATACACATTTAGCCAACCCATGCCAAGCAGAGACATCTTAAAATAAATCTACCCAAATAACATGTTCCACCATCTGTTTCCTCAGGCAGAAGTCTGAGTAAAGAGTGGACTTTTCATGGTGAGCTGAAGTTCAAAAGACTTGAGCTTTGCCATACCATGAGAGGAAAGTGAATTCCAAAGGCAAAGTCATCCACTGAAAATAAACTGCCTCCTGTTATCAGATATTCAAATGTAGGCACAGTTATCAACAGCTCATCAGTTCAGCTGTGCATAGGAAGCACAGGGGAAAATAGCTTTGTTTCAAGTATTTAGGAACCAAACCATATAGGGCTTTAAAGATCCATGCTGAATTGTAAAATAGGGAGCCAATGCAATCTTTAGCTCATTGGGCTAATACTGAAGAAAGCAAGCAGCCACGCCCTCCACAAGTTGTACCTTCTGAAGACTCTTCAAAGATACCCAAAGCCCATGTAGAATGCATTGCAGTAACCTTGCCTGGAGAACATAAAAGGGGACAGGATAATTTTTACAATAATCATCAGAAAGAAAAAGTAACACATGTTGCAACAAAAACACATTTAAAAAAGCAAGTTGGCCACCACAGTCAGCTGGAACTCCAGACTCCTTAAACTGTGCACCTTCCTCATTGACAAAGCGTGGGGGAACCCCATAGCCATTGTGTAATCATGGTCTTCCCTAACAAACTGTATTAATAATTTCCCCCATCAAACAGCATCACCTCGATCTTCTTTGGAAAGAGACTCAGCTGACTGACTCTCAACCTGATACTGAGAAAACAGACATGGAACTCCCCTGGTTTCAATTCATAAGGGAAGCATACTAGTACTACAGCCTAAATCACTGCAGCATCCCCCCAGCAGTCCCACACACTTGCTGGACGAGAAGGATTGACTGACTAGAACTGTACAAAATTACCCAAGAAAGCACATGCAAGATGGATGAGCAGTTACCCAGTGTCACCCTTTAAGATCTCTCTGAAAGCAAGAACAAGAACTGCTCAATTATAAACCCCTCCATAGTTAAGTCAAACTTTTTGATCATTAGTATCAAAGACTGCAATCACCATGGAAACCTTATCTTCTACCTTGATCTTCAACCAATAAAACCAGTGAAGTCTCCATACCATACTCAGGCTGAAAGTATGATTGAAAGTTCAAAGAGATCTAACGAGCTCAAATGTTTCTAGAATTGCCTCCCCACCACATTCTCAAAAAGCTTGCTCCAACAGAATAAGCTAGTGATGGGTGGATAGTTAGTCTGGTTGTCAGAATCAAGAAATTATTTTTTGAGGCGGACACAAGTTTTTTTTTTCTTTTTTGAGGGGTGGGGGTGGATTAAAGTCACAAAACCTGAATTTTAAAATATTAGAAAATATTAACGGAGAGTGCAATTTGCAATTGTTAAAGCATTCACACTAAAAACCTTATTCTCAGCCTCTTCTATCCAACATTGACCTATGTCCAATCAAAGCTAACCAATACAGCTCTAATTCTGAATATAAATATCTTTGAATAAACTATTCACAATCAAGCTACCAACCAAGAATTATTCACAGAAGTCATCTGGAAAATAGAGATTTGTAATAAAAAATAGATTCAAGAAAATTGTAAACGGCTTTCAGACTTTTTTTTTTTAAAACAAAAGAGGGGGGGGGCCCAGCAGGAATATTGTCAATATGTGGCAATACTGTTCTTATTTACCAATGAAAAATTATATGCTAGTGCAGTGTGGATTTTATCTTAGTTCTTTTTTAATGACACTCTTTATCTGAGAAGTTTAGATGACTTATACTTGACAGTTTTATTAGGAGCATTTCAATCGTATTGTTTCCTTTGTATATACTTCTGTTCTTTCAATCATCATTGATACCTACTGATATAGTATTTTTTAAAATATATTCATTTTAAAAAAAGTTATGTGTAGTTCAGTGCTGCTTAGTTATGAGGTTCATATCAGATACAATTATCTGCTTTGGATTATTTGCTCAACTCTAGTATTGGAACTACCAAACTTGCAACTCTCCATGAAAGCAGAGATCATCAGAAAACAATTGGAAGAGTACACAGCCGTTTCATGACAAGTTGGATTAAAAGGAGAACTCAGAAAATGAGGTGCAGATAGGATTTATTCCTAAGGCTTTGTGCCTCTTTACTTTAAAAAAAAAAAAAAATTGAGACCTTAAACCGGATAGCGAGAGACCTCCTGCTGCCAATGTAAAATATTTCAGAGTGATGAGAGCCAAATTGCATTTTTACTTAAGGCACCCATTTACATTATATGAAAGAGACCAAGATTTTACTTCCTGGCTTAAGGCCTGATCCTGAGAGGTTCTGAATTTATGTAACTCCACTTATTTCAGAGGCAGTTACAGGTGCTCAGTATCTTTCGGACAGAGGACTTATCCTAATATATTCTCTTTATGGAAATCCTGTATGCACCATAGATAAGTTTCTTTGTAGTAAATGTCAGAGTCGAAAAAGTGAGTGTGTGTGTGTATGAATATCTGGAGTTCTACTGTCTATGATAATGATATCACACCTTCTCAGCTTGAGTCTGACCATATTTCAGAAAGGTCAAGGGGCCATAATGAATACTTCTAGGCAGATTTGCTCTGCTGTTCCACTATCTCTGTGCAACTCACGTGGCATAAAGGGAGCAGAAACCACTCAAGGCTTTCACCAGTGTGATGGAGTCCTCAGCAGGCATAGAGCTGGCACAGATAGCTCCTACTCTTCCCTCCCTGCACCTCTTGGTGCAGGGGGCATGTTGGGAGCAGAGTGGGGAAGAGTGGCAGTGAATGTCCAGCTATTCCCAGCTGAAAGGTGCTCTCAAGAGGACTGTTACCAGCTAGCACAAGCTGAAGCAGACCTCAGGTACCCTAAACTGGGTTGGAGTAAAGAATTAGACAGCTATAAATTGTTATTGATTCTCAGCTCCCTCCCCCTTTTCTCTCCTGGGCTGTACTGGGTGGCTAAATTGGTGGGGGGGGAATAGCTATACTTTGCCAAGTACTTCCCTAGACTCAGCAGGATAAGAGCTTGATTGGATCCACCTGGCTCTGGGGCTCCTACAGCCTGGCAAGTAAGCAGCAATGGAGCAGCAAGAGTTACTCTTCCCTCCCTTATGATGCAACGTGTTGGCATCAGGGGGGTTACTGAGTCCAGCAATGGGAGGGACACCAGCTGCTTGAGGCATACAAGGCTTACATCAGAGCTGCTCCTGGAGCTGCAGGGGGAAGTAGAGGCAATGCTTCTTATAAATTTCCTTAGTAATGGGGCTGATTCAAATTTACATTACATCCTTCCTGTGCCACTCAGGGTGGCAACCGCTCTCTTCCATTCCTCTGTTTTCTCCAAGTTCCATATGCTCTATGGTATTGAGATTGATGATTCTGCTCTCCCTGCCAAGAGTTCTTCTTAAGGTTTATCTTGGACACCTTCGGTTCCTCACATTAGTTCGGTGGGTAGTATAGATATACCCTAAGACAAACATTCTTTGTTCTTACTTGATTCTCTAAGTAAACCCAGCTGTGTTCTGATCCTTTATGAAGTTGTTTTTAAAGATAAATGATGATCCATTTAGCATCATGGAGCATGACCTCAAAACATTTTACCTTCCCACCAAGTTTATGTAGTTGAACCTCCAGCATGTTCAGCAGTTCACTTGTATTCTTGACCCAGAATGATACATCTTTGCCCCAAAATGATGTGTGTTCCTTTCCATACAGTGATAGCAGCTGCGCCGTCTTTTGGCACGTAGAAGGGATGTGAAATACTAAGTTATCAGCTCCTGCCTTCAGAGCCTATGTGATGTGTAAAAGCACCCACTAATATGGGAACCTATGGTTTACTCTTAAAGGTGATGTGTTCAGCTCTGTGTGCCATTTTAATAGTGCATTTACAATGGCTCCAAAAAGAACCTTACCTGTCTGTAGTGTCATAAATGAACACTATACTTCTCAAACACAGATGGAGATGTACACTGGTCCCAAAAGCCTACTATCTAAATAAAGAGACAAAGTGGGTGAAGTAATATCTTTTATTGGACCAACTTCTGTTGGTGAGAGACACCCCACACCTGAAGAACTGTGTAGCTCATAACTTCTCTCTCTCGCCAACAGAAGTTGATCTAATAAAAGATATTACCTCGCCCACCTTGCCTCTCTATCATTCTGGGACCATTCCAACAAGAATAGAATAACACTGCATACTATCTAAATAAGATCAATGAATGAGGAGAGACAAAATGGTGAGAACAGATTGGATAAATCCAAGAAGAGATTACACTACTTGAGATGCAAGATAAAAGGGCCCGAGCAGATTTTGTCAATATTAACTCTGTAAAGAGGTAGGGAGATCTTGCACAGAGTGAGGGGCAGGAAGGATTTAAGAACTGAGTTGTGTAGGTGACAAAAAGGGAACTGGGGTGCAGGTGAGGGATTCAGTGAGGGTGCTTCTTGGCCAGGGACATGACAGAACTGAAGGAGGAAAGTAGGAAATTGTAGTAGAGAAAAATCGGCATTATCATGGGACTTGACAGATATGTGCTGTGGAAATGGATGTTGGGGGTGAGCCAGAGCTGGGGGCTGGCTGACAGGATCTAAGTGATGGGAGAAAGTGGTAAAAAGGAATCAAGAGTGGTGGAGACTCGGGTGGATGAAGATTAGATTGAATTGGTGTAAAACTGAGAAGTGATGACAGTGGGAGGGGGCTGAGCATTAGAATAGTCATGGTTGTTAATAAGCTGGAAGTCCTGGAAGGACTGGACACCAGGATGGGGTGGAAGTGTGCTGTGAACCAGTCTTTCCCTCCCAGTAGGATGACCTTTCCTACACAGATGGCTGAAAGGTTGTCTGGTGTACCTCTGGAACAGTTCTCATCTTGTATCCCACTGGAAACTCTTGTTACAACAGTTACTGACATACTATTGTACTGAATTAATCCAAGGAAAGTCGTCCTAGCAGTTTGAGAGATTTTTCTGCCATTCTGAGGACCATAATCTTTAGTCTGTTACATACGTTTTAAGACACTGTATCTCTGTTTATTTCAGTGCATTACACCAGCACTGTAATAGGGAGGAGGCTCTAGCCCAAAGCATTTAATGGACAAGGCGGAAAGGCAGGGCATTAATCATCAAAAGAATGTCAAAAATGTTAGTTCTGGAAATCTGATAGGAGATTTCATTCAAATGATTTTCCTTACAACTTAAATAAATAATTATAAAGTACTAATTACTGCAAATGCAGATTAGGTATTTAATGTACTGATTGAAGCCAAATAGAATCACCAGTGCGATACAAATGTGACAAAACCAGGAGAGTTATAAGTTACCACTACAAACAACTCAAAAGTAACTAGAGATGCGATCAAACACAAAAATTCACATCTGGATTTTCAGCACCTCCAGTTTGAGTATTTTGCAGATCTATGGATTTTGATTCTGGCCCATCTGTACTAGTAACAGAACCAGTCTACTGTATACATGACTGAATACTGAAAGAACCTGTATTGTAAATATTATACAGAGTAGGCCACTGCTCATGCTTGTAAAGTAACATGTCCACACAGCCTGTTATTAACACAACTCTCAGTGCTCATACATGATATAAATACCTAGATGAAGATATGGACAGATAGGACTTCACATACATCAAGATTGATAACAGACCTGACCCAACCAACAGAGCCAAATCTACATGCAGCTTAATATCAACAAATCTGTACAGATATATTCTACCTAGGATACTCATGTTTTAACATTGACAAAACCCCTACAGTAAAATCTACAGATATCAACCTGAAGTAATCCATTTAGTAACTTCCATGGACCACACTGAAATAATCTGTACTGTTATATGAATACAGAAAGCCATAGTAACCAATTTCCTGTACTGCCACAATACAATAAAAACAGAACCTGCATAGTAAATTTTGTCTTCTATTCATGTAATACTGTGTAAGCCTCTGAAGAGACCTCTATACATAATACAACACCAACAAAATCCATGTAGTAGCATTTAGCTGTAGCTGGAAACTAATAATCTATAAAATAACATCAGCAGGGATGATCTGACCACGCTATAACATGTACAAATAGTACAATAAGATGACAACTATACAGTAATGTGGAACTAATAAAGTAGATGTGAAATTGAATAACCACAGAGATCACCAGGTACAAGTTCTGTTTTACTGTGAATCACTTAAATGCTTTGGTTATCGAACTCTCTCATTGCAGTGGAAATCTGGCTGGAGGAAGGAGATCCATACTTCCCCTTCACATGATCAGATCTCCACCAATAGAAAGGAATCATCTGCTAGCTTTAATAAGTATTCTACATGCAGTATTGTGGATATCTTTATCTCATTCAAAACAAAACAAAGGGGTCAATCCAACTCACATTAAAGTAAATGGAAAAATTCCCACTTCCACTAATGGCAGATGGATCTGGCCCAGAACATCTCTAACAATGATGCCAGTGTTTGCATTGTTCATGGGAAACTATGAATGCTGTGGCCCCAGAATACCACTTCATTATATTTATCATAGGCCTCCACTTTTGCAGTCCCCCCCTTCGTCAATGATTGGGGAATCTTAAGGGATTTAAAGTTCAGAATAAGATCCCAAAAGTGCAGATGCTTATCTGAAATATCAAATTATCTGAATATTTTAAGTATGCAAAGTTTGGCTGGGAATCACATAAAGGTTACCTGTGAGATTTTCAGTACTTTATTTCCATTTGACCATTCCCCCACTCCCCAAAGTTGTTATCCTCTGTAGGTTGTTTGGCCTTATATAAAATAAATTTTGTGGTCTCATTTTGTTCCCAGTGTCCATGTTAAAGTTAAAAAACACCATCACAGTTAGTACCAACTAGAACCCTTGTTTTTTGAAGTCTCTGTAGAGACCAAGACTAAAGGGGAATAAAAACCAAACTTGCCTGTAGACATGGTTCTCCTTAGGACTGATTTTGAATATGCACTGGTGGTAGTATCAGAAAAACTTGTGCTTTGCTTGTTCTGTGGATGAATTAGGCCTTTGGTCCCTAGGAATATCAAGCCCGCACTTTCCAGCTATGCTAAATTTGCTTAAAACAAAAGCTTGGCTGGATGTAAGAGACATAAATTGCTTCAGTGTTCCTTAATATACACAGTATGTGTAGTACAACAGGATAGCAGGGCTCCTCTTTGGATCCACCTAGTTAGCAATTGTTGGAAGCCTGCGTAAAGCCTCTGAAATTCTTCTGATTCACTATTTCAGGTGTGGCTAATTAACTCCAACAGAGGTATAAGGAAGTTGGGAGTGTCCCTCTGAAGGGAAGGAACTAGATCCACAAAGAGACTTCAGCATAGCAATGCTCAGCATTGCAATACCTTTTAGGTGCCCTGCTGCCCAGTGGAATTTGCAGCCCTGAGTTAGGTATCCAGGCTCCCCATATAATGACTGGGGAGAGTCAGGTGCCCAAGAAAGAGATTAACAGAGGCTAGCAAGCTGATTGGGTAGCTCCCCAAAGTTGCTAGAAGAAATGCTGAGGAGAGGAGTGGGGCCTAACCCTTACCTCTCAAAGGTACCTAGGTGCCTAACTCCATTTGAGATTCTCAACCACGAACACTCTCTTGGAGTTAGATGCCTAACAGGTCAGCCCCTTCTCAAAGAAAGTTATAGACCCTCTTCCCAATGCCAAAATACCTAGTAACAGCATAGTTGGGATGTTTGAGGATCTCTGTGGCACCTAAATGTTGGATTTAGTGGCAGTTAAGCACCAAAATCCTTTTGTGGAACTAGCCCTAGGAGACTAGGCTAGAGGAGGGCCTAATGGGAAATCCTAGGGGCAGCCAAGCTGAGAGAGGAAAATTAAACTGTATGGTGGTGTTTTTGAGTTACCATTATTGCCAAAATCCTGGAAGTGAATGAGTCTGGACACTAACTCAGGGTCTGTGTGCTCTGTTGTGGACGGGATAGAGACTCAGCATGTTTACATGGGTTCACAGTGCAGCAAGATTTCTTTAGGCCCAGATACGGAACTGCAAAGGTAGAGGCAGCAAAGAGTCCTGTGGCACCTTATAGACTAACAGACGTTTTGGAGCATGAGCTTTCGTGGGTGAATACCCACTTCATCAGATGCATGTAGTGGAAATTTCCAGGGGCAGGTATATATATGCAAGCAAGAAGCAGGCTAGAGATAACAAGGTTATTTCAATGAGGGAGGATGAGGCCCCTCTTCTAGCAGCTGAGGTGTGAAAACCAAGGGAGGAGAAACTGGTTTTGTAGTTGGCAAGCCATTCACAGTCTTTGTTTAATCCTGAGCTGATGGTGTCAAATTTGCAGATGAACTAAAGCTCAGCAGTCTCTCTTTGAAGTCTGGTCCTGAAGTTTTTTTGCTGCAGGATGGCCACCTTAAGATCTGCTATTGTGTGGCCAGGGAGGTTGAAGTGTTCTCTTACAGGTTTTTGTATATTGACATTCCTAATATCTGATTTGTGTCCATTTATCCTTTTCCGTAGAGACTGTCCTGTTTGGCCAGTGTACATAGCAGAGGGGCATTGCTGGCATATGATGGCGTATATTACATTGGTGGACGTGCAGGTGAATGAACCGGTGATGGCGTGGCTGATCTGGTTAGGTAGAGGGATATCTTTAAAGGTGGAGATTCTTAGCAACAGCATCTCAGCTCCCATGTATGCTTATACTAAAGGAGAAGTATTGGAACCCACAGTTAAAGAAAGCTGACCACATTCAAGCAACAATTAAAAGTTGCTCACATTTTATTTCTAAGGAAGCATCTTGAATAACAAACTTTGAGTGCAGGGTGGATGATTACAAATCTGGCAACAGTAAGTGCAAAAGTAATGGTGTTAATAGATCTTCAAAGTATCTGAACTTAACGACAAAGAGAAAATCCTGTAAGATGCAAAACAAAGAGGAGATTTCTAAAGCCCCCAAAATTCTCTTGTTCTTGAGTTAAGCCATATCTTTCAAGTGAAGCACACAGCTCTATTTCCAGTTAAGATTCTTTCTTGAGAAATGAAATGGAGACAGTGACTGTTTTTCCAGTGAACCAGAAGCACTGGAACAATCATTAGACAGGATCAAGAAAGAAGAAAGGTAACCATCTAGAACTGAATCTAATCCAGAACAACACTGATTGAGCATCCTTTATGATCCTAGGACTACACTAATTTGTAGTCATCTTTCATATGAAATGTGCACTAAGTTTAAAGTATTATTTCTCATTATTGTTCTCGTGTAGCTAGTGATCAGTGTGACTGAGCAAATATCTAATATAAGTATTAATGAAGCTATATTACTTATGCTGTCAAATATTTAAATTTTAACATATGATGTAGGTGAGATTGGTGATCTGTTAATGGTTAATTAAAAAGGTAAGTATGTTTGCAATATTAAAAAGCCCATTTTGCTAGATCTTAAAGTTTATCTAGCAACTGATTTATTTACCATATAAGTAATTTAAATTTAGAAAGGTTGGAACAATCCTTTTCCCTTAGTAAAATGGACAGTCTCAGACAGTTTTACCCCATAAATTATATTTTTCAATTAGTCTAGTGTTTGACAAAGGTGATGGTCTGACAACCCTCTGGAATGAAGTCCTCTGCTTTTCCACAGAACAGATATAGTACAGGAAGCAGCAGGACAAATTTACCTACACTGTCCCATCAGTATAATGTGCCTCAGCCTCTGAGAAACCAACTCTAGAAATGAGATGGTAGATCAGTGTCCATGCCCAGCCAATCCCTGATTTCTCTGCTGAGACTGCTAACTAGGATACCAATTAGCACCAACTGTGATAGTGGTTTCTGTGATATGTGGATATTTTTCCCATGGGAAGTGGATTTAGGTTACTAGTCTGAGTGTACTTGTTGAAGTACCCTCATGTATCAAAAGATGTTGAAGGTATTTTTTTAAATGGATTTAATCTCAAAAAACTTCTTTTATGATTTTTTATATTTGTATACACCTGAGGCTTGAAAAGCTTTTTCTGTGGATCAAGCGTTGCAATTTGCTGAACTTGTTCTTACAAAGTTGAAATGAGACATGTATATGTGTGCGTGTGTGTAAAAACAAAGTAATTTCAAGGCAGCCAATAAAAACCGGACAGCTTCCTGCATATTAAGGTTGGAAAACAGCCTGGGGTTCTTCAAGAGCTTAGAGAAACAAGGTGAGGGATAGACACAGTAATTGTTTGGCTGCCTGAAATACATACCTGCTGATGCTACAGCATGCTGTAAGGTTTTAAGGTTGTCAGTATTTCAGGATCCCAGGAGAGAAGCAGAAAATTAGACAAGGCATAGGCTGCAGCTGTAAGCTACTGTGCTTCATACCATGTATGGACTCTCCCTTGAGTCACGTTTTAGAATATAGTCTGAATTCTGGTTAGCCCCTTGGGTTTTAGCTCTGGGTTGCAACCTACTGCTTCTTCCACTTTCTCCATTTCCCCCAGTGAATATAAAATCATTGCCTAATTTGAATCATTAAGGCAGAACTTAAGTGATCCACAGCTCCTTTCTAAGACAGAATTCAGATGATTGTTTCTATATGCAAACTAGGGGCCAAATTTAGCCCTTGTTAAATAGCAATTTCAGTTTGGGCCTTGGAATTCATCAGTGATAGCAATGAGCCAAGGTTCAAAACTATTACATTAAGCAGAATTTTTCTAATGCATGAAGGAGACAATTTAGTAACACGAAACAAGTTTTTATAACAGTAACATGCTTGGTATGCTGCGGCTGGAGTCGCCACAGCCACTACATCAGAGCCTGGACTCAGCCCCCTCACGACCAATGAGAACTCTGCACATAGCAGAGGACCCTTCCCAGACGGCAGGAATTCAGGGCTGGGGCCAGGAGCATACCTTCAGACCGTCTGTGGTGGAATTTTTTGTATAGTAAAGCTGCCACTTGCTCATGGCTTTAACCACATCCCTCTTCTGCATCCTACCAGCCACTCTCTTTCTCCTTGCTCCTCCCTTCCTGGTTACTCACCCCTTTGTAGTTCTCACCTGCTCTCCCCAATGGCCTCCTCTTCTGCCAGTGGAAATCTAGGTTCCACTTCCACATCCTCCTCCTCACCACTGGTGATATTTACCCCAAACCTAGCCTTCCCTCTAGCCCCACCACCTCCACCTCTCTTGTGCCACTGTTCCTAATCTCATACCCATCCCCATTCGTCCCCTCTTCTCTTGCTGTCTCTGCAATGCCCGCTCCATCTGTAAATAGATCACAACTCTCCATGGCCTCTCCTTATCTTGTTCTTTCCAGTTCCTGACTTTAACAGAGACCTGAGGCTTTTCATCTCATACTGCCTCTGCAGTTGCCCTCTCTTATGAAGGTCTCTCCGGCCTGGTCTACACTGGGGGGGAGGGGGAAATCGATCTAAGATAAGCAGCTTCAGCTATGAGAATAGTGTAGCTGAAGTCGACATATCTTAGATCTACTTAACTCCTGTCCTCATGGTGCGGGATTGACGGCTGCGGCTCCCCCGTCAACTCTGCTTCCGCCTCTTGCCCTGGTGAAGTTCCGGAGTCGACGGGGAGCGCATTCGGGGATCGATTTATTGCATCTAGACGAGACGCGATAAATGGATCCTTGATAGATCGATCACTACCTCTCACACATCCTGCCCTGGATCAGACCATGGTGGGAGTGTTGGGCTTCTCCTCTCCTGTTCTTGCAGCTTCCAATGCCTGTCTCGTCCCACTTTTTTTCTTCTTTCAAACAGCACTGCATCTAACTCTTCTCTCCTCTCCCTCTCAATGTTACTTTCATGAGCGTCTCTCATTTTGGATCTCTCTTCCTCATTGCACAGTCTCTCACACTCATCCTTTGAGTCTTCAACTTCTGCACTGATGACCCATTCAACCCCTTTGTTGCACATTTCCTTGTTATCACCTGTTAATTTGACTTGCAGGCCTGGTTCAACTCTCCAACTCATCAAAAGGCTATTCATTAAGTTGGTCTTCACCAGGCACTACCCTCTCATTGATCCCTCTCTCTGAGCACCATCTAGTCCAGTGATTCTCAAACTATTGTACTGGTGACCCCTTTCACATAGCAAGCCTCTGAGTATGACCCCCCCTTATAAATTAAAAACAACTTGTTTTTATATAAAAAACCATTATAAATGCTGGAGGCAAAGCGGGGTTCAGGATGGAGGCTGACAGCTCATTACCTCCCATGTAATAACCTCCCAACCCCCTGAGGGGTCCTGACCCCCAGTTTGAGAACCCCTGATCTAGTCTCTTTCAGCAACATCTCTCAATATACACACCAATGCCATGTCACTTGGCCTTTCTGTGACTTCCACTCCATCAGCACTGGTGACTTCTTGTCTGCTCTCAGCTCTCTTTTCCACTGATTAGGCGGTTGATTCTTTCCATGCTTCACTCTCCTCCACCCTTAACTCTTTTTTTCCTCTCTCCCACTACAAGGTCAACCCTGCTAACTCCTAGCCCTGGCTCACCCCCAACATCCACTTTCTCCACTCCTGCTCTCATGCTGTGGAGCATCTCTAGCAGACCTATGACCAGGCTGGTTCCTCCACTATAAATTTGTTCTCTCTTCCTTTAGTTCTGCCATCTTCCTAGTCTTAGCTAAATAACTATACTTCTTCAACTCAACTAAATCCTATGCCTGCAATCCTGGCTGCCTCTTCATCAACTTTGACTTGTTCCACAAACTCTCCTTCCTCCTGCTTCCATTGTTTTCTCTGCACAGGATTTTGCAGATTTCATCCAAAAGAAAACTGGAATATGATGTGACCTTTGCCCATCCCTTGGCTTGCCTTCCCTTCACCTCCTACAATTCTCTACTTCATTATCACAGATGGAGACATTTCTCAATTGCTATCCTCCTCTAACTCCTCCACTTTCTCAAGAGACCCCACCCAATTCCCTGATATCCCTCGTGTCCATTCTCATCCCCTCCCTTGCAGTTCTTCATCTCTCTTTCTCTTCACAATCCGTAGATTTTCTTATCTTAAAAAAATCCATTCTTGGCCCCACTTGTATTTCAAACTACAGCTTCATCAACCTTTCATCTCTAAGCTTATTGAACAGGCTGTCTACAATCGTTGTCTGGAGTTCCTCCCTCCAATTCCAGCCTAGAGTTTTCCAGTCTGGCTTCCTTCAACCCCTTGAATTCCACTGAAACCATTCTCAAAGTCTCTAACGATCTCTTCCTGGCT
Organism: Mauremys reevesii; assembly: GCF_016161935.1. Classification (NCBI taxonomy): domain Eukaryota; kingdom Metazoa; phylum Chordata; order Testudines; family Geoemydidae; genus Mauremys; species Mauremys reevesii. The sequence continues at coordinate 20,824,941 of NC_052640.1, read as the reverse complement.
AGTGCTCAGAACCAGTACTCCATCCTCATTCTCCTTGACCAGTCAGCCACCTTTGACACAGCTGATGTTGCTCTTCTTCTTGAAATCTTGTCCTCTTTTGGTTTCTGTGAGTCTCCTCTCACTTATATATACCTGCCCCTGGAAATTTCCACTACATGCATCCGACGAAGTGGGTATTCACCCTCAAAAGCTCATGCTCCAAAACGTCTGTTAGTCTATAAGGTGCCACAGGACTCTTTGCTGCTTAAACAGGGAAGGAATTACACCATTCCCATAGAGGAGCTCCTGCTGAGACATAGTGGGAGTGAAGTGTAAATACCTCATAGCCAATGCTCATCACCATTTCCCGAAGCAGCTCCTGCTAGAAGAGTCTGGGATTGGAATAGCTAAAAGCTCAGCTCAGCTAGCAGTTCTACCTCAGGCCCTAAAATGGTCCAGATTTTGATCTCCCTTCCGCTGGCATAAATCTTGAGAAACTCCATTAACTAAAGATGGTAATCTGGTCTCACGAAGGTAGGCCTGGAATTAATATGGAATGCTTCTTGTGCATGTTCAGAGAATTGAATGAAAAATTATTGAAACCTGGTCTATTTGGAGTGGGAACTTCCTTCTATGTTTTCTATTCTTCCAGGTTTTAGGTCAGGGCTACACACTAAGTTTTAGCTGTGGTGCACATTTTAGCCTGTGGACACCACTGACAGCTATTATTTATATTTTGATAGTGCCTAAACTATGTTAGGTGTTTCCCAAACACAGACACAGTGCCTGCCCCTATGAATATAAAACAGATTAGTAAAATCTCACTTCAGGAAACCTGTCAGTCATGTCTAGATCATATCATGACCTAAATAAACATGCCACAGCAATTCACGGAACCATTCCACCATTCAAATTCCTATATTTTTAAATTACCGATCTAAAGTTTTTAAAAAGGGGAGGTAGAGTTCTGAGTGCTCACATGTCCATCTCTCTTTTCATGCACTGTTACTACAAATGTGTGCACAAACATGTCTAATTACCTGATTTGCAGAGGTATTTATTGATGTGTTGGAACAGTTACAGTAAATGTATGAGCCAATGTGCGTGCATGTGCGCACACCATACACATGGGCCTATGCCTTCGAAAACTTTGTTCAACATACTCCTCATACTCACTCCAATATTGCCCTTCCAGTCTCCCTCCTTTCTCCTGCCTGCATGTCCCCATCTGGCAACTTTATTGACTGAGCCCAGGTTTTAGGTCACAGATCTGTGAAGTCCTGTAATAATCACAATTTGAAAAAAGCAAAAAGGAAATTAATAGGCCTCCGCCCAGCCATCCCCATAAAAATAAATGTAAGAAGCAGCTGCTATTGGGCTGGCCAAGCACAGTCCACCACCATTGGTAACAAGGAGCTCACCTTACTGATTTGATCAGTAATGTAACTGGGCTCCCCAAAATAAATCATATTTATATTTTAATTTAATAATATCTTGTCCTACAGTCTGTCTTGGGAACAATTTGATTTCCAAGTGGAAAAACTACAAGAGTAAAGGGCAAGTCGTTTATCATATTGAGAGTGTCTGTTGCCAATGGAATCAGTGGGGTAATATTTGTATTATAATTATACACCAACTAGGGTAAAAGAACATTATTAACATTGCAAAGTCACACACCCAAATGCTAGGAAATTACAGAATTAAGGTTGCCTGTGCAACATTTATTTGAACCCTTTGTATATATTGTGAGAATCTTTAATTACATGATTATACTATTTTTTCTACAGAATTCCTGCCTCGTTCAGTGCAGCGGATGGACTGCACTCAGTTGATAAAAAGCTAGTTAATATTTTGTTTTATCCTCATTGTTAAGTGTGTGGTCTTTGGATTTACCAACTGCACATTATTCAAACCCTACTATGAAAAAAGACTTACTAATTTCTTCACAGGCTTTTCTATGGCTTTCATTGCTATAGTATCAGAGTGCTACCCAACTGTTACTTTATCTTGAAAATCCTGTGATGTGGAGGGGTGGGTTTTATTCCAGTTTTACCAATGGCTAGCTCAGTCACAAAGAGATTAAGGTCTAAGTACCCTCTAATTTTGAGTGCCCAATTTGAGATGCCTAGGACTTGATTTTTCAGCATACTTAGTGTTATATAGCACTCTATATTCATGAACAGCTCCCATCAACTTCAGTTGCAGTGGTGAGTTCTCAACACTTCTTCAACGTTAGGCTCCTAGGTCTCAAATAGGGCACCCAGAAAACAAGGAACACATAATTAGTGACCACCTGTGAAAAGTTTTGTTTAAGCAAGTTGCTTAGCATCACAAAAGATCTCTGTGGCAAAGGAAGGGATATAATTGAATGCTGCCTTGGAGAACTGGATTGTCTTTTAAACATGGGATCACCATCCTTTCTCTTCCAGCAGTCTCCTGCCTCATTCACTACACATTTTCCAACTTCTGCAGCAAAGGAGGCAGGAATTGCATAGACAACAGCCTCTTTTACTAATTCATCCCCACAGCCGCTCCATGCTGTGCACCGAATGAAGCAAGGATCCTATGGAAAAAGTAATCTGTGATCATATAATTAGAGATTGTATCATAATACCTATGTGCAACTTTTGAGTGCTTGACTTTCCAGGAGTAATAATGTTCTTTTAATTTAAATGTAGGTGTAGTTTGCTGGCTTTTTAAAAAAGCAAACTAAAAAACCAAATTCCATTGTGTGTTCGCAGTGACACCCACATGGTTAACCAGCAGAGTTGGAACCAGACAGACCTGTCACTTGAGCTAAATGAGAAAGTGATAGCAGGTTGCCATCCTTCATGTAGACCAGCACCAGAGGGAGATGAGACACAGTCACTGGATTTCACAGATATTTGCTGACAACAGAGGAATAGTGACATTCAGGAATCATGGGTTCCATTCTAGGCTCTGGAGAGGGGGTGGGGTCTAGTGGGCACACTCTTCTGCCTGTTCCCCCTAGCTTTGACCACTTCTACCCTGTCCACTCCAACCAGACCCTGTTCCAATCCTGTCTTTTTTGCCATCCCATCCTCATTGCCCCAGTCCCAGTCTTCACACCTCAGGATTCTCATCCCAGTCTCCTTGTTCAACCAGTCCTAGTCTCTCCCTCTGGGCTCGCCATCTGACAACCAGTCTCCTTGCCTCGGCAGTCCCTGTTTTCCCCCTCCTTGCTTCTCATCTCTCTACCCTCCACCTCATCGGCTTCCAGTCTCCCTCCCAGGGCTTCTCATCCAATCTTAGACAGTCCCCCAAACCCCTCCCTTACTCCATATTTCAGTCTCTTTGCCCAGACAGTCCCAGTCTCTCCTTTGCTTCAGCTCCTCAATTGATCTCAGAGTATTCACCCCTCCCCTGCCAACTGGCTCCCTGTCATCCTGTTTCCCACACTAGCTATCCTAGTCTTCCCAGCCTACTTACCCAACCAGTCCCAGTTTCTCTTCTCCCCTGCAACTCTGTCTCACTGAACTTGTCCCTATCTACCCCTTTTCTACCTCCCTATGTAGCTTTTGTATCTTCTGCATTTAAATCAGATGTCTTCCTCCTCCATGCTGCCCAGGTGCCAGAAATCACTGAGAGCACAGGAGAGGATGGGTCTTTGCTCTCACTTTTAGTGCCTGGCCCCTTCTCAATCCAGAGCAGCAATTACTGGGAAGGTTTTTCTGAGCCCTTGCAGCCTTGGCTTTGTGGGAATGGCACATAAGCAGGCGAGTCACACAGGTTCTGTGTTGCTCAGTTGCTCTTTTCAGTTGGCACATATGCAGTCTGGTCAGCAGTAGGCGCTGAGAGAAGCTAGAGCGTGCCCAAAGACAGACAGAATCTTTGGAGATTTTAGTAGCTAAAAAAAAGTAGTCTCTAGTGAGCATGTACAAACCGTCATTTTTTAAAAGGCTTCTATCTTAAATTTTAATATTTCACGGGACTGGCAAAAGGCACACCCCTAGCACAAAGGTCACTCCCTGCCAAATGTCAACTCCCTGCTTCAGAACATGTAGGTGCTAGAGGATTTCAAAGAAAAACTCACAAGAAGTTTGACGTGGGCAAAACAAGTACTTTTATCTAGCCTCATTCTCAGAAGCAGCTCAACTGTTTTGACTGAAATTTTCCAAAAAATTCAGCCTGAGTCAGTCATCTCTCATGGAAAATTTCAGTCCAAATGGTTATAACTAACTGAAGAAAGGCCTTATTGTAACTGTTGGGCAATCGTAATAAGCCATGCTATCAGCCCTGCTTCCCAGTCTCACCCCCTTCCCACCCTTAGCCCCAGTCTCCTTGCTTTGGCACTCCCATCTGATCTCCCTATCCCCTACCTCACCCCCGACTGGCTCACAGTTCTGGTCTACCTCCGTCCGATTCTCATCCGATCTTGGAATGTACAGAATGGAATCTAGGAATCTCAGTCAATCCCCAAGCCTGTTCCTAACTGAACAATAAACAGCCTTGTTTGATATTTTTTTTCCCTCTAGTTTTTCCTTCAGCTTTTTTTCATCTTCATTTTCTGTTACAATTTGAGAAGTTGAAGAATGTTGGCAGAAGGAGTTGAGCACTTTCTAAAACAATGTTGCACAAGTTATTTTATTATTTTTATTGTGATTGGAATCTTTTTAGCTCAGAATAAATGGAATACTGTGCAGAATCTAGACTGGATGAGTGGCTATTCACTTTCTCTTACTAGCCACCTTATCTGATCCACAGTTTTGGATTTATTTCACTCACCATCAGGGTAATTTCCTCAACATGGGGTTTACTCCAAGCTATACTCTCACTCCCTGAAGTCTTATCTCTGACATTGCCTAATCTCCTTCAATAGAATTCACTCCTCCACATTGTTCATGCTCTTCCCTCACTTTCCTCCTAGATGGTGCTTTCCCCTCCCTGACAGCTGGCTGGGGGCTAGGCTACAGATGACAAGGGCTTGTCATAGAATCATAGGACTAGAAGGGACCTCGAGAGGTCATCTAGTTCAGTCCCCTGCACTCATGGCAGGACTAAGTATTATCTAGACCATCCCTGACAGGTGTTTGTCTAACCTGCTCTTAAAAAATATCCAACGATGGAGATTCCACAACCTCCCTAGGCAATTTAATCCAGTACTTAACCACACTGACCGTTAGGAAGATTTTTCCTAATGTCCCACCTAAACCTCCCTTGCTGCAATTTAAGCCCATTGCTTCTTGTCCTATCCTCAGAGGTTAAGAACAACAATTTTTCTCCCTCCTCCTTGTAACAACCTATTATGTATTTGAAAAGTGTTATCATGTCCCCTCTCAGTCTTCTTTTTTCCCGAGTAAACAAACCCAATTTTTTCAGTCTTCCCTCATAGGTCATGTTTTCTTGACCTTGAATCATTTTTGTTGCTCTTCTCTGGACTTTCTCCAGTTTGTCCACATCTTTCCTGAAATGGAGTGCCCAGAACTAGACACAATACTCCAGTTGAGGCCTAATTACTTCTCGTGTCTTCCTTACAACACTCCTGCTAATACATCCCAGACTGATGTTCACTTTTTTTGCAATAGTGTTGACTCATATTTAGCCTATAGTCCACTGTGACCCTCAGATCCCTTTCTGCAGTAGTCCTTCCTAGGCAGTCATTTCCCAATTTGTATGTGTGCAACTGATTGTTCCTTCCTAAATGGAGTACTTTGCATTTGTCCTTATTGAATTTCATCCTATTTATTTCAGACCATTTCTCCAGTTTGTCCAGATCATTTTGAATTTTAATCCTATCCTCCAAAGCACTTGCAACCTCTCCCAGCTTGGTATCATCCGCAAACTTTATAAGTGTACTCTCTATGCCATTATTGAAATCATTGATGAAGATATTGAACAGAACCGGACCAAGAACTGATCCCTGTGGAACCCCGCTCATTATGCCCTTCCAGCATGACTGTGAACCACTGATAACTACTTTCTGGGAATGGTTTTCCAACCAGTTTTGCACCCACCTTATAGTAGCTCCATCTAGGTTGCATTTCCCTAGTTTATGAGTAAGTCATGTGAGACAGTATCAAAAGCTGTACTAAAGTCAAGATATACCACGTGTACCGCTTGTTACCCTGTCAAAGAAAGCTATCAGGTTGGTTGTTTAAGTGACTTAGTTAAACCAGTGCAAACCCTTGTGTGGATGCTCATTAATTTACACTTTGTGTATATTGGTTTAGTTTGCACTTGTAAATCTCAGGTGCAAGCTACAGTGCCCTAAATCAGGCTTTTCAAACTGATGTGTCCACATTCAAAATTGTACTAGATTAAATGGATTAACCTCACACCTCTAGTTAAACTGGTGCAACTTCTCTGTTTAGACAAACAGTGTGAAAGAAGCAGCAGCCAAGGAATCAGGGCCTGTGATCTGTTACTAGGAGAAGAGCAGCTCAGAGGAGGTTTCTTCTGCTGGCACACAGTCCCGGAACATTGGCCAAGATATCAGTTTCCAGGGATGGGTTTTGAAAACCTGGGACTGTTTTAGACCAGGGCTGTTCGCCACTATGGCTAATATTGCTGTACAAATATTGGTCCTTACACTAGCTTTTATGCTGGTGTAACTCCATTGACTTTGACAGTTCTACTGACAAAAATTCAATGCATTGACTATGTCATACTTAATTCCTGGTCCTGTGGAGTACTGAACACTCTCAACTCCCACTGATGTCAATGAAGTAACTTTGATTGTACCCTCCAATTGTTTAAGCTTAATGCAACATTAATGTTAGACTTCACACTTAGAGAAGAGACTTTAACCCAGCGTACTGTTCTTGCTACACTGCCTGCTACTAGCATCACACTGCATGTTCTCTAACTTGACTATGAAAGCAGCTATCACTGGTATTATCACTCCTGCTTCCTACATCCTTCACTTGCTGCTTCTCCAGATAAGGTCTTTTGGACAGGTACTATTCTCAACTAGGGTATTAACACGGCAAAGTGATGGCACTTACTGCAACAAGAGACACTATTTGTTCAAGTTCTGTTGAAGAAAAGGATTGTTTTTAAATAGCCAGTTCAGAGGAGGGTGCATAGAGTAGCCCTCCCTCGCTAGGAAGCCTCAGATAAGTCTGGGGATGGAACAGTTTCCTGCTCCCACAGACAAGGGGAGGAGGGAGGCCATAGCTGCAGACCTTTACAGTAGACAAGCAGAGACAGGAGGCCAGTGCTAGACAAGATAGCAGTAGTAATGACTGCTCTGATAACTGGCTCAAGAAGCACGAATAGTGTACCATGTTAGCATTAGATATTTCCACTCTCTTCAATGGGGTATGGTAGATAATAACATGAAAGTCAGTGCAAAATGTGGCTGAACATCTGTATAATAAAATAATAATTTTATTTACTTATAATGTGCACTCCCCACCCCAACTAATGAACTTTTATGGTGTTAATTCTATTAAGTGGATCCTTGTCTCAGAACCCAGGGACATGGTAATCTTATTTTGTGATAAAAGAGCTAGTTCTTTTAATCATGCTAAAATGACTAATGTAACATCAGATTTCTGCACAGTCTGAATAGGCTCAACTATCAGTGGAAGGCAGAGACATGAGTTTAGACATCAGTTAGCATAATATTCTTTTGGCCAACATATATAAAGAATCCTGGCATGGTGTAGGGAGGTGACAGTCCTGTATATGGGGCCCTATCCAACTTCCATGAAAGTAAATGAAAAGATAGCATTGGAAGTTGGATCAGGCCCTTAATGAGTATAAAAAAAATCCAAATCTGGTTTAAAACCCCAAGGTTTATTAATTTTGTATTAAAGGCCGGATTAAGTTTATTCCAAGAGAAAAGTAAAACTGGTGAAAGAGGGTTCACCTCTGCCCTGGCAGGATGGTAGAGTGAGCTTGGTCAACAGATGCACTTCTCAGCCCAGCTAGTTCAGTGCCATTGAACTTAAATACATGAATCTCACTGGGCAACAGCAGTTGGATTCTTAATAAAATGAGAATGCAGAACAGACAAAGGAAGGATCAGATCCAGAACTTACAAGGCTCCCAAGTAAATCCTCACATACATGCGATTATCACAAGAAATGCAGGCATCAGCATTATTCATGTAAACAACCATGATGGCGAGATTGAGCCCATGTGCAGGTTTATTTAGCAGCCAATTTATTCTCATTACAGTAACTGGATATGCACGCTATTGTTAAGGTTGCAGTATGTTTGATATGCTACTGCGTGAAGGTGGTATGTACTAGTGTATGTATTTGGCCAGAAATCCATTTTTGCCCTAACAAGTTCAACTTTGTTCTTACATCTGTAACTCTACAGGGGAGGCATCTTTTACAATATGGAAATTTTTCAGTTGTTTATTATTGGAGAAATGGTTCACTTTAGTTGATTTACAGGTTGCGCATCTATGGGTGCTGAACTGTACTATTGACAACATAAATAGTATTGTTGTCTTTGTCCATGATTGGATTTCTTAACTGTAATAAACTATCTACTCAGCATTTATATTAGTGCCTTGTAAAACAGGAAAGCAGTGATATCACTTCATTTTATTTCTATTATTTAATACACAGGAGGTTAGCCACTATGGTAATGGCCTAATTAAAAATTAATTAGGTACAAATAAAATTTAAAAACTAACAATTTACATAAAAATCCATCACTGTCAAGTTTGTTTTCATAAACACAAGGTATTGTATGTATTGAAGATCTTTTCTACAATTATGAGGAAGCACCTCCTCTTCTGTGCTAAACATCCTAATAGATGAACATGTACTGCATTTGCTTGCAGCATATGCAAGCCCATAGTACGAGTGAATAATTGATGGTTATATGGTGAAAGAGTGCAAGAAGAAATGCTCTACAGAATCAGTAAACTGTTGTAAAACAATAATTTTTGTGCACGTGACTCTTTTTCATGCCTCTGTGCACCAAGCAGAGAGTTGCTGAAAAAGTTCCCGGACAGTGTCATCTGCCTAGTGCCAGCAGCACTGTCACTAGTGCACATTGATTGACTGAAGACTACTAGTTGCACAGTGTGACCGAACAAGTTGCTGAGGTAGTGTGATCTCAAGAATGTTGTCCTTTCTTGTTTAGGTTTCTCTTACCATACATTCACTACTCCTGGGCTAATTTGAAAGGACACTACTATTTCAAAATAAAGAACAGATTTACCCCAACCATGCGACTTTATATAGCATTTGGTATTTTATAGGACCATCATTCTTGCATTTAAATTTATTATTGAGAAAGTTACGTCCTTACACATTTTTACAATATTTTTAATAAGCTTGAAATATATTTTTGCCATAAGATGTAGATACTTGTATTTAAAATGGGAGACCTACATCTTTGCAAAGACATGGCTGGTAATTTTCGCAGTACTTTCACAATATGAGCATTAAACTGCATTTCAAAGAAATGAGCTAGAGTACAGAAGCCTCCTGTAGAAAATGCTCTTTGTCCTCTGACTCAGGTGATCCTGCCACACCTAGAGCAGTAAATTGTTACTGGTGTTACTTGTGCAGGCAGTAGCACAAGTGCACTATCCAGGGAGTTCCCCTAAACCAGGAGAATTCTCTGCCGGTGATTTACATGCAGATTACAACCTCTTTACATCACCTGAATGTTGCAAAGGGGCCATAAATGTCTGAGAATCTGGCTCTGCAAGCATTTGTGAAGTAGAATGGGATAGCACATGCTATTTAGTATATACCTAGAATATTTCCCAGACAGGTTTACAATACACATTTCCACTTAAATGAATATTTAAGTTCCAAACTAAAATTTCAAATACTATCTCATTTTTAATTTAGACTGAACATCCCTATCACAATTGCTGTATCATGCAGTCTATTAGCGGGATGATGTAAAACTCACAAGTTGTATAGTTCCCATTTTTATGAACACAAATTGGTAGATTCAGTCCATGGGGATTGACAGCCCTTTTAGATTCACTTGGAGTTTCAGATTTGCATGTGAACTTCAGAGACCCTGGCTTTTGTAACACAACAGTTTAACACTGCTTTAGTTACCATGCTAGATGACAACAATCTGAATTAGAAGTAGAACTTGATAGAATAATTCACAATAAATTTTTCCAATGTTTTACCCTCCTCTTTTCTGCTTAATCATCAGTGGTCAGAAAATTCACATGATTCTGTTCCCTGGTTGGATGGGTACACAAGTACTTCTGGTACAAATGCTAGCTTGTAGGAAGTTAATTAATTTCTGCAACAATCAGGCCCGACACATGATTTTGAAATTTACTGTTCCTGAACATTCATGCCAGCAAAACTTGACCTCTCAAATGCTGACAGAAAGCAAACAAAGAGGACGTGAACAGGGTTAAAGGAAATTCATAGCAAACATTCACAGAAAAGTATTTGTACAGCTTGAATTACTAGGTTGGTTGTGAATGTTATAGATATATCAGACTCCCTCTAAATCTTGTAGAACATAAACAATTACTCAAATAAGAGTGTTAGGGCAGAGGAGGAGGACTATGGTTTGCTATAAGGAGGAAAATAAATGTAAATGAAGCACCTCCTAATATACTGCTCATCTTGGCTGCACAGAGAAATAGATGTGAATATCTAAGACAGAACAAGGAAACAGTCAATGAAGTTAAAAGGTGGGAAATTCAAAACTGATAAAAATCAATTATTTTTTACACAACATATAAACAAAAACTGTGGAACTCTCTGCCACAGGAAGTGGATGCCAATAACTTAAGGTTCCAAAAGGTATTGTGTGTGTGTGTGTGTATGTGTGTGTGTATATATATCTCCAGATTTCATAACTACTGGTAACAAATTTTGGAAAGGATATTAAGCCTTCTGGGCTTAAGCCAGTCTCTAAGTATTAGAGATCAGAATGAGAGACCTAATGTGTGCAGCAGATTATTTCACATCTGTCTACTGCAGGATTGTTCACCTTCCTCTGAAAACATCTGGTACTGGCCACTGCCAGAGACAGGATTCTGGATGACAGCAACCCACTGGTCTGATCCAGTATGGCAAGTTATATGTTGCTACAACAGGCATAGATTGGGGGGGGGGGGGAAAGTCTGTGCAAACAGTATCTGAAACAGCAACACATTAGCAGGGAGCATGGAAAGAAAAACACCCTTTAAGTTAAGGCAATATGGTTAATAAATAATGGAAACCTCCAGTAATGGGACTCTACAGAAAAAGTGGAACAAATCCTGCCTCCAGGTATGCCAGAGTATTTATGCTCAGAGTCAGATTACTGGAGCTAACTCCAGATTTAAACCAATATAACAGAGCAGAATTTGGCCACATTTTTAATGATGTCACATTACTTTTCCACTCTGGCCAGAAGGTTACTGATTCACATGGCCACACAGAAATCTAGATTTCATACCTCAATCTTGTCTCACATGTAGCACTAGGACAAAGCGATTTCTGTGAAGAAAGTACAGTTCCACATTTTAGTGGAGGGTTTTCTTACAGTAGTGTGTTTGGCTATGCCACGGTGAGCACGGTTATGGTAATTATCACTCTATCATATACTGTGTCATGTTTTCATTTTATGCTGATACATTACTTGTACTTCATGACTTCATTACGTGCCAAGTGAATACCCAGGAGACAAGGGAAGTAGTAAAGAAAGCAAGGTAAATACCAACAGCTGATATTGGCACTCTTTTTCAGCAGGCTTGATAGAGTACAGTTAGAGCTGCAGAGTGCAATTTGGTCTTCTGCTAGTGTCTCTGTGTACAGTATGTATTTTAACTTCTAAACACACAACTAACAGGCCCTGAAATGAATTCTCTGGGATTATTTCACCTTCATTAGATTCAGCCAAAAAGCCTTTATTATTTTAAAATATGTGTGGTATATACATGAAATATTTCAACTAGTGAAGCCTGTATAATATACAGATTTTAAGTCCTGAATGCATTTGAGACTTACATGATGTGCCTATATGTTCTGTTCATGCTCCCATTTTTTTTTTTAAACCATGGAGAAGTGCCACTTGTGGGGAAAAGGAAAGGGTGTATGACAAAAAGGGCAGCTTCATTCTGAAACTGGTTAATGAAGAGACCGGCAATAGTAAAATTATCTAGCACATCTAAATATGGGAATTGGCATGTATGGGCGGGTGCTAGCGCACGTAAATTAAATGAAAGGAGGAGAGAGGTCAGAGATTTAAATAGCAACAAGGAAGAAAAGGTGATGTGGTGATATGAAAAGGTGTAGCCAATGTTATGGAAACCCTCGTTAGAACAGGTGTACAAGCAGCTGTTTAAAAAATGTACATATTAACAACAGAGGTTGGGAATCCAAAACAGTGACAGTCAGGAATGAATGGAACTTTGAAGCACAGTCTGTTCGGCCCAGTTCTACAACTTTTTCTGTAGTGAGAATGCCAACTTTGGCTACAGAAATGTAGATTGTTTTTACTTGCAGAGCAGAATGTTGTAGGTAATAGTCTGAAACTCTCCTCAATACAGCTCTGCTGTTAATGCCAACTCTGATCCATAGGGACGCCTCTGACACTTTTGGGGGGCCATGCTTTTTTTCAGTGTCTACAGTGGTTCAGTCTTAAGTCTTCCTTAAATCAGGAGTTGTGAAGTACCATTTAAAGTGGGGGAGATAGATTTGCTTTGCCCCACTCCTGCCTGGCCTTTTTCTTTCTTTGGCACCCTCATCAGTAACCAGACCCACCTGGTCCATGAGCACCTACGCCAACTCCTCCCAAGAGCCTCAGCCCTTGAGGGAGTTCCCTGTCCCATCCACTCCCAGGATCCCTTCCTCCCCCATCCTGCTCCTTACCCCTCCCTACTGGCAAACCTTGCCCTCAGGTGACAGGTCTGTCCTGCTTCCCACCTGCTCCTTGGTGCTGAGGGGAGCTGCTGTAGTTTTGGCAGCTGGCAGGTGAGGGCCTGGCATGTGGCGCACTGTGCACACAGAATGGGACCCAGATGCCAGGTGCGGTGCATCCCCCAGCCATAATATGTGTGGCCACTGGTTACAAATTGCTGCACGTGTGACCACACATGCAGCAAAAAAAAAAAAAAGAAAAAAAAAAGGGTAAATTACATCTCTCAACTGGCAACTGTCAAGAAAGTAGAAGAAACAGCAAGGCAAGTCAAAAACCAGGCAAGAGGCAACCCTAATTTCCATGTACCTGCTTAAGTGGTTGGGCCATACCCCAGGAGGCCCCCACAGCCCTGCAGTCTATGCTTTAAATCCATAACTGACTCTGCTTAAGGAGAAAGATGCAATCCGCAAATAATAAACTTGGGAAATAAGTAGTAGAGGCCTCAACTGTCCTTCAAAACCTACACACCAAGCTAAGAGCATGGAAAGGCTCAGCAAAGAGAGGGTACAGTTGCTGTTTGTGGACTTTGGCCACCCTTAAATAAACCCTTTAACTGCATGTTGGAGGAGTTAACAATGATTTTTGCTGCTACTGAGTTTGCATTTCTGTATGCATACACTTCAGCCCTTTTGGTATGATTTCATGTAGATGTCATAGAACCTGTGCTGTGAATCAAGATTTTGCAGTACATGAACCTGCATAATGTCAAGACGCTGCTGCATAATTTCAGGCCCCAGTGATTCAGAATAATGGAAGCTAAGGCCCCCAATGCAGACACAATCTATACCTATGGACCTAAGGGCTCAGCACAGAGCAAGGGTTATCTGCAATATGCTTCAAGTTTGTCAAGTGATGACAAGCGCATGACAGAAACTAAAATTAAGATGCACATGTTGCTCAGAGTCCATTGTTATAAAGGTTTAAAGTAAATATAGCACTAGAATAGCAGTGTGTGGTGCTAAGCAGAGGAGGTGAGATCACCAAACTTGTTTCATCACCTCACTGAGGGATGAAATCCTAGAAATAGCAGTTCATCCTCCCACCATTTAGGGATGAGCGTTCCAAGGAAAGGAAAAGGGTTGTTTCCCATTTACACATGAAGTACTATGAAATAAAATCTGGACTCAATTGCCTCCATTTAATACCGATGCAACCTCTGTCAACTGGAAGTTGACTTCATTGGCAGGTTGCATGGTATAAATTAGGGCAGTTTGCTTCCTGATACTGTATCTCAATTTAGATTGTTTTGGTAATAGCTAAAATTATCCTCTGCTATAGTTACCCTCTGCTACAATGACACCTCCCTGGGGAGGGTAGATCTCATTAAGTCCCTTGCTGATGAATTTTGTCAACAAAACTAAACTGTGCAAATAGCAAATTTCACAGGGCAATTCAAAGAAATACTGCAGTACCTCATAAAAGAACTGCTGCACGGATCAAAAGTTTTTTTTTTTAAAGTTGAAAGATTGGCTTTAAAAAGTCATAAAAAGACCAGATTGAGCCCTGACTAAAGTAGTCATATGGCAGTGAGACATCACTCTACTGCACAGCTGTGCAGTTGATCCTCACATCATGGCTCCAGTGCGGCAGAGGGAGAATAGGAGCTGTGAACCTGGCACTTCCCTCCCAAGGCAGTGGATGAAGAGTAGGCAGAGCTTTGGCTCCACCCTCACCATCCAAAGTGCTAGCCAGCTGAACTGGCAAGAGTAGAGAGAAGGTAAGCTTCATGCTATAAAGGGCTGTTCTAAATTACTTCCCTCCAGGACCAGGGGGGCACAGGGAAGGAACAGTGCCTCAGTCACAGTCTGTTTTCAGGGCTCACTAAAGGTTGAATCTAGCTCATAGGAACTAGAAATGGACAAGCTCCGTTAGACCAAGTTCACCCCCCTGGTAGGCTGAACTGTTCCCTTTAATGCATTTTCTAGTGCCTTGTCCTGTCTAGATTGAAAGGCTAGGAGATTCATTCAGGATAATATTTTCAAAAACACCTAAGTTCCATTTTCAAGAGTGCCTCAGGCTCTTAGGAGTCTGTCTCACTGAAAAGCAATGACACCTGATCTCCGAAGTCACTTTTGAAAATGGGACTTGGGTATTTTTTTTTAAATTTTACCCTCAGTCTACTTTCCAGAGTATCACAACTACCAGCATATGAAGGTCAGTAAGAACTCCATGAACTGTTATACTTTTCTCTTCCTCATACAAAACATCCAACTTGTATATTAATGGTACCCTAGTTGTACTGTGATAAAACTGGAAGCGGGGGAGTTAAAATAAAATGATCTGTTTGACTAGTATATCACTGTATCAATTAAGCTGGGCACAGGCATCATACCCTACATAATATTGTTTTCTAAGGGGAAGAAATAATTTGTTAATGTTTCTGTACCAGGGGACACATCTCTTCAGTCCCTCCCACTGCTGCATATGGTACTGCCGACCTTTTCCTGCTGCTGGCACCCTGTAGGTTATCAGCCTCACTTGGAGGGTTTCAGTGGCTCACCCATTAGACTGGGTGTCACAGTCAAAAATGAACCCCTTCCAGGGTAGCAAAGTGTTCAATAAACTGTCTGCCCTCACCAGGGTCATCAGCCCTGGTTCTCACCCTTTAAATTCAGTCCTGCACTCAGGCTTCTAAACAAACCTTCCCCAAGCTCAGGCTGCTTCACCAGTGGCTGGTGGGGAAACCCAGGCCTGCCCACTAGTCTGGTTTCCAACCCAGGGACCCTATAAAGAAAAGCCACATACTGTTCCTTTCATTTAGTTACAGCATTTCCCTGGGCCTTTTCCCACCTGGCCCTTTATCTTCACCCCTTACCTTAGGGTTAGAGTTCTCACGTCCTCTCTCTCCCAGCTTGAGCAAATGCAATCAGTCAAGCTCCTGTGGCCAAAGAGGCACACCTTCCCTTGCCCTTCTAATCCTAGGTAGGAACTGACCTGCTAAGCCCCTTTAGTGCCTTTTATCTGCATCTGCTGGGCTCTGATTGGCTGCTTCTGTTCTGCCTCTCTAGACAGATCTGGAGGACCCACCTTCGCAGCTCTTTCCCTGAGGCTGGGTGTAGTAGGACCGCGAGGCTGGTACACCTTGTCACAGTTTCCTGCAAAGATCAATAATTGTGCCTCTTGAGATAAACCCTTTCACAAAACCCTCATGCAAACCTAATCCCCACCTTTCATTTAATCATTTATTTACAAAAATGTTCAATGCAAACAAAATGGATACAAGTGATGAAAGAAGAATCAGGAGTACATGTGTACACACATTTGAGTGCCAGACAACAATATAAATATAAATGAGGGAGGGGGAAAGTAGCTGTGAATCTCTTTCATGTACTCTACTTTGGGAAACCGGTCAGAACAGGGCTGTGCCGGAAAAGGGCTGCCATGAGCTCTTGCTGAGAGAGAATTGGGACAGAGCTCAGCACTGTTTGTTTTCACGTGGATTTGGGTAATAAAAACACAGAAGGCTGGAGAGAAAAGGGGATTTGATTTACTATTGCTCAGGGTACACATTTTCTAAGGTCTGCAGACTCAAGCTGTCCCTAAATTTCTGCAGTATTTAGAAGATTTTTATTGCTTTGCTTTACACAGTTTCCATTGGGATTGTATTTGGGGTAATACAATGTTCAGAAGTGTCAGAAGCAGAGAAAAAGTGAATGTTCTGCAGAAGGGAAACAAAGTCCCCCAATTGTATTAATTTCTTTTCTCTCACTGTTTGACAGGTGGAGAGGCCAGATTCACAGATCTGAACTGGATCAGCCTGAAGAAGTGGGGGGGAGAAACGAAACAAACACAACAAAACCGTACCAGACCTTCAGCTGTAACTAGCAGCATCACCACAGCAACCAGAAAAGACAATTAAAAGACAACTGGGGCTAAAGCGGAGCATATGAAGGTGCAGCTCCTTACCTTTGGATAGAAGAGAGCAAAATAATTATGCAGAAGAGAAAAGAATATTTGACTGATCCAGCCACACTATGGAATAGGGAAGTGTCCTTTCATTAACAGGAATGTGCCACTGTTTATTCACAGGAAAGGGGAGTGCCATGAGATCTACTGAGGAGACTATCTGTCTGTGGTTGCATTTCTACATTTGTTTGCACCCCTGCTGGGACTGAACTAGTTGGTATAGGCCTATTGGCCCATCAGGTATTGGATAGTGATTTTTTTCCCACAGGGTGCACCTGGCACGAGAATTGAAAGAGATTGCAGCTCTTGCTCAGAGAGAGAGAGAGAGAATCTCCAGTTCTCCTCTTCTGTTACTGTCTGCTATACCATGGGATGTAGGCAAAGCTCTGAGGAGAAAGAGGCAGCGCGGCGGTCCCGGAGGATTGACCGCCACCTGCGCTCTGAGAGTCAGCGACAACGACGTGAGATCAAGCTCCTACTCCTGGGTACAAGCAACTCTGGCAAGAGTACTATTGTCAAGCAAATGAAAATCATTCACAGTGGTGGCTTTAACTTGGAGGCTTGCAAGGAATACAAACCTCTGATTATCTATAATGCCATTGACTCCCTCACACGCATCATTCGTGCTCTAGCCACCCTTAAGATAGAGTTCCACAATCCTGACAGGGCCTATGATGCCGTGCAGCTTTTTGCCCTGACTGGCCCAGCTGAAAGCAAAGGAGAGATTACGCCTGAGCTTCTGGGAGTCATGAAGCGGCTCTGGGCAGACCCCGGTGTGCAGGAGTGCTTCTGCCGATCTAATGAATACCACCTAGAGGATAATGCTGCATACTATTTGAATGACCTAGAAAGGATTGCGGCACTGGACTACATCCCTACAGTTGAAGATATTCTGCGTTCTCGGGACATGACCACAGGGATTGTGGAAAATAAATTTACCTTCAAAGAGCTAACTTTCAAAATGGTGGATGTGGGTGGACAGAGGTCTGAGCGCAAAAAATGGATCCATTGCTTTGAAGGGGTTACAGCAATAATTTTTTGCGTGGAGCTGAGTGGATATGACTTGAAGCTGTATGAGGATAACCAGACAGTGAGTACTTCTGGGTTTCTTCTATGTTTTGGCTTATTATTATTTGCAGTTCGGTAGTGTCTAGAGGCCCAAGCCCCATTGTCCTCCACAGGTAACAAAAAGACACCTGCCCAAAAGAGCATACATGGAATCTAGTAGTATTTTTTCTCCACTCACAAGGTGGCAACTATGTTTCCTAGCAGCATGTAGCCTTTCTCCATTGTCTTTGTTTCTTCAGTGCTATCAATAGGAGACAATAGGACTTCCTCATATGGCACAATAGTGCAAAATGAGTTTGTGTCTGAGGCAGAAGCTTCAGACCCATTGGGCTAAGCATTACTCCAAAAGTCAGGAAAAATCAGGGAGAGGTCTTTGGGCAGTTATGGCTTCCTTTTATAAAGGGGGATAGTCAACTAGAAAATCACATTTCAGCTGGGAAATACTGTACCTGCTACAGTGACAAATGACACTGAAAATTACTATAACTGAAAGGTTAGCAAAAATAATGTTCTCCATTTCAGTCTCTGCATTTGACAGCATTTTGTGTATAGTCAGTTTTGATTTCCCCTGTAGCCTCAATTTTGTTCTTGCTTATAAAGATCAGCGTGAGCAGAAAAAGCCTTTAAAACGTTTAAAAGAAATGTTTTCTAAAAAGATATAATTTTAAGGGGTGCTATCAGAAACTATATTTTAAAATTAGTCAGTTTCCAAACAATCAAGTTGACAGTGAGTGTCCCTTTAAGTGGTATGGAAATTGTCATTAGAAGTCTGCTTTATGGCTACTTTTGTTATGCACCCAGTCTACTTATTGTCCGATAAATAACTATTCGTCCTGAATTCTCCTTGTATTACTAATACTAGTCTTTGGTTTGCTTCGCACACAGATACTGTAACTATGGAAATAGTTGTATATATGTGTGTGTGTGTATGTATGTGTTTGCTATCGCTTTCAGACAGCTTAACTTGACCTTTTTAGGTACTATTTGGATTTTTTACATATTTTTTCTATTGTAACCCCATAAATGGACATGATGCTTAAGAAACAATCAGATGTGTTGGTAGAAATATGTTACAATTCCTACAGCTACCTACTTGCCCATATTCCAGTTTAAAAACAACTGACAATCAGGAGGAACTAAAATCAACCCCCAGAAAATCACTGTCTGGAGACAACTAATTTACTATCAGAGGGGCAGCCGTGTTAGTCTGGATCTGTAAAAAGCAACAGAGTCCTGTGGCACCTTATAGACTAACAGATGTATTGGAGCATGAGCTTTCGTGGGTGAATACCCACTTTGTCAGACTAATTTACTGTTTACCCAAAGGTGCACCCGCTTCCTATCATTCCCTTCAGGCATCTTCAGTTGTTTCACCTTGGTGGAAATTTCCTGCAGCAAGGCAGCCCCTGGAGCCCCCAGAATGCTGCGTGCATTGTTCTTTCACAATAGAAATAGTACTTCAGTGAAAGGGGTTCCCAGAATGTATTTTGTATACAATATTTAGAATCTAATTGCAATGGTTATGTACATTCTCAGTGCTTGTATTACAGTAAGTAACTTAAGAAATCCTTTCTATCACTCTAATGATCTGGTTTTGGCAGATTGTTACGGAATCTGCTCCTTATGGGAATACTCCACTAACTGCATTAATTGTCATAGCTAGTTCAGTCATTTTATTTTTTTTCTTCTCTATGTAGTGGGCTTGTTATATCTGAGCTTTGCTAGAGAATATCCTGGTTAGAATTCATGATAATGTGCATTATATGTATCTGCTCATACATACATAAATGGGATCAAATCCAGGCCCTATGTGAATTCATGATGTGAAGCTATTAACAGCTGTGTGATGTTGCTGGGCTTCCCGGATGCCTAAATGAACTCTGGGTGCCTGGGACACCACAATGAAGTGGCAAGTAGCACCTACTAAACCCATCCCCTTCCCGTGGCTGGAGTCTAGGATTCCGTCCCATGGCTGTGATATATAGCAGCCAGGTGCTGGGAAATAAAACTGAAAGGGGAAGTGTCTCCTTAACATCCCAGAAAGGTCAGGGAGCTAAATTTTCTCCTTAAATACATACCATCCTCAGTGAAAATGAATCCTGTGGTCTACTCTGACTACTAACTCAGAAATAGATCTTTAAACCTGGGGAGACAATGTATTCTTCTGGTGGAAGATGCCTTTATTTCTAACTTTATGCAGGGAAGAGGATAGCTTTCATGGGCTCTGTGAGGTGAAGTGGAAGTGTTAGGCGCCAGATAGGATTTCTTACAGAGTGTGGAACTACTTTTCATGTGCTTCCCTAAAGAGCTCCACACCACTTGCCTGTAGAGTGGAACCCCTCAGACCTTCCCTACCTCACCGCTTTGCACTGGGCCCAATCGTCCTCAGCATTGATCAGTCAGGTATTGTGCTAAGATTTGTGGCAGTCAAGGGCTATCATGCTTAATGATGCATAACACATAGTCAAGACCTCTATGGTTGGGAATTCCTGGAATAACTGCAGCAAGGTTTTAAAAAATCTGTAACAGCTTCTTGAAAATTGTGTATGCTGCATGTAGCACAGCATATTCATTAGGTCACTGAATGAAGGCAAGTTGATGACAGTACTTCAAACTGTTTAAGATTTGTCTCTCTAATCTATTTCAGTTATTTATCTGGTGCCACTCCAGCCAGCCGTTTTATTTAACAAAAAACCAACAAGACTTGTGCAGCAGCACTTTCCAAGAACCTTATTTCAATTTTTTGGTGGAAAGCCACTCTACTAAGCAGACAAGATTCTAATGGAAGGTCTGGCAGTAGGATAACATTGCTCTCCTTCTGGGTGTGGTCAAAGTGTTAGATTATAGGGCTGTAAATCCACTCCCTCTACTCCTGTGTAACAGGTAAGGAGGTGAGTTAAATATCATTATGTGAAATCTATTATAATTATTGGTACATTAGAGAAACTGCTAAAATCTCTTCTTATTGTAAATACTTTAATACTTTTCTGTTAGGTATGTGGTTTTTGTTTGTTTTGCTTAATCCATCTTCTTGAAGATGCTCCTCCTATTAAATGTAGTTAAAGCAAAAGTTGCAGAAGTACAGCAAAGCTGCCTAGGTGCCGTGACAGTTAAGTCTGAGCAAAGACTACAAAATATTTCCCACAAACTTTCATTTACTGTTTTTAAAAGATTGCTTTGACTATTCAAACCTCTTTTGTGCTCACTTTTCATGATTCTCAAGAAAATAAATTTACTGGCAGGAATGTGCACTTAAACTGAAATTTGAACTAGTATTCCAGAATATTCCCATAAACTGAACATTAAATATTCAAAATGAGCTACCAGCTGACATTCTGCAGACTAAGACATTATTTAGAGAATTATTTTTGAACAATAAATTTGAGAAAATTGTTATCAGTTTATCGATAATTTATAGACAGAAAGTGGCAAAATTAATTGAATAAAAGGAAATGATGTAATTCCAAGATTTGAGACCATTTTGTGCAGAAGTGTTTTTGCCCACAACAATAATCTGTAACACAAAAACAGGATCTGACTGCAAAACTCACACAAATATTGCACCAGAAATAAAGGCATTTATTTCCCGCATTTTATTCAGATTCTCAAATAAATGGAGGAATAGCCAAATACAAATAGGAAGCTCTTTAGGAGATTTAAACATCCCCAACTTTTCCGACTGGTTCTGAAGAAAAACTTCCTTTGCTTTCAACCTGTGAAACAAAATCTTTGCTAGAAAAAGACTTTGGCTAGGAAGAAAAAACCTGCTGGTGAAAAGCCTCCAGGTAATGTCCTCTCACTGAACTCCCCAAATTATGCTATTAGAAATGCAGTCATAATCCAAAGCGGCTCACTGGTAGATTATGTCTTTCTGTGACTCCATCTCAAATAAGACCAACAAAAACCCTTGTGAAAATGGAACCAGCTGATCTCAGTTCCTTTAACCCCAAGGTGTCTACATTGCCACAGTTCCAAATGATTTGCCAGGTTTATTCATGCTATTAAGAATCAGGAGGGATCTTGTGATCATTTTTGCTGTAATGTGAAATTCCCATATTTACATTTAAGTGTGTATTGCAGATTTTCTCCAGATTGCCTTGGCACTTCTGGTGTGTAGAAAAACTCAAATGTAGGCAGCTACTGAATGTACAGTAATCCCACTGATAAGTGGTAGCAGGGCTGGCTCCAGACCCCAGCGCGCCAAGCGCGCGCTTGGGGCGGCGTCCCGCGAGAGGGCGGCAAGCGGCTCCAGCGGACCTCCCACAGGCACACCTGCGGAAGGTCCGCTGGTCCCGCGGCTCCAGTGGAGCATCCGCAGGCATGCCTGCGGGAGGTCCACCGGAGCTGCGGGACCAGTGGACCCTCCGCAGGCACGTCTGCGAGAGGTCCACCGGCGCTGCGGGACCGGCGACCGGCAGAGCGCCCCCCGCGGCGTGCGGCCCTGCTTGGGGCGGCGGAAATCCTAGAGCCGCCCCTGAGTGGTAGCAATTGTGGACGCAAATCCTTTTATACCATGTCTCTTTAGTAGCAGAATGGAAGTCATCTTTCTCTGTTCACCATCATTGTATTTTGCTACTGTCATGTGGTTTCTGGGCTAGTAATACTTCCCAAGTATTTTTGTGGCTCTCCACCTTCCTGACCTTCATTCCCATTGGGAAGTGTTAGAGGAATTTGGTTTTCTTGGCAACGAGTAAGTGTAGTAGGAAGTAGAGCCCACAGTGGTGTCCATAGAAACAGCCTGACTGGAGAGATGCTGTTGGCCTATAGAGGCAGTTGAATTTATAAAATAACACACTTGTTATGTAAAGATGGAGAAAATGCACGATTCATTTTAGATCA
This sequence comes from Mauremys reevesii, assembly GCF_016161935.1. Lineage (NCBI taxonomy): Eukaryota > Metazoa > Chordata > Testudines > Geoemydidae > Mauremys > Mauremys reevesii. The sequence goes on along the minus strand of NC_052640.1, from coordinate 20,802,327 downwards.
CAATTAAACAATATTTTGTTATACATTGTATACCAGTATATTTATACATTGCTGTTTAATTGTAATGACAACTCAAACAGCTAGGCAGATAGATTTAGGTATCATAGTTGATCCATCATTTATACACTGGCCGGAACAATCATGTCTGTGTGTGGTGCTATACTAGCCCAGAGAAACAGTAATTCTAAGGGGGAAACGAGCTGATATCAGTATCAGTTCTGACAACCATATGCAAGGAGGCAAAACCTTCATTGGATAGCATATCCAAATTGACTACAGGATGGTTCACAGTCAGTGAAAGCTGGACATCTGTTTCTAGAGTTAGCTTCCATTCTTTTTTTTCCATGAACATTGTTGGTTTATTCCTGTCTGTGGACAGGTTTTTCTTTTTCATTCACTTCTTAAACATTTAGGACTCAATGTTCAAACTAAGGAACCTTAAAAAACTCACATTAAATATTTGGAGGTTAGGTGCCCAAAATATAAAATAGGTTCCCTATCTCCAGTATGTTTATTAGTACATATTCAATGCTTACTTTAAGACGGTTCCTGCAGTTTTCAAGTAATGAAATACAGCAAGTCAATAGAACATTCTAATGTTACCTTTTCTGAGGGAGAAATTTCATGTACTGCCCTCCCTGGCATGGAATTATCTTAAAAGAACTCAACTCTGAAGATCTGTTTAAATATGTCTGTGAACATTTACATGAAAGATTGATATTTAAAACATCATTAGGTTATGGAGTTTCAGTTGTCTGCTGGTTATGAGCTACTTCTCCTATCCTTAACAATCCCATATAGTCATTGTTTAGTGAAACCATAGCATTTAACCATTCTCTTCAAGAGAAATGTTTATAGCATTGCCTTGTGTGGCAAACCCAGGACAAATGGCTACAAAGGGAGGGGTAGGAATTAGTCCCAAGGAGGTTAAAAGGCCTCTCCCTATCCATTGAGGAGAGAGAGCCATGGAGAAATTAGGTTCAGCTGGAACAGGGGTTACCAGGGAACTAATTGCTGGAGACCTCTTTAAACCCTCCCTGGCAGGGAAACAGGGTGGGAGTGAGAGAAGCAGCCAGTGAGTAGATGCAGCAAGACTCTGACCTCTTCCAGCAAGGAAGACTGCACTCTGTCCCCAGAAGGGGAGAAAAACAGCAAGGGACTGACTGAGAAAAGGATCAGCCAGACCCTGCGTGGCCAAGAAGGACTTTGCTTTGCCCAAGCCTGTGTCTCCAAGGCTAAAAGGGACTGAGCCAGCCGAGGAGAAGCAGGTACTTTGCCACACGTGCTAATATCTACTCAGATTGCTAAACCTTATCAAGCCTTGACTTGCAGAGATGCTGTTGCAAGCACTCTAACAGCAAATTTCACTGACCAATACTGTAATTCTCTTGTGTCCTTTAGGACAGTAATATTCAAGAAATTTTGATGCTGCAAAGAAGTTATGAAATATACCAGACTAAAAATATAAAACCACTTATCCATCAGACATCTTCATACTTCTTCCTATGCTATTTGCTAATACCAAAGTTTGTTGTATTGACATATGGGAATCCTTTCTCCCTGCCAATCTTTTCTTCCTTCCTGATCCTGAAACCCTCATGCTGAATTTGTTACATCACAATAACTTTTATGCCACCAACTTGTAATGTCATAAACATAGGCTTTATGACTTCACTACAGGATGATGCAGGAGGAGAAGCTGGGATGTGAAGAAAAAATTCCTAATGAATACATCAGGCCAGATTCTGCAGTTAAACTAGTAATGGTTAACTTTTATCTGACATTTAATGTAGGTTAGAAAACTGAATGTAAGTAAATTAAAGTAACTTGCATCAATAAGGAATTCAGTGGATGTGAAAAAGGAGTGTAACTTACACAAGGAATGCAGAAGTGTTGGTACTGGCACTTCAAAAGGATGAAGTAAGAAAAGCAACAAACTAGAAGGTGTGTGTGTGTTTAAAAAAAAAAAAAAAGCTAATCCCGCATTTTATCATCACCTACTTTTAACCACTAATTTCCATGAAAGTTTTACCATTTGCAAATCAAAGCTCTAATTCTTATTTCACACTGAAGTAACTCAGGAGTAACCAGAATGAATCAGAAAGTGGAGGTGAAACAAAGAAATGGGCCCAAAGTCCAAAACTGGCCCATCTTCAGTGCTGCCTTTACTAAAGGTCAAATTCTGAGGGCTTTATACAGGCATATATCGACTTCAGTGAAGAATTCAGATATCTATAGACTTCAGTGAAGTTTATTTGGCTGAATAAGACCTGGGTAGGAACCAAATAAGGGGCTTGTCATTTGACCTTCTGTTTAAAATTCTCCTATGTGTTAGGCTTCAAGACACTTGACTACATCTGAAGTGACGTTAATTGAGGTGGAGTCAGCTAGTGAGGATCCAGCTGCTGCACTTTTACAATATGGAGATACACATCTGGAGCTAGTGCCATCCAGAAACTCAGACCCATCAAGCTTAAAACCCATTTGAGATCCAGCAATAATCTAGAGCAGTCTAGTAATTTAATTTCTAGTAGTAGTGTGTTCAGCTTCCTTTGGAACTTTCCATTCTACCTTCACCATTCTACCTACACCTCACTCTCACTGCCTACAGCAATCCCAGATTATCATATTAAAAAACAAATTTCTCCCCTAAATATCTATATATCAGTCAAGATCACATGCTCTTTGCAAAGAGAGACCGACTCTTTGTAAACACCTCTTCTAGTCACTGTCTGAATTATCCCTTTCTTGTTCTAACACAAATTGTTCTAGCCAATCCCCTAGTATTTTATAGGATATTTATCTTTTTCATATGGCCTGTAATGATCTTGCAGTCTATTCACCTCAGTTGCATTTTTTGCTGTATCAGTGTCATACATATTCCCCTTTGGTCTATTCCTTGCAGACGCTCCTCCTGACACAGTGTTTTTCCTACAGTAACAGAGTGTCTGTATCTGACAGACAGTGACCTGTCCTTGAAGTGAGAGAAATATTGTCCTTAATTCTTTCTTTTTATTTCCACAGCCATTAGGAAAGGTATCTCTTAATAAGAGTCTAGAAGTTCATTGGCTTCTCAGAATTCTTCAGACCCTTCATGCTTTACTAGTATGATTTTAAAATTAAAAACAAATAGCCAGTGAAAGAAGATATTATAATCTAACAAATCATTGTAGACTATGCATTGGATGCTAGAGCTTAAAAACACACGGAATAAAAATGTCTGAGACATGAGAGAGTGGAGTTCAAGTCCATTTGATTTGTACAGAGCATTTCAACAGGAAGAGTAATCTCCTTCTATGAGCCCTCTTAATCCTCTACCAGCTGATGTTTCTTGGCAGTATTATTTAGAAATGGACTCAAGTCACAAAACACTTATCCACATCCAGATTTCCAACATCCCTAAGTTCCAGGATGTTCAGGTGATGAGGAATTGGTTTGCTCTATGATGAAAAGACATGAGCGATTTGGAAAATTCATATCCATCGTGAGCCCAAAGGAGCAAGTGCTAGAGTCCCCTTGACATCTTATGCAATCCCCATAAGGTGGTGTGAGGGAAAGGAAGGTGCTGCTGCTGCAGGATCCCCCAGACAGTGAGCCTAGTACAGCAAAACCCAAGGAGCAATCAATCCCACCAAGGAAAATCTAAATCTTGATATCTCTGCTGAGCTAGTGTTGATCTTAATAGGACTCATATCGTCTAGATCCAGTTTACAAATTTGTAAACTGGATCTAGACGATATGAGTCCTATTAAGGTCAACACTAGCTCAGCAGAGCCTGGGATATGGGGTATCTGTCTTATTTTGGTGTCCATCTCAGATGAATGGAGTTTGGGAGAGTACTGGCACTTTTTTTCCCCCCAATTTGAGTTCTGTGTAATTGAGAGTAGAATTAGGTGCTGATTGGTTTTACCTGGTTCTCTAGCATTCCAGCTTTAATTTAAACTGAATATTGGTTTTGGTCAGGGTCTTATTTATAAGAAGCAGTGTCAACATTTCTACTGCTAACAAGTTTCAATGTGATGTACGCGTTTCATTGTGGCCCTTGTCCCTGACATATGTCTGAAGAGTTCAATTAAATAGAAGACCATATTTTTTCTTTGATCTTCCATGGAAAAGACAGTTTGTACTTTGTCCAGCTTTTTTTGTGTATATTTGCTAAGATAGGGAAGGCACTGCTATATTGTTCAAAGATGGAATCTGGACTGCATGTGAGACAGAAGTACAGATTTTGAAAAATTATCCTTTGTCCATCTTGCTTCTTCCTTTGGATGTAATTGTATGTTTTCCCCCAAACGCTCTCTAATTGAAGGATTTCAAAAGGATGCTACAAAATTAATGGGATGTCCCAGATACATAGGTGTCTTAATTCCATATCTGGAGAACTGAACTGTACTGCTTTATGCACACACAGACCATTTTTCTGAATTCTGAGCAGGTTTGGAAAACAATGTTAAATAGAATGGGCTGGAAAACAGGAATTCTGTTTTGTTAAAATTTTTGGTGTGTTGAACCTTGTTTTAGTTCTGCATTTTGGCAAAATCTGAGGCTTCCTGAAATTTTTCTTAGAAAAACTAGTGCCCCTATTTCCACTAAGCCTGTCCAAAAAAAGGAAAATTGGTTAGCTCAACATGTTTGTTCTTGACAAATCCAAGCTGGCTATTCCTTATAACCTTATTATTAAGGTTAAGATTTTGTCATGGTTATTTTTAGTAAAAGTCACGGACAGGTCACAGGCAATAAACAAAAATTCACAGAAGCCCCTGAGGCCTGCTTGGGGTTTGGGGGGGGGACTGACAGCTCCAGCCCCCACCAAAGCTGCAGACAGCTGCAGGGCCCCCGTCGCCCTGGAGCACACGACTGAAGCTGAAGCCGAAAAAGTCACGGAAGTCTCTTAAAGTCACGGAATACATGGCCTCCGTGATGAAATTGTAGCTTTAACTATTATCCTCTAGGTGCTTACTAACTGATTGTTTAATAATTTGTACCATTATCTTTCCAGGTATCAAAGTTGGGTTGACTGGTCTATAAATTCCCAGGTCCTCTTTGTTCCCCTTTTTAAAGCTAGATACTATATTTGCCCTTCTCCAGTTCTCTGGTACCCATTCTCCATTACCTCTCAAAGGTAACAGCTAACAGTTCCAAGATTGCTTCAGCAAGTTCCTTAGGTACCCTAGGATTAATTTCATCAGGAGCTGCTGACTTGAATATATCTAACATATCTAAATATTCTTTAACCTGTTCTTTCCTATTTTGGCTTACATTCTTTCCCTTGTTAATATTAATTTTGTTGAGTATATAGTCACAATTAATCTTTTTAGTGAAGACTAAAGCAAAATATGCATTAAACACCTCAGCCGCCTTTGATATCAGTTATTAGCTCTCCTTCACCACTAAATAGAGGATCTATACTTTTCTTCATCTCTCTGTCTCCCAATGTATTTAAAGAATCCCTTCTTATAGCTTTTTACGTCCCTTGCTAGGTGTAACTCATTTTGTACCTTAACCTTTCTGATTTTGTACCTATATGCTTGTACTATTCTTTTTTAGTCCTCATTAGCAATTCATCCATGTTTTCACTTTTTGTATGATACCTTTTTTACATCCAAGTCATTAATGAGCTCCTGATTGTAGCTATAATGGCCTCTTACTATTCTCCCTAACTTTCCTTTGCATCAGGATAGCTTGCAGTTGTGGCTTTAATATAGCTTTCTTGAGAAATTGCCAGCTTTCTTGAACTCCTTTATCCCTTAGATTTTCTTCCCATGGGACCTTACCTATCAGTTCTCTGTTTGTTAATGTCTGCTTTTTGGAAGTCTGTCCCTTTTCTGCTGCTCTGATTCCTTCCTTTCCTTAGGGTACGTCTACACTACGGGATTATTCCGAATTTACATAAACCGGTTTAACAAAACAGATTGTATAAAATCGAGTGTGCGCGGCCACACTAAACACATTAAATCGGTGGTGTGCGTCCACGGTCCGAGGCTAGCGTCGATTTCTGGAGCATTGCACTGTGGGTAGCTATTCCGTAGCTATCCCATAGTTCCCGCAGCCTCCCCCCCCCTTTGAATTTCCGGGTTGAGATCCCAGTGCCTGATGCGGCAAAAATCATTGTCGCGAGTGGTTCTGGGTAAATGTCGTCAGTCACTCCTTCCGCTGGGAAAGCAACGGCAGACAAGCATTTCATGCCTTTTTTTCCCTGGATTGCCCTGGAAGATGCCATAGCATGGCAATCATGGAGCCTGTTTCGCCTTTTGTGACTGTCACCGTATGTGTACTAGATGACGCTCACAGAGGCGATTCAGCAGTGCTACACAGCTGCATGCTTTTGCTTTTGCATGATAGCAGAGATGGTTATCAGCCATATTGTACCATCTACCATACCATAAATTGGTAATAAGATGGGCATGGCTACCAGTCCTTTTGCACTGTTCCATTTGCTGCTGTCATAAGTGCCCCTGGCTGCTCTTAGCCAGGGGCGCAAAAGCCAAAATTGGGAATGACTCCCTGAGTCAATCCCTCCTTTTTGGTATCTAAAAATAGAATCAGTCCTGCCTAGAATATGGGCAAGTGTACTAGAGAACCACTGTATCAGAGAACCAGAGAGCACAGCTGCTCTGTGTCAGATCCTGCATAGATTATGAGCTGTATGCTATTCACAGGGGGTGCTCCTGCAACAACCCCACCTGTTCATTCCATTCTTCCCCAGCCTTCCTGGGCTACCATAGCATTGTCCCCCCACTTGTGTGATGAAGTAATAAAGAATGCAGGAATACTTGTTAGTGAGAAATGAGTGGAAGGCAGCCTCCAGTTGCTATGATAGTCCACATAGGACATTGAGTGTGGAGGAGAGGAGCCCAGCATCCTGCTGCTAGTCCAGGGGCAATTGAATCTTTTCTTTACACATGAAGGGTGGGGGCTGATGAAGCTCAGCCCCCTGTTGCTATGATGATGATGGTTATCAGCCATATTGTACCATCTACCAGGAAAAATTAGGCGCCCTTGATCGACCTGACCGATGCTAGTACGCATGGTTACCAGGCCTTTTGCACTGCCCCATGTGCCAATAGGCTGATGATGACAATGGGTATCAGTCTTATTGTACCATCAGCCACCCATGGCGGGGGGGGAGCAAGGATGTTGGTGTTGAGTGCTGCACCATCGCGTCTATCTGCAGCATTCAGTAAAGATAGGGTGACATGTAAAAGAGTCAAGACAGGATTGTTTTCCCTTTCACTTCTGGGGGTGGGTGGGGGGGTGCGTAAATTGCCTAGCTATGCCCTGACCCACCGCGGACACTGTTTTTGACCCTAGAAGCATTTGGAGCTCAGCCAAGAATGCAAATGCTTTTCAGAGTCTCCAGGAACTGTGGGATAGCTTGAGTCCTCCAGTCCATGAGCGTCCATTTGATTCTTTGGCTTTCCGTTACGCTTGCCACGCAGCAGTGCGCTGAGCCCCTGCTATGGCGTCTGTCTGGAGATATTTAAAAAATGATTTTGAATTTCGTCTTCTGTAACGGAGCGCTGATAGAACAGATTTGCCTGCCCTTACAGCGATCACGTCCACATCGTCCATGCTGGAGCTCTTTCTTTCTTTTGATTTTTAACTGCATCACCACCCGTGCTGATCGGAGCTCCACGCTGGGCAAACAGGAAATATTCAAAAGTTCGCGGGGCTTTTCCTGTCTACCTGGCCACTGCATCCGAGTTCAGATTGCTGTCCAGAGCGGTCAGTGGTGCACTGTGGGATACCGCCCGGAGGCCAATACCGTCGATCTGCGGCCACACTAACCCCAATCCGATATGTTAATACCGATATTAGCGCTACTCCTCTCGTTAGGGAGGAGTACAGAAACCGGTTTAAAGAGCCCTTTATACCGATATAAAGGGCCTCTTAGTGTGGACGGGTGTGGCGTTAAATCGGTTTTACGCTCCTAAAACCGGTTTAAACGCGTAGTGTAGACCAGGCTTGAGAATCAGGAAATATATAATTTTCACTCAAATTGTTTTCCATCTTCAGATTGGCAACCAATTCCTCCTATTTGCTCAGAATCAAATCTCAAGTGGTGGTCCCCTGATTGTTTCTTCCTGTTTCTGAAACAAAAAGCTGTTCCCAATACATTTAATAACTTGGAAAATTTGTGTTTTGCTGTATTACATTTCCAACAGATGTTTGGGTAGTTACATTCCTCAGTATTATTGGGTCTTGTGTTTTGGATATTTCCATAATGCTGCAATAAAAACCCAGACTGCAGTAGGTCTTGTGCAGAATGAAAGTGTTTTGCCATATGATGCTGTAAATTAAGGACCTTCTATTTCCTAGTAACAATTACCTCTGAAAACCTCTGCCATCCAGCACAAGATACAGTTTGAACAGGAAGCCCATTTGTCGTCTTTCAGGATTTTTTTTATTGATTAAGTAGAGAATTTTTTAAATATATTTTTTTAACAATATGCACCAGAGGCTTGTTTGCTTTTTCAGATACTTCAGCTTTTGAGAGTACAGGGTATTAAAGAGCCTTTTAGACATGCAGCTCTTTTCCCACAATACTAATAATAGCTCTCAAGACTGAAGGGAAATTATGAGTACACATTATGCAGAACCTTATTAGTACTTGCTGGTATCAATGATAAAAGTCCATATTGCCAAGTACTTCTTTAGGAGAAACATCCTTCCATTAAACTTGGCATCTGGGGAATCTCAGGAAAGCAGCAGTTTAAACTGTTCAGATATTCTCACTTTTATGTAGTATTTCAGGGCATTTGTTGTGAACTTTAAAGAGCAGCATAGCCCAGATAACTTCAGTGTTTCATGTGAATAATGCCTAGACACTAACAGGAATTCTGGTTTTGATTTCCCATTTTCATTTTTTCCTTATAAAGGATTCAATGTGTGGCTGTTATGATAAAAAAAAGACTATGGACAACTAATAAATATGGACTATGGACAACTGTGTCAACATAGCTTCTTCGAAGTATGTAAGCATCACATTGAATCCTGGAAATCTTGCTGCAAATTGGAATGACCAGTTAAAACGATCAACCCCGGGAATTTGCTGAAGGCATCATTCCTGTAAAAATACCCAGCCTTCTAGTGTGCAATTTTAGTTACACTTTTTATCTTTTAATCGTGTGCTCTGTACATGGAGGGGAGTCCCTAGAAAATCCTGTTCCTTGTGTTCTATAGAATGTTCTCAATGCCTAGAAATGCTCTGAATATCTGTAGTTACAGTGGAAAAGAACAACACTACATATGGTCACATTAAATACGTAGCAAGAAGAGCTATCTCCTTTTAATTGCACAAAACCAAGTTGATAACTCCAGTGATGCATCTTACTGTACAAGACTGATAATGGTTTGTTTATACAACCAAATGATATCACTAGAAACTGTATTTTCATTTCAGATTGTCAAAGCCTGAGATGTTTATCATTACTGTATGAGATGAAGCCACTTAATCTATATAGACTCATTCTAAAAGCGATTCAACACTGAGAACTGAAGTTAAATTAACACCTTTTATATTTCTAGAGAACCATGCTTAAACACTAATCCAAAGCAAAATACCCACCATATAAGTCTTATTTATATTACAGAAATTCGGCATAACCACTTTATTTCTTCCTAGCACTCCTACAATACACTTCATGTCCATATAGTTTCAATAGAACCTACAATTCCTAAAATAGATGAGATAAAACCATGTCATTTAGTCTCATATAGGGACTGCTGCTTCTTACAATAGTAGCCCTAGATTCGTATGTCTATGAATCTCTTGCCTAACAGTTAATGTATATATGACTTTTAGAAGTACAGATAAAGAATGGCTTCTGCATGTCTTATCCTTCCAAGTTGCTTTTTAAAATTCAATATACTGTTTGAATCATACATGTAAACAATGTTTATCTGAAACATGAGGCAACTGTACTCCTGTGAGTCAGTTTGCCCTTGTGAGATTTGTCCTTGTAAGGGATTGCTCTCTATATCCAAATCCCTAAAGATATTTTAGAAGGTGAGTCAAGTCATTCTAGCTGTATTTTATTAATGTAGAGCCAATTCAGTTTGGGTTTCATTCACCTAGAGTTGCTCAACCACAAGGACATTTGCACAGTGTATGCCTAGAATTCTAGATCCACCCATTTTTAAGAAGTGATAAATTAAAGTAACTGTGATTCTGTGTGGATTTGCTCCATCTTTGTGGATTTCTCTATTTATTTACTTATTTATTTATTTTGGAAAATAACCTTGTGTGCCTAGCCTGGTTTTGGCCACATGATAGGGTCATGTCATTTTGAACATGTAGCCTTAGACCCAAAATGGGGCTCAACATACATTATCTGTGAATTTGTAGAGTAAGTTACATATCAGTAAATGAATATGAGCACACTCTGCACCAGACAGAAGGGCAGGGTGGTAGAAGGAAATGTAACTGTCTGCTTTATTCAGTGTTTTGGAAGGTATGAGAGAAAGCAGATCTCCATGCAGTATCTTCTTCTGTTCCAACTCCATCTTCCCTCTCCTTGGTGTGAAAATTACACTTATACATACCCACTTACTGATGAGATTTTTGCATCACCTGTGGCTCTAGGGATCGAATTAATCCCTTGTGTAATTCAACCTTGACTGTTTTTATTCATTCCAAGCTTCTGTTTAGATCATCTGGTTTTAAAAAAAAGCCTAAATACTCAGACCAGCCTTTATGGATTACTAATTCCGATTTCCTGAATGGATGAGAATAATTTAATATTTTCCTACTCCAACCCATAATAACCCACAATGAAATATTAACAGTGAGAAATAGATGTCATATTACAAATAACAAGGAACTACTTTATATAGCTACTGATGAGTGTATCCTTTCCCCTCACATGAAGTACTGTATTTCAGGGTTTGAGAAGATAAGAATGACTTGATTTTATTGCTTTCCATTACGAAATAACAGCATTACGTACCCTCCTCTGCATGGTGTAAGCATCTACAATCAGAGGGGATTTTTTTCATGTGAGTGTTCTTTCTCCTTCAGCTTTATGGGGCTATATATTTGTTTGCTTTACGCCCATTTCATTTCATTGAAATCCCAATTAATTCCATGTAACAAGATCCACCATTGAAAGGCAGAACTGAGACACTTTTGACCATTTATTTCTGCATAATTAGTGTGGAGGATGGTGTCTTAGTGAGGTCAATGTGCTTGCCATTTTGAAGGCTTAGACTTTATGAACTAACAGATAATTTTGTATGTCATAGATCCCTATGACTATATCCTGCTGTGGACATGTAGAGACACATCAGTGTGGGAGAGGGCAGTATATCAGCACCATTTAAAAAAATTCTCTAAACAGGTTTTTATACTGGGAAACGCTATTTAATATATTGCACCTACACACACAACCAACAAGCATTTTACCTTCCATGGGAATTTCATAGTTTTTTCTTATGTTTGCTATTACTAATGCTCCCTGTGTTTTAAATAAGGGCTTTGTTCACTCACTGCTTCCTAAAATTGTAGGATGACAATCTCATTTATACTAAGGCCAATAACCGGCCAATGGGAGCTGGGGGGAGGTGCCAGCTGGAGGGGGCTGTGCTTGCGGGCAAGAGCAGCACGTGGGGCCTCCTGCCCCATCCCCCGCCCCTCCCACCTAGGACCTGGACCTGCTGGCCACGTCTCGGGTACAGCGTGGTGCAAGCCAGGACAGGTAGGGACTAGCCTGCCTTAGTGTTACAGCACCGCTGACCAGACTTTTAACGGCCTGGTCACCAGTGCTGACCAGAGCTGCTGGGGTCCCTTTTCGATTGGGTGTTCCAGTAAAAAAAACGGACAACTGGTCACCCTAAGGTAGAACAGGAAAACAACTTCAGTGGCACAGTCCATCATACAATATGCAGAGTTGAAAGTAAACTATTAAAAGTCACATGGCTCAAATGGACCATTATTGACCAATGTGGTTAGTTTACTGAATCCATTAGCTCTTCCAGCAGTCAACAACAGTACACGTTAATTTAAAAAATATCTATAGTCCAAACACAAAAATATTTCCCATACTTAGAGAAAACAGAAATTATCAGTTTGGCTCAGAGACCATTTTAGTGTTAAGGTTAGATTTTCAAATATAGTTTGCCTCAACTTAATTTGGTTAAATAGAACTTTAAATATACACAGTTAATTTTCATCCAGGGAGTAGCCTGTATTTTGTTAAAAATGCCAGTAATTTGTCAAGTAAAAATATAAACATTTCTGAGGTGTTACTGCTTTGCAAAAAAAAAAAAAAGAGAGAAAGAAACTGCCTTTGAAATTACAAGTGTGCTTAAAATATTTTTCTCATGGAAAAATTCACTGAGGCCACCCTATCTGAGTTAGTGAAAATCAAATTTCCAAACTTAGAAAAACTTGAGACTTTTATTAAATTCATTAATGGACAAGAAAAAAGTTTTCTGGCAACGCTGACAAAAAATCACTTGTGAAATCCAAAAACATTGTGTCCATTTATTCATTAGTATATTTACAAGGTAAGTGGTAAAGATTTCAACTGCATATCTCAAGTTCAATAACAGATATTATCTTACTTACCTTGTCTCTCTAATATCCTGGGACTGACACGGCTACAGCTATACTGCATCTCAAGTCCTGTTAACCCTGGAGCTTGTAGCCACATTTAAAATAGTTTTCAAACAGCTGCTGCTAAAGCCATGGGTACCCCTGAGCAGAGGATTCATCTTTTTCCCTGTCTGATGTTGGGATCCCTGGGTGGACTCCTATTTTCTTCTACCTAGTGGATATGGTGTCACCCTGGAGAAGTGTGTATTTTAACTCATCCCCATTTTCACAGCTATTCATGGTATTTCTGAACCTTGTTCAACATGGATGCACTAGTACCATTATCCATAACAGGATATGGCAGTGTGAATACTTGAAATTGTTAAGCAGATATGTGCTTAACCATTTTCAAAAATTATTATAACAAGCTTGGTTTGAAGCTATAGTGCAGACAGGGCCAAAGAAAGAAGAGAGACAACTTAAGGGAAAAGGGCGAAGAAATAATTAACAGCTAAATATTAGTTTTTAGTAGATGTGTTTTTAGAGGAATGTAATCAAATGTGAAAAAATAGAGATGGGACGTTTAATAAGAATATGAATTTTTACTTTTTTAAAAAAGTAAAATTTGGACAAAAGTTGGCTAAAGAGCTGCTCACAGCCATCTGATAATCAGATTTAGATCTTTGGAAAACTTATTCCTGTGCTGGATCTAAAAAAAGAAAGCTATATAAATATTTTTGAAGCACAAACCTATTTTAAAGCTTCTCCATTTCTTTCCTCACTGCAGCACTTTCCTAGCACCATATGTATGCACTGCCTCACAAACCCTTAAATTTAGCAATTAATATCATTTTAATAATTATTTATGCACTTGTGACATTCTCTAATGACCACCTCCTCACTAACCTAAACTTTCCTACACAATTTAAGCAAGTAGCCTTCTCTCATCTCTACCATCACCTTACACACAACAGTTTAACATTTTATCCAGCAACTTTCTCTGTTTCTCTCTTCCAATAGAACAGATGTCTCTCTTATGTAAAGTCAGCAATCTTACCACATGTCTGTGAATAACATCTTCTTGTCTCTCCTCACTCTCCTTGATCTCAGTACAGACTTTGACAATGTAGACCACTCCATCTATTTATTCATCTTAGCTAAAAATGTGTCTGTTTCCTTCCTGTCATGGACCCACTTCAACTTATCTAACCATTCTTTCCCTTTTTCTGGGACTGGCACTTCCTCTGCATTAACATCCCTCTTCTACAAAGTACTACTGGGTTCAATTCTTGACCTTCTACTCCTTTCTGAATATCTCTAGGAATAAATTGCCTAGGGAGGTTGTGGAATCTCAATCAGTGGAGATTTTTAAGAGCAGGTTAGGCAAACACCTGTCAGGGATGGTCTAGATAATATTTATTCCTGCCATGAGTGCAGGAGACTGGACTAGAAGACCTCTTAAGGTCTTTTCCAGTCCTATGATTCTGTGATTCTTCCTCTTTGTTTTATTGTTAACCCCGTCTATGACCTTTTACTCTGATGATATTCAACTACCTACCTATTTCATACAAAAAAAATACAAGAAGTTTAAGGTTGCAAAGTCAAGAATCAAAAGTTAGGAAATGTCAGAAGTAAGATTGACCATGCAAGGCAAAATCTGATCTTGATAAGTTAAGAATAGATCTGTGAGGAAGGCATACAAGATGACACTTGGAGGATGTTTCAGGCCATTAATTTGTGGTGATGAAGAAATCTCACTATAGAGTGATAAGAGAGCTTTCAAGGAAGAGACACAAAATACAGCGGATGAAGTTACTGGAAAATGTAAAGAAACAAGGAAAAGCTTGGAGAAGCAATGATACAAAACATTACAGGAAAAGTGTAAAGAAGCAAGACTACTGGGAAAGTAGAAGTAAAAGCATTGTGCAAAGTAGTGAGGAATCACAAAGACTGGATAACCAAAAGTTCTGGGAAGAAGAGGCACAAAAATTAGAGCAGGCATCAAGAAAACAAGATATAAAATAATATACAAAAAGGTTAAGTTGTATAGCAACACAGAGGCCAGTGATGCAGGTCGTAAGATAAGTTACTGGTGAACTGGCAACAAATGCCAAAGAGGTGCTGGAAATATGGAAGGAGCATTTTGACAAAGTGCTGAAACCTGTAGTTCATCAGGGTGCAAGCATTCTAGACATGCTAGATGAATAGGTCAGTTTGCAATGGATATCAACGCTGAACTGCCATCAGAAGAAGAAATAGAAAGAGCAGTAAAGCAGTTAAAAATGGGAAGCTGCAGGGATAGTCAGTATAACAGCTGGGCTGCTGAAAGCTGGTGGGATAAGTACTATGAAATCATTAGGAACCATACATAAGAAGGTATGGGAAGTACTGGATGAATGGATAAAAGGCAATAGTTGTACCCATCCTCAAGAAAGAAGATTCTGTTCATGCAAATAATTCTAGGGGTATAAGCTTATTATCAGTACTGGGAAAAATCATGATGAAACTAATTGTCAACAGATTAAGGCCAGTTTTAAAGGAAGTAGCAGGAGATGAACAGTATAGCTTCAGACCAAATCAAAGTTGCATTGATCAGATATTGACACTGACAATTGATGGGGAAAAAAGCGAGAATGGGGATTGAAGATGTTTGCTGTTTTCATTGACTTCACAAAGGCATCTGATTTGGTTTGGAGGGATGCATTATGGAAAGTAGTAAAATCATATGGCATTCCAGATCGGATAACTGCAATTATAAAAGTTTTATGCATGAAGATTCCTGTAGTTCCATCAGAATTGGTGGAAAATTAAGGAACTAGTTCAAATCAGAGTTTGGTGTAGGTCCAGGACATGGGGCATGGAATCACCATAACTTTTCAATATGTTAAGAATGGTGGACTAGTTGGAGGGCATGACACTGTTGATCTAGAGTTAAGCTCCTTATGTAGGTAACATTGTACAACTGGTTGATATGTTTAAATTAATGAAAAATGGTATAGTCAACGAGGATTTACAATAAATGCCAAGAACACAATGTGATTTCATCTTGGAAAAGGGACAACAGATAGTGTTGAAATGTCACAGTGGTGAAGTCGTAGAACAAGTAAAATCTTAGATGTACCTGGGAAGCTTGGTTAGTGCCAATGGTTCCATCAAGGATGAGGTTAAAAGATTATGCCCTTTAGCTACAAGTACTGTACAAAAGTTGATGAAATTATGGATTGGTAAATACAGTTCAGTACTAAACTGAAAATTTATCAAACCAGTGTACTAACAGTATTACTCTATGATCTGGAAGCAGCTGCATTAAATGAAACAGACATCATAAGGCTGGAGGCAGTAGAAACAAGAATTATTCAGAAGATGGCAATTGTAAAGTGGAATGATTTTAAGACCAATTAAGTTAGAAAGGGAGAAGAATGTGAAGTCAAGATACAGGATTGGCTGCAATTGAAAAGATTAAGATGGAGGGATACCACAGAAGATAAACAGATGATAGGATACCAAAGAAAATAAGTAGGGCTGTTGATTAATCGCAGTTAACTCATGAGATTAACTTATAAACATTAATCACGGTTAAAAAAATTAATCATGATTAATTGTAGTTTTAATCACACTGTTAAACAATATAATACCAATTGAAATGTATTAAATATTTTGGATATTTTTCTACATTTTCATATATATTGTATTCTGTGTTGTAATTGAAATAAAAATGTATATTATTTTTATTACAAATATTTGCACTGTAAAAATGATAAACAAAAGAAATAGTATTTTTCAGTCCACCTCATAGAAGTACTATAGTGCAATCTGTGTGTCATGAAAGTGCAATTTTCAAATGTAGATTTTTTTTTTGTTACATAACTGCATTCAAAAACAAAACAATGTAAAACTTCAGAGCCTACAACTCCACTCAGTCCTACTTCTTGTTCAGCCAATCACTAAAACAAACAAGTTTGTTTATATTTACAGGAGATAATGCTGCCCTCTTCTTATTTACAGTGTCACCAGAAAGTGAGAACAGGCATTTGCATGGCACTTTTGTAGCTGGATTGCAAGGTATTTACATGCCAGATATGCTAAACATTTGTATGGCCCTTCCTGCTTTGGCTACCATTCCAGAGGACATGCTTCCCTGCTCATTAAAAAAATAATGTGTTAATTAAATTTGTGACTGAACTCCAGGGGGGAGAATTGTATGTCCCCTGTTCTGTTTTACCTGCATTCTGCCATATATTTCATGTTATAGCAGTCTCGGGTGATGAACCAGCACATGTTCATTTTAAGAACACTTTCACAGCAGATTTAAAAAAACACAAAGAAGGTACCAATGTGAGATTTCTAAAGATAGCTACAGCACTCGACCCAAGGTTTAAGAATCTGAAGTGCCTTCCAAAATCTGAGAGGGACGAGGTGTGGAGCATGCTTTCAGAAGTCTTAAAAGAGCAACACTCCGATGAGGAAACTACAGAACCTGAACCACAAAAAAAGAAAATCAACCTTCTGCTGGTGGCATCTGACTCAGATAATGACAATGAACATGCGTCCGTCTGCACTGCTTTGGACTGTTATAGAGCAGAACCCATCATCAGCAAGGATGCATGTCCTCTGGGATGGTGGTTGAAGCATGAAGGGACATATGAATCTTAACATATCTGGTACATAAATATCTTGCGATGCCGGCTACAACAGTGCCATGAGAATGCTTGTTCTCACTTTCAGGTGATATTGTAAACAAGAAGCGGGCAGCTTTTATCTCCTGCAAATGTAAACAAAGTTGTTTATCTGAGCAATTGGCTGAACAAGAAGTAGGACTGAGTGGACTTGCAGGCTCTAAAATTTTACATTGTTTTATTTTTTAATGTATTTTTCTTTGTACATTCTACATTTGTAAGTTCAACTTTCACGATAAAGAGATTACACTACAGTAATTGTATTAGGTGAATTGAAAAATATTCTTTCTTTTTTTACAATGCAAATACTTGTAATCAAAAATAAATATAAAGTGAGCACTGTACACTTTCTATTCTGTGTTATATTTGAAATCAATATATTTGAAAATGTAGAAAACATCAAAAATATTTAAATACAAGGTATTCTATTATTAACAGTGCAATTAATCATGATTCATTTTTTGTAATTGCTTGACAGCCCTAAAAATTATGCAAACGCAGCCAAGGTCAGTCAGTCCTAGAGCCCAGTCATTAACTAGATGGTGGGATGTTGTACACAGGGACATGACCAGAACAGGTTTAATGGAAGAACAAACCAACCAAGGAAGGACAGGAATGAATGGCAATGCTGTATTGTTCCCTGTGTCTGAAAAGATGCATTGGAATGAGAAGAAGAAGAAGAATGCAAGGCTACTATAGTTAATACCTTCACTGCTAAAGGAATGGCTGCTTTCAATAGAATATCCACAGTGTTGCCAACTCTCATGATTTTATTGCAACTCTAGTGATTGGGGGTTTTTACCTGTCTCATGAAAACATTATGAAAGGCTGCCAACACACAAATTTTCCTGTATTCAAAGTGGCCACCTTCTATTACTGTCAATGGGGCTGAAGTCAGCAAGATGGCTGCCATTTCCCTACAGTCTATGTGCATATGGAAGAAAAGCTGCCCTTAATAAAGTTGGTTGCCACATCTCACTATTCACTATTTACAGTTAGATTGCAACTAAATGTCAAATGGCTGCCACTCTGAGTCATGGGCTAGACAGGACACAGGAACTGTGAAGAGCAGCAGAGACCCTGTGAACAATAGATGGGAGGAGCAGGAGGCAGATTTAGAGGTTGCAGGGGAATGGAGTACAGGAGGGATGTGGGGGCAGGAAGGGAGGCTGATGGAGGTGGGAGATAGAGGATAAAATGGTGGCTCCCCCAGCTTGGGTGTAGTGGTGGATAAAAGGAGTCCCCTTTGAGCAGCCAGGGGAAGGAAGTATTGCAGTATTGCCACTCTTGTCAATTGATCATGAATAACAGAATTTTGGAGCCTGCAGGAGCAGCTGTTGTGATGACTCAAGAAGTTATTCTAATGCCATGATTTTCAGGGTTGGGCACATAGGCAGAGCTGTGTGCGAGGGCCTCCTGACACAGTGAAAGATGAATATAGGGCAGGTCAAAAGACAAACTAAAAAACATAATTTGACTTAAAGAAAACCTCATGTTTTTTTGGGTCACTCTCGTGATTTTGAGGGTCTGGGTCATGATTTTTGATCTCCTAAGGTTGGCAATATTTTATCCATTTGTTTGGCTATATCGTTAGAGCATCCCATATGAATTGGCCGGCACTAGTGAAAAGCGGCAAATTGACTCCCTCAACAAACTGGCTCTATCTCGGGAAACATTGGGACTAACAGAACAAGCATATTAGTATTTTAAAACTGCCTGATTGTAAGTATGGATATAGACATAAGGCTATGTTCCTGCATAGATAGGTTCAAAGGTTAGACCAGACCCTCTCTTAGCATTACTTCTTTCTCTGTTTCTCCATCTCATTGAAAATGTTCCCTCCAGATGCAATAATTTGCAGTTTCATAACCTGATTTCATTTTGTTGTTTTCAGTCCAAGGCTCAAGGTCAGATCCTGGTTTCATTTACACCAATGTGTAAATCCAGAGTAACTTCACTGACTAAAATGGAATTATTCTAGATTTACAGTGGTGCAAATGAGATTAGAATCTGGCACAAAGTTTGAATTAATTGTAATCCTTTGGTATTTTTTCTGTATTCTCACTGGTGTTTAAAATGTTTTCCTATGTAGTACCATCTGTGAATTTCATTAACATGCTATGTACTCCCTTTTCTATCATTAATTAAGATATTAAATAAGCCTGGACATACAACAGATCCCTGTGGAATCTGGCTAGATGCTTTCTCTAAAGTTGATGATTTGTATTTAGCACTCCCCTTTCATTTGGTCTTCCAGACACTTTGTCTAGTGGTAGAGTTCCTATCGAACCCAATATTAAGTAATTTTGAGAGTACAGTTTCAATTACTAAAATTCAGATATGTTGCCTTGGCCACTTTCTCTTCCTCTGCTATTTTTGCAGTTCTATCAAACCAATGAATCAAGTCTGCCCAACAAGATCTGTTCTTTAAAAAAAATAAAAAAAATCTGATTCCATTATTCTCCAGAAGTTTTGTGATTGTTTTCTCTTATTTCTTCCATTCTTTTATTTAACTTCTGTAAAACTGTCAGTGTTTACATTCTAAACCTTATTCTTTGGCCTGTTAAAATTTGGTTCATATCAGGTTGTTTTTTAGTTAGAGAGGCAAGGCGAAACAAAGCATTTTGACTTCATATTTTATATCTGTAACTCTTTCCTAGTGATTGTCTGTCTTTTTATTTTAAATTCATTACATGAAAATGTACAGAATGCTATATTGTAATCAGATTAGGCTCCTGTGATCTTCAACCCCCCCCAGAAACAATACATTTATATAAGAAAGCCAGATATTCTTCATACATATCAACACACTTTTCTCCACATGGAGTCTTCTGTGATCCCTACAGAGACCTCAGTGCTCGCTATATTCCCTCTTTAACATTTTCCACCTTCAAAGGTCCACATCAGAGCTACTATCCTCCTAATTGTGGAAGACAAATCAGGACTCCTTTGACAGCACAATGACATCACTCCTAAATTGGCTGCAAGAGTCACTACTGAATGACATGTTTCTTCTCCCACAGAAGCTGAGTACATTTGCAAAATGAGACTCAGATTTTGCAGCTGAATCTGCACACATGGGCACTTGTGCCTGTTCAGAACCTCAACAACTTCAGCTTAAACCAAAGACTGGTTTTAGATTGATATAAGATGCTAACCCATGCTTCCATACAGGATGGGATGTTTACACATCATGATGCAACAGTTCAAAAGCAGAACTTTCTAAAACAGATTGCAGGATCAGGGTCCAAATTTGGGGTTTAATTCTTGTTCTTTTTTCAGTTTGTGTACATTTGTCAGCTGACTGGACCAACTCCTCTGCTCTGGTTGAGTTATACTTCCCAGAGAACTTGGTGAAGGTGGAGGAAGGGGTGGGAGAAAGGCAGATGATCTGGTGTTCCTGCATGCCCAAAGGGATCATTCCAGCAGCTGGCAATTCCTGGAGCCCAGGGGCACTTCTAGCTATACCATTTTCCTGCCATCCATGCCACCGCTGCCAAGAAGGATGGATAGACTGCTGAATAAAGAAGGTGGCCTGTGGAAACACGTGACTATGAGAACAAGACAGAGGAAAAGAATAGCTAGTGAAGAAGAAATAGAGCCAAGGAGCAGATTTTTTGAGTTAGAAAATGGAGAGAGAGGCAGTAACAGAAAATGAGAGGGCAAGGAAAAAGAGAAGAGCAACTAGTCCTACAAGAAGAGGGGGAGACACAATGGAGAGAGAGCAAGACTTCAGAGCCCAGATGGATAGAGGATGACTCACTCAAGATTTCAAGTGAGAACAGAAGGCAAGAAGACTTGCAGCCAGAAAGAACAGAAGGAGGATGGCATGGGAATCACATGAACATCAGGAAGAGGCAAGTCTACCTAATTGGGACTCCATACTAAAAAGAACACCAGACCAGATCCAGAGAAGAGAAACGTGTGATGTCTGCTGGGAGTAAAGATGCAGGAGGTGGACCTGAGGCTGAAGAAAATCCTAACAGGCATAGGAAAGAATCCACTAACTGTCTGCATGTCAGAACAAATGTTACTGCTAGATTATCACTGGGATGCAGCAAGGAAGACTACTCCACACTGGGGAAGATGCTTAAAGAAATGAAGGCTCGGTTGATCTTCAGTGGAATTCTACCTGTCCTTAGAGGAGGAGGGTGAAGGTGAGACAAGATTATGATGATCAACAGATGATGGCTCAGGCAATGGTGCTATGAGGAGCACTTTGGGATGTTCAACCACTGAGAGGCATTCATAGACAGGGTTGTTCTTATGGGATGGACTTCGCCTGAGTAGGGAGGAAAATAGAATTCTGGGATGAAGGTTGGAACCACTGATTAAAAGAGCTTCAAACTAGGAATTTGAGGGACACAGTTGGGAGATGCTCATGTAATCTCCATGCCGGATTCTGATATTGAGTGGGGGGTAAATCCAAATAAAAGAGAATAGAACAATGGAGAAAAGGAACAACAGAGGGTAGGAGAATGGACAACAAGAGAAAAGATAGCACTAGTACTAATGATAGTAACAGTCAGATAGACAACACTGTCAGCAAAATGACTGTATTTAATCTTGCAAGGAATCTGGGAGAAGCCAAGTAGACACAACTAAGATGTCTGAACACCAATGCAAGGAGCCTGGGTGACAAAATGCAGGTACTAGAACTACTGGTGCAGGAAGTGAAATCAGATATTATAGGGATAATGGAAACATGGTGGAATAGTAGTCATGTCTGGAATACAGGTATTGAAGCATATGTGCTGTTCAGAAAAAAGCAGAAATAAAGGTAAATGTGGTGCAGTATCATTGTATATTAATGATGAGGTAGACTGTAAAGAAATTAGAAGTGATAGAATAGATAAAACTGAATCTGTTTGGGTCAAAATCACTTTAGGGAAGAATGGTAAGAGGCTCTATTGGAATAGTGCTTGGGGTCTGCTACAGACCGCCAAGGCTCTGATTTGGATATGGATAGAGACATCTTTAATATTTTTAATTAAATAAATCCTATTGGGAATTGTGTGATTATGGGAGTTTTTTGTTTATCAGCTATAGATTGGAGGACAAGTGCTACTAAAAATGGTAGACCCAGATATTTCTGGATGTGATAGCTGACATATTTCTTCACCTAACAGTCAATGAACTAATAAGAGGTGATGCCATTTTAGATTTAGTATTGGGAAGTAGCAGGACCTCACAGAAGACCTGGTTGTAGAGGAGAACCTTGGTTGGAGTTATGAGTTAATTCAGTTTAAACTAAATGTAGAGATAAACAAAAACAGATCTGCAACTAGGATCCTTGTTTTCAAAAGGGCAAACTTAAAAAAATTAAGGGAATTAATTGGAGAAGTTGACTGGGATGCAGAACTCAAGGATTTGAATGTGGAGAAGGCTTGGAATTAGTTTCTATACCTTTGACTTAAAGTATCTGGAGCCTGCATCCCAAGCAAGGGGAAAAAATTAATAGAGAATGGTTGCAGACCCAACTAGATGAACAAGCATTCAAACAAGTTAAGAGAAAGCCCAAAGCCTACAGGGAATGAAAAGTGGTGGATCGGCACCTCTTGGAGCAGAGATGGCCACATGCGGCTCTTCAGAAGTTAATATGCAGCTCCTTGTATAGGCATCGACTCCAGGGCTGGAGATACAGGCACCAATTTTCCAGTGGGCCAGGGGGGAAGTAGTTAATTGTGTTTGGTTTTATCTTCCTTATTAATCTCGCATATTCCTTCATTAATAAGTAAATTATTGGCAACTTTTAGTTTGGAGCTTTTACTTTCTGATTCACAAAGTTAATTTCTGTGTCTGTGTAACTGAGGAGCCAATGTGATAATACGTGTTTTGTATTTATTAGTCAAAAGATATCAAAGTAATTGGTCCTTGTGGTTCCAATTTGGTCATTTGTCATACTTGCTCTCCTTCAGTCTTGGTAATCTGTATAAGATTACCATTACTGTTTCTTCTTTTTCATTCTTTGTAACCTTATAAAAAGAATTTTACCATCACACTCTTTGCTGATGGATTATAGCTCTCTGGCATTATAAATACATTTGAAATAAGTATCAATCATCTCCAACATCCTACTTCCTTAATATCTATCCTGCAAAGATTATACCCCTTTATAATTGATATTCCACTTTTCCAATTGGGAAAATCATCAGATCAGGTTTCACTAATGTCTTCTACATCATCACATAATTGCTTTGGATGCTCCTAGCATTTTTGTACAGAATTTAAGAAAAATCTCTCATTCATTCAAATAAGAAGAGCTCCTTTGGTTTACAAATTCATATGAACTGGACAACATGAGAAAGTTCAGGCTAAACTCATACTGAAATCACAAGTGTTTGTCCAGCTATAAGTAGCCTTTTCTCCCTGGTATTGCTGCTCTTGTCTAATAAGAAGTTCTGGATGACAGAGATACTTTATCATAGTAACTGGTCTCTGAAGAAATACAGAACAGGGATAATACATCTTATACAGCAAAGGCCAAATCAATTTGCTTGTTCACTGTTTAAGGAGAACAGATGTTGCCTTCAGTTAGCAGAGCTGTGTGAATTGTCAGCCATCCTGTTCCACTTCCCCCACACCCTTTTCCCACCTACCCATCTATCTAGAAGGAACAACACAAAATGGGGTTGTAAAATGGTGCCGTCGGGGACTTTTCTACTGTGAGCTCTCTGTACCGCCCAATCCCTCTGTATTGCTTGACTTGTAGCTAAATAGAGCTTATAGCTAAAATTGAACTAATTTGCTTCTTTAAAACAGATTAGCAGTAAAAAGCCACTCAATAACTTACTATAGCAGCTCTGTTAGGGACTTCTGCGTGACATTTTTAAAAGAAAAAAACGGTATAACCATAAGAAAATCTTTTAAGGATTATTTCATTTAATTAGAGCTATAAAATTCAGTTTAATTTACCATTTTTTCTATTTCTCTTTATCATTAATCATTATGCATTTATTCAGCATGAAAGTTCAAGACATCATGCATATTGTTAAAAACCTCATTTCACTGTCATTTGAGACATATCATCATATTATGGTACCAAAAATGGAGTCTGTTATCAGAAGCACTCTAATGTCAGAGGGGATGGATGGATGAATCTAAGATAAAGACTCATCAAGAAAAACAAGCAGAACACACCTAAGAAATCATGTCAGACACAGACTAGTTATGCTCATCAAAAATCATGAAAGCCAGTCTCACTCAGGAAAATTGTTTTAATAACTGTGGTGCTGAGTTAGTCCTGATCTTATAGGTAAGAGATTATGAGATTTGGAAGAGATGGATGGATGGATGGATGGATAATGAGACGATGCCTTATGCAGAGGTACTCTACTAAGCATTCCAGGACTGGCCAAACAAAAGTGAAGATACAGATCTAGAGTGAAATCCTAGCCCACTGAAATCAATAGAAATTTTGCCATTAACTTCAGTGGGGTCAGGATTTCATTGCTGAGGTGGATTTCTAACACTGTTTTACTGGACCATTATAACGAGATAATCAAAAATTTTAAAACTATGCTAACCACTGTGATATCTGAGCACCATACATATTTAAAAACATTTTAAGTATGTTATTTTCCCCCTCCTTCGCTACATAATTTTTTAAAAAGTAATTTATTTATTGTGGCAAAGCTAAGTCAAATAAATTAGTTTTGGATTTTGTGATAAAGGTAATAAGATCCATGGACATTCTGATGTGTTCAAGAGTAAGTTTCACTGCTATAAGACAGCTGCCAAGAGATTTCTGTCCCCTATACTCTTGCGTCTCTCCCTTGTTGCTGACAATCCATAGTTTCAGTGGAATGTAGTTGTCATGGTTGCTCAATGGTGGTTTTGGTGATGATACTCTTTTGAATAAAGGTTTTGATGAGAAACTCCTTTCATCCAGTGTTTTACTGAAAAATACTGATTCAGGCTAAAACAGAAGCCTTTATAGTAATTATATTCCTCCCTTCCAGCCTTCACCAAGAATCTTTTCTGCTTACAAGAAACTGAAAGATCCAGTGCATACTCATAATAATTGATTCTGAAAGCAGTCTCACAAATGCTTTTTTATTACATGTAGCTCACTATTACACAACCTGCCTCCTAAAGGCTTTACTACAGCCTAGAGCCATTCATTTTTCAAAGACTTTCTGTTTCTCTATTCTGTTCTTGTTTGGAAGTGGACCTAGATGCTCTACATATAATGTTGCAATGCTTTCCAAACGCCACAGAAACTGGGTGCACCCAAAACACCCTCAAAAGACCATAGCATGAAAGTGAACCAAGCCTACAAAGATCAGACTGGTAAAAATAATGTTGATAATCACTGTCCACTTAAAATACTAAACAGATTTTATTATCTTGCACAAAACCAAAATATTTTTAGAACAACAATACTTTTAATCTTTGTAGGTTTTTGTGACATTTTGCTGCTATGTAATTCTTTCCATGAAACACCTAGCAACTGTTTCAGGTGCTGAGTAGAAATTATGCTATTTCTCAACTGTTTAACTACACATTAACAAGTGGTTTATTCTGAAAATATTTTGGCTGCCAGTTGCTAACATTTTTAAGGGAACTTTGGTGGTAGTTATTGATCCAAAACCACTCTTGAATAATTTTTAAATTCTTCTAATTTAACTTGTATTATGGCTAAATAAGTTTTGGAGGAAGTGAGAAAGAGAAAGGTATGCTGGGAACTGTGATGATACTGTTTTCAGTTACAGGGAGAGCAGTACCTTTGGTCCCACTGCAGTCAGGGCCGGCTCTAGGTTTTTTGCCGCCCCAAGCAAAAAAAAATTTGGCTGCCCCCCCGTCCCAGCCCTGGGCTCCCCCCCCCACCTATACCCCTGGGTCACTGGTAACTCGCTCCCAGGGCGGGTCATTCAGCAGGAATTTTGGACGTGCACAAAACACAGACAGGATTGGTTCCCATGTGGTTACAGAGCTGCAGTAAAGTGGAACAATTTTCAGCTTGTGTGATTGGAGGATATCTGGATGAATATTATAAGACTGTCCTCCATAAATGAGGAAAAGTTGAGGTGCCTTTATTATTCTTTTGTTCCACTCTTTCTTTCTATGGGGAATTTGCCAATGCAATAGCACTGTCTTCCTTTTAAACAAACAAACAAAAAAGGCAATGGCTGTTGAAAATAGCAATTCCAGTCCTAATAACCATTGGGAAGCATTTCTTGCTCAATTTTATCCTACTTCTTCTACAGCAAGTAACAGTGGATCAGTATATTTGATTTGGGAGAAATGAAGTAACAGCTGCCCAAACTGAGCTTGAGCACTCCTGAATTTTGAAGTGTTCAAATCTGGAAGGCAGGTGCTGGGTGTGTGTGTGTGTGTGTGGGGCTGTGGGCTCTGCGGGGGAGCACGGCAGCATGTATGCAGCAGCGTGTCTGGAGCTGCGCGGAGCCAGACATGCTGGTCTGAGTGGCACGGTAAGAGGGCTAGGGGGGTGGAGAAGGGGTTGGGGATTCTGGGGGGTGCAGTCAAGGGGCAGGGGGGTTGGATGGGGCGAAGGTTCAGGGGGGCAGTCAGGGGCAGGGAGAAGGGGGGTTAGATGGGTCAGAGGTTCGGGGGGCAGTCAGGGGACAGGCAGCGGTTGGATAGGCATGGGAGTCCCAGGGGTTTGTCAGGGGACAGGTAGGGGTGGGGTGGGGTCCTGGGGGAAGTTGGGGGTGTTATCAGGAGGGGGCAGTTGGGGACAAGGAGAAGGGAGACTTAGATAGGGAGTGGGGTCCTGGGGACAGTTAGGGGCAGGGGTCCTGGGAGGGGGGCAATCAGGGGACAAGGACCAGCAGCACTTAGATAGGGGGTGAGGTCCCAGGAGGGGGTGATCAGGGGACAAGGAGTGTGGGGGGGAGTTGGATGGGTTGGGGTTTCTGTGGGGGGCAGTGGAGGGAGTGGATGGTGGCAGGATGGGGCTTCCCTCCCCCTGGAGTGTCCTGTTTTTTGAATGTTAAAATATGGTCTCCCTACCATTCACAGTGCAACTCTCCACTCACAGCACGCTGCCGCATGAGGTCTCCCTCCTTCCTTTCCCGTTGGTAGTGGCCAATGGAATGCTGGGAAATGTAGTTCTTTCCCTGCTCCAGGGCTGGCTCTACAGGCAGGGAGCTAACCAAGGAATTACAGCTCCCAGAGCCCCCTGTTGGTTCTCAGCTCCCATGCCGCCCCTGCAAATGGGCTGCCCCAAGCAGGTGCCTTGCTTTGCTGGTGCCTAGAGCCGCCCCTGACTGCAGTCCCCCTCAAGTACATCCCTCTCACAATCTTTGCTTCCTTCTATTCTCTCAAGAGTAGAACCCTCAGTTCAACCACTCTTAGACTGGCTGTCTTGATGGCAGTCCCCCTGTTTACCAGCCATGATAATTCAATAGACCCAACTTTACTTGGCACTTCCAAGAAATTTCCCTCAGGAAGCCTGTGACCAGCAGCAGATTGAAGTGATGCAGAACAGCTTCTTCAAAACACTCATTGTTCTTTCATCCAAAGGGACATAATCAGAAAAGTGTTTTAAAAAAACCAAAAGGCCTACACACCTGGGTTTACCTACAGCTTATAATTTCCCTCAAAACTAAAGCAAACCTTGCTATCTCAACCCATCCAATGGGGCCTGTGTCTATCTGCTCTCTGTGAACAACCCGCTGATGACTGAACCTTCCTCCCTCCCTCCATTGAGAGAGATTTTTAACTGTTTAATGTCCTTTTGATCTTGGCAAACCAACTGCGTAACTTTTGGCTGGTACCTAGAAATAGTGTCTTCCCAAGAAATGGCCCAGCCATTGTTCTCTTAACTCCCTTGAGGTTGTTTACCCAGAGGTCTCTAATCTCTGGCCACTTTTTTAACTCCTTCATGTTCTTCCTAACAGTGCCTTTTGATTTAAATTAATAGAATCATACAAATGTAGGGCTGGAAGGGACCTCGAGATGTCATCTAGTCCAACCCACTGTACTGAGGCAGGATCAAGTATCTCTAGACCATCCTTGACAGATATTTATCTAATCTGTTGTTAAAAATCTCCAGTGATGGGGATTTCACAACCTTCCTTGGAAGATGATTCCAGTTCTTAATTATCTGTATAATTAAAGTTATTCCTGGTATTTAACTTAAATCTCCCTTACTGCAAATTAAGCCCATTATTATCTTATAATATTTGTGGATGACACGAAGCTGGGCAGGGTTGCAAGCACTTTGGAGGACAGGATTAGAATTCAAAAGGACCTTGACAAATTGGAGAATTGGTCTGAAATTAACAAGATGAAATTCAGTGAAGACAAGTGCAAAGTACCTCACTTAGGAAGGAAAAATCAAATGTACAGCTACAAAATGTGGAATAACTGGCTATGTTACTGAAAAATACACTGGTCATTTCATTCATGAGAGCAGCTTCAGTCTGACAGCAAGGGTGCTATAAATCAGTCCCTGTGTTTTCCCTGACAAAGTTTAGGAAGGCAGCAAGACAGTCTCTGGTATCTAAAAGGTTGGGAAACACTGCTATAAATCAAGAGGAAAATTATAAATGACCAAAAAAACCACATGCATCCTGAAACAAATTTTTTTGTTGAAATATAACTATTACTTTTTAGGTTTGGGGAAATACATGGCATTTTTAAAGGATTTAAATTTTAAGGACAGGATAGTGTAATGTACTTGACAATTCTGACTTTTGCATTGTATGTCTGAAAGTGACTAAGTTACCCGTGTCACATGTGCTATGCTTTCATACTCTTAAACATTTTAAGACTTTTTAAAAATTACCTCAGTCTCTTGGAAAATTTAAGACAAATGAAAATTCTACATTGTAAATATTTTATGAGTGAAATTTAATACATTGCCTGCTTTTACTCTTTAATCTTTGTAATTTTTTACTGTCAGATACTTTATAAAATCTAGATATTACACCTACTATGTTCCTTTCTCCCACAAAGGCCCTGATACTGCCTATGCAATGTTCATTACAGGAATGGGACCTAATTTTGTAATTAACAAACCTATCTTCTAAGTTACATGTTCATTTATTGTATTAGAGATTGATGCTCAGCATTAAGTTCTCTCAAAACTGGATAAATTAAATAAAATAGTTAAACTGGGAAGAAAAGTCCTGAACAACAAAAAAGTATATCACAAATTCAATATATTACCCATTTCAAATTGCATCAGGTTAAAGATGTGTTTAAGGTTTTAAGGCTGACATTATAACATTTATTTTACTAAAAGAGTTTAAAAGAATGAAACTACTTTTGTTTGTTTTAATAATGTAACTACTTTTAATTTAATTTGGATCTAGTATCAGACTTTTTTTTTTCTTCCCAATAAGCGAAACAAACATTAAATTTCTAGTTAGGACTCCTGTGGGATTTTTAAATTTTAATTAAACACTTTGGAGTCCTGGGGTTTTTTGGTGAGAGGTAGAGGGGGTATTTTTAAAATAACATAATTTAAAGTTATGATTAAACTGTTATTAAACAATGTTATTAAAAGATTTTGGTCAAGGATAAGTGCTGCTTTGCTTACAAGAATATCCACATGAGTTTAGGAAGATATTACAAAGTTAAAACAATTAACTCTTACATTAACTGACAACATATTAAGTTCTGTGCAAACATTTGTTTTTTACTGGAAATAGAAAATGAAAATGTTGACATTAAAAATTGTCCTATCCTTTTAAAAAATAAGGCTTTCATCGTTTATTGTAAATTGTTGTTTAACACTGATTTTAGTGGGAAAAGGATTACACTCCAACATGGAAATTAAGTGCTCTAAATTACATTTAAATAATACAGATGGAGAAAGAAATACAACAAAGAAAATTATTTTTAGGCTTTGCGTGTCTGTGTATTGCAGCTTAATACTGGAAAGTGCCTCAGTCCTATCAATAGGTGGTATTACATACTGATAAAGGCCAAATCCTGCCTTGACTGGATTGCAAAAGAGAGCTGAGACGCTAAGAGAAGACTCAGGAATCCTGGCTGGCCACAGCAGGATGCCATAGTGTGGACCTGAAAGACTGTTCCAGGTGCACTTTACTACTGCTCTGAAAAGATGAAGTGTGTACCTCTCAGCATGTGCTGACAATCCCAGTACCTATGATAGCTGGGCAGGAAGATTGACATGTCCCTTGTTTGACACACCCTCTTGGAGCAGTGGAGGGCTGACGTGGAGGCTGTTTGCTTACTTGGTGTTGTTTTGACTGCTATGAAGAAATCCTTTTTTGTGTGTGGATGTGAGAGAAGGGGAGAGATCCCTATTGTGCTCTTTGCTATATGTTTGCTTCTGTACTGAACTCATTTCCCTACTGTACAAGCATAGCACTGAGCAGATTCTAATTAGGGATGTAAATACTGTTTAAAAAGTTAACCATTTAAACAATTAAAAGATACTTTGTTTAAATGGCTAACTAATTAAAGGGCTGGCCGCCCGGTGCAGCTGGGGCCGATCCGGCCAACGTGGCTGTGGCTGAGGCTGGGGCCACTCCAGACAGCACAGGGCCACTGGGGTCAACGGGCTGGCCAGCATGGGACTGCTGGGGCCGGCCAGCCCCGGGGTTAACGGTTAAGGAAGGTTAACTGCTAAGAGTAATGCTTACTGGTTAACATTTTACATCCCTAATTCTAAGTCTATATATGAATCTTATTATATAATAGATAGTAATGTAATTATTTTGTGCACTATTCATATTAGCACACTGCAATTTATAAACAGTTGCCAACTGATGCAGAATGATGTGCATAACCACAATATTACCCTAAAACTATGTCAAGGGCTGGAGAGTCATTTTTTATCCCAGCATTAAAGCCTAGGTGTTAATCCAGCATTGTTTCAAGGGCAGGTGATAAGAAAGGATTTGGCTGTGGGTTGTGGCTGGAGAACTTCTGCATTCTTTGTGGTGGAGTGTACCATATATTTGGCAGTGGAATGCTATATATTATGAGGATGGATTTCATTTTCAAAGGGTTAAGGTGAAGTAGAAAATCAAAAAGGCAGCTCCCCTGACTCAAAAAAAAAAAAAAAAAAACCCAGAGAAACACGTCAAACAGACCTACTGCAGGCTACTTCAATGGCAAATTTTAATATTGATTTCTGAATAAAACAACAAAATACAGGAATTATGTTTATTTCTAGGCTTATTTGGAAATAGGATAATTGGTAAGTGTATCTCTATTCAATGTTAAAAGAGAAAATGTTTCAAAGTAATGGGGAAAAGGACAAAAATTGTAGTGTACAGAGTGAAATAATTATCCAGGCTGTTTCAGTCAGATTTAAAAATTCAGTTGTGCTTAAATTATATTTTCACCTTCAGCTTGTTATCTTGTTTAAACAGCCCTTGCTGTTTTAAGCTGCAACTAGGATTGGAGCTATTACTACCCTGAGTGTAATTACACCTTGTGTATGCTAGCAGAGGAAGGAGAGAGAGAAACTGTAGGCGACTGAATACTCACACTTCCAAACTGTGCGGTCACAACACAAGCTGTATTCTTCAGCAACTACTCTGTATCAGCCCACACCTGTCATAGTTCATTCAGAAGGAAGGCCAGTTATTTTTAAAAAGACAAAACAAAGCCCCCCAAATTAGCAGTTTAGGACACCGACTTCTCCACAATATCCTCCTGAAATTATCTGCTATGTTGGTTAATCATCAGTGTTCAATGACAAGAGTGGGTCAGCTATCCATCCAGAGTTTCAGCCTGATTCTTGATTTCAATTGCAGCTTGATTCACAATCATTGTACAAGCAGCAATTTAATAAAGATATTAAAATGACAATTAGGTGAAATTATTAGTTGAGTGATGGAAGGGAAAGGGCAGGGATAGAGATGATGGAGCTCACAAATAGGTTACTCACCAAAAACTGATCCTTTGAAAACATTGCCTCTGCTGCTGTGCTCTGGGAAACATTTAGAAAAGCAGTGCCCATAAGGACAAGATGAATGTTCTCTTGCAGCCCCAAGCAACTGGGGCTGAGGTTGTAAGAGCTCATACTTGACCTAGCTAACTCAGCTCCTCCTTCAAAACCCTACAGTGTTTGAGATAGTACAACTCCAAGAAAGAAGTGAAGGTGGGCAGGTAGTGTGAAAAAGCAGAGGAAGCTTTCGAGGAATCAGTTCCTGATAAGCAACCTGTCTTTCCTCTTTGACATGGCTTCTGCATACTCCCACTCTTGGGAGCCTACCAAGCTGTGCAGCCCCTAGGAAAAGAGGCTTAGTTCTGATTAAATGAAAACTTCAAAATAGCCTTTGCAAAGTGAGCTTCAGATGTAGATGCCAAGCCAAGAGAGTAGAATTTGTATGTAGTTGTGACTCAAACTGTGTGGCAATCCTATAGATTTCTACACTGGCCATCAATGCCATCTTATCACTAATTTAGTGTGTCTGAACTTTTGGGCCTGAAGTGTAAAGGCCTGGCATGGTGAACAACAATCTAGTAAATAGCCTTCCTCAAGGCACATCAGGCAGAAAGTATTTTCATCCAACTCCAGGAAGACCAAAGGGCAAGAAACACACATCTTAAACCTGGTCTTTCTCCTAATCTTTTGGATTAGACATCTCAGAACCAAGATGGAGTTAGTCTGAGAATCTAGATTGTGCAGTGTTTCAAAAACTACTTAAAATTGCCTAACTAAATTGCTTAAAATGTCTAAAGTAGAAAAACAGGTTGACAGGGTATTTTTGCTTAAAAACCAAGAAAAAGCTCCTTGGACTTGGAGTGAAGCAAGTCCTAGTTATGGAAAGGAAGGAAATCACTCCATGGCTTCTTGTAAACCTCATCTTTGAACCAAAGTGCCATGAGGGGACATTCATAAATGTCAAAATGCTTTTCTAGAAGGTTCCTAAAGTTCATCAACAGCAGAGGGCATATCTCTGGGAGGAAGTAATCATGATCTCCTAGAATTCAAGATTCTATGGAATGAGACATGAAAACAGCAAAACAAGGACTGGACTTCAGAAAGGCAGATTTCAACCGACTCGGATACATAGTAGGCAAGGTCTCAATTAGGAAGAAAAGGAGTCAAAGGGGACTGGCAGTTCTTAAAAGATGTAACATTAGAGGTCAGCACCAAGCTATTCTGATGCAGAGAAAAGATAAGAAAAGCCACAGGAGGCCAATGTGGCTATACAAGGAGCTTTTTAGCTATCTAAAAACCAACAGGGATACGTACAGGAAATGGAAGGAGGAGAATGGAAAGCCAAGGCAAAGAATGAGTTTCAGCTGGCAAGAAATGTTAGAGACAACAGGAAGTGGTTCTTCAATTATGTCAGACAAAAAAGAGAGATCAAGGATGGTGTGGGTCCACTGCTCAATGGAAAAGGTGAGCTGGTAACAAAAGATGATAGGAAGGCAGAGCTGCTCAGTGCCTACTTTGCTTCAATCATGTTACAAAAAAATAACGTGACCAGAAGACTAGCGAAGTTACCATAGACAATAAAGAGGAAGGGAATGCAGATTGAGATAAGTAAAGAATACAGCAGAGATCTTCTGACTAATTTGAATGAATTCAAATCAGCGGGGCTGTATGCTTTTCACCCAAGGATACTGAAGGAATTAGCAGAAGAAAATTTGTAGCCACTGGCAATAATATTTACAAACTCATGGATGACAGTAGAGGTCCCAGAAGACTGGAGAAGGGCTAATGTAGTGCTCATCTTTAAAAGGGGGGAAAAGGAGGAGCCAGGAAACTATAGACCAGTCAGCCTGACTTTGATACCTGGAAAGATACTAGAGCAATGTATAAAACATTCAATTTTCAAATACCTGGAGGATGAAGAGGCAATCACTAGCAGCCAGCATGGATTTATCAAGAACAAAGCATGCCAAACCAGCTTGATTTCCATTTTTAACGGGGTAACTGATTTGGTGAATAGGGGAGATGCAGTGGATATAATATACCTGGACTTCAGCAAGGCTTCTGACACAGTCCCACATGATATTCTGATAAGTAAGCTGGAGAAATACAGCCCAACAGAACCATCATTAAGTGGATACATAATTGGTTAAACAGCTGCAAACAAAGAGTAACTATTAATGGAATGGTATTGGATTGGAGGGAGGTCTCAAGTGGGGTTCCACAGGGATCTGTTCTGGGTTCAGTCTTGTTTAATATCATAATTAATGACCTGGATGTAAGTATAGAGAGCATACTGATCAAGTCTGAAGCTGATAGAAAGCTGGGGGGGTTGAAATATTTTGAGGAAAGAGATAAAATTCAGATATCAGAGGGGTAGCCGTGTTAGTCTGGTTCTGTAAAAGCAGCAAAGAATCCTGTGGCACCTTATAGACTAACAGACGTTTTGCAGCATGAGCTAAGTGGTGGAAATTTCCTGGGCAGGTATATATAAGCAAGCAAGAAGCAAGCTAGAGATAACGAGGTTAGATCAATCAGGGAGGATGAGGCCCTGTTCTAGCAGTTGAAGTGTGAAAACCAAGGGAGGAGAAACTGGTTCTGTAATTGGCAAGCCATTCACAGTCTTTGTTTAGTCCTGAGCTGATGGTGTCAAATTTGCAGATGAACTGGAGCTCAGCAGTTTCTCTTTGAAGTCTGGTCCTAAAGTTTTTTTGCTGTAGGATGGCCACCTTAAGATCTGCTATTGTGTGGCCAGGGAGGTTGAAGTGTTCTCCTACAGGTTTTTGTATATTGCCATTCCTAATGTCTGATTTGTGTCCATTTATCCTTTTCCTTAGAGACTGTCCAGTTTGGCCGATGTACATAGCAGAGGGGCATTGCTGGCATATGATGGCATATATTACATTGGTTGAAGTGCAGGTGAATGAACCGGTGATGATGTGGCTGATCTGGTTTGGTCCTGTGATGGTGTTGCTGGTGTAGATATGTGGGCAGAGTTGGCATCGAGGTTTGTTGCATGGATTGGTTCCTGAGCTAGAGTTACGTGCAGTTGCTGGTGAGAATATGTTTCAGGTTGGCAGGTTGTCTGTGGGCGAGGACTGGTCTGCCACCCAAGGCCTGTGAAAGTGTGGATCATTGTCCAGGATGGGTTGTAGATCCCTGATGATGCTTAGCTGGGGACTGTATGTGATGGCCAGTGGAGTCCTGTTGGTTTCTTTCCTGTTGATCTGGTACTGTAGTCTTGAGAATGCTTGGTGGAGATTTTCTAGGTGTTGTCTCTGTCTGTGGGGTTGGAGCAGATACAGCTCAGTGCTTGGCTGTAGACAATGGATCTTGTGGTGTGTCCGGGATGGAAGCTGGAGGCATGAAGGTGTGGTGTTGATGTGACCATCACTTATTTGAACCGTGGTGTCGAGGAAGTGGATCTCCCGTGTAGATTGGTCCAGGCTGAGGTTGATGGAGGGGTGGAAGCTGTTGAAATCGTGGTGGAATTTTTCCAGAGTCTCCTTCCCATGGGTCCAGATAGCGGTGCTGTGGCATCATCCCTGATCTCCACCAAGCATCCCTGATGATGCCACAGCACAACTGGTTGCTGAGCTCTGTGGCTTTATCCTCACACACAACTATTTCAAATTTACTGACAATATATATCTCCAGATCAGTGGCACCAATATGCCAATATTTTTATGGCCGACCTGGAACAACGCCCTTCTCTACCTACGCTACATCGATGACATCTTCATCATCTGGACCCATGGGAAGGAGACTCTGGAAAAATTCCACCACGATTTCAACAGCTTCCACCCTCCATCAACCTCAGCCTGGACCAATCTACACGGAGGTCCACTTCCTCGACACCACGGTTCAAATAAGTGATGGTCACATCAACACCACCCTATACCGAAAACTACCACCGCTATGCCTACCTTCATGCCTCCAGCTTCCATCCCGGACACACCACAAGATCCATTGTCTACAGCCAAGCACTGAGGTACAACCGTATCTGCTCCAACCCCAGACAGAGACCAACACCTAGAAAATCTCCACCAAGCATTCTCAAGACTACAGTACCCACACGAGGAAATAAGGAAACAGATCAACAGAGCCAGACGTGTACCCAGAAGCCTCCTACTGGAAGACAAACCCAAGAAGGAAACCAACAGGACTCCACTGGCCATCACATACAGTCCCCAGCTAAAACCCCTACAACGCATCATCAGGGATCTACAACCCATCCTGGACAATGATCCCACACTTTCACAGGCCTTGGGTGGCAGACCAGTCCTCGCCCACAGACAACCTGCCAACCTGAAACATATTCTCACCAGCAACTGCACACCGCACCATAGTAACTCTAGCTCAGGAACCAATCCATGCAACAAACCTCGATGCCAATTCTGCCCACATATCTACACCAGCAACACCATCACAGGACCAAACCAGATCAGCCACAACATCACCGGTTCATTCACCTGCACTTCAACCAATGTAATATATGCCATCATATGCCAGCAATGCCCCTCTGCTATGTACATCGGCCAAACTGGACAGTCTCTAAGGAAAAGGATAAATGGACACAAATCAGACATTAGGAATGGCAATATACAAAAACCTGTAGGAGAACACTTCAACCTCCCTGGCCACACAACAGCAGATCTTAAGGTGGCCATCCTACAGCAAAAAAACTTTAGGACCAGACTTCAAAGAGAAACTGCTGAGCTCCAGTTCATCTGCAAATTTGACACCATCAGCTCAGGACTAAACAAAGACTGTGAATGGCTTGCCAATTACAGAACCAGTTTCTCCTCCCTTGGTTTTCACACTTCAACTGCTAGAACAGGGCCTCATCCTCCCTGATTGATCTAACCTCGTTATCTCTAGCTTGCTTCTTGCTTGCTTATATATACCTGCCCCAGGAAATTTCCACCACTTGCATCCGAAGAAGTGGGTATTCACCCACGAAAGCTCATGCTGCAAAACGTCTGTTAGTCTATAAGGTGCCACAGGATTCTTTGCTGCTTTTATAAAATTCAGAGGGATCTTGATAAATTGGAGAACCGGGCTATAGACAGCAAAATGAAATTCAACAAAGACAAATGTAAAGTGCTACACTTAGAGAAGAAAAACCAAAAGAACAAATACAGAATGGGGGTAAATTGGCTTGGCAGCAGCACTGCTGGGAAGGATCTGGGAGTTGTGGTGGATCACAACCTCAACATGAGTCAGCAATGTGATGCTGTTGCAAAAAGAGCGAATGCAATTTTAGGTTATATTAACAGAGGCATAGCATGCAAGTCACGAGAGGTGATAGTACTGCTCTACTTAGCACTGGTTAGGCCTCAGCTGGAGTACTGTGTCCAGTTTTGGTCACTGCTATATAGACAGGATGTAGAGAAACTGGAAAGGATCCAGAGGTGAACGACAATGATCAAAGGGATGGAATACAAGCCATATGAGCAAAGGCTGAAGGAACTGGGTATGTTTAGTTTGGAAAAGAGGAGATTAAGGGGGGATATGATAGTGGTCTTCAGATACTTTAAAGGCTGCCATAAAAACATGGAGAAAAGTTGTTCTCTTTTGCCAGAAAAGGCATGACAAGTCGGTTCAAACTACAGCATAGCAGATTTAGATTAAATCTCAGAAAAAATTTCCTAACTGTGAGAACAGTAGGACAATGGAACAGACTGCCTCAGGAAGTTGTGGAAGCTTCTTCACTGGAGATTTTCGAAAAGGAGGCTGGATAGCCATCTGTCTTGGATGGTTTAGATACAACAAATCCTGCATCTTGGCCGGGGCTTAGACTAGACAGTCCTTGCAGTCCCACCTAACCCTATGATTCTATGATCTCACAAATCTGAATAAAGCAGAGGCCACCTGGAAAACGAGCTAAAATATTAGCTGTGCCCAAGACCTCCACCTTCTGAGTACAGAGAATACACGAGGCTTTGTTCTGCAATAACAAATTACCTTGAAAACCGACTGACGTTCTTGTTTGCCAAAATCTGTGATTAGATAAATCCTGATTATTGTAAAACAGTGATAACATCTGTTCATTTAAATATTCTTTATGTACTCACTTCTGCAGAAATTTACACACTCTGCCTATCAAACTGTGAGATTTAATTTTTTTATTCCACCATGCATTAAAAATGGCTGAAGTAAACACTACTGAGTGAGGAAGCTACAGATGGGGGGCATCTAGGTTCCAGATGTTTTGTGCAACCCTTGGCATTGAGTACTAGATCAGCTTTTTATAATACAAAAAAAGCTCTACAATGCTCTGTTGTGTCAAATACCAATAATTTTGATTTTATTGATTTTATTTAGGTTCCTATGGAATTCATGGCTCTAATTAATACAGATAGTCCACAAAATATATCTTTATCTGGTGAGGTATATTCCAGGTTCTTGAACACTGCTAGTTTTTAAGTTGGAGTTGTAAAGCTATTTGCCTGCTTAACCAAACAAAAAAAAATACAGTGAAACTTGAGCAAATATGAGCTTTCTTTTACTTTAACACAGTAAGCAGGTCAAATACTTCTGACAAGAGGCTATGACTGATATATTCCAGTCTGGCAAAATTGTTACTTGTTATACTTCCCATACAGGCATATTATAGGGGTATCACAGCTGTTCACCTAGAGGAATTATTACTAAAAAAGCTTGATGCTACTTTAAGCTCAGATAGGTTTATACCAATAGTCTCCAGTGGCTGAGTGTAAACAAACAAGAGATTGTAGGAGGGGCTGGCAGCGACTACGGTTAATGTTGCTTAATACTTTCCAATATATAAATATATATTAACTATGAATGTCAAAAAACATGCCATGGTTTGCCTGACATGAAACAATGAACACCAGGATGAACAGGGTTTGTGACAAGCCCAGAAATCAAATCTTATTTCTTTGCTAATAGTTTCTCACTATTGCCCAGGATGGGTTGTCACTATAATCTCAACACTGCAGTACCTAGAAGCCTTAGTACACATTATTTCCCCACTGTGTGTCATTTATGTAGAACAGCATTACATTAACACCATACAGTAAAACAGTGATACTCAGACTGAGGCATACAAGCCGCAAGTGGCTCTTTAATGTGTCTCCTGCGACTCTTTGCAGAACATGATATTAAAACACTGTGTGATTAATTATTAACCAGTCAGGGTGATTTTAATATATATATATATATATATATATACACATACACACACACACACGGGATCAAGTTTGGGACTACAGGCAAACATACTAACAAGGGGGTTAGACTGGATAATTACCACTGTTAATCATTTTCTCCTTGCATGTAACATCAAGAAGGCATGTAAATTAAAATTAGGCTAGCAAAAACTATTCACGGGGACATAAAAAACTTGGTCAGTGGTGTATCTGGGTCATGTGATTGTCATTGAATCACAGCAGAATGTCTCTGTCAAAGGCAGACTTTTTTTAAAATGTGCTTCATGCTATCAAGATGAACATTTTAAAATATCTTGTTTGGGTGAAGAAAAAGTTTTGGATTTTTTTTTGTAAAAGCAATGTTCTGCCCATTTCACTGTCCAGTGGGCTCTCTCTAATAGGTTCACCATTTCTGGTCATCCAAGTGGTCTGAATGGATATCAGAATGCTAATATTTAACTTAGCTTCTGAGAGTTACTGTTTAGACACTTGCTGGTTGCTATTTTCTGATTAGGACTTTTTTTGTATGTGCGATTTTTGAGAGTGGACTGGGCTTTGTGTGCATGAATGAGTGATGTTGTCTCCATTGAGAGGATGAAGGACCAGCTACAAATAATACCAGCAAAAGGTGTTCACTGTTATCTTAGATGATTGTTGAGGATGAAGAACCAGAGTTCTAGTCACAACCCCACACTGTGCGCGAGTGATTTATTCAGTAATTGTGTGTTGCTGCAGAACATGTTTGTTACAATGAGATCTTAAAAGAGCGCAAATGCCTAGAAGTCAGTGAACAATAGCTGAGCAAGATGAACTGTGGCTGAATGCCAAATGGTCTAAGGTAATTTGCCAAAAGAGAAGATGTAGATGTATAAATTCCTTGCTCATTACTAATTTGGAAAATGGTGAGTGGAATGCTGTGTTCTGTGTTGGAAATAAGCGACAGAAGAAGCAGAAACAAATAGCATGTATTTACTCCTGGGGGAATTCTGCGCCACTGCACAAGCACAGAATTTGTCCCCTGCAGATTTGACTTTCTGACAGGGAAGCAAAGGGAAGCCACAAGAATGGTCATACAACCCTCCCCAACAGTATGTTTCAGTGCTCAGGGCAGCCAGCAGAGAGGTAAATCACTGTGAGGCAGGGGGCAGGACTGGGGAAGACCCAGCTGGTGGCTCCTACCCTGCACCGGGCTCAGCTAGTCCTGGCTGGGTTGGGGAGGATGGGACTTCCTCTTCCCCTGCAAGACATGCGGGGCTGTGTCAGACCCACCCCCAGATTTCTCCCCTGGCTATAGGAAGCTCTGCAAACTGCCCCCCCCCCCCCGGTGCTTCCTGCACCCATTGCTCTTCAGCTGCGGGGGGAGGGATCACTGTACAGGGAGCTGCTCCCCTATCTGCCCAACACCTGTACATCCAGAACCCCTCATACCCAGACCCTCCCACTGAGCCTCTCCCCTGCTCCCACACCCAGAACCCCCCCGATGAGCTCCACTCCCCCTGCACCTGGAGCGCTTCGACGAGCCATCTGCACCCAGATCCCCAAGCAGCTGCACCTGGATCTCCACCACACTCAGCCCCACTCCCCCAGCATCTGGACCCCTACACTAAGCTCCCCACACCCAGATCCCCCCCCCCCGCTGAGCCCCAACCACCTTCACCTGGACCCCCTTGCAGAGTCCCATTACTGTTGACCCAGAATCCCCCGCCCCAACAAGTTCCTGCACATCCAGCTCCTCCCCCCCCTGGATCCTCCACTGAACTGCCCACACCCAGATTGCCCCATACAGAACCCTCTCAACCTACACCTGCAGCCCCCCACACTAAGCCCTCCACACTTGGATCCTGCCATGCTGAGCCTGCCTGCCCACACCTGGTGCACCTAGCACAGAGGGGCAGGGCCCTGCGGTGTTTCTAGGGCAGGCCTGGTCCTTGCGCTGTGTCAGGGTTGGGTGCAGCCTCACTGCTGAGTCCGTGTCCTAGGGAAAAACTGCACAGTGATCTCCTACCTCTGTGCAGCCAGTGGCCTGTGCTCCCCAGTGCCATGCTGGAGCCTCCACATTTATTTGATAAACAAAATTTGCAGAAATTTGCAGAATTTTAAAATACTGTATGCAGAATTTTTAATTTTTTGGTGCATAATTTTAATTTTTTTGGCACAGAATGCCCTCAGGAGTAATAATGTATTGCAGAAAGAGGGTGTAGCAGAATGTGGCAGGCCCCCTTGGCTTCTGCCTCTGCTACATTCACAAAGTCACTCGGAGACCCTGGGTTTAGTAACCACTGGTGCACTTTATTCTCCAGCTAGTTCCCACCACTGTTTCACCATGTACAAGTAACCCATCACCATCTGCAGGCAAGAGGGAGGGGAGTGCTACCTCCCTGCTTCCATTCCCTTTCCTCTTGCTCTCCCCTGGCTTCCTTCCCCTGAGGCTTTTATGCAGGCCCAGGCTAATTAGGTAGCAGCTGTCTCTGCCTCCCCAGTTAGGGCCAGGCTATCTCCAGTCCGCTCTAACTTGTTGCCCTAACAACGAGCTGGCATGACAGAGGGCTGAATCTGCAACTCTCCATCCAGCACCTTGTCACAGAGGGCCAAAAAGCAGAGAGTTGGTCCAGGAACCAATCAGCATCGAGATCATCTTTACTCTGAGACAGGTACACTCAGATGTTGGTATTGGTCATTTGCTGTTTGATCTGGAAAGAATTCAGAGGTTTTAATGTACATAGACAGCAATGATATAGGAAGAGTGAAACCAGAGGTTCCGCACAATCTATTTCAGGACCTGTGTAATAAAGTAATCAGCGAAGTCTGTCGGAAATTCCACCCGTGGCACAAGTTAGGAATATGGTGAAATTGGGCAGAAGTAGATCAGTGGCTTCAATATATGGAGAAGAGTTTTATGTTCTTAGGAAACCATGGCATCCTCTGGGTCAGGAGAAATGTTTTCACCAAGGATGGGTTTTAGTAGAATAAAATGGACTTGCAGACATGTTTAGGAAGTGTATTTCAATTAGGGGTAAACAGCGGAATACATTAATCAGGCAGATGAATGACAGAGTACATACATGACCTGAAAGCTAACAGGAGGTTGCAGAAACCAATGACAGAAACTCACCTGGCAATTATCTAGAAACAGTGACCATGTCAGTCAGGTTGAGGTATTTAAAAAGGTGTTTTAAAACATTTTACAGCATTCAGATACTCATTATCTGCTCAATTGTGAGTCTCATACCTGCATGTCTGTTTCCATTACCACAGTTGGGGGATTATGTACTCCATAATATAACAGGCCCATATGCAAGCATCCCTACATTCCACAGCAATGTTAATTTATTCTATCTTCATGACATGCCTTTGTTCC
The DNA here is from genome assembly GCF_016161935.1 of Mauremys reevesii. Lineage (NCBI taxonomy): Eukaryota > Metazoa > Chordata > Testudines > Geoemydidae > Mauremys > Mauremys reevesii. The sequence continues at coordinate 20,759,747 of NC_052640.1, read as the reverse complement.
CATTGCTCCCACCCCTACGAAAATGCATTGAAGGCTCATAATTGAAACTATTCATTGAGATAGTCACTGATTATTTTCAGTAACAACTAAATATCTGAGCACCTCCCACATATTTATGGATTTATCCTCACAATACTCCTCTGAAGTAGCAAGTATTATCAAGTATATGCTCATTTAAGAGGTGGGAGAGTTCAACACAGAGAGGTTAAGTAATTGGCCCAAGATCATACCAGAGGTCTGTGGCAGAGCCAGGAACTGAACCAGAATCTTCTGAGTTCTAGCCAAAACCTTAGCAACAAAATAATTTCACCTTCCTCATTTGACCAGGCTGCTTTTGAACAAATATTTGCTATGTAGTTTTTATTGCAGAAATCCCTTATTCCATGGGCTATAACAATAACAAGAAATCTGTCCAATTATTAACTTAGTATGAAAAATTATGGATGCAAGGTGATGTACACTATACATGCGTGTAACAGGCGGGTCCGGGGCTCAACCCTCTGAGGGGAGGGAGAGGCACACCCAGCCCTCTGGTCTCACCGTGCTCTGTCCTGTCTGTCCTTTTGGGCGAGACAGTAAAAGACAGAAGAGTCAGTTGGGGCTGTCAGGCTGAGCTGAGGCTGATACTATAAGCACTACAAGTCAGGCTGGGCCCAGGCAGGCTGGCTGGATGCAGGGCGGGGCGATGGCAGCCCAGCAGGCAGGCCAGGCTGGCAGGGGCAGGGGCTCAGGCACAGGGCCCAGGGGGCAGGCCCAGTAGAGTAGCAACAGTAGAGTAGGCAGGGGCCAGCAGGGGGCTCCAGGCCCAGGCTGGCAGTAGCAGCACAGGGCACAGGGGGCAGGCCTGGCAGGCTGGCCAGCTGCAAACAGTACAGGGGGCAGGGCCAGGGCCTGCAGCAGCAGCCAGAGCAGGCAGCACAGGCCAGTGGCAGGCAGGTGGCAGGCTGCAGGCCAAGGCAGAGCAGGCTCAGGCAGGCAGCCTCTCAGGCAGGGGCAGGCCAGCAGGCAAAACAGGCAGGCAGGGGCTGAGGCAGCAGCAGGCTGAGTACAGCAGCCAGTACCAGTCAGGCCTCAGTAGCAGGCTGAGGCAGTAGGCAGCAGGGCAGGCTCAGGCCTCTGAGGCCAGGCTGGCCAGCCTCAGGCCTCAGGCAAACAGAGCCAGCACAGTAGCAGGCAGGGCAAGGGCTTCCAGGCACAGGCAGTCAGGCTAGGGCTAGCAACAGGCAAGGGGGCCAGGGCCAGGCACAGCTGAGAGGCCAGCAGGGCAGGTAGAGCTCAGGCCAGCAGCAGGCCTGTGCCAGTAGCAGCCAGTAGCAACAGCAGGCTGGCTCAGTGCAGGCTGAGCCAGTAGCAGCCAGTAGCAGCTCAGTACAGGAGGCTGCAGGCTTGTGGCACAGCCAGCCAGTAGCAGCCACAGGGCTCAGGGCCTGGCTCAGGCCTAGCCAGGCAGCAGGAGCCAAGCAGCCTGGCCTCAGGCTCTGTGGCAGAGCAAAAGCAGTAGGGGCCAGGCCAAGGCAGGCAGGCAGGGGGCAGCAGTAGCAAGCCAGTAGGGCAACAGGGGCCAGGGCTGCAGGCAGTAGTCAGGGGAGGGGAGCACACAGGGAGACACAGGGGGCCCCAGGGGGGGCCACAGGGGGAGGTGTGTCCGCCCACGCCGGGTGGGGGCCCCGGGCCTGGCGCACTGGGGGATCCGGACCTGAGCCGGGCTGACCGCCGGTCATCCTGATAGGTTCAGCCTGGACTCAGCCTGACTGTGGTCAGCTGCCTGACTATCCTCAGCTGCCCCCTGCCACACTCTCTGGTCCCAGCCCCCCCCTCCCATCCCACTGCCTGGGCTCGCCTCGTCCGGGCTGGGAGGGCTGCCCTGCAGGGGCTCGGGCCGCCCCGCCGGGGAGGTGGGCAGCAACCCGCCTGGGGCCGGGCCCGGGCGGTAGGGAGGTGGCGGGGGGGCAGCCGGTCGCTCTAGGCGCGGGCCCGGGCTCCCGTGCTCCCAGGAGGCGAGGCGCCTGGGCTCCCTCTTCCGGGTAGGTGGGAGCTCTCTGGGCTCCGGTGGGTTCCGCTCTCGGTGGCGCTTCTCTCTGGCTGGCTGAGCTGCCTGAGGCTGGGCTGGCTTCTCTGAGCTGACCCCGAGGGCTGGAGCCCGAGGGGCCCTGCACAATGCGCCATACTAAAAGTTACATTCTCAGTACTACCATAAACTGTGGGCCTGGTTTTCAGATGTACTGAGCACCCACAACTCTTACTCAAGTCAATGGGCACTATGAGTGCACGGCATCTCTGAAAATCTGGCTGTAAATATATTGATAAAATAAGCTGAATATATAAAGTTTGAACATAGAATACATGATATAGTTATAGCAGAAGCGAACCCTGGTTATTTGAAGCTCTTGAGAACACTATGGGATCAGATAATCCAGGAAGCCATGGCTGGATTCAAATAATCAGGAAGTATTATGACCTTGAGTACAGACTTCACAGCCTGGAGGACTGGCACTGATATCTTACTAGTGATGCAGCACAATGAGTTATATCGTAGAAACATGAAGGGTAGAAGAGGAGGATGTGTATTATACATAGAGAATACCATTTAATTATCTGCTAGCAGTGAAGCGAAGTTAGGCAACAGCAGAACTCTATTAGTGGGAAGAAAGGGGTCAACTGTCTGAGGGTAATTCTGTTAAAAGATTTTGCTGAGAGTGAAAATCCTCTAGCTGAAACAATGGGCTGAAATTAGAAGTGCTGCTAAGGTGCCAGAAGAACACATGGATGCTTTTTTTTTTTTTTTTTTTTGGAGGCCAAATACACAGTGAAAATATTTTTTTCTCTAGAGGATAAATAATATTTGGAACCTCTCCCCGGGGGAGATGGGGGCAAGACACACCTGTGCCATAATTAATTAGCTGCTTCTCAACCAGAGAGGGTGGGCCTAAGGAGGGTCAGGTGATAGCTTAATGGACACATGGTCTTTATAAAAGAGTGCTGAGAGAGATCAGTCTGGCAGTTGGAACTACAGGGAGTGAGTAGGCTCCTGTGGAAAGCTCTGAGCCAGGGTCTACAGGGGAAGAGCAGAGAAAGAGCCTCTCAAAGATAGCCCAAAAAAGGAGGATGGAATAGGGTGAAAGGGTGGGATGAAGAGAAGCCCCATAGGGCAGAACCACCATTTTGTTTTTTGGGACTTTTTAGTTTGGATTTCTTGGTTTGTGACTTGGCCAGAGGGTTAAGAGACATCTCCAGAACTGTGGAGAGCGATGGAAACCCACCTTAGGGAGGGAGATTGAGGCAGGGAGTGGCTGCAGTGCAACACTTGACCATCTAGGGGCCCCATCGGGCAATCATACCCTATGACAGCCAGATGGGAGCCATCTTAGTAAGATTCAAGAAAAACTGGACAACTGTGGTACGTATATTAAAGGGTATTAGGTGCTTAAATATGGTGATTTCTGTTTATATTCATAATGTTAAAATTGAGAAAACATTTCCTTGGGACATATTGGAAGTTACTTGGGGGATATTTGCTTTCCTGTGGAGCATCAAGAGTGGGTCTTCTATTGGGATCAGGTGGGTATATCACACTTGATAAACTTCCTGCTTCTGAAGACATAGGTTTTAGTAGACCCATTCTTCCTGGTTTCCTCTTCTACAATAGTGCTCTACCCATAGGGCAGCCATAGCAGAACTCTACCTGGAAACCCAACACCAAGTTCTCTCATTCCAGGACTAAGACAAGGGCTGGTTAAGTCCTTTGCTCTAGTTCAAGTAGAAGAGAGATGAAGCTGAAATTTTCCATGGTTGCCAGGCAAATCCACAGTGAAGAGTGAAATATGCAATATGTCTTCCCACATGTAGACACACTGTGCTCCCTTAAACTATATTTTTAGAATCCTATTGTGGCTTAGGGAGGCAGAGAAACAGAGGTGAGAAGTAGGTTTAGTGCCCAACTGAGGACCTGACAGATAAGTAGTCTATGACTATGCATTTCTATTAAGAAAAAAAAACCAACAAGGAGCCTTATGTCTTTTTTGTTGAAAAGTTTTCAATAACTAGATAACGAAATAGAACTGCTGATTGTTATAAGCTGTGGGAGGACACATTTCATGCTATTATATAACATGAAGCCAGATTTTTTGCCCTCTAATTTCATTTGCTCTTTCTTGGTAAAATCTGGGAGGTCCGGAATCTTCCTGAAGGGATTTGAATTTTGAGTTTGCTGAAAGATGGAGACATTTCTGCAGTTCTTGCCTAGCTCTACTCAGTGGCAGATTATATTTGTAAATATTCCCAGTCAAATTAAATCCAAGAAATGAGGTGAATTATATTCACAGGTATAAGATCTTCTGATAAAAATTGTATTTCACCATTCACTTCCTTTTGACAAAAGCAGCTGGCCTTAATCACATTTCAAACCCTTGAGAATGCATCTTTCTGACCTTGTGTACATTACCTACTCTTCCCTTACAGTGCTCTCATCGCAAAACCCTTTTATTAGCAATGCTAGTACAAATTTCCTTTAAGGCTCTGCAGCAATCGGTGTCATATGAAGTAATAGGAGAAAAGTTTTGAGCATTTAGGAGGAAAATCAGGACGTTAAACATGGGATTAAAAAGATAATGGTTTCTGACATTGGATTAGAATTTACAGCAATTATTCAGATACTCATTAAACTTCTAAATTACAGCATAAAGAGATTCAAAATAGTTCAGGAACCACCAGAGGAGAATAGGTATAAACTGGAGATGGACATATGTGCTAACCCATCACTTTTAGGCCAGATGGAAGCCAAAGGTCTATTTTTCATACTAGGATACCCAATTTTGACATCGAAATCCCAAAGTTAGGCAACAAAATATCTTTTATATACTGACTTTTTACTGAATATTGGGTTGGTAGCAGTAGAATGGCAATCAGTGATCAGAAAAAAAATCTGACTTGCAGTAAAGCTTTTTTATGGCTATAGTTTCAGAACAGTTGTTTATACAAAGTTTTTATTGAGACTACTGATATTGCAACTTCATACTGGAAAGGCCACTGACTGTGAGGATACTGCGAGAAATCCTGAAACCCGACTGGTTCCAGTTGAGTGAGGGATTTACAAAATAGGAAATATTAAGAGGCGGGTAAATATCCCTTAAAGATTACAAACTGCTCCCCAATCTTAAATTGATTTCATGATCAAGCCTTGTACAGTTTTTCCATTATACTCTAAGACATTCTTGGCTATTGTGTTTAAGAGTTGATTGCATTTTATGTAACACACACACACACCTTTGGAGTATATTAATCCTAAATTAGTCCTAATGTCATGACAAAGAATAGTTCTTTGTGTTTCTTTAGTGATGTGTAATCTCCTTTCACACTGGATACAATCATCTGATCTAGTAGATGGATGCTAGAAATAATGAGGAGACCAATGTGAACAGGTGTCCTATATTAACTTTGGGCTTTTTAACCTTGGGATAACAGTTCAAATTCTGAACTTGCTTAAGAGTCTATATAGGAAATGACTTGAGTAAAATGTGTTTATTCCTCTTGAGGAATAAGAATGATTTATTTGTACATAGTACAGACTGGAAAACCTAGAATATTGATAATGTGGTTTTTAATGTAACTAGTGTCCACAATTATACACAAGATACAAGACTTAGTAAGTCTTTAGATGACCCTGTATAGATTTCAGTATGCAAAGAGAAACAAGTGAGTGGAGTCATTGATACTATAAAGGGAGAGGTTTTTCCTCTAAATAGGGCAGCTTTTATTTTGTTCTATAACTGATATATTGGCTGCTAAGAGAACCTATGAATTTCTGACTCTAGAAACATCATAGTAGGATAGTTATGTAAGATGTTGTAGTAAAACGTTGTGACCATTAGTGTAGTATTTATTCATCTTTGCTGTATGTCTAAAATCACCCCCACTTCCTTGAGAGACATTAGTAATTTTAATGGGAGCAACTTTGTGGTGATTTCTTTATTGTTCTAGGATAGCTCCTATTTCAGGCATTATAGATCTCATTTGCAGAGTAACCAGGCATTTTCTCCCTGTGAAACTCCTTCTCCTTTTCTCTACAGGGTATGTGCACATGGGCTTGTGAACATTTACATATAGCAAGCAGTTTTATTCCTGACTCTATGTGTCTGCTTCAGCAGTACAGCATCTGCCATATAAATCATCTCTTTATCTCTTTCTCCCTCTCTGTGAATATTTTAACACCAAGAATATACGCACACTTCTCTGCTATTTCCATGGAAACCTGAAGAGGAAGTCAGTCAGAATGACTGCATTCAAATGCAGAGGATAGAGAAGAAAGCATCTTGCTCTCTCTCCCTACAAGGATAAATTCAGGAATCACTGGGACAAATTAAACCCTGGTGTAACTCTATGAACTTCAATTTAGTTACACCAGGAATGAATCTGGCACATTGGAGGAAATGAGTGCTTTGAACATTTGTCAACATCTGTAAACACAAAGATGGAAAAAGAAAAGCAGAAAAACAAACAGCTCTGTTCTAATGATTCAGTAGAAATCTATTCTATTTTTAGAAGACAGTGAGATGGACAAGTGACAAATAGCCAGGCAAATTACTAAATTCACTTCAAGATTGCAGTAGCTAGTGATCTGGTTAGTAGTGCCCTTTTTTCCTCTGGTACGAATCTTTCTCTGAATGTCTCTTTCTTGATTCAATCAATGAGCCATTAATTAAGAACTCCTTCACCAGAAGGCTCTCATTTTGCAGGGACAGCACTAAGAAAGATATTGTTGACAAAGACCACAGATGGGCTACAAAGACTATTGCATTATTACTTGTAGTGGGTGAACCTCAGAAGGTTTGGAATTGAACATAAGAACACAAGAATGGCCATACCGGGTCAGACCAAAGGTCCATCCAGCCCAGTATCATGTCTACCGACAGTGACCAATGCCAGAGGGAGTGAACCTAACAGGTAATGATCAAGTGATCTCTCTCCTGCCATCCATCTCCACCCTCTGACAAACAGAGGCTAGGGACACCATTCCTTACGCATCCTGGCTAATGGCCATTAATGGACTTAATCTTCATGAAGATTATCTAGTTCTCTTTTAAACCCTGTTATAGTCCTGGTTCAGTTTAGATATTCATCCCGAAGACTGGAAGATTATCTGTCTTTTTGGAGGGTTCTCTTCCATATCTCCCCCAATATCACCCTACTCCCCTCCCCACTTCAACAATCTCTCCTTCTCTATGACCAATATTTATCTCATGATTTTACCTTTGATTTTGTTATAGTACAGCTTTCCACCATCACAAGCAATAGGGTGATTTTCCAAAGGAATCCCATGGTCATCTTTTTACTACCTCAAGGCATCTAGAGTGGCCCATTGCCTTCTCTCCACACCAAGGTGGCAGCAGCAGTATGGGTCAGTTAGCCTGGTGGAGTCCAACAGCCATGTTTGACTCTGTTGCTGCCCACTTACAGCTGTATCAAAATTTTGTGTGATCTGGGACTACTAGCAAGGAATATTCTAAGACAAAATATAATAATGCAGTGATGTGATTCAGATATAATATATCCAGAAATACACAGAATCACATATATTCCAGTAGTTTTAGGGGTGGAAATTCAGAATATCATACTCAAGAGTTGTCTATATAATGAGTACCCTTTCCAGATCAAGCAAAGAGAACAAAAATTGAGACCAAAGGGTGTAGAGACACACCTTCTTTACAGTTTGAGACAGGAAAAAGTCATGTTATTGTTAGACATATGCACATATATTTTCCCAGTGAGGAGCAGAAGGAATTATTTGAGGTAGAGTTTTGAAATAGTTCCCCAATATTCCAGAGAAGAGCAGAATAAATTTTAGGGATTAGAGGTAGTGTAAAAATTACTTCTTTCCAATGTGTGAGAGAGGGAACTCCTGAAGTTTAAAAGAATAGTGTAGAGAGTGTCCCTTCCCCATGGAGGAAGAAAGTACTCTGAAGGTTAGAGGTATGAAGCCAAAATACCATGGCACAGAAAAAAACCAGAGGGATTAGAAGTCTGAAAACAGCCTCTTGCTGGTTTGGAATAAAAGGGAATTTAGGAGTGAAGATACTGATTCCTCTCCTTGTGGCACTGATGTGATCTATGTATTCATACTGTTTCTATTTTTGTAAGAATCATGGAATATCAGGGTTGGAAGGGACCTCAGGAGGTCATCTAGTCCAACCCCCTGCTCAAAGCAGGGCCAATCCTGAGATATATTTTTACCCCAGTTCCCTATATGGCTCCCTTAAGGATTGAACTCACAACTCTGGGTTTAGCAGGCCAATGCTCAAACCACTGAGCTATCCCTCCCCCTGCCTTACTGAAATTGAGGTAAATTAGATCCACTGCGTTTCCTTTGTCTAAAAAAATCTGTTACCTTCTCAAAGAAGATGATCAAGTTGGTTTGGATGATCTACCTTTTGTAAAACCATATTGCATTTTGTCCCAATTACCATTGACCTTAATGTCCTTAACTACTTTCTCCTTCAAATTTTTTTCCAAGACCTTGCATACTACAGATGTCAAACTAACAGGCCTATAGTTACTCGGATCACTTTTTTTTCCTTTCTTAAAAATAGAAACTATGTTAGCAATTCTCCAGTCATACGGTACAGCCCCTGAGTTTACTGATTCATTAAAAATTCTTGCTAATGGGCGTTAATGCTCCCAGGAACTTGAGGAGCTAGAGTTTATCACTTTAGAAGAGGTGCTTCCTGCAATGAGGCCTGCCTGTAAATTTAGCCATGTATCAAAGCTGCCCTACCAGAAGCATCATTTCCAACATCTGTTCAGTGGAGGTGAGGCAGTGATGCTGCAAAAACATTCGAAGGGCACTTCCTGAAGAATAGTAATTCTAGGGCCTGGTCTACACTAGAAAGCTTTATCTGTAAACTTATGTCAGTTAGTAGTGTGGGGGGAAAAACCACACCCATAACCAACATACATATGCTGCCAAAAGCCCTAATGTAGATTCAGTTATACTGGCAAAAAAAATCGCATTATCTTAATCTGGTCAGAGGACTGGTTTAAGCTATACTAGCAAAAGAACTTTGTCAGCATAAACTGCATCTCCACTAGGAGGGGTTTGCCAGTATAGCTCTACTAGTATATCTGTACCCGCAAACCCTTTTAAGTGTAGATGTGGCTAAAAGTATTAATAACACGTTAGCTTGGTAGACTTAACAGATGTTCCCAGGAAGACACAGTAGGAGTAGTGAGAGAGGATGAAAAGAAAAATGAAATACAATGAAATGTGGCATATAGCAGTAACAACAGAGTTAGGATTAACAATGCAGCTCACTGCAGAGTGAAACAAATCAGGCTTTTGAGTCTTTTGTACAGCAGTTCACAAATATCTAATACTCAGGCTGGCTTCAAATACACTGCAGGTGGGATGAATTATAATCTCTTGACAAAACTCATACAACTGAAGAAAAGAGAGGATTACGTACTAAATTTCAAACCTTATGCCTACAGAAAGGCCCTGATTCTGCAAACCCACATGTCTGTAACTGCACACATGAAAATAGTTCCATTGAGCTCAACTGGCCTTCTTATGTGCATAATATTATGCATGTGCATCAGCGTTTGCAGTATCAGGATTTTATCCTGTATTTACACAACCTAGAGCTAATTAGCTAAATTACTCTTCCACAGATCAATACATCTTGAAAGGTTATAGGGGAAAAGCATTTGGCCAACTTTTTGTCATTAATTAAAAAAATATGAATGTATAACAAGCTTTAGTAATGTGGCAGATCCTAAATTCTATAGCAGCTTTCAGAAAATCAGCCACTTCAACCTGTGTTGTTTGACACTGCCATAGTTTGGGGAAAAGCTAATCTCTTGAAGAAGAAAAACAAAACAGTGCCTAAAAAAGTCAGTCAGCTTTTTTGAATGGTTCCACAAATTGCAACGTAGGTTTTCTAAAGTGTTCCACTCAGAAAACTAATGACTATGTAAATACCATATACACAAATAAAACATCCTAGAAATTCCATTCAACATCAGCCATCTTCATTCTACAGCTGCTGTTACTGAACTTGTATAAAAGATGCACATTACATTGTACCTAAAGGTGACAAGACACCACCTGACTCAATGCCGAAAAACAAAGCTGCAGTATACCAGTATTTCATCCTTACTAAAAATATGCTGGCTTGACTCATCAGGGCCAGTAATTTTAGACATCTCAGTTAGGGACCTATGTTGAGGTTGATTGCTGAGAAACCCCGAGGAAAAAAAAATTATGCCTGACTCAGTAATACAAAAATCTTTTTTCACTCTCTCTCTTTCACTAGCTAGAGGCAGTAAGAGCTCTAGTGAGACAACCAAAAAAAGTTGAGTACTGGACTAGTGGGAATAGTCATAGAAAAATCAAGCAGGAGTAACACAGATGTTTACATGAATATCACAAAAGCAGGGGCGGCTCTACCTTTTTGGCCGCCCCAAGCAGTCATGCGCGGGAGGCACCCCGGAGCCGCGGGAGCAGCGGACCTCCCGCGGGCATGACAGCGGAGGGTCCGCTGGTCGCGCGGCTCGGCTGGACCTCCCGCAGCTGCGGACGGTTCGCAGGTCTGGCGGCTCCGCTTGAGCTGCCGCAGGCATGCCTGCGGGAGGTCCAGCTGAGCCGCGGGAGGTCCACTGGTGCCGGGGGACGAGCACCCCCTCCGCAGTCATGCCTGCGGCAGGCCCGGTCGTCCCGGGGCTCCGGTGGACCTCCCGCAGGCATGACTGCAGCAGATCCGCCGGCCCAGCCTGCCGCCCCCCCGGGAAAGGGCCGCCCCACGCGCGTGCTTGCCGTGCTGGGGTCTGGAGCCGGCCCTAAACAAAAGGCATACAAATAAAAATATATACACTCAGAAGGAACAGCCAGAAGGTTTACGTTATTCTTCCTCTTTAATAAAACTTGAAGATCTGTTGAATTTCTTGAAAACTTATAAGGATTTACCATATTTGATAAAATAAATACATAAATAACTTTGCACCTGCAGTGCAGGAAGTAACTGCTGTTGGTGTTTAATTCTTACTGCCATTACATGCTGGCTGGGATGTGGGCCTTGAGATTTGGTCTGTGACGGGTGTGAACAATCAATGGTGACGGGCAAGTAAGCCAGAAGCCAAGCAAGCCAGCAGTAAGGTTTCTTCCTTTTTTCAGTTTCTAAAGATGGGGGCCTGGCTGGTTCCTTCCCAATGGAACTCCTCTCAGGAGCTTTTTGGCAAATCTGAAAGGGGCACTCAATTTCTGGGGTCACTAGCATCACCAGACAGGCTCCAATTAGTAACTTTTATGCAAACAACCTCCCCATTCCAGTAACTTCAGGCTAAGAAAATGCACAGATCCATAAATATACCTAATCAGTCATTCAGCAGATCCATAGCTATTTTGAGACATTTGAGGTTATGGTCAGGCCAGAGGCATTATCTCCACTATCCTAAAAAGTCATGACTGAAAAATTATTTCAAAAATGCAAAGCTAGCAAAGAGTTGAAACTAAAATAATAGGAAACACCAATGATACATTCTTTCTGCCATGCTCAGAGAGGGATAGGACTGCTTTGGGACAGGTTGGAGGGGAGGGGGAGAAGGAATCATCTTGAGAGAAATGAGCAGAAGAGTCTGTGCCCACTAGAACACATTCTCTCCAGAACCTGGAATAGAACCCTCAACTCCCGAGTCTCACCATTTCTCTCCTCTCAGCCATCTGTGAAATCCTCTGGCAAAATATCTCATCCCCTCTAGTGCTGGTCCACATAGAGAATGACAATTAACTAATGCTATCAGTTACTCTATTAGCTCAAGTAGCAGAGTTCTGTCCAGTGGATCTAAAGGTTCCAAAACTGCTGATAAAACATGATGGAATTTGTTGTTGTCAATATACATGTTTTAAAAATCTAATAAATTACACACCAAAACTATATAAAAGGAAATTAAGTTGCAAAATCAAGCACTCAAAAGTTTAGGAAATGCCAAAATTAAGGTTTAATGTGTAGTCAACTGAGTTATAATTCAGAATAACTATAATAACTGAATGCCTTTTAGTAGTGTATTAACATGACTAACATCTGTCAGGTATGGTTCATTCTTTCTTAACCTCTTCCCCAGGGGAAAATTGTGTGTGCAGTGTAGTGTCTTAGTTTGGTTTTATGTTGGAGTTTGTTTTAAATGTACCCATTATGTGTTTATATTAGAAAAGGCAAGTTTGAAGAAGTATGCCTTACATTTGGAGTGGAAGTTTTGTCATGGTTCTAAGTTCCTGTGGGAGTTTGTTCCAAAGTCTTGGTCCAGCATCCAAGAAAACTGTCTCCTGCACAGCTCAGCTTTACTGTTATGGTAGAAAGTTCCATTGTGCCTGAGAAACAGAGCTGTCAATCACTGTCTTCATCCCAGAGCTTTAGGTAACCTTTTAAATATGCTAATCCTCGACCATTGAGCATCTTGAAAATAAGGACCCAGACTTGGAATTTGACTTAATATTCTATAGTAGGGGTAGTCAATAGGCAGAGGGTGGGCCAAATATGAACCGCCAGACACTTCTGAATGGACCCCAGAATCTTTTTATTTACTTATTGTTATCATTTTTTTTCAATTTTCTCTGGGATCTGGACCTTGACTATATCCCGTGACAAAAATAACTATCCTGTTCTGTAGGAAACCAGTGTAAAGAGCAAAGCACAGATCTGATTTGCTCACAGTAGCACATGTTGCTGAGATGTGCTGCAGAGTACTGTACTAGCTGGACTTTCCTAAGGGCTGATGGTTTTATGCCCAGATATATTACATTGCTGTAGTCCAGACAGGAGGTGACAAAGACATGTATAATTGAGGCCAGGTCCACCAGCCAACTGGAGATGGCAGAAAGGGTTACTTATAGATGCTTCTACATAACAATTTAGTGTCAGTAAGGAATCTAGGAGCACTCCTAAACTACGGACCAAAGGAGACTGCACCATGGCTGCAAACGCTTCAAAGTGCTTTTCTTTGCCTGCCAGCATAACCTCTGTCTTGCTTGGGTTCAGCTTCAACCAGCTGTTATTCATCCATAAGCTAGTTTTGTCCAAGCACTGGGCTATCTTTGTGGTAGTGGTATGGTGGTAGTGAAAGATAGGTAGATTAGCATGTTGTTGACATTTGAGTCCATGTCATCTTACCAGTTCATCTAGTGGCTGCATATAGATGTTGAATAGGACTGGAGAAAGAACTGATCTTTGTGGGACTTCACGAAGTGAGGGATCTAGCAGCAGAGATGCAGTTTCACATCACTACTCTTGGGATACATCCCTCCAGGAAGGACTTAAACCATTTTATTACATTCCCCTGGACCATTACTACCTCTCTCAGACAGGACAGCAGTATCTCATGATCAACAGTGTCAAATACTGCAGTGAGGTCCAGAAAGATGAGAATGGATGTCAGTCCACCATACACTGACAGCAGGAGATCATCCATCAGAACTACTAGCACTGTCTCCATACCAAGAGCTGGCCTAAATTCAGATTGTGCCAGGTCTAGGATATAAACTTAAATTAGATGAGCTTGTGTGGCAACTTTCTTTATAAGCTAGCTCAGGAATGGAAGATTTGATACTGCGCAGTAGGTTGATAGAGCAGTATTTCCATTCACGTCCCTCTACACGCTGTTAGTATATCTGTGATGACTGGCTGTGATCTTGGTTCTTTGTAATAAAAGACCTGTTTCCAGGATCCACCATTTCCCTATGCATCGCCTCCGCTTGAGAGTGAAGCAAGGTGCTTTCTCCCTCCAGGAGCTAAACAGGTTGCCTCTGCCAGTCCGAGATAAGGATCAAGCTCAAACCCAGACTTGGGCCTGCATACTATGCTGCGGCTATCAGGTCATCACCCTGTGGGAAATTCTGCCATTAGAAAAAGTCCTTCATCAGCTCTTCATGCAGTCTTCTTGCTCTGATCCTGTTTCACTGACTTCAATCACTGACCTATCTGCCCTGCACTCTCTATATGCTTTCTAGTTAGTGGGAAGAAACTTCAAGATCATCATGATGGCAAGAGATACCTTAGAATGATATTCCAGGCTGCTAAAAGATCTGAAATTACTGCTCTTGGTCCTCAAATGTGCTACTTTTACCATGTATCATAGATGGGATAAAGGGAGAAGACAGCCATTGTTCCTGTAAGAACTTGAACTGAACCAAGCTCTGCAAGCATTCTGCTTAAAATATCTTCAAAGATGTGATAAAAGGAGAAGGCAGCCAGTCCTCCCACAAGAACTGCAGCTGCATAAAGCTCTGAGAACACTCTTATCATGATGTCACACAACAGCAAAAATAGCCTCAGTGTTTTTTTTCCACAGTGAACATATGCAGTGAAAGAGCAAAGTGACAGCTTAATCATTTACCTTTCTTTTGTTCTAGAATAGGCTTTTTCACTGTAGTTTACTGTGATACTACTGAAGAGAAGGAACAGTGGTAACCTTTGTTCCAGTTACAACTGGTTCAGCCTCAATGATCCAATTAAAACTTTCCTTCAGGGTCTCCAAATCCCAGCAAGAGGCAACTCTTCTCTCAACATCCTTCTTTGACTGGTGTTCAGAGATTTGGATGGGTGCCAATAGCTGGAAGGTCAGCACAGGAATTCCAAGGTCTGATGCTCAGCTTCTTGGGGAGCACCGTTTATTGTTGCAAATGATTGTGAAGATTTAAAAACAAACGAACTATGGACTTTTTTATAAATGGAAACGTCCACAGTAAGCTTCAGAATATTGCAACATATAACTCAGAAGCTTCAGCTAGTGCAGAATGCTGTGGCTCACTTCTTGAATAAGATGAGCCATTTTGAATAGAGTAACACGCCAAAGATCCTTCATCTGCAGTGGCTATGTATTCATTTTTCTGGGGAAAAAGATGTTAAGTTATAATTGATAAAGCCCTAAATCAAGTAAGAGTCCTAATCATCTGAATTTGATCTGACTATGGTAAACTGAAAACCTAGTTATCTGGGAGATCATCTCTTTTCTTGTGTTCTATACTATCAGGCTTGACTCCTCTCCCTGTTGGTCCACACTTTAAATGTTCCATAGCCAGAGACAGGACATTCTCAGTAGAGGCACCACATCTTTGAAACCTGCTCCTTCCAACAGTTCTCTGGAGGGTGAGTTTTGGTAAGCTTTATGACACAGTAAAAGGTTTTTGATTTACTGTTTTAATAATAGGGAATGGACATTTTCTTGTTAAGAAACAGGATGTTCCGTTATATATGGTTATATTTTATTGGTTATTTTTATTCAAGGAAGGCACCCAACTACCTTGAAGATAGACACCAAATAAGCATCCTGTAAAGAAAAAACATGCATTCAAAGTATGCATATTTTAACAAAGCTGCAACAATAAAATTGTTTCTTATGATGTAATCTGCTGCCCAAATAGTATGTCCAAAAGGCACAGAATACATTTTAGGGGGTGTTATGCGAGGGTGACTAAAAGCTAGGGTGACCAGATGTTCCGATTTTGTAGAGACAGTCCCGATATTGGGAGCTTTTTCTTATATAGGCTCCTATTACCCCCCATCCCCTGTCCCGATTTTTCACACTTGCTGTCTGGTCAGCCTACTAAAAGCCTTTCTTTGCACTTTCATAACCTGGTGCAGCTCTGTGCACGGCCTATCCCTCTGTGTCATGTTTAGGGCCCTACCAAATTCACTGTCCATTTTGGTCAATGTCACGACCAGAGGGTTTTAAAATTGGTCAATTTCAAGATTTCAGATGTTTACATCTGAAATTTCATAGTGTTGTAGCTATGGGGTTCCTGACCCAAAAGGGGATCTTGGGGGGTTGCAAAGCTGTTGTAGGGAGATCACAGGATTGCCACCCTCACTTCTCTGCTGCCTTCAGAGCTGGGCTCTGAAGACAGCAGCCGTGGAGCTTCCTGCAGCGGGAGGAGGTTCCCAGAGGTGGAGGTGAGTCCGATATCCCCCGTGCTGCTGGGAGAGCACCAGCCAGTGGCTCCCAGCTGCTAGTCCCGGCCAGTGGTGGATTATCATGGGCCCACAGGGCCAGTGTCCAGAGGCTGCATCCAATTTGGGGGGCCCCTGGAAAAATGGGCACCCTGAGCCCAGGCACCACAAGCCCCGAACCCAGCTCCAGGGCTGCTGCAGCGCAGAAGTGAGGATGTGCCACCCTCATTTCTGCACTACCTCTGGCGGTGGGCCTGATCTCCCCACCAAGAGTGGCCTGCAGGGGAAGGACACTCCTGTCTCTCCCCAGCCTGGCCCAGACTAGCAGCTATGAACCCCTGGCTGGGGTGCTCCCAGCAGCAGGGGGAGATCAGATTTCACTGGGAAGGGCTTATTTCACAGTGTGTAACATGTTTTTCATGGCCGTGAAATTGGTAGAGTCCTGGTCATGTTACAGCAACTTAAGGGTTGCAAACCATACAAGAAGTTGAAAACACAACCAAACACTGGCATGCCACAAAGGCAGCCTGGCCATGCCCACTTTCCTTTGACCACATCCTCTTTTCACTGCTTTACCAATAAAGAGCACCTAAAATGGCTCTATGCCATCAGAGGGATCACCCTTACAGTAGGCTGATTCTTCCTGGATTGGCTAGAGAAAATATAAGCTACCCTTTTGAAACTGTATGGATACTACTGAAGACTCAGTTGCAGATTCAGCCATCAGCTTATTATCCAGCCACTGGGGTCAATGGAAATCAAGCTTCAGTTTCTCAAGAGAGGCCAGCTACCTCGATTAGCCACTTTGCCTCTGAAACCATGTAAAATGTCAAGTGTGCTGAGCATGTTGTGTTGACACTTTGCACAGGAGTGAATTTCCCTCCCAGGGAGAAGAAACATTACAATAAAAAGAAAGCTAGCAAAACCTCTTGCTGCACAAAACCTTTTGCTGCACAGGTAACAAATACCTGAAGCAGGATTCCCCCAACAAGAGAAGCAATGTGGTAAGACAGCTAAGCCAATGACATCAGTACAAGGCCAGCACACTGCTGAAATGCAATCAGGTGAAAGGGGACAGCTACCTTGATGCCATTAGCTGTGATATTGATACATTACAGAAACAAAAACAGCATCACATTAACTTGCTCTAAGAAAGTAAAGAGAACACACCAGAAACTGTTAACAGCAAAAACGTTTGTGAGCTGGTCACATCTCCAAATCAGAGGTAGCCCTAGTAACAGAGTTGGAGAAGATATGCCATGAGGGTCCACAGTGCGCCTTCAGCAAGTCTTTCTCTGTATACATGAACATATATGGTGCTACAATCTTTTTATGTGCTGTTTAATCTTCCATAGTTTTTTCTAGCTCCACTCCTCACTTCACATTATTTTTATTATTCTTTGTATTCTGGTATGACCTTGGGGCCCACCAAAAATGGACTTCCATTGTACTAGGCACTGTGTAAACATAGCATAATAGTCCCTTCCTTGAAGAGTTTACAGTCAAGATAAATGAGACAGACACAAGGTAGGGGAAAGGGGTATATAACAAGGAGAATGATGGTTTGCTAATGTCATGTTCCACAATTTTCTTTTCACGCATCTGTGGGTGGCATCTTGTTTGGAGAATAGCTCAAAGGAAAGACAAAGAAAGGGAGAGGGGACATACTTAGAAGGGAGAGAGATAAGGGGCATCAGGGCAGGAAAGGAAGGAAAGAGGGAGGGAAAGATGGAGGACCGCTGGAGTGAGGCTAAAATTGAGAGACTGAGGGAGGGGGCAGCAGTGAGGATTGAGCAAACAGTCAGAGAGAACATCCAGAGTGAAAACTATAGAAAGGAGTGTGATGACAGCCGTGTTTGACATGTGCTGCAATACCTGCTAAGGCTGCTCCTTACATTTTCTCTTTCTGGATAGTTTCTTAAGCCTCAGAGCTGCTCCTCCTTGGAATTTCTTACTTTTCCAAGCCCATATAGTGGAGGTGGAGAGGACACCATATGGGTTCTAGTGCCATCAGAGAAAAAGATAGTTGTCATGTATGGCATTTTCATCTATCACTGCTGTTATAGCAGAACAATTATCCATTTCTTGTTTCAGCATAATTCTGGTGTATCAGGGTTGACAAGCCCAGGGAAAGAGAAATAATGTACAGGAGCCCCCAAAATGCCTGTAACATCTGTGTAAATAAAGTACCAGTATCTTCAGAAATAAATAAATTAAACTGATGAATACAAGACTGAAGTACAAGCTAACTATAAGCATAGAGAGCACTAACAGTCTGTGATAATAAAGAATGCAGTAAAGAGGCTAAAGGATAAAAGATGTTTCCATACAATTTATTTAAAGATTTGTAACTTATAATGGTGCTTTTCTTGCCTTTTTCACAGCAAATGAATAAATCGTAATTGAAACTGACCAATCTTGCCAGATCACTTCCAACTGCTACTGTGCCTGGAGCTGAGAGCCTGGGGGGGCAGCCAGGCTCCTGGGGGGGAGATCTGCACCTGGTTTCCAGTGCAGCTGACCCATTCCTGGTAGGGAGCGGGGAGCCAAGAAGCCTGGTGCAGCTACCCCGTTCCCGGTGGGCAGTGGAGAAGCCCGGGGAGGCGGCCCCATTTGGAGCGAGGAGCGGAGAAACCCAGTGAGACTGTCCCTTTCCCAGCTGGGAATAGGGAGCTGAGAAGCCCAGTGCGGTTGCCCAGTTCCCAGCGGGGAGTGGAGAAGCCTGGTGCGGCTGCCCCGTTCCTGGCTCTCAGCCCCCCACACTGGCCCTCTTAAGTCGGTGGAAGCACTTCTGGTGAGAATGCGCACCAATGACAGAAGAAAGGGTGTGTTGTGGACATGAACCATCACAGTAATTACTGCGGTGGCTGTAAGTCGACCTAACATAGGTTGACTTAAGTTTATAGTGTAGACAGGACAAGAGAAAGTACAGACTAGAGCTCCCTTTGCATCATGAAAGAATGATTTTTATCAGGTTTAAGGATTATTGAATAAATTCTTCATGTTCTTCATATAGCTTCTATATAGGAAAACATTTAGCAGTTTGATTTTTCTCTGTGATAACAAAGTAATAGTTAGATACCAGTGTTGTCTTTTGTACTATACACAACAATAATAATATAACGAAGCCACATGAGAACTGTGGGGTTCCCAAAACGATGTTTATTATATATACACAGCATCCAAGGTCTAGTTACATATATATATTATATATATATATATATTACTGCTCTCATTGGTTTCTAAAACACAGAAACTAGAGGACTCTCAAACTATTTAAAGGGATACTTCTCAATTCTATATACTACAAACATATTAGAAGCAGCAAAGAATCCTGTGGCACCTTATAGACTAACAGACGTTTTGCAGCATGAGCTTTCGTGGGTGAATACCCACTTCTTCGGATGCAAGCTTGCAAGTATTCACCCACGAAAGCTCATGCTGCAAAACGTCTGTTAGTCTATAAGGTGCCACAGGATTCTTTGCTGCTTCTACAGAACCAGACTAACACGGCTACCCCTCTGAAACATATTAGAAAAATCCTTTATTTATACATATATTCAGTGCCTGCTTGCTACTTGCTCAAGGAATTAATCATCAATAATGGTGGACGCCCACTTTATGTAGAACAAAATTATGGTGTTACCATTGTTTCACAATACCTGGTGACTACTTGAGTTGGAGATGATGAACATCCTGGGGAGGAGGTAGGTTCAGGAATGTATCTGAGTTTGGCTCTGATGAACTGTTTCATATGTATTCAGGTAAAATAGGTGGCTTGAGTCTGAAACTCCAAAATTTCTTGAGTATTATGAAAAGCATAAAGTGAGTTTGTTTATTATAGAAAGGAGACAAATAAGACATGTATATGAAATAAAGAAGGTAGATCAGGAACTTCCATTCTCCTTGTTTCATAACATAAGAACATGGAGACATTTAATGAAATTAAAAGGTGACAAATTCAAAACTGATAAAAAGAAATACTCTGGTAACAGCATAATTTACAATGGTAACAGCATAATTTTGTTCACATCTGCCTATTGTGGAGTTTCTTACACCTTTCTCTGAAAAATCTGGTGCTGGACACTGCTGGAGATGGGATACTAGACAAGATGGATTATGGGTCTGATCCAGTATGGCAACTCCTAAACTCCTATGCAATTTCACCTGTTCCTCTGATGGGATTTGTTCCATAGAGGAGAATCGAGTAAACAAAAGAGGACTTCAATGGCTCAGACACAGGTTTGATACAGGAGTGGGTGAGTGAGATTCTGTGGCCTGCGTTGTGCAGGAGGTCAGACTAGATGATCATAAAGTCTATGATTAAACTTGGATAGTGCTATTTCTCTTTTAGAATGTCCCATGACGAATTAAAGAGCAGATAACTTGGGTGACTAGACTAGCAGAATTGAGAAGGGAAAAGATTGGATGTCACAGAATGGCAAGGTAGGGTCTGTCTCTCAATTGCAAAGCATCATGGACTACAGTATATGTGCAGTGGATGTTGGGGAATCATCTGGCCATATCCTTCCTGAGGGAAGGTATGTATTAATGTGAATGTTATCAGTGGCTAAATGCCATCTTGTATTTCTCCCAATCTGCCTAGAAAATAATGGGATGAAAACTTTGTCTCATTAGAAGAATGAAGCGCAATGTAAACTTTACCTTTTCATTACCCAATCTATGTCTAACTCAGACTAAAATTCCAAACAGATTCTGTTGGACAATAGTGAGATCTCTTCCAACCCTAATCTTCTATGATTCTCTGATTACAGGCAGCAGGCTTCATGTATTTTGAAGCCCTATGGAGGTGCAAGTAGTCCCCCACTTAATTATCACACGTTATTTTGTCTTGCCAGAAAATAGCCTCCACTTTGACAACCATCTGCTTCCAAGCTGCAAAGTATCAAGGCCTATCATTCCCTCTGTACAACTCTGACTCCTTGGTATAGATGAGCACAACGCTGTACTAGGAGTTCTCAAACTTTTTCACGGTGTGGGCCCCACATATAATGTGTCTCATGAACCACTGCTCATTCACAATTTCATTGACCACTTCTCCAACCCAGCCTTTCCCCAATAGCCCCACCAAGATAGAATATTTTAAAACAAAAACCCAATATAGAATTGAGGAAGGGTAGTGAGAGAGATCTTCCTGTGTTTACTTTAATTCATTTGTAAACTATTTTTATAAAATCATGGTGATGGGCACAGTATCCACAGAACCTATACAGATAAGATAGGGGCCATAATTAGTGCTGGTTGGAAATTTTCTGATGAAATAGCATTTTGTTGGAAAATTCAGATTTGTCAAAACCAAAATGTTTTGTAGAAACATTTGGGTTTTGACTAACTTCTACAGAAACACAGGAAGGTTTCCATTGGAAACCTGTGTGGTTTCCTGCCAGCTCTCCTGGCAAGCTGCGGATGACCCTAGGGCTTCCAGGCTCCCTGCCCCGGAACTGAAATCCTGAGTGCCCTGGCTGAGCCAAGAGCCTCAAATCTTGGGAACCAGGACTGAACTTAATTTTGAAATTTTGAAAAATTGAAAAATTTTGAAATTTTTGAAATGAAACATTTTGATTATTTCTATTTTTCTTGCTGAAACTGAATGAATTTAGAAACAAACTATTTCTGAATTCCCATGGAACACCTACAAACCTCTGCACATCTGTCCATGGTTCAAGCACCTGAAATCAGGATGACTCAGAGAACAGTAGAGTCCTAGATTCTGCCACTCTACTGCAGGACCATATTTAATTTAATCAAGCAGGCCTAGTGGATATGAATCACTGTTTCAGTGCACAGCTGAAAAAATGGAGACTGTTCAGTAGTCTGTTAGAATGTTTCTCCCATTTAAATCTCTTTGTCTTATTTTAGTTTAGTTTATCTTTGCTACAGAGTTAATCTGAGATAAACTCCAGTGTTGCCCCTAAATTGATCCTTTCCCCACACACAAACTCTTGTGGGTGATACATTTAACTCAAGCTGGCTGGCGTATCAGAGGGTATGGGCTACAGCTCGAGTTAGCACAATTCCTCAGCTGCTAATAAAATCACTCTGTGAAGCTCAAGTTTTACTTTGCAGTGTGGCCACTCTGTTGAGCTAGGCTAATTTGAGAGCAGTTAAACCTGAGTATAGGTAACTCAAGTTAACTTTCCAGTGAAGAAACAGGGATAGTCCACAAGAGCCACTAATAACACTACAACTTTTTGGAGGGCCACTGGGATTATACATGATAAAATGTTCATAGTATTGCCACTGTCATCCTATACTGTATCTGACTAAGACCAAAGGTCCCTTATATTTCTGTTTAATGCTGCCAGATTCAGTTATCTGCAGAGCTTTCCATAATGGGAGCAGTGAGAGTCTACAGGAAATCAAGGGAGGAAGCCTGCTATATTACAGCTCTGCCACTTGTTCTACAGCTTTGCTTCTTTGTGTAGATATAATCTTACACCTATCTGTCTACTATTGGGCAGGGCATTTTCTTTAAAATAATGATGACATTGGGTAGTTTCCAAATTATAGTGCCATGTTCCCACCACTACAGTTGAGGATGGATTTCCTTTAAATATTTTGAAATTGATTGGCACTTCCTATCGAAAGGCGCTTTCATAATAGTTTCCTCTGTTGCTTTTCCACATAAACAATTGCTGTCATTGTCAGAGGATGTTATCTGATTGGTAAGAGGATAGGTTTGTGCAATTTTGAGTGGGACAGGAGGTGTTAGCCAGACATCCATATTAATATGTGGCCCACAATAAACAATATCTGGGAAACTTTAGTCAAAACATTTCTTGAAATAATAATAAACTGATTTTGATGGGTTTCCTTTGTGAGGATCCCCTCGTATGCAGCTGGGGCTTCTGCTCTTTGTTTCTAGATTATTGTAGGTCACCTGCCCTAGCTGGTTACTAGGTTTGGGGTGTTTTTCAGATTGTATGTGTGCAAATGTGTCCACTGTATATACCATAGAATGTAGGCATAGATAGTGAGTGGGTGTCTTCATGCATATGGGCAAGTGTTTGTGTGTGGGTGGATAAATAAATAGGGTATATGTATGTGCATGCCCGTATATAGTAGGTGTGTATACTGATATTCAGTATAGCACTTCTTCCAGCAGCCCTCACTCACTTACATTCTTGTACTTCACAACCGGGCAGAAGCTGTGACAATAGTGGTGAGATCCAAGCAGCAAGCACATCTCTTCAGTCACTGTAGAATGAGTTTGGAGTGTGACTTTTAATGGTATTTGTGCTCCTAAGTCACTTAGTCATTTTTGAACATTTCCCATTATGCGCCTTCTTCCTCTCTCGCTCAGTGGGAACCTCAGTATCCCAGAGAGGGAAGGGAGACCTGACAAGACCAAGCACATTTGCATAGAGAGAGACAAGGCAGGTGGTCTGCTCCATGTGGGAGGTGCCAAGACTAAAGGCAGAACACATGCAAGGGGTGGGAAAATGAATCACATTTTGCACACCACCTCTGCATTTGAAGTGTCTACAAAGAGGGCTGCAGGGGTCTATTTTTCCCTTCAATTAATAGTTAGTTTCTTGTTCATTGTTAAATGAAAGCAATTCTTTTTGTGACTCATTAGCTCTGACACTTGCCAGTCATATCCTGAGCAGAAAGAGAATATTTCTCAGTGGAAGAAATGTGCCAACCAGATATCTAGAAGTCAGTCTGCATATGTACTCAACATTACAGAGCTGATGTCTGTGCAACCATAGATGAGGCCTTTGGCTGTAGAGTCCTTGGGCCAGTGCCAGGACAGTGGCAATAGGTGCTCCCTAGGTCTACCTCATAAAGTCCAACTGGACTTAATTTTGTGGTACTTCTAGGCATAGCACAGATTGCAAACAGGTATTCTTCAAAGAAATGCAATTTACAAGGTAGGACCAATATCTCCCTTTTTCCATTTTCTGGCTGTTAGTATGTGGGAAAAGAGAGTAACAGAGGACTTCTTTTGTATGGGCATTGTCCATCACTTGCTACTGTATGTCTTTTGAAGATTATTTGAAAAAATTTGGCTGAGCAGGCCTTACACTCAGCTAGATGTATGAATTGTTGTAGCCCTGTCGGTCTCAGGATGTTAGATGTAGTGGGTGAGGTAATATCTTTTATTGAACCAGCTTATGTTGGTGAGAGTGAGAAGCTCGGCTTGTCTCTCTCACCAACAGAAACTGGTCCAATATAAGATATTACCTCACCCACTCCCTTGATGACATTTCTCTGGCTGTAAAGTGAGAAATTTTGAATATTGCATCTGATTAATTGCAAAAATTCAGGAAAAGCTCTAGGCATCAGTGAGCATTTCTCCCCTGATTTGGGGAGGGAGGGGGATTTGGCTGGGAGGGGTGAGGATTGGGACACCCTGATATAGGGACTTTGGGGGGGCACATAAAACCCCTGGAGGGAGAAGATTGGGGGACCCTGGTACAGGAGGAAGGAAGGAATAAGGGGCATACATGCAGCCCCTTACATGGGGGAGAGAACATGGAACCCTGGATGTGGGAAAGGGAGGTACACAGAGCCCTTGGCATGGGAGGACTTGGGGATCACACAGAGCCTCCGACATGGGGAGGAGAACTGAAAATCTTGATATGGGGTAAAAGGAGGGTTTAAGGGAAAATGAGGAAAGGGGGAAAGTGGAGAATTTGGGCACACACAACCCCTGGCATGGGGGGAAGTATTGAGGGACCCTGGCTTGTGGTACGTAAAAAAATATGACTGGAAGTGAGAGAGAATGAGGATTAGAGGATTGGCCCAAAAGAAAACTGATGAGATTCAACAAGGACAAGTGCAGATTAGGGGGCTGGAGCACATGATTTATGAGGAAAGGCTGAGGGAACTGGGATTACTTAGTCTGCAGAAGAGAAGAATGAGGCGGGATTTGATAGCTGCTTTCAACTACCTGAAAGGGGGTTCCAAAGAGGATGGATCTAGACTGTTCTCAGTGGTAGCAGATGACAGAACAAGGAGTAATGGTCTCAAGTTGCAGTGGGGGAGGTTTAGGTTGGATATTAGGAAAAACTTTTTCACTAGGAGGGTGGTGAAGTACTGGAATGGGTTACCTAGGGAGGTGGTGGAATCTCCTTCCTTAGAGGTTTTTAAGGTCAGGCTTGACAAAGCCCTGGCTGGGATGATTTAGTTGGGGATTGGTCCTGCTTTGAGCAGGGGGTTGGACTAGATCACATCCTGAGGTCCTTTCCAACCCTGATATTCTATGATTCTATAGGACACAAGATTTGACCTTACAGCGGCACACTGTACCGATGCAGCTGCACCGCTGTAATATCTCTCGTGTAGCTGCCCTATGCTGACAGGCGAGAGCTCTCCCATTGACATAATTAAACCTCCCCCAATGAGTGGCAGTAACTATGTCGGTGGGAGAAGCTCTCCCCGACATGTTTTTTCACACCCCTGAGCGACATAAGTTTTGCTGACATAAGTGGTAGTGTAGACATGGTCTAAAATCTCACTTAATTTGTGGGAAAGGATTTCCTGGTTAACAGAAACCTGCCTATTACTACAGCAGCTGAAACCTACAAAAGCATTGAGAAATGTGAAGATTAGCATACAATGTATAGAACAGTATATTTATCATAGCTACTGAAAATAACAGAAACTGATTAATAATATATATTGAAGAAAAAGTGAACTACATTCATTTTATTTCTGGGTAACTGTGAATGAAAAGTAGAACTGGAGCTGCAACACAATTGTCTGAGGAAGGAATGCTATAGAGTTGCCCTGGATGTGTTGGAAATAGAAGGTTATAGAAGCAGCTGTAGCAGGGAGACCTGAAGTAGGGAGTTCTGGAAAGAGAGCCTGGAGTTGGGAATTCTGTCTTCCCATCCATAAGGAAAGGGAAGTTTTCAGTTTATATTCATGCAGAGTTTTGTATGTTTGTACTCTGTCCACTTTTCACAGCTCAAAAGAAAGATAAAGGAAATGTTGGCGGGGAGTACTAAACGGGTATATAGGGTAGTTCTGAAGAAATGCATTGTCCTCTTAACCTTCCTGCTGGGGAGACAAGCTGGTCATATGGAATGTCAGCTTTTGTCCATTGACAGAAGGACTAGGTGATGTAACCCTGGCAAAGGTACACTAAGGGCTTCTCTTCACTACCAGGTAGATCAACGCTGCTGCTATTGATGCAGCAGGTATTGATTTCACGGGTCTAGTGAAGACCCACTAAATCGACGGCAGAGTGCTCTCCGGTTGAATCCTGTACTCCAGCTCCCCAAGAAGAGTAAGGTAAGTCGACGGGAGAGCGTCTCACGTCGATGCAGCGCAATGAAGACACTGCGGTAAGACAACCTAAGCTACGTCGACTCCAATTACGTTATTCACATAGCTAGAGTAGTGTAACTTAGGTTGACTTACCCCGGTAGTGTAGACAAGGCCTAAGTGACTAAACTCCGTAACCTAATGCTGTTGTCACAGTTAATATTGAAGGCTGATGTTCCTGTGGTTTGTCCTTGAGAGACTTAAGAAAGGTTGTTCAGTTCCTCCCCCCAACCTTACCTTTGGAAATGGTTTTAATAAGTAGTCCTTTTCCTGTGGAAAAAGGGATTTACCAATACTTCCAATGTGGCCAGATAGAGAACCAAAATTTTGACTATGTGCTAAATATTACAAAAACATCTTGGTCCACTTTAAAAAAGGCAAATTGTCTTTGAAACCCCTAATGCTCTTTTGTTTTCTGAACAACAGAAAACCCATAAAGGGGACACAACAGAAGCAGCACTTTATAAATTAATGAGCACATAAATGTATATATAGCAGACTATAAATACAGTGTGAATATACATGTATATGTTAATATATATTTCATATTGTATTTGTTTTTGTGCACCATGTATTAGACATAGATTACATATAAAGTGGAATACAAAAGAGACTGTGTGCATAATATAATAGAATCAAATTATATAAGTGAGGATTAAAGAGAGAAACCTATTTAGACCATTCATTTTGGTAGCAGATTTCTTGTTTGGGGCTAAGAACTGAAGAACTACTGTATGACTGGGTTCACCTTACATTTATTAGTAAATTGATTACATTCATCTCACTGAATATCTATGTAAAACATAATAATAATAGTCTGAGCTGTTGGCTCCCAACATCTGACATCTGGTAGAATCAATATAGCATAAAAATAAATGTTTATTGAAAGCTGGAAGTTACCCCTGAAATTCATTTTAGAATTTCAGATATCTATGTTGGAACTGTTATACATTAGTGATCAATTCACTAACTCTGAATTGTACCTAGAGGTTTGACCCTAGCCTTTGCTTTCTCCTCACCTTTATTACTTCTGCTGCTTTTGTGCTGCTGAGTGTCTTTCCACTTAAGTTTATCCCCTTCCTTTAGTTCTGCTTAGAAAATCTGCTTCTTTCCTATCCAATCATATGACTCTTTGTATATATTGAATTTAAGTAATATATTATTAAAGGGTAGATTATGCCTACCCCTTACATGGCTGCTTTATGCTGGACTACATGCCACTAATCAACCCCTTCCTTGTGACCATTCTTCTTGTTTTGTTGTTCCCTTTTCTTGATTCCTTCCACTCTCGACTTTGTGCCTGTTTCCACATTGCTCCCTATAACTGCAACAACCACTGAACATCTTCATCTTCCTCCAAATCCTTCTCAAACCCTGTTTTTGCTTTTGTTTTCCACCACTGATTTCCATTCATGGGCTCTCTACTCCTGCCCTCTTACCCTACCTCAGTTTATATCTAAAAATACAAGACATGATATGATTTGCTTGCTGTCTAATAGTCACATTTTTGTTTATTTTAGCCCTAATCCCTCCTCTTCATACCACCTTCGCTGACTGTTATCTTCATGATCTATGTTTATTTAATTTATATTGCAATATCTTCAGGACAGGGACCCTATCTTTAAATCTCTGGAAAGTGTTTAAATAATATAAATGAAGAGAAGAGGAGTGGGTGTGGTAAGAGGTGCATCAGATTTTTAGATCAGGAAATGAAGAAAGTACAAAACAGAAAGGGATTTTCTTAATAGTAAAATACTATCATCCTACAGGAGAGAGGGAAGTTAATGTTTGATCCAGAGGAGGACAAAATCAAGAACACTATCCCGTCTCCAGGGTATACTTCTGAAACTCAAATAGTTTTTCCATGTGAGTTGGAAAGATCCTACTTCTTCTTAACCCTTTAACCAGTTAAGTGCCTAGACCTGTAAAATCCACTCTGTTATGAGCCATGAGTAACTGTTAGAGAATGGGACTGATGGCACCACAAGATAGCTGCACAACTTCCACTCCATGCTGTGTTTTCATTAGAGGGGATTTTCCTCTTTTTAACCCGATTCCTACTAATGTGTTTTAGTTAATCTTGATACATTCTTCACATAATTGATATATAGGCTTGCATCTGGCAGATTTCCTCTATACAATTCTCTTGGCAGGGAATAAAGATAATTCACCTTCATGTACCCAGTTCCCTTCTTCATATACATACATCCTTACACATACCCTTCCTTTCTCTAAATTAATGATATTTTTATTACGTCACCCATGACACCAACAGGTTTACAGAGATTATACTTAGCAGCATGTCTGTTTCATTACAGTTTATGGCATGGTTTTACCTCTTTCTTCCAGTATAGTCTCTAATAGAGGAATTGATTTTAGAGACAATGTTATAATTCATTATAAAACACCCAATAAACCAAAACCTCTTAAAATGCAATGTTCTGTTGGCAGAAGCACTTTGGGAGATGGCCAAAAATTTACATTAGTACTATGCACTTTTTTCACAGGCAATTAAGAGCAAAAGCATTTCAGCTGAACTAACAATTGCTTGCCTGACTTAATTATGCATTTCTGAATTCAGAGAAGGAAGGAAAGCGGGATGCTTAGTTGGAAACAGACCTATGAGATTTCAGTGTTCAGTTATTTGTTGTGGCAAGGTTTTCAGTATGAAATGCACTGGATAAAATGAGGAGTTCAATGTAAACAAATGAATTGAGCTTCTTTAACCACATCACTTCTATATCTGTAGACCTTTGATATGAACATCTGCTCAGTAGCAGAAACCACACCCACCAAGGTGGCTCCTAACAGGGTAACTGTGATAGTTCAAGTTGACATCCCTTGTTTTGGGTTTCACATTGTTCAGGACAATGTGGAAATGTCCTGTTGTATAGATGGACACAAGCAGTGCCCCAGAAATGTCTAGGCAATTCTCAATGGGACACTATGCATAGGCTGTCTTGTCTAACGGTCGCAGCTGGGCTGAGGTCTGCCCACCAGTGATGGAAGATGCCGAGCCAGAGTTAAAGGAATCGCAAATCCAGGTTCTGTAAACAAGAGTCAGAGACCAGAAGTCACAGGTAGTATCAGTTTAGAATCAAGAGGCAGGAATCAGGGTGCAACTCAGGCTGGAGTCAGAGACCAGAGATGAGGAGACCAGGCAAAGTCCAACATAGTAATAGGTCATGGTCTGTACAGTTGCCAAGACAACTTCCCGGGGTTAAGTAGGGGCACTTGGCCAATCAGAGGACCGCAGGGTACTGTCATTCTGGGTCTCATGGACGGTACTTCCTGGGGTGCCTGTTCTGCACAGTGCTCCCCGGCTATCTCTCTGCAGGGACTTCCAGTGACACTGTGGGAATATCAGCCACCCCCAGCTCTGCAGATTTGGGTTCTAGTCCCCAGTAGGGTTGCCAGGTGTGTTTTTTGACCGGAACACCCAGTCGTAAAGGGACCCTGGCGGCTCCGGTCAACACCACTGACCAGGCCATTAAAACTCTGGTCGGTGGTGCAGCGGGGCTATGACAGGCTCCCTGCCTGCCATGGCTCAGTGCAGCTCCCAGAAGCAGCAGCATGAACCCCCTCCGGCTCTTAGGTGTAGGGGCAGCCAAGGGGATCGGTGAGCTCCCTTGCCCCAAGCGCCAGCTCTGCAGCTCCCATTGGGCGGGCACTACAGCCCAAGGGTTCCCCGGAGGGGGCAAGTGGGGCAATTTGCCCCAGGGGCCGTGCAAGCCCTGGCCTGGGGGTGGTCTGGGTCTTTGGCCAGCATTTCGGCGGCAGGGGGCCCTTCAGTGCTGCCGAAGACGCAGAGCAACTGAAGGGCCTCATCGCCAAAATGCCCCGCAAGCCCTGGCCCAGCGGCAGTCTGGGTCTTCAGCGGCATTTCGGCGGCAAGGGTGCCCTCAGTTGCTCTGGGTCTTCGGTGGCATTTCGGTGGTGGTGGGGGGCTCTTCAGTGCTGCCGAAGACGCGGAGCAACTGAATGGCCCCCCGCCACCGAAATGCCGTTGAAGACCTGGACCGCTGCTGGGTGAGTACAAGCGCTGCAGCTCTCCCGCTTTGCCCCAGACCCCCTGAATCCTCTGGGAGGCCCTGCCACAGCCAATGGGAGCTGCAGGGGTGGTGCCCGCTGACAGGGCAGTGCACAGAGCTGTCTGGCCACCACTCCGCATAGGAGCTGTAAGGGGGACATGCCATTGCTTCTAGGAGCTCCTTGAGGTGGGAGCTGCCCGGGGCCTGTACCCCTGACCCCCTCCCATACCCCAACCCCCTGCCCCAGCCCTGATCCCCCTCCCACCTGCCAAACCTCTCGGTCCCAGCCCAGAACACCCTCCTACACCCCAAAACCCCTCATCCCCAGCTCCACCCCAGAGCCTGCACCCCCAGCCAGAGTCCTCACACACCCCCGGAACACCCTCTTACACCCCAAAACCCCTCATCCCCAGCTCCACCCTAGAGCCTGCACCCCAAAACCCCTCATCCCCAGCTCCACCCTAGAGCCTGCACCCCCAGCTGGAGTCCTCACACCCCCTTGCCCCCCAACACCCTGCCCCAGCCCAGAGCCCCCTCCCACACCCTGAACTCCCCATTTCTGGCCCCACCCTGGAGCCCACACCCCCAGCCGGAGCCCTCACCTCAACTCCCTGAGCCAGCCCAGTAAAAATGAGCAAGTGAGTGAGGGTGTGGAGAACGAGCAACAGAAGGAGGGGGGATGGAATGAGCAGAGGTGGGGCCTCAGAGAAGGGGAAGGGCCTCACAGGAGGGGCGTGGCAGGAGGCGTGGCAAGGGTGTTCAGTTCTGTGGGAGTAGAAAGTTGGCAACCCTAGTCCCCAGGCCTTTACACACACTAAGGAGAACCAATGGGGATGTGATATCGCTTGGCCTTTGGGCACAAATACAGCCCAAATCCACATGTCCATTGACCTGTATAGGGCACTGAGCAGTAGACTGTCTGTTGTTGATGCTCAGTAGCAGGTAGGGATGGCCTCTTTTACAAGACAAAAAACAAAGAGGAGGAAAGAGTGTTCAGTTTTCAACATAAGAAAAAATTAATATTGGGTTGCCCCAGGAATCTGTGGTGTTTAATGCCTTTATCATTCATCTGGAGGAGGGGTTGCATAGTGAGGTGGCAAGAACTACAGCTGATGGAAAATCTGGGTTCCTCAAAATTCTGAGGCACTTTAAAGGAACCTAACAAAACTAGGTGAATGGACAGCATGATAACAGATGGAATATGTGCTACTAAATGCAAGGTAATGCATATTAAAAAGAATCATTTGAACTACTCCTACACATTGCTGAGTTCTAAATTAATTGTAACCACTCACGTGAAAAATTGATGTCATTGTAGACAACTCAATGAATTGAGCTCTCCTCTGTGTGTAGGTATAGCCAAATAAAGCAAATAAAATGTTAGCATGTATAAGGAATGGGAGAGAAAAAATTAATGAATATACACCTCTACAACGCTGTCCTCGGGAGTCAAAACATCTTACTGTGTTATAGGTAAAACTGCGTTATATCGAACTTGCTTTGATCCACTGGAGCGCACAGCCCCGCCCCCCTGGAGCGCTGCTTTACCGCGTTATATCTGCATTCGTGTTATATCGGGTCGCGTTATATTGTGGTAGAGGTGTATTATATCATTCTACAAATCAAAGGTAAACCTTCTCCTGGAATACTGTGTTCAGTTCTGGCCACCTTATTAAAACAATTCAACAGACATAATCAGAGGTAGGTCATGAAAATGATTAGATGTTTGGAAAGACTTCCATATGAAGAAAGGCCACAAAGATTTGAGACTGTTACATTTAGAAAGAGATGACAAATAAGAGAACAAGATAAAGGTGTACACAATAATGAATGGTGTAGGGAAGGCAAATCTATCTATCTAAGGTACTGGTATGGCCCCCATTACTGAAGTAGTTCAGCACCCCACATTCTTTAATGTTTTTATCCTCACAACAGAACTTTGAGGTAGGGAAATTATCTTATTTCCATTTTACAGATAGGGAAATGAGCCAGAGAAAGACTAAATGACTTACCCAAGGTCATACAGGGTGTATGGGGAGAGAAGGGAACTGAACCCACATTTCATGAGTTACAAGCTAGCATTCTAACTATTGGACCATCCTTCCTCCATCAGCCCCTCCTATTTACCCTTTCTCACTATTCAAGAACAAGATGACATTCAGTGAAATTGAAGGGTAATGCATGTAAAATTGATACAAGGGAACATTTAACATGATTAACCTATTGAACTCATTGCCATCAGATATCATTGAGGCCAATAGTTTAGTAGGATTAAAAAAGGATTAGATATTTATATGACTAATGAGAACACGGACGCTTACATTAGACGGGGGAAAATTAGGAGGAATATTAATCCTCATTCTTCAGGGCATAACTCAACACCCAAGAGCTGATGGAGTTAGGAAGAAATTTACCTAATGGGCAAGTTATTACATTATTGTCCACTACAATGTTGTTTGCTTTTTTTTTTCTGAAGCATCTGATACTGGCCACTGACAGATACAGAACACTGGAGTAGGTAGACCATTGGTTTGATCCTGCATGGCAATTCTTATATTTCCAGATACAAATGACCTGAGTCCACTGATGGACAGGGCAATGAGATTTCCTTATTTCCAACTCCTTTGTGTTTCTCACATGGAAAGCCATTTCATAGACTCATAGACTTTAAGGCCAGAAGGGACTATCATAATCATCTAGTCTGACCTCCTGTACGCTGCAGGCCATAGAACGTCATGTACCCATACCTGTAGTAGGCCCATAACCTCTAAGTTACTGAAGTCCTCAAATCTTGAATTAGAGACTTTAAATTACATAGACAGTACCATTTACTGTAGTTCAGACCAGCACGTGACTGATGCCCCAGGCTGTAGAGGAAGGTGAAAAACCCTCAGGGTCTCTGTCAATCTGACCTGGGGTAAAATTCCTTCCCAACCCCCAATACGGTGATCGGTTAGACCCTGAGCATGTGGACAAAACCTACCAGTCAAACACCTGGAAAAGAATTCACTGTAGTAACTCAATGCCTTTCCCCTCTAGTGTCCCATTTCCAGCCATTGAAGATATTTGCTAATAGCAGTCATGGATGGCCCATATGCCATTGTATGCAATCTCATAGCATCCCTTCCATAAATTTATCAAGCTCAGTCTTTGCCCGTTGGAAGGCTGTTCAATCTGGAAACTTGATTTGTTTTTTTTACTTTTTCGTTTGCCAAAATTTTCGGTTTTGGTTTGATGCAAAACATTTTTTTCTTTGCAGAATTACCAGGTAACTGAAAAGTCCATTATTCAGAGACCTGGCATTCTGGCAGCTAATCAAGATAGACAGAAAGAGAGGTGACTGCATTCTTTTCAAATAGCACTGTGTACATGTCCAAAATATGCCACATTGTATCACAAAAGAAAACAATGTAAAATCAATTAAGCAACAAATAATTTTTTTCTCTCTCCCTCAGATAGGAAGGAACATAAGTACTTTTACATCTGGGATCTGTGCAGGCAATTAAATAAAATGTTTTCTTGTGTAATAAAAACCAAGGAAAGATTTTAAATGTTCTAATATTCCAAGACTCTGCTTCTCTCCTGCTGTCTCTCTTGCCCTAAAATGTTCTGATCTCTTCATGCAGATAATCAACGTCACAATGATTTCTACAGGCACTGCTTTTGTTAGATGAGCCAATCATAGAACAGAAACAAAATCACATGCCTTAGATGATCCAATTGCACAGTGCAAATAGCAATTAAGAATACTTGCACCAAACAATTTGTATGCATCCATAAACTGAAAATGATTTGCACAAAACCATGTTATGATTATAAATAGCAATAAAATAAAATTTGTAAAAATAAGAGACTGTTCACAGATAATCCAGAAATGTGGAAACGTACTGTCACAGAGCCACAAGACTGGTGCTCTACGCCCTCACCTTTGGAACAGTCTCTAGGAGTGTCAAACTCCATATGGGTCTCACTCTTCCTCCAGGGTAAGCCACATGGCTTCACTGCATTCTTAGACTGGACCTCTGGGTTTTCAAGAGTCCTGCTTCATACAGTGAGCTCCGTTCAGAGAGCCCAACTGAGACAGAGTGTTGATGGAGACTTGTATGCTCTTCAGGGATTAATGCACCTCACCAAGCATTTGTAATGACACCAAACAGCATTGTCAAAAGAGTTGGGTTTATTAGTCAGCTGGAATACAGCACAGGAAGTCCTTAGGGTAGCATACAGAACTAAAGGTTAAAGCATAGTCCAATCTGGTTAGCCCAGAGCCCAGCCAAACTCTAGTGGACCCCTTTGTTCAAGCTCTGTCTATCTCTCCATCTGACCTCCTTGGTCTGACTCCAGGTGAGAGCCCCAACTCCCTTCAGTAGCCAACTCATATCCCCCACCTCACACCTGTCCAGTCCTTTGTTCTCCAGCTGAGAATTGCTACTCTAGGCTTGTCTAAACTTAAAACAGTGCAGCTGCAATGTTGTAATGTTTAAGTAAAAACATTACTTATGCGACAGCAGGGCTTCTCCCATCAGTATAGGTAATCCACCTCCCCAAGAGGCAGTAGCTAGGTTGACAGGAGAATTCTCCCATCAACCTTGTGCTGTCTACACCAGGGGTTAGGTCGGTTTAACTCATTGTTTAGGGTTGTGGATTTTTCAGACCTCTGAGCGACATAGTTATATCGACCTAATTTTCTAAGGTAGGCCTGCTGAGAGGTGGGGAAATCTTCTCTGTGTGTGGGTGGTTGGTAGGTGTCAATGTCCTGGTGACTGGATTTGCCATTGTCGTCTCGGATGCTCCATTGCTATAGGGACTAATGCCTAGACAGCTAGGTTACACTCAGATCCATGTCTCTTAGCCTGCCCTGAGAGCACAGTCCTTTTCCACCCCACTGTAACAATGCAGCATATGGGGGAAACTGAGGCACACACCGGCTTCATGAAAATACCACAGAAAATTCCCACTTTGTCACAAGGGCCTGAATAATTTATTGATTCAGAGGTTTTCACTGAGGTCTCATCAGCATAATGAATTCAGTTGCCCACTTGTTGAGAACAGATTCTCAGAAAGACTGGATTCTGCTATGCTCACTAGAGGAGCCAAATGAACTTCCTAATGCAGTAGAGCATACTTGCTAACAAATTGCGCACAAGATGGAGTACAGTGTGAGTACAAGAGATTGAATTACATCGATGTTTGGGCATTCAACCTGGTTCTTCCAAGGTGATTATTTCTATCCTGCTAGACTGCACTATTCTGTAGAACATTACATCTTTCTGCACAGGAAACACAAGAGAAGCTTCTGCCCTGAGCAACACAGTATGTTGTAAAGGAAGAGGTAAAACATCTTTAGGCTCTGAGGAGTGCAATTAAAACACCTCCCAGGAAGAAAATAACATTCTGAAGTGTCTATTAGTTAATTAGCTTTTTATTCGTTTGTTCTTATCGTCTGCTAGAAGATCAGAAAATCAATGAGGGCAACAAACATTCTCATCAGCAGGAAAATCAGGAGGTTCAGAAGAAGCCATAATGCTTCTGATTGTGGAAGAACTTTTAGTTCTTGGGGGTGAGTCTAGGCTCTCTGAAAGAAACTGTTCTATGAATTGTTTGAGAAAATCCAGTTGTAAACACAGATTGATTTACTGTGCCCTTTGGACAATCGGGAAATGCTAGTGGCAAAAGCCTAGCTCCAGACTCTACACCAGATCCTTCCAATAACTGTTTTTTCTAGTCTGAAGAAAATAAATCTGAGTTAAGACAAAATATTAAACCAACTGCCTGTACTCTTAATTAGTAAGCCAATCACAACATGCAAAACTGCTTGCCATCTAGCAGACATACTCTTCTTCTCTTCAGAAATCAGCAACTTCATGGTAAAGGAATGTCAGCACAAATTATTAAATGACCCAGGGTATGAGTGTGATACAAAACGAGGGCAAGGGCAATAGAGAAGTAGAATTTGGAACCACACCCTAACACTGCCACATTAATCATGCCTAGTTACTCACTCTGCACCTTTCTGCAGTTTCATGCCCTATGCAGATCATTCTGCCTAATTTTAATTAAATTTGGTATGTGAACTAATTAAAGAAATTATATCAAAGCATGTGCAATCTCTTGAGCTGAGAATATGGATTTGAAAAAATAAAAAATGTACTCATAATAGGACATGATTGCTTTTCTTAATTTAACATGCCAATATTACAAACTCATTTTATGTGAAGGAGAAGTGAAAATGACACAAACTATATTGAACTGTACAAATAGATTACAAAAATTAGTGAAATGAAGAAGTCAATTAGAAATATTCAGGGTCAGATACAACTGACGGCAAGACACTGGCGAATGAAGCCTAAAGTACAGCCCTTTCAATATCTGCAGAGAAGCTTAACATTGCAGCTCTTGTACAGGTTATAAGTTTAACCAGTTTTAAACTTCATATTTGTTTCATTTACTTTTACTCTTTTTTAAGGTTAAATTCAACCACTGTAAGAGGGGTTTACAAAAGGCCTTCCATGACACTTAAGCCTCTGGTGTGTTGGCATGCCAGGGATACAGGACCACAGAGATCCTCTGCACCCCATGAGTCCTGCATAGGGAGTCCCTGTGTCAGTTCTGACCAGCCAAATGTGGAAGGGGATGTTGAAGGTGAAAAAGTGGAAGAAACTCCTGTATCCTCATATTCACGATTACAGTGGTATAAAACACACAAAGGGTGTGGTTAGTATTTTAACAATAGGTTAGAAGATTAGTTGCAGCTCTGCAACTTTTCATGGGTTGAGAGGTGAATGCTATTCTCCCAGCCCTTGCAGAACTGTCTTTGGTATTGCTCTAGGAGGGATGAATTTCATATTATGTGATTATCTAACGTAATATTGGTGTACACATTTGAAATTTATTCTGAGACCTATTCACTAGATCAATTTCACAGGAGACATGCCTCAAGGTTTCCTTTTTAAGATGTACCACAGATGTTTGAACAATCACTATGTGATTGTTTCAGGAAATCTGGTGGTTGTTTTGTGGGTGAGTGTGATGAAAAATACAACTCATGATTTGGCACAGGACAGAGAAGTGCAACACAAAGACAAAAATAAATAGTAGCAAATCTCACATGTTGAGAAGTGGGTAGTTGCCAATACCTTCTGAAGTAGAACTGGCACATAAAGAAATGACCTTTTTGATGAAAAACAATGACATCATGGGAGCAATGCAAGTTATCAATCTACATTTTAAGTTTAATTTACTATACTAAGCAGAGATTTATCCATGAATGGACTCAGATTATTAGTTCCAAAGAAAAATGAAGACCAGAAATCCAGTAATCATCATTAAAGAATTTTATATATAGATTTGCTACTGTGTTGCTCTAGTTTTACACCAGTAGAACTCCATGAAATCAGCTGAGGTGCACATACATAATATTCAGCAATGCAGTGGTGGATCGGGTCCATGATATTCAACTACAGAGAACATTCAAGGCCAAAATCAAAGTTAAACTCCAAAATAACAACATTTTATTTCTCACAATCTGATCAAGCTGTCATGACAATGTTGAACTTATGCTTCAGTTCTATTCCTGGCTCTACCACAGAATTGTTTGACTGTGGGCAAATCATTTCAACCCTGAACTTCATTTCACACATCTGTAATGTGGTTTAATACTTAACAATTTACTGAGTTGTTTTGAGACTGACCAAATTAATGTTTATAAAACATTTTAATAATCATAGATAGAAAGTGCTATTTAAGTAAGTGTAAAGAAGCATTATAAATTCTAGACTTTTCATTCAGGGTGCACATGTTTTTTGTCTACAGTTGTGGAAGTGTGATTCTGCAGCAAGGCTTCACAGCTCCACTAAGATACTTGACACAGTTTAGAAATCTGCTTATGCAAATAATTTTCTTGCAGGAGACTCATTTGTTTCAGGTTGAAGCAAAACTATAAAGGAGATCAGTTTACCAAGTTGTTCTGGCCAAATTCACTGCCAAGAAATATGCTACGGTGATTTATTTAGTAATTTACTGTTTGTTTTTATGGAACAGTTCATGGATCCAGAGTGATATTTGCTGGCCGAAGAGATGATTTTTAGGCAAAAAAAAATTACTCTGATTAATGTCTAGACCTTTGTGAGAGATTCTACTAAGGACTGTTATGCATATGTGTATTATTTCCACTATTTTGTGTCCCTGGTTGGTATAGGAAAACTACAATTGTATTTTGAATCTGAATTAACCTCATTAGTGAGTCCTCTTTCCAAATGTGCTAACACAGAAGATGTGTAAAGACCTGGATTGTATTGATTCTTGGTTATGTTAGAACCCAAGAGAGCTTTTACATTTAGTTCTGCATTTCACTGGTGTGTGTTATAGATTTGTTTTTAATCTAATTCCTCTGGTCACTGAGTGGATGTGTGAGGTAAAGCAGATGGGATTAAAAGTTTATATATCTTAATTCTTTTCTATGAATTTTGCATTGTTTCCCTCATGAGAACCCAGGTGGTGGTAAACCTTCCACTTTCCAATGGTTTTTCACTTAGTTTTGTTTATTTCACCAAGCACATTCTACAACTGAGAGATTAACTAATTCTCAGAAATGTCCATGTTAGCTTGCTAAAATATGCTGAAATTGCACCTACATGGTCTGATAACTACTTTTGCAGCTGCTCAGAAACTTATGTGAGACTCTATTTATTGACATATGAGCTCTATAGGCTAAAGCAGGGGTAGGCAACCTATGGCATGCGTGCCGAAGGCGGCACGTGAGCTGATTTTCAGTGGCACTCTCACTTCCCGGGTCCTGGCCACCAGTCCGGGGGGCTCTGCATTTTAATTTAATTTTTAAATGAAGCTTCTTACACATTTAAAAAACCTTATTTACTTTACATACAATAGTTTAGTTATATATTATAGACTTATAGAAAGAGACCTTCTAAAAATGTTAAAATGTGTTACCGACACGTGAAACCTTAAATTAGAGTGAATAAATGAAGACTTGGCACACCACTTCTGAAAGGTTGCCGACCCCTGGGCTAAAGGATCTGCACTGATGTAATACAGCACAGCCACCAGTTAGACCAGGAATATTTTTTTTTCTAAAACAGTGGTCCCATAACTTCAAGTTATCAGGAGCGGCACCAGAGTTTCTGGCACCCTAGGCAGAATTCGGGGGGCAGCATTTTGTGCGCTCCCCACGGGGCACACGGGAGCTTCCGGTTCCACTCCCGTTGCGCCGCTGATGAAGGACCCTCCGCCAAAATGCCGCAGGCAACAGCGGCAGTCATTGAGCTGTCAATTGTCTGCTGCTGTTTTCCGTGGCACGTCAGCAGAAGGTCCTTCTTTGGCGGCGCGACAGGAGCAGAACCGGAAGCCCCGTGGGGAGTGCACAAAATGCCGCTCCCTGAATCCTGGCACCCTAGGCGACCACCTAGGGTCGCTTAATGGAAGCGCTGGCCCTGCAAGATATTACTGAAAATATTAGATTAAAAATACCAAAATTTAGGATAGAGCTCCTATTATCCTAAATTGCTCCAGGGGCTCCAACTGGTTCCCAAATCAGGGGAGCATAAAAATGGCAAAAATCCACTTGATTTGAGGATTAAGATCATCATGTTTAGCCATGTTATCTTTTGTGTTCAATGTGAATTAGCATCATGCCACTTAGCCTCACTCATATTCTGCAACCATTTCCCATAGTAAATTGTCACATTTCTGTTTCCTACTGAGACACATGTCACAGGAACATATATATATGGCTGCAGGATCTCAACTCCAGATATGATTAACTTAATTTGTGTCAGTGGTCCAGTGGATTTAAGAATGAGTTTTAAGAACGCTCAAATTCTGTCCCTCCTCTACAGTGCAAAACAATGGAACTGTCACATAAACAGCTAGCACTGAGCTTGCAAAATGTGGAAAAGACTTTATTGGCTTGGAATATTAGCTGATGTTGAACATGCATGACCATCACAGTATATATTTCTCATAATTCATATGGTTAGGCCTCGCTAAACATTTTTGTAAAAGGTGTCTGCTTTCCTTAGGAAAATTTTGATTTTATGTAAAAATCAAAATTGAAATATTTCAACCAAAAAACAAAATAATTTTAACTTAGATATGCTACTGCAGTGCCTCATAGGAGTTGCAGTTTGGTTGCCTCGTGTCTCTATTTTTCTCCATGGGCAGGCTCCTCAGTTGGATTCCATCTCCCATGCTGAATTGTGACCAAGGAACTCCCAGGATGTATTGCCTTTCCTCACTGAGAGAGGAGATTGTGGTGCGTCATGTCAGGTATCATACCCATGAGCCCAATCTATAGAAGAGAATGGGAGTATGAGACATCTGAACTATAGTTCCCATGAGGCACCACAATGGCATTTCCAAATTGGAATATTTTGGCTGTTGGTTTTTCACTGAAAAGTCAACATTTTTCTGCAGGGGAGGGGGC
This sequence comes from Mauremys reevesii, assembly GCF_016161935.1. Classification (NCBI taxonomy): domain Eukaryota; kingdom Metazoa; phylum Chordata; order Testudines; family Geoemydidae; genus Mauremys; species Mauremys reevesii. The sequence goes on along the minus strand of NC_052640.1, from coordinate 20,719,050 downwards.
ATTTTATGACCAGCTCCACATATGATATATTTGTATTATGAATATTTGGAATTTCATTAAGAGTTTAAAGCCTGTTTTAATCCTATCTATCCATATTGTAAATGTTCAAGAAACAAATTAGCCACCCTGTAGCCAAGATTACATCAAACTAGCATCCACTCTAGATCTAGACATCAGGCACTTGCATATAAGTATGCATTTAGGTGTTCTTTGATCCTGTTCAATAAGCCAAGTATGGCTATTTGTGTGTATATACCCAAACTACTCCAGCTCCACATGCTGGAGAGGGATTATATAAAAATTGATGATGTTTTAGTGTGGCTGGTGGCTTTTTTTCTTTATCTCAGAAAACATAAGAAGATAGAAAATAAATTGTGCTTTCAAATGGAATGTGGAATATTTTCTTGTTCAAATACATAGAAATACAATATGCTTTCAAACCTGATGGGTTCCTATTTGACTGTATTATAAAATGTTAAACTACTGTGGTTGTAAGGGATTTTTACCCACTTTCTGTCATTTTCCTCTCTAACAGCTTTTTCCGATTTGCTGCTTCCTTTTCTGTTTTTTTTTCTTCCACATTTGTCACTCCTTTTTTCCCCATCTTTTCAGTTTCTTCATCCTTCATCTATTCTTTTTATTTCAGTTCTTTTTCTGGCTGCCTTTTTCTGTCTGTTTTGCTGCCACTCATTTTTCATTTTTTACTTGCCATAGCCATTTGTCTTAGATAAAGAGGAAAAAAGGGGAGTCCTAAATTAAACTCCTAGACTATTTTTCAGTCTCTCCTCCTGTGCAATTTTTATCTCTTTATCGTTTTATTTCCAGCTGTAGAATCCTATATAAAACACTCCTCAGCTGTATCCAACTACCCAGATCTCAAGAGCACTACAACTGTGGCAAGCCTGAAACTGAAAAAACTCAAAGCATATTCTATGAGCTCAAAAACAGTTCTTAGGAGTTAGTGGAAACATAGAATCCTTGTCATTTTCAAGACACTTCAATTGTAATATGGCACTAATTAGAATCCAGATGCCTCATGCACTGGATGAAGAGTATGCAGTTTGTGATGAGGGATCTGCACTTGCCCCTCTAGCATCCAAAGATGTGTGCATTATCCCTGATTGGTGGACAAAGTATTTTTTTCTGGGCAGCAGCTCATGCCTCAGCAGGAAGATGAAAGATGTCCAAATGTCAATACTTCTGCTAGAAACATTTGAAGGGAACAATAGGGACACACTTTTAACATCCAGTGAACTGAACAGCAGTGAATAGATTTTAGATGGTACAGAATTTAAATAATGACAGTTTGCTAAGAAACAGAGACCATTTTTAGAGGCACTTGGCTGCAATAATTTTGGCTTCAGTGGGGTTGTACCTGGGTAAATAAAGCAGAAGCCCTAATTTAAGACAAGTGGATACATTTGGCAAGCATTATCCCAGTCATGGAATAATTTTCCCATCATGCTAGCCAATGAAGCATAGTAGAACGCTTTGATTCACATCTTTGAGGAACAAGTTCTCAGATCTGTTCAGCTGTCTCCTGCCATGAACCCCTGTAATCACCAGCAGAGGAGCTCAGCAGAAGACATTTCTCCCCTCTCCTGTGGACGAAATTCTCAGAATTACTCTGCTCCATCACTACCAGTGACCTCCTATTACTACTCCCTGCCCCTCAACTTGTGTGTGACATCACTAGAGAATAAAATTCTAGTAGCCAAGGGAGACAATGAGAAGACACTTGAGGCATCCTCCCCTCTAACACATAGATACACGATTGCCACTTAGCATACACCCACCATGTCATGTCTTCCCCAACCCATTCTAGCATATTTTTACACCAGAGCCACCCTTACAAGGACTATCAAGTAAATGCCCCAGACAAAAGTATGATATGACATTGAGAGCCTTGGAATTTGACTATCCGGAGGCAGAGTTCTTCAAGGGACGTGGGACAAAAATATCCCCTACCTGCCAAACCCAAACTATTCCTGGGGTTGGAAAACGTCACCAAGATGTTTCCTTCTTTGTAGCCAAACAATTTATTAACTACATCTTGACACAAAGATCTGGTCATAAATTGGGCATAAGATTTGGATAGGAACATATCACTGTGTAAATAAATAGAACTGCTACTGGGAGTTATTGACTTCAGTTCACTTTACACAGGACATGGGTACATACACAGTGAACTGCTCCGAAAGATACTACTTAACACCTTTCCACTTGTTCAGAATGAAATCACTTTCTGGAACATTTCACAGCAGTTATAAGTCTAATAAGATACAAAATACTGAGGATTCTTGGGATGTTTTCAAGGCTTAACACAAAACACTTTCTCTTACCTAGATTACAATCATCTGAGATATTTTAAAATGGAGTTTTGAATTGTACTTCTTCAACTTCCCTGTTAATGATATGAGGATTTTCTATTTTAAACTTGAGAGAGGAAGAAGGATTCTAGCGGGGATTCCTGTATCCAATTCTTATCTATCTCTTTTATTATCATTATATTATATGGCTGGAAAACACCTTTGTGAGCCTTTGTGTATCCATTTTCTTTCTTTGCTCTGTCATTATTTCTATTAAGAAATATCAGTAAAGAGAATTGAAAAATAAGAAAAAGATTGGAATGACTCCTTGGTGATATGTTAAGATTAATTGATGGTGCTTCTTTACCAGCTCTAAGTGGGATGGATGGCCTGTACAATACTACAGTGACTTGGTTAAAAGAGGCTCTTGTCTTCTAAAGAGAGAACACTGAAAATATCAAAGGTGGGCAAGTGCTTAAAGATGTGATGCCCACTTCAACTCTAAAATGACTTAAAATTCCTCAACACATATAAAGAGAACTTGAATGTAAACTTCAATTTTTTTATAAATTCTTGTCTGATCTTATGATCTTGAAATCTCAGCAAACAGTTTTAGACAAAAAAATTTTCACTGAGAGTCTCACTAGGTGAAAGTTAATAGTGTGTCACTATCAAGTGTGGTGGTGGAACACACATGATAGTTGGAATCTGAAGACTTTTGATGTTGAATAAAAAACATTGAACTTTTAAGACCAAAAGAGCTGACTAAAGTTTTGATATTGGAATCCCAATAAAACTTTGTACAGGAATTAGTACCTAATCTGCAACGTGTTGGAAATAAATGACCTTTAGTATAAATAACTGTATTCGAGAGACTTCTGTCTCCTCTTTGGACAATATTTAGTTGAAATATCGACAGCAGCTGGAACAATTTTCTTCTCTGCACAAAAAAACTTAAGTTACAAAGGAGAAGGCCCTTTCTGGCACTCAACCTTCCAATAGCAATTGGCACCATGGACAGCTCCATCTGCCACCTGTCTACAGGGGGACACCCTCACGTGGGTTAGTTAAATCCCTGTATTCCAAAGTGAATTAAGCTAAATCAAATTAAGGCAACTTTAATTCAGAATGAGGGTTTTCACACAGCAGTTTAATGCGGTTTGACTAATCAACTTAAAATACCCATCTTTAGTTAATTTATATTAATTTTCTAGGATGTCACCATGTAAACAGCCTTTATTTTTCACAGCAACAATATGTGGGAGAACAGTGTGCAGAGGAAGGGTAAAACATGGCCCTAAATTTCTAACAGATGTTTCAATCCAATGTTAGTTTTGTTAGGTCCTCTTCAGGGACCGTTACCTTATTGTGCTGAAAGGGATTGCCTGTTCCAATGATCCTCAAACTATGTTGTCAGGAGCTTCATGCTCCTGGTAGGGTCTTCCAAGGCAAACAGGTCTGAGGGGAGGTCCCAGACAAAGCACGGTCCAGTCCCCCAAATCCTCAACAGTGGATCAGGTGGAAAAGGATCTTCGGATCTCAATAGCTGTGAAAGCGGATGAAAGTTGCAGCAAGTTGGAGATCTCCAGTTGTCTCAGACTTTCCTTGAAACTGGGCCCCAGAACTCCAACTTGTCATGATCATGTGGTTGCTGTAGGCGCACCAGCTTCCCCACATTAAAAGAAATCATGTGCAGGCTTCTACCTTGGGAAATAACATCTTTCCAGCCTTCCAAGTTCTGTGGCGATGGACTAGTGATGATGGGGACAGGATTAGTAGATCTGGCAGTTTAGCCACGAATCTGCAGGTAGGTGGCGGTAGTTATATGGTCATCTGGCACCTGAACTAAGATGAGTGCAATTTGGCAGCTACTATCACATCTGAGCAGTCCTCTTTAGGATCCCCTCTGCTCACCCCACATGGGGAGAGGGCTAGAAAAGGTGCCCTAAACCTAGGCTGTTTCACCCACTCCCGGCTGGATTACTGCATCCAGTGGGATCACTCTGCCTGCAGTCAAAGCTATAAAAACACAGTGACTTTTGCTAGATGCAATGTTCACACCCTGATGTATAACAAATATAATGTATGACTGGAAAGAAGAACTGCTATCGTTGCCAGGGAGCTTGCAAGATATAACATCGACGTCGCTGTCCTTAGTGAGACAAGGTGCCCAGATGAAGGTCAACTGAGAGAAGAAGGTAAAGGCTACACCTTTTTCTGGAAAGGGAAATCTGCAGAGGGACAGGCGTATTCATGGTGTCAGTTTTGCAATTAGGAATAAGTTTGTCAGTCAGCTTACAGAATTTCCTGTAGGAATCAATGAATGTCTTACGATTCTTCGTCTTAAGCTCAGCAATTACCAGTCTACTGCTGTCATCAGTGCATATGCCCCAACACTTGATACTGTTGAAGATATCAAGGAACAATTCTATACAGATCTTGACACAGTCTTGACCAACATTCCCAAGGAGGACAAAATCATTCTCCTTGGAGATTTTAATGCTAGAGTCAGGCGTGAGTCAGATCTCTGGAATGGCTCTATTGGAAAAGGAGTAGGAAAGGCCAACTTCAGTGGCATCCTCCTCCTGAGCATATATGTAGAACATGGCCTGGTCATCACGAACACCCTCTTTAGACCAAGTGAGAAGTATAAGACCACCTGGAGACACCCTCACTCCAGGCATTTCCACCTTCTTGACAATGTTATTGTTAGAGCCTGAGATTGGAAGGATGTCCGCATCACAAGGGCCATGCATGGAACCGATTACCATTGGATAGACCATTGCCTTGTTAGATCTATCATGAATTTCCAGATTGCCTCACAGCATTCCAACCAGGCAAAATCAGTACAAAAGAAATTCAGCATCCAGCCCCTTGAAGATATAGTGACTTGGGAGAAACTTCAGCAGTGTCTCCAAGAGAGGTTTGCTGCTATGCCTACAGTTGATGATGATAATAAAAATTTCTGGAAAGGATTAAAGACTGCCATTCTCTTGGCATGTGCTGAGTTCATCGGCTATGTCACCCACCATCACCAAGATTGGTTTGATGAGAATAATGCTGAGACTCAGGGCCTGCTCAACCAGAAAAGAAAAGCTCATTGCTATGGCAAAATGACATATTACACCAGCAGAAGAAAGAGTCATACAAGCAACTCAAGACTGAAGCCCAAAGGAAAATCCATGATATCAAAAATAAATGGTAGTGATAAATGGCCAAGGAGATTGAGCTTTACGCTGATAAACATGACATGAGGAGCTTTTTTCAGGCAGTACAGACCATTTACGGTCCATGCTCCCATGGTACCACACCACTCTGAGCCCAAGATGGGTCGACATATTTTAAGGACAGCAAAGCTATCAAAGCCAGATGGAAGAAGCATATTGAGTTACTCCTGAATCACGAGTCAACTGTCTCTGATGCCACTATTGAATCTATACCTCAACGACATGAAAGAGAATCTCTTGCTGACCTCCCCGCCCTCAAAGAAGTAACACAAGCCATTATGCAAACCAAGAACAAGGCAGCAGGACCAGATGGCATACCAGCTGAAGTCTACAAGTTTGGAGGTAAAGAACTGGTAAGTAAGCTCCACAAACTTTTTCTTCATATCTGGTATAATGAGAAGATTCCAGAAGATTTGAGAAATGCCAACATTGTTACAATCTTTAAGAAAGGAGATACGTCGGAGTGTGGAAATTATTGAAGCATTGCCTTGCTGTCTACAGCAGGGAAATTTTTTGCCTGTATCCTCTTAAACCAATTACTTCTCCTTGCTGAAGAAATATTGCCAGAATCTCAGTGCGGTTTTAGACCATCCCACGGGACAACTGACATGATCTTTGCTTGCCAAATCCAGAAAAAGTCTCTGGAGCAAAATCAGGACCTGTACATGGCCTTCATTGATTTGACAAAGGCCTTCAACTCAGTCAATCACAAAGCCCTATGGAAGGTGCTGGCAAGATTTGGCTGCCCTCCAAAATTTATTAAGGTCCACGATCAGATGAATGCCACTGTTCTCTGTCATGGCCTTGAGACTGACTCTTTCATCATCAAAACTAGGGTTAAGCAAGGATGCGTTATTGCCCCAACCCTGTTATCTATCTATTTAGCAGTCATTTTGGTCCTCGTTAAAGATCACCTCCCCAATGGAGTTAATATTCAATACAGAATGGATGGATGGCTTTTTAATCTTCGACATCTCCGCTTGAAGTCTAAAGTCCTCAGGGTGTCCATTACTGATCTTCAGTATGCTGATGATTGTGCTATGCTTGCACACATTGAGAATGACCTTCAGTCCTTCTCAATGTGTGCAATGACTGAAGGATTTTTTACACAAGCTTATCGAAGCCTAGGACTCTCACTCAATATTGAGAACACTAAAGTGCTCCGTCAGCCTGCTTCATGCCTTGCACATGACACACCACAAATCACCATCAAGGGAGAGACTTTGGAGACAGTCGAGCACTTTTGCTACCAACTTTCTCAAAATGCAAAAATTGACAGTGAGATCCATCACAGGATCTACTGCGCAAGTGTTTCCTTTGCAAAATTGCTCTGACGCGTTTGCACAGACCATGACCCATGGCAGGACATCAAGATCCAGGTCTATAAGACAACTGTTATTCCTACACTCTTTTATAGATGCAAAACCTGGGTTACCTATTGACAGCACTTCAGGAGTCTGGGGAGGTACCACCAAGGATGCCTCCCATAGGTGCAGGAACTAGGGGTGTGGAGGGTGCTGCAGAACCCCCAGATTTTACACAGGGTTCTGCTCCCAGGCCCACATGCGGGGTCCCAGACCCATGCCTGGGGCTCTGCTTCTGGACCCCAACACGGGGTCCCAGCTGCAGGCCTCATACCCAGGGCTCCCCCTGACCCTGCATGCAGGGTTCTGGCTGCCACCCCATGCCTGGGGCTCCACTCTAGGCCCTGCTCGCAGGGTCCCGGCCCCGCATGTGGGGTCCCAGCTCCTGGCCCTGCACCCACCCCCAACCTTCGCCCCCTTACCCCTTCTGGGTCCCCCCTCCTATAGACATGGTCCTGCTCCTGGCCCCAGCTTGTGGGGGGTGGATGGACAGGGGTAAGGGGGCTGGCTTTCAGCAACCCTGCTAGTAAAAGTGTTCCAGCGCCACTAATGCCTCCGAAAGAGCCTTCGCATCAAGTGGAAAGATCGCTGCACTAACGCCAGCCTCCTCACTGAAGTGAATGTCATCAGCATTGAAGCTATGATCCTCATTCACCAACTCCGCTGGGCTGGACATTGTGTGCGGATGCCAGACTTTTGCCTCCCAAAACAAGTCCTCTAGTCTCAGCTCACCCATGCTCAGAGATCCTGTGGTGGTCAGAGGAAACTCTACAAAGACACACTGAAAGCGTATCTCAAGAAAACTGATGTGGATGGACATCACAAGCTGGGAGGAGCAAGCCATCAACCGACCTCAATGCGCCACATACTCCATCAGGTAGTAGCTCGCTTTGAGGAAAAGTATCTTGCCTGCAAAGTTGAAAAGAGAGAGGAAAGGAAAGAAAAAGAAACAACTTTTTCCCAGCGGGCATCTGGCCTGCCAGGAAATGTCTATACCTACTGTGAGTGGATCTATCGTCTCAGGACACACAGTAAATCTGTTGTAGAGATCATTCTTGAATCGAGGGATCGCTGATGATGATGATGACTAAATTGGTATTTCCAAAATAAACATTTCCTGTCAGTCACTCCAGTGTGTTGTCAATGGTACTTATTAATTTAGAGTGGCAAGTGGAAGATCAGAGGTGTCTACTAAAACTTTTTAGCCAGACTCTGTCTTCATTTTAAGTTGCCCCTTCTGTCTGAGACTAGGATTTGGCCCTCTGGAGGAAAATATACTTTTTTATATATACTCTTCCAAAGTTACTATTATTAAAGGGGAAAGAAAAAATAGGAGCAAACAGGATCAATTCAAAAATGAAGTACAATTGCATAATTTGTATATACAACTTGTCAAAGCTTCAAGACCAGACAATACTACATAGACATAACATGTTAGGTTGGGGATACCTGTAATAAAATAGGTGAAGACATACATAAATAGGAAGAGGAAGGGAGGAATGGACCGGGGGAAAGGGGAAAGAGAAGAGGTTAGGTGGAATGGAGGTGTGGTATTCTTTGAGCCATCTCAACCTTTTTTATTCAAATATATCTAGAAACAGGATCTGAATTTCTTTGGATTTATACCATTGATCTTTACAACAATAAGCTATTCTTTCTCTGGCTGCTAACTCAGGTTTGAATTCCACTTCTCAACAAAAATGATTAGGGAGCTGGAGCACATGATTTATGAGGAGAAGTTGAGGGAACTGGGATTATTTAGTCTGCAGAAGAGAAGAATGAAGGGGGATTGGATAACTGCTTTCAACTACCTGAAAGGGGGTTCCAAAGAGGATGGAGCTAGGCTGTTTTCAGTTATAGCAGATGACAGAACAAGGAGTAATGGTCTCAAGTTGCAGTGGGGGAGGTTTAGGTTGGATATTAGGAAAAACTTTTTCACTAGGAAGGTGGTGAAGCACTGGAATGGGGGTGGGGGGTGGACTCTCCTTCCTTAGAGGTTTTTAAGGCCTGGCTTGACAAAGTCCTGGCTGGGGTGATTTTGTTGGGGATTGGTCCTGCTTTGAGCAAGGAGTTAGACTAGATGACCTCCTTCCAACGCTGATATTATATGATTCTATTATTCTATTCTGGCCATAAGTCTACTCTTCTATTTTTGTAAAATTATGTGCTTGTTGATCATTGCAGCCCAAAAAATGTGTTTGTAATGTTAGCTTGATTGTGGAAAACAGTGAAGAACTACAGCAGCTGTTCTTAAAAACTTCAGTCTGACTTTGCCTCTGTTACCCATTATTAAAAAAAATTAAATCAAACTAAATGAAGCTGTAATCTATAGTGAGCTGCAATACGTCAACTTAAGTGAATTAAGGTTCCTGAAAATTCATCCTAAGGTAGGATGTACAGTCAGACAGGGAGCTGGAATGAGAAACAGATACAAACATTCTAAACAAAAGGGAGTTTGTTCACTAACAGCTGTGATTATGTATTTCTATGTATTTTATATAGTTGTGTTCACATACTGTTGCTGACATTGTTTCCTTCCTTGCAGAGTCGAATGGCAGAGAGTCTGCGTCTCTTTGACTCCATTTGCAACAACAACTGGTTTATCAACACTTCCCTCATCCTCTTTCTGAATAAGAAAGATCTTCTGGCAGAAAAAATCCGGCGCATCCCGCTAACCGTCTGCTTTCCTGAGTACAAGGGCCAAAACACTTACGAGGAGGCAGCAGTCTACATCCAACGCCAATTTGAGGACTTGAATCGCAACAAGGAGACCAAGGAGATTTACTCGCACTTCACCTGTGCCACTGATACCAGTAATATCCAATTTGTCTTTGATGCGGTGACAGATGTCATCATTCAGAACAATCTCAAATATATTGGCCTCTGCTAAAAATCCTTGGGCCTCAATCTGTTTTCCTGAGGTGACGCAAAAGGGGCTTACCACCTCCATTTGTGGTGGAAACAATGGGGCAGTACTTCGAAGCCCAAGGAGAGGAAGGGGAAAGCTGAATTATGTTCACAGCCCCCCCCCATCCCTCTTATCCTCGCCACAAACATTTTTTTCAAAAATACATGTTTTGTAGGGTGCAAAGGCTCCAAAAAAACATTGAGGTGTAACTGTGTGGAAATGTTATCACCACAATCACCACTGGCTCATTCTGTTTGTTTCATTTCATTTTCCTCAGATGGCAGAGCTACCATATTCTATGTAAGAAATAATATTTCATCCAACTGTCCTAAAAACCCATTTTACTGCGAGGAAGATGCAGAGCTGTTGAATGGGAGATGGGCCTGCCTTGCAGGGTTTCTTTCTAGGAGAAAAGGCAACAGAACAGGAAAATTTCAGTAAAGCCTTCCTTACAGCTGTACAGAAGGAACACGTATCCACCATACTGGCACACACACACACACACAGTATATACACACACATCATGTATAGAAATGCACACAACTCGCAGCATATACTGTTTACACACTTCTGCTCTGCTTCATTATGTGTCATGGACACCCTTCCTGTTAAAGGAATTGTTGGTACAGAACTGTTCTATGATTTCTAGCCTGACCTTTAGCCCTTTCTTCAAAGCTTCAAAATATGCAGCAAAAGTACATGAATGAAATAACTAATTAAAACTAGGCCAAATCAAGGTCAGTGTTTCTTCTACTGCTGAGGAATTTTATACATCGAGAGTCGTCTTTACATCTTTTTTTGCCAAATCTTGTGGTGTTTCACAAAAACAAACAAACAAAAAACCCTGAAAGTCGAAAAAAGCGGTGTTCTTTTTAACACAGATACATACAAAAAAAATTTAAAAATCACAAGGTAATTTTTTAAACTATTGTTTTAGTGTCTGGATTGCTGAGTGTGAAAGTTGCCAATGGATAATTCTGCTCCATTGCTCCAAAGAAATTCTGGGAAATATGGTGATATTGTAACAGCCTTCCCAGGGAGCTGGAGCCAATGAGACTGTGTATTATATAGCCTCTAAAGTCTTTTTTGTTGTTTTTTATTTAAAAAATGTGATGTATTATTAGAGGGTTAACAGATGAGCGATATGAACAACAACTAAATGTCTTGATATTTGAATTTAATAATTTAAATTATTTGCAGTTTAGTGAAATTAAAGAAACAGAAGAGATGCATTCCTCAGTTCCAGGTTTCATCTCGTACAGAAATACTACTGGATATAGTACTGTTTCAGTGAAATTATGGCATATTTGAATCTCAGACGAGCTCTGTGGGACTATACTGGAAAATCTCACATGGATCAAATCGGCCTAAATCTCTGGTCATTTGATTCTTTCCCTCCCCCCTACATAGAAAAGACTTCTTACAGACTTCAGTGTAAAGTCAATGTGTATATATACATTCAAGAATTGTAAAGCACATTCACACACACTATGGAAAATCTCCTCCCTTCCTTTGTTCCCCACATGTACCAAGATTAGTGTGAGAATTCTCAGCCAAGGGCTCTAAGAAATTTAAAAGAAAAAAAAGTTAATTATACCATCAAAGTTAAAGGTTGTCCACATTAAGAAAATAAATACTCTGAATGATACTGAACTGGTCCACAGTGTGTTCATTTATTGGTATTACAATTTAGTAGTTTGCACAATTGAATTGTTTCTAAATCTTTTTGCCAGACTGCAGAATTTTGTTCATTTGCTACAAACCTCTTTTCACGGTTCATCCACCAAGATTAAGGATAATCTTAGCGTACAGCAAAAATTGTATCTAAATCCTCAAATTAGTTCAGAGAGGATGTTTCTCCCTCTGACAAAACCACCACAAAATTCAATACGATTCCTCAGAAGAGGGCCAGTAGTAACTCTAGTAAGGGTAGTGCAGTTCAAGATTGAGATGGAGTTCTGTAGAAGAAACTTCCATGACACCTACCTGCATTCCCTGGCTCTAGGTCAGGGGTAGGCAACCTATGGCACGTGTGCCGAAGGCGGCACGCGAGCTGATTTTCAGTGGCACTCACACTGCCCGGGTCCTGGCCACCAGTCTGGGGGGCTCTGCATTTTAATTTAATTTTAAACGAAGCTTCTTAAACATTTAAAAAACTTTATTTACTTTATATACAACAATAGTTTCATTATATATTATAGACTTATAGAAAGAGACCTTCTAAAAACTTTAAAATGTATTACTGGCACGCAAAACCTTAAATTAGAGTGAATAAATGAAGACTCGACACACCACCTCTGAAAGGTTGCTGACCCCTGCTCTAGGAGGTGCTTTCACAATCCCCATGTTCAGCAATATGTGCCTATATATAGGTATGTATATAGCCAAGATTTTTTAAAATTCATACCTAAAATTAGGCCTATAAATCCATACTTATGTGCCTGAAGAAGTGGCCTGATTTTTCAAAAGTGCTGAGCTCTCAGCAATTATCATTGATATCAACAGGAGCTGCTGGTTGCCTAATACATTTGAAAATCAGGCCATGTATTTAGGGATCTCAATATGGATTTAAGAGCATTCATTTTTCAAAATGCTAGCCATATATGGTGGATTTTTCAAAGAAGCCCAGGTGATTTTTTAGTCACAGAAGTCCCATTAAAATTTTCAAAAAATTACCCTTAGGCTTTTTGGCAATCTCATCCATCTACAAAAACACAAACAAAGATAACAAGGCACACTCCACTCACCGAAAACCATAAAAGTATGGAAGGAAGAAGTTAAGGGATGTCTTCAAGATTCATTGCCGCATTCAAATCATCTACAATGGTGTCAATAGCATACTCTTACATTTTACAAAACATTCACTTTTACTTCCAACAGTTACCAAAAAACAATACATACCACCAGGGGCGGCTCTAGCGTTTTGCGCCCCCAGCAGCGCGCGAGGCGGGGGCGAGCCGTGGAGGAGAGGACCTCCCCGCGGGCATGACTGCAGAGGGATCTCGCTGGTGGCTGCTGCTCGGCTGGCTGCGCCGCGGCGGCGGCTCGCGCGGTCGGGGCGGGCTCTGAGCTGCTGTCAGCGCGCCCCGCCGCGAGAGGTCCAGCCGAGCCGCTGGGATGCACCCTCCACCGTCCGGGCCCCGCGGCAGGTCCCGGTCCCCCTCCGTGCCTCACCTCCCGCAGGCATGCGCAGGCATGCCGCCCGCCTGCCGCCCCCCCCCTATTTGGCCTTTAGAGGCACCAGCATACCACTCCTTCACCTAGACTGCACTCTAATCTCCAACTTCATGCCCTCTTGTGTCAAGAAAGTGGCACACCTGGCTGTCACACATTCCACATGAGTAACATTATTCTACCTTAGTACTGCAGAGGTTGTCATTAAGGTTTTGCTGTCACTCTTTCGGTATGAATTTATGAGCATATAAATGAACAGACAAAGGTTCTGATGCTAACTCCCACCTGCTAAACTGTTTTAAAGGAAAACAGCACAAAAGTGAAATAGTGGTAATTGATTTCCTTAACTCACAAAGGTAAACAGTCCAGTGTTAGAGAGGAAAAACTTCCTAGATACATGGGCCCAATCTATAATGTGCTCATCCAAAGAATAAAGAGTTTTTAGCTCCGAAGGATTCAATGCTTGGAGCCCAGGGCAAAAAGAGCAACCTAATCAGCTACTGTGCTGCTGTCCAAACAAGCAATACAAACCAATGTGACCTGAAGGCACGACAGCTGCTGCAGCTCTAGCAGCATGTCAGTCTGGTATGGAGCTTTTCCTTCTTCCTTTCTCCAGTCTTTAAAGATATTGGAAAGATTAGTCACTGGAAAGATCTTAGATAAAGAACATCCTTGGAGGTAAAGTCTGGTTTGACTTGCAGTGTTTCAGCCTTGTTGATCACATTTAAGCTCAGCTGTGGAAATAATTTCACTGTGCACTCCTTTCTTATTCTCAGTGCTAGGGGGAATTTGAAGCCCTTTGATTTGCCTCTATACATGTTACCATGTGTGCATCCGAAGTCACACCTTTCCCATCTCTTATTTAAGAACCCACTCTCTTTTAAGGGAGTCAGAAGCATCTAAATTCAGGCTTCATCTTAGCGTATGAGCAACGTGCCTCAGATTGCACGTGACCAGGATTCATCACTGAATTTGGTCTGCTGGATGGTTAGGATTTCTTTAAGCAACATGGAGGCACAGTCTAATAGGAATTTGAGATTGCTATATGGACTACAATACATTCAAAGGGAGTGGTCTGAGTTCAGAGGAAATATTTTTTAACAGCACTGGGAGGGTATAAAAGTAGTCATACAATATTCTGTATATGGCAGGGATGGTCAAACTGCGGCTTGCAAGCTACATGTGGCTTTTTTACAGTTAAAGTGTGGCTCGCGGAGCTCACCATGGCCCCCATTCTCTGCCTACCAGACTGGGAGGGGGCACAGGGCTTCTGCCCTGCAGTGGGGTGGTGGGGCTTGGGGCTTCAGCCTTGTGGGGGAGCCCCAAGCCCCAGCAGGCAGCCTCGCAGGGCTGGAGCCCTGAGTCCTGGCAAACATGCCCAGCTCTCAAGGTTATGAAGATTATCGTATGTGGCTCAGAGGGTCAGCAAGTTTGGTCACCCCTGGTATATGGGCATCACTGTCTCAAGTTATAAGCTAACAGTGGGATTTTCAAAAGCACTCAGCACTGCCCGAAATTATGGAAAAAATCCCTCTGAAGTATTCAAGGTACTGACTTGGTATGGTTCCTATCAACTATAAATGCCAATGTTTGATAATATAATGCATAAGTGCAACATCCTCTAAACCAGTGATACTCAGACCTCAGTGGTTCAGGATTAGCAATCAACATTACCTAACAGAGCCACAGTAGTATGAGTTAATTGTTTACTATAGTACTATACATTCATATTGAAAGAGTAAGACAGGGGAAATATTTAGTTTATATTTATTATATATAGTCTCACAGAAAAATGACTAATCAGGTATTTTATCAGCTTCAATTGGTTAATAACATAGAAAAAGCATCTTGATTGGTTAATAACTTAGATTGCTTAATAATTAAATCACACAGTATTTTAATATCATGTGCTGCAAAGAGCCGCAGGAGACACATGAACGAGTCTGAGTATCACTGTTCTAGACTTAATCCACTTGTGAAAGTACTAGCCCCTATGAAGGCATTATTTGTACCATACTGGAATTACATTGCAGTCTAGATTTCCTTCCATATTGTAATCTGCTACCATCAGTAACTTGAACTGGGAAAATAAAGTTGTAAAATGGGTTACGCTTTCTTTGGAGTTATGTGTTGCATTGACTTAGAGTGTGACCATTTCATTTCAGCACTAGCCTCCATAATAATTCTTATGGCCATTTTAGGCTGACAAGAAGGCCAGAGGAATCAGAAGTAAGCAATGCCCTTAACTGCAGCAGAACAGATATCTGGAAATGATAATGCCTGCCAGGCAATATAAGGAAGGACAAGAGAAACTTGGGAGAAAAGTTTCCTTAATTTAAAAAAAAAATCTTTTAATGAGGCAGGTCCTTGAACAGCAGCATCACAGGCAGTGGAAATGGGGCAGCTCAGCCCTAGGGCACTGGCTACATCTATCTCATTCACTGCAACACTGCAACTAGTCTCAGCAGAGAAGAGAAAAGATGAAGCACTTCAGTTCACTTAAATAGCTTACTCAGCCCCAGAAGAGGGTAAAGAGAAGGGAAGGAGGAATGCAGTTTTACACTTAAGTTTAAATCATCTTCCTTTCCATATATTCAGTACTTGTTTCTTAAATAGCTGTGATTCAGAGACAATCTCTGTTCACGAAAGCCCAGTAATATTCTTGATCTTTGTGTTATGAATAACTTCTGTGGTGTCTTCTATTTGAAGGATTCAAGGCTATTTACAAACTTTAATTCAGTTTAGTACACAGGTGGAGTAGAGCAATTTTATTACCCCCAATGTATAAATAACAAACTTGAGGCACAAAGAGGTTGAGTGACTTGTCAAGGACAACACAGGAAGCGTGTCCCAGGGACTGAAGCTGAACCAAAGTCCCCAAGTCCTAGTCCTTTGCTTTACCCTCCAGACTGTATTTCCATTCACATATTCATCCAACTCAAACAGTTGACAGTTGATTGGGAAAACAGCTCCTTGACCCCAAATTCCACCTCTTTGGGTAATTTATTTAATGCATTCATCCCTCCGTGTGAATTAGCTTTACTGAAAATAACTCTTCATTCTTATTTTTAGATTGTACTCCTGCTTTTTGAACTTAGCCAATGTGAGCAATTCATCTCCAACACGCTTTTATCATACCTAAGGAAAAAAATAATGTTCTGGGTTAGTTTATATTTTCCCCATAATCCACCTCTCCTCCTCTTTCCTGTTTCACAATTTTTTACTTCTCTTGGTTCTTCAGACATGGTGGATTCAGTCTTTTCCCGGATTTTGATAAATCATGCAATTAAATATGCATCTGTTTCCTCAGTCTTCTGGTTAATCAGTGATGCAGTACACTACCACGTGGAAGAGACAAGTCCAGTAATACACCTGGGATTCCACTTCACCCTGGCAAAGATCATATTCACAGAATAGATGTTCCATCTGTTGAAATGAGGGTGCCATCTGTCCTTCAGCTTTGGCACTCCATGCAGCAACACTGGCTTCAAAAAGAATTTTTTTCCCCTTCAGCACCAATTATCTACAGATTACATAATTATTATTTCTTTAGCTGTAAAAGGATGAGAGGGAAGAGACACTTTTGAGAGTTGGGAAAGTTTTATAACTGGAATTGTTTCTAAATAGAGATGGTGGCAGCCTGATAAGCCAGTCCAGCTCAAGCGGTGCCTAAAATAATTTAATGTTTTTTATAAGAAATGGCTACCAGCACCTGGCACTTTGTGAAGATTTATGAGAATGTGGACAAGCCAAAAGGAGGGACTTTGAAGTGGTAGTGTCTTGTCCAAACACAGAACATCCAGACTCTGTTTGTTTGCCACATGAAAGTAGCTGTCCTTTAAGTTGTCCAATTTCCCCGAGATAAGGAATGGATAATGTCCCTTAGATTAAGCGTCCTGTACTTGAATGTTATGTACCTGTTGATGTTTAAGGTTCAGGAAGTATCTCAAACTGTTGCTCTTCTTACGGATCAGGAAATACCAAAAATAAATTCCTTCACTCTGTGTTCCTACAGATCCTTTTCTATTTTTCCTTTCCTGAGGAGGGAATCCACTTTTCCCAGCAGGACTTTCTCTTGAGATGGGTCCTTGAGGAGGGAAGGAGAAAGGGAAAGATGGCAAGGTGGCCTGGTGTAGAATTGGATGGAATATCTGCCACTGATGATGTCTAGTAACCCGTGCTTAGAAGTAATCTTGCACCAGATTCTATGGGAGGAGAGACAAAGACCTAAGAGAGCAGATGAAGGAGGATGGACATGAGATGTGGTGGTGTAAAAGGGCCAGCTCATTGCTGGCATCTCCATGGGGCAGGGTGTTTTGTAGCAGCTCTCTCTCCCCTGGTGTCTGTTGTTGCTGGCTGCTCTCCGGCCAGGTCACTTCAAAGTCTGTCTCCTTTCGGAATAGTCCATAAACAAAAAGCAAAGGGAATTAACACAAATAAACTGAGTTAGTAACAGAAAGAAGGATGACCCTCTCTCGTGGTGTATCAGGGTCAGGCCTTCCCTTCCCTCAGGGAGGGACTTTCAGGCACTGGTTGTCAGGGAAGTTCCTGTCTTCAGTCAGCCCTTTCCTCGGGAGCTGAGGGTTGAAGTTTGCTCTCTTCCCTGGTCTGCTCACAAGAGAGCTGTTCAGCTTCTCTTTTAAACTCCTTCTCCAGACTGTGCGAGTCTTGCAGGTATGGCTGGACAGAGCTGGTTGAGCCAAGAGCAGCTCCTTAACCCCTTGTGGTCCCCTGTGGGGTTTGTGTACCCCATCAGAGATGCAAATCAGTGTACAGCACTCAACTACATCAAAACTGATGTTTGGGGACTGCTGTTAAGGGCTGTGAGAACATGCAATGAGGAATCATGCTCCTATAATGCTGAGGTTGTTTGCCAGTATTAGGTTTAGGAAGAGGATGATACCACCTCTGGGACTGCTGCATCCCTTGGTGTTGAGGGAGTCTGTTTCTGCAAGTGGAGTGACAGGTAGGAGACCCTCCTCTCAGCTGAGTAAGAGGACTGCATTAGTTCCAGGAAGTGGGCAGTGGCCTTAGTGACCTTTGATCTTCTCCAGGGTCACCTCCTTTTTTATGCTTAAAAGGCCATTGCCCCCAGATAAACGGTTTTAAATTTTCCATGATAGTCAAATGTGAGACCAGAGGATCTAAGCCAAGAGTGCCTCCTAAGAGCCACTTTTGTAGCCATTGGCCTTGCACTGGTGTCTGAGGCATTATATGCTGCTCTTAGACAGTGTCAGTGAGCATACGACTGTGACACCCTGGCACCCCAATATTCACCACTGTCATGTAATTAGGATATGTCTTATACAAAGTATGCCTTGTGAGGTGTCATTCTAAAAGTCTTGATCTGCTAGATAGTAATATCTCATTGGATTTGTATGTGCTATCGTATGTGAAGTTATGAAGTTTGGCTATGTACATGTGGGGGGAGGGATAGCTCAGTGGTTTGAGCATCAGCCTGCTAAACCCAGCGTTGAGAGTTCAATCCCTGAGGGGGCCATTTGGGGAACTGGGGTAAAAATCTGGGGATTGGTCCTGCTTTGAGCAGGGGGTTGGACTAGATGACCTCCTGAGGTCCCTTCCAACCCTAATATTCTATGATTCTATGTGGTGCTGAAACATGTCCTGAGGTTGAAAACACTCACAAGCAGCAGCCTTTCAGGTAGGACAGTAAAAAGACCAAACAATGTTAATGGCTTATTGAGGAAACACACACAAGCACAAGGATTACCCCAGGAACTGTGTACAATAGAAACCTCTCAGAGATAGCACTATACAATGGGAACTGTTTGCCCCAGATCACAGCAAAAGAGCTTTCCAGCAAGTGGGGAGAGGATATAAAAGGGGGGAAATGACATCATGGGGGCAACCTCACTCTCCCTACAACAACTCACTTGGAAACACCTGAGGAACAAAGACTGAACTGTGGGAAGTGATGGTCCCAGGGTGGAAGCATTTTTAGCCTGTGTATGAAAACCTGGGAAAGCCAAGGCAACTTGTGCCTTAAGAATCTGCCAGCCTGTTTATCACTCAGGGTGAGAATCTGCTAATTCATATCCTACCTATCTAGTGTATTAAGCTCAGTTTGTGGGTTTTTTTATTTACTAAGACAATCTGCTTTGATCTGTTTGCTATCACTTATAATCACTCAAAATATATCTTTTGTAGTTAATAAACTTGTCTTGTTTTGTCTCTAAAACCAGTGTGAAACTCATACTTGGAGCAGAAAGCTGTTGCATATCTCTCTCCACACTGAGGGAGAGGGCAAATTTTATGATCTTACACTATATAGTTCTCTGTACAGCACAAGATGATACAATTTTGGGTTTACACTCCAGAGGACGTGTGCACTTGTGTGCTGGGCATTTCCTTAGCTGAGCTCTCCCATGCAGAGCTGATTATCAGCATCTGTGTGAATATAGCTGCAGCTGGGTGTGTCTCTACCTGCACCAATGCCCAGCACCTGTGTGTGTTGGAAGGGGGCTTGAGAGCCTGTCACAGCAGCACAGAGTAAGGGGAACCCAGGCTGGTGGAACAGGTGGGCTCAGTGGTATCCCAATTCCAAGTTGGACCCTGGGGGAATCCATCACAACGAGCTTTGGTGACCAGAGTCTTGCCTGCTTTCTTCTGTTCCTCTGGCAAGGAATCTGAGAGTCATACAGCCAGAAGGGATCACTGTGATCATGTTGTTTATATAGTACAGGCATAGAACTTCCCAAAATAATTCCTAGAGTGAATCTTTTTTAAAAACTTCCAATCTGGATTTTAAAATGGCCAGTGATGGAGAATCCACTACAACCCTTGGAAAATTGGTGATTACACTCACTGTTAAAAAATTATGCCTCATTTCCAGTTTGAATTTGTCTACCTTCAACTTCTAGCCATTGGATCGTGTTATACCTTTCATGATTTGAAGAGACCATTATTAAATATTTGTTCCCCATGTACAGTCTTATAGACTGTAATCAAGTCATCCCTTATCCTTCTCTTTGTTAAGCTAAATAGACTGAGCTCCCTGAGTCTGTCACTATAAGGCATGTTTTCTAATCCTTTAATCATTTTCATGGCTCTTCTCTGAATCCTCTCCAATTTATCAACATCCTTCTTGAATTATGGACACCAGAACTGGGCACAGTATTCCAGCAGTGGTCAAACCAGTGTCAAATACAGAGGTAAAATAATCTCTCTACTCTGACTCAAGAATCCTGTTTATGCAGCCAAGGATTGCCTTAGTCCTTTTGGCCAGAGCATCACACTTTGAGCTCGTGTTCAGCTCATATCTACCCCAACCCTCAAATCTTTTTCAGAGTCATTGCTTCCCAGAATGGAGACCCCTGCATCCTGTAAGTATGGCCTACATTATTTGTTCCTACAGGTATACATTTAAACATGTGTTCTTTGCTTGCACCCAGCATACCAAGTGATCCAGATCGCTCTGTATCAGTGACCTGTCCTCTTCATTATTTGCCATTTCCCCAATTTTTGTGTCGTCTATAAACTTTATCAATTATGACTTTGGTTTTTTTTCAAGTAATTGATAAATATGTTAATAGTGTAGGGCCAAGAACTGATCCCTGCAGGACTCCACTACAAACACCATCCACTCAGTGATGACTCTCCATTTATATTCTGAGACTTGTCAGTTAATCATCTTTTAATCCATTTAATCTGTGCCACACTAATTTTAATTATTCTAGCTGTTTAATCAAAATGTCATTTAGTATCATGTCAAATGACTTACAGAAGTCTATTACCTAACACTATTATCTTTAATAAACTTGTAAAGAAACTTGTAATCCCATCAAAAAGATATCAAGTTTGACTATATCTATTTTTCATAACCCCATGTTAATTGGCTTTAATTATATTACTCTCTTTTATTCTTTATTAATAGAGGCCTGCATCATCATGCCCAAGATTGATGTCAGACTGACATGCTTATAATTACCTGGGTCATCCTGTTTGCCCTTTTAAAAAATTGGCACAACATTAGCTTTCTTCCAGTCTTCTAGAACTTCCCCAGTGTTCCAAGGTTTATTGAAAGTCAATATTAACAGTTCCACAACCAACTCAGCCTGCTCTTTTAAAACTCTTGGATGCAAGTTATCTGGACCTGCTGATTTTAAAATATCTGTCTTTAGTAGCTGCTGTTTAACATACTCCTGAGATGCTAATAGAATGGAAAGAGAGTTATCATCATCATCATATGATATGACTACATCCTCTGCTTTTTCCCCCAAATATAGAAGAGAATACAAATATAGGGATCCTGGCATCCCAGAAAATATAACTGTAGTGAGACAATGGCCTGATAGTTGACCATCTGAAGACCTATTGACCCACAGCTGCCAAATGCACCTAGTTTGTGTTCCTTTCTGTCAGAAGAAGTCAAATGAAATGTTTTGTTACTCCTGACTCTCTCTTGTGGTGCAGGCATCACCATGGAGTTAGTTGGAGAATTTTGTATGTCCTTCAACTGACACAGGAGACCATAGTTGGGTAAGAGGAGAGAAAAAAGAGGAAACAGCTAGATATCCTTGCCTGGGTCGGGACAGCCAGAGCTAAGAGGCAGAGTCAAATTCTGCATGGTCTGCATTTGTGATATGTCAAATAGGGGGTCAGATTTTTCCAATGGTATAAACTTGTTTGCAGTTGGAGAGTATTTGTTGTTCTCCCATCAGCTCCTGAAAGTATCTTTGATCATGAGGAGGAGAAACAGATGAAGCACTACTCTGTTTTTCTGCTGTGGCGCTCTGTACATTCCTCCAAAGGTAACTTGTATGGTTTCTCTGAAGCCTCATCCCATTCCTCAAATATAGGCAGATCCACCTGCATATGTGAGGGATCTGGTGCCAGTAAGGAAGGTTGTATTGGCACAAGATGAAGAATATGCTCTGGTTGAGGGCATTGGTACCAAAAGGAGTATTGGCACTGCCACCAAAGTTGGTGCCAGAGTTGGTCTTGCAGCTTCCAAAATGGCCTTCCCAGAGTGAGTCCTCTATGTAGGGCCACAAGAGTAACACAAGAGGGCCCTGCATGGTATCATTCCATGATGCCTGGATTTGAAGCAAAGAAAGAAGTCCAGTATCCCAAAGTGCCATGTGAAGGTAAACACTGAGATGGGTGCTTCCTGCATCAGCATCAAGTCTACTGAGGCCTTAACAGGCAGTGGTGGTTTTGTCTTCAGTGCTGCTTTTGATTTAACTGGTGCTGGATGAGATCTTCACTCCAGCATAAGGCATAGGATATTCCAGTCTTGAACCCATGACAGAAGGTGGTGCTGAGGCCAGAGAAGCAAAGTGAGCCTGGGGTCCTGTGTAAGAGGACCTCAACACAGAGTCTGGTTTTAATTCCCTGAATGGGCCCACTGGAATATCAGGATGCAGGCATCAAGAAGCTAGATGAGCCTGGAGCCCCACATGTTTCTCTCTTCCAGCATGAGAAGTGAAGGCAGAGCAAACCATACATTGCTTTATTGAGAGGGTCTGGTCCAGACATACAAGACACTAGAGTTGTGCGTTGCTCTCCAATACGATTGATGGGCACAGGGTGCACCTTCTGAAAATCCTTATGAGGCTCTGGGTCTGACATGGTCCCAATAAGGGGCCAAAGACTCCCAGGACAAGGAAAGGGATATCCTCACTAAACTATCCTAAATTATTAACTATTTATAAGAAAATCTTAAACTAGGCTAAGGGAAGATCTAGTCTGTGGACATGCAAATGAATTCCATTTGCTCTCTGTGACAAGGGATATACTCCCTTATATAGAATAGAGCAATGAAGTCACCTTTTCATGAGTTCTCTATCATTCCCAATAGTCATGGCTTTTCACAGTTGTTCTGCAGTTTGACTCCAGGAGCATCATATCCCAGAAATGGTAATGCATGGAGGCCCTTGAAGAAGCATGTATTTAATACTAAATTATTGATATGTAGTTTCAACATTAAAATAGTCTTAATTAAGTTTCTGTCCGGGGTATACGTCAAAGGGAAGATGTTCAAAGGCAGAAAGAGCAATTAGATGCCTCACTCCCAATGAAAGTCAACGAGAGTAGGTTGCCTAATATGTTTGAAAATCTACCCCTAAATATATACTGGTAAGTATAAAAAAAACTCATACATCTCTACATATATTTCAGGATCGTTGTATCCAAATTCCAAACAATATGTGGCATCTATACCCAATAATATACTGTAACAGCAAAAATTTGCACACATTCTGTATACTTTTTCTACTTATACGACTCCATTTTTAAGGATCCACTATCTTGAGGAAAGTAAAAGGCTTGTTATGGAGTATCAGATGTAAGTACATTAATAATATGCACAGAGAAAAAAGAATTTTACAGGAACTATTTAACATTCACCAGCACCTGAAAGATTAATCACATACTGCCACTTACTGGTAAGAAATTGAGAAGACTTCATAATAATGCACCAGAAAATGCTAAAAGCACAGTGTTTCTGTAACTTGGAGAGAAAAAGAAAGTTTCAGATTGATAGGTCAAACAAATGTCAAATGTGATGAGTCAAGATGAAGGAACACAGATGAGGATAACACTGGAAAGGCAGATGAGCGAGCAGGGGAGTGGATGGCTATCAGGTGAGAGAAACAGGGTGGAAAGAGTTCACACAGAGTTTTGAAAATCAGCAGGTCATTTTTTAATTGGATTCAGATATGGATAGGAAGGTGAGAAATGATGAGGTTGATATAGTCTCATTTCCTGAAGCAAGAAAGCAGTCATGGCATGGTATTCTGGACTCCTTGAAGTTTATAAGGTAGTGATTCAGGAAAACTATAAAAGGCAGAAATGCAATAGTCAAGATGTGAAGTGATTAAATCATGAATAAGGTTTTCAGCAGAGAACAGGGTCAAGATAAGGACAAATTCTTGCAATGTTACAGAAGAGGTAATGGACAGGCTTATTTATAGATAAGAGAGTTATGGGAGACAAAAGTAAATTCAGGGTCAAAGCTGACATCAGGCAAGATTAAGAAGTAGAACATCTGAGTTAACCCTATTGAGACTGTGGGTCTATATACGTATCTGTTTAAAGATTTATTTGGGTCACCAAATGAAACATGCCGGTATTTTAAGTGTTAGGGAGAACTGGACACATGGGACATCAAAGGGCTAGATTCATCCAAGTTGTCTGCAGGATGCCACTGTGACGGGTTGGATCCCTTGGAAGCTGCCAACTGATGTACCAAGACTACTTCTATACCCGCTTTCCTGTCCTGTCAGCTTAGGCCGTCAGTGCCCTGCCTGGTTTAAGCCAGACTTGCTAGCCTGCTGCAAACCCAGACCCAGGTCTGAATCATGTGCCCTAACAGCTGTAGGCTTACCTGAAAGCAGCTTACAGAGGTGTTCTTGTCTTTAACACTCAGATGTCCAACTCCCAATGGGGTCTAAACCCAAATAAATCCTTTTTACCCTGTATAAAGCTTATACAGGGTAAACTCATAAATTGTTCACCCTAACACTGATAGAGAGATATGCACAGCTGTTTGCCCACCCAGGTATTAACACACACTTTGGGTTAATTAATAAGTAAAAAGTGATTTTATTAAATACAGAAAGTAGGATTTAAGTGGTTCCAAGTAGTGACAGACAGAACAAAGTGATTTACCAAGTAAAATAAAATAAAACATGCAAATCTAAACCTAATACAGTAATGCACTTGAATACAGTGCATATATCACTCTTGTATCTAAAACTAGAAATATGAAATATAACTCTGAGCGCCTATTGTAATTATGCAAAGTGTGGGCAATTAATGGTGGTTTGGAATCTTGATGGCTCCCATCAGCCAGGACAACTGACTGTGGATGGCCCTGTTTGCAGGCAAGCCTTCCTGTGAGTCAGGCTGGGAGGAGTGAAGGCTTGGGGTCTCACCCTTGGAGATGTTTCAATAAGTGTCTTTTCTCAGAATGGACACCTTCCTAGCCTGGGCACAATCCTTTCTCCTAGTACAGCTCTTGTTCCAGCTCAGCGGTAGCTAGGGGATTCCTCATGATAGCTCCCCTTTTGTTTTGTTCCACCAACTTATATATCTTTTGCATAAGGCGGGAAACCTTTGTCCCTCTGGGTTCCTACCCCTCCTCACTGGAAAAGCACCAGGCTAACGATGGATTCCAGTTCAGGTGACATGATCACATGTCACTGTAAGACCCCAAGCCTTCACTCCTCCCAGCCTGACTCACAGGAAGGCTTGCCTGCAAACAGGGCCATCCACAGTCAGTTGTCCTGGCTGATGGGAGCCATCAAGATTCCAAACCACCATTAATTGCCCACACTTTGCATAATTACAATAGGCGCTCAGAGTTATATTTCATATTTCTAGTTTTAGATACAAGAGTGATATATTTATAGAAATAGGATGAACACACTCAGTAGATTATAAGCTTTGTAATGATACCTTACAAGAGACCTTTTGCATGAAGCATATTCCAGTTACATTATATTCACTCATTAGCATATTTTTATAAAATCATATAGACTGCAACATCTCAGGTATTCCTTATACCTCCATAGGCCATGGGAAGTTTAAACCCCAAGGGCCCAGGGAGGTGATGTTACAGTTCCCTCAAGGTTTCTGCTAGGCAAAGGCAGCTTCAAATTGCTATCAGGGCTCTGCCATCTGAGGCGTCTCAAGTAACGTGCCAACTCACTTCATCCCCCAGCCACCCTGACCAGTCACCATCCCTGGAGACTGCCACCCATAACCATAGGACCATAAGAAGACAGTGCTGGAGACAGCAACTTTTTGCTTGAGAAATGTAAGTCAAATCCGGCTTTTCTCACACATGCAAATAGTCCCATTGCAGTCAGTTTGACTTTACTCGCACATGTAAAATTAGCGGAATTTAGCCCAAATTGATACATAGCATGATTGGACCAAGTGTAACAGAAATGGGTGGAAGCATTCAAAAAACTAACTACATACAACAGTAACACAATTAAAAAAAAAAAGACCTCCACAATTTGGTCTCTAATACGGCAATTCTGCCTCCTCCTTTCAACTGAATTTGCAATGAAGGCACATGACAATTTTATGCAAGGATGTTTACTGCATAACTAAGTAATTTTCACAACTATGTAAATCTGTTGTTTCCTGAATATTAACTGTTGTGAGTCTTTCAGTAGAAAAAAAGGTAACAAATGTTCAAAGAATCTATTTATCTAATGAGGAAAGATTTGACAGTTTAGATAGTGTGATGGGGTGGACTAGGCCCTCAGGCCCCCTAGTGGACACCTCGGAGCCTTGCCACACCCCACCCCAGAAAAGGGTAGTGGAAAGGGTTCTCTAAGCTCCCTAGAATGACTGCATGGGATGCAGCCAATCAGGAAAGAGGCTGCATGGAGAAGCCAATCAGGGCCCAGTAGTCCAGTATAAAAGGAGCTGCTGGGCCAGAGTGAGTTCAGTCTGCTGGCACAGAATGGGAGAGCAAGAGGTGATCCTGGCTGGCTGCAGTGGCTGAAATAGCTGGACAGATCAGTTGTTGGTAGGGACTGGGGGAGCATGAGAATAGCTTCTGGGGGGCTGCTGGAACTAAGCAGGTAGTTATTGGCAGGGACCACAGGAGTGAGGAAGGTGTTCCTGTTTGGCTGCTGGGGCTAAAGCAAACAGTTACTGGGGGAAAGAGGAAGGAGCTGTTGGGACTCAACTAACATGGGCTATGGGGAAGTGGCCCAGGGAAATGTAGAGCAGCAATTAGTAAAGGGATTCAGCATGTGGCTGCTACTTACAGGGGCCCTGGGTTGGGGCCTGGAGCAATGGGTGGGATCAGGTCCTCCTCCCACCAGCCACTGGGGGGAAGTGGATACACCCTAAGGAAAGGAATTAGAACTTGGCAGCCCAGGGAAGGGGGCTGCACTGGGACTGACTCAGTGGGAAGCTGTGGTCAGAGAACTGAGCCCAAGAGGGGTGGCTCAGAGGAAGGCTGGGGTCACTGAGGACTCAAGTAAAGGCAAGGGGTTCCCAGGGAAGAAGCCCTCTGGGTGCTGTTCAGTACCTGCTTAGGAACCTTGCAAACTAGCTGGACCAATCGAGGGTACAGTAATGGGCCCTGTTGTTCTGGTTAAAGACTGAGTCCAGGAAGGGCTACAGGAAGATGCAGCACCTGAGGGGGTACTGCAATAGGCCCCTGTTGGACTAATTAAGGGCCTCAGCCCAGGGAGGTCCCATGTGTTGATGCCAATGGAGAGAATATTGCTACAGGTCCTGTTGGACTGTTAGAAGACTGAGCCCAGGGAGCGCTGCAGGACATTTTGGACCTGGAAGGGGTTTGTTTGTACACTGGAAGGGGTTTGTTTGTTTCGCACATGGACTGTGTATGACTTGGCTGGAGGGCTGAGTCACTGAAGACCTGCCTGACAAGCACAGCAGTTGACCGGGGGCACTGTGAGCGGAGAAAAAACTGCAGGCACGCGCACACTTGACCAAAGGGTGCTTGCATGAGGTGAGTGTATCCCATTACAGATAGCTATTTTCCCCCCATATAAAATATCTGTAGCTTCTCTATCATACCTGCCAATTGTCCCCATCTGCTCTCTTCCTGCTCTTTTGAGAACTCCAGTATTTTTCACTGTAACTAGTCAAAAATGTATTAAATATTAGATTTTTGTAATCTGCTTCTTAGCCACTAGTAATAATGGTTCAGCTATCACTATGACACACACTAATAGCACATTTTGTTTTATGTGGAATTTTTGAGTAGTAATATTTTAGGCTTTGGCACCACCAAGAGTCAATTTTGCTTACTACCGCATTTAATTGCTAGATAGATTCAGATGTTTTAATGAAATCCAAAGCTGTCTGCTTTTTGTGTAACCCTCAAAGTCTCTCCCTAGAGATTCATGTGAAAGAAAAAATAGTTTTGTTTTAAATTGGTAGTGCCCCTAGAAAAAGAATTATTTTGGAAGTAGATGCTACTGATGTATCATTTGTCTGTAAAACTTAAAGAATAAGATGAAAACTACAGCTTGAGATATTTCATCAACTGTGTTTTTGTCACACATCTGATTAAACACTGAACAAAAAAAAGCAGTGTGACTGATCCAGCTAAATCACACAGGTAATTCATTAACAACTTTGAATTATAAACTAAATATACAACCTGAAGAAGCACCAGTCAACAGAAAACCGTCCCTTATTTTTGAAATACAATGTTGGTAACCCTAGTGTTTACTAAGGAAATAACTTTACTTAGCATGTGCCATATGTGTCACAGTTTGATAGCTAAATGATAACAAGAGGTTGTGCAAATGTTTGACAGTAAAATATACAAAAATATATCTTGACTTTATTTTGCAAAAAGATACTTGAACTATGTCTTACCCCTTTTGACCCATGCTGTTAGCCAATATTTGTGGTCTTGAGAGTTGTTTCCGTTAACAAGAGAAATTAGTTAAACAGGAGTGTATCAAAGAAATACCTCTATTTACAATGAACATACACAAGGTTCTGTTGCCCGGAACACAGCAGAAATCAAACAAGAGACAGTTTTCACGCTCAATACTCCAAGACTCTTTCGACCCGTCACTCTGCCAAAAAGCTCTCGCTTTCTCTCAGGACCATGTTAGCTGTGCCTATCTTCCTGCTTTCTGCCTCCCTACAGCTTCTTCTGATCCACAGCCCCATGCATTTTTTAATCAGATATCAACAAAACTCTTCCACTCACATAGCTCAGTTTCTGACTGGTATTGTATGTGGTTTGTATTTTCCATGGAGGCTCCTATTGTTTCAGCTATCTTACTCCAAAAAGAAGCTTAAGTGCTTCTTATGTTTATCCTGAATGAAAGGTGGCACTCACACCCACCAGCTCCAATAAGGTTTTTGACTGCAGTTAGGGGTCAGACATTTCTTCTGGTAGCCACTGAAATCTTTGCCAAAAATATGCAGTTCCCTAAAATTAAGGGCTGCTGTACTGTTTACATTCAGACATCTCTAATGGATGAGCCTGCAATAAATTCAGTAATAGTAGCTCTGTGCATGCCATAGAATAAATGGGATTTATAATATATGGCACACTGCCATTATGTTCCGCAGGAAATTCCTGGCAGTATAGTTTAAAAAAAATGACACTAAAGGTGTGTTTGGTTGTTTTTTTTTTTCCCATATACACTAAAGCACCTTTATATCACTCTGGCAATGTAAAGGGGCTTATGTGAGTGCAATGTAACTTATTTCATGTTAAGGTCTGTTTACCCTGCCGTCCATGACTATTTGTATGTTAAACAATTCTGCTCTGAAAAGGATATACCAAGAATTCTGCTTGCCTTTAACATTTCAACACTGTCAACTCTGAAGAACAGTCAGTCAAGGAAAAGCAAAGGGACAGTGTGATACTCAAACACATGCTTTGAAAATAGATACACAGTAATATGTCTAATTTTAGGCCTGCTAGCCTTGATAGCAATTCTTTAAACATATAATTCTGCTGTGAACAAATTGGCATAATTTTTTCCTGTGACATTTTCTTCTCTCATAAGTGCCACAAAAGACTATTTATCATCCTGACTACAGAGCTAAATGAATAAGTACCCTGATAGATCAGGACATACTGGTACTAAAAAGTCACTTTGCAAGCCACCTTCTCATTAGATTTTAAAGTCTACAGGATGATTAATAGAACAAAATAATGCAGAAAAATGTTAAATTACTGTTCTACTTGAAAATCCTTTTATCTGATAGATGTGATCTACTACACTTTAATGGTAATCACATAAAAGTTGTTATTTATTTTGTTTGTTTTTTTCCCACTGGATTGCTCTGCTATATGCTGATTTATTCACTTCAGACTTCACAATGAGTTGCATTCACATAAAAGTTCTTTTCTATAATTCAAGCATGCTCACTCAGCAATTTTTTTTTTAAACATTCACTCAGTGCCTTTTAAGCACCACTAATATGATGGAAGTCTTCCACTTGAAATTTGGTATGTTTTCCCTTGTGTCTTAATATAATGGATTTTAAATGGATATTTCCTGTAGATACTATTATATTTCTGAACTGACACAAATCAGTATTTTTAAACACTGTGGACAAAAGGATAAAAAAAAATCAGGGCCAAACCCTTAAGGCAAAAAAAGACAACTAAAAATGTATGTAGTTAGACTAAAGAAAACGTTTTAAAAGTATAATGAATTACCCCACTCTTTCAAGTCGGAGACAAATTCTTACGATTGAACTCCTATGGCTAAATGCTGTACGTACTCTGCTTCCTGAGAGATGCAGCCCAAAAAGATTGGTGGGAGGCAAAGATGCAGTTATGTTATGTTTGCACCCTATGAATTCGAGGCTGCTAGAAGGCTGAAACAGGAGCCCATAGCCTAGGCACAGTAGCCCAGAACCCCTGGAGCACTTGATGTTATGGGCATGCTCCTTCTGCCACTGATATGCCCCATACACCAGGGCTTGAGAGTAGGGTGAGGTGAGGGATATTTACACAGGATCTGCACTACCTTGGCACTGGAGAAATTTGCCCCAAGCCTCTTGCAGCTCCTATATAGCCCCTATGAGCTGCTAGAGGAGTGTATGGGGGCTGGAATAGTAGTCAGTCAGCCCCCTAATATTAAGAGAGGTATCCCCTGATAGACAGAATAAGGAGCCTCTTTAATGCAATATCATTCATGGCAATTCCTGAAATCCAAATTCAAGGGAGGAATCCTGCAAATTCTTATTCAAGAGAATAGCCTTACACATGCAAGCAATCTCACTTACATCAATAGAATGTCTTCTGAATAAGAGTTTGCAAGATCAGCCCCAAAAGAGAAAAACATACATTGGTCTTCTAACACATTATAACAGAACCTTGTTTCAACGTAGGCTCACTCAGTTCACATCTTTTAAAAGATAAAGAATTCACACTGCTATTAACCTGCAAACAATTTAAAAAGTGAGAACAACATCACGCAGTATAATTGTCCCTCACTCAAAAGCAGCAAGACATTCTTTTAAAGTCTTCAGATGTAACTCAATGATAAACTACAAAAATAAGAACACTAACTAAAGAAAATAAGATCAGTGAAAATAAAGTTATTTCTGATGAATGGAATTTTAAGGAAACTGAAAACATTTAACCTATAAATTATTTTGGAATAAAGTACGTTCAGCTATCTGCTTTGGCCTTCTTAAGTATTTAGTAATTTGAAATGCATACTTAAATTGCCCTGGAAAGATTAAGATGCCAGAGCACCTTATGTATCTTTCTGAAATAAATACTTTTAATTAAAAAAAAAAAATCCTACCCGCCGGTAACTCTGCCATTATTTCAAACGCCCGGTGCATGTTTCTCCGACAGATATCCACTGGATCATTCAAGAGCTGGGACAGGGCAGGAATGATTCTATTTTCTATAAAGCCATCCCTACAAACAGAGAGCTGGGTTTATGGGAGATGTAATTAGGCAAAACAAAGCTCATAAATCCTACCAATGTGTAATAATCTCACTGACATTCTGTTCTAAATCTTAACACACTCCAACAATCTTGATGAAACTTAAAAACTGCTGCTGAGTATTCTTCACTGAAACTTTAGCTACCATCTCCACTTCCCAGTACCATCCAGTAAACTTTGGTGAATATACTTGCCTGCCAACATTATGAGTAGCCATTATATAAAGGACTTCAGTTGTTTTTTCTCGAACAGTGCTATCTTGGTCTAGAAGCAAATATTTCAGGTTATCCAGGAATCCTAAAAGACAGAATAGATTAATTTTTTTAACATTTCTTTACTTATTAAAATAGCAATGATTGGGTCAAACTCTGGCACTGACACATTAAGAAAGAAAGTGACTTCCAGAGTTAAAGACTTACCACCAAAAATGCCATGAATTTCCCAGTGTTGAACTTTCACAACTGTAGTGTATGAGTTATAGCTGTAATATGCTTAACAGCTAGCATCACTAAGGGCATGATTCAAAACACAGTGAAGACAATGTAAAGACTTCAGTGTGCACTGAATCAGGCCATAAGCAATTAGGCTGCTGTGTTCTGTACAAGCTAAGGTCCTAATCCTGCAAATACTCATGCATTTGCTTAACTCTATGCTTGTATGTAGCCCCACTAAGGCAGGGGCTCAAGTTCTCAAATCTTTTTGCTGGACCTCCTTTGAAAATATTTCAGGCTGTGATGACCAACCCCCCCACCCTCCCCAATACCATTCCACTGGTGGGCAGCAGGTATCATAGGCTGGGCCTCTCCAAACAGCCAGGCCCACGCTCCGCAGCTCCCCCTGTGTAGCGGCCCCAGGGCTGGGGCCGTGTCATCCATGCTCCCGGCCGTCTGGGGCTGGAGCAGTGTCGCCCAGCGCTCTGGAGCTGACAGCCACGGGGGGTGTAGAAGGGGCTGGGGGCTAGCCTCCCTCAGCTGGAAGTTCACGCACTGCCCATGATGCCACAATTACTTCTGCACTGCTGCTAGCAGTGGTGCTGCCTTCAGAGCTGGGTGCCCAACCAGCAGTCGCACTCTCGGGACCTCCAGTTTGAGAAACGCTGCACTAAAGTCAATGGAGCTACTCGTGTGACTAAAACTAAGAACATATATGTCTGCAGGATTGGAGCCTAAAATGTTTGGACTTTTTTCAAGGGTAGCCCCAAGCAGAGCTTATGTGAAGAAGAAATGAACTTGATTTCCTTACTTGGCCATACATTTACTAGGTCATTATTGGCTGGGGATGGAGGACAGGCAGTACACCTGGTAGCAAGGGCAGAGTATGAGTCTTACATGATACCTTTGCAACTGTAGTTCAGATTAAAAAATAACTTGACAGGTTCCAAATGGGATGACCAGTATTCCTGGCTCGAGGAAATAGCAGCAGAGGAAGGACTTCAAGGATAGCAATGGAGATTAGAATGGTGGCTGAGCTGAGGCAAATTCCTTCTTTAGTTTAAGTTAAACTAGCTCTAGGTATGCAGCACCCAGAGTGCCTTCCCCCCCCCCAAAAAAAAAAAAATTAACGGAGCTGTGCCAGAGCTGAGTTGGGGTTTGTTTGGGGTTTTTTTAATGGCCGTTTGCAGTAGGAGATCATTTAACCTGCCCATGCCAGGGGAAAATATTGATCCAAATCTTGGGAAAACAGAGGTGCTAAGATACAATGCAGATGACTCTGTTATAATATTCATAGTTTTGTAAGCCTGACAAATATTTTGTTCCATATTATTTAAACGTTCATCAGAGCATAGGCCCTGATCTTGCAATGTGAACTGATGGTTTGGACCATTACACCTGTGCAGAATGCCAATGAGGTCAACAGGAATCCACGTGGATGTAAATGTCAGCATAGCTGATCCATGGGCGTAGTGTTCCATGAGTGGACTCTTATGCCTGTGCAAAGCCCCCATGAAGTCAGTAGATTTACACATGGGCGTAAGTGTCCAACTGCACCAAACAGCCTGGATGCTCCGGGACTCTGAGAACAACAGTTCCACCCTCAGACACTGTGTAGGAAGAAAGTTAAGCAGTGATCCCATGCACATATTATCTAATTAATGGATAGGGAAAGTCTTTTTCTCTTGGACTATTTACAACTTTTTAAAAACATTTGCTAAATCAGGGAACATGAGGCTCCTTGTATTTCTGAGGTAAAAAACAAACAGGAATAAAATGAAAACCTTTACAGGGCTTTTGTACATTCTAAAGAAACAAACAAAACCGCATTTCCCCTTTCCCAGAGCCAGGTATTCTGAAAATCTGTGGCATCAGAGATAACTTACCTAGTTTTATTGCTTGGTAGACATTCTCTGGGTCATGCACCAGGTCACATAGGGCCATCAATGCCCTCTGCCGGGTCAGCAGCTCAGGGGACTGTAACTCCTCATTCAGTTTAGGTAGGGCCCTCTCCCCAAAAGCAATGGGGGCTTTAGTGGGGTCAATGTCGGGGGGCAGTTTGGCTGAGATACGAGCATGTGCCATCCCTAGGTATTATGGGATGGAGGCCCTCTGTTCGCTAAAGGCACCCCAAAAAATCACTCTCCCAGAGGGGGTGTCTAAATTACCCCGGGGAAGCAGGAACTCCTGCTTTCAAGACGCACTGAGCCCCCAGCAGAGCTCCTCTGGGAAGGAGTCAAACCGTGACGAGCGTAGGACAGAGGAGGGGGGACGCGGGCCCCCGTTTATTTCTGGCTCTGTCCAATTCTGCTGCGCTGTCTCGGCTGGATGGTTTGGTTCTGACTGTTGTGAAGCCAAAAACGGAAGCCAGAACCACACTGGGGCAGGTTTACAGTGGAGTAGCTGGGGAAAGGGGGCTTCTTCCCGCCTCCTAGAAACGTTAAAAACGGCTCCTCTGACCGAATTACAGGGGCGGGGTCGTTTTCAGGGGAAACCCCCCCGAGGCCGTTTGTTCGGTCTGAAGTTTAAAAACAACAGCTCGTAAGGGTTTGTCCTGTTTAAAAAAAAAAAACCAACCCGAACGGAGCCAAGTGGGGGCCCCGCTCCTCGGCCCCCTGCGCCTCGCCTGGCCCCGCTCACAATCCCTAGGGCCCGGCGCGGCGCTGGTTGCTAAGCAGCGGAGACGCTCTTATGTGTGCGCCGGGTTCTGTGAATAGATAACTGCGGGGCCTGCCACTGCCGGCTACCGGCCTGCGCAAACAGCGTAGCTAAGGCATTCTCCGCTTGTTGCTAAGCAGGGCCAGCGCCAAGGACGTAGTTGGGGAATAGGAAGCTGGGGCCGTTATTAGCGTTGGGCAGGGCGCTGAGGAGAGAAGTGACCGAGCCAGCGAGCTGGGGAGGCGATGTCCCTCCAGTAGGGACGGGAAGAGAGAGACTCTTCTTAGGAGGGGTGAGCCCCCCCCTTCTTAGGGCCGGATAATGGGGGCCCCGCTGACAATCCCCGATGCCGGGAGGGTGTGAACCCCGGTGAGGAGAGTGTTTATAAATCTCCCTCTGGGGAAAGGGGAGACGCCCCACAACCTGCCCCATTGGGGGTGGGGTCATTGTTAACTATCTCGGGGGGGGGGGCGACACCTGTATGTGTTTGCGTGGCTCATTTAAACTCTCCCTTATCAGTGTTTGAAATCTGCCTTCTTCAAATGAGAGCCATGGAGAGGCCCTCGACTAGGATTGTTGGCCTGCTGGCCACTCCCTTTACACACCCTGCCCAGGGTCCTTGGCCCAAATCCTGCCCACAGCTATACTCCCTGCAACCCACTGTCATCACTAGGGCTGCATGGGGTGCAACTGAGGCCAGAATTTGGCCTGTTAGATATATAAAAAATCAGGGGAAGATATACACAGTATCTCAATGTATATGACAATACAATTAAATCATTGGTGGAGAAAAGCCAGCACCAGGGTTCACTCTGAGTGAAATGGGAACGTTGCCTGTTTAAAGATTCAAGAATCAGGCCCAAGGATGGGAGAAGAGAAAGAAGAGGTTTGGGGAGGCCAATACAAAATAATATTTTTTAGGCTGATAATAAAAAGGAGGTGCATTATTTACCTGTATCTATTATTTGTAGGTAATAATATTGAACTTGAATGATTTCAGACAGTCAGAATGCAGGGATATTGCACAGTGACTGACCTATAACTGTATGCTTATGTCTCTTTTATGCCTCTTTCTGCACTCTAGCTGAGGAAAGCGACAGAGAGTCCTGTGGCACCTTATAGACTAACAGACGTATTGGAGCATAAGCTTTTGTGAGTGAATACCCACTTCGTCAGACACATGTGGGTATTCACCCACGAAAGTTTATGCCCAAGACTTCTGTTAGTCTGTAAGGTGCCACAGGACTCTTTGTCGCTTTTTACAGATCCAGACTAACACGGCTATCCCTCTGATACTCTAGCTGAGGAGTTTGGGTTTCCATAATTACTGTAAAGATTATTTCTCAATAGCTGTGTGATATGCAGATCCCTGTTTTCTGACCATATATGCAGCACGACTATTATCCAAGTGTCTCCTGCACGCTTACAAAAATGTACAAACTGTTGGTTATATTTCTGGCTGCCACTCACTCTCTTGCTGCATGACTTTGGGCAGCTCAATTAACTTCTCCTTGATTCAATTTCCCGGTCTGCAAAATTAGGATAATAATAATCAACTTTATAAAGTGCTTCGAGGTCCTCAAATGAAAGGTGATATATAAATACAGAATATTGTTGTTGTTTTCAGGAAAATATGCCAGAATGCTAAAGACCAAACTCTATTTAAAAACCTTGATTTATATGAAGGCAACACTTTTTAATGGACCCATTTGCAGAGTATTATTTCTGTAGAAAACAAAATATTTAAAAGTATACTAATTTTGACCAAGAGAAAGGCATTGTTTGTAATTTGATAATGGGACTAGGCAACAGGCACTCCTGAATCCTAATCTTAGCTCTGCCTGTAATTCTTTCTCTAGCCTTGAAAAGTCATTTAGCTGCTGTCTCAGTTGCTCCATTTTTAAAGTGGATTAATATTTGCCTACCTCACAGAACTGTTGTAAATATTACAGTAGATGGGTATTTTTGTGAAGTGCTTTGAACATGAAAACAACAATCTAATTGTTAAATGTTATAGGTTATAGCCTGTTTATAGCCTGGTTCATGTTATTTGATTTAGAGTCCTACTCTTACAGGGTGAAAGGAAAGATCTGCATTAAAATTGGTATCACAAAGGCACAAACAAGCTCAATATCCTGTGATTTCCTAATAAAAAGAACAATACAAAAGAAGGCTCAGCAGATGGTTGAAGACATTTTAATCCCTCTGTATGTGAAGAAGTAAAAGTGGATAGTCTCAAATCAAATATGCATAACTGAAGAACTTGTGTAAGATTATTTGATTTAACAAACAGTGCTTACATCATATTAAATCCCCATGCTTCAGAGAGATGGCACAGTCCTGTGTTTGCCTTCCTCATACAGGTAGTTCCATTGAAATCAATGGGACACCTCTTATGAATAGTAAGTAAGATTTACGACCTGCTCCTTCTTCTCCCATTTAAATTAATGATAGCTTTGCTATTGACTTCAATTGGAGCAGAATAGGGTCTCTTGCCTTTTAGTTGAAAAGTATATATTTAATTATGTTAAAGCTTTTGCACCTAAAACAATTAGTGAAATGGTTTCTCAGCATGCAGCCTTTTAAGAGAGGAGGAAATTTCAGGCATATTTTAAAAAGGGGGGAAAAAATCTTAGTCTTTCACATCAAACTTATGCTTCTAGGGGACTTTGAATCCCTGAAGGTGTGAAATGGCTGTACTAGTGGCCTCAGGCCTTATGAAAACCACACCATTCAATGCTAGGCAAACCTAAGATATGTAGTAACCATTATTTTGATGCACTGGTTTGTCAACATCCCTCCTGACACATTTTATTGTATGTCACAGAAATAAAACACATAGCTCAGAAAAAAACTTTGGTGGAGCCAAATGCTTGAAAAAGATCCAACTACTGTTTTAAAATAGCTGAGAGTTGGACCCTATAAATTAGAGACTGAAAAGGGCATAATTATGTGGGAATGCTAGTTAATTTCTCTATAATAAGGTTGATATAAAACAAAAACATTTTTAAACGATTGAAAGTAAATATAAAATTATGCTTTCCATTAGACGTACACTGATTTGGCTGCTGTTCTCCACCTATGCAGGGTTTTGGCTGTATGGCTTTACTTTATGCATAGATCTACTAGTCATACCCTCATTTCTGGGCCATGCCCACATTTCTTCCTCCACATTACTTTCCAGAGACCCACCACAGATATGACATCTGGATTATATGAGGATTATTTCCTCTGTACATTGTTTCCACTTGGTAGACCCTTACACATACACATAAGTGGCCTCAAGACTTGCCTCTGTTTTTCAGTACCAGCCATTAATGTTTATGGCATAGCATTATGGGGAAGTTTAAAATTTGTTACCTTGGTAGGCAGGAAGCATATGTCACTGCATGCGCCCGCAGCAGCCGCCATGGATACGAGCCGCCCAGCATCAAAAACCGGCCGTGTCAAGGTGCTGGGCGGGGGGGGCTTGGCAGCAGAGCACCCCAGGTTCGTGTCGAATTCATGGGGACACCAGAGATCCATCATCCCCCGGGCGTAAAGGCCGTCGGTGGGGATGTCCTGGGGTTGCTGGAGTCTGAGCGTGAAAGGCGCGACGTGCTGACCTGCGCTGCTGCTGCAGCTTGAGCTTGATGGCATGCCTGATGTGACTACCCATGTCTGATTTCCTGTAATGAAGTTTCCATACACCTACTTGCCCACTTGATGCAGTGAAGAGGAGAGTTGTTTTAAATAAAAAAAAAAAAAAAAAAAAAAAAAAAAAATGCTGATTACCTCACTCTCAGAGTGCTCTGGGTTCTCACTCAGGCAACCGTGACATATTCTGGCATCAGGGAAAATCAACTGTTTGTGCAGCTTGTGCTACAAAAAAGGTTACTTCCCCACTCTTCACAAAGCAGTTAAATATTCATACCCATGAGCTAATTTTCATTATGTTTGTGCAACAGTTATAATAATCAGAGTTCTTAGACAGGATTTT
Source organism: Mauremys reevesii (assembly GCF_016161935.1). Lineage (NCBI taxonomy): Eukaryota > Metazoa > Chordata > Testudines > Geoemydidae > Mauremys > Mauremys reevesii. Next base: position 20,680,598 of record NC_052640.1, on the reverse strand, counting down.
ACAAAGACAACGGTATGGGTCCGTCAGATCAGTAGGATTAACATCAGACAAAGGAATAGGTGCTGGCTTGTCTGTCATTGAAATCCACAGTGGCAAACTTTGTTACTGTTAAAATGGTCTTCAAGAAAACATACTTATTTTCTTAATCTCAATTTGGGAGCAAATTGTCCAGTAAACCAGCTAGGACCATGTTGTGGGTTAGAAGCTCATTGAGTGTGCACTTGTGGAGTTTCCTCCTACTTCCACTGGGATGTGGGCTCTTCCCTTTGCAGAATGGGAAGAGGGTGTCCTGAATAACCTGCAGACCTCCCAATATCCACAGGAAACCTGGCCATCCCTACAAAGGACCTGTGTCTCCACTCTGCCTTCTCGCCTACCTCCTTGGTCCTTTAGCAGGAGCCATGCTGTCCTGGGCTTCTCCAGAGGCCATTAGCTTTGAACAGTCCTTCAGGAGTAACAGGGGCAGTATTAATTTATTCTAATTTTCTGAAGGGATGTTAGAGAGAAAGATGGAGAATAGCTGGCCTGCCGGACCCAAATTCCCTCTCCATTCATAGTCTGTTTTACATAGAATACTGATAAAGATGTTTCTATAGCATTGATGGAAATGGGGGATGATGTCATGAAGGCAGCATGTCCCTTTTCTTTCTCTATGACCAGGTCCCCTCCAACTCTGTAGGCAGAGGGAATGATCTGGGCCATAATACAGACCTCTGGTCATAGCCAGCTTTATAATTTTCTTATTTTCCTCAGTGGTTTTTGACAGCTTTGTATTTCTTAAATCATTATCCATGCTCCCTCATTGTACAGTACAGTTTATTGATTTACTTGCTGGGAGAATGGAACTGAAGCATGAGAAAAGTAAATATACTGGGGACTAACAAAGACAACCAGGTTATTTAAATTGGTTACCTTGGTCTCTATTGCACTTTGGATTCATTGAGAGTGGTATTGATTTTTATAGTTCCTTTTGTGAAAGGGCTCTAGGAGACAAGCAGTGACTCAGCCTGTGTATACAGGGCAATTGTTTACATGATTAGGATGTTCTAGAACAGAATAGAGGGAGGTTAAGGAAGCAGCTCACATGGTGAGACTGTCACCCAGGCATTAAAGTTTTTGTTTTGATTTTAAATTATTAATTTAAAATGTGAAAACTAGCTAAAATCTATCCCCATTAGCCACAAAGGCGTCTTATATGTAAAGGTCCAAATCCTTTATAGATTCCAAGGCTAGAAGGGACCATTGTGGCCATAAAACTTCCCCAAAATAATTCCTAGAATAGATCTTTTGGAAAAACAACCAGTCTTGATTTAAAAATTGCCAGTGATGGAGAATCCCCCATGACCCTTGGTAAATTGATCTCACCTTGTGCACACCTAGGTAGGCTAATTTACTTCTCTAGGACTATTCACATGAGTAAAACAAGCTGGATTTAGTCCAGGGTCTGTAGAATTGATAACATTCCAGCTTCTCTGGATGATCTATTGATAGCAAACCCTGGGCTCTTGTTTGTTTTTGCAATATGCTTATGTTCACATTATTGTGTGCAGTTACTTTTAAATATTTTTAGTTATTCAAGAACAAAGCACTGGTTGTAGGTAGCAGATTAGGAATTTCAGCTGTGTAATATTCATTGTGTATAGTCTGAGAAAATCATTGTAGTTTCTTAATTTTTCATTGTACATTCATGTATTGTTTTGTAAGGTACTGATCCAAGTGGGATTGCCCCTCAAGACTTTGCTCCAGGACTATCAGGCTGGACTCCAGGACTGACAAATAGAATGTGAGAGGTTTCTTTTATTCACAAATTTTAAATCTCATTGAAACAGATGGCAAAATCCTTTGTTATACAAGATTACAATTAATCCATAAACCTGGAATAGAGGGAAGGACGGTATGCATTGTGTACTAATTAATAGGTAGGGGAGTGCTCCTACCATGCAGATCTGCATTTGATTCCTCAAGGCCTGTCTTTTATTACCAGGATGTTAGGAGGAGAGATCACTTAAAGACTTGATAGAACAAACAATTCTTTGTATATAAAGGGCTCTTTAAAACAGTGTGCTGGTGAACTGTGCATCCTGATTCTGAAGTTGAGCTGAAGTCCATTTAACTGAAATTCTGAAAATTCCTCCTGGGTTTCATCACATTCTCTCAGGAGTTCCATCATTAATATCCTTAATATTACTTTATTGCTAGTTTCCCAGTCCTTCAAGCCCTTATCTAAGGGGCTGATCCTGCAAGTCCTTACTCAGGCCCACCACCCAATGAATTCAGTGGCACTATTTCCTTAATGCAGAATCAGAGGCCCATTGTGCTTACTAACCAATAGCCTCTGACTATCCACATCCATAAGTAACCAGTTCATCCCTTTTAAACTGCTCGCAGTATTCTTATGTAGTTAGGTACTCTCTATTCCAGCTCCGCCTTCAGATGTGGTTGCGGGGGTGGAATGTTTCAAACAGTTGCTATGGTCACACAGTAGCATGCGGAGCTGCCCGAGTAGCTAAGAACCTGCTGCATCAGCTGCTATATGGTGAGTCCTACTTCGCTACATGATCAGTTTTCTTATTGGAAATGTCTTTATTGTAAGTGCTGGTAGCAGATAATTACACTAATAAAGGACTTTTCCCTGCATCCCTCAAAGCTGCATTGTGTAGGTAACTGGGGTGACTGGGATTTCTTAATATATGCATGATTCATATGAACATTACCCTTCTTCCAAGTCACCTTGTGTATTGACTTAATTCTGTCTGAGTTGCTTTTGTAAGACAGTTTTATTCAGTATCAGGAAAAGTGGCAACTTTTTATCATCCTTCCGCCTCCAACCAATTGGATGAAATGAGATGTCATGGAGGATTTATAATGCAACATGCATTGAGAAAAGGCATGAGGGAAATTTCAAATAATGATGAGAGAGATTTTTAAATGTTGTGTTGAGACATGTTACAAAATTATTTATCAGATGGAGAAACTATAAACACTTGTCTGTAAAATTAATCCCTGCGTGAAGGAGTCTCTTCCATCTTACTGCAATGAGACTTGGCTGCATTGTAACCTCAGAAAGCCACTCATTGCTGTTACAGCAACATAATGAAAGAGTTCCTTTTAGCTAAGAAATGGGGCATTTATTACCAAGTGAAATCAAAGATCTACAAGCAGTGGGCTGCCAACTGCCTGGTTTTGTACCAGGAAAACAAAGATGCAGTATCCATAAAGAATGGTCGTTTCCTTTTTTCATTCATATTTGGGGTCTGCTGAGATGATTTATGATCTTTGTGTGTCTCCTTTACAGGTTTCATGTCTAACTAAGACAGACTGGATTTGGAGGATGAAGTCCAGCCTAATGCATTTGATTCCTCCAGTGAGTAGGGACAGAATAATCTCCCACTTCCCCAAGGTAAGCAGCTCCTCCTCCCTGTGCCCATACAGCTTGGCACCTGGCAGGCTAAGTGGTGCCTTCCCCACCCACCCAGGAGTATTTTCCTCCCACTCATGTACAATTATTTTTTGCTTTTTTAAAATGCAGAAATTTTAATAATTTCTCAGCATTTCAGAGGGACCAACATCATTTCCCCTTTTCCTTCCAAGGCTGGTATCTCATTACCAGCCTTGATCCCTTCCTTCAACCAAAAACAGACATACATCTTGACACACAAGCCTCGTCTGTAATTCCCACCTGTTCTTTGAACTGACACAGGTAATTGCCACAGTTAGGGAGTTGTTACAGTAGTTTGGGAAAGATGAAAAATGTGGCTGATATTTAATAGGCAAAAAAGAAAAATAGATTAAGGGGAGTTATAGTATTTGATGGAGTTGCCTTTCTGATGTTCTTTTTTTCAGTTGCTCACAAGTTCTTTAAACACAATCCTTTTGGCCTGTGCCTGAAATAGTTCATGCTTGATCTCAGCTCAAAGATTTTGTTTTTAATTTGATCAGAGTCAGCTCAGTTGTTTTATAAATTATGCAAGCATGGAGGGAAATACACTTTTTCAAATATTCCATTTGAAATGTTTGCACTCACATAATTCCCTCTAGAGAAAGAGGTGTTGTTAGCCTCACCTTGCACACCTGTAAAATCTTACAGGATACAAAGGTAACAACCACTGCCTAAATCATGGGTTTCAGAGTAGCAGCCGTGTTAGTCGGTATCTGCAAAAAGAACAGGAGTACTTGTGGCACCTTAGAGACTAACAAATGTATTTGAGCATAAGCTTTCGTGGGCTACAACCCACTTCATCAGATGCATAGAATGGAACATATAGTAAGAAATATATATACATACAGAGAACATGAAAAGGTGGAAGTAGCCATACCAACTGTAAGAGGCTAATTAATTAAGATGAGGTATTATCAGCAGGCGAAAAAGCTTTTGTAGTGATAATCAAGATGGTCCATTTTAGACAGTTGACAAGTATGTGTGAGGATACTTAACATGGGGAAATAGATTCAATATGTGTAATGACCCAGCCACTCCTAGTGTCTATTCAAACCCAGGTTAATGATATTTAGTTTGCATATTAATTCAAGCTCAGCAGTTTCTCATTGGAGGCTGTTTTTGAAGCTTTTCTGTTGCAAAATTGCCACCTTTAAGTCTGTTACTGAGTGACCAGAGAGGTAGGATCAAGTCTAAAATAGGCCATCTTGATTATCACTAGATATCAGAACTTGCACATTCCACACAGATAACAAAGAACAGGCTGGCCCATCCCAATGACAGGGGCAAAAGGGTAATATGATGGATAGAGTTGTTTTGATCGAACCAACATGTACAAGGTGAGAGGCGGCACCTTACTGCGTAAAGGGGTTGTACCTTGCTGCGTAGAGGTGTTGCACCTCAATACGTCAGGTGTGATGTGTAACTGGTTTGTACCTGTTTTATAAGAATGCATCCCTGGGGCGGTGTCTTTGTCCAGCCGAGGGGGCAGTGAAAAGTCCCGCCACTGACTGAGCCGGGTCCATTGCCAAAAGGCACTTTCTCGTAGTATGCCCGGTAGACTAAGTAATCTACGGGGAACTGCAATTGTGTCCAAGGTCGCCATAAACCTAGTCAACGTGACTTTGCATCTTACTAGACTCTGTGGTTATTGGGAGTTCTCGTCGGGTCTGCTGTGTCAGCTATCTGCGCAGAGCTGGGGCAGCACACAGAGGGAACACACGCACGCAGCTGAGTGATATCAACATTGGAGAAAGCAGAGCACCACACCGGTAGAATTCTGACAACAATCACTACAAAAGTTTTTTTTTCGCCTGCTAATAATACCTCATCTTAATTAATTAGCCTCTTACAGTTGGTATGGCTACTTCCACCTTCTAATGTTCTCTGTATGTATATATATTTCTTACTATATGTTCCATTCTATTCATCTGATGAAGTGGGCTGTAGCCCACGAAAGCTTATGCCCAAATAAATTTGTTAGTCTCTAAGGTGCCACAAGTACTCATGTTCTTTTTGCCTAAATCATGCAACAGTCAGAGCAGTGTACAATAACCATAAGAATAAAAGACCAGCCATACTGGGTAAGACCAGTGGTCCATCTAGCCCAGTATCCTGTGTTTCGACACTGGCCAATGCCAGGTGCTTCAGGGAGAATGAACAGAACAGGTAATAATCAAGTGATCCATTCCCAGCTTCTGGCGAACAGGCTAGGGACACTTAAATTTGTGATACTATGACTGAATTTAAGAAATAGCAGGGACTTATTGGGAGGGTTGTGGGAGTGGGAAGGGAAATCAAGCCTGCTTTATTAGAAATCAGTCATAACAGAAAGAGCTCCCTGCACAAGATGAGGTATAAAAGACGGTGTAGTAAGAATGACCTGATGGATAGCATAACTACAACTGTGAATTTTTTTCATTTTATGGGGGAAATTAAAGTTCCTGAATCTTTAACACCAGTCAAAAAACAGTGATATCTTGTGTACTGTGGAGTTTATCTAGGGATTTACATGATGAAGGAGGCTTACACTCAAAAAAGTGATAAAATAAGTGATGGAGAAGATACTTTTGTTGTCTGAAGGGGAAGCTAGTGGTCTACTTGGGAAGTTATTCTTGATTAACTCTATGTGTGGATGCTTTTAATCTGGAATAGTTAATCCACTTTAAATTCACACCCTGTTTTATTCCAGATTAATTTTCATGTGTAGACAAACCCACATACTGTGTAGCCTCACTGCTTGTTAATCCAGGGAATCTTTCTCCGCTGTCTGTCCTTGATGAGGGCTTCAAATTCATCACCTTGTTAATTTGTTCCTGGCTGGCTGGACTCCTTACATGTTAGACATCATTTCACAATACATCCAAGTGACTGCTCTGTATTATCTGCAGTGGTACACACCAGAGGCCTGTCTCCAGTTCAAAGACCACTTCCATGCACTGGTCAGGAGTGCCTGTCAGCAACGCAACACTGGGACAGTTGGGTGAGTCTCTGTAATAAACTGGCCTTTACATTTTAAAAATTATTTCAAGTTCTTATATTTACCCACTTTTCTTAGTGTCTTAGCCTCACTTCACTCCTGCCTCTGTGTATTTTAGGCCACTTAAGCTGTGTCTGTACTGGAATTCTCAGCCATGTTTGACAATAGTTGTCCAGTGCAGTTCCCTCTGCTTCCCACAAACTGGTGTTGAAGTTGTTTTTTCTGCCAGTGTAGACAGGGTCAGCCAAGTTCAATGACTTGGGTCAACCATGGTCAGGGTCATCCAAGTCCAAAGGGTCAAACGTGATTTTTAAATAGGTGTGGAAGTCTGTTGTCCTGCTGGTGTGCACAGGATAAACAAAGTTCAAAATTAGCAGTAGGGAATAGGGTAGATGCAGCCTTGCTGTCCTCATCTCAGTTGATACCAATACTGATTGAGTATAGAAAACCAATAATTAATACAACTCTTTGGGCCAAATTCTGTTTTCATTTACACTGGTGTAATGTGGAGTGGCTCCATTTTCAGTCAATGGAGTTACCTAGGAATCTGGCTGTAACCCTTCAAAACTATTTCTTTCAGGAAAACTGATATTTTATACCTTCTCCTTAAAGCTGGAGCATTATTCTGGAGAAGAAGAATAGATTGTGCTGAGAAATGCAAATCAGTTTTCTTCTTGTGCCTTTCATAATGCTTTTTGAATTGTTTTTTTAAAATGTCATCTCTCCCAGAGCAGGATTTCCTTTTACTTGTTCTTTCAGTGAAATTATAATGTTAAATTTCACAAACTCAGCCTTATGATTTCATTGCTGAGTCAATTCAGAGAGTTGAGCTGTGAGAGAGATCATCCCTATTCAACTATAATAAATAGTTTCAAAATAAAATTGAGAAAGTTATGGGCAAAGTATGTCAATGATATAAATATTCTCTTTTTGGGGGGGTTGCTCCAGTGTGAAAATCTCTAAGGGAAGCAACTGTATTCTGAGTACTCAGAATGTAGTTTACTACTCTTAAAGACAAAACTTGTTAATTTTATTGAGCTATACCCATCTTTAAGCAGAACTCCTCATTCATCTTATTGGGGAGTCTTGCTTAAAAACTGAGGATATAAGGGCATACTATGGCCCTGTATTGCTAGTTTTTCTTTGCTGTACATCTGTTGCAGGTAGCAGGGTCATTTTCTGAATCTTCAGCATGCTGGCAAAATATTATTTACTTAACAGAAATATTCTTCTCATCTGTAACCCAGACATTATTGCTCTTACAAGAATTATAGCAACTCTCCTTTCATTTAATCTGGCCCCAGTGAATGGCTAAAAGGATTTTTATTTTGGCTCCTTAATAAAATTAATGTCCTCTCTTTTCAATGGTGGCTAGATCAGACCATTCTTATGCTGCTTCTTGGTAGACAGCTGATGGTTTGACCCAATATATGCAAAACAAGAGCACTATATGTCATGAACAGCTGTTATTTTCCTTTCCTATTATTATTAGTTATGTGGAATATTTTTCTCTGGATGCAACAAGATAGTGTGAGCAGTTCAGTGACTGGTGGACCATATATTAGGTCTCAGTTCATGTTCCATCAGTGTGTGAGCCCCAGAGTATTTTGTTCTACTAGGAGTTAATGGAAGTCACATACTCAAACAGTTATATTCTTCTTTTGATTCCTTTTGCCTTTAATGTAGCTGATTTCATCAGTTATCATATCATCAGCAGTTAATAATCAGGGATCAGAATTTCATGGAGCCGTGATATAACCTGATATATTGTTAAATAAAAGATTTGTTTCTCTTTTAAAAAGTCAGTATAGAACTATTAAATCTACTAAGGTATTACTGTAGCATACACACAGGAGACACTAAATTATCATTCAGAGGTTGGTTCATCAAATACAGTCACAGTTACCCACCCACATGCAGCTCCTTAAAGACGTACTAAATTACAATTTTAAGGGTACAACTTGAGTCACTTAAAGCCCATCTGCTGCTTCCTGTGGGAGGATCCAGAGCAAAGGGGATTATTTGAAGCCAGCCTCAGATTAATACTATTCCAAATAGTCAGGAAATCTTTTGGAACTAAACACTGTTTTCTCCAGAGATAAATCTCACAGTAGATTAGTCATTATCAGATATTTTCTTCATCGGGTCCTATGGACCTGAACTTGTGCCATTCAAGTCAATGAGTCTTGCTATTGATTTTAGTGGCAGCAGGATTGAGGCCTCACATTTCCACATGCACACAAATACACAGATTCTTGTATGCCGTTATGTGCAAATGCTCATACCTGCACACACACAAACATACACAGTACAAGCATTCTTTGTAGGAGAGAGTCTCTGCCCCAAAGAATTTACAATCTAAGAAAAACTGTACAATGTAAGAAGCACACTATTTATCTCTGTTCACAGTATTCAGTTCTTTTTGCAATTACAGATTCAGGGTCCTCCCTTCTCCTCCTTTAGTAATTGCAAATTCAGGCTCTGATACTGCAGTTGATTAAGCTAGGGCAGACTCTAGCAACTGCACACATTCTGCGAAAGCATACCACTCTGACTGTGCATTACAACTTATTGGATAGGAGCCTAAATCACCATTATATAGTAAGAATATTGAAACTAAGGGCAAATCTACACTACAGAGCCACATCAGCACAACTGCAGCGTGTCTGGTGAAGATGTGCTATGCCGATGAGGGAGTGCTTTCCTGTCGGCACAATTACTCCACCTTGCTGAGAAGCAGAAGCTATGTTGGCAGGAGAGCATCTCCCACTGACATAGCACTGGTATGGACAGCACCAAACTTGCGTCGCTCAGGGGAGGGGTACTTTTTCACACCCTTGAGCAACATAAGTTATATTGACTTAGGCTATAGTGTAGACCTGCCCTAGTATTAACAGTATTGAACAATAACAAAATATTTGTTACAGGCTGAAAATATCCAAAGTGGTTGTGGTAGGAGACCTCTATGTTGGGAAAACCAGCCTCATCAACAGGTACAGTATATCTCAGCAGATTGGGTTTGCTGTTTAAATGTATAGCAATTTCTCTGCATGCTGGACTCTCAGTTCCTTTACCATCTATGTTTTCAGGATGATTGCCTCATTGTAGTAAGGACTTTTCAGTTTTCTATTAAATCAATAATAAAAATATTAAGTATTTTTATTCACCCCTCTGCTGATCAGTGCCCCACATTGCCTGTCTCAAGGTGGTTTTGGGGCATTAAATTGAAGGAAAACCAGAAAACCTACAATGATAGGCACTAAAATTCACTACAGCATCATAGAAAATCCCTGTTAGCATCTTGATCAATCCTTTTTGGCAGTGTAGGATTATTCCCTCTATGGTATAGTCTCAAATATTTTGACCAGTCTCATTTTAAATGATCCAAGATATGGGGCTTTCAACATTTCCTTTGGAGGGCTGGAGTGGCCCTGAGATTGTCAGTCTTATTTGGAGAATTGTTCCTTAAAATGGTTTTTAAAAGATCTAGCCTATTCACTGACCCCAATAAAAGGAGCTCAGGCTAGAGCACTCTCCTGAGAGGTGGTAGACCCCCCATTCAAATCCTTTCTCTCACTCCAGCAGAGTCCCAGGCACATGGACTAACCAAAGCATTAATTTCATTGATTCTTCCCAGAATACTAAGGCCAGTTCTATACTTTATGATGTGATGACAGTATCAGGATATGGAATCTAAGTAGCTTGTTATCACTATAGCTTCCTTACTATCCTCACAATTTCAGTCAGTTCCTCAATATTGGTAAGATGTAGATTCTGGATGGTTTCTCATCCTTTTAGATAATTTAATTTTTTTTCTCTTAACGTGATACATATTCATCTATATTTGCCGCCTAGCAGATATCCCTTTATAAATAAAGTATTCCGTGGTTTTAATTTCTTTCATAGTCAAAAAATAGTTTATTCTGATTTTCTCCAGTCCTGGGGTCTGTTAGAGTATGTCTACATTACAACTGGGAGCATGCATCCCAGGGCAGGTAGTCAGGTACCACTGTGAGTGGTAAAAATAGCAATGTGGACGTTGCAGGTTGGGAGGCAACACAGGCTCTGAAGTCCACCAAACCCTCTGGATCTGAGCTTGGGTAGCTAGCCCAAGTCTCTGCTGGGGCCACTACATCCACACTGCTATTCTTAGCATGCTAGCTCAAGGCCTGCTAGCACAAGTCTGTCTACCCGGGCTGGGAGGCTCATTCTCAGCTGCAGAATAAATAAAGCCCACTATAGTTTTCCCTTTATGTTTCATTTACTTGATCCTTACTCAGAGTAACTACCCTCTTCATTATCAATTTTTCTCATTGATTTGGTAAATATTTCTGAAATACAATGTGACTGAATACAAATCTTCTGATCCAGTTATTTAACTGCTCCCTGTATAACACACCTTGCACAATACTGAGGCATGATATGAAATTTAAAAAACACGATGCTATTAGCTTTCTCCTAATACTTTTTTCATTGCAGGTTTTGTAAAGATATTTTTGACCGAGACTACAAGGCAACCATTGGAGTGGATTTTGAAATTGAACGGTTTGAAATAGCTGGAGTGCCATATAATCTCCAGATGTAAGTTGGAACATTATAGTACCAGCTGATTTCTTTCTTGTGTGCCTACAGTTTGAACAGAACTTGAATTGCTACGGGCTTCAGTGGTATCAAAACCTCTGGTTTATATTCCACACAACATAGTGCTGTGTGAGAAACACCTGCTGTCCTTGGACACTGAAGAATTTCAGAATTTTAGAATAAACCTCAATCTGTTGAGTTCCTTGTCTTTGAAAGCTTTATAATTGTACCACCCACACTCACCTTAGATACCATGTCTGATTTTTTTAGTTGGGTTCTTTCTTTTTACTCAGTTTTCCTGTAAGATTGAATGAAGCCCTGAGCAGCAAATTATATCCTGGGATACATCTGTCCCACTTCGTTGCCTTCAGTGGGAGTACATGGATGTATATGAGCACACAATTTGGTTTTATGAGATTCGGGCTTTGTTCCTGCACCCACTGAAGTCAGTGGCAAAGCTCTCAGTGGCGTAGGATCAAGCATTAAGGCCCAGATCCACAAACCGCAGACTTAGGCGCTTAAATTTCATCTTCAGATGCCAGTTTTGTCTCCACTGTGATCCACAAAACTCTTGACAAATCCTGTAGATGCCTAAACTCACTTGGCTCTAAAGTTTTCTGGGTGAAAGCTCCCTCAGCACCTAAGTTTCTGCCTCTGGGCATGCACACTTCTACCTCATTCTAAGTGTCTGGATGCCTATCTCCTGCCTATACCTCAGACTAATCTATAAACCAAGGGAAGATGGGTGTTCATCTGCCTAAATCATGTGCAGGGCCCAATCCACTAGGCTTGGTCAGAGACCACCTACTGAATCAGGTCCCATTCAAAATTTTGCTGGAGGAGGAAGTAGTGCTTTCCACTTATAACTGTTAGCCCAATGGTTAATACACATGCCTGGGACTGTGCTGGAGTGAGAGAGAGGATTTGAACGGGGGGTCTCCCACCTCTCAGTAGAGTGCTCTAGCCACTGAGCTTTGGAGCTCCTTGAATCTCTCCTGCTGAAGCTATTCTAGCTTGGATAAATAATTAAAGTGTGATTGGAGCAGGGGGACTGGAGCCTGGGTGTCCCACCTCCTTCAGTGGTTGCTTTAACCACTGGGCTACAGAACCAATCTCTCTGACTTTTTTTCACTGTGGATAGATACTTAAAGTCTGAGATAGTACAGGGAGCCTAGGCACCTAACTCAAGTTTTGTGGCTCATAATGGTGATACTGTGATTTTCTGCACACCTAAAAGTTAGGTGCTGTGATGCTCAGCATTGCAACACCTAAGACCCTTTGTGGATCTGGGCCTAAATGACTTCCCTAACGCTAAATAATGTCTGTTCTGAGAATAGCAAATACAGGGTTAAAATGCCTTCATTAAAATAATGGTGCTTTACATTTACAGGATGTCTAACAGTGCTTAATGGGTAACATATTCCAGATGGTAACACTTCTCTGGTATCACATTCTTCTCCAACTTGTACCAGTCTGTTGCTTCATTAGTGTGTTTGCTCAGGTTGCACTTGGTTTGATTGACCTGAAATTTCTCTTTTCCTTCTGCACAGATGGGACACGGCAGGTCAGGAAAAGTTCAAGTGCATTGCATCTGCTTACTACAGAGGAGCAGAGGGTGAGTAAGTCAGAAAGCACTTCACAGTCAGGATCAAATTAATTGTGCTCTCACTGTACGCTTCAGGAGCTGAGTTGAACCCGTAAGACTTCTAATTCACTGTCTCATTTAACTCTTTTTTTCTGTGCTGTTTTTATTGCAGTTATTATAACAGTGTTTGATCTGGCTGATATCCAGACTTTGGAACACACGAAGTAAGTTCCTGGCCAAGTCTTTGAGATTTTAGTAAAAGGTCTCCAGCATGAAACTGAACTGGGAATTAAAATTCACTGGGCCTGAATTTATGAGTAGGTATTTTTCTAAGCCAGAAAAATGCAGAGTGGATTTAGCCAATGTGTCTGAATAATTTAGTGTCTCAAATGTTACTCATTTCCTAGGCTTTCTACTTAACAAATAGGATTTTCTTACTCCAGTGGTGTCTGTAGTGATGATTCTGATAGAAAAGATTCTGGTACTTAGATTTAAACCAGAATGTGGGCTGTAAAGGGGAGGGAATGGGATACTGGAGAGACTACCTTGCACAGATCAGTCATAAGTACTGCAGTGTCTGCAGCATGTACAAATATCATTTTATTAAATAGTGTCTCTGCTTAGTAGAAGGTTGAAGTCTGGGGGCCTAATTTTTCTTTCACTTACATTGGTAACTCAAAGATGACTCCATCTAAATCAATGGCGTTTCACAGGTGTAAAACTGGTGTGAGATAAGAATGAGGCACAGCTTCATAGTGATCTTTTCCATTATGTGGCTGAGTAGATTCTCACCCCAGTGGGAGTTTCTCTCACTTTCCTTCACTCTTTCTTCTTCTCTGCTTCAACATTCATTTTTTTCATTCTCCCTCTGCTTCTCCCTCTCTCTTCCTGTTCTTGCATCTTATTCCTTATCTCTGGGCTGTGTCACCATTACTTTGGCCACATCCCTTGCTGTGGGTGGATAGGGTGGCACTTTTGCATTCCTTGTCTAGGGGCTCTGATCACTGTTGGACTTGCATTCTAAAGTGGGCAAGGTTGGCTGAAACAAGAACTACTTTCACAGGATGGTAAGTGTGTATCCAGAGGAGCTAGAATAGCTTTGAAGCCATTTATTCTCTAGTGGGAAAGGCACATGACACATCTGAATCTTTCTCTTCTCTCATCCTCTTTGTTGTTGGTTTCTTTGTCTCTTTCCCTTTTCCCCCATAAACCTCTATTTTTTTTGCTCCTCTTTGCCTTCTTTCTTCCTCTCTAATTACATCTTACTCCTCCTGTTCTGTTTTTCAGGCAGTGGCTAGAGGATGCATTGAGGGAGAATGAGCCAGGGTCTAGCTTCATCTTTCTGGTTGGAACAAAGAAAGATTTAGTGGTAAGTAGGACAAAGGCGGTTCATAAAATGTGTCTCCCATTTCAGCGAATTTCCATTTGAAGTTAAGTCCAGCTATTGAGTCCCCAAAACATGTGTCAGCTGCTGCAAAGATCTTGAGAAACAAACTGTATAATTACCATAGCAAAGAGACGTCATGTAGATGTGGAGCAGTAAGCTTCACAGAATGGAGCAGAGTGACCATTTTCTAGAGTGCTGGAGGTCACCAAATCACTCCCTGTTCTGTTGGAGGCACAGCTTTACCAAACACACCTGAAGTCACACATAGCAAAGTTTAAGACCTGAGAAGATTCAGTGCCATGGTAACACCCCTAAAGACTGCTATGTAGACAACGGATTTAAAAGCTCAGTTATGTCCCCATCCTCTGCTTCTTTGAGGGAGTCATTTGCAAAAGGAGGAGGCAGCAGTTGGCCTATTCAGACTTGAGTTTATCTCCTTCATTAGCCACCACCCTGACAAAATTTAAAGATTCAAAAGTAAACACCCTTTCCTGCTATTTAGCTATATTTTCTTTCAGTTGCTGCCTGCAATGCTACTCATATCCCTAAAGCTCTGTAGCCCACTTATTTTCCATCAGTTCCTTGGCTGTCTGAAGGAGTGCTAATGCATCCCAGAAGGCTTTGCTCCTATCAGTTACAACATGTGAAGCTCTTAAAATCTTCTGGCGTGTATCAGGGCAGCAGATAGTGTAGGTAGCAGAAAAAGTTAAACAGGTTTGAGAGGTCAGGGAACACGAGAGCTGGGCTTAGGTGGAACTGGAAGTAAGAAGGAATTCTGTTTGGAGGAATGTGGGGCTTTGTCTTGTGTGGTGGGAGAATATTGGATTAAAACTGGAAAGATGTCAGCAGGTACAATAGGCTGATTATTAGATTCTTCACCTATAAATACTCTTGAGGTGCTTGCTGATCATCTATCACTCTCCCAGATGCACTTTGTGTCATTGTAAGCCAGTGAACAGTGGCTGAACCAGTGAGAAGCTCTTAATACACGGAGCCAGTGGCAATGGGAAACTGACTTTGGGTTCTGATCCTGCTGCTGCTTATGCAAATACTTAACTTTAAACATTTGAGTAGTTCCATTGACTTTATTGGGATTACTCACATGTTTAAATTAAGCACTTTGCAGGATGGGGCTTTAGGACTACACAATACTAGTCAATTTCTATCTATAGCCCGTTGACCATAGAGAGCAAATTAAGAGAGAAAAAGTCTTTTAAAATTAAAATAAAGGTACAAGAAATTAAAAATAAATAAAATAAAAATAGAAGGGAAAGAAAAAGGCAAAAACAGAAAAGCAGATTAAGAGACAAAAAAGACTAGCAAGAGAGCAAAAAAGTAGAGGGGGGGAGAAAACAGCAAAACCAAAAGGGTTAGAAAGAGGCGTGAAATCAGGAGAGCAACGTGCGACAGATGGAGGAGGAAGAGCCAGGAGAAAGGACCATCACAATTACTAATGCTCTATTGTTGGCTCCTGTAATTTTCTCTTTTGTTCTGTGTTTGTACAACATCTAACACAATTTGGTCCTGGTCCATGAGTAGGGCTCCTCACCGCTATGGTAATACAAATAATAATAATAATAATAACCACCTGAAGGCAGTATTTGATAGCTCTCTCGACTACCATATTGTTAATGTGTTCACTTCTGCTGTCTGATGCTTCAATGCTGTGGAATACAGAGAGATAATTCTATTTAAAAAGAAGTCCTATGTGATTTCCCCTGTTAAATATCTATCTAGCTGTTTTCTTTCACTAGTTCTGCCTTGATATATGGGACATCCTGGTGTACAAGCTCTAAGGCAAGGCCAGGAAAAGGAAGGACTGGCCACTGTGAAAGCTGGAAGTCTCACAATGTAGGGACTGGTAGCATCTTTGCATTACTGTTATCCCAGATATACTCTGGGAGTATTGTGCCTGCTGTATGTTACAGACAAAGTGATTCCCTGATGTTCTATTCAGTCAGGTGCCGCATGTGAGCGGACAGAACTGGATGCCATTCGCTTTGCCAATGAGATGCAGGCTGAATACTGGTCTGTCTCAGCAAAAACAGGTTAGTCACTGCACTCGAGACTGGTTGAGTGTGGCCAGTTCCACTTGCTGGGAAAGAGGGTATCCAGTTACTTCCCCTGATTGTGTGCACACCAGTTGGTCATGTGCACACTAGGCTACATATGTGTTTGAGGATGTATGTTTCTAAATGGTTCTACATGGCTGTATATATGTGCATTTGTACAATCATGTTTGCAGAAATGTGCATTGTATTTGTATGCATTGTCTAGGTTTATTCATAGACGATGGTGCACAAGTGCTTGAGTGTGTGCGTGTGTGTGTATCAGTGCTCAAACTGGGGCCATAGGAAGCTATATTGCACCACAACTTTCCTCTGCTGGTGCTCATCAAAAATATATTTATATGTGTGGTTGAAGGAGGGAAATGAGAAAACGTCATCATGGGGTGGTGGGTCTCCAGGGTATACTGTCACTTTGTGGGGAGCACTTTTAGGGTGGCACACTATCACTTTACTCTCCAGTTTGACCAGTGTTTTGTGTTATGTTTGTATATTTGATCATGCATAGCTGTGGGTTTGTAAAACATGGTGTTTCTCTCCTGTTTCCCAGGGGAAAATGTAAAGGAGTTTTTTTCTCGAGTTGCTGCCTTGGCCTTTGAACAGTCTATGCTGAAGGAGCTGGAGAAGAGCAATGGTCGCATGGCCCAGATTGGGGCAGGAAACCTCATCAGTACGTTCAGCTTCACTCTCTGTGTCCACTTCAATCACTTAAAAGTTTGGGGGAATGTGGATGTTTCTTGAGGGCCAAATTCTGCCTCATTTATACCAGCGCAACCTCTCTGACCTCATTGTCTGCCTGTCTTGGTTCTTATGTGTAGTTGCACAAGTGTTACTGAAGGCTGAATCTGGTCTCTGTCATCTTTATTACAGGAGGGCGATCCTACATGGATTAATTATGTAACCCTTTGGTTTCCTCATTTACAGAAATAGAAGGAAATTCACTGGAGACTCCAGAAAGCAACAGCCAAGCCAGCCTGAACTGCTGCTAGCTGCCAGTCATTTCTGCAAGCATCACACCTCCATCTGCATGTGCGTACACCTGCATGGCGCACCTGCAGCGGGGAAAGCTCTCAAGCAGCTTCCAGTTGAGAGATGGAAAGTCCGTTTATCTCAGGAAAGAATGGAGGAGCTGAAAATGATTCAAGCAGCTTCCCTTCAGACAGAAGATCTCTCTCCCACCCCTTGCTTTGTGCTCTCCTTGTGCAGGCAGCACAATGGTACATAAACCTTCCCTGTGCAATGGGGAGATTGCTTGTGTGGTCACCTGAGGGATGGCAAGCTGTTTTTACTCACGGGGATGGAATCAACCAAACTTTTCCGCCTGCTACCAGGAGGACCTGTAAAAAAAAGTTCTGTACTTGTATTATGTTGTTGGTAGCCACCAGAACTCTAGAATCTTGGACAGTGAAGTCCTGGCCCCATTCTTGTAGGAGCAGAAAACACATGGCAGTGCTGATTATTGTGGTGTATTTGATCTGTTTTGTCTTTTTTAAACACAAAATCCATGTACAAAATTATGCTGACTTGCACACAAGCACACACAGTTTACCATGATAGTGCTGAGAGAAATATTCCTCTTGTTTCTGGGATCAGGATATCTGGTTTCAGGATATCTGTAGATCCTTTGTAATTTTTAAGTCTATACATATTCTTCCAATGGATGCAGACCAGAATCCCACTCAAGTGTGTGTGTGTGTGTGACCAGTGTGCTGGAGTAGTACTCGTCAGAGTGACACACATGCCTTGAGCCTCCTCATGGCTCCTAAGGCTATATAAGGCTGATGCTACCCTGATCCCCCTCAGTCCCTTCTTATCACTCATGGCCTGAGTTGCAGCTTCCCATGTGGTTCTCCTCATGGTTTTTTTCTGCTACATAGTTAGCTCTTAACTTCATTACATCTGTAAATAGCTATCAGTATAAAAATATTGCTCAGGCATGCAGGAGTGAAATCAGGAAGGCCAAATCACACTTGGAGTTGCAGCTAGCAAGAGATGTTAACATACCTGAAGAAACCCTTCTTGTTACTCTTAACAACAAGAAGAAAGTCTTACTGAATGAGGGAGGAAACCTACTGATAGAAGATGTGGAAAAAGCTAATGTACTCAATGCTTTTTTGCCTCTGTCTTCACAAACAAGGTCAGCTCCCAGACTACTGCACTGGGCAGCACAGCATGGGGAGGAGGTGACCAGCCCTTTGTGGAGAAAGAAGTGGTTCAGGACTATTTAGAAAAGCTGGACGAGCACAAGTCCATGGAGCTGGATGCGCTGCATCCAAGGGGCTAAAAGAGTTAGCGGATGTGATTGCAGAGCCATTGGCCATTATCTTTGAAAACTCTTGGCGATCAGAGGAGGTCCTGGATGACTGGAAAAAAGCGAATGTAGTGTCCATCTTTAAAAAAGGGAAGGAGGAGGATCTGGGGAGCTACAGACCAGTCAGCCTCACCTCAGTTCCTGGAAAAATCATGGGGCAGGTCCTCAAGGAATCAATTCTGATACACTTAGAGGAGAGGAAAGTGATCAGGAACAGTCAGCATGGATTCACCAAGGGCAAGTCATGCCTGACTAACCTAATTGCCTTCTTTGATGAGATAACTGGTGCTGTGGATGAGGGGAAAGCAGTGGATGTGTTATTCCTTGACTTTAGCAAAGCTTTTGATACAGTCTCCCACAGTATTCTTGCTGGCAAGTTAAAGAACCATGGGCTGGATGAATGGACTATAAGGTGGATAGAAAGCTGGCTAGATCATCGGGCTCAATGGGTAGTGATCAATGGCTGCCAACTAGACATGGAGCCGGTATCAAGCGGAGTGCCCCAAGGTTCAGTCCTGGGTCCGGTTTTGTTCAATATCTTCATTAATGATCTGGAGGATGGTGTGGACTGCACCCTCAGCAAGTTTGCACATGACACTAAACTGGGAGGAGTGGTAGATACGTTGGAGGGTAGGAATAGGATCCAGAGGGACCTAGACAAATTAGAGGATTGGGCCAAAAGAAATCTGATGAAGTTCAACAAGGACAAATGCTGAGTTTTGCACTTAGGACGAAAGAATCCCTTGTACTGCTACAGACTAGGACCGAGTGGCTAGGCAGCAGTTCTGCAGAAAAGGACGTAGGGGTAACAGTGGACGAGAAGCTGGATATGAGTCAGCAGTGTGCCCTGTTGCCAAGAAGGCTAATGGCATTTTGGGCTGTATAAGTAGGGGCATTGCCAGCAGATCGAGAGACGTGATCATTCCCCTCTATTCGGCATTGGTGAGGCCTCATCTGGAGTAGTGTGTCCAGTTTTGGGCCTCACAATACAAGAAGGATATGGAAAAATTGGAAAGAGTCCAGCGGAGAGCAACAAAAATGATTAGGGGGCTGGAGCACATGACTTATGAGGCAAGGCTGAGGGAACTGGGATTGTTTAGTCTGCAGAAGAGAAGAATGAGGGTGGATTTGATAGCTGCTTTCGACTACCTGAAAAGGGGTTCCAAAGAGGATGGATCTTGACTGTTCTCAGTGGTAGCAGATGACAGAACAAGGAGTAATGGTCTCAAGTTGCAGTGGGGGAATGGGTTACCTAGGGAGATGGTGGCATCTCCTTCCTTAGAGGTTTTTAAGGTCAGGCTTGACAAAGCCCTGGCTGGGATGATTTAGTTGGGGATTGGTCCTGCTTTGAGCAGGGGGTTGGACTAGATGACCTCCTGAGGTCCCTTCCAACCCTGATATTTTATGATGGTGTGCTTGCCCAGGGATTCAAGTGTCTTTTACTCTCATCTGTCTCCAAATTCCCTGGTAATCTTGGCCGCCATTGAGAAGTCAAAGCAAGAAAGGTTCAAGTCAGCACCCAAAGAAAGAGAACTGAAAAGAATGAGTGCCTTGGGCAGAAAGATTTATTCTAAGTCATTTCTCCAAATGCAAATAGCTAATCAACAGGTGATGTTAGCTAAGTATGATTTTTCATACCTGGGAGGCTTGTCAAACTTTACAAATAAACTCCCTGAGGACTCCAAGGAAGAGTTCAAAGCCTTTTTGGCAGAGGGCCATCTGGTCACAAAGACATCTCTTCAATCTACCTTGGATGTTGCAGATGGTTCCTCTAGGACTATGGCCTCTGCAATGATAATGGGAAGAGTTTCATGACTATATAACTCTGGGATAGCCCGCAACATACAACAGTATAGAAGACCTTCCCTTTGGGCATTTCCTGTTTTCAGATAAAATTGATGAAATATTGCACTCATTTAAAAGACTTCCAAGCAACCCTCTGCTTCTTAAAGAGTTTGTCTCAGTGTCCAAGAAAAGAGACACAACTCCCTGCATATCCAGTACTCCTAGCAGTACTATAGAAATCCTTTCTACCCACCTAGGCAAGTTGACATGCTGAAAAGTATGCATAGACCTCAGAGAAGAAGGTCCACTAGCTCAGACTCCAGCCAGCAGGCCCATTCTCAGACATCTGCGAGGAAAATCTGCCTTTTGACTTTTCCACAGAGGACAGCAACCTAGTTATTCACAACCCACACGCTATTGTCTCTCCATTTGGGAGCAAACCATCTCACTTTCTGGATAATGACAGACAAGTGGGTCCTAAGTACCTTGAGACTGGGATAGTCAATCCAATTCCTTTCTATTCCTCCTTCCCCGTCCTTTTTCAGGGACCCAACTCACGAGCCTCCACTCCTTCAAAAGGTCCAGATGCTGCTTGCTGTAAGGGCTGTGGAAGAAATTCCCATACAGTTTCAAGGAAAGGGGTTTTATTTGGACATTTTCTAATTCCCAAGTCCAAGTGTTGTCTAAGACCCATTTTGAACCTTTACAGTCTCAACAAGTTCACTAAATAAGTGAGATTCTACATGGTTTCCCTGACATCTATCCTCCCCCCTCAGGATTGGAACAATTTGTTTGCTGTCCTCAATCTTCGCAATGCTTGCTTCCATATCACAGTGATATCAAGTCATAGGAAGTTTCTCAGATTTATGGTAGTGAGGAGACACTATCAATACACCGTTCTTCCCTTTGGCCTATTGTCTGCTCCTCATGTGTTTATGAAATGCATAGCAGAGGTGTCAGCATTCTTGAGAAGGATTGGGATACATATCTTCCCTTACTAGATGATTGGCTCATCCAGGGCACATCACTCTGTGAGGTCCTCAATCAGGTCCAATTCATTCTCCATCTCTTTGAATGGCTAGGGCTCATGCTGAACAAAGAGAAGTCCACATTAGTGCCCATGAAGAGGCTGAAATTCATTGGGGCTTTGCTTGACTCTATGGTAGTGAGGGCCTTTCTTCCTTGAGAGGTTTTGACCATTTACAGTCTTTGTGTGTCCCTCAGGTGTCACCTGTCCACTATGGCCAGAGCATGTCTCACATTGGTACATCACATGGCTCCATGTATGTATGTGACCATGTATTCCAGACTGCATTTTCATCCTCTGCATACAAACATGGCTAAAATTGGTTTACCAACCAAGCAGACATCTGGACAAGTTAGTCCAAGTTCCTCCTGTAGTCTTACACTCTGTGGAGTAGTGAATGGACTAGGACTTCATATGTGCGGGGAATCCCTTTTCTTCTTCCCTTCCAACTAGGACAATTATAACTGACACTTCTACATTAGGCTGGGATGCTCACCTGGGTGGTTCATGGGGCCCAAGGGATATGGACATATCAGGAAGGGAGGCTTCATAACGTTCCAAGAGATTTTACGTAACAGAAGGAAACAATCAACTAGATCCACCTGTTTAGCTAAGTGGAAGTGTTCTTCACTTTTGAATTCTGCTCAAGGGATTCAGTCAACAAGGGTGAGTGTCCAGGACAAATCTTCTGGCCCTTTCTTAAATTCAATGAAGCTTCACCTGGCAGCCATTTCTGCCACTCAGGGAAGAACAGTGTTTTCCAATCCTATGGCTACAAAGTTTCTCAAGTAAATTACTTATCTGTTTCCACCTGTAAAAGCATCAGTTCACCTTAACACAGTGTTAGCCACTGTCATGGAAACCTCCATTTGAACCTTTTGGCTATTTGCTCCTGGGCACATTTGTCCTGGAAGATGACCTTATCGCCATCACATCTGTGAGGAGAGCTGGCAAGCTGCAAGCATTAGTGGTAGACCCTCCGTACACTCAGTTTTTAAGGACAAGATGACTCACCCAAAGTTTTTAACTAAAGTAGTGTCAACCTTCCACCTTAATAAGATGCTATACTTAGATCCTGTGTTCTTTCCGAACCTGCATGCCAGTTGGGAAGAAGTGTTTTACATACCTTGGAAGTAATATGGGCATTGGCCTTTTTCATAGACAGAGGTAATTGTTTAGATGTTCTCCTTGACTTTTTGTTTCTTACGAGGATAAGATGAAGGGCCAAGTGGTCTCGACTCAAGACAGTCTGTAGATGGGTAGGTTCTCTCAATGATGTACCTTTTCTGGACACTTGGAAGGCTGCTGCCTGGTCCTACATATATATATATATGTATGTATATACATACATTCACTTGTCACTATGCCATTGCAACAGCTTCAAGGGAAGATGCAAACTTTGGCAAGGTCGCTGTTCAAATACAGTCCAAGCCTTGCCATCTACAATTCTGCTTATGAGTCACCTGAAGGGAATACACATCTGCATCCACTTGAATAAGGGAGAACAGTTACTTACCTGTATTGTAACTGTTTGTCCTTCGAGATGTGGGTGCAGATGTGTATTCCATAACCAAACTGTCATCCCCTCTGCATCAGAGTTTTAGGCCACAGGCTGGTGCAAAGGAGCTGAGGTAGATGAGGGCAACATCATCCTTATGTAGCTGCTGGAGGGGTCGTAAGGAGGTGCAGGGCATGTGCATCACCTCAACAGGTATTGCTGTGGAAAACATTTCTGGCTCCGGCATGTTGAGCGCGTGCACACACACCTGAATTGACTACATTTCTGCATCCACATCTCTAAGAACAACAGTTACAAGTAAGTAATTGGTCTTTTCCTGTTTAATGAGTTAGGGTCTGAGACAATTTTTACGTTTTGCCTTTATAATTTTTTTAAAAGCATATCATGTCTGCTGAAAAAAAGGCCTTAATCCTGCTCCCCTCTACTTCCTTTACTTCTCTGGGTGGCAGATCTTTCCTCGTGCCATCAGAATCTGATCCTATGGATATAACTTCAGGGTAAATATCAAAAGGGGAGATTCCATTGAATGGAGGAAGCTGTGAAATTATGCAATAGGTACAGTAAAGGAGAACACATACACACTGATAGGAAAGGAAGTTTGAGGTTATAGCAATATTCTGATAATTTTTTTATTGATCTAGTGTCACTGTGTTTCTGCCTTTGACATTTAAGGTGAGCAAAACCAGAACCTAGGATCCAAATATTCCAAAACTTTGTGGAAGTCCAGATCTGAAGTTTCCAGTTTAATTCCATCTCCATTTAACATTTCAAAGGCTTGATTCTTCTCGGCCTTGTGCTTTATGTAGTCCTGTGCATCTGTGTAAAATAGTACCAGCTCTTTTATATATAACCAGAATACTATAATTTTTCACTCTTTGTGCATGTGTGAATGGCAACAGAAAGTGCTAGGCACAGGAGAATCAGATTCCATGTATTCTGTAATTCCAAGAGGAAGTGGGTTTACACTTTCCCCTCCACTTGTTTTTCATAGATTCCATCTACGCTACAAGTCTAACCAGTCACAACTAATATAAGTGACATGTTCTAATGTCTCTTTTTGTTCATAATATAGATGGGACATGGCTTTTTGACGCATGTTACAACCAAAGAAATGAACTTGATCACCCCTCTCCATGCTAGATAACTGTGAGCTGGTAAGGTTAGATGCTACAGTGTGGCTGGGCATATAATTGGTTTGACTGCCCTCGCTGGAAAAAGTATTCCAGTCCCTTGATGCTAGTGGTGGAGAAGCATTTTTGTCCTTATTTTCATATTACTTTTACCAAAATGGTGTGTGTTTATGTGTACTTGCACTCTTTCTACATAGAAAGAGAGAGTGAGAGTTTTCCAATACAGAAACCCCAACGTGCTTGCCGTGTGCAGGTCTCTTACTTGAATGGCTGTTGCAGAACAAGCACTGTCTACGTGATTGCTGCAGCCTGGTGAGCTTGTCAGGTCATGCATGCACCTTCCCTGGTTTCCTCTATTATTCCAAGAGTCAAATGCCCTTCTGCCCTACCCCTATACGTTTTTGGTTCTTTAGGAGCTAGGATGATCATGTGTTAAAACAAAGCCCATCTAACATGGAATAGATTGTATGAAAATCAGAGGAACTGGAAAATAGAGTGAAGCAACTCTGTGTTGGAGAGTCTTCTGCTGTGTGGCCAGATCTGACTTGGCGTCATAGGAACTCCTGTTTAAACCTTGTTAGTTGTCCCTGCTGATTTAAATGGCACGGTATTGTCAGAAATAATTGTAATACATACCTGCTAGATCAGTATTTGTGAGACTGCTTTTACTATGCATGATTATTGTTTATAAATCTCTGATCTTATTGGTTGTGCTTATTGAACATCAGCGTATACTGCAAAAGTACAAGGCAAACTTCAAGAAATAACACCCAAGGGTATGTTCAAAGAAACTAGCTGATATCTATGGTCATACATCAACATAAAGAAATGGACTTAAGATTTCATATAGAACACACTACCTTATTCTTACACTCTTCTTTACTGGAACAAATTTTAGACAGAAAGAAGGAATTTAAACAAGGCAATCTCTCACTGATTTGTAACATTCAGCCTCATGTACCTAATAGGCAGTATTCCTCCAAACATAAAAGAGGTATTGTAAATCTTTCACCTACATGAAATCAGGAAAACTCAGAGCCATAAAAAACTACTATAAACATTGAGTCAATTAACGAATCACCCTCAAGAATCAAACCAAGGCATTAAACCACCATTCCAGAAATCTTGTTCACCAATAATTTGGTGTCCAAAAAGCCCTGGGGCCAATGGAATCACTCTGAATTTACACCAGCATAAGTGAGAGCAGAATGTTTTCATAAGGTCCAGTATACTCCTAGTACAATGTTTTGGAGGGAAAGAAAACAGAAGACCTTAGGACACTTATTAATTATTAACCCCATCATGTAGTCGCTACACATGCATCAGTAAACAAGGTGCTGAATGTAACAATCGAATTGGAGCCTAACACCTCAAAACATACCAAGGAAAATAACAGAAAGATCTTTGGTAATATAAAAAATAACCAGACACAATGGGCCTGATTTTCAGTTATTCCATTTCTGCATTTAGATAGGGATTGGGGGGGAAAGTGAGGAGAAATGTGGCTTAAAACTGCCTTTGTGTTTCCCATATACGGTTTTGCTCACAACGTAAATTAGAACAGTCTCATGGAATTGTATGTATGCAACTTCTCTTAGGAATTGTATGTCTTCCTTTCATCTTCAGAGAAGGCTGTTCTTGGCAAGCATGCCAGTCCTGTTGGCACAAAATGAGTGTACCATTTGGTGGAGGAGGTGAATGTGTGCCTGTGTAGACCATAATGTTTTGACCTTATATTCTGTGAGGTTGTTTATCTCTCAAAACTGTTTCATGATGATGACTAATAGATACTCCCTTAAACCATGCTTATTCCATTCAGTGGACAGCACATCTAACTTCTTTGTGATTACTGGGTTTGAATCACTACTGGATGGCTGAGTAGAAGGGGTGGCTCACTATACTGGAGGATATGATATATGTATATAAAATATGATGTCTTTCAGCAGAAGCAACCAACATGCTTTGCAAGCATAAACTAATTGTCACATAAGCCCCCTTTTGAGGTACTGTACTGTAGGTGAGTAGTGTTAGCCTCATTTTACAGAGGTGTAAACTGAAGTTCACAATGATAACAGGCCTGATTTTCAAATTAGGCCCCTATTTTTGTGGGTATGGTGCCTGAAATAATATGGGCCCTAAAATTTTATATCCCCAGGTTCATTCATTGGAAGAAAACTGCCTTTTGTTTTCTAGTAACAGAAATTACACAGTAACTTGATTTCACTACAATTTTATTTCTCTTCTAGCTCCAAGAATCACACTTATAACAGCAGGACAATAAATAGCTTCGGAAAGAGCCTAATCCATCCCAGTCAGTGATGGATGCTGCAAGGCCTGCCCTGAAAGCCCCATTGAGATTTCCCGAGCACAGAGCCCACTATTAATAATTGATTCTGTAAAAATGAAACTCAGATCATGTTACTATTGATGAATTGCTTAGACAGGGGAACACAAGGAAAGGGTTCCAACTCTCTGAAAAGTAAACACCACTGTTCATTTGTAATTTCTTGGACAGATGTTCATGTCTCTGGCCTAGATTTTAGTTGTGTGTGTTTAATTCTAACAAAAAGCCTAGTTGCTTTGAAGAAACCTTTTTTATAGTGAGTAATACGTCAGGAAAGAGGACAACTGTATCAGTTTTGAATGCAGGCTGTTTGTAGCATTCCTAGATATATTAACTCTGGAACTAGCTGGTGAATCCCCCACAGTAAATTTGTCAACAATGCCTGTCTCTTTTGGAGAATTTTGCTGGAGGGAGTGTGGAGAAGGGTGGTGATTGGGGGCCATCCGAAGACAAAACTAAGGTGCTGGTGTAGTAATTTTTCTCAGAACAGATACCAATGGGATGTTTCTTTTTGTCTCAATAAATTGAAGTTAACGTGCTGATTGCCTGTTATTTTAAACAATGAGTATGTGTGTCTTTTAGTCAAAGCAGTAGATGATGGATCGCAGGCCATTCAGCAAACAGCCCTATGGCAAGTGATATTGTTTTTGGCTTTCAGGTTAAGGACAGGAGCTGTTAGAATAGCAATTGGTTTTATTTTTTAGTATCAGTTTTGCCATATGAGTGAATATTTGAAACTCAGTTTTCCTATTGCCAGTAGGTCATGTGATTCACATCTCTCCTGTTATTTCTCAGCACCTAAAAGACTCAAGCCTGCTGTCCCTACAGGCGCATTGTTCCCAATATAATAATCAGTTGTCAGTTGCATGAGAACTGCAAGGTCAGAACCTTACTGGCTTTTCTGCACACAGTGCTTCCTACTTTTTCTAGCTCTTTCTTTACCTTCTTCATCACACGTTTCTTCCCTCATCATCTTCATCCCATGTCTTCTCAGTTTTGGCCTTCATTTCTCTTTATCCCTACAAACAGGAGGGTTCTTCATGCCCCTCTCAGAACCCTGGGTCCCTTCAGTTCTTACTCCCCTGCATCCCAGGGTCCTTGCTACACTAACCTCTCCTCCTGGTAGTTCATCAGGAGCAGTTGTTGGAGGGACTCCCTCAAACAGGGGCTGAGTGTGCTGCCCTCATGACACTCCCAGTCTCTGCAGGGCTGGGAGCTAGGGAACAAACATGGGACCTACTTCAAGTTTCACAGGGTGGTTACAACCACATTAGTCCTTTGCCTTCATGTCTTTCTCTTTTCTGGAGCAGGAGGTTAGGGAAGAGACTTTAATCTTTGAGTGAGTGCTACATAGATCACTTGGTCACATGAGAAAAGTGCTACTGCTGTGTGTCAGTTTTCTGCTAATTTGTGCCCTTAGATTGTAAGTTATTTGAGGGAATGACTTGAGTGCAGTTTTCCTCTTGTAATGAGTTGTATATCCTTTCAATGCTATGTTACTAAAAACTGGCATGCAGCTGTTGGGATACATTGTTCTGTTCATCATTCTGTCTGCCCAACTACTCCCATGCTAGATATGGGAAAGATAAGGGAAAGTTGAGTGTAATAACATCGTGGGCAGAACCACGATGAATTAGATGAGAGAAAAATAATATTTCAGTCACCTTGCTCATTCCTTTAGTGGGTTGTGATCAGAGTCCATTTCAGATGTGCTCTACAATCCAGTGTGGGTTTTTCTCCTCTCTGAGCTACACCCAGAGTTCATTCGAGATAATGGGAATAGATTTATTCACCTCTGTCTCCTTGCAGGCTTTTACTCATTCCAGGAAATACAGAAATCTTCATTCACCTGAGGATCCTGAGTGGAAATTCTCTCTCTTTCCAGCTCTTGTGCAGAGGTCACACACTGTTAGAAAACATTTTTCATCAATCACAGGCAAATTATAGACTGCATTAAAAAAATCTTTGAAAAGGACTCTGCTGCTAGGGTCCCAGTCTCACTTACATGAACTCCCATTAATTTTATGTTTCAGGATCAGGCCCTGGGTGAGGAGAGAGTGCCACAGCTGTGGGAGGGCCAGTTTGTTAGGAAGAGTAACTGGCTTTTGCCCACAAGAGGGAGCCTCAGGGTCAGTTATGGGTCTTCTTGCCTGAAGCAGAGAAGCCATGTTGTAGTTTATTTTCTGTGCCACTAGAGGGGGCATGCTGGCTGCTCTAATTGCTAGTCGCAGGCACAATATCATTACAGTTTTGTACTTGAAAAGTAATATGCACTCAGACCACTGCTATATGCCTGCCATCATAACTTTGCCTAAAAGTTTTTTGTGCCTTTAGAATGGTACTATTTTGAGTAAATAAAGTGCTTATGGGGTGCCCAGAAATCCAGCAGCTACTTCTCATGCTCATCCAAACTCCTGGTGCAGACACAGAGACCTCAATAGGTATGGAAGCCCAGTTGTTTAATTCCAGTACTAATTAGAATTGAATGTATCATACAGAAATTCAGCCTCTGGCTTCAATACTCAATCAGAATTCTTGTGTTTTCTCACTCTGTTGGATACACAGCAGAGGGGAGAAAAGGCACGGAAACCTCACTTACCTGATTCCCATGCACTTTAGGTTATTACACAACATCTTTGTGAAAAATAAAGAGCAAGGGAAACTGAGACTTGAGTAATCTTAAATCAGTGTGTGAATTCAAATGACAAGTTAGATCCAAACTCTATATTTAAACAAATATAAATTAATGATTATAATGTTATGCATATGGCCTTATAAAAACTGCAGTTTACATAAATGTAATTATATGGACTTTTTTTTAAATGTAATTCAATAAATCCTTAACCCTTGATCAATCTATGTCCCATATGTGTTAGAAGACTTGGTACTAGGCCAGGTGAGCATTTTTATGAAGGAAGGGGAAAAGTAAAAGCTCAGTAATAAACAGCACAAGAAAGAACAGTGCAAAGCTGAAGGCACAATTGGTCAGTTGCAGAATGCATTTTAGATGCATGAAAAGTGAAAGGGTTTTTTGGGCTATTGAACAACATCAGAAATATAAAAGGCTAATCTTAGCTAACTTTGTGGACAGCAGTGCTTTTCCTCCTAGGAACTCAAAGCACTTTACAAATATTAATGAATTGAATGAACAAATTTAATATAATGAATTAAGTCTGATACTTTATGGAACCTTGTTAAAAGCTGATGTAAAGAGCTACCAGCAGAAGTCATAAGAAGTTTTGTTGGTCCTACAAACCAGAGGAACTATTCTACATCGTCAGGATCCTATCTACTGCCACTGTATCTCTTAACTATTTACACACACACACACACACACACACACAAAGCTATATAGCAGTCCTGCAACAAGCCTTGCATCAAACATTAATTAATTAAATCTAACGTTACATACTTTTTTTTTTTTTTAGAAAACCTCTTCTTATTCACAAAAAAGGGGAGAGAAGAGTGAATTCTAGGACTGTCCAGTTGGATTTATGTATATTTTGTAAGATGCTTAGATCGTGATGAATTCCATAAGTACCTGGTTAAAATAGAATAATCAGCTGTGTGATGCAGGTAAATATTGTCATCATATTACAGGTGGTTAAACTAAGACAGCAAGAAGATAAGGGACTTGTCCAAGAGTGTATGAATCAGTTGCAGAGCTAGGAATAGAATCCAGCTCCCAGACTCCTCCTCTAGCTACTGTGGTCACCCTTGTTTCAGAGTTGAGGATTGGGCATCCTACCTGGGAGGTTTGGCTTCTGTAATTTTGCAGAACTAAAACATTAGTCTGCAACAGGATTCCACTCATCAATGAAGACCATGCTAGTTTCTGGCCACTAGTTGGCAGATCCATCACAAGTGTCTAGATCATTTAGTGGAGTATTGGGAACCCCTTTCCCTTATTCCTGTACAGATCATGTTTTGAATTTGTGAAGGATATTGGCCTGTCAGCATGTTCCTATGAAGGTGTATTACAGGTCTGAGTGTGGGCATTTGAATGGGAGTGCTGGTCTGAGCACAAGACTGTATATGTGTGCATAAGAGCAGATGTGGAGCTGTGTGGGCATGTGTACTTCCTAGGTTGGAGCACACAGCTGGATGAGTAGGTCATGATACACAGCTATGAATGTAGACATACTTGTGTGTGCTCAAATGCAGATCCGAGTAGTACCAGCTTCTCTGTGTGTGTCCATGTCTGAGCAAATTTGCGGGGTGTGTGCATCTGTGGGGATGAGGTTGTGTGTGTGTTTAGCTGTGAGTATCCCCCGTGTACGTGCTTGCATGTGTCACAGGGGGCAGCCCCGGCCGAGTTGCCGCTGCGGAAGGCGGGTGTGTTACCGTGAGAGGTTCTCCTGCCCTGGGAGCCCGCCCCGCTCCTGCAGGGACTGACCCTGGCGGAGAGGAGCCTCCCCGCAAAGTCAAGCAGCGCTTCCCCTTTAAGAGGCCCGCTTGGCTTGTCAATCGCAGCGTCCCCTCCCCTTCCTGCAACGGCTGCGAGTGCGGTTCGCAGAGCCGCCACCAGAGCCTGGGCTGGCGCGATGGGCAGCCGGGAACTGCGGCGGCGGCGCCGGGAGGCTACTCGCCGGGGCTCCGGGCTCGCCGGGACCATGGGATAGCGACGGAGCTGGCGAGGGACAAGCCGCAGCCCTGCCGCCCGTGCCCCGCGGGGACTGGGAGTGCAGCGCAATAGCCCGGGAGGCGGGAGCCGGCGGGGCTCTGCATTGCCCCGCACATCCCAGCCCTGCCGCTGAGCGCAGCTGCACCAGGTCCTCGGCCCCCCGCCCGGGGCCGCAGGGGGTGGGTGAGACTCACCTTCCTTCCCTCCCTCCCTCCCGCCCACCTCGGCTCCTTTGTCCACGCTGCCTTGGAGGCGCCCCGGCTGGCTGCGTTGGGAGCATTGTTGTCCTCGGGCATGCGGGGGTGAAGCAGGGGGTGCGCGGGGAGAGGGGGGTCGGAAGCAGGAGGAGAGGAGAGGGGACGTTCTCGGACACAGGACCAACTGGCTTTACCTCCCTGTTTTCCTTCATGCGTGGACTGGGGAAAAGAGCCATTCCGTGAGTTAACCCGTCTCTGGCCGCTCCGTAGCTCCATGTGAAATTCAGCTGGCGTATTCTCCCCACCTCCTGTTCCCCACCGTGATCTTTCCCCGGATGCAAAATGGTGGACCCAGTGGGGTTTGTGGAGGCTTGGAAAGCCCAGTTTGCAGACTCCGAGCCTCCCAAGATGGAGCTGAAGTCTGTGGGAGATATCGAGCAGGAACTGGAGATGTGCAAAGCCTCTATCCGGAGGCTGGAGATGGAGGTCAACAAGGAGAGGTTCCGTATGATTTACTTGCAGACTCTCTTGGCAAAGGAGAAGAAGAGCTATGACCGACAGAGGTGGGGTTTCAAGAGGATTTCCCAGTTGCCTGAAGGGGATGCAGAGCAGCAAAACCAAGACCCACATCTTCACCAAACCACCGAGCAAGGGGATCCAGAAAAAAACAAACCCCACCATGGAGAGGAGAAGTTCAAGCCGAGGATACCTTCTCTGAGGAAGCTGTCTACCCAAAGTGATGGGTCGGATCTGTTGCCCTCGGAGAGCTCCCACCATGGGGAAGGGGAGCAAGACAGGTGTAAATACTACAGTGAAGAGAAACTGAAGAGAGTGACGGAGGATACGGAGAATCGCTCTGATATGGATGGATCCCCTTCAAAACACAGGCCGTCTTCCACCCGCAGGCTGGCAGGCTCCACTGAGAAAGAGGGGTCCTTTGAGCCTCTCGCTAAGGACAAAGGGAATGCCACCAGTGTGGCAGCACTAAGGTCCAACTTTGAGAGGATTAAAAAGGTTAATTCACATTCTTCTGGTGATAGCAAGGATGCTGCTGAGAAGCCCTTCTATGTGAACATGGAGTACCACCATGAGAAGGGTTTAGTGAAGGTCAATGATAAAGATGTTTCTGATAAAATAAGCTCCCTTGGTAGCCAAGCCATGCAGATGGAACGCAAAAAATCCTTGCACTCCCTCCCTCCTAATGTGGTACCCAGCTTTAATGAGTTCCAGAGGCCAGCCCACCGGGGAAGGTCTTCTGAGAGCAGCTTTGGCTATGATGGAGAATATGAGGATGCTGAACTGAACCCCAGGTTTCTGAAAGACAACCTAATAAATGTCAATGGAGGCAATCGACCACCTTGGCAACCAATGGACTTTCAGCCCTACCAAAGCATCTATGTGGGTGGGATGATGGGGGAAGGAGAAAGCAAAGGACCTGTACTGCGGAATCAGAGTGCCTCTGATCAGGAAAAGCATCTTACCTGGCCAAGGAGGTCTTATTCCCCAAGGAGTTTTGAGGACATTGGGGGAGGGTATACCCCAGATTGTAGCTCTAATGAGAACCTCACATCCAGTGAGGAAGATTTCTCTTCAGGGCAATCTAGTCACGTTTCTCCCAGCCCCACCACTTATCGCATGTATCGGGAGAAAAGCCGTTCTCCATCCCAAAATTCTCAACAGTCCTTCGACAGCAGCAGCCCACCAACCCCCCAGTCTCAAAAGCGGCACAGGCAACAGCCAGTCATCGTGTCTGAAGCCACTATTGTGGGAGTACGGAAAACAGGACAGATCTGGCCAAATGATGGAGATATGCCGTCTGGGAGAGGTCCTCATGACAGCTGTTTCCATGGAGATGCAGGTGTGTACATCTTGTTTAAACAGGGGATTGGTTAATTCACATGTTCGTGCCCACATATGGGGAAGGAAGGGTTCTTTGGGTCGACCACACAAAGGGAGGCAACTGTCTAAAAAGAGAACCATGGCTATAAGTCAAAGCTGCCCTGGTCTGGAGATGGCCTCATAGGGTAAAACTCAAGCTTGGGGTACTTAGACTTCTTGGAACCAAAGATTTCGTTCCCAGGAAGGCTGACAGTTCTGCATCATTCTGGAGGTAATAAATTGGGGTCCATGCAATTTATTTTGTGTGTTTAAGACTTTATATAAACCGGTGCCTTGAGTAAAGCTCCTCTGACCCCTTTTTATAAAGATAGAAGTTTGTCCTAGTGTCCTTGACTAAAATTTCCCTTCCTCCTATTGTTTTGCGGTATAGTGGTTGAACTGTACCCCATAGGTGGCTGCATGTCAGTGATGCTGTAACCTGGCATTGTTACCCCAGGGCTTTGCCAGTAGAAAGACTGCGCTCTCATTTCTGTTTTCCTGCCCATTGGTATTTGGGGACCTCGAACATCATTCTGTCTGCTGTATCATCCTTTTAATTATTACTGATCTAAGGGAATGATAATCCTAGCCCTTCCCCCATGTCTTATAGTGTTTCTAAGTGAGTGAGGTTCATGGGATGTTAGGAAGCCCTAGATGATGCCCTATGGGAGATTGCCAAAGATAAACTAACCAGACCTAAAACAGAAATGGATTGTTTTGAGACGGGAGGGGTATGTTTGAACCCATTACCACATTTGGGTATTCAGGGCTGTATCTGACTGAATTTGATGAAATAAGGAAACACGGTGACCATGTTCAGAGTTGGGTCTGGATGAGGAGAAATTAGCAGTTAACTATATTGTTTGATTCAAAGGGGCATGCTGGATTTTATGTAGGCATTTGAACTCCTTGTCATTATGCATTGCAATAGCAGCTAACCTCTTCCTTTGACTCATTGAGCCTTCCAGCCTTTACAGGGAAAGAAGTGAAGTGTTTTTCAGGAGTGAAGAAATCCCTGCGACAGGTTTAGCAGAGTCCAATCATTCTCTGAGTTTGTATGTAATCTTAATCTCCGTCTCTCTCTTTTTAAGTCAATATTTTAATAAGGGCTTAACTCAGATGTCTTCAAACAGGATTGAATTCCTGTAGTAGTGGTGGATTCAAAGCTTTGAAGAGGTTCAAAGAGGGAGGTCCATCAAGGATGTTTTCATTGTCTCAAGTTGCTCTAGTTCTCAGAGTGAGTGATTTTAAATGGAAGGAGATCTCCCTGCTGCTTGTTGGAGGCATGTATTTGGGTGAGCATTTGGCTGGAAGGTTTCACAGATATAGTTTCAACCCCCATGAAATTGGAGTTCCAGTGTTGTGTTAGTGAAAGGCTGTTCAGTATAAATGTCTGTTTACTATAAATGAAAAGCTACTTGAGAATTCCAAACCTTGGCACCCTGTCCTTGCAGCGACCCCTTCCTTATCAGATTATATATACATATACACTGTCTGTTGCACGACTTCTGTGCTCTCTCTTGGTCTTGTGTGTTCTTATGGGATGTAGATGAGAAGCAGAGGGAGGTTGGATCCAGTGCTGGCTTAGACTGAGCTGCAGCCATCTGTCTCTGCTCTTTTTGTTTACTGATGCGTTTTAGATGACCGGGGAGCCTCCTAGCTGTTGCAATTTTGCAGAAAGGAACAATGGGGAGAAAGGAACAAAGCTGGATAAAGCTTGTTCTCCAAGGCAGATTCTGCCTGCTAGATTGGCCTTCTGGAGAGGCAGTGATCTGATTTTATTTTAAATACTGCTGGATAAGTGAAATACATTATGTGGGTATCTATGTTAACAAAAGAGCCTGCTGGCATCTGAGATCCCCAAACCAACTCCTAGTTTACAGCCCAATGATTTGTTCCCTCCTTTCCCCAGCCTAGGGGATAACACAAGCAGATTTGGTAGGAACACAGCTCATATGGCTGTTTACGACTGTCTTAACCTGGTAGGTAGTGGCTACTTTCCACTTTGTTACAAAAAAAGGTTTCTGTGTCCACAAGACAACTACATTTCTTGTTCACTGCTGTTCATTTCCACTATCAGTCATTCTGCAGGCATGCTGAATGGGATTTTTCTTATGCTTAGGAAGGTGTATATTTGAGCCTAAGCAAACTGACAGAGTCCTGTCTTCATAAAACAAACACAAAACAAAGGTGTAAGAGGCATCCTGCCATAGTCCCTATCAGGCCATATACGGAACATCCGCCACTCTACATGTTATGAAAGTAGCTCTTTGCTTCAGCCAGCCTTCCCTGCATCTGTTTAAGCCCCACCACTGCTAGTCCTGCCAGTCTTCCCTGAAGCTGTGTTTGAACAGGATGTGCAGGTCTAGGTCACAGCAGGTTCTCTTCAGCCTTAATGGTAATTTGTGTCAAGTTGGACTTGTTCTACAGTATTTGGCTCCTTCATGCATCCAGATTTCATACATTTTCTGGCTTTACATTCTGTGGGTGAATTTTTTTTCAGGACTTTGGTTCATGCTAACACTGGACTGAATCAGGTATAGTATAGACATGTGCTATGCAAGCTCATCTGTGGGTCTGCCAGTGTATCATCATGCTAGCCAGCAAACACCTGCTGTTTCAGTCCTAGGCCTCTCGAGCAGAGGCTGCCAGTCATGCCAAATCATGTGTGTGTGTTCTATGATGTGGATGGGGATTAGAGTGAGATCACTAAACTCTCTCACTTGGGAGTTAAGCCAAGTTTTAAATCTAGATTTCCAGAAATGAGGTGTCTAGAATTCTAATAGTAGACCCAGATAGCTGGGACTCAGCTCCTTTCTGAATGGCTGTAGGGGGCTACTGCTCTGTGAGTGTGGGCATTTTAATAACTATTTGTAAAATTTCATAACTTTCATTGAACATCTTGCATCCCAGGGTGAATTATGCAATGCTTATAATTATTTCATGTAATGCGAGTAGAGGGGAAAAGTCTTAACATAGTTTAAAAGCTCTCAAATTGATCACAATGATTTGTATGGAGAATGATGGAATATTTTCTAATGGATTTTATTTCTTTTTTTTTTTTTTCTATCTGCTGTTTCAAAATAACCCATGGTGCTCCCTGCAGCTAATCAAGGGGAAAAAGTAATGTAGGGACTTCTAAGAAATGGAGAGGTCTCGTTGTGACCTTGGTTAGTTCAGTTTTTAAATAATCTCACTCTCTTTTAGCTACTGATCACACCAAAATTGTAGCTTGTGTTTATATTTCCAGCTCAGCAGGATGTCTAACGGATGCTTGCTCAGTGCTTTGTGAATGAGATGATCTTGCTCTTCAGCATGAGGACACAGAAACTCCACATCTAGAGGCTGGTTAGTAGGTAGCCTGGGTCCCAAGTGCAGTTTACATTCTCCAAAAGACAGTATTTGTCTACAAAGCGCTTTCCTGTGAACACTCTTGTGTTGGTGGAGATTTCTGTCCACCTGGGAGAGCTGAACAGAGCTCTCCTCAGAGTTCTGTCAGTGGCACTGCAGTAGGATAGCAGGAGCCAGTGTTGCTCAGTATGAAGGGCACAGTTTGGGAATAGGATTTGTATGTCTTCTTACTCCATTGATAGTAAGTCTGTAGACCTCTGGTCAGCTCATGGGCAGGTTTTAATAATACTTATTTTTGTATCTCCAGTAGCACAGAAATGCAGAGTGCCTCTTCCTGGAGCAGTGTATGTAATCAGGCTATGGATGGAGAAAAGTACTCTGAAATGGATCCATGCAAACAGAATGGCTCAAAACTGATATTAGGTCCCTTTGGAACAGAATACCTTTGTAAAGAGCCTGCCCAGTCAGGGACCTAGATTCTTCAGTTACAAATGCCTAGCTAGATCGTCAAGCATCAAAGTCCCTGGTTATTAGCAGTATTGGTTTAAAGGTCATTATTGACACCATTTCAGCGTACAGCCAAGACAAAGTACAATATACAGGACAGTGGAGGGAGAGTGTTGTCTAGTGGTTACAACAGGGGATCAGGAGTTAGGTTTCCTAAATTATTTTCCTGACTGTATATCACTTGTGTGATCTTAGGCAAGTCTCTTGCCCTTGTTATCCCTCAGTTTCCCCGTTAAATTGGGTGCACAGTCAACTTGGGCAACTCCTTGCCTGAGGAGGCTGTGAAGGCTAGGACTAGAACAGGATTTAAAAGAGAACGGGATAAATTCATGGAGGTTAAGTCCATTAATGGCTGTTAGCCAGGATGGGTAAGGAATGGTGTCCCTAGCCTCTGTTTGTCAGAGGGTGGAGATGGACAGCAGGAGAGAGATCACTTGATCATTACCTGTTCGGTTAAGCCCCTCTGGGGCACTTGACATTGGCCACTGTTGGCAGACCGGATACTGGGCTGGATGGACCTTTGGTCTGACCCAGTACGGCCGTTCTTATGTTCTTAATGATGCTTAGCCACCTCACATGGATTTTAGGATGCTTTGTTTGGAAAGTGCTTTGGGATCCCACAGCAATGTAAAAAGTGGCTGACAGTGAGACAGATTCTGCGCCTTTAGCTGCTCATAGTAGATGCTGTTTCTAAACAGTGAAAGTGGGATTTGGGGAGGGACGGATAGCTCAGTGGTTTGAGCATTGGCCTGCTAAACCCAGGCTTGTGAGTTCAATCCTTGAGGGGGACACTTAGGGAACTGGAGTAAAAATCTGTCTAGGGATTGTTCCTGCTTTGAGTTGGACTAGGTGACCTCCTGAGGTCCCTTCCAACCCTGATGTTCTATGATTAATCTGTTGCACTTTCCTTCTACTCTTGGGAACCTCAAACCTAGGAAATTCCATAAAGTGCATCTCACCCCGTTCTCTCAAGGAGAGAAAGTTAGCACTCCCCTCGATAAGGATGGAAGAAGTCCTAGTGACCTTTACAACACGCAGCTGGTTAAGGCATTGCCACTTAGTTTGTGGCATCTAACTCTAGGGCTTTTGGCTGCAGCTCCTGGCTGTTGGTCTGTCACTGGCTCGCTCAGTCAAGAATGAGGCTTAGACTGAGTCTAAGTCACTGACATTTGTCTCTAGTTCATTTTGCTATTTTTTTTTTAAGCCTTTCTCTGTTTTAACCCAGCCCCCACTTTAATCCTTTTCAGTACCAGGCAGCGGATTTTCTAGGCACGTTTTAAGGACAATACACTGTCTAAATGGCCCCCTCCGTGCTTCCCAGAGGTTTTGTTCTTGACATTATCTAGCTGCTTATTATATTGCCCCCTCTTCCTAGAGTGAATGGAACGCCCTCTTCTTCCCCCACCAGCTCTGAGGAAAGAGCTGAAGCTCTTTGCTGATGGCCCTGCTAATGTGATTTAGCATGACCTCTACTCTTTCCTTTGCACCCTCTTTCTCCCTCAAGTGGATGCAGACCCTCAGTTGTGGCCCTGCACAGTATTCAGAACAGGAAGATGCAGATGAACATTTTTTTTCCCTCCAACTCGCTGTGGACTCTGGTTTGTTTTGTTTCCAGCTGGGCCTGGCTATACCCAAAGGACAAGCAGACCACAAACCAACCAATATGGTAGTTGTGTCTGTTGTGGGGATGCCGGTGTCACCAGCCCCCTCCATGACAGCAGAGGACTTTTCTATGGTGTATGATGTAGAAGCAGCAGAAGTAGGACTAGCTTCCCCATTGGTGGAGAAGAGAGGAGAGAGATGACTAATAATAAACCTGGGGGAGGTGGGGTCACTTGCCTGCCCTGCCTCTGCACTGAATAGCAATGGCCATTCACTGTGCACTTGGCCATGGCTCAAGCTAGTGCTGCTAGCATTTCCCTCCTGCCATTTGACTGAAGTAGAACATTTATTTAATGTTCAATGATGTGAATATGTAAAGTGATTGCTTTTCAGACTTACCAGCTCCCTACAGAGAGCACCTCACCATTCACAGAAATGCAGCCACTCGGGTATAGGTCATGGCAGCTATAGAACAATGGCAGCTAAACTACGCCCACGGACGTAAGGCAGGAAGCAAAGATAATAAGAATTTGCCAACATCGAGGGGTGGGGTGAAGTAATGTCTTTACTTTTGGAATGTGCTGTGCTTGTGGATGACATGCATTGGGGAGATGGATAGACTTGGGGAGGAGGGCGCAAAAGATGCCTTACTCAAGTTAAGTGACAGGAATTTTTAAGGAGGCCCAAGTTGAAAGATGGCCAAGATGCTGACCAATGCTCTGTTCCTGCAAGAAGTGTTGTTGGGTCTTTAATTATCACTAATAGTCCAAGCTACAGTTTTGAACCTCAGCTGGAAGATAGGCCAGCAAAGAAGTCTTTGTGAGCTCGAGACCTGGTAACATGCTTCTGACTTCAGATTCGAGCACTGTGGTGCACTGCAAGCCTAACAGAGTCCTGTACCTTTTCCAAACCCACTGGGGATAATCAGTCACAATGCCCAAGGCAAAAGGGGCCAGTACTTTGCCTTCAAGGAATTTTAGAGGTCAGTCCATAAAGGTTAATGAGGTGAGACTTGGCTATCTGAGGAGTAATGCTCTGTTTCAATTACCGTAGGAAAACCTATCGGGTTGTGGAGCAGAAGCTCAGCTTTCCTGAAGCCACTTTTCCCCCAGAGAAACCAAGACCAGGGCAGCAGATTGTTTGACTTTCTCCTTTTTCGTTTTCTCCACCCACCTGATAAGCATGAAAGAACAGTAAGGGCCTGATTCTGCTCTTACTGTGGTGAAAATTCATTGACTTCAGTGGAGTTACTTCTGTTTCTTGCTGGTACACGTGAGAAAAGAAACAGGCTCTTGGTACTATATTGTGATTCAGCCATTGTACCACAAACATTGTCAGAGAGAGAGGGAGTTTGACTGCACATGATATCTAAACTCCTGAGTGTCTTGGCTGGGTGTGTGCCGTGTATGAAGGAAGTCCTTCCAAAGCAACAATCAAATTCTTGAGGTACAAAGCCATTTTTAGCTAGTGCACCAATTGTAAGGTATACTATTTTTCTGCCCCGATTCATAAATTACATATGATGAGGGCTGGGATTGTAAATTGTAAATAAATCCTTGAACATCAAAGCCTCTGTTAATGCTGAGGCATGATTTTTATAATCTGTAACATCCTAAAATTTGTTTTGAATTACAGTGTGTGTATTTTAAGCACTAAAACTGTCATCTGTACAGAGCTGATGTGGGGTGCTCCAGTCACAGTATTTGGATGTGGTTTGCATATCTGTTCTAGTTACTAAAATAATAGTTTCTCTCCCCTTACTTCCCTCCCCTTTCAAACTTATACAACTCAAACCCTCTATTTAACTAGGCCAGGGGTAGGGAACTTATGGCTTGCATGCCAAAGGCGGCACGCGATCTGATTTTCAGTGGCATTCACACTGCCTGGGTCCTGGCCACCGGTCCAGGGGGCTCTGCATTTTAATTTAATTTTAAATGAAGCTTCTTAAACATTTTAAAAACCTTATTTACTTTACATACAACAATAGTTTAGTTATATATTATAGACTTATAGAAAGAGACCTTCTAAAAACGTTAAAATGTATTACTGGCACACGAAACCTTAAATTAGAGTGAATAAACGACGACTCAGCACACCACTTCTGAAAGGTTGCTGACCCCTGAACTAGGCTATGGAACAAGATCAGAATCTCCTTTATCTGAGAGGAAACCCAATCTAAATGTGGCAGCTGGGGTTAGATTGCCTCATGGTCGTATGGCTACATGTCAGATGTGACTCCATGGGCCATACTATCTGAATAAGCTTTATCAGTGCTGCACATTCACTTTTATATCCACTAATATTTTTGAACGGTACATGTTGGTATCACAGTCTCTGATGGGGATCTCTGTATTCGTTACCGGCATATCTACCATGGCATACAAGAAAACTGCTATTCTAGTGGCCACATTTTATATTTTTATTTGCATCCTAATCCCTACTGCATCTTTTAAAGAAACCTCTTATGGTGCTATACCAAAATCAACAGTGTTTCTCTGCAAGTCACTCCAGATTGTAGTGTGGCAAGGACCCAAGGTGCTTATAGATTGGACTGTGCCTGTAGGAAAGTAGTAGCTGTAACATACAGCACTGTGTGGATCAAATATTTTGTATCCTGTAATTCCAAACCTATGGGATAGTGGATTGCAGAAGTATCTTAATAATGAAGTATCTTAATCTTGTGTTTGGACTCTGTAAACTTAATGCATTTCTATCTCTGTGTGTGGTGTCTGGGAACACAAGAACTGCACAGGCTTGGGTCCTTATGCCTGCTCTTGACTCCCAAAAGACTTAATACAGTAGTGCTAGGTGAGGATTCTAATCCTCACCTAGCACTGAAATGCAGCTACATCTGAGGTGGATTGTGACAGCAATTATAATGGCACCAGTAATTTGCTACACAGCATTTTTAGGACAAGGATACTATGAGTTTCGCTGCCTGAGAATCAGCTGGGTGAGACTGTCCTGTGTGAGCCTGCAGCGAAAGAATGCTGCTGCTGTTGTTGTTGTTGTTGTTAGAACATGGTCTTAACATTTCAAAATCCAGTCCTCAAATCATTTTCAAGTATGGACAGCGACAGCCACACACTCTGTGAAAATGGGCCAGGAGCATCACCATGTAATCTGTTCTGAAGAAAATACACTTAAATTCCTTGAGCACTGGGCTTCAAACATGTGCCCGAGACAGCGAAAACTGAGTATGACTGGTCTGTTTGCGCAATATGCATTTCCAATAACGTGGAGCGAACTGTATCTGCTACGGTTTGGACTAAAGTGGGCAGGAACTACATATTATTTGGTGCAATCACCCAGGAAGGTAATAATGACCCATCAGCATGGCTGGTCTCAGCTTCCTGTGCGCTAACTGAGATTAGATTATGATGCTCTGCATAAATCAAGAGAAGGAAGAGTTTGTGAGTGTGTTACCTTCCAACTGCCTCTTAGTTCAGAGCTACATTACATCCATCTCCCACCAATCTGGTATTTCTGTTTTGGTCCTGCAAATTATTCACAGTAGACAGTGCTGAAATATGAACATGTATAGTTACAAAAAATTACATTCTAAGGAAATTAATGCTAAGATAATTATCTGAGGCTTCCTATGCTATTTTTTGGTGCCCTACACACACTCACTCACACTCTCTCTCTCTCCTCTTCCCCCCCCCCCACCCCCAGCTCCTGATAGGTTGGGAGCTTTGGCTTGGGCGTTCCCTGCCCACATTCTCATGTCTTTTGTGACCACTTGCTTCATGTTTCCCTAAGATCATCCCTGGACCTAAGTTTAACGAGGGGGGGGAGGGGGTGGAAGTCAACATTTTCACACTCCTAATGTTACAGCAGAATACCTTGGAGTCTTGCAGTGTCATGTGATTGTCCTTGTTTCAGGGAGTCTTGGTATTTGGATGAATTTTCTGCTGGTTGCACTAGTTACTTGCATGGAATTGTGGGTTAGTCAGTAAGAGAACATCCTATTGTTAATCATCATAGCAGCTCTCCCGTCTGAGCCTAACTGTGGCTGCTAGCAAGTTTGATGCTTAAACTTAGTAGTGATTAAAAGGTGTTTTATGGAGCGGTTGTGCAGTCTGTGTCACTGCAGTCACGGGAAGAGGGGAGACCAGGAGTGTGGGGCAACACATTTGAAGTTTGTTGCTTTTATGACTGTTAAGAGCTGATGAGTAAAATCTCTGAGCTGTAAGGAAGAAAAATCTGTTTACGACTGAAGCTGCAGTTGGATGGAAATATATTTTTCAGCCCTGGGATATACGTGTTGCTCAGGAACAGAGAAATCTCACTAGAGAGATCAAAGCAAGTTATCCCAAAAGGATTTCTAACAGTGGGGTGAATTACTTTGCTTTTCTTTTGCGCAAGGGCATGGCGAGGCACGGGGCAGGAAGGAGATGATTTCTGCTAGTCAGAGGGTTTGCAGAAAAAAATTTCTATTAACATTGTGGCTCAAAAAATATATTGGTCACGTAACCTAGTAATGAAACCTGGTATTAAAGCATCGTGGGGGTGGGGGTGGGGAGGGAATACTTAGTGGGGTCTAGGGTACTGCCTCAGTGGGAAGCCAAGGGCGCCCTCCTGATTTGGGTACAGAGGGAGGGGTGCATGTAACTTTGCTATTCTGAGTGCTAGGGTGGAGAGTCTCTCTCGCTCTCTCTCTCTCCCCCCCTCCCATTTCGCTCCCCCCTACCTGCTCTACCACACCCATGCATGAGGGATCTTAATGGAACTTCCTTTAACCATGTAAGAAGGGAAGTGTTCTTCATTGCCTATGCTGCATACCCTGCTGTGCACAGGGCAAAGCACTGATAATGCTGCAATGCTCTGCTCTTCCTCATACAAGTGTATCTAGAGAACCTGAGAGCTCTGCTTCCTGCTTTGCCTTTGAATTTCAGGGAGATTGTTGAGCTGCAAGGCTAACTGCACTCCCTGATTTGACTTGCCAGGGGTGAGCGGGAAAGTGGAATTTTA
This sequence comes from Mauremys reevesii, assembly GCF_016161935.1. Classification (NCBI taxonomy): domain Eukaryota; kingdom Metazoa; phylum Chordata; order Testudines; family Geoemydidae; genus Mauremys; species Mauremys reevesii. The sequence continues at coordinate 20,637,314 of NC_052640.1, read as the reverse complement.
AGTTCATCTTTACCTAACATGGGGCTCTTCTTAATTTAACACTTCAGATGGCAGCTGGGCTCTGCTCCTTGCACATCTAGGAGCTCTGCTGCTTCATGACTTTGGATTATGGCATGTCCCAGAGCAGTGTCTTGCACTCTTCCCTCCTTCCCAAAGGGAGGTTTCTGTATGACCATGGGTTTCTCTGACTGTGGAGACCTTTGCTGCTAGCTAATCATTACTTGATGTCTGGAGAGGGGAAAGGATAATAATTCCCTAATGCTGGGAAGCTGCTTTTAGCACAATTCTAGATTTTTTTTGGTCTGTCAGTTGCCTGACGGAAGCTAAACTGCAGCCCATGTGAACAAGGTGACATAGGCACATCATCTCCCTGAATATGCTGGGAAGCCGCAGTGATTTTTTTTTGTAGGAAGATCCCATGCACGGACCTGCCACTCTGACCCTCTCAAATCTGAATTTATTCTCAGCCTCCACATTTAGTCAAATGAATGTTTACCTTAGTGACTTGATGGCCCATATTGCTTACCATTCAAGTAGGTCTTCTGACTTGGTTAGAGTGTAAATGCAGACAGCACTTGAGATCCACAGGGTTCATATCCTCATATCTATGCTCAGATACGCCCTTTGAATGTGTTCCAATCCTCATGAATTCTGAGCTGCAATGGGGAATTTCACAGGGATGTCTGAGGTTGCAGTAGAAAGACAGTTTGGAAAGCAGATTCCTGTGCTAAAGTCCAAGAGAGCCTCCCAGTGCCCCAAAAAGCAAGGCACATTTAGAAGAAACAGCTCCCTGGATCTGTCCGCATAAGGCCAGGCAGTATTCTATGGGTCAGGTATAAGGAAGCCTCTTAATGCATCTGAACCAGGTGTGGGCTACTGAAGGGTGGCCTTGGAAAGGAGGTTTACATTAGATGTGTGCTCTCAACCTGGGGGTCAGGGGTCAGGCATTAGCAACCACCACAGCCTTCCCATCTTGCTAAATGAGATGAAATTCTTGACTAAATCATGACTAGATGGGATGGAATTTCCAGAAGGGTCCCAGTATGGATGAGGGCGTCCCGGTGCAGCCTCTGCTGTACGGAAATAATTGGAGAATACGGTGGGGATTGTTCTTATGTTTGCAGTTGTTATTATTGTTAGTTAACACATTTACGCATGCTGATGGTCACCCCAACTGAATCTCTTTTGAAGGGCAGGGGCATATACTAAGTATCTGCTCACCAGGGGCTGGGGAGGATTCCCCCAATGACTTCATTCAGCTATCGGAGCGATAACTAGGAGTTTCTGTATACCTGCCTGAGGTTGCAAAGTGAGATGCTGGGCTTGATGTTTAACTCCTAAGCCTGTGTGTTTAAAACAAACAGCACCCCACCCCCAAAAAACCAACAACACTGTTCATTCTACTTGTTTGTAAATGCTTTAAAAGTGGAGAGCCTGGTTTGCATCTGTATCACCCAATTTCAAAAGCCATGTTACAGCCACTGTGGTTGGAAGTTGTCGCATAGACAGGTATGAGAGCCCTGCTAGGCAGGCAGTTTCAAACACGTTCCTGATGTAATGTTTCTCTGCCTGTCTGAGAACTGTGTTGAGTGCTCACATGCATTTGCTGTGGGTACTATGGAAACACCAACCCAGTTTGGAAAGCGTTCTTTGCTAACACTTTAACACTTGTCAGCATAGATCTCTACCCACAAATATCTTGAGGCTGATAAAAAAAAAAAAGTCTTTGTGCTTACAAACATACAGTGTTGTTCATACAACCCTTGCAATATGCTTCTCTAATTGACTTAATCTTGAGATGTACTTTGAACTTTTAATAGATTTACATTTTTTTTTTAAAGTACACTTTCCTTGTATAAGGAGAGCTATGTTTCTGTATTTTGAATTAAACTTTATTGTCTAAGAATAAAACAAGACACCATCTAAACTGTAAGCAGGATGGTGTTTAGGCAGCATTCTAAAGACACGTTCTAACATTGTTTGGTTTTAGTTTGTTATGATGTGACTGACTGTGTTATAATCATGTTAAGCTAATGTTCTTACTCTGCCCTTGACCAGCTAACCCCTATATGTTTGAGCCCTGACCTTTAAATAACGTGGGGTCACTTCATCTCACCCACTCAGGCAAAACTAACCCATGTTATAGCATGGCTAGTGTGCTGCTGTGTGTTAAGTGTGATGTTTAAACACAGTAAAATTTATACTGCAGATAGGACCGAAGTAATTCAAGTTTTAATCCCCATCTCCAGCTTTTTTAGCTCATGTCTACTTTGCTTTATTATCTGCTGTGTGAACAAGCTCCATATATGCTTTGAGAGTGAGCAAAAAACAACAACAAAAAAACAAAGCAGTCAAGGCCAGGGTGGGAACTTCAGAGGTTTGTTTGATTTCCATGTTTTGGTGTTTCATACTGTTCACTGTGCAGATGTACAGTGTTATGCATTTTAAAGTTGCTCATTTTTAAACCATTTCAAAGTATTTTAGTTTGCTATTATTATAATAACCCATAGCTAGGTTGGCATTAAAATCTGTTTCCTTACTGAATTTGTTTCTCCCTCTTATATAGGATTAATCATGGATTATTATTTTTTAAAGAGCATATGAGCCATCTCATTTGTTCTTTGTTGGTTTTTTTTTTTTTTTACATTGGATGGGGTAGGGAAATAGACATAGTTACCCAGACTATGGAAACAGATACAAGGTAAAAATTAGGTCAAATTTTGTTTCCTCCAACCTTGAAGGAATCTCCTCTAAAATAATTTCTAGCTTGTGTGTAGTGCTCTTCATCCCAGAGTGCTTTAGAGAACAGTAGGTCGGTATCGTTATCCCCATCTTACAGATGGGTAAGCTGAGGCCCAGAAACCTGCCCAGGATCAACCCACAAGCGAGTAGGTGAACTGGGAATAAAACCTTGGTCTCCTGAACTGCAGTCCAGTGCACATTCTGTGGGTCACACTGCCTCCCAGTGGAAAAGGGATTAAGCTTGTCTTTAGCTATGTGTTTACAAATAAATTACAAAGCCCACGCATTGTTTTGACATAAAAAAATTGTCAAAAATGATGATCCCTGGCTTCTGGTGATTCTAATACTCGTTGCAGACAGGGGATGGGTAGCTCTAGTCTGTGACAGAAAGCTGTATTGGCACTCATATGGTAGTTAGTTTCTGTAGAATGGAAGCTTTAGGTTTTTTTAAAAACAAATTAAACGTAAGGCCTGTTCCACTGGGCTCCTGCCAGGGTTACAATTGTGTAGACTGGGTCTTTGTTTCTAGTTCTTCTGTTGCAAAGAAAACTGTCACAGATAATTGCAGAACTGCTTCTGCGGAGAAATAATAGCTCTGAAAGGTATGAACTGCTCCTCATCTCTGTTAGCACCAGCTCCTTTACAGTCTCTCTGCTGCAGCCTCACTCCTTCTGCCTTCCATTTTCTTCTCTCCTTCCCTCTGTTGTCTATTCCTAAATCCGTGTGCTTATTAATTGATCCCCTCCAAATAATTAAAAACAAAAATGCAAAACTCACATGGCAACCATCCCTCTAGTTGTTCTGCTCAGGTGTTGCATCTCTTTCCCTGCCACCCTTTGTTTCTCTTATTTAGTTTAGATTGTACAGTCTTTGAGACAGGGACTTTCTTCGATTACGTGTTTGTACATCTCCCAGCATCATTGAGCCCAATGTGTGGGACCTTTAGGTGCTAGTGAGTGTGCGAATAATGTGGGTGTTGATGTGCCATAATGGGTGAGTGTGTATGTGTCTGTCTGTGTCTCTCTCTTATTTATTTATTTTTATATATAAAATATAGAATCAACTTCATTAACAATTTCATGGCTGATCATCCAACTTCTGTGGGGTTGCAGAAATTTGGAGCAGAGTATCCTTTCTGCAGTCAGATCCCTGGTTATAATGGATTGGTTGGCTAGTGTAGGGGGTGAAAATGTATGTCACTAGGTGTTCAGGTTTTATAGATGAATAAATAGAATCCACCTATATATCAATTTGTCTAGTATCAGTTACAACCTCCAAGGCAAGTTTCCAGGTCCGCTCTGGGCATCATTAAAAGTCAGACCAGGTGGTATTCCCAAAGCCCATGTGACTGACTCTCTTCTTGAAGTATTTTATAATTTTTTTTATTACATCGGCAATATTGTGTTGGGTGTCTATGTCCAACAGAGGATACAATTATCCCTCTCTTCCAAGAATAGAAAGACCTTCTGGCTCCTGTTTGAAAACTGCTTAGGTCAATAAACCATCTGGAAGGAGAGCTTGGGGTGGATGCTGGATCAGCACCACCTTATGCGGAGACTGGATCACCTTGAAAATCTGATTAGGTAGGTCTTCTTGGGTAACTTACACTTTGTGTCTGTGAGCCTAGGAGAGGGGAGGGTGGTGAGGAGTAGGACTCGCTTTATTTTTATCATCTGATGTAATTGCTGTAATAAGCACTTGGCTGCAGCATTCTGTCTCCCATAGCTGCACAGTACATGGACAGTTTCCTTAGTTGAGCATTTTCATGCAGAGAGCATTGCCAGCCCCTCCTTCGTTGGTTTGCTGGAAAGGACAGAATTTTACCTTCCTGACCCCAAAATGCATAAAATCCTTAGCATCAGCGTCGCTCATCTGATATACTAAAAAAAAAAAAAAAATGGAGATATACCTATCTTGTAGAGCTGGAAGGAACCCGGAAAGGTCATTGAGTCCAGCCCCCTGCCTTCACTATCAGGACCAAGTACTGATTTTGCTCCAGATTCCTAAGCGGCCCCCTCAGGGATTGAACTCAAAACCCTGGGTTTAGCAGGCCAATGCTCAAACCACTGAGTTATCCCTCTCCCCCCAAAAATACTAGTTTTAAAGTGAGATGGGGAACCACAGATGTTCAGCAAAAGCAGTTGTAAAGAAACTTTAAAAGCCTTCTGTTGTTCTACCTGTCCCTTTAAAACATCCCTGCTTTCACTCTTCCTCTGTCTGCCTCACTCAGGTCGTTTCCATGACTGTCAAGATAAACAGTTCCATTTTGTGGACCCTGATGGCACAGATGTTTGTGAGCTGTTCTGTTTTGTCCTGTTATATGCCTAATGTAATAGTAGCCAGGTGCTAGGTTCTTGGCTTTTAATATGTCCTCTGCTCTTTCTGTTCCCTGCCTAGTCTACCAACATGGAAAACAATGCCCCACCCTGTTGACTCATCGTGCCCAGAACACTCCTCCATTCCTGACATAGGATTAATATTGGAGGCAGTTAATCTTTATGTTAGAAAGATGGGGCACTTTTTTCCCCTTCCTTTTTTACGTAGCTTGTTTCTACTTATGCGGGGCTTGAGAATCCTGTTTTCCATATGCTGTTGCCTGGGGCTGTCTGCCACAGGCTCATTCCCTTTTCTGGTGCACTCTTAAAGGGCTTTTGCAACAAATACAGCTGTTTGTAGAAAAAAACTTGTATGCAGAATGATCCTTTTAACAGGTTTATTTTTATACTGTATCAGGTGCTTAAGTGATTTTGCTTCATTTAGAATTTCCTAGAAGATGAATCCAAGTGGAATCTGCTGCTGTCAGGTCCTCTCAGATCATGTCTCCGCACACACACAATGTGTGCACTCAGGAGCTGCTGTGCTGTGCTCAGGGCAGAGGCAGACGGGGAGGGCTCATCATTATTTAGAAGTAGACGCAGGGAGTAGCAAGCTGTTTACCATGAATACCATGCTGTTGGCTGCATGTGGGTCTTTCAGGTCAGACTTTGAGGTCCTGTTTGCTCTGCTAGGACTTTAAAAATGCTATGTCTTTTTTCATAAGAATGTGGGTTTGTCTTTGTGCTGTATGTTGTGAAGGCACAACATGAGGGAGAGGCGAGCTCTGGTTGCTCACTCCAGAGGTGGCTGCATGTCAGTGGTGTTTTACTTATGTATATGCCCTATTTTGTTTTGGAATCAAAGGACTGAGTCAAGAGAAATGTCAAATATTAATAAATTATTAGTTTAAAAAATGCACAATGTGGCATCTTTTTTTCTTGCTGACACAGGTAAACAGAACCCTGGCCCTTACCATCAGTGTGTGGTGCAGACCTGTTGTAATGTCACACTTTTGAGCTCTTGCAAACAAGTGTATCCTGCAAAATGCTAGAGCTGGCAACGAAGTAGTCAGCAAGTTGACTGGGAAGGAACAGTACAACCTTGAGCAAAGCACTTTGGAATGTAGCAGGTTCCTGATAAGAGGAATTGGGTGGGCGAGTCTTTTGCAAGTAGTTGTTCCATGGAAGGGCTGTGTTTCTAGGGAAGCAGTGCACTCTTCTTTTAAACTTTGGTTCAGGAACTGTGAAAACACGGAGCTGTGTGGGATTTGTGGGAAGGTTTTGCTGACCCCTTATGAGCTGGATCAAGGATTTTTAATCTACAGTTGATGTTACAGAACTTTACATATTTTTAATTGGCTTTAAAGGGTCGAATAAAATCATCTTATGCTGATCTAATGCATGTGTGAAGGAGGAAGAAACAAGTGAGTCTGAGAATGAGCTCTTCTACACACAAAAGGAAGAAGACACTATATAAAATTGGGGTGGTTTTTTTTGGGGGGGGGGAGGCTCTTCCCTGTCACAGATTAAGAACAGGTAGCACTTGTATAACAACACTTGCCAGGAACTGCACATGCCTTAGAAAGGCTAATTAATTAAGCTTCACAGCCTTCCTATGAGGCAGGCATTGTTTACATTTTAGAGAGTGGGGAGCAGAGGCTGTGAATGAGTTGCCCCACGATCACACAGAATTTGGTAGAGCTGGGAATAGGACTAAGATCATGATGCTCTCAGTTCTGTTCCCTAACCACAGGACCATCCTTCCTCTCGTACCTAGGGTAGAACCTGGATTCTAACTGGGGTTTAATCATAGTTTGATCCTATCCAGGCTTATTAGCCAAGCAGTGTTTATACTGAGTGAATCTCAGTGTTGTTTCAGACAGGTCTGTTTGCGCCTCTGAGTGGATAGGATGTAAAGACGACAAGCTAACTAAATCTCTGTAGCTGTTCAGCCCTTACACTCTGAGCTAGCACCAGTTCTGAAGCTGGCTTGGCTTGTGGATATCTGTCCAATTGGAACCTAAACCGAGACCGCAACTCATCCACGTAGGGCCCTGAACAGCTATCTTTGCTTATTAATGAACACAAGTGGATTGAAGGCAGTGTGCTAGAAATGGGAGGCTCTTTTATTTCATTACTAGCCTGCTTATCTATGAAGCTGTTAGGGTCAGTTACCAGGTCATCCTACATCTTTGTACAGCACTGTGCACAGTGGGGCATAGCTCCTGATTTAGGCCTTACTGCATTTCTGTAATACAAATAGGAAGAATTTTTCTGGCTTTTTGTCTTAACCAGTGTTCAGTTGTAAGTGCAATAATAATACTTCGCTATAAAGAAGTTATGTGTCAATGTTCCCCTGCACCCTTCCACTGAGTTTGCTTAAGAAATCAAACCAGTCTCCAGTTGGCTACAATGAAGGAGACAGGAATTAAACAAATTCCAGTTTTCCTGTGCTACAGGATTGACTTCCAGATTAACCGGCTCTTCTTATTTACATTTCTCCAAACGCAGACTTGCATGTTGTTCTCGGTGTTTAAGAAGGTGCATTTACAGCAAAGGTCAGTTGCATTTCAGTTTGGGTTAACTTGTCAGGGTTCTCCCTGCCAAAACAAAACTCCCCTGAAATTTAGAAAGCCCTCCAAGTAGGCCTTGTTAATGTTCATTCTTACGTGATCAGTGAGGTCATGGCATGGCACCGTCAGTCAGCCAGGGAGTGCAACTGTACTGGGAGAACAAAGGAGGTGGTTCTCAAACCCACTCATCGCTTCCACCTTGGCCGAGTATCATAATTTATTGCAGCAGCACCTAAAAGTCCCAGTACTGGACCATGAGCCCATTGTGCTAAGGGCTGTACACACAGAACAAGAAGACAGTTTCCCCTCTGCAGAATTTAAAATCTAACAAGAAAGGCTACATCTAGTTCTCTTCTTGCTTTGACCTGAGTGACCCTAAGGTCTGTCACTTTCTCTCTCACATGGGCATTCTGACCACTACGAAACCTCGAGCACCACAGACTGGCACTAATCATTGTGGTGCCTCTCCTGGGCTGAGAACACCAACAGTGTAGAACTCCTCTTCTGGCTTGTGTGCTATGTGATACAGCCATTCTTGGCCAAGGCGCTGGTGACACCCAGTCACTTTCTAACACTGCCTACACGAGGAACAGGCTGATATTTGCCATGGAGAAATTGCTTCCTCCTTCAGCATCAGCACCTCTCCTCCCCCACCTCTGCGTCCCATTCCGAGCACTCTGGCACTTCATTGTGCACCTTACCTCTAACTTCCGCCATGGCAGACAGTACCTGCCTCTTAGCTATACTTACATCTCTTCTCCTCTGGACTGCTGTAATTCACTTGTTTTGAGGTTCCCTAAGGCTAAACCTACTGCTGCACTATCCCTGGAAATGGAAACGCATCCACCTCTACGCTGGCCCCCGTCGTTAGACCCCATACAAAATCCCCTTCCTGCTATTCAAGATCTTGATGCGCTTACTTGCTGTCCTTGCCATTCAGTCTCCTTGCCTTCCATTCTCCTGCTTCTGCCTATCACCCTCTCCAAATCCTGAACGTCTTTCTTCCAGGCCCTGTCTCTTCTCCCCTGCTGACCCCCACGCTGCGCCTAACTGACCCCCTCATTCCTTTCAGATCCCTTTTCAAGGCCCATCTGTGTGACTCTTATCCCTCTGGCTAATAAAACAATTATATTCTGCTCATTTTCTGGGCCTTTCTGCCCCTGAGCTCACTCACTGTCCGTAAAACTGAGGGTGTTTTTTGTTTGTTTAGCTGACCTTCACCCCTTGTTCCATAGCATGCTGCAGATGCTGCCGGTATGGTGTGTGACAGTCTGCATAGCTCATGCTTTGAGATGATACAAGACAGCGATACTCTCAGAGGAACTTTGCTGTATAAAAGATTGAACTCCGAGAGGAAGAGCCACTGCACCATGATGGCTGTAATAAGGTTGCCCTTCACCTGTTCCCAGACAGCCATCCTGCTGCCCTCGCCCCAGTTCCCGCAAGTGTATGCTGTCCCTCTGGGCTGCCACACCCAAGTGCCAATTGTGGAAGAGTTGATCAAACTAGGGAACACAACACTTGGCAAGAAGCAAAACCGCCCGCTTGCCTGAGCAGGTTTGTGAGGTTGCTGTGGAGAAAGACATAGACTAGTTTATTGAAGAGGTGGCCTGTGGCTGGACTCCTTGAGGCTGCTGCCAGCTTAGTGCCTGGAAATACATTATAAACATACACCTGATTCTCCTCCCACTCACACCAGCAACTCCATTAATTTCAGTGGAGTTACTCCTGACTCTTAGCAGCATGTGAGAGAGGGGACAGAACTTGGCCCACCCTCCTCAGAACACCTTCTAGTCAGCAGCTTTGTGAAGAGGGTGTCTTGCCCTTGTCCCCTCTATCCGACCTAAAGGGCCCAGTGGCATCCCAGCTGCAAGAGGTGCTCAGGAGGCTATCCGAACACTTGTTCATTTTGTCCCAGGATGAACTGGCTGTGGAGGGCAAGCGGCTGTTAGCAGCCAAGATGAATGGACTGCTTGTTTCTTCCATTCAGAAATCCCTGGTCTGCAGTGGAGGTCAGAGCCAGGGTATGTGCTGGAGGAGAATCTATGCTTACAGAGAGCCTGCTTCGGGAGTGTGTGTGTGTGTTATAGGGTGCAGGAAGCTTGAGGCAGAGATGAGAAGACATGTAATCCCTCTTTTGCTGAGCCATAAAGGTTTGTGTGGTATCAGGCTGTCCTTGTGGTTCCCTCCTGCTTTAATGACAGTGATGATGACTGACAAATGGAGGAGGCAAAGTGGTGAAAACAGGAAACATAATCCCTCAAAAATAATCTAGTGGGAAAGGGAAGGGAGAGATCATAAAAGTAGGCTGGCCCTTTAATTATGGGCCTGCTTGTATGAAGGGGTGACTTAGCATAAGGCACCACCTGTGTTCTCCATGGGGCTAGTGCAGCATCCTTTGTTCTCTGTGGAGTCTCTCTATGCTGGAAGTATTTTATGGTGGAAATCAAGTTCCTTGGTATGGGGCCACTGCTATCCACAGACTGCAGGAGTGATTTGAATTTTAGAAGTGTTGGATAGGACATAAATGATCTGGAAAAAGGGGTAAACAGTGAGATGGCAAGGTCTGCAGATGATAACTATCTTGAGTAATTTTGTAAGTCCAAAGCTGACTGCAGAGTTACAAAGAAATCTCAATGAACAGGCTGACTGAGCAACAAAAAGGCACATGAAATTCACTGTTGATAAATGCAAAGCAATGCACAGTGGAAAACATAATCCAAACTATAATTACAAAATGATGGGGTCTAAATTAGCCATTACCATTCAAGAAAGAGAACTTGAAGTCATTGTGGATAGTTCTCTGAAAACAGCCGCTCAATGTGCAGCAGCAGTCAAAAAAGCTACTAATGTTAGGAACAATTAGGAAGGGGATAGGTAATAAGCCAGAAGTACTACTTCAAAAAATGCACAGGTAGCTTGTGGAACTCATTGCCCAGGGATGATATGAAGGCCAAAACTATAACTGGATTTAAAAACAATTAGATAAGTTCATGGCGAGTAGGCCCATCAGTGGATATTAGCCAAAATGGTAAGGGATGCAATCCCATGCTCTGGTTGTCCCTAAGCCTCTGACTGCCAGATGCCATGAATCAAAACAGATTCTGGTCAGGCCTGCCCTGTATTTCCCTCTGCCTTTTATTGGGGCTGGTTAGATTTGCCTTTTAATGTCCCTTGCTTCTCTTCCAGAACTGGTTGGTTCTGCTTCATCCTCCATAAAGGGAAAATTGCAGTGCGAGGAAGAAGAAGAATTAGGTTGAAAAATGGAAATAACTAAAATATTGTGAGTTCACTGCAGCCCCTACTGTGTTGCTGATGGAACAATATCTGTGCTTCTCCATCCTCTCTCCCAACTTCCTTACAATGCCAGCCTGGAGGCTGCTCCTCCTGTATCACACAGACAGAGTGACCTAAAGAATTGGGTGTTAGAGCAATGAAGGCTCCTGCTGGGAACATGTATTTTAAAAGCACCTTGTTCACTGCTCCACAATGCGGTTGTCTCTCTGTAGCATTCCTTCTCATCACATTACTAGGTGCAGGTGGAAGGATGAGTAGAGCAGGTCTCAGTTGAACTGGAAACCCAAGTACATGAGGAGGGAAACTTTAGAATATGCCTTGGCTTCTCAAGAAGGGGATGGTGTGGCCCGAGAAGGGAAAATAGGCAGTGTGGCATAATGGATAGAGCACCGAACTAGGACTCCGGAGATGTGGGTTTTGTTCCCAGCGCTGACGCTGGCCAACTCAGTCACATTAGCAAGTCACTTCATCTTGCCATGCCTCCGTTTCACCATCTGTAAAATGATATAATGGTACTGACCTCCTTGGTAAAGTGCTCTGAGATCTACTGATGAAAAGCTCTATATAAAAGCTAGGGATTATTATAATGAGAAAGATGAAACCTATTCTAATATTATCATCCTCTGCGGACAGTGTTGAGTGTATCTCCACCTTTGTCTGGAATGGCCAGTGGGCACCCCTGAACTCCAGCCACATTCACTGGCTATATGTTCCAGTGTTCTGATAATTAATCTAGGATTGGTGTGGCTGTCATAAATTGCATTGTATCTAGCTGTGGCTCTTGTAACTGTATGGGGAAGGGAGCTGTAATGGCTGAGAGATGTCTTTCTTGAATGGTTAGGGAAAGTTCTTTATGAATGAGTGATCTACATTCTGGATCATTCTGAGATTGGTATTGATTTTTACATAGCAATTGCAGCATTGAAATGTGGATGTGTATTATATTAGTAGTCCTGAGTTCAGACTGTTCGATGGATACATGGGCTGCGGGTGATGGAAGGGAAGGAGTTGAGATTTGGGATGGGAAACTGATGAGAAGAGTGTAGATGGGGTGTTCAATGAATGACTTTATCTACTTACTTCCTTGTTTCTTGTGCCAGGGTTGGTGAGCTATGAGTCTATAGCAATCATAAATCAAATTTAGTGAAGTTACTCGTGAAGGAATTTTTCTTTTTTTAATAACAACTCTGATAGCTATCAGAGTTATGTATTATATATGTCTCAGCATACAGGGTGCTGCATAGCAGGTGTCTCCCATGGTCTCTCCTCCCCATAACCCTGCTTCCACTCCTGTGCTCTTCAGAGCTGCACTTCTCATCTATGTTTGTACCATCCCATCCCACTTCTAGAGCCCATGCCCATAAGCTCTGCTGCCCAGACTGCCTCCAGGGTTTGCCAGGGGTATGTGCAGAGAACAGCTGGTAAGTCTGGCTGACAGTGCTATAAAACAGAAGTAGTAGACTGATCTGAGAAGTTCTGTCTGCTAATCTTAACTCAGCTCATTTATGCTATCCAGAACGAGGGACTTAATTTTTAAAATTTCAAAAGAAGCTTAGCTTTCAAAAAGGGTGGGGTTGGTGAGGGTCTGTGTTTGAGAGAGAGAGAAACTGGGAGTTTGGGGGATAGTGGTGGTTTTGTTAGAGGAATCCAAAGAAGTTTGGGGAAAATCGGGGCACAATTTCCAGAAGGAGCATGTTTCCTCTGCTGAAGTTAGTTAATGTTATCTAGACACATTATTTGGGTTATGCCATTGTTCTCCAAAGAATTATTGTGCCAGGTTTGGAGGCTAAGTATAATCCTTAAAATGTGAAACACAAGGAATTTGGTCCTGTGCTACGTGCATATATCTCACTGTCACCCTAACTAGGGAGTTGCTACTATAATATGTTCTATTAATTACAGCTGAGAACGATTGAGATGGTTGTGTGTGCATGTTCCTTTTCCCATCAGCCATTGCTCCCTTTTCCTGCCTTTTAATTTGCCACGTGTCCTGTCCCACCTCTTCTGTGGTATGTAAACATGTTGCTCACACCATTACGATATTGGCTGGCTGCCTTGCAAGCTTGAGCTCTTGGCATCCAGCGTAAATGTGCCTGCATGGCAGCCCGTGGAGCTCCCAGCTTGTTCCAGCCTTGCAGTTGTCTGGCTCTTGCCAATCACTGGAGTTACTGCAGTTGACTGGGATGCTTTCATTTCCCTTGTCCCTGAAGGGTTATGGACAGACAAGGCTTTGAATGTGCTTTTTTTCCAACCTTAGCTGAACTTGGAATTTCCCCAGGTTTAAAAAATAGCCCTTGGAATAAATAACTCTAAGCTAAAAGGAAGGATAGGATGTCAGTACATGGGAAACTGTGTTATTCCATAGCCTCTCCCTTTTTTATTCCATGATTGCTGATGTTGTTCTCTGTTGGGTGTGTTGGGGAGATCACCCAGGGTTCCTTCTGCTGAAACATCTCCTTTTCCCTCCCCCTTCCCTCTCCTGCAGCTGCCTAAGGACTGAGCAACACAAAAGATATCTTGTTTGCTTGTTCCTCGATCACAGCTGACAGCTCTGTTAATGGTGTTTAGAATCTTTAGCTGCTGCTGCAGGAGCTGTGCGGGAAACCATTCAAGGAATCAACCCCCCTCTCCACATTGATGCTATATTTCTGGGCAGGGAGCCCAAGGACTCTTCCCCCCCAGTGACGTATACCCCTCAAGCTGCTGTGATCCAGCAATATTTCATTAGCCCCAGAAGACTTCCCTTGCCGGCCACCCTGTCGTTTGTTGATCTGCCCGGGGAGGTCACTACAGGATGGCGTGCGGGTGGGAATACCTTTGTCAACACTACGCTTACGTTGTGGCAAGCAAGACTTGATTTATTGTTTAAGGGTGGATTTTTATCAGAAATGCTCTGCGTAGGCCTAACTCTGCTGTCATTGAAGTCAGTGGTAAAACTGCCATTGCAGTTAGCCTAACGCTGAGCCCTCTTGAAAATCCTACTCTTAGAGTTAAAGTACTCCTGGAGATCTTCACTGCCATATGGCAGAGCTCCGTGCTGAGCCTCTTGCTTCCTAGGCTGGCAGTGCTGTGGAGGCAGTGAGCTGAACCCTCTGGGCAAGTGAGCTCCTTTCATCCCTTCAAAGACTCTGCTCTGAGGATTGCAGGTTTTCATCCTTCCATCATTGGCTAAAAAGGTGGTGGTAGCCATGTATGAGACAAGGTCGGGGCGAGGGGGATTGTGTAAAGCAGAGGAGGCTTGCAGAGGATTCTGATAAGGATGTGAAGGAGCTCTGGGGGAACAGGGCCAAGGTAAAGATCAGCTCATCTTGTGTAATACAAGAGAAGCAGTTTGTAAAACCTGTTTGGTGCTGCAGATCTGCTCAGCATGCGCTCTGCAATACCTGTTTATATAGGGGTGAATTAAGGATGGAATGGGGCAGTGACATCGAATTCTCTCTGAGCCAGCACCTTATCGTTATTTGAACATGGTCTATATTTATGAAGCTTGAGCGAGAATTACTATTTAGACGAGTGTTTATTGAAAGCTCTGAAGATGAGAGGCAGAAATGAATCTTCTCTTATTGCTTTTGTGCTTTTGCTGATAAGCTCCATGCATCATCTGCCAAGAAATTACCAGTCAGCAGCAGCGAGCAGAGACTGGCTTTCCGCTGGCGTTGGTGATAGTCTCTGGCTCTTGCACGTATACTATTGATAGGTTATTCTGGATTTGCTCTAAATCAGGTGATGGGATACGGTCTCTGATTTGGATCTAGTTTTTCTCTTTGCTGATGAATGGAAATGGCTGCCTGTAAAATGTCAGGTTCCGCGTGTCTTGGTTTGTCACCTCTCTTCAATGTGTCGCAGTCACACCTAGGATTGAGGCCTCTTTGCATTTTCACATCCTTAATGTGTACACTGCTGAAATACTGTACATAAGGTTTCTCTAGGACTCTTTGCCACCCTCCCCCCCCCCCCACCTCCCCAGTTTGTAGTACCTGGAAACTTTTTTGCAATAGGTGAAGGAATCTAAATCTGTTTGTTGTGTAAACTTAGAAAATCCTGAAAATGGCAAATCTTTATAGCTGTTTGGCTGGCATTTTTGGGACACTGCCTACATGAAGCTGGCGAGAGTAATGCCTTGTCAAATGCCAGCTCTGTTGGTGGGTGGGTGTGTGACTCAGGCGCAGAGACGTAGGTTTCATTTATGTGTATGTGTTCGAGAGTGCTTGTGGGGTGGGGGCAGCTGGCATATCTCTGTGTATGGGACATGCCAGGTAGTCGCTGGAAGACGTGTGATCAGTAGAACTCTTTAGCCTGCACCTCATTTATAAAAAGTCTACAACACTGTGATCGTTTTATATAATTTTCCATCAAGATGAACTCGCGGGGTCTGTTCAAAATGCAGCCTGGCACAGCTGAGCCCTTGTGTCAAAAGTGCACACCTGTGTAAACTGCAAGAGCCGTTTGTTCCTTCCTGCTGACAGAAAGGTCCAAGGATGATGTACTATGCAGAAGACCTAGCGGAAGCCCTAAGGAAAATGCACCCTGTCTCGCACCACATCTGCAAAGCTTCAAACACCTTTTCACTTAGCTTCAGTTCAGTTGGTGGGAGACACCACGGGAGAAGTTTTGTGGTGTTTTCCCCCCTCCCCAACCCCCAAGACAGGAAGCAGAGCAGAGGAGAAATCCAAAGATGTGGAGCTTGGAATTGTCATTTTTTTGGAGGAGTGGGAACTAATAGACCCAGCTTCATATGTGTTGATGACTGGTGGTGGGAGGGGGTGCTGTGAGGAAAATTTCACCTGCGCTCAAGTCTGAACAAATAGTCTGAACCCTCATGGAGCAGAGTTCTGTTGTAGGCATTCAGGCTTAATCCAAATTGACACCAACTATGCAAAAGTCTCTAGCTGTATTTCTTCCTTCCATGCAGCAAACGCATATAAAAGCAGTAAAAGGCTGTACAAGCTGAAATAAGACACTCTCATACTAGAGGCAGAGTGTTTGATCTGTTTTTACTGAATGTGAATTTAAATTGATTTAAATTAAATTGGTGCAACATTCTTATGCAGGCAAATCCTGAGACAGGATAGTGGTTGGTCTGGGACATGCTATGGAGGGAGGTCTCCATGGATGTGGCTATCAGCTTTTAGCTATTATGAAGCTGGATTTATAATCTGAAATTATCAGAATAGTTTGGTATATTCTGTGCCTTTTATTTTACTTTGAAGTAACATTTCCCTGCTGAGCTGATCTCATTGGCTTATGGCTTTGTCAGCCACTAGTACAAGGGGCATCTTCAGGTTGGAGATGGGAACTGGGTTGAGGAATGATTTGATCAATGACTCTGGGGACATCTTGGCAGCATAATTTGACTTTTGACAAGTGAGTTGACTTCTTGTGCTGGTGCAACGAGGCACCATTTTCACACTGCAGTCTAGTAGGAATGGCCAGCTGTTCTGCCTTTTCCTTTGGCCTGTATTCTTTGCTCTGGGAGTGTAGTTGGGCCTCTCTGAGAACTAAAATTGTAGAAACCTTTTTAATTAGTTTAACATTTAACCCCATGTGGCTGAGAAGCTACATGTAAAATTTTTGGAGTCGCTCTCTCTTTTTAATGGCATTTAGTCTGTGAATCTGTATGGGCCTGTCATCAGCTAGGATGCTCCTCCTTTGAGGTGGCATCCTTCCTTTTTGGTCTAAGTTGCTTCTGGGTGAGTGATCTTCAGAACCTGCTCCATGGCTCCCTCAACTCCCCCTTTCATAGATCAGTTTACTTAAGCCCTTGTGGCTCTTCCATTGTCCTATAACCGGATGCTCTCCTCATCAGAGGGCAAAAGAGTTTTTATCATAGCCATAATTCCCAGGCAGCTGGTCTTCCTGGTGTTGAAAAAACATTTTGTACTCCTGCAGGAGGCTGATGTCTTCAGAATTTGGTGAATAACTAGGTTATGGCTACGGCTGTAATAGGTTATAATTGCAAACAAATACGAGTTGGTGTGAGACACCACTTTTGTGTGTGTGATGCACTATGGTAGGGGTGGCTGTCTGTCCTTATGCTCTGTGTTGTAATGATGCTGAAAAGCACCTTTCCAAGGAAACCTGACTGTCTCATAGACTTAATGCAAGATAGATAGGGCACTCTTCCCTACTCTCCCCTTCCTAGAGGTGTAGTTGTGCCCTTGCTGTGAAAAGGGAAGATGAAGTAAGGTGAGGTGCTCTGGGGCTTTGCAATTTGATGTGCTGTACTGTGTGTGTGTGTTTGTTTGAGAGATTCATGAGAGGGACTTTTGCCATCCAATCAGGGCAAATCCTTCCCTTACAGTTCATCAGGAGCAAAGTTTTCTTCCTAACCCATCCTACTCATCCTCTCATATACCACACCAAAAAACATTGTCAGAAGAATGTGAAAGTTGGATGGTTAGGTACACTGTTAAGGTTGAACATGTACCCTTACTGCTGGTTCCCTGTCTGTGCGCATTTCGTAGCGGGAGAGGGGTTGGTAGAAAAAAGGTGTACTATACAGGAAGTGATTCAGCAAGGCACTGGAATGCCCTACCCCGGGTTAGGCAACCTATGGCATGTGTGCCAAAGGCGGCACGCGAGCTGATTTTCAGTGGCACTCACACTGCCCGGGTCCTGCCCTCCGGTCCGGGGGGCTCTGCATTTTAATTTTAAATGAAGCTTCTTAAACATTTTAAAAACCTTATTTACTTTACATACAACAATGATTTAGTTATATATTATAGGCTTATAGAAAGAGACCTTCTAAAAACATTAAAATGTATTACTTGCACGCGAAACCTTAAATCAGAGTGAATAAATGAAGACTCAGCACACCGCTTCTGAAAGGTTGCTGACCTCTGCTCTACCCCATGCACTTTCTGAGCTCTGCATGCGCCTTTCACCTTCCAAAGTATGGAGGGGTTTGTGTGGAAGACTTTGTGCACCCTGAACGTGAAGTCCTCATCTCCACCAGGCTTCCATCACTACTCGTGGAAATGTTATGCCCAGAGGGTGTGATTCACTCTTTTGCAAAGGGCCTCTGCCCTGCTTTAAGCCCTTGGCATATCATTTCCAGCAGTGCAGTGAGCTCCTTCAGAACTTCCTTCATTGCTTGCATTCACTAAATGTTTGTTTGCACAGCTAGGTTATTCATCGATGTGTGTGCAATATGACCTTTCTTATCTGTGTAGTTATGAACTAAATGAGTGTACAAATTGTTCTGATCATATGCAGCACAGTCAGGGGCTCATAATGCTGTCAAATCTCAATCATTTTCCAGCAGCTTGCCCAAGGGCACTTCTCTTCATTGAAGGCTATATCCCTGCTCCGTTTTAATTTCTAACACCAGCACTTTCTGTGCCACAGCTGTTCAAAAAATTGTTGCAAGATTTTTTTTTTTATATCAGGCCAAGTGTATTTTAAATTTGTTTTTCCACTTTCCCTGTACTCAAAAATGGCAGGACTGTTTTTGCTCACACTTTTCAGAAAAAGTAAATCACTTCTGAGGAGACCAAGACTGGAAATTTTAAGCCTGATAGTTGAATATTTTAGAAAGTTATGTGCGACTCAAACCAGGGACTTCGCTTAGAGATCTCTGCAACCTTGACCATAGCTGTTGCTAGTGTTCCAGCTATAATAGTTAATATCTCATAAGCTGGAATTACTTGGATCACTACTGGAGAGGATCGTCACAACCGTGGCTTTAGCAGTGAATAACAGTTTGGAATAGAAAACAAAGGAGAAAGGAAGTTCTTCTTCACGCAGCGCACAGTCAACTTGTGGAACTCCTTACCTGAGGAGGTTGTGAAGGCTAGGCCTATAACAATGTTTAAAAGGGGACTGGATAAATTCATGGTGCCTAAGTCCATAAATGGCTATTAGCCAGAATGGTGTCCCTAGCCTCTGTTCGTCAGAGGATGGAGATGGATGGCAGGAGAGAGATCACTTGATCATTGCCTGTTAGGTTCACTCCCTCTGGGGCACCTGGCATTGGCCACTGTCGGTAGACAGATACTGGGCTAGATGGACCTTTGGTCTGACCCGGTACGGCCTTTCTTATGTTCTTATGGAGAATGCTCTATCCAGTTGAAACGTTAGATGGCATTTCTGGGGACCGAACATATACTCTTCCCGCATTGAAGCATTATCTCAGCTGTCTGACTATGACTTTCCAAAAGCTTGACAGTCTTTTGTGCTATGCTGCCATGTGCCTGATCTTAGATCTTTTTCCATCTGAAGCTGGGAAATCTTGCGTTGAACACTGTTGTTGTTGCAGTTTCCATGTTGGCATCTGTCCTCTGGAGTGTGGCAGTAAACTTAAGCATCCTTCATGTGTACCGCTCTCAGAAGGTGAGAAGGGTGGTTGCTGAGATTTGGGTGGATGGCCAGCTAACCGCCTCTGTGTATCTCTCAAAATGGATGTTTTTATTATTCCAGGAAAAAAGTCTGGCAGGCACCAGTCAGAGCCCTGTCTGCTAGGCACAGTATGAAAGCACGCTAAAAAATTGTACCTGTTGTGATATAAACAGAGGGAAGCCAACAAGTCCAGGGTTTGGACTAAAATTCCATTTGGAATGTGCTTGTGCTATCTCTGTGGAGCATCACATGCTGTGTGTGCACCGAATTACTTGCTTTTCACACACCCTTCCAATATACAATGCCATGATTTAAGAACAAAATAAGAGCCAGGACTTGGAATTTCCTGGCTTTTGTTGCCATGCTATAATGACAGTTTATTTTTAAATCTAATTTTTGGCCCTTAATTTCCTTCAGTTTGTCTCTCTTTAAATTAGTCTTTAAACACTGCTGCCACTACCTTCTAGCAGCGGGTCAGACAAAACTGTTTTTCCCCATCCATTCTGCTACCCATATAAGCACCTTGGCTTCAGAAGTTTATTTGAGCTTGGAGGAGCCTGGGGCTTGACCTCAAGGCTTGGCAACCTGCAGAGAAAGGAGTCTGAGCTAGGCCCACTGCAGAGCAGCACAGCGAATGTGGCTGCTCCTAGGCTGGCCTAAGAAGCTGTGTCAGTGCATGTTACTTTTCAAAAAATGGTGATAGGCCTTAGCTATTTAAGCTCATTTTTATGAAGGAGTAGAGAGGTTTCTTCTGTCCTCCCAGAATCAAAGTCTGGCTCATTTCTAATCCCAGAATCTTTCGCATTGATTAACCCTTACTAGTGAGTTGAGACTAGGGTGACCAGATGTCCCGATTTTATAGGGACAGTCCTGATTTTTGGGTCTCTTTCTTATATAGGCTCCTATTACACCCCATTTCCTGCCCTAGTTTTTCACATTTGCTCTCTGGTCACCCTAGTTGAGACTCATCTAGGAAGCTTTTATTTCCCCCAGATTCCCAGCTTGTGAAGTTTGAGATTCTCCTTACTTGTATTCTACTGTGGTTGGTAGACAACAGGTGGAAAATAATAAAGCTCCTGCCCTTATCTCTAGCTGACAGGACTGAAAGGGAGGGCTTATCTCTCTGCTCCATGTGTCCTAGAGGAAGCAGGGCTGAAGCAGTGAATCCCAGCCCATGACAACAGGAAAACCCAGGATTCGGCTCTAAAGAGAGAGTGAGTAAGAGAATAATAACCCCTAAACAATTGGAATCTGTATAAAGTGGCCACTGTGCTATTTGCCATGTGCTGCGGTGGGGGCAGTGTCCCAGCCACGTTCCCACTGCAAGCACAGGTTCCCAGAGTTTGAGCTCTGTCCTGCTGAATCGGCACTTTGGCAGCAGAACCTTGGGGTCAAGAGATCATCTTTCTACAGAGCTTTCTATTGAAATGTCACCCGAGAAGTGCACATGGTAGGCGGTAGTTTGGAGTAACACTGTGTGGAGATGGCTGGGCTCTGGAAGGCTGCCTGGGTGCGTGTACATGGAACACCCAGTTACGAGCTGGCTCTGTTTTCTTGTACGGAGATTATTGGCTCACGTTGCTGTACCCTTGACAGCTGAATATGATGTATGACAGAGCATGATTCTAATGGTCATAGATGCGAGGAGTGTGAGGGGGACAGGTAATTAGTCCCTCATCCCTTCCTACCTGACAGTGCCATGTCATCCCTGTGTGAATTTCAGCCCTTTCCCAGGAATCGCTGCTAATGTGCTTGCAGTCACACTGCAAGAGTGGCTTGAACAGAGAGCTCAGGAATACGCGTATTTCTCATTCATAAGCTTTAAGGTTTTCTCTGACACGTTCTCCCCTCCACATCCCACTAAACAAGCTGCGGTTTACTTGGCATTGCTGCAGCCTTATGAACGGCGGGAGGAGAAGAAGGCTGAATGTATCCTGAATTTAGATTAAGTGATAGAAAGGTCAATGTCTTTATCATCCTCTGTTTCCATTGTTAAGAGCTGGCAGGACCTGAACAGTAGAGGACATAGGGGATTTTCAAAGGAGTCTAAGAAAATTTGAGGGCCTAAATCCTATTGAATTTCAGTGGGAGCTGGCCCTATGGGCGTTGGGAACCTCTTTGAAAATGCCAGCTATAGATCTTAACTAAAATGACGCTTAATGATTAGAACAGAGGTGAGCAAACTTTTTGGCCTGAGGGCCACATCTGGGTATGGAAATTCTATGGCAGGCCATGAATGCTCATGAAATTGGCGGGGGGGACCCTCCGGCTGCGGGTGCAGGCTCTGGGGTGAGGCTAGGGCTGAGGGGTTGGGGGTGCAGGAGGGTGCTCCAGGCTGGGACTGGGGTTCAGAGGGCAGGAGGGGGATCAGGACTGGGGCAGGGGGTTGGGGCATGGGAGGGGGTCGGGGTGAAGGCTCTGGGGGATGCTTACCTCAAGGAGTTCCCAGAAGCAGCAGCATGTCCCCGTTTCCCCCCCCCCCCGGCTCCTACAGAGAGGCGCAGCCAGGTGGCTCTGCACGCTGCCCCATCCGCAGGTGCCACTGCTGCAGCTCCCATTGGCCGTGGTTCCCAGCCAGTAGGTGCTGCGGGGCTGGCACTTGGGTTGGGAGCTGCGTAGGAGCCGGAGGGAGGACATGCTGGTACTTCTGGGAGCTGCACGAAGTGGGGCAAGCCCCAGACCCAGCTCCCTGGCAGGAGCTCGAGGGCCAGATTAAAACATCTGGAGAGCTGGATGCAGCCCCCTGGCTGTAGTTTGCCCCCCCCCCCCCCCCGGATTAGAACATAGTGCTGCTTCCTGAGAAATGGAAGCATGGGGGTAGGTAAATACTTGTTCACTCACAGTAGGAAAGCCATGGTTTCATCTGCACTGTGATATCAGCCAGAGATTAGGGGCCCAGTTAAAACTTGGTTGTCTGCCAATACAGCTGGAGCGTGGCTTGGCTTTCCCATCTTCTGTATCTCTGACCAGTGCCACAAGGTTGGATGTTGTAGGGCTGTAGCATGGTTCTCAAACATGGTTAAAATGTTGTTCAGTCCCATCTACACTGCAGAGATAGACCCATATGTTGTTCACATTGGGGGTAGCTACCACGAGAGGTAAGTATTCTGAGCAGTATAACAGAGGTGGGTTCTCTTACTGTTGCAGAATGTGGGAAGTAGCTGTTGTGAGGGTGGGTGCACTCTATGTGGGAATATGAGGTTGGAGATGCTTCGTTCCTTGGCTCTGGGGTAATGCAGCATGGGTGGTGCCTTCGGTGTGGCAAGGTGTGACTGGACGGGTCAGTTGCACAGGAGCGGCAGGCACTCCCCTTCACCTCCCGTTATGCTTTGTAGCTCTAGTCTCGGTGGTTCTTCTGCAGGCTGATGTGGAACAAATGACACGTTGCTCTTTACAATGTCTCAAAGTCCAAAGAGATTGTAGGTCTCCAGTTCAGCCCTGCCCTTCTCTGCACGCCCTGTTGGGTGGCAGTTCTGCCAGATAGTCACGAACAGCCCATTGTGGCTCCTTCCTAGTACCAGGTTTTCTTAGAGTACAGGACAGCAAAATAGTTTTTAGGGTAATAGAACTATTACCCTAACAAACCTTCGGTTAACCATCAGCTGAAAACTTACAAGGCTTATGAGAGGCTTTGGTAAGGGATATACGCTATCGTTCCTCACTAGTGTCAGAGGGACTGACTGATTTGATAGCACAAAGAGAAATGTGAAGCAGCATGCAGGAGTAGATGTTAATTCACTCTGTTAATTAATGAATGTTAATTCCCAATTCAGAAATCAGTTTAAAAAAAAAAAAGCAGACTATGAGGATCACATAAGCCAAAGCCTCAGAGCATAAGGCTGCCCATATAGCCACTCCCAGTAGTAACAAATCCCTTACCATCCATCCTATCCTACAAGAATCTACAGACTCTTTCATCCAAGGATATCAGAGAACTTTGCAAATGTTAACAACCCGAGCCTCTAAACACTTCTATGAAGTAGGCATTATCTCTATTTTAAAGATGAGGAAACTGAGGCATGGAGAGACACTGACTTGCCCAGAATCATACACTGAGTTAGTGGCCAAGGCAGGATAGAACCCTGGGGTCCTGACTCCTGATCCGCTGCTGTAAAATCTATATAACGGTCTCTCTAGTCATGGCCTGCATGACTTTTCTATTACATGCATCTTGATAAAAGAAAGGAAAATTAAACATAGTACAAATCAGATTTATTGAGAGATCAAAGGAAATGAGAAATTGGTGCTGTTGGATACTTTGTGCCTGTTCACATGGAGATACCTGGGCTGCTTCCCCAGCAGACAGAAAGTACTGGGACATGGAAGCCTAAACAATGAGGGACAAGAAGAGAGAGAAGGATTTTGCATCCTGAATTGTCCTAATAGTCTGCCTTGGCAAGCTCTGACAATGCGGACCCCCTTTATTTGTAATGACACTTGCACAAAGCATTACTTTTTGTTGTTTCTTGTAGCGAGTTGAGAGGGATTGAGAGACATTTTAATACAACTTTGCAGTGCCTGGGCTATATATCCTGGTGCCAGCGTGCCGAGCTAATCCCGCACTCCTTCCATCAACCAGTCCATTTGTGAGCCTGTCTCACTAGCTCGCCCATTATTTCATGGATTCCTGTCACTTTGCTTTTTTTCTGGTGTACCTTTCAGTGCACTCCAGATTGTTCCAGCACGTGTGCTTGGTTTGGGAGGGATATCACAGCCATACCAGAAGTTCCAATCTTGGCACTGTCTGTACAGCCTACATGGAGAGATTACAGGCTTTCACAGTGATTAAATTGGGATGATGATGATGGACTTGGTAGAGAAGGAGTCAAGTGGTCGTCTTCCTTCTTTCCCTTTTGTGTCATAAAATGGAATCTGAGGTTACTGTCAGTAGGAAGGTGACTGCTCACTGGGTACCACTGACTCAACAGTAGAGACTGCTGTGCATGTCTGCAGGGCGCTGAAAAGTTCTTCCTTCTGAAGGGATTAGACTATGGAATAGTTGAATTTGTGAAGTTCTTCACTCTTGCGAATGATAGTGACCATGAGGGGTGGTGGGAGGTTCTGTTTATCTCCAGGCTAGAGTGGTTGTTTGTATAGTGTTTCATGTTAATTGTGACTGGGTTCCAGCTCCTGGGGCACTCTTCGTCTCCAGCAGTCTAGGGAGTCTGGAAGCTGCCTCCTGTCTTGTTTTCCCACATGCCAGGAGGTTCCCCCTTCTCCAGCTGTCATTTCTAGGGAAGCCATCTCCTCTCTTGTTCTCTCTCTTGAGTGAATTTTCTGTGCCAGTAACCCAGCTGCTCTGATTTTATCAGTGTTTTGAATTCCTTCCCCACCCTCCTTAGGAGAGATGGGCATACCAGAGACATGTGCCAGTCATGCTGAATTCTGACCACAGGCTGCTCTGCCCTGTGCCAATGCCAAGTGCTGGAAAACTGTTGTTTCTGCACTACACATATGTAAGTGAATTGTTGCCTGTCTTGGCAGTAGCTAGTAAACAAGCCAGGTAACATGTTAGCAAACTAGCCTTAAATGTGTGTTCCCACACAGTCATTCACACCTTTTGTGTCTCTTCTTTTCTCAAGTGCAGTAGGCGCTTACAAAGGTGCTTCGATAGCGCAGACTTCCTGCGGAGTCCAGGCTAGCACATGGCTTACTGGGAAATTGTATAGGTATGAAATACTGGCATTTTTGGGTGGAAATGTTGAAAGAACGTCCAGTGTCTGTGTAGATGTTTCGCCTGTGGGAAGAATGATGTTCCATGGGTGGAATGGTTTCCCATTGTAACAACTGAATTCTTATAACAGCCCTGTGATTAGTTAGCACTGCACCTGCCTGTCAGGAGCCCAGGTTCACCTCTTCTTCCCTTTTCATCTCCTGTGTGTGTGGTCCAGACTTCTAATGTGATGGTAGCCAAGAAATCTCAACTTCCTCCCTCCAAGTGGTTACATAGAACTTATAGCAGCAAATGATTGATTCAACCAAGGTCTTGTTCAGTGTCTTGACAGGACTATTCTCACAGGTTTTTGTAATTCGAGAGAGAGAGGTTTTTCTCTTGGGGAGGAGCACTT
Source organism: Mauremys reevesii (assembly GCF_016161935.1). NCBI lineage: Eukaryota > Metazoa > Chordata > Testudines > Geoemydidae > Mauremys > Mauremys reevesii. Next base: position 20,611,982 of record NC_052640.1, on the reverse strand, counting down.
GTCTTCGCTCTAGCACGAGAACAGGGGGAGATCAGTGTTGGAAACCAGAAAAAGGCCTTGAAAACCAGCCCTGCTGGTCGATTGTAAGTAACTAACTATATGAAGTAAGTGATTTGTGATGATGGGAAATGCTAATATTCAGTTCCACTTGGTGAAGCAAAATTGGAAGCTGTTGCCATTTAAAGCAGAAGCTAAGTAGTGAGTTACCCGAAGCCGTTCCCTCCTCTTCTCATGTTGAACTCGGTTAACCACAGGCAGTGGAGAAAAAGATTTAAAATATCCAGCAGCCAGATGGTCTGAGACCTGACATAAAAGGCTCTATTCGTGGCTGCCTGTTTTTGTTTTTTTTTGCTTTAAATATATATCTTGCATACAGTGTTTGGGCCCATCACTTTGGCCATTTGATATGGCAGAAAAGGGAATATGGTGTTTTGAGACCAGGCGCATAACCACATAACTGGCTGAGCTGAGTGTTCAGTGCCTGCAGCTCTCTGACAAGCAATACAACCATGGCCTCCCATTGTTCACAGGCCTTCAGCTGTGGAGGGCTGTGTGCTGTACCCACGCTGGAGCATTCTCTGGATCTCTGTATCATGTGACCAGCTCTCAGTAGGAGGAGAAAATTTTTAGTGGGCTTCCAGGGAGGCCAAGAGCCTTTTGTAATGCTCTCTGTGCAGAACGTACTTCTGATAAAAGTGCAGCATCCTGCCAGGCAGCCTGCTCTGTGCCCTTGTGCCTCGGCCTGGTTTTGGGTACAGTGATGGAGTATAGTACCCAGCTGGGTCTTGTGGACTGTGGACACTGGAGTGAGAATATTTAGACTCAGAAACCCTTCCCTGTCCTGTGCTTGTTGAGAGGATTCAGGGGCCAAAAGATGACCTCCTGAGGTCCCTTCCAACCCTGATATTCTATGAAAGAGCTAAGAATGTGGGAGGTGATGGGCATCCAGGCCCAGTTGCTTTACATACCAGGCAGGAAGAAGCAGTAGCGAGAAGTGAGGCTGCCCTAATCTCAGGAGAGTCCCGGAGTGGGACCATTTCTATTTGTACCTTGGAGAGAAGGCCATGAATTCAGGACTGTTTATGTTCTTGAAAGGGGAGTCATGTCTGGATGAGAGACTTTCTACAGTGCTGGAAACTGCATATTTTAAGGTTCACAGTTACAAATTTTGCAGGGGGCTGTGGAGTTGTGGTCCGTGTCCCCAGGCTCACTCTTGAAATATTTGCAGCGCACCACGGTTGGTGAATGTGGACACGGTGTGTGGTGCCTGCATTCCCACTCTCCTGGCTGTGATTTCCACCCACCCGCCAAAAAATGGCACCTGTAAGGATCTCATTAAACTGGGTGGAAGAACACACAGATCCTGGCAGTGCCAAGGCATGTGGCCATCTACAGCGAGTGCCCTGAGAGCATAAAGTTCCCCTGTCACACATGCCTACCCAAAGGGCAGGAGGAAGGGATAATCTCCCTCATCAATGGGCACTATTGGGTTAAGAGCTGTTCAGCGGATAGCTGGCATTTGCAGTGTTAATACTCTCATTTAGCAAGACCCCCTGCTGTACTGACTGCTTTTCCCGGATCCTCAAAGGGGGATAATTCTTGACTAGAGTGTGCTGGGTTGTTATGCCTCTGTTACCCAGCTTTTCCTGGGAGAGGTGCCAGCCTGGTATAAAGAGCCCCCTCTGAGAGTGGCTGGTAGTCAGTAAGCCCTTTAGAGAAGTCTGTGCACCATGAGGCGGCTGTGCTGCAGCTCCTGCTGTTTCTAAATATTGCTTTTCACCCCTTGGCCTCTTGCCGAGTCCCACAGAGTCCCACAGCGAACTCTGCTTCCCAGAAGCTGCTCGGAGAGGGAGTAACAGCTGCTGTTCTCTAGAGACCCATCAGCGCTCATCTTCCCCTGTGCGAGGGAACTGCCATGGTTGCAGGCTCATATGTTGTGCTAAAACCCAAGTAACCAAGAAACGGCAGCAGCAACAGCACTTTGTGGTTACCTACTGAATGTCCCTCATGTCAGCATTTCAGCTCCTGAGAAGCCCTGCTCCTGGGACATGCCTCTCCTGTATGAGGCAGAGCAGCAGTGTGTGACCTCTGTGTAATTGCACTCTGAAGGATAAACCCCCTCAGGGAAGCTTTGGCGGAAGGATAAACCCCCCTCGGGGAAGCTTTAAGGTCCTCTGGCTTGCCTATAATCTGGGGAGCATTAGATGAAGCAAGCCAGTTGGGAATGGGACCGTGAGACATTAGCTAGTGTGTGGCGCTGTATACTTGGAGACCATGTCTAGCTAACGTTGCAACTGATGCTTCCTTTAGAAATGAATCACCAGGGTGAGAGATGTTTGCACCTCTTCCCCAGCCCAAGCTTCTCAATGGATCAGCTGCTGGTCACATGTGGATGGGACACACTAACTATCCTCCGTGGAGTGGAGTTTTTCCCATTCATGCTGGAGAGTGCTTCCGAACAAAGGTACACCAGGAAGGTTTATGGGTCTGCCTGCCTTGAGTTAGTTGGCAGGTAAAAAGGCACCCTAGCTCCATTCAGGCGGCTATCACCTTGCACAACGAATTCTGCTCTCACCCTTGTGAACAAAAGATGCTATTAAGATCCATTAATGTGCCTGGGTCGTCTGTGCAGGCTCTTGTGGGTCCTTTGAGTGTTTGTTTGAAGGTATAAAGAAGGAGCAACGCTTCATTTTTTCTCCCTTGTGTCTCGTAAAAAAACCCAGGATATTCCTGCAAATCCAACTGAGGGCAAAATTATCGTTCAGCACAGCTGGATTTATTGGCCAGTGCTGTATTCCTTCCACTAACAGAAAAGGGATCCTCCATAAACTAGTGTGATTGCAGAGGCACTAGATTTTGGAGGGGGGCTGTTCTTACCTGTTGCCTCACCAGTGTCCAACCATAGATGGAGATGGATGGGGTTAGAAATTCACTACCACGAAAATGCAACTCAAACAGTTGTAACTGGGTGTATCAAAAAAAAAAGTCTGAGAACCTTCTCTCCCCATTTGCCATCTATTTCCCCTCCCACCCTTACCAAGTGATGTTTTATACTCATTGCATATTTAAGACATTTTATACCCACTGTCTGCAGTTAGACTGCAAGTCTCTTAAGACAGTGCTTTTGAAAATTTTACCCAAGTGACTTTGGAAAATGAGACTTTAGCTCCTGAGTCAGGTAGGCATTTTTGGAAACACCCCCCCCCCCCTTGCTTATTTCTATGTCAAGAGCCTAAATTTGTTCACCTTCCCAGGGCACAGTGCAATGCCTGTTTGTTTTTCCATGGGTGGTTGTTTGTTTTTTTGGTTGAATAGTTGGGGGAGAGGTGAGAGAGGCTTTACTTCTGGGGGGGAATCTGGGAGGGGTATCTGCATGGCTTAATTTAACTTTTCTTTTTGTCCAAGAGTTCCAATTGCTGTGTGTGGTTTTTACAACTGAATGTGTGTCCAGAGTGCTGGATGGGTGCATTTATATGAATCCTAATAAATAGGCATGGTGCTTTACATAGGTTATCTCTGGGGCTATGGAAATAATTCATGGCTCTGACCCGCTGGAAAGTAGAAAGTATTTAAAGTTAAGCTCTGGGCTTTTTCTTTGGTTCAGACTAAACCTAACTCTTCAGGGTGAGGCCCGTCTTTTGTTATGTGTGCATACAGTACCTGGCACAGTGAGGCCTTGACCGGAGCCACTAGGTTCTCATAGTTCTCAAACAACACACGAGCCCTGCCATCTTCACCAGTCCTCCTGCTCTCAGGTGACATGTCAGAATCGTAGAAATGTAGGGCTGGAAGGGACCTCCAGAGGTCCTCTGGTCCATCCTCCATCATTGAGGCATGACTGAGTATGCCTAGACCAGCCCTGACAGGTGTTTAAGAACAGGTTGGACAATCTCCAGTGACAGAGATTCCACAGCCTCCCTTGGAAGCCTATTTCAGTGCTTAACTTTCCTTAGATTTAGGAGGTTTTTCCTACTATGTAACCTAAATCTTCCTTGCTGAAGATGAAGCCTGTTACTTCTTGTTCTACCTTCAGTGGACATGGAGAACAATGAATCACCGTCCTCTTTATAATGGCCCTTAGTATACTTGAAGACTGTTTTATCAGGTCCCCCCTCAGTCTGCTTTTCTCAAGACTAAACATGCCCTCCCCTCCCCTCTAACCTTTCCTACAGGTCAAATTTTCTAAATTTTTATCACTTTTTCATAGCTCTCATCTGGACTCTGCAATTTGTCCACATCTTTCCTAAAGGGTGGTGGCCAGAACCAGACACAGTACTTCTGTGGAGGCCTCACCAGTGCCGAGTAGCGCACGACAATTGCCTCCTGTGTTGTCCATACGATGCTCCTGTTAATACACCTCAGCGTGACATTAGCCTTTTTTGCAGGACAACATAGCCGCTGCTGCTGCAAGTGAAAGTGTATTATTAATCCCAGGAAATGTAGCTGTACACAGAGGCTGTGCAGGGAACAAGACCCTGTGCTGCCGAACAGTATTGGCTCCCTGCAGCTGAGTGTCAGAACTGCTGTTTCAGGGCCGCATCAAATAGCTGGAAGCTTTAAGGCTCGACCAAGCATCGAGCCAGCACATCTTCCAAGTTTCTGTAATAGTCCTAGTAAAGCAGGGCCTAAATATAGCATCTGTGCACAAGTGTCCCTTTATTTTTCCCCTGGCTGTGTTTATTTGCTTCTGATTTTACATTTGTTCTGTTTAAAAGAGGGCAGAGGTTTTCTATGTCCTAGTGAAATACTTCAAAGTGCATCCAACTGCTGTATGAAAGAGGGGTGATTAAAAGAAGTAAATAAATATTCTATAGTGGGAACAAAGATAGAAGGCTCTTGGCCTTTAGAGTTGCCAGCCAGCCACAGCTGTGCTCAGTGCAGGAGTGTGATGATGGTTCTTGGTGCGGATTAGGTGTATGCATACAGCTGGCACTGCATGGGATATAAAAGTGACTTTGTGTCTGGCTGATCATTTCAGGAACACCTTTTCCACCACACCCCCTTTAAAATGGTCCGCCAGGTCAGAAACAGAGTGTAGTAGAAAGTAATGTCAGATTGTTTCTGAATCTTGCAGACTTTGCTGACCCACAGGACTGGGGTCATTTCAGCCCTTTCCCTTTTCCCGGGCTGTGTAGTAGGAGTGCTGGGGCACATGCTTATTTGCAATAGGGTCGTGTACGAGGTGAACTCAGTTTGGTAATGTTTTGCCTTGTGTTAGAAATCCAGGCCCCTGTGTATCACTCATGGTCTCTGGCAGTGCTGTGGGAGCCATCACGTTCCTGGGCTGCCATTTTGGGGTTTTGTCATTAGTAGCTGCAGGTGCCCCATTAAGGCTTCTCTTCTTAGCCACCCGTGGATTTGGGGTTGCTTCTGCCTGCCAAAACTTGGGATTGAATATTGTCCAGTGCTGAGCAACCAAGAGGTAGCAATGACAAGGATGATGATTAAGCACCTGTCACAATTGTTTGATCTGTTTACTGCTCTGACAGTCTGCAGGCTCTTTCCAGCACCCTCATGGGGTGCCGGAGTTAGTGGAAGGAGGAGCTGCTGATTGGTGACTGAAACAATGGGAGATGGTGTCCAGTTCCTGCCTGCTGGGTAAGCTGCCTTGGACTGTGTATTAGCAGCTCCTCTAACAGCTCAGATTAGTGGCTGATACAATGGCAGCCTGACAGGAGCTGCTCTAACTGTACCTGTTTATTTTCCTTATTAAATCCACTTGTTCTGGAGCAAAATGAAGCTCATGGCGGATCCCAGCCCTGATTTCTTAAGTAGGTCATTACTGTGGTGAATAATTGATTTGTTTAGTCTTGACATTAGAAACAGGCCTTAAGTGCTAGTGTCAGATCCTGGTGATTATGGTGGCTTAGTGCTTCTGGATTCTCAGTGTTTACTCCCAGGGAAGGACTCAAGTCTCCAATGGGAAGGGGGAGTGGGAGGCCAGTGGAAAGGCAGGAAGAAGCTATTTTTAAAAAAAATCAGAGATGTTTCTCTTGACAGTGTTGTGTTTAAAGTATCTAGTTAGTGGTTAGATCGTGGGGAATAAGAGCCAGGACTCCTGGGTCCCATTTCCAGCTGTACCACCTGCTTGCTGCGTGACTTCAGATAAGTCACTTAATTGCTTCTTGCTTCAGTTTACAGACCCATAAAATGAGCCTAATAATAAAAGTACCTATCAAATAAGGGTTTGAGACTTAATTAACATTTGTAAAGTGCTTTGAGCTCTGCTGGAAAGTATTGTTGTGACACGGGTTATGGGGAGCAGCTTAAAGCACAGGGACTTGAACCGAGGTATTAACAGCGAAGAGCTTTATCATTCACTGTTAGGGCCTTATCAAATTCACGGTCCAGTTTGGTCAATTTCATGGTCATAGGATTTAAAAAATCTTACATTTCATGATCTCAGATATTTAAATCTGAAGTTTCATGGTGCTATAATTGTAGGGGTCGAGACCCAAAAAGGAGTTGTGGGCGGGTCGCGGTACTTCTACCCTTACTTCTACACTGCTGCATTCAGAGCTGGGCAGTGGTGACTGCTGGCCGGGAGCCCAGCTCTGAAGGCAGAGCTGCTGCCAGCAGCAGCACAGAAGTAAGGATGGCCTGGTATGGTATTGCCACCCTTACTTCTAGGCTGTTGCCTTTAGAGCTGGGCCCCTTGGTCAGCAGCCGCTACTCTCTGGTCATCCAGCTCTGAAGGCAGCAGTGCCAGAGGTAAGGGTGGCATGGTATGGTATTGCCACCCTTACTTCTGCACTGCCGGTGGCAGAGTGCTGCCTTCAGAGCTGGGGGCCCGGCCAACAGCCATCGCTCTCCGTCCATCCAGCTCTGAAAGCAGTGCAGAAGCAAGGGCAGCAACATTGCGATTTCCCCCCCTGAAATAACTTTGCAACCCTCCTGCAACTCCCTTTTGGGTCAGGACGTGAAATCTGTGTAGCATAGGGTAAAAGCACACAAAAGACCAGATTTCACGGTGATGCATTTTTCATGGCCGTGAATTTGGTTGGGCCCTATTCATTGTGCCATGAGTATCCACATGTCCCTCCCTGAACTCTCAAAATCTTGTCCAAACAATGCTCTGGGCGGGCTCAGTGTGAAACCTGGGGAGGATTTTCTGGGTGCAGCCAGTTCCTGTTCCAGAATGTGGAGGGGGCTATCCTCAGGACATTACAGGTGCTGAAAAAGAGTAAGTGCCAGGTCACAGAGAAGCTCTTGTGTTCTTCTACAAGCTGAATTGCTGGCTCAGACCTGGGTCAGGAGATGAGAAGAGAAATGGAAGGTCGGAGTGACAATAATTACAAACTCCACCACCCCTGGACCCTCCCTCTGAGCAAAAGCCAATGTGAAGTTACCCCAGACAATTCATCTCTCTCACAGTCACACAGCATGCATAGTCGATCTTGACATTTTTCATGCACCTGGTACCAGGGAATCCTCTAGTAAATCACCATCAGCTTAGGGGAAAGGAAAGGGGGATCTTCCAGACAAGTAAAAAATCACTGGAAAAGTTGTTTCCCTTGTGACTAGCCCTGTATTGTGTTTCTTTGTTACTAACAATCCTCAGTGGACTGTAACACAAAGGCTTGTGTGGGGCCTGCAGCAGGGAGAGCAGCTTGCTTGTGTTTTCACAGGTAATTCCCTCTCACACTTTTCTCCCTTCCCCTACCCCACCCCTTGTGCATTCCAGCTTCTGAACCGCAGCTCTTGTCGAGCCAGCCACATGGAAATCACAGCTGTGTTCTGTGTGCTCAGACAGCCAGGCTCGAATCCGAGCCTCGCTGGTCCTAGATCCGCCTGCAGTCTGTGCGCTTGTGGTGCTGAGCACTCACAGCTCTTGGTGAAGTTAGTGGGCAATGTGGGAGCTCAGTATATTTGAAAATGAGACCGTGGGCTTTTTTCTACCTGGCCTTTTGTGCAGGAAAACTACTTGGAACTAGCGTGTGACTGGCTGACTTGGGGCACCTTCAGCAACGGCGCTTTTAGTGCCAGCATCCACGCAGGCCGCTTTACTTTGTGGATGCCCTGTTGGAAATCGGGCAAAGCTTTGGTATTACATTATTTATGTGGGCTGTTACAACTTGACTCTGCCTGTTGGAGCCTTGTACTTGCAGACCCTGGAAAAGGGGACTCCTCATAAGCTACACTGCAGAACGGTGTAGTGTGTTCCCTCCTCCAGGTGAAGGCTGTGGGCTGAAGATGCATCCCCCGCCTCTGAAGCTGCTTCTATACAATATCTAGCTTGGGCTTCTCTGTCAAATGCAGTCTCTCCTCACCAATGTCATATTGCTTAGGTTATTACTTGGCTGCTTCTTGCAAGTGCATCCAGGCTAAAGTGGAACCATTGCCTTCCTTCCCAGAGACCTCTTTCTCAGCAGGAAACCTTGCTAGCTAGCCCGTCTCCTCCAGAGTTCTGTTGTCTCAAGACATGGGCTCCTCTTGGATTGTCCTTATCTCACAGGTATTTGAGCTTAATGGTCTTTTGAAGCCTGCAGTGTGAAACAGTAGCCCCATGGCAAGGTACAGCTCTGTCTATGGTACAGAAATAACCCACTGGCCCAGGCTCAAATTGGGGTGGAGAAAAGGTATCTTCCAAGCTCTGCCCACAGATTAAGACCCACACATTCAAAATGCCCAAATGAAATGCTATTCTCTGTAGCTTGTGCAGATATTCAAAATATGACCATGCAGCTCTCTGGCCTCTTTGGGCTTGGCTGCCTCTTAGTGAGGCTCAGATAAATCCATGGGTTGTGAGCTCCTCAAGTTTGTTCCCCGCCCCCATGGTGTGGCTCCAATGTCCTGCTGGAGTCCTGGGGCTCGGCTCCTTTTTAATCTGAGTAGATCTTCATAATATGATCCTCCCTCTCTCTCTCTCTCTCTTTTTTTACATGCTTTGAGCAGCAGGGGCTCGGCTCCTTTTTAATCTGAGTAGATCTTCATAATATGATCCTCCCTCTCTCTCTCTCTCTCTTTTTTTTACATGCTTTGAGCAGCAGAGGAATAGTTAACCATGTTGACATTTAAAGTGCCCTCATTGGCATATGAGTGAACACCCATTGGAATGAATGGGGCAGTTCACACTTCAGAGCTGTTTTTTCATGGACTTGTCTACACATCGAGCACTGCAGGGGTGAAGCTGCACTGAGGCCTGGTCTATATTACAGAGTTAAGTCAACATAAGATGCCTTGCGTCATCCTAACTGAGTCAGTGTCCATAAAAGTCAATGTTGATGTAGATAGGTTGATATGGTGTCATTGTAGACACTGTTGCTTACGTCGACTGTTACTGGCTTTCAGAAGCCGTCCCACAATGCCCCGCACTGACAGTACAATCAGTACAAGTGCTGCTGATGAGGACGCACACCACAGACACAAGGAGCAATGTAATTACTGCAGCGGCAGTAGGCTAACGTAATTTAGGTCGACTTAATTGTGTAATGGAGGCGTGCCCTGATGCAGCTGTGCCATTGTAGCGCTTAGTGAAGACACTACCTATGCCAATGGGAGAGCTGCTCCCATCGGTGTCGGTACTCCACCTCCCCCTAAAAAGGAGGTAACTATGTCAATGGGAGAAGCCTTCTTGTTGATATCACACTGTCTACACCTGGGGTTAGGTCAGTATAAGGATTTTTCATACCTGAGGGACATAGTTATACCAACATAAGTCTGTAGTGTAGACCAAGCCTCAGGCAGACATGGCTATATCGGTTATACTCAGGTCATGTTTTCAAGGTTTTCTTCATAGCTGTAACAACTTAAGACTTATCCCTGGTCTACACTACAGAATTACTTTGGTGTAACTACATCACTTGAGTGTGACTAATCCACACCTCTGAGCGACGTAGTTGTACTGTCCTAAGCACCAGTGTAGACAGCTACCGCTTCTTGCAGAGGAGGATTAACTAAGCCAATGGGAGAAGCATTTTAAGTGTAGACCTGCCCTTACTTTGTTAGTGAAAACGGATTCTGGAGAACAAGAAGGAAGCCACTACATACTGGCTAAGAACAAACCTTGTGGCCCCAACTATGTGTTAACAGTCTCCTTTTACCTTGGTGCAAAGCAAAAAACAAACAAACATTGTTAACCCTGGTAGGAAGCCATGTCCTACCATAGGCATCTTCCAGCTTTAAAAAATGTGTTTCATAGAATCGTAGGGCTGGAAGCAACCTTGAGAAGTTATCTAGTCCCGTCTGCCTGTTTCTGCCTTTGTTATAACACATTCAGTTTCCCCTTCCCTCTCCACCATGGTTGGGGTACAACTGTGCTCAAAAAGAGTTGTTATTGTGGTGTAGACGGACAGGACCTGTCTGTCCAGTGACTGCTTGTTCTAGGCAGAGGTGATGAGTGAGTGATTTTGTTTGTTTTATTTATTTGTTAGTCGGCATACAAATAAAATCTCAGTGTCTAGATGTACAGCCTATGCAGGAATAGTGTCCAACTTTATTGACCTCTTGGCCTTTTAATTTAGCCACATTGACTAGAAAAATACCAGCAGAGCAAAGGTGATCCTGATGGGGAATGGAGATTGAAGGTCTGGAAACAAGCTAGTTTTCTTATCAATCATGTTGATGATGATGTTGAATAAAATGTACGTCCCCCCCGCTGTTGCGGGAGGGACCTTCCTTCCCGACTCTCAGACCCATGCGTTCCTTTAGAACAAACCCATGTTCGTACAGACACTTTCCCCCTTCCATGGCAGGAATTTCTCGCCATTTCCAGTTAACGGCAGGAAATAGCCCTGCTCTTGCATGGTGGTGGCTTTTATTTATTTAATTTTTTAAAATAACCTCTGCTGTGGCACTTGTTCTATTTTCTGTTCACTTTTTAATCCCTTCGGTCTCTCCAGCAGCTGACACTGCAGTATTTTGTTTGAAGTTAGGAGGAGACGTGAAGCTCTCTGTGAAACGGCTGCTGGGAACCCAGTAGGGAGCAGCATGCTGGTTATTGTTTGGTCTGTTCATCTGCTTGTCCTGCCAAAGAATATATCCTCACCAGCTATGAGACTCTCAGCAGCTCCAAAGTGGGGAGCCAGTACATGCCATTTTCTCTAGGCTTCGAGTTACTGGATTTTTTGAAACCAGGCACTTTCTTGCAGAAAGGAAACTAAAACTATCTCCGTTCCTAATGCAGCTCCTGCTATTCTGAAATGGGCTGGCTTGTTTTTGTCTCTCTTGTAATAATAACCGCATGTTAGTTTTTGTCCTGTCTCTAGTGAAACTGATGCTGCTTTCCCACTGTGGTCCTGCTCCTACTCCCACTGATGTCAGTGATAAAACTCCCATTGGCTTCCGGGGTGTGTGTGTGTCGCAGTCAAATTGGCTTTCCATTCTTGATGACCAGGTTGCAGACGTCCAATGCCTTAAAACTTACATTAAGCTTCTAGACTTGCAACAAATGACAGCAACTTCCTCTGATTGCACAATCCTGAGCAAGAAATGGGAAAGGAAACTAGACAGGAGTCCAGCTCCTGACACTTACTCTACTGAGAACATCTGAAATGCATACTGCCAGCACAAGCTGAACATGGAAATGTCTCCAGTCTAACCATGAAGGATGCCAGGAATGTAGAATAGCTGGGGAGGATTCCAAAGGCATGGGCCTCGGTGGAAAAGGCCCTGCCTCCTGCACTCTCCAGATTACGTTCAAATGGGAAAGGCTCACATTGACTTTAAAGGGCTCTGGAGCAGGCCCTGTGTAACTAGATGGTGAGTGGTTTCAGTGCAAGAAAGCGATTTCTTTAAATGATCAGGACTCTCATTGTGAAGTGATGTGGGGGGAAACTGAGGAAGGAAGAAAATGGCAGAAACTGCATGAAGCTGGAACATAACCTGCACTTGAGTCAGGAGCCCCTAACACACTGTGCAGCTGGGTGGACAGTGCCCACCTCGGACAGGTAGCTGAAGGAGTCTCTCTCTCCCCATTGGCTGCGTTTGTATAGCTTGCCATGCTAACAAATTGACGTTAATAGAGCAGCATGCACTTCCTCAGGTAGACTTAATCTGGGCTTCATGTGCTGCTATGAAAATGCTGTCGCTCACTAGCTAGCAAACAGGCAGCCCATGGAGTGTGTGCATCACCAGCTGTCTCCAAGAAAGACTGGGGCTGCCTTCTGCAGCATCTAGGCGTGGCTTTTTGAGGTTAGCTCCAAACAAAGAGCACTGCAGCAGTACAGCGGAGAGGCTGCAAATGTGCAGATCACTGTGATGACTTTGCATATCCAGAAGAAAAGACCACAGCTTCCAAATGTTCAGGAGATGATACAGAGCCAGTTACGACCACTACCAAGAGCTGAGCTCCCAGGTCCAGCTAATGGAGACTAATGACTGGCCTCTCTCATGTGCCTCCAGTTATGTGAGGCTGATTAGCTGTGGGACATGTTTAGGGAAGTCATGGGACACGGCACCTTTGTCACCATTCCTTTCCCGTGTGAAGTTCCACAAGGATTAATTCTCTCTGGTCCTATGCAACATTTACATCCAACTACAAGGTGAACTGTTGAGATGTCACATGCTCCAGCACCATTAATCTGAAGCTGTCCAAGCCCTTTCTCTCCTTCACAACACACACTACTGTTGCCAAGCTAACTCAGGACTTGGCCAAAGTCAGTGTGCTGATTTAAAATTGTGATTGAAATTCTGCTCACCATGCCCTGAGGGTATTACTGTTTGGCAGCATCAAGAGAAGTACTGTCTTGGGGATGGGCTTAAAGTGCATGTGCTCAGAGGCCATCATGTAAACCTTTCTTCATTGCACACAGTTGCACACATTGCACACAGTGCTTGCTCCAGGCCCCTAGAGAGGTTGTGCTCAGCCATTTCATAGACTCATAGACTATCAGGGTTGGAAGGGACCTCATTTCATGGATATTCTCTCTAGACATGTGACAGGGTGGTATTCTAGGAAGCCTCTTGGTTATAATGAAAGCAAAATAACATTTCCTTATTATATGTAATGGGGGGAGAGGATTTGAAGCCACAAGCTGTCTTGAAGCTGATGTTCATTCCCTCAGCCTCTCTGCTTTCATGCTCCTGATACTAAAGAATAGATTTGCAAACTAATAGGATTTTTGCTGCTAAATGAACTTGTTTTTGTGTGTGAGTGGAGCTTGCTAAACAGCTTCTTTACATGCTAATACACTTGACCTATCTATGGAAGAGGTACAGCGCCCTAGGAGCAGAATCTCCTCTGAATCTGTTTAGCATCTTCGCTTTCTCTTCATCCAGCTGAGCAGAATAAAGCCACTGGGATTTGACATGGCAAACACACATCCCCTTTCCCTGTGATATTTGATCTTGGCTATAGGGAGAGATTTGCCGGCAGTGTGTTTGTTGTGTGTGAATCTGAGCTGGGGTAGGGGGCACGGAGGCTGAGTCTACATTTAAAAAGTTGCAGCCGCAGAGCTGTAGCGCTTCAGTGTAGACATCCCTACTGCACTGGGAGAGATTCTTCCGTCACCCTAGCGCAGTCTACGCTGGCGGTTAGGTCAGCACAGGGTGGGGATTTTTCATACCCCTGAGTGGCATAGCTGGGTTGACCTACCTTTCCAGTGTAGACCAGACTAGAATACCATCGGCCCCTTCCTTCTGCACTTCGGGGAGCGATGCCAGGGAAACAAACAAAATGCTTAATGTTACTCCTGAAAGTGCTTAGTGACTCTCCCTAGCATCTTGCACAGTGGCATTCACAGAACATGGGTTGGCCTCCACATCTGGTTATTCTTGCGGAAGCTGAGTGCTGAGTTTGAATCCCACACCAAACCGCAAGCAGCTTGCATCGTGGGAAAATGGTGTGATTGTGTATTTATTGCCAGACCAAAAATCTAAAGATGGAGTTAAGGTTGAGAGTACAGACTGGTAACTTTAGGTTAAAAAAAAAAATTAAAAAAATTTACAGGGATATTATCCCAAAACCAAGTGTTATAACCCAGGAAATTCAGAGTTATGGTTAAACTTGAAATAAATCCAAGTATATTAAGGTATGGAAGGGCACAGTCAAGTTCCCAAGGAACCTTAACTGTCTTGTAGTGACACCATGCATGTATGATGGACGTGTTTTAGTCATTTGTGGTTCCAGATGAGATGAAGCTGATTTTTTAAAGACCTATTATTTCTTTTCATATTTTCTCCTTGAGTAAGACAAATGAGGAGGACAAGGGTAACAATAAAAGAATGCAATTACCTAGCTTTATTATAATAATCCCTTAAAGATCATATTCAGTACCTAAATGTAGGTGTTCTGGGGTGAGGGGTGGTGTGTGTGTAACTGAGAAGAGGTGAGTGAAGGAAGTTATAGGGCATAAAGAGAGCAGGAGAGATTGGAAGAAGAGAAGGACCAGGAGATAGGTGGGCTGATGGCTGGCACAGGGTAGAGACACAGGTCAGAGGGATGAAGGTGGATGCTAGCGGGAGGCAACACAGGCTCATCAGATCAGTTGGAAAGCAGGCAGAATGAGATGAGTGTCAATTAAGCCACTTTGTGGTGATGGAGGCCAGAGTCCTGGGGTTTGTGGAGTGAATTGAGTAGCAGCAAGTGCTTTTGTAGTCCACCCAGTAGCCCTCAAGGCATGTCACCGGTACATGAGAGGGAGGGAGGGAGGCAGGCCTTCTTCTCACCCCTAGAGTCCTGGAGGTAATTGGAGAGGATGTGAATGAGGTGGCATTGGAGGCTACTACTGGATGCTGTGAAGGCTCATCTCCATGCCTGCTGCTGCTCTTCCGAGTGGGCAGGAGTCTATGATAGACTGCCCCTTGTATCAGGGAGGAGAGATCCAGTGGTGATTTGGTTGGGGTGACTGGGGACCTCCTGGGACCTGTTGTCTCTTGACAGACCAATGAGTATCTGGTGGGAAGGGGAGGCGGGCAGACCCCGCTGCTCACCTCCCCTCTCCCTGGCTGCTGTACCTTTTTAGGTATAGAGAGCTGAGTGAGACAAACACTTCCAGCCTGTGACTGGAAAATAAACAAAATGGGTTGAGTCTCAGTGGGATTTAACAGCGGAACATGCGCTGCCATGTCAGATCCCATTGCTCAAGGAGACACCACTCCACTGCCGGACTGCGTGAAGGGGTGCCCTCACCTACCTGAGACGCTGGGCAAGAAACCTGGCTTTCTTATTTGGGCACAGCTGCTGCCTCCTTTTGTCACTTACAGTAACAACATCCAGAGCAGCTGAAAGTATCTGCGCTGTTGGCTTTAGCCTCTATGCTCAACACTCTTCCCACTCTTGTGGATAGGACTTCAAAGCTTCATAGTCTGCGCCACATTGTGCCAACCTGGGTTCTGAGGGATCTGAATAACCTAGTTTCCCTAGCAACAACAGTCCTTTTAATCACAGGGCGGGGGAAAGGACAAATCTACTTCAGTTATCAGTACCAAGCCTTCTCTAGTGGTCTCTGAGTACAGGAACATGCTCCTTCTGTTGGTGGGAGTTATCTCACAGGGGGAGTAAACGCAGAAAGCTCTTCCTGCCCTGGGATAGTGGAAAACTCTGCAAATGAGTTTGCACCCAGTGTCCAGAACAAACAGAGAGGAGAGGGAGGATAGTAATAATAACTAGAGTAGATAGGAATATTTTTGTGCTTGTATAGTGCATTCCATTTGCAGATCTGAGTACTCTGTGAATGCTAATGGATTCAGACTCCTACAAGGAAGGGAGAGAGGGCAGTATTATACCCATTTTACAGTGGGGAAGCTGAAATACAGAGAGGTTAAGTGAATTGTTTAAGGTGACCCAGGAAGCCTGGGGTAGAGCTGTGACTAGAACTTGGCTCTCCTGAATCCCAGTTCTGTGCCTTGACTTTTTGTTTGGGTAAAGAGAGAGAGCAGTGTGGGTCAGAGGGAGTTCTGGAGCTCAGAGGTGGGGAGACCGTTCCCTAGAGTGCAGTGATTCAATCTAAAAAAAATTAGCAGAGAGGCTCGTACCAAAAGATTTCAGAGTCAGCTCCTCCGTAAGCAGCGATGGAGTAAATTATCCAGTGTGGCCATGGGGAATGAAAGAAATATTCCTGCTTCCAGCTCTGCATAGCAGCACAATCTCACCTCTGCATGTGTGTGAGAGAGAAAGCAGTCTGATTGTGAGTGGCTTGAAGAAACTTTTGAGGGAGAAAGTGCTTTTGCCGAATCAAAGGCAGGAAGATGGGATTAGAGCCATATACAGAGGCTGATTTTCTATTGGATAATGCCAGTCTGAAACGCTAAATAACAATATTTTGCAAACTTGTCAGGCCAGAAAACTGTACAAGGGCCACATGAGGCCTTTAGATACCATGGTGATAGATGCTACAATAAAAGCTTTTTTAACCGGCATGCTGGGGAACCGGGGCGGGGGAGAGAGAGGGCATTAAAATGCCAGTTAACTCAGAGGGAGGGGTTTGGAGTGTGGGGCAGGGGGGTGGGAGGGGCTGCAGGGCATGGGCTCTGGGAAGGAGTTTGGGTCCGGGATGGGATTGGGTTGTGGGAGGGGGCTTAGGATGCCGTATGGGAGGACGCTCACCTCCAGCAGTTCCCTGTCCCTGCTGCTCCTGGTGGAGGCGCGGCCAGGCGGCTCTGCAAGCAGGCACGCTGCCTGCGTCTGCAGACACTGGCCCCCACAGCTCCCATTGGCCGTAGTTCCCGGCCAATGGGCTGGGAGCTGCAGAGTCAGTGCTCGGGGATGGGGGGGACAGAAGCAGCGTGTCTGCAGAGCCACCTGGCCGCGCCTCCTCCAGCAACAGCAAGGACGGGGAGCTGCTTGTGGGGAGCTGCTGGAGGTGAGTGTCCCGTCCCCCTCCCCCCCAATCTGATACCGTGAACTCCTCCCACGCCTCAAGTCCCCTCCCAGACCCAAACTCATTTCCAGAGTGCTCCTTGCAGCCCCTCCCACCCCCCAGCTCCCTGCTGGCCCTGCACCAACCACACTATAAACCGGACTTTCAGTGCAGATCAGAAATGCCGGTTTATAGAGCTTGTCGGTTGGTGAAGTGCCAGATGAAAGAGGCTTTAACTCCCACTGACTTTCCTGATTAGGGTGACCAGATGTCCCAGTTTTATAGGGACAGTCCCAATATTCGGGCTTTGTCTTATATAGGCGCCTATTACCCCCTACCCCTGTCCTGATTTTTTACACTTGCTGTTTGGTCACCCTATTCCTGATCCAACATACAATTCCCTCCCTGGCAGCCGTTGCCTAGACCAACTCCGGGGGACTCTGGAAGGCCTCTATGCAAAGGCCCCTTCTAAAGAAAATGTATTTGCTTTTACTTTTCATTCCTGTGGTTCTTGCACTGTCTAGCAAACTCCAGGGACTTGGGGAACTCAGGGTGGCACCACAAGAGTGTTGGTGGTTCCTGTGAGGACCTAAGAGGCTCAGGCCTCAGACACTGCAGTTATTTAACTGGCTGGTGCTTGGTACAGTACAGAGGTTCACTTCTACAGTTAGTTTATTGGGTTTTAAGTGTATCATTTGTATAAATTCCCCAGACCCACTCCCCCTACCCCCCACCCCAAACCAGCCCCTCAGTTCTAAAGGTTTATTTGGTCTCACACAGAGTGTGCATCCTTTGGTGGAGTGAGTCACACTTTCTTGGAGATGTCGGGTTGCCACCTGTCCAGGTTTTCCCAGGATTGTCCCTTTTTTGAGGTAGCTGTCCTGGGAAATTTGGATGGGCGTTTAGTGGTGTAGTGTTATTGGCTCGGGATCATCCCAGATGCCCTGTGATTTTTGTTTTGTTTTTGTTTTTGGTACCTCAGAGGTGGTGACCCTGTGGAGGTGACTCTGAGGGAGGAAAGTGGTTTGTAAAATGTTACTCTTACACATCACCAAGGTCAGGGGTTGCAGGGGATTGCTGGATATATTTGGTAGCTGCTTGTTCTCATTACATTGGCAGAGCCTAAATAATTTTGTGGAAAAGAGTCCAACTTAGTCCTGTTTGTATTTCAGCCTGTATTTAATGCACAGTCTTAAGTTGGGCTCCTCATACCTGCAAAACAGAAGGATCTGTCTTCTGTGTGGTATCTAAAGCTAGAGTTATTCACTTCACATGGCATTGTTTGTACTGGGCTCCCCTTGTGACAGTACGTGCTGATTTATAGAAATCTTTATTCTTTTGCAACTTATCATTTCCCCCCTTGATAGCGTGTAATAGAAGGGTAATAATACTTGGGGGTGGGGAGAGAAATAAGCTGTAGCCCTGCAGCTTCAGGTCCCATGGTCAGTAGCCCTACAGGGACATTACAGGTACACGAAATGGACCCCTGTGCAGAGGATCAATAGAAGAGCTGTGTACCACTTAATCTCTATGGCTTGGATCTCTCGTCAGTCCAATAGGCCTTGTGCTGGCTCCCTGCACAGTGGTGAATTTCAGTCTTTGTGCACATCTGTGTGTGCAGAGTGATCAGAGGGGATTATTAGGCTACAGCAGAGATGTTACGCAAGGTGTTCAGTGTGTGGCCTTCGCACTCCACTTATAGCAACTTCCTGTCCTCCTCCAGCACAGGATGCAAAGAACAGTTCTCCCACCTGCCTTTTCCGCAGAGGTTCACTCGCTTTCACCAAATGATGGTTAATTTGGCACACTCTCCCCACACTCGATGAATTAATCAGGAATCTAAGGAGGAGGGACATTCACCAAGGGGTCTTTTGGAGTTTTTTGTTTTTGGCAGCATGGCTGTTGGCTTTGCTCATAAAATCTTTCTTTCCTAGTCTTCCTGTTGCTGAGAGGTCTGGAGAAACCCTGGATTTGCATCCTAGTGTGTGTCAGTTTATGACGTCTGTATCATTGCTAACGTTCGTGGAGGCCTCATCTGTATTGATTGTGCTAAATGGACAAGGTTCATTGCCCTGACCCATCATGCTCATCTTATGAAAATGAGGCACTGAGAGATATAATCATGGATTGGCAACCCATGGAGGGCACCCCACAAGAACCTTGCTAGGAATTCTTTAACATTTTAAAGAAAGTTTATGCATTAATCACAAATGCATTAATATTTAACATTATGCAATAAGGGCAAAACCCAGAGATATGAACAGTCATTAAGTAAAGAATAATTTGTTAGGTATCAGAAAAGGCTTTATTTCCCAGAGTTGTTAATGAGTGGAATAGGGTGTCCGCTTAACAAGCGGGAGTTTGTTACAGCTCCATCTCAGGCTTAAGTGTATCTTGCTATCAATAATTGTGGATTTGCTGAATACTGACAAGGCATGTGTTCTTGTTGGGAGCAGGGAGTGGACTCGGCCTATGCTTATCTCCTTCCCAGTTCTGTTTTTAAGCTAAGCTTTTTTTTCTACAGATGCTTCATTCAGTGGAACGCCACCTAATTATGCCTATGATGCAGACCGTGCCGAAGAACAGCGGCGACACCATGACATGATGCCCTACATTGATGACTCTCCATCCTCCTCACCCCATCTCAGTTCCAAGAGTCGGGGCAGCCGAGACACACTCTCCTCAGGGTCTTTGGAGTCCACAAAATCAGTGAGTCCTTTTTAGCCTCTTTAAGCATGGAATCAGCAGTGTGTGTGTGTGTGCGCGACTAGCATGGGACCAGGAGCATGGGAAGGAGGACTGATTGATTGACATGTGGTAGTGGTACCTGCTAGGAATGGAGCATTTAAGGTTAAAGTGGCTTTCAAGTGTTAATCCTATGTTTCATGGATGTGTAACGTGCGTACAAATTTACGGCCAATTGTTCAGCCTCGCTCCTGTGAGTCAGTAACGCTGTTGAATCAATGAGATTACTCAGTGAATAAACTCTGCAGAATCAAGCTCTAAATACCAGCTGATGCCTTTAGAGAAGGTCTTGGACTAAACACTGTAAAGAGACATGCTGGGGGGGTACATGGTAATTATGATTTGTGACCAAAAGAAATTGGGGGAGGGAAGAACAGGAGGGGGTTGGATGGGAGTGAAGTATGCTCAGGTAACTCTCAGACTTTGACAGGTAAAGTCAAGTTTTGAAGCTTGGAGGACAACAGGAATCAAAATTGCCAAGCGATTAAACTCTGAAGTGTGGTGACGGTGCATATGAAATAGATGCTTCTCGTTTAAAAAATGTCCTGTGTGCACTCAGTAGCTGCTCATGTTTCCACCTGCAATAGACCTTAGAGCTGACTGGATCCATTGTGCCAATGTGTAAACACTTCCAGGAGGGAGTTCTTTTAACCTTAAAAGAATCAATAATCCCCCTCCCCCTCCCAGGAACTAAATGGGTAATTAACTCTAGTTCAGTCAGATTTAACTGTTAGCTCAATGTGGCTCACTAGAAATGAAACGCAGCTGCAGACAGCAAGGGTTTTCTTCCAAATGTGATGTTTAGAATCAGAAATCAAAATGGGTTATTGACTTGGGCAAAGAGGAGTAATGGAAAATTCCCCAGCCTGGAGTTCCACCCTGTCCTGTGACTCTGGGTGCAGAGCCTGACTTTCCAAAAGGCGTTCCCACCCTCCACCCCCTACCTCAAAGCTGCCAATTTGCAGTCCTTCCCCAAGCACCTGTTCAGGAGGCTAGGTAAAGCTAAGCATAGCCCCTCAGGCCCCTGTCACACTCGCTGTCACTACAGCATTACCCGTCAGGAATGAGCATTACCCATCAGGAATGGTGCTTCTATTCATACTTGAATTCTTGGTTTTCTTTATTACAAAAATTAAATAAGGGGGGGTGGGGGAGACAGAAAAAATGTATCTAGAAGGATGTGAGGGCTGTGACAGAAAATCGCAGCCCTGCAATATCCTGCTGGAGCATCTGGGTCATTTCATTCTGATGGGAAGAGTGCTAACATGCATCAGTGGTAGAGTTCCTTTACTTCCTGGAGTGACCACTTGCTGCAATGTCAAAGTGGCTTGTTATAAATAGAGTATGGGGAAATCTGCTTATGCCTATTGCTTCATAGATGAGTGGATGGCTGTGTTAATTATGGTTCGTTCCTGTCCAGCGCAGTAAAACTGCTAAGAGAGGGGCACCACCGCTACCTCAGACTCCTGACCGTGAGCTGCAGTTAAAGCTCCTTAAAGTGACCCTGATTACGCTGTAAGTAATCTGCAGATATTGGTGCCAGCACACATGAGGAAGTGTCAGTCACAGGGTTACGAGGTTAATTTCAACCCTGTTACAATATTTTACAGCCACATTAATTCCCTTGTTCCTGCAAGTTGCAAAGCCACTTGTCATCATGGTTGCGCTTGCAGCTGCTTTGGAAAAAGTGTCACTGTAAGAAAGGATAAAGTGCCCAAGGTGGTGCACTGAGGCGAGCGCACAAAACATATTTGACCAGAAGCCTGTAAAGCTGTCACGTGCACCTCGTGTATTACCTTTCCCAGTCGCTGAAAACCAGAAGATAGTGTGTTAATAGAAGCTTTCTCCTCTATAAGTAGCTTTGTTCTTCTGCCTGATTCAGTCAGTGGGGTCTAGGGGGACTTTTTTCAAATTCTCCAGTCCCCCCAGTTTCTCTCACTGGTTCTCAGTCCCATCTGCCTTGTCCAGCCACTAACAGCCTCCCCTACCCATCCCCCCACTCCCAGTCTCCTTGTTCATCCCGTCACAATCTCCCCTCCTTATCCCCCAGCTTTTAGTCCTCTTGCCTACAAAGTTCCAGGCACCCCCCCGCCCAATCCCCAATTATCAATCTATTTACCCACCAGTTCAGTCTCCACTCTCCCCCCGTTTCCAGTCACAGGTGGGGTTTTTTCTCCCTCCAGTGGCAGTGTCTCCAGCTCCTTGGCCCAATCTATTCCTTTCCATACCCCCAGCTTCATGATCTGTCTCATCTGTATTCAAGTCAGGTGGCTTCCTCCTCCATGCTGCCTGAGAGCCTGCTGCGGGAGAGAGCACAGAAGAGACAGACGCCCTGTTCTCTGTTCCAGTGCCCAGCCCCACCCTAGCCCAGAGCAACTGTGAGGAGCTGGACCGTGCATGCACAGTTCTGTCACATGTAGGAGCTGTGGGGACTGGAAATGGAGCATGCTTAGTTTCTGTGAAGAGATGGTGCACACACTGTTTGGCCCGCAGTAGAGGCGTTGAGGAATTGGAGCGTGTTCTTTGTGTATGGAATCTTTGGAGATTTTTGCTGCTAAACTATAAGAAATCTCTACTGGCAGGTGTGAACCAAGATTTTTTTCAAAGGCCAAATTTGGGTGGATTTTGACAGGAACAGCACAATGCACATCCCTGATGCAAAGGCCACCTCCCCGGACAAATTTCAAGTCCCTTCTCCTGAACATTGAAGTACCTGAGCTTCTCAGAAGAAAAGGTTACCAGAGTCTTTTTTTTAACCTTGCAAAGCAATGTGATTTTTTTTTTCCTAGCCTTATTCTTGGAAACTGCTGAATCGTTTTGTCTGAAACTTTTTTTGGAAATTTTCAGCCTGAAACATACAGGTGGTGGTGAAAATTTTAGCCCAAGTAGTTGAAGTCTGGCAAAGTTGAAAACAGGATATAATAATATGAAGTGTGGGGCGACCTTAATAATAGGCAGTTCTACCAGCCTTGCCTATAATATAGAGGTTACATTTGTATTTGGGAGTGGGCACTGGAGTTAGTAGCTGGGAGTAGGGCCGCATAAATGGAGCTCACCTCTGAGCATACAGGAGTGTTGGGGCAGCCAGTGGCACATGTCACTAAAGGAGAGTTCTGAGAGCTTGGGATTCAAACTGGGGGCTTGTTGCTGGAAGTAAGGGTACAGGAAGGCATAGTGCTCAGAGCAGGTCAGGATAGGGGTTAGAGAGTTCCCCAGTCTTGGTGGTGGCTATTGGGAGGCTTGTTATGATGGAGCGAGTCCTCTTGAGGTGAGGAAAGGAAGCAAGGGGAAGAGAGCAGGGGCAAGAGACTAAATTTATCTGTAAGAACTTCCTGTCCCCAAGCAGCGCCCCAGCCAGCCAGACATATGCAGTGTGTGGAGCTGGGTTGGGTCACGTCCCTGGTGTTCCCCATCCAAACTCCTCCAGCAATGTAGAGTATGTAGGGATGTAATGATGATGTGGGGTTGAGGGCAGGCGTGCTGCCCCCAGAAAAATTACAAATATCCATTTCTTGCGTGTTTAGATCAGATTTATGCCAAATCCAATCTCTTGTATTATTTCTCTCTCTCCCCCTTTCAAGAGGGAGTGTCAGAATTGGCCTTCTTTCCCTGTAGAAGGAGGAAGCTGGGTCGTGAATGGGGACTCCAGCTGGGATGCCCCCTCTTCCCTGGTCTGCTTCAGCCATGGTAACACCCACTGGCAGGGAAAGACCCAGATGCTATCTAGCCAGCAGAGCCGGCCCTAGGCATAAGCAGACTAAGCAATTGCTTAGGACCCCAAACAGCTTTTTATTATGTGTTGGGGGGGGGAGAATATTCCTCCTTAGGGCCCCCAATGGGCTAGCACTGCGCTGCTACACAGGCTCCAGCTCCTCGTGCTGCTCCCGTTGCTAACCAGAGAGGAGCAGCAGGTTTCCTCCAGAGCAGGGGGAGCTCTTCCTTTGCTTTAGACAAGTAGGGGGAGCTAGATTTTAACCCCTGGATAGAGCGCTGTCAGCTTCAACCCACCTATGGTAATTTCCCCAGGCACCAGCTTTTAGATCCCTTTTTCTCCACGGGTGCCTACATCTTTGCGGTTCCGCTGCTGGGCCCCTGTGTCAGGCTGCTCTTGTAACCGTCTGTGCTCTTTGGGGAGTCCAGAATGTCACTCAGACCTGCAGATGGTGCTGCCCCATCAGCCCTCTTTGCTTGTTCTGGATCCATCTCACTACCTCCCATTCAGTCTGCTACCCCGTCTTTCATTTGTGCATTGAGCCTTTAGGTTCTCACACCTGTCTCAAAGTGCCTAGCACTGTTGTTGCTCTGCAAATAATAAATAGTAAGCAGAGGGCCTGGATTCAGGCCTTAGCAGGGTAAAAAATCCCCACCCCAAAGTGTTTAAAGTCCCGCCTCTCTGTGAATACTTAGGGACCTTAAATAGTCCTTTAATTAAAAAAAAAATGTAATCTCTATAGTTTATATTTGTTCTCCTGCTTTGTGATTCATCAATCCTGAGCTCAAGCAGGAAGCAGAGGGTTTTAAATTCCCCAGAGCCTGGTGAGGGTGAGAGCTAGGAAGAACACTGAAGTTACTGTGTAAGGCTACACTTCTGTGTTTAAATCATCCAGAACGTTGACTGCTCCTGCCAATATAACCAGGGCTGGAGTTCTGGAAACTAGTAGCGTCAGGAATTGGAACTCCCTTTTATAAAGCTGGCCTCTGACTGGTGTGAAAAGCTCTGCCTTCCATGCTTACAAAAGTCCTTTATTGCAAATTACCAAAGCAGACGCTCTCTGGGTGACAGTCACTGGAAAGATGACCTGCACCAGCCTATCTGGCATTTCCCGAGAGTCAGAGAATATCCTCCAGCAACGTGAGGGAGTGGGGGGAAGCTACCCCACCTGATCTGCTCCCAACTGTTGACTCCACTTGCCACTGTGGCACCCCTGGGGCAAAACACACCAGTTTTTTTCCCTACAGACCTTGTTCCGTGTTAGAGGGGAGGGGACAGGCACGGCACCACCTACTCAGGTTGGTGCATGCAGCGGACAGGATCTGTCAGGGAAGAAGAACCAGGGTGATTTCTGAAACTGCATCAGCACCTCAGAGGATCTTGTCCCCAGCGCAGCCCTATGGCTTTGCTCTGCCTCTGTCTGCACATCTTTCCCCAGCACCTCCCGCTTTCTCCCTCTTTCATTCTGTCATTTCCCCTCAGACCTTTTCGTTCCTTCTCCTTGTCTTGCTGTGTCTCCTTCCCAGTTTTATTTGTGGTCTCTCTCCTGTCTTCAGTTTCTGTTATCCCCTCCATCCCCCACACTCTTTTCCTCTCCTATTCTTTCTTTCTCTCTGCTGTTTAATGGCTTTGCTTGGATGTACAAGCCCTTCCTGAGAATAGCTGGCACACACAGCATTGATGTTATAAATAATGTTGGCTTCTCTCCCTGCTCCCACCCAGCCCTCCTTGTATGAAGCAGGGCTGGCCTGGTTTTCCCTGTTTAACATCTCCCAGACAATGAGCCACCTCCAGCCTATTAAACAGAAGCCTCCAAAGATATTTACCTTTTAAACATCATACTTAATCATTTTTCCCCTTTGAAGGCTGCCAGCCTCTCTCTGAGACTCAGAGCCATCCTTACTGGAAACTTCTCCTTTGAACATGCTAATTGCGTGGTTTCCGAAAACACTCTACCAAAGGGTGGGGAGAGATTTAAAGATCCCTTTAATACACCCACTCAGAGGCAACATTTTCCTTCACAGGGAGATGCCAGCTGGGGCTGCTTTGTAAATTCTTATTCATCGTGTTTCCAGTTTCTTAATCCGTACGCTCCCAACATTTACAATAAAACGATTATTACTGTTAATTTAAACAGCAGCCAAAAAGCCCTGAGTCCTTTAAACAGATTTGGGAAGAGCTGTATCTGTCTAATCCTTGGAGCTGGTGAATCCCAGGCTTGCAGTAATTGAATACAACACGCAGTGCCAACCTGGTTAGTAAACTAAAGTACTTAGACTGACAAGTTGTAAACACATTGGAAACAGCCCTGGCCCTGGGCCAGCATACGCAGGGTGTATAATATCCAGCACTTTGAACCACTCAGACTGGCCTGGATTCAGGTTGCAGGATTGCATCAATGGCAGCGACCCAATATATCAGCTTTGAAATCCCCAGGAGAGCTTGATGCACAGTCCAGCTGTGAAAAAAAGAACAGGAGTACTTGTGGCACCTTACATAAGAACATAAGAATGGCCGTACCGGGTCAGACCAAAGGTCCATCTAGCCCAGTATCTGTCTACCGACAGTGGCCAATGCCAGGTGCCCCAGAGGGAGTGAACCTAACAGGCAATGATCAAGTGATCTCTCACCTGCCATCCATCTCCATCCTCTGACGAACAGAGGCTAGGGACACCATTCTTACCCATACTGGCTAATAGCCATTTATGGACTTAGCCACCATTTGTTCACCTTAGAGAGGAACAAATTTATTTGAGCACAAGTCCAGCTGTGCGGGAAACACCAGCCTGTGAATAGTGCTGCTGGCATCCCATGCTCCTGAAGCCCCTATTCTAATCAGTGCTCCCTCTCCCTCCTCCATGTTCCGCCCGCAGCTCCTGGAGAGCAGGAGCAGAGAGCACTGATTACAACAAGCTTGTTCAGAGCTGACTTGGTGCAGAGCTTCACAGAGAGAGCTCCCACGATTGACAGATGGGCTCTGGCTGCTGCCACGAGATGCTCTTACAAGATGCATTTATTTTTAAATTTGTGGAGGAGGGTAGCTGAGGGGAGGTGGGGGAGGAGGCTTAGAGAGGAAGAGGAAGGAAGGGTTGGGGGAGGGTGCTGAGGAAAAGTGGAAGGGATAGAATCAAGATGCTTGCTGGACACCTACAAGTGAAAAATGAGCCAAGCCAGCCTGAGAGGAAGCCCAGCATCCACCCCTCCCCAGGTCAGGCAGGGAATACATTGCTTTCCGCCATGTGCTGCTCCTGCACCCTGCTGATGACTCCCCACTTTCGTCTTGTAGGAATGTTGCCGCTTGGCCAGCGTGAATTTGGTAAATGTAGGGCCTACTCCCCACCCCACTCTGCAACCGCCGGGTGTGCTCAGACTCAGAGTTCCTTCTCCCTGTGAGTGGAGGAGTTCCTAGTCCTAGCAGATCTTCCTCTCCCCCATGTGTGACAGGGAGCTGTTCTTCCATGCCTATGTGCTGTCACTCCACTTCTTTCTCTACCTGGACTGCAGAAGCACGGCAAGGAGTGAAGCTCTGGTCCCAGGGGCACTCCCCTTGTTTGTTAGATGCACCAGGCAGAGCAGTGAGTGCTCTTGGAATTGGTGTGCGCCTCCCTGCTCTGCCTCTTTGCTTCAGTGGGGGAGAGGGGCGTGGCCTCCTTGCCCACGCCTGCTCATCACTTTGACTCACCATTGATGAGAGGGTGAGACCATTTCCAGTTCTGCAGATGGGAAAGGAGACGGCAGTTGGATGACTGAAACTAACTCCCTGTTCCTGCACCTGCTGAAGTCTGGTGCCAAATTCCCCGTGACTTTCCTGGGCCCAGAGTACATTTCCCTGAGCGGGATATAAAGAGTGGATGATGCAGTCCCCCTTGGAGGGTGAAGAGGTACTGGTGCTGGATCCTGATGCGCTTCTGGTGGCGAGAGCTGCCCACTCAGTAAGGTACTAGATAAAACTATCAAAGCAGAGCTTCCTCAGCAGGAAATGTGCATTGGATCATCAGTTCTCAGGAGGGAAGTGCTGAGCAGCAGCACAACCCAGACAGGAGAAACGTGGTGTCTTATTGATCCCTGACAGCAGTGGGAGCAGCAGCAGCAGATCATCTGAATGAGCTCTAGGAATAAGTGTGTAAATTTCAGATACTGCCCTGGAAACCTTTAATGTGCTCTGTGGCTGTAGGTTCAACTCCCCTGGGGTTTCCTCATGCAGCTGCTGCACTGCAGCCTGAGGCAGCCAGGCCACTTGGGCTGGATAGAACTGAAAGGGGACAAGAGTCTCCAGCATCACACTTGAAGCTGGTTACATAAAAGGGATTTAAAAACCACTGCAAAGACTTTCAGAGGTGACCTCTCCATCTGATGTCCTTGGGGAGGCCAGCCATGGCAGAGTCCTGGGAGAGATGTTTGAACCTCCTGAGGAGTAAATCTTTTATTAAATATATATTTATAATATGATATATAATTGTTCATTTTAATATGTATATAAGAAATTTTAACAGTCAAACCAGGAACTTCCATCTTTACCATCTGAGAATACCCAGTAGGGATTGTTAGAAATCGGAGCCTATTCCTATGAATGGGAAAACGGGCTTCTAGAGCTGGAAGAGAAACTTTGTGTGCCAGTAAATTTATAGCAATATTTTTTTGGGTTAACTTAAAAGAGATTTAAAGCACTCATCAGAATCTGACCGTCTCTGTCTATACAGACTTCATTATATCGCTCCTGTTCCGCAGCTTTGCAATTCGTATTTACAGATTGGGCCTGGTTTCTCACAGTCCTACACTCTGTCATCAGGCAGGGCCTGCTGATGAGAATTACAGAGTCATATCAATGAGGTACCAATCACATCATTTGCAGCAGGAGGGAGGTTGAAGCGGTGATGGGTTTTTAACATTTGTTGTGAAGTTACCTGGCCATCCAGGAGCTTCATGCCTGGCCTTGTATCACAGATCTGGGCCAATGGGCATTTCGCAGATACAGCCAGAAGAGAGCTCTGACCCTCCAAATGTCCTGGCCCCTTCCCCTTGAGTTGAACGAAATCTGTTAAAAGTTTTAGGCCTGTGTTTTTGTTCTGTGTTTGTACTGTGCCTAGCCCAATGGAGCTGTGGTCCAGGGTAGGGCTCCTAGGCATTCCTGTCATATGAGTGATAAATAATAAACATAAAATAGTTGAGCAGTTCTGATTATGTAAAGTAGAGGGCAGTGGTGCATGCATGTGGTGTGTGTGTGTGTGTGTGTGTGTGTGTGTACACCCACCCACCAGCTCAGTATAGAATTTAAGACGCTGTGCCTAGTCACTGGTGTTTTCCTTGAAGCTTAAACTGTCTGCTGGATTACAAATTCCTGGGCTCCTCAGAAACTCCCTTTCAAGATGTCAAAATACATTGTGTGTCTAAGAATTTCACTGAAAGGAGGATGCAAGCTCAAGTGCTTTCCTCTTCCATATCTTAGCTGGCTTGTGGATACTTTTTACCAGTTTCTTTAGAGCAGCTTCCATCTACCGTTTCCTTTCACAAGGTGTTGCGGTATTTGACACATTGCAGAACTACCAGAGAGGAGCCATTTTAAGGTCTTTCACTCTCAAAAAGTGCTTACACAATTTAATAAGAGGATCCATCTTTCTTTCTTGGAGTTGCATATGGGCTCAAAACAACCTCATAATGGGACTGTTGCTGCAAACTTTACAATGGAGAGGCTACCCCATCTCCATAATAAATCACATGCATCTCCAGAGCCCCAAACGAGGGTCTCCCAGCTAAAGGAGAGCTCTGTTAGCTTTCAGATATGGAAAAGACTCACGTTCAGCCAGTAGCATGCAGCCTACTGTCATATTCACGTAGACACCAATCCTGTTCCCACTGACATGAACAGCCAAAACCCTTCTGATATTCACTGGGGCAGGACTGATCCCCAAACTATCCACGCACAGCCACCATAATGACTCTTCTAAACAATGCTCCTGTTTTCAAGGAGATTTGACTGTATGAGTGCTTGAAAGGGTTGTAAGAAGCAGTGTTCTGCGTTAGAGGGAGACCAGGAAATATATAACAGAATTTCAAATAGATGGACGTTTCTAATGAACTGTATTGTAAGCGTTGGACACTTTTTGTTCAAACTTTGCAGAATTGCTCCCTTTTGCCTTTGAGATAAAATCTGGCTGTTTTCAGGCCAAATGACGTTTCCAAGCCACAGTTTTATAGAGATGCTAAAATGGGGTTTTATAGTAGACACTGTAACTGTTACCTCTAGAACTGAGTAAATAATAGATTTTTTTCAATTTGGTGTCTGAATTGAAAAATCTGAAAAAAATCAATAGAATTTTCTGGGGTTTTCTCACTCTGATGGAAAAACTGGAAAAATGTGAATGAAATGACATTTTGAAATTAACTGTTTTTGATTTTTTTCCCCTCATTTTTTATTTGGCTGAAAATATTTGCCAAATTTGCAGTTAGTTTTGGTTGCCCCAAAACTGCATTTTTTTTTTTTGGATGAATTTACTATATATCGCAAAAATGTTGCCCAGCTCTAGTTACCAGCTCTCCATAATATCTGTCTCTAGCCTTTATTTTTGCCCACATGACTCTGAATTCTTTTTTCCTGTCTTTCTCTTGTCTTTGCATTTTTGCTTTTGGGTTGTCTCTGTGAAAGTACTAATGTTGCATGTAATCCAGATAAGAAAACCCCATTTAGAGAATCAGCACTGAGATCCCAACCAAGTAGTGCAGATTATCCTACCCGCTAAATAAAATAGACCTGTTAAAAGAATAACCACTGGGGCAAGTTGGTGCCTGAGAACTACCTTAACGAATGGCAGAAAAGAAACAAGCAGTCATCTTGTGGAAATCCCGGGCTACTGGGGTAGGGAGCGGTGTCCAAGTGACACACACAGTTATTAAGTCAAGCTCATGGAGAATTATCATTACGTTTCTAAGTTACTGGGTAAATAAACTCTGTATATTATTTTTATCTCTGTACGTGTGCCCAGAAGCTGAGTGATTGTCACATTCTTTATTAATCTATACCTAAATGCAATAAATTTAGTTTGCCCTGAGGTCATATTTTCTATGCTGAATAACGCTCCCCACTCCTTTCCTTTCATCTTCTTTCTCTATAGAGTGAGCCAGACTTGGAGAAGGGCTTGGAGATGAGAAAGTGGGTCCTGTCTGGAATCCTAGCCAGTGAGGAAACCTACCTGAGCCACCTAGAGGCTCTGCTGCTGGTAAGCACCTGGCACAGACACCAGATTTAATGATAATATTCACATTTCCAGAGCAACTTTCATCCAAAGATTTCCCAGAGCTTCACAAACGCTGACTGTCTCACAGTGACCTGGTGAAATGTAGGTAATTGTTATCCTCGTTTTGCAGGTGGAGAAATGGAGGCATAGAAAAGCAAAGTGACTTGTCCTAGGTTACACAGGGAGTCATTGGCAGAGCTCGGAGTAGAACCCAGGAGCCCTGACGTCTAGGTCTCCTGCTTTAACTACTACACCTGCTGCCCCCCAGCTAGTGGAATAGAGATTAAGGGGACAGAACAAGGGGCACAGGGACTGTAATTTCAGCATTCGTATCCTGGGGAAATCTGTGAACTGGGAGTTGAACTACCCCAAGGAGAGAATTGGTACAGTCTAGTGTTCAGAGAGTCACTGAAGTGTCAGTGGGAACATCATGTAACAGAATAGGAAGGAGGCATTAGAACATGACAAAGACAAGTTTACTTGGTGCGTGTAGTAACAGTCTCCTGGATTCTATTTTTAGCCCATGAAGCCTTTGAAGGCTGCTGCCACCACTTCTCAGCCTGTACTGACCAGTCAGCAGATTGAGACGATTTTCTTCAAAGTGCCTGAGCTGTATGAGATCCACAAAGAGTTCTATGATGGGCTCTTTCCCCGAGTCCAGCAGTGGAGTCACCAGCAGCGTGTCGGAGATCTCTTCCAGAAACTGGTGAGTAAGCTGCCACCCCCAACGCTCCTTTAGCCTCAGTGCAGCTTTAATAGGTGTGTCTGCCAGGTGTGTCTAAGACTCACATTCATTCCTTTGCATGGCTCTGGTGTGTGGAGGTCCATGGCTGGATGAGGTGGTAGAATTTTAAATTCGTCTTTCCACTGTGGAGGGGTCATAACTAGGCCTTCAGTTTTGTGCTTAGAGGCTACATCATGACTCCAACAATATTACAAACACAGTCCGTCTTCCAGAAGACATTAGAGCTCTCCACAAAGCCTGCGGTGTGTCACTTGCTGATCATTCAGTTACCAAGGAGGCTGGCATGGCATCCTGACACTTTTTGAATCATAGTCAGAAGGGACCATTATGATCATCTAGTCTGGCCTCCTGCACAATGCAGGCCGCAGAATCTCATCCACCCACTCCTGTATCAAACCTGTCTGAGCCATTGAAGTCCTCAAATCACGGTTTAAAGACTTCAAGGTGCAGAGAATCTTCCAGCAAGTGACCCATGCCCCATGCTGCAGAGGAAGGCGAAAAACCCCCAGGGCCTCTGCCAATCTGCTCTGGAGGAAAATTCCTTCCCGACCCCAAATATGGCGATCAGCTAAACCTTGAGCATGTGGGCAAGACTCACCAGCCAGAGACCTCGGAAAGAAGTCTCTGTAGTAACTCAGATCCCACCTCATCTAACATCCCATTGGGCATATTTACCGCTAGTAGTCTAAGATGAATTATTTGCCAAAATTAGGCTATCCCATTATGCCATCCCCTCCATACATTTATCAAGCTTAGTCTTGAAGCCAGATAGGTCTTTTGCCCCCACTACTCCCCTTGGAAGGCTGTTCCAGAACTTCACTCCTCTGATGGTTAGAAACCTTCATCTAATTTCAAGTCTAAACTTCCTGATAGCCAGTTTATATCCATTTGTTCTTGTGTCCACATTGGTACTGAGCTTAAATAATTCCTCTCCCTCCCTGGTATTTATTCCTCTGATATATTTATAGAGAGCAATCATATCTCCCCTCAGTGTTCTTTTGGTTAGGCTAAACAAGCCAAGCTCTTTGAGTCTCCTTTCATATGATAGGTTTTCCACTCCTCGGATCATCCTAGTAGCCCTTCTCTGAACCTGTTCCAGTTTGAATTCATCCTTCTTAAACATGGGAGACCAGAACTGCACACAGTATTCCAGATGAGGTCTCACCAGTGCCTTGTATAATGGTACTAACACCTCCTTATCTCTACTGGAAATACCTCGCCTGATGCATCCCAAGACCGCATTAGCTTTTTTCACGGCCATATCACATTGGTGGCTCATAGTCATCTTGTGATCAACCAATACTCCGAGGTCCTTCTCCTCCTCTGTTGCTTCCAACTGATGCCTCCCCAGCTTATAACAATAGTTCTTGTTATTAATCCCTAAATGCAAGACCTTGCACTTTTCACTATTAAATTTCATCCTATTACTATTACTCCAGTTTACAAGGTCATCCAGATCTTTCTGTATGATATCCCAGTCCTTCTCTGAATTGGCAATACGTCCCAGCTTCATGTCATCTTCAAACTTTATTAGCACATCCCACTTTTTGTGCCAAGGTCAGTAATAAAAAGATTAAACAAGATTGGTCCCAAAACCCTGAGGAACTCCACTAGTAACCTCCCTCCAGCCTGACAGTTCACCTTTCAGTATGACCCGTTGTAGTCTCCCCTTTAACCAGTTCCTTATCCACCTTTCAATTTTCATATGGATCCCCATCTTTTCCAATTTAGCTAATAATTCCCCATGTGGAACCGTATCAAATACCTTACTGAAATCGAGGTAAATTAGATCCACTGCATTTCCTTTGTCTAAAAAATCTGTTAGAAGGAGATCAGGTTGGTTTGGCACGATCAACCTTTTGTAAAACCGTGTTGTATTTTGTCCCAATTACCACTGATCTCAATGTCCTTGACTACTTTTTCCTTCAAATTTTTTTTCTAAGACCTTGCATACTACAGATGTCAAACTGACAGGCCTGTAGTTGCCTGGATCACTTTTTTTTTTCCCACTTGAGAGAGAGACAGTGTCGGAGCCCTTTGGGGGCACATAGAATAAGAGTTCAGTTTCATATTTCACTTCTTGTATAAAATATCCCGTGACACTGCATAGGAGTGAATTAGATGCTAGAGGTGCATTGGCTGTGCAGTTACTCAGTATGATTCATATGTTGCCTTGGAGGTTGGAACCATTGTGGTGGAGGACTTCCAAACAGCTCTCAGAACTCTGCAGTTCTTCCCTATATTTCTCTCCTCAAACATCCTGTCTCATACCTGACCATCCAGTCTCTGTTTGTTTGAACACAATTTCCTTTGGAGCCTGCTAGGCCTGTTCCAGAGCAAGCGGGTGTTCTCTCATCCTAGAGACTTACTGCTATTATTTATTACACGTGTTGTGATAGCACCTAGGAGCCCCAGTCACAGACCCTGACCACATTGCTCTGTACAAATGGAGAACCAAAACATGATCTGCTGCATCTACATCCCCTGCTGACCCCCTCAGCACACGTGGCAGTGCATTATACTAGCATTTGCAACATTCTAATGAAAACTTACTAGCCCAGGCACAAAATCCATGTGCCCAGTCTGACCGTGCCAGTGATGATATTGACAAAACTCTGCACTAGACAGTCAGATCAGCTGCTAGCACCTTGGTGGTGTTTCTTCCTCCCTGAACCCGTTCCTGCTGTCTGTGCTCATCTGCCACAGTTCTGGGGGCAGTAGAGAGAGGCAGCCTCATGGAGAATAACCATGTTCTTTCACTATAACCATAGCCAAGGTCAAAGCCTACAGGTAGCTGCTTAGGTTGTGCACACAGACGGCCCCTTATTAGGAATTAGCATCTCAAATCTTTTCTTTGTCTCTGCTCTGGCAGCCGGTCCTCTCTTGGAGCTAGTAGAACCCAAGCTGTTAGCAGATGATTGTTTCTTTTAGGCACTGTCTGGGGGCACTGCTGCTCTCACTTGGCCAGAGAAATGAATTAGTTTCAGATGTTTGAAAAAGGAAACTGGTTTGTGTGTTTATGTGCATTTCCACTTGTTGCTGCTCTGTTCCACACCCCCGCCTCCTCCTATCCAGTTTTGCGTTGCTCCATCTGCACTGTTGTTGTTACCTCATGCTTTGATATTCTACCCTCCTCCCCCTGTGCTCCTGCTATTCCCTCTGCTGTGATTGTGGATGTGTTTTTTCAGTCTGGTGCTGAGAGTTCCCCTAGCAAAGTTCAACAAAAGACCTCAGTGTGCAAAGCAGAACAGATAAGAATAAAGCAACTTTACAGAGCCTGAAGATGACCTAGGGGTCCCCAAGCCAGATATACCTGATTGTCTGCATTCAAAAGGCATCCCTCTAGCCCCTCCCCTATAGTGTGCAGAAAGCAAAGGATTATGGGAGCTTCATTTTCTTTTCTAAAAAGAAAATCTTCACATTCCTTAGGTGTCTCTGATTCCCTGAGTTGGGGAGACATTCCACTGAGTAGCTTATTGGATGGAGAGTGCAGTTCACCAGGGTCACTTAATTGTTAACATCTGTGTGGCAATGCACCAGCTCCCTCCCCTGTTGACTTGAGACGGGGGGGGGGTGGGGACGACAATATTGCCCTCCAGCAGCTCAAGATGAAGCCGCAAGAAGCTGCCTTTCACTGCTGGTGCATTTCAGTCAGGAGGGGATAGCTCATGGACGTGGTACGCGGGGCTCAGAGATTAGCTCACAAGGTCTGAGCCGCCAGCTGCTGCTCCCCAGCTTGCTAAAGCTGAGATGTAGGAAGAGTGCTGCAATCAAATGATGCTTGATAAACTGCCTTGAGAGGGTAGCGGAAATAATGCTACTAGCTGAGGGAGAGCTCTTCAGATGAATTACCATAGCTGGCTTGTCCCAGCAAGTTTTGACTTGCTGTATTGCTACTCTGGCCTGAGTTTAAGGCCGTGCCATACAGATGAGGCTGGCAGGCCTATGTACCTGGAATCCATGATACTCTTTTTCTGTTCCCCTGACCCTTATGTGTTTGTAACAGAATTGGCAAGCTATGTTGGATCTGTGTTGGGAGCAGCTTTCCCTAGTGTAGCAATAACTCAGCTATGTGGAGCGAACATCCCCGGGGAGCTCTGGGCTTGCTTAGCTGTTTCAGCTCTGGTGATTTAGTGCAGTCTTCTGACAGATACTGCAGCAGTCACTTTATTCCACTATTTTCTCTGACAAACTGAGCATTTTGCTGTACTGGACAGAGCCAAACCATTCTTAGCAGGCAGTTAAAACCATCTCAACGAGAGAGAGTGCTGAAATACTGGACATTAGCGCGTGGTCAGTTAGGATGCACATCAGGTCCTTTGAGCAGACTTTTCACATGTGGCCATCCCATGAGGTATGATAGTTTGGAGTCTTGATAATTGTACTCAGGGCACTGGTGGCATTCATTTTATTTAACCTGTAAAATAAAGAACCCTATATTGAAACTGAAGGCAGTACACCAAGGAGACTCTAGAATCTTACATATTGTGGCATTCTCTGCAGTGAATTTCTGCTAACAGAAACTGTTATGGTAACTGTGTTATCCCACCTAGTCAGCTGGGGGAGAAAAAGCACCAGCTGTCAGGAGTAGAACGGGGTGAAATATTCTGAAAATATATTGGAGAGGTTTGAAATTTTTGGATTTTTAATGAAAAACTGAAATTGTGTGTCAAAAAAAATTTTGTTCTTTTTTTAAGTTAAACTTTTTCATTTTTCAAAAAACAGAAAAATGATTTTACCAAAACCCAAATTGTTTTACCAAAAAAAAAATTGGTTTCCAGTTTTTCGTAGAAAAATAGGAAAATTTTAACCAAAATAAGA
Organism: Mauremys reevesii; assembly: GCF_016161935.1. Classification (NCBI taxonomy): domain Eukaryota; kingdom Metazoa; phylum Chordata; order Testudines; family Geoemydidae; genus Mauremys; species Mauremys reevesii. The sequence continues at coordinate 20,575,988 of NC_052640.1, read as the reverse complement.
ATTTTCTGAGAATGTTTATTTGGCTCAAAAAGGCATTTTTCATCCATGTCTCAATGATTTTTTGGACCAACTCTATTCAGGTGTGGTAGGGAAAGCAAGAGCTCTTGCACTAATAAGTGCTTTGATTTCTCTATGTCCTAGAGACGGCGACTAGGATGTGATTCCAAAATTGAAATGTTATAAGTCTCCCAGCAGAGACTACGGTCAGGATTACTGCTCATTTGGGGGTGGTACACCAGTGCTAGCTATGGATCATATGCTTTCTGCAGGCCTGGAGCCAGACCATCCCTGGCATCCATGCACAGTTGCCACTGATTTCAGTAGGAGCTGTGCCACTGTACAGGGCTGAAATTAGTTCCCTCGTCTCTCTGTGAAAATCACTTTAGGAGGCAGCTCACCATTTCTCAAGCTACCATTACTTAAATAAACTGTGTAGGGAAAGCTGCACAGAGGTACTGGGAAGCTACTCAAGTGCCAGGCTCTCCTGCGGGAGGCAGTGTAAGGGATGATGCAGAAGTACTGTTTGGGGGGGGAAGCTCACAGCTACGTTAGAAGGAGCGTCTTTGAGCTAGATTGGTGTAGGATCACTGGCTGTGGGGAAGTTCTCAGCTCCTCCGGTCCCAGTCTCTCAGCAGCAGTCACAGTAGGGAATACTGTCAGTGCTGGCAGTGGATGCACAGTAGTCATAGGGTAAGTGAAGGATTGAAAATGCTCTCCTTTTCCGTAGAGTCCTTCAGTGCTCCTTCTGTCGGTGTTTTCCTGATTGTATGCTGGGAAGCCCATTTGAACTGCCGAGGTGTTTATAGCACAGCTGCATGGGTCTGCAACACAAAGGTTACTTTAGAGTTCAGACATTCTTGGAATTTGTCCAGGGATTTCCCCGCCGGATCTTACGCTGTCTAGCATGAACATGACTGCTGTTTAGAAATCAGCAAACAGGATCAGCGCTAAGACCTAGTGATTAATAACGGCTCATTACAGGATCCAAGGCTTGCTGTATCTTTATCAGGGTCCACCACACATTCTGCTGTTGCAAAATCCTGCATTGCCGTCCAGGCCTTCCACCAGTAGTTCTGTACTGTGTGTATTGTATTCGACTCTTCAGAACTGCGGTCTTTAATGCTTCAACCATGTGGCTTTAGATGATATCTGCATATGTAGATCTTAGGTAACATCTGGGTTTGTTTTAACAGCTTCAGCAGATGCACAGAAGCAAACGAGTAGCTCATTGGGGTCACATTCGTGCTATAGGCCTGAATCACTCCTGTCTGATTCATATTTCATGGGAAACAGCCAACAGCTCCTGCAAAGTTTCATCCGTGAACTAAAATATTAATAGACGCTAATCTGGCAGTTTAGAAGGGAAGAACTTTGCAATGGTGGTAAAGATTTGTCATCCTCCCAGGCTAGCAAATTAACTTCTGCTGGTTAAAGGGAGCCACCACGCCAGGAGCACCTGTTCCAGTGGGGGAGAATCCACAGGAGGGAGGGGCACGTCCTGTTCAAAGCATCCTGAGTTTCTTTGGATTGGTGTAAATCAGCCTCTTCCCTGGTTATTCTGACTCCCACCAGCAGCTGTCCCAAGCCATCCCCCTCTCTGGTGTTTACTTTGTTTTGTTTTGATTCCTGCAGGCCAGCCAGCTGGGAGTGTACAGGGCCTTCGTGGATAACTATGAGGTTGCCATGGAGACGGCAGAGAAATGCTGCCAGGCCAATGCTCAGTTTGCTGAAATCTCCGAGGTAATGTCATGATGTTCAGACACACGCGCCGCCTGGAGCTGATTAATACGCTGCGATGTCACTCCTGTGCAGCCTCTGAGTGCCTTTGTAGCCATCGCTCCTCAGAGAGGCTGGGACTGGAGGAGCTGTCAGCTTCCCCACAGCCACTGCTCCAGCCCCAGCCCCTCCAGTGGCCTTCAGTTAAGGCTGGCCCGGGAGGAACTGTGAATTCTCTCCTAGGCAGTTTTTGCTCACTGTTCCCCACAGTGACTCTTATAATGACTGGCATGGCTTTGAACTTTCCAAGCCCTGCTCCAGCATCATGCAGTCCTAAAGAGGAGGGTTGTGTCTGAGCTCCTGATGTCTCTTTTTTGCTAATAATGACACTGACTGTGGTGTAAAAGACCGTTTCTAACAGCTTGCATGATGTCTGTCGGTAGAATCACAGGCTTAATTAGCCTCAAGTGCTGAAAGAGGTAGCGCTAGAATGCGCTGTTTAAAATGACAAGTGGAATCTTAGTATTATTTATTAGGCTGCTTTGATTTCCTGCCTTTGAGTGGGGTTCCATGTGTTGAAGTACTTTGCAGGCTTCTCATGCCATGGGCTCTGGGTGGAGCTCCTTGTGCAGCGGACAGTGTCACTGTGGTGATTACAGCCCCAAGAAACGCCACAGCTGGAAAAAAGCATCTGCCAAGAAAAACTGGATTTAAATGGAACCACCTTTTCAGTATCGGATATGCGCTGTGCCAGAGGCATTTCTTTCTTTTCAAAACACTAGTTTGCCCAGGAGCCCAAATCTTTTTTTTTTAATCTTTAAAATTAAAAAGTAAAAGGTTTCAAGACATTAAGATTGAGGGAACACACACTGGCAACGCCCTTTGAAAATGTGCTGTGGGTCTCATCACAGTGTGTGTGTGGGGCGGGGGTTCCCCACCTCCCATCTGCAGCCATGGCTCTTTGACCCTCAAACACAGCCTGTAGCATCAGCCGTGTCACCTCGCTATCGGGGCAGCTTCCCCCACGCTTAATTTTTTTTTAATAGACAAATACAATCTGTAAAGTCTCCTCTGACTAATAGTTAGATTTATTAGTTGTGTTGTGGAGGTGCCACCAAAGGGATCCAGGCCTCCTCATGCCGGGCACTGTACCAAATGCAGATTCTGGGCACCACATATTATGTCATTTCCTGGTGGGTAAGTGCTAAAGCCCTGGCGATGACCATCGTGTAATAAATAGTAACAGTGATGAATATGGGTGCACTTCTGTGCCCATGTCTTGCTGAGGATTTCACAGCACTTTACCCACATTAATACATTCAGGGCAGCAGCAGAATCAGGAATAGCCCCCCGGTCTGCTGACTGCCCACCCTGTGCTTTAGCTACCAGACTATATGTACACTGAGCCAATGGCACATGCATCCTTGTGGACATGCTCCCGTCTGACTGGTGATAACAACTCAGCTATCCCCAGGTTTTCTCCCATATTCTGTACGTGGCTCCCTGGTTTCTCAGGTCTCTATTAAGACTCACTCTTAGGAATTCTGCTTGGAGCTGGAGGCTCCTGGCAGACACTGACATGATGGTGCTAGAGGTACCATCAGGACAATGCATTTTCCTTCACTGACATGGAATATAGCAGGGTTTTTCTGGATGCTGCTTTAGGCTGACTGAATGAACACAGGCGCCTCTTCCTACCTTGGAGGTGTTGAGGAGGTTCTGGGTTCCAGGGTGGTGGTTCTGGGTGGTGATCGGTCTCCTGCATGGATTTTCTTTTTCTTTTAGAATCTCAAGGCCAGAAATACAAAGGACTCAAAAGATCAGACAACCAAAAACTCCTTGGAAAGTGAGTGTTCTGTATGGAAGAGACTCTGGTTTGTCAGTACATGGAGGGGTGGGAGTGGAGCTGTCTATTGTTGCCGGGGTGGAGGGTAGATATATTGTGGAATAACCATTCCCCAGTCTCACCTTCCATGGTCCTTTTGCTTTCTAAATGCTGGGGGGTGATGGTGACTCTGCTTGCCTCCCCTGGGAAGCAGCTCCCTTTTGCTCATTAGCTGAGCACTTGCCTAGAAAGCTGCATGTCTGCGCAAGAAGCCTCAATTAATATCACTGGCTAGTCGTTCCCTTGGGCAACAGTGGACCATTCACAGAATAGCCATGATCTTTGAAGAGCATCTATTGCCTAATAGCACAAACAACATCAGACAAGGAATTATTATTTGTACTATGGTGGTGCTACAGGTCCCAGCTGAGATCAGGGCCCGTTGTACTGGGCCCGTACATACACCTAGCAAGAGATCATCCCTGCTCCAAGGAGCTTCCAGACATGTGTAAGGCACAGCCTCATGGATGGCAGGGTTTGGGAGCACCCTAGAGATGCCAGGCTGAGCTTGGGAGGGGGAGGTGGTGCCTTGATCACCATTCAGAGACCTTCCTGGCAAGATTAGGAGAGGCGTTGAAGGGGAATGGCTCTAGAGAGTGCGGTGGGTACTCAGCTGCAGGGTTGGCCCTGAAGATCTAGAGCTGTAGGATGTAAGAGGTCAATCAGAAGAGTGCCCTGCTGGGGGTGTTCTGTGCCATTCAGCGAGCTCACCATTCACTCTCCCTCAGCTATGTGTGTTGCTTGGGGTGTGCAGTAGGTTGTGTTTGTGCAGTGTGTTTTGAATGTTTGAATTAGCAGTAATGAGCTGGGTGTGCGGAGGGGGGAATGTTTGTAGAGGGTGTGTGTGCACGGTGTGGCTGCTAACTGCTTCTCTCCACACACTTTTGTGTTTTATTGACTCTGTAGCTCATTAACTGTGGAGAAGAGAGTTGCAGGATGTTTCCTCTGTACTAATGTGTGCCTGTATGTTTGGTTGCATGGCTCAGTGTGCTCTGTAGGGCACTCTGTTTTTAGATGGCTGCCTTCCTTATGCCTCTGCTGCTTTCTGTCCACAGCTCTGCTGTACAAGCCAGTGGATCGAGTGACACGCAGCACACTTGTTCTTCATGTAAGTAGCTTGTGTGTTTAAATGGCAGTTATAAGAGCGCAGACGCTGTCCCCACTTTCTCTTTCCTCCAGCCTTTCCTGCACAGACAGGACTGGGGAAACTACGAGGCTGTTGCTCTGCATGGGTGTGTCTTGTCTTTTTATATGCGGAGGAGAAACTTGAAGTTTCTGGTGGAGAATAATTCCATGTACGGAACCAGTGACTTGTCCCCAGCGGGGTTAGCAGGCGAGGTTAGACTCCACAGCTGCAGTGGGACGGGACAGTCATCTGCCGCCTTGCCCTTAACTACAACAAGCGTCCAGAGCCACCTGTCCCAAGGGTTCCAATAACCGGGCTGCTCGCTGTTCTGGTGGGCGCCGTTCCTTATTCTTGTCCCTTCTTTGTGTTCTTGGTGGTAGGATTTACTGAAACACACTCCCGCAAGCCACCCCGACCACCCGCTCCTGCAGGATGCTCTGCGCATCTCTCAGAACTTCTTGTCCAGTATCAACGAGGAGATCACACCCCGCAGACAATCTATGACTGTCAAGAAGGGAGAGGTGAGTCCCCACCCTCTAGTGACCAGATCTATTTCCAAACACTAGTTCTGCCTTTCTCTGGGAGAGGCTGGAAATTAGGAGGGTACCCTAGTCTTCTGAAGGTTACAGTGTATGCAGGGATACCGGAGGACTGATGCCTCCTTTTGGTGTAGAACTCTAGCATGCTAGCTAAGCTTAATACTCTGTGGGGAGTCATGCTGGCACACAAAGATAAAGTTACATGCAGACCCAGGATTAGTACTCAAGAATTCCTGGCTCCCAGTCCAGTGTTCACTCCTCTAGGCTGTCGCTTCATTCCGTGAGAGGTTGATACCTGCTTGTAGATTTCTCTTAAAGCCCATGCTACTAGTTCCTGTGTTGCTGAGATACGGTTTATGCACAGTCCTTGTGTTCCCCAGGACGTGGTGTGGCTCGCTGCCCGTTCTGTTCAGAAGGCTGTCTGGAGCTACCACAGGGGAAGGGTGACTAGAATCCCCGCTCCTCTTTCTGTAACGTGCATAGCGTGCGCTATCCCGATTCAGGGAGCGTTCTTGCTAGTATTCTGGGTGCAAACTGAACAAGGGCCTATGGTTCAGAAGGAAGGAAAGCAGCTGCTGGAATAATGGAAGATTAGAAGGGCATTTTCCAGCACTTGTGACCCTTACATCCCCTCTCAGGCACACACTTGGCAAGATGTTCACCTAAATCTGCACGTTCAGAATGAAATGCATTTTCTGCATCTTCTAGACGCCTACAGTCTTGGGCAAGAGGGACATCTCCCCTGGAGGTGTGCTTTAGCTCTCTGCTGTGACGAGCGAGAGAGGGGCAGACTGGTCACTGAATGATGCCAGGAGTTGGCACTGTGATTTCTGTCTCTTAAAGTATCCCCAGAATGATGTCAGGACCCAAGGTACAGTGGAGAAATACAGGTTACAGCCCCTGTGTCCAATACAGAGACTCACCGTGTGAGGGCAAAGAGGCGGAAAATCAGAGCTATTTCTCAAATAGAATGTAAAGAGAAGTAGGAAGAAATCAAAATGGGATGAGAGAGACCCCTTGAGGTAGAAAGCTTAGGGTTATTCATCTGTCTAGGGGCCAATCCAGTGTCCATTAAAGTCAGTTAAAAGCCCCCCATTAACCTCTGTGGGAATTGGATTTGGGCCCAGAAGTGCTGGGCTCTGTCCCCTCCTCACCCACAGACTGGACTGTTTATAATGGAGACAGACTTCTGCAGTGGCATGGCTCTGAGTGGCTCCCTGAGTTCCTGGGGCAGATCCATCGCTAGGGTAACTCCAGCGTGGTTTTGGTAGGGATTAATTTGGTCCCTCCTGCTCAGTAACAGCCAGGACGATGATAAGTGTTGGAGGAGACAGTTGGGTTGCGGGGGAAGCTTGGATAAAATGGGGTGGGAGAGCTTGGATGAAAGAGCGGAATCAAGAGAAGCAGCAACAGGACCTTTATGGTAGAGGAATTGCAGCTGAAGTTGCTGTCATGTCAGAACTGTGCCCTGTAATCTGCAGAGCCCAAGATGACTACAACTGGATCCAGGGATCCCCTTGAAGACATTCCAGTGAGCAGTCCCCCAGCCCTATAAACATACACATTCCTGGGATTATTACTGTATGTTTCACTGACCCTTTCAGCTCAGAGGGTTCTCTGGCAGATGCAGAATGGAGATGGGATACTCAGACGGCCCCCGAGTGCATTGTTCCTCAGCCTTGAGCAGGAATTCCCCCATTTACCTCCTGCTTTTGGGCTTGTTTTGAGATGTGCAGAGACTAGAACTGTAGGGGCCAGGCAGTAGCAGGGTGGGATGAAAGTACACACATGAGAGTGGCCAGGGCCTTGGAGACAGAAGAAGGCCTCATTAAAGTGGATGCTGATTGAGTCATAGCAGGTATCGCAGGCTGGAATGCCCCTGTGGCAGGAGAGGGAGTGCTCTGTAGTCTCAGGTCAGCTGTTAGTATCTCGATGAGGGATGCAGGCTTTGCAGTGTCCCGTGGAATCCTAATGAAGTGACCGGAGCCAGGGCAGCGGGAATGAAGTTGTTGTGCTCTCTGGTGAGCTGTGGATTTGTCACCACTTACAAAGTGAGAATGGGGTGTGTAACGAGTGGGCTCAGCAGGGCTGCTCCTGTTCCCATTACGCTGTGGTGAACATACTGACTTCAGGTGGTTATTCCATGTTTACTCTTGTGGCAGGGACAGCAGAATCAGGGCTGAAAACAGGTTTTCCTGTGTGACGGAGGGAATCCATAACTCTCTCTCACTCATATGCACCTACTCTGCTCACAGTCTGTTCCAAGCCGAGGTGAAGAATGACGCTTATTCCAGATCTTTCTCGGTGTTGCCCTTTAACTTCCTTTCCCTCTGGGAGTCGAATGCTAGCTGCTTCCTTTGGCTTTTCTAAACCAAAGGCCCTACCTCTAAGGGGCAGGGCACCACCTTCTTCCCCAAAGCTCGTCCAGAATGGGGAGTGTTTACCATTTCCATGGTTAGAAATTGTGATCCAACAGGACTGGACTCCGAGCCATTCATGAATGAAGGATTTGTGCACGATCTTCCTCAAGAGTTAACAAGCCCCGCTCCCCACCACCACCAGCCCTTCCAGGTTGGGATCAGAGCTGGGTTTTGTCTGTGTGTGTAAATCTCTGGCTTAGCCTTTCCTTCTGCTCCACTTGTCTGTGCCCTCCCCGGGGTGATGGGATAGCAAGCAGTTTGCATGTCCTAATTGACGGCTCTCAATGCATAATGCATTTTTTATTTTAATGAATAGCCAGCTTGCTTTGATGGCTTTTATTCATTATTTACCTCCCTCCCATTAGAGATTCCTTTTGGGAGGGGGGAGCCGGCTAGTTGCTGTAGCTCCAGCCGCCTGCTCTCACACAGTGCTCAGGTGCCGACCTCAGTTGTTAGCGTGCATATAAAGGGGCTCTTTTTCTCTTCTTTTCTTTTTCCTGCCAGCAAAAGGCTCCCAATCCCCATCTTTAATGTGGAGTCGTTTTCCCCTTTGGCGAGCACAGCGCAGGGAGGATGTAAATCCCCTTTGCCTGCCTCTCGCTGCTGCTTTCTTTTGCTGGATTGCTTTGAATTGGTGGAAGCAGCCAGTGGTTAATCTCCCTAGTGACAGGCTGCTAGAAGCGTGTGTGTGTGTGTGTGTGTGTGTGCGTGTGTGCGCGCACAACCTTCTACACACACACCCTCCCCCAAGGTGTGACCCAAGGTTATTGATCCGCTGCTTTAGGTGCTTTCATTTGCTACAAGGCACTTGGCCGCATCCTGCACACAATGAGGAACGCAAAGGTTGCTCACTGTAGAGGAGCTTGTTCCCTCCTTTCCTAGCCACTGGACTATTCCATAAAGTAACTCCAGTATCTTGCCCCAGATCCTTCCCAGTCCATGCCTAAACCAGGATGTGCTGCGACCTTTATGGCATGGCAAGAACAGCCCAGCACTTTGCTCTCAAGGCCATCGATATTACCTGGCCCCCTTCTCTGCTGTGTCTCCGCTTACTGTGCGATACAGCAATGCTGACAGGGCAAGGGAGAGCTGCAGATTCAGCCCCGTTCCCTTTGTGATCTGTGCATTCGATCTTTCGATGGGAATTGAAGTGGGAGGCATGGTCCTGAGGCAGCCGGCGGCTCCTTGAGTGTGTGGGCCTGGCGGGTCCCAGACGTAAGGAGGGGGGCAGAGTTACACCACTTTCTGGATGCTTCAGGGACGTGGGCAGGATGCTACTTACAACAAAAGCCAGAAGAAATGGGGCTCCGTCAAGGCCAGTGTGTGGCTCTAGCCTGTGTGGGGAATTGGGTCGCTTGTCTCCCCAGCATACGACCCATGGACTTGTGGGGAAAGATGCAGTGTCTAGGATTTGGTCCGTAGGATGGCAGAAGGAGATAACCACTGCACCCCATCGTGGGGGGACATCCCCCTGCGAAGGAACAGTAACCTGGATGGACTGTTATGCTTCTGGGGACGGATCTTAGCCCCAGAATCTCCCCTGCCAAGGAGTGTGGAAATGCCTCCCTCCCTCTCATCCTCTTTTCTCCTTCCTGCTTGTTAGTGTTTCTGATTGATCCTTCCCTAAGTGCCCACTTCAGTAGCTTGCCAAGGAGTAGTAAAGAGCTTGCTGGGGTGTCCTGGAGTGACGTGAAGCCTCCTGATTTAGGGCATGTGAGAAGTTCAGATTCCTTCTTGTCTTGTGCACGTGGCCCCACTGCAGCTCCAAGCCAGGGCCTTGTTTGCTCACCGCCGACGCTTCACCCTCCACCATTCATTTTCTTGGTCTCAGTTATAGGGGGTCTTCTGAGGGGAAAAATCCCCAAGCGCTCCAGAAGGATCAGTCCCTACGGTTCTACCCAGCGATCCTGCACAGCCTCCAGTGGGGTGGCTGGTTTGGCACCCCTCTGGTGCAGAGGTTCCTAGCTGCCGCTGGTGTGTGAATGGCTGGCTGGAGGAATCCACGTTGCCTCTCTGAGCAAGAGCTTAACGCTGAAACTTCCCCCTCCACTGTTCCCTATCCAGTTCTGCCTTTGCTTGTAAAGCAGGAGTTAATGGAACTGCTAAAAGCACTGAGCCCCTTAGGGGGAGAGAGGCAGATTCCCACTGCGGCGGGGTCCCAGTCAGTCTGTATGAGCCTGTCTCATATTTTTTTCCATCATATCTGAGACGCTCAAGCCTGGCCGTGGACTGCAATCTCCATATTTCTGAAGTTAGCTGGTAAATGCATCTGACAGTGAATTGCCTCTGAGGGATCAGCCAGGTGACCTCTGAGTGGCACAGCATCATTGGGTTTAGGCTGCAGTCGCATGAGGGAGAGTTTGAGGTAGGGAAAGAGAGAACAATAGGGGACTGTTTACAAAAGGGAACGGGCAAGGGTGTGAACTGGAGCATCACCGGGTTTGTGGGCTGGTCTCGGACATCTTGGGGCCTGGGGCTTGCTGCTTCTAGTGGCCCTGGGCAGATGCTGTCTGCAGCAATGTGCCCAGAAATACAGCTTTGGATCTCATGCTCTCTGTCTCCTGGCTGAAGCCCTATAGCTCCCACTGTCAGTCACTTTGGAAAACAAAAGGCTGTTAGACTATTAAGAGAAGCCCATTAATTCCTCAGCAGATGATCCTGATGTCCTGTCATGCTGCTCTTGCATCACACACAGGAATCATTCTCCTCCTATGTTCTGCAGAAATCCAAACCACCTATTCCTCAATGACATGTGCCAGTAGCCATCCTTTTGTGCTTTACCATCCTCCTCCTCCTCCTGCATCACACATGTTCCAGTCTTTCCTGTAACTCTCACCCACACGCGCTGCAGTCTTCTGTCGTCACCACCCTGGATACACCTCCTCCTCAGCTCTGACCGCCCTTTTCAGATCTTAAATCCAGATGAACAGCTATTACAAGTTTTACTTTGCATCGTGCATCTCTGACAAACAGGTAACCTGCCTCGCTATCTGGAGTTAAATAATACACAACAGCAGACAGCACACGGCATTAGAGACAGCAACCAGTGAAAACATGATGCAATGAATAAATGAAGGTGCAGGCGATTGTGAGGCTGGTTGAGAAACTCAAAGGTGAAGGAGAGAAGAGATGAAGAGGCAGGAAACACAGGGAGGCTGTTCCAGGTGACAGGAGCTGCAGGGGGGAAGGCTCTTGCACCCAAAGCAGTGAGACACCGACAGAAAAGGGAGGAGGCAGGTGCTAGATATGCAAAGGGAAGAGAAGCCCAGTGAGGTAAGGCTGGAGCAGACACCGGGACCCAGCCCAGGCTCTTGCATGGCAGTACTGCACTGTCCTGGCAGGAGTGCTTCTCATCTTAAGGTGTTACTGATGGAAGTGTGTGTGCTGGATGCTCAGTCACCAGTCTGGCGTTAAGCCCACCTGAATGTGTCTGTAGCCCATACACTTCCCCAGGGTATTTGGATGGTGGGAGAGGCTCTTCTCTTATGTTTTCTATACACTGGTGGTTGTGTTGCCATTCCTCAGTCAGGCCAGGAGGAATAAGCTGGATAGGTGGGGTGGGTACAGACAGGGGAGCCGTGCAGCAAACAGCCCAAAACACCCTATGGCCCAGAAGTCTGTTATTAACATAGGACCCCCAAAAGGATGCCAGTGAGGAGAAAGCTAGACAGGGAGGTTGATGGGGAAAAGAGAGATGGGGAGGGAAAGGAATGGGGGACCCATGTTGCTGGGTTTGAGCTGCTGGGGTGAGTTGCCACGGTCTATGGGGTGCTGGTTCCGTGGCCAGATTGGTGAGGACTCTGAAGAGGAAGTGAACAGTCTCTGTGTACTAGGGGGCTGATGGGGTCACGTCTGCGAGGCGAGACTGTCTGACTGCAGGCCTGTGGGGCGTGCTTCCTGGGCCTCTCGCTCCCCTGCACTGAGGCAGCCTGTAGCCAATCACTGGTGCAGCAGATTCTGTCGAGCAGGCTCCTCGTTGGAATCTGTCTCCTCTGCCCGGGGAGCATGGCTGAGGCAGTGTGTGAACCCTGGGCGAGTGCAGACGGGTGCTGGGAACGTCCGAGGGGCATGCTGACTTCCCTTGGGGAGGGGCGGGGGATTGGGCACGTGCTGACCGACTCTTGGGGAGAGGTACCCTTTGCTCCCTCACAAAGGAGCCTGTAGTCAGCTGGTTGGGAAATCCTTTTATTGTTTCCCTCTGACCTGCTGAACCCTCCCAGCCAGATGAGTCATCGCAGCAAAGGATGTGACCCCCAGCAGCTCCCTACTGGAAACAATCCCTCCCCCCGCCCCCATCAGTGATCAGCAGCCCGATGTGCACCTATTGTACCAAGCCTGGTCAAGTTCCAGGAGAAGCGGGCAGATAAATCCATCCCCCAGCTCAGGCTCAGCAAGAACCCTGCTGTGGAGAGCGAGATCCCAGCCTGCTCTGCAAAGCCACTCTCCAGGCTTCCTTTCCCCCACCCCTCTGCCCCTCGCCCACAGGACCTGGAAGCTCCTTGGGTCATCTGCTATGGAGAGATCTCCCTGGGACCCCCTTGCAGGGACACGTCTCCGGTAGGCTCATGAGTCAGGACTGTTAATAGAACAGAAGAGGAAAGAAAATCCCCCCCTCTGTGAGGCTTGGTAAATTTTTCCCTCCTAGTCGCTGACTGGAATACATCCCCTCCGCCCCCTTCCCTGACTTCCTATGCCTGACTAGAATACATCCTCCGCCGGGCGCCCCAGCCGGCCTCCTTTCCTGAGAAATCCCACCTCTGTAGGAGTCATTCCGGTGCCTCAGGCTAGCGTCTTGTCTCGCGGATCGGGTTGACTTATCCCCCAAGTGCTGGATCAGATAAACTCGGCATAGATCAGCATTGCCTCAGGAACAGCATCACAGGCTGAACGGATGGTGGCTCTCGGCGTCACAGCAGGGCTCTGCCTGTGGCGGTGCTGAACTTCCTGTTTAGGCTGATGGGGAATTTTGGACATGGAACTTTTCTGAGCAAGTGGGAACCTGCTACTTGGAAGAGCCTGCCTGGATGTTTACAGGCAGGGGCTATGCAGGTGGCGCCTGTGGCTGAGGCTCTTGGTAACGGAAGGGAATGGATGCCCTGAGTGGGGTCGTGGGCAGTAGGTGGATCTGGAATCCCAATGCCATGTGAGAATATTCACACTGTTAGTTCCCTATGGTCACTGCCTTTGCCTGCACCTACCCCCTCCCTCACGCTCTTGTGATGTTATGGGGGGCAGGTGGGAACCTTCCGCACTCCATTGGCTGCAGTCCCTGGTTGTATTTGGAGCCATGGCCCAGGTAGTCCAGGCCTGTGGAGACTCTTCGGTTCTGATCCTCAGCCTAGGTATCAGAGCACTGACACATCCAGAGGGGCGATGAAACTGAGCCAGAGCCGAGCAGAACAGATTAATTCTCAAACAGCTCATGTGAGTCTGTGCCAGGACCAAGCGTTAGGCTGTTTGCTGGCTTCGCTGAATTTCTCAGAAGGGGGCGCACTGTCAGTGACCAGGCATTAGCTAGCAGGAATGGCCTCATCTGAGGCCCCTGTAAGAAGGAAACTTTCTCGCTGAGCCAGTAGCGTCTCAGTGGGATGGGAGTCTTGCCTTGAATGGGCAGCTCTTTGGGCAAGAGTCGCCTTTGCTCCAGAAGCCACTCTGGCCTGTCCCCTCTGTTTTCAGATTGGGATTTAGAGACATGGTTTCCTTCAGCGCGGGATAGAGGCTGCAGACAGTGGCCTTGCTCCAGCTCTCCATCGGCTTCAAAGAGTGTTATGAAAGGAACCTCCTGCCTGGCTACTGAGCAAATAGTCAGGACCTTGTTAACCACACCTGCCTAACCCGCTCATCCCCGGCCGGCCACAGGGGCCCAGCAGCAGTCTCCCCTAGGGCAGGATTGTGCCACGAGACCCTCGTGGGCTGGGGGGAGGAATGGAGGATCAGCATTGCACCCCAGGATTGCAGCTGGGTAACAAATGGGATTGACGTGTGAGAACATATTTACACCTAAGGATGGTGAGCAGAGATTTGGCTGGCAACAAGCAGCTGTTCACATGCCTCAGAGGAGCAGAGTTGATTTGCATCATAATAAATATTCATCAGCTCTAAAAACATTAAATTAGAGTTCTGGATTGCTGAAAAATACCATTTTTTCTGCCTCATTTCTCTCTCTCTCAAATTGAATCCTTCCCAGCTGTGGAAGGTGGGGGTTTGCTCTTGACAAGGCCGATCCTTTGTTTCTGCCCAGACGCTCCTGGTTCCATATCTGGGCTGCAGGTCGCTCTGTAGTCCTTGGGGGGGCGGGAAATGAGCACACACGAGTAGCAGAGACATTAATGCAGGCAGGCATGCTCTCCAAACCCAGGGAGGATTGAGGAGGTTCACGCCCTCCTAAAAATAAACATCGACACATCCGCGGGCCTTTCCGAGCCTGACTCCCCACTGGATTCCCCTGCTTCCCAGGATCTTGCCCAGAAATAGGTTTACACCACTGACAGGGTGGAACATTTGCTGCTAGTGATCACACAGTTGCAGTGACATTTGGGATTGGCAAGCATCCCTGGGACTGATTCCTGCTCTTCAGCACCCAGAAAAGGCATTAGTGCAGCTTTGTGCAATATGTTGGTTTATACTGGAAAATGTATGATGCTCTGTGAAGGTGGAAACAAGAATTGGTTCTTATGCTTCATCACTCTGCCTTGTATGCCCCACCATGTCGTCTGTTGGGACTCACATCACGGTATCAATAAAGGTAGTTTAGAGAGCAAAGCTCGGTGGGTGGGTGGGTTATGAACACGCCTATAGATGTGTCCTCTACATTGAGAGTGTTGTGGGGGTGTTGAGGAGAACAATGAGTTAATGCACAGGGCGTTACATTCGCAGACTTAGGTTTAAACTCTGATTTGGTTACAAGTAACTGTTTGGATGTTTCAATCTCATCCATTTCCCAGTCAAAACATAGCACAGCTTGGGAATTGGCAATTTTTGCATGCGAGAGCCTGGTACTGAAATAGTGGAGATCTGGTAGCTGAGGAGCAGGGTGCACTGACAAAGCTGTCTGTGTGGGGGATGATGGAGGGAGCAGGTAGTAAAACAGCCGGGGAGAGGGAGGACTTGATTAGGCTGGAATAACATTGGCAGAGCTATCACCAGAATACCTAGGCATAAAAGTTATTGCTGCAGCACCAATCACCATAGTATCTAGGTGTGTGGATCCAACACCAGAGTAACGGGTGATGTAGGTCAAGGTTAGGGTGCACTGGCAGAACTGGGCAGAGAAGCCTGCTTGGTACTTGGATCAAGGCAGTGCTAGAAGATTTCCACTTTTGTGAGGATCAGACTTGCCCCCAAATTGAGAACCCCCCAATTTGGAACCCTCTGCAAGATTTCACCTCCCCTAGCTCACGTTCAGGCTGCCACTGATTCTGGAGGGGGAGGTCTGAGTACAGAACCGGGCTTGAAGCTTGCTGATGACTATGTACTACTGCCTAGTTTTGCCTGAATAATGGATGGGCCTCTCCTTCGGTGTGAGGCTCTGGAGCAAGGGGAGGAAAAGGGGGACAGTCGTCATGTCTGAAACAAACCACTTGGCCCAAGGAACTCGTTCAGACCCTTGAAACTAGGAGCCTGTCTTCTGAGGGGGATGAAGGCAGCAGAGCTATGCTCCAGGCTAAGTCTGAGGTCTGATCAGTGTCTCGTGTTTTGGGGGAATTGTATCGGGAATAGAAAAAGGCTTTAAATAAATGCATAGGAAAAACACATCCAGATGGGACTGTTCGACTACTGGCTGATTAGGGACTGTTGGTGGATTTGCTAGCTTCTCTAAGCAAATATAGGTCCCTTAGCAGCACTTGTTGGAACAGGGAAGCAGCAGGAATATTTAGCAGCTGCTGTGTACAGACAGGTACAGCGTGGCAAGGAGGGTGTTTCATGGTTTGGATGTGGTAGTTCTGCAGAGTGGCTGCAGCTAGATGCGAAAGCTTACCTGGTGAAGTGGTGTATGCTGCCCTCTGCTAGCGAACGGTGGAATGCCTTGCTGTTGAAGGCGGCTGGCAAGCCCTGTGTGTGTGGTAATGGTCTGTCAATGACTTGCCATAAATTAAAGCAGCTGAAAGGATTTTGCTTGATGTTTCCAGCGAGGTTCCTTTGAGTGAGAGCTGGCAGGTGAAGTTTCAGCCCCCAAAGGAAATGCTTGGAAACTCAAGAGTGACTGGAAAGAGAGGCTGAGCCTGGAGAGTCTGGGTGACCCGTCCAGCATTTGCACCAGGCAGTGGGTAACCGTGTTCTGTGCAGCTCTCAGAAGTATTTGCCCCAAGCCAGCTGGCAGTTCACCAGCTGGAGGTGGAGATTTGACTCCAGTTAAAAACTAAAACCCAACATTCAGCTGCTTTCTCTGATTATGCACGTCCTGCAAGTGATGGAGAGAGCAGCAGGAAGGGACCAGACCGCAAAGAGTTAACTCAGTGGCCAGGATTAGCAGGAGAGGGGATGGCCCTAGCCAAGTCACTGGGATGGCCCTCTGCAAAGTATGCATCCTTAGTGGGTCTGAGAAAGCCGGATGATAAAGTCTCAAGGAAGGGCATGAACAAGGAGAGCGTACAAGTGGGGAAAGAAGTAAACAGGCAGGCCAATTAATGAGACTCCTCAACTGATCATCCATTTCTCAGGCCCTGCTTCGGACAGGCACACAGAGAGGGTCTCCCTTGGAACAGAAAGTCCTGGAGAGAGCGGTGGGTGGGGCAGGTTTGCCATGTTCCACCAGCGATGGGTCACATGGGGATCATGCTTTGGGCTGGTGCTGGGGAGGTTTATCTTACCGGAGGTACTGATGAGGCACTGTAGTGCCTTCGCTCAGAGACCGACCCCTCCTGTCCTAACTAGAACTGTGTCTCCTCTTTCTGACAGCACCGGCAGCTCTTGAAGGACAGTTTCATGGTGGAGCTGGTAGAGGGGGCTCGGAAACTGCGCCACGTCTTTCTTTTCACTGACCTGTTCCTGTGCGCCAAGCTCAAGAAGCAGCTTGGAGGGTGAGGATTTTCCCGCTTGACACCCCATTTTCCAGTGCTTCACACCCTATATTCAGAGCAGTGGACGTGGCAGAATGTTAGTTCAGTGCATGCAGCTGCACCTAACTCAGCAAAGCTGCGGCCCATACAGCGAACATCGTACAGTAGCATTGTCCTTCAGATGAGACAGAGCCAAAATCCTGATCACTTCGGGGAGTTAACTACTGCCTGGCTACCTTCCTAAAAGCAGGAGTGCTAACTGTGGCATCCTGGACAAATTCCAGCTGGGGTCATTTAACTCTGCCTCCCTTCATTCCCCCTGCAGTTTCAGGTGTTGTTCTTCACTTCCTGCTACAGCCTGCGCTTAAGGTTACTCGCTATCTCCCTCTAGTGGCTGGATCTCACAAGGGTTTATGAGGCAGCTACAGCTTGTGAAAAACTTCTGCAGCAGGCAGCAGAGGCTCCTGCTTTTAGATCCAGAGGTCCCAGGTTCAGTCCTCTCTGCCAAAGACCCACCCAGAGGCATCGCATTATATGATCGTAAGCTCTTGTGCAGCTTGCTGCGTTCTGCCCCAGAGATGGCTGTATTTAAAGATACAGTCAAACCTCGCAATAACGCGCCCCGCCATAACGCGAAATCGCATATAACGCAATCACAGGTTGGCTCTCCTTTAAGGTATAATACAGTATGGTACTGTACCAATGGTCCCCAACACCATGGCAGGGGAGAGAAGCTGCAGCCCCGCACCTGCTGGGGACAGAGAATTCCGAGGCTGCTGGCACCGGTGCTTTCTGTCCCGCTTCAAGAGGAGCCACGGTTCCCCGCCTTCCAGGGACAGAGAGCACTGGTGCCCACAGCTGGAGTTCTCCGTTCCCGGCAGGCGGGGAGCCGCGGCTCCTTTTGAAGCGGGAGAGAAGCCGCGGCCCTGCGCCTGCCGGGGACGGAGAGCAGCGGCGCCCGCAGCCCCGGAGTTCTCTTGTCTCCGGCAGGCGGGGGGCCGCAGCTCCTCTCCCCTGCTGGGCACTAGGCACCAGGGGCACTAGGCAGTGCACCTCAATGCACCGCTTTGGGGACCACTGAAAAACTGACTGGTTTGAAACCCCGCTATACCGCGACCCCGCATTTAGCGCGATGGAATTTTTTGGATCCCAAAGGTCGCGTTATAGCGGGGTTTCACTGTATCACTGTATTTGGGAAGTGCTTTGGGATGCTTAAGAGTGAGCACTGGATTAAAAAAAATAAAATCTACGGGCAGCACACTGTACATAGCATTGTAGTGGGTATTGGCTCCTTCAAGATTCATTGCTGGAAAATAGACCTACCCCAGCTGTGCTTCCATCTCAGGGATTACAGTGAGGTTGAGCCTGTTTCACTGTCTTGTAACCTGCAGTGCTGAAACCACCAGGGGGGAAAGCATGGAAGGAGCAGTGTGAGCTGATGGAGTGCAAGCTTGTTTAAAGCCCTGTCCCCTCTTCTTTTCAGGAAAAGCCAGCAGTATGATTGTAAATGGTACATTCCACTCACAGACCTCAGCTTCCAAACTGTGGATGAGTCCGAGGCAGTGCCCAACATCCCACTCGTGCCTGACGAGGAGCTGGATGCCATGAAGATCAAGATCTCCCAGATGAAGAATGACATCCAGCGAGAAAAGGTAATGGCAGGTGGAGCCGTCTTCCCCAAGCCCGGGGTGCATGTTGTGTCCCAACGTGGAAGTGGGATGCTGCTGGGGGGTGGGGGTAACTCACTTCCAGAGTTTGTTTGGACAGGTAATGCTGCTAAGCTACGGCACTTGTTTCTGACATGCAGTGGAACTAAACTTTTGGTTACGCATGTAGTGGTTGGGCAGGCAGCGATAGCCAGGCATGATGCATTATCCCTTGTGTGATAGTGTCCTCTGGGCATCCAGGAGTAACAAAGCATCCAGCAGCTAGGCGTTGAATGTTCTCATGGTGTTGGCAGGCCCTGCTCATGGTGCTATGTCTTTGTATACACTTACTGTCGAAGGAGGAATTTGGAGGAATGGGGTAGCTTTTGTGCCGAGGGCACATGAGAGTGGATAAAATGTGATGAGCCTGTTTTTCAGAGATTTCAGCTCTCGGATATCTAAGCACGAGCCTGGGTGTGGCTTTGGTCACATATAAAGATACCTCTGAATTTTCACCATATCAGCAGTGCCTTCTAAGTGTGTTTGAAGCCTAGCGGATTTGGATGCATAAGCAGGTCTATAGATAAACATGTCAACCTCTTTCACTGTAGGCGCTGTAGTTCTAATGTTGTCCCCTCTTCATTTGCTAGACATGCATTTTGTTTGGCCACCTGTGAAGGGAAGAGGGGGATAGATCAGAAAATTGAGTCAAATCTCCTCCTCCACATTGATTCTGGCATGAGACCACCATAATGTGGTCTAATGAGGGACTTCAATCACCCTGACATCTGCTGGGAGAGCAGCACAGCAGTGCATAGACAATCCAGGAAGTTTTTGGAGAGTGTTGGGGACAACTTCCTGTTGAAACTACTGGAGGAACCAACCCGGGGCTGTTCTCTTCTTGACCTGCTGCTTTCAAACAGGGAAGAATTGGTAGGGGAAGCAGAAGTGGGTGGCAACCTGGGCAGCAGTGCCCATGAGACGGTTGAGTTCAGGATCCTCACAAAAGGAAGGAAGGAGAGTAGCAAAATATGGAGCCTGGACTTCAGAAAAGCAGACTTTGACTCCCTCAGGGAACTGATGGGCAGGATCCCCTGGGAGGCCAATACAAGGGGGAAAGGAGTCCAGGAAAGCTGGCTATATTTTAAAGAAGCCTTATTGAGGGTGCACGAACAAACCATCCCGATGTTCAGAAAGAATAGCAAATATGGCAGGCGACCAGCTTGGCTTAACAGTGAAATCTTCAGTGAGCTTATACACAAAAAGCAAGCTTACAAGAAGTTGAAACTTGGACAGATGGCTAGGGAGGAGTATAAAAATATTGCTTGAGCATGCAGAGGTGTAATCAGGATGGCCAAAACACAACTGGAGTTGCAACTAGCAAGGGATGTGAAGGGTAACAAGAAGGGTTTCTACAGGTATGTTAGCAACAAGAAAAAGGTCAGGGAAAGTGTGGGACCCTCAATGAATGGGGAGGCAACCTAGTGACAGACGATGTGGAAAAAGCTGAAGAACTCAATGCTTTTTTTGCCTCGGTCTTCACAACCAATGTCAGCTTCCACACTGCTGTCCTGGGCAACACAGTATGGGGAGGAGGCGAGCAGCCCTCAGTGGTGAAAGAACAGGTTGAGGACTATTTAGAAAAGCTGGACATGTACAAGTCAATGGGTCCAGATCTAATGCAGCCGAGGGTGCTGAGAGAATTGGCTGATGTGATTGCAGAGCCATTGGCCAATATCTTTGAAAACTTGTGGCAATCGGAGGAGGTCTCAGACAATTGGAAAAAGGCAAATATAGTGGTCATCTTTTAAAAAGGGAAGAAGGAGAATCCAGGGAACTACTGACCTGTCAGCCTTACCTCAGTCCCTGGAAAAATCATAGAGCAGGTCCTCAAGGAAACCATTTTGAACCACTTGGAAGAGAGGAAGATGATCAGGAACAGTCAACATGGATTCACCAAGGACAAGTCCATGCCTGACCAACCTGATTGCCTTCTATGATGAGATAACTGGCTCTGTGGATAATGGGGAAAGCAGTGGACGTGATATATCTTGACTTTAGCAAAGCTTTTGATACGGTCTTCCACAGTATTCTTGCCAGCAAGTTAAAGTAGTATGGATTGGATGAATGGTCTATAAGGTGGATAGAAAGCTGGCTAGATTGTCAGGCTCAATGGGTAGTGATCAATGGATCTATGTCTAGTTGGCAGCCAGTATCAAGCAGAGTACCCCAGGGGTCGGTCCTGGGGCCAGTTTTGGTCAACATCTTTATTAATGATCTGGATGATGGGGTGAATTGTACCCTCAGCAAGTTCACAGATGACACTAAGCTGCAGGGAGAAGTAGATATGCAGGAAGGTGGGGATAGGGTCCAGAGTGACCGAGACAAATTGGAGGATTGGGCCAAAAGAAATCTGAGGAGGTTCAACAGGGACAAGTGCAGAGTCCTGCACTTAGGACGGAAGAATCCCATGTACGGCTACAGGCTGCGGACCAACTGGCTAAGCAGCAGTTCTGCAGAAAAGGACCTGCGGATTACAGTGGACAAAAAGAAGGTTAACGGCATATTGGGCTGCATTAGTAGGAACATTACCAGCAAATTGAGGGAAGTGATTATTCAGCACTGGGTGAGGCCATATCTGGAGTATTGCGTCCAGTTTTGCCCCCCCCCCCCCACTACAGAAAGGATGTGGACAAATTGGAGGGAGTCCAGCGGAGGGCAACGAAAATGATCAGGGGGCTGGGGCACATGATTTATGAGGCTGAGGG
Organism: Mauremys reevesii; assembly: GCF_016161935.1. NCBI lineage: Eukaryota > Metazoa > Chordata > Testudines > Geoemydidae > Mauremys > Mauremys reevesii. The sequence continues at coordinate 20,554,889 of NC_052640.1, read as the reverse complement.
AACTGAGCTTGTTTGGTCTGCAGAAGAGAAGAGTGAGGGGGGATTTGATAGCAGCCTTCAACTACCTGAAGCAGGTTCCAAAGAGGATGGAGCTAGGCTGTTCTCTGTGGTGACAGATGACAGAATAAGGAGCAATGGTCTCAAGTTACAGTGAGGGAGGTCTAGGTTGGATATTAGGAAACACTATTTCACTAGGAGGGTGGGGAAGCACTGGAATGGGTTACCTAGGGAGGTGGTGGAATCTCCATCCTTAGAGGTTTTTAAGGCCCAGCTTGACAAAGCCCTGGCTGGGATGATTTAGTTGGTGTTGGTCCTGCTTTGAGCAGGGGGTTGGACTAGATGACCTCCTGAGGTCCCTTCCAACCCTAATCTTCTGTGATTCTCTCTCTGTTCTCTAGAGGGCTAACAAGGGCAGCAAGGTCATTGAGAGGTTGAAAAAGAAGCTGTCTGAGCAGGAATCTCTGCTGTTGCTGATGTCTCCCAACATGGCTTTCCGGGTTCACAACCGGAACGGCAAGGTAAGCTGCTCCACGGGTGTCTCTGGGGCCTTGCATACAGGACCAAGAATGAGGCGTAAGGGGCGGGGGTTGTGTGCATGTGCGTGTCACAGTGCCCCACCCAAGGGAATCGGATCTGCTCAAGCATTCATCAGTTTGTAATTCTCTCGTCATCCAGTGGCTCATCTGAAAATAGTCTCCAAGCTGCAGATGTCCAGCCTGTGCCACGCTGAAGGCCATGTTGGCAACTTACCAGGAGCCCAAGGGTTAATTTGCATGTACATTTGCATTTTTTAAAATAATATCAGAAATTCACCCCTCACTCTACTATCTGCCTGTGCTTGGATCCAACCAGATGGGGTGGGAACTGCATCACTTCCCCTGGGATAAAGCCCCACAGCTGCTGCGCCATAGCCTCATCCTTTAGTAAAGTTGCAGGGGGAGGGTACTCATAGGTCTAATTTCATGGCTGTAGACTTCATTGGCCCCCTAGTGCTAACAGACTATGGAGATGCTCTCTTAGCTAGTGGGAGAGGCTCATGGGGTTAGATTTATCTCCAGTGATGTATGTGTGGGGTTATTGGTGACTGTGGTATCTGCATGTACTCGGCAATGGATCGTTTCAAGATCTAGTCACCAGCATTTTCTTCAGCTCATTTCGAAGGCATTTTGGCATCTGTTTCCTTAGCCACACATCTACCTAATCTCCATGGCATGCACTATTGGCTGGCCTGGCCAGAGTAGACAGCAGTCATGGAAGCTCATGCTGCCACAGTCCCAGCGGCCATTAACAGGGTGGTCCTTTGAAGAAGCCCAGGCTGCAGGTGTCCTCAGCAGCGTGCCTTCAGCACCAGCAAGAGGGCGTTCACAGTGCCAGGGTCCCGGCACTGCACGGCCAAAGCAGTGCTGGGAGGAAGCTGGCAGGTGTGCAAGTGGGGTCTGGATCCAGTAACTCTCACTGGGAGGTGGTGAGTCAGAATGACGTGTTCCTTGTTCCCCTGTCTCTTCCTGCATAGAGTTACACATTCCTCATCTCGTCGGACTACGAACGGGCAGAGTGGAGAGAGAACATCCGGGAGCAGCAGAAGAAATGTGAGTGTCCCTTGGCCAATCAGAGCCCTTGTCTTAGTGCGTTCTAGAGACCATCCAGCTGGGTAACCTCCGCGCATATGCCCCTCTACCCTGCCAGGGAGAAGGAGTCAGGGAAGGGATTGTCCAACCTTCCCCTATCCCAGGGAGTTAGCCAGAAGTGGGGAATGGCCCCCTGCCACAAGGAGAAGGAGATGTGTGAATATCCAGGAGACAACACGGATGAATTTATTTTCTTCTCCTGCCCTGTCACTGCAGTTGAAGCCAGTGGAGGTGCTTTTGCTCCCAGCCCCTAGATGTGAATGTCTGGGAGCTAGGGCACAGGGAGAGCTCTCCCCAATGGAATCATTTCTCCCATTGACCTGCCAAAACCAGAGTCGTCTGCCCTTCTGGGGCAGTGAAAGGCCCATCCTGTTCCCCTGGCCTTTGCCTGAAGGGAGTGCTTTATTTTTGGAGAGGGGTTGGCTATCGCTCTATCAGGTGAGAAGAGTCTTTCTTTCATTCTGTGTGCAAGATCCAGAGACTAGTCATAGGACAAGTGAGCCCCTGCATGTGACTGGGCTGAAGCCTCCTGACAGTATGACCAAGGGGCCTGTGCTTGAGCCAGGGTTCCTTCCAACCACAGAAATGCTCCCTTATACCATCTGCTAGCATTGCCCTAGAAGCTTCCGTAAGTACCCCCTGCCTGGGCTTGGGGGAGTGTCCATGGAGCTCTGTGCTCTGGGCAGATACCATTCCCTCTCTGAATTTCCTTGACAGGCTTTAAAAGCTTTTCACTCACGTCCGTGGAGCTCCAGATGCTGACAAACTCCTGCGTCAAGCTTCAGACCGTCCACAACATCCCCCTCACCATCAATAAAGAAGGTGAGAGCGGTTGTCGGTGCCCTCGTGTGGAAGAGCTACAGTCATAACCCAGCCCCTGCCTTTCCTTTACATCCCGCTTGTCCTGCTCTTACCATTCAGGCCTCAAGGCAGCTGTGAGTGGATGGTCTTGTAAAACAGTCCCGATTCTGACCACACTTGAACCCTGAACAACCCAGCTCTGCTGCAGCTAGTTGCTGTAGGAAGATTTGATTGCCCCCAGAAGCTTGCTCTGAGTAGACAAGATGCAGCAAGCAGAGGGAGCGGGCAGGGGAGGGTCTGCTCAAAGGTTCCAGAGTTATTCAGTCCCACAGTATAAATACATACAACCTGTGGAATGTTTGCAGTTCACTTTCTCCCCCACTGCTCCTTTGACAATGAATTCCTGCCCATCCCCTGTGGCTTTTCTCCATCTCCCCCATTGTTATTGGGTGGATTCTCATATTACTTCAGTCGTTATTGTTCCTTTTACTTTCCCCCATCATTCAATGGCCTGAAGTCCCTCCCCCTGTCCTCCTACCACTAACCCCCTAGCCATTGTACCGACAGCAGCTCTGGCCACTAGCCCCACTCCTTCCTCCTGGAGTCCAGCCCCTCTGCTTCCCTGGCACATGGATGTCTGCGGGATTCTCTCTTAGATATATTCTTTAGAATGTGATTTAAAAATGAACAGGCTGGGCATGAGAAAAAGGGGTGAAGTATCCACAGTCCTGCCTATGACTGAGACAGGGTAGGATTTTCAGATGGCATGTTTGTGGTGGGGGAGCTGCTCTGTTCTGTTGAGCTGTCTCCATCCTCCTCAGCTGGAGGCATGAGTGTGAAATTATTTTCAGCTGACTTGTTGAAATTCTTGGAGTGCGTGTTTGACGGGGAGGGCGTTTATAATGAAATGATGAGTGCTACTCCTGAGGCAGCAAAAAGGAGAAATGAAGCAAATGTAGGGAGGCAAAGTGTTGGAGATGCTGGGAGCATGTTTGTGCTGGTTCTCAGTGAGTAGATTTGCAGAGTGGTGCATGTCAGTGTGATGGGGAGTTTGCAGACACGAGTCCAGTATTCAGAAATGCAGCCTGTACATAATCGCTGTGCATCACATGGTTTCTCTGTAAGAGTCCGGGGCGTGGGCAGTCTGGCCTACTGGTCGTTACTGGGCTGGTGTCATGAAGCCAAGGGCTGCCCACAAGGCGGTAGTTGGAAAGCAGGGATCAGAGTAGGTGCAAGAACTGAAATAAATAGGCAAGAGTGAGGGTCAGAGTCGGGCCAGGGGCAGAGACTCAGGGTCAGGAATAGTTACCAGACTGGAGTCAGGAGGCAAGAGTCAGCGACAGGCCGGAGTCGGAGGCCTAAGGTCAGACAGCAAGGCAAGGTCTGGAGCTGCAGCAAGGCAGGATTCTGCCTGCTTGCTCAGGCAACTTGTTGGAGCACCTCTAGGGCTAAGTAGTAACCGTGGGCCAATCAGACGGCCGCAGGGTGCTGTTGCTCTGAACACTTTGGGCGGTACTTCCTGCCGCACCTAAGCTCCACAGTGCTCCTAGGCTGCAGCTCTGCCTGGTGACCTGCTGGTGATGGGGGAATGTCAGCTGCCCCAGGCTCCACAGACCCAGGTTCTAGTCCCGCAGATCCTTACAATCTCTGACTCTTATGCCAGGCCAGTGTTAAAGGGATGCCAGCAGCTTAAGACTCACTCTTCTGTCTGAAAAGTTTTACCTACTGTGGTTACAAGTAACAGCTAAAATCAGTGTCGCTGACAGATTGGAGAGAAAATCCTCAACGGAGAGATAAGAAAAGCTGAGTCGGATCTAAGTTTTTCCCTACTCTGCCATTCCACTCTGACTGAAATTCCTTCACTGCTCTGTACCTGTTTCCTCTGCAATCCTTGTCTGTCTCGCCTATTAAGATTAGAAGTTCTTTGAGACAGGAACTCTCACTTATTCTGTAGCGTGCCCAGCTCACTGGGGCCCTGATCTCACTTAGGACCAGCAGGTGCTGCTGTAATATAAAAATACTTTTCAGTTTTCCTTTGTGCCGTTGACAGCCCTTTGTGTATCGTCAATTTCGCTTCTTTACCCGCATAGTCAGTTGGTTTCTTCTGTTGTTTGGGACTTTCACAGCAATGCTGGGAGAGATGAAAAATTTAAAAATAATGAAGTATGATTGTAAAAACTCCAGAATTGTCAAGAGGAGTCTGGGAAAGGAGTGGTACCTGGAGCAACTTACAACTCCTTTCTTAAAAAAACCTGACTAGATGTCATGTTCCTGCTACCGGGATTAGACACTTCATCTTCCACTCTGCAATCTCTGTGATGTAAATCTCCTCCTTCTTCCCCTTTGCCACCTCTGTGAAGCTGAACTAAAATGTCTTGGGTCTTTTGTACAGATGACGAATCGCCCGGGCTCTATGGATTCCTGAATGTCATTGTTCATTCTGCCACGGGGTTCAAGCAGAGCACAAGTGAGTTGCAGATCTGTGACGTGCAAGTGGGGCTCTGTTAGGGCCAAAGGACAAGAACGGGGTACTCTGGGCATGGAGACGTCAGTTTGGGGATACAGGGTTTGGTGAAGAGTCAGTTTGGGTGATTGGGAGTGGGGGATTAGTGTACATTTAGGGGATGCTGACTAGCTTTTTGTAGGGATAAAAGCTCTCAAATAGACCAGGCTCCAACACAAATCGTTTCACTCTTACCCTATTTTCTGTCATTTTTCTTACTGTATGTGCTGCTTACCCAACAGTTCATGGGTAAATCGGCTCTTGCTCCCTCATTGCCCATTTTCCAACCCTGTTTGATCCTGCAGTGAAATCTCAAAGCTCAATCCCTGATCTCACAGTAACAACATCTATGGTAATAAACACTGGATTAGGAGTTCACTGGCGGATCAAGCAGGAGGCAAAGCTGAGCAGTGTGTGGGGTGGGGAGAGCGTCCTTGTTAAAATACACACACACGCTTTCTGCAGCAGCTAAGGTAACTCGGGAAGATCCCAATCCAATTTCCACTGAAGTCAGTGGGGTCTTCCTTTGGGCTCTGCTGAGCATTGGAATGGACCCTAGCTTCCAGGGCGCCCACGTTTCTCTCTCTCTCTCTGTAACTGCACACAAAAACAAATCTAAGAAAAGGGGAGACAAAGTGCCCTTTCTGCTAAGCGACAGAAATGCACCTTCTGGCTGAATTGAGGAATGTGTGCCAGTACCAGGGAGGACGCATTAAGGGCCTCTCTGTGCTAAGGACACTTACGCTGCTGTGGTTACACCAGCGTAATTACACCCATGCTATGTAGCTGCAAACCCATAGTGTAGACCCATTGCACAGTGTAATACAGGCCATGCACCAGCACAGGGTAAGCTGCATTACACAGCCCGTCTACATTGATTGTTTGCACTGGTGTAGCTACATTGGTTCCAGTGTCCTCCGTATAGAGAGGCCTTTAGGTGAGAAAGCATCTAGGAAGAAATGCTTATAGAAAAAGATTGTGGTCATCTTAACTGATTCTGTGTCTCGCCTCCAGACCTGTACTGCACATTGGAGGTGGATTCCTTTGGATATTTTGTGAACAAAGCTAAGACCAGAGTGTACAGGGACACTACGGAGCCCAATTGGAATGAGGTGGGTATGGATAGTTCTTCATGTGATTTATCAGACATGCTGGGCCTTGTTTATCCCCTCGGGGCAGAACATTTGCAAATGAAGTGGCTGTTTGGTTTGCAATCTGTACTGCATGACCTGGACCCTTCTCACATGTGCAGCACATCTGGTTCCCGTCGTTTCCTCTGGGCTCTCACCATTTGTAGGAGGTTTTAATCTTTGGAGACTCACTGATGAAATGAATGTGTCAGCAGCAGATGCCCTTTGCGTGATCAGCCAGCTGATTGTACTGCCCGTGTGTGTGTGTGTGTATGTGTGTGTGTACTTTAAAAAAAAAAAAAATCTCTGGCAATACACTGAATAAGGAAGTATTTTTCGAAGGGGAGGGTACAGTTATAAACTTAGCTTTCAGCATCCTGCTTCTTTATAGCAGGCGTATTTTAAACCTAGTGTAATTAAACACAAGAAATACAGGACCATCTATTTCTTTCAGTGGTTCACCACTACAATATATTGAAACTTGACCAAGGGACACCTCCAGAGTGTCCCCCAAGTGGGCTCAGTACTGTTCTGCTTGATCTCTCTTTAAGACCCACTCCATTAGATGAGAGATCGTTGTCAGTCCCTTGAGTGGTCCCTTCAGATTCTGTACAGCCTCACTGAAACCAGTCAAATATCCAAAAGAATCTATCTCCTTGCTAACTAATTGCTGCTCTTCCCCTTCTCCTTCCCCTTGCTGCAGGAGTTTGAGATCGAGCTGGAGGGATCGCAGACCCTACGGATTCTGTGCTATGAAAAATGCTATAATAAAACCAAGCTCACCAAAGAAGATGGAGAGATCACAGATCGAATCATGGGGAAAGGCCAGATCCAGGTAGGGCTTGCTGTTATCCATTCCTAAGCCCTGCGCTAGGATAAACAATGGAGCTTTTGAATCCTGGAGCTCCCTTGTCTCTGCTAGAGAATGCGCCGAATTCTGGAAGTCAGGCAGCCAGGTTGGGGATTCTTTGAGACACAGCTGGGAGGTTAAAATGTGACACTGGCCCTTTTTATACTCCTCTGGCCCCAGCGTTGGTGGCATTCTGCAGGGGGTTTATTGTTGGAGAGAATTGGGTGATTCATCTTCTGTCATGTCTCAAATCCTCCCCGGAGAATTCATGGTCACAGCTCAAAGTCACTGAGGCCTGTGTGCTCCATTTGCACGGGGAAAGAGAGAGTGAGGAGAGTGGCTTTGTGTGTGAGACATGACGGTGGCCTCTATCAGTCCAGAGAAAATGCTATCTGCCCTACAGTACATGCCGTGAGTGTACTGATGTGATGGTAAAACCAAGCAGGACATACCTGTTGCCCTGACAACAGCCATGTTCAGAACTTTGTGTCCATAACAACAGGGTACATCTAAGATTTAAATGGGCTGTTTGACCTCTTCTTCATTGAGAAGCAGCGTGTAGCATTTCTGTGTGTTTTGCAAGTACCAGAGGGTTGGAGAGATGATGGGTTGGCAGCAAAAGGGGCTGATGCTCCCAGAGAATTCATAGAATCATAGTACTTAAGATCAGAAGGGACCATTATGATCATCTAGTCTGACCTCCCACAAGATGCAGGCCACAAAAGCTGACCCACCCACTCCTGAAATAATTCTCTCCCTTGACTCAGCTGTTGAAGTCCCCAAATCCTGATTTAAAGACTTCAAGTAGCAGATAATCCTCCAGCAAGCGACCCCTGCCCCATGCTGCGGAGGAAGGCGAAAAACCTCCAGGGCCACTGCCAATCTACCCTGGAGGAAAATTCCTTCCTGACCCCAAATATGGCGATCAGCTGAACCCCGAGCATGCGGGCAAGACTCTCTAGCCAGACACTCAGGAAAAAGACTTTCAATATCCCAACATTGACCCTCGGTACTAATTACCAGTGGTCGCACGTTATTGACCTATTGACTAAATCACGTTATCCTATCAAACCATTCCCTCCATAAACTTATCAAGCTTAATCTTAAAGCCAGAGAGGTCCTTCGCCCCCACTGTTTCCCTCGGTAGGCTGTTCCAGAATTTCACTCCCCTGATGGTTAGAAATCTTCGTCTAATTTCAAGCCTAAACTTCCCAACTGCCAATTTATATCCATTTGTTCTCGTGTCCACATTAGTACTGAGCTGAAATAATTCCTCTCCCTCCCTGGTATTTATCCCTCTGATTATATTTAAAGAGAGCAATCATATCTCCTCTCAACCTTCTTTTGGTTAAGGAAAACAAACCGAGCTCCTCAAGTCTCCTTTCATACGACAGGCTTTCCATTCCTCGGATCATTCTAGTGGCCCTTCTTTGTACCCGTTCCAGTTTGAATTCATCCTTCTTAAACATGGGAGACCAAAACTGCACACAGTACTCCAAATGAGGTCTCACCAACCCCTTGTATAACGGGACTAGCACCTCCTTATCTCTACTAGAAATACCTCGCCTAATGCATCCCAAGACCGCATTAGTTTTTTTAACGGCCACATCACATTGCCGACTCATAGTCTTCCTGCGATCAACCAGGACTCCGAGGTCCTTCTCCTCTTCCGTTACTTCCAACTGGTGCGTCCCCAGCTTATAACTAAAATTCTTGTTAGTCATCCCTAAATGCATAACCTTACACTTCTCACTATTGAATTTCATCCTATTACTAATACTCCAGTTTACAAGGTCATCCAAATCTCCCTAGAGGATATCCCGATCCTTTTCCGAATTGGCAATACCTCCCAACTTTGTGTCATCCGCAAACTTTATCAGCCCACTCCTACTTTTGGTTCCAAGGTCAGTGATAAATAGATTGAATAAGATCGGACCCAAAACCGAACCTTGAGGAACTCCACTGGTAACCTCCCTCCAGCCCGACAGATCACCTTTCAATACGACCCGCTGCAGTCTCCCCTTTAACCAGTTCCTTATCCACCTCTGGATTTTCATTTCGATCCCCATCTTTTCCAATTTAACCAGTAATTCTTCATGCGGTACCGTATCAAACGCCTTACTGAAATCAAGATATATTAGATCCACCGCATTTCCCTTGTCTAAAAAATCTGTTACTTTCTCAAAGAAGGAGATCAGGTTGGTTTGGCATGATCTACCTTTCGTAAAACCATGTTGTAATTTGTCCCAATTGCCATTGACCTCAAGGTCCATAACTACTCTCTCCTTTAATATTTTTTCCATGACTTTACATACTACAGATGTTAAACTAACAGGCCTGTAGTTACCCGGGTCACTGTTTTTCCCCTTCTTGAAAATAGGAACTATATTAGCTAATCTCCAGTCAAACGGTACAACCCCCGAGTTTAGAGATTCGTTAAAAATTATCGCTAACGGGCTTGCAATTTCACTCGCCAATTCCTTTAATATTCTAGGATGAAGATTATCCGGGCCGCCTGATTTACTACCATTAAGCTGTTCAAGTTTGGCTTCTACCTCAGATACTGTAATTTCCAACCCCGCACCTTCATTCCCATCAGTCACTCTGCCACTATTCCTAAACCCTTCATTAGCCTCATTAAAGACCGAGGCAAAATATTTGTTTAGATATTGCGCCATGCCTAGTTTATCCTTAATCTCCACTCCGTTTACAGTTTTAAGCGGTCCCACTTCTTCTTTCTTGGTTTTCTTCCTATTTATATGGCTAAAAAACCTTTTACTATTGGTTTTAATTCCCTTCGCAAGGTCCATCTCTACCCGGCTTTTGGCCTTTCTCACTGCATCCCTACACCCTCTGACCTCAATAAGGTAGGTTTCTTTGCTGATCCCTCCCATCTTCCACTCCTTGTATGCTTTCTGTTTTTTCTTAATCACCCCTCTGAGACGCTTGCTCATCCAGCTCGGTCTAAAACTGCTACCTAAGGACCGTTTTCCCTTTTCTCGGGATACAGGCTTCTGACAGCTCCTGCAACTTCAACCTGAAATAATCCCAGGCGTCTTCCGCCTTTTAGATCCCTAAATATGTTAGTCCAATCCACTTCCCTAACTAGTCGCCTTAATTTAGTAAAGTTAGCCCTTTTGAAATCGTAAACCTTAGTCTCAGATGCAATTTTGTTTATCCTTCCATTTATTTTGAACCGAATTAGCTCATGATCACTCGAGCCAAGGTTGTCCCCTACAACCATTTCCTCAACAAGGTCCTCACTACTCACCAAAACCAAATCTAAAATGGCATCCCCCCTCATCGGTTCAGCTACTACTTGATGAAGGAATTCATCAGCTATCACGTCTAGGAAAAGCTGAGCCCTATTATTATTACTAGCATTTGTTCCCCAATCTATATCCGGGAAGTTAAAGTCTCCCATGATCATACAGTTCCTATTAGTATTTACCTCCTTAAAAACATTAAGCCATTAAGCTGTTGCAGGATGGGGGCAGGTTGAACATGTTGTATTATTCCCTCTCCTCCTCCGAGTCTCTTCCCTTCTTTCCTAAAATAACCACTCTGCTGGGATCTATGGTTGATAAGAATTGTTATGGGCTGATTTATTTATTTTTTTTACCAGGTCACTGAATGCTCCTTTTTAAAATCAGGAAATACTCCTAATATAACAAAAGAAAGTAGTGGGGATAAACTTGTGGAAATTGTGATTAGTGATGTCAGCATTTGCGCCTTTTGCTATTTTGAATATTTGTTTTCTTTCAAGACTTTTCCAGAGGCTTTTGGTTTATGTCGTTGTTTTCACTTAATAGCCTCTGGAGCTTTGTGATGTCATTATCCAGGTCAAAGTCTGCCCTCGGTTGAGATGAACACTGTTCCGTGGAAGCCAGTGGGAGGGGGGTGAGCTTTTCCACAGGCTCCTTGAGCCTAGCCAGCCTGGCCTCTCGGAACAGTCAGAGTCACGTCCACATCCTCCCATTGAAAAACTAGGAAAAAAATTATTTTGGCTAAAACCACCATGTGTTCTAAACCATTTATTATAAACCATTTATTATTATTGTAAATCTGCAACTTCCCACTACTGGTATTTGTGACTCACCAAATTCTGTGTAGCAGAGACAAAGACAATGAGCTTAGGAGACTGTGAAATTTTTATTAGCTCTGTCTGTTACATAATGGTAGAGGAGGAATGAAGGCTGTAAATTGTCCATGTGTGCAGAAAATTGTAGAGGCTTCCAAGAACAGGCAGCAGTTTAATGGCTCCCATTGCTCATATGTTCCTTTCCTATGGAATGTTTTACCTACCTCTTCTACGTCCACATGTAAGAGCTTTATTATTGGTTGTAGACTCCAACTTTTCCCCAGATTTTATGAGCCTCAGAACTTTATTGTGAGTGTGCTGCTTGTGAACCTAGCAGGAAAATCCCCCTCCTAGGGCCCCTTCTTTCTGTCCTCGGAAGGGCAGCAAGCCGAACAGCTCTTTAACGCCCTGTGTATGCACAGACATGCCTACCTACCATGTCAGATGCACTGATAAATGAAGTGGCGACAGAAGATGTGCTTCTGCAGCATTTCTCAAATGCAGCCACTGTGGCTGCATGTGGCCACCAGTGGCTTTTCTTGTGGCCACAGCCTTCTAGGCAGTGCTATGGGAAAGGGTGCAAAGCAGTGGTCCCTCCCACAGGGCCACCAGCAGGGGTTGGACCCTGCCCCCCTCTGGAGAGACAAGTGCTGGAGAAGCGGGCAGCTAGTGAGTTTCCTGGGGATGGTAGGGCCAGGCTCCAGCCCTGGTGTGGGGGCAGGCAGCAGGCTCTGGCCACGGGCCTCCAATCCCCAGCTGTGGGGCTCACACCCCCATCGCCCTGGGCCCCGCTGCCTCCGCCAGCCCATCATGTTTCCTTCCCCCACTTACCCCCTACCGACCTCCCCATCCAAGGCTTAATTTGTCCCCGGGCTTGCCAGGACTGAGCAAGTCTGCTGCTGTGAAAAGTGATATTTATATGTTTGTTAATAGCACTTTTCACAGCAGCAGACTTACTAGCTAGCAAGTCTTTTTAAAAAAGCAAGCAAAAACCCCAAAGTAACAACAACAACAAAGACAAGAACCCGCAGAGCACCTTATTTGTGTTTCTATTCTGTTCAGGGCCAGTAAAGACTAGCGACGACGACGTTATTTTATTACTGAGTCTGCAAAATGTTTCAATAAATTACAATGATTTGGCTGTGTATATGAGCATGTTTATTTCTTTTTCCTAAAGTTAATTAAGTATTTTAGGAAAAATTTGTCAGCGCAGCCACCAGCAAAAGTTGGTCGCACTTTAAGGTCCCCCAAAAATGTGTTGTGAGAACCCCTGTTCTAGGCCACAGTGCAGGGATGGGGGACGGTGTCAGGATATTGTTTCTTACCTTAGCAGGGAACTCCTGGTTTAGTTACATGGAGACTGTCAGCTCCACTCATCTCTAGCTAAGATTTTTTCCCTCTCCATTCGGCCCTTTTGCCCTCTGGATTTTGCCCTTCTCCATCTGGCAGACTCATTTCCCTGCGTCTCTAGCTCTGCAGGAATTAACATGGATGCCTTTTGTTTACGCTTCTGCCTCTGCATCCGGGTGAGTGAGGATGTCAGCGAAAATATGCCCAGCCCTGGGATAGGCTGCAAGAGTGAATGGACGCTGTGCACTGTGATCCAGCTCCTAAAACCAGTACAGTTCTGAACAATAGTTATTTTCTCTGCATGAGCAGCTCAGACAAGCCCAACCCTCTTTTCCCCCCAAAACAGTGCTGGAAGATGTGGGGGTGGGGGTGGGGAGGAGGATGTGACCTTAGAGCCCAAATATTCTGATGCCCTGACAGCGGTTTGCCAATATTCCTCCGTTGCCATGCAAGACCATCACCCTTATCTGTTTCGTTATCTGGGCTGGCTTGTTGAATTGCACAGGGCTATCTCCCTTCCTCTCTCTGTTATTTAGACCTACAGATAAATGTTTTTCATGCAAAACTAACAGTCACAGGCTGCAGCCCCTAAGATCCACCTCCAAAACCATTTACACACTCAAGTTAATTTCAGAAGCTTGACCATGCGGAACAGCATCTCAGCAATGAAAAGAGGGTGGAAATGAAGAAACCTCTGGGTCATGCCTAAAGGGCAATGGGGGAGGGGTTAACATGTCAGTGGTGAGCTCTAGGAAGAATGGGTCCAGGCAGGACTGGGTACTTCCAGAACTAAGGAGCCACAGACAATACAGTTTCCCATTAGTTACAATTAGAAATCGCTGGAGTGTGAAACTGCCATGGAAATTCAAGAAAGGGAGGAAGTAATATGAATAAATAACGTAAAATGCACTAACCTGAAAGGAGGCGTTTCTTGTTTCCTCCGCTTCCCTCTTCCATCGATTCCTCTTTCAGTCCTTCTTCGTTCTTCCCTTTCTGTATCTTTCCTTTGCTCTTTCTCTGAAAAGCCAATGCACTGTGTGTTGGGTTACTGAGCCAGACCAGAGCCTCTTCTCCTGAGTCCCTGGCTTACCTTCCCCACCACCCCATGTCCTGCTGTGTCTCTGCCACGGGCCTCTTTCCCCTGCATTCCTAATTTGGGTCTCTTCTCCTTTTGCCTGACCCATGAGGTACTAAGTGCCCTCAGCTCCCATTTCCACCACTTTCTCCTCCTCCTCTTCCTCCTTGTTGTCATCATTTTTACTTAAATGGGTGCCACGGCTCCTCGGCTGCTTCTGGGCCGGGGTCCTTCCTGCAGAAATCCCTGTTGTGCTGAGCTGGTTTGTGCTGTTGTGATCTGTGCAGGCTGTAGAGAGGAATTTGCTTGGCTCATTTGCATTTCACTTTATAGCTCACCACAAGGAACACCAAGGAACAGGCAGCTGTGAAACTCAACGGGGCAATAGAGCAGTTCTGTTCACACTGCAGCTGAATATTTGCTAGCAACAGCAGAGTTTAAAGGTGGTCCTGGCCTGCTTTCCCTGAGCAATGAGGAGAACTATGCCAGACTCTGCTATAGACTGTCTTTCCTACCTCATAGGAGAGAGTCTGTAGCAGGTCTGCCCTTGTCCTCTTTGGTTGTGGAAACATGCCAGACACACGTTTTGACTGATTCAGGAGATGTGTGGAGAGATCCCTGGGTATTAAACCAAGTTTAATGAAAGTTGCACCCAGTCTGAAATCATGGCAGAGGCAGCCTTCTCTAGGAGCCAGCCTCAGACTGACGGCTTGTGTTGTGGCCTAGTTCGTTCAGAGCAGTTGCCGGCAGGTGGGGGGCACATCATCTGCAGATGTTGTTCTCTTCCTGGATGTTCCATTTTCCAGGTCATTGATCAATAAATCAGACCTCAAGCCAGTCAGTTTGACCCTCTGCTTGTCACCACCCCGCTCTGTGCTGAAGTGTCTCACTCACAAGCACCCTTTGTCTTCATTCTCCAGGCCAGAACCCGGTCTGCTCCAGCTGCCCTTTCCCCACGCTGGAGGTCAGCTGTCTGCACGCTCCAGTATTGCGAGCTTGCTCAAAGCTCGGTAGATTATGTTCTCTGCTTGCCCTTGGCCCTGTTATTTCCTCCTCTGGTGATAGGCCTGATCTTCCTGTCTTGCTCAGCAGCACCAAGTGGTTTTGTTTTTATTTCCCCCAGGTCTCATTCTTTTATTTGTTTATCCCAATAGCACTTTAAATAACAATGTGAAAAGCACTTTAACCTTGAATTTTTAGGATTATATAATATACAGGGATGGCACTTACCACCTAACCTTGAATTTCTCATGCACCTTCCTCCCAGCTTCCTCTCCATTGAGTACACACTGTTCTGTTTGGAGAGGTTCCAGCCTGGGGGGAGTAGGAGTTCTTCCAACCCAGAGTTCAAGGGTGGGGGGAGCATGTGTTCAAGTGGGGGGGTGGAGGAAGGGACAGGCAGCAGAAGCTATTATATCAGCCTTCAGCAGGCACCAGGGCTCACTCACAAAGGGCAATCGTCCATCTGGCTGTTGCCTCCAAAGAGTACTTGCCTGAGGTCGCTGACGGTCCTAACCAGCCATATGCCGTGTGCTCTGGAGACAACGAAGAAGAATGCAGTTGGCTTATGCTTTGAAACATCTGTTGACTTGCATTCATCTTGCCAGACTGGTGTGAGTTAGTAATTGTGAGCCTCAACTGATAATGGAGGAAACGCTAAGTGGGGCCTGCTGGTACCACCCCTGTCTTATAGCTTCTTGTGTAAATATTCGGAACGCCCAGGCCCACTCTGAGTGCTAGCACCCAACTCTCTCTTGCCCCCTGCCCTCCCCAAACTTAGCCACTGCTTCTACGTTATGAATACCCACCATTGTAAGGTGCAGGGCAAAAGCACAACCTGGTCAGAGAGCCTTGGCCTTATTAAACATGGGAGAGATCATCAGAAAGGCCATTTCAGCAGAGTCCTTAGTGAAAGGCCATTGCAGTTGGCTGGGCTCAGCTGTGTTGCACAGGAAACGAAACGCTTCAGAACTGGTTTCCTCCTGAGCCTGGGAAGGGAATGTGTTTTGTTGAAAGAAACCTCTCACGCTGCAAAATTCTTCCAGCTTGGAAATTCTTGCGGCGTGGGTGGGAATGACATAGATCGTGGCTGCCTGGCGGTGACATGGCCAGCCTGACAGGAGGGGGCAGGCCTTCCGGAAAAAGTCTCCTCAAAAACCTCTTGGCTAAGTGTAGAGTCTGGGGCTGCTGAAGTAACAGCGACTCGGCACAACTAGCCTTGTTAACTTCAGACACAGTGCAGCCACGATGTGGGAACTGCTGGTTGCCGACTACACTATGCAAGGGATCTTCAGATATTTCTACCAGAGCTGTACCTATCGGAGCCAGGCAGATTCAACGGGGAAACGCACACATGCCGGCAACACCACGCTGTGGACTCATGTCCGTAACAAAGTACGCAGAGAAAAGGTGGGCTTGACTCTCTCGCCTCCTCTTCTTATCTGGGGTCTCTGAAACATAGGAGAAGGAGAAGCTTTTCTCTGTGGGCTTTCATGTATGTAACTGACAGCAGCATCTTTCCGTGTGTTGGAAGTGGGGATTAGGGTTTAGGAAAAGGAGAGGCTGAACATACTCGGTAGAATCAAGGATACTGTGGGTTGCATCACTCCTGCTTGTCTAGCATTCATCCTCCACTGTGCAGTGAGATGCTAGTGCTGTTATATTGGGGGGGGAGGGCAGGGCTGATGGGGTATCGGATTAGAGGTAGTTACTAAATTCCTTTTCATTTGTGCATGAAGGTGTATTTGAACCTGTGTGTCTCAAGGTGAAAGGTTAGTGCACTCACCCGCCCCTTGCCTTGCATTTTTCAGGGAATAGACTTTGGTATTGCAAAACCATGTCGGGAATCAGATTCATTTTGTCAGGTTCTAATTGCTGGTATAGCTCCATGTTCAAACTGTTGTTCCGTTTCTGTAAGTTCAGTCTGAGCCAGTTGTGGCTCTTTGGAGGTGAGTGTTTCACAGATATCACCGACCTTGCTGGGGGATGTTCCTATAGAACCTGATAAGCTATTTCCCAGCCTTGGAACTTTCCTGTTGAAAGAAATCAAGCTAGGTTAGAAATGGAGACCCAGGATTTCATTTCCGAGCATGGGTTTGATCAGTGGAGTCTTGTAACAGGGGTCACTCTTTCAGTTTCAGGTGCATTTTCTCCCTTTGTGTTGGAGCTGAAGTGAAAAAGAATAGGGCAGGCCAGAGTAAGACACTATATCTGCCTGCTCCTGTGATCTCTGGGCTGCTTTCCCATTCAGCTCTTCTCTGGCTTCATTCCCAAATCAGAGCAGGATTTAAAAAAGTGGTAATTTCTTTCTGAGCACTGTGTGTGCTTAATTTCTTTGGATTGCATGTATACGTCCTCCTGGATCACCCCATAGTCCTCCTCCATTCTCTCACTGTCAGACCCAGCATTGGGTCATCATGTCTTTGGAGCCCAGGAGAACTGGATGTAGCTCCTTTTGGAAACTGTCCCAAAGCTCCGGTGCTAGGGAAGCTTGATGGAGATGCTGGCGAAGCACTCTTTCAAGCCCCACTCCTCACTTCATCCTGGGGCTGAGAATCATGATTCCACAGTACTCCCGCCCTGCCTGTCTCTGGGAAATTGTGATCCAGATTCCCCTCTCGGACAGATTGTAGCATTTGGCCTCCTGCTTGCATTTGAGGCAGTGTAGAAGCCATAGCGCCTGGGGGTAACTCTTGGAGGGAATGTGCTTCAGGCAGCATAATCTCTGCCACATGTCCTCTGCATGTAGACTGCATCATCTGTTTGGACGGGGTAGCAGACTTCTCTCTCCACTCCCAGAAAGCTCTGTGGGCTGGTACAGAGGGGGAAACAGCAGAGTGCAAGAGCTGAAGACAATCTGACTGTAAGGTGGATGAACTTAGTAAACCCCCAAATCAGAGGCTTTTAAATAAATAAATGAGAACACCCTACAGCATGGGGGAAGGAGAGCGCTTGATACGGAGTACTTGTGTTCACTTTAATACACGTGTACGGTACTCCGCAACTGTGGTGATGGGTGTGTTGTGAGAACCTTGATGGATCAGATAGAAAGATTCTAAGTGATAGAGGCAAGACGATTATTATTGAAGATGTAATAAGTTACTAATCATCAGCAATTTCTGATTGTTGGAGCAGATGTTTATAAATGTCTGTTCAGCGTCCTTGGTAACTGTTTCACTAGCAGGAGTTGAACAAAAGAGCTAGAAAAATTCAGCTGTCCAGTTGGATGGAGGGGATGTTAAAGGCTGTAAATAGCTCAGTATTTAAACCTTATGTACCCTGGGCCTGTGAAACTGCACCCACAGAAAAGGGGTCCAAAGCTAAAATAAGAAGACAGACACGCGCTCTCTCTCTCTCTCTGGAACAGGAAGGAATTGGGAATCATATATAATACTCCCTAATTCCTGTTTTTAATCTTGTTGTTCATGACCTTTGGAAATAAATGTTAAAATATTCTTTGAAATGTATTATTTTGGACCAAGCTGGTGCCAGCGTTTGGACTTGGGACCTGAGTTTGGGTTTGAGACCTGCAGTTTGCTCACCTGTTTTTTCAGAGAGAAACAAGCCCTCGCTGTTTCAGATCTTAGCCCTTTCCTCTTAGAAAATCTACTCTCTCCCTTCCTGACTCCTGATTCGCTGGGGTGGGATGATCCTCTGCTGCCTATTAAATATGGCTGCTATGTTATGGCAGTGAAGGAAGCTTCCTTTTCTATCAAAGGTGAGATTATTGGCTTTAGAAGAGCATTTTAGCTCTCTGAGGTTTTTCTTGTTGTTAAGTGGATATTGCACATTTGACACTGGGGTTTCCACATACACGTGTGATCCATACCCAGCCTTGCTTAGAGTACAGAACTCTGTACGAGTTACCCGACATCTGAAACTCAGGGCTTTTCTGATTCCCCTGTGGAAATGGAAGTAAGTGGTGAAGGCATTGCCATGCAGACTTGTATAGATTTTTCAAACTGGCTGATTTTAGTCTCTGAAACCAATTCTCAACTCACAAGCAACTTCCATGTTTTTCAGCTGGATCCGCAGGTGTTACAGGATAAAGATTGGCAACGCACAGTCATCTCAATGAATGGAGTAAGTAGAGTACAAACTGCTAGCACTACTTCTTTGCCTGACCTTGTGCATCAGGTTTATTCTTTCTGTGCTTTGTCATAACATTTTGAAAAACAAAAGAAAACATTTATTGCTTGAAAAGTAACTACTAAAGTCGTCCTTGCAGGTTGAAGTGAAGCTGTCAGTGAAATTTACCAGCCGGGAGTTTAGTCTGAAAAGAATGCCATCTCGTAAACAGACTGGGGTCTTTGGAGTCAAGATTGCCATTGTCACCAAGTAAGTTGTCAGGTCACACTTTTTTCTCTGTTTTATTTTAAACCCAGTAGGTCAATGGAGCTGCACCTACTTAAGCCCTCAGTGAATGGAGGTATGCAGATACTTTCTTGCCCTTGTGTGGCTAACGCATGGCAATTTCTGCAGGCAGGAGCTGTTTCACAGTCTCCCAGCTTCATCCTGTGCATGGAAAAAAAACCTCCAAAAGCCAGCAGCGCACACACACTTTTGCTTGGAAACCCAGTGTGTTTACTTTCAACATCTCTCGTCTGCCGTGTTCCGGAAACACCCTGGCCCTTTTCCTCTGTAGTTGGCTGACTTGGTCACAAATTTCCAAAGCTACTGAACAACAGAATTTCCTTTCCCTACTCGGAAATGTTCAAGCTGTTTGGAGCCATTTGTATTATTTTAACCCCTGATCTTTTGTCATGAATCGTTTGCCAGAAGAAACCTGTTTGTTCGTGGTAGGTAATTTAAGAGACCTGGTACTTCCTCCCCACGGAATTACTATTAACTGGATAGCAGTATGACCCCTATTTCTCTAAGGGCTGCATAGGAATCCTCTAATCACCTGCTAGCGTTGCAAGCTCACCATACTTACTTCTCTATAAGGCTGCAGCTCCTCAACGGGAGAGGTTTCATGGGATTGAATGTGCAGAGATGAGCCAGTGCATAACCTCTCTACAAAAACAGAAATTAAATCAGCTACTCAGGAAAAACAAAGGAACAAGCTCTCTATGGACAGTTTTCATAAAACCATGAGAATCCAGCTATTGTGTGATGTATGAGAGTCTTGCTATTGCTGAAAACAGATAAGCTCTTGGGGAATTAGCTGCTAAATTTTCCTAAACTAGGAACACAGAGTGAATTCACCCCCTGTGAAAAGGACCAGCTCAGGGTCCACAGAATATGGGTAAAGTAGGACTTGTACAGTGCATGGGCCTTTTGCTGGCCCAGAGCATAGATGTGTGTGTTACCATTTGAGAGTAGTCTCGCTATAGAGGACACCAGCTCTGACTGTTCTCGACTTTAAACACTTGAGACTGGAATAATTTGCTCATAATAACCAGTATCCTCTGCCATTTTTATACCAGCCCAGAGCTCTCAAAATGGAGGGTTTTTTACAGAACTTCCTAAATGGATATTCTTCCTCTCTAACAGTGTTGGGCTATAGAAAGATGCTGGTTCAATGTCAGTATTTTCGTGAATCTATTTGCTGATTTGGTCAAATAAACCCTCTAACATGGAGCAAGGTGGTTCTTTGAGTGCTTGCTCATGTCCATTCCGTATTAGGTGTGTGTGCTCTCCACATGCACCGGTGCTGGAAGTTTTTCCCTCAGCAGTATCCGTAAGGGGCCAGCTCTGGTGCCCCCTGGAGTGGCACCCATATGGTGCAGTATAAGGGGCGTCGCCGGCACCCCCCATCCTTAATTCCTTCTTGACGTCAGTGACTGTGCTGGAACTTCTGCTGCTTCGGCTAGCGTTGTTTCGTTCTCAGTCCTTGCGACTTTGAAAACCTGTAATATAGTTGTATATAGTTAGTAGTTCCTTAGTTACCCTTAGTAGTAGTTCTCAACTCTTTGTTAGTCCCGACAGTCTTGCTCGGACAGGTCGGCTTCGGGACGCAGCGACTAGCATGGGTCGGACAAGAGCCACCGCTCAGCCCAATCCTAGTGGCCCAGTACTGACCGCTCTGCTGGTAGCTCCAGCTTGGAGCAAGGTTCCCTGACTGCAGGAGAAGTCCCGGTACTGGCGGTGCCGACTATATTATCAGTACTGAAACCTGCCCCATGGCCCCAAGCACAGTGGCCAGCGCCATGGTACCTGTGGAACCCCTGGCGGCTCACTAGCCTTCCCAGGCTACCCCATCGGTGGCAGGAGCCTCGGAGAGGTCAGTGGCCTCGGTATCCCATCCCCCTCCAGTGCTCAAGGCTTTAGTGGGGGATATGACTCCGCAGGTCCAGGAGGACCCAGGGAGCAAGCTGATGGACCACCAATGGACGTGGAGGTTCCCATGGCACCGGCATGATCCTCGTCGTTGCCAGACAAGGCTATCACGGGGGCCCTTCACCCAGTTACTCAGGATGGCACCAAGGTGCAGCAGGAACTTTTGAAGAGTCGCTTCTAACCTGGGGCTGCAGGCAGAGGAACTGGAAGAGCCCTTAGACTCTCTGTTTGATGTCCTCAGCTCCTGCCAGCGTGGCCCTACCCCTTCATGAAGGGGTCTCCAGAATCACTAATGCTCTGGGGCAGATCCCCTCTTCCCTGGCCCCTATCTCTAAAAGGGTCAAACATATGCCCTTTGGTTGGCACAAAGTACTTGAGTGCCTATACTCCCACCCAGCCCTCAATTCCCTTGCGGTTGAGGTGGTTAACCACAAGGAAAGCCCAGATCCACCCTGAAAAATAAAGACTCGAGGAGGCTGGATCTTTTCATCTTCCAGCCTTCAGCTGAGAGTAGCCAACCACCAAGCCCTCCTTGGCCAATATGACTTCAGTATGTGGCAAGCCATGCCAAGGTTGAAGGGTCGCTCCCCAAGGTTTCCAAGAAGGAGTTCCAAGCAGTCTTTGGTGAGGGTACGACTGCGGCCAGGGCGGCCCTCCAGGTAGCATCAGATGCTACTGATGCTGCTGCCTGCACCAGGGCTTCCACTGTCTCCATGTGGTGAGTCTCTGGGTTGTGCACCGAGGCCCAGCAGTCATTGCAGGACCTGCCCTTTGATGGTGGGCCCTATTTGAGGAGCAAACAGACAGCAAGTTGCATGGCCTCAAGGACTCCCACGCCACCTTGAAAACCCTGGGTGTCTACATCCCGGCCCTGGTGTGTAAACGGTTCAAACCGCAACAGCCAGGGGTGCCAGCCTCAGCAGGACCAGCCCTATAAATGAGCCAAGGGTTACAAGCACCACCCACCGCCACCCCCGTACCCACCTCCAGGGGTACTGCTTTGGAGTCACCTAATATGGAATGGACATGAGCAAGCACTCGAAGAAGGAAAAGACAGTTACCTTTTCCATAACTGTTGTTTTTCGAGATGTGTTGCTCATGTCCATTCTATGACCCGCCCTCCTTCCCCACTGTTGGAGTTTCTAGCAAGAAGGAACTGAGGGTGGGGGGGAGTTGGCGGCACCCCTTATACTATGCCATGCGGGCACCACTCCAGGGGTTGCCAGAGCCAGTCCCCTACAGATACTGCCGAGGGAAAAATTTCCAGCACCGGTGCATGTGGTGAGTACACACACCTAATACGCAATGGACATGAGCAACACATCTCAAAGAGCACCCGTTACGGAAAAGGTAACTCTCTTTTTCATCCTTACCCCTGTGCTAGTCTGCACCTCCTAAACACTTATGTGACTAGTGATTTTGGGTGTCTCCATTTTTGGGTGCCCAATTTGAGACACTTTTTTAAAGGGGTGGCTTTTCATAGGGTGAGTGCTCACTCAGTCCTTTGTGAAAATCGTGGCCTAGAGCTCCTTTCACTCAAGCAGTCTCACATTAGGTACGGGATAAGATAACTCTGGTAACCATATTTTCTCGGCCTATGCTGTACTGAACTCTTCTTCCTGTTTTTCTCAAGGAGAGAGAGATCAAAGGTGCCTTACATTGTGCGCCAGTGCGTGGAGGAGATAGAGCGACGTGGGATGGAGGAGGTGGGCATCTACCGTGTCTCTGGGGTTGCAACTGATATCCAAGCTTTGAAAGCTGCTTTTGATGTCAGTAAGTATTTGCTCCTGAGGTTTTCCTTTGCATTATCTCCTGAGTTACGATCGCCTTTCAGGTTTACTGTGCTATTTTAATCTCATGTAGCCCAGGAAGCATGACGAGGTGGAGACCCCGGTGCAAGGAGTATCCTCTTACCCGGGCTGTGTGTTTTATTAGTGTCCTCCAGTTGTAGATGTTAACCTGAGGTATTCAGTGGAATGGACCCTTGTATTGAGAAATGCGCTGATTATTCTTCCCAGCAGCCCTGAAATGGCAGTTTTGCATGCCTTGCCTTGCCATGCCATGGTAAACGGCAGACACTTTCCTCAGGGGAAATGAGAGCAATCAGCAGTCTTCCTTTCCACAATGTCAATGAGAATTCTGGATTAACAGGAAGTCCCCACGGTTGTTTGAGACTCTTGTTTAAAAGAGCACCGGCAACATCAAAATCATTAAAAAAAATTTTTTTAAAGGATTGGATAGAGAAGCAGAAAATTCTGGTTACTGGAACGTGACTGGGAGTCTGGTCTCCTGGGTTCTCTTCCCAATGCTTTGTGTGACCTCAGGCAAGCAAAGCTTTCTCTATTCTTCAGTGTGCCCATCTGTAAAATAGGATGATAATGATACTTGCCGAACTCTGTAAAGCATTTTGAGACTCTTGGATGCAAAAGGGGCTCATGTTGTTGCTTCACTTTAAAGAATGTCCTCACCTGCTTTCTGGGTTTCCAACTCCATGGGGGAGGGAGGGATGATTTACATCTTAAAAAATGCTATTTTTATGTCAATGCAAATACATTTCATATGAGGCTGGTTTTGGTGAGTGGAGGTGTTTAACAAAATTTACATTTCTGACCTAAATTGCTTGATTTTTTGTCTCTTGAACTCTGCTCAATTGGGAGAGGCTGAGGGGTGCTTCTGATTGTACTAGAGAGTTCCAGATGGGGAAGTGGCTGTTGTTAGTTGTTATACAACATATTATTAGGAAACTGAAAAGCATTTAATTGACACTGGCTCAGCCTCATATGGGGCTTGATCTGGGTCTCATTGAAGACATCGGAAAGACTCCCATTGACTTCACTGTAGCTGGCTCCAGCCCATGACACTGGTACAGCAGAAGTAACTCTAGGTAAAGCTAAGTTTGTTTTCTTGCGCCCGCCTCCCAGCAGATGTAAAGCTAGATGTCATCCTGGCTGTACTGGGGGGTCTAGCTGCAAAGTGGTCACGTTATAGCTACTCTGATCTATTAAGTGGCACTGGGATAATATAAATGGAGAACTCAGCAACCAACCTGAGCAAAGTGACTGACTAAAGGTGATGAGCATCAGCTACTTGGGTAGGGAGAGAAGATAAATAAAGGATAAACAGGGGGAACCAAAAAAGAAAACAAGAATAAGGAATGACTGAAGGACCACCCAGCTTCAGTACCTGTATGTCTCCCTGCTTTCTCTTACAGACAACAAAGATGTGTCCGTGATGATGAGCGAGATGGATGTTAATGCCATTGCAGGGACATTAAAATTATACTTCAGAGAACTGCCTGAACCCCTCTTCACAGACGAACTGTACCCCAACTTTGCTGAGGGCATTGGTGGGTAATAGAAGAAATCATTGATACCTATTGTGCTAAGTGTTACGATACTCTTCTCTAAGAGGCTGCTCCTGAAGCCTTAGGAAGGGGTTTACTCATTATGAAAAATAATATTTGTAATATCAGAAGGAAGCCCTGTGACAGACTGTAGAGAAGGGAGGCTGCGGCTATTTCTTTGGCTCATGAGTTGCTCAGAAGAGAATTTGAATCTTGCCTTATGTGCAGGTTTTAGTGTGGCCAGTGGCTTCACTTACCTGCAAGAATGGAAAAGTTCAAGTTCTAGGATAGACATTACCTACCCATTAAGAGAAGAGAAATCCTATTTGTTTAGGCCCTGAAGTGGTATCTGTACTATTCACTCTCCAAAGGAGATAAATCTGCTTTGGGATGGGCTCTCCTGTGTTGACCCAGAAGGGAGGCATCTGAGGTCATGTCTACACTAACGTTGCTGTGATCGATGCAGTGGGGGTCGATTTAGCAGGTCTAGTGAAGACCCGCTAAATCCACTGCAGAGCACTCTCTGGTCGACTCCGGTACAAGAAGAGTAAGGTAAGTTGACAGGAGAGCATTTCCCGTCAACACAGTGTGGTGTAGATAACGCAGTAAGTTGATCTAAGCTACGTTGATTCCAGCTACATTATTCACATAGCTGGAGTAGCGTAACTTAGGTAAACTTACCCTGGTAGTGTAGACAAGGCCTAAGTGTTCTGAGTCTGGAATGCAGTTGTGGTCTCCTGCACAGAGGAAAGGATTCTCCATCACCTGTCTAACAGGGGAGAACTGAATTCAGAGGGGGAGTGAGGCTGTGCCTGGATTGAATTTTGAGCCTCTTGTCTCCATAATGCAATTGCAGCACATTAAGCGTCACCCATATTTTCTCATTTCTTACACCGTCAGTAAAGCTCTCATTTCCTTCATATTTTTTTCTTTCCTCCCATAGCACTTTCAGACCCTGTTGCAAAGGAAAGCTGCATGCTGAACTTACTGCTCTCACTTCCAGAACCCAACCTCGTGACATTCCTTTTCCTTCTGGACCATTTAAAAAGGTAACACACAGACCCTTTATACAGGTGCATTTCGTGTGTAAATCAATTCCAAGTGCCGTGGAGAGAGGTGCCCCTTTCTTGGACATGTGCTGTGTCATTCAAAGAGCACCTTCACTGATTTTCATTTTAATTTGCTCTGTATTGAGTAATGCAGGTAAAATAGGCCTGGTAAAGTGCTACGTCCTGTTTCCCATGCTCACAGTTACTGAAGCCATTATGAATCCTTCCCAAGGAAGGGATGAGAAAGATCTTTACAGTGAAAATATGATCTCTCTCTCTCTCTCTCTCTCTCTCCATAAAATCACACTTGCCTGTGAGTGAAGTAACCGAACACAGGAAATGGCATAAATCTTAAAAGTCTTGAGTATGTTTACCAGGTATTTGCACTTTAACACCACCCATCTTTTAGGAATTGCAACAATACATCTTGTGTTGGCAAGAGATTGTTCCTTGCTGTGTGGGGCCTGCCATATGGAATTCACTCTCCCTTCCTAGCTGTATCAGTCTTCCCAACTGTTTAACATCTTTAAACCTTCCATTTTCAAAGGTGCTTATTACTATCATGCCATAATTAGATGTCTCTTTTCCTTTATCCTCCTCCTTGCTTAAATGCCTTTTTGGGTCTTATTTCTTTGCCATTTTTTCAGGGGGACTTTATTATATGGTGCTTTTTGTGTGTTTGTAATTTCTACCAGATTATGGTACAGTGCTCAGTGCACCTTAGTATTCATTAAATGAGCTTGTTTATTACCTGCACAGTGTTTTCATTTAAGAAATTTATTTTTTTTAATATTCATGTATTTGCTTTTTGTTCGTGCTAAGGAACATATCTGTAGAGAAGAAGGATGGTCTTGTGGTTAAGGCTCTGGTCTAGGAGATCTGGGTTTAGTACCCAGCTGGGGTGTGAATCTACCCCACACTAATGTGCCATGCACTAAGGCCTGGTCTACACTATGACTTTAGGTCAAATTTAGCAGTGTTACCTTGATTTAACCCTGGACCTGTCCACACGACGAAGCCCTTTTTTCAACTTAAAGGGCTTTTTAAATCAATTTCTTTACTCCACCTCCGACGAGGGGATTAGCGCTGAAATCGGCCTTGCTGGGTCGAATTTGGGGTAGTGTGGACACAATTCAATGGTATTGGCCTCCGGGAGCTATCCCAGAGTGCTCCATTGTGACCGCTCTGGACAGCGCTCTCAACTCAGATGCACTGCCAGGTAGACAGGAAAAGGCCCGCGAACTTTTGAATTCCATTTCCTGTTTGGCCAGCGTGGCAAGCTGATCAGCACAGGTGACCATGCAGAGCTCATGCAGAGCTCATCAGCATGATGGGCACATTGCCTGGCCCGTACTTTGTGAGAAGTCTATGACCATGTCTATGTCCTCATCACTCTCGTCACAGTGCGGCCGTCGCCTCCTCGCCTGGTTTTGCACGAAACAATTGTCTGCCGCTGCTCTGACAGAGGGAGGGGCAACTGACGACATGGCTTACAGGGAATTAAAATCAACAAAAGGGGTGGCTTTGCATCAAGGAGAAACACAAACAACTGTCACACAGAATGGCCCCCTCAAGGATTGAACTCAAAACCCTGGGTTTAGCAGGCCGTTGATTTCACAAAACAAATCGGGTCAATTTCTTGTTTTGATCCACTCCATCTATCTTTTACATCTTAGACTGGCAGCAGACGGGTGCAGTACGACTGCGAGCCATCATCATCTCCTGAGTGCTCGGCAGAAGATGGGAATGATTTGGCTGAGTCACTCCCATGTCTGCCCAGGCGCCCCTGACTGACCTCACCAAGGTCGGCTAAAAGAGCGCCCAGGAATACGACAATGATGGCTACCAATCGTAAGGCACCATCTGCTGCCAAAAGGCAATGAACTGCTGCTGTGTAGCAATGCAGTCTCATGTCTGCCAGCACCCAGGAGACGTACAGTGACGGTGAGCTGAGCGGGCTCCATGATATGGCATCTGCTCTGGTAACCCAGGAAAAAAGGCGCAAAACAATTGTCTGCCGTTGCTTTCACAGAGGGAGGGAGGGAGAGGGGGGCCTGACGACATGTACCCAAAACCACCTGCGACACTGTTTTTGCCCGATCAGGCATTGGGATCTCAACCCAGAATTCCAATGGGCAACGGAGCCTGCGGGAACTGTGGGATAGCTACCCACAGGGCAACGCTTCAGAAGTCAACGCTAGCCTCAGTACTGTGGACGCAGTCCACCGATTTTAATGCACTTAGAGCATTTTGTGTGGGGACACACACAATAGACTATATAAAAACGATTTCTAAAAAACCGACTTCTATAAATTCGACCTAATTTTGTAGTGTAGACATACCCTTAGTGTCCGTGTGGACCCTGCTGCTGCACACTTTGAAATGGGGTTAGATTAAAGCACACTACAGAATTTGTAGAGCATGGCAGCCGGATCCACACAGATAGTGCACTTAGACAAGTCCCCGTGACTGTACATCATCTAATCCAAAATACTACTATAATACAAATAATAAACATTTGAGAAAGTCTAATGGCCTGTGGTACACAGAAGGTCAGACAAGATGATCACAATGGTCCTTTCTGGCCTTAGAATCTATGAATGAGACATAAGTAGTATATAGTTGCTTATTGAATGTCTGTATCTAAAACCTCTTAAAAGTAGGTAAAAATAAACCTGCTTAATAGGAATGTTTCTTTGAGCCACAGAATGTAGAAACACCCTCTTTCTCCATTGTTTTTTCCTCTTAGGGTTGCCGAGAGAGAGAGCATCAACAAGATGTCCCTGCACAACCTGGCAACTGTCTTTGGACCAACGCTGCTCAGACCCTCAGAGAAGGACAGTAAGATTCCTGCTAACCCAACCCAGCCTATAACAATGACTGATAGCTGGTCACTAGAAGTCATGTCCCAGGTAAAAAACTAAATATTTTAATTAATCTGATAGAGACAATATCTTAGCCTCTTTGTCCAGAACTGGGCTACTTGCAGTCATTCCAAGAGGCTTTGGGCAGAACCATCCTTAATAGTTGTTTTCCAAGTTGGGTGATGTAATATCTTTTATTGGACGAACTTCTGCTAGTGAGAGAGAAGCTTTTGAGCTATGCAGAGCTCTTCTTCCAGCTTTCCAGCACAGTTTAACTAGAACAGCATGTTCAGTGTGAACGAGGATTATTTTTAAAAAATCATGGTAGCACAATCAGTGCTATAAACTATCCTGCTAACAAGCCATAGGATTAATCTACCAAGCAACTTTCAACCAGGTGATGATCAACACCATGTTTAAACCAAGTTTGGCAGTGTTTGCTCAGACAGTTCAGCATATTTCTGTGCCAACTCGGTTGCTAGCACTAACATTTTGGTGCACCCACATCAACTGTTCATCCCAGCTCTGTGTGTACTTAGGTGACAAGGTAACACGCATCTCACAGTGGCTTAGTAACTGGTTCTAGGGCTAATGGATTATTGGTACAACTGGATGACATTTTTCAGGTAAATAGTTTATCTGATGAAAAATTCTCTTTGAATTGACCTGAAATTGTTCATTTGCAAATTTGAGTCAGATATTTTCACCCAGTCAGAAAATGGTGAGAGAAAGAAAACAAGAAGGGGGAGGAGGTGCTGTGGCAACTCCTTATAACCTTTAGCTCAGTGGTTAGGACACTCCCCTGGGATGTGGGAGACCGAGGTTTGAATCCCTGCTCTGGAACAGACCCAAAATGGACTTTTGTGATTCACCAGAAATTCCAAAATATTTGGTTTGGTTTGAGCCAACTCAGATTTTATTTTCAATTTTTCAAAACTGCCACCAAACCAAAAAATCAGTTATTCAGTCAGCTCTAATTGTTGGTGCTTTCCACGATGCTTCTTTCTCTTCCACTTTACCACGTGTGCCAACATTCAGAGAGACTTTTTGCTGGTTCCAGAATTTTTTGTCCACTGATAGCTGCTAAAAGGCATTGTAAGCATTTCCAATATGCATGCTAGTTAAGTAGGTTAGACTGTTGGATTCTCTGGCTTTGGTAAAGGTGAGTTAGTAATCCAGAAAGATTTCAAAACTGGGCTGATCTGGAATATTGACAGCTTCGCTGTACCTCAGTTTAACATGTAGGATGAAGGGAGAGCCACTGAAACATTGAAGTTTACTAAA
The DNA here is from genome assembly GCF_016161935.1 of Mauremys reevesii. Taxonomy (NCBI): domain Eukaryota; kingdom Metazoa; phylum Chordata; order Testudines; family Geoemydidae; genus Mauremys; species Mauremys reevesii. Next base: position 20,525,650 of record NC_052640.1, on the reverse strand, counting down.
TATTCATGATCACACTGTGCACTGCAATATAAGACTGATTTACGATTTCATCTCCCTTCCTTCTTCCAGGTTCAAGTTCTTCTTTACTTCCTGCAGTTGGAGACTATCCCCACCCCAGACAGCAAAAGGCAAAGCATCCTCTTTTCCACAGAGGTGTAGGAGTCTGGTCACAACAAGGGGGCTTGTTGGTGTGAACCTGCCACTCTGAGAACAGGAGAACTGTTTCTTCTTCAGACATTACTGGCCTGTTCCTGTCATGAGGAAGCATAGCCTTCAGTGCTTCTGCTGTTTGTCAAACAGAGCTAAGCTGAAGAATAAGGAGAAACTCCCTCTAGTTTTGATCCATAGAATAGGGAAGAATTGGACTGGACATGGAGCTGTGCTGAAAGGCTCCACTAGAAGGAGCAACAGACACTTTAACAAATGCAACACAGAGTGCGGTTGTTGCTCTTGGGAAGGTGAGAAGGTATTCCTCATTTTTATGGATGAAATCTATCATCAAGAAGCTTCAAGCTTTCTACACGAACACTTGTCAGAATGCCCTTCTGGGGTGAGAGGGGAATTAAAGGCTATATCACAAGTGTGTCTTTAATAACTGCTGTTTTAAAGTACTGTTCTGGGCCACAGAGAATAGTATCATTCAGCAAGGGGATCTTTGATTCCTCCACTGAGAAATTCAAGTCTTGATTTGAACAGGGTTTTTAAAAAATAAACTAGAAGTTTTGTGTACAACTGGACCTGTTGTTTTTTTGTCTCTCTCCTACCCCTTCCCTTGTAAATGTTTGTACAAACTCTAGGAAAGGGGGTATCCTTTTCTTGCCTCTTTGTTGCACTTCTGACCTTTTCTTTTGATGTCAAAGGAGCCAGACCCACTTGCATTATACAACAGATAAGTACAGTACATGAAAGAAAAGCAGGGAGAACTAGGCTGAGCACTTTAATTCCATTAACAAACAAGCTCACTTAGTTGTTTATAACGCAGAGGCAGTGTTGTCCAAAAATGGTTGCTAAATTCTTTGGGACCTTCGAAATTGAATGGAAACTCCTAGCTCTCCACACAAACAGATGTTAATACCTGTGCTAAAATAAGCACTACAAACATGTACTGAAGTCTCTTCAAGTGTCTGGGGACAAAAAATCAACAGCTGTCTTTCTTGCTGGCTGCTTAATCGAAACTTTTATCAAAATGACATTTTTGATACTTGAATTTTTTGAAGCTTTGTATGTTGCTTCTACAAGAGTCTTTTTCTGATAGATACAAATACTTTGATAGGCTATGTCATAATGTACTGTATGGACAATCTGCTAACAGGTAGCATTTTGTATTCTTCAGAAATTCCGACCCTGTTGGAATTAAGAGCAGTGCAGAAATTTCTATAAAGCCACACATAGCAGTACACCAGGTGGGACCTAATACCCACTCCACTTACACCTGTGCAACCACACTGACGTCAGTAGAGTTCCATGGGTGTAAGTGGGAGCAGTATTTGCCTTGGGAATTGTAAGCATAAGCTAACTGCATGGTCTCACGACCAGAGGAGGCTATTCAGGTCATGAAACAGATGTGCCAAGCATCTGGGGAGAGGTTTCAGCTGCATCAGAGTCTCCCTTAGCCTGTACTACCCACCTCACTATGCAGTATCCACTTTAGTTGCAACCATCCATCAACACCCTGGCTCGAAGAAAAGGGCAGTCTGAAGACAAGAGAAAGAAGGGGGAGAAAAGCAAATTTTAAAATTAACGACACGCGTAGCTGAATCATAAGCAGTATGGGGAGGGGGGGAGAATACTAAAGAGAAAAAAACAAATCTTGTTATGCCGAATTTTCTGAAGGTCTCAGAACTCTCCGCTCAGAAAAATAAGAGGAATCTTCCAAACGAGAGGGAGGAAAAAAAGAAAATAAAAATAAAAAAACAAGGGAAACTATTTAGCAGTCAACATAATTGACTGCTGCATAATAGATGGTATTGTACTGTGAAGTGGGAAATTCAAAAGAAAAATATAAATTATTTCGATTTTGTGAGTATCTCAGCATTTTGCATGTTATTATAAGGATTCTTATAGGCATTTACTATTGTTTAGCACCCCTCTTTTCTTAGGTCTGGGAGCAAATCTATGTGTGTTGTAATGTACAACTAGAAAATCTCTCGACTGTATTGTCGCTACATTCCAGCTTCTAAACCCCCTTGCTATTCGAACCCCTGAGACAGAAAAGTGTGTGTATTAGGAGGTGCTTGCAGGGGGAGGGTGAAGGGAAACAAAAACTTGGTTTAAAAATGGGTTGGTTGGTGGTTAATTTTTGGCCTTTTGTAAAACTAAAGGTAAAAACTAGGCAATCCTGAAAGATACTTACTGTCTCAAGAAAAGGTTACAGACCAGTAACACACTCCATAGTTTTCTGCTTTTATGTACATGTTTTTGTTTTTAAATAGCAGCTCTGTAACAATCCTCTTGGTCAGCTGCACAACCACCCACTCCTTTACAAAATTCAAATGTTTGATATTTTTGAGGCAGCAGCACTGCAGGTTTTTCTAGTTCAAAATTCTACTCCAATCAGTGGTGATCATTTACCCCTTTTGGTGTTTGTAATCTGTGGGTGCAGTTTGCAGTGTTTAAACTGGAAAGCAATACCATAATGACTGTGCCAATTTACTTTTGCCTGACTTTTTTATTTTTATTTATACAGGAAGTATAATTTTAATATTAAGTTACCAATTTATATTGTGTAACAATAAGAAAATTGCTTCTGCTTTGGTTACTGTTACAGGTTGTTGCTTTTAGTTTTTCAGTACATTACAATGCTTGATTCTGCTGTAACCCTATCTAACATGCAGGCATGTGGATGAGAAGAATTTTTGTAGTTAATTTAACGTAACACACGAATTATTTCAGTTGAGTATGAGTGTACGTTTTCCCCAAAGCTGGTAATTTTGGGCTGGAGAAATAGCTCGTCCTATGATGAGGGTGAGACCGTTGATTTATTTGAAATGTGAGAATGGAGTAGTTGAGCTTCCCCTAGAGTTGTAAGCTTTACAAATGGACTGTGCTTTCAGAAATTCAGAATTCACATAAGGATTTTTATTTCCTCTGCCTAGTGATCCATTAAGATTCTTAAGCCACACTAAACAAAAAGTGATGGGCACCACCTAGCTTGGGCCAAAATCCCTTCTGATTACGACAGCTTCATGTTTACAGCTGAACTTCTTGAGAAAACCATTTTACATTTAAGAAGATGCAACACAGATGGTGTGACCGAGAAAACTGGCAAGAATTTTCCCCTAAAATTGATTGTGACGTGTGTTGGGAGCTAATACTTTTTTTGATATCAGCATATTTACCAGACCCTTCCAAGCCTGTAGCTTTCAGCTACTTTAATTTGAAACCTTAGAACATTCATGTAGGATTTTCCAAATGATTTGAGCACTGTCTATCACCAGTTGTGTTAAAAAAAAAAAAAAGTAAGTCTCTCCTTTCATTCAGAAATAGCTTTGTTTTTGTTCCTTTCGATTTGATTTTAAATGTTGAGTAGGCTTTTAAACCAGCAAAGTAAAGTCATGTTGAGTAAAATGGGCAAATAAACCATGAAAAGTAGCTTTTGAGGATTGATAAAAATTACTTAGATCTGTTTCATCTTTGTGTTTGTGTGTCATTTTGTATTGGGGCAAGTGTCTTCTTTGAAACCAAATTGAAACAGTCATTGAAATGCTGCTGGTGAATTTTACTCTTGCACAATTTAAAGAGGTGAGATAGTGGTTAGTCTAAATCAGGCTGTACTTTTATATGCTGCTAACTTTCATGTATCAGCTAAGGGCAAAATACAGCTATGCTTGATTACCTTCGCTGATGCTCGCTGCCTGCCTTCATTCTGAGCTTCAGTTGCTTAGTGAAGTACAGCGCAATCAATATGTAGCATGTGATGTGAAACTGCAACATTTCTGTAGGCCACTAGGTGGTGCAACCGTGGAATCTGTTAATGGAGATGCAGTATTTTTACACCACTTACTCATTTTAACTGTTCCCTAATCTGATCCACGGATACACTGTTATGTTCACTTTCTGTATAGGTTCATTTAAACAAATATGATGTTCTGTAAAGTGTATAAAGGATCTCCTAACTTGCTCATTACCCACTGCAACACTTACAGGCATTATGGTATGTGTTCACTTCTCTCAACTGTGCCATTCCTTGAAAATGCTTAAGTGTAAATTGATCACCATGGCCTTTGAAGGTGCTTAAACCCTGCATCTTAATAATGGGAAAATAACACCCTCCTGTCCATCATTTATTTCAGTGCCTACTTATGTACTAAGGTGACATTATTTGGGGGGCAGCAGTCCTACTTTGGAAACTTTTTTAAAAAAGAATTTGAAATGTTCAAATGAACTCTGCCCTTTCCCACTCAGAATTTCAAAGGAGGAAGAATTTTATTACAGGAAGACAGAAGCGTTCACATTGTGCTTATGTGCCTTGAAGAAATATGTCTTCTAAATCAGTTACTTAGCATTAAGACACTGAGGTCTCCGGTTTAGTGTTAATAACTTCCCCATACACAGCTAGAATGAAAAGTGTGAGTGTTAAGGCTCAGTATATAAAAGTTTTCATTGAGTGTACCTAGGTTGACCTCAAAATCAAAGGGAATCTCCTTTAAAGGACGCTCTTACAGCGGAATAATAATTAATATCTACCCTCACTCCCCACTGATTTTTGAGTAAGGAAAAATAAAAACATGAGAGAAGCATGATTAGGAATCACACAAATCACATGGTCTGGCAAAAGAGAAAATGATCCCCTCTCCTTAAAAGCCACAGAAAAAACTCATGCCCCCAGACGTACGCTGAGCTAAGACTGTATTGTCAGTAAACTAAAATGTTATTGTATTCAGCACTTAGTCTACCACTTATGATGTGCTATAATCCTTTTCTTTTGCTACTGAAAGCTGTTACATTCCAATGATAGGTCACTTGTCCTCAAATACGGGGGGGAGCTCTATACATTAGTGGTTGTAACAGCAAAAAAGGAAGGGAGAAAAAAGCACAGAAAACCCAGTCCAGAACTAGAAAATCACCTGGAAGTTGATTAAAAAAAAAAAAAAGCCAACCTCAACACTGTGAGCATAAAATGTCATAATATACAATAATTGTGAAGTGTTCACAACAGTAGGACCAAAACAACCTTGATATGCAGGCTAACAAACATCCTGAGTCATCTTCTCTGCTGGGCACATCTCTAGGAAGTCCAGTCTGCCTTTCTAGGGCACACAAAACATAGCAATGGAACTGCCAACAAGCAGAAAATATGGAAGTGACTCATGCTATTCTCCCCCATCCCTGTTGCTGAGTCTCTGTGCACTACTGTACTGTACTGAAATCTTAGGTGAGGCCATTGTAAAATAATGCATATGCAGGTGATCTATACATATACTTTCCATGTCCTTGCCTTTCCTTCTACCCTGGAAGGAGAAAGAAGCATCTCTTTTCTAGCAGAAATCTGAGCAACTTAATGTCCATGTACAGTATATAAACTGTCATACTGGCAGACCCAGTTATAGTATGGCTGTTCCCTGATATGTCTGAGACAGTTTAGACTTTGAGTGTACACTGGACCAACTGTGCTACTTTTTTGGACTTGCAGGGCTGCACCATTGTTTAGAGACATGATTAAGACAGTTTGGTTGCATTTACACCCTTAAGGATCCATGTTTTAAACATGTCTGAAAATTACAGTACTTCAACAAAGTGCCCCAGCACAGGAGTAGTGTCTTGGGCCCTATCTGCTCTAGAGCTTGCTATGTACTAACTACAGTTATGTTCAAATACTGTTGTCAAAAACATTCCACATGGATTTGCCAGTATGACGGCTGTTAGAACAGCTATAGCAGTTTCTCAGTCCAGTGGAGACAGGCTATTTTTTAAGTCATATTAGCCCAAGATGTGCTCCAGATTAACCATCTAGCTACTCCATAGCCTGGATTCTGAAAGCAGCTGTATCACAGGCCTAGTCTTATCTCCTAAATTATGTGTGGAGGGGACCTTGTATGTGTGGAACATACCTTCTTGCATGGAAGGGGAGTTGAGTTGCCTAAGTGGCAGCACCCCTCTGCTTATCCCAGTAGATGCCATGGAAGATACTCTGTGAGTCTGGGGTTCCTGCACAGATAATGGACAGGGCTTCCACGCATATGGCCTTGATCACCTATTGATTCCCCAGATCCCCACTTCTCCCAAGGGATGTATGGAGTTAAGTGTGGGCCTCACTGGCTGCTCAGTAGAGGAGCAAATCCACCTCTTCCTCCACCCCCAATGGAATCATCAAGCATCAATCTTTGCAAAGAGAACCTCACATTTCCTCCCTTTTAGGCCCATTGAGGAATCAGTAATGAATTTGGGTGCAGACATAAACTGTGTCAGTCATGATAAACTAAAACTGTATTTGAAAACAGTTTCAAATACTTAATGCAGAAAGAGCCATAGCAAATCCTTCACAGCAGTACTTCTTAGCCTATCCCCTACCTGATCCCTTCTTAAGATACTCACCGCCTGATGTCTTGGATTGGGCTTCTCATCAATTTTCAAATGCTTGAGAATGCTGCACAACAACTGCAATGTAGGAGCATTGGGTAAAACTGTTACCTACACCAGAGTAGATGTTTCCAATTATGAGTATCCAAGCTAAGATCTTAATACTACAAGTGACTATGAAATACTAAAACTGGAAGAGAAGGATGTTGGATAACTGAGGAAGTCAGAATGAAAGTGAATTAAAAAAGAAAATCTCAGAATGGGACATTGTGAAATTTATGTCCATTCTGTCTGTTTAGCAAAAAAAATAAATAAAAACCAAGCCTTCTCTTGCCTATGTAACTTATGTAGTTTGTTCTTATCTCTACTGTTGCAAGTGTTTATAATCCGTGCAGAGTTCAAAGAAAAGCAGATAATAAAACTATTTATTTAAATATAAATACAATTAAATTATATAATTAGTACTAAAGTATGAGGTGTAGAAGAAACTTGTTCATTGGTGGTGGGTAATTTGAGTTTCGCTGTAGAGCTAATATTGTCTGCATTGTTTAATACCACCATGTTTCATGTTAAAGACTCTGCTTTGACATTTTATAACGCTATTGTTAGTGCTTCAATACCCAATTAGTGCTCTGTTTTCAAAAACTGAATAAATGCCCTAATCCTGAAAGGTGCTGAGCACACGTAACTCCCATTGAAATTAATGAGACTTGCTGGGCTCAAAAGCTTTCAGGATTAGGCCCAAAGAATGCAGCAGAGAAAAAATAAAAAAAATGGTCATGCTGGATTTTTTTAAATTTTCTGAAGATAAATGGCATAAAAAAGGATCCAAAAACTGTATTTGGAAATAAAAATCTAAGGCTTTTTTAGCCGTTGTTTGTACACAAGGTTAAATAAAATCTCTTGTATCTGTGTTTGCCAAGTTCCATTGGTCTTATTTAAATACACATTGGGCCGTGAAGGCTGGACTGAATGCGTGAATGGCATTTGATAATGTGTGAATGGTATTTGATAAAAGCTTATGATGTACAATTTAATCTTTGGATTTTTATCACGTGCTACCTTGTGGACACTTCGTAACTGCAAGATGTAATAGGAGGCTGGGTTAAATGAACTCCATGACCAGGTTACAATTACTGCTGAGTTAAATGGAAGCTGCTGTGAGATGTACATGCGGACAGTGACAGGTGAAGAAGAGTTTATTTTAGGGCTATGCCAATCTTGTTATAGGCGTATTGCCTCAAAACTAAAGCAGCCATAAACTTCGTCATTTAACACTACTGCGTAGAGCAGTTGGGTGCACGTGGTACTTTGCAGAGAGAATAAAGACATGGTCCCTGACCTGAGGATCTTGCAAATTACACTGAGACAGCCATGGTTTGTGGGCATACGGATGGCAATATTTAAATCAAAGTGGAGGGACTTGCGGCTTTGCTGTACGGTGACTGGAGTACATTGAATCAGGAAGGGGAGCTCCCAACACACCAGTCAAGAAGGTGGGGAACTCTGGGTGAGTACTGCTTGCTTACCTGAGCCAGGAAGAGGAGGGGAAGCTCCCTTCTGCTTTTCATAAAGGAAGGGGATGTGCTCCCCCTTCCAGGTCTACTCTGCGTACAGGAATTGAAAGTATGGTTTTGACTGGGAATTCCTGTGCACTGACTGGCCCTGAGCCAATCAGAGAGCATCCCTTTGCAGTTCAGTAACCATAGAACAATGCCTCCCAAACTGAGAGAGATGGGGAGCTATGAGTGTTTGGGGGGGAATTTAATCAATATGCCACCACCCCCCCATTTCTAGGCTTAAAAATCAGCTGTATCTTACCTGTGAGTCTGCATCTTATGCTGGTACTGGGGGATGGCAGCATCTCGGTGCCCTCTGCTCCTGTAGGGGGCCTTCAACAAAGGAACTTCCTCTTGGGGGAAGCATTCAGCAGGAAGTCTCTCACCTGCAAGTCCTTGCTGGAGCAGAGAACAAAGAGAGGCTCCCGGTACTAGCAGCAGCACCACCAGGACTAGCAGATGGGGAGGGGGGGCTGAGGGAGAGACAGGTGCATCTTATCTTTATAATGGAAGAATTCTGACCAGGTGCTAAGCCTACATCTAGCACAGATTCAGCAGAAGATGATACTGACTGGATTCTATATCCATTCTTGGTAACTACTGACTCCATTCCAAACTTAAGTATCTCAACACACAAGAAAATCGCTTAGAATTGTCCAGTGATCACACACTAAAAACCAAATTTTCAAATCTATCAAACCAGCCATTCTGTCTTTTTTTTGTTAAAAGGAAGTATAAATAACTCAGAGATGAAACTATGAAAATGCTACTTTCCTGTGCTTCCAGGTATTTCTGTGAGTCTGGGTTTTCAGCAATAATTTCTGTGAAAACTAAACACAGAAATAGTTAAACTTGGAAAACTATTTACATCTGGTGCTATTAGAAATTCAACCAAATACTGTGTAACTATGGAGTCTGAAACAGGACCATTCTTCTCACTAAAATCTTAGGCTGTGAACACACAAAAACATCCATATTTTCAAGTTATAGTTTAAAAAACCCAGCTTAAATCACATTATATAATTAAACAAACTGTATGCAGTTGAAAAGAAGTTGCAAAACCATTCAAACTCTAGTGTCCTAAATCAGTAAAAAACACAGAATTTGGTTGTGGGGAACCCCAAAAGTTTTAAAATATTTGAAAGGGCATAACAGTACTCAAAAGTTTGGGAATCACGGTCAAAGAGCATCCTCGTACTCTATGCTAGACCATTAAATTTCAGTAGAATTTAAAATACACTAGGCAGCATTCTGGGACTAGTAAACCATCAAATATTCTTAGATTATGTACAAACAATGTGGCATACGATTGGGGTGTTTGGCATAATTGTGAGAAAAGCTATAAAGGAAAGATATGAAATATTTATTCTTAGATTTATACTATGATATATTTAAAAAAAAAGATTCTCAAGTACTTCCTTGTTTATCTCATAACTATGCCTCTAAATCCATTTATGAAGTGCTCCTTTGAAAGACTGGAGTTAACTTTTAACATCTTTTACTGGTTTCTAACAGATTTCAAATGACTCTGGATATATTCTGCCTGCAAGACAACTGCAGGATTGAACCCTGTTGTAACAATTGGACCTACAAATTTATCCGAATTATGAGTTCAACTGTAAAAAGTATGTAAAAGTTCCTAAGATGTTACAATAACCAATGCTAATGGGGAAGGTACAAAAGGGAGACAATAACTGAATTAGTCTAAACAAAAAAAAGGCCATGTTAATATGATTAAAAGACTGTTAAAATTATGCTTAAGAACAAAAAATGTAAAGCCAAAAGATATGGCAATTAGTAATTAAATAATGAGGGGAGAGGCTATTCCACCTATCATTCCATTTGTGGATCCTTAAAAAAAAAAAAAGATTTTGTGGGGAAAGTACGAAAAAAAAAAAAGAATAGATAAAGGCTACTAGAGCGAGCTTCACCATCATGGCTGTTACTAGGGACTCCGGGCCTTCATCATCCCAATCCTGGCAAAACCGGGCCCGAGACAGGATGACCGATGGCATCGCCATCTCTACTGACTGCAGCTGAATCCCAAACACCACTTGGGATGCCAGTTATTACCATCTTGGATACCATCTAAGAAACTCAAACAAGGGCACTTTTCCATCTAAGATTAGACTTTAGCAGCAGCAGCAGCAGCATCATCTCCTCCACCTCATCTCCACTAACTTCTCCATTCCCAAAAAGGACAGTTATTACCATAGTTGATACCATTTTAAACTCTCCAGATAAAGGGAAAGGGCACAAGAAATGTTGTTAAAATGAAACCCTGCCTTAAGAGTTCACATTTCAAATGCTTTAACTGTTTGTTTTTTCCTTTTTGGTATCGTTAATAAAAAGTTTAAAAGATTTTTAAATACTATGTTTGCCAAAATAAACACAGGCTGAAGTCTCTGTATACCAAACCCCAGGCCTCGTTTAATTAATACTGTTTAATGTAGGACAGTGACTGGGTTACTTTAACACTTTTAGTTCATATACTCCATCTAAATTATTACAATGACCCTTTGTTAAGATCACCTCTAAGACCCTTTCCACTCCGTTAATCCCTTAAGGCCATATCCTTTTCCAGCTGAAGTAAATAATAAAATTCCTATTGTTGTTAACAGAACAAGTATTTGGCTCTTAATGAATGCAAGCCTAGTCTTCTTAACTACTGATGCCTTTGATATTATTTACCTGTACCTTTTCCAGGCTTCCTCTATTATGGCACCAGAAATGGGCACACCTTTCCAGGTATGTTTAATAAATGCTCTGTACAAAGTAATTACAGGACATGATTCTCTACTGTCTTGCCCCTTTTATAGTAATTTATTTTTGTGCAAAGTGGGCGTAAAATATTGTTGTTCTGGTTTGGTAGCATTTTACACCCACTTTGCACAGATGTCTAGTTCTACACCTAGGGCAAGGCCACCACATCTCAATTTAATTACCGGTAACTCAGTTGCCAGTTTGTTTTATAAGCATAAAAAAATTAAATGGCAAAAGGATATTAAACTCCAAGGAAATCCTATGAACTGAGTTGAACAAACATTGGTTGAATTTTATTTTCTGTCATTTAGATTTTCAAGTGTAAAACTCATTGTTACAAATGGATCAAAACTCAATGCCTAGATTATCGTATTGGTAAACAGAATTAATAAGACAAATTATATCTAAATATTTCAGATATATTGCTCTGAGATGTATGGGTTAGTGACATATTTTCCTTACTTTGGGCATGATCTCTCTCTCTCATTGAAGGCAATGGAAAGACTCCCTTGATTTCAGCGAGAGTTTTGTATCAGGCCCTGTAGGAAGTTGTGATAAATAAAGTGGGGGGATAGCTCCCTTTGATGGACACCCAGCCAGCCAGTTAGCCGTAAAATCCCGCTTGGTAGATGTTCTTTACTTGCTTTACCTGTAAAGGGTTAACAAGTCCCCCAGGTAAAGGGGAAAAAAAGGTGGGCACCTGACCAAAAGAGCCAATGGGAAGGTAGAACTTTTTAAAATTGGGAAAGAAACTTTGTCTGTTGTTCTCTCGGTTGGAGAGACAGAGCAGCCATGCTATAAGCAGCTAAGTCAGGTATGATTATACGTCTTCAGATCATGCCTAGAACTACCTATCTGAACTCCAAGTGTGTAAGTAGATCAGAATGTTTAGCTAGACGTGATTAGGGTTATTTCTTTTATTTCTTATTGGCTTGTGGACTCCTCTGTGCTAATGACAGATGCTTTTGTTTGCTTGTAACCTTTAAGTTGAACCCCCAAGAAAGCTATTTTGGGGTGCTTGATTTTTGGAATTGCTCCTTTAAAATCTAGCAAAAGCCTAAGTTCCAGATGTATTTTCTTTCTTTCTTGTTTTTAATAAAATTTACCTTTTTTAAGAACAGAATTGTCCACCTATACAGGGCCTCTTCATACAGGGGAGACAAAATCTGGGCTTTAATCCTGTCCATCCTACAATGGCCTAACCCCCACTCCCCCAAAAGGAGGACACAGCAGGACTCATAGATGGAACATCATCTCGGTATACTTGTCACTCTCCATGAGAATGTGCAAGTTGCGAGATATGAGGCTAAAGCTCCATTTTCTGGCACAGTCCATGAAGGTTTCAGATCCTGGGGAGACAAATTCCGGAATTCTTCTAGCTTCATCCAGCATCCCACCTAGAAGACAAGCAACATTAAAGACCAGTGCAAAATCTAGCACTGGCATCAAAGCCATCTTCAACATCATTGGCATCAATGCTGGTACCAACACTTCTGGTATCAAAGAAGTATCTTCAAATACAGAGATTCCAGAGGGATCTGTTTCATCCCATAAGGACAGACGCCATAAAGCCTCCGGAGATAAATCCCACAATGCCCCACATGGTGTCAAGGGTTGAGGAAAAGCAGTATACGATGTAGCAAACAACTCTAGCACCGACCCCAGCTACAATGACCCATTCATCGGAGTCAATGCTCACTTTGGAGGATAAGCCCAGAGAACCAAGACCGTCATCTCAGCTGAGACATTTATCGACTCTAATACCAACAGTCCCATATACTTTGGCACATGACAGTGGTCTACTGCTCACCATTACCAGGGCATACATTCTCCTCGTCGCTCCTCTGAGGTCAGTTATTGACACTATGGATGTACCTCCCAGGTTACCCTACAGGGCTCAACTGCCTCCAGTCTGTAAGGAATAGCTGTGGACTGGCCAATACCCAACAAGACAGCTGTATTCTTTTGGTATGCCAGTGTCCTTATTGGTGGTACAGGGGTCCACTATCGCAGGCATTGAGATGTCAGTCTCAACCACACTCAAGAGGAAGACGTCACTCCCCATTAGCATTCCTACACCAGACTACCAGGAAGAGCCAGATACAGAGACAGATCCAAAGCACTTTTTGTCTTTGTCACCTGATGATGCAGTAGCCCCAGCATTCGATACCAGCAACAGACATCATGATGTTCCAGAAGTTCCTTGTGAGGATTGATTGGAGATAGAGATGTTAGTCATATCTGAGAAATCACACAAGCTATTTGTTGTTTTGTCAGCTTCTGAACCAGCCAGGATCATCTTCCCCATAAATGAGGGATTACTTGACCTCACTAAGGCCCTATGGTATACACTGACCATGCTAACTTCCACCGCAAAGTTAGTCAAGAAGTACCAAGTACCTCCCTGGGAGTTTAAATACGTCTACACCCACCACAACCCAAGCTCCTTCTTCATATCAGCAATATACTAAAAGCTGAATATGAGTAAGGCAAGGGTCTGAGAAGGCGCAACCTTTTTGGATTGTACTTCTCAGCTTCCCTACAACTGCGTGTGGCTAACTGCCTTCCTAACATAAGACAGAGTAACACGTACCTTGTGAAGATCCTGCAGCCAAGAGGAGCCTAAAGATATAACTAAAGAAGGTCAAGTGGTGGCCATGGATGCCTCCAAAACTAAGGCTACGTCTATGGCCACTGTGATAACAATGTGCCAGGCATCACAGCTACAGGCAGTGGGCATTCAGAGAAAAATACAGGCTATGATTGAGGGTTTACTGCTTCAGGGCTCAGAGCTGCTCAGAAAGAGGACAGATGATACTCTGTACTCACCAAAGGACTCAAATACCACACTCCACTCTCTGGGTATTTCCTCATTTGAAAGAAGAAAGGAGTTCTACATCTACAGCTGAGGAAACGAAACAAATACATATACCCTCAGATTCAGGATGGTAATACTTGCTTCCATCAGTCCATTTCTTTAAATGCAAGGCTAGTTTGTAGCTCTTGGCTTGCAGAATGCATACATCCATCTGGCCCAGAGGAAATACCTAAGATTCACAGTGAGGCCCAGCCATTACCAATACAGAGTTCTGCCTCTCATGCCACTGAGAGTATTCACCAAATGCCTGGCAGTGCATTTAAGGAAGCAGGGAATCTATGTACCCACCTCACCTGGATGATTAGCTGATCAGAGGCAGGTCCCAATAAGAGACTGCAACAGCCTTAGACTATGTCCTTTCCCTGTTCTCTCAACTAGTATTCACTGTGAACTATGAAAAATCATCACTCATGCCATCGCAGACAATAGAGTTCATAGGACTATGATTAACTCCCAATCAGCAAGGACCTGCCACCTAGGAGACTGGTTCCAGTCTCTCCAGCACTGGCAAACAACCTAAGATCAAATCCCATATTCAGTCTTCATGAAGAAGAAAGAATGGTTACTTGTCCTTCAGTAACTTTGATTCTTTGAGGTGTTGTATAGTGTCTGTATCCCGTGACTTGCCCACCCTTCATCCCTGTTTTTTGGAGTCCTCAGCAACACTGGCTTTGAATGGCAAGGGCACTGAGAAGGGGTCACAGATGATCCACCCTGTCTCCTTGTATGGTGCATAAGGAGCTATATGATGCATGCGCGGCCCAGCTAACACCGCTTTCAAAAAAACTCCAATCTTGCATGCATGAGGTGCACAAGCACCTCAATAGGATCCAGGCTGCCTATGACATCTCAAAGAACAGTAGTTACTGTAGGATAAGTACCCATTCTTTTCTGACCAAGGATTATCACTTTACAATCATTCTTTCATATTATAATTCTGAGCTTTAGAATTAGCAGCCATGATGGTGATTAATTTTTTAGGGGGGAGGGATAGCTCAGTGGTTTGAGCATTAGCCTGCTAAACCCAGGGTTGTGAGTTTAATCCTTGAGGGGGCTACTTAGGGATCTAGGGCCTGGTTCTGCTTTGAGTAGGGAGTTGGACTAGATGACCTCCTAAGGTCCCTTCCAACTCTGATATTCTAAAATGTAATGCTGAGTGGCATTTGAAGTGACCACACTGACAGATGCAAGAAAATTACAATAAATGCAAATGACAAATATTTTAGTAAAAGTGATGGCAATGATGTTTTACTGAGATAATCATTGCCAGTTTTTAAAATCCATGTCCAAAATTAAAGCAAATTTATTTTCATTTTAATATAAAATTACCTTTTTGTAGAACATGATAGTGACTCAAAGTAGAGCTAGCAGACTACTACTAATAGTACTTTTACTAAGCTAAAGATAAGGAATCTTGATTGGAAGTATTGGATCTCACCAATACCAAACAGAGAACATTTTTATGCCTGTGGACAGACCACTTGAGATTGCAACTAGGGTACCATTTATGATGGTGTTTCTTGTGATGTGGCTACTTGGTACTGACAACTCCTCCTCAATTATTGGGAGTGGACTACATCCACTCTGATTGAATTGGCCCTGTCAACACTGGTTCTCCACTTGCAAGGTAACCCCTTCTCTTCATGTATAATGCCTGCATCAGTAATTTTCATTCCATGCATCTGAAGAAGTGGGTTATTTACCCACAAAAACCTATGCCCAAATAAATGTGTTAGTCTCTAAGATGCCACCAGACTCCTTGTTATTTCTGTGGATACAGACTAACACAACTACCCCTGATACTTGACTCCATCCAAACTAGCACTATTTTTTTTCCAATTCAAACTAAACATCCCTATGGATTACACCCTATAACCCTGCTCCTACTGAGCCCATCACCAGTAGGAAAAGGACTGGAGGCCAGCAAGGTTGTCAAGAACACATCAACCTCTCCTTTCTCCTTCCTAGTAGGTGATGCTGATGACAATTTGGCTGTTACTGGAGGTGGCCCTGTAGCCATTTCAAGGCATCTCAGCGTGGGCTGAAGTGTCGAGATAGGTACCAATTACCGCCTACTGCCTGAGGTGATTTTTCACCCTTGGTATCGGGTCACCCTGGAAGCGAGCTGGCAGAGCAGGCTGGGTCTTGGGCCGAGTCCCTGTCTCCCACTGGCTGAGGGAGCTGAGGAGACGGGGGCGCCCACTCATCACCCAGACCGGGGGCTGCGGTGCAGACGGTCGTTTCCCGGGGCCATTGGCTCAAGGACCCCGCTTGACCAGAGCAGCCGCCAAACCCGTTCTGCCATGTGTGGCAGCGGGTCCCCAACGCAGCCGGGGTCCGAGCACGGGGGGACCAGGCCAAACCGGCTCGAGGTCCTCGCTCGCTGGGCATCAGTAGGTGGGAGGAGCCAACACCCCGGCGCCGTCAGTGGGCCTGGCTCCGCCCCTCACCGTGGAGCAGAGAAACAGGCGGCGCGCGCTAACGTTCCAAGCGGTCCTCGCCCGACAGAGGGAGACGCCGCCGCGCATGCGCTTTTCCAACGCGCGTGCTGCGTAGTCTCGGCCTGGGCCCCGCCCCCATCCAGGCTCGGCGCTTGCGCAGTGTAGTGGCTCTGGTGAGGTGAGGGGAGGGCAGGGGAGGGGGAGTGACGATCGCCGTGACCACCCCTCCCTCCCCGGTCGCTGCTGTCGGGTCTCGGAGCCGCTTCCCCGGACCGTGACGAAGCGAGAGTGGAGGCGGCGCTGCCCGGTAAGGACCGAGCCCGGGAGCCACCCGCTTTCCCGGAGGGGGCTCCGCGCCGCGCCAGCCACAGGCCCCGCCAGGCCCCGGGCCACTGACCCCTTCTCTGTCCCGCCCGCCGCTGCGCTGGGGCTCCGCAGCTCGCCCCTGCTAGGGGCCCCTCCGTGACCTCCCGCTTCTCTGCTCCCCGCCCTGCCGCCTCGCAGCCTGCGCTCCGCGCCGGGAGCCCCCCGGCCGCCCCCCAGCTTTGTCTCCTCGCTCCAGCCTGTCCCCTCCCCCTGGGGCCGCCCTCCAGCGCCGCGCTGACAGGCGCCAGCCAGGGCTAACCCTGCCGCTGCCGGAGTTCCCGTCCTGCCGGCCCCAGCACCCCCTGTCCCGCCCTAGCCGCGCTGCCCAGCAAACGGCCCGCCCCGGGCCTGGCCTGGCTGTCATCCTCACCTGGCCCGGCAGACGCGCGGCGAGCGCCCGCTGGGGCCGAGGGTGTCCCCGCTGCTCGGGACGAGCATTCTGCACCGCGCGGGGCGTAAATAAACCGCGCACCGACTGTTGAGCCCGGACAGCCCGCAGTGAAGCCGGGTTATCGGACTGGGATAGTGCTTGTGTCCACTGTCATGCCAGTCAGGGTAGTGAACTCTGTTCCCTCCTCCTTCCACCTCAACTCTCTGCGGCTGCCCTCGCTATTTCCTTACTCCTGCCACCCGTCTCTTGTTTACTTTCTTTCCTCGAGAGCTTTCCCCTGTCCCCTTACTCCTTTTCCCTTATCTTCTTCCTCTTGTCCTTACTGCTGTCCCCTGTACCCCCCATGCCCAGGTAAGACTCCTTTCCTTTCCATCTTCCCCTGGCCTCTTCTGTACAGCTATTCCCAGGGGACCTGCTGCCCAACAGCCTGTGGGCTCTAGAACACTTAACTCACACCGTTAAAAAAAGGCATTAAATGGACAAAGGTTCCTTAGTTATTAATGAAACCAAATCGACATACCTCATTGACTACTTGTGACTTGATGGAAATAGTTATTACGATTATATATAAATATTGTAATTAAGCAGCACTGTTTCCCTCATGTGGTGTTTTTTTCCCCCCAAAGAGGCAAAGTTAGCTGAATATGTTTCCAAGAAGAGCAGTATGTCCTAATTCTACCCTATTTGTAGTGGGATTACTGTGTAATGAAGTGAAATCATCACTACCAGAACAATAATTTTGTGTGTGTGGCGGCCTTTGCATATTTTTGCAGATGGGGATTCCTAAAATTTTCATGCTGGCTGGGTAACGAATATAGAGAGCAGCCTTACACACACAAATGGCAAAGAATGTACACTCTAAAGCTCAGGCTCACTGTATTCTCTACTTCCCCCACATTATCAGAGAAGAAATCAAGGTGGTGGGGATTCAGCACCTGCTAAGCACACTGTACCGAACTCCCTTATCCTTACCAAAAAGCCTGGAACAGGTTGTGGATGAAGTACTCTATCTATGCTGGTGGTTGAAATGGTTGGCACCTTCAGAGAGAACCTTTCTGCTAGAATGGTACTAGTTATATTGTGAAGTGGTTTTACAGTGTGAATATTGTTTGGACTGAGCCCGGGAGCCACCCCCTTTCCCGGAGGGGGAAAAAGGCTAATGTAGTGCTCATCTTTAAAAAAGGGAAGGAGGAGGATCCAGGGAACTACAGGCCTCACCTCAGTCCCTGGAAAAATCGTGGAGCAGGTCCTCAAGGAATCAATTTTGAAGCACTTTGAGGAGAGGAAAGTGATCAGGAACATTCAGCATGGATTCACCAAGGGCAAGTCATGCCTGACTAACCTAATTGCCTTCTCTGATGAGATAACTGGCTCTGTGGATGAGGGGAAAGCAGTGGACGTGTTATTCCTTGACTTTAGCAAAGCTTTTGATACGGTTTCCCACAATATTCGTGCTGGCAAGTTAAAGCAGCATGGGCTGGAAGAATGGACTATAAGGTGGATAGAAAGCTGGCTAGATCATCGTGCTCAAGGGGTAGTGATCAATGGCTCCATGTCTAGTTGGCAGCCGGTATCAAGCGGAGTGCCCCAAGGGTCTGTCCTGGGGCCAGTTTTGTTCAATATCTTCATTAATGATCTGGAGGATGGTGTGGATTGCACCCTCAGCAAGTTTTCAGATGACACTAAACTGGGAGAAGTGGTAGATAGGGTAGGGATAGGATACAGAGGGACCTAGACATATTAGAGGATTGGGCCAAAAAAAATCTGATGAGGTTGAACAAGGTCAAGTGCAGAGTCCTGCATTTAGGACAAAAGAATCCCATGCACTGCTACAGACTAGGGACAGAGTGGCTAGGCAGCAGTTCTACAGAAAAGGACCTAGAGGTTACAGTGAACGAGAAGCTGGATACAAGTCAACAGTGTGCCCTTGTTGTCACGAAAGCTAACAGCATTTTGGGCTATGTAAGTAGGAGCATTGCCAGCAGATCGGGGGACGTGATCATTCCCCTCTATTTGGCACTGCTGAGGCCTCATCTGGAGTACTGTGTTCAGTTTTGGGCCCCACAATACAAGAAGGATGTGGAAAAATTGGAAAGTCTAGTGGAGGGCAATAAAAATGACTAGGGGGCTGGAGCACATTACTTATGAGGAGAGGCTGAGGGAACTGGCATTATTTAGTTCTGCAGAAGAAAAGAATGAGGGGGGATTTGATAGCTGCTTTCAACTATCTGAAAGGGGGTTCCAAAGAGGATGGATCTAGACTGTTCTCAGTGGTAGCAGATGACAGAACAAGGAGTAATGGTCTCAAGCTGCAGTGAGGGAGGTTTAGGTTGGATATTAGGAAAAACTTTTTCACTAAGAAGGTGGTGAAGCACTGGAATGGGTTACCTAGGGAGGTGGTGGAATCTCCTTCCTTAGAGGTTTTTAAGGTCAGCCTTGACAAAGCCCTGGCTGGGATGATTTAGATGGGGATGGGTCCTGCTTTGAGCAGGGGATTGGACTAGATGACCTCTTGAGGTCCCTTCCAACCCTGATATTCTATGATTGTTCTACAGATACAAAGGTCCTGTCTACATTAGGGCTCTTGAACATTTTTCTCCCCACTGTTGGTAAAACCAGTAGTTCTTCAGCAAAGTAAACAACTTTGGGAGACATAGTATAGACTGGCTATTGCTGGCGTTAACACCATGTTGATTATAAAATAGTCATGAAAGTGCTTCTCTGCCCTTGCTTGGGTTTTTTGTTTTTGTTTTTTTTAAAACCTTAGCAACATAAAGAGTATCAAATCTGGTCATCCTTGATTTTGTTGGAGGACCTTTGAGGTGTCTTAGGGATATCTGTGAATACCATAGGTGTTGTATCTCTAACAAAGTTTTCCTTTTTTCCAAAAAATGAATTATTTTGGGTAAGTAGATGTTAATAGAAAAACCCAAACCAGTTTTAAGTAGTTTGCCTAAGAATCCCTTTCCCACTCAGTTTTTACTCTCTTGGCTCTTGTAATGTCACCATTTTCTTATTTCTCCAGTCGCTAGAGTCAGCAGCCTGGGATTTGAATTTTGTATGTAAAACAGAGTTGCATTGGGGTGCATTATATTAAGTGAATGGTTTTGGAATTATTATGAGACACGATTGCATGCAGCCTCTTGGGGGAAGAGGTACAAAAGATGTGAGATCTGGGGGTTTAGAGGATTATATTTAACAATTTGCCAGACAAGAATGGACTTTGGAACAAAAAATGTGGTGGTTTTCCTGGGGAGTATCTAGGGAGAGGTGAATACAAATTCCCCAGTTCTGGTAATGCAGAAACCCAGCCTGAGAAAAGGGTTTTTGCTGATTACCTGTTACCAAAAGCTAAGATCAAAGGCTCAAGCTGTGTAAAGAAATGCCTGCTCTTCCCCTCCTGTGTTCCAGTTTTGAATCTGAGACTGTTATGAACTTGTAACAATGGGGAAAAAACATTTGTGTGTTTTGAAGGGCTGAAACCTACCAGAGCCAGAAGTTGCTGTTTGGGTGACCTCTGGTATGTATGGCTAAGGTTCTTTTATTGTTTTTAATGGTTCTCTGTAATGCATTAAGAATAAATGTGCTTGCTTATAAAGAGCTGTGTGATAACTTATATGTGAGGGTCATGATGCTGTTAGCCTTTGGAAAGAAAGTAAAGTGCAGATGCTGGCCCGTTCAGGCAGTCTGGCTTGCTGGGAACATCACAGTGTAGGCAGGGAACTGGACAGACTGGAAATACCCAGGTCTGGAGGGGAAGAAACATGGATCTCTAGCAAAGAGAGGTGATAGCTGGAGAGCCAGGGACCCAGAATGGGTGCCCTTGAGGGTCCATGGAGGGGGAATATAGGTTCAGTTACCGTGAACTGTGATGGATTTTTCATGGATTGCGTTTTGTGTTGTATGGTGCTATTCACCTGATCTGGAATTTATCCCTACCACTCCGATGTGAAATAGCCCAAATTTTGTAATCTTCCAGGCACTTTGTAAAAGACATCTTTTTGATAGGGTTTGAGGAGAGGGCTGAAGGGTGTGCTTCCCATAATGATGAAGGGTTGGAAATTAGTTTATGTATGTGCCTGGCAGGCCAAGTTCGTGTTGAAATGATTATTTTAGTGCTTCTGGAATTTCACTGTATTGTATAATAAATGTGTTAGGGCACCTAGAGCATTCAATAGGTCTCTGTTACCTTTTTAAGTGTAAATAAATAATAGTAGTTGTAGATGACCTGCTTTTTTGGCTGCTTTGTTTTCAAAAGGAGTTTTCTGGTTGCTTTTTACTTTTTAAAGCAAGGAATCCTTTACTAGACTTCCATTTAGAAATGCTGTTCTTTATTTGGCCTCTTGTTTGTACCTTTGGATTCTAACTAGAAAATATTGGCTCTAATCCTACAAATGCTTAAGCAAGTGTGTAACATTACTAATGTGAGTAAACCCATATGCTTCAAGGGGAAAAAAATCATGTGAATAATGTTAAGCATGTGCTTCAGTGTTTGTTTTTGATTACCCTAAAGATTTAATCTTTTTTAGTAATATACTTATAATGAAGAAAAAGATAATTGGCTGTAGAGATTGAATGAGTTTGAAGCTATGATTACGGTATAGTCACAAGGAAAGTGTACTTATTCTGCTTTAATTAAAATTAAAATTACTTGAGAATTCACCATTGGGAGTACTTATTATTTAATACAACTTGCAGGTGGTGGTTGGCTGCTGCATCTGAGCAGACACTGCAAATAATGTGGCGCCTAAACTTTTTACACACACACAATTACATTCCTCTTCATAGGTAAGAGGACAATTGCATTAATCATATTTATTCTCCTATGTGGTAACAATAATTACTTTGATTTTTATCTTTGTACCTAATGTCGGAATGCCTCAAGCTCTCTTAATGTTGGTTATTTGCAAGAAGTATGTTCCAGATAAACCACAGAGCAAACTACCCAGAAATTAAACTGTTGTATGGGTGTAAATTACAGGATCAAATCCTAGGATTGCTCACTGCATAGAAAACAGGGAAGATTCTAGGATGAGGCACTTCTAACATTTTGTTAGGTGCTGTAAAGTAATCAAATCTTTTAGGAAGAATATTTAGGTGAAGCACACCCATGTTCCTTACATACTTCATCTTTTACACTTGGCTTCATTGCTAAGACTTAGACAAAATTTACATCTGTTTTCATACTGAATGTATGTCAAGTTTGCAATTCTTCTTGCATCTTTCTGCAAAATTGCAGTGAAACTAGTGGACATCCTGGCACAAATTGGTGAATATGAGTGCATATAAATCAGCATGCACTCTTTTACTGTCCATTCCCTTGAGTTGAAATGCTTGATTGTCATATTTTGCTACATTCACATTTTTAATCGTGTTAAAAAAACCTAGACATCTGAATAACTGTCAGAGGGGTAGCCATGTTAGTCTGTATCCACAAAAACAACAAGTCCATTGTTAGTCTTTAAGATGCTACCGGTTCCTCATTGTTTTTCTGAATAACTGTGTATCTTGAAGACAGTTGAAATGGTTGTTGGTAATTTTGTAGTTAAACATCAGTTATGTTAGTATAATTTTCTTTGTGTTCCCTTTTTTAATCTAAAAGTTTACTTGACTTTGATCATTGCTTGAACCAATGTTCATTTGTAATGAACTAACACATTATGTAATCAATATAACACAGAAACTGATGGTCTCTTCATTAAACAATGAAAAGGAATGTATTTTTTTCTTCCCTTTCTGCACTCTTGTACAGAGGAACTACTTTTTTGTCAGTGGAAAATAAACCTTTGGCTGCTTGAAAACAGTCTTGAAAAACTTTTGGCCAAGAGTTTGAAATTCTTAGAACTCTTTGTTTAAATGTGTAGCAAGTTTCATTCTTAATTAAAAGCAGACATTGGTGTTGACACATGGGGCATTCTTTAAAAACTGTGATATGGAATTTCCTCAGTGTTTTGGGGGGGAATGGGAGAGAGTCTTCAGTATATTTTTCTGTACAAAGGACAATGCTAAAACTTTGGCGATCTTAAAATTAACAAGCCTTAACTGAAATAGAAACGTCTGTAAAAATGATCCAGTAAAGTCTGATGTTTTTAGGGTTAGAGGTTAACTGGTTTTACTTTTTCTTGCATTACTAAGTTCCAGTAATCTTTTTTCAGCAAGCAGTCCCTGAAGTTTGACTGTGTATCCATTAGGTAGGAGAATTCTCTTACCTTTTGTTCTTACCCTGTCAGCAGCACTCCCTTGCTCATTAGATGTGGCTTTGCTTTTCCTAAACAAATATCCCTCTGTTTCTGTAATTCCCTACCTGTTGGACATCAGAAAGTCATATGGTAAATATTGTCATTATATGGAGGGATTTGTTAGTGGAGTCCCTCAAGTTTTCTTTGGGAAAACCCATGTGGTATGTTCTATTTTATGGGCATCATGGTCATGCTGTATTGCCACAAATTGATCAGAACAAGTTTGCTTGCTTGCCCTGACACTCTTCGCTGTGATTTGAAGATGAAAAAAATGAGTTCACCTCTATTTCTCCCCCTACCCCAAAGAAAAAGCAAATAGAATTTTACAAAGCAGCTTTATGTCTTGGCTTGATGAGAGTGGGTAACGACTTAAATATGGGTCTTGAAGATGGTGTATATGCTTTATTATGGATTCAGCTGTTGGAAGCTATACCATCAAATTCCCTTTGGACTCCCTCATCTTAATGATGATGTAGCACTTAGGCAAGATAAATATGAGATGGGGTGCACCTCTAGAGTCTGTTATTCCTTCGCTCTTTTTGACAAAAATTAAGATATTTACAATTGGCTTAATTCTCTTATGTACACCTTCTACCGCTGCCCCATTCTCTCCTGCTTATCTAGTACAGAATTAGCAGGGATGATTTTCTCAACTGTAAGGTCATCCTTTATCCTTTCCTGTGAGAAGGATGAGCCTCCTCTTGGATTGAATAAAGTTTTAAAGGTGACCTTGCACTGGTTGTTAGAGAAACTCATAGCAGAGCTAGGAACAGAACCCTGTATTCTGCTGTAATAGTTTATATGTAATGATAGAATGCTTCATGTCTCATATGATCATGCCTATGAGAAAAATTACTTCAGATATATGCTTAATTATACTAAATTTGGTCATTTAGGCCTACCCTCCTTTGTCCAGTGCTTTGAATTTTACAGATGCGATAGTATAAAATATTAGGCCCATATTATAGAAAAGAGAATAGTCACTGAAAGGCTGACTGACTTGTCCTGTGGGATAGTGCATTAGGCCTCAGCCTGTAAGCCAAAAGACATGTTCTACTCCTCAGTCTGATGCTTACTTCCTGTATACTCTTGGGAACCTCTTACCCCATTTATAAAATGAGGATATTTTTATGAGCTGGATGAGCCTTGTTATTGGTTCTTAAAACTTTATTGAAGTTGATAAGTGTGAACTCGCCCTTCAATTAACTGTAAACATAAGCCCCACCTAGGACAAAAGGTGTGTGTGAACCTGCCTAGGAGCTTTTGGGCTGAGTATCGTTTTGGGTAGGTGTGTTTGGGAATGTGAGAGAACACACAGATACTGAGGTCACAGACAAGAACAGAGAGAGAGAGAGAGGCATAGGAAAAGAGACAAGGAAAAGCCAAGCAGAAGTATGGAAGACACTAGGGAGAATGATTTTGGGGTCTAATGTTGGCTAAATGGGCCTTGGGGGGCTGGTAATCTGATAAACTGTTCTTGGTTCCATCTGCATTCAGAGACAGGTGACTTTGAAATAGTCTTATATACAAGAAGTGTACAAAGAAACACCTGGCTACCACCAATTTCTACACCTAACTGGAACATCCACAGAGGCCCTGACTTTGACTAGCTGCTCAGGTCAAAATGGGGGTAACCATATTAATGCTTTACCAGGGTCCGGATATTAAATAGAAATATTTTATAGTTCTTAATAAATTGAGCAGTTACCTGCCCTCTGCAGCTTGGAGGAGTATAGAACACCAGACGGAATAGTACTGTACAAACATACTTCAGCATGTCCTGTGTCTGTTTCCTTCCATACAATCTGGAGAAGGTGGGAGATTTTTGATATATAAATGAAAATAGATTAGGTTGCAGGAAGAGCGTGATTTTTATTTTTTATTTTTTTAATGAAAATGAGAAGCTATCCATAGAAAAGGAGTGTTCAGGCCTTGTTGGAGGAGATTGTGTAGTAGTCTGAACATAAAGCTTGCACAGCTAGGGGGTTCCAAAGAGGATGGCTCTAGACTGTTCTCAGTGGTAGCAGATGACAGAACAAGGAGTAATGGTCTCCAGCTGCAGTGAGGGAGGTTTAGGTTGGATATTAGGAAAAACTAGGAGGGTGGTGAAGCACTGGAATGGGTTACCTAGGGAGGTGGTGGAATCGCCTTCCTTAGAGGTTTTTAAAGTCAGGCTTGACAAAGCCCTGGCTGGGATGATTTAGTTGGGGATTGGTCCTCCTTTGAGCAGGGGGTTGGACTAGATCAGTGGTTCTCAAAGCCGGTCCGCCGCTTGTTCAGGTAAAGCCTCTGGCGGACTGGGCTGGTTTGTTTACCTGCCACGTCCGCAGGCTCAGCCAATCATGGCTCCTACTGGCCGCAGTTTGCCGCTCCAGGCCAGTGGGGGCTGCAGGAAGCAGCGCAGGCCGAGGGTAAACAAACCGGCCCAGCCCACCAGGGGCTTTCCCTGAACAAGTGACGGACCGGCTTTGAGAACCACTGGACTAGATGACCTCCTGAGGTCCCTTCCAACCCTGATATTCTATGATTCTAAATATTTACTCTCAATGAACTAGTCAATAAAAATGTGATTTATGGTGATGCAAACTAAGCCCAGGAAGGGTTTACTTGCATTCTCAAGTTAGACACAGCAAGTTCCAGGCTGTTTACTATGTAGATTTTTTCAGACCAGGCTTTAAAATATGAAAGTCTGTTTTCTGTTTGTGAAGCATTCTGCAAGAATGGGGGTTTGCTTTCGTCATTTCATGAAACTTTTTTTCTCTCCAACTATTGTGCAGTACTCTGTGTGTCAGTTGCTGCTACTCCTAGAGTTTCATTGTACTGTGTTTATATAACTTGTAAAGTGTTTTAGGAAGAAAGGTTCTATATATGTTTAAAATACACTTGCAGTATACTCCATATGAACAGAATATGTTAGGCAGCTGTTACAGCTTCTCCCCTTTCTCTCCAAGGAAACTCTTAGGCTAACGATAGTGATTAGTAATTACTAATTCTAAATTGCGGCAGTACTGGCATGAGTGTAGCTAAAACAAAGCAAGTTACTGGTGAGTAACCAGACAAGGCCTCTGTCGTGGGCAACTAGGTTCCAGTGGCCTTGGTTAAGGATCATGTTCTTATGGAATCAGTAAAATAGTTCTAGAATATGGAATAAGCACACACTGTTGTCAGTTCTTTGCCAGCCAGCAATTCCAAAGTTCTGGAGACTATGGCCTCTTCTTTTTTTTTTTTGGAATGGAATTTCCTTTCACTTCCTTCTGCAGGGCAAGTTGGAAAGATGCTGGAGGAGGAGCTCAGTGGGTTTCTGTCAGCTCTGTAGGCAGCAGCAGGAGGGAGCAGGGAGCTCAGAGCTGGGTTCAGTAACCAATCTTGAGCCCCCCTATAGTGTTCACCCTCCCTTCTTTGTCATCTTTTCTTTTTTGGAAGGGGGGTGCAATATGTGTGTTTCTCCCCTATTTCCCAGTGTACACAAAAAATATACCTGCATGTCTGCATAGTGGTGGTGACAGCAAAGAGTCCTGTGGCACCTTATAGACTAACAGACGTTTTGGAGCATGAGCTTTCGTGGGTGAATACCCACTTCATCGGATGCATGTAGTGGAAATTTCCAGGGGCAGGTATATATATGCAAGCAAGAGGCAGGCTAGAGATAACAAGGTTAGTTTATCCTCCCTGATTGAACTAACCTCATTATCTCTAACCTGCCTCTTGCTTGCATATATATACCTGCCCCTGGAAATTTCCACTACATGCATCCGACGAAGTGGGTATTCACCTATGAAAGCTCATGCAGAAATTTCCACTAGATGCATCCGATGAAGTGGGTATTCACCCACGAAAGCTCATGCTCCAATATGTCTGTTAGTCTATAACAGGGGCTATGGCACGGGTGCCGAAGGCGGCACACGAGCTGATTTTCAGTGGCACTCATGCTTCCCAGGTCCTGGCCACTGGTCCGGGGGCTCTGCATTTTAATTTAGCTTTAAATGAAGCTTCTTAAACATTTAAAAAACCTTATTTACTTTACATACAACAATAGTTTAGTTATATATTGTAGACTTATAGAAAGAGACCTTCTAAAAATGTTAAAACGTGTTACTGGCACGCAAAACCTTAAATTAGAGTGAATAAATGAAGTCTCGGCACACCACTTCTGAAAGGTTGCTGACCCCTGGTTTATAAGGTGCCATAGGACTCTTTGCTGCTTTTTGAGATCCAGACTAACACGGCTGCCCCTCCGATAGTGGTGGTGGTGATTTACAAATGCACCTTACTAGACCTATTTCTCTCCCTTCCCCAATTCTGGGATGGGAGGAGATCTTCCCATTCCCTCCAGACTGCTCCAGGTTTTGGGATAGGGTATGGCACAGGTGGTCCGTCTACCTGATAACTCTGTCACCACTCCCTTGTTGCCTCACTGCATCAGATGAGTTTTTTGGCACAGGTGGTCCTTTTACGTTGGTCTTAGGACTGCTAAAGCATGTTTAGGCAGCCATTGCTGCTCATGCTGGCTTTGCCCCTGCTGCTGATATAGGAGTCTACCGGGTGGGGCTTCAGACTGGAGAAAGGAGAGGATCCGGAATGGGGCCCTTAAATACAGAAATAAAATTTCTTAAAAGGTAAACACTGGCCACTTACTCTGACCATTACTTTTGTGAGGAGTTATGTCAGTGAGTGAAAATCACACTGTAAAGGACACTATCAGCTTGAAGTCTAGTCATTTTAAAAAACGAATGCAAGTTTTAGTTTTAAGTCCAGCACCTGCCCTTCAGTTATCCTACCAGTTTTTTGTGGTCTTACAATTGCATATTTGTATCTTTTTAAAAATGCTTCTTTTTCAGTTTTGCTGTGTAAAACACTCATACCTGCAGGGGGAACTGACAGCTGGAAAGTGGGGACAATGACTATACACACATTGCAGTAAGCAATCAAATGAGCAAAAAGGGGGATGGAGAGGAGGGGAGGGGGTGTACTTTTTTCTCTCCTGGTTACCTGATGCTCAGCAGCACTCATCTTAGGTGTTACTTGTAACAATAGAAAGAAAAAACATTTTCAGAGTGTAATTTTTAGGTTGACCATGTCCTTTTATTAAATTAACAACTTCTGTAGCTAAAGCAGGCCAGTCAGTCATTGGTCAGATGTGGGTTAACATGCTAGAACTGGAACTCTTTTCTGCCCACCAGTGCTATTAACCCTGAAAACCCAGTTTTCAGAGTAATCGTTGATTAATTTTCCATGAAAATGCAGCCTAAGGCTCTTGCTGAGGACTACATTTTTTGTTGTCTGTGTAATACTTTTATGACCTGAAATGAAGCTGTAACTGATATACTGAAACTGTGTATTATTTCAACTGCTGGCCCATTTTTGCTAGTTTGAATATAACTTTTAAATCTACCAATGGGATATGGAAAACAATAACGTTAAACAGAGCCTTGTTTTGCTGTTGATATGACAGAAACCTTAAAGGAGAAACATGCCGCACTTTACATTTCTTTCTTCTTCCATTTTCTTCAGTGTTTCTTGTTCATGTGGATTTTTGACTGTTAAACTTTATTGTTTCAGTTTGCATTATAGTGGGCTTATATATGCATTCAAATACACCTACAAATATGTATGCTAGTATTACTAACATAGGAAATCCTATATAATTGTACTGTGGACTGTATTCTAAGTCACTAGTGTAGCACTTTTGAGTAATAATTATTCCTTAGTTCCATTAACTCACTTGGAATTTTTTCCTCATCTCTAGTTTTAATTCCTGCAATAAATGGATTTGTTAGCGTTCTCTGTCAAATTTTCTTGGAAAATCCATTCAGAAACAAAAGGAAACCTTCTGTAATAGTTTCTACTGGTGCACTTCCTATCTACAAAGGCAGTTATAGGGATACAATCATCTCAAATTTGTTTTAAAATAATATACATTTGGAATCCTTGTGTGAGCATTCGGTATTTTGAAATTCAATTTCCAGAAAAATTAGCTGAACTTTTTAATGGCAGAGTTTGAGTTAACTAGAAGCAGTCACTGTTTTTTCTCCAGTGTCTTGAAATGCCTGCTAGTTAAATTATAATACCATCTTAAAAACAAGAATGAATTATTCTGTGTTATTAAAAGATAGAACACAGTTCATCATAAGTTAGGCAGTCCTTTTGTGAATGTTTCTATCACTTGTCTGGAATGCTAAGTATTAGCAGCCGTTAAACATTGCTCACAGCGACATGGGGCTTAAATTTTCTCCAAACAAGGAGTAAGGAAATCAGGGTGCATAGCATCTAGTTTTTGCCCAGTGATTATTCCACAATTTATAGAGAAATGTACTTTTTAGTTTGTGCCCCCAAAATAAGTAGGAATTCAGACACTTCATCCTTAATTTGTATTTTCTGAAGTTCCCTGTACAAACTCATTAAAAAGAAACTATGTGAACTTGTAGGGAGCTCAGAAATGATGAGAGTTTCTTCCTTCCCTGTCTCTACCTAGAGGTAAGGTTCAAAGTACTTGTGGAGCTCATGGGCTGAAAGTATAAGCTACATCTGCTACAACACTAAGAGCTGGAATTCATTGCATCTGTGTGTAGTACAGGCAGTCCTTGACTTTCCTACATTCGACTTACGACGAACGACACTTATGATGTTTCTGATTTGACCCCCTGATTCGACTTGGTTTAGACTTTACAATACTTGGTCCCGCAGTGGAGTGTGTTGCGGTTCCGAGTTACGATGTTTCGATTTACAACACAATTATCAGGAAGTAATTATGTCGTAAGTCAGAGGACTGCCTGTGTATCAATTCACTGGCCAGCCCATAGTTTGCCCAGAAATTCCTGTCTATGCTCCTACCTGGGGAGTTTCAGCAGAATGTGGCTCTCTATTGTGAAGGGGGCTGCAAAACCTCCTGTGCCTAGACTTTCCTTCCCGCACCTCAGTGGCCTTCTGTGACTGCTCAGTTGGCCACAGTTTGTCCTTAATTATTTATTTTGAAATTTTACACTGCTAGAGATGAATGGCATTTGGGGCAGGGAATGTGTGGATGTGAATATGAAATGACAGTTACTCCTGGGGGAGTTCTGTGCCAGTGCACATGTGCAGAATGCCTGTCCGCTGCAGATTTCTTTGCTTCCCCGCAGAAAAATTACTTTTCTGATGAGGAAACAAAGGGAAGCCGCAAGAGCAGTCACATGCCCCTCCCTAGCAGTGTGGGTAAGTTGTTTCAGGCACCTGAAGCAACTGGCGGATAGGGGGATGGCCCAGCCAGGGCTGAGTCAGACCCACTGGGAGCCAGGGCCAGGTCAGATTAATCCCTTGTCCCTCCCTGCCAACTTCCACCCCTGGACCGAGATCACCCCCCACCGACCTCCAGCCCCCTGCATCTGGAGCTCCCCTTGCCGATTCCCACCCCCATGCATCTGAACCCCCACTGCTGCACCCAGGCCACCCCCGCTTAGCCTTCTGCACTCAAACTCCCATCCCGATGAGCCCTACCCCCATGCACCTGGACCACCCCAATGAGCACCCTGCCCCCCTCACCCCACTGAACCCCAGCCAGCTGCACCTGGACCCTCATACCACCAAGCCCCACGCCCACAGCACCCGGACCCATCCCCGCTGAGTGAGTTTCCCCCACACCCAGACCCCCCCACACCCACTCAATCCTAACCACCTTCACCTGGACCCCCTGCAGATTCCCATTGCCTCTGTGCATCCAAATAGTCCCGGACTCCACACTGAGCTGCCTGCACCCATATTTCCCCACATAGAACCCTCTCACCCCACACCTGGATCCTCCCCACACTTAGCCCTGCCACACTTGGATCCTGCCGGGCTGAGCCTGCCTGCCCACACCTGGTGTGCCTGGTGCAGAGAGGCAGGGCCCTGGGGTGTTTCTGGGGTAGGCCCAGTCCTTGCACTCTCAAGTGCAGCCTTACTGCTGAGTCTGTTTCGGGGGAGGGCAGAGAGTTGCAGGATGATCTCCCACCTCCATGCAGCCAGTAGCCTGTGCTCCTCACTGCCATGCTGGAGCTACCACATATATTTATTGACAAAATTTGCAGAATTTTTATTTTTTTGGCACAGATTTGGGGGGGGGGGGCACAGAATTCCCTCAAGAGTCGACAGTATAGTGGGGCCAGCACTCTTAATGGCTTGGGAAGCTCTGTGACCCTTTGTTTTTGGTAGGTGTTTTATAATCTGTTTCCTCCTGGACTTTTCATAAGATACTGTTAATATACTCACTGAAATTTGGGTGGTCTCTATTTTTTTTCTGCTGTGATTCATGGAATTCTCATGAAAAGGCCATTCTACCTTGTCTTAATGGTTCTTATGCAGCTAGAACTATTGTTCAATAACTTCTTTAGGCTACATATTTTTCATTTCATACATAGAAGATGTGATATTTTGTTCACTAGGCAAGGGAGTATCTCGGGCACTTTTTTCCAAGGTTCTCCTATCATGGCACGATTGACATGAGTAATTTTGTTTAATAGAATGGATGAGATATAAATTACGACAGCAAAACCAAGAATTGTTGAAATAAACCACTTGTTAAGCTATAAGTAACATACTTTTAGTATTCATAGGGAAAGATGCCCCTTCCATTTACAGATTTCTGGAATGGAACATTTTAATTGATGTCCAAACAGTAACTCTGAAAGAATCTCATGCTGTTGGGCAGCCTTACCATATCAGTTTGTAGTACAGAGTCGTGCCTTCTTATTGGGCAAAGCATTTCAAAAATGTTTCTGGGGTTTTATTTGCAGCTGATATAAAAGTGTAGGACTGTCTGCATCTGTCTCCACTAGAATGGTGCGAACACAATATTGCACAGTATTGGTTTTAGTTTTCTTTGGTATGTGTTCTGTTGAAAGAGAAAAGTCTGGGAAAGGGTACAGGTTAGAATGAATGTTCACATTCTGCTTATTGTGACTTATTCTTTCCCTCTCTTGCTAACAATAACTTATTTGATGTGATTATTTTTGACTTGTTTTAGTCCTCCTTTTTGTTGTGATTTATGCCCTAGTTCTTAATGCATGTGTGGTGTTGACACTCTCTCTTAGTGCAACATTAACAAACAGATAAAAATCTCATCCTATGATGTCACTTTGGATTTAGCTATATAGCTCTTGCCTCTCTCTCTCAGAGCATTTTTTCATTTATTGCTAAATCCACACTGGATTCTGATTAAATAATTTTTATTCTGATGAATAAAAAATGGGTAAGTAGACATTTTTATTTTCAGTTCCCTTCATGAGAAGGGGATGTTGCAAGTTTTGATCCTTAAAAGATAATAGCAGAGTGCCTACAGGTGCTTTTCATAGTACGCTCTGAAACTTGTTAGTATTGAATTCCTACTTGAGTGCAGCCTTTGAATACTTATAGCATCATAACTGTCTTTTTATTATAAAATGTTTTGGAAGGATTTTTTAACTGCCATTTTTAAACAGTAGTATTGCACTGAAACTTAGTATTTGAATTTTTGGCTTAAAAATGAATTTATTATGTAAATGTTGTCTCTCAATTCAAATCTAAAGCGAGTAAAAATAATTTCAGGTGCTTGTTTTAAGTATTTTTCTTTTTTTATGTTGAAAAAGGATTCTGTGCTTATCCAATTACATTTTTATCTACATAAAATGTTTTGAAACAGTTTTCATTAATACTCAATGTTATAGTAATAACCAGTGGCCTCAACTAGGACTTGGGCACCATTCTGCCATACACTGTATGATTATAGAAGCAGGCATGATTCCTGATCTGAAGGGTGTAGAAATATTTAGTTGCATTACCTTGGTCATGCGGTTGCTATTCTTGGAGTATATGCTAGTAATTTTTTAATGAAAATTACAGCAATATGTTTTCTCTGAACTTCACTATGAATAGGAACCATCTGACGTTGAACAGATACTTTATTTTGTTATATTTGCTCTCATAGGGCTAGATCCTACGCTTATTGAAGTCAGTGACAGAGCTCCCATTTACTTCAGTGCAGGATTAGACCATAATTCAAATTCAGAAAGTCTAAACTGCATCTTTCTGTGAAAATGTTTTGACAGCCTATATTCATATCTTTTTTTAGTCTGGTAACTTTATTCGCTGCAGTAAACCAGTTGCTCTAGTCTATGTAATTATATACAAATGGTAAAATACAGAAAGATGTAAATCTGAAAGGTGCATTGGCTACAGAAAGATACACATAGTTTGGGATGGGAATACTAACACATTTTGAATAAGTATTCAAACTTTAAATTTATTTTAATTTCAAAAAAGACTTCAAATTGACCAGTTTTTTTTTAATAGATTAGCAGACCCTTAAGGCTCATCCTGTCAGTTTCCTTGTTTTTTAATTGTTCATTTCTTCCTAACCATTCTTAGGAAAGGCTAATAACATGAAATTATATCTTTCACATGCTCTTTTGTTACCACCAGAGGGTACTCTAGATTTCATTAGAGCAATGAGATATTGGCTGTATAAGACGCTTGTCTTAAGTCAAGACATAACTTGAATTTAGCCTGCAACCTGTTTTACAGGTACACAGGCAAAGCTTGTATGCTTCAGAACAGTAAACAAAATTATAAGAAGAGATCCCATACTTCATCATAGTGCAAAAGCTTGCTCAAGAAATAATTATCCTCACACCTTGATTTTTGCCTATGCCATATATTTTCCACAATTTAATAAAGCACAATCTTTTGTCATAAATGAAAGGATAAGAATATTTCTCATCTTAACTACATATGCACATTCAATATTTGTCATATTTTAAATAGTTGCAAATTATTACTTGATAAATGACACAAGTGTAGGTGTGACAACTTGATCTTAGCTCTGAGCATTTATTTAAAGGGTAGGGTTTAATGCAGTCTGAGGAATTGGCAAGGTCTATATGTCTTGATTAACTTTGACTGTTGATTCAGATTAGTTTCAGTCTCCACCTACAGATCAAACAGGGCACTTGTAGCAATTATAAATCACTGGTTTAAAATGTAAAGTTGAGAAGGTCCGTAGTATCTGTAGGTTTTACCCTGAAATTGTAATTTTTAAAAAATATCTATGTCCCTTGAATTCTTCTATCTTGTGCGTATGCATTCTGAAAGGTCTTTCGTTGATTACATAATGCTGTCTGTAAAACAGAGCAGAATTTGTTGCACAAATGTGGTGGTAGTTGAAAGCTTTTTTGGCTTTCTGATGATTCAGAAATGACCAAACTAAAATTTCAGTAGTTTAAAAATGAAAAGTGCTGCTGCTAACAGTATCTACAGATCTGAATGCATACAAATAATACGGAAAGATTTTTAAGTTGTAAGAAATTAAATTTTAAAAGTAGTTTGTGTACATGTTGAGTGAGTGGAGTACTGTAATGTTCTTTTAAATGTTGTTAGTAGTCCTGATCACTGCATTTATATGCAGCATTTCTCCACATTCTGAATCATCTCTAACCATTCATGTCTTTCAAATGCCCTTTTTTGTAGAAGGGGAGAAAGATGTTCTTGTTCCATATTTCCTGTAAGCACTAGATAATGAGACTCCAATAAATCTAAACACCTACTTCCCTTATTCCCTTGACTTTATGGCTGCCTGACGGGAGTGGAAGCTTTCTTTTCCTTCTCTTCTTCCATTCCAGAGTCTCTTGACTGGGAGAGATGAGTGATAATCGCTATTTTCATCACTAATTGGCTCTTGAAAGAGTAAGAATGTTCCCTTCTTTTCTAATCCTCACCCAGCTCCCTGGCTGCTGAGAGTGGTGGATCTCCATTATTCTGCCTTTCCCTCTAGTCTCTATTTTGAGTTGTCAGCCCTTGTGAACAGCGGTAGTGCTCACCACCCCTGCTACTCATAGGTTTGTCATGCCCCAGAGGGTGAAATTGAAATTCTCATATGCTCTCAACATATTGGGAATTGCAGTAGTGAAACTGATAGCTTTCACAAGCAACAAAAGACTATGAGCAGCGACAGAAGCATTGAAGTGGCCTAGCTGCAGACTCTGGAAGACAGTAGTGCACTGTTTTATGTTTGGCTCCCATTCAGAAGGAAATCTTCCTAATCATAGGAGCTAGGAACATAATTTCTTCTAAACTCTACATGACTGGACCGCCATGCAAGCCAGAGACAACTTTCTCTTCACAACTGTTTAGAGGGAGAGTGGATTTTCAAGCACTGAATTTTATATATTAACACGTCTTTCCTCTCTAACTGCCAGAACTTTTGCAGCACTTTCCTTTCAGCTTGGCAGATACAATATTCTCTTTCCCTAAGGCCAGTGCTGGTAATCATTTATTAGGTGGTTGGTAGAGAGTACTCCTATTGTATTTTTCTTCCCTTCAGTCAGAGATCAAAAACATCACTATCCTGATGAGCCTTGTTTTTGCTGATAAGAAGGCAGGATTATGTGGGTCATTTATAAAATGCCATCTGTTCAGTGCTATTTGTGAGAAGAGACTTTGAAGATATTTTTAATATATAACCTGGGAGTCTAGTTGCTTTGAACACTTAATTTTTCGCAAAAATCTCTCTACTCTTCTTCCTTAATCATGTGCATACCATTTGGCTCTGGCTTATGCTTGTTGTTATTATCATTGGGGTACTGATTTTAAACAAATCATTCAAAGAACTATATTACATCTTTCTTGTCTTTAACACTTCTCTAACTTGTTTTTGTGTTCACAGATTTGTTTGTAAATGCATCACAAAGAGGCAGCCCATAATGAAGAAAGCAAGCAGGTCTGTTGGCTCAGCGCCCAAAGTGTCCGGGATAAATAAAACTCAAACAATAGAAAAAATCAAACCAGAAAACGGCTCCTCAGTGTCTGCAGTAACAAAACTCTCAAAAACTGGAACATCAACATCCTTGTTGAAGGTAAGCTCTAATAGCCTTGATTTTTTTGGACAGTAAAGGATTTGGAAGGATAGAATTTTAGAATGAGTATACTGATGCAGTGGAAAACTGGGATTCATAATCTCTCAGTGACTGAAGAGAATTTCAGTAGTTACACAATGCAGGACAGATTGAGAGATTACGAATTCTGTGGTCATTAAATATTGCAGCTTTGGATGTGTTTATATGTACCATGGTGGAAGGCAATGCACCTTGTGAAACTTAACTTTCCTGACTTCTCTGTAAAGAGGGCAGAGTGGGAACTGAGCTGCCTTCCACTGGGCATCATTAATCGCTCTCTGACAGGGAGTGTCATGTGGTGCTCTTGAATGACTTTCTTTGACTGACTCGTGGAGTGGTTGTAGGATGATAAGCTCTGTGTCAAGATTAAAAATTCCAACTGAAATTTCTCAAGAGGGATACTTCAGTGGGGAATTGAGAGGACTGTATTACTTTTAAGAGACTGCCTGATTGGTATACTTAACGTTGGTGACTGGTGTCCGATCCATGCAGCCACACTGTTCCTAGTTTTTCATTTTTTCTCCATTTTGTATCTGGAGTGGAGCTTCAGCCCAAGTGGTGTGTGCTGATCCTACCTTCCATCTTCTTCTTTGTCTTGTAGGTTTCTCCTTACTCTCAGCATAACAAGGCACCAGGCTTTGGAGCATATGTGCACATCACATTGCACCTTTTACATCCCCTGGGCCCTTTAAAATTGAATGGTGTAGTCTCAGGGAACATCACTGGGAGCAAGCATGTGACTTACAGGAAGCCAGGTATAATATTTCCTGCCTCTTAGATGGGTGCAGACAGGAGACATCCATGATCAGAGGGATCCATGTCCAGGGGTCTCCAAAATAACCAGACAGGATTACCAAAATCAAAGGGTGTTCCTTTCCTCTACCAGCTGATAGAAATTAGAAAAGTCTTGGATAGATACTACCCGGAATTTTGTGGTGGTTGTTTTGGGATGTTGTTTTGACAATAAAATGAGCCTTGAATACAGGGACGTGTGAAGTGCCTTGTACTTGGGACTTTATTTTCTCTCCCCAGCTGGTGAATCTGCACATTATCTTATGTTTAGAAATAGATTCCTGACAAAACATTGTTTGTATCTTGCATCCTGTTTAATACAAAACCATCATGTGATACGTAACCATTCTGAGTAGTGTCCAGTGTCATCGACAACTGTCCTCTTAAGAGCTGACTGGCATGTACTTCTGACTGTGGTGTGTAGCTTACTCATCAAGAGTTTCCAGCTGTCATATCTTTAATCAAAACAAAGAAGAGAATGATCTATCTATCTCTGAAAGGATTTGGCCTGCTATGTGTTTACAATTTTCTCTTTTTATCAGTAGCACTTCAGGCAACTCAGGTGTACAATTTTAAAAAGTATTATGTCAATTACACGCATCTTAGGCACAGCAAGAAATTCCCTTCTTAACTAGTGACTGACAGTTGTTGCACCTTAAGGGTTTTAGCTAGGTTTTAGTGACATAGTTGAGTGACTCATTCTTGTGCAGTTGTCGTCATGCCAGCTGTGTGAAATAAAACTACGTACATCTTTCAAGTGTTCCCATATGTAGGAGAAGTTGGAAGGTTTTAGTTTGTAGACTTAGTCACGCTGGCAATTTATATGTCTGAGGGAGTTAAAATATCAGTAAGCAACTGCCATTTTAAAAGGAACGTATCTATGTAATTTTATCATTTATGGTGTTGTCTATGAAGCCTCTGGCATGCTGTCTTCTTCACATAGAAAATGTGTCATCTAACCTTTAAATTTATTGGAGTCTGCTGTATTTTTTTGTGAATGTTAATACATATTCCTAGACAAAAGTTGTTTAGCTGGAGTTAAGATTGAAAACATATCAGTAATTTAAGTTAAAATTAGGGCTGTCGAGCAATTAAAAAAATAATCATGTGATTAAAAAAATTGTGATTAACTGCACTGTTAAACAATAATAGAATACCAGAGTTTAAG
This sequence comes from Mauremys reevesii, assembly GCF_016161935.1. Taxonomy (NCBI): domain Eukaryota; kingdom Metazoa; phylum Chordata; order Testudines; family Geoemydidae; genus Mauremys; species Mauremys reevesii. The sequence continues at coordinate 20,487,656 of NC_052640.1, read as the reverse complement.
TATTTTTGGATGTTTTCTATATTTTCAAATATATTGATTTCAATTACAACACAGAATACAAAGTGTACCGTGGTCACTTTCTATTTATTTTTTATTACAAATATTTGCACTGTAAAAAAACAAAAGAAATAGAATTTTTCAATTCATCTAATACAAGCACTGTAGTACAACATCTTTATCATGAAAGTTGAACTTACAAATGTAGAATTAAGTAAAAATAAAAACTGCATTCAAAAATTAAATTTGCATTCAAAGACTGCATTCAAAAATTGCTCAAACAAGTTTGTTTACATTTGCAAGAGATAATGCTGCCCACTTCTTGTTTACAATGTCACCAGAAAGTGAGAACAGGCGTTTTCATAGCACTGTTGTAGCTGGCGTCGCAAGATATTTACGTACCAGATGCTCTAAAGATTCATGTATCGCTTCATGCTTCATCTACCATTCCAGGAGACATGCGTCCATGCTGATGATGGGTTCTGCTTGATAATAATCCAAAGCAGTTCAGACCGACACATGTTCATTTTCATTATCTGAGTCAAATGCCACCAGCAGAAGGTTGATTTTTTTTTTTTTTTTTTTTTTGGTGGTTCGGGTTCTGTAGTTTCCGCATCGGAGTGTTGCTCTTTTATGACTTCTGAAAGCATGCGCCACACCTCGTCCCTCTCAGATTTTGAAAGGCACTTCAGATTCTTATATCTTGGGTTTGGGTGCTGTAGCTATCTTTGTGTTTTGTCAAATCTGCAATGAAAGTGTTCTTAAAATGAGCATGTGCTGAGTCATCAACCGAGATTGCTATAACATAAAATATATGGCAGAATGCAGGTAAAACAGCAGGAGACATACAATTCTCCCTCAAGGAGTTCAGTCATAAATGTAATTAACGCATTATTTTTTTAATGAGCGTCCTCAGCATGGAATCATGTCCTCTAGAATGGTGGCTGAAGCATGAAAGGGATACGACTATTTAGCATATCTGACATGTAAATTCCTTGCAATGCTGGCTACAAAAGTGCCATGTTCTCACTTTCTGGTGACATTGTAAATAAGAAGAGGGCAGCATTATCTCCTGTAAATGTAAACAAACTTGTTTGTCTTAGCGATTGGCTGAACAACAAGTAGGACTGAGTGGACTTGTAGGCTCTGACTTTATATTGTTTTGTTTTTGAGTGCAGTTATGTAACAAAAAAAATTTACATTTGTAAGTTTCACTTTCACAACAAAGATTATATTACAGTACTTGTATGAGGTGAATTGAAAAATACTATTTCTTTTGTTTATAATTTTTTACAGTGCAAATATTTATAATAAAAATAATATACACTTTGATTTCAATTACAACACAGAATACAATATATATAAACATGTAGAAAAACATCTGAAATATTTAATAAATTTTCATTGATATTCGATTGCTTAATTATGTGATTAAAACTGCGATTAATCACAATTAATTTTTTGAGTTAATTGCATGAATTAACGGTGATTAAACGACAGCCCTAGTTAAAATACCTAAATAGAGGTGATGTAATTTATTATACATCATTATATAAACCCAGAACACTCAGTTAAAGTTAAACTTAAAGAAATCCAAACATATTAAGGTTTGGAAATGCACAGTTAAGGCACTAAAACACCAACCTGTAGTGACACCATGTAATTAATCATAAAATTATTATGGTTCATAATTTTTTTTTTGGTTCCAGATCAGACTGAACTCATTAAACTGATATTTAACGACACACCTCACCCACCTTGTGTCTCAAATAGTGGATTGACTACTAGTGCGTGTTATCCAAGCAGCAATGTATTGAATGTGTTTTTTAGATCTTAAAATATATTGTGTTTAAAAATATTCACTTGTAATAACAGCAGCTTTGATTAGTTAACATTTCTGGTCCTGCACTTCGTATCCAGTCATGTTAATATCCTTTTCCCTTTTCAGACAAAAAGTAATGATGACCTTTTAGCGGGAATGGCTGGTGGTGGGGTGACTATGACCAATGGTGTGAAGGCAAAGAAGAGCACCTGCACATCCACAGCATCTTCAGCTTCAGGGACCACCATGAACAACCTGGAGAATAAACCCAAGACTATTACAGGTACAAGGAGATATTAGTCTCAAAGGGTTGTTTCCTTGGCTTTTTTTTTTTTTGTTCTGTTATGAAACCATTGCAACTCTTCCATAGGCAGGGACCAAAGCACCTAACGAAGAGCTCAGCAAAGGCCAGGCCAAATAGAGCACTCTGCCAATGACCCTTCTCACCCAGTTTGTATTGATAATCCTTGTATTGCAAATCCTTCATATACTATTTTTTTTATATTGGTCATTTAGCTTTTTCTGTAGTGGTATTCTCTGGGACCAACAGCTAATGTAGACTTATGCTGCTAAAATAATCCCTACTTTGGGCATTAAAGGTTTTAGGTAAGGGATGAATATCTTCAATATTGGGTATTGTGTTAAGCTAGTCATCTCCACGGATGTACGTAATTAAGGATAAATAATTTTGTAAAGTCTTCAGGCAGGTCTGACATTCCATAGTGTTTATCACCACACAATTAGTAGAAATATGGTTGTTATCTAATTGCTACTTTTGGGGCTCAGTAAAGTTAATAAATTGTAAGTCACCTTACAGTAAAGAAGTGATGATACTGCTCTCTACTTCAGCATTTTTGAGTGAGAATGGTGAGAAACTGAATTTGATGGTGAGAGTATTTAAATACTCTGATTTCATTCTTGGATCAGAATATACATGTTTATAAAAAGTACTCAACTGGCATACCTAAAAGTGAAGATGTAGCTATGATCTGTGAACTTAAAGAGAGGATATCAAGTATCTTACATATAGTTACTCTTCCTTTTTGTATACAATTTATTGGAAACTTTAGGAGAGAATCTCTGTTCCTCTTGCAAACAGTAGGGTTTTTAATCCTTGGGGGGGGGCTTAACATGTCTTTAGACACTATAAAGAATGTTTAAACCTATTTGAGATTCTCATAAATAGACCACATATTTCATTTTTGAAAGTGTGGTTTAGAATGGCAGCCATTTTATAATCATAGCAAAATATATAGTCTTATATATGTAATTTCATACATGTACTCACGTTGCTGATTTTTTTTAAATGAATTAAAATTAAATTTTTAAAAACATACAGGTACGAGTTCCACAGCCAAGCGTAGCACTTCATCTGGAAATAAAGAATCTAGCTCTTCTAGGGAAAGAATACGTGATCGTTCCCGTCTGAACCAAAGCAAAAAACTGCCTTTGACAGGACAGGGGACTAATGATACCATTCTGGCAAAACGTTCCCGTAGTCGTACTAATCCAGAGTCTGATGTTCGGATGAGTAAATCCAAATCGGACAATCAAATCAGTGACAAAGCTGCTTTGGAAGCTAAAGTGAAAGATCTTCTGACTTTAGCAAAAACTAAAGATGTGGAGATTTTACACTTGAGGAATGAACTCAGAGATATGCGTGCTCAGCTGGGCCTTAATGAAGATCAGCATGAGGGTGATGAGAAGTCTGAGGAAAAAGAGGCCATTGTTGTTCACCAACCAACTGATGTAGAGTCTACATTATTAGTGTTACAAGAGCAAAACACTGCCATCCGAGAAGAGCTCAACCAATTGAAGAATGAGAATCGAATGTTGAAGGACAGATTAAACGCATTGGGCTTTTCTTTGGAACAAAGGCTAGACAACTCTGAGAAACTCTTTGGCTATCAATCTTTGAGCCCAGAGATCACAACTGGTAACCACAGTGATGGTGGTGGCACTCTTACATCTTCAGTGGAAGGTTCTGCTCCTGGTTCAATGGAAGATTTGTTGAGTCAGGACGAAAACACCTTAATGGACAATCAGCATAGTAACTCCATGGATAATTTAGACAGTGAGTGCAGTGAAGTTTATCAGCCACTTACATCAAGTGATGATGCCTTAGATGCTCCATCGTCTTCAGAGTCTGAAGGAGTACCAAGCATAGAAAGATCTAGGAAAGGAAGCAGTGGCAATGCAAGTGAAGTTTCTGTAGCTTGTCTGACAGAACGGATACACCAGATGGAAGAGAACCAGCATAGTACAGCTGAGGAGCTTCAAGCAACACTTCAGGAACTTGCAGATTTACAACAAATAACTCAAGAGCTGAACAGTGAGAATGAAAGACTTGGAGAAGAAAAAGTAATTCTTATGGAATCCTTGTGCCAGCAGAGTGACAAGTTAGAACACTTCAGCCGACAGATTGAATATTTTCGCTCCCTTTTAGATGAACATCACATCTCGTATGTTATTGATGAAGATATGAAAAGTGGGAGGTATATGGAGTTAGAGCAACGGTATATGGACCTTGCTGAGAATGCTCGTTTTGAACGAGAGCAACTGCTGGGTGTCCAGCAGCATCTGAGCAACACTTTGAAGATGGCAGAGCAAGATAACAAGGAGGCCCAAGAAATTATAGGGGCACTAAAAGAACGGAACCACCACATGGAACGAATTATTGAGTCAGAGCAGAAAAGTAAGGCAGCATTAGCAGCCACCTTAGAGGAGTACAAAGCCACAGTAGCCAGTGACCAGATTGAGATGAACAGGCTAAAGGCTCAGCTGGAGCATGAAAAGCAAAAAGTGGCTGAACTGTACTCTATACACAACTCTGGAGATAAATCAGATATACAAGATTTGCTGGAGAGTGTCAGACTGGACAAGGAAAAAGCAGAGACTTTGGCCAGCAGTCTGCAGGAAGAGCTGGCTCTCACTCGCAATGATGCTAATCGATTGCAGGATGCCATTGCTAAGGTAGTGTTCAAACAATTATCATTCTATATCTTATACATATAAGCCTCCAAGCCTCCCTCTACTGTTCATTACAGTTTTTCAATTTGTTCCTTGGATGTATGTGACCAGTTATGAGCTTTGCCAGAATGTGCCTGTATTCAAAATTTTTCTATTGGATCTTATGTACAAAAAAAGTGTGTCCTTTTATGAAGCTTTTTACACCTAAACTCAGCTGTGCTGGATTACTTGTATAAATGACACATGTTTAAGGGGAAAAAATAGATATGTAAAACCTTAGTGGAATTAAGCAGATCATTGGTTTTTAAATAAAGCGATTGTGGGACATCCTTAAGCAGGTGTAAATAATTTATAGCTGATTTACCTAGGCGGTGCCTCATGTATTGTACTACAATATTCTTTCTCAGTAATTGGCATAAAATGATGAAAAGATTAGCTCAGGGCTTAAACCTTGTTCTTGTAATCACGTTTGTGTGTGGGGGTTGGGGGAATATTACTCTTTTTTTTTTTTTTTGGCTGCTTTTCATTTCAGCTTGTGATTCAGTATTATTCTGTTACTTCTTCCCTTGTCATGTGGTGGGGTGCTTGATAGATTCTGAAATAAATTCAGCTCGGAAATAAGAGCTTAACTGTGAAAGTGGTCCAACGTGATAGTTGCAGTGCAGCCAAAAGTTAGGTATGACATATCACACTTTGGTCCAGATATAGCAACTCCTAATGAATTCACATAAAGCTTCCCAATTCACTTAACACTTCTTGATATTAAATTTAGTTCTTATGAGATTTTAAAAAATATTTTAAGGATGATGGCTGTGGCAGTGAAATGCAACCAATTTTTATTTTGAGTTTGTCTTTGTCCTGAATTCATTATGGTCATTTAATGGTTTTTCTTCAGGTTGAAGATGAATACAGAGTCTTCCAAGAAGAAGCCAAGAAGCAAATTGAGGATCTCAATATGACTCTAGAAAAGCTTCGGGCAGAGCTAGAAGAAAAAGAGACTGAAAGAAGTGACATGAAAGAAACAATCTTCGAGTTGGAAGATGAAGTAGAGCAGCATCGAGCTGTGAAACTTCATGACAACCTCATCATATCTGACTTAGAGAGTAAGTGATATGAGTTCCTCTTGATGCATCATATTTTAACTTGAAAACAGCTGAAACAGGATAGTAAAAGTATTTTAATTGTGGTTTGCGCACGTGTGGTTTGAAATCAGAATAAACCTTGCAGAAAGAATGAATGAATCTTAGAAGGAATGAACTCAGCTTGACTTTGGACTTGCAGGACTAGTTGGGGATGGGGCCGAACACGTGTAAGTTGAGAAAATATGAACTGGCAATCTTGAGAATAAATATGAATCCTCAATGCCATTTTGAGTCAATTTTCAAGCAGAACAGCATGTAGTTATAGATTCAGATTATGGCATATTACCTGTGATTATTGATTTAATTCTGTCTGGGAGAACCCAAGTTCTCTTCTCTCCAGTACAGCAAAGCTATATAAACTTCCAAAAGTTAAATATGTCTACATCTGTGGATAATTTGGTTCTTCCTAGACCAAGAAAAGTCTCCCTGTTGAAGAAAATGTATTTTCAATGGAGAAATTGAACAGGGACCCTAAATAATTTTGCATATACTGTTGTCTTCGTGGTCACATCCATGTGTACTTGCTCTAACTGTGAAACTGAAAATGAATTTGGCAGCTCTAGTTGGGAAAACTCAAGCAGGTTGGGAAAATTTTCTATCTTGCTGTCTCTTAGTGTCCATTTCCTGAATAGTGTGGCTCAAAACTCACTTGAAGCATCCAGCAAAAATCATGCCTGCCAGTCTTGCCTAGCAGTTCAGTGGGGAGTGTGTCTGTCTGAAAATATAAATATCGACTGTCATGATTACAGAGCTGCACCTCTGTCCCTCTTCTGGTCCGTCACAGTGCATTCCCGCAAGTGTCAGGCTTCATGCCTTTTACATATCTTGGTATGAAAGTCTGCATTTGCCCCACTCTGAGTCCAAGACTTGGGCTACAGTACCTTGTTGATTAACCAAGCTCACCCAGCAGATCTGACTGAGTTCAGAGACCTGCAATTCTTCCTTTTGGGAGCCTGTGACCAGTAGTATACAGTGACAAAGCATCCTTCTTAGCATCAAAATATATTTTGCGTCAACGGTAAGGACAAAGCATTTAAAGAATAAGGATTTTAAAATCAACATTCTACATGCATGTCTGTCTTACACTCACAAGACTAAGTCTTTAGGTAACTTCAGGAGACATAACATCTTTAGATGCCCCAGCAGGTGTCTTCATATCAGTCTACTTTCCCTGAACTGCCATAGTTTGTTGTTCTTCTGTGTTCTTGGGCTTTGGTCTTTCTGGACTAAATCATTCCAGTAGGCTTAGCAGAAGATCATGCCAGAGTTCTCACAGCCTATGGCTCTGCTATGGTCACTTAACATCCCTCAAATATTTCCTTAGTGGTAGCTTATCTTGAGCCATTCTTTCTTTTCCTTCTTGTTTTGTCTTTACAGTCCCCTATAAAGCGAAATCATATGGTAAACACTCCAATAGCCAGGTTAACATACAGTATCCATATAATGTTACCAAGCAGTTCCAATTTTGTCACACAGACCTGTCTCAAAAGGGCTGTGTGCAGTCATGAGGCTGCATACCTCAATTCAGTCAGTTAGCAGACCTATATCTTGCTAGGCTCAAAGCTCCATGAGACATCCTGTATTGTAAGTAGAGGCAGGAAGGAGAGTGACACCTTGAGGTAGCTGTAAAGTGTGGTAACCAAATAATAGTATAATTAAAATCTGCCTTTTTGTTAATACTCTTCTCATAAATCAATACCTTTAAAAACTCTCAACTCTTCATGGCTTCAAAACTAAAATTCTTACAATAGTCCTTTAGTGTCACTGCTTCCCATAGAATAAAAAAAAGAGCAACCCCTTGAAGAGGAGGAGCAAATCTCTTTAGGACTTGTGCTCGGAGCACGGATCTAGAATCTAATACCACCATCTGTTAAATTTTTTAAAGTGACAGAAAAATCCATTACAACAGCAAATTCTCTAATATTAATAGATTAACCAATTCCTTTGACCTTGAATTAGTCTGAGATGAATGGTCAAATACATGGTGTCCATGTTAATGGCTTTTTAAATGTAGAGAATTTTTCATTACATGTTTCTGTATATAGCACCATTCAGAAAAAGCATGGTTCTCCACATTAAAACAACTAAACCATAGTAAAAAAGTAATAGGAAAGAAAAGTCTTTGGTTTAGATTTAAAAAATAGGATAGAGTGACTGCTGTAGCTCTTTGAGGAGAGAATGTGCTGAGTGTCGAACTAACTGTAAATGACGGGGATGATGTGAGAAGCAATAAATAGTGGCAGAATATTAATAAACAATTGGACAATTCACAAGTCCATAAAAGTAGGAAGGTGTACTTCATAACTGAAATTAGTAATAAGACCTTGAAATGAATTCAGTTTAATGAGCAGCCAGAATAAATAATGGAGTGACATATGAGAAGCTCAAGTGCAGGAAGTTAGGTGTCATTCCTTTGAATAGCTACTAGAGACCAGAAAGATGAAACTGGGAATATAGCAAAAAGTGTGTTACAACAGTCTGGGCATGAAATTCAAACTTAGTTGCATGAGGAATTTAATTGTAGATAATGTTCAACAGCTTGCGAAACTAAATGATCTAATCAATATGAGCAGTAAAATTCAAATCACTGTTGAAAAGGATTCTTACTATAGGTTCTTGTCCACCAGTACATGTTTGAGAGGACCAAAGTTAGCACTAGGAGAAAGTGAGGACACAGAAAATGTCCCATGCCATCATGTCTTTAAAAAAACCAACTGTGTTTAATCATTGTGACATGACATTTCCCTTCAACTTAAAAAAAAAAACATATTGTATAAGCTTGCAAAAATTACTTTAAAAGAATGCTAAGGTTCCCAGGTTGCAAACTAAAAAGTTAACAAATTCCAGAATAAAGATTGTAGGTGTATTTTTTTACACCAGTGCAGCACATTTATACTAGGTGCAAAAATTCCCAGTATAGCTAAGCCTTTTTTTTTTTTTAAGAAACATTACACTAGGTGGCGTTTTTGCTCTGGTTTTGGATGCTGGGTTTGAAAAACCAAATGAACTGAACTGAAAGTCTTTTTTGGTAAAATAAGTATGCTAAATTGTCTAGTAGCCATTTGTTTTTTATGTAAAAACCAACCCCCCAGCTCTCTAAAACCGAGCCAATAAATGTTGAATGAACACTTGAAACACATGCTCTTGGTGAAGTTTGTCTTTATAACAGAGATTAGCTACTTAAATTAGCACCTAGGTTGTCAGATTTTCTTCTTAAAATCAAGATGTTTGTATATACATTTAATGCAAGATATTTTGAAACACAGATGATGACGATCTCTTAAAATCTCATTGGAATTCAATCGTCTTAACTCTTGCTGATGTTGGGTTATTTATACCACTTTTATTATATGGCACACAAAATGATTCAATTTATTCAACACAAGTGAGTTTTACTAATAGTAAAATTTGAGACCTTAACACAGGTGACTTCTTACTAAAATTTGACACTGAAAGCGTTAATCTCTGCCCAGTAAGACTGATCACTTGGACTTAACACCTTTATGTGACAATAACAGAAACTCAAACACAAAATGGATAAGCGAAAAGCCAGTGCTTTGGTGTATTTGTGATCCAACCCATTTTCCTACTATAGAAAGCTGTATTATTTAAATCATTATTTTATTATTATTTGTAGTAATTTAGCATGTAGGAGTCCTGGTCTTGGATCTAGAAAACCATTGGGCTAGGCGCTGTTAAAACACAGAACAAAAGATTGACACTCTTTGGGCAGGCACTATCTTAGAATAAGACAAAAGACAGCAGATGGATACAGGCAGAGTACAAGGAAACAATGAGACAGTTTTGGTGAGCATAATAGACAAGTGGTCTTTGAAGCAGTGTTATAGCTATTGTTGGGTTTACCAATGTACACCTCTACCCCGATATAATGCTGTCCTCGGGAGCCAAAAAATCTTACCACGTTGTAGGAGAAACCGCATTATATTGAACTTGCTTTGATCCGCTGGAGCATGCAGCCCCGCCCCCTGGAGCGCTGCTTTACCGCGTTATATCAGAATTCATGTTATATCAGGTCGTGTTATATCGGGGTAGAGGTATACTAACATAATTATACAGGTATAACTCTGCTAGTGTGGTTGCAGTTATACTGGTATAAAGATACTCTACTTTAAGGGAAATAGCTATCCCAGTAAAAGGCTCCTTTATACCAGTATAATGCATGTACACTAGGCTTGTAGCGGTGTAAATATATTGGTAAAAAAATCATACCAGTAACAGGCAGTTTTACCAGTATAACTTTTAAATATAGAACAGGCCTACACTGAACATTTACAATTCAAGAAAAATGAAAAGCTTCAACCATGCTGTACTCCTCTGTCAGGATTTGTGTTGACTGTATATCTTCTCTTGAAACATTTAGGCTTTGTCTACGCTATAGGAGGGAGATTGATCTAAGTTGTGCAACTTCAGCTACATGAATAACGTAGCTGAAGTTGATGTACTTAGATCTACTTACTGCGGGGTCCACACTATGCTATGTCGACTGGAGATGTTCTCCTGTCGACTCACCTTGTGCTTCTCATTCAGGTGGAGTACAAGAGTCGACGGGAGAGTGATCGGCAGTCAATTTAGTGGGTCTTCAGTAGACCCGCTAAATCAACCGCTGATGCATTGATCGCCACACATCAACCTCCCGGTAAGTGTAGACAAGCCCTAAATCTAGAAGACTAAGGTCAGGTCTACAGTACAGACTTCTGCTGGTATAGCTATATCACTCAGGAGCTTGAAGAGGTATGGTCCCTGATTGACATAGCTGTGCCAGCAGAAGGCCGTAGTAGAGATGCATTATACTGGCAAAACTACACTTTTATAATTTGTTTCCTTTGTGGAAGGTGTATTTGCTATATTGGTACTTGGCTGGTATAATCTGCGTCCATACTTGGAGCACTGTTCTAGTGTAATATTCTGGTGCTTCTATTGTAGGCATAACATACGTATCTTCAGAAACTGAGTGCCTGTGCGTGACTGTAGATGAGTGGTTTAAGTTTAACAACAAGCCTATACTAGAACCTCATAGTTTCGAACCTCAGGAATTGACGTTGTTTGTAACTCAGAAATGTTCATAACTTCAAACAAAACATTATGGTTATTCTTTCAAAAATTTACAACTGAACATTAACTTAATACAGCTTTGAAAATGCTGCTTTCCCTTTATTTTTTAGTAGTTTACATTTAACACAGTACAGTGTTTGTTTGGTCTGTGTTGCTGCCTGATTGTATACTTCTGGTTCCAAGTGAGGTGTGTGGTTGACTGGTCAGTTCATAACTCTGAGGTTCTACTGTATTGTGTTACAGTAGCTACTGAGGGAAGTAATGTTTACATGTGGGACAAACATTTATCTTCAGTTGTTCATATTCATCTGTTGTTCTACAGTTGATAGTGTTCCTAAGAGTGAGAGGAAGTAAATGCCATGCGATTTATTTTGTGACGAACAATGAAGCCAATATGGCTAAGATTAGGAAAGTTTTGCAAGAAAATACGTGACACATGGCTGCACATATTTTAAAATTATTGTCAAAAGACTTGAAAAGAGCAAATATCATGACCCAAGAAGAAAGATGGAATGCTTTTGCAGATTGCCTATAAGATTTTGTTTTAGATTGGCCCAAGGGAATAAGAGTAATTGATGAATACACAAGATATAGATGTGGTGGGTTCCCCTCCCCCCGGGTGCCACCTGATGTACTGATGTACCATTGAGCCCACCTGGTCCACCAGTCTGGGCTCCTTTACACTGTCCTGCCAAGCCAGGCCCTCAAGTCTCCTCCAGCACACACACAGGTAAGGACACCCCCAGCTGCAGAAAGACACAGACAATGAAATCAGTTCTGCCTGGGTAGGCTTCAGCTAGGGAATTGCCCAGCACTCCAGTGGACCCCTTCTGGAGTGTAAACCCAAAATTGTATCGTCTTGCGCTGCACAGAGACCTGTACAGCGTACGGTCATGACATTCACCCCCTCCCCGAATGTGGAGGAAGATCTGCACAGCTTTTCCCCCCCTCCCCCAGTTATGAATTACACAAACTGGTTTTAGAGGAAACAAAAACAAGTTTATTAACTACAAGAGATAGATTTTAAGTGATTATAAGGTTAGCAAACAGATAAAGCAGATTACTTATCAAATGAAACAAACACGCAAACTAAGCTTAAGATACTAAAGAAACTGGTTACAAATAGTAATTTCTCACCCTAAATGTTGTTTTAGGCAGATTGCAGTGGTTCTTGAAGGCCAGCTGCTCTTGTTTGCAGATTAAAACTCCAGGTATTTTTCACAGGCCAGACACGTTTCCAGCCTGGGCTCAGCTCTTCTCCTCCTCTCCCCCTCCCTCCACTTTGTCTTTGTTTCTTAGATGTTTCCAGCAGTCATCCTGGGCGGGGATTCAGTGAAGAACGAACACTTTGTCACTCCCCTGCCTTAAATAGGTTTGGCATGTGGTGGGAATCCTTTTGTTTTCCAGTATCGGAGGGGTAGCCCTGTTAGTCTGTATCCACAAAAACAGCGAGAAGTCTGGTGGCACCTTAAAGACTAACAGATTTATTTGGGCATAAGCTTTCGTGGGTAAAAAAAACTACTACTTCAGATGCATGGAGTGAAAATTACAGATATTTATGCCTGCATTGCTAAACAATAGAATACCAATTGAAATGTATTTTTGGATGTTTTCCTATATTTTCAAATATACCGATTTCAATAACAACGCAGAATACAAAGTGTACAGTGCTTACTTTATATTTATATTTATTACAAATATATGCACTGTAAAAAAACAAAATAAATAGTATTTTTCAATTCACTACTTTCATAAAAGTACTGTAGTGCAATCTTTATCATGAACGTGCAACTTACAAATGTTGATTATTTTTGTTATATAACTGCACTCCAAAACAAAACAGTGTAAAACTTTAGAGCCTACAAGTCCACTCAGTCCTGCTTCTTGTTCAGTCACTAAGAAAAACAAGTTTGTTTACATTTACGGGAGATAATGCTGCCCACTTCTTAATTACAATGTCATCTGAAAGTGAGAACAGGTGTTCGCATGGCACTGTTGTAGCTGGCGTCGCAAGATACTTACATGCCAGATGTGCTAAAGATTCATATGCCTCTTCATGCTTCAGCCATCATTCCAGAGGACATGTTTCCATGTTGATACCACTCATTTAAAAAAAAAAAAAAAAAAGCGTTCATTAAATTTGTGACTGAACTCCTTGGAGGTGAACTGTATGTCTTCTGCTCTGTTTTACCTTCATTCTGCCATATATTTTATGTTATAGCAGTCTCGGATGATGACCCAGCACATGTTGTTTGTTTTAAGATTACTTTCACTGCAAATTTGACAAAATGCAAAGAAGATACCAGTGTGAAATTTCTGAAGATAACTATTGCACTCGACCCAAGATATAAGAATCTGAAGTGCCTTCCAAAATCTGAGAGGGATGAGATATGGAGCATGCTTTCAGAAGTCTTAAAAGAGCAACAACTCTGATGCGGAAACTACAGAACCCAAGCAACCAAAAAAGGAAATCAGCCGTCTGCTGGTAGTATCTGACTCGGATGATGAAAATGAACATGCGTCGGTCTGCACTTCTTTGGATCGTTATCGAGGAGAACCCATCATCAGCATGGACACGCCCTCTGGAATGGTGGTTGAAGCATCAAGGGACATAGGAATCTTTAGCGCATTTGGCATATAAATATCTTGCGACACCAGCTACAATAGTGCCATGCAAACACCTGTTCTCACTTTCAGGTGACATTGTGAACAAGAAGCGGGCAGCAGCATCTCCTGCAAATGTAAACAAACTTGTTTGAGCGATTGTCTGAACAAGAAATAGGACTGAATGGATTTGTAGGATCTAAAGTTTTACACTGTTTTGTTTTGGAGTGCATTTTTTATACATGAATTCTACATTTGTAAGTTCAACTTTCATGATAGAGATTGCACTACAGAACTTGTGTTACGTGAATTGAATAATGCTATTTTGTTTTTTACAGTGCAAATATTTGTAATAAAAAATAAATATAAAGTGAGCACTGTACAGTTTGTATTCTGTTATAATTGAAATCAAATATATTTGAAAATGTAGAAAACATCCAAAAATATTTAAATAAATAGTATTGTTATTGTTTAACAGTGCGATTAATTGCAGTTAATTTTAATCACTTGACAGCCCTCATTATGACACAATCATATCCTAATATTACTATAAAAAATATGGGAAGCAGTGTCAGTAGACTCCATGGTTTGTTAGAAGATGACAAATAATTGGTTTGAAGAAGCTTGTTGAGTAATTGCTTCTTATATCAAAGCCAGTAAAATAGCCTTTGATTCTGAATTCATGTTGAAGCTGGCGAAGACTTAAAAAAAACACCCAACAACCCTGATTTGAAATTGCAGTTAAATGATGGCAAAATTGGTGTTGAGAAAGCATTAGCTGGACGTTATACCATGTAATTGTCCAGCATGTGATCAGTCATCACATGCTAGTTTCCAGTCACAAGAGAGGAATCAGTACTTACTCTTCAATATGCAGAGGTTTATGTTGAAAGTGGGGTTCTGCCATCAGTAATTCATCTGCAAGCCTTGTTTCCATTATTTCAAAGTCTTGTTCTCCAATGAAACACTGAAAAATTTAACCACTATTTAGTAGTGAAAATCTCAAGTAAATGTCCTGGGAGAAAACAAGGTTATGATCGTGACAGTAGCTGCTGTAGAATGACTGTTTTCATCATGTGGCCTGGGGCATTCAAATCCTAGAAACCTGCATGCAAACAGATAAGACTTCAGAATTAATTTCTTTAGCATCTTAATTCAGAAAGTCTTGAAAGTATCCTCAGTGGATCTGAATAGCTAGATTTGGTGGTAACTGAATTGTGATTGTTGTTCACAGATTGTAATTTGTCTAAAATGGTGTATTATGAAATAATATTGATGTCTTAACATTGTAACATTTTTAACAAATTTGAAATGTATTAATGTATTGAAATTAATCAGATTGGGTGTTTACATTAAAAAAACTTTGTTTTATAGTGACAGTTTTTGTGCCAATTTGGATTCATAAAAGATTATGATAATACAATTAAGTATTTTTCAATATTTTGTTCTTTACCTTCCACAGTTTTGTAAAATTCAAGTGAAATACTTTCACACTGAAATAAGTCAATTTAAAACCCAGCATCTATAACCTAGTTTGTTACAAATTGTCATCTAAAATTGCAATAGCACTTAATTTCCAGTTACATCATATCCTTTTACAACTGACTTACATATTTATTTATTAAAGCAAATAATTAAAAATAGAAATAACCGTCTCACATAGCGAAAAACAGGCAGCTCAGGAAGTTTGAGTGATCTTCCGGTTTCCCTGTTCTGCTTCTAGAAGCTATAGCCGCTGCCTGCATTATCACGAGGTCCCTATACTGTAGTAGTCCCTTTTTTGAGCTTGGCGGCAGCAGCAGCCTCACTCTCTCAAGCTCTGGAGCTTGTTGGGGGTCAGGGTGGGCTCTGGATAGTGCATGGGGACAGAAAGGGGGGTTAGCCCAGAGTAGGTACATAGGGAAGTTGGTGCCTGTATATTTTATGTATTTAAATGATGTGCGTGCATTTGGGATGGCTAAGGGGAGTACAAAAACAGAAGACTGAAAACCACGATTTCCTTTTCTTAAATTGTTTTAAGGTGCTCACTCCTTTTGAACACCTTTGGGTGTTGGCAATTCTATGTTCTCCTCCCATCCATTGATAGAATTTAGAAAAAATTAAACACTGTTACTATAAAATGTTCTGTACTGTTTATAGTAGCTGGAGAATATTCAGGCCATTGTTTTGAACTTCAAAGCACAAACGTACTAACATTTAATGGTGTGTCTCATATCTCACAAACAGCTCAAAACTTTGGCATTACCCAATCTTTAACTCTAGGACACATTTAGGTTTTCTGGTTTGTTGTGATTATTTTTCTATTTTTTGTTTGTTTTTAGACAAATTATGACTCATTTTTAGGAGTAAAAAAACAATTGTTTTTAAAAATGAAACCCATTTCCCTGAGTTGTCTTAAAAAAAAACAAAAAAACAAAAAGATGCTCCCCCCCCGCCCCCCACTGCAGCAGATTCCTCGCTCCTGGAATCTGCTGCAAACTAGTGTGGGGAGCTTCGTAGGGCTTGCTGGCTCCCTCAGTAGGCAACTTTCAGTATTTGAAGAAATTGTACATTTTGTACAGGATTTTCAAGATTACTTAAATTCTTTAGTTGTACTTTGTCACTTTTAACCTAAAACAGGCAACTTTGCATATTAGCTTCAGCCTAATAAAAAGGTATCAATACTAATTCCTCCTTTTGTACTAAGACTAGCAAAGGTTTCCATTTTTTGTAGCTTAAGCAACATGGTACCATGTGATTTGAGTCACCCTCACTGTTAATTAGCTTACCACATCCAACGTTAAAAGGTCAGCTAGATGTGCATCTTAGAATATGTAGTCCTATAAGATAGCTATAGATGTAGGAAAATGTCTGGTTTGAAGTGTTTGAACTTTTCCAAGCCTGAAATATTGTTTTTCAAGCCACTTAGGGGCTTATGTCATTCTTACAAAGAAATTAGCTGTGGCATTAAAAGGGTCTGTAGTTAGGACTATTGGCATAACAAAGCTGATGAATCCAAAGTTGTCAGCCTCCAGAAGAACTACAGATCAATCTGTCTTTGCTCAGATAGTGTCTTCAAATTAGTATCCGGTTTAAATGATGTGAAATGGAATATCCTCATGTGAATAAGTGTGTGGGTTTGCTTAGCATTTTGATTTAGTCTACCATACGCTATTTTAAAAATGTCTTGTAATGCTAGAAAACAGCTCTCTGCCAAGAGACCAAGGGGATTGTTCTGGGTACCAAAATATAGGGTTCAATTTTAAAATTGGGGGGAAGCAGGCAAGAGCACTGTTAGAATTTAAGGTTCTAAAAAGAATCTTGTGTTGCATAATTATCCCTGAAACTAATTGTAACTGATAACCAAATAAACACATTGGAAAGTTCAGTTTCACAACAGAACAAGAACCACACAATTTTACCTTCTGTCAATTTAGTTGTTTAAATTTAATGTACAGTAAATGCTTGAATAATCAGAAAGCATGTGCCTACTACTCTGTAGTTTATGCCAAGGTTTTGGATTTTAAGCAGTTTAATACATTGGGTACCTGCAGCCTTCATGTGAGAAAAGCGCTGCCAATATACACAGAAGATATTTGCTTCTCAGCTGCTCCTGGTATAATGAACCTGAACTAAAAAACATAATTTATCACAGTTGGCCCTACAAATCAAGAGGCCCTTAATCTTTACAGTTTATATATGCATACAGTTCCATAGAAATAGAATGCCCCTAAGAACCAAGGATCAGTGAAGTGGTACTGAATGAGAAATGTATTCCGTGTGCTTCTTCATCAGTTACTCAATTATAGGAATGGAATAATCAATCATGCTGTTCTCTTGTGCATTGAATAATGCAACAAATGAATAATAATCACAGGAGTCAGTCTGTCAGACGCCAGATTAGGAGTTGGTAGTGGTCAAGCTGCATGCCCTTTGTGTAGCTGCTGACCTATTTAAATGAACCCCTTACTTCCATATTATGATCTCATTGAATATACTCTGTTTGCCCCTCATGCTTCAGATACAGCTTATCTCAAACAATGCTGTGATACACAAGAATTGGAGCTTTTTGAGGGCTAGAATAGGAATCTTATTCCTGTTGAAATAACAAGGAAGGGAATCACTCCTGATGGCAGCTATCTTGGAGCAGGGAAGTGAAGTGTGAATTCGTAGGTGTGGTAACTCAGCTTTTATTTTTATTTTTAAATGGGAAAATCCACTTAAACGCTGATGGCATCAAAACCTGTATTCAGCATGCTCCCATGTCACTGTGCTTACCTTGCAGGTAACATTTTAGTGACTAGTTTTTTTTGTTTTTTAATGTTGTGCATGGTGTAAGGCAGAGACTGGAATCTTAATACCCATCAAGTTAGTTTATACTAATTTCCCACTTTCAAGAATGTGTGCTTTGTTAAATAACTTCATGCTTAGACATTCATTAATAATTATATAATAAGTATAATTTGAAAAATATAAGTGGTGGTTTCAGGAAGTCTTAAAAATGCACAAGTGGCTTCAGTTGCTCTTTCGTAGACAAATCACTGAGTAAGGTGTTATCTTAAAGTGGATTTGACTTATCTTTCCAGATACAGTTAAAAAACTTCAGGACCAAAAGCATGACATGGAAAGAGAAATAAAGACTCTTCACAGGAGGCTACGGGTAGGTTAACACCTACAACCAAGTGTGCAACTGAGCACTAAAAGGGGAGGGGGCACCGTAAGCGTGGTACATGAGACATCACCCAGCAATAAAAATATATAGTACAGTCTGCCTGTCTTTCCCTGCACACTGCTCTAAAAATATACCAGAAATGTTTCAAGGCTGTATAAGGGTGTTGGGATTTCAATATGTAGAGGTAGAAACTGGTCTTACTGGGTATTATTGGTGTTGATAGATACCAAAGACAAAGCACATGGCAGACTTACTAATGGGCAGGAAAGTGAATGTTACTGTGTTTAAAAGCAGTTAGAATAATTCTGGGGAGAGGGGCATCAGCTCAAGGATGAAGTTAAATGCTTCATCTTGGGATAAATTTACCAAATCATTAAAGAATTAACTATATCTTTTCTTTGTTTAGAGAAAAGGAAATTTTAGGACCTCTCCAATGCTCCTGCTTCAAAACCCCAAAGCTGATTACTGATGAAATTATCTTCATATTTAAGATTTGTAACTTTAGTGTTTTACTTTTGGACTGTCAAATATGAGTACTTTTACCACCCACTTAAATCTTCCACTCTGAGAGTTCACTGGAACTTTGCATCAGCGTAATTCTTTGATTTCAAATTCCTAGTAGCTGCTGTTTACAGTTTTGGTTATTTATAGGAGGAGTCCGCAGAATGGCGTCAGTTCCAAGCTGATCTACAGACTGCCGTAGTCATAGCAAATGATATCAAATCTGAGGCCCAGGAGGAGATAGGGGACCTAAAACGTAGACTGCATGAGTCTCAGGAGAAAAATGAAAAGCTCACTAAAGAGCTGGAAGAAATAAAGTCACGCAAGTATGTTAATGAAAATGGAGTTATGTATTTTTATTGCTTTTACACAATTTGAGATGTTAATTTCTTAACTGAGTCACTGTTGAGACTCGTCAAAAGTCACAGAGCGAGACTGTCATTTTGAGGCCAGATCATTTCAGCCTAAGAGCTCTCTGCATACTTCTAGGAACAATTCTGAAAGAATGGGCAAACCTGTAAGAGAGAGGGTTGTTTTTTTTTCATAGCTGGCCTTTTAATTTTCTGCAATGGAGGAAATGTACCTGTTTTGGCACTTTTGCGCACACACAAAAAGGAAAGTCGTTAGTCTGTTTTTAGTCACAAATAAGAGTCCATGACTTGGGCTTAGCTTCCCTGAGTAGAGCATGGAAAGCAAGCAATGAATGTCTCTTCTGTGCTGTTGCAGGTATATTTTGCTTAGCTGCCAGGCTCTTTAGAGGGGAGCAAAACACAAGCTTATCTTACTATGGAGAAGAGAGGGTTTGTTTCTTGACAACTAGGCTACTCAGATAAAAGATGTTAGATTCTCACTTGTGACCTGTTATAGCTTGAATTGAGACAGAAATCCCTAGGAGTTCTACAAGAGATGATTACTTCTAGGTAATCTACATAGACTGGTAATGTGAACCAATATCTCTTGGAATATTAGAAGGCATACAACCTACTTAAACCTGGGCATTCTCGCATCTGGTATTTGATTTCTACTTATGGCCTTGATTTTTTTTTTTTGAGGCTAGAGTTTAGAAATGACTATGATCAGTCAGTTTCAATACTTAATTACTGCAATACTTAATTACTGCAGTAATTAATTTTTTCCCCAAAAATACTATCAGAAAATAATGTTAGTATTACTGCATAGCTCATTCCATGAAGTTCCAGCAGTGTGCTATTTAAGAAATAGAATGAGAAACCAGTCATTAAAAGCCTCACCTGTAAAAGGGACTTTCATATATATTGAACAGAAGCTGATACAGTATGCTTCTTATCTAAAATTAAATTATGCTTATAGCAATTTGGAAAACAGACAACTAGGATTTTCTGCAGTTGCTGTCAACTTTCTTCAATAATAAGCGTTTGCCTCATAATCAACTGGTTGTGGAGGTTTTTCTGTAGTGGTGATTTTTACAGTGATCCTAATTACATTAGTCGGGCATCTTTCAAAAAAGCACAAAATTCAGTCTTCAGTGAATCCATAGCATATACAGCTCAGACACAATTCATGTTTTCCCCAGTCCTGCCAATCTACCTGAACCCTGACCACTAGTCCTCTCTAGGAGTTGAAGAGTTGTTTGGTCTCCATGGCTATTTGGTCCTTTTGATTCAGACTGGAGACTCAGCAGTTACAATTATGATGTTTGTGATGTGTATACATGTTCCCATTATTACAACCTTTTATAAAGTGCCATGTTAATTAACACTGATAAACACTTTGTAAATTCAGATATAAATTTTTGATGCAGGGAACACTTGAACACCAGAGTGGGCTGAGAGAAATTATTTTTGCAGTGGAATTTTGCACAGGATGCATATGTGAGATGTAGAGAGCAAACTGGAGGAGGATATACTTGAAAATAAGAGATGACCTGGATGGTGAGGGTAAAGCAGATTAATCTGAAGTGAAGCTACCAATTTGAATAGGCTGTCAGGTAGTAAAACTCATGATTACTATTGGCCTAGGAGATACTCATACCAGGAGTTTAGAGAGATTAATGCCTTAAGTCAAAATGTCATAGCACCCACTTTTGATAGGAATTTCTAACCTAATCTTTGAATTTTCAAAACAGGAAGTTTGCAATTTATGCTTTGCATTACAGGGATCCGGCATCTCTAGAAAATCTGTTCATTAAGTTGAAATGAATCAGACTAATTGTGAGGTGTTTGGATCCCCTTGCTGAAGCTAAGGCTTGACTTTGCAGTATCAATTCACTACCCTGGTGGGAAAATATATTGGAACAATAAATGTACTGGCTGCAAATCAGCTAGAATTGAGTTTTCCTTGGAATCAGTGTTAACAATGTAACAGAATCATCAACCAATTGTCAACTTGAAAACAAGCCTATTACGCAGTAGTCACGCTTTTGGATGTTGGAAGTCTATTGCTTGGTTTGTTCTGATACTGATTCCAGAAGGGCTTTCTAAATCCATGTTACTTGCAGATGGAGGTAAAATAATCTACTGGTAATTGATTTCCTAAGAACAAAGAACTCAAAGGTAACTGAAAATGATTCTTTAAAAACTTCTTGTAAGATTCTAAAAGAAGAGAAACGGTATAGCTGCTGTTGAAAAATGTAGTTAGCATAGTATTTGATCTGAAACTGAGGCAATGAATAACCCCTCAAATCCTGGGGTGGGTGGGGAGGGAAGGCAGCTTTCTCCAGACAGAAGGATGGTTCCTCCATCAGAGTGACAGTGAATGTCATAACCGACATGAACTTAGGTTGAAAGGGCCCTTCCATTCTAAAACCTTAGTGTCCTTTGGGTTGCAACTAGAGTTTAGTCTCAATTCAAAGCTGAACTTTAAAATTTTATTTTTCCCTCTCCCACCCTACGGGTGCGCGCTCTTCCCTCTCCCCTCCCCCCCCCCCAAAAAAAAAATGGGTTGAACCTTTTTTACTTATGCAGGCCTAAAAAAGTTTGTCCCTTTCAAAAATAATTGTAAAGGTGTTTCTTATTTTGATGATTTCAGTGGATTAGTTTTTAATCTATAGCAAATTTGAAGTTTAACTCACTAGAAAACACAAGACCCTAAACTTGACTCTCGATACGTAAAATCCTTTCAGTTCACTTAGGCTCTCTTGTTGACAGATACTAAAGAAGTTGACTGGTATTTAAGGCTGTTAATCCAAACCTAAATTACAATAGCAAAGTAGGTTAATATAATGAGTAGAGTTATGAGCTCAATTCCTGTGTTTACATTTAAGCCATTTGACATAAAGATGTTTTTCTGATGTGGCTAAGATGGCCTAGCTTTTGTTTACAGGCAGGAAGAGGAACGTGGCCGGGTATACAATTACATGAATGCTGTAGAGAGGGATTTGGCAGCTCTGAGACAAGGAATGGGGCTAAGTCGCAGGTCATCCACTTCCTCGGAGCCAACTCCCACCGTAAAAACACTAATCAAATCCTTCGACAGTGCCTCACAAGGTAATTACTTCTAGCCAGTGTAGTAGCTATACAAAGTTAGAGGTTTGTGTATGTTGACATGTATGCTTCTGATGTTCTGGATGATTCAAAATTCAGCTAGATGACACTACGATAGCAAGGTCTGAAACAAGCCCATGTATACTAAATTACATTACTGTTAAGTAATTATCCTTTCTCTTCTTCTTTTCTCCTCAACCCCAGGGGTTGAATGTTCTCTAGCCCTCACTGTCACTTACCTAGTAATTTGGACACTAGAGGCTTTGTGAGTCAGCACTCTCACTCAGCAGGAATATAATACCAATTGTACACTCAGCTGTGTCCCCAGCTTAAGGATATATTCAGTACTCCCATTAAGACACTAACATTAATACATGCCCCCAAATGAGCATCCTAGAAGCTATATAATGACTAGCACCAAGTTTTTTTAAAAAAGCCTGAGCTCCTAAAATCCATATTTTAATGCCTGTCCGAGAACTGTTGACCCTACTTCTCCCATTTACCTCAGTGGGAACTATTGGGCACTCAGCACTTTAGGAAATGAGACTTGTAAATTTAGAGCCTGACTTAAAGGTCCTGTTTGTGAAGTTGTTATACAAATTTAGGGCTTATCTACATGGTGAAATAATGCATTTTTCTGGGCTTGTGATTGCCAAAGCACACTAATGCATTGCACATTAATTAGTCTGTGTAGGTCCTGCTGGTGTGTACTAAAAGTTTCCTAGTGTACTATACCAGTGCTTGAAACAGCATTACATTAAATTGTACTAAGGAACCTTCAGTATGCACCAGTAGGGACTACACAGACCAATTAACGTACAACGCATTAGTGTGCTTTAGAAATCACAAGCCCAGAAAATGCATTATTTCGCCATGTAGATAAGCCCTAAATTTGTAGAGCACATTACCGCAATGTGTAGACAAACCCTTAGTCTCATTTACATTAAGACAGCTTTACATTGCTCTGGTAGTACAAAGGGGCCTTAATGTGGGTGTAAATTACATTTTAAATTACATTTACATGCACTTTAAGGTCCCTTAGCGGTACCAGACTGATATAAGCAGCCGTAATGTAAATGGCAACCCACTTTTATGCTCATCACCTGAAGACCTGTCATATGATTCAGTATAATCTATAAATCATATGGAGATTCTGTAGGTTGTCATATTTCTACATTTGTGTTCTCCCTGTTAGTATTTGTCTTTGTTGCTTTCAAGCTCCTCAGTTCTAATTTGAGGGCTGTTAGTGTTTTTGTTCATAATAATTGTGCAAAAAATTCTAGTAAAAGGAGGAAGTAACATGAGTGAATCAGCAGAAAACTTGCTCATCTGTGGCTTTGGATAAGGATCCGATTGCTCAGACAAATTGTATAAAAATAAAAACTATCCTCCTGGTAAGAAATTTACATCATCTGCTAGTCATGCAATTAGGGAATCAGCTGACTGACTGGGCAAAATGAGGTTTACACACAAATTGATGGCACTTCGTTCTGAAATTTGGAAAATTTGGAGGGGGGAGATGAAGGGGACTCTCAGTTCCTTGCATCTGGTTAGCAGACCCAGCAACTACAACTACCTCTGTGATCGTTTATAGATGAAATAACTGGTTGGTGGCAGCCGTTAACATCTTCCAGCATAACAGTCTCTCTTATCTTAGCTCTAGCCTTTTTCCCAATATAGTATGAAAATGCTAACTCCCTGAATGCTTCTCCAGAACAGAAAGAAAGGAAATTAGAATGGTGGAGTGGTAATAGGTGGCATGGTGGGTGGAATGGGGGTGTTCACAGAGCTCCTACCATGTAGGGAGAGGAAATAGGGTTCCCTGGTGGTGGAAAATGGGGGACCCTGATATGGGGGTTAGGAGGGAATGAGGGGGGCACACAGCCCTTGGCATGGGTGGGGAAATGGGGGTAATGGTATGTGGGGATGATGACATGGAGGATAATCCAACCCCCTGAAATGCAGCAGAGGGATTAATGCGTGGGGAATGGAGGACCCTAGCATGGGTGAATAAGTTAGAGGCTCTGGCATGAAGGCTGGTTGCAGGGAGTCCCTAAAATAAAGATGGATGGGTGGGTGTCACACAGGCAATTTGTGGGGGAAAGGGAGGAAAGTACAGAGTCCCTGATGTGTGCAATGTACACTGCCTAGAGATGCAACGAAGACCGTAACCCTCTAAATTAGAAAACCAAAGCCATTTTTGGTATGTAAAACTTCCAGTTAAGTGTGTTTCTATTTTTGATGTAGTGCAGGCTCATGTTAGGAGGTGACCAACATAGTACTCGAGCATTTTTGAAACTTTCAAAGTTGCTTTCCAAAAAATGAGCACTGTACAATATGAGCAAACAAAACTATCAGGTTCTGCCCTTAAACAGTTATCTTGACATGTGGCTATATGGCCACTTCTCCATTTGACTGAAAACCATGCCGCATTTAGGATAGCTTCCTTTTTATTTTTCCAATAGTTCCAAGCCCTGCCACAGCCACAATTCCTCGCACTCCTCTCAGTCCAAGCCCCATGAAAACACCCCCAGCAGCTGCAGTGTCTCCTATGCAGGTAAGTGCATGTGATGGTATTTAATCCTTTGTTTGTCAAAGAAATCATGCAAAAGGCGATGATGGTATTGTACAGACACTGATTGACTTTGTTGGCAACTGTAGTAAAATATTGCCTCAGGTAAATAGTTTCTGAAATGTAGAGTTGGACAAAGGCACTGATACAGCCTAAGGGTACTTTTAAAGAAATATTGCCCTTAAAGCCCAATTCTGTTAGAGTGAAACAGCCTCTCCCCCATATTACTGTTGCTACAGAGGCAGTCTGTCTCTCTTCCCTCCCCATTTCCAAGGAAGTTGTCAGGGCCAACTTTGCTTCCCATGTCGACAAATCACTTCTGACTGCCCCTTTAAGCAATAAGTTATTTTCTATGGGGGTATATTATAATGAAGGAACATCTGACTGCATGCACTGTTTGGTTATGTGACATCTTTAACCAACTGGAGTTCTAAAAAAATTATTAAAGGTTTGTTTAATGCATGTGTAACGTGTAGAGGGTTTTTTGGGGGGGGGCGTCATTCAGTAAGAAACACTGAAAAATAAAATTCTATAGTCGGATACTAAGTATTTCTATGCTACTGTGAATTGATATTCTTGTAACATGGAAGGCTAACTTCAATCTTCCGGAACCCATCTGTCAGTTTTCAGTCCTTTGTCTCATTTGGGCGATAGAGGTCATGCATCTGTGTGGGATTGGTCATCAGCCTTTGATACAAATGTATCAGTGTTGCGGGCCTCACTATAGGACCTGTATTAGAGGGATGAAGTTATAAGTTGGCTTTTTTTATTCATTATATAGGGATTCAGAGAGTTATGTTCAACGTGTTGGTGTATCCTAGATTCTCTGTCCCCTTTCCAGCCTCCCACCCCTTCGTTCAGTTGCAGGGGAGAACATCAAGTATCACAGGATTGCATAGTTAGCAGTATACTGAGCATGTTGCTCAGTCTTGCTTTCTATGAACCTGGACACCATTGTTTTGTTTTCTCAGTATCAGGATGAGGTGTGGACGTGGACGAATGCCAGCAGGGTTAGGCTCAGAACAGATAAGAGTAAAGGTAGTAGTTGCTGGCAGGATGAAGCATTTTGAGGAACCAGCCGTGCTCATTTCCTTCAGTGACCACGTATGCTCACTTATCAGTACTTCTGTTAGATTCAGAGTATTGCAGGCCAGAAATGCTACCAATGTATTGTAATATCCGGTGGCACAATTTTACAATTGTTGATGTGAGAGGAAGCACCTTTTTGAACCCTGGCTTGTGGCAGTGAAAGAATAATGTTTGAAACCTGTTGTCCAAACATGGCAGCAATTTACCTGAGGCAGTCCCTTCACACTGAGACTCAAATAGCTTCACAACAAAAGTGGAGAAATTAGATGTTTTAATCAGAAAATGTGTTGCTTTCTGTGATTAAGTCAGCAGTGACAGTGTTTTTCAGAAGACAGCTGGATCTAACTAGCTTTGTGTCAGCTGGGAGTTCAGTCGGCATTGATCTGCCTTTATATTTTTTTCTTCATTCATGAAATGAGCATGCTTAATCTCACATTCTGAAAGGCTAGACTAGAGGTTTGGCAACACCAAAGTCTTTTCACTGTAGCCTGAGGCTTATTTGCTTTATTTATTCATGAATTAACCATGAACTTCAGTTCTTTGTAACCAAAATAACATCTTAAACTAGTGGAGAGCTAGCACGTGCTGCTTGCTACTCTTCATTTGAGGTTCTTTGTCTGCCATAATTTGAATCTTGAATTGCACTTCTGGTGCACAAACAGAATGTCAGAAGTGGGATGTTCTCTGGAGTGGAAGTAACTCCCTGAAAAAGAAACGTAATAGTGTAACAGAGCAACTTTGCCTCTAATTTCTTTTGAAGATAAGTGGTTTTACTGAATGTGTGTAACTATGCAGAGAGACTTTTCTGTGTTGACCTCATTTATGTTGCATTATATCTAAACAGCCAATTATAGTGAAGGAATGATGTAATGAGGCTCAGAATTTCCATCAAGTTACCACATTGATTTCTACTATCTTCCCCTTCAAGGCACTAAATAATTCAATTCAGCCTACTTCTTAGAATTGGTCTTCTATCAAGTCTCCCCTACCAGTGATGTCAGCCTTCATATTCTGATCATTTGTTCCTTCTTTAGTTACAGTGGAAAAGTAAGATTAAGAGTGTGACTGCCTGGGACAGTTCCAAGGTTGTCATCGTGGCTATGAGATCTGAGTTAAGCTAGAAGAGTTGTCCACTGCACGAGTACTGAAATCCTTTAGAACAAGTAACCTTGAGCTAGCATGCTAAAGATATTGGTGTGGCTAAAGTGGCACAAGCAGTAGCTTGGGCTAGCTGCCTCAGCACAATCATGCCTAACCCCCTGGTTCATACTTGGGTACCTAGCCTGATCACTGCCCATGCTGCTGCAGCCGTGCTGCTATTTTTAGTGCACTAGCTTGAGCAGAGCTACCACATATCTATGTGCTGTGGAAAGCATGCTCCATGTGGCAGGGTAGACATACATACCCTTGCTGACTCAGTTTCTTTGCGGTAGCACTTAACTGATCAAGCAGAGACTCTGGGTCAGTATGACAATCTGTTTGCCAGCACAAATCCCATTTATACCCATCCTGGTATTCTGGTAAGATGGACAGACTGTCAAAACCAGGTTTTGGAGTGAGACCCATCTGCATTTAAGACCAGATGCAAACATAGGCATACCTCCCTTGATGATCCAAGTCAGTATCATTGTGTGATAGAACATCACAGCCCAATTATAGCATTGCTGTTCAATATTTTCAATGCAATATCTTACTACACTCTTCCAATTCAGTAAAGGAAAGCGTTAAGGTGTCTCTTTTGTTCTTGCTCGTATTCTCTCATCACTCCAGTCCTGGCTGTTGGGAGAGGTATTTCTGCTCTTTTCCTTCTGCTGAGCTCCTCATTTCCCTAGACTACTGGTAGGCTGGTGTCTGTGATTTGATCCATTTTATCAGCACTCAAACTATCTTACGTGTTTCAGGCATCCCTGGCAAATCTAATGTGTGAATATTAAACATTTTGAATAATTTAACATTTTTAATCTTTATGCACCTATAAGGATTACAAAGCATAGTAATAACTGCAATATATCTAGGAATCGTTATGCCCTCCACTAAAATGCAGTCAACATGGTGGTGGAGTAGAGCAGCTGTTTAACAGTGCATACCTATGTTGCAAAACACTTTAGGAAAAGAGGCATTTATCTATACTTCAGTTTCACTTCAGTAGGAGGATGTCACCAACGTTGGGCTTAAATGCCAGTGTCATATTTAACTTTGCTACGCAAACTGGGTTATGTTTAATCTAGTATTTTAAATTACTTTTGACTCGACTGCAACATTCAAGTCTTACATGCGTTTTCCTGCTCTGTGCTGATAAGCAACATCGGCAGGTGCAGCCCAGCCTGGTGTTTCACCCCTCCATTTTCACCTCAGCCTAAAGCACATTGACTAAATCTTATCGCTCTGCCTAAGTGGAGTATTTCTGTGATTGTCACTGTTCCTCCTTAAACTGTGATAACAAAACTTCCTCAGTTTCTAACTTTTTTCCTGCTCTATGCGACAATTGGAGCCCTAGAGTTGACTTGCTGCCTATATTGTAATCACTACCATCTACCTCAAAGCAGGTCTAGTTGACAGCTGGCAGCCCCGTTACATTAAGGTTCCTACCATTGATTTATCTGAACTGGTGTTGGCAATAATGGGGATTTTTTGCAAAATTTCCCATGTGTAGATGAGGTTTCATCTGAATGTCTGAGTGAGGCACTCAATGTAAAAGTACAAAAGATATCTCCTTCAATGGGGAACTAAGAGTCGTATATTTCCCTCCCAGTATCTAGAAAACTGATTAAACAGGATTAAGAGAAAGTGAATACAGTTTTTTCTTTTTTTCTTCCTGGAAAGCACTATTTTTAAAAATGTATATTTAATTCTCATGAACCTGGACTAATAGCACTAGGGTCTTAGAGTGTAAGCTCTTCCTTGCAGGGACCATGTCTGCCTCTGTTTGTACAGCATCTAGCAAAAGGGGACCCAGTCCTAATTAGGCCCTTTGTAATTAGGCTCTACTGTAATATAAATACATAATAACTTATAGATAAGGAGACAGAGATTGTTAATGTGTGCTGGCTTCCCCACACACTTTTTACAGCTAACCTCAGGTACTCAGGATTATGGTTTAGCGATGTTTGCCAGTGTCCACCAGGGATTTAAAATACAATCTTTGGAGGTTAATGGTCTAACTCAATCCATCATTCTGCCTCTCAAATGGAAAAAAGTTGTACATGCAGATTACTTTCCATTTTTAAAAGGATTGGGTATGTTTCTATTTCTCTTTATTAATTGATTAGTAACTCCCATTGTTCTAGCCTGGGTGATTTCCAGGAAGCCTAACTTAATCAAATTGTTTTCTGCATGATGGATTTCTGTATTAACCTAAGAAAGTACCAACACTATAACATTTAAAATTAGATTTTTGATGTCTGAAACTGTTAACTTAATTATTTATGCTAACAGATAATAAGCAGAAGATCCTTACCATCTAGCAGAACTTTTGCCTTCAGCTTGGAAATGGCAGTGAGAATTTTCTTATTGCTAGTGAGATTGTGCACTTGCTGTTCCTCTCTTAGCATAGTAAATCTTATTTGTAATTCTGAGACCACTTTTTTGTTAAATATATTAGGCCAGATTCATCCTTACTCCAGGGGTAAATTAATCTGTACTTATATTTGAAAGTAAATATCAATAATATTTCCCCCCCCAGGGTTAGTGTTTCTAGGCATTTTTAGTTTTGTTTTAGCTCTCTGCTGTGGTTTAGAATAAGCCTGCACCCTAGCTGGCAAACAGCAATGTACATTTTGCTGACTCCCATATAGTACCTGGTATATTTATATCAAACTTATTTTTTATGTAAAGAGCAAGTATAATTTTACTTTTTATAAAATACCTTTACTTTTTGGGAACAGCACTGAATGGAAAGCCCAGTTTATTTAAGACTGTGGACATCTTTCATTATACAGTTCATTCAAATGAGCCCGACTTTAATGTCTTCACCCCTTTCCTCCTGCCAGTTCTTAATGTAGTTTGAAAAATGACCAATAGGAGCTACAGAATACAGATTGTGGATAGTCTTTAATATCAATATTTAACATTATGGCTCACATCTGTGCACCCTTCATTGTCTATATTGAGGACGTGTGTATCCCTTCTGTCTTTTTTATAACGTATTGTTTTCAGTATTGTGGGCTTTGACTATTGACGTGTCCAGTTCCTCAGAACTGGCTTGTAGGAGTCAGTTAACGTTACACTTAAAGCGTAGTACTAGTGACAGATCTAGTCCCAGCAGTGACTGGTGGTTTTTTTTTTGTTTAAGTCCGGTTCCATACTGGTGTCTGAGTCTATATCAAATGAGTGTAGTTTACAAGTAAAGTGTGTAACACCATCCCTTATGCTCATCGTAGGCTCAGTCAAGCAAAATTGTTTCTTGCACCTCATCATGTATAATTAAGGTTCTGCAGGGCAGATTATTCCCTTAGTGACACCTATGCTGCATGTCACTGCCTTAGTAGACTAGTACAGATGTTGCTGGTTGGAACTCGGTAAATAATTCAGTTGATCCATTTCCCCCTAAAATTTCCCAGAATATCTGTGGCCTGTCTATATTAGTGCAAACACTGGTGGGATGAATGATTGAAAATTCTAGAGGAAATTGGCTAGAGTAAACATGAGATGGATATAATGGTATTGGCTCTGAAGTACCAACAGAAGTAAAAAGCAGAAAACCAAATAAACTTGTTTTATGACAAGTAGAAATGACAAACATACCGAAAGTTACCAGCTGAGTAAGACCGTCACTTTTCTGACCCTATCTCAAAGAATGTTTGTTTTTAAAGTACTGTACATAGGAGAACATGGGGGTTGGGGAAGTAGTACTGAAACATGGGTAGGTGGAGGTGTGGAGCTATGTTCCCTTGCTTCCAGGCTAGGAGTACTGTGGAGGCTCCATGTTTATATAGGCTTTAGCAGGAGCTTTCTCCTGGAGGTGGGAGAGGTTTCCACTAATGTGGAGTCTTTGAGAATGGTAGAATTGGAAAGGGAGGTCTTCCTTCATCCTCTGTCCCAGTGGTTTTCAAACTTTTTAGGCTGCATATCCCTTTCCAAATAATATAGTCTAATATAGGGGTAGGCAACCTATGGCACGCGTGCCGAAGTCGGCGCACAAGCTGATTTTCAGTGGCACTCTCACTGCCTGGGTCCTGGCCACCGGTCTGGGAGGCTCTGCATTTTAATTTAATTTTAAATGAAGCTTCTTAAACATTTTAAAAGCCTTATTTACTTTACATACAACACTAGTTTAGTTATACATTATAGACTTATAGAAAGAGACCTTCTAAAAACGTTAAAATGTATTACTGGCACGCGAAACCTTAAATCAGAGAGAATAAATGAAGACATGGCACACCACTTCTGAAAGGTTGCCGACCCCTGGTCTAATACATAACCCAGTTTGAAAACCACTGCTGTAGGGCTAGCCCAAAGATAGGCAATGCAGCAGGTGATTGCCTGATGATCCTTGGTAGAGGAAAGTGTTTGAAAACAAGCCATAAGAGGGGTTTTTTTTTCTTTCTTTTTGTTTGTTTTTTGTTTTTGTTTTTTAAAGAAGGCGAGGAGTGGGGGATCATAGAGAAATAAGGGACAGGTTTAAATCTTACAACCCTTACTGCTGTACTGCCAAGAGTTTTGGCTTCTCAATTTTGGCAGGCCAGGTACAATTATGTTTAATATTTGGGTGGGGCATAGCCCCCAGGACATCAGTGGGAAGTCTTGATTGAGTTGAGACTGTGTGTGATCTGAGTACACGGTGCCTAGCCAAATTAAAATGTATTTATTCCTCTTTGAATTTTATCCTTTTCTTTCAGTTATAACGGTTATTTCCTTTGAAAAATAGGGAAATTCACTCTGACACGGTGGTTAAAGTTTCTGAATAAGTGGAGAACATTAGCTTTTAAAATTAGCTGTCAGAAGCAATTTCATGCATGGATTAAAACTAGCTCTTATTTGTAATTCTGGTTTACTTGATTTGCCGTTGACAGCATGTTTAAACAAAGAAATATCCATCTTGATAGCATTCATTTAGGATCCCATAGATAATCTGATAATGAAGTGATGAAATATAATTCCTCTTGCTGTATTATGGGGGTTAGACTCCTAGACACTGGCAGTTTTCTCATTTTCTTGCCAGTGCAAAAAGGTTGTTATATATGAAAGCCATGCCAGAGTAAGTAGTCTGGTAATCCTGAGTATGCAAGCACATGCTGCAAACTCTATACTTATGATAAAAAAAAAAATTAAACCTTATCTTTGAGTTTAGCTTCTCTACATGACTTGGCATGAGAAGCACCTGAGCCTTTAATCTCCTGAAGATAAGGGGGCCAGCTCATTTAGCCATCTTATCTTAGCATGGGCCAGGTGGGAAGTTGACATGATTTTCATTTTAAACTCTTTAGTGGGTTGATCAGATAGTTAAATGTAAGAGGGACAAGGTAAGTAAATAATGAAGGTGTACTATAACTTGCATTAGATATTTTGAAACCAAATATAATTTTCCAGGAAATAATGCAAATAATTTACAGAGGGAATCAGGAAAGACTAACAGCTGGTCTCAGTGAATGTAGAGAATGATTATCAAACTGTTCAACTACTGAAAGAATAGTGACAGCTGGTGTGTTTGACTTCATTGGAAAAATACTGCAGATTGGCACTTCTGTAAACAAGGCAGATCCAGACCTGTAGTGGTGGAATGATAACATGCTGCATGCAAAATCCAGATTTCAGAATAAATATGTATTTCCACAATATAGCCTATTGGTTCCAAAATAGTAGTCCACACATGATTTGCATGCGATGGGTGGAATGCTATCGGATCACACAGTGCTGGCTCTCCTTCTTTTCAGAGAGTAAAGATTCATTATAGCTAAAAATATGTAAATGTTTACAAAGAAAAATACTAGGAAAGTAGTTGCTGTAGTTCCTCAATGATGGTATCCAGGAGGCTGTGCTCGAATGGAATGTGAGGTCTCCCGAAGGCAGTATACAGAGTCAACATATCAAAAAAATCAACATTAAAGTGCAGCTCTACTCTGAAAGTGAGTGTAGAAATGGCATTTTTGAGTTCCACTGTTTTTTCAGTGAGTTTCCACAGGTGTAACTGGTTGGAATTTAGTAAATTCAGTTGAACAAGAAAAAATAAAAAATCCAGCTCAATTTTTGTTGAGAAGGATCTGTAAAGAGCCGTGAGAACTTACTTGTATCACTAAAAAGACAGGACATTGAATTCACACAGGTCAAAAAAATCTGTTAAAATTGTGCTAATTTTACATAGTTATCTTTCAGAGTAGAACTGCAGTGCAGAGGACCTCCATATGGAAAATAATTAGATTGATATCATAAAGGTATGATGAAATGTTTAACAAAGATATTTACTTTCAGCTGTTTGTAGAGTGCTTCAAATGAAATAGGTAATAACAAAACCTAACTGTCATTCTGAATAAGAATCACTCTTTGATTCAGGTTTCAATTCCTTGGTACCTGGAATGTCAAACCTACTATCGTTTGGTAAATAAGACTTAGGGCTTGTCTACGCATAGAAGCTGCACCGGTTTAAATAAAGTTGCAATATTAAAGCAGTGCAGCTTTGTGTGTGGACTCTTTCCACACTTTATACACACAGCTGCATGGGTTTAATATTGTGACTTTAGTTAAACTGGTGCAATGTCTGTGTGTAGACCAGGTCTCAGGTAAAAAGTAACATTCAGGCCTTCTTTACATATCTCACAGAAGCAAAAATGAGCATGAATTCTCTTTGCATGTTGCCTTATACCAACCTGAACATATGTATGCCACATTCTGACACTACTATACGTGTCCTGATTCTTTCTGTTAAGATGGTTTTATACAGTAATTAACTCATCAGACTCAAACTAGAGGTTACTTGCTTTACAGTCCATTTTGATGGTTCCTCTTTGTCTTCAAATTAAATGTTATTATATGATATCTTGCTATTTTAGAGGCATTCTATAAGTGGACCAATATCAACCTCCAAACCCCTTACACCTTTGTCAGACAAAAGACCAAGCTATGCAGAAATCCCTGTTCAAGGTATGTGTTCTACTTCATTAGCTTTACTTCGTGTAAAACTTATGCTACTACTGGCTTGTAATTGGTATCTTTAATATAAAGGGTAAAGTGGGTAGTGGTGCTTTCACCTTTTTTTTTTTTTAATTGAGAAAAAATATAAATACTGAGTGTGACTTGGACCCACAAAAACTAGGAATTTCAGAGAGGTTGAAACACAAAACCGTAGTGCATTTCAGTATATATGTTTGTTATCAAAAAGATGCATGTATGATGAGGAGAGAGACTAATTCTTATGAAATGTACATTTTTCCACTGGAGTTCAAGAATTGCTATCCCGAAGCAAATAATTCCTGGTACTTTTCTGAACATAGTAGCTGTTCGCACAGTTAATCTGTCTTTAAAAAATTGCTGCCAAAGTTTATTAAACATATTCCATAGATAATCCCAGTTCAAAAGGTTGAGGGTATCCTGAGCATCTGTATATTTTTCTTTACTCTCCCTTATAAAGACCCTTGAAAGGATTCAGTTTTTGTTTGTATGGATTTCAATAGCTACCTGTTTTGTTTCAGAGTGGTTTTAATTAAATATGGTTTATTGGAAATTATATTAATTATTCAGAACAGATTCATAAACGAAATCCTAATAGTCATATTTCATTAGGACTTTTTATTGTTAATTTTACATTAAAAGAATGGTTAGCTTTTTCTACAAGTGCAACATGTAATTAACAGCAAATTGATTTGTGTAGAATGAACATTTACTGACATTGGCCAGTTTTACATGTAACTCTTCCGGATCTAACTCGTGACAGTAGATGGCCTTTTTTATGAGCCACCTCGTTTCTGTCTCCTTAATGTGCAGCAAACAGCTTTTAGAAACTCTTCACTTATGCAGCTTGCGCCTGCTATTAAATTGTGATCATTCCTTTAATTTTCAGTCTAACAACTTTAGCTTGTAATATATCAGAATTCCAATATTTCACTATCAACAGCCTTGTGAATTACTGTAAGTACAATTCATTTTTATAGACTAGTACCACACACAGGCTAGTACAGTGCGACTGGTTACCTCAGCCAGTCCCAGCAGTGCATTCTTCACCATAAACACTGGCTTCCTCCCATCAAGTATTTGACACACTATATGATTCATATTTAAATTAAATTTCCAGGTGTGTATCTTCCTTCATTAATTGTCTCATGGGTTATAGTTAAGGCTAAGATTTTGTCATGGTTATTTTTAGTAAAAGTTACAGACATGTCATGGGCAATAAACAAAAATTCACGGAAGCTGTGACCTGTCTATGACTTTTGCTACTGCGGCTCCATAGTTTTCAGTGGCAGGGAGCTGTGGGGTTCCCCCCTCTGCCTGCGGCAGCTGGAAGCTGCATGGAGGCCTCCCTCCACCTACAGCAGCTGGGAGCTGAAAGGTGACCATATTTCTCAGAAAACTGGACGCTCCCAGCCAGTCTCCCGAACTTTTGATCTCTGTTAGTGGAACACAGAGCTCCAATGTTCCCATGTGTCTTTGGTAAATTGCTAAAGAAATATTTTCACAGGTTGTCTCGCCCATGTATGAATTCTGTAGAGTTGATGCTCATCTGGATTTTTGACAGAGCCATCCCATGTCCTGCTATCAGGATATGCATGCCTTTTAAAAGTGCCAAAATGTATTGAAGTCAAATGCAAAGCTAGGCCAACATGGCACTCATGACATGAAGTCATGCTACTTTGTCCCAGAGGACTATCCAAAGCCTTAAAAAGAGGACATTTGTATGTACTTATTGTATTATTGTCCATGGTTTCAAGATTAAAAATACAGGGTACGCTAGCACATGCAAATGAATTACATTTTCTTTGCTATGTTATCAGTATTCAAGAAATGGTGCTTTGACAGCAAGACAGAAAACTGAATTAAGTTAACAAGTGTTGATATCTCTATTTCCTAATAGTTCCCTGTTCTGGTAACTTTGTTTTGTCTGTCAAACTCCGTTCACAATGTGCCCTTCCTGTAGGAATGAATTGTTTTCGTATGCTGGGTGTAGCTGTCTGATTTATGCCTGTTTGGGAGCTTTTTTGTAGATGTTTTCTCAAGATAATCCCCATATGACTCCAAGCGGTATATTTCCTCTTTAATGATGTCTATATATGCCAGACTTCTTTCTGTACTTTTGTTGAATGCATATTGGGGTT
The DNA here is from genome assembly GCF_016161935.1 of Mauremys reevesii. Lineage (NCBI taxonomy): Eukaryota > Metazoa > Chordata > Testudines > Geoemydidae > Mauremys > Mauremys reevesii. Next base: position 20,451,530 of record NC_052640.1, on the reverse strand, counting down.
ATTTGCTTAGTAAAGTGGGGGTTTCATTTTACTTAAAAAAAATTGAAGTATTCTAAAATTAAAATGCCTTGCCAAGTAAATGATTTAGCATCTTAAATTGTTGTAACAGAATACATGGGTAGACATAAGCATTAGAAATATATACATTCTCAAAGTAATCTGAAAGGCTTGTTGCCTGCCAGTACCTGTGTTCAGAGTTCTTTGTTTCTCCTGCAAGAGTTAATAACCTTAATATATTAAGTGCTCATAAAGGCAGCTGGATTCTTTTACATTGTTTTATGCGTTTAATATCATCAACTTGTGCCAGAGAGAGGCAAAATTCTGAACACTAGGCATGGTAGGTAAGAAATGTGTTTACTTTTTAAATGTATATATTTGTATATTTTACATCTGTCTGTGTTGCTCATATACCAATTTCTGTTAATGAATTAGGTTCATTTATATTTTTTTAGCATTTCTGGTCATTTTTCTTCAAAAATTACTGCTTTTTGGATTTTATGTACTTATTAACTATATATTGCTATATAACTCTTTAGGCAGGTGTCTTTTATGTACTCATTTATTTTAAATAATTTGATTTAAAATTATTTTTAATCTAAAAGTTAGATCAAAATGGGTCTTATGTTTATATAAAATCCATTTTATTGCTAGATTTATCTTTTTAAGAAATTAATTTTTCATTGACTTGCATTGTGCAGAAGTAATCTTTCATCATTTTAGCATTTAAAGCAGTTTCTTACTATTATGCATGGAATGATAAAAGATTGTTACAACAACAATGGATTTGAACTCCATAGATAGGGCCCTACCAAATTCACAGTCCATTTTAGTCAATTTTGTGGTAATAAGATTTTAAAAATCGCTAATTTCATTATTTCAGATATTTGCATCTGAAATTTCAGTGTTGTAATTGTAGGGGTCCTGACCCAAAAAGGAGTTGGGGTGGGTCACAAGGTTACTGTAAAGGTGTTGTGATACTGTTAACCTTACTGTTGCACTGCTGTTGGTGGGTGCTGCTTTCAGAGCTGGGCGCCTGGCCAACAGTGACCACCCTCTGGCCATCAAGCTCTGAAGGCAGCCCAGAAGTAAGGGTGGCAATACCGTGACCCTCACCCTCAAAAAACAAACAAACAAAAAAACTTTGCAAACCCTCCCTTCCCCCCCACACAACCCCTTTTTGGGTCAGGACTCCCAGTTTGAGAAATGCTGGTCTCCCCCATGAAATCTGTGTAGTTCAGGGTAAAAGCACACAAAAGACCCAGATTTCACGGTCCGGGACGTTTGGTAGGGCCCCGTCCATAGAGGATGACAGCAATCTACTTTAGTAGCACCTCCGACTGCCTGACTTATGGAGTAGTTTTGACGTGTGCGAAGATGGAGTTTCTTGCCCAGCCTTGTGTTTACAAGCTTCATTATAGCAAATCATGGCAGCAGTCTACTAAGGGGTGTTGCGGGGGGATGGTTAGGATGGCTCCATGGTGAACTTTATGGTAACAGACAAACTTTCGGCCTCCTTCTAAGCAGACATATAATCGGTAAACTAGATGAACCGATTCTATAATTCATAAATGATTATCATGGTCTCCGCACTGATCACATCCCTACAACTGAAATCTGCATTAGTGTTGCATCTTTTTTTTTCTCCTGAGCAGAACATTTGTTGAGAACTTCCTCTACCAGCAGACCAGCCTCATTGCCAAGAGTACCTGCCATGGAAAGTGCCAAATCTATTTCAGGTAATAACATGTATCTAGTTGCCTGATTAAAAACAGGAACCCTCTGTTTTCAGTGCTGTGGTTACATGCCCAGTCTACTATTTTTAAAGAGAATTTCTGTCTTCCGACTGATAGATTCTACAACCACTTATCAATTGATGTATGCAAGCACCACTTGCTTGTTTGGAATTGTTTACTTTTAAATGTGAAAATGTAATCTTGCCTTTGTACTTGAAAATAACATAAAAGCCCTTGATAAAACATTCTGACCTATTAGATCAAACAGAACTGAGGAGCTTAACTCTGTGGAACAATTTCCTCCTATGGCATATTTTAATAGTTGTGTGTGTACACTAGAACCAAGATTCATGCATGACTCATCTTCAACCATCCAGGAAATGGGTATTGCTCTATAACCTTTCTTCTCAATGTTGCACAGAATTTTGACTTGCAAGTTACACAGAAATGTGTGTTTAAAAAACCTGTATCTAAAAGGTAAAAACTGTTAAGTGATAAAACAATGGCAGTACACTTGTAATTAATCATTTTTAAAATATGCTTCCAAAACTGAAAATATTTACATGAGTCACCAGTATCAGTGTCATTTAGTTTATATAGAAAGTTGAGTCCATGCTCATTTAAAGTAAAAAAAAATAAAATAAAAAAACCCCAAACCATAGATTTAATAAAAACAAACCTAAGTACAATATAAAACCATGAACCTATTTCTAAATCCAATGGATATTTTTAAACAAACCTTCCCGTGCAATATGTGCAGCACATACGTTGCAGCACTGAGAACCTGGAAGTGGTTCAGAATACAAAAAGTGGGTCTGAATATGTTATTTTTACCATCCAAGTTGAGAGAGAGATGTTGAAAAGCAAGTAAATAGTATAAATGGTGAAAAGTAAATAGTATTTTTAAAGCTTTCACTCGTGTGACAAAGGTAAGAAAATGTATTTAAATGAGGATTTTCAGATGTCTTTTAACCATCCAAAAGAGTGATATTTTGTAATTTTTATTTTAATGTCTTCCTAATTTACTGTGTAAGGTATTTATAAATTAACATAGTCCCTGATACCAGTAGAAATTAAATCTCTCTGGAAGTATTTGGAGCATTTTGTATTTTTCTGTCTTGCACAGATGCAGTCAGTAGCTTGTTTGCAGGTTTAAGAAGCACAACTCAGCTTGCCTACATTTATTTAACTAGAAAGGACTCTATATAGAGGAAGAATATGCTACTACACAGCCATTCTGAGTTTTGACATACGTTCAGGTTGTGGTGTTGGTACCAGCAGGTGAAACGCAAACTGTTTGCCCTGTGGTAAATCACTATAGCTTTTTTCTGTGTAAAGTCACATATTGTCTTGGTCACTTTGTAATTAAAATCTTCATCAGGCAAACTTAATGGCAGTCCATACTGTTCCAGGGTGTTACATGGGTACTTTTCATTGTTAATAAGAATCTCTCTCTGACTACTGATAAAGTCAGCCATTAAGCTAATAGGATTCTTTCTTCACATCATCTGACAACTTTCACTCAGGTGCCTGTTTTATTTTAGTGAACTTTTAATATTTGAACAAATTATAAAAAAACCAAAATTCTAACATCATAACTACTTTTGCATGGACTGTAAGAAAATATAATAGTTTGGTTTTATGTAATGTCTCCCCTACTCAAGACATTCCAAGACTGTTAGAGAGATGGACTAAAGGCATCCACTCAGCAAATTGCCCTTGCTTCAGGTAAAATTTAATCCTACAAAACTTTGGTAATTTTATCAATTTACCCCTTTCCTAGAACTCTTCACTAAGGGTGAAATATATGAAGAATTACATGATACAGGTTTGTGTTTTTCTTCCTTTGTGAGGTTATATATTTGGTTCTAGAGCTTTTTAATTTCCCCCATTCAGTGTCTAGACGAAGTAGTGAAGAAATCAAACGGGACATTAGTGCACCTGACGGAGCATCTCCAGCCTCTCTCATGGCAATGGGAACCACCTCACCACAACTCTCTCTCTCCTCCTCTCCTACAGCGTCTGTCACCCCTACAACACGAAATCGAATAAGGTACAACCCATTATTACACAGTGTTTTTAAACCCTCTGAAACACCATATTATGCAAGCATAGAATTTAGTCCTAGCATTAAACACCAACGTTTGACTGTTATTTTTGCAATAATGCTCTTCAGTAACCTCTGGAACTTCGCATAGACTGTTTGTAGCACCATAAGGCATGGTGTCTTGGGAAGACAGGTCCCAGGCCACTTACGGTTTAATGGGTCAATATCCACACCTTAAAAACTCCACCAGGAAACCAACAGCCAGCCAGGGCAGATCACTGAGCTTTGGAGTCATGTGTTTGTAGTGAGAAACTGCATTTAACAAGTGATTTGTAACATTCTGAACCAGCCTCAGTTTTGCGTTAATTTAAGATTTGGCTCCATATAGAGCGTGTGGCAAAGGTATAATTCATCCTACTGATGCTGATATTTGAATATGCTAGAAAGAACAGCAGTCTTTGTTTGTATGGTGGGATATCATGGGGAAAATATTCTTCACTTTTGTAGTGTCTTCTATACAAGGACTCAAAACATTTTATAAATATCAAGTCTTATAACACACATGAGCTAAGTACATTTCACAGATTGGGAAACTTGGCCACAGAGGTTAAATGACTTTCCCAAGATCACCTGACAGTAAAACTTCTTATCGATAAATAAATAAATAAATACATTATAACACTGAGAAATTGTTTGCAGCTCTGGACATTATCCAGAGCAATGATTTCACTGAGATTAGTTGAGGCGTACTTCAGCATACCAATCATTCATTGTGTGAAGTTCTATGCCTATGTACAGTTTGTCCATTTAATTTACAGGTAAAGAAACAGACAGTTTATTGGCAATCCCACATTTCGATTTTGAGTAAGGGCAGGGGTGAAAGTAACTTACAGGACTTACTGGTACTGCCGGAGTCCTGAGGTGGGGCGTGGCCTCATTCGGAAAAGGCGTGGCCTCTCAAGATTTAAAGGCCCTGGGGAACCAGCTGTTCTGGGAGATCCAGGGCCTTTAAATCAACCAGGGGCTCCCAGCTGCAGAGGTGGCTGGAAGCCCCCCGGGGCTCAGGGGCAAATTAAAGGGCCCGGGGTTCTGGCCGCCAGGGGGAACCCCAAGCTTTGCGGGGCTGGGGCAGGGATTTAAAGGGCCCAGAGCTCCTGCCCCTGAGGGAAGCCTGGAGCCCTTTAAATCCTGGCCCCAGCCTGGCCGCCAGAGCTGTGACCGGGATTCAAAGGGCTCTGGGCTGCCTGCAGCTGCGGGGAGCTTTGAGCCCTTTAAATCCCCACCCCAGCCCAGCCGCTGGAGCCGCGGCCAACCCAGAGCCCTTTCAATCCCTGCCGTGGAAGTCAATTCGGTCCAGCACGGTGTACTGGCTCTTGCCAGTACGCCATACCAGACCGGCCTACTTTCACCTCTGACTGTATGTATGTGTATGAATGTGTCACAAACAATGCAGCTGCAGCCTGCCACCGACCAGCAGCGATCCCAGCAACCAGCCCCTATGGGCTGCTGCCTGCAGAGAGCCAGCAGGTGCTGCTGGGCTGGGTCTGCCAAGGAGTAAGTAACCAAGGCAAAAACCACAGCCAACCAGCCAGGGAGGGAGCCGGGGAGGGGAAGTCAGGGGTGAATGAAGGACAACTGGAATAGCGTTCATGAAATATACAAGATATTTAGAGAAAGTTTTGTCAATTTCAGCCTCTGCACTCTGCAGGCAAGACAAAACAAAAAGAGATCTGAGATTGTATCCTATGTCCTAAGTACATTTCAGGTGTTTAAATCAATAAATAAAGAGGGTGGATTGGAATGAAAACTACTATTTCTTTCAAAGAAGGCACAATAATTTCCCTGAATATTGTTTTCCCCTCCAATCCCTTTGTGGTTTTGTCTATGGGGGCTATTTGCTTTCCCTGTGAATCTTTAGTTGCTTTAGCAAAATTGCTTTGCCCAAAGTAAACCCTAATCATCATGACACATCTTTCCACCATGTTCTCCATGTTTTTTGGTTTTTTTATTTTTTTAAACAGTAACATTTCAAAGAGGATCTGCAAACAGTTTGGACATCACAACCATGATCCTCTGCTGGGGAGGGAATGGGATAGATTTGAACTTGGAAATGGTTCCTGATTTTGATTGTGTTTAGGAGATCCCCTCATCCCGGGGGCAGAAAAGAACTGCCCCGCCATGGTCACACACACCCAACAACAACTGGGAGTGAAATTAACAAGGATGCCAGAAATGGCTCCTAACTCTGGGCACTGAACTGCACAGGGAACAGCTGAGTTTAAACTGTTCTTTTGCAGGCAGCAGCGGCAGGCATCTCAGCCAGTGTCCCTATTGCAAGCTAGAGCCTAGAGGAGAACCCCTGCTGGGAGTGTGTGTAGGGGGGAGGGAGGAATGCAGAGCCTTGTCTGCAGCTTGGCTGGAGGAGGGGGAGGGAGGAGCCGAGAAACCAATGTGACAGTGAGTTTTCCCCTTCCACCTGCTTTTATTAGTTCTGGATTTAAGCTGTGCAGCCAAATGCTTGTATTTGTTGTGTATATTAGTATTGGAGAGTTCCCCTCATCCCCGGGGCAGAAAAGGACTGCCCCTGCCATGGTCAAACACACTCTCCCCTCAACCCCCTCCCCACAGCTACTGTGAGTGAAATTAACAAGGATGCTAGAAACCTAGTCCTGGGGGCTGAACCATCAGGGAACAGCTGAGTTTAAACTATTCTTATGCAGGGAGCAGGCTTCTCCCTCCCTCCCTCAGTCAGTCTCCTTTTCTTATCCGTCCTCCGTACCAGCTTACTTTCACCTCTGAGTAAGGGTAAAAATTTCACTAATGTTTCTACATGAATCTTAAAGTCTGAAGATTTATACCTGCATTGTTTGCAGACCAAAGGTTGCAATGAAAGAATGCAATTATGAATGAGGTATAGATGGAGAATGGCCATCACAATAGCACAACTGCTCTGTGTAAGTATGAAGTAGAGTGGTAGGCCCTGTAGGAAGAAAACCTGCTGCTATTAGAGCAGTGGAGGGACAATACAGTAATTCCTCACTTAATGTTGTAGTTATGTTCCTGAAAAATGTGACTTTTTTTTAAGTGAAACAATGTTAAGCGAATCCAATTTCCCAATAAGAATTAATGTAAATGGGGGGGTTAGGTTCCAGGGCAGCTTCCCCTACTCTGCAAGCACCAGGGGCGCAGGGCTCAACCCTCAGCCTGCCCACTCCACTCCTTTCCTCAAGCCCCCACCCTTGACCCACCTCTTTCTCCCCCCCAACCTCCTCCCCCTTTACTTCGCACGCTGCGTCCTGGCTCCTTTTCCCTCCCCCTTCCCTCCCTTCTAAATGCCACAAGCCAGCTGATTGCCTGGTTATGGAGGGAGGGGGGAGGCGCGCTGAGTCCTCGCTCCTCCCCCCTCCCTCCTGCCTGGGGCAATCAGCTGGCTTGCGGCATTTAGGAGGGAGGAGAGAGGACTTGGCGCAGGCTCCCCCTGCCTCCTGCCGGGGGCAGTCAGCTGGCTTGCAGCGTTCAGGAGGCAGGGAAGGGAGGGGGAGCCTTCGCGCCGAGTTCTCGCTCCTCCCCCCTCCCTCCAAAACACCACAAGCCAGGTGATTGCCGTGGGCAGGAGCTGGGGGGAGGAGGGGGCAGGCGCTGATCCGCGGGGTCTGCTGGCGGGCGAGAGGCACTGCAGGAGCGTAGGGAGGCTGCCAGCTGTGGAGAAAGCAGGCAGCCAAACAACGCAAGAGTGGAGTATTGCACAACTTTAAATGAGTATGTTCCCTAATTGATCAGCAATGTAACAATGTTAAGCGGGATGACTTTAAGTGAGGAGTTACTGTACAATGAAAAATAATTGCCCCATGGGAATCCTCTTCAGAAGAGAACTACTGTTGGGTTTTTATTATATTGTGTGTAGCTTGCAAAATTTTATTATAGGATGTAAAACAGGGATTTTAAGAAAATAAATCTTTGCAAAGATACACAATAACTGTGGGCACACCCCTGGGCTCCAACTTGAAACCATAAATCAGTTCTTTGATTTGGAATACAGTTGGCCTAAGAAATTCATTTTAAGATTTATATCAATCACAATCCATTTCTTTTTGTCTCCCTACAATTCATTTTCATTTGTTTCCTTCCACACTGTTTTCATAACAGTAAGAACTTGATAGAAACCATGTGCCTTACTGGAATTTGGGAACATGCTGTACAGTTCCCTCATGGCTACCCAGCATGTTTAACCTGAAAAGAGAATTTTGAGTCAGGTTTCTTATATGTTGTCACAAACCTTATAAGGAGTTATCTCCATTCTTTTCTTAAATTATGGTGGCATTGCATAATCTTCATTCTAGTGTGAAAACAAACTCCACAATAATTAACTTAAGCAAGAATGTGGGTTGCTAAAGCATGTGCTGATCTGGAGATATAAGAGAAAAGTTAATTCCTTAACGCCCCAGTCTAGCAGCATAGAGTCATAGAAACGTAGGGCTGGAAGAGACCTCGAGAAGTAAAGCCTAGCCCCCGCTTGCACTGAGGCAGGACCAAGTAAACTTAGACCGTCCCTGACAGGTGTTTGTTTAACCTGTTCTTCAAAACCTCCAATGATGGGTATTCCATAGTCTCCCTTGGAAACCTATTCTAGAGTTTAACTACCTGCTAGTTAGAAGGGTTTTCCTAATACCTAACTTGAATTTCCTTTGCTGCAGATTAAGCCCATTACTTCTTATCCCACCTCCAGTGGATATGGAGAACAATTGATCACAGTACTCTTTTTATAACAGCCCTCAACATATATGAAGACTGTTAGCGGGTCCCACCTCAGTCTGCTTTTCTCAAGACTAAACATGCTCAGTGGTTTAACCTTACCTCATAGGTCACGTTTTCTAAACCTTTTACATTTTTGTTGTTCTCCTCCATCAATATGTCCACATCTTTCCTAAAGTATAGCACCCAGAATTGGACACAGTTCTCTGACTGAGGCCTCATCAGTGCAGAATAGAGTGAGATAGTTACCTCCTGTCTCTCATACACAACACTTCTGTTGTTATACCCCAGAATGATATTGGTCTTTTTCGCAACTTCATCACATTGTTGCATCATATTCCATTTGTGATCCACTGTAACTCCCAATACTACCACCTAACCAGTTATTCCCCATTTTGTAATTGGGCATTTGATTTTTCCTTCCTTAGTGAAGTACTTTGCACTTGTCTTTATTGAATTTCATCTTTTTGATTTCAGACCAGTTCTCCAATTGGTCAAGGTTGTTTTGAATTCTAATCCTGTCTTCTAAAGTGCTTGCAACCCCTCCCAGCCTGGTGTCATATGCAGGTTTTATAAGCATACTCTCCACTCTTATCCAGGTCACTAATGAAAATATTGAATAGTACCAGACCCAGGACTGACCCCTGCGAGACTCCACTAGATATGTCCTCCCTGTTTGACACTGAACCACTGATAACTGCACTTTGAGTATGGTCTTTCAGCCAGTTGTACAACCATTTTACAGTAATTCAGCTAGACCACTTTTCCTTAGTTTGCCTATCAAGTTAAATATGACCCAGTATTTGAGTCTGATTCTGTTCTTTTAGCTCTAAAATAAATAGTGTATAGAAGGAAGTTCATTTTTTAGTACAACTCTTTGTGAGATTGTCATTTATGTCTAAATATACTTCTTTCTTTTCTTGTTTAGCATAAGTAGCTAACACATTTCAAGGCACCATTCACTTTTCAAAGGGCCACTTCACCTTGAATGGTCCCTTGAAATGTGTTAACTACTTGTGCTAAACAATCTGTTCCACTTTGTATTTAGCTGTGACACTGAGCACCTTTCCCAAACCTGAAGAAGAGCTCTGTGTAAGCTTGAAGGATTGTCTCTCTCTCACCAATATAAGTTGGTCCAATAAAAGATATATCTCACCCATCTTGTCTCTCTAATACCAATGTCTGGAATTTGAGGTGCCAAGTTCTGAACAACTTTGCATTAGGACTTGATATTACACTGACTATTCTAAGAAACTCTGATTTTCTTAAATATTTAATTTGACATTGGAACATAATCTTGTTTCATCTGAAGCCAGAGTTCATTGAACTATTACACAGAGTACATGGCATCTGGAATAAAATTAGATAGTCAAGTCATGTAAAATAGTCATTTGTACTGAGGTATCAGTGCACATGTGCAAAGAAATTCCATGAAATTCAGATTTCAAGATTTTTTTCCCCCCAGCAATGCTTGTGAAATTGATGCATTTCAGGGGCTTGTCTACTGTAGCACTTCAGTGTAGATACTATGTCAATGAAATAATTTGTCCATCTACCTCATGCTGTCTACACCAGGGATTTAGGTCAGTATAGCTACTTCCCTCAGGGATGTGGATTCTTCACACCAGATGTAGCTGTACTGATGTAAAATTCTAGTGTAAACCAAGATGAAATGCAATATGTCTGCAGGAGTTCCACTGAACACTATTTCCTGCTGAGGTTGAAATGGCTGGTCGTAACACAGAGCCAAAGATTAAGTAATTAGTATGAACTAGCTGTGTTTGGAAGGCAGGTGTCTAGAAGGGGTAATTTTTGTAGTACTGATGTGGGGATCTGAGAATCTTATTTAAATATGCATACAATTATTTAAAAATAATCCTCCTTTACCATGCAGAATATTAGCTAGCTATAGTGTTATTTTTCTTCCAAATAGAGAACATTAGGATTAACTGCAAAATCTTTAAACTGCTCATTAAGCTACTTAGAATGCATAACACCTCAAAGAATCATAGAAGATTAGGGTTGGAAGACACCTTAGGAGGTCATCTAGTCCAGCCCCCTGTTCAAAGCAGGACCAACCCCAACTAAATCATTCCAGCCAGGTCTTAAAACCTCTAAGGATGGAGATTCTACCACCTCCCTAGGTAACCCATTCCAGTGCTTCACCACCCTCCTAGTGAAATAGTTTTTCCTAATATCCAACCTAGACCTCCTCCACTCCAACTTGAGACCATTGCTCCTTGTTCTGTCATCTGCCACCACTAAGAACAGCTTAGCTCCATCCTCTTTGGAACCCCCTTCAGTTTGTTGAAGGCTGCTATCAAAATCCCCCCTCATTTTTCTGCAGACTAAATAAGCCCAGTTCCCTCATCCTCTCCTCATAAATCATGTGTCCTAGTCCCCTAGTCATTTTTGTTGCCCCCCCCACTGAACACTCTCCAATTTGTCCACATCCTTTCTGTAGTGGGGGGCCCAAAACTGGACGCAATGCTCCAGATGTGGCCGCACTAGTGCCGAATAGAGGGGAATAATCATTTCCTTCAATCTGCTGGCAATGCTCCTACATTACAGCACAATATGTCGTAAGTCTTCTTGGCAACAAAGGCACACTGCTGACTCATATCCAGCTTCTCATCCACTGTAAATCCCCAGGTTCTTTTCTGCAGAACTGCTGCTTAGCCAGTCGGTCCTCAGCCTGTAGCCGTACATGGGATTCATCTGTCCTAAGTGCAGGCTCTGCACTTGTCCTTGTTGAACCTCCTCAGATTTCTTTTGGCCCAATCCTCCAATTTGTCTAGGTCACATGGGACCCTATCCCTACCCTCTTGCATATCTACCTCTCCCCCCAGCTTAGTGTCATCCGCAAACTTGCTGAGGGCGCAATCCATCCCATCATCCAGATCATTAATGAAGATGTTGAACAAAACCAGCCCCAGGAAAGACCCCCGTGGCACTCTGCTTGATACTGGCTGCCAACTAGACATCAAGCTGTTGACCACTACCCGTTGAGCCTGACAAGCTGGCAAGAAAACTGTGGAAGACGGTATCAGAAGCTTTGCTAAAGTCAAGATATATCATGTCCACTGTTTTCCCCATATCCACAGAGCCAGTTATCTCATCATAGAAGGCAGTCGGGTTGGTCAGGCATGATTTGCCCTTGGTGAATCCATGTTGACTGTTCCTGATCACCTTCTTCTCCTCCAAGTGTTTCAAAATGGATTCCTTGAGACCTGCTCTATGATTTTTCTACCTAGCCCTTTTAGTTGCATACAAAACCTTTTATTACAGAAAGACTTACTGCAACTACAGAAATGTTAATTTCAGTAATAACACTATTAATGTAGCAGTTTTTATTTTGAGCAATGTGTTTTTTAGTCTAATAAAACTGATATTTATAATTCAAAATTGTCATGAAAACATACCAGCCCAGGAACAGTTTTTCCTCCTGACCTTTATCGTGAGTCAAAAATGAATATTTCCTTTCACCCCAAAAAACCCTCCCTCTCTCTCTCTGGGTGAATGGGCAAACTCAATTTTTCTAGGCTTTCAGTTTCCTTATTTGTCTTATTCATAAATATACCAAAAAGTATGCATTACTTATGGGCCTATATCTATAATAGCGCGTATTGGGAATTGGACACCATTCCATTCCAAGTAAGGTAAATAATAAACATTGTCTGCATATAAAATAGACCAGTGAGCATGTCCCTCCTACTGAAAGGTCCAGATTTTTGGGACAAACAGTCTGTTAACAGTAACTGAGTGCTATTAATATTCAAATTTCTTGCTGTTTCAAGGTTACATTCCTAATCAGCCATGAGATGCAAAAGAGATACAATCAGTTTGTTATAAAACACAAATTAAAGTTGTTTAAATTAGCTGATAGTTCAGGTGGGTTGTAGTGTAGTCTAGCACATTAGCTTAATATTATGAATTCTTAGAAAAAATCTTGTTTGTATATACAGGTCTAGAAAGGAGGCTGTAATTTAAAATAAATTCATCCTAAAGTAAGTGGTTACTGACTAATACCAGTGGTGAAAACACCAAAAGGTCTTAATACAGGCACAATCAGTGTTTTTGTCTGATCAATATGCACAGTGATTGCCAGTGGAACAATTGATTGAATCCCACTTAACAGGGAAGATTTTGCAGGTTTAACTGGGTATATTCCTCCTTCGGACAGCATTTTGAGCCTCATTCTTCTCACTGGGATGGGTCCTCACTTTCCTAACAGTTACTGCAAAAAGTGGCATATCATCAGAACTTTACTGTTTTTCCTTTACTCTCAGGGAAGAAAGGAAAGACCCTTTATCTGCTCTTGCAAGGGAATATGGAGGTTCCAAAAGAAATGCCTTGCTGAAGTGGTGTCAGAAGAAAACCGAAGGATATCAGGTAACTGCAAAGCTGTTTAATGCTGCACATTCTTAACTACAACATATGAAAATCTGCCAAAGGCACAAACCAGACTGCTCCACAGTTCACTGCATAGATCGCAATGAAACTGGCATGTGCTGTACTTTCTTACAGGAACACATACTACAAGTCCTAACCTAACTAGCATGAATAGTTAATTAGTCACTTTTCAGCACAGTGCAAATGTGGCGGTTTGTTTTTTTTTAAGAGAGGCATCTGACCTTCCATTGAGGCACTTTTAAAACAGCTATCATACATATTACACATTTGAAACTCAGATAAAGAAGTAGTAATAATCCAGATATTCAGAGTTCACTCTAGATTTTCATCTGACAAATGCAGCTAATGTAACACTTTTGAGTTTAAAAGTAAATTATTAGTAAGTAAGTAGTGAGGTTCTGTGGGCTTGTCTACACTTAAAATGCACTCTGCTATAGCGCTTCATTGTAGACACTACCTATGCCGCTGGGAAAGGTTCTCCATTGCAGTAGGTGATCCACCTCCCTGAGAGGCAGTAGTTATGTCAACAGAAGAATTCTTCTGTCAACCTAGCGCTGTTTACATGTGGACTCAGCATAATAATGCTGCTCAGGGGTGTGGACTTCTCACATCCCTGACTGACATAGCTAAACCAACCTAATTTTCTAGTTTAGGATGGGCCTAGGTGTTGCTTATTTTTTGGAGATTGCATTGTTTCACATACAAACTGTATTTGGCTTTTTACTGCATTTTCAGCTTTCTTTTCAATTAGTCCTAATGTTGTCAGAACCTGAAAGAACTAACAAGATAGTTCCCCACATTTCTCCTATGATTACATAATTTTTCAGAACAATAAAGGTTTCAGCAAATTGAACCAGGATGTTAAGAGTCTAGCCATGATGTATTTGTTTGGTTAATTGTATTGAAAGTGTTTTGAATTCCCAGCACAGGCCTCAGTTTAAAAACTTCACTCTTTCATTGACTTGAAATTTACAACACAGGAGGAAGCTGAAAGCCACGTAACAGGATGGTTGACCATCCATAGGAAAAGTCGTCTTTCAGTACAATAGAGAGTCTTGTGCTATAAACCCAAGGTGCCCCTCTCCCACTTCCTGTGGCACGTCTGTGATACCAAATTGTGCTATTTCTGAGTGTAAGTTTCTTTATGGAAATGGTCCTTCCTCTTCACTTTTTTTAAAAGGCAGGATGTTAGATCTTTTTCTTGAAAGCCTGTAAGTCTAAATGGAAAAATATCTGAAGCTTGTTATCTCTAAATGAAAGATGCATCTGACAGCTTCCTTAATTTATCAGAACAAAGTTTTAAAGTACTCAAGACCTTCCCTTCTCTGGCTGTGCACACAGACAAGGCCATCCTCTCGTTCACATTGACTAGCTGCTTATAGTCAGTCTACATGGACCCTTGTAACCACTAACAGAAGGAGGGAGGGATGACACCTCATGTACTTGCCCTGACAGCTATTACGTGACTCTCTGCATGTGCTGCTGCTGCAGGACTATATCATCTCATGTCTCTGAGCTATATAAGCCTCTTTCTGAAGGAGCCAGACTAGTACTATTGGAATATATTAAGTTAACTATCGCAGAAGAATGTATTTTGTTTAGACATCCACATTTATCATTTCTCTTTAAATTGTTGTACTGTATTAAATTTGTTTTTCAAGATCCCCCTGAAATTCAATTCTGGTGTACATGTGGGGTGTTGCTGCTATGCTTTTTGTAATGCTATAAATGTATCCTGAATTGTGCTCACTCTGAGTAGAGATTATCCAGACATCTCAGCCCCATTATCAATACCTTATAAGTATTAGGGTTTCTCTGGGAAACAGAACCTTAAACTTTTATACTACCACCCTTATGGAGTAAAGACCATTGCATAGTAACTTAAAAATAAATAATGGATGGAGAGAGTAAAAATAGTCTTTAAAAAAACCTCCTAAAGAATAACACTTTGAATATTAGGACTGTAATATTAGCCCCACTTCTGAGCAAAAATTCTGTTCCCTCTGTTGGGTCTGTTTGTTATTTAACTCTTAAAAAAAAACCCAGCCTGATTTCACATCTTCTAAAAAGGAGGTATTATCAAGTATTTACATTTTTTTTTTGTAAGTGTGTGTCAGTAGTGAGAGACTTTAAAAACACAAGCTAAAAAAAAAAAAAAAAAAAAAGGGGGAGGAAAAGGTGGGGTAACAAAATAAAGCAAGAGATCAACACACACATCTACTCAAAAAAAAAAAAAAAAAATTGTAAGGAGGAAGGAGAAGCTGATGTCTGAAGAAATAAGAATAAATAAGATAAAATAAAAAGAGAGATGTATGAAATGAAAACAAAAATGACAATGAGGCATTGACTTAGGGTGTGTGCTTCCATAGGATCATGAGTTGGAAGCACATATTTGTAGTTGATGCTTATTGGGCAAATGATTTCAGACCTCTGTTGTCCCATCTTCTGTCTACTTAATTTAAGAGGACATTTTCTTGATTTGGATATTCTTGTTGTGACTGCCTTTGGTCCTTAAAACCCTGCACATCAAGAACCAGATTTTTCAAGCTGCAATGTATCTAATTGCTCTGATTCAAAATCCCACAAATTTTAGAGAAGTTAACCTATCCAATGTCATTCTTTCAATTTATTTTCCAGATTCTCCCAACTATAATATAAAAAATGTATATTCTACATCAGGAATTTCCAGATTTGTCCAGAGACTGGTAATTTTGTCAAAGATACAGATCCCAGACCCCCAGGTTGAAGAGGAGGGACTCTTAATTAGGTGTTCAGAAATGTTAAAAATCACTGTTTAGCATAATTAAAGTTGAAACAATTTTCAGTAGCACATATACTCCAGGTTAAAAGAATAAAACTTTCAAATATGATCCAATTTAGCTTCTAAATTGTGCTGAAGGTTTTAAACCATGATTTATAATGAAACAAAAACCCTTCTAGATCTCTTATCATGCTGTATAATTATTATTGCTTTCATCCTAACTGCATTATCTCAATTTATAAGATTTCTTATTGCAGTGTCAAAGATCATGGTAGCACAGTATAATTAAACCAGACCATACTTGATCTAAAAACTGCTGCTGTTTCTGATTATGATGGAAAAATTAGAATGTTAGGTATAGTCACTTCTGATTTAATTTTAATTTGTGTTGAATTAGTTATTGTGATAATGTAAAAGAGGGACTTTTCATTCTTTTGTGTTCAATTAAAAGCATTACCATAAGAGTAAAAATGATTATTCAGACCCTATGAATCTGCATTTTCTTATTCTGTCTTCTGCCACTGCTAACTTTAGGAGAGGTTTGTTGAGTCCAGCATCATAACAGTCAACAAAAATCTGCTTCTCCAATCTCATCCTTTCACCTTTTATACTTTTTTCCCTTTGAAACAGCTATAGTCAGGGGCTGGGAAATTCCCTAGGAATTTGGCCGCCTCAAGCACGCAGCGGGCGTGCTGCCGGTCCCGCGGCTCTGGGGGACCTCTTGCAGATGCGCCTGCGGAGGGTGCGCTGGGAGGGTGGCAGGCGGCTCCGGCGGACCTTCTGCAGTCATGCCTGTGGGAGGTCCACCCGAGCCGCGGGACCAGCGAACCCTCCGCAGTCATGCCTGCGGGAGGTCCGCTAGTCCCGCGGCTCCAGTGGACCTCCTGCAGGCATGACTGCGGAAGGTCCGCCGGAGCCGGCTGCCGCCCTGCTGGCAAAATGCCGCCCCAAGCGCGCGCTTGGCAGGCTGGGGTCTGGAGCCGGCCCTGGCTATAGTTTCTTCTATTAAATAAATGTGGGCCAGAGACCATGTTTGTGAAGTTGATTGCCTATAACTAGAGCAGGTATTGAAAAGGTGTGTGTGTGTAAATATATAAATAAAATAACTGCAGCTGCTTATGTTTGGTAGAGAGCGTAGATCCAGGCATAATTGTTGGGGGTTTTTTTGTTTTAGAAATATTTTATCTGTGAAGCCCCTGGGATGATTTGTCCCAGTAGAAGTGGAGAATGGTTGAGTTTCTGTGTGTCTATAAACTGATGAACTAGACAAACTTAACCAGAAAAAAATAGGCAGATCCAATCTTTATATTATTATTTTTTATTTAAAGTGCCCATACAAAGGGCTCTAAGTGCCCTGCCAATTACAAAAACAAAATCCAATGCAATCAGCTCGTCCTTTGTACCAAGCAGCAGCACATGGTCAAATACTAAAAATCCTCACAGATCACTCTTCACATCCGTTCACCTCCCTCTCTTCAAAGGCCAGATGAAAGAACTAAGCCCTGCAGTGTGCCCTGAAAGTATTAATAGAAAACAGGTTGGGCTGTTTCGTACCAGGGCAGGAGGATGTTCCAGAGTCCTGTGACTCTTATGGTGAATGTCTTACTAATATAGTTCCATTCTTTGAGTACAGAGAGTGGAGGAGAATACTTTTTTGCCAATATGAAATTTTTTTGAGACTTTTAAAAAACTTTTTTACTATCATAGTAGAAGGTGGTAGAAACTTGCAGTTTGATGGGCTATAAGTCCCTCATTTGCAGAGGTGCCTTTCTAATTTCAACCAAATCATAATGAATTTTCACCATAGAATAAAATGGTTTAAAAAACTTGTACATGCAGACGCACTGTTTTGTGCCAGGAAACGCATCATACTCCTGTCTAGCAAGTAATTCCACATAATGGATTTTTAATTTGTCTTAAATAAAAACACTGTAGAAAGTGATACGTTAGAAACTGTTAAAAGAACCTTTAGGGATCGAAAGGAAACACTCAAGTCAGGAAATGCCAATGTAAGATTTCCCTTCCTGTCTTAACTCTGCCTCATTGTCAGTACATTGTTAGTTTTTGGTAGGATCACATTCTATTTTATCCACAGTACCCCTAGTTCATTCATTGTGCACCTTGAGTAGTGTGCAGTAATGATGGAAGGAGTGACATATTGAACAGAATAAAAACAATAACTGAACAGCTCTTAATCACTAAATCTTTCTCTCTTTTTGCCAATAAAATTTGAATCCATTTCTTACTGTCACTTATGTTTTTGGAGATGAAAGAATTTACCTCCAGAAACATAATCCAAGTGGCAATCTCTAGACCCCTGCAAGTGTGCTGCTAGAGGGAGTCCTCTTTAAGATGAGATGTAAAAACAGATGACTTGGCCATTTGCTGTCACTCCTGAGTTTATATCACTTTAGCAAGTACCATTTACGTGAAAATTCCAGCTCTGATAAATGCATTTTGTTTATCCATAGTTCCCGCATCAGTTTCAATTGGAAGAGATTTTTTTCCATTTGCAATGTTTTTAGTGGTTCACAGTTTACCCCAGAGTTGGCAGAAGTGATCAATAGAAGTGATTCCAGTGTATGGTTCAGGATGTTTCTTCTCATACGATCAGTAAAATACTTAATTGTTACACTTAAATCTTCATAAGTAGGTCTCAGAGTTAAGTTCTGTGGAGGAATGGGGGCATTTTACAGCTCTCAAACCTGTTGTCCCAGGCTGCCTAAAGATTTTGGAAGACCACGTTCCATCTTACGGTTTATTCACATTTAAAGTTTTCTTCAATTTTAAGGGCTAGAAATTTAATCTTTTTAATGAAAGCCTAGATTCTGGAGCACAGTTCTGGAGTGGATCTCTGACCTCAGAATACATGGAGCCTTGATAGCACACTTGTTAGCCAGTTCCATGTCCAAATACTGAAAATGTGATCTTACTGTCTTAATTCAGCCAAATAAGATAACAAAGGATAGCAGATGAGGTATGCAAGTCCAGAGGTATCTGTAAGGAGGTCAACAATTACAGTATGTGCAGTGCACACAAGCTAATGTTACAATAAAGGCTTTAACTTCTACCTTCCTTGGCTGTTGTTTTTAAAAGCATAAATATTTATTAACATAATTTTATGTGGAAACTAAATACAAACTCTGTAATCCAGAAAGAGATTATAAACAACTTTAAGCACAAAAACCTACGTGATCAGCACTCCACAGTATCTTGGACCTTGTGTACATATGTCCCTGTCACTACTAGCTTCTAAGGTACAGAAAATAATTAAGAATGTGTGGATTCTTCAGTATTACTCTGTCACCAAAGCAGCTCAGATGCAGACAGAAGATACCAGTGATTAACATTCCCTTATTTCCATTTTAGAAAAATAGCAATAGAAAAAGGCATATAAGTTTTCCCTCTAACTTCTATGACCCACGTGTAAGAAGCACATGATGTTTTCTTCTTTCTCATCAAGATACTGTCTGTCTAGGTCAGATGTTAGGACTCACAAGTAGAATTAACAATAAAGTTTCTTGGATGTTACAATGGAGTGAGCAAACTGTTTCCTGTTTGAAAGGAATTCCTTTTCATGCTTAACATAGCAGCTTGTTAAAAAGCTTTCCCAGAATCTTCTTTCACAAGCTGTCCTGTGAATTTAGTGGTCTCCAAAATTTTGACAGCAAATTTCATCTCTCTTCTCAGGAGGCTTATGTCTTTAAAACTCACTTTTCATCTGGTCATTCTTTGACATTTTAAAGAGCATGCTGATTAGAATTTATTGCTGGTTCTTTTCTGCTATAGTTGAGAGAGGAGCTATGCTTTTGTATCTGATTTGATACATACCATACCAACTATTCCGTGTTGTAACTCTTGCTAACTTTGACACAAGATAGTGCTTTCAGTAATGTGACATTATGCAGCTCAGCAAAAAAAAAAAACCAAATAGATATTACTGATTGTTTATCTAGTTCTTACTACTACCCATAGCAAGTACCCCATCTAGACAAGCAAATACATTTTAATTTTTAGGCTCCATGAGTATGAGTATTTATTAATATTGACATATATTACCGTAAGTGTGCACACAAGTGATTTAAATGCATATTCTCTTCCAATAATTTTACTTAAATAACAAACATAAACCCAGGAAAGCAGTTAGTTCTATAGTCAAACAGGGCACCCAGACTACATTTAATTTGCCCCAGTACAGACACCTACTGTCTTACCCTCTTTGCCTGTAGAGTTTCAAAAGATGTATTCCGTAATTATAAAATGTATTATCTTTCTGTGTGTGAGAGTTTGGCCCCAGATGTGCTGCTTTGCCACACTAACCTTTGAGCTTTTTTGTATTAATGTTCTAAATCCATGACACATGAAATTTGTTTATAGTAATGCTAATTCTGTGTACCGACAATTGGATAATTGCCTGCAAAATGATGTTGGGTGCCATGAGAACCTTACAGGTTTGGGCTCTTAAGAGTGTTTTGGGAATGATTGCCTCAGTATGCTATTTGTCTAATCAGGACACTGTAAAATTCTTCTCTGTGTATTGTGTGGACTCTCTTTTTTTTTTTTTTTTTTTTTAAGGCTGCAGAGCGACTTGATCACTGTGCTATTCAGATGAAGGCATTGTAGGTTTTGTGGTCCATGGTAAAATGAAGATGTGGCTAGAGAAGATAGTATAAGATTCTGACTCAGGACACTACTGCAGGGGCAGAGTTGAAATAGTTTTGTGTCTGGTATGAGAAATGCAATATTAACTCCATAGTTCTTGGGTTTCTGATAGTACTTCACTTGGTAATATTTACTGAAACTGCTAATATGTGCCTGCAGCTATAGATACACCTTAATGATGTTTTTGGAGTGATAATTTTTTTAGTTTTTTAAATGGTCCTACAATCAGGCCCGGTTCCTGCAAAATTGGAGATATGTGCCCCAGTAAATTTTGTGGTATGGAGTTAGAGGATGCCCAAGGGGATCTACTGTTAACTGTAGTTCCAACCTACTATCTTACCGAAGAACGAATGATAGATAATGCTTTAAATAACTTTAATAAAAGCAGAACCATTAAGTTGTCAAATATTCTGTCATTCAAAATACAATCAGTTTCTCTTCCATCACACATTCTTCCTTGTAGCATGGGTGAATCTTTCATTTCCTTATT
Source organism: Mauremys reevesii (assembly GCF_016161935.1). NCBI lineage: Eukaryota > Metazoa > Chordata > Testudines > Geoemydidae > Mauremys > Mauremys reevesii. Next base: position 20,430,672 of record NC_052640.1, on the reverse strand, counting down.
GGTTTCATCCCCCCTTCATGCCAGAAAATTAATGGTTTGGATGCCCTCCAGAGGATATGGGATTTGGCAGGTCAATTTTGTTTAAATATTGCTTAGTACTTCCGTAGATGAGTTTAATCTGAGGTTGTCTGGGCCTAGTGTAGATGGGTAGGGAAGTCTAAGCACAGAGATAGATAACGTCTGAAGATGCTGCTTGGCTTTGTTATTTAATTATCTTAATGGTCACTAGACACCCTGTAGAGGTTCTTATGGCAGCTCACTTGCTTTGTGGAACCAAGTAAGGTGAAGTTTTGAAAATCTTTGAGGAAAGTGAAACTAGAGTTCTTGAGCCATAGGTAATGTTCTTATACCACACAGACTCTTTTTGTAGTTTCTAGACTTCAGAAATGGATCCCAAAAAACTGATACCATTTTCTTATTAACCAAACATAGAATTTTAAATTGAAGCATCCCTAGTCTTAATTCCATAACCAAAGGTCAACCTCTTTTTTGTACGGTTTGCATCATGATCGAGTGTTAAGAGATGAATGAATGTAACGCCAGGCTAAAAAAAACCCTGTTTTCATGTGTGCTTAATTGGCTTATGCAGAATGAACCTATAACACTGTGCGTTAGAAACATAGTGAAGTGGGGAGTGTAAACTAGTTGGATTTATTTTTAAAACCTGTTTGTATACAAGGAAAGTCTTTGGAACAGTAAACTAGAATATAAAGTAGGGAAGAATGAAATGAGCAAAATTCTCTGTCAACGTAAAGCTTTATTCAAATAAAAATATTTTAGGGTTTCACATAACTTTCCTTGGTCCTGGCTGGCTGAGTCATCAAAGTATTCAGACTGCCAAAACTCCACTCTCTGCCTTTCCACTTATGATGTTCTAGCCAAAAACTTCTGAAAAAAGACTACTCCTTATGAGTCTTGTCTCACCCAACTGGAGTGTAATGAGTCCAGCATGAAAAGAAACACCAGTGGGGTAGTTAATATTGTAATGGGGAAAGATAAGACAGACAATGGCTCTGACTTGGAATTCACCGCCTTTTCAGACTGCCTATCTGCAGCTTACTTTCATGGCAGCTGGGAATAAAGTGATAATTGGGACTGCTCTGGATGCCAACAGTAATTTCCAGAAATGTTTGTTTCTGCTCCCCCTAATGTCTGCTTTAATGTAGTGATTGGGAGCCAACCACTCCCAACCGAGTAGAGATTGGATAACTGCGGACTTTCACCCTTGCAGTATCCCAGTGCAAGACTGGACATGGAAAACAGACAAACTCAGGGACTGTTGTGAGGATTGACAGGCAAAAGAATCACATCAAGGTTTAGCAGTAGGCACTCCTGGCTGGAGTCTGAAATAAAAGGATCTGGTGGTGATAGCTGAATCTGATCCCAGCAGTGGAGGGAGGCGGTTCCAAGCATGAATAGCACCAGGTGGGAGAAGGGAGGACGTTTTACGGGTCGCAGCACCCAGGAGCCTAATGGATAATGTGCTGTTGGACCTGCAATGGGAACAGGTGGAAGCACAACTCAGAGGAATGCAGGATTGATCAAGCTGTTGGTAAATGAATTATGGTCTCTTGCCTCCAGCATCTGTCATTCTGGATGTGTCAGAGGAAGTTGGAAAATAAATCAAAAACCATAATGTACCTACCTGGTTGTCTGGTATTAAACATTGGTGAAAGGACAAAAATTACTTCCCAACCTCTCTGGAAATTGCTCATGCTGTGAAGCATGAGATTGGATTTTCCCTTATTTTAACATATCTTGCAAAACTGTACATGTTGGTCATAAAATTATTGAGCTCAGGTGGCATTGCTGGCTAATGTAGTAACAAGGGGTTTCTTAGCCTGTGCAGAGTTAGGTGTATACCACTGGCAAAGCTATAATTTTTTAAATGAATCATTGATTTCCAGTGCCCTATCACCAGCTGCCACAATGTGGGCAAAGAGGAACAGAGCCCTTGTCTTTTACTCATTCCCTTCCATCTCCTAAGTTAGGAGCCAAGTTCTGTTGGATGTGGGAGTCTGGATGGTGTCTTGTCTCCCCTCTCCTATTGACACAGAGCTAGGTTCAGAAGACTAGCTGATGTGTAAGCATGTTCCCCCCTCTCCCCCCACCCCCACACAATCAAAGTATAGTTAGTATCTATAGTCAAGTGAGACTGAAGACAGCTGTGGATATGTACTGAGGAAACAGTTTTCCACGTTTCCTACTTGGTTTGTAACTTGCAGCTATGAACTGTGTTGGACCCCCATGGTTTTTAGCTGTGGAGCTAGCCAAAAAGAGGCTATCATTGGATAACCTACTTAACATCAATCTTTCATAAATAATGATATTCTGCTCCTTAGAAGTTACACAAGATACTTTATTACTTTTAAGCATACATAGAGCCGAAGGAGAAATGTGAGTGAGACCGGTCGCTGATTGCCTTTGCTGCAAATTTTAGAATTAGCTCTGTGTTAATGTGGTATTTTGTACATGCCAGGTAATGAAGTTTAAAAATAGTTCTGTTGCTTATTTAACCAGTAAAATGCACTTAAGCACAGGTGACCACACGTTTTGCTTTTCATTCTTGTTGGAACAGCTTCTGGTCTCTTTCTGTGTAAGTGTGCTGCAGAGCAATGTTTTCCTTCAGTCAGACTGCTGCTGCTTTGCCTTGTACAGTTAAACAGGAATTTTGGCTCACAGTGGAAATGCTTGAAATTTAATTACTTATGAGAACCGCAAACCCATTGGTTAGAAGCTTTTTAAATGTGATGTGCTATAAAATCTGTGACCTGTTTGAAATGTTGACTCATTTTCTCACGAAGCCCTGCCCCCAGTAAAGATTTTACAAAACCAGAACTTAAATATGTTCTTTCATCCCCATTTTATATCTGCCTTCCACAGAAAGCCTGTTACGACATCCATTTTTTGGAAGACTAATCCCTTTTAGTAGAGTTGATTTTTTTTCATGAACAATCTGTCTCAAATACTAGAGATGATATAACTACTAAATATTACTTAAACTGCAATACAGTAGCTAATTCCTAAAACGCCAATAATACTCCTACAGATGCACTCCCATCTTTTTGATGTAAATATACTCCAACCTCCCTGACCCACTATCCCTATAAAGAACATCCAGCTCTGAAAAGGCTTATTTCTCAATTGACAGCTTCCTTGAAACCCAGCTCTTTGTGGTTATTGCTTTAACTGTGCATGGTCTGAAACAGCATCCAGAAAAGTTCTGGGTTGGATTTCAGTGGGAAAGACTCCTCTTGGTTTAGCCATTAATACAAATCTACGACGAAGAGGAAGTTTTGTTGGAGGTCTTAAATTAACATCATTCGGTTACTGATTCCTTGAGGAATAGAGTTTAGTGCAAGTTAAATAGAAGAAAGTGGAGCTTTAAAGTAGATTGAGTTCATCATAACGAAGATTCTCCAACAATGCTACTATTAGGTGAAGGTATTTGAAAAAAATTCTGCTGTCTTTAAATGTGCCAGTTTTGTATTTGTGCTTCCTGAAAATATAATTAGATATGTTTTGGGGCATATATTTTCATTCAGATGATAACTTGTCTCTTTCCTGGATGTTCAGTCAGCCCATCAGGCCATGCTGTACCTCCTGTTAATTAGATGTAATAAAAATCATCCATAACATACAAAGCTGGTAAACAGAAGCAGGTCCCCTTAATTGTTTCCTTCCATTGTGGCTTTTTTCCCCTTCCATTTGGCTTTTCTGGCTCTGTTAACGTTCTTGGAAGATGGATTTGTTTTCTATGTGCTATTTAAGAGAAGCTGGAACTGACAGGAATGTTTGAAAGAGATGGGGATTGCCCTATATTTTTTTCTGAACATTGGTCTTACTCCTACATAAAGCTTTTGGAAACAATCACTTTCAGATTGACTTACAGTGAAAGTTCGAAGTGTAAAATAATGAAACATTCCTAAAAGATTCAAAGTTGTGTGTATTCCCTCCTCTTAAAGTTCACACATCTGTGTGAAAATTTTTACCTACTGTTGATACAATTGACATTTAAGTTTATTGTAACTACAATATTAAAGGGAAACGTAGCTTTCTCCTTTTTTTTTCAGTTTTATTTGTGCTTCTGATAGTGCTTTGCATGAAGTCAGTTTCCCCCTGTCTTTCGCATAGCTAGAAGGGACAGAAAAAGGCACTTGAAAGGGGAGGAAAAATATAATTATAAATCCATAAAAGTTTCCAGCGGGACTCAGGCAGGTGTAGGATCTAATTCTACCTTACATTTTGAAATTCACTAGTTTTCAAATTGAGTGTTTCATCCCATGGAAAGCCAGAGCTAGTATAATATATTTCTCCTTCCCTTGCTGGAAAAACATTTCATAATTAATCCCTGGTTTAGATTCTGGCACATTCAGTGATCTGGTTTGTGTTAGCATAAGTGAACTTGGCTCTTTGTGTATCGGCATGAATAAGAGAAAGGTAGTGCATTTAACACCACGTTCATAATTTTTGGTTAACAATAGGGTCCCTCCTTTTGCCTCCACCTTAACCCCATAATTCTGTGATGTTTAGTACTAGAGGCCGTACAGTTATTGGACTAAAATAGTGTGTGTGCAATACACTTTCATTTGAGCAGCTTGTTACTAGTAGACTAGAAGCCAGTGGTTCCAATTAGAATGGAAAAAAAATTGTCCTGAAATGAAACTAATTTTAGTATTGCATTTATAGACAAGAATAAGCAAAGGGTAAGTAATGTGCACTATTTTTAAGACTAATATGAAGGTAAATATTGTCATATTCCATTAAGAATTCATTTTATCATCAGAATAATTTGATATACTACAAACATTCTAGAAGGGATTCGTGTTTCAGAAAAAGAGCAGCATGGTTGAAACAGGGCTGAGAGACTAGAAAACTTGTATGTTCCCAACTCTTAACAGTTGCAGTTTGTGTTTTTAGATGACGTATTTAACATCTGCCTCAGTTTTTTTATCTGTAGAATGGGGATAACTGCTTGCCCTCACAAAAGTGCAGAAGATTGATTAATATTGGTGCTCAGAAGATGAAAAGACTGAATGTGCTAAATATTTATCTTAATATTTATATTTAAATAAATCACGTTTACATTTATTCTTTGGGAAACTATGGCATCAGAAAGCTTCTTCTATTTTAAACTTTATTATAGTGACAGTTTAATCAACCAGAATTGGAGACTGCGTGCATTCATATATTCTGAGTATATTTATAGTTACCGGAGAACACATAGAGGCAATAAAAATTAAGGCAAAAAAATCTGTCCATAAATCTTAATTGTGGCTTCATAAATGATTACTGGCTTCTTGCCCAATGTGCATAAAAATAATGCATTGTCTCTCTCCAAATTAACCTGGTGCTTTTGTAAATATATAAAGACCAGGTGTTGTGTGCATTTAGTTGCCCTTGAAACCAGTGAAAAATATTGATTTTTCTATTTAAGGTTTCATTTGTATTCAGTTGATTCATATTCAAAGGAAAATATAGCATGCAACTTGTAGAAAACACTGATAACAGCAGTTTCAACTCAAGTAATAGAAATAGAATCTGGATCCTGTTTCTTTTAATAGTCATATGACACTTCTCAAGAATATTTATTTTCTGATTTATTCAAATCTGCTTATCTGGTAATCTTAAAGCAAGTTAACAAAAACTAAAACAAATTTCATCCTCATCAAAATAACTCCCTACAATCCCTCTGCATCTCACTCTCTCAAAACCCCAAGTAAACAGGAGAACTTTGCCGGGTAATCTGACGGTAATCAGACTTCGTTTCTGATGGGCCATTTGGGGTAGTATATTCTGAGGGCCTTGCCTTCTTTTCTTCTTTGCTCTTTTAGAACTTAGCTGTTTCTAGTTACTTTTTGTGTCAGGATTTCTTGGTTGGGATTCAGAATGTCAGGTGATCCATTTATAGTTGCATTTTGGAGTGTTCTGGAGAGAGAGAGAGAGAAGCTGCATTGCACCTGTAACTGATTTGCAGAACTGAGTTTTATCGCTGTTCATGACAGTGAGACAGCCAGGAGGGAAACAGGCATCTGCATTCTGCACTGGTTGAAGTTTCTCAATGTTTTTTCAAAAGCAGCCTCATGTAAAGTTGCACTGATTTGAGGTCACAAAGACACTACACAGAGATCGGAAGAAGGTGCTCGTGGCAACTTATGCAATCTTGCACTCCAGAAATTATCAGTGATTTAGAAGCAATCCCATATTGTGGAACTAACGCACCTAGTCATAGGGTCAGACATCACCCCGGCTGCCCTCTCCAAATTGGCCCCCTATCAATAACATTTCAGTTTTGTAGTACTGAGCATCAACCAACTTGAACTCATTTGAGCCCCAGCCTCTGGCAAGCACTGGGAGAGTCAAGAGACCTTTCATGTGGCTGTAACAAAAGGCTGTGTTATTTGCATACTTGGCATGGCAGCCAGAATTGTAGCATCAGAAGGGTGGAGTTGATTTAAATCACTAGGCAGAAAGACTTGATTTAATCATGGTTTTCTACATGGTTGTTATAACCTTAAGTTTTACATCTATATCAGAAAATGAATGATTGTTTGGTTATTTCATTTACCAAAGGTAATTTAAGCAGATATTTATGAAGTCATTGGGAGGTGAGCTATCTCCAATTCAACAGGTTAATCATTAGTATTTGGAGGATTTTCTTTCCATGCTGTATTAGGAGGAGAACATCACCAGACAGACATTTAAATTGTTTTATTTAATTAAAACAACAACATTAAATATTCTGGATTTTTTTCTTCAACAGCAAACATATAATATTTTAACAAAACAAGCATATGTCCCTCACTTCTCACATTTATCTCCAGACTTCTTCTCCTTGTCCAGATCTATTCCGCCCCCAACAATCTTCTATTCATTGAACTTTTTTAAACTTTGCACTTTTAGAGAGGTAAGGGATTGACTTTGTGTACACAAATTTGCAGAGGGACAATAGGGTTGAGGTCTGTTATTTCTCACTTCTCTATATTATTTATTTCTTTATAAACAAGCATGTTATCTCTGGAGACACAAATCCACAGTTTGAGAACTGCAAACTAAACATCTCTGATGGTATCTTCTAGGCTGAGCACTGAGCCCCATTGGGTAGATAGAAAGATTAACCTAAATAATCTGTACAGAAGCCATAAGATTGGGTCCCTAATCCATGAACTGTTGGAACTCATTTATGAAACTTTTCTCACATATAAATTCTCATTATAAATTCTAATTCTATAGTATGAGACAATATAGTCTCATACTATAGAATTAGAATTTATAATCCCTATTCCATGATGAGATATCTTTGAGCTATAATGTCTCTTAATTAAAACTATCTTTAGATAGGTTTTTCCTCAAAAAGCATTTTATCAAAAAAAATCCTATTTAAATAAAAAAAAAATCTGATTTTATTTATTTTTAAATCATTGATTTTTATCCACCCTGAGTGTCAGTCTCATCTAGTGGCCTCCCATATTGAACAGGAAGGATGAGAGTGCAGAACCCTGCAAAACAGGAGAACCTTTGAGGTAGATCCCCTTTGGGATCTCTGAGAGGAAAGAATGAACCACTCCAGCAATACCATCTACCACAATCAGAGTTCAGTAGTATATGGTTGTTGAGAGATTTAAAAAAAAAAGAAAAAAGTGTGGACAACTGGCCATCATCCATTTCTAGAAGACAGTTTTCAGAAGGTGAGACAGACATGGTTTTCTTTCTATATTCAGGCCTAAACTCAGATTGAGAAGGAGGTCAGAGAAGTCAAGAGAATTTCAGAAAAGAGTTGCCTCTTCACAAACAATACATATCTTTTCCCCAAAAAACAGTGTGAGACGGGGAAATGTGTGCTTGGGAAGACTGGGGTGCTGATTTGGAGGGGAAGCTAGTTGCCTAGTCAATATTCATAACTTCAGATACAAAAATGATACATGCGGACAAATAGGATAATCATATTCAGCAAAGCAATTCAGCAACAACAAAAAACTTTTCAAATGACACCTCACTTGACTTGCATAAAATATATAATAATTATGTCATAATCATATAATAATATCACTGTGAAGAATGAGGTGCAGTGTCACAGTGGTAGTAAGATTTTTTTTTTCCCCAAAATCTGATGTAACGAGCATGTTCATCATGTATAGCTCAGTTGGCCTGCTAAACCCAGGGTTGTGAGTTCAATCCTTGAGGGGGCCATTTAGGGATTTGGGGCAAAAATCTGTCTGGGGACTGGTCCTGCTTTGAGCAGGGGGTTGGACTAGATGACCTCCTAAGGTCCCTTCCAACCCTGATATTCTATGATTCTAAATTGAATCTTTTCATTGATCTGTTTTCATGAGTCACTATCTGGTTATTGGGGAGCCAGTTCAATTTGTTCTGCTTGAGAAGAAGAAGCTCTAACAAAGAAAACAATTGCTTTTGCTTTTTGGCTGACACCTTTCTCTGAGTAACATTAGGAAACTTCTCTCAGCTGTGCAACCAAAAGTACAGATCTGTGTTTTGTTATACACCTTTTGGTGCATATGGGAACATGGGTATTGCGATACTAAATCAGACCTGAGGGTCATCTAGTCCAATATCCTATCTGTGGTGGTAGCCAGCATATCAGAGGAAGGTATGGGAACCCCACAGCAGGCAGATGTGGGATAATCTAATCCTCCAGCCCACCTCCTCCAGCGCCTACATATTAAGTCACATCCTAATCTCTAATAGTTAGTGGTTTAAAATCTGAAGCATGAGGTTTAATATTCCTTCCAAAACTTTTGTTTTGGAATTATAATTCTGGATGATATTGTTATCCAGGTAGTCCCTGTCAATTTTATAAATGTACTGCTGGCCAGGGCCTGGATCAAAAGTTAAGGATACTCCCAAAGAAGAGGATCTATAGTTACATTTCCTTTGAGCATATTATACATCAGTTGTTTCTCCAGAAATCATTTTGAGGGTGCAATTTCCCAAGGTCACTATTCCTACTTTCCATTTGTTTAAGTGTACTTGGTGTGCAGTAGAAATATAGAGGAGATAAGAAAAGCTTTATTTTTTGAGAGAGACTTTGTCAATAAGTATGTCTCACTGTGCTCTAAGGTAATATGTCTCATTGGTATTTTTTAAACTTTCCTGTTACTATTAAGAAATAGTAACATGGTCACTTCTTCAATTGACGAAATAAGGTTCAATTCCTGTTGGTTACCAACGAGACTTCATTTAGAATACAACCTCTGTATTAGTGAATTAGCCAGCAGAACTCTTCCTTCTGTAATAATTTAGCTTTATTTAGGGAAAAAAACAAACATAAAACCCCACAATTTAAGTCATAACATTCAGGGGAGAGTCTTCATATCCTAGGGAAAAAACAAGAGCAAAGTTAATATATTGACTACTTCTCAGAGTAGTATTTTTGAAATAAGCCTGTTGCAAAGGGATAAGACTATATAACCATATGTAACCATTATAAGCAAAGCGTGACTCCTCGTATATTTTTACTTTTCAAATCTATTTACAGAGAATTAAAATGATCTGTTTGTTGGACTTAATGATATATCTGAACACTTTCCTGAAAGCAGTCCAAAAAGGAATCGCTATTCTTGTGTATATATATGTTGACACTTTTTTTTGCTTCTTTTAATGCTTTTACTCTTAACCAATAACATAATTTATTAGCTATGATGAGTGACGAGAATTTTCATGGTCTGATGTACACCCATATTATATTAATATTTAGTTAAGTCATAGAAGATAGAGTTCAATGTGTTTTTTGGATTGTCCATTCCCCTTCCAACACATGAAATAATACCTCAGATACACTCATCTGTTGTTAAACTGATATTACTCTTTGGTCTTGAAAAGGTGAATGGCTTATTTTTTAATTTGTCTATCAGAAACACTACCCAAGAGATGGTTTTCCCCAATAAAGGAATAAAAATCTTTCCTTAGTAGCAATAAGGATTAAATCCCAACCTCCATGTCAACCAGATCCTTTAGGTCCCTCTTGGGCTTCATGATGTAATTCCAGCCTTTGGGGGTCCCTGTTCACTGAAGTGAAGTGGTGAGCATGTGAGGAGCCAGTTTCTGCAAAATGTAAGTTTTCGTTTAAAAATTGTGGCCTTTACGGCTGCAAAGAAAAGTTTTTTCAAATAAAAAACAAATCCAAACTGATGCCTAAATGGCAGATATATCAACCAAACCCATTTGGCTGAGCGTACGTACAAATAGCTGAATTTACTGCAATAACCACTTGAAGTGAACTTCAAAAGCAACTGGGAAAAGACTGCTTATCTGATTACCAGGCAACCTAATAGCAAAATGCTCACATTCTCTATATTTGAGCTCTTTACAAAATAAGATAAGACCAGAGCACTTACTCAAAGCTGGTTTAGTGAATCACAGTAAATGTTGAAGACTGTAGCAGGCTAACTTGGCTTATTTTTTACTGCTGTCATAAGCTACACAGTTATTGGGAACAGTCAGAGCTTCAACTTCAATACTAGGCTCTTGCAGCCAACTATCACTTATATCAACTAACTATGAGCTTGTGCTTATTAGAGATATTGGTTGAATGTTGCCAAACAATATGAAATGGCTACTTTTTCTGTAATTCGTTGCTAAGTGTCTCACTGGTTAGATAGAAATTCAAGACTAGTCCATTCAGTGGTCCGGTTAAGTGAGGCATCCACAATGGCATTAATGGGGAAAAATGACACCCTGCAGTAAAAGGTGAGGGAGGGCAGAGGAATAGAGGCATATGTTCTGACACGAAGCATCTGCATTCTTTAATTCTTCGATTGTACGTAACTTTAGTCTCCTCTCTGTATTGTACTTGTTTTTCTCAACGGTTGCCTCATAGACTTCACAAAAGGTGTGATTGGACCATTCTATGGCTAAGTCCAGGGTTAAATAATTTTTTAAGCCATGTAACAGTTTGGCCTTATGCACACATGCCGGACGTTTTTTTGTTAGTTGGTTTGGTGACCACCCTCTCCCTGAAAAAAACATGGCCCTTGGAGAGAGGTTTGAAGGATATTTATGCGTCTGGTCAGTCTTCTCTATTGTATTGTCTCTGTAGTTATGGGATGGGCACCTCTAGGGACTTTTATCAATTTTAAATGAATTATGGTAGCCAAACGTGGTTGTTTTGGGAGGGTGGGCAGGACTTAATGTTGCTCTCTGCTGACTGTTTTGGCGGGGAAATTAACATCAAGTAAACAGAACCACCAAGGGATATACAAGGGACTTTCACACAGAAGTTAGAAGACCTCGACTTTGCCGATGACATCAGCTAGCTATCCTATACTCACAGATACATGCAAGCCAAAATAAATGATCTCCGGGTCTGAGCACAATTAGTACAGATGAAAATCAACAGTGAGAAAACTAAAACTGTGAGAATCAACACACAAGAACCACCGATAACACTTTCTGGAACTGAAATAGAAGAGGTCTGATATTTCACGTAACTTGGCAGTATTGTAAATGCAGCAGATGGAACAGATGAAAACATTAAAGCCAGACTAGGGAAAGCCAGACACCCATTTGTAACAATCAAGCTAATCTGGAGAAACAGAAATCTTGCCCTCCAAATTAAACTTTGAATATTTAATGTCATTGTAAACTTGGTCTTATTGCATGGTGCTGACACTTGGAGACTTATTAAAACTTTGCTGTCTAAACTCCTACTTTTCATTAACAGCTGACTTAGACAAATCTTCAATAGCAGATGGCTAGAAAAAATCACAAACGAAGAACTCTGGTGGACGACAAAACAGAAACTGGTAGGACAGGATATTATGGAATGAAAATGGAGGTGACTAGTACATACATGGAGGAAAGACCCAAACAACATAAGACAGGCATTAGACTGGAACCCCCAGAGCAAGAGGCAACAAGGTAGATCAAGCTTAAAATGGAAATGAACAATAGAAGCAGAATAGAAAACTATCAAAATGACATTGGAAGATGCCAAGACTGCAGCAGGAGACTGGCACAGATGGAAGGCAGCAGTGAGGGTCCTTATGTTCTGGCATAAGAGAGAGAATTCATTTTAAAGCCAGGCTACTTACAAGCATTTTGATGAGGAGAGCCCCTCCCTGTAGCTTAATCTGTGTTCTATGCATAGATGTGATGGGGAAGGTGAGTTCCAGGGAGTGCGTGTAACACGGGGGGCTAGGGGGCTTGCGGGGCAGCAGTGTGGGGGTGGTCTCATAGAGCAGCTTAGAATAAATAGATGGCAAGGAATTAGTATTAGCTTCGACTGTGAGCTGTTTTGAAGTTTGGTGCTGTCTGTTGTATAAAATTTGCTCAATTATTTTTTTGCTGAAATTGAAAGGACCCCTTCTTCCCCAATTCAAGTAGCGTTTAACTAGTTTTGACATCTCCTGAAAATGACCAGAATCAAATTAATTCATTTGGATTCCAGCTTCCTGGTGGTTTGAGGGGCAAGGAGGGAGAGCTTTTTTTTCCATTCTGTGTCTTGAGGAAGTTGAGACTATGCAAAGAACATATTCCCACAGCACTGAGGGGTTCAAACAAAGCTATTTCCGTTTGGAAGCAGGCTGCTGGATTGCAAAGCAAAGCACAGGCTACTGCCTGCAGGCATTGTGAGTCCAAGCACGTACACTTATATCATCATAATTTGAACTTGTATTTTGTGGAGTTTGTATAGAAAGAGCTGACAGTGGGTAGGAAATGAAGATTTGGGGGGGTCAGTGGGGCATGGAGTAGCAGCATTTGTTGCTTTCCATTTGTAATGCAAAATCTTCATTGGTTTGACAAGAAAATGTCTCGCATGATTTAAGTTGCATTGTCTTTAGTTTTTACCCTGTTTGGTATTGTACATTCTTTTCTGATCAAGATTAAACAAGAGGGAGTGATTAGAATTAACCTTTCGTGAAGAGGTGTGATTGGTATTACTGTTGTGAGGAAAAAGGTTGATTTATCTGCTGTTTCTTGGATTCTGTGACTGCAGATTGTTTCAGTTTTAGTGTAATATCAAATATAAAGCAATAGCAGAGCTGTCTAGTCCAGTTAAGGGAGGGGTTCATTTGACATATAGGAGTTTACATTTCTTCATATAGGTCTCAAATGATAGGTCGGTAGAAGCAGTTTCCAACTGGTTCTTAAATAAAAGAATCTAAACTCACTGCCATCCATTTGGGTGGCAGTAACTTCTTTACTGTTGTTTTCCTGACAGCAGCCAAGTGCACAGTGATTTAGAAAGGTCACTCAGGCATCTTGTTGCTAACTTCATTTGGCAGAGGCTGTAAACTCTCTTTTCAACAACTTTGTGTACAAACTCTTGTGGAATAAAGGGAATTGTTTAATTGTTCCACTTAGCTCCTGATTGGGACAGAAAGATATGGGGTGTGTGGGATGGCAGAGTGAAGAAATAAGGATTTTACTTTTCTGTCTTACTCAAAGAACTGATTCCCTGCCATATTTCATGTCCGGGTATTCCAGTGGCTCATCTTTGAACAAGAATTAGTATTGAGTTTGTATAATATTTTGTATCGGCTACCTCTAATGAAAATTATCACCTTATTTGGAAAGGAAATATCTGTGCTCATTGATTAGTCCTTTTGCATAATTAGTAATGCAGTAGAATATGAGAAAATCTGATCTTCCCATGCTTTGAAAACACATCATAGCAGCTCGGCATATTTTAGGAGTTCCAGAACAAGTCCAGAAGTATGTATCTATAATTGGTTTCTGCTTGTGTTTTAACATGTTCTTCACTTAAACATTACTGTCTAAAAAGAACACAAAAGCATTTGCTAATGTTTATCATGTATCTTTCGTGGCTAGGAAGGCAAATTAATTTCCAGAACTAATCTGTCTTTCCTGTGCTGGTCTATTTATCACCCTCAGTAGTATTGGATTCTGATCTCTGACCATTTCAGCACTGAAGCTGAAGTAATTTTCAATTGCATCTCCATTTCTAAAGTGCTTTGGCATTCTTTTGGTAAATGGTACAACATAAATAATATTTTTCTAATCACTTCAGTCAAATTCTAAAGCAGTAGTAAATGGTAATCTACTATCATTTATAGACTCCTTTTTTCCCTTACAGAATATTGACATCACAAACTTCAGCAGCAGTTGGAATGATGGGTTGGCCTTCTGTGCAGTCCTCCATACTTACCTCCCAGCTCACATTCCGTACCAAGAACTGAACAGCCAGGACAAGGTACTGTAATATAATATCCAGTTTAGCCTATGCTAACTGAAAATATAGTTAAGCTTAAAAAAAAAAAAAAAACTTAGGGCTGATAAAAAAAAATACATAGAATGGATGGGCATGCAACAGGAGAGAGACAAAATTGGGATTACTTCCTTGCATTAAAATTTTAAAAGGGAGCATGACTATATTACTTAAATTAGGTAAGGGTGGTTATAAAATTAAAGTTTATCAATTATTTGAGGCCATTGGACAAACAAGAACTTTGGGATAAAAGTAAAAAGACTTTAATGAACGAACATGAATTTAAGGTGAGGAGATCACAAACGGTGGGTGGAAAGGGCTTTCAGTTGAGGTGATAGTGTTCAGTAGTCTTTAACCAAAATGTTCCCTGCCATTTAATGTTAAAGGTCTGAAATTCAGGAACTTGTGTGCTTTGGAGTAGTTTATTCCCTTTTTTGGGTGATAGGATATTTTTTTGTTGAACATGCTTCCATCCCATATTGCTCAGGGTGTTTGTTGCTTTCCTCCAGAGCAAAATTTAAAATCAGTGTTTTAAAGGATAAAAAGTTAAAGATAAATTGGGAAAAAGAATAATCTCAATTTCTTCCAGTGTGTTGTAATTAGTACCCGCATTGACATCTTCCAGAGATGCATTGTTGTTAATCTCTGTAACAAATGCAAAAAAATTTCTTAACACACACAAAGAGAGAGTTTATTACTTTTGCCATTTTTATGGACAAATAACTATTTTTTCACCTTAATGGATCCCCTGATTCTTATTGTTCAGTCCATTGGTATATATTAAATTATCATTGTTTCTTAATATCTTGTTTTCCTTTTTTCTCTTTAAATATCCTCTTTACAGTCCTTTGTTTCTTCTAAGACTTAGTGCTGCAGATTTTTACTTGTGTAGAGCTAAATTGTATTTGAAATTCAATTTAATCTTTATCACACATTCATATGGATATTAAAGTTATATCTTTGGTTTTACATAAACACTAAGGCTGGTAAGAGCTAAGAGAAGAATCCTCCATGAGTTGCATTGGACATTGGCAAAAAGATTTATTTCATATGGTATCTGTTACTACTCTGAGGAGTGCTATAGGATTACCTAGAATAGATTAATAAAGGTATATACTTCCCCTGAGTGCATCTCCACCACCTCTATAAAAGTGGCTACAAGGACCTCTTATTGATTACCATTGCCAATCTATTGTACTTTTATCAAATGAAGTTTTAAAAGTTATATTTACCTCTTATTTGAACAATTCCTCTAATGGTTGAAATTTAGAATCTTATTAAACTTACTATTTCCCAAACTTTGCTCAATATTCACTTATTCTCCTTATTTGATAACATTTAATTTAAAATGCAATCCCTTTTAGCGGCATCTTTCTTATAAATATAGATGTAAAAACATATCCCTTTCCAGAATTAACAAAACCCTTTCCCTACTTATCATTTGATGCTTTGGCTTTTGGCTCTTTTTGTATTTTATCTGTGGCAAATTAAAGTCCCCAGTTATCACTGTTGAAAAATCTTTACCCGATTCCAGCAGGCAGTAAATACTTCCTACAGGCATTCATGTATCCCTTGTACTGAATGATGCCTGTGACACATCTTTATAAATGTGGTTTAGTTATAAACCCTAGCTGAAGTCAATACAGGGTTTTATTAGAAATGTTTTCAAGTAGCAAGTCCATTTAAATTTTAAGTAGTTTTCCTTCTGTTTTCATATAAATGTTGTATTACATTTACAGAGAAGAAACTTCACTCTGGCCTTTCAGGCAGCTGAAAGTGTTGGCATCAAATCTACTCTGGTAAGTGTTAAGTTAAGTAGATAATGTCCTGTTTATAAAATGTCTTTTATACCTTGCACCATGAAGTTCTATGACAGAAAGATTACTGTGTTTTGGGCCTGAAGCAATATAATGAGGGCAGTTCATTTGCCCCAGAATGATTTGAAAAATGATTGTATATTTTGTGTGAAGGCTACTTCCCCATGCAGACATTACTGTTCTCCTGAATTTTTTGTTGTATTTCTTGGCTTCTTCCTTGACAGGGCAGGTATTTTGTCTTGTGACAAACTATAGCCTATAAAGAAACCATTAGTATTCAAAACAATAGAGCCAAGCTAAAGTAGAGTACAGGTTAACTGCTCACAGATATTCTGGCCTAGAAAGTCTGCAGGGCAGACCTACCCAGGCTTTTTATACAGCCTGGGATGTGTCTGTGCTGGTGGCTTAAGGAACTGTGGGTACAACGTACTTTCTAGATTTGGGTTTACATTTCAAATGGTTTGAATGTATTAGAATTCTGAAGGTACAAATTAAACCCATGAAAGTTGTTTTTTTATTCAATAAAGTGTGAAGGTCATGATTTCTGTGGTCCATCTGTTAGACCAGCAAATGGTCCAAAATATTGTTGGCTAGAGAGGCTTTCTTTTTCTTCATAATTGAGCACTGGTAGCATTAATAGAAAATTTGATACTAGGTCTGTAATGAATTAAGTTTTTAACTGTGAAACTGTTTCTCTAAGTAACAATAGTTAAGAGGCTTTGTAATTCCTACAAGAAGAAATTCCTGAGCAGAGTTTAAAAGAATTACTAATTGTCATTATGAATATAATTACCAGAAGAGGAAGACTTTTCTGAAGCCATGGAATTGGAAGAAACCCAAGCCCTGGTAGATGTCTCCAGCAATTCAGCTAGAATTGCCAGGACCAGAAAAAGGATTTAAATAAGTAATTAGGACTTGTGTAACTTGAATTCTAGCAAAGGTGCCATTGAGTTAGCAACTCACAATGCTATATAGTCAGATATTTAAAAATAACACTTTCCTTGATCCTTATCAAAACCTCTGACCAGCCATTGTATTTGTTCACAATGGAGATACAACTGCTGAGTATTTTTAAATACCTCAGAAGTTCGTGATTTTGAAATGTGAAGTTTTTTACCAAATGCAGATGTAAAAATAGACTATTGAGAGCAGCTGTAGAAATGCCTACATGCAGTTAGCTACATGGCAGTTTCCTCTCCCTTGACATTACAGTACATAACGGTACTAGAAAGAGGACTTTACAAGATACCTGGAACTGACTGACCAAAAACTGTCTTAAAATGTAATCCCTACACATGCAGACATTTTCATAGGCTCAGGTACATCCAAACTGAGTTAAATCTTATAAGAGGAAATCGTATCTTTCATAGAGAAAGTTTGTTAGCAGTATATGCAGCATACACTGTGTGTTTTGTGTGGCAAATGGTCATTGTGTATATAAATGTTAATGAGGGTAACATTAGGGGAAATTATTTCAGCTGTTCCTTGAACATGGTGTTTTGACTACTCACAGCTCCTTTCATAAAGTGAACTCTATCACAATAATTGCTGCTTCTGTTTGAACTCTCTATTAAAAATGAATATAGGTAAGGTTTAAGAAAAAGTCACAAAAAATAAGGAAGGTTTAAAAAACATATATTGAATTCTTTCCCTTCCTTTGTGTATAGGTTCCATGCGTAGATTGTGGAGCAAGATACATCCATCTTTCTTGTTTGTAAATCAGTTTACTCACTTGTGGTGCAATATAAATAATTAGAATAGGTAGAGATCAGTTCATAGCTTTGTTAGGTAGGTATTAACTCCTCACATTTTGCCTCTCCTTCAGAGTACGTATTTTACTAGATTTGGTAATAAATGCTAATTTTTCCTAGTTAAATGTCTACCTTGGAAATCACTCTATTAGCGGTGGGCAACCTGACGGGCTGCGTGCTCCCATACTGTTGTAAAGTGACACTTGACAGTGCCAAGTAAAAAGGTTGACTGTTAAAGAGCAAGTTTGTGCAGTGACGTTTCAGTTCCCTAGCTAGACCTTGATCCTGCTGTGGAAAGTGCATGTGGAGAGTGGAAGTCTGCATGCATGCCATTAACTGCAGCACTTGGGCTCTAGTCTTTCAATACTCAACTGTTTGTATTGTTAGCATTAAATGAGAAGAAAGCTGAGGTATACTCTGATATTGGACTCATGAACTGCAGGTCACAAAATTAATGTTGCTTTTCACTGAGATGGTAGCCCTTAGCAGATGGCCCAGAAATAACTGTTTTTAAACTTTTAAGTCGTGAAGTACCTTTTGCCATCTGAATTTGGCAAATGACATGCCAAGCAAAAGGGAAATCTTTCCTTAAGCCTTTCTCAGAGTGGGAGCTTTACAGCTTTGATGAGCACTACATGGACATGAACTTGCAAGGTGGTCATTTTTAATTTTGATCTTCTTTTTGTGACAGGACATCAATGAAATGGTGCGAACTGAGCGTCCAGACTGGCAGAATGTCATGCTGTATGTTACTGCAATTTACAAATACTTTGAAACCTGAAACCTTGTTAATATAAAAGATTTGCAGACTGGAATCATCACTAGCTGCCAGATAGAAACGCTAATCCCAGATTCATTGAAATCTGGCAACATGCATGTTCCTCAACCTTCAGTCATGGATTGTCTCAAACTACTTCAGCCAACAAACCTTGGAACACAGGTTAGAAGCAAGAACTTTTGACCAGTGTGCTAGGCATATCCCATGGTATTGAGTTATCCAAATTTATTACGTAGCCTAATAAGACTGGCCTTCTAGGAACTGCCTTCACATCCAGACTTCCTGAAGTTTTCGTATTTCCTTGAGAGACTGAGGTGTTTAACGCTGTAGCATATACAAAATTGAATGTACAGCTAAAACTATGAGAAGGAAAAGGATGAAACAGCACCAAAATTAATTTTCTCTACTATCAGAAACCACAGAGTCTGGGTGAATATTCTACCCATATATACACTACACCCCAATACAGTAAAAATCTTAATAGTTACTGAAATTACTGCCTTAATTATTTTTCCTCCTCTCTAATGTGCACAATATTCAAGGGAAAGGAGCTTTTATTCTGTCAGGCTTACTTGACTGAAGAGTGCTCTCAACACCTGGACAAACCTGGCGCAGAAGAACTCTTCAGTGTAAAGCTCTGTTTAAGCCTACCTCTGTCACACAGTAACGTGGCTTCCAACTTTATCTAATGGATTATAAGAACTAGCACATACAATTCCTGGCTTGAAGAGTATACTGTACTTGCGTGGAGTTATCTTTCATATAATTTTCTGTGCTTCCATTATAACTAATGAGATTAATCAAGAATTAATCCTTGTAGAACTTCTCTAGCCTCTTCTTCCTTTGCCTGCATAGCACACGTAGAAATGCCGACCTTTCCTTTACAGCAATACAAGCATACAGTATCTCTGATTACAATGGTGGAATTATGCCAGTGGGATATCTCCCTCTACAGAGAAGATAATTGTCAATAACGGGATGTCCAGTTTTGCAATGTTCCATGTACACTTTTCTTTGGATCTCGCAGATACTGGTCTGACTGAAAGAAAGTGAAACACGCTACAAAGAGAACTGCAGTGGGATTTATTTTTATGTAATCCTGTTCCAATCTGGAATATTGTATCACAAAGACTAATGCTCCTGAGGAAAGAGTGAAAAGCTTTGGTCTGCTCAGATTGTATTCTACTAAAATGCACCTCAGTTCATGGGGCAAAACTCTCTGGGCAAAAGAGTTCAAGCAAGTGCCTTAAATAGCCTTGAGTTGGTAGACCCTGGAGCTCCAGGGCACTGTGCAAAACATTAGGAACTCAGAAGGATTTCTAGTGGCAAACAGACATGTATTGTTAAAATGATTTTTGTAATCCTGTACTTGTCAAACCCAGGGAAGGCCTTCACCCTACCATTGTGTTCCTGCCTCTTACTTCCCTACGTAGTTAGCAACAGTTAAGCCACAGGAAAGAGCCTCTCTTTAATGTTGAGCTGAAGCTTTTATTTAATGACCACCTTTATAAATACACTTAACCTACCAACAGGCCTGTTCGAAACAATGATTCTGTTATTCCTATTGTGTGCCTATAACTCTTATGGACAGTTTGAATGACTAGATGTTAACAGCTCAGTGAATGCAACTGTGCTTGGCAACTATTAGTGCTATCAGGAATGAAAAAAACACTGATTCAGATCAAAACTATATAGCCAGTCAGAATAGCTAGCGTCCTGAAGAACGTAACCAATCTGAAGAGGGGGCATTTCAGCATGCCTCTGGCATTTAAACAAACCTTGCACCTCTTAACTCCTATATTATAAAGCTCAACTAACTCTTAAATTCTGATCAGTGTCTGTGGTGGAAGGAATAAAACAAATGTCTTGAGTGATGGAGGCAGAAGGAAGCATTTATTAAATGTCTGGTAAATAACCATTTAGTCCATAGACAGGACGCTTGGAGAAGTTTCCAGAGAAGCTGTTTCAGGTGACTACTTCCTTTCTGATTGGGAGACTGTTAGGCAAATAGCTAAAAATTCTCAGGCTGTGAGTAAACAGGCTTGAAGATCCTCGGAAACCAAGAGAAAACGGTTGCAGAAGAGACTTCAAATAAAAAAATCTTCATAAGATTTGAATAGAAAGAAGTGGGACATGTACACCATCACTTTCACAAACTGCTGAAATCCCATTTCTGCACATTTATGCTACGGGAGGCTGTTCTCTTTTCCTTATGAATTTAAGTTATCTATTTACAGTTGCATCATTTTATTTATTACATTAAGATTGAAAAAAATTCTAATTAAAAAGAGAGCACTCCTCATTCTAAACTCACTAGTAACCTATTTCTTTAACATAGTTTGAGCCAAGGGCTAATTTTAGCAATTTTTCTGCAAAGTGGTGTCTGAACTTTACTTGCCTGGAAATCTGTCATTAATTGTAATAATATTGATCATGTAAACATCCATAAAAAGGGAACTCCAGTTTTTTCAAATATATCTAATTAGGCAACATGACAGAAGCATTAAGAATCTGCAGAGATGGGAGTTTTAAAATAATAAACACAGACCTTCATTAGAAATGAAGAAATCTACAGATTGCTTCTTGGTGCAATCTATCTGTTTTGGTGGGTTTTGGTTTTGTTTGTTTGGGGTTTTTTGTTTTGGTTTTTGGGGTTTTTTTTTTGTTTGTTTTTTGGTGAGAGTCTGAAGTTTTACTTGGTGTTGATGGTACACAAGTATTAGAGTCAGATCTAGAAAGAGGTATGAGGCTCCATAAAGAAATTTCCTAGAGACACATCTGCGCCTTTACAAATAAAATACTGTTCTTCTGACACAATGAAAGGATATTCAAGAAAGGGATGCAAGAAATAAAACAAACTGAACCCTGGTACACAGTAACAGAATGTTCAGAAAGGCGGAAACAACAAATCTCTCCTTTTGCTAATTGGAAGAATGACTTATGTAACCTTTCTGGATAGAAATAATACACTTCGGTATGGTTCCAACTCGTACTTCACCCTGAAAGGGCCAGTTCTGTTACACATTGTAGAGCGCAAGCTTCTTGCTGTTTGACTTGATTTTTTTGTTCTGTTTAATATATCTAAATGTACTCAAAATGCCAAACAATGTATGGTGGATTTATTTTTACTGCATTTAGTATGTGCCTTGCAAATGCCTGTGTTTTAGTAGGTCAGTGTTATTCATGTCCATCTCTATAAGAGATGCACATAACCAAAACAGCTTGGACATGTTTCTGCAGATTTGGTTCTGTTGCTGTCTGGATAATGTTAAGCGAAACACATTCCACTGAATGTAAAGATGTCAGTATCCAGTCAGGTGTGTATCAGATTTGTTTAATGTTCATGGTACATCAGCGGCGAACTGAATGAACAGTTGAAGCTTTTTCTTTACCTTCAAGTAGCATCAAAGGAGGAATAACTTATTTTTTAATATTCAGGCAGGCGGTCTCCAGAATTCTTTGATGTCCAGAGTAACAATAAAAAGGTGATGTGAACCTTCAGAACCGATGAGATGCAACTGATTGGGTTTTCAGGTATTTAATATGTTTAACTGAAAACACTTATCCGTTAGTTTTGGCCATGTAACTCAATGGACCTCAAAATGACCTTTCAGTACAGCAATACCTGCTAGAAATTCCAAGCAGACGCTTCTAATTGAAACTGGCGCCATGGAGAGGCAACCCAGAATGCTGTATTAATAATTACATGATATCCTGGTTAAAGAATAAAATGTCATTCTTTGCCTTATTTATATTAACCATTGTTTCTGCCAATTATATATTGCATTTATCAGAGAGTGATAGATGTCACTAGTTTAATATGTTGTCCCTACCTTTCTGTGCGCCTGAAAAGTCAGCCAACCTGCTTTGAGACGTCTCTAACTTGCCAGGGCAATGAAACCATCTTTAGCTGTTACACTGGTGTAAATCCATATGAACCCCATTGACTTCAGTAGTTACTCCTGTTTTACACCTATGAAGAGAGCAGAAGTTTGCCCTCTAAGTCTAATATGGTGATGGGCACACAGCTGTGGTTTAAATAGTTGTTATAAAGATATGCCTCAGGAGTTGTCAAAGTGACAGCAAAATCTCCCCATCAATAACCTCAACATCAAATCTCATCTGCCCCCACCCCACCACCCATTCTACCTCTGATATTATTAACCATTCCAGACAATAAAGAACCTGGTATTGACAGCAATTTTGTTGATCGTATGGAAGGTAGAACAGAATGTTTTATTGCTGCATCTCTAGTTTCTGTACAATTCTGACAAAGATATAAAATGTTCTGACCATAAACTCTGCTTTAAACTAACGAATAGGAGCATATGCTTCTTCAAGATTTTGTTTTACCAGCTGTGTTCTGCTTATGGTTGTCTTAAGAGCACTGCTTGCCTGTCCATTGACAAGCTGACGTCCCTTTCACAGCTTGCTCCAAGAATGTCAAAACTGAAGTTCATTTCTGCCCTGATTCAAGACAGCCCCAAGTAGGCTACCTGTGGGAAAGGGCATTATAGTCGTCATATATCTGCACAAATTGCTTGTCCCTGAGTTTTTATGATCTTCCTGACTTGATGTGATCAATGATTTTTTATTTTGACTCCTATTTTTATTTCATGTCCCTCCAAACCACATTGTTGGCTACTGCTACAGTGCCTTGCCTCAGCTGCAGGGGCGGCTCTAGACCCCAGCGCGCCAAGCAGCGGCCGCGCCGCCGTTTCCGGGGCGGCATTGGCTCGGTTGAGCTCCGCCCGCGCCCCGTGCAGGTCCACCGGGGAGCGAACGAGCCCTGCCGCGGCGCGCCGCAGCGCGGGTCTCCCGCTCCGCGCGCTCCGGCCGTTGACCGCTGCCATGCAGCAGGCAGAGCCAGCCGACGCGGGACCGAGGGACGGACCGAAGGCGACGAGGCGGCGCGGCGGGCGCGCGCTGCTTGGGCGCGCGCCCAGCGCCATTTTTTGAGCTCAGCTGAATGGCTAATGTATGAGAATCCCTGTGAAAGTGGACACCAACCTGAATTTTAAAGTAATTGTCATCTCTGTGCACCAGAGATGACACCATTCATTGTGTTTCCTCTTGCCTGTGTACATTGATTGGCCAAATACTAGTCAGATCATTTCAGCTCTTCAATTGACACCTATTTCCCCCTCACATCAAGAAATGTAGTACATAGAGCTTACATCTCACTGTAATGCTTGTCTGGTGCTTTTGCATTTAAATCCTTAACTCTTCAATAAATGAAAATATTGTTAGATATTTCTAATTTAATGGCCCCAATTAAAAAAATGTATCTAATACTGAGTGTGCCCCTCAGTAGTTTTTCTGCTTGTTTCTCAGTGAGAGTTCCTATGCTCAGAGGATGAGTTGCTTGCTGTAGTAGAAAGGGTTATGAACTTCTGTGTTTAATTTAAAATAAAATCTGTTGTTAGGGTTCAGCTGGGTTTGCTGGACATTTCTAAGAATTTATTCAGCTCTGCTGTTAATTTTATCCTGTAATAAATAGGTCAGTGTTGAGTACATTTGGTAACTGTCAAAAGGTCAGTGTGCTCGGGTCTGGGAACATTTGACTAGTTCATTCTGGTGACTAAGTGGTTTAAAAGATTTTTTTTTAATATGTAATTTTGTATGAAGGGCTTGGCCATTAAGCAGAATACTGAAATGGGTCTCTTATTTCTTGTATGTTCCATGCTTCCCAGCTTTTACAGTTGGAAGATCATCAACAGTTTCAGCTTGATAGGTTACTCTCCTGGTCTGTGTGAATTAATTACCGGTATATGTAATTCTTTTCCTTCCATTAGAAGTTGTTTCCCTACACCTAAACTTGAATAATACTTAGCTATGGAAGCCGGGTGCCTTTGCATTTTTCTCCAGTTTAAAGTGCTTTATTTTTCACTTAAAAGGTTCCTGACCCTAATTGATACAGTGCTGTATCTGCCATTGAGTTGCACACAGATTTCCTAGTGACTTCAACGAAGTTCTGAGTGCAGAACAATAGTAGGACAAGTCGCTTACAGAATATTTTGTGGCACCCTTATTGTGGTTAAATTTATTTCCCATTGTCATCTCCATTTTCAGAGGTTTGCAGTGTGGCCAAAATCATTCAGTCTAAGCTGAAACTTGGAATATAAGCTCTCACCCAGGGAGTATCCTTCTGTTTAATAGTATTTTTGAAGAAATAGTTTGTATTTGTTATAGGAACTAAAGGAAATGTCCTGGGTTTAGAATCGCTGTGCATTTCTAATGCTTTTGAATTTTAAACTGAGAACTTTGCATATAGTGCTAGAATATGAACTGGATTTTTTGGAGGAAAAAGATTAAAAAATGACTCACTGTGACTCCACTGTGGATAAGAAACGTGGTAAGTTATGTGCATTTCCTCTTTCCAGTGAATAATGTGTAATTTTAATTGTATGCACTTCGTGTGTTTGGTAGCTAGAATGCCACAAGAGACGGTTATTGCTGCAAACGAGCCCTAACAGTCTATCATATACACAGGTTGTGAACAAAGATTTTAAAGGATAGACTGTATTGGCAACAAAGGAACAGTTAATGTTTGGTCAAAACTCCACTTCACAAAATAACACACACACATTCTCTCTCTCTTTCTCTGCTTCACTTCTTTCAGGTAAATATGTATTTACATTAAGGTGAATTTCAGGAAATGGGGGACATATGCATGACAACATACCCAAGTAACTTATACATGTAAAAATTACATAGTGTTTCATGAGTGTTTCCAACCTATTTTAAAATGTGTATCATTAAATATTCAGTTTGTTACAACCTATTCTTACTAGTTTAATGTAGATTTGCTTTTAAAACCTGCACCTCTTCCATATTTCATCTGCTAAAGTTTGCTTGAACAAAAAAAAAGCCTTTGTTTTCCCATTGGTTAATACAAATTAAAAGTATGAGACTGCTAACTGGGATATGGAGCATTTCCCCTCTAGATTGCCCATTCAAATCCAGCATAGGCCAGTAGTGACTATCTGAAGGTGGTTTGGTCATCATGAAATGAATTGGTGATCCAGTTAATAGTGGGCAGGTGTCAACATCAGGAAGTCACAGAATTACACTAATTGGCACCACCCAAAGGGGTGGACACTGAACTGTCTTCTGACCCTTAGAAGTGGTACCTTCAATTCCAGTTTGAGGTAACTGGCAGAGCAGTGTGGGAAGCTTGTCCCATTCCCACTCACTCCACCCCCTGTGTTGAGAAAGCAATAAAATTCTCTTATTCTATCTCCTTCAGTCTGGCATCACAAGCATTATATTTGCTTACAAAGTGGCCCACAACTTTGATAATGACACCACTGCTTGAAATATTATCAGTTGGCATAACTGCTTTAGAGAGAATTGGAATGTTCCATAGTTTTTAACAATCATGAAAACAGAAAACTGATTTTAAAAAGGCCTTTCCATGCATTCTTCCTAAGTTTTATTTATTTCTGTGTGCATTTGAAACATGACTGATCACCCTAGCAGTGATTGGGTTGAATGAGGGTAACAGTTCTAGTTCTATGCAAAAAGCACTTCCCCTTCGTACTTAACCACACATTCTATTGATACAACTGAAAAGGCTTCAAGAAATGTCTGAGCTTTAAGTGCATAGTTGTGTCATAGATTTGACCTTACAGTCTGAGTGGGGTGAAAATAGTATCTTTTCTCAGCTTCCCTTCCAGTTGGATCTGAGACTTGGAAGCAGAGGAGGAATCCAAAATGTGTTTCAATTAGACTGAAGCCTGGTTCCAGTTTGAAAGGCAAAAATCAGTAATCAGTGGGACTTCCGAGGCTGGCAATCCAATTTTAAGTTAAAGCCTTTGGAGAAATAGTGTACTTTTAGTTTTGCAAGTTCCACTAAGGATCTGGGCATTTGCTTTATACAAAACAATGTATTCTGCATTTGTATTTAGTATATATGCCTTCGATTTGGCAATGTTACGATGTTTTCTTCTTAAGTTTGTGAAATAAAGATTTACAGATATTAAAATGTGTCCTGTATTGACTGAGATGGGGTATACTACAAATTGAGATCCAGTAGTGCAGGATCAGAACCTTAGTTTGTTATGAAAACTGACTTTCTTCCCTGCATAGAAAGGGTTATTCCCAACACTTCCTTGCAATTGCATTGTAACTTAGTCTAGCCTCTTGTAGCTCTCTTCCATGGTGCTCTGCTTAATTTATGTTTCCAACAGTATCTTCATGTAGACCCAGCATATGATTTCTGCCTGGTTTCACTATTCTACTCCCCACATCTTAAACTGATTTGTATTCTGGCTTTTTTCTCCGGTCCAAAGTGGAATATGATACAAATTTTTTCCTTTAATTAGACTGTGAAAGGAAGTGGCCATGTCTGGAGGGCTCTTAAACTGTCCATGTAAACTAGGGCTTGCTGTGTGAACCATATAGTAAAAAGGGGAAATCTGCTGATTTATAATCTCAGTGCCCCTTCTTGTTAAAGATCAGAAGAGTGTTTATTTCCAGTTGAATGACTTTGTTTTCTTCTTTTTTCTCACAAATACATTCATTCTAAAACTTATCCCACAGATGTCCTTGCTTATAAAAATCCCTGGTTTCCATCCAGACTTCCAAAAACGAAGATAAAGAGCAACTTGATGCCACCAGTCTAGTCCAAGTTCATAAGGTTTTTATTTGCTCTTATACCTTCAATTGCCATCCTTGTCACTATGGTTTAATTAAATTCTGTTTATAGAACTTAATTTCTGCATATGAAATAGATTTTTTTTAAATGGTCTCCATCTTATTTTTCTGAAATCTTATTCCTTCCATCTTCAGGGTGTCCTATCTTCAGAGGCTTCCTTAATCTTCTTAAAAACTAAAATTAAACAAACCAGTGGGGTGTATATCTAAATTGCCCAGCTAGAATTTTGTACTGAATAGATATTGTGGAGAAATATTTGTGCTTCTATACAGTGCTGTGGATAGCTCATTCCCCAGTTGTTTATGCCTCCTTTTTGCAAGTAATGTTAGGCTCTCTTGACACCAGAAGACTGAAAGTTAAGCCTTCTAAAATGAAAAAAAATTGAATCCTGAGAGTCTGGAGACAGCTTCACAAGGCTGTTGACAAGATCATATTTTTCAAAAATAAATAACCTGCAGTGCACTTAAACTTTTTCAAGTACAGTATTAAGTCGCTCTGTATGCACTTACGGTGCCTAATCCAATCCCACTGAAGTCTTCCCATTGACTTCAGTGGGCACTGGATCAGGCCAGAGGTGAAGCCTACAGCATGTTCCCTCCGATGAATTTTGTTTTTACCGTGTGACGGGGCACTCTTCGTGAATGGCTCCTAGCAGCTGGGTGTGCTACTGCAATCTTTTTCCTACTCTTGGCTCCCCCTATAGGTTGCCAGCCTTACTAGGTGGTCTTTCAGTGGCTCAGCCATCCAGCCAGGTGTGTCAGGAAAAAAAAAAAAAAGAATGAGCCCCTTCTGGGATAACAGTTCAACAAATCATCTGCCCTCACCAGGTTATTCATCCCTCTCTCAGCCCTGTAAATTCAGCCCTTAGCTTGGGCTTCCCAAAGAGCCTTGTCCTCTTTTCAGGGCTTAGGTTCTTTTGCCAGTGGAGGAACCTGGGCCCAGCCAATGGTCCTGGTTCCAGCCCAGGGATCCCTATCCACAGCAGCCACACACTCCCTCCCTGAATTAATTGCTGCTGTTTTCCCTGGGTGTCTTACCACCTGCTCCCTTTCCTTTTACCTGTTACCTTAGGGTTACACTTCTCAGGTCCTCTCTCCCCCAGTAAATGCAGTCAGTCAAGCTCCTTTGGCCAAAGAGGAGAACCCTTTTCCACCCTCTGGTCCCAGCCAGGAACTGACCTGCTCAGGCCCTGCAGCTCATTTTAGCTGAGCCTGCTGGGTCTCATTTCCTAGAGGTGCCTCATGGAAATAGCCAGACCTGGAGGACCAACCTTTGCTGCTCTTTTCTGAATCGGTGTAGTAGGACTGCAGGGCCTCCAACAGGGGGCCACAAGGAGCCAGGCACATCCCACTGTAGCAGGGCCAGCTCCAGACCCCAGCGCGCCAAGCGCGCGCTTGGGGCGGCGTCCCACGGGAGGGTGGCAGGTGGCTCCGGTGGACCTCCCGCAGGCATGCCTGCCGAGGGTCCACTGGTCCCACGGCTCCGGTGGAGCATCCGCAGGCGTGCCTGCGGGAGGTCCACCAGAGCCGCGGGACCAGCGGACCCTCTGCAGGCATGTCTGCAGGAGATCCACGGGAGCCGCGGGACCGGCGACCGCCAACCGCCAGAGCGCCCCCCGCGGCGTGCCACCCTGCTTGGGGCAGCGCAAATCCTAGAGCCGCCCCTGCACTGTAGGATCTGATTCTCAGAGGTACTGAATACCCACAGCTCCAATTAAGTTAAGTCAAAGGTGTTCGGTGCATAGAGTTTCTGAAAATAGACTTCGTTCTTTTCTTGGAAATGGTGAAAGCTGAGTCACAGACTCAGGCCAGAAAACAAAATAAAACACAATGGGGGTGGTCTGAGGCAGTGTTGTTGCTGGCAAGGGGTAATGATAATATGTTGGAACAAGCTGCCCAGACACTAAAACTTTATGAACTAATAACATTCCATCATCACGTATCAACATTCCCAGTATTTGGAGACCACAATCATCCCTAGTGGGATAGGGGGTCAATAGTTACGGTGGGTGGCTTTGTTTTGTCGTCTGTATCTACAAATCTGTGTTGCCAAGCGCCAGTCGTAAAGTTGAACTTATCCTGGTTAATAAGTGATGCCCTCTCATTGCTCTTGAAAACAAAATGGAAATGGTGTGTATGAAAAAAATCATCTGCTAACATCATCCTGCTGGGGCACTGCAACTTCAACAGCTGTGTTACTGTGCGAAGGTGAATTCTGTGTACTGAGAGCACAAATAATTATTGCTCCATGACATGCATATGGTAATTCATGCTTCAAACTAGTTTTCTATTAATAGTACACAAACAGCACCTAAACTTACTGTTGAATGACATCTTTCCATTTTACTACGTGCCAGAGGGCAGTAGAAAAATTAAGTAACAAAATAACTGAGAAGAAACCTTAACACCAGGCATGGGATTTTCAGAAATGCCTAAGTGGTTATGGGGCTTTAGAAAATCTTATCCCCAGTGCCTAGCCATGAGGTATAGGGTAGGATAGATACAGTGAGATTGTGCAGTGTTTGGGAATTCTTGTTTGAGAACATCTGCAACAAATGTCTGCTGTCCTCCTTGACCCTGGCTTACTCTCTTTGTTTGTGATAGATTATGTAAATACTTTGTCATCTTTTATCCTAGTCTTAAATGGGTTCCATGAATGTCTAAGTCTTTAGACTTAGGCAATTTCCTTTGGGTGGTTTGTCACTCTAGCTATGTTGTGCAGCACAAGAGCCTGTGTTAAGCACTCCTCCAAGCATTTTGTATATGTAACTTAAGGACCTGCTTCTTATTTGATAGTCTCATTTCAGTTTTAAACAGTTGACCCAACATTGCTTACAAGTATTTACTGTAATGTTCGAATCCTGAATATCAGAAAGAGAGAAGAGCAAAATCCTGCATCTTCTAACTTTTATTCCAGTATGTTTTAAAATGAGGCTTTCTCCTGGTTGATGGGAAATAAGGGGAAAGGTCCTTGCCACAGAGGATTTAAGGGACTCCCCAGGCATACTTACAAGGGTGAGTGATGGGGGACACATTGGGAAGTACAATGAAGAAGCAGTAGCAGATTGGGGTATATCTTGAAGGATAGCGTAACAACCCTAAAAAAAGAAATGTGGTGGGGAGGACAAAAAGCAGAATGTGTTTGTGCAGGGGAGGTTCAGGAGCATCTCTGTAAGTGGGGGGCAGTGGGAGCTTACTGATGGGGGTCATTGCAGGTGGAGTGGCAATGGACAGAAGAATGCAGGAAGTTTCAAAAGATTGATTAAAGACTTTTAAGAGATTTTACCTTCCCTTTGAAAGAATGAGTAAATTTCTTGTTATAAGGCCACCTTCCCCTAGGCTTCCCCAAAACCAAACCAATCCACCTGAAATTTCAGATTTCACATCTCATCCTAGGGTAGAATTTTTGTGGAAAATTTGTGCCAAATATTCCCCAAAACTCATTATGTGATGAGATTTTTTATGATCTGTGTTGTTCATGTTCCAAATATTTTCCTGTCACTTTCTTAGCTCATCGTATCTCTGAGACAAAATTCACTGCTCCTGTCATGCTTAACAAAAGAAGTGCCTTTCACTACTTTTTGAGGCAGTTCAGGAAGCAGTTATTTATACAAAACCCCTTTTTGATAGCTACATATCAAACACCGATGAGTGCATTTAAGATGTGTATTGCACACACTTCCAGTGTGTGCATCATGCATGCATCCACTTGCTGCATTTCCACCAATGTGCGTGGCTTGGATGTGGTCCGTCATGATGCAGGAAGATCCAGTTTGGGTAACGAATGAAAAGAAGAGCCACATGTTGCCGAAGTTGTCTGATGAAAGGAGCAAGAAAACTGGAAAGAAATTTAGTCCATTCCTGCATGTCTTGTAAGGTTTACAGCATCTTCTGTCACAAAGCAACTCTAAAACACCCTGGTCCTATCTCTGATACAGCATGATTACAGTGAGAAGCTTGTTTTGGTCACTGATGTATATGAGATCCAGACTGTAATGGAATGCTAAACTCTATTATACTGTTCAGCCATGAAGAAGGGGGGACAGCAGCCTGAACCATACTGAACTTCAAAGACTGCATGATAGTATAAATTTTGTAAATGGTAGAAATGAAAAACTTGGGCGGGGGATGGAATGGAATGTGAAACTGTATTCTTCTGTTGGCCACTAGGTGGTGCTGTGTCACATACCTTATTTAACCTAACTTAGCCATACCTGGCAGAGCATTAAAGGATCTCAGGCCTTGGCTACACTGGTGCTTTACAGCGCTGCAAGTTTCTCGCTCAGGGGTGTGAAAAAAACACCCCCTGAGCGCTGCAAGATGCAGCGCTGTAAAGCGCCAGTGTAAACAGTGCCGCAGTGCTGGGAGCGCGGCTCCCAGCGCTGCAAGCTAATCCCCACGGGGAGGTGGAGTACGTGCAGCGCTGGGAGAGCTCTCTCCCAGCGCTGGCACTGCGACCACACTCACACTTCAAAGCGCTCCCACGGCAGCGCTTTGAAGTTTCGAGTGTAGCTAAGCCCTTAGACTGAACACCTCTAGTGTGCATCTCTTTGAGATGGTAGCTCTATGGCCAGTCCATATTTGATACAGAAGCCTGATCTTCTAGCAGAACCCCTGCAGCCTACCATGTACAAGTTGTATGTGACACAGACCACAACCATTCAGTCCTTTGCCATTGCTGAGCCTTGCAATTGTAATACGAATACCTCTCCACCAGAAGCTGGATGTCAGAGCAAACTTTACCCAAAGCTGAGTTAGCTTAGTGGTTTAACTAGCAGGTTCACTTCCTGTGTCGACTAATATCTCTAACCGCTAGATAGCTCTGATACCTCCCGCCTGACTAAAGGTTATGTTAAGGCACAAACACAAGTGTTTATCAATGCCACAAATATCTCTGGATCCACAGATGCAAGTCTGTTTATCAAAAGCACTATTCTGATCAAAACAAGCTGAGTGATCACACTTTCAGCAAAAGTCTATGCTCACTCCCGTCTCACAGCAACTTCAACATTTTGCAAAAAGAACTCGGAAGTGTGGGTTTTTTCTACCACCTTGCAGCCAGAGTATCTGGAGTGATGAAACTTTCTCTGGCCGGAAGGAGTTGTTTTCTTTCTGATTATATTATTTTGTACTACTTTTTCCAATAACTTACCCAAGCAAGACATTGTTGTTGATCCATCAACTAAGCAGAGAGTAGATCATAGAGAGTAGTTTGCATGGCAAATTTCAAAGGTCAGTGTTTCTTTATACAGAGTTCACTGCTGTCTTGGAGGGAAACTTCTTCAAGATTCATGTTACACTGGTTTCCTCCAGACTTTAGTACTTTGGGTCAGTTGTTACAGCTGAAAGGTCTCTATTGTGATTTAAGAGTAGTGTGTAGGTTAACAGTAACATTTTATTCTAGAGTTACTACTCTTAGTTTTAGAGGGTAGAGGATCTTGAACTAAAAAATGAAGGTGTAACTGCTTGTGATCTAAATCCATTTTCTATGTTCAATCAGAATATAGTGCCTACCCCAGGAACATGCACAGGCATACACACACCAATTTCCCAAAGCTTAAAACAACGATGGGCAAAACTGAGGGAGAGTAAATATTTAACCAAAAATATATGAATGATAACTCAGTTATTTAAGGATGCTTTATTAGTTGCTCAGGAAAACACAATTCTGTAGTCACAGAGGAAGGCTTCTTTGCTGTAAAAGCTATCCTGACTTAAGAAGACAAGTGAAGAAAACAATATAAAAATTACAAATGGGGACACTGATAGCAATTAATACAGATCTGCAGTTAGGAAATGCAGACACTTGATAAAAGAAGCTTATGGTCAATAGGGTTTAAGGGCTTCTTTAAATAGATTGAGAACAAACAAAGTCCTAACAATGGGATAGGTCTAGACAAGGATGATAAAATTAACAATCAGAAAAAGCAGAAGTATTCAAGTATTTCTTCTGTATTCAGGAAGAAACAAGAGAATCATATCATAGTGATAATGAAATACTTTCTATTCCAGCAATAACTAAGAGGATGTTAAGCAGCAACTATTAAACACCTTTGAATCTGTGAGGCTAGATAACTTGTGCTCAAGAGTATTAAAAGAATTGGATGATGAGCTATCTGGACCATTACTGTTGATTTTTAACAAACATTGCAACACTGTGGAAGTTCCAGAGGTCTGGAAAAAAGCCAATGCCCCACTATTTAAAAAGGGATAAAGGGGATGACGTGGCAATCTATAGACCAGTTAGTCTGAGATCGATCCCAGGTAAAATCATGAAAAGGCCAATATGGGATGCAAATAGTAAATAATTAAAAGATGTGGCATAATTTATGCCAATCAACATGGTTTCATGGAAAATAGGTCTTGTCAAACAAATTGATTGTTGGTTCTTGAGGAGATCACAGGCTTGGCTGCTAAAGGTAACTATGTTGACATAATAGACTGATAACAGAGGAGTAGCCGTGCTAGTCTGGATCTGTAAAAGCAGCAAAGAGTCCTGTGGCACCTTATAGACTAACAGATGTATTGGAGCATGAGCTTTCGTGGGTGAATACCCACTTCATTAGATGCATCCGACGAAGTGGGTATTCACCCACGAAAGCTCAGGCTCCAATACGTCTGTTAGTCTATAAGGTGCCACAGGACTCTTTGCTGCTATAATAGACTGAGACTTTTGTAAGGCATTTGACTTAGTTCTGCATGAGATTCTGATTTTAAAAAAAAACACCGTTCAAAATCAGTGTAGCCACTAGTACATGGATATTGCTAGATTACAAAAAGCAATTGTAAATGGGGAATAGTCATCCAATGGAGGTGTTTTTAGTGTGGTCCCCATGGACCTGTTCCCAGATGAATGCTGTTCAAGATCTTTATCAATTATCTGATAAAACTTGCGAATCACCCACAAGTTTGTGGAGTGGTAATCATTGAGACAGGTCAGTTGTGTAGATCAACGTGGATTGCTTGGTAAAATGGGCTTATTTGAACATGGGTTTTAATACAGGCAGGTCCTATATTTAGAAACAAAGAATGTAAGTGACACAAGATGAGGAAAGATGCTTCCTGGAAAGCAGCAACGGAAAAGGACTTGGAGTCGTGGATAAAGAGTTGAATATAAGCTTCCAGTATGATATGTAGCTCAGAGGGTGAACACAATCCCTAAATGAGATGGCATTACCTGTGTATGGTATTAGTGAGACCATTACTGGAATACTGTGTCCAGTTCCAGTGTCCACACTCCAAAAGGATGTTAACAAATTGGAAAGGGATCAACAAAGAACTACAATGATGATCTGAGGTCTGGAAAACATGCTCTATAGTGAGAGACTTGCGCTCAATCTATATAGTTTATCCAAAAAAAGACTGAGGTGACTCAATCATGGCCTACAAGTACCTACATGGAGAAGAGATTTCTAATAGTAGACAGCTCTTTAATCTAGTTGAAAAAGGCATCCAGTGGTTGGAAGCTGGAGATAGACATTCAGACTAGAAATAAGACACATTGTTGTCACTTAGGGTCATCAACCATTGGAACAACTTACATAGGAATGCGGTGGATTCTCCGTCACTCAGTCTTAGAATTAACTTTCTAGAAGATATGGCATAGCTCAAACACAAACTCTGGGCTTAATGCAGAAATTGAGAGGTTCCTTGGTGTGTGTTATGCAGAAGGACAGGCTCTAGATGATCATAATGGTCCCTTCCCGTCTTAAACTCTATAGAGGTAAGAGTCTTGACTTTCTTGCTTCTGTGAGTGTTCCCATATGATTTGATTTATTTGTGTTACCGCAAAATCCAGAGGCCTCAATCAGGATCAGGGTCTCCCTGTGCTGGGTGCTGTACAAACATAAAATGAAACGCTACCAAAGGGAGGCTGGATAAGCCAGCATCGGCCAGTGCTTCCTTGAGCACTGGGTTTCTGGAAGTGGAAAGAAGGCAAAAAGGAGAGCTAGCACCAATGACTTTGATACCAACTGGGTGCCAAAAACGCTGGTGCCGAAGACCCTCCCCCTAACTCAACCATACTGGCACTTCAGGCAGCAAAGCTGGCACCTGTGCCACATAAAGGTGACACTAAATCACTGAGCCAGACAGAGCTGCAGCATAGCTCCAAACATGAAGAAAGTCTCAAGACATAAAACATCACTTCTCCAAGGACAGAGCCTCCAAGTCCTCGATCAGAACTGGAGAGCCACAGGGAGTGAGAAACCTGACACTTTCTAAAAGTCAGGCCATCTCTTCACAGAGGATGTCGAAATGGGTAACACAATGTATCTTGCTGGCTGGTCTAATGCTCTCATCCAACATGAGCAGCGTGAGCCTTAGAGCTCAAGTGGCATCCTCTGCCTGCTTCAGGAATGCGCCCAGATCAGAAATCTGCCAAGCTGCGACCCACTGACCTTTGGCAAACAGCCACGCCCGGTGCCAAGTTTGGGAGAGCAGTACTACAATTGTTCAGCTGAGGCAGGTGGCACTCCTCATCCCAGGACCCATCCTCCATCCCCTCTTTCAGAATCCTCAGCAACATTGACTCGCAATTGTGAGGGAATTGAGGCCTGGTCTACACCTAAAACAAATCCACCTACTACACCTGACAGTCACTGTAGATAAGCAACCATTTTTTCCTGATAATTCTACGGTAAAGAACAAACAGGAACCGAGAGAGAGGGAGAACCTTTCATACCTTCTTTATCTATCATAAAGCAGCAAAACACTTTATCCTAATTTACAAACAAACCTTCACAGGTTGCCTTTAAGCCTCCCAAGAGACAGTGAGGCTCTTTTCTGTCATCCATTTGGTTACTATTGACACTCTATTAATGATCTCTGGACAAAATCGATGTTCCCTGCTTTTAGTACCTATATAATCAAATTGCCTCATTAGCAAAATGTAGGCATGTGCTGGCTAGATGGCTGAATAGAAGAGAGGAGGATATTAGATCAGGCCAGTGACCACTGCATCCTATTTCAGATTTCCCATCATCAGGGTTTAAAGTGCTATGTCTGCCTCCACCTTACTTAATAGAACAGTGTTAAGGTTCAGAATAGCTTGTTAAATGTACATGGTATAGCTTCATTTGGAGCTGAGGAAGGGAACGGCAGCAGGAAGAGTTTTTTAAAAAAACCACCAACAAAACAACTTGACAGCGGGAGTGACCTGAGTACCCAGGGGTTTGCTTTCCCACGGTGAATGTGAGAAGTTGTTTTACAGCACCAGTTTTCCAAGGCGAGCAGGGAAACATTGCTGTGAGACTGCCTAGAGAAAGTGGAAGGCAGCGTGTTTACTTTTATGGGGAGAGTCCTAACCTTTCCAGAGGCTGTTTGGCACCCCTTCGCCAAATGATATCCCAGCTCCAGAATTGGATAGGATGGCTCAAAACCGCCGGAAAAGTTAGCTCTAGGTTTTTAGGTGGAAGTCAATCTTAGAATCCAGTAGATCCAACCCCATTCAGCTCCCGACAGCTTTCCCTAGGTGGGCTCAACTCCCTGGGAGAATGGCGTATTTGCAAACTGTGTTGAAATAGGATTCCTCGGGGTCCGTGTTTTTCCATCCTTCTCCTTTCCCCCCTCTTCTGTCAGTGAAATCGGTCCCAGCGGCGAGGGTGTGACTGAGCCGCCCAAGCGGGCCCTCCCCAGGAAGTCAGGCTCAGAGAGCGCGGTGTGCCTCAGCCAGCCGGGCCAGCGCGTCCTTCAGCGCCTGGAACGTGGCTGCTGCGGGGAGAACTCGCCGGGCTCGCGTGCCTGGGGCCGGGATACCTCCAGGGGGCGCCCTAGAGACCCCCCGCGCTCCGCGGCGCCGGGGCTCAGTCCGTGGGTTTGAATTTCACCCAGTCACCAGCCTGGAGCCGGCGAGCGAGTGGCCGGCCACGCGAGAGGGGGAGCGGCCAGTTCGCGCGCAGCTGCCGGCGCGGGAGCAGCCCCGGCCTTTGAGAAACTTTCTTGGCCGGTCGGTGGCGAGCACCAAAGCGGGCTGGGCAGGAGCTCGGAGCCCGGCTGGCGAGCCCCGGAGAGCCCGCGTGGGGCGGGCGGAGGAAACACCCTCCCCTGGACAGGTGGGTGCTGTGCGGGGCGGACCCCCCCCCCAGTCACTCACTCCCCGGGACTTTTCCATGCGCCCCCCACCGCCCCGGCCCCGCGGGCGTCGCTCTCCAAACCGCCGGGGTGCTGGGGGATTGCGGAGACAGGGAGAGGAGCCTGCAGATGCACTGCGCGTGGGGCCGGGAGAGTGTGTGTGTGTGTGTGTGTCTGTCTGTGGGATTGTGTGTGTCTGTGTGTCTGTCAGAGAGAGAGAGGCTGGATCCAAGAATCCTGATGCTATTTGGCCCCCAGCCCTCAGATTGTGCTATTCCAATAGAGAACAAGTGCAGCCTCCCCTGCTGCCCCACCTCAGCCTGGATCCAGCCCCCCACCCCCCCACCTCCCAATGCCTAGACAACAATCGAAGCTGCTTCTCCTGCTCAAAAAATATTCTGGACTCTGGCACATCCCAGCAGGAGTGTCCCGAAAACCAAATCTAGCCCCTGGATCCTGCCAGATCCACCCAAGTTTTAGTCCTCTCCTTCTCCAGTCCATGTCATGAATAGAGCAGCAGAAACAGTCCAGACTCGGATGCTTCCCAGTGTGTAAAAAACTCTGATCTGGCCCTTGGATCCAGCTGGATTGGTATTTTTTTGGCCCCAGACTCAAACCCTGCTGTATGTCAGAGGCTGGGGTTTTCTGGTCAGGTAGTAGCGGCAGCTTGTTTGTTTTAACAATACAACTTGGGAGCCTGGAGCCAAAAATGCAAACTCCAGCAGAGTCCAGGTGCTGAATGTGTCTGTGATGCTGTTGAGCAGGAATGTATTGGGGTTTGGGATTTTACAGTGGAAATGGAGTAGCTGCACTTCTTGTCTGTTTAGCTGGTTTAAGTTTTGGGTTTGGGATAAAAAGCTCACTGTCTCCAGAAAGACCCTGGTGCCAAACGCAATCGCTTTTCACTGGGGCTGTGTCAGTTTGTAACAAGATCTGGTGAACTAAGATCTGCTGAGTTATTTTTTTCTTCTGTATTAAGATCAGGGGCGGCTCCAGACCCCAGCACGCCAAGCGTGTGCTTGGGGCAGCATGCCGCGGGGGGCGCTCTGCCGGTAGCCAGGAGGGCGGCAGGTGGCTCCGGTGGACCTCCCGCAGGCGTCCACCGGAGCCGCGGGACCAGCAACCGGCAGAGCGCCTCCTGCGGCATGCCACCGTGCTTGGGGCGGCAAAATGTCTAGAGCCGCCCCTGATTAAGATCAGTAGAATTTGGGGGATTGGGGTTGAAAATTGGCCAGACCCAATAGGATTTAGGAGCTAGTTATGTATTTTCCCAGTTCTGTTGGGCTGAGATGCAGACAGATCCTGATTTTTCCTGAGAAATAGGATGGTTAGATTTGTCTTCTGCTTAGACTGTATAAGTTGGGCTTGTGGGCCAAAGCCTGCCAAGATCCAATTGCCAGATCCAGGATTTTGTGCAACTTAAGGCACTAGAATGGGTTCAAGTTGGGAACCATCTGACAGGGTAGGAGCACCTGCCCGTTCTCTGTTCATGCCATGGAATTTGGGGGCAGAAGGTGGAAGTTGGACAAACTCAGGAGATTCCATGCACTGGATCTGAGGTTTTGCCGCACTCACGTGCCAGAATCCACACTCTTGTGGTGAAGTAGGAGTACCTCAACTTCTCTATATGGGTGTTGGAATTGGAGCTCTTGGGGCCAAAATTTGGCTAGTTCCAGCAGGATTCTGGTAGATCCAGCTTTTGCTTTCATCCCTCTGAGGGATACTGGTAGAGTTCACGTGCTGGTTTCCGAGATGGCATGGGTGTTGAATCTGAATCTATCCCTGTTCCCTTTGGGGTGATAGTAATACAGTCAGGCATGCCCTTCCATGGACAGCCTTTGAACACTGGGGGAAAGGCAAACAACTGTCCGCTCCCCCTTTTTACCTAAATCCCCAACTGCAAGACTGGGACAATTCTTTGTCATCAGAATTCCTAGATGTCCACAACTTTTGATCCCCCCCCCC
The DNA here is from genome assembly GCF_016161935.1 of Mauremys reevesii. Classification (NCBI taxonomy): domain Eukaryota; kingdom Metazoa; phylum Chordata; order Testudines; family Geoemydidae; genus Mauremys; species Mauremys reevesii. The sequence continues at coordinate 20,391,444 of NC_052640.1, read as the reverse complement.
CGATTTCTCTTGAATTTGGAGTCTAAGCTCTTAATTCCCTTTGCTCCCCCAGCCCTCTGACTTCTCACAGCCACCCAGGGCTCAAACTCTCAGCTTTTGTCCCCCCACATCATCCTCAGACTTCTAGCCCTTAATTTTGTTTCCCTCAAACCCAGCACTGCTGCTGACTTCTTGAATGTACGTGCTCTTAGTCAACTGGAAACAGTGGTTTCCTCAGGAGTATCAGATACCAGTAAGTGCATATAGCATTTAACACTGGTGAGTTTCAGTTGTTTAACTTTGAAATCAAACAAAATAAACAACGTCACCAGAAATAAATGAGGTGGTTCATTTTTCCTTGGTGATATTTACAGTCGGCTCAATGCTGTCCAGCATTTCAACAACGTCTTTAGCTGCTGAGAGTGGAGACCTCTGAGCTTCAGTACATGGAAATGTTGTTAGTGAAGCTGTCACTAGAGATGGCCGGTAACTGAGTAAGTGGGAGAGGATCGTGACTGGGGTGAGATCCAAGTTATGGTGGTTCTGAATGGACCATACTTCGTGCTTTCTGAATCATCTGAAGTTATCAGCAAAAGGGCCACAGCTTCCTCTGTTCATCCCTTCTAGTCTGGTGTAAGGAAAAATGGGTGTTTATAATGGGAATCCAAGGTGCTGGATGGTGGTTGGTGGGATTCCAAGGCATTGAGAAGCCAGGAGATGGGTGGGATTGCTTCAGCCCATCCTTTCTGTAAGGAGAAAGACCTCATCAGCAGCAGTGAAACACAGGCTGTGGCACATGCAGAGGCTGAACTCCTGCAAGGTGCCTTTCAAATATCACACTATAAAGCACCATAGTTTCTCTAACGCTGGTTTTGAACACTGTGCGGTACAAACACTGGTATAAGCCACGAGTGCAATGCACCTCTGTCTTATTACCAACCTAAAAGCACCATGATTTTGAAGAGGCTGCTTGACAGAGTCTTTCTGGTGTGTCTGTGTGTGACACAGAGAAAACAAAAGGGGTTAACTTAAAAAGCTTAGTGTGAGTCATTTGGGTAAATAGTAGTTAAGGCAACTTTTATTAACTATTTAAACCAAAATTTTTGTACCAAGCAGATGGTCATCAATTAGGTAACTGTCTTTGAACGTATTTGTTTTCAGGCTTTTAAGTCCCAGCCTTGTGGTAATTGAAGAACTGTAGTAATTGACCAATTCAACTTCCTGTATGCAATAGAGACATGCACTTATACAGAGGGCACAGTCCTCTCTGTTTTGCCTTTAAAATGGAAAACTACAAGATCAGAGTGTCACAGCCTCCTGCAAAAGGATTAGGCAGAATGACAAGCAGGGATATGGGAAATCCTCAAATTGGATTAGATTTGTGGAAGAATTCATTTATGTTGAATCTCAGTTTAAAAAAAAAAAAAGAAACCCAGTACAAATATGATTACATATTCAAAGTATCTGAATAATATGAAAATAAAAGAGAACCTTTCTGATGTGGCAAGTAGCTCAAATTGTAAATTAACAATCACAGTTTGTAACCGCCCAAATGTATGTATAAAACAATGGCTACTTGCATGCACACAGGTGTATAGAAAATAAAAACTGCATATGCCAGGCAGCATGAGTTCATGGAAAGCAGGTGGGTAGTCTCTTTCATCCCATTCAGTGGGATGGACTTGGAATATACATATAAATATCAAGCCCCAGTTCCAAGAAAAGATGAAGGGAACATACTTTCCTGCTTTTGATGAAAGGCATTAGAACCCTGCAGCATAGGTGCTGGGGGTGCTGCAGTACCTCAGCGCTTGAAATACTAATAACAATCTAAATACATGGCTTCCATCTTCAGCACCCCACTATAAAAATTGTTCCAGCACCTCTGCCCTGCAGGAGATTTCTGGACTGTATCAAACTGTCAGAATGCGTGGGAAGGGAAGTATAGATCCAAAATGAGTATTTTTGCCAAAACTTCTCTATATGCATCTTTTATTGCTGATATTTTAATAGTTTTCCATAACAGCCACTGCTTGCTTCCACATTTTAATATAATCAGCTTTTAACAACTATTCTTCTTATTGTTTAGTCTAATCTTTTGTAATGAGGTTCAGGTTGAGCCCTATGATTAAATCTTGATAAAAACAAGCAGAGAAAAAATGCCACCAAATATGAGAGCTTTGGGGAGAGTTTTGTTTTGGATTTTCACCCTCTCCAATGCCCATTGACAGCCTCCAGAAAAACCCATTAGTTTTGTGCAGTCCAAGAATCCTTGCTGTTGGGCCTAGCGACGTTTTCATCCGTTTTTATGGGGTCGGGAACAGAAATAGAATAGAAGAGAGAACTGTAGAACTGCTCAATCTCTTATAACAAGTTCAACCTATGGACTTGGAAAATATTAGTGAACAATAAGGGTTGTGACTGGTGACTCCATAGAAGATAGCCTGATGAGCAATTGACAGCATTAATTCTATAAAAAACAAATTATAAAGACACCCTGGAAGCGCACTCTGATGTGATTACAAATTTAGTAGACGAGGGAATTTGGTGGACGTGATATTTAATAAAGGCCTTTTATAGTCACGTGGGAATTGAAAAGTTAAAACAAATTTGTTTAGATAAACATACTGTGATGAGATTATAAAATGGGCTGCTGAGCCACAAACAGAATGATCTCGAGAATTTAGAGAAATGGGCAAACAGAATTGTGATTTAATTAGGTTGTTATAAAGACTGACTTGGGAACTACTCTCACTAGGCAAAAGACTGAGGGCTTGGCTACACTTGCGAGTTACAGTGCATTAAAGCAGCCCCGGATGCACTAGCTCACTCCCCGTCCACACTGGCAAGGCATGTAGAGCGCTCTGACTCCGCAGCTAGAGCGCTGCTGGTACCTCGCCTCGGCGAGAGGAATAACGTTTGCTGCACCTTGGCTACAACGCCCGGACGTCAGTGTGGACGAGGTGTTGCATTACTGCGCTCTGATCAGCCTCTGGAAACATCCCATAATCCCCTTAAGTCAAGTGGCCACTCTTGTCATTGTTTTGAATCGCTGTAGGAATGCAGATATGCCCTTTGAAAGCTCCGTTTCTGACAGCCAGCTGCTTATCTGCTCCGAGAAAAAACAACCATTAGTGTGGAATGCTGTGTGAGAGAGAGAGGCGGAGGGGGAGGGGGAGTTCTGCTGCTGTTTGAAATTACAAGACAGCATGCTGACATGCTCTCAGCCCCCCCAAAACCCACACTCTCTCCCCCCACGTACACACAACACACTCCCTGTCACACTCCACTCCACCCCACCCCATTTGAAAAGTATGTTGCAGTCACTTACATGCTGAGATAGCTGCCCATAATGCACTGCTTCCAATGCCGCTGCGAGTGCTACAAATGTGGCCATGCCGGTGTGCTTGAAGCTGTCAGTGTGGACAGACTGCAGCGCTTTCCCTACTGCGCTCTCCGAAAGCTGGTTTAACTCAAAGCGCTCTGCATCTGCAAGTGTAGCCATGCTCTAAGGCTTGGATTTAGGAAAGGATTTAAACTAACTTTAAGCATGTGTTTAAGTGTTGTGCTGAATATAGATGCTTTCCTCAGGGCCTTATCTGGGAACCTGTTGGTTGGTTAGAGAGCAGTAATATAGAAAATGGCCTAGGGATGATGGAATGCAAGAAATTAGATGGGAGTTTGAGGTGATACTGTTGCACAAAACATGAACATTCTGCTGCGAAGTTCACTAGGAGTGGCCGATGAAAACAATGAAGAAGCCATGCTTCGAATTCTGTGACTAGGGTTGGGACACCTACTATTAATAAAGACAATCCATTGACAAATTAGAAAGGTATTCCCAATCCAAAAGGGAATAACTAAAATGCTACAAGTACTGGAGGGTGAGGTGTGAAGAGTGACTCAATTGATTTTATTCAGCTTAGTCAAGCGTAGGGTGGGACGTTGTAACAGTTGTAAAACATTTGAAAGGTAGTAAGATAAAGCCAGGGTGAGGTACTTAATTTGTGCCAAGGCTTGGCCGTTCCTAGCCCTGGCACCTCTGAGCGTGGCCGTTCCTAGTCCCGGCACCTCTGGGATTTGCACATTGGTTATGAAAGTAAAAGAAATTGCTTGAGCCTCGACACCTCTTTCATTACAAACAGGCTCACTGGGGGGTGGGGAAGGGGCCGTTGCCCAGGGGCCCGGGCTGCAGGGTGCCTAGGCGTGCGAGACCGCTTCAGGCCCTGCACTTTGGGGGGCCCCGCTGCAGGCCGACGTGGGCAGTCCCGGAAGTGACACACTCGCCACTTCCGCCCCCCTGCCCCCAGGGATGGCCCTGGGGCTCGGCATTTCTGTCCGCAGGCCTGATTACAAATTAAGCACTGCCAGGGAGGAACGATTCCAGGTGTTGCAGGATGATGCAACAAACCCTGAAACATGAAGAGAACATTTTGTTTAGAGTTGTTTAGGGAACATTTTACTAACAATGAAATTGAGACAATGGAACAATTTGCTGTGAGCGAGACCCAGTCACTAGTGAGGTTCAAGCATGGACTGGATAGTGCAGGTGAAGGCCAAGCTCCTACTAGTGCAAAAGCTTGAACTAGCCGGTCAGGACAGTTAGAGGAACGGGGGGTCTCAGAGAAATTTGGTGATGTGGGAAATGACTTGCTGGGGTGTCTCTTGCAAGGGGCTGAGTGCACTCCATGCTCTGTATCTCCTAGGAAGCACTCTCTGTACCTTGCAGGATCAGGCTTGTTGTATCTGACAACTTGTTGCTAGACTCTAAAGCTGGCTTAGCAGAGTCCTGCATTCAGTGCCTGTGTTTACTGTGTCCATACCCTGCATGTTATCCCAGCCAAGCCTCATTGGGACCCTCAGGATCCTTAGGTAGCAAACTGTTCCAGCTGGGAGCGCAAGGAGGCAGCAGGAACTGTGCTAAGCTGGTCTCAGCTGGGGGTCACCCTTTGCATATCTTACTGGGCCAGTTCCTCACCCATTCAAGTGAATCAGGCAGAAAAGCTGAGCAGGGTGCAGTGTGATTCAGGCTTGTTCTGCTTTCTGAATGTTTCCCTTTGGTTTGCTGTGTTCTCACACTTGGGACAGTAACACAGCCCTTGGTCTCTTGCCTCAGCCAGTGTTGGAGCCTCCCAATCTGTCCTCCTTCTCCTGGGCTGTGACATTACCATGCCCTCCTTCTAGGGTGACCAGACGCAGGGCCGTCCTTACCCATACGCAAAGTACGCAGCTGTGTAGGGCACCAGGAAAGTTGGGGCACCACATTTCCCGGTGCCCTGCACAGCTGCGTGCTGCTCCAGCCCCTGCTCCACCCCAGTCCCGTCCCCGCTCCCCTGAGGACTGCAGCAGGGCTGGGCCTGCACTCACCAGCGGCGGGAAATGCAGCGGCCCGGCCTCAGTCGCACCGCCGGTGAGTGCCGGTGGGTGGTTCCCCCCGCCCTCCAAACCAGCCCCACCCCACCCCATGAAGGCCTGCCCATGCCCACACGGAGGGGCTGCGGAGGGCCCCAGAATAGCTAGGGACAGCCCTGACCAGATAGCAAATGTGAAAAATTGGGACGGGGGCTGAGGGTAATAGGCGTCTATATAAGAAAAAGCCCCAAATATCGGGACTGTCCCTATAAAATCAGGACATCTGGTCACTCTACCTCCTTCCCTTTCTCTCGCCTCTTTTTTTTCAGGAACTGTTGGCATAATGAAGGGTCCAAGTGTTTCCAAAGTGAAGTCTCTAGTATCTGGGTAGAACAGGTATTGCAGTGGTAGCGTGGGAGTAGAGCTGGGATGAAATCAGGTTGCCCATTCATTCCATTTTGTAATTCATCTCTCACTTGCATGTCTCCCCAGATATTGGGTTGTGAGGAGGTGAGAATTCGTAGATGTTTATTCTTTTCTTGTCATTACCAGAACCACTGACCTTCTTGGAGGGGAATGCTCAGGCCTCTGGGACTTATTTGGGAACCTCTCTTAACTGGCTGTTGACATTTTCAGAAAACTGAGTGTTAAGTAAGTCCAGATACAAATCAGTCCCTGAGGCTGAAGAGTCATGGGAAGCGGGTTAATAAAACGTATATTGCATGGTAATAAAAGCTTCATTTTCACTCTGAGATCAGTGCACTCGGGCACATTGGGAGGAATTCTGAAACTTTCAGCAGGAAATGTTCCCCTTAATAAAAGGTTGCCAAGAGGTGTGTGATTCTTTAACGTGATTCACAGGAGCGATGCAGGCATCTTAAATTGCTGCGAGAGTTGTAATGTTCATATGTGTCTAGTCCATACAGCAATCTCCATATTCTGCAGCGCTCTAGAAAATCCTATTGCCAGACAGCAGCTAGAGGGCATTTTATCAGTCTGACTTTGGCAGTGGCCAGTATAGTTATAGTTGTATGCAGTGTGAGGGCTTTAAAAAGGAAACACATTCATTTTGAATGTGTTAAAGACCTATAGTCTACATTTTTAAAAATGACCAGTGATGTTGGGTTTCTAGTTTGACACACCTTAAAAGCACCTGATTTGCAGAACTGCTGAGCATCTCCCTCCTGAAAATCAGGCCACTTTAAGCCAAGTTGGGCACCCAAAGACAAAGGTGCCCCAGTCACTAGTCACTTAAAAAGCCCTGATTAGTCCTGTCTTTACAGAACCAGATGGGGCTCATTTGGACACTTAACAGAAGTTCTTCTTTGAGTGATTACTCGTGTGTATTCCGCAATAGGTGTGCGTGCTCGCCACATGCACTAGTGCCGGAAGTTTTTCCCCTAGCAGATGCCCTCCACACCGGAGGCCCTGCAGGCAGCCCAGGATGTTATGACCATGCTGGTACCAGGAGGACCGCCGATGTCGGCCCCGCAGTCGCCCCCAGCTCAGTACTGATCTCGGTTGAGGGAATGTTCCCGATGCCGTTTGCAGCCCCGCGACCGTTCAGGGCAAAGTCCACATGGATCGCCCTCGCTATTCTCCACCAGACTGGTTGGGTTCTGTCTGACCGAGATTCTCAACACCGCTCCACCTTGAGGAGCGAACACTGACAGGACCGAGGCAGACATCGCCAAAGGTCCTTGTCTGAGAGGGGCTATCGCAGCTGCTCACAGCACAAACGTCAACGTCATTCCTGTTCGGCGTCCCACTCCAGGACACCGCCACGGCACCGCCTCTGCAGCCCCGGGCATCGGTCACTGGTGTCTCGCTGTTGCGGGTCCGCCTGCCAGAGCCGATTGCAGAGTAGCTGTTACCGATAGTACCAGTCCTCCACGTCAGGATTGCGGTCCTATGGTCGGCATCACTCCCGGCACCGCCACTCCTCCCGGTCCAGGGACAGCAGTGGATCGTATGTCAGCCTGGCCTCCCTTTGTAGTTGTCCATTGATGGGCCGGGCCAGCCAGCACGAACAGCCGGCTTCGCCACTGCCACAGCAGGTGCAGTGGCGCCAGCCCAATGGCACCAGTAGGCACCGTGGCCCCCGATGCAGCCCCCGGTGGGGGCTCACTCGGTGGCTGGAGCCTCAGAAGACCATTAGCCTCCCTCTCCAGACCTCCGAGGAAGGAGTTGGTGGGATGTACATCCTTGGCACCGTGCCCGGAGACCGACCAGGTGGTGGACCCTCCGGTGTTGGTAGACACCCAAAGTACCGTGCTGGCCTCCTCACCCTCCTCAGATGAGGCAATTATGGCCCGTCCTCCCTCCGTCCCGCAGGAGGACTTTAGGGCCCACCAAGAAGTCTTAAAAAGGGTGACATCAAGCCTCCATCTCCAAGCTGAGGAGTTGGTGGAGCCCTCGGACTCCCTGTTTAACGTGTTGTCCTCCTCGGCACCGGGGAGGGTGGCCTTGCCTCTCCATAAAGGGGTGGCAAAATTTTAAATGCCCTGTGGCAAACCCCGGCTTCATTGTCCCCCATTTCTAAGAGAGTGGAACGCAAATATTTTGTACCCGGCAAGGGTACACCCCCCTGCTCCTAACTCCCTGGTGGTCAAGTCGGTCAACCACAGAGAACGGCAGGGCCAGCCAGCCCCCACCCCTAAAAATAAAGATTCAAGGAGGCTGGACTCTTTTGGAAGAAAAATGTATTCATCCTCGAGCTTTCAGTTACGGGTGGCGAGCCATCAGGCTCTCTTGGGTTTAATCTGTGGGGCTCTCTGCCCAAGTTCGAGGTCTCCCTTCAGGAGTGTGACAGGAAGGAGTTCAAAGCGCTGGTGGAGGAGGGTACAGCGGCTGCCAGGGCAACCCTGCAGGCGGCTTCGGATGCAGTGGACATGGCTGCGCGGTCCATGGCCTCCACAGTGTCCATGAGAAGGACGTCATGGCTCATGTTCTCCGATGCCTTTCTCTTGTCCTGTTCAGGCCAGTTTCTCTGTCTTTCCCCCATTCCTGATGATTGGCAAGGTCCTGGAAAAGATAAAGACAGACAAGACCCGGGTACTTCTGATTGCCCCGGCATGGCCCAGGCAGCATTGGTATGGGACCCTTGCGGGCCTGGCGGTCACCCCGCCATGGCCATTGCTGTCCCGCCTGCACCTGCTCTCCCAGGACCAGGGCCGTCTCCTCCACCTCAACCTTGTGGCTCTTCACCTCACGGCGTGGCTGCTCAATGGTTAGGTTGGGAGGAAAGGACATGCTCGGAAGGAGTTCAGCGCATCCTCCTAGAAAGCAGGCGGCCCTCCATGCGCCGAGCCTACTTGGCAAAGTGGTCTCAGTTTTCCAGATGGGCTGATGAGCGGGGAATTTCCCAGTGGCTGCTCCGATCCAGTTTATTCTGGACTGCCTCCTTCACCTTAGAGCCCAGGGCCTGGCGCCCTTGTTAGTCAAGGTGCACCTGGTGGCCATATTGGCCTTCCATCCGCCGGTGCAGGGCCACACGGTATTCTCCCATGCTATGACTGGCCAATTCCTTAAGGGGTTAGATCGCATCTTCCCATATGTTAGGCCCCCTGTCCCACAGTGGGACCTAAATCTGGTGTTGGCCCATCTCATGGGGGCCCCCATTTGAGCCTCTACCCACATGCTTCTGGTCACACCTCTCGTGGAAGGTGGCCTTCCTGGTTGCAATCACGTCGGCTAGGCGGGTCTTGGAGCTCAGGGCCCTGACCTCCGAGCCCCCTACACGGCGTTTCATAAAGATACAGTCCAGCTCCGCCCACACCCTTCATTCCTCCCGAAGGTGATCTCCACCTATCACATGCATCAGGGCATTTTTCTACTGGTCCTCTGCCCCAAGCCCCATGCGCCTAGTGTGGAACGCCGCCTCCACACGCTGGATGTGAGACGGGCTTTGGCTTTCTACCTGGAGCAGACTAAGCTGTTTAGAAAGTCTTCCCAACTGTTCATCGCCTCGGCCGAGCGCATGAAAGGTTGGCTGATCTCCACTCAGCGACTCTCCAACTGGATCACCTTGTGCATCCGTACCTGTTATGACCTGGCGGGAATCCCTCTGTCACCAATTGTGAGGGCGAACTCGACTCGGGCGCAGGCCTCGTCGGCTGCCTTTTTGGCCCATGTCCCCATTCAGGACATTTGTGGGGCTGCCACATGGTCTTCAGTTCACATGTTCACCTCGCACTGTGCGATCGTCTCCCGGACCAGGGATGACGCCGGGTTCATCAGGGCTGTGCTCTGTCCTGAGAATTTGTGAACTCCTACCCACCTCCAACAGATATAGCTTGGAATCACCTATTGTGGAATACACATGATTAATCACTCGAAGAAGAAAAGACAGTTACCTTTTCCGTAACTGGCGTTCTTCGAGATGTGTTGCTCATGTCCATTCCACATCCCGCCCTCCTTCCCCTCTGTCGGAGTTGTCTGGCAAGAAGGAACTGAGGGTGGGAGGAGCATGCAGTGCCCCTTATACCACACTATGGAGGCACCACTCCAGGGGTCACTGGGGCGCTCCCCTACGGGTACTGCTAGAGGAAATCTTCCGGCACCAGTGCACGTGGCGAGCACGCACACCTATTGTGGAATAGACATGAGCAACACATCTCGAAGAGCACCAGTTATGGAAAAGGTAACTGTCTTTTTCAGCTGCCTGTCTAGCTGGGGTCCAAGGTAACTAACGCAGGTGGAGAGGGAAGATTCAGAGGGAACATGGGAGTGGTTATGTAACTGTACAAAGATGGAACCACTCTGGAGGTGGCTGGGCAGTACCAACTTTTAGTGGATGGCTGCAGTTGTTAGAAGATGAGGTAAAATTGCATATTTTGGCTCTATGGGCTGAGGTGGTCTTAATGGGATTGCCCCTTTGCTATAGTTCATTTTGCTGTCTGTTTCTCCCTAACTACCCTGAGAAGGGGCAGATACTCAGTCCTCCTGAGGGGACCCGTGCATTCATACTACAGCCTTACTGTATCGTTTGTGTTTGGCTTCCCCTTCCATTTACAGGGGTTGGTACAACCAAGGTGGGCTCAACACTTCTGAATTCAATCTTCTCCAGAGTTTTAGGGTGTCTGGTCCTGAGGGGGTTGGGTTGGACCCATCTCCATTACAGACCTCCTTGAACTTGAGAGCAAATCCCACAGCCCACTTAGAAATCTGTTTTAGGAATATCTTCTCACTTCCTATTTGCTGACAATAAGGATTGGGCTTGGGTCACGTATTTGAGAAATGGATGGGAATTTCTTTAAATCAAGGGTTGGAGACTTACAAAAAAAATAGTCTTTATTGTAAGCAAGAAAAATATTTAGAGGAGCAAAGGACCATTCTCTGGAAGTCACTATTGGAAGGAATCTGTGCTGCGCTTGCTTGCTTGCTGACCTCTTTGCCTTTCCACTTCCTTTAGACAAACATTTTAGCTCATAAACAAGTAACAAGAAATTTGTGCTAATAAAAAAATTTATAAGGTGATTTGTGAAGGGGCAAGCTAGATCTCCAATCTGATAGTCTGCCAGGAAAACATGGTGCTTCCAAACTTTTGAAGTCGTATGTAATTAGCAATACATGATCTCCCCAAAGTGTAGTATCAGAGTCTACTGGCTGAGCAGATCCAAAGGAGGGATTTAGCAAACATAGCAGAACGTAATAAGTAAGCAGACATGCTTTTACCACAGAGCATGGAGACCCAGAGAAAGAAGGGAAGTTTTTGTTAGATCCCTGAATGCACAGGCTGAGCACTGTCACTTTGGAGTTAGTAAAGAAGAACACTTGAGATTTTCTAGTACGTAGGGTTTTGAACAAAACTTTTAGAAAAAAACAATCTCAGCTCCCTCAGACTGTGCTAGTGAAAATGTGTTGTCCAGCAAGAAACTAATAGAATTGTGGTGCAAGTAACAGAAGACTAAATTCCTGGGGGAAAACAGAAGCATCATTTAAAAAACAACAACAACCAAAAAAAAAACTCTTAATTGCACTGAGTTCATGAGGTAGAAATGTTACAGGTCTAACAAGGGATAACACAGGACAGATTATGCATATTAAAGAAATGTAAGGGAAAAAGACACTGGAAGCAAAAAACCTAGGGTGATAGTACAAACAATGGTGAATGATGCCTACTTCTTAGGAGTCATGTCCAAAGCTAACATTCATGGGCAGGCTTGGGCTTCTAATCTTCAATAATGTTACATTTACACATTGATCCCAGGGCAGAGTGACACCAGTTTATAAAGAGACTTTTATGGAGATGCTCCCTAAGTTGGAGCAGCGCAGAATATTGCTCAGTAGCCTGGCTGGGTCAACTGAAAACCCATCCTCACTCTACAAGGCCCAAGGAGAGTGGGTTTGACACGTATTAATTGAGCCAGCACCAGTAACTTCTTAGACCAAACTACAGTCACTGAGATGGGCCTGGTGGAACACACAGAGGAAGCAGGTATGGTGTTCAGCCAGAATGTCCACCTTAAAGATAACGGTGGATGCTGATGAGAGGGGCCAAGCTCCATGTACTCAGTCTAGCCTGAAAGGTGCCAGTCCCCATTTCCCAAATTGAAGGAAGAGCAGGACAAATCAAGGAGTGTGGTGCAATAGGACATGTTACTGACCCAGCAAAGCAGTGTGCCCATCATGGGTAGGAGGAGGGCGCATCCAGGTCTGCATAGACCTAAAAAGGTTCAGTGAAGAAGTAAGGGGGGAAAAGTGTATTCTCCCCACAATGGAAGAAACACTCTCAGTTTAGCTGGTGCAACAGGATCCTGCGCACTGGATTCTGACATGTTCCTTTCCACCCTGACTGTGCCAAGCAGAGAACTTTGGTAGCCATCTGAAGGAGATCGCTCTATTGCCATGCCAGATGCTTTCCGGAGGAAAATGAGTGAGATTCTGCAAGGCTGGAGGGCATTCTTCATGGATGACACTTCAGGTACAAAAGGACATAATGGTGAGATGAGCTCGGAGAGCAATTGGACTAAAATTAAACTGAGAAAAAATATGTGGGTGGGTAGATGAATGCTATGGCAGACCCCACTCTGAATTATATATACCCTGAGCATTCTAAAAAGAGGTGAGGGGACATCCACAGAGAGGTCAATTCCATCACCTGAAAATACACTGGAACAGATGCGTTTCAACAATATGGCACTTTTTTTTTTTTGAGCAAATTCCTACAGTGCTCCAGAAAGGCCTGGCTCTTCATGAATTACTTAACACCCTGTCTTTTCCTTTGCTCTCTAAGTGCTCCTGAGTGGAGCCATAACGGTCTGCAACTGGTGTATTGGATGTAATAGCAGAAGAGGAGTCTGACAGACAGAACTGGCAGTGAGTCCAATCAACAGCCAGGCACCTTCCCACAAGAGACCACGTGTTCTTCTGACTATCGTTGGAGATAACTTATTAGTGATAAGGGCACTTTCTCTAAACCAGTGTTCTCTTTCTGTGTTTTCATTAGGATTCTCTTCAGCATCTTTCTTACGCTTGTGTGAAACTATCTAGCCGCTCACTTTTTTAAATTGACACTATATGAATATTAATATTTTGTCTACTCTTGACCCAAGGGCTCAGTCCAGGGTCCTTCATGTTACTGAGTAGGACAGTGCAGCGTTCCTGCTGTCTACTGCAGTTATTGAGACCTCTTTTTAGAATGCTCAGGGTATATATAATTCAGAGTGGGGTCTGCCATAGCATTCATCTACCCACCCACATATTTTTTCTCAGTTTAATTTTAGTCAATTGCTCTCTCTCTCTCATCTACCATTATGTCCTTTTGTACCTGAATGTCATCCCATGAAGAAGAATCTCCAGCCTTGCAGAATCCTTCTCTCTCATTTTCCTCATCTGGCATGGCATCAATGGCCAGATGGCTACCAAAGTGGACTCCAAGGAGCATTTTTCTTTGGATTTGTTTTTTAATCTAGCTTTGGTGCTATCAGTTGCACAGCTGCTGTGTCCCTCCCATACCTTTACTGGCATTGGTTGGTTTGGTGCACATTACAGTTGGAGGAATCGTTGTGGGGGAAGTTTCTTCTTCTTTGTTTTTGTTTAACATTTACAGTATCCACTTAGAAAATAATGGTCAGGTGTTTTCCATTCCAACCCCTCTTCCATTGCAGCAGTAAAGATTAATCCACTTCTAGCTCTTGGAGGGTAGAGCACCAAGCCCAAGACAAGGTTTCAGATTAACCATTCTTGTTGGCTGGTCCATCCAGAGCCGGTGTTAGGCATAAGCAGACTAAACAATTGCTTAGGGCCCTAAGCAGCTCAAGGGGGGCCCCTATTAATTATTAGTATGTGTTGGGGGGGGAATATTTCTGCTGAAGGCCCCCAATGGGATACCACCAGCACCGGGTCCATCCTGCATCATGGGCTTTGCTTTCAGGCTGGTACCTGGGATGGTATATCTCCCGTCTCCCCCCCTCCCCCACCTTTCTTAAATTATGATTTTCACTTTAGAGGTAAGTAGAGCAGACAGATCCTGGAGGGTTTTTGCCTTCCTCTCCAGCATGGGGCACAGGTCACTTGCAGGTTTGAACTAGTGTCAGTGGTGGATTCTCTGTAACTTGAAGTCTTTAAATCATTATTTAAGTGCTTCAGCAACTCAGCCAGAGGTTCTGGGTCTATTACAGGAGTGGGTGGGTGAGGTTCTGTGGCCTGCAATGTGCAGGAGGTCAGACTAGATGATAGTGATGGTCCCTTCTGGCTTTAGAGTCTATGAATCTATAAATAGAGGAGGGAAGAACAGTATATAGGCTGGTGGGGTAGGACTTAATTATTTTATTAGTTATGGATAGTTGCTAAAGTTATTTATAGTAAATGAAGTCAGGATGGGCTGGGGTTGGGTGCAGCACAACCTTCTGAAGAGGGAGGGTCTCTTTGCCCCCGTCAACTAGGTAGAACAGAGGAGTCGGGTTGGAATGCAGGGACAGGTTGCCATTGCCTTGGGGGAGAGCAGAATGGACTGGTTCAGTCTTAGGGCAGGTGTACACTAAGGGCGGGGGTCGAACTAGGGTACGCAAGTTCAGCTACGTGAATAGCGTAACTGAATTCGAAGTACCCTAGTTCGAACTACTCACCTGTCCAGACGCCGCGGAATCGAAGTCCGCGGCTCCAGGGTCGACTCTGCCACCGCCTTTTGCAGTGGTGGAGTACCGGAGTCGACCGCGGCGCTTCCGGAGTTCGAACTATCATGTCCAGATTAGATGCGATAGTTCGAACTCCGAGAAGTCGAACTCACCGCGTCGACCCGGCTGGTAAGTGTAGACTAGCCCCTAGAAATGGCTGAAACCATCTTTGTTCTGAATAAAAAGTGAAACAATGGAGGGTTTGGTGGAGCCCTTAAATGAACTTTGTTGTTCAGCAGCGGGGTTCTACATTGCTTCATTGAAGAAGGACTTCATTCATAGATGAGATAGTAGCCTGGGCATGAGTGCTCCATACTGCCAAGCCTCAGGAAACCCAAGTGGGAGTCTAAATCTTAGTCTGCTGTTCCCCAGGTTGGAAGAGGTTGGGAATGCTGCAGAGACAGTGTGCTCAGGCCCCGGCAGTAGGACAACTCCTCATCTGGCTGAATAAGAGACAGCATTGATGGGTTCACAAGAGTGTCTTATCTACACTTCTCTCAGCCAGAAGGATGATGACTTAAAAGATCTTTGGGATAAAAAGGAGGAGGAAAAGTTCTCTCCAGGTCTGTGACAGGGATGTTGACTGTCCCCTGTGAGGGTCAGGGTTTATATAAGCACACATACCGTGTGTAGATAGATAGCTCAGTCTTCGTTATACTTTTCTAAGACTACATTTTCAAGGGGCCAAGCACCCATGGCTCCAGGTGACGGTTATGGGAGCTGCAGGTGCTCAGAGCCCCTGAAAATCAGGCTCATACCGTGCTGTGGTATTCTTGCCTGCTTGGTTTTATTTTCATCCTTCGTTAATGACGAACAATCACAAGGGAAACAGTCTATTGTTAATATTTAATTTCCTCTTATTACTGGAAGCAGATGACTAAAAGATCAATTAAAAATGTAACCAATAAAAAGCCAATAAGGAAACCAGAAGAGCTACATCCTGCTAAGATAGAGCAACTCTTCCTCCTGCCTGCACAGCCCAGTCACCCCTTCATCTGTTAGCCGGGATGTAGAGAAACCGGTTCTCAACCACGCCCTGGCCATTGCAGTGTGACAAGAGGTGAAACAATTGTAAATTAAGGCATCGAAAACCTTGGTATCTAAGTGCAGGAAACAAATTAGCGAGCAGCTTTTAAAAGCAATTCACAAGGAACAAAACCCAGATTTTTTCAGTACATTTGTTGCCTAAAATGTTTCTCAGCTACAGGTAAAGTATGGACACTGGTTAATTTGTGTGATAGATGATCCTCTAAATATATGGCTTGAGGCAATGTGTCTTTGACATTTCCATAGATTTTAAAGATATGGAATCTTCCCCTAAGTTAAAGCATCTTCAAAGGGAGGAGAATGTTCCCAAGAGGCTAAAAATTTTCTTTGAGTTCCGAAAGCAGGAAACATATGGCTTAATAACAGCATCAACCTGCTGGCTCAATTTCAGGGTTAGGGTAGTTGGGAATAATACCTTGTAGAAGTCCTAGGTTTTGCCCTTAGAAAACTAGGCACCTGGGACTGTATAATTTTCCAGGGATACACTAGGAGGCACTATGCTGGGGAGGAGGTGGCGTGGGGCCAGCTCAAGACTGTTGTCTGTGGAGTGAGTCCCAATGATGGTTGTCTCTCTCTTGGTAGGAACACCACCTCTTCCCTGCCTGTGTTACCTTGACATGACCCACTCTCCCTAGAACTGGATTTCACTGGTCTGGAACCGGCTGGGAAAACCCATTCTGGTCCAGAGACCCGGCTGGGGTGGGGAAGGACCAGTCAGAGTCCAGAATGGCTCCAAGCAAGGAGGTGGGATCAGTAGTGCTGTGAGGAGGCTGGGGTGTGATAGGCCCTCAGCCTATCGGCACGGGCTTGGGGACGAAAGGAACAATAAGGGGCTGAGAGAGGTTCTTGGCTTCGGTTTTTCTTCCACCTCAGTCCACGCAGTGTTAGGTCACAGTAGGTCCGGCTTCTGCTTGTTAGAAATTCACAGGGTTCCCTGATGCATCACACTGCTATGGAGGTTCCCCTGTGCTGAGATTCATTGCAGCATGTACCTTTACCTGGCCATTTCATGCACTGTCTCTAGCTGCTTGGTCCTGCACTCTGGCTACAAAGGCAATGGACTTGAAGATTTTTGGCTCCCAGGGAGGGGTCACATTCTGATGGCTGGAGGATCAGAGACTGTCTGAGAAATCCTGCACCCTGTGGAATATTGCTAATGCCCCTGAGATTGGCTACCAAATTAAAAATTGTGGATATTGTCAAACCTGTTACTCCACAGCTGGAAATAAAATGTTCATAGAATAAGGAGGCTGGGCCGTGAGAAGAACAAGTCCACTCATCACTAGCATGATGATGCATAATGCAGGCATGTGTATCCAAAAGCAAGAGGTCTAAACTGAGCCTCAAGGGGGCAATGGCAGGAAAGGAATTTGTATGAGGAATGTTTGAATCAACACTATCTGAGCATTCACTCCAGATAAAAACCCCAGGCAGCTCAGGAGACTGCAATGGCAGTACCTCAGTCCAAAGTCAATTGGAAGAGCTCAAAACAAAAGCTTGTTCTGCCTCCAGATGTGAACAGCTTCATTGGAACATGCTGTTCAGATTCTTTATTCAATTTTCAAGAGACAGATTCTCATTGGGGCTGAAATCTGAGCTAGAACAGAGTGTTCCAAGTCATGAAAAATGAACAAGGGAGCAGCTTAGGGGGTTTGTGAGTGGCAAGAAAGATTTATTTAATAATGAGAGAATGGCAGGAACATAGCCCAGGGTAACAAGGAGGGATTAATCCAATTAACAGTACAAGACATGAGTTTGAGAAGCAATATTAATTGTAGCTGTCCAGCAGGCTGCATGGTACAGGTTATTTTTTCCAATTCACAAGAAGTTCACAATATTGATCACTTGAAGACCTAACTGAAATGTTAAATATACCACCCCCAATACCTTCGTAAGTAAAGCTGGCTTGTGAGTAAATTAATCTCATCACTGCTGGCTGCTGGACTGTTGTCATACATGGAATAGATGCTCCTCAGAGAAATCAGTACCCACAAAATATACGTCTTCCCCTTTATATCTATATTTATTTTCATTCCTGCTCAGTAAATTCTAGCAATACGAACTGAACAAACTGGGGCCTGGTTTGCAAACTAATTTTGGAACTAAAGCAAGCTTCAAATACTTCTGCTGTCAAAGAGTCAGGCTGCCGGCGGCATGAAGATAAATCCTGCCCCACAATATGGAAAATGAAGGAGATGGGGAATGAATGGGTATATGGCACTTGCACCTCAGAGACCATTGTACCCAGTGAGTTTGTGGCAGTCATGATGCTGGAATGTTGCTACCACAGAAACATTGGTGCTGAAGGAGATGCAATGCTGGCATGTCATGGCTGGAATGTTTGCTCACCTCCAGTCATTTGTCTTCTGAGATATATCAACTCTACCCAGGTCTAATGCTTTCCATCCCATGAAAAAGCAGAGTGTAGCAGAGTGTAAGAACCAGTTGTCCTCCTTCTGAACAGAACGCTGAGGTGAACAGGGAAGACTATGATGGAAAAATATGACTGCAACGTGCAAACAGAACCAGAGAACTAGGCATGAGCCAAATTCAAAGCCTCCAGAGGCTAAATTATAAAAAGGAAATCAGTCAGTGATGCAACTGGGTGAAGTAGAATGTACAAGAACTCTCCTGACGTAAGACAATTAAAATTACAGCATCTTTTTCCAGGAGGATGTGCTCAACTGCAGAAAATTCCATCTCTCCCTGCATGGATTTGAACTAGGTGGGATTTATCTGGAATAATGAGCATCAGGAAAATCCAATAAAACCTTGCTATCTCATGCCTAATCTGATTAAAGATAGCCACGTTGGACAAAGATTAGCTGCTGAAGTGGTCAAGTTAAATAAAGCACAATTAGGATGAAGATCCTACCGGAGGAAGTGCTGATTTGGGAAAAGAGATTCTATTAATCCCATTTCCCCTTCTGTAAAATGGGAATGTTAGTGACCTCCTTTGTAAAGTGCTTTGAGTTCTACTGATGTCATGCACTATGTAAGAGGTAGATGGCAGTTTTATTGTCTCTGCATCCTGTTTAACTTGATTACTTCAGTGCCTAGTTCTTTTCGAGCACGGCTGTTTTTATAGCTGTCGTAGCTTGATGTGACAGATCTTTTCTTTTTAAAGTTGGCTTTTTTATGGGTCAGAGGTTTTGGCTGAGATACTCCATATGCAGTTGTTA
This sequence comes from Mauremys reevesii, assembly GCF_016161935.1. Classification (NCBI taxonomy): domain Eukaryota; kingdom Metazoa; phylum Chordata; order Testudines; family Geoemydidae; genus Mauremys; species Mauremys reevesii. The sequence continues at coordinate 20,372,765 of NC_052640.1, read as the reverse complement.
AATTTCACTAAGTGTTTATTTAACAGAGAGTTGGTACTTAAGCTTGAGTTTCATTAAGTTTATGTGTCTGGAGATATGAATGTGAGTTAGGAAGCCCCACATTGTTTGAAAAAAAGGCCTATGAAGCTCAACGTATTAGTCATTCTCAGGGTGTGTGTTTTGCATTCTTGGAGAGATGTGAACTAATTTGATGCCCACTTCCCCACTTCAAAGGGCGCATTTGTGGGCTCTAGCTGTGACTGTTCAATTCAAATGACTAACCTTTTCATAGCACGGCACTTCCAATAGACACACACATCATAGCTCTTGCAGCAATTTTTTCTTATCCCTAAAGTTGCTACTTGTTTCCCCATTTTTCTTCTATTCTTTTTCACTCTGTCATCTCTGCTTCTTTTTCTCTGTCTCCTGTCATCTCACTTTTCTGCCCTCTTCCCTGCATTTCTGTCTCTTTCTTTCTGCTCATCTGCTGTTAACTCTATTACCCGGGGCTAGATTTCAGGCTAGAATGCATTTTGGCAAGTGGGCCCTTCAGCGTGTTTCAGGCAGGATTTGAAATGGATAATTAATGACATTTGGAGAGGTAAAACAGGGCTATACTTTTAACTGTATTAACATATGGTGGAGAGAAGAGCTTTTGGAGGGACTAGATAGAGAAAGATAATAGAGATTGTCCCTCCTCAAGGGACTATTGGTAAAACAAGATCCTTATCTGCCTCTTACTGGCCACATTGCAAGTTCATTTCCTCTATTGACTTCCCCAAAATATACATATAAAGCAAAAGGGGATTTCAGGAATTGATGAAAAGGTACTTTTTTAGCACTTCTAAACCAAAAAGAACCACACCCTCTCCTTTCAAACACAGCTCTAGCAATAGAGATCCAAACCAATGAAAGGTGCAAGATTAGCTTAGCTCCCTGAGATGAGATGTGAATCACAGTTCATTGCATTTTCACTATCTTTACTCCTTTATTTTATTTTGAGAAATTCTCTTCCGACTTCAGATCAGTCTACCTTTTGTGAAGATGTGAAAACCCGCTGGTGGTGCTGTTCAGGGTCATCTGTTGTTACAGCACCAAAACATTCATTTTGGGAGGCTTATCTGCATTTCTGAAACTGAACCCAGTGGTGATTTAGCAACTGACACCAAGGCCCCTTTTTTTCCAATCCCTACTTGTGTTTGTTTGCCATAACTGTACTCTTCCCTTAAACAAAGGACAAAACAGGATCTTTTGCAGCAAATGAGGCTTAAAACTCACTACAGAGGAGCCAAAGCAAAGCATCCTGTAGTCACTTGTGATGGACTGTGAAGGACCAGAGCCTTAAACTAAGCTCAGCAAGCCTCATTCTTGATCGTGGTGCTGTGATTGGAGTCTCTATCTGGGTGCAAATGTGTGTGTGTCTCTGCACAAGAGACGGTGTGATGGGAGCAGCGGTAAATGCTGTGCATGTATCTGACTCGCGCGACAGTGTGGGGGGAGAGATAGCTCAGTGGTTTGAGCATTGGCCTGCTAAGCCCAGGGTTATGAGTTCAATCCTTGAGGGGGCCACTTAGGGATCTGGGGCAAAATCAGTACTTGGTCCTGCTAGTGAAGGCAGGGGGCTGGACTTGATGACCTTTCAGGGTCCCTTCCAGTTCTGAGATAAGTATCCAAGTTGGTGTGTATGGCATTAAGAGCATCTCCATGCATGGGAATGTGTGTTCTTGGGGCCCAGCTTGCTGCTTTTTGCAGGGGTGGCCATGGGTGGGTATAATACTATGTGAGCATCTGTGCGTGTACCTTTGTGCAGGGGGAGTGTGTGTATACCCATGATTGTGTGTCTGCGTAAGTATGTGTGTATCACTTGTGTGTCCATCATTCTGATACTGACCTCCTTTGTAAAGTGCTTTGAGACCTATGAATGAAAAACACTATAGCAAACATATAATACCTAGCTCTGCTTATAGTGTGAGGGACTGTGTGGGTAGGCAAGGGGGTGTGTCTGTGAGAGGATGGGAGTCTGCACTGTGCGTGGGTCCTTGGAGCAGTGTGTGTCTCTCTCTCCTCTGGGTAGGAAAGTACTGAAGGATGTTACACTCTGCGTTCTATGGGGGCTATTTCTTATGTTGTCAGTCGTGTTTTGGAATTTCCCCAGCACTCAAAGGAAATGTCAGAACTGCTACATATACAAACAATGTAAGCATCCTTACGTTAGACTGGGTGGTTTATATGTGATCATGTGGTGTTATTCCTGTGCAAGTGCATGCAGGATTTATGTAATGATAAAGTACACTCGTGTGTTAGCGCAGGTAACACGTCATGTATTTGTGATAGCATGGAGGCAGATGTATGTGTGTAAAAGTCTCCACCTTTTTCTGATCCAGGCACAAAGTTGTCAAAGGTATAATTAGCTGGGCTCTCATGTTTCATGGCAAACTATCAAGCAGCTGCTGAATTGTCAGCTCAGTTGGTAGCCTCAGAAACAAAACAGTCCCTGTGTTTCACATCGTAGCTCTGCAATATTGCCTTCAACCAGGCAGCTTTTGAGGGGGACAAAATATAAGCTTTTTTTGCCTGTGATGTTCATGTAGGTCTGTTTTATTTCTAACATCATTTGGATATGCCACTTGAATGAGATTTTGCTTTTCCCATCTCATCACTGGAGCTGATTACTTAGTATGGTTATTTTTGTTGTATTTTTTAAGGAAACAGGTGGAGAAGTTGGATGTTTGCAACAGCTGACGAGAAGATTCCCCGAGTCCTAGAGCATTCAGCAAAAGGGAAAAAGGGAGAATAAGATGATGTTCCTGAGAGGTGGCAGGAAGTAGTGAAGAGAATTGTGATTGTCAACAGGAAACCCAAGATCCTCACCACACATGACTATACCAGGCAGAACATTTCAAACACACAACATCTGCAGGTCTTTCTGATCTGGAGAGTAAAGGTTCATCTACATGAGGTGTTTCCTGGGATCGTATCTGTCGGAGCTCAGTGGACCACAAATGTGCTTCTGCATTATTGTGAACACGCTGAGAATCTGCAAGGTTTATCCTATCTGCTGAAGCTGGCAAACCCTATACTCCGTCTTTCTGTGCCCTCTGTAGTAGACAGCTAAATCAGCTGAAGGGAAAAGGGGGCAAGATAAGCCTCCGGCCAACAGCTGGCAGCTGAGTGCCCTTCAGAACCCAGACCGTTTTGAGGTGCCTTGGTGGCTGTTTGCAGCACTGCAGATATGGACACTGAGCTTCTCTGGCACCTTCTTGCATTGGCCTGGTCAACCTCACCATGCTAGTATATGGGAATGAAAACTTCCTCTCGGATGTAATTTACATCATCCTGGAACTGGTCATTGCCGTGCTGGCCATCTTGGGGAATGTCCTGGTCTGTTGGGCAGTCTATCTGAACAGCAACCTGCAAAACGTCACCAACTACTTTGTGGTGTCCCTGGCTGCAGCTGACATTGCAGTGGGCGTGCTGGCGATCCCCTTTGCCATCACCATCAGCACTGGCTTCTGTGCCTTCTTCTATGGCTGCCTCTTCATCGCCTGCTTCGTCCTGGTTTTGACTCAGAGTTCCATCTTCAGTCTTCTGGCTATTGCCATTGACAGAATCATTGCTATCCGGATACCCCTCAGGTAAGCCCAGAGTGGGTGGGACCGGGAGGGGGTGGGGGGGGTGGAAAGCACAGATGGAATGGGCATCTCTAGAGTGTCCTACGTGCTATAATCAAGGAGGAAGAGGGAGTTAAAGGGAATGACGCCACTTTCACTGTAATCTGAAAATGCGTTTTAGACCTCAAAACTTGCCCCTTCCTGCTGGATTTCCTGGATGTTGTATTTCTGTTTCTGGCTCTTCCTTGTCCCACGAAGTATGTGCCCATGGCATTACCTGGACCCTGCCTTGGAGCTTACATTCTGCACTGAGGCAGATTCCTGACTTAACCGTAATGATTTGTGTTCTGAGTTGGAGCAGACAGTGCCAGACAGATCGCTGTGGGAGAGCTGAGCACAAAAGAGAAGTCACTCGCTATCACCCCACTGTGGACAGCAGGGGCTCTGTCGGGTAGGTCGAGGTGTGCTGTTACAGTGAGATTCTCTAGGGCAGCGTTTCTCAGATGGGCCACATGCAGCCACCAGGGGCTTTTCTTGCGGCCACAGCCTCCTGGGCTGTGATTGCGGGGGTGGGGTGGAGTGGGGGGTGGAGGGGACCAGTGGTCCCTGCCCCCTCCGTGGTGCTCCCGGATGGACAGCCTTGGTGTTGGTTGCTGGGGTTTCCAGCAAGGGTTTGTCAGCCGGTGAGTTCCTCACCTTCCCAGGGGTGGTGGGGCTCAGGATTTGGGCTTCAGCCTGGGGATCGTGGGGGAGGCAGGTTCTGGCCGCAAGGCTTTGGGCTCCGGCCCTGGGGCTTCAGGCTCCGGACCCCGATGCCTCCCCCAGTCCTCCATCCAGGGCTTAATTTGTCCCCAGACTTCCTGGGGCTGAGTAACTCGGCTGTGAAAAGTGATATTAACCAACATAATCACATTCAAGTATCACTTTTCACAGCCGAGTTACTAGCTAGCTATAAATAAATTACAATGATCTGGAGGTGTGTATGTGCATGTTTATTTGTTTTTCCTAAAGCTAATTAAGTATTAATTAGGAAAAAGGGTGAAAGTGGCCACCAGCAAGAGCTGGTGGCCGCACTCTGAGGCCACCAAATAATTTGTCCTAAGAACCTGTGCTCTAGGGCGAGCATGCGGATGGGAATGAGAGGCATTCTCAGGGGCTGTGGGGGTGCTTTAAGCCTACACAGGCTCAGAGGGAGGGTGCACTTTTTGTTCAACATGAGCAAGAGGATCCAGCGTCTCTAACAGAGAAAGCTATTTGGCAAAGGCCGGGTCCTGTCCCAAGTCCATCCCACAAGTGGGCACCTCACACACTATCTCCTTTTGGGGAAGAAAAGGACCTTCAGAAATAGAGCTTGCAAACTGAAACAGAGCGGCTGCTGCTCTATGGAGAAGCGACCAGATTCATGTGGGCCGGGGGAACATTTTACCTTGTATGTGGGAGCTGCCACCCTATCTGATCATCACAAGCCTGCAGATAAATGCTGCCAGTTCAGTTCAAAGCCTGTGTGTTCTGGGCTTATTACAAAGTGGAGAGCGCTGTGGAGCAGTTAACTGACAATACCTTCATGTCATTTCTCAGGCATTTAAGACACAGAGGAAGCCTGTAAATGAGTGACAATCTCCATTCTCCAGCAAGGGCAGCCTACACCGGAGCAGAGCAGGCTGTGACTAGTGACACCTCTGATCTGTCTCTCCATTCCTATGTATCATTCTCTCTCCTTTTCCCCTCTCACTTGTTCCTCACCACCTCTCACCCCTGCACCCCCCAGCAGATTATTCTGATGCCCTCATCTGCAGAGGGAAATTGTAATGGCTCTTGCTTCTCATTTGCCACCCAGACACTCCTGTGGTGGTGACTGCAGCCTGATCCTGCTCAGTGTACGTGGGCTGTTCTCCTGTTCCCCCCAGACATAAAAGTATCATGGAGGGATGGAAGAGGAACCTGGTGGAAGTCACCTGGCAGTGGGGAGAGACACTGAAAGCCCTGTGGGGAGGCACATTCAGTATTCCAGCTAATTGACTATTTGATGAATTGACGCAATTTGCTGCCCGTTTGGTAATTCTTTGACTTATATCCCAAAGCAAATAACGAGATAAAGCCTGATTTCCAGGTATTGTGCCCTTTTAGCAATAAGGAAGCCCTCAGGGGCCAGTTCATGGCTGATCCTTGCAGAGATGCGCAAAGGATGGGGAAGGGCAGGTGCAAGAGACAGTAGTCATCCCTTTGACCATTCTCTCACAATGCCTCTGCAGGTGTTTGCCAGACCAAAGGGAGCATTGAGGAGGCAGTCATCTTCCTTCAGCCTCCACTGCAGCATCAGCCAGCAAAGCTGGCTAGACACATCGGGAGCGTGCGGTAACCTCTAAGGCTCTGTTGTCACTAAAAATGCTGCAGCTGTAGCGCTTCAGTGTAGATGCTTGCTATGGCAATGGCAGGAGTTCTTCTGTTGCTGTAGGTAATCCATCTCTCCCCAAGAGGTGGTACCAAGGTCAAAAGAATTCTTCCATTGACCTAGCACTGTCTACACTTAGTTAGATCAGCTTAACTGTGTCTCTCAGAGGCGTGGCTTTTTGACATCCCTGAGCAACATAGCTGGGTTGATCTAACTTTTTTAGTGTAGACCTGGCCCACAGGTGGGGAAGGATACACCTGCTGCCTGTTCTCCTTAAGAATAAATATGGCTGCACAATTTAGCAATAGTCTTCTGATTTCTTAGAACGATCAGCCAAGTAGGCTGCGGAATGGCTAATTTCATTTGAACGGCACTCTTCCAAATGCTGTGTCCCAGGCAAATGCCACAGAGAGACACAAACCTCATTGAATGAGTCTGAATTATTAACTCATCTCTATTAATAGTGCATCAAATGAATTTGAGCATATTTACTGAGGAGCAGAAGGCTTGGAAGGATTAAATTTTTATCAGTAAATGTTGATTTCACCGTACATAGAAACTGATGAGCAAATATATTTATAATAATCAACATTTACTGATAGGCAAAATAAGAAAAATGTTGTTTGAGAACTTACTAAGTTTGATTTAAGGATATTTACTTGGTATATTTTGACATGTAATGTTAACAATTTGTGATAGTGGGTTATAAAACTGTAACTTTTTTAATCTCAATGTCTGCTGTTATTTAATTATTGTCTGATCCTCTTCACCCCCATCATTTTCTGCAACTGTGAAACTTTAAAGCAATATGAATTTTAAAATGCTTAAAAATAAACATTGATATTGTCCATCAAAATCTAATTGTGTCAAGCCAATATATAATAGAAAGATTGTAGAATTTCATGTAACTGGTAGAAGACTAACATGTGGAGTAGCTAATTCCCCCTACATCAGAAATGGCAGGTAGGTGAGGTGCACTGGATAGAAGAAGACAGGGTTTCTTCCTGCGGTCAAACAGAAAAGTTCTCAAATTACCATTTGTCCAGCACCTTGTCCCCATTCTCAAAGGTAGCAACCTTTTATTTGTGAGACAAGGTAACGTCTTGAACCAACTTTTGTTGGTGCAAGAGACAAGCTTTTGAGCTTATACAGCGCTCTTGTCTCTTTCACCAACAGAAGTTGATCCAAGAAAAGATTTTATCTCATCCACTTTGTGTCTCTAATATCCTGGGACCAGTACAGCTACAACAACACTGCAAACAACAATGGAAGAAATCCTTTTATTTGTGATGATCCAACGTCAACTATAATAACATGCTGAACTGCAAATCTTTCTTCCCACTCTGATTTGCGCCTGGATAGCCTAGATGTGCAAGTAATTGTGGGCACCCCTTTTCTTAGGATTGCTGAGACCCATGTTCCCAGTCACTTGGAAGTTCTCTATAAGGTGTTCCTTCTCTAGCTAGTGTTGAATTTGAAGCTATGAGCTCATATTGGAATGAAGGGTCACATTTTCACCACCACAGATTGAAATTAATTGGATGTAGTGAGCCCTGCTTGGAACCTGAGATGCTGAAAAGTCCTCTGAAATGTCCACTTTAGTTGCCCTACTGCTAATCTTGGAGTTCAGATGTGAAACGGTAGCTCACGCTTGATAATTGAACCCTATGCGAGTAAAGTGGCTGCTGAAATGGCTGCTTTTCTGTTTTAAATCCCATGTTTTGGATCTGAGCAATCAGATGCGCCCTTAGACATCCCTGGGTTCACAGCCTTTTTTCGGTCCATAGTTTGTAATGCCCTTCCCTCCCCATGTAACCTGTTTTGTCACAAACACTGTTTTTCACATCCTTGTTTCTGCTGGTGTAGAATTAAGCAGCCCTGCTTGGAGTGAATGTAGTTTATTTCCTCATTTGTACACTAACACCATTAGCCACGTGTTAGTTACAGGCTGCTCGAGAAGCTCCGGAAGAGCTCACTGTCACAAGGCTTTTGACAGTCTGGAAGATGTTCTGCCTTGGAGTATCACTTGCTACTAGATTCACTACTTATTACCCATGAATGGTCCCACTGAAATCAATGGGGGTCAGGCCCCTCAGTAACTGTCAGTAGGATCAGTCCCTTTGATTATAACCTCTTCAGGGCAGGAATCTGACATGCTCAGAGCCTACGCCCTCTTGGATGCTGTATTCATGATTTTATTTCTATCTATTTAAACATTTGCATTTGGTTCCCGTCTCTAAGGCACCTGGCTGTGCTACAGCAATAAAGCCATTCTGTATATAGTCCTTCAATCTCTACAGACTTGAATTTACCTTCTTACTAGGTTACAAGAGCAGTGAGGTTTGTCACCTTGTCCTGACACTTTCAGAATTGTGGTGGACTTGTTTGTAGATAATGTGTTTTCATCTCTCTCTGTCTCTATGGACCTGTCAAAGGGGGATGTTACTGTGTGAGGCTCAACTCAAACCTCTTGGAGATCCCTGAATGAGAAGTGCTATAGAAGGACCCAGTTCTATGCTGATTAATTCTACTGCCAGCCCAGTACTGTAGGGCAGTACAGCAAGGAGGATGTTTGGGTTAAAAGCTGTTTCACAAGCCTTTAAAGCCTGTTGCATGGAAATCCCCAGAGGGTAAGAGCACTGAGAGCTGCAATAAATGTATTTTTAGTGTCAGGGAAGGGACCTCTCCAGCCGTGGGATAACAGCTGTACAATTTCGAAATTCCTCCTGACAAAGATGCAGCCAATTCTAGTTTATTTTTTTAAAGCTTCAAGTGCCATCAGCCAATCTCTTGTTCCCTCTTTGTGATTTTAAATATACATTTTGAAGCTCAGGTATAACTCCACTCATGTCAGTTAGATCTGAATTTAAGAGTAACTCCACTCCTCTTCTCCTGGATAGGCAGTATTCTTGATACTTTCTGAGGATTCACACAACTGTCACCAGTTTCTAGAGAAACCTTCTCTATCTTCCAGATCTGGATTGAGTCCGCTCGCCAGCTTGTAGAGAAAAGAGTTGCGCCATGCTCTGTTTTTTTCCCCAGTCTCCCACTTTTTATGCTTTTGAAAGGCAATTAAAGAATGTATGAATGATCAGCCTGCACTCCCATATCATACCTGGCTGTATTTTCCAGGGGCTAAGAACACATACCAGCTCCCAGTTCTGTTCTCTGGCTGAGACAAGCAGCATCCCTCCTCCCCTTCCCTGTAGGGCTTTAGTTCACCTTAGGAGAGGAGCGTGTGTGGGAACAACAAACCCATTGAGAAAGAGAGCGAGTTTTGGATGGTGTTTTTTTAAGTATGTTTGTTAAAAGAATCCGACATGAGGAAAGAAGTAGTGCAACTACTGGAGAACATGGGAGCATCCCATAGTCAGATCACGCACGCACAGGGTCAAGTACAGTGTGGGACCCAGCAACGGACAATGTGGGAACCCTGCCATTCCCTTTCTGTGTGAAGTACTACAAAAGGAAAAGAGATTGTACTCACATGTGACACACGACTACAACTTACATTTTCAAAGCGTACAGCTGGTGTCTTCAGCTGAGGGCTTACAGCAGCATGCTAGACCCATGGATCAGCTAATATTTGGAACAAACAAAGGCCTTTTGGTGGTGTGTCAGGTTCTTATTGCGCTTCTGTTTTTTCTCTCAAAATAGCCAGGTGGATTTATTGCTGAAAGCACTGGCGTGAGGGGTATAGTGACATGTTGACCACAGAGCTCTGCCCGACCACAGTATGTCCTGTTATTCAGAGTCCTTGATCTTTCTTCAGCTGAGGCAGCCAGCCATGCTGAATCAGTTATTTTGTGAAAGGCACAACTGTCAGCGCTGCTCACCTTGGTTATGGATCCCGTCTCAGTTGATCAGCGTTGGGTTGGCAATACTGAATTCCCTGTGACCGCCATCAAGGGCGTGCTGTGCAGCCTGAGCTCTGATACTGAGCTAATGGTGCCCTTTCTCTGAGACCCTCATCTAAGCTCTATGACATTGGGCGACTAGCACAGTATCCTAGAGCTCTGTGATACTGGGCAGTTATACTGGACTCCTGGGACCCTACCTGCACTCAGCTAGGGGCAAGCAACGCTACACTACAGGGATGCTCAGTAGCTATTTCTGCCTTTGGCAGCACATAGAGATAAAGTTAGAGCAGCAGCTCTGGGTGTTTCAGTTCCCTGCGGGCAGAGGGGCCGAGCAAGACAGTTGCTTCCTCTATGCTTTGACAAGCAGGCTCATAACCATGAGTGAGTATTTGTAAGGCAGAGAAGGGAATTGCTGATCGGCATTATTTGTTGGGAGCTGACTTGTGCTGCTGGCACCCACCCTTCGCTGCCCAAGAGTGGATAGGATAGATTAGAAGGGCTCCTTGTCCAGGTCCAACATCACTCTGGCCCTCACCGGGTTGAGGGAAATGGGCTCAGCACTGCAGTTCAGTGATGCTTCTGATAAGCACATTGCAGCAAGCTGGAGTATTCCCTAAAAGGCTTTACTTCCCCCAGACCTTCCATGGAGATGAGCATTGGGAAGCTACATGGGCATCAGGTGCTTGTACCAGTTACACTGTTGTAATCCTCCTCTCCTCTGCTTTCCAGGTACAATGGTTTGGTGACCAGCTCGCGAGCCAAAGGTATCATTGCCATCTGCTGGGTCTTATCCTTCATCATCGGCCTGACGCCCATGCTGGGCTGGAACAAATGCTCCCAGAGGGAAGCTCAGGACACCAATAATTCCTCGCTCAGCAACTGCAGTAAAAGCATGGTAGCTTGTCTCTTCGAGACAGTGGTCACCATGGAGTACATGGTCTACTACAATTTCTTTGCCTGTGTGTTGGTGCCCCTCCTCCTCATGTTTGGCATCTACCTGAAAATCTTTCTGGCAGCCAGGCGGCAGCTCAAACAAATGGAGAACAAGATGGTACATGGGGAGCGCTCACGCTCTACTTTGCAGAAGGAAGTCCATGCGGCCAAGTCTTTGGCCATCATCGTTGGGTTGTTTGCCATCTGTTGGCTTCCACTCCACATTATAAACTGCTTCACGCTCTTTTGCCCGGGTTGTGCCCGTCCTCCCCTCTGGCTGATGTACCTGGCCATTATCCTGTCTCATGCCAACTCCGTAGTGAACCCATTGATTTATGCCTACCGGATCAGGGAATTCCGACTCACCTTCCGTAAAATTCTCAGGCAGCATATTGTAGGCAAGAAGCAGTTCAAGACTGGTACTGCCAGTACTAGGACTTCCACTTATGGTGGGGATGGAGAGAATGCCAGCATTAGGATCAGTGAGTATGCTCTGAACATATACACCAATGGGGAGCTGGGTGCTATCCACAAAGATACTGACATGCAGGACCTGAGTAAATGCAAGGCAGGTTTGGAATGGCACCACAATGGGAATTCACTAGACATGGAGATAAATGGGCATCTCCCACATTCCTGCAAAAATGGGGACCTTTCAGATGCATGCGGGAACATGGAGCTTCTTACTGAAGAGCTAATTGGCATTCGTGTCTCTTACTCTGAACTGGAGAATTCAACCTTGGCAGCAGCTGATGTTTCCTGATGACTCTCACAACGTTTTCCCACTGGAATGAAATCTGGTGGTTTTTTTTCTTTTTTCTTTTTTTCTACTGGCTGCCTCTGCTATGGCAGAAAGGGAGGATGAGGGGAAAAGAGGAGTGAGGCCAGGTCACTATCACGTAGGGGGTCCTTACCCATGACTGATGGGAAGATCCAAAGAACTAGACTGGAGAAAGACTGAGAGGCACTGTTTTGAACAAAGGAAGAGGAGGGACACTATAGCTATCAAAGGCTCAATTCAGAGAGACAGAGAGGAGAGCGCAAAGGTCATATCTGACATCTGAATTTTAGTATTGGGAGACTCTGCTCCAGCAGGGTGTGTTATGACATTATGCTGTACTGTGTATCTGTGGTTGTTCATCAGTTTAGTGTCTTTATCAACAGAAATAAAGGTGTGGCTGAAACATTTACTACTTCATGAGGAGGAAGAGGGGGGCAGGCCTTTTAACACTGTGGTCTCTAACAGAAGTAGGGGGTATAGCAGTGCCTACTGGTCAGGAAAGATGCTATGCTGCCTGAAGAGTGAAGGGATTCACCTGGTGGGAACTTTCAGCATCTTCAACTGTGAGATAGATTTAAAAACTGATTTTAAAACATACTAGTGCAACAGGTTTCCTGATTTTCCACTCACTGCTAGATCAGTTATGAATTATATTACAGTGAGCTGGAATATGGACAGAAGGTTTTACCTCCCCTATGTTCCATGAGATGGGCGGCTGGGAAGTTACTTGTGCGTAAGCTGCTATTATGTTGTCAGTTATGAATGTATACAAGAGAGGGTGGCTCTATCCAAGCCTACAGTATCCAGCTATGTCCTGGCACATTGAAGCAAACTGGTAACTATATTTCAGACCCTTCCATTTCACCAAAAGAACAAAGACTATATATGATGATTTGATAGTTTTATTAGCCAATCGGACGCTGGCAGGTGTCTGTGTGCTGTGGGTAATAGCAAGGCAGGGGCAGGTCTGTGTGGGAAGGGCTGATCGGGTGGTGATGGCAGGTTTTGTGAATTGCTAACAACACACCTGCCAGCAATGAGAGATGACCACAGGCTGGTAATAGGTCCATGTTTGCAACGTCTTTGTGGCTGGTTCTTTCCTCTGCTTACCTTTGTGTGTCTGGACCTGTGTACGCAGAATGCCCATTCATTCCACAGCCATAGTTACGTTTGCTCTAGAATTCCTCTTTTGGGTGAACTTTAATTGCTCATCTTTCCTGAAAGTAAAAACAACTTTTAAAACTGAACTTCGTTTTAAAGTCTGGAATTCATATGAGCCCAAGTTCATTAAAACCTTTTTTTCTATATTGTTTCAAACTCGTGGAATCTGATTAACCGTGAAGCCCTGTGTTTCTGTAACATGTGGGTGTGCATTACAAATGAGTGCGCGTGCATATGTGTGCACCAGTAGAAATGGGGGCATGTGAGTGCAGTTTGAGAGAGAAAGAAGCTTGTGTTTCAGAGAACAGGAAAACAACGACCAGTGCAGCCGTCCCTGATCTGTGTAGACACGGCATTAGCCTTGCCTGCCTTTCTGATAGACCATGATCTAATCTGTCTCTAATACAGGGTACATGACAGTGTGATATGTTACAAAGGGTTTTTACATGTGTTTGGAATGGCCCCTTACTTGTAACTGGTGAAGCCACTCATCCTAAAGGGGGCCAATAAAATCTTTATCCAAGCCCAATCAGCTTGTATGCTGCATCTGCCATGTATGGTTACGAGAAAAAAAAATATTCCAAAGCTCACCTAAAATAGCTATTACTGTAACACTGGTGTGGACAAAAGTCTATCACAGGGCCTTCTGGGGCTAGAGGCAGGTGCCGTCTGTCCCACTGGAAAGCTAGGAATCTCCCCTTTCCAGTGATCTCTCCCCTTTGACCCTGAAGCATTTATATATCACCACTCCATCCTATCACTGGTCCAGGTCTGAGCGTTGGCCATCCCAGACCTCAGATCAGGGTAACTTTTTTTGAGGGGAGAGATTCTGAAATTTGGGGGCAAGAGAAGGAAACCCAATGCTTATTTGTTCCTTATTGACAAGCTATTTAAAGGGAATTTCCTTTCTGTTATGCTCCCTGGGTGAATGGGGGCGAGGGGGGTTGGTGTATGACTTTGGAGAGAGTTTAGCAGTGAAGGTCCCAGCCAGTACAGGGCTTTCAACAAGTATGTCTGGCAGACAGATAAAAGGTTGCTTTTGCCACCAAAGATCTCAGCAAAAAGACAAGGCAAGTATTAAAACAATAGACATCACAGTCCAGTTGAGTCAGTTCCTTTTTAGCATGAGTCTTCCATTATCAGGCTCCATAGCTTGCGTTTGGGATTTTATTACTCTTGATCTTCCCTGGTGGAATATATTCCTCTATGCTATGTGAGGGATTGTGCATCACCAACCTTCTGTAACCTTCCAGCAGTGGAGGAATACACAAAGGGCTTTGATCTTTTCAGAACTCAGTTAGGCGCTGAAATGCTGCTAAGAATAACACAAGATGACATCCTGCCTTCACAGCATAACAATTAGGTCTACACAGAAGTGGAGCAGGGAAGGAAGTGTGGGGAAATATCAGCATTGCTCATGTGCTGCAACACACACAAGTGCAGAAAGTGTGTGCTGTCACGTTCGGGTGGCTGTCACACAGGGATCTGCCTGATGCTATATTACATCAAACTTTACAAGAACCAACACAGGCTGGCTGCCTTCCACTACTCCCCCAGCTTCCTCACACCCAAACGTGCAGCTTGGTTACTACAAGGACAGAGTTGATCTATGTGGGTTTAACAAACTTGGGAGGGTCCCACTGGAAAACTCTCCAGCCTAACTGGGTTGTCATATAAGCTCACTTGGTCTTCAGCAGTCTTGGTATTGGCTCCAGTATTGCTGTTCAGGGCATTCAACCAGCTGTGTCAAATGCTCTTTCATTGTTAAGATCCAGAGCTGAAAGGAAATGGGGTCTCTGTAGCCCCCAAAAGCTGAAGGAAAGCTGAGGCTGGGATTGATTCACGGGTTGTGGGCAGGACTAGGGGAGCTTGCACTAGATCGGCATCCCTTCCCCAGGCAGAGGGCAGCTCAGCTTGTAAGGATTTAGAGATGATGCAAGCTCCTCAGGGCAGGGACCATCTTTTGTTCCGGGTTCATACAGCGCCTACCACAATGGATTCCTGGTCCATGACTGGGGCTTGTAGGTGCTATGATCATCATACTCCAGAAAAGATGACTAGGGGATGACATGAGATTAGATTACCCATCAGATTACACCCGTCTGTCTTTCGGCTGATACATGTTAGAGATAGACCTTTGAGATATCTTGCTGGGGAAATGTCAGACAAGCAGATGAGGGCTGCCATGCTCAGGAGCACTGGTTGGACACAAGTGTCCCTATGCTCACTGGACAATGTTCAACGGGCAATCAATAGCTTTAGGAGCCAGCGTTGCTAGCACATAGTGACATGGACAGCAAACTCCACAGACACAGTATTGGACTCCCTGTCAAGGTGCTGCCAACCCCAAGTGTTGAAAAATCGTCAGTCAGGCCCCCAAATACTATGAGATTTTAAAAAGCAGGGCATTTGGGGTTCTGTTTATTTGCCTTCCTCTTTTTGATCCTTTTTAGGATTCATGTTTTCAGGTTTGTCTCCATATTTGTGAATTGGAAGTATAGATTTGAATGTGAGAATGTGACTCCAGGAGCTGGGGCTGTAGCAAAACCATCACACATTATGAGGCTCTTTATTTGATTGTGATTGGCAACACGGGCATCACCGCTGTAATCTGACTGCTGTTTAGGCCGAGAGTCTGAAAAAAGCCAGAGAAGAGGAGCTCTGTGCAAAGTATATGCTTTTCTCCTGACTCTTCTATCTGTCCTTTTCAACTATCTATCTGTTACGCCACCTTCTCTCTACTACAAAAATCAGTGGTCAATACAAAGGTCAAAGACGATGTGCTTCTCCCCCTCCCACATCCTCCTCACTTCCTTTGCAGTGGGGAATGTTTAGCTGATGAAACACAGCTGTTCTGAAGAGAAGGAGCCTAGGTGTCCCTCTCCCCACTGAGAGCCATCTAGTGTCTGATTCTATGTGAGGGAGATTCCATTAATTTCATCATTCCCAGGAGACTAGTGAATTCCAGGGTTTATTTGCCTTGCACAGTTTTAGATGAGGTTCTGGCTGGTTGCCAGGATTGACTTTATCAAGAGCCATTCTTAGGGCCTTTTGCTTGATAGCATGCTGTCTGGTTGTGTGCGCGCAATACGTCACAACTTTATTCTGTATAGCATGGTTCAGACTGACTGTTTCAAAATCCTTTGCAGGTGTGAATAGTACAGTTGCAGAGTTAAATAGCAGAAAGCTATGTATCGACAAGACCAAGATATTTGTATGACAGATAACATTTGAAAATTGGTGGAAAGAAATAGGAAGAGCTATTTCAGACAATGAGTGTTTACCAATGAAATTGTAATTCGTTCTGGTCAGTAAGTGAATGCTTGTGGTTAGGGACAGGTTTGGAAAAAATAGGGAGATTTTGGAGGGCTTGGGGGGGGCAGAAGTGTGCTGGAGGATTCTGGGGCAGACACGGGGCAGGAACATGCTGGAAGATTTGGGGAGATGCATTGCGGGTTCTGGGGGCGCACACAGGTGGCATGGCTGTCCTGGATAGCCCACGCTTCCCATATTTATGCTTGACTTAGCAGGTGTAGCTGATTGTTCCCATCTGGTCATTATGTGGCTGAGGCAGAATAGATTTTTGGGTGGCTCCCCCTTCACAGATGCTGCTCATCTTCTTAGAATATCCAGAAGTCGCAAAGGCCTTTCTTCTTGATTTGCATCTGATGAGCCCTTATTTAAAAATAAATAAATAACCTAACAATATTCTACAGGAATGGCTAACCAAATAGCAGCAATGCTACTGAGCAGGGTGTGGCATCACAGCTGTAGAATACTCCACTGTTCTTTGATAAGGAAACTGCCTAAAGATCAATCCTCTCCATGGTTACCATTTCAGGGGAATCAGCCCTGGCACCTCACTCCAGTGCTGAGTGGAAGAGGTCAAAGGCCTGATTTTGATCTTCCTTTCACCAGCATGAATCAGGAGTAACTAAAATGAAGTTTCATCAGTGGGAAATTGGTGTGAGAAGAGAATCTGGGCCCCAAATGCTTAGAATGCGAGCATCAGGCCTGAATCTGTTTCTTGTACCTCCCAGCCTTACTTTGGAAGCTAGGTTAGTTCAAACCACAATGTACCAAAATCAGGACTGGATCCTTTTTATCCCAGAGCAACTGTTGCATTCACTCCTTGCCTCCTTCCCACTCACAGGAGAATTTTTCCTCTTTCCTCTGCTTTTCAGAGCCATCATCTCCATCTTGTATTACACCTTCCCACTGTCCCATGGGGCAAGGGGACCCAAACACCCCAGTGCATACGTGGTATCTCTTACCCTTTTAATTTAAACGTTTTATAAATGATATATTGGCTGCTCCCCCTTTCCCTCTATCGATGTCTATCACTTAGGAGTGGGAGCAGCGTGGCAGAAGAGGGGGTGAATTCTGTGCATGTAATTATATTTTAAGTGCATTGACCAATGGTTTAGAATGTGATGAGTCATCAGACAGCCGGGCACTGAGGCGCCTGCTGCTGGTGATGCTGCTGAGTGTAATGTCTTGGTTACATTTTTTTAAAATGAGCATTAAAATAATAAAATATATTTCTAAAGGAGTGTGAGTGCCTTTGTGTCCTGGGGTTGCAGCCTGCCCTCTGGTTTTGTTTAACAATGTATTATTATTGTTAGCTTTTCTGCTGGGCTCATCTTGGAAGAGCGTTTCCTCTGCCCTCTTCCCATTTCCGGCTCCTTCTGTTAGTCTTTCCCTGAAAGTATTAACATGCTCCAAGATGACAGACCCAGACAGAGGCCAGAAGCCCTTTGCATCCCTGGTTCACTGGGATCTGTTATCCTGGCACCCGGAGGAATAACGTTAATGTGCTGTGCAATATCTGTGCATTGGTCTGCCTGAGCAGTGCACTGTGGTGTGGCCAAGGTACAGGGTCTTGTCTTGGCATATGGCAAGTTGTTAAATAGCCAGACACCTGAGTGGGGAAAACACCTGAACCATTATGCAACGCTGCTGGCTGTGACTTTAGCATTCACTTCCTGTCTGGCTGGGTGCCCCTACTTTATCGGTACAGCTTAGACCTCCTGCCCGCAGTGCCCTTGCTATTCCATCGCTGGATCTCCATACGGCTGTGTCAATGCACCTCAATGCTGATCTGCACCATGCTTGCCTCTCCAGTCCTGGCCCTTTGCTAATGCTGGGAATTCTGTTCTGCCTCTCAGGCTGGTGTGGGACAGCACTGACAGGCTGCAGAAAGAACTGTGTCCACGTCCCCTCTGCTGACAGCCGGGAGGGGGGGCTTAGTGAAAGTGAATATGATTCATAACATCAGGGAGCAGGAGGTGATGAAGTGAGCTGGTGTCCCTGTGGACTCAGGGTGAGCAAGGCCTGACCTGCTCAGTCAAGGGTGAAATTGAAAATGTTTTTCATAAACGCTGTTTTGTTCTGAAGCATCAAAGAGAGAGAGCTTGGTGGAACAATGGGAGTCTGCCAGAGTACAGCAGGAGTACCTGGAGGAACAATGGGAGTCTGCCAGAGTACAGTGGGAGTACCTGGAGGAACAATGGCAGCATGTGTCCTGCAGGAAGAAAGCTGAGTCCTTGGGAGAACAAAGGGAGCACCCAGTTTAAAACACAATTGGCTTGCTCAAGAAATCTAACCTTCAAGGCCCACAGCTTGGCTTGTTCATCCAAAGCAGCATAGGCAAAAGCAGAAAACAAAGGGACTTCACAGTGCTTTCATTGCAGTCCCGGGCTGAGATCTACCCCCGTAACAGTTTAATATGTTACATGCTTTGTGAGAGACGACTACCTGCCCTTCAAATGGGGAGGCAAGATGATCTTGAGTGTTTTTTCCATCTCCAACGTCTATGTGCCCAAGGTGGTGGGGCTGATATTAGCCAACAGCCAGCATCCTAAAGCTATCACTAATGCAATATCCCTACCTGGTCTTCCCTGGTCTAGGAGCCCATTGGTGGTTCTCTTAGGGACTGAACCCATAAAAGTCATGGAACAGGTCCTCAAGGAATCAATTCTGAACCACTTAAAAGAGGGGAAAGTGATCAGGAACAGTCAGCATGGATTCACCAAGGGCAAATCATGCCTGACTAACCTAATTGCCTTCTATGATGAGATAACCGGCTCTGTGGATGAGGGGAAAGCAGTGGATGTGCTATTTCTGGACTTTAGCAAAGCTTTTGATACGGTCTCCCACAGTATTCTTGCCAGCAAGTTAAAGAAGTATGGGCTGGATGAATGGACGGTAAGGTGGATAGAAAACTGGCTAGATGGTCGGGCTCAACGGGTAGTGATCAATGGTTCCATGTCTAGTTGGCAGCTGGTATCAAGTGGAGTGCCCCAAGGGTCGGTGCTGGGGCCGGTTTTGTTCAATATCTTCATTAACGATCTGGAGGATGGTGTGGACTGCACCCTTAGCAAGTTTGCAGATGACACTAAACTGGGAGGGTTGATACGCTGGAGGGTAGGGATAGGATACAGAGGGACCTAGACAAATTAGAGGATTGGGCCAAAAGAAATATGATGCGGTTCAACAAGGACAAGTGCAGAGTCCTGCACTTAGGACGGAAGAATCCCATGCACTGCTACAGACTAGGGACCAAATGGCTGGGCAGCAGTTCTGCAGAAAAGGACCTAGGGGTTACGGTGGACGAAAAGCTGAATATGAGTCAACAGTGTGCCCTTGTTGCCAAGAAGGCTAATGGCATTTTGGGTTGTATAAGTAGGGGCATTTCCAGCAGATGGAGGGATGTGATCATTCCCCTCTATTCAGCATTGGTGAGGCCTCATCTGGAGTACTGTGTCCAGTTTTGGGCCCCACACTACAAGAAAGATGTGGATAAATTGGAGACAGTCCAGCGGAGGGCAACAAAAATGATTAGGGGGCTGGAGCACATGACTTATGAGGAGAGGCTGAGGGAACTGGGATTGTTTAGCCTGCAGAAGAGAAGAATGAGGGGGGATTTGATAGCTGCTTTCAACTACCTGAAAGGGGGTTCCAAAGAGGATGGATCTAGACTCTTCTCAGTGGTAGAAGATGACAGAACAAGGAGTAATGGTCTCAAGTTGCAGAGGGGGAGGTTTAGGTTGGACATTAGGAAAAACTTTTTCATTAGTAGGGTGGTGAAGAACTGGAATGGGTTACCTAGGGAGGTGGTGGAATCTCCTTCCTTAGAGGTTTTTAAGGTCAGGCTTGACAAAGCCCTGGCTGGGATGATTTAGCTGGGTTTGGTCCTGCTTTGAGCAGGGGGTTGGACTAGATGACCTCCTGAGGTCCCTTCCAACCCTGAGATTCTATGATTCTAAGTCCAGAGCCCCCTCAGCTCCCCCTGATTTCAGACTGAAGTCTGTGGCAGTTGACGGGGTTCAGCATGACAAGTGGGTGAAATTTTTCACTCACGTAGCTTAATCACTGAAAAATGCTGTTTCAATCTACCTGAAACTATTCATTAATTTGACCCAATTAGTTTTGGTTGGAGAAAACTTTTTCCAGGCCAGCAAATAGAGTGTGTGTGTGTGTGTCCATTCTCCCCTCCCCACTTTGGAGGACAGAGGTTTGAATCCCCACTCTGGAGCAGGGACTTGAACCCAATTGTCCCTCCTCCCAGGTGAGCATCCTAACCCCCAGGTGACTGGTTGTTCTGGGGTGGGCTGCTCTCTCTCTGCCTGGTTCAGAGGAGAGATTTGAATCCACATCTCCTACCTCTCAGGTAAGTGCTTTAATCACCAGGCTATAGTCATGCTCACTCGCTCTGGCCTACTGAACAGTTAAGTATTTATACAAAGCGGAACAGTTTCAACAGGAGAGATTGAGAGCAATGCACCCCAGACTAGCCTGTAGCCTTCTCACTGGGGAGCGGGGAAGCTCTGAGTTCAAGTCCCTGCTCTGGAGTGAGGATTAAACCTGGGTCACAGGCCATGTCACTGTGTCTTCTCTGCTATTGTTACGCTAGCGAGATGAAAGCATCCTCAATTACACCTTAATTTGGGGTGTAGACATACCTGAAATGTGTAGTTAGAGGACTGGATTTTCCCCAGTCCCTTGTTTGCCTCCCCTGAGGACAATGTGTGTGCAATGATGGGCACTTAAAATATCTGAGATTCACGTTCTCTCCTCATAAAATAGGGGGTGGGATTTTCAAAGGAGAGCTTATGGGAGTTAGGCATGTCCTGCTCCTATTGACCTTCATGCCTAGCTCCCTTATGCTTCTTTGAAAATCCCAGGTTAAATATGCAGCTGAGGGCAAAGCCTCACAAGCCTGTACAGGGAGCAAGCTCAGCACTTTGGTGCTACAGGGAAGCAGCTCTTCCCTTTAAAGCCATGACAGACTGAGTTTAAAATCTACAACGGGAGGAGGATGGGATCAGAGGGCTGCAGTGCCAGCCAAGTCGGCACCTTGATCCTACATGGTAGGAACTGTCACTGGTAATATCCTGCAGGGAGACAGGAAGCTTCTGCTCAGAATCCAGGAGAGCGTTATGAAGATTTTGGGTATCTTGCACCTTACAAGAGAAGGTGTTCTCAGCCAAATGGAGCGGTTGGTATCAGCTAGGATGGTTCTGAGGGACAGGAGGGTGAGAGATAGAGACACTAAAATCATCCTACAACTTCAGAAAAGTATGGACATGGGAAGTGCAGCACAAAATGTCCCTGTGAGAGCTGAGGATGCCCCAGACAGGTACTCCGAGATTCTGGTGAGTTTACATCTGGACTAAGGACTTGCAGCTGCATCCTTTGGAAGGGAACTGGCACTTCCTGAGCTGCAAATGTCTAATGTATCTGTGTTTGGGTTCTGGGGTGGCGTCAGGCTCTTATACTTACCGTAATCTTATCCAAGAGAAATCTAATGAACCGAGAATTGAGCAGTAAGGATCAGCTATACAAGGAATGAAAAACAAACCCAGACCATGTAAGTGTGAGCTGCGCCGATGGTGCCTCTTGAACCCGTGTCCTGTTATTGTTAGTGTGGAACACAGAGGCCTGAGCCAATGAAAATAAGGAAGGCATCCTGAGAGAGACAGATTTTTATCTTTTGAGATTTGTCGTGACCTTTCCTAGACTATAATAAATAAAACTGACTAGGGAATTGGCAAGTGCCCTATAACATGTAGTCCTGGTGGCAGGACTTGGCAGAATGTTCTGCTTAGCAATGTATTCTGTTTAGCTTTAAATGCCTATTTCAGAGGCATGTTAAAGGACTGAGCTGTGGTAGGTGCTGAAGCTGCCTTCTGTAGGACAGAGGCACTGCATTTAGTGCGTGCATGTGTCTGTTGCTTCTGATCCTGGATGGAGAAGGTTGCTTAGGCTCTATGCTGATTCTGCCTTTAAAACTGAGCCAGAAACAAAAACTAATGAACAAACCAATAGTTTTCCCAGTGGTCTGAAAGCTGGTGGGGAGGAGACCCTCCAGCCCCTGTGGCTGAGTCCAGTCCTCAAAATTATTGAAAGTCGCAGGTGCTCAGCAGCTCTGAGGATTAAACAAAACTCCACCATTATTGTTTCCTGCCTTCATTCCTTCCAAACAGCCCTTCCCTTGCTGCACAATGGACACCAGTGATATTAAATCACTCAGTCATTTGGAAAACTTGGCTCATAGCAAGCAGCACGAATTGTAGCTTTGAGACTTGCTAGCTTTTGGATGAATTCCTGCCACATCCCATCTTATGTTAAATATTGGCATAAGTAAGAGTGTGCCTAATCTGTCTGGTCCTAGACATGGCGGCTGGGGTTCTGATACATATGGATCTTTATAAAGAGGGCTGGGAATCATATAATGAAATAGTGGAGCAGTTTCTTGATGCTAATTGTGTATTATCCCTTTTGAGCCATAAATGACCTTGTGGACTGTTGTGTGTACTTACAGTACCACTAAAGCCAAAGAAGGAGAGTTATATGGCAATTGCAGCTAACTCATGAAGACATTTGTCTCCAATACCACTGTTCCAGTGAAAAGATTTCTGGTCCCATCCACAGAATAAGCAATTTGTAAAGTCAGTAGATGTTTCTGGCAGAATTGAAAAGTTTGAACCAGCATTGTGAATCAGGAGCAAACTTGGATGATGCTCTGGGTCACTTGGGTGTGCCCACAAACATGAATCCAGACAGAAATGCTTGCCATTGGAGATTTGATCTTGTGTTTTCCTGAAGTGTGGATTTGCTGTGTCAATGGAAACTGCAACAGAAGAAATGGAAGAGAAACTGGTCAACTTTTTAGCTACATACAGAAGTGCTCCACACAGCAGCACTGTCTAAGCACCATCTGTCTTATTTTTTGGGTGAACACTTCATTCTTGAATGGATTGCCTCAAACCAAAGATCCGTTTGTAAGAAACAAGTAAAACAAGCTGCCAGTTGGCCACATAGCATCCTATGGAAATTGTACACGGCCACTGTGGACAGGAGACTTTCATGGAGTCCAAAAATGGTCACAGTTAAGTTCCATGCTACACACAGTAAGTCATGTTGACCAAGCCCTATGCAGACACACAGATCAGTTTGAATGGCGGAGCCACTACCTACTCCAGCAGTGCCCAACCTACAGCCTGCGGGCTGTATATGGCCCACCTGAGCATTTCATAAGGCTTCACCATAATATACTAATGGACGAGTCATTAGCATTTTGTCATGTTTACATCACTTTAGTTTACACAAGTGTGTAAATAGACTGTCTATGTACAGTGTTGTCTATCTAAATACATATGAAACAAGCTGAACTTAAAATATAAATCAATAGAGGTCACTTTAAATCTTATTAAAATATGTAGACTCTGTTTGGCCCACACAAGGTTGTGCTTAGGTTTATGTGGCCCTCTAGTGAAATAAGATTGGTCACCACTGACCTGTTCTAACCAAACTGTTGTTATAGAGACTCCTTTTTTAACCATCTGCAGGACTGGGTGTGGAGTTATAAGTGAGACATCCGGTGCCTTTTACTGACTCTCCCTTGTGTCGGGAAGGGGAGCAACAACTAATGACACATTCCTGAACTGCCACCAATTGCTATTCTCTTGACACTGCAGCAAGAGCAGATGATCCTTGGGAAGAGACGTGCTGCTTTCACGTTAAATCAGCAGGGCTCCTTAGCCACCCAACCCAGAGAAGGTGCATCTAGGTAGACCCTACAGTGAGGCTCTGGGGGGCAATATGTTCGGAGAACAAGCATTACTGTGGGCAAGTAACCCCCACACACCTCTTTGAGTACAATAGCCTGGAACATGTTGGAAAACTCCTCTGTATTTTGGGAAGCTGAAGACCTCATTGTGATGGGTAATCAAACGATGCTGCATTGGCTGTGAAACTACAGACACCGGTATGTTAACAAGTAAGTTCAGATGTTCGGCTGCATCCACATATGTCTATACAGCCCACTCCTCACCCAAGTTCAGCCCTAGCACAAATGACCTCCCTTTCCAGTGATGATAATGAGAGTGTAACCCCAGAGCTGAACTGGGATCTTCATGTCCAGCTTTATACCTAGGGGCCTAGTGCTAAAGGTGCTGAGCATCTCCTGTAAGGTGCCCTCAGCATCAGAGACTGATTTTGATGGGAGATGAGGGTGTTTCATGCCTGCCAGAGGGGTGCTCACATCTTGCAGCAACACACTCTTGGCTCCTTCATTACTAAGGTGCTTATCATTTGGGATTGGCACAATACTGTAGGTATTCCCTGCCTTTCTCTAAATCCCTTCTGAAGACATTAACAGAAGGGGGGAGGGGGAGAACATCAACCCCTCCCAGAGACCCTTCTACCCTCCTTTACTTCCAACAGAAGACCATGCTAAAGGTTGCATAAAAAAATTCTCTTCTCCCATCACTAATAACTCAACACCATAAACAAAATCTAAGGCCAGCTGCTTGTCCTACAGCTGTGTCTTTATGAATTCATCAGACCCAACATCTTGATTTCCTTCCAGAGGAAATACATAGTCATATCTCTCATTTGCACTAAAACCTTTCAAGCTGCAGAACTAACCAATGCAGCATACGTGTGTGTAATCAAAAGCCAGGGTCTTGTGTTCTTTAAATCTGCCCCAACTCTGTGGGCAGCAGTTGTCTAAAAGGCAGTTTTCAGCTGGCTGCTGTCTCTTAACACCTGCTCCCCAAGGAGTTTCCTTTCCATACTGATTCCTGTGTTTTAAAATAATGTCAAAACTTAGCACTTTCCACAAAACGAGATCCAGACAGCATAGCCTGTGTTATCAGAGATCCCCAGGATGATTGCACCTCCCATGATATTAATGCTGCATGGCCTTCTTGATGATCATCAGAAACAATCTCACAGTAAGATTTCACTGTACCACTCAAGTGTGAGATGCCATGTCTGCATGTTGATATCGCCTTCTGTTTCATTTCCCCCCATGGGGATCTTCAATTCACCTTTCACTCTGGAAAATGGTGTATTCAGCATGGAACCCTTGCAATGTCAGATTAACTTTCTCTTCCCTTCAAACCCTGGGTCAAGCTGCTCTGGCTTTTGGGCCTGCAGGTCTGTAAAACGCAGAGAGCTCAGAACCAGTGAGGCTAAATGTTGAGGGCCTGGATCTCATTTACATTAAGGCCTTTTTATGAATCAGGCCCTGATAGAAGTGCTACTCTGCCCTCAGTACAGCCATGTTCTGCCTGTCTAAGAATGGAGATCCCTAGGTGTTTAGCAATGCATTTGTTGTTTTTCCATTTGGTCCAGTGCTCTGTGTGTCAGATATCTCAGTGTTAAACTGTGTGTCCCTGTTTTTCTTCCTGAATAGACACAGCTGCTGACATCACCTTCAAGATGAGGAAACAGGTTCCTGTGCATCTTTCAAGATCCACAGCCTTTGACTTCCCCTTGCTTCTACGCATCCTAAGGTAGATAGAAGCTGCCTTATGTAGTTCTTTGCTGATTTTTGGTCAGTGCTGCAGTTAGGGATGCAATGGCTTTCCAGCAGGTCAAACCTGACTTCCCCCCCCCCACCCCATTCCCCACCTGGATATTTGCACAAGGAAAATGAACACAGGACATAGCCTCAACACAATCAAACAACATAGAGCTGGGACATACAGCTCTGTGCTATGAACATACCATGGCAGGGAGCTCTCTGCTATGTCTTTATGCCTCTCAAAGACTTCATACTAGTGAAAACTGTCCAGTAACTCAGACTCACCCATGAACCCCATTCCCCTTGTTGGGACCTGTGTGTCAGCCCAAGCCATGAACTCCCTCCCCAGGCTTTTGGGTTTTTCAGATCCTTGATGTGACGCCAATGTTGTATTTGGCAGAGCATTTATCACTGGCTAGCGTTTGCTTGTTCTTCTCTGGTGCTCAGTGAGAAGATGGGCATGCCATCTGTGTCTCCCAAAATAGATTGCCTCAAACGGGATGGTGAGAGAGGAGTGCCCCATGTGTCATAAGGAAGCTTTTGTTATGAAGATCTAACACTGCAGTCCCAGGCTCTGCCAGCTGTGGAGAGGAACAGATGGAGAAGGAATATAAAAATAGATCTAAGCAGGCTCACTCAGCTACTTTTCCTCGCTTGCTCAAAGTGGAATCTCAGAGGTTCTCTGCTTAAATGAGCAAAGTGGAGAGCTGGGTGGTGTGCAGCTCGCTATCTGAAGCACATTCAGCCCTTGTTGAACTCAGGGACGCCATCTCTATAAAGGCCTGTCCACACCACAGCTGACACATTGAACAATCCTGTTTGCTCACAGCTGCTGTGAGCACATTCCAGCTCAGCTTCCCCGGTGCAGCATGGACAGCTGTGGTGGTTTTCCCCCAGAGACTCCATTACTAAACTGTGCTATATCCTACCTGTGTGGCAGTGGGGTTAGACTGCAGCATGGATCTCAGAATGATAACTTAATGCACAACAGTTAGGAAAACAGTGTTAGTTCCCTACTAAAGACCGTTGATGCTAGTGTGCTTTCAGCCACAACATGGGCACAGTTTTAGACAGTTAAATTAGAATCAGTGTTCATTATTTAAACATATCTGGGAAAAGCAGTGGGGACTGGTGAAAATGTTCACAAATCCTCAATGTTTCTTGAGTTTTAGCACAAGCTGTTCTTCAAAAACTTAATTGCAGAAAGTGCAGTAATTTGTTGTTCTCAAGTTTAAAGAGTTTGTCATCTAATCAAGGAACAGAAATAATAGTACATGAATAAAGATTAGCAAATGGAGTTAGTGAGCTGAAAATTGTTCCTCCAAATGATCTGGGGAATATTTACAAATAACTACTGTGTTCTTGGAGCTTAGGATCTGTTCATGAACAGAAACAAGGGCTAAAGCCTACATTTTCAAAAGTGACTACTCGTTTCAGGTTCCTGGATTTTTGAGGGCCCAGAGCCACACACCCTCTGGAAATCAGGCCCTTTTGAGATTTCTCAGGTAGGGCACTCAAAATCATTAGTCAGTTTTGAAAATCTAGCCCTTAATTCACAGTAACTAATCCACCCTTCTAATAATAGTGACTTTCGACCTTTCTCCTTGGGATCCCAGTAAGGTCTCAGATAGTAGAAAAGTGTCAGCAAAGGAAGGGGTCACTATGAAAACATCTGGGAAAGGAAAGTGATGTAATAGACGCCACAGACCATGTGTAGCTATCCTGGAGAAAAAAAATGTCATTGGTCTATGCTGGCCTTGTCACGTGGCCACCAAATACAGACTTAAAGTAGCCAAGAACAAGCATGTTCTTTAAGAGTAATAGGGAGGGGTACTTTCACTTTCTCTTATCTCCCCCTATTCCCTCTCTGAGGGTATTAACAAGGGTGAAAGCAGAAAGAGGTGATGGAGATTGGCAGCAGCAGCGTTTGGAAGATGAGATGACACCGTGGCCCAGAAAGCGTATGTCTAGGTAGAACAGTGTCCCCTGCTTCTAGCTTGGCATCCACACTCTATCATCTCCCGTTAACTGAATAAGGATCAGATGGACATTTCCTGACTGTATTTTCATAATGCGTTAATTTGATACATTCTGAGCATCTTCCTGTAGCAAATGTTCCTGAAGGTAATTGAATGTGAAGGCAGGGAGGGGATGGTAGGGAAAGTAGAGAGCTGGGCAGATCTGCATAAAGGAGAGAGGGGGATAGAGAACTAAATTTTGGCATAAATTAGTGGAGAGGTGTGTGTTGTCCCCTTATACCAGATCTTGACAGTGGGTGCTGTCACTCTTTTTTCTGTCCTTTTTCTCTCTTGTTTTTTCTGTTTTCTTCTTCTTTACATTGTGTTTTGCCGCCTTTTGTCCTCTTCCCTCTCCCCATTCTCCCACTTCCCAGAAAGCTTCATGCTATGGGAGATGAGGGTGTCTGTGGAAGTTGCCCAAGGCTGGGCTGAGCAGAGGAGAGAAGCTTGAGCTAGCTGGGTGCTGCTGGAGCCTGCACACCTGGACATGTGAGCTGACTCCACAGCTGCTTTTCTTAAGGATCATAGTGGGAGCAGAGTGGGAAGATGCATGGTTTTACCTGCAGATTCAGCAGCATGTTTGCAGTGAGTGAGCATGCGTATGTAGGGCAGGATCAGGGAGCCTGCAACTTCCCCTCCCATGCTGTTCCAGTCTACTCCCAGTGGAGAGTGGAGAGAGAAGACCTGAATGGAGAGAAATGGGGTCACAGACGGACCTGAACGGAAAGCAGAGAGAATGAGAACAGGGAGCACAGACATGGAGGATGTCATCTTTGAGTCAGGCTGGTCTGGGTACGTTTCTACTTGTTTGGTGCTCCTCTTGGTGCTTTGAGCTTCCTAATTCATCCCAGCTGAGGTCAAATGTCAAGGTTTGACTTGGTCACCACCGTTTGCTTTGTACTAGAATGGCGCCTTCCGTCCAAAGAGCTCAGTGTGTTTCACAGATAGCAACTAAGCCTTGCTGATGCTCCCAGGAGAGAGAACTACCCCCCGTTGTGGCAGAGATGGACATAGAACCCAGAGTGCCTGATTCTCACTCTTGTGCTTTAAGCACAGCAATGATAGTTGTGTTCCTGTTAACTCTTTAATGTACAAGGTCTGATAGTCCCCAACATCCCACCCACATTCTCTGTATTCACAGGTCTGCTCTCCTGTCCATTCCACTTCCTTGTCACCTTCCCCTCTGCCCCCAATCTTTCTTGCATTCCACCCTGAAGAGCTTCTCCTCTGACACTTTTTATAGCTTGTCAGTCGCTGCTTACAAGTTCCTTTTTTACATGCCCACCGCCATGCCCTCTCCTCTCCACAGCATCATTCTCACTTGCTCCTTCAGGATTTTTTGCCAGTTGTCATCTCTGCCTTCCATTCCAGCTGCTCAAACCACAGCTGTGCCTGTCCTGTCAGCACATGACAGCATCAATGGAACCTTGTTTGAAAATTTGATCCTGAACATGAATGATCAGGAACACGAGACAAGAATGAGACTTACTCCCATGAGGCCTCTAGGTGCTACCACAATATAAATGTTTAATTCATTTTCCTTCTTACACACCCAGTTGGGTTTAACCTGTGAAGAATCCATAGGCCACACACAAACACGCCCCAGATCATACTTGTATAGACTAAGACACAGACACTAGTGCACAAAATCCAGCCCAAGTAGAGTTTGTGTATTTAAAACCCCCAAGGCTTCTTTTTTCAGAGGAACATGAATTATGGTAAAAAAGTTGGTCATGGGGGGGACCTGAGACAGAGGGAGATCAGCTCATCACTCCTGTGCAGGTTACTCTGTTCCTCTGTTTAATGCCTTATTTCTGAACAGTTTAAAACCACCGTTAGCTCCTTTCTCTGAAGCCTCCAGTACACCATGTGGTGCCGGAGTCAGAATGCCAGACTAGAGAACTATGCATCTGTTCAGCGAGGGCAAATTCTATGTCCTTTTGGCAGGGCTCCTTCAGATAGAAATGTCTTGTAGGATTTCACAAAAGGTCAGGAGTGGTGTTAGTGGAACATTCCCTCTGACCAACGCCTGCCACCAGGAACCCTCCACCCCAGACCCTCCTGGGCTCAGCCTGCTTCTCTCTGAGTCCTGAAGGAGGAGAACTACTGGTCTGCACAAAGCTGCATTCCCCTGGTCCTGACTCTTATTTTAAGTTATCTTCAGGAATCTTTTCCTTATGTAAACAGAGCCATGAAACAGACTCTTAACTTGCTAGAAGGTGCTCTCATTTGGATACTTACCAATCATCCTTCCATCTGCAGCAGTGAGTCTGCCACTGCTTTGA
Source organism: Mauremys reevesii (assembly GCF_016161935.1). Lineage (NCBI taxonomy): Eukaryota > Metazoa > Chordata > Testudines > Geoemydidae > Mauremys > Mauremys reevesii. The sequence goes on along the minus strand of NC_052640.1, from coordinate 20,342,928 downwards.
TGTGCCTGTTTGATGTGCATTGTCAGGAACAGCGGAAAAGAGCTGTCTGAACCTGCCCTGGCTTTTCCTGCGGGGGATTTTCAAAAATCCCTACGTGATTTAGGAGCACAAATCCCATTGACATAGGCACATTTGAAAACCTAATGCCCCCACTTTGCTCTGAACATCGGGCCCTTTGAGATTCCTAGCCAGTCATTGTGGCCTCACTTGTCTGAGTTTAACTGAAAATTTAGAAAATGTTCCCTCTAATTCAACTGGTCAGCCTCTCCCGGTGGCACTTACAATATCCTAAGGGGTGAGCTGTTCTCCCCCATTGTCTTTGGAAGGCCAGTGCATCCTTTCTCCCAAAGAGGAAGGTGGCAAGGTAAACATGCAGCTACCTCAATGAGAGCTTCCCCCTTAATTCTGGTCTCAGTCGTGGGCAGTTTTTCCAGATCTTTCTCTGGCAAGGCAGGACTCTGGGGCATGATCAGTGAGAAGTTTCCAATCTCTCCTTTAACACATTCAAATCTCTCTCACTTAGGCTGGGCCTCTGCAGTCTAAGTAGGTCTGAGATCAAAAGGGCCTTCGCCACAGCTTCCTGACACCTGCTGTGACTCTGCTCACTTACCTTGCAGCTCATAAAGGTGCCATTTTCTTCACCTCAGTACAGTTGCTAACATGTCACAACATGCACAGGTTGTGCTATTTTTACCTGGAGGCTCAAGAGACCCAAAGGGCTGATTATTAAATAGGGTAAATCCCTAATAGGTCTGGCACTGGATGGTTTTCAGGGCCTTTCCCCATCTTTTGTCATGGACTGGACAATAAGGTGTCACTGCAGGACAGTCCGATACATAAATAGAAAACGCCAGATTCCAGTCCTGTAAATGGGTCTGAGAAAAATGCCCTGGGTTCTTTCATGTGGCCGATTGTTGCTGAACTAATAAAGAGAGGAAGTCTTTACTGGTTAATCCAAGCTGTGTGTGTAAGAAGGGAAGGAAATGTATTAACCACTTATATTGTGGTAGTACCTCAAGGCCTCAACAGTCTCGGTTCCCATAGTGCCAGGTGTGGCATAAACACACAGTAAAAGAGCTTACAGTATAGAGACCAGACACGGTCGCTGAGATAGACAAGCAGCAGGAGGGATGCAGGAGTACAAGTAACAAGTGCTGGGATGGGTACAGTTCATACCCAGTCAGAAGCAGTAATTCGCTGTATGCATTACGGAAGGTGTGAGCTCTGAGGAGGGACTTGGGGGAAGATAAGGTGGAGGCTTTGTGGATTTTGACTGGGAATGTGGGAGCAGCCAAAGAAGTGATTTGAAGCTGGCAGAGCAAAGGCAGGCGTTAGCCTTGTGGTGGGATGGGAAGATAGGGCAGGGCTAAACTGTGGACGGCACTGAAAGTCTGGACAAGAAGTTTGTGTTTGATGCACTAGAAGAAAGGGAGCCAATGAAGGGACGTAGGGTAGGGTTATCAAAAGGGCTCATCCTTGGCCTAACTCGAGTCCCACTGACGTCCATAGTAAAACATGCGTTGATTTCAATGGGAGCAGAGTTAGGCCAACAGTGAGCACTTTTGAAAATCCCACCTTTAAAGAACTTGTACATCCATCACTGACCGCTCCCCTGAATTGCTCTGCCAGGAGGATTTCATGGGCTTCTAATGCGTCAGAAACCTAACACTGAGTGGCTCTGACATCCTGAGGATGTATGAGCTGCAGCTTTGACAAATGGAGAGATCCTGTAGAAAGGCCATGTGGGTATATTTATCATTGGATTTAAAAAAAAAATGTCCCTCACCCCCAAGGCTGAATACTACATAAATAGTCAATGTGTTTGATGCAATCAGTAAACTGTGTGCAACACTATATTCATGTACATGGTGCTGACAGTTGTGATGAATTACACTGCCACGTGATACACAACATTTACAGGCACCTTTGATTTCCTCCCCTAGGCACTGACCTCTATTCCATCTCCCCTGGAATTTATTCTAGCATTCCAAAACTCTCTGACCAGATTCAAACAGATGCTATTTTAAAATGAATTAAAGGGTTCTTTCTTTCTCTCCCAGCAGTGAATTTCTACCCCCATCTCTACTTCTCTCCCTTATCTAAAGCATTGCACAGCGCTGCGGTGCAGGATGGGTCTTTCAGTCTTGGTCCACTAATTCAAAGTCTGATATCTTGTGATTCATCAGGGGTAGAAATGTGCTTTTTATACCCTTAGTCAGGAATTCACCCCTTTCAATGATCTAAGACTTTTTTGCTTCAAGCCTCAGTAGGGCACAACATTTCTAATTCAAAACTGAAGTATCATGCAAATAAAACTATTCTGTATAGTTTTTTGAGATTACTGTACTACCATAGAGGGCTTGTTTATACTGGAAAATTCAATTGTGTTAGAAAGCAGTCTTGAGGAACTCTGATAACATGTTAAACACTCAGAATAGACTAAGACAATAGGGTTAACCATGACCAGCTGACATGATGTTAAATATGAGTTTCTGTCTAAACTGAGGACTAAATCATATTTCACCTTATTTTAGTTGCCAAAGTTCCTCATGATCAACATGATGTAATTTTCTAGTATTGACCAGCCCTTTGTTATGAAAAATATTCTACAGAAGACTAGAAAATGTGGGCCTACATCAAAACATGAAGGGGGTGAATGAACACTGCAAATAGGATGGCTGGATTATAATCGTTATAATTTTTTTCCCAAGGCCTGTATCTGGATGTACAGTAATGAAGCGAGCCGAACAGTGATGGAGAGGAAAAATAGTACCGTGTATAAGAACTGAGGCTGGGTATGAGCTGAGCTGCAGAGCACTGCGAGATGCATTCTGGCATCCCCGAACACCACCACCACCAACGTTGCTGATTTGCTGTCTTAGGAATTGTTGCTTGTGGGCAGCGGCTATTCAGTGTAAAACATGTTGGCTGTCCCAAAGCTGGATTCCCAGACACAGCCAGCTACAGGATCATCTGTAAATGATAATCCATTAGCCTCTCTCTCCACTACTATCCCTGCACTGGGAGCTGCCAATAGTAAACTGTTTCCCTTGCCACTGGTTTCTGCTAATTCATTAACTTCCCATGCTCACCCGTTAGATGCACGTTTGTTAACTTTTACCCATCACATCCCACTCTCTGGGGGAACCATGTGATCCCTTGCCTGTCAGGGCCATGAAAAATTCCATCTGGAGTGAGTCCAGCAGCAGAGACCAGCAGCTCTGTCCTCTTGGGACATTCCAGCCTCTTGGTCCTCCTGGCAGAAGCTGTGTGTGTGCATGTGTCTGCTTCTCCACCCCCACCCTCTGGCTCTGAGCATCAGCTGGTGCTCTGCCAGTGAAGTGATGTGTTGGGGTGAGGTGGGAGAACTGGGCTTGTGTGTAGAGGGGTTGTTTTTGTCCTTCAATGACTGTCTAATTATGTCAGAAGAAGGCTCCCCTCCACCCCTGCCTCTGAGCCCAGGCTGGCTTCATGGGAGCATGAGGAAGATGATTTATGTTACTCAGTGGCTGGAGCTGAGCTGATGCTGCTAGTTCTCATTATGCTGGGGCCAGGAAGAGTTTAATTTAATGTCAATGTGTTTGTGGGTGGAGACATGGTCAACTGTCAGTTCCCTAATGTGGAAGGCAGGATAGGAAAGTGTGGCGAAGTGGACAGACCCACTTATGAGTTTAAGTGGCTTTGTCTGAATGATCTCCTCTTCTGACACCAGCTGCATCATTGTCATTTGGTGCAGGGGCAAAGAGAATTCCACAAACAAGGAATGATCTGTCAAGCCCAGCTTCAGGGTCAGGGAAGCCAGCCAGGAATGTTCTCTCTCACACCACCCAGGGGGACAGTGTGGTTTCACAGGGAAAATAAAGGTGACCATTACCCCAATTTAAAAGTCATTGCCCTGAGTCAGGGTCATTTTCCAAGATTCTGTGCAATTGAGGCGGCAGTTCTGGAATATAGTTTCCAATCCTGATGGGAGGGATAGGGCGAGACCTTGAAATAATGCAGTGTTAGCAAATGGCCATCTGAAAAGATAGAGCAGCAGGAAATGTTCTTCCATAGGCTTCGAGCCAACTAGTATTATTCATAAGATTTTATACATACATGAGAAATAACATAAATGTGACCTACTTAGTCAGACAGCTTGGCATCGAATGACCAGAGTATCGCCTCTTAAGGCACGAGCACAAGACATTGCATAGTGTGAGAAGTCACCTGTGCACCTTGAGATACAAGATCACCCAGCTGGTTGTCTATAGGCAGAGGATCTTCCCCAAGGGGAAGGGGTGGCAGTGCCTGTTGGATGCTGGGCTTTCTTTGCCTGTGACTAGGGCTGTCTCTTTCCAGTACGATTGATGTCTTAACAGCTCTTGAGGGAGGGAGGAAGGACATGTTCAACCTAATGGGATAATGGAATAATATGCAGAGCATTTCAGCATTGAGACAGGCCAGCTGGTGGCTACAACCATAAATAACCAAAGGAAAACAAAGTTATATGTCTCAGGAAGCAGCGTGCGTGTGTGTGTGTGTGTGTGTGTGATTTGTATATAAAGAACAAAACCCATTCTATTCAGCCATATCAGGGATGTCAAACTCATTCTGTGGAGAAGACCAAATTCCATCTTTAATGATGATCTCAGCTGCAGGCTATAAATTTAGGGCTATATTCCCCTCTGGACCCACAGCAGAATTCCCACTGATGGCAATGGGAAGTCTGCACAAAGATCAAGGGTAGAATCTAGTTAGCAACTAAACCTTTAGTTATTATCATCCTTAATCATTTATTCAGAACCTTACTGGCACCTTAAGTATCATTCGAAAATAGCCCTGGGCCTAAAGAGGAGGATCTCTGGCTTGTGTTTCTCTCTGTCCCCATTCTCTTTTCTGTGCTTCTATTTCCCTTCATCTTTTTGTGTCTCCTCTTTTTTTCCCTCTGCAGCTAGTTCCAGTTCCTGTCCCCATAGGCCTCCTTCCAAAAATGAAGCAATTAATGCTGGCATTTGAAAGTGTCGTCATCAGCTTTTAGAGTTAGCACCCTGGTGAGATTTCTGGGTTGGGGAATTCACTCCTCCCAGTCGATTTGTTTCAGGTTGTCGACTGACTCAGGCAGACAACACTGCATTAGTTACACTTGGGTCATGTTTGGAAGGTTGTCTTTGGAACCCTGAGGGCTAGAAACTTTTCTCTTTAAATGAAAGCTGAGGTCCTGGAGGTCACATAGATACAGCTGGTGTCTGAATGCTTTATCCTCTGGGCAATATGAGTCTCTCATGGTTTTATCAGCCCAGGGCCCCATGTATAGTTCCTTCAGATAACATGCCGGCTCTTGGGTGGTGACTGTAACTGATTTTAGCTTACTGCTCTAACTGGCCAGATTCCAGTCTCAGCTGCATGGCATACATATTAAATAACTCTAAATTTACACCTCTGTAGTTGAGACCACAATCTGGAACAATGACAAGAAATTAGCGACAACACCAATGATATAAGATGCCATGTCCCAGCCCAGGACCACAGAGAGGCCAATCTCACCCTTTTCCCCTTTCCATGCTGCTTGTTGGCTATAGGCTCATTCTCCTGGGTCTCATTTCCCCCTGGTTAGCTCATGTCCTTACAAGCTGGCAGCCGTTCTCATGTGCTGGGGCATAAGCGTGGGGAGAGTCACACTTTCACAAATGGAGTTTCCTTTCCTGTTCCTCATTTACCTTTCAATTTAGCAACATGTGTGGCTTTCATTTGAAGAATCGGCTTTGGGTAAAAGGTACGTTGATGGAATTCGCTCTGTTGAAGTTATTTCTGTCACTAAGAGAGATGGAAGGAAGTCAGCATTACACACGTTTGGCCTTGGAAGGTTCTGAGAAGCCTCTAAACTTTTGGCTGAGAATTGGCCCTCTCCCTTTTATCTAAAAGCTTTTTGCTTTCCTGTTAAGTTAATTAAGCTTCTATTTTGTCTTCCTTGTACCATGTTGCCAGCCCCTAGCCTTTTCATCAGGACATGGGTTCAATAAGCATCATTTACAATGTCAAGCTTAGGTTACTACTGTTTGTTTTCAGAATTCAGTCTGTCTGTTCAATTCCACGTGTTACTGTGGAGCCAGCAATATTAGCCTTAAGAAACTGAAGGAAAACCTCACTGGGATTAGCGAACATCCCTCACATAAGAATTGCTTTTAAAAAAGCTATCACGCTCAGTGTTTCTTCCACGTCTCCTAACGTAACAGAGAAGGTATGGTCTAGTGGTAATAGCCAGAAAATTAAGAGTCAGGGCTCCTGCAGTTTTGGACGTAAACTCCATGGAGTTTGAGAGATTCATGAGAGTTGAACAGTTAAGAGTGGATGACTCTGGGGAGGTTTTTTAATCTAAGTGATTGAGAGGAGTCTGCAAAATGTTGCATCTTCCTGCAGGTCCATGCAATCTGCCATGGAGGTCTACACCTGAGAACCCATTTGTAGTACTGTGACCTTTTACTGGACACCTTACTGTATCTGAGAGGGTTGAGGGCCACTGCTGTGGCTTGGAGATATAAAGGTTCAAGGGGGACTAGTTACTGCAGTTTGACTCTGTCAGTTCCAGTTGTAGGTAGGAGTAGGAACACATTGTCCTTTGGGAGTTGAAGAGGCCCAAGATGTTTTTTTACTGATTCCTTTGGTCCCAGCTGAAGTGTCTACTCGACAGTTCTGGGTGTCAGCTGATAAAGACTCTGCTCTCCATTTCATGCTGTTCAGTGGAAGATCAGGGGCTAATGAGGTTAACATAGTCCATGATTTGATTATGGATAAGGCGTCTGATGTTGCAACTGCAACCTGGTTAGATGCTGCTGCAGTGTCATGGTAGCTCAGATGTCATGCAGAGGGTACTCAGTTCAGCATGGTGATTGAGGAGGCAGTGTTGTCATGTTGGAGACAGTTGATATTAAACGTAATCCTCCCACCCAAATCCAAGTCTAATACATGTTCAGTATGTGGGATGGAGTTAAAATAGAACTGGTGCTGGTGTAGTGCCTTAGAAATGCCTGTAGGTTAGATGTAAAGATCCCCCACAGCTCTGGAGTCTCTGCTTGAGCTGACAGTTCCTCTTCACAGAAGTAACACAGAAGCTCCCCAGAATGGTTCTCAGGCTAGCTCAAAATTCCATGGTTGCCATATACCATGGTCCAAATGGTTGCCATGGGATGTGGAGGATCTTCAGAATTCAGTGGGTCCTGCAGTTTATCTTGTTAGACCACCACACTGTATACTGACATCCAATCTGTTATACTATGATCTAATCGCAGTAATATCAAGTAACCAGGGCTTTGGAGCTGTGTTCCGGCTCCGCTCCAGCTCCAGGCAAAAACCTGCAGCTCCACTGCTCCGCGTTCCAGCTCCGCTCCAAAGCCCTGCAAGTAACAGTGAAAGTCGGCATTCTCCTTTGAGCAGTTCCATGCCATATGCCCATTGACAATCTTGCCAGCAGAGGTCTAGACTAGAGATCAAACAAGAGCTTCCCCTTTGAACTAAGCAATGAGAAAATGTCAGAAAAACTGCTGGGATTGCGGGCTACCTCTAATCTCCTTTGCAGCATCACAGGATTTGGGCCACATTTAAGAGCTTGGGGTGCCTGCAGCAGATGACTGACACCCTTTTAGAGGAAGAAATAACACAGCCAGGGATTCTGGTGCACTGCTGAGCTGGATTGAGAATGGGACTGGAGAGCACAGGAGGAAATCCCCAGACCCTTTTGTCTAATAGTTATGTAGATAGGTTTGACCCTTCATTTCAAATTACTGCTCAACAAATATATGCAGCCATATGCTTAGCACTACGCCATAGAACTGAAGAGCAGGTGAGGGCTGAGGAATCAAACTCACAATTTATATTGGCTACTAACCATCTCCAGAAAGGTCAGTAGTATACAGGATAACCCCAGGACTTGAACGTTTTGGTCTTTCTCACTCATGGAGGATGTTAAAAAGAAGCCAGCACCCATATTACTGAAAGCAGCTTTCTAAACTCTGCTCAACTGAATGTGAAATTGCAGTTAATTAAAATGGGTATTTGAGAGCCCTCTGCTGGTGGCCACATTGCTGAAAACATCAGCTTGTAAAATATTTTCCTTACGGCGTTAGCCAGCTGAAAACTGTTACTCTCTAAATATTTGGGTTAAGTACAGAAGAAAAGAACTTTATCCTGAGTGCTAAACATGTACAATGCTGCAGCAGATAAATAATTACTAGCATTCCTCATTTTCACAGCACTTTACAAACATGAGCTAATTAATTGTCATAGAACCCCTGTGGACTGTAATATTAGCCCCATTTTATTGATGGGGAAACTGAAATAGAAATTAACTTGTGACCAAACCAAGGTCACACAGCGAGTCAATGTGAGAAATGCAATTACAACTAGTTTCTGGCTCCAATCATGTGCTTAGACTGCTATCCCATGGAACCTCTCACTCTAGTTAAACAGAAGTGTTTTTCTAGATAGAGACAAGCCAATGCAGTGTACAGAAGGACCCCTCAGAAGCTAGATTGGCACAAATTGGGGCCCACTACCCACCATGAAGACTGTGGGTAGGCTTCTTACACCTGGCTAATCTGCAGGGCCTGTGGAAGAGGGGAAGATGGCTTGAAGTCACTTTTCACTTCCCAATCCAGGGGCTGGCTGGGAGTTGGTTTGGTCCTTGGCATGCTTTAGAACAGCCTACATTTTATGCCAACAGTAACGGTTTCCAAGGAGCTTCAGCCACTCCTCTTCTGATCTCCAACATGCTGGCTACTCTGGCAGGAGACCAAGTAGATGGAATAAAGCCAACTACCCGGTATGTCAGGTTTCTAATATACAGGGCTTCCCCCAACCCAAGAGTGATTGAATCTCGGGCTTTACTGTGGTCCATTATAAAGATAAGGGCTATCTGGAAAATTCTGATCTGGGTTCAGATTTTTAAACCACCATCATAAACGCAATTTTGGCCCTGCCCCAAATTGGGCCCATCTCTAAATCTGACACAAATACTTCTCACATCTGAATAAAGCAGAATTAGAAAGAGACTCATTCAACTGTATTGTATAAAAAAAATCCACAATATCAACAAGAAGCCATGTTGTAAAGGGGACAGTTTAAAACACAGCTAAAGGGAATCTTTTCACACCACAACTGCCCCACAGAAGTCCCCTAGATTGGTTTGTGAACCAAAGAGGGGCAGGAAAGAAGCTAGTTAGTGTTAGTTACACTTTGACTAATCTAATACTTTTCTCCTCCCCATGTTATTTTATAGCTGTCATATCTCTGATTTTTTCCATTGCTCATTTGCTGCCTGCCCACCATCTCTTTTTAATCATATGGGATTACTGTGATCAGAAATACTGTGTGAGGGATTCTTTTCATATCTGCATTAGAAGGCGTGGATCCTGCCAGCATATCTGCTATCAAAATCCATTTCAGTGGCACATTCCACATTGCAGCACAGTACTTTATTTTTTTTTCAGGTGAAAAGGGCAATGGCACCTTATCATAGAAAGCAGAGGTGAAGTTAAACATGAGTACGTGACCACTAGTTTCCGCTGCCCCCACATGCAGTGAAATCCCTTTGCTGATATTGATAAAAAGCACCATAACCCTTTGAAAGGTAAGAGGGAGTTGCTGGGTCACGGGTGCCAGTTGTTAGCATTCTAGTCTCTTTGGAGAGATCTTTGTGTCTTGTTTCAGGGAATGATGGTGAGAGAAATTGTTAGGAAACGTGTTTTAGGAAAAAGCAACAGAGTCTTGGGAGGAACATAGGCATTCTGGGGAGGACAGGAATGTACGTACTAATTATGCAGGAGGGAAGACAGAGATTCTACTTTATAAATACAATCCTGTCTGCTGGTTCTGACCTGCAGCCATGCTCACCCTTTGCTTATGACTTAAGTTACAGTGGAAAGATTGTTTGTTTGAATCAGTTCTTGTTTTTTTTCCCAGACTCAGCCTGACTTTTGGGTTTGCTTGGCCCTTAATTCCACTTGGTGCCTCAGGGCTCTGAGTGTCTCTCAGTTATGCTAGGGACACTATCCTAGAGCTTGTGCGGAATAATAAGCATAGCTGATGACTCCTGGCTATAGGAATCTTCTGGAAGGAGAATCTTGCAGCAAAGAATCTGGACCATTTTAATCAGACTTCAGTTTTAGCACTGGAATGCTGTCTGCCCAAACTGGGATTTCAAACTGGGGCATGCAGGTGAAGAACTGCTTGCTGTACAGATGGCATCCAGGTTGTACCCAGTTTTTTACTCTGGAACCTGGCATCACTGGGCATTTACTTCTGGACCAGTCCTGTCCCAGGCATCTCTGACATCCAACTATTTAGTAAAAAGATCATGTTGACAGAAAGGAAGTGTGTGCACCCTTTAGAATTTGTTTTGGGGGAGTTGTCAACCATTTAAAATGATCCCCTTGGTCAACTATCTCCATCTGAGCTAATTACCAGAACAACCTCCATTCATATCAGAGGATTCCATTATTTCACAGAATATTAGATGGTCCAGGTAATCCAGAACATTGGATGCAAACCTCTTTCAGAATTTTGGGGAAGTTCTGAGTCAGCATTCAGAGCTGGATTCAAGCATCATAACTCTGATCTATCTTTGTAAGGGATTGAGTCAGAATGTTCAGATTTGGATCCAGGCTCTCTCTGTATTTGATATGCCATCATCTGGGGGAACAGAAATCATATTCCTTTATTAGGTTATCTTCCTGCTGAATTTTAATATTTGGTGCTTTGGAAATTTGTTGGTCATTCTATTCCTTTATCCATACACAGTTCCAGAGAAATAGTCTGGTCTCCCTCCATCCCTATTACTACTTCTAATTCTGTCATTACCCTTAGTAGCAATGAATAGGAATGTCTACATTGCCCATGTTACAGCGCAGCTGCAGCAGTGCTGTGACATCGGCAGTGTCGACACGCTTTATTGCCGGGGGAGAGTTTTCCTGGCAATAAAAAACCCACCCTGAACAAGGGGTGGTAGCTTTATTGCTGGGAGCATGGCTCCCGGCAATAAAGCACTGTCTAGACTGGCACTTTTCAGCACTAAAACTTCTGTTGCTCGGGTGTGTTTTTTCCACACCCCAAACTACTAAAGTTTTAGCGCTGAAAGTGGCAGTGTAGACACAGCCTAGGCCTTGGTCATATAGATGCAGGGTGGTTAGTCTAGTACACAGGAAACGTATTGTTTTTTCAGGTCTCTTCCCTACACAAGTATTCTTTTCAGAGGCTTCAACTTTATTGCTCTGAAGTCAATTTCCTACACATAGTACAGTTTAAACAAGGCTAAATTACAAACAAACAAGCCACCAAAAGAGAAGTCACTGTGAGTTCATGCTAAGATTAGAAAAGACACTTGGAGAACAGTTCAGCTATGTGACCTTATTCAGGAGTTGGACACGGAACAGATTTGCTGCTATGTTGTTCTCTATCGTTTGCAATGCACACAGAAAAGAACTTGGTCAATCCCAAAACAAGGCAAGACCCTAATCAGTTTGTTCCCAGGATGGGCTCCAGCAATAGCACAGCTAGGAAATGCTTTCCCAGCTCACAGCCATGCTGGGTATTGACATAAAAATGAGCTATGTGTCAATCCTTTAAAAATCCCCCTGTAGTTTCAGCTGGATACAACATTGATTTTCTGTTGTGCGGTGTTGTTGTGCACTGTTAAATACCTGCCACCTTCCACCCAAGAGGTGGATGAAGTGATTCTTTATATATAGCTTTTAAATCAATTAGTAGAGCACTTTAGGATCTTCAGATGAAAGCTTCTATATAAATATCAGTCATTATTATCATCGCATTGCAGGAAAGCACTGGGGAAACAAATATTTCCTCAAAAAACAATTCTCCAGGCTCATAGCCCTGGACATTCAGGCAGAACTATGGTGATTTATCTAGTAGGAAGGCATAAATAAAATAATATGCTAACTACCCTCTGTCTAAAGGAGTTACTCCCTTCCCAAACTGTTCCCCTTTTCCATTTGCAATTTGTATTTGCCACCTTTTGTGTCACAGCATCCCAACTATTAACTAATCTTGAAAATGCCCCAAAAGACTAGAAAATTGTTTAACTAATTTTCTGTGTCCTACTTCCACGCCCCCTCCTCTACTCACATGAACATCAAACCAGTGCCTTTCCTCCTCTACAATTTGCACATAAGTAAGGCTGCGTGTCTGTCATGGAGGTCACAGATTGCGTGACTTTCCATGACCTCCGTGATTTATGCAGCAGTTGGTGTGGTTGGCTCCGGGGCTGCCCGAGCAGATCAGGCAGCTCCTGGGCCATCCGCATCGACCGCTGCTGGGCCAGTTTGGGTGTGGGAGGGGGTTGGGGTGCAGGGTGGTGCTTACTGGGGGTGGGGTGCTCCCTGAAAGTGTCCAGCAAGTCCCTGCAGCTCCTGGGCAGAGGGGCCAGGGAGCTCTGTGCGCTGCCCACGCCCACAGGCATCGCCTCTGCAGCTCCCATTGGCTGAGGTTCCTGGGCAATGGGAGCTGCAGAGCAGGAGCTTGTGGCAGGGGCAGTGAATGGAGCCCCCCTGGCTTCCCTCCCCCTAGGAGCTGGAGGGACATGCAGCCCACTCCCGCTCCTGCCCCGCCTCTTCCCGCCCCTGCTCCACCCCCATTCCACCCTTTCCCCATCCCACCTCTTTCCAGCTTCTGCCTCCTCCCTCGAGCGACACCAGGAGCCGGTGGGACAGGCTGGGCCTGGGGTGCTCGCTGCTGCCAGCGCCAGGCCCCCTGCTAAGCCCCCAGGCCGCCCTGGACCCCACGTCCCAAAGCACAGGGCCCCCCAAAGCGTGGGGCACGGGGCTGTTGCCCTGGTCCATCCTGGCTCTGGTCACCAGCAAAGGTGAAAAACAGGTTTCCTGTCAGAGAAGAGCTGTATATCTATCTACCTGTTTACATGTGAAATGAGTATTGTCTTGTTCACAATGGGTCTCCCAACACTAGTCTGAACTGAATGCAAATAAAGGGTTGTGGGGACATCAGAAAGAAACTAACAGAGAAAAACAGCTTGTGGGAGAGAATCTTATCTGGTGGTACAGATCAAAGATCTGGCTGAGTATATCTGGGCAATAGAGAAGACACTCAGGGTATGTCTACCCTCTGGGATTACTCCGATTTTACAGAATTCGATTTTTGGAAACAGATTATATAAAGTCGAGTGCATGCGGCCACACTAAGCACATTAATTCAGCGGTGTGTGTCCATAGTACTGAGGCTAGCGTCGACTTCCGGAGCGTTGCACTGTGGGTAGCTATCCCATAGTTCCCGCAGTCTCCCCACCCATTGGAATTCTGAGTTGAGATCCCAATGCCTGATGGGGGGAAAAAACATTGTTGCGAGTGGTTCTGGGTACATGTTGTCAGGCCCCCTCACCCCCCCTTCCCTCTGGGAAAGCAATGGCGGCCAACCGTTTTGCGCCTTTTTTCCTGGGTTACCTGTGCAGACACCATACCATGGCAAGCACGGAGCCCGCTCAGCTCAACGCGGCAGTCATGAACATTGTAAACACCTTGCGCATTATGGTGCAGTTTATGTTGAACCAGAACCTGCGAAACCTGGCGAGGAGGCGGCGGCAGTGCAGCAACGAGAGTGATGAGAGCATGGACACAGAATTCTCTCAAACCGCGGACCCCGGTGCTTTGGAGATCATGGTGTTAATGGGGCAGGTTCATGCCGTGGAATGCCGATTCTGGGCCCAGGAAACAAGTACAGACTGGTGGGACCACATAGTGTTGCAAGTGTGGGACGATTCCCAGTGGATGCGAAACTTTCGTATGTGTAGGGCCACTTTCATGGAACTTCGTGACTTGCTTTCCCCTGCCCTGAAGCACCAGAATACCAAGATGAGATCAGCCCTCACAGTTGAGAAGCAAGTGGTGATAGCCCTGTGGAAGCTTGCAACGCGAGACAGCTACCGGTCAGTCGGGAATCAATTTGGAGTGGGCAAATCTATTGTGGAGGCTGCTGTGATGCAAGTAGCCAAAGCAATCACTGAGCTGCTGCTACCAAAGGCAGTGACTCTGGGACATGTGCAGGTCATATTGGATGGCTTTGCTGCAATGGGATTCCCTAACTGTGGTGGGGCGACAGATGGAACCCATATCCCTATCTTGGCACCCGAGCATCAGGGCAGCCAGTACCTAAACCACAAGGGGTACTTTTCAATGGTGCTGCAAGCACTGGTGGATCACAAGGGACGTTTCACCAACATCAATGTGGGATGGCTGGGAAGGGTTCATGACGCTCGTGTCTTCAGAACCACTAATCTGTTTAAACGGCTGCAGCAAGGGATTTACTTCCCAGACCAGAAAATAACCGTTGGGGATGGTGAAATGCCTATAGTTATCCTTGGGGACCCAGCCTACCCCTTAATGCCATGGCTCATGAAGCCATACACAGGCACCCTGGACAGTAGTCAGGAGCTGTTCAACTATAGACTGAGCAAGTGCAGAATGGTGGTAGAATGTGCATTTGGATGTTTAAAGGGTCGCTGGTGCACTTTACTGATGTGCTCAGACCTCAGCCAAATGAATATTCCCATTGTTATTGCTGCTTGCTGTGTGCTCCACAATCTGTGTGAGAGTAAAGGGAAGACATTTTTGGCGGGTGGGGGGTTGAGGCAAATTGCCTGGCTGCTGAATACACGCAGCCAGACACCAGGGCGATTAGAAGAGCGCACCAAGAAATGCTGCGCATCAACAAAACTTTGAAAACCAGTTTCATGATTGGCCAGGCTATGGTGTGACAGTTCTGTTTGTTTCTCCTTGATGAAAACCTGCCCCCTTGATTGACTCATTCTCTGTAAGCCACCCACCCTCCCTCCTTCGATCACAGCTTGCTTTAAAAGGAAATAAAGTCACTATCATTTAAAAACCATGTATTCTTTATTAATTGATTATAAAAAATAGGGAGAGAACTGACAAAGTAGCCCGGGTGAGGTGTGGGAGGAGGGAAGGAAGGAAAAGGCTATTTCAAAACTTGTTGAATGACAGCCTTTTGCTTGGGCTGTCCATTGGGTGGAGTGGCAGGGTGCATGGATCCTCCCCCCGCACGTCCTTGGGCATCTGGGAGAGGAGGCTATGGAACATGGGGAGGGGGGAGGGCAGTTATACAGGGCTGCAGCGGCACTCTGTGATCCTGCTGCCGTTCCTGAAGCTCCACAAGACGCCGGAGCACATCCGTTTGATCCCGCAGTAGCTCCAGCGTTGCATCTTGCCACCTCTCATCTTGAGCATCCCTCCTGTCCTCACATTCATCCCTCCTGTCCTCATGTTCATTGGCCGCTTTCCTGTACTGTGATACTGTGTCCTTCCACTCATTCAAATGAGCTCTTTCACTGCGGGGTCGACTGCATGATCTCAGAGAACATTTCATCTCACGTACGTTTTTTTTGCCGCCTTATCTGAGATAGCCTTCGGGAGGGAGGCTTGAAAAATTTGCAGCTGCAGGAGGGAAAAAAGGGAGAGAAGTATTTTAAAAGATACGTTTTACAGAACAATGAGTATACTCTTTCACAGTGAACAACACTAGTCACATTACATAGCACATATGATTTCGGTACAAGGTTGCACTTTGCATTTTAATATTGAGTTCCTGCGGCTTTGGTGTTAGAGATCACAGACGCAGGGCCAGGCAACAGAATTCGGCTTGCATGCGGCCATGGTAAGCCATTGTCTTTCGGCTTCTGCAACCTTCATAAAAACAGTGCCCTCCTTTCCCATACCAAGCAAAGCCCGTTGAGTGTTCCGGTTTTCGTGTTAATGTGCAGCAGCAGAAACCAACTAACCCCTCCCCCCCCCAATCCAGTTCTCTGGGATGATCACTTTACCCCTCCCCGCACTGCGTGGCTGGTATCAGGGAAGTTCCCTGCTAGCCAAACGCGAACGGCTCAGTGCCAATGCCCCCAACCGCTTGGCTAACTGCAGGGAGGGATTTCTTTTCGGCCACAGGCAAACAGCGCCATAGGAACGGCCACCTCTGTCCCCTTATTTAAATTCCCGTATTTCAACCAGGTTACCATGAACGATATCACTCTGCTGAGGATAACACAGTGAGATAAAGAACGGATGTTGCTTGAATGCCAGCAAACACCGTGACCATACGCTGCCATGCAATGATACCAGATTACTTGCTACTAGCATGGCATGGTAAAGTGTCCTACCATGGAGGACGGAATAAGGCTGCCCTGCCCAGAAACCTTCTGCAAAGGCTTTTGGAGCTCCTCCAGGAGAGCTTCATGGAGATGTCCCTGGAGGATTTCTGCTCCATCCCCAGACACGTTAATAGTCTTTTCCAGTAGCTGTACTGGCCGCGAATGCATCCCAAGTCCTCAGGGCAAATTAGTCATTAAAAAATGTTTGCTTTTAAACCATGTTTTAAAGTTACAAAGCTGCTTTCTAGAGACTAAACTTACACTCACCAGAGGTCCCTTCTCTGGCTTCATGGTCCGGGATACTGCATTGGGAGGCTACTTCAGTCAGGCTGAGGAAAAGATCCGGGCTGTTGGGGAGAACGGTGTGCTGTGTGCTCTCTGCAAGCTCGTCGTCCTCCTCCTCCTCATCTTCCCTGTCCGCAAAATCCTCAGGCATGGCTGAGAGTACCCCCTCCTCCAAATCCACGGTCAGGGGTGGGGTAGTGGTGGTGGCGCCCCCTAGAATTGCATGCAGCTCAGTGCAGAAGTGGCATGTCTGCAGCTCTGCACCGGACCGTCCGTTTGCTTCTTTGGTTTTCTGGTACGCTTGTCTGAGCTCCTTAACTTTCACATGGCACTGTAGTGAGTTCCTATTGTGTCCTCTCTCCATCATGCCCTTGGAGACTTTTTCAAATGTTTTGGCATTCTGTCTTTTGGAATGTAGTTCTGCTAGCACGGAATCCTCTCCCCATACAGCAATCAGCTCCAGTACGGTCCATGCAGAAGCTCTTTTTCTATTCTCGGACTGCATGGTTACCTGTGCTGATGAGCTTTGCATGGTCACCTGTGCTGATCAGCTCTCCAGGCTGGGCAAACAGGAAATAAAATTCAAAAGTTCCTGGGGCTTTTCCTGTCCACCTGGCCTGCACATCTAAGTTCAGATTGCTGTCCAGAGCGGTCACAATGGTGCACTGTGGGATTGTGGCCAATACCGTCGAATTGCGTCCACACTAACCCTAATTCGAACCGACAATGTCGATTTCAGTGCTACTCCCCTCATCGGGGAGGAGTACAGAAATCGATTTTAAGAGCCCTTTATGTCAAAGTAAATCGCTTCATTGTGTGGACGGGTGCAGGGTTAATTCGATTTAGCACTGCTAAATTTGATCTAAACTTGTAGTGTAGACCAGGCCTCAGGCAGCCTTCACTAAGGAAGTAAGAGGAGGACAGCAGTTTTGCTTCATGAAAAAGGGGTCTCAACCAGCTTTGGTGGAAATGCTGAAGAGAACTTTGGGTGAGAAACTCCTTTAGAGGTTAAACTGTTAGTTAAGTTTAGTCTCTAGAAAGCAAGTTATGATTTTGCTTTATATGTAGCCATTTGTTTCCAATATTCTTACTCACTATTACTTGAATCTCTGCTATGATAATATAGTTATAGTGAAAACAAGAATAAATTTAACTAAGCAAAGTGATAGTCCTAAACTGAATCTTACAAGCTTGAGTGTACTGTTCCTTTGGGAACAGCAGGCCTGATGATTGTGTGAGTGTTCACTGGATAAGGGGCTGGATGCTGCAGAGAATGCTCTGAGTATTCAGGGGTTGGTGTGTGCCTATCACTACCTGTACAGAGAGAGCAAGGCCTGGAAAGTAGTGTTTTGCTGCTAGAGGCTGGTGGTTTCAGGGCACAGACAAAACTATTTTGTGCTAAGGGCTGGCAGTGGTGAGGTGCCTCACAACCCTGGGTACCATCACAGGAGAGCATATGCGGGGATCTGCAAAGGCTGGCATTTCTAAATGCAGATGACCCCTGGATTCTTTTTGTTTACATTAAAAGTTAATGTATAAGTTACTCTTCCCTTGCAAATATTTAAGAGGCTTAATATTTAACTTAGTTAACATTTGCTATTATTAGGGTTTTCAAGTGCTGTGTGTTGCCATGTGTCACAGCCTCACAGGTCATGCCCACTCTTGGCCCCGTACAGTCACTGAAGGGAACCCCCTTCAGTGTGCCCTTTTCAGGGGTCCACTCTCTCTTGGGGGTTAAGCCCCTCCACCTCTTGGAACCACACCTCTCTGAGCCTTTAGCACACCTGTCTCTTGCCATGGGCCCCTTCAGGGAGTCCACTCGCTCTGGAACCCCGGGGCCGCCACTCTCAGAGGGAATAATGCAATCCTGTTCTCTAGACTGGAGCGACTCTCATCCAGCGTAAACCAGGAAGGTTTACTGAGCGTCTGAACACAGCATAGGAAACTCTCAGGGCCCTCAGGCCTGGCCTCCCTCAGCATAGTACATCTAAATCTCTCCTACATCCTTCTCTCCCTGTCCAGAGACGACCTGCTTTCCAACGGGGCATCCGATATCACCTGCCCCCAAGCGCCGCCTCTGTCCTTTGTCTTCTGTCCAGGTAAACAGGGTCGCCTGGGCCTCCTCTCCTCTCAGCCATCCTTTGTTTCCCACTGGCTGGAACCAGCTGGTCAGGTCACTGGGGTCCTCTCTCCGCAGCCTATTATCCTCCCATTGGCCAGAACTGGCTGTGTCAGCCAAGCTGGGCCTCCTGGTCACTAGGTCACCAGTCACTGAGGTATCCATTTTCCTGGCCATTGGCCGGGGTCCCAAGTTCCATCGCTGGGCCTCTGTAACAACGAACTCCCTCTCCCATCACCTCATTAAACCAGTAACACCCAGGGAAACCGAGTCCCACCCCCTCTGCATGCAAACCACTAAAAAACCAAGAAAATCCCCCACTTCGTTACACCTTGCCTTGTAGGAGACTTAAAAGACTCTAAAAGTCATAGTTTTGATCTATTAAGACATTTGTAACAGTCACTGGACTCTGTAATCAGTCTTCTCATGGGAACAAAATGCTTACACATTATTCATTTCACAATAACACCTTGAAGCACAAAACATGGTCAGTAGTTATTGACTCTGGTGGGAATAATGAGGTTTAAACAGGATGGCCTCTTGCTACTTACTAAAGAAACTATCCTTTATTCATACCCACTGTTCCTTGTCCCAGATTGGTGTTTAAATAGAGGCTGGTACATTGCCTCCTTATTTTGCCTGAGCTGTCCTTTGTGTGGTAGATTGATTCTGGCTCTGGGATGATTTTCCAGTGATAACCTGGGGCTCAAAGCCAAATTGAGGACTAGGTTAACCATTACTGTTTCTGGCTGCTGTGTGGTGTCTTTTTGCTATTAAAAACTATACACATAATGAGATGCATGACATTTTGTGTAAACTATGATACTCCCTCTTTTCCTCCCCTGCTCATATTGTGGATTTGCTTACTGGGCATCTTAAAAGTTCTTAAGTGTGTGTTGTGCCTGTGTTCTGGTTCTAGGTTAGCCAGGGATTAGAGGCTGAGGGGGCCAACTGGAACCTATGTGACCATCTCGTGTGACCTCCTGTATAACACAGGCTATAGAACTTCCCCCACAATAGTGCCCAGAGCAGATTGTTTAGACGAACATCCTGGCTGTGGCAGGGCCCACCGCCCCTTAGTGACTCTAACAGGAAGAGGGGGTAAGCGTAGGGCCTGTCTGGCTCCGGGGGTTGGTAGAAGATGCAGCCGTTCAGCGCTGGGGGCTGGTTCCAATCCAGTGCACGCTGCTTTCTACTCAGCGACAGGCTAGGCCAGAGGGGCACATCCCTTGGTGGGTGGCCACAAGGGGTGTACAGGCCATGGAGATGGGTGGTGCCCTACCCCACCCCACCCCTATGGCGGTGCTACTCCCAGGGCGCTGTTGGAGGGGCCCTGGGGGCCAAGCTGGCACTGCTCCTGCCCAGGCTGCAGCCAGTGGGCGAACATCCCCGTGACCCCACCCGGCCTCACACGTCCAGCCCCAGAGCAGGCCCCTCCCTAGCAGGGGAACGCGCCAAAACCCCTCCGGGGGGAAGAGGCGGGGGCGTGTCTCGCGGGCCACAGGTCCCATTTGGGGGGCGTGTCCGGGCTGGCCGCCGCGGGGGTAACACTTAGCCTGCCCGGTCCCGTGCAGTCCGCCCAGCTGTCGGCCACCGCTGCCTCCCTCGTCCTCGGAGCCGCCATGGCGGGGGCTCTAGAGTCGCTGGAGAAATGCCTGGACCGGCACCTCCCGCCCGAGGAGCTCGGCGAAGTGAAGCGGATCCTTTACGGCAGCCTGAGCAGGTGCGGGAGGACTACAGCTCCCAGCAGCCCCTGCGCCGGCTGCCGGTCTTGCTGTGGGACTGAGGCCGGGGTGGGGGAGAAGGCGGTGGGGGGCGTCTTAGCTCGGCGGCCTTGGGGGGGGCGTGGCCATTGCTGGAGGGCTTTGGGGCGCAGGTTCGCCTGAGGGGTGGCGGCCGCGCAGCCTCCGCGCGCCCTTGCGGTGTCCCGCTGCTGTTGCCCGCCTTGGCGGTTGGCAGGCGCGGGGCGCGCGGGCTGCCCGCAGGGGGGAGGCGCGCGCGCACCCTGTCCGCTCGCGCGCGCCCTTCATTCCCGTCCTTTGCCGTTTCAGAGAACTGGCCTTGCCGGCTGCGGCTCTGTCGGCCGCGAGCCAGAGGGCGTTTGAGCTGCAGGGCTGTGGATTTGGAGCTGCGCCCGAGCAGCTGAGGCAGCCCCGTGTGGTTCGAGTGGGGCTGGTTCAGAATAAAATCCCCCTGCCCACAGACACACCCGTGGCGGAGCAGGTACAGTCACCTGGAAAGGGGGCTCTGGGTCAGCCGGCTGCAGCTCTTCGGTTGGATCAGCACCTGTCACATGAGCCTGGCAGCTTAAATTCCTAAAACTCTGACACTGAAATCAGGGACTCACGCTTTAGGGCCTGTCTTCACTACCGCCCCACATTGGCACAGCTGCATGGATGTAGCACGTCTGGTAAAGACACACTATGTCGACAGGAGAGCGCTCTCCCATGGAGGTAATTACTCCATAGGGTTGCCAACTTTGGTTGTCCCTGTTCCTGGAGGTTTTGTCACGTAACATAATCTTTTAATTAAAGATTAATCTTTAATTCCTGGAGACTCCAGGACAACCTTGGAGTGTTGGCAACCCTAGAGAAGAGCATTACACCCCTGAGCGATGTAATTTATGACTGTAAAAAGTGGTAATGTAAACAAGCTGTTAGACTGAGAGGCTGGTCTTGTGTCTCATTACCACGGTATGTAACCCCTTAACACTTCTTTGTCCAGTGATTGCAGAGGTGATAATTGTGCCCATCATCCCGAATGGTCTCTTGCAACATGTGTTAACTCCTCATATTTATCAGTCTGTTCCACTTTGTACTGAGCTGTGACACTCTGAGCCCAAGTCTAGGTTACAGACCTATATCAGTATAACTATGTTGCTTATGTGGAAAAATCCATACCCTTGAGTGATACTGATCTACAATTCCCCCCCACACCCCATGTAGACAATACTGTGCTGATGGGAGAGCTTCTCAAGGAGGTGGATTTACTATGCTGCTCTCTTGTTGGCGTAGGAACATCTTCACTAAAACACTACCGTGGCACAGCTGAATTACTGTATGTGAGAACAAGCCCTGAGTACCTTTCCCAGACCTCTGTGTATCTCAGAGCTTGTCTCATTCACCAACAGAAGTTGTTCCAGTAAAAGATATTACCTCACCCACCTTGTCTTTCACAGGTCACACTATCAGTTCTGCATTTCTTGTGTTGTCCGCTATCAGTTTTAGGGCCTACGTTACCTAATGGCCCTGGATTTGACTTGTTGAATGATAAATTGTCAAGAAGTCTTGTGACTCAAAGTAGAACATGCAGCTTCATCAGAAAATCTCATTTCTATTGTTTACTTATTGACTCGCCCAAGCTATTTATAGTTTTCTTGAAGCTAAATATTTAGTTGCTGGCTTTCTAAGCTAAAAGACTTTACCCGTCAAATGAACCAGAAAAGTCTCATGTTCAGAGAATTGAAGTTGATGATTGCAGAATGCAGAGTTGGTGATTTGTATAAATTCTATGCTCTAAAACTCTTTAGGTCTGAGGAGAGTCTTTCACCAGATGAACACCAGTGTGTCCGTTTAACAAGATGCACTCCTTCAGGTGCAAATTTTATGTAAATCTATAGTCTTTTTAAAAGCAAAATGAAGGTGAATTTCACATTTGTGAAATATGCTGGACTGATAGTCCGGTTTATCCACAGGGCAGAAAGTTCACTCAGACACTGTGTTTTGGAGAGAGAGAGTAGCTCATTCTCTGTGTTAGGCCTGGTCTACACTACGCGTTTAAACCAAATTTAGCAGCGTTAAACCGATTTAACCCTGCACCCGTCCACACAATGAAGCCCTTTATATCGATATAAAGGGCTCTTTAAACCGATTTCTGTACTCCTCTCCGATGAGGGGAGTAGCGCTGAAATCGCTATTGCCATGTTGGATTAGGGTTAGTGTGGCCGCAAATCGACGATATTGGCCTCTGGGCGGTATCCCACAGTGCACCATTGTGACTGCTCTGGAAAGCAATCTGAACTCGGATGCACTGGCCAGGTAGACAGGAAAAGCCCCATGACCTTTTGAATTTCATTTCCTGTTTGCCCAGCGTGGAGCTCTGATCAGCACTGGTGGTGATGCAGTCCCAAATCCAAAAAGAGTTCCAGCATGGACCGTACGGGAGATACTGAATCTGATCGCTGTATGGGGAGACAAATCTGTTCTATCAGAGCTCCGTTACAGAAGACGAAATGATAAAGCATTTGAAAAAATCTCCAGGCTATGATACAGAGTCCATAGCACAGTGCTGTGTGACAAGCGTAACGGAAAGCCAAAGAATCAATTGGACGCTAATGGAGGGAGGGAGGGGGTACTGAGGACTCCAGCTATCCCACAGTCTCCGAAAAGCATTTGCATTCTTGGCTGAGCTCCCAATGCCTGAAGGGTCAAAAACATTTTCTCGGGTGTTTCAGGGTATATTTCGTCAATTTACACCCTCCCCCCCCCGAAAAAAAAGGGAAAAAAAAGTTTCTCGCCTTTTTTCAGTGTCACCCTATGTCTACTGCATGCTGCTGGTAGATGGGGTGCTGCAGCGCTGAACACCAACATCCCCTTCCCGGTGGCAGTTGGTACAATATGACTGATATCCGTCTTCATCATCAGCCCGTGAGTGCTCCTGGCTGGCCTCGGTGAGGTCGGCCGGGGGTGCCTGGGAAAAAATGGGAATGACTCCCGGTCATTCCCGGCAGATGGTACAAAACGGCTGGTAACCGTCCTCATCATAGCAACTGGAGGCTGAGCTCCATCAGCCTCCCCCTTTCATGTCTAAAGAAAAGATTCTGTACTATCTGGACTATCATAGCAGCGGGAGGCTGTGCTCTTCTCCCCCCTCCCCCCGTTTAATGTCCTGCTTGGACTATCATAGCAGCTGGAGGCTTCCTCCCCCTCATTTTATCTCACTAAAAGGTCAGTGTTTCTTATTCCTGCATTCTTTATTACTTCATCACACAAATGGAGGGACACTGCCACGGTAGCCCAGGAGGGTTGGGGGAGGAGGGAAGCAAGGGGTGGGGTTGTTGCAGGGACACCCCCTAGAATGGCATGCAGGCTCATCATTTCTGCGGGATCTCTGGGGCTCTGACACGGAGCGGCTGTGCTCTCTGGTTCTCTGGTACACTTGCCCCATATTCTAGGTAGGACTGACTCTATTTTTAGACAAAACATAAAGAACGGAATTATCCGGGGAGTCATTCCCATTTTTGTCCATGCGCCCCCGGCCGACCTCAGCGAGGCCAGCCAGGAGCACTCATGACAGCAGCAGATGGTACAAAATGACTGACAGCCGTCATCTCATTGCCAATTTACAATGGCAGACGGTGCAATAGGGATGATAACCGTCTCTGCTACCTTGCAAAGGCAAATGAATGCTGCTGTGTAGCACTGCAGTACCACGTCTGTCAGCAGCATCCAGTACACATATGGTGACAGTGACAAGGCAAAACGGGCTCCATGGTTGCCATGCTAGGGCGTCTGCCAGGGCAATCCAGGGAAAAAGGGCGCAAAATGATTGTCTGCCATTGCTTTCACGGAGGAAGGATTGAGTGACAACATTTACCCAGAATCACCCGCGACACTGTTTTTGCATTGTGATCTCAACCCAGAATTCCAATGGGTGGGGGAGACTGCAGGAACTACGGGATAGCTACGGGATAGCTACCCACAGTGCAACGCTCCGGAAATCAACACTAGCCTCGGTACGTGGACGCACACCGCCGAATTAATGTGCTTAGTGTGGCCGCGTGCACTCGACTTTATACAATCTGTTTTACAAAACCGGTTTATGTAAAATTGGAATAATCCCATAGTGTAGACATACCCTTAGTCAAGTTCTTGCTTTATCTGTGTGGTCTGCCAAAAAGAGTGCCAGTTGCTGCCATTTGTTATGTGGATGCCTCTCCACTAGAAACTGGCCCAAGACCACCAAGTCATTTTCCATAACGCTACACAGCTGTTATATTTGTTTGGTCCGTATCAATCTGGATTGGATTTGAGATGGAGATATATGAATGGCTCCAAATCTCATTGCCACTGCGCCTATGCCTCCTTGTAACTAGAGTTCTCCAGTGAGAAGAGTTCCTGTGTAAAGATTTTTAATTAAAGAAAAATACAAGCAGTCCATCACTGGTGCACTGCTTGGTTCTTCTTAGGGATGCACTAAAACATGCGTTGAGGGTAATAACTTGTATATTACTGATTGAAGCATGTTTACTAACTCTGTGTGTGCGCGCACATGCATTTCAAGCCTCAGAGAATGAGCTTCTCTCATTAGACCCAGAACATATGCCAAAAGGAGGAGCTTGTCTGCATTTCAGAAGTAGCCAGTCCATGGCAATCCCTGTCCCCAATCATCCCATTTCTCCTTTATCCAAACATAAGCAACTGTCCCACAGATAACCATAGGCCGATGGCCTCCTAACTTCTAGTCAAAGAACTTCTGGTCGAAGTTGTCAGATGTATGGGGCTCAAGAGTGAAGCAACGTACTGCTCCAACAGGCATTTTGTCAGTTCGCAACTCTGCTAGCTCCAGGGCTGGTATTTTAGGGGACGTTCTGGAATCTACATGGGCTTGCAGGATGTACAGATATCAATTCAAAGACTGGTCTAACCTCTGGTGGTATTATGCTTACTCATTCACCTTACTAAATGTCACATCTCAAAACAGCATCAGAAAGGTTTTTTGTGTGTGGCTCTTTTAAGGTTTATAGATCTCTAATGCACATGTAGGGACTAAAGGCCAGTTTTTTAAATGTATCTAGAATAGAATGCCTAGAGATGCAGATATGTGCTTTTGAAAATCCCATTAGGCACCTATCTGAAGGTTTAGGCACCTAAATACCTTTAAAAATACCCTAACTCTTTAGGGCCAATTCTGCAACCATTGCTTGTGTTGAGCAGTAACTTACCCTACAAGTATTCTCACTGAAATTAATGGGGTGAAGTGCCAAGCAAGGTACTACTTAGTGTGAACAAAGGTGGCAGAACCAAAACCTTAATGTTACAAGTGAATTATGATTTATGAGTTTTTATAGGGTCAAATTTCTTACAACCAGGTGGCTGCCCTGCACAGGCGAATAGAGGAGATCGTGGAGGTGGCTGCAATGTGTGGGGTCAATGTGATCTGCTTTCAAGAGGCTTGGAGTGAGTATTTTCTGTAGCCTCCCCAAGTCCAGATTCTTTGCCTTTAAAATGGTTAATTTTCTGAAAATAGCCAATTCCTCTCCATTTAACAGGTACCCTATATTTAAAAAATGTTCCGCTGCTACTATGAAACAGAGATTCCAGGATACAATCCACTGATCCTAATCGTTATTTTCTGAAAGAAACTTAAAAGAATCCTTGTTAACACAGCTGTGTGCAGGTCCTATGTAGGTCTGCAAAGGCAGGGCCTGCATCTCGGCGATGCTTTTAGTTATGCTTACTGTGTGTTCTTTCACCTGCTCTTCCCCTTTTCTTCCTTGGAAGTTTTGTTTCATTTAGGAAGATTCTCAATAACAGAAAAATAATATTTAAATGAAAATGGAGGATGTGTGGAATTAAGACTGGCCAAAACCAAAATTGAAGGACCTCTTGTGTGACTGTTGGGGGAAATATGTCTTAGTCATTAATTTGTAGGTTTCTTCCTCAGACACTCTTTCAGGGGATCCTCTGCCCTGTGTGAGATAGTGGGTAATCCTCTCTCATTTCACCTATATTAACTTCACTCTCCAGGTCTCTAATCATAACTACTTCTCTTCTGGCCAGCTAGGCCTCCCATTTCAAATTAGTAGGGACTCAGCCTGGCTTCTTAATTGAACAAATGTTGGCTGATTACAAGGTGCTGTCTTTGCTCCATAGTGTTGAGTGATTCTGCAACACTTCTTGTCCTTCCTGGGCTGTGGAGTGAGGGGAAATCAGATCCTGGTCTATTGCATACAGACCACTGGAACTATATGTGGCTGGTCCTGTCATGGTGTCTCTGTGAGAATGCAGCCTAGAAAATCTAAAGATTGGAGACCCCTAAATGATACATTCTCAAGAATCAAACTCCTTTGTGCAGGGAGAAGGAGATAGTAGTACCATACTCAGATGTGGTAATTATTTCTCAGTTTTCACAAAAGCAACTTCTGAACACATTTCATTGACCTGTTTTAGATGAGTAAAGCAGAACCCACCCCATACCAGCTCAGTGATCTGAAGCCTTTGTATTGACTTCTCATGTTGTTATTTTATTAGCTATGCCCTTTGCATTCTGTACAAGAGAGAAGCTTCCATGGACTGAATTTGCTGAGTCAGCAGAGGATGGTCTGACAACAAGGTTCTGCCAGAAGGTAAAAAGCTGAATTCATACCATTGTGTAGTGATCACTTTTTGTATATCAGTCTTATAAGTTGTAAGAATTAAAGAACCAAAAATAATTTTCCAGCACATTCAAAGCATGTATTGTCCATTTGCACTTTCACTAGCTCTCACAACAACACGTACAATATGAAACAGTGTTTAAAAAAATCTTACTTTACATTTATATAGTGCCTTTTTCCCTGTAGGATATGTGAGACTTCCTATCCTGATTTTTCCCATATTTTTACAAGAAGAATAAGCTTCACAATCAGTCACCTTTAACTTCTAGTCAAGAAATTCCTTTTGAATGGAACTGACTATGCATTAGCAAAGCATTACACAAAGAATATTAACTGATGAGTTAACTAATGTTCTGAAAAGGAAACACTTTCATATGATTCTTCTACATCCTTTCTCTGACATGTAACACAGAATGCAGCTTTCTGTGCAACAGAGGTGACCTTTTAATAGCTGGCAGTCATTTGGCCAGGGATCACTAAGTGAAAGAGTGATTGTAGGATAATTTTCACCTTCTGCCATCTTAAATAGTCTACAGCTCTCTTGTTTTATAAGGGACGTTGTATTTTTCTTTATTAAATGATTCACTGACATGATCAGGTTTGTTGTGGGCCTGAATCTATCCAGATGTGATCTGACCTACTAAGCATGTATGTGTAACGACTTTACAGCTTCAGTCTGACCTAGGCCAAGTGTGGGGCACTTCTCAATGTGGGGTTAATGACCTAAGGGCAGATGCTGCAAGAAATATTCAAACTTATGGAAAAGTAAAATGACATGAGGGGAAAGAAGAGAAAATGTCATTTAACCAAAGGTTAAATAACTTATCAGTACTAAAATTTAGTGCAAAATATTCTTGCTAGACTATTAAAAGGTACTGTGATGCTATGATTCCTGTGGACAAGGCAGCACCTATACTTTTTAACATTAATACATTTACATGTGTGGATCCACTGCCTACTGTATAACTACAGTAACTCGTTGATCAAAGGTTTTCTTATATTTGATCTATTGCAATAAAGAACAATTTAGGCACAGGAGCCAGCAAACAGAGCTGTAAACAGGGGAGTTTGAGTGGGAGTTCTTAAGGGGAGTTTGGGGGGAAGACTAGGAAAACCAGGCAGAGGAATAGACAGGCTAGTGAAGGGAGTGTGTGGTGTTCTGGCAGTGTTGTGGTGCTCATGGGGGGGTTTGTTTTGCTGTGGGTGGTGGTGTTTTGGTTTGGTTTGTGTTTCCCAGACTAACAGGACTTAGGTGGGAAGGCTATGACAGATACAGATGCAGCAGTGGTAGTGACCCAAGCAGTGGAAGACACAATGAAGATGACTGGATGTGGAAGTTGCGGTATCTTCTGGTACCCCTTCCAGGATCATGTAAAGAGTTTTGTCTGCATGAAGTGTCGCTTGATATAGCTGATGAAAGAAAAGATCAGAGGATTGGAGATGCACGTGGAAACTCTGGTTGAGTTTAGAAGGGAGTTCAAGCAGATGATGGAGCAAAGACATGAGGAGGCTGAAGGGAAAAGCTCAGACTTGCAGATGGAAGCAGGACCAAAGAACTCTGAGGGGAGACTGCTGGGTGAGGAAAGTGGACAGTGGAAGCATGTGACTAAGAGAACCAGGCAGAGGAAAAGATGGGCTAGTGAAGGAGAAATAGAGCTCAGGAACAGGTTTGTGGAGTTGGAAAATGAAGAAGGGGCACAGCAGGTGGTCACTGAAGGTGGGAGGGCAAGGAAGAAGAAAGGAGCAGCTAGTTCTATAGGAAGAGGGGAAGAGTCAATGGAGATAACACCAAATATGAGCCCCAGGAGGATACAGGATGGGTTACAGAGGATTGCAAGGGAGAATAGGAATTGAGAGGACTTGCAGCCAGAGGGAACAGGGGATAGACCAGAGAATCGCACTATCACCAGGTCTACATGTCTGGGGACTCCTTACTGAGAAGAATAGACAGTCCTGTAACCAGACCTGATCCAGAGAACGGAAGGGTATGCTTTCTGCTGGATGCTAAGATACAGGATGTGGACCTGAGGCTGAAGAGGATCCTAATGGGATCGGGAAAGAATCCACTGATTGTCCTTCATGTGGGAACAAATGATATGGCTAGATTCTCGCTGGAACATATCAAGGGAAACTATGCCAGGCTGGGGAAGACGCTTAAGGAAATAGAGGCTCAGGTGATCTTCAGTGGGATTCTGCCTGTTCCTAGAGAAGGGCAACAAAGGTGTGACAAGATTATGATGATCAACAGATGGTTCAGGCAGGGTGCTATAAGGAGGGCTTTGGGATGTATGGCCGCTGGGAGGCATTCATGGACAGAGGACTGTTCTCTCGGGATGGACTTCACCTGAGTAGGGAGGGAAATAGGCTTCTAGGATGGAGGCTGGCACAACTGATTAAGAGAGCTTTAAACTAGGAATTTGGGGGAGATGATTGGGAGATGTCCAAATAATCTCCACGCCAGATTTTAACATTGAGAAGGAAGAAAATGAAGTAAGAAAGGAGACAGCCGTGGGCAGGAGAATGGCCATAAGGAGGAAGGGTAGTGTAGATACCAGTTTAATAGGTGATACTGGCGATAGAATGTCTGTGCCTAATCGGGTAAAGAATGTGAGTGAAGCGAAACAGCAAAAATTAAGATGTTTGTACACCAATGCAAGGAGCCTAGGTAACAAAATGGAGGAACTAGAGTTACTGGTGCAGGAAGTGAAACCAGATATTATAGGGATAACAGAAACATGGTGGAATCGTAGTCATGACTGGAATACAAGTATTGAAGGGTATGTGCTGTTTAGGAAAGACAGAAATAAAGGCAAAGGTGGTGGAGTAGCATTGTATATCAATGATGAGGTTAACTGTAAAGAAATAAGAAGTGATGGAATGGATAAGATAGAGTCTCTCTGGGCAGAAATCACATCGGGGGGAGAAAGCTACTAGAGCCTCTCTTGGGATAGTGCTTGGGGTGTGCTATAGACCACTGGGATCTGATTTGGATATGGATAGAGACCTCTTTAATGTTTTTAATGAAGTAAATACTAATGGGAATATTGTGATCATGGGAGACTTTAACTTCCCAGATATAGACTGGAGGACAAGTGCTAGTAATAATAATAGGGCTCAGCTTTTCCTGCATGCAACAGCTGATGGATTCCTCCACCAAGTAGTTGCTGAATCAGCAAGAGGGGATGCCATTTTAGATTTGGTTTTGGTGAGTAGTGAAGACCTCATAGAAGAAATGGTTGTAGGGGACAACCTTGGTTCCAGCGATCATGAGCTAATTCAGTTCAAACTAAATGGAAGGATAAACAAAAATAGATCTGTGTCTAGGGTTTTTCAAAAGGGCTAACTTTAAAAAATTAAGGAAATTAGTTTGGGAAGTGGATTGGACTGAAGAACTTGTGGATCTAAAGGTGGAGGAGGCCTGGAACTACTTCAAGTCAAAGATGCAGAAACTATCAGAAGCCTGCATAACAAGAAAGGGAAAAAAATTCATAGACAGGAGTTGTAGACCAAGCTGGATGAGCAAGCATCTCAGAGAGGTGATTAAGAAAAAGCAGAAAACCTACAAGGAGTGGGAGATGGGAGGGATCAGCAAGGAAAGTTACCTTATTGAGGTCAGAACATGTAGGGATTAAGTGAGAAAGGCCAAAAGCCATATAGAGTTGGACCTTGCAGAGGGAATTAAAACCAATAGTAAAAGGTTCTATAGTCATATAAATAAGAGGAAAACAAAGAAAGAAGAAGTGGGACCACTAAACGCTGAGGATGGAGTGGCGGTTAAGGATAATTTAGGCATGGCCCAATAGCTAAACAAATACTTTGCCTCAGTCTTTAATGAGGAGCTTAGGGATAATGGCAGGATGACAAATGGGAATGAGGATATGGAGGTAGATATTACCACATCCGACGTAGAAGCCAAACTCAAACAGCTTAATGGGACTAAATTGGAGGGCCCAGATAATCTTCATTAAGAATGTTAAAGGAACTGGCACATGAAATTGCAAGCCCATTAGCAAGAATTTTTAATGAATCTGTAACCTCGGGTTGTACCATATGACTGGAGAATTGCTAACATAGTTCCTATGTTTAAGAAAGGAAAAAAAGTGATCCGGGTAACTACAGGCCTATTAGTTTGACATCTGTAGTATGCAAGGTCTTAGAAAAAAATTTAAAGGAGAAAGTAGTTAAGGACATTGAGATAAGTGGTAATTGGGACAAAATACAACATGGTTTTACAAAAGGTAGATCGTGATCTACCAACCTGATCTCCTTTGAGAAGGTAACAGATTTTTTTAGACAAAGGAAATGCAGTGGATCTAATTTACCTCGATTTCAGTAAGGCATTTGATATGGTTCCACATGGGGAATTATTAGTTAAATTGGAAAAGATGGGGATCAGTATGAAAATTGAAAGGTGGATAAGGAACTGGTTAAAGGGGAGACTACAACAGGTCATACTGAAAGATGAACTGTCAGGCTGGAGGAAGGTTACTAGTGGAGTTCCTCAGGGATCGGTTTTGGGACCAATCTTATTTAATCTTTTTATTACTGACTTTGGCACAAAAAGCAGGAGTGTGCTAATAAAGTTTGCAGATGACACAAAGCTGGGAGGTATTGCCAGTACAGAGAAGGACTGGGATATCATACAGGAAGGTCTGGATGACCTTGTAAACTGGAGTAATAGTAATAGGATGAAATTTAATAGTGAAAAGTGCAAGGTCATGCGTTTGGGATTAATAACAAGAATATTTGTTACAAGCTGGGGACTCGTCAGTTGAAAGTAACAGTGGAGGAGAAGGACCTCGGAGTATTGGTTGATCACAAGATGACTATGAGCCACCAATGTGATATCGCCGTGAAAAAAGCTAATGTGGTCTTGGGATGCATCAGGTGAGGTATTTCCAGTAGAGATAAGGAGGTGTTAGTATTGTTATACAAGGCACTGGTGAGACATCATCTGGAATACTGCGTGCAGTTCTGGTCTCCCATGTTTAAGAAGGATGAATTCAAACTGGAACAGGTACAGAAAAGGGCAACTAGGATGATCCGAGGAATGGAAAACCTGTTTTATGAAAGGAGACTCAAAGAGCTTGGCTTGTTTAGCCTAATCAAAAGAAGGCTGAGGGGAGATATGATTGCTTTCTATAAATATATCAGAGGGATAAATACCAGGGAGGGAGAGGAATTATTTAAGCTCAGTACCAATGTGGACACAAGAACAAATGGATACAAACTGGCCATCAGGAAGTTTAGACTTGAAATTAGACAAAGGTTTCTAACCATCAGAGTGAAGTTCTGGAACAGCCTTCCAAGGGGAGCAATGGGGGCAAAAGACATCTCTGGCTTCAAGACTAAGCTTGATAAGTTTATGGAAGGGATGATATGATGGGATAGCCTAATTTTGGCAATTAATTGATCTTTGACTATTAGCGGTAAATATGGCCAATGGCCTGTGATGGGATGTTAGATGGGGCGGGATCTGAGTTACTACAGAGAATTGTTTCCTGGGTGTCTGGCTGGTGAGTCTTGCCCACATGCTCAGGGTTTAGCTGATTGCCATATTTGGGGTCGGGAAGGAATTTTCCTCCAGGGCAGATCGGCAGAGGTTTTTTTGCCTTCCTCTGCAGCGTGGGGCACGGGTCACTTGCTGGAAGATTCACTGCACCTTGAAGTTTTTAAACCATGATTTGAGGACTTCAATAACTCAGACATAGGTTAGGGGTTTATTACAGGAGTGCGTGGGTGCGTTGTGCAGGAGGTCAGACTAGATTATCATAATGATCCCTTCTGACCTTAGTCTATGACTCGATGACTAATTTAAATTCCTACTCAAAAAAGGATTTGCTATTGGTGCACAGTGCCACGGTTCTATACCTAGCATAATTGGGGATCATCAAATTGTGTAATGTCTTTCTGTTATGTTACTAACACTAAATTTAATGGAAGGAAGAATACAAGGACAAATAATGCTTAAATGATGAGCAGCCAGTAGAATCCAGGACTTAGTTCTAGAGAGTCATTCCTGAGACATCTGTTGAAGACTCTGCCTTGCCTGAATCCTTTTGTTCCCAACTGTTGGAGTTCAGTTTCATATACCACTGAATTGGTGCTGAAGAGAACCTGAATGCTTTATCCCATAGCTAAAAGCCAAACATGAGATGCTTTGCAAAGAGAATAAAAATGACTAGTAGGTCCAGACCGATTTAATAAATGTCTGCATAGAGTTGTCCACTTTCCATACTATGACTTCACATGTCAGGCATTCACAGGAAAGCCTTAGCAAGTGTATTCATTAATCCTTTGCTCTGGTTCTTTGTAGAAGGCATCAGGAATCAGTACCAGAGTTTATGGGAAGCTTTAGAATCTGAGGCTCAGATGTGAGTTGTTAAGTAGAGCTGGTCAAAAATTCTGAGTAGAAACATTTTTTCAGTGGAAAATGGCTATTTGAATGAAACGAGAATTTTTTTGAAAAATTGTCACTGGAGAATGAAGGTAAAACAAAAATTGAAAAAAAAATTCAGTTTTATGTTTTTTTTTAAACTGATTTATTATTTTTCAGAAAATAAAAAATGTTCTTTTAAGCATGTCCCCCTTTTTTTTTGTTAACCTTTTTTGACAAGCTCTTGTTACACAAATCCACTAAGCAGTGTATCAGAATGAAAGAATGCGAGCAGGATTACACCCTCCCCCTGTGCTTATTTCTCAGCAGTTCCTTATGCCCCTTTTGGGTGCGGGTGGATCTGGCTTACAGGTTAAAAACTGCTGCTACAGCAGAACTCATCTAACTGGAACTTGATGCTTCTTCTAGAAGGATTCAGACTGACAAGTTTTCACTGAGGTATCCCTCTCTGAACAAGAAAAATGTTGTAACACTAGAGTTTCAGTACATCATATATTCATCACTAGTGCTTAGCTGAGGTCAGAATAATGCACAGAATGAAAACCTCTCCTGTATTCTACTTTGAGGGGAAAAAGATGAAAACAGAGTTAATCATAACAGGCTTTGCTGTAATAGAGATTTTCTATTAATTTCTATAGCTGGCAAAGAAGCACAATATGGTTGTGGTGTCTCCAATTCTGGAGAGAGATGATGTACATGGAGGAACTTTGTGGAACACTGCAGTGGTGATTTCAAACTCTGGATCTGTCCTTGGGAAGAGCAGGAAAAATCACATTCCAAGGATTAGAGATTTCAATGAGGTGAGATGTAGCATTGTTTATAATAAACTGTCCTCACTTTGTAGCTCTTGCTTGTCTCTATATGGTAGAGTGTTGGAAAGTGTAGCTGCATAACTGTCCTATCCATTTTGTCAAGGTAGAATTGTGTGGCTGTGATGATGCCACTGCGGGGTTTCTGGTGCGCTCATAAATCATAAGCATGGAATATGATGCCACCAGAATCCTCAAGATGCTATTGTAGCTTTGATTTATTTTAAGTTATTTTCTTTGTTTTATAATATTTCCCCAAAATAATCTGTTCTTCTCTACAGGTTATCATCCCAATGGGTTTTTCTAAACAAAGCAACTTCACAAAAATATTGAGGAGCTTTATAAAAATTGTGTAATTCATAGCCATGGTGTGTCAGTTGTGGGGCACTGATGAAGTCATACTTCTGGTGAATTTCTTGTAAGCTGACGAGCCTTGTATTATATGGTTCAGGGATGAACTGTACCTGTGATTTCTTTGTATCTCTCCATGGGCACTTTTTTCAGGTGACAGGCCTATACCTGCACTTCTCTAATCCTGCAATTCATCCCACTTTTGACTGGACCATGAGTTTACAGCACCTTTATTTACAAACCATATTACCTCCAGCAGAGCCAACTGGGTTTGACCTGATCCAGAATTCTCTCAGGGAGCTGTAAATGCAATGACAGAGAGCAGCTTGTTCAAAACAGAGTATAATTTATTTATCTGTAGGAACATCACAAGCAGAGAGAAAAGGGTTAAAAATAACAAATGCCTAAATGCATATTTTACCTAAACCTAACCTTTCCTTGCTAGTTTAAATAGATTCTGCTTAACCCAGGCAGCCCCAAAGCATTGGGTTGCATGAAGCAGGCTGCACCCCTGCAACTATTGCCTCTCTCATAGGCAGCCCTCCCCCACCATCCCGTCAGCGTGCTGTGTCCCTCAAGATCCAAGCTGCCTTTTATCCGTTTCAAAGTTCCTTTGTTTGAAATTTCCCACTTAGAGATCTCCTGATGTTTCAAGCCAAGCCCCTGTAGCTGACGAAACTGGTGTATACATTTCTCCAGAGCGGGTTGGAGGTAGCCTTCATACAGTGGATTCATAGTATTGACTGAGCACCAGGCAACTGACTTCTGTCTTCAGCAGTTGTTTCAGGTTCCTGAAAGATTTAACCCTTAGCTGCCTTTTAGCCAGCACTACAGTAACCACCAAATCCTCCTCCTTCCCTACACACGCACATAAATATTCATAAAAATTAATACACATACCTTCCATGTTCTTCACACCTTATTTAACAGTTAAATCCATACATAATAAATACCATATTCATACTGTATGGGCCTAGAACACTCTGTCTCAGAGGTTCCCAACTGTCCTCTGTGCAGCACTTGCTGGTTGCATGTTTCTCTTCGTTTCCAGCTGTGAAACTGCAATGAAAGGCAGCTAAACTATATATATGAGTACTTTCACTTTTCTATGCATGCAATTGCTGCAGTTGCCACAGGGATGTTATGTGATCACCAATGGGAGGTGGTCCATGTGATCATGAGTGCCAGGAGAAGCATCAAAACAATCGATTAACATATTTAAACAATTTGACAATTCCTGCTCTATCAGCTTCAGTGTAATGGGTAAGTAGTGTTTGCCTAAAACACCCCACCTTGTTAAAAAGTGTTGATCCTGCTTGGAAGGGGTTAAGGATATTCTGTTGGTGACTTGTTACTCTGCCTGGATATTACAGAGGTGGTCCTGGCTTTCTGAAAAGAGAGAGACAGACAGACCTTGGGTGAGGGCTGAGCAGCTCAGACTAGGAGGAAGGATTATTCCGATCTTTATTAACAGAGAAAACAACTATAAAGTAACAAAACCCAAACCTGAGGAGGGCAGTAAGTTGGATTTCTCAGACTGGGTGGACTGTCTTTGTGGAGCAGGTTGGGAATGCCAGCTTGCAATCATCCATGGCAAATCAATGAGAACTAAATGTAAAGGGGAAAAAGGTTGGTCTCTAACCTTTTCAGCCCTGTGTGGGAGGGTGTATAAATAAACAAAAATCAATCTTCCTTGAGACATCAGTTAGTTGCTGTGGAGATGATTATGACCTCTGGTGAGGAATAAAGAGCAAGAGCTGATGAATTCCCCCAAGCAATAACAATCTTGTTTTTCTTCTCCTATCATAGTAGAAAAAACATAGGACTGAGAAATAAAAATAAATTTAAAAGATACAATATAGGCAGATCTGTTTTGAAATAGAATTATTTATTAGAACATAACTGTCATGCTGGATCAGACCAGTGGTCCATCTAGCCCAGTATCCTGTCTCTGACAGTGGCTAGTACTAGAGCTTCAAGGGGAATTTGGGAATGATTCACTTTGTCTTCCACTCCTGGCTTCTGGCAGTCAAAGGTTAAGGGTTGCCTGGAGCATGAGGTTTCATCTCTGCCCATCTTGGCTAATAGCCATTGATGGACCTATCCTTCAGGAATTTATCTAATTCTTTTTTGAACCCAGTTATCTTTCTTTGTCTTCACAACATCCCCTGGCAATGAGTTCCACAGGTTGACTGTGCATTGTGTGAAGAAGTACTTATGTTTGTTTTTAAACCTGCTGCCTATTAATTTTATTGAGTGATCCCTGGTTTGTGTGTTATGTGAAGAGGTAAATAACACTTTTTCTTGACACCATTCATGATTTTATAGACCTCTATCATATCTCTCTTTAGTCAAATCTTTTCTAAGCAGACCAGCCCTAATCCTTATATGGAAGCTCTTCCCTTTGTTGCCATTCTTTGTACCTTTGCCAGTTCCACTAGACCCTTTTTGACATTGGGTGACCAGAACAGGGCCGCCCAGAGGGGGGGGGCAAGAGGGGCAATTTGCCCCAGGCCCCGAGCCCCACAGGGGCCCCCACGAGAGTTTTTCGGGGCCCCTGGAGCGGGGTCCCTCACTCGCTCCGGGGGTCCCGGAAAATTCTCGCGGGGCCGGGCGCAGGAGCTTCTTCACTCCTGGTCTTCGCCGGCGGGGGGTCCTTCCGCTCCGGGGTGGAAGGACCCCCCACTGGCGAATTACCGCCGAAGATGGAGCGGGACCCGCCGCCGAAGCGCAGCCCGGTCTTCGGCGGTAATTCGGCGGCGGGGGGTGATTCCCTTCCGGAACCCGCCACCGAAGTGCCCCGAAGACCCGCGGCGGGGGGCCCCCGCCGACGAAGACCTGGCTGCGCTTCGGCGGCGGTCCCAGAACGGAAGGGCCCCCCGCCGCCGAAGACCCCGGGCCCCCGGAATCTTCTGGGCGGCCCTGGACCAGAACTGGACATAGTATTCAAAGTGTGGGCAAACCTTGGATTTATGTAGCGGCATTATGATATTTTCTGTCTTCTTTCTATTCCTTTCCTAATAGTTCCTAATATTCTTTTAGCCTTTTTGACCACTGCTGTGCATTGAGCTGAAGTTTTCAGAGAACTATCCACGGTGACGCCAAGATCTTTTTCTTGAGTGGTAACAGCTAATTTAGAACCCATCATTATGTATGTATAGTTGGGATTATTTTTTCTAATGTGCATTACTTTGCACTTATCGATGTTGAATTTCATCTGCCATGTTGTTGCTCAGTCACTCAGTTTTGTGAGATTCCCCTTGTAAGGACTGGTCTACACTGAAAAGGGGTGTGAAAAATCCATATATCTGAGAGACATCATTAAGTTGACCTAACCTCCAGTGTAGACAGTGCTAGGGTAATGGAAGAATTCTTCTGTCAACCTATTTACCACCTCTTGGGCAGGTGGATTACCTACAGCGATGGGAGAATCCCTCCCGTCGCTGTAGTGTCTACACTGAAGTGGTACAGCAGCGCAGCTGCAGCTGTGCCATTATAGTGTTTTAAGTGTAGACCTAACCTAACTCTTTGCAGTCAGCTTTGGACTTAACTATCTTGAATAATTTTATATCATCCGCAGATGTTGCCACTTCACTGTTCACTCCCTTTTCCAGATAACTTATGAATGTTGAACAGCACTGGTGCCAATACAGATCCTTAGGGCACACCCCTGTTGACCACTTTCCATTGTGAAAATTGACTATTTATTCGTACTCTTTTTTGCTATCTTTTAACCAGTTACTGAGCCATGAGAGGACCTTCCCTCTTATCCCGTGATTAATTAGTAGGGCTCTGTATCTGTCCTGGAGGTTGCAGAAGTCACGGATTCCGTAATTTTCCGTGACTTCTGCAGCAGCCTCTGTGGCTGACCCCTGGGGCACCCAAGCAGTTGACTCCGGGGCCAGCTGCTCAGGTAGCCCCAGGGACAGCCACATTGGCTGCTGCTAGAGTAGCTCTGCAGCCAGCCACTTAGGTGGCCCTGTAGCCAGCTACACTGGCCACTGCTCAGGCAGCCTCGCGCAGCTGGCTCCAGGGACCACCCGGGCAGCGGCCGGTGTGGCTGGCCCCGGGGACTGCCCAGGCAGCAGTTCCTGGGGTGGCCGGTCCGGGGACTGCCCAGGCAGCGCTCCCTCGGGTGGCTGGAGCAGCCGCTGCTCAGCGGCCCCTGGAAGTGTTCCCAGGGTGGCTGAAGCAGCTGCTGCTCTGTTGGCCCTCAGCAGCTGGTGCCGCTGCCCCTCCCAGCAGCGGCTCCCCCAGTACTCCCTCCCAGCAGTGGCCCCCTAGCTCACTCCCCACAG
Organism: Mauremys reevesii; assembly: GCF_016161935.1. Taxonomy (NCBI): domain Eukaryota; kingdom Metazoa; phylum Chordata; order Testudines; family Geoemydidae; genus Mauremys; species Mauremys reevesii. The sequence goes on along the minus strand of NC_052640.1, from coordinate 20,304,133 downwards.
CAGCAGCCCCCCCCCCCAAGATTTAGTGAGGGTTATTTATAGTAGAAGTCATGAACAGGTCATGGGCCATGAATTTTTGTTTATTGGCCATGACCTGTTCATGACTTCTACTAAAAATACCCATGCCTAAATTGTAGCCTTACTAATTCGTTTCCTTACGAGCCTATGGTGAGGAACCTGGTCAAAGGCTTTCTGAAGATCCAGGTACGCTATATGGACTGGATCACCTTATCCACACACCCACAAAGAATTCTGATGGATTGCTGAGGCCTGACTTTCCTTAACAAAAGCCATGTTGACTCTTCCCCTACAAATCGTGTTTACTATGTGTCTGATAATTCTGTTCTGTACAATTTGCCTGGTACTGAAATTAGGCTCAGTGGCCTGTAGTTGCCAAGGTTGCCTCTGGAGCCCTTTTTAAATATCCGTGTTACTTTTACAGATCCAGACTAACACGGCTACCCCTCTGATACGTGTTACCTTAGTTACCTTCCAGTCATCTGGTACAGAGGCTGATTTCAGCAATAGGTTAAATACTGCAGTTAGTAGTTCTGGAGTTTCATATTTGAGTTCTTTCAGAACTCCTGGGTGAATACCATTTGGTCCTGGTGACTTATTACTGTTTAATTTACCAATTTGTTTTAGCACGTCCTCTGTTTACACATCAGTGTGGGACAGTACTTCAGATTTGTTGACCAAAAATAATAGCTCTGATGTGGGTATCTCCCCTACATCCTCTACAGTGAAGACCAATGCAAAGAATTAATTTAGCTTCTCTGCAATGGCCTTGTCATCCTTGAGTTCCCTTTTTAACATCTTGGTCATCTAATGGCCCTACTGCTTGTTTGGCAGGCATCCTGCTTCTGATGGACTTAAAAAACGTCTTGCTAGAGACACACAAACTAACAATAAGTTGCTTCTCAGATTCTTTATTGAGCAGCCTCAGTAGGGTGACCAGACAGCAAGTGTGAAAAATCGGGACGGGGGTGGGGGGTAATAGGAGCCTATACAAGAAAAAGACCCAACAATCGGGACTGTCCCTATAAAAACTGGGACATCTGGTCACCCTGTGCCTCAGTGTGGTACGCACTGTATAGACATAAAAAGAGGAGATATGGTCAGTTGCCATGGGAGTTCGCAATTTAAGGAGACATTGACAGTACAGATTAGACAGGAGATTGCCACAGTTACTGGGAGCCGCACCTGTAACCCCTCCTGGTATCTCCGAGCATGACCCCCTCATATCTTGCAGGGGTGCCAAAATGGGGTGGAGGGGCAAGGGACCATGGCCCTCCCACTTTTGAAAGTGGCCGAGCCAGACCCATCCACTTTTCGCCATGGCATGGCCCCCTGCCCCTCCTCTACCCCCTGAGGTCCCACCCCTCAGCCAGCCAGAAGCTGGAGCCTGACCCAGGTAAGAGTGGCCCAAGGAGCCTGGGCAGCTGTGGGGAGCTGCGGATCCTTCATCTGCTCGGGATTGGGGGGTCTGAGAGCAGCCCCCAGCCCATGTCTCCACCCCTTGGACCCCAAACCAGGGCAGATGGAGGGTCCGTGGTTTCCCACAGCTGCCTGGGTGGCTCTTACCATGCCCCCCCCCCAACATACTTTTAGAAAGACTCGATTGCACCTGACTCAAGCCTCTAACCATCACCTCTGTCTTATGATGCTTTCTCGGGGCATCCAAAACTGTTAGTCACCCTGTTTATCCTTCTGCCTTAGCAAAAGAGGGATTTTTTTGGTAATATACTGTGTGGCAGCTCCCTGCCCCCCCAATCTGTTAGCCAGCCAAACAAATACTGTAGGACTCTGCCAGTCCTAACTTGGCCTTGCAAGCGAACTCTTGGTGTATTTCAGTTCCCAAACTCTCCAAAAGCATCTCCCTGCAGCATCCAGCCCCTGTCACTAGATTACCACAGAAATACCAAGTCCACTGTCTCCAAAGAGACAGAATACACACCAGCCTGCTGGCTCAGCTGAGAATGAACGCCTCACTATAACACCTTTGAAGGGAGTTTATAATAAAACAAGAGTATTTTTATTAATAAAAAACAGAGATTTAAGTGATACCAAGAAATAAAACAGAAAATGGTTACAACAAAAACAAAAGCATAACACGCTTCTAAGAGATTACACATAACCTCAGTAGGCTCCAACCTTTGTCTAAAGTGTTTTTCTCACGGCTGCTTCTCAGAATCACCAACCCATATAGTTGGGACCCACTATTCATAGATGCAAAGAATTATGACCTTTGTATTCCATATTTCCAGCACACACACAACTCTATACATATCATCTGTACATACATCACACAATGATATTAATGACTGGTGGGCAGAACACTGGGCCTTCTGCCAGTTGGCACTGAGGGGCTCTTAGGATCACACTTGAGGTGGGATTGTGTAATTCTTCCACTCTCAGACCAGGTGCTACCAATGATTATCTCAGCTGGTCTGGCCAAGCCTCAGACCATACTGTTCTGTTCCCTCTGAGAGCAATGACAGAGGTAAATGCAGTGATCAAATAGCCTCCTTAAAGCAAAATTTTATTTATTTAGAACAAGGCTTTTCTCTTAAATGTTTATCTTAAAAACAATAAAACACACTGTATGCATATCTGATTTTTCCTTAAGACATACCATTCCCTGGATGTGGGATGGCCTGCTTCTTTAGACTCCCTCCACAGAGTCCATCTCTTTCTGTCTCAGCCTGTCTCCATAGACAGCTGCTGACAGGTGACCGCCTCCTCCCCGCAGGAATCAAAACACTTTTAAACTGTTCATAGTCTTTTGATCTGGTATCTTCCAGCTCTTGCAAAACAAGGTTTGCAGCTTGCTGCAGACACTGAAGCTCTCAGTTTTTCAAGTGTGTGCTTGGGTATTCTTAACTAGATCTATTGTGTGGCTTTCCTGTTTGCTCTTCCCACAGCTCCATATTAAGTTAGAGAAATACAGTCATATAGGAAATTCTAGTAACCCACCATAATTATACAGTAATTTTACCTCACTGACCAGGTCGCAGTCAAAACTATTACACATCAGTATTCATAGATTAATACAAAGTAATTCCAGGCCCTTCTGTGACACTCCCCATGGTAAAATCTGGACTGCTGAACAGTTGTGCCCCCTTAAATCTCCAATCTAGGGTGTCTTTTACACTACCTTGCTGTGAGAGGAACCATTCCTGGTCCTGCTCTCACACAGTCTCTAGCATGCAAAATCAATTGCAGCTGAATTACATGAATACTCTGGTCAGCCACTTACGAATTACAGTCAGGGCGACACCAGCAATTTCCCAGTCTCAGACCTTCCCCCAGAATTGTATGTCTTGTACTGCCCAGTTCTCTCCTTCTGATCTCTGCATTATCGGAATACAGCATAGACAGGGACTATTGATTACATTGTTGACCCTACTCATACATACGTAAATACACAAAAACACAAACATTATCTCCCCACCTTTTGAGGGTTATTTATTTTGCAGGATGTTTAACCCTTTCTGGCCATGTGTCACAACTTGCTTTCAATTGCAGCAGCTGTAATTTTTTGCTCTTACCATTTAGGCATGGAGGGTAGGGTGATCAGGTTATAAAGTCCGTAGAGAATGCAGTATTGCTACAGGAACATGTGAAAAAGCCAGGTGGCACAGCACTTATGTCCAGCAGTGAGTAAAGAGAAGTAGAAATGGAACTGGAATTTGATCTCTACGGCTCAAGAGAGCCATTTCTGTTGGATCTGTACCTCAGGTATTTAGTGGCTGAGGGGTGTTGTCTTTTCACATACTGTTGTGCCTCAGCGATCTAGTGGATTTTAAAGGATAGTACTGGGGGAGTGGGTGAACTTGGAGACAATACCTGAAGACACCTGCTTGTGTTTTTTTTTCCTAGTCTACTTACTATATGGAGGGCAACACAGGGCATCCTGTGTTCCAGACTCAGTTTGGAAGGATTGCTGTGAATATCTGTTTTGGGCGCCATCACCCCCTGAACTGGCTCATGTACAGTCTAAATGGAGCAGAGATTATCTTTAACCCTTCAGCTACTACTGGAGAACTCAGGTAAAGTACAAACAACTTGTGGGCTGTCCATTGCTTGGGATGAGCTGTATTGTGGAGTGAAATACCTGTACGTCCCATGTTTCCTGAAAGAGGAAAACCATACTTGTTTTTCCTAAATGTTTCTTTCGGACAGCAACATTTTAAAAATGTTTTGAATTACACTTAATTTTTTTTGGGAGGGGGGTGATATCAGTTTGGAGTGGTTCACAACTGTGAGTGCCTACAACACGACAGACTGTCAAAAGCAGGGCAGACACCCCAAACTGGTGGTGTGTTCTATAATTAGATTTCACCAACCCAGTAACAAATGTGAACTCCTGGATCACCATATCAGTCTTACCATAGAGTCACAGACAGTCCCCTTAGACTCTCTAGCCTATTTTGCCACCCAGACAAACTGGACTTTCTGATAAAAAGTCACTTACCCCAAAATCACACCAGATTCAGGTTGCTCCCAGTCCCAAGAGAACCATCACTTACCCCAAATCAATTGGTATCCTAGATCTTACTAACTAACTAAAGTCTTATTAGCTAAGAAAAGGAAGTAAGAGTTATTGAGAGGTTAAAGCAAGTAAAATATATGTACAGGTGAGAGACAGTTTGTAAATTCAAATGGTGGTAGTAATGTAATAAATTTCCAGTTTCCCAAAAGTCTTTTCAAGGTACCCAGATTGTCTCTAGGAATTGCCACTTTGCGTCTGGTATCCTTCCCTGTAAGAGTCCAAACACTCCAGAGATGAGGGATCTTTCCCTGAATCCATACTTCTAGCTTCTTCTCATAGGAAACAAGCTGACAGGGTCACTACTCACGTGGGCTCTTTGGGGATGGAGAGTGAGGAATGCATTTAGAGTCATTGCTCTCCAATCACCACACAAAATGACCACTTGATTTGAAATTAGCACTTTGCTGTTAAAGTTCTTCATTTGCATTCCGTAAGGCTTCTTTCTCAGATTGATGGGTTATTTAGTTACAGGGGTATAAACAATGTAAATATTTGCTATTACAATGGGATACAGATAAGTTAAAACAGTGCATGTAACATCCCATTACTTTTTATGATGTTTAAACACCAAATACACTCTCATACATGTAGCAGTCACTTTGCTCTATACTGCTACACAAGTGAATTGGCCTGGCTTCCAGCTATGCATTTGTAAGCATTCATTGAGGCCTGGGCATTGGCATGAGCTGGCACATAGTCTGCCAGTATCACAAGTGCATCTATTAGCTAAGGTCCAGTATTCCAGAAAGTGTTAATGTATCATCTTGACACGCAGTATAGTACATGTACTTTTTCATTTATCCAAATGACAGTGGAGTCTGAAAGAAATCCAGTTCTGTAGGATGTACACTCCTCTACTAGTAAGCAGTGTTGCCTGACCTGTTGATTATGTATTAATTATATTGCTTACACTCAGAGGATTAGTAGGTTCTCATCCCAAGATCAGGCCCAGTTTTATTAAAATTACTATCCAGTTGGGAGCCCCGACATGCATGGTTCCAACACTCTCACTTAGGAAAACCTTTTGTATATGTAATAGTTTTATTAACACAATTAGTAAAATCACAAACACTCCAACCCAGCAAGGTAGATAGAGAGAATACAGAACGTGCGTCTGAACATCCATATACTCGCACCATTCTTTGCAAAAGGATCCAAAATGTTACTCATCATCCTTACCGTCAGATTCACTATCACCAGTGGTTACCATCCTGGCATCTCCCAAGAGTCACATCTCCCCACGGTATGTAGGCTGGGATACAACTTTGATAATGTGTTACACTGAAACCACTATGCCAAATGTATATTCAGTAGGGGTTTCATTCTCTTTTCCTTATTTGTATTTCCTCACCCTACTAATGTTGGGGTGCCCTTCTCCTATAGTTACTAATCCTTTTACCTCAAGTTTATTAGCATATACATCAGTTAATTACTGTGGCACTTTGGTGGTCAGCCATCTGTTGATGTTCGTAATTTAAAATATTCCAGGCTGGTATAAATTAGCATCTTGTGGTTAGCTTGTCAGCAGTTTAATCATTCTTGCATATTACAGCATTCTATCTTGGGATATCTTGTGATCTAGGGATACTCTTGGTTAGCTGCTTGTGCTAAGGCTTTTTGAGCCTTGTACGTTGATTAGTTTAACTAAGCTTTTCTCTTACAGGCCTTGAGGTTTGTGGGCTCATTGCAATATTATCTTAACTTAGACCTATGCCTTATCTATTGGCTACAGATGCTGTGATACTGTTTTATGCTCTGTGGTATAAATGCAGGTATTCAAATGTGCATTTTTTTTAGGATTTTATACCATATTATCTTTTCTCTGTTCCCTTAATGTTGCTCTCTTTATAAAGATGCTCCTCTGAGTGGGAAATTCACTAAGTTTTATAGCAGGAGTCAAGTTATCAAGGAGGAAGTTATATAAATTAGTTATTTTGACATAACGTAGACAAATAGCGTTAGTGGATTCCTTGAGTCATCTTCCCTGCCCTACATCAGGTTCTTAATTAGCTCTGTTTTGATGCTAGGAGTCAAATGGGTTAAGCTAAGTAAAAGCCGAGTTCAAACATATATATTTCTGGGGCAGGAACTGTCTCTCACACTTTGTTTATAGAGTGTCTTGCATAGTGGGGCCCCAATTTCAGTTGGTATCTAGGTGCTAATGTAGTACCAATAAGAAATAATAACATTACCCTTGTTGGCCTAAGCACTTGTTTCCGTTAGGAGAAACTGATGATGGAGTCAGGTGCAATCCTGTTTATTTACAAAGAACGTACATAAAATCCTTTTTTCCTGAATGCACTGGGAATCAAACAGCAGGAGGCAGTTATTTACTCACAGTTCCAAGCCTCTTTCCAGCCAGCACTCTACCCAAATGTGCTCTTTCTCAGCTTTTTCTCAGAGTCACACTACAAGTGCTTCTCTGGCTGGCTGATAGGCTTCCTTGCTACCTTTCCTGTGTGCTTCTGTTGTTTGTACTGCCTCTCTGCCCCCTTCCCACACCCTGCAATCAAATCAGTATCCCATTCCTGTGTTTGTGTTCATAAGACCCCCATGAAACCCCTTGGCCCGGGGTCTAGTCCTTGGGCAGTGGTTTCCATTGCTTCAGCCATCACCAACAAAGGGGCATTTAGTTTTCCCCTCATTTAGCCTGAATGGAAGGCAACTAGTATAACATGCATAACAACTTCATCAAAGTGGGGTGATTGCCCAACCTCCAGCATAACAATGATATTAATATATTTAGTAATGCTAAGCCTGTTTCAGACGCTCACTCCTTCCCTAGGTGAGGAGCTGTTCAATAGAACATTTGTAGGTAGTGTTAGAGGACTCTAATAACTTAGGCCCCAGTAATGCAAGGAACTCTATAGGGGTGCAGAGCTCCTGGCAGAACTGAGACCATTGTGCTTCCTATTTGAGGTAATAACCACTTCCTGGGCTGAATAAACTCTGCCTTTGAGTCAGTCAGCCCCAAGATATGGCTTTTATCACGGTAACAGGAAGCCCGTTCTGTTGTTTTAAGCTATTGAAATTTTAAATGTAATATTCAAATTGAAAGTGAAGGAAGAAAATCTTACAAAAGGTATCAACCTCTCCAAACTAACTGCACCCCCTTTAGGCCCCTGCTTCCCCTTCCTTTGACTCAGCAGGGCTTGTCTGTCCAGAATAATTGCAATATATCTTCGCTTTCATTGTCTTTAAAAACAAAGAGATGGGAGGGGCCTTTCCCAGTGTAAACTGTGTAAACATAAATGTATGAGTTATTCTGGGAACAAGAGCCCTGCTGAATGGAACAGGAGAGAACAGAAAAGTTTTAAATCATGGAGAAGGGATTCATTTTTTAAAAAGTTTTGACAGCCCCATTTTCTGTGCTCTCCCGTGGCTCCTCTTCTCTTTCATGTACATTTGGAATTTTTCTGCATCAGCCGAAGGGATTGAAGCAGTGAGGCCAATCTTTGTTGCTGGCAAACAGCTTGAACATTCTGAATACGTGAGCCGCTCAGAGTAGGGAGATTGCAGTAGCCAGAGAAGTGTGATTATGGATAAATAAGTGCATAGTGAATACATAAATCATGCACCCACAACCAAGCCCAGTACAGGGAATTGTATATTTGGAGTGGTGTGGAAGGGAACTATAATTTTGAATCAGTAAGTGTACAGCATCCTGTCACTCAGACTGCCTAAGGCAACTCTGTTTCCCGATAAGAGCTGATAGCTGCTGATTTAGGTTGTTTAATATTGGAAAATGTCCTTAGAAAAGAGTTTAGTAAATACAGAGTCACGTGTAGTGGGCTTTACAAATATCACCATTAAAATAATGTTTGTGATGTTGGTCCATTTACAGCCCATTAGGAGGAGAGCAAACAGAAATTACACTGCCTTCCTGAGGCACTTCATTGCTTTTCTGGGTGCTCCAGGCTCTCCTGATTATTGGCTTTCTTCTCTTGGTTGCTTTTTGAGGGTATAATTTTTATTGCAGGAAGAGGACTCTTGAGTCCCATGCAGAAAAGAGTCTCTAGGAAAATGGAAGAACGCTGTTCTGTAGTAACCTCTTGGCTATAGTCTCTTTTCCCTCAGTATTTCTCTTTCCTTCTGTGAAATTGTAATTTGCAGGAGCCTTTCAATGAAGTCCCTTTTTCTTAGAAGTGCTGGCAGGTTGGCTCAGCAGTTGGGGATGAGGGTGGGGGCGGAAGAGGGGGAATAATAAACCAAGTCCTTTCAATCAAACCAATGAGCATCTTGTAGGTGCCTGAGTCTTCTTGAGATTTACTTATGACAGTCATCCACCCACACTCTCCCCTTGGAGCTCAATATTGGGCAGCTACCTGCTGTTATGAGGGTGATTTTGTAGAGGAGTGTACACCCAGTCACTCTTGTTTTTCAGTGCTGTAGGTACTGTCAAACCATTTCTTCTCGACTGATCTGATCCCTGTGTCTCAATATGCTTAATGAAAGGAAGGCTTCGGGCTTGGCTACACTTACAAATTTGCGCGCGCAGCAGGTGAAACACAAACACACCTGCTGTGCTGCGCAATTGCTGCGCTAGCGCCGCATTGACTACACTTAGCGCAAAGCGCTGCCGCGCGCGCGAAAATGCAAGTGAGAAAAGCCTTCCTGTGTTTTCAGTGAGACAAGGGGAGTGAAGTAATATGTTATATGGGCCCACCCAGCTGCTGTTGATGAGAGAGGTTTTCGAGCCACACAGAGCTCTTCTTCAAAAGTTAGTCTAATAAAAGATATTACCTCACACACCTTGTCTCTCTAATATCCTGGGACTGACATGGCTAAAACTACACTGAGTTTTCAGTGTCTCCAAAATTGAATCCCAGTTTGGAAAAAGACTGAGGGGTTAAGGTGGAGGAGAAGGAATTCTTTCCCATTTCTCGGTTCTTGGTTTTCTATACAGTGTGGAGACTGGTTTAACGGATAATGATCGAAATGTTACAGGGCTGCTTTTGTCAAGCTTGCTCTTTTGCTCTGTCAGCCCAACATAGGGGAATGACTGGTTGAAAATTTCTATGAAACCTGCAAGTAGAACAAGGTGAGCAAAAGGGGTGGAATTTTTTTCTAGCTTTCAGACAATCTGGTTTCCCATTGCTTGCCTCAGAAACTGCTCCTGGAGAAAGGGGGAGGGGGCAATGAGAGCGAGAAACTTTCTACACTGCTGCAAAATATTATTTGGATTCCTGAAAATTAACGTATAAGTCTTCCAGACTGTGTTGAAAATTTTTTCTTCCAATAACTTTAATGGAAGGTGCATATCTAAATTCCCTGGACTGCTTGGAAATCTCAAGCCAGGCATTTAAAACTCTCATCATGGTGGTCACCATTAAAAGTCAGCTTTGTCAAGTTACCAGATAAAATAGCCTCTCCCTATATGTGGAATGGAAATAATGTTGGTAACTATGCTGAATCTGGTGTAAAATGCTGACTATTAATGGTGACCACTCTTTGTGATCCAAGATAATTGACAGCAGTTGGCTGTAGTTAGCTTTGGTTTCCCTGATCGAGATGCTCAAAATTACAGGTGTCAATAGCCCATGAAATATCCAAATTTATCTATGAGCCATGCAAATAAACAATAATCACCACCTTTTTGTTACTATTTTGCAGCGAGTCACTGTGGCCAATTGAAGCAAGAAATGCAGCTATTGCTAACCACTGTTTTACATGTGCCATAAACCGAGTTGGAACGGTAAGTATTTGAACACTTTGCTTTGTAGCCTGAGTTTCAGAATCTATGCATTTGAGCACATTTTAATCCTAGCTAATGAATTGTATAGTGCTAACTCCTGTATTCCTCTGTATAGCATGAGACCTCCTCTCTCATGAACATTTGCAATGTGCTTTGAAGATTGAAAGTGTTGCTATGATACCTAGTAAGCAGAGAGAGTGTGAGCCACCTGCCCTGCTGCTGGCAGCCTGCATTCTGCTGTGGCTCCTTCCTATTCTTGACTTGTTCTTTCTCTGTGGTGAAGGATTTAACTAAGGGCTTGTTTATCCTTACTGGGGAATCAACGAGTGGCAATACATGCATCGGCGTTGATTTAGCGGGTCTAGTGAAGACCCACTAAATCAACCTTAGATTGCTCTCCTGTCGACTCCTGTGCTCCACCGGATTGAGAAGAGTAAGGAGAGTCAATAGGAGAGCGTCTCCCGTCGACATCGCATAGTGTGGACCCCGCGGTAAGTAGATCTAAGCTATGTCGATTTGAGTTACGCTATTCACGTAACTCAAATTGCGTAGCTTAGATCGACTTTTCCCTTTAGTGTAGACAGGGCCTAAGATGAATGCTCCTCCCCTTCTTGCTAATTCTCCTAGCTCCTATGTAGAACTCAGTGTCTCCTTCACTAGGATTATTGAAAATGAAATGTGTCCTTGCACTTCTGTAACAGAGCTAGTTCCTACTAGTCAGACACCGTCTGTCCTTAACAGTTGAGATCATGGAACCAATTCTACTGTCATGTGCAGTAGGTGAGGCCTGTCTTCAGACCTAGTGACACAAGGTGGATGAGGTATAATATATTGTATTGAACCAATTTCTGTTGGTGATGGTGAAAAGCTTTTGAGCTATGCCAAGCTCTTCTTCAGATCTGGGAAAGGTACTCAGAGTGGTGCAACTAAATACAAGGTGGAACTACTTAGCATAAGTAGTTAACACATATTTTAAGGGACCATTTAAGGGAAGTTGTGGTGGAAACCTGTAGGGAGGTTTCGATCATTTCATTACAGGATGAAAATAATACCAATATCAACCTCTTTGTGGGCCACCTTGAGGAAGAATTTCTGGACAAATGCACCATGAAACCAATGTACCTAAGATACATCGATATTATATTCATCCTCTGGACAGATGACCTAACTTCCTTCTGGATTTCCACCACTACTTCAACAACCCACCACCCATCCATCAAACTCTCCCAAGAACACTCTCACAGCAGCAACAACTTCCTGGCCATGATTAGCTTCAACAGTGGAACCTTACAGACAACTGTATACAAGAAACCCCATGGATGACCGCACTTACCTTCACAGATCTAGTAACCACCCCAAGAAATCTGTTATCTACAGCGAGGCCCTCGGCTACCACAGAATATGCTCCTAGGAGAAAGTCTGGGATACACACTTTAACACATGTAAAACCACCTTTACCAGACAAGGATACTCCACCAGAGAAGTAGATCACATCATGGAATGAGCCACCCCAAAATCCCAAGAGACCCTACTTCACTACGGGGCGGGGGGGAACCCTCCGACCACACCCCCCAAGTTGTCACCTACCACGCCATACTGGAACCAGTATGGGGTATCTTTAAACAGTTACAACCCATACTCAATGGGGAGCACCTCCTGAAGAAGTCTATCCAACCCTCCTCTTCTGGCCTTCAAACAACCCACTAATGTCTCCAGGCTTATTGTCAGAAGCAAGCTCCCCACAGACCAGTACCCACCGAGACCCAGCCATAAAAACAGATGCAAAACCTGCCGACGTATTGCTACCGCTACAATGGTCAATATCTCCCACAACACACGTTTCAAGATGTATGGGTCCTACATATGCCTATCACAACATGTGATGTACCTCCTCCAGTGCACTAAATGCTCCAGTAACAACTATGTGGCTGAAGCCAGTTAGTCATTATGTTCTTGAATGAACTCACAGAAAAATGATAAAAGACAAAAATACCATATCATCCATGGGCAAATACTTTTCACAAAACGATCACTCCACTCTATATCTGACCTATCAGTCCTCATCCTCAAGGAAACTAGCACAATTCCTTCAAAAGATGAGCCTAGGAGTTTAAATTCATAATTTTGCTGGACATTAAAAATCATGGTTTTAATAAAGACAGTGGATTTATGGTTTATTACAATAATCTGCAACCCATTAACCCCCTTTTTTGTCCTGTGACTGGAGGAGTGTTAATGGGCCACTTCAACGTGAATGGTTCCTTAAAACATGTGTTAGTTACTAAACAATCTTGTATTTAGCTGCAACACTCTGAGTACCTTTCCCAGACCTGAAGAAGAGCGCTGTGTAGCTCAAAAGCTTGTCTCTTTCACCAACAGAAGTTGGTCCAATTAAAGATTATACCTCACCAAAGTTGTTTCTCTATTATCCTGGGACCAACATGACAACATCAACACTGCAACATTCAGAGCTAATGCACATGCAGATTCTTTGCTGGGCACCTTAGTGTGTATATTTTTGTAAGGTGCTCTCCATTAATCTGGCTTTGTGTCCACCTGGTTAGACCATATGTTCTTCCTTTCTATTATTTGCAAAGACTACCTCATTTAAATCTCTCTTCTCCCACCTCCATACCAGAGCTGTCCTCTCCTTGGATCGTTAACTTGTTGTGGTGCAGGGGCTTGTGTGTCCCAATGACCCTCAGAACTATGTTGTCTGGAGTCTTGTACTCCTGGTAGGGTCACCCTTGCAAACAGTTCTGAGGTGAGGTTCCAGATGAAGCACGGTCCAGACTTCTCAAAAGCCCAGTGGTGGAATAGGTGTATTTGAGGACTTGTCAGTTCTCTGCGGCTGTGAGGGCGGATGAGGGCTGCAGCAGGACGGAAACCTCCAGTTGTCTCAGACTCCCCTGCCACCAGGTCCAGGGCTCCTTCCTGTCAAATTTCATGAGGTTGCTGCCTGCGCACCAGCTGCCCCACATTAAAAGATTTCACACATAGGTCTCTGCCATGACCAGAGTTGTGACACCCTAGTATTACTACTCATATTCCCCAAAGTGCTGTGAATACAAGGCTGTCACCCAAGCAAATGCCTGTCTTCCAGGCTAGTCCATCCTAAAATTCTAGCAAGACAGTCACTACCTTGAATCTAGAAACGAGGTGACACTGAAGATTCTCTTCTACAGGCAGTGTTGACGGTAAGCCAGACACGTCTTAACAGATGTATGCCAAGTATTAATTAATGTTAGTATATCAAACATTGTATTGCAGCAAGATTCTCTTGCATGAAATGAGATTACAGTGCCATCTACAGCCTCATTTCAAACTGGCCTTTGTTTCACAGGAATACTACGTGAATGCATTTACATCTGGAGATGGTGGGAAAGGTACGTTCAGCAAATACCTTCATGGGTTGCTAATAGTTGATTTTGAATCATGAAGAGTTATCTTTCCGGCTATCTGTCTGTAGTTTCCATGACAATGGTAGTATCTAAGAGCAGCTTTACTTCCCAGAAATGACACAGTCTTAGAACCTACAGGCAACTAGAGGAAAGATATCCAAAGTACAGTGGCATATGGTCATTGGAGGTGCTTATATAGGGCTGCTATATCCTTCCTAAGGACTCCAGTCTGTCTGATCCCTGGAAGCTTGGAAGGCAAAACCCCATAAATTTGCCCTATGTTGTCAGTGTGGTTTATGATGATGCATTAACCTTCATGTTCTGACTTTAAATCCATAAAAGCCAGGACTTCTCTTACCAAGTACTGTTGCTACATACACAAGTTAATGTGAAAAATGATTAGCTTCATATAGTCCATATCCAGACACACAGGTGATCTATTGAGTCTCATGAATGGTTTACATAAAGTTATAGGTTCTGGCATGCCGAGCCACATGATGCTGAAGATGGAGTGCAGAGCTAAGACATACAGGAGACTCTCTCACTGGACTTCTCCATTTTACTGCTTTATAAAACATTTCCTCCTTATAACAATTGTCTGAGTCTGATGTGGTTATAGCAGACTCCTAGAACCTTCCTTTAGGCTGTCAGATTACTCCTGTTGTAATGCCTATTCTATAAATAGACAAATGTGCAATTCCCAACAGATATGTCTTCACTGCAGAGTTAAGATGAGTGATCAGCACCTGGATTAATCTAGCCCCAGCAGGGGGAGTGCAATACCTGTGTGACTGTATCCTCACTGATGCTGCATTCACTATTTTGCTAAGACTTTTGAGGGTATATCCCATCGTTCTTTGTGCTGCAGTAAGCTGAGACATCTTATGATTCTTTCCCAGTGAATCGTGGTAGAACTTGTCTGTCTTGGGCACATGGGAGAAATTATGGGAAGCCATTGGGGGTGTGTCAGTGCATGAGTGATTTAGCCTGCATCTTTACTGCAAAGTGGATGAGTTGCCAGCCCAAGTGGAAGCAGCACAAGAGCTCTTGCCTATACAGCCAGCCAGCCTGAATGTAAAGCACCACCAGACCCAGGGGAGAGGCTTTTGTGTGAATGGAAATGGGGTGAGGGGCAACACCTGAGTAAGAGCCCAAATTAACTGCAGTGAAGACATACCTTAGAGGGGTTTCACAGGAGCAAACCAAAATATACTTGGCCAGTTTTATTCTGTTCTTTAATTTATAGCATTATAAATGGTGAGAACATGACAGGCAAAAGCAAACACTAATCATAATTCAGAAATAAGAAAAGAAAGAAAAGAATAACCTAATGGATTGTCATGTTCACTACAGGCTTGAACAAAAGGATAAGTTATAAAAATCAAATAAACTTGTACTCTGTCAGATTCCCTGGTCATCTATTCAGAAATCCAAAAGAAGTCTGAGATTCTGAACTGCTTTCTCTTGGGGTAGATGTAACCCACCAAATATTCAATTGTAACCTCAGCATTTGTCCTATGGGAACCACCATCTTCTCTGTTTATTTTCTGGCCTCAGTCTGAGTCTCAGCCAACTCATTTGCTACAGATCCTTGTGTTGGCCTGACATTGGAGCTCAGTATTAGCAGCTGCTGCATGAAGGTAGCCAGTGGTTGCCATCACTCACTTTGATTGCCCCCACTGAGCAGTGCAGAACTTCCTAGGTGTCTGGTGCTCTTGATCTTGTGGCCAATCATTTGATCCTGTTGAAGATATTTGCATTTTTAATACGATTTTTCTTCCTCCTATCTCAATGTTTTATACTTTGGTCCTGTACTGAAGAGCTAATGCTGTGAACTCTGTCAGTTGCTTTGAAACACATTGCGATGTCACAGTTAGCATTTACTTGATTGTAGGCTAGATGGGAGAAGGAAACAAAGCCCTTATTTAAATGCAAATAGTTTTAATAATTAGCAAGCACAGTAGTCCATTATGAAAAGCCTATGAAAGTTGCATGGATTCCTGTTTGTCTGTGTGAAAGCTCTCCTCTGTGGGAAAGGTAACTAATGGTTAGAGCTACAGTTTTCCTGCGGCTTCACTGTGGCTTGTTGAGTTAAATGAGAGCACAGCTGGGTGAAAAAATAGAGGAAGTTATCCTGAGTTTCTCACAGGAAACAACATGTGCGGTTGCATACTTATTTGCCCATGGCATTCTATGTTGATTATTATTATTATTATTATTTATTATATTTTTTATTTATTAAGCCCACCATGACTTGGGATATTTTTATGGCTCGAGTTATGTGGCTGCGCCAGATGGCAGTCGGACACCTGGACTGTCCCGCACACAGGATGGGCTTTTGGTGTCTGAGGTGGATCTAAACCTTTGCAGGCAAGTCGGTGACAAATGGAGTTTTAAGGTAAGTCCTTATTCCCTAAAGAAACCTGGCCAGTTCTCTAAGAACAGTCTGCTAACTTTTATATGACATTGAATGGGCCTTACATGTTAGTTTTTGTGGAATTTAAGCTATTGCTAAAAAATGAAACCTTCTGGTCCTTATGATTCTGAAGATCACACTCAGAAGGTTAAGTGATGGATTGCTCACTTCCTGAGCCTGCAGACAGCCTGAAGCCAGACATGAAAACTGCCTCCATTCACCTCTGAAGCCTCTTGCTCTGTTTCACTTTGGAAGTGAAGTAAGCTAAATGGAATTTAGGCCACTTTAATTCTGAATGAGAGCATCCACACAGGGGTTTACTATGGTTTAACTAATCTAACACACCTTTAGTTAATTTAGATGAACTTTCCTGAGGGTATGGCTATACTGCAATTAAAAACTCGCAGGTGGCCCATGCCAGCTGACTTGGGCTCATGGGGCTCAGGCTAAGGATCTGTTTAATTGCAGTGTAGATGTTTGGTCTCAGGCTGCAGCCCAAGCTCTGGGACCCTCCCACCTCACAGAGTCCTAGAGCCCGGGCTCTAGCCTGAGCCTGAATGTCTACACAGCAATTTTTCAGCCCTGGAGCTCAAGCCCTGTGAGTCCAAGTCAGCTGACCAGGGCCAGCCATGGGTTTTTTCGCTGTGTAGACATACCCAGAAAGTCCACATGTAGTCAAGCACTTTGTTTTAGTCCTCAGAACCGCTATAGGTGTGGAATTTCGATCAACCTTTCCTCCTGAATCCAATATGCACTTTGACTCCTGGCAACAAGTGGGATAAATCCTCTAGCTAGTGACCTTTACAATCTGTCATCCTCCTCCTGCTTGAGTTCTTCAGTGATACTGTATTCCAGTGTCTAAACTCAGACATGGTAACATAGAATTTTAGGTCTTTATCTGTACAAAAATACATCCAGCTTCCTTGCGTTTTGCTCTTGCATACGCCTGTGCCATATGGTCTTATGTATTCTGTGAAACACTGGACCTAACATCTGTGGAAAGAACTCTTGGTGGCTGTGGTATACTGGTACTGAATTTTACATCCTCAGTAAAATGAGGGGTCTTTTCAGCAGAACTTAGATCTTGGTAATCAGAGAATACGCAAGGGCCCCTCAACTGTAACAGCACATTTTAGATGCATTCAAATGTGGACATTTTTATTGCTGTATGAAAATGAGTAGTACAATATCCCTTATGCTGTTTTTTATTGGGTTGTTTATTTTGTGCTGCCCCCATGTCTTCTGTTTCCAGTGTGCTGCAGTTTTGTATTGTCAGTGCAAACTGGCATTGCTGGAAGTTTTGGAAGCTGAGTAGAGGACAGCTGGGGCTTTTGACAACCAGAAAGGAGTAGGAAGTAGTTTAAATTTTTGTAATTTGATGGAGATTCAATATCCCCTTCCTACTTGTGAGCAGCCAGAGGTGGCTTGACATTTGGGGGGTGATGGGCATGACCTTCTTGCTCCCCACCCATACAACCCTTGACAGCAACCACATATCCCCATAACTTGCTCCAGGATCTGCCACTGCATCCAGAAGCAACGGATAAGGACATTAACTGTATGCTTCTTCTAAAATTATCAGCAGTGAAATAATTAACCATTGTCCTCATTACATTTCAGAATTCACTCTATTGCTGTGAGAGGAGAAAGTTCACTCCCCTCAAAGCTAATGTTTCAGGCTTCTTGCACACTCAGGAAGACAGCAGTATCAAGTCACATTTAGAAAGCTTTCTTCACAAGTATAATGGCTATAAACTTAGTGTGAAAAGTGACTGTAGAAAGAGCAGCATGGAATTCATGTTTTATATGGATTTTTTTTCTCACACACATAACAATATAATAATAATGTTCTTTCTAACTATCATCCCTGAAAATTCTGCCTGGGATCTGAAAATCAAGATCCGTTCTTCCCTTACTGTGCATCATCACCAGGTGATCATGCTACCACAATGGGAGCTGTATAAGTTCCTACATAGATACAGGTTCTGCAGACCAAATGCTACAGTGACACCTGTGCAAACCCATTGAAAGCAGTGGGGTTTTCAGGTGTTACTGGCAGCATCGTGTGAAGACTTCTCACTTGTGTAGTTCCACTGCCTTCATTGGGTATACATTGGTGTAACTGGAATTCAGTATATAATTCTGTCAGTGCACAGCAAAGAGATTCCAGCTCTCACACTTACCTGTGTTAGCCCTGCAAAGGTAACACAGGTTTAAAAAAAAGCTGTAAGAATTTATTTTTGTCACTCGTCAACAAATGTGACTCTGAACACACAAACACGGAGTACATGTGCTGAGCAAGACGGTGCCAATTTTACATAGTCACTTTGCAGCATAGAACTCCATTTGTAATTTGTTTTTAAATGAGAGTTTAGCTTTTGCAAGAGACTGCTTATGCCAGGGCATTGGTAATTTTTTGAAGATTGATGGAATTAAGACCTTACCATTCTTGGTAGTTAATGTTTCTTTTTAAAAAGGTGATGTAAATCAATATTTTCTATTGAAATTCCTTCAACTGTTCATCTGTAATCCTCCCTGGCAGTGGGGAGGAGAAGGAGCAGCTAATGAGAAGTTACTGAAATAGACTACAGCTCTGCTTTTCTTTTCCAGATGACTGGTAGATACGAGATGTATGCAGAGGAACTCACGAAGGCTGTCCAGCTTAACTTTGCACCCAATATTATTAAAGAGTAGCTGTGGCGGTGTCCTCTGGTAGGAGAGCTCTCACACCAAGGTAATAGCATCCCCTTTACAAAACAAAAGTGATCTGTGTATGTTAGTCTGCAAAAGTCTCCATCTTCTATCATCTTACAGTTGATACTGCAACTGAAACTTGGCAGTGAGTCAAAACTTACTATACATTTTTATAAAGCACTTACTACAAAGTGATGAGCAAATGAGAGAGGGCTGGGTGAGGAACTCACCTAGTCAGATTTAGCTTAAATTCTGAAATGTGCATTATACTGTATGAGTGTTGGTGAAAAGGTGATATAGCATATACAAAACCAATCTGGCCCTGAGGAAATGCTAATGCGCTTTCCCTATATGCTTTGTTTCAGTGGGATAAAAATGTCAACACTTAAAGGCTTTGTCTGAGACCTTTTGACACATGTAGTCTCCTTTTCTTTGGATGCCGAATCAGTCATATGGTTCAGAAGAGTATCGGGAATACAAGCATTGACTCTTGGTACTTCCCAAAAGGAAGTGCTAGATAAGGAACTGACTGTATTTCCTCTCACTTCACATGATAACTTTATGTTGTCACAAGTAGCTGAACGCCCATGCTGTCACGCGGGTGTAATTTGTTAAGTCATGTTTATGAAAAAGCCAAAAATGTCTCTAAATAAAAACTGTCATCAGCTATTCTTGTAGCTGTTTCCATTGCTTCACATTGATGCAGACGTTCTAAGCTTCAGAGTGGTGTTTGTGGTTAGTGGT
Source organism: Mauremys reevesii (assembly GCF_016161935.1). Lineage (NCBI taxonomy): Eukaryota > Metazoa > Chordata > Testudines > Geoemydidae > Mauremys > Mauremys reevesii. The sequence goes on along the minus strand of NC_052640.1, from coordinate 20,284,628 downwards.
GTGTGCTGGTTGTGTCTATTTGTGCGTGGGTGGTGTTGTGCTGGGAGAGCTGTGTAGATTTCTCCAGGTTGGGAATGAGGAGGGTGGCTGCAGTGAGGGACTGTGTGGGGGGGTTATGTTGTGCTGGGAGATTTATGTTGATTTTTGTGGCTGTGGCAGTTGGGCCAGGTAATCCAGCATCTGTGCAGTTTCCCTAGTACAACCAATGAAATTATTGCATGCAAATTAGCTGTAGAGTAAGGTTGGTTGGTAGTCGTTACCTCTGATCTCACAATGGTCTAGAACTCTTGGCATAGCATAGAGATGCATGCCTTACTATAGATGTAATACATAAGGTCAAAATGGCTGAGAACTTAAAAATTGGATGGTAGTAGGCAATGAAGCCCAGTGATGATGGAACCTGATGATATTCTAAACAAACAGAGCTTTCAAGCCATGCTTGGACCTGTTTCCATTGCTTCACACTGACTCAACAGACATCTTAGGCTTCAGAGTGCCATTCCTAGAATCTTACTATATGGATGCTGCCACACTACATATTTCAGCTTGTGGACATTGTACCTCTTAGGTTATTTATCTTGCCGGGGAGGTAATGCCCTTAGCATTGCTGTTCCGCCATCTGACTCCTTAGAGCCGGAGTGCCCAGCATATGGCCCGTAATCCTACACAGCCCACCAGAGCATTCATAAGGCCCACAGTAGGGCTCGGGTTGTCAGCCCTGGGTTTCGGGACTCCTGCTGTCAGCTGAAATCTTATTAAAATATGTAGAATCTGTTTGGCCCACACTAGGTTGTGCTTAGGTTTATTTGGCCTTCTAGTATAATAAGGTTGGGCACCACTGCCTTAAGAGCATTGGTGTATCTAAATTGGTAATTTAAAAAAATGAACTGCATGTCCCATGTACTAGTTTTACAGGGGAAAATACAGAAGGAAAAGGTCTGGCCAAAAACGGAGTGGCTGAAGTTAGGTTCTTATGTCGGTGCTCAAATAAGAATTCAGGAGCCTAATTTTTGGCAACCATTTTTAAAAGTCTTGGCCTCTGTCTTGTGAAAAAAGATTTAAAATGAAATGTGTATGGTTTGGCTTGACTTAGTGAAGATGAAAGGGGCCTGGGGGATATTGAAAAACCTTTGAAGGATAATTGTTTAAAGTGAGCCAAGGGTCTAAAAGTATATAGGATGGAATAAAAATAAGGAAAAGATTTGTTTGTAGAATTCCCAATAAAAAAATTTAATGGTAGAATTTTCTTAAGAGAATTGGTGGAAGTTCCCTTGTTTGGGACACTTATGACAAGTGATCAGTAAACAGTGTGCAAAAGTAATCCTACAACTGCAGGGGGTAGCACTGGGTACTTTGTAGACCTTTTCCAGTGCTAAAACCAAACTTGTCTGTAATGCCAGAGTAACTCCATTGAAATCAAAGGCATTATTCTGTTTTATACTAATAAATTTTAGTTCAGAATCTAACCCTAATATCCAGTTTGTATCTTAACCATCTTGAAGCTCTACAATTTAAAAAAGCCTCAGTCAAGCAGGATTAAATGCTACACGTTCTATTAGGGCTTTAATTTAAACTCCATAAAGCTATTATGAATGTTGCCTTCTAGAGCATTGATTAGTTTGGCTGTGAAGGACAGACAGCTTTGTAGCGAGACATCTTTTTAAATTACAGCCAAGCCAAAAAGAACTCTAACAGTGTTCAGTACTTGGTAATGGGATGTATTACTATTGCAGACTTTCATAGCACTTCAGGATTTTGTTGTGTTATTGTCCTGTAGCCAGTTTTTAAATACAGGAAACTAAAGCTTCTAAGCAGGGCCCCAAATTACATCAACAACAACAACAACAAAAATTAAGAAGGCGGCCTAGGAAGCTTTTTCTGTAGTACAGGCGAGTAGCTTCCAACCTTCAGTCTGGTGGCTGTCCCACCAGAAATACAACCATTGCATGACCCATTGGGTATAACAAATGATAGTGGAATTCATTCAGTATCACATGCGGGAACAGACCATGTGATGTGAGTGGGGAAAGGGGTGGGGGTCAGTACAGAGAAAGAAATGTAATATTTTTAAGCTTTGTTCGGACATGCATTGGATTTGTCTGCTCACTTTTACTTTCCTGTCTCTCCCCATGTCACACCCACATTAAGCACTTAATCCAAGCAGCACAAGAAAACAGGGAACCTCAGCTCTGTGGCAAAACAAACTGCCTGAAATGCTTGTAAGCAGCAGGACTGGTTCTCTCTCTCCAGGGGGGAATTTTTGCCTATCTTCTGTTATCTCTCTGTATACCACCACCTCCAGGTTGAGATTTAGCCATATTTATTTTTTATACAATTTAACTGTAGAGTCTGGGATTTAATTGCTTTCCTCTATTGTTTTGTATTATAAAGCATTTAATACAGCCCACCTAGAACCAGATAGTGGCTCCCAAACAGGACGTGACCTATTAGTTGGGAATCATTGGTGCAGATAAGGCTTCTGTGTACTGATCCCATTAAAAGTATGTAAACACTAACAAAGGAAACTATTGCAAGGATGATTGACAGGATGTTACAGTTTATCACTTAGTTTGACCTTGCAGCAGTTTAGCACATATACCCACCCCATACCATAGCACCAGAGTTGAACAAATGCCTTTGGGTACTCCTGCAGTACCCAGTAATGGGGCTAGAGGTACAGAGGCTTTTAAGGAACCTCCAAAAGCCCAGCATGACATTGTGAAATGGAATTAGAAAGAGCAGCTGAATTGGTGCAGCAGTTGCCATTCTCGTGGCTTTTTTCAAACAATGCAGAGAAATTGGTGTAGATTGCACCAGTGCAGCGCTGAAGATCTCAACCAAAGAGTTGCAGTCAGCTAGGATACCCACTGGTTGTGTGATGCCTAAGACAACTGTAGTGTGTGGATAGCAATGGTACATGGAATGCTTTGAGCTTGGAATGTAACCAGTTTTGCATCCCTTTTTGTTTGCCCAGTATAGTCTGATGTAGTGATTTGTCTGGGAAAAGTGAAAGGAATACGAACCTAAATCCTAATGACAGCGTACCCACAGCCGAAGTAAATATTTGTCTCTTAAGAGTTTCAAAATGGCAGTTTCAGCTAATTGTATCATTTCTAGTTTAATACATACAAGATCGTCACACTTTTTTGCATAATAAACTGGTTGACAAATACAGCTGCTACACTATGCTATAGGGTTCACTTAAAACCTTTATTGAGAATGGCTCAATTACAGACAAAATATATTTATGTATAAAATTTCTCTGCATGTAAAATATCCCTTTCTTTGCTGTGGACAATATGAATAAAACAAGGTATTACACAGAAACATTTTCAGGGTGAGCTTTTTGATAAGCAAACTTCTAACAGAAAAAAGATAGACATTCTTTATTTTTGCCCAATTAACTGCTTTCTTAACCTAAAGTTTGACTCGTGCCTACTCAATATCAGCTCTTCTCAAATATGGCCTTCACCTCTTCTCTCTAGGCTCATCTTCCAGGGCAGTCTTCACTTGTTTTCCCTGCCTGTAGGAGATCCTGTGGCAGTGAGGGGCTCCTGTTTTCTTCTTTGTCATTTAATCAGCTGTAATTTAATCTTTACATTCCATTTAACTATTTAAAACCCAGCCACCCAAATACTTATTAACCCAACAGCAGTAAAAATTATTACACCCATATATCTGCTTCCATCATTTACATTAGGTATTCTCACAATGAGACAAGATTCCATTTTGCCTTTGAGTTGAATACATGCAGTCTAATATCTGCTCTCAAGTTGGTTCAAGACCAGGATCTGAACACCAGAACCAAATACAGTCCAGCTCAAACCAGCTATATGGCAACATATCATTACTCTTAACCCCGCTGTAAGAACGATTTTCATTGGGCTGAACACACCCCTTTCAGAAAATAAATTCCATGGTGCTTAAATTATATTGGAGGAGTTATATGATGGGGCGGAAAAAAGCACAGATTAACAAAAGATACTGAATAGTTAGTTTACAGACGTGTTATTAGTAACATACCTAAAAATCCTTCACAGTGAAGCATTACACACAAATGGTCTTGGACAAACAATTCTCTAAGTCAGTGGCCAGCTGGTAGCTTAGCCAGTTTTGTAGGCATTATAAGGCAAAACCTGTTACTGGTTTTGTCCACAGGGCCTCTGCAGTGATTGTAATGGAACTGCTGATGTTTCTGTTCTGTCAGCCAATAACTTGTATCCTAATTCCCAGTCATCTTCACATGCAGCAGGTGCCCAAGTGCATTCCAGACACACCTGCTGTAAATGAGTTCTGATTGAAAACATGTTTCCATCAAACTCGTTTTTCAGATTTTGCAAAGGAACTGCATTTCTACTCACCTGCCACTGTATTTCAGGCACTGAAGAAAGGAGCACTCTAGATCAAGTACTTTTTGGGTACTCTCCAGTGTTTGCAAGCCACCTAGATTAGAAAATGTTTTTCCTTACAACTTTTATCCTTTAGCGTGTTGCTAAACACTGACTCCTTGTACACTGTTTTCACCAGAAAAGGGTGCCTTTTCTTTACTATCTGCACCATCAGGGATTACAGCTTTAGGCAATGGGTTTAAGATGTGTCTCCTCAGCTGGTTGTCTAGGTACAAAACATATGTTATAGTGCTTACATCGATAGCAACATTTTTTCTTTTGTTTTTAAAATCATTTAGAATTTGGAGGTGAATTCCAGCCTGTTATAATTTTAGAGTAGACCAGATTTTGGGCCTAAAGTATTTGCCAGCATGTCTTGTCAACTGTACATTATCTGAATCCTCAGCTGAAAAGGCTAAGTATAAAACCAAGCACATTTATATTGTAGTTAAAGTCATAAAGCTAAATTTCAAGAGGCGATGAAACTGAGAGTCAAAATTCGTAGGAAGTGTACGGTCAAAGCTGAATTATGTCCTGCACTTCAGTGCTTCTCTGCCAGGCAGGTGATCCCAGATAATATGTTAAAGGGGCTGCACGCAGCCTGCTGCAATCTTACAGTTTAGCTTAAAGCATCAGAATACAGTGAGGACCCTGCTGCTTATTCCAAAACACAGCTGTAGAGTGAGAAGAGGTAGAAAGTCTGGGCTCCTTGTATAACATCTTTGGACTTCAGCCAAGAGTAGTTTGTTCTCCCTGCCTCCTCAATTAGAAGCAGAGTTCAGAGTCAGGCTACTGGCAGTATCTGTTCCTGGGAAATCCCTCAATAAATCTCAACAACAAATGTTTAACCTCAAATTACAATACAGGCTTTGCGCAAAATCTGTTCTCTCTCCTGCCAGACATTTAAAACAACCCCCTGCACACAAGGCATAAACCCTCAGTGCTTAGGTGGCTACTTAGTGCATTTTTTTAATCAACAGTTTAAAAACTGTACCTAGACTCGATCCCCAGATACTTCAGAATGTTGTGTGTGGTGTAGTGGGTAGAAAGATGTTTCCAAGCCTTTGCACACAGACTTAAAGATTTCTTAGGCCCAAATAAAATGTCACCAGTCAGCCTTTTGGGGCACCACAGAACTTTGGTCAAGCCATTCCTAGAGATGTTTTAACTCATGCAAGATAACTCGGTAGGCAAAATGACACTAGGTGCTTACTACTTGGAAGGAGTAGCCTATAGCCCTTAGCAGGAAGACTGGTCCTCCGCTGACAATAAGATCAAACTGTAAACTCAACTCCCAGGTACAAGTGGTGAGAGCAGTCAAGCTGGGTTTACACAAGAAGCTTGCTTTGTAAATGGTATTTCATTCCCATTATGCAGGCAACGCTGATAGACTCTGCCACAGTATGTCAACAACTGACAAGTCATTTTTTTCCTTGAAAAAAAAAAAAAATCCTAGGCCAAGTTAATCATTTATCCTATCTAACCCTTCTGACCATTACATAACTAAATCTAGAGTGAAGATCAGCTCTGGCAGTTTTGAAGGCATACCAACGTGTATTTCCTCTTTTTCTTTTCTTGCTTCATGTAGCTGAACCTGTGCACAAATTCCCAAGTGTAGACTAAATTTGTGTACTTGGTGTGTTTTATTTCAAGTCTTTAATTCAGAAACAACCTCACAGCCAACTGTAATAGTTGGACTCTGAGGGGATTGCATTTTGAAACTGCTCTCAAATGTGCAACGTTAAAATTAAAATGTGTTATGTTAGATATTGCAACATCAGATATTTCATCATCAGGAATAAAAAGATGAAGACAACACTGCAGTATAAATGTATGAATGTCTATAAAGCATCCCTTGTTTAAGATCCCACTGCAATTCAGGAGCTAAGTCTCTGCAGTAAGAGTCCTGAGACAAGCAGCCAGCTGCCATGCAGGTGCTGGGCAGACTGCGCCAGAAATGACAAAGCAGCAAGCTTGGATGTCAGCTGTCCGTGTAGATAAACAGGATATCCTCATCTGTGCCGTAACTTGTCCTGGCTTCCTCAAAGTTACTGATACTGGTGCTGCATGTTCCTGTGGGACAGGAGCAGAGTGTTAGTCAAGCTGAGCTAGGGAAGAATTTGCTCATGAACAGCTCTTAGTCTGCCTTTGGGTAAACAGAGAACTAGATCTCATGGGCTTGATCTTGCAGCCCTTACTCGCTTGAGTAGTCCCACTGATGTCAAGGGGAATGCTTATTTGCATAACAACTGCAGAAGTGGGCTCTGTATAATTACACACCATGTTGTTCTTTCTTCAAGATACTAAATGTGTATAGTTTAGCTCTCCTAAATTGTGTCCCTCTTAATAATCATAAGGCTTCTGCAATCAGAGGTACGGAAGCCATAGAAGAACCTGTTAGAATGTATTTCAAATGCTTCATCTGAATCGTAGCTCAGAAAAGAATAAAATCATTGAATTCTGTAAGAACAATCATGGGCCAATCAGCTGGTGCCGCCTGACTCAGATGCCTGGTATCAGGGAAACTCCAGCTGGTTTTGCATTATGCACATGTTAGTAATGAGGAGATGGAGAATCCACACAGAATGAAGCAAAGTTCAGAGCTACTCACGGTCAGCATAGGCAGGGTTGTTATAGTAGACACTCCCTGAGGCTTTGTTGTAGCCACACAACACAATGAAATGGCCCTGGTAGTCAGGATTCCTGCAGAAGCACTTCTGGCCAATAGGGAGGAAACAGCAATATTTGACGGGACTTGAGCAAAGTTCACACAGCAACAAGACTGCATTCACCAGGACAATGGCTACATGACCTTGGGACAGGTGCTCCTGAATGTCCTGTACAGTCACTGTGCTGCAGAAGAAAATTCAGACATTCACAAAGAAGCCCAGGAGAGATCTGTATTCACTGGTTTGGGCTCTCCCAACAGTGTGAGTGTGGACGATGTCCATCTCTGTTATGTGATTCCCATGATTATTTTACATATCTTTGTTGTTGAGGGCTCTACTGCAGCCGCAGACAGTAGTTGTTCCATTCAAGTCTATTATACCCTCACTGCCAGTGAAGAGCAGAGCCGTTCTGACTGAAGTTCTATAGAGCATGCATTAAAATGAATGGACTCTCAAGATGTCCCAGATGCCCTGGAGGAGCAGCATTTTTGTCAGAAGTATTTGACAACCATTCAACACTAGGGAGATTAGTTTATTTATGGGGCAGTTAGGGATGCTGTAGAATCCCATCCCACCCATCCAGAAGCCCAAATGCAGATGGTCTCTAAAGCACCAAGTCTTTCTCAGCTGAGGGATAGGATGGCACAAGATCCCCAATGATCTTGGTCTCTGCATTCTAAGATACCTTTGTCAGGTAAGAATAGTTTCCCAATTATAAAGTTGCATTGTCTGGCTCTCTATTCTTGCCAGGTTTGTTGTTCTAATATTTTATTGTGCCCAATTTAGAGCATGAAAATCACCCATGCCCACCTGGTAATCCCATTTATTTGAGCTGAAGTTCTTCATTCAGAGACACAGACAGATGGTGTGTTCCATACCAGTCTGCACTCAGCCCCTGGATCAGATCCAAACATTCAGGCTGTGTGCATGCCTCACTGAACTGATGTCCTTTTTAATCTCTTCCAGCACTGCTCTTCCCCTTTGCCTTCTCAATCCTAGTATTGCACAGGCGCATATACAACCGCCTCCCCCTCCCTGATGTGAGCCAAATCTAAAGCTTTGTTACTGTACTAGATATGGCCTAGATTTTTGCTGCCTCCTCCTCCTCCCAGGTCAAAGCACTAGGTGGATAGATGCTGCCATGCAAACTCTGAGTACATTAACAGGACACTAAAGATTCTGGCAAATGCAGGTTTTAAAAAGCATGTAAAAGCACAATAAGGCCATTGTTTCCAGGCACAAATAGTACCTTCTCTTTCTTCTCTTGCTACTACTCATCCACCCCAGTAAACAATATACAGAATCAAATGCAGCCCTGGTGGAAGTGGATGCAATTCTTGACTTCAGTTTATACCCATTTATAGTCAGATTGAATATGACCCAGAGTCTTTTCTCCTCTTCTGAATTTTGCTGTCAACAATAAGGTTTTAGCCCGTGTGTGTGATTTTCTCTCTCCCATGTTTGAGTCAGTCTCCAGGGAGGTTCCTTCTCCTATGATGTCATCCTTCATTTGGCAAATTGTAAATTACAGGGTTTCCAAGGGAGCAAAAGCATGCATGCCTGATTTTGGTTTATTTCTCTAAGTACAGAGCTCAGCAGTGTTAGCACAGCTCTAGGAACAATGGGTTTTGTGCCACTGCAACATTCACTTCAGCACTGATGGCAACTTTATTTAATAAAAGCTATTTAGAAGACAGAAGACATTCCCCACTCATTTATCTTAATGGAAGACCAAATTTTCAGCCTAAATAAATAGCCAGTTTCCCATCAGCAAATCCAAAATGCTGCTTTTCCCCCTTCGGGGCTCCATTTTTCTGCTCTTCTTCCCAGTCACCATTTTGCTTCCTCCCTCTGTCTCAATGGAAGTGAAAAGATATAGGAAATAAAGAGGGGGGTGGAGCCTGAATTCAATCTGACTTACACCAGCACAGTCAGAAGTAACTCAGTGGAATTACACAAGTGTGAAGGGAGACTCGGGCCCCTAAAGTCTCCAAAGGGAAAAGGAGATGAAATGACATGCTCACCACTTCTCCACCAGCACCTTGCTGGCTTTGGCCTGGGCGAACAGCTGGTTCACTCTGTTCTCTTCCGTGTCAAAGTGTTTCCTGTAGAATGACTGAGGGATAAAGAATGATTTATGAACAATTCATCAGAATGAAATTCAGCCTAGTAAAGTGAATCTTCAATTAAAAACTGGTTAGAGAGGGACTGGGTGGTTTAGGGGATTGATAATGGGTTAAGGTGTCATTCTCCCTCAGGTCACTGGAAACAGGATAAGAACCTCTCCTCTAGTTCATCAGTTCAAATTCAGTCCAGGTCTGTAGTTATTGCAGTCTCCAGCTGATGGCTATTCAGCTGCCTATGTGAAATTAATCTGGTCTTATCAATTTAGTTCCTAGATTTCAGGACTCCACATAAGAAAAAACATAACCACTACTGGACTGAATTGGCCCTTTCGTTGGCAATATCAACAGAGGCCAAGGATTGAATGGACATGGAGACTGAATTCCCCTCTCACCTCTAGAGGTGGTTCCTCCAGGTCAGGGTTGAGGCACGTTGGCGGGGGAACTGTAGTGGAAGCTAGCACTGCTGCTGCCCCGGCTGTACCTGTTCTGTAGATAAATAGAGGGCTTCAGTGTCCAAGGCTGTTAAATAGGCTGGAACCTTTCATGAACACTGAATTCGTACTGTTTTTTTAAAACGCAAGCTGGAAAATATCTGGGACCACATCTAACCTGGGTCTGGAATTGTTTCATGGACAGTTTGGCAATAGGCAATCCTTGCTTACAGAAATGGTGGTTAACCACATCAATAACAGCTCCACCAGCATGGCCCTGATGGATTGTGATGGAAAGTGCCTGATATTTCCCAGTGAATGAAGATGCTCACCTGATTTTTATAGCCCTTGTCGACTCCAAGTGTTTGTGTGCAGAACCTATGATTAACACCAAAGTGCCGCATTAGGTAGGCCAAGTCAATGGTCCAGATACTCTTTGTTAACCGGAGTTCCCGGATGGCTTTCTGAAATTCCTCATCATTCAAACGATTCAGGTACCTAGGGTATTAGAAGAAGTGGGGAAGCAAAGACATTAGCAGAAAGTGTGTCTAACCGTCCAAAACCTCTTAGCATCACAAAAGGGAAAACCTGAAACATTAGGGTTTGGTTGAGAAACAACCAAAATACAACCCACAAATGAACCACAAATTCCAAAGCAAGGGAAATGGGGTAGGGAGCTTTTCACTGGATTTATCACGGTTTCCCTTTTGGAAATTTAGTGCTGTCTTAATTATTTTACAGTTCTAAAGATATACAGGATGCTGTATAAGAGGTGAGCTGTGCTAAACAAATAATGGGACTCTATCCTGAAGAGTTTACAATCTAAAAGCACAAATTCAACAGAGCAAATGCAGGAAGGGGTATGGCAATTATAGCTGGATTGATTCATGGAATAGGTACGTTTCAGAAGGAGTTTTTTGAAGGAGGAAAGGAACTTGGTAAATATTCAAAGGAAGGTTGCCTCAGGCACCAAGGGTGGTGTGAATGAAGAACAGTTGAGGAGAGGCATGGGTGAGGTGGAAGGTGATGTGGGAGGATAGAGATTTATTCAGAGACAAAGTTATGGAGAGCTTTGGAAGTGAGAAAAAAACAATGCAGAAAAAAAGAAGGACGCCATTGGAATTCAAGAGGCAAAGACACAAGGTCAGATTGGCAGGGTAAGAAGATCAATCTTGGCAACTGAGGTTTTGAATGAAGTGGAAAGGAAAAGAGGTGAGGGGGGACCGAGAGGCTAGAGGCAGAGGTTACAGTAGTCAAGATGGGAAATTACCAGCGCACGGACTAACGTCTTGGCAGAAGGGATGGAGAGAAATGAAAATCTTCTGCTTCATATCTACTAAGTGGACATCTAAATAGGTATTTCACTCTCCTGCACCTAAGCTCGTGTTCCTCTGTGGAAGGAAAGACTAGTTCAGCAGGACTGCTAGTAGGTTAAAGAAAATGGGCAACACAGAGAATAGCTTTGAAACGCTCATATTCCTGGAATGGAAAACATTAACCCCACAGAACAGATGCCCAACAGGACAGTGGCAAGATACTAACTCTTATAAATACAGAAGAAACCTGCTGGTCATTTGAAGACACACAGAAAGGAATTCAAGTGAATTGCTGTGATAAGTAACAGTTCCAATAAGAAGCAGAGAGAACATTCTATCAGACAAAACATGCTAATCTGCAGGGATAACATTCTATTGGGTTAAACATGCTAATCTACAAAGTTCTTAAAGTTAATCAGATATTTTGTATATATCAAGAAACTTGGTTAATTATCCTTCATCTATGTTTTCTTCTCCTTCTGCTGGAATACTGGTGCTATGCCCAGCGAGGCAACAGTAATCCTTAGCGGGGCACTGGGGAAAATGTGGGCTGATGAAGTTGTGAGGTTAGTCACAGATGCCCCACCCAACTTTTTAGAAAGTTTTAGAAAGGGTCCCACAGTGGGGATAACATTCCCAACTCCCTATGCTCAAAACCCACCCCTCTGAACCAAAATTAGTTACTTACTGCAGTGCCATCCTGGAGCAGGCTAGCCCACAGTCCCAATGGTACAACTGCTGAATAACTGGCACTTGCAACTGGACATAGTCAGCTGTAGTAAAGACAATGCATCATTAGAAGAGCATGATAGGTGAGTTAGCTCAGATATGTGTATCCTTCCACACATTAGTATTAGCAGTCCTCTTACTATCACAGTTAGTGCTGTCCTGGGGCACCTGAGAAACACGTTTTATTTTGTCCCGTTAGCAGGTTATGCTTTTCAGCATAAATTAATTTTTTATTTTTAAAAAAGGTCTTTTTCCAAATTGTAAAAGTAAGTGAACCATCAAGCGTCTGTTTTAACCTGACACTCCCACTTTGCTGTAGGTCTGGCCAATTCTGCAGCAAATTCATCCTCTTCCTCCCCAACTTCTTTCCAGTCAGATCTACCTATTCCTGGTCATGGTCCCTGTATGATCATGAAGCGGTAATCACACCCTAAGAGATACCAGAACAACAGATTTTCATCTTTCATTGTGGTGTGTCCAAAACCGAGTCTCTGGGCTTAAACAGATGTTGTGACTGTTGCAACCTTCTGTGCAGTCTGACCATCAATTATGTGCCAAGCGTTCATCCAGCAAAAAAAACATACCATGCCATAAGGAAGTGCTAACTGAGCCTGTGATCAACAGGAACAATAGGAGGACTTGTTTCCTCAAGAACACTACACTGAGCTACAGCAAGACTGTGAGAAGTTGTGTTAACGCAATGTCAACTGTGTCTTTGCAGTCAGTGTAAAGACAGGGACAAGGTGTGTTTAACATTATGTGGGCTAGTCATGGTCAACATTAGCTCCTCAAGGTTGTGCTCTAACTTGATGTAATTTTCTAGGGAAGATATGCCCAAAATGCTTTTAGCAGTAACAGGCCATCATGGATTTTGTGGCCTCCTTCCAAAATTTCTCACATTCCTATGTATTACATTCTTTCTAGCCTTTCCCATCTGGCTTTGAAAACTAGTGTACCTGCTGAGGTCATCAAGTCTCTTTAGTTGGTCTATGTCTGGCCAGTATAGATCAATGTACTAACTCAAACTAAAGGAAATGCTAATTTCCAAAGCCTTCTCACATTAGGAATTATAAATCATTTGTCATAAATTCCTGTTGGTGGATTATACTAACCTAATTTTCTTGGGACCCCATTAGGTCCCAAGAAAAGAACACATTTTCTACATTATAATCTCAAACAGTAATAACTGAAGCCTAACATGTCAACTAATTTCCTTTGATTTATTGAGTTGTCAGCCATCCTGCCTTGCCTTATACACCCTTTGCTGCAACAACTTCATATTATTTTTCAAGCTCCCTAGATGAGGACGATTGCCAGCAGTCCTGGAATAAATTAAGTGGAAAAAGTATGTTCCAGCAATAAACCGAACTGCATCATCATCGCCAGTTTGGTAAATACAGTACTCAGTGTGACAGGTTTACAAAAAGCAGCCACTAATTCAAAAACCCTAGGGGACAACACTACCCTCCTCCTCAACATGGATCTTAGGCAGGTTGGCACAATCAGTATCCCTGATCTGATAGACTTGGAAGTGCAGGGAAGACGGATCCTTGAAGGACCTGCTGGTAGCTTGCGCAGACACCGTATCTTCCTGGAACAGTGGTATCTTCCGAAACTGAGTGCTCTAGTTCCATCCTATGTCCAGAGTGATAAAAATTCAGTCCCAGGGCTCTTTTCTTTTCACTATACACTCAAAAGCCCAGAATGTTCTGTTGGAAAATAACAATCTGGTATTTAAATTATACCCAAATCCTCACACTGAGCCCAGTTCAACATGAAAAGCTTCAGCACAAGGTATTGGTTACAGAAGCCACTGCAGAACGGTGCTGAGAGAAGCAGGCATAGACCCCATTTTAGCTGTTTAATTCTAGCCCCCAATGCCAATCATGCAGTTATATTCATTGGCAGCATCTGATTTCAAAATCCTATCCCTGCGTCTCTGCAGAATCAGAGTCTTAATATCCCTGGGGTGATATCTCTTATAGGGACTGGTAATTTTTTCTGGATTTCCTCAGGCCTTGAAATACTGCTTTAGCTCTAAATCTTCACCTGCGGTATTAGTGATCAGTGTGTGCACAACAGCACGTGTGCAGAGGACTACTGCTGATAAGGGCCGCAGACCAGCCAGGGGCTGTGAATGCCTCAAACTTCTCATGAGAGAGTCAAGGTCGGCATCTTTTATTGGACCAACCTCTGTTGGTGGAAGGTACAAGCTTTCAAGCTATGCAGAGATCTTTCCTCAGGTCTGTGGAAGGACGCAGAGACGCTGAGCCAAATACAATTTGGGACAGATTGTCAAGCAGAAGGGGTAACGCATGTTGGAGGCAGTCGCTTGAAATGAAGTGGCCAATTGGGGGTTAGTGTGTTATGCAGAAAGGGTCTGAAGTGGGCAATACGGAGTAGCGGCAGGCAGCGTGTTCTCATGACACCCAGGCAATAGAGGGTGCCCAAAGCAGCGTGACAAACACAACCTGGCAATGGCAACCAGCGTTCTGCTGTGGAACGGGAGGGGGTTCAGATTAGAGGCAGCTCAGATCCCTGGGACGGGGGGCGAGGCGGCTCGGATCCCCCCTGGCAGGGCGCCGTGAAGGGTGGGGGAGGTCCGACGCGACTCCGATTTCTCCCCCGCCCTCTCCAGGCAGGGATCCGAGGCATCGGGGTGGACTGGCTGCCCGGGCAGGGGCTGGCGAGGGTGCCCTGGGGGCGTCACTCGGAAGCGGCTCGTTTGCTGGGCCCCAGAACCCGTCCCGGCCGCGCCCGGGGACACACTGACCTGAGGGCGGCTCCGAGTGCGCGGCCTCCTTGGGGCTTTTCATGGCGGCGAAGAGGGGACCAGGCCGCTCAGTGGGCGGCCGCCGGGCCCGGGCCGGGGTGCAGGGTTTGGCGGGGCCGGGCCCCCCTCATGTCTCGGAGCGGCGCCGCTCCTGCCGGCCCCGGCGCTGTGCCTGGCAGGGGCGGGGCCCGGCGGCGGGAGCTGCTGATGCGGCGGGCGGGCGGGGAGAGCTGCGGCTCCGGGCCCAGCCCCGCACAGAGGGGACCGGGGGAAGGTGGAGAGCGGGGAACCGGCCGCGCTCAGGACGGCATCGCGATGCCCACCCCAGGGCCAGGCTCCCTGGGGACTGTTCCCGCCTCCCCGGGGCGGGGGGTGTCAGCGGGGCAGTCCCCACAGGGCAGGCGGTATGGGGGTATCTGCACCCCCGGTCAGAGGCCCCAGTGATACACGGCGGGCGGGGCTGGCTTTTCACTCCTGCCTTGGGCCCGTGTGTGTCAAAACTCGCAGCGCAGAGCCATGCCGCATTGTCGTTTCGCTCCCCGGCTCGGGGGCCGGGGAAGGAGGCGGAACCCTTGTTCCGGGCTGGTGTTTCTCCGCGGACGCCCTCTCCAGAGACCCGTGGGGCTCACGAACCATAGAGTTGAAAGGAGAGAGGCGCTCGGGCTGCTCGGAAAGAGCGTTCTCTCTCTGGGCAGCGAGGCCTTTCCGGATCCGGTGCGCGGTGCATGGTGGGATACCGGTGGCGGCCATTCGAGCGCTAAAGCTGAGCCCACGCTGAGCAGAGACGTGCCTCGCGGAGCGTAAGTGGCGGGCGGGAGCGCGGCCCCTCACCGGCGGGTGGGTGAACTCGGGCCGCCCTGTGTGCGGGGAGCTGGGCTGGAGGCGCCGGGAGGGTCTCGTCTCCTCAGCGCGCTCCCCTCCCCCCAGAGACCCGCGGGCCCGGGCCCCCGCCGGCGCCCCCCGCCCGTCCCCAGGGGCGCGGACATTGTCGGGGCCTGTGTTTTGCGGTCGTCAAGTAACGTGGGTGCCCTGAGCCTTGTAGCGCGTCCGGTGTTAGCGGCTCCGGACGCTGGTTTGTCTTTATTCCGCTCCACGGAGCGCTGGTTCGCTTGGATGCTTTGCTCTTTCCGGCCCAGGGGATTGGCAGGGTATCGCTGAGCACAGCGCTCGAAGGGTTTGTATGTCTGACTAGCCTGCTCCTTTTCAGGGGTCGTCTTTGATTTTTTTTTAATAAAACAAAAAGGGTTAAAGTTTAGAGCTGCCTTCAACTGAGTATTGAAACATCCCACTTCGCCCCCGCCCCACATTTCCCACCATCTTTCTTCCCCTTAATCGCAGCAGCCCTAGTTACAATGGGGGAAGGAATAGGGTGAGACGAGACCAAAACAGTGAGGTGTAGGTGCCAGGTGAGTCCTTCGTCTATTCAATTAGACAGGAGTGGGTTTTTTACATAATTCAAAACATACCCTCTAGATCAGGGGTTCTCAAACTAGGGGTCAGGACCTGTCAGGGGGTTGGGACAAGTATCAGGGAGTAGCTATGTTAGTTTGTATCCACAAAAACAACAAGGAGTCCGGCAGCACCTTAAAGACTAACAGATTAACTTGAGCATAAGTTTTTTTGTGGATGATAAACCTCACTTCTTCAGATGCATGGAGTGAAAGTTACAGATGTAAGCATTATATAATGGGGGTCAGGAGGTCAACCTCCACCCCAAACCCCGCTTTGCCTCCAGCATTTATAATGGTGTTAAATATATAAAAGTGTTTTTAATTTATATGGGAGGGGGGTCGCACTCAGACTTGCTGTGTGAAAGGGGTCACCAGTAAAAAAAAAGTTTGAGGGCCACTGCTCTAGATGTTTAGTAAGAATTACTTGATGATTTTTATTTTTTTAACTCACATAAATAGTTTTTTTGAAGTCTGTGAATGCATGAGTAAGGATTTGCAGTATCAGGCCATAATGCACATCAGTGGCCTTGACATATCCTTTTAATAGGCTGCTTAGCCATTTCTTTCCAATTCAAAAGAAGTAATATCTCTTGTTGTACCAAATTCTGTTAGTGAAGGAGACAAGGGTTTGAGCTACACAGAGCTCTTCTTCCGTTAATAAAGAGATTACTTCACCCACTTTTTCTCTCTAATGTCCTGGGACCAATGTGGCTATAACAACTCTTTCCCGTATGGTAAGGTAATTCTTCTAGTGGAGGCCAAGTATATTCTCAACCTCAAGCATTTCTCAAAGGAAATAACTCTTGTATCAGAATGTCACTTTAAGTCACGTTGCTTCTGTGTCACTTTAACAGAAAATGTATGTACTAAACAGTGCTCCCAAAGCTTGAGGAAATCCCCTACATGGTACAGATGCCTCCATCATAAGCTTGTAAAACTTTACAGTAACGTCTATATCTTGGGGAATATCTAGCATGTTGTATGTTTTTAATATGATGCTCAAAAATACAGCAATGTAATATGGAATACTCTTTTTGTAGTTCCTACCTCTTTGTAAATAAAGATTGTGAATACACTGTGTGAGAGTCAGCATCTCTAACTGAAAGGAAAGTAGTACTTTCTTTCGCTAGTAGCAAGCTAGTGTTTTGGCACTGCTGATTCCTCTGCTTTGATATTCTTACTCTGGTTTTATTTTGCTGGTATGGTCCATCACAAAGTTAGTTATGTCTACTTAACTCTTCTAAAATTATTATAAAAGAGCCTCTCACTCCTCTTTCTTGACTAACCCATCAAATTCCTCAGTAATTCTTCTGAAAATGTAGAAAATTTGAAGTTTTTTTCCCCCCATCCTCCATGACTCTGAGTTCCCCATTTCTTTCCCTGCTACCAAGATTTTGAGACCAACATGATCTTTAAAATAAAACTCTTTGGCATTTACATAGCAGTTCAATGTGCACAGAAGACTTAATCCTGATTACTCTGATTACCTGTTCTGGGAATAGCCATGGTGGCAGAAGTCCTGTTTATCAAGTTGACAGTTTTTAAGGGCACTGAATTTGTGGTGGGGGGGAAACAGGAGTAAGTAGTTCTGTATTCTCTGGACTAGAAAAGTTTGTTAAAGGCTTCTAAGGCCTGGTCTACACTGGGGGGGGTTCGAACTAAGGTACGCAAGTTCAGCTACGCGAATAGCGTAGCTGAACTCAAACTACCTTAGTTCGAACTACTTACCCGTCCTGACGGTGCGGGATCGAAGTCCGCGGCTCCCCCGTCGACTCTGCCACCGCCGTTCGCGGTGGTGGAGTTCTGGAGTCGACGGGAGCGCGTTCGGAGTTCGATATATCGCGTCTAGATGAGACGCAATATATCGAACCCTGAGAAGTCGATCGCTACCTGCCGACCCGGGCAGGT
The DNA here is from genome assembly GCF_016161935.1 of Mauremys reevesii. NCBI lineage: Eukaryota > Metazoa > Chordata > Testudines > Geoemydidae > Mauremys > Mauremys reevesii. Next base: position 20,266,837 of record NC_052640.1, on the reverse strand, counting down.
AGTATGGACGTACCCTAATTGAAAATCTGCATTATGTAGGCAGAGCTTGTGGGCAAAGAAACTTACCACACTATTCTTCTTTTTCTTTTCTTTTCTTTTTTTTTTTGGATCCTAGGTTTAGAGCTGTACTGCTGCAAAGATGTCCATCGGAGTGCCAATTAAAGTGCTGCATGAGGCAGAGGGCCACATTGTGACATGTGAGACCAATACAGGGGAAGTCTACCGTGGCAAACTCATTGAGGCAGAGGACAACATGAACTGCCAGGTATGTCTGGGAAAAGGGGGTGTGAATGGTGTATTTTTGGAAAGTTCCATCTTAAACATTGACATTTCTACTCAGAGATAAAGAAAGATGAGTTATCCTGCTTCATAGCTTTGGCAAAATGACATAGTCTCACTTGTGACATTCTAGAGAGGGGACAGCTTAAACTTTTTGGTTTATAGGCAGGAGCGCCTGTTCCTATCAGATATTCTTATGCATTTTTCAGAGCTCTGTTCAGTGACAAGTTTGAGATAATGGCATTTCTGCTAAAACCATTTCTCTTGACTCATTAGCTCAGGATATGTTTTCTCCACTTCAGTGTTTTGAAAAGCTTTTTCTTAAATATTTTTTTTAAAAGCACAAAGCCAGGTACTTGAATACGGTGTAATTCTAATTGATTTTTAAGACTAGGGTTTAATAATGTTCAAATTGCATATCATTCTCGTCTCATGAGAAATTACTTTGGTTAGAATAAACTAATATATGTGATACTACGAAGGGAAGATATTTCCCCTTGTCAGTGAGTTCTCAAAGCTTATTTTGGGTTAATGTGAACAACTTTAGGAATTTGTTACTAGAAATACAACTCTGGGAGTGATCAAAATAGCCTACAAAATCACCAGGATTAGTAAAAATTCAAATAGCGTAAACTGCGGTTGTCTCTCATAAGCAACTGCAATTGACAAAGGGTGCCAGAGTTAACAGACCACCTGAGTACTGATTAAATAGTCCTTGGTGGTATTGTTTTTTTGTGTACCAGGCTCCATGTCTTCTTCTCTTTTCTTGCCCTCTTCGCCGCCCCCTCCAATCATGTTCCAAACCCACCCACCAGTCTAATTTAATCTGCTGTGTACTTGTATGCTGATCTGATCTTGAATATTGAATCTGATTTTTGCTGGCTAGATTACTCTAACAAACACTATGCACACAAGTAAAAGACACAACTTATGTAAGGCTATGATGTCTTTGAAAGATTCTTGGTGATCTTGCTCTGCTGTTTCAGTGTATTCTCTTAATTGGGATTCCATTTACATTAGTCATCTTGCTGCAGCTTCTGAAAAATACCAGTCCATGTTAGCACAAAACAGATGAAAACTTCTCTCCAAAATCAGTTTCAAACCAGTTCTGGAAAGCTATTCTGTTGAACACACGCATTCATGCTATTATTTGGTCAGACAGCTTTCTGTGTTAGAAAGAAGACTTCTTTGAATCAGAATTCAGTAGCCAAAACAAACTGGAACACTTCACTATTTAAGAGGCCGTTATAAGGCACTGATCAGTTTTATGACTTCCAGATGTCCAACATCACAGTGACATACAGAGATGGGCGAGTGGCACAGCTGGAGCAGGTGTACATCAGGGGTAGCAAGATACGGTTCCTCATTTTACCAGATATGTTGAAAAATGCTCCTATGTTAAAGAGCATGAAGAATAAAAACCAGGGTTCTGGGGCCGGACGAGGCAAAGCAGCTATTCTCAAAGCCCAAGGTGGGTACCTCTGTGTTTGGTCATTACGTTTCCTGTCAATTTTGTTAGGAAACTGAAGCGGGTGTCGTCATCAAGAGTTCTGTAGTACAAAGAGTTTGGTTTATTACATCACTTAAATGTGAACATTACAAGGAGTAAGAGGAGTTTATTTGGTAGACAGAGGGGAGAGTTAAATAATTGCAAAGTTTGCACTTTTTCCTTTCTTACCTTGATTTTATTGTCAAACTCAAATTTCTAGTGCTTTAGAAAATTTAAAAATAGTAATATTTATTCAGAAATAACTAGACACTTAGCCTGGTAAAATCTCAACTCAACCTTCCCACATAAATATCAAGATCTTAGTGCTTCCCATGTATATGTGTGCAGATTCTGGAGCAGCTATTTGCATCACTTGGCTCTTATATGCAGTGATCTTTTTCTGAGCATTGGGTTAGTCAAATCTACTTCAGTTATCACTAAAGAGTTAATTTAAATATAAAAATGGCACTTAAATATACAAGGATTTGAACTTAAAAGCCAGAAAAGTCAGACTTCCTTTATCTTTGTCTAGGCCTAAATTATGCGGCTTGGTGCATAACGATTAAGAACAAATATTTTGAATCTGTTTATGCTTATATAAATTACTTTGAAAGGTTTTTGCTCATAGGGATTGAGATGTTTGTAGAGCACTTTGAAATCCGTTCAAGCATGGTATGTAATAATGGTGATGGTAAAATGTTATTAAAAAATGTCTCTGGCATGGCACTGACTTCTTAATACAGATCCCCTGGGCTGCAGGTTTGTGCCGCCAAATGGAATGAATACAAACGTTTCATTTTGTTTTACTTTCAATCCAGTATTAGTTGCATCTGTTTCATGACCAGAAGCATGTAAACATTAGCTTCTGCTCCCCATCACAGAGCACTCTGGGAATTAGAGCAATACATCACCTTCTGAACTATACAGGGTAACCTTGTTTCCACACTGCTAACCCAGCTCAAGAGGCTAGATACTATAGTGATTGGCACCACAAAAATACCTTTGATACAATGTATGTAGATTCTTACAAACATGCACTTATGTCAGATCCACGTGATCTATTTTTTTTTCTTCAGTGGCTGCAAGAGGAAGAGGTCGTGGAATGGGCCGTGGCAACATTTTCCAGAAGCGAAGATAATTTTGGACTTAACTTACTCTCTCTCTTTTTTTTTTCTTTTTTTTTTTTTCTTTAAGGGTTTAATTTACTACTGGTGCAGCAGTTAGGGTTCTGTTTAAATAAAATCTGTTTCTGACAAAATAGAGAGTTTGTGTGCTGTTTGTTGACAGGTCTTGCCTGGGACACAGCTGATGAGGTGATGGCTTTTTGTAGTTGGAAGAGTGTTGCATATTGATAATAGAGCAGATTATTTCTAAATCCATCTTGAAATAGAGAGACTGGTACCTGGATTTGTGTTCTCAGTATTTTTTGTTAAATCTTGAATTTCAAGAATGTCTTTGTGTCCCTCACTTTTCTCACTAAATCCTGTTGCCATCCACTCTGCAAAAACGAGTTAAGTCACTATCCAAATCAGGAGTGGGCAAGCATTTTGGCCCGAGGGCCACATCTTGGTGAGGAAATTGTATGCAGAGCCATGAATGTAGAGCTGGGGCAGGGGGGTTGGGGTGCAGGAGGGGTGTGGGAAGCGACTCAGGGCAGAGGGTGTGGGGTGCAGGAGGGGGGGCAGGGCAGGGAGTTGGGGTGCAGCAGGGGGCTCAGGGCAGGAGGCTGGGGTGTGGGCTCCGGCCCGGTGCCACTTACCTCAAGTGGCTCTAGGGTGTCAGTGGTGTGCAGCGGGGGTAAGGCGGTCTCCCTGCCTGCTCTGGCCCTGCACCACTCCCGGAAGTGGCCAGCATGTTCAGCAGGGGCTCCTGGGGCGGGGGGCAGGCAGCTCTGCTGGGTGCTGCCCTTGCCTGTGGGTACCACCTCCGAAGCTCCCATTGGTCATGGTTCCCTGTTCCCGGCTAATGGGCGCTGTGGGAGGTGGTGTCTGCAGGTGAGGGCAGTGCACGGAGCCCTCTGCCCCCCATCCCCAGGGCCACAGGGACATGATGCCGGCTACTTCCAGGAGTGGGGGGGGGGAGGCAGGGAGCCTGCCTTAGCCCCACTGCTCCACTGGGCTGGCAATCCTGTGGGCCGCATCCGGCCCATGGGCCGTAGTTTGCCCTCCCCTGATCTAAATGCATATTTTTAGGTAAGAGAGGATTCATTCTCAACTGGCAGAGCACTTGTGTCCCATGTGGAGTCTTTCAGGGGGTTGCTGTGGCCTTAAGTCTCGCTGTGACCCAATACAGGATCTTGGTGAGGATGACGGATTCGTTGCTGACAGTTCTGTAAGCACCATCTCTTGACTTTTGCTCTAAATCACCAAGTGAGCTGTTGAAGAAGCTGCTGTCTCATTTTGAAGTGCTATTAGCAGTAGGGAGGGAGTGAAGGAAAGGCATGCAACAGATCATGGGGAGGACAAGAGAATTTGGGGACTGGCTACCTTATTGGGTCATAATAATATGATTGAATAAACAGCTGGATGGCTGAGGATTTGCTGCCAAAACTATTACGCTACATTCAGAGAAAGGGCCAAACTAAAAATAGGTCCTTGCATCTTACATATTGCAATGAGAATGCATCTCGAATCTGAGTTGTGATTTTCCTCTCTTGAAAGATGCAGATAGCATAAGCATAGTCTCTGACTTTGCAAATATGAAAGGTTTGTCAGTCTGCATCGTTTTATAGTTCTCTCCAATCAATATTTCAGTAAAGTGAATTGGTGTATCTGGAGAGTTTAAAATGAAAGACGGTCATTGCTTAGTTTCACAGCTGCTACCACCTGACCTGTAATCGTAAGAGGTTAAAAGAATCATTTTGATTTGCTGTCAACATAATTTTTAGCGGTTTACCAGGTTGAACTCGCATTCAGTTCTGAACCCATAAGTATAGGTGAAGAATCTCCTTAATTTCCAGTCATATTTTGCATCTTGCTGACTTATTTCCAGTAATCTTGTGATAACATTCGCAATTTTGTGTGTGCCCTTCCCATTAGCAGGAGACTATGACTTTAGTTTACAGTTGCGTTTTTGTAACTGGACGCGTGTCATTCCGGCTGTCTGTGGGAAGCCTGCAGGGAAAGCAGCGTCTTTTAGGGACAGGCTTGCCAGCAGGGGAGACTGGGACACAGAGTAGTAGGAACAGGAGGTTATCATCTGCAGTCCTGGAAAGGGCAGCACCCAAGCACAGGCTCCAGCCCCAGGGACTCAAAGCACTCTCCAGAAAGACCTCCAAGCCCCGCTGAATCTCACTGAGAATGTCTCCCCAGAGAGACCCAACCCTTCAATCTCACTGAACCTCATTGGACCCCCTACCCCAGCTGTGGCTCCATGATGCAGTAGACAGACTTCCACTAGCTCGTCTTGAGCTAGCACACTACAAATAGGGGATGTCATGGCTCTGGCCAAGACTGAGACTAGCCAACCTAGCTCAGAGCCAGGGGTCGGGTGCACTTGAGAACCTGAGCTGACACCCAAGCTGCACTATCCACACCACTGTTTTTAGCATGCTAGCTCGAGCTGGTGTACCCAAGGTCAGGTTCACTTCCACGTGCGGTGTAGACGTACCCAGAGAGAGCCCCAACCCCACTGACTCTCATTGCACCCCAGTGATGACAAGGCCAATGAACAATTCATTTGCAAACTTAACACCATTAATTTGGGCTTGAATATGGACTGGGATTGGCTGGCTCACTACAAAAGCCATTTTCCCTCTCTTGGTATTGACACTTCCTCATCAAGTATTGGGAGTGGACCACATCCACCCTGACTGAATTGGCCTTGTCATCACTGGTTCTCCACTTGTAAGGTAACTCCCTTCTCTTCATGTGCCAGTATATTTGTGCTTGTATCTGTAATTTTCACTTCATGCATCTGAAGAAGTGGGGTTTTTACCCACAAAAACTTATACCCAAATAAATCTGTTAGTCTTTAAGGTGCCACTGGACTCCTTGTTTTTGTGGATACCGATGAACATGGCTACCCCTCTGATAATAAAATATAATTTACTCTCTGATAGCAGTATTTTTTTAAAAGGGCATTTAAAGGAATTTGCCAACTGCCTCAATCGCTTTCACGTCACAGACTGGGGTGGTGTAAATATAGCCCCCACAGTCAAAGTAAAGAATCTTAATTTGCATACAATCCTAATGCCCTCAAAATTCGCCACCAATTGGTTGGAACACACTCCCTTTTGACTTTTGAAAGTTCTGCTTAAAGCTCTGTAGGGTAAAACTGCACCAGTGTGCTCACTGGGGGGTGGTCTTCCTGATCAGAGGTGGATGATGCAGCTATTTTGCCTTTTTTTAAAAGCTGTTTAGTAATCAGCCTCAGCGATAACGGTTTTATTGTGGGGGACAGGCCATCTGCTGTCTTCATGGCTTCCCTTAGCAACAAAGACCTGAGTTTCACAGAGACAATCGTCACAGGAAGATTGTAAATTTAAAAAAATGCAATTTAATTCAGGTTCATGCTTTTTCTGGGAGGGCAGCCATGCTGCATATTTAACAGCATGTTCACTTTGGGGCTTTATTAAAGGGAAGGATCCTATGCCTTGGATAGTGAAGTTTATTCACAGGTAAAAGCTAGGTGGTGTTTGAGCCAATCACACCTTGCTAATACACACCTTGGATGGATTCAGCCAGGCTGGCGTTACATGTGGCTGTTGGATGGCTACAGCCGAGAATGAAGCTGATTTGTAAGTATGTATTTGTATTACTGTAGCACCTAGAGGCTGTAGTCATAGACCAGGACCCCATTGTGCCAGGTACTGTACAAGCAGAATGAAAAGATGGCGCCTGCCCCAACGGGCTTATGATGGACGTGGGACAGACATTGTCACAGAGCAGGCTCATTTTCTCCTTTCGTTTTAGTCTCTTAGCTGACTCTGGATCCTGTGAACCCTTCAGACCCGTGTCTGGGAGGCTGGACCAGTCAGAGCCCTTGCACCGTGGAGCTGGAAAATCATGGTGTGACATATGCTATTGTCAATGGATGAAACGAGACATCAGGAGCCTGTCCCACCTAACCTGCGTGACAGGTACTCCTCTTGACTTCTGGAACTGCCTTCCTCTGTTCTAAGGTAAACAGCTCCTGAAAGCCTTAGTGCTGAATCAGCAGGTTGCCTTATAACTAAGTAATTTCATACAGGCTGCAGTGCCGAGCTAAGGCCTGAATTGAGTCAGTAGGAATTCATCTTTTCTTTTAACTGAAAGAATGGCAGCTTCCCTGGTGCAGCTCAGGAAGGGTGTGCCGCCGAGGAGGTGACAACTGGCTGTATCACAGAGGGGTGTCCGTTGCTTCATTTGGTCTCAGATGAGACAAGATGGCTGGTATCAAGTAGTTTCAAGGTAAATGTTCCTCTTCACATATAAAGCCCTTTTAAGTAATCTTGGTCCAGCCTCTTTATAGTTTCCCTCTGGTTTCCAGGAGAAGTGAAGGCTACTGTCAACTTACTAGCAGTCAGGCTAACCAAGACATAATTTTACAAAGAATCTCAAAGGCCTGTACGTTTTCTCTGCTGAGCAAAATTTTGCTCCCCTTCCTTTCGGATGAATTTAGCACTTTTAAATGGTGCCAGAGTGACAGCCTTAGAAAAGGGAAGTCAGTTGGAGGGTGGGCACTGATCAACTGGTTTTTTGAAAGCAGGCTCAGCATGTTGGGTGCTGAGTGGCCCTTGGAAGGAAAGATGGAGTTAGAGGTGAAAGTGCCTCTCGCTTTGCATTTTGTTTTTAAATAGTTCAGCTGAGGTTGAAGCCTCTTAGGGAAAATCAAGGACAGCTTTGTGACAACAGCTAAATTTCCATTGGGGCTCCCAGCCTTTATGACTTGCAGCAGCTCCTTTAGGCAAAAATATTTGGGACTCTGGTAGATATCCCCAACGGTCTGGCCTGACATGCTCAAAATGCAACTTCTCAGGATTGCCTTGTAACAAGTTTCTTGGTTTTAAGTTGTCTGAAGAAAGTTTTGTGCTGTGATTCTAGGAAGAGCTCAAGTTGGGGGCAGATCATGGGTGGCGAAGTTGATAATTTGCAGGAGGTTGTTGGGGAACAGCAACAACATAAAAGGCCGAAAGGAAAATCCAATAAAGGTATTAAAGAGTAGGGACAGATTGGGACCTTCCTGAGCCCTCAGCCAAGCCTAGAGTATGTTTCATTGATCAGCAGAGATGTTAAAGTCACTGATAGGAAATCAGAGGGTTAATTAGGCACTGAAGTCTTTCGTAGATAAAGGTGTGATGATGTACGTGCTACTGCGTATCTTGTTAATGGCAATGCAGTTCATTGGCCATCCACTAGGTGGCTCTGTGGCCAAAAAAGCCAAACAAGCGAGGAATCCAGCGCAGTGTGTGTATCTATCTCTCCTAATCTAATCTACATTTAAAAAAAAAAGAAAAGAAAAGCAAGGAATGGATTTTTCTGAGCTCAAATCTATAAACACAATAGAGTCTCCATCCAGAAAACAAGGTGGAATTTCAGAAATTCCATTTCAGCATCAGGTGAACTGAAGAACCCCTGTATGTGAGTCAGGAGCCTCAGACCTCTGCAGAGCTAGTGAGTGGGTGCAGGTCTCTTCTCTTGAGACTTCACCCAGTAATTCAGTTTCACCTGTTCTTTTCCCTCTGGTCTTGCATCTAGACCTCATCTTCACTGGCCACAGAGCTGTTTAAATGCATACAATTACAGCAGAACCTGTTTATAAAAACAGCTTGGCTGGCCTGTGTGGAAAGGGTTTAAACTAGAGCTGGTTGGAAAATGGTGAAACTTTTTTTGTGGGACAAATGTTGACCGGCTCTACAACTTTAATTGAAAACTTGAAAACATCTACCAGATCTAGTTTGCATGCTAACCTAGTGCTTTTGAAAAGCATGCTTGGACGGGGGGTTAACATACATGTCTAACAAAGATGTCTTCTTATAAGTGTGTGACGTTGTAGGTAAAGTAGTGGAGTGGAGCAGCTTTAACCACATCCAATAAGTATGGTTTGGTGTATTATTTTTTTTATTACTCTAGAAAAGTTTATTTTGGTTTCTGCTTGAACAAATTGCGAAGCATTCTAGGACACTAACCCAGGATAAGCTCTCTGGATTGCCAGAATAAATGTGTTCTCAGGTCAAACCATTTTTTAAGTAATAATTTAAAAAATACAGGTTGGTACTTTTTCCCCCAACTGTGAATGTGGCAGCTTGTACTATTTACTAAAAGCCATCCTAAAAAGTGAGGCCATCAATAATGGATTATAGCAGGATTGAGATCTCTGTTAAACTTCGTAGCCCTCTCCCCTTAAAGAAATAGAAGTATACTCCCATTCTTACTTTCTGTGTTCTCCTTCCACCTCACCGTATGCACAGAAAGAGAAAATATTTTCCCATAAAAACTTAGCAAACCTTATCCTAAATAAGGATTAAGCTTGCTCCTCCAAAGCCCATGAAGTCCATTAGAAACTCGAGCATGCTAACCACTTGGCTTTCGCTAGAGAGAGTGAGCCCTGGACATCCCTAAGCACAGCTTGTCTCTGCAGCTGCTGTTTGTTTGACCTCCAGATGCTGTGTTACCTGACTCATGGCCAGGCTCTCTTCCCCAGGCATGTGTGCTCTGGCATTTAGTGCCTGTTTTTCTGGTTCAGTAACTTGACGACAGAATTAAATGATGAGATTCACATGAGGGTTTTATGCTATAGGTAGGATTGCTGAGCAGTATTTTAGTCTCCCTTGTTTTCATCTCAGGCTTTTGTATTTCCTTTCATTCTTACAGTTGTCAGTGGCTTTTCATCAGTGCTGGCTGATGGAAGTTTTCCTGTTCCATAGGCTCCGAGTAAATTCCCCACATAATTGCTGATGACAGGAATAGGCCATATTATTGGTATGAAGTTTCAAGATGGCTGGTACCAAAAGGATGAGCCTATGTGGATTATACTGACGTATCGATCTGTGGGCCATAGAGGCTGCAACACCGGCAGCTGCAGCTGGATATGAGGAGGTGTGGGGAGGAAGATTGAGCAGAAACTCATCCAGGCTTCTAGAATCAAATAGGGGGCTCTGCCCTGGGGCAGAAATGATGGAGGTTTTCAACAACAAAGAGCATGGTGGGGGATTTTCAATGCAACTTTTGCAAAGAACTTGATGTTTCTTCCTCATTGACCCAGATGTGGGCCAGCTGCAAGTCAACCTCAGAGCAGCACTGCTGAGGCTGATTGCTCTGAAGGGAATTTTCACTCTCTCTCCTGGCTATTTTACAGCCTAGTGCTCTCAAAACTGTGCATGTCTCATTCCTTTCCCACTCCCATCCATACACACAGCCCTCCTCTCAACGTGCACACCCCCACCTGAAAGTCATAGTCTCTGTATGATCCTGAATCTTACAACACCCTGCCGCACTTGTACTCAGTCCTGCTCCACAAATGTACTTCTCTCCACTGTGTGTGTTCTTCACTGGGCACAATGAGAAGCATTTTGCTATGTCTTGGAGGAGGCAGCAGGGAATGGGTGGCAAGCTACCACATCTGTTTTGTTAGCTTTTACACTGGGGTGTATCATTAAACTACTTCCTGGTCGGTGGTAGGCTCTGGCTTACATACAGACTTGGATGGCTGTGGGACAATGCACAGCAGTCTTTAAACCTCTCCCCGCTCCTGTAATATCCTTGATAGCACAGAGATGTGGCTCCAAAACCTCCGGTGCTTTCTTTAGGAGTCCATCCTGGTCCCTACCCCTGCTATGCATAGCTACTGTATCATGGGATCGGTCACAACATGCTAGTAGATGGCACCGCCAAAATATCAGTGGGTCTTGCCTACTCAGCCAGACCAAGCTGTATTTTAACTGTCTCAGTTATCTTATCATCTGGTCCTGCAACACAAGAGCGTTTGGTAGCGTAGATGGCCTCAATCAGCTGCATTTAACTGGACTTGGTTTTCTTTATTAAAAGGAAAATCCAATCCCAGCCTTTTACTGATGGCTAGAATTAGCAGAGAAGACTAGAGCGTCTCTGACATGGAAGCTGAGGAGGGTATGTTGTGCGTGACGTTCAGGGTTTTTTGTCTACCTGCTTTTTACATTTTAATGAGAGAGTACTTTATTTTTGTGTATTAATTGGCTGTTCCTGCTGCAGACCGATTATTAGCCCTGGCTCATGGCCAAATCCTTGCACAAGCTGGCATTGTGCAGCCTTCTCCTGCTCAGCAGAAGTGTTCTCAAATAGGACTCCATGAAGAGTGGAGGTTTCCAGCATCAGTAATCAGATGGAGAATTTTGCAGCCCTGGCTGATAAAGGGGTTTTGTAAGTTGTATGTGTGTGTGGGAAGCGAAGAGAATAACAGGAGAGCACTTTGCTGCTGCTGCTGTGATTGGATTGCTTGCACTGAGCATTTAATTACCGTTTTTTCACTTTACCTTGCCTTGGGGCTCAAAACACACTGTCTGCAGTGATGATTTCGCCTGGTTTCAGCTCAGTAGCCAGACTCTGGTGTAGCTGCACCAATGCAAACCTCCAGTGTCAACAGATAAACCACTATAAGCTGTGATTTGCATGGGTCCTGATGGTTTTGTCTGTCTATACCAATGCCTGCTACAGCAATGAGTTAAGTTGGCGCAGATCAAGCCTTTATTTATTATTTGTATTTTAGTAGCACCCGCAATGTGCTACGTGCTGTCTACAAATGGAAAAAGACAGTCCCTGCTCAGAAGTTTTGCAATCTTCAGTAAAGATTTATTTGATTCCACCTAACCCCAGTGAAAGTGAGGGTCAGAGAGGCTGTATGGTGGCATGGCAAAGGGCACGTTATAGGAAAGTCAGTGTTTCCTGAGGAGATACAAGCACGCATTTCTAATATCGGTCTGCGTCCAGACTGGTTGTGTAGGCCAATTTGATGGTGGTGTTATAACGTCTAACAGATTATTTTGTGTCATACTCTTATGGCCCCTATTATGCCATCTCACCACCTTTTACAGATTCTCTCTCAAAGCCCCTGTGAGGCAGAGAAATACCATGATCCTCTTCTTAGACATGGAGAACTGAGGCACAGAGAGATGAGATGACTTGCCCGAGGTGTCGCAGGAAGACAGTGGCAGAGCAGGGAATCGAACTCCAGTCTCATGAGTCCCAGGCTAGTGCCCTAACCACTGGATCAACACTATAACACTACTTAGCACCAGACCCTGACTTCGCAGCCGTGGTCATTTACAGCATTGAGCATTCGTTGCTAGCATCGTGGTTGGAATGAAGGCCCCCATTCTAGAGTAGGCTGCCTGTCAGAGGGCTGTTAGGGCTGACCCCTTGCTGGAGGTCTATGATTAGTCTCTCTAAAGCTCAGTTTTTTAAAGGGGTCTGTTGCTTCTCTTGTAGCTTTACTTACCTCTTCTTGCCACTTGGTCTGATTAGTCAAGTTCCCCGGGAACAGCCATTAATCTTCCTTGTTGGGCGGTTTTGTTAATATACATCAGATCTGCTCTTCCTTTGATTTATTGCCTTACCTCTTTTGGCCTTTATCTCCCTTAGTTTTGAAAATTGTTAGTAAGTGAAAAAAGGAAAGAGTAAATGTTGTGAAAGAGATTCCAGGGGTAGCTGGATATTAACTAGGTGCTGGCTACTGTTTGATCCAGTCCTGTTCTGCTAGTGAAGGATTTCTGTCTCTTACCTGGGAGAGGCTGGAAAGGGGGTAAATAGAAGGATAGTCTTGTGGGAAAGATGCAAGACTAGAAATCAGGAGATCGGCGTTCTAGCCCTGCCTCTGTCATAGACTTCTTGTGTGACCTTAGGTGAGTCATGTGTCACTGTACTTCATTCCCCATCTGTGAAATGGGGATGACAGCACTGCCCTCCCTCCTGAGGCTGTTGAGGATAAATACACCAAAGATTGCAAGCTGCTCAGATACCATGGTGATGAGCACTAGCCAGATGAAATTGAAGACTGATCAGAGGATTAGTTGATTTATAGCCTTTCATTCAAGCGATCTGCTGGTTCCTAGGCATAAACTACTCACACGACCGGCCAGCATTGTAGCAGAAGCAGGCAGTCTTCCAGAAAGGGAACTTAGGCCACTTCTTGCACCAATACTTTTCTGATTTGAAGTGTGTTGAATGCTTTAAAGCATTCAAAAGAGAAGAGGTGTCCTGGCAGAGAGTGAGCACTGGCTGCTTCCTAGAGATTTAGGTGCCTGCTGCATTTCCTGGCACCTTGTCCTTTGCTGCTAGGGACGTAGATGGGGGTTGAGTGCCCTTCCAGGGGTCGTGATGGCCAGTAGATGTTAGAATATCTGAGTTCAATCCAGCTTCGATCAAGGCCACCTTACTAGCGATTTACACCTAGTGACCCCCAAAACGTTTGAGCCCCTTAGATGATGATGCAGAGATACTCGGAGGCTTCTCCAGACCTTTTGAGGTTTGCTCATTGTGAAATTAACCTAGCATTTCAGAATCCAATATAACCTGCAGGCCAACCAGCTGCTGTTTCTTTTCCTTACACATCAGTCCAAGGGAGGGGTGTGGGAACTGTGTTTTGGTTTCTTTTGTTTGTTTGCCATAACTTGCTTTTCAGCTGCATCACAGGTACACAGGCCCCTTCTTCGGGGGGTCTCGTGCTCTTAGAAGAGCTGTGCAGTTAACTAAGTTCTCTCTGCCAGGTCCAGCCATCAGCTCACAGTCAGCTAATGTCTGAAGGATACCATATAAAAGAAACTGAACAACAGTTAACTATCTAACTAATCCTCCTACAATGCCCCTGTGACATAACCAGGTACAATTATCCCCCTTTTTACAGAGAAGGCAACTGAGGCAGAAGGGGCCTCGGAGGGAGTCGGGGATAGGACTGATTTGTCCCTTCTGGGTTGTCTGGAACAGAGCTCCCTTCTAGTTCACCTACTGCAGCTGTAGCTCACTTAGTGTTGTTACAGCCAAAGGCCCCTGAGCTCTGGTTCAAGCCCCAGTTGCAGAAATGTGTAGGGGGGGGGGGGGAATATGGCAAACACAACAGCCTCCTCAGTGCTGGGATCTTCCCCACGCATCTGGTTCTCCACCCTGACACATCCTGCTTATGCCTCCTTCGAGGAGCTGTACTGACTAGCCATGAAAATGTGAAGTTGCTTTAGAGGCTAGGTGCTGCTAGTGCCAATATTGTAACTAGCCAGGAGCCCCGGTGCTGCAAAGTAACTATGTGCATGTAGCACCCTGTCCATGCTTGCTTTGGCATCTGCTATATACCTGTAGGGCTGAGTAAAGCACAATAGCAATGGGCAGGTGCAACACGGCCTGAAATGATTTGCGCAGTTGCATATGCCAAGTCTAAAGTCCCTTTAGTCTTTAGAAAGCTTGGTTTCAATCACTGACGTTCAGGCTCCAAACTTTCGCAGCACCCTCCTTTTTGAGGTAAAACACTTGGAGCCAGGCCTTCCCCTGGCGTTCTGGCTTCCACTGAGCAGAGAGACAGAGGCTTCCCCAAAAGAAGCAGCTGCTCTGCAGTTGATACCCTAGCTAGCAGTTCTCTGAACGTACAGGTGTGTTTCCATTGGAAGGCCAGGTGGCTGGGAGGGAACGTGGTGGTCTCAGAGTGTGAGTGTGTGTTTAATGTAACACAGCGAGGGCTACAATTGAGTCTCTGAACAGATGGAATTAAATGACTCCTTCAGTGTTTGTTTGGCTCATGCAAAAAAGGAGCTTGTTTAGGCTGTTTCCCATCATGCTTTTTAATAGTTGATTCACAAAGCTCAGGGGGGGTGTGAATAAACCACCCCTCTGAACGACTTAAGTTACGCCAACATAAGAGCTCATGTGCACAGTGCTGTCGGTGGGAGAGTTTCTGCCGCTCGCAGAGATGGTTTTGCTGTGCCGACGGGAGAGCTCTCTCTTGTCTGCAGAGCATCTCCACCATACGCTGCAGCGCGGTACATGTAGACATGGCCTAAGGTAGATAGGACTCAGTCCAGTCCAGTTTAGGATGTAGCGGTGTCACTCAGAGCTGAGTTTTGTTTATTTGCATCTTGCTAGTGAATGGATTTGGGTGTGGTGGAAAGATGTAGGAGTTTGGGAAGAAAGGCAATAGATGTGTGGGGAGGTAGGGCCTTTTCTAGGTATCTGTTAGGATGTGTTGCTTTATTTTTCTTACGCTTATAATTAGTTAATGGACCAAATTTGCCATGGTTCTACTCCAATGCACTCAGGAGATTCACAAAGTCTGAATATGCAATACAATGGAAAAGCGGAAGCATAGCAGCGGTGAAGAGCAGGGAATTGAAGCATATCGAAATATTGGAATGGTGTAAACATGAATCATTGAGAGAGTTTATGCCTGCATGTTGCACCCTAAATAATCTAAGGGTGAAAGGGAAACGTAGGGTAAATAGGAAAAAACCCTAGATTGTGCAATGTATTTAGGCTGTGGCTTAGGCTTCCAGGGGAATCGGTGAAAGCCTATTTGCATGGCTTGCAAGTGCTGGAGGCCTTCATTGCTCTCTGGACTAGACACAGCACTGGCAAATGTCCTGGCAGGGGAAGAGTTCTGCCCTGGCAGAAGGATGGACTGGATGTTTTCTGTGTCTTCCATCTTTAACTTATTATGCGTGACTCTCTGCCTGCCTCCTCAGTTACTATATATAATGGCAGGCTGCCCTGTCACATTTCTTCTCCCCTCTGTATGTTTCCCAATAGACAGAGGAGTCAGTTGGTAGCATGGATCTGACCCCTACACGTTAAATGTCTTTGTTCTGTTGGAGACAGGATAATAGATCCCTTCATCCCATATTGCTATTGCACTGGTACACAGGCAAATGGGAAAAATACCAATGAAGCCTGGATATCTGATTACTTAAGAGATTGAAATGTTGCCGACTAGATTTTGTTCCAGTTACCAACGGTTAAATTAACACAAGAAGCTCACTTTTCAAATTCTCTGTCTAGTTTAGGACACAAGCTCCCAAATTCCTATTTTCGGCATCCACTGCAAGTGCTAGTTTGAGGCTTCCAGTGTCTCACTGTGATGCTGTGAAGGAGAAGCTTGTGCCTGAGCTGGGGCTTGGAAAGTTTCCCCCTTCCAAACCCTGAACCATTCTTTGGCAATTATCCTTTAAACAGTGATGTATCTTTGGAATATATTCTGCCTCAGGCAAACAGATCATTCACAGCATTAATTAGAGGACTGAAATACCTGGGGAAAATCAGATCTGATCTTCTTGGAGTATATGTCACTGTGGATTCCACACTAGATGTGCAAGACCGGAGACTTTTGAATAGCAATGCCCAGTTGGGGCCACACGTTTGCCCTTTGCCTCTTGAGGCTCCTAGACAAGGGCATAAAGGATGGAGCAGTTACACCCCTCCCTGAGGCCTAGTCTACACCTAAAAGTTAGACCAACCTAGCTACCTCACTCATGGTTGTGAGAAATTCTGCACTCTGTGCAGGATAGTTAGGGCAGCCTAATCCCCACTGTCAACCTAATCCTAATCTTCTGTCAACCTAGCTACTGCCTTTTGGAGAGGTGGATTAACTACAATGTCATAAAAACCCCTTCCATGGACGTAGGACACATCTTTGCTGCTGTAGCGTAGACATATCCTCAATTCCTTTGCAATTTGATGTCTGTGGTAGCTAAGGGCTCTGAGAAGTGGGAATGGAGGGCACGTGCTGGGATCTGCCTGGACTGCATCATCTTGAAGAACCACAGGGTAGGTAACCATGCTTTTCTTCAGCCCAATTGCTGGCACTCTGGGACTTTATAAAACCTGTGGAAAACCATATACTAATTCTAGACTGTGCTCACAGCCCTACTTTAGTCAGTGGAATCTATTTAAATCATGTCATTCTGTTTCACAATTGGCTACATTTTGTCCCTTGGTAATATTTTTTTGTATTGTGGCTATAAATATTACACAGAAAGTGTGCCGTGAACTGTGCATTACTAGTGATGAGAGCCATGGACCGATTATTTTTATTTGTATTACAGTAGAGCCAAGAGGGCTTCCTGAGATCAGAATCCTGTTGTGTTAAGCACTGAACAGACATATAGCATGAGACAGGTCCTGCCCCAAAGCGAGTATAGTCTACATAGGCAGGATAATGGTGGAAGGGGAACGGAGGCACAGAGAGGTAAAGTGACTTGCCCCAGATGACATAGCAGGTCAAAGGCAGAGCTTGGAACGGAAGCCACCCAGACAAAGTCCATGTTTTGGTGGGTGTGAAGGGGCCATCTGTCTTCAAGGAGCAGCAGCAGTCCAGATTCCAGCTGAACTCCACCAAGTACTCAGATGTGCTCTCCTCCACTCCTATTATCCCCTCCCCTCTCTAGGCCTGGTATGTGCTGTGATGTCCTCTGTGAATTCTTGACAGCCCTTGGGCTGAATCTTCAGCCGCTGCAATGCACAAAAAAGGAGGCAACTGGTGTAGGACAAAGGGTATCACTGCCCTTCCCAAAATGGAAGGGATGGTGTAGTGTAGAACTAGAATTGCTTCAGAAATGGCAGCAAACTGGCACTGGCCTCTGTGGAAACAGGTGGGGTTTCAGAGAGAACAGTCATGCATGGCAAGGAAGTGGGGTTAGCATGGCTCCCATATTCCTGCCAGGAAGCCGATCTGTTGGGCCAGAAAAGGGAGATGAAGCTGGTTTGTCTCTTCCCTGCCTCTCCCATCTGTGCGTGACTCCATGGCCTTTAGTGGAGTTACACCAGGCATGAATTTGGCCCATGTGGTTTCAATCAATCTAGGGTCTCATATGCCTCCCATCACTGCAGTATCCATCCCCCTGTTTAGTTCGCAGCAGGACACTGAAACTAGGCATGGGCAAAGCAATAGAAAAGGATTGGAAGGAACAATGCTGTCTAAACGGAGAAGTGACTGGGTGGATTACTGGCTGCAACAGGCCTCTTCCCTCTCTGTGGGCCACAAGGCACTTTCTCTCCACTAGCCCCATGACACATACAAGAGCTGGGTGTCATGTGAACATACAATGCCATAGTGAGGATTTACACAAGCATGACTGAGATCAGAATCTGATCCAGTTTCATAGACTCATGGAAATGTAGGGCTAGAAGGGTCTGTGAGAGAGCATCTAGTCCAGACTGTGTGCTGAGGACCGACCAAGCATACCTGGACCATCCCTGACAGGGGTTTGTCTAGCCTCTTCTTAAAAACGTCCAAATGCTGGGGAATCCACGACCTCCCTAGGTAACCTGGTCAAGCCCTTAGCTATCCTTATAATTAGGTTAGATATTAGGAGACACGTTCTAAGTCTCTCTTGTTGCAAGTTTCCCTTTCTGAGTTCCCTGAAGGAGAACAAAATAGTTCACTAAAATATCCCTCAGTGACTCACACTTCAGTCAGGATGTTTGATGCATTTCTGATTTCCCAAAGAGCTGGCCTGGCTAATAAAGCACAGAGTGTATTTTTAATAGCTACCTAGCTCCATGCAGCATCAGCCTGGCCTATCAGTTCTCTCCCAAGGAGCAAATATTTGGTTTCATCACAGAGAAAAACAAATTCCATTTGTCTGTTAAGAATCATCCCTTACTGCCTAGACAGAGCTCAGATTGCTGGGGTCCCAAGCAGCTGCCGTCAGGGCTGTGCTGCCACCAGTATAGTACAATGACAAGAGGATACAGTCAAGATTGTGAGAGTCAGACTAGACTTTCCTTCTTATATCTGTTAAATGTGTGTGATTGGCTGGAGCAGGAAGGGAGGTAGCATCCAAAACCAATTTGTTTCTTTCTCCCTTGTTTATTATACAAAGAAACAAATGGAAGTAGAATTGGCGCCTTTAGAAGCAACCCTACAATAAAAAAGCAGCACGCCTGCCCGGGGAGAAAAACAGATACCTCACAACTACTTGCTATGAAGAATGAATATAAATAAATAACCTTTTCAATGTAGGAAAAATACCTGGACAGGTTCCATTCTGAAGTACAGTGTATAAAAATAAATCGTACAAGCTGGTGCTTCCAGCTGCTCGCTGCGTTCTTACCTCTTGGAAATAGTTACTCATTATTTCTACAGAGCCACAGGTGTGTATGGTGCTTTACAGCATGGGCCTATGCCAAGGATCTGACAGCCTAGACAATGTGAGACCACCTACAGCTTTGTAAACTGAAAATTGCATAGCCTGGGGCTAGGGGGGAAGGTGCAAAAGGGAGGGCATCCTCGGGACGGGATTCGCCAGTTCGGCTCAGCAGACATGGGCCAGCTGCTCTGGATCCAAGAAGAGACAGCTTTCACCTGGGCCGAACCCAAACACAATTTGGTAGGTTGCTAAAATCTTTTTTGCAACTTTGTTACTTCTTCGGTATCCTGCTCTCGTAAGCTCCTCTCTCCCCTCCAGCTCTGAGCACGACTTTACCTGGCTTTGCACTGCTCCCCGTTCCTAGGGCTCATGGGGGTGTTCTTGAGGGGCATGCTCTCTCCTGTCCTCCTGACCTGGTCGGTGCTTATGCTCTCAGCCGCAGCACTGTAAATCCAGAGGGACTCTGCTGGCATCAGTGGATGAGGCTACACTGGTGTAACAGAGCTCAGGAATTTGCCCAGTGTGCTCAATCCCACAGGGGTGCCTCTGGGTTACATAGACCCCACCCATGTTATTCCTTGGCTATCTGCTTCCCTTCCAGAAGACACCAGCCTCTGCTGAGAGTCACCCTCCCCCCGACCAGTGTGACAGAGTGCAGAGATCTGACAGCTGGGCCAGCACTCAGATCACTAATGCCTCAATTAGTTCCCTGAGTAGTGGCTGATTGACTAATTAGCTAATCAGGAGAGGCTGGGGAGGTAAGGAACTAATTAGCCCCCAACTGACCAGCCTGCCTGGAAGGAGGTGTTACAGAGGAAGAGGACAGGGCTAGGTGAGCTGGAATGAAGAGTGAGCAGGAGCTGTGCCTGCCCAAGTGCCTTTCCTCTGAGGGCCCTAGCAAAGAGGGGCTGAAAGAAGTAGAGGTTAGAGCTGTGATGTGGCGCTGGATGGATGTGGGTGGATGGGTTTGGAATAAAATGGAGCCTGCCCACAAGAAGGAAGTGGGTCTGAGCAGTTTGTGGGGCCCTGTTGCAGTGGGCCCCAGAGCCCCCTAAAGATATGGCCCTGTATCTTTACTGGGCCATTAGCCTCCCTCTCTATTTTGCTATCACCGGTATGCAGGCTGGCCAACCAGATCACCAGAGGCAGACACCAGATTTCTCTGACTGAGCAACCAAGTGCATGTCTATGAGCGAACATCGCTCTGACCCAGCTCAGACTGAGGTGTGAGTATCTCTAACTATTGGACCTGCTGGCTGCCGCCATGGATTTCCTGGGTCATAGTATAAGACCCAACTAGAATCAGGAGGAAATTTCTCCTCTGGCACAGCATTGCACAGTTAGAGGATTTTACGCACCTTCTCCTGGAACTTTAAGTAGCTACTTCTGGGAGAGAGGAATTGGCGTAAGTGGATAATTGCTGTGTTCCAGAATGCTGATTCTGTGCAGGCAGCCAAACGAGCTGGTATCAACAGCCCTGATAGACTCCCGTTAGCCTGCTTTAAGGACATAGGTACAAAATCTAAGAGATCATTAGATTCTGGTTACACTTCTGGGTGATGAGCATTAAGTCCCTACACTTGGATACCTATGACTACTTTTGAGGTTTGAGAAAATTGGTTGACCCGCAAATGATGCTGAGTTACAATAAACTGGCATACACAAGCTGAAAGGCCATTCAAGGTCTATGAAAGATGAGCTTGTAGATTAGTTCCATGATGTTAACAGAGGTGGTGTTGTCTAGTGGTTCAGACAAGAGACTAGGATCTTGCACAATGGGGCCCTAGGCCTGATCAGGGCATCTAGGTTCTCCCGTAGTATGAACCAAAGTGCTGCAGTGTGCTAAGAGAATTGCACTGGTGCTGTTCATGTAAGCAGTGCCCACCAGGGCCTCTCCTGGGCACTGCGCCAGGACCACTGGGCTATATTTTGCAGCCAGTGCACTGCTAGCTAGAGGCACAAATAAGCCAGTCGCTCACACACGGCGTTCGTGCTTTACTCTCATGTCCAAGAGAACCGTTTATTGTGTTCACATACAGCATGGCAATGTGGAAAACACTGGGAATCTTGCATCGCTGGTTGGGTTTCCTGGATGGTGTTAGTAATGGTGACTCGACCGTTCCCATCATATCTATAATATTATGAAACCCTGGGTACAGATGGTCAGATGCACGGCATGTAGCAACCCAAAGTTCTGCTGCAGTTTGGGCCGGGCCCAGCGGCTTTGCCACATCTCGCCCCTTAGCCCCCACCATAATGGACTTTTCTGTGAGCTTTTCCCCCCTCCTGTCTTTTGGTTTTGATTTGTTGGTTTTGTACAAAAGCACAGTTTATAAAACGGATCATGTTAATCCCCAAGGAATGCCTATTCCCTCCCTTTGTCCCCCGCCCTCCCAATCAACGCCCCCACCAATACACACACGTACCCTGCCCCTAAATATCCTGACACTGCAATTCCATGTCACGTGTCCTCCCCGGCCTGCACACTGTTGGGCCTCTGATTCCAATTCCCTTTGTTTGGACATTAATACAAATCACACAATGAAAAAAACATATTGAGCCAGGCTCAAGGGGAAGACACGCTCTGCTGGGCTCTGACTCCAGTCTCTGATGCATTCAGCAAAGCCCGACAGACCCTCAACCCTTGGGGCAGCTCCCACCTCACAACTCCAGGTCTCAGGCCCCAGCAATGACAGGACAAGGAGGAAAAGGAAGACAGGAAATAACCTAGGAGGAGACGTTGCTTTTTGTTTAGGTGTTTCCTCCCCACTGCTCCCCCAATAGCCTCTGGGGAATATGCCGAATCCTACAGCTCAGTTCCCATCTTCCAATGAGCTCCTGCTCCGAGGCCAGGTTCACTGTGAGTATCAGCTTCCTGTTTGGAATGGGGGTGATCGGTTTGGCTGTGGGGGGGAGGGAGGCAGGCTTTCACTGAGAACATGGCAAGTCTGGGATGTCAGTGAAGGCAAGAGAAGCGCCAGAGGAAGCCGGTGAAGCTGGCCTTCTGCATTGTGTTTGTACTCAGAGCTCGCCTTGCCACGGCGTCTGTCCGACAGCTAAGGCCTGCTGCCGAATCACCTCTCGCAGCACTGCTGGGGGAAGTCACATGGGGTGTCCTTGTCTTCAGCCACACGCCCCTCCCCCTCCTGGCGGCTGGCCTCGTGTCCGCCGGGCAGCTCGGCGTCGCAGTCGAGGGACTCGTAGATGGTGGGCAGCGTGGTCTGCTGGCTGAGGCGCTTGCGTAGGCCCACCAGCAAAGGCTGGGGCATGGAGGAGACGTCCACGTTGTTGCCAAGATCTATCCAGGCCAAGCATGGGAACTTGTTCATGTCCTTCATGGTGTCCGTCAGCTCCTTCATGGTGGCTCGGGTCAGCCGGTTGCCGCTGAGGGAAAGGTGAGTGAGTTTGGGCAGCGCCCAGAAAAAGGGCAGGAGCAGGCGCACCATGTCATCGGTCATCTCGGTAAAGCTCAGGTCCACCGCAGTGAGATTGTCCCCGTTATTCTGTAGGTAATAGGCCATGCGGTGGACATCCCGCATGGTCAGGGGAATCCCTGATAAATCCATGGAGTCCTGGCTCAGCTTCTTCTGCAGGCTGGTCTTCAGGCTAAGGAGAGGGAGCTCGTTAGAAAGATGGACACAGGGAGGGGAGGGGGCTTGGAAACTGAACCCAAGTAACATTTCCTTGGACGGAACTTCCCTTACTAGATATCTTGCTCTCATGCATTTCCTCCTGGCCAGCCCTAGCCACAGGCTTGCTGGCTCACTGCACAGAGCTCCGTGGGGATGATGGGTTTTGGCTGGGGGGAGGATGTCCAATAATCAGGTTCTAAAGTGACTTTAATTAACTTCAAATCCTTGCATCTCGGATTCTGCTTTACAAAAGCACATTAGACATAACTGTGGTGACAACCCTTAACAAATGGACAGGTCTGCACTGCTCTGTATCTGTGGGTTTGCTGGGTCCCTAATCAAGTGCAGAGGGCTCCCAGGCCTCAGGGCTGTCCTTGGAGTCACCGGCTGTGGAGCAATTTCCCCACCATAGGGCCCCGATGGATCTAACTTGGAGCACACGAGTAGCCCCGCTGGAGTCAATGGGACTATTCACATGCTTCATAGGCGCCTTGCTGACTTGGGACCTAAGAATAAACAAACCACTTCTAGCACCGCCCCTCTGCAAACCTGTTCTCAGGGCCTGTGCACACCTCGTTGCAAAGCTGTTCAGAGGATGCAATGGGGAGGCAGAGAAATGCAACCCGCAGGAGGCAGGACCGCCACAGTGTTCTTGGAGCTAGCAGTAATCCACCTCTATAGCCCCGCTCCATATTCCACAGCTGATGCTGTTCTCCCATGTGCTTCAGTCTATAACAATCCCCCATGAGCAGATGTATATAAATGTGCATTAATGGCTACATAACACCCAAAGGGCACACGGGACTCTGGGAGACTCTCTGATGCGTCACAGAAGTATGAGCTGGAAAAGGCCTGCCAGAATTAGTCCCTGCTCGACACTTACTCGTGTTTGTCAAAGGGAGGAAAATGTTCTTCGCATGCAGAGGATTTGCTCTGGCCTGGGGATGCTGTGTAAAATCTCATCTAGGACTGGACTCAAACGCAGAGGAGGAGGAGGCATTTATTGACATTCTTTAAGTCTTTCAGCAATGCTGGGCATTTGGCTGGGCCGCAGATTTAAATGTTTGCCCGAACTGATCATCAGATGCAGGCTAGGGCCAGGCACACTGAGCTGTCTGGGAGGGATGCACCCGGGCCAAACCGGAGGGAAGTATCTCTTGGATGAGCTGGATCATCGGGTCGCATGGGAAGAGCACAGTCCCCAGGCTCACTGGGTTGGATGGGGAGAGGCACCAAGTACACTGGGCTGGACAGAAGTGATAACATGATTGATGGGGCTTGATTCTCTGGTGTAAATTAGGAGTGGCTCCAGCGGTGTAAAATGGGGGTCAGCGAGGGCAGAAGAAGAGGGTATAATGTAAGAACTAGATATTCTGGGAGGAGCTCGGACGAGCCAGGCTTCCCCTTCCCCTCTTGCACAGAGCTGTGCATCTGACATCCATTACAACCCCAGTGACGCCCTCAGTGCAAACGGCAGCAATAAGTCACGGATCCCACTCCGCCTGGAGCAGGTACCTTCTGTCTCGCCCCAGCAACAAGCCAAGACCCAGAGGAGGCCTTAGCAAGCAGACAAATTATCTTCCCAGAATTGATTTGCCAGCCAGGGCTGCTGCTGGCTGAATCCACCCTCAATCCCAGCCTATGGCTCTTCCCCGTCTGCGTGAGTCTCCTTCTCTCGCCCGCAGTGCCTGCCTGCGTCTTTCACGGTGGCGCTGAGTTTCCTTGCTTCATCCCTCTGGATTTCAGAGGCTTCAAAGGTGCATCTGCTCCCTCCCCTCACCCCTTTTTCTATGTTGGATTCTCCTCTTGTTTGCTTTAAACGGTGCTGTGGAAGCTGCAGCTAGAGGCGTGTGCTTGAGCTGCAGCTGACACAGCTCTCACCGTAACCAGCTGTTTTAACAGGTGCTTGGCTACGTGCCAGGCATGGAGCTCTCTCTCCCAGGGCCTGACCTGGAACTCCCTTGACCGGGAGGAGCACAGAGTGACCTGCTCACAGGTGTCTCTTCCCCACCTGCTTGAAGGAATCCTGACCCGTCCTGAGAGGCAATGGAAAAAAGCTGGTTTACACCAGTCGGTTCTGGGCTTGGCTCCAGTTTTGCTCATGCACCCTCCCTTGCTGTGATTTCTGGAGAGTAAAATCCTGACGCCCCTGCTGTAACACAGAGGGCGCTTCAGAGCCTAGCCACAGCACTGCATTCACCTCGGGCTTTGCATCGTAATGCCCAGACCGAGCCCAGAATGCTCCTATCCTTGCGCAGCAGAAGAGAAAAATACCAGGTTATTCCTAGAGAAATGGGTCCTCTATTATCTCCTAACTTCTTAGTAACAATGGCCTGAAAATTGCAACCCCTGAAAGCTTTTTGAGAGACAGAATAGGTGCATAATCACCATGCTTTCCATTCCCACAGCACAGCGCTTTGGCAATGGTAGGTCAGGTCCTCCGCTGGCATCGATTGACCGAGCTGTAGTGAAGTCAATATGCCCCTTCGCACCAGCAGAGGATCTGCTCCATTAATACAGAGATGGAGCACGCGCTTGTGATCTCTGCAGCAGGCTGGGTGTGAAAGACTGCGCCCTCTCCCAGCTGTGGAGCGGCTCCCTGGGGGGCAAAGACTGCTGGAACTGTGCACCTATTGGCCACTCTGCTCCCCCAGCAATCCCCCCCTTGTGCCTAGGTCTGGGTTACACAACCCTGGCACGGCCTCCCAAAACCTGGCAGAGAAAAGTCACGCTCTCCTGAGCAAGGAACACAGGCAAGAATGATCAGCCCCCTGGGCAGGAGAAATCAAAATGCCTTCTGCCATCAGTGGCAGAGAGCAGGCCTGGGTAGGTGATGGCGACACGCCTGCCAGTCTGACAAGCACCATCCAAGCCACTGTGCCATTATATGTCTCTTCTCCATTGTGAGTGGCCTGGCTCTCCCCAGTACCCCATTCAGAACCCTGGCAAAACCCAGCCCACAATCCCTGGGGTCTCTCTCCCTGACTCCTTCCTCCCACTCCCTGGGAAGGCCCAAACCTGCTCCCACTGAAATCAGGGGCAGTTCTGCCATGGCTTCAAGGGGAACAGGCCCTTCATATCGTTCCATTAATGGGGGCTGCTGTCCACAGCCACCTCCCACCCCACAACCTCTGTATTGGGCCCTGGTGCGACCGCTGCTGGAATACTGTGCCCAGGCATGATGCCCGTGGTTCAAGTAGGATGCTGATAAACTGGAGAGGGCTCAGAGAAGAATCAGGAGAATGATTATCACTACAAGGCAGGTTTTCTAATCATGTAGCGTCAAGGAGCTCAATCAATTTAGCTTAACGAACAGCAGGTTGAGGGGTGACTTGGCTACAGTCTGTAAGTACCCACAAGGGGAACAAATACTTAATAATGGGCTCTTCAGTCTAGCAGAGAAAAGTCGAACGCCATCCAGTCGTTGGCCGTTGAAGCTAGACAAATTCAGCCTGGAACTAAGGTGCACATTTTTAATGGTGAGCGTAATTCACCAGTGGAACAATTTACCAAGGGTCGTGGTGAACTCTCCATCACTGAGCATTTTAAAATCAAGATTGGATGTTTTTCTAAGAGATCTGCTCTCGGAGTTACTGTGGGGCAGTTCGCTGGCCTGTGTTCTACAGGGGGTCAGACCAGATGATCACAATGGTCCCTTCTGGCCTTAGACTCTATGAATCTAAAACTATCCCACCCACAAGATGACTGGTGCTGAGCTCGCTCTTCAGCTTGCGTTTCCCAGATGTCTCCCTGGGCCCTGTCCCCCGCAGCACTGCAAACCTGGTTGTTTGAAACTCACATTGCCCCAGGCACCGACCTGTCTTGATTCCTTAGGAACCCAGGAAACCCCAGGACCCAGTGTAAACATCCTCCCTGCAATGTATGTTGCCTTCCCCTCGGACAGGAAAACAGGGCACACTGGCCAATAGGGGACGAAGCAGCACGCTGGGCGTGCCGGCTTCAAGGCATCGACCTGCTCTGGGGGAGGCAGCCAGTCGCAGTGGAAAGAGTGCAACAAGAGACAGGCTTCAGCCCGTCTGCATTCCCCCTGCTTTTCTCCTGGATAAAAAACAGCCTCTCTGCACACTGCCTCAGTCAGCGCTCCGGCTTCCTGGAAACTGGTGCTCAACTAATGCAGGAAGCTTCGCAGCTGTCGATGAAAGAATCAGCCAACAAGTAATTAAGTCTTGTCTACCAGGAATCGACAGAACCCTGTCTCTGGGACCCGGCCCGCTTCCTCTCACCCTCTCGATGCTTTGGGTCTATGAGGATGGCTGGGCTCCTTTCCATCAGCACTGATTCCCACCACTGGCCCCTGCTCAACTCTCCTCTCTCGTCAGCTGCACGCTTTGGCAGGCGTCGTGCAATGCCGCAGCGGCTCAGCTGCACTGTCACAATGCGAGGATTACAGAGAAGCCCTTTCCCACAGCGGCGAGGGCTCAGAAGGGCTTGTTTCGTTGGCACAGACTTTGCCTGGCTGAGGGCTGCCCTGGTAGCTTGCCAGAAGCTTGCGGCTCACCCCGGTTCCGTATAAACTGGAGCACGCTATAACCGGAGAGGTGGCCAGTGGAGAAGGCAGGCCCCAGCACGCGGTTCCAACCCACCTGACACCAGCATTTCTGCTAAGGGGGGGTCTGCACAGGAGTTCGTGTGGCTCCCTAACTGGCGCGCGGGCTGCATTGCTGAGTGACATAGGCCAGGTCTAACCATACTCCCCGCCTCCAAATCCATAAAGTGCTTGGGCTTCTCAACCCCTTTGTCCTGCTGAGCCAGGCCCAGCTCCTGGCGCCGCCCCTGCCAGCTGTGAGTTCAGCTGCCAGAGGCACCCGCTGCCTGTCTCCCTGGCTAATTACAGCCTGCTCCCTTTTCGCCTTGTATGTTTTTGTCCCCTGCATCCACAGCGTAAACATCTCACAATATTTCCCTGTGCTGCTGCCTGCCGTCGGCACACAGCCCGCCCTTGGTGACGGGAGCCGCTGCCACAGGCTAATTAGCTGAGAAGCACGTGGTTTTGGCAGCTCCTCTCCATGCAGACCCCAACCAAAGCCCTGGATGCCCTATTCCTCTGATTCCAGGCATGGTTCAGGGGAAGGACTGGGCCCTTTTCAGTCGCCTCGTTGGCATAATCTGCCTCCCTGGGTTCCCAGGCGCTGCTCCATGGGCAGTTCTGTAGCTGCATAGGCCAGGCACCAAAAAGATTTGAAAATGAGCAGAACTAACCCAAATGCAGCCCCACGGGCTGGGATAAACACCTCTTCCGTAGCTGGGCCCTGGTTTCCCCAACTCGCTATCGGCGCACGAGAAGAGGCAGCATTTAGCCCTCACCATCCACCTGGGCCCAGTTTCCAGCCCAACACCCAGCCTGATTCCATCAAGCAATTACCTTCCACTGCTTGACCTGGCCCTGGGGGGAGCCGTGCGATCCTGGCCGCAGGATGAGGGTGGGGAGCACAAAGGTGGACTTCTGCCCTACCTTCCCTCCCTGCATCGCTCCTTGGGTACTGCCTGGGGTTTGGCAGCAGCCAATGACCCAGCCCTGAACCTTTTCCCCCTTGGCCCTCCCTGGCTTTTCTCTGCCCTCGCTGATCTGTGAGCCAGGACCATTCCTCCTCCTGGCTCTGCCACCAACTCTCTGTGACCCAGGCCAAGTCACTTCCCCTCATTGTCCGAGTCTCCCCTGGGAGATAATGACACCGACCGCACAAGGACGCTGCACGGATCCTTGGTCACGTAAGAGCTTTCAGGGAATTGCATCTTGACTGATTCCCATTCCCTCTTCCACTTGGCACCCTACTCCCCACCCTTTAACAACTGACCCTCCGGCTACTCCCCCGCTTTCTTTGCCCTCATGGCAATTTTTGAGACTTGCCTTTGTCTGTTGATCCCTGCCAGGGTATTTTGTCAGGAGCACAATGAACGTAACCTGCCACTAGCCACAGCCCCTCTCAACCCGCCTGGTAAATGCTTTCCCTGGTGTATGTTGTGTGAAACCGTAGTGATCCTGGGTGTCAGTGTTCACAGGTGAGGTGAGACTTCCCCAAGCCTTGTGTCCTAGTCACAGGGGGCACCTGGAATTTGGGACTCTTCTGTGCTTTAAGGTGGAGGGTCAACACATGTCCTCACCCTGCCCTGCAGCAGCAAATGCTACCTCTTCCCATCAGCCCCTCTGCACCTTGCTTTGGGCTGGCTGACATCCGGGCCCATAGGAGACAGAGTATCTGGAGGAATAAGCTCAGGGCTGGGCGTTAGGAAGGCCTGTATTCCCATCCTGACTCTGCCACCGAGTGGCTTTGGAAAACTAACTTCAATTCTCTGCCTCGGTTTCCCTATCTATAAAAGAGGGATACTGATCATTCTTTTCCCTGCTGCAGAGGGATGTAGTGAGGATGCTTTAGTTAATATTCACATAGCACTGTGTAAGTGTTACGAATTATTCTGATCTGCCAGACCTGTCATCCAGGGCACTGAGTGATGCTCTTGGAAAAACACAAAGATCTGAAGCCCCTATGAGCTGTTTTCTTGCCTCCCCCTTCCAGAATCGCTCTCTCTGTTTCTCTTTCTAAAGCATCTCTAGTACTGCAGCATCTGGGCACTGCAGAATGCTTACAGAGAAAGAGTGAAACGTATCCAGAAGGGACAGTCAATTCTCCATCCGACGCTGGTTTAGCAGAAGTGGTTCAGCATGAAGATTCCTCTAGCGGGTGCTCAAGGTACAATAACCAAGAGGAAGGAGCCAGGCTGCATTTTCAAATACTGATGCACTGTGCAGTTGTGCACATGCAAAAGCAAATAGCCACATCCGCAAAAATACATCTGCACTCGCAGAACCAGAAAGTGCATGTGCAAATACCCATGTGTTCACAATTACCCATTGTGCAAGTGCAAATTCTTACTGGCATGCAGCACTGCCTGCCTTGTCACTTGCTTATTTTATGGATTAATTTAGTCCTTCACATTCATGAAAGCAAGACACAGCCAGAACCGTCCAGAGCTGGGAATCAAGCAGGTGGGTGCTACGCAAGCTTCCCTTGCACAGCTCTACCAAGGCAGCTCAACCTTAACTTTCAGCTTCTCTCTTACATTCCTGGGCTCCCATTCAGCTCTGCCCATGCACATCCGGCTGCGGTTCCTGCAAAGTGCTGCCAGTGCAGTTCACTCCTGAGCTGGAGCACCTCGGCTATTGGAGTTGCACTGGGGGAAGAGCACTGGAATATCAGTGCAGGTGGCTGTTTCAGCCTCACACCCCTCCTAAGCCAGACTGCATGGTGCTTCTAAATTAACGAAGCCTTGAAACCTCTGAAAACAGTAATGAATAACGTGAGAAAATTCCACATCTGTCAAACTGCTCTCTCGGTGGTGCTCTTATCACCCGACATCTCCCCGTACAAACCTCTGGGAGAAAAATAATTTCTTAATCTATTGCTCTTCTTACCATAACTTTCAATTTAACCACTAGAGTTATACAGTACCCTCGAATATATTACTCTCACTCAGTGCTAGTGATAACACAGGCTGCACAAACACGTTGCTATGAAGGGATCTGTACTGGGTTATAGCATCTCCCATTCTTCGGCGGTTGATCTGAGCTTTTT
Source organism: Mauremys reevesii (assembly GCF_016161935.1). NCBI lineage: Eukaryota > Metazoa > Chordata > Testudines > Geoemydidae > Mauremys > Mauremys reevesii. The sequence continues at coordinate 20,236,828 of NC_052640.1, read as the reverse complement.
CGTTGTGGTTTGGTAAGGCTGGGCTTTTCCCTGGTGGTGGAATCTAGTGCTGCAGAATCTAAGCTTTTCCGTTAAAAACAACAGCAACCTTCCAAAGGCTCTAACACTCATGGTGGCAAAGAGAAACCTTCAAAATGTGACTCCGATGTAAACTGATGCATTGCTGTCTGGAGGTTGGGGAGAAGCATGAACCAGACAATAGGTCTGGGAGACGTATGAACAATCCCACTACATTGCTAGGATTTTGCCACTCTGAAGCCTAATGATGCCAACAATTTCACTGCGGATTAAGGCATGGAAGAAAGCAGAGGGACACTCATGTTACAAAGATCTACACCAGCTGTTGTGAGTTGGAACTCAAACTGATGTCATGGGTGGGGGGTGGACCCTGGAGGAGTACCGCCACTTTTTTCCCCTTAGTGTGACCCCTGACAGTCTTCATGTACTAAAAGCATAATCATAATAATAATAATTGGAACACTTATTGGGCCTGGTTCTGACCTCCCATATACCAGCTTTACACCACTGCCATGCCATTGATGGCAGTGGAATTACTCCTGATTTACATCCGCATGAGTGACAGCAGCATTAAGGCCGTTACCTTGCAGTGAAGCACACCTGGCTAAACATGAGATGGGCAGGATCACGTCATGGCTACTCTCTCAGCTGGGTGAAACTGCACAGGCCCATGTACTGCTAACCAGTCCCTGAGTCAGGCAGGCTGCCACTCGCTGCAGCAAGTGTCTCTGTCCCACTGGAGCGGGAGGTGGGGGCCTTCGCCCAGCAGTTTCCATAACTGCGTCACCAAGCACATAACCAAGATGTAACACATGACATGAAGAATGGGCTGGGCATTCCCCATGGTGTCATACAGATACCAGCTGCTGCTGAGAGGCCTTTGGACTGAAATGAGTACTCTGCTTCTGTGTTTCTCCATTTACTATGCCGCTGGCTTGGGGAACACAACAGGTAAAGCCCTGGGCCCTGCTCCTGAGTGATGCTCCGTATGCTGACAACTCCCACCGACTCAGCGCATTACAAGCACCGTCTGTTAGCTGACCTCTAGATGACAGAGCATTGCCATTGCGCTTAATTATCTACTTTAGTGCCTATGGCTGTGCAGGATTCACAGCAATGCCTTAGAAGAGAAAATTTACCCCACAGAGCAGAGCACTGTGTCCATCCATTGTATGGCCCCTAGCACGTTGGCTCATGGCTAGGGCCCTGCCAAATTCACAGTCCATTCTGGTCAATTTCACAGTCATGGGATTTTTAAAATTGTAAATTTCATGATTTCAGCGATTTAACTCTGAATTTCACGGTGCTGTATTTGTAGGGGTGCTGCCCCAAAAGGAGTTGTGGGGGGTCACTAGGTTGTTATAGGGCATGGGTTGTGGTACTGCTCAGGGCCGCCCGGGGGGGGGGAAGAGGGGCAATTTGCCCCAGGGCCCGGGCCTAGCAGGGGCCCACACGAGTGTTTTTCAGGGCCCCTGGAGCTGGGTCCTTCACTTGCTCTGGGGGCCCCGGAAAACTTTCGCGGGGCCTGGCCCGGGCCCCTGAAGCTTCTTCACTGGCGGGGGGGGGGGGGTGTCCTTCAGTTCCGGGACCTGCCGCCGAAGTGCCCCGAAGACCCGCGGTGGGGGTTGCAGTTCGGCAGCGGGTCCCGCTTCGGTGGTAATTTGGCAGTGGGGGGTCCCCGCCATGGGTCTTTGGGGCACTTTGGCGGCGGGTCCCGGAACGGAAGGACCCCCCGCCACCGACTTACCGCCGAAGCCGGGGCCCCCCGCCGCCCAAGACCCCGGGCCCTCGGAATCCTCTGGGCGGCCCTGGTACTGCTACACTTAGTTCTGTGCTGCTGCTCGCGACAGCGCTGCCTTCAGAGCTGGGCAGCTGGAGAGTGGCAGCTGCTGGCCGGGAACCCAGCTCTGAAGGCAGAGCCGCCGCCAGCAGCAGCACAGAAAGAAGGATGGCCTGGTATGGTATTGCCACCCTTACTTCTGCGCTGCTGCCTGCAGAGCTGGGCCCTTGGGCAGCAGCCGCCGCCGCTCTCCGGCCACCCAGCTCTGCAGGCAGCAGCGCAGAAGTAAGGGTGGCAATACCATACCAGGCCATCCTTCTTTCTGTGCTGCTGCTGGTGGCGGCTCTGCCTTCAGAGCTGGGTGCCTGGCCAACAGCCATCACTCTTCAGCCGCCCCAACCCCCTCTAAAATAACTGTGACCCCCCCCCGAAATCTGTGTAGTACAGGGTAAAAGCACACAAAAGACCAGATTTCATGGGGGAGACCAGATTTCACAGTCTGTGACATATTTTTCATGGCCGTGAATTTGGTAGGACCCTATGCATGGCTACAGCTCATGTTTGACCAGCTGAGTGTGCTTTATGTCACAACATGGGGCTCCTACGGGAATCAGTGGGAGCTTTGCCTTTGATTTCACTGGGAGCAGGATTTGGTCCTTAAGGAAGATGAAATCCAGAATGAGAAACTTAAAGCTCTGACGCTCCCTGCATGACGGAGGCACTTTACTAACACAGTGTGTTAGCATAAGTACTTCACTGGGTTTTACAACAGCATGCTGGATAGCCTGGGTAACCGTCTCACTGTTCCTGGGAGGTAGAAGCCTGATCCATACAAAGGAGGATTCAACAACTCCCAGCCTTGCTGTACTGAAATGTGGCTAAAAAGATACTTCCCCATTTGGATTTCCTGGGTCATTCAGTGTGTGATTTACTGAGCAGTTTGGCGCTCCATTGATACAGTGTTTGAGGACAGGACTGTACCTGGTTCCATTCTGACCCATTGGTTTTCCACTGGAGACGAAAGGCTGGTACATGGACCCCTTGGAATGTGACAACCTCCATTTCATTTCCCCCCCATACACACACACACACACTATATTTCCATAACAGCCCTGTGAATAATTTGGACAAATGTATTGTCACTGTTAGGCCTCAAACTTCCGGAAGCTTCACAAAGCGAGCCTTGTAAAATTAGCTTTAAAAAGCAAGCTTTGCAAAAGGCAACAGACCTGTGGTCAAAACGCGCTGCAATCAGATAACACATTATGCTGACTCCTATAAAGTGAGAGAAGTTGTACCCCCCGGGGCACACGTTGTCTAACCCACATTAACCATATTTAAAACAATTGGCTACAAGGAGATAAGTTAACATAGGGTGACCAGACAGCAAGTGTGAAAAATCAAGATGGGGGTGGGGAGTAATAGGAGCCTATATAAGAAAAAGACCCAAAAATTGGGACTGCCCCTATAAAATTGGGACATCTGGTCACCCTAAGTAAACATAAATTATACAGTAAAAGCGACAGCACAAACCACAATGAGAATTTGGCTCACCCTGATTGGTTGGTCTGTTTTGGAACATAGCCAACAGATAACATAAAAAGAAGAAAGGCACGGGACTGTGTGTGTGTTTTGGTCGTAAGGGAAACTTGACCCACAGCCCCTGAACTGAAGGGACGTGCACTTCGCGACCGTCTGTACCTGGCCAGTGCGGAAAACGGCCGACTGAAGGGTAACGTATTTTTCGGATGAATGCAGGGTAAGGTTACGGAGTAAAGAAGTCTGGGTTGCTCGAGCTGATTTGATCTCAAGTTGTGTTGACACTACAGTATTAAGAATAGTAGTGTTGGGATAATTTGACCTCAGGTTATATCAATACTGCAGTATTAAAAATAGTAGTAAGTACCTGATGCATAATATTACATGTATTTGTGCTCGCCTTCAGTATAATTTGCCATTAATATTAATCCTTATTTAGTGCTGGTCTTTAATTCTGCTTTTCTTATTTTGTCTGTGTTGCCTTTATAGTCGAAAGTCATTAAAAGCCTTCTTTGAGGAGTTTTAGTTTCTCTTATATGGACCCTGCTCAACCTCATTACATCTGTGTTGGGTGGTGGGAAATAGCGATCACCCAGGGCACCACTGGGGCCCTGATGTGTGTCTCCTTCTTCCTTGGCCTTGCGGAGATAAAACATAATTAATACCTGGCAGATGCTCCCAGTTCTCTCCATGGCAGGGCTTGTTAATTATCTTCCGGGCCCATCTGACTTGCTGCCAGAAAGCGGAAATCGCATTTCAGAAGAGAACAGAGGCGTTCTGCGTCTGCTCCATGACAACCAGCAGCCAAAAAGGGCAGGGGATGGGGAAGGCAAGAGGAGAGCTCATCCCTGAATGTGATTTCCCTGCCCTGATCTTTCCCAGCTGCCCTGGGATCTGCCTTTGAACGTGACTCAATAGAAGCTGACACTTCCCCCATTTTGTTCAGTGCAGCCATATGGTAGGAAGGGCTTATGGCACCAGGAATACACTGCAGAGGGGCAGATTCTGCACTGCCTTGCATGCTGGGCAGAGGGGGTGAAAACACTCCCAGCAGCATGAGGGAGGGAGTGGAGCATTAGGCAGGGTTTTACATGCACTCTGCGCAGCAGGAAATGACCAGGCAGTGGGGAACCAGGCCCAAGGTCTGAAAGGGAAGTGGGTATTTCTAAGTCTCGTGCTCCTGGTAGCGTCTGTTTTGCTGCAGTGGCCTCGGACCCCAGCTCCAGGGGAGCCTGCTGGCAAGTCTGCAAACCGGTTTCTATCCAGCTTCGATGCCAGTTTAAACACCTGAAGTAAAAGATCCCTATTTGGGAGTCAGTCAGTTATTTCCTGCGTCCTGGCTTGGCCCAGAGGCTGACGAGCCTGGAGCTAAGTCAGCCCTGATTACAGGATGAGCCCCACCAGAGAGGAATCAGGTGAGCGTAGTATGCAAGGAGCAGGAAGTTGCAGCAGAGTCTGCAGGCCATGAGAAAAGCTCTTCAGGCAGGGAGGCCTGTGAGAAGGAAGAAGAACCTTGGGTAGTGTGGACATGTGAATGGACTTTGGCTTAGGGTTTTATTTACAGTTTATTTGATATTAATAAGCCTAGTCCCTAAAGAGGGGTCTCTCTTGACCAAGAAAAAGCTGGAAGTTTATTTGGAAAAAAAAAACCAACCCAGGTGTTTATTTGAACAGCCCAAGAGGGGAAATGGAGGCAGGCTGCCTCTCATGTGGCCCTAAGCCATGAGGGGATGCTTACGAGGCAACCAGCCTGGTTAACGCTGGTGTAGCCAGCAGGATCCTCCAGGGCCCCTCCCATTAAGGAGAGAAACTGAACGTGTGGGACAAGTTGAATGGCAGAAGTCATTCGGTGGCAGACCAGCAGCAATGGATGCAGGCAGTTCCTCAGCGGGAGCAGGAGGCACCGTGAGCCATGCAGCAGAAGGTACAGGTGGTGGGGTTTGAGGCCCAGATACCTGGGAGGGCAGGGACCTGGAGTAAGGATCCACCCAAATGTTTTAGAGGTGGAAAGACAGGGCACATGAAGAGGCCCTGCCCCTGGAATAGTGAGGTCTGTGGGGAAGGAGAAGCCCTGCAAACTGAGGGGGTGAGTCAAAGAGGAACAGTCTGTGTGTTCGCAGAAGTGTGCTGGCCCTGGCTGCTGGAGGTGAGGGACACAAGTGAGGTGGTGCTGGCCACAGCAATCCCCGCTGTGACCGAGCGGAGGAAGGAAACAAAGCCCCAGTTGGCTGCTGGGGAAACATGACCCAAACATGGGGGTGGTCACCGAATGGCAGAGTTGTATTAGTGTTCGGAAGAGGGGGCCAACGCTGAGGCTGTCAGGAAAGTGGACACTGCAGCCAGGGCTCTTACAATGAAACTGCAGGTCCAACAGCAAGGATTTTTAAGAAGTCTGTAAACTCAGGGGTCATAGCCTGTGGCTGGAGACTTGTACATACAGTGCCTGTATTTAAGAAGGGGGAGAGAGGGAAGTGCTATCACCATTATACAAAGCACTGGTGAGACCTCATCTGGAATACGGTGTGTAATTCTGATCTTCCAGTTTGAATTCATCCTTCCTAGACATGGAACAGGTGCAGAGAAGGGCTACTAGAATGATCAGAGGAATGGAGAACCTACCTTACTAGGGGGGACTCAAAGGGCTTGGCTTGTTTATCCTAACCAAATGAAGGCTAAGGGGAGATACGATTGCGCTCTACAAACACGTCAGAGGGATAAACACCAGGGAGGGAGAGGAGTTATTTAAGTTAAGGGCCAATGATGGCACATGAACAAATGGATATAAACCGGCCATCAATATGTTGTTAAGCTTGAAATTAGATGAAGGTTTTTTAACCATCAGAGGAGTGAAGTTCTGGTACAGCCTTCCAAGGGGAGATGTGGGGCCAAAAAAAAGTTAACTTATTTCAAGACTGAGCTTCGTAAATTCATGGAGTGGGTGGTATGAGGAGATTGGCTATAATGGCATATGGCCCAGCCGCGACTACTATTAGCAAATATCTCCATTGGCTAGGGCTGGCACACTAGATGCGGAGGGCTCTGAGTTGCTACAGAGAATTCTTTCCCAGGTGTCTGGCAGGCAGGGGTCTCCCACAAGCTCAGGGTCTAATTGATCACCATATATTGGGTCATGAAGGAATTTTCCCCTAGGTCAGAGTGGCAGAGACCTGGGGGGTGGGGTGTTGCCCTCCTCTACAGCATGGAGCCCGGGGCTCTTGCTGGTGTGAATTGGAGTAAATGGTAGATTCTCTGAAACTTGAAGTCTTTTAAATCAAGATATGAGGACTTCAGTAACTCAGCTGGAGATTATGGGTCTATGACAGGAGTGGGTGGGTGAGGTTCCGTGCTGTGCAGGTCGTCAGACTGGATGATTGTGATGGTCCCTTCTGGCTTTAAAGTCTGAGTCCGTGCAATGCAGCGCTGGCAGGGGGGCTAGAGAAAGTCTGACTCTCTCCGGCAGAGAAGCCAGCAGAAATTGGCTGCATTGAAAAGAGCTAGGGAGCTGGCCCTGAAGGGAAAAGAGCGAACCTGAAGGAGAGCTAGAGGGTTTGCAGATGGAAAACAGTCTGGCAAGCTGTGATGGCCTCAGGAATTAGGGAAGAAAAGAAGAAAAATCCCCTCAAGTAGAAGTTGCCCTGGGGTGGGCAAGGTTTTCAGTGCAGGGTGGGGCATGTAACAGGGTGGCTTACTCCAGGGCTAGCTTAGCTCCATGTTCTCTAGCCGATGATTACAGGATGAGCCCCACCTGAGGGGAACTGGGTGATTCCAGTGTCAAACGAGCAGGAAGTTGTGGGGCGGGGGAACAGGGTTGCACTGAGGCTCAGGAAGCTGTGGCAGAGTCTCCAGGCAGGGTGGTGTGGGAGGACGAAGAGAAATCTTGGGTTGTGTGCACTTCTGAATGGACTTTGTTTTGGGGTCTGGAGTAATTTTCAGTGCATTTTGTATTAATAAGCCCAGTCTCCCAGGAGAGGTGTAAAAACCTAAGGGGGAAAAAAAAATGAAGTGAAATGTATTTGAGTAATCTGGAGGGGAAACTGAGGAAGGCTGCCTCTAGTATGACCCTAACACCTCCTAGCTATACCTGATTGCAAGGTAGCGCTGCCCATTTCGGACCTACATACATGTCCCTCCATCATACACAATCTAGTCTCATTGCTTCTTCCTGTGTGTTACTGACCACGGAAGTGCTGCAGCTGGAAATGGAGGCTGTGGAAAACGTCAAGGCCTGCAGCTGTGTTTGGACTTGGATCCTCCAGGGGACCATGCCCTGTTTACAGCTGTTGTTGTTCTGATCTCAAACCAGGGTTGTATGTAACTGCAGACTTGTACATGATTCACTGCCCCTGCTCTGTTCTTCCTGGCTGTGATGCTGTATCAGATGGGATGGTGCATTTTCCCTGTTATAATCCTTGTAGAATTCCAACAGAGCCGAATCAAGCACTGATGTTGGAGTCTAATGTGGAAACAGCTTCATTGTGTCCCGAAACTGGGGCTCAGGGCAGGTTTCACACTGATACGTAGAACCAGGCCAGACACACCAGGTTTCAGATTCCTCTCCAAAATTATTTTATTGCATTGGCATCAGGGCAGTCGGCCCCTCCAACTCCACCTGACCCATAACAGCCTCGCTTGGCACCTTCACTGACCTTTAGGTCTCTTCGGGGTAATGGCAGTGGCCTGCTACTCAGAAGTGGTTTGGGGAGGCAGCTAGCCTCCTCCCTCCCCCTCTACCTCTTCAGGTGGTTCCCCAATTCCCACACCGTGCATATATCTTCTGTAGCCTTTCGGCGTAGACATTCACTACAGCGCCATGGGGGGTTCTTCCATTTGTGTAGGTGATCCACCTCCCCGGGTGGCTGTAGCTAGGCTGACGGAAGAATTCTTCCATCAAACCTAGCCCTGTCTACACTGAGGGTTAGGTTGGCAGAGCTACATCTCAGGGGTGTGGATTTTTCATACCCCTGAGAAAGACAGCTATGCTGATCATCAACGTTCAGTGTATACCAGCCCCGTTTGCTGTGAACTAAATGTTAGTTAGGCTAAAAACCACAACCGCATCAAAAAGTGGGGTTTCCATGGTTAACTCTGGTTCTCCACGTGAAACTACAACAGGTAACTGAAAGCTGCCATTTAATGCTCCGTAGTGGGATGTATTTTTAATTCACCATTATTTGTGTCAATGTTTCTGAGTTTGGACAATCAAACATCTTTCCTAAATTGAAGTCAACTTAGCCCTGTCTTTTGACTAATGCTGAGGTCACTTCCTGCCATGTGAATGTGGCTGAGGCCAGCCCAGTCTCCTTTTATTTCTGTCTCTTCCTCAGCATCCCAAATGATTGATGTCAGGGCATCAGGCATGGCTCTGGCAATAGGGTGAGCAGTGAAGTGGTGGGTTCTCTTAACGTCTGGAGACAAACGTTATCGGGTTAGGAAAGCTCCCAGGAGCCTCGAGATGTGTTAGTAGGATAGGAAGCCTTTTACTGTGAAGCTCTTGGTTTAAATCCTGCCTGGGACAGCTGTAGCTAGAAGTTATTGCTGTCTGATGGATTTTTGGTGGCCCATGTGAAATGAGTTTGGTGGTATTAGTCCCCTTCCCCAAGTGTAAGTGTCCGCAGCATGTCTCAGACACCTATTCCCTGTCATCAGTGCTTAGATACCAATGGGAGCAGACACCTTTAGAAATACTGAGAGAGATCACAAAAGTCCACTACCAAAAATGGCATTACCTGGCTACCCTGTCTCAGCAGAGCACTAGAAGATGGTCTTGGAAGATCATGTGCCCTCCCTCCCTTGAGGCAGTCCCGACAGGGTGCCATGGTTACTCCGTGGCAGACTGTGTAAACTGGGAGTAACTTCACTGAAATGGATGGAGCTGCAGAGGGGCAAAGCTGCTGTAACCAAGATCAGAATCAGATGCAGCAGGTGGAAGCTTGCGTCCAGCTATTCCTGAGCTGCAGGGCAGCGGAGGATGTCAGTCCCCAGGGCTGCCTGTCTTGCACCTTCCACCACCACCGAATTCATGCAAAGTTACAGTCCTGGAACTTTCACATCCCCCCATTCTCCAGGAAGCATTGTCTGTATTGCAGGAACTCAAGAATTATTGGTTGGAATTACTTTAAGGCCTAGGGAGCCGTAAAGAAATAACAACAAATGAAGCCTGCGAGGTCATCATAAATTGGCCATGAACAATTTGGCTGAGGTACCTTTAAGAGATCAAAATCAAATGAAGCATTCAGTTGCCACCCAAGTGTTTTCAATGTGGTTTTTCTCTTGGCTCCTGAGGGTGCAGACAGGGCTGGGCTAGCACACACCATGGCAGTGAACCGCTGGCTGTGACCGAGCAGATCCCCTCCTAACCTCCCCTTCCCTTTCCCAGCCGAGTTGCTCACCATGCTTGGGACTTCCTGCGGGGCATGCCGTGCCTATGCCACGTGGAGTGAGGGCTCAAGTGGTAAATCAGCTGCCTGCAGATCCTGTCCGCGGACTTCCAGGGGTCGTATTCCTGGAAACAAAGGGACAGCTCAGCCTCCTGCTCCGTGACTCTGGCGCATCCTGGAAACGCTCCTGGGCCACCGGGAGAAGGTGGAACCTCTAGAGAGCCTCAGAGAGGACAGGTGGGATGGGGAGGGGAATGAGACACACAGGGAGGTGAGACGGAGCCAGGAACAAGAGAGGGGGGGTAAAAGCAAAGATGGGGCAGTGGACTGGGGCAACAGGAGGTGAGGTAACGAGCAGGGGAAAGGGAGTGGGAAACAGAAGCGTGAAAGGAGGAATGTAAAAGGGGGAAGCAAAGGGAAGGGGAAAGAGCACTAGTGACAGGAACTCCAGAGCTGGGATTCGGGCTTAGGAATGGGAACACCTCCGCCCCACCCTCAAATCTGGAGGGAAGGCTTGTGGCTCCTCCCCTCAGGTCAGGCTTGAGACCACTGGGGGGGGGGGGGGAACTGTGTAAACTCTCTCTGCAGTGCCTCAGGGGTGCCTATGGGTCCCTGCAGCACGTGGCCCCAGGGCAGCAGGGCTGGGAGTCGCCCTCTTGTCAAGAGGCTTCCTGCCCAGAAGGGGTGATCTGTTGTTAATGCTCTGATAGTTCCTGCTCTGGCTGTGGAGCGGGGGTGAGTATTTATATTTTATCCCCGGGCATGCTCTGGGATGGGGGGGATTGTTGGATTTTGCCCTCTTCAGACTGGGAGGGAAACGTAGCAACGTAACTACAGCTCTGTACATGAAGCCTGCTTGTCCCTTGCCATCCATGGAAAAGATCTGCGCCTTCAAACCCTGCACAGGATAGAAGATCTGGAACTGAACAGCTCTGGAATCCAGCCAGTTCCCTGCTCCCAAGTCATTCTGCATCACGGGCTTGTCCCACCCCCACTTTACCATTGCATCTGAAAATGTGCAAAAACATACACAAAGTTCAGGCTAAAGACTTACTAGGAGACAATAAAATCCCATTCCCCAGTCACATAGTTCTCTGTAGCCCTCCAAGGGTCTCCATCTCAAACATGTCACGGCATACGACATTACTCACACCAGAAAAACAGCATATGCTACTGGCTACACAATGTAGTTAAAACTATACATGGGCAAGCTCCGTCTCCATTTACAGAACCCCGAAACAGCTTATGATCAACATGTTTCAGGGGAACAAACAGAACTCTCTATATAAACATATTCTTCCACTCCACCACCCGCGGAGAAAGCGTACAGAGCTGCGACGTCACTGAACGGGCCGTGGGAATGGAACTCTTTGCAATCAGCACAATACATCCAACAGCACGTTTCCATTTAGTTGAAAAGCCATTTTCCATCCCTCCAGCCTGACCATCTCCCCATTGCTCTGCTCCACCATGGAAATTTTCACCAGAGAGATTCCCTTTTCATTGAAAACTTGGAGGCTTTATAGAAGAGCCAAAATTTCCATTTTTGACAACCAAAAAATTAAAAACGTTGGGTTTTCCTGTTGCCGAAATTGGGAAAACTTTTTTCAGGTTTTGGTTGCCCAACCCCCCCCCACCCCTTTTGGTGTTTTGGATTCTCTGTGGAAACATGAAAAATTTCAAAGAAAACTGTTTTCCTGACCTGTTCTAGGGAGTATACTTGGGGCCGGGCCGGGGTGGGGAAAGGTATTAGCCAAGCTCCCCTGTGGACACACTTTCAAAATGTAACTCTTTTTGAACGTGTTTTATTCTTTCTTTTTGTATAAGAAGCCATCCTAGAGCACAGAGTCTCACACTAAGCCCTTTGTGATGGGATGAACCATTCTGAGACTTGAGCAACGTGTGAAGAGGGATTCTTAGCAAGGGCTTTTCAGAATGAAATCTGTGAAGAACCCCTGCCCAAGCCGGTCCATCCCAACAGGCTGAGTGCTCCAGGGGAAGGGATTGCTTATGACCTCTGTGAGTGCTGGATACCCATGGGGGAACGCCATGGTGATTAGATTGTAAGGCCCAAATTTGTAAAGGCGTGTGGATTTTCTCTGCTCAGTGTCTGCAAGGCCCAAATGACGTAGATGGTGAACTCCCCTTTTGAGAAGTGATTCAGGGGCTTGAAAGTCAATGGGACTTAGGCTTCTCTGAGACTGAGGCTTGGTCTACACTATCAGCTTATGGTGGGATAACTATGTTCCTCAGGGGTGTGGATTTTCCACACCCCTGACCAACCTAGTTATACTTCCCTAGCCCACCATGTATACAGCACTGTCGACGGGAGGGCTTCTCCTGTCAACATAGCTACTGCCTCTCAGGGAGGTGGAGAACCTCCGCTGATGGGAGAAGCTCTCCCCTTGGTAGAGACAACATATTCCCTAAATGCTACAGCTGCGCCACTGCAGCACTGTATGTGTAGACAAGCCCTCAGGCCTTGCTATGCTGAGCCGAGCAACACCTACATACGTTAAAAATCTGGGCCCAAGCTCCTCAGAGCAAGGATCTTGCCTTATTTTCCTGTCTCTAGATCAGTGGTTCCCAAACTTGTTCCGCCGCTTGTGCAGGGAAAGCCCCTGGCGGGCCGGGCCGGTTTGTTTACCTGCTGTGTCCGCAGGTTTGGCCAATCGCGGCTCCCACTGGCCGCGGTTCGCTGCTCCAGGCCAATGGGAGCTGCTGGAAGCGGCGCGGGCTGAGGGACATACTGGCCGCCGCTTCCAGCAGCTCCCATTGGCCTGGAGCAGCGAACCGCAGCCACTGGGAGCCGCGATTGGCCGGACCTGCGGACGCGACAGATAAACAAACCGGCCCGGTGCGCCAGGGGCTTTCCCCGCACAAGCGGCGGAACAATACTGCTCTAGAGAATCAGGCACATCTTGTAGTAACTAAATAATAAATGTCACCCATCAGGCTGGCTGTGCTAGGAGTGACTCAGAACAGGGAGGCCGTTTGCAAAGCACCAGGGTATGAAGACCGTAAAGAATTAAACTGGGCCCTGCCCGTGGAAGCTGGAGACAGACTCTGTGGGCCTGATTCTCCATTGCCGGGTAGGTGGTGGAGTCACTGACATCAGGGCAAAGTGGTTGTAAGATGCTCCCACTGATTAAATTGTGTGTTATCCCCCACTTTGTACAGGGGTGAATGGTGACCAAGGTGCACAGCAGTGGAGAATCGATCCTTGTGAGTGTTCCCAGCACACCGGGAGTGAGCCATATCCATGTCCTTGCACAGCCACTCTAGCCCTGTCAAACTCCACCCTCCCAGCTGCGCTCGGCAGGTTTTATGTTTGTTTTAAACGGGAGGATCACGGAGCTTCAGTTTCTGCAGCATCACTGAGGACCAGATTCTGCCCAGCTCTGGGGCAAGGAGCTACCCCCATCCCTGAACACCTGTGCAGAGGCTGGCCAGCATCCCACCTAGTGCCCATGTCAAGCAGTAGCTATCTGAAAAGAGCTATGGGGGTGGAGGGGCGCATGGCCCTGTTTCTCTTCCCACCCCCTTCTTTGGCATTGGCTTGTAGAGGTAGTGTGGTGTGGAAAGCATACTGCACCCCTCTCCAAGGGAAGCAGGGCTACTGCCCTGGTCTATGAACCTGGAACCTCCAGGAGGAATTCTGGGTCCAGCAATGCAACCCCTTTGAAGCCCTCTCTAGTGCCCTGAGTGTGACTGTCTGCGTGGGGAAGACAAGGCAGAGGTTTGCAGGATATTTGTAGTAGCTGCTCACACCAGAGCTGGGTGAGAGAAGAGGAGGAAAGTGGTAGAAGATTTCCACCTCTGCCCACCTGTCTGTCTCTGCACAGAGGCATCTGTCTGACAGGGCAATTTCCTGCAATATCTTAGGAAGCCCTTACTGTATTACATACAATCCCGACCCACAATGATACATAAAAGTAACCTCTGGGGGAGGGGAGCAGATGTGACGGATGGGAGACGTGGGAATTCAAAAGAATGTACTACAAATGTGCCAGACAAATCTGGACTTTTTGGACAATTAGTGGAAAGAGGATTTCCTGGGGAGTTCCTAGGGTGAGGTGAATGCAATTTTCCCATTCCAATTATGTAAAAACTCAGCCTTCCAAAGCTGTGCCCTGAGGAGAGGGTCCCTGTCTGATGATTACCTGTTACACAAGGCCAAGATCAGCTCGGGCCTTTGTATAAAGAAATGGCTGATCTGTGCAGTGTCTGGTCTGGTGCTGGATCTAGGACAGATGAACTTGTAACCAGTCGTGGGGTTTGAAGGACTAAAACCTACCAGAGCCACAGGTTGCTTTGAAGTGGTTTCTGCTAAGCTTTCTAGCATGCGTGTATGTTTTTATTGTTGCAATGCTTTCACCGTAAGAATGAAGGTGCTGTATGGTAACTTATAACTGTGGGCAATACATGGGTCATAGCCCTCCGAGAAAAGCAAAGTGCAGGCACTGGCCTATTTGGACAGTCTGGCTTGCTGGGGATACGGAGCTCTACAGCCTTAAAACCCTGATGGGGATGGAGTGAGACGTAGCTGTCAGATAGTTGACAGCTATGAGCTGGAAGTCTAAAGCGCGTACCCTGGAAGGACCACAGAGGGGGAATATAGGTGCAGTCGCCCTGAATTGTGACAGTGTCATGGGAACATTGTGGGATTATCAGGGCCAAGTGCTCAGCAGTAGGTATGGCGGGGAAGAACGTGAACTACTGGCTGGTGGAGGCTGCACATTGCATAACAAATGGAATTGAATAAATTAATTGATTTTTACCCAGGGAACGGCAGGGGAGTGTGTGTGTACATGGGGCGTTCGGAGCTGCCTTCTTCCCTTTGCTACCCTCTTCATTAGTAATCATTGTAACGATCTAGGTTCAGGCCAATGTAGGACATTCCGCTTGAGTATGGACAGAGAAATTCCAGGATGACTGCCATAGTTTTACGCAGCCAGGCTAAAATTACCTGGATAGAATATTTCCCAATTCCTAAATCAGATGATTATTGTGATTTATCGTCGGTCCTTCAAGTACTGCAAGCTCAACAGGCAGTACTCCTGTCCCATTCCCTCCCATGCCTCCTGCTGGGAGAGGCTGGAACTGGAGTATCTATGAGCGCTCCACATTCCTGCAGTGACTTCTGCTCTGGGCCATTGAAAAGCGTCATGGTGAGTTCCCCACGGTCAGTGGTCTGATGTCATTCCCTACAGTGATTCCCGTTGATACAAGATGGCACCGAAATAACTGAATTTGCTTGCTCGAGTTCTTCTTTGCACATGCTGCAGGATGAATACTGACGGGCAGAGCTGAAAGCGATGTGAGTCCTTAGAGAGGGCCAAGCTGAGACAGTGTCATCAGGTGAGGATTCCCAAATGTCTCTGTCTTGTTTGAAAAACCTTCATGGTTGCCTGGCTTCCCAACCCTTAGCTGTGCGACTGCAACACAGCGTGTGTAATTCGGAACTGTATGGGTAAAGCTGTCAATAATTACGCTGATTTCATGCTTTATGGCAAGTTCTTGGAGCACCACGCTTCTGGGCACCATGACTTTGCTAGGAAGCAGCTGAAGCATCCCAGCTCCCTCGGGACATGGGGCACGTGTAATGCCAGCATGTGGCTTTACAGCTATTGCCTATAGTGCCATTTACAGCAAACAGCCGGTAGGGATGCACTGTGCACACCTGCTCTGCTGCAGCCCTCCCCATAGAATCCCACTCTGACTGGCAGGAACCCTGTGGTTTAGGATGCACCTGCTTGCGTCTCTGCAACCCACTGCTGCGCTGGCTGGGATTGGGACCTCTGCCGTCACATAGCACGTTGCGTGTTTTCCAAGTTCCTTAGGCCTTTGTGTTTGCCTGCTTTCATTTTATAGCCTAGCGCTGTCTGCTGCAGCCGTTCCTACAGCTTAGACCCTGCCTCCTGATCCTTAGGTGTCCTTGTAACTAGAAACCTGATCTGATTTTAATTGAGATTGGAAATTGTGCACAGCCTTCCTATTACTTGCCCAACGTCTATAATCCAAAGTTTTGTGCTGCCGGGTATCCACATGGGAAACAGAAAGAAACAAGGTGGGTGGCTGAGCTCTTCTATGTATCCCTTTATGTGCCTGGGGGTCTGATCCTGTGGGGTGCTGAGCCCCATCTACTCCTCAGCTTAGCTCCCATTGACTTCAAGGGCCACTGAGGTGCTCAGCATCTTCAGGGTGTGTATGAGAGTGGAGGGGTATAGATTGCACTCTGTGTATATATCTGCTAAGCAATAGGCCAGCAGAAGAAGGTAGCACCATCTGTCCCCACCTCCCCTGGAAGGCACTGTGCTTCGTGAGGTTGGAGAGGCAGTCAGAGGGAAGTCACTTAGAACTATAAACCCAGAGGTCACTGGAATTATGGTTGTGAAGCACTTTCATTGCAAACCCCCATTTTTAGATGTTCATTAACCTTTTGGAAAGAAATTTTTCCCTGGGTGGACATTTTTCATGCGGCTTCTCAGCCCGTAGTGGGTGTTGGCAGTTTTCCCAACTGTCATTTGGCTGCTAGTGAGCTGGCTGATTGGAGGGGCAGGATGGGAGTGGAAGGTAGTTTCTGTGAGCTAACGGCCTACCACAGCTAACCCTTCCTGACCTGAGGAGCCCTCCGTGTCCCACTGACACCAGTGGGACGTCTGGCGAGGGAGGGTTTGCAGGGTCAGGCATTCAGGAAATGGTGCAGGTACCTTCTGGGGCTTGGATAACTGAACTGTGCCATGTGGGCTGGTAGGAAGAACACTGCCTTTGCCCATCCTGCATGCAGCAGGGTCTGAGACACGGCACCGATCACTGAGCTGAAGCAGCACCTTGCGCACACGCTGGACGGGGTTTCCCTTAACAATGTAAGGCCCAACCTTGGGGAAGTGCTGCCTGCCCTCCACTCCCACTGGGGCAGCCTGGCGCACTGCAGGAACAGGCCCTACTGGCCCGATTTTCAAAGGAGCTCAGCCCCCTTACTTGGGGACAGATTTTCAAAGAGCTCTAAATGGCAGGGGCTGGGCTCTTCTGAAGATCTGTCTCCGAGGGCCCTAATGGGAGATGCCGGGGGTGAAGCACTCCTTGAAAAATCTGGCTCTTTTTCAAATGAGGTTAGCTCCCATTTAAACATCTAGTCCAATATGTGGGTGCTGAGCCCTTGGAAATCTGGCCCTGAGCTCTTTCAATGACCTGGGGTCCCAAGAGCCCATTCCTGCAAAGGAAAGCTGGCTGGCTTAACCGGGAGTCGTGCACACAGAGCAGGGTATCTGTCTAGAGGTACCTACGTTTATCTGCACGTCTGACTGATTGCATGTACGCACAGGAACACTGAATCTGCAGAGCCCCAGAGATATTGGGGAGATTGCGGGACTATAGCCGGAGCCCCACACATCTGCCTCTCACCACCCCACCGTACAATACATTGTTCAGTCTGATGTGCACTCATTTGAGTTTTCCTCCCCCTTAAATAAGGAACTCTAGAGTATACTGCTGGCACTAATGCAGTGGTAGGATAGGCGCACAAATCAGGGGGCTTGATCCTCCACTCCATGATACCAGTTTTACATTGGTGTAGCTTATTTGTGTGGCCAGACCATGTTAGTGAATGCGTGCCAAGGGCCTGCATGATGAAGACTGGCTTGTAATCACGGGTGCATTTCCTAGATGCACTTGCATTTTTCCACCCATTTGTATACAAACATCCACGCACATTGGGGCTGAGTTTACTATTGCTGTGGGAGGGAATTTCCTGAATTCTCTGCACTTAACACACACACTCTAATGATGCGCTTTTTTTTTTTTATGACTTCTATATAAATCTACGGGATTATTTATATGTCACTCCAAGGGAGTAGGTTAGCTGGTTCTAGAGAACTACAGATCCTAAGCCGAACCCAACGGAGATTGGAGTGGCATTGGTCAGTTCAATAAGCTCATTCCTGGGTCAACTTTTTCTCCCAAAGGGATCGTTGCATTAGCAGGCTTCACCTTTTTGGGGCACTGCAGATCTCTAGCGAGGTTCATCAGCAGGTCGTGGGAAATGGGGTCCACCAAGTTGAGGAAAGTAGCATTCTTGTAGAGCACTTCACTGAGGCACGTACCTTCCAATCCCAGGTCCTAGAAGAGAACACGAGCAGTTAGACTCCATTCTTCAGGGCCCCCTTACAGTTGCTATATTTAAAAAAACATCGCGTGAAAGCCATAACACAACCATGCTAGGGCCCAAGAAAAACAAACTGAGTAACGGAGGAGGCTGCCTAACAATGGTGGAGCAGAAATATGTGGATAAAGGAACTACGGAATGGGGGCCCTTTAAGTATCTGGATGAACGGCTGGATAAAACAGATTGAATGAACAGAGCTGGGTTGGTGTAGATCAGGGGTTCTCAAACTGGGGCTTGGGACCCCTCAGGGGTCGTGAGGTTATTCCACGGGGGATCGCGAGCTGTCAGCCTCCACCTGAAACCCTGCTTTGCCTCCAGCATTTATAATGGTGTCTGACCCCCCTTATAAATTAAAAACAAACTCAGAGGCTTGCTATGTGAAAGGGGTCACCACGACAAAGGTTTGAGAGCCACTGGTCTAGATTGGAGACTGTCTGTCTACCATATGAGGAGTAGAAAAGATTTCACTCTATTAGCCAAGGAAAGGTGAGTCACTCCATTCCCTGCGGGAGCCCACAGAAGGAGAGGCTATAGGCAAGCTCCCAGCTACTCCAGCTCTGCCCTGTCCCAGCAAGGGTCCCGTGCGAATGGTGCAGGAGCACCGGCGCTGAGAGAGCTGACAGCTAGTTCAGCTGCAGCCTCTTCTGGGGCAGTGAGTGCCCATGAGTCAGAGGCTGGACAGGGCTACCTAAGCAGCAGCAGTGAGATCCTTAACTGTAGTGCGGAGTCTATGTGTAGTTTGTCCCCTAGCGCTCTCACAGTATCAACGGGGAAGCAGCAGCCTGCTTCTCTCGCCTCAGCATCCCTGGCACAAGCCCTGGTCGGGACGATGGTCTCGACGCTCACCTGCGGGCTCAGCGTATCCTGTGACTTACCCTAACCGGGAACATCAGGAGAGCCTGGGAGACTGTTTGGGTGGTGGTGGAGGTGACAGGATGAATCATGTGACGATCCACAGGACTAAGCTTTGGGAGGCTTTTCTATGCTAGGAGGGAAGGCGGAAGTCCCCGTGGGAACCAAGGGAAACTCGGGTATGGCAAAGGTAAACAGAGATGCCATGAGGCACCGGGAAGGATGAGAAAGTGAGGAGAAGAGAGGAAACCTGGCCAGGAAACAGAGGCACTCAGCAGAACGTGCTCTGAGGAGGATAAAGGCAGGAATGGCAGGGAGCTGACAGGGAAGGGGGGGAATGAGAGAAGTCCCATGGGGGAGGGACGATGCTGGGGCTTGGTTCAGTCGACATGGAGGATTCAGATGAGGGAATAAACAAGACATCTGCTCAATCTGTGCCTTGCTGCCAGGAGACATGA
This sequence comes from Mauremys reevesii, assembly GCF_016161935.1. Taxonomy (NCBI): domain Eukaryota; kingdom Metazoa; phylum Chordata; order Testudines; family Geoemydidae; genus Mauremys; species Mauremys reevesii. The sequence goes on along the minus strand of NC_052640.1, from coordinate 20,217,637 downwards.
GCGAGCAAATGGGTGTCCCATGTGCTCTCGTTACTCTGCTGAGTCTGTGCTTAATACAGCGCAGGGTGAGATCAGCAGCCCTGAAGGAAGGAGCTGTGTGCGTGTACGTCCCCAAGGGGAGAGATCCATGGGAGAACTGGTGTATCTTGACCCTAGACAGCAGCAAGAAAAAAAAGCAACACCCCTCCCCCACCCGCCTCTCACCAAGCAGAGACCAGGATACAGAAAAGTCACTGGCTCCCAATCCAATGAAGAGAGGAAGACGAGATCACGTGCACTAGAGACGCAGCTGAGTGCACGTTAGCTCATCTTCTGTGCATCAGTGATTCGTACAGGAGTAGGACATCCCCAAGCAAACTGAGCAACATAATTTATGGGTCAACAACATGAGAATAAGCTGCCACAGAGGGCTATTGATATGGACACCTAGGCCTGGGCTAGGAATGCATCCGAGCATCATGCCAGCACCTGGCTTGACCATAACGCTTAGGGCAAGTTGGCACAGGCTCTGTAGTCCTTTCCTCACCCTCCTAAATACAGCGTGAAGTACAAAGGGGAAGGAAGCTGTGGGAAGGGGGGCATGGCTGGAAACTCTGCAGCCCTAATTAAACACTGTGGTTCAGCAGCACCCTTTGGAGCTGTCCAGTTATACGACCCTTAGGTGAGAGGCTTGTAAATAACGTAGCTGTAAATAGTCCCTTCAGACTGAGACCCGCTGGTGTAGACTATCAAACTGCAAGTTGGGACCCCAAAGTGGGTCATGACCCCATTTTAATGGGGTCGCCAGGGCTGGCTTAGACCTGCTGGGGCTTGGGGCTCAGGTTACGGGCCCTCTGGCTGGGGCTGAAGCCCATGGGCTTCGGCTTTGATCCATACCCCGCGCGGGAGGTGGGGCTCGGGCTTTGGCTCCCCCACCCGGGGCAGTGGGAATCAGGCAGACTCGGGCTTCCCCCTCCCCCTCCCCCCCCCGGGGTCATGTAGTAATTTTTGTTGTCAGAAGGGGGTCGTGGTGCAATGGACTGTGAGAACCCCTGGTCTATACGTTTTCAGCCCAGAAGCACTTGTTAGTCGATCCTCACCCCTTGCCCCCCCGAATATATTGTTTTAAAGAGTTTGGTTTGTGACTAAGAGACAGCACAGACCTATGGTTTTGACCCATTTACATTTTTGTGTTCTATTAACTTAATTATCGTGGGCCTGATCCTTGGCTGGTGTCAATCCGTGTAGCTCACCTGGGCCCGCTCCTCTGCTAGTGTAGACTGGTGCAGCTCCCCGTCGTCAATGGAGCCATGCGCATTGACACCCGCAGAGGATCTGGCTCCTGGTTTTTAAAATGGCAGCTTGCAGTGGCTAATGGAGCTGTCCCAGTGCTGACACCCAAAGCCCTGCTTGGCCTGTGTCCTGGTAACGGAATAGAGCCAGTCAAAGCACTGCCCACCCCCACCCCCCCTTTGTACGTACTGGCCCTGAAAGTATAAAAGTACAAAACTGCCAGGTAAACATCCGGGGCTAGAGCATGGCTGTCAGAAGCCTGCACTGGAGGCAGGAAGGGCTGGGCACACTGCAGCAGAAGGAGGAGAAATAATTCTCCATGAGGCTCGGGGGCGGGGAAGGCATCTGCTCCCTCTGCTCTGGCTCATCTCTGCTGCTCAGTGCCCATGAGGGGCAGTCACAGCCCCCCCCTTTGCCCTGTCCCCCTTGAGATGGCCAGCTCCAGCACCCCTGCTAGGCTCCTGGAGCCTCCCCATCTCCTTGCAGCCCAGCACAGGGACAGTTTTTGGAGCTCCAATGTAGGGTCTGAAATGAAGTTGAACCCCTTAACAGCAGACAAGTGAATCTCACTCCCTCCAAACAGCTGCCAGACCCCCACCTGCGTCCATCGCTCTGTGGCTCTTGCGTGCCTGCTATAGTTAATGTAAGCCCGTCCGTATAACATGGGACGTCCCGTGACAGACTGGAGCTGAGGGCTGTAATATACAAGGTAAGGAAGGTGGAAGCCGACGCTTCCGTGTTCCACACCCATTCAGGGCAGAAAGAGAGGAACGTCTGGAAGGGCAAAGCACAAGCTAAACGGCCAACAGGCTCATGAGACTCTCTTCAGTTTATTGCTGGCCAGGCAATTGTTTTGCCACCAATGCTATTGACCAAGCTAGGACAGCAATAATGCTATTTCTGCCCCATGGCCCTGTCGACGGTTAGCCACAGAACAGCACAATAACCATTATACGAAATGAACTTACAGAGCACACCGGGCAGCAGGTAGTTGTTGGTATAAGCGTTGGCTGGATTCTCTCCACCTGACTCAGCCATGATAATTACTATGTCCAATTTCTGTGTCCACACAGCATGGGTGTGTGAGAATGAACCTGTATCCTTCACGATAGCTTATTGCCCTAACACACAAACAGCTGTAAATCCTGAGACAGGGACTAGGGGGGAAAGTGAGTTAAGGGGAAATGTTAGTTAGTAACCGGCTCTTCTCAGATGAATTGCAGAAGTGGGAAGGACGGGGGGCGTGTGGCTTAGCACAGGGATGCCAACATTGTATTTAAAAAATAAGGGCCTGTATTCTTAGCACCCCCGCGCTACCCCTCCTCCCAATATTATTATTTATTTATTAATACTAAGCAGTGCTCACCTACGTTTGCCAGGGTATTTCTTGCTGCTGCTTGCAGCACTCAGCAACTCCTGATCTTCTTGTACAGAGATGAAGAAAAAAGTCGCTTCTAATAAGGGACTGTTGGCAGCCCTATAGCTGGACCCAAAAGGAACTGTCAGGCCATGTGCAAAGGAAGGTTTCAAAATGACCTTCCACTCCAGATGGCCCGATGACTCAATGTGAAAATCCCAGCTGCCATTTAATGACCCTTCTGGAGATTTCAAGATCTGAGAGGGGTTTAAATGTTTGTCTGGGTAAAAGATTCTGAGCACCATAGGAAATGACACTCTGGAATTCCAGCCTCTGGCAAAGCCTACAAAAGTCCCTTCTTGTCACATCACCGCATTTCAGAAGCAAGTTGCAGCCTATTTCTGCTGCACCTCGCCCCCCCCGCCAAGCTTCTTGGAATAATGTCTGTCATGTCATCTTAGACCTCTGTCTGCGTGAACCACCCCTTCTCCCCCCCCCCCCACAGGATTTCTGTAGAACACATCTTCAAAATGATTCCAAGTAAAGGAACAGAAATATTGAATTTATGCCAACACAAAGATGAATGTATTGAGCCTGTATGTTAAGGGGGTAGGAGGCAGTGTAAATTCTACTGCAAGGGGATGCACTGAAATTAAGAAGCTACAATGTTAGGTCCCAATTCTGCAAATTCTTGCTCAAGAAAGCGCTATTTTCTCATGTGAGTAATCCCTCGAGTAAGGTTACTCATGTGAGCAAATGTTGTAGAATCAGGACCTTACACTAATGAAAAGAAATATTCTTTACACAACGAATCTACGGAACTCACTGCTACAGGATAATTATTGTTAGATTGTAGTGCATAGAGGCCCTAGTCTAGGCGCTGCACAAATATGACAGCTGGCCCCCGCCCTAAGCGTTTACACTTTAAGTAAGTTTACTACTCAGTCTTACGTTCCAGATGAGGATTAGACCATTATCTGAACAAGGATGACACCTACTAGGATAAGAAATTGTAGGGGCTTTCAGTCCTCAGAAGCTGCCCACCCATTGGGGTCAGGGAGAAGTGTCCCTCTATGGTACAGAATACAAACTTAAGTACGGGGGGCGGCCCTTGTGGCTGCGTTGATCCTGTCTGTGACAGGACACAAGAGTGGATGGACCTGTTCCAGTACAGTAATAGCTGTGTCCTTATGATCAATTTGGCACAGCACTGTCTGTATATGCCCTTGTATTTCCTGAATGGAGAGAGACAAGAACAAGTTTGCCTGTGATCCACTGACCCGCCTACCTCTCCTTCCCTGACTAGGTTATCCTCAAACAGACATTTAGTAGCCAGGGCAGGGGCAGTCAATAGGCAGACCACAGGCCAAATCCGGACCACCAGATGGTTTTGGATGGACCCTGAAAGCTTTACTTACTATTATCATTATTTTTGGTTTTGTATTTTCTCTGGAGTCTGGACCCTGACTTTACCTTGATCATTTGGACCTTGATCAAAAAAAACCAAACAGACTGGGGCCAGGGCCTGCACCCAGGCTCCTCGGTAACCCATTTTGATAGAATCAACAGGCAGGATTAATGTATGGAAGGGGGCTGACTCTTTCTTGTTAGTCTGGCATAAAATGGCCTTGATTAGAAGGTAGCTTTCCAAAGTCCTTGCCTGGAGGAGTTTGGGTCATGGATTTTTGGCTCTAAAATCCCTAACTGCACAGATTCAGTTGTGTCCCCAGTGGTTACGGTCAGATAACTCCCACTCACTCCCTTTCTAAAGGATCTGGTTAAACTCGCCTCCTTCCCCACAACAGACTTAGCAAGATGCTAGTGACAAAGATGCATGTCTCGGTGTCTAGCTGTCAGCGCTCCCGTGCACGTCCCTTCGTGCCACTGGTGATGTATGGAACAAAGAGGCTGCCTCCCTCTCCCCACGTCCACACCCAAGGTGGCATTGCTGACCCAGCACCTGCATGCCCTGGTAAAGCATCACAAAGAGCCCAGCCCTTCACACACCCCCTTCCACGGAGCAATCACTGGAGGACTGTGCACAAATCACCCCACCAACACCCTAGACAGTGGAGAGCGTTTGGGGTCGAACACAGCAATGGGGAAAGCGGAAAGGATTCTGCTCCAAATCAGGAGCTTCCCTCCGTGAATAAGGGCGGCGACAGGCTCTCTTCACGGAGGCAGCTCTTGAACTCATTGCAAAAGGTACCATGTGAAAAATTCATTTCAAAATGAGGAAAAATCGGAATCCGTCTCCCCTCCTCATCCCAAATTCCTCTCTCACTGACAGGACCAACGGTTATTGTCTTGCCATAGACTCAGTTATGCCCAGTTCATAACAGCCCTTCCCAAGATTAACTCCTTCCCTGCTCTGTCATGTTGGGGTAGAATTGCTTTGTTTTTTTAGCATCCCTTTCTCTGTGTTTTTGCATGCACCTCCTGGCACTGACACATTGCTTTTTCAGCACAATGTTTTTTCTCCTCCAAACACTTCTTAAATGGCCTTGCTTACTTTTAAAATTGGTCTATTAGTTGCATGCATTTTCCACTGCTTTTTAATGCTTCATTTTGCTTGCACTTTGTGTGACTTCTTTGCTAGTTTGCACTGCTTCATTTTTGTGTGCTTTTTTTTTTGCATTGGTGTATAGCTTTTCAGCATTTTCCCATGCATTTTTTTTCGCATTACTTTCTTGCTAGTTAGCATTGTTTTATTTTAGCACACCTTGTCTGCATTGCTCTGTTCAGCATTTTGCATGCACTTCTTTACACTTTAGTCTTTGCGTGCACTTCTCTTGGTATTGCTTGCTGTTTCTTTTTTTTTTAATGACTCTATTTATTTTCCATGCACTTTTTTTCCCCCATTGCACTATTAAGTCATTTACCTTTCTGAGCAATCTGAGAATGTGGACCGCGTGCTCTCTCTTGTGTTCCCGGATGGTCGCCTGGATCTCTCGGATCCACCCCACCCTCCTCACGTAGGGCGCCGGGTTGTTTTTCCTCAGCACCCCGGACAGCTTCTCGGAGTTCAGGATCAGGGAAGCGAATTGAAAGTCCCCTCGGTTAGTCTCCACCCTCCTGTGCGGCTGCTTCCTAGCTAACCTGGGGCACGAGTCTTCTCCAGAGGCGCTCTCCTCCTCCAGGCTGCTTTGTCTGCTCAGCCTGGACCCCATGACGGTGCCACTTGCAGCGCGGAGGAGATGGCTCTGCGCGGGGTTTACCAAGGGGAGCCAAACGCTTGGGCAGCAAGAGCGTGAAACTGACCCGCCTGTCAATGTCAGCGCCTCTGGTTGGCTTTGAACTGGGGGCGCTCTCAAGCCACCCACATCAGAGCAGCAGAAACAACATCTGAGGCGCGTTCATCCCAGCTTGCAAAAAAACGGGTTTGGGGGGGAGCAGGCACATGATTTCCCCCCCCCCCCATCAGCCGTTCCCCTAAATAAATAGATGAACGTTTCCCGATGCGCTCTCTCCGAAAGGGGTGGGGTGGGGCGAGGGGGCTGGCGCTGCTGGTTGTCGAAGGAGGCGCTTAGCCTTCGCTTTGTGCGTCTCCGGCTTTCTGCAGCCAGTAGAGGCTGGGCGTGAGCATTGGGGGGGGGGGGTGTCCGAGATCCCTCTGGAAAAGCGGTCTTGCCCCCCCGCCCCCCTTCTCCGTCCGCCCCTTGCCAAGCGTCGCTGTGTCTTGTTAGGTTTCTGCAAGACGCATGTGAATTTCCTATGCGAGACACAACGGCGTCCTGCCTCTGCCCAGTGCGCCCCGCTGCGACTTTGGAACGAAGGGAGAGACACTGGTACCGTGCGTCTTGTATGTGGCGTCTGCCCAGGCTGCTATGAGCATGTGTGCGTGTGTCTGCAAGCCCTGTGGGTGGGTAGCGCATACACAGCCCGTGTGTAGGAATTAGAGGTTGCAGCAGCAGCAGCAGCAGCATCCATTTGGTCTGGCTTTTTATGCATTCAAGCGTGGTACAGACTGTCTTGTGATTCTAATCTAGACCCTTTTAAGCTGCTGCTGGCACCTGGTTGCCCAGAGGGGACATCCCAAGAATGGCTGATTTGTCCTGGCTGCCTTTCACTCGAGAGTATATTTTTCCCTTTCTTAACACATAACATAAGGCACCCACCAGAAACTCGAGCCCAGACCTTCTGAGTAACTGGTCAGCCGGGGGATGGGGACACTGTTTTGAAGGGTTTGGATCACCGGGTGTTTATTTTGTTGTTCTATCTTTCTCTGCACCTGAGAGAGGAATTCATTTGCCACTTACAAAAATGATGAACCCAACCTCTAGGTTAAAAACAAACACATGAGCTGATCCCAATTTAAAAGCCCTTTTCTGGTTCTTTTATTTGTCTGTCTGAACCTGCATAAGATTACCCAAATCTGTCACAAGTGGGAATGTTATCAAATACACGTCATGGGCGAGATCAGGTATGCCAGTCCCTATAGCTGTGGGCAGTATTCTCCATCAGTCCAGCTGTTAGAACCAGTGACAGGATTTTTATAAATGCAGACTTGGGGTGAGAATTGTCCTAGTAACCAATGGTTTGTAATGGATGCTAGAATTCTGGCATGTTTCCTTGACTGTTGTGGGCAGAGTTTTTTTTTCTTCCTTAGCCATATCATGCCATAGACGTACTGTCATACATGTCCACCCCTCGCCCCAGGCACTGTACATCAAGTGTACTAAGTTTCTTCTCAGACAAAATCCCCTTTAGCCATAGAGCGTGAGGAAAGACGGCTAGAACCCCACTAGCGATAACTGTGTGGCTAGCAAAATTCTGATCCCAACACTGAGAGAGCTGCAGTCTAACCTTCCAGTGTAAGAGCCATTGGAACTTCTCCTTGAGCTGTCTCCTCTGTGGCATGACGTAGGCAGGGAGTACGTGGGAGTGGATAAGAATGTGCCTGGGCTCGATCTGCTGTGTCTGGACTCACTGCACTGATAGTGCATAAATATATTTACAAGGCTGGGGATTCACTTATTGCCTTATACGTGTGTGCACACGTTGTGTGAGGCTAGTCTCAGGCATCTTCTTGTTTCCATTCAAGTGGCCCTGGAGGTTTTTCGCCTTCCTCCGAAGCATGGGGCAGGGGTCGCTTGCTTAAGGAGTGGGTGGATCGGCTTATGTGGCCTGCATCTTGCAGGAGGTCAGACTAGATGATCATAATGGTCCCTTCTGATCTTGAATTCTATGATTCTATGAAGTACATAAAAGGTTGTTACAAGGAGGAAGGAGAAAAATTGGTCTCCTTAACCTCTGAAGATAGGACAAGAAGCAGTGGGCTTAAATGGCAACAAGGGCGGTTTAGGATGGACATTGGGAAAAACTTCCTAACTGCCGGGGTGGGTAAGCACTGGAATAAATTGTCTAGGGATGTTGTGCAATCTGTCATTGGCAATTAAGAGCAGGTTAGACAAACACCTCTCAGGGATGGTCTAGATAATATTTATTCCTGCCTTGAGTGCAGGGGACTGGACAAGACCACTTGAGGTCCCTTCCAGTCCTACAATTCTTACAAAGGGGCCCCCAGAATGGAAAACTTAGATAACCCTGGCCTTAGAAACCTCCTTCCCTACTGCGAAGAGATTCTCCTGGGGGGAAGTGAGAGACTGGCTGACCTGGAAGCTGAAGGCCTATCCACAAAGCAAGAACAGTAGCACTGACTTTCCCCATCCTGGCCTAACATAGCCACCTCCATGGGCAAGCAGGGAGTTCAGTATCCAGGCCCAGTCAGACCTTGGTTTCTCTGCTGAGACACTGACCAGCTGTCTTAGAAGAGAATTGTTAGTCTGCAACAAACCATGGCATTTGTAGGGTAGGTTCATCTCTGGGGGAATAGAAGGGGCAATGTCTATTGGAGCAGCCGCACACAAGAGCGATCGCCCCAGGGAGAGTGGGCGGTCTCAGCACACATCAGGACAGGGCACTGCAACGCCATCTTGGGCTCCATAGAACTGATCTAGACTGCCTCAGCGTCACTCAGCTGCCCTCCCCTCACACACCTTCCGGCCCCATCTACTTTTCTGGGCTGTTCTGGCCAGCTCCAGGCCCCTGCACGAGGGGGCTGCTGGTGTCCTGCATCACTGTGACCCCTTCCGGGTTCACTGTCCATCACCAGAGGCCTCAGCCAGCCTGGGGTCTGGCGGCAGAAGCAAGTCAGAGCTGAAAGGTGCACCGGGAAATAGATCCACTCTGTCACAGTATATCTAGGGCTCTGGTTATGCTAGGCCTAATCCGAAGGCCCTTCCTCCGCTTTTACTCAGCCCTTACCCCACCAGGACTTTTGCCTGACTGCTGCTGCAGGAACTCAGTCTCTGAAATCAATGACGTCCCAAGGTGCTGCTCAGTGAGTCCTAGCTCAGGCAACCTCCACTGGGAGGGAGTGAATTCTGAGTAAGGATTTCAGGGTTTAGTCTGCTGACTTTGAAAACAAAATCGATGGTGGGTCCCCTGGGCTCTGGTTGTGTCTCCAAGGCGTGCGCATTGCCAGCAATCAGTGGGGAGAGCAGAAAATACTGATAGTAAATGGGGAAAGGTCCTAAACTGAGACCGGAGGGTCAGCCTCACCCTGCCTCTCAGAGGCTGGATGGGGCATTTCAGGTCCATGCCCTGTCCGCTGTGCCTCATTAAAAGGCACCACAATGGCAGCATTTGTAACTGAGGGATCCTTTGAATAAACGAGTGTTTTTTGTGACTCACTTCTTTCATGCCTTCTCTCCGGGACCAAGGGAATAGGGACATTGTCTCCAGTTTACACATGGTTCAGGATGAAATCAGTGTGCGTTGCTTCAGGGGGGTGGGAGAACAGAAGACAATTTGTTAATAAAAGGATGGTACCATTACCAGGTTACATCTTCTGTGTATTCAACTTGAAAATATCCCACCAGAGAGCAAATCCTCTTAACAAACAGGGGCGCTGTCTGCAGAATGTGTTATCTGTGTGCTTTCAAGTAGGAAACATAACAGTAGGAATAATAAGTGCTAATTAGAAACACACAACAAGGCTGGAGCACATTTGAGAGAGGGAGTATGGGTGGCTACTGGCTCATTTTGGACTAGGAAAGGCAAACCTCGCTCCGTGTGCATGCAAAAGGCCGCTGGCAGTGGAGCAGGTGTATTTCCGCACCCAAAGTGGACGACAAGGAGCAGAGCCCCATTAAGGTTCCCTGCACACTGCTGTACTGGGAGGAGAGGGGGGCTGACAGGAGCAGACCAGGGGAAGGCTTAAATGGATCCTTCCTGTTCCAGCGGCTGAGGAGGCTACTGCTGTCATTAGTCTAGAACGTGGGTTCTCAGCCCCAGGGTTCTAGTCCCCAGGGGCGCCATGACCAGATCCAGGGGGGTTCCATGGATAGCTGGGAGGGAGGACACTTCCCTAAGCTTTTTGCTGTGCTGGGGAGAGGAGTTTGGCCCTTATTGTTATGAATGTGACTGACTCGGTCGAGGGATCATGCTGGCTTATGTGCTAGCATGGATGGAAAAGTGGGCAACGCTCAGGAATTTATTGTGAGTCTCACAACATTTGGTGTTTATCTTAAAGTCCCAGCTCCTGGAGCTAACTGATTAGGGGAGACATTCAGGTCCCGTCTCCCCCCGCCCGGCCCTTATTTTTTTTTTTTTTGTAAGGGAAGGGATGTTTCTAGCCCTCAGGATTTCAGAGAAAAGCTTGTAAATACCACCCCTCCATGAAGCCTACAGGCTCAGAAACCGGAAGGCAAAGAAAGAGAACCCAACATTTAGTATTTGTCCTAAAAATGAGGGTTTTTTTTTTCTAATTTCATTCATTTCAGTGCCCGTCACGTGATTTTTTTTGAACCCTTGGGGTTGGCAATACTGGAAAACCAGTCTGTACATGCTAGCATGGGTCAATATGCAGGAACGCCAGAGACCCCAGAAACCAGCACTCTGCACTGTATTGTGTGAGGTGCTACACGCAAGCATAGGGTGACCAGACAGCAAGTGTGAAAATCAGGATGGGGATGGGGGATAATAGGAGCCTATATAAGAAAAAGACCCAAAAATCAGGACTGTCCCTATAAAATCAGGACATCTGGTCACCCTACACAAATGTCTCAAGCAGGGAGGTAAGTGTCACTCTCTGTCTTGGCTCTCTCTAACCAGGAGAAGCTGATGGACATTCCACGGTGGGAGTGAAGGATCCGAGGCTGTCGTCCATGCGCTTCTCCCCTGATTTGGCAGTGGCCGCTCGGCACATATCCCCATACAGATTATTTGCCCTTCTAGCAGGGATGACCTGTGTGGGATGAGGCAAGAATGGTGCAGGAACTCGTATTTGGGTGCATATTAACGGTGCTTTTGCAGCACTATGGCCACTTTGGGGCAGCTGGGTTGAATTAGAATTTGCCCCTAAAAGTCCCCCTTAATGTGAGACAGCGATTCTAGAACAAAGAGGAATGCTGCTGCTAGGGGCTGTTGTTTTGTTCTGTTTGCACAGCACCTCTGCACAGGAGTCCTGGGCCAGGACAGGGGCTCCTAGGTGCTACAGATACACATAAGAAATGCTACTGGTAATAGACCCAACTTCGCCAGTGCAAACACATCTCCTTATTCCCAGCCAGGGGAAGGGTTTTGATTCCAGCTCAGCCATTCCCGGCGCCTAGTGCCAGCCTCACTCCTGTTGGCAACGTGGTCAAGTACGTAGGGGTCAAGGCGGGGACCAGGACTCTGGAATTCCAGGCTTGCCTTTGTCACTGTGTGGCCTGCGGCACGGGACATGGCACTTACCATCTCTGGGCCTTGGTTTCTCCACCAATAAAATGTGGCTAATACTTGCTTACCCCTTAGGGTTGTTAATGTCAGCAGGGTGCTTTGAAAATGCCAAATGCTGTAATGTTTATACCGTTTCATCCCAATATGTCCTGTGATGCCCCAGTTCCAGGGTGACTGTGGGCCCAGGCACTGTGGCTTGGGGGCTTTCCTCCTGCCGCTGGATAGCTGCATAGAGTATGTGTTGCGTTCTCTCTCTTCCCCTCCCGCCCCTGTTCAGCTGTTGCTGTGAGCCTTAGCGCTCCTGCAGAGACTACAGTACTATCTTATTGCAAACAGAAATCACTCCACTGCCCTTTCCCTTGAGAGACCCTCAGCGGCTCATAGTGTGACTGCAATTCCAATTGCCCCCGGTCTCTCACGCACATTGTGGGCGTCCTGATTTGTACGCTGGGCAAGTCAGACTCGGATGACAATGCTCTTATATGATGAAGGTTACAGTGTTGACTGTTGTTGCTGGGCTGGAAACGTAACTGATCCATTCCCTGTTTAAGAAGGGAAAGGGGATTACAGGATCTGGAGAGGCTGCTATGCCAGACAGCCTGGTGCTTTCAGAGCATCATCTTTTGTTTGCCAGTAAACTGACTCTCAAGGCCTTGGGAGTGGCCAGCTCCCATGGGGACCGACATGCTCTTTGGCAGGCTTCTTCAAGCCCACCTGAGCTCACGGGTCCCTCCTTGTCTGAACAGAACTATAACCCAGGAAATCGGTGCTTGCAGCTCTCTTTGCTGCTTGCCTGGAACTCCACATCGCTAGCAGGCCAGTCCCCCCCCACTCCTTGTCCCCCTTCCATTTAGCGTCCTCGTCTCCATGTCCTCTGCCGAGGGGTATATTGGGAAGCAAGGGAGAAGCCTAATTCCTCTTTGTGCGTTTGGTGAAATGGGAGAAGATTAGCAAAGCAATAAAATGCAGTTCAAACAGATAGAGAAACAAATACCAGGAAATTGAGGGGGGGGAGGGGAGAGGAAGAGATTCTCCCCCTTCCACCTCCCAGCGCTCAGGGGTCGGTCTGAGGTCACTTGCATCTTGCTGACTTTCTCTGACCTCCGGGGCTTAGCTGTGCATCTTTCAGGCAGCCTGGGCCCAATCCTCAGCTGTTCCCGAAGAGCACTTGGCAGAGAAGGTCTCTGGGGCTGCCACTGCCCTGGCCCGGCCCCCAGTGCAGGTTGGTGCAGCCTGGAAGTTTGCATACTCCACGGGGAACAGGAAATGAAATCCTGAGGCATATGCATTGTGGCCCAGGTCGTGTTGCTTGGAGGGACCCTCGGTTTCACATTTCCTGGCTGGTGTGAACTCAATTCCTCAACCCCTGCAGTGCAGGAACCTTTGACATTGTGCTAGATTTCCCTGGGCATTTTAAAAATTGTCTTTAAAAATATTTTAAAAGAATTAAAAAAAACCCCAAACCCTACCCTGGCTTAAGCTTTCTGCAGCATTTCAGCAGTTTGATGGAGGAGTTACGGTGCCAATCAAGCCACCTGAGGCACATAAGTTGACTTAACTCAGAGGGTTAAGGGGGCTCATGCTGCCATTAAGCTGCTTTTAGAGTTTAAAGCTGCTCCAGTGCTTAAGATGCATTAAGCCCATAAAGCAGCTTAGTAGCAGCACTGAGCCACCTTAAGCAATTGGTCACTAAGGGTTAGCGGGGGGGGGGCCCGGGCGCTGCCACCAGCATTTTGACCAGTTGTGGAAACCTGATCTGAGCATGAACTCCAATGGGAATGAAGTTAGGCCGGGGCTGAGCTGAGGGTTTGCATGGGCTCAGTGCTTGAGGCTGAAGGGCTGAGTTGGCTTTGTAAGTAGTTCATTCAGGGCGATGCAGAGCTCCTCCACCATTCCAAGCAGCTTTCGCTCCTTAACCCACTGACCAAAGGATTAGAAAACTTCTAAGGCCTGATCCTGCTTCCCACTGGGCAAAACTCCTCCTAAATCCACTGGGAGCTGGCACAGGCCTCCAGGGTGAAATTCACTCTGGGTAGATTACCAGCACAAGGCCCGCATACTACTGAGCCATGGACCTAGGGCCCTCTGCAGCAAGGGCAGGGCAGGAGATGACTGTCCTTACAGGACAGAAACTAAGTGTGAATATCATGCTATTTGGTGCTTCAAAAATGCAGAGGAGAGAGGTTAGGGTTGCCAGTTTTGGTTGGACATATTCCTGGAGGTTTCACACTTGACATAATCTTTAATTAAAGATTAATCTTTACTTCTTGGAGACTCCAGGACAATCCTGGAGGCTTGGCAACCCTATGTAGAGAGAGAGAGAGATCCCAGTGCCATCCATTAACCACATACACATCTAAAAGTCTGCAATCCAAGTAGGGACCTTCAGAGAAGGATGAATAACGTTTCTCTGTTGTGTGGGCCCTTTCGTTGCCATATCAACCTGTTTGCAGTTCACTGCAGGCTTGGGAACGCGACCAACTGGCTCTGTTCCTTTCCAAATCAACCTGCTTTTCTCTCAATCTCAAGAGATCCTCTCTTTGAAGAAACTTCTATCAGTTACAAAAAATAGTAAAGCGTTACCATGAGTGAGCCTCAGATTTGCAGACTGGAACATCAGTGCCTACCTTTATGCTGCAGGTGCCTTTGGCGTCACAGCAGGCAGGTTCATCGGCCCATGTCACCCTTGGGTTTCGATGAACTCCTGGAACTGCAGTTATTAAAGGTGATGAGCTAAGTAGTGAAAAAAGGGGGGTGGGTGGAAGCCTTTTGTTGCATCTTTAAGGTGCATAAAAATGGCCTCAACTTTTCTTGTCCTGCTTGTTTTTCACGTTAGAAAGCTAAGTTGTGCCGAGGCTCTAGGATGTTAGTGGAATGGAGCCAACACCAGAACCGAGAGAGAGACTTAAGGAGGGAAGGGATTTTTGAGTCAGATTGTTTAATACCCTCTGTTTTCTGGTAACACCTAATCACTTCAATGACTAGTTAACATTTCGGGTAAGGGTTGTCTTCACCAATCCTTCATCCTCGGAGAAGTGCAGGAGGTCCTCCAGCCATGCCAAGGAAGAGCTCAGCTGATGCTCCTGATTCACATTGCCCAGGGAAAAAATAAGCAGGACAAAGATACTGCATGCGTCTTATTTAGCCATCAGAAAGGAACAATAAAGGGTTCCCCTGGAAGGCAATTTTATGATGGTTCCTAGCTCCCATTAAGCGGAGGGTGGAAGCAGTGGAGTGGTTGTTTCTGGTTTGCAACAAGTGGGGCCTGACAGAGGACAATAAAGGAGAGAAATGGATTGACTCCTTTGCAGAGCGCAGACCCCTGAGGGGCTGTGACATCTGTGGCAATTTCCTGCTATCCTGGACAAACCTTACTGAATTCAGTTCAAGTATTGTAAGGCTTCATGTATTACAAATGCCAATGTTTGTGTGTTCCTGTGGGATTGTATGGAGTGCCTCTCGGGGGGAGACCTGACTAATGTGAACCATGGGAAGTGGCATGAGCCTCAAAGGACTATTTTAAACAATGGGCCAAGACAAGTAGGAACATTGAAAGTGTCCCAGGAAATCGCTAGGCGGAGAGGTATGCAAGTGGACCCACTCCGGTTATGCAAGACCTCAATCTATTGCAGTGTCACCCTGAGGTGGGGACCTTTGTCTGCTGATCACCTGTTAAGTGAGGACAGATCAAAAAGGGTCACACTGGACAAAAGAGTGACTCATTGATTCATGAGGGTACTTGTGATGTGAGCCTTGATGGTTATCAGTTTGTAACCAAGGAAAAACTCCTTAGTGGGGTTTGAAGGACTGTTCACCTGCCAAAGCCCTTGGTGGAGCTGGGGTGATTGCCAGCAACCTAATGAGCACGCATGTAGGCTCTTCTATTGCTGTGATCTGTTTTCTCAGTAGTGTTCTGGGTGGTAACTAAACTGTTGGCCATTTACACAGTTTTAGTGTCTGGTGAGAAAGCAAAGAGCAGATGCTGGCAGTCTAGAATATTAGGGTTGGATGGGGCCCTTGGGAAGTCATCTAACTCTGTGCTCAAAGCAGGACCAATCCCCAGACAGATTTTTACCCCAGTTCCCTAAATGGCCCCCTCAAGGACTGAACTCACAAGCCTGGGTTTAGCAGGGCAGTGCTCAAACCACTGAGCTAACCCTCCCCCCAGCTTGCTAGAGGCATTCACGCTGTAGGCAGGGGGCTCTGTAGCCTGGAAATACCCCAGTGAGAGAGGGAGAGAGACGGGTGTGTCCACCCAAGAAGTCTGATGGCTCAGAGGCCCAAGACTGAGTGCCCTTGGTTGACCCTAGAGAGGAATGCAGGTGCAGTTGCCCTGAACTGTGACAGGCTAATACACCTCTCCCCTGCCCTCCCCCGACCCACCTTTCAGCACATATAACCAGATTATGACTCTCCAGCATGGGTACAGTGCACATAGGCGGCAGGTTTGTATAATTTTTGGTGGGGCCCAAAATGGTGGTGCCCCCCCGCTCCCGCCCTGTAAGCCGATATAAAATGAAGCTACAACGCGTCAGTGCCACAAGATTACAAGGGTCAATTAAAAGTGGAAAGTCAGAAGCAGCACTTGCCTACTTCAATATACAGTATTATATTTTGTTGCATCTGTTGTGATGAAGTGGGAATGTTCTTAATATTTTCTCTGAATACTGTGTGGGTGCCTCAGTTTCCCCTGCAAGATGCCAACTGAAGGTGTTGGGGACAAAGAGATCAGGTGGCCTCCTTGTCCAGAAGAGACACAGAGGCCAGAGGAGGGAGTGTCAGTTTGGAGCTGGCTGGGGAAATTGGGAGAGACCCAGAACTTGGTTCTGGGCTCCCCACCCCCCAAGATGGACCTGACAGAGGGGTTCTGTTTTCTGTACCAACAAGCTCTGTTTAAACTGTGTTCCTGTCATCTAATAAACCTTCTGTTTTACTGTCTGGCTGAGAGTCACATCTGACTGCAGAGTTGGGGTGCAGCGACCTCTGGTTGCCCCAGGACCAGCCTGGGCAGACTCACTTTGGAAAGTGCATGACGTGGAAGGGCATGCTGAATGCTCCGAGGTCAGACCCAGGAAGGTGTAAGCTTCTTGCCCTGGAGACAGTATGCTCCGAGAGGAGGCTCCCCCAGAGTCCTGACTGGCTTTGTATGGAGATGTTCCAAAGCATCACAGCATTCCCTTCCACACCGTGCACTTCCCAGAAGTCCGCACAGGCACTGACACTCCCTCCTCCGGCCTTTGTCTCTTTTCCAGGCATTAGGAGGCCACCTGATCTCTCTGTTCTCCAACACCTTCAGTTGGCACCTTGCAGGGGAAACTGATTTGGGAGAAATGAAGTAAAAGCTGCCCAAACCGAGCTTGAGCACTCCTGAATTTTGAGGTGTTCAAATCTGGAAGGCAGGTGCTGGGGGTGGGAGAGGGCTGTGGGCTCCATGGGGGAGCATGGCAGCAACTGTCTGGAGCTGCATGGAGCCAGATACGCTGGTCTGAGTGGCACAGTAAGCGGTTTGGGGGTTGGAGAAGAGGTAGGGAGTTCCGGGGGGCAGTCAAGGGACAAGGAGCAGGGGGAGTTGGATGGGGCAGAGGTTCGAAGGGGCAGTCAGGGGACAGGCAGCAATTGGATAGGCATGGGAGTCTAAGAGGTTTATCAAGGGACAGGTAGGGGGTGCGGTCCTGGGGGGAATGTTGGGTGGGGTCTCAGGCGGGGGCAGTTGGGGACAAGGAGAAGGGAGGCTTAGATAGGGGCTGAGGTCCCAAGGGGCAGTTAGGGGCAGGGTCTTGGGAGGGGGTAATCGGGAACAAGGACCAGTGGGGCTTAGATAGGGGTGGAGGTTCTGGGGGCAGTTGAGGCAGGGGTCTGGGAGGGGGCAATCAGCGGACAGAGGCTGGGATTCAAAGGGCTCTGGGCTGCTGGCAGCCGCGGGGATCCCAGAGCCTTTAAATCCCAGCCCCGGCTGGGAGTCAGAGGACTCTGGGCTGCCTGCAACCGCGGGGAGCCCAGAGCCTTTTAAATCCCAGCCGGGGCCGGGAATCAGAGGGCTCTGGGCTGCCCGCTGCGGCGGGGAGCCCAGAGCCCTTTAAATCTCAGCCGCTGCTGGGATTTAAAGGGCTCTGGGCTGCCTGCAACTGCGGGGAGCCCAGAGCCTTTTAAATCCCAGCCGCAGCCGGGAATCAGAGGGCTCTGGGCTTCCCGCTGCGGCGGGGAGCCCAGAGCCCTTTAAATCCCAGCCGCGGCCGGGAATCAGAGGGCTCTGGGCTGTCTGCTGCGGCGGGCAGCCCAGAGCCTTTTAAATCCCAGCCGCGGCCGGGAATCAGAGGGCTCTGGCTGCCTGCAACCGCGGGGAGCCCAGAGCCTTTTAAATTCCAGCCGCGGCCGGGAATCAGAGGCTCTGGGCTCCCGCGCGGGCAGCCCAGAGCCTTATAACTCACACCCGCGGCTGGGATTTAAAGGGCTCTGGGCTGCCTGCAACCACGGGGAGCACAGAGCCTTTTAAATCCCACCCGCGGCTGGGATTTAAAGGGCTCTGGGCTGCCTGCAACCGCGGGGAGCCCAGAGCCTTTTCAATCACCGCCGCGGCTGGGATTTAAAGGGCTCTGGGCTGCCTGCAACCGCGGGGAGCCCAGAGCCTTTTAAATCCCAGCCGCAGCCGGGAATCAGAGGGCTCTGGGCTGCCTGCTGTGGTGGGCAGCCCAGAGCCTTTTAAATCCCAGCCGCGGCCGGGAATCAGAGGGCTCTGGGCTCCCCGCCGCGGCAGGCAGCCCAGAGCCCTCTGATTCCCTGCCCCGGCTGGGATTTAAAAGGCTCTGGGCTGCCGGCAGCGCACAGCAGGGGAGAAACCTAGCTCCAAATATTGCTGGAGCAGAGCCCCTGTCTGTGAATATTCCTGGGGCTAAAGCCCCAGGAGCCCATATAAGTCGGCGCCCATGACAGTGCAACGGGGAGAGTGCCCGGGGACCCCATGCAGTAGGCAGCCATCGCTTGTCTGCAGGCATTGGGGAATCCAAGGGGAGCCTGGTTAGTTCTGCCAGCAGGGCATGTTTGGGTAGGAGATCCCAGGGTCGTGGCCCACCCCCTCCTTGGCAGAGCTGTGCTGAGACAGTGCTGATCACACCTGCTGGAGAGGTGCCTGCTGCCCCTAGAGCAGGGGTCAGCAACCTTTCAGAAGTGCTGTGCCGAGTCTTCATTTATTCACTCTAATTTAAGGTTGCACGTGCCAGTAATACATCTTAATGTTTTTAGAAGGTCTCTTTCTCTAAGTCTATAATATAGAGGTCCTGGGCAGTGTGAGTGCCACTGAAAATCAGCTCGTGTGCCGCCTTCGGCACGCGTGCCATAGGTTGCCTGCCCCTGCCCTAGAGTCTCTGGAGTCGTTCTGCCTTTCAAAGACAGCACCCGGGGCACGTGCAGCTCCCCCCCGGGCCAGCGTGACTGCCTCTGCCTCTGCAGAACCCCTGTTGTTGTTCTGTTTATGACTTGTATGGTAGAGCCCAGGAGCCCCCTTTGTGCTGGGACGGTACAAGCCCGGAACGAAAGGACCATCCCTGCCCCAAGGAGCTTGCAGTTGACGTGTAAGACCAGAGGCAGGTCTTGGAGCACAAGGAAACAATGAGACTGTTGTTCATAGATCTCCAGGCAAAGGAGAGCTAACAGGAGGGATTTAAAAGAGGCTAAAGAAGCAGCGTTGCTGATGTTGACTGGTTGCTCCTCCCAAGCATACGGAGCAGCATGGGAGAAAGCACAGGTGCTTGTTTGGCAAACTGAGCCCTGGGCTGGCAGCCTGGAAACCAGCAGCGTTTGAAAGGTTCACTTCTGTACAGCGTTGTCAGCTACTGGCTCCCTTTAACTTCCCGGACCCCTCCACATTACATGCACTCCTAGGTTCCAGACCTTGGGCTCTTCCCGGGGGAGACTAGAGACACCAGGTCAAATTCAGTCCTGGAGTAAATGCCAATAGGGTTATGCTGCTTACCCCAGCACTGAATTTGGCCCATGCTAGCTGCTGTTTTCCCACCATTCATACACTTTCTCTCCTGTGCAGGACACCCCGAAGCATTTGCTAAATGGGTTTTCGCAGATCTCAGCAATATAAAGGTGTAGAACCCTGGCTCCTTTAGGTTTGCAAGAGCAGTGCCGTTAGCCGGAGTGTGAAGTGCTCACTTAACCTATTGAGATTGCCTTCCCCGGCCTGGCTGGGGTGAATCCCTTCTGCAGGCCCAGCCGGTCCCAGCAAACACTCTTGCATTGTTAATACCTAGCTCGATTGGGCCTCTTAGTGCAAGTGTTCTCCTTGCTTTTCCAGGTCAAAGGTCTGGTGGAATAACAGCCTTTTGCACACGCATGCAGTGTCTGCCGGTCACACTAGTCATTTCCTCCATCTGAGCACTATCCTTGCACTAGGGCAAGGGTAGGCAACCTATTGCACGGGTGCCGAAGGCGGCACGCAAGCTGATTTTCAGTGGCACTCACACTGCCTGGGTCCTGGCCACCGGTCCGGGGGGCTCTGCATTTTAATTTTATTTTAAATGAAGCTTCTTAAACATTTTAAAAACCTTATTTACTTTACATACAACAATGGTTTAGTTATATATTATAGGCTTATAGAAAGACGTTAAAATGTATTACTGGCACGCGAAACCTTAAATTAGAGTGACTAAATGAAGACTCGGCACAGCACTTCGGAAAGGTTGCTGACCCCTGCTCTAGGGTGACCAGATGAGAGGGAGAAAATATTGGGACACATGGTAGGGGTGGTCTACTAGCAGAGCAAAAAAAAAGGGTGAGTGCTGCCGGCGGAGCAGCGGGCCGGGACTGGGGAGGCGAGTGCTGCCGGCGGAGCAGCGGGCCGGGGCTGGGGAGGCGAGTGCTGCTGGCAGAGCAGCGAGGAGAAGGAAAAAAAAAAGCCGAGTGCTGCTGGCAGAACGAAATATCGGGACAAAAACCGAAATATCGGGACGGTCCCGATTTTATCGGGACATCTGGTCACCCTACCTTGCACCCGCCTTCCACAGATTGGAGAGCCACCATGAACTGAGCCTGCTTCCCAAGGCACTGTCAGAACCAATGACATTCACCATCGACATTAACCATGTTAACCTTTGGAGTAAAGGGAATTTCTAACGCAGTGACAGCAGAGGCCAATGTACCATCCCCCCCGCCTCCCCCACCTGCATGTTATAAAAAGTACATTGTCCTCCTGTGCTCAATACAGCTGGCTTACATGTGTTAGGCAATGTTTGCCTTGTAACATCAGTCACAAAAGGCTCATTCATAAATATCTTCATCTACATCTTTAAAGGAATTTCTGGAAGAAAGAAAACCAGGGAGGAAAGAGAGCACCTACAGTAGACACTGCTGTGGAAGCACCGACCTCCTTCCTCAACACCTGTTTCTGGTATCTCAGCAAGTGCGTTAGTAGAACAGAGCCTAGATAGAAACAAGCGAACTCTAATAGCCATCAACACCTCACTCCCCTGTCGCTAGCCTGTCCTGAGAGGTACCAGTAATGCTTAGTAATGAGAGTGTTCCCTTTACAAAGCACTTTACAAACA
This sequence comes from Mauremys reevesii, assembly GCF_016161935.1. Classification (NCBI taxonomy): domain Eukaryota; kingdom Metazoa; phylum Chordata; order Testudines; family Geoemydidae; genus Mauremys; species Mauremys reevesii. The sequence continues at coordinate 20,196,733 of NC_052640.1, read as the reverse complement.
TTACCACAGCCCAGTGATGCAGGGCAGTAGTACTTTCCCCATTTTATGGATGGGTAAACTGAGGCCCAGATGTGACATTGATGTTAGAGGCAGGGTTAGGTTCCTGGCTCCTGGGTGTGACCACTAGATCAGGCCTCAAACGTAACAGCTTATTTTCAAAAAGCTAAATCTCAAGCTCCTTTATACAAAGAAAAGTTCTGACGTATACACTCACGGTCCAACGCTTGCACAGCAGGCTTCAGGCGGGGTTTGGGGTACCTGTTGCAATTAGATCTGGTTGGGAGGGGATGGTTTTCCATCTGCAAAGCCCGGCTCATCAAAACTGAATGTTCTGCAGGAATGGGACAATTCTGAAGAAACTGGCCAGGCTGGCTTGGAAACCTGCCTCCCTGCCTGGCTCCTTCGCCTCCAGCCTGGCGGGCTGACTGGGAGTCCCAGCTACCAAGCTTCTAGGCTCACAGCTCCTCAGCAGGGTGACTCTGATTCAGGGCAGTCCACCAAGTAGGTTGCCTTGGACTCAAGGCGCCCAGGGTCCCAGGCTGCAGGCAGACTGCTAAGCAGACCTGGCTCCTCAGCTCCTTGTCAGTTCGCTTGGTGGGCTGCTGCAGACCTAGGGTCCCAGGAACCCCTGGATTCCTGGGGGGAGGGTCAGTTGGCCAGTTCCCCACCTGGCCAGCTCCCTAGGCTGCCCTCCTGGGGGGTGGACAGGTGGGCTGGGTCCTGGCTGTTTGCTGGGCAGCCGGGCCAGCCATTCCGATAAAATTCACAGAGGGGTTTTTTGGTTGTTCTGCAACAAAAGTCTTGGAGTTTTCCAGTGTTGCCAACTCCAAGCCTTCAAAAGTCCCGAGTCAGGCCCTCAGAAATCATGAGATTGACTTAAAATACCGAGATTTTTAAGAACAACTACTTTCAGGCTCCATTTATGGTCTGCTGCCGGTGTCATAGCCTTCCGGGGTCACATTTTCAAGCTTTTCTCTCCAGCCGAAAGGGCATTTACTTGACTTGAAATGAAAGTTGAGATTCTCCCCAAGCTGCATGTTTCCTGGAGCTGAGACTGGAAGAAAAGCACCAAATATTGCAAGAGTGACTGACAATCCAATTGCAAGAGCTGGCAGCACAGCTGCGGAGTATTGTCATATTTTTGTAAGCTTTTTTTTTTCACTCAATGCCCCAAGAGCAAAGGTCAGAGGGACAAAAGAGTGATGACAAGAATTATCTTTTTTTTTTTTTAAATGTCACTACTTGACTCCACCCCCTATGGCCTGGCCCCAGGTTGGGCGGTATTGCGTCATTGCTGTGACATCACAGCATGCGGCGCGCTGGGGTGTGACAGTGGGGGCTACCAGCCAGTCTAATTTCAGGAGACAGGAACTGAAATCCTAGGTTATGGGCCTGCTTCTCTGGCGCCCTGCACTCTGCTGAGTCATTTATCTCAGAGCAAAGGAGTTGTAAAATGCTACCAGATCCAAGCAGTTGTGTAATACCACAGGCACCACACCAGAAGCAGGGCAGTGGATAATCTAGCCTAGAGGTGCAGATCACCTGATGTAACCTGTCTCCTTTGGGACCTTTGGTACGTACCTTTACACACTAATTAGCTCATTTAAAAAAACAAACAAACAACCAAACCACAGGTCACCTTTAAATTTCCTACAACTCATGGCACATGCCATCTAGTGTCCAGGCAAGGAATTGCAAGTTATTTAAGCCTGTCTATTTCACCCTCAGGAGAACAGACAGAAGGAAGTTGCTCTTAAGAAGTCTCCTTTCTCTTCAGGGAAGCACCTGCCAGTGAGGTGATGTGTTGAAAACACCCTGTGAAATGCCACACAGACTCTGTGGAAAAATCAGACCTAGCTCCAGGTAGGCTTGTGTGTGTGTCCAGGTGTGTTTGTAGGGGTGGGTGGAAAGGGGAAGGAGGTGGGTATGTTGTGAGGTTTCAGGTAACATGCCCACAGCACACATAGCTGGAGTGGCCAGGATACTAGGCTGCTGCTGGATTTTGTAAGTAGGAAGGGGAAAATCTGTTGCTGTCACTGATCTTGCCCTTGCTTTTGAGATGTTAAATTACCTTAGCACGGTCTGAGCATGCCAGCTGCAGGTGCCCATCATCATAAATGAAATGACCTACCTCAGTTTGATCTGGAATTGTTCTGTCTGGTTAGCTGTCATTTCTATTGCCATCCGAGCTATAAGCAGCTGCCTTAGACTGGAAAACACTTTTTTGTTTTTTTAAACATGAGTACAGGTTGGCCAGCACAGTCTCTGTTACGCCATTTCCTATCCAGGCAGCACAGACAGAGTTATAGTATTATTTTTAAGCACTGAACTCCGGCGGCGGTTGATTGATTTGCCAGTTCTGATTCTTAACTCTCTCCTAGGTCCCCTTTATCCTTTCCAAAGAAATACCTTTTCCCCTTCCCAGACACAATTTCATTTATAAGCTGTGGATAAGAGAGAATGAATTAGGAGCTATCAGGATCCGGATGACACATACAGTGCCTCCTGCGTCAGCATCTTACTGCATGTCTTCACACACTGATAGAGAGAGATTTTTGTGCTGGGTGAAAAGAGCTCCTAAACCAAACCCATCGGTGTGCATTGGTGAGCTGTTTCCCACCAGGTATCACCATGCACGGATCATCTGCCATCATATTGCCCCATTTTCCAGTTTTTTCAAGCTCTTCATGAGCTGTTTGCAAACTTCCCCGGGGTCTGATAACCTAAATTTGTATGCTCAGCCCTTTCATTAACACTGCCTCTTGCAGGTCATTAATAGATATATTGAGGAGTACAGCTCCCACTGAGCCATAGGGCAACCCATTCCTAAGCACTCCCCACGCTGAGCTCGGGCCATTTATTCCTATACCCTTTAACTTCCTATCTTTTAACCAGTTTTTAGTCCAGGACAGGTCTGGATATCACAGTCTATGGTTACCAAGGGTCCTCAATAGCCCCTTCTGGGACACTTTATTAAAATCCTTATCAAAGAGTTTTATGGATCATACCCAGCAGTTGTACACATTTTATCCAGTTTTGCTAATAAATGATAGCCACCAATTTACCCTGCTGGCTTGGCCTGTCACACTGCACTGATCAGACCAGGGTTATAACTCTGGCTAATGATTTTCTCAGTACTTAGGTAGGGCTCACTGGTCTAGAATTCCTGGGAGCTCCCTTAAGCTTTTTAAAAAGTTACAACACATTGATCAACTTCTGGTCCTCTAGGGTAGCAGCTGGTTTAACTCATCACTCAGCAACTTCATTTGCTAGTACCTTCAGCGTTTTCACAGGCGCGCTGTGTGATCTTGGTGATTGATGGTAGTGTAAGAGGCTGATCCTGGAATCAGAGGCCCTGATTCAGGCAAGCATTCAGGACTTGCTTAAGTCCTATTGAGTTGTGAAGGTGCCATTGACTTCAGTGGGACTTCAACACATGGTTAAAGTTAAGTGTGTGCTTAAGTGCTTTCCTGAATTGGGATGGATTAAAGTTTGTGTGTGTGTTTAAGTGCTTGTCTGAATCCGGGCCCCATGCTGCTCGGCGTGGAAGGTGGTAGGCTACTCTTATTAGCAAATGCTGTGCCCACTAGGGATTCATCATAGGATTGGGCCCTCATTTCTCAGGTTGTTCCATCAGCTCTTTATTGATCTCTCTGTCTCCGGTCAGGCCCCACCCCTCCTGCCTGGCAAGAGTAATCTGGGGTAGGTGTTTCTTTGTGGTGAAGATTGATGCAAAGAGCTAAATTAGCTCACCTGCAATCCCTGAGACCTCTTTGGCTGTTCCCTTAGTTTCCACAAGGTGCAGTCACAGCGCTGGTTCTCCAGAAAGTTTCTACCTCTCACATGCCTGCAGAATTCCTCTGTTATTGTCTTGATATCTTGGGCTATTTGTTCACCGTGTCCCCTCTCAGGCCTCGCAACACCTGCTGCAGGTAGTTCTGTGCTAAAAGGTACAAGGCAGTGGGGGATTGCAGAAACAGCAGAGGTTTCCACCACAGTATCCACCAGCACCTTGCTGTGTCTTAGCTGGCACTTTTCATCTATAGATCTCAAAGGTCTTTAACAAAGGAATTCAGCATCACTATCCCTATTTTACACACACGGAAACTGAGGCACAGGGCAGTGAAGTGACTTGGCCAAGATCACCCAGCAGGCCAGTGGGAGAGCCAATAATATTACCCACAACTCCTGAGTCCCAGTCCAGTATTCCGTCCACTAGGTTACATTTTTCCCCCTAATGTGCCCCAACCCTGATATGGAAGACCAGTGACTTCGCTAAGGTTGCCTGGCTGTAAATGACGGCTGAACTGGGTGTGGAGGGAGCACTTCTAGTGCAGAGAAGGTGCTTTCTGTGCATACCGTATCCTCCCTCTCATCACTGCTGTGGCTGTCTCCACTAGGAAAGTGGTTGAGTTGAGGCTGGGTTTAGGTAATGTGGCTGCTAAGCCCAAATCAACTTGGCAGCTTTCCCAGTGTGGATGGCACCCCAATATGCACCACTGTCATGTAATTAGGATACGTTTTGCACAAAGTCTGCCTTGTGAGGTATCATTCTAAAAGTCTTGATCTGTTAGACAGTGCTCTCTCGTTGGATTGTAAGTGCTATCCTCCTATGTGAAGTTATGAAGTTTGGCTTCATTGTGAGGTTGAAAACACCCACAAGCAGCAGCCTTTCAGGTACAACAGTAAAAAGGCCAAACAATGTTAATGGCTTATTGCAGAAATGTACACAAGCACAAGGATTACCCTGGGGACTGTGTACAATAGAAACCTCTCAGAGATAGCACTACACAATGGGAACGGTTTGCCCCAGGTCACAGCAAAAGAACTTTCCAGCAAGTGGGAAGAAGATATAAAATGGGGGAAATGACATCATGATGGGACCTCATTCTCCCTACAACACCACACCTGAAAACACCTGAGGAATAAAGACTGAACAGGGGGAAGTGATGGTCCCAGGCTAAAGAGATTTCTAGCCTGTGTATGAAAACCTGGGAAACCCAACCTGCAAAGCCAGGGCAGCTTGTGCCTTAAGAATCTGCCAGCCTGTTTTTCACTCAGGGTGAGAATTTGCTAATTCATATCCTACCTATCTAGTGTGTTAAGGTCAGTTTGCGGTTTGGTTTATTTGCTAGGTAATCTGGTTTGATCTGTTTGCTATCCCTTATAATCACTTAAAATCGATTCTTTTGTAGTTAATAAACTTGCTTTTGCTTTGTCTAAAACCAGCGTGTGTGGAAATCAACTCGGGGGAGGGAGCTGTTGTATATTTCCTCTCCACATTGAGGAAGGGGGCTGTACAGTTCTCTGTGCAGCACAGAACGGTATAATTTGGGGTTTACCCTTCAGAGAGGGGGAGCGTGTCTTAGGAACCGGAAAGTGCCCTAGCTGTGCCTTGCCTTCCCATGCAGGGGCTGGTTAAAGAACCTGTCTGCATGTAACTGCAGCTGGGTGTGTCACCACCTGTACGTGTGCTGGAGGCTGGCAGAGGGCTGGTCATAGCAGTACAGTGTAAAGAGAGTCCAGGCTGGTGGGTCAAGGGGGCTCAGTGGTACCCCAGTTCCTGGTGACACCCTGGCGGGGAACCCGTCAGAGCCAGGAAGCACCTTGTAGCTTGACTCAGCTGGTTGAATTCTAGCCAGGGCTCCTGCCTAGAATGAACGCAGAGTCCCTGCTGTCGCATGTAATTATCAGTTGAGAAATTGCAACATGATTTTAATAAGTCGAGAGTAACTTAATTTGCCCTGACATAACAGGCTTCCTATCAAAACAAACTGAAATAAAGAGCAGGACGTGCTTCGGGATATGCTACATGTGCGTTAGACACCAGGTGCTTTGCGGCGTGATGCGGGCAGCCCAGATACTCATGTCTCAACGGAACATTGACAAATACAGAACGGGAACCAGCCTGGCCCACCTGGGTGGTAGTGTTGTTAAAACACATATTAGACTTACCAGAATGTGTTTTAGACTTACGGAATGCTTGGAAGTTGCTGCATGCATGAATCTCACTTATAGCATCTGTACCCCATTATAAGGTCATATCTGAGCATTTACATTGTAAGCCTCTGTGACTGTAAATCACCAGACAGGAGAGAGACATTAACTAGGTGAAAAGCTGGTCCCAACAGAAGGAGTTATGTTCTGCCCATCCAGGAAGGCCCATGGACACCAGACAGACTAGTGTGGAATGTTAGAGGACAAAAGACTTTGTTGTTTACTCTTCCCTCCCCCCATGAAGGTGAGTCATGCAAGTGAATTCTTTCCATAGCAGAGGCTTGGTGCCCAAGGCAGAAGGGGGGAGGGGGAAAAAAGTCTGATAAAGAAGAAACTTTTTTTTAAATGCTGCTTGGACACCGGGGGTCAAGGATTGCTAGGCATAAGCAAAAGATCCGCAGTGGTTAGCCTGGGTTAGCCATAAAGGACGTATAGAGCTTGCTTATTCTAGAAGCCTCTATTACTTTTTGAAACTTAAGATGGGAACTCATTTTTGTGTGTATAACTGTTTACCTGCTTTAACCTTGTACATAACTCTCGTTTCCTTTTCCTAGATAATAAACCTTTAGATAGTTTATTATAGGATTGACTACAGGCGTTGTCTTTGGTGTGAGATCTAAGGTACCATTGACCTGCGATAACTGGCTGGTCCTCTGGGACTGGGAGTAACCTAAATATCACTGTGACCATTGGTGTAAGGGACCATCTATGACAAAGGCAGGCTTACCTGGGTGGCAAGATAGATGGGCGTACCCAAAGAGCCTGTCTGTGACTCCACGTTAAGGCTGTTCTAGTCCCTGAGGAGGTTACAGCTTGAGAACTGGTTGGTGAAATCTAAGTATAGAATTCACAGCCAGTTGGGAGTTTGTTCCCTGTTTCCTAACAGTCTGCCGGAGGTTGGTACCCACAATCTTGAGCCACTGCAGGACAGCTTGACACAAGCGTCTCCACACAGGCCTTCCCCTGGGCTGTACTCACGTGGAGCTCTTTGGGAATCTCAGCAGGGAACTGCCTGAGTGAACACAGCGTGAGTGCCCTTCAGATGCACTTGTATCAGAACTCCATCAAAGGGCCAGATCCTGGGATGAAAACCCAACAGATTCCTGCAGGGGGGCTGTGGATTGGGGAGTGCGGCCTCTGACCTCACAGGAAATCATGTGGAGGGGGCGGGATGGCGGGGTCCATGAGGATCCAGATCTGGGAGTACAGGGGGACAGGCCAGCAGTGGGAAGGGGAGACGAACACTGTCTGACACATTCACACACATGCCTGAGTGCTTCTCCACACCACACCGTGATGGGGGCCCTTTGTGGAAGGGTCTGGTGGCACTGGCTGGTTTGTGCTGGTCCAGGCCTGTTAGAGGGCTGCTGTGGGTAGAGAGCAGGTACAGAGGCACATGCCGTCTATGCACCTCAGCGCTGGTCACTGGGGGATCCCCTGATTCCTATGTAGGTCTTAGTCTTCCAAACTTGTGCATCCCTAAGTCCTCCAGAAGGTTTTCTTTGTTTGTTTTTGCAGGCCAGGGGACCCCTCCACAGCTGCCCAAAGGGATTTAGCACATCTCAATGCACACGTTGGCGTACTGTTTCTATCAGCCTGTGCGTAGCTGTGATGGCCCCAGACTGACAGTGCGTGGGAAGGGGGCTGGTTGTCTTGTGGCAGCTGGCTTGGAAGTGCAGGTGTCCCTGGCACACTGGCTGCCAGCTACCCACAGCCCTGGCAGTCTGCTAAAACAAACAGCAGTAAAATCCTCCCCAGAGATCCTGTTACAGTCTGGTAAAGGGATTCCCCCCCCCCCCCGCCCTCCCCCCCGCTGGCAATGGGAACAGCAGCAGCAGGCATGGATCAAGGCAGGTGAAAAGCAGCAAAAGTTCCTCCTTGGCATTCATCCCAGACCTAGGCACAGGCAGGCTCTTGAATTCAGTGACTCTGCAGCAAGCCTCCCCCATGGCGGGAGCTCATTGGCATAGCTGTGACCGGTGCGGGTGTATCAGGCCCACTGTTGCTCACAGGCGGTGGGGCTGTAGCAACTTCTTTTGTGCTCAGCTGGAGGTGCTGACGCAGCTGACGAAACAAACCGCAAAGCCCAGAAAGGAATGGAGTCGTGCATGGGATTGACCGTGATCGGCGCTTGTTCAATCCAGCGCTGGCTAAGAGCATATGCTGTCATGGCTCCTCCACTGGTGAGCAACACACTCACCTCAGACTCACTGCACCCCAATCGTCGTGGGACCCCGCACCATTACAGCACAGCTGTCAGTCCGTCTGCCCACCTGTGGTGTGTATGCACACGCTATATAGTAACGAAGGCAGACCGAGCAACTCAGGTTGCAAGCCCTTTGGGACAGAGACTGCCTCTACTTGCTGTGTAAAGTTCCCTGGCTCCTGGGCAGCTCTGTTAAATAAATCCTAATACAGGAGATGGGAGGTTAGACAGGCAGCTCCGCGGCTGAGTCTCTCTTCTCCTGGTCTGCATGTTGTTAGTGAGCGAGCACTCAGCGCTGCTGGAGTGCGAAAGGCACTGGGCTGCCCCCTTGGGCAGGGGAGCCCTGCCCATATTCCCACGGATGCATTAGCACTTGTCCATGCTACGTGCTCTGGTAACGTTCTACCCAAAGGAGCTGGCCTGCTGCACACACCCAGCCTGACTGGTCCGTCCAATCAGAACGACGTTTAAACATTTTGTCTCATGATCCTCACTTTCTAAGGTCCGGGGGAGGGGCTCTCCTGCTGCTTTAGAATGGGAAGGTGGCAATGGGAAGCTTCCCATCTGTGTCTATAAACTTCATGGTCACTATCCCAGTTTCACACCAAATCAGCCAGTCGTGTCAGCAGGGGTTTAAGGCCCACCGAAGTCATGGGGAATTAAGCATGTGCTGCAAGTTAAACATGTGCTTCCGTGCTTTGGCCTTGGGGATGAGTCTACCCCATCCCCTGGTGCAGCCCGTCTCTTGTACTGTTTGAGGACAGCGGTGGCAAACTCAGTCTTTGTTCGCTAAGTGCTCATCCTGCTGCTTCTTCCCTTTCTAAGGTCGTCGTCTTTTGATTCTGCCCTCGCAATACTTTCCATAGACACTAATTGTGATAGATCAACCTAGAATGAGCTATAACTACTATCCCCTGGGCAGTGTTAGGAGCGGGAGTGAATGAACTTTTCAGAAATAAAGATCCTATTTAATGCCAATAGCTCCCATCAGAAAGAATGAGGGGCAGGAAGTAGAGGCTAAGAGAGTCCAGCTCACAGCATCTGGGTCCATTGAGGTCTTGACTCTGCTGCTGGGACTGACCATAATGGGGCTTATTGGGTCTTGGACAGAAAAGAAAGTGGATTTGTGCAGCTACCGAGAGTGGACTTTGGTTACCCATGAAAACAGCCCTCATTACTGTGGGTTCAGCACCCTCCCACCTTAGTAGACTTTAACAGGAATCAGTCACTAAACAGCTCCTTATGGCAATCGGGAAGTTTGACATTAAGTAGCAAGTACTTTGAACTTCTTTTCAACTCCTTTGCTGTAATGCAATGCGCCCTGTTTTGCATGAGGAGTCTGAGCTGTCTTCATGTTTTATTCATTTCTTGTTTACACTGGAGGAGAAACCAAGCCATAAAAACCAGCAAAAACAGCCCACACAGCTCCATGCATTGTGCAGTCAAATCACAGCCAGCGATTTCAGTTGCCATTTCCAACTTCGTCTGGGTTTAATGTATGTATTAGCTACGTGACAGAGAGGTGTGTGTTGTCTATTGACTGGAGATGGACGCTTTTGAGCTCTGATTTCAGCTCTGACACTGATTTGCTCTGTGGCCTTAAGCAAGTCATTTTAATCTTCTAGGGCTCCATTTTCTTGTTTTTACCATGGGGGTAATGAGACTTATCTCATGCAGTGTTGTGAGGATTAATCGACCCTGTCTGTAAAGAGTGTTCAAGATTAAAAGTGCTACCGCGGTGTAAAGCTTTGTTATGACTATCAAAGGAACGGGGAAAGATGGACGTGTGGCATTTGGGGACCCACTTCCCATTGTTGATACCACTTTAAAAAAATAACCAACTCTACCCTGCGTCCCACCCGGGCAGTTGCACTATTCTGCATTTCCTGCCCAAGCTGGCCCGTGTGGCTGTGCACTGTACCAGCTGCATTCCCCCACAAAGGTACCTATGGTTCAGTGGTAGGGGAGCCGGTTCCTTTACATATAGGGCTAAGACCTCTCATCTGCTGTGCACCATGGAGGAGATTATACAAATGTACTTACTGGATAGACTGCCCGTTAAGGACATAAAGGAGGAACAGAGTCATAAGAGACATCCTCACCCCCTGCCTCTGCCTCTATCTCTGGCTCCTGGATAGCACCTCTCTTGGGCAGACACCTGTGTGTGTGTGTCTCTCTCTCTCTCTTCTGAGCAAAGTTTTAAGGCTGCACAGCTCCCTGGATTATACAGTGATGTGCCCAGGAAGCCAGACTGCCTAAACAGGCCAGTGACTGTGCTTTGCTCACTCTCTCTCTGAGGTCTATGACCAGTGTATTGCCTGCAGTTACAAGTTACCACACAGCTCCTTCTAAGCAAGCACTTTTATTCCTAAGGTGAAAGCATTACAGAGAAAACATGTAAAAAAAAGACCCTCTATGCATGTTAAAAACTCCCCAGTGACCACCCAGCAGTCTAGGGTTCCCAAGAGTCACGTATTACAAGGAACATGCCTTTTTAAAATAGAAAATGGCCTGTCCTGTACTTCATCCCTGTACAGCAAGAGCAGGAGTTGCTGAGTGCTGCAAAAAAGCAGCAAGAAATACCCCTCGTGAATGCGAGTACTTATTATTATTATTTTATTTTATTTATTATTAATTAATAAATAGCTGTAGTTGGCGGGGGGGCAGGGGTGCTAAGAAAACAGTCCCTTATTTTTGAAATGCAATGCTGGCAACCCTACAGCATTCTTATGGGCCCGGGTAGGTCAAGTCCTTCCAACCCATCCTCAAGGCTAGGGCGCCCCCTTGGGCAGTAGGGTCTGAGTGTTTGCTGGCTCCCAAAGGAGGCCCTGAGTCAGTTTAAACTCTGGCTATTTATTCTAACGTCCTTTATTTGTTGGTTTCTGGATAATCTAGTTTGAACTAGTACACGCGAGTCTCCCCAAGTGGTGGGACCTCTCTGTGAGATAATCACCACCCACTGGTTTTAGTTCCTGGAGGAGCTGTGAGAACCCACCCTCCACCGAGTAGAAATGGCTCCCCATAGAGTTGCAATATCTGTCGCGTTTCCCCCCTAGAGAGATTACATACTATCCCACCCCTCAATAATACATAAACTTAATACAGTAAGGGCTTTCAAGGTCCTTGACTGGCATCATGGGGCAACCCATTAACTTACTTACTGGACAGCATTTAAGCCATTACCTTTCCTCACTTCATATTTCAACGATGAATATAATAAACATTCTGCTAGAAAGGTAGCATGCATCTGCGACAGCTGTGACAATATCCTGGACAAACCTTAATGAATTAAGGTTAAGTAACTTAAGAGGCCATTGTATTAATACTGCAAATGTTTGTATTGTTATGGCATTGCATGGAACGTCTCTAGGGAGGAGACCTACCTAATGTAAACTGTGAGATGTGTTATGCACTTCAAAAGACTATTTTAAATGCTGTGAACTTTTAAAGGTAAGTGGACTTTCCAGGATATCTCTAGGCAAAGGTGTGTGCAAATGTAACTCCCTCGGTTATGCAAAAGCCCAACCTTTTGAAGCTGTGTCCTCAGGAGAAACCCAGTGTCTTTGAATTACTTAGTCACAGATCAAAGACCCAAGTTGTTTCAAGGAGGGACTAAACTTTTCATGGGGGTGCTTGTTTATAACCACCTTGACACAGAATGTGTAACCACAGGAAAGCACCTTGGTGAGGTTTGGAGGACTGTTCACCTGCCAGATCCCTTTGTGAAGTTGGAGTGATCCCCTGTAACCTTATTTGCATGCATTTAGCTGCTTTTAATTTTTTTTACGTGTTTTCTCCGCAGTGCTTTCACCTTAAGAATAAATGTGCTTGCTTAGAAGGATCTGTGTGGGCCTTTAACCATGAGCATTGACGCTCTGTATAGCCTCTGAGGAAAGCAGGCAGAGCAGGCCTGTTTAGGCAGTCTGACTTGCTGGGGCATTCACAGCATAGGTAGGGAACTGTGTAGCCTGGAAGTACCCAGGTCAAGAGCAGGAGAGAGAAAGAGAAATGTGGGTCTTCACCCAGGAGTGGTCACGTCACTCTTCTGGGCAGAGACCTCTAGCTCCCTCCCTCCTGACCCTGCACAGCTCCGTGATTTACACTGTGAAATCCCCAACAAGCCAGACTGCCTAAAAGGCCAGCCTTTGTATATTGACCGCAGTTACAAATGATCACACAGATCTTTCTAAGCAAGTCCCTTTATTCTTAAGGTAAAAGCATTACAGAGAAAACATTAAAAAAATACCAACCCAGTAGAAGACCCTACAGGCATGCTAAAAAGCTTATGAGAGCTCACCTCCAACCTCAGATAGCTGTCAGTCCTTCAGACCCCTACAACTAAGTTGTCCAGGTTGTTACTAGTTCTTCTCAGTCTTTAGAGCAGGAACCCGAAGGAAGGCTGGGTGGGTCAGCCATTTCGTTATACAGCCTGGGTCTTAGATCTTGGTCTTTCGTAATAGGTAATCAGGAAAAAATGACCTTCTCTTGAGGGCCTAGCTTCAAAAGTCTAGTTTTTTTTTCATAACTGGACTTGGGAAGTTTGCATTAATTTCCTCCCATCCCCAGGATTTACAGGAAATCCCCTTTACACGTATTGTCCCAAAAGTCCATACCTATCTGGCACATTCTCACTATAGTCCTTTGAACTCCCAGGTCTCACATCTGTCACATCTCCCTTCCCGCCCCATGCTTCTCCCAACCCCCCAGGCGAGATTACCTACAGTCTCAGCCCACAATAATACATAAACTTAACACAATAAGGACTTTCAAGAATCCAACAGGAAATTGCCATATCTGTCACAAATGTGTTTACAGGGTCCATGTTGTGTCCTGTCCACAAAGGGTCTGAGTCTGTTACAGCCCCACTTGGGGAAGCTTGGTTCTTTAGCGCATGCTTTTAGCTCCAGAGGTCCCCAGTTCTTCAGGGTATGTTGGATGCCATCACCTAAGCAGGACGCTGGCTCTCAGCAACAACTCTATTGGTCCTGCAAACTTCTGAACAATATTTTGTGCCTGTGGCTGGTGGTCTTTCTGCAGTGGGCGGTGGGCCACAGGGGGTCAATGGATGATTGACACTCAGGGCCGGCTCTAGGATTTTTGCCACCCCAAGCAAAAAATTTTTTTGTCCGCCCCCCCTTTTTTTTCATGCCCCCCATCCCCTCACCAACTCCACCCCTTCTGAACCCCTTCCCCAAATCCCCAGCCCCACCTCCTCCCCACAGCATGCAGCATTTCCCTCCCCATTGCTTCCTGGGGCCCCCACGACCTCCCACCCTAGCTCACCTCCGCTCCGACTGCTCCCCTGGTGTGCCACTGCTCCACTTCTCCCCACTCCCTCTCAGGCAAGGGAGGGCGGAGAAGCGGAGCAGCGGCACGTTCAGGGGAGCAGGCGGAGCAGAGGTGAGCGAGGGTGGTGGGGTGCACCAGGAAGTAAGGAGGGGTAGCGGAACCCTTCCGCACTCCAGCTCACCTCCGCTCCACTGCTGCCGCCTCCCGGAGCGCCCCGCTCGGCTTCTCCTCCCTCCCAGACTTACTGCGCAAAACAGCTGTTTCACGCACAGCAAGCCTGGGAGGGAGGGGGGAGAAGAGAAGTGGCAGTTGGGCGCTCAGGGGAGGCGAGCTGGGGCGGCAAGTTGGGGCCACTTTTTCCCCATGCCCCAGAGTCGGCACCTATGGTGGCCGGCGCCAGAATGCCGCCCCTAGAAATGTGCCGCCCCAAGCACCTGCCTGTTTTGCTGGTGCCTGGAGCCGCCCCTGTTGACACTCTGTCTCTCCACCCCCACCCCACCTCCAGTTTGGAGACTCCTGCTCACCAGAGGGAGGAATAGCTATTGTTTTCAATGAGTTTAAAGCCGGGGGAAGTGTTCTGCCCCCTCTTCCACGCAAGGTTTATAGTTCGTAAAGTGCTCAAAGATGCAGGTGGATGCAAGACGCTGCAGGAAGCCACTAGCATGATTACAGTACAACACATTAAAAATCCGTAGCATCCTAAATGTAAGCAGTAACATAACACATCACGCACCTCTAGCCCCTTTCATCCCAGGATCTCAACTTGGTTTGCAAAAGCTTCGCTCCCTTTCTGGGAGTTAGGAAGGCATTTTACAATAGGGTAACTGAGACAGCAAGAGAAAGTGCCTCACCCAGCGCGTGCTTGGGGCGGCATGCCGCGGGGGGCGCTCTGCCTGTTGCCGGGAGGGCGGCAGGCGGCTCCAGTGGACCTCCCGCAGGTGTGCCACCCTGCTTGGGGCGGCGAAATTCCTAGAGCCGCCCCTGGCCTCACCCAATGTCAGAGTAAATCAGGGATAGCACCAGGAACTCGGGTCTCCTGAGTCATAGACTTGGACAATGGCCAACAGGACATCTAGGTCAGATGTACGGAAGATGTTGTTTATGCCATGTGTATAAGCAGTGCTGTACAGTATGTAGGATGTGTCACATAAAGGCCATGAACCGTACCACAAAGCATTTATAATGAATGGGTGCAAGCCAGTAGGTAAAAACAGAAGGGTACCGGCCAGTGTAGCTGGCTGCCTTTTTCTATATGAAGTCTATAGTTTATGGTAGTAATGAGAGATGTCCACAGCAATCTTCGTGCCAAAGCTGGGTGCGCACTGGGCGTGGTCAGCATTCATTACCCACAGGTTAGTAAGGGCCTTGTCGTCTGTAGAGATTCTTGGTGTGAAACATCAACATCCCATGGCCAGCTGGGTGAAGCTTCTCTTGAGGACCCTTGGGAGATGCAGATAGACTCAGTCCAGGTCAGTTGAACCGTGTTTCATTTGGAGGGACGAAATAAAACATTGTGACTACTCTTGTGTTAGTCAACTAACTTTTGGTAGCCCAGGTAGATTAATAGATACCAGGCTGGGCAGAACAGCAGTATGGTTTCAGAGTGCTATTGGGTCTCTCAGACTGATGGGGAAAGGGAGATGGCAGCGTTTTTCTCTGACTGTGGAGTAAGACTCCATTCTAGAGATGGAATATTATGCAGCGGCTACTCCACAGTCAAGATTGCAAATGAGTTTCCATTATAATCCTGATGTTTTTTGCCCCCAACCTACTCCTCTGCCACTAAAATCTACAAACAAAAGGATATCAGCCTCAACTTTGGCAGGTTAGGTCTTGGACTGAGGTTGACGTTGTCTGCCAAATATAAAGAGAATTGGACGAGGGTTTCCAGAATTGTTACAATCCTTTGAAATTAGAGTCTTCTAATCTCCTTGCAGCAGAAAGAAGAAGAGAAATAAAACTTTATTGGACTCACCTAATTGTGTCCAGGACTAGTGATTAGTTTTAATTTTAAAAGTTAAGATTGTAAATGCTAACATCAGATAGGCATATTGGCTCCAATGCACTGAAAATAGGGTGCTGAATGACCTCTGGAGAGCTATGCTTTCATTTAAAAAAGTAAGTCTCTAGCTCTATGATTGTACTTTAGTATTGTGCTATTGTAGTGTCCCGGGGCCCCAGCAGAGATCAGGGCCCCATTGTGCTAGGGGCTGTACAAACACGTAGTAGGAGATGGCGGGCCAGATCCTCAGATAGTGTAGAGCAGCACAGCTCTGTGGAAGTCAATGGAGTGACCCTCATGTGCATCAGCTGAGGATCTGTCCTGGAATGTTTACTATCTAAATAGACACGACAGCTGAAGGGTGGGAGAAAGGGCTGCAGCAAGAACCAACTTACTGTCAGTCTCAACTGCACCTGCCCTGTATTGTTTTCCTGGGAGTATCACCCATTAGGTTAGTTGTTTCAGCAAGAAAAAGCATCAGGAGCAACAAGGCTCTGAACCCAGAGGTGCTGGAACAATTTGTGTAGTGGGGGTGCTGAGAACCACTGAATCAAACTCTAAACCCTGTGTATATGGAAACCACTTTAAGCCAAGGGGGTGTGGAAGCACCCCCAGCATCTCTAGTTCTAGCACCTATGTCTGAACCTGCTAAAGTCCATGCAGTATGTGTGGCACTAGCCTTCAAAATCTAAGACAAAGCCATAGAGAAGGAAACTGAAAATGAATTCTTTATAATCAGGGGGGGTGGGGTGGTTCCTTGGGGGAACCACCCCACTGTCCACGGGCAACAACACACCTCTGGCTGAGACGGGCTGGACTTGTCTCTCTCTGGAGCGGCTCCGAGCACCGTCCAAGGCAACACATGGACACCGCTGGTGTTCAAAGAGCCGCGAGTTCCTTATGTCAGACTCTGGAGTGTCCGCTCTGTTTCTGACCACTCCCATTTATAAAGTTTAACAGCCACTAACCACTGCCTGGAAATTCTTACTTCTGAAATCCCTTTGCAAGTGGGGACGAGGCGAGTGGGACAAAAGAGCCATCCTCGGTGTCACTGGCAGAAGGCGAACAGCTCCCAGCTAACATCCCGGCTTTCCTGAGGGTAAGCAACCCCATGGGTCTGTTCCCCCCTCTGAACTCTTACTTTTGGTTGGGTTGTGTCCAGGTCTTGCTCCTTGCCTTCTCGGGCTGGTTTCATAATGTTTTGTTACAGTGGCTTTGCTTTCTAAACAACTGGGTCCTATCTACCTGCGGATCAGGATTTGCAGAGAGGGAATGTGTCCGGTTTAGCGGGATTGTGTCTCTTTACAGAGCGTGTGGTTAGCGCTAGGGACTGGATGTCCTGTGGTCATTTCTCAGCTTTGCTACTGACTGGTTGGGTGAGCTAGGGGTAAGCCATTCAACTTCTGTGTGACTCAGTTTACCTATCCATCCGTTGTTGTTAATAGTAATTCCTGCCTAGCTCATGGTGGAGTCATGAGGCTTCATTAATTAATGTGTGTGGATGAAAGGCCCTGTAGCGGTGCCAGGTTTCTGTGTCACAAGCCTGAGTCATGCACTTTGACTTGGGTTCTGTACAGAGCGTGGGGTATGCGGGAGGCTGGAGAAAGAAATGCCAGCCTGGCAATGTGACTGAGATGAAGACCTGCCAGAATCACAGGAGAGAATTTGTTGAGCTGGGTGGGGTGGGGGGAGAATTCCCTGGTGTCCAGAAGCAGAGAGAGATTCTTAGTCTGTGAAAGCCCCATCGCTAGCATGAGTCCCCTTTAGGCCACAGGAAACAAACTGGGCTAACTCCCAGGTGGCTGGCCAATAGCTAATTATTTGGGGCTTGAGGAGCCACTGGTGGGGGAGCTGCTATATGGGAGAGCCTGGAGACTGGGCAGCTTGGAGCTATTGGGTGGCCCTACCTGCCTCCCCTCGCTCTGTGCTGCCATGTGACCACCTCACCTTCTGCTCATTCCCAACCCTTGGCTCAGGAACCATCTGTGACGCCAAGCGGTGGGAAGGAATGGGCACTAAAAATGGCAAAGTGGCAAAGGCGAGCAGGACTGGGCAGGGGCAGTGGGTCAGAGACCCTCAGCAGGAAAGAGGGGCCATCAGGATGAGGAGGGGGATCTTCCAGTGCTTGTCAGGAGGAGAGAGGAGGCCTAGGGCGATGTAAGAAGCCTTCTTCTGTTCAGTGAGTGGGGGGGGAAGGTAAGAGGAGAGCAGGGCTCCTGTATGGGACAGGGAGAGAAAAGCCAGGGGAGAGGCACATGCTGGCCCAGAGAATCTCAGCGCAGAGTGTGTGTGTTGGTGGGGGGAGCAAGGGGGGGCGGAATGACAAAAGCAAAGGGCACAGCCAGAGGCAGCAGCACTAATCTGACTGGGGGAGTGAGAGGAAACGGCCCAGTGAGGCTGAAGAGAGCTGCCCAGTGGAGCAGAGCTGGCCAAACCTGATTCTTGGATCAAAAATCAAAACTCTTAAGGGCAGATGCAGACATGCCTGGCTGAGCAAGCACTGCCTGGGGACAGGCCTGCAGACCGGCACTTGGCTGACAAAGCATCCAGGAAGCAATTTACCGGCTGCAAGAACAAGGTGGATCCAGAAAAGCCTCTCGCTGATCCCGCCACAACCCACCCCCGCCCGCATGCCCTCGGAAAGGCTGAGGGGCTGGCCCCATCTCACCCCCAGAGTATCTCAGCCACGTCCCTCTCCGCGGATTCCATTCTGCCTGCTGCACCTAACAATCCCTTTGCCCATTCTGCTGGAAAAGCTATTCACAAAATCCCCTTATCCCAACCCACCCCTAGGCGTCCTACGTGATGTGTCACGTGTGAGCTCTCTCAGACAGGGACTGTCTTTGTGCAATGGCTGTACAGGGCCTAGCACATGCTAAACAATAGTCACAGGGGCACGTTCAAACCTCCCAGGAGTGGACAGACAAAACAAACCAGAGCTAATCATAAAAATCTTCCTAGGAACCCTGAGAGCAGCACTCCTTTAACCACACTCTCTATTGCACGTGCTATTAATCGAATACAAGGCCCCAGAGTGCCAGCACTGGAATAGACACAGATGACAGGAAAGGAGGGTATCTTTGGCTAGGCCTTTCAATGGGGTGCCTGACTGGCAGCCTGCTAGTGGGGGCTAGAGGGACTGCAGTCGGCCTCTTTCCCCCTATGGCTACTGCCACCAGCCACACCCGCATTCCCATTTTCCCCTCTTTCAGTCCCTTGTTTGGGAACGTACGTTAAGCACCTGCGTAGGTCCCATTGACTTCAGTGACTGGGGGGGACGGATTTAAGCAGGTAGCTAAGGCCCAGATCCACAAAGGTATTTAGGCTGCCAGTGTCCATTGAAATCAGTGGCAGTTAGGCGGAGCCTAAAAACCTTTGAAGACCTGGGCCTAAGCACTTTTCCACTGGGGTCAGTGGGAGCCTTTCCATTGCCTTCAGTGGGCGTTGGATCTGTCCCTCAATCCCGTTAATTATTCTGAAATCTGCTTCTCTTCCCTGAATCAGGGCTGGACAGGCCAGCAAATAAATTACCTGCTGCTGTGGCACAATGGTTTTAAAAAACAAACCATCCAGCCCAAGAGAACAAAAGAAAGACTCAAATCCCAAAAGCAACAGCATTCTGCCTTCTACTTTCCCGGCAGCTTGCAGGGCTGGCGGGAGATGTCTGCTGAGGAAAGGCCATCAGATCTTTCCTTCGCAGCAGGACTAAATGAACCAGGAGCAACTAGCCTAAAGCCTGGGCATCATTTCTTGCTTTGTCTTCCTTCTTCCCATGCTTTTCTTCTCGCTTTCCTCCCACCCACCTCTTTCAGTCGCTGTCTCACTTTGTTTCTACTTTTCTTTTCTGGCTAGCGTGTGTTTGCTTCCTCTCCCTCGTGTCTGTATTCTCTCGCGTCTGCCGGCCTTTCTTAGAAAATCCCTCTCCCTCGCCCGGGTTTCTTAAAGAACTGGCAGCGTGAGGCGAGCTCCGTGGGGCCCCACATGTGGCCTGGGCTAAGGTTGACTGTGGTTAGCAGAGGCAGGCTCACAGGCACTGAGAAAGCAGAGTCCAGGAGGTGACCGGACAAGTGAAGTAACGAAGAAGGGGTTAATAAAGCAGCTTGATGAAATTGTCCAGCATGCAGCGTTTCAGCACATACAGCGCATGGCCTAAAAATCAGGAGTGAATAATGAACCCAGGCACCTGAAGAGCACTAACTATAAACTGTCAGGGAAAGTGATGGAAACACAGGGGATGCGAGCTCAAGGGACACCGGCACTTGCTTCTGGAAAGGAGGTATTGGAGCAGTCTCAGGGATGGGGCTTAAATCTAATCAACAACAGGCTGTGGAACAGTGTGGCTGGCAGGAAAAGGGTTAGAAGCTCTCCTTTAGCAGATACTCTTTCATCACCTGCCCGTCTTTATTGCGTGGAGCCCAGTCCTGGGGGCTAGGCTCACCTCGGGTTAATTACCCCATTAGAGAGGAAATCCAGGGCATATAAATGAAAGCACATGGAGTGAGCTACTCTCTATTGGAGGCTGCATTACTCCTGGAATGAGGGAGCGACACCGGTACTGAGATGCTCTTTGTTTACTGAGCTGTGGCGCTAGGGCCAGTGGGTTGGTCCTCTGAAGCCCTTGGCCTCAGTTTGCTTTGCCCTCTCCCAGGCCAGATAACCTTTTTATCTTTCTAAAATGTCTTGTCTCCGCAGGTTCCAGTCTAATGATTGCTTGCTTTCCAAAGCGCTGTCAGCAGAGCTGCCTGCTTCTGTGCCAGGCGGCTCAAAGACTGGCTGAGGTTAGCAAACACAAGTCCTTTTATGGCCCTGATACAGGAAAGAGAACTGCAGTCTGTTTCCTAAAAGGGGAGATAAGAGGAGCTGGTGTCTTTGGCTATGACAATTTGAAGAACTCTGAATAGTGGCCTCTCTGCTGCATTCATCTCTTTCTTGTCAAATCCTACATGGTTTGGGTTTGGATTTAAAAATCTCTTTCCAGCTCTCTAGGGAGAGCCTTGGGGGCTCCGGCAGCAGGTTAGCTCTCTGAGACCAGGATCAAATACTTGCCAGGAGGTGAGTGGCAGACAGATGTTTATGCAACAAATCATTAGGCTTTCTGAACACTGGCTTTCCGCTTCCGTCCCCCATCACACACAGCCTAGGGGTCGGATTCTGATGTTGCTTGCATGGGTGAAACGCCACTGGTTTGAGTGGAGTTGCTCTTGGATTATACTGGTATAAGGGAGAGGAGACGTAGGGCCTAGAAATCTCCAGCAGCTCACCCTATGTTCTGCCTCTAAGAGGACTTCACAACACATGGCCACACTGCAGGGGAAGGATGCCAGGCAGCAGCATGTGCCAGGCTGGAACAAGCTGATCTTTACCTGTTGAACCTTCATGTTATGCTTCTCATGTAGCAAACTATTAGGGTGGCTGCTAGGAGAATATTCAGTCGGACCTGGGGGCTTCAGGAGGGAGGTGTGTAAGTCTTCTAAGTGCCCTAATATGAAAAGGCTTTAGAGCCACTCAGACAATCTAGATAGACTGAGGCAGCCATTTGTCTGACCTCAGCCTAAACAGAGCACGAGTAGAGACCTGCTGCTCAGACAGTCTGCTCTAATGAGACTACGACAAAGCTTCGCCCCTGTACAAAGTGGAGCCTCCCCAAATAACCTCATTCTTGACTCTGGAGAAAGGAAACCTCTCTAAGCTCCAAAAGGACACTTTTCAGATGTCTGGCTTGTGTCCACCAATATTAGCCTCGGCAAGGGTCTCTAATTGAGCATGCTGCATGGGCTCACACCACGTAGAACAGAGACGGGTGGTGCCTTGCTTGTGCCCAAGTCTTGTTTCGCTGAAGGCGTTTCTTTCAAATAAAGACGCTCAGGGGTTTTGTCAAGGCCTCGCCCAGCAATTTAACGTAGGTATGGTTTTGCTCTTTCTTTTATCTCTCATCTTTATGTTCAGGTCAAAGGTCCCTTATCTTGAAACTGAATAAGAGCCGATTACGATGTTGTGCAAGTTATGATGTCAGAGGGGAAAGGTGCCTTATGAAAGAATGAAGTACTGTTTATTAAGCAAAAATATCTGACAGCTGACCATTGGGGCAGAAGGTGATAATGATTCAGCAACTGGAGGGCAGAGACTTTGATGTGAATGCTCTGTCCCTATCTCCCCTTCTTTGCTGAGACCAGTTCTGTTTAACATGCTGATTCTCATCAGGGATCCCAGATGGTGCCTCTTGGCATTTCTGTGATGAGAGCAGTCACCTAGGATTGATTAGAGATTGGTGAAAAGCAGCTATGAAAAACTGCAGGGATGAGAACCTTGCAAGTGAATAGGGAAACAATTTAAAAACATCACTCCAGAAATGATCTCCAAGGTGTTTGAGGAATTTCAATGTCATCAAATTGTCTCCTAAGGACAATGGCAAGAAAACATCCCTAATGTGTTGACAAATATTTTCCTTTGGGAGAAAGGGAAAGTAGAGGGGACCAACTTGCACATCCTGTTTCAATGTAACCTGGAGATCTTAGATTTAGAGAGATGGCAAAGCCAAGCAGTTTAATTTCATATTAATGTTTATGGTGGAGGAAGAAGGGTATTTTCTGCAGGGTATTTTCTTTGCTAGTTGATGATGACAAGGAAAATTATGTTTCTGTGTTGATTTTTGTGGATTTTAAGATTCGCTAATGTCTTATTCAGTGTCAATCAACCCTATTTCTTTACCCACACGAAAATATTTAGTTACCTAGAGGTTGCTATGTGTGGTTCAAAACAACCACTCCATGCATCACTTAAAAATCTCAGAACTAGAAATTCAATTTAAGGTTGGGTTGAGATTGAGTTATGTAACTTTAACTCCTTATAGGCATATGCACAGGCCAGTAAACAGAGCGATTATCACTGACCAGAATCCATTCTGCCTCTGTGACAACACACTAACAATAACCACAGACTAACTCAGCCTGCTGTAGAAACAACACAACTGTTCCAGATCTACATGAAAACGTCCAAACCTTAATGTCAATGCAGAAGTGTTACAAAATCTGGCCTTTTAAACAACCATACATATCTCTCACTGTGCTCCTGTAACAACTTGGGACTGTAGAAATATGCTACAGCCAGCAAATCTCCCCCCTGAGCAAAATAATTCCATGACCCCTCAATTAGACACATCACTGGAGCTGAAGTGAGCGTATGGACTATGTCTCTGGATTAAAACACACGGTGTTAGTTTTGTTCCAAAGCTGAGATTCATTATATCAGAGGTATGCGCATATGAGCTAATATATAGAAAAGGAACTCTGTACAACAAATCACAGTGTAAATTCTCCACCCAGCAAGTATCCGCCATGTTTAATATAAAGGCATATAAAGGACTAACAAACATTCAGGGGTAGAGCTTAAGTTGTCTTAGTGCTGTTTCTTTTGCAAATTTAAGGCTGGAACAACCTTGCCTGTGTAGTTATGACCAGCTTGTCCATCATGTAGACTTTAAACAGTCAGTACACCTGGACTGAGTTTGGTTGATACAGGTAATAGTGTTGTTGTAATATACGTAGACGTCTGTAGGATGTTTGACTTGGTACTGCACAACATTTTGATTTAAAAAAAACTAGAAAGATATAAATTAACGTGGCACACATTAAATGGAGTCATAACTGGCTAACTGATAAGTCTCAAAATGGAATTAAATGGGGAATCATTGAATGGGTGTGTTGCTAGTGGGATCCTTCAGGGATCAGTTGCTGGCCTATGCTATGTAACAGTTTTGTTAATGACCTGGGAGAAAACACACAAAACCAACACCGATAAAGTTTGCAGATGACATGCAAATTGGGGGAGTGGTAAATGAAAAGGATAAGTTACTGATACAGAGCAGTTTGGATCACTTGGTACTGGGTGCAAGCAAACAATAGGCCTTTGAATATGGCAAAATGTAAACCTATACATCTAGGAATGAAGAATGTAGCCCCTACTTATAGGATGGGGAATTCTATCCTGGGAAGCTGTGACTCTGAAAAAGATCTAGTGATCATGGTGGATAATCAGCTGAACATGAGCTTCCAAAGTGACGCTGTGGCCAAAAGGGCTAATGCAATCCTTGGATGCATAAACAAAAAAAAATCTCAAGTAGGAGTAGAGAGGTTATTTTACCTCTGAATTTGGTACTGTTGTGATTGCTACTGGCAATACTGTGTCCAGTTCTTGTGCCCACAGTCCAGGAAAGGGTGTTGATAAATTGGAGAGGTTTCAGAGAAGAGCCACAAGAATGATTAAAGGATTAGAAAACATGTCTTATAGTGATAGATTGAGCTCCTTGAGTCTGTCTTCTCAATGAGAAGGTTAGGGGGTGACATGATTACAGTCTATAAGTAACTACATGGGGAACAAATATTTAATAATGGGGTCTTCAATCTAGCATAAAAAGGTATAATGCAACCCAGTGGCTGGAAGTTGAAGCCAGACAAATTCACACGGGAAATAAAGGTGTACATTTTAACAGTGTAACTAACCAATGGAAAAATTTATCAAGGGTCGTGTGATCACTGACATTCTTTAACTCAAGATTGGATGTTTTTCTAAAGATCTGCTCGAGGAATTATTGTGGGGAAGTTCTCTGGCCTGTGTAATACAGGAGCTCAGCCTAGATGTTCACAATGGTCCCTTCTGGCTTTGGAATCTAATGACCACAGGCACCAGACTGGATACTGAGGGTCATCAGTGCTCTCACCCACTACTTCTCATCCTTCTCAACCTGCAACATGTTAGTTTCTTATGGGTCAAAATGTGGGTCTCCATTACCTACCTTCCAAAAGTTTCCGTTGTCTCAGCCTGCTCTGTGGATCTCTTGCAACCTGCCCCCACCTCTGAAATTATTCTTATATTAGAATCGATAAGGGTAACAAATGGGAAGCTTTAGCACTTCTGATGTATTGTAGAGCGTGAGGCATATATCGGAAGTTAAAATCCTATCCTATGTAGCTTAAGGTCTTCAAAAGGATTTACATACCTTGCGGGGGACTTCTGTGTATCGCCGAGGCTAAAAAAATAGATCATCATATTTCAGTATTAATAAGCTAATATAAATGTTTAGTAGAACTTCAGGCTGGGTTTTTTTCCTACCTTTGGTGGTGATTTCTCTCAGGAAAGGAATAACACCTTTATTTTAGGAAACATAGAACCTTATCGGGAATTACTTGTTTGTTGTTGTAGTTAAGTCAAACTATTTTAGTGTTTCAATGTAATACAGCCAGCACATTTTTTATAGTGGCTCATGCCCTGAGGCAGGAAAATATGGGCCATGGGTAGGAAAAGGTCTGGCTGGCTGAGGGATTGATAATGAGATTTCTGGAGTCTTTAATAACAGACATGATTTTAACCAGCCATCTACCTAATAATTAAAGGTCAAAAGTTAACATCTGATGGCATTAACTGGCACCCCTGGAAGGCTGAGCAAGGAGGCAAAGAAGTGAAGTGCTCATGTTCCCAGAGGAAGGAAGGTCCCAGGGTTAGGGCACTATGACTTGGGACAGCTGGTTCAAGTCCCTGTTCTGTCACTATGGGCAAGTCACTTAGTCTTGCTCTGCCTCAATTCTCAGTCTGTTTTTTTTTTAATGATAATACTTCCCTACCTTGCAGGGCTGTGAGAATAAAGGCACTAAAGACTTGAGTGGTTCAGATACCATGGTAATGAGGGCCATATATGTACCTAAGAAGGCTCTGAACGCTTTCCTCCATAGGAGAGGTCCCTCTTAATCAGAAGTCAGACATAGTGATGTAGCATGGGAAGGCTACTGTTTTTGTCTTGGTTCCATTTATAAATGAGGACTTTGGCTCAGTATGGTATTTTTCATGAGCACTAAATAAAGATTAAAAGGGGTGGGGTTTTGATTTTTCAGTCAATGAATAACTACTGTCCTCCTGACGTGGTTAATTGAAAAGTAACTAGATGGAGGGAACTCGGCTTCAATCGTCAAGGGAATGCAAACATCAAATAATGAGGAATTCCTCAGAGTGCTTTTCAAGAGAAATATAATTACCGGTAATTGTTGCTAGTGCTAAGGAGATACTTTGGCACTTGGAAGAGCAGTTACTGCTGATTGGGAAATTGCATGAAAGGACAGGAGCTAATAAAGGTTTACAAACACTTGTGAGAGCTAAGGGGGAATTAGAGAGGCTCTATAGCAGATGATCACCTGGGACCTACAGGTGGCAAAGCTCTGTCTGTGGGATTGCTTATGGGCAAGGAAACAGCAGATTTGCCCTCCATTCCTCCCTTGAATGCTGGTAAGTACATGATCCGCCATATTGGATACAGAGACTGACCAGAAGGCCAGTCCTCTCATTTAACTAAGCATAGAGCTGGTCAAAATCTTCTGACCCAATAGAGGAGAAAGCTTTTGAACATCTGGCTTCATCACAATTTTCCAAATATGTTGTTTTGATAAATGCTTTTGACTTTCCAATTCGGGAAAATCAAAATCAAAATTAGTTTTGAATCAACATTTAAAAATGTAATTTTGGTTTTTGGAAACTGAAACTTTGATTTTTATACTTCCAGCCTTTAGATTTTTGGGGGGCCACCCGAGGGGAAAAGTTGGCAAATAGTACATGTGAAAAGTGGATTTTCCCACCTTCTCTCATCTTTTTTCCTTTAGAAGTAACTGACGTGTGTGTGTGTGTGTGTGTGTGTGTGTGTGTGTGTGTGTGTGTGTAGGGGGGGAATTTATATTAAAGAACTAATTTTGCATTCTACGTCAAAGCAAAAACAAATCAGTTAGATTTGAAACTAAAATTCATGCTGGAAAACCCAAAGTTTTTGTTGGAAAACTTCAAATGATTCTTTTTAGATGGAATTTTCTGGAAGTGAGGGGGAGAAAGGGCTGGTTTCCAGCCATCTTAAGCTTTCTCTGAACTTCACAATGTGGAGAGAACTTGAGGATAATGGATGCAGTCTTTGGAAGGCTTAATCTTCCCATGGCGGGGCTGCAAACCCCTGTCTGCCAAAGCACTCTGAATGAGCTGTGCACACAGACTGTAACCTACTGCTCCTGACGCTGTCACAGCCAGTTAGCCATGCTTTTTTTCAGCTGAACAGTATCATGTTCTCGTCAAAATGTATCAAGGGGGGCCAGTGGTAGGTTCTCTCTTTTTGGGTTTAGTGCTCCACTAGCTGCCCTACATAAGGAGCTTCGCTCAGACCTACACTTCTCCAGTATATCTGCAAAGACATTGGCCTATGTTCAAGCCCCACACTCAAGACTGGAAGAGATGAGTGACACTGTTCAGGGCAACTGCACCTGTTTTCCCTTCCAAGTTCCTGGGTGGATACCTTTGTCCCTCCCTCCTGAGCGGGGTTTCTCTGGGCTGCACCGTGCCCTGCCTACGCTGTAAGTTCCCCAACAAACCAGACTGCCGAAACAGGCTGGAGCCTGTGCTTTGCTTTCCTCTCAGCGGCTATAAACAGCATAGTTGCCCACACTCATAAGTTACCACAAAGCCCTCTTTAAGCAAACACATTTATTCTTAAGGTGAAAGCATTATAGAGAAAACAATGTAAAAACATCATAGTTCCTGTACACATGCTAAAAGCTTACTACCACTCAGGCTTATGGGCCTCAGTAGGCCAAAGTCCTCTCCAGCTTCCTAGGAAGGCTTGGGGCTCCCTTCTTGGATGGGAGGGTCTGTCCATTTGCTGGATCAGAACAAAAGTCCTGAGTCAATTTAAATTCAAGCTGTTTATCCAAAAGGCTATTGGTCTCTGGAGAGTCCAGTTTGAACCAGTATATGAGAGCCTCCCCTGGAGGGGTGGCACTTCTCTGGAGTGTTACAACCTGTGTCAATTTGCCTAATCACCCCCTACTGTTCTTAGTTCCTGGGGGACATGTGGGGTCACCTCCCCCATGGAATTGCATACAATCCCTGGCCCACAATGATATGTAAAGTTAATACAGTAAGTTCTCCCAAAGATAGTCCTGGAAATGGCCAGATCTGTCACAATGTAAAAAATGCTAACAGAACTTAGGCTGTATTAGAGGGAGACAGTCAGCAGGCTGTGAAGCGTATGATGTCTGTTGTTCACTCAGTTTATCTGAGCTCTAAAGAACTCCCCTTAGATTTCTTTCACTGTGAAGAAGGGTTGTAAGGTTGGTAGTTGTGTTCAGAAATGGTTTGATTTCAACTGTGTACCCATATTGAACTGACTGAAATGCCTGAATATTAGGCCAAAGACACCTTC
The DNA here is from genome assembly GCF_016161935.1 of Mauremys reevesii. Taxonomy (NCBI): domain Eukaryota; kingdom Metazoa; phylum Chordata; order Testudines; family Geoemydidae; genus Mauremys; species Mauremys reevesii. Next base: position 20,169,016 of record NC_052640.1, on the reverse strand, counting down.
TGATAAACTCTGGTTATGTAAACCTTATCTGTTACTTTTAAGGAAAACTAGTATGTGTGGGAGAACAGACATATGGTCTCCTCGACATCCTTAAACATTCCAAAAGCTTCAAGAAGAGGGGAAAAAAGACCAAGTACACTCTCTCTCCTTCCTTTCTCTGCTTAGATTTCTACTTTGACACTTTGGATAGCTCTGCTATCAAGTTGATGCACTCTGGAAGTTATCTGAAATCAAATTGGGGAAGAAAACTTTCCTAAACTTGAAGGCAGGATGGGAAAAATTTTCCTCAGATTAAAGCTAACAGCAAAAAGAATGAAGTATAAACTTTAAACTTCACGATTAATGAAACTTTGAGAAAATAATCCCCAAATTTACTGAGACTGTTCATTGTTTCACAAACAATTAGCAGAGAACCAAACTAAAAACTTCAGAGATAATTTTGTTAGTATTATACACTTATAATGCCAAGTAAAAATTAAAACATTCCAGGAAAGAATCGCAACTACATGGGAAAACTAACTTTTCTGAATCGTGGCTGCCACCTATTGGATGGGTAAAAGAGTGCAATGACACCAGACCTGCCAAAATGATGGATTCACCTGTAACCTGGAGATGGGACGTCATCAAATTTTGGGGATGACCAATTAAAAGGCACAAAATCATGACAATGATCTTTCTGGGGGATGGTTCAACTCATCAGTCCATCTGAATGGAAGAAGGATACATAAAAGATGCACCACCACCAAGTGAGTAGAAGCAGCCTCATTTGAAGATCAACAGATCCTGAGTGCAGAGTTGTCTTGATCTGACCTAGAGAGAGTGGCTACCCACTTCAAGCAAGGAATGATCAGTCATTTGAGTTTCTTTAAATGAGTCCTTCATAGACAAAAACCTTTGGGTTTGGGTTCTGGGCCCAAAATTCCAACTATAAGCCCAGCTTTGGAAAGAGGAAGCTTTCCTGAAGATCAGAGACACCCAGAAGATGCCACTACTACTAGAGAAAACTCCAAAGACAGCTGATTTAAGGCTGAGACTATCCTAATCCGCTTAAAGGGTGGGGGGACTGGGAAATCAATATTTATTGCTAAAATATTCCATAGGGAAATTCTGCATTTCAAAGGTAACACAGAACTTGGCCTTGGAGAGCAATCATTTTGGTTTCCTAGATAATTAAATGAATTGGAATTCAGATCTTTGTTCCATAAATCCCGATTCCTGTGCTGATGGGACTTACATTTGGGCATATACAACTTTACAACTTCCAGAGATAATACTGAGCTCATGACTTCAAATAGTAGAAGGAAAACCCACACTAGGAACAAAAAAGATACTGCATTGAATTAGATTTTGATTTTGCATTTGATATTGCAAAGTATCTCTAAAGGACACTGAACGCGATGGCTGCAGCAGCAATGGAGAGCAAATTTCCTGTTTCGGAGGCACAAGGTACCACAGTTACGTCTACTAAAGATTGTGTAGTTTGTGTAATAACACCCCTGGAGAAGTTGTCTGTAGGGACTAATCTTGGGAACTGCATAGCTAAAAGCATAAGCCTCTATGAGCTAAAAGATCAACCAAATCTGTCAGCTCAGAAGCAGTAGCAGGCTCAAAAGCCACTAAGCATGATCTAGCACTAGAGATGGACAAAGAACCAGACTAACACGGCTACCCCTCTGATACTAAAGACCATAGTGAGTCAGTAGAGGTTTTGCTAGGTTAACTCTTAGCAAAACCACTAGAAGCAAGTGTGTGTGAATAGAGACTAAACAGACTGAACCCTAAACAATAATCAAAAGAAACAAAATCTTGAATGTTTTCTGCACAAAAGAAGTGGAACTAACACCTGAAATCACGGTCATCTGAACTTGCCGCGGATGTGGTCAATATATTCTCTGCCTTTCCTGCGATGTTCTTCGTTTTCTTTTTCCCAGTGCTAGAAGGTGTCCTGTGGAGCAAATAGCCACAGTTTAATGGGCTATACAGAAGTGATGAGTTGGGATGTTATTGCACACAGAGTGTGCCCGCTGGCCCTGACCCTACTAACAGCTGGAAGACGGTTTGGGAGAATGCAGAATTAGACCACAGCATCTAAGGATATAAACAATGGCTAACTAGGCTTGACTACAACACTCTAGTGATGATCAGGGGTTCCCAGGCTGACAGAATCATTTGTTTTCTCTGTTACATAGAGGTAAAGTGAGTTCACTGGCTGACATGTGAGCGAGGAAATGATGGTTTATTTAGCTTAATGGCTAAATAACTACTGCAAACCTGCCTTTAAGAGGGAGAATGAAAAGAATTCATATGCCAGTCATGAATATAATCTGGTACCCTAGCAGTTTATTGGCAAATCCTGTAACGCAAGTACAGAGATGTATGGGAAAAGGCACTGACAACCACAACTGAGGGAATGGTCCCTGGGTAACAGGGGAACCTACTCTAACTGGTAGGCCAAAGGCAGCGTGCTGCTTTGGCAAGTGATGGGATCTGGCTGTGCCCTCTTCCTATGAGCAGCACTGATGTCTTTGGAGGAGATGATCTAGATATCTTTTTGCCTGCGAGTTTTTGGTTAATGGACAAATGTTGGCTGCTGCTGCTCTGCATTGTGCTAGAAAGCACTGCTAGCTGCGATGATTGAAACACCCATCTAAGCTCTGATAGCCCCACCTTTCTGACAGCTTAGACTTGCAGGGGTAGTCAATAGGCGGACCGTGGGCCAAATCCGGACCACCAGATGCTTTTGGACAGACCGCAACATCTTTTTATTTACTTCTTATTACCAGTATTGTTGTTGGTTTTGTATTATTTTTCGCTGGAGTCTGGACCTTGACCAAGAAATTTGGACCTTGACAAAAAATAATTGATTCCCCCTGGTTCCTAATCTGGAATTCCTTGTCTCTAGGGCCACAGTGACCCGAGACCTTAAATTATGTGCATTTGGAAATTCCGGCCTCCAGGGGGAAATACCAAATTCTGACATGCTCTGAAGCAGGGATGTGTGTATGTGTGACTCTCTCAACTCTTCTGGGTGGTCCTCCAGAACCATCCTAATGTCCCGCCTTCTGTTCTCCTCATCCTGCTCCAGTTCTCAGGGCAATGCAACCTTCCTTCTGGCACAGAGGGGGCTGGTGTTGCCTCCTGTCAGAGCCACTCATTGCTGTTCTTTCACATGGCCAGAAGGGAGCATCATGAGACCCACTTCCAGCCCCTGCTTCATCCGGCACAGCAGGCTGAACTTGAATCCCCCTGCCTGGCAGTAATTAGGCTGTTGTTCTGGGGTTTGAAATTAAGCTTCTGTATGTTTAAGACTGTTAAAGTTGTGACACCAATTAATGCAGCTCACTGGTAAAGTTGCTCATCCAACTGTAACTCCGTTGCTTGCTGTTCTTCCCCTACATCAAGTCAGACTTGGCTTTGAATTTCCTGCCTCACATTGGACACGGTCACAAGCCTAATGTCGGAGAAGGAATTGTAGTGCCTTTAATTACTTTATAGCCCCTCTGTCTCGGTCTCCTGCTGCCGAGAAGCGCTGTCTGACTGAAATACTAACAAAGCTTCCCTGGAGCTGGATTTGGCGAGAGGTTTCAGAGGTTAAAACCACTTGCAGAAGACAGGTTTCAGAGTAGCAGCCGTCTTAGTCTGTATCCGCAAAAAAAACAGGAGTACTTGTGGCACCTTAAAGACTAACAAATTTATTAATAAATTTATAAATTTGTTAGTCTTTAAGGTGCCACAAGTACTCCTGTTTTTTTTTGCAGAACACAGCTTGCTAGAGAGTTCCAGCACTCGCTGCTTCAGATGGCAGTGCGCAGTAATTGTTCTGACTAGTCCCACCAATAAATCCTTGGAGAAAAGAGCCAGCTTCAGCAGGGAAAAACTAGGCTGTTCACTTAACACACCTGTCTATGCCACCTAGCCAGAGGCATCAGGTAAGTACTGAAATGTTGGTCATAAGATTGGCCAGTACCTCTTAAACTTCATGCAGCAACATTCACAGGCTTCCTTCCTATCTTCAAAACTGAAATGTAGTGGCTCTTGTGTATAGGATGGATGTTGCCCTCTAGTGGCAGGACCTACAGTAGGCTAGGGAACCTAGTTGCTTTCCTTTAACTCCGGCAGTAAAGACCTAGTGTGTTCTTGGCTCTGGTTCTAGTCCCGGCTCTGCTCAGGATTGCCTGCTTTTCCTGTAGCTCAGTCCTCCAGCTTCCTACAGGGACCAAGCTTTCGCTTGCTCTCTTCCCTGACATGATCCATCTCACGCAGCTGCATTTCATCGAGATGCCTTCTCTTTCTTCTGCCTGTAGGTCCATGTCTATTCAATGTCCTGGTTGGCCATTCCAAGTGCATGATTTTTCTTCCAGCTTCCTCAGGACTTTGGCATGGATTATACTAGTTAGAAACAGAGACATACCTCTTAGGTCACAGGAGTCGCTGCGAGGCTGGGGCCTAGTCTCCTGACAGATGACGCATTGGATGCTCCACTTATTCTAAGCCCAAAGGACACTTGGGAGCTGAATTGTGAGCTGAGAGTTAAGATGAAACACTGACTATGACTCTTGAACACGGAGCCCAGCTCTCTGGTAGGCACGGCCCTGAGGATGGGGCCTTACAGAGCTGCACTGTCCCAGTGGGAGCATAGGGGGTGCTGGCTCCAGGAGGTGCTCCCTCCCAGGTATACAGGCTGGGGCACTGACACAGCCATTCTCTGTGTCTTTCCAGTTGTGCTGAGCTAGGGCATTGGAGGTCATGTCCTGGTCTTAGCCTTACTCTCTTCGGGGTGGCTGTCATCTACAGGGGGACTGGCCGGACTTGACTCCCATGTATGGGGCTCAAGGGGTCAGAGGCTTTGTACACTGTGTGCCGTCACCCAGCAGCTGGGCCCAATCTGGCCCTTACTGGTCTGGAATGATGCCCATTACTATGGTACTGGGGTAACTTGCACTGATTATAAACAGTGAGAAACAAGAGGTCTGACACTGTGCCCCACTGCAGCTGGCCAGACCCAGGACAGTCAGGCCACAGAGCGCTGCTTCCAATGATCCAGAAGCTTATGGCTTCAGGCTCCAGCCTGGGACTAGTGATCCTGCCTTGTGCTGCAGGGGTAGAGGGGTCGTCCTTCAGATGAGCCACAGAAAAGAGACGCCTCCTGCCTGGTGACAGATCCTGCCGCACTTTCTGTAACAGGCCGAGGACAGAGTCAGTCCAAACTCGCAGCCAATAAACTGCCTTTAAGATCCAAGGCTGAGGGAGCTATTGTTGGAGACATAATGGCTGCTCTGTTTCCATGCACAGTAACTGTATGACAAGTATGCCACTGATTTTAGAAAGGTCTAGTGTAAAGCAGGCTCGGAACCTGTGCGGAGAGTCTTCACCCTTTCCCCATCAGCTGCCTGTGACTGTCTTTAAGATTCACATGCGTAAAGGCACAGGCAGTAGAGTAGTTTTGTAATGAGCTACGAGACTTAGAAAGCTTTCCGTGCCTGGATGGGAGGAGCAATGCAATGGCTACTAATAGACAGAGGGCCAGAATGGCGCACTGACCTCTGTTCAGCTGGAGTGATGGGGGGGGGGGGTTCAGCTAATCTCCTCCCTGATGGGCCAACTTACCCATTCTGCTTCCATCCTGGCTGGCCTGCTCCCTCCAGTGAGCTCTGCACGGGCTCCCCCCACAGCTCGCTGGTACTGCACGTGCCTCTGCCACAGGGCAGCGAGAGCCAGTCTGACCTGGCTGGAAATCACATCCTGCCTTGGGACTGTTACATCACTGGAGAGGGTCAGTCCTGTCTGCTCGTCACACCATGTCTCTGCCTGCTTTCTCTCTGCACACAGCAGATGCTTTGGTAAGGTACCTGGGTAGCGTGACTATTGCACTAAGTGTGCTGGCTGTATGACGTCTGTAACTAACCTGTACTGCTCAGGGGAGGGGGGATCATAAGCAATTAAAAGAAGATGCATTTATTTTCTTACTTCCAGTGCAGCTGTTTCTGGGGAAAAGAGGCCCTGACTACTGGGAAAGCAGATGGCTTCTGTTGCACCTAGGAATGGGATAAAAGACACCTTCTGAGTACTCTGCGTTTTGTACCGCTTAGAGTGGGGTGTGCCCATATTTGTATGTTGCCTCTGGAACATATCGTAGTGCTCCTAGTGTCACTACTGAAGATGTGTATAACGCAGGTCTATGGCTACCCCATGACCTTGCACAGAGGGAGGGCAGCTGTTGATTCCGTGGGTACCTTAACTCTTCCATAAGCGACAATAGCTGGGGATAGTTAAAGTGTAATTGTATCTTTGAATTGCTTTGATTCTAGAACAAGGGTGGGCAACCTTTCAGAAGTGGGGTGCCGAGTCTTCATTTATTCACTCTAATTTAAGGTTTCGCGTGCCAGTAATACATTTTAACGTTTTTAGAAGGTCTCTTTCTATAAGTCTATATAATATATAATTCAACTATTGTTGTATGTAAAGTAAATAAGGTTTTTAAAATGTTTAAGAAGCTTCATTTAAAATTAAATTAAAATGCAGAGCCCCCCCAGACTGGTGGCCAGGACCCGGGCAGTGTGAGTGCCCCTGACAATCAGCTCGCGTGCCGCCTTCGGCACCTGTGCCATAGGTTGCCTACCCCTGTTCTAGAATTTGAAAACACAGCATTTCTCCTGTGAAGTCCATTGCCAGACATTTAGAATTTATTTCAGCTTAAATCAAGTTCTGTACCTGGGGCTTTTCCTGATCGTGCTACCTCTGCTCTATGTGGAACTACTTACTTGCTACAACGTAACATAATCTATCCTAGATGCTCACTGTGTTAATTACTATATCTTGGCCTGCTCCATTTGAAGAAGTATGGGGCAGCTCTTGCAAAACTGTTTGCTGGCTTAAAATCTTAGCCAAAGAAGCTGGGTTTGAAGGTCTCTGTGCTTATAAACTGGAACAATGGTGATGCTATATTCATAATAAATAGAATGATCAGGGCTGAGGGAATGGGGGCAGAAAGTGTTGCACAGAGTAGGCCTGTTAACAGACCAGGAGGGAGAATTCTGTAATCGTTCTAAAATGATAGAATCCCTGGTCTGCTGCTTGTAGTCGATGTTCCGCATGAAAACTCCAAGGCTCTTCGAGGGACACAATGAAGTAGTGATGGTATCAATACAATATACCTGTGAATGAAAAATAAATCTAGGGTAGGGAATACTTGGAAGTGCTGCACATCAGTAGGGCCAGGGATGTTAGCTAATTGATTTACTGAGCTACTAGCAATTACTTTTGAAAAGCCATGGAGACCTGGTTTAAAAACAAGGTCGGGGGGTGGGAGGGAGGGATAATGAGATGTACAGACTTTCTGTGAGGGGAAAGGAGGAAAAAAGAGCAATCCTGGTAACTGCCATCCAGTAAATCTAACTTCGGTCTCTAGTAAAATTTTTGGCTCAGATGTTGCGAGAGGAAATGCTTGTTTCCATTATTCCCCGGGCGCTCTCAGGAGCAGAAAGCTGCAGGCCACCAGCCCACGCCAGACAGCGATGAGCTTTTTTAATGTTGATCAAGTTACAAACTGTTGAATGAAGGGCACTCGGGGATGTTACAGAGCTGGAGTCTGGCACAGCATTTGATAGGGCTCCTCCAAGTTAACTGAGACAGATTGCATCTGAGCACTGTCCCGCTGACGCTGGGGACTCTTACTCTCACGGGACTGCAAGAACAGGCGTGCCCAATGACTTCGTTATGCTTTTTGGCATGGGGGTGAGGTTTGAAAGTCAAAAGGGGTAATTAGGCACCCAGGTCCTAACTAAGGCAATGAGAGTTGGGTGCCCATCTGCCCTGGGGGCCTTTGAAAAGCTCCTCACTATCTACCTCCCTTCCAGACGGAGTAGGCCGAGTCTCTAATTTCTCTGAATGGAATGCGCCTTTGGTCTCCTTCAGTTGCTCTTCCCCGAACCTCCCCTGCTTCAATAGGGAGTCGAGAGAGGAGACAACTGGTGAGAAACCAGAGTGTGAAACTGGATAGGTGGACATTCATTTCCAGTGAATTTGAAATGGGCTGGTGGAAGCAGCCCTCTCGATACCGTGTTCAACGATCACCTGTAGACCCCATGGGGATTGCCTGCTCACAGTGTCTCTCTCCACAGAAAGATGAAGAAGCGCTATTTGGTGGTTGGGATTCTGACTGGCTTCCTGGTGGGCCTGGTCCTTTTCTTGGGGTTTTTCTTTGGACTGCGCTCAGCCCCGCTGCCCCCAGCGCAGGATGGACGTCTCTACAAGAAAGCAGCGGTAGCCACGGATGCTGGGCCATGCTCAATAATTGGAAGGTATCTCTCTTTTTACTCATGTCCGTACGTTCTCTTAGCTATTGTAACAAAGTCAAGGATCGATTTGCTTTCACTCAGGAGCTGCTTTGTAATCTGTCATTAAGGTCAGGATAGCAAAACTGAGGAGTCTTGCTATGCTTGGTTTTCTTCCCCATGCCTGAGAAACATGGATGCTGACAATCTAAGCTATGTACATTGGGTCCACAGGGATGGGAACCACTTACATGACTGAAATAAACTTTTCAAGACACTTTTAAAATCCATTTCAGTGGCCAATTCCCACTTTAAATTTAAATGGGAACTGGATATCTAAATGCCATAAGCAGCTCTAGAAAACCTCAGCAGGGTTTTCAAGCTGATCTTAATGCAGATCTCTCCAGCCCACACCAGCAGGAGATGCTGCTTTTTAAAAATTACTCCGTAAGATGGGGGACACTCAAGAGTAGATGATGCTACCAAGGGAGAGCTCAGTCTTCTGCAGGCTTCTCTGTGAAACTGAACCAGGTTGCATCTTTGTCGTCTTGAATAAAATGCTGAGAAGGCGACTGGATACTGCTTCCCTACTGCCTCTGTGCTGAAGCAGGCAACCCCTTGAGAGCCCGTGAGCGGGAGGAGGGAGTGGCGGCTGTGATGGGACACTAAAACAGGCTTATAATATTCAGCCACTAGGTGATGCCATGTGTAACATCCCTAATCCACAAAGAGGGCAGCACGTTAAAGTATCTCTTAGTCTGAGAACACCTCTCTTGTCTCGTTCTATGGTGGATGCTCCGTAGCCAATCCAAATCTGGTACGAAAACCTGACTTGTCTGTAGCAGCCCTGCGATCTACCCTGTACAAGGAGGTCCTGAAAGTGCTGGAGAAGAGGCTCCCGTGCTGTCGGTTGCTGGACGATAATTTTGTTCTTTTTGGCCTGTGCAGGGATATCCTTCAGCAAGGAGGATCTGCAGTGGATGCGGCAATTGCAGCTCTGCTCTGTGTGGGCCTCATGAATCCTCACAGTATGGGAATTGGAGGGGGTCTCTTCCTCACCATCTACACCCACACAGGTAAGAGGGTCAGTCGTAAATGATGGGCAGCATTACCCTTGAGACACGGCTCTGTCTAAAGCAAAGTTATTAATTCTATCCTAGCACAGGGCGGGTGACATCGTACCCTACCAACGCAGGTGGGGTGGCCTCAGGCATCCCAGCCACGCAGGAGTTAGTTCTCAGTGCTGTAGGACTCCAGTTCAGAGGTTCAGTACCACAAAGCCAGTGTGTTGTGTGTAGAGCGAAGAGCTGATGCCATCCTTACACCTTGTGTCTTTAAAGGGAAAGTAGAAGTCATTAATGCAAGAGAGGTGGCTCCAAAAAATGCATCCTTGGGCATGTTTGGGAACAACACAGAGCTCTCCCTTAAAGGTAAGGAGATGTCAGATGGTGCTGGCACATTGATTCCAGTAAGTGGATCCTTGGGCTGTTCAAACTTTAGCTACTGTTGCAGAATCTCCTGGGTTCAAAGTACTTCTGACTATTCTGCATCTTGTGGCTAGCGTTGGCCCTACCCAGCCACCTGGGATTCTCACCTTCTCAATTTCCCCAGAAATCTCTTCCCCCTCCTGATGATTGCTGCTGTGTATCTTCACTTGTCCAGGAGGTCAGAATGTACTGTCTCGCCCATGACAGTCAGTCGCAACAGCACCCATTGTCTCGTTCATACAAAGAACAATGTAGAAAATCAATCTTAATACACAACTGTTAAGGGGCCATGTTTTGTATTGCCATGAACAACATAACATCTGCCACTTTCCTCCCCATGCTCTGATAGACAAGAGTCCCTGCTGTTAGATCTCACCAATGCTTCTGTTGCCGTGAGAGCCATCACTCAACTGTCTTATTAATGGTGGCGCCAGTTGGATACCTAGAGGGTCCAGGGGAGAGGCAGAAATTCTCCTGACTGGAAACAGAACCATATCAAAAAGACATGAAGCAGCTAAACCAACTGACTTCCCAGAATGCTTTGAGTGACCTAGGAAAGCAAGTTCTCTTGCTGGGATTCATCTGTATTTGATGGAGGAAGGGAAAAGCCTCTGTGCGGAAAACTGGCATCCAAGGAATACATTACAATTTGTGGAGGTGCAAATAAAAATGGGACTGTCTATACGAGGTGCAAGTTGTTGCACCAAACCATGGATTGAAATCCCATCCGCATGGGTTACTTGTACAATGCCACGTGTCAACACCCAATAGCCATCCCAGTGCAGGTGGATGCAATGAGGCCTGTGGTTCAGCTCTGGTTGTATTTTTGTCCTTTAGTACAGTCTTTCTCCCTGTTTTTGGATTGGAAGCCATAAGCTGCCTCACCAGTTCAGCTAGCTCTAGTGATGCTATCCCACACTGCAGGGTCTCATGTTGGATAAACCCCCCCAACCCCCTCTCTACCAGCGATTGCTTCAAGAGTCCCCGAACACGTACAGGGAGTGACTGGACCAAAACCCCCTCCGTCAAACAGCAGATCGTATGGGTGGACTGAAGTGTTGCAAAGACATGAGATGCGACCAACCGTTTCATGCAGGCTATTCCCATAAAACAGCTTCCTTGCTAAGTGAACATTAGAGCAAGGCAGCATTTTGCAGACTAAACTCTTATTTGCCAAAAAATGCAGTTTTGAGTCAACTGAAATTGTGTTTGAATTCAGCTAAATTCAGCAAATAGCTTCAGCTTTAAAAAAAAAATCTAAATGCTTTGATTTGACACTTCTGAAATGAAACATTTTGACTTTTCTTCTTGAAACAATGTTTTCATTCAGAAATGTAGCTGGATTTACTTAAACAATAAATAAACACACACAAAAAAAACCAACCCCCAAATGTTTTGGATTGAATTATTTGTTCAATATTATTTGTTCAATTTGTTTTATTTTTGTTTTTTCATTTTGGTGAGAAACTCAACTTCCAGTCTGGAACACAACAATTTTTCCCTGATTTCTCTCCCCCCTCCTCTCCCAGTTTGGCCACCGAAGCAAAAAAACAATTGTTTGCTCAGCTCTAGTGAAGACCTGGCCATGGAGGGGTCCCCTTCACTTCTTGTTCTGGAAATGAGTACACGTAAAGACAACTCTGTCTTTGTTCTTGCTTAGTGTTTGTTGCCCAATGGCCTAATGTCTTCCCTGTCTGCTCCAGGGGGCCTGTCCATTGCGGTTCCAGGAGAAATTCGTGGCTATGAAATGGCTCATAAGCGGCATGGCAGGTTGCCATGGAAGCGCCTGTTTCTGCCCAATATCAAGCTGGCGAGAGAAGGGTTCCCAATTGGGAAAGGTCTGGCAGCAGCCATCAAGAATAAAGAGAAGGCGATTGAAAGCAACCCCTCGCTGTGGTAGGTAGCGCTTGGGAGCCTGCATGGGTGCTATTATAACTGCCCCTGCTTGGACTGGCAGCAAGCGTTGAACTCAGGAACTTCAGAACCAGCAGTAGGAGCCTCCGTCATTTGAGCTCAAGGACAAGCCCCGTCCCTGGCTGCTGCGGTAGGTTTGATCTCTGATGTGGACCAGCTACTAGCCTATTGGACACAAAGAGCCACTCTCCACTAGTGTAGGTTACACTGAGCAAGTGGTGAGCGATGAGTTTGTTTTAACTCTGAGGCAGGAGTTCCTTGTGTATGTTGTTCAGCGAGCAGGCCTGGCGTTACTGTCTTGGTACTTGTGTCCGGGGGACCATGTGAATAGCATGTCTTCTAACTGCGCAGTGCTGGTTTTCTCTTGGAAGCCGTTAGCCTGCAAACTGCGCAATTCAAAGCCAAAGGTGTCTATGGTGAAGCTCAATGGCAGAGCTGATTCTCTCACTCTCTTTTCCTTCCCCCCGCAGTGAAGTGTTCTGCAAAGAAGGAACAATCCTACGTGAGGGGGAAGTCATTAAGATGCCCAAACTAGCGAACACCTACGAGACTTTAGCCAATGAGGGAGCAGATGCCTTTTACACAGGGAGCCTGGCGCAGCAAATTGTCAAAGACATCAAGGAGGCAGGTGAGAAACCAGGGGCTTGAGTATCTTTTTTTTTTTATTTTATTTTATATAAAACTAAATACCCCAAATGTCATCAAGAAGAGCTGCAGAAGCTCAGCTTCCATGGATGAAAATCTTTGCTATGATACCAAGTCTTTGATTTAGCAAAACTTCTTATAATGGCCAAAGAAAGTGAAACCCACTAGCAGCTGGCTGAAGTTGAGTCATTGGTTATAAGTCAGTAGTCGTGGGGCTGATGATTTAGAGCAATGCTTCTCAACCTTTCCAGACTACTGTACCCCTTTCAGGAGTCTGATTTGTCTTGCATACCCCAAGTTTCACCTCACTTAAAAATTACTTGCTTACAAAATCAAGCATAAAAATGCAAGTGTCACAGCCACTAGTACTGAAAAATTGCTGACTTTCTCATTTTTACCATATTACTATAAAATAAATAAATTGGAATGTAAATATGGTACTTACATTTCAGTGTATAGTATATAGAGCAGTATAAACTAGTCACTATCTGTATGAAATGTTAGTTTGTACTGAGTTTGCTAGTGCTTTTTATGTAGCCTGTTGTCAAACTAGGCAAATATCTAGATGAGTTGATGTACCCTCTGGTTGAGAACCACTGATTTAGTGTCTTATTGGAGAGAAACAATTTTATTGGGAGAATTTTTGTGTCAGATTAAATTTAATCTTGGGGGGAACAATAAAAAAGTGTAGACTCTTTTTCTGCCAGTAAATAACCTAAATGAAATCTCTGGTCCAAACATCTTTTGCTTTTAGACTCATGGGAAGTACTGACTTCCCATAGCAGATCAGCATCTGCTGTCAAATCTGAGATGCAACCTCTGATAATAGTTTATACATAAAAACATAGGCCTGTACCATGTGAATTTAGACTTTCACAGAATCATAGACTTTAAGGTCAGAAGGGACCATTTTGATCATCTAGTCTGACCTCCTGCACAACGCAGGCCACAGAATCTCACCCACCCACACTTAATCTGGTCTGTCTATGGGAATAGGGCTCTTACCCTCTGTAGGTCACTAAATGATGACAGAAACACAGGGGCGGCTCTAGACATTTCGCCGCCCCAAGCACGGCGGCAGGCTGCGGGGGGCGCTCTGCCGGTCGCCGGTCCCGCGGCTCCGGTGGACCTCCCGCAGGCGTGCCTGCGGAGGGTCCGCTGGTACCGTGGTCCCCGGGTCCCGCAGCTTCGGTGGACCTCCCGCAGGCGTGCCTGCGGAGGGTCCGCTGGTCCCACGGCTCCACCGAAGCTGCGGGACCAGCGGACCCTCTGCAGGCATGCCTGCAGGAGGTCCACCGGAGCCGCGTGCTGCCCTCCCGGTGACCGGCAGAGCGCCCCCCGCGGCATGCCGCCCCAAGCACGCTTGGCGTGCTGGGGCCTGGCGCCGCCCCTGCAGAAGCATAGGCTTAGCTAGTACATTGTACAGAGCTCCGGAATTCACAGAACTGTAGTAACCCACCTATTGTGCTTGTCCTTCCGGAGCAGTGAATTCCTCCAGCTGACTATATACTATGTTTTTTGTTTGTTTGTTTGTTTTTAAGTAATTCCTTCAATTGGTTGTAACTGCTCTGACTTCTAACATCACTGAGTGCCCCCCTTGTTCTTGTATTATGGGATAATGATCCCCAGGGATAGCACTTTTCATCAGTTCTCAAAGCACTTTACACAGCACTTACAAAGTAGGATGGGGAACTTGAAGCACAGAAGGGGTAAGAGGGATGGCTCGGTTTTGACACTGTCAGTACATAGAAGCTGCCAGTCCCTCCTGTCTTATCCTTTCTGTGCTCAGTCTAATCACCTTTATTGCCCTTCTCAGGAGCTCTGTCAGCTTTTACTGTATTTTTCTTAAGATGAAGTGATCAGAACTGGATGCAGCCTCCAGGTGGGCCTGGGCCACCTTTGCACGTCCTGTCCCTTGTCAGCCCCGTCTCTGAACCTCAGAGGTTCAGTTTGGCTTTGGAGGGCCAGGGACAGCTAGTTCACCCATTTTCCTTCAGTTCTGTCCAGGGGCCTGTCAGCTCTTGAGGGAGGGTAGGAGCCTTCACAAGAGTCTGTCTAGCTCACACCATGCTCAGTACTCGGGTGTCTGAACCACCAAAGGCCAGTTTATCAAAAGTGCTTGGCACCCACAACTGGGGCCTGCTCTTCAGAACTGCTCTGCACCCCGCCCCCCTTGTTCTCAGGGGGAGCTGCTGGGCGCTGAGCTTTCTTGAAAATGTGGCTACAGGTTCTAAAGTGCCCTGGGGCTAAAATAAATTAAAATCCCTCACTGTTCCCAGCCTGGGCGTATGGTCCACCTGGCTCGGCTCCCTCAGTAATGCTCTCTGACCCTCTGAGTGCATCCCTTTCAGGGGACGTGATACAGCAGGGGTGAGATTCCCCAGAAGCAGGGAGGATCGAGACAAATAATCCCTGTTGACCACCACTTTCCTTCACCACACTCTGCAAACCCTGCATCAGTTCCTTTCCAGTGAGGCTGGAAACAGACAGCGCCAACCACTCTGCTTGTTGGGGACCATAAAGCGTCTGCATCCACCACCAGCATTTTTCCTCCTTGTAAAACAAGAGGATTCTGTGGCTCGCTCCCTGATGTTACCAGCCTCCCACAATGAGAGAAGTAGATGGCCAGAACCCTGGCTGGTACAAGTCAGTCCAACTTCACCAAAGAGTGATGCAGATTTTTGCCAGCTGGGGATCTGGCCCTGAGTCAGAAAAGAGAGAAACCCATCTCCGTTCACACATCCCCTTATCTCAGTAAATCTGTGGAATCTCACTGGTTAGATCACAATCATGGTGAGGCCACTGCATTCCCACCATTGGCAGCCACAGCAAGGATGGGGAAGGGGGAAGATAGGTTCTTCCTCCTACTGGAGATCATGTAAACCCGCAGCCACCGATGGCTTTTCTCTCTGTTCTAGGGGGCATCGTTTCAATGGAGGACCTAAGAGACTATAGGCCGATCCTGAGTGAAAATCCTTTAAACATCACGATCGGGGAGTTCACCATGTACACACCCAGTGCCCCGCTGAGTGGCCCAGTGCTAGCACTCATCCTCAACATACTGAAAGGTAAGAGCAAGCCTCAGTGAACCACACTGTTACAGGTGATAGCAGCCTGGGGATTCCCAAAGACCGCGCTGTCCAGTTGACTTTCTCTGCCACATCTATCTCGGTAGGTAAACAGCAGCATTCTTAATTAACCTCAGTTCTGAAGTGGCCAGTGATTGAAGGCTGTTAGCAGGACACTTTGAACACCTGGGAATCAGCCCTCGAATTCCATAACGTAGGATATGGCCTCAGCAGATGAAAGAACAGGCTGAAGAATGAAAAGGATTCTCTTGATGGGTGTCCTCTGGTACCCGCATGTGTGGAAATGAAAGGGACAGGGACTTGTAAGTGACCCCACTTTCTGAAATGTGCTTACCTGCCATTCTTGCAAGTAACACGTACGGTCACTCGAACAGAAACTAGAGGACATGTTTTCTTTGAAGTGTTTCCAGCACTCTGTATTGTCAGTGGCCTGTTTTTCCTGAATGGATCTTTCATGCAGCAAAAGCAGAAAAGGAAAAAATAAATGTGACTGTCAAACCCCAAGCAGTGGCTGTTGGGGCTCAGAGGCTGGGGCAATACTTGCTTCTGAGTCTTTTCTTAAAATGACTAGATTTCAAGTTGACCATCTTTCAGGGCCAGTTCCTGTTTGCCACCCCCTGGCCATGTGCTTTCAGACGTGCTCACAATGTGTTATCTACTATTGCCAGGATTTAATTTCTCCAGCGACAGTGTCACGACCATGGAGAAAAAGGGTCTGACTTACCACCGCATTGTGGAGGCCTTCCGCTTCGCGTATGCCAAGAGGACTTTACTGGGAGACCCAGCATTTGTCAACATTACGGAGGTAAAGAGCAGAGAAGTCACTGTATTTCCTGTCCTAAAAGCAAGATCTTTCTGCATGTCCAAAGCATTATGGAAGCCAAGTGGAGATTGGCTTGCAGCCTCTGACAGGGGACCACAGATATTTCCAAGGGCACTTCAGAATTCTGTTTGCCATCAGCAAATTGATGAAACACAGATCTGGATCCAAATGTAAAGCCGTATGTTACCACTGATCCATGGGTGACCTGCCAGGGATATAAAAAGGAACTTCCACTGGTGTTTGTGGGCAGTGTGCAGCCATTGGTTTGCCAGTAGAATTTACAAAATATAGATACTTTGCACTTCTGTAATATGTTACGTGTTCAACGTGCTATACAAACAATAACAGACTATGAACAAGGATAACTCCACTTGTCTGCCTACCTCACAGGGATGGTGACAAGGGACTTCCATAAAGTGTTTTGACAATGAAAGACGTGAACTGGCCTCAGTGATATTAGTGTCCGTGTGGGCAGCATTCTCTTTATGGAAGCTTGACATGCTGGCCTCGCAGCGTGGAACAAAGGATTCCAGACAATGGAAAGCCAGTGGCTTCCTTGCTGGATTCCCCCCAGTTTTTCAAGGTCTGATGTGACCCATCTCACAAGGGTTCCAGCATTCTAGAATTACATCTTTAACTGGAACTTATTGGTAGCATTGAGCTGAATTTGTCTCTCCTAACAGGTGATCAGGAACATGACCTCTGAGTTCTTTGCGGATAACCTACGGGGGAAAATCACTGACAACGCCACCCATACAGTCGACTACTATGAGCCAGAGTACTACACTCCAGATAATGCCGGTACATCCCATCTCTCCATTGTGGCTGACGATGGCAGTGCTGTGTCCGCCACCAGCACCATCAACCAATAGTATGAGCTCAGACGTTACTTCCATGTAGGCCTCTGCCATCTTCATAGTGGTTCTGTGGTTGGTATAAACATCACTGGACTGGTATCTCCATAGTGGGTTAGTCGTTGGTAGAGGAATTGCTGACTGGAACTCCCTTTACTGGAGTCATATAGGTGCCACTGTTCTGGTAAGACTTGAACTGGACTTCGAGGTTCTATGCTTTACTTTTCTCTGGTCTAGTCTTGCCAGGTACTGAGCACCCACAACAGTCATTGAAATCCACGGGAGCTGAGGGCACTTTACAAGTTAGGCCCTTAATGCTGAGTCCCATGCTACTGAGTAGGACCCATAAGATATAAGGACTAGAGGCTTCCATTATGCTTCTTTCAAGCCCACTCTTGTTTAATTTTGCAATGACCTATTCCACCCCTTTGCCATCAGGGAATCCCCTACTGTACTCAAGTACCTCTTGTCAATTAACGTTTCCTTAAATTATCAGACTCTTCTGTTGTAACAGAAGGAAAGGGAGGGATAGCTCAGTGGTTTGAGCATTGGCCTGCTAAGCCTAGGGCTGTGAGTTCAATCCTTGAGGGGCCATTTAGGGATCTGGGGCAAAATCAGTACTTGGTCGTGCTAGTGAAGGCAGGGGGCTGGACTTGATGACCTTTTGGGGTCCCTTCCATTAAAAAAAAAAAAGGAAGTATAGTTACTGCAGCTGCTCTGCCCATTACTGGCACACTGAGTGTTGTGCTGTTATTGGCTATGAAGGGAGGGTTTTTTTATTATTATATGGAGATATGCCTATCTCATAGAGCTGGAAGGGATTTTGAAAGGTCATCAAGTCCAGTCCCCTGTCTTCACACCAGGGCCAAGCACTGTCCTTGACAGATTTTTGCCCCAGATCCCTAAATGGCCCCCTCAAGGATTGAACTCACAGCCCTGGGTTTAGCAGGCCAATACTCAAACCACTGAGGTATCTCTCCCACCTCTGTTAGTAAACAGAGGCTTTCTCCTGAATTACCAGACTGCAGCCAGGATGGCCTTTCCTCCCCTCTGCTCAGTGTGAACCTTTCCTGCCTGATTCACCTGGTGAGGTCAAATCCAACCTATCAAAATGCCTGTAACGTGTCAAGTGTTGGGCTGTGGCATTACTGAATGAATCGGGTGTGAGCCACAAGCAGGTTATAAAGGCGATTGCAATTTATTCACTTGCCGAGTGATTTAATCAATAATGAGAAAATGTAAACAAAGTACATGATGCTGCCGTGGCGTTCTGGTAAAATACTGCCTCTCTTCTGGTAGAGATGGGTCTGGATCCGAGATTGCAACTCAATCCTATCTCCATAATAGGTTGTACTGGAACACCTCTACCCCTAGGGCGGTTTGGAGCCGGAGTTCAACCCGCACATTTAGGCACGTTTGGGTATTTGGAGGTTTGGTTTGGCCCCGTGTATAGGAAAGCTGGGTCCTGATCACACCTGGGAGAGTTACACATGCAAAGTGGCTGGAAATAGAGTTTCCCACTTATGTCGGTGGTAGTGTCTCCTGTACAGAGGTTACACCAACATGTGACAGGCAGAGGCGAACTGGCTCCCCCAAGTGAGATCCAGAGGTAGGTTAATGTCCCTCTGTTCGTCTGCTAGGCACTCTCTGAGTGCAGGCCTGTTCCTTGCAGGGTGGTGAGGTCTCACTCTGAGATACAATAGTTTCATGTAGGGCTGTCAAGCGATTTAAAAAATTAATTGCAATTAATTGCACTGTTAAACAATAATAGAATACCATTTACTTAAATACTTTTGGATGTTTTCTACATTTTCAAATATATTGATTTCAATTACAACACAGAATACAAACTGTACAGTGCTCATTTTGTATTTATTTTTATTACAAATATTTGCACTGTAATAAACAAAAGAAATAGTATTTTTCAATTCACCTAATACAAGTACTGTAGTGCAATCTCTTTATCATGAAAGTTGAACTTACAAACGTAGAATTATGTACAAAAAAATAACGGCATTAAAAAATAAAACAATGTAAAACTTTAGCGCCTACAAGTCCACTCAGTCCTATTTCTTGTTCAGCCAATCGCTCAGATAAACAAGTTTGTTTACATGTGCAGGAGATAATGCTGCCCTCCTCTTGTTTAAAATGTCACTTGAAAGTGAGAACAGACATTCACATGGCACTGTTGTAGCTGACATTGCAAGATATATACATGCCAGATGCGCTGAAGATTCATATGTCCTTTCATGCTTCAACCATCATTCCATAGGACATGCATCCATGCTGATGACAGGTTCTGCTCGATAATGATCCAAAGCAGTGTGGATTGACACTTGTTCATTTTCATTATCTGAGTCAGATGCCACCAGCAGAAGGTTGATTTTCTTTTTTGGTGGTTTGGGTTCTGTAGTTTCTGCATCAGAGTGTTGCTCTTTTAAGAGTTTTGAAACCATGCTCCACACCTCATCCCTCTCAGATTTTGGAAGTCACTTCAGATTCTTAAACCTTGGGTTGAGTACTGTAGCTATCTTTAGAAATCTCACATTGGTACCTCTTTGCATTTTGTCAGATCTGCAACAAAAGTGTTCGTAAAATGAACGTGTTGAGTCATCAGCTGAGACTGCTATAACATGAAATCTGTGGCAGAATATAGGTAAAATAGAGCCGGAGACCATTCTCCCCCTAGGAGTTCAGTCACAGATTTAATTAACCACGATTTTTTTAACAAGCATCATCAGCATGGAAGCATGTCCTCTGGAATGGTGGCCGAAGCATGAAGAGGCATACGAATGTTTAGCATATCTGGCACATAAATACCTTGCAGTGCTGGTTACAAAAGTGCCATGCGAACACCTGTTCTCATTTTCAGGTGATATTGTAAATAAGAAGCGGGCAACATTATCTTCCATAAATGTAAACAAACTTGTTTCTCTTAGCAATTGACTGAACAAGAAGTAGGACTGAGTGGACTTGTAGGCTCTAAAGTTTTACACTGTTTTGTTTTTGAGTTCAGTTATGTAACAAAAATAATCAACATTTGTAAATTGCACTTTCATGATACAGAGATTGCACTACAGTATGTGAATAAGGTAAATTAAAAAATGCTGTTTCTTTTGTTTATAATTTTACAGTGCAAATATTTGTAATAAAAAATAATACGAAGTGAGCACTGTGCACTTTGTATTCTGTGTTGAAATTGAAATCAATATATTTAAAAATGTAGAAAAACATCCAAAAATATTTAATACATTTCAATTGGGATTCTATTGTTTAACAGTGCGATTCAAACTGCAATTAATTGCAGGGCCGGCTCCAGACCCCAGCACGCCAAGCGCGCGATTGGGGCAGCATTTTGCCGGGAGGGCGGCAGGTGGCTCCGGCGGACCTTCCGCAGTCATGCCTGCAGGAGGTCCACCGGAGCCGCGGGACCAGCGGACCCTCCGCAGGCACGTCTGCTTGGGGCGGCCAAATTCCTAGAGCCGCCCCTGATTAATTGCAATTAATTTTTTTAATTGTGATTAATTTTTTTGAGCTAATCTGGTGAGTTAACTGCGATTAATCGACAGCCCTAGTTTCATGTGACCTACAATTTACCTGAAGCTTGTCCTTATCCTAGAGTCTGGGTTTGACATGCCTTCCCTTCTGCGTGTTCTATTTAGCTTTGGCTCAGAAGTTCGCTCCAACGTGAGTGGAATCATATTTAACGATGAGATGGACGACTTCAGTTCACCTTACATTGTCAATGGCTTCGGAGTCCCTCCCTCTACTGCAAACTTCATCGAACCAGGTAGCGCTTTACTCCCTCTCCTTAGCCAGTATCATGGCTGCCTTGTGCATACCAAAGTGATGCTGACTGCCAGCTAGAGGGCTGACTCGAGGTCCCTGTCACATGTGGGAAATATGCAAGTTCTGTATACTGCATCACTGATAACAGCTCATTAACTACAGAGCACATTTCCTTACTGTGATCTGTATGAACTAGCTGGCCGAGAGGAACACAAGTATTTGTAGTGTCAAGGAAAACACCTGGGACTTGCTTATCCCCAGCTGCCTGAAGCCCTCAAAAAAGGTGAGCTCAAAAATCACTCCAAGTGCAATGCTCCACAACTGCAAGGGAGCCTTGGACATCGCTGATCAGGGAGGCAGTGAGTGAACGTGGGAGGCCCTGGGAGTGGTGCACAACCTTGCAGCATTCCAACAATCTGCCGGTTGCAAGTAATTTGCATAAATATTTAGAATACATTTGTGTCAGTGTGTATGCTCTCCCTCCCCCACAATACCTTTGGAATTCAGCTCTGAAAAAAAATACACTGTCTTTTGCTAACCTTTAAACCCAGGTCTCTTCCCTTTACTTCCCTTGTTTCCATTTTTTTACAGGTGAGGTGGAGTCAGAGAGGGACACCCCCCTGTATGTAAAAGCTGCCTTTTGCCAATGACAAGGGTGGATCATGGGGCAATGAAGATGAGCTGGGGGGCCAGGGGATTAGTGCAAGGGAGCCTCTCCAATCAGATCTATAGCCACAGAGGTTCTCACCCAGACGGGAAAGTGACCAGGAAGGGCCCATTACTCAGGGATGAGCTCTGAAGCGGAACCCTGGCCTCCAGTGTATGGGTGCACACAGCTGGATAGCTGGCACACTGAGGTGTGCCCATATGTCAGGGGCCAGCTCAAAGCCCTTGTAGTTCTCACTCCCACCCCCTCTACAAAGTCAACCGGGGGAGGGGGAATCAGGGGATGACAGAATCCCCTTGGCAGCTGGAGAGAGACTTGTGCACTGAACCAGCAGATCTGGGATCTGCAAAAGACCAGCAGTAGCAGTGTTCTGTATTTCTAGCCTAAGCAGGCTGTGGTGGTGTGGGCCCAGATGCTGAGCGTGTAATTAAATACAAGTTAACGTCTGTGTGCACTCTTACAGGTAAACGGCCCCTGTCCTCCATGTGTCCATCAATCTTAGTGGATAAAACAAATAAGATCAAGATGGTGGTTGGTGCATCCGGAGGAACAAAAATCACCACAGCAACAGCACTGGTACGTGTCACTGTGGGACAGATGAGGAGACAGTCAGTAGAGGCCAGACAAGGTTGGAGAGGTGGCTGAGTGATTCTGTCCAGCTTCTCATTGGGAAGGTTCACATGAGATTGCCTTGAGATTCAGAAATGTTAAGGGTAGAAGGAAACATGATGATGATCTAGTCTGACCCACTATAAAATGCAGACCTTCCCCCTGTCATTTCTGCATCGAGCCCATAACTTCTGTGTGAGCTATAGCATATATTTTAAGACATCATCTGGATATAAAGACTGCAAATGGTGGAGAATCCACAGCCTCCCTATGTAAGTTCTTTCAGCGGTTACTTGTCATCACTGTTAAAAATCTGCACCATAATTCTAGTCTGAATTTGTCATTTCCAACCATAGAATCCCATTATGCCTTTTCCTGCTTGATTAAAAAGCCACTTACTGACTAATCTCTTCCCCGGGTAGGTCTTAATAGACTGTGATCAAGTCACCTCTTAACCTGCTCTTGGAGTAAACTCAGTGGAGAGATTTAGGAAGCTCAGTCTATGAGGAATGGTTTCCAGACCTCAAATATTCTTGTACCTCTTTTCCTAAACCCTTTTTGATGCGTGGACACCAGAACTAGACACTATTCCGATAATGGTCTCACTAATGGGGTATACAGAAGTCTCCCGCATCCTATTTGATTGTCTCCTGCTTAGGAATCAAGGATGTGTTCACCCTCTTAGTTACAGCTTCGTACTCAGAGCTCATTTTCACTTAGGGTTCATGGGTACATGTGTCCTTTTCAGCGTTGCTGAATTCCAGGCTACTGTCTCCCATCCTGTGTGATCGACACGCTTTGTTTCCATGGAGACCGTCATCGTGAGCATGTCACACAAGAAAACAGCCATAATGTAACCTCGCAACTGGGATGGAGTTGGGAAATCTAGGCTCTATCCCCAGCTCTGCCATTGACTGTTCTTGGGCTAATCAACTAACCTGTACCTCAGTTTCCCCATAGATAAAATGAGGATGACAAAATCTTTGTGAAGAGCTTTGGGTCTATGGGCGAAAGTGCTACATAGGAGCTAAGTACTACTTAATGGGACCTACCTGGGTTAGCTGCAGCTATACTGAGCCCTAGCCTATGTCCCAGCTGAATCATTCCACTGTGCTCTGGAGACTAGGACATACCAAATTCCTTTGACTTGAACATTATTCTAAATGCATGTTTTATGTTTCTACAGAACTTAATACAATTTATCAACCGAGCAGGACACTGCTCTGGCAAGTGTGTGTGTGTGTGTGTGTGTGTGTGTGTGTGTGTGTATATAATATATATATATATATACACACCATTTTGTATTGATTGGAGATATATATATATATATATATATATATATATATATATATCTCCAATCAATACAAAATGGTTGGTGTACATTAAAGTTATAACCCTAACAAATGTAGAAATGCATAATGAAGACTGCTGTCCTAACCCTCACAGCACTGTTACAATGGGAAACGGTGTCTGCAATAGAAAACCTTCATTTTAGAAGTGTCAGGTGTACCACTATGCTGTGTGCAGCAGTAACTTTTTTCTGCCATGCACTTTATTATAATATAACTCATGTAGTGTGATCTCAAAAAAACCAAGTTTGCTGAGTGCCTACACAATGCCTTAAGCTTTTGGAGGCATTTAAAAAGGCTACTTTAAAAAGCACCTGTGTGTGCGAACAACCCACGATTATTTACACTAAACCCCGTACTTGTGTACATTCCTGAGCACATGAATATTTGTATCTGTCTCTTTGGATGAGATTTTCGTGAGTGCAAAAGAGTGAATTTTCTTTTTTTAGGTTGCTGAAAGAGTTAGTGGGTCAATAACACTTGGTTAGCAAATACAATAGTCTACTACCCTTAGCGGTAAAGAATCCAAGTCAGATTTGGTACAATGTTCCAAGCTTCTGAGGTAGCTTGCATGGTGTGCCCTGCTTTGGGGTGATAATGGTCCAGGTGCACTTTAACAGAAGACCAGCAGAGGCTGCTGTTGAGCCTCATTCCGTACACCTTTCTGCGAATGAATGGGACAATCTAGGTTACTTGCATCACAGGCACGCAAAGTTCCTAACTTATCCAATATTGATGTTTCTGAGAGCTGCATGGTTTGCGTGGGAACTGCTCCTTCATGCATTTCTCCACATGCATGTACAACTGCAGGACTCTCAAATGGCAGCTGCGCTGCACAGCTACAGGTTACATTTACTCGAACTCTAACTTGGCTTCATTTCAGTCTGTTTTAGAAATGTGGATCCCCATGATTCACTGTACAAACTTCTTACAGAAGCAGCCTTACAAAGTATTATGGTTTTCACAGGAAGTAGCTGCCACCCTAGTGCTCTGCTTCCTTTGATAATGGCTGTTGCTGTCCCTCTTTGGGCACTGCAGAATGATAGGGGG
Organism: Mauremys reevesii; assembly: GCF_016161935.1. Lineage (NCBI taxonomy): Eukaryota > Metazoa > Chordata > Testudines > Geoemydidae > Mauremys > Mauremys reevesii. Next base: position 20,144,467 of record NC_052640.1, on the reverse strand, counting down.
GTATGTGCAAAATTCAATGCCCTAAGGTTTTGCCCTTTTTATTTCGAGACAGAAGGGCTCAGCTGAGCAAATTGGGATCTGGGATTCTGAATTCCACCTCGAGTGCACAGCTGTGTATAAAGACGCTCAGACCCACTGCAGTTCTGCTTTTGTGGTCCATTCTGCTTCCTGCTTATGTTTTCTCTCGGTACAAAGCACACCGCTGACTTGCACACAGGGTTTTCCCAAGCTCATACAAAGCACAGCAGTTGTACACGTGGGGCTAGCAGCTGGAATCTGCGGGAGCGACACTTGGTGCAAGGCAAGAGGAGGTTGTGCCATAGTTGCCTTAAGTCAGCTATTGAGGTCCTTGAGCCTAGAGGCCTTCTAACGTGTCTGCCTGTAGCCCTACGTGGCAGTTAGAACAGCCAGGGATGAGCCAGGCATAAGGGAGCTTTGTCCAGGCTGGCTTCAAGGCAGGGAGTGCTGGAGAAGGGGCTGTAGTGGCTCTGAATCACCAGAGCAGCCCTGTATACTGGGGTGATCTCCTGTGTCCCGTTCAGCCCGCGTTAGAGGCAGCATTGTACAGGTAACGCCTAACATGCTGAGGAATCTGGCTCTCTTTCACTGCCGTATTTTGAGACACCAATGACAAGAGTTCTCCAGGGGCAGGTCATGTACTAATGCTGCGGCTTTCTGCTTCATCCAGACAATCATCAAATCCCTCTGGTTCGGGTACGATGTGACACAGGCTGTGGAAGACCCTCGAGTTCATGATCAGCTGTTTCCCAACGTCACGGAGCTGGAGCAGAACGTAGAGCAGGTCTGTTTGTCTTCTGTGGGAGGGATTGGGGCAGGGAGTATGATGTCAGAGATGATCCTGGTCTCCGCAGGCACCATGGGAATGTTTTCCCTATGTTCCATTGCGTAATGTTTGTCTGACTGTTTATGAGCTTAAGAATTAAAGCTGGGCAAAGCTTTGGCCTCGGTTCACAACAAGGAGTTCAAGGGCCCATCCATGTGGGTTTGCACTCGGAATTTTGGCTGCAAACAAGGCCGGAAATGCCAGTACTACAGAGCTGCCCTTGGATTTGCCTGCAGGTAATTTAATGCTGTCCTTGGCCCTGTGTAGCTCAAAAGCTTTTCAAAATACTCAGCCTGGGCTAGGCATGAAGTTTGTAACAACTTTAAACCCAGTGAATTTCAACAGGCTTTGTCTCTTAATGTATCACTCTCTTCGGGATCCCGAAGAGTTGGGTATGAAGCTGAGTCGTTCTATGGCACTTGAAGGATGGCCAAGGAGATATTCATTCAGTGCTGAGATCACCCTGGGAAATTCGTAGAAAACTTCCACCAAAGATCTTTACATGGGTCCTATCAATGCATTGTTACACATGGGACCTTTGCTGTCCTCTCAATGCATTGTTATACTGGGGTAAAACCTGCTTCAGTCTGGGATTCAGAATGACAGATACCACTCAACTCAAGCCAGCAGACCTGCTTCTCTGACTCACTTCTCTGATACACTAACCTCCCAGATGTCCTGCGGGCAGATGTGGATCAGCACTTTCTCTGCAGAGCTCCTGAACAACTCTAGCAGACACTCCAGGCCTTGTAAAAAGCTCACCTTAACTGATCACTCTCGTTTCATATTCTCTGTGTATATATCTATATCTTCCTACTGTATTTTCCACTGCATGCATCCGATGCAGTGGGCTGGAGTCCACGAAAGCTTATGCTCAAATACATTTGTTTGGCCTGGTCTACACTAAGGGCGGGGGTCGAACTAGGGTACGCAAGTTCAGCTACGCGAATAGCATAGCTGAACTCGAAGTACCCTAGTTCGAACTACTTACCTGTCCAGACGCCGTGGGATCGAAGTCCGCGGCTCCAAGGTCGACTCCGCCACCGCCGTTTGCAGTGGTGGAGTTCCGGAGTCGACCGGAGCGCGCGGGGAGTTCGAACTATCGCGTCTAGATTAGACGTGATAGTTCGAACTCCGAGAAGTCGAACTCACCGCGTCGACCCGCGCAGTAAGTGTAGACCTACCCTTAGTCTCTAAGGTGCCACAAGTACTTCTGTTCTTTTTGCGAATACAGACTAACGTGTCTGCTACTCTGAATCCAGGCCTTGTGTATTTAAAAACATGCTTTTCCCAGACAAGACCTGCTTTGTTCATCAACCTAGAAACACTGTGTCCAGAAACCCCTTTTCTATCTGTGGAGAGCTAAAGGGGCTTCTGCTGTAGTTATGGCAGCAACTAAAATAGCCATTATCAAGTTTGGGGATGGCCCCTGGCCTCTAAAAGCCACAAAAACGCCCTGTCAACATCAAAACTAGTCATTTGACTGGAGCGAGGCAGTTTGCCTACAAAACTTGAAGTGGCATGGATGAGGCGCTCACGAATGGACGTGATGTGCTGTGGTGTTCAAAATGTTTCACTTACATAAAGTGGCCCTACTGGGTCAGACCAAAGGTCCAGCTAGCCCAGTATCCTGTCTTCCAACAGTGACCAGTGCTTCAAAGGGAATGAACAGAACAGGCAATCATCAAGTGTTCCATCCCCTGTCCATTCCCAACTTCTGGCAAACAGAGGCTAGGGACACTCAGAGCATGGTGTTGCACCCCTGCCCGTCCTGGCTAGTGGCCATTGATAGACCTATCCATTAACTTCTCTAGTTATTTTTTTGAGCCCTGTTATAGTTTTGGCCTTCACAACAGAGAGTCCCACAGGTTGCCTGTGTGTTGTGTGAAGGAGTACTTCCTTTTTTAAATTTTAAACCTGCAGCCCATTAATTTCCCTATTAATGACCCCTAGTTCTTGCATTATCTAAAGGAGTAAATAACACTTTATTCACTTTCTCCACACCAGTCAAGTGCTGATCAACCTCTCTCATATTCCCCACTTAGTCATCTCTTTTCCAAGTTGAAAGTCCATCTTTTTGATCTCTTCATACAGAAGCTGTTTCATACCCCTCATCATTTTTGTTGCCCTTCTCTGTACCTTTTCCAAGTCTTTATATATCTTTTTTGAGATGGGGCAACTAGATCTGACCAGAGTATTCAAGATGTGGGTGTATCATGGATTTTTATAGAGGCATTATGATATTTTCTGTCTTATCTATCCCTTGCCTAATGCTTCCTAATATTCTGTTAGCTTTTTTGACTGCAGCTGCACATGGAGCAGATGTTTTGGGAAAGCAATCCATAATGACTCCAAGATCTATCACTCTAGCGCTCTGCTTCCTCTGATAACGGCTGTTGCTGGGTCTGTTTGGGCACTGCAGAGTGATAGGGAGGTATGTGTGATCTAGATACAGAGAAGTGCAAAATTCAGACACTAACTTCAAATGCCCTAAGGTTTTGCCCTTTTTATTTAAAGCCAGAAGGGCTCAGCTGAGCAATTGGGATCTGGGATTCTGAATTCCACCTCTAAAGCACAGCCGTGTTTGGGTAGGATCTATAAAGACCCCCAGACCCACTGCAGTTCTGCTTTTGTGGCCCATCATGCTTCCTGCTTATGTTTCCTCTCTGTACAAAGCACACCACTGAATTGCACGCATGGTTTTGCCAAGCTCATACAATATGCATTCTTTTGCCTTTCTCCACATTGAATGTCATCTGCCATTTTGTTGCCCAGTCACTCAGTTTTGTGAGATTCCTTTGTAACTCTTTGCAGTCTGCTTTGGACTTAACTATCTTGAATAATTTTGTATCGTCTGCAAATTTTGCCAACTCACTGTTTACTCCTTTTTCCAGATCATTTATGAATATGTTGAACAGTATTAGTCCCAGTATAGACCCCCGGGGGACACCACTATTTACTTCTCTCTGCTCTGAAAATTTATCATTTATTCCTACCCTTTGTTTCTTATCTTTTTAACCAGTTACTGATCCATGAGAGGACCTTCCCTCTTATCCCATGACAGCTTACTTTGCTTAAGAGCCTTTGGTGAGAGACCTTGTCATAGGCTTTCTGAAACTCAAAGTACACTATCTCCACTGGATCATCCTTGTTCACATGCTTGTTGACCCCCCACTCAAAGAATTCTAGTTAGATTGGTGAGGCATGATTTCACTTTACAAAAAAAATCATGTTGATTCTTCCCCAGCAAATCATGTTCATCTATGTGTCTGACAATTCTGTTCTTTACTATAGTTTCATCCAGTTTGCCCAATACTGAAGTTAGGCTTACTGGCCTGTAATTGCCAGGATTGCTTCTGGAGCCTTTTTTATAAATTGGTGTCACATGAGCTATCCTCCAGTCATCCGGTACAAAAGCTGACGTAAATGAGAGGTTACAAACCACACTTAGTAGTTCTGTAATTTCACATTTGAATTCCTTCAGAATTCTTGGGTGAATACCATCTGGTCCTGGTGAGTTATTATTGCTGTTGATCAATCTGTTCCAAAACCTCCTCTAATGACACCTCAATCTGGGACAGTTCCTCAGATCTGTCACCTAAAAAGAGTAGCTTAGGTTTGGGAATCTCCCTCACATCCTCCACAGTGAAGACTGATGCAAAAAATGCAATTAGTTTCTCCGCAATGGCTTGTGCTCTTTAAGCACCTTGATCGTCCAGTGACCCCACTGATCGTTTGGCAGGCTTCCTGCTTTTGCTGTTACTTTTTGAGTGTTTGGCTAGTTGCAACTCACATTCTTTTTTGGCCTGCCTAATTATACTTTTACCCTTGACTTGCCAGAGTTTATGCTCCTTTTCTATTTTCTTCAATGGGATTTAACTTCCAATTATTAAAGGATGCCTTTTTGCCTCCAGCTGCTTCTTTTACTTTGTTTAGCCATGGTGGCACTTTTTTGGCCTCTTACTATGTTTTTTAATGTGAGGTATACATTTAATTTAAGCCTCTATTATGGTGCTTTTTAAGTTTCCCTGCAGCTTGCAGGCATTTCACTTTTGGGAATGTACCTTTTAATTTCTGTTTAACGAGCTGCCTCTTTTTTGTGTAGTTCCCCATTTCTAAATTAAATGCTACTGTGGTGGGCTTATTTGGTGTCCCACCACCCCCACAGGGATGTTGCATTTAATTATATGATGGTTGCTTATTACCAAGTGGTTCAGCTATATTGACCGCTTGAACCAGACCCTGTGCAACATTTAGGATTAAATCAAGAATTTCCTTCTGTCACTTTGTAGCAGAACCCCCTGGAAAGCCAGAGAGAGGAGGTAGCTGGTTGGAGGCGTGGGAGGGTGGAGATGGTGGACCAGGTTTCTGCGTGGAGCTACCAGCAGCAGAGGGGCAGCTCAGTAGTCCAGTATACTTGTGTGTTGCAAGTGAGGTACATTGCATGTACTGTGTAATCGCTGTGCGCATTCTTCGGTGCCTCTCCTGTTGTGTGTTTACCCCTTCTCTCTGCATTCCAGGGCATAGAAGTGGAACTAAAGAAGCGGAAACACGATATCAAGCGGACTAACAGTAGCGCTGTCGTCCAGGCCATTCTATGGACTGCCGATGGCTGGGCTGCTGTGTCTGATTCCCGGAAAGGTGGCTTCCCAGCAGGCTACTGAAGTCGCTCAAGCTGCTCTGACAGCCTGCTTCTTTGCAGATCTAGTGACCAGCTTACATTTGGGGAGAGGGGGGGAGGGAATACTTGAGCACTGCAACTCAGGGACTGTCACAGGAAAGAATGAATTTGCCTGTGGTTCTGCTAATGGACCTGGACAGATGTTCTCGAGGGTCATTACTGAAAAGTGCCTTACAACAGATCAGTGTGCTAAGGAAAAGCACAAATCTCCCAGAATATCCAGCACCTACCTAAAGGGTCTGCTCCCTCCTCCTGCTCACCGGGGACTGAGTGCCCAGCTGCAGAAAGTGTTCCTTTATTTGTCAGCTTTACCCAGCCAGTGGCTGTCCTGGTCTGTCCTCTAGAAGTGACGCATTCCCATGAGAAACGAATGCTGGACTGTGAATGGGATGGAAGGTGCTGGCAACGCTACACTGTAAGGCAGCACACCTGAGCCACAGGCTGAAGAGGGATTGGGATAACCCTTTCCCACAACCTCACCCATTATTTTTTATCGTCTTGCTTCTCATTTCAGGAGTTTATGAGGGATGACGGGGTAGCTGAAGAAGTGATGGTGCCAATGTCTTTTGTTTGTTTTTTACATCTGTTCAAAAGCTGGCAAGGGAAGACAGAGGCTACCTGTTTAATTTATGCTGAAAAAGAATGACAGGAGGTAAACATCCCTGCTTTCACCTGTACAGTGCACTTGTCCACAAGGAATCGGGAGGCTCCGTATGACTGAGGCACTGCAGCAATTTGGCTCCTTGGTGCAACTCCTTCAGGTCCCAGAAAATAGGGACAAGGCTCCCTTATCCATGATGCGTCTTCCCTTCTCCCCTCACCCCAGGAGTCTCCAATTTGTCTCTCACTATTATCCCTTCTGACAGCATGCAAATTCCTAGAGTCCAAAGGAAAAAGGAAGGAAGCATTTAAAGCCGAATAGCATGGTGTAAACCACTGACAGCCCGGGCAGCAAGGTATCTTGTCTTTCAGGTACCAAGCACAACTTCTGAGGGGTCGGTTTGGTTATAGCACTGTGATATGGTGTCTAGCAGCTGAAAAAAGATCTTTCTATAAGGGGTGGGAGGTGCAGGGTGCCCATCCTTCAACTCCAAATTTGATGCAGTTGAATACGTGGATTTTTCTTTCTTATCTGCAGCTTACCCCAAAGACTTGAATATTGCAGAAGTTGTGTCCTTAGAGGAGTGTGAAGCTGTGGTTTCAGCCAACTGTGTGTCCCTTAAACTTTTGAGTTGCTTGTGACTTTAGCCATCTTTCTAACAGAAATAAGACTATTTGCCACCTTCAGAGCTCGGGGTCATTCATTTGGATTTGAGATGCAAGGTGGGTAAATAAGGCCTGAGCCCCCTCGCTGCCTCCTGAAGTCTCCCCACCGGAGGTGAGGCTGGTCAGTAGCTTTCAGAAGCCCTTGGTACCTTATAGGATGGGCACAAACAAACTGGCAGCCTGCTACTTTCGCCATTGTCCGCTGGAGTTGGGTGAAATCCAAGAACTAAAATATAACTGGTCTAAACAGGATTTTAAAAATCTATTCAGTGGCATTAATAATACAAACAAGTCTTCATTGAAAATGAATGTTAACCTGAAGTAGCCCTCTAAAGAGCAAGCACAAGCATTTGCTCACTTGTATTTTAAAACAAGCCAAAAAAAAATCCACAATACTAATAATGAAATGAATGCCAGGTTATTCAGAAAGTATACCCCAAAGCATTTAGGAGCACAGTTCCCACAGTCAGTGGCAATTGTGTTCCTAAATCCTGTAGGTGTGGAGCGGGTCAGGAACTGACTTTTTTTCCTCCGAGAATTTCTGATGAAAACAAATGTTTGTCTTTGCAAATGCTCAGATTTTGCAGTTACCAAAATTTAATTTCTTAAGTGTTTTGGGATGAAAACTTCCTTTTTCAAACTCCTTTTTTATTCATGAAAAATATCAGTTGAACTCATTTCCTGTCCCATTCAATATAGGTCTTTCTGCAACAGGGCAAGATTCTCAAACTTTTTCCACAGTAAGTCAAGGTTTAGCTATCAGTGTGTTGCTTTGATGGTACAGAAACCTCACTATGACTTATTTTCTAGCTGACAAACAAGAGCCAAAGTATGGCCTTCAAAGATTTGAACTGAGTTGTACTGATGATGTTTAAAAAAAATAAATAAATCCATAAACGTGCACTGAAATGTTATGAGTGAAAGTCCCAGCGAGGAAATTAAGTAGAACTTGGGTACTATTTTGGAAAGCACCAGGGCAAACCATTCTAAAACGACTGCTTTAGCTTCTCCCAATCTTTATAATGACACCAGTTATCTCATATCACTTTAAGTAAAGGAGCCTCATAAGCTCCTTAGCACTAGTTAGGCTGTTGCTATTTCACAATCATGGTGGTAATATTCAGACCCCCCACAATTCAGTGCATAATGCTGGGCCCAGGCATGAGAGCCCAGTCCAGGCAAAGACACCCTTATTTCAGAGGTGAAATAGAACATGTGACTGTTCAAAACCACCTTGAACGCCTTGCTGCTATCGGAAGAAATGCCAGAATGACTCGGGATGGCAGAGAAATGGAAACTACGCGGCTGGTTCCATTCTCTAAGAACTGATCGGTTGGGGTGGGGGAGGTAGGGCTGCAGGCTAAAAATTCCCAGCATTTACAAGCCATTTGTAAAAGTACTTTATTAAAAATATAACTTTGTAAAACAAATTTCCATTGGAAAATAGATGCATATCCCCTCTCACAGTGTCCCGTAAAGTCCATGGAATGTGTCAGTGTACAGAACTGGCCCCTGCCCCTGGCAGCAATTGGCATGGGGGAGCCAACCATCGGAGAAGCCCAGGGCTACACCTGATTGATGCTGAGATCAGGGTTGAGGTGTAATATGGTAGCAAAAATAGCTCCTGCCTACTTCCAGCCAGGTCCTCATTTTTATATACACTAAGCAACATTCACCCAGCCAAAGGTCGCGACAGCTCTAGCGCTACTCCTGTTCAGTTTATCTGCCTAGTGTTTTATGGTTCTACATGATAGTTGTGCTAGCGTACAGTCAGTGGACCTGCTCTTGAAGAGTTGGGTCCATTTTTGAACTTACTGTTTTGGGCCTATGTAATTACCCACAATTCTTGGGTGGCAACTAATTATAGTCATTAGTGCTACCACCGTTGAGAGGTCAGTATACCTGCAGCTCAGGTCATAAGACTGCTAAATCACAACAGCTACTGCAAGCACCAGCCTGTAACAAGTAGGTAGGTCAACTTAAAGGAAAAGCAGGGCCCCTCTCACTCTACATACTCTAGAATGAGTGCTAGCCAAGCAGCAACAGTCTTTTATCCTGTACCATTCTGCCACACTTACATTTACTACTTGTTCTGGCAAGCACTTTAAACCACAAGCCCTGCTTCAGGAAAACACATGGTCTTACTCATTGACTAGTACGTAAAGCAATAAATTTGTTTTCCAGACAGCAACAAAGCGTCCTGTGGCACCTTATAGAGTAACAGATGTATGCAGCATAAAGCTTTTTGTAATATAATACCCGTCATCAAGCTGCATAATACATCTGTTACTCTATAAGCGCAGGACTCTGGACTTGTTTACAGTTTAGAGAACCAGACTACCCTCTGATACTTTTCCAGTCAACCATACTTCTGTATACTTACCACACAGCCCACTATGATGAGCAGCCGTCATGGAAGTTGATGCATAGATGCATTTCTTGGCGTTTTACTACAGAAAGAAAAACAGCAAAACAGCTCGTGCTTTTCATTTTTCATTTTCATTGAAAGCATTATAAAAAAACTTTTTTTTTTCTCCGAGTTAGTTAATTTCTTTCTAAGTGGCTTTTTTTTTATTTACATAGGGCTTATGAGATGAAAAAAATGCAATCAAGCAGCAGCATTTTGGTTTCATGAGATTTTTTTTTTTTTTTTTTTGGCAAGCCATTTGGGACCAAAAGCTAACAGGCAGAAGGATTTGCGGAGGCATTTTAAGCATGAGTTTAAAAACAGTGGTGGGGGGATAATGAGACTGGTGTAAAAAGACTAAGGTCTGACATGAATGCAACTGTTTGCTTTTCTGCATAAAATGGGTTAGCAGATTAGGGAATCTATTAATGCGCACACACAAAAAAAGCCAATATAAATTCGTTATATGCAAGGCTTTAACAGCGTATAATAATCTTAATTCCTGCATGCAAACAAAGGTTCCTGTACACAGGTGAATTTATAGAGACATGCTGAATCTTTGGTCCTATGAATTTTTCTAAAGCCCTTTAAAACTATCAGTGTACAAATATAAACAATGTGACTGCATGCCCAATCATACTTATGGCAAGGATGAGGCATATATAACCCCCTAGGCCGTGCACGTCTGTGATTTAACAAGCACTAGTCCGCTCCCCTCCTACAGGCATATTAGCTATGACTGTTCTTTGGCATGTTCCTACACCCCTCTCCTTAAATTCTCTGAAAAACGTAGGTCATTTGTGGTAGTTAATCAGGGGCAACTCATTTTTGTGGAGCACAATTCTTCCTGAGGACACAGGCGTAAAATAGTCACAGAATGCACAGCACCAGTCTGCAGCATGGCTCATTGCGTTGGTGGGTGCAGTAACAGCTCCAGTTAGGAAAGGCTCATTGTGTATTTGTGAAGATGTAATAGAAATCCTGACTACGCTACTCTTAGACTCATAGACTTTAAGGTCAGAAGGGACCATTATGATCTTCTAGTCTGACCACCTGAACAATGCAGGCCACAGAATCTCACCCACCCACTCCTGTAACAAACCGCTGACTTATGTCTGAGCTACTGAAGTCCTCAACTTGTGGTTTAAAGACTTCAAGGTGCAGAGAATCCTCCAGCAAGTGATCCGTGCCCCATGCTGCAAAGGAAGGTGAAAAGCCCCCAGGGCCTCTGCCAATATGCCCTGGAGGAAAATTCCTTCCTGACCCCCCAATATGGCCATCAGCTAAACCCTGCACATGTGGGCAAGACTCACCAGCCAGACACCCAGGAAAGAATTCCCTGTAGTAACTCAGATCCCATCCCATCTAACATGCCATCACAGGCCATTGGGCATATTTACCGCTAATAGTCAAAGATCAATTAATTGCCAAAATTAGGATATCCCCTCATACCATCCCTTTCATAAACTTATCAAGCTGAGTCTTGAAGCCAGAGATGTCTTTTGCCTCCACTGCTCCCTTTGGAAGGCTATTCCAGACCTTCACTCCTCGGATGGTTAGAAACCTTTGTCTAATTTCAAGTCTAAACTTCCTGATAGCCAGTTTATTTCCATTTGTTCTTGTGTCCACATTGGTACTGAGCTTAAATAATTCCTCTCCCTCCCAGGTATTTATCCCTCTGATATAGTTAGAGAAAGCAATCGTATTTCCCCTCAAGCTTTCTTTTGGTTAGGCTAAACAAGCCAAGCTCTTTGAGTCTCCTTTCATAAGACAGGTTTTCTATTCCTCGGATCATCCTAGAAGCCCTTTTCTGTACCTGTTCCAGTTTGAATTCATCCTTCTTAAACATGGGAGACCAGAACTGCACACACTATTCCAGATGAGGGCTCACCAGTGTCTTGTATAACGGTACTAACACCGCCTTATGTCTACTGGAAATACCTCACCTGATGCATCCCAAGACCACAGTAGCTTTTTTCATTGCCATATCACATTGACGGCTCATAGTCATCCTGTGATCAACCAGTACTCCAAGGTCCTTCTCCTCCTCTGTTACTTCCAAGTGATGTGTTCCCAGTTTATAACAAAAATTCTTGTTATTAATCCCTAAATGCATGACCTTGCACTTTTCACTATTAAATTTCATCCTATTACTATTACTCCAGTTTACAAGGTCATCCAGATCTTCCTGTAGGATATCCCGGTCCCTCTCTGTATTGGCAATACCTCCCAGCTTTGTGTCAGCCGCAAACTTTATTAGCACATTCCCACTTTTTGTGCCAAGGTCAGTAATAAAAAGATTAAATAAGATTGGTCCCACCCTGAGGAACTCCACTAGTAACCTCCTTCCAGCCTGACAGTTCACCTTTCAATATGACCCGTTATAGTCTCCCCTTTAACCAGTTCTTTATCCACCTTTCAGTTTTCATATTGATCCCCATCTTTTCCAATTTAACTAATAATTTCCCATGTGGAACTGTATCAAACGCCTTACTGAACTCAAGGTAAATTAGATCCACTGTGTTTCCTTTGTCTAAAAAATCTGTTACCTTCTCAAAGAAAGAGATCAGGTTGGTTTCGCATGATCTACCTTTTGTAAAACCACGTTGTATTTTGTCCCAATTACCATTGACCTTAATGTCCTTAACTACTTTCTCCTTCAAATATTTTCTAAGACCTTGCATACTACACATGTCAAACTAACAGGCCTGTAGTTACCCGGATCACTTTTTTTCCCTTTCTTAAACATAGGAACTATGTTAGCAATTCTCCAGTCATACGGTACAACCCCTGAGTTTACAGATTCATTAAAAATTCTTGCTAATGGGCTTGCAATTTCATGTGCCAGTTCCTTTAATATTCTTGGATGAAGATTATCTGAGCCCCCCCTATTTAGTCTGATTAAGCTGTTTGAGTTTGGCTTCTACCTCGGATGTGGTAATATCTACCTTCATATCCTCATTCCCATTTGTCATCCTGCCATTATCCCTAAGCTCCTCATTAAAGACTGAGGCAAAGTATTTGTTTAGATATTGGGCCATGCCTAAATTATCCTTAACCTCCACTCCATCCTCAGTGTTTAGCAGTCCCACTTCCTCTTTCTTTGTTTTCTTCTTATTTATATGGCTACTCTTACCTGCACCCTTATTTTAAAGGATCCTCCCAGAACCCATTTCACTCCTGTTTTGAAGAAATATTCATTTCCTTTACTTGTGCATCCTCACTTCAGCTCATCCAGGGGCCTGTCTTCAGCTTCACTATGGCTCACATCTAGATAAGGATGAGCAAGGAAATTTGGTGATGGCTTAGGGCTCCCCGCCCCCAGGGGAGAGGTGTAAGACTGGAAGATTATCTGTAATAATACATCATCAGTTCCTTCCAAAGGAGAAAAGAATTCACATTATCCACACGAATGCACAGTCACACTTTGCACCGCTCATTTGTAGAGACTCTCTCTTAGGCAGTGTCTAAGAAACCTTCAGTGCTGCTACAGAGGTGGCCCTCGTTCCTATAGTAGCTGACTATGGCAACAGACGCTGTAGTATATAGACAGCTTTGTGCTAATGCTAATGTCAAATGATACCCATGGGACAGGCAAGAGCTAGACAAAATGTTGTTAGAGTCACTCCCTTATCGTGTGTCCATGCACAGCTGTATCTTGCAGCTCTGCTGTGCAACTTGGTGGTGCTGAAATACACCTGAGCAAAGAACGAAGTCTGTCATAGATTCCTATTTCACATGAATGGTGTGGCCAGAAAGCACATTCACATGTGGGGAGGTTTCCAAAGCCAGAAAGAAACCACCCCCACTCCTATCTGAGGATCTTCAGACTCTAGGGAAGATAGAGTCAGGTCCCTGAGGGCAGCTCCCATTGGCACTGGGCCTGGTTCCCCTTTCCAAATTCTGCTTGGTTACTAGCTCCTCTGTTCACAAAATATATTTCTATATATCACACAAGTGCTGGTCCTTTGTCCTCTGGACCCAGCTAGCAGATATAATAAATGGAGGGTATGATTCTAGCCAAGACTGGCTGACTAGTGCCTGTAACAGCTTGAATGTAGCTTTCCATATATGGGAGGGTCAGTTGTTACTATGAGTCTCACCCACACTCTCTGCTAGGTGGCTTCAAGAAGTCCGACTGGTACAGGAGATGTCAGGGGTGCTTCCAGGATAGCTGGACCCAGTTATTTCATACTCTTTTTGGCTACAATAAAATGTTTGCTACAGCACTTGTTCTTAATACCCAGATGACTTCCCCAGCTTCCTTCGATCAGAATAAGCAAAGATGCATCTTCCTTCCTTTGAAATCGCCTGCACAACATTCAGGAACATGGTGAGTTTCTGTTCATGGTGTCCTCTGCGCAGCAGTTCCCTCTTAACAGCCTGAAAAGGAAGGAGCAGAAAAAATGAAGTAAGTCTCACCGGGGCCTCTGTTGTGTGTTGCATCTGGCCTTATTCTCCCATGGGCCGGAAACATGTTGAGCAGCTGGTCCGGAGCCTGGGTTAAAATAAAAGGGGCAACAGCTGGAAGTGGGACCCTCCTAGCATTCGGTGTGGTGACAGACAAGGAGCACTCCTCTGCCTGCCAGTTATATTTGTAACCCAGACAAAGGAGAAGCAACACGTGCAGGGAGAGCCAACGGAAGCTGCTCACCTCATCAAAGCCTGGCTCGAACTGGATGGCGTTGTTCATGGAAGCATGGAGAACTGGCAGCGAGATGGCATGCTCCAGGTCATAGCCAAACCAGAGTTTGTTCATGATTGCCTGCAGTGGAACAAACTCAGCAGTTAATGAAGGTGAAGGGTGAGAAACTGGGTCAAATTCTCATTTACACTGGCACAAACCTTTGAAGTCTTTGGGCTATATCCTGCTTGTATGGCAACGTAAGTCTGACGTAACGCTAGAAGTTACTGATTTACACCAGTTATAGCTAGGATCAAGGGAGAGTGTCTGCTCTCCTTAGGTCTGGGTGGGCACCTGTGACAGCTTTAGTTCATCAGGCCTCTTGATCCTGGTCAAACTAGTATATGCAGTTTCCACCACAGAGCGAGTCTTCTCCAGACTTGCTGCCTACCTAGGGATTTGCATTAATTACCCTCCAGTGATGTTGGTTCCTCTAGGAAACTCTATAACCCGCTCACAGAGCCAGACTACAATCCTGACCTCCATGAAAACACCTACAGGGTGGATACAATAGTTTTTTGCTATGTGCCCGTATCTCACCTAGACAACTGGCCATAAAGATGCTGTGCACTATACCAAGGGAGAGCAGATTATTCTCCACACCCTGTTGCTCCATGGGCCAAGGAGGGCTAGACACAGCTTCCTTCAACAGACCAATACTACCCTTGAAATAGGTGGCAGGAGAGGAACAAACACACACATATTTTCCCTCCATCCCCACAGGACTCCACAGCACTCACTGGTCCAAATGAAAGGGACAGAGTCGGAATCTGTCGTGATTCACCCTTGCCTCATTTGAACATCAGCCCAGATGTTATGAACCTGTTAAGAACAAGATCTAGAGCTTTAACAAGCTTCTGGGATGAGTCTTTCTGTTGCTGGCAGCCAGGGGTTCATTTAGCCTCCTCTAAAAACAGACTCCACCCTAGAACAACAGGCCCTAGGGAACAGGAGATGGCCTAGAAGGCTGGTCTTGCCCATCCCTAGCTGCGGTCATTCAAGGCTGAGTCAACACCTTGGCCTACAGTGACTGCCTTGGTTTCCTGTCAGGGAGAGGCCTAAACTAGCAAAAGAAGGAAGCGAGAATGAATGCGACTCAGCATCCAGAGATGATGGTTCCAACAGTGAAGGGGAGATTTGCCTCTCGAGCTGGCCAGAGAGTGACTATGAAATCCCTTACCCCACCTGGAAAGCAACCTGGGGACACTTTGGCCCCAACCTCTATGGAGAGGAAGTTATTTTTCCCACCCCCCAACCTCTAATGAGAGGAGTTTTTAAGGACAGGACTAGCAATCGCATCAGGTTTGTGGAAGAGGACACGGAGTGTGCGGGATGACGGGAACATTCCCTATCTAGTCTGGGAGATGGTACCAGCAATACCAGTTTTAATAAGCTCCCATTTCATCCTCTCTACCTCCAGTAGACACATCATCTCTTGCTTTTAGCAAGAAAGTCTAAGCCATGCCTGTGGGGCAATGACAGAGCTGCCATAAAGTGAAGGAAACTCCAGTTCATGGTGATGTTAAAACCCACTTGGGCTAGTGTCCAGTGTAGTCACAAAGGCTGGTGGGCCTGTAGCACCCTCAAACAGTCTTAACAGCACCGACAAAAGGAGCTGCGGCCCCCTCTGCCCTGCAGGTAGGTTTATGAACATTTCATGCGTTTAGTAGGAGGAAACTCAAATGAAGAGCAGTAACTTTAGTGCTTCCTCCCATGCCACGCGGTCACTCGCTCACCAAGGCAGTGGAGCTGATAATCAGGTCCCCTCCTGAGCCTCCAATCACCAGCTTGGAGTTATCATCTTTGGAGACGAGAATGGAAGGAGCCATGGCAGAGGGGGGTCTCTCTCCTAGAGAAGATGGAGAATGAGTTATTGGCCCATCTGGCCATAGGGAAAAAACAAACTTTGTTCATGGCAAATCTCTGTTTGGCTCCTCTCTGTTCCACACTGAACCTTGCCCGTTCCCCTCGGCAATTCAACTTTCCATCAGTTGTTCCAGAAATACAAGTCTTGGGGAAAGCAACCTGGGGGGGACACTTTGTTTTTATCTCCCTTGGCCAGAGGCAACTCCTTGGAAGCCCAACCTGCACTAGAGGAGGCCTGTAACTATGAAGATGCTCTCACAGCCCTGCTTAGTTCTGTAGTGTGCTGCAGCCTCAAACTTCTTTGGGGACTGCTGGAACTAGATACCAGTGATAGGCACAACCTGGGCACACCAGTATTCGCAGTAGGGCTATAGTCACTGTTCTGTCAACCTTTGGCATAGCTGAGCCATGGAAGAATTCCTTGGGGTGAAACTTATCTGCCAACATGGAAAACAATGTGCCAATAGCCCCACGCTTAGGATGACCAGCTGTCCTATTTTTAAAGGGACAGTCCCATTTTTTGGGACTTTTTCTTATATAGGTGCCTATTTCCCCTCCCCCCCATTCCCATTTTATCACAGTTGCTATCTGGTATCCCTACAGGCTCAAGCACTTCATAGAGACCTATAGGGTTGTACAGCTATAAATACATCTCCAGCACTATAATAAAACTATTTAAATTCTTGGTGGATGCGTGTGTCTTGTGGGGATTATTATTTTCCCACAATCTGAGAATTGTGAAGTCACTGGGAGCCGAGAGTCAGCACTGCAGCATTTATCCTTATATGGCTTGTAGTTACTTTTCTGAGTTCAGCTTCTCAGCATTTTGCCTTTGCTTTGTATGCCCTGCCCAGAAAATGACTGAAAGAGTTTTACAGACTTTACAGGTACTGCTCTAATTCAGAACAAACTCACATCTAGTTCTGGTCAGAAAGGGACCAGGGAGGAAAAGTAACCTCTGACCCTTGGTACGTCTTGCTGGAGATCATTTCCCAAGGTGCACTTCAGGCTCAGAGCTATGAGCTGGCTGCTCAAGCTCTGGGTGCACATCCAAAGGTTTGTGGATGCTCACGGCACGTTCTGGCCTTTTGTTTAGATAGGAGGCAACAGCTCTCACCACTAGTGATCTTGTTTCTTGGCTTCTTCTTGCAGAAGTCAGCGAGCTCGTTATTTAAAATGATGCCGGTGCTTGGAGAATATACCATTGAGCCAAACCTGAGTGGAGGGAAAGCACATGTGAGATGTGGTAGTCCAGGACTGTTATGCCAAAGATCACCGACAGACAGAACAGCAGAGAACCCTTTGGGAATTACCACTGGCCATGCTGCACCATGCCAACCTAGCACTGCCATATACAGGAGCCCATGGAAGACTCTGCTAAGCCCATATTCAGCGCAGAGGTGCCAGTGCCTTAAGGCTGGGGTACCTTTATATTTACTGTTGTGTGGCCACAGGCTGTGTGGGTTGCTGAGTCCACTATCTGTAAGAAGAGACAAGAGAGTTTTACCTTTTGTATGGCTAAGTTTTGAAATCAGAGTAAATACTACACCCTTGTGCTGGGCCACAGCCATCACTGAACGGGCGACCAGGGCCGCCCAGAGGATTCAGGGGGCCTGGGGCAAAGCAATTTCGGGGGGGGGCCCTTCCATAAAAAAAAGTTGCAATACTATAGAATACTATATTCTCGTGGGGGCCCCTGTGGGGCCTGGGGCAAATTGCCCCTCTTGCCCCCCCTCCCCCCGCCCCCGGGCAGCCCTGCAGGTGACAAAACTGAGACACTTCTACTTCCTAAGTCAGCTGAGTCCAGGTGCTTGTAAAAGAGTTGCTGGCTGCCACTTTCTAGGGCACCTCTCAGTAGGTGGCTCAGTAGCAAAAACTCCTGAGCAAGTTGTTTGTCCTGTCTGACTCCTGAGTAGGCGTGGCAGGGAGGTGGCTTGGGGCTCCATCTCTTGATAGCAGGGGGCAGTTTCACTGTTCCAGCTGGGAACAACCAAACTCAGATGACTGGTTGAGACAGCATAGGGAAGCTCAGAGTACGGCTGTCCTGTGGGTAGCTACAGCCCTGCCCCTGACTTGCCTATTTCTGGGAAACTGTAACACAGGCTGTTGTATTGTTCATAACCAGCCTGGGAGCCGGGTAACTGGCTGTGCCAGTTTGTTATACTGGACAGTAGGATTGTGTGTCAGTTTCAGTACAGACCCAGGCCATCTGGTTGCTATGAGTACAGCAACCCCTCCCTCCTTCCCCCCCCCCCCCCACCGAGTGGCAACCTGCGAAAGAGTGAAGGTGAGGGAGAGACAGGAGACCTGAGACTGAAGCCATTTCCAGAGAGTCACAAGATGGGAAGCGGCCGTGGTTCAGGTGGCACTACCCACGCTCCGATGCTCCAGGAGCCCCACAAACCTACTCAGCAGAGTCCCAGTCATACTCCCTTTGGGTGACCAAATCACCAGGCTCTGGTCACTTACGGCTGGTTGATAGTGCTGGTGACAGACACAGCACTGCCATCTTCAGCGAGGACGGAGACGTGGGAGGTGCCGTAGCCTATGTTGCTTGGCTGTGAGAGATTGTAAAAACTGCCTGGATGGTCACCTCTGTCATCTATACGCTTCCTGACAAGTTCAGCAAAGGAGTTGGACAACAGTTCCTGAATAATCACCTAGGAATAAGGCCAAGGGCAGTGAGATGACCCTTCCAGAGCACAGGGATGCTGCTGCAGACTGAGGAGGTGGTCACGGGGTTTAACTCAAGGTGATGGAATTCAGAGAATCTACATCACCACTCAAGCATCTGTTGCCCAACTGTTCCCCACAACCCACCTCCTCAAACAACACGAAGCAGAGCTATCAGTGCTTAATAACCAACTCCTGAACAAGAGAACACTCTGGCAAACAGCAATGGATGATGCCTGTAATCCAGATCCTCTTTCCTGCTTTAACTGATCAGGTGAGCAAAGCCATTGAAATGAAACAATCAACACACTGACATTGAGACTGTCTGAGAACACAGGGCCCAATTCTGCCACCCTCAGCCAAGCTGAGCAGTACTGTCCTCCACCAGTTGTCCCACTGATTTTACTTCTTCCCCATTGCAACAGAACTACACAGAGTAAATTCCTACTCAGCACGAGTAAGCATGAGAGAAGTAACATTTAACGTTGCAGTGCAGTGTTCTAATGAACCTTAAGGGGACTTGGCAGGTTGATTGGAAGGTTTATCATAGGGAGTGTAAAGCATATGAGTTTATGACAAAGAGGTTTCAAAACAGAAACAGCAGCCCTGCATCAAAACTATAGAGAAGGCAGAAGAGGAGGAAGGGGCCCCAAATTAACAGCTGTTCTCCATCACAGTGTTTCCTATCAACTATCCAATGGACAGTCAGGACAGGAAGCCCAAGTTTGCACATATTCAGCTTACAAGTAAGAGTTCCATTGAGATGGGGATGCACTGGACCAGTGAGCAGTGAAACTTTATGGGGTTGGGGTATTTGAATCTTATTAGCAAGGAAACATTGACTGGACTTTAAAATACATGGACAATTAATAGCAGATTGATTTCCATTTCTTCCCTTTCCCCACTACTTGTGCCACAGGGACAGTCTGAGATCTGCAATAGCATTTCTGACTGCCTCCTGGTGCTGTGCCGGCTCACCTGCTGTATGCCAGAGAACTGTGGGTCATCCAGTTTTGGCTTTTGCCCATTGCCAAACTTCAGTGCCTCTGCAATACGATGGTAGGTCTCACTCTTCCTATTGGCCGGCTCCAGCGACTCTGGCGTGAATTTAAACTCTTTGGTGCAGGGTAAACCAAAGGGATTAATGGAGTAAGGAAGACAGCCAGCTGCATTATATCATGAGTCCTAATCCTATCTACTCTTTCTGTCCCATCCCTATTCTTAATCCATTTCTTCCCATCTGAGAGACATGATCCCACAGACTGAGCATGGGCCGGGAGCCAGGAACACCAAAATTCTAATTCCAGCTCTGGAACCAATTCTCTTTGTGACCTTGGGAAAGTCATTTAATTTCTCTGCCTCTGTTCCCCTAGCTGTATAATGGGGATAATGATGCTTCCCTACCTCACAAGGATGGTTGGAGGATTAGTTGGTTCATATTTGTAACATGCTTTGAAGATAAGGGCCAAGTAGTATTATTACATTGCTGTTTCTGATCTCATCCTGCCCTTCCACCCACTGTCACTGCCAGTACCCTTCCTGTGCATGTTGATGGCACACGATACAGAAATCTGCCTTTCATTTCACAGATTACCTTTCAGTATGTTGAGGATGAAGAGAAGAACAGCACCCCCAGCTGGTGGTGGAGGGGAATACATTGTGTATCCACCCAGAGAAATATTCAGGGGTGTCATCACTTTTGCCTGGAAATTCTTGAGGTCACTCAGCATCAGACTGCCGTCTTCAAGAGAAAACAAGAGAAGCACGTGCCATTGGAGTGATAGCTTACTCTATGGGTACCTGCCATAGGCAGAGAGAGCCAGAGCCCCTGCAAGCCTGATGAATACTTATTACAACCGGCCACAGCATCCCCCCACCTATCTTTTGCCCTTCCTCTTTTGTGTGTCAAACCCAAGGACAGCAAAAAACTGATACAGCTGGTGAAACAACTGCACAGTGACCCTGGCTGAATGACAGAGCAGAGGCCGGGTTTCAGGCTCCACTCCTGGGGCTGAGCCAGGTCACATCTGCCCCCGTGGAAGGGGAAATGGCATAAGATACCCTATTGTTGGACCTCCACCCGCTGGCTACCCCACTGAACAATACTGCTGTCATTCCCCTAACAATGGACAAGGTGAACCCAGAGTGAAGAGCAGGAGGGGAGCTCTCAGACTAGGAACAAAAAAGGAAAATATTACCCAGTGACTGCATTTTCTGCACTCAGTGAGTCAACAAGACATTAATAAAGTGCAGCAATCAGTTGGGAGTCTACACCAAGTCAAACAGGAGACTCATCCTCTTATTCCTTATCTCACATCAGCAGCCAAATATGTGGGCAGGGTCAGTTTCCTCATGAGGTAAAATATCTGCAAGTTCTGCTCTTTCCTTCCTTTGATAAATGAACCCTCAGCTGTATTAAAGTCAAGGCTACAGCTTTCCTGAACATAGACCTATTTTCTTAGCTGAAAACCCTATTGTGTATAATCCCTAGGCATCAGGGCTCAAATCCCGGCATGGTGTAATTCCACAGAGTCCGCTGAGTAGCACCAGGAAATATCAGGCCTAGCATTTTCACCAGTACTTGTCATGATGCCAACTTTTTAAAAAGGTGACGAGTGACTTTGAGTGCCTCAATGTTTTGGGGCCACAAATGGAGTTCTTTGCACTTATCTTTATTGAATTTCATCCTGTTGATTTCAAATTAATTTTCCAGTTTGACAAAGTCCTTCTGAAATCTAATCCTGTCCTCCAAAGTACTTGCAACCCCTCAGTTTGATGTCATTGCCAAAAGGTATAAGCATACTCTCCACGCCATTATCCAAGTTATTAATAAAAATATTGAATAGTACTGGAGCCAAGACTGACCCCCTGTGAGTTCCCACTAGCTATGTGCCCACCCAGTTTGACAGTGAACCACTGATAACTTCGCTTTGAGTATGATCTTCCAACCGGTTGTGCACCCACCTTAGAGAAATTTCATCTATGAAGTATAACTGTTACCTACTTTCACGCTTTATGTCCTCCACCAATTTCTGTGCTATCTCGCCCTCATAAAATTCTCTGGCTCCCTTCTCTGCTACAGCCTTCAGTGTTTTCAGCAGGGTTGGCCAAAAGAAGATTGCATCAGGTTTTGGGACCACACCATGATCACAGAACAGCTGGCTGTTAAGAGAGACTGTCCATCAGTTCAGGTTCATCGCGTGTGTGTGATTATTTCTCTCCCTTAACAGAGTCCCCATTTGCCAGCCAAAGCTTGTTTCTTCTGTGTACTGTTTGTCCTTGTTCTCCAAAGCTCCACTCCATACCACCCGGGGACGGCCTGTCTTCACACAGTACTTCTCCCTTGGAAAGCATGTCTCCATATCAAGTCCCACACAAACAAGCCTCACTCTGGGCCTGAAGCTGCGGGCTTTACTCAAGTAATCCCAATGGGAATGCTCACATGAGTAAGACTGCAGGTTTCTGCCCTGTCAACGCCGTCAATGTCTTTCAACAGAGGCAGTCTTCACACATCCAGTCCCCCACCTTATTCTCAACGTGCATTTCCCATGGCAGCCAAGCTCCCCTCACCCCCCCCCCCCGCCCCACTGCCGCCTCCTCCCTTGAGTGCGCCGCATCCCTGCTTCTCTGCCTACCTCCCAGAGCTTCCTGCCCAGCTGCCACCAAACAGCTGTTTGGCAGCAATAGCACATTCGGGGAGGGAGGGAGAGGAGTGGGAACGTGGCGCACTCAGGGGAGGAAGCGGGGAAGAGGCAGGGCCAGGGCCAGGATTTGGGGAAGGAGTTGGAATGGGGGCAGGGGTGGGAAGAGATGGGGCAGGAGCAGAGCCTCCTGGAAGGGGTGGAGTGGGGCTGGGGGGGGGGATTGAGCACCCATGGGAAAGAGGGGAAGTTGGCGCCTATGCCACACACCCAGGTGAAATACAACTGCTCTTACCACAAGGACGACTTTTTCAAAAAGCCCTGTAACAGCGGGTGACTGAGAAATTTGCTCAGCACTGCTGGCCTGCTGATTCCACGTGTAAGAAGCTGGATGGTTGGTTCAAACAGCCATTTCCATGGCAACCGGCCATAGCGCCTGTGGGCTTCTTCATATCCACGAAGCTCCCCCGGGACTGCAATCCACTGGCTCCCTGCACAAGCAGTTACGATATTACTCATTGCAGTAACCTCTCCTCCCATATATTAATCATATAATTCATGGTCACATCCATCTGGAGGCTACCGCTAACAGCTATGACATGCAAAAAAGGGAAGCAGAATCTAGCACCAGGAATGTCCATTAGTTTCAAGGCGTGGTCCACTCCCCCCTTTCAATCCCACTGGCATTAGCACAGGCCATTCCCCCCCTCCACACTTCAATCCCACTGGTGTTAGCAGAGGCCAGTCCCCCCAACCCCCTTCAATCCCACTGGTGATAGCACAGGCCATTCCTCCCCTTTCAATCCCACTGGCGATCGCACAGGCCAGTCCCGCCCTCCCCCCCTTCAATCCCACGGTGATCGCACAGGCCACTGTCCCATATTCCATTAGAGATAGCACAGACCACCTCCTCCTGCCTGCCCGTTACTGATAACCCTCCTCCAGCTGCCTGTCTCATACGCGATAGCTCAGCACTTGCTTACATGGAAAAACAATGTCTAGCTAGCATCTGAGCAGCAGACACAAGTCAGGGAGCCAGCACTATGTGACCAACCAATTCATCCCAAAATGGCAACAATTACCCTCAGACTATCAGGGGCACAACCAGAGTTTTCCCAGAGCTCTCCCTCCCCTGCTCTGCACCCACTCCCAACTCTCTTCCCTGCACACTCTCCCTGCTCTCAGTCCCCCCAGCCCCCTCGTCTGCTGCCCCACACCCAGCTCTGACCTCTCCCTTCCTGCACTCAGCCCCAGAGACCTCCCTGCCCCACAACCAGCCCCATGGCTGTCAGGCTGAAGAACACCACCTCCACCAGGGGCCAGACATTTCTGGGAGCCCCAGACCACATCTTCCCCGTGCATCTCGCTTCCCCAGTAAGCTCCAAAAGCCTGGCTCCAATTCTCCCACCCGCCTTGGCACTGTGGGTTCCTGGCGCCCCTGCTCCATTTCTCCCTGGGGTTGACAGCAGGGCAGTCAAGCTAAAGTTCCAGCTCTGGTGAGGGGGGCCTGGGACCACTGCCCCCCCCCTTTGTGCCCCAGCAGACATTCACTATAGGGTACAACATGCCTAACGTCAACCAGTGAGTCAGTGGCAGAGCTGAGAATAGACACCCCCACAAACGCCAGTTTCCTGCCCTATGCCTTATCCAGCAGGCCAGTGTTTCTCAAACTGGGGAGCATATGGGGTCTTCTCCACATGCACCCCCTGTACAGGGGCCAGTCACAGTCACCGCCTGGATGCTGACCTGATCCCTGAAGGGATAGAGCAGGAGCTGTGATGATTAGTGGAAAGGGTGATGCAAATAACTAGACAGGGAAATAGAGACTGCACCCTCTTAAAGGAGCCGCTTAGATCTCCTGTTGGGACAGCTGAGCAATGTTCCTCTAAGAAACAATAATGGCTTTAACATTTCTGTTCCTCAGCTTCTCAGTCTGTAAAAGAGGGACACTAATACCTCCTTCCCTGGAGTGTCCTGAGGCTTAGTTCACTACTGCCTGTAATGTGTTCTGAGATCCTTGAATCTAGGGAAGGCAAAGCATGCGCGCAAAAGCACCAAGGGTAGAGCTCTTGCCCTCTTCCTAAACAAAAGTATCGGCAGCCCAAGTTGAAGCAGCTGCTTTTCTATTAGCTGTTAGTAGTAACAGCACTTGTATTCTCTTTAACAAGCAGGGTGGGGGTGAAACAGAAAAGGTAGTTTCCTGGTTACGGGTTTGTACTGGAACTCAGGAGACCTGGATTCAATTCCTGTCTCTGCCACAGATGCCCTGAAGGATCTTGGGCAAGACACTCAGGGCTTGATTGTTCAGAGGGGCTGAGCACACATTGACTTTAATTGTTCTCAGTGGGGGCTGCTGGGTGCAGAGCACTTGGAAAATGCAGTTTTACTTTGAAGATTACATATAAAAGGCACCTCCTTACTTAGCTGATCTTCACCTTGTGTGGTCAGTTGCCTCTACCAACTTTAGGGACAAAAATAATTTTTTTAAATGATGTTTACTACTGCAAAGTCAACACAGCTATGAGACAGAGTGCTGGACTCTAGTCCTCCTTGTGCATCACCACCATTCCTTGCTAAGTTCAGTCACAGTAAAATCTGTGCAAACCCACTGACAGCAAGGGAACTGAATGGATGTCACTGAAAGCAGAATCTGAGGACAAGGAGGTTTGCACCACCACAGGGGGCCTGATTTGGCCTGCAGAACTTTTGCTCCTGGTAACAATGCAGAAGAGGAAAAATCCTGTTTTCGGATCTCTGGCTGAGTTTGGTGGGAAATCAGTCAAAAAGACAATGTCTCTTTCCTTGCAAGCTTTGCACTTTGATACGGCGTCGCTGAGACACAAACATGCCCCCCGGCCATTTTTGCTGTCATTTTTGTGGAATTGCACATTAAGCCACAGGCAAAGACAAGAATAATGAAGTACAGAGCTGTCAGCTTTGACTGACAGATAATGAGTCTTGCTGTGGAGCCTGATCCTATAGGACTTTACAACAGCCTGCAGCCCTATAGTGATGTAAAAGTTAAACCAGTTAACTGATAACCTTGATGCTTATCGGTTTCTGGGGTCCCAGCTGCTGGCCCTGTGCCTGGGGCTCTACTGTTACCTGCGACTAGTGTCCCAGAGTCCCAGCTGCTGGGACTCCAGCCACAGGGCCAGCGGCCGGGATCCCGAGCATGAGCAGCAGAGCCCCAGGTGCGGGGCCAGTGGCCAGGATCCTGGGTGTGGGCAGCAGAGCCCCGTGTGCGGGGCTGGCATCCCAGGTGCAGGGCCAGCGGCCAGGATCCCGGGCGTGGGCAGCAGAGCCCTGGGTGCGGGGCCGGCATCCCGGGTGCAGGGCTAGCGGCCAGGATCCCGGGCGTGGGCAGCAGAGCCCTGGGTGCGGGGCCGGCATCCCGGGTGCAGGGCCAGCAGCCAGGATCCCGGCCGTGGGCAGCAGAGCCCTGGGTGTGGGGCCAGCATCCTGGGTGCAGGGCCAGCGGCCAGGATCCCGGGCGTGGGCAGCAGAGCCCCAGGTGCAGGGCCAGCAGTCAGGATCCTGGGCATGGGCAGCAGAGCCCCGGGTGCGGGGCCGGCATCCCGGATGCATGGCCAGCAGCTGGGATGCTGGATGCAGCCAGCAGCAGAGATCCCCGGATGTGGGCCTGGCAGTGGGGATCCCCAGGAGTCAGGCTGGCAGCAGAGCCCCTCATAAAACATGGGGAGGGCTGCAGAACCCCCACACCTCTAGTTCCCCGGTTAAACATTTAACTGTGTAACTGATAGAATTTTAATTGGTGACACGGTTATTGTTTTTACACATTCTTTACATTCCTTCAGCCCTATTGAAATACATGTGGCTATACCAAGGAGTAACTACTTTGTGTGGGCGTAAGAGTCAAAT
Organism: Mauremys reevesii; assembly: GCF_016161935.1. Taxonomy (NCBI): domain Eukaryota; kingdom Metazoa; phylum Chordata; order Testudines; family Geoemydidae; genus Mauremys; species Mauremys reevesii. The sequence goes on along the minus strand of NC_052640.1, from coordinate 20,118,523 downwards.
CTGCTGTGCTCTTTCACTAGCTGTATTAAAAACAATCCAACTCTGGGCCAACGCTGATATTAGGAAAAAGCTTAGAACTGCAGTACATGCAGGGTCTAGTCATGGGGACTGACACCAGACCAACCCCAGAAGGTTTCCTTGAGGTTCAGGTTACCTTCCTCTCCCTAGGACACTTTTTCCCTTCTCGTCTTTGCCCAGCGCAGTTCAGCTTAGTACTCAAGAGCAACAGCAGGAAATAATGAAGAAGAGTGACCCTCCAGAGACAACGGACTTCCCATAATGCAGTGAAGTAGCGAGGTCCTCTATCCTCTCCCCAAATGCCAGGCAGTGGCCCCACTCTCCCTGCTTACTGCATCAAGCTGTCTGATAGGAAAACAGTCCAGTTCCTGTCCTTACCTATTTGGAGAGAGAAATCATTACACTGATTTAACAAGTCTTGGTTGATATTTTCTGGAGCTGTTTCACGAGAGTTAATCACCACGACCTCTCCTGGAAAAAAGAAAGGAAAACATACAATAATCTCTTCCCAGTGTCTGGTAAGTTTCATTCATCACAGTTGGTGGAGCAGAAAGCAAAGGACTGGAGTTTATGCTTTTTTGTGGAAACTGGTGAGGGTTGGAGTCCCATTGGATCATGCACTGTGGAGTCCATGAAGTCCATCACCAAACCTGCCAAGCTCTCATGTTGTGTTTATGAACTCTGCAGCAGGAAGCTTTCCTGCTGCAGAGTTTACGTCTTCCTAACAATTTTAAGAACAGTACATCTCATACTGCTGGTACCTTTGGCTCTTTGTTGATCCGAAAGCAAGATCATGATCCAGGAAATACAGATGAGTTAATTCTGGCTCTATTGCTCTTAAAAACTGTTGTGGCCCTTTTATGGTACTTCAGCGGTGCAAAGAGCCATACTGTTGGCTTAACCAGTTAGCTAGGAATTCTCATCTCTACATCGCTCCTGCACTTGCTGCAGGGGGCATGGTTGCAAACTGCAGTGAAGTGGCTGTTCCTTGGTGGATTGGAACCAGCGTGGAACCTTCTCCATCAGACTCCATGGCACCTTTCCTCACAGGAGAGCACTCGACTTTGAGAAGGCTGCATTTCAAAATACACTGGACTATAAAAGAGGGTGGCAAAGAACCCCAACTTATCTTTCACCTCAAAAGACAAAGGAACCGAGTACCTTGGACTTTGTGGGAGATTCTGACCAAGGGGTCAGTCAGCTGTCTTGCTGGGAGGAAGCATCAGAAGCTCACTTTGAAACAAGAGTGTCGTTTGGTTAAATCTTAGTTCCTAGAAAGCGTTTTTCACTTTTATTTGCTTATAACTATTTCTGACTTTATCCCTTACACTTAAAATCCTCTCTTTTCATTAATAAACGTGTTTAGTTTCCATCTAAACCAACCTGGCGCCCTGTTTGAATTGACGTAATTGTGAACTCTAGTTAAAGCAACAGACTGCTGGGGCTCTGTCTCTTTAAAGGCGCAATGGATTGTATTACTTCCCTCAATGCACCAGGAGAGGGCTGGACATTTCAGGGCAGACAGTTCTGGGGAAATTCGGGAGTTGAGGTGGCTTGGCTAATAGTAATCAAGGCTGCTGGAGACCAGGGAGTGGCTGTGGTGTAACAAACAGGCTGCTGGAGTTGCTGAACCAGGGTGGCTTTTATCACACAGATACTCAATGCATGCTTGTATGCTGGCTGGGAGCACCCAGACAGGAAGCTACAGCAGCACAGCATTTTAAGGCACTCAGAGTTACAGGACAAATGGTAACACACTCTCGCACTGGTGTGGGTTGCACCCCAAAACATGACAATCATGCCCTCTCTTACTCTCCTCTGCAAACTGTTCATACAAGTCTCTGAAACCATCCAATACTCCATATTCATCTGCCGCTATTGGACAGACACTCCATTTTCCCAGTGGAAGCCAGAGCGCAACACAACCTTAGACATGCAGCACCATATTCACGCTTACAGACTGGCTATTGATAATCATTGTAGTGGAGGTAGGCTAAGAGATGGGGCATGTGTGCGGATTATATTATCCTGCAACCACAGACCACACTACAGTAATTCATATCTGCAAGAGAGAACGCTTAAGTGCCTTTCATGTGGCAACGAATGGGATTCTCTCACCAGTAAAGGGGGAAAAAAGTGAGGTGAAACAGTAGACTTTAGGAGGGTGTTGGCACCACAAATGAATGTTGCATTCTGGGATTGCAGCTGGAGTACTGTCGGTACCAGTATCAGTATGTGTGTGCCCACGCAGCCACTGCCAGTACACTGGCAGAGGGTTACGATGTTCTGAACAGGAGAATAATTATGTCAGCAAAAGTGGAGAGTTTGGTTGGTAGGAGACAACACACCAGGCTGTGCTGAGAAAAAGGAAAGTTTTGCCAGCACAGCTTTCTAATGTAAGTCAGTCCTGCGTTTTTCCAAACTTTGTTACTTAGCTGGTTTGTTTGCTTTAAACTACAGTGTTATTCTTACTACTAATTTCTATAGGCTACGTCAGCTGGGCTAAACTATTAATACACTGAAGCAGGAACACAACAAAACTTCGAGTTCTAAAAGCCAAACAAACAGACAAGGCTTACGTCAGGGCCTGAAAGTGGCTGGACGTGAGCATAGCTAGATTGCCAAAGGGAGGAAGCTGCAGAATTAGAAGGCCTGAGTCTCCCCAGTCTGTCTCTTTGTGGAGTCCCTAACAGCCACATAAAGTACTGTTCTGGCAGCCTTTTGCACCCACTTATGGTAAAGGACACAAGGTGCAAACTTGCCACGAAGCATTAGGTCCAAGGTCTCAGCAGACGTGGAGAGTCACATCCATCCCTCAGCGCAGTCACAACAGGCCCAGAGTATTTACTCTTAGATTCTCATAGCAAATGCTTCCCTTCTGATCTCACCTGCTTTGGCTGAGCATAAGGTGAGCATCAGCCCTTCAGTTAACAGGGATTCAGGCCATTCCGGGTTTGCTCTAATGCCTGCCTAGCGTTCAGACATGGTTGGGTTTTTCACCTTAACATTCCCTCACCTGCACGAGATTTCTTTTTGAATTACTGCGATATCCTACTCACGCTTAGAATGCTTTGCCTGAGCTTTCAGGACATTGGCTTCTGCAAAGCTACTGAATGAATATGCTGGTGAATAGACTCTAAAGGAGGAGTATGCAAATGCTATGGGAGAATTACCTGAGAAGGGACAGGCCCTTACCATACCTGTGGTTGCATTATAGATGGTAAAGATGACGCCTCCTCCCAGGCCCATACTCTGAGGGTTCAAAACCGAAGTGCAGACCAGAGCAGCAATAGCAGCATCCACAGCTGAACCTTTACGTCGTAGGATGTCCCTGTATGAGAAAGGAAGAGAAAATATTGTGAAAGACCAGGCAGCACAGAACTGAGCAGGCTCATGGAAGAGCCTTCCTGCTTGTAATGCAAATGATATACAGGGGGCAAGTTGGGAGAAGTCAATAGTTTTTTTTTTTTTTTTTTTTTTTTTTTTGACATTTATTTTAGAAAAATGTGCACAGTACAGTCACATTAATTTTGTCAGGTTACATGACATGAAAAAAAAAATAAAATAAAAAATAAAATATAAAACTTTTATAAAGCAAGAGAGGGACAGAACTCCCCAGCTACAGCTACTGCTTTGGTTTAGTGGGGTTTCTGTGTTGCTTCTCTCTTCTTTTTCTTTTTTTTTGAGAGTAGGACATCAGCATCATCCACTCTCTTTTTTTTTTTTTTTTTATTTAAATGGACTGAAGCAGCTGGGGTGATGTCACGGAGTCACCGGGTCATGCTCTGGAACTTCTCCCCACAAAGCCAGTCAGGACTCTGGGGGAGCCTCCTCTCTCTGAGCATACTCTCTCCAGGGCAAGAAGCTTACACAGCTTTCACCTTCCTGGGTCTGACCTTGGAGCATTCAGCATCCCCTTCTCACACCGTGCGCTTCCCGCAGCAAGTCTGCACAGGCGGGGCTCCTGGGGAAGTCAGAGGGCCCTGCACCCAAACTCCGCAGTCAGGGGCGGCTCTAGGTATTTTGCCGCCCCAAGCACAGCAGGCAGGCTGCCTTTGGCGGCTTGCCTGCGGGAGGTCCCCAGTCCCGCGGATTCGGTGGCACGCCTGTGGGAGGTCCGCCGAAGCTGCGGGACCAGCAGACCCTCCGCAGGCACGCTGCCGAAGGCAACCTGCCTGCTGCCCTCGCGGCGACCGGCAGAGCACCCGCCGTGGCTTGCCACCCCAGGCATGCGCTTGGCGTGCTGGTACCTGGAGCCGCCCCTGTCCGCAGTCAGACGTGACTCTCAGCCAGCCAGTAAAACAGAAGGTTTATTAGATGACAGGAACACAGACTATGACAGAGTTCGTAGGTACAGAAACAGGACCCCTAAGTCAGGTACATCTTGGGGCAGGGAGGCCAGGGCCCCATCTGTGCCTCCTTCCATTTCCCAGCTAGCTGCAAACTGAAACTCTCCAGCCCCTCCTCTGGCCTTTGTCTCTTTCCTGGGCCAGGAGGTCATCTGATCTCTTTGTTCTCCAACACCTTCAGTTGGCACCTTTGCAGGGGAGGGGCCCAGGCCATCAGTTGCCAGGAGACAGGGTGTCGGCCATTCTCTGTGCAGACGGCATCACACTGGCCCTCTAAGGCTCTGCCACAATCACACCCCCTTATCCCACCACCTAGATACTTAAGAAATGCATAGGGGAAACTGAGGCACCCAACAGTATTCAGAGAAAACATTAAGAACATTCTCACTTCGTCACAGGTGATTTCACAAAATGGGAGGAAATGAGTTACAGTAAGTGGGAAAGGAAACTGGAGAAACCCCCTGGAAAAAGAGGTAGCAATTCTGTGTGAGGATCTAAAATCTGTACAAGGAAATGACACAGCTGGACCATGAAGACTTATTTAGGCTGAGCTGAAGGATGAAGGATGAAAATAGCGAACAATCATCGGAAATTGCTACAGCTTTTTAAGCCACAGCAACCAGGCCGATCAGGAAATGATCATACAAAGAGGAGGAAAGCTATTGAAAACCAGAAGCCCCCCACAAGAGCACAGCACACTCTATAAGCAGAGCTGAAGTCTTCACAAATATCTTAAGTAATGTAAGTGATTTGCGGCTAGTTCAACCGCACTACGTTTCCAGCTACTACGACAATTAGACAAAGCACCATTTGATTATTAAATATATTGTGGGGGGAAGGGAGCAGTATGAGTTACAGGTGGATGAGAAACAAGCCCCTGGATCTGAACACCAACTCTGTGGCAATTCAGGGCCTGATTCTTCGCTCACTAACAGCAGTGTAACCCCATTGGTGTAAGTGAAGCTACGCCAGACTTACACCAGAGTGAACGAGCTCAGGGCACTGGATCCCAATCTAGGCTTCATTTCAAGCTCCTTCAAGTATGCACTCCTCACTATGGAGTGGTGACCAGCGCCTCCAAAGTAATGGCTGGATCCACAGATCTGTTCCAAATTGCACTGAGCTTGGAGGAAGCTCAAATCCGCACTCACTGCAGGCCAGGCATGTCCATGTCTCTATTGATAACATATTCTGGGGCCCTCTGACCATCTTCCCAACACTAATGAATTTAGCCTCACAACACTCCTGGCACAAAGTATTCTTCCCATTATACAGATAGGGGAACTGAGACACAGAGAGGGATTCTAGGACCTGCCCAAGATCATACAGAGTTTGTAGCAGAGACAGGAACAAAACCTAGATCTCCAGTCCAGTGCCCTACCTACAAAGCCACCCCTCTTGTAGCAGGAGTTTAACCCCTTATACAATGAATGATGTTGAATGATTATGAAAGTACCTTGCTCCCCTCAGATGAAAGGAGCTTTAGGAGTGTAGCTCAGTGGGCCAGCTTACCTCTACTACAGGACTGGGCAAACTTTTTGGCCTGAGGGCCTCCTCAAACAGCCAGGCGTGGCTCAGCCCCTGCCCTCTATCCCCCCGTTCTGATGGCCCCACCCTGGGACTCCTACCCCATTCAACCCCCAAATTCCCTGATGGCCCCCCATGGGACCCCTGCCCCATCCACCCCCCCCCCCGCTCCCTATCCTCTGACTACCCCTGGAACCCCCACCCCTGACTCACCCCGCCACCCCATCCAACCCCTGCTCTCATTCCTGACTGCCCCCCCCAGGATCGCTGCCCCATCCAACTATCCCTTCTCCCTGACTGCCCCCGGAACCCCTGCCCCTGACTGCCCCCCGCTGCCCCATCCAACCCCCCACTCCTTCCTGACTGCCCCCCAGGACGCCTGCACCCATTCAACCCCCCTGTTCCCCAATCCCTATCCACACCCCCACCCCCTGACCACCACCCCGAACGCTCCTGCCCTCCATCCAAACCCCCCACTCCCTGCCCTCTTACCATGCTGCCTGGAGCACCGGTGGCTGGTGGTGCTACAGCGCCGCCACCCGGCTGGAGCCAGCCACGCCACCACACAGCACAAAGCACCAGATCAGGCTGCGGCTCTGCAGCTGAGCTGCCCAGCTGCCCAGAGCATTGCGCCGGTGGTGCAACATGCTGAGGCTGTGGGGGAGGGGGAACAGCAGTGGAGGGGCCGGGGGCTAGCCTCCCGAGCCAGGAGCTCAGGGGCCAGGCAGAAGGGGCCCATGGGCTGGATATGGCCCGTGGGCCATAGTTTGCCCACCTCTGCTCTATTATATTCATTGCTTTGCATTATATTCTGCTTTATTATATTCAGTGGTAATGCAAGGAACCTACAGGCTTGTATCTTGTAAGACACTGGCTTCAGAAGTTAGCATGAGGCTTGAAGCCTACGAACTTTGGCACAGATAAACTTAGGTAACCCCTACCTTTTGGGGAACTGGAAGTAGATTGTAGGGGGGAATTTTGTCACTAATGACATCAGCCAACCACAGAACATGAACTGACATCGGCTTCTGGAAGGTTTTGGACGGAATATCTGACCGGAAGAGTGCCCTGGCAACAAATTGACATATATGATAATGGGGTGAAATCATAAATACACTAATCTATAGAAGAAGGACACCTTAACATTGGTAAGGGGAGGAAATACAAATAAGGAAGAGGTGAGAAACCCCTATTGAATATGCATTAGACACGGGTAATGTCAGCATAACATATTATAAAAGTGGCATCCCAGCCTGGGGGCAGTAGGGAGAGAGATGTAGCCCTTGGGAGGGGCCACTGGTGAAGATGAAGAAGGTGACGGTGATGAGGAAGATAATGGCTCACATTTCAGGCTGTTCTGCAAGGGATGGTGAGAGCATGGATGTTCAGATGTACTTTCTGTATTATCTCTATCTACCTTACTGAATCAGTGTGTGTGTAACTTTGCTAAATGTATTAATAAATTATTTATTTGTAAATATAAAAGAGTTCCTGTAGTGTGAGTGTTGCACCTGTGCACATCTGGGTTCCCAACTATATAATTTTAATAATACTGGGCCTCATCTTGAGACAAGAACCTGTCAACCCTCAAAGTGATACAGTAACTGGGAATTTTTATTCATAATCTATAGATCAGGCTACAGGAGTGAAGCATTATTAAGATGACGTCTTTGCATGGAGGCTAAGCAACAGGAACTTACTACTGCACCCTCCCACAACTCCAGGTTAACCTCGATTGACTCTCCTAGTGGCAGATTCAACCACCCCAATTTTCAGAGCTGCCAATCCTAAATGTTCAAAAGGCATGAATCAGGCCCCCCAAAATCATAAGATATTATTGAAAACCCTCACGATTTTTAAGCCTAATACATATGAATGTCATTTATTTCCTTTCTGGTTTTAGTGTCTTTCGGGTGCACTTAGGTTCTGTTTTCAAGCTTTTCTCTGCAACTGGGAGGGCTAGAAACTTCTTTTTTCAAACGAAAGCTGAGATTCTCACCTAATCACATGCCTCCAGACAGTGGCGGCTCCAGGCACCAGCGCTCCAAGCACGTGCCTGGGGTGGCAAGCCGCAGGGGGCAGCCTGCCGGTCGCTGTAAGGGTGGCAGGCAGGCTGCCTTCGGCGGCAAGCCTGCGGGAGGTCCGCCAGTCCCGCGGATTCGGTGGCAATTCAGTGGCGGGTACGCCGAAGCTGCGGGACCGGGGGACCTCCTGCAGGCGCACCACCGAAGCCTGCCTGACTGCCCTGCTTGGCGCAGTAAAAAAGCTAGAGCCGCCCCTGCCTCCATAAGCTGCGGCTTTAAGAAAAACACCTCATACCATGACAGTCGGCAACAGTGAGGTTTGTTTTCAACCACTCCTCTGCTGGCCAGACAAGGATGCCAAGTAAAGAAGTTGTTAGCTCCACTGCCTGCCCAAGACCAAAGCACGTCATCTCCACAACACACTTCAGACAGTGTCTGCTGGCTCAGTAATCTGAAGTTGTTCGAGTAGATGCAGACCTGAATTCCGCACTGGTGTGCGCACACCCAGCGTGCCAGTGCCAGAGACTTGTGCCTAGCAGTGCCCATGGAGGGGCAGCCCTTGCACCTCAGGGCTGTGGCCCCTCCCCTGGCTATATGAGGTGGTGTTGCCCTGACCCTCCTCGGTCCTTTCTCACCGACCGTGGCTGGAGTTGAAGATCTGTCTGTGATTGTAGTCCTACAACCTTGCATTTACTCTAAGCCTAGTTTACTGTACATAGGTAATTAGTTAGTAGTTAGATAGCATTAGTAGATAGTGTTCCCCCCTTGATGCCCTCATCAGGCTTTAAACACTGTCCTTCGTGTGGAGAGGCGATCCCCAACAGCGACCCCCCCTACCCCCACGGTGCATGTTTTGTCTCAGTGAGGCCCATCTTAAGAGTGCTGTTTGATCTGTAAATCATTTAAAAAGCAGACTCAGGGGGCACAGGACCTTTGCCTCAAGCAACACCTGCTTCAGCAGCCTGATCCGGTACTAAGGTCGCCCTCAGGCCAAAGATTGCCCTCAGGCTTGAAAAGCGCCAGTCTCTCATTCTGGGACAGGCACCTCGCCGGAGAGACAGAGGAGTTGTTCTCCATCATCCATGTCAAGGAAGAGGTCTCATAAGACCAATCAGGAGCTTTCCAGGTTGCAGGGCAACTCCTCTGCTTCCCCCGGGAAAAGCGCGGACTGGCACGGGGCTGGTTCTGGAACATGGGATGGCACGGGTACCTCTGACCCTTCCCCAGTACTGAGTGGGAAGGGCAGAAACCCCATGCCGTTGACTCTGGTTCCAGCCTCCGGGCATCCATTGAGTCTGGTACTGACGAGGGAGATGCCGGTACCAGTATCGTTGACATCTCAGGCAGCCGCAGACCTTCTCTGCCTTTCAGTCCCGAACTGACCATTGGTCCAGGACCCTCCCACTTATGGCCCCTCTGATGGAGCGAGCCACTGAGCCTACGTGTCTGTTGGCACCACATCCAGATCCTCCCCTTGCCATGGTGGGGATGGAACTGGCACCAGAATCAGTGCAGAGGATCACGGCACTGGGACCTTTCTCGGCCCCACCCCATTTGACTCCGCAAGTGCTCCCATATCAGCTCTCACCACCTTCAACATTGACACATTCAGGCACTCTGTTACCAATGTTTGTGCTGAGACCAACACTGTCTGTGGCATCAGCACAGAATCATAGAATCGTAGGACTGGGAGGATCATCTAGTCCAGTCCCCTGCACTCAAGGCAGGACTAAGTATTATCTAGACCATCTCTGACAGGTGTTTGTCCAACCTGCTCTTAAAAATCTCCAATGACAGAGATTCCACAACCTCCCTGGACAATTTATTCCAGTGCTTAACCACGCTGACAATTGGGAAGTTTTTTCTAGTGTCAACCTAAACCTCCCTTGCTGCAATTTAAGCCCATTGCTTCTTGCCCTATCCTCAGATGTTAAGGAGACCAATTTTTCTCCCTCCTCCTTGTAACAACCTTTTATATACTTGAAATTTATGGTTCACCTTCCTCCACCAGTCCTGGATTCCTTGTGCTGGTGGGAGTCTCTACACAATGTAGTGCCAAGGAGTCCCCTTCGCTCAGCCCTCTCTGACCAAGTCGGTGGTTATCAACACTTCCCTTCCGGGTTGTGGGGAGCGCAGCTGAACTTGTTGAGGGTGCAGGACCTGTGGTCGGTACAGAAAACCTCCCTCCATATCAACGTGTTGGAACTTCAGGCCATCCACAATGTATGCCATGCCTTCTGGGACTGCATCAGACACTCAGTGGTTCACATACTCAGGGAAAATACCACTGCAGTGTACTATGTGAACAAGCAAGTTGCAGGTCACTCTGTCTGGAGGCGATCAACCTGTGGCAGTTTTGCATTGAGGAAGACATCACTCCAGTAGCAATCCATTTACCAGGGGTGCAAATCGTCTTGCAGATATTTCGGCAGGGTTGTCTTCATAACATTGGGCATCTCCACGATCAACTTGTGTGTGACGAGGGAAAACTGAAAGTGCCACCTCTTCTGCTCCTGGGAGGGCAGGCTCCATCTCGGATGCCTTTCACTGCAGTTAGCAGTCAGCTCTTCTGTATGCCTTTCCCCCTATTCCAATCATTCCATAGTTCATCAATGCGGATCGGAACAAGCTCATCTCATTGCACTAGTGTGGCTGAGATAGTGCTGCTTCTCAGCTCGCCTTGCTCTGTCGGTTCAGCCACCCATACCAATTCCTCTCCATCCTGATCTGCTCATTCAGGATTACGGCCCCACCCTCCATCCTGCAATCAGCTCCTTGAAACTTACGGTGCAGCTGCTACATGTCTGAATGAAGAGGAGGAGCAGTGCTTGGCGGCTATCCAACATGTCCTACTCAGCAGCAGGAAGTCTTCCACTAGGACAGCCTACTTAGTGAGCTGGAATAGATTCTCGGTGTGGTCCTTGACCCATGTGACCCAAATGACAGGGGCTTCCATTAGGACATCTTAGAGTACCCGCTACATCTTCAGAAATTGGGCCTTGTGCTCAGTTCCCCAAGGGTATATTTGGCAGCGATATCTGCATTCCACCCCCCCAATTTAAGGGAAGTCGTTTTTTCCAGTGCCATAGTAATGAGATTTCTGAAGGGGCTTCTCCCCTTACATCATCTGGTCCAAGAACCAGTTCCCCCATGGGACCTAAACATGGTCCTGGCAGCTCTGATGGGCCCTCCATTTGAGCCCCTTGTGGCCTGCCCACTGCCTCCCGTCTCAGAAAACCACATACCTGATGGCCATCACGTCAGCAAGGGCACGTGTGAGTTGCAGGCCCTAATGGCTGAGCTGCTTTACTTTGTCCTTGGGGAGCTGAATGTAACGCTGCAATCACAGTGGACTGCTGGAACAATTTTTATAGTGGGGGTGCTGAGAGTCACTGAATCAAACTTTGTAAACCCTGTATAGAATGAAAACCACTTCAAGCCAGGGGGTGCTCCAGCACCCCCAGCACCCCTAGTTCCCGCACGTATGAATCACACCCAACGTTTTTATCCAAGGTGGTCTCTCAGTTTCATCTGAATCACGTGGTGTATTTACCTGTTTTTCCCAAAGCTGCACTCTTACCCAGGAGAACAGCGCCTCCATAATCTGGATGTCAGGCGATGTCTAGTCTTTTATCTAGACAGGACTAAACCGCTTTGTGCTACACCTCACCTGTTTGTGTCATATGCAGACCGCATGAAGGGGCAAGAGGTCTCGGCACAGACCATCTCTAGATGGGTAACATCCTGTATCAAGGCTGTGTATGAGATAGCTTCAGCTATGCCTCCTCAGTAGATACCGCTCACTCCACAAGAGTGCAAGTGATATTGATGGCATTCCTCAGTGATGTTTCCATACAGGACATTTGCAGGGCTGCCATGTAGTCATCTATACATACGTTTACAAACCATTATACTATCACTGCATCTTTAAGAGTGGACACAGCCTCGGAAGGGCAGCCCTGTGATCTCAATTGCATAGAATCCAAGCCCTGCCTCTAGACTGGTGTACTGCTTGTGAGTCACCTAAGGGGAATACGTGTCTGCATCTATTCCAAGAAGAAACGGTTACTTACAGTAAATGTGGTTGTTGTCTTCCACGCAGATTGCTAGGCTGGGGAAAAGTCTCCAGCTCCAGCGCACTGGGTGCACGCACACCCAAGCGGGATACTTGTCTGCATCACATCTCAAAGAACCACAGTTACAGCAAGCAACCATTTATTTTCTCATTAAAGTGGGTCCGCCCCCCACCCCCACCAGCCTTAGAACCAAGCAGCATGCAGCTAAGCATTAGCAACAGGATATGCTCAATATTCCCTGGATGCTACTCTCTGGGAAGAGTAAAGCCTAATCTCCACTAGAAATGGTTTCCCAGTATAGTTATATTGGTAAACACTCTAGGGCAGGGATTCTCAAACTGGGGGTTGGGACGCCTCAGGGGGTCACGAGGCTATTACATGGGGGGTCACGAGCTGTCAGCCTTCACCCCAAACCCCACATTGCCTCCTGCATTTATAATGGTGTTAAATACATTAAAAGGTGTTTTGAATTGATAAGGGGGGGGGTCGCACTCAGAGGCTTGCTATGTGAAAGGGGTCACCCGTACAAAAGTTTGAGAACCCCTGCTCTAGTGCAGATGCAGTTTACACTGGCAAAAAGTGCTTCTGATGATAGACCTTAGTTCCCTGAGTGAAATAAGCTATCCCAGCAAAAGCACTTTTATGCTGCACCTACACTAGGGCTTTTACCAGTATAGGAATGTCACCCGCAAAAAAAGTCACCCCCTCAATCAATCTTACTCTACTAGAAAAAGTTTCTACTGTAGACCTGGCCTAAGAGAAAAGGGAATCGCACTTAATTTTACCCCACTGATCACGAGCCACCTCTGCCTGTGGGGTCTTGTTTCGCAAGGCCCTCTCAGAAACACGAGTATAAAAAAACCTTCATGCGTTTGGATCTGCAAGAATGTTTTTTGTGTAAACAGGTGGCCCTTACAGTTGGGAATTTTCCATTAACATGATCTTGACTGATGTACTTAAGTCATGCTAAATTACTCTGATAGCTGATCCCTATGCAGCCGAAGCTAGGAGTGAAATATCGGATTAGGACACTAGCTGGGGCATGCCGGCACAAGCAGCTCTGTGAAGGTATCAGGCTGTAAAACTGGGTCTGTATGTGTATCACTATTTATATTTTGTTATTTGCTCAGAACCATCCAGGATTAGCCACTACTAGAGACAGAATACTGAACTACATAGGCCATTGATCTGCTCCACTGGGGTTATTCCTGTGCTCCCACAGAAATCACTGGAATCTCTGTTTCGGAGACCAGGTTTCCAGCCTGGCTTTATCTCTCAAGTGGAACAAATCTGCCACTCTCCACTTGTTCCCTGAAGGGAGCTTCCATGTGAAGAAGCAGCAGTTAATGCAGAGCCCTGGGTTGGTTAAAGATGTGCTGAAAGATCTGCCTCTCTTCTCTTCTTCCACTCATTATAAGAAGTTCCCTTCACTATTGGACAGATGTGGAGTTTTCCCCCTAGCATAAGAGGTTTTAAGGGAGGAGGGACAGGATTTTAAATATAAAAAGCCTGTGACCATCATATGAGCTGCTGACCTTTCTGTAAAGGAGACCAGAGATTCCAGCACTTGAGTTTACAGCTATATTTATAATTTATGTATCAGAGGGGTAGCCGTGTTAGTCTGGATCTGTAAAAGCAGCAAAGAGTGGATCATGTCATGCATCCGACCAAGTGGATATTCATCCATGAAAGCTCATGCTCCAAAACTTCTGTTAGTCTATAAGGTGCCACAGGACTCTTTGCTGCTTTTATAATTTATGACAATGTTTGCAATTCCTATAAACCACATTCACCATTGTCCTATGCCCCCTTGGCCATTATCCTTTTTTTAGAGCAACACAGATAAATCACTCAAACCCTCCTGAATATTTAACATTATGTGAGAAATACCACAACCTAAAGAACCCCTAGGCACTCTTCATTCACACACTATACTGGTTGCTTATCTTTGCCAGAAGATGAGCAGTTCTTGCATAATCCCAGGAGATACACTGAGTGTTTACCGTTCATGGACAATTCTTTCCTCCCGATCCAAACACACATGGGAATTCAGAGCCAGTGCCCTCTGCATTTTAAACACATTAGTTCAGTGTACTCCTGTGACACATGGCCAGAAAGGGTTAAGCAGCTGCAGGCTGAATGACCCAGATTCAATCTTTGCAGACCTTAGAAAACTATGTAAATGGTAGTTAGGGCCATTTCATGTTAGATGGGCTAGAATTTACTCAATCGGGGATTGTGGATTGAGACACAGTCCTTCCCCAAAATCCTAGGGGATTCCAAGAGCCCCAAATCCATGGAGTTCTTACACCCAGGAGAAACAAACCATTCTCCCTGCTTCCTCCCCCCTCCCTTTTCCTAGGAGAGATACCGGGATCTAACTACAGAGGGATACCCCCCCCCCCTTCTCTTTCCCTGAGAATCCACCCAAGGGAAGACCAAACAAGTCCTTAATAGAAAAGAATTTATTAAAGACTAAAAAGAAAATACAGAATCTCTATGAGCCCAAGCTGGACACTCATAGGGTATAACCTTATCAATCTCTGGAGAGAATCCCCCCTCCCCCTTTCTCAGTAAAACAAAATATCAGCAAACAGGAATAAAGCATTTGCTTTAGCAAACACCCAATTGCAAATATAGAAATCAAATCATAAGACTAATTAATACTCACTATTAATTAGTAGAAACTACTCCAGGAGAACTTGGAGACATGACTGTCTCTCTTAGATTCAAAAAGAGTTCTAACAAAGAACACAGACAAAGGCTTCCCTCCACAGAGATTTGAAATTATCTCATCTCTGATTGGTCCTTTGGTCAGGTGGTCACCAGGTACTGCATGTTAACCCTTTACAGGTAAAACAGACTTTAACCCTTAACTATCTGTTTATGACACGCCCCCCAAATCGCCAACAGTGGGAACTACTGGTGGTGATTTCCTCCTAGAACTGTAAAATAAACAGATAAACAAAACACATGCACTATTACATATACTACTAAGTATGTAAACAACAAAATATTTGACATTGAAGAACACTTTGCATGCATTTGACCGGACATACTTGGCAACGTCCTTGCCCATTCCCTCCCAGTGGAAGGAATGTTTTTAACCTGTTTTTGCTTTGTTGACCCCAGAATGCCCACTGGGATGTCAGGGCCCAAGCTTAAGAGCTTGTCCCAGTACTTATTTGGAACTACCAACTGTCTTTGAGGATGCTGGCCTTCCTGGTGTCCACCAGAAAGAATGTCCTTATATAAAAGTCCTTGTTTTACAACAACCTGGAATTGGGTAGAAGAGCTGAGAGGCGGTCGGTTGCTGCGTGCCGCCACCCAAGCTGTCTTAAGGCTGTCATCGGCTTCCTGCTCAGTCTGGAACTGTTTCCTTGAGGCGGGAGACACCAGTTCCTCTGGGAGCGATGTAGGTGATGAGGTTGTTTCCATTGACTGTGGACCGCTCTCCGCTGGTGCACAAGGTGGTATTTCAGGCTCTGGCTGAGCCTCTTGGGTAGAGTTGTCTGCTGCTTCTGCCAGTTTAGGCCCGTTGGCGCCCCCTGGCGGTGGAGTTGCAAGCGCTGGCGTCCGTGCTGGCGCTGGTTCTGCCGCTGGTTGCTTTTCCAGTTCCGGTCCTGGGACTGGATGTACTATGGCTGCTGTAGTTGTTGGCATGAGATCCGGTTCCACCACCTCTGTCTGGGTCTCTGGTAACACAGACAGGGTCCTGGTGGATGGCTCAGGAACAGGGATGGGAGTGCCTGCTTGTTTGGCCTGGCCGCGGGTGACCACTCCCCCCCTCTTGGCCAGCTGCACATGGTTGGCCAAGTCTTCCCCCAGTAGTCTGTTATAGACAGCAAAAGTCCACTTTCCTGACCAGTCCTTGTACTGGTCTTCAGGGATGCTGTACCCATGGCAGGTCCTTTTAAAATTTTTTCAAGAAGGCCTCAGTGTTCTCACCTGCCATGTAGGTGGGAAATTTCTTGGGATGGGGAACAGTGCCTTCTGGTGTTGGCCACACCCCTCTGCAGTCAGTGAATTTTGTGTGTGGCTTGCTGGTGTTGCTATTTGGTGCTGGTCAAACCCCTCTGCAGTCAGGGAATTGGGTTGCTTGCTTCCCAATTCCTACCCTGTCTATTCGCGATTGAATAGAAAGAAACAAAAGCTTTTGATTTGCAAATGGTGTTTGCTTGTTGCTGGCTTACAAGAAACTAGAAAATCTGGTTTGGTAACTTGCCTTTAGCAATTTCTAATGCTCTCCCAGTAGGGGTCCTTCCTAACAAAAGCCTTGTTAGAAAAACCTTACAAGAAAAAAGGGGGGAAAAAAGAGAAAAGAAGAAGAAAAAAAAAAGTCTTTTCCTAAGAAAGTCTGTTAGAACCTTACTTCCCTCAGCTAAACCCAGCTGAAAATCTGTTTCCAAAAAAAAAAAATCTCCCCCTCCTGGCTTCCAAGAAGGTGGAAAAACCTGTTTTGCCACTGTCTTTTGCAAATTGCTAAGTACCCTCTCCGTATGGGGTCTCCTATAACAAAGCCTGGTTAGAAAAACTAATTCCCTCCAGCCAAACTGCTGAAACTGCTTCTAACCCTGAAAACTGCTTTTTCCTCAAGCTGCCTGTCCAAGCAACCCAAAAGAAAAACTGCTTCCAACAAAGCCTGCTGGAAACTCAATTCCCTCCAGCCAACCTGGCTGAAGATTTCTTCTAACAATACCAGTTAGAAACTGAATACTTGTAAACTCCCTCTTCCTCTCTCAGGTTGCTTTCCTGCTCTAGAAGAAGAGAATAGCCCCCTTCAGCGTAGCCCAGCTGAAAAAAACTCCTTGTAACAATGGGTTCGAAACTCCGCTGCCACCATGTCCTGGGATCTCACCCCCACTTTGAGCTTGTGGGTTCAAAGATGGGGACCCGCATGTATTCTGCCACCATGTCATAGGGTCTCACCCCCACTTTGAGCTTGTGGGTTCAAAGATGGGGACCCGACTTGGTTTCCCTCTAAACTAAAATCCTAGTTTAGATCTAGTAAGCTGCCACCACTCAATCAGGGATTGTGGATTGAGACACAGTCCTTCCCCAAAATCCTAGGGGATTCCAAGAGCCCCAAATCCATGGAGTTCTTACACCCAGGAGAAACAAACCATTCCCCCTGCTTCCTCCCCCCTCCCTTTTCCTAGGAGAGATACCGGGATCTAACTACAGAGGGATACCCCCCCCCTTCTCTTTCCCTGAGAATCCACCCAAGGGAAGACCAAACAAGTCCTTAATAGAAAAGAATTTATTAAAGACTAAAAAGAAAATACAGAATCTCTATGAGCCCAAGCTGGACACTCATAGGGTATAACCTTATCAATCTCTGGAGAGAATCCCCCCTCCCCCTTTCTCAGTAAAACAAAATATCAGCAAACAGGAATAAAGCATTTCCTTTAGCAAACACACAATTGCAAATGTAGAAAACAAATCATAAGACTAATTCACCTTTCTAATTAATACTCACTATTAATTAGTAGAAACTACTCCAGGAGAACTTGGAGACATGACTGTCTCTCTTAGATTCAAAAAGAGTTCTAACAAAGAACACAGACAAAGGCTTCCCTCCACAGAGATTTGAAATTATCTCATCTCTGATTGGTCCTTTGGTCAGGTGGTCACCAGGTACTGCATGTTAACCCTTTACAGGTAAAACAGACTTTAACCCTTAACTATCTGTTTATGACAGATGGGCTAGAATTTTGAAATGTAATCCTGTATTGTTAGAGAATTAGAAGTGATCCTAATCGCATGTGTTTGCTTATATCTTCTTAGATGTTAGCCATGTAAACAGACAGTTCCTGTCTATTACTATAGCTATCAATTCAGAGATAAAAAGGAAATATTAACATATAGATGAAATGTGAGTGAAATAACGGCATTGTCTGTATGTCTCTTTAAAGTTTGTGGTAAGCTGTATATGAACTACTTAATGGATAAATTACCTTATGTTAATCCATGTAGTTAATTACAGGTGATATTTGGGAAACAGAAGGTTACATCAAAGACCTATTTTTCACCCAGGACTGTATGGTCAAGAGGCTGCCAGAAAACTGTATAAAAACTCTTGGGACCTGATCCTTTCATCTCAGATCTGCTTGATACTTTATGCAGGGGAAGCTTGACTGAGATCTCCAGTCCCATCTGGATCACCCTGAAAATTAACATTGGACTATATGACCTATGGACTACTTCTGAAAGAACTCTTTGCAACTACGAAGCTCACCATCATATAAATCTGATCTCAGAACGCACTCATGTTTGTATGCATACTGATCTTTTAACCCAGTGATAGGCAACCTTTGGCACGCGACCCGCCAGGGTAAGCACCCTGGTGGGCCGGGCCAGTTTGTTTACCTGCCGCGTCCGCAGGTTCGGCTGATCGTGGCTCCCACTGGCTGCGGTTCGCTTCTCCAGGCCAATGGGGGCTGCGGGAAGTGGCACGGGCCGAGGGATGTGCTGGACGCGGCTTCCCGCTGCCCCTATTGGCCTGGAGCGGTGAACTGCGGCCAGTGGGAGCCACGATCGGCCGAACCTGCGGACGCAGCAGGTAAACAAACTGGCCTGGCCCGCCAGGGTGCTTACCCTAGCGAGCCGCGTGCCAAAGGTTGCCAACCCCTGTTTTAAGCAATACCGTCTCTCTTCTTTTTAAATAAATTTTAGTTTAGTTAATAAGAATTGGCTGTAAGTGTGTATTTGGGTAAGATCTGAAATATTCATTAACCTGGGAGGTAATGTGTCTGATGTTTTGGGACTGGTAGAACTTTCTTCTATGGTGAATAAGATTTTCAGTAATCCTCATCATATTTGACTTGTGTGTCTGGGTGGAGGCCTAAGGCTGGGTTGCTTTAAGGGAGCTGTTTTGGTTTCTGGGTAACCAGTAAGGTATTGCAGAAGCTGTTTTGAGGCTAGTTGCCCTAATTAAGTAATCCCAGTGTGGCTCCCCTGGGACTCCAGTGACAAATCTATCAGCAAGTTGGAGTCTATAAGTCACACACATGATCCCAAGGGCCTCAGTCTGCTGCTTAAAGCTTTTAAATTCCCAACAAAAGCAACATTTATTTAACAACAGCAACACTGGGCAATAAAACACTATTTAATTACTACAAACACTTCTAGGGCTTTATAGTAATGCCACATACACAAAATGGTTAGACCTCAGTGTGTAGTAATGCACTCTCTCTAGCACAACTCGACACAAGTTAATAAACTCAGGCCAAATCAATGCTTTAAAATGTGATTCCAACTGAGGTCAATGGGAGGTGCCTGCAGCCAGGCCTAAGAATGAAAATAAATAATATTTGTATATTAAATAGTCAGAGTGTTCCTGATATCAAAGACGCATCTTCTGGATCCCACTGAAGTCTGGTTAGAACTCATGTAAAGTCCACTCTTGACTTATGAAAAGTCACTACTCATGCTCATTAACTGGAATAAGTAATTCACAATCCAGCCCAATGCTGATGAATGTACTTTCCTAATCTGCGGTATGGAAGCAGAGGGAGAGGGGGTGCGGGTGGAATCCTGTCTGCTCTTGGTTAGGCAAATGGCAAGCTGTGGTTTCTGCTAAACTCTATTAATTTTATATTCATTTGCTTCATCCTTCCAACCCACCCCAAACATTTGTCTGTTGCATCATATCTCACATGTTGTGAGCTCTCTGGGGTAGGAACTGTCTTCTTTTTTCATGTCTGGACACCACGTCGCACAATGACTGGAGGTGCTAGGTGCCACAATAATACAAATAATAATCATGTTGTCCTTTTAACAATCTGCAAGAGGATCATGCATCTTCCTGTCAAAGTAGAGCACTTTCTAATTTTGAATCCGTTGTTTTGTTAACACACATTAACTATGTTATGAAACCTAGACAAGATGTCCATGAAAATATGCAGTGTTTAATGACCCCTGCGTGCTTTACGTACTCCTTTTACTGACTGATGAAAACATATGTGGTAGTGACTTTACCCATCCTGAAAATGTAACCATCTCTGTGGTCAAATACAGCATCTGTCCAAAAGCACATAGCACTTCTTACTAGTTCTCAACTGAAAGGTGACATTTCAAGAAGCTCAGTGCCCCTCTCTCCCAACACTACGTAAGAGCACTGGGCTGATAGAGAGGGAAGGTTGTCATGTACTGTATCACCAACACCATTTCTTGCAGCATCTGGTGTTTTCCTTAGGCCTCCCATCCAAGTACAAAGCCAGCCTAGGTTATGAGTGCTGCATCTGATGAAATCATAGCATTAGATGGCCTAGTTTGAATTTTAGGAACCTTTTCATACCTTGGCAACTGCCAACATCCTGTTCTGTCACTGATTATGACTGTGAGGGTTGAGACACTCGGCAAACACAGCTCTTTTAAAGGAACCTTTCCTGTAACTAGGGTAGGTTTTGTAAAAGCAGCAAAGAATCCTGTGGCACCTTATAGACTAACAGATGTTTTGCAGCATGAGCTTTCGTGGGTGAATACCCACTTCTTCGGAACTTGCATCCGAAGAAGTGGGTATTCACCCACGAAAGCTCATGCTGCAAAATGTCTGTTAGTCTATAAGGTGCCACAGGATTCTTTGCTGCTTTTACAGAACCAGACTAACACGGCTACCCCTCTGATACTAGAGTAGGTTTTGTGGTTCCATTGATCCTGGATTTCCATCAGAGGCTGCAATTCCCACCAGCTCTCGTAGATGAAAGAATGCCCCAACACACTAAACTCCTGCCCGATTACACATTTTTCTCTCTACAATTGGACTTGTAGCACCAGTTGCAAGGAAGGCAGCAGAATTCAAAGACAGACGCCATCCAGAGCTTCAAAGCAGCACCACTAATATCAGGTTTCTGCTCTATTCTCAGCAGCACCAGACAGTGATCATTGACCCTTGGAGGGTTCCCAACAGCAAGAGCAGCAACTGATGAGCAAAGGTCTGTTAACAGGGAGAGACTGTTTAGAGTTTAACAATCCCTTTGGGGGGGGAGCAGCAAAGGAGAATAAATAAGATTTTGGCTCCACTCCACGCCCACATTTCATTCCAGTCTGTTAAAGCAGCCCCAGCCAGAGGAGCTCTTGCAAAGGAATCCAGAGGGATTTCTTATGGTGGATTCAGGAGACCACAGTGGAGAACAATCACAAACAAAAGATCAAGCCAGCATCTTCCTCACAATGCCAGATGGTTGTTCCCAGCAGGCGTCTTACAACCCTGGCTGGCTACGCGGGTGCCTTAAGGCCCTGTGTAATTGGATTTAAAAAAAATTCACAGCAGTGTCCCAGTTATGTGTTTTATTTTCGTGGGATATGTAATGATGCTGGCTTTGGTGGGACACTTCTGAGAATGTCAATTCAGGACAAATTGCTTAAAGCTGGCCAGTCACAGCCCAAGGCTGGGGTTCCTTTGCACACCAAGGCAAACCAAACCAGCCAAACAGAGAAGAAGTTGGTTTTACCCCACTGGCTAACCATAAGTCACACAGGCAATTCCCTTAGACACTCCAGTTTCCCAGTATCACCACCAGTGCCACTCGTTATGGGGACGAATGGTTATAAAAACCAATGCACCAGTAAAAGAAAAAAGGTTCTCTCGATTACAAAGGACCAAGCCCCAGACCCAGGTCAATATACAACTTAGATCTTACCCACAGATCACGCTGTTGCCAATCCTTTAGAATCTAAAATCTAAAGGTTTATTCATCAAAGGAAAAATATATGGAGGAGAGCTAGAATTGGTTAAATGGAATCAATTACACACAATAATGGCAAAGTTCTTGGTTCAGGCTTATAGCAGTGATGGAATAAACTGCAGGTTCAAATCAAGTCTCCGGAGTACTTCCACAGGTGGGATGGGTCATTCAGTCCTTTGTTTAGAGCTTCAGTTTGTAGCAAAGTCTCTCCAGAGGTCAGAAGCAGGATTGACGATAAGATGGAGGAGTTGCAGAAGCCTTTTATGCATCTGATGAAGTGGGTATTCACCCACGAAAGCTTATGCTCCAATTCGTCTGTTAGTCTATAACAGGGGTAGGCAATCTATGGCACGTGCCGAAAGTGGCACGCGAGCTGATTTCCAGTGGCACTCACACTGCCCAGGTCCTGGCCACTGGTCCGGGGGGCTCTGCATTTTAATTTAATTTTAAAAAACCTTATTTACTTTACATACAACAATAGTTTAGTTATATATTATAGACTTATAGAAATAGACCTTTTAAAAACGTTAAAATGTATTCCTGGCACGCGAAACCTTAAATCAGAGTGAATAAATGAAGACTCGGCACAGCACTTCTGAAAGGTTGCCGACCCCTGGTCTATAAGGTGCCACAAGACTCTTTGTTGCTTTTTACAGCCTTTAATAGTTTCTTGTCATGTTGCCTCTCTTCCACAGACAAACTATCCAGCACATGGCATGGAAAAACCTTAGAGTCTTGTCCATAGGCATGTCTTGCTGAGTCACAAGGTATATCTGCCTTCTCAATTGTATAGCTGATGGTCCTTAATGGGCCATCAAGCAGGCTAGGCAGTGCTGATGCCAAACTATCTGAGGTGTCACAGAAGCATAGCATAAGTTTGAAATACAGACAGTATAGAGCCAATACTTACAACTTTAAATACAAAAACGATACATGCATACAGCTAGCATAATCATAACCAGCAAACCATAACCTTGTCTTAGACACCTTATTTAACCCCCTTTATACAAGATTTGGTGCCACTACAGGACCTTGGTTGCAAGAATGACCTATACGGCCCGTCCCCCCTGAACTGCCGCAGGTGAAGCCAGGCATCCCTGCTGAACCCATGGCTCCATTTGTAACCTTTCCCATCAGCTGTTTTTACACCTGCAAGGACCTGTATGGTGCGCAGCAGAGGAGGCAATACTATTCTGCACCACAGGCTAATTGTGTGCACAGAGGTCAGGTTAAACATTGGGCATAGGCCTCCACATAGACAGGGGGAGGTTCAAGCACAGGCTAAAAAAGGATCTGGGCAGATAAGGACCAATTTTAAGGAGCCAAGGATTAAATGAAAACACCTATAATTAAAAACCAAGTGTTTAGCTGTGTGGGCTTTGCTGCTGCTGCTGCTGCTGCTAGGCAGGGCTAGCCTGGTGGCCTCGCAGCAGCTCTCCGATCTCTGCAGTTTCACATTCCTCTGCACATCAGTCCGACTTATCCATTTCTGCCTCACACAGAGATGACTGGAGCCAGGCTGCTGCTTTCGATGCCGTCCCTGCCCCCTCCCCGTGACTTTCTTTTTTTCTATTTTTACTAAAATTGTAAATTTTCCCATTTTTGGCCACGTCAAACAATCGGGCCTAGTTATGATGCAGGAGGCTATAAAGCTTCTAGAGCCTCCTGCCTAAAGCCAGTTAATGAACAACTCCTGCAGTAGTAGCTGCAATTGGGTAAATCCTGGACATGTGAAGGCATTAAATACTCTTGGGAGATATTTCTTCTTCTTCATGCAAGCTTGGGCCTGAGGACAACACCACCCTTGACTTGTCTGACTCAGATGGCTTATCAGGAGTAAAGGCGACAGCTGTTCCTATGGAATGTTTAGTGCCCAAGCTGATAATGCTTAAACTAGGAGGAGATCCCTTGGGATGCGGAGAAAGATTCACAAGGAACACCAGAGGTCTTCAAAACTGCAAATGACTTTTGTAGCGTATCCTTGGCTTAGGATGTGGGAGTCATATTAATGTGAACATCGCTTGGTTATAAAATTTTTCGCCTTCCCAGCTCCCCCATCCTTTAGGGGCTTAGCCACAAGGAAACTAGCAAAGCCCCTGGGGGATGCTGTTTCGAAAGAGACTAGTTTCCAGCATTCTCTTTTGTATGTACTGGGGAGGTTGGAAGATTGATAGCTGCTGGGAGGGAAGGTCAAGTCAAGACAGGATTCCCGGCTGCAGTGATTCCCAACTGGCCCTGCCTTTCCTCTGCAAGGAACAAACTCTTCTTCTGTGGTCTATCTTTCCAAAATCCTCTGTCACCCCCTGTTGCTGGCTCATGCCCCCACTTTCAGTTTCAGAAACAAGAGCGGGCAAAACAGAATACTGCTGTCCTGGGATCTCACCCCCACTTTGAGCTTGTGGGTTCAAAGATGGGGACCCGCATGTATTCTGCCACCATGTCATGGGGTCTCACCCCCACTTTGAGCTGTTGGGCTCCAATGTGGGGACCTGACTTGGTTTCCCTCTAAACTAAAATCCTAGTTTAGATCTAGTAAGCTGCCACCACTCAATCAGGAAATGTGGATTGAGACACAGTCCTTCCCCAAAATCCTAGGGGATACCAAGAGCCCCAAATCCATGGAGTTCTTACACCCAGGAGAAATAAACCATTCCCCCTTCTCTTTCCCTGAGAATCCACCCAAGGAAAGACCAAACAAGTCCTTAATAGAAAAGAATTTATTAAAGAATAAAAAGAAAGTAACTTGTCTCTGTAATCCAAGATAGAACCATACAGGGTCTAAACTTATCAATCTCTGGAGAGAGTTCCCCCTCCCCCCTTTTTCAGTAAAAGCAATATCAGCAACAGGAATAAAGCATTTCCTTTAGCAAACACACAATTGCAAATGTAGAAAACAAATCATAAGACTAATTTGCCTTTCTAATTAATACTCACTATTAATTAGTAGAAACTACTCCAGGAGAACTTGGAGACATGACTGGCCTTTCTTAGATTCAAAAAGAGTTCTGAGACAAACAAAGAAAACACAGACAAAGGCTTCCCTCCACAGAGATTTGAAATTATCTCGTCTCTGATTGGTCCTCTGGTCAGGTGGTCACCAGGTACTGCATGTTAACCCTTTACAGGTAAAAGAGACCTTAACCCTTAACTATCTGTTTATGACAACTGCAGAGGTGGTGATTGGGGCAGGTGGGTTTCTGCCCAGAGCTCTGAGCAGACAGCCCCACCAGGAGGTGGATGGAGGCAGGCGGGGATGGGAATACATAGTCTTTTGTCTGCTTGGGAGGAAAAGCCTCTTCTAATGCTCACACAGGGGGTTATAATGACCTAAAAAAGCAGAGAAGGAAAAGGATGCACTGTGACTGGGAGATCCAGGGCATGTGTGGGGGATGGTACCTGGTCTGACTACACCTCTGTGCAGAATGCTAAGGACAAACAGATTCCTCAGGATTCATGTTTAGATACTTCTCCCTCTGTACGCTTTGTGGGCCAAGAGGGAAAGAGACCCCATTGTTGGAGCTGGACCGAGGCCACAAAATTCACATCTGTGGATTTCAAACATCTATGGCTCCCACAAAGGAAAAGTTTGGATGCACTCAGGTTTCCTACTCAATCTACTACATACACTCTCTGTCCAGGGTCTGTAGACTGGACTGGCAGGAAGAGACAATAATATAATAGTCCTATCCCCCTCTCCATCCTCCATACGCATACCATTACACCACAAGGGACCTAGTCGTCTTTCAGCACTGGAAATCCTTTTATGACCAGAAGCCGGAGATGCTTTCTCTTAGCCACTGAGTTAGTAACAATAAATCTAGCACAGAATCTGTGAGTGATGCCAGTAAGGACAGTGAGACTTCACATATGTACAGCTTTTTTCTCTAAAGGATCTAAAGGGCTTTAGAAACATTATAGTGAACCAAGCCTCAAAAACATCCACTAGGTGGAATTATCATCATCATAAATGGGGAAACTGTGGCACAGAGAGGTTGCAAGTTGCCAACCACAGGTTAGTTGAAGCGCCTGGAGTAGAACCCTGGAGTTATACTGCTGCCCAGGTTCAAGTACAGGGTCAGGTCAGTGAAGGACACAGACTTTCCTAAGAGCATCCTCCCATCTCCCCAGCTTCACTCACTGGTGCAGTTCCAGACAAACACTTCATTAGAGTGGAAAAGAGCAGTGCCCAGAGGGCTTTGTCCTCAGGACAGGGAACAGCTGCTCCTATTATAAGGGGCCCAGTTGAACTTCTCTTGAAGTAAATGGAATCTTTCCTTTGGTTTTAATTGGAGTTGGATGGGGCCTGGGTTGCTTTTGGCTCCTTGGAGCTCAGATCAAGTGTTGATTTAAACATTGTTAATCAGACAGTCAGGAAGCTTGTGAGATGCTGCAGTATGTCACACCACAGGAACCTTATCTCCATTCATTAATGGCTGCTCACTGTAAAGCATGTGGCAGACACTTTATTAAAAAAATATTTTGACTGAAGAATAAAAACCAGTAAAGTTTCAAAATCTGGAAATAACTAGGTCAGGGTTCAGGAGAGCTGCTTTGACTTTAGGGATTTGAGCCTTTGTAATCACTTGAGTCACTTTCATTCAGTACTGAAACAGAAATCCAGGGATAGAAAACTGGATAGCGTCAAAGCGACATGGGCTGAAGGGAGCTCTGTGTGGGATGGTGGGGAAGAGACGATGGCAGCTCCAACACAAAAGTGTGAGCCAGGAGGAGAAGGCAGGTTTCAGAGATGCTACAGAGGAAGTAGCAATGGGATTTGGTGAGAAGATAGATGGTAGGAGCAGAATGAGGCTCAAGGGTGATACTATGTGACAGGGAGGGTGGTGCAGTTGCTGGTGAAAAGAGGAACCAGAGAGAAGGGAAGGTTTTGGAGGAAAGGAAAGATTATCAGTTGTGTCAGAGGTCAGAGAGGGAGCTGAATGTGTGGGAAATGGGCAGAAGCAGGGAGGTGCATGGTGCAGTGAGGTAGATTTCCAAGTCACCAACATAAAGGCGATGGCTGAAGCCCTGGGAGCAGCCGAGGTGACCGTGGGAGAAAGCCTGGAGGGAGGAGAGGAGCAGACTGATACCTGTATACAACAGTCCCCACCACAGCATTGGCATCTGAATAGGAAAATCCCCATGTTAGCTGAGTTGGATACTTCATTCGTTTTCCCGTGGCTTTCATGCATGTGCCCCAGCAATGCAATAGCCCTGCTCCCTGAAGCAGGGACTCAGAAACACCACCAACAACAGGGTTTTCTTTATTGTCCAGTCTGAAATGCTGGACAGAAAACAAAGAGACGTGGAAAGTAATCCACTTAGGAAGGAACAATCAGTTACACACATACAAAGTGGGAAATGACTGCCTGGGAAAGGGATCTGGGGGTCATAGTGGACCACAAGCTAAATATGAGTCAACAATGTAACATTGTTGCAAAAAAATTCAGCATCATTCTGGGATGTATTATAACCAAGGCACTGGAATATTGTGTGCAGTTCTGGGCGCCACATTTCAGGAAAGATGTGGACAAATTGGAGAAAGTCCAAAGAAGAGCAGCAAAAATGATTAAAGGTCCAGAAAACATGACCTATGAGGGAAGATTAAAAAAACTGGGTTTGTTTAGTCTGGAGAAGAGAAGACTGAGAGGGGTTTACAAGTACATAAAAGGTGTTACAAGGAGGAAGGAGAAAAACTGTTCTTAACCTCTGAGGATAGGACAAGAAGCAATGGGCTTAAATTGCAGCAAGGGAGGTTTAGGCTGGACATTACTAACTGTCAGGGTGGTTAAGCACTGGAATAAATTGCCTAGGGAGGTTGTGGAATCTCCATCATTGGAGATTTTTAAGAACAGTCTAGACAAACACCTCTCAGGAATAGTCTAGATCAGTGTTTCCCAAACTTGGGATGCCGCTTGTGAAGAGAAAGCCCCTGGCGGGACGGGATGGTTTGTTTACCTGCCGTGTCCGCAAATCCGGCCAATCGCGGCTCCCACTGGCCACAGTTCGCTGCTCCAGGCCAATGCGGGCCGCTGGAAGCGGCACGGGCTGAGGGACGTACTGGCTGCCGCTTCCCGCAGCCCCCATTGGCCTGCAGCAGCGAACCGCGGCCAGTGGGAGCCGCGATCGGTCGGACCTGCGGCCAGGGCAAGTAAACAAGTGGGCCTGGCCTGCCAGGGGCTTTCCCTACACGAGCAACGTCCCAAGTTTGGGAAACACTGATCTAGATCATACTTAGTCCTGCCATGAGTGCAGGGGACTGGACTAGATGACCTCTTGTGGTCCCTTCCAGTCCTATGATTCTATTCTAATCTATTCTAAGTGAGGTTTGGCTGAGGCTAGCTAGAGACCTGTCCTTGTATCTGTCTTTCTCAGGAACCTCTCTGGCCCACATCACCACAGTACCCGATCACCTCACAGTCATTAATGGATTTGCCCTCACGGCACCCCTGTGAGGCATGGAGAGAGAACTGAGGTACAGTGAGACACTTGCCCAAGGTTACCCAGAAAGTCTGTGTTGAAGCCGGGTATTGAATCCCACTCTCCCTAGCCACTCATGTAGCTCCCTAACATTGGGCCATCCTTATTCCAATAGCATAGCAATGCTCCCTGACAGGCCATGGTGGCAGTAAATGTGAGTCAGGGCTGGATGCTAGCATAACACTCAGTGCAGACAAGAGAAAATGATGCCTTTGAAATGATGCTGCTGTCATAAGTGGCTTGAGTCATGGGTCAGGGTCGGATCACATGAGGTGCTGAGCCCTCACCTCCTACTGACTCGGCCACTCACTGAGCCAGGTGCCACAAGTTCCAAAGCTAGCTGCACCTCTAGCTCCTTCATGGCCTCTTTGAGGGCACCCTACTCAAGTCTCAAGCCTCTAGCCATCACCTTACTCAAGGTAGGAACCCACCTTTCCCTCCAGACCAGAGATTTAGTCAGCAATTCCTCCTACAATTCACCGAGATAACATACTGTATCTTGACAGCCAGAGTTTACATGCATACCTGTCACCCCTAGCAGGTGTCACCCCTCTTCAACGTGGAGACCCTGACAGGGTCCAAAGTCCTTCATACCCTTATGTCAGGGTCTGTCTCACACAGTGTAATGAGTTCTTGGATCCAATGAGAGTGACACCTCCCTTATGATAAGGTGGTCACATTAGAGCAGGGGTCGGCAACCTTTCAGAAGTGCTGTGCCGAGTCTCCATTTAGTGTTTAAGTGCAGGGCACTTCATTCTGATTTAAGGTTTCACGTGCCAGTAATACATTTTAACGTTTTTAGAAGGTCTCTTTCTATAAGTCTATAATATATAACTAAACTATCGTTGTATGTAAAGTAAATGAGGTTTTTAAAATGTTTAAGAAGCTTCATTTAAAATTAAATTACAATGCAGAGCCCCCCAGACCGGTGGCCAGGACCCGGGCAGTGTGAGTGCCACTGGAAATCAGCTCATGTGCCGCCTTTGGCACGTGTGCCATAGGTTGCCTACCCCTGCATTAGAGAGTTCTCAGTTCTTTGGTAGCCTTCTTCAATACACACAAACCAGGAGATGCCATTTTCCCCAGAGGGGTGCTGCCTCTCCAGACTTGTTAACTTGCCTAGGGATTTGCATTAATCCCCCACCTTTAGTTCTTGCAGAAAACTCCTGCACCTCCCGCCCCTCCTCCCCAAGTCTAAACAGATACACACAACCCAAAGTTGATAAAATGGTCTGAGGAGACTATGATTCTATAGCTTCTACAGGTTGAGAGTTCTTGATAGTTCATTCATGCTTATATGACGTTGCCCCCTTTCCCGCCCCAATCAATGCGTCGCCTGTCTTGTTTCCAGAAAGGAATTAATTCCTTCACACCCAGGCAAAACAATACAAAGGGAGAGGGGAACTGAGTCATACCTGTTTCCATAAAGATCTATCAGAAGTTCCCTAGCTCTCCACACAAGGGATCTGGAGAGCTGCAAAACATTTGCCTTTGTTTCTTCAGTACTGATAAGATAATTAAATGAAATAATTTCCCCATGCTTCCTCTTTTATGGATATAAAGGATATTTCGACCAGCCTGGGCAGTGCTACCCACAAGCATAGGTGCTTGTCTTTCCCTGCAGCCTAATACCACTTCTCCCCTCTATGTTCTCCTCCTCACCTTCTCTCAGTTTGTTTCTAAAGTCTTGCTGAACAGAGATTACTGCCCAGTGAAGAGGGATTAAGCTACTGCCTGCTTCTCCTTAAGAGATGCCTTGTGGGTTCCAGTCGTAGTCACACTCAAATACGAGTGACAGTCATTATCTGCACCCTCAGGAAACAGACAGGTTTGCAGAGCAGCCAGACTTAGATGTGAGAGAAGGAAAGGAATATCCTACTGGTATGTAAGGCTAAATGTTTGACTTCAGAGCTCTTACGATCAGGAGCTTGTGCTCAGGTATCTGGCATAACTCTTCAGACTGAGGATTAGGGGAGAAGGTAAAACCCAGTGCCTCCTGCTCAGTCACTGGGACGTGCTGGTTTTAACTATAACCTCTAGTATTATCTACCTGTCTTTCACTCTGGCTCTATATCGTGCACTACATATACAAGTTCCAAACAGAAAAGTCCATGCACCTACCTGCCAATGTCCGAACAGATTTCAGTGTCAGCTGCTACAGCAGCATGCAGATAACTTCCAGGAGCACACTTGGGCAGCGCCAGGATTACAATGACAGAAACTGTAATAGCCAGGAGCCCTAGGACCAGCAGCACAAGACAGCAGATCTTCCTTGTAGACATGGCTATCCTGACGTTCCCCAGTGCAGCAGAGAGAGAGGATTTCAGTCCTGTTGTTAGTAAAGACTTGCGTCTGGTCTGGCGGAGACTCCTGTCTTGTCTTGCTCTGGGGCACTGAGAGCTATAGGAGGGAGCTCGCATTAACGGGCTCAGTGACTGCCCCACAGTGGCTTTGAAGGAAACAGTCTGTTAAGTGCCTTGATATGTCTGTTAAGAAATGTGTGTGCAGAACACTCTTACGCACACAAATCTCAGTAAGACTTTTTCCTCTCTTATGAACATAAATTGCTTTTTTTGGCAGAACACTCCAAAGATTGCTTTGAAAGTTGAGATTAAAACTATTAACCCATTTGCTCCTGGAGCATTTCTAGCGGAAAATCTTCAACCTTTCACAACACTTCTCTGCTTTCAGAGCCACCTTTTAGCAACACAGCTCTGCCACTACCGCTGTGTGCTAAAAGGCGTGCAGTGTAGCTGCTGTTTGTCGGCGGGGAAGAGCTCTCCCACCAACAAAAAACTTCCACCCCCAATGGGCAGCAGCTGCCTTGTTAGCAGGAGAGCGCTCCTGCTGACAAAGCGCTGTTCACACCAGCGCTTTTCGTCGGTAAAACTTTTGTCATTCGGAGGGAGTGTTTTTTTAACACCCCGAACGACAAAAGTTTTGCCAACAAAGTTCCAGTGTAGACAAAGCCTAATTCTCTGCATGTGCCAGCTGCAAACCTCCAAGCAGAGGTAGATGAGGCAGGATGGACCCTGTATCATGCAATCTCTCCTGGACTACATCTTTGGGCTAAGCCCTGGGATCCTTACTCATACATTGATCCTGCAAACACGTATGTGCTTAACTTCTTCCATGAGTAGTAGTACCCATTGACCACAGTGGGACTCTCATGGCAGTAAAGTTAAACATGTAGGTAGATCACTGCCTGAGTTTTTACTCATTCTTTCCTCAGACAAAACTGCCACAGACATTGATTTTCTCTACACAGAGTGAACTCTCATACTTTCAACCAGAATGGACTTTATTTTAAATTCAGAGATCAAGCAAAAAGAACCAAAGTAAATTAATCTAGAGATAGTACGTGTGTGTCGTCTGTAACAGTCTGCACTGAGCTGCTGAACACAAAGTGGCTGCTGGTCTCTACAGACAGCGAAATCCTTGTACATTTAAGAATATAGCTCAAAGGCATAAGATACACAGATATACACACTTCAATGAGAATTCTGCCTGAGTAAGAACTGTATAAAAATGAAAGACTTCAAGATCTAACCATTTTAAATATAGTGAAACTCACCCATTAAGAATTACTAACACAAAAATAAAAAGTTTGTAAGAATCAATTCCCAGGGCCCCAAACCATTTTATTTACCTCTTAATTTTCACTGCAGTCATTAACAGAATTGCTGTCTAATTAATCAAATGGGGATAATAATTTTAAAAATCCTTTATTCATGTATCATTCCTCTTTTTTGGAATTCTGTACCATCCTTCTCCCAAACTTTTCAAGATATGTCAATTTGGAAATTGCTTACCAAACTGAAAATAGACATCTATATGGATAATGAGAACATCCACATTATCATCCACATTTAGCTAGGGTAAAAAAAAAGTTGAGTAATATAAGCCCTCCTGCTTTAAGGGGGCTAAACAATCACTAACTGATGGAATTGGGAAGAAATTTCCCCTATGGGCAGGTTATTCCAAACTTACCTGTTATGGGATGTCTACCACTTTCTTCTAAAGCATCTGGTACTGGGCACTGGTAGAGACAGGATACTGGAAGAGACGGACCAGTGGTCTTACCTGGAATGACAATTCCCATGTTCCTATGGAAGAGTCTTTTGAGACCCCAGCTCTGGCGTACCCTGAAGAGGTTAAGTGCTGGCTCAAAACAGTGCAGGATCCAAGACCATCCAATACTATACTTCTCACAGTAAATTGTCCTTCACATGGGCACTGTAAAGATTAATTAGCTGATGTTTGTGAAGGTCTTTGAGAATGCAAAGTGATATATAATTGCCAAGTGTTATTAAAACTGATAAGAATAGAACACCTCGTCTATGAATACATCCTGGTGGCAACTATTTATCATATTTTGCATTGTAGGACAGCATGTAGTTCATTCCTACACCTTGGAGTCTATAATCTCTTTGCTGAGGAGTTCTACTCTCACAATTACCCGAACAAGATGTCACGTCCCTGAGAAAGGACTCATATTGTTAGTGGGTTTGTTTTGTTTTTGAGAAGACACCGAAGGAGGTTATCCATGCACGTGTACTTCAGTGTTGGGATTTTCCAGCAACTGCCTCTACATGGAATGGGTTGTGGGGAAGCTCACAGCTATTCCTGTCCCAACCTCTCCCAAAAGAAGTCACTACAGGGAATGGTGCAGGAGCAACTGGCTAGGAAGGAGCTTACAGACTATAGGGAATTGTGTAAGTATGCTGAATATGGGGAGCTCACAGACCATGCACAGTGGTAGCTGTGTCAATCCCAACCTCTAGGAGGCACTATAGAAAAGGTGCAGGTTCTGGGGAAGCCAACATCAACTCATACTAGTCACAAAGGCAGCTGGTCTGAGTGTTGGAAGTACTTTCCTTGCTCATTCCAGCAGCAGTTCTTTGAACTAAGAACTCTGGCAAGCTCAGTGTAATTTTAACTGAGAGCCAAACATGTCCCTGACATGCTAATCTAGTCTCCATGAAAATTCTTTCTCCCTTAATGAGGCTCTTTTCAAATGGCAGTTTGCCTCTCTCGGAAACCAGCTGTTTTATGAGAAAAGTCATCAGGGCCCCTCAGGGGATTGAAGATAAGAAGGCAACCCTGCTCCGGTGATCCAAAATTGGAGGGACTCCAGAGGGCAATAGGTAATGTTCTTTAATTATACAAATCCCGTAGCATACACACCTTTCATTCAGTAAAAGGAATGAACAGAACCTTAAGGGCCTGAGCTTGCAGGGTGCTGAGTACCCTGCCCTCTCATTAACTACAGTGGAGTTCTGAACAGGAGTAAAGGTCTCCATGTGAAGATTCTTTTGCCAAATCAGGACCTGGGTTAATGGTGGTCTATGAATGGAATAAAGAACAGTGAGGACTTCCACTTTCCTCCATATCCCTATATAACTTTCCATGGACGTACAGAGGTAGCGGTTGCAAATAACAAGTCTCTAAAACATCTTTTAAAATTGCAAGATAGTGATTCAGTGTGCAAGGAAAATGACCAGGCCCCAGTCCATCCCCATCAAGAACAAATCCACAGGATGGGGGAGGCAGGAGGGGAATATCCAAAAGCAGATCGCCTCACATTTGTCCATCAAGTCGTCGTTGCTACGCAGAAAAGGCCTGCCCCAAATCTGGCCGTTCACAGGGTATCTTAAGGAGGCCCCATACCCTTGTACAGTGGCTCTGGTCCCCCATGGCCCCCTTTCCACTCAGAAGGGGGGGAGGATCCAGCTGGGGAGGGGCCTCTCCATATGCTGATCTAGGGGGAACAACATAGGGCTAAGATTTTAAACATCAATGTTTTAATAGTACAAACTACCAAAATGTGTGAGGCACCTGAACATTTTGTGATTGATCCTGTATAGGCCTGGAGTTAATACAGCTGCAGAGCCTCACTTGTAGCAGAGGTGTGAAAAGGGGAATACAGGTTAGCAAAAGGAGATAAATGTGAAGTGGAGACAACGGTGGATTTTCACTGGATATTTGCACTATTCGCATGGGCTCAGAAGGATAATACAACACCTGCGAAGGAAAGGGCTGCAGAATATGGTTTCTCTGTAAGAATGGGCAAAGATCTTCATAGGCTGGAAATAAAAGGTAACAAAACAAGCTCCTGTTGTAATACTTCAAATAAACCCATTCACAACCAATTGTCCTAGTCAATGGGAGCCATCAAGATTCTAATCCACCATTAATGGCCCACACTTTGCATAGTTACAATAGGACCTCAGAGTTATACTTCATAATTCTAGCTTCAGATACAAGGATGATACATGCATACAAATAGGATGAACACACTCAGTAGATTATAAGCTTTGCAATCAGGGGCGGCTCTAGACATTTCACCGTCCCAAGCACAGCGGCATGCCGCAGGGGGCGCTCTGCCGGTCGCCGGTCCCACGGCTCCGGTGGACCTCCTGCAAGCGTGCCTGTGGAGGGTCCACTGGTCCCGCGGCTCCACCGAAGCCACGAGACTGGGGGACCCTCCGCAGGCATGCCTGTGGAAGGTCCACCGAAGCCACGAGACCGGGGGACCCTCCGCAGGCATGCCACCGAAGGTTGCCTGCCTGCCACCCTCCCGGCAACTGGCAGAGCACCCCCCGCGGCATGCCGCCCCAAGCACACGCTTGGCGTGCTGGGGCCTGGAGCCGCCCCTGTTTGCAATTATACATTACAAGAGAACTTTTGCATAAAGCATATTCCAGTTACATTATCTTCACATTCATAAGCATATTTTCATAAAACATATGGAGTGCAATGTCACACCCCCCTCAGCAACCCAACTCAATTTAAAAAACATTTTGTTTGCCTGGTCTTGAACCTCTTGCGACACCTCCGCCACAGACACAGAGGCTGTCAGCTCCGCCTGAATCACAGAATGAGAGAGGCACCATGCTCAATAAGAGGGATGAAGACTTAGCAGTTAATTAGATTTTGGTATTTATAGTATTATAGCTTCACCTGGAAAACTATGTCACTTGGTTAAAGATCAATGCAAATTTGCATGGCCATCTGGCCAAGTAAGCCACGGATTTTGTCTATCAGTTGAACAGGCTTGTTGGATGAAGATAAAAAAATTGGCTAATCTTCAAGAAGAGAAGCATGTTGTTTCCTGCCTAGCCCTCTAATATACATCCCCTCTCATTACACTATGAAGCTACAGAAAAGCCTCAGATCTCCTATGTGAAGGAGGCAGTGCTGGGTTTACAATGGAGCCGGGCCCATGATCAGAAGGGGTCCTGTCCTGCTCTGCTTGCACTGCGTCCCAAGACCCCACCAGCTCACTGGCTCCCTGCCACCCATCACTTGCTCCTGAGGCCGAGGGATCCTCTCCACCCCCTGGCCCCACTGCCCTGCTCCTCTCTGTCTCCTGGCTGGACCCTCGGGCACCTCCAGCTCTGGGCAGTCTCTGCTTCCCACCGCCTGTGGGGCCCCGCCTGTCTCCCCAGAGCTGAGCTGCCTGGGACTGGTGCAGAAGCCTGGCTAGTCTCAGCCAATGGGGGGTTGGGGTGAGGGTGGAGGGCTTGCCTGGGCCCCTCCAGGCAAATGCGTCTTGAGAGAGCCTGGCTGATCCTGCCACTCCCGAGGGCCAGAGTGATTCCCAGCCCTGGGACCAGCTCTGGCTGCGCTGCTGGCTCGGTCTGGCAGACACAGTCACCTCCCAGCAGGGCCAGTGAGTGTGGCTGCGAGGCAGGGGGTGGGGAGTGGGTTTCGGGGGGTGCTGGGCTGTGAGGTGGTGGGGAAGATCTGTGTGTGTTGGGGCACTAGGGAGTGGGGGGTTCTGTGGTGGGTGCTGGGCAGTTTAGGTGGGGCTGTGGGCAGGGGGGCACTGGACAAGGGTGGTGTTGTGCATTTGTGGGAGGAGTTGGGGGAGGTGCTGGGCATAGTGGGTCTGGGGGAGCTCTGGCCATAGGGAAACAGGGGGATGTTCCAGTGTTGGGCAGGGGGTCTGTGTGGCGCGGCATAGGCCTGCCCCTGAGGGGAAAGGACGTGCCAGCAGCACAGGGCCGGGCGGGCCACTGTGCGTCTGGCAACTGCCGGTTTGTAAATAGTGCCACCGGCTGGGCGGAACAGGACCGCCCCTGCCATGCCATGCCCCATTGCCTCTGGCTGACCCCTCGCTCTGGGGAGTGACGTCCCTGCGCCATGCTCCATTGCCTCCATGGGGGCCCACAAATATATTTGGCGCCGGGCCCACACAAGGTTAATCCGGCCATGGAAGGAGGCAGTGATTGGCACGCTGTGCACTTTGTTGTTACTGGAGCAGAATTGCCTCTGAGAACACACAGGCATGAAGCCACAGCATATCTGTGAACTGGGTTGCTGAAAATTACGCAAGGAGAGGCATGCATAGTGAAAACAAAACTGGATGGCTTGGGTTACAATGGAAGAGCAATCACCAGCTCCCAAAGGACTGGGAGGGAAGGTGCTGCTCCCTGGCAGAGGGAAATGGAAATGAAGAAGAACAGAGACAGGCGCCTAACTTTCATTCAGCCTACAAAGCCAGGACGTGTACTTAGCCGTATGCACACGGTCCATGATAAACCCACCTGGCAAGATTCAGCCTCATTTACACCTAAGCAACTCCAGTGATTTCAGTGGAAATGTGTGTGTGTAACCAAGGACAGAATTTGGCCCACCACTTACATAGAAACTTTCCATCCTTTGAGCTCACAGTCCTTTACAGTGAGGAAACTGAGGCACAAAGATACTTGTAATTTGCCCAAAGGTCACATCGGGAGTCAATGGCAGAACCTCAGGGTCTCCTGACTTCGAAACTACTCTAGTACCATATCCATGGAATAAGAGCACCTAAGGCTCCAGACAAGTGCCTAATAGATCAGGTGATATAATTCAGTACAAATGACAGTTTACTAAGGGCATGTCTACACTGGCAGAGTTACAGTGCCGGGACTAACAGCGCCGCTCAGAGAGCACTGAAGGGAAACCGCTGTTGTGTGTTCACACTGTCAGCTGCCTGCGCAATAGCATGTTCACATTTGCGGCACTTGCAGCGGTATTCAGAACGGTGCACTCGGGGGAGCTATCCCACAGAGTATTTTTTCCTCTTCTGCTGCTAAGAGTTCTGGGAAGACAGAGGGGATCACAGGGCATCCTGGGTCCTGTCCCAATGCTCCGTGGTGCATTGCTTCACATCCCAGCAATCCCTGTGCTTCCGTCCACATTTGGCACCAGCTTTCAATGGTTTGTGTACTGTGTGCCCTGCCTCTTCGGGCTGCACGAATGGATCTCGAACTGTTGACCAGTATGCTGCTCGCTCTAACACGTCACGAGTGGCAGTGGAGTTATTCCTTAAACTACAAAGGCAAGAGGAGTGCGACATTGATCTCATCACACGTACTAGCTACGATACGAGATTGCTTGTGGCATTCACAGCCATGCTCACCATTGTGGAACGCCGCTTTTGGGCTTGGGAAACAAGCACTGAGTGGTGGGATCACATCATCATGCACATCTGGGATGACGAGCAGTGGCTGCAGAACTTTCGGATGAGGAAAGCCACATTCATGGGACTGTGTGATGAGCTCGCCCGAGCCCTGTGGCACAAAGACACGAGAATGAGAGCTATCCTGCTGTTGGAGAAGCATGTGGCAATTGCATTGTGGAAACTGGCTACTCCAAACTGCTATCGATCGGTTGCTAACCAGTTCAGAGTGAGAAAGTTGACCATAGGACTCGTGTTGACAGAAGTGTTCAGGGCCATTAATCACATTCGGCTCCGAAAGACCATGACTCTTGGAAACGTGCATGACATTGTGGATGACTTTGCACAAATGAGTTTCCCTAATTGCGGAGGGGTGATAGATGGCACGCATATTCCAATTCTGGCACCGGACCACCCAGCCACCGAGTACATTAATCGCAAAGGGTATTTCTCTATGGTTCTCCAGGTGCTTGTGGATCACCATGGGCGTTTCATGGACATTAACACAGGCTGGTCTGGAAAGGTGCATGACACATGCATGCTTTGGAACACTGGCATGTTCAGAAAGCTGCAAGCAGGGACTTTCTTCCCAGACCAGATCACTGTAGGGGAAGTCCAAATGCCCATTGTGATTCTGGGAGACCCCACCTACCCCTTAATGCCGTGGCTTACGAATCCATACACAGGGCATCTTGACCAGGGCCGGCTCTAGACCCCAGTGTGCCAAGCGCGCACTTGGGGCGGCGTGCCGCCGGGAGGGCGGCAGGCGGCTCCGGTGGACCTCCCGCAGGCATGGCTGCGGAGGGTCCGCTGGTCCTGCGGCTCGGGTGGAGCATCCGCAGGCACGCCTGCGGGAGGTCCACCCGAGCCGCGGGACCAGCGGACCCTCCGCAGGCACGTCTGCAGGAGGTGCACCGGAGCCACGGGACCGGTGACCGCCAGAGTGCCCCCCGCGGTGTGCCGCCCTGCTTGGGGCGCCGCAATTACTAGAGCCGCCCCTGACCTTGACAGCAGCCAGGAGCAGTTCAACAACAGGCTGAGCAAATGCAGAATGACTGCTGAGTGTGCTTTTGGCCATTTAAAGGCCCACTGGCGTTGCCTATATGGGAAGCTGGACCTGGCTGATGACAGTATTCCTATGCTTATAGCCGCATGCTGTACGCTCCATAATACTTGTGAAGGGCAGGGCTGCCCAGAGGATTCAGGGGGCTTGGGGCAAAGCAATTTCGGGGGCCCCTTCCATAAAAAAAAGTTGCAATACTATAGAATACTATGGGGCCCGGGGCAAATTCCCCCACCCCCCCGGGCAGCCCTGGTGAAGAGAAGGGTGAAAGCTGCAGTCCAGACTTGACCGCAGAGGCACAGTGCCTGGAGGCTGAGTTTGAACAGAGACCAGGGCTATTACAGGGGAGCAGCGCGGGGCATAAGGATCAAGGATGCCTTGAGGCAGTTATTTAAAGCTGAAAGCCACTAATATTTGTTGCTATGCTCGGGAGTGCAGTGCTTGTAATGCTAGGAGGTGACTGTGATTGGTGCAGACGATGCACTACGAAGGTTTAACATAACTGACTGTTGCGTTGCAGGGCTCTATTTGCTTTCAATTAATAGAATAAAGATTGCTTTCAGATCAACACAATTCTTTTATTAAAAAAACAACAACCAGAGGAGAGAGTCAAACAAAAAAAACCATCAGCAGTCAGGGGGACGGAAAGGTCCCAGGAGGAGGTGGGGTCCCAGTACTGGTGCACTGTCTTCACTGGTACTTTACAGCACTGAAACTTGCTGCGCTCAGGGGTGTTTTTTTCACACCCCGAGCAAGAAAGTTGCAGCGCTGTAAAGTGCCCGTGTAGACAAGCCCTCAGTGACAGAACAAGGAGTAATGGTCTCAAGTTGCAATGAGGGAAGTTTAGGTTGGATATTAGGAAAAACTTTTTCACTAGGTGATGAAGCACTGGAATGGGTTCCCTAGGGAGGTGGTGGAATCTCCTTCCTTAGAGGTTTTTAAGGTCAGGCTTGACAAAGCCCTGGCTGGGATGATTTAGTTGGGGATTGGTCCTGCTTTGAGCAGGGGGTTGGACTAGATGACCTCCTGAGGTTCCTTCCAACCCTGATATTCAATGATTCTATCATTCTATGATTCAGTCCACTTGATATCTAAAACATTCAGCCTTGTATAAGCAACTTCCTTTGCTCCACTTGCAAACACCTTTGAAATTGTGGATAGTTTTTTAAAGGGATAACAAAGAGGAGGGTGGGATGCTCTGTGCTTTTATCAGATAGCTTGTATCAGAGCATTCCACCCTCCTCTTTGTTATGGCAGCTCCTCTGCTCAGCACTGCAACATTCCAGGGAGCATTTGACAACAGTGATGAGAATCAAAGACAAAAGGCAGCTGAGCTTTCCAGAGGTCTGCAAAGGATTTTAGATTTTCAAGGGTTGCATTTTCCCCAACCCCCCTATTCTTTTGCAGTCCCAAATCGTAAATAGGGGTGGGTGGAGGGACTGACAAAGAGTATCACTGAACAGACAACCAGGTACAGCTGCTCAGAACATAAAGTTAGTTTCAATGGGCCTTTGTCCAATAACCAAAACCCCCACTCTACTGCCTTTAAATAAAGCAACTTACATAAATAATAGTCCTGTAATGACAAGACGACACATGTCAAACTTCAGCAATGCAAATTCTCATGATTTTATATGACAATCTCTCCCCTTCCCTCTTCTTTAGCTTTACACTGTCTAAACTGCATTGTAACAGCCGTAAGGTAGGGCCTCTCTCTTTTTTGTATTTGTCGGCAGAGACCCACGCACATCTACAACGCTGTTTGTTACTATAATAAACAATTACAGTGATAGTCTTGGACAAATGAGACTGCTCTAAATCAAGTTTACTCTCGTTGAAAGATTCTGGGAAAGGTCCCAATCATCATGAAACAAGAAACTAAATTGGATATATTCTTACATTGTTCTTCTCCCCCTTGAGCAAACATATTTCTAACCATGGGACACCAGTTGTTTCTAATATAATTAAGTTACATGAGCTCAAGAAACATGTAAGGACACTTGCAAAAGCGACTAACTGCGGCCTCTACAATTGTGCTCATAGTTTCGTGGGGGAAAGTTTTTGGGGTACTTTCTTTTCACCTAGGTTTTTGAGGGTGCATTTTCTTGCATTTAATGTTTGAATATGCAAAAACATAGCAGTGTGCATATAAACTTCCTTTGCACACAGGTGGGCTGTACTGAATTTTGTGTGCACAGATATGAGGTTTTGTACATGTTAAAAATGAGGTGTGAAAAATGAGTTCCAAGACATTTGTAAAATTGTGATGAAGAATTTTCTGCTCATGTCTCACTTTTGTTTATTGATTCTTAGCCTGTGTGATAAAATGCATGTTCACCATCGGACCAACTATAGACCCTGATACAGGAAAACACCTCTAGTCAGGAAAAGAGTTAAGCATGCTCTTAACTTTAAGCACATGCTTAGGTGCTACTGAAGTCAGTGGGTCTGTTGAGCACATGTTAAGTGTTTTCCCGAATCGGGGTCTTAATGCTGATGTGCCTCCCATCTTCAAAATTAAAGAGATTAGGTTCAGGGAAGCAAGTGATACTGTTCTAGCTGAAGGTAAGAAACCTGGCTATGCTCCATCTGAGAAAACGCTGTTCCTGTATGGTCTTTCAGCATGTAAAAAGAAAGGGAGATGAAACTTACCCATCATGATTTTCTGTTGCTCATCTTGGTTTACGTCTTTGAGGGATATGAGTAGGAGATAAGTGGAGGTATATGTATGCCTGGTCACAGAACATACAGGGCCCTACACAACTTCTTGTTATTGTCATCAGAAAAAGGAAACTACAGAAACTCTACTTTAAGAGACCTAGGCTCCTGTGTGTAAAATACACTCCTGTGCAGGCAGGCAGCATGGAGCTGATGCACTACTCACATTCTCAAAACAAAGGTTTTGAGTGGTGCACAAGCCTTTTGAAACAACATGGCTGTGTGGTTAGATGTTCAGCTGTGTGTGTGTGTTCTCCCTGTGTGCTGTCCCAGCTCTGCGTAGACAGCCGGCACCACAGACCTCAAGCGAACCGCCCAGTGACCACAAGATCTGTTAAGGTACGAAGACACCTGGCCAGCTTTATTGTCGACAAAGCATGGTAACAGCACCTGGCAGACTCTATGAGGATACTAAGACATGTATGCCCATGACGATGGACACAGCTCAGTGAATGGCAGGACTTTCCATTCCCGCCTCGGCTGGACAAAGACACTCCCTCTGAGATACATCTTTATACCCTGATACAAACAAGTTAAGTACTGCCTCTGACATAGTCATTGCCCCCTGACGTGGCTAGTTATTACCCATTGCCTTGTACCTGTTGGTTTGACCAAAACATTTTTATTACATACTGTTATCCTGACCTTATCTTTTAGGAGGAGTCAGTGTGTTCGTTATCTCTGGGGAATGTTTTTGTACCATCCTTGATATCGTGATGTTTTGGTACCACTTGATATTGGGACGCGCACTCTTGCGTAAGTGTTCTGTGCTTAGCACTTCTTAGGAATGTGTATTTCTGCAATATCAGCCCTGTTCTTGCCTGATTCTGTGAGCTTTAAAGTCAGCCTGACTTTTGCTAACTTTGCTGTACATTAGTAAAGCTTGCCCACTACTTTAGCTGAGGCCTCATAGCAGGCCTCTGATACAATTGCCCTTGTATCAGACTGTATCTCAGTCTCTCTTCCTACCACAGGCTGCTTTCTGGTTTGGGACTATGTAGCCAACTGATCTACATTTTATTTTTTGTACTTCCTAGAAGCCCAACTATATTCCAACCATGTTGTGCTAGGAGCATACAACCATACAGACCATTACATATTTCACTGTTAGAAAGGAGACCAAGAGTAAAAGAATGAGCAAATGAAGTAGGGCATTAACTTGGAAGCATCAAAACACAGTTGTTCTGGACCTTCTCCTGGGTTTGACTCCAAGCTAATTTATGGCCAGGGCCTGTAGGAGGAGGAGTCCCAACAAAAAAATGTGGTGAGAGCCAAACTATCGATCCTTTGTTCTCATTTGGATGAAATTCTCTCTTTTGCAGAGGATCAGTGTAAGTCCTCAAAATAAGGTTTAAATGGAATTTAGCACTGCACAGGCCTTGAGCTGCCCCACTGCACAGGGATGAGGTTCATTAATTTATTTGTAATTATTCTATTTGTTGACGATAACCAGGCGGTTTCCGGAACAGCACCAACACTTTACCTCTACTCTCAACAGTGCAGCCACACTCCAGATTAGATTAGTGGAACCTTGTAATTTCATCATTAGCTCTTTAATTGGATTTTGGAACGAATCCAGCAGGACATGTTTTCTTAAAGATAAAAACTCATTAGAACAATTATGGCAATGACTGAAAATTATGAAGCCATAGAACAAAGAAGGGGCTTGTCTCCCACCCAGAAGTACCTACAGTGAACTTTATCTGAACTTTGCATTGGCTAAATTAGGGTCAAGAAGTACATTAGTGAGCAAAATGATTGTACTTGGACTTTCGGAAAACCTTTGACAAAGTCTCTCAACAAAGGCTGTTAAGCAAAGTAGGCAGCATGGGATAAGAGGGAAGGTCCTCTCATGAAACAATAACTGGTTAAAAGAGAGGAAACAAAAGGCAGGACTAAATAGTCAGTTTTCAGAATGGAGATGGGGTAAATAGTGGTGTCCCCCAAGGATCTGTACTGGGACCAGTGCTGTTCAACATATTCAGAAATGATCTGGAAAAAGGGGTAAACAGTGAGTTGGCAAAATTTGCAGATGATACAAAATTACTCAAGATAGTTAAGTCCAAAGCTGCCTGCAAAAGAGTTACAAAAGGGATCTCACAAAACTGGGTTACTGGGCAACAAAATGGCAGATGAAATTCAATGTTGATAAATGCACAATAATAC
Source organism: Mauremys reevesii (assembly GCF_016161935.1). Classification (NCBI taxonomy): domain Eukaryota; kingdom Metazoa; phylum Chordata; order Testudines; family Geoemydidae; genus Mauremys; species Mauremys reevesii. The sequence goes on along the minus strand of NC_052640.1, from coordinate 20,074,968 downwards.
ATATTAGAAAACATCCCAACTATACATATAAAATGATGGGGGTGTAAATTAGCTGTTACCCATGGTCCATCCAGGGGGACTCACTTTAGGCTTCTAGATCCCAGCCATCATCTCTCCTGGGCAGAGAGCCATGTCTCACTCCCTGCTGGTCAGGGATTTTAAGGCTGCATAGCTCTCTGATTTATACTGATAATCCCCGCAACCCAGATTGCCTAAAAAGGCCAGCACCTGCATTTTGCCTTTTCCCAAGGGCTATGACCGGTGTATTGCCTGCAGTTATAAGTTATTATACAGCTCTTTCTAAGCAAGCGCATTTGTTCTGAAAGTGAAAACATTACAGAGAAAACATTAAAACAATAAAAGAACCTACATGCATGCTAAAAAGCTGAGCAGAGATCATCGCCAACTCCAACCTAGGGCTCTGGTAGGTGTCAGTCCTTCAAAACTTACAACTGGGTTTTCCTCATAGTTACAAGTTCCTATCAGTCTTTAGATCAGCAGGCAATCACCCCCTCCTCGGGGCGAAGCTTCACAAGACTAGTTTTTTTTCATAACCAGAGTTGGGGAATTTGCATTAACTCCATCCTTGCCCCCAGGAAAGACATTATACAATAAGAGAACATTCAGTATTCATTCATTCATCATTCAGCGCTACAGGAATTCATCAGCCCCTCTCCCTGCACAGAGGCCATTGACCCCTCTGTTTCCCAGCAGTATTTCCTTATTTACGTTGTCAAACAGGCACTGAGAAATGACTGACTCAAATTTTGTCCTATTATAAACATCAAACCGTGTATCACAACATGTCCAAAGAACAATACAGTGGAAAACTGCATAGGAAATTACTTGTAATCACACTCAGTGCAATGATGATCACGCAAAATTAAGCTCTGGAATCTTTCTGGCCATGATTTCGGATGTTGTATTAATGTTCCATTATTTACTCCTGAGGGCATTCTGCGCCCCCAAAAAATAAAAATTCTGTGCACAATACTTTAAAGTTATGCAAAATTCTGCAAATTTTATTTGTTCAGTAAATGTGGAGGCTCCAGCATGTCAGTGAGGAGCATAGGCCACTAGCTGTACAGAGGTAGGAGATCACTGTGCAGCTTCCCCCAGGACACGGACTCAGCAGTGAGGCTGCACCCAACCCTGACACAGCGCAAGGACCAGGCCTGCCCCAGAAACACCGCAGGGCCCTGCCCCTCTGTGCTAGGTGCACCAGGTGTGGGCAGGCAGGCTCAGCAAGGCAGGATCCAAGTGTGGAGGGCTTAGTGTGGGGGGCTGCAGGTGTGGGTTGAGAGAGTTCTGTGTGGGGCAATCTGGGTGCGGGAGGCTCAGTGTGGGGGGGATCTGGACGCACAGGGGCTTGTTGGGGGGTTCTGGGTGTGTGGGGGGTGACGCTTGGTGGGAGGGTCTGAGGGGGTCTGGATGCACGGGGATTGGGTGGCTGGGGGGAGCAGCTCCCTGTACAGAGATCCCTCCCGCTGCAGCTGAGAAGTGATGGGTGCAGGACGCACAAGGTGGCGGGGTGAAGTTTGCAGAGTTTCCTACAGTTGGGGGAGAAATCTGGGGGTGGGTCTGAACCAGCCCAGGCACACCCTAATGCCCACGGGCCAGATCTGGCCCCTCAGGGCTTTGGATCCGGCCCACGGGATTTGCCCCCCGTGGTGCCGCAGGCCCCGCGCTGCTCTCAGAAGCTGCTGGCACAGCAACACGTCCCTGGGGGCCGGGGGAAGGGGGGGAGAGGGCTCCCTGGGTTGCTCCAGGCACCGCCCCCCACAGCTCCCATTGGCTGGGAACGGGGAACCACGGCCAATGGGAGCTTCGGGGGAGGTACCTGGGGGCATGGCAAGGGCAGCATCTGGAGCCCTGTGGGCCCCCCAGGGCTGCACTGGGACGTGGTGAGTGGTGCTCGTGGGGCCAGGGCAGGTGGGCAGGGAGCGTGCCGCTGCAGGTAAGCGGCGCCGGGCCAGAGACTGAACTCCTCCTGCACCCTGTCCCCCAACTCCCTGCCCTGGGCCTCCTGCACCCCAACCCCTGCCCTGAGCCCCCTGCCTACGCCCTGCACCCCAACTCCCTGCCCTGGGCCTCCTGCCTGCACCCCACACCCCTCCTGCACCCCAACTCCCTGTCCTGAGCCCCTGCTGCACCCCAACTCCCTGCCCTAAGCCCCCTGCCTGCACCCCACACCCGCCTGCACCCCAACCCCTGCCCTGAGCCCCCTGCCTGCACCTCGCACCACAACCCTCTGCCCTGAGCCCCCTCCTGCACCCCGCACCCCTCCTGCAATCCAACTCCCTGCTCTGAGCCACCTGCCACTCCCTGCACCCCTCCTGCACCCCCAACCCCCTGCCTGCACCTCACCCCCAACCCCTTGCCCTGACCCCCTCCTGCACCCTGCCCCAACTCCCTGCCACACCCCACACCCCTCCTGCACCCCAACCCCCTGTTCTGAGCCACCTGCCTGCACCTCACCCCCAACCCCTTGCCCTGAGCCCCCTCCTGCATCCCACCCCCCAACTCCCTGCCCTGAGCCCCCTGCCTGCAACCCAACTCCCTGCCTTAAGCCCCTGCCTGCACCTCATACCCCAACCCCCTGCCCTGAGCCCCCTGCTGCACCCTGCACCCCAACTCCCTGCCCTAAGCCCCCTGCCTGCACCTCACACCCCCATGAACTCCAACTCCCTGCCCTGAGCCCCGTTGCACCCTGCACCCCTCCTGTACCCCAACCCCTGCCCTAACCCCTGCCTGCACCTCACACCCCAACCCCCTGCCCTGATCCCCCTGCTGCACCCTGCACCCCAACTCCCTGTCCTGATCCCCCTGTGGCACCCCATACCCCTTTCCCTGAGCCTCCTCATACACTCCACACCCCTCCTCTGCCCCAAACCCTTGCCCTGAGCCCCTTCCTGCACACCGCACCCTCTCCCATACCCCACACTCCCTCCCGCACTCCAACTTTTATGATGTTTGCCTTTAAAAAAAAAAATTCCCTGGGTGCTCACCCCAATGAAATGTGCTGCGCATGCCTATGGCTGAGACCACGGGATAGGTGCCCCTCCTCTAGCTGCAACAGGTCCGGGTTGGGGCTGGGTTTGGGCTGCCCCTCCCCCCAACCCCAACTCAGCCCCAGACCTGCCAGGGCAGGTTGTGGGCTGGGCTAGGTTGGGGCCACGGGAGGGGTTCCTCTCCCCCAGCCACAGCAGGTCCGGGGCTAGGGAGGGGCTGGAAGAGGGGCCCCCCTCCCGTGGGCACGTCCTGGCCCAGCAGCCACACAGTTTACAGGGAACTTAGAACAGGGCCTGCCCATATGGATTAAAGGGGCACTCACAGCAGAAAGAGCGGGTTTCAGGATGTAGAGCTTTCAGGAAACCCCTCTCTTTCTGCCACACTTGGAAAGCCAGTTCTGACAAACTTGTGCTATGGGCTTTGTGAAGTTTAGCTCACTGTGCTGCTCAGGGCTGATAATGATTTACATGCAGGGACCAGCTGTATCTACAAAGATTACACACTTTTGGTGTCATTCTAAAAACTCCCTAATGATAGTTACTGGAATATAGAAGCAAAAGAGAAATTTCTCCTTACAGTCCATCTGATGGCAAGCTCAGCCTCACTCTGGTAACCCTGGTGAGGCTGATTGTTCTGGATAATGGAGCAAGAAGGGAATTTTTGAGATATTTCCCCCAAAAGAGAATTTTCAAGTGAGTAAATTCTTCCAGGAATTCACAGGTATAGAATCATAGAATATCAGGGTTGGAAGGGACCTCAGGAGGTCATCTAGTCCAATCCCCTGCTCAAAGCGGGACCAATTCCCAAGTAAATCATCCCAGCCAGGGCTTTGTCAAGCCTGACCTTAAAAACCTCTAAGGAAGTAGATTCCACCACCTCCCTAGGTAACCCATTCCAGTGCTTCACCACCCTCCTAGTGAAAAAGTTTTTCCTAATATCCATCCTAAACCTCCCCCATTAGTCCTTGTTCTGTCATCTGGTACCACTGAGAACAGTCTAGATCCATCCTCTTTTGAACCCCCTTTCAAATAGTTGAAAGCAGCTATCAAATCCCCCCTAATTCTTCTCTTCTGCAGACTAAATAATCCCAGTTCCCTCAGCCTCTCCTCATAAGTCATGTGCTCCAGCCCCCTAATCATTTTTGTTGCCCTCCGCTGGACTCTTCCAAATTTTTCCACATCCTTCTTGTAGTGTGGGGCCCAAAACGGGATGCAATACTCCAGATGAGGCCTCACCAGTGCCGAATAGAGGGGAATGATCACGTCCCTCGATCTGCTGGCAATGCCCCCCTACTTATACAGCCCAAAATGCCGTTAGCCTTCTTGACAACAAGGGCACACTGTTGACTCATATCCAGCTTCTCACCCACTGTAACCCCTAAGTCCATTTCTGCAGTACTGCTGCCTAGCCACTCTGTCCCTAGTCTGTAAACATGCTGCTGACTCGCAATGAGCTCAGGCTACCCTTCTAGTGAAGACAATGAGTCAGGACTAAGGCATGGGTCCAGCATTTGTTTCAAAATCTATGGTAGAGAAGATTTCATTGGGCATGAGCAACAGGTCCCAGGGAGAGGGGAAGGAGCCTTCAGAGATGCAGAGCCTACCTTTCCCTGCAGCCCATGCTGGGGCTTTGCAGCCTGGGCCTACACGTGTGTCTGTACTGCAGCTGGGAGTGTGCCTCATGCTAGCTTCACTGGAACCAATGCACTCAGAATAGCACTGTGGATGTTCTGGAAGCATGGACGGTGGCATGGGCTAGCAACCCTCGCTCAGACCCAGGGGGTCGAGTGGTCTTGTGCTTGGATAGCTAATCTGTGCCACTGCCCGTGCAACAACATCCATGCTGCTATTTTTAGCATGCTAGCTCAAGTGGAGCTAGCATGTGTCCAGATACCCAGGCTGGAGGCAAGTGCCCAGGTGCAGGGTGCACATACCCTAAGACTTTTCCTACTGACGTGGTTCATTCTGAGAAGGGGAAACTGGCAAAATGGAACCAGAAGACCATTCCATTCAGGATTCCCAGCCCATTTCCTGACTGATACACTGGAGAGTCAAGTGACATCCACCCACTCCTCTGGTTGAGGTGCACACAACTAGAGGGTTTGTTCTCTTTTAAGAAAACAGTGTTATGGGTGTGAAGCAAGGTGGTTGGATCAATGGTTCTGGTTTTAGCCCACCTCTGCTTACAACTTGTTTGTTCACGGTACACCCAGATTCTCCACTCATGAGCTGCAGCTCAAACGCAAACCAAGTAATCAGCACTATTGAGTTTAGAATAAAGCCATGCCGTGGAAATCGCCTTCCTTCCAAATATGAACTTCCAACTCTTCTCCCCCATCACCTCCTCCTTCCTCAATTCTCCCCCCTTACTTGTTAGGATGTGTGACGGGTTGGATCACAGAAACCCCCTTGGGAGCTGCCACCTGATGTGCCAAGACTACTTCTATCCCTGCTTTGCCTGACAGCTCAAGACTCCAGCACCGTCTTGCTGAGCCTGACACTCCTGTCTGCTCCAACACAGACCCGGGGTCTGAATTACTTACCCCAAAGCTGCAGGTTTACCTGAAAGCAGCTCACAGAAATGTGCTTGTCTTTAACACTCAGATGCCCAACTCCCAAGGGGGTCTAAACCCAAATAAATCTGTTTTACCCTCTATAAAGCTTATGCAGGGTAAATTCATAAATTGTTCGCCCTCTATAACACTGATAGAGAGATATGCACAGCTGTTTGCTCCCTCGGGTATTAATACAGACTCTGAGTTAATTAATAAGTAAAAAGCGATTTTATTAAATACAGAAAGTAGGATTTAAGTGGTTCCAAGTAGTAACAGACAGAACAAAGGAAGTCACCAAGCAAAATAAAATAAAATGCGCAAATCTATGTCTAATCAAACTGAAAACAGATAAGATCCTCACCAGTTCCAGAATGCTCCCTTTTATAGACTAATCTCCTTTTAGCCTGGGTCCAGCAATCACTCACACCCCCTGTAGTTACTGTCCTTTGTTCCAATTTCTTTCAAGTATCCTGAGGGGTGCAGAGGCTCTCTCTTTAGCCAGCTGAAGACAAAATGGAGGGGTCTCGCAGGGGTTTATATAGACTTTCTCCTCACTCCTATGCAAAGTCCAGCTCCAAGATGGAGTTCTGGAGTCACCTGGGCAAGTCACATGTCCATGCATGACTCACAGTCTTTACAGGCAGAAGCCATTGTCCACATGGTATCTTGTGTGTCTCCAGGAAGACTTCTTATGTGGATTGGAGCATTCCAAGATGCATTGTTCCCCAAGTGCTTCCTGATCGGGTACTTAACCTTGCGAATTCCTTCCTAAAGAAACTGACCAAATGCCTCACAAAGTTTACTTAGAAATCAAGCAAGTATACATCCAATATTCTTAACCTCAAATACAAAATGATATATGTGTACAAATAGGATGAATAGATATAGTAGATCATAACCTTTATAGAGCTATGTTACATGGCACAGGAAGCACAAAACATATTCCAGTTACGTCATATTCCCATAAAGCATTATGGGGTACAGCATTACAGGATGCTCTTCTCTTTAAATGCTGGGCCAGATCCTTGGATGATGTAAATCAACAAGCTCCACTGAGAAACCCCACACAACCACCCAAATAGAGTGCAAACAGAATCTCTTCTGCTAGGGAAAGAAGATTCATTAAGTCTGCTAGGGACTTCACCATACAGTCCTAATTTACATGGAAATTATGATAGCTAGCAATCACCATTTAACTAGCTAGCTAGATCCTGTGTTGCTCAGAACTCTGGTGAACAGTTATCTGCACATCTCAGTACAAATAAGAGCAGAATAAGCTGCTAATGGAAAGCTTGCTTCTTTCTTTCCAGCTATCAGAGAGTAATCATGTTGCTGTTACTCTGTGTATTGGCCTACCTTGCAGGCCCTGGCAGCAAGCATGAAATAGCCTCGATCTTATGCAAGAATACAAGAAAACATTGCTTCCTTCACCAGATGGTCAAGGAAAATTAGGTTGATTTTGGATTTTGTTTTCTTGGCTTTTCTTCTTTCACTTGTGTTTTACTTTGAAAATCCTCAGTGGTACTGGATCTTCAAGAGTGGTTTATGCTTCCAATTTCTTTCACAATCTGCACTTTCCCACAACAGCTCACCACTTAAAAGAGTACGTCTTCTCTCAGCTATTTCACAGACATTGCTTTTGTGCCAGCATGCTCTCTTAGTCTGAATATGGGACGGAGGATAGGAACTCCTGTGTTAAATCTCAGCCCTTCTACTCACTCACTATATGGCCACTGACTTTTTCTCTGCCTTGGTTTCCCCATCTGTAAAATGGGAGTAGTAATAGTTGCCTGCCTTGAAGGAGTGTTGTGGGGAATCAATCAGTTTATGTCTAAGGGTATGTCTACACTGGCAGAGATACAGTGCCGGCAGTTACAGCACCGCTCAGAGAGTGCTGAAGGGTAACTGCTGTTGTGTGTTCACACTATCAGCTGCCTGCGCAATAGTGTGTTCACACTTGTGGCACTTGCCATATTCAGAGGGGTGCACTCTGGGCAGCTATCCCACAGAACATCTATTCCTCTTCTGCTGCTAAGAGTTGTGGGAAGGTGGAGGGGATCGCAGGGCATACTGTCCCAATGCCCCATGATGCATTGCTTCGCATCCCAGCAATCCCTGTGCTTCCATCCGTATTTAGTGCCACCTTTCAACAGTTTGTGTACTGCACACTCTGCCTCTTCGGTCTGCAGGAATGGATCCTGAACTGTTGACCAGTATGCTGCTCGCTCTGACTAACACGTCACGAGTGGCAGTGGAGTTATTCCTTAAACTACAAAGGCAAGAGGAGTGTGACATTGATCTTGCCATGTGTACTAGCTATGATACGAGATTGCTTGTGGCATTCACAGAGGTGCTGACCACCATGGAACGCCACTTTTGGGCTCAAGAAACAAGCACTGAGTGGTGGGATCACATCGTCATGCACGTCTGCAATGACGAGCAGTGGCTGCAGAACTTTCAGATGAGGAAAGCCACATTCATGGGACTGGTGATGAGCTCGCCCCAGCCCTGTGGTGCAAGGACACGAGAATGAGAGCTGCCCTGCTACTGGAGAAGTGTGTGGTGATTGCACTGTGGAAGCTGGCTACTCCAGACTGCTACCGATTGGTCACTAACCACTTCAGAGGGGGAAAGTCGACCACTGGAATCATGTTGACGGAAGTGGGCAAGGCCATTAATTGCCTTCTGCTCCCAAATACCGTGACTCTGGGCAACGTGCATGACACTGTGGGTGGCTTTGCACAAATGAGTTTCCCTAACTGCGGAGGAGTGACAGATGGCACGCATATTCCAATTCTGGCACCAGACCACCCAGCCATCGAGTAAATTAATCGCAAGGAGTATTTCTCTATGGTTCTCCAGGCGCTTGTGGATCACCGTGGGCATTTCACAGACATTAACGCAGGCAGGTGCATGACACATGCATGTTTTGGAACACTGGCCTGATCAGGAAGCTGCAAGCAGAGACTTTCATCCCGGACCCGATCACCGTTGGGGAAGTCAACATGCCCATTGTGATCCTGGGAGACCCCACCTACCCCTTAATGCCATGGCTTATGAAGCCATACACAGGGCACCTTGACAGCAGCCAGGAGCAGTTCAACAACAGGCTGAGCAAATGCAGAATGACTGCTGAGTGTGCATTTGGCCGTTTAAAGGCCCGCTGGCATTGCCTTTGTGGGAAGCTGGACCTGGCCGATGACAATATTTCTACGTTTATAGCCGCACGCTGTACGCTCCATAATATTTGTGAAGGGAAGGGTGAAAGTTTCACTCAGGGCTTGACCACAGAAACTCAGTGCCTGGAGGCTGAACTTGAACAGCCAGAGACCAGGGCTATTAGAAGGGCGCAGCGCAGGGCCATAGGGATCAGGGCTGCCTTGAGGAAGCAATATGAAGCTGAAAGCCACAAATATTTGTTGCTACGCTCGGGAGTGCAGTGCTTCTAATGCTAGGAGGTGATTGTAATTGGTGCAGATGATGCAATATGAAGGTTTAACATAATTGTCTGTTGCGTTGCAGGGCTCTGTTTGCTTTCAATTAATAGAATAAAGATTGCTTTCAAACCAACACAATTCTTTTATTAAAAAACAACCAGAAGAGAGAGACAAACAATAAAACACATCAGCCCTGAGGAGGATGGGGGAAGGGAAGGTCCCAGGAGGAGATGGGGTCCCAGGATGGTTAAAGATTTGTGTATGTCCAGGGATCATATCCAACTTTCTCCTTTGGAGTACAGTGCAGCGGGTACTGTACTTCAGCAGGGCTAAACTGCAGAGGGATGGGTGTTGAGTGCAGTGGGTACTGGGAGTCCACAGTGCTGGACTGTGATGGGGGAGGAGTGGAATGCCATGGGTACAGACTGGAGCCAGGACATTGATAAAAGTGTGTAGGCAGTGTCTTGGGGGGCACATGGGAAAGAGTTTTGTAACACTGGCTGCAGGGGAGGGCAGGCACAGAGCTGCTCGGTTTGCAGTGCTGGTATTGCCTGGAGTGTGTCCATTTGGTGCTCCATAATGTTTAAAAGCCTCTCTGTGGCTTCATTCTGGCGCGCCGCATTCTCATTTTGGTCCCTCTTCTCACTGTCCTGCCACGCCTTCAATTCCTGTTTTTCAGCCGTGGAGTGCATCATAACCTCACGCAGAAAGTTCTCCTTAGTTCTCTGTGGCCGCTTTCTAATTCTGCCCAGCCATTCAGCCACCGATAACAGAAAGGGAGGCTGGGCTCCCAAGGTCATCTCTGTGAAGCCAAAACACAACATTTTACAGAAGCAGTATTGTTTGCAACACACAGAACACTGATTCAGGGCTTGGCTACACTTGCAAGTTGCAGCGCTGGTAGAGGCTTTCCAGCGCTGCAATTACACCCTGTCCACACTTGCAGGGCACAACCAGCGCTGCAACTCCCTGGCTGCAGCGCTGGCCGTACACCCAGGTCTGCTTGGGGTATAAGGGTTGCAGCGCTGGTTCTGCAGCGCTGGTCATCAAGTGTGGACACTCACCAGCGCTGTTATTGGCCTCCAGGGTATAAGGAGTATCCCAGAATGCTTTTAACTAAATTATTCCCTTTGTTTTGTTATGCAGCCTCTCTTTGTTTTGTTGTCAATTCGGAGCTCCGGGCTCCGTGGAGCTGCTTCAAACATAGCTCCTGTTTGCTGTCATTAATCTGTAACTACTGTCAACAATGAAATGAGATAACCCCTGCAGGGGTTGAGTTTTTGCTTTGCTTGAGAGAAACGGGGGAGGGGGGGAAGACAGTATGTTGGATGCAGGTTGTTTGCAGTTAACAGTAAGGGGGTGGGAAATTTTTCTGATTTTGCACAGTGTCGGTTCCAAAAATCCACTCTCTCTCTCTCCCCCCCGGTCCCTGTCACACTGCCCCACACCCCCCTCTTTTGAAAAGCACGTTGCTGCCACTTGAATGCTGGGATAGCTGCCCATAATTCATCACTCCCAACAGCGCTGCAAATGCTGCAAATGTGGCCACACACCAGCGCTGGCCCTGCACAGCTGGACGACCAGCGCTGCAACTACCAGCGCTGCAGATTTGTAAGTGTAGCCATACCCTCAGTGATTTAAAACAGAGCCACTATTCACATACTTATCACTAACTGGTTGACCCCAGGCAAGCACACATGAGCCATAAGACCCCCAAAATGGTAAGCAGCCGCAGGGGCAGGGTAAATCAGTGTTCCCAGACCCTACTGTACACTGGGTTCTCAGGGAGAGCCAGCACTGTAGGGGAGACCTGATAATCATTCCTGTCCCCACATTTTCCATCTCGCTGCTGAGGGTGAGCTGGGAATCAAGGGAGGGTCTTCTCCAAGACTGTGGCTTCCGACTTGGCCCCTATGCGGCTCGCCTGTGTGCAATGGTCCCCCCTCCCCCAGTGACGGCAGAGTGGTGCAGGGAAGTTACCGTTAATGGGGCAAGAAACAAAGCAGCTCTGCCAAAGAACCTGTGGCAGTGGATTGCCCAGTGATTTAAGCATTGGCCTGCTAAACCTGGGGTTGTGAGTTCAATCCTTGAGGGGGCCATTTGGGGCAAAAAATTGTCTGGGGATTGGTCCTGCTTTGAGCAGGGGGTTGGACTAGATGACCTCCTGAGGTCCCTTCCAACCCTGACATTCTATGATTCTAAATTGCTTCCAGATCTCCCTGAGAATTTCCTGGAGATTTCTGAGGGAGATTCCTGTGAAGTGAGGGAGTCAATCAACACCCTGTTCTGGTGGTATGTGCCTCACACAGACACAAGCCTGCTTTTTGCAACCCTGCTGCCCCCAACAATTCGCTTCAATGATTCTCAAAATCAAATCCGCTTACCGGGGCCTCCTCTCCCGTTTGGGCTTCGCCAACATCCAACAGCTGTGACTGGCTGGCCTTCTCCGGGGTAGAAAAGCTTCTCCTGGCTGCGTGCATCTCTGACCTCCGAGTCGTCCTCTGCCTCTGGGTTCCCCTCCCCCTCCTAGTTTAAGATCTCCTCCTCCTGGTTTGATTCACTCTCGACTGGCCCGTGAGCCACCGAAGTACCCACAGTGGCCTTCGCAGTGGAGGTGGGGGTCGCCATCGAGTATCGCATCCAGCTCTTTATAGAACTGGCAGCTCATGGCGCAGCACCAGAGCAGCAGTTTGCCTCCCGCGCCTTGTGGCAGGCGTTCTGCAGCTCCTTCACTTTGACCCTGCACTGCAGTGTGTCTCAGTCATGGCCCCTTTCTGTCATGCATCGTGAAATCTGTCTGTAGGTATCATAATTCCTATGGCTGGAGCGCAGCTGGGACTGCACAGCCTCCTCTCCCCAAATGCTGATGAGGTCCAGCAGCTCGGCATTGCTCCAAGCGGGGGATCGCCTGGTGCGTGGAGCAGGCACCTAGCCACCTGGAAAGATACGCTGGGATCACTGCACGCATCACTGAGCAAACAGGAAGGGGACTTTTTCAAAATTCCCAAGGAATTCAAGGGGTGGGGCTCACAGTTGGTCACCTGAGGGCAGGGCAGCACAGTTCAAACCAATGACCAAAAAGGCAAAAACAGGCATTGTGGGACACCTTCTGGAGGCCAATCACAGCACTGTAATCTACACTGGCACTGCGGCGCTGTACCCCGGCACAGAAAGCTGTATGCCTCTCATTGGGGTGTTTTACAGCGCTGCAACTGCACAGTTTCTGTGCACTAAGTGGCTTGGCAGTGTGTACACCTCGGGAGTTAAAATTGCAGAAAGCTGCTTTACCGCGCAGAAACATGCCAGTGTAGACAAGGCCTAAGAAGTGCTACCTCCGTGGTGAGCATTTTCCTGAGAGTGGTCCAGGGTGAGATTGTGTGTGTTAATGAAGAATTATCCTTGCCCTGTTTTCTAAACTGTTAAGTTCTGTTTAAAGATTCAGGCATGTACCTGCTTTCCCCACTATTCCCTGGAATGGCAGCTGCTGAATTTCTCTGCAATGCTGTGGTGAAGCTCATAATGCACTAGTCACTTTCATTTTAATGGAGAACATGCAGATGTGTCAATATTAGCAGCAGACTCACTGGCTGCCACAAGTTTCATATGCGAATAAACAGAATGTCCAAATCTTGCATTTGGATACTCAGATAAGTACTTAGGCAGGTGAACCATGCTAATGGAATACGGAACTGCATGATTGCAAGGTGATTATTAAAATACGCACACTCAACGACACTCAAGCAAGAACAATGTGTTCAGCATTATGTTAGAGACATAAAGGAGAAAGATTCTAATTACAGAGAGGATGATATAAATGAAAACACAGAGATAAGGAAAAAGGAAATGTTTTGATAATCTTAAACAATACAGTTCACTTACTGCCATTTCCCATAGATCCTCTGGGAGACTGAATGCCAACTTGATAGGAAAACACAACACTGAACATTGCTTCTGGTGGGTCGTACCGACAGAACCCAATATTGGCCTTTCTTCAAGCTATTTAACAGCAGTTCTGCCAGAAATAATAGCTATACTTTACCCTTCAGTTTACTAACCAATCATTCACCACAACATGCCTTGGCTGGATTACAAACAAGTAGGCAGCAAAATGCTCTAGAGCCAACTCCCTGAGCCATTCAGAGAGCCAAGGGGAAAGTTTGAAACCTGAATCCCTCCCTACTACTGGGAAAACAGCAGAACAGTTCCATTAGCTCCGCCAGTACAGAGGAGAGCAATCACACATGAGTGGAACTGCCATATCCCAAAAGCAATGTAGCGTACGTATCTTTCGATTCATCACAGTGGGAGACCTGCCACTTGGGTTATTTGTATGAAGCTGGCATGATAAGCTCACAGGTCTTTATAGATTTTTGAAGGAGAGGAAACAGCAAGTTCAAGACTTCTGTTCTCCTTCACTCTTCAAAGTCAGATCCCATGTTTGGGGGTGGTGGTGGTGAGAAACTATGTCAGTGCCTTTTCCACCTTGGTACCCCATAAGGCTAAATATTACACTGGCTTGCTCCTTAAGTCATCACACTCGTTGTCAAGGAATAGGTCACCCAGGCCTACTTTTCTTCCAACACCAGTGTAAATCAGGAGTAACTCACCTGAAGTCAATGAAGTTACACTGTCATAACACTGGTACAAAAGTGAGATGAGAATCAGGCTTTGGGTCTGACCCTCAGGAAAAATGAAATCAAAAGGAAAATAAATGTAGCCCTCCTCCTAACTGTATGTGCCACTCAAAGCTGCTAAACTAACACTATAGCATGTTCATCTTCAGCTTTCAAGCAGCAGCAGCAGCAGCTGTGTCACTGCCCCAGGGTATCAGCTTGGGAAAATAGTACAGTGGTTACCCCTGTGTCTATCTCAGTTGGGACTCCGAAGCAGAGCCCTGTGGGAGACTATTTTTTTAATCCCGCTCCAAGAATATCCACTCCTGCGCCACCAGTGAGTGCTGGGGAGTGGCTTCCCCCTGCCCCCCACCCCCCGCGGAAGCCTGTGGATGCACCCCGCCCGGGGGGGGGGGGCTGCATAGGGCACCAAAATGTCTAGGGATGGCCCTGTAAACAACTCATGGAAATAAGTAAAAATTTAAATGCAAACCAGAGGCCTGGAAAGCTGTCCTGTCCTTACCTCACAGCTGATCTACACTGCTTCAACTGGAGGATATTTGTCTTCTTTTCTCATGATCCTCTTTCAGTCTCCTCTACATAATAGATCCAATTATGGTAATTATTTATTCTTCTGAAGACGTTTACAATTTTCATTCCAGAATGCTGAGAAAAGCTTTCTGGATTTTTAAAAGGACATGACACTGGACTGTTTTAAATCTTTTTTTTTAGGTATGATTTAAAATCATAAAACAGCAAAATGACAATCAGAGCTTGTCTACATGAACATTCATTCGCAGAAGACTGCCCCTTGTCTGGGTGAACTCTGCTGATGTATAGTAACAGTTCGTTAGGGTGCTTTGATCAAGTCCTCTTTGATTAGATCAAAGTACTCTAATGAACTGTTGACATGTCTCAGCAGGATCCACACTGACAGAGGTGGCAGGCTAGTGCAGGATAGATTAAAAACTCTTTTTAAAACGAACTAAATGTTCACATAGGCAAGCCTTAACACACTTAAATAATTCACTTCAATCAACAGTTTATTAATGTTAATATTTCACTCTGTTACCTGCAAAGCGCTTGCTTTAAACTGCCGCTTTTTGCAAGTCTCAAAAGCAGCCATGAGGCCACTACTCTGACTTGCTCCAGTCCAGCCACTGGATCTGGTGTGGGGGAAGGGAGTAAAACTAGCTTAAATCCACCCACCCCTGGCACCTCCTCAGCTCCAAGCACTCCTTTCCTTGAGCAGAGCTGAAGATCTGGCCCTTGGTTTGTCATTTGCTCTGAGTTTCTTCTGCACTGGGTCACCTCATACCACTGAACCTGGATCCCAAGTGTCCTGCTTTGATCCAACCCCCAGTTACATTTGAAGAGTGTCAGCTGTGATTGGCTGGAGGGGGCAGCAGATTAATAGTGTGAAAAAAGGGGTGAGCCTCCACTTGAGACCACCAGGACATTTACTGCCTCAGAGGACCTGACCCAAACACAGCACCCTCGCAATCTGAGTGGCCTCAATGTGCTGTCAGCCTGTCATCCAGCCTGCTGCACCCGCTGCACCAGGCATAGTGAGTCCAGGACAATAACCTCATCCCTGACAGAGGTCCTGCCAGCTCGCTACAACACAAGCCTCCACCAAAATCCTACAACTTTCTCCCTTCCAACACGGCTCTCTGCAACAGGCCAATCCCTTGCTTCTCGGGGGGGATGAACTGTGAGAAATCTGAATAAAAGTCCTAAAGGGACCCATGGAACTACGGGGACTGCTGTGAGAGCAGAAGCACTGTCTGTGCTATGAAGGGCCCTTTGCCCAGATAAACTGCAGAAGGGAACTTGCATTTTTTCTCAACTCTTTGTGGCTGCTCTCCAGAGCAACTCTTAGCAAAGCCTAAACCCCAGAGGAATTTAGGAATGGGGGAGGGGGGATTGGGAAAGAAAGCCCAGATTTTGATTAACTGCAGAACGCTAAAAAAATCCCCAAAACTAGGTTTTGAGTTTAATCATGATGACCAAGCACTTCAGCTGGTGTTTATTATGCAAAATTACTAACAAAACCGAAAGAATGTGAATCAGGAGACAACAAATCTAATTGCTAAGCACTCTATGTACTTGGTCCTAAATCACTCATAGAGAAGGATGCTATAAAAGAGAATTTTATGAGTTGATTTAATAACCGCGGATGCCTCAGGTTGTGGGTTGTCTTGGCCAGTAAATCCGTGTCAGACAGGTGATGTGAGCACACTGTATTAGAAGAGCTGAGAACATTAAATACAGAATCACATCAAATCAGTTTACAAATGGATTGATGAGCTCCATTTCCTATGACCCACCTATCAGCATGCTGAAGGCAGATTCTGATCTCTTTAATACTGATGTAAATCCCAATTAACTCTGCTGAAGTCAACAGAGTTAATTCTCTGATGCAATGGGAATCAGAATCATGCCACTGTGTATGCATCTGTCTCATGAAAAGCACTCATTAAAAAGTGTTAGCAATGGGGAATGTGATAGAGCATAAAATCATTTGGGCTAGGCTGTACTTAGCAGCTACTGCACATGCAAAGCAGCTTCCACTGATGTATCTTAAATGGAAGCAGACACTAGGGCCTGGTCTACACTGCCAAGTTTTTATACCAAAAGGCAGCTTTTGGCGATGAAACGCAGAGGTGTACACACTGCAGTGTCACTTTTTGAGACAAAACGCCTCAGTTGCAGCACTGTAATAAAACCACCTCAGTGAGAGTGAAAAGGCTTTTTGCGCAAAAGTTTGATGGCCATAGTGCCAGTGTAAACACCGGGCTTGCTTTTCTCGCTGTAATTGGCCTCTAGAGTGTCCCACAATGACTGTTCTGCTCATTGTTTTGAACTCAGCAGCCCCAGGATGCACCTCTCCCCTTTCAAAGCTCCGTTCTGACAGCCAGCCAGTGTGCTGCGCTGTTCCGGGAAACAAAGAGCCAATTATTTACATGAAACGCTCCTGCTGTCTCCAACACTATGAACACAGAGGCAGGCAGGCAGGCAGGGGTGGATGTGTGTGTGTGACAGAGAGAGAGACAGACTGTTCTGTGCAGAGGTAGGAAGGGAGGTGGGGCTGATGTCGGGGTTTCCCCTTCCCCGTTTCAGGACACGTTGCTTCCTGCAGCGGTCTGAACTTATGAGACAGCATGCCGACACACTCACTCTCCCCCAACATGCAGTCTGTCCTCCCCCATACACACATTCTCCCTGTCACACACTCTCCCTCCCCTGGACTTCAGTTGAAAAGCAGCTGGCAATGTAGTAGGATGCCCATGGAACAATGGGATTGAGAAACCTGCATCATGTGATGCTGTACCTGCCCCATGAGGCATTGCAAACCCTTCCCAAAGCACCCTGCGGCCAGTTGCAGAGTGGGATAGCTATGCACAGTGCACTGCTCTCTTTGTCATTGCAAGAGCTGCTAATGTGGATGCACTCCAGCAACACAAGGAGCACAGTGTGGACATGCAACAGAGGTTTAATTAAAGCACTTTAATAAATGTGGTATAACTTTTGGCAAAAAAACTTGGCAGTGTAGACAAAGCCTAAACTTGCTTTGCACGTTGTTTAGCTCCCTGCAGCTTTCTTGGATTTATGGGTGTTCAACAGTATGATGTATAAAATGATTGAAGATCTCAGTAAATCTCCTACCAGGCAGGGGTCCATACAATTAACACTACTGTCACAGTTGGCTTGGCAGCAATAGGTCCCTTTGTTGGCATTCTCATCTTAGAGACCAAGGGCTGACAGGGCCATTGAGATGACACTCTATTTCTTCCTCTCTAGAAAGCTGTGCACATCAGGTCAAGGTTGGAGTATTTACATTAGCAGGACATTATATAGAAGCTTGAATTGTTACTTCCTGAGACACACCCATTACAAGGTTTTCACTTTGTAGGGTTATTACTCTGACATCTAAGACCAATACTAATATAACTAATATTTACATTACAAAAATTAAAATAAATGGAAATGGACAAGCGGTGGCCTGTGGGATGAACACTATGCTAGCTAGAATATCAGAAAGGGACACGCAGTGCAATCCTGTATCAGAAAGGGCACTGGGGTTAGATGGATACTGCAATTCTCCACTGCCTGCCAAACTAAAGATCTCAAAACACTTTACAAGGCACTTTTGAGGTGGTCTCCAATTTTTTGCCTTAGTTTGATTATGGAAGCAACTATGCAGGCCTCTAGGATTGGGATTTTCAGAAGTGCTCAGTATTGGTCTAACTTGGCTCCCATAGGAGACAATGGCAAAACTGCCTTTGATTCCACTGGGAGCAGAGTTAGATCAATCCTGATTGCTTCTGAAATCCTGTGGCAGCACTTTAACGTGGCTTGTGTAATCATGGCATAGCGCTGGGGGGAGAGCTCTCTAAAAAACCCACCTTCACAAGGGGTGTACCTACCAGCACTGGGAGCGCAGCTACGAGCACTGGTGCACTGTCTAGACTGATACGTTACAGTGCTGAAACTTGCAGCGCTCAGGGAGGTGTTTTTTCACACCCCTCAGTGAGAAAGCTGCAGTGCTTTAAAAGTGCCAGTGTAAACAAGCCCTAAGAATCCGCATCTGACTGCACCCACAAAACAATTAATCAGTCTACTAGGACCCATCATTTGTCCCTGGAATCTAACTGCAAGTGTAAAATTGGAAGATGGTATGAGAGATCTTTAAAAATGTAACCCTAGCGAATTAAGTATCACACCCTCTCTGTGGGTTAGGGATTGTACACTTCCCTTCACCTACTACCAAAACACATCCACCACTGGGGAATATCTGTTTAAAAGAACACAGAAACACTACACAATATAGGATAGGAAATGAAGAAAAATACTGCGGGTAAATTTAGGTAGGAGACTTGAATTTCCAATGGTAACTACCTGGGGAATTTTAGCTAGTCAGAAGGCACCCAACAGAACTGGAATCTGATCAGGACACTCGTTTTAATAGCCCTACTCTTACAAAAAGTTTCCAGGAACTCTTAAATGACCATATGTGGACAGGACCTGGAATTTATGCTTTATTTAAAAGGCAGCACCTCCAACAGTAAAAAAAACTTCCATAATCATGCTACAGTACTGGCTTCATACTGATTGTGAAAGAAGAGTTATCTCTGATGAGTTGAGTCAGCAGTCACTTTCTTACTAGAAATAAAGGAAATGTAATATAATATCCTGGGAATGGGCTAGAAGTGGGCAAGAAATTGCCAAGCTACAAATGGCTGAGTGGGGTGAAGCAATCCAAATGACTATGGTTAAGCAGTTGAGTAAGGGTCCAAGGAACTGAAGAAATAAGGGTATGAGTAAAATAAGCAGATTAGCTATGTGAAACATATTACAGAGGCTACAAAGCGCAATGGATTTCTGGGAATTAGGGAGCAGTTGTCGAAAACAGGAAGGGTTAGGGGTTTCAAAAACAATGAAGTTCAGTGGGGAAATTCTAATCCCCACAGGAGCTCTGTGCAATACTGATTGCAATTTAATGACAGGGTCCAATATGAGGATGGAATTAATGTAATCTCTGTCTAGATAAGATGGCAACATTGTGGGATTTGTGTTCTATCACCCTGCAGATTGTCAACTTCCACAGTGCTAAGGGAAAAACTATCTATTCCTCCCCAAATTCGGCCATGCTTTATCCTCTCTGCTAAGGGGATTTAAGGGATACTCTGTGACCTGGTCTGGACTGTGTTAGGAGCAACAGTAATGTGTCATCTGTAGCTAGCATTGCCAACATTATATTTCAAAAATAAGGCGCTGTTTTCTTAGCACCCCTTGCCCCCAGTATTATCATCATTATTAGTATTAAAAATAATTTATAGGCAGTACTCACCTACATTTGCAAGGGGTATTTCTCGCTGCTTTTTGCAGCACTCAGCAATTCCGGATCTTGTGGTACAGAGATGAAAAGATAAGAGATGTCCCTTGTAAAAAGGGACTATTGGCAGCTCTATCTGTAGCAGAGCACTTTAATTCATAAGCCCCCGGGGTTAGTTGAGAAATCTCCCCTATGGCTATGGAGCTGAGAGCTCAAATAACCTCAGCAGAGCTGGTGTCATCCTCTCCACCGTGCCTCCTCAAAAAATGTTCGGGGCAATAGCTGGTGGATCTGTTGTAGCCTATAGGACTAACCTGCTTGCTTACATATATATATAGTTTAAGTATTTGGTTTATTGTAATAGGTTTATAGATTTATATTAAAATATGTTTGGCTGTAATGCAAGAGTCCTACAGGCCATATCCTGTATGTTAAGCTAAGGCAAAGTTAGCATATCTACATTTAGACCTTTTACTCAGAAAGCAAAGTTGACCTATATCTTGCTACCTAAATAGATGAGTACCCACATCTATGCCCATGACCTTTTATTTAGTCCAATAGATAATGGAGAATGGCATGGGGGGGTTCAGTGTTGTACCCACAGACTTAACAAGTACACCACAAGAGACTGATGTGCGTACATACCTGTCATCAATACGCACATACATATTAGACTATGGGGTAAGTGTACCCTAACATTTCTGTGGGTGAGGAATTAAATTTGGGCATAAGAGGAAGGATTTCCGGCATCTGCCCTATAAAAGAGGTGACCCACCTCAATAGGGGACTCCAGTTCTCACTTTACTCCATTTCTCACTTACATTCTATTTCTACTCTCTCTCTCTATCTATTCTATCTATGATGATTGTTACTATTAGTAGGCTGTACTTGTTCTTCTTAAACTTTAAGTTTCAAAGGAACTAGGCTAAGTTTGGTTTTCCTAAGTTTGATTCTTCATTAGGTTTTGATTTTAAGTTTAAGTTAGTCAAGTAAACCCTAAGTTCACTTTAATAGCTCGTAGCATTAGTTTCTTCTAAGCCCTGCATCCCTTGCTCAAGAATTAAGAAACCTGAACCACAAGGCTGTTCCTGCACCTCTTACTACCAGGTTATCGAGGAAGGGTGTGAGTATATTAACCAAAGCTTTGTTGCATAGAATACTATATTATCATATGTATCTTTTGAATAGCAGTAATGCAATTGTAACTTTGTAACTCTGATTATTTTACCATTTACTTACTATTACTGATTTTAATAAAAAGTCTTTAAAGCTACATCTGTCCCAGTGTGAGCTTCCTGTCATACCCCCGAGGGTCCTTTGTAAATTCTGTGGAGCCTGATTTGGGACAATAACTTTAATCAAACAGATTGGCGCGCCTAAAACCCATATCAATTAATATTGATTATTAATTATTAGTAATATTACTTAAATAAAAAAAATAAAATTAAATTAATACATTAAATTCCCATATTGTCCACATTAATATTATCAGTACACCCTAAATCAGGCTACACTGTGCAGAGGAAGATTCACAGACCTCACCATGAACATAGCGCTGCTGACACTTGCCAGTGTTCAGGGGCCAGGGACATACCTTCTCTGGAGCACAGCAGGCAGGGACTACTGTCCTCCCCACATGCGTCTGACGAAGTTGGTATTCACCCACGGAAGCTCATGCTCTGTTAGTCTTTAAGGTGCCACAGGACTCTTTGTTGCTTTTACAGATCCAGACTAACACAGCTACCCCTCTGATACTCCCCACATTGTGCTGCCCAGTGCTCTGTAGCTAGAGTATGGTTGTCCCCTGTGCAGGGGAGACTTCAGCAAGAGAGAAGGGGCTCCTGTAGCCTGCGCCTACATTTCTTGGCCTAGTCAAACTCATATTAATACCCTGCATTTCTCAGGCACCTTTTGTCCAAAGACCTCACATCACTCTACAACCATTAACTGAGCCTCCAGACATATCTCTGAGTTACTGCTGGCAGAACCCCATGTATTCCACAATTCTGTGGCCATGGATTTCACCTCTTCACAGAGAAACATGCTCCAGAATTCTGCTTTCACTGTAACAAAATTATGCTCCCAGACTTCATGGCTGTGAAGAAAATCTTGAAACATGAGTATGCAGTGTTATCTTCCTGAGTCTGCAGACAGCCTGATATCATAGCTCTGGGAGCTGCCCCATTTATCTTAATGGGTAGTTCAGTCTAAAACCTAAAGGTGACCAACTGTGGCATACTGAAAACCAAATATGTGGAGGCAGTGTAAAGAAAG
The DNA here is from genome assembly GCF_016161935.1 of Mauremys reevesii. Taxonomy (NCBI): domain Eukaryota; kingdom Metazoa; phylum Chordata; order Testudines; family Geoemydidae; genus Mauremys; species Mauremys reevesii. The sequence continues at coordinate 20,053,239 of NC_052640.1, read as the reverse complement.
CGAACATCAAAATAAATGATACAAGGTATGCTGTGCGGAAGATAGTGTGATCGGGTACCTGGAAAGGCTACACTGATAATGCCACATTCACAGGAGCATATTACTTGCCCCTACATGTTTTGCTGAATCACAGCGGGTGGTCAATGGCTCCTGGCTGTCTGAGGCATCCTCAGGAAGAGCAGGATGGGATGAGTTTCTTCAGTGGCCCATTTTGAGAGCTGGGATCCTTGATGGGCCATCAGTACAGAGCTGCCTAGCCCTAATGTCAATTCTATCCAGTGGGTGTCACTCAGGAACAAAACACAGGTTGGAGATACAAATATATTGTATAGCCATTGTATATTGTATATAACTTTAGCATACCCACTTCGTCAGACGCATGTGCGGGGAGGACAGTGATCCCTGCCTGCTGTGCTCCAGAGAAGGTATGTCCCTGGATACATGGATAGATTGTAGCTTTTTCTTTGACACCTTACATGATGTATTTTGTGACAGATTTGTTGCAATGTATAACAGTGATAATATCAATGATATAAAATGGTCATCTTTAATCATGCAGCTTTACAGATAGTGTCCATTTTCAAATTTCATTCCATTCTCCATTTTCAAAATTGATCTGAAGCTGCTGAAGAATTTCCACCAAAAGCCACAGAATCCAATGACCTTGCCATGGGGGAAGGGATAGCTCAGTGGTTTGAGCATTGGCCTGCTAACCCCAAGGTTGTGAGTTCAGCCCTTGAGGGGGCCACTTAGGGATCTGGGGCAAAATCAGTACTTGGTCCTGTAGTGAAGGCAGGGGGCTGGACTTGATGACCTTTCAAGGTCCCTTCTGGAGATAGGATATCTCCATTAATTTAGGTGCAGTTTACCACAGAGTACATAGGGCTTTGGACTGCAGGGAAACCTTATTAGCAAAGCAGAGGCATAGAAGGATCTGAGTGACTTGCCCATGGCTGCATGGCATGTCCATGGCAGACTCAAGAATAGAACCGAGGAGTCCAGACATGCTGTTCCCTGCTTTAACTATTAGATACCACTTCCTCCATTTTCATTTCACAGGCCTTCACCTCTTGCTGTGAATGGGCAACAGTGAACTGTGTCCAATTTATTTCTATTTTCATAAGTGAATTCTGCAGTTTTTCCAAAACATTTCAGCAGAAGCTGGCAGGCAGGAGGAAAGGATGGATGATAATTCTGCAGAATCTGGCTATGTTTCCTAAAGCTTCCCTGTAGCCCTAGACATGGCTTTCTCTGCCTACATGTAGCTGTGAATTCACAAGTGACCCAGAGCGGGAGACAGACAGGGGAGGGACACTCCCCTTATCTTAAAACAGCAAGGACTGAAGGAGGAGAAAGGATATTTGGGATCAAATGGAGCCTGCAGATTATAGAGTCTCAGGACATTGCTTTGCAAAGTCTCCTTTGTGAAAGTGTAGCAATATATGATCATACCGGGTTGTGACGAGGCAACGTGTTGACATAACCAGGTCTGATTCCAGGGGCAGAAGAGCAGGGGAAACTTCTAGGGGACACTGCTGCTTCACAGTAGTTGGCTGGGCATTTTTGTTTCACCACTCAGGATGTAGGCGGGTGGAGGGGTGTGCGCATGTGTGCTGAAAACATTTTCCTTCCCGGCTAGGGCTGCTCCTGAATACTATATTGCAGTGCAAAGCAATGGAAGGCCCTTGCCCAGGATGTTGTGATCACTGGTAGCTCTTGTGACAGGGCAATTTCCTGCAACATCTTGATCAAACCTTATTAGGTTTAATACCCTTGGCATCCATTGTATTAAAAATGCAACTGTTTATGTGTTATTGTAGGACTGTATGTAACTTTTCTAGGAGACTAACAAATGTTGGCTGCTCAGGAGGGAGAGAGAGGCATGTCTCCATCAAGAAAGGAAACAGCAAGGGAGCCAGAAACCTGAGAGTGAATGCTGTTTTTGTGCCACAAACTAAGGCCTTGTCTACTCTACAAAATTTTGTCACCAAAAGTTATGCAGCTTTAACTAAACTGCTGTTGCATGTCCACACTATGCTCCTTGTGTCAGCAGAATGCATCCACACTAGCAGCGCTTGCATTGACACAGAGAGCAGTGTACTGTGGGTAGCGATCCCACTGTGCAACTGGCCACAGAGTGCTTTGGAAAGGGTTTGCAATGCTTCATGGGGCAAGTACAGTGTCACATGATGCAGGTTTCTTAATCCGTGTTCCAGGGGCATCCTAGCAGACTGTCAACCGCTTTTAGACTGAAGTGGGAGGGGAAGGGAGAGGAAAGTGGCGCATGTGGGGGAATGACAGCAGGCTGACCGACCTATCCTGAGGCAGGGGAAGGGGGACATCCCCCCGCCCACCTCCGCCCCTGGTTCTGCTCAGCACAGCAGTCTCTCCCGAAGCAACCCACTCACTCTACCTGCCTGAGGTTCTGTGATTCCCTCCAAGTTCTCCCGCAGCCTCCTCAGCTGCTGGGACCGGCATCCTGAGGAGCTGTGTGAGCTCTCCCAGATGAGGAATATTAAAGTAGCACAGCAGTCGGTCCCCACCACTTACTGATGACACAGTCTATTGTATGTTACCATAGCTGTCAATAATCTTATGCTATTGTGACCACAGTATGATGCTATACCATCAGTATACCACAGATATCTCATCCATCCGCCATGGAAGCACTGTTATCTTACAATGCCAAGAAGTCTCAGGCTGAGTTAAATGGCAATGGAATTCGTACTGAATGTTCACATATATTGTAATCAAGCACTGACTGTTTTGTGTTACAGCCAAGAGCAATATTACTTGCAGATGTATTAGTTCTCACCCTTTGCCTTCAGCTTTGGAACTGTGTCTACATTTCTGAACTGAAAGAATTCACACAGGAAAGACCCCCCCCATTCCGGAGTCTCCAAAAAGCAACAGAAGAGATGTGGCATGCCAGTGATCAGAAGTGCAATAGGGTCCAACACACGGAATGCTATGTAAGTGTATGTAATACTAAACCACGTGGGCCAAATTCTCTGTTGTAAATGGCCCACCTCCATGAAAGTCAATGGAGCTGCACTAGTTTACTCCAGTGCAGAATTTTGTACACCATGTGTGCCGGATTGGGAGTCACTGCCAGGAGTGAAGTTATTGGCATGGGAGGTAGTGTGACAAGCAGTGATGATATGCAGGTGCATTCAGAATCTGTAGGAGACACCCTATCGAAAGACAAGAGAACACAATAATGACTAGTGCATATGGACAAGAGTACTGGTGTTTCTTTGAGAACTGATCTTCTTAAATCTGCATTCACTCTGGAAACAAACCCAGAAAAAAAAATGGATCCACGTATTCTCCAGGGAAGATAATCTCATAACAAAATTCAGTCTTTAGTAGCAATTGTTGCCAGAAGCTGGGAGTGGACGACAGGGGATGGCTCACTCGATGATTGCCTGTTCTGTTCATTCCCTCTGAACACTTGGCATTGGCCACCGTCGGAAGACAGGATACTGGGCTAGATGGACCATTGGTCTGGCCCAGTATGGCCGCTCTGGTGTTCTTAAGGTACCCACCGTCAATGGCACACATCCACTGACTCCAGTGTGCATCTCTCTTGCAAACAGCTCTGCTCTTTCATCTATGCTGCCACACAGTCTTATTAATTTAAACAAACAAACTATAATTTGGAACCATCATGCTGTGCACATAACCAGCCTATGTAACATCAAGATCTCATCACTGTTACCCTCATGCTGCCTCCCCTCATTCCTGCTATTGTTTTACAATCCCTTGTTGTGTTTTCTTTCAATTCAGATGGTAAATGCTTCGAGGCAGGGACCATGTCTTCTTTGAGATTCATACATTTCAAGGCCACAAGGGACGATTATGATAATCTAGTATGACTCTGCGTAACACTGGCCAATAAGTCGCACCCGGTAACCTTTGCACCAAGCCCACAGCTTCTGTTTGAGATACAGCATAATCTCTCAGAAAGAGACCCAGTCTTGACTTAAAAACTGAAAATGAAGGAAAATCCACCATGACCCCAGGCCCCTAGAAAAGTAAATGACAAAGATACTTAAAAATCACTTAATACAAGGAGTTTCAGGGATTTTGCCACAAATTCTCCAGAAAAATTCTACCTTTTCTGTTTGTCCAATATCTCATACAATAGGGCTATGATTCTCATTGTGGCCTTCGAGTTGTACTGCAATATAAAGTAGTAATAATTGATAATAATAAAAATAAAAATAACTTTAACCCAATGAGTTAAAGGTTGAGGGCAGATCCTTAACCCTGTGATACCTGCTTTGCACTGGTCTCCTGGTACAAAGCAGACTTAAATGTGGCAATCTGGCAGCAGAGAACTCCCCCTGTGTGTAGATTATCCCTGGATGGTAATGAATTAGTTTAGCTGGCCCTATGCTATCCTTTCCAGGAGAACGGAGGGGTGGCAGAGCATCCTTGCACTATGGTGATTCTTTCTGCTGCAATGGCCCAATGGAGCCATTGGCAGCTGGTTTAGTTTAAACCAGTAGAAAATTTGGCCCTGAGTAAGATCATCGCTGTTCTAAAAAGGTTCTTTTGCTGGAGAAGTCTGAATACATTGCAAAACATGCTAGATTTGTAATCTCTCCATTAATAGATAGTCGGCCCCATGTCAAAAATGGACCCCCTAATTTCATTTTAACACAGTATGGGTATAATACACAGTCTCATGCAGTCATAAAATGGACATGGATACAAGGTAAGTCTTGATTTTAGTTTTAAACTTTATGTGTAGGTTTGAGCATTTAAAAAACACAAGAAATGAGGAAATAACATAACAGTAAATAGTATATATTCAAAACAGTGTAATGAAAACAGCATTAAGGATACAGCTGCAAAATTCCTGCTGCTATCATGCTGTAAGATACCACTTGTCTCAATCTACCCCCCATTATTTCTTAAGGGGATGGAGGAAAAGGACAAGCTTTCAAAAATAATTAAAATTAGAGATCAGATCAATCAGATAATAACTTTTAGGCCTTATTTGATGCAACACAAATCTCCAGCCTATACCAGCAAACACTCTCATGTGTGTTTTCTATCTCAAAGCTGAAGCAATGCAATAACAAGAATCAAACCGCAGTGATGCATGTTCAGGAGCAGTAGTTGACTCCAAAATGCTATCAAAAAGGGGATTATAGCTCCCAAACTTAAAACTCAAGGTGAGTGAGGCCTGATTACAATTTTCCAACTTGCATCAAGTAATTTCCCTATTGCTGAGGCTCGTTCCTAAAACATACATGCTTACACCCGATATTTTACTCAATGCCTAATTGGATACTGAGTAGCTGTTTCCACATTATCCATGATAGAGGAAGGATTTCGGAGCCCTAAGAACCTGCTGTTTTTCCAAACACTCTCCTTTCCTCCCCCCACCTTTATGGATCCTTTCAGCTCATCATTGCAGAGATGCCAATTCTCATGATTTTATCATTAGTTCTGTGATATACAGTCTTTTTCTTAAAGTACCTGAAACCAGATGATTGTCAGAATCTCAGCTTTCATTTTAAAAAAGGACATTTCTAGGCCTCCTGGTGGCAGAGAAAAGCTTAAAAATATGACCCAAGAGTACCCCCAAAGGCCCAGAAACCAAAAGAAAAATAAAAAGCACCCAACATTTATTATTTTTGATAAATTTCATAATTTTGAAGCCAGTTTCATAATTTTAAGTGTCTCACCATTTTTTAATCCCTAGGGTTTGCAATACTGAATCAGGGCTAGAGGGAGTGTCTGCCTTTCAGAGATCAGCAGCAACTCTCCTAAATCAACTAATAGGGTGCCTACAGAGAGCAATGTAAGCCACTCCATGAAGCCAAGCATGCTGTCCTTGTTTCCACTTTAAATAGACCCAACATCAGCTATTGTGCTGGGCCTCACTTCCGAGAGCATCTAGCTTCTTTGGGCTTTATCTTAAATGTTCCTTAGGCAAATAGTTTAAAAACAAAGCATTTTGAGAATGTTGCCCTCTGTAGGCCCCTCTGCTATGGTGGTTTGATCACCCTGGTGCAGGATTGAGACGTAGGGTGACTACATTTCCTCAAGGGAAAATGGGACACCCCCAGCTGCTTGCCTGAGGGCCCTCCCCACGAGGCTGTTTCTGGTAACTGGAAGCCTGCCATGTCCCTGCATGCATGAATGCTGCCTCCCCTCCTTGCTCCCCCCCGCCCCGGTGCAGGGTTGGCATCTCTGCTTGCCCCCCTCCCACATACACACTGCAACCCGCTTTTTTGACAAAAGTGGTCATTTGTCAACAGATCAAGTCGGCAAGAGCAAACAGGACAAATGCCCACTTTTGGAGGGAAAAAAATCCTGACAGACAGGACAGGGCTTACAAAAGGGACTGTCCCGGCCAAAATGGTCACCCTACACCACAGTCAGTGGGAATTCTGCCATTGACTTCAGTGAGCAAAGATCCCCATCCTGTATTCAAAGAATCAGGAAGCCATTCATCTCCATCTGTGTGTATCCTTATTTGATCTTCCTTATGTTCTACCCTGATGCTCATTAATTTGTTATCTTTCCTGGGCTCTACAAATATGCTGGGGTTAGAAGTTTCCCTTTCACACAGATTTTATGTGGTTTATAGGATGGATTTTCAAGTGTTCAGGACTTTCCATCCTCCCCTCATGGGAAATGACCCAAATATTTATTTTATTTTGAGTTGGCCCATCTTGGCAATGAGAATCTGAACACAGAATGATCTAAAAGCGAGTTTCTCTCATGAGTAATTGACCGAGAAGTCAGCAGCTGAGCTGCTAGAAGATGCAAGTGAGTTTGGCAGAGTGCCATTAGTGGGAGAGGAGGAACCCCTTCTGCTTTACAAATAAGTGGTGTACACAGAAGGGTTCTTTCTGAACAGACTTATTCATGTTATTGGGCATCAGAAAATATAATCAAAGCTCTTAAAAAACCCATAACAACTGGCAGAGACAATTAAAAAGGTAAAAATAACATGAAATACCCTATTGGATTCTACTCCCGGCTAAATGAATCCCACTAATGCTCTGATTTTATACTCTTCCTTTAGACATTTTTAAAACATTATTTTGTTTTATTAAACAGCTGAGAGCTCTATTTACTCCATACTATTGGCGAAATTAAGGTTATCAAAGCACCTGGAGGTTAAAATATCCCCAGGATGGACATGCCATAATGATGGACATCTAGAATCACTGAAGAAAACCACACACAACAATACTGTATGTTCAAAAGTTGCTTTTCAGACTCAGAGCGAGAATCTTAATCACAATTGCTGAATGCATTCTGGCAAGGAATGATGTTTATAGAACTGCCCATCCATCATAGTGTGCTGTATTTTGCTGTCCATTAAACAAATTAAGTGAATGGAAAGCTCCACTGAAAACAGGAACTGACTCTTCCTAACTGATGATGTTGATTACAGACTCATTGGGCCTGATTCAGAGTCCACACTTCAAGGCCCCGATACTGCCATGGGATCCAGGCAGGCACAAAGATCTGCCCTGGCGCTTGCATGGAACCCACTGAAGTCTGTGGGCAGAGGCAGATTATGGTTTCCTGGGAACCCAGGCCAGAGCAAGTGGGGGGCTCCCACCCCACTGTTTCTGCCTGTGGCCCCACCCACATTCCACACCTTCCAACTGCAGCCTGGCCCACCGCCCCACCCCTTTCTGCCTCTTCCCTGCGGCCACTCCTGTTCCACCCAGGGTCCCCCCATTCCACCTCCCCACCTCCCCACTGCAGCCCTGCAACCCCTTTTGCCCCCCCCCCACTTCGGTCCCAAGACTGGAGAAGCTCTGTCCCCATTCCTTGGCTTCTGCCGGGGACAGAGTCAGGGGCTGCTTGGGAGGAGGGAGTTCCCCCGTCCCTTTCCCCATTCCTTGGCTTCTGCCAGGGACGTGGCCAGGGGCCACTTTGGGGGGTGTTCCCTCATCCCACAGCTTCTGCCAGGGACGGGGTCTAGGGGACCACTGGGGTGGGGGCTTCCACCATCCCTTGGCTTCTGGCGGGGATGGGATCAGGGGCCACTGGGCAGGGGGGGAGGGAGGGATTCCCCCATCTCACAGCTTCTGCCGGGGAAGGGAGGGCACTGGGGCTTCCCCCACCCCACGCTGCTGCTGTGGAGCAGGGTCAGGGTGCAAGGGCTTCTCCTGCCCGGGGCTCCGGGATTCCACCTCCTGCAGTGGATTTTTTCCGGGGCCCCCCAGTTGGCTGGGGGCCCCGGGCATGGGCCCCGTTGGCCCAGTGGCTAATCCACTACTGTCTGTGGGGCTCCATGTACCCACAGGGGTGCCCCTCAACAGATCCAATTACAGGACTGCAGCCCAAATAAGGAAAAATGCCAGTCAAGTTAATGAAGCTACCCTAAAAACTAGTGCAACTGAGGTCAAAGTCAGGCCTAGGAATGTCTGTCTGACAAAGTATTACGTTGAGTCAATGCTTATTTTACTTAGTGTAACAATCTCCGGTTTTGGAAATCTACACAATTCTGTGAGAAACCAGCAGCTATCAGCTGGTGGCGTTATTTTCCCTTTTAGTCATCAGGCATAATCAGAAAATGGAACAAAGTGGTTCTCTAGACTTGCTAAACTGGGCAGTCCTCGTGTTTATGTACAAAAGCTTGAAAACAGGAATCCTAATGGCTCAAACTCCAGAAAGCATATAAAGGCCCAAAATATATTATTTTCTAAAATCTCATTATTTTTAAGTCTCTCATGATTTTGGGGAACACTTGGGTTTGGTAATACTGCCACTATGCTTTAAAACTAGTGCGTAGTCTAACATCCTAAGGCCATCTCTGTTTGTTGAAAGTTGACAAAAATATAATTTCTACTAACGAATTTACAAAAATTAAGTATTTTAAAAAATGTTTTCAAGAAAATCCCAGCAGAATACAATAGTCTATTTCTCGCCCTATTGTCTCTTCTTCAGGTTGCTTGGAACAGGGTTGCTATACTTAGAACAGTAGCCCATAGAGGCTGTTCTGTTCATGGGTATGCTCTGCTTTCCCACTACCCTCTGTGGCATGCGCATCTCAGCAGCCCCTCCAACAGACACTGTGTCTCAGATGCAGCACCACCTGATTGCTTTTAGATCATTTCACATTGCCTGTCACAAACCTGATGAGTTGAAGCAACTATTTTAGATCAGAGAGATTTTGTTTGTTTGTTTTATTAAAGGAGTTTCTAACATTAGAAATGAGCTGGAATAATATTCCTTAAAAATGTTCCATTCTGCTGGAGAAGCTGACTCTGCGATTGGGGTCCAAGGATGCAATTCTGCAGCTACTCCAGCAGATGCAGAATTGGGGTGCACAGACCCTGATTGTGAAGAACAGACTAGCCTCATATGCTATAGAGGAAGGTCTCTTGGGATATGAAGAATACCCTCACAAAATGCGTCCCACCCTGTACAGAGGATTGGGCCCATTATCAAGAACAACATTCTACAATGGAACCTGAATTATATATCACTGACCATTCCCAAACTCAGGATAAATATAATAGGCCAGATTCCACCCTGTTATAATGTCACTGAAGTCAGTGGAGTTACAACAGGGATGAATTTGACTCTGTCTTTAATTTTCAACATCAGATAATAAAAATCTTTCCAGTCCTTGATTTAGAATCATAATCATAGAATATCAGGGTTGGAAGGGACCTCAGGAGGTCATCTAGTCCAACCCCCTGCTCAAAGCAGGACCAATCCCCAGACAGCTGTGTCACCAAGACAAACCTGATAGGACTGATGAGGACACACAGGTTTCTTCTGGTGTAAAACAACTGCATTTGTTCAGCCTGGATGGCAGCATCTGGGCCATTAATTCTGGGCCAAAACTAAAATCTGCGTTAGTTGCTTTTGGGACAGAGTCTGAATTAAACCCCAGTTAAGTCAATGGCTGTTCTGCCACTGATTTTGATAGGAGCAGCATTGGGTGTAGTTACATTACCTAAATTCTTAAACCACTGCATTCCAGCTATGATCCTAGAAACAGGCATTGATGAGTCTTCATGATGAAGTGTGAGGAATTAACTGTTGTAAGGGCTACAGTGCAACAAGCTCAGCAGCTTAGAGAAATGGATGGAATGCTGGTGGGAAATGGTTGGCTACAGATCTCGGAAATCTGCAAATGAAACCTGGAAATAGGGGTTTATCATGGAAATGCCTTCTCACCCCGAATTTTAATAATTTCTAGTGCTATACTCTTATATGGAGGTTCCCAAATTGTGGTCTCTGTACCACTGATGGATGGATGGCCTGTGGAGCACATGCTGGTGGTCCAAGGAAAGATGATGGTCACTATTATGCTAGCTGCTACTCCTCATTTCCAGCTGCTAAACCCCATTCAAATACAGCAAGAAATACTTTCAATACTTTCCTAAATATTATTTTTCCATGTAAGCAATTGCCATTGGTGCCACAGGAGTCTCATACGATTAGTCCTGGGAAGGGAGATGGTCCATGAGATTCTGAAGAACAGGGTGGGTGCCCATCAATCTAGCTTTGTTTTAAAAAATTGGTCCAGACTAGGAAAAAGTTGGAGAAACCCATATCTAACAAACAATGCACAGCTTAAAAGTGAATAGCAAGAAGCATGATGTATAACATACCGTAACTATTTTTCCCCAGTGCTGTCCTGGAAGAGATTTTATTTTTCCCCCCTGACATTTAAAATCTGTGTGTGCACCAGAGGGATAATATATTAACATTAGGGTACAGGGCTAGGTAAATGCATCTGTCTGCAGTGGATTAACCCATGGATTGGCTGTGGTTGGTGTGTTGTTCAGAAGAGAAACAGTTAAATACATTCTACATGCAAAGCTTTCCTCTCAGATCCACATAGAAGATCCCAGTTCTGATGTTTTGCTTTCCTTTTCTATGTTAAACTTTGACTAACACACTTGGCAGATCCATGAGTGTGAGGGAGAGTACAATAGTGGATTCAGTATGAGCTGTCGAGCCCTAAGGAGGAGACTTTTTGCTGAGAAATAGGGGAATTCCTAGCTCATTGAAACTTTCTCCTGAGCAGCTTTACTCTTGTTCCAGCAGCAATGCTCATTACCTACCAGTCGGGACTCATTCCTATCAATGCCAAGCTGACTGGATAGTCTCTGAACTCTTTCACCTGTCTTTACTGTACTAACATCCAAACAATTCTCCAGCCAAAGAAACCTACTTGCCAGAGTTCTCCACTGTTTATGCCATCCTCACCTCTACTTGTCGGAACAGATGAAAATATGATAAATATCCGTTAAACTACCTTAATCTTCAGCTCCTTAAAGTGTGTGTGTGTAAGGAAGTATGCACATATGACTTAAGGGAGTCAAGCACAGCTTATTTAAAATGGGAGTGTCAGCACTATAGCACCTATCCTTGCATACCCAAAACTCCCAGTCAGAAGTGCAAATGCAGTAGCAGACCGTAAGTGCTATCAAAGATTTTTTATAAAATATATTAACTAAAAAAAAAAATCACGAAATATAATGCTGGAATGTAGCAGTTTGAGCTCCAGATTAAAGCAGGACAGTGATTCTCAAACGTATTTGACGGGGCTCCCCTTCTTTGTGTTTGTAGTCGTTTACACTCCTTCCCCCCAAGTACATATACCATCGTCCATCTCTGAAGGCAGCGTCACACCAGCAGCAGCAGAGAAATAAGGATGACAATGTGAAAAGTGATATTCATCAATGCCACTTCACAGCGGACATAGCGCCTCACTACCACCTCCATGGGGCTGACAGCCGGAGCTCCGCCGTCTCCAGGTGAGGGATTGGGGACGGTGGTGGGAGAGAGCACGAGCAGCGGATCTCCGGCTGTCCCTTTATCCCTGCCTCCCGAGTGTGCATGGCATGGGTGGCGGGTATCACAGGCTGGGGGAGGCGGTCTCCCCCCAAAAAGCCAGCTGTGGCTGTTGCCTACACTCTGCCCCCAGACCTCCTCCTGCCAGTTCCCCTGTCCCTGTGTTGTGGCCCCAGGTAGGGCTCAAGCTGGGGCCCTCCCGGAGCTCCGGGGCTGGGGCCGCGCCGCCCACCCTCCCGGAGCTCCGGGGCTGGGGGCTCAGAAGGGGTGGAGCTGGGGGATAGCATCCCCCGGATGACAGTTCACGCGTCGCCCATAGCGCACAACCCTTCTGCACGAGCTCCAGCCACTTAGGGCTGACAGCCAGAGCTCTTAAAAATAAAAATAAAAACATAAAAAGGCACATACAGCTCATGCCTCCCTTGACACATTACCGCACCTCCCTTGGGAGGCCCGCCCCACAGTTTGAGATCCGCTGAACTAGGACAATATGAACGTGCCTACATGATAAAATGCTGACTTGCCTTTGAAACTACATCAGCATAGGGTTCATATCACTATCAGTTCATGCCATGGATTACTTTGCCCAACACCAGAGAGGGGTGAGGATTAATACAGCGAAGAATTCAGCTTATCAAGATGGAATTTTGGCGACAAACAGCTGAACTGCTACCTCAAACAGCCTGCCAGTTCAGGAGAATCCCTACAAGAAAAAAACACAGAGCTCTTTGTTGTTATCTTTGTTCAGAGACAGTTGTAGTAGTGAATACGATAAAGGAATGGGAATCAGGAGACCTGGCTCTGAGTGACATGGGCAAGTGACTTTAACCACTCAGTGCCTCAGTTGCCCCTTCTGTAAAAATTGAGAAAATCATCTTTATCTAACTTTGAGATTTCAAGAAAAAGAACTCTATGGGCCTGATGCCAGTCCTATTGAAATCAATGGGAGTTTGGCCATTTACTTTAATGGGAGCAGGATCAGACCCTATAAATGCAAAGCCTCATTATAGAGGCTTCTTTACTACTGCCCCACCATACACCCATATTTTATTAAAACTGGTGATCTAAAACTTTCACACCACGAAGTTATATTACTAACTCAATTACACAAGTGTTGACTGAGCCATTCCCAGAAGTCCCGTCAATTGTTCTTCTTCCACTTAGTCATCCAGACGCAAATCATTTAGAACACAGCTTTCCTGCTTTTTCCTGTCTCCAATTGATTTTATAACCCACTGACAACACAGCTAGACTACGGTCATTTCCTTAATTTCCAGCATAGTACATCTATCACTGCCTAAACGCGTTACAAAACTTGAAACATAAACTAGTAAACCTGGCAGAAATCAGTGTTTTCCCCAGGAACTGAAATTAGCGTGGGTGTTGGAATATTTAGGGGGGGTGAGGGCTGACGAGGGTTGAGACTGTGAGGGCAAAGGTGGGCTGAATGGCACGATAGTAAAAACTGAAAAACGTTTCACAACCATTTTATTAAGATTTAACTCATGTTTTAAATTCATCACAGAAATTAAGGTTGGCTACTCAAGCCTACTGTGAAGCACTACATCAACATCCTTCTTGGTTTCTTGTAATTTTGCACTCTTTGGTGTCTTCTTGTGTGTCCGGTACTTCCAGTCCTTCATGATATGTTCATGATTAGGAAAAGGCAACTTCTTTCAGAACATAAAATTCTATTCAATGAGGGAAAAGAGTGCTCAACTGTAGCTGTTGTGACTGGGAGTAGCAAGAGATGGATTCCTACTTCTTTCATCCTAGGAAACATAGTACAAAGACTGGGTCAAACCACTAGTGATGATAAAGAAGTTGAAATTAAATCTTCATTTGTTTGTCGTATGATATTCCACTCTGTGTTCAAAATTTTCTGTTCTGTCCTGATCACATAGCAGCCCGTTGCTGGTAGTGCCTCACTCCACTCAGTTGTAGGTGTTTTATAAGACAGGCATCTGTAAAAGCTACGTGAAGGTTGAGTAGAATCCAGAAATGGCTATTGTAGATTTGTAAGAATCTAGTCTGTGTACTTTTTCAGCTGGCTTAACAAACACTTCTTGTCCTCTTCACTTAAGGAGTCAATATAAATACCTTCATTAGTCAACTTCTGGACTGAAGTCTTTGCTTCTTGCAGTACATTTTCAATTGATATCTCTGATTGATATAAGGGTAGCTTCTATTGCTGGACAAAGGTCTACTACTGTTGTAGAAGATGCCTGAATGACATTGTTTAATGACCCAAGTGATTTCAACAGTAGACTTATAAGAGAGAGAACTGCAATAGTCTTCTCTGAACTAAGTAACAAAAGTTGTCCACCAGCCTCACTAAAGACAGATTCCTATCTTGGTGGATACTTTCCAAAGCCAGTAATAATGGTTGCAGGTATTTTAAGACAACAGCCAAGAATTGCTCATGAGAAAGCCAGTGGGTTTTCCCAGGTTGGCCTAATTTGAACTTCAATCCCAGTGTATCTTCTATTTCTTTCCAAAACATTCAGTCCTTTTGGACTCTTGCTGAAAAAAAGAGTAAAAATATACATTAAATGTACGGCTTTTTAATGTCTTTTGAAGAGTCTGGAGCTCATACACTAGCACTAGCTGGAGTAGGGAGGGATGGATAGCTCAGTGGTTTGAGCATTGGCCTGCTAAACCCAGAGTTGTGAGTTCAACCCTTGAGGGGGCCACTTAGGGATCTGGGGCAAAAATCAGTACTTTGTCCGGCTAGTGAAGGCAGGGGGCTGGACTCAATGACCTTTCAGGGTCCCATCCAGCTCAATGAGATAGGTATATCTCAATTTCCTATTTTAGGATGTCCTCTGCAGTGAGTATAGGAGACATTAGGGTTACATTTTTCTCTGAGGGAAAATTATACTCCACTATGTCTTCCAGAGAAGTTTGTAGCTCCATCAAATACACAAGCAGCCATCCGTTTGGGGTTCAATTTACAACCATTTAACTCTTCTAAGATATCACAGATGCAGCTGATGTGTCTTCTATAACCTGAACATCTAGAATGCATCTACTGGCCTACCACGGACATCAAGATAACATATGCAATGACTTAATACTTGATGTCTATTTGCATTGGTGCATTCATCAGCCAGGTATGCACATATTTTGAATATGGTGAGAGAGTTCTTCACTTTTTCAACTGCTGAGTCTTTCACTGTTGCACTGCATGCTTCTAGAGAGTCAGCTGATTTTTTTCAGAAAGAAGGCAAGCATGTGCTGGTCTTGTCCTAAACCAGTACTCAACTTCAGGATTAACAAATGATAATGTAATTAACATTGGCCTCCAGTTTATAGTATGTGGTTTCTCTTGCTTAAATAGAAAGTATGATGCAGCAGCCATGTTGGTTCACATAAAATGAGTTGTCTCTCCAGCACTCTTAACAGCCTCATTAAGTTCTTCTAAAATTGGCTTTGACAGTGACTGGCTTATAAGGCTTTCTGCATGTTGATGCAGTCCGGAGACATGTGTTTTGCAGCCTTTTCATGTATGTTGTCAGTATTGGCTTAGTTTATCAGTCTGGGAAACCAAGCTCCCCAGCTTTTACTATATAAATCCATTATATGCCCACATCTTGAATACTGCATGCAGTTCTGGTCACCCCATCTCAAAAAAGATATATTGGAATTGGAAAAGGTTCAGAAAAGGGCAACAAAAATGATTATGGGTATGGAATGGATTCCATATGAAGAGAGATTAAAAAGACTGGGACTTTTCAGCTTGGAAAAGAGATGACTAAGGGGGTTTTGATAGAGGCTTATAAAATCTTGACTGGTGTGGAGAAAATGAATAAGGAAGTGTTATTTACCCCTTCACTTAACACAAGAACTAGGGGTCACCCAATAAAATTAATAGGCAGTAAGTTAAAAACAAACAAAAGGAAGTATATCTTCAAACAATGCACAGTCACCCATGGAACTTTTTGCCAGGGATGTTGTGAAGGCCAAAATTATAACAGGGTTCAAAAAAGAACTAGATAAGTTAATGGAGAATAGGTCCATCAATGGCTATTAGCCAGGATGGGCAGGGATGCAACACCATGCTCTGAGTATCCCTAGCCCCTGTTTGCCAGAAGCCGGGAATGGACAACAGGAGATGGATCACTCGATGATTCCCTTTCATAACCCACGTGACAAGCCCAGAGGTCCCAGGGCTAGGAACTGCCAAGCCTAGAGGTGCTGGGGTTCAGCCCTGGCAAAAATTAAGCACTGAGGTAGACCCCTCATTCAGGCAGGCTAAGCACAGTTCTGCTGCCCTTTACTCATACAATAACAACAACAACATTTCATGACCCCCACATTATTTTTTTTTATTAAAGCTAATGTTTAAAATCAAATTTACACAAGTTAACAGGGAAGGTACTGTACATCTGCAGTCAGGCTTGAGTTATGAGGGATTACAAGTATTAGTTACAAGGTTCACAGGGTAAATACATAGTACATAACAAGCATAGACCCAGATTGGGGTGTGGGAGTTTTTATACTACAGTGATTTGTAACCCAACACCAGCCAAAGTTGATCACTTGGCAGCACAGCTCTGTCTGCTGGACACATAGGCAGAGTAGGTGTGTTCATGTAAATACAGTCTGGTCCTGAAGCCTTCCCACCAACCCCTACCTCACCACTAGCTGTCAGGAGAGAGCTCATTCAGACCTTGCTTACAAATTATAATTTGAAATTATTAGGTAGGCCAATACAGCCAAAACAAATGTGCTGACATTGTCATAAAAACAGTCTTTGTTTATACTTTTCAAACCCATTATGCTTTCTCAGGTACAAGTATTTTCTCATATACTGTGTATGCTTTTAAAGTGTGTATTAATGTTTCAATTTCAATTCAAATTTCCAACCATCTAAATTGGCAACACCGAATGTAACTGGGGGGGTGTTGGGAACATTTTTTTGGGGGAGGGAGGGAGTGTACACCCCTCGTGGGAGGAGGGGGAGAGGTCTAGGAAAATCCCCACTCCTCCAGATGTAACTTTCAAGATACATGAACACCTTGGGAATGGAGGTTGTTCATAACACTGAAATGTTCCTAACTCTGAACAAAACATTACGGTTGTTCTTTCAAAAGTTTACAACTGAACACTGACTTAACACCGCTTTGAAACTTTACTATGCAGAAGAGAAATGCTGCTTTTAACCACCTTAATTTAAATGAAACAAGCACAGGAACAGTTTCCTTACCCTGTAAAAAATAATTTAAACTTTTCCTTTTTTAAAGCAGTGTACATTTAATATAGTACTCTACTTGCTTTTATTTCCTCCTCTCTCCCCTGCCCACCCATCTCTGCTGCTGCCTGACTGTGTACTTCTGGTTCCAAATGAGGTGTGTGATAGACTAGTCAGTTCGTATCTCTGGTGTTCGTAACTCTGAGATTCTACTGTAGCTCTTTAGCACCACCAAGAGGAAATAACTGTTAAGAATGCTTTTACACTCAACCGCTAGTAATCTCCGCTTTCAAATGCATTACTATGAAATGAAAAATATCCCTCCACCAATCTAGGAATTTTTATTTTTATATAATTGATGAGGAAATTTCCGTTTATTTGAAATGTAGTATGAAGAATTATATTCAATCACACACTTGTATGTACCAAAGCAGCCTCTTATCATCCCATGACCAGTTTGAGTACACTGAAAACAACTGGTTTCAGAGTAGCAGCCGTGTTAGTCTGTATCCGCAAAAAGAACAGGAGTACTTGTGGCACCTTAGATTTATTTATTAAATAAATAGATTTATTAAAAATAAATTTGTTAGTCTCTAAGCTGCCACAAGTACTCCTGTTCTTTTTTTGAAAATAACTGATATTTCTGAATGAAATATACAATGTGAAACACAAGACGTAAAAAAGAAAAGGAATAAGAAAACCAATAGATTCACAGGTCTCCCTCAGACATGTGAAACTGTCCACAGAACATTGAAGATTAAAAAACCAAGAGTTCTACCTGGGGCTGTCAGAGGTTGGGAAACAGCCAGTGCTGCACAGCTGCTACTTTCCTCAGTCATTCTATTTTGCTGCCTTTTCATTAGCTGTTTTTTAGGTGCTGGTTGGCCTTTTGCCTCTAAGTATTTGAGAAAAATCTCCTGCTTAGACCAAAATTTTTACTAATCTATGATTTCAGCTACTACTGTATTTTTCTCACATTCACTTTCAGTTTTTGTGCCCACCTTTTGTTTTTTCACTGATAGATACCAATGTGGCTCTTGACTTCCACTAATGAGAACAACTGTTTCCACACAATCAGATTAGAAACAATTTCTGCCTTTATAAAACATACCTGTGTAAGCAGCCTCTCCTTCATTTTGATTTTGCTGCCTTCACTTCACCACTGAACCAGCATGGGCTTTTAGCCAAAGTGGAACTTTGTCTTTTTAAGTCATCTAATTCACACTTTTTAAAGAATTCCCATTTTTCATTCACATTTTTCAGTCTTAACTTTTATATCAATTTCACTCATAATTTTCGTCAGCTTTGGAAAATTATCCCTTTTGAAGTACCAAGTATATATCTAACTGGTTGGAACTGTTCTCTGTCTGTCCATATTGAATGCAATCAGGTCATGATCATTGGTCCCTCGACAATCATCAACTTTCAGTCCAGTGATTAATTCATCTTTATCCATCACAAGGAGTTCCACAATATAGTTATGTTAGGTTTGGTGCAATGTGCAATATCTTTTGTGTTAGGAACTTATCAATAATTTTTAGAACCTCTAATGATGTTTTACGACTGTCTCCATGAGTCCTCCTGCACATACCTCTCTGAAGTTACCCGTAACAATGCAGTTTTTCTTTCCACACATTACAGATAGATGCTTAAGATGAAACTCAACTTTTCCTCTGGGGTGATTTGTAACAGACACCCCACCATTACCTCCTCTTTGGCTTTGTTAGTTAGCACATGAATGCACAGGCATCCAAGATCCAGTAGTTCTGAGTTACCAATAACTCAAAAACAGGTAATAGTGTCTTTAATGTAGAGTACCCCCCACCTCTTTGCTCTCTCTATCCTTCCTGAACAGTTTATTACCAGTGATTTTAACATTCCAATCATGCAAATCATCCCACCAAGTTTCAGAAATGCCAACTATATCAAAATTTCTTCTCCTCAATGGGAATTCCCAATTTCTTTTGTTTAATACACAGAGTCCTGGCTTTAGTATATCAACAATTTAAAATTTTCTTCTCTTCTCATTCACTGTCACATTGATTCAATTTGTTAATTGTTAGCATCTTCCCCCTTGCATTTGCAGTTTAACACTCTCCTGGCAGCTCCTCCTCATTTCCAACTGAAAAGATTAGCCCCTTCCCATTTTCCCCTCTCCAGGCTCCCCTCCCTCCATCCCTGATGAGATCCAGGGAGGCAGAGGAGAGGAAATGTCTTTAGAATAGAAGCTAAACAGACCAGATCTGATGGGGAAAACCCTACAAGTTTCTGATCCCCCTTTGGAGCCATCATACAGGTTTGCCCCAAGGCAGAATCTGCCCATCCAGCACGGTCCCTGTGAAGTTCTCATTCCCCCGTCTGTTTGACCTTCCCCTCTCGGCATCCTGGAGGCAGGGAGTGTGTGGGGTACTCACTTGTAGCCAATGGGAAAGAGGTGCCTCTCAATAGGTCCTCCAATAGGTGACTCTCAATAGGTCCATCAGCATCCGCAGGCTGTTGATCTGGATGGAGTTAATCATCATGTTGATGGTGTTAGGTTCAAGGACAACCATGAATTTCTCCTCAAAGAGGATGTAAAGTTGATGTAAACTGTGCAGGAGATCAAACCTGTCCTCAGTGAAAATCTCTGCCTCAGCCAGCAATTAAATGCAAATTCTTCATTAGTGATAATAATTGGGGCTAATGCTAATTATGTCTCTGTAGAGGTGGTTTTATCAAAGTGCATTTGATTTCACACATTTAGCATCCCCCACGTATTTAGGTTTGTTTTCATGAAAAATGAGCGGTTTTACAGACTGAAAGAGGAGAGATCTGGCAGCTGCCATTATAGTGTTGCCAACTTTTGTGATTTCATTGAGTCCGGTAGATAGATCAGGGGTGGGCAAACTTTTTGTCCCGAGGGCCACATCTGGGAATAGAAATTGTATGGTGGGCCATGCTCACAAAATTGGGGTTGGAGTGCGGGCTCTGGTTGGGGGTTTGGGCTCTGGGGTGGGGCCAGAAATGAGTTCAGGGTGTTGGAGAGGGCTCCAGCTGGGGGTGCGGGCTCTGGGGTGGGGCTGAGGGGTTTGGGGTGCAGGAGGGTGCTCCAGGCTGGGATTGAAGGGTTCAGAGGGCAGGGGTTACAGTGCAGGGAGAGGCTCAGGGTGCAGGCTCCGGCTGGTGCTTACCTCAAATGGCTCCCGGAAGCAGCAGCATGTACCCTCTCCGACTTCTGTGCAGAGGCATGGCCAGGTGGCTCTGCACCCTTCTCCGTCTGCAGGCACTGCCCCTGTAGTTCCCATTGGTTGTGGTGTCCGGCCAATGGGAGCTGCAGGGGCAGCGCTTGGATCAGGGACAGTGTGCAGAGCTGAGCCCCCTGGCTGCCCCTACACACAGGAGCTGAAGGGGGGGGCCATGCTGCTGCTTTCAGGAGCAGTGTGGAGCAGCCCCCAACCCCGCTCCCCAGCGGGAGCTCGAGGGCTGGATTAAAACAGCCCGTGGGTGGTAGTTTGCCCACCCCTGAGATAGACAGTATCTCTCTTAAAGTGTCAGTTTCTGGAGTAAAGTGATTATAGGAGACTCTCATCTTCCATTCAAACAAACAAACATTGCTCCTAGCGCTCATCGTTGCAGAGAACTAGTTTGAAACATGATCCGAGTGTAACCTAAAGGCTCAAAAACCAGATGTCTTTGCTGCTTCTAAAAAACCAGATGGTAAATAAAAACCTCCCAAAATGTGTTTTTTGTTTGTTTGTTTTAAATCTCATTTTTTAAAACCCACCTTAGGATTTTGCAGCCTGGCTCGTGATTTTTGAGCACTGTTCTGCCTCCCCATCGCTGTCTCTGCGGCTAAGGGAAGAGCCCCGTGCTGCGGGCACAGCAGTGGGGACCACAAGGGCCCCGCAGCTCTGTGGGGTTGCACAGGGCTCCTGTGTGCTCCTTGGGGCGGGGCGGGGGCCCCGCTGGGAGGTTGGTCAGCGCCTAGCACAATGGGGCCCTGGCCTGTAGGCCCTACCCTAATACACATAACAACAATCGCTCCCCGCCTGCAGGGAAGCCCCAGCTCCCTCCCGCCGCCTCCCCCCCGCCATGGTGCCGCGGCGCTGCAGGCCCGGGTGGCCGGGGAGCCCCATGACGCAGGCAGCAGCCACTTTCCCGCCAGCCGCGTCGCTGCAACGCGCCGAGAGAGGGATGACGTCAACGACAGCGCCGGTCCCGAGGGGAGGAGGAAGCGGCGGCGGATTGAAAATGGTCTGGGGCGCTAGAGCGCGGGACGGGGCGGCGGGGCGAGGTGAGGGGCCGCCGGGCAGGAAGCTGGAGGTGGGGGAGGGTACGGGCTCTCGCTTCTTGCTGAGAGCGCCCCCTCCCGGAGAGCGAGCTGGAGATTGGGGGCAGGGATGGAGGGGGTCGCAGTCCTGGGGGGAGGCTGTAAGCAGGGCCCCAATAACCAGCCCCATGGAGGGGGGTCGCAGTCCTGGGGGGAGGCTGTAAGCAGGGCCCCAATATCCAGCCCCATGGAGGGGGGGTCTCAGTCCTGGGGGGGAGGCTGTAAGCAGGGCCCCAATATCCAGCCCCATGGAGGGGGGGTCGCAGTCCTGGGGGGAGGCTGTAAGCAGGGCCCCAATAACCAGCCCCATGGAGGGGGGGTCGCAGTCCTGGGGGGAGGCTGTAAGCAGGGCCCCAATATCCAGCCCCATGGAGGGGGGGGTCGCAGTCCTGGGGGGAGGCTGTAAGCAGGGCCCCAATAACCAGCCCCATGGAGGGGGGGTCGCAGTCCTGGGGGGGAGGCTGTAAGCAGGGCCCCAATAACCAGCCCCATGGAGGGGGGTCGCAGTCCTGGGGGGAGGCTGTAAGCAGGGCCCCAATATCCAGCCCCATGGAGGGGGGGTCTCAGTCCGGGGGGGCGGCTGTACGCAGGGCCCCAATATCCAGCCCCATGGAGGGGGGGTCGCAGTCCTGGGGGGAGGCTGTAAGCAGGGCCCCAATATCCAGCCCCATGGAGGTGGGGGTCGCAGTCCTGGGGGGAGGCTGTAAGCAGGGCCCCAATATCCAGCCCCATGGAGGGGGGGTCGCAGTCCTGGGGGGAGGCTGTAAGCAGGGCCCCAATAAACCAGCCCCATGGAGGGGGGGGTCTCAGTCCTGGGGGGAGGCTGTAAGCAGGGCCCCAATATCCAGCCCCATGGAGGGGGTTTCAGCACTAGGGTGGAGGCTGTAATCTGGGTCCCCATTATCCAGCGCCCTGGAGGGGTCTTAGTCCCACCGCTCCCCAACAAACATAAAACCTTCCAGGATCCTGCTTCTCTTGGTCCCTTCTGGGTTCTTTCCTGAGAGACAGGAGACAGCCGCTGCTAGTAATGTGCTTCTGTTCCCTGTGTCAGCAGCCACCACCTCATCGGGGGAGGGGAGGGAGCTATAGCATAAGCTATTTGCAGACAATCTCACATCTGGGAGTGTCGTCTTTCTCCTGCTGGACTGGTGCTTCCATAAACACATCATACAGTCCATGTCATACAGGTTGTGTCCTCTAGAGATGGTTTTGTGCCCCTGCATTGGCTGCAGTCTTTTTGTATCTTTTGCTCTTTTTGCATCCTCCCCCCGGTCCCCCAGCTATGTTTATTTGGAAAAGACTGTATTATTTCTATGCGAATGTGCAGTGTTACCGACTATGGGGGAAATACTGTGTAGTGACCTTTGTCAGGGATCTGCCTTGGTTTACTCCAACTCCCCAGTCACATAAACAAAATAAACATACATTTTTGCCTGTTTTCGTGCATAAACATGAACATATCAGAAAGTGAGTTGTAGCAGTGTTATAACATGAGATTTTAATATTCACTTAGATTTTTCTATCTCTTTTCTTTGCAGTGATTTCCTGAGACCACACTTCCTTTGGGGTATTGTAGAAAGACAGTTATGGCTGTCCCTAACTTACAACAGCCTAGCTTCCTATTGGTAAGTGCCAGTACAGACGGTTATTGGCATTAGGAAAGTCTTGTGGTGATATTGCTTTTGACTAATGAATTGCCAAATAATCACTTGAAAATTTAATCCTCCACATATTAATTCCTGACAGTTTATCTATAAGCAGAATGCATAGCATAAAATCTGAAAGCATTCTGTGGAAATGCACTGAGAAAGTTCCAGCTCCTCTTCTCAAATACTCTGTGTGTTGACCATTCTAAGTGTGATGTAGTCTTATTTTCATAGAACTTAAATGATCACAAATTGAGTACTTGCTCTTTAATTTAAAACTTGTAATATAGATCCAAGTAGGTAAAACAAACTATCTGAGATTTGTCTTGAGTTAAAAAATACTTATGTTTAGAGTAAGTCTTACGATGGAAACAATGACAGCCCATTGCTTTTTTTACAAGAGCAATATATGACACTAACTAAAGAATTCTCTGCCAAGATCTTTACAAGTGTTGCCCTTTTTACTTTCTCTTGAAGAAGTGATCTGATTTCAGTTTCTGTCCATAACAGGCCAGTTTGAAGGCAGATTGCATGAACAAGCCCTTTGCTCAGAGGTGCCATGATCTGGAGATAGTCATTGAAGATTTTCCTGCCAAGGTACAGAGCAGCCACTTTTTCATGAATGTAGTCTGAGCTATACCTCAGTGGAGTTATACAAATATTTTTAAAATATTTCTCTTTATTTCTGCCTTTGTAAAGAGTTTTAAGATTCTTATATGAAGTTTTATGAGTTCAGTAATTTTCCAAAAGTTACCTAACTTTTCCAGTAGTTACAAAACTCTAAATTTTTTATTGATCACATTCCTAATCATACTTTTTATTCTCTACTGAAATGCCAGATATGAAGACACTAATATTTTAAGATGTGACGCATGACTGATACTAACCAGTTGAGTTGGAACATAGTAATCTAGGAATAAAGAATGAGGTTTTCTACCACCTTAATCACTCTAGATTGAAAACTTTTATGGTAACAATATGGTGTGCAAATCTGGTCATCCCATCTCAAAAAAGATATAATGGAATTGGAAAAGGTACAGAAAAGTGCAACAAAAATGATTAGGAGTATGGAACAGCTTCCATATGAGGAGAGATTAATAAGACTGGGACTTTTCAGCTTGGAAAAGAGACGACTAAGGGGGGATGTGATAGAGATCTACAAAATCATGATTGGTGTGAAGGAAGTAAATAAGAAAGTGTTGTCTAGGGGTCACCAAATGAAATTAATAGGTAGCAGGTTTAAAACAAACAAAAGGAAGTATTTCTTCACACAATGCACAGTGTGTGGAATTCTTTGCCAGAGGATGTTGTGAAGGCCAAGACTATAACAGGGTTCATTAAAGAACTAGAGAAGTTCATGGAAGATAGGTGCATCTTAGCCAGGATGGGCAAGGATGCAAAATCATACTCTGAAGTGTCCCTAGCCTCTGTTTGTCAGAAGCTGGGAATAGGCGACACGGGATGGATCACTTGATGATTACCTGTTCTGTTCATTCCCTCTGAAGCACCTGACATTGGCCACTTTTGGAAGACAGGATACTGGGCTAGATGGACCTTTGGTCTGCCCATTATGGCTGTTCTTATGTCCCCCAGGCTGTAAAATTATGGGAAGCGAGGATTTAGAAAACAGGCAGAGTCCAGCTTCACATCAAGGAGGAGGGGATATATGTTTGCATTTAAATTTCTTTAAATTGTTTCCACTGAATGTTCTGCACATAGAAGTGTGCCCTGGAAATAACAAAAATTATGCATATATTGACTGTAGTTGGTGGGAAATATTTCTGCATTCAGATGTCTGAAATTAAGGCTCTTGAGACAAAGAATCTACACATGAACAGTAATCTTTCTTTTTTTTAAATTTTATTTATCTATTATGACTCCACTCCTTTTTCTGGTTGTTTTCCTGCAGGAACTGCATGCCATCTTCCCATGGCTAGTGGAGAATATTTTTGGTAGTCTGGATGGCATTATCATAGGTTGGAATCTTCGCTGTTTGCACGGAAGAGCAAATCCTACAGAGTATGCTGTTGCCCTGGATTTCCTGGATCCCAGGTAAATGTGCTAACTTCAGAGCAGTGGAAAATTCATGGTGAATTAATAAACCAGTATTTGATGTGTTTCCTCATACGTAACATTCATGTACAAAAGGGGCCAAAAAGATGCTCACTGTGTTTTTCCTTATCCTTGCATACAGTGGCCCGATGATGAAGCTGGTTTACAAACTCCAAGCTGAGGAGTACAGATATGAATTCCCAGTCTCCTATCTTCCGGTAAGTTAAAGGTTATGTAAGAGAAAATTATTTTGGTGTTGCACCCGTTGGAAGGTTACTTACTCAGATACCCTGCGTTCAGGATAGGACCTGCCACTGTAGTAGTTGAATTACTGTTTCATAGCATAGCAGGCTCTGGAGATGGGATTTCTAGATTGTTGATTGTTTCAGAGGGCTGTTAGGGCAGAGCATTCATTGTCATGATGGATTTTATAAGAAGTTGTGCTGTTAGCTTATGTTACTATCAGCAAAATTTTGTGCTGTTCAACTAAGAAATTTCACTTCTTTTTTTTTATTATTTGGCCGCCAAAATAGGCACTAGACTATTTTTGTCTTGATTATCAATAGATGGAGTTTAAAACATCTCTTCCAAACTTGTTGGAAAGCATCCCCACCTCTAACAACATCTCATATCTCCCAGACACTTCATTCCTGTAAGTTTAATGAAGATTAACTGTCCTCCTGGTTATGGAACATAACACTTTATGTTTGTAGGAAAACAGCTGTCCACGGAAGCTTCGTGAAATAACTTTTCCATTGCAACCAGATAGCCACAGTCTAAAACAAAGAACTAGACATCTTTTTACAGTCCAATACAAGAATACATCCCCAAAAACTCATTCACATATTCTTAGTAGACTGGTCTAGGTATCTCATTACTCCCTCTCTTTTCAGGGCCCAGTGAAGGCTTCAATGCAAGAGCGAGTCCTACCAGAATGCTCACTGTACCACAACAAAGTCCAGTTCCCTCCATCTGGAGGCCTAGGTTCGAACTTGGCCCTCAGTATCCTTTTAACAATTAAAGGGTTTACATTTTTTAATTCCTTTTAATATTTTAAGTGACTAAAACAGAAATCAAGATCCATTTCTGCTGTTTGCTTACTGTACTTAGCTGTATAGTGATATCCCTTAGTCCAATGCTGCTGTGTTCAGATTGCAAACACGGTAGGGAAATGTTGTCGTTCATTGAAATCTTGAATGTTTGAAAACTTCTAGGATGATATTCTGGCCTCATCGAAGTTGATGGCAAAACTCCCTTTGACTTCAGTGGGCCCAGGATATCACCCCGTATGTTTCATAAATATTTCTAGGTTGTTTGTCTGGTAGGGAGAAAAAACCTAAACCACCCGACAGTGTGTAATAAACATCCTGGGAAGAGAGCAAAAGATCAAACCTGACCTTGCCATTGGGCTCTAGAAAGTCTTCTAAAACTAGCACTGAGATACTGAAGATTTAAAAGGCCAGTAATTCATATGATGTGTCCAATAAGCTGTACTTATTGTATCCTTGACTCTTTCTCTCCAGATCCATTTGAATATTACATGTTTTACTTTGCAATAAGCCTTATCACACAGAGGGTAAGTAAATTTTAGTGCTTTTTCCCCTTTAAAGTAGCATCACTCTGGCAAACCATTTCTTCACTGCACTTTGAAAGCTTCCATCTCGTCTCTAAATGCAAGAACCCAGTTAAACTGAATCTTGCACCTGTTGCCTTATAAATACCATTTGATATGGTGAAAACAGAGGCAGTGATGATACACATGTAGATAATTGTACACATCTTCCTCTTCTCAGTGCTGCATTCCATTGGTGGTGGCTGAGGATGAATGAGGTATAGAAATTTCAGCTTTCTGTGCACTTTTACTTTATACCTGCTGAGCATGTTGATCATCATTCGTCCTTTGTTGTACAAACAATACACATGGCAGTCTTATATTATATTGCACACTAAACTTCCCTTGTTTTTAGCAGAATCTAATGTTACTGTCAGATGTGGAGTGTGATTCAATACACTGAATCAGTGCAGAAGAGCCCATGAAAACGCAGATCTTTAAGGCTAGAATAAAACACGATGAACATCCAGTTTGATTTCTTGCGTAACACAGGCCATAGAATTTCATCCAGTAATTCCTGCATCAGAGCCAGAATGAGATTTATCAGGTCCCGAAATCCCTGTTCCCAGTGACTTATTGTAACAGCGTGTGTATTGACTTATTGTAGCTATATGCTGTGTGTGTATATTCCAGAACTCTCCCACCACCCATCACGTCAGCCCTTCAAACAGCGCTTACTTCAGTCTGGTGGACACATACCTGAAATGGTTTCTTCCCACAGAAGGAAGTGTTCTTCCTCCACCTTCTTCCAATCCTGGGGGGGGCATCCCTTCACCTGCTCCTAGGTAATGACTTGGTAAACTTGCGTTATCAGTGCTAGACTGCATGGGCAGTGCTCGCAAAAACTGGCTTGCTTCAATGATGAGTTCTTGCCACAGACAATGCCACCATTTTTATAGTGTGTGTATCGATACAGAAAATAAACATGATTGTACTGGTATAGTAGTCTTATAATGGAGGATATAATACGGGGGTCACTGAAAGCTGAGAAACTTTTATTCTGAAAGTTTGCTGGCCTGCAGTAGTGGAGCCAGAGATGAGTTATAGAAGTGGTTTGTAGCTGTTGGATTTTTTTCATTCAACACCACTAATTATGGCTCCTGCTATATGCTCTGACTAGTGTGGGACACATTCACCATCCACCCAGGAGTGGCTTGTACCACTTAATGTATATGTGGGCAGTCAGGGAGCAATTGAATTGGTATTGGCTGTAACTGAAGGAACCTCTCACATTATAACAATTTTGCTGCTGGCTCAACTTTTTGATGTTGCCAGCTTCAGTCGTCTCTAGTGCTATAACCTTCCATGTCCTAGTTAAGAATGCATCAGTGTTTCTTTGCAAGCTACCAATTGTTGGGGGTTTCTTGATCTGGTATACAAAGCCTGGGTGGAATTTTTATTTTACTATCCAGCGTATAACAGGGTTATCAAAGTTTAGGTGACAGACTATGCATAACTATATATGTTGATTTATTGAGTCACAAACTGAGGACCCGAGGAAAGCGTTTTCAATCTCTTACTAAAGTTTTTTTTAGCTTGTCTGTAGTTTTAACTTATGCTCTTCAATTAGCCTTGCAAAATTGACATGAAAATTTACCGGCACATGCGCAAAATCTACTTGTCTGCCCTTTACAATGATTGATAATGTTAAAACTGATATCTTACTCATCTGGGATGAGTGGGAATGTACAGTTTTGTAAGGCCAACTTTGAATTTGGTATTTTTATGTATTATATTTATCATCAAAAATGTTTATTTACTCAAATATATATTGTTGTGGCTTTTTTTAACTATGGCATTTTGAGTGACTCCCAAAAGTTCTCTCTCGGGCTTTCTTCAACCTTAAACTAGATTAAATAGTCTGTTAATGATTTAGCTGCCTAATGAAGGCCTAACCTCACAGTAAAATTGAATAGGAGACAGGCTAAATAAAGTAGTGTACTGCAGAATGTAGTGTGTGGTTTCCATAAAATAATAAATGAAAATAGGCACTGCACACTTACTCATGCTGTGGCTAATAATTGCAACCGCTTGCTTAATTTTTTAAATTCTAATTATGCAGATTTATTTAGCACAAACTCTTACCCAGTTTCTTTATGTCCTTGTGGTTACAATCTATGACCTCTGTCCCTGTACAGAGGCCCATTGACTTCAGTATTTATATAAACTTCTCTTTAAAGATCCCCAGCAGTGCCTTTCACTTCTTATGGCATACATCACACTAGTCTGCTGAAACGGCACATTGCCCATCAGCCTTCAGTGAATGCTGATCCTGCTTCCCAAGAGATCTGGAGATCAGAAACAGTGCTTAAAGTGAGTCCAGTGAATTTTCTTATATTTTTAAAGTTAGAATGACTGAAAAAGCTTATTTGCGGGTAAATCTCTTTTTTCCTAACTAAAGATCAGCTTGCTTTTCCATTCCTCTCTAGCTTGCAGTCTGTTAATGGAATTGAGCAGTGCAGCTGTTGTTTTCTATTAACATAATATAAAGAAACATAAGATAAAAAGGCACTGCTAACTTGTTAAGCAACCGTTGCCACACTTTGGTTTTTAGGGGCCCGAGTCTCATCCAGCTTACACCAGAGTAAGTCGCTCCTTATTTAGGGAGAGAAATATCAGGAACTAGGAATTTATTCAAAACCCGATATAATGCCCCAATGCTAAACTGAAATATTGATTGTACAGTGTAAGCTACCATAGTGTGTGCGCAATGATCTTGTGGCTAAAACACAGGACTGGGAGTTTGTAGGTTTATTCCTGGCTCTGCCACAAACTTGCTGTGTGACTCTGGGCAAGACACTTAATCTCTGCACCTCAGTTTGGGGGGTAATACCTATCTTACAGGTGGTTATGAGAATTAATTCACTAATGTTTTGAGTTATTGCATTCCTGTGATGACTTCTATCCAAAGTATTAACAACATTGTGGGGAACCGCATGCTAAATTAGACCTAAGTTTAGACAACAAGCAAGCAAGAATCAATTTTTAAAAATAATTCCTAGAATTCAGAAGATAAGGATCTCATCTCTCCTCAAGGGGGAAGAAAAAAAAAAAGCTGTCAGTGTAGCTTTATTTTGTGGTATAGTGCTAATGATGATGTCTCTCTTTCAAATAAAGCTGCTCTTCGGATGAGTGTAAGTGACACGGTTCTTGTTCATTTCCTCCCCCTCACTCCAGTCACCAGACAGGTAGTGGGGAAAAAAATTAAAATGATTCCTCTCATTGCCACACCCAGGTCTTTGTGTAGACTGTAAGTTCTCCCAATCAGGGATGACGTCTTTCTCTATATGAGGAAATTGCCTAACACATTTTGGGTGCTATCACAATCTAAATAATAAAGCAGCAGTGTCGGGGAGTCATCCACTGAAGTCTGTGCCTGCATCTCTCCCACGTGCTTTGCTCACCACTCTCTCTCTTCATTAACAAATAATTGAATATTTCACTGGAATTGACGTATCTTGGCCTAAAGAAACCTAACCTTATGTTAGGTTTTGCTTCAAGGCTCTTAGACTCTAAAGTATTAAACTGATCATTGGGGCTTTTATTCTTAGAGCAAGTTGGAAGAGAAATGGAAACAGACGGAAGAGTCAAAAGGGATAGGTTATTCTGCTATGCTATTTGAATTCAGGGATGGATAAGTAATACTTATAGGAAATGTGTGATGTGCTTGTTATGTAGTTCACTTGCAGCCTTTTCCCATCTCCCTTGAGAGAGAGACAGACACACGCATTCTTATCAAACGTCTGTTAATAAATGAAAGCTACTAAACTTGGATCACTGGTATTCCCAGGTGAGTGTTCTGCTGTGTGAGCTAAAGGAGGAACTCTTCTTTCAACGTTTCAGAACTGTGTTCACAATTCCTCGGACTTTATGATCTATACGGTAGCTGTAGCTTGTCCTATTACTTTTCTTGTATTTATACGAGGTGTTTTGACTTATATTGTATAATAGTCTCCTTTGAACAAAGAGAGAGAGTTAGTTCAGTGATAATGGCAGAAACATAATGGGCCTTAAAAATATTGAGAAAAGAAAACATACACCTTGGTGGGGTGCAAAGTGCCCTTGCACCTGTTTCACAACATTGAAATACAGTAGATGGGTTTGCATGTGTGTAATTGGGAGAAGTTTTGGCCTCATAACCGCAACATGCAGTGTAACTATACAGATGTGTGATTGCAGATATTGTAAAATAATACTTAGGGATCATATTATACAATGTGGCTCAGACTTATCTCACTAAATGTAATAATTTAGTAAAGGTGAACTTGGAAAGAACCAAGTCTGTAAAAACTGAAACATCTCTAAGTACATGCTTACACTATTTTACAAGTATAACTTAGTCTTTTGTTGAGTGATGTACAACAGGCTTCAATTTGGCTAATCAAAGGCAGATTGTGACTGGCTATTCCTGGGTCTTCCCTCTTTTTCTCTAGCTGAGAAAACATTTGTTGTTTTACAGGTTTTTGTTGAAATGTGGCTTCACCATTACTCACTGGAAATGTATCAGAAAATGCAGTCTCCTCATGTCAAGGTAATAGCCTGTGCTTCATTCGTTGGTGTTTCTTGCTTGTTGGCTTCTTATCTTGGGGTGAACCTTTGTCACTTCCCATCTTATGGAGGACTTTTAAGTGTATGGTTACAAAGGAGTGTTCTTAAAAGCATACAGCAGAGCTTCTAAACTGCAGTGATGAAAAGATGTTGTGAACAAGTGCTTGTGTCATCCAAATTTGCCTTTGTTGCAGTAGCTAAATATATATAAAGTTGACTTTGTGGAACGGTCATAACAATCAATGCTACTCATAGTAGTTGGAGCAGTAACTACTGGTAAGTCTTCAGTATAAAATGCCCTATTAAAATCCCACACAAAAACGTCAACATGGCCATACAAGAGACCTAAATTTGGTTTCTGCAGCTGATAGTGTTACTGAGGAGTTAATGAGTCATTTGAAGATCCAGTGTCATGTTTTTCAAGAGCAAAGATTTTAGCCTAAATCCAATTTTAATGGGTTTTCATAAACTGTCTTTGTAGTTTTAATTGGTTAAAGTACATTCTATATTTCCTACCTCAGAAACTGGCATTGTTAAATGTGTGCTGCATTTCAATGGTGGCTGAAGTGCTTTCTGTGTATATGTAACTTTGGGATCTCTTTTATAAGGTCTTACTTAAATAAGATATTACATTGATTACAAGCCATTTGTTCTAGCTGTTCAAGAATAAAACTGATGTGCTTAAAGGGGAACCTGGTATCAGAAGAGTTGGGAGTGCTGAGATTTGAGGGAATTTGGAAAAATGCCAGGGGACTGATGAGTCTCAGGATTCCCAGGAGGGAAGAAATGCAAAAGTTACTAAAGGCTTGTTCATGTGTGAAGGAGTAAGATGAGAGTTGCTTGATTGGGAAATTCTGATCCTTCACTTCATCAGGTTATAAAACAAATACTTTGTTAGGGAAGAATGTTGCAAATCTAAGTGTGGTGAGTTTCTGTTTTTATTTAAAAAAAAAAATGATTTGAGCTCAAACTGCAAACTCTTAATAAAGATGGTAGGTCTCCACTCAGGAACCCCAGCAGCATGGCTATGCACCGATGATGGAAAGGCTTTGCTTTCAAGTACCTTTGTTCTCTGTCTGCATAGTCTTTGTGCATGCAGCTTTATGTTTAGGTTAAAAAAAAAAATGCATCGCTTTAAACTTCTCTCCTCTGTTCACCCTATGTAGCTGAGACACTGTCTTCTAATGTTATAGCAGCATCCAGGCAGATGACAATGATGATTTCTTAGTGCTCATAAAACAGTGTGACTTACACTGTGGAAATGTATGGGTAGCGCCTAAAGGAGTTTTGCCACCATAGGCTCCCACCCAGATGCACTGATCAGGGGAGGATTGAGGCTTGTGGCTGCCAGGTGACTTTCTACTTCTGTCCCTGATTATTTCCCAAGAATCACTAGTCATGGGCATGTAGACAAATGAAATCCTGCTGCTTTTGGGTGGGTTGCAGGATAGAAAACAAGGGAAGGGAAGTGGCGTCCCCATCCAAAAAGGAACCTTCCTCCAGAACTCTGATGTAAGACTTTGGAAGGTGTGGAGACAGCACTATCTCTCAAGCAGTGAGTACTTAACTGACCAGAGTATTATCTGGATGAGTTGAAAAAAACTAGTGAAGCTTATCAGTTGTTCAGATGTGAGCGAGAAACTAGAACTTGCAAAATTAACATTTCTCTGGTATTCAGAGGAGTTTTTTTTAATTGGGGCTTTTGACTGCCAATCTAGAGAATACCATAAGCTTTTTAAAAGTAAAGTGAATAATGACCATGTATCTTCCCCTGTTTCCGTTTACCTTTCTGCATGTGTGGAGCAGAGGGATGCTCAGTCCCATAGAAGGTCTCCGAATCTGGGCCCATTCATGATTTTAAACGTGCTATTTTAAGTCTCTGGCTACAAACTCTCCTGTAAAGAGCGGGGCTGGGATGGCGTTCCACAGAACTTGATGCGTCTTCCCCCAGCAGAAAAACATGGGTTGTCTGGGAGTGCCATGCTGGATCCCAGCTGTGTCATTTCCCATTGCCCCTTCTGAATTGTCTGAAGAAACAGGCAAATCCTAAGAATGATTCATGTCATTAAGAAGCTCTTTTACGTCAGTAATAAAAGGGTGGGGATGAGGTATGGGGAGGAGCCAATAGAGAGTTTGCTTCAAGAATAATTACTTTCCTTTGTGATTACGCTGCTTGAAATTGCTCCCAGATGTGGAGTGAGCCTGAAGTTAACACTGTTATGCTGGGTTTGATGACTTCCCCCTCCATTAATTCAACTTGATTCAATTTCATATTTCCCCCTTTCTATTGTACTCTCCTTTCCTCTGTCTGTTTTGCAGCTGCTCAGTGGGGGACCAGGTGTGCAGTATCTGTTTTCCTTTTAGCTGCTGCTTTTGTCATGATTTGATTTATTTTAAGGGGTCAGTATCTAATAGGTTGTATTTAAAGCCTGTTGTGTTTACATTGCCAGGGATCACAGATCTCAGTAACAATTGCATGTGTGGCACTCTTCAGGGGCCTAGATCTTGCTGCAGCAAATGAGAGGAGAGTTAATTACCATAGCAGAAGATGGGCTCTGCTGTTGAGGAGCTTGCAGTCGCATTGCTACCGCTCTCTTAGCAGTGTCGAAGCAAAGCAGAATAAATCTGAAAAACTGAATTCAAAATAGAGGAGAAAGGGACAGAAAGGTGCTGCTAGTGAAGACAGGGGGCTGGACTCGACCTTTCGGGGTCCCTTCCAGTTCTATGAGATAGGTATAGCGCCATATATTATTATAATAATATATTATATTATAAACTTAGAGGAGGTGTGAGACGGAGAGTTAGTTTAGATG
Source organism: Mauremys reevesii (assembly GCF_016161935.1). Classification (NCBI taxonomy): domain Eukaryota; kingdom Metazoa; phylum Chordata; order Testudines; family Geoemydidae; genus Mauremys; species Mauremys reevesii. Next base: position 20,019,263 of record NC_052640.1, on the reverse strand, counting down.
CCTGATATTGTTGATTTGGGTCTCTGTTTAGGTGTACATTTTGTTTTGATTTTTTTTTATTTATTCCATACATGTCAATGTGGCTACAGTATCCTTTTCACCACTGTTTTGATTTAGTTTTAGAAAATGTTTCCTGTCCAAGGAGAAGTGTGGTTGAGACTTGGGAAGATCGTGGTACTGGCCTAGAACCTTAATGGCCATGTTTATTTCAGCATGCCTTCTCTATAACAAGCTTGTCCTTTTGTTTGGTTGGGCATTTTTTTTTCTAGTGTTGTTTCCCCCCTCTCTAATAGTAGAGGCCATTTTCTCTTTGAGACCTATTCACTTTTTACAGATTTGAATTCCCATCAATCCTATTTGGCCTTTAACTAGAAAAACAAAGCATGGAGCATGCAGGCTCCTATCTGGTGATTGTCAATACTGCAGTTAACTGGAGGGGCTCACAGCGGTGCAATCAACTCTTTACCTTTTCCCCTTCCATGTCCCTGTGGCAAGATATGTCCCCGAACTGGCTCCTCTGGTTCTCATTGGCACACAAGCAAGAATCCCAAACCTTGGTCTGTCAGTGCACGGCAGGCTAAGGGATAGCTTTACAGTAGCTTTCGTAATACTAGTTTGGAAGTAAGTGTTTCCAGAAAAATGATTGGTTTTGCCCCACATCAAATCATTCCACATGTTAATCCCTACAGTCAGCTATTCTGTCCTGCAGTTTAGCTGTTTTCAAGTGGTTGGACTTAGTTTCATGAGCCTAAGATTTCCTCAACATGTTTGGTGGAAGCTGTCTCTCTCTATGCACTGCTTGTTCAGTCACTGATACAAGCCTGCTGCTTTTGTGGTAGAGAAAGAGACAGAACTGACTCAATCAGAGCTTCCTCCCAACCCACTAATGTTAATTGTGAACCCAACAACAATGTCCTGTCAATTGCTTTCCCAGCTTAATGAGGGTCGAGGTACTGTACCTGTGGAATCAAGCAACTGAATACCAGAAGGAGAAGAGGATACTGTGGCTGCAGTTGTTGTGATATGTTGTCATTGACTGTATTTGTGACTTCCATTTTTTTCCCCCCACAACCCTTTCTCTGGATCATTCACACTGTTTCTTGTTTTTTTTTTGTTTTTTTTCTCTTGCTCTTTTCTCTCCCTCTTTCCTTCCTTTTTGTTTCTGTTGTCTCTCAGCTGGAGGTTCTCCACTACCGACTCAGTATCTCCAGTACACACCACAGTAGTCCTGCCCAATCCGGCTACCAGGCCCTCCACGCATACCAAGTATTACCATCTTTTCATTTTGTTTCTTTTTAAAAAATCTTGTTTCATCATATAATCTGCAAAGTGTATTAATTGGCACTAGCAGAAAAGGCAGCTGTACAGCAGGTTTGCAAGATGATTCAGAGATTAGTTCCACTGAAACAATGTTTGGTAAAGATAGGTGCAGCAGATACTGAGAGATGCTGATGAACACCTTGGAAAAAGATGTTAGATGTATAGCACATATTAGAAGGACCAATTGGGATCCCCATTTTAAGAAATGCATCTCTTTTAATGGATTTAAAGGGAAAAATTTGACACTGTGCTAATATCTCCTTGGCCCAACAATGTGCTTTGCTAATGGCAGAATTCTGTCTGTCATGTACTGCTCCTTTAAATGAATCTTGCAGGGAAGAGGTGATCAGAGATTGCATGGCTGTACCCCTAATGAGAGAGGTAGGTAACATGTAAACAATCATTCTACGCTTCCAGTGAAACACAGCTGGACAGTTAAATTAATATTGGCAGCCTGAGCTTGATTGGCTTACTTCACAAAGGGCTATGTGGGTTGCACATTTGCGGATTATTCAGGACGTGCCTGCAAACCCATTCCTGTTGGAACAGATTCCTGGGTTCATCCTCCCTATTTCAGCCCTTTACTCACTGTTTCCTCATTTGGTGGAGCACATAGTCCATAAAGCCAAGTTAATGTTGGTTTAAATTCTCCCTGCTTTAACCACTTAGTCCTCTGCTTTTGCATAAGCGGCATGAACACTTTTACTATTAATCAACATACTGCTTAAGAAGGGAAATAAGAATCTGTTACCTGGTGCATTGTTTTATAGCCTTAAATCATCATGCCAGTCCATAGTGTTGTTCTTAAACTTATGTGGAATATGTATTTTTTCCACCTTCCTGGGTGAGGGGGGGAATGATTGGGCAAACATTCCTGCAACTTAGGGCTGGAGGTCAAGAGCTTTTGGAAAGAGTGGGGAGAATAGAAGTTTCCTTTTAGCTTTAGAGAACAATGCTTGTGGTGATGCTGGTGATCCAGGTTATGAGGCAATTAGCCTGTCAAATAGCTTTTAAGTGACAGAGGATTTGTTAGTGTGAAAATGAACAATGGAGTTAAATGCAACCACACAAACAGTTGAAGACTCATATAAAACAACAGAGAATGCTTTCTTGGAGGTAGTCAATGGCCAAGATTTTCAAAAGTGACTAGTGATTTTGGGTGCCCAGTTTGAGGTTCCTTAAAGGGGCCTGAATTTTCAGAAGGTGGGTGCTCAGCAATTTGTGAAAATCAGACCCTATAAGGATCTCAAGATGGGCACTCCAAAATCACTAGCCACTTTTGAAAATCTTGGCCTAACTTTATAGTACCAGAAAGACCCTACCTAAGATGTCTTTGTTAGGTGTTTTCTCCTTCAGACTTTCTCTGGACTAACTGACTTGCAGCCACCTATCAGCTGGTGTGACCCTTTTTGTAGCCTCACTTCCACTGGTTATGGACACTGGTAGGAATACAAATGGAGTCTTCATTAACCCTAGTAATAGGGCCTTCCCTCCCTTAGAGAAGGCATAGATCCATCCAACTTCACTGCTGCAGTCAGAGGCCCTTCATCGCCTTCCATCAGTCAGGAGCTGAGTCTTTTCCCAGAGGGAACCTAGCTATGTAAAAGTATTAAGAAAATTTTCAGAACTGTTTAAGCATATGAAAACTGTTAGCTGCTTCCCCACAGCCATTGCAAGTAGGAAGGGCTTTAAAGTGTCATCATAGCACCAAGAATTGTTCTGAATTGCTCACACACAATTAAACACATTGAAAAGATAAGAAGTAGTTTCCTAAAAAACCAAAATAACCTGTCCCAAGTAGCCAAACTATGCAGCTCCGAAGTTTCACCTGAACGCAGCTTCATTATGGCATCCAAGAATCTCCTTTCACAGCTGCTGCTAACACATGCAGCCCAGTGCGACCCTCCATCACACTTGTTTTTGTTGCTGTGGTACTTGTATTTGGCTATCCTTGATCTCCCACAAACAGCCCTCAGTGGATTGAGATAAGTTTCCTGTTTCCAAGGCAGGCTAGAATACCAGTAGGGCTGGTGTGTGCTCCTGGGCTCTGCAGTAGCGGGGAAGAGGTGCACTGAGAACTCCCTTTTTCTCTCCCTATAGCATCTCCCCATTCCTTCATATGCTCATGCTTCTGGTAGCAATACCAAACTGGCCCACTCTCACTCTTCTGTGTTCCTTGTGTGAAAAAGATCTTCCCATCTCTCACACTTCCAGTAAAAAGATTGAATGACACCCCCACCCCCCAAAAAACTTATACTGATGTTAAGTGCAACAGGATCATTCAGGGCATGAGCAACAGAAGCAAATAATACTCTTGCCATAACTTTTTAGAGTTTTTCTTTTTTAGGAGGCAGAAGAACACCCACATAAGAAGGAAGGCTTAGTAGAGAGTGAGCTGAGAGCATAATAATGGTTCTGTTGTGTTACCGACAGCAGACACTTTAATAATTAATAATAATAATAAACAAATAAATTAAAAGAATGGATATTCTTTTTTCCTGAGAGGGAGTAAATTAAAGTAAAACTTAGTGATGTTCTGTTACTACTCTCTAGGGGGTTACTGTAACTTGAAACAAAAAGATAGACTATAAACCTCTTTCTCCTGTAATCACACTGACTAAAAGAAGCCTCACAGGTATTTAAGACAACGAGGAGTCCTTGTGGCACCTTAGAGACTAACTAATTTATTTGGGCATAAGCTTTCGTGGCCTAAAACCCACTTCATCAGATGCATGGAGTGGAAAATTTGTTAGTGAGCTGTTGAAGGCAGAGCTGTGATGCAACTTGTTCACTTGGGGAGATAATTTGTTCAAATTGGGTGATGCAGAACTAAACAGGTAGGGACACTCCTGTTCTGTTTAAATGTCTGATGTGAAAATATCTTTGTGCTGAGCTCCCTCATAGAGGATTAACAAGCAAAACTTATCTTTCTGCCTATTGCTTTAAATCCAGGAGTCATTTAAACCCACAGAAGAGCACGTGTTAGTGATAAGACTTCTCGTGAAGCATCTGCACGCTTTTGCCAACAGTCTGAAACCAGAGCCACTCTCACCCTCAGCCCATTCCCATACAGCCAGCCCACTGGAGGAATTCAAGAGGTAGGTATATGTCAAACTGCCTTTCGAGCATGCAAAGCACTAATTAATACATACCTTGGCAGTTCTGCTTTTGTTGAGAGCTTGCAATTGCATTATGAGGAGGATGAGAGAGCCCACTTTTACACTCCTCATGCACTTTGGGCTGGAGTCCAGATCAGAATAGGGAAGAAGGAAGTAGTTGCTCCCAATCCACAATGTATCCACAATAGAAAATGCTTCACCTTTTTAAAAAAGAGGGAGGGGATCAAACTGCTTTAGAGGTGCTAGTGTTTGCTCTGAGAACAGAGGGAAGTTGAAGCCAGTTTAGAAGAGCAGTCAGACTGGTGCAGAAATAACTTCTGTACATATCTCTGAAAAGGACATGTATAGATCAGTATTGGGTGGAGGAAAAGTTGTGTTACTGAAACTGCACCAGAGAGAAATTCCAGCTGAGAACACTGGGCAGCCTTCTTAGAGGCACTTGGGTTGCATTTGGCCCTGGAATAGCAAGTTGTGTGCATCACTGTTAGAACTTTTCAGACATATTCAAATCATTGGCTCCTCCTTCAGCTGAAAAAGAACCTATCAAAACTCGTTACTTCTGTATTAAATGTTTGAGATAGTACTTTATCATCTATTATTTGTTTATGCATGTGTCTTTGTGTCTGAATCTCATTGCAGAGTTGTGATTCCTCGGTTTGTCCAGCAGAAGCTCTATATCTTCCTGCAGCATTGCTTTGGCCACTGGCCTCTGGATGCCTCTTTCAGAGCTGTATGTACCAGCCTTTATTTCTGCTGAGTTCATACAAAATCAGAGTTAGTTAATAAAACACTGGACCAGCTGCAGTGGTAAAACTACTGTTTTTGTAGAACTGTTCACTGTTCATGAGGGAAATAAACATTTATTAAGACTAGAGTTAGAAATGAAGTGTAGTAAAGATATGGGAAGGGGAATTCTTAGATACTGGTGAAACTATGTGGTGGTGGTTCATTTCTCTTTCCCTTTATGGAAATGACCACAGGTTGAGAACAAGCTATTCTTACTACAGCGAACCTGTATGTTTATGGATAAATTTGGCCTATTTAATAATACACTCTACTCTTGTTGTAACTAACCAGACTAGGAGAAGAAATATGGCTTTAATTTCTTATATCTAGATGTTTTAAATATACATTCCTCCTACCTCGGGGAAGTGACATGGCTGGGTCAGTTACGTTGCCACGTTTGGCAGAGATAGGACAGAATAGACCATTGGGAATCCTCTTGGGGTGAAATCTTAATTCAGCTGAAGTCAAAGTTGTCACGGACTTCAGTGGGGCCAAGATTTCACCCCCTGTTGCCTAGTAGTTTCTTGTGTGAGAAGGACTGAAAAGGCATTAATATAAAATGCTATTCAGCCCATCCTCCATGTGTCTCACTAGGCTATATGGTGCTTCAGTGAATGATATTAAATGTCAGAATAATAACACAACCTTCAACCGTGATGACTACATTAACGTGGCCAACCAACAACTCTCCGACACCACCTGTTATAAAGAACTCAGAGAAGATCCCACACCACAGTTTATTCAGGAATTTAAGGATATCATCAAATCCTTCCCCAAACAACTCCAAGAGAAACTCTACAAACTCATCCCCCAAGAACCCTCTTCAGGGACCTTCTACGTGCTTCCCAAGGTACACAAACAAGAGAACCCAGGCAGACCCATCATATCTGGCCATGGCACTCTCACAGAAGGAATATTGGGACCTATAGAAACCATCCTTACACCACTCACCAAGCAAAGGGCCAGCTTCCTTCAAGACACAACCAACCTCTTCCACCTTGAAGAATTTCTGGACAAATGCACCATGAAACTAATAATGTATCTGAGATACATTGATGATATTTTCATCCTCTGAACAGACAATCTCTCATAGATTTGCACCACAACTTCCCACGGATCACCATACCTACCTTCATAGATGCAGTAACCATCTCAAACACACCAAGAAATCTTAAATCTGTTATCTACAGCCAGGCACTCAGATACCACAGAATATGCTCTGAGGAGAAAGTCCAGGATATACACCTTAACATGCTCAAAACTGTCTAAATAACTGCACTTCACCAGAGAAGTAGATCCCGTCATAGAACAGGCCACCCAAATACCTCGAGAGAACTTGTTTCAATACAGAAATAACCCCCCCTCCAACCACACACCCCTAGTTGTTTCCTACCACCCCACACTGGAATCCATACAGGGTATCATCAAACAACTACAACCCACACTTGATGAGGACCCCATCCTGAATGAAATCTTTCCTGAACCCCCTCTCCTGGCCTTCAAACAACCCTCCCAACTTCTCTAAGCTCATCATCAGAAGCAAGCTCCCAACAGACCAGGACACACCAACTCAAAGCGGCACCAGACTCTGCCACTGGGCAGTATCGGCGGGAGCAATGCTGTAAATTTGCAAATACTTACAGAGTGAGGTTGACGTAAGTTGACTTATGTTGACCTAACTCTGGAGTGTAGGCCTGGCCTAAGTACGTTTCCTAGACCTGAAGAAGAGCACTGTCCAAGCTTGAAAGCTTGTCTCTCTCACCAACAGAGTTAGGTCAATACAAGATATTATCTCACCCACCTTGTCTCTAATATCCTGGGTCCAACACTGCATACACCAATACTAGTACATCAGTTTGATTGGTGGATGCATCTTCCTTTCCATGGCAGCCACTTGAACACTCTTTCATCTGACTGTTATTGTAGAGGGTGAGCTGCTTGTTCAATACAACCCGGTATTTTGTTAATGGATTTTTACTAAGCATCTAGTTCTCTTCAGCTCTGATGCAAGAGCACATGATCACTAAAGACTTACTCTTCAGGGCTGAGACTTTTGCAAGATATTTTCATTCCTTAAGCCTTTTGTTGGCATTAAGAAAGTGGGTATCATTGTCCAAGGGACTTAGCAAAACAAATAAGCAAAATCTTCCTTCTTCAATTGAATTGATTTTTATGTTGTTGTGGTTTTGCTTCAGGTCCTGGAGATGTGGTTAAGCTACGTGCAGCCCTGGAGATATGCTCCTGAGAAACCACTTCAGAATGCAGAGCTTCAGCCTCGCAGTGTATCAGAGAAATGGTAAACATAGGATTATTCCTGAGCAGAATCTGCAGATCGCTCTAATCTTGCTTCAGCAGATGGCATCTATTAACTGTTAGAATTTTGCGTATGAAAATCTCGAAGACAGAGTTTTAAATGTTGTTCCTTGTAAGCATCCAGTTCATGGATACTGAACTGTGGAATTGTGACCAAGCACCCTCTTTCTTTATCGTGAGGTGGGGTCACAGAATGGAAAAGGTTGAGATCTGCTTTCCTAGTTTACCCCATTCAGTTCCTCCTGACATGTTACTCTAAGTAGCTTTCTTCATACAGCAGGTGCCAGATTAGCCTTCCTGCTCAGGAAGAACAAAGACGGCATATCCGTCACCCTGATATGGGTAAAAGTATTTATTTGGCTTAAAGCTATATTGATAAGCATAAGCCCTGTTCATTGTTTCCTCTGTTTGGACTCCTTGGGGTCTTTTCCTTTACTTCACCATCTCTCCCATGTTCAGCAAAGCCCCCCCAGGTGGCTCCAACGTTACAAACTACACTGCTCATTGCATTGTACTGCATCCAAAATCCTGGGTCATAAGAACAGCCGTGCTGGGTCAGACCAAAGGCCCATCTAGCCCAGTATCCTGTCTTCTGACAGTGGCTAATGCCAGGTGCTTCAGAGGGAATGAACAGGAACAGAACAGGTGGTCATCGAGTGATCCATCCCCTGTCGTCCACTCCCAGCTTCTGACAATCAGTGGTTTGGGACATCCAGAGCATGGTTTTGCATCCCTGACCATCTTGCCTTGTAGACTATCCTCCATGAATTTATCTAGTTATTTTTTTAACCCTGTTATAGTTTTGGCCTTTACAACATCCCCTGTCAACGAGTTCCACAAGTTGACTGTGCGTTGACTTTACCAACTGTTCTGAGGCACCTCCTCCTTCCCTAAGACCTATAGTGGCACAATCCATTCAGCGGTGAGGGTGTGTTTCATGAAGAGGCAGCACCAGGTTTTTTGGTTCCTGGATACTTGTGCAGGAGACAGTGATAGAAACCACACTTCAGGCTTCAGCTTGCCTCTGAAGTCCTCCCATTGCACATCCATGCAACTAGATATCTGCTAGCACAAAGTCAGAGATTGTTACTGGTACCTAAAAACGCTTGAGTAAGGAGGTGTGTGGGTGGGTGTGTAATGGAAAGGATGAGATCATTCCAGTTGATGGTCTAAAATATATTCTATGGGATTATTTATTTGGCAGACTGAATATACTTACTCCTTATTTTAATAGCTGTATTCACAAACCCATTGTTACTTTGACAGGGCTCCCTTCATTCAAGAGAACCTACTGATGTACACCAAGCTATTTGTAGGCTTTCTGAACCGAGCTCTCCGCACCGATTTGGTCAGCGCTAAAAATGCCCTGATGGTGTTCCGAGTAGCCAAGGTCTTTGCTCAGCCCAACCTAGCTGAAATGATCCAGAAAGGTAACTGAATACCATGTTGCCTCCTTGCAGTGTTCTGCCCTGGTCTGTCTGATGGCAACTCTTTTGCCTCAGAAGCATGGAGAAATGTGAATTGGAGGATTCAGTGTCTGCCTTATGTGACATTGAAGTTCAGAGACCTGATGTCTTTGCTTCTATTTACAGTATTGGTTTCATACATATATACAAGTTTTTCTCTTTTTTTTTTCTCATTTTCATTCATCAGTCTCACTCATTCCTATTTGTTCTAACTAACAAAAAAACCCATGGTGGTGGTGGTTTTTAGTAAACAGAAACTCCTTGTGTTTTACAACCTACTTATTGTTTGTGCTGTTTTGTTATTAATTAACTCAGAATTAAAACTTTGTAATGCCCTACAGAAATTTATATTTACTCAGACTTCAGCAAGATGGCAAGTCAGCAAGAACTTGCACTCCAAGTGTTAGATATCAGTTTAAAGTGTCCTGAAAGCTGCATGTTGAGAAGCCTGGGGTACAGTGCACGGGGTGGACGGCACAAGAGGGTTTAGGCAAGCAACAAAAATTTCAGGTGCTGGAACGTGCTCAGCTGGGCAGGTATAGGGACCATAATATCCTTTCCAACAACCAATCATGGTCTAGAAGTACTATGTCTATATAGACTTAGATGCACCATTGTAATAGTGAAAGCTCTTTCTGCTCTATGAGTGAAGATTCAGTGGAAAACTTGAACTAATAACTAGGGCCCTGCCCTCCCTCTCCTCCCCACAAATAACCTTGCAACCTTGTTACAATGAGTGGTTAAAAAATGGTATTGCTAGATTCCCAAATCAGAGCAAGGTGTAACCTGGTTTTCTCCACCCCACATCATCTTATCCCAAATTCTAGGAGAGCAGTTATTCCTGGAGCCAGAACTTGTTATCCCTCACCGTCAACACCGAATTTTCATGACCCCCACTCTTGGTGGGAGCTTCTTGTCGTCATGGCCTCCAGCAATCACAGATGCCTCATTTAAGGTGAAGAGTCATGTTTACTGCCTGGAAGGACAGGAGCCCCAGTACAAGCAGATGTTTGGTCCAGAAGTCAGGAATTTGGTAAGCAATGACCTTGCTTACTTGCCCTGTGTAAGCCCCTTTATTGCTGTTGTGAGGGATGTGTCTCCATACTAAATATCTGCTCCATCACGTAAGAGGGGGGAGAAATTTAAGCTCTTTAAAAGTAGGGGGTGAATCAGGAGTTGGTGGTGGTTATAGAATCTGTTTGAAAGGTCCATAACAAGTGTGAAAATAGAAATGTACAGACTGCTTTCCAGTCCTGAAGGGTGGGGTGGACTGAGCTTGCAGCTTTGGAGCAATCTGGTATGGGCATGTACTTGTTTCATCTATCAACAATGACTGTGTGTATTTCTGATTCATAGTGTTAATAATCAGTACCCAGCAGCAAGCCAGTTAAAAATGGTGTAGCAGCAGGCTAGTGAACTGAAGGAAGATGCATCTCAAAGGAAACAGAGGGGCACTCGCATTCCTCTGAATGCCCCAGCTGCAGTGATTTCCTTTATTCTATTGGAGTTGGAGCACATGACTACTACCAGCACAAGTCCATGTCAGCCAAGGGAATGAATGTGCTGATTCTGTTCTGACTGTCCGGTCACCAGGCAGACTTGTATTCACATGCTGGTGCTTATTACTGACTTTATTCAATTGCTTTATTTAGTCATCCGCCTGTCTTTTATTTTTCAGGTATTAAGATTGGCCCAGTTAATAGGCCAGGCCCAGCAAACAGCAAAATCCATATCAGACCACTCTGCAGAGACCATGGCTAGTCAGTCCTTCCTATCCTGGTTTAGGTTCAGCCCTTCTGACATGAATGGTTCCTATACAGGAAATGACCTAGATGAAATTGGGCAAGACATTATCAAGAAAACAGATGAATATTTGGAGAAGGCACAGGAGTACCTATGCCAGATCTTTCGAGTATGTAACTTCCTTCCAAGTGCTGTCACTGGGAAGTAGCATGAATGGGAGTCAGGATTCCTGCAGTCTACTTCCAGCTTTCTCGCTTATTTGCAGTGTGATCATTGGCAAGTCACGTAGGCCAACATTTCAAAAGTGGACACTCATTTTGGGTACCTCAATTTTTGGTGCCCATCTTGAGACACTTTAGGATTGATTTTTTTTTTTCCCAGGAGTGCTGAGTGCCTGTAAACCTCTTGACTGTTGCTAAATTTGCGGGTGCTGTGCACTTGAAAATATCAATCCCAAGCTAAGTTCCCTCTAAGCTGTGTGGCCACGCAGCTGGGTATTAAGCCCCATGCAGGGGCTCAGGGCTGAGGTGGGGAGAGGTGCCTGTCCCTCAGCGCGGACCTGCCATGGTGGGGAGAGGCAGCACTCCCTGCCGGCCCCAGTGCGGACCTGCCTGCCCGGGCCCACCGGAGCTGCTGTGGCAAGGAGACCTCCATTGGCCCCGTGCAGCCCCACCGGAGCTGCTGTGGCTGGGGAGAGGCGCCTCTCCCCCAGCCCTGAGCTGCTGCAGTGAGAGAGAGCTGGGGGAGTCCTCTCTCCCCACCGTAGCCCCAATGTAGCCTGCACCCCAAACCCCTCATCCCCGGACCCACCCCAGAACCTTCACCCCTAGCCGGAGCCCTCACCCCCTGCACCCAACACTCTCTCCCAGCCCTGAGCCCCCTCCCACACCCCAAACCCCTCATCCTCAGCCCCACCCCAGAGCCCTCAGTCCCCCGCACCCAACCCTCTGCCTCAGCCCCAAGCCCCCTCCCACACTCTGAACCCTTCGGCCCCACCTCCACCACATGAATTTTGTTATGTGCACCAATATGAAGGCGATGTGTCACACATCACCTCTATATTGGTGCACAAAACAAAATTCATTCCGCACATGGATATAAAAAATTAGAGGGAACACTGATCCGAAGCCATGTTAAACTAGGCACCCACAATAAGTAGCCACTTAATAAAATCCCATATTTTTCCTACTTTCCAAGGGGCATTTTATGGCTTACTGTTTTTAAAGCACTTTGAGATTTTCTAATGACAGATGCTGTAGAAATGCAAAAGTGATAAAGCTAATAGAAGATACTAGAAGATGGCTGCTTCTCTCATTAAGCTGAAAGGAAACAAAGAGATTTTACACAAGTTCGCTTGCACATGGCTGGGAGAAGATAGAACTAAGCAACAGCTATGGGAAGACTAGGATGTACTGAGTGAATAATACTTCTGTCTGCCAGGTCTTGCCACCTGATGAAAACAATTAAGAATGTAGTCGCTTTTTAAAAAATTATTTCTATTGTAGACTGGTAAATAGGTTGTTTTCAGTACCTGTTCTGTTGTCAGTCATTGGCTATGTGGTTCTCAAGGACTGCACAGAAGCTGGTGAATGGGGAAATAGGTGGAACAGAAAAAGGTCGTAAAACTGAATAATTATGAAGAAATTGTTCTTTTTGACTAGTTGAATGAAGCCCAGCTGACCCAAATGATTATGAATTGTGGAGCAGCTCAGGATGAGAATGGAAAGAAGCAACTTCCAGACTGCATTGAGAGTGAGGATGGACTAATTCTTACGCCTCTTGGCAGGTATCAGGTAAGAGGGAAAAGCTTCCAGACCAATACTTCTAGAGCTTCTGTTTAAGAAAGCAGAGTGTATGCCTCGACATCAAAATAACTAGCTTGTCAGGGCTGGGAGGAGAGATACCAGTTTGTATGCAATTCAAATTTGAGCTATAAAGTACGTGATTTCCGTTCCTGTTCCTAGATCATAAATGGCTTACGGCGGTTTGAGATAGAGTACCAAGGAGATACTGATCTTCAACCCATTAGAAGTTATGAAAATGCCACTCTAGTGCGACTGTTGTTCCAGTTATCCTCAGGAATTAATCAAAGGGTAAGTGCAATGAGAAGTCTTTTCTCTTTTTCAGTTGCATATTCCTATTCTCCCTCTGACCTGCGTCAATGTACAACTTACAGACTTGCTTTGTACTCTCGCCATTAATGTGACTTCTGTATGAGTTTGCAAATATTCCATAGGGCTCTTCTTCCAGCCTGGAATCACCTTTTTTCCCTATTGCTCAAGATTTGTAAATGTCACAACATTCTCTCTAAATCAGAAACAGTAAACTGAAATGTATTGTTCATGGTAGATGAGGTAGAAGGAATGTCCTTCACAGTATCATATTAGCACATACAAGCATAATGAAAGAACACTCTGTTTCCCTAGTTGTCAAAATAAGCAGGAAAAGGGTTAATCCAACCAAACCCTTTTATTCCTTCCTCCTCCTGTCTCTCACTCCTTTAAGCTCTGTCTTGCAGCTTGATGGTTGGTCCTCTTTCCATTGTATCCTGACATCATATGTACACACCACTGTTGTTCCAGATTTCCTTCTGTTGGTTTAGCGCTTTGTACCGCTAATAGTAAATTAGCAGAATTACTACAGTACAAATGTAAATTTGTGTTGGAACAATTCTAACTTTTGAAAGACACATGAGTTTTGAGTTATAATTGCTATAATCCTCTTTCCTGTCCCCTTAATACAAACCAAAACATAAAAGCAACAATTTTTCAGTGTGAACTTAATCTACATTTTAATTTTTGTTTACATTTTTCTTGTTCTGTTATTGACTTTGTTTTTCTTACCTTAGTTTGCTGATCAAATGGAGATTCTCTGCTCCAGGGAAGACTTTATTGGCAGGTTGTGTCGCTATCATCTTACCAATCCATTCCTTGCAGAGAAGGGCAGGCACAGCCCAGCACTGAAACAAAGGTCAGGACGTTCTCGGCGACCAAGGATCAGTCTGAGATTTCTGGCCAGCTACAGGACTCTTCTTTCTTTGTTCATGATATACTTCATTGCATCTTGGTTCTGCATTGGACCACTGGCCTGCACATTCATTATTCTCCTTGGGTATCTTCTTTATGCAATAGTAATGACTTTCTTCACTGAAAGGTGGAAAGGTCATCAACACTAATTTTTCCCTTCAGTATACACTGTAAAAGGAACTTTTTAAGGATAAAAGTACAGTGCTTTGTGATTAAAAACCTTCGGCAAAGGATCACTTCAAAACTTTTAAGTGTGCTTTTTTTGTATTAAAGTTGACCCAGAGGGATGGGTTTGTGGTTGTAGAAGCCACTGTAATCTATGTAAATTCTGTTTTGATAAACTGTCTTTTCTACACAGTTTACTGAATGTGCGGGATGAGAGACTCTGCTTGTGGTTTGGGGAACAACCGCCAATGATTATAGAGCTGAAACGAACAGCCCGAAGTAGCTATGGGAAACTACATAAAGAAACAGCTCTAGATTTGGCAATCTATCCATAGTGCAGCTTTTTACTTTTACCACTTCATGTGGGAATTGGCCATTTGAACTGCTTTCTGCAGGTTTTATATCATGTTGCTGGGGAGGGGGTTTTCAGTGTGACAAAGGCAATAGTAGCCACAAATCATGAGTTCGGTACACAAAGCTGAATCCCAAAAAATCAGTAGGACAAAAATGACATGATTAGCATAAACAAGTTTTTGGCTTAAATTACTCAAAAGAAATCTGGGGGAAATAGGTAATAATGGTTTGGCTCAGAAACAGGAGAGGGGAGTTGCATCTTGTTGCCAGCTACATATGATTGCTTTGATTTGCAAAAAATTGCATTATAAATATTTCAAAGTACCAGGAAAGGAGGAGGAGCTGGGGGCAGGAATCCCATAGCCTAGCACAGAGGCTAACTCTGCATTCCCTTTTCTGAACCAATACCTACTTGTTGTCTTCACTGGTCCCTGTCTTTTCAAAATGAGGAACTCTGGGAGTTGATTCTTTTACCATTTAACTTGGCAACAACAACCCATGAGTCATGTGCTAAAGGGGAGAATTTAGCATTCATCTAAACTAAAGTTCTAGTTTTCTGGGTATCCCCTGATGCCATTGGTCCAGTATTCCTACTGTGACTGCCATTAGTGCCTAGTGTGAATAAATCAGTCACTCCACACACTGTAGTATAAAACTATCAAAGAAACTGTAACCTTCTGTGGTACTGACACTCGGTTGTAGAAAGGAAATTATATCTTTTAACATTTTCTCCAGAACTTGAGCTGTGACTAGATTTTTGTCTACCCACCATAAAATGGGTTTCTTCTCTGCCCTCACTACTTCTTTAGCAAGTGGTCTACCTTCCCAGCAACAAACTACTTTAGAAAAGAGTCACCAACTAAACCTAAGTAAATTGAGCTGCTTTGTTTAAACAAACATGTTTAAGGAATCAGTTAGTTTAACCTGCTCTTCCCTGAAATACACTGCTGTCAGGTGCAGTTGTGGCACTTGTGGTGTAAAGGATTAAATACACCTTGCAATAGTGAGATGTAAGGAGCACATAATTTGCATTAAGTGGAATAAGTGTGTTCAGTTTTCTCTTACCTATATGTATGCATTTAATAGATGTGTTTGGAAAACAGCTAACATTTGGCTCTAGATTTGGAGCTTTCTAATACATTAGAATTCATAATTTTTTGGCAGCACCCAAACTATTTTTCCATGTTTCCTGATAACTGCATTTCCAACTTATGTTTACCAAATCCAGTGAACCCTTCTGTCATCTTGTTCAATCAAATTTCTCTTTGTGGTACAAGTTTCTTCTTTTGAAACCGCGTGTGTAAATTAAAGTGCTTGCTTGATTTATTTTTAAAGCAAAGTCTCCTGGTGTGTTTTTGTGTTAAACCTTCTTTTTGAGCAGGACTGTGTTGCAGTGTGTGTAAGTGAAATAGTAAGTACTGTACTATGCATTTATTTTCAGTAAGATTTTGTCAGTTTCTTTCTAGTACTGCAATTTGTTCTGGTAGATGGCATAAAAGAAGTATGTTTAGGCCTCTGATTGTAGTCCTGGGTTCAAAATCTCTCAAGTTTCATTCTTTAATAAATGTGCTACCTTCCCAGGAAGAAAAGAGTCACTAACTAAACCAAAGTAAATTGAGCTTCTTTGTTTAAACAGAAAACATGTTTAAGGAATCAGTTAGTTTAACCTGCTCTCCCCTGAAATACACTGCTGCCAGGTGCAGGTGTGGCACTTGTGGTGTAAAGGATTAAATACACCTTGCAGTAGTGAGATGTAAGGTACCATCTAATATCCTTTGGGCAGAGATTTGTCACTTTTCATTTTATTTGTAAAGCATCTTGCCCACCTACGAGCCTGTATAAATAACACTTGTCCATTGTCACATCCAAATCACATTGTCACATGATTGCTGGCTTCTACACCAGGTGACTTGGACTAATACGGTACTGGTGCAGACAGCTGTGTGTAAGCACTACGCTTTTACGGCTGAGCATGAAATTCGCCCACATATCTTTAAAAGTGGTACAGAAGAGGTGTAGTTGGACAGCAAAAGCAGAATAAGAAATGTAGACTTTCTTGCACCATAAGCTGACCTGGAAAAACCTTTGGGAGGTCTGATCTTTTTCCCTGTCAAGGCAGCATTGATCCCTATGCTCTCAAATACTGCCATTCTTAGCCCAAGAGGGCAGGGCAGCTAGCTGTGATGCAGTGGGCAGACAATAGTGAAGAACGGTTTCTAACCATCAGAGGAGAGAAGTCCTTCCCCCTTTCCAGTTGGAAGGCAGTCCCAGAAGTAACTTGTTTTAAAACTGAGCTTGCTAAGTTTTATGAAGGAGATTGCCCATAATGGCATAAGGCCATCTGCAACTGCTATTAGCAAATATCTCCTATTGCTATAGATAGGGGGAGGGCTCTGATTTACTACAGAGAATTATTTCCCAGGTGTCTGGCTGGTGGCTGTTGCCCATATCATCAGATTCTAACTGATCATACTTTGGGATGGGGAAGGAATTTTTCCCCAAGTCAGAGTGGTAGACAGCCTGGGTTTTTTTTAAACCTTCCTTTGCAGGGTGGAGCTTGGGTCACATGCTGGTTTGAACTAACTAGAGTCTCTGTAACCTGAAGTCATTAAATCAAGATTTGAGGACTAAGTAACTCAGCCAGAGGCTATGGGACTGCTACAGGAATGGCTGGGGGAGGTTCTGTGGCTTGCAATGTGCAGGAGGTCAGCCTAGATGATGTTGCTGGTCCCTTCTGGCGTTAGAGTCTAGGCTGAGAGGGTGTTGTATGTGCTATGGCGCATTAGTGCCCAAGTGCTGCTAGGCCCTGCCACTGCGGGGGAGGGGGGTCGCCGTGCCAGGTGCTGAGCAGGGCTCCTGCCAGCAGCCCCTCGCCTCCCTGCTCCTCAAGCCCCAGGCCCCGAGGGCCAGGTCAGAGCCTCGGTCTGGCTGAAGAGCTAGGGCCGGGCCCCGGCTGCTCCCTTGCACGGGGGCCCTACTCCGGCAGGGGGCGGGCAGGCTCTCCGCGCGGAGCCGATGGAGCGTGTGCCAAAGCGAGGCCGCCGCACCGCTCCATGCACTTACTTTGCTTCCGGGGGGGGCAGCGCCAGCTACTACCGCTCCCCCCTCCCCGCAACGGGCCGAGCCGGGGTTCGGCAGGAGGAGCCCAGCGCCCGCCTCGTCCCAGGTGGGTGATACCACCCAGCGGCCCCCTCCCCCTCCCCCGGACGAGACCATTCTGAGAGGGGCGACGCTGGGGAGTGCGCCGGTCTCCATGGGAACGTTGACAGCGGGCGCTAGGCCTGAGGAGAGCGGAGCGGAAAGAGGCGCCCGGGCCGCGTGAAGAGCGTGGGGGGAGGCTACGTCCACCAGCGGGTTTGGGGGAGGAGCTGGTGGGTTGGCACCTGGGGCTACGGCTGCGGGGCTGGCTGAGGTGGGGGGCGGGGGGTGTCTGAGCCTTAGCGTGGGGGAGAACAGGGGGTGGCTGGGCCCAGGGTGTGTGTGTGTGTGTGTGTGTGTGTGTGTGTGGCTGGGCCCAGGGTGTATGTGTGTGTGTGTGTGGGGGGGTCTGAGCCCAGTGTGTGTGTGTAGGGGGGGGGAGGTCTGAGCCAAGGGTGTATGTGTGTGTGGGGGTGGCTGAGCCCAGAGTGTGTGTGTGTGTGGGGGTCTGACCCCAGGGTGTATGTGTGTGGGGGGGAGGGTCTGAGCCCAGGGTGTGTGTGGGGTGGTGGTGGCTGAGCCCAGGGTGTGTGGGGGGCCGGGGGGGTCTGAGCCCCGGGGGTGTTGGGGGAGTGGGGGGGGCTGGGCCCAGAGAGTGTGGGGAGGGGGAAGTGGCTGGGCACAGGATGGGTGTGTGTGTAGGGAGGGGCTGAGCCCAGTGTGTGTGTGTGGGGGCTGAGCCCAAAGGAGGGGCTGGGCACAGGATGGGGTGTGTGTAGAGCAGGGGCTGAGCCCGGGGAGGGGCTGAGCCCAGGGTGGGAGAGGAGGGGGCTGGGCTCAGGGTGTATGTGTGAGTGGCTGGGTCCAGGGTGTGCGGTGGGCTGAGAAGGGGGGGGGGAAGGAAGTGGGGTGTGTGTGTGTGTGTTGCGAAGGGGAGGGTTCCAATTCCAGCCTGCTTCCTAAGCTCACATTCTTGTTCTCTCCTCCCCCCATTCTAGGTTGGCAGTTGTAAATTTGAGGGCCATGTGCAGGAATGGCTGGTGACCGTGAGGAGGCTTTGGGTAGTGATACCTGCCCCATCCCCATTCCCCTGTGAGGGCAAGTTACAGAGAGCAGAGGCCCAGGCAAAGGCACACAGAGCCATAGTCCACCCCCTCCGTCAGAGACAGTGAACACAAGCCCTGCTGTCAGAGCCAAGTCCTGAGGAGACACTCCCCCAAACCCATGATGCCATAGTGGAGGCACATTTGCATGCTAGGGGTGGGTACAAGGCACATACAGGGCCAGACCTCATAGAGACTGATGCACATTAAACATGGGCACTGACCCTTGTTCAACTTCAGTGGCATTTCCTCAGCTACTTTACTGAGAAGCTGTAGGCTGCCCACGTAACCCTAGCCTGAAAACGACTTTTGTATCAGGACCTTTGAGGATGAATAATACCAGTTTCCCTTCGCTGGGGAACCTACCACAGTGGTCAAGAGTAGGACGACTGGATAAATCAAGCAGTCTTCAACTTGGCATCCAGAATAACCAGGGACCTCAGCCTCATTCCCAGTCCCAATCTGTTGAAGCCTGGAAAAAAGACCCACATAACCTAGTCATGGATTTGGAGAGAAGCCTGAAGTTCCTGCAGCAGCAGCATGCTGAGACCCTAATGAAGCTTCATGAGGAAATTGAGTATCTCAGAAGAGAAAACAAAGGTGAGGTGACTTTCCATGTACAACTTTATATAGATTCTGAAAGCACTAGAGAGATGGGAGAGTTGTAACTGCAAGTCGAGTCATCTTTGATCTCTTTTTTTCTCAAACATGCTCATTTGTGAATTAATTACAATGAATATAGGTTTTGCTTCTGCAAAACTTTGCTTTTATACCCCCACATTCTTCTTCTATGTCATCTCTTTAAAGAGGTCCCTGATGCCACTTGCTTAGGCCTGCCATTCCTTGTGCTTTTCACAAGAATTTTGTTTTGAAATTGTTAGAAAATATTTCCTAACACTTTGACTATAACAGGGGATATAAGAAGGGAATTCTAATGATTTTGACTGTGAGGCTAACAAAAGCTCAAAGACAAATCTGGTCAGTTACTGACTCGAAAGCTTGAAAATACATAGGCAACTGGATAGCTTGGGGAAAGGCAATGAAATTAGTCTTTCACACCTAGTAGGCACCACTTCAGTTTACTGGGGGATGGATACATAGTAGTACATCTGAAATGAGCTGGTGTGATCGCAAGTTTAGTTTCTACTGGACAAGTGTTGACATTACAAAAATACCATTTAAATCAGCATTCCTGTCATCCTTGAGAGAAGCTGTCGACTGAATCTTTGTAGAGAGAATGTGCCCTCTGTCTTGTTGATTTTCTCTCCAGATCAGGGCTGGGGTATATTGTCAATAAGAGATGTAGGAAAAAGCGTCAGTATGACAGACTGGTTAATTTAGAGCACAGCTGGTTTACAAGAAATACAACCATGAGAAAATTGACAAAACAGTTCAAAGCTTGTTGTACCTGGACAACAAAAAATTACTTTACATTCATGGCAATGTCAGTAAATGCTTTAGAGGTCAAAGTAGCTAGATCAGGGGTGGGCAAACTACGGGCCACATCCGGCCCACCAGCTGTTTTAATCTGGCCCTTGGATGCTGGGGAGTGGAATCTGGGGCTTGCCCCTCTCTGGTGGCTCCTGGAGGCAGCAGCATGTCCCCCCCTTTGACTCCTATGCATAGGGCCAACCAGGGGGCTCTGCTCCGCACACTGCCCCGACCCCCAAGTGCTGCCCCTGCAGCTCCCATGGGGCGTGGTTCCTGGCCCATGGGAGCTGTGGGGGCGGTGCCTGCAGCTGGGGCAGCAGAGCTGCCTGGCCGCCCCTCCATGTAGGAGCAGGATGGGGGACATGCTGCTGCTTCCGCGAGCTGCTTGAGGTAAGCACTACCCGGAGCCTGCAACCCTGCCCCAACCCCCTGCCCTCCAAACCCCTTGGTCCCAGCCCAGAAAACCCTCCTACACCTGAAAATCCTCATCCACAGCCAGAGCCCTCACCCTCCTGCATCCCTCCCCAGCCCAGAGCCCCCTCCCACACTCTGAACTCATTTCTGGCCCCACCCCCTCCCACGCCCCAACCCCAATTTCATGAGCATTCATGGCCCGCCGTACAATTTCTATACTCAGATGTGGCCCTCAGGCCAAAAAGTTTGCCCACCCCTGAGCTAGAGGTTTGGGCTAGTAATAAATCCTTGTTCATAGTGCAGAATACACAAACTCCACATGGACTCTTCCTGAGGGTCGAAATGACAGTCTGGACCTATACATAGAATGCTTCCGCTGACGTGCACAGGCAGAAATTGTGGAAAAACAACATCGCTTGCCTCATAACCTAAGTCGTGCAGAACGCAATGCCATCCATAGCCTCAGAAACCACCCTGACATTATAATCAAAGAGGCTGATAAAGGAGGTGCTGTTGTCATCATGAACAGGTCTGACTACCAAAAGGAGGCCACCAGACAACTCTCCAATACCAAATTCTACAGGCCACTTCCTTCAGATCCCACTGAGGAATACACTAAAACTGCACCATCTACTCAGGACACTCCCTACACTAACACCGGAACAAATCAACATACCTTTAGAGCCCCAACCAGGGTTATTCTATCTACTACCCAAGATCCACAAACCCGGAAATCCTGGATGCCCCATCATCTCGGGCATTGGCACTCTCACTGAAGGACTGTCTGGATATGTGGACTCTCTACTCAGACCCTATGCCACCAGCACTCCCAGCTATCTCCGTGACACCACTGATTTCCTGAGGAAACTACAATACATTGGTGACCTTCCAGAAAACATCATCCTAGCCACCATGGATGTAGAGGCTCTCTACACAAACATCCCACACACAGATGGAATACAAGCTGTCAGGAACAGTATCCCTGATGATGCCACAGCACAACTGATTGCTGAGCTCTGTGCCTTTATCCTCACACACAACTATTTCAAATTTGATGACAATATATACCTCCAGATCAGTGGCACCGCTATGGGCACCCCCATGGCCCCATAATATGCCAAAATTTTAGGGCTGACCTGGAACAACGCTTCCTCAGCTCTCGTCCACTCATGCCCCTTCTCTACCTACGCTACATTGATGACATCTTCATCATCTGGACCCATGGGAAGGAGACTCTGGAAAAATTCCACCACGATTTCAACAGCTTCCACCCCACTATCAACCTCAGCCTGGACCAATCTACACGGGAGGTCCAATTCCTAGACACCACGGTGCAAATAAGTGATGGTCACATTAACACTACCTTATACTGAAAACCTACCGACCACTATGCCTACCTTCATGCCTCCAGCTTCCATCCCGGGCACACCACACGATCCATTGTCTACAGCCAAGCACTGAGGTACAACCACATCTGCTCTAACCCCTCAGAGACCAACACCTACAAAATCTCCATCAAGCATTCTCAAAACTACAATACACACACGAGGAAATAAGGAAACAGATCAACAGAGCCAGACGTGTACCCAGAAGCCTCTTACTGCAAGACAAACCCAAGAAAGAAACCAACAGGACTCCACTGGCCATCACATACAGTCCCCAGCTAAAACCCGTCCAACGCATCATCAGGGATCTACAACCCATCTCGGACAATGATCCCACACTTTCACAGGCCTTGGGTGGCAGGCCAGTCCTCGCCCACAGACAACCTGCCAACCTGAAGCATATTCTCACCAGTAACTGCACACTGCACCATAGTAACTCACTCAGGAACCAATCCATGCAACAAACCTCGATGCCAACGCTGCCCACATATCTACACCAGCGACACCATCACAGGACCTAACCAGATCAGCCACACCATCACCGGTTCATTCACCTGCACGTCCACCAATGTAATATATGCCATCATATGCCAGCAATGCCCCTCTGCTATGTACATCGGCCAAACTGGACAGTCTCTACGGAAAAGGATAAATGGACACAAATCAGATATTAGGAATGGCAATATACAAAAATCTGTAGGAGAACACTTCAACCTCCGTGGCCACACAATAGCAGATCTTAAGGTGGCCATCCTGCAGCAAAAAAACTTCAGGACCAGACTTCAAAGAGAAACTGCTGAGCTTCAGTTCATCTGCAAATTTGACACCATCAGGATTAAACTAAGACTGTGAATGGCTTGCCAACTACAAAACTAGTTTCTCCTCCCTTGGTTTTCACACCTCAGCTGATAGAAGAGGGCCTGATCCTCCCTGATTGAACTAACCTCGTTATCTCTAGCCTGCTTCTTGCTTGCATATATATACCTGGCCCTGGAAATTTCCACTACCTGCATCCGACGAAGTGGGTATTCACCCACGAAAGCTCATGCTCCAAAACGTCTGTTAGTCTATAAGGTGCCACAGGACTCTTTGCTGCTTTTACAGATCCAGACTAACACGGCTACCCCTCTGATACAATACACAAATAGTTTCATTCAGTGTGACCCGAGTTATGCTATACTTCTGTGTGCATACTTGTCTTAAAACTACTGAAATAATTTGTCTTCTTTAACTCTACTTCCAATCTCTGCCCCCTTCCCAATATTATTTAAATAATATCCACTTTTAGGTTTTATATTACAGTTACTCCCTCACCCTTTCTGAGCCAATATGTTTATTATACATTTTTAAATGAAAAAATGTTCAGTCTGTCAGAAATGTTGAAATCTGATGTGAGTGACATTCTCTAGGGACAAGCTTAGCTTTACTCTATAATGCGAAAAGGAAAGTTAAGGGGGGATGGAAAGAGTTCAAACTAAATTGTGTTCTCATTTGATTACAGAGTTTCATTATAAACTCATAATGAATCAGTCGCTGCAGATAAAAGGTAGGCTACACTTTTTACTGTTCTAGAAGTAGGATGATCTAGTAAGTGTCTTATCCCCTGGAAGTCCCTTTGTCTCCCCTCATTAATTTTATTAATAGACATTTAGCCTTGGTGCTTTGTCCATTTCCCAGTCCTGAGAGAGAATCTTGGAAGTGTCACCTCCCCTTTGCAATGCAGAAATGTTGTAGCTCTCTGGTGACTGAAGACTGCGTACAGTGAACACAATCTTGCTGCTTTCATGTCAGAATTCAGTTTTCATGGATTTGTAGGGGAAAATGGAATAGCTAAGTGTAGCCTGAGTTTCATTATTCTGATTTGAGATGTGAGTTGTCTGCCCTAAGCCAACACATAGGTTGACATGATTGACAGGTTACAATCTGAGTGGATTAGGTCAACTAGGAAGCATATTGGCGAGCCATGAGAACCTTAGAGACAGTACTTGCCTGCACTATAATGCTCTTCCATTCTCATTATTCTACAGTTAAGGCCCTAAGGACCCCTCTGTACTAGAAACTTTTGCCTGTATAGCAAGAGCAGTTGAATGTGATTGGGAGTGAGGGGGTGGCAGAAGAGGGTTAGGAGGTGGCAACACCTTTATACAACAAAAGCCCCGCTGTAGATACAGTGATACTGGCAAACATTTTTTGGCAGTATAATTTATTTTTCTTGCCAAATATTTATTAGATATACTAGCAAAAGCACTGTATGGCTGGTATAAGTTGCATCTATACCAGGAGAGATTGGACAATATTGCTACATTGGCAAAGCTTTCACAAGTACAAACATTCATTGAATGTATCTCATAATAGTTTTTTCCATTAAAGCTTTGGCTTTTGGAATGGTAAGTACATGATAATGGTGGTTTCATTAAAAAAATTTCTAACCTTCATAGCTCTCTAGAACAGCTTGTAAACAGGATCCAGACAAGCTGAAAAACCAGAAGGGAAATAAAAAGCCCTGGTTTATTATTTTGCAAAATCTCATGATACGTTAGGGCTTGACTTACAACTTTAGAATGTTTGGGGGTTGGCACCAATCTTTCACCATGAGGCAACTCTATATGCAGTCCATTAACTTTACTGGTATGCAAGGTCAAAGTTCAGATCCTTTTGGAAAGTTAAATATTTACTACTTTTATGCATCCGTCATGCCAGACGACCAAAGGGATTTGTATCTCCACAACCTATCATAAGAAAAGCCTTAGCAGAGATGATGCATAATCAAATGTTCAACCTAAAATACACTATGCACTTGTGCTATGCTCTGAAGGTCAATACTCACTCTGGCAGATTGCTAGAGGAAGCAAGTTCTGCAGTTAGGAACCATGCCCATAAAAATACCCTGCCACATGTCCTCAACATCGCATATCTCAGATGTCAACGAAAGTACCTTAGCTTACCTCAGTTACTGTGGTGGTTTGTAGGGAAAGAAGCACTTGTGGAAATAGCTGGGTCCCAACGCATGTTTCACT
Organism: Mauremys reevesii; assembly: GCF_016161935.1. Taxonomy (NCBI): domain Eukaryota; kingdom Metazoa; phylum Chordata; order Testudines; family Geoemydidae; genus Mauremys; species Mauremys reevesii. The sequence goes on along the minus strand of NC_052640.1, from coordinate 19,994,483 downwards.
TTATAGATTATTATTTATTTGGTGTATGCAGTTTGGTCAAGTCAAGCCACAGCATTCTTATCAACAATGTTCAAGGAACAAAGACCTCCAGGAAGTTGAGTCATTTTGCAGTCCTCAACAATGTGTATCATGGTTTGTGGCTGCCCACATTGACATAGTGGACTGTCTCTAAAATATCATCGAAATTCTGCTGCAGCACAAATTCCATGTTGGGTACCAAACCGGTTGAGAAGGCTCCATTGCCTTTGAGGTACATCAAACCCAGACTTGACGTTGATTGGAGTATGAGACAATAATTATTTGTCACTTTCTCTAGGGATTATGAAATTTACCACCTCCTCTACTGTAAATCCTTCACCTAGTAAACGTAAACACAGCGGGCATGATGAGGGCAGATGACCATGTGGTGGATTAAACAAGTCTTTAGTTAATGGTAGTTATGGTATATCACACAATTTCTTCATGAGCTTTACTACACTTTCCTCTCTGTGAAAACTGGGTGGAGCAATATTGCAGAGAACCGGTAACCATGGTAGAGGAGAAGATTTAAGTGTGCCTGAAATAATATGCATAGTAGAATTAAGTTGTACGTTGATCATCTTTGTGTGAGACAAGTGAGCCCGTACTGGAGTGAAGTACTCCACTGCTAAGTAACAGAGTGCCAAGGCTGACATGTGTAATGTGTGGGCCTGGGCACCTCATGTTGTTCCGGTCAATTTTCCGAGCAGGTTGATGCGCATTTTGACCTTAGTTGTGGTCTTTGTAAGATGATCTTGATATATGAGAATTCTATCCAACATGACACCTAGATGAATCGGGTGTGAATCATGCTTTATTTGCTGGCCATTGAGAACTATATTCAGCTGTCTGTCCACTTGTGCATGATGTAAGTGGAATAAACTTAACAACAGTCTTACTTCCACTTGGTATCAGGTGCCACTAATGACAATAATTGGCCATAGCCACCATATTTGCATTGAAAACATTTTCAAGTATGTCAAAGGAGTGTGACTGGGTGCCGAGGCATATGTCGCCTGCATAAAAACAAACTTGCGAGAGCCGGTATACAGTAGGTCATTCAAATATAAGTTGAATAATGTTGGAGATAATACTGTTCCTTGCGGGAGGCCATTCTTCTGGTGCCTCCAAATACTTATTCTGTCACCAATATGCACATGGAAATGGTGATTTCTCAAAAACAGAGCCATTGCACATACAAACCAACTTGGCTTAGTTCTGGGCAATTTCACCAAAAGGCCAATGTGCAAACCGTATTGTATGCCGCAATCAGTTCAAGAAAAAATGAACAGTCTTCAGCTGATGTTGGAAGCCATTTTCGATTAATGTTGTAAGTGCCAGCACTTGATCACATGTACCATTACCACAGCAAAAAACAGCTTGCTCTGGTCCCAGCATGCCTTCCACATATGCCTTCTTTGTGAAATCAGACACTCAAGCACCTTAAAACAGATGCTCAGAAGTGAAATTGGTCTGTAGCTTGAAGGCAAGTGTGGATCTTTCCCAGGTTACAGCAAGGAAATGATGTTCCCTTGGCACCAGATTCTAGGCAGTCTTGATTCCCGCAGAAGTCTGTTGAAAAACTGGACAAGCCATTCCTGAGCGTGAGGACCCAGATGTTGTCACAAATTCAGGTGCAATCCATCATATGCAGGAGCTGAACCGGTTTTTAAATCATTCAGCACTTTATTTAATTCCAGACTAGTGAATGGCTCCATCCTACTATCAGCAGGATTACTTCTTAGGAAATGTTGCCATTCGTCATGTACCTGGCATTTGACAACACTGTCAACAGGAGCTTTGGCAACCTTCAACAGATGACTGGCAATCTGGTTTGGAGTAACTGCTGGCCTGCTTTGTGTACATGGGCATTTGAGCCGCACCTTGTCAACGAATTAAACTCCAGAGCTCTTCCAACTTGACCACGTAAAGTCAAGCACCGCTGTCGCTTCCTCTCTGAGTCTAGTGAGTGGCATCCAATGATTCTGTAAAACGGTCTGCAGTCTCCAGATCACCTGACTGCTCAAACTGCATCAGCAAGTCTGCACAATCCTCATTCAAACATGGAATGTATGCTGGTTGGAAGCCATGTGGAATTGTTGCACTTGCAGCTTTAAAAAGGACACAACAGAAACAATGGTTTGTATCTTCCTTGGAGATAGTTATGACACTTCATTCTAAGTACTCTGTAAAGGAGCCCCAATGTGCCTTCCGGAAGTTCCATCTAAGCTTTGGTACACTCCTTATAGTTGGCAGATGGAAGACGCATTCCCATCTGAATAAATGGAGGACAGCATTGGCTATGTGGAAAATCATTAAGTACAGTACACACCAGTGGCTAACGGGTGATTGGCAAATGATGTGACCCAGCACAGGTCTGGGCAGTAGTCCTTATTCCAGCATGTTGAATGGAAGATACCATACTGCTTAGGATCATGGATTGGTGCGAGAGCATTATTTGTTGCCCACTCCAACAGTTGTTCACCGTTTGGGTCTGCAGTTGCATAACCCCACTTGCTGAGATGACTATTAAAGTCGCCAACATACACGTCCGCATGCTTAAGCCTTGGGAGAACATGTGAAGTCCATGTTTCACGCAGTGGCTTATACATTTGTGATTTGAAACCCACTGACTTTAATTGTGTCACGAAAAGGTGATTATTCAACATGGACAACATCTGATATATCACTATGGGTGTACGTGGCTCGACCATGTTTTGCATGAAGACTGTGACAACATTGAAACCAGTAATCTTAAACCAGTGTGCTTCATTCAGCATGATGAGATTTTCTTGTACACAAATGTCAGCTAGAACTTCCTTTGCCAGAAATAAGTTCCTGCTTGGCAGCAAACGGCCCTTCAACATTCATCTGGAGGACTTTAAATGCTGGACCCATGACTAGAAAATCATTGTACTGAACCTTTATAGATTAAAACATGTTGAACTTCATTCAGAAGCAGATGGAAACTGGTATATTTCACTGCATGTTAATATGCTCCTGCTGATTCACACATAAGCAGATAGGATATCTCACATTCTGCCTTCCAAGGTATGCCAGAGTAGTAGATGGAAGTTGTGCGATGAGAGGGGACAAAAGACATGGCTGATCATAGTGAGATCAGCTTTAGTAAAGAAAGGCTGCAGCCTCTAAGTAACTGCAGATAACTGTATGAGCCACCACTACCTAGGTATACAAACGCAGTCAGGAGCCCAGGAGTACCTTGCAATAGCCAACTACTGTGACCAAGGGTGGACAAACTCCACCAATAAGCAGGAGTCAGTTTTCAATGTTCCTAGTTGCTTAACCTTGCCCCAGAGTATCCCTCCCTTTTACAGATCAATCTTCAGTGATTTTATCCAGGTCTTTGTGCTCATATTGTGTTCCATGCTGAGTGCAGAAAACACTCCCACTGGTTAAACCAAGCAGCTGTTCTGGTGCTATAGGAAACCGTTACATTGCAGGTTGCTCTCAGCAATCCTGCATGTAGAGCGCCTTGGCTCTGCAGACTTTAAATAAATAGTTTACCTGTGTTTCCTATTCTTAACTGAGGATAATGTAGCCTCTTCGCTGGTCAGTTCTATGATCATAATGCCCAATTCATCACTTATGCTTCTTTGCAGGTGATAATTTAACTCCCACCTTGTCTGACAAGTTCCTTTCAAGGCAAAGTTCAGCAGGTAAGACAGCTTAAAGATAAATTATTAAATGAAAATATCTAGGCCTAGATATAGAAACAGGAAACAATGTAAAAGTCTGAATCCCTCTAAGATTTGTTTTAAATCTCTCTTCTTAAGGCTCTTGATGATCAGGAGTCCTAGTATTCCTGTTTTTCACTTGCTTGCACACACATTTATAATCCCTTTTACATTATGACTGAGTTGCTAAGCCTAAATTTGGGCTGCTTCTAATTTATGGTTGTTAGTGCTAACATAGTAAAATAGGATTTCTTGACATTAAGTGTTAAAAGATTAAAATAAGCTAAACTACAATGAAGCTGTTCAGTTGCTCACAAAATAAAGCCGTAAGAGAGCATGGAATACTCTGAACTGCTGTGGAGATCAGGTTATTTAAAGCTTGTATCTGCAAGCTGTTAGGTCTCTGGCCTGTGATACGTGCACACACATGCCCCCTCCCTTCTTCCCTCTCCCCTTCATATTTTGTTTAACAGCTGCTGCAGGCTCTAAGTATTCAGTGACAAACAGGCAGCAGATGGACCATCCCAAAAAGCAAAAACTGAATACAGAAGAACAGGTGGTCAATGTGGTACAAGGGGAACAAGAGCCTCCCTGTCCAAAGGTGGAGAAGCCACAAGAGGAGGTTCTTTCTAGGTATGAGAAAGCTATTAGCAGACACCAATTGTAGGCAGCTCATTTGAGGTTTCTGGGTTGTAAGTTTGTGTTCTTTTTTGAGTCTTTGACTATGTGGATCCCACGGATGGTGCACATGCACCTGCATATCTTAGAAATATAAGTAATGTCAAATACAAATTTAGGAGGGTTAGGAATAAATTACAGTGAGCAACTGATTCTAGCAGTGGTACTTAGGAAGCTCTTGGGGGATAAAGTCTTCAATTTAGTTGGCATTGTGTATTGTAGTGGGCATAGACAGAAGTGCTAATTAATTCAAAGGAAAAACTCAGGTGTAAATACTGCTGTGCACCACTCTGGACAGGGGACACAAAGTCGTAGTTTAGCTACAGCGAAGGATGTGATCCTGTAGAGTTAAGACTCCTGGCCCTGCCATGTTCCCTTCATTCCACTTGTGAAATAAGTATAATTGTAGAATCTCAGGGTTGGAAGGGATCTCAGGTCATCTAGTCCAACCTCCTGCTCAAAGCAGGGCCAATCCCCAGAAAGATTTTTTTACCCCAGTTCCCTAAATGGCCCCCTCAAGGATGGAGCTCACAACCTTGGGTTTAGCAGGCCAATGCTCAAACCACTGAGCTATCCCTCCCCCTCCATCCCTACCTAATACCTCACTCTTGAGAGTCTTAATAAATGTTTGACACGTTTTGGTGAGGTAAATACAATAAATATTTACACATTTAATCCATTTCCCATGTGTTTTATTCCTTAATTGTGATCAATTTTCTAGAGAGGACAGAGAAGTCTCTGATAAAATTACATCTCGAGTACTTTCACTGCCATGCCAGATTAAATCTGAGCAAGCTCAGGTACCACCAGCCTCCTCCAACCCTTTCCTGGTGAGTGTCCTCCCCTCCCACATCCGGAAACCACCTACCCTGGAAGAGTGTGAGATTGTCATTCACCAGCTATGGAACATCAACCACATGCAAGCACAAGAGGTGAGGCTGTTGCCTCCAGCTCAGTCTGTTTTATTCACAGCTTTTAAAATACATTTGTGGTGATACAGGAACTAGATTTTCAGAGGCAAGCAGAAAGGTTATTTTCCCCTCTCTGTCCTTCAGCTGATGTATTTGAAATCATATCTGGAGGACATCCACAAGAACAAAAGGATTCCTGAAGACTATCTGCTAGCCAGCCAGATTGGGTAAGCTGTTGTGAGTTATGGTTTAAGGCTAGGGTGTTAGATTCTAGCAGAGTTCGCTAGTTCTCTTTCTGCTTTGTATTGGTGTGAATTTGTAGAATAGAGCCCATATACAAGGTGCCTAGATAGAGGCCATTAGCGAGCTTTGACTTTGTATGGCTTCCTTCCTTAAATCACAAGGGAAAGTTATCTTTGAGCTACCTCTACGCCTCTCAAACTTTGCAGAACCCAATGACTTGTTTGACTAAAACATGTCTTCCAGAAAGGCATCAACACATGGAGAATCCACCACTTCCCTTGGTAGCTGATTCCAATGGTTAATCATTCTGTTACAAAATGTGTCTGAGTTCAGCGTTTAGCCCTTGGTTCTTATTATGCCTTTCTCTGCTAAATTAAAGAGCCCTTTAGTACCTGGTATTTTTCCTGTGTGAAGGTATTTACACACTGTAATCAAGTCACTTCAGCCTTTTTGAGAAGCTAAACAGCTATCTCACATTTTCTCCAGCTCTCTAATCATTTTTGTGGCTCCTTCCTGCACTCCCCTCCAATTTCATGGACACCGGAACTATACCAGTATGTCTCATCAATGCCATTTACAGAGGCATTCCTACTTACTGCTCCCATTTATATATCCAAAGATTGCACTGGGACCCCATGTTGAAAATCCTTTTCAGAGCAATTGCTTTCTAGGATACAATCCCCATAGGTATGGCTTACATTCTTTGTTCCTAGATGTATAACCATGCATTTGGCTGTGTTAAGGTGCATTTTGATTGAATGGGCCCAGCTTATCACATGAGCTGGGTCACTCTGTATGACTGCCCTGTCCAGATGCTGTGGTGCAGCTTCTCCTATTCTCTATGTTCACATACAAGATTTATTACATTATTTTCAAATCCAACTTACACAGGGCCAGCACAATCCATCCATGCTCTGCTATTATGCTACAGAGTGAAGTAGCCAATGTATCATATCTGCAATTATTTTTTGATTTAGGAATCAAGAAGTTTCACGATTACCCAAAATGCTAAAAGGTACCTCTAAGAAATGGTAAGTACTTTTACTTTCTTTAAAGATTAAGACACTTCATGAAAAAGCCATGCTAGTTACACCTATAATGTAATCAGCTGTTGAGTCAAGCATGTGATGCCTTTAGCAATTAAGTATTACATCATGAAGTTAAAAACAAGCTTATTATTGGGTCCGTCCCCCCCAATCTTTCACCTTCAACAACATCATCAGCCACAAGATGTTCCCCACTTCTTAAGGTCATGATTGCCTAAAGATCAATCCATACGCCCTGCTCAGGAGATAATCAGATTTCAGAAGAGGTCACTACAGCTATCTGGCTTATTTTCAGTGCCCTACTATAGCTACAGAGGAAGCTGCACAAAGTGTTTTAATCACTAATTCTTTGAGGGTTGCTTTTGCATGTCCACACTACCAGCCCCCTTTTCACAGAGTTCTACACCCAGGACTCAGGCAATAGGAATTGTATTGCCTCCTGTGGCTTCTTTGTCCAACATCTGATGCTGATATAGTCCCAAGGGACACTCACTTTTCTCCGAGGATCACAGAGCTCAGCAACATCCTGTAGTCAGAGGCAATAAAAAGTTCTCTCAAGGAGGCAGGACATTAAAGTGTGGTTACACTGTGCAAAATAGCAAGTCATCATCTTCACTCAGACCTTCCTTTTGTATTTTCAGAGTCGTATGCTAATAACATTTTACTCCCATTAGCTGTGTTGACTCTGCAGTGCTGAAGGAAGAATGGATTAAGATTCTTTTCTGGCTCCCACCTCAGAATTATTTGCTAAGATATGAATGAAAGGCCAAGTTCTACCCGTAATGAGATTACACACACGTAACTTTTCCATTGCCACTGAGGAATCGGTCACATGGCAATTTGAATTTTAGATTGCAATGGGATTTAAAAGCAGTATTCTATTATTTAAGGATTGCATGAAAGGGAAATAGGAAAGCAATACTTTGATCTTACCCAGTCATTTGAACAAGAAAAGACAAATCACTGGGTTAGACTATGATTATTGCCATCTTCAAAGTACACAGAAACAAGTCATACAAGCCCTTTTATGAAGACAATAGCTCAGCCCAGGACTCATCCCATGCATGGGCTTTCTCCATTCCAAGATGCTGTCAAGATAACAGAGCCAATTAACAAAGTTCCCCACCTGTGAGATAATAGGAGGAATAAAGATTCTAAACTCTCCACCCTTAATACATCTTTTCATGCAGATGCTGCAAGCACTATTTAAAAAACACAGGTGACAGATACAGCGATGTCCCTTTAAAAGTTGAAGTGAACAGCGTTTAAGGTTTTTCTGCAAGTTAAACTGTAGGATCTCACTTCTTTTATTAAACAGGGAAGTTGTGTGTGTGTGGTGGGGGGGGTTGTACTGAAAAAAAATCAGGTCCCTCCTTTAGCTGCTGATTAGACCCCTGAAGACAGGACTAGTCTCTCCTATAACACGTGATGTCAGCTAGTCAAAGCAAAGGAAGAAACCCAGCTTCATGCACTCAGTGTTACAGGAAAACAGAATCCTGAACTTGGACTTTCAAGCCATTCACACTTAAAATAATCTCTCACACATAGCACTTTTCATCTGTGGATCTCAAAGCGTTTTACAAAGGTCAGTATCAATACCTTCATTTTACAGATGGGGAAATATGTCTAGCAGAAATGCCTCCTAATGGTGACAGGCGTACTCACTAGCAGAAAGGCCCCATACACACTCCCATCCCATGAAACTGTACTGAAAGCCGTCTCTTTTCCTCACTTTACTAGAAAAACAATGTAAGCAGCACTCTGAAGGCTAGGGAGAGTTCTTACTACAGAAATTTAAATCAGTGGGACAGAGCACTGCAGAGGGTAGTCCATCCACAATGTAGAATCACTGAGGTGACTAATGTGGAGGGTGACCCTAATCCAGTAGACCTTGGTAAAGAGAAAGTGATTTAAAATGATCACATTACCAATCATTCCTCTCTCCAACTCTTATCTCCAGTTTGATTTTAACTCCACTGCCAGCTGCTGAAAGGGCAGTTCTGCCAGCACTGAAGCAAACACTGGGAAACAGTTTTGCTGAGAGACAGAAGAGAACTCAAGCTATTCAAAGAAGCCGTCTTCGTCGCACTGTGCTTTAGTCTGGTTGTTCAGCAACTGCATTCCAGATCTCTTCTCCTTAAAAGTGTTCCAGTAGCTACAGCACTCCCAGGATATGTTTGAGTTTACATTGTAGTTTCAACATAGATTGGTTTGCTGCTATTATCTCCCCACTTCAAGTAAAATTTAGTTATGAAATCACCGTGTCTTCTATTCAGGAACAAAGAGTTTATGCTTCTATTGTTGCAGTTTAGCCTCATTCCTTCAATGATTTCCATGGGTACCACTCCCCTTATTCCTTCAGGATGTTTATTTTGTGAGTTAACTTAATGATGAAAGCCTGTAAGAGATTACTGTTTGGGAAATTGGATGCTTATCACTTTTAAGCACGTCAATGCAGTATCCCACAAACTTCTTTAGTTTGGCAGAGATTATTTTAAAACAGCATAGATTTATTGTCATGCAGGTGTGGGCTGCACAGTTTTACAGATAACACTAGATTACTGCTAATCCAATAGTGGAAAGGCTGGAAGCCACATGCTACATCATGTTACCTGGCAAGACAAGATTTCACAGCTCTGCAAAGCTGTTAGATGGGAACTGAGCTGAATTTACAGGAGTCTTATCAGAATTTTTTTTTTGATGTGGGTATAGGACCCACTGATCAGCAGCAAAGTTGAAACTATGGAGGGAATCAGCTATTCCTCTGCTCTAGACTGCACACTTTTTACTCAGAATCTATAACATTCCATTGTTTCATCTTTGCTATGGGCTAGTTTCCATTCAACTCATGGCAACATAGTGGGTTAACTGCTCTGAAAACAAATATGTATAGCAAGTATGCAAGATTCCCTATACCAGGCTGCTGCTATGCATCACAACCTTATCCCCAATGGAGCAGACCTACGATTGTCACCACAGCGACAGGCTCCTTAAAAATATCTAAAAATGAGTGTGTGTGTTCATTCAATTCTTGTCTTCTCACCTGACTGTGCAACAGGGAAACAAACAGATGTTGGCTTTTATGATATGAACATCTGTCCACTAACCCATTTTACAAAAGCACCTGGACACCCATCTCATGGTAGTAAGTTAATGATCTTGGCTAGATCTAAATTAAAAATCTTTCACCTCTATGACATTTCCCTTAGCAATCTTCTGAACCTCTCCTCCAGCTGATGGTGAACTTGGCTGCTATTCTGCAGCACGGGACAACTGATGCAGTGCCATACATGATTCTTCCTCCCTCACTTCTGGGTGCAGAGATTTCAGCTCCCAATAAGACACATGAAGTAGGCACCAGCCTTTGGTCACTGCAAAGCTGTTGTCCAAGGACTAACATTGGAATGACAGTAGGTTAGTTTCAAACACAGGAATAATAATAAATTTATTACGATAAAACAAACATAATGCATTAGTTCATGTACAAAATATTGATACCACTCGGCTGCCTCAATCAGTGCTTACTAAGTACCCACATTTTAAAACATCCTAAAACTGATGACACCACACAGATTTACAGAGGTCACAGCAATTTCTTGACACCACTGTAAGAGTCCAGCTACTTGTCAGGGACTGTTGCACAATACTGGGGGATGGAGCAGGGTGTGATGGAAATACTTGAGACTTGGAAATTCCCTTACACACAGGAACTGAGAGTGAATGAACTACAAAGATAGGGCAAACTGAAATGTAATCACATTGTGTATGGAACCAGTTACTTATGGCAAGTGGCTCTATTTGCACTGCCTCACAACACAGTAGCTGCCATCTGTCTTGTGATCCTAATTGAGATGACCAGTAATACTTTTACAGTTGGGTGTCCTTCAGTGCCCAAGGCACATAAGGTCAATTGTCAGCCTTAGACCTGAGCTGTGTTCAGTTTTTTTAAACAAAGATGCGAGTGGGATATGCAAACACTTCCCATGAGTTGCATCACTCCCCAGGGAAGCCAACACCCAAGAGAAATGCCAGGTAAGATGCAATTCCCCTGGTAAGTATAAATGCAGATAAGTAGCTGCAGCCTGCTGGATTCATTTACAGTGCTGCTATGAGTCAATCAATTGATTTTCCCTGCACACACACTTGGAGCTCACAGGGAAATCAGTCAGCATGCACACTGAATACCCCTCCTTCAGATCATCCGACTTTCTAAGAGTGAGAAATGCATGGTCCGTGCTAACCAAAAACTGTTTATACAAAGTAGTGTTTAAAATAAGCTATAAAAATTTTCCTATGGTTGGTTTTCCTCCTAAACATAATTATTCAGATTAATCTGACGCATTAGGGATGCCCTAAAAAGGCCCCGATTTCTCCCCTTTCTTCAAATTAAATTACCAGACTCCTGCAACCATAGGGAAGTTTGTGAGCACATTCTAGCTGCAGCTAATTTATTCTTGGGGCAATATCAAGTCACACAACATACAGAGTGTGAGGAATACTGGCATCAGGCAAAGTCTGAAGCAAATTAGGACATTCTTCCCTCTCCTTTCTATACCAATCAGACTCCCTGATGGAAGTCTACAAATAATTTCTTCTCTAAGAAGACAATAAAAGCCCCTCCTAATACATCAGTCTCAAGAACCATATATACATGTTCTGTATATGTGAAAATGCTGGCAAAGTCCACAAAGGCAGAAGATAAAAGCATGAAATCTAACTCTAACACCAGGTTCCCTATTGAACCTGGCACCTAGAAACAAAACAGTATAAGGCTTTTTCTTCTGAAGTTCCCTCCCAAAATGCCTGTGATTCTTCCAGTGGCCATGGGAGAGGCCAGCTGTCGAGACCCAATTTCTTTGCTTCATGATTTCACAAGGGGAGGAAGTTATGCAGCAGAGAGGCAGGCTTGACGGATACTTTGTGCCCAGGTGTTTAAGAGTGCTGTGACTGAATGCTTGTCTGGAAGTTGCAGCAATTTTGATGTCATGTACTGATACACTGACTGCAAGAAGGGATTGGCTGCTGGAAAAGAAAAAAGACAGCCCAGATAAACACAGTTGCACAACAACTGATCCCCCACTTTTTGATCCCCCACTTTTTAAAGTGATGCCATCCTATTGTCCCCATACCATATTGTCGAGAATTGTCTATCCACAGAGGGCTCTGATCTGGATAGTCAGCTGGAACACTGAGCTGTAGTGGCGGGACATTTGGAAGGTTCTTGTCATCTAGAATTCAAACACATTTACTTTAACAAAAGATATTTTCCATCAGGGTATCAAAGTATGTCTTGTGTGGTGTTTTCCCTATGTCTATACATTATATAGTGGAATAGACAGGGAGGGACTAGATCTAATCTTGAATGGAACCAAGGCTATGAGTCTTCATTTCTGAAAAGCTCACTTTAAAAATGGCCTCTGCTTGCTGGAAGTGCAACCTGGACCTCCCAGCTCCACAACACACCCCACGCATCTCACCAGTCTCAGTCTTTCATGAAGTGTACTTCATTTGAGTTTGGTTTCCTAAATACGATATGTCTAGGCACTGTTCCTACTACACACGTAAGCCAGGACCAGAGCATTCCCATGTTTTGTCTGGTACACACTAAAATGAACCCACTTTACCTTTTTCTGTCCAAAGGCAAAAAAAGTTCACGGGAAGGTATACTCCATTCTTGCTTGGTTGAGAGAGAAGGGCAAAGACTTACACACACCACCAGCTGTGACAACTGCTGGTGCAGCTGGGAAAGACATTTTCAATACAATTAGACTGATCCAGTCCCTCTATGTCCCAATACCATGTTTTAGGGTGCTGAAAACTTTTCTCCTGAGTACACCAGGCATTAAACCATTTTCTAACACCAGTGGAGCTTGAGACAAGGGTGAGGAATTATCAGCAGCAAACTGCACCCATCAGTGCAAGAGGCAGGATTTTTCATCTGTGGAGAGTCAATCTAACAAGATCCAGTTGTACAGTTAAATACTGTACTGTTTCACTCTTGGGATTCTTCCAGTGGCAACAATTACCGACAAGTCCAATTTATTTCTCACATCCCAAATAGCAAGTTTCTTTAAATACAAGGAAAGAGAAACGTAGATATGTTTATAAATAGACCACTTCATACTATCAGGAATTCAGATTACCTGGAGAGTTTGCTTGGATCCCAATTTAGGGAACCAATTAAATGCACACATGGAGCAACAAAAAACGCTAATATTTCAGTTTAAAAAAAGCAGCATTTTATTCAAAGACTAGCCTAAAATACTGCCTTCTTTTAGTGTCAACACCAGGATACTGGGGATGGGGGGGAGGGGCAGAACACACAGAATAATTTAGCTTTAGAAAGATCATTTCTTCACTTTCTATAGAAGCTGTAAGTGGATTAAATATCTAGCTACTTGATTTGGGGTACATCCTGAGGCTGCTCCTGAACCAAGCTCTGCAGGATAGCACATTATGCATTACCACAACTCTGGCGAGCTAAAGAAAAACCATGATGAAATTATAGGCTGGCAAGATTTACAGCTGTATATATTCACAGGGGAAAATAAATCAACCCCTCTTGAAAACAGTCTTCATTTCTTCTTAGCTTACCTAGCTTGCATATGAGGTGGACTGTGCCATTATTACTGCAATGGGAGGGATCCAGATTCACCAGGAATTTAGGATTTAATCTTGCGACTTCCCCTTGTAATACATTTGGTATGGTCTGCCTTTCATCCTCTTCGTATTTACGCTTTCGAGGGGAAGCCATCTGGGCCCTGCGTAAAATACATCCACAAAAGGACTCAGAGTGGGCACCATGTTATGCCAAGGCCACGTTTTTCAAACTAAGTTGATTTCTCAAGTACTTTACAAATGACAAGGAAGCACGCATATATCCATCACCCCAGCCCATCCTTCCAACATTTCAACCAAATGATTAATTTCTCTTAAGTAGTCAGACAGCAGGGCAATGATACATACGTGATTGGAGGGCCATGTATCGCAGTCATAGCTGGCACAAAGGTACGGTAGAGGGAATGGTTGAAGACTGGTGAACGAATGTTTGCCAAGACAGCATCCAAAAGTGGCTGGCACAAGTACTGCTGTTTGGTAGGGGGCACTGGTGGAGGTGGAGGCGTGGGCTAAAGCACAAAGAAACACATCTTATTTTATGTGCTATCAGTCACAAATAGTCCTTACGAGACACCTTGTTATATTATTAATTATGCAAACTTTCACTACAGTATTTCTAATACATCTAAGAATCCCTTGCATTCCTCTAACCTCTGTTTTGTGCTACTCTAGAAACACTTCCTGAGTATCCCTGCGTATTCTAGCAGGGAAGTAAATCCAAATGAACTGTGAATTGGAAATAGATTGGTTAAACTGCATTAAACCACTACATGGGTACACTCATTCAGAATTAAACTTTGAAAGTGAATGAAGCTAAATGAAATTAAGACCACTTAAATTCTGAACAAGAGTGTCCATACAGGGGTTTAATGCAGTTTAACTGATCTATTTTTGCATTCACACCTTTAAGTAATTGGGATTAATTTTTCTGACTATCCCCATGTAGACAAACCCATAGTAAAGAAAATCGACACTGTCAGAATCTTTCATGTAGAAATCCTGTCTTGGTGACATCTGCTAAAGACAAGAACAAGGATCATTCCTAGGTGCCTGTACAAGGCACGAATACCTGACAGTTCAGTAAGCAGAATAATTTTTAAGAGGTGTGCACAAGGACACGCCTGCTGAACGGCCCAGTGTTTAACCAGTTTTCTGTTTACTTGCTCAGTCCAGCACTGTGAACACAAAGAGATGGGAAAATTCTGCCAAACTGGTGCCCTCTGTGGAATTCACTGCCAGCCTAACTCTCCAGTAAGATGAAAAGTAAACCCCATTGCTTACCACAGCCATGTCATTCTTGAGCTTCTCCAGAGCAATTTCACATTTCTGTAGAGTCTTCAGAGGGCATCTGAAAAGGAAGAGGAAAGAGTTAGCACAATTTGCTCTGCTGTCCAAGATGAGGATTTTGGGATATCTGAGCCTCCCATCCACATTATTTCAGTGCTGATATGCTTGGGTGCTGTTCAAAACAGGAACTATAGCTCTGCCTCAGGGAGCTTAAATTCTAAGTTAGATCACATGATTCAAACTTAACATTCTGGCAAATAAAGGTCCAATCACAAAGTGCTTAGATTTTTAAATAACTTATTTGGATCCTTGAATGGCTTTGCTGAAGGGCATATTAAGGAGGAACTTTAATGGAGAAGGAAAGAATGAATACTACAATGTCTCAGTGAAATGGAGCTGATTATTTTCAGCAAAATAAAAGTTAACGCAGGTGGATTTCTCCAATCATTTTGATTAGCTCAAATAGACTATTACAGCAAAGAACACACACCTGACTTATCAGTTTACTGAATGGCTTTCTATGAAACTGTGCACAAAAGATCCCATAGTGCATCTTAGGCAGGGTGGATAAAAATCAATGATTTTTTAAAAAAAAACAAAAAAATCAGATTGGTTTTATATAAATCAGATTTTTTTGATAAAATGCTTTTTGAGGAAAAAGCCTATCTAAAGATAGTTTTAATTAAGATATATATTATAGCTCAAAGAGATCTCATCATGGAATAGGGATTATAAATTCTAATTCTATAGTATGAGACAATATATTCAGGTAATGTTTAAGAAAAGTTTCATAAATGACTTCCAACAGTTCATGGATTAGGGACCCAATCTTATGGGGTTCCACAGGCTTCGGTACAGATTATTTAGGTTAATCCTTCTAGCTACCCAATGGGACTCAGTGCTCAGTTTAGAAGATACCAGAGATGCTTAGTTTTGCAGTTCTCAAACTGTGGATTTGAGTCTCCAGAGGTAACATGCTTGTTAACAATGTGTAAAAAAAAAAGTTTTTAAATAAATATATAGAGGTGAGAAATAACAGACCTCAAGTCTATTGTCCCTCTGCAAATTTGTGTACACAGAGTCAATCCCCTACCTCTCTCTAAAAGTGCAAAGTTTCAAAAAGTTCAATGAATAGAAGGTTGTTGGGGCAGAATAGATCTAGACAAGGAGATAAATGTGAGAAATGAGGGACATATGCTTGTTTTGTTAAAATATTATATGTTCGCTGTTGAAGAAAAAAATCCTGAATATGTTGTTGTTTGTTTTAGTTAAATAAAACAATTTAAATGTCTGTCTGATGATGTTCTCCTCCCAACACAGCACGGCAAAAAAATCCTCCAAATATTAATGATTAACCTGTTGAACTGGAGATATTTATGAAGTCATTGGGAGGTGAACTATCTGCTTCAATTACCTCTGGTAAATGAAATAACCAACCAACCATTCATTTTCTGATATAGCTGTAAAAACTAATCTGAAAAGTTTTCAAAATAAATCACTGTTTAAAAATGTATAGTGTGTACCTTCTAAAAATGAAATACACCTCTACCTCCATATAATTCTGTCCTTGGAGCCAAAAAATCTTACCGCGTTATAGGTGAAACCGTGTTATATTGAACTTGCTTTGATCCATGGGAATGCGACGCCTCCCCCCCCCGAGCACTGCTTTACCGTGTTATATCCAAATTTGTGTTATATCAGGTGGCGTTATATTGAAGTAGTGGTGTATATATCGATCTATCTCCGAGTTGTGAAGAATATGTATTAAAATTATAACCACCAACAAGAATGCACTTTTATGTAGAAATCCATGATTAAATCGAGTCTTCTTGACTAATGATTTAAATCAAATCCACCCTGGTCTTAGAGGACATCACATTGTAAAATCTTTTGGCAGGATTTTGCATAGCTTCCGAGGTAGAAAGTTGCAACACAGAATTTAGAATGAATCAGCAAAGAAGGGTTCTGAAATTTAAATCCCTCGCCCACCATTTCTCAAATAAAAGAAAGTCAGTGATACAACAACACTGAGGATCTGCAAAAACAAGGAAATTCAGATTAGAGTTAAGAACTGTCTAGATACAACATGTTGACGCAGGATGGTAGACTAATGTCTGGGACACCATTACTCATCTGGGACTCCATGGTAGCCTATGTATTCTCTCGTATTCCTGAGAGTGGGTTTGGGAGGAAGAGAGTTCATTGGGCAGGTGCTGGCACAAGCTAAACAGAAAAGGAAGTTACCGTTTTGAAGGATCAGTCAGGATATCCAAGAGGCTCTTCATCTTACTCAGGTCCTTCTTCCTATCTGAAATAAAATGAAAAGGACTAGTGAGCAATGCACTCGCTGCAGCCAGAGCTTCCAGCTCTGCAATCATTAACACGGAAAAAGGAGGTTGGGGAAACTGAAAACATGACCCATCTAAGGAGAAAGTAGTAAAGACCTGTGATTCTCCATCTTTTCATAAGGAAGTCTGTATCCATAAAAGTTTAGATATGGTAAAGAAAAAGAGAGGTCCTGAAAGGAAGGGATTTGGAGATGAAAATGTTTCCATGCTTCAGAGTTAAGTCTTTGCAACCATGAGCAAGGAAAACAACAGACATAGGCTTAGTCTGCCAGAACCCCTAAAAGAGCAGTACACAGCTGTCTCCACCAAAGACTGACAGGGAGAACTGTCCGGTAAAATACAAGAGACCACACCTTCATTTTTATCAATCTTATTGATCATCCTCCGAAGTGGCTCGATGTACTTTGACAGCTGTTTGAGTTTCTCCAGGTACTGCTGCTCTTCAGACTGGCTGGAGCTTGCTGGACTCATGACGGAGTTTGGATTTCCTGCACCAGGCAAAAAGGTGAAAATTATACATCGTATGTCAGAAGGGGTCAGAAAAAGCAAGATATTGGCTTATGAACTGTTGCTAGCGATTTCCAGCTGCATGAAACCCCAGAGCCATTTCTGTTTTGTCAGAAAGTTATGAAAACTCTCATGTAATTCAATGACAAAAAAAAAAAGAGATCAGACAATTCCAAAACTAGAATATTCTCCTTGCTGCACATGGCAAGTCCACCACTGAACTACTACTCACTAGTAGAGCTCCATAGAGCCAAGGGCATAATTGTGCAACGTCAGATTTCTCTGTGTATGTTTTAGTTACTAAGATGCATCACTGGATCATGCTCCGCAGTACAGTTCTTACTGATGACAATATGAGTTACCTGGAGTGTTTAAAGGACCTGGAGATGGGACACTAAAGTTCTGAGGTGTTCGTGCAGCTGCTGGGCTCTGGGATGGTTGAGGAGATGGACTGGGGAGGAAGCTGCTGGGAGATGGGGCTGGGCCGGAGCTGAAGAATGGAAATGAAAGTCAATTCAGTGCTTAATATGAAGACAAAGTGGCCTGTAAGAAGCTAGCAGACAAAATGGTTAGTCTGAGCGGGTATGTTTTACTGAGTGCTGCTGCAGCATTCTGCCCCCAGCTGCACTGGAGTGGGATTTACAAAAGTGCTCGGCATTGACTTGCTCTGCTCCCAGTGAAATTCATGGTAAAAATCTCATTGATTTCAATGGGAGCAAGGTTAGGCTAATGCTGAACGCTTTTGAAAATCCCACCCGTATATCACTGTACCACCCATAGGCCCCAATCAGAATCAGGGCCCACTGTGCTGCTAGGTGCAGCACAAACAGGTCTCTTCCCCAAAAAATTTACAATCTAAGACTGACCCAGTTTTTTGTCAGTTTCACCACCACTCTTGCACAGTAAAGATCCAGAATCCCTGCCAGAAAGGTTTGATTACAGCATTCAGTAAAGATTCCAAAGCTAACACCACTGAATTTTGACTTAGTGGGATAGACTCACTCTAGCAAGACTGAATTTTGTTAGCAGGTCTTTAGTAACTCCAGAGGTCTCTGAATAACTCCTCCATCAACACAGGAGCATGATGGGGCCTTTTTCTGCAGACCAAACAGAAGCCTTGTATTTAGGGGCCATTCCCTTCTGCTTCTGACATCCCATCCAATCCTTTAACTCCCACCTTCCATTAAGCCACAATAGTCAGGGGAGTATCTGTATGTGGCTACACACAGAGTAGCCTCAGAGAAGGTGAATGGGGAGGGGATAGCAATGTAAGCATGACTCCTCCAGGCTCCTATGACATGACAGCCCAAGAGCTGTGCTACTGAAGGTCCCAATCCCTGCAATGTCAGCATCAGGGCATCACTAGGGTTGGACTCCCCACTAGAAAGTGCACCAAGGCAAGCACCTATGACAACTCTGCAGCTGCCACTCACCTCTGGTGGTCACATTCTGGCTCACCTGACATTTGAGTTTGGCTGAGAAGTTGGCTGCCCTGGTTGAGGTGATGGCTGTGGCTGAGGAGGTGGTGGCATTGACTGGGGTGTCTGCGCTTGCTGGACAGGTGAAGGAGACGACATCATGGTAATGCTGCTCTGGCTGACCTGAAATGGGAAAGAAGACATTCACCAGCTGATAATGGGAACTTATCTCAAAAGGCTTTGGCTATGGTGAGAAGAGCATCCTCTGGACTCTATAAGAAACAGAAAAGTGTTAGTTTCCTAAACTCCTCCATAAAGAGCGCACTGCCAGCACCTCCCATTTCTTTCTTGGGGTACCCAGGGGAATGTTTCACACCAAGATTTAACTAACAGTTAAAACTCCAAAACACGTGCATTATTTTGGAGTCAGATATTGAGTTCCTCCTCCTTAGATTAAAATAGCAAGAGTTTCTTCTGAACTATTGTTTCTTTTATTATAACTATAGTAAACAAGGTCATGGAGGACTGGCTTGAGAATTTATGACCACAATAGAAAAACCCATCCTTATTTTTGCTTTCAATCTATATTCAAACCCTTTTCTTATTTTTTGGCTATTGCATACAAATCAGTTTTCTTTAGGAGGAGGGGGAAAGGAAAGGACAATGTATGGAAAGTGAAACATAAGACTCTTGATATTCAAATTTGAAAGTCTGGAGGAGCCAGAAAAGTTTTTAAGTGGTTGGGATGGGCAAAGGGGAGGTTATTTTGGTTTTACAGATAGGATGGGGTTGCATAAACCCAAAGGACAGAAGGCTCAAGCTGGGGAGAGTCTTCTAAGAAGCCCCAATGACTTCAAATCTACAACCCTTGGCAGGAGAAATTCTGTGTACAATAAAGTTTATTCTTCAACTTGTAATCATAAAGTGATGAAATTAAAGGATGCGGATTGAAATAAATCAATTTATTCCTATAATCTTGTGGTGTTAACTCAGATAAACAATGATAATTTGAGCTAGTCTACAAGACAGATCATCATGTCATCACAGTATCCCATGAATTTACCATGAGTCTTCTAATGGGATCTTGATAATCAGCCAACTCAATTTCTACCATGTGGAAAGCAAAGAGTACAAAAATTCCATTCCAAACACTTCAGGTGCTCTGTAGATTCGCTCCTTTCCCTCACTAATTCAGAGCCAGCCCACTATTGTCACAGACCATACTGAATGCAGCAAACACAGGAAGCATGGCATGATCTACTGTATGCACCCAGAGGGTCAAGGTACACCACATCTTAAGGGTACAGAAAGAGTTTAAGTTTTACTAACTGGCTGTTCTCTCACATCCTCTTCTACCTCTTACACTGCTTACAATGAGCCGAATGTGAAGGTTACTATAATCCTACATGTGGTGTTCCAGTGAGCCGGATTTTAGTGAAGTGCCTCCCTCAGCCAGCACACAGGGCACAGCAAAATAACAGGAAAAAGACAAGAGCAAAACTGAAGGGACGGAGACTCTAGGCAAGAAAAAGTAATGAGCCCAAATGATCTAGCTAGATGGAAATCCAGGGCCTCTCTGAGCCAAAACAGCCACTCTACTAGTTGATCAACCACTAAGGTACAGCTTAAGTTCATGGCAATGCAATATGTTATGGTCTCATTTCTACTTTAAGTAACACCATTCCTTTCCCACCCACTCCCCCATGACTTTAATCAGGGCTGGCTCTAGGCACCAGCAAACCAAGCACGTGCTTGGGGCGGCAGAATTCCAGGGGCAGCACTCCGGCGTTTTTTGGCGCTTCGACAGTTGAGGAGCTCTCGGGGTTTGTGTTTTTTTTTGTGCTTGGGGCAGCAAAAAACCTAGAGCCAGCCCTGCTTTAATACATGGTTTCAAGGCTTCTCTTTCCAGATGCTTTGAGGTAGCACAGTTACCTCCCTTTTCTCCATAATACGCAATGAGGCTGTGCTCACTGGTTTTCATGGGAGGGGAATATTTGCCAGTCTCTCTCTTTCTAGCAGCTGAAGAATGATGCTTGGAATTAAATGGCATAATTCTGCCTCCCATGGAACTTTTGTGCCCCGAGAGCTCAAGCGAAGGAAGAAGAAAAACATTTCACAGAGGGTTCCCCCTGCTTTCACTCCCAGTCTGCCCCAACGCACAGGTCCTCTCTTCTTGGCAAGTATCCCTTCAGAGCACATCAAATAGTGTGAGCTGTTGAAGAGCAAAGGACTGCATCTGCAGTGCTCCTAGCTCAGGACCAGACCCTCATCTCCAGTGTATGGGATCCTTCTCTTTAAAAGATTGTATGCACCTGTATAGTGCCCCTGCTACACAATGGCAAATGGAATTAATGCTTAGATCCTGTTTCCTTTCACAGCACTACCCGTTCCCACAAGGTATGAGCACACACAGAGCACTTTCCCTCCTTTCAAACCAGCCTGCAACCCCTGTTGGAGTCAAGTGAGGAGGCTGCAGTATGGTGCTTGACACTCAGTGTGGTTATGACATTTTCATATATTCCAAGGCCATCTTCTAGTCTGGCCTCCTGTATAAAAAGTTCCTGCCTCCTCTCTGGCAGCAATCCCTCTGCTATGAGTACAGTGCTTTAGGAGATGCAGGTCAGGCCTGTGCTGAGCACTGACCTCTTCAGTCCATCCCCACCAAAGCTTTAGTTATCAACCTACTTCCTTTCCCAAGGCTGCTTTGGTGCTTCAGGTATCTTCCCTTACCAGAGGCCATCTTACACATTTGTAATCTTCTGACTCCTACACTGCACTGTTCCCAGGGAGTAGGATTACATTATACAATGAACAAAACCTCCATTTCCAGGATGTGATCTTTACAGCTGAATCAGACTAGCTCTGTGACGTCCAGCCAAATTGGACTTTAGGTTTTGACACAGTTTGCACCCCAAGAGTACAGCGAATCCAAGCTACCCCCTGCTGCTTAGAGAGTAGCACATAATGCTGCCACGTTCTTTAGGGGAATCTCACCAAGTAGTAAAAACACTCTTGGCCTAAAAGAAAACTCTAGCAATCAGTCACCTAACAATACTTATATTTTTTTAATGCTTAAGCCAGTGCACAAAACCCTGTGAACCCTGTAGCAAGCTGGATTCAAGTTTATCACCTGCTTTGGTGGCAAGACTGAAAATTCTGCAGAAATGTCAAGTAAGCTTAAACAGGTTTTCATATTCACAGTTGGATCAGGATCCATTCTATTAATTTGATATTAAATTCAGTTTTACTTTATTCCTAGATTTCCAGTCTGCTTTTTGTACCAACATTCCATAAGGGCAGCGTAGCAGTCAAGGCTACTGGAGACTGTAGCAGATCAGAAGGGGAAGCTGGGGATTTTGACACCAAAGAATATGTAGAAGAGAGTTTGGGATTAGTCCACTGGCTCTTATTTTATCAGAAACACTTGGCTAAACATTATTACAACATAAAAGAACTATTTAATCTGACATTTAAATTACAATCAGTAGGCTTCAGAGTCGACCCAAATGAGGTAAATGGGGAAGCTCACACCTCAGTTATTGTTTTAGACTTAGCAAGACCCCACTGACATTTAATTCATGCTTCTCAGCACTTCAGTCACAAGGGCTAGAAGCCTAACTTTTTTTAGATGTTGAGTACTAAGCCCTACCAGCGATTAATAGTGTAGCTGCATTCTGAGCAAGATCCAGAAGCTACTCTGCACAGAGACAATCAAGCCTTGTGGTGCCAGGGACACATGCTGCTCTTGTGTCATGTAGGATAAATCAAAAGCACAGCCTGGACAACAAATATTTTTATAACAAGACCACATTTGGTCCTTTCTTGGAAAAAAGTGTTATCAAATATGACACCAAGTTTCTTAACTTTAGCACTATCTCCAAATTTCATCTTTCAATTATTGAGATCAAGAAGATAGACTTAGGGCTTGGCTACACTTACAAATTTGCAGCGCTGCAGCAGGGTGTGAAAACACACCCTCTCCAGCGCTGCAAATTGCGGCGCTGCAAAGCGCCAGTGTGGTCAAAGCCCCAGCGCTGGGAGCGCGGCTCCCAGCGCTGTACGTTATTCCCCACAGGGAGGTGGAGTACAGACAGCGCTGGGAGAGCTTTCTCCCAGCGCTGGCGCTTTGACTACACTTAGCGCTTCAAAGCGCTGCCACGGCAGCGCTTTGAAGTGTAAGTGTAGCCAAAGCCTTATGCAGACTACCAATAACCAGCTACAGCCAGAAGTACGGCTGTCAAGTGATTACAAAAATTAATCGTGATTAATTGCGCTGTTAAACAATAACAGAACACCATATTTAAATATTTTGGATGCCTTCTAGATTTTCAAATATATTGATTTCAATTACAACACAGAATACAAAAGTGCTCACTTTATTTTTGATTATAAATATTTGCACTGTAAAAAACAAATAGCATTTTTCAATTCACCTAATACAAGTGCTGCAGTGCAATCTCTATCATGAACCTTGAACTTACAAATACAGAACTATGTACAAACAAATAACTGCAATGTAAAACAATGTATGTAAAGCTTCAGAGCCTACAGGTCCACTCTGTCTTATTTCAGCCAATTGCTCAGACAAACAAGTTTGGTTACAATTTGCAGAAGATACTGCTGCCCGCTTCTTGTTACAATGTCACCTGAAAGTGAGAACAGGCATTCTCATGGCACTTTGTAGCCGGCGTCGCAAGATAGTTACGTGCCAGATGCGCTAAAGATTCGTATGTCCATCCATGCTTCAACCACCATTCCAGGGGACATGCATTGATGATGGGTTCTGCTCAATAACGATTCAAAGCAGAGCAGACTGACGCATGTTCATTTTCATCATCTGAGTCAGATGCCACCAGCAGAAGGTTGATTTTCTTTTTTTGTGATTTGGGTTCTGTAGTTTCCACATCTGAGTGTTGCTCTTTTAAGACTTCTGAAAGCACGTGCCACACCTCGTCCCTCTCAGATTTTGGACGGCACTTCAGATTCTTAAACCTTGAGTCAACTGTTGTAGCTATCTTTAGAAATCTCACATTGGTACCTTCTTTGCATTTTGCCAAATCTGCTGTGAAAGTGTTCTTAAAATGAACAACATGTGCTGGGTCATCATCTGAGACTGCTATAAACATGAAATATATGGCAGAATGCGGGTAAAACAGAACAGGAGACAGAGTTCTCCCCTAAAGAGTTAAGTCACAAAATTTAATTAACACTTTTTTTTTTAAACGAGCATCAGCAGCATGGAAGCATGTCCTCTGGAATGGTGGCCGAAGCATGAAGGGGCATACGAATGCTAAGCATATCTGGAATGTAAATACCTTGTAACACCAGCTACAAAAGTGCCATGTGAACTTCTGTTCTCACTTTCAGGTGATATTGTAAATAAGAAGCAGGCAGCATTATCTCCTGTAAACGTAAACAAACTTGTTTGTCTTAGCAATTCTCTGAATAAGAAGTAGGACTGAGTGGACTTGTAGGCTCTGAAGTTTTAAATTGTTTTGGTTTTGAGTGCAATTATGTAACAAAAATCTACATCTGTAAGTTACACTTTCACAATAAAGAGATTGCACTACAGTACACCTCTACCCCGATAGAACGCTGTCCTCAAGAGCTAAAAAAAAAATCTTACCGCGTTATAGGTGAAACTGCATTATATTGAACTTGCTTTGATCCACAGGAGTGCGCAGCCCCACCCCACCCCCCCAGAGTGCTGCTTTACC
The DNA here is from genome assembly GCF_016161935.1 of Mauremys reevesii. NCBI lineage: Eukaryota > Metazoa > Chordata > Testudines > Geoemydidae > Mauremys > Mauremys reevesii. Next base: position 19,969,994 of record NC_052640.1, on the reverse strand, counting down.
ACATTATATCTGAATTCGTGTTATACTGGGTTGCGTTATATTGGGGTAGAGGTGAACTTGTATGAGGTGAATTGAAAAATACTATTTCTTTTATCATCTTTACAGTGCAAATATTTGTAATAAAATATAGAATCACAGAATCATAGACTTTAAGGTCAGAAGGGACCATTATGATCATCTAGTCTGACCTCCTGCACAGTGGAGGCCACAGAATCTCACCCACCCACTCCTGTATCAAACCTGTGTCTGAGCCATTCAAGTCCTCAAATCATGGTTTAAAAACTTCAAGGTGCAGAGAATCTTCCAGAAAGTGACCCATGCCCCATGCTGCAGAGGAAGGCGAAACCCCCCAGGGCCTCTGCTAATCTGCCCTGGAGGAAAATTCCTTCCCAACCCCAAATATGGCGATCAGCTAAAACCCTGAGCATGTGGGCAAGACTCCTAGGTGTCTGGCTGGTGAAAGAATTCTCTGTAGTAACTCAGATCCCACATCCCATCTAACACCCCATCACAAACCATTGGGCATATTTACTGCTAATAGTCAAAGACCAACCTCATTATACAATCCCTTCCATAAGTTTATCAAGCTTAGTCTTGAAGCCAGATATGTCTTTTGCCTCCACTACTCCCCCTTGGAAGGCTGTTCCAGAACTCCACCCCTCTGATGGTTAGAAACCTTCGTCTAATTTCAAGTCTAAACTTCCTGATGGCCAGTTTATATCCATTTGTTCTTGTGTCCACATTAGTACGGAGCTCAAATAATTCCTCTCCCTCCCTGGTATTTATTCCTCTGATATATTTGTAGAGAGTAATCATATCTCCCCTCAGCCTTCTTTTGATTAGGCTAAACAAGCCAAGCTCTTTGAGTCTCCTTTCATAAGACAGGTTTTCCATTCCTCGGATCATCCTAGCAGCCCTTCTCTGCATCTGTTCCAATTTGAATTCATCCTTCTTAAACATGGGAGACCAGAACTGCACACAGTAGTCCAGATGAAGGCTCACCAGTGCCTTGTATAACGGTACTAATACCTCCTTAACTATACTGGAAATACCTCGCCTGATGCATCCCAAGACTGCATTAGCTTTTTTCACAGCCATATCACATTGACAGCTCATAGTCATCCTGTGATCAACCAATACTCCGAGGTCCTTCTCCTCCTCTGTTACTTCCAACTGATGAGTCCCCAAGCTTATAACAAAAATTCTTGTTATTAATCCCTAAATAAATGACTTTGCACTTTTCACTATTAAATTACATCCTATTACTATTACTCCAGTTTACGAGGTCATCCAGATCTTCCTGTAGGATATCCCGGTCCTTCTCTGTATTGGCAATACCTCCCAGCTTTGTGTCAGCCGCAAACTTTATTAGCACATTCCCACTTTTTGTGCCAAGGTCAGTAATAAAAAGATTAAATAAGATTGGTCCCCAAACCGATCCCTGAGGAACTCCACTAGTAACCTCCTTCCAGCCTGACAATTCACCTTTCAGTATGACTCACTGTAGTCTCCCCTTTAACCAGTTCCTTATCCACCTTTCAATTTTCATATTGATCCCCATCTTTTCCAATTTAGCTAACAATTCCCCATGTGGAACCATATCAAATGCCTTACTGAAATCGAGGTAAATTAGATCCACTGCGTTTCCTTTCTCTAAAAAATCTGTTACCTTCTCAAAGAAGGAGATCCAGTTGGTTTGGCACGATCTACCTTTTGTAAAACCATACTGTAATTTGTCCCAATTCCCGTTGACCTCAAGGTCCTTAACTACTTTCTCCTTCAAATTTTTTTTCCCAAAACCTTGCATACTACAGATGGCAAACTAACAGGCCTGTGGTTGCCCAGATCACATTTTTTCCCTTTCTTAAAGATAGGAACTATGTTAGCAATTCTCCAGTATACGGTACAACCCTTGAGTTTACAGAGTCATTAAAAATTCTTGCTAATGGGCTTGAAATGTCATGCGCCAGTTCTTTTAATATTCTTGGATGAAGATTATCTGGGCCCCCCAATTTAGTCCCATTAAGCTGTTCTAGTTTGGCTTCTACCTCGGATGCAATAATATCTACCTCCATATCTTCATTCCCATTTGTCATCCTACCATTATCCCTAAGCTCCTCATTAGCCTCATTAAAGACTGAGGCAAACTGTTTGTTTAGATATTGGGCCATGCCTAGATTATACTTAACCTCCATTCCATCCTCAGTGTTTAGCGGTCCCACTTCTTTCTTTGTTTTCTTCTTATTCATATGGCTTTAGAACCTTTTAATTCCCTTTGCAAGGTCCAACTCTACATGGCTTTTGGCCTCTCTCACTTTATCCCTACATGTTCTGACCTTAGTAAGGTAGCTTTCCTTGCTGATCACTCCCTTCTTCCACTCCTTGTAGGTTTTCTGCTTTTTCTTAATCACCTTTCTAAGATGCTTGCTCATCCAGCTTGGTCTACAATTCCTGCCTATGAATTTTTTCCCCTTTCTTGGGATGCAGGCTTCTGATAGTTTCTGCAACTTTGACTTGAAGTAATTCCAGGCCTCCTCCACCTTTAGATCCCCAAGTTCTTCAGTCCAATCCACTTCCCTAACTAATTTCCTTACTTTTTTAAAGTTAGCCCTTTTGAAATAAAAAACCCTAGTCACAGATCTATTTTTGTTTATCCTTCCATTTAGTTTAAACTGAATTAGCTCATGATCGCTCGAACCAAGGTTGTCCCCTACAACCATTTCTTCTATGAGGTCCTCACTACTCACCAAAACCAAATCTAAAATGGCATCCCCTCTTGTTGGTTCAGCAACTACTTGGTGAAGGAATCCATCAGCTATCGCATCTAGGAAAATCTGAGCCCTATTACTATTACTATAAAGTGAGCAGTGTACACTTTGTATTCTGTGTTGTAATCAAAATCAATATATTTGAAAATGTAGAAATACATCCAAAAATATTTAATAAATTTCAATTGGTTTCCTATTGTTTAACAGTGCGATTAATCGCAATTAATTTTTTAAATCGTGATGAATTTTTTTGAGTTAATCACATGAGTTAACTGCAATTAATTGACAGCCCTAGCCATAAGCTATTTTCTACTGCTGGTCTACCCAGTAGCAACATGTCTGAAGACAAGATAATGGCAACACATCGAACAAACAATATTAGCCAAGCATTTCTCTAGGGTACAGACCAAAATCACAGCATCCACGGGACAAGCAGAACTGTATATTTTTCTGCAATCTTAATTGAATTTTGGGGGATTGGTTTTACTCAAAACTTCACACTGTGGGCCCTGAGCTACCCAAACACCTGCCCAAGTCAGTTTAGTTTTTAAAACATTTTTCCCCATCACTGCTAACTGATGGTCCATTCATCCCACTACATTTTCCAGAAGCTATTTTCATTCCAACTGGTGCCACATGTACACGTTCCCCTCTTTCACTGGCCTACGCTTCCCCAATTGTCCAATACTACAGGACATAATTTTCATGAAATTGACACTTACAGTCTGCACCTACTTCATTTGATGTCAAGAGTTAAGACGTCCCAGCAACCACTGGCACAATAGCACTAAGAGGCCAATATACAGAACAGGCAGCTGGGCTGACAGACTAAGGATCTCTCTCTCACTGGTGATCTCACTTTAATGGATGGATGAGACACTCAGGGCTAGTAGTGTAGCAATGCCTACTGAAATTCTTCTTTGACTCAAGTAATTCCAACTACAGAACAATTAGCAGGATTAAAAGAATTTTCCAGTTTCAACCAGAAAAAATGGCATTGAATAAACATGCCAGAGCCTGCATCTTTCTGCAGCATGTGCCACCTTATCCAACACCTTACTTTAACATGAAGTGTACCTACTAAGTGTGATATTTCAGAAGCAAGAAATACACCGTGCAAAGGACTCAGGATTTATGGATCTCAGATACTCCCAGAGCTCTAAGGCCTGCTAGCAAAGGAAACTCAAAACACAATACTGGGAGGATGGCAGAAGTCTTGTCACCCGTTAACAGGAGAAAGCAATATGGAAACTGGAGCTGCTAGGAAGGCATCAGCTGTGAAGGTGACAGTGTGAACACAGAAGACATGCAGCTCATGAGGCCCAGGGAGTCTGTCTTTATACATGCAAAGCCAATCAAGCATTGGGATGAGCAGCAGGAAGAGTTGATCTCCGCTTCAGTGTCACTGCATGAGATAATTTTAAATCAAGAGATTCACCCAGGGCTGAGCACTACAGAACAGTAGTGCATGGTTTCATAACCACTTCATAGCACTGAAGAGGGACTGTGTTATTGTGGCAATGATAATAAGTAGATGAGCACCCAACTCTTTTTCTGTGTCCTTCTAGTTTTCCCTGTTCATTCCTGAGATGGCACATATTGCGCAAGTGAAATACAAATGCGAGACAAGCTAGTGCTGGTCCGGTTCTGTTATGGCAGGTATAATAGACTCACACTTTAAGATTAGAAGGGACCACAGAACCTCACCCACCCACTCCTGTACTTGACCCATAACCTCTGGTATATTCTGATCCAACACTTCCCAAAATCAACTGGATAGGGGCCCGGTCAGCCTTTTCAATGAGGCAGGTCCACAGACAAAGTGCAGCTAATGCTGACTCCAGCTGCATATCTTTGAACAGACTGGCAGAACTTGGACAACTTCCTGAGGGAAAGAGGGGTAGGAAGTGCAGCAGAAATCCAGAACTGTAATTTGGGTGCATAATCATGTGCTGTTTTATTTTATTCAAAGATTGTTTGCAACTTGCAGCTATACCAGGAGCTTAAAGTAGTAACATTTTTTCTTCAGTTCAGGGACATTTCAATTAGGGACATTCCATATTTCCTACACCATGTCCTAATCATCAGTTGAAACTGAAATTGGCCACGTGTATTGCTCATGAAAGAGGGACTATCACTAGCCAGAGCAATGCACAGTATGAAGAGGTGTCAGGCAAGCTTCCCAACACAACTCAGCCAATGCCTTGCACTCCTGGCCCATGACACTTACTATACGAGTCCTGGGGCCTCTCCTCAGCAAAGACTAGCCATGCAATGGTTTTGTGATATGTGCAAAGATTAAGCAGAGATCAGAAAATTCGATTCATTTGAGAACTGAACCAGATATGAACATGGACGTTTTAAACATGCAAATAATGCGAACGGTGTCACTTTTGCAAAGCTTTATTCAATACCTCAAGCTCTCAAAAAGCTTCCATTTCAAGGCAGAAAGGTACACTTTGGACAGTCCTGCTTAAAAAAAGCCCAACACTACAAGTGGCTAAGAGCAATTATCTGCACATAGTATTTTGATGAAGACAAAAGTGAACTTTTTAGTTTGATGAGCACTAAATATAACCCAAGTACTGAATGCCTTGTACAATCTCTGACACAATGCGCTTCGACTCAGTAAATACCTGTGGCATTTGCTGTCCGCCCAAAGGAATGGAGCTTGGAGGCGTGGCAGATACAGCGGTGGTAGGCGGGAACCGTGGTCTTATTTGCATCCCACCTCTGGCCATAGTTGCGGTGATCATCTTTGAGGACAGAGGGACAACAGACAAAAGTAATCGCAAAACAAGAAATGCAGTGCACTGGCAGGATGAGAAGCACATGCAACCTCCGGGATGGGTCTCAAGTGAACTTTTCTCCAGATGAGCCTAATAAGCTAGTTTATGGATCCAACCCCCTGCTTCATATACCCTATATCTCCATTTGGAGAGGGCATCTAGTGAACTCTAAATATTATGTGGGGTGATATCTAGATTCAAGTATATGGGAAAAGGCCAATTATATAGAAGTATAATTTGGTTGAAGGGGTTTCCCAAATTTTGCCTGACATCTTGAATTTCTAATTTAATACTGGAATTAATGGCTCTAAGACTGTTATCAAGAATGCTTTATACAAGCTTCTTCAATTATATATTGTCACAAGTCTTGGTTTCTGACGTCCTCTACCATATTATGGATTCATCTGAGGATTTGAAACCCACAGCAATATTTATACATTGCATCTTTCCACATTAATGGAACTGACAGACATTTCAACAGTAACTGCTGATAAGAATCCTCCAATGAAGCCTGTGATTTAGTGACCAAGACCTCAGAACCAACCAACCTATGGCAGTATGACTCCAAAGAAGAGACTTCCAACAGAAAGGACTTCTAGGGTTTAGATAAAGTACTCCCTCCTTCCTCCTGCAATCCCCAGAATAGGTGAAACATATGATCAAAACTAAAGCTTGAGTTCCCTTTGGGTGAACACCCATCCTCTCGGCTACATAAACAGCCCTAAGGCTTTAGGCCACTAACTTCAATTAAGTACTAAAGTTCTAACTTCAATAAAGTAGGCTTCCCTCACAGATATATTCATTTCTTTACTTGGTTTCCAAATTACAAGGATTCAAAAAAATCGGCTGGAATATAAACACTGCTTAGGACAGATTTCAAAGGTCAACACTAGAATGGATTTATTTTTAGAAGTAGTCTTAGGGGTGAGCTACTCCTGGTCCCAGAACATTCAAATCTCCTTGCAGGCTGCTGGGTCTTAGAATCCATAGTTTTTTTTATAATGGATTTAAATGCTGTAATTACAAAGAATGTGCTGTGGATCAGAAGTCTGATACAACAAGTAAAAATTAGCATATTGTGGCACATTCTGCTACTGGGATTCAGGGAATTTTGGCACATTTGTGCATATCAAGGAGGAAGAGCTCCTTTTCATTGCTTTTCACTTCTATAACAGACAGAGCTCCAAGTCCCCTTTCTCTAATCTGCATACTACTAATTGGTGCTAGCAGGACCTAACTAATCCAGGTGTGAAAGAAGTCTCCTTCTATTTGAATGACTGTGGGCATTCTTGCTTAGTGTTCTGTGTCAATGAGTTGAAGCAGCCAGCAACATGTCTCTAGAGAGTCAGAGAATGCATGTGCTTATAATTGTTAAAATAAATAAAATTAAATTACAACACAGCAAGACTAAGAAAGGAAAGCAATAACTGATAAAAAACCAGCATCAAATTCAGCACAGCTGTTAGTTCACAACATCAGAGCAATGAGGTCTCTTTCCATCCACGCAGTGAGGGATGTCAGAGACAGGATTTCGGAAGGTAAACAAATGAGAGAACTTCAGACACCACACACAACATGCACATATACAAACACAGCATGCAACAGCCACCACAAGCAAACAACCGAGCATTGGCACAAAGCACAGGTGGATGCTACAGAGTGCAGTGAAGAGCTACAGTGTCAACAGAAGAGCTGGTGGAGCAACACAACCCTAACAAAAAGGAAAATGCTGGCAGAATACATATCCCTCAAAGCCTAGTCGACCCATCCCACGGACTCACATGTGCACACATGAGGGTCCAGTAACATATGTGAAAACCCATGGATGCCATGCTGAACCGCATGTACCATCTTGGTCCTGTTTCTCATGCCACACCACCAAAGTGAGTGTATTAGATATCTCCTCCAGAATCAATGAAATTAGATGCAGATTCACTGTTAAGGAGTCTGGCTAACCATGAAGCAACAGAACAAACTCTGATTCAAAGGCTTACAGCTGTTTGGTGGTTTGTTTTGGTTTAGTTTGGTTTAAAAAAAAAAAAAAAAAAAAAAAAAAAAGCATGTGCTGCTGGAGAGGAAGGAAATGTGCTATTATACAAATTCCATGATCTTTGAATAAGGAATTCACCCGTTGCCACCTTTCCAGGTGTTCAAAAAGTTCATTATAATATTTCCAGTGAGTAGGGTCCCCTGCCCATTGGGTATGTGAGGGAGGGAAAGGAGTTCAAGAGACTACTGTTGCTTTGTGCGAGCAACTACAGGACATCAGCACCACATTTACAAGACTTATTGTGTAAAAATGGAAGACATTGCTGCTCCAGTGACACTGCTCTGGGGCTTCTGGAGAAAAATTTATACTGGAGGCAAAACAAACTATGTTTGAGATACCCTCACTGTGAAAATCAGGACAAATTAGTTTGGGAGAAGGGAGAGAATCCTTCCTAAGAGAAGAGAGGAATAAAGAAAGGATTCTTCCCCTAAGATATAAATCCCATGATTTGATAGTATCAGTCAGTCAGGATATAAGAACTTGATTCTTAAAAAAATCCCAGATTTGTTCCAGATGAAGTCTGATTCCTTGGTCTGAGGATTCAGAATTCCCCAAATATCCAAGTTTGCATCATGCTGGGATTACCAGGCCAGCTCCTTGGCTTTCAAAGAGCAACAAGCAAATCTGCATTCTGAGCATCTGGAATAAGTCAAAGCAGAACAGAGTGGCTTAAACTTTAAACTGAAGTTCAGGTTATCATTCATCTGTGTGTGGTTTCCAGTGTGATCTTATGTAGGCTCTGGTCCTTAGGACACTGCTTACTTCATTAATCTGCTCAATATATGAGCACAGTTACAGTCTCAAAGGATTGGTACATAAGCAGCAGAATGCTCGTGTGTGAACAAAATCACTATGACAACGTCAGAGAAAAGTCAAATTCTTGCTTCCACACTTCATCCACGTTAGGATTTAGGAATGATTTTAGCTGTACCCAAAGACGCTGAACAGAGACTTAAATGAAAAGGACACAAACATACTGGTGCTCCTAGGTGCTATGATAATACAAATAATAATAGCAGCATTGATTCAGACTCCCAAACCATTTGACAACCACAGGACATAAAACTAATATATAATGAGGCAAGTGTTATGATCGGGTATGTTTATAATAAAACTTCCTCATAATAGAATCTAGAATTCAAGGAAGCTTTACAGAAAATTTTAAGGAAGTGGTGTTAATGGAATAAAAGTAATAGGAGGTAATATTTACTCTCCAAAAGTTGTTCTTTATAAACCCGAGAAAATCCAATCAATGCTCTGATGTCCAGAACTGTATTGACATATTCTACACTTCTATAATCTCAAAACTAAACATTTTACTATATAAAACAGTATTACACAAAGTACAAGAAACATGTTTAGTTATTGGACAGAAGAGAATTAATTGAATTTTAATTGATTTACCTTTTATCAGTATGGATCTACATGGAGATTAGTGAATAAACCTGCCAGTGGGGTTTAGAAGGCTTTCAGCAGCCCTAATTTGTGACAGACGCTGAGTTATACTTTAGTTTATCCCACATGGCAATTTAGCTGTGATGCAAAACCAGTTGTGAACCACCGTCACCTGAAGCTTTCCAGATGCACTGTGGTACTAAGCAACCTGTATGGGGAAATTCACTGAACAGGGCAGGAAGTAGGATGTCCCCATATAAAACACAACCCATTTGCTGGACAGCAACCCTAAATTGATGACATGACAGCTGTCCTGCTAGCCACCCTAACTCCCTGTAGCTCCCACCTGGATATTCTTCACAAAACAAAAAGAATAGTTTTAAAAAGCACATGTTTAAACTGTAATGAATGGGTTCTTGCCACTGCACTTACCATTGCTCATCTTTCATCTGATGTGAACATAATGTAAGAAATATAAAAGGCCCAGTATAGAAACAGAACGTAATGGCCTAGCAGAACTTCAGCATCAATAAGAAAAGTGGCTTTGGGTTATCTTAGGCCACTATTCCTAGTACGGATGCTGAGGGATGCAGGTGAGAACCACCACCAAATGTTACAATTCACGCTGTACACAAACTTTAAACACTGAAGGGGTGCAGGATGTCTAGGCCATTACTTTTGCACTGGAGGCAGCATGAGACGGTGCACAGGGAGTCAGGAGAACTGGATTCTATTCCCAGCTGTGCCACTGACTGATCCTGGACAAGTCACTTCACCTATGTACCTCAGTTTCCCCACCTGAAAAAGTCCATAATTGTACTTACCCGTGTTAGTAAAAGACTACGAATGAAAAGCACTAAGCATTACATGAGTCCCTTAGGGAGGATGGGTTCAACTCAAGCCCAAGGAGTCTTCCCCATTTAGCCTTGGTGCTGGGCACACATAGGAGCATGGTCATTGACGCTAGAGTGTACTGCCAGTTAAAGAAATTGAATTGTGCACTGTACAACAAGCCTTCATCCAACACTTCATTTGTGACTCATTTACACGTGCCATTTATCTTGCGAGTTCACATTCAAAACAAGAACTATTTATATCTACCATCCTTTTTACTCAGAATGAGAGGGGGGAGGAAATGATGGAACAGAGAAAAGTGGGGGGGAACATGTCAGTACCTCCACTATTACTTTTGTGTTTGGGAGATGGAAGGGAGATCACATCTGAGTATAGACCAGCAGTCACCAGTTCATAGTAGAGAGAAGTTCATATGACAAGGCAGTCTCCTAAGAAAGTGTTATGGAAATAGAAGTGAAACACTCCAGGAACAGTTAGACCTATCGCATGACTACAGTAGATAGTCTTACTGTGCGCTGCTAGGTCACTCCAGGCAGCAGTATCTGACCTACTAGAGACAGGCATGCACAAAGAGGGTGTCAATGAAATCCTGCCTCTGACTCACAGCAAAAGGGAAACAGTGCATAATCACCCATACCGCCTTCGTAAGGACAACTGATGTCAGACCCCTCCACAGAAAGCTACCAAAAATCCATCTCCATGCTCAATTTTAGCATGCACTTGCTACAGGCCTGCACTAGTGACACTGGCTCCATGGGCCCTTACCTGCCCTGAAGCTCCCATCTGAGCAGCCTGGGCCTGAGCTGCTTGGACTGCTGCCGCTGCCTGCTGCTGCTGTTGCTGCTGCTGCACCAGTTGAGCTCTTACCTTGAATATTTAAAGAAAGAAGGGGGTAAGCAGGAGTAACTGGTTATGGTGGATGTCACCTTTCCACAGCATTTAGATCATCCATCTTACTAACGCCTTCACTTATGAGCAAACAAGACTGTCAGCTATGCATTTACACTGGGCTAGTGTATGACTCACTGCATGAACACGAGCAGCTGGCTTAGAATAAGCCTCCCCAATGCTACACACCTGATACTGACTTTTCTTTGTGGCATCTTCTCTACACTGGCATTCCTATAGGCAGACTCAACTGCCACTTGGACTTTGCCATGGCAAACAATTAGCTTTGCTAATTTCACTCAAGTACACAATATTAGATACCTGCATGCGACAGCTGGTTAAAACTGCGCATTGCTCTGAAACTGTTGCATAAGTGAGACACCAGTAAACTACTCCTAGATTAGCTGCCAAGCCCCCACCTTCAATAAGGCCAAGAGTGAAGTAGAGTAGAGCTCACAATTAAAACTTAGATCTCTTGCTTAGTAATGCACAGCACTCCCACTAAGCCCTCCCTAGGTCAGTTTCCATAGCACTGAACAGTAACTCAATGGTAAGAAAATCTGCACCATTAACAGCATTAGCTGACTCAGACTGAAGCAATAATAAGAGATCCTCCATGAAGTACAAAAATCAAAATCACCCTGTGTTCAACCTCTGAATGGTTATTTTAAGAGAAGTGACAATCATCCTTGGAAAGTTCAACCATAACATGACAGTCAGCAGGGGCAGATTTGGCTATCTCTGTTGCACCTTCCCCAACACACTGAGGTTCCAACCCCTCTCAATATAGTAGCAGAAGCAATGCCAATGGGGTCTCATGCTGCAGTAGAGAGAGGGCTGACACACACACATGTACTAGGGCATTCAATTAAGCTTGCTCATGTTCTAGCATTCATCAGAATGTAATGTTATATCTATATAAAACGAGATCTCACCCATCTCCCTGTCCCACCAATAGCAACAAAGGAACTGAATTTCAAACACTAGCTTCTCTATCCAGCATACCAAACAATTTCATAGACTAGCTAACAAACCTTGGTTTTTTAGCAAAGAACTATGCTGTGCTGGCAAGCAATAAAGTAATACAAGTTAGTGGTTAGCATTGTTATACATGCAACTAGGTTAACAGCTAGCCTCTTAACATGTTACACTATTTCACACCTCTACTATTAGCACTAACAAGGCTTATTTATCAATGAGGACTTTCAATTTCTCTAGAGGCTCACGGAATAAACCACCATATGTTTTCGGTCTTTAACACACTTACCTGCATGGCTTTTAACTGCTGCTGGGTAAAAGGTACAGACATGACCTGACTAGGGATCTGTCCTGAGATTGCCTGTGCCTGAGAGACCATGGACTGCGGCTGTGACTGTGGTGGAAGCTGAGACTGTTGGGCCTGAGCAACCTGCTGCTGCTGTTGTTGTTGCTGCTGCATCTGTTGCATCTGCTGTTGCATGACTTGCTGAGACGGCTGCTGCTGTATCTGTTGCTGTGGTATTTGTTGTTGTTGTTGCTGCTGCTGCTGCACCTGCATAACCTGAGCTGCCTGCTGCTGTAACTGCATTTGAGCAATTCGCTGTAGTTGCTGCTGCTGCATCTAAAACAGGAAAAGCCAGGATGTTAAAGTTTCCAGCAACGCAATGGTGTCTTTAGTTTTAGAATGAAAGCCAATGGCCTGCAGGCAGCATTTTAACTCATCATACTAAGTTAAAGCATTTAGCCCAGATGAAAAGTCCTACCCTTTGAGCCAGCCTCAGGCTTTGAACAACTCACCTTCATGGAGTTTATATTCTAATTTCCCCTCTCCAGAAGGGCACAAAGTCATCTGCTACCACTAACAGACAGTTTCAAGGTGAAGGTACCCAGCCCTCTAGCTTCTCCGGCATAAAAGATCACAACACTTCTCCAAACTGTTATCAAGCTAATGTCAGCATCACCATTTACCTACACAAGAACAGGACAGCATCAGCCTCTTCTACTTGCATGCATCATCTTTAGGCATGCCTCATATTTCTGTACCGCAATTTTTTTTAAGTGACAATGAGTAATTCACACAACTGAGACAAAACAGCTACTATTTCTAGAGGAAACTTGGGGGAGGGAGGAGAGTAGGGTGTCCACTCCAATCCTCTCCTACATCCCTGACCTTCTCCGAAGCAGGCCAACATCATCCTGACACTTAGGGCATGGCTACACTTGTAGAGCGCTGGGAGTTAAACCAGCCTTCGGAGACCACAGCAGGGAAAACGCTTCCGTGTATTTACACTGTCAGCTGCAAGTGCACTGGCGTGGCCACATTAGCAGCTCTTGCAACGCCACAAAGAGCAGTGCATTGTGGTAGCTATCCCAGCGTGCAAGTGGCTGCAAGGTGCTTTTCAAATGGGGGGTAGAGTGTGACAGGGAGGGTGTGGTGTGTTCTGGGGGGCTGAGAATGTGTCAGCATGCTGTCTTGTAAGGTCAGACAGAAGCAGACCCCCACCCCACTCCCACTCCCAACAGCAGCATTCCACACTAATGGTTTGCTTTGTCCTGGAGTAGATAAGCATGTCGGCTGTCAGAAACGGAGCTTTGAAAGGGGATATCTGCATGCCTGCAGCCGGTTTCAAAACAGAGGCCAAACACAGCGCAGTAATGCAACACCTTGTCCACACTGATGCCCAGGCATTTCAGCCGGGGCACAGCAAGCTTTATGCTTCTCGTGGAGATGGATTACCAGGAACGCTCCAGCTGCAGAGTCCAGGCGCTCTACATGCCTTGCCAGTGTGGACACCTCAGGAGACAGGTCGCCCGGGGCTGCTTTAATGTGCTCTAACTTGCAAGTGCCAAGCCCTTGGACTCAAACAAGAAGGGGACAAAATTTTTAGCTTCTTTCTTGCTATGAAAGATCAGTCTTCTCTAGGATAGAGCACACTGCTGCCAATGAACTCTACCAGTTCAAGATGATGCCTTGCCAAGAAGCAGAAGCATTTTAATCCCTTAGTGTGGAGAGCTGACACTTAATATTGCTATGTAAGCCAGATCTCTGGAATGGTGCCGTTTGACAAGTGGCTGATAGCAGATTACCAATAATGCCTTTGCGACTGCTTTGCTGTTCATTACCTGTTGCTGATTTTGCTGCTGCTGCTGCATCTGCAGTTTGAGCATGTGCTGCTGCTGCTGCTGCTGGGCTGCTTGCAGCTGCTGCTGTTGCTGCTGCTGTTGCGCAGCTGCTGCTGCTGCCGCCTGCTGCTGTTGGACCTGGAACTGCTGTTGCATGGCTGACTGCTGTGCCTGGAACTGTTGCTGCTGCTGCTGCTGCAAAGCCGCCTGTTGCTGCTGAAATTGTTGCTGCTGCTGCTGCTGCTGTTGCGCCATCTGTTGCAGTTGGAGCTGGGCTGAAAGTCAGAATGTGTTTGTACAACATGACTGAAATGTAGACAGCTGTCCAACAGACAAGACTGGTGATCTCAAGCTAACTCTTTCTACCAGAAAATTCCACTGCATGCATCCGATGAAGTGGGTTTTAGCCCACGACAGCTTATGCTCAAATAAATTTGTTAGTCTCTAAGGTGCCACAAGGACTCCTCGTTCTTTTTAAGATACCTTGGTGTCTTTTATAGCACACATTGGTGACGGAAGCAATTGCATAAAAGCTAGTGCATTGACCCATTATAGCCTCCCATTTCCAGATATATATTATACACATTTAAACAACATTTGTTATTCGTACTATCAAGGCATTTCTCATCACTATTACATCTAAGCCTCAACTCTTTGGTTGACTCTGCAATCTAATTAAATAGCTTAAGAACTGCAGGGAGGAGGAGGAGGAGGCTGGGCTCATTCATGAAACGGTCTCACACATTGGTCAAAGGAGGAGCTGTTCGAATGGGCTCTGAAAGGAGCCTCATTCATTAGCTATCTGCCAGAACAATGGAGGCCACAATATGAGGTGATATAAAGCAAGGCAGGTAGAAACAAAACACTAAGGATGTTCAAGAACTAAGGTATTTTGAGAGGAAGGAGTCTACTAGTCCGAGCCAGACTCTTGCTCAGAATACTCCACCTCAGTCTCAAATGCAGTTGCAAATGAGTCCAGAACCAAGTAGCAAGTGGAAAGCCACAATTTTTAAGTATAGATAGAGAGACAAGGTGGGTGAGGTAATATCTTTTATTGGACCAACTTCTGTTGGTGAGAGACAAGCTTTCAAAGGGCTGAAGAAGAGTTGGTCCAATAAAACATATCACCTCACCCACCTTATCTCTTTAATATTCTGCAATCAACACAGCTATAACACTGCATACAAGTATAGCTAGGACATTTATGGTGGGGGTGGAGGTATCTGAAGGCAAACCCTCCCCCCCCCCATTCAAATCTGTTTTTCCCATATCAGTGACAAGGGGTGAGACACACCATAATCCCCAATCCTCCTGCCAGGAGCAATAAAAACAGATCTAGGGAGTATTTTGTAACTTTCTCTTCCTTTCGGCGTAGAAAAGGGCTCTGCACTGGAACCCTAAACTGACTTAATTTCAGTGGATGGGAGCACAGTGAATACTTACTCTGCTGAGTAGCTGCAGAGACACCAGACATACCATGGGGGGCCATCCCAGAGGTTCCAGGAGGCTGCTGCCCTGGAAGGCTCATCTGCTGGCCCATTGGCCCAAGTCCACTCATCCCACCCATTGGTGCCCCTGGAGCTCGTGAAGCCATGCCCATTCCAGCTGCTCCTGCTGGGGGGCCGCCTGTTAGATTCTGCAGGGCATTCATAGGATCTGCGAATACAACATCATTACTAAGAGAACAAGATGAAGACTTGTCCACTGAAATAGTTCTCCATGCTGTGGAGCCACAAAAAAGTTTTGGCCTAGTGGACTCAGGATAGGATTAAAAGTCCAACCTGAGTTCTACACTCACAATTCTGCCACTGACTTAGAGGCTTTACATAAGTCTGTCTCCATTTTTCCATCTGTAAACTGGGGACACCAGTGTCTGAGGATTATTTAGAGGTTTATGAAATGCTTTAAATATGCAAAGCACCAAATAAACACTAAATATATATTAACAAAAGGGAAATCTTTAGTCACCTCTACTCTAAACACTGAAGCTTTTCCACACACTTCTCAACTACCCATGTTCAGCACTACTCAGTCAGAGAGAGGGTGATAATCTGGGGTCTGGGGCTAGGGAAAAGGAAATGAAAACAGAATTCTGAAGGAGAGAGTATTACAAGCGTTTCAGAAACATTGTTATACTGCTGTTCATCAAGTGTGTAATATGTGCCTTCCTCCTTAAGGGTACAGATCAAAGAGGACATAACTTTAGAGCACTCCAGAGTCCTGGCATTAACATATATTGTGCAGCACATCTTTAACCCATGCTGGGAAGAGGTGGCAACAGATAGGTGGTGCCTCACCATATATTCTCTTACAGGGGGGATTAATATAGTTATAGAGGAGATTCCTTCGGTCACATGCAGAGTCCATCAGGACACAGTTCCTGCTGACAGGACTATGCCATAGACTTGTAATGCAGAACAGGTATCAAGCTCATACACCAGTGAGGACTGCAAGAAGGTAAGCAAGGAGGAACTCAGCTACTTCCTGCTGGAGAGTCCAATTCACAACACTGGCATTTGTTGAATAGGTTTAATAATATTTAGCACAAACAGACTGTACAGAGGTGGAATCAAATGAGTGAGCCACACAACATCCATATGTGAAGAGTCCAGAAGACTCACTAGAACTTTCCTCTTCACCACAGTATGATTTATTAAGAATTTAAGTTGCCCTCCTTTGCTGCAACTATGCAGTATTCCCTCCCTTCCCACTTCACATGCCACCAAAATTCTGACAATTTTTCATTTAGACTAAAAAAAATGTTCTTACCACTGACCGAGGCCTGAGATTTCTTATTGTCTAGAAAATAAGAGTGAATACATACACAAGTTATAAATGTTGCTGCATTGTGTTGAACAAATGACTGTAAATACATGGCAATTTAAACTTATTCCCAACAACCAATGCATTAATAGTGCAAAAAATTGCTTCCCATTAGTTATCACCATGCCAATGTGCCTTCAAACATTTTACCCAGATTCCCTACCCTAGTAACAAGCCACAGAGCTAGAGAGCTCCTAGATTACTTCATCAGGAACTTAGCATCCCAGCTGGCCATGGAGTGCTGCTGCAGACATGCTCTGTAATGTCAATCATTGCCACCTATATCCCACATGGTTCTGCCAGTGTAAGAGCTCTGCAAGTCAGATTTCACTCTCAGGCGTCAAGATTAATGCTTGCTTTGTGACATTTTCTACAGAATGGGACAAGCATCTGAGGCAGTTCCTCTACGCAGCTTCCTGGCGCAGAGTATGACAGGTGGCTTCCTCCAGCAGTTCCACACCTAGGAAGACTCATAAGCACTTTGAGACAGTTTGTTCCATTCCAGAGCCTTATTTCAGAAGGAATAAAACTAAAAGGAAGGGCAGGTATATTAATTCAGGATTCCATGCTGAGGATAAAATTTACTTTAATATCACACAGATTAATGCTTTTCAATTCATTTGTAAATCAATGATAAATGCAACAGATAAATGTAGCAGATAAATGAAGCTCAGCCACTTTGTCTTCACAGCATTCTGGTTCTGGTGGAAATGGAGAGGCAGGATGACTTCAGAGAAAACATTTGGTGAAATGAAAAATGGAGATATCAAGAACTTTCTAGTGGATTCTTCAGTTTTAGACTGATATTGTGAAGATTACACATTCAGGAGCTGGGCACAGATCCAGCAACAGAAACTACTGAAGCAACTTCTGGAGAATGCCAATCAGAACTAGCAGATTCAAGCCACCCAGAAAGCTAGCACTCCTATAATTAGCAGATAAATATAAGGATTACTTACGAATGTCTCGAAAATGGATAATAAGTCTGGCCACAAGAGAAAGATATTCCTCCTAAAGTTGAAAACAAGAAACAGCTTAGCACAGAATGGGGAAGCAACGCACTCCATGACTCACTGTTTCCCTTCCTCACATTGCCACTCCCCCAGTGTAACAGAAGGGTCCCTCCTCCTTCAGGACTGGTACGCTTTTCATAACAGTCTGTGATCTGCTCAGGAACTGAAATGGGCGGGGTACGTTTCTAATGAAAAGGTCATTGTGTTTAACTGTGCAGGGCAGGGCAGGACAGGAGGAGAAACAGCAAATGCTGGGTAGAAGAGGTAGACAACTGCCAATACAGCTGCATATTAGTGGTATTGTATACATGTTTATATACCAAAGTTATGTCTACACTTGAAGTGCTACCGTGGCACAGCTGCCACTGTTGCATTTTAAAGTGTAGACACTGACTACAGGAATGAGAGGGGTTCTTCTATTGCCATGGGCAGTGGGTGAACCACCGGCTAGGGGAGGCTAGCCCCCGGCCTGGCCCACCCCTTCCGCCTGAGGCCCCTTCCCCCAGCCCAGATTTCCCTCCCTGCAGCTGTCAGCCCCCCCACCGCCTCAGCCCCAGGTGGGTGGGCTGTGCACGACCTCCTTCCCCCAGCCAACTGAGCACTGGGCGGGCGGCCCCCAGAGTACCGGGAGGGTGGCCAGGTGGCCCCTCCACTCCCAAGTGGCGCATGCCCCCCCAGCCCCACATTGGCAGGCGGTGCGCAGCCCCGTCCCCTCCAGCCCTTGGTGGTGTGGCCCCAGCACTGGGCAGCTCCAGCTACCGCAAATCCCAGGCACCCTAGTCCCAGCAGGCTTCCCTTCCCGGAAGAGGAGCAGCCTGCCTGGGCTGGGGCCAACTAGCAGCACGAGTGGGCCTCTGGATGGAGCATGGGCAGGGCCACATGGGGCTGTTTGGGTAGGCAGAGCCTGCCCCTGCCTATTAGACACACTCCCCATGTCCATTGCTGTAATTAATTCACCTCCTGGAGAAATGGTAATGCTGTCTACACCAGGGGTTGGGTTGGCATAGCTATGTCTCTCAGTGCTTTCACATCCGAGAGCTGTAGCTATGCAAACATAAGTTTTCAGCATAGACCAACCCAATGCCTTTACTTAAGCCAGATCTACACTCAACAGTTAAGTCAATCCAGCTACATTGCTTGGGGTGTGAAAAATCCACACTCCTGAGCCATGTAATTAAGCACAAGTCATGCTAAACTGTAGATAAAGCGAGTTCCATGCAGTTAACTGCACATGGGTTGATGAGACCTTATAAGCCACACTCCTGTGTTCTGCACGGTCACTGGGCAGCCTGTTGTATCTTTTGTGATAATAGGAATTTACCATATTGTCTTTGCAAAACATTTTGGAGAGTGTGCAAAGCACTTTGGTTCCCCACTTAGCATTAAATGCTCCTGTACAAATTTAACATAGTTTATGCAGGTGTCCTGGCCAGATGTTGCTAGAAAACTAGATGCATTTGGGAACCTGGTTTATCTACTCCCACACACCAAGACAGACAATTGGAAATACATGGAAGTGCCTTACCCGAGTTTTGGCCTTCATAAAAACATGATTCTCCATATCTTTGCTGGATTTATTGTGGGCTACACCAGCCTTCCTCATGGCCTCCTCACTGCAAAATAAGAGATGGAACTCACGAAGGACATTAACTGAGGACAGCAGAAACCCCCTTCCCTACCTAGGGAACACATGGATGGCAACTTTTCACCAATGAATCACTGACAAATCCATACATACATTAAACAAAGGAAACTGTGTATGTAAATCAATGGAATTAATCTGATTAACATCAATAGCAGATAGCCAGCTAGTCAGCACATCAATAGGAGGAGTCTCCGCTAATTAGTCATTTACCTGCTTGCTAGAAAGGAAGAAACTAGGAAATACCTCCCATCAGGTAGAGATGGTATGAGATTCAGCAACTGATTCCATTTAAAGGTGAATAGGAGACCATCTTCTCCTGTCAGAAGGCCAAATCCATGCTATGGGGGTTGCCATGGGGCTTCCATGCTACTTTTAGCCCAGTGCCATTTAAAGATACTAACTTGGGACATTGATTGTTCCCTTCTCTCCACCTTTCCAACATCACCTGCCTCCTTTGATTATTAACCCTTTGAAGCAGAGACCATGTCTTCACATGAAGTTTATACAAGGCCCAGTCAACAGGGGCCAATCCTTAGCATACACTTTGAACACTACCAGAACATAATTATAGTATATACTTGAAGCTTTATAAATTCAGTACATTATTGATGGGTTGTGTGGTTAAGCTTTTTTGTAAAAAACGTAAGTGGTGCAAGCCTCACCTACTCTGGATTCATAACCACAGAGATAGGCAGCGAGCCCCAGAGCGGGGGGCTAATAGCCAACAATCGATGTAAGTAATACGTTTACACAAACGATGCATCTTAAGTGCTACGCTTCTCATGGAGGTGGAGTTAAGTCTATTTAGTGGGTGACAGATTGGTGCGGGCAGCATTTTAGTGTAGATGCTTACAAAGTTAGGTCAAGATAAGCTGCCTTATGTCAACTTAACTCTGTAGTGTAGACCAGGCCTGATTTTGTTTCTCTCCAACTTCTCTCAGGCTGGCCAGCATCTGTTTCTTGCCAAGTTTCTGTGTAATTTTAAACAGCTCCAATTTCTCAGAGGATCCTATCAAAAGTTTGGTATGGAATTCTCATTTATTCCATTACCCTTATCCCACTCCTTTGTGAGCCAGTGTCTGGGGGGGCCTCTGGGTTGGGAGCTCAGAACAGGCATGCCACCTGCATAAGGGTTGTTCTGCACCTCTGGTGTTTAGGATGGGGTCTTTTCAGCAAGTGAAAGTGGCTAGACCTGAGCATAATGCCAAACATGCTGAAGCCTGAACCTCTCCATGCCTCTTCAGTAAGATAAGGCCTCAATTTATCATAGCACAGCACCAGCAATGATTAATCTATTAGCTTTGATTCACTCTAAGAAAGATCAAAGGGTTAAGATAATGCAATCATGTTTCCTGAACAATGGACCTCAGTTTGCTTAAAATCAGGGTGTTCCTCATACACAACACCCTAACATGAGCTCCTTATAACATTTTTAGATTCTAATTTTTTTTCATACAGTGATAAGGAATATGGCTGGTTGAAGCAGTGAGGGGAAATGTGAATGTGTGGGAGTAGTACGGAAGGTGTGGAGGTTGGGAAAGTGCAGGAAGGGGGAGGGAGGGATTAGGGGGCTGTAGAAAGGGAAAGGTGTTCTAGAGTGGAAGGGGATGGACTATGGGAGGGAGGACCTGGGGAATGAGTGGCAGAGGGAGTGGGGGCTCCCCCATCAAGCCTGCATTCTTCTCTCCTCTGTGCGCTGGAATCTGGGAAGCACCACACCACTGTCCCTGCCCCCCACCATCATGTGAAACAGGATCTGATGTGGGGAGTGTCTGAGCCCCTCTCCTTATTCCCCATGTGAGCTGGGTTGGGGGGGCTGCTCCTCTGGGGGCCTGAGCCCCTATCTCCCATGAGGCAGGATACAGAGGCCATGCCCTGCCCCTTATCCCACTCCTTTGTGAGCCAGTGTCTGGGGGGCCTCTGGGTTGGGAGCTCAGAACAGGCATGCCACCTGCATATCACAGGTTCACAAGCACTGGCACTAAGGAGGAGGAGGTAAACTCCCACTGACAGGAATGGAGAAGTCCACGTCCCAAAACTATTGTTTCACATTGTATTCATCTTCTTGGGGTGTTCTCAGCTGAACAAGAACATAGCATTGAGATGAATCGGCTAGTTTACACCATTTTGAACCTCCTACGTTGCACATAGAGCTCCTTCTCCACAATCTAAGCCCAGATCTTGGCCATTTCCAGAGACTGTAGCTTTGCAAACATGACCCTGTAGTGTAGATATAGTCTATAATGACCAAAGAGGTTTTTCTATTGCCATATGACAGCACACATCAAACTTCATTGCACTACGACTCCCTTCTGCCAACAAAAATTACTACATGACCCTGGGTGGGGGTGGCCAGAGCCCAATCCCCTCCACCCTGGGCTTAAGCCCTTGGGCTTTGGCTTCAGCCCCAGGCAGTGGGGCTCAGGCTTCATCTTCAGCCCCAGACCCCAGCGACTCTAATGCTGACCCTGGCGACTGCATTAAAATGGGGTCCCGACTCACTTTGGGGTCTTGACCCGGAGTTTGAGAACCAGATCATGGATTTATGAAAAGCTAGGCTGATGGAAGCATTCTTTTGTCAACCTAGCGGCATCTACACTGGCAGTTAGGTAGGCATAGCTACAGCACTCGGTGTGGATTTTTCACACCCCTGAGCGCTGTAGCTGTTGACCTATATGTTAAGTGTAGACCATGCCCCAGCATCTCCACTCTCCTGTCTTTTCTTCCCTCCGACTGGTACAGGACACTTCTCACAGCCCCACCACATTTCCATCTCCTCCTGATCCCTCCAAGCTTACCGGGGTCCTGGAATCACAAAGAGGAGAATGGAACTGGTATGGGAGGGTTCAAAGGAATGCATGGGGGCAGTGATGCAATGGAATGACAGGGGACACGTTTGTGGCGCTGGAGTAGCGATACAGAAGTCTGAACAGTGGAAGGGAGAATATGCAGGCTGCAACAATGATAGATGTGTTGGAACTGTGCAGGGAGGAGTGGAGCTATTCAATGGGTGTTGTTGGGGAACGTCAGTCTCTCCTCTCAAAACTTCCTCACCCATCCCCTACCACTCTAGAATCAGTGCACCTCATGATCTTTAGTGTATTTATCCTCATAACACCCCTGTGAGACAGGAAGGTGCTATATAATCCTCATTTTTGAAGATGGGAAACTGAGACAGAGCGACAAAGTAACTTGCCCAAGGTCACACAGGAAGTCCGTCATGGAGCAGGGAATTAAACCCAGGTCTCCCAAGGTCCAGATGCTAGCCAGTGGACCATCCTTCCTCTCTTGCACTGCCTCAACTCTATCCCTCGCTTTCAAAAACATCCTCACTACTATGATCCCTACACTGTTCCTGCATCCTCGCACCCAGCTGCTTAACCTGTGTCCCCCAAGCTGGTACTTTCCTCTCTGTCAGGAGGGAGAACCATGCTGTGATCAAGGTGGATAAACCTGTTTCTGGGTTTTTTTTAATCAATTTTTAAATTTCATTTTAGAATTAAATTTGAAATGACGACAACCTATATTAAGGCTTAAATTTGCTATATTGAAATAATGTAAATTAAATACATTAAAAGCCTGACCAGCTCCCTCTAATTAATCTTTGATTCTCACACACATGTAATTCTAATTCAGCCCTCATGTGTATACATTATGACACAGTCTAGTTACATGATCACTGCCACAGTTCAGGGCATCTGCACCTGTATTCCCTCTGTAATCCACCAATGGCACCCACTCTTAGGCTTCCGGCTCCCCAGCCGTCACCTCACTTGGACAGAGACATGTACCTCACTTCTGACCCAGATATTTCCAAGCTACACAGTTCCCCAGTAAGTCAGACTGCCCAAGCACGCCTGCTTTGTTTTTCTCCTCAGAGGCATAATTGCGTAACTGCTCACAATTTAAGGTCCAACACAGCTTTTCCTAAGCAAGCACATTTATTTTTAAGGTGAAAGCATTACAGGGAAAATATTAAAACAAAAAAAGAGCCTACATGCATGCTAATAAGCTTACCAGAGATCATCCCAACTCCAACAAGGGTTCTGGCAGGAGTCAAACCCCACCAAGCACGTTTTCCTGTGGTTACAAGTTCACAACAGCTGTTAGCGCAGAACAAATACCTCCATGAATCTGTGAGTCACTCCTTTACACAGTTTGGGCCTCTGATCTTGTCCTCACATAACAGATGATCAGCAGACAAAGGTCCCCTCTCCTCAGGGCAAAGCGTCAAATGGCTGCATTCTTATATAACTGGACGGGGTACATTTGCATATCCTCTCCCTAGAGATTAACTGGAAAACCCACTTAACTTTAAAAGTTCATTCTTGTCTGGCACATTGCGTTAAATAGTCCTGTGAAGCTGCTAACACTTTCCCTGGTTTTCCTAAGTCATGTCTTCCTCCAGAGACATTACATGCAAGCCCACAATAATACATAAACATTTGCATTTTTAATACAATAAACTCCTAAGATACTTAAACTTGATTCGGTAAGATTTAACTTCATTTAATACTATTTGTCAAGGAAATTGCCATCTCTCACAATCACTATTTTTTCCAGAGGACACCTGCTTCATTCAGTGCACAGGAGGGACAGTACTCAGGGATTAAATCAAGGTTGTGTAGAGAATGAGTTGTTTGTTTGTGGGACCCTTGCCTCATTTGCTGAGAAAGTGGAAGATGTGTAGTGAATGAGACACTGGATTAGAGAAAGGATGATCTCATGGGTAAGGCAGCTGAATGCTACTCTGGAGAATTAGATGACTTTACACATGACTTTACACTTCTTTGCATTGTATCTTAAATCTATCTTCTCCATTACTACTTTTACTTGGTTTTTGCATTTTTGTAGTCCGTTGGCATCTTCATTAATAAGAGCGATGTCATCAGCAAAGTCTAGACCAAATAGCCTTGAATGGTTCCATTTTAGGCCACATGTATCACTGTCGCATTGTTTTAATCCATAGTTGATGACTAGCAAAAACAAAAAAGGAGACAGGACGCACTCCTGCCTTACACGTATCTTGATGCTGAATGGCGTACTCAATCGATTTTCCATTTTAATGCAGCATTTTGAGTTGGCGTAGAATGCCTTCATAATGTTGATTAATTTTGTTGGAATTCCATATCGTTTCACAATTTTTCATATTGTTTCTCTGTTTACACTATCGAATGCCTTTTGAAAGTCCACAAAATTGATGACAAGACTGCCTTGGAATTCTGTTGTGTTCTCAATAATCCATTTCAGGGTGAAAATAGCATCTGTGCACGATCTCCCTTGTCTAAATCAAGAGATTGTTGCTCACATAGGATGGTATCTATCTTTTCTTTCATTCTGTTCAGGAGGTCTGCTGCTAATACTTTTCCTGTGACAGATAGAAGTGTTACTCCCCTCCAATTTGAACAATTGTTTAGATCACCTTTCTTTGGTAACTTGATTATGATACTGAGGGTCCATTCTTCCGGCATTTTCTCCGTCATCCATATTTTGTTGCACAGCGAACAGATGGCTGATTCCATGTCTTCACCTCCAAATTTAGGCATCTCAGAATGAACAACCTAGGCGCCTTGTTGTTTTTCAGCTTCTGCAGTGTTTTTTTTTTTAATTCTTTGATTTTTACCTCAGATACATCTATTTCTAGGTCTTATGGTTTATCATTGTTAAATTCCAATCTTGTCATTGGTTCTGGTTGGTTTAGCATTTCTTTGAAGTCTTCCACCCATCTATTTTCTTGTTCTTCTTGTGTTTTCAAAATTTCTCCTCGTTTCCCTTTCACTGGGACATTTCTGAATTTTGATCCATATCCTGTTAACTGTTTCATGATAGTGTAGGCTGTTCTTGTATCATTTCTTTCCCCTTCAGCTTCACTAGCCTTACTTTCAATCCCATTTTGCTTATCCTTTTTGCACTTTTTTTTACTGCTTTGTCAAGGTTCCTGTAGATTTGTTTTGTTTCTTCCATCACATGTTGTGGTACTAGAACCTTTTGTTTTCTTCTTTCATCTATAATTTTCCATGTTTCTTCTTCCACTGTTCTTTACTGCTTCCTCTCTTTCTACCAATTATCTTTTCAGCTGCTTCTAGCATAGCTGTTTTGAAAAGATCCCATTATTTTTCCACTTCGTTTTCTTCAAGATCTTTAAGGGCCTCAAACCTGTACTTGACCTCTATCTGGTACTCTTTTCGTATCCTGCAACCTTGTAGTTTCCGTGTATTGACTAATCTGTCTTCTTTCTTTTTTGAGCACTTTAAACTTCAATTTGAGGTTTGCTTTCAGCAAATAGTGATTGCTCCCTATATCTGCTCCTCTGAATACTCGTGTCTAACACTAATGTTTTCCACCTCTTACTAACACAGATATAGTTGATCTCATTTTGTCTAAGGCCATCTGGTGAAATCCAGGTCTTTGTGTGATGTTTTTATGTTGGAAGAAAGAATTGCAGATACTAAGATTGTTTTCAGCACAAAATTCAAGAAGTCTTGTGCCATTGTCTGTCACTGTTCCAGTTGTATGTGGGCCGACGATTGTTTCCCAACCTCGTCTTTCATTTCTGATATGGGCATTAAAATCTCCCATAACCAGGACAAGATTGTGGTTTGGTATTTCTTTCAACATTCAATTCTGCACAGAATCTCTCTTTGTCCTCTTCATCTGTATCGTTTGTTGGAACATATGCCTGGACTATGGTACTCAATGTGCCGAGAGTGGAATCTAGCTGCCGGTTGTACAGTCACCCTTAATTCTGGCATTTCTTAACTTTGGTGTGTTTGACTTTGCAACCTTAATGTGTTTTTTAGATGTACTAGAACATATAATATACCCAAAGACACCTTTTGGTATGAGCACCTTGTAAGTTTAACTATTAAAGCCCCAGTGAATTAACAGGCAAATATTACTGCTTTTTGTACCCTACTGACAATTTTACCTTTTTCAGTAAACTGGCTCCCATTGATAAACTGTCAATTGCAAAAACAAACTTAAGGATCAGTAATTTTCCTTCCCTCTGTACACAATTTAAGAAAATCACCTCTACATTTTTGTATTTCTGCACTTTTTTAAATGTTAGTGATGAATAATAAACATAAGCACCTTAAATCAATAAAACAGATATATTTTCAACAACTCTTTACTAGCAATAGCATCACCTGCTCCTATTATTAATAATGGCCAATACGAAGTGCAAGCAAATAAGTTTTATAAAGTGCCCTGAGACTGGAGCAAACTGTTGAAGGGTGCAGGGTCTAGTGATGTGAGTTCTCTACTGGAAACACCCTGTTGCTGGCCATAGGGAGTCTGACAGGAATTTACAGCGAGAATGGACCCTGCGAATTAGAACTCCTATGAGAAGATATAGAGCAAGAGGCAATCCATGAGTACCAGGCATCTTTCTATCTAAGTATTTACAGTGTAGAAATAGTGAGTATAATTAAACCAAACAGGGCACCTGTGCAGAGCCCTTATATATTCTGTTCACATTCATACCATTCAATTCTGCCCTACATGAAGCTTTGAAGGTTTCAAGGGTTGTCCCAAATACAGTACATTGAAATAATCTTGATACAAGGGCATAGCTCCAAGTACCAAGACATGCACCAGAGAAACTGTCTCAGCTTCCTGAGCAGCCATAGATGGAAAATGACACATCATGGTATTCTCGGCTGACAACCAGGAACAGCAATGGATCAAGAGTAACCCAAAGACTGAATCACACTGACAAGTGTGGGACATACACCTCAAACAGAAGACATTCTCAGCCCCCACTCACTCCTCTAACATTTTCCTGTATCTAGGAGCATAGCTTCCATCATATCCAGAATGAGCCTAAGCCATTCTCTACCATATACTTCCTCAGTTCTCTCAAACAGTTGGAGATCACAGGAACTGTAGTATCCACGTTTAATCAAAAAGTATCATTAGGTCTAAGAGTCATCCACCACTGATAACCTTACTGCCCCTACCAGTTGAAACATGCACATAAATAAAATGGAACCCTGCACAAGACAACCCCCTGCAGGGAAGAATAAGCACCTCTTACTACCCTTTGGAGTTCTCAAAAGAGCAAATGTACTGAAGCATCTTCACATCCATTCCCAAAAGCTTTGCAGAAAAGTCAACAAAACCTAGTTATAAAAACTATTTATAATTGAAACAAGACTAGCATGGATGTTTTGCTTCTGGCCATACCACCATCTCATGGCTATCTCCAGCAAATGCCTAAAAACAGACTGATAGAGGGAATCCATGTTTGAAATCGCAGTAACAGAAGCTGCCTCATTTACCACCTATGAAGATATACCATATCCAAGAGACTCTCTCAAAAGATGGGTCACTTAAATATTTTCATACACTTAATTTATTTTAAATGATTCTTAATAGTGTGAATATTTGTTAATGGCAAGTAACAGTAATTATCATCATCTTGTAAAGGTGAACAAGAAGATTTGTGCATGGACTAGTGAGTTTTCAGGACTATTTTGCAAGATCTTGTTAAACACTCTCTCTGGTTACAGAACATTTTCCAAAGGAAATCTACATAGTAATTATTTTAATTATTTCCTTTACATGTCAGTTACTTATGACTCACTGAAGGTGAAAACAGAAGCATAGGAAGAGGAACCAATGCGTGATCAGACCTCAAAAACATTCCTAGGCAACAGCTCCCAACCCTGATGCTACATATCACACCGAGCTATTATAACACCTGGTTGTGGCAAGTCTTATTTTATTCTAACTGCAACAAGATGAAACTGCCAAACTAATTTCAGATGTGACACATGAACCCAATCTCTATAAAAGCACTATAATAATGATTCACCAATACCAGCAACAGCATTTTTTTTTAAATTAAGATAACACATATGGCTACTTTCATGTCTGAGATGTGTTATATAGTTCAGTGGAGGCACTGTCACTTGTAGAACACAAAAGATTTTGGATCTGAGGAAAACTGTCAGTGCTTAAAATAACGCAAAACAGCCCATGAACTGAGAGAGTATTTTAATACTATCTACTTTCCAATTTCCAGAATTTTAAATGTTTAAGTGGCATTCCTTGTTATACAACTATTTTATTTTTAATTAAGATTGTTTGCTAAGACTGATACATTTACTTAATCTGTTATTTTAAGCGTCTCTTGAAGGAATTCATCAGCATCCATTTTTTAAATATCACTGACAGAAAACTGCTATAGATTGGCATGCACAGACAGAAAAAAAAAGTTTAATCGCATTAGCTCCAAGTTTCCTTGCCCCTGTAGATTGTCTGTGTAAGACAGGTGACTTCTCAGAACAAACTAAAAGTGTAACATTAGCTCTGAACACCCAAAAAGCATGCAAGGCATAAGCAAAGGCACAAGCAAAGCTGCTCTCTGCCCTGAATAGTTTATAACCTAAATTCAGACATGAACCTCCATGAAGACCAAAACAAATAAAATAGGATAGGGAACAAGGGTTACAGGAATGAGGCCTGGTGGTTAAATTGTGAAACATATAAACATCAGGATAGAAATGTTAAGCCTGTTTGGAATTGTTTGCTACCCATAAACAACAAAGCAAAGCAGTGCAGAGTGTAGGGCCCACACTGCCAGCGGTTTATTTAACATTGTTGTTAAACCGCAGAGGCTACCAGGTTGGTCAGGAAGCCGCAGGGGGTGGTCAGCAGATCCCACAGAAGAGGCGGTAAGGGAGCTCAGGGGAGAAAGCAGCGTGGGCAGCCTCCCCCGGAGTGCGTTCATAGCGGGGGAATGGAAGCGGGGGAATTGGGGCGCCCGCCCCCCAGGCCGCTGGAAGGGGACAGGAGCAGCGGCGTGGTCGGCTGGCTCCGGATAACTGAGCCGCGGGCAGGGAAGCCAGCCCCAGAGACACACAGCCGGGTTGGCGGGGGCTGCCAGCGGGCAGCAAGGAGGCAGGCAGCCCCTGGGGCCACCCCCACGGGAAGCGGCTGCCGACCAGGACGGGGGCGGCGCAACACGGCAGGAGAGAGGCACATCGGGGCGGCCTGCCAGCTCCAGAGACAGGCGCCTGCGGGGAGCGGGCCCCCCACCCTCCGGCTGTAGCGCGAGGGGTGTCCCGGCTGCCCAGCCCGTCTCCCGGCCCGGGCAGCCGAAGCAGGGCGCGCTTGCGGCCTAGGCTGCTCCGCTCCCGCCCCCGCGTCCCCACGGGGCCCCGTACTCACATCTGGCTGACCAGCTTCTGCCGGAAGTTCGCGCTGCGCCAGTCGGTCTCCTGCCCAGACACGTCCATCCCCGCCGCTGCCGCTGCCGCCGCCAGCCCCAGCCGCCACCGCCGCGCTTCCCTCCGCCGCTGACGACGATCCGCCACAGGCTAACCCGGAAGTGACATCAACTTCCGGCGCAGTGGGCGCGCTACTGCGCTGGAAAATGAAGTCTCCTTTGGCCTCGTTCTGGCTAACCGTTCTTCCCCCGATGCAGGTTGGGAAACGTAGTCTCGGGCCCCCCGCTGCATGGTGGGAAATGTAGTCCTGTGTGTGGGCCAGGCTCAGAGGTAGCCGGGCTCCGGGCAGTGCGGTCCCGGCTGCTCAGCAGCTCTAGGCCCGGCCCCAGTGCGGCCTTGGTCCCGCAGTGAGGCAGCCCCATCCGAGGCCTTGGGAGCTGAGCGATGCGCAGTTTTCTAGGAGATTTTTATTTTGTCTTCAATCCCTCAAGGGCAAGAGAGGCTCGGGCCTTAGCCCTGCCAGCGACTCCACGGAGCTCCCGTCCTGCAGGTATGCAGAGCTCCGTTCACTTCAGCGGGGCTTCACACAGATGTCAGGGTTTGCCCAGACAGAGCAGCCTGCACGAACGAGGCCTTGGTCAAGTCCATCTATTAAATATTTTCTTTCCCAAAAGCCAGAGTGAAGCTGTGCACGGCATTATCATGTCCTGCCACTTCGCTGCTGGCCTCCTAAATGGCTTCAGAATTAAAGCCTTCATTTACAAAAATAATAATAGGAGACTATTCTGTTTGACAATTTTGTATCTATGATAGGCCCCTGTGCTTAACTAAGCACATGAGTAGTGTCACCAAATTCACTAGAACTTAGGGTGACCAGATAGCAAGTGTGAAAAATCAGGACTGGGGTGGGAGGTAATAGGACCCCCTATAAAAAAAAAGCCCCAAATATCGGGACTGTCCCTATAAAATAAGGACATCTGGTTACCCTACTAGAACTACACACATGCTTAAAGTTAAGCACAGGATCAGGTCTTTAGTTCCAAGTAACATCACCTCTTACTCATCTCCTTACATTTAGCATATGTATAAGTGCTTGCAGAACCAGAGCTTATGATTCCTATAACTACTAGATTAGAGGGGAACATATTTCTTTTTTTGTTTGTTTACTTTGTGCATTAGACAGAACTACATATTTGCCCCCCTTACTTAATAGATCAATAGGGCCACCCTGAAGAGGGCACATCATGAAGAATGGGAAAAGTCAGAGGAATAAAGTAATAAATCTAGTAAAGGCATCAGGAGCAGGCAAAATGGAGCAGAGGTTTACTATATGAGGCAAGATTATGGAGGACTTCATGTAGATGAGGAAAAAATTTAATAGGATGTTGTAAGAGACAGGTAGCTAATGAAAAGATTAAAGAAACACTGATGGAGTGATGGGATGGGAAGTTTACTTTGGGCAGCCTCATTTTTTAACAGACTACAGGAGGAAGAGGTGAAAGACATGGAAGCCAGACAAGCCAGTCACAGAAATTAAGGCTAGATGGAGACAGACCAGGTGCCCCTCAGAAAGATTTAAAGAGAAGGAAATTCTTCAGGTTAATTGAAATTATTTTCTTCATATGACTTTTACATCTAGAATTAATTTAAATGGAAAACTGAAAATGGAAGCATAAGGAAAGAACCAAAGGATGACCTAACAATTAAGAAACAGTCCTATGGAGCAGCACTCAGTGGTATTTCTATAGTTCAAGTTCCACATACTTTTCATAGTAAAAATCTAATTATGCAAGTTCCAGTTGATTCAAACAGAATCAGGATGAAATTTAGAGCCAATTTAAAGTGTAGTGAGCAATCATCCCAGTCTCAGTAGACCCACTGTACTCTGGACCAAGGTACAATGGCAAATATTCTGAGACAAGCAGCCATGCATGTTGCACTTGTGATAATGTGGCAAGTATGGGCCCCTGCATAGTACAAAGGGGAAGTAATACAAAGCTTTCAGAGCTGTAGCTGCAGGAAACAGCTTGTTAATATGTTTGAAATTATAATACACAGAAAGATGTGGAAAAGGAAATGAAAATACATTCCCTGGCAGGCAAGTTAGAGGTACAGAGGTAGTGAGATTTCTCTGACTCAAATAAGACACTGTAGAATTAATCTCTGAGGCAGTAAAGTGGAACATGCACCTCGGAGCATATTTGATAAGGGAAATGTCAACCAAATTGTTCTCACTTTGCTGGTCATAAACTTAGCAACAGCAGCACATTTAGGAGTAAGACACATGTGCATAGGACCAGTCACTGTAGTGTCTCGGGCTTGAGAAATTTCAGACAGTGAGATAAACATTAATACAAGTAATGAGAGAGTCACAAAAAAAAAAAAGGTGAAACTGGTTAGCATACCTTTGTGAGACTGTGAATATTACTCCTTTCTCTGCTGAGTGCAGCACTGGAGTGGCCCAATTCAGGCATGTAGGTGGGATGTTCTAGTCCAGCAGCAGCTGTGGTTTCTCAGGGGGAGAGAAGGGGCAGAGCAAGGCTGTGTGCTTATGGGCTTGGCTACACTGGAGAGACTCTTTATGAGGAATTTAGAATCATAGAATTATAGGTAAGGGGTGAGGTTTTCCCAGGAGACTAAGGGAGTTGTGCCTAACTCGATATGGTGCTGTAAAAGGAAGGAAGATAATGAAAGTGTTCAAAGGACATAAGTAGTAGCATTTTGAGCAGACTGGACATGGGAGGCCAGACAGGAGATGATTACAATAATTAAGACTAGACAGAGTCGATAGACCCTGGTGTCATGGAAGGCAGCGTGGGCAGTGGGGTACAAGTTAGGTGACTGCCAAGCCAATGGTTCTCAACCAGGGGTATGTGTATTCCTGGGGGTACACAGAGGTCTTCCAGGGGGTACATCAACTCATCTAGATATTTGTCTAGTTTTACAACAGCCTACATAAAAAGTCAGTACAAACTAAAATTTCATACAGACAGAATGAGAAAGTAAGCAATTTTTGTATTTTTATGTCTAATTTTATAAGCAAATAGTTTTTAACTGAGGTGAAATGTGGGGGTACGCAAGACAAATCAGACTCCTGAAAGGGGTACAGTAGTCTGGAAAGGTTGAGAACCACTGTGCCAACTAGCGTGATTAAGCAATGTGTTTACACAAACAAGCAATTAATTAACTTTCAGAGTAAATTGTATGATATGTATTAACTGGCAAGTTAGTATGCTTTAATAATTGCATTGTGTGTACCAAGGTCATTTTAATCAATGCGCACAAACTAAAATTAGTGTGTAGTAAATCTCCCATATAGAGAAGCCCTTAGAGATGTAGATCACCTCAGTCTCAATAAATCCACTCCTTTAATTGCACATCAGTGCACGGTGGTGGATTTTCTGAAATAAGCAGCCACGCATATCATTCATCTGTGAAAATATGGTGGACCTGGTCACTTGTAGAACACAGGGAGAAGTTATGAAAGCTGTGGATGGAGGACAACAGCATGCTAATATGTTTACAATGAAAATACTCTGAAAAATATAGATCAGTAAGATAAAATACATTACACAGCTGCCAAGTTATTGTTTGTCAGAGCCAAGGGACTGATAGTTTTGTAGTAGGAAGATTTCTGTGACTCACTGCACCGTTTTTCTCCCTTTACAAATAAGTTACCGGTAATAAATGTCTTCTGGAGGAAAATAAGTGGGTTATGGTGCATGTAGGTGCGCTTACACTGCATCATGCTTGATTTTGGAGATGTCATTCAAATTTCTCTCTTTTGCTGGCCATTGACCTATTAGCATTGGCATCACTTTTAGGACTGAGTGCATTTTTGGATGGAACTGTGTCACTGCATTAACCAGGGCAAATGTGCCAGACGCCTGTCCGAAAGACACGAGAGATGTCCAGATAGATCTACAAGCAGGCAGATGCAGACACAGCCAGCCGGAGAAAGGCAATTGGTGAGGGCCCCTTTAAGAAGGGCTTGTGGGCGTAGCCCTCTGTTCAGTCACGTGGGAAGGGCGCTCTGGCTTGACCCTATGGTTGTGCGAAGATGAACCCGGAAGAAGGCGGCGGGGCAGGCGCGAAGCTGGGGTCGCCGCTGCCGGTAGGTGACCGCAGGGCTGTGTCCAGGCGGGCGCCCTCCGCCCTCCCCGGGGTTTCCAGGCGGGATTCGGAGGGGGGGGGTAGCTACTGACAACTACCAGAGCTGCCGCCCTGCCCCCACCGGTAGGGAGACACCCCTCCCCGAGGCGCCCTGGCGCCTGCCCCCCCCGCGGTGTGCTGCCCCCCGACACCGAGGGAGGCTTCGTGCCCGTGTGGCGGCCCCCGGCGCTGTTCAACAAGGGCGTGACTGACTCACAAGCCTGCCGTCCCGTACACGGAATCCCCCCCCCCCCCCTGATATTTTAGCCCCACGTCTTCTGGTGCTTCCCCACTCCCGCTGCTGCCCTCCTCGCCCTTTGCCGGACAAGGGGCTGCCGCGGAGAGCCCCCTTGGTGTGTTCTGTGGCGAGGAGGAGAGACCTGAATAACTGGTGTGCAGCTGTACATGTGATGCATCCGTGTCAGCCCCGTTCTGCTGGCGTGTAACACAGCTGCTTATTTTCCTAGAGTCGAGACGGTCGGGAATGAGTAGTGCCCAGAGCGTTGGTGGGAGCCAACAGCAGTACTGGTTCGGTCTAGTCTTGCCTGTGGGAACAAGGATCAAATACATGACCACTTAAAGCCATTTCTATTATTTACATTAGTGATTCTGAGAACCTTTTTAACTAACCGTTGGAAACATAAAGTCTTCTGCAGTGCTGTTCCCACAGCTTTAGAAGTACCGTTACAACCACAAATAGGATAAAGGCATAGGGGTTAAAGGTGAATGAACAATCAGTGTTGTCTTTCAGGTGCCATGAAAAGCAAAGCTACGGTATACAGCAGGGAATCTCATTGAAAAGTCAAATCTCAGTCCCATCTCTACCTCTATTGGTAGAGCAGAGACTGGATTCCATTGTTCTAAATGCAAAGAAGATTCTTTAGTCAGACCGCTGACCACATGCTGTTCTTATTTAGAGTTTCTAGCTCCAAAACTAATGTAGCTAGTGGTCTACTGTAGTTTCATCACTAAGTCCTGACAAAGCAGTCATGGAATAGGGTTGTTAACTATGCTATCCTGTGTTATCTAGACTGTATACCTTGGGATTCAGATGGTGTTTTCAGTCCCACATGAGCAATAATTTTAACAACTAGAAGGGATAGTTTGGGAGTAAAACTGGAAGTTGACTTTATCTGTCTTTCTTGCCTGACCTGAGAACAGACATGAATTGATTAGTTTGGAACCCACGTTGATTTCTGGGAAACTATCATTCAGTCTTGTGTAACCTGGAATATCCTTTTTATAATTAGGAATCTGTGGGTTGATATTAGGAAGTGGACATTAGGAGTGACATTAGGAAACTGGAACTGCTTTGTTATTGGAAGGAGTAGGCACTTTGTTACAGGAAAGCTCCATTTCTTCTGACCCATAAAAGATAGTACAGAGCCTGTAATAGATCTTTGGGGCCTGGAATTACTTTGGGAAGGAAGATAATGTTTTATAACAGATGCAATTGATATCAGTGGTGCCAGGGAATCCACATATGACAGTAAAACCATTAGATCATGGGTTCTTAACTTTTTTATGGGTGGACCACAACTTAAATGTCTCCTGGACACCCCTCTCTCATTCACAATTATATGATATCTTTGTGGCAAATACAGCAATTACTTAAATGGAAAAGGGATATTGAGAAAGCATTTATGTATTTTTATCTGTCTTAATCTGATTTAACAGTTGGAAACACAGGGGAGAGCAAGCAACGTTTGACCAGACCTGCACACCAACAAAATATTCAGTGGGTCAGAATTTGAAAGCGATTGCATTAAATTAGCTACTGTTTAAAAACCTGCACAGCCTCACTGAATCTTTAGAGTTCTTTCTAAATTAAACTTTTCCCTGTATCATTCTTTCGTCTTTTTTTATGAAAGCTATTGGTATAAAAACAAGCACTTTGTTTTTAACAGAGTTCAGCAGCTGCTGCTGTCTCTGAGAATCTTCTCCATGTGACATCCTAAGTAGATGCTGTGAAAATTATAATGTTCTAAACAAGAGGCGAGCATGATCTGTAAGGAGGAATAAATAGCAGAAACAGTTGAACTCTTAAAGATACACTGAGGCCTTATGAAAAAAGCTTTGGAAACACTTTTTTGCTTATTTAGCATTTTTCTGTATTTATAATTACATTATTATGCATTAATGCCCAGTGTGTGGCCTATAAGGTAGTGCTTGAGAACACAGTACAAACTATCGTATAGTAATTTTATAATTTGGGAAAGATCACACGAGAGAGAAATATTGGGCAAGTATCTCAGTAAAACTGCCACTGTTAAGAAATTCATACTTTTAAGGTAACTCCGTAATGGTGTTTCTCTCTGAGAAACGTTTTGTGAACTATTGCAATAATATATTGCTGTTCACATATATATATTCAGAAAGGGAAACGTTGCATAGTAATGTAAACACTAGTAAATTCAGTGAGAGTTTTGCCATTAACTTCAGTGGAACCAAGATTTTTCCCATGATCTATAGCAGTGGTTTTGAAACTTGTTTTTCGCAGACCACTTGAAAATTGCTGCAGGTCTTGGTGGACCACTTAATGATCTTTCCAAATGTTGTTTGTACCGTTAGCTAACTATTGTAAAGCGCTTTGGATAATAGCAAGATATATAAAACCTTAATAATAATTAAGGTCTCTCTCCTGCCACAGGAGCCACAGAGCTGAGGCTGGGAAGGAGGGCCATCTCTCCTTGGCAGCTGCAGCCCTGGAGCTGGGGAAAGTCATCTTCTTCTCTGGCCGCTGCAGCCCTGCACATCCCAATTTGCAGCTTTCACATTTTCTCAGCATAATTTTGCAGTAAATACTATATAGTAAAATGTAGAGCTGTGAGAGTAAATGTAGTTTAGACAATATTGTATCATGGAGATTTCTCCCTTTTAAATGTTCCACTGATTCTAGAGACTGGGAATTGTTCAGAAGTTCAATTCTTCCTGAAAGTTGTTTTTATATTCCCACTTTGGTAATCTTCTAGAAAAACAGCGCCAGTTTCGACAGCAAAAGCATGCTGTCACAGCACTGAACATTCATCGCCAAAGTTGTAAAAGGCCAATACAGACTCCAGTCGCCTTAGTTCCTTCCTTTCCTCGATTAGCCGTGCGTGTAGGGACCTTAGCCCCGGGCCAAGAAGGGGCATTTGTGGAAATGTGCTCAGCTAATGTAAAAAGGCAAAAACAAGAAAAAATACAACAAAACAAGCCCTTTGATGTACCCTGGTAAACTAAAGATGGGGACTCAATTTGTAGCTTCTATTACAGCAAAGGTCTCTAAGAACCCTGTGCAGCTGGGAATTTGGTAAATGAAAGCAACATTTTGCACCAAACTCTGCTCTTGGTGTAAATCCAAAATAATCTCATTGAGGCAGAGCCATGTTTTAAGGTCTCTCGATTGTACTTAAGGGTTGGTGTGTTTTGCTGACTGATAAGAGTTAAAATGCTGTTAATTAGCAAACACAAACGTTTGCTATTTTTGTTGTCTCACAGAATTCATCTTGCTATAACTGGTGGCTGTGAGGTACTGAGCATTTCTGCTTGTGATGGCAGAGGATCAGGAGCTGACTCAGCCATGCAAGACTCCCTTGGAGCCCTCCCTCCAGCAGTGCACCAGCAACACTTACCGCAGTGCAGAGCACTCCCAGTCCTTACTCAGTGGCCTGGTAGCTCTCCGAGATAGTGGCATCCTATTTGATGTAGTCCTGGTAGTGGAAGGGAAACCTATCGAAGCTCATCGGATACTCCTAGCTGCATCATGTGACTATTTCAGGTGAGTCCAGTGTCACTGTGAATCTGTAACCAACATCTTTCTCAATATGTCTCAAATCGTCATTAAAAAAAAAAGAGAGAGAGAGAGAATCTGAATTGTGGCTGGACTTCCATCTTTCTTCCCCTTGGACTCCCCGTCCTTTCCCAAGTTGTACTATGTTGCATGTGGCATACCATGGTTTATTCAGAACACTTTAATGCCTGCCCATTGCAGTCTGGAGGCTGACCCATGGAGGAATGAAAGAAATAGAAATTCAGCCATATCTTGGAGTGTTCTTATCCTTGTGCATTTAAAAGCAGACCCTTAAGATGAATTGAATGCATTTAAAATATTTAATTTGTTTCTGTTCATTTTTCTTTTGTATGACTTTAAAAATAAAGCTAATCTTGCATTATTCCACATTTAGTTTTGCTTCCAGGTGCCTCCATTTAACTCAGAACCCATAGTAATTGGAGGACATAGTGGTGCCTGTTTTATATGTGCCCCATTCGTTAGAAGTACGACACAGTGCATTCTACAGAGCTGTTAAAGTTCTATTGGCACCAACAAGATTTGGCCTATTACAGTAATTTCATAATACATAGCAAGTTATAAAACATGTTGTGGGAAGTAATGGTCCTAAGTGCTGTGTATGTAACTTGGGAGGGGCGATCCAACTCCTGATGTAGTCAATGGGGGACTTTCTGTTGATTTTAAGGGGAGTTGCAGCAGCCCTTAGTCACTAAAAATTAAAAATACTGAAAGTCACGTCTCGCATCATAGATTTAATGTCCCGCAACTTTTCAGTTCCAAAACCACATTAGTTCTAGTGAGTGGCATCCAAAAGTGGGACAAGCCATTCTTTTTAACCAGCCTTATTTGGAATAATACCACACTGATCCAAAACACACACTCCCAGATTTCAGCTCTGAGCACGTTTAGAGCAAATTGGTTTCTTTGCATTCCTGATGGTGCACTTGAAGATTCTGTCTACTTCAAACAACTCCTACTTCTTCAACCCACAAAGCCTGATGTAACAGCCATCATCTTTCTAGACAAGGATTGCATGGGACTTCCTTAGGACCCCATCGACACTGCTTTGGGGTAGGTTGCAGTTGAATGATGTGAAACATTCCTTTCCCTTCCTAACAGCTAAGGGTATGTCTACACTGCATAGTGTACCTGTGTCCAGCCATCCATGCCTGTGGAGCTGTGCTTGTCAAGTTTGCTTATGAGAGTGCACATTGCAATGCTATGAATGCCCCATGCCTTGTCCACCCGGTCACTGCATTGACAGATTTCGGATGTTCTGATTTCTGGAAGTTGGGGTTGCTTATGGTGCATGGGAGGTGAGTAGGAGCTTGGGAATTAGAAAGGCCAGAGCACACAGGCCCCAGGAATTGTGGGATAGCATTGATGGACTATCTCAATATGAACCTAGCCACATGAACTCTTAGCTGCCTCTTTGCCACAAAGAGGGAGGGCAGAGATTTGTGGTACAGTGAGATGAGCTTATACCTGTATCCCTGGATGAGACATCAGACGCATGTGCTGAGAGCATATAGGCACATGCCTGAGGGCTTTGTGTGGATGGTAGGGGGAATTGGGCTTAAACATGTTTCAGAGTCTGTCAGGCCTGCAATGTAGACATTTAATGGGTTCACCTTCGAACTGAGTGCATTCACTTCTCTATCACCCCAGCATTTTCTGGAAGAGAACACAGTGGCATCTGAATCAATGGGTCTTTTGTAGCAATAAAGCACTGTCGCTAGGCTAGCACACTTCAGTGGCTATTTTAAACTTCTTTAAAAACTAGGGCTTATAACATGAACACTAAAATCTTTAAAGAGAATGATCCCAGTGGGGGATGCAGGAGTCTTTATGCCTTCTTGTTTGCTTTTACTTTATTTATTTATTTATTTATTTATTTTAATTCTTTCAATGAGGGAGTGTTTTATGGTTTACAGGGCTCCCAGTGCTTAATGGGGAAGCAATTTATAGGTTAAACTAATGCAAGGATGCACAGGGAGAGTATGTGTACAGATAAGCACTGGTTAACCCAACCTTAACTATGCCTTCTGGATTTTCAGAGCCAGCTAGCTGGTGTCTCTTCACTGCATTCTGAAAAGGCTGTGCTCTGGGTTTCCAGTTCCAAAACTGTATAGCCCAGCATATTTCCTGGAGTACTGGATTTGGGGAAAGGCATAGAGGCTTTGCAAAGCTATCTGTCCAGTTATCCGTCTGACTGAGTGTTTTGGATGTCCCCAGAACAATATGGCTAAGCTGGATTGAACTGTACATAGCTTTGGTACATCTCCAGTGTAGCGTGTACCTTTTTCTTTCTACAGAGGAATGTTTGCTGGTGGTCTAAGAGAGATGGAACAGGAAGAGATTCGTATTCATGGAATCTCCTTCAATGCTATGTGTAAAATCCTAAACTTCATATACACCTCTGAACTGGAACTCAGCCTGAACAACGTGCAAGAAACGCTAACTGCCGCCTGCCAACTTCAGGTGAGGGATTGGGAGATGGAGCAAGAAGACACAGGGAAGAATGGGACCAATAAGGAATGGGGACACTCTGGGGAATAAATAGGAGAGGTTGAAGAGGTGAACAAACACAATAGAGGAGGAGTAAAGGGGCAGGGGCTTTTCTGTCTACATATATGGATTTGACTACAACTTTTTTCTGAATGCGCTAAACTGTGGAGTAAGGACTTGTCTACACTTGTAGTGGTGCAGCTGCAGCACTTAGTGAAGACACTACTCCATCCGCCCTCCCATTGACATAGCACTGCCTACACCGGGGGTTAGGTATGATGCTCAGACGTGTGGATTTTGCATGCTCCTGAGTGACGTAGTTATACCAACGTAAGTTTGTAGTGTAGACCAGGGCTTTGTAAGTAGCTAGAGATGTGTATAAACTGGGTTTGGATGGATAGATGGATGTGTTGTTTATGTAAGTAGTTTTATGTTTTTATTTATAATTTTTCACCATTTTCTCCAGTGTGTGACTCTTTTATAGTGGTTGACTTACCCAGTGTGCTCAGTAACCCCTTTCCTGCTTAGTGACTCCTCAAGGGAGATTCTGTTAAGAGTTCCTACATTATGATCTACATTAAAGAACCTGGCTTCCTTCTTCTGAAACTGTTTTGGTGCTGCAGCCTCTCAGGCTCTCTTCTGCAGTATAAAGGCTGATTCACAGACCCACTATGGGTGGAACTGTGATCCCAGTTGCTACAATTATAGTGGCTCTTGTTTTGCCATCAAGACAGTTTTTGCTTCTTTTATTTCCCACACTATACATGCTGTGGTATTAGATTACTTACTCGCTAGACATTTACTCTGTTAGGCTTTGTGGAGTCAACAGAAGTTTGTCATGTATAGTAAAGAACTTTCCTGCTATCTCCTGGTGTCCAGAAGCAATGTCATACTGTACTCAGTAAACTACGTAAAATACATTAGCTTTCCTTGCAAAAGGTTTCCTCTGCATTTGAATGATACAGCCCAATTACTATCCTGTTGTGCCTTTTGCACACTGCTTAATCTGTCTGGAAACAGAAGAACTATATTCTGTTCATCTACAAACCCACATTGGATCATATCCACGTCATCTTTGGTGAAAGCCATGGTCAACAGTACTCAATCTGTCAGTTTTTATTTCCAGCCAGTACTGATAACAGTCAGAGACCACTGTCAGCCTTCTTGGTGACAGGTGTTCCCTGCAATTTATTACAACTTCCTCAGCTTGGGTCTTCCATACTCTTATGAATCTGGTCTCTCCAATGTAAGACAATTTTTTTTACTGAAGTAAACAATCTGCTTTGTCTCTTGTAGATTCCAGAAGTCATTAAGTTCTGTTGTGATTTTCTCATGTCCTGGGTGGATGAAGAGAACATCCTGGATGTATACAAATTAGCTGACCTCTTTGACTTGAATCAGTTGAGTGAGCAGCTGGACTCCTACATTCTCAAGAACTTTGTAGCTTTCTCAAAGACAGAGATATACCGCCAGCTGCCCCTGGAGAAGGTCTACTCCCTACTGAGCAGCAACCTCTTGGAGGTCAACTGTGAGAATGAGGTTTATGAAGGGGCGCTTCTGTACCATTATACCCTAGAACAGGTAGAGACAGATCAGGTCTCACTGATGGAGCCTCCTAAGCTACTGGAAACAGTCCGCTTCCCCCTGATGGAGCTCCAGATCCTGCAAAGGCTCCATGACAAATTAAGCCCATGTCCATTAAGAGAGACTGTAGCCGATGCACTAATGTACCACAAGAATGAATGTCTTCAGCCCATGCTTCAAAGCTCACAGACGCAGGTGAGGTCAGAGTTCCACTGTGTAGTGGGCTTTGGAGGGATGCACTCTACTCCATCCACAGCCCTCAGTGACCAAGCCAAGTACTTGAACCCCCTATTGGGAGAGTGGAGGCACTTTACTGCTGCATTAGCCCCCAGAATGTCCAACCAAGGAATCGCTGTTTTCAACAACTTTGTATACTTGATTGGGGGAGATAACAACGTACGAGGTTTTCGAGCAGAGTCCAGGTGTTGGAGGTAAGAGGAGACTACTTCTACCACCATTATTTTTTACCAGCCAATTACCATTCCCTGAGTCGGGCAGTCACTTTTGTAGTGCACATGATAGCTGGCCAGAAAAGTTGGGAATTGTACTGAGACCTCATTGAAAGAAACTACAAGGACTAAGGAAGACCAACCTGATTGTAAAGGGGGAAGCTTTCTGTTTGTGCATGCTTCATTTGCTAATCAACCACAAGGGGGAAAGCAAATGTAGCAACGTTACACGACAGCTCTGAGTTGTAAAATATTCTTGAGTTTTGAGCATGGGACTGGGAGCCAGGAACTCCTGTGTGCTGATCTTGCCTCTGACACAAACTCCCTCTGTTACCTCGGTTGATTTTTTTTTAACTTCTCTCATCTGTAAAATGGGGATAATATTTACCACCCTATAGGGTCGTTATGAGGCCTAATTAGGTTACTGGTTGTATAGCACTTTGAAGTCAGATGTGCTACTGTATACAAGTATTAAGTCTTGTGTGTTTGCCTGAATAAGGCAGGAATGAAAGCTCGTTAACTGTTTCTGAAGAGATAACTCTTCCTCCCTTCTTAGACAGAGGGGAAATGTCAGAATGATGGTCTGCTGCAGTGAATTAGGATGATCAAAAATTCAAAGTTGTAGTATATGCAAATCGGATATAAAAGGGAAGTGATTTAAGGAGCACAGCTATGAAACACTTCAAACACAATTGTACCATTGGTTGATTATTTTGAATTGGTGTGTAATGCCATTAATGAGCATCCTGCTACTTCCCAAGATTGAATCACAACTAAATAATGATGTAAAAAAAGAAAGTCTTAAATTTTAAGTTAGAAAATTACAGTTGAGCCTGGTAACAGGGTTTTTTTTTTAAGTTCCATTGAGATCAGGCTTTTTTCTAGATTTTAATGCCCATTACGTGGTTAAACAGGTGTATTACAAGCCCTGTGTCTGACAACACCCTTTTGTCTGCAAACTTGTGATTTTTTTTTAATAGGTTTTAGTCCAGTTGTTCTTATGTTTGTCACATGCAAGATGAATTTAAGTTCCTGTGATTGCATTCAGGCTGCTCCTATAATTAAGATTTCCATATTTTATCTGGAATTGATATTTAGGGATGAAAGCTAACGTTGAAAAGGTTGAAGTACCTGTGATGGGTTGTCATCCCCCCGGGGTGCAGTCTTGAAGCCCTTGGAACCTCTGTGCCCCCTAACAATTTAACTAGGTTGGCCTTTCTGACATTGCTCTGCTGATATGCAGCCAGCCTCTCCAGGGACTGTTATCACCAACACAATTTCCACACACCCAGCTGAGTTACCTGAATACCTAAGCTACTCAAGGATCAATTATATAAGGACCAGCCAATTTCCCAGCTCCCCAGCCTTTCACTCCTACTGGAGTATAAACCCAGAATTATACTGTCTTGCACTGCACGGGGATCTGTATAGTACAAGCTCATTAATAGACTTCACCCTTGCTGTGGGGAAGATATGCAACAAGCCTGTGTTAACCAAGCTGAGATTTTCCCAAACACTTCACTCAGAAACCCACTGGTTACAATAAATAATAAAACAAGTTTATTACCTACAGAAAGGTAGATTTTAAGTTATAACAAACAGATCAAAGCTGGTTACCTA
This sequence comes from Mauremys reevesii, assembly GCF_016161935.1. Classification (NCBI taxonomy): domain Eukaryota; kingdom Metazoa; phylum Chordata; order Testudines; family Geoemydidae; genus Mauremys; species Mauremys reevesii. The sequence continues at coordinate 19,926,406 of NC_052640.1, read as the reverse complement.
GGAAATTAAACAAAAACACAAACTAAGCTCAATATACTAGATAGGATTTGAATCAGCAATATACAAGTAGTCCATCAAGTTGCCATACACAAGCTAGAAATCCCTTTAACCTGGGACCAGTACTTCTCCCATTTCAGTCTTTGTTCGTCAGGTGTGCTCTTGTGGAGGGAGTGAGACCCTGAAGTGATGTCACTCCCTATCTTTTATAGCCTTTCCATATGGTAGGAACTCTTTGTTCCAAGCCAAGTTCCCATCTCAGTTTGTGGAAAAATACAGGTACCAAAATGGAGTTCATTATGATGTGGTTTGGTCATATGCCCTTGCATGCCTTGCTGAGTCATAGCAGCCCTTATCCGTAGGCTGTCTGAAGCATTTTTGGGGAGGATCACCAGGTACGGGATAAGCTTCTCTCAAAGCCTATTGTTTTCTTAACTGACCATTATCTTGAATAGGCCCTTCACAATCAGCTGTCTAGATTGGAAGCATCTTTCCTAGTGGGTGTCACCCAGGTGTAACCACATTTGAAATACAGATGCATAGTCAATATTCATAACTCCAGTTACAAAAATGATACATGACTACAAATAGGATAATCGTATTCAGCAAATCGTAACCTTTCCAATGAGACCTCACATGACACATTCAGTACAAGGTGCATCATAATTATGTCATAATTACCTTATATTCGTACCACTATGAGGAATATGAGGTGCAGAGTGTCCAACCTTCTTACCAGCAGATACCTGAACAAATCGAAGCTCCAAATGTTCATGCCCTTCCTGGCCTCTCAAATTCCCAGATACAATCTTTGTGCTATTATTAGCCAATTTTTACATTGTGGAATGATTGCAACCTAGCAAGGTTGATGGTATGTAGACTGGCAGTGGTGCAAAGGATACTGGAAACAGTAGACTTGTACAACATGATTATATTTGCTAATGCGTTCTCCTTCGAAACAGAATAAAAACTTAGCTGATAAATATATTTTGATATGAATGGCCAAATTTCACTCTAGTGAATTGCACCTACTTACAGAGAAGCTGAATTTGGGCCAAAGAGAAGGCAGTGGTCTAGATCTATGTGGTACTAACCCATGTTCCAGCAATGACAGTGTCCATGTCTCAGTACTCTGTGGTGGATTTGTGTTGGTAACCCAGTTTGGTCATGTTCCTTTGCAAGGTATGACCCACGACACAACAAATGGTTCCAGATCCAGTCCCTGCAGCAAGAGCATGCTGACCTCTGTGTCTGTGTTGTGGACAAATATATATATGCTGTCGCAGGGCGAGACTATCATGAAGACCTAAGGGAGGTAGAGAGGTATGATCCAAAAACCAACACGTGGGAATACATGGCACCGCTGAGGAAGGAGGTAAGGAATGCACATGCCAGGAAATGCTAATAAGCTCCCTTAGTATTTGCCTTTATCTTTCCTAAATGCTTTTTGCTGCTTTTCTCAAGCATACCTCTCAATCTGCAAAAATTCTGGTGGCTGTCAGTCGCCTTTGTGTATGGGACAAAAAATTGTAAGAAGGATGCTTAAAATATCACTGGATCTGCTTCTTTGTCATGGGTATGTTCTCTCTAACTGATATAAAATGCTAGGCCTTAAAAATTAAAATCAGATTGAGACATTAATTTTGCATTTCCACACGATCAAGGTAAATGTCCTATGTGCATGACAGAGGTTAGTTTGGGTGTAATATTGAGCCAGTATACCTCTTTGTGAGAATGGTTGAGAGGTATGTTCTGAAGTGGTAGCTTCATAGAAGTTGGAAGTTTGTATTATACTTTTCAAAGAAAAGTAGTTCCTAAATAATGTAGGTGCTGATCCGGAGAGGTACTGAGCACCTGCAAGTCCCATCAGTTTTAGTCAGAGTTGCAAGGTGCTCTGTATGTCTCAGGATCAAGCCCAAAACTGGTATGGGCAGAGAGGGGAAAAAATCCCTAAGTGTATGAGTACCAGGGACAATGTACTTATGACCTCCCATTGAAATTAGGTGCTCGTCTTCCTGTTTTTCTTACTAGTTTCCTCCTGTAAATGTTAACTTTATTATTGTTTACAAAAAAAATTAACATTTAATTTCATGCTGGTGAAAGGTGCCTGATTCATAGCCTTGGAGAATGAAGACCTCTGTTTATTCCCAGACTGGATACAGCTTGGGCAGCAGTAGTGCAAGCTTCCCCCTGTCTCAGCCCTGATATGAAGGGACCACCTGTAGGGTGATAGGGTAAGTCAGTCTCTATGGCCCATTCAGTCCTTGGCCACTGTTCTGAGACTGCACGCAAGGGTGGCAGTGGTGGAGGTTTATGTGATGTGACCATCAAACAAGGGGGCCGGTGGTGGAGGTTTATGTGATGTGGCCATCAGCTCTCGGTGAACTACATTGAGACCACTGTGCTCTTTTGAGATAAGACACTGAACAGCCGCTTACATAGTATTTATCCTTTTAAGTTTTCTAATTAACCACCCAAGAAGTGCTGTTTTTAGGTCTCTAAGAGACTGCCACAAAACAAGGAGGACATAAATTAAAACTTCATGCAAAAATTCTTGATGACCATTTTGGCTAGGAAAGAGAAGTAAAATTCTAATTCACCTTTTCAAGAATTATGCTGAATCCTACTATAACTTAAGTTTTGTAGCAGGTTAACAATACAAAATAAAACCACTTTACAATGCTTCTTATCAAGTCACTTTACAAACACGTAAGTAGTATTCCCATTTTACAGATGGGGAATGGAGGCACTGAGAGGTGAAATGACTTGCCTGAGGTCACAAATAACAAATCAGTTTGGGAATAGAACCCAGGTCTTATGACTTGCTCAAGTTTATCCACTAGGGTATTCTGCCTTTCTGATACAGAAGTTTTAACAATGTTAAGACTTAATTTCCACACAGGGCTTCAAAAAAGGCAAGGGAAGAAAGCAATGGTATTGATGAGGTGCTAATTCAGGAGCAATAAGAAACATGAAGGCACTGCAGTTGTAGAGGAATCAGAGAAATTCTACTTAATTTCAGTTCAAGGACTGATCCGCACACCTATGGAATAATAGCGTACACAGAATCCTTCCAAATGTTAGCATCTAAGTAATCAGAGGAAGACACCATCTCTGATGTCATGTATTGCCAGGAGATTTATATTCCTTACTTACTGTGCTTGAAGATGGAGGAAACACAAAAAATGAAACCTGTCATTTCCCTCTTTGCCTTTTTTTTTTTTTTTTTGTGATGGTATAGGTGTATGCACATGCTGGAGCAGCACTGGATGGAAAGATGTATATTACATGTGGGAGGAGAGGAGATGATTATTTGAAGGAACTACACTGTTATGATCCAGGGACTGATCACTGGGACAGCTTAGCTGATGGTCCAGTCAGACGTGCCTGGCATGGGATGGCTGCACTCCTGGGAAAGCTGTACGTGATTGGAGGTAGCAACAATGACTCTGGCTATAGGAGAGATGTTCACCAGGTGAGATGATGTAATGGCTATTTCCTGCCTGGACACGTGACACTCGCATTGTGTCATCATACCTTCCTCCCATTGAGCATAAACACACAACTACCAGCCCCATACTAACTACTGGGCTGCCTCTCCTCCATCTGACTGACAAACATTGCAGTGCTTTACTTACTACTCCCACCCCTGCATGCATTCTGTCTAACTCCACCAACATTAAAACCCTTAATCCTTTTGGCTTCTTGTAATTTAAAAAAAAATCAGTGATGGGTAGTGGACATCCAACTGAGCAGTGCCTTGGCAATAGCAACTAAGTGCTCTAGGTATTTTCCAGCAAAGCAAATCTAAATTCTGTAGTACTCTGGTGTGGCAGACCAGAAACTCTGCAGCAGTTTCATTAAAACTAAAAGAGTTGTTATATTTTTAAACGAATTACATGAAATTAAGTCAATTATCATCCAATAGTTTTGATTTTAATTCAGTTTATTTTACACTATCCCCCACACTTTCATTTTTTGATATATCAGGTGCTTTGGTGCTAGCAATGCGTAACTGTTTCAGAGACTGTGTCTTGAGGAAGGTGGAGGTGTTAGCACTTGATTGTGAGCAATTGAGTTTTAGCATTTGTGGTGGCATAGAATTGTGAGAAACACATTTGTTAGATATTTCTACTAAAATGAATCAGTAGTGGGAAAAGCTAGCAATGTTGGGATTTATCTTTGACATTTACACATAATACTCACTGTGTCATAATATTGTGCAACTATGTAATAATATTGTACACTATGGCAGACACCCATTACATGTAGACATTTTTAATGTTTTTTTTTTTTAAAGGAATAAGTTGCCTTGCGTCTTTTATTTCTTTATATTCTTACAGGTTGCCTGCTATAACACAAGTACTGATCAATGGACAAATGTATGCCCTGTACTTGCAGGGCATGGAGAGCCAGGTATTGCTGTCTTAGCCAATAGAATCTATGTCTTGGGGGGCAGATCCCACAATCGAGGGATCCGGATGAACTATGTCCATATTTATGAAGCTGAGAGAGACTGCTGGGAGGAAGGTCCCCAGTTGGAGGATGATATTTCTGGGATGGCTGCCTGTGTTCTCACTCTGCCTAGGGCTATTCTAATGGACACAGAGAGGTGGACTCCAGAATGGAACCCAGACCGACTACAGCCTCTCCCAGACTTTGCCTCTGAGGTTATGAGTGTGTCAGACTGGGAGGAATTTGACAATTCAAGTGAAGATTAAGGACCTGAGGATTTTTTTTTCAGGGAGGGAAGGAAATTAAGGCTTGGGGAAATTGTTTAGAAACTTTTTAATGTCTTTAGTATAACATACACTGAATCAATATTTAAACATTTGGAAACTTAAATGTTCTGTACAAAAGGCCTTCTGCGTTCTCTCTATTTGCCACAAAGCAGCAGTGTGAAAGCAACCAAAAAACTTTCTTTTTTTCAATTAAAAGGCAGTTTTGTCCTTTGAAGGGGCCTCTTCTTAACCCACAGCATGGACAAAAGAAGCACAAAAGATCTAGCTTGGCTAGCTCCTTTGCTTCAGACTTTCAGCATGAAATCACTTCCTTGTTCCTCTGTAATGATCCTGCCAGCATAAAACCTAATGGCCAGGAAGATACAACCTAGTGTCTGCCCCCTGTGTCAGTTGTCAGTTCGCTGTATAGGTCACGCAGTGAGAGTGAGTGAGTGCTGTAGCAGCGACAGCAGCAAGAACATTGGTTCGAACCCTCCTGTCATCTGGGCATGCAGCCATCCTCATAACAGCTTAGAAACTGTGATCTGACTCCCGCTCCTGAATTACTATACTGCAGGCTTTGTCAACAAGGTGGGAGACTTCTAGAAAAATGATCTTTGTACTGGTTATGGTAATCTCTTTAATCAGATGAACTTTTACAGATACCATTTGTTCACAAATGAAATAATAAATCCTTGTGGGAACTTATTATTATTATTATTATTATTTTATTATTATTATTTGGTTATTGTTTTTTCCCCACCAGAATGTGGCAATCTAAAACTTGGAGGGCCAAATTCATTGCTTTATTAAGGTCAGTGAAGTTACACCAGTAACTACTTTGACCCAGTTATGTTGTTGTTTTTATCTTCACTTACATGCTTAGAAAGTGAAAAAGAGCTGAGATTGTTTTGCAATGGCATAAGGGGAAAAAACCTCAACTAAGGTCTACACTGCCACTTTCAGCGATAAAGCTTTAGTCGTTTGGGGGTGTGAAAAAACACAACCCTGAGCAACAAAAGTTCTAGCACTGAAAAGTGCAAGTATAGACAGTGCTTTAAGTGGCTCCTGGCGATTAAAGCTACCACCCCTCATTCAGGGTGGTTTTTTTTATCCAGGAGGGGTCTCCACTGGCAATAAAGTGTGACTACACTGCCCGTGTCACGGTGCTGCCGCAGACGCACTGTAACATGGGCAGTGTAGACATACCCTAAAGAGATTGAAAATCACCCTGGCCCAAGGACCCGGATTTGCTAGATTAGTGCCAGGAAAGCAATGGTAGACCACCAGAGCAAGAAACAAATATTGCATAACAAAGCATTCCTTTATTTATTGGCAGTTTGTAAAATCATTTACTTCTGATTTAACAGCTTTCTTGAAGTTAAATTATTAATTTAACAGCTGCTACAGAAACCAATGCTTTGACATACAAAAACTTTGTAATCCCTGCTTTCGAATAGGCATATAGTAACCAATTCTATCAGTTAATTAGCTATCAGGTGTTAAAATAATACCCGAGCTAAAGTGAAAGGAGGGGAAGGGGCAGAATCAAAGTGACAATTGGAAGGAGGTGATCTTAGTCAAATATGCCATCACATAGAGGCTTTGGAGATTGAACATAGAACTGGCACTATAAAGAACAAGAGAATTTCCACTGGCTTCAACTTCAAGTAGGGAACCTTTGTAAGGGAAACTGATGACTTGTAAAATAGATCTAGAAGATTCCACATTGGTAAACAGGATTTCTAGAAACGATTAAGGAGGCCCCCATGCAATTCTTTCAATACACTAATCAACTTTCTGGATCAGAGCAGTATTTTCAGCTCTACTTGTTTTAAACTGAGACTCCTTGATCTCCTGGACCTAAGCCAGCTCAGTGGCCCTGTCTGCAACCTGAAATGGGAGCACTATCCAGCTAAGCACATGAAGCAAGAGGGCTATGGAGGAAGACCCAGGAAAACCATACAGATGGGGCCCCTTCAGAAAAGGCACTTTCAGGAGATAACCCACACACACACACACACTCACGCTCTCTCTCTCTTAAAATAAGGCACACTTCAATATTGAAGATTAATGGCTCTTTATTCTGTGTCTAGAAAGCTACTTTGAATAAATGAGGGGATTAAGTTAAATGTGGATCTTTTGTTTGTTGTATTGCCTGCTGTGCACCAAGTGCTGTATTTTAATTGGTTTGCTGCAGTATCTCTTTATAGAATTCTACTCTTAAAGTTCAGACCTAATGTAAAGTAAGGTGATAAGTTTTGAAAATCTCTCTGTTCAATGGAGAAGCATTATTACCAGTGGCATCCTAATTACATGTATTTTTAAGTGATATTATTGTCATCTTTTGTGATAGAAAGGGGTTAATGATTCTTTGTGCTGCTTGTGGAGGCATGTTTTCTTTTCGTGTATGTACCAGTAGAGGGCATTGCATACAATTGCAAATAAGCAGGCCTTCAGGCTAATTCTTGGATTTCACAGAAGAGGTCAAGGTGAGACAATAATATACTAGGTTCCAAATGAATGTTCCTCAACTGGGCTAAAGAAGCAGCTGGTAAAAAGTTCTGATTTTAGATGTTGCCAGGTGACTTCAGCTTTCATGTGCATAAGTAAACTTATTAGATATTGTGATGGTATTATTTATTTAGTATTAAGGACTGACAACATGCTTGGCATTGTCCATGATAATTCCTTTTTGAGCTGTGCATAGTGTGTCTGATCCAAAGTAATACTGTGAGACCCATCTTATCTGGGTACGTTTTGCATTAGTAGGTAACAGAAGTTTAATGTACTTTCACCCAAGCTACTCAGTCAGGAGTGGTTTACTTTAGTTATAAGTGCATCTTTCCAAATGAATGTGTTCATAATTAAATCTCAGTTTCAAAGTCAGAAGGCTATCTAATAGAGAACGTGAAAAGTCCTTTGTAGCTTTGGTTTACTGGAAATAATGCATCTTTCACAGAAAAACTGCAGAAGAGGACAGATTGATTGATATTCTCAGTCATGACTGATGTTTCCTATCAAGAACAATTTTTCAGGAACTGCATGGGAACCCTGCCTTTAAAAGCCCTTGCCTCTTCCTATGGGAAAGCATGCACTAGTAAGGATTCTGTTGTATTTTAGGTTGACCCTGTTTTCGGTGATTAAATTTGATTCCTCTGATTTCCTGAATATGCCAGCCTTGTATCTTAGAGCAAAAAGGAAGTGCATTCATAATTACACCTAGTTCTGTTGGACAGTTGGTATAGCACAAGAAATATCCAGAAATGGGGAAATTATAAAAATGGTTCTGACTAATAGAAGTATTGCATTATACTTTTATCAGCATCAAGTGATTAAAAACATACAAGCTTATCTCACTGATGCATTACAACGCTTAGCAGAATCATAATTGGGTTACTTGATTGGTTGTCTATATGTATCTGGCCCAGTAATTAAGTTCTGTAGATAGAACTTCCATTTGGAATCCCAATGTAATTTTCTGCTTATTTTTAAGGATGTCTCAAAATATCAGGAAATCCATCATTGCCACAATAATCATAATAGTAACTAGAGCAGTGGTTCCCAAACTTTAACAACCTGTGAACCCCTTTCACTAAAATGGTGTGTCTTGTGAACCCCCTGCTAAAATTAATATTTCCAGGGAGTTTCTCCTTTACCTGAGTATAAATTATAAAAGCATGATCTTAGAAATATAAAATTTGTTTTTATGACATGCTTATTGCACACTATTTATCATTATTTATTTATCATTCCAGTATTTTTATTACATTATGAAAATGGCAACACTCTTCCAAGATTTCACTTTCGTAGTTTGTATCACTTTGAATAAGTCTATTATAAGACAAGGCTCCTATGTTTCATCAAGGAGTATCAAAGGTGAAACAGCATGAAGGTATTTAAGAAGCCAACTCAAATTGTTCCTCCTATACAAGCATTCAGGTCTTGAACAATCCAGGCAAACAACGCATGTTACAACAAAGCTTAAACTTGTTCTTCATAATAATTTAAAAAACAGTACTAGCTGCCTATTTAATTTTAAAAACAGCAAAAAATATCCATCTCCCTTTCCATTTCTTATGAGTCTTGAAGTTTAAATCTCCTCAGTGTGATAGATACACTTTCTTTGATCTGCTTAGCTCTTGGAAGTCCAGGGGCTCCGTGCTGCTGGCCCCATGCCACCTGGCGTCTCTAGGGACAGCTCTGTTCACCATTAGGGAATTTTTCCCTGAGAACCCACTGTAACATTTCGTGAACCCCTGAACTAAAGCAGTGTGTCATGTCACAAGCTACATGAGCTAAGGACAGAGCTTTGCTTATGCCTATCTCTGCACCATGCTGAAAATACAGAATTGGAGGTGATTGTTCAAGTACTTATGATCCATCACCTAAGAATCTTCTCGGAACCTTTCAAATCCTAGAAAATGTTAATTTATGAGCCCGATCCCACAATGTGGAAAAGCATAGGCTCCTCCAATTGGCTGCAATGGATCTGGCACGGAGAAGCGAAGAGTAGTTCTAGAGTAGGCAGATGTATAAGGAAGGACTCCTACAAGAGAGATTTGAAGGAAGCAGAAGAAGGTACTTGGTGGAGGGGGGAAAAGGAAGTCTGGTTCAGTTGTAGGAAGTAGCATGACAGAAGACACCAACCTCAGAATGGACTAAAGATACACAGGCAGCGGTAAGGTGAGTGTAGGAAGGAAGAGCACAGATGAGGGCAAAGTCAAGATTATATCTGGGCTTGAAGATGACTGCAAGCTCATTTGGTGCAATAAGAGGGAGCTAATGGTAGGATCCAGGAAAGTGAAGAGGTGACTTAGTGAAAGTAGAGTTTTTCTTTGAAAGATTGAGGAAAGGATGGTGAATAGTTTGGATCTTTGATGTTACAGAAGCTGAACTGCCTTTATAACTTCTTTGCTGCTGATTTCATCATCCTGTTGTTCGCATTCCTATAAGACAGAGACTTGATGTTTTTAAAAGATGATTTTGAAATCAAGGAGATGCTGAGCCTGGAGCCTATGGACGCATTTACTGTAAGTATTGTCATGCCGATCAGGCTGCTAAAGCCCAACATTAACATTTCCTGTTACGTTAAAGTAGGTAACATAAATGTTATACAGTACTTTCATTGAAGTCCTAGTTATTTAACACAACCTATGGCCTACAGCAGGGGTCAGCAACCTTTCAGAAGTGGTGTGCCAAGTCTTCATTTATTCACTCTGATTTAAGGTTTTGCGTGCCAGTAATACATTTTAACATTTTTAGAAGGTCTCTTTCTATAAGTCTATAATATATAACTAAACTATTGTTGTCTGTAAAGTAAATAAGGTTTTCAAAATGTTTAAGAAGCTTCATTTAAAATTAAATTAAAATGCAGAGCCCCCTGGACTGGTGGCCAGGACCTGGGCACTGTGAGTGCCACTGAAAATCAGCTCATGTGCCGCCTTCGGCACGCATGCCATAGGTTGCCTACCCCTGGCCTACAGTTTGCATTCGGCTGGATTTGCAGTTAGTGGATTTGTTTACGGAACTATTTTAGATGTTCATACTTGGAAGGGAAGTGGTTGCTGCTGCTTCTGTGTTTGTTTCAGAAGAACTGTTTCCCCATTTTTACCCCCAAAAATCCAACTTTCAAAATTGAACTATCCCTTTTCATTCTCTGAAAACCAAAACTTTAAAAGTTTTAAAACAAAACAAAACAAAAACTCCTCTCCTTTAAACCAAAGTGTTCTGAGTGTTTGCTGCCAAAATGGTGAATTTCACCTCTCTCCCTGCTGACAGGCCTAGACAACAAGTGGTGGTAGGGCTGTAATAATGCATAGAGTTAACTCCCATCTCTATTACCTGACCTGTTTTGTGAGACCTTGAACAAATCATCCGCTCTCTATCTCTCTGTGTGGTGTTCTTTTTCTAAATTAAAAAAAAAATGCTCTAGTTTAGCTACAGCTATTGGACTTGAAGCAGGAGTTATTACAGAGCAGTCCAATGGCCTGTGTTTATGCAGGAGGTCAGACCAGATGAACACAATGGCTTTAAAACCTATTGGCTTTTTAAAACCTCCTTTATATGGAAAGTTGTATTCTCTGGAGCTCATCCAAAGAAACAGGTTAGAAGTTAGTTCAATAATATGCACTACTAAAATTGCAGCATAGTTCAGCATTTGTACGGAGTAAAGATGTTACTACCTAGACCAAAAATTGTTGTTATAAAATACTGTTTCCTGTTGACAGCTTTGTTTCAGTTCCTTTTCTAACCTGGTGGTATCCAAAGAAAACAGGAGCACTCTCTGTATAATGGGCTTGCTAAATTTACTTTCTAGTAAATCAAACCATAACAAAGGGAAAAACATGCAGTAAAAATTTAATAGGAACTCTTCACTGCTGTCTTTCTGTTCCAGGCTATGCCACTAATTTTTTGTGGCCTTGGACAAGTCACTTAAATTCTCTGCCATTTTCTCCATTTGTTTGAATGGGGCTACTAATACTTGCCTACCTTACAGTGATGAAGCTTGATTTATTTGTAAAACAGCTTTCATTTATGGAATTCTTTTTCATCCCAAAATCTCGTAAGTATTGATGTTGTAGGAGTAGTATTTATAGCTACACAAATTACTATATTTAGCATGTGATAGTGTTTAATCCCCAGTTACTTCTAAATTTCAGCTGTAACTACATTGAGAGGACTAAACCCCATCTTCTTCAAATGGTGTAAGGCAATTTTATGAGCTTCTCAATCCAACCTAAACTGTCCGTATATGAATGAAACAAAGATTCTGAATGGACAGATGTGAATTCTTAAACCATTAGGAGCTGAAGCATGACACATAGGTAACTTTCCTTAGAAATTTAGAAAATATTTTTGCATGTATAGGCAACTTCACAATCGCATTCTTCACTTCCAGGCCTAATAATTTCTGTTGGTATTGCTGTATGCTGTTAAACAGCTATTGTTTTCCATCCTAGAGATGGTTGTATTTCAGTGGTTGGTGAAGTGATACTAATACACATATAGTTAGTGGTGTACTTTGGGATGCTTTCATATTAAAGGTGTTACGAGATTCTATATTTGAAATAAGGTTTTGGATTTCACATACAATCCCCATGTTACACAAAACTGGCAATTCTGTATGTATGAATAGTAAGCTTGGAATTCCCCTTGGACTATTACAAGTTGCCAGTTGTACCTTAGGGACCTAGAAACATGTCTAATTTGCAATAAAATCTCAGATTTTTACCTCTGACCTTGATATCACAATCTGGCCATTCCTTGTAAGGGTGTTTCTTGGACAGTGCTTTTTTTTTTTTTTAAATAAATGCCCAATTTAAATCTTCCATTTTGACAATGTTAAGGGTCCACAAACTTAAACCCCGTTTCCCATCCAAGACTTTTTAGATTTTGCACCATCTGCCAATATAGGATAGAAACACGTGAGGAAATTGCCAGATGTTGCAATCCAGTTCTCAGGAGCAGGGTTTAGAGAGTGAAAGAAGATGCTAAAGTTGGAGTGAGTCCTGCAGAAAGGGTCCAGTGTAGGAACTACAAAATTACTGCCCCAAGTCTTTCCGTGTTCATTTTAAATGTTTCAGATTTAAAAGAATTACATTGAATTTTTGGTCTCTTTGGGGGTTTTTTAACTCGTGTGTGTGTTTCCAACTCTCCTAAATTTGAGTAGGGTAATTTTGGCTCCTGCTGCAGGAGCTGTATCTATCTGATGGTACAGAGTTTCCAGCTTCTTCAAAAAATTCTAATTGTGGTCCCCATGTCTGCCTGTTCAACCAGCCCCACCTTTGTTTCAGCTTCAGGTGTTCTTCATTCCCCTCTCCTCTTCCCAGCCCTAAGGATGTTGATTGTAGGGAGGAACACAGAGGGGCCAACCCATTTTTCACAGGAGAGGAGTAAGCAAGGTCCTCAGTTGCCAGGCTCTTTCTGTTCTCCTTCTTCCCTGCTTGTAGATGCTTGAGCAGTGATTCTCAGACTATGGGTTGGGACCCCAAAGTGGGTCTTGACCCTGTTTTAATGGGGTAACCAAGGCTGGCATTAGACTTGCTGTGGCCAAAGCCTGAGCCCCACCACTTGGGGCTGGGGACAAAGCCCAAGAGCTTCAGCCCTGGGTGGTGGGGCTCAGGTTACAGGCTTCCACCTGGGGCTGAAGCCCTTGGGTTTTGGGGTTTTGTCCCCGTCCCCCCCCCGAACTAGGGGCAGTGGAGCTTTGGCTTTGGGTCCCCTGCCTGGGGCAGCGGGCTCAGGTCTCAGTCCTTCTCCTGCGGTTGTGTAGTAATTTTGGTTGTCAGAAGTGGGTCGCAGTGCAATGAAGTTTGAGAACCTCTGTGCTAGAGTAATACAAATAATAATGGTGTCAGCTGGTCCATCTCCTACCCAAAAAGTCCTCTCAACTTCTGAAGGGGAGAGGGGAAGAGCTCTATGTGCCTTCTTCAACAGCTGCTCTTCCCTAGGAGGTGTCCAGTGGGAGATGCAGATAATTTTTTTGGGGGAGGGGGGGAGGGAAGGTTGGCTCTCTGGCAGAACTGAAATTTACTAGAGGGCTGAACCTTCTCGCGTGGCTTCAGTCCCAGCCAAAATAGCATAGACTTGTGAGCGTAGGCAGCACTGGTTTCAATTTTTGTTTATCTGTAACTGTAATGGCCCATTTTTGGACCCTGTCAAGGATTCTCCAGGGCTGGCTTCTGTTCTGAAATCAGCACCTTCTAGTCACTGTTCAGAATAGGAGGTTGTGCTGGGCCAGCATGCCCATCACAACTGTCTAGCTAATGTGAAGTGGCCAATTCCATGGAGCTGCATGCACCCAGCAATATACTGGGACTATGGAAGTGGAGGCGGGAACATACTGGTTGGTTAATAATCTCCTCTTCTTGCTGCTGTTCAAACCTCAGGCTGTTTTGCCATGTCTTTTGTTAGAACCACCTTGATGTTGAAAGTTTCTGTGGCTCATAGGAATAGCACTTTGAGTTGGGAGCTGACTCTTCTAGGCTGCTAAAGCAGGGGTTCTCAAACTGGGGGTCGGGACCCCTCAGGGGGTCACAAGATTATTACATGGGGGGTCGCGAGTTGTCAGCCTTCACCCCAAACCCCGCTTTGCCTCCAGCATTTATAATGGTGTTATACATTAAAAACACTTTTTTATATATTTAAGGGGGGGTCGCACTCAGAGGCTTGGTATCTGAAAGGGGTCACCAGAACAAAAGTCTGAGAACCCCTGTGCTAAGGTGAGCCGTTCTCAACGGGTGCCTGCCTCTTGGAGGAACACAGCAGATGTTGTTTTGCCTGTTAAGAGACTTTTTTGTGATCCTTGTAATATTCAGTGTTTTTCTAAAATCCCCAGTTCATGGAGTCATGTGACTATGTTAGCATCTCAGCCTTCATTTAAAAAAAAAAGTTTCTAAAGAAAATATTGAAAATGTGAAATGTTTTAAAGAGCTGAAGGCCAATGCACAAATCCAAATTTTGTTTTAAAATACTTAAGTCAGTCTTGATGTTTGGGTTGGTAATATTGCAGGGGGGGGGTATGAAAAGCTCAGCTGAGAAGGGGAAGGGGAAGAGGAAAGGGCAGGAAAATGGGCTATTTTAAGATCTGCTCCACGTTCTTTGCCATGTGTTATACAGCTCAGACAAGATTATCCCGGTAGCCCCTTCTGGCTCTAAAATCTAGGGAAAGCTATTTTAACCTCCGACAAGAGGGCTCAATAAAGAGCCCTTGCTTCCAATTGTTCTTAACAGGCCTGAAGCCGGGGCCTCCTGAGGAAACTGTGAGGGGATAGACAGGCAGGGAAGCAGGATGGCGCTTGGGGTTTAGGTGGAGACAGACGCCTCTGAGGGATGTGCACAGCGGGAAATGTGACGGGGCCTGAGGAGACTGGGCAGGGGAAATCGGGGGGGGGGGCAGGATAGCGCTGGGGGAGTGTGAAGGGGGCTTTCACATGTGCCGTTAAAGCTGAATGTGAACCCAGCTAGCACTGTCCCGCTGGAAGCTCCTGGAACACCAGGCGGGCACGAAGCACAGACTGGCTGGGGCGGGGGGAGGGGCGCGGTGTGATTGGATGAAAGTCCCTCGAGGACGCGGCCCGGTGGCTGGCGCGCGCGCGGCCCCGGGCTGCGAGCAGCGGGGGGAGGGGGAGCTCTCGGAGTGACTCTGGGAGCTCGGGAGGGAGAGACGTGAACTCTTCTCTTTCTGTCGCTGCAGGCGCGGACCCCTGGGCGGGGGCGGCCCCTCCTCGCCGCCAGGCAGACTGGGCCGCTGCCCCGCGTCAGACCCCGCATCTCGAACCGGCTCGCTCTGCCCTGATCTGCCTCCTATGGGGGGAGCAGCAGGCTGCACCCTGCCCCTGGGGGCGCGAGCCCAGGCGCGGAGAGCGCCTGCGCGGGGCGGGTTCTCGGAATCCTCCCTCTGCCGGCGCAGGCCGCCATTTTGGCGTTGGCTCTGGGGACAGGAGCCCGTAGGATAAAGCGCGAGCCCAGCGTTTTTCGCTTCCTCACTGCGGAGTTGGCGCAGCAGCAGCCGCCCCTGGCCAGCGCCCTGGGCCTGGCTGCGTCCGTCGCCGCTCTGCGCGCCCCCGGGCCCCGCTGCCGGCCGGAGAGCGAGGCGGGAAAGATGTCCCGCACGCCCCGCCGCTGAGAGAAGCAGGGGCCCGACCGCCGCTCCCGCCCCACCCGGCTGCTCGCTGGGTCTCCGCCTCCCCGGTCACAGGATTCCTTTCCCGGCCGCCCGGGCCAGGCCTCTCTCCCCTCGGGTCTGTCCGGCCGGGCCTTCGGGCTCCCCCGCCCGTTGCCATGTCCTCGGCCGCTCGCTTCGACTCGTCGGACCGCTCCAGCTGGTACGTGGGCCCGCTCTCGCGGGCGGAGGCGCAGACGCGGCTGCAGGGGCAGCGGCACGGCATGTTCCTGGTGCGGGACTCGTCCACCTGCCCGGGGGACTACGTGCTGTCGGTGTCCGAGAACTCGCGGGTCTCCCACTACATCATCAACTCGCTGCCCAGCCGCCGCTTCAAGATCGGCGACCAGGAGTTCGAGCACTTGTCGGCGCTGCTGGAGTTCTACAAGATCCACTACCTGGACACCACCACCCTCATCGAGCCCGCGCCCAGGTACGTGCCACCTTCGATGGGCCACCCTAATGCTCGTATAGCCCCATCGCCTTGGGAGCTCTCGTGCAAAGGCGCTGGGCCCCCTTCACCTTCGTGACTGCAGTTGCCTTGAGTGAGGGAGTGGTCGTATGTTGTATCCAGCCTGTTCTCCGACTGTACTTAGGTGCCATCCCTCTGCTTGTCTGTGCAGTTGGGGACTGTGCTTCCCTGCCTCAGATCCGGCAGAGGTGGTACTCTCTGAAGTTTGTGCTTGGGTCCATATTCCTTCTTACTCCTGTGCCTCGGGCTGATATGAATGAAAACAGTATAACTGCTTAGAACCCATGCACAGACTCAGTTGAACTATGGTGACTCATTGATTTTAGTCTTCATTAGTATCTAGGGTAGCATTTCCTAAACTTCTAAAAGCTGAGACCCTCTCCCCTTCCCTTCAATAAAATAAAATATGCATTCCCCCTTAGTTTCACTATCTGATGTTAAAGACCTACCCATCTTAATGTATCTTACATGCCCCATACTTTGGGAAATGTTGTTATAGAATATGAACTAAAGAAATGAATCACTGCAGCCAGCTCATGCTTTGTCCTGTATCCAGCACAGGACCCTACTTGCCTGTGTCACTAAACTACATTAGAAAATGATTGATTGAACTTGTTCTTTATTCTTCATTTATAAAGTCTTTCTCAGCACCCTGCTTTGGTGTCTTTGGAATCCTGCACAAACAGCTACTAATGAGTTGTTATATGAAAATAAAATAATACTAGAAAGCGAAACAAAATGGAATTTAAAATCCAGACTTAGCTCGCTCTATTTATTTAGGCAGTTTAAAGTCTCCCTATTAGTGACACCAGTCTTTTAAAGAACTTTTTCAGCTAAACTGATTCTTAATTTTAAATTTAGCTCCAAACTTAGTTTTGCTTTTGATGACTAAGGGTCAAATAGGCTTGTCAAAAAATTCTACTGAGTAGAAAAACTTGAGCTGTCATGAAAAGCTTCCAGATAAAATTATTAAGAAGTGGAATAGTTTTGCCAGGGACCTGATAGAAACAGCATCACTTGGTATTTTTTAAACTAAATGCTAGAAAATGTTCAGTAGTGATGATCATACTTTGGCAGGAAAGACAGCTGCTCAGTAATTGACAGGTGTTCTTACCCATTTGCAGGAGCAGTTGAGCAGGACTGCCTGGTATCTCATACTGTCAATCAATGGAGGGTTGTGGCTCATTGCAGATATTCCTTCACAGTCCTCTTGCTTATCTTAATTCTTCTCCACTTGGATGCTGCATTGCTTTCCTAGAAGTTAAGCCTCTATTCTCAGTCATGTGCTTTAGTGATTTAATTTGGTTTCTTTACCCATTTGAGGCCTTGGTGCCATCTAACTTGATCCCAGGCAAACCTGCTCATTTGCCATCTCTTTATGGGCCTTGAGCATATAGGTATGATTCAGTTCAATGAACATACTCAGTATGCAGGCAAAACTATAGAAATCAATTGGAATTCTGCCAGCATAAAGAAAGCAGAATTGGGCCCTAAATTAACTCATACTGACATGCTTCCTAGCAGTAGTTGTAATACTACAAATGGGATTGATTAGGCAGAGGAAGTTTTGCTTGTAGCATATTATCTAAACTGTTACCCTAATTAAGCCTTCATGTTAAAAATTTACAGCTGTAGAAATTCAGTGACATGATGGTAGGGTCTAAAAGTTTTTTCTCTTTAAAGAGATGATGGGGTGGGAACTAATTTTTATCAGCTGCAGCATTTCTCAAATTATGTGTTCTTGTAATATGCTAGAATATGGGCAGGACTCAGGTAGCAGTGTCACTAGCCAGTTGCATGGTCGTGGAAGTACGTGATGATTTTTCCCTCCTTCTAAATTCATTGATATAATTTTTTTCAGTCGAATATCTTATTCCAGGGTTCTCGTGTTTTGAAGATGCTATTCATCCTTTTTTTTTTAAATGAATAATGTAAAAAACTGCTTGTTGCTTACTTAGTGATCAGCTCAACCCTCATCTGAAAAATACTTAATGTAGAGGAGCATTTTGGCATTTAAGAGCTAACAATTATATTCACTTAAGTGAACAGTTTATTCTGAGCTGTTTATTGGTTACTTGTGCTTTGAATCAGATGCAAGTTTTTACTGCAATTGCAAGTGTACCTGGGCTCTCGCTCTTGACTATATGCTTTCTGAGAGTATTGTATTCTTTTGTCCTTTCTGACTTCAGTAGAAGTTCATTTTAAACCAGTATTGTTCCGTATGTTTTTTCTTGAATAGCTTGTTAAATTGATGGGTAGTCTTGTTATTTTTTTTTGCAATGTTATGGCTTTGACAAGTTCATCAGTAAACTTGTTCTTTATTCTGTGTACAGTATTATATCAACAGTGAGGAAAGTGCTGTAAAACAGCAGTGCAGCTGCAATAGTGGAAGCATTAATATGGACTGGTCATAGACGTTCTTATCATTGTGGGTTAGCCAACATGATAAATCTATTTCTGGCCTACATTAGTGCTTCCCCTGTTACTACCACAGTTGGTGGTGCACCAGTGCTAGATCAATGATGGGCAAAATGCTAATGCAAAAGGAACACTTGCATTGGCTGCCGTGAGGTGTGATTGTGAAATGTTCTCAAACTGTGGAAGTATAGTAATGAAATGAATAGTAAATAAAATGAAAATGACCTAAATGGGGTACCTTTATGTTCTCAATTTTAGTATACTTTTCTTTTCCATTTTTTTAAGGAATGGGACAACTGCTGAGTACCAAAATAAAGCGTGTGTGTGTGTGTGTTACAGATTATTTTTTTCTGTGAAGAAATCACTGTTCTAGGCTACTGGGAGCTTATTTTTAAATACAGTTTTCTTGCTGTTTCTGAAGTACTAAGGCAGTGGTTCTCAAACTTTTGTTCTGGTGATCCCTTTCACATAGCAAGCCTCTGTGTGCGACCTCCCCCCCCCCATTTAAAACCCTTCTTTACATATTTAACACCATTATAAATGCTGGAGGCAAAATGGGGTTTGGGGTGGAGGCTGACAGCTCGCAACCCCCCCATGTAATAACCTCATGACCCCAGTGAGGTGTACCGACCCCCAGTTTGAGCATCCCTGTACTAAGGAGTGAAGCTAGGGCAGTTGAAGCAGCAGTTATGCCTTGGGTTGTCTTCTGCTGCAAAGGCATTGGAAACACTCTGCTACTTTTCTTTGTATTTTGGGTCCTCCTTCCTCCTGAATAACTCCACTGTCTGCCTCTGCTCATCTCTTTCCCATGCAGTAGCAGTACAAAACTGACATGATTCTTGACTGTTTCAGTGCTGCATACAGGGTTCTGCATAATAGCAATAATCTGAACAGGTTTTTTAATTTCACTCAGTTAAGAAAAGTTCTAAAGCAGCAGTTAGAAAGGCAAGATTGGAGTCTGCAACCATATGCACTAGAAACTTTTTCATTTTAAATAAGAACTTAAATTCTGTAGAAACTGACACTAGATCACCATACTTGCCCAGGGAAGCTGCCACCTTGTCATGGAGGACTGGATTTTTCAAACCTTGCACTATAGGATTATTGTATTCATAAAAAGAGGAATGCATGCTGAAGTCTTAAGTTTGCTTTTTTTGTAAGGACAATTTATCTAGAGTTACCCAGCAAATTAAGACTATTTTACAGTGGGTTTTAATTCCATTTAATTCTACACCATTTTATCTCTGGGTAATCACATCCACAAACACAAGTTCAACTACCATCTTTATACTGATGACTGACAGATCTACCTCTCTACTCCAGACATGTCACCTTCTGTCCAAACTAAAATCTTGTCCTGTCTTTCTGACACCTCATGGATGTCCAGCTGCCAGTTCAAGCTAAACATGGTTAAAACAGAGCTCTTAATCTTTTCTCCCAAACTCTTCCTGTTGCCTCTTTTCTTGATAACTGTGGATAACACCATCTGCCTGTTGCTTAGGCCTGTAACCTGGGTGTCATCTTCAACTCTAACTTCTCTGGGTCCTCACATACCGACTATATCTAAATCTTGCACATTTTTACATAACATCTCTAAGATACAACCTTCCTATCTATCCACACAACTAAAACTCTCTTCCAGGTTCTCATCATCTTGCATCTCGATTACTGCAATATCCTTTTCTCTGTCCCTGATAAATGCATTCTTGCTCTGCTCATAGCCATTCAGAATGCTGCTGTGAATTAATTTTTCAAGTCTGTCTCTTTGACCATGTCATCCTCTTTTTGTATTCCTCCACTGGCTTCCCTTTCTCTTATGACAAATGTAAGCTGCTTGTATTCACTTTCAAGGCCCCTCACAGTCGATCTCTACCCTACCTATCCTCTCTCATTCAATATCAAGTTGTGGATGCCTGCCTCTGTCCTGTGATGCGAGCCTCCACTACCTACTTGTTAAATTTTCAAACAAATGCCTTTGTGCTTTCTCCCATGCTGCCACTTCTGTGAAACTACCTCATTATTCAGATCTCCTTTGCTGTGATGCCTATGAAAAACTTGACAATATCCATCTGTTGTCTCTTCTCTTATACTTAGATTGTAAGCCTTTGTAGCAGGGCATGTCTTCTTGTGCTGTGTTTGTATAGTGCGTAGCACAATGTCTAGGACTTCTAGATGCTAAGGTAATTCAAATAATAAAGAAGTACCTTGCTGTGTTGAATCAGTAAGATAAAATATGCATCCTTCACCCATTTTTCTCCACCCTCCATGAACAGATTATAACTTTTTTAAAAGTTGAGACTACACAGTATAGTCTTTAGCTCATTGTTTAGAGACTTCAAGTAAGCACTAGTTGTACTAAATACCAGTTTGATAGCACTTTGAAGCAATCTTGTGACAGCTGAATTTCTTAGTATCTCTTTAATGTTAATGAATATTCTACTGTAAGAAATGATAGAGTAAATTGTTACCCAGTATACAGAGTCAGGTAAATATCTATTATTAAAAGTGGTGTGGTGTTTTTTTTGTTTTGTTTTTAAATACTCAGGTATCCAAGTCCACCAATGGGATCTGGATCAGCCCCTACCATTCCCACTGCAGAAGAAAATTTGGAATATGTTCGGACTCTCTATGACTTTCTTGGGAATGATGCTGAAGATCTGCCATTTAAAAAGGGTGAGATACTGGTAATTGTAGAGAAGCCTGAAGACCAGTGGTGGAGTGCCAGAAACAAAGATGGTCGTATTGGGATGATCCCCGTTCCTTATGTAGAGAAGCTGGTCAGATCATCCCCTCATGGGAAACATGGGAACAGGAATTCCAACAGCTATGGTATTCCAGAACCTGCCCATGCTTATGCTCAACCTCAGACCACAAGTCCCCTTCCCTCTGTATCCAGTACACCTGGAGCAGTGATCAACCCTCTGCCATCAACACAGAATGGACCGGTCTATGCCAAAGCTATTCAAAAAAGAGTACCATGTGCTTATGACAAGACTGCCTTGGCATTAGAGGTAAGATTTTTCTCAAGTTCAGTCTCTAACATTTTCAGTAGTTAATTTAATAAAATAAGAGCACAACTTAGTTGAAATGGTGGCAACCTGATTATGTAATTCATTTGAGTCATTCATTTGTGTGGCTATCTTGAGTAGATTGGGCTTTGCCTGGCTCTAACTCAAGTAACTGAGAGAACAAGGTCTTTCTTCATACCATAACAGCTCTACAAAAATAATTGCTTCACGCATACCACTTCCCTTTAGAAAGGGACTAGAGCACATATAAAAGATGTACCTAATTCAGACTCTTCCTTTCTTTTCTTTTTCCATAATATGAATTGTTTACTAGGTTTTGTTTGTAAGAATAATGGGATGGACACACCCTGCCCTGGAAACATGTGGGTCCATCACCTCTGTCAGTGGCAAAAGAAATGATAATCTGGCTGGCTTGGCTATTCTGCTGCACTTGAACTATGGATGGTGTTCATTTGAGCTTTGTTTTGCAGGGGGAATCCTGGAGGACCACACTAGTGGTCCAGGTTGGGAGAACTAGTTATAGCATCCTCCATATATAGCTGACATTATTAATTATCTGTGGGTGGTGGACAGTATGCCTCATATGCTTATTTCCTGCTCATATCTTTATATGACATCTGTTCATTGCTACTGGACTAGCCCCGCTATATAATTAGTGTTCTATGCTTGAATTTCCATTGGCCTGTATGGTGTTTCTGTAATTTTCGGTATGGCCTTTGGTCATATTCTAACTGAATCTTGACTTTCTGGATGAATTAGTTTGGTTCTGGGACATGTGAACTTTAGGCCTTGTCTGCATTGGGGATTTGCCCTGATTACAGCCACTGGTGTAGCTGCATCAATGCAGAGTCCTAGTATAGATAGCAGTTCTGTCTATTTGCACTCATGAAAAATAATGGTGCTTGAAACTGATGTAAGTTGCATCAGTTAAAATCATGGCTTATAATAGCTTACCCTGTCTCTACTACAAGTTTGCATCTGTACAGCTACGTTAGTAACTGGGCACTGAGGGCTATCAGGGTAGACAAGGAGTAAAATTCTCAAAAACACCTTAATCCCATCGACTTTAAATGATACTTAACTTCCTAAGTGCCTGAATCACTTTTAAAAATGGAATATATGGTCCTACGTCACTTGAGTACATTTGAAAATTTTACTCATGATCTAAATTAAAATTTTAAGATGCAAGGCAATAGTGTAGCCCATTTAAGTTTCTTGTGTTGGAACCCTAATGTGTTCCTGTATCTTAACAAACAAAAACTTCTAGTTGCAACATCTATTGCTGCTTTTCCAGAGCTCAACACTAGAACTAATATGTTGGGGATGGTGTGTTGAACAAATGACTTATGGATATGCTTTGTAGCCCCTAAATAGAGTTTGGGGACCCATGTTTAAGCATGATTATAGCTAAACTAGTTTAAAAAACTGAAAAGTTACAAACCATGTTAGATGTGTTTTAGACATGGTTCTGACACAATTTGGTGGTATCAATGCTGGCTGGCCACACCACATTTTCTGAAGTTAAACATAGTTCCCATTCTTGAGTGACAGCCCATGTGAATGAAGCTGAAAAACATATCCATTAAATGTT
Source organism: Mauremys reevesii (assembly GCF_016161935.1). NCBI lineage: Eukaryota > Metazoa > Chordata > Testudines > Geoemydidae > Mauremys > Mauremys reevesii. The sequence continues at coordinate 19,903,512 of NC_052640.1, read as the reverse complement.
GCTGGAAGCAGTGGATTGTGACAGAATGCAGTGCTGAATGAAGTGCTGTTTAGCTATGGCTCACTTGCTGTCAGCAGGGAGCGGGGAGGTAAGGGAGAAAATGCAAGAAAGAGAGCAAGCAAAGATACTATGTATGGCTTCTTAGGTAAGTAAACTTTTCATTAAGTATTGCTCTCCATAAAGAGGCTCTTCTGAACCTTCATGCTTCAAAAACATGTCAGAAGCTAAGGCTGTTAAAGCAGATGCCTCATGTCTATAGACCCAGCAATTTTATATACCTTTTAAAATAATGTCTAACAATTTTCCTAGCTTTTATTAATGTCTCTCCTGCATAAAGTGACACTGTCAGGGTCAAAAATTGGACCTTAATGGGGGGACACCCAAAAAATCTTGGTGCGTCTTTGTGGGGGACCAAAGATCAAAATGCACCAAAAGATTTTACTCTGGGAGTGGGTGAGGCCTTTGGTCCACTGTTTGCAAGAAGCCGTAATTAACATTTGTGCAAATAATATAGGCAACAATTTTTGAATGCTATTTTCAATATAGTTGCATCCTGATGAGCTATTCATGCTTCTGAAACCAAGGCGGGAGACTTAGTTTGGGGTGGGAAGAGCATGCCATGGAAGCTCGAAAAGGAGGGGTGGGGAGAACCTGCTTATGGGCAAAACTGTTTGGAGCGATAACTTGCACAAATATTCTTTAAATTTTCTATTCCGCAACTCTAGTTATGTGGTCACTTCAGACTCTCACCACTGCTCCTGTGGAATTAATTGCCTCAGACCAATATATGGGGTTGGATTGTTAACCTCCAAATATCTGGAGTCTGATCAAGAAGGTCTTTTCTTCCTTTGCATGCTTTCACTGTTTCTGCCTTGTCAATTCTTTGGGAAGGGAGATGTCTTTCTGCCCAATCATCAGTTTTAGCTAAGAATTGTTATTGGGGGTCACATGGTGTCTTCTCCTTGGGAACCTCTGAAGTAAAGTTAGGAGGGGCTGCTCAACTTCTGTTCATAGTCACAGTGGCTGCAGCTCTTCCATACCTCTACATACAGAATCTCAGCAGCTCCTATACTGTCTTTTCCAGTGTTTCCTGATATACTTGCCAAGGAATTCTTTTGTGGTCTTCATTCTACTTCCCTAGGTCCTAGGTGGACCTCTGAATCACTGACCAAACATGTAGGGCCTTGAAGGGGCAGAGGCTTAATATCAATAAACTAAATAATAGTCCCTGAAAGGTTATAGTTTAATGCAATAGTAGTCTATAGGCAACCCGCAGGCCAGGTCCTGACTGCCAGATACTTTTAAACAGACCCATGCATACATAGGATTCTCTGGGAGAACTATGCATACAGCCCAAACTTTATTATCCTCAATCTTACGTTTTAGCCAAAAGAATATCCTCCTCTTCCCCCCCTCCCCTTTCAGAAGTTCTGGTGGAAGGAATTTGGGGGTAGGGGACATCCTGCACTTGGCAGGACTAAAGTGCTGCACCTAAATTTTAGGGATATTTTCTCCTTCCACCTTTTCTTTTGGGGGAAATTGGAGTCCTGACAATTGAATGAAGTTTATTGGTTCCACAAGAGCAAAGATTGCTGCTATCACTTTCACTACAATATTGAGTGGACTCTACCTTAGGTTTCCCAATATTGCAGATTTCATGGCTTTCTAATAGTTGTCTTATAAGATCATGTAAATTTAATCAGGACTTGAAAAACTTAATTTGCCCCCCCCGCTAGTCTGAGGACTAAGCCCTCTGACTGTGCCAAAATACATCAGTACCCAAAGCAGTGCTCCCTCCTGCCCAGTCTCCTGTTGGTTGGGTGTCTCCATTGCTTGGTCTTTCCTGACTGAATTCTCTGCCACCAAGCTAATGGTACCAAATACTCTTGTTGGATCAGTTAGTGCTAGGTCGCCCCTTAAATAAAATGTATGCTATCAACCACACTCAGAGCTGATGTTTCCATGTCCTGAACTGGACTGACCTCAGCCCACCACGGAAATGAAGCTGTTTCTTAAGAAATAAGGAGGTCTTTACCTACCATGTCAGAAGAGGGCTCTTGAGTTTGCGCTGGTCCTCCTGCAACCCAGGTAGAAAGCTCTTTTTGTGTATTAGGGTGAGGACCTGCTAACCTGGCAGAGTCCCGTGGTGGTGCTGGTGTAGCCTAATACAGTGACCTCTGAGTGGCAGCTACCCTTGGGGTACTAACAAAATCCTCCCACCGAACAGGGTCCTCCAAAGTAGTAGTAGCCCCACTGTACCAGTAGCATCAGCCAGAACTCTTTGCTGTGGTAATGTCATCTTAATTCTGAAGAAACACATCACTGCATTGGTTAACATAGTTTACATTAGGAAGATTATCTTTGCAATCATAAGTGTTTTGTTGTTGTGGGGGTTTTTTTTGTTTTTTTTAACGAAATCTTAAATTTTGCAGAACTTGATGGCATTTGCTTAGGAAAGATTCCTGTTCACTGTGGAGGGCAGCTTTTCAAGTCCTACTTTATAACCAGTTAAAAGTGGCTTACTTCATTTTTCAGCTGGCATTTGATTGCAAATGTATAGCTATGGAAAAGTTTTGAGTATGTCATTTAAGTATTTATTTCACCAAAATAGGTATCTGTTGACCTTAATTATATAACTGACTTCTAGACTCTCTCTTGGGTGTGTTACAATTAGGTTACAAAGAAAACAATTAATTAAGGAAAATTGAGGCACAAGTAGGACAAAATGTGCCAGTAGTTAGATTCCCCTGATGATGATGATGATGTACAAAACTGTGAGTGGCAAAAATTAGGCTACTTTTCTCATTAGTGTTTCAGCGTTCATACAGCAATGATAAATTTCCTTTGTGCAAGAAAATAGTGCAAGTAAAGATATTTAAAATGCATATTTTAAACATCACATCTACAACATCTGTTTACCTAATACTTGAAGCTACACACACAAGTTCCAAGTGCTTATTTTGAGACTTTACCATCAGGACAAGTCCAATAGACATCATATATTAATCATAGCAATCCTGGCACCAATTTTTTTTTATCCAGTCTCCATATTAGATGAGGTGTATGAAGTCCTCACTTCAGTGCCTTTGTCAAAGATGTTGGCTTACTGCTAAGCTTTTTCTGGATGAGATTTTTAATCTAGCTCTATTGGAGTTTCTTCATTTTTCTCTCCTTGATGTAGATGTGCTGTAGACACTGGTTGAAATTCTGTGCTGTGCCTCAGAAGAGATGGGTAAATCTAAGGGGTCTTTAAGCCACCTTTGCACCTACCACTCCAAGGCAGCCTGTCCCCAGCTGTCTGTACACCACAGCAATTCTGCAATCTCCATACGGGGATTGCAAAGAGATCCTTGGAAGATAGCCTTATGGTGTCTTCCTCAGACCCTGCATTGGGGGAATCCTGTTCCTGCAGGATGTAGGTTTTTAGGCCCCCTGTATGCCAATTTGCCCTCCTTATGTGGTGTAAAGAGGCTAAAATGGATGACCGTCTTGCTCCCTGATCTGAGGGGCTAGATTCTTTGGCCTGGACATCTCATTTCTCTGCCATCCTCTGCTGTCCCTTAGCTTTGGCACCCAATGTAACATGAAAATATTTGCATAATTTCCCTATTGTTGACTCCATTAATCTCCCAATGACATCTTTCCCTTCCTCCCTCCTGCTGCCCCAGTGACCTAGCATGACTGCCACCGCTACATAGTACCAGCTTCTTCCTTCCATGTAGCTGGACTTTGCTGCTGATTGTACCTCTTTTCACTGCAGCAGTTTAGCCCCAGCCACTATTTTCCTGGTTCAGTAGGACCTCAGATACTCTTCTCAACCCCACATTGTGTCTCAGTCTGGTTTTGAATGGGTAGCCAAATCTTAATGGTCCATTCAGTATTGTACATCACCAGTGATTCTGCCAGGAAAAATATGAGTTGTGAGGTAGACATCTGTCTGTTAGCAATTGGAATGAGATTACTAACTCCAGATAGATTCCAAACAGCCATTTGATTATTTCTGACCGCTATTCATCTAGTCAGCTACTAGTGAAGCACTGATTTACAGTTATGATTTGCATCTCCTGTGTTCCATGGTCAATCCTGTCCCCAAATGCACATCACTTGTGTCTTCATTAAATTGTTAAATTCACTTGGATGCAATCTTATATTTTTCTATAAATAAAATGACATGCACCAAACTTCTTCCCTTTTTATGATTCATGAATCAGTTCCAAATGGAAGACAGAGATATGGAAGAGTCTAGAGTACATGAGTAACACTTTGACTAGCATACTCCAAAAGCTGTATTTCCCTGGGCTTTGAATTCATGCTGTAACTGGAACGTAATTTAAAATACATTCCAATTTTATCATTGGGTGGGGACTAAATGGCTGCACCTCTAAAGAATTACTCATTTCAAGAGTCTAATATTAATTTTACTCCTCCCTCCAAAGATATTAACATGCTTTGCAAATGAAGTTAGCCTCAAAACATCTTGGAGATAACTAAGCATTGCCCTTTTTTTTATGAATTGGGATAATGAGGTCTTGAAATTGACTTGTCAAGTTTATTCAGAAGAGCATAGGAACATCTTAAACACCTCTATAATTTGCCATTGTTGACCTTATTTTTCCACAAGTATTTAGTCAGCATACTGAAAATGATTTAAGACAAATCAGATATAGGAAATAGTTGATTCATAAATTCTCAAACTAAATATAAAACTCCTCAATCTAAAATACAACCCACACTGTCTTGACATTGACAGTATTAACATGTCTGCTCAAAATCTTGTTTCAGCATCCTTTTCATAAAATCTTCTCAAGGAAACTGCTTTACTTTTGTAGATATAGTGTGAGAGGTTGGTTGTTCACAAGCTTCCAATTAAAGAAAACTCAGCTGACTAATTATAATTGTTAAACACCTTCTTTAGAAATATGTGGCGAGTTCTGGTGCATCGCTTGTACATCCACTCTTTAAAGCCTTTTCTTTCTCAGTGCTGCTCAGCAGAAATGTATTCAAGAGCAGGAAACTTTCATGTTTTGCTAGGAAACTTGTGGCCACTAGAACTTTTTGTTAAAAGCTATTCCGTGGAGTAAATCCATGTTAAATTAACTTTGGTGTAGAGCATGTGTTTGGAAAACTTAAATATGATACTGCTAGTTCACCTTTACACACTAAGTGCTCCTCTACTAAGCAGCCCTTTATTTCAAGATAGCAGAAATAACATTCTGAATCTGATTTTCAAAAATATATTTTTGAAGTCAGACAAAGTGATAAAGGTAATTTGGTGGTGTGGCGTTCTTCCGTATTGTATATAGGTAAATATTCTGGGAGATTGGTAAAATGGATTCACCTTGCTGCCAGTGCTCAAAATTGGTTGACTATTTTCTTGTTGTGAGGAGTTTACTACTTCATGGATAAGATTCACCTGTTTCAAATTGAATTGGTTGGTTTTAGGGTGTGGGGGGCAAATGCAACATCATCTATGATGCAGTTTGGGTCCAGAATCTGCATTTTAGAACTATGCCATGACAGGTTATTTAAATCTAGCACCATGCCATTAGGTCCTTTTATTTATGTAGATTGTCAGCACCTTCCTAAACATACATTTTAGGCCAGTACTTAAGTAGTAGTTTCCTGGTACTGAGTGTGACAATTTTGTCTCTAATCTTCCTTCCTGGAAAAAGTCACCGGTGGGCGGGGAGAGAATAGTTTATCTAGAGTGTTGTCACTGGTCAGTGAGTATATGTATTTGTTATGGTGGTGCCTTCTATGTGGGGCTAAAAACCAGCAAAACTCCAGCTAAAAGGTTAAACTGTTACGGTAAGCATTAGGCTTACCAGTTGACCCTGACTCCTGGTGTCCCCGTGTCAGGAGGGAGCGGGGGCCCCGCTGTGCCAGGCCCCCGCAGCTACCTTGGTTAACCGGTTAAACTATATAATTTTAATCATTTTAACCAGTTAACTTTAACTGATATTTACATCCCTAGCTTCTGCTGCATATAACTTTTTGCTCCATAATGTGTACTGGTTTCTAGCTCAATTCTAGGAGCAATTAAAATGGGGCTGGTGGTGGTCGGGAAAGCCATATATGGTTTAAATCTTATTGTATCCCACTAGTTGATCAGCCAAAGTGCTGTCAAACTATCAGTCCTAAGTTAAAACATCTTGAAGGTGGAGACAGGAGTTTCTTAGTAAAAATCTTGAATTCTTCAATTTTCTTCCCAGCTGGTGGGGATTTGACCTTCAGGGCAGGCAGTAATGCATCTCTGTCTGAAAAAGCTTATGTGAGAGTGAGGTAGGTCTCTTATGTGGAGAGTAGGAGAACCTTGAGTCCCTAAACGGTTAGTCTAGTCTGATATGGTTTTGTTGTCTAACGTTCTAAATGCTGTATACATGCTTGGAGCACAATACAAAAATTCAGTCTGATAAATTAGAGAAACACACAAGGTGGAAATGAAGTATAACAGCAAATCGCTTTCAACTGACTTGGAGAACATTTGAACAGAGCAGAAATAGGAAATGCTTCACTAGTCTCCAGCCACTGTACTCTTGAGTCCCAGTGATAGCTGCTGAATGTTTCCAGCAAACTACTGATACCTGAAACTCTGTTTAAACAAAGTCACTATTGAACGTACAATTGCATTTCTCCCAATGATATTTGTTTTAATGGGGAAGAAAGAAATGGGTTTAAGTGAGTAACATTTTGAAGAAAAACAACAAGGAGTCTTGTGGAACCTTAAAGACTAAAATTTATTAGAGCATAAAGTTTTGTGGGCTATGACACTTCTTCAGATGTATGGAGTGAAAATTACAGTAGGCAAGCATAAATATACAGCACAAGAAAAGATGAGTTCGTGTGTGTGGGGGGGGGGGTGTCAATGATTCAATCAGGGTGGATGTGTCCCATTCCCAACAGTTGACAAGAAGGTGTGAATGTCAGAGCAAAAATTACTTGTGCTAAGGATGTCAGTTCCATGAGGGTGGATGGCCCATACGCAACAGTTGATGGGAGATTTTGAAAGGTTAGCTAGTTTAAACTTATTTTAAGCTGTGTTCTTGAGTCTCTTATGGTATATTATGGTATTTCCCCTTAGAAGCAGCAGGGAGGGGTTGAAAAACTACATTTTTATGTACAGGATAAAGCTTACTTACGTATCTATGTAAAGAGCAGTTTAGTGTTTTTTTTTAGTGTTACTTCTAAAGAACATTCAGTATTTACTTGTCCCTCTTTGTGGCTTCTGTTGCAGTCTGAAAATCAAACTGTGTACCATGTTCATAATGGCTGCAAGGAGATTGCTGCTGTAGGTAGCTTAAATTATACTTTAAACTTTTATTAAAGGAGCCTTGCTTAAAGGAAGTGTGTCAGCCACATATAGCCTTTCAAGTAATTTATACAAATAATATGCCTAGTAGTCTTATTCAAATGGTTTTAAATAGTCCATTTAAATAACTGGCTTAAGAGCATCTGGCACTAATTCAACTTTCTGTGAAAAATACTTAGGAATTTTCTTTATATGTGACACTTTGGTTGAAAAGAGATAAAATTTTTGACTTGAGCTGCAACAGCAATAGGTACTGGCATAAACATGCAGTGTTACACAAAACTGTAAAAACAGTGTCCTTGCTGCAGTTTAAAGATCCCGGCACAGATCCTCTTTAAATTAGATAAACCAGTTTTAAACATTAAAACCATTTTCGGTAACTTGGTCTAAATAGTCTGACTGGGGACAAACTGTGGTATTAGAACAGAGTAGGCTAGAACCGGATTTTTACACCAACTGAGGGCCAAATACAATTTACTTAGTGATTTTGCTAATACTTTAAACTATGCATTCCAGTGCATTACAAATGCCACATTTACTAAGTATTTGTTAAAAAATACTAAATACCAAGGGGAAGCTGTGTACCTGGTGACCACCCTTTATAACATCTAGCTGCTGTTTCTTCATTGGATGGGCAGGTGACACTTAACATCTGGAAACCTTTGTCCCCATAGCATGGTGTAGAGGGTGGTGTTCTCTGCCATTCCACACTAAACTAGTCAGAATCGTCTACATTTTGCTTTACATTTTTTTTTTTTTAAAGTTTTCAACCAGCTATATAGAGCTAGTCAGGTTTGGAGGGTTTTTTAAACTATTAAAAACTTAAACCTTCTAAGTTAGAAAATTTGAAGTGTTTCACTGTTTTTTCAAGCAGCTCAAATTTGCACCTTGTTCATCCTACTGATTGCCTCTACTCCCTGCAAAATTCTTTTTGGTTTCCAATCCCTGTGTTTGCCTCTGCCTGTTGCTTTCCCATGTAGCAGCAGAGTTACATTAACTGGATTCTTGTCCATTTCATGGCTGCTGATGTGTTGAAAAGCAAAATGGAAAACTGACAAAACTATTTTTTGTTGTTTGAGAGAGCTATAACATCAGCAGAAGCAAACGCTAAACGTGTCTGCAGAATTAGGAAGACAGCACCAGTTAAAATTTTGAAAAAATGTTGATCATAACAAAGCTTTTCTTTAAAATGAAAGCTTTGATTCTGACAAATAATTGTATTGACTCTGATGCTCACTCAGGAAGATGGTGAATTCTCCATAGGTGAGCAGATACATTTGTCCAAACCCTGATTCTGGAAAACTTGAGACTGGATTTAGTATAGCAACATAAGGAAAAGCCAGCATGTGTTACTACTGAAGTGTATAAGCTGCTGCTAAAATGTTACATTACGAGAAATGTTAAAGTAAGCATCTGCTGCAGCTCCCATATTGATGCAATGTAATTATGAACTGAACAGGAAGGCAGGGGCTAAAGTTTGAGAACTACTGGAACAGGAGACTGTTCTGAAATATTTAAAACATTAGGAATATTTCAAAGACTATTAGCCAACTTAGTTTGATGCTAGTTCGTAGTAGAGATGCTGGGTATTCTGCTTCATGCACTGCTCTTTAAGCTATAGGTAGTATACATTTTTGGAAAAATAAGGGATATCTTGCCGTCAGTGGGGCTGTACTAACTTCCAGCTTGTTTAGCATTAAGTTCCTTAGTTCTTGTTCTTAATTTTCATTATGAAAGGGGAAGGGAAGGAATTGTCTTGACATTGCTCCTGCTCTTTAACAAATAGAATCTTTATTCTAGCTCTTATAAAAGAATGAGTTTCAAATATATATTTTTTCTCTTGAATAGGAAATGTAGCATTGATTTAGAAAACTATAGCTTTCTATATGACTACTGTATCCCTTCAAGCAATTAAAATAATTTGACCATACAATGAATTAAGATTTTTCCTGTAACTCTGAAATTCAACCTTGTTTAACAGCACTGACCTAGTTAAAGTTTCAGAGTAGCAGCCGTGTTAGTCTGTATCTGCAAAAAGTGCCACAAGTACTCCTGTTCTAGTTAAAGTTGGAACCTTTAATAGTGTGAATACTACATTCCTTTGAAATATAGACATCACATTTGATTATACCTCTTTAAAACTAACAGTATTAATGTAAGCTAAATATACTGTTGCACAACTAAAGTAAACAAACTGCACACTTTCCCAGAGGAAAGACTGATAGGAACACATTGTTGTTCCTGTATAATTCAGTTAATTTGCCCCATGAGTAAATTATCAAAAACGAAATGTTTTTTAGTTAGCTGCAAAAATGATGGGGAGGGGGAATTGCGTACATAAATGTCAAACCTTACAAAAACTTGGTTATGAGAGAATAATTTACTTTGAAATTAATCTCAATAAGCTATTTTTCTCTGATCTTTTAATGCAATATTTTCTCCCCAGTTTGATTGTATATCTTTATGCTAGCAGCTGTAGTCCTGTAATGTAGTAACTTTTTTTTTTTTAATTATGCAGGTTGGGGACATTGTGAAGGTTACAAGGATGAATATAAATGGTCAGTGGGAAGGTGAAGTCAATGGCAGAAAAGGGCTCTTCCCTTTCACGCATGTCAAAATAATTGACCCTCAAAATCCAGATGAAAATGAGTGATTCCTGTTGCCCAGCTTACACTGCTGCTTCATTTTTCTGGCTACGATAAGCATCATTTGAGGTGGGGATGATGACTGTTAATGGCACATTGCTAGCATTGTCCATTTTTCTAGCTTGCTGCAGTTTGATGGTTCTTTTTATACACATTTGGAATGCACACAACTGAAATCATGTGCTGACCATACCATAGTTGCATCATCCAAACTGTAGTATCACTTCTAGAACTATTTTGGCCCTTAAGCTGGAGAAGACTGAAATCATACAGGCAGATAGTAAATAGGAGCAAGAAAATAATCTTTCCTGTTTGAGGCTTTCAGGAACAGAATGTTGTGGCTTATTCATTAGGAGGAGAGTTCTAATCCTGAGATTAAATATGAAACTTTTGCATCACTGTCCAAACAGAGGAACAACAAAAAAAACTGCAATTTTGTGGCTGAGGAAGGGAAGAGCTGAATTTGAGAGAAAATCTGCCCTAAGATAATATAGTCAAAACAAGTCTCTTTATAGACAATTGGATCTCTTGTGCATTTTGAGCAGCTATTTTAACAAGGCTGTTTTTGTGATACAACTCTAAGCTTGCTGTTGACTTAGAAATAAAGTTTGTGTGATGAAAGTAAATACCCATTGAAGTGAAGACCTTTATAAGAAAATGTTAGTTGACATTGTAAATGGTAGCCCATTCTGTGATATACATAAAACCAATTCTGCAGACTATTGAATGCAAATATAAAAGTTGCTGGATGATTTGCAAGCACTAGAACTGTAGAAACAACCTTTAAAAGGGAAACACTTAAGCCTGGTCTACACACAGACTTTTTTGTACTGGTATAGCTCTTAGGGAGGAGTATAGGTTTTTTTTTTAAACAGTTTTTACTAGTACAGCCTGGTTTCAGGGAGGGGATAGAGAGATAAAGGTGCCTTATACTGATATAAGTTATGTCAGTATAATTGCATCCACACCAGGGGGTTGTACCACTTTAAACTTTTATAGGTAAACAGAGCAACTTGTGTAGATGAGCCCAACTCCATGACTTCTTCTGCCTGCCTCTTTTTAAATGAATTTAAAAGATGAATTGAAAAATTTTAATAAATAAAATACATGTGAAAATAATTATGCTTTTTTTTTTTTAACCCTGTGGGGGCTCTGTTTATATCTTCCCTACAGAAGCTGACAACTCTAAATAGCAGGAGGATGTACTTTAGGTATTAAGCATGCCTTCAAGCTTAGCAAAAGATGCAGAAATCCAAACTTTGCTTTCAGCATTTAGAGGAACTTATGTGAAACATTAACACTTAAAAGAGTACATGTTCAGACATAAGATGGGGGAAGAAAATACTTTTAAGGATGTTGGGCAGTTCAGCCCTAAGCACATGTTGCTCTGAACGCTCTATTGAAGTGCCTTGAAATTCTTGGAGAGAAGGCACTGAAGCATGCAAAAAACCATTTTGCAGCCATTGTTAATTTTTAGAAAAGCATCTCAGCTTACCTATTAACATTCTGTAGTGCTCATCAAATGGCTGACAGTCTGGAGAAACTCTTCTTAAAGCATTTTACTGCCAACCAAACTTACTGTGAAAGAGAAGAGCATTGACTAAACATGTGGTGCTGTAGGATTACCTGACTGTGGGCAATAACTGTCCTTTGCAATGCAAACAGTTATGCAGCTCTAGGAAAGTGAGTGTCCCTGTTAATCTGCTTGTGTCTGGACCCTACTGTAAATTATTATGAAGCTCATACTACTGAAAGTTACTTTTGTATTTAAACTGCACTAAACTCAGTCTGCCATAAGGATATCTTATTTTGACCCTGGCCTAGCTGTTGACAGCTGTCAGTGTATGGTTTTTTCATTTTAAAAGCCATAAACCCGATTAATTCAGAAAATTACTTATTTATCAAAAATAAGTATTTCCTTACACTTTCCCTCATTTGGATATACTGTGTACCTGGAACATTGTAAGCACTGTCCTGGGTTAATCTCCCTCAAAGAAGCAAACCATCTGTCTGCAAAAATCTCAGCATTACATGGTGGTTTCTAAAGCAAAGAAGAATACCTAAACAGTGTGCACCTAGTTTTGGACCACTTAAATGGCTCCCTGTGTCTAATACTAAACACCACCTCTTACTAAAATGTATCACATTGAACAGTCTAAGTTGATTGTAAACTTGCATCAAAATGTCTTCACTATTTTATTAAGAGATGTATTTTATATAAACTGCATTTGATCAGTTTGTGTTTCTCCTTCAAAGATTTGTTTCTTGCAGTGCTGTCTGTTGCTTTAGAACACCTCTTCAAAAATTCCTTGATGATAGATAATGGTCAGTACAGCTGTTCTTTGGGAGTATAAAATATACTTGCTTCAATCTATGCAGTATTAGGTGGATCATGTTCCACATTTAATTTTTATGTAGGTGTTGGTTTCAAACTAGCACTTTTGTCAGTTGTCAAAACCATTAATCATGAAAGGTTTACTATTTTGTCTTTTCCTCTGGTGTATGTGTGTGTATATATACTGAAGCCTCTGATTAGAACAGTTTTCATTTTAACTGGTCAGTGTCCACATCACTGGATAAGCACTAACTCAATTCATAATTGTTTACAAGTCAGGCAGGAATAAATAAAGGGAATATATCCTCTTTGGGTGGGGGCTCTGAACATTATTTTTGTAAAGGGAAAAAATGCTTTCTTTGTGCCATTTCATGTGCCTGTAATCTAACTTTTTATATTGTATTAACATCCTGGGAATGAGTGGGCTTTTTGTTTATGGTAAAGTTTTCAAGCATCTCCAACTGAAAAACTAAGACCTGCCTAAGACAGCCTTTTGGGTCCAGTAGAAGTGTTCCTGTATAGTTGTCATTTTCTGTTACTTGTATTAAATGAATTTTTTTGCAGTGGGAAGGTGGCCTTCTATTTGAGACGGTCTTCACTGTGTAAACATTAAAACAGTATGTAATTTAAAGACCATGAACTTCAGGCAATAATAAGCAAGCTTTTAAAGTTTATTTTGGGGATCATAGCTTGTTTTATTTTTTGTGCTGTAAAATTAACAGTATTAAATGAATTATATTCTTAGAATACACGGAGTGTCTCTTTTTAAGACTAGTGCCTTTTTATTTTCTTACTCCACTTATTTCTTAGTACTGGTCCCATATCAAGCCAGTGTTATTAGTGCCCTGTTTGTACAGTCTAAATAAAAAACTTGTAACATTATCTGTGGTCTGTACAGCTTTCTCCAAATTATTAGAGGCTTTATTCTGCCATTACTTATCGCATGAAAGTTACACCAGTGATCTTGGAAAACTTCAGCAAGGGAGGGTCCAAGTATATTTAGCCTCTGCCAGATGTGAGAAACAACTGTTCATTTGCTCTTTTCCATCTTCCCAACAATGAAATACTGCTTGGTGAAGAAGGCTGATCTGAGCATTGCATTCATCTGTAGACATGATAGGCTAATTTTACATTGCATTTTTAGTACTGCTGCAGTATAAAATTAGCCTAATTCCTGTCCAACTCTTGATTTAAAAAAAATGCTAGATGTTATTGCAGAGAACATAACAGTAAAGTGTTCAGTTTACTATGCATGGACTAAGATATGGTCTACACCAGGGATTGGCAAACTTTGGCATGCAGCAGGCCCTTATGTGAGGTTTGTTTACCTGCTGTGTCTGCAGGTTTGGACAATCAGCTCCCACTGGCCACAGGATGTGCTGGCTGCTGCTTCCCACCACCCCCATTGGCCTGAAGCAGTGAACTGTGGCTGACAGGAGCCATGATCAGCCAAACATGCCGATGCAGCAGGTAAACAAACTGGCCTGGCCTGCCAAGGGGCTTATCCTGGTGAGCTGCATCCCAAAGCTTGCTGATCCCTGGTCTATACCCACATTTCATTCATCTAAAATAGTATTTCCTGGGTAGATCAGGTCTAAATTTTACATGAGCCTTGAAAGGGAAGTAGTTAGCTTATGGGCACTAATCGTAAAAAGCATATCTAAGGCGTTCTTTACTTCAAGTTGAGTATGTATAACAAACATGCTTCTGCAGCCACTTTTAAAACAGAGCCCAAAGGATCAGATGGTTGGGCTTTCAGTAATTGAACTCCTGTTCTCATTCAGGACCAAGTATAAAATCTAATATGAAAAAACCCTAAAATGAGTTTCTCTCACCATTTTGGGAGTAGGAACTCCTAAGGCACATGAATTTTTTTTTTTGTGGGGGAATAGCAGCTGAGAGACAGTATTCACTGTTTTATACTCTACCCCCCAGTAGGCTGTTGTGGCCAGAATAGTTATTCCTTAAATCTCTCCCTTAAATTGAACAAGAAGCTAGAGATGGTTCTACCTCAGTAGAGAGCATAAAGGAAAATAAGCACATTTAACATCACTCACCATAACCTTCTCGCCTTTACCATCTCACTGCTTTTAAGGTTATCAAGATGTCAGTTGTCACCAATGGACAAAAAATTTGGACTGGCCCTTATGTGAGTGTTCCCCATATAAGCAACCTTCCTTAAACTTAGTAGAGGATGTGCTGAAAACTGTTTTATGCTGTGTACATCAATAGTTAACCATCTTAGACCCAGTTACACTTTTTTTAAAACTTGCCACCATATGCATATGTCGCAACAGTTACTTAGGGGGGGGCATCTTCAGCAGTCAAAGGCAAGAAGAGTGTGTAGTATTTGAACAGACAATCCATATCATACACAGGTGGAGGCTTTCCTCAGTTTTTGAGTAACAGCCAGTCCAGGCTGTAATTACCTTTTAGTTAGCTGATGCCAGGGGATAGGTTTACCTTTGTCCTCCAGCTGTAGTTGAAGTGCAGTGAGTATCTTAACTTTGGATCCTTATGCTTTAACAAAATTCCATGGATGACTACATAAAAACATGTCCAGGAGTAAGATGAGACTGACAAGCTCTCTCTCATTTTTTGTAGTAAAAAAGTCTTAAAGTGATTGTAATAGGATTACTTCTAACCTAAACTGTACCATGAAGTAGGGGGAAGATGTAGTAGCAGCTCTGAGAACATTTGTTTCAGAGATGTGTTTAGCTTTATCTGCTGGGTGGCACATGGGAGGGGAAAAATAATGTAGTCCTCTCATATGATAATGCAAACACAACAGCTACTAAAAAGCTAGATGTTAAAAGTCAGCAAGTCAGGTAACTTGTATCCACAAGTTTTAGAAGAGCTGGACCATTAGTAGTGATGATGATGATAGCCTTTGGAAAACTGGAAGTTCCAGAAGACTGAAAGAAAGCTAATGTGCCAACATTTAAAAAGGGCAACTAGGACCACCTGCATAATTATAAGCTTCTTAGCCTGACCTAGGTCTGGGCAACATATTAGGATCACCAATATAACACTCTATTCATGAAGATTTAAAGGAGGGTAATAAAATTATCAATTAACACAGGCTTATGGAAAACATGTCAAACGAACAGGTTTGGTTAATGACTTTGTGTGCAAGGCATTTGTACTTGGAACCATGCAACATTTAAGAAACTAGACTAGACTGATCCAAAACTATAACACCACGCATTTACTCAATGGATTAAACTGGCTGACAGATTTCATAATGCAGTTGTAACCAGGAACCATCATCAAGTAGGTGTGTTTCTAGTAAGATCCCATAGGCATTGGTTCTTGGCTCTTTGCTATTAAATATTTTTATCCATGACACGGAGAGAAAAAAATCCCCTCTCAAAGTTTTCAGATTACAAAAAGATTGGGAGATGGTTGTAAATAATGAAGAGAACAGGTCACTGCTACCAAGTGATCCAGATCATGCTCTAAACTGGGCACAAGCAAATAATGTATTTTAATATGGGCAAATATAAATGTAGAGATGTAAATATGACTGAATTTTCTTACAAGATGGGGGACTCTATCCAGGGAAGCAGTGACTCAAACAGAACATGAGCTCCCAGTGCAATGTTACAGCTTTTAAAAAGCTAATACAATTGCTGAATGCATAAACGTCAATCAAGTAGGTGTATTACTTCTGTATTTGGCACTAGTGCCACCGTTACTGGAATCTGTCCAGTTTTGGTGTCCACAATTCAAAGAGGATATTGAAAAACTGGAGGGGATTATAGTGATGTTTCACAAAGTTTAAGGGTTGACTTACAGTCTAGAAGTACCTACATGGGGAACAAATCTTTGATAATGGGTTCTTCAAACTAGCGGACAAAGGCAGAAGATCCAAAAGCTGCAGGTTGAAGCTAGACAAATTCAGATGGGAAATAAGATGTAACAATTAGGGTAATTAAATATTGCAGCAACTTACCAAGGGTTGTGATGGATTCTTCAACACTGGCAATTTTTAAATCAAGGTATGCTCTATCTTTTTTAGAAAAACACGCTACATTCAAACAGGAATTATTTCAGGGAAATTAGTTGGCTTGTGTCATACAGGAGATCAGACTAGATGATCTCAGTCCTTTCTGACCTTAGAATTATGAAATATAATCAAAGAGCGTTCATGAGAAACTGTAGCAATGAATATTAAATAGTTAAGTATCAGAGGAGTAGCCGTGTTAAGTCTGGATCTGTAAAAGCAGCAAAGAGTCTTGTGGCACCTTATAGACTAACAGACGTATTGGATGCATCCGACGAAGTGGGTATTCACCCATGAAAGCTCATGCTCCAATACGTCTGTTAGTCTATAACAGAAGTGGTGTGTCGAGTCTTCATTTATTCACTCTAATTTAAGATTTCACGTGCCAGTAATACATTTTAACGTTTTTAGAAGGTCTCTTTCTATAAGTCTAGTCTATAATATATAACTAAACTATTGTATGTAAAATAAATAAGGTTTTTAAAATGCTTAAGAAGCTTCATTTAAAAATGCAGAGCCCCCCCAGACCCGTGGCCAGGACCTGGGCAGTGTGAGTGCCGCTGAAAACCAGTTCGTGTGCCGCCTTTGGCACGCATGCCATAGGTTGCCTACCCCTGATCTATAAGGTGCCACAGGACTCTTTGCTGCTATTAAATAGTTCTCACTTTCATGATAAATTAATGTACAAAACACACATTGCATCACTGGCTAGAGCCAAGCAGCATGTAGGCAAACAAAATCTGAAGTTTCCTACACATCCCCAGTTAATGCACCTGAATTCTTACTTGCAACCAGTCAGGAACCTCATACTTGTCAACAAATGTGAACTTGGTATCTTACTATTTCAGCAACCAACCAACCTGGTGGACTTGTGATTATGCTACCTCTCTCTTTTGCCAATTTGTTTCTCTTTCCCTGTGAGGAGTTTCCCTCCCCTGTACTTCTGCTTCTCAACACTCCCCACCCTGTGAAAGTTCCTCAAATATCTGTGCCAGGCAAGGTGCACTGAAACACCCCCTGGGAGCTAACAGGTGAACTATATCACTGCAACAAAATTCTTGTAGGGGCTGTGGCAGCAAAATTCTCATCATAAGAAAATGCCTCTTCCACTAAGGCCCCCATGCTCATGATAGTCAGGTGAAGTGTGATTGTCGTCATTCACATCATAAAAATCAGTCAAAGAAACATGCTCATCAAGAGTAAAGGCCATGTGTCAATACAGCCAAAGCTTCAAACACCCATCAATTTACTAATCATCATCATCATCACGAAATAGCTGATGGAGATGCAGAGTCTGACCTTCCAGGTCCAACAGTGCTTACCATGGGTTGCTCCCAAGTGACTGGAACGGTTATGGGCTGTGGGATTCCAATTTACACACAAGGGTATGAAAACAAATTACTGACCAAAAGACATGTGGCCTATGTGGGAAAGGGGGCCCTAGGGCTATATAGTGGACTAGTGCACGTGCATTTCAAGTTTCCTCAGAGTCCGAAGCTTCTGTCTAGGCAATTAATCTGTTGCTGTAAACAGCTGTCAGCAACAAGTCTACTCAGACTGATGAGGTAAGTGGTGTAAATGCTGGTGTAGACAGGCTAAAACTTTTCAGCACCATCATAGACAAGAGTGTACAGAACGTATACTTGTGTGTAATCTGTCCATAAGGGTGCTGAGAACAGTTTTTCCCTCGGTATATCAATAGTTTAACTATCTGCAGAACTGGTTCAAAAAAATCCACTGCTGACAGCCATTAGCAATGGGTCTATTTCCTGGCATGACCAGAGCCTAAGTATACAACTATTGCCAGCAATTGTCAGGTTGCTTACAACAAACAAAACCAAACTCGGAGCCAATAGCCCTTCTGCTGAGTTCTGGGGACTTAAGGATTCCTGACTTTCCTTAGCTTAAATAAGTAACAGAGGAAGAAGTACTTAAGTGGAGGAATATAGCTTAGGATGCAACAAATGGGATTTATCAAATCAAACAAGTGTAAGATGCATCTCTTCATGTATCTGCAGCCAACACAACTGAACCTAACTGACCGCATCCTTTCCAGCAGAAGAAAGAATTGTTTCATTTGTTAGTGATTACATAGATGTAAGACAATCAGGTGACTAGCTTCTACTAGAACTCCTTTCTTGAGAGCAAGGTAATGGATTACCTTTCTTGAGAGCAAAGTAACGTAGGAAACTCTTCCAAGACTCTCTATAGTGCCACAAGATTCTTCTTCTTATTTTGCTTTCATAGGATTTGACTTATTGGCCTACCCCTCAACAGACATCCTCCCTGCTCTCCTATGCCCAGGGACACCTTTGCTTTCTGTTCAGCTGAGTCCCCAGACAAACTCATGCTGTGAGAATTTCAGGGGTGGATGTGTGTTTATAAGTACACCTCTACCCCAATAGAACGCTGTTCTCGGGAGCAAAAAAAAAATAATCTTACCATGTTATAGGTGAAACCGCGTTATATCTAACTTGCTTTGATCCACCGGAGTGCGCAGCCCCGCCCCCCGCCCCCCCAGCACTGCTTTACCGCGTTATATTGGGTCACGTTATATTGAGGTAGAGGTGTACATGTTTATTGGTATTAAACAGAAAAACACTTCTCTTGGGCATATCTAAGGCAAGACAGCTTCAAACCCCAAGCTAAAATTATTGCTGGTAAGGTTTGCAGGCAACACAAAAGTTGGGGGAGTGGTTAATCAGACAGATCAGTTCTACGGAGTGACTGGGAAGGTGGTCTTACTAGAACAAATTATGTACTAAATACAGCCGAATGCATGGACAGAAACAAAGAATGGGTCACACTTACAGGACTGGAGAGAGAATGTTGGACAGCAGCAACTCTGAAAGGGACTTAGCTGGATAACCAACGCAACATGAGCTTCTAGTGGTTAGCAACAGCAACGAGAATTACCACCACCCTTGAATGTGTAAGCAGGGGAATATCAAGTAGGAGCAGGGAGGTGGTATTACCAACACTGTGTACTCCATTAGCAAGACCACTTTAGCACAGTGTCCAGTTCTCACACTTCAACAAAGATGTTGACAAAAAGGGTTCAGAAAAGCTATATAATTAAAGGTTTGGAAATCAGGCCTTATGCTAAAAAAAAGCTCAATCTATTTAGTTTGAAGGTTAAGAGGTGCCTTGATAATGGTCTATAAATACCTAGTAGGGAGAAGATTTTTGATAGCAGAGGGCTCTTCAATCTAACAAACGAAGGCATAACAAAATCCAGTGTCTGAAAGCTGAATTTAGACAAGTTCAGACTAAAAATAAGGTGCACATTAACTTTGAGGGTAATCAACCACTGGAATAATTTACCAAAGGATTTGGTGAGTTCTCCATCACTTTAATCTAGACCGGATGTATTCCTAAAAAGACATGTTATAATGCCAACAAAAGTTATGGGCTTGATGTAGGAACTGCTGGGCAGAATTCTATGGCCTGTTCTATGCAGAAGTACAGTCTAGAAGTTCATAATGGTTCTATCTGGCCTTAAAGTCTATCTATCTATTCCTTCAGAATTAATATAGCAAGACTTTTCTCCCTGTTATGCAGAGGTAACACCCGCCAAAGCACTTCCCCCCTGTAGATTAAGTTAAAATATGCAACAGGACTGAACCCCACCATTAATACCTAGAACAGCAACAGGGGCAGTGGAAGCATGAGCATCCTCATCTTGCTTTGTCAATATACTTCATCCCTGTCCTGAATCAAAGATTTCTCTCATCTACCCACCTTGATTTTTGTACAGCACTCACACTATCTTCCATCCTATTTAAATTTTGATCTCTAAAGATAATGCCAATTGGGTTAGCGACATGGATATTGGTCCCTTGGATGGAGCAACAAACTCCTTTTCCACAAATCTGTTCAAGTGAACTAGTAACTAGTAAGGCCTGGTCTACACTGGGGGGGGGGGGAGGGAGGGGGTTTCGAACTAAGGTACGCAAGTTCAGCTATGCGAATAGCGTAGCTGAACTCAAAGTACCTTAGTTCGAAGTACTTACCCGTCCTCACAGCGCGGGATCGAAGTCCGTGGCTCCCCCGTCGACTCCACCACCGCGAACGGCAGTGGCGGAGTTCCGGAGTCGACGGGAGCGCGTTCGGAGTTCGATATATCGCGTCTAGATGAGACGCGATATATCGAACTCCGAGAAGTCGATCGCTACCCGCCGACTCGGGCGGGTAGTATGGACGTACCCTAAGACTCCACATCTCAGGCCTACACAGCTATGCTTTATTATACGGTTATCTTTATCTGCTCCTCGATAAAGAAATGCCCTTTCCTCCAGAGTTACTGCTTGAATTATGTTATCACTGCCACACGTACAGCTGTTTCCTGCAGTGCTTCTGCTCTGAAAACTGGTAATTGCATATCAGCCATATAAATACACATGGACTGCCTAGTTCTCCAGCATTTCTATGAGAGACAGCTCGTATTTTCCTGCTCTTGAAAATGTTTTGATGATAAAGGACTCTGCTGAATCCCTCCCTTGTAATGACACTGAAAATCACCCTGATTCTCTACCTAGCCTGCCTTGCAAATTATAAATATTTCACTAAAACACAGGAGCTGGGAACATCTGTCAGTTTAAGAACAATCTTCTTGAAACATTGTTATGGCAGAAATCACTGGCATCGCAAAAGTAAAAACAAAGTTAGTTCTACAAGGCTGGGAACAGCCTGTGTCCAGGTGGACAAGCGAAGACATTCACCAGCCTCTTGAGGCGCCACAAAACCCAGGTTTATCCCCATTTAGCATCCTGTGTACCCTAGAAATGCACCAACTGCACCAGGAGTTGGTTATTTTGACTGGTAGGATTAAGGTGAAATTATTTATCTACACTCAAAGCTCTTCCAGGAGAATTGGTAATAGTATTTGAGTTGGGAGCTTGGGTGAGAGTGAGCAGAACTGTGCCAAGACTGGGTGCAAGGAACCACAACTTGTCTCTGTCCGTTGGAGTGGCAAGCTGTCTGCCTGCCTGCTGCAGAAAGGATCTAAGAAATGCATTTTTTCTACTAGCCTTGTAATGGAGCCTGGTTAGTGGGTACCCCCGAGTTTGCACATGCTGACTGACCCAAGACAACTTCCTGTTTGGGGAAGGAGCGGTAAGAGAAGCACTGCCCTATTGCTCTGTTCCTGCACTGATTCAGCCTGTGGATTCAGAGTTTTTGCCAGCAGCAGCTACCGCTTCTTGACAATCACCAGATCCAATAAAGGCAAAGTTTATTTGGCAGAAGGCGAGAGAGAGAGAGAGAGAGAGAGCGCGCGAGCGAGCAAATAAACCAATGACATGCAGAATATAAACCTAGCTGTACTTATGGCCAAATTCAGAGCAAGAGCCTCTAAATTCAGGACTTGTCTATACACAAAGTTGTACCAATTTAATTTAAACCAGTTTAAAAAACCATTTTAGTTACACTGATCCAAATCCCTATTGTGGAGAGTTTAAACCTGGCTCATAGCAGTTTAGCTTGCACCTTTATATTAGGGTTTATCCGCAGGATTAAACTGCCCCCGTTTAATAATGGTGTGATTTTAAACTGATTTACTTAAATTGGTGCAAACCCCTCATGTGGAAACACATCAGTTTACACCCGACAAATTAATTTAGCTTAATTTGGTAAGCTGGCCACCACAGGCCCAACCCAAAACCCTGGACGTGAACAGCTCCAAACTGTAGGTTAAGTTCAGATTCAACCATTACAACTCAGGCCCAACTTTACTTTCCATGTTCATATTCAGACCAGCTGCACAAGTCAGGAGCTGATGATTAATTCAAAGCTGGTCTTCCCCCTTTCAGCAGGGCAGAGGGAATCCCCCAGGGAAGCCATATGTATGTGAGCACGTGCGTACGAAGGCGAACAATGACAGCCATCTGCTCAGTTAGCCTTCTTAGCATCTACTTACTCTGCTGCACACAGAATGGGAACATTCTGTAACCAGAACCCCCGCAGCACAAGTTATTAACCTAACCAACAACTAAAGCACCTTGCAATGAGTTATACTTGGGGTATCCTTAGGGAACAAATTCCTGGTCTGAACCTCATCAGCCATTGCACATCCTGTCTGGTCTGCACAAGGACAACTGAAAGTCAGTTCCTCTGCTCTGAAAAATCCTCCACTTTTCATCTTGCATTTGGTCTAGTAATTAAGCACTACGGCATAGCACAGGGTATCTGCTCAGTGATTTCTGGCATGCCTCACGTGATTCTGTAATGCCAACACTTCATACCTGGAGCATCACAGCACATCATCAGTATTGTCTAATCCACTCTCACTACACCCCTGCAAAGTCAGTAACTATCATCGATGCATTTCACAGATGGGGAGGTTGAGACAGAAAGATTATATAGGGCTGGATTTTCACAAGTATGAACACTGAATTATGCATGCAGTTTTTCACACCCCTGACTTTCATGCAGACCCATTGCTCCAGCGTCCATGCAGCAGCCCTGACTGGTATAAAGACATACCTATCTGCACGTAAGAGAACCAGAATCTCTGCACACACAAGTCAAAGGGGTGGGGGGAGCAAAAAAGGAGTGAACACAGTTTTAAAGATTTGGCCCTAAGGAATAGTTAATAATAGTGAGTCAGTGGCAGAAGCAGACTTAAAACTCCCTGTACAACCCAGCACATCATGCTCTCCCTTCCTCATAAGGCAGTCACAAAGAGAGAGGGGGGGGGTGTCTGTCTGTCTCTCTCTCTCCAGAGTTCTACAGTTGTTGAGTCCCAGCCTTTTCTCATAACTTACGTTCAGTCACGGGATAAAGCAGTTTGGTTACAATGGAATCTAGGAGGCTCTTGTTTTGTGTCTTAGGTGCTTTATCCATTCATAAAATCATTACTTCCATCTCTCTCATCTCCTGAGCACTGACATCTCTGATCCGCTGACACTGAAGATAATTTCTCCTTTTAACTAAGGTAAATCATCTGATGAAAGACCCAAGGTCATATCTAGCCCCGAGTCTGCAATAAATGTTAGTGTGCATATACAAAACTATAATACCTACTGGGCACCCATCCGAATACAAATAAATCAAGGAACTGAAATTCACCCAAATAATCCTTATAAATGTACTAAAGGGCTGGATCCTGCAAGGACCTGTGCACCATCAGCTGCCACTGACTTCAAAGGGAATTGTGGGTGCTCAGTACTTCATAGGACCTAGTCTAAAATTAACAAACACGACGCCACCAGAAACATGGGCATGGAACCCACTAGTGCAAACCTTGAACTTGCCTTGCCTCTGGGATTATGTTCAATGTGAAGCCCAGAGGACACTTATGGGACTGGGCATGTCTACACTACAAAATGAAGTCCACTTAAGTCAACATACAAGCGCCGCAGTAGTTAAAGCCGTGTTTTACGTCTATGCTATGCCCTCTCAGTCAGCACCGCACATCCTCACCAGGAGCGCTTCCACCAACTTGTGTGGGGCGCCCACAGCCTACAGACAATGTAAGTAACGCAGCATCTACATGGACTCTGCATTGCCCTAACCACTATGCCTCTCACACATGTGGAGTTCTCAAGTCCATGTAGTGGGCGATACACATGGGTGGGAGCTACATTGTAGTGCAGGTGCTTACAGAGTTAGATCGACATAAGCTGCCGTGCATTGACTTACATCAGTGGTTCTCAAACTTTTGTAGTGGTGACCCCTTTCACACAGCAAGTCTGAGTGCAACCCCCTGTATAGATTAAAAACACTTTTAAATACATTTCATACCATTATAAATGCTGGAGGCAAAGCCGGGTTTGGGGTGGAGGCTGATAGCTCGCAACCCCCAATGTAATAACCTCACGATCCCGAGGGTTCCCAATCCCCCATTTGAGAACCCCTGGCTTACACACGCTATGCACAGAATGACTGTGGGATGATTATTTAAATCTTTTACAACAGGATTCTCAACCGTTTTCTTTTTGAGGCCCCCACAACATGCTACAAAAACTCCAGGGCCCATTGGGGGAGGGACGACCCTCAGGCATAAGCGTAGGTTGACTTCTATTTTGGGTGGGCAGGGGCCAGCGGGGCTCGAGCCAGCTCTGCATGGTGGGGGTCTAGGGAGGAAGCGCCACCTCCACCCCCTGACTCACCTCAGCAGGCCACCCACCTGTCTGGGGGGAGAGGGGGCATGCACGGGGTATATGTAGAACCAAAAATTATAATTCAAAAGGTGGGAGGCTCAGCTCAAAAAGTTTGAGAACAGCTCAAGGTGGGGGGGGAGGGGGAGGGGGAGGGCAGGGCAGGAAGCAGGGTGGGGCTGGGGGGGGGGGCAGTGGTGAGGTGGTAGCTCAGAGGGGGGCTAGGGGGCTGGGGGGGGGGTGGGGGGGGGGCTGGGGGGCCCTGCAGGTCCCCCCCCCTGTTCCCCCCTGCCAGCCACGGCCACAGAGGTCCCAGGTCCCCAGGTGTGTGTGGGTGGTGTGCTGGCTGGCTGGGAGCAGCCAGCAGCCACCCAGCCCCACTTCACCCACCCAGAGTGAGCAGCAGATGAGGACCACAGGCACCCAGCCAGAGCAGCAGCCAGCAGCCATCTGGCACTGCCTGGCTCTCTGGCTGGCTTCCCCAGGGGTGTGAAGGTGGAGGTGGGGGGGGGGGGGGGGGGGGAAGAAGTGGGGGAGAGGAGGAAGGAGTTGTTTTTGGGGGCTAACACAATCTGTTCCCCAACCCCCGCCATGGGCCCATGGGCTCAACCCATGGGGGGGGAGGGGGCTGGGGGGGGGGGGGCTCTCAGCTCAGCCCAGCTGCCTCAGCCTCCCTAGGGGGGCACTAGGGGGGGGGGCTTCAAACAGTGCTGGGCTGGGCGCTGGCTGGCTGGATGCCTGGGTTGGAACCTCGCTCCATGTTGAGAACCCTGTTTCAGGTGACATGAGAAAGAGAAAAGT
This sequence comes from Mauremys reevesii, assembly GCF_016161935.1. Lineage (NCBI taxonomy): Eukaryota > Metazoa > Chordata > Testudines > Geoemydidae > Mauremys > Mauremys reevesii. Next base: position 19,878,317 of record NC_052640.1, on the reverse strand, counting down.
TAGGTTCCTCCTGAAGAGCCTATTTATCCAATTATGAGCCTTAGCTGGGGTGCCTCTTGCCACTTTAAGCTAAAGCATTTCCCAGCACCAAACCATGAACACCACACTGGACACAACACATGACACACTACACTGGAGCACACAGCCAGAGCCAAGACAACTCTGGAGGGGAGGACTTACTTAGAGGGACTAGATACAAGGATCAGACACACACAGATATATAATGATGATCCAATCATATCCAGAGCACAGAGCACACAGGCACACCTTATCCTCCCCAGCAACTGTCAGCAGCACACTGCCAGCCAGCTCACTCTGCTCAGGAGCCAGAAGAGAAGAAGAAGCCAAAAGGTGTCTGCTTGAAACTGCAAAGGGAATTTAAGGTGGCAAAATTACTTGTGAAAGAGAAAGGTGAGAAAGGTGGAGAGACCACCTTTCTCACCACCTTCCACTCAACACCTCTTCCTCTCACTCTCAGACCTTGGCTTTGCATTTCTCATCTCCTCAGATCTGAGCATGAACAATTCATATCATTCACTATTTGATTCAGTGCTGTGTGTTAGCCTAGCTGGTCGGAGGATGAGAGACACACAGGGGTGGGGGGGTCTCTTATTGGATTTGACCAACTTTGGCGGGGGGGCGCACCGCCACAGGGGGCCGCGGGCGGCCGGGGCAGGGGGGGCCGGGTGGTCGCTGTGGGTTGCAGCAGGGCAGCTGCCTTTGGGCAGCAGGTCCCAGCAGGTCCGCTGGTCCGCGGCTGGCGGCAGGGCAGGGCGCGCAGGGCGGCTGACAGGCATGCCACCAAAAGCCGCCTGGATGCCCCGGCAAAATGCAGGGAGCAGCATACAAATAGCCGCCCTGAAGACAAAGAGAAGAGCCAAGCTAATGAGCTACCCAGAAAGAAAAGCTAGCATGAATGTGCTAGCCAGACTCTTTCTCTAACAGAAAGCTTCCAATAAAAGATAACTCCTCACCTCCCCTCTTCTCACATTCCTTTTTTTCCTCTTTAAAGCTTCCTTTAACATTTTAAAATGTTCATTGTTAAGCTACTGTAGAATGTAATCAAGAGACACATGCCTCTTACCCTGAAGTCATCAGGCAGTAAAAGGAGGATCAGCAGTTTCAAAAGTAAGTGTTCTATCAAGCAATTTACATATTCCATATTAAGTACAACATCTTCCCAAAAAACAACCATCAAACAACTCTGGATTAACATCTTCCAAACTCTGTTCAAAGCAAATACAGTTAAAAAAACATAGAAACAAAGCAGTTTCCAAGGTCACACAGCCAGGATCAGACAAAGGAAGCTCCTAATGCCCAATCGTGTGCTCAGTCCATTAAACAATGCTGCCCCCCATTTCGGTATACTAAATGGCAGTGTTTCGTCCATGGAAAACTAACAGAGCTTACATACATTCTCAGACTGCACAGCAATAGGTGAGGGATACGAACCTGAAGAGAACAGCTAATAAATCTTTAATTGCTATCTTTCTGCCATGAATTAGTAGACTGACAAGAATGTACTAAACAGATTTCAGAAATCCATGTCTCTGTATCAGTATCTTCATTCCATGAACAGAATCAGTGCGTCTTGCTAAGGACAGCACTGAATACTTCTGCAGCCCTGACTGATTGTGTCTGACTGGAAAAAAAAAAAATCAGCCTTCCAATTAGATATCAGAGCATTTTAAAACTGTTGACAGATAAGTACTATTTAAAAAAATGTTTTGGTTAAATTAACTGTTGGTTTAATAACTATTACATTAACTAAACAAATTTATATTAATATTGCAATCCTGAAGTGCTCTGCTCTCCAGTATTTTTTTTTAAATCAGAAAGCCAAGTCTTTCACTCAGTTTGTATTAGTAAGCAGAATAACTCTCTTTAGAGTGATTAATTTCAATGTTCAGTTTGATGCATTCAGAATCTCTTTTCAAACCTGACACAGCTTTGTTCAAACTTGTAAAAGGCACAAATGCTTGGTAATGATTGAACAAGACTAGCCTTGTAAAACTGAAACCATTTTGAAGCTACTGAGTGACCAGAAACGCCCTGTGACAATGCAGGAAACCTCTTTGTTTTTATAGTTTTATAACTCAGAAAATGACTAGGCCAGATTATTTCAAATCAAAGGAAAAAAATAAAAACCTAACCCTGCCCTGAGGTTCTGCATTAGAATTTTCAGGAAGTTTGCTTGGAGAAGACTTAAAGGAAAGCAAGGTCACAAGTATGCCCAAGAATGGAATGATGGTTGTATCCTGAACTATGGAGACATCACTGGGACTCCATGGTTACAGTGGAGTTTTCCTTTAAATCCCAGAGAGGTTCCCATATGTGTGCACTCCATATGACCACCAGGTGGCAGTATATCATTGCAATCAGTCAGTGACTTCTCCTTGCGCCTTATGAGAGCAGGTAAGAATGTTTCATTCCCCTCCTGCAGTGGTGTCCAACCTTTTTACGCCCAAGATCACCTTTTGAATTTAAGGACAACCCAGGATCTACCCTGCTCCTTTCTGAGGCCTCGCCCCTCCCCCAAAGCCCCACCCACTCCACCACCACCCTCCCTCACTTTCACCAGGCTGGGGTTCAGGAAGGGGTGAGGGCTCTGGACTGGGGCCAAGGGGTTCACAGCATGGGAGGAGGCTCTGGGCTGAGCCTGGGGCAGGGGATTGGGGTGCAGAAGGGGGTGAGAGGTGCAAACTTTGGGAGGGCATTTGGGTGCAGGAGAAGATGCGGGGTGCTGGCTCTGGGAGGGGGGTCAGAGCTAGGGCAGGGGGTTGGGCTGCTGGCTCTGGGATGGGCTCAGTAGGGGGTATGTGTGCTGGGTTGGGGTGCAGGAGGGGATTTGGAGTGCTGGCTTTGGGAGGGGGCTCAGGGCTAGGGCTTGGGGTGTAACCTCCTGTCAGGTGACACTTACCACAGGCAGCTCCTGGTCAGCAGCACAGCGAGGCTAAGGCAGGCTCCCTGCCTGCCCTGGCCCCAAGCCGCTCCTAGAAGGGGCCAATGTGCCTCTGCGACCCCGGGGGGGGGGGGGGAGCACGTGGCTCTGAGCACTGCCCCTCTCTGCAGGCACCACTCCCAAAGCTCCCACTGGCCACAGTTCCCCGTTCCCGGCCAACGAGAGCTGCGGGGGCAGTGCTTGCAGGCAGGAGCAGCACACAGAGACCCCTGCCCCTGCCCCCGCCCCCTCCAGGCTGCCAGTGGAGTGGCGTGGGCTCAGAGCCTGCCTGAGCACCAGCCCCACTACACCACCAGAGATCGCGATCAACTGGGAGAGTCCCCAGGATCTACCAGCCAATCGCGAGTGATGGGTTAGTGACCACGGCGGGCCTCTGGCTCCCCATCCTCAGCTCAGTGCTTCCTTGGCCATTATCGACACTGGTCCTGGAAAACGATCCACAAGCAAAGATCCGCATCTGGGACGGTGGTATTCAGACGGCGAACAGCAAGAAGTAACTGGCTCAGAATCCTCTCCATGGGCAAAGCTCCCATTTGCAAATAACGTGCACATCCATAGAGCCCTCCACCAGAAGAACTCAAAGGACCGTAGTAACTGTAATCAATAAAGCCTCAACACCCTGGTGAGCCATGCATTCGTTATCCCCATATGAGAGACAGGGAGTCGGGGCAGAGATGGAACGGGAATCCCTGACTCCCAGCACTGTGCTCTCTAACCACTAGATGACACTTCCTCCAAAAAAGACTCTCCTCTCCACTCCATGGGTAAATGTTCACTGGGATGGTGAAAGGCAACCAATCGTATCATTACTATATCCCGCCGTCCACAGGATTAACAGGCCAGGCCACTGATGGGACACTGTCAAGTACTTTATAGTCCAGTTATTAGATTTGACTCAGAAACTCGCAGGAGGGCCCAAATTCCCCCTCTGGCAATGGGACCAAAGGAGGGAAGTAACTCTGCTGCATGCCCTCCTTTCTGCTAGAAATGGGCCTGACGGAGCCTTCCATTTCTGAGCTTCCCAACGTTCTAGGCATCCAGAGTTTTGTCTTGGCCTTGTCTCCACTTCCGTAGCTGGCAGCCCCACAGCTCACAAGCACAGTCCTGGTGCTACTCCACATGATTTGAAAACCCATCTTAGAATCCTGACAATCACATTTCTTTGGTCTTACTCTATTTGCCAAACACTCTTCTGATCTGAAACCCAGTGTCTCCATAGACCTCTAATGGGACAGTGGGGCCTTACACATCTCACTATACTGGACAGAGAGCAGTGCAGACTGCAATCTTTACACACACTGGGTTCATCCGCACCTGGAAAATAGCCTATTGCTGATCACCATTGTCAGCAGCAGAGCCCCCTGGCTCTCACTCAGCTGGGGTTGAGAACAGCTTAACTGCTAGTGTAAGCAGAACAGAACCATTAACAGCACCATTACAGAGCATGCACCACCTGGCTCAAGTGCACTTGCTCCAACCTGGCTAGAAACAGTTCAGCCCAGCTTCAGGAGCAGTGAAGCCGTTTTCAGCACTTTCTAGTGGGGGAGTCAAGAAGAGTGAGTTGCCAAAACTGGCTGTGGGCAGAGTCACAGGACTGGAAAGGACCTCAAGAGGCAGGACGTAAGGCAGGAGTTTTTCAGTGGCACTCTCACTGCCTGGGTCCTGGCCACCGATCCAGGGGACTCTGCATTTTAATTTAATTTTAAATGAAGCTTCTTAAATATTTAAAAAAACCTTATTTACTTTACATACAATAGTTTAGTTATATTATAGACGTATAGAAAGAGACCTTCTAAAAACGTTAAAGTGTATTACTGGCACGTGAAACCTTAAATCAGAGTGAATAAATGAAGACTCGGCACAGCACTTCTGAAAGGCTGCCGAACCCTGACATAGGGTATGGCTACACTTGCAGCTGTACAGCGCTGCCGTGGCAGCGCTTTGAAGTGCGAGTGTGGTCGCGGCGCCAGCGCTGGGAAAGAGCTCTCCCAGCACTGTAGGTCCTCCACCTCCCCGTGGGGATTATCTTACAGCGCTGGGAGCCGCGCTCCCAGTGCTGGGGCACTGTTTACACTGGCAGTTTACAGCGCTGTAACTTGCTGCGTTCAGGGGGGTGTTTTTTCACACCCCTGAGCGAGAAAGTTGCAGCGCTGTAAAGCGCCAGTGTAGCCAAGGCCTAAGTATTATCTAGACCATCCCTGACAGGTGTTTGTCCAACCTGCTCTTAAAAATCTCCAATGATGGAGATTCCACAACCTCCCTAGGCAATTTATTCCGGTGCTTAACCACCCTGACCGGAAGTTTTTCCTAATGTCCAGCCTAAACCGACCCACTGAGTCCAGCTCGAGGAACTGCAGCAGCAATACCACAGGGGGTGAAGCCAGACATGGATAAAGCTTTCTTTGTAAACACTTGGCCATTTGCTTCATTTGCAATTGAAAGCTGGGCGGCCTGTCCTGTCCATTGTGATTACAAAGAGGGCCATTCCTGACATTATTATGGTAAAACCTGCTCAGCTTTGTAAGAGACTTCCCTCCAAACTGACAGCCCTGTATGTTTGTTTGTGAAGCTGGAGGTAACTCCCAGCTGCCGGAAAATACTTTAGAGCCCAAGGGATTGATCCCCTTCTTACATCACTGTAACTCTACTGACTTCAACTGAATTGCTCCCAAGTTACACCAGTGAGAGGTCAGACTCAGGCCCACTGCTGGCTCTATCACTAATGTGCTGTAACCTTGGGCAGTCAAGGTGACAAGAAAAGGGAAAATTGGGTTTGTGCCCTTTCCTGTTTCTTTCCGATGAATAAAAACAGCCTGTGAATGAAAGGTTTTCTTTTTACAGCTTGGGTATTTTTACACATTAGATATTCCAGTCTGGTCTACCCTGTTTTTTCCTGGAAGACTATGAATGACTGGAGAACTAGTACAATTACAACATCACAAGTACCAAGGAAGTGAAACCTGAACAAATGAGAGGGGATGGGATTTTTAGTTAAAACTCTTCTCTTTTGTTAACACTTATAAGTCCAATGCCTGAACAGCTGGGAGAAAAGATATCCTTGTTAAAGCCCAATACTCCTTACAATTAAGAGCTAGATATTCCTACAGGGGCTAAAAGGAGTCCTCTAGCAAAAACAAGGAAGAAAAAAATGCTGTATTTCTAATACTTCTATGGTAAAATGAAAGAAGAAAAAATCCCTTTTAAAACAAAACAAAAATAAAGCTGGAGATTTCCATTACATGCATCCGACGAAGTGGGTATTCACCCACGAAAGCTCATGCTCCAAAACGTCTGTTAAGGTGCCACAAGACTCTTTGCTGCTTTTAAAAATAAAATAAATGCTTTTCAGGCCTTTATACAGAAAACAACAACAAAAGACGTGCACTCATCTAATTTTGTCCCTGTGGCCCATCACCTTTAATCTCTCCAAGCACAGGTTTCCCCACTTATAACACAAGGTATGGTAATATTTACCTGCCACATCCAGAGGTTGAGGCTTCATTAGTGTTTGCAAGCAATTCCCGTCCCCAGATGAGCAGTGCTATAATAGAAGTGTTGTTATTCTGCCCTTCAAGAAGATAATGTGTTTCCAAATGTTGTACAAAAACAAAAGCAAGGCTACTTTTGGAGTATGCTGTGTAAATCACTCTTTTCTAAGCCCGTGCACATATAAACTAGTCCTGAAATTCTCTGATTCTTTCCTAATAGTTTACTGCCAGGATTCACCTTGCTTAAGTCTGCGTCTACATTAGGGAATTTTACAAAGCAATTCTGCTGCTGAACTGATAGTAGCAATGGTGGGAGACAGTGTAGACAAGGCTCTGGTGGCCTCTCCTCTGGGCATTTTTACCACCCTGTAAATTAAACTAATTTCAAAGTAGTCTAAAGGGATTGAAATTCAATGGGATTTGGGGCTCCTTTCAAAACCCCATCCTAAATCTGCCAGTTTAGCACAGTCAGCAGTTGCTCAGGTGAACACTTTTTGGGTAAAACAACAAGGAGTCCTTGTGGCACCTTAGAGACTAACAAATTTATTTGGGCATAAGCTTTTGTGGGCTACAGCCCACTTCACCAGTATCTTGCTGATACAGACTAACATGGTTACCACTCAAACTTTTTGGGTAAAATTTCCTAGGCCATGGCTACACTTGCAAATTTGCAGCGCTGCAGCAGGGTGTGAAAACACACCCTCTCCGGCGCTGCAAATTGTGGCGCTGCAAAGCGCCAGTGTGGTCAAAGCCCCAGTGCTGGGAGCGCGGCTCCCAGCGCTGTACGTTATTCCCCACAGGGAGGTGGAGTATGGACAGTGCTGGGAGAGCTCTCTCCCAGCGCTGGCGCTTTGACTACACTTAGCGCTTTGCAGTGCAAGTGTAGCCATAGCCCTAGTGTAGACAAAGCTTTGAAGTTCTGTGCTAACTTCAGCCAGGCTCTGCTACAGCGCATCGCACTGCCCCCAGGACAGGAGATACGTGACATTCCTGCTTGGGAACCCGCTCAAGCCACAACTGGAACCTCACCAAGGTTCAAGAGTCTTCTTTGATGGAAGGAGACAACTCCTTTGCTCTCCTGTGGCTTGGCTAATGTAAATTCCAATTTGTATCTACGATTCAGTCTCAATTCTGAGCGCCTCTTGCTCCTGGCCATCTGGCTGAAAAGCGACATCCCCAACGCCATTGAGGCCTCGCTGTCACACTCCAAGAACTAGTTTCCATCCAGCATTGAAGCGGGTTTAACACGCAGAAGAACGACTAAGTGCTGAAGCGTAAAACATTTGATTTAACCACCACTGAAGTGCTACGGATTGGTAAAGCTGGATGTGAGCTGGTTTACAGTCTCGGACACTGAGCAGTCCCTATCTCCCACTTAAGACCCCATTTGACTTTGGAAACCCAATGTTCTATGGCAGGTGCCCAAAACGGTCAGCAGGTTCCAGCCACTGAAAGGCCAGGGCTATGTATACATAGGCTCTGATGTTCGTGTTAGCTATATTTCCTTCCCCTGCTCTTTTAAAGCCAGTCCCTCAAGGAGCCATTTATTAGGTGAAATACTGCAGGACCAGGTCTCCTTGTGGCATTTCAGTTCCTCGATGGCAGGACTGGTTGAAGATCAGGTCTCACATTATCATCTTTAGGGCACTGGCCAGTCATAGCTGGGCTTTTGGCTGACCTTCCAGGAAGCACCATGGTAACAGGAAGCAAGGCCTGATTAAATTCTCTTCTAATAAACACGGACATTACAAACAGGCCCAAATTTCATCTCACTAGGCTGCCCAAAACTTCTGCTCTGAATACTGTTGAGCTGCAAAGTGGGCCATGAGCCTTGGTCTGGATCAAAGCTTCATGGCACTTTGGCTCAAGGGCAAGCCCTGTCTACTAGTGGCAGGAAACACAACTTGCCATGAGACCATTCAGAGCACTGTGCTGGGCATGCTGGGGTCAGGGAGGGGGCTTTCCTTGAGATGTTTCCCTGCTGGATAGAAGATGCAAGTGGAGCAGATTTTCCCCAGGAGAAGCAGACTGTTAGAAAAGCAGAGACAGACAGACAGACGCTTTTGCACATCAAAGGAAACAAGATCCTGAGAGGCTTTCAGGGATACGCACAAATCAATAGTCTCCTTTTAAATACCAAGCGCATTTGTTTGAGTGCAGGGAGATTAGTCCCTCAGGATGGAAGTAAGATGGGGGACTATTAACAGACACACTGACAAGAGGAAGGGGGAGTTCAGAAGTGTGCAGTTAGCCAGGGATGTACATGCAGTTTATCTGGTAGCCTCAGTGTAAGAGAGACTGTCAGGGCTCCCCACTACCTCTCAGCTCTAAGAAATCTCAGCAACAGCAGCTAAATTAGCTTCATTCACAGGAGACTCACTGCCCTTGCCAGTGGATTCTGAAAAGCAGTATTTGCCCAACAAAGTCACCAATGAAAGGGGGCCTTATTTTGGGGTTGAAGCAGTGGACTGGGAGTCAGGATATCCCAGTCCACCCCGGCTCTGTCATAGACTTTGGCCAAGTCATTTAACCTTGTGCCAACCTTGTGTGCCTCAGTTTCCACAACTGTAGAATGGGGATTATTACCTGCCTATGAATTTCTATTGTGTCCAGCAGAGTAGATACTATCTCATCACATTGGGGTGGGAGGTTGTGCAGCTTAATTAGTTTGTCTGTAAAGCAAGATCCCCCTAGGGAAGGGCAGAAGATTGTAGTGCCATGCATCTGGCTTGAGGTGTAGGTCTGGTCTATGATTCCTGAAATATCCCAGTATCCCTGATGGTTATATTGAAACTCGTGTTTTTAATTTGGTTTCATTGGCCCAGTTTCAATACAATCCTCAGGACCTTGCTACAAAAACAGGGCAATTTTTACCAATGTCCCTGTCTGCCAACCACTCTTCAGAGGTCCTTGGAACAGCCATCACAAGTCTTGAGAACTAGGAGCAGGAGTGGCTTTGCATGACTGGGCCTGTTTACACTCACCAAATAGGCATTCAAGGCTCACTGTCCATTTAGGGAAGATTCTTTCACCCTCAGTGAATTTGTTCTGCCACTCTCTGGTGAGTGAGTGGTGATCCTGGAACTGCTCTAGCTAGAACTTTGCTATGTTACAAGACCTCAACGCCAACATTCTGGAGCCTACAGTAACACACAAAGCCAACAGCCAAAGATGGGGAGGAGGCATGCAGCGGGTGGGTACTGCAAACAGTTGCAAGTGGAAGGCTGCCTGGGTAGGCAGGAGAACGGAAAGCATCACATCCCGGACTAGATCAACAAACGCCCAGTGGCATAATGCAAATCAGGCCTGACTCTTGGGCTGTGCCTACACCCTCCCACTACAAATGACAAATGTCAGTTTCCCAACGGCTTATTACAAACTATTAAAAACCCCAGCATCAGTATGGGATAGTGCACAAAGCCCCAAGCCACCCAGATCTGTCACCTTCAGCATGCACCAAGGCCCCTCTGCTGAGGCCCTTGAGAAGGGCTGGTGCCCATGGGCTGAGCACATTGTTCAGACTTTGACTTCATCTTTGGTCAGTTGGGTTTTTCTATTTTTAAGGTGAGGACCTGGCTGCCAACACTCAGGTTTTTGGGTGTATGGTTAACTTATGCAAAGGCGCCTAGGTGAGGTGCCTGCACCAGTTCTTCAACTCCAGCTGCATCTTCCAATTCCCCTTATGGGCACACAAAATCTCCTGCCCCCCTAAGGCTTTAGTAGAGAGTGGAGGGAAGCCATCAAAGTCTCATTGTGCCCCCACCAAACTAGAGAAGATGGAAATTAAATGTCTGTTACACTCACTGAGCGGCAATGTCTGGTCAGGCACCCTTTATTAATACTCCTGCAAATTAAAAGAAAAGACAGCTCACTGTGGAAAGCAAGAGGCAGCTTTACCACCTACACCACAGCACCTCTCTGTACCATAAAACACAGCTACCACAACCACACCGTGACTTGAACGAGAAACACAAAATAAAGTTACAAGGACAAATAAATTTTACAAATGATGAATGTCCTCAGCTCCATCCAGGGTGATCGCTCACCCCAAACGGCAGAGCCCGTTAACACCGGCGAGAGTGATCGCGCTTCCTTAAAGCTTCGGTTGCTGGAGGGCAGATCTCATGGTGCCAGCAGCAGGCTGCACCTGGGACCTAGCTTGCCATTAGTGAGCAATGGTTGGGGGGGGGGGGGCAGGGCACCGTGGGGGAGTTTAGAGATGAGCTCACTTCTCCCTGCAGGGCCGGGCCTGGGGCCGGGCCTGCGATGGGGATGGGGGACACGGCTTTATGGCTTTACAATGGTCAAGGGGGCATTAACCCAGAGGCTGCCCTTGGCGATCAGCTGCTGAGAGGGTCCCCCTGGGAGCTCAGCCCGGCTCTTGTTAGTTAAGTGGCTCTTAAGCTGCACAGTAAAAAGCGATTCCGCATGAAGAGCCACCGCGCGTCACCGAGTTATTCCCGGAGGAGGCTTTTCTGCCGGGCCTCCCCGAAGGCGGCAGCGCGCAGAGCTCGGGGGATGCTCTCGGCTACGGCGGGTTAGAAACCGGCACCACTTCGCCGGCTGCAGGCGGGCGGCGGTTTAACGGGCAGAGCCGGGGGTGGAGCAGCTCCGCCCGCCCGCCGGGGGAAAAGCCGCCTCACGAACTCACCCGTTCAAACCCTCCCCCCGCTGCGCCCACAGGCCGGGCCGGCCCCGCCCCGCGCTCACCCCCGCGCCCACGGGCCAGCCCCGCCCCGCGCTCACCTCAGCCGCCTGCAGCCAACACTGGCAGAAGCTGCTAGAAAGTCTCTCAGCCTCGGGGTCGGACCAGCCAATGAGGGCTCGTTCTGATGATGTCATGCGTCTAGCTTGTTTTTTATTGGCCGATTGAAATCTCTTTCCCTCCCGCTCTGGGAGCTCGGCGAAGGGCTTTGATTGAACTCAGCTGGCAGCCAGGTGTTTAATTAGTGCGGCGCCAAACACCGCAAAACCAAGTAGCCCTGCGTTTGGGGGTTGCCACTCAGGCGTCTCCTCCTATGGGCTGGGTGGAGGATTATTTTCCTTCCCGTGCAGGGGCCCCCTGAAAACCCCCTCAGAAGCTGCTTCCCTACACGTGTCTTTGAGGCTGTCTCATTGAGTAGCCCAGCATAGCCACAGCAGTATAGGCAGGGCTGGGAGGGGCTAGCCACCCTGAGTACACCCCCTGCCCCCCCACACCCTCTCGGTATGTACTTAGGCAACAAGCCAGAACTGTTGCCCATACTAATGCAGCTGCATTACTATTTTTAGCACACAAGCATGTGTAGTATCAGAGGGGTAGCCATGTTAGTCTGGATCTGGACAAAGAGTCCTGTGGCACCTTATAGACTAACAGAAGTTTTGGAGCATGAGCTTTCATGGGTGAATCCCCACTTCGTCAGATGCATGTAGTGGAAATTTCCAGGGGCCGGTATATATATGCAAGCAAGAAGCATGTGTATGTCTACCAGAGCTAGGAATCATAGCCTAGCTCCAATGTAGACAGAGCCTCAGGCTGCATGGGCACTGAGAACAGGAGGTTCTCTAACTGCCCACTGGTGACGTGCCATGGAATACTACAAGCTGCACTGCAGACAGAGAGAAGGCATTTTTACTAACACGCTATCTGCACTGAGCAGGGTTAGCCAAGGCCCAAGAGTTCAAAACCAGACAGGCAAACCAAAATAAACATGGGGTTATTTTCACCTTGAAATGAACACAGACCCCATTCCCAATGCACCCTCATCCCACACCGGCATCCTATAGCAAACAAACAGAACACTTAAAGAAAGAGCATTCTTCAAAGAATTAGTGCAAGAAATTTTGAGTCATAACTAAGTGTGCAAGTGGATGACCATGGGATCATGGACATGACATGGAAAATGCCGAAAGCTTTGTTCAAGAACATGGTCAAGAGCATGTCACAATGTTTGTCACCAGGTAACACCACTAAACTGGAACCAATTATGTGTTTGAAATAGGACACACAGCAACCACACTCCAGATTTTACTTTGCTGCTGATAATGACGTGCCCTCCATGTGTGTCATTTCCTTTTTATTAAGGCTTTCAGGGGGCCTTTACAACAACATGTTACACGCACAGAGGAAGCAGCAGCAGTTCAGATGAAGTCATATAGATTTGCAAAATGCCAAAGCCAAACAGAAGCAAGCCAGTGAAAACTCTAAGGAGACGTGAGAAAATGGAGTCAAATACACATCTGGGGGTAAGAGACTAAACCCTTAGTAAAATTACAACAAAGCTGTCCAGTCTCTAACCACAGAGAGCAGCAAGAAAGGAAAATGGATGTAATGCTCTGAGTAAGGCCAGAATGATTCACCGAGAACTGTGTAGACCTGTTACATAACAGAAAACTGAGGAATAAAGGGCTCTCCCTCTGCATGAAGCTGGATTTCCGTGTTCTATATTCCCAAGGCTGGAGGTTTATTAGCCAAGTCTGACTAACCAGCCGTACCAATAGGCCATTCACAGGTGCCAGCCCTCGCAGAACTATTTTTGACAACTTGACGAACCACTTCCATGACCCTATTTCTAAAGATCCCCAGGAATCCTTTCCTTTGCAACAGGGCTACCCAGTTCTCTTTGTGAAGTGTTCTGACTGACTCACCTTTAGAGCTTTCTCTTCAAAGCACTTTTCAGACATTAAAGTAATTCTGCCACCACCCCTGTGATGCAGAAAAAAAAACATCATCCCCATTTCACAGAAGGGGGGACTGAGACAAAGAGGTGAAGTTAGCAGTCTGTGACAGCAAAGGCATGTAGATTCTTTTCTATAACTTTTCTAGGCCATCTTGTTAGTCTGGTTTTAATGGCGGTCAGCATGGTAGCCGTATGACCAATGTCTTCTGGGAGAGAGAGCAACAGGGGAATCTTCCACAATTTAAATTCCGTTGCATTCCTTGTATTCAAAGGAACTAACAGAAACCTTCAGTAATTTTGATCACTCAAGAAGTCTGAAGTCTCAAAAGATGGTGACAAATTAATTGCCAGAGGTTACTTCACATCAGTTATTCCAACCCAGTAGGACGGTCTGTACTTCACCCGGCCTTCATCTCAACTGGTGCTAGGACCGTGTGAAATAGGGAAGTTTGGAGGATAAAAATAAAACCAAGGCACTTTTTTTGGTCCAGACCAGGAGTAGGAAACCTATGGCTTGCGTGCCGAAGGCGGCCCATGAGCTGATTTTCAGTGGCACTCACATTGCGGATCCTGGCCACCCGTCCAGGAGGCTCTGCATTTTAATTTAATTTTAAGTGAAGCTTCTTAAACATTTTAAAAACCTTATTTACTTTACATATAACAATAGGTTAGTTGTATATTATAGATTTATAGAAAGAGACCTTCTAAAAACATTAAAATGTATTACCAGCACGCGAAACCTTAAATTAGAGCGAATAAATGAAGACTCAGCACAGCACTTCTGAAAGGTTGCCGACCCCTGGTCTAGACCATGCCCCTTTTTTGGTGATCCACTTGCCCTAGCACCTGTGTGCTGTACCAATCCCTATTTGGGGCAGAGAAGGATCTAAAGGAGCAGTATGTATGCGGCTGCAGCAAAGTTAAGCCCTCATTTCTGTTGCTGCTTATCTCATATCCACTCCGTGGAGCTTAGAGGAGGCACTCAATCTCTCTGTGCAACTCACACTCACAATGCAAAGGTAATCAGCAATGCACTAATTATATGAGAAAGTCATTAGTCCTGGGCACTGAGGGTTTAATAGATTATCAGTAATTTGCAATAATTACTTTTTCAAAGTAATTTTAATAATGTGCAATAAAACACAACCTGACAGCCCCACACTACAGACACGCAATGCTGACTCCCCCACACACTGACAATGACGCACTCACGCCACACACACCAAAACATCCACACCTTAAAGGAAACATACAAACCCCTGACATAGACTGAGACACACACCCACTCACAACTAACACCCCTGCTCCATGCTCTCTCTCTCTCACTCACACACACACACACACACACACCACGCTACACACTCAACTTTGTGAAATCCAGTACCCACTCCAAATGACACACCCCAACTCCCCACTGACCAATACATACCAAACTGTAGTTTATTTCAAGTGTTACAAGAAAACATTCTCTTAAATAACGTCAGTCAGTCTAGGATCATGTTTACCACCACAGGAGAAACAGAAAGCCCCTTCCAAACAGGACTCCTATACAGCTGTGGTTCTGCACTGGGGCACACCAGGATGCTGCTCCACTCAATAAAATACAAAAATAAAAAACAGAGTAAAATGCAAGGACCTTCATTCAAAGTGACGAGCTATTTACAGCTGCGAATGTAACAGAATAGCTCTTCCAGAGGAAGGGACCCCAGAGGTAATGGAGGGCAGCTGCTCTCCTGCCCAACTGCACTGAGTACATTCCTAGAGCGGGTTCCAAAACAGCAGCAGCACAATGATGTAGTCGGACAGCCTAGAAACCACAGCAGAGCACCGACTGTTCAGAACAATAAATGCATCAGGCAACTTACATCTGGAACATTTTTTTCTAAAAGCAAATGTCCAATGAGAAGAGCCAGCTTGGTTAAAGCTTGTGCCTCGTCAGGACCGTTTCACAGATTACAGGGAGTAGGACAGTAACTACAAGTGAACAGGCCACTTCTCTGGAGCCAGGGCCGGCTCCAGGCACCAATGCAGCAAGCAGGTACTTGGGGCGGCCAACACAAAGGGGCAGCATGTCCGGGTCTTCGGTGGCAATTTGGCGGCGGGTCCCTCGGTCCCTCTCAGAGGGAAGGACCTGCTGCTGAATTGCCGCCGAAGAATGTGGCTGCCGCCCAAGTGCTGCCGATCGTGGCCCTTTTTTTCCCCCCTGCTGCTTGGGGCAACAAAAACACTGGAGCCGGCCCTGTCTGGACCTGTGGGAGAAGCAAAGGTGGGGGACGTTTGAGATTTACAGTGAAAAACACCTTCCCTCACAAAGACAGAGGTCAGCATAACAGAGTGAGCTCTGCTAAACATGGTCCTATTTCGGTCAATATCAGACCCTTCCAAGAACTCCCAGGGCATCTCCCAAACGCCACCAGCTCAACTGAAAATAGCAACAAAAAGGACAACGAGAAAACACTGGGTTAACACAGGGGTTCTCAAACTGGGGGTTGGGACCCCTCAGGGGGTCACAAGATCCTTACATGGGGGGTCGCAAGCTGTCAACCTCTACCTCAAGCCCCCCATGCCTCCAGCATTTATAATGGTGTTAAATATATTAAAAAGGGTGTTTAGTTTATTGGGGGGGGTCGCACTCAGAAGCTTGCGATGTGAAAGGGGTCACCAGTAAAAAAGTTTGAGACCCACTGGGTTAACAGGTGTGAATTGAGTAAGGCTAAGGGAGCTGGTATGACGACACATGGAGACAAACACAGACACTTGCAGTTGTTCTCTTGTGTGCAATGAACTCGGATCTGCCTGTGTGACCCTTCCAACTCTGCTTCAGGAGCACACGCATTGCTGCATCTTCTCCATTACACAGCTTTAGGGAAAGGGCCACGACTATGGCTGTACTTTCTACAGTCAGTTATTGGGGTTGTCTACAACACTAATTGAAAAAGGCACTGCAGGGACATTGACCGGTTCGTTGTCTGGCATGTCCTTACAATGCCTGCATCCACACAGTCACTATGCTTATGGCTGAACTGTTTTGGTGTGTCCACCTGTGGTACATTCTGTGACACCTTAGGCATATGTCCCCTGGCTAGCATTCTTCTGGGAGCAGGGGCTTTTGGGTAATTTCCAAACACAAGATACAAATGCATTTTAGGTTAGAGTTAAGAAGCTGGCTGAACCAGTGCAGCTGCAATGCTAGTGACTTCCCATCCACACTTTGCAGGCAGCATTGTAGAATACATTGATTCAGACAGACCTCAACTAATGGAGGAGTTGCAACCAACCCGTACAACCAGTGCTTGAAGGACGGCTGTTGACTGGGGGCACAAGTTGTTGTACGGATGTTGCGAGATTAAACGTGTCCCAGCCTACGATTTGTTGCAACACCTCTTTGCCTACTGTAGGCAGGGCCACAAGTTGACAATCCCAGAGCAAATTTTAAAGTGGTCTTCCTTACAATGTTCTTTGAGTTCTTTCATTGGGAAGAATCCTCCCCTTCACCAGCAGGCATAGGGGAACAAAGGGTACTGGCTCCAGTCTGCCATGCTCCCATGGGCATGCCCTGAAGCCCCTTGAGTATTATAATCTGTGGAGAAGGGAGAATAGCTCATTGCCCTGTACTGGCTGTGGGAAGGTACCATCCATTGGCCTAGGCCTTGCTCGGTGCCATATGGATTGTACATTGGCCCTCGGGCCCCTGGTTTCCCAGCAGAGTCTACAGCCATGTTGACCACCCCAGTATAGTCCTGTGGAGGAGGTAGTGGAGGGTGGAGTGTAGGCAGGTTGGTGAAACCTTCTGACAGCTGTTTGGAATCTTGCTCGGGCACCGTGGCTATATCCACTCGGTGGGATCTGGCCCGGAATTCATTTAAAGCGAGGATGTCACGAGCGGGCGCCTGCTGTGTATCCCCATTGTCATGGAACCTGAGCCCAGAAGGTGGAGAGAAGAGGAAGGAGTCAAACCTACCACGTCATAACATTCTTGAATTAACCAACATTGTTTGTGGTTCAAAGCTTGATCCAGGGAAGTGGGGGAAGCCAACAACATGGGGCAGCTGCCTCCCCATTCAGTTTTAAACATCAGCTACCCTTCTGAAACAAGGGCACTTATTAAACTTATTTGTCTCTGTATCTGCCTTCCTGCTTATCTACCTCCCTCCATCCCTGTGCCCTCTTCCTGTCACTCCTGCCCCTACCGCTCTCTAACAGGACGCATTGGGTCCTCTCACGGATAAATATCCCATAAGGAGTCAGGCTGCACAAGGGACATGCCAGTCCTTTCCAGTAAGTATGGGGAGGACCTGGACCCTGCTCACTACACATAAATAGCTGGGAGTTGAGACTCACCTGTATGTCTGGTAGGAGGAAGGTGTTGGCACTTGCTGCTCTCTGGCACTTGCCTCTCTTTGGTCTGCTGGTGCTGGTGACGCTACAGGGATGGAGTGGCTGCCGTTCTGCTCGGAGACCCAGAAGGGGTACCCGCCGCTGACAGGAATGGAATTACTCTCTTCCTTCACCTCCACATTCTCATCCTTCACAAAATCTGACTCAAGCAGGGGAAAGAAAGTGAAAAAAGGAGAGAGGGGGAAGAGGGAAACCAGAGCTCAGTAATGGTGGGTTTCAGTTAGACGCAGGCGGAGGTCCCCCAGACGGAACGGGAGGTAGGAAGGTTAAGGCGTCTGTAAATAGTCTAAAATGTCTAATAATTAGCAGGAATCTTCTTACGTTCCATTAATCAGAAACAAAGGGCGAATGTTTTTCTAATCTCTCTCTCTCATTCTCAGCGAGAGATTCTGGAGACTGTGACCGACAGACTAGGGATTCAGCTGGAAATCAGAGACTGAAAAGATCCATAAGGGGGTCAGAGCCTCCTAAACTGTTGCTGGTCACATGGTGTTTGGGCTGGCTCCTCCTCCTCTCTAAACTGCACTAAAAGACAGCTAAAAAGACACTATATATTTCCCTAATATCCCTCTTCCAACAGCTGTAGCTGCCATAGCAGTATTAGATCATCAGTGGGACGGGACATGGCTTTTGCAATCATAAGTGGGAGGGGAGGGATTTATTAGACAATTTCTACAATATGGTCCACACTATGAAAATTTAAAGCAGCCCTGTTTTAAGTCATTGTGTCTGGCATAGGAAGACCCTTGCTCCAGATGCCTTCCTGAGGCTGGCTGCAGCACAACATGCCCCACTGCCTCAGTTTCTCCTTCTGTTTGCCCATGAAAAGAACACAGACCCTCAGAGACCAGTTCAAAGCCTGCTTCTGTGCATAATTTATTCCTGTTCACCAGTGCATGAGTTCCCCTGAAACCTTGCAGTAAGACCATTCTCAGCAAACCCGCAGTAAAGATATAAAGGTGGAACCATTTTCCCATTCCCCTCTTCAGGAAACACATCTCCAGGTACCCCACTCAAGAGTCAACAGCAGCTCTGTGTTCCCAGTTCCTTTTGCCCCTGACACAGGACACCGCTCTCCAGGCCATCTGCCTGAGAGCAACCAGATGCCTTAATCTACCACAGCCCCCAAGTCAGGTCTCCTTCAAGTGAGCTCCTCACAGAGTTCCACTCCCCTTCTCCTGTTTACAAAAGGTCTCTCCAGGACCAACCCCATGTTATGGGCGTCCTCATGCCAAGGGCTCCCTGCAGCATTCCCACTCCCCAGGCCTCCTTGCCTGGGAGTCCTACCCTTGCTCAGGGCATGTCTCCCCATAGTCCCAGGTTTGGCCTCCCCTGACCAAGCTGGAGCTTCTCCTTTTGTCTAGGGGCCACTGTCCAAGCCTTCCGCTCGTCAGGGGTTCGGTTCCAGTTCTCCTCACAACTCAGCTCTCTCCCCCAGGGCTCCTCTAGCTCTGTCCCAAGCAACTCTTGCCAGTGCTCATGTCTCTGAGCCTTCATAGGTGCTGACTTCCCCTTATTCCCGTGGGTGCTTGACCCCTCTCTGCCCCTGGCCTCACCCCCATTCCACCCCTTCCACGAGGCCCCGCCTCTTCCCACCTCTGCCCCGCCCCCATTCCAACCCCTTCCCCAAAGTCCCTGCCCCAACTCCGCCCCCTCCCTGCCCCTATTCCAACTCCTTCTCCAATCCCCGCCCCAGACCCGCCTCCTTCCCGGAGCGTGCCGGGTTCCCGCTCCTCCCCCTTCCATCCCGCAATGTGCTAATGCACGCTCCCAAACAGCTGTGGTGGGAAGCGCTGGGAGGTAGGCGGAGGAGCGGGGACGCGGCGCACTCAGGGGAGGAAGAGGTGGGGTGGGGGGGGTGAGGGAAGCTTGGCTGCAGGTGGATGCAGAGCACCCACTAATTTTTCCCCGTGGGTGCTCCAGCCCCGGAGCACCCACGGAGTTAGCGCCTATGCCTCAGGCAGCTGTAACCCACCTCTCCTGTACCTGACTGTGCTCTCCAGGTCTCAGACAGCTCTCACCCACCAATCTCCTCACTTCAGGACCCAGATGTCCTCTTTTAAGCCCAACTGGGAGTCAGTTAAGCAGTCACAGGTGCACTGGCCTCTTTCCTCTTGCAAGGCCAGTGTCACCCTATGACAGTGTCCATCTCCCTGCCAATGCCAGGTTGTTCCCTACAGGACATTTTCTAGTCCATTGTCCAGTCTAGTTGTAAAGGTTTCCAGCAATGGGGCTTTCTGCACATCCCATGGGAAACTCTACTGCAACTGACTAGAGTGGAAGACGGTAGTTATTGTGTATTACAAACGTGTTCTTACATATTTCTCTCTGAAAAGCAACTTGTAAACAGCAGCATACGAATCCTAACAGGGACTCCCCCTGCTGTATGCTAGATGCTCCAATTCTTTCCCTCATGAGTATAAAGATTCCTCCTTCGAATGGGGTCTGGTCTTCCATGCTTCACGTCGCCTGCCCCATTTTGTGGCAGTTAATGAAGGGCCAGATCAACCCAACAGACTACAATTTTATGTGCCCGTCCTGAGTCTTAACCCTGTAGTGGCATGTCAAAAATTGTTCAGATTAAAAAGCCAACTTAGTTGGTTCTGCAGCCCACCTTCTGTCGTCCCCAGTGCCAGGTACAGCTTTGCTCTCCCTCCCTGCCATCAGTCAGCATGCTGCCCTTCCACTGTGCCTGGCCAGCACACAGCTGCAGCTCCTCCTTACACCCACTGGCAATCCTGCAACCTCTACTGTCCAGTGTCTGGACAGTAGCTTTTCGGAGGTCCCCTTTGCTGCTCCTGTCTCCAACACCCATCCACCTGCCTCATTCCTCACCTACCTCTCCCATGCTGCTCCGCCTGTTCTCCCTTGATGCCCAAGACCCCACATTCCAGCTGTCACTATGTACTTGACCCTACTTCAGGCTATACCCCCAACTACCACATATTCCTGCCCCTTTGCTCATGAATTAAGGTGTGAGAATTAAGGTGTAACATTCCTTTTCTTTTCTACTCAAAAAGACCTGCATGTCCTCTAAAATCCCTTCCCTTGAGGCCCAGGATTCACAGGCCTGCTGATGAACATGGCCCTGTGCAGAAAGAAGCTTTAGCAGAGTTGTGTTAATGAATGCCCTTTTTCTTCCCCCGTGGCATGATCCCTGCTGGTGAGCGCCTCTCCAGGTTTGTTGTTGCCAATATTACCAGATTCCTCAGCACCAGACTCTGTTTCTTCTGGCAGCTTCCTCTTCTGGCCTTTGGCTGGACTAAATTTCTGGCCTTTGGCTCGCCCTTCCCTGCAAAAAGAACAATGTCTGGAGGCAGTTCATACGCAACCTTCCTACTCAGGTGCCTGTGCTGGGGACTCTGGAGCAGACACAAAACCCTATTATATTGTGGGAAGCAGAACGGCCAAGTACCCATCAACATCTGCAAAAAGAGAGGGTAGGGGTTGATGTCGCCCATGTTTTTGAAGCTTCACACTGGCTGGCAGAGCACCAGCACAACAGTGGGGTTGACTTCTTGGAAATGTACGTGTCCAATGAGATGCAATTAATTATGCTGGTTGCCACTAGAGAATAGGGATCAGGGAGAAAGACTGAATTACCCCATCAGGATTCAGGCACATGGACTAATCAGTGAATGGATTATATAAGTTTTACAAAATGCTCCACGACACTGGAAAACCTCAGCATTGGAGGTCTGAACAATGATTTTGTGAAAACGGTCCAACATCATACATACATACCATAAAATATTGTGGGGCTTTTGTTTGAAAGTGGGACCATTTCTGAGGGAACATGGACCCAATTTAACTCAAAAATGGTCCTATTAGGTGAAAAACAACCTTGAAATTTTCAAAATATTCTTTGGATGAAAATCAGTTTTGACCCTTTCTCCAAAACTCAAGGCATTTTTCAGGCATGAAAAAAAATTGCAAATATTTTCATGAAAAGTTTTGATTCTAAACATCCATAGTTTCACCCCTCTCTCCTATCTGCTTTCATTTGCTCTTAAGTTTTCCTGTTATCGCATGCACTGCCCTCAGGCCTGACAGAAGTCCTCCTTGGGGGTGGCATCCAACTTCCTCTTCACAGTAACTGGGGGGAAGGAGGAGGATGGAAGGAACCTGGATCTTAGAATTAAGCTGACATCAAACAGGGACAGCGATCTACAGCAGATCCTCTATTTTAAGTGTTCTCAAACTGGGGGTCATGACCCCTCAGGGAGTCGTGAGGTTATTACATGGGGGGTTGCAAGCTGTCAGCCTCCACCCCAAACCCTGCTTCACCGCCACCATTTATAATAGTGTTAAATATTAAAAAAAGTGTTTTTAATTTATAAGGCAGGGGGAGGGGTGTCTGACTGAGAGGCTGGCTTTTGTGAAAGGGGTCACCAGTACAAAGAGAGACACTGATTTATTCGGTCAGGAGAGTTTCTACCTTCGAGTGTTCTTCCCATGTTCCCGGAATCCCTTAGCAAATGGATTGTTGTCAATCTTGAGTTTTGTGATCTACAAGTAGAGACATGAGATCCAGTATTAGAATGAGCAGCTGCCAATGGTGCCATGTTTGGCTTATCCCACTCTGAAGCAAGATCCCTGGCACTAACAACTGCTCTATGGATAAATGTCTATCCTGTGGTCTCCACCTGAGCGCCTCGCAGCTTTACTGTATTTATCCTCACAACAGCCCGCTTTACAGAAGGGGAACTCAGGCGCGGAGAGATTAAGTGACTTGGGCAAGTTCACACAGGAAGTCTGTGGCAGAGAAGGCAACTGAATCTGGGTCTCCCAGGTGCCAGATGAATGCCCTAACCACTGGTTTCTCTTTTCTCTCTACATTAATTTAAAATGTAATTTCAATTTCAAATTCAATTTAAGCAGCAATAAATGCCTCACTTTAAGTCATCAGATACAATAAATTCAGAGTCTGCAAGGCATTAAAACACCAGCACTACAGACCCATGCAATACTGTACACAAATTGCTGGAGAAATGTCCCTCCATCTCCAGCTGATAGAGACTTCACTACGGGAAGTGCATGGGTGACAAGGGGTGACAGGGATACTTGTGCTGTCCCAGATGTGGGCATGGAGAAGGTTATAGGTATCACGCTCACAAACAAGGGAAGAGGGGAGTACACCTGTATTACCCACAGGGGGAAAGGGGTACTCCTGTTGCATTCAAAAGGAAGAGGGGAGGTGATTCATATATTGCCCATATAGGGGAGAATTCCACCTGCACTATCCTCACAGGTGGGAGGGCCGTGTAGTGTTATCTGCAGAGGAAGAGGAGGGGAGAGGCCCTTTGTGGGCCACAAAGGGCAGTGGAGGTTCTTTTCCCTTGGGAGCAGGTTCTGGTGTTGGGGACAGTCCCGATATTTGGGTCTTTGTCTTATATAGGTGCCTATTACCCACACACACACACACACACACACACACACTCCCGCTCTCCCGATTTTTCACACTTGCTGTCTGGTCACCCTAGGTGTTAGGGACAGGGTATTTCCAAGGGAGTAGAAGGCTGGTCTCATACACTCTACCTGCTCATTCTGGTAGGCAGTGACCGAGGTGAAGACAGTCTCAGGGAAGCTGAACATCTGGAAGATGCTCCAGCGGGCACTGAACAGGTCGTCTGCCTGAACGATGTGGAAGCGAGGCTTGTAGCGGTGCATGGAGTGAAGGATGATCTGGTGGAGAGGGAGAGAGGAAGAATTCCATTTGCAGCTTGGCTCAGTTGGATTGCTAGTGCCATCTTCTGTAGTTGCCACCCACCCCTCAAGAGTGACCACCTCTTCTCTGTGATCATTCAAGCTCCATCTGTCTTTAGTCATTCGTGTTTTCTGAGGGGACCCAGCAGTGGCAGCATGTACTGAGCCCATCTCTGGAAGCTGGTGAAAGGAGGAATATTGCAAATTCTAAGTAGGGTGCCTCCACCTTCTAGTTGCATGACTAGGGCAGTAAACCTAGTGGCCTTGCAGTGCAGGTGACACAGTGTGGAAGGAAAGAAATTTTAGCCTTCTTCCACTTAGACCTGCTAACATATCCTGAGTCAATGCTTTGAGTCATCAAGAGCCACCAAACCTATGGTGCTGTAGTCAGTAGGCTGAAGAGTATGTACTGCCTACAGATACCAGGGCCCTGCAGCATGAACCCTCCCCCACAGACTGCACGTTTCCCATTTGTAACAAAGTTTCACATAAGTTTCCAAATCATTTAATTTCTCATGACGCCAACATTCTATTTTCAACCAAATCTTCCTTCCCACAAATTCCTAGATAACAAGTTCCAGGGAGCAGAGACAAACCCAGCTCTCATCTTACATGTCCGTGTTGATCCAGGGTATTGTTGGTGAGCTTCAGCTTTTGGAAGGAGACAGGTTCTTTCATCCAGTGGCTGCCGGGAGCTGGAGAATCTGGATGTATGTATGTACGACAGGGGAGCTGTGGCTCTGCTTTTCCAGCAACTTCCCATTGATCCTTATTCCACTGGGGAAGTCAAAGCAGGAAATTCCATATCAAAGCAACCATGACTCCAACGCCTTTGCTTCACTGCTTAAGGCTGTGGAGCAGTGGTGCCTAAACTTTTCCTGTCACCCCCCCCCCACACACACACACCCCAGTAATGGAATCTGTCTGCATCTGTCTGGCCAGCCTGCAAGTGTGAAAAATCAGGACGGGAGGAGGGGGGGGAAATAGGAGACCATATAAAAAAAAGCCCCAAATATTGGACCTATCCCTATAAAATCTGGACATCTGGTCACCCTAGTCCGCATCCCACCTCCATTACTGCACAGCCAAGGCTTTCTCAGCAGAGGAGCTTGGGCTGGAGGCAGAGCTGGCTTGGAGGCAGAGAGGGAATGAGAGCTAAGCTAGGCTGGGGGCAGAGCAGAGCCTGAACAGAGCTGCGGCTGGGGTGGAGTGGTGCTGGGTGGCACTCCCTCCCTGCCCTCCCAGGGGTGGGCATTGGCCTTGCCCTGCACCCCACTGGATGTTCCTCCATGCCTCCGACGGGGGGCACACTCCACAGTTTGGGGACCACTGCTGTGGAGATCTCTAACATAGGTAACCTTGCCAGACAGTGGAGCGTGACTGACGGCTGTCACAGAGGCACTATATAATGCTCCCATGTCAGTGTCCAAGTTCAGGCCCCAGTTTGCTCTCGCTCTCTCTACTGCCTTCAAAGCACTTTGCAAACATTAAGTAACTAACGGCTGAACGGTTATTGTGTCTGTGATTCAAAATCAAATTTGCACAGTTCACAAATAAAAAAAAAAGAAAGGTTATTTTTCTAGGGGCTGATTCAAAAAAAGGCATAAATCCTCCAGAGAGCATCTACTGTGCAGTGCTCTGAGGGGCATTTCTTTCTAACCTGGGCTGGTGAGCAACTAGTGCCTGGAGCATACAGATGGATACACCTTGTGCAGGGGTCCAGGACACAAGTCCCATTTAAGATGTATGGTGACTTCAGTGGTACCTGGCTTTACACTGGCTCTCTGCAGAGGGATTTATTTCACTAAGCAGAAAGAGCAGACAGAATAACTTTTAAAAAAAGTATTTACCTTGTACCTGAAGTTGTCCATCGGCACAAAATCCACCAGCATGAGGTACTTAGCATACGGGATCAAGCCAGAGACTTTGATTTTGCACTGTGGAAACATTCGTCTGAAGAAGAAATAAAAGCTGCATTATAAAAAGTATTGGGTTTTCTTTAATGACCCAATCAGGTATTAGGTCTTGTTTGCTCTCTGTCAGGTAAACTGCTGGTGAGAGCACCACTAGCGTAGACCAGCTGTGAGCATTTTTACCAGCCTATTGTCTAATCCAGCTCAGAGCAGGTCTAGATGAGACAGTGGCTAAAAGGCCAGCAGTTGCAGGTGGCCTGTCTATTCTAGTGCTCCTACTGTTACAACCCCCAGAATGCAGCAGTGGGAAATTTAAGAAAAAGTTAGTGTAGCCCAGGTTTCAGGCTTACACTGTTTCTAGCCCTGGTGCAACTGTAGCAGAGATGGAAAACAGCTTAGAAACAGTTGTGTAGGCGGCACGCATTTGAAAATCTATTGAGCGCTCCCCTAGCAAGTCCCCACCATCTCCATTCCTCCTTATGACCCTGAAAGAGCCTTTAGCCCCTACACTGCAAGGACTTGTTTCCCAGCTCTTCCTACCCACTGAAGTTCCTGTGTCAGGTCTCAGAGGCTCTGGCACCCTCTCTGCTGGCTTTATCTTGCACAATGAATTACAATTCCACATATATTCTGGAGCTTACAGCTAGAGTATCATGCACTCCAGAGCATGCAGGATTTCAATTTAAGAGCAGCCTGGGCCCCAGATCCTATCTTTTCCTTGCCTTGTTTTTGTTCACAGACACAGAACAAACGCCATACATTCAGCTCTCATTCTCCTTGGCAGTGTCCATCTTGAGTGCCAACTCCCCAGGCTGGCCATCAAGAACATCCCAATTATTTAGTCTATCAATGTGCCCTAGACTAGCTTTTTGTCTATTATATTCAAAGGACTTGCCTACAATGCAGCATCAATATGTGCGCATGCAGGGCCGGTGCAACCCATTAGGTGACCTAGGCAGTCACCTAGGACACTAACATTTGGGGGGCAGCGACCGCGGCGGCCGGATCTTCAGCCACCCCGGTAGTCGGCGGTATTTCGGGGGCAGGACCTTCCGCCACTTAGGGCGCCAAAAAAGCTGGCAGCGCTCCTGTGCGCATGAGGCAAATAGGATCTAATACTCAATCCTTGTGTGCCAGCTTCACAGCAATGGGGAGGGGGCACTGAAACCGCTGCATGCAGGAGCTACTGAATGGGGTTTCCAGGGTACCAGGCAGTGCTTAAATTGTGCCAGGGCTGAGCATCTCTGGGCTTGTCGCGTCAGTTATAAAAATTAAAAATTGCTTGAGCCCCAGCACCTAATTGCTTGTGCCCCGGCACCTCTTTCATTAAAAAATTAATCACTGGCACCAGACACTAAGTGACCTGGGTGATATTCCTAATTCGGAGTTTTCTGTAAATCTTGATGCTGCACTTGTTCTGCGAGGAAGGGGAGGAGAAGGATAACAATATAATCGGCTTAAAAACAGCCTAAGAGTGGCCTTTCCACAAGTGACCTCTTAGGAAAGCTCTGGAATGCAGTTTGCAGGGAGGGGGCATACACTGCTTTCTTGCCTTCCTTACCTGCCAGACTTGGTGATGATCATCTCAGTTCCTACTTGATGAAACTGCATCCAGAGGTCCATGTCTTCTAGGGTAACCACAATGGAGCTCTGAGGGTAAGGCTCCAGGCTGGAGGAAGGAAGTGCATCACACTGAACTTTCACATCTACCAGGAGAGAGTAAAGAGAGGACACCTCAGACAGTGAGGAGGAAAGTCAACCTGAAATAGCACCATAATACTTCAGAAGACAAAAGCATTGGGAATCAGCATCAATACCAGTTCCTCTCAGTGTCAGTGCCTGAACATATCCAGTTGTAGAGTTTCACATGCTGATGTAGTAGACTGGTCCAGTGTATGTGGTCACCACTCCACATAGTGACTGGCCTTCCAGAACTATTTAACCCACTACTATCTCACAGCTTATGGAGCTTTCCTTTAGTTCAGACAGTAGAAACCTATGTTTTTGGTGCTGTAGATCCCCACTTTATTCCCACTTACAACTGCGGAGTCTCTGTGTGGTGTGCGGTCACAACTGGCTACAATGAGGTAACTTGCCTGAAAAGACCTTTGGCTATCCTGGCTCAGTAAACAGACAGGCTGCCTGTTGCAGATGTTTTTCAGGGGGCAATATCCTTGCTGGTAGAGATTTAAGCTCCATACATCAGGGGTAGTCAATTGGCGGCAAACCGCGGACCAAATCCGGACTGCCAGATGCTATTGAATGGACTGCAAAATATTTTTATTTACTTATTCTTACCTTTATTGTTATTGCGGTGTGAAAAATGTTTCTCTAGCGTCTGGACCTTGACAATACCTTGACCAAGAAATTTGGACCTTGACAAAAAATATTTGACTACCCCTGCCATACATCATGCTAAGTTTACTTGTTCCATTCAGTACTCAGACGGGGATCCACAATGCTATACATTTCACTCTACCAATGTTCTTATGTAATCACGGTCACACAAAACATTTTATACAGAGAGAGTAAATTGAAAGTTACGAAAAATGGGAAGATTTTAAGTGCCATGGAGGGGAAGGGGAGAGAATGCTGAATAGACGAGGCAGCACAAGTGACATAAGCAATCCCAGAGGACAGTGAAAAAAGGACAGATAGAAGAGCCAAACCTGAGGAATGAAGTTGGTAGATAGACAAGAGATCAGAGAGGGAGGGTGGAGCTAGACCACGGTGGGGTTTTCAAAAATGGAAGGCCATTTTTAAATGTATTTGCTAGGGCTAGGAAGTCAGTTAAGAGGGTGGAGAATGGTCCCATGTGCAATACAACTACAACCATGCCTGGGGAGTCATTTGCAATATGACTCCATTTTATAGTGCAATCAGGGATTAACTATGTTCCTGAGCCCTATGGACTTCTGAGCAGGCATCTGTACCACAGATGGGGTCCTATTCTTACAGAAAGTTCTAAATTCAGGTGTGTGACGACAAAGCCAGAGATATGGGACTTCACATAGACTGAGAGGCAGTCAAATAGGCAAGAAGCAAAGGGATCACTGAGTGATTCCCTTTGAAAATTTTTTATAGAGATCCCAAATCATGCAGACACTTTTGGGAAGGTATATGGCACAACTCGTATTTTCAAAGAGACAAAAAGTTAGTTGCTTTTTCCCTTCCTATATTTCAGCCCGAACACCTGGGAGAGCATGTCTGGACCTGACGGTTCCCACATACAGTAACTTTGTGATGTGAAATGTCTTTTTGCTCTTTGCAGAAGTGCTAGTTTACCTTCTAAATTATATGTACCTCATGGCTAGTTTTTGGATGAAGCAGTGTTTTGCCCAGTATTTGTAGACTGTGGGAAAAGAAAGCTCGCTTGCCTCTCATGAAATGAAATTTTACTGCTTTAATTTTTCACCATAACCTTGTTTTATTTGGGGATGTTCTCCCCATACTGGTCCGACATACACGGTAATTCCTGTTGTTCTGAGGGACCTGCTAATGACACAATAGTGCCCAATCTTGTTAGGGAATGTTTTGGTCTTGCAGATTATAGCAAATTCAACTGTGTTTTAAACTTTGTTCCTGAACTGTCTAACAACCCTAAGTACAAGGCTGTAGCACAGTTTGGAAACAGTTAAAACATGATTCAGCCCCTTTACACTATAAGACCAAAGCACATTTTAGTCAGGTCAAAGGCTACTGTGGTGAAATGTGATCCCCATCACAGTAGTTATACATTTTATTCAAGCTATTGTTAAAATGATATAATACACAGGTTAAGGAAACAGTGTCACACTGTAGACAGGATCACTAATGCTATCCAGTGAAGTCCGGACCCAAACCCAATTCCATTCCTAGGTCTAAAACCTGATCACACTGAAGTTAATGGCAAAACCCCAATTGGTTTCTGGTGCATCAGGGTTTAGCCCATGGTCTTATGATAATGTTGGTATTGATCAAATATATGTGACTCTCCATTTGAAGGTATTCAGAACAGCAATGCTGTCATCAGGTTAACAAAAGCAGGTCCACTTTTGCTTAACAGAGAGTGATACATTATCAGCCATCCACAGCCATTTATTTTAACAGGGGATTGTCTTAGCCTGCATCAGGTCCTATATAGAAACAAGGGAATTTGTCACCTCATTACAACTTTCCTGAGCAACATCTTTAAACAAATACACATGGAAAGTAGCCAATTCTTTCCAGGGAAAGCAGACCCTTTCCAGGATACAACTTTCCATGCAAGAAGACCAGTGCAAACCAAACAGGTTGTTTCCACAAGATTAGGATGCAAACACCATTTAAACACAATTCTGTCAGTTTGCAAAGGCCTTTAGGTGGTTTAAAAAAATAAATAAATAAAAGACCCTGCACCCTTAGACTTTTCCTGCTTTGATCCAACATTAATGAACTGGCTAAGAAGTGACACCTAATTGGCTCACTAACATTAGCCTGTTAACATCTTCTTACTAAGGCTTTTCTCATATCCTCTAGCAGAGACATGAAAGCTGCTTGTGCATTTTGTTGTTCAGTTCAGAGCACATATTAAAAGGAATTACAATAAAATTGGGCTGATTTTCAACAAATCCAGAAACAGATACATGCAAACAGATTTGATTTAATTGATAGATTAGGTAGGATAGGTAATACTCATTCCTTCCCCCAACTGTATTCTACAATTATAATTTTTGTAAACAAATTCAAGACGAGCAAATGAGATACTGGGAAAAATTCTGGAAGTCCTTACTCATGCAAGACATATGGTGAAGTCAATGGGAATTAAACTCAGTGGGAGTTTTGCCTCAATAAGTATTGAATTAAAAACCAAATACAGATCTCAGAATCAGGCTCCATAGGAATGAACCCACAATGAGCGAAATACTGTAGAAAACAGCAGCATGGCCATATTTATAATCAGCACTGGGGCAAAGATTTAAAAAGGTAAAACATTATTTTGGTGTCTAATTTTTGGGTGCCCAAACTTGAGATACCCAAAAGGGGCAGGAGTTTCAGAGACAGGGTGTGTCTATGCTTGGATCTGGATCTGAATCACAACGGATCCAACTGATGGATCCACATAGTGACCCAATGAGTTCAATGGGGCTCCACACAAGCACAGGGGTCTGCTGATGCAGAGCTATTTACAGGATCTAGCCTCCAGTTTGATTTTGCAAAACCAAAACCACCGTGTTTGTGCCCAGCTCTAATTAGCGTACAGTGCAAACAGCCAAACATTTATTTCCTCTCTGACCATGCCTTGATACTGGAACGGAACCATCTTGCAGAAAGGTTTGACACATGTTGTTCAGATAGCACTGGGGCAAGTGCAAGGCCCATATGGGACCAACTCAGTTCATAACCTTAAAAAGAAACTTTCTAAAGATTTTAGGTTCATTATTTCAATTGATTTTTAATCATAGGTTTCCAGTCTGTCATTCAATGGAGTTCTCACATTTGTGTTTCCTTTTTATTAGAGCCTGAATTTGAGTTTAGGGTTTATTTTAATAGTTATAGTTTAACATTTGTTTTCAGGAATTTTAGGCTTTCAAACATTATTTTAAAGGTACTGGTTGCTATTAACATTACGCGGTGATAACACTGTGCACTACACATTTTAAAGGTATATTTTTCTCTGTACCAAGACAGAATTGGAGAGGAAGCGTGGTCTTCTGCGTGAAGCAAGGCACTGAGAATCAGGAGAGCTCAGATCTATATCCTGATCTGCTGTAGTCTTCCTCTGAGAACATGGGCAAGTCACTAAACCTGCCAGCCTCAGTTTTGCCACCGCAAAGTGTTGAAAATAGTATGTTCCTGTCTCATGGGGAGATGCTTAGTTCATATTTGTAAAGTGCTTTGAGATTCGTGGATGGAAGATTCTAGAGAAGTGTCCCAGAAAGTAATCCAGCCCTCTTCAGTGAATCCCCTAAACACACCACAGTGCTGAGCTACTAGAAGGTTCGTGGTGGATTTCCTGTGAGATGTATAGGACAGGATCTCTGTGCATTGAAAATCTCCAGTAAGACACAGGATAAGTCTGCCATCTTCACTAAAATCAGTTTCAATGCCATTTGCATTTGTTGCTGTTACACAACCAGAGTGGGAGTCTACCAGTCATTTGGTATCTACTGTACAGAAGGATTTCTTCTCCAGTGACACTATCTGGGAAAGGTTTCAGAGTGGTAGCTGTGTTAGTCTGTATCAGCGAAAAGAACAAGGAGTACTTGTGGCACTTTAGAGACTAACACATTTATTTATGCTTAAATAACTTTGTTAGTCTCTAAGGTGCCACAAGTATTCCTCATTCTTTTATCTGGGAAAGAAATCTTGCCAATAATTCTGACCCCCCCAAAAGGCTCCCAGGCTTGTAAATGACAATAAAAACATCCCATTCATTAAGTGGGAGAGCTCTCAGTTTCCTGGAATTGCAATGCTTTTGGCATTAACCTCGGGAGAGTGGAAGGTTCATCACCGCTTATCCAGTCCCACATTGGGTGTTTCATAAGTACTATGGCTTTATTTCTCACTGGCCATCAGGACTGTTTCTGATTTCCAGTGCTGTGTGATACAAACTATTATATGAGAAAATAATATAGTTTTAAAAAATTGGAACCCTTCACTAGATACAGTGGTATAAGATAGACTATTCCCTTCATTGTACATCTGATGTCTGTAAAGTCAAAGTCCTGCTAGATGTAGCAGAAATCACTATTATACTCCTACATTAATTTCAATACAGATTTTTGTTTAAAATAGCTATGGTTGAGATGAAAATTATTTGAGTCACATATCTACCTAAGCTTTTCCAAATGAATCAGCACAGTGTGGCGATGGGGAAGGGAAGCAGAGGATAGCTAGCTATTTGAAACGTGTACATTAAATGCATACACCAAAGGGGTATATGATCTGCAGCCCTCATCCAAAGCGCAGTACCTTATCAGTTACATCACTGAATGGAGTTCTCTCTGGATTGACACTAGTGTAACTGAGATCAGAATCTGGCCCTTGTTCTCCCAGCGCTGACCTGCCATTACACACAATCTGTTCACATCACAATTAGAGAGATTTTACAGGGTGTTGTTAAAAAGGACTGATGAACAGAAATAAAAAAAAGTACATAAATAAAAATCCTTGGCAACCAATACAAGACACAACATGTTGCTCCCCAGGGAATGAAAGCTTATGGAGACCATGACAATATCCCTGCCTGCTGCTTTCATTCTTGGAAGGCAGAGAAAACCCAAAATCAAGCTGACTCTGTAATACGGATCAGAAATGTCTTTATCCCCTTAACAACATAATATACAACTATTTTAGATTCCTATCGGGCCTTAAATCCCAAAGGAACCCGAGGTGCTTCACAAACCGGACACACAGCATCAGCAACCCTCTGCATATGCTCACACTGTATAAGTCAATGGTGCCTGGAGAATTTTGGGCAAAGACATTGAGGCAAACCCCTACTAGTCTTACAAAAGGTGACAGGAGATCTCAAATTATCCACAGAGAGCAGACTTAACCTCAGTTTGTCCTCTGCTCCTTTGGGATGGTTTAGAAAACCCAATGTTACCCACAAATGCTGATGACCCAGTGAGTAACACTTCTTCCTCCCAATTTTTAAAAAACTGTAGCCCATCTCTACCAGAATTTTAGATCCACCCCGCACACTAAGACATGGAAGAGTCACCTACCAGGTAAAGATTGCATTTTTTCATGTACTGTGAAGCCAGAGAGGTTGTGGAAGTCACTGTAGGTGAGAGATCCACCAGAACTCTTATCTCACAAAAACCAAAACAGTCCAGTTGAAAATCAGGCGGCTTGATTTCCCAAAGAAAGAGAGCGCCCTTCTGTGATCCAGTGTCAAGAGTGACTGGGGCTAGGATGGGACTCCAAGCTAAGCTAGCCAAGGTGAGTTCCTGTTTTATGAAGGCTAATGAGCAGGGAGGAGCTTCTCCCCAGGGCTGTCCCCTTGCAGTCCTTTGATGTCCAAAGGGACAAAGAAAGGAAGGATTTGCAGCAATGGCTGGGGCTGAGGGAAGAAAATCAAAGAGAATTAACATGGCTTTGACATACAGGAAACCCTACAGGGGAAATGCACCTTGATTTACTGCTAATACACTTTTAAACAAATAGAGACAAGACCAAAAATACCAGCTGAAGATGTACCTACAAAAAATAACTTAATTGCAGACAACAGAGGAGATTTCCCTCTGGCAGTATTGGGGTTTTGATAAAACTCATCTTCCAAACAGATTTCTGCATTCCAAACACAGAGCTTGTGGTTTCGTTTAACAGTTGAAACTGTGGACTGTATCAATTCAGGAAGACAATGATTTTTAAAAAGCGGATTCTCCCAAGATGAATGAAATAATTGTTTGATGTAACCGTTCACTCTCATAACATATTACTGAAAGATCCCTTTTCTTTTGTCAACAGAGGTCTTCAACCCCATTGGTATTTGGCCTCAGCAGAAATTTAAGGGAACACCAAAGCATTACCTACTGACTATATCTGTCCCTTCAACAAGGCTCAGCAGTATAATTTATTTTCTTTTTTAATCACACCAATTTTCTATTGCATTGTACCCACTGACACAACAGACATTTATTCTCTTTGGACAAATCCTGACATTCTTACTACACTCAAAAGTTTTGCTGGCACACCTCTGTTGGTCAGGAGTGTGATTTTTTTTGCTGACATAGGTATGCTGGCAAAAGCGTGGAGTCGGCTATACTAACAAAAAAGTCCTTTTGCCTGTATAGTGCGTATTACTTGGTGAACTGGTATAAGTTTACCAGCAAAAGGAATGTTTTGCTGGTATTTACTGCATCTCTATGTGGGTGAGGTAATCTCTATTCCTGAACCCAACTTCTGTTGGCTTTGTGTAAGCTCGACAGCTTGTCTCTCTCACCAACAGAAGTTGGTCCAATAAGAGAGATTACCTCACCCACCTTGTCTCTCTAATATCCTGGGATCAACACGACTACAACAATTCTACACTAGGTTAACCTTTTAAGTGTAGACTATACAAGGCCTAGTGTTTGTAGTCATTCAGTCACTTAATTCAAGGCTGAGTAGAAACTAATGACTTCAAGTTTGGCCCTTAATGAGTTTATCCTGAGAGTGTGACCAATAACATTTGTGCTTACAAGTGCTAAGAGATGGCTAATCAATTCTCATGCTTCAGGACATAAACTGACCACCACCCGGCCAAGAAAGGTTTTTTTTTGCATCTATGTACAGCATTTCATTACTGGCTATGTATATTAGGGGCCAAGGGTGGTGGCTCAAATACTGATCACTGCCAAGGCCAGATATTGGTCTTGATGGATCAGAGTCTGATTCCATTGGCAAAATCTTGTGTTCCAGTCTTCTGCTCATTTCAAATGGCATGATTAGATTGCTGTAGCTGATTTCAGGTCTGATCCTCTTCCTTCTGAAATAGACAGAAGTTTTGTCACTGACTTTAACAGCAGCAGGACCAGACCTTTAGTCTGGCACATGAAACAAATTAAATAGTGATAAAAGACACCTTCAGCAATAGTAGTTAGGAGCCTGAGATGACTTATCTTTGAACCCCAGTATGACACTCCCCTCCTCTAAGTTTATTTACACTCATCTCAGTCACACACTACGACTAGATCTCAGAATGTAACCAGCGCATGCTCTAGTTTTAATAAAAGGGATTTTCTCTTCTCCCTTATTGCAACTCATTGTCATCTGCAGTAACCTGGCTGCACGACACTAATGATATGAATGGATCCAAATCTTGAACATTCTGTAGGGGATGAAAATCCAAACTCTCATTACCACAAGGCCAAATCCTGAGCCCCTTACACTCAGACAAAATTAATTTCAGTGGGAGCTACCCTGAGTAAACACTGAATCAAGGCCTCAGGATTTGGCCCAGAAAGGGTTTGAATAGCAACATTTGCAGACCACTTCTGTAATCACTACCCCATTGCCCAAGATCAACATATTGTGCTTTGCATTGGTGAAAACTGGACAGCACTGGTAATGGTGTCTTTCTGTTGCTGTGGGATGAGACTGAAAATGCTGCTCCTTGCCTCACTCTACCTAAGGGTTGGAAATAAAAATATATAACCCCACCCTAGACCCCAGTTCCTGCACTGGTAGGCCCAGGAGCCTTCCTTTTGCTCCTGCTACACATGGGCCCTTTGACACACTGGAGCTGAGGTGTCCAAGAGTGTGCTAGGCTAAGGAGGGATTTCCATTCTCATGGGAGTATGGGCCATTTCTAGCAGCACATTGCACTCTGGGGCATCCCAGTCCTGAAAGGGTAATGTGCCAGCGCTTAGCACAGTGGGATCAAGAAGAATGTTTTTTGAGTAGTTGTAGAGTGACACGTTACTGACGCCTGGGAAGACTCCACTGAGGAGGATTTTTGTGGGAAGGGTTAATCTACTGGTCAGGTCCTTTGAAGAGCCAGGAGCAATCTACATGACTTCCCCTTAAGATGGGGTGGGGGGGGAAGGAGGAATGTTAAACAGAAGACCACAGGTTCTTCCCCTGCAAAGGACAGCTAGGGACATCTCTAGAATTGGGGAGCTCGGCCCTTGAAAGGGAGGTTACTATTTGGAAGTGGAAAGAAGGTCCTATGGGGAAAGAGAGTCAGCTCTGTTTTGGGGAGAGGAAAGATGACCTTGGGGTAAAGGCAATGGACTCGGGGGCACAAGATCTGGGTCCTATTCCTAGAGTGAGGCTTGGTCTACACTACCAACTTATATCGGTATAACTGAGTGATGTAGTTATAGTGATCTAATAAACCCCTGCCCCACACACCCCATGTAGATATAGCTACTGCCTCTCGGGGAGGTGGAGTACCTACACCGCCAGCAAAGATCTCCCACCCCAGCTCCAGCTGTGCCGTTGCAGTGCTGTAGGTGTAGACAAGCCTTGAGAGGCACAGATGATGCAAAGCAACATCACTCTCCCTGTTCAGGATAAGGGACTAAACTTGTCTTCCTTTCAAGTCACACTTGCATTGGCTCTAGATGAGCGGTGGTCCCCTTGTTCTCATCCTGTCATAGGGAAGAGGGCATATTAGCTCCTGAAATCTAGGAAAAGGTGATGAGAGCATGGAAAATAAACCAAACAGACGGGTAATGTCAAGAGTGGGCCCCTCACCCTGTATAGGCTGACTGTGGATCCTGAGGCTCTGGATAGAAGCAGCTCTGGGACAAGGAATAACAGAAACTCCTCAATTATATGTTAAAAAGAACATGAAAGAGATCTGAAGACAAATTGTTCCAGGGTCAGACCTTCTCCTTCAGTTCTCCCAGCCCCAGTGCCACAGCGGCAAGCAGAACAGTATTGAAAATGACTCATTGCTCTCCCCACTGATAAGGGGGAAGCAGCGACTGAATCCTCCTTCTCAGCCCTGATTTTCTAGTGACACTTTTCTGCCATAGAAAGGCATATGGGGGCCGTAACCAGAGGATACGTCTACACTGCAATAAAAGACCCACAGGCATGGCTGCAGCTGGCCCGGGTCAGCTGACTTGGGCTCATGGGACTACAACTGTAGAGTAGATTGCTCCAGTCTGGGCCCTGATTATCCGGGAAGAGGGAGGGTCACAGAGCCCAAACTCCATCATGAGCCCAAACATCTACTGCAATTTTTAGCCCCACAGCCCAAGCCCCATGAGTCCATCTCACTGACTGGGTTCTGGGATTCAGTGCTGCAGGTTTTCTATCGCAGTGTAGACGTGCCCAGAGAGCCTGAGATCTGCCCTCATTGCAGAAGATGGGAGAAGAAAGAGAAAAGAGGGTCGCATTCAAACTAGTGGGGGGCTGGATTAACATCCAACTCAGTCAACAACTGCACAGCAACAGCACCACTGGGGATTTCAGACAAGTGCACCACCAGACTGTCCAATGTATCAGGACTTACTGCATACACCAATAAAAGGCATTGCACTAGCTCCCTCGTCCACTTCATCTGGACGTTCACTATCGGTATTTCTCGCAACACATATTTTCTGTAAACACCCATTCCTTTCATCTCCTCCCAGCTGATTGATGGGGAGGTGGAGTCATTAATTACCAATTACTAGTTAACAGCTAGTGCTCTCTCAGCCATTCGAGCAGATAGAGAGGTTTTAAAAAGGGAAGAAAAGTGAATTTGTTATAATTGCTAGAAAGTGTGGCTAATAGCAGCAAAACCCATGAAATTCACCACCGCCAAGGTGGAATTTAACACATTACCCTCTGTCTGTCTGTCCCCAGCATGCCTCAGGCTGTTCACTGAGAAATCAGATGTGAAGGGCTGGCCTCTAGCAATCCATGGGCAAATTGGACGGGTGGGAGGGATGAGGGGGAAGGAGAGGGATGGCTGGGGGTGGGGTAGTGGAAGGTGAAAGTCAGTGATGTGTACAGCTCTGCGCCCAGCACATTTACAGCAGTGGGTAAAGATCATATTGTACCTGACTCTAAACAGGAGCTGCCCCCAGCATCTGGAAGGGAATGCATATGGCCTACGTCAGTGGATATGGGATGAAGGGAGAAGGGGAGGAGTACACACAGCATTTATTTTTGTCTCTCCAATGAGCTGAGCTCAGTGCTTTTAACAAAACAACCTTTTTCTGGCCAATTTCATAGCATGTGAAGAGTTTTCAATGACCATTTCAACCCTCTCACCGCCTTTTAGCAGCTAACACATAGCAGGACTTTGTGCTGAGCTGGCCCACATGCATACCTTATCACATTCCCAACTTCTTTTGAACCACTCCCATGTGGTATTGGCACAATAAAGATCAGCATGTCAGCAACCCTGCGGCCTCAGTTGTTGGGGTTGGATCCTATACAATTCTGAATGGGCTGCACCCCCATTGCTCAGCTGCAGCTACTAGAACGCAACCTCCCCCCACCCCAACATCTTCTGTGCCAGTAGGCTTGCCAGGTTCCAAGTTACTGTCAGGAGTGCTGAAACGCAATAGACATCCAGATGAG
Organism: Mauremys reevesii; assembly: GCF_016161935.1. Classification (NCBI taxonomy): domain Eukaryota; kingdom Metazoa; phylum Chordata; order Testudines; family Geoemydidae; genus Mauremys; species Mauremys reevesii. The sequence goes on along the minus strand of NC_052640.1, from coordinate 19,840,219 downwards.
GAGTAATGATCCTTTTGGGTAGAGGTGGCCTTGAAAGTCACGTGTTAAACCTTGTCACTGCCATCTCCAGTTTTGCTTGGTAGCCAGAGGTTCATTGGATATAGGCCCCCGTGTACGCCACAATTTCATGGCCGTGGAATTGGCTGCAGAATTATGTGCCAGAACATGAGCCTTCATTTTTGTTTTTAAAAAAAGACTGTTTCTAGCCCCCATGGTTGTTAAGAGAACGTTAAAAACATGAACTGGGTACAACTGAAGCAGCGTGGTCTTCCTGAGTCTGCAAGCAGCCTGAAACAATGGCTCAGAGAAGTATGAACTGCAGTATATTCATCTCAGTGGGGTGTTACCTCTGAAACCTAAAAATAGCAATGTCGGCATTTTAACTATTAATCATTTCAGCAGGGACTAATGTGCTTATCCCAAACTGCCTCCTGTGCTTCCCCAAATGCCAAAAGACCCAGCTGCCACACCTCCCTTGGCCACCTTTGATTCTAGTATATTAGTGCTGCATGTATGTATCTCTGGAAGAATGAAAATGTGGGGAAGACCTACAATTAATGTAATTTAATACAAAATAAACAACAGGTGCTACTATCCTGACTATTCATTAAAATCCTGCATTAATTTTTTTCTAATAAACCAGACATGTAACTTCCTGATTGCTATGGAATCCAGAGACACTGACATAAAATTTAGGTCCAGCTTGCTGGTGAGTACTCAGGGCCCTGATTACGTGCACACAGACCCACCGGCAAGGGGCAGCATGCCCGCAAGGACAGAGCACACTGAATCCACTTGCCCCTAGAGGAGGTGGCAGGATTACTCCCTTTTAGGTCTGGAGCAGCACACAATGGTACTAATGAACACTCCAGTATCTAAGCTAACCTACTAGCAGTGTCCTGGCTAGACACTGACTTCAAAGATCTCAGAAGGGACAGAAAGAAAAGAAAATGCAAAAGTTGCTCTCTAAGCAGAGCAGACACTTCCGCAAGAAGTATATTTAGTGGACTAAGCAGAGAACTGGGAGTGAGGACAGAAAGATTCTATTCCTGATGTTCCCACTGACTCAATCTCACCTTGGGCAAGTTATTTAGGCTCTCTCTAGGGCTCGGTTTCCTCAAACGTGGGGATGTGAAGCTAAAATCAACTGATGTCAGTAAAGTGTTTTGAGATCCCCACATGAAGTGCTAGAAAAGTGCAAAGTATTGCTATTATTCAGAAAGGCTCCCCAGTGAGCAGAACTTTCCACATGTTGGTTCAAAAAAATCCAATTTCCTCTCATGCTGTAGCATAAGGAAGGGCTTCTTGACAGCTGCTTACTACTGCTCAGGTGCTGCAACCTTTTATTTTCACTTTTTTAAGTGGACAATTTTGGTTGCTATTTCCCAGGATATCAGCTGTCATGCGTAGGTTTGTCACTTGTTAAACATTCTGTTCAGATATTCATAGCCCAGACCCATGTGAGAGGCTCAGCAGCAGGCAGAGGTCTGCAGGGCTGCAAAGCCACAAATTGCATTGGTCCCCAAACCATCTGTGTTCACAAAAAGCAAAATCACTTTTGGGAAAACAAAAGTAGCTGAAAGAGTTAAACACAAACACGCTGGTTGGAGATGGCCTGTTGGTAACAGCTCCATGAACTGTGAGGCAGTGTGCTGTGTCCTGGTCACCCGCCTGTTCCCACCCCAGAGGAGGCTGCATTTAAAAGGTGCTGTGTGTAGTTTGTGGTGGACTTTGAGACCGTGGGGTGAAAAGGGCTCATGCAAATCTAGTATAGTATATTACAGTATTAACTTAGGCTTTGCTTCTTCACAGGTTTGTGGATTGAGCTATCTGGCCAAAGAGTTATGCTTGTGAATTGGAGAAATGAAGCTGCTCTTCCCTTCCTTCCCATACTCATAACCCCCCTCCCATCCCCTCTATAATATGCACTCACTTCTTCCAACTGGCTAGTTAGCATTGAGACAAGAAGGGAAACACTTAACGGCCACTTAACAGGGCAGGCTGAGTTTGGGCTCAAAGGCTACAGTCCAGAGTCAAATGCAAAATGTTGGGGCCTTAGGCTCTTTCAAGTTTTCACAGACTCCTGATGTTAGCTGCACTGTTTTCCTGTCAGCCCATTGTGTTTCCCAGACACTGCTCAGCACTCCCTCCCATTCAAATCCACAAAAACACCTTTTTGAAAGGACTTTACAGATTGAATGGGACATGACAGCACAAACAGCTTCACAACACAGCACCCAGGAGGAGAGTAACCACAAAGCGCAACACAGCACAGTGCTGCTTTTCTTGCACACTGCATGGGAAAGTGCCAGCATATTAGTGCACCGGGGCATTGTGTAAGGAAAAGCCAACAATGAAGGAAGAATCCAATCATCTCCAAATCCAGTACATATTCATTTCATAGGGAGAAGGCAGCAACCAACTGCTGTAGGTTAAAATATACATACAAGGGAAAGAGAAGCAACATGGAGAGTATAAACACTGAATATTGGGGGTTGAACTAAACCAGGACTCAGATCAAAATAAGCCCTGGGTATGGTTTTGCTGAATAAAAACCCAAACTGACATGGTTTTGCAAAACAAAAGTTGTTTTTAGGTTTTCACCATCTATTATAGAAAAGAAGAAGGGTCAAACCCAGAACGACATATCCTAATCTTTTGGATTTTGGGGGTTCAGATAAAGTAGGATGCTGATTTTCTTTTTGTAAACAAATACACTGTATTAGATCTATCTTACAAACTACAGAATAAGTCAGAACATGAACATTTAATCAGCTTGCAAATTCACTAGTTTAGCTTCTGACATCAGCGGTGTACATCCACGTTATACAATTGTTTCTGTATAAGACTCTACTATATCCCACCAAGGTTACACTGTCATAACATTAAATCAATAAACAATAAAATAAAGGAGTCGATGGGACAACTCACATGCATAGCGCTAATGCATATGCTTAAGATTTTGCAGGCACGGAGCGAAAGTTTACTGGAAGGACTGGGAAGTGCTGTCTACAACATCATTTTATGGACTTACCCCACAATTCATTTTTGGATAAAGATAATCAAGATACCTGGGAAGATTATTAATAAAGCAGATATAAAATTTCAACCAGAAAATAGAATAGGGACAGATAACTGAAATACACGATTAAAAAGTAAAAAAATAAAACTGATTAGAAAGTTATGTCTAGCTGGGAAATACTTCATGGAAATTGACCTTGCCACCCAAGTCTAACACAAACTGGTTATATTATGTGTGGCATATGCAAGAAATGGAAGAACTCACACATCATTTTCCCAAATACAAAAAAGAAATTCATGTCCATTTGGTCTTCCCTCCTTGATTACTTTAATGATTCTACTCACCATCCAAAAAGCAATGAATAACTGACATTTGTAGGGTGTTGATGTTATTTCTTAATCCCCAATAACGTGTTGTCTCACAGCAAAAGGGAATAATACGAGAATGAAGTCATACATAATGGATTTCGATAGAGGGTACCCGTGATATTATCTCTGTCCCCAGGCTATTTCTATACTTAAAATGCTACCGCGCTGCACTTGCATGGCTGTAGCCGTTAGTGCAAACACTCACTACAACGACAAGAGGGCATCTCCCATCGCTGTAGCTAATCCACCTCCCCAAGAGGCTCTAGCTAGTTGTTCCATCAACCTAGCACTGTCTACACTGGAAGCAGGTAGCTTTTCCACACCGCTGAGACACATAGCTATGCCAATGTACATTTTCAATGTAGACAAGCCCTCGGGAATTAAATAAAAGTTGCTGCTGTTCTAAGTTTATTATTATGATGGAATTCTTTTACCAATATATTTTATTATTTAAAAAAAAGGATTCAATTTTTTATCTTTGTGTATTTATATGTGTAATTTATATTTTCTCAGTTAAAAAAAGAACAAGGCCTGACTGCATCTACCATGTTATACATACACTGTATAAGACAGGAAGCCAGAATTAGATACCCAGAGAGAATACAGGCATTTCACAGAAGGAAGGAGTTGAACCCAGAGAGACGGAGGATGTATTTAGAATCCACAGAAGAATCCGACCTGAGGGACTGAGTTACAGGACATATACCTGTATGTCTCAGAAGAAGAAACTGAATGCAGCAGTAGACTCACAAGGTGCATCCTAGATGACTGGTTCTGAAACTAGGAACAAAAGTTATGATGGGATACATATATTCTATAGGGAAGCTGAAGCCAGTAAAAAAGAGACATAAGATATATTCATTGCAGGAAGGAAGCACACTTCAAACAGAGTGGTCTCACATATATACTGAAAGAAAAAAACCCATTCAGTTGACTGGAGAGATTCCCATATTTGCTCTCACACCAGTTGATCAGCACCTGATAGCAAAAATGATATCTGTGTCAGCAACAGAAATTCAGACAGGAATCCCTATGTGTTACCAGGAATGGAAAGCAGAGCCTGTGAGATTTCATGGATTCCTGAAGTCTGGCTGTGGGATCATACAGCCCATGAATTCCCATGTATCTGGACAGCCTTACCTGACTGTTGCTCTGTCTCTTTCATGAAGCAATTTGTTAGTATAGATTTCTCCCCCCTGCACATCTCTAGTTAGTAAGTTCCTCATCCTTGTGATCACAGGCCTGGGTGCAAACGCCAGGCAGGAATCACAAACCTAAGGCTCCCTCCCCCCACTCCAGTATATTGTGAAATGTTTATGACCAGGATCTTATGGCTCTGGAGGTGCTGAATAGCCTGTTTTCTCCAAGTCTCAACTCCTGATGGGCAGCTAGAGACCAACTTTTAGCCGGTTTGGTCCCTAGTTGTGCATTTTATTACCCAGTTTGTCTCTTCAGCTCACATTTGTAAACTCCCGAGTAAATTTCTCCCTGGTTAACACTCTGGAGCTCAAAGAACTTTTCATGTTTTTATTACATCCTTAGTGATTAAAGGGAAATTTAAACCTCAAAATGTCCCCTGCCGTGATTATAAAAGCACAGCATCATTTTGGGTAGACGTGTTTTTAAACAATAAATTAAAAATTAGCCCTCCTAAAGTGGACAAATGTTTTTAAGTTAAGTGCAGGATGTTATTAACAATAAATAAGTTGCAATTCCTTCAGAGATCACTGGGTGGCATGTGAGTGAGTGTATGGGCAGTTAAAAAGGTAAATTCTAATTGGACTGAGGGCAGAAGGGGTGTGAAATGGATGTATTACACTAAAAATATTAGACTTTATCCAACTTGTGTATTTCTGCTAAGAATATACCGAGTTCCAATCTGACATCTACATAAGGAATCACTAGCACAAAAGTGTTGACCACCCATGCGTCTGTGATGAGAAAATGTATTTAACTGACCAGCACTTTAAAGGCTGCAATATCTTATCTTCTGCAATAGGAACACAGATTTAAAATAAAAAACAAATGTCTATAAAATACAATCAATGGAAACACTCAAATTCTGTGCTAAAATTCCAAATGGGAAGGTAGGAGAGGATTGAAATTGGAACTGGGTGTGGTGAGTTCTTTCTAGGAATGGCTTGTGTTCAGCTGTATGATTATCATTACTGGAGGGAAGTGGTTTCTTATGGTAAATTATATGAAAAATCATAGCCTGGTATAGGAAGAGCCAGCATAAGTGAGCCCGGGGCAAGCGCTGGGTGTGCACAGAGAAACCGCTTGCTTTACCCACCCATACCACTAAGCTTTGTGTAGAGAGCTGCTCCGTGGCTCAGTCTCAGTGGAGAGACCAGTATCCTTGCAGTGTGGCTACAGACTCACCGGTGAGGGGGTCACAGCCTCTCTCCTCAGCACTTGCTTGCTTGACCATTTCAGTACCTTGAACATTTTTCCCTCTAGAATGAAGGAGAAAAACAAATTTGCCATCACACAGCATACAAAAATCGATCCAGATGCACATTTCCAGGTATTCAGACAAATATACTGTACCTGCACCGCTGTAAACACACATACTCACCCCCCACACTGCAGCTCCCCCATATGTAAGGATGCCATTTGTACTTCTGGACACACATTTAGACATACCAGCAACAAGCATGGGTACATACATAGACACAGCAACATGATAATTACTAAACACACAGACATATTTCTTTTATTACACAGACATACATGTGTACACACCCTCAAATACCAGAATGCTTATATTCAGACACATATATCAACAAGTAGCATTCTTCTATTCACACATCTGGGCTCTCATTCTCTCTCTCTCAGAGGTGCACATATGATCAATCTACATGGATAAACTCTACGTCTATGATTCTAGAGTTTACTCAAGGGTATTTCTCTAGTGCACATGCACAGCTAAAGACAGTGAATGAGCTAGCAGGTTAAAGCTGCCCTTTCAAATGACTTCTCGTTTATTCTCCATCCACACTTGAGGCCCTGACTATAATGAAGCTGAGTTTAAAAAAACATGTTCAAACAGGGTGACCAGATGTCCCTATTTTATTTGGGGCTTTTTCTTATATAGGCACCTATTACCTCCCACCCCCTGTCCCGATTTTTCACACTTGCTGTCTGGTCACCCTATGTTCAAACTTGGTTGATTGTTGTTATTTATTTAGTGTGTGTGGTTGGTAAGCATGATGCTTTACATTCCTGTCCATGCCCAGAAGAGTTAACAATCTCTAGACAGATGAACAATAGAGATGGCAGCAGCAGAGGCACAGGGAGGAAGAGAACAACAACAACAAAAACCAGGGGAAAGAGAAGAGCTTGTGGGACAGCATTGTTGGATCATTATTACATCAGAACTGGTCTTTAGCATGCTTTGTCTGGCTGGTGTGGATGGTTACAACCATATCGATAATGATGCTCAAGCTTGGGTCTTTACAGGTTTTAACCATGGTTCTAACAATTTAAGCGCTATCCACGCAGGCTGGTAAAACCACGCCAGGACTGGGTTTAAGGGGAACTCTTTAAACATGTTTCCCATATTCTCTTTAAAGACCAATTTAGATAAGGCCTTTGTGGGCTTGGGCTCTGTGCCTCTTAATAAGGTGAACCCCATCTGGATTCAGAATAACCAAGAGCTGAACCAAAGCAGTCTCAGAAGAGGGAATGTTATAGTAAAGTTGAGAGTACACTAGCCTTTTGGGAGCAATCTCTACTATTTTGCTACTACTGGTGCACTCCTACTACCCTAGTGGTAGCAGTCGCAGGAGCATTAGCATAGAAAAGGCACCAGTTTTTTTTTTTATCTTGGTATCCTCTAATCCTGCTTTAAGCTGTTCTGGCTGACTGACATGGTACTTAAAATGCTGGTGGCTAGTGTGTTCTGTCCAGGGCTGCCCAGAGCATTCAGGGGCCCTGGGGCAAAGCGGGGGAGCTGCGGCACTTGTACTCACCTGGCGGCGGTCAGGGTCTTCGGCAACATTTCAGCAGCGGGGGGGCCTTTCAGTTGCTCCAAGTCTTCGGCAGCACTGAAGGGCCCCCCACCATCGAAATGCTGCCGAAGACCCGGAGCTAATTAAGGCCCCCCACCGCCAAAATGCTGCCAAAGATCTGGAGCTAATTAAGGCCCCCCCCGCTGCCAAAATGCGGTCGAAGACCCAGACTGCCGCCGGGCCAGGGCTCGCGGGGCATTTCAGTGGCGGGGGGCCCTTCAGTCGCTCTGCATCTTCGGCAGCACTGAAGGGCCCCCCGCCGCCAAAATGCCGGCCGAAGACCCAGACCACCGCCGGGCCAGAGCTCACGGGGCCCGGGGCAAATTGCCCCACTTGCCTCCCACTCTGGGCGGCCCTGGTTCTGTCTACACTTTCTCTACCAGTAATGGAGCTGCAGCGGGGGGAGTGAAATGGTGGGCTATTTCCCACATAAGTGTAATACAGACAAGGCCTAAGTAGTTTGGCATAACAGGAACTGCTGGAGGAGGCTTCTTACCGGTTCTTCTTAGAGCTGAGGCCATTCTCTCGGAACCCCTTTGCAAATGGATTGTTATCAATCTTCAGCTGGGTAACCTGTGATGGGGAGATAACAGAGGGAGAGAAGGAAATGGAAAGGAGAGAGAGATGGAAAGATGGAGACACAAAGAGGAAGGAAGAGAGGAAGAACAACGCAGAGAAAAGGAAAGGAGAGGAAGAGAGAAAAGACAGAGGAAAGGATGAAAAAGAGGAAGGAGGGGTAATGAGAGAAAGAGAGAAGTGGAGAGGAAGAGAAAAAGGGGGAAGAATGAGTGAGGGGAGAGAGTGAAAAAGGCCATGTTAGTTATGTGTATATTCCCCAGTCTATTGGTGAAATGGCTTCAGAGTCAGACCATTCAAAAATGGAGGTTATTTAAGAAGCAAGTGGGACAGGAAACCAGAAAGAGGAAAATAACGGAAACCTGGAAGATGAAGCTGGTGAAATCGGGGCACAATGCTGTCCTCAAAGGCAATAGCCCACATGATCCTATTTCGCAAGCCCTTCACTTAGAACCAACAGGCTGGTTTCTGAGAGAATGAAAATTTTCCATATGACCATTAGAAACTTCATGGGTTTTCTTATTTTTGCTACTACAGGTTAAGCAGGAAAAAGCTGTCTCTCTTGTTCTGGCACAATTATGTTCATGTCACATGCAAAGTATGTGGGATATGTTGTATTCTTTTTATATTTAGAGTGAATTTGGTGGTCTTGATTAAAGTGAAGAATAGATAGTACATGCTAGAGTCAGCTATGGTGCAGACACGAGCTGTACAAGCCAATACACCACAGTCCTGATGATGTTATTGCACCCTTGCCTATTCCTGTACTGGGTCTCTCTTCAGACAAAACCATGGAAAATTATGGAGTATTTTTTGTGATGTGGGCAAATGTCATTAGCTACATTACCAAACTCACACTTTTAAATTTGTGTTCAGAGCTAGGATTTGAACCGAGGTCTCCAGGGTGTTAACTAATAAACTACTTTTGTGTATTTTTAATTGCTTTAGCACCAGAGTACCCGAACCTTTCCCCATCATACCCTCAATTTCCACCTCTTAGTGCTAATATTCATTTTTCTTGAAGGAAGCTTTATTTACCCCTGAATTGCCCCAGGTTCACAGAAAGTCACAGACAGAGAAGAAGGAAGGAGTGAAAGAAAAGCTACCTTGGAATTCTGATAGGCCGTCACAGCCATAAAAGTTGTTTCTGGGAACACAAAGGTGGCCACAGCATTCCAGGGCAGGGTGAGTGTATGTGCGCTGGTCAGCACCACATGGAATCGTGGTTGGTATTTGTGCATCGAATGCAATATAATCTAAAGCCAAAGAGAGAACAAGCAGTCAGGAGGATTTGATAACGGTGTTGAACTCGGTATGGCATTACTGTGATGAACTCAATGTTCCTGGAAGAGTCACCTGGAAAGGCTTCAAAGGCAGTAGCCTGTTGCACACCACCACTTTTAAATAACTGCTCATGTGCAAGTGGAATACAGCTCACATTAGGTCTAAAGGGAGTGGAAGTGAACGCCACACCACACGTAACCCTGAAGATTTGACTTAAATAAACAAAAGTCTAGAAGAAATTTGAAACTTAGCTCTATCCATGGGTCTGATCTTACACTTGTTGGTTCTTTCCAACCTCTCTCCCCTGCCCCCAATCTCTTTGAATTGGGACCTCCTACTCCTAACCCACTTGCCCTTCCCACTCACCATAGGTAATTGGGGGCAGAACTTGTCTACTTCTGCTGGTTCATCTCTCTGGAACTTCCTGCAGAGCCGTACACTGAAGTGAAAACCTTCCTTTTCACTTTAGTGTAGAACTGTCTCCACATCTGTGGAACAGATGGCAATATGAAAATGCTACATATAGAAAAATAGTTCATATGGTATGGGATTGCACTGGGAGAAGAAGGCCTACAACAAATGAGATGTTTTTAGTCCAACAAGGGAAACAGTAAAGGCCAATGTACTGCAGGGTGCATATTGGAAAGTAATACATGGCAGAACAGGGAGGTAGCAAAGCCTCCCTCTATGGCTTGGGTGTGAACACACCTCTAGGAACAGGTCCAGGTCCAATTCTGAGCATCTCACTACCAGAAATTTATTGCCAAACTGGAGAGAGGCTGGAAGGACCATTTTATTAGGAGAGATTAAAATAGTTACTAGCTTGATTAAGTGATGGTTATGGGGTGAGATAAGAAAGGGACGTAACAGTGTACATATAAACACCAAAGAGGGAGAGGACTATCTTAGGGTGCTACAAAAGGGGGAGGGTAACTAACAGCATAAGTAGGGATGAAAATGAGATAGGGAAAATTTAAGATGAACATCAGGAAAAACGTCCTGGCTGTGAGGTGTTAATGTGCAACACACTCCCAAAAGAAGGGGCAGAAGCCTCATTGCATGGAACTTTTAAAAGTAGCCTGAACAAAGCAGCAGTAGTAGGACTGTAGGGAACAAAGCTGCCTGGTAGGGAGATGGGTGAGGTGCTCTAATAGGCCCTTCCATCACATTTAATTCTGATTAATATTAATATAAATTCTGGGTACATGAAAGAATGAATATTATTCTCCTTGTTATGTATGAACAGCATGTCATGGCATTAGACAACTCCATAGTGCAGTGCTCCCTATAAACCAATGGTTTGCAGCACCACACATTTATTCTATGTACAAGTGAAATGGTCAGGCCTCTCCTTACATGTTCACACTGCTCCAGAGTATTGTTGGTGATCTTGAGTCTCTGGAAGGAGACTGGTTCTTTCATCCAGTGACTGCCAGGAGCTGGAGAATCTGGATGGAGGTAGAAGTGACTGGGGAAATGGGGATCAGCTTTTCCGACTGCCTCCCAGTGGCCACAGTGCCATTTATACCGAGTGTTGTCCAAAGGTACAATATCCACCAGCATCAGGTAGAGAGAGTGAGGGTTCAGGCCGGAAACAATCAATTTGCAAGGTGGGAACATACGTCTGCACATAGGGAGAAGGAAGAGAGCAGAAAGAGATTTCACTGTATGCTTGATGTTTGCCCTAATCTGATACCCCAGCTCTTGTTTAGGGCCTTCACTTGAAGGAAGTGCAGTTCCTTGGGAGCTCAAGTCACTGACTTTCTTGCACTGATAAATACAGCAGGCCAAATTCTGCCTTCATTTACACCTATGCAACCCCCGTGAAGCTGTTTACTGTCTCTGTTGAGGGCCAGTGGGACTTCACAGGGATAACAGAGGGAAGAATTTGTCCTGCTGTGTGTAATGAAAATCAAAAACCCAGATGAGATAATATACAGCAACAGTCCATATCAGAATCTGGAGAGCTCGCATAGGGCATATGGCTGTAAAACTATTTAAAGGGGGAGTACTTGCCACTCCTTTGAAACAACACAGTGAGGTTGCTACCAAAGGCCCAGCATAATATCCATGCTTCTGCAGTGCATCCCAACTACTGTCTTGGTCACTGTCCCTGATAGCGGGGGTATTACTGTTTTTACTGGATCACACAGCATGGAGATTTCCCTTTAGTTCACCTTGTAGAGCTGTTATCCAGGAATCATCTGACCCTCAAGTCAATGGCTTGGTCAGGGTGGTGTGCACCTTGCACACTCAGAGCACACTTTATAGTGTTATGCTGGACATGCAAACTCGTCACATTCATCTGGTGACCCTGGTCACTAGTAAGCAGACACAGCACTTGGCTGGCTTGACCCAGAGAACAGGTGAGAGACAGAAAGGTAAAATAGTAGCTTCAGCATTGCACAGATGGAACCGAAGGTGGGGTTTACCTTGGGTGGGTGGGTGAGTGTGGAAAGTAACATGCCACAGGCATTCTTGGTGATACAGGTTTGCTCTCACCTGCCAGATTTGGTGATGATCATTTCAGTGCCAACTGTGTAGAACTCCTCCCACAGTGCTTTGTTCTCCAGAGAGAGATGGACCCTGCCACAGGAACCATTTATGGATGGAGGGAAGCAGCCCTCATTATGGAAGGAAGTGAGTTGCAAGCTCTGAAGGGGTATCATCTGGAATTGAGGGAACAAGCCTCGGCATCTGCTGCACGGCGGGACAGGGTCACAGTCTCACAGGAGAAGGGGAGAAAAGCAAACACATTAATGTACGTTCTAGAGAGTTGCCCACACAGCTGGAACAAAAGCAATCCAGCTGCAAATGGACCATATCAGAGGAAGGGGAGAATCCCTGCCAGAAGAGCTGTGCACTTTACAGCTACGCCAGGGAGATCATCCTGCAGGCATGGTCACCTCCACATCTATGCTTGTTGGCTGCAAGCACAGTGGATCTCTTTGCAAGCACTGAGAAGCTTAGAACACCAACCCCAAATACTCTATTCTCAAGTGATCTGGTGAGCGGCACTGGCCACCAGAGTGACCGACACAGCGAGTTCAGGCTACCCCCTGATGGGACTGCTGCAAGCCATGATTCCTTCACATGAGCTTGCCCACTGAGTCCTTGACACAACTGCTGAGAAGCAACTAGTCACAATGCTAGGGAAGACATGGCAGCACCATGTTAAGCGAGCCATACACATCAACCGGCCCCGGGCTGAGCAAGGCCGCATTTCCCACCAACCATCGTCTGCCCTACTTCCATTGACAGCAGTTTTGTCTTTCTCCTGGGTTCATTCACTCACAACTATCTTTTTGGTGCTTCAAAGCAGCCCAGGATTTTCAACACAACGAAACCCTGAGAATTCTGGGGACAGAGGGAAGGTAATATGGGAAAAAAGAATGAAACAGAGAAATACATGCTTATTATTCAACCCCCCAAACAACCCCATCTAGGGCCAATATTTTTGTGTGAGAAACCTCACTACAAAGGGCGTCCTAGTGCCAGGCTGAGTGGACAGAACCAGGAAGGTCACCCCAAAGCCTGCAGCGGGGCCTTTTGCTTGGTCTCTAGGAGAGGAACATGACAAATCTACTCAGACACAGCCTGGGATGACAAAATCATGAGGCTATTCAAGCACAGACTTGCAAGACTATTTTAGAGGAGGCAGAATGCTCACAGGTTAGGATCCAGGATTGCCCGAGCCATCTCTTACCTGGCATCAGCATTGGTGCCCTCTGTTGGTGGCCCAAGCTGCAGCTTTCACCATGCTGGTGCCTGTATCGGCACTGGTGCCTTGAGCCACCGATATACAGGTCCCTTGAGGCATGAAGCATCGTGTAAGAACCTGGAGAGAGGCAGAAGGGCTCGGACTCCAGCGTTTGCCAAGAGAGGCAGGGAACAGCTTATAACTTGTGCAGGGAAACCTTCAAATTCGCCACAGGAGCAGAAAGGGTAAAAGAGGGAGAAGTGAATGAAAGAGAGAAGGGAAAGAGAAATAAGGGAAAGAGTCAATGAAAGGAGGCAATAGAGACAAAATGATAAAGATCCCGAGGATGTAAACTGGCAATTCAGGCTTCTCTCTGCCTTTAGTATCCTCTCCCTGAACTCGGGGGTCTTGCCATTGGCTTTTGTATCCAGCACAGGAATGGCAATAAGACAATCCTATACTTCCACACTTCATAATTCACAAAACCCCAACTGTTTGCCCCCAAGGGAGGCATGACGCTGTTTGAATGTCGCTAGTTTCATATTGCACTCCCTCCATCAGCCCTGCGATTGGGCCAGAGGTGACAGGTGGGTGCCACATTATTGAACAGGCCAGCACCCAGAGAGGTTTCAGTCCCCCTGAGGTGGTTCTGGAGGTATTAAAGCTGGAAGCCATCCTGTTAAGGCTGACAAAAGATTGATCCAGGGATGAATGAAGCTATTTCATTGTCATTCCAAAGTGTGATGTTTACAGGCTGCTCTTCTCACAGCTTTCAGAGAGCTTCAGATGTCTCTCCGGGGAGGAGGGGACTTCAGTTTATGCCAACAACATCCTCTCAGTCCCTTTAACTCCAGCACAACGTCCAGGAATCACTTCCTCACCTTCCAAGTCTCAACAAATTCCTGCTAAGTTCAGGCCCCTGGTTCCAGAAATGAAAATCCTCTTTCTTGTCCCGAGGAGCCCTAGGAGCAACTGCAGCTGAGAAACAGGGGACAGCTTGTAAGATTCCTTCTACCCTGGCCTACCTCCTGGGAATTCAAACACCAAGGCTGCCCAGCTCCAGATTAACAGACACAAAATGGAGATGGACACTCTTTTCCTGTCTCAATTCTAGCATTCATGAGAAGTGTGAGACTGTGCCCTGGAGACTGCCGTCCTGTTTATCCACAGAACAGGTACAGCATTGGCAGGGGCCTGCTTCCCCACACTGTCCTGCCAATGTGCCTCAGCCCTGACCTGGAGGTACCAGGACAACAAGCTGGGCCGTGTTTATTTGTGGCACCTCTCCTGAGGCTGCCCACACAGGTAGAGGCATCTGTGACATGGGCACTGATCCACTGAGAGCAGGAATGGGACTCAATAGCTCTTCATCCAAAGGCCTCTGCATAGGCGATACAGCCACTTTATGCAGCAAAGTGCATTGTAACATGTAGCTAGAGAAGAAACAGTAGCAGACAGTGGAGATCACTGGGAGATGTTTTTAAAAGTGATTTTTGCACTGAAAGCTTTCCTAGACATTTCTCATCAGTGTCCCCACAACCACGCAGATCTGATTCCTGCTCCCACTGAAGTGGGATCAGGACTGGGCAGCAGATGTTACGTCAAGACTGAGGCCTCCACGAGACTCCGAAGGAGAGAAGTGGGGGAGAAGAGAAGCCAGGAGGGCTCTAGAGCCCCCCCCCCGCCGAGTATCCCACAAACTGGTGCCTTTGGACCCTCTAGACACTTGTGCCCACAGAGGTCATCACCTCCTGGTTCTACTTCCTGCTCCAGTTGCCTGAGATGGGTCAAGATACATTAAGTTAACACACTTATCACACAACAGGATCAGTATCCATTGTAATGGAGTATGCCAGCCACTCAGACTGGGAGAGTGGAGTGTAGGTTACCTGTGTAGCTACACACTGCAACGAAAGTGAGGTGCACACTGCAGCGTGTAGCCACGAGGCAGTGAAAGGCTCTGTCATGGGGAAGCAGTGGGGAGCTGTGCCAGAGCCTTTTCCCCTTCACCTCTCCCCTGCTGGAGCCTTTCACTGCAGCACGGACAGGCTCTGGCAGGGGGGAGCTGCTAGAGTCCTTCCCCCCTACCTCCCCCTTGCCGGAGTCTTTCACTGTGGCAGGGAAAGGCTCCAGCAGTAGGACACTACACTGCTAAAAATAGCGTAGACATGGGAGGCACTGCTTGGCCATCTCGAGAATTGTGTAGGATAAATACCCTAGGGTTCATGTCTCTACTCTAGTCACCTAAGTAGTGCATCACCCTCTACACTGCTATTTGTACCCATGCTAGCTGGGTGTGAAGTGTCTGTACTCTACATGCTGCCATAAATGGAGATCTACCTTGAGAAAACCATTTGGGTTCATGTTCTACAAAAGCAGTATTGTCAACCCAAGTTTCAGCAGCATGAATCAGCCCCCCTACCCCCCAATCACAAGAGCAACTTAAAAATCAAATAATTCATTTTCAAGTTCTTTTTCTTTGCTTTCAGGTTTTAACCTTTTGGGGTTCAGGTTTTTAAGCCTGTCTCCATATTCATGAGGGCTAGAAACTTTCATCAAAAGAACAGTAAGCTCAGAGTATTCACACGACTCCAAGAGTTAGAGCTTTATATTGCAATGACTTGTGATAAAGGAAGCAGGAGTTGACAACACGGTTGCCAGTTTCTTAAACACCAATTTGCTGATTTTTAGCAATTTTTTCCCCTGTACATTTATAAGTAAACTCTATTTTTTTAATATATTTATTTTAATGGAAAAATTTTTTATCAGGAAATAACAGTCAAACGAGAACCATTTATCTAACCTGGTCCCCTGCCTGTGAACTTTGTGGGGTTAGACCACATTTGTATTTGTTTTTCACAAAACAGAATCCCGGCCGATGAGGCTTGCAATACAAATCCTCCCCACCATTTGCTCTCTCTGTCCGTAACAGAGGTGCCCTAACACTGGAAATGTTTTTCCGAGACCCTCACCCAAACTTTGGAGTGTGGATAAAATGGGATCTGGGTCTGAGAAAAACTTTTATTATGGTTTTGCTCTTACTGACTAGCTGGAGCTTCCCAAGGGAGGGAATATCCAACCACATCACGGTCATCATCACAGCTTCCTTCCATGACACCAGGGGTTACAAGCAGCTACTTTAAATGCTTCATTATTTCTCTCTTCTGAGAGAGATGATGAGACCAGAGTTGGAATTTATGCTCAGTAATGATCCATAACTGCTTAAAGAATTACCTGACCATCTTGGTCTCATTAGTTGTCTGCCAGCTACAGGGAATTCAAGTTGATGCTGAAACTCATATTTTAATAATGTTATCACATAACTTTGTACCAAATAGAATTAGCACCAGAGAATCAACTGATATTTAATCAAGAAAAGTTTTGAAAAGCAAATGGAGTGAAAACAGTGTAGGAAGTGATGATTTTAAAGCAAACTCCAACCAGTCCAAAGAACACTCAGTTGTGCGCTGAACAATTCCACCCCACTTTTATTGGAAGACCCACATCTGCCAAGCAACTGTTTTTTTGTCAGTCCCTGAAGACAGATTTCATTGTAGAATTTCTGCCAGTCACAAACCAGCTTTAACCACCTCATCTCCCAACAAACATGTGCTCTTACGGATAAGCTGCCCCATATCTGGCTGAAGGACACAATAGGTCTCTTCTGAATCAATCAAATTTGCCAGAACTTCAGTAATGGCAGAGTAGGTAAAGCTGTCTCATTGTACAATGCTGCATCAGACACAATTATTAAATCAACGTCAGTATTTTGGGTGCAAGGGAAAAATTCTTGTAACAGAGTGATATTACAGCATCAATGTTTCTTGCTTTGGAAATGTGTTGCTTTGCTGTTCATGTAGCAGCAGGAGACCATTCTACCAGAACAATGTGCTAATTCCATTGACATTTCTTGAACTCCGCCATCTGGTTTTGGATAACTGCAAGGCTGTTTCAAGTAAAAAAAGAAAAACAGGACATAATGGATGTTAGCAGGACCTCAGGAGAGGTTGCAAAAGAGAAAAAATCCCAGTGAATTTATAATGAGAGAAAAGTGAAGAGCATTGGTGTTTCTGTACTGAATCATTTCAGGATCTCAGCAATTAAACCTAGAGGTTCTCCAAACAATTAGCTGTGGAGTATCCCTTAACAACAGATGTTAAATCAGCCGATAGCCCCCTTGTGAATCTTCACCAGAACCTTGCTCAAGAGAAGCTGCAGGTCATCGATCCTGATGAAACCCAAATGGGTTTCTGTACTCTGGCTGTTCAGTTGAGTCACTGGTCTAAATTAATCATAATGATTACATCATCAATCCATGAAAAACAGAGAAGAAAATAACAGATTGGATCAAATATTAAAAAGCAAAATTACAATCTGTTCCAAATGCATTAAAAAAGTCCTAGCTTCAGTCCATGAACGACAAATTATTCTTGTAAAAACATTTTTCTGTACACATCTATGACATCCTTGATCCAAGATCTCAAAGCATTTTACAAACATTAATTAATTAATCCTTACCATAGCTTGGTGAGATAAGCATGTATCATTATCCCATTTTACAGATGGGGAAATAGAGGCATAAGCTTAAAGGCCACACAGTGAGCCAGTGGCAGAGCTGCAACTAAAACTCAGGTCTCCTGACTTCCAGTTCTACACTTCAGCCATTAAGTCAATGCTCTTTAATGAGAAGGAAAAGACATTAATGATTACAAAGATCCAACTTTACAGAGTATCCCAGCATCAAGTTGTGTCCAGTCTAAGTGAGTGGGATACCTCCACTTCCATTGCTGCTGCTTTGAAAGCCACCATGAATTTCTCACCATAAAAACTTCAGCCTTTGCAGAGGGGAGAAAGGCTGTTAAACAACTAGATGTGTTTGACAAAAGTCCAGATGCCATTTATCTAGGTATCACCCAGAGACAATACTGCTAAATGGAATTTCATTTCATGCTTCCCTTCTTGGGGTTTACCCCAGTGTCCCTGCAGTTGCCTCAGGGATCTCTCCATTGCCACCATATTTCTGGCCAAGGAGAACAGAATGTAAATGGCTTTGGAGTCCCAGAAAACTGTTCCTAAGTTTGCAGAGTTGCTATAACTTAGTGGCCTCTCTGCCAGGTGTAGAGAGCACTGACTTGGTACATCTTCCAGTTCCTGCTGACATTAGAAGCAGGATATGGGGTCAGGTAAATAAAACTTATTCTCCACTGGGGGTTACATATTGGAAAAAAAAATGCAGTGATGCTTTTCCAAGCTCTGCCCACCCAAGATGCCAAAAATGAGATGCCTCTCCCAGTACATTGACATGTTCCAAATAGGATGATACATGTTCTGTTGGGCTTGACATCTTTTCATTGGGGTTTGCATACACCCATGGGTTCTGCTGAATCTCTCAGGCTTAGCTCAGCCTCAGAGGCAGTGCTGGGCTCCTTGAGATTTGCTTTCCCATGGTGGAATGCAAATTCTTTGTTCGGCTCTGGT
The DNA here is from genome assembly GCF_016161935.1 of Mauremys reevesii. Lineage (NCBI taxonomy): Eukaryota > Metazoa > Chordata > Testudines > Geoemydidae > Mauremys > Mauremys reevesii. The sequence continues at coordinate 19,821,778 of NC_052640.1, read as the reverse complement.
AGGCTCTTTTTTGACTGAGGGGAAAAATAAATGGTGTAATCTCCTAAATGCCATCCATTGTGGCACCAGAAGGAGATGTCCCTCACAGTAGCTTGTTCAGATCTTTATAATATGATCACCCTGCTCCTTTCTTACATGCTTTGGACAACAGTGAAATAGTTAACATTATTGATATTCAAATTATCACTTGGCTTCTGAGTTATCACCTCATGGAGATGATTGGGGGCAGTTCACATCTCTCCCCGAGCTACTGTTTCAGGATCTATAAAAATCCAGGCATACACCACTCCATAAGTTACACTTATCATGTTTTGAAGGTTTTCTTCAAAACACCAAGAGACAGAAACTAACTACAAGAAAAACTTAGAGAGAGTCAGGATCACAAGATGGTAACTCAAGGAAAATACCACCTACACTTGTACCTCAACCCCAGGTTCTCCTGTATGGTGGCTCAGAATATTAACTGGCCACAGGGCTGACCCAGAATGTCCCTTTTTTGCCTTCTCAAAGCCTTTATTGCATTTAAGCTGCCCTCGATTACAGACAGGCATTATTCTTATTTCTCTCGCGAGCAGCTAGTAAATTGTCCTACAGCTCAATATTCACTTTTCAGAGTCTCCCACCTTACAACAGAAATCAGAGATGGAAAAGCCTTATTAGCTGAACCTCTAGTACATTATATTCTCCAGTACCTTTTCCAGTCAAGCAACGATGCTTTCATCAGTATCCTTGAGAGATTATTCCACCATGATCTCAATGTTGGGCAATTTTTCCTCATATTCACATTCAACCTTAAGTTCTCTTTACTTATCAAGTATTTTCTGGATAAGGTTACCCAATATTTATTTGCAGAATTCTAATTTGCATCCTGAATTAGAAGGTGCCCTTTGTTTGCATACCATCCCACATGTCTGACACAAAAAGGCAGCAACTTTGCCTATGGACACCTTTGTGTGGCTTTACAGATAGATAAAGGAGGAGGTGTGTAAAAATGTATCAAAAGAAATTTGACCCAACAAAGCGATGACAGTAACTTTAGGAAAGGGGGCCAGATAATGCAGAGTTACTGTTCTAGGCTTTAGTGTCCAATCACAAATAAAGACGTGAACTGGTAGCACCAAATGAGTCCTAGATGTTTACCCATATCTGAAAAATCAGTCGATGCATTTGGTATGATTGTCACTTTCTGCTCAGAAGAGGTTCAGTATAGGAAAAGAAGCAGCATGCAGGTCAGAATTAAGGTTCATCAAGCCGCTAGCAACCTAAGAGTGTAGTAGTAGGAACGTAGGTCATTACTAAAAGTGCATTGACAAAATTGAATAGTGGACCAAGACTGGAGAAATGGAAACCAGCAGCTGGGAAGCTGGCCGCTAGAGAAAGGAGTGAAGGTTTCCTACCATGAAGATGTTGGGTGGGGCTGAGAAAGGAGTCCTGAGTGTCGGAAGCATAAGCAGAACAATTTATCCATGTTGGAAAATCCCTCACGTACAGTGCCCCTTCCTCCCCATAATCCTTAAAATTTAGCCAGCTATCAGGTAGGAATTTACACATTTACTAAGAGTTAACTCACATAATCTCAGTAGCTTCCACTGCCAGCCTCTGACCACACTATAACTTCCTACTAATGAGTACTTCAAAGACTGAAGTGCTCCTATTAATGACAAGTTCATCAGATTATCACTCACCTTAACTTTGCTCTCATTGTCATAAGTCTTGAAGCCATCCTTGACCTCAAACTGTCACACAAAAAAATCAAACCCCTAACGGACATTGTTATATCAGCAAAAGTTTCTAGTGTAGACCTGGCCTTAGCTCTTAAGTGTCTATTTCCCTTTTGAAATGGGGTTAGGTGCTTTTGCAAATTTTACCCAAGGCTTCTGCATCCAATTTAAAACGACCTTCCTCTTAATGCTCCATGGACATGCCCCTTCTGATCTTCTAGGAGTTCATGTCCACCTGCAACTCCCCACAGAATCACTCACTCCACTTCTCTAATTTAAGCCCTGTTCTACACTGGTGGTGGTGGTGGTGGGGGATCGATCTAAGTTATGCAACTTCAGCTACATGAATAACATAGCTGAAGTCGACGTACTTAGATCGACTTACCATGGTGACTGCTGCCACTCCCCCGCTGACTCTGCCTGCGCCTCTCGCAGAGCTGGAGTACAGAAGTTGATGGGAGAGGGCTCGGGGGTTGATTTATCACGTCTAGACTACACGTGATAAATCAATCCCCACTGGATCGATCGCTGCCCGCCAATCCGGCAGGTAGTGTAGACATACTCTTACTTTCCTCTTGACCTATTGACTCTCTCATGTTGTGCTGGGGGAATGGGTGGTGTTCATTACCTTGTGCTGTTACCCTACTTGGATTTCTCTTCTTCCTATGAGTCACACGCACTCTCTCTCTCTCTAAGGCTTTGTCTATACAGGACTTTCGTTGGTAAAACTTCTGTCATTCAGGGGTGTGGGAAACCCCCTCCTCCCAACCGACAAAAGTTTTACCGACAAAAAGCTTCAGTGTGAACAGCGCATTGTCGGTGGGAGAGCTTTTGAGCTACACAACGCTTATCTCTCTCCCCAACAGAAGTTAGTCCAATAAAAGATATTACCTCACTCACCTTGTCTAATATCCTGTGACCAACATGGCTACAACAACACTGCATACATATAAAAATGGTTAGATTTTTTAATGAATCTAAAACCTCCTACAGAAGATGTATTGTTTGTTCCAGTTTACTCTGGTTGACTCTGAAGCAAAGACTCCCAGTATGCTGCCTATTTTGCTTATATACTATAGCAATTGTATCATACATGTGGACGTTCTTTTCAGTCACTTGTAACTTTGTCTGAAATCTTTCACTTGGACTGAATCTACATCAGTTAAATCATTTTCATTTTTGTTTATGGTCATTTTCACTTTCTTAGGGATGGTCTACACTTACAAACAATGGTTGACATAGCTATGACATAGAAAGTAGACTAGCGTATACTTGGCTGGATAACCGTACTCAGAGAGTAGTTATTAATGGTTCCCAATCCTGCTGGAAAGGTATAACAAGTGGGGTTCCGCAGGGGTCTGTTTTGGGACCGGCTCTGTTCAATATCTTCATCAACGACTTAGATGTTGGCATAGAAAGTACGCTTATTAAGTTTGCAGATGATACCAAACTGGGAGGGATTGCAACTGCTTTGGAGGACAAAATTATCTGGACAAATTGGAGAAATGGTCTGAGGTAAACCGGATGAAGTTTAATAAAGACAAATGCAAAGTGCTCCACTTAGGAAGGAACAATCAGTTTCACACATACAGAATGGGAAGAGACTGTCTAGGAAGGAGTACGGCAGAAAGGGATCTAGGGGTTATAATGGACCACAAGCTAAATATGAGTCAACAGTGTGATGCTGTTGCAAAAAAAGCAAACGAGATTCTGGGATGCATTAACAGGTGTGTTGTGAGCAAGACATGAGAAGTCATTCTTCCGCTCTACTCTGCGCTGGTTAGGCCTCAACTGTAGTACTGTGTCCAGTTCTGGACACTGCATTTCAAGAAAGATGTGGAGAAATTGGAGAGGGTCCAGAGAAGAGCAACAAGAATGATTAAAGGTCTTGAGAACATGATCTATGAAGGAAGGCTGAAAGAATTGGGTTTGTTTAGTTTGGAAAAGAGAAGACTGAGAGGGGACATGATAGCAGTTTTCAGGTATCTGAAAGGGTGTCATCAGGAGGAGGGAGAAAACTTGTTCACCTTAGCCTCTAATGATAGAACAAGAAGCAATGGGCTTAAACTGCAGCAAGGAAGATTTAGGTTGGACATTAGGAAAGTTCCTAACTGTCAGGGTAGTTAAACACTGGAATAAATTGCCTAGGGAGGTTGTGGAATCTCCATCTCTGGAGAAATTTAAGAGTAGGTTAGATAAATGTCTATCAGGGATGGTCTAGACAGTATTTGGTCCTGCCATGAGGGCAGGGGACTGGACTCGATGACCTCTCGAGGTCCCTTCCAGTCCTAGAGTCTATGAATCTATGGTCTCCGTGATGTGAAATATGCAAATCCCTCAGTTCCGTAGCTATACCGACCTAGTTGTGTAGAATGCTTCCATGCACCTAGCTGTTGCTTGGAGAAGTGAAGTTTCTACAGGGACAGAAAAAGTCCTTCTATCATTGTTGTCTGCATCTATCCTAGGGGGTTATGGCACCATAGCTATGGTGCAATAGCTATGCTGCTATAGTCCACGTAGCGTAGACATGGCTTTAGTGGTGGAATTCTTCCGGGGTTGCAAACATTGAAAGGTAATGTATATTTGTTCTAAAATATTTGTTTTCACTAGATTTTTTTTAAATTGGGGAAAGGTTTCTTAAGGTTTGTAAATAGTTTGATTTTACAAAATTTAAATTTGTGGCCAAATTTAAGTTGGCAATATCCCTTAATATGAACATTAAGCGTAATGAGGCAGAAATAGAGTTATTTAACTAGTGCAGAGATTGGCAACCTTTGGCGCAGCCCACCAGGGTAAGCCCCCTGTGTCTGCAGGTTTGGCCAATCACAGCTCCCACCGGCCGCGGGTCACTGCTCCAGGCCAATGGGGGCTGTGGGAAGTGGCGGCCAGCACATCCCTCGGCCCGAGACGCTTCCCACAGCCCCCATTGGCCTGGAGCAGCGAACTGTGGCCAGTGGGTGCCGCGATCAGCTGAACCTGTGGATGTGGCAGGTAAACAAACCAGCCCAGTCCGCCAGGGGGCTTACCCTGACAGGCCGTGTGCCAAAGGTTGCCGATCCCTGAACTAGTGTATACTTAAATTCTTAATATTAACACTGTATTAAGCTACTCTAGATTTCTACTAAGAGGGTTCCTGGTGCCATATACAAACATAGGTAAGGTAATTAGTGACATGAGTTGCTTCATTGAAGTCAATGGACTAGTCACATGGTTATGTACCTTGCTGGATAAGTGTCATATGCTATTTTTAATTTCTGCAATTTCTCTGGCATCCTTTGCACCTACTTTTTTGTTTCAAATTTCAGCTATATTTACCAGATAGCGTGAGGGCTGGTGCACTGTGCTGTCTTGTATGTGAACTGCAATCATTACTATGCTGACATATTCACAAACTCTACATTTTCATCCAAATAGATTTCTTTACGAGTTTCACTGAGATTGCAACAGGCATCTCAATTCTGGATTTATCATCCCATTAAATAGTACAAGTACAGTGGAGAAAAAGTATAAACACCTACTATTGACCCGTCTCTCTTACTTCAGCTATCAATTGCCTAAAAATAAGTCCAGTAATCTAGACATTGCCCAAACAGCCATTTTAATTATGTGCAGTTGTTAAAGGACCTTATGTCTGCTTCTTAACAGCTGCCAATACACATGTCCAAGGAGCTCAGCCTTAGAAGTCATTCACTGCCCTGCAGAGGGAGAGCTGCAGTGCTCAGACAGGGCTAAGCACCTGTTATCCACGTTGAATAGGGACATATTTGCAGCCAACAGGGAGGCAAGGGAAGATATCAAAGGATTAAATTGGGGCTCTGAGGCTGCAGTCTTCCTCTTCGGTAAAACTTCTTTGCTTTCTTACTTTTTACAGGCCTTCAAAAACAATGTATTACTAACACTCAGAAAAAACTGACAGCAAAGGTCAGGCAGGAGCATCCCATGGTTGGGAGAACTGTAGCTCAGCTCATACAGAGTGCTGACCTTAAAGACTCTCAGACTGAGCAGAAGCATGGAGCATCAATATGGAGAAAGACACCTGCTGGGCAAACGCTCTCTGCCAGTTTGGCTTCTATCAGAAGTTCCAAATAATTTCTCATCTTACATTTAAAATAGCCACTGCCTGATGGCACTGGTTAAGTGCCTGTGCTTCTAACCAAAGAGGTGGAATTTCAGGTGTTCAGCTTCCTACATTTGCAAAACAAGGACATTAATGGTATTTTGGGCTCAGCAGTGCAACAGAGAGCATGTGCAGTTCTTCTGGCATTGATCTTTTGAAATAACAAATCCTGAAGTTTGCAGTGTTGTTCTAGCCATATCGGTCCCAGGATATTACAGAGACAAGAAGAGAGAAATGAGACCTGAAGAAGAGCTCTGTCTAAGCTTTAACCTTGTCTCTCTCAGTCCAATAAAATATATGACCTCGATTCTGAAGTTGTCATTTTGTTCATGAAAGCTTGACTGAAAACTCTCCTTTCATCAGTTCTGCTTTGCTGCGAGACAACACATCAGAACCTTTATGCTCTCAGCAGAGCTAATTTGCTTATTGGGACGTGGAAGGAGTTTCCAGCACTGCCATCTATTGGGGAACTCATAGCAGTATTGTTGTTTCACTGAACCTGAACTGAAGAGTTGAAAGAGTCTAAAGCAGGGGTGTGCCAAGTCTTCATTTATTCACTCTAATTTAAGATTTCGCGTGCCAGTAATACATTTTAACGTTTTTAGAAGGTCTCTCTATATAAGTCTATAATATATAACTAAACTATTGTTGTATGTAAAGTAAATAAGGTTTTAAAAATGTTTAAGAAGCTTCACTTAAAATTAAATTAAAATGCAGATCTTATCAGTTTAGTGTGATCCTTGCCCTTGCTTTTCCTTGCTGAGTTTTCCAATGTCTGGCACATACTTGGATACTTTAAGCTGCACACGGACTTCTGTGTGGTCAGTTGTTAACTGGCTCGGAGAGGGACAGAGGACAGATTTCATGCGTGAAAATGCCTGCTCACACAGGTATGTGGATCCAAATGCTGAAAGCATTGCAAACACAATTTTCTTCAAAACAGTTAAATTTCGCTGGCAGGGACGTCCAGCAGGTCAGAATAGAGGCCCCATGATCTCTCTCAGTAGCTTCAAGTGCGCTCCACAGATCTCCAAACTTTGATGCCCACAATTTTGAGCTTTATAATTGAATGACCTGCATTTCGAAATCTTCAACACCCACCCACTGAAATACAGACAAATCCAAGTCGCTTTCGTTGAACTTTTCAGGTTTAATTAGAAAAGAAAGCATTGGGCCAAATTGCTGGAAATCTTGAAATCTGTCAGAAAATTCTGATTCCAGTTCTTGCATGTACATTCTAATCGCAATGTCAAACGCGGTATGCTGTTCCACATGGTGTGATAGTGATGTAAGCAGCCAATCAGGACTTAAAAATATCCCAGCACAGTGGCGCTGGAACAATTTTTAAGGTGAGGGTGTTGAGCTGCGCCCCCTCTTGCCCCAGTCTGCACCCCTCACTGCCCCAGGCTGGGGCCAGTGGGCCACAGCTGGGGGCAGCTGCAGAGCCCTGGGCCAGCAGCCAGGACTCCAGGCCGGCAGCAGAGCCCACTGGAGCGGTGGCCGGGACCCGGGGCCAGCAGCAGGCTGAAGGGGGCTGGCGGACGGAACGCCAGCTGGCAGTGGACTGGCAGCCAGTACCCAGGCCAGCAGCGGAGCCCCCCAGACTGGTGGGTGGGACCCGGGGCCGGCAGTGGGCTGAGCGGGGCTGGCGGATGGAACCCCAGCTGGTGGCCAGGACCCAGGCAGTGTGAGTGCCACTGAAAATCAGCTCGCGTGCCATAGGTTGTCTACCCCTGGTTTAAAGCTTAACACTGCACGTTTACATTGTAAACTGTGTAACTTTCACTATGAATGTCTAGATCTTCACATATTTTAAACTCTCTCAAGTCTAAGTTAATGGAAATCTCCAGTCTACTATCTAGAAGACAACCCAAACTGATGATTGCCAGACTTCTTGGGGGGGGGGGGGGGGATAAAGTTAAAACATCCAAAGTACAAAAATATTAGTTAAAAGTTGGCTCAGTTAAGAATATTAACAAAGTTTGAGAAAGCACCCTGAGCCCTCTCCTTCATGAGGAAAACAAGATCATTAATATAATCTTATTTCAGAAGTTACTCTTTATATATACCCGTGCATTTAGCAAGGAAAATAACATGTGGCAACATAACTTTTAAGGAGTATAAAATGTGGGGTATGCAGCTGTGTGACATTACAGGGAGCCAGAGGGTGGTTTTAAATAGAAGCAGCACTTTTTTGTTCATAAAACATTCCATACTAATGGTTTATATGTAATATAGTACTAAAGCAAGTATGATGTGGCAGCATATACACAGAGTATTTGAAAATAAGCCTTGCCCCATTTTTATAACCGTTCCATGTGAGCAGACTCCTGTGCCAGCTCTTCTCACTCAACTCAAAGGGGTTGAAAGTGGGTTCAGGGATCTGCCTATGCAGACCAGATTGCAGGATTGGTGCACAGTTAACAAATTAAGGGTCTGAGTTTTTATTTCTGAGGCAGGCAAAATTCCTGTTGGTTTAGAGGGGACTTCTGCCTGTCAAAGATTATGGAATCAGACCCTTATTGTCCTGATTCTCAAAGGGTGTTGAGCACCAGTAAATCTCAGTGAAGTCCATTATTATTATTTCTATTCTAGTAGCTCTTAGAGTCCCAAATGGGAAATTAGGTTATTTTGTGCAAAGCACTGTACGCACACAACAGCAGCTAGAGGTGATCAGTATCTGAAAATCTGATCTTGATTTTCAAAAACTGTTTCACCTGAGTTTGGCAGGTTCTTACTATACTTGCATATTTGGTACCTAGTTTTATGTGCAACAAACATGTACTTATATATTTACATAGTACTTAGTATGTTCAAAACATACAATTGACTTAAAAATTGAACAGTGAGGTTTTTTTACCTACTGTTGTGGCAAGCCTGAAATTCCTGTATCTGAGGACTTGTCTAGATGGCTAGTTAGTGCATGGCAAGCAGAGGTGTGAACATACAGCACATTAGCCTACTGTGCACTAACCGGCCATAGGGACCCTGCTACGGCACACTGAAAGTTCCTTAATGCAGGAAGTACATCAAAGCATACTCCAGTTTAGAATATGGTAACAGGATCCACACTGGTAGTTAATGCGCTGCATGCTAGCGCTCTGTATAGTCACACCCAGGTTTGCCATGCACTAACTAGCCATACAGACAAGCAAAAAGATTAGAAATATTTCTGTGTTATTTTGTGCATTTGACAGCACTTTGCGTACAGTCCGTTTCACTGGTTCCCCTGTTGACTGGGTGGGACCATCAAACAACAAGTGAGAGAAAAATGTTTTTAAAAAAATGGACTGTGAAGTAAAAATTGGCAGGGGGACTCAGTGGCTAATTTTGTACCAGAAACTACTTTCTACTTTATGTTTTTCAAATATATTGACAAGATTTCAAATAGGTAGTATCCCTCAGCCAGCTTACTTATAGACACGTTGGGAAGTGTTCCCCCCAATGGGACTGTATAATTGAGGGCTTTCATACTAAGCCATGTATCCAATCATCTAATTGCACAAATAAATCCTAAAGGTAGGCAAAAATGAATGTTATTCTTCCCACTGGAGGAAGAGACAGGAACTTATGGGCCTTTTATTTTTCTGATTACTGCAGACGATGCCATGCCAGAGCTATTTCTCACTATCTTAATTCATGTGCATTACTGTAAGATGACTATAGTACCTGATTTTAGCTCCTAGCAGCCTGTTTAGTTATTCCTTCTTATGCACTGGACACAGCTGTACAACCTTTTCCAGCTCAAAACCTTACTGCAAATTTCATTCTTGTGCTGCTCTCAGACTCATGTTTTTGTCCCTAATTAGAATTTGGTTTTATACAATGTCTTTAACAAGGTATCTCAAAGCACTTTACAAAGCAATGAGGATAAATACCAGGGGCCAAATTCTGCTCTCAGTTACACCGCTGGAAGTCCTGAGTAACTGCAATTAACTAAATGAAGTCACTCAGGATTTACACTGATGTAACTGAAAGCACAATTTGACCCGTTTAATGTAGGGATGTTAGTTAACACACCAGGACTTTCACCCCTTTCCAAAATAAGCTGTATACACACTTATCAGAAGTTCTTTTAAAAGAAAAAAAATGCTTAACTTGAATAAAAAAAATACATCCAAGGGGCCAAAGGTCAAATCACAGAATAATTCTGTTTTCAGGCAAAACAGAACTGCAAACAACCTTAGTAGCAATAATGCATCATTTTTGTTTGTTTCCAAGAACTTTAAGCAATAGGAATACAACTTAAATCCTGGGGGATTTGCTGAGAATTAATTTATCCTTTCAACTGTTAGATTTAACTATAATTCTGTGCAAAGGATACTTCTAACAAGATTTTTTAAGGTTCTGCAGAAACAGATTGGGCAAGGGGGAATATGGATACCTTAGCTTAAGATCGTTTGAACTTTGAAGGGCTCAAATGAAGACTCTGGTTATCCAGGGACATAAAGATTTAAAAAAATATATATATTTTTTTTAAATTTAAACAGTTTTTTTTAAAAGAAAAAAACCATTAAAATTAAATTTGAAATTGACAACTTCTATTAAGGCCTAAACTTACTATAAAATATTAAAATAATTTAAATGAAGCAGTACATGTTTGCTGCCATGTTTTAAAGAAAGTCAAATCAGTGACTGGTAGATGTCACTGGCTAAGCTCCTGGAAGCAGAGTTTGTTAAAGTGCTAACCCAGTTTTTGACATCAGTAGCCTCTTCTGCAGGTGCAGAGAGAATAATATCTTCACTTCAGTTTACTCAACTAGTTCAGCTGAAAGACTAGCTCATTCAAAAGTCAAGAAACCAACTGAGAATTGAAAAAACAGGAAAGCTTGTTTTCCTTTTCCAATCTATGAATCAAAATTGTCTGAGAATGAGATCTATTAGTTCTAAACTCTTAAAGGACTTTGTGACCCAAAACAATCAGCTCAATTACTAACTACAAATAATACTTCCTTTGTTTAGTAAAACAGTTAATGTTAAATGCAAAACATGCTTTGATAAACTTTTTTTCTTATGTAACCATCCTACTTAAGGTAGTTTTTTCAATTAAAAATGCTGTTTTTGTGCATTTTTAGATGGAAATTCAAATTCAATTAAACAGAACTTCACAAAAATCACAAGACAAAATTAATCTAGTAAATAAGAAATGCATCATTCACTGTTAACATAATAAAAATGTAAAAAATTAAGAATCTAAATAAATGTAAATTAAGTTTTATAACTGCTTGAATAAATGTCTACATAGTACAGCAGAACCTCAGAGTTTAGAACTCCAGAGTTACAAATTGACCAGTCAACCGCACATGTCATTTGGAACCAGAAGTACACAGTCAGCAGCAGAGATTAAAAAAAAACAAAAACAAACAAAAAAACCCACGCAAAGACAGTACAGGACTGTGTTAAATGTAAACTACTACAAAAAATAAAGGGAAAGCAGCAGTTTTCTTCTGCATAGTAAAGTTTTGAAGGAGTATTAAGTCAATGTTCAGTTGTAAACTTTTGAAAGAACAACCACAATGTATTGTTCAGGGTTATGAACATTTCAGAGTTATGAACAACTTCCATTCCCTAGGTGTTCATAACTCTGACATTCTACTATATATCCTTCAGGTTAGCAAAAAGAAGCATCAAATTTAGTGTAAAGACTGTTTAGTTGCAAATCCATGTTTTAATGAAAATTAACCTCTCTTTAGGAAAATAACTACAGTACAAATGCCAAACACGATTAAAATAAATTATTTACATCAAGGTTTCCTGCTTGTTGATTTATATCATGATTAAAATTGGGGATTTAAATCACTTTGATTTAAAACCAATCTACCCTGTAGTCATCTATTTTGATTTTAGCTTTTATTCTGCAATATGGCACCCTCTAGGGGTAAAAAAAAGAGAGAGTGTTACTTTAAGATGACTATCAAGGTCAGCAGGCTAACAATTTTACTTTTTTAAAAATCCTAATAGGACTAAACGTCCTTTCTACATTTCATATAACTTAGCATATAAAGAGAAATTTAGTCAATTAGGATACCTTTGGAGTCTGCTAATTAAACTTTCTAAACTCATTCCCTGCCTTCACCAACGTGCCAGTTGGGCCGTGACATCATCACTCAGCATTCTGGGTATATATGTAGCAGACAGTTGGAAGCAGAAAGGCAAACTCAGTTGTTGAGAGTAGTCTGCCAGGATAGTTACAGATATGCAAAGACAGCAGCAGGGTGGGTAGTAAATGGACAACAATGGTGAAAAGGAACAAAAAGGGAGGTAGAGGGTGAAAGAAACAACTCCTCCAGACTTCCCCCCAAAATGCTTGTGCACTGAACAGGACCCAACATTTCACTCTCCACAGTTTGGAACTAAACATCAATCAAAATAGAGGGAAGAGGGAATCTGGCAACAACTACAGACCAGTGTTTTTCCCAGGAATTGAAATTAGGGAGGAAGTTGTTTAAATATACAGAGAGGGTGATGGCTGACAAACGGTGAGACTGTTAGGGCGAAGGTAGGCTATATGGCATGATAGTAAAAACTAAAAATTGTTTCATGACCATTAGATTTAACTCATGTTTTAAAATCATCACACAAATTAAAGTTGGCTACTTAAGCCTACTATGAAGCACTATATCTACATCCTTTTTGGTTTCTTGTTGTAATTTTGCACAACTCTATTAATGAACTTCTTGAATGCAGGGGTTTCATCTTTGGTGGCTTCTTGTGTGTTCGGTACTGCCAGTCCTTCATGATATGCTCATGATCAGGCAGAAGGTGACTCCTTTCAGAACACAAAATTCTATTCAATGAGGAAAAAGAATGCTCAACTGTAGCTGTTGTGACTGGGAGTAGCAAGAGATGGATTCCTATGTCTTTCATCCCAGGAAATATAGCACAAAGATTGGGTCGAACCTCTAGTGATGATAAAGAAGTTGTTGAAGTCAAATATTCATTTGTTCATCTCACGATATTTCGCTCTGTGGTCAAATTCTCTATTCTGTCCTGAACACATGGCAGCCCCATTGCTGGTCATGCTTCACTCCACACAACTGTTGGTGTGTACAGGCATTTGTGAAAGCTACATAGAGGTTGAGTAGAATCCGGAAGTTGCTATTGTAAATTTGTAAGGATCACATCTGTGTACCTTTTCAGATGGCTTAACAAACACTTCTTGTCCTCTTCACTTAAGGAGTCAATATACGTGCCCTAATTAGTCAACTTCTGAACTGAAGTCTTTGCTTCTTCCAGTAGGTTTTCAACGTATCTCTCTCTGATCTAAGTGTAGCTTCTATTGCTGTACAAAGGTCTACTACGGTTGTAGCAGATGCCTAGATAGCATTGTTTAATGACCAAAGTGGTTACAACAGTAGACTTATAAGAGAGAGAATGGCAATAGTCTTCTCTTAACTTAGTACCAAAAGTAGACCACCAGCCTCACTACTTAGATCTGGCCCATCTCGGTGGATGCTTTCCAAAGCCAATAATAATAGTTGCAGTAATTTTAAGACAACAGCCAAGGGTCGCTTATGAGAAAGCCAGCAGGTTTTCCCAGGTTGGACTCATTTGAACTTCAGTCCCAGGGTGTCTTCTATTTTTTCCAAGATGTTCAGTCCTTTTGGACTCTTGCTGAAAAATAGAATATAACGAAGACATTAAATTTATGGCTTTTTAAATGTCTTTTGAAGATTCTGCACCTCATACTAGTGCTAGTTGAAGTAAACAACCTCTGTAGTAGGCACAGGAGAGATTAGGATTACACTTTTCTCTGAGTAAAGCTTGTACTCCACTATGTCTTCTAAAGAAGTTTGCAACTCCATCAAATGCACAGGCAGCCATCTCTTTTGGGTTCAATTTACAAGCATTTAACTCTTCTAAGATGTTGGTTGTCAGATGCAGCCAATGTGTCTTCTATAATCTGAACATGTAGAAATGCATCTACTGGCCTACCACTGACATCAAGATAACATATGCAATGACTTAATACTTGACAACCATTTGCATCAGTGCATTCATCAGCCATGTATGCACATTTTCTGAATGTGGTGAGAGAATTCTTCATTTTTCCAACTGCTGAGTCTTTCACCGTTCCACTGCATGCTTCTAACCAGTCAACTGAGCTTCTTGCAAAACGATAGTGAGCATTTGTCAGTCTTGATCAACTTCAGGATTAACAAGTGACCATGCACTTAACATTGGCCTCCAGTTTGTAGTGTGTGGTCCCTCTTGCTTAAATAGAAAGTATGAAGCGACAGCCATGTTTGTTCTCAAACTGTGTTGTGTCTCCAGCATTCTTAACAGCCTCATTAAGTACGTCTAAAATTGGCTTTAACAGTGACTGGCTTATAAGGATTTCTGCATGTCAATGCAGTCCAAAGTAGGGTGACCAGCCAGCAAATGTGAAAAATTGGGACAGGGGGTGGGGGTAATAGGAGCCTATATAAGAAAAAGACCTAAAAATTGGGACTGTCTCTATAAAATCTGGACATCTGGTCACCCTAGTCCAAAGGCTTGGTGTTTTGCAGCCTTTTCATATAGGTTGTCAGCATTGGTTTGCTGATCAGTCTGGCAAACCAAGCTCCTCCACTTTTACTATATAAATCCATGGTACCCCCACATCTTGAATAGTGCATGCATTTTTAGTCACCCCAACTAAAAAAGATGTATTGGAGTAGGAAAAAGTATAGAAAATGGGAACTAAAATCATTATGGGTATGGAACAGCTTTCATATGAGGAGAGATTAAGACTGGGACTTATCGGTTTGGAAAAGAGACGACTAAGAGGAGATATGATAGAGGTCTATAAAATCATGACTGATATGGAGAAAGTGAATAAGGAAGTGTTATTTACTCCTTCTTATAACACAAGAACTAGGGGGTCACCCAGTGAAATTAATAGACATAAGGTTTAAAACAAACAGAAGGAAGTACTTCTTCATACAACACACAGTCAACCTGTGGAACTTTTTGCCAGAGGATGTTGTGAAGGCCAAAACTATAACAGGGTTAAAAAAAGAACTAGATAAGTTCATGGATGATAGGTCCATCAATGGCTATTAGCAGGACGGGCAGGGATGCAACACCACGCACTGAGTGTTCCTAGCCTCTGTTCGCCAGAAGCTGGGAGTGGATGACAGGGGACAGCTCACTTGACAATTGCTCTTTTCTGTTCATTCCCTTTGAAGCATCTGGCATTGGCCACTGTCAGAAGACAGGATATTGGGCTATATGGACTATTGGTTTGACTCAGTATGGCCATTCTTATGTTCTTATGTAAAAAGTAATTATAATAAAAAGGTTTAGTACAGAAACTCCCTAAGATAACGACCTCTCGAGATAGCGATTATGTGCAAATAATGCATTTAAAAAATCTTGCCCTACTAGGACATGTATATTTATATAAATTTCCCAGTCACAAATCTAGCATTCTGGAGCAAAGTCAACTAAAACATAGTCCAACAAACAAATGTTCCTTTGACGTACCCCCTCCCTTCTCCCTCCACCGCCTCCCACTCATAGTAGTTGTCCTTGGTCAATGGAGACCCAGAGTTCAGAGGTGATTTCGCACGAGTTCACCTCCCACCCTGGGGGAGGGGGAGGGAGAAGGCACCTTACTCATTGCTCCATCCACTGTTTTTCATGCCACTGTTCATCATGCCATGGCCACTTGCTCTGGCCACTGTTCACTTCATCTCTCCGTCACCAATGGCCCTGCTCCATCACCTTCTGGTGCCAGCTGCCACTGTGACCTCTCGAAGCTCTTGAGGTTCCACCAGCTCTCCGTTATTTCAGCTCTCAGTGGGGGAACCGTACTGCTAGAGGAGGCTGGACTGTCTCCTTCACACAAACACTGTCCTGCAGCAGATCTAAGCACTTAGACCTGATTATCAGTGATTTCAGCTCTAGTGGTCACTTAAACCAAAAAACTCTCAGTTGAGCCTTATCAGCTCTGTCTTTAAACAGGAGGGGGAAGGTCAAATAGTGCCTGTGACTTAGGCAGAGCCCACACCACCAAGCAAAACAGCTGTCCCCACCCTCTCTCTCCCCCCACTGGGATCTGCCATCGAAAACCCTTGCTTAGTGAGTGCAGTTCAGTTGAGGGTGACCAGTGCTTAATTTGTAATGAAAGAAGCGCTGGGGCTGAAGCAAGTTTTTTACTTTCATAACTGATGTGGCAAGCCCAGTGGTCCCGGGGCTATGAACTACCAAGCCCAGATATGCCAGGGCTCAGACTTGGCAAAAATTAAGCACTGAGGGTGACCCCCTCAATCAGGATAGGCTATGTACCACTCTGCTGCCCGTTACTCACACAATAAGGATAACATTTCATTACCCCCGCATTCAATACTAAAGTGATTTGTCACCCAACACCAGCCAAAATCGATCACTTGGGTAACACAGCTCTGTCTGCTGGATACCTAGGCAGAGTAGATGTTTCCATGTAAATACAGTCTGGTCCTGAACACCTGGCTCATCACTAGTTGTCAAGGAGAACTCATTCAGACCTTGCTTACTAATCAAAACGAATGCATTGACACTGTCAGAAAAAACAACAGCTGTGTGAGGAAGCTAGTCTTTGTTCATACTTCTCAAACCTATTATGTTTTTCCACCAGGTACAAGTATTTTATCACATACCGTATACAGTATGCTTTTAAAGTGTGTATTAATGTTTCAATTTGAATTCAAATTTCCACCCGACTAAATTGGCAACACAGCTTGATGCAACTAGTTGACTGGTAGGGAAGTGTTGGGGAAATTTCGGGGAAGAGGGGGCTGTAGGGAAATCCCTGCTGCAGACCCCTCTCTTCTTGTCTAAAGCCCTTATCTTCTCTAAGGCTAGGCCTACATTACAATGTTAAGTTGACACAGCTATGTCACACAGGAGTTGTGAAAAATCCATACCTCAGCGACAAAGTGAAGTCGACCTAACCCCTAGAATTCTTCTGTCCACCTAGCTACTGCCATTCAGGGAGGTGGATTAACCACAATAATGGGAGAACTCCTCCTGTCACTGTAGTGAGTGTCTACACTGAAGTGCTACAGAGGCTGTAGGTAGGCCTACAGAATTCTTCCATCAACCTAATGTTGTCTACTTCATGGGTTAGGTTGTCTGAACTACAATGCTCAAAGGTGTGGATTTTTCACACCCCTGAGGAACGTAGCTAGGTTGACTTTTTAGTGTAGCCCTGGCCTTAGAGGATGTTTACACTACAAGCACTACAGCTGTAGTGATGCAGCTATGATGTGTAGCGTAGACACTTGTTGCAGCAATTTTTCACACCCCTGAGCAACATAGCTAGATCAATTTAAGAGTTAGGTGTGGACTAGGCCTTAAGGTGTATGACGATCACCTACAGGACTAAGTAGGTGTATAGCTCTGCTATGAGTACAGCCTTGCACAAATTGCCCAGGTGCATTAATAGGCTTTTCACCTTCCCCAGAATTGTCATCACCACTGCCAAAGGCAGCACACTGGACTTGACAGCTGACTGATCTGATCAAACACAGTGAATCCTATGTTCTATTCTCACCTGGCACCTCTTTGCTTCCACTGAGTCCAACCTGACCAAATTCAGATTCCTTACTGTAGCTACCACTTCTGCTGACAGACCTTCCTCATCCTTTCCTGGTCCCTTCCCTTGACAAGTCCCTTATTAAGTCTCGTTTCCTTTGGCTGCAAGAGACACATTTATGTCATTATCCATAGGACAGACTCTCACTCTGCATTGAAAACATCTGAACATAATAATACTTGATGTGACTAATACAGACTTTTGCAGTATTACCTGATCCCACATTTTAACTTGAATAAAGTTTATTCACTTTTATTATTATTATTATATTTATTATTATATTTTTGAGTGGAAGAACACCACTAAGGAAACCAGTGCTTATCATGCAAGTCTCAGTATGGCACAGGTCCGACCTGAGAGATCAGAATTTTTGCTGGTCTTGGATTATAAACTCTTTGGGCCAGGCACCGAGCCTGCACTCCACCCAACAGGATCCCAAATATGGATTGGTGTCTCTAAGCACTACCATATTAATATTAAATTTTAATAATAATAGGTTAGTTATCTTTGCTGGTACAAAGAAACATACACTATGAGGGTGCAGGAACACTAGAAATCCTCAGAAATACTTCTAAACCTCAGACTCAAAATAGTAATTTTCCCCCTTTGCTCTGAGATGCTAAACGTATGTGATTATACAAGAGGTCTGTGTTCTTTTTTTGTTCTGTTTTTAGATCAAAATACCCCTAAATTTGACACTATCTATATCTGAGTGAAGTGAAACAATTGTGGATTTGCTCTTTGAAGAAATTACTGAGAGAATAACCAGGACAAAAAAACCCTCTTTCATTAGGGATCCTCCTTGTTTTGGAAGATGCTTGTGCACTGAAATTTGAATATGCTGGTTTGACCTCCTTTGGCTGGTCACTTAGTGTACAACTGCTATGAATGTAACAAAGGCTAGCACAGAAGATCCAAGGAGACATGGGGAGCAGCTGCAAAGAAAGCTGTTTCTACTTTGTTCATTCAGTGTTATGTATGGAGAATCATCTCCTGCTACATAGAAATAATGCATTTTGTCTGAAGTTTTGGAATCTTCTGCTAGCACCAGCCATTTTGCTGAAAAAGGAACACAGGACATCAATAATATGTTTTACCAGGTAAACAAAATTTCATGTTTAAATGTTAAAGTTCTTCCTATTGTTAAAGCAGGGAGGATGATGTAACAGTCCATTTTCTAATACAGTAGTGTTTTTAAATGACAAGAAGAGCTTCTTACTCCATGTGTCAAGTATCAGAGGGGTAGCCGTGTTAGTCTGGATCTGTAAAAAGCAACAAAGAGTCCTGTGGCACCTTATAGACTAACAGACGTATTGGAGCATAAGCTTTTGTGGGTGAATGCCCACTTCGTCAGACTTACTCCATGTGCTGAGTTTAAAGAACATTTTTCCTTTAAACTCACATTTGGCATCAGAGCTTCCTCCCTACGTTCCTTTACAATAAAGGGGGCTCTCATCAGCCTTTTTTTTCCCTTTTCTTTTTTTGATAGTTGTTATTTATCTGGCACAATCTTATGAAGAAACCTGGGAACCTTTCCACAGATGTCAGAGGTGATGGTGGTCCAGCAGTTCCCCTAAAAAATGTATCATCACAGGAGGTAGATAAGTGAAGTTGCGCTACATGCCTACACTTGATATGCAAGTCTGAAGCTGGCAGTGATGTTAGCTTGATAATTGTGTCTTATCTACACTGGGGATTTCAAGTCACCGTAAAATATGATTTGCACCACCACAGCTTACCTCTGCTTGAAACTGAGGTAAACTACACCGAAGTAAGACTAATATCAGTTTTACCTGTCACGTTTAGGGTTTTACATTGGTGCAGCTACTCCAGTGGCTATAACTGGAACAAATCCCACTTTATTGGACTTTACTGACCAGCCTCTCAAAAAAGGCGATAATGAGTGCAAGTTACACTCTCTTGGTTTTTAAAAGAGTCGGGGTTCACTGTATGGTCCCTTCAAGCATGTCACACAAAATGCATCCTTACTGGCATCTTTTGCCTCAGAACAAGCTTCAGTGAGTTGAATGGTGACTGAATAATCACCACTTACAGAGACATGGTTTGGGGGATGAGGAAGGTATGTGGTTCCTTTGGCTGAAGTCAGCAGAAATACAATTATAAAAGATGGCATGAGTCTTACCAGCAGAGTATGTAGCCAGTAGCTGAAGACCGGTGCTTGGAGGAGGTAGTACATGTACCAAATCAGTATGAACCACCTTCATATGTATGAAGAAGAAAGTCCTCAAGTCACTTGAGGGTAATGGGAATTAAGCATCACAGATAAAAGGAAGGGAGAGAAGCAACTGAGCTTTCAATCCAGGCCAAATGCACAGATTACACAGTACTGTAGGCAAAAACAGAACACTGTGTTTCAAACTGACCTACAATGTTCACCTTGCTTTGCTACCAGAAAGTGGCAATCTCTAGCCTTGTTACACCCTTTCATGAGCACAAAAAAGAACACATCTCATAAAAAAGGAGGTGGGGTTGGAGTGAAAGAAAGACCCAGACATTTTAGAAAATGTTGGAAAAATATGGAATATATCAGAAAAATTTCTAGCACCTTGGAATCCTCAGGAGAAATAAAGGTAAATATAATACTTTGCACGTACAAACTTAATTCTTTAAATACAAGATATGTTTTTGATTTATGCAGACAAAAATCATAGCAGCCTAGGAATTAAATGTTTTTAAAACAAAATACCCAGATTAATTTTACTGAAAAATCGCAGTACATATTGTATAAGGAATACAATGAAAATAGGCTGTCAAAAATCCAATCAAATCCTCAGTCTTGGTATAGTATCACCAAACTCATGCTATATACATGGAGCCAAGAATTCAGAT
The DNA here is from genome assembly GCF_016161935.1 of Mauremys reevesii. Classification (NCBI taxonomy): domain Eukaryota; kingdom Metazoa; phylum Chordata; order Testudines; family Geoemydidae; genus Mauremys; species Mauremys reevesii. The sequence continues at coordinate 19,801,530 of NC_052640.1, read as the reverse complement.
GATCTTAAACTTAACCATTCATCTGAGAGTATATATTGGCCAAAGACCTACATGGTGAAGTCCATTTGTTTGAATGAACATTGCATAGAATTATATGATCCATCGACGTTTGGCCCTGAGGTCCATACTGTTCACTGTCTTCTATTTCTTGCGATGGACTGTACCACTCCTGTTGGGTGACCTCATGTTACGTAGAAACAGACACAACACGAGATGTTAAAAAACCCACAGACAACAACCCAGTTAGTTAACGTCTACAAAACATAGTGTGCTATGCATTCGGTTTATAAAAACGAAGGCCAGATTAATGAACAAGACAGCACTGGATACTTTCCTCACTGAAAACGAATACATCTGTATTGCTTGTTCACTGATCCTGACAAGTATTCTCTCTCTCTCTCTCTCTGATTCATGTAGATAATTTTGTAATTTCTGTTAACTAGCCCTAGTTTCATCAGAATTTGTTGATGTCCTGATTGGTGGACTTGTCTGTCAGTTTCCCAGTCATACTCTATTCAAACTAAACTCTGTGGTGGTAGTTAAAGTTTAGAACGATGGGTCTGAAATGGAAAATTTTGGACCTGAACACTTCTAAAGTTTGTAAATATTTGCATTTCTGTTTTGACCTGGGCTCATATCTGTTAAGGATTCATGTATAGAAACAAGTTCTTCCTCCTAATGAGAAAAAGTGATTGCTATGATAGTGTATGAATTTCAGTTTTGTATAGTTAAATACTCTTTCAATATGTCATCACTGGGCTATGTTCTCTTCCCTTATGTTATCCAAAGAGTGGACTGTAAGCTCTGAGGAAGGGACTGTCCTTTTGTTCTGTGTTTGTACAATGTCCAGTGCAATGGAGTCCTGGTCCATGAATAGGGCTCTCGGGCGTTAAAATAATACAAATAATAATACCCCAGATATGTCATGAAAAAAATGTAGAATGGATTTTGTTGCAGGGCTCCCTGTGGCTGCATGTTTGGCAACACTGCCTGAACTGGCCTTGGCCAGTTCTTGAGGAGATGGAGATGTGAGACCAAGTGTATTTAGATGGATTTGTGGCCAGTCTTTACAAAATAATAGATTTTTTCCCCCTTGCATCCCTCCTCTTACCACAAAGGGCACCTTTTCCAGAATCATGGTAGGATGAACAGACATCCTGCTCTTTCCAACCAGCAGTTAAGAGAGGCAACCATGAGTACATTTTTACTTTATTAGAAAAAATGTTTATACAAAGCTCCGCACGGCACAAAAAACACCTCCCCCCAAACACAAAGAGCAATCTAACATGGCAAGCTGTATGCATATTATATATGTGGCATGCATATATATATATATATATATATATATATATATATATATATATATATATATATATGCATGGTTTGCATTCATTATTTTACAAAGTTAACATTCAGTAGAAAAAGATGCTGTTTGTTACCATTATTTTCCCATATAAATAACTGTGAGCAATCCCTCTTCAGATAGATAAAAAACACCTTTTCGTGTCATTCTGTAAAAAACAGACTGAAATGGTATTGAAATCTATAACATTCCCCAATACCACCATAAAAATATCATCTAGCCCCTGGCCCAAAATGCTTGTCCAAGGCCATTAGAAGAGAAGGGACCATAAGACAATGCTGGAACATGTGTCTTCAGTCCAGTTCTTTGAGCCAACATTCAGGTAAATAATCTTTTATTGGACTTAACACGTAAGAGTGAAATGAGCACAAGTTGGGAGGGACAAAACTTCTGCCCACATTGGAAACCCAACTTCCTGGTAATCTGTCATCCAGCCAATTTCTGACATGTCCTGTGGCTGTGCCAAGAAGCCAAACACTCACCAATTCTCTCCAGAAGGCATGGGAAATCAGTAATGCCAGGACAAACCTTTGCTGGCTTGCCAACATCTTCCCTCCACTCCACTCAGCTTTGCTGGAAACACAGAGCAGGAGGCTGGGCTGCTAAATTATCTGGAGAAAAAGTCAACTAGGGAGAAATGCTAAAAGACAGCTAACGGGAAGCTTTAAAGAAAAAGCCACTGGAATGGCTCCCAAGGATCTGGTTTGGAGAAGCAAGAGCAAGTAGAAAGAAATGCCTGCAGCTCACAAGACTGGCTTTACTGGAGTTTAAAGGGTGGTGTTTTGGTCCAGATGAATTAACTGGCTGGTGACCAATCATTCTTTCTGTCAAGCACCAGGATGGGTAGAATGGAGAAGTTTTTGAAGGCAATACAGAGGCAGTGATGGTGGTGAAAATAATGGAGGTGAATGACACAATGCTGATGAAGATTAATTGGAGGATAATGCCAACAAAGAGCCAGATGTGCTGCCTGGCAGTGATGCTGACAACAAGAAGAATGGTTATATGGTTGGTGTTGTTGGTGATGACCACTGCAATCTATTCATATGTCCATGTAGTCGTCATCTTCATCAGTATCACTCTCCAGTGAGGACTCTTGGCTTGAGGTTTCTAAGATCTCCAATGCTGGCTGACAAAGACTCTCCTTCTTTACATTTGCTGCAGACTGAGCAGACAAAATAGCAGACTGACCCAAAGAAAAAAGAAAAAAAAAGAGAAATATATTGCTGAATAGTTAGAATAAACCCACAATCACAGGGCTCAAAGACAAATGTCTGCTATTCCTCAACATTCATGAGTCCCCTTATTTGTAAAACTTTGTCCCAGCTCGCGGCTCCATAATACTGAATCATCAGTAAGCTTCCCCACAGCCAGTACTCCTGAAGTTCTCTCTATAGCAAGACACAGACTGGAACAGCTGGATATCCCACTCAGACTGTATTTCTACTTCGTCCTTTTTCATGACTACTGCTAGGACTGCAGTAGCTATGAACTCCTGCAACCACTGGGACCATGATACCTATGAGCTCACCTACAGCCTACACTTCACTAGTCCATAAAGTAACTCCACTTGGGAGAAGCTAGGCCTCAGACCACACCCTGTACCATCTCCTGTGATGAGCTGGGAAAAGGAGCAGTTGTTCCAATGACATGAAAAATTTCATTTTAAAGGGAGAATTAAGGCAAAACCCAAACATGTCCTAAAAGTTATTCTTTTTCTTGAATTACCTTTAATTTTTGCTTTGTCTCTTCTGAAATGCTGCCCTTTGGAGAAAGTAAGGTTGGTGTTGGTGGGGTGACAGTGATCTCAGGTGGGAATTTGGTGATAGATGAAGGGATAAAAAGCTTTGGCATGGTGGGCAGAATGCGGGTTTTTACTCGGGTGCTATCTGCCTTGTTCTGCTGGCTTCCCAAGGACTGTGAATTGGAACTGACTTCTGGCTTGGAACCGGAGGCTGAGGAGAAAAGAATCAGGAAAAGAATTTTAGTGATTTTCCATGATTACATATGTCAAAGGATAGAAAACAATACCGTAGTTAAAAAAATCATCTGAGCCAGCCATATATTTCACGGCAAAGATTTTTGTATGAAGACTCAGAAATGGAAAAAGAAATGGAAGAGCAGAAGGAGATGCCAAGTGGTAGAAAATGATTCAGAATTCTGCAGTTCGTGCTCTAGATAACAGCAAAAAGGCAGTGACATTTCTTAAGAGACACAATATCTCAAACTTTCCTTGAAGAGCACAATACGTGGTAAATGTAATATTGCCCCACTCACATCCATTCAAGATGCCACTGCAAAGTTAGTTTTCCTAGACCATCACTTTGACCGTGTCACTCCTCTCTTTGAAGCCCTCCACAGGCTCCATCTTCTCTACTGCATCTAACTTAAGCTGCCTGTCAAGACCACTCTCATGGTCTACCCCATCCAACCTATCATCTCTCATCCACTGCTGAGAGTGTTGACTCCCACCTCAGATCAGCCAGTGGGCCCAGCATCCATTGTCTGCTTGTTCAAACAAGCACCTTATTCCATTTTGCCCCTTCCACTTTGAAGGAGCTTCCTGTAAACATCTGCACAGCTACATTATCTTCCTGTCTCATTGTTTCTTTGTACTCTCCCCGTCTGTCTTGTTTGTATCCAGCTGTTGTCTTGTCTTACACTTAGACTGTAAGCTCTTTGGAGTACAGACTTGGTGTGTGCTTGCACAGGACCTAGGCACTGTGGGGCCCATGTCTATCATTAGAGCTCCTAGGAGCTACAGTAATACAAATTAAAAATAATATTTCTGTAATAATGATCAGTACAAGACATTGTCTCTTAGTCGACCTACTTAGTCCATAGAGAGGAGAGAGACCGCAATAGAGATTTCTCAGCCATACTGCTACTCCTTCTATATGGAACTATGACAAAAAACACTCCACCAATAAAATCAAATTATGCAAGCCTGATCCATGATGCGGACCTCTGTAAGAGGTACAACAACAAGAAGTACTACAACCTCCGGCTCTTCAAATTAAACACTTTCAGTTCTAGAAACCTGTAAGAGGCTGGGCAGTTTTATTGGGATTAGGCAGGGCTATTTAATCAGAGCCAAATGGAACTCTCAATTATGAAGGCCTGCAGACACATCACCACCTATAAAATGATGTAAAACTGAATTTGGTGTGTCCTTAATACTACAGAGGAACATCAGATCTGCCACTCTCAATCAGACCTGAGGTCCCTCTGCTATGTTTCCTGCACCTTCCTCTGAAGCATCTGGCACTGTCCACATTTGGAGACAAGATATATCATAGTATCTTGTCTCCGAGTGTGGACAGTGCCAGATGCTTCAGAGGAAGGTGCAAGAAACATAGCAGAAGGCAAAAGCAGAATAACCTGCTTCCCATGTAGGTATCATCTTATTATTTATATTTGTATTACTATAACACCTAGAAGCCCTAATCATGGACCAGGACCCCAAAGTGCTCGGTGCTGTACAAACAGAACAAGAAGTCAGTCCCTACCCCAATCCCTAACAGTTAGAGAGACAGGCTTATGCCCTGAAGCATAAGACTTTATTTTTTTTTAAAAAGCATTAACTGTTATAACTATGAATATTCTTGTTATCCACATAAATGTCCAATCTCTCTCTGAATCTTGCTGAAAATCTTTTTCCATGAGGCAGGCACTCCAGCAGTTTAATTAGAAGAGAAGAGTCATGGAAAAAATAAAGGTAATAAATGTGAATTTCCGATTTTGCTTTCAAACTGTATCCAATTTATCTGGGACAGTGGAGGAATCCTCTGTTAGGAAAGTGCCTAACTGAAGCAGTGACAAAAGGATTGGACATGTTAACAGCTCCCCTGGATTTGGTATACTGCAGATCGTAGGTGACCTCAGTAAGCTTTTTATTTTTTAAAAAGACTATTACTTTAAAAGCAGCATAGACTACAGAGTAAGGGCCAGGTACAATGGTGCTTTTTGTTTGGCTATGCTGCCACTGGTATTCAGCATGCAAGTCATATGCCAAAGAGAATTACCAATGAAGAATTATAAGGCACTTCTCCAGGAAGCTGGGCCATTGCCATGAATGTCTGTAAAATCTGGAAGACTGAAGGCATGGAGAGAAGGCTGGAGAAAGCATATCCCATGGTGGGTACAAGATTGCTACAGATGGATTTATTGCTCATTAAAACAAACTTTCAGAAATGAAACCAAAAGAAAGACCGTTCAGCTTCTATGGAGCATGAAATACTCTTACCTTGGGTACAGCCATGTCCTGAGCTTGTGCTGGTCACTGATTCCACTTGCCAGCGTGCAGCCTCAGGCGACGGAGCAACAGTAGCCATTTTCATCTGCTGGCAAAGTCGGGACTCTTGCTGCTGAAATCCAAGCCCTTCCAAAGGTCCTTCCAGCTCCTCCTCCTCTTCATTAATGAAAGATAATTCACAGATAAGAAATCTCTTCAATTCTAATGATTTTGTGTGTATTTTACAACTGGTGGGCATTTCGTTACTCTGCCACTATTCAACCACAGCATGATTGAAATTAAATACTGGCAATTTACAGTGGCAACATTACAATTCTGATAATTGGTACCATCAATTAAAGCACAGATTTTCATGAAGCCTTTAAAAACATAGCATTTTTAAAAGATTGGATGGAACAGTGCGTGATAAATAATTCTCGCATATGCAAAGGCACATCCGTGTGCCAAATGAATTCCCTAAATGTGTATATGTGATCACCAACTTTTGAGACACAGTGGAAGCAGCAGCTTGGCTTATCCAATTTGGAGACAAAGAATTATCTACTGTAGTTTTACTAATGCGTTTTTTTTAATCAACGCATTGTGAAATTCCCAGATTCTGGCATTCAAAAATATATACACATACAGCTCAAATCTTTATAGTGTGTGTACCAGTTTGCACACACGCTTTCTCTCTACCCCAGTCCCACACATACCCATACTAATTTATATTAGAAAAATATTTTACTGAATGCAATTTTCATAGATTCCAAGGCCAGGACTGCATGTTTTATATGAGTAGTATAATTTTCACTGACTACCATAAGATCCTAATCATAGTCTTTTCTGGAAAGGACAGGTTGAAATAACTGTTAGCTTTCTTAGATTCACTAACTGATAACAACGCTTACTACCCAAGGAATATATATTTCAACTTGCCACCATTTCTGGAGAAAACAGTATTTTTTGCAATGAGAAAACCACTTTTCCATCTCCATCCAACGTAGCTAAGATCTCACAATCTGTTATGCTGATGTTCTGCTGCTTGATTCTTGCCTATAAAAGGTCCAGCGAAGGGCAACTAAAATGATTAGGGGTTTGGAACAGATCCCATATGCGGAGAGATTAAAGAGGGTAGGACTTTTCAGCTTGGAAAAGAGGAGACTAAGTGGGGATATGATAGAGGTATATAAAATCATGAGTGATGTGGAGAAAGTAGATAAGGAAAAGTTATTTACTTATTCCCATAATACAAGAACTAGGGGTCACCAAATGTAATTAATAGGCAGCAGGTTTAAAACAAATAAAAGGAGGTTGTTCTTGACACAGCGCACAGTCAACTTGTGGAACTCCTTGCCTGAGGAGGTTGTGAAGGCTAGGACTATAACAGCGTTTAAAAGAGAACTAGATAAATTTATGGAGGTTTAGTCCATTAATGGCTATTAGCCAGGATGGGTAAGGAATGGTGTCCCTAGCCTCTGTTTGTCAGAGGGTGGAGATGGATGGCAGGAGAGAGATCACTTGATCATTACCTGTTAGGTTCACTCCCTCTGGGGCACCTGGCATTGGCCACTGTCGGGAGACAGGATACTGGGATAGATGGACCTTTGGTCTGACCCAGTACGGCCGTTCTTATGTTCTTTTGCAGCAGGAGTTTGAACGGAAGGTTTTATGGCTGAAGAACCTGCCAACTCTATTAAAAGGAATACCTAGCTAACCTGGGATTCCTTATCTAGGTAGAATTATTTAATGAGTTACATTTCCTAAATTTCTTGAACAGTTTGTGAGAATAAGTTTACCAAGCCAGGTGGTGGTGAAAATATTGCACTTGCAAATGTTAATTGGTTTAAAAAAAAAAAAAAGAGTCACCTAAACTGATGCCTGCTACCTTGGATTCTCTCTACACCAGGTGTAAGTGTGGTTTAACAATAAGCAAGAGTACCAGAGGCTGTGTACAAAAAGAACAGCAGCCCTGAAGTGGACTGAAGACAGGATGAATGCCCTATATGCTGCTGGCCTTTGAGGATATGTTGGGGGCTAGACGCTCTAGACTTCCAGACTCAAATGACTGCAGAAAAATTCTTCTGACTCTGAGGTAGAGAGGAAGGAACTTCACAGCCTCCCCAAAAGAGAAGCAGAACAATAATGACTATTTTGGGGGATTATCCTGTACAACAGCCATGCTATCAAATTCCACCTTGCTGCTGCAACATCTCAGATGACAGATTTTAAGAATCTGGGATAAGCATAAAGTGGTCTTTAGTCACCTAGGTTTGCCATCTACTGTTACTTTCATTAGATAAAATACTAAATATGAGTGTGCTGTAAATCCTGTAACCTAAGAAGAAATCACATGTCATTGACTGCTAAGCCATATCAGGGGCTTAATAATTCAGCAACTAATTAAAGTTTACCACTCATTCACATTAAAAGCTGTGATTTCTGTTATTGCTTAATGACTGAATACTTATCCTTTAATGCTGATTATTTGCTTTATTTGATTATAAGGTATTTCATTGTTTGGACTGATTTGCTATATTTTGATTCTAACTAGATTGTGTCATGTGACCTGGCTGATTGGGTCTTCTGAGCAATCAAATTTTAGCCTAATGGTGCTAGCTTGAAATATACGTAGTCTATCCATGTACTTGTTCCATATTCAATAATTTGCTTTATTAATTTCTTTTGAATTTGTCTTGTATATCTAGTTTTACAGAGTAAGATTAGATTTCACTTGAATAAAATTAGATTTAATTTGCCAGCTCCCTTTCACTCTTAAGAGAATACAAATGAAAGGACATAAATCTGATAACTCTAAATATGAATTTGTATTGAGACCTTTCTGGAAACAGTGATTGTTAATATAATATTGTAATGAATTCTCCAGACTACTAGAACGAGGAGCCAATGTCAAGTTAATCAATCAATAACTCTACTCTCAGAGGTGTTAAATGCCCAGTGACTGAATTATGCCCCTATATTGGCTGAGACTCTTTATTCTCTTGTGACTATGATGTTTTGTGCCACGGTTACTTGAGAACAACATCTTTTTTTCCTAAGTTTAAAAACTGAATTTACAAACAAAATACCAAAAAATTTCACTTAACCTGTGGTCTCACTGCACACAGATGTGTACACATACATATACAAATGTCCCTGTCATAATTTGTACCAATGACACTTCAATATAATGGGAAGTTATTCACTACATTTCTTCTCCTTGAACAGACAGAAAAAGCAAGAGACTGAAGGATAAACAAAAAAAGACACACACAATTCAATTTTCTCCTAGCCATCTAAAATAGATTCTGAAGAAAATATCCCGATACTTGCCTTTGTGGAAGACACTGTTACAGCCCCGACAAACATAATGTCCTAGTTCTGCTTATAAAAACTTTCCCCAGGGAGGCAAGGACTCCACTAAGTCATGAGCTACAATATTCTGCATCAGCACAAGGAAATCGATACAGCACAGTCTAGCGGTGTTCAGAAGCTCATTTTTAGTCCTGTTCAACTAGATCTTTCTATATCACACAGTACTGGTACGAGCCTGGTAGATTTTCAGACGTTAGTTCTACAAACCCAGCTTCAAAATAAAATCAGTTTTTGAAGACATTAAGAGGAGATGCAATAGCCACCAGTCCCTGGGCAGAAGATGGGACAGACACAGTACTTCAGAGATTTATTTGGCACTCAAACACTATAGTGCAACTTGCAAACTGTAAGCACAAAGGGAAAACACAGATTTGCAACATAGAAAATTTATGTTAATATTTAAATAGAAAAGTTCATGTCTGTCTGAGCAAAATGAAGCTGAATAAGATAACATTTTAACGTACCCCTTCCCAACAGCTCTCTATTATACATAATATAATATACACAATAGAAAGAGGCACATCATACCTTTCAACATCTCCCTGCTTTAGTGAGGAAGAAACAAGCTGAAAACAATTCAGTGCAACAACCTACTCCAGCTTTCCTCTCCAACCTCTTTCCACTTGTTGCCAGGGTAACCAGTGTTTGCAGATGCCTATAGCGGGCGCCTGGGTTCATGACTTCATTATAGTTAATATTCTCTTTCACTACCTCTCTTTATACAGAGAACATATTATATACATATATACACAACTGTAGATATATATATTATACACTTCAAGTGAGCATCATATATACAAATACGACACATTATTTTGCTACTCTAACATGTATTCAATGAAAAAAATGGCAAATATTCTCCCTGCATTTTACACATGAACAGAAAGTTTACAAGCAGAGGGGCTGTAAGTGATAAACTGCTGCTCTGCTCTCCTTGTGCTCTGTACAGTGTCATTTGATTTTCTTGTACCGTAAGGTATTAAAAGAGACCAACATTATGATGTTAATGTTTTAATCAAAATCAAACACCTGCCTTTATTTATTGACAAAAACTGACAAAACAAACTGGATAATGAGACTAACACCTTAAGCAGATGCTTTCCAGCTGTTCAAGGAGCGAACTATTAATACATACACACACAAAGACATATTAAGGACTAAAAGAGAGGAAGAGAAAGAGCAAAATATCATCTCATCATAGGAAAAATGAAAGAGCTGAGCTCTGAACTCAAACTCCAAAACAGATTCATACCTGGGTTTCCAAAAGGTATGACTGGGGGAAACCATGGCCAAAAGTATCAAGTGCTTAAGTAGACAATACAAAAAAAGCTACAAGTATTGTATTATGAGAGGAAACACTGGGAAACATAATACTATTAAGCAGTCCTATAGTACTTTTACATCATAAAAACACTTTAGACACAGTGAAGACTCAATTCTGCAATCTTTACTTGTACTGAATAGTACTCACATGATTAGTCTCAGTGACCTCAGTGGGTTTAATTGCATGTAAGTACTACTCTCAGCTCGAGCACAGGGCTACAGAATCAAACCGTAATTCATCATGCAAGGTAGGTAAGTATTGCTATCCCTGTTTTTCAGATGGGGCATAGACATGGGGACAAATGCTCTGCTCTGAACTCCACGCCCCCATTTCCCCCTCCCCCCTTTTTTTTGAAGTGATCAGTGAGCCTTCAAAGTGCTGTGCTAGTGCTTAAGGCCGTGCACACGATAGAAAAGCTTTCTGCACCCTGCCTACCCTCAGCTTGAAGAGAGGAGAGCTCCATGCCTATAAAAGGGAGAAGAGTTAAGTGCTCCACAGAGAGTTAAGGAACATGTCCAAGACCAGACAGCAAATAAGTCACAGAGGTAGGATTAGCATTTTGGTATTTCTGGCTGACAGTATTGTGCTTAGTTTAGTCTATGCTGCTTCTCTAAAGGGAACAATATTGTACCTGCAGGGAAATGGATTAGATGACTTAATATGGCTTTTGTATCTCTAGGATTCTAGGTCTTTATCATGAAGACCCACTTAAATACACAGAGTGGAGAAAGTTATATTGGAACAGATGAAGAGAAAAAAAAAGGTAGAGCGTGGAAGTTGGAAGAGGGCTTAAAAACATTGTGACCGATATCAGTGCACAAACTGTGACAAGAATGACAAGTAATGAGTATTTGAATGGAAGTGCAACATGCAAGAAACTAGATACAACAATGAAGCACAAAGCCACAGTGATAAAAATTCCTTTCAGAGAAACCTTGAAGAAGGTAAAGTTTTGGAACAAAGTTCTGTGATATGATTAAATGAAAGATGCTCAGATACCACGGTGAAGAGAATACTGCACTCTAATGGAAAGGTGAGAGTATCTATATCTAGGTCTATGAATACTTAGAACCCCAGATGCACATGGGGGAAGGGGAAACCTTAAAAAAAGAATGTTTTGTTCCCCAAATCCTTTTTCTTATATTAAACTTTTAAATCTCTTTCTAAATATTTGTTGAAGACTGAAGTTTGGTGTCCAGTTCCATGATTTCTTTACAGTGTCATTTAAAAAACAGTAAGCTACCTGATTTTAGTGTCTTAACATCTGACTCAACAGTAGTTAATAACTTGGAGAGAACAACATTGTACACAGCACTACTGGAGTACAGCAGCAGTTTTTCATTTGTAGTCCATTGCTGGTGAATTTTATGTACGTTAATCTGTTGGATAGGTCCATCAATGGCTATTAGCCAGGATGGGTAGGGATGGTGTCCTTAGCCTCTGTTTGCCAGAAGCTGGGATTGGGCAACAGGGGATGGATCACTTGATGATTACCTGTTCTGTTCATTCCCTCTGGGGCACCTGACATTGGCCACTGTTGGAAGACAGGATACTGGGCTAGATGGACCTTTGGTCTGACCCAGAATGGCCGTTATGTTCTTATGTTGTTTAAATTTAATAGCTGCCTGGAAAAAGCCGCAAGTCTCTCCCTTCTCTGACAATATTTAATCCTTTCTTGTCCCCGAGCCAAATAAACACAGTAGAGGTTAGTGAAAGTTGCTATTAGACTGGTGAATGGTTAAAAAAAACTTTTAAAGCATTGTATAAATAAGTTATGCAATAGCAGTGGAGTAGATTTTCATCTGGGCCTCTATTCGGCCTTCACTTGGCTTCAGTGATCACACCTACTAAAATTTCTATCACTTGCATGTGCACAGTTATTTCGTTTGCATAGTATAACAGCAATGTGCATGTAAGAGTTAGCATTTGCACTCAAAACCACCATTGACATTAATGGATTTTCTGGGTGCAATTACTAACATTTCAATTAACAAGGGTGTTACACCATGTAAAAAGTGCATGCAAAGATTAGTGTCCATACATGTTTGCAATTCTGCATACAAAAAAAGAGGTGGCCAACAACTGAAAATCTAGCCCATAGTATAAATCTGAAATGTATGTACAGTCAAAAGTCCATATGCAATGTCTCACTACCCACTCCTCTTAGAAGGTCACCCTGTCTCAGCAAGATACATCCCAATATCTTTATCACAATTTGGTATATTGTAGGTCTATCTTTGTTGCTTTAATTGTATGTATACATATACATAACAGATCTCATACACAGGTTTAATTCTATCAAGGGATTCTGGAGACACAGAGTTTGTAATATATGTCATACAAGTGGAATTCAAATGGTAGCCATCAGAAAAAGAAAGGCAGTAAAGCCACTACATGAACTGAAATGTTTTTGGCATTAATGTATCATGCTAGCTAGCTAACTCAATCTGCTGTACTCCAAATAGGTATGTCGTGAGGAGGAGAAGGGAGAGAATGTATCCAATCAAGTGATCAGCTTGTGCTGTCTGCATGTGAGACAAGACGGAATTAAGAGATCCTTCACAAACACTGACATTCAAAAGTGAGGTTGTTCTCAGAGTGCACCTGTTGTGCTGGTCAAGAGAAAAAAGGGAAATAAGGGATGGAGAGATGGAAAATGGAAGTGAGGGGGACAAGACAACAAAGAAAAAGACATAAGGATTTATAAAAATATAAGGATTTAAAATGAGATTACCTACAAAGCTGAAACTCACTCCTAGAAGAGATCTTGTTAACCATGAGCCTCAGCAGCTTCAGAATGAAATGCCAAACCCATCTCTTTGGTAGAGCATACCCAAAATAACATCACATTTAAAAAAAAAAAGAGATAAAGGAAAAAATGTTCCTAAAAACCAGAAGGCATGCAAGAAAAATGATTTTTTAAAAACGTGATGCCGTGGGAAGGCTTGGGTTTTGCATTTCACTCAGAAGGAAGACAAGGATTAATGGTCATACTGGTTCTCTTCCAGGAACAAGTTTCAGTTTTTTGGGCCAATCACTGAGAAAGCTCCATCTTCTCTGCAACCAGGTACCATTCTTAGGTCTGACTGTTCCATTTTCCAGTGGAACATAGCTGTCAATGGAGATCATTGATCACACAGGGTTAGGAAGTCCCCAAGTTAACTCGGTCCAGTCCCAAAGATGGCTTTGAAGACAAGGACTGAAACCTTGAATTTAATTCAGCATTCAGAGAAGAGAATGAGAAATGGGGTCATGTGATCTTGGCATTCTGCACTGGAGAGCAGATGGACTGCTATGCTCTGAACTAAAAGTAGCTTTTACAAAGTTTGGCATTTTGTCCCCAGGTACAGAAAATTATAATAAGCAAACCCAGAAGTTGCTGTGGATCACTGTGGCTAAGTCCAAACAAAACAGAAGGGGGTCCCATCTAATCAGCCACAGATGGAAAAAGGGGATTTTGGGTGGCAGCAGCTATTCAAAAACAGTGAGGAATCAAGATGAACATTACACTATGTACTGTATTAATATGAAGGCAGATGCGCTCAATGGAAGATAAGGTTAAGAGAGTTTGTGAGTTCTCAGAAGTACTTCCCACTCTATTTGTATCACCTCAGTCTTTTCAGGCTTCAGCTTCCATCAACGGCTCTGCATCCAATTGCTGAACTCAACCAAGTTCAGGCCAGCTGGGAGACTGTGCTATTTGTAGCTGATGTGAAGGCAATGTAGAGCTGGGTGTCTTCTGTAAACATCGGGCATTTTAGTCCATGCTGTTTCACAATCTCGCTTTGTTGCTTTATATAGATTTGTATTGAAAAAAAGGTATCAGAAATGGAGGTAGGATCCCTCTGAGAACTCTGGAGATGGAAGAGCAAGTGCCCATCGTGACTCTCTGGGTATTGTCTCAGAGATATAAGTGAAACCATCTTAACATGATCCTGATAGGTCTCTGAAGTGGGGAAGCAAAATTCCACACCCTGCCATATTAAATGCTGTATTAACATATGTTAAAGACTTCCTATCCTACAACGGGGGGGAGGGATAGCTCAGTGGTTTGAGCACTGATCTGCTAAACCCAGGGTTATGAGCTCAATCCTTGAGGGGGCCACCTATGGATCTGAGGCAAAATCAGTACTTGGTCCTGCTAGTGAAGGCAGGGGGCTGAACTTGATGACCTTTCAGGGTCCTTTCCAGTTCTATGAGATAGGTATATTTCCATATATTATTATTATTATAACCACCTTTATTTTGAGCTTCTGCTCTTGAGCTCACTATTCCTGCCTCTGATGGGGCGCCCGCCCCGCACTGGCTCTGCGAGGGCTCAAATCAGCCTAGCAAGGCTGAGCGGCAGGCAGCCAGCCAAAGGTGTGGCTGCAGAGGAAACAGCCAATTAGGGTGGAGGCTGGACCAGCTAATCAGGGCCCAGCCGCCAGCCCATATAAAAGGAAGCTGCAGACCAGCACAAGAGAATCTGCTGCAGGGAGAAAACTGGCTTCCCAGAGGGCTCTTGGCAGGCTGCCAGGATTTACAGGCTCGAGACCCTAGGAAGAGGGAAAAGAAGCTGGAGCCAGAGGCAGGAGCAGAAGGAACTGAGGCTACAGGAAAGTGGCTCAGGGAATAGAGACAGTGTGCTGGAAGGAAGAGGCGGCAGGAAGCTTCCATTTGCAGGGTCCCTGGCCCGGGGCCCGGAGCAGTGGGCAGGCCTGCATGCCCTCCCCTCCCCCAATAGCTGCTGAAGGAGTGGCCCGGCTGTGCACTGCTGAGCCGCTGCAAGGAGTGGCTGGACTCTTGTTGGAGGAGTCCCCTGGAAAGGGTTGGGGGGGGGAGAGGAACTGGATGGTGACACAGCTTGAGGGCTGTGCCATGAAGCAGGTGCCAAGAGAAAGGAGTCGTAACTGGTTTGCAGGCAGAAGCAGGGATGGGAGAGCCACCACCACACAAGGATGCACCTGCTGGGACTGAGCTAATTCTCAAAATGCCCAGCAGGTGGTGCCAGTGTGGCGGGTGACCCCATCACACTGTCCATTATTTCTCATGCTGAATCAAATCTAGTACCAGTTCCTTCTCTATAGCTATTATCATATTGTCACTCAACCTCCTGGGCCCTACGCAGTCTTCTTCAACCATCACTGCATCTCATTTACTATATTTCAACAGATAGGGTTATAAAGCTTAGGTACTTTCAGAATGATCACTACATTCTTAACTTGTTCTGTTGTGTCCAAGCACGACAAATATCTGGGATCAAAGCAGGATATTTACACACTATGTATGTTGCAATACTTAGACATTATAGAAAGAACTAAGGATGGAGTATTTGTCTTAACTCTGAACTTCCTAATTTTGGAAGGGGTATGTCACAGCTTCAATATTTGATAAAAATCTGTTTTGCATGTGAGTAAAAGGGTCATTTACAAGTTTCAGGAAGAATGCATCATGGCAAACTAAAACAATTTCATGTATTTGGAAGTCAAAAGTGATAATTATCTGTACCACTGAGTACCATCACCATAACAGGCAGTAGCTAAGGTAGAAGTAAAAACAAGGCAACTGAAGGCAGGTAATTAAATCTTAAAATCCTCAGTGCATTCTGCTCTAGTCTCACCAGGGGGACCCAGCTCTCCTCCATATACTGCACTGTGATTCCTTTGTGAAGGAATGGAGACCAGAATACAATGTCAGTGATCTGCTGCTGCTCCTGGGAAGGGGTGGGGGTGGGGGAAGGGGACAGACAGGGAGGGCAGAAGGCATGTCAAAGGAATCATCATAAAACAGCAGAATTTCACCAGTTAAAATCTTAACCTTATATTTTAATGTCCTTTAAAAATCTCAGCATTTATTTAGCGGGGCAGGACCCCACTTCCCCCTCCCTCCATTTTATATGCAGATCTAGTGCAATACTGGTTTCAAGCAGAGTCAGCCTCACTTCTGAATAAATCCAGATGTGGAAATCCTCTCTTGCTATCCTGTACCTCCTTGCCTGGACCCATGTTAATGTTTTCCTTCTAATAATCATCACTGGATTAAGAAATGGGGGGGAAAAAGGGAGACCATCTGGGAAAAAAACAACCACACTAGTAAGATTTTCAGAGCGATGGAACAGTACAGCTATTGGAATTGTGTGGCAGAGCTGGAGAGGGTTTATCCTACTTGACCTATTTTACAGCTCTCCCCTGAGTCAATTCTATGCCAAGCTAAGAAGGCTGGCAGCCCCATGTGAATTTATACCTAAATGTAGGAAGTTTCCATGCTGTCATTAGCACCTGGTCATTGGACTTCATTGTGCTGTAGTTTCTGTACTGGTTGCTGTATACCAGTTGCAAGATCTCATTAAAATGTTTACATGGGGAATGACTGGCAGGACACCAACACTGCTTGGAAAACTGTTGTGTAATTCAAGAACATGAAGAATTACAGTAGTTAATACTTGGGGACAGAAAATCCTCTGAGATGGACAAACAGACATGGTGGGGGTATGAAAGTGGCAATTAAAAGGAAAGGCAGGAAGGAAAAAGGGTGAAAAATAAAAAGATTACTTGAAAAATAAGGCAGAGACTTTACAGAGAAAAGGAGAAATAATGGCAGAAAAGAGCAAAAAGAAAGGGTAAAACTTATGAATTTAGCAATCATTGTTTAAAAAGTGGGGGTGTGGCTAGGGGAGGAGTAGAAAGAAAAAAGAAGCAAAGGACAGAGCAGTAATTGGTGTCTCTCTCAGCTAGAGAAATGACCTGTCAGGTGGATCTGAGATCCAGACAGCCGGAAACAATACAGGCACTCAGCACTGAAATGAGAGCTGTACAGAGAAAGCCTCTTGATCTTCAGACAGGAGACTTCAGGGCAATAATTTTGGCAGCTAACCCACCCCTCTCCCACCACCGGAAGATGTACAGAAACCATGAAAGAAGCCATCAGAAGCCTCACAAATCCCTGAAAGGCCTAGAGAGTCAAAAGATTAAAATAAATGTTCCAGCCACTGCAGGATGGCCTGGAAAATTAGATAGAGGAAAGTATGTCAGAAGTGCTTATGAGTTTTACGTGTAAAGCAATGGCACATGGGAGCTCAAACCTGCATTGTCATTCCTACTTCTCTGCTCAGTGAGAGCACAACTTTAAAAGGCAGAGGTTTCATTTTTTTCCTCCTCCAGGGATGGACCTGAATTATTCTCTGTTGAACAAGCCTGGAAAGACATCCCATGATAATACCATATAATTCCATTTCGGGACAAATCTGACTGCAACATTCTCTCCCTCCCACCACAGGATTTGTGGAGAAGAAATGGGAGGTGATTATAATGTGACTATTAGTGGCGGATGTTAAATTTCAATTTCATCCTGTACTCTCTGAGAGATTAGCTCGTTGGGAAAATTGATTTCTCCCTGGTTTTCTCTTTGTTGCTGATGTATTCAGAAGATTATGTGCATTTAGCTGCCAAGGCTGATTACATAAGGAAAAAATCATGTACAGTTAGTGTGTGCGCATAAACTATACAAAGATACTCAGTCACAAAGCAAAATTTCTTTCAAACAAACCAGTTTGAGACTAGCTCATGAAGTATTGATGATGACTGTTAATGAGTAAGCCTCCAATACGTTGATACTACCGTAACACTACTCTGATTTGCTCCATTCTACAGTGCCTGGATGGATATATGACATTTCATTCTTAACAGTAAACATACCGGGCTTGTGTAAATTTGTCTCTGGCTTTTAATATTATCTGAAAATAGTGTGATTAGTTTCTTTATACAGACAGGGGCCAAGTCACTTTTGAAAAAGGGCTTTAGGCACTTTTGACCATCGTGCCCATAATGTAAATATTAATTTATGAAATAGTCATCTACAAACTACAATTTTGATTATCTGAATGCAAGAGAGGACTAAATAATTTTGGATAACTGTGGAAATTTTCAATGCAATTAACAAACACCAAAGACATGCTCTTGTTTCAGATGATAATTTTGGGTAATTGAGGTTGCATTGTATATATTTCATATAAAAGTCACATACCTTCAGGGCCAGATTGTGCCCTTAAGGCACAATCCCACATTGGGGGAATCTGTATAGCTGGAGGGGGCTAGGCTGTTAACAGAAGCCACAGGAAGAATTGTGGTTGATTCAGACAGAATTCCTCCTGGGGCTCCACAGCGTACACTGCAGCAAGAATTCTGCCACCTTTTAAGTGGGTGCATCATTATGCTTCCACACGTGAGCACCCCTAGGATCCGCTGGCCAGTACAGAGTGGGGCTCGGGCTTCATATCCTCTGTGGAGGTTAGTAATGCTGAGGGTGCTAGCCTATCACCCTCCCTTTGCCTACTGACCATGCTGTGGCTGGCCTGTTGCCAAAAACGCAAGAGTGAGAAGATTCATTAAAATCTCTCATCTTGCTTGCCTGTCTAGGACCAACAACATAAAATGGTCCCTTGTAAGTCATGTTCTCATGCCAACCATGGACTCTAAACTGTATGTATTTTGCATCTTTGACCACCTTATCTGCACCCTGTGCTCATCAAACTACGTTAGGGCTACAAATATTGGAATTCTATCATTCCAGTCCTCTCAGCTACTGTTTATTCTGCCTCACACAACTATCATTCTGTAGTTAGCATGGCTCATTGTAACTAAGCCAACACTCCATTTTCCAGTGCAGAAAATATATAAACACCCCAAAACAGTACCAATAGCATATCAGATGACCAAATATCTTATAAAATAGTTTCTCTCTAAAATCTGTGGCATAAAGATGATGCTACCCCACAAAGATGATGCTACCCTACAAAAAAGTTACTAGTACTGTACAAGTTTGGGATTTACTACATTCTGCATTTCTACACAAACACACACACAAACACGTGGCAGTGATATACATATAGTAAGTTATATTATTCATGCACCTTTGACTACTTCACATACACATTGCTCACTAATCCATCTCCACTGGTATTATGTCTAACATTTCAAACGTCTAAGCAATTTTAAACCATCACTATTTCTTTAAGTCAACCACTTGAGAAAATAAATACCTATTTTATACCACAGCAGAATCAGAAACCCTCCTTTTCAATGAGCTATAGAACTTTTATACTTTACATACACACACAGAGGACAACTCTTTGATCAGTTCTAGTAATATATATGTCCAGGATTCAGGGGGCCTGGGACAAAGCGGGGGAGCTGCGGCGCTTGTACTCACCCGGCGGCGGTCCGGGTCCTTGGTGGTATTTCGGCGGCAGGGGGCCCTTCAATTGCTCCGCGTCTTCGGCAGCACTGAAGGGCCCCCCACTACTGAAATGCCACCGAAGACCTGGAGCGACTGAAGGGCCCCCCACCGCTGAAGACCCAGACCACCGCTGGGCCAGGGCTCGCGGGGCATTTCGGCAGTGGGGGGCCCTTTAGTTGCTCCACGTCTTCGGCAGCACTGAAGGGCCCCCCGCCGCCGAAATGCTGCCGAAGACCTGGACCATTGCGGGGCCCCTTTGGGGCCCGGCGCAAATTGCCCCCCCCCCCCCGGCGGCCCTGTATATGTCCCTTTCAAAACCAGGGACAAGTTTTAAAATTTGTGTGGCCTCTTGTGTTCTTTTGCATATGGTCTAGTGATTAAAAAATGTGACTTGTGGCAGTATTCTGCCACTGACTTACTGTGTTCCCTTGGGCAAGTCAGTTAGAGACAGTCAAGACATTTTATTAGGCGCAGACTTACCATGCGTAATATAAGACATGCTGGGAGCAGTCTCTGCACTCTGGCACTGGTGCAGCTCGATGTCCTTGTGTGGTGTCTGTGGTGGGGGCACTGAAGAAGATGCTGAGGAAGAAGAGGAGGAGGAAGAGGATGCCGGCTTGGGTTTGGAATGAAGATCGTTCAGTTTTAGGAGGTTTTCAGAAGTCACAGTGTCTGGATTCGCTGGTGTAGGAGGCAGCGTTGCTGGAGTTGCTGGGAAGAAGCTCTCTTTGTTGTCCTTTATATGCTTTGGGGTTGTTGGCGTTTCCCCTATGGACTACATTAAAAAAGGAAAGATGGTGAGAAAATATGGCCTACTGAGCTCATATATGTAACCTTATTAAATGGAAACTGCAAGTACCGTGGTCACTTGCATAATGCAAAAAAAGAGCATCTCTCTTGTGCACATATATATTAACCATAACAATAAAATCTTCCCCCTAGGTAAGTATTTATCTTCCATAATTTACCGTTCATTTATCAAAGCACCACCTGGAGTACTTATTCATATTCACAGTTATAGTGCTCTAATTGAGCTGCTTTGTATAGAAAGCTCCTTACAGCATAATATACTCAGCTGAACTTTATTATTAAACAGGATGAAATTCAGGAATGTTCCAAACTCCCATGAATAGAAAGAAGCTCTTTCAATTAAAAAGAACTGTTGGCAAACTCTGGGTTTAATCTAATAGATAGTGCTCTTGGAAGAATTGAGCTTCAAATCCCCAAATTATTAAAAGAAAATACTGTGTGTAAGGCTCTGAAAGACAGCAAAAGAAATGAGGAGAGAAGAGAGTATTTATATTTGTAAAATAATAAAAATGTGCCTATCCTAAGGTCAATGATTATCAATTGCTGCAGCAGAGCGAATAACGCTGAAGTCCAGCTTGAAATGACTGATCTGGAAGCTCTCTTGCCTTTGGACTTAAATAGTGAGGATAAAATATCAATACTAACGGCTGGGCTCTTATCCAAGGGCACAACTAAGAATATGAAGCATTGCTACTAGTTACGTAACCAAGAGGTGGAAGTGTGATTTAAATTCACCAAGGAAGGGAAAGACAGCTCAAATAAAATAAAAGCCCTCCCACATTCCATACCAATAGATAGGCTGGATATAATAGTCCAGTTTTTAAAGCTACAGACTGCCTTTGTGTTCTTAACAATCTTCATTCAGATTAAGTTGTAAGGAACCGGCTAGACAGACTCCAAGCTGTCAACTGTCAGTCTCATAGTCCCTAAACCAGGGGTGGGCAAACTACAGCCCGGGGGCCGCATCCAGCCCTTCAGACATTTTAATCTGGCCCTTGAGCTCCCGCCAGGGAGCAGGGTTGGGGGCTCACCCCACTCCGTGCCGTGGCTCCGCACAGCTCCTGGAAGCAACGGCATGTTGCTCCAGCCCCTACATGTAGGGGCAGCCAGGAGGCTCCGCACACTGCCCCACCCCAAGCACTGCCGCTGCAGCTCCCACTGGCCAGGAACCATGGCCAATCAGAGCTGCAGGGGTGACGCCTGTGGATGGGGCAGCGTGCAGAAGCCTGGCTGTGCCGCCGCGTAGGAGTCGGAGGGGGGACATGCTGCTGCTTCCAGGAGCTGCTTGAGGTAAGCGATGCCAGGAGCCTTCCCCCACTGATCCCCTCCCATGCTCCAACACCCTGCCCCAGTCCTGATCCTGCTCCTGCCTCCAAACCCCTTGGTCCCAACCCAGAGTACCCTCCTGCACCCCCAACCCCTCATCCTCAGACCCACCCCAGAGCCCACATCCCCAGCCAGAGCCCTCACCCCCCTCCCACACCCTGAATCCCTCATTTCTGGCCCCACTCCACAGCCCACACCCTCATCCGGAGCTCTCACCCCCTCCCGCACCCCAACCCCCAATTTTGTGAGCATTCATGGCCCACCATACAATTTCTATACCCAGATGTGGCCCTTGGGCCAAAAAGTTTGTCCACCCCCGCCCTAAACCACTAAAGTAAAAGGAGATTCATTCCCAGTTCATGCAGTAGGGCCTGTGCTTTTGGAGCAAGAAGATCAGAGTTCTATCTCTGCTGCCAATGTTCTAAGGGACCAGGGTGTCCTAGGTGTCCACACATTTATTACAACGGTGTGAGAAGTAGGGGTTGAACTCCACTGACAAACTCTGGAGTGAATTTGTACCAGAAAATCAGTAATATTTAATACATTTAAAATTCAATACTGGAGAGCACTCTTGAACTTCTAAAGTCACTTCTGTGTTATTAGTGTGTATATTTAATCAGTCTCAGTATTTAATAGATATGGTTAAAATCTCACTGCCAATTAATTTAAAAAAATCTATATTTACATCATAATTGCCATACTGGATCAGATAAGGTGTACTGTGCCTCTAGCAATGTCCGGTTTCTGATGGAGAGGATGTAAAAACTCATAATGCACCTAATTTATGTGATACTGTACACAGAAGACAAATTTCCTGCATACATAACATCCTAAATTCTGAAAAAGTATAGACAACTGAAGATGCTATTGATAGTCCAAGTTATCCAAACATTAAAAAAATCCAGCCACACTATTAGTAATAAAAAAACACCTTACATTTATACAGGTAGTGAGCACAGAGAGAGGAGTGAGAATGGAGGAGTGACAAAAAAGGGGAAAGATAGGGATTAAATTAGTAAATGGAGTGTGGGAGACATGTAACTTATATGACGGGTGGGAAAAGGAATGCATGAATAGAAAGGTCAGAGAGGAGGAAAAGGCAAGAGTTGGGGACATACAAGAGATAAAGGAGAAAACAGATGGTGAGGCAAGAAGAAACTGAAAGGTACATGAAAGGGGAGTCACTGACAGATTCCCATATAACACTTAACTGGAGCTTGAAGGAAACCACTGTGAAAGTTGAATATAGTAAGGTTTTTTTAATTGCAGATGAATGGGCGTGTAGGGTGGGGACAGAGATTTGACTGACATAATCCATGCATGCACGCATACATAAAAGGCCAAATTCATACATAGTAAAACTGAAGTCAACCAGGAATATATTTGGCATATTGTCTTTCAAGTGGTTCATTCGTGTAAAATTTCAAGGTCTGTGTAAGACTTTTTCTTGGCAGCCTAAGACTGCCAGGGTTGCCCTCTAAGAAGCATGTTGGCACCCAATGGTGGTATAAGCAAAAACATATTTCATGTGTATATGGACCAGCACTGTACAACATAAGTTTCACTTAAAAAGTTGCAGCCATTGTCCTGACTGGAGCTGATAGAGTGCTTGGGCACCAACAAGACCAAGATTCCAATTGTTAGTGTATAATGGAAAACTATGGGTGTGTGTGTGTTGGAAAGGATTTAGTTATTCCATCCAACAGTCAGTTACTTTACAGCACAATAGTTTCTTATAATAAATCTGAACTTCAGCAGAAATGTGCACATGGGCAGTGGGTATTAAAGGCCAGCTCAAACAGCCCTGCATGGCCCTGCCCACGCTCCACCTCCAGACCCACTCCTGCTTCCCGACACTGTGCTGCGGAGGGCTCTTCCCCTGTGGCCGAGGCCCAGGGGTTAATGGGGGCTGTCCTGGGGCCACTGACTCCACTGGTGCTCCAGGGCACTGGAAGCCGTCCTGCGCTCCAGTGTTGGAAAGGGCGCTGCCTGGACCTCTGGGGCAGGGTGGGGGCCATGCTTCCTGCCCAGTGCTTGGGAGGGGGAGGGGGTCACATGCCACCTGCCTGGCACTCGGGAGGTTGAGGGCTGGGGGCCCCTCTGGGCTTCAGTGGGAGAGGAGGGGCCTCAGGCAGAAAAGACAGGCAGCGCTAGGGGCTATGGCCTCCCACTGCTCATGAATGTGCGTTTGTGCAAAGCAGGGGTAATAATGCATCAGCACATGGCATTATCCTGTACTAGTACTAATCTGATAGATCCATTAGCTTCAATGTGATTTAAGGCAGTGGTTCGCAAAGCCGGTCCACTGCTTCTTCAAGGAAAGCCCCTGCCGGGCCAGGCCGGTTTGTTTACCTGCTGCGTCCGCAGGTTCGGCCGGATCGCAGCTCCCACTGGCCGCGGTTCGCCGCTCCAGGGCAATGGGGGCTTTGAGAACCACTGATTTAAGGTTTTACTTGAAAAAAGTTTCTTATCTTAATGGCTGTTAAGAAAACTTTCCAAATGTAAACTGATGAAGGGCTGTCTTACTGATTCTGGAGATAGAGAAAATTAGATCCCCTTCAATCCAATGAAACAGAGATGTTAGTAGGTGAACATAACCTTGATAAGTTTCTTTGATGATGAAAGTGGGGGTAAGGAGACAGTCTTAAAAAACAAAAAATCTCCCACAGTATATACAGAAAAGAATCCTGGCCTTATCACTATATACTGCCCCCACCACAATTCCACTGCTGCCCTCCTGAGAGAAGTTGAAATGTTTATGACATTTTATTGAAGTCGAGGAAGCTGGAGTAGGATCAAAAATAACTAAGCAAGAATATGGGAGGAGGAAGAATTATAATAGGCGTGAAGGATTACCTGTTTTGAAAATATTTAGTTTAAAGTGTGAGGACAAGAGTTGTGGCACTTCTATATCAGTCACTGATGCCAACTTACACATAAAGCAGGTGTGCATGATCCCATAAGCAGTAATACTTATCAAGGTTTATGGGGCCAAATCTATTTTAATGTCATGCAGGTGATTGCCTAGCAGCAAAAACACAGGACTATTACACTTTGCATGAGAAACATCCTGAAGAAACTAAGGGCATGGCTACACTTGCAGACGTAGAGTGCTTTCAGTTAAACCAGCTTTCGGAGCACGCAGTAGGGAAAGCGCTGCAGTCTGTCCTCACTGACAGCTGCAAGCGCACTAGCGTGGCCACATTTGCGGCACTTGCAGCGGCATTGGGAGTAGTGTATTGTGGGCAGCTATCCCACAGAACACCTCTTCCCATTCTGGCGCTGTGGATTGTGGGAAGGGGGTGGGGGGTTGGGGCATTCTGGGTCCTGTCCCAATGCCCTGTGATGCGTCGGTTCGCATTCCAGCAATCCCTGTGCTTCCATCCACATTTGGTGCCATCTTTCAACGTTTTTTGTACTGTCTTCCCTTTCGGTCTGCAGGTGTGCATGATCCCATAAGCAGTAATACTTATCAAGGTTTATGGGGCCACATCTATTTTAATGTCTATTTTAATGAACGGAGCCCGAACTGCTGAGGAATGTGCTGACAAGTCTCGTCAGCACGTCATGTTTGGCAGTTGAGTTACTCCTTAAGATCCAAACTGACAGTGAGGACTCCAACAATATCGACTTGTGTAACGCATACAACACGAGACTGCTTGTGGCATTCATGGACATGCTCATGACCGTGGAACGCCGCTTTTGGGCTCGGGAAACAAGCACTGAGTGGTGCGATCACATCATCCTGCAAGTCTGGGATGACAAGCAGTGGCTGCAGAACTTTCAGATGAGAAAAGCCACTTTCATGGGACTGTGTGAGGAGCTCACCCACACCCTGCGGCGCAAGCACACGAGAATGAGAGCTGCCCTGACGGTGGAGAAGCGGGTGGCTATTGCAATCTGGAAGCTGGCAACTGCAGACAGCTACCGATCGGTCGCTAACCAGTTTGGAGTGGGAAAGTTGACTGTTGCAATTGTGTTGATGCAAGTTTGCAAGGCCATTAATCGCATCCTGCTCAGAAGAACCATGACTCTGGGTAATGTGCACGACATTGTGGCTGGCTTTGCACAAATGGGTTTCCCTAACTACAGAGTGGCGATAGATGGGACGCATATTCCAATTCTGGCACCATAGAAAAATACCTAGCTTCCGAGTACATTAATCGGAAGGGGTATTTCTCTATGGTTCTCCAGGCACTTGTGGATCACCGTAGGCGTTTCATTGACATTAATGCAGGCTGGCCCAGAAAGGTGCATGATGCACGCATCTTTCGGAACACTGGCCTGTTCAG
Source organism: Mauremys reevesii (assembly GCF_016161935.1). Lineage (NCBI taxonomy): Eukaryota > Metazoa > Chordata > Testudines > Geoemydidae > Mauremys > Mauremys reevesii. The sequence goes on along the minus strand of NC_052640.1, from coordinate 19,775,590 downwards.
GAAGCTGCAAGCTGGGACTTTTTTCCCAGACCAGAAGATCACCATAGGGGAAGTCAAAATGTCCATTGTGATCCTAGGAGACTCCGCTTACCCTTTAATGCCGTGGCTCATGAAACCCTACACAGGGAGCCCTGACAGCAGTAAGGAGCAGTTAAATAACAGGCTAAGCCGGTGCAGAATGAGCGTGGAGTGTGCTTTTGGCCATTTAAAGGGCCGCTAGCGCTTTCTGTATGGGAAGCTGGACCTGGCTGATGACAGCATCTCCGCGGTTATATCCGTGTGCTGTACCCTCCATAACATTTGTGAAGGGAAGGGTGAAAGATTCACTCAGGCATGGAACTTGGAGGTTCAACACCTGGAGGCTAAATCTGAACAGCCAGAGAGCAGGGCTATTAGAGGGGCCCAGCGCGGGGCGGCAAGGATTAGGGATGCCCTGAGGGAGGAATTTGAGGCTGAAAGCCACCAGTAATGTTTGGTGCCCTGCACGGGAGTGAAGTGCAGTGGTTCCAATGGTAGTAGGAATCTGTGTTTGCTACGGTGACTTGCAGTGCCTGTTGCTTTCCTGGGTTAAGGTATCTTTTATTTTATGCAATAATAAAGAATGTTTTCAAAGCCAAAAAATCCATTTATTGGAAAGAAAATCCAGTTATTGAAAAGAAATGCAACTGCTTGGGAAACAGAAAGGGCAAGGGGATGGGGTGGGGAATTGTACAATCACAGATTTGCGTATGTCCTGTTTTCATACTCAGACTTCCTGTCTGGAGTGCTGTGCAATGAGTGCTGCACTTCAGGAAGGCTATACTGCATGGTGATGGGGGTTGAGTGCAGTGGGTAAGGGTCATAGTTTTCAGGGCTGGGTGGTGAAGCTACAGGCGTTGGAGGCAGCTGGTGGCGATAAGAACCCAGATATTGGGGAAAGTGGAAGTGACATGGGGCACAAGGGAAAGAGTTTTGGGACAAGGGCTGCAGGGGGGGGCAGGCGTGGTAGTGCTTCACCTGCATGGCTACGAGCGCCTGGATTGAGTCTGCTTGGTGCTCCATGATGCTTATCAGCTGATCCGTGCTTTGCTGCCAGAGCTCCGCGCTTTTGTGACGGTGCTCCTCATTCTGCAGGCGGATCCTCCTTTCACTCTCCCTCCACTCCTGCGCTTTTAGATTCTCGTTAAGGGACTGCTGCATTACTTCATGCAGCATGTCATCTTTGCTTCTAGATGGCCTCTTCCTAATTCTTTGGAATCTTTCAGCCGGTGATAACACGGATGGCTGAGATCTCAAGGTTGCATCTGTAAAGGCAAAATGCAACACTTAACAGAGGCAGCATTGTTCACGCCAGACAGAGCAATGATTCCCCTGTACTTAAGGGTAAGCACAGTCTACACCAGGGGTCGGCAACCTTTCAGAAGTAGTGTGCCGAATCTTCATTTATTCACACTAATTTAAGGTGTTGCGTGCCGGTAATACATTTAAATGTTTTTAGAAGGTCTCTTTCTATAAGTCTATATTACATAACTAAACTATTGTATGTAAAGTAAACAAGGTTTTCAAAATGTTTAAGAAGCGTCATTTAAAATTAAATTAAAATGCAGATCTTACGCCACCAGCCTGCTCAGCTCACTGCCAGCTTGGGGTTCTGTTCACCTAAGCTGGCAGCGGGCTGAGCAGGGCCTGCGGCCGGGACCCTAGACTGGGGGGGGAGGGGGTTTCAAGGGTCAGGGCAGAAGGCTGGTGTGGGGGCAGTTCAGGGATCAGGGCAGAGGGCTGGGGTGTGTGGGAGGGTCAAGGGTCAAGGCAGAGGGCCGGGTGTGTGGGGGAGTTCAGGGCAGAGGGATGGGGCTGTGGGGATGCAGGGCAGAAGGCTGGGTGTGTGTTGGGGTGGGGTGGGAGTTCAGGGCAGAGGGCTGGGGAGTGGGGATGCAGGGCAGAGGGCTGGGGGAGGTTCAAGGGTCAGGGCAGAGGGCTGGGGGTATGGGGCTGCAGGGCAGAGGGCTGGGGGTGTGTGGGGGTGCAGGGCAGAATGCTGAGTGTCTGTGGGGGGGTCAGGGCAGAAGGGTATGGGGGCTGCAGGGCAGAGGGCTGGGGGTGTGTGGGGGGGGTGCAGGGCAGAAGGCTGAGTGTGTGTGGGGGGGTCAGGGCAGAGGGCTCGGGGGGGTGGGGGTGCAGGGCAGAATGCTGGGTGTGTGGGGGTCAGGGCAGAGGGCTGGGGATATGGGGGTGCAGGGCCGAAGGCTGAGTGTGGGTGGGGGTCAGGGCAGAGGGCTGGGGGTGTGTGTGGGTTCAAGGGTCAGGGCAGAATGCTGGGGGTGTGGGGGGGGTCAGGGCAGCTCACGGCAGGGGGCTGAAAGGGATGTGCCTGTTCCACCCCCTTCCCTACCTCTCTCTGTCTCCTCTACGGAGCTGTGTGCACGCTGCCGCTCTTCCCTCGCCCCCTCGCAAGGGCCATCAGCTGACTGGCGCAGGGACGGAGAAGGGGCGGGGCAGGAAAGCACCACGATGGGGGAAGAAACGGGGGAGTTGCCGATCCCTGATCTACACAATAGCATAATTTGCCTGTCCCAAAGCAAGTGGATATAACCCATGGGAGCCTCAAAATGGTGAGCAAGCCACAGGGTCAAGGGGGACTGATTGTTTCACGGCTGTACTGTCATCTAGGCTCTCCCCAAGGCACAGAAATCAACAGCTGCAGGGGACCCCTCTACTGAACACTGTCCCCACATTTTTCACAGGAGTTTGTCCTGGAAGATATCTCATTGCTGAGGGTGACTTGGGAAGCAAGGGAGGGTCTTCTACTACAACGTGACTTCCGCCCTGGCCCATATGCAGCTTGCCTGTATGCAGCAATGGTCCCCCTGCCCCTCACAGCACAGTGGCGCAGACATGTTAGTCTAACTGGGACTAGGCATGCATGCAGCCCTAACCCTCGCCTCAAGAGCCCACATTGAATAACTTCCTTCCCAAAATAAAAGCCACTTACCGGGCACCTCCTCTGGTGTCTGTTCTTCCCCAAGCATCGGCCACTGCGACTGGCTACCTTCCTCCTGGCTTGCGAGCAGCTCCTGGCTGCATGCATCTAGGGATGTTGGGACATCCTCCTCCTCCTCAGCACCCTCGGAACCGCTTTCCTCCTCCTCCCCCCTTGTTGAATTGGGCTCTGAAGTGTCCATGGTGGTACTCGGCGTGGAGGTGGGGTCACCCCCAAGTATCGCATTCAGCTCTTTGTAGGAACGGCAGGTCGTGGGGGCAGCACCAGAGCGGTGGTTTGCCTCGTGGGCTTTGCAGTAGGCATTTCGCAGCTCCTTCACGTTAACCCTATGCTGCAGTGTGTCCTGGTCATGGCCCCTTTCCATCATGTCCCTTGATTTCTGCCCGATGGTATCGTAATTCCTATGGCTGGAGCACAGCTGGGGCTGAACAGCTTCCTCCCCCCAAACACTGATGAGGTCCAGCACCTAGCCATTGCTCCAACTGGGGATCGCCTGGCACGTGGAGGCATGGTCACCTGGAAAGATTCACTGAGAGCACGCCACGCCTGGCTGAGCAAACAGGAAGGGAATTTTCAAAATTTCCAGAGCGCATTAACAGACCAGGGCATCCACACTGGCACTGCGGTGCTCCAGCAGGGGCTCAAACGTTATTCCACTCGCCGAGGTGAATTGCTAGGAGTGCTTTAGCCACGGAGTCAGAGTGCTCTCCGTGCCTTGCCAGTGTGGACACGTCGTGAGTTAGAGTGCACGGGGCTGCTTTAATGCACTCTAACTCACAACTTTTGCCATGCCCTTAGTAGAGAAACTGACTTAAGTTCATCAGAACTACTATCTATTCCCACTGCTGATAATAAGCAGGCACAGTAAAGACAAGACACTAAGAAGGGAGAACAGTTTTCTACAGCACATTTTTATTTATTTATTTATTTTTTTTTTTAAATCAGGAGGGTATCAATGATGTTCTGCATGGATGAATGCATCCAATATCTTTCTGGGACTTATTTCCCTCCCCCGCCATTCATCTCCAGTAGAAAACGGAGTATTAGTGTCAAGCTTCTACCTGTGTTTTATGTGGCTTCTATGAGGAGAATGTTCTATTTTGTTATGGTACATAGAGTCAAAGCTCTGACTATTCCCTCCTAATCCACTGCAGGATGTAAACTTTCCCATTCTCACTGCTTTTAAAATTAATGCAAATGTGTTTTACAAATGTGAAGAGGCTTCATGCTTTTTTCCATGTATATGATAAAGGTAGCAAGTCTCAGAGGGAACTGGTGCCTCTGAGGAACTGGTACAGGAGGAGGAAAATTCTCTCTCCTCTCATTCCCCCTCAGATCATTTTGGTGGAAAACCTCTAGTTTCCCCAATAGGGGCTAGGATTTCCTGTAGGTCCTGACCTGTTAAAGAGAAGAGTATGCAGGAACTCTGCTTTTGCCTCATATCTACCACAGCATATAGAGAGAACCAGCAAAGGCTGAGGCTTTTATGCTGTATTGGTCACATGACTGGTGATCAAATGATGTGTAATAGAAAGAACTATATCTACTTTGGTCAATGTTTACTTTACATATCCTATGTTCTTGAGTTTTTATACATATATCAAAAGAGGTTTAAAGCAAGGGTGCCCTTTGGTATGGGATCAGACTGAAACCTAATTGAATAAATAAAGCTATGTGGCTATGCAGATTGTGTGATCTCTTTTTAGGCTATATGTAGCTAGGTGTCTAATTAAGTCTCTTTCTATGCTTCTGTAGTCATCAACAGATTACTCTTTTCTTCCTTTTCTATCCTTTCTTTGGACTCCTCTTAGGAAATTATCCTTAGGCCTCATGGGAACTGCAGGATCTATGGAGAAACCCTTCTTATACAGAAGATATAAAGACAGGTTTCAGAGTAGCAGCCGTGTTAGTCTGTATCCGCAAAAAGAACAGGAGTTCTTGTGGCACCTTAAAAGACTAACAAATTTATTTTAGCATGGGCTTTCGTGAGCTACAGCTCACTTCTTCGGATGCATCCGAAGAAGTGAGCTGTAGCTCACGAAAGCTCATGCTAAAATAAATTTGTTAGTCTTTAAGGTGCCACAAGTACTCCTGTTTTGTAGAAGATATAAAGGTACAGAAAAGCAGTTACTGACCTAGCCTTACAGGGAAGAAAGCAGTAGAAATAGAGGAATAACCTTCTCCTGGAGTATAAGTGCAGGAAAAAATTCCTTGCAGTTTTTCTGTAAGGCACTTCAGTGTGGCGACAACAAGTAGTAAAGAAATCGAGTATTACACCTGGCTTAGGGTAAACCATCTGCTGTCTTATACCTTTTATACTAGCAGCAAAGAGTCCTGTGGCACCTTATAGACTAACAGACGTACTGGAGCATGAGCTTTCATGGGTGAATACCCACTTCATCGGATGCATGTCGGATGCATCCGATGAAGTGGGTATTCACCCACGAAAGCTCATGCTCCAAAACGTCTGTTAGTCTATAAGGTGCCACAGGACTCTTTGCTGCTTTTACAGATCCAGACTAACACGGCTACCCCTCTGATACTTGATACCCTTTATACTATATCTCCGAGGATCTCTATTGACAACTGAATCAGAGTTTTCTTTTTGTCTTGTTTCTTGTACGCATTGTTATTTTATCAGGATATGACAAAATTCTGAAAATAACATAAGTCCTCAAGGCTCATTAACTATACAATGTCTGGAGTAGTTTACGACATTTAGCCTCAAGGATACAAAGATATCTGCAACACTCTCAACAACAAGGTACAAAGATAAGATCCAGACTAACTGTAGGAAAAAGCAAACATTTTACTTAGTAGTCAGTGTAGGCGTCCCAATAAATATTTTCTAATTGTAGAAAGTTGGTAGTATGAAGGATACAGCACTCTTATTTCACTTCTGAGTTCCATGTTCAAATTTTACCCTACATGAAATGATTTCAGCATGGTCTCAGTCTTCCTGTTGTTAGATGGAGTCTTTACCCATTCACATTCTGGAAAAATACCAACCAGAATGTGAAGTCTCAGCAGTTGGAAGCTATCACATGGAGTGCTGGAGTGGTAACAGCAGCCATGTTGCACTATGTTACCACTTCTATTTCTCCCTAGAATTCTATTTGCTGAAAACTCTCTGTTCACATTGTCTTTCTACTTTTCTCCATAGTGATATTTGAAACAAGACTTCTGTCTAAACTTTCTCCAATGTACCTTTAGAACTAGCAGAGATGCCCATAATATGGTACTCCATATCTTGAAGAACCATATCTCAGCTTCAGCATGGCCTCCAAACTTGGGTTTAGTGTGTGGGTGCTGGTGGCCTGGGATATACAGGAACTCAGACTAGATGATCTAGTTGTCCCTTGTAGTCTTAAACTCTATGACTAACCAGGGCCGGCGTTAGGCCAATTCCTCCGAATTGGGCTCCGCGCCTAAGAGGGCCACGCTCCCTAAAGTAGAGAGCCTAACTTTTTAATTTTTACTCACCCGGTGACGGTCTGGGTCGGCAGCAGGTCCTTCTCTTGCTCCGGGTCTTTGGCAGCATGTCCTTCAGTGCCACGAAAGATCCGGAGCGACTGAAGGACCCGCCGCCAAAGTGCCGCCAAAGACCTGTAACGCCGCCGGGTATTTGAATCGGGTCCCACACTTCCTAAAGCCGGCCCTGTGACTAACATTTTGTAAAGGGAAAATTATAACTAACATACACATACAGTCATCTGAATTGTATTCCAGCCTAACCAACTCCTTCATGTAATGCACGCATTCAAAGACCTTCTCTCCCATTCTGAGCAGGTGGCTACTCCATATTCCATCAATCCTCTGATATGTGAACAACAGAATTATCAGATCAAGAGAGGTAAAATGGTAGGGTGAAAAATAATAATAAATTAAAAAGGAAAAAAGTGTTTTTTTTTTTCTTTCCTTCTTGTTCATTTAACAATTGTTTTCAGCTGCAGGCTGAGAGAGGAGAGCTGTTAATTACACTGAGAGTACACCTCCAGTATAAAGTGAGAGGGGGATGCCATGGTAACTGGTGAATGCAACAGTGAACAAAACGGTCACCCTTTGGTAGGAGTGAGAGCTAAAAGAACTCTTTTTTGTCCCCCCTTTCCCACCTTCTTCTTCCCCTTTTTCTTGTCGTCTCTCAGCTGCATTAAATAAAACCTACAGACAACTCAGGAAAAACACTTTCAGCTCCATAAGCAGTCTCTGACATCTTGATGTGCAGAAAGAAAAGAAAATGAGGAGATGAAAATTAGCAGCAAGTGGGAGGAACAAAGAGGGGGGGAACCACATGAGGCAGAACAAGAGATGCTTATTTTCTAATTATTTAATGTTTCACTTATTCCCCGCCCCCCATCCCTGGGAAAGGGCCTTTAACAGTTTCTTTTAGAGACTGACAAGGTAAAATTGTGGGAATATGAAAAGAATATCTGGACATGCAAGCCAGATCAAACAATATCGTCTCATCAGATTTCTCCCTGGAGAAAAAAACATGTTTACAAACTGTCATAACTATAAAGGGAAGGGTAACAACACTCCTGTATACAATACTATAAAATCCCTCCTGGCCAGAGGCACCAAAATCCTTTTACCTCTAAAGGGTTAAGAAGCTCAGGTAACGTCGCTGACACCTGATTCAAAGGACCAATAAGGGGACAAGAGACTTTCAAAGGGGGGGAAGGGGGGGGGCTTTTCTTTGTGCTCTTTGTTTTGGTGTTGTTCACTCTTGGGACTAAGAGGGACCGGACATCAATCCATGTTCTCCAAATCTTTCTGAACAAGTCTCTCATATTTCAAACTTGTAAGTTAATAGCCAGGCAAGGTGTGTTAGTTTATCTTTGTTTTTCTCAACTTGTGACTGTTCCTTTGCTAGAGGGAGGTATCCCTGTTTTGCTGTAACTTTGAAACTAAGGCTAGAGGGGGTTCCTCTGGGCTCTCTGAATCTGATTACCCTGTAAAGTTATTTTCCATCCTGATTTTACAGAGAGATGATTTTTACCTTTTCTTTTTAATAAAATCCTTCTTTTAAGAACCTGACTGATTTTTCCATTGTCCAAAGATCCAGGGGTTTGGGTCTTTGATCACTTTTGTAACCAATCGGTTAGGATATTATTCTCAAACCTCCCCAGGAAAGAGGGTGTAAGGGCTTGGGGGAATATTTAGGGGGAAGAGGAACTCCAAGTGGTCCTTTCCCTGTTTCTTGTTAAATCACTTGGTGGTGGCAGAGTACCAGGTTTTAACCTAAGCTGGTAGGATTAAGCTTAGGGGGCTTTCCTGCGGGTCCCCACATCTGTACCCTAGAGTTCAGAGTGGGAAGGAACCTTGACACAAACCTACCATTTTAGTCCACATTCTGCTTTGCCCATGCACCTGTTTTATGTTTTTCAGATAGTTAAAATTCAATCTTTATCTGAAATAGTTACATTTATGTAACTTAAACATCATTTCTCTCAACAGCTCTGAAAGGATAGGCAATATACAATATACCCAGCACATGCACGTCACTAAGGAAGCTCTGTTTTTCCTCTACATGCTACTTGCCATGCCACAATTTCAATTATGATTAAAAAGGTAAACTGAAAATTTAGAAAATACAAGAGTTGTAACAGTGCCCACACAAGATAAGCTTCACAAGTTTCTGTTCCGACCTTAATAAAAGTGCTACTTGTAAGTACCTGCCTAGGAGAAATGAAGAAAAGAGATGGAGTTCTAAAATTTTTCAGAGTGCAACGCTTTGTTTATATTGGTCGCATTAACTTCACAACTTCAATCTCAAATAGTCAATGGAAAAGCCTGTAAGAAATTCCCTCCCATCAACCTAGAAATTTCACAGGTAGGTCTATAATAAATGCATCTCCAAACAAACATTCATCTAAACCCTTTGCAATACTAGGAATGGTCAGGCAAGAAGTGACCCTGTTGAGAGAGAATTAGATAACAGAGTCACAGCAAACTGTATGCTAATTTATTTAGAATCATATGTTCTCTGTAAAGGGAACAATAGTTGGCAAGACTAAATATAGCTTATAGCTCTCAGAGGTAGCAGACTGCTTTCAAAACTTCAAATATCTCTGTGACTAAGACTGCAGCCAGATTGGAAGAAGCACAGAGAAAAACAAACATCTTTCCAACTGCTGTGTGACTGTGGACCAAATTCATTTCTGGTGCAACTCCAATGATTTCCAAAAGAAAATAGCAAAGTGACTGATACTTATTCCACTGATAGGAGAGAACCTGCTACTGGTTGAAAGGTATATGGAGAAGGAGAAAGTTTTTGTTTGTAGAGTTCCAAAACCTCCAGCATATGATAGAAAATGTTTGTTAGTACTGTACTTTTGCTAACACTACATGATAAGCTACAGTATGCTATTGCCACAGTACCACCAGGAGCGATTTCATCTGCTTTCTATAGTTATCCCTGGACAAGGCTCCCTAGTTCACCAAGTGCTACCATTTTTATTAAAAAATTGCATATTTCCATTTCTGAGACAAGGGCAGGATCTTATTCCTTTTGTTCTTTCAACAATGGTCACAGTTTACTTATTTTTTTTTTGGCAGCTAGAAGGAAAGTTTCATAGATTCCAAGACTTAAAGGGACCACTGTGGTCATCTTGTCTGACCTACCTTTTTGAAGTAGAGCACATTGTTAAAAATATAAATAAATAAAATCAAACTTTGATTTCAAAATTGTCAGTGATGTTAAAATTTACACTATTATTTACAGTCTGAAATTGCCTAGCTTCAACTTCCAGCCACTGGATCTTCTTTCTCTTTCCTTGCTAGATTAAAGAGCCCATTATCAACTATTTGTTCTCCATGGAGGTACTTACAGACTGATCAAGTCACCTTTAACCTTCTCTTGTTAAGCTGAACAGATTGAGCTCCTTGTGTCTATCCCTAAAGACATGTTTTTCAATTGTTTAATCGTTCTCATGGCTCTTCTCTGAACCCTTTCCAATTTATCAACATACTTCTTGAATTGTAGACGCCAGAACTGGACAGTGGACGCACCAGTGCCAAATACAGAGTAAAGAGATTATTTTACCTCTTTCTCGAGATTCCCCTGTTTATACAACCAAGGATCACACTAGCCCTTTCAGCTACAACATCACACTCAGAAAAGGCTGGAAAATGTGAAGTATTTTCAGATCAGATACAGAGGAATTTTTTTCCACCCTGCTCCAGTTTTTCTTGGCTTTTTTGCCTTCAAAAATTATCTGGGCCAAGCAGTGGAAACAATTATCCTTCATAATGCAATTCAATTTTTGAAGAGAGTCCCTTAGACTCAGAAGAAAACCAAAAGCCATTACACAAAAACTCTCCTTATATATAAATATAGCTAGAACCTTTATCATCACTTTACATTAAAACTTTTATTAATGTATTTTTCTTACAGCCCACTTCCTTCCAAGAAAGAGTCACCATTCTATCATGATGAAGTAAGGTGGTTAAGTGACTCAACAAAGGTCTCTCAAAGTCTATGAATGAGGTTGAAATACAACTTTGGTCTCCTTATTTTCAAGTTGTGTGTTTTAATCAAAAAGGCCATCTTTTGCCCCCTTCCTTATGGCCTCACCATATTATGACGAAGAATGAGTTGGACAAAAGAGAAAAATCTTAATTAAAGAACTATTCAGAATTCGAGAAAAGAGGTTTGGGGTTTTGTTTAGAGCTGGTCAATTTTTTTTTCCCATCAAAATGTCTTTTAGGGTTTGTTTTTTGAGCCTTTAAGGATTCTCCACAATCATAACGGCTAGGAAATTACATATTTAATTCTCATTATCTCAAAATATAACATTCACATTCTGGAGTCAGTATTCTTTGGTAATACTGGTTTCATAAAAATGACCATAGCAAGGAAACAATGAAATAAATACTGAGAATCATTAAATAACTAGAAGATAATGGAACTGTGAACAACAATTAACAATGATTTAGAAAGAACAAACAATGCCAGACAAACCTGATTGTGTATTTTGGTAAAAAAAAAAAAAAAAAAAAAAATCAGCGAATGAAGAGAATGCATAATATCTAATATATTCTGACTTTATAAACACATTTAATCTACAAGTCTTGAGAAACAGGGCTTTGGAGCGGAGCTGGAGCGCGGAGCAGCTCCAGAGCAGTGGAGCTGCAAGTTTTTGCCTGGAGCGGAGCCGGAGCATAGCGCCAAAGCCCTGTTGAGAAATCCTACTCACAAAATGAATTCAAAATGGTTTGGATCTGAATTTTGTTATAGAATGAAATCTGCCTGAAAGACCATAAACTGAGTAATGTTAAACAATAACGTACAGATTAGGAAGAGTGCCACAGCAGACAAGTGTTAAGTTTGGTTTTATTTATCTTTTTCATGAAATATACAGAAGTGGAAGTAAACAGGATATTTATTAAATTCACATATGTTGGTAACTTGGGAAGTATTGTGAGGACAAAAATAATTGAGAGAGCCCTTTGGATGTTAGATATGTGGACAGGAAATAAAATAAAACTTGGAAAAATGCAATAAATATATCTGGGGTGAAAAAAATATGAAAGATATTTAAGGAGAGGGAGAAAGCTGGAAAGCAATACAACTGGAAGAGACAGAGAATGGAATATTAGACAAGATAGTGGATAAAAAATTAAGTAGGCATTTGCAATATAATACAATAGCAAAAAAGGCCAATGTGATGATGGAGTCTATATATTATTGTTTGTATTACAGTTGGGCTGAGAGAGACAAACTACGATTTAGTCTGCAGTGTTCCTGAAACTGAACAAAAACATATCAAGAGAGTCCCTGCCTTCTTACAATCTAAACAGACAAGCCAGCCAAACGGTAGGAGGAGAAACAGATACAGAAAGTGAAGTATCTTGCCCAAGGTGACCCAGCAGATCTGGGGCAGAGCTGTGACTAGAACCCCTCTCTCCCACGTGCTAGTCCAGTACACGTTGCCTCTCTCACGCAGAAACATCAAGTCTTGGAGCAGGGAGAAGGTATTTCCGTTCTTTGGCCTTAAGTCAGCAAGGTAGTTAACCATATGTTTAACTTTAAGCACACGCTTAAAATCCCATTGACTTCAGAGATTATAAGAAAATATTAGAGCTAAAAATATATAGCTTTGTTAAACAACTAAGAGCACCTTCTGAGGGGTATAAACACCACGAAGGGAGAACAACTATTTAGAGTGGTACAAAGGGGTATAACTTTATAAGCAGTGGGATGAAATTAAGGAGAACATTTAGGTGGGATATCAGAAAAACATTTCAGACGGTAAGATCTATCATACCACAGAATAGTCTCCCTAGAGCAGTGGACTGGACAATGTACTAGAAAATATATTGAAAGGAACAATTCTGTATTTGCAGGTAAAATGAACTAGATGATCTAAAGTGTCTTTTCCATCTCTAATGCTTAAATGCCTATGATTTACTGTCATGGTTTCTCGATATATATCTATGTATGTAAAATGCATGTGTGGCATATACCCCACCCAATCCATTCCAATAAGTACTGCCCATGTTCTCCCATCAACCAAACCAATTCACTGGATGGGGGGAAAAACCCCAAACTGTTTCAGCAAGAGGACAAGCGACTGCTTAGCTAAAAAAGCTGAGGCTTTCACTATGTTTTAATGACCAGCAGACTCTGTATCAGCAAAACTAGTGACTAAAATATTGTGAAGAAATTAAATGCTCCCTAACAATCTTTTGTTTTGGTTTGCATTTTATATCTATGTCAGCACCACATATTTACTTCTGTAAACTCATATACACTTGCCAGTACCTGGGGCCTTAATGGAGTAAATCTGGACTTGGGGTAGAAAACCTCTTCCAAACAATTTACGGAAGTATAAAAGTAGATATAATTACGTTTTAGAAACATGGAGTATCTGTGTTATTTAACTGAAGTGCCTCCTCTTTACATTTTGTGAAACTGGAAATCTAGTGTTCTCGGATTATATTTATGTCTGCACTGAGGCACATACTGCACGTTTTGTCCAGTTCAAGATCATCGAAATCTGAACATATTTGTTTGCTTTTCCCTTAATACCGTGCATTGATACAATGGTATCTTAATACAATTACTGCTAGCAGCCAGTTGTATAATAGCTCCTTTTTGGAAAAGTATAGATCTCCGTAAAATTAGTTGCACAGAGAAATAAAGTATGGGAAACACTTTCAGTTGGTGGGAAGGCTGGGGGGGAGAAGGGGGGAGGAGAGACAGGCAGCCTTACCACAGGCTCAAGCAGATTTTATGGTATGCCTATCATTTTTTAAATCTGAAGATAATAAATACGCAGATAATCATAAGAGGTTGATGAAACAAATTGGTCTTTTAAAAGGTAACCAATACAGGTTCTGAATAAGATATTTTAATACTTGTATTGAAAGTTCATGTATGTTAATAATGATAAAAAAAGAGCTTTTAAAAAAAATTCTTAATGTAAGGAAGCACAGCAGAATTCCTGTAAGAAAGTACCTGAAATAAATCAATTTTCAAAGTTGGACCTTGCTCATTTTAGCTAGTGTTCAATATTAGGATTAAAAGTTATTCCGATAAAACAAAAATAAATTTCTTATTGCCCTGCAATAAAGTTTGGATGTTGCTTCTGTGCAGAAAACAATCCATTCTACATCTTCTTTGACCCTCTCTCTAATCTTTCAATTCTCAACTATATGTCTGACGTAACCTGTTAAGTCCCTTTGGTTTACAGCACCGTAACTTATTATTACTGAACGTTTTAAATTGAAGTTCTCCCTCTGGGGAAAACACGTCTCTCTTTACTCTTATTCTGCTCACTTCCACTAAGTTGTACCTTACCTCTACTTCAAAAACAAGAAATACTGAAGATCTCCCTTTACTATCTTTATCTTCGCAAACCTCACAGGTCTGTCTCTTGAACGTTACCTGAATTTGTCCTTATTTGACCCGACTTTTGCTGAAATTATTCTTCATGTCTTGTTATTTCCTGTTTTGACTACTGCAATTCCCTCTTCTCTGGTGCCACCACATACATGCTCTTGAACTTGAAGTTTTTCCCACTCACTTTGTATTGTGACCTAGTAGGACTAAAGAAGTTAATTTCTCCTATGAGACAAGGGAATAGGAGATGGGTGTTGGTTGAGTAGGCTTGTCTGGGTTGATATGAATGAACTCTCAAGAACAGTCAACATATGGATGGAGTTACCTTGGAGAGATAATAGAAGACCAACAACCAGACCCTAACTGTCAGCCAAGTGACGCAAAACATGAGAGAGCAGCATGACTAGAGCTTGAAACAAAGTAGTAAGATGTTAGGAGGCTGCAATAAGAACTCTCCTGCCCAGGACTGTGGGAGGGATAGAGTCCTGGATATTTTTGAACCAAAGAAGCACGTTGTGCTGACAGCATGGACATGTGTAAGCTTTGCTTTTCCATTCTAAGCAAAAGACCCTAAAATACTGTATTCCAGTTGATTAATAATGCAGACTTGTTTTGAAAAGGCTTTCCTGTGTCACTGAAAACATATGCTGTTTGCATAGCTCCCAAAAGGGCAAAGTATCCAACAAAAGATCAATTTTCTTTTTTTGGACTCAATGGAGCCACAATGAGAAACAATGGTGCTGAAGCCAGGGCCCAGTCTTGGAGTAGTGGAGCTGTGGGGCAAATACGTAGAGGCCTAGGACCTAGCACTAAAAAAAGGATGCTCCCAGAGAAACTGTATAAAGGTTGGAGGAAAGCTTTCCCTTTAGATCCAAGATATTTGGTAGGAAGGTTGCTACTGTCTCATTGTTTCCTTGTATTCTGTTTAGCCAATACATGGTAGGTGTAGGACACACCACGTTAATATTGTATTATATTTAGCATGTGGGCAGTTATGTTAACATTTTTGTTTTTGTCAAGATATATACTCTGCAATGCTAAATGAAGCTTTTGGCATTAGTGAATACAAAACTGGCAAAGGCAAGATACATTAATGGTTTGCCCTGGTACAAGTTTGGGAGCTGCCTTCATGCCTATTGGTACCTGGAATGTGGTAATCAAGAGATGAGGAAAGGTACAGAACAACAAACTAAGGAACTTGTACAAACTGATGGGTTGGATCTTAGGTGACATTTGAAGTGCTTTTGTCTTGTACACGACCTTGTTATAAATAGAGGTAATTTTGAGGGAATATCTTCGAAACACCATTGCTGTGTAAGAGGAACATGCTGCGAGATAAGAATTGTTTCCCAAAAGGAGGGCTATGTATATCTCCTTTTCATATTGTATTATTTTGTCTTTAGGCAATACACTGGCTAAGCTTGGCTATTTGGTCTTTTAAACATTTTTACTACAGAACTGCAAGTGTAGTTAATCAATTGGCTATACATTTTAATCAGTAATTCCTGCCCCCTATCTGTCTTCTCCCCCTGTTGTTTCTTGTCTTAAACTAAGACTGAGGGGCAGGGACTATCTTTTTGTTCTGTTTGTAGCACGCCTAGCAAAATGGGGTCCTGGTCCTTTGGAAATACAAATAAATAATTATATAAACAAATATATGGTATTGTATTTCTCAAGCTAGGTTGGCAAGTGCATTTTTAACGACTGGCCAAATTTAAATAAAAATAAACTGGTTCAAATCCTCTCTGCGTCTCTTAACTTTCTCAGATGACTGGAATGTTTCTCTTTGCCATATCACCCAATAAGATCACATAAGAGAAGTAGCAGTTAAACAAACCTTTAGGAGCTGTCTACACTAGAGGGGCTTCAATGGCATAGCTGCTTTGCTGAGCTATGTCCTGTAACCCCGTAATGTAGATGCATCCTACAGTGACTGAAGGGGTTTTTCAGTCACTGAAGGAACTCCACCACCTTGACTGGTGGTAGCTAGGATGACAAAAGCATTCTTCCATCAACCTAGCTGTGTCTTCACCAGGGATTAGGTTGGCATCGCTAGAACACTTGTATTGACTTATTTTCTGCTCATCTTTAAAGAGGCATGACAAATACCAACACCCCTGAAAATGCTGCCAAATAGCCAGGTGAAAAACTTCCCTGATGGGGCTGGAAAAAAGTTTAAAAAGCAGGTATTGATTGGACATCCCATTCAGTCACTAGTTCTGGCAGCCAATAAAAGTCTTCAGAACAAATATGCATGCTGATTGGCTGTTACAGTTGTAAAATCTGTGCTACCTATGGCCATGAAAGAAAAAACCCAAGATATTAGCTCATTAAAAACTGATAAAAACAACAGAAAAATCACAGACCTTGTGAGTCTATTTTCGCATCCAAACCCTCCAGTAACATAGGCCTCTCTCCTTGGGTTGCTGCTGTTTTACACATTAGCACCATTTGTTTACAGGAGGTAAATATTTGCTGGTTTGAGATAAAGCAGGATTCACTCTACTGGAACCAGACAGATGTCCCGTAGAGCAAATATTCTAGTGCCTTCATATTAATTCATGGCTTTGTCCTAGCAATAATATGTCATCTCCATGCTATTCAAGATCAGATCCCCAGCAGAAAAATCTCAAACTGACTATGTTGAGTAATCGCTAAAATTCAGATTTCCACCTTCCCAAAAGGGAGTTCCTAGAAGGCTTTGAAGAAAGGCATATGTTAAATTAGAAAGTAAGTTTTATTAGAAATGACTTATTAGGAGAACCTGTTTTGTTCCAGTGTACTCGGACATCAAATCTGCTCTAATAGTTGCTTTCAAGACTATATTTGTTTGCAGTGTTCTCCCATCTCAAACTTTAGCTACATGACTGAATAATGAATGACGTTTGCTAGAGGATCTGGTGGTAAACTAGTCACATTCCCAGAATCTTAGCATCCTAAAACTAACATTAACTCAATTGGTCATGCTAACCTTCTCAAAACTCTACTTAGCAGCAAGTTATTTCCACTATGGAACAACAGCAGGATGGATAAAAATCAATTGTTTTTGAAAGAAAAATAAAAAAAATGTTTTATTTACATTGGATTTTTTAATGTTGTCATTTAAATTATAAGTTTCTCTTTTTAAAATTAAACCTGTTTTACAAAACATATTATAGTCTCTTCAAACATTTAAATAAAAATAAATATGCTGAATCCATGAGCCTCTATAAAACTTTGAGTTCAAGGCTGCTTTTCTATATAAAGAAAGAATTAAGGAAAAAATATCTAACTTTTGAGGTCAAGCTTAATAAATACAGCACAACAGGGCTAACTGAAGAGATGGTCTCATTTCAAGACCTAGGCGAAACTAACAATACAAATTCCTGTCACTTTCACTTAAGCATATTTGAATATTTTCCCAGGCTGAAGTGAAATAATCAGTTAAATTCACCGACTACAGTTAATGCCTCAGTTTAATAAATAATTTAGCTGTAAATGTGAAACATGTTTTGATAAGAGAAGTTTATGTATTCAAAACATTTAAGGTTGTTTTGTTTAATAAAAATAAATTTGATATGCCATTTTGTGTGATTAATTAAATTCTAGTTACCATCCCAATAAGGCTTCACACAAATCACAAGCAAGAAGCTAATTACCTAGTAAATAAGCAATATATCATTCACCATTTTCTACCACACTCAAAATGTACAGTTAATAAGAATCTGAAAATACTGAGCTATATAATTTCTTTATATATATACACACACACACACACACACACACACACACACACGTAGTTATTTAGTAATAGTTAACCCTCCTAGACAGCAAAAAGTTGCACCAAATCTAGTGTAAATGATCTATTTAGTTGTAAATCAACATATTTTAATGGTTATAACAACCAATGAGAGTGCACCTTTCTTTAGAAAATAACTGAAATACGAATGGAAAAGTTGATTAAAATTGATTATTTAAATCAAGGCTTTCCACTTGGTTAAATAAATTATGATTTAAATCAATGCACTCTGAACAAAAGCATGGTTTGTTTTAAGAAATTCACTACTCAGCATATTAGTTTTACAATCTCCAGGTCACAAATCAGACTAAAATTTTTTGTTTTAAAGAAAAAATAAAGACATGATTTACCTTCTGATTCCAGATTTCTTTATAAAGAAACAAGTTAAAGAGTAGATTATATGGCAAGAGAAAAAGTCCCTGCTATATTGCCATTTGCACTATTTGTAGTCATTTGTGTAGTTTTAACAGGAAAATGTTACTGGCTACCTGATGGGGTCAATATGGAGAACAAGCCCTTCCACTGAAAATCAAATCAAGAGAGACTCCTGCACCTCTTTCTACCTCCTTCCTTCAAGAAATCAAACAATTAGTTCTCAAGAACTTGTCAAATTGCTTCTTAAATGAAGCTGCATTGCAAAATACTCCATAAACAACTTGAATACAGAGTATAAAATGTAGTGTCCTTGCAACTATATGAGAAGTGTAACATTGAGCACATTGGACTATCTGCTCCTACTTTTCTTGCCTGCTTATATTTCTAGGAGAAAGAAAGAGGTAATTTGTTTTATCTTGTTA
Organism: Mauremys reevesii; assembly: GCF_016161935.1. Taxonomy (NCBI): domain Eukaryota; kingdom Metazoa; phylum Chordata; order Testudines; family Geoemydidae; genus Mauremys; species Mauremys reevesii. The sequence goes on along the minus strand of NC_052640.1, from coordinate 19,757,189 downwards.
ATACAATTGTTTTAATAAATGCTAATAATGCCAATAATTAAAATCTACTACCATCACTTCTAAGATTCTACACCTGTAGGGAGTATTGTGTATTAGCAGAATGGGAAGAATTCGTGCAGCATAAAACATTAAACCAGTATCTTCACCAAAACTCCCAAACTGAAAAAAAAATAATTAAGTTGGTCTATGTGAGGACAAATGCTCTAGGCCTTTAAACCAACTGCACTCTGAGACATTGTTTGACATGCTAACTTTACAAGTGCACCTGAACAATAAAAGGTGTGTTTGTAATACATATATCAAGCAGAAGAGGACAAACTTCTATCAAGACAAGAAAAGGGATTTTAGTTAATGAGTGCCGCTGTAATCCGAATGCTTCAGGTTTTCATTTTTCTAATTTATGTTGGCACTCTACATCTAAGGAATGATTGATTAAAAAAATAGAATAGAAGCCCAGGTTTAAAGATCCCCAAGTGGTGTGACTGTAGAAGTGCAATATGCTCAGTTGTCTTCTGGTTTCTGACCTCTTTTGTTCACAGACTAATGCTAATTCTAGAAGCGAATTTCTGGTTATTGTGCCTGGGGCTAATAAATTATGGTTCTTAAGTTATAAGAAAAGTCCCTTCTCAACCATAGCAAAACATTTCTTTTGAGGAGACAGAATTAGTGAAAGCCCTAAATGCATGACACAGAAGCCCTCCTGTCTTCATGTTACCCATTCATTCATCAGAAAGACCTTCATCCCCATTCCTATTGTGACAGCTTTGTGGCCTTCTTGAGAGAGGGTGCAGTTTGACATTATTCAAGCTGTAATGCAAAGATCAAACAGTAACCCCACGTATCATCATAGATCTGTTGATCAAATTGTAGTCATCGCTCTACATGAATTTAATAGATTTCTAAAAAAGGCTTTGACACAGTGGATAGAACTGTCTATTGGAAATTGCTGCATCACTATGGAATCCCCCAGAAATCTGGGATTATTCTTCAAAGCTTCTATGAAAATATAACATGCCAAGTAATACATAACAGCAAACTGACTAAGCCACTCACTACCGGCATCAGACAAGTACATCTTATGTCACAGATGACTTTCCTATTAGTAACAGATTGGGTAATGAGAAAATCCACAAACAGCCCAGGGGTTTGCAACAGACTTTCACACAGACATTAGAAGACCCTGACTTTCCAAATAACATCAGCTTGCTGTCCCATACCCACAAAGATATGCAAGCTAAAACAAACCATCTCCAGACATATGTTACTAGGGCTGAAAATCAACACTAAGAAAACTAAAACCATGAGTATCAACCCCAACAACACTTTCTGGGATTAGCAAGCCCTAGTAGGTGAGGTAATACCTTTCACTGGACCAATTTTCTGTTGGTGAGAGAGGCAAGCTTTCGAGCTACATAGAGCTGTTTCTCATGTCTGGGAAAGGTACTTAGAGTGCCACAGCTAAATACAAGATCAAACAGATAGTTTAGCAAAAGTAGTGAGCATATATTCTAAGGGACCATTCTGGGATTGACATAGAAGAGGTCTGACACTTCACATATCTTGGCAGCATCATAAGCAAAACAGGTGGAATAGACAAAACAAATTCACAACTAGGGGTCTCAAAGTTATTTAGAACAGGGGAATTTATCTTTATAGTTTGAGACACACAAGCATGCACATAAAATTGGCCATAAGGTAAGGACAGTAAGCAGATGAACCCACAATGGAAGTCTCTGGGCCAAAATCAGCAACTTTAACTGGTGGTCTAAGTAGACTGTAAAACAGGTGATATAACTTGTATGATTAGGTATTCAGTAGATGTGAAAAATGAGTGCAGCTTACTGATCTAGGAGATGTGTGTGGGATTGTAGCAAGAAAAGCAACTAAATGGGAAGGTGTAGGGGAAAGCATACCTCCAGCTTATCTTTCATCCTCTTGTTAGTTCTTTTCCTGCTCCAGACTCCATGGTGCGTAAGTTATACTCATTTTGCAACCCCCATTAAATACCAAACTGATACAAGATACACAACTTTACCACTTTCATCCATTTTTCAATGTTCTTATGAATGAGGAATATATTGTATTTAAGTCATGGCTGAATTTGGCTCAGTATGTATACACAGTTCTACATTTTTGGTGCAGAAAATCTCACCTAGTAGCACTTTTTGTATCTAGTTTTACAATTTTAAAATACTACTTCTACCACTTTATATCATAGGAAAGCAATAAAAAGTTTCTAACTTGGACTTCTTTAAATATTTCAAACAAGTTTGTGTTTACTGTTCATACATTTTTGAGGGCTGTCAATCAACAATATAGCTAGATTTTTATATTTTGAAATACTGTATAAAGCAGCTGAGTAATATTTAAAAACTGGCTATTGAGTAGGCACACTGGGATTTTTCCAAGATGTATTTTACTTTTTCTAGTTGGACTTCAGAGTCACTATTTCTGCTCTTAATCCATGTGTGCTGATGCTATAAACCATAAAATCCTGTGGTTTTGTCAACTCTGTGGTTTGCCAGCAACATGAATCACCATAGGACACACCTACTGACCTGTTTGCTCTTTCTTCTTGGCTTTAGGTCTCTCTCCAAGGGTAGGTAAATAACCATCTGCCTTCAGGTTCCACAGCTGTTGCTTGGAGTACAACCCAGAAACCACAGAGTTGCTGGGTGACCATGAAAAATGAGACCTTTACATGTAACAATACGTACAGATCTGTTGCTGCTGGTCCAAAGGTTTAGAAGATTTAGATAGAGGAGTCATTGTAAAAGTACGGAAATCACTCTGATTTCCATTGTTAGCTACCTACATCTCTCATCTTAAATCAGGTCACCTCAATTGTGCAATAGATTACAAGTCATCACAATCCAGCATCAGCCTTTGTAATGACTGATATCATAAAAACTGATGAGGGGAAAGAGAGTATAAAGAGTTAGATAATTTTCAGCCAGTGGACAAAGAAAAAAGGAAATGTGACAAAGGGCTAAGAAACAAATAAGAATGGAATTATCCTTAGCAACAAACACTTGATTAAACATTCAAATCCTCCCTCCGCCCGATCTCCAACAATACTTGTTCCTCAAAAACAATGTTAAGAGGAAGTAGATGTTTCTTACGAGACTTAAAGACCCTTGAAAGACCCTAGAATGCTAACTATCAGACCATAAAATAACAGTGTTGATGATGGTAAAGGGATGAAAGAATGGTTTAGTGCTTACCTGTTTCTGTGCTGAGGCTCCCATATGAACCTGACAGAACTTGACTGCCTGTTCCAGGGCTGCTTCCTCATCCACCTGAATAAAGGAGGACACTTGATGAAGCCAGGATCATTTAGTAACTGGCAGAAAAGCTACCACTGATTTCAGTGCAGCAGAAGCAGGTCCTTGAGTTCCAACACAGTGTGGGTATGACTTTGCATCTTGCAAACAATGCCCTTGTCCCAGCAAGCGGCTCTGTAGCAAAGTGCCCCCTTGCTCAGAGGCAGTTTGGTGGGATGGTATGAGGCCATCTGAAATATGTGGCTCCTTATATATTTTGTTGGATACGGTGTTCACTGTTGCGCTCTGGTTTAAGCAGATTGATTAATATGTCACCAGTGCAATAGGCAGATTCAGACTTTATGCTAACAAAGCCACTGCAAAATTTCAAGCTGGGAAGTGCTGAAGGCCCACTCTCCCTATTGCCCGAGTGCATCAATTATCAGTGAACCCTACTGACCAAGGAAGCGAAAAAGATAGTCCCTCTTGCACCCTCTCTGCCAAGATCATAAACCAAAAATGTTTGTTAAAAGTAGTTGTTTTGATGTACTTTACCTTATAGATAGGACATGATGCAACTCCAAAAATTAAGAGCTCCAAAGTAAGGATGCATTAAGGATTTATGTTCCTAACATAGGTGACATATTTTGATTAATAATCACTCCCTGCCATCTGAGTCATAAAATGACAATGGTAACAGAGAGACAAGGTGGGTGAGGTAATATCTTTTATTGGGCCAATTTCTATTGAAGAGAGACAAGCTTTAGAGAGAGACAGAGAGCTCTTCTTCAGGTAACAGAGGAGGCTGTTTGCCCATAATCTACAGAGAAAGTTGAACTGATAGTAAAATCACTTACCTGTTTAATCAGCATGTATGTTTCTGACATGATCTTCTCAATCCTGCCCAGGTCATAGGCCATGACCTTCTGACCTTGTTGCCACACCCGGTAGGCATCCAGTAACAGAGTTTTCCCAGACTCTGCATCATCTAGTAACTTCCTCTTTCTGTTTGATCTCTGGACAGCTTCCTCTGCAGGTGCTGCCTGAACTGTTCCTTTAGCTGCCTGCTGTTGTTGCTGTTTTGAGCTGATACTTAACTCCTCCAGGGAGAGTTCTGCAGTCCTGCTTTCAGGGGTTTTGTCCTTTGAATTCCTGCCAGACTGAACACGATCTGGCTCAGTATGTTTAAAGGAAGAATCAATTTTTTCAGGGTCTTTGGAATATCCATCAAAATCCATGGGCTCAACTGAGCCAGGCCTGAGGACCTCTTTCATCTCCTTGTCATTCTTATCCTCTTGTTCCAATGTGTCCATAGCATTGAGAGTTTGTCCCTGGGTCACTTCTTTTACTCCATTCTCAGTACCACAAACTGCTCCATCAGAGAAAGCTGGCTTTTTGGGAAGGACCTCCTTCCCCTCTTCAGCACTAGCTTTGTTGGAAACGTCTGTTGTCATCTTTCCTAATGCAAGGCTACAAGATTTGGAACCTTGATCTTCTGAAACCTTTAAAAAAACATCATCCTTTTTAATTATCACTGAAATCAGAAGAAGCTTAGTGTTTGAAAAGCTAACTACAGGTAACATGAAGGCTGACAATAAGGACCATTGTTGTGTTGCTGTCTTTGGTGCTAAAGAGAATGAGTTTATTTAGTGTTCATTCTTGCTTAGTCCTAAAAAAAAAATTCAGTTAAAATTAATTCAAGTCACTAGCTTTAAGACTGGTTATAATATTCTGATGAAAAGATCACAGTTGAACCAATAGCACAAACTGAATCAAAAATGCAATGGCAGGTTTATTTTATCCTTAAATTTCCTTTTGCTGCTTCAGTCTATGCCATATATTTGATTAGGTAAAATCAGGGTTTAAATAGATAGAAATTTCCCCCATCGTACTGCAACCAAAATCAAATTATTTCTTTTGGCACCTAAACACTAACATCAATTTCATAATCTTCATTTTGGTTTCTAAGACATAACCTTCTCTTGTGGTTAGAGGCTTAAAAGATATCATGGATTCTGATCTAACATTTGAATGTTAGATTTCACTACTGCAAATCATATCTTTGGAATATCACCAGAGTATACCTTCTCCTCTTTCAGACCACAGCTGATATAAAATGCTACTGCTGTCAGTCTTACTACACCCAGATGGAAGAACTGCACTACATACAAAGGTCCAACTCCTTCAAACTTGTTTTCAATGAGTTTAGTAGCTTGTATTCTTCTTAACCAAAGAAATCCTTAGACCAGAGCTCTTCCCTTGATTTGTTTGCCTAATATGCTTCCAAGTTCCAGTAAAGTTAGTCTGAGGATTTATTTACACAGCAAATTACTGCATGGCAAGCCAGGATGTGAATCTACAGCACACTAGCTTGCTGCACAGTAACATCAATGTGGACACTGCTACACTGCAACCAGAATGCAGCTTGGCATGCTCTACTCTAGGACTTTCATTGCACTGTATCAGTGTCCACATGGGATGCTACCGCGAGAAAAGCTGGTGTGCTGTAGATTGGCACGCTGGCTTGCCACATAGTGACTTGCCATGCAGACAAGCCCCGATACTGATTTAATTTGCAAATAATATGGAATGTTGGATGCTCACTGATTCAGCAGTTTAGCTCTTTTTCAGAGAGACATATGGCTATTCTTTTATTCCTTTCACAAAATGACTGGACTCTGATACCACTTAATGAAAGGGGCTATAAACATAACATGCATGCGGCTGTGAAGAAAAAGTATTAAAGAAACAAATCCAGACCTACAGAGTCTAGGGCTATTCTGCTAGCAGAGCCTCTGGTTGTGCTAACTAAAGATTCTGGGCCAGATTCTGCTCACTAGCATTGTTTTTACACTAATGGAATTACGTGGGGGTAAGAGCAGTTATTTCTGACTTCCACAAGTTTAAGGAAAAGCAGAATCAAACCCACTCTTCATGAATGTCTCTGGTTTGCACGACTGAGCAACAGGCCACCACTGCACTGCACCACTAAAGTTTTCTGGACAGTTGCACAGATGCTTTCTTACCTCTGTCAGCTCGTTGAGTGTGTCCTCCAATACTTTCACTGTGAGAACAAAGGCTCTTTGTGCAAGAACCTGGCGATCTGCATCCCGTAAGTACTTCCTATGCCACAATGAGAAAGGAAATTAAGCATCAAAAAATTTTAGGGTTTTAAAAACAAGAACTAATAAATATAAACTTTCTAAAAAAATAACATCTGTTTAGAACAGATGTTGCAGGGAAAAAGCCAGCAAAAATTTACACTTCTACACCAAACTGCTTCAAACTTCCCCCATATCCCTCCCAAGTTTGAGAGGCACTTTGTGGAGAACTGTATTTGTATTGGCAAGACACTGATACTATTATCTATCAGTGTGAAAAATATGGGAAATGGTGCACAAATTTTCCCAAACAACTCTTCAATACCCGTCAAATACTGGCCTACACAATCTTCGTTAGTCAAAATCTAGACCTCTCCTGAGCAGAGGATGTCAATTATGCAGTATTAGGTTGAATTGCGAGATGGCTTTTGTAACATGGATAAATGTCCATTTGAGGCTAAGGGAGGATCAGCAGATTATTTTCACTTGTGTTCCAAGTTGCCTTTGAATCCAGATTTCTAGAGTTAAAAAGTTAGTGAATTAACGCATACAATTCTTTATTATTATTATTTTACATTAAATCCTAACTATTTACATTAAGTGCCACAGAAAAGTGATGTGAATTGGGTGGAACCTACTTAAACTACATATTTAACCCACCCCAATGAAACACTGTAGCCTCACTGAGTTGCAATTCCTAATTGTGTATTTCACTTTAAAAGAAAGTTTTCAGAGAAAACGTTCTCAGCAACCAGCTTCACCCATCCAGTGTGATGAAAGACAGCATTTCAGCCTCAAAGTTGACTATTTATAACCAGAACTGGCTACAAATACAGGAACTACATTTAGTCAGAAATGCACCAACTGTAATGTGTTTTACCTAATTTACCTAATCAAACCATTTTCGGTTTTGTTTTTCAAATGAATGATTACTGAATTGATGACAATTATCTGATTTATTACAACGGACAGTTTATTTGAATTAGGTTAAAGTCATAAAGAAAAACCTCCTTTAGTAAAACTAAAAATATAAAATATAATTGGCACATGCTATATATACCCCAATATTTTCACTTACAGGCTCCTCACATGGCTATAGCTTTCTCTGGTTGGCACAAGCGGACCATATTTTAGACACGTTAAGAATACTCTAAACTTCAGTAAATGATTATGCTGCATTCTGAACACAGCCATGGACTGGCCTGGTATAAATTTAAAGCCTTCTGTCCTCTAGTACTTTTGATATGCTAAAAATTAACATATTTTTGGCTGCAACTTTGCTGAACATGTGATCACATATACATGAATGTACTACACCATATGCAAACTCACAAGCTCTCACACACTGAAAAACATACACAGTGAGCTGTGTAATGTTTCCAGCCACTACAGCCTGTTACCATGCATCTTAATTTGAATTTCTTAAAAACTGCATCCTGTACATATTTCCTTCTCAGTAACCAGCTGGAATTTTACTGTGTTTTTAATTTACCCTGCAATATTTAAATTCTGGCTTTTCTGCCTCTATATGCAGCCAGCATTAAAATGGCATTCTTTCCAATAAAATTAATGTAATTAAAATTAGATCACTCCTGTATTAGATTAACTCCTACATTGTGGCAGTTGCCAAGAGCCAGTTAGGGGCTGGTCAGTCACTTAGGAATTGCAGGGGCACAGGAGTGTCTGAGCCTCAACTCCTGAACATGCCTCCTGTGCCAGAGGGGAGGAAAGGGGCGGTATATGCTACTATGGTGCCTCTAGGACACCTATGGTTCTTCTCTCATAAGAGGACTCCTCAGGTCAGGTAAGCCAGCTCAATGGCTGCTTTGTGCTGGAGGAGTGTAAAGCAGCTCTAGTAGGGATAAGAATCTGACCCCAGGAGTCATAGGTCTCAGTACCATTTTTAAGCATAGTCAAACTGACTCAGAACTATATTAATTCACTCTCTTGAAATATGTTCTTCCTTCAACAGAAATGTAATTTATGGTGTTATAGATCGGGGTTTTATTTTTATTTTTTAAATTAGTTAAGGATTTTTCCAAAGAAACAGAAAAATGGGAGGGCGGGTGGGCTGGGGGGGGGGGACGGGGAGGAAGAATATTCAAAATGGAAAGAAAAGGTTTGGTAAGTGAAGACTAAACTTATGGCCTCACTTTCCCTGATCAGGTGTCCTCTGCAGCATGGATGAGACTTTCAGCAGGGTATTGTAATCCTTGAGCTGAGACAGCACATTCAGCAGCAAGACAATGGAGCGGTTCATATGAGATGCAAAGCTGCCCGGGCGGTCAATTTCATCCACGGGGATTCGCCAGATTCCCTGCAAAGAAATCAAGAGAAGAAATCTCTAAAGATGGATCTGTAATAAAAGACAGAACAGAAAACTAAAAATATGGACCAGGTTCCTCTGCATTCTGTGGATACTGTTTCAGCATGAGACGGGGTACAATGATGAACTCATGCAATGGTTCTGTATATAAGGAAATTTGGATAAGGAACAGAGTCTTACAGAATCCACAGTATGCACCTTAGATATATTTGCCAATCAATTCCTGAAAAAGGCAAGAGAAGGTTAAATATTATGAGGGTTTTTTCTCAACCTCGCCTAAATTCAAAGGTTTTAGTGTTTTGGTGTTACAGAAACCAAATTTCATTAGCAAACAAGACAAGCTAGCCTATCCTTGAATGCGTGAAATTTTTTTTTCCTGAACTAATTCAGAGACTCACAACTGTCAGCCAGCTATTGTAGAAGTGTATCTTCAAATACACTGTTAGCATAAAGGCTTCACCTGCTTTGTGGTTGCCAAGCATTAGCAATGGAGCAACCAACCTTTGGTCTGGTACCAATAATGTGATTCCTTACAATTCAATTTCCCCACTGGCAAATTTTAAACACACTTGTGCTCACATCCTGAACTCTTAACTAAATCTCAAGAGCCAAAGGAATCTTTGGGAAAGACACTGGTGTCAAATGGACAGTTATAATTAAATTATGACTAGTCAGCATGGATTTTGCAATGCTTAACAAATCTGAGGGGACTTCCTCCCCCATATTAATAAGATGTATTTAAGATGGATGTTAATCAGATTTTAAAAATTATGTTCAAACTATATCCATACATCAGTAGTGGTGGCAGAGATCACTGACTGTCTGGACTGGGGCCATCTGAATAACAAATACTACTGTTGCTATGCCAATACCAACTCTCCCACTATTTCCCTTGTTCAATGACAGAAATTCTCGAGGGGTACATCTGCAGAATGGAATCCTCATCTTGACCATGCCATTTAATAAAGTTGTAGGAAGAATCTCATTGATTTGAGAATACCTGCTAAAGAGCTGAACCCTGCTTTTCAAACTTGTCCAGAGAGCAAGTCATACAAATATTTAATCTTTCATTTTTGTTTAAAGGTCTTGTTTTGCAAATTTTAGGTGTACTCTAAATGTGAGCAAAGTTCTTTAGAATTTATTACAAGGTGGAAGTGAAGAAACTGATTACAGCAAAGAACATATGACAGTTGAACATCAAAAACAGCTATGTAAAAAGCCTGTCCACAGTAGGTCTGCCTCCTACTCCTTTTTGGTGAATTTGCAGTTCCACCCCATATAATTTATTTAAACATTTGTAAACCTCTTATACTCCCCACTATTTGAGGGCATGTTTTCAAAAGAGAAGCACTGACTTGAGCTATGCATAACGCACAGAGGTTGTCCTGCAGACTTTTCCTTCTCTTGCTTTCCACAGTGCTCTTTTTTCCAGCCATCCTTTTTTATATCAACACTTCCCCATTCTTCCTTCTGCTTCTTCCAACTTTATCAGCAAACTTCATCCCTTTATTACAGTTTACTTATTCCAGGTAAACAGAATAGTAACTACAATTGTTCTGAGATGGAACTTTGTGGCATTATTGTTACTTCCCTCCACCCCAGAGGTGGGCAAACTTTTTGGCCCGAGGGCCACATCTGGGAATGGAAATTGTATGGCAGGCCATGAATGCTCACGAAATTGGAGGTTGGGGTGCGGGAGGGGGTGAGGGCTCTGGCTGGGGGAGCAGTCTCTGGGGTGGGACCAGAAAGAGGAGTTCAGGATGTGGGAGGGGGGCTCTGGGATGGGACAGGGGGTTGGAGTGCGGGGTGTGTGTGAGGGCTCTGGGATGGGGCTGGGAATGAGGGGTTGGGAGTGCAGGAGGGTACTCCGGGCTGGGACGGAGGGGTTCGGAGGGTAGGGGGGGCAAGGAATCAGGACTGGGGCAGGGGGCTAGGGCGTGGGAGGCGGTCAGGGTTGCAGGCTCCAGGCGATGCTTACCTCAAGCAGCTCCCGGAAAACAGCAGCATGGTCCCACCCTCCGGCTCCTACATGGAGGCGTGGACCCCACTTCCCGGTGGGAGCGTGAGGGACGGATTAAAACGTCTGAAGGGCCAGATGTGGCCCCCGAGCCACAGCTTGCCCAACCCTGCTCCACCCCCAACTGTTACTTTTCACAAGCATCCTCTATGTTTTGCTAAAACTGTGCTATCAAGCAGCTCACTATCTAACACTTATTGACCTTGTAGATTAAAAGTGAAATATTGCACTGAAAGCTTTCTGAATGCACAAAATAAGTCTGTAGAGAGAAAGGTCTCTTGTCTGTAAATATTTTTAAAATATTAAAGTCCTGTGACTATGCTTCTTGGCTTCACCTGGATGCACCAATTCTAAAGAGGATACACAAAGCAGCAAGGTTATCATTAAACTGGTTCCCACCAAATCCTCAAAAGTTAGTTGATCTCAACGATGGCAACAGACAAGTAGATAAAAGCAGTCTTCCCAGCTGATGCAGCCCTACAAGTCAATTTATTGTTCATTTATAAATTAATCATACACAACTCTCTATCTCATCTTTCACTTGCATTATGTAGCTCACTCAGAGCAAACTTTAGGACATGACACCAGAAATCAGTAGACAATGCTTTCCCCCAGCTTCTTCCCATCTGCCCAGTGAACATTTTAACTACTTCCCCCCACACACTACTACTTTTAAAAGCCTATTTCTCAGCACTCAAGGAAGTTGGAAAGTTAGAGAATGACCATTCTACAGGTCTCCAAGGACTCTTTGTTTGAAAACTAAAGTGTGTGGCAGTATTACCACTCAGTAAACTATTTTACAACGTGTTATGATATCAAATCATCTAACCAAAATCACTATCGGGGAAATAACTTTCAGGCAGCATTAACCGCTTGTGGAGAAAGGCTCACCTTCACACACTTCAAGCCTCCAGAATGCTCAAGTTCAACTGAGCACAGTTTACAATGTTTCATTTCTACAGTTATGGTGTTACCATATTTTGGTACTGAACAAGAAAAAAATATTAATGTATTGTGTACAGTCCTACATACATACAGACAGAAGATGTTAATGTGCTGAAGAAAATAATCCAGGTGCCATACTTACCTTTAAACTCATCTCCTTTCAATGCTCTAGAATTACAGGGTGAAGAAAGAGATTTAAAGGGAAGATTCCTCATCAGCTCTTGCACTGACTTTTCATCATTGTCTTGCAATGAACTATACAGCTTTATACAAGTGCACTTAATTAACTATGACTACTCCCCTATGCTATCTACTCATCTTGTCTTCAGACCCAATTGTAAAGCATAAAAGAATTTGTCGTTAAGAACCAACTACCTTGCTTGCTTTCCTTCAACTGTACTTTTGCACTGTGATGCGAAAAAACACCAGATGTTTAAGCAGTCAACCAGAATCCTACCAGGGCCTCCAGCTGAAGCCGAATCCTCCTCAATCTCACAATCTGAGTTGAGTTAAAGATACATTCTCATCCAGAATACTCCCAGAAGAATCCCACACACATACATAAAGAAGGATCTAGCCAAGTCTTCACTGGCTGTCATCTATCTCCAGGGAAAATGTATTTCTGAATTCAGAACACAAGAACTGCAATAAAAAAAAATCGGCTACTTTTAAAAGCCTATTTCTCAGCACTCAAGGAAGCTGGAACTCTTAACCAGAATAAAACACACCATATAAATGCACTTGCTGGAGCTGCCATGGAACCAACTGGGGAGCAGACAGGAAAAAGTTACTCAGTCTGACTGACATACCATTAAGTTTTCACATTATTTGAAAGGTACATTTTTTAAACCAAACGTGACCTTTAATGTACTCGGACTTAACAGTGCAGACATTTTAGACCCAGCACAGACTGACAACATTTGCAGTCCTCTTCAGGGTTTCTATTACTTATAATCACTATCCAGGTCACTTGGCAGAGGTTCTCCCACCCGATCAGTCACTGAATGGAATTTATGTTCAAAACACCACTCTGTTGCACAGCTTCTGTGTGCTGGCCACCATTCTTTCAGCCTTACGGCTCTCCTCCCTTCTGTTACATCCAACAGAGCTGTTTACATGAACCAAGAGAAGGAGTGAGAAGCTTTAAAAAGCTTCAAATGCCTCCAGAACTCCAAACCTCCATAAACAAACACTCTGCTACCTCCTAACAAATTTTATAATTCTGTTTTGCATTGTTAATAAAAATATGCAGTTAAGTGAAAATCTGAGAACATAAAATAAACTAAATTTTACATCAAAATAAATACCACAAAGAATACTGTATTGATTGCATTGTTCATTTTCACATTTATTTCAGGCTGTTGCAGAATTTCCATTTGCTGCAGAATTCAGCACTGAAGCAAGGGGGAGGATGTTGCTGCAGTATTCAGTTCCAGCTTAATGCAGGGTACATGAAGGCTTGTAGACAGGATTCAGAAAGTATCCATTGTGCCCATCTCAGCCATTCTGAAAACAGACAGGCAGGGAGTGCTAACTGCTCCATGCTGCTTACCTTAGCATTTTTTTAGAGAAGGGATTCCCCAAGGATTAGGAATCTCTCTTTGGGGAGAAAAAGCAGACTGTCCTCAACAAAATGAGGCTTCTGTGGCTTTCTACTGACACTATACAAAATCACTCTAACAGATTAAGTATTTGAGAATTCTGGGCACAGAGCGACCTTCTCAGTATGCAAGTTACTGGATTAGCTATAGGATTTCTGTTCTTGGCAACAGTTCTTAAACGAAAGGAGTGACCCCATGTCACACTCAAGATGTTCCTATCCAGTTGTGATAAGCAATCCCCTGAAACAATTACACTGTAACTATAACAGAGTCAGGGCCTTCAAGTTTCATTAGGGTTCTCCCTCCTGCTTCCTCCATGAACCTCTCAAGAGCGCAAATCACTCCAAAAGGGGGCAGAGACAGGGTCATAACCCTTTCCCTGCACTGGCCCACAGAGGAGATCATACACATCAGGTAGGAAGGAAACATACTGGACTCCTGAGTCAAACAGGATCTCTGACCACAGTTCTGGGAGACAATTTTCTTAAAGTACTGATGATATAAACTAAGACACAATAAAACTATTAACTAAACAAAGCAACTGGAGAGCCCAAACTCACCTAAAATGGAAACAGCTAAAACAGATAATGACAAGCTGTTTGGTGCTGACATCGCAAATTGAAAATCTGTTCCATTTCAGCATGAGATTACAGAGTATAGGAAAAGTAGAAAGGATGCTCTTTCTTTTCTAGCAAGGGACAATATTCCTTCTGAATATCAACCCCTGGTCCTGCAGATTTCTATGGGTGAGCAAGGAAACTTGTTCTTCACATTTCCATCTCTCATACCATCTTAACTGGCATCCTCTATCCAGAAGTTACTTCTAGTATTTTCAGAAAGTGCTCAGTTGAGAAGGAGCAGGAAAGAAGAAAAAAATCACATTCAAAGCTTTTAAGAGAGCTAATAAAACTTACAGCAGCATCCAGAGGGAAATGCATACATATTTCCTCAGACAAGGTGGATGAGGTAATATCTTTTACCGAACCACCTTCTGTTGGTGAGAGAGACAAGATCTCAACCTTGCACTGAGTTCTTTTTCAGGTCTACATATTTTCTGGTATTCATTTCCCTCTCTCATTTTTGTTTTACACTATTTATTTACAGCCACCTGTTTCATGAAGCACTTCTCTTATCCTCAACTAGAAGGCTGTGTTCCCCATCTGGAACTCTTGAGGATGCCTGAGATTAATCTCCAGGCAAGCGGAAATTTTGTGAAAACCCAGAGTGCACAAAAGAGAGGCAACCCTTCACCTCACCCACAATTTTAAGAACATACAGACACAACATTGGGGGCAAAAGAACAGACTAATATTAGTCAACCTGCAAAATAGCCTTGCCAATGAAAGCATACAGTCCATGGACTAATCAAAAGTCCATAACAATACAGCAAACCAACTCTAGGTGGAGGGAAGCGATTGACTAATACTGCAGCAATCCACATCTACATTGTTCTTCATTACACAGCAGCTTAAAGTCTGGAACTGAACTCTCTTAACCAAAAGGAGTGGCCTCTAGCTGCATTAAAGATGCCCCTGTCCACTTATGAAAAGCGTGGGTCATCTCTGTGGATGTTCATATCCTAAAGCTACTTTTAAAAATCTACTTCTAGCATGAAGTTTCCACAACACCCCCCCCCCCCAATTCCTTCCCCATGGTATCATTTCCTAGTAAGACCTTTCCACATGATCTAGATCAAGACAAGACCTTGGATTCAGGGGCTGGAGAGTAAAGGAGTCAGGCTTGAGCTCTGTGGATTAAATGACTGGCTGTATTTTCCCTTCTATAGTTCAACCCACTTCCTTCAGCCAACAAAGTGCAATATAGGATAATAAATAGAAGTATCCTTAATCCTTGTTAATAGGCATTGCACCATATAGTGTTGGTCTTGAAGACATCAGTGAGCTTGCTCCAAGAGCGATAAATTCCTGCTGGCTTGGAGAGCGGAGTCTTCAAGTTCTGAATCTCTGGTCCACCTAATCTTTTTTGATAAAGTAACATTTCTCTCTAATCCTTTCTTCTCGTTGCATCGTCTCCTGCAGCAAGCTTTTCTTATAGTCATCTTTCCTTTTAGGTCTTTCATATTTTGCATATCTACTGTTTCTCTCTCTTTTGATCCTCCTCTTCCATTTGCCCCGATTCCTTTTCATCTATTTTGCAAACCAGATCCACTTTCTGTAACATGGAAATAGAGGTGGGTGCAGCAAAGGCAGAGAAAAAGCTGAAACAATTCTAGTGTGTATATTAAAAAAATATTATATGAAGTTTTACACCCCAACCCCCCAGTTTTGTTTTTTTTAAATAAGGACTCTCCTGTTTCCTCTGGGTAATGATTCAGAGAAGGCTTGCCAACCCCTCTAGAATGTTTTAGAAAATTTCTTCCAATTTGCCATTTATCTTCCTGATATGGAAGAGCAAGAGAACATCAAAAGTGCCATGATACAAAAGATGGCATTTGGTTAGCCTGTGGGAGGGGAAGAGAGGACACAGCTAACTGCCCCTCTTCCTCGCATTTTCTTTTTAAGAACTCTCAGAACTGGACTACCATTCCATATCCTACCTCAGATCACAAGCAGTACATCCATAATCTACATGTGTAAATACCGCTACTCTTGTACTTTTACTCACAGCATTTGGAAGACTTACATGTAGAAGGTCAGGATTATGCATAGCCCAGTAGCATTAATTCTGAAGAAGAGCTGCCAGACTAAAATGGTGGTGTGAAAAAAATGCTCAGCCTGTCTCCACATCAAAGTGTCAGTGAGAAGGAAGTAGTAAGGGAAGATGACAGAGAACCTACACTTTGAGCTCTTCTGTTCCAAACAATAGCAATTTTTTAACTTGAGTTTTAAATTTAGTATTTTCACTTCTTAGAATTAACATACTTTTACAAAGCTGAACACACTGTTACTGTTTATAGGGAGTTAGATTGGTTTTTACCACATGAAAAGCACACCCAAACTATCTATTCAGAGAGAGAGAGAGAGAGAGAGAGAGACAGAGATCAGACAGTGGGGGGAAAAGGGTAAGAAAATATGAACAGTCATTTCCTCCTGAATAAGCAATTATCTAAAACCAGAAATGCCTTGTTAAGATGATGACTTAATGGTTCAGGCAAAATTAGTGAAACAGAAACTGAGCTCTGATAGCCTTTGTGAATGTTGGCTTTGGTCATTTGCCAGTTGAGATCTTGGGGGTTTTGCTCACAGAAGCAGGAGGCTGGAGTTTTTACTCAAAATGTTCCAACATCTAGTTCAATTTCACAAGGATCTCAGCAGAAATACTAAAATATACTCTTTTCATGGAAATGCACTAGATCAACAAGAGATGGGGACAATGCAGACATTCTGCTCAGTGGCTTCTGTGGAAGAAAGATCAGGAAAAGGAGGAACGGGAAAAATAATTCACCTTGTGCTGTAACTTCAAGTGCTGTCCCTGTGGGAGCTCCACTTTAGGTCCATATCTGCCCCTGTGCTTTTGGTCAGAAATTTTTGGTAGCAGTGTACCTTTTGCCAGTGCATGAGTCCTACAGATCCTCATGCCCCATACCAAGGCTATATAGGGCTGCAGAGATGGACCGTCCTCAGTTCGTTCTCTACCACAAAGCCCACAGAGGTGGCTCCAAAGCAGAGTGGAGGAGAGCGGGTAGAAGAACACCCGCCGAGGGACACATCTTGAAGAACTTCAGTTACTGCACAAAGTGAGTAATCTCTCCTTCGAGCAGCGTCCCTGTGGGTGCGCCACTTTAGGTGACTCTCTAGCAGTACCTCTTTTAAAGAGGTGGCAGCTTCAGAACAGAGTCCATCGCTGAAGAAAGAACTGCGTTGCCTACTGCAGCTTCTAATCTTGCTGCATGAATTAAGTCATAGTGGGAGGAAACTGTGGGCACTGAGGACCATATTGCAGCCCTATAGTTTTCAGCAACTGGAACATCTTTGAGTAGGGCAACAGATGTAGAATGTGACCTAGCAGAGTGCGCAGTCACTTTTGGGGAGGTAGAACCTCAGAGAACCCATAACAGGCAATAATGCATCCAGAGATCCCATTAGAAAGCCTCTGAGTGGAGACAGGCATTCCCTTAGACCTATCTGCAGTGGAAACAAAGAGTTTAGGGGCTCTTCTTGAGAGGACTCGTCCTGTCCAAGTAAACAGCTAACAGGCGCTTAACATCTAGGAGTAGAGGTTCTCAACCAGGGGTCCAGGGCCCCCTGGGGAACTGTGAGCAGGTTTCAGGGGTCCTCCAAAATAAACCAGAGAGAAAGGCCAGTATTAGACTCACTGGGATCCAAGGCAGAAAGCCAAAGCCTGAGCCCCGACGACGTGGGGCTGAAGCCAAAACATGAGCAACTTAGTTTCACGGTGCCCTCTGTGGCTTGGGGCCCTGGGCAATTGCCCTGCTTGCTCCCTCCCAAGATTGAGGAAAGAGACAACTGGATAGGAGAAAGATGGCACTGGTTACACAAAATGTTGTATTTTCTCCATTTTTGAAGGTAAGTATGCCTAGTAGAATCCTTTCTACTATTTAACAGTATCTTTCGTACTTCTGATGAACATGTGGCCTCTCATCCAAGAACCATTGCAGAATCAGGCTTCTAGTTACAGGACATTCAGATTCAGATGACGCCTCTGATCTGCATCCTGAGAACAATCAAGGTTTGATCAGGAGCTGCCATGGATGGCGAGAGGTGAGTTAGATGGGATAAGGAAACCAAACTTGTCTTGGCCAAGTTGGTGCAATCAAAATTACTTTGGCTTGGTTCTGTCTGATCTTGATAAGGAACTTTAAGAGCAATGGAGTTGGAGAATATGTATAAAAAAAAAGACCCTTTAACCATGTAATTAGGAAAACATCTTCAGATCGGGAATTGAACCCCCACCTGGAACAGAATTTCCTGCACTTTGTGTTGGCTGCCGTGGCAAGAAGGGTGATGTCTGGCAATCCCCAAGATAGGAATACTTTGCTGAAGACTTGAGAGTCCGACTCCTATTTGTAATTTAGGGAGAAATATCTGCTCAGGTTGCCTGCCATGGTGTTTTGTACACTCGAGAGGTAAGAAGCCGACACAACCATCCAATTGGTTATGCAGCAGTTCCAAAGCTTTATCGCTTTGGTGCAGATTGAGGGGGAATGTGCGCCACTTTGATGATTAATATAATACATGCATGCTATGTTGTCTGTCATTATCTTGATTTTGAGTAGGGGAAGAAAGTGGAGGCAAGCATTTCTGACTGCCCTTAATTCCAGTAGATTGATGTGCAAGTGCTGTTCCTGTTTGACCATTTGCCTTGGACAACGTGAGGGATCAAATGTGCTCTCTATCCAAGAGGGAAGCTTCTGATGTTAATATGATTTTATGGGGATTCTGGCTGAACAGGATTCCTGAATGAACTTTGGCTGGATTAGTCCACTAGGTGAGTGACTGTAGGACCTGTCTGGGTACAGATACATGCTTGTTGAGACTGTGTTTATTGGGTACATAAACAGTCCGAGCCAGTCCTGGAGACATCGAAGATGTAATCTGGCATTTTGGGTCATAAAAACAGAAGCTACTATGTGTCCCAGAAGTTGCAGACATGTCCTTGCTGGAACTTGAGGGCTGAGCTGCACTCTGTATAAGATTCTTTAGAGCAAGAAACCTGTCAGAGGGAGATAAGCTCCGCCCTTTATCGAATCCAGATGCATGCCTATAAAGAATATTTGTTGTATAGGGGTTGTCAAGTGGCTCAAGAGCATGAGTATCAACCGTAGGGCAGACTGTTAAGAAGCAGGGCACCCCCCCCCCCCAAACTGGTTGTGAATTCTATACTTAGATTTCTCCAACCATGTATCAAGTGAAAACTCTTCAGGCACTTTAACAGCCTAACCACAGAGTCACAGGAAGTCCCTTTGGATACTCCAGTCTATCTCACCATCTAGGCAAGCTTGCTTTTATGATAGATGGTCCCCAAAAATTACAGCAATATCCAGGTTACTCCCAGTCTCACAGGACCAGTCACTTACTCCAGGTCAATTGCTCCCTATATCTTACACTAAAGACAAAGCTTATAGCCAATCCAATAATAAACTAACTAAAGATTTACTAAGAAAAAGAAATGAGTTATTTACAACATTAAACCAGGTAAACATACACACACAAATGAGTTACAGTCTTAGTTTTCAAAAAGGTAACAGAAGCTTCTATAATAAGCAAACTCTATACGTCTCTGAGGTAACTCAGACCAAGCACTCGGGATCTTTTGCTTAACGCTTGCCCCTCAGACTCCAAGCAGCATAAAGATAGTTTCCTCTTGTTAGAGATTTTTAATCCCCTTCCCCCAAAGTTAAAGCTGATGGGATAAGTTTACATGCATGTCTCCTTCATTCTGGGGGTGTTGAAGGGGGGAGAGGGAGAAAGAATCCAATTAACAAAGTCTTTGTTATGTGATGTTCCACAGTGGCTCATTTGGTTTCAATGGATCTTCTTGGTGGGCAGGACGTAACACCTTCTATAGAAAGCCTGCATTTTACGTTAATTAGTGCTTCTTTCCTGTTTGATTATCTTACACAATCACAAAGGATTACAATGCAAACACTTAATGTCACCTTATAACATGGGGACAGATGTTATAAGTGAGATTAATACATTCAGCATCCTACAAGTGTTTCATACTATATGTTCTATTCTACGCATCTGATGAAGAGGGCTATAGCCCACGAAAGCTTATGCTCAAATAAATTTGTTAGTCTCCAAGGTGCAACAAGTACTCCTGTTCTTTTTATAAAGACTAAAAATATTCTTATAAACTTAACATCTATATTAACAATACTAATACACACGTGAGCCACACTGGTTTCCAGCTATGCAATGGTCAGTGTTCAGCTGAGGTCTTGGGGCCTTGGTAAGAGCTGTTTAAAGAGCTGGCAAAAGTTGTCTGAACTGCCAATCATTCCTCCTGATATGATCAAACCTTGAGGAGCCAGCTGTCAATGTAGGGAGAAGACTTATTCCTAGACAGCAGAGGTAGGCAGCTATGACCACCATGATTTTTGAGAACAACTCTGGGGTGGATGACAGACCGAAGGGTCAGACCTGGTCCTGGTAATGATTGTGATTGAAAGTGAAATGAAGAAATCTTTTGTGAGAAGGATGAATCGCTATGTGGGAGTAGTCTTCTTTGAGGTCAAGGCTCGCAAACCAGTCCCTTAATTCCAGGGAGGGAACTGTAGCTGCTAGGGACTCCATTCTGAATTTTAGATATCTGACATGCTTGTTCAATTGTCTGAGATCTAATATTGGCCTCCAACCCTCACTTTCCTTGGGTCTGAGAGCATATCTTGAATATAATCCTTTCCCCTGTGCTGAAGTGGGACTGGCTCTAGGGCTCCTAGACTTAGGAGTGATGAGATCTCCTATGTTAGCAACTGTTCATAAGAATGGTCCCTACGGAGTGACAGGGAAGGAGGTTGGAAGGTCAGGATGGAAGGAACTTGGATTGTATATCCCGAAGTAACAGCCTCCACTACCCATTTGCCTGATGTTATAGTCTCCCAGGCTTGATGAAAGAGGCAGTGTCCAAATTGAGGAATGGGGGTTGTCTTGTGCAGCTGATAAAACCTGGTCATTGGGTAGTCTGGATTCTCAACCAAACCATCAAAACTGGCATTTGGACAATGTTGCAGGCTTGTATGAAGCAGCTGAGGTGGTTGCAGGCTTTTCCTTTGCGAATCTTGACCTCTTAGCCTACGGAAGGTAGAAAATTGAGCCAGCTGGGAGCTTTGTGCCAACTGAAACCAGCTATATTTCCATTTATTTGGAGACATCTCTATCCCTGATGACCCAAGTGTTGCCCTACAGTTCTTTAGGGTAGGGAGAGAGTTGTCCATGGAATCTGTGAACAGCTTCTGGCCACTGAAAGGTAAATCTTCCACAGTTGTTTGCACCACCTGTGGAAATCTGAACAACTGAAGCCAGGAAGCTCATCTCATTGCTACTGTTGAGGAAGTAGACACAGCTGCAGTGTCTGCTTCAGAAGTGAAGACTGAGTAAAGAAATACAAGGAAATGACAACAGAAGGGATCCAATGTTTGAAAAATAAGAGGACAACAAGCTAGAAACAAAAGTTCTATAGTTTAGTCCAAGGACAGAAGAGCTAAAGGCTGGCAATAGATCTCAAAATGGTACATCTAGTCTCACTCCCCAAAAGACAGTATTTCCATCCCTACTGGAATAGCAGCAGAACAATGCACAAATGGAAAAAAAAGAAAAATATAAGACAGATGTGTTCAAAAGGATGTAGAGAATGATACAATCTGTGGACTGTCCAACTGAGCCAAGATAGGCAGCCATTTTAGGTAAAAAAGGGAATAATTTTTTTTTTGCAAAAACATCAGCTTATGTTCAGGTGGATTTGATCAGAGCAATTAATAGAAAATGCTTGATTAATTTATGCATTAATATATTAATTATAATTAGCAGCAATGATAATTTATAATGTATTAATGATAATAAATATATTAATATAGTAACAAATCAGTATACTGATTTATTATAAGTTTAGCTTTATACAAGGTGCCTATCATCATCATATCTAGACATATTTCACTGATTCACTGAAACCATCCAGTCTTGGTGCTATTATACTACAGGTAAAAGAAGAACTTATCAGCCTGAAGAACAGTGTTATTCATTGAGAGCAAAAGTGAATTTTTAATTGGAACCTTTGAATGACACAAAATCCCTCATCCTCAGACACTGCACTATTAGAGGGTACCTCTTCCTATTATAATAGTCAATCTAGCAAACCAGAAAGCGTTCCTTCACATGAGATTTGAAGAAACTGTCAAATGCATATTTTATTACCTTGAATATCTGAGTTTTTGACATGCTATTTGAGCTATTTAATATAGTACACAGGCTGTAACAGATAGAGAAAATTTTACCAATGAAATGACTAAGAAATTCCGGTGTACTGGGTTGCCAGAATGCCTAGAAGAGTCATCTTTTACAGAAGCATTCCAGGTAGGGCTTTTGGTTTTGGCATGCCATTTTCACACCCCTCCCTCTGATCAAACAAAAAGTTCTTTCTAAGGTGAATGCTCTTCCCCCATCTGCCAATATCCTGAATTCCTATACTGGAGCCTGTATGGCTGGGCCTGCTTTGAACCTCTCAATTTACAGAATATCCTCTGCATAACCGGGAGCACTCTAAGCCACAAAGTTAAAGATGCTCAAGATTAAGAGTTTCTGAGGAAACAAAGAAAGCATTTCAGGTGATGATACAGAATTCATTATCACAGCTGAGAGAAGAACTTTTCATCTCTTCTGTATGCTTGTATAAACATATCACCATACTGGGCTCTGATCCCATCAGATATCACAAGCCAAATAGGGTTGGGTCAAGTCAGTACTTGTACGGGAGGCTTCAGAGGAAAACTAATGTATTGTAGAAAGCGATAATCATTCAGTCACTGATGCTTGAATCAGTACTAAAGGAATGCCACAGCAACGGATTATGAGATTGTGCTGGAGAAGATCTCACCCCTGGGATAAAACACAAAACAGAAGTCCTGACCACTTGTGATTAGCTTCTATGGCAGTTTTCATGAAAGAAAAACATTTATACAGCATCCTCCACAAGGTCATAGAAATTATCAGCACTTCGAAACAGTTACAAACTGCACAGGTGCTGGTGTTCTGGCTTAATTCCAACTTGACTAACATTTTGCCTGCATAAAAACATCTCTCCCTGTAATTTAAGTTTAACCCTTTGGCTGCTCTTATTTCCAAGGGTTTGCAATACTCTTGTTGAGCTGTTGCCCTTTGATTTTAGAAAATTTGACAGGGAGCCTTTGGCAGTTTCTCTTGACGGAGAGGGGAGGCATGAAAAAAAAAGTTCCTCCCTGTCTCTTGACAAAGCTTGAGGCTACTGCAGCATGGACAGTTAGATCCTGTCTATGCTACAACTCTTAACATTATGGTAACTGGGTCAGGAGACAGCCATGTTGCAACCAGCTCTGATCCTGGTAAATAGCTATAGCATTGACAGGTCCCGAACAAAACTAATCATTTCAGCAGGTTACCATCAGAGTACTTAATAAGGAAGTCACCCATACAGTAGCATGTGAACTCCCCAGCCTCCAAAATCATAAGACAGGAGTTATTTTTGCAGTTCACTGCTAAATTTGGTAGCAGGTTGGGCCCTTGGAGCATGCCAAATAGATTTCACCAAAGAAATTGTGATATGATTTACAAACACAGAGAATTCTTTTTGGGGGGTGGGAACTGGCATCAGGATTATTTTTATTTCTCTTTCTTTTTGGAGTTTAATTTTTTTAAAATAAAAATGAAGGCATTTTATTATTCAGCAGGACCACAAACTCTAAAGTGTTATTAATAACAACCAATATGTAACAAATCAAAACTTGGCTATCCACTATTAGAGCCAGCGATTTTTGCCATTGGGGTTTCTGGAAGAAAATGAGGAGGACCTGTCCCATGGCCAGTGTGTACAGTATACGCAGGTATGCAGGGGGGATATAGTGGAATATCAATCCCTTTCATCAGTGTAGTCTGAACAGAATTATTTGACAATTGAATTGATAGTAAATTATAAATAAATTTCCTCCTATTCTCGTGTTTCAACAGAAGGGAAAATGAGGGCAGAGGTTAGTGGAAAAGCCTTTTAATCTTGAGTCAGAATCTTTGTCAGGAGGCTGTGACTAGGGCTTTCTATTCCTCTTCTTTATTGCCCAATTATTAAAGATGCACATTTGTTCACAGATGAGTTTATTCATATTTGAAGGTCAGAGTTCTGAGGTTTCAAAATCTGGTAGAAGATTGGTGGTGATGTGCATCCTGGATTATAAACTGTTAGCAGGAATAGGCAGGAGGAGGAGGAGGAGGAGGCGGCTTACACAGGATAGATAATGAGAAACAAATACTTACACATTAGCGATTAGGAACAAGAAAGACACACACAGGGGTAACCACTGTTAGAGAGGAGTTAAGTCTACACAGAAGCATAATCCCCTCCAATAGCTAAAAATCTCTACAGAAGTTTGTACATTCCAACCTCACCAAATGTACTTTTCAGAAGGGGTAGGAGGCTATTAAATAGTTTCTTTTACCTCCTTCTCCTCTCGCTACTGAAATGTCTATAGAACATTTCCCTTTCCTGTCAAGCAAGTCAAGGCTCCAAACAGAAATCCTGACTACTACACAAAGCAAGCAATGTTGCTTCTACTCATGGCTATGCATCCCATCACTAACCTAGCAGTATTTGTTTCTTTGACTCTGCTGCAATTACTGCAACTGACAACAAGGAGTTCTCTACAAGAGAGTTATTTATTGTGCTAGTCCAGGGGTAGGCAACCTATGGCACGCGAGCTGATTTTCAGTGGTACTCACACTGCCCGGATCCTGGCCACTGTTCCGGGGGGCTCTGCATTTTAATTTAATTTTAAATGAAGCTTCTTAAACATTTTAAAAACCTTATTTACATACAACAATAGTTTAGTTATATATTACAGACTTATAGAAAGAGAGCTTCTAAAAACATTAAAATGTATTACTGGCACGCGAAACCTTAAATTAGAGTGAATAAACGAAGACTTGGCACACCACTTCTGAAAGGTTGCCGACCCCTGTGCTAGTCCCTCCATTTTCCAGCTACTTTATCAGACCTACTAAAATAAAAGAAAAATCGTGCCCTGACACTGTTCCCATTTATTTGGTTTTCCAGGGCTTTGCCCATAACTTGGCATTAACAAAAGGCTTTTAATCCAATTAGAGGATTTGGTGAAAATCACAGAATCTCAGGGTTGGAAGGGACCTCAAGAGGTCGTCTAGTCCAACCCCTGCTCAAAGGAGGACCAATCCCCAACTAAATCATCCCAGCCAGGGCTTTGTCAAGCCTGACCTTAAAACCTCTAAGGAAGGACATTCCACCACCTCCCTAGGTAACCCATTCCAGTGCTTCACCACTCCTCCTAGTGAAAAAGTTTTTCCTAATATCCAACCTAAACCTCCCCCACTGCCACTTCAGACCATTACTCCTTGTTCTGTCATCTGCTACCACTGAGAACAGTCTAGATCCACCCTCTTTGGAACCCCCTTTCAGGTAGTTGAAAGCAGCTATCAAATCCCACCTCATTCTTCTCTTCTGCAGACTAAACAATCCCAGTTCCCTCAGCCTCTCCTCATAAATCATGTGCTCCAGCCCTTAACCATTTTTGTTGCCCTCTGCTGGACTCTTTCCAATTTTTCCACATCCTTCTTGTACTGTGGGGCCCAAAACTGGATACAGTACTCCAGATGAGGCCTTATCAATGCCAAATAGAGGGGAATGATCACGTCCCTCGATCTGCTGGCAATGCTCCTACTTATACAGCCCAAAATGCCGTTAGCCTTCTTGGCAACAAGGGCACACTGTTGACTCATATCCAGCTTCTCATCCACTGTAACCCCAGGTCGTTTTCTGCAGAACTGCCACCTAGCCACTTGGTCCCTAGTCTGTAGCTGTGCATGGGATTCTTCCATCCTAAGTGCTTGTTGAACCTCATCAGATTTCTTTCGGCCCAATCCTCTAATTTGTCTAGGTCCCTCTGCATCCTATCCCTACCCTATCTACCACTCCTCCCAGTTTAGTGTCATCTGCAAACTTGCTGAGGGTGCAATCCACGCCATCCTCCAGATCATTAATGCCCAACTCATGTAAACAATGAGGACTGCCTAGCACTTTAGCTGAAGTTAACCACTGTTTGGTAATACTGGAGAGAAAGGTACTGCAAAGTAGTTATGCTTGAATTACTCTAATTACAATAATGCAATGCACAGTATACACAAGGGATTTTCAAAATTCAACCAGCAGTGATTTTACAATGGCTTCATCTGGCACAGGGCAGGACAGTGACTCAGTTGGCTAAGCGGGAGAGAGCATTGTCTGCTGCTGTTTGATTTCTGAGATACTGTCAAATGGGAACTGTATGCATGTCAACTGACAGAATACTTATAAACGTGTGGGGGAGTGCTCATCTCTCACAGTATTTTACGTCCCTTGGAAAAGGTAAAAACAAACCCACAACTGATGATTCCTAATTGGAACATGCTGTTGAGGCTAACTAAAACAGTTCAGGATGTCAGCTTCAATATGCCCCCAATAAAAAAGGCACATCTTCCAGACTCCAGGGTGATAAAGATGTTCGGAAACAGATGCTCTAATTTAGGGATCTGCTTTAAGTTAAATATCCACAGCAGATACACACCTTGCAGTACCAATAAGCAAACACACCACACACTGTATCAAAAAATTAGCAACATGAAGATGCTGAAGCCAATGTCAAAAATAGCAAGTGACACTTGCTTCATTTACAACATTAGAATTTACTGCAATTAAGACATACAAAAGAAAGCTCAAAAATTGTAAACCTATGACCAGACAAAGCTGACTGATTTTAGCTAATTGCTAATTAAACTGGAATCCTCTTACCCTCTTTCCTTTCAGATGACTGAAACTGTGACTGCTACAGTTCAGTACTTTGTGCAAAACAGATGCTGAATGACTGTGTTAGGTCACTGTTAAAAAGGGGGAATCTCCAGTGTGAGCATGACAGTCACAGTCAAAACAGCAAAATGCACCCTAGAGATCACAGCTGGGTTGCTCTGTGTCAGACGTTGTTTTACAGGGCATACTGCGTCTCCTCTTCTTCCAGCCGTGAAAAACTCCCATTCTAAGCTCCGGGTCTGAATTGAAAATGATGGTGCTAAATAATTCATCCTACTCAGAAAAAACAAAAACAAACCACTCCCCACCCAAACTTAATTCTTGATTTCTCACCCTCCAATCCCTTTGTAGATTTCTCTGTATAGCAAGCAAGACTCTGCTAAAGCCTTTAATAGAACATAAATGGAAGAACTGAAATAAGTGCTTCCCAGCCACCACAACAAATGTCATCAGAGCACTCCCTGCCTTTTTATGCAGCTAACTGACTGCACACAGCACTGTGGAGAAATCTTCAGGGCACACACACATCTCCCTTCCCCCATCCTCTCTCCCAGCTTTTTAAGAGAAGGGATTCCCCGCCATATCCACAGGTAATGAATAGCTAGAAGAGGGAAGGTATTAATAACCAGTGGCAACTAGAACAATGATGGGTTAAGAAACTTGAAATGTAAATAAGCTAGTAGTTATTTACATTAGAGGGTAATAAAGAGATGGAAAAGATGTTAGCAAAGCATAAAATCTCTTCCTCTCCTACTGCAGGTTATAGGCTCCCATGAGAGGGCATACCAGACACTACATTTCTCTTCTCATATTTTCTTACCAAACATTCCAAATGTCTCTCCCTGTTCTGAACAGCAGTTTCCCACGTCTCCTTCTGTCTCTAACACAGGCGTACATAAATAGCAAAACATTCAGGCTAAAGCCAGAAGCACAAACATATTCTCTTGCTGCTGAACAGGACATATTTTCCCCTTCTGCCTTAAACATACTCGCAGCGGCACATAAACACCATCTCGATACAATGACTCTGCCTGGCTCTCAGCCTCTCTCCCCCCCCCCCCACCCCCTCGTGGGTAAGTTTCACTCCAGCCTCTTCGTTGTCACCTTCACAACAAGTTCAGGCGAAGGAACACAACAGTCGGAGACAGGAAAAGCCCCAGCGGCGGCTCTCCTGCCCTAATGAATTGCTGCCATACAAAGGAGTCACTCCATTTCCCCTCCCCCTTAATAAGTGCTATTTATAGCCTGCAAAATAAAGGCACTCCAGCAGCAGGGCAGCCCCGCAAAAGCCCTGCGTCTGGCAGGTAACTCACCATTACAAAGGGAAAGGGCACCTCCAGAGCTGGGCTTTACTTCACCCGTATGCACAGTCAGCCATAGTGCAATTAAAAAGTTGATTAAAATCCCCCAGGCCCGCCGAGGGGGCTTGCCAGGCGCTGTGGTTGCAGGGAGTGGAGCTGTGGCTGAGAAGCGGCGGCGCCCCCAGGGGCTAGGAGAGACAGCATGCGTCTGCCAGACATTCGGCTTTCTCCTCCCGAGCCCTCCATCGCACACCCACGCGCCCCTGCGCCCGCTCGCTCTCTTCCCACCCCCCCCCAGAGCCCGGACTGCTCCAGCTTTCGTTCGTGTGTGAGAGCCACCGTGTGTTTCTCTCGGTGGCTTTTTTTTTTTTTTTTAAGGCCGCCCTGAGGTTGAAGGCGGCCAATCACGTGGGACTTTAAATCCACCCACTCATCCACCCACACAAAATGCACTAAACAAATCCAACCCACCTGACTGCACAAGCAGAGCGTACAACTGGAACTCGGAGTGGTCCAAGACAACACAACAGAAAAAGAACCTGCACTGACAAACACAGCCTCGTACCCACGGTGTTAACCGCCCGTCTCTTTCCTGTACTCCCCCTCCCCTACTTCTCACATACTTCCTCTCTACATGGGAGTAGATCAGCCTCTGGAAACCACATACCTTAGATTTCCTGCTGCATGTTTTTTGCAACATTTGTTTTAAGGTGGCTGGAGAAAGTTATGTGCAATGCGCACTAGCTGTAGACCTGCTTGCTTTAATATTAGGGAGCATGTTATGCTTGGCAGAGGATATTAGACCAGAATGTTACTCAAGGCCAGCTCCAAGGGGTCTGCTGCCCTACAGCAAATGAGTAAGCATTCACCCCCACAGCTATGCCCACACTGATACTTAAAAGTTATCTGTCCCCCATCCCTCCCAAAATATCCCTTGACCCAGCCTAACCCTCTAAGAGTGGTCCATCTCTCTTCACCGCTAAATGTATTGAAAGACCCACTTAAAGCCATTTCTTTCAACTGCATCCGTGATACCCTCCAATCTGGCTTCCTCTCCCTTCACTCCATAGTAACTACTCTGACCAAGGAGATGAGAATCATCGAATTGCAGTGTCTATAGTCCCTCCCCATCCTTCTGGTTTTGACAATGTCAGTCACCCCCTCCTTTATCAATCCAGGGCTTCTGCGATACTGTAATAGCCTAGTCTTCTACCTCTCTGTCCATTCCTTTAGCATCGTGTTGGTGAGTCCTTGTGTTCTCTCCCACTGCCTGTGCAGGAAATGAAGGGCTCCCCCTCATCCTTACATCTTACTGTGAGTGACTGCATCAATTACCATATTTATGCTGATAACTCACAAATCTACTTGTCCACTCATGACTTTTTCCTCCATCGATCCAATCCTGCATCTCAGACTCCCTCACCTCCACCTGGGCATCTCTCTCACAGCTTGCATTTAACACAGCCAAAACCAAACTCTTCATCTTCTCTTCAGTGCCTCTCTACTCCCATCAGTCTGTCACTGCCATCAACATCACCATCTTCCCCTCACCCAAGCCTGTAACCTGCTTTCATCTTTGGCTTCTCCTGCTGCCTTCCTCCAGATATTCAAGCTGTGCTGAAGTTCTCCTTCTTCCTCTACATCACTATGTCTAAACTAGAGAGCTTACAGTGGCACAGCTATACTGATGCAGCTGCACCACTGTAAGATCTCTCGTGCAGCCGCTCTATGCTCAAGGAAGAGAGCTCTCCTGTCAACATAATTAAACCACTCCCAACGAGCAGTGGTAGCTATGTTGGCGGGAGACACTATCTACACTGGCGCTTCTGTTGATATAACTAATGTTGCTCAGAGGGTGTATTTTCATAGCTTAGACCTGTCCTCTTCTTTCTCTCTATAGTTAAACCTCTTGGTTCAGGCACTCAAAATTCATCTTGCTTACTGAAACATCATGTTTACTTACTCCTTGATGCCCATATTGCCCCCTGCTGTCCCTACAAAATTCAACAGATACAAGCATCCTCCTTCCAGTCATTTAAACCACATCCCAGTTCCCCCCATCTCTGAAACCCTCCACTAGCTTCCCATTTCCCATGTTTATGTTTTTTGTCATATTAAAAACCCTGCATATGTCTGCCCCTCCTTCCTTATCCATCCTTATCTTCGTTTCTGTTGCCCCTTCAGTTCTGCCAAGGATGCTAGCCTTGTCTGCCCATTTATCAGCTTTTAAGATATATATCTGTGCCGCCTTCTATGTTAATCCTTATGCACTGTACTGAATACCCCTCCTGATGTTATCTCCAAGGTCGTTACCCTCTCCACACTTGGAATCTATTCCTGACATGATACCTATATGAAACTAACCAGCTGATAATGGCACATTTGAAGAATAGCTGGGACTTGTTTATATACTTTAACCTTTTTTAAAAGTTTGCTTCTTTACATGTTGTACCCCTAACTAATTGTCCCCTGTCTCTCTTTAGATTGTGCACTCCTTGGGACAGGAACCATCCCTTCCTTTTTTGTTTAGAAAGTTCATAGCAGTCTGCCATAAATAAACACACATTTTGTTGCCTCCAATATCTTGCTATACTGGAGACAATTGCCCATTCTGCACTTATGACAGAGCAACTCTGGCAGTCCACCCCAAATATCCGTTAACCTTTCATCTTTAGACTGCTTAGCATAGGTATGTGTTTTACATACAGATCCAAAATATTTATTTACTTTCTATGTATTTAATGTACTTGAGCATCTTTCTGACTGCAGTTTTTAATCTACTGGTTTATTCACAGTTAACTGTAGAGCCACTGTTCTCTCTGTTGCACTGGAGTTTGTTCCTACTGAGTTGTCATTTATTTATGCAAATTAAATGGTTGCTGTACCTGGAGTTAAACACACCTTAAACCATTTAAAAATTAATAGCTGGGGACTGGGTGCTCAAGAGACTGGAAATTATGTCATATAGAAGTGTTGCAGGAGCTAAATGCCCTTTGCCTTTATATTGTAAGCTTAGAGGTGCAAAAACTTTTTTTTTCTAATGAATGCATTTTACCTATTGTGATGAACAGTTATGGTGCCATAAAAACAACATATGTGACTTTAAATGTTGGTATTAAGTAAATATGAATGATAATCGCTACTAAGACTAATATAATAATACCCTCACACTTACATAGCACTTTACTTCTGTAAGTCTCGAAGAGCTTTACAACGGAGGCATTATCCCCATTTCACAGATGGAGAAACTTACATCATACATTTGTTTTTTACATATACTCCAAGAGTTTGATTTCCTATCTTATTCACTGGGATACTTACTATATTCACCCACGAAAGCTTATGCTCCAATACATCTGTTAGTCTATAAGGTGCCACAGGACTCTCTGTTGCTTTTTACTATACACCAATGATTTTTTTTTTTTTTAAACAAGAGAAGTATTTTTGGCAAAGGTTATTCACCCACTCAAATTATACAAGGCAAATACTATCTACCTAAAGTTTAACAGAATGGAGTTTTCCCTCACAAATGATCCTCCCATTGATCTAGTACCAAAAGCCTCCCAGTTTTTTTTCTCAATTAGCATTTTGCTTATTCATAATGAAATTTTCCTTCCTTGCTTGTTGTGATGCTTTCCAGGGTTGTGCGGCACCTTGCTACCACCTACCCTTTGAGTAAGTGTGCCCTGTCTGTACCTGCCAAGGATTAGTTGCCAGACAACCTTGGCCACAGGCAGCACAACTAGCCCTCTCAGCTCCTGCAGGTTCACCAACCCCCAAACTCTCTGAGTGTCCCTCTGGAATGCCCAGCTCATGTTCCACTAAGCAGTCACAGAACTCAGATTCTACTCCCAAAGGAATAGCACACAGCCTCTTACTCGTTTTAACTGAGGATCATCGCTCTACTTAACACATGGCACTTAAAAATGTATATACACACACACAGAGAAAGAGAGAGAGAGGTGTGACACGGCGCGGGGGGTAGGTGGGGGGTGGAAGGGGCAGACAACATGTAGAGTCACAATGCCCCCTTCCTGCAGACCAAGCCTGGAGAGGCAGAGCTACACGAGGGTCTGCTGCTTTAACTCTGCTGGGAGAAGCAGAGGAAAATCTGGGAGCTGCATTGAGGGGCTGTTGCTTTCTGGGAGGGTAGGGGCTGCCAGGGATAGGTGTGTGTGCCTTGAACTGTTCTTTCTGGGGTTGTGCTCCCCCGGCCAGGAGGCACAGGTTGCCTATGTATGAAAACAAGAATAAGTTTATCATCAAAGAACAGAGATTCAGGTGACAGAAAGTAAGAATACTGGAAACAAATAGTTACATATAAAACCTAAACCAGGGGTAGGCAACCTATGGCACGGGTGCCGAAGGCAGCACGCAAGCTGATTTTCAGTGGCACTCACACTGCCCGGGTCCTGGCCACCAGTCCGGGGGGGGGGGGGCCCTGCATTTTAACTTAATTTTAAATGAAGCTTCTTAAACATTTTAAAAGCCTTATTTACTTTACATACAACAATAGTTTAGTTATATATTATAGAAAGAGACCATCTAAAAACATTAAGATGTATTACTGGTACGCAAAACCGTAAATTAGAGTGAATAAATGAAAACTCGACACAGCACTTCTGAAAGGTTGCTGACCCCTGGCCTCAACTTAACTCACAAGGCTTTTGTCTATCTCCTACCAGATAGCTTCCCCTTTTCCCAGTATTTTCAACCAGTTTGGCTGAGCTCCTTCCCCCTTTCACAAGATCAATCCTCCTGGCGACTTGACCTCACAGACTGAAGGATATATCTGGGGGCTTGTATGCACCCCAGCTATAGCTCCAAAAGTTCATTGTCTCACTCCTAAACTGGATATCCCCAGCTGGTTTTATTTTTTCCTGCATCCCTGCAATCTCTTGATTAGCATTTTGTTCAGACTGTAAATGGGCCTCCACTGGGAACCATACAATACTTGATTTGCATATGACCATCCAGAGAGAGAGAAAAAGAGAGAAACTGACATACATCTCTTCCCTCCCGCCTGACAAGAGTATAGGGATCACCTTTTGAGGACCTGCCTGAACTCTCACATTTAGAGAACATAATTTTTAGTGTGTGTGTATATATATATATATATATATATATATCATTATGAGATGTATGTACAGAATATGTGGGGAGGGGTGTGTGTGTGTTTGTGTGTGTGTGTGTGTGTGTGTGTGTGTGTGTGTGTGTGTGTGTGTGTGTGTGTGTGTGTATATATATATATATATACACACACACACACACACCCCTCATAATGATTATGATGACTGTTGCACCACAAGCTTTCATTAGAGACCTGACATGATATTCTTTGGCAGACTAGTATGTAGGTATCAGACCTATGGGATCACTGTGACTGTTATGTAACTCTGTGCCCTCTACCACTTGGCATGAAAAGGTCCTAGGGTCATACTTGAGTTACATGCATGTGTGTTGCACCGTTGGAATCCCAAACAAAATCCAACTGACTGAGACAGGGTCATGCAAACTAAATTAGTCTTCCATTACTGCCTTTGTAGCTGCTCAGAATTTCTGGTGTCAATGACCATGATATATCATAAAATACAGAAGCTTCTGTGATGTGCAAATGGCAGCCACTATGCCTGTGTGGACAGGCATTGGTATTGTTACCGGGGATGCACTGACTCATCACATCTCCTGACTGACTTTGCTCCCTCTCCAACTGGCTCCATGATCCCTGCTGAAACCGGCTGTGGATGGCTTGCACCACTGCACTTCTAATCTAAACTTTCCACCACTGGGACCTGCAGCATGAGCCTATGTAGTACTTGAGGCCTTTACACTGATTCTCACCTAATACCGCATTTGGGACACCTTTCCTTACTCTTCTAGCAGGCTGGGAAGGAAAGAGAGATTCCTTTTGTTACTTTTTAAT
Source organism: Mauremys reevesii (assembly GCF_016161935.1). NCBI lineage: Eukaryota > Metazoa > Chordata > Testudines > Geoemydidae > Mauremys > Mauremys reevesii. The sequence continues at coordinate 19,723,233 of NC_052640.1, read as the reverse complement.
TTTTAATTACTTGGGAGGTGCTCAGATACTTCAGAGATGGGAGCCAATTAAACAGCTTAGATAGACAGAGAACTGCTGCTTTTGAGGCTTGCCAACTGCAATATAGAAAGACAAAAGTGTGGGGGAAATGATGGGGGGGAAAACAAGATAATTATAAAGAACTTGAAACACTCCCAGGGTCAGCAATAGGGCCCTAACAACAGCTGGCTTAAAACCAAAAATTGAAAGTAAACACCCTCAATTCAACAACCACTTCTCTGAACTGAAAGGATAGTGCAACTGTTAATACCTGCATACTACACAAGAAACTTGTAATCCCTCAAACGCCATTCTTCTCTCACATCCCACTCATGCTTTTTTGGATACTGCTTTCTTTAAAATCATCTCTTATTCAATTAGCTCTCTTTTTTGGTTTTAGCATTCTGTATCCTTTAGATCAACAGCCATATAAGAAAGATTATGGAATGTCTTCGTGAGCCAGAATCGCCTGCTGAGATTTGAACTCTAGCCCTAAATCTCCAGTACTACAATAGCAGGACCCAGAGCAAACCGATTTTAGATTCTTAGCACTTTTAACCCTTATGCATTGGGATTTCCTGATGAAATCTGCTGGGTTAAAATATGAAAATTCATAAAGATGAGATCTCCACATCTCTCTGCACTAAGGAGATAAGGAGACAGACTTTATACACATAAGCAGAACATGTCAATGTGTTATGGAATATCTTATAAAAGTCATGGATATGATAAATTTTCCTACTTTCAATGGAATTTCTTCAGGTCAGTGGACATTCACTACAGGTACTAGCATGAACTCTCCTTCCATTAAAGAGACTCGATCTGATCTTTTGTTTTAAAGTAGTAAGAGGTTCTTGTTTTCTTTTAGAGATAAAGCTAATCAAATCTAAAGATTCAGGGGAATACCTGATCATCAGTAGGAGTTAAAAAAAATTCCCCCTCTTATCCCCACAGCACAGCTTGCTAGGTTTATTAAGGGGCTTTTTCGCCTTCCTTCTAAAGCATCAGGTGGTGGTTACTGCCAGAGGCCAATGATCTGATCCAGCACGGCAAATTTTAAATTCTGATAGAAGTAACTTCCAGTCCAATTTCTCCCTTTATCAGTACTGAAACACTCTAAGAGTTCAGTCCTGCTGAGCAGCACACCTTGCAGGATTGGATCCTAGAAGTACAGAGGGCTTGAGTCCTACTAAAATAAGTTGAGCGGGTTGGGGACAGCTGAAGAAATGACTCAAGAAAGTAATGTGCTTGGCTAGCAGAGAAAAAGGGTTGCTATGATCTAAAATGGAGCACTATGGCTCCTTAAAAAAAGGACACCTGCCTTCGAGCTAAAAGCCACATGTGGCCTGTGTGGTGACAGCAAAGAACAGAGGATATAGTTTAAGAGGGGGTGGGGGTGGAAACAGCTCAGAAAACAACAAATGCAATTCTTAGTTAAGTCTGCACTGATTTGAGCTTTGAGGAAATGGCTGCCCTTTTTATTCAGTCTGCACTCTAATACCATAAGTTCGTCTAAAAGTTTGTATTTTTTGCTGGTCAATAAGTCATCAAGATGTGCAGCTCCAGAAGTTCTCTCTATTTCCATTATGTCCCCTTTGGGTCTCAAGGATGAAGATGTACCAGCAGAGCCAGCAAAAGCCAGATTTGGGCCTGTAATGGAGAGGTAACCTTTTAACACCTGGCCCTGTTATTGGTATGCCCATTCAGTTCTATAATTTAATTTCTTATAGCAACGGGTGTTTAGTATTTGGAAACTACAACTTCTGCATCAAAGTGATTATTATTTCAGCCAGTTCAACATTGTTTTACAACATTATTTGATAAACGCCATGAAACTATCACAGAATCTTGTTAAAAAGCAGCTATTTCTAAGAATGAAGTCATTATTTTGGTAACTGCACATGCTCAGTGTCATGTCTCTTTTACTGATAGAACCTCCAATATTCAGGTGCCTAATTATTTGTCTATATAGTACATTTAAAACATGCTCATTAAGGGACAAAGGGAACAAGAAAAAGGAGCCAATGGGAAAATAAGCAGAGGAATATGGTCAAAAGGTAGGGACAGGAATAAAGAGAAAATTCAGAACAGAAATCTGTAGCATATCACCATGCCATCTTCACCTTGCTGCCTGCATTTTTAAAGAACTTCAGATTCAGACTAGTCTCCTGATGCGTCTTTCATTTTGTCAGCTTCAGGCAGCCATTGGAGGCAGGTTTCAGATGGAAGTTTTCAGGAAAAAAGACATTTTCCTTCTCCACTGCTTTAGCTTATCAATTTTAGAACACACAGAGAGTCAGGAAATTTTATTCCTACTCTATTATTCACAAAAAAACATTCAACAACCTGCCAGAGTTAGAAGGGAGAAGAGTGACACATTGAAAGGATAGTACCAAAACAACCCCCAAAAAATAGGACTACATGTAAATGGTGTTTCCACTTAGACTGTCACAGCAATGCTGTGCCCAGAATATGCTGCCTGTGAGCACTAGCAAGGATTATTGAAAGGGGGGCACTACTGAGGCCACAGTAGTTACTAATTTACCAAACATGCCTGTACTGTTATTTTCTCCTCCCTCTTTTATTAGTTTATCTGCTAGTTGGGTATTGTCTAAATCCTAGATTGTGAGCTCTCTGAGAACTGTGTGTTATTTTTCTGTACAGTCTGTAGTATAATGGGGTTTTGATCCCCAACTGGGGTCTTTAATGTCACTGCAATAGTAATAAATTATAATCATAATTGGTCAGATATTCAGAATTTCCTGCTTTTTCTATACTTCCTGCACTTTGATCATCATTAAAATGCCAACATTGTTAACAATTTCAGTGCCGATCACTAGGCTTCCAAGTTGACATCACACTAGGATGAATGGAGCAATTCATGTTTCTCAGAACTATTACAGTAAACTTCACAGTTTATACTCAATTCACATTTTGAAGATCTTCAGAACCATGTAGCTAGAGGATTAATTTCTTTTATCTGGAAACAGATTCTGGAGCACAGCTGCCACCCTCCAGTTGCCATGAGACAGCTCAATTCAACAACAGATGGCAATGTAGAGTGCAAGAAGTCTTCTTCCCACACTGTGCACTCCAGGCAATGGGCAGGTACAACCATGGGCGAATTGTCCTGAAAGGGGTAGGGAGGGAGATAAGTAGGAATTAGACCTGTCCTGACCCCTCCAATGGGCCCACAGAGATGGATGGGTAAATGGGGGAATGCAGGCTACACCATTCTGAAAGATGGGGTTAGATGCACATTCCTCGTGCATGTCAGAGAGTTGGGGGAGGGATTTTGTCTCCTGGCTGGCAAACACCTGGATCTGCACCCTGTGTATGGGAATAGTGGGAATCCCATAGCCAAGTTTTAACCATCATCAGGACAGCCCATGCCTGCCCCTGTCTGGAATCCTGGTGACCCACAGTGCCTCTAATGGGTTAGTTCTTTCCAATAGCAAAAGTTTTAAATTCAGGTACATTAGGACAATATACTCTCCAACTATGTGAAGAGGGTAGTCTGTGACTATGGATCTGCTGTGACCACACAACCATCAGCAAACCAGAGTTACAACTAATTTTTTCCTCTTGAAAGTGGGTCTGATAGCAGATCCTCACTGAGAATAAACATCTCATGGAAATTTTTATGGATGGTGGGGGTACATCTAAGCTGCCAGATATATATTAAATTTCTTACAGGAGAGTACACTAACAGTGCAGAGCATAGCCTTTTGAGCTACCTCCAGTTTTTTAAACAAGAAATGAATACAGAATACTGCAACTGTAGGATGACAGAACATCAGGCTCCCAAAAAGAAAAACATACAACATATCACTTGAGTGATAAGATGCTCCAAAATAGAAACAAACACAATAATATAAAAAAGCACAGACAAATCACTAAACCAATAAAATAATTGGAACAGATTCTGTAACAGTAAGTCAATCCTGGAAATACAACACAGTACAGAGAGTCTACACAATGATGCCTGGGAAAATTCCATATGGCTACTCTGTAAGTCTGGCTGGGAACTGATCTGAAGCTGGTTATGTATGACCCTAAGACAGTGGTCCTCAAACTGTGGGGTGCGCCGTCCCCCTAGAGGGATGTGGGGGGATCATTTGGGATGTGTGGCAGGTCCGGGCAGGGAGGGAGCACCACCCAGCCTTGCTCTGCCTCCAAATCTGCTCCAACCCTGCCCCCAAGCCCCGGCCATAGCTCCAGCCCCATCCTCAGCCCCTGGCTCCATTCTCGACCCAAGCCTGAGACCCAGACCCAGCTGCGATCCCCTTACCTCTGTCTGCATCATGCCCCGCTCCCGGCCCAGGCTCCCGGGTCAGGGGGGCCGTGACCCTGAAAAGTTTGGGGACCACTTTCCTAAGAGCACCCCAGTGCCAGAGGGCAAGAGGTTCCCTGGTATCTCTCAGTGAGTCTCAGCTAGCCTGACCAGCTCAGTGTACCCCAACTCATTGTTGTCATAAACTATCTAAAAGGTGTCATGTAAGGTAACATAAGCAAACTGGTAATACTCTTGGCATTAATATTATTGCATGGTGTGTGTACAGGTGATATATGAAAATTTACAACATGTGCTGGAAATATGTTCCTAAAATGTGTTTGTCAGGTAGGGCTAAAGGTATACCGCCCTAAACAGAAGAATGTGGTCCGGCGTGCTTGAATTTGTCCCCAATGTAAACTGAGCATAGAGAGATGATGGAAGTAAACATAATCATCAAACTACATAGTAGGGGAAATATCAACTTAACTATCTTGATGGGGATGTAGGGGGAGAGGAAGGAGACTGCAAAAATTAACATGGCATCAGCTCCCTAGTGAACACAGCAAGGCAGACCCCCCCATGATGGCTTCCTGACTTTTAAAACAAAGATAAACTTTGAAGATGTAAGCAGAGAGAGAAAGCCACTTTGGCATCCTTCACCTGAAGAGACAAAGAAACCAAGCGCTTTGAGTTCTGTGTTGGATCTTGGTGAAGAACTGGCCAGCAATGCTGGAGGAACAATTGTGGTGAGTAAACTACTTTGAACAAAAGGCTCTAGTTTGTTAAGTTAGATTTTAGTCTTAAAAATGTATTTTTAGGGGTTTTCTTTGTAACTATTTCTATCTCAATTCCTTCTACTTGTTATCACTTAACTACCTGTTCTTTGTCAAAAAACTTGATCTTGTTTTATTACAAACCATCTCAGAGCAGTGTTTCAAACTGAAGACTCCTTAGCCAAACTAACAGGCTAGTGCTGGTTACTGCCACTTTTAAAAAAGCAGCGATCTTGGAAAGGTTTTGTGAGTGCCACGGCAAGAGGGGCTGAGTGCTGCAGAGGAGATGGTTCTGGGTAGATGTGCGTCTGGAGGGGCTGTTGGTGTTATTCTGCAAGGAGTCATCAGGCTGGTGGAAGCTGGGGTGAGGTCACTGTACTCTGAGCAAGCTGCTGCTGTCAAGGCTCTAAGCCAAAGATGAAGCACCCAGGGTTACAGGGCAGGCAGCGACACCCACCCTGACTTGTCTGGGTGAACCCCCGAAGTGCCACATTGGTGTAATCGAACAGAATTTACACAGATCTTGCTATTTAACTGAGGTTTATGCTTCAAGCATTAGTAAAATAGTTTTAAGTGATTGTCAAGTGAAAAGGCTGGGAACAGTTTTAAAGAAAGGTTCCAGTTTTATTATTTTCTGTTTATTCTGAGTGAGGAAATAGAACAAAGGAAGTTTAAAATGAGCAACAGTGAAGCAACCCCCGAAGTGTCACACTATGATACCTGACATTCCACAGACTGAATGTGACCTAACTTGACCCTGACATTGGCGGTCTGCTTACGAAACAGAGGTGCAGCCAGACTACCTTTTAGTTACGGTTTAATACAGAATGAACTATTGATCCAGTGTCAAAGAAATGAAAAGCTGATGGATGTTCCAAGGGCTTTATAATTTGCCATAGGCAGCAGTAACTTTTCATATCATAGATTTGCCAAGCACCAGAGTGAAATTAACAAGACTCTGGTGGTCAGTTTCTTTGCTCTTTTTCTGAACCCTATGGGCAACAGCAAAACTATCAGAAATCATACCCACTTCACGCTGTTGATGCTTCAAAAAGCTCTGAGAAGTTGCAGAGGCAAGCACTGGAGTTATTCATGAAGATCTAGGACCCCAAAAAATGGTGACTGAGGAAGAGGCAGTGTAATGGGGGGCCTCTCCTCAGACACCTGTAGCCAGAGGGGGCAGAGCATCAAATTTATCAAATCCCTAATATCCAGAAACTGGTAAGAATGGAATCCACAAGCAACATCTAGGTAACTGGGCCTCAGGCCTCCTACATTTTTGGGCACTTGGAAGTACCAAGAATAAAACCCCTTCCTTCTGTTGCTGGGTGACATGGATTCATTCACACATTTTTGCCACACAGTATTTGAGGTTTCTGAGTTGCAGGCTTGGACTGAATTCCCTAAAGTTTCTCATCCTAATGCTGAAGGTCTCAAGAGCATTCATGAAAGAGTCAGTCTGAAGGAATTTTTTTACATCAAACTCCACAGCCCCGCTTCACAACATTGATAACCCTTGTGTCTGCGGCAAGCAAAGGCCCTTAGCTTTTCTCCAGCTGGAACATCTGGACCCTTCTTCCTCTGCTGGTAGTGAGGTCTGGTGACCTGACTCTGGGAACACTGGATGCCCCTTGAACCCATAGCTAAAATACAGATTCTTTTCTGGGTAAGTGCCTTTCCTTTTCCTCCTTTGCGTTGGGAAATGGCTGAGGATTGAACAATGGAGTCAAAGGAACGAAGTGTGACCTATTCTTTTTAGCTTTTGTAAACTTATCTCCCAAATTCCTTCTAAAGAAGTTAATTTTGTCCTAACACAGGACCCAAGTTTTTCTGAACTTCCTATGGAGAGTTCCTTCACCATCAGTGGTTAGAAAGGAACAAAATGTCTTAGGTTGCTTTATAGTGCTCGTCACAGTAATAATATCAAAGGAACTATCAAAGGCACACTACGATTTCAAGAAGGGGCAGGAGCAAATCATTCTGTTATTGTCTTCTCCCGAGACTTAGTTATGGAAGTCCAAACAGTCACATGAAAGGGCACATATATAAGAATTAGGATCAGCTCTGACACCCACTTCTAGAGAAATCCACATACAATATATAGTTTATACAAAGAATCATTTGTAATAATCCTATTGGAGTTTGAACCTCTTAACTCCGTACCATACTTCTTCAGGACTTCTCAAGCTAACTACCAGCTAGGGCAGAGGTGGGCAAACTACGGCCCGCAGGCCACATGCAACCCATGGAACCCTCCTGCCCGACCCCTGAGCTCCTGGCCCAGAAGGCTAGGCTCCGGGCCCTCCATGGCTGTTCCCCCTCCCCCGCAGCCTCAGCTCACTGCGCCGCCAGCGGAATGCTCTGGGCAGCGGGGCTGCAAGCTCTTGCCGGGCAGCGCAGCTGCAGAGCCGCGGCCTGACCCGGTCCTCTGTGCTGCATGGTGGTGTGGTTGGCTCCAGCCGGGCAGCATGGCTGCCTGTCTTGGTGCTCTGGGCGGTACAGCTGTAGCGCTGCCGGCCACCAGTGCTCCAGGCAGCACGGTAAAGGGGCAGAGAGCAGGGGCGGGGGAGAGGGGGTTGGATAGAGGGCAGGGGAGTTCGCAGTGGTGGTTGGGGGTGGGGATAGGGGTCAGGGCAGTCAGAGGGTGGGGAACAGTGGGGTTGAATGGGGGCAGGGGGTCTTGGGGGGGGCCAGTCAGGTATGAGAGGATGGGTTGGATGGGGTGGTAGGGGGAAGTCAGGGGGTCCGTGGGCACTCAGGGGACAGAGAGCGGGATGTGTGTGGATGGGGCAGGAGTCCCGGGGGGGGGGCATCAGGGGACCGGGGAGGCTGGATGGGGCAGGAATCTCAGGGGAGCCAATAGGGGGGCGAGAAGCGGGGGGGGTCAGATAGGGGGTGGAGGCTTGGCCACGCCTGGCTGTTTGGGGAGGCACAGCCACCCCTAACTGGACCTCCATACAATTTCAGAAACCCGATGTGGCCCTCAGGCCAAAAAGTTTGCCTGCCCCTGAGCTAGGGGTTACATATTTCCTTTTCTATTAAAATTCAAACTTTTTCTAACATCTTTATCTTACAAGTGTCTTCTCCACTCCCTTCCCCAAACTTTAATTAGAGGACTCTTCCATGCTCTCTACTTATGGACACATACTTTCACATTTTCCTTGAAGGTGGGGGTAAATCGGAGCTAGTTTCCTGCATAGCTCCTCCTTTCATCTCTGCAGGAGAAGAACTCACAGCCTGGAAAAACCTGTCTGATGTGGATGCCAAGGCAATAAGGATACATTTTTCTATCATTTTTTAATTGGAGAAAGTGATGTTTTCTCCCTGGGATACGGAACCATTGTGCTCAAGGGCTGCAGAGCTGCTACAGGACTTTGAAAAATTTCTAGGATCCCTCTGTGCTATTGTTATTAGGGGTGGCTGTTGCAAGAGTAAGATGGAAACAGCGTCACACAATTGCAAAACCACCTGCAGGAAGCAGACAATGTTTAAAATGGAACCCATCATGTACTTGCATTGGCTGGTGAATTTCATTTTGTAAAAGTGAATATAAAAACTAAAACCCAAAGCAGCAAACATACACCACTCTAAAAATGGCAGAGAAGATACCTTTTCTTGCTTGAAAAGGGAGGGGCTATGAATCTGGAACTAAGGTTAGAGCACACTGATTCCCATTTTCTAGTCCTAGTTCTAAAACTCACTTGCTGTCAGAGCTTTAGACACTGACGTCAATATTTTCAAAAGTGAATAGTGAAGTTCAGTGTCTTGATTCCTGAGAAACCTTAAAGTTTTCTTGATTTTCAGGAAGTGCTGAGTACCCATCCTTTTGGGTATCTCAGGTTAGATATCCAAACACCTAGGAACCCAAAATCACTAGTCAGCTTTGAAAATACTGACCTTAATCTCTGTGCCTCTGCATACCCTGCTATAAAATGGCTATGCTGCTATGTACGTGCCTTACAGAATTGTTATGGGGCTTAAAGGGGCATTTCCAAGTTAAAAAAAAATTCAGAAGCAAAAGGTTCTTACCTCTGTTACACGTAACACATCAGAACATTATAAGTGAAAGATTATTCTAATTTTTGTTATTGTTTATTTTTTACAGGTTTTTCAGCTTGGATCATGAAAAGAGCTTAGCCATGTCACTTTTGTTTATAATCAGTTTCTACTCATTTTATGCTGCAGCTTTTCGGTTGCAAACAATGTAGAGTAGCAATTATTTATCCACAGAAAGCTGCTGCCAATGAAATTAAAAAACAAACCAGAAAATATTTCTTTGACATTAAGTTCTGTGAAATATTATTTTTTTACAAAATCTAAATGTTGGGCCTAATTGAACTTGACAGGATTTCTTTGATTACTAATTGTAATACATTTTGAAATCCTGAGATGAAAGATGCTACAAAATTGCAAAAGTATTTTCTTAATGTTTTTTAAAGTAAAAAATGTTTCAGTCTCGAAACCCCTGTATTGTTAGCTTTATCATCGTATACAATATTTTTCATTGTTGGTTTCCGTGGGGAGGAGCGTGAAATCAAAAGAAAAATGTTCAGAATTAAAATGTTCAGGTAGCTAAGGAAATTTTAACACAGCCATCCATTAGCATAGGGCTGTCAGGTAAAGGCAACCCCCCCCCCAAAAAAAAAACAACCAACCAACCAAACAAAAAACAACCAAACCATCCTCCCTTAAGCCTGTTAGAACAGCAACTGCATTACAGGTGGGAAAACCTCAGCTTTTAGCCTTGCTAGACAGAAACGGTCATTTTTAATTTTATTCCCTTGCCAGTACTTCAGTTAATGAGGTATTGAGAGCATTCTTGCTTTAATGTTTGTGTCTATGAAACAGTTCCAATTACTATTTTTTTTATCTTGTACTGAAGAGAGAAAGTGTTTTCTCAGACAAGTTCTTCTGGGGGGGTTCTGCTGGGAACCACTGGATTTTACAGTCTGGTAAACAGCAGGATACTTTATCTCAAAGCTCTACACAGCACTCACATTAAAACCTTTGAACACTGAAGGAGATAAACGGTGAGGGTATATGTTTTTGTGCATGTCATGTATAACTACACAAAAAAACCTCTACATTAAAAGAACATTAAGGTTCCAAAGTCAAGCACTCAAAAGTTCAGAAATGCCACTACTGAAGTGCAACCTTATTCAGCTCCCTTGTGCGTATACACTATGATGACAGTCTTTATTTACACCATCACATGCTATTTTTTCTACAAGACCCCTACCCGATTCAGTGCACAGGATGGACAGAGCTCAACTAACAAACAACTATCCAATATTTTGTTTTCTTCTTGTTCAGAGTGCGGCTCCATGTCTCATTTACTACACACTATCCAAAACCTACTCTGAAGCCAGAATTATTAATTTCCTCATAAGCTTTTCTATGGTGTGCTCATCACTGTAGCATCGGAGTGCTTCACAAACATTAATGAATTTATTTTCACGGCATCCCTGTGAGAGAAGGGGGTAGGGATGTAAAATGTTAACCGGTAAGCATCAGACTTACCAGTAATGTATTCAGTTACCGTTTAAATACCTAATGTGCACATTAAAAACGCCGCAGCAATACCATTTCACAGAGTATGTGGAACTAGGTTCCATATTGTCAGGACCATTGCTATGGAACTGATGTCACACTTTGGTAGCGTTAAACCTTCAAACAATATCATGTAGGTTATTGCGATTTTTGGTAACTAATGTTCCATAGTGAAGATGGAGCGATTGAAAAGGAGTAATGCCTGAAATCATTTCACAAAAATAACAGACGATACCGTTAAATGTAAACTGTGTAATACACAGCTGAAGTATGCAAACAGCACTGGAGTAATGCTGAACCATTTGAAGCTGAAACATCCCTCTGTTTCATGTGAAAAAGAAGGCAAAAATCAAACAACATTTCTGGCAGTTCAAGAAAATGGCACACACAATGTGATGAAAAAACTAAGAGTTGTTGTGCACCATGATCACTACAGATATGCTGCCTGTCAGTGTCGTCGAAGGTACAGGTTTTTGTGCATTGATGAGTTTTGTAGAACCTGAATACTGTGTGCCTGTGAGACAGACTATAACCTTGCAACTAGAGAAGTGCTATGAAGACAGTGTGAAGTCTGTCTGGGAAAAATTGGAAAACGCCGTTAAAGTAGCTTTCACCACTGACTGCTGGACAGCATTAACTACAGAAAGTACATGACTGTCACTTGCCATTATAATGAAAATTGGGAGCTTCGATACGCAGTTCTATAAACCAAAAATATGGCAGAACTACATACAGTGGAAACCCTTGCTGAAAAATTAAACGCCACAGTGGAAAAATGGGGTCTGTTAGGCCATGTCTTGGCATGCATACTCGATAATGCAAGCAACATTGTGCTCGCCAACACACCAAGGCATGTTACATGGGAATCTGTCAGTTGTTTTGCCCATACTTTGCAGCTAGCCATAAATGGTGGGTTTTCTTCAAGTAGTGTGGATTGTGCTGTTGTAGACTACTTGCACACTAGACTGTTGTAGGCTACTTGCACACTTCCACCACAGCATTGTGGCTGCAAAAGCATTCGAAAGAAAACAAACACAGCTTCGGGTTAAGCAACACAGTCTAATCCAGTTGTGTAAAACTCGCTGTAATTCAGTATATGACATGTTCGAAAGACTCAGTGAGCAAAGATGGGCTATAAAAGTTGTGCTTGCAGATAGCTCTGTGACAAAACAAACAGCCTGAACACTTCAGCTGCAAGATGAGCACTGGCATTTAATAAAGGATAAAATGTAATAAGAAAAGCCAAAAAGGAGTTTGAAGAAGAGATAGCCAAAAACTCAAAAGGTAATAACAAAATGTTTTTTAAGTACATCAGAAGCCGGAAGCCTGCTACACAACCAGTGGGGCCCCTGGACGATCGAGATACAAAAGGAGCATTTAAAGACGATAAAGTCATTGTGGAGAAACTAAATCAAGTCTAGAGGTGATCCCAGGAATTACAGACCAGTAAGTCTAACATCAGTACCGGGCAAATCAGTTGAAACAATAGTAAAGAATAAAATTGTCAGACACACAGAAGAACATAAATTGTTGGGCAAAAGTCAACATGGTTTCTGTAAAGGGAAATCATGTCTTACTAATCTATTAGAGTTCTTTGAAGGGGTCAACAAATATATGGACAAAGGGGATCAAGTGGACATAGTGTACTTAGATTTCCAGAAAGCCTTTGATAAGGTCCCTCTCCAAACGCTCTTACATAAATTGTCATGGGATAAGAGGGAAGATCCTTTCATGGACTGAGAACTGGTTAAAAGACAGGGAACAAAAGATAGGAATAAATGGTAAATTTTCAGAATGGAGAGGGGTAACTAGTGGTGTTCCCCAAGGGTCAGTCCTAGGACCAATCCTATTCAACTTATTCATAAATGATCTGGAGAAAGGGGTAAACAGTGAGGTGGCAAACTTTGCAGATGATACTAAACTGCTCAAGATAGTTAAGACCAAAGCAGACTGTGAAGAACTTCAAAAAGATCTCACAAAATTAAGTGACCGGGCAACAAAATGGCAAATGAAATTTAATGTGGATAAATGTAAAGTAATGCACATTGGAAAAAATAACCCCAACTATACATACAACATGATGGGGGCTAATTTAGCTACAACTAATCAGGAAAGAGATCTTGGAATCATCATGGATAGTTCTCTGAAGACATCCACGCAGTGTGCAGCGGCAGTCAAAAAAGCAAACAGGATGTTAGGAATGATTAAAAAAGGGATAGAGAATAAGACAGAGAATATCTTGTTGCCCTTATATAAATCCATGGTACGCCTACATCTTGAATACCGCGTAAGGATGTGGTCTCCTCATCTCAAAAAAGATATACTGGCACTAGAAAAGGCTCAGAGAAGGGCAACTAAAATGATTAGGGGTTTGGAACGGGTCCCATATGAAGAGAGTTTAAAGAGGCTAGGACTTTTTAGCTTGGAAAAGAGGAGACTAAGGGGGGATATGATATTACTTGTTTCCATAATATAAGAACTAGGGGCAACCAAATGAAATTAATGGGCAGCAGGTTTAAAACAAATAAAAGGAAGTTCTTCTTCACACAGCACAGTCAACCTGTGGAACTCCTTGCCTGAGGAGGTTGTGAAGGCTAGGACTATAACAGGGTTTAAAAGAGAACTAGATAAATTCATGGAGGTTAAGTCCATTAATGGCTGTTAACCAGGATGGGTAAGGAATGGTGTCCCTAGCCTCTGTTTGTCAGAGGGTGGAGATGGATGGCAGGAGAGAGATCACCTGATCATTACCTGTTATGTTCACTTCCTCTGGGACACCTGGCATTGGCCACTGTCGGTAGACAGGAAACTTGGTTGGATGGACCTTTGGTCTGACCCAGTACAGCCATTCTTATGTTTTTATATCTTACCACTACTTTCCACTTTAAAATGCACTACAACTGCCATGTCTACTGAATAGTCAGTTTCAATTTCAAATATTTATCCAATTTGCAACAGTCTTCTCCAAACTCACTTCAGAAGCGAAGCTCCTGTCAAAAATGGAAAAGTCACGTGGTTTCTTTTGCCTGTTGCCCAGATCGCTGCTAAATCAAAGCTTCTGCAACTTGCATTGCTGTTAGAAATAGAAGAACCTCCAAGTGCTAGGGCTGAACCAAGAAGTGCTGAACTGGATGAACCGATAGAGCCAGCACCAAAAAAATGTATGAAACTGAGAAGAGTGCCATAATGATGCTTTCAGGTGAAGATTATACCAAAAAGGAGAATGAGGAGAATGCAATAGAAAATGAACTGGAAAATTACTTCAAGGAGCCTTGACCTTCATTGGAATGCAGTCCATTGGGAGTGGTGGAAGGTCAATGCACAGCATTTTCTAAGGCGTGGAAAACTGACAAAGAGTTACCTGTGCATTCCAGGATCATCTGTGCCTGCAGAAAGTGTGTGTTTTCCAACGCTGGCCTTCCTGTTAATTGGCTGCGCACAAGACTGACATCAGAGCATGTAAACATGTTAATTTTTCTTAACAAAAAAATCATCAGCAGAGTTGAAATTCTAATCGGACCTCTTGTGTTTCTGGACGGCTCAGGGATATTATGTAAAAGGTTACACAAAAAAGTGGGTTTTACACATAACACTGTCTATTTTTGTTGTCAGTAAAGGCACTTGACAAAGATAATATATATATATGTGGGGTAGATTCATTGTGAACTTGTTAACAGTTAAACTGTTAACCGATAAATAGAGTTTTAAAAAAGTACCTTCTTAGAAGGTGGTACTTATTATTCCTATTTTACAGATGGCAAACTAAGGCACAGCAACTTAAGGTTAAAAAAATCCAGTAGTTTTGGGTGTCCAGTTAGAGACACCTAAGATCTGATTTTTTTGAATATTTAACATAATATAGCACTTTATATGTTCAAAGCACAGCTCCCATGGAATTCAGTTGCAGCTGAATATTATACCTTGGCTTTTGAAACTATGTATAAAATATGTTGGCTTTCATGATCACATACTGTATATGGTGTGTCCATCTACCCTACACATGGATAGCACAGAAATGCAGGGCTGGAAAAGACCTCAATGGATCATTTCAGTCTATCCCCCTGTGCTGAGGCAGGATTTGGTCTAACTAGACCATCCCTGAGAGGTGTGTGTCTAACCTGTTCTTAAAAACCTCTAATGATGGGGTTTCCTGAGCTACCTAGGTAACCTGTTCTAGTGCTTACCTATAAGGAGAGTTAGTTTTTCCTTACATGTGACCTAAATCTCGCTTGCTGCAAACTAAGCCAATTACTACTTCTCCTACCGTCAGTGAACATGGAGACCAGTTGATCACCATACTCTTTATGAAAACCTTTTACATATTTAAAGACTTATGTCCCTCCTCAATCTTCTCATCTCTGGACTAAACATGCCCAATTCTTTCACCCTTTTCTTACAGATCATGTTTTCTAAGCCTCATTTTTTTGTTCTCCTCTGGATTCTATTTGATTTGTTCATAATTTTCTTAAAAGTTTGGTGCCCAAAACTGGACAAGTACTCCAGCTGATGCCTCACCAGTGCCAAGTACAGTACAGCAACACAAACAAACAAAACTTAACACACACATAGGGAAAAGTAGAAATTAGGAGAAATACAACCTAGCTGGAGGGAAATACAGCCAGGGAAATACAACCTAGCTGGAGCTACTATAAGGTGAGTGCATAACTAGTTGGAAAATCATTCCCAGAGAGTAGTTATCAGTGGTTCACAGTAAAGCTGGAAGGGCATATCAAGTTCTGGGTCTCGTTCTGTTCAATTTCATCAATTATTTAGATAATGGAATAGAGAGTACAGTACAGTTATAAAGTTTGCAGATGATACCGAGCTGGGAAGGTTGCAAGTGCTTTGGAAGATAGGATTAAAATTCAAAATGATCTGGACAAACTGGATAAATGGTCTGAAGTAAATAGGATGAAGGAACAATCAGCTGCACACATACAAAATGGGAAATGACTGCCTAAAATGAAGTACTGCAGGAAAAGATCTGGGGGCATAGACGCCGACCCCGTGCATGCTCGAGCCCTGAAGCACCCATGGAAAAAAAATAGTAGGTGCTTAGCACTCACCGGCAGCCAGCTCCCTCCTTCCCTCCAGCACCTCCCGTCTGCCAGCGGCCCTGCCGATCAACTCCTCCCCCTCCCTCCCAGTGCCTCCCGCGATCAGCTGTTCCACGGCATGCAGGAGGCAGTAGGGGAAAGGGGAGGAGGAGGGGGGATGGGGCATGTTCGGGGAAGGGGTCATAACTGGGCGTGAAGAGGTGGGGCAGGGGCGGAGTGAAGGCGTGAAGAGGCAGGGCGGGGCGCTTGGGGGGATGGAGTTGGATGGGGGCAAGGCCTGGGGTAGAGCAGGGGGTTGAGCACTCCTGGGGCCTGGAGGAAGCCGGTGCCTGTGTCTGGAGGTCATAGTGGATCACAAGCTAAATATGAATGAAAAGCGTAGCATTGTTTCAAAAAAAGCAAACATCATTCTGGTATGTTTTAGCAGGAATACTGTAAGCAAGACACAAGAAGTAATTCTTCTGCTCTACTCCACACTGATTAGGCCTCATCTGCAGTATTGTGTCCAGTTCTGGGCGCCACATTTCAGGAAGATGTAGACAAATTGGAGAAAGTCCAGAGGAGAGCAACAAAAATGATTAAAGGTCAAGAAAACATGACCTATGATGGAAGATTTAAAAAACTGGGCTTGTTTAGTCTGGAAAAGAGAAGACTGAGAGGGGACATGATAACAGTTTTTGAGTACATAAAAGGTTGTTACAAGGAGGAGGGAGAAAAATGGTTCTCCTTAACCTCTGAGGATAGGACAAGAAGCAATGGACTTCAATTGCAGCAAGAGCAGTTTAGGTTGGACATTAGGAAAAACTTCATGTCAGAGTGGTTAAGACAGAGGTGGGCAAACTACGGCCCGCGGGCCACATCTGGTCTGCGTGACCACCCTGCCCAGCCCTTGAGCTCCCAGACGGGGAGGCTAGCCCCTGGCCCCTCCCCTGCTGTCCCCCCTCCCCGACAGCCACGCCACTGTGTGAGCAGCACTCTGGGAGGAGGGGTTGCATGCTCCAGCTGAGCAGTGCGGTGGCGTGGCTGGCTCCGGCTGGGCAGCGCAGCTCCCAGATATGCTGCTCTGAGCAACATGGTAAGGGGGCTGGGGGTGGGTTGGATAGGCGTAGGGTCCCAGGGGGCCTGTCAAGGGGCAGGGGTGTGGATAGGGGTCTGAGCAGTCAGGGGACCGGGAGCAGGAGGGTTGGATAGGGGGTGGGGTCCCGGGGGTGGTTGGGGCGGGGGGTACCGGGAGAGGGCAGTCAGGGGACAAGGAGAAGAGGGGGTTGGGGGTTCTGAGGAGAGAAGTCAGGGGGCAGGAAGTGGGAGGGGTCAGACAGGGGGCGGAGGCCAGGCTGTTTGGGGAGGCACTGCCTTCCTTACCCGGTGCTCCATACAGTTTTGCATCCCCAATATGGCCCTCGGGCCAAAAAGTTTGCCCACCCCTGGGTTAAGCACTGGAATAAATTGCCCAGGGAGGTTGTGGCATCTCCATCGTTGGAGATTTTTAAGAGCAGGTTAGAGAAACACCTGTTAGGGATGGTCTAAATAATATTTAGTCCTGCCATGTGTGCAGGGGACTGGACTAGAAGACCTCTCAAGGTCCCTTCCAGTCCTACGATTCTATGATTTCACTGCACACTTTTTGGTGCATTCTGTAAGAAGAAATGCCCTGTGTATGTGTAAGCAGGATCCATTTTAGCCACTATCCAGGCTCATTCTGATCTCAAACAATGAATACATAAGAAAAATAGAGAATAGTGACTAAGCATTCCCCTAAACCATATTTCTGCAGTAGTTAGATTAGTAAATCTGACAGATTTTGCTATGCAAAGCAGCAAGCCACTAATGCAAGCGATGAAGCAACTCAGAAGTCACATATCAATCCAAACAATCTGAATACAATCCAAGCTCTCACAGAGCAGATGGTTTACACTATCTCCTTGTGGACTGTCAGAGCAAATGCTTCAGTAGACCAATGAACCTACGAGATGACAGAGTGACAGTTTTGTGTGTAGATTTAGATGTCTCTGTCCATACTCGCTTGTCCAAAGAGGTGTAACTGAAAGCCATGGAAAATTTAGGTTGACTGTCAGGAAAATTTGTTTCAGTGAGGTCTATCAGACTGAAATAGTCTTCCCAGGGAATTAGAGGAATTCCCATCAGCTCATTTAAAATTAGACTGGACAATCTGGACAAAATACTCAAGAGAGATACTTTGCCTGCACTGGCAAAGATCTCAATAAGATGTCCCAAGAGGACCTTCCATCTCTAATTTCTGTTCGGTGTCAGCAAACCTCAACAGCAAAATAGCCAACGATCCCAATTCATTCTGAATAACCTGTTAGGAAAGGCTTAACATAGAAGGAGTTTGTTTTTCTCAGCGTGCTTCCTTTGAACTACAGAAAAATAAAGCAAATCCACAAAAGCCAAGTTTGTGAAACTGTCGGTTGAAAGGAGGTGTGTGCACACACCTGCTGAGTGGCAGCACTGACAGAAGTACTGCAAATTAGTATGGCCATGGAACTCTTGGAAATGAGCCATTTCGCACTCTAGCTGTACTTGGAACTTCCTTGCTGAATGAGAGAATGTAACAAATTTAGTGATTCATAGGAGTAAACGTATAATGCCGACCACAAATGGACCCTTTCTCTGTTCCTCTCTTCCTACACCTTCCCCAATCCTCTTTCCAAGAGGCGCACAAAGTTATCTCATTGATTCGTTAACCCTTTGGAGCTCCAACAACTAGTTATCATGCAAGCTGTAAAATGGATGCATACTATGGCAGGAATTCCTACCTCCTCCTCATGAGCCAAAGTGTATGGAACAATCACACAATACAATTGTCAATTTTTTTATTCTCTTAATTTTGGCAACACTGCCAAAGCCAGTGCACTACCACTCATGAAGAGTATTTCTGCTTCAATGTTTACATCTGTAACCCTGAGCAGTGGTACTGCATCCACCCACAAAAAGGCTCCCTGACTACTTCACAATAACAAAATATATTCTACTCTATCGCATCTCTTTCCTCCATCTTAATTTTCACCATATGGCCAGTCACACCATCTTAAAGCCATTAAATAAAAATTCACTCATCTTTAGGCCCTTCACATTATGATATATACACACTCCCAAAGTACTGTGCGCAGAACAATCCTGTCTTGGATCATTCTGCTCTCTTCTGCCCACATAGTTTCCCAGGCTCCCTCGCACTAGACAATATTTATTTGTGGCAGGTGCTTAAAACCTTCAGTTAAGATCTGGCAGTGCCAGGAATATTTCTGATGGCATATGCTGCTTTAATAAAGCAAAATACTTTTCAATACAGGCCCTCTTCCCTTTCAAAGACTGAACATTCCAATAAATGACTGATTTGCTCAGTAAATTGGGATATAGTCCCAGTTGCAGCCCCAGGTCATGTCAGGATTTCACAAAGGTAATACAGTCTGCCCAGTAGTGGATGGTTTTTGCATCTACTTGCTAAGGATCAGCTCCTTTAGCCCCCAAAATAGAATCAGTTCTTACAGGAACAAGGTGCAAGGTTGAAAAATCTTGCTGATAAATCCTGAGCACAAAATAAACGAATACTAAACTGGCTGTGGCTTTGCAGTTCCCTTCAATTCAAGCTCAGACAGAAGCTCAAGTCTGCCTCAAAAGCATTCTCACAGTTATGATATACATAGAATGGGTAGTGGAAACGACATTGAATGACATTGATTACTATCTTAGAATCCTCTTAAAACCAACATATAGCTACTGAAAACATCTCAACCTAAATTCACATTGTGAAAAAAATACTTCCGTTTAGAAATGGACTGAAGAAAATTGCTTTGCAGTGAACAGTCCTTTGATAAGTTCATGGAGGAAAGGTGCATCAATGGACAAAGGCAAAGGTGGCAAGAATGCCACTCCATGTTCCCTAAGCCAAAAGCTGGCACTAGATGACAGGGGATGAATCAATCAAAATTGTCCTGTGCTGTTTATTCTTTCTGAAGCATCTAGTACTGCCCACTCTCAAAAAACAGGATATTAGGCTAGATGAACCATTGGTTTGGCCCAGTATGACCATTCTTATGTTGTTAGAATCTGACTGTGCGTCCATTAAATTCCCTTTCAACAGGAAATACTGCTATCATCCTCATAAAAAGGAGTAAAAAAAAGTCTAGCATATTTAAAGTCAATGAAGTTTAACCTAGCAAAGTTACTCACTTCTTCTCCATTCATACACAGCCACATGCCTGCCTGCACTCACATCTGATGCTACTGAATTTAACAAATGAGTAACTCTTGTGTCAGGAGTTTCAGACAAAGGCTAGAAGAGTATATAGGGGAAAGAAGAATGCTGATGCCAGCTACTTAAAAAAAAAAGAAAAGAAAAGTTAAAACTTGCTTGTTTTTTCTTAATTCTCTTTTTAAAAACACTCTAATAAAAGCTTAATACACACTATTTCTGGCAAATGTTAATTGAAAGATATGGAAAGATTAATGTGGCTCTTTTTATTGTTTTCTTTGATGTCAACACAGTTCTGAGAAAATCATTGCTGTAGTTCACTTCTGCTGTAAACCAGAATAAGTAGCTCACTAGTAAGAAGAGCAGAGAACTTGTTTTCAGGTAGAGAGTGGGCATACAAATCTAATATTAAAATGAAAGTATATATATATATATATATATAAAAAAACCAAGACCTATCACACATTATTATCTTCAAAATTCTAGTCACAGTGAAACTATCATTTTTCAGAATTTGAAGGTGTCCCATTAGGTTAGATTTTTAAAGGAGGAAACTTGAAGTAGTTTAAATGTAAACTGCTCAACAACTTCTCCTTAAGGTGACACAGTCTCCATACCATTTAATTTCTTTTCCTTTTTACTGATATCCTCTGTTCACAGCTGGCAAAGACAAACTATGGAATTTATTCACTGTACATTTGTAAAATGACGCATCATTACAGGTATTAGTAATAGGGGATTCGATCATTAGTCCTAAGTTAAGCACAGGATCTGGTCCAAGAGGTGAACATAGCTGGACCGCTTGGTAATAGTGACCATAATATAATTACATTTAACATTCCTGTGGCAGGGAAAACACCACAGTAGCCCAACACTGTAGTATTTAATTTCAGAAAGAGGAACTACACAAAAATGAGGAAGTTAGTTAAACAGAAATGAAAAAGGTATAGTGCCAAAAGTGAAATCCCTGTAAGCTGCATGGAAACTTTTTAAAGACACCATAATAGAGGCTCAACTTAAATTTATACCCCAAATTAAAAAACATAGTAAAAAAGTGCCACCATGGCTAAACAATGAAGTAAAAGAAGCAGTGAGAGTCAGAAAGGAATCCTTTAAAAAGCGGAAGTTAAATCCTAGTGAGGAAAATAGAAAGGAGCATAAACTCTGGCAAATTAAACGTAAAAATATAATTAGGAAGGCCAAAAAAGAATGTGAAGAACAGCTAGCGCACGACTCAAAAAGTAAGAGCAAATTTATTTTTTAAAGTACTGTACAGCAGAAGCAGGAACCCTGCTAAACAACCATGGGGGCCTCTGGATGCTGTACAGTTCGAGATGCTAAAGGAGCACTCAAGGACGATAAGGCCATTGCGGAGAAACTAAAAGACTTATTTGCATCGGTCTTCATGGCTGAGGATGTGAGGGAGATTCCCAAACCTGAGCTATTTTTTTTAGGTGACATATCTGAGGAACTGTCCCAGATTGAGGGGTCATTGTCATGGAGTCACGGGGCGATGCTCTGGAACTACTCTATATGGAGCCAGCTGCAGGCTGGCTCCATCCCTCATGATATATTTATTAAAGTCAGATTCTCCAGAATCTAAGCTTTTATTTAAAAAAAAAAAATTTCTAGACCATATGGCTGCAGAGATAACCTTTTAAACGTCAACTGAATGAGTGATGTAGATATTTGCCTGAGTCTGCAGACAGCAAAATGATGACTGTGATGTGAACTCTCCTGTTGCCTATTAATCTGAAAGGAATATCAACTTTAAATGACACTTGGGTCAATATTAACTATTTAGTTGCCAGTATAATGGGGAAGAAGCTGAGAATGAAGCACTCTGGGATGGGAATTGAGAGTTGTAGGGAAAGAAATGCAGAGAAAAGAACAGCAAGGAGCTGCTGGAGCCTTTCCCTGTGTCAGATCCTTTTCTGCAGTGGGGAGACTCCAGAAGCAGGGAGGCAGAAGGACATTACACTGCTAAAAATAGCATTGTAGATGAGGACACAATGCTTGGGCAAGTAGAGAGCCCTGTAGGGTACACACCCACAGGGTTCAGAAGTGTCTTTAGTGTACTTGCCCAAGCAGTGCCTCACCATCTACACTACTATTTATACCAATGGGGGTGGGGGCAAGGGGGCTTGTCATGTTTGTATTCTACATGCAGCTGAAAGGAGTGTGCAGTACGACGTACACTCAGAGGAAAGTGTGGATACCCAGAGGATATCTCCTGAATCACCAACACTCTTTCCTGCAGCACCTGGTTTTCCTTGGAGGTCCCCTCAGACAAATATTTTGCAGCTCTGCCTCTACTTAGCTATGAACTCTGACAAGTTCACATCGGCGGTGGTGAGGCTGTAAGGGATTCCATTCATTGTTCCACTGGACTGCACTTCTCCAGAACAGGGCCTATTCACTGCATCATAACAACTATGGAAGGGGAGCTAGTTACAACAAAGCTGTCTCCTGCGAAGGTTAATCACAGTTCTGTCTTCTAGGGTAGATGAAACTTAACCATACTTTAATCACATCTGTGAGCCTTGCTACAGCCTTAAACAGAACAGACACGTTGAGGCTGGTTTAATATGTATTTTTGTTATGCTCTTTATTGATTATTTTATTGTGCCCACAAGTGCGCTAGGCACTTCCAGCTGAGGGTTAATGCTGTAGGTTGCAAGTTATTTATTTCAGCCCCCTCCTAGTGGGACATTTACTTATTGTTGCCAATTCATGTAATTTTATTGTGAATCTCATGATATTTGTTTTTGTTAAAGCCACAGCTGCTGGACTCAAAAGATTGCATGAGATCCTTAGATTTCATTTAAAAAGAAACATTTCTAGCCTCCTTGGTTGCAGAGAAAAAGCACCCTAAAGCCTTAGGGACCAGAAAGCAAATAACTCCCTCCCCCCGCCAATACATTATTTTAAAAAACCCTCACATTTTTGGGGGCCTGACTCATGAGTTTTGGGCGTTAAGGGTTGGCAATATTGCTTACCAATTTTCAGAGTAAGTGTGAAAAGTGCTTGAAGGGCCACAACCTCCTTGGCAAAGGGTGGCAGCCAAGCAAGAACACGTCCCCATCCAACCATAAACCAATGTACAGCCACAATGCATGTCATAAAATACACTCAGAAGCAGAATCCCTCTGAGGCAGAATCCCAACCCACACATCACATTATCCTCTTCCCCTTCCCCAAGAAAGCTTTTCTCAGTATTCTTTCCCTTTTTTCATGATGGTGTTGCTCCTCCCAGAATATTAGATCTCACTGCAGCAGTTGCCTAGGATCTGGAGGTCCAGAAACTACTGCCAATCTGGGAGAGCTACCAGCTAGGAGAGAGATGGAGAGTGTCCCTAACCCATTACCAGCCAAGAGAAAGAAGAGAAGGGTAGCAGACACTATAACAAAGTGGCACAAGAAGTAGCTGGCTCAGGCTGGCCTGAGAAAGAGCCCAGTACTGGCTCAGGCAACTCCGATGGATCTCCTGCTTCCTTCCTCCCTCAGCTGTTATGTGTGAGGTCATGTCTATCACATTACAGGGTTAGCAGGGACACCATGTAGCATATTCTGCACATGGTTTGGATCTCTGAGTACAGGTCATGTGAGTCAATGCTTTGGGTACATTGTGGAATCCTGGTGGGAATAGGGCTGGCTTCCCTGCTGCCCAACCAAATAAACAACAATCATAATGTCAGCAGCCTCAAATTCATGTGCCCAACTCTGGCTGCTCAAAATTCCAGTCCAAAGTCACATGGTTCCTAACTAGATTCCCTCTTCAGAACCAACTGTTTCCTTACAGAACTGTAAGAGCAGGCAGGACCAATAGCAGAGCCAGAGAAAGCCCACCACTGGCAGAACAACAGAGAAGGGCCTACGTTGACTAATTCTGCCCCCAAGAGCATCCTGTATACAGAGTACCAACACAGAGGACCTCATTCTTTGACTGCACAGCAGCCAGAACTCTCAGTCCTGCAGGGCCCATTCACAGTGTGCCAAATCTGAGCCATCACCTGCTCCCTCTCAGAATGCTGGAATGATCTGACAGCTGCTGCCCTACGAAGGCTGATGCCTATGCTTGGCTCTGCTTTTTGCCATGTGGAAAAGAAAAAAAAGAAACCACACACAAACAAAGCAAAAAATTTTTGTTGTGCTTTTTTTTAGAGGTGTGCTGAAAGTGTCCTTTGCCAGCCATCATCCCCGCATGACACACACCACCTTCCTTATGCACAGTACACTCTATGTGTGTATACATTGCTTTATTCCTGTCTTTTCCTCCCTAGTAAAAATTGTCAAAGATGACTAACAGGGTTCTTAAATTTTGCATATAAACCCCCCCCCCCCCACAATATTTCGAACTAGACATTTGTAAGCCAATATGTAAAGATATTTTGGGCTAATGAATTTTATTGTGAAATGAAATTCAGACAAAAAAAAAACAGAAAAAACCTTGAACATTTGCAAACCTTTTCATTCCCTAAACTTACTAATGCTGTGAGGGATATACAATGAAACCACAAATGGGGGAGGGATAGCCCAGTGGCCTGCTAAACCCAGGGTTGTGAGTTCAATCCTTGAGGGGGCCACTTAGAGATCTAGGGCAAAAAATCAGTACTTGGTCCTGCTAGTGAAGGCAGAGGGTTGGACTCGATGACCTTTCGAGGTCCCTTCCAGTTCTAGGAGATAGGTATATCTCCTATTATTATTATTATTATTAAATCCTGGATATCAGACTGCATGGTATGGGCAGCTGCTGATACACTCAGAGCTCAACCCCTCACAATGCTCCTTTCCATTCAGTCTCAAGAAACGTAGTTACCAGCCACCATGTATTGGTAAACACTATCTTCTGTGCACTGAGCTTAATTTTTTTAATTATTATTATTATTAATAGTGGCATAGAATGTGAACTGAAAAAGCTGCTTACTATATAAAGAAAATGCTCCTCCTCTCCTCCCTGTGGATTAATCTCTGACTTAGTTACTATAGAAACCTTTCTGTAGACATAAGTAAAAAATATATATAATATATATATTAAAGGCAAATATACAAAATTAACTAAACAAAGTAGAAGTGGTACCATCAGTGCTGAGCACACCAGCGGGAATGAAGTCAATCCCGAAGTCAGGAACAGTATCAAAATGTCCGACGGCAGAGAGAAGTGCGATAGCAACATTTGCATTGCCAACTGCGGCGGTGCAGAGGTGTCCCATACCGATCCCAATGCCAGCCCCAATTCCACGCCTTGCAGGAGGGGAACATTACAATATGGTGCTGACAGACTCAGTGGTTCAGCAACCCGATCAGCGCACTGGTCTACAAATGATATAGTCCTGGACCAAAGGAGAGGTCGGGACTGAAAGGCAGTGGTCTGTAGCCACCTGACATACCACCAATGAGGGAACAGTCCTTCATGGGTACCAGACTCAATGCACACCCAGAAGCCAGAACCGGAGTCAATGGTACAGGGTTTCTAACCTTCCCAATCAGTACTGGGGCAGTGTTACAGGTACGTGTGCCATCTTGTGTGTCAGCACTCACCAGATGCTGATCCATGCTCCTTCTGGGGGAGGTGGGAGTGTCCACACAGGACCTGGGACCATCCTGATTAGTCTTATGCAACCTCTTCCTCGGCACACTTGATGGGGAATGACTCCACTGCATGTGCTCCAGAACGTGAAGCCAAAACACTCTCGGAACCCGAGGTGACCTCCAACCAGACGAGAGCCTCAGTACTGAAGCAAGCCACATGGGCTGCTCAAATAGATGCTGCTTTAAAGGGAGGTCTCCAGCCACTTGAGTCTGCTTTTTTAAATAACCTGCAGATTGCACAGCACACACTAACATGGGCCTCACCAAGACACAGTAAGCACCACTTGTGGGGATTCCTGTTGGGGATTGCTCCCCCACATGAAGGACAATGTTTAAACCCTGGTGCAGACATCACTGGGAAAACTTAGCTAATAAAACACTAAGGCACTACTATGTACAATAACTATAAAACAGGAAACACTAGCTGAGAGAGATGTGGGATTAAACCACACAGCGCTCTGACTCCAGCCACGAGTGGTAAGAAGGAACTGACAGAAGGTCCGGGCAGCGGCGCCTACAGCATGATAGCTGCCCCTCTACAGGTACTGCTAGGTAAAATGTTCCAGCTCCAGTGCACAGGGTGTGCTCTCACTTAAGTGGAATACACATCTGCATCAACTCAAAGAAACATATTTCCTTCAAATTTAGAATACTGAATTTTAAGTACCTTGAAGCTCAGTTTAATATCAGTGAGGTGACATCAAGGCTAAGCAAACAAGCCTTACTTGCTGTTCCTCAAGGCAGCAGAGCATAGTACAAAAAGATCTCACTCACAGCTGCTCAAGGGCTAACGAATTAGGTAACAGAACAGGACATCCTGAGATTCAGACCTGTAGTTCTGCAGTAAAATTTAATAGGAGACAGCACTACCCTGTTTATTTCTTTTCATATACTGCTCTCACTCGTTTCATAAATAATTCCACCAGGAATATGCATGATTTATAAAATGTCTGGAAGAGCAGGTTGGCAAGATCCCTACTAAAATCTTTGAGCTGCTAGCTCTCATTCTCACATGATGGTTGTTTGTATATGTAAAATTAAATCAGCTACAATTTCAGCAGCTCTGAATCTTCCATATGAGAAGAGATTAAAAACAGTAGGCCTATTCACTTTGGAAGGAAATGGTATCTAAACAGTGAATCATATGGAGAAAGCCACTCAGGCATTCATTTTAACCTTTCCTATGATGAGAACAAAAGAACACTATGTCAAGGGCATACACTTTAAGTGAATACAAGTAAATACTTTAAGCAACACTGTTAACCTGTGGAAATCACTGCTGCAGGATATTGAGTTTAGTAAGATTAAAAAGATTTGACATATGAATAAGATTAGTGTGAGAGAAGCTTTGGACAATTGCCTATTTTTATGGGATTCTGCAAAATTCTATTTTGTTACCACCTTGTCCTATTCAACATATATGTGATGCTATTAAGGAGGATAGTGGGTTGTAAAGATATCAGTACGTGGTAGATGGCATGCAGCTCTGTATCTCCTTTTTGCCAGACCCAGATGATGCAGCACATTTGCTTTCCTAGTGCTTGGCCAAGGTAGAGACTTGGCTGAGAGTAAACTGGCTGAAGCTTAACTCAAACAAGATGGATGTTGGATTTTCAGGGTATGGTGGGAGGGGTGATTCTTATTCCAATTATGGAAGGAGTTTTTCAGATGATTCACAATTTGGAGGTTCTTTGAACATTATTCGTTCTTGGAAACTCAGGTGGCACTGGTGGCTTTTTTCATCTATATCTAAGTAACTATAACCATTTCTCTTGGATCTGGATTTTGCCACTTGCTTGCATGTCTTCTATGCTGGACTACTACAATTTGCTCTACATGGTAATCCCCCTGAAGAGGACTAGAAAGATACAGATGGTGCAGAATGCCACTGTCGGCCTGTTATGCTGAGTTAGCCTCAAGATTAATATTATGCCTATTCAATAATAGTACTAACTTTTTATTTGCATGTAGTTGTGTCACGGAGTCCCCACGCGATGCACTGAAACTGCTCCCTATGAAGCCAGTCAGGACTCTGGTGAAGTCTCCTCTCTGTGAGCAGACTGTCTTCAGGGCAAGCTCACACGGCTTCCACCTTCCTGGGTCTGACCTTGGAGCATTCAGCATCCTCTGCCCCTCCGTGCACTTCCCACAGCAAGTCCACACAGGAGGAGTCCTGGGGAAGCCACAGGGTCCTGTACCCCAACTTCGCAGTCAGACGTGACTCTTAGCCAGCCAGTAAAACAGAGGTTTATTCGATGACAGGAATATGGTCTAAAACAGAGCTTGTAGGTACAGAGAACAGGACCCCTCAGCCGGGTCCATCCTGGGGGGCAGTGAGCCAGACACCCACAGCTGCACTTACTCCTCGTCCCCAGCCAGCTCCAAACTGAAACCCCCTCCAGCCCCTCCTTCTCTGCTGAGTTCCTTTCCTGGGCCAGGA
This sequence comes from Mauremys reevesii, assembly GCF_016161935.1. Lineage (NCBI taxonomy): Eukaryota > Metazoa > Chordata > Testudines > Geoemydidae > Mauremys > Mauremys reevesii. Next base: position 19,695,314 of record NC_052640.1, on the reverse strand, counting down.
GGTCACCTGACCTCTTTGTTCTCCCACACCTTTAGCATCCCCTTGCAGGGGGGAAGGGCCCGGGCCATTAGTTGCCAGGAGACAGAGTGTCGGCCATTTATGCATGCTGGAGACTTAAGAAATGCATAGGGGAAACTGAGGCACCCACATAGTATTCAGGGGAAACATTAAGAACAGTCCCACTTCGTCACAAGATGTTAGGGTGTTAGTGCTGATCTATAAACTCCTAAATGGCTTACATTATAGCTCTCTAAGACACTCCTCACCGTAGCGTGCCATCATGGCAGTTGAGAGACGCTGGGGCATTTGAGTTAAGATTTAAATAGCTCATGGTTGAAGACAGCATCCTAAATGAGGGCTCTTAACCGGCATAGGCACACCAACAGCAGAAGCAAAGCCTTAATGGAGTCTGTTGTCCTTTGCACAAGGATCATCACTTTTCTAATGCTACTTTTTGAGGGTTGTGTTGAGTTGGAGCATAGCTTCCTTTTGGAGACTATATTCTTATTTTTCTTATTATAACGGTTAAGTTAATAATGTGTGAACATCCTAAACTGTGGAAATTTATTCAATTTTGTAATTTAAAATTTTTACTGAATATGCAAATGTATAATATCTAGGATAAAATTAACAAGGCTATCATTTCTCATTCTTCAGGGCATAAACAGATCATCATCTGGGGTCAGGAAGAAATTTCCCTCACATGGCACAGCACCATACAATTAGGGACATTATGGGGGTTTATACCTTCCTTTGAAGTACCTCACACTAGCATTCAAAAACTAGATACCAAATTAGGTGGACCACTCACCTCTTTTTAAACAGTAAATCCCAGTTTTTGGGTAGAAATCAATTCTGACACAAATTGCACAGTTCCCTCCTGACTGGCTCTTCCAGTCTGTTTAGTGCAGCCATTGAGATTTGATCCTTCAAGGTGCTGAATGCTCCGCTCCCGATCCACCAGTGCACATGGTTAACTTTAAGCATGTGAACAGTCCAATTGACTGCTTTAGGAACACTCATGTGATTAAAGCTAAGCATGAAGCAAGAAGAATGAAATATTTAATGCCTCTTTTGCTTCAGTCTTCACTACAGAGGTTAATTATGACCAGATACTTAGCACAAGTTACATTAACAAAAGGAGGAAGGAACACAAACCAGAACAGGGAAAGAACAGATTAAAGAATATTTAATAAAATTTGATGCATTTAAGTCAGGAAGGGCTGATGAAATTAATCTTAAGGAACTAGCTGAAGCAAACATAGAACCGTGAGTGATTATCTCTGAGAACTCATGGAGCAGGAGTGATGTCCCAGAAGTCTGGAGAAGGGCAAACATAGTACATATCTTTAAAAAGGGGAACAAAGAGGACCTGGGGAATTACAGACAAGTTAGCCTAACTTCGATAACTGGAAAGATAATGAAACCAATTATTAAGCAATCAGTTTGTAAGGACCTAGAGGATAGTAAGGTAATAAGTAAGAGCCACCATGGATTTGTCAAGAACAAATCATTTCTTTCTTTGACAGGGTTAGTGGCCTAGTGGATTGGGGAAAGCTATAAATATGATACATCTTGATTTTAGTAAGGCTTTTGACATAGTCCCAATGACATTTTGATAAGCAAAGTAGAGAAATATGGTCTAATTGAAATTACTGTAAGATGGGTACATAACTATTCTTTTAAGTACAGTTTTTCAACCAGTTATCTATGTTTCGCTGCCAAACTGGGAGTATGTATCTAGTGGGGTCCCATCTGAGTCTACCTTGGGTTTGGTACTATTCAATATTTTAATTAATGACAGATAACGGAATGTTGTATGTAAAACATGGGAGGTAATTGTCCAGCTCTACTCGGCCCTGGTAAGGCCTCAGCGGGAGTACTGTGTCCAATTCTGGGCACCACACTTTAAGAACAATGTGGACAAACTGGAGAGAATCCAGATGAGAACTATAAAAATGATAAAAGGTTTAGAAAACCTGACCTATAAGGACAGCTTAAAACATTGGGCATGTTTAATCTTGAGAAAGGAAGACTGAGGGGGGACCTGATAAAAGTGTTTAAATGTGTTGAAGGCCGTTATATAGAGGACTGGATTTAGAACACAAAATGATCAGCTTCATCTGAAGAAAGGGAGATTTAGATCAGGTATTGGGAAAAACTTTCTAATTAGAAGGCTAGTTAACCACTGGCATAGGCTTCCAAGGGAGGTTGTGGAATCCCAGTCTTTGGAGGTTTTTAAAAACAGGTTAGACAAACACCTGTCAGGGACAGTCTAGGTATACTTGGTCCTGCCTACGGTGACCAGATGTCTCGATTTTATAGGTACAGTCCTGATTTTTTGGGGCTTCGTCTTATATAGGTGCCTATTACCCCCCACTCCCGTCCCGATTTTTCACACTTGCTGTCTGGTCACCCTAGTCCTGCCTCAGTGCAGGCAGATGGACTAAATGACCTCTTGAGGTCCCTTCCAGCCCTATATTTCTAAGATTCTATATGCTTAACCGCTTTGCTAGATCAGAGCAAGAGTTCAATAGTTTGCAGGATTAAGCAACAGAACAAGATTTTTGTAGGAAAAGCAGGCAGGCACTGCAGGAGAATAGCATCATATACAGGCACATGCTCACCAACTACATCACAACTGCTAAGTCTACACCCTCGCAGACATGGCAGTGTTTATAACAAAAACCTCTCTTCAGGAGCAGAGAGGGAGATGGAATTTAAGATTGGTCCATGATACAGTTTTGAAACACCTGAAATTTCATTTAATATTCTTCCAGTAGATTACAGAGGGAGAAGGGCACATACTATACATCAAAAGAAACTTGTGTGGGAGGGAAGGCTAGCTCAGTGGTTTGAGCACTGGCCTGCTAAACCCAGGGCTGTGAGTTCAATCCCTGAGGGGGCCATTTAGGGATCTGGGGCAAAAATCTGTCTGGGGATTGGTCCTGCTTTGAGCATGGGGTTGGACTAGATGACCTCCTGAGGTCCCTTCCAACCTGGATATTCTATGAGGACTACTGAGAACAGAATGCACAAAACACCAAATGGTCTTCAGAAGAGAGCTTTTTGTTTGTTTTAAACAAATGCAAAGCAAAATCAATTCTTATGAGAAAACTGTTTTGTACAGGAAACTATAGTATTAAACAGTGATAGCAAACATTGAGCATTGTAATGACCTGAAAGACACCTTGGTTACATATGTATAGACAGCTAGTTTGCCGTACAGTGAGACTCTGCTAGAGACTAGGCTTCATGAAATTACCTAGAACTCCTGTTCTTGCTGACAAAGTAGCTCATGTTTAGATACAGTACTTCAGTACTCTCCCCCAACCTCAAAAATTCTTTGAACAAATGGCACTATTTTTGGTTGTTCCAAAAAGTGCAAAAGGACTTACCCAAGTGAGAGAGAGAGCAAATGCACATGCAGAGATGAACAGAATTAGAATTTTAAACAGTTTTCATCCCAGCAGCATTTAGTGACCATCACATGATGGCAAGCCACTGATTCTCCCACCCCCATTCATGTTAATACTGTAAGATAGCTTCTCAAGCTTATAAGGCAGAGGTGGCCAACCTGAGCCTGAGAAGGAGCCAGAATTTACCAATGTACATTGCCAAAGAGCCACAGTACTATGTCAGCAGCCCCTATCAGCTCCCCTACACCACTCCCAGTGCCTCCCACCCACCAGCAGCCTCCCCGATCAGTGCCTCCCGCTCCTTCCCTGCACTTCCTGATCAGCTGTTTTGTGGCATGCAGGAGGCTCGGGGGGCTGGAGGGAGAGGGGACGAGGGCACTGCAGCCTCAGGGGAGGGGGCGGGAAGGGGCAGGGCCTGTGGCAGAGAGCCAAGGGTTGAGCAGTGAGCACCCCCCAGCACACTGGAAAGTTGGTGTCTGTAACTCCAGCCCTGTAGTCGGTGCCTATACAAGGAGCAGCATATTAACTTCTGAAGAGCTGCATGTGGCTCCGGAGCCACAGGTTGGCCACCCCTGTTGTAAGGAATAAGCACTATGCATGCATCCTCTTAGATGGGACAACACTGGAAAATTTAGCTGTAGTACAAATCCAACTTCTCCTTTGCCCTCTGTGTTGCCCCTTCGACCCTCTCTTGTTAAATTCTCCCATCATTCTCTCTCAACAAACCTTCCATATGAGAAGCAGGTGTTAAAATGTCCAAGAAGTGATATGTTTGTCAACAATATTAACTTACATTGAAGAAATTAGTCTTGTTCCTCTCACAGAAGAGACCCTGTGCTGGCATGTGCTTCAGTTGCTGCCATGGGATACTGCTGCCTAGCAACACATCTCGGGCCCACTGGAGGTTCTACAGAAGCAAGCAAGAAGGAAAATGAGTAGGAGACAGAGGAATGGTTTGTTAATGCAGGTAAAAGTAAAAAACATCCTCTTGCTTTTATTTATACATTACCAGCTATAATTTTTCCAGAGAGATCTGTCTAATGGCAGCTAGACTTAGTTCAGCTAATATTTGTGCATTTTGGGCACTAATGTAATTCAGAGGTTAGATTATCCCATCTCCCCCAAAAAACTCTTACACAGAAAACACGGTGGTTTAACAGCACAAGCCCTAAGACTGACTGGCCCTGGCACTAGGCAGAGAATTACTCAATCCGCCATAACCTTCAAATTCAGTCTCATAACCTCATATTTTGTGCTGACTTAGAGTCATTTTTGTGCTTCCTCAATGCCACTGAAATCTGTTTTCATTTCCTGTCACTTACAGCACCATCAGTTGCACACACATTTTCTACCTGTTTTTTAAAAAAATGACTATATGGATTTTTTAATGGAATAATTGTCATAATTTCATTAACCAATGTAAAAGGATTAGATAGCAACCAAACTCACAACAAAAAGTCACTAATTTCTAATAGCAATTTCTTGTCCACAAATACTAAACAGCCAGCCAGATCCCTTGAATATTTAGCAGTTTTCCTGTCAGCACTTTTTTTGGTTGCCTATGATGTGTGTCTGTGTGCCTAACCACCATACTTCAATGCACTACACTAGCAAACCCTGTCAGCCCTAAAAATGAGAGACCAAGTCAGAGAATGAAATGTTCATCTTTCAGATGGCAAGAAAGCTCACAATTGCCCTGTCCACTAAAGCCTCGTCTACAGATTTTTAAAATTTTTTTTTAACTGTTATTACTATTTTGGTTAGGGTTTTTTTTTTTTAAACTGAAATAATTATACCAGTACAACCACTAGTGTGGGCACAGTCATACCATTATAAAGGTGCCTTAAATGAATGTAGCTTATTCCCCCTTTTTCCTTAGGGGAATAAGCTATATGGCTATACACAACTTTATACTGGTAGAACTGTGCCCACACTAGGTATGTTGTAACACCTTAGCTATACTAGTATAGTTAAAGGAGTACACCTTGTGTGTGTAGATAAGCCATACATTGGCTTTATAAGTTAAGAAATTACGGCCTGGTCTGGCAAGCACCCCATTCGCATCCTGATTTACACACAAAAATTTAACATGTGAGAATAAGAAATATTCCTGAGAGTAAGATCTTGCAGGATCAGTCTCCTAAGGAAGAAAAAGTTATGATTCAATAGAACTCAATGTCTGACATGAACATACAAATATGAAAGCTTTTATCAAGCCTTTATCTGGTCAGAAGAACAGCAGCTGTTGGCCCTGGGCAAAACATGCCACCCAGGAGTACTAACAGAACGGACAATTATTTGTAAAGTTTCACTGACAAGCTAAATCTTTGGTTTACTTCTACTTTTTCTTCAATCATTCCATGATTTCCTTAGCAGTTGAGCACTGGGTTTTTCCCCCCAGAGCACTAGAGCTGTAGAGCAAACAAAAGGCAGAGAATAAGGAAGAGAATGCAGTGATCTCTCTTGAGAGGCACGTGACAATGCTATAACCTGCCTGTGGTGTTCTTTCTATGGACCTGGGAGCTGCATGTATAAACCATAAATCTGATTAACCCAGGTATATCCTGCAACTGTATTCTGGTTATACCACCACCTTAACTTTTTTCCTCTTGATGTATCTTCTGCGGACATTACTGATTTTTACCTTATTTCTCTGCTGATTTTCCTTTCCATCCTGCGAGTGTTTGTTGAAATATGCACAACTCATGTATAAACCCTATCTAGTTGCAAACTCTTTCAGTCCTTCAGTTATAGTAATCATGCAGAAACTCTCCATGTCTTTTCAGAATTGGAGTCTCACCTCTGAACAGGTTACTGTTTCTAGAATCAAGTGTAACAAAGCATAATGTTGGAAATGCCAATCAGCTGCTGGCTGTTAGGTTGTTAGAAATTAGGAAGAAACAGATATCGGGCCTCTGTAATTACAGCATCTGACACTGGACAGAATTTGGAGAGCTTATCTTGAGTATGAGACAAATGCACATTACTTTACAAATTCCATTAGGCATTTTCTGGCTTTTATGAGGACCAATACACATATTTATTACCACAGAGACATATGAATAATAAAAGGTTCACTGGTGTTATGACTGGAAAATAAAATGCTTTAACTCACCATGCTCTCTCTCCATAGCACTGTTTTCTGAAATTTACACCATAACCATGCACTGACTTTTATGATATAAATCTGTAAAGCCCTTTAAAAGTTACAGACAGTAGAAAACCAAAGCTATAAAAGAAGCTATACAAAAAAGGGTCTACTCCTGCTTTTATTGAAAAAAAAAATGGCAAAACACTCATTGATTTCAGCATGGTGAAGGACTGGTCCTAAAGTTGTATTGCTATCAGAAAATTTATAAAAGTGCAACAATTTATTATCATGGATTAGGTTGATTGTCATATTGAGGTGGATATACCGTAATTACATTTAGAATATGATCAGAGAGAAGGTAACTTTTCTTTTAAAGTCTCTCCCTTGTCCATTTCATCTGAAGGTTTCTATAATATATCATTTACACAGCAGTGCTATTATTTGTCTATGGTGTCTGATGTCTCAGGAGACACTCATTTTTAAGGTGTTGCGATCGTGTGAATTTTGTCTTAAAATTTACTCTTGTAGAACATAAAATAATTGATGGCAACATCTCTCACAATACATGCTTTACAGAACACCTCCTGGCTTTTCAATGAACCGTGAAAGACACATTTATTGCCAGATTCTGCCCTGCATTAAGATTGCTTTGCACTGCTATGGTGGTGCAAAACAATACTAAAGTCAACTTAACTGGTCACTTGAGAATTCCCCCAATTTAGGAGATCCTGGGCTGGCACCGAGCCATCATACTGGCTCCTAGGTCACCTTCTATGTCTCTCCCACATCTCCTGATAGAGGAATCATAGCTAGAAAAAAGGAGCCGGGGATAAGGTTGCTTTATGCCCTGGCAATCGCCATGCGACAACTGCCTCTGGGGCTACTGGCAGTAGTCTTAAGTGGCTCTGATCTATGCCAGGGACTTCCCAGTACCCACATGTCCCCAAAATCAGGGGCTGGGGGCCTCACAAAGGGCCCCTTGCATTATTCTCCTCCTTAGCCACCCCATATTGAGATCTAGCCCACAATATGGAAATTCCAAAAAGAACAGTTCATTTACTGCTTTTGGTAGTAAAACAGAGAAGCCACGTGAACAATAACTAAACTCACAGTTTGTTTTGTGTGATGTTTGTGGCCATTCTGTTTTGAATGAAGTCAGCATATAGCACAAGTGATAATTATTACAATCAGCTCTTCACATCTCTCAAGAAGCAGGCACATGAATACTTTTTACACTGTTCTCACACATCAAATGCAAAAAAAAAACCCCAACAAAAAACAAAAAAAAGCTGTGAATGGAGCCGGGAAACAACAAACCTAGTGTTTCCTGTCCACTTCAACTCTGGGCTTTCCTTTTCAGATATATCTGCCTGTTTTTCTATCTATGGTATTTAACAGCACCAGCCACCATAGTAAAGTAGGTGCTTTCAAGTCTGATCTTAAACTCCACTTCTATTTACTCTAAATGCTGGCAATGCCCATCATAAATTTTATTTTTCCCTAATAGGTCAGTGTACACCTTCCAAGCCCAAACTGCCACTTCTGCAATGTCAGCTCTCTATTGATTTATGCACTGAAACTACACTGGGTTGCAGTCACATCAAAAAACTGGCTTCCTCTTAAGAACAAGATATCAACATTTGGCTACCTAGCAGAGAATGTAAGAAGACTGCTGTATTATTTTACACTTCAAAAATATTTTGGCAGCGAAAAGACTCTCTCATAAATGGCCGAGTCTGTAAAAGCAGCCTATCAAACAACAGAACAATGGGGCAGCCCATGTTTCAGTGGTTAGTGCTTCACATTGCTCCTGGAAAGACACAGAGTTCAAGGCTAAATAAGGCCAAAAAAAGCCAAGTGTTTAATTATTGTACTTTCTGCTTTGCTTGCATGCATCTGTTTCAATCCAATCTGTGATGATCTGAGGTGTATGAAAGTGACATGCAATCTCAGGGCATCTCAACGCACACGGACGTGTGGATTTTTACTTACAATCAAAAAAAACCTCAAATATTTTTAACAAACAAAAACAGAAAAGCTACCATAACAAGGCTATAACCTTGTATATAAAATCCCAGCCCTGAATGACTCTTTAGAGGTGGCTTATTGATATATTCCTGAAACTAGGATTTATACCAGATAGTTTGACAGATCTGTAACTGCAGTGGAATGCTCTTGTGCTGCTCAAGTAGTGTATGATATATGTATGCTGAATATATTATTCGTAGGGAAATCCACATATTTTGCAAAGTGATGATGATGATCTAGCCTAAAGCAAAAAAGGTCATCCAGACAAATAATGCAATTTTTTCAGTAATCTTCACACAACTGTACGCAATGGGAGTAAAGGGTATAGCTAAGGATGTTCCACTGTCCTTATCCTTAAATCAGGATAATCAGTAATACCCAGCAAATACACTTGAGTGGATCTCAACTCACTGGTTTCAAAGACTCTGCTCTGCTTACTTTTTTAACTGATGGAGTCATTAGGAGCAGAAGAATGGATCCAGGACAAAGCAAAAGGGATTTATTCTTAACAGTTTGAAGCATTGGATTTAACTGTGACTCAGACCAATTATAAAGAGCTGTTTAGAGTTCAACAACCACCTCCTACTCCCTCACCACTCCAAGATTCAAAGGCAGGCTAACGGACAGAGTACAGTCCCTTGCAGAACTGTTTTCCTGTATTACTAAGATGGACAAGGAGACTACCATAAAGATCTCCCTGCTAGAAATCTGAGTCACCTCACAAGTGTGTACCTCTTAACGCCAATGTGTCAAAGGCCACCTTTCCACAACTCGGGAACCACAGGAAGTGTGGCTGTGAGTTGCATAAAATGATCCGCTACTTCCTACCCCTCCCAATTATTTTTAAATATCTGTTTCACTGCCAATGCTTGTAATTATGATAATCAATCATGCAAAAATATCACTTTTACTAGTTACAAGAACTAATACTCCTCAAACCCAACCCCCCAACTCCTCATTTCAGCATATGGCCAGGAGAAGAGCTAGAAAGCTCTCACTGAGGACACTGCAGGGTTAGCATCAATCTACAAGCTCTAACAACACTTTCAAATGTTGCTCTTCTTGGTAATTGTAGAAAACATATTTTCAAGTTTGAGTTTGTTAACGAAGCCTGGAGTTGCCCCTCCTCCACTATGGGAGGGCATATGGCTATGCTCATGATTTTAAAGCAGCATTTGTGCAGGTGCATTCCAACGCTTCCCAGAGCCATACACTGCACTGACCCACAAATGACGTACAGATTTGAAAACATTCTTACTGTAGTTATATTTTTTAATACCAGGCTTTTAGGAGCGCAAGACAGCCACTTTTCACATTTGAAATTTGCCATAAATTAATATCCAAATAATGCAACAAATTAAGACTAAGGATTATATCCTATTCCTTTTTACATATTTTTAACTTAAGTGGCATATAAACAAACTAGGGCTTCGATCAATCGCAGTTAACTCACGCAATTAACTCAAAAAATTAACTGAGATTAAAAAAAATTAATCGTGATTAATCGCAGATTTAATCACACTGTTAAACAACAGAATACCAATTAAAATGTATTAAATATTTTGGATGTTTTTCTACACTTTCATATATATTGTATTCTGTGTTGTAATTGAAATCAATATATTTGAAAACATCCAAAAATATTTAAACATATTATTGTTTAACAGTGTGATTGAGATCAATTTTTTAAATCATGCGATTAATCGAGATTAATATTTTTAATCCCTTGACAGCCCTAAAACAAACTATGTTTCGCTCTTCAAGATATTTTTTGATGTGGAATGGTATCGTGTATAGATGTGATGGCAGGTAACAGACTGTTGAGTAGTCTGAAGGTTCTTTAGAACTTCTGAATGTACTCGGAAGAGAAGGCATATTTAATAGGAAAATTCTAGTTCCCCAAGTGAACAACAACATTTCACTTTGCATCAAAGCTATGTATTTTACAAGACCTCATCTCCAATGCACCTTGCTATTTTAAAAACATAATCTACCTTTTTTTGGTCTATAAACATTTCCTCCTTATTGGTCATTTGTTTGTGAAGGTTTCCACTATGTATTTCATGCAGTAGGTTGATGCGTTGAGTGGGGTTGTTTTGGTTTTTTTTGGAAAGAGAAATTGGGAGAAAACCACAGGAAGCACCAATATAACCTATCTGATGGATTTTATTGGATCCCTAGTACTGTTCACATGGGCTGAGATCTGCCAATATGTCAGGCTTGGAAAGTGCCATTATATTAGGAAAAGTGATGTTACATTATGTGGCCTAAACCCATAGGCCATACAACAGACATTTAAAAATTAGCTTCCATTGCTAACAGTGATACAAGCTCTGAACAGGTAAGAGAACAATTTTCTGTTTGCAAACAGGTGGCGGTCCAGTTTGTCATCTTTATGAATAACCTCTGGATACCTCCATTTTATTTAGCAGCTCTTTTCTTATCAAGGACTAAAGCTGCAGCATAGATGTAAAAGATGCAGGAGGATAGAGTAGAAGTGAAAGAACCTGGAGGGAGACATTTTGAACTAACATATGATCAAGCAGTAAATATACATGATTATTACTAACAATGTAATAACAATTTCTCTGAGCTATACTGTTTGTGTTGGAAAGAGTTTTAAAGAACAGCACTGATCAGAGAAACTGTTAGCAACAACATATTAACACACTTCTGCCAAAACAATTGGGGTACTAATGTAGACCAGTCCATGCAACATCTGCTCCGAAGTGAGGATCGTGGTTATTAGATTTCAAAGTGGAATGGGAACCAACTGTAGCCTTGAACTACACAAGTTTACATTGTCAGAATTTGTTCCTATTGTTTGATGTACGTCCTTTACAGACACTTTTTGACTGAATTCCAAGGCAACTAGCTCAAAGTGCCTTTTTGATTTCACAGCTGTGATGTCATCTTGCAGCAGGAATGTAGCAAAGAATAGTCCCTGAAGCTAACAGAAAGTTAGACCCAGAGCAGCTGTAATATTGGTGTATTACTGGATTTGTACTACAAAGTTCCTGAAAACTGTCAAAACTTCCTACTTCCACAAACTAATTTGACTGCTAAGTACAAAGTCAGTGATGATGAACAACTCAGTAGTGGATCACTTTATCAAAGATTCTGGCTTTAAATGACCACTCATGCATTTTATACCATGTCCTGTGGCCTCCTGATGTAACTACGGCTCATATTACATTCTCCTAATGGCAAACAGGTGTTAAAATTGTTAAGGGTTCTGTTAAGGATAGATAATGCAGGGGAATTAATAAATTAAAAAACCTAAGGACAGGAAAAAAGCATCTCCTGGGAAGACATTATAAGAAAGTTATGCCTAAAACTTGCACTAGGAAGAACACTTTATATATACAGGGTTTTTTTTTACACTTCCTGACTGCCTATGAGTAGGAGAATATTATACCCCTGCCTGGACTGACCCCCACAATACAAGAGAACTATTCACTTTCACTTTATTTTAGGTAGTCCTTTCTAGCCATATTTGGGAACAAAGCCTTGACTTTTTCCCTGCCCATCTTGTCCTTCCTATTTTATATCCTAGATTTAAGTCATAAAGATCAAATTGTGGCACTGCACTCATTTTTGTGGTAAAAGATGGAAGTCACAAAGAAAGGATTAGGACTTCACTGCAAGGCAGAGAAGCAGGTTTAGTGGGGGAATAAAACTGGCAGTCAAGTTTGTAGTGAAATAATAGCTTTTGAAAATTCCCCAACCCCCAGTATAAAAGTCCTGTCTAAAAATAATGTAAGTTAAACACAGATTAGCTTTGATGACAACATGAGATGAAAAGAAATAACCACCAAGTAGCAGGCAACATTTTGAGGCGGAAAGGTAGAAAGTGGAGTATCTGTCCAAACAAAATGTAGAACAGATCCTGAAAAGGCCTTGGTAAAAAAGCATGTGCCTTTACCTACGTCCTGCTTCAGAAAAATCAGCTGTACAAGACACATGACAGAAAAGGGTGAAAAGAACCAGTGCATGAGAAACTTGCTGTTCCATGCACTGTGGAGGCTAGACAATCATCTCTCATGCAAATTTTTGGCAATGGACATAAGTGCTGAACTTCACAACAAGATTTTGCGCATTTTAAAATTACTCTCAGCTCTCTGAAGCCTCACCAGAAATCTATTCAAGCCACACTGCAACCCACCTCTACCTAATCTATTTACCAGGGTTTTCATACCACACTTGTCACCATGGTATCTAAGCGTGCTTCTCACTCCAGTTGTTACTACATATGCTCAGATATATTTTACTTTTTAAATTTATTTATGGGTAAAACTCCCACAAAGCACATAACAGAGGCACATAAATCCTAGCTCTTTGGCACTAGCTAACCCGAGGCAGCAACTGTGTAAAAGAATATGAATTAATGGTCCAAGATAGAAAATTCTGTCCTCTGGAAATTTTGTGGTATAAGCAATCATAATAGTAGAAAGTAATAGAAGTTTTTTGGGAAGTTGAGTGGCAGTTTATTATGCACCAAAAGTAAAAATTATATACACCTCTACCTTGATATAACGCAACCCGATATAATATGAATTGGATAGATCACAGTAAAGCAGTGCTCCGGGGGGTGGGGCTGCACACTCCAGTGGATCAAAGCAAGATCAATATAATGTGGTTTCACCTATAACGCGGTAAGATTTTTTGGCTCCCGAGGACAGCATTATATCGAGGTAAAGGTGTATAACCCTGTATAGACTGTACAGAAATTAACCTATCTACTAGAAATGAGGAAGGGCTGAATTGGCAAAGACGAGATTTAACCCTATGAGTTCCAGGAAAGACAAGTATTTGACATGATATTTAGACTACTGTGCCATTCTCTTCTATGCGATCTACTGCCCAGCCAATAGCCAAACGTGTATATAAAACATGTGTGTGTATATAACATGTGTATATATATAGAGAGAGAGAGAGTAAAACGTGTGTGTGTGTGTGTGTGTGTGTGTGTGTGTGTGTGTGTGTGTGTGTGTGTGTGTGTGTAGTTAGTTAGTGAGAGAAAGGGAAAAAAAGAAAAAATCTTCAGGGAAGGATATACTACCCTCTGACCGACTGCTTTGAAGACAGACAGGCTTTCTTACTGGAAGTTGATACAACCACAATTTGTCAGCAACAGTATTGACAGATTGTGAAAATCCATTGCTGCTCTTAATGATTGGATTTTATGAAGAAATTAATGGCTGTCATATACAAACAGTGTGAAAATATTTTCAAAACCGGCTGTGTTTAAAAACTGGTCATTTTTTGCTAGATAATGACTACTTTATAGCCAGTCTGAATGCTGGACACATTCCATTTGATTAGTAATACATGTTACAGCTCAATTTGGTGTCTTTTGTGCTGTTAATATTTTTGTACTACAGTATGACAGAAATTGAGCTCACATGTAAAAAGGTTATGAACACTATAGGAACTGCTATATATTACTCTATGAATATAGATATGTAATAATGACATGAATACTGTATATGACCAGGGCAATGAGGGAAACATTCTATATTGGGTTATAAGACTTTCCTGTGTGAATGCATTGATCTAACTTGTATTGGGATTAGTTGAACATTTATTAAACGCCAATAATGCTTGAATTCAATGGGAACTGTACATGAAGGCAATACAATGGCTTCCCGGATGAGAATACATAGGTACACATGAAAAAGACAAGGCAGCCAGCTGCTGGCTTCAAAGTGGAGCAGTATGAAGGAACTGGGCCTCACAGATCTAGGGAATGGTAAGCCTTAGAGAAGAACTAGCTATGCAGACAGGATGCTTTATTGTTGTTAAGATGTGTTTCCTCTGAAATGCTTTTGTTCTAAATAAAGACTTAGCTTTAAGGAAGCTGTTTGGTCACCAATCACCATTGTCACTGGGAACAAAACTGCAGGTTTGAGCCCAAGTCAGACCTGGTAAGGTGATCACAGTTGAGACACAGGGGACTGCCACCCTTCACCTGGTGTGAGAGTGGGAGAAATGTGTGTTTCCATCTCAAGAAAAAGGTGACAGCCGAGGCCTAGAGGAGGTATGCTCAAGAAGCCAAGGGTTTTTGGAGGTGCAGTTAGCCCGATAACTATGACAAGCAGTATAATTTCCTTTTCCCATTACCTACCCTCACTGCTATTAGAGTGCATAGTGGAAATTCAATTAATAGAAGCTACGGTGTAGGTGGGGAAGGAATACCAGGGGGTAAGATAATACAGTGTATCATTGCACTAGTCTTTCAAATCAAGAGATTTGGGTTCAAATCCTGATTTTGGCCAACTGAGAAGTAAGTTTGGTAGTTTCAACTTATTACTCATGGATACTTTACAATTTACTTTAAAAGCTGGCACGATAGGCAGTTGCTGCTCGAGAAAGGCCCAGGGCTAGAATAGCAGTGGTGTTGCAGGCCAAAACTCAGGTGGACCACAGAACTGTGTCGAAGAAACTTTCACAGCATCTGACCTTAGCGCACTTTGCCTCCCTCTAGGCTAGCAGTATCCATCTATAATTTTGATGAGCACCAAATTCTTAACCAAAAAAAAAAAAAAAAAGCTACAGCATGCAAGAGTCACTCAAAACATCCACAGTTGCAAAGATCAATGCTCAATGCATTTTGTATGCTGCTTGATTATGTGGGAGACAGATAGTGCTCTGCAAAAACATGGTTACTTGTTCTGGATGCAAACTAAACATGCTAAATCTAAAATAAAGAAAGTTTACAGTTCAAAACAGAGAGAAAGAGAACTCATGACAGTTTAAGTCCTTTGACAGTAATTCTACCATGAAGAACACATAAAGCTTCATCATGCTGGAGGAGGAAAGTTCTGGGGCTCTTAGGCCAAAGGTGCACTAATTCCAACATAGTGACTAAGACATTTTCTGTCCTGTTTAAACCAAGACCACAGGCCTGTGCGCCACAGTCTGCTTTGGAATTGCAATAGGATCCGTGAGGGACTTTCACTCAGTGATTTCTAACAGCCAGTAATTGGTCTACCCAGGGGGAAGTAATGACAGATTACAGGAGCAGGAGACTTAGAAACGCAATACCCCAGTACAGCAATTTGGGTTTAGTATCAAGTGGGGAAAAGAAATTTCCCTCAAGCCCTAATTCTTATTTTGACCTTCACTTAGTGATAACTAGGAATCCTGCATCCATATAGCCATTGTCTGACTACACTACCCATCCAGTGAATGCCGTTAGAAAAAGCATGCATTCCTATGAGATGGGAGGAATGTATTCAGGTTACAAAATCTTGAACTTTTTCAGCTGTGTGACTGGAGAAAGAGGTAACGTTTCTGTCTTCATATTGAGCTTATATAACCTTCCCCTTTCCAAATAGTTCCATGACAATACTTCAGTAAGGAGGAACTGTGCTCCTCTCAGAGCTCTATTAAAACTATTCTCAACTGACCAGAAAATATCACTGTTGAGGAGGCACAAGACTTCCCTATCCCCAAACGAGAACCCACGCTCTGCAGTACTCCCAAGATAAGGCAGCACAAGAGTCAGAGACCAAACCTGGTATCCAAACCTGGTCTTCTATCTGACAGTGATCTTACATCTGGCCCCGGAGATGCCACAAGCCAGAAACGGAGGGAGATGGGAAGAGAACTAATTCTCACCGTACTCAAGTGACCTTCTGGAATACAGCTCCTCTTGTTTTAATATATTAAGGATCTGTAATCTTCTAGTATCAATAAGTATCTATTAATAAATTTACTGCTTTTATTTTTCAAAAAGCTGCATATACACAAAGTCCTAACATTTAAAAAGTGTGCACACAAAGCATACCTTTTTGCATTCAGATCTCTCAGCATGTGTATGTGCATCAATTGGTACTTGCCCAATTCTGCACATGTACTTTTTAAAATTTAGATCCAATTTACTAAACTTCCCTATGTGGGTAAGCATTATTATCCTCATTTTTACAGATGAGGAATCTGAGGTGCCACAAAGGCTAAGTGAATTGATCAAGATCACACAGCATGTCCATGTCAACATTGAGGAGTTCTTAACCATTTGTTCAGTCCACTTATTTAGTTATAGGTAAGATGTAATTCTTTTTATATTTATAAGAAATAAATAGCTTTAAACACAGCTCGCCAGTCATTCTGCCAGCGCTACGTCTTACCTTGTGCGTTTTGCTGTACGTATACAGAAAAGCCAGCCTATAGAGACTCTTATAGTGCTGGGGGAAACGGCTCAGACACAAACGGAAAGAGGTGATGCACTGTTCTGTCAGGAATTTGCGTTGCTCTTCAAGATCTGCTGGAAGACACTGGGGAAACTCAGATGCATCTCCACAAGATTCAGCTTTCTTCTTACAGTCCCACTGTGAAGGTGGGGGAACTGTAGCCTTGACAGGGATGCCAGATGATGCTTGGGCATCTGAAAGAACTTTCTGGACACTATGGTCAGCTGCATGATAAGATTCAGAGTTCTCCATGGGTTCTTCCGATTTTCCTACAAATGAACAAAGGTTCAGCATTTGTGTTTTAGAACTGATGTGTACTGAAAAACTTAAAACCTTTTCTCCATTAAACTACATTCAGAATAATTCCACAACTTCCCAATATACATATGACTGTTCTTGATGTTCAGTGAACAAGACACCTTCAAATTCCTCGAGAAACATATATATAATCATTTATCAAGAGGAAGGCAATTTTAGAGTCACAGGTTTTAGGGGCGGAAGGGACTATTATGATTACCTAATCTGACTTCCTGAATAACACAGGCCATAGAATTCCACCCAGTAATTTCTCCATTGAGTCCAATAATTTGTGGTTCAACCAGCCCATCTCTTTTAGAAGATAAATCTTCATTTATCAGGTAATGCTGAATCTACACTATCCCTTGTCACCTGTGCAAAGGTTAATTACCTTCACTGTTAAAAATTTGCAACCTATTGCCAATTAAAAAATTTTCAGCTTCAGCTTTCAACCACTGAACCTTGTTACATCTGTCTATTAGAATAACGAGCCCTCTTATATCAGATATTATCACTCGATGTAGCTATTTATAGTCCATGATCAAATCACCTCTTAACCTTCTCTTTGATAAGCTAAATAAACTGAGTTTAAGTCTCTCTTTCAGGTGTGTTTTCCACACCGCGAATCATTCCTGAAGCTCTTGTCTGAACCCTCTCCAATTTTTCAATAGCCTTTTGAATGTGTTGACACTAGAAATTGACACAGAATTCCAGCAGGATGTACTATGTTTTTCAGAAGCTTCTGAAGGCTGGGGAAAATATTTATATTTAATTTTTTAAAGCATTAAATATTTTACAATCACCCCCTTCTGGCCTAGAATTGTTAGCACACTTGATGCGTCTGAGCCATCCCAAGTCTGAGGAAGACCTTTTAAAATTTTTAACTTAAAATGTGTTATAGATTTTTCAAGCTAGAGCATATTCAATGTTTCAATATACAATGTTTCAGTACAGACCTTCCTCCAGTTACGCAAATCTGCACTTAAGGAAAAAGTTCCGTAACCTGGAAAGTTTTCTTTTTGTTTAGTTTTTTTGCGTAATGGTCGGGTATACGTTCCCAACTTACGCAAAATTAGAGTTTCGCAAGGCGTTCCAGAACGAAACGCTTGCGTAAGTTGGCGAGTGTCTGTAATACCAGAATGTTTTAATTCTCAACTCACAAAATTTCAGTCATTCCAATGCCTTAATCATCCCAGTAGCAGAGGAAAAAAGCTGTCAAAATTGACACACACAAACCCCTTTTACATACCTAGCTGATGTTATTTTGCATTTATCCTCATAGCATCTGGGTGACTTAAAATTTGTTTAAATTATTTTTTAAAGTATCTTGTATATCAAAAATGTATGTCTATTCTCTCAAAATAGGCTTTTTTAAATTAATTGTAAGAAAGCTAATTCAAAAAATTTTTAATTGTGGGTTTTTGTTTTGTTTTGTGGGTGGGTTTTTTTTTTTAAAGCAGTTGGTGTAGTTAGAAGTGGAAGTATAAAACACACACCCCACCTCTTATACTGGGTCATATTACAAAATGTTATCAAATCTTATATTGATTTACATTTATGTTGCATATATCTGACTGCATACTCTTAATTTTCAGAGGGCTAAATGACATAGCTCTCAGCCTAAAACATTTCAATCTTTGCCATACAGTGAATACAAAATATATACATTATATCATCTAAATGTATTACACTGTCTTGTAATGCTATATTTGTAGCTGGCTTAGAAAGGTACTTTTCCAGAGACATTTGTTATACTGGATGCAAATAATGCAATACTGAATTTAACATAGGCCTCCAAACAGCTGTCTGATTGCAATGACTTAAGTCACTATTGTCTAGAAAATTGTTATTGTACTGACCAATCCCTCCCAAATACTATTTATATAAGGCTCTGTCTATACTAGGTATTTTGCACTGATGTAGCTATACTGGGACTTACAGTATAGATACACTTTAGTGGTATAAGATGGTGATTACATTGGTGAATTTTATTCTGCAAGGTTACTGGAATTAGTCACATACTAGTTTAAGTAGTTCTGCACATTTGAGGGTTTGCACCTGTGAGGCTGTATTGGTATAGTCACTCTGGCACAAGTTTCCCTAGTTTAGACAAACCTTAAGAAAAAGCATAATTCAAAAGAGAAAACAAGTTATCCGTCAAAATGTCAATGATACATACAATGTTGAAATAAATGTTTACTGTACATTTCTCTCCAATGAGAATAAGGGAATGGATCAGGACCAGCTATGGATTTTGTGGCTCTATAAAATTGACAAAGGTATGATATTATGGAAGGAGAGACTAAACAATGTGATAAGAAAGTTTTATGAGCCTAAGTTTGGATGGCAGCATTATTCACGAAGTTGAACAAATTACATGCCAATAATATTTATGCTACACCCTCACATTTTACAGAAAAAAAAGTGTTAACTTTTAGAGAGTTTTAAACAAATGTATTGATTTTGTTTTTCATATCCCTCTACTTGTAAAGCCCAGCTCCCTCAGCACCAAGTTCAACTATACAGGCTTCAGATGGAGAGAGAAATTCTAAGGAATAGATTTTGGAAGGTCTAAAATTATTTAAAATCACTTTTCCATATATAACATCTGATATCAAATGATCTATTGGAGCTACAAATAACTGCTGTATTCCACTGGAAAAGGATGGCAGAGGGTGATTTCAAGTTCACCAGTGTGATTAAAAGCATTCAATTCCAGTATTTATCATTTGCAAGATACTGAATTAATAATCTATCACTAGTCCATGATTAAGTATGGATAAAAGAGAGAAACATTTTTGTTTGAGATTGTTTTACAATAACAGCTCCTTGAACTGCTCAGGACTTTGAAATATTAGAAGCCAGAGTACAGGTGAAGCAGTCAAAAGAGCATGATAAAAATTGATTTACCACATGATTCTGCAGGTTATGAGAGGGTTCTACCACTTATGTCAGTGGTATCACTACCACATGGGTGATATAAATATAAAATGTATATATACACATTTTTAAAAAAACACAAACTATACATATACACCCCACTGGCATCCAATAAAAATTCAAAAGCATAGTTCAACATCTTTCCAGTACTTCTACATGCTGGACAAAACATTTTAATGTAATCACTAAGGCTGTTGATTACACAGTTAACTCACAATTAACTCAAAAAAATTAATCACGATTAATCCCAGTTTTAATTGCACTGTTAAACAATTGCATACCAACTGAAATTTATTAAATATTTTGGATGGTTTTCTACATTTTCATAAATATTGTATTCTGTGTTGTAATGGAAATCAAAGTGTATATTATTTTTTATTACAAATATTTGCACTATAAAAATGATCAACATAAGAAACAGTATTTTTCAATTCACCTCATACAAGTACTGTAGTGCAATCTCTATCATGAAAGTGCAACTTGCAAATGTAGATTTTTTTGTTACATAACTGCAATCAAAAACAAAACAATGTAAAACTTCAAAGCCTACAAGTCCACCCAGTCCTACTTCTTGTTCAGCCAGTCACTAACAAAACAATGTAAAACTTCAAAGCCTACAAGTCCACCCAGTCCTACTTCTTGTTCAGCCAGTCACTAAGACAAACAAGTTTGTTTACATTGACAGGAGATAATTCTGCCCTTTTCTTATTTACAATGTCACCAGAAAGTAAGAACAGGCATTTGCATGGCACTTTTGTAGCCAGCATCGCAAGGTATTTACACACCAGATATGCCAAACATTCGTATGCCCCTTCATGCTTCGGCCATCATTCCATACGCCTGAGGGCATTCTGCGCCAAAAAATTAAAAATTATATGCACAATATTTTAAAATTCTACAAGTTTTATTTGTCAATAAATAGACTCAGAGGTTCCAGCATGGCAGTGGGGAGCTCAGGCCACTGTCTGGGCGAAGGTGGGAGATCACCCTGCAGCCTCCCCACCCCTGGGACATGGACTAAGTGGTGAGGCTGCATCTGACCCTGACACAGCACAAGGCCTGGGCCTGCCCAAGGAACATCCTGGGGCCCTGCCCCTCTGCACCAGATGCACCTAGTGTGGGCAGGCAGGCAGACTCAACCAGGCAGGATCCAAGTGTGAAGGGGCTCAGTATGGGGGATCCCAGTGTGGGATGAGAGGGGATCTGTATGGGATAATCTGGGTGCAGGCAGATTGTGGGGGGGATCTGGATGCACAGAGGCTCATGGGGGGGTTACAGGTGCAGGGGCAATGGGACTCTATAGGAGCTTCCAAGTGAAGGTGGTTGAAGCTCACTGGGGGAGTGTGGTGTGGTGGGGTGGGGGTCTGGGTGCATTTAGCTGGGGATCAGTGGCATGGATGTCTGGATGTGGGGGGGTGAGGTTCATCAGGGTGGAGGTTCTTGTGCAGGAAGCAGAGTGAGGGGTGGTCTGGGGTGCAGGTCCGGAGGCAGAGGGGCTCCAGATGCAGGGATTGAGGTTCAGTGGGGTAGGGTTCAGGTATGGAGTGCTAGGGGGGTTCTGGGTGTACGGGATGAGGCTTGGCAGGAGTGTCTGGGTATGGAAGGTCCAGATGCACGGAGGTTGGGAGGATAGGGGAGCAGCTTCCCATACAGTGACCTCTTCCTCCCATAGCTGAGGTGTGATGGGGGCAGGAAGCAGTGGAGGATGCTGAGCTTCCTGCAGTTGGGGGAGGTTTCTGGGGGTTGGTCTGACACAGCCCCTGCCACTCCTTGCAGGAGAAGAGTAAGTCCTGTCCCTTCCTGCCTCCAGCCCAGCCAGTACTAGCAGCTGATCGCAGCTAAGGGTAGGAGCCACTGGCTAGGGTGTCCCCAACCTCATGTTGATTTACCTCTCTGAAGGCTGCTCGGATGGCCTGAAACAATGTACCTGCACTGCTAGGGAATGGTGTGTGACTGCTCTTGCAGCTTCCCTGTCAGAAAGTCATTTTTCTGCGGGGAAGCCAAGAAATCTGTGGGGGACATGAATTCTGCACATGCGCAGTGTCGCAAAATTCCCCCAGGAGTAATTCCAGAGGACATGCTTCCATGCCGATGACGCTCATTAAAAAAATGTGTTAATTAAATTTGTGACTGAACTCCTTGGGGGAGAATTGTATGTCCCCTGCTCTATTTTTTTGTACCCACACATTCTGCCATATATTTCATGTTATAGCAGTCTCGGATGATGACCCAGCACATGTTGTTCATTTTAAGAAAAACTTTCACTGCAGATTTGTCAAAATGCAAAGAAGGTACCAATGTGAGATTTCTAAAGATAGCTACAGCACTCGTCCCAAGGTTTAAGAATCGGAAGTGCCTTCCAAAATCTGAGAGGGATGAGGTGTGGAGCATGCTTTCAGAAGTCTTAAAAGAGCAACACTCCAATGCGGAAACTACAGAACCTGAACCATCAAAAAAGAAAATCAACCTTCTGCTGGTGGCATCTGACTCAAAGGATGAAAATGAACATGCATCGGTCCACACTGCTTTGGATTGTTATCGAGCAGAACCCATCATCAGTATGGACGCATGTCCTTTGGAATGGTGGCTGAAGCATAAAGGGACATATGAATCTTTGTCGCATCTGGCACGCAAATATCTTGTGACGCTGGCTACAACAGTGCCATGAGAATGCCTGTTCTCACTTTCAGATGACATTGTAAG
Source organism: Mauremys reevesii (assembly GCF_016161935.1). Taxonomy (NCBI): domain Eukaryota; kingdom Metazoa; phylum Chordata; order Testudines; family Geoemydidae; genus Mauremys; species Mauremys reevesii. The sequence goes on along the minus strand of NC_052640.1, from coordinate 19,672,641 downwards.
CAAGAAGCGGGTAGCATTATCTCCTGCAAATGTAAACAAGCTTGTTTGAGCGATTGGCTGAACAAGAAGTAGGACAGAGGACTTGCAGGCTCTAAAATTTTACATTGTTTATTTTTGAATGCAGGTTTTTTGTAGGTAATTCTGCATTTGTAAGTTCAACTTTCATGATAAAGAGATTGCACTATAGTACTTGTATTAAGTTAACTGAAAAATACTATTTTTTTTTTACAGTGCAAATATTTGTAATAAAAAATAAATATAAAGTGTACACTGTACACTTCGGACTCTGTGTTGTAATTGAAATCAATATATTTGAAAACGTAAAAACATCCAAAAATATTTAAATAAATGGTATTCTGTTATTGTTTAAACAGTGAGATTAATCATGATTTTTTTTTTAATCGTGATTAATTTTTTTAATCACTGGGCAGCCCTAGTCATCACAGAAGCTGCTGTGAGTTACATAATAAAATGATTGTACCTCTTTCCTCTTCAGATCCTAGAGTTTCTTTGCAGGATGCCATCACATCTGAACAGGAAGTGGAAATCCTCTTCTCTGAGTAAGGCTTCCTCAAATCGTCTTGAGAACTGGCAGGTTCATTGAAGATGTCCTGTGTGGAGCTGGAATCAGAGAGGACCACTGCTGTGCTGTCCTGACTCCTTTCTGCAAAAAAGGAAAACGAGGTAAAGAACGAATGCGCTACTTCATCCACACCACAGGAGACATTAGGACCAAACAGTCCTCTATCTTAAACCATGAGTTAGTGCTTTCTCCTCAATCTAAGTAGTATAATGACTGCAACCATTCTGTAAAGTTTTCTCTATTGTAACGCATGGACCTATGCCAACCAATGTGCCTACTGTCTAAAAGGTAAATTTAATTATTTTTTTGTAATCGGTCTTCTACAATTTATTGCCATGTTCATCTCCTCACCTGTTTGTTCCAAGAACGGAAAATTTAACTGTTTTATTTCATAAGCAGTTGCTAAGTATTCATGTAGATTTCATTTTTCGAATGACTTCCTGGGATATCTAATCAGGTTAGAAACCTCATACAAGGGAGTTGATCCACAACCCTGATAAGCAGTCACCTTTAGGATAGAATGTAGCCAACATTTTATACTCAGAACATTCAGCAGTTTTACTGTGCCACTTGTGGCATCTCAAAAGGCAGGTGGGATAACTTTGGTACACTAGTTAAAAATCTGAATCCACTAGAAATCATTTGCTAGGGGAAGACCACAAACATCAAGATTTCTAAGAATTTTTGGAAGTAGTTCCTGCAAAGGATAGAGGATTGATGTAATTAGTGATGCAAAAGACCTAACAGAATGATCATTGACATCATCCACCTGACAGGAGTTTGATACAGTCCACTGAATGGTCATCTGCTTAGCATCTTGCTAAGATTTGGGTTTAAAATAGATATCAAGATTCTTGAACTTCAGGCTAGCAGCTGTGCTTAATTTGTAATGAAAAAGGTGCTGGGGCTCAAGCAATTTTTTTACTTTCATAACTGATGTGGCAAGCCCAGAAGTGCCATGGCTATGAACTGCCAAGACTGGAGGTGCCAGGGCACCTGACACAAATTAAGCAATGGCTAGCAGATAGAAGGGTGAGGGAAGTGATTCAGTCTTGGTGGGTACAGCTGATTAGAATAATGTATCACACCTGTTGGCTGTATTACAGTTTAGAGGGGGCTGTTAGCCCTTTCAGCTGTAGTTGTTTCAGCATACGAAACAGTTGTACAAGGCTGTGATTATAGTGGGATAAAAACTGCACCCTAGAATAAAGAAACAAGTGAAAACTTCTCAGATACCTCTGAGATCAGTCTAATATATCCTTAGTCACTAGGTCAGGGTTTGTCAGAGACAACCTGACTGGAACTGGAACAGCCCATGCACATGCAGGCTCTAAAACTTCAACACAACTACAGAAAAAGATGCACACTTTCCTCCTCACATGGGGAAAAAAAAAACCACATTTTTCTATAATTTTCCACCAGCAAAATCCAATGTCTGATGTGAAATCCTAGCAGACAGAGCTCTCTCTATATCTAAAGCCCATCAATGAATTTATTCCCTTTACCAGACACAGGATTGGTTCAACCAATAAAAAAGTTTTATACAATTAACTGCATGCAAAAAGGCTGACAAGTATCTGACACTGAAGACCAATGCAGTCCCTCTGCATTCATATTCATAATATGATCAAGAATAAAATGAAAAAATGCTCAGCAACAGAGAGCTTCAACAGAGGAGCTGGCAGTATAAATAAATCCCTCCCGTCTTATACATTTACACAGTGCAGATAGAGAGCACAGATGCCTCTTATGGATGTGTCTTAACCAGATAAAACCCCTCCCCAGACCTCAACTTATAGAACAGGTATTACTTGTTTTGATTCCAAAAAGATTAAAATGCAATTTGATGAAACCTATGGGTTTTTCCATTTGGCACATGAAGAAATCCTGCATATCCAGTGAATAGGTCTTATCAAACTGTACCTGGAAAAATGAATTGGAGGAGGGGGTTCCTGGCTTCCTAATAGGAAGTTTTACAGTTTGTTAGTGATGACAGACTTTATATAGAAATGATATAATTACAAAAGAATGGGAGAGGAAAGATTCTGAATGGAGGTCAGTCAAGCTTTCATGACTCATTTGTAGAGCTTTAAGAATGTTCTTTGATTACGTGGATACAGCCGAACGCCTTGTGGGTATCAGGAAAAAAAAGTTATGTTTTACACTTCCAAGGTTTGGAAATTGATTGTAAAGTTTTGGGGGATAAAATAAAAGATATTTTCTCTTGTGGTTCTTAGCAGTTTTGTAACATCCTGAAAGACTGGTTGAATGACAGCACCAACAACAAAAGCCTTGATGCAGACAACTAACACACTCCACATTTACAGCAATTCATCTAACAGATTTTTTTTTCAAATGGAAGAAACTCAGGCATCTGCTTCAGAAGCAGGTTAGAGGTTGAGTTAGAAGCCTGCAGATGCAAAAATACAGCAGTTGCAAGACTATAAATGTTTCATTACCCCATAAGCACTGAAGTTAGTTTTGATGTACAGCCTGTGACAGATGAAAAGTCGAAATGTTGGAATGGGAATCAAGAATGGCTGGTATACACAGTGAGTTTGAGAGAGCTACATCAATTACTAGGAAATTATACTAACCTCTCTCAGAATAAAAAATGATGCTCATAGGCTCTGAGCTAGCATGTTATATTTCAAATATCTGCATATCAATGAGGTTTTTCATCCCAAGGGAGCAAACGTTAAGTCTTCCTTTTCAAATCCTAACTAGCAATCTCAGCTTGAAGTTTCTACTAAAAAGAAATGTAGATATGTAGGTATGCAAGGGTGTATGTGCCGCTCTCTCTTTCGGCTATTTCTACAATAGCCAGACAGACATCCAATATTTCAACCACATCATCATCTAACCCTGCTCTGAGCACCCAACATAGTGGTAAAAACGCAAGCATCCATCAATGTTTTGTCTGCACAATGACTCCCAACATTGCTTTTGTTGATGGAGCCGAGATGGTGGGCTGCAACAATAGAAATTTTTTCAAAAGGAAAGCAAGTGCAACCCAAGCTGGGGTGGTGGGTGGGAGGATGTTTTGTGCTGTTGCATCTAAGACATTTTTAATGATTTCTTCTGAGTCAACTTCCACATTTTCAGTGTACATTTCCCAAAAATGTTTAGAAAGATTGTCAATTGATTTTTTTAAATATTAAAATAAATCAGGACTGCTAAGTAGAAGACATGGGTAAATGTAGTGTCTTCATTTCTTTTTCACAGGCTCCAAAGGAACTACAGAAGAGAGGGTAATAGGAACACTTTCTTAAGTTGCTAAGTGTTAATTACGGTGTACAGAGCATTTAAAGCATGACTATGCTTCCATCTTTCATCTGCTCTGACCATTGATATATTACACGGTGGTGTGTATTACTTCAGAGTACACACCAAGGTGCCACTAAGATAAGACAAGGTGTGGTCTGAGTAGAGATGAAAATACTTTACATATTCAATGCACTCCATCCCCAGCTGCTATTGAAATTCAGCCTAAAAATTGTAAAATGAGAGTCTGAGATTATTAGGTTGTTGCCAGGATTCAACTAATAGTAATTCAGAGGATGGGAAGTGCTAATATCCACACATTACAGATATTCTTTGCTCAAAATACCTTAAAACATATACATTAGTGCATCAAGATTCAGACTCCGTCTGAGGAAGTTCCTAAATGGGATACACTTTGAACCTGCACTGCAAATAACAATGGGAACAAGAGCTAGGGGTTCCAAAATTAGGCCTTTCCAAAGACACTACATTAGTTATGTATGAAAGGATTCCAGACTTAGAGTTCTTCAGAAGGTCAATGTGTTGTGAGTCAGGATGTATGTGGACTACCTGAGCAGTAGTTAGAATCTGTAGGACAGTGCTATGGAATCAGGCATGGATTCACTAATAGGAGAAACCATCAAACTAGACAACTCAGCACTGACTGTATGGATCATTCTGGGGAGTGGGGTGTCTTCCAGGAAACCCCAATATTCCCCCCACTTCCTTTTACTTCTCCACCTACCCTTGAATGCCTCCTATTGCTGTAACTGTCCCACTGTCAAGAAGAGCTGTTCACGGCTCTCTTTGGAGCCTATCAGTGTCACTCCTCTAATCAAACAGAGAGGACTGCTAAAGAGCAACACCAGGAACTCTCTCCCCCAGAAAAGATGAGTGAATCACCTTCTCAGTTCTCCCATGCCAGTAACAATTTCAGGTTCTGGACTGAGATTCTTCCATGGTAGTTTACTGTGATGTCAGACTGCCAGACTAGCCGATGCTAGTGCATAGTTCAGTTTGTGAGTGTGAGCAGGAGCCCAGAGAGAGAGACTGGAATCAAGACTATACTAGCTTTGATTATTAAGAAATGATTAAAACATACATAGTGCTGTACGTTTATCTGGAATTTTACAAACATTCCCTGCCAAAAGTCTTAAAAGCTAAGAAAGACAAAAAAAGGTAACAGATGGCCTAGTAGTTTTAGGAAAGGGGATTACTATTAAGGTTGGAAAGATCCCTAAAAGCTTAGACTATAAGATCTTCAGAGCAGGAGTTGTACATTCCTGCACCTAATACATTTTTGGCACAACTGTAATAATACATGAGATTTAAAATGAAGTTTTATTCTGAGAAATGACTAGAGCTAGTTGAAAAGTTTCAGGATTTTTTTTTTTAATTTTTTTTTTTTACTAGAAGGGATACATTTTCATGAATATTTTTTCCATTTCTCAAACAACTTTAGAAGTGACTATGTATAGTATATGTAGCAACGTAAAGCTACTTGTTTATTGTTTCAATAACTTCTATATCAAATGTGCTCAGTTTACAAGCAAAGAGATGCTGTCTGACTACCACAAACTCAGCCTAGAATCTGAGAATCAAGCTGTGTTCTTTCTATTTCATCCACGAGCACCAGCAGTGAAGGTCCCAAATTAAACACTCGTGACACCTATAGAACTCCAAATTATGCTTTCAGCAAAACCTGCATAAACTCAGTGTGAGAGATTCTCTCCTTTGCTAAGTCAATGTATATGCAATTGTGGCCCTGTTGCAAGGTCTGGTGAAGGGAGTATGCTGATGGGGTCATTATGGGGATTCTATTTAAAGCAGCCCCTGGGGATCCTTATGTTATCCTACGGGACCATTTACAGTTCTCTCAGCAGCCCAGCACTGCAGGATGAAAAGGTGGGGTAAAGTCACATTTGTCCCGCTACTTCTAAGATTGTGAGTTCTGTGCTGTGCCTTGAAGAGATTTAGCAAAGAATCACACCAAATGCCTTCAACATGTTTGCACAGGTGTAACTGACAGGAAATAAAAGCAGTTTGTTGATGAGCATGGGAAGGAACGGAATCCAACTCACACCTTAATAGCTGTAGTGTCTCTGCAGCACTAACAGTAGTAAAAGACAAAAACATATAGGGTAAATTTTTATAAATTTTAGAAGTCAATGGGAAAAAAAAGATGGGACTCAGGCGCGTACGTCACTTAGGCACTTTAGTGACAACGGGTACGATTTTCTAAACTCAGTAGACATGACTCGGACTACACAAAGGGAGCAGATCTGCTGAGCATGAAGGTGTCTTTTTACATAGTCACCTTTTGAAGTAGAACTGCACTTTATAGAGGGATTTGAAGGAGGAAAGAGGGAGTCTTGGTAAACAAGAAGAGGGAGCCAATTCCTGGCATGGGGGTAGCAAAAGTAAAGGTACGAACCTTAGAAAAAAGCATTTGAAGACACACATGGGGAGAGTGTGACCAGAGGAGGAGAGTAGAAATGTAGAAAGGGGCAAAATAAGTTATTTAAGGATTAGAATTAAGAGTTTAATTGAGGTGTTAAGAGACAGGAAGAGAGAAAAGGGGAGTGTGCACTGTGTCTTCTCTTCAATGGTATGAGAAAAGGAAAGCATAATCAGAATACTTACCAGCTGAAAGGGAGAGATATGCTGCAAGCATCAGCCCACTGCCAAATGGTCAAGTCAGGGCTGCAGTTGCTTGTCTTAACCAAATTTAAAAGGCCATCTATTAGAAAAGCATACTTCTACACTGAGACATTTCAAGAGTGATGAGGTGACTGAGAAGAAATGTGGGAAGGAACAGAATTTCCACCTATTTGAGGCAAGAGACCTGACAAACACTCGCCCAGGTCTTGAAGACTGGAGTTTGAAACGGCTATGTCTTTTTATTGATATTATGTTTCTATAACAAAAGCTGAGATCAATTTTTGATATCTACTGCTTGTGGTAATTTAATACATTATGTTAAAAGAGGGGAGCCTTGTGGTTGGAATGCAGCAGCAGAAGAGAACAAAGCAAGGCGCCATATACTCTGCAGCTGTGGTATGTACTGCAGAATTGTGCTCACAAATCTAAACCTTATTTTAAGAACTCTTTTAAATGTCTAGTTCTTATAGTTGGGCAGGAAACCTTAAAAATGTGAACCAAGAGCAAGTTATGGACAGACAGAAGATTTCAGTTATACAGTAGAAACATCAGAGAGCAAGCAGTGTGTGGTAAAGACCCAGGCCCCAATCCTGCAAACATACATGTATTTAACTTTAAACATGTGAACAGTCCCACTGAACTTGCCTAAATCCCAATTACATGGTTACGTGCTTTGTTGAATCAGGGTCCAAAGGAGGAGGCTAAGGAGAGAAAACAGAGAGATGTCCTCTGTGTTGCAAATGAAGAAGCCAAGACAATTATTCTTCCATGAAAATCCTCTAATCTCACATCACTAGAGATTTTGGGATATCACACATACCAGAAGGGTTGAGATTTCTGTTTACTATGATCCTCCAGAAACAAAAGGAAAATAATTGGTTGGTTAAGACTAGAAGGATGTAAAGAAGTTAAAATAAAATTTTACCTCCGTAAAAAAGTAACTTTTGTTTCAAACACAAAACAAACTAACAAGCCCTTTCCTTTCCCCAAATTTAAAAAAAAACAACCCTCAAATAGCAAAGTTGTAAACTTTGTTTTTTACTTGAAATACAACCATTTTAAAACGAGAGGAACCTCAAACTTCATAAAAATATGAATTTTTTTTAATTTCATATGTTTTCAATACGAAAATGACCATTTCTTAGACATTTTTGCAAAAACCCCAAAACTACCTGGGTCACAAAATGAAAAAAATGTGAGTGAAAATTTAAAAATGTATTATTTCCACACAACACCAGTTAAAATTAATGTTTGTTTTCTCAGAGGACACGGTGTATTGCTTAGTGAACACAGCTGTTTAGTAGAGAATTCAGCAGACCTCAAAGTTGTGTTAAGCTTTTACGGTTTACTTCAGATGTACATTTACATATTAAAAATAATATTTAAAAATACTGCTCCAGCATCAGAATTCTCTCCTCATATCTTCGGACACTGAGCCCCAGTGTGCAGCAGGGAGAGGCAGAAAGGAAAAGTGCCTTTCGTCCTGTTTACAAAGAGGTTTTGACTTCTGTTGACATGTTGTTACAGAAACATATTTGAATACAATGCGTTTGACAAAGTGAGTATTCACCCACGAAAGCTTATGCTCCAATACATCTGTTAGTCTTAAAGGTGCCACAGGTCTCTCTGTTGATATTTGAATACAGGTCTTGCCAGAAAGATAATTTCAGGATTTGAAAAATTAATGCAGATGGACCTTTTACCTACAACTTTAATGTTTCAAACTTCAAAATTAACACTGTTCAGAGACTGCAAGGAAGGGAAGGGAGGTTTCATTAAACATTGCAGTAATTTCCATTCCATTATATCTGGTGAAGACTTTTTAGTCATTCAGGTGGCTGAAGAAAAAGTATTTACCTATGACATTTTAAAGAACTAGAACTTCTATCAAATCTCACTTTTCTTCTTAAAAGTATGTTAAGGCTAATCTAGTTTCTGACTGACTGAAGTTCACAAGGCTGATCCATAAACCAAAGTAGAATAGTTCTATTCTATAATAGCACAGGAAGCCATTGCCATTCTATTTCACTAATATCCAAATGAAAACATGTGTGTGCCCCTATCACTTATATTAAAACAACTTTTTTCCAAATAACTTTGAAAAAGGATCAGTCTCTCTCTTTATAAAAAAGAGCACCTCAGCACTTCTTTAGGACCAGGAGATCATTATTCTTTGTCAACATTCTACTCCACTGATGTGAATTCTTTACATATACCAGTATGCATAATGAATATACCTTGCTATCTGAACTGTGGATGTTCACTAGCATGGCAGGAATGGAAAAAGAAGGGGACAATGGTGTGTAAAAATGTGAGACTGGCCTGAAGCAGCAAGTATTCAATAGCACCGGACAAGAGGCTTGTGCAAAGGCATAGTATAATGTAGTAAACCTCTTAGAATAGCATGTTGACTGGCAGAATCTGTGTTGCATTAGAAACTGTGAACGTCCTTGCAAAGGAGGTAGTAAGTAACTGAGAAAGGTAAGAAAGTAAAGCCTTTTTGCAGCTGTATTAATAAGGTATTCAGTTTTTATCAGTGAAGTTGCTATTCAACTTGATTGATAGATTCCCCACATTTCACCCCATTAAACTCTTTTTTGAGATGAGAGAGGAGGGGGAGAAGGTCCTAGGTGCAGCTGTATCTGTGGGAAGATACCAGTTTCAAAGAGAAGAAAGGGTAAAACATACAGCTTCCTCTCTAGAATACTATCCTGGATATTGGGAGGAAGGGCATGGGTTCTAGTAGCTATAAGAAGGTTTTTCAACTGGGGTAGACATTCAGATAGTGGTAGAAAAAGGTGCTAAAACAAAGAGAGTTAAACAAATGTGAGCTGTACACAAAGCTTCTCTGGTATGTGACATATGTATTTTAATTCATTTTAAAGTAAAGAAAAACCTTTGAACCACAATATTTATGGAGTGATAACTGATTACATTTATCAAAAGCGTCAGACTCAGACTTTTCCACTTCATAAGGATGGCTGTTCAAAGGCTGTGGCTTCACAGATTTACTGAATGGGGAATATAGTATTGTTACTTACCTTGGCAGTAACTGGAGTTCTTTTAGATATGTGATTCCTATGTGTATTCCACTTGAGGTATTCATGTGCTCCATGAGCCTGAATACCAGAAATTTTTTGCTAGCAATGTCAGTTGATCCAGGCCTGCATCCTTCTCCTCATGCTCCAAACTGAGAGCATGAGGGGTGGTGAAAACTGACTACCCCTCCAGTTCCTTCTGTACCACAAATAACCTTTGGAAGTATTTGCAGCAGAGGGGAAAGTGGGCACTGACAGATCCTATGCAAAGAAGGCTGGATCTTGCTCCTGCCTGTTTATTGATATAATAAATTGCTGTCCTGTTGTCTGACATGATCTGAACATGCAGGGTCTGAATAAGTGGTAGAAATCACTTGAAGGTGTCATGCACTGACTGCAGATCCAGGAGGTTGATGTGTAGCTGGGATTCTTGTTGAGTACCACTACCCTGTGCTACATGTTCATTCAGATGGCCCCCCTAGCCTAATACGGGGGCATCTGTGACCCATCTTTTCATGGGTTGAGGAAGGATGAAGAGACCCCCACCACCACACACACTGTTAATCTGTTTTCCTACCAGGTAAGCTAAGTCAGAACTCTGTGGGGATGTGAGACTGCTTTGTTCGCAACCATACCTGTAGATATCAGAGATGAAGTCTCATAAAGAGCATCATATACATCTAAGAGGCCATGTGATGTAGGAGGAAGAGATAGCATCATACTGTTGTCTGAGGGCATAGTTGAAGCTGAGTGATGAGCTCCTTCATAGCTTGGAACCTGTCCAGAGGTAGGTATACTTTGGCTCTGATCAAATGCAGGGCTGTTCTAATACAAGGTATGATCTGCATGGGAGCTAAAATGGACTTTTCTACATTTACTTGGAGTCCTAATGAACACAGGAGTTGGACTAAAGATAGGGCTGCCCTCTGAACTTCTTGGTACAGTTTCCCCATGAGTTGCCAGTACTTCAAGGTACTGCAATAATATTGGTGTGCCCTGATAATTCAAATGTGCTGCCACTACCAATGACACCTTTGTGAACACTCATAGCACCATCAAGAGATCGAAGGGGATCACTCCGTACTGGTAACGGTCCAAGCAGATGGTGCACTGAAGAAACCTCCTGTGTGCTAGGTGGACCTCTGTGTGGAAATAAGCATTCTTTAAATCAGGAGCTGTGAACCAGTCGTGTTTGTTTAGAGGGGGAATTATAGAGGTCAGGGAGATCATCTGAACCACAGGAGGCAGATGAAGCCATTCAGCTGTCTGAGATCTAGTATGGGCTTCCAGCCTACTTTCTTCTTGAGCATTCTTCTTCTTTCCTATGTCAACTTGAAAGGCAACATTAAAAGGTCAATATCCAAGTCTGTCATCTGTTCTATGACTTCAGGTGACCTGGAATAAATCAAGGCTTTCTCTTCAGAGAAAGGCCATGTGAGGGCAGTGGTTCACTAGTTGTTCCCTGGTTTGGATGTCTATTCCACATTCACCTATCAGGCTATCTTTCATTTTCCATTTGTGTAGTTGTAATTACAAACATCTGTGTGAGATTCTGATGTGGTTTCCTGTGATCCAAAGCTTTTGTGGCATGGTGAAGCTAGATGGTTGGTCTATTGGATCTGTGACCAGGTCTTGGTTCTTTACCTCCACTGCTTTCCGCACAGCCTCTGCGCCACTTGGTTTTTGCTGATAGTCCTGAGGTTTTGAGAGCTTGGCAGAAGGGATTCCTGGACCAAAGGCAGCATTTTGGAGGGGTTTTGAGATCATCATAGATGAGTTTGTTATTGCATGGTTGTACCCTTGTATTACTGCTGCTTCTCTTCAGTAGTAATAGTAAAATATGGGTGAAGACGTGAAGCCAGATATTCAACTGCTGAGAAAGTAAAATTACTCAAGATTGTAACTCTTTGCAATCAGCTTTGGATTTAACTAAGGGATTTCACACAACGGGGTGACTGGGAAACAAAATGGCAGACGAAATTCAACGTTGCTAAATGCAAAGTAATGTTTACTGAAAAACATAATCCCAATTATACATAAAAAATAATGGCATCTAAATTAGCTGTTACCACTCAAGAAAGAGATCTTGGGGTCATCGTGGATAGTTCTCCTAAAACATTTGCTGTATGCGCAGAAGCAGTCAAAAAAAAAAAAGTTCAAAAGAACAGACTGTTAGGATCCCTTAGGAAAGAGTTAGATAATATGATGGAAAATATCATAATGCCCCTATATAAATCCACGGTACATGCCCACACCTCGAATACTGCTTGTAGTTCTGGTTGCCGCCCCATCTCAAAAAAAATAAATAAAATAAAATAGAATTGGAAAAAGTACAGAGAAGGAAAAAAATGACTAGGGGTATGGAACAGCTTCCATATGAGGAGAGATTAAAAACACTGGAACTGTTCAGCTTGGAAGAGAGACGACAACGACTAAGGGGAAATATATTAGAGGTCTATAAAATCATGAATGATATGGACAAATTGAATAAGGAAGTGTTACTTAACCCTTAATATAACAAAAGAACCAGGTTGACCCAATGAAATTAATAGGCAGCAGGTTTAAAATAAACATAATGAAGTATTTCTACGTTCAAACCATGGAACTCATTGCCAGGTAATGCTGTGAAAGCCAAAAGTGGCTATTAGCTAAGATGGTTAGGGATGCAACCCCATGCTGTGGGTTCCCCTACGCCTCTGACAACCAGAAGCTGGGACTGGATGACAGGGAATGGATCACTTGGTAACTGCCCTGTTCTGTTCATTCCCTCTGAAGCATCTGGCACTGGCCACTGCTGGAAGACAGGATACTGGGCTAGATGGACCATATGTCTGACCCAGTATGTTTGTTCTTATGTTCTTAAGATGGAGACCCAGGTGGCTGTCTACAAGGTGTGAGCATCTGTTCCCCAACTGGTCCAAGCTAGTTTGTGGATTATATTGTTCCCAGTTTTTATCTTGGTTATTCATCTTGGAGAAGAGGAAATATTTTAAGAAGAATATTTTCCCTTGGGCTGAAGCGGTACCAGTTCTATGGCTCACAGATGGAGCAGGAGTCTATTTCCTTTCTGAGCATCTTATGAGGGGTCACTGAAGGGGGATATGGAAGGGGGTTCTGGAGGGAGAACAGACAGGAATTCTGTCATATCACCGGTAGTGATAACCTCTAGAACCCATCTGTTTGACATTATATGGTGCCATGCTGAGAAAAAGTGAACTAGATGACCTCCAAAATAGGTCATCTGTGTATGTGTTAGGGGCCTGACTCTTGGCTTCTGAAAGCCCATCAAAAGGATTTCTTGGTGGGAGGCTAAGGCTGGAAGAATGAAGAGGAAACGTTCTGCTTACTGTGTTGTAATCTTGGTGTTTGCTAAGAACTCATAAGTCCTTTGACGGTAGAATGGCTATGGGGCTGAATGCTGCCTGTAAGACTGAGGTTTAGGATACCTCCTCTGTGGCCCCAGGATGTAGATACCCAGAAAGTGAAAAATTGCTCATGGGTTTTTAAGTGTATGTAACAATTTATCTTTTTTTCATGCTGAATGAGTTATTTCTCTCAAGAGGCAGATCCTCCACAATGGATTGGACTTCTTTGGTAAATCTGGAGGACTGGAGCCATGAATCCCTTCTCATAATTATAGATGCTGCCATTGACTAGAAGGCTAATTAATTAATACAACCATATTTCAACTTTAAACCTTGGTTCTATTTCATGAAATAGAACTGTACACTCATCAAAGTGAAGTTCTTTCTTCAAAAGAGGTCTAGACATTTCGCCTCCTTGCCTGTGAGGGTAAATTTGGGTTGATGTTGCTTGTCACTTTTGGTGACAGCCTGCAACACTACAGAGTTTGGAGTATGAAAGTAAGTAAGTATTCCATACCCTTCAATGGTGCAGAATATTTCTTCTCTTCAGAGTGAGAGCACAAGTAGCTGGAGTATTCCAGACCATTCTGGTTGGTTCTAAAATGGCCTCATTAATAGGCAGTGCCTCCTTCCTGGGACCAGGTCTTTGGAGAATATCTAATAGCTCATGAGTGATGTCCTGCATTTTATCCAGGGGTATCTGCAGCATGTCTGCAATTCTCCCAAGGTGGTCTTGGAACTGCCTATAGTCAGGTGGTGATGGTGTGATCACCTCATTTGATGCGGACAATGATAATCATCCCACAAAGGCAAATGGTTCCAGCTATATGGGTTACTCCTCTTCTGCAGAGTGCCCCTGATCAAGTTGAGGTTCTTTCCCAGGTGGGAATCCTGCCTTGCATCTCATTGAAACCTCGCATATTTGGGAGTAACAAAGATGGATCTCAGGGACACCAATAAGACTAGTACAAGGGATCAGAGGTAATGAGGTGGATTCCAGAAAGGAGGGTACCATCCTGAGTTGGGCTGTCCTTCCTATGAGAATATGAAGGCACTCATGATATCTTGGATCCTCTGGTAGGGCTGACTTCCTGCCTCATTAAAGCTGGTGAAACTCTCCCACTAATTCCAGACTAAGTGGAGGAAAATAAGGCCTCTATGTTGATGGGCAGCGCCATCAGTACCAGCAGTCTCATTATGTATCGGCTGGCTGATAGTACAGAAGAGTGGTGAAGTGATGGATCTGACAGTATCAGCAATTCCAGATCTGCAAAGATGGTAAGGGCCTCTGGGATAGAATATCTAGTCTGTTGATGGAGAGTGGACCCGGTTTCTGTCCCTTAGCAGTGCTGGTTTCAGAAGGACAGCGGTTTTCAGTAACAATTATTTCTCATCTCTTCATGCTGGTACCATCAGTGTAGGATGTGTCTATGTTCCTCTTTCCATTGTCACTACTAGAGGTAGTCCTGTCCCTTTGGCTATCAACTGTTTTGGGGGACTCTTAATTCTCCATGTCAAGGAACCAGTACCATGCTCCTTAGGAGTACCAGACACATCCGTATCAAGGTGTGGGGTCTTACTGACCTAGAAGTTGTCAGCAAGGAGGTCCTCTTTTTAGGTGAGGACTTGGCAGGAGATATCTCATGTTTCTTGCGAGAGTGTTTGCTTTTACCCTCCTCATGTCTCTGTTTGGAAGAGTCTAACTCTGCCCTGAGCAGCCCCAGAGTCGGAGACCACCGTGATCGAAGGGATGCTTCTCAATGCCTCTGTCTGATATGCAGGAGTGTGATGGGCCAGAATAAGACTGAAGTCTCACAAAATTGTCCATCAGGAATCTTGAAAGCCTGAATTCATGAGACTGATGGGTTCAGCAAGGAAAGCAAGGGCAGATACTGCACTTAGAAGGATTATGAGCTTTGTGGAAGTCAGTGACCAGAAAGAACCAGGGATAGGCCTTGCACACCTGGGGATCTTGGGCATACTGGAACCCCCATACGGGGGTGTGTGTGCCCCCAGAGCTCTGAACTACTCTAACTACACTATCTAAAACTGCTAAAACGATTAACAATATCTAATTTTTTTGAACAGGAACACTAGCTAAAGCTATGGACACTAGAGAAGTTCTGTCTCAGACCACATACAGTAGAAAGGAACAGGAGAAGTGGTAGGTCTGCATCACCTCTCGGTTCAGAGCAGGAGGAGAGAAAGGCAGTTTTTTTTTGCCTGGCCTGAGCCTATCTCAGGTGTATGGAACACATATGCACTTCGACTGGAATACACTTAGTGACCATCACTCAAAGAACTCTGGCTTACACACATGTCTATCTTCATTGGTATGTAGTCAAAACATTTGGGATTACTTGGCCTCATACCACTGTGATTCTTGAAATAGACCCCAGCCATAATGTCCTACACAAATCTGGAATCAAAATGCACTTTCATGTAATTAACTTTTTTAAAAAGATAAAAAGTTGAGTTTTGCATTGGAGCTGATTCACCACTTGAGGCAGAGTGCCTCTCTCCGTGTACGGAAGGGACCTCCCTTACAAAATGAGTCAAAGATGTAATCCTGGATTGGGTCTAGTTTCATCAAATCATTAAATACGTTAGTAACTAGCAACTCTAACAACTGCTATACTTCTACCATCAACAATCTCAGAGCACAGAAGCTTATCAACATTCCATTTATCTGGTCAGATTCTTCTTATATATTTTTATACTAAATATCAATTTCAGATTTTTTCTCATTCAAACCCATTAAAATAGGGGCGGTAAATAGATTAAATTACAGAAAGAATAAAAAGCAGAATAGTAATTCCCATCCTGGATCCATTTAGTCCAATGTCCTGTCTCGAAGAGCATCCAGTACCAGATGCCTCAGAGGCAGGTGCAAAATCACAAGAGTAGTCAAATGTGCTATTATCTCCCCGCCATGAAGGTTTCATTCTAATCTCTAATAGTGAGAGACTGGTTTAAACTCTGATGCATGAGGATTTTGTATCCCTTCCAAAATTCTGTTTGTATTAACTGTTATAACTCTGGATATTCTTGTTATCACTATAAATGTCTGATCCCTCTTTGAATCTTACTAAATTCTTGGCACCAGTGACAAGTTGATGCACAATATCCTCATGGATCACCTTTGACTCATCAATACCTTGAGAATCCCACTCTCACAGAAACTGCACACCTCTATAACATTTGCAGAATCACAGGACCAACAGACTATGAAGTGGGACTCCTCCCATAGCACAAAGCAAGTAGCCTTTCCCAGTGAGCTTAACATGCAGTTTTTGCCAATTACTGAAGCAAGCCGTGACAGGTAAAAGCAGGAAGAAAATGTCTAGGGAACAGAATTGTATAAAGGTTAGCGGCAGCACGGGCAATATTGGTTGCAAAAGCAGTCAAGCAAAGATAAAACATAAAAAAAAAAGGATGATCACATCTAATTGAACAGAAGGCAATAAATGACAAGGATAAAGACAACAACAATATAATGTTTCAGCATTACAGTAGCAATGGTCATTCCATGCGTTTTCTGCACTGTCTCAACACTTCATTGGTAGATATATACATAGCTGAACATCAATATATTCAAAAGACAGATACTACAGCAAAAGGACAAATTTTTCAGTTCTCTTTCTGGGAACTAGATTTCTTATTTGGATAACTGTTTTTATTTAGATACCTTATATTTTTTCTCTTTCCGAATTAATGTCAATTTTTAACCAGGGATTAGCTGAACACATTGAGACTGTAACCGTTGAAAGTCTGTATTTTCTCCCTGTCTCTATGTGAAGAGCTGAACATATCCAAGGCTTAATGACTGTGCATTCAGTAGAAAGTTGTCCCTCTAGCTGGGTAAATTAATCATAGTGATATCCTAGGTGAGGCAAATGTCCTATTGAATCCCAGATTGCTATTTTAAAAAAAGTAAATAATGGAGGTCTACATTTGGTTCATCCACTGTTAAACTCAGATTTTTACTCTCTTGGGTTACAAAAGCAGTGATGTGCAGGGGAGGGAAAAGGAAAGACTGGGCTAACACAACAAAGGGGAAAAGGGGATGTTGCCTGGTGAATGGGTAAGAAAGAGCACTGAGAGAAGAAGCCGCCTGTTTTGTGCATGCACAACTGCCAACAAATATTAGCTGCAACTCAGCTATATTTCTTGCCTCTTGAAGGAAAGATGCAGGTCAGCAGCTACCATAGGGAGACCGACCTAGAAATGTGTGTACTGTATAATAAAGCATTGTACTAATCTACAAGCTTCTATTGCTCTATATTTTCCAGTTTGTCTAAAGCATGATATTCTAAACCAGCACTATGGGGATTCAAAATGGTCTAGACTATAGCAGTCATTTCTGACTTTTGTGTCCATCTTTTCCCAGATATAGAAATATGCTGGACAGTTATGGTACAATATGAGAGAGATAAGGTGCAAACTTGTCTCTCTCACCAACAGAAGTTGGTCCACTAAAATATATTACCTCACCCACCTTCTCTCTCCAATATACTGGGACAAAAATGGATACAACTACACTACATAGTACTATATGGACATTACAGCTACATCACCTGAAAATAAATGCTTGCCCTTTACTTCTTAGTTGTGTAGAGGTGCACATGTGAGGACTGGAGTCCAGTGATTTTCAGTGAAGGGCTCCTGTCTGTGGATGAACTTACTCTCTCTTGAAGTCAGCAAGTCTGTTGACCTCAGGGTACAGTACAAGATATCTTGGTAAAGTATTTGTTTGACTATGGACCATTGCTGAGTTATTTAAAAGTTTGCTTGTGGCAATGCAAGCAGAGGGGATGTTTGTGTGTGAGATCTGTTATAGTCACTTATATTATTGTCATTTAATTTGTCAGGTGCCATGGTAATAAGTATATAAAAATACTAAGACGATTAGGGTAAATACCTGAACTGAATTTGGGCCAAACTATTTCATTCATGAATAATACCAGTGAGAGCTATTTCAAGTGGTGTCAGAATAGCAAAAAGTTTCCCAAAAGTAGTAAGTTTAAATAAACAAAAAAGCAATTGACTATTTTTAGGAACAGTATAATGGAAATGCAGACACCACACTTCTGGAGCAATTAGACAGCGTTAAAGATGTCAGTAGCACTTTACTTTAAAAAGTACATATTTTAACAAAAGTATTATGCAAATTAATGCAAAGCAATGCAATATTAGCAATACACACACACACACACACACACAAAGGTGAGTGACTTCTAAGCTTCTCAACCTGTTAGCACTCCTTCCTCTGCAACAGCAGCCCTAGGCAAATATTTTAATTTCCTGGAGCTCTACAGTGTGCTGCTGCTGTAGTTTGGCTTAGCCAGCAAGTTAAGGCATTATGATTGGTGCAGTGCTTTGCAATTCTACTTATAATAGTCACACTCTACCTTCCTAGAGGGCACCCTAACTTGGCTTCTTCTACAAACTGACAATTTCAATAGCTGTGACAGCAACTGTGCTATGCCAGGCTTGCAGCTCCTAGAATTGCTGCTTCAGCTCTGATGGATGTAACAGCTCCTTAGCTTGTACCTTTTGGTTTTGCTATGTAGCCCACCTTCCTCCATCAAGAAATTAGTATGCCATCACCCATAATGCCTTCTTGTGAGTGAATCATAGAATCTCAGGGTTGGAAGGGACCTCAGGAGGTCATCTAGTCCAACCCCCTGCTCAAAGCAGGACCAAACCCAACTAAATCATCCCAGCCAGGGCTTTGTCAAGCCTGACCTTAAAAACCTCTAAGGAAGGAGATTCCACCACCTCCCTAAGTAACCCATTCCAGTTCTTCACCACCCTACTAGTGAAAAAGTTTTTCCTAATATCCAACCTAAACCTCCCCCTCTGCAACTTGAGACCATTACTCCTTGTTCTGTCATCTTCTACCACTGAGAACAGTCTAGATCCATCCTCTTTGGAACCCCCTTTCAGGTAGTTGAAAGCAGCTATCAAATCCCACCTCATTCTTCTCTTCTGCAGACTAAACAATCCCAGTTCCCTCAGCCTCTCCTCATAAGTCATGTGCTCTAGCCCCCTAATCATTTTTGTTGCCCTCTGCTGGACTCTCTCCAATTTATCCACATCCTTCTTGTAGTGTGGGGCCCAAAACTGGACACAGTACTCCAAATGAGGCCTCACCAGTGCTGAGTAGTGGGGAATGATCACATCCCTCGATCTGCTGGAAATGCCCCTACTTATACAACCCAAAATGCCATTAGCCTTCTTGGCAACAAGGGCACACTGTTGACTCATATTCAGCTTTTCGTCCACCGTAACCCCTAGGTCCTTTTCTGCAGAACTGCTGCCCAGCCATTCGGTCCCTAGTCTGTAGCAGTGCATGGGATTCTTCCGTCCTAAGTGCAGGACTCTGCACTTGTCCTTGTTGAACCTCATCATATTTCTTTTGGCCCAATCCTCTAATTTGTCTAGGTCCCTCTGTATCCTATCCCTACCCTCCAGCGTATCAACTACTCCTCCCAGTTTAGTGTCATCTGCAAACTTGCTAAGGGTGCAGTCCACACCATCCTCCAGATCGTTAATGAAGATATTGAATAAAACCGGCCCCAGCACCGACCCTTGGGGCACTCCACTTGATACCAGCTGCCAACTAGACATGGAACCATTGATCACTACCCGTTGAGCCCGACCGTCTAGCCAGTTTTCTATCCACCTTACCGTCCATTCATCCAGCCCATACTTCTTTAACTTGCTGGCAAGAATACTGTGGGAAACTGTATCAAAAGCTTTGCTAAAGTCCAGAAATAGCACATCCACTGCTTTCCCCTCATCCACAGAGCCGGTTATCTCATCATAGAAGGCAATTAGATTAATCAGGCATGACTTGCCCTTGGTGAATCCATGCTGACTGTTCCTGATCACTTTCCCCTCCTTTAAGTGGTTCAGAATTGATTCCTTGAGGACCTGTTCCATGATTTTTCCAGGGACTGAGGTGAGACTGACTGGCCTGTAGTTCCCTGGATCTTCCTTCTTCCCTTTTTTAAAGATGGGCACTACATTAGCCTTTTTCCAGTCATCCGGGACCTCCCCTGATCGCCATGATTTTTCAAAGATAATGGCCAATGGCTCTGCAATCTCATCGGCCAACTCCTTTAGCACCCTCGGATGCAGCGCATCCGGCCCCATGGACTTGTGCTCGTCCAGCTTTTCTAAATAGTCCCGAACTAATTCTTTCCCCACAGAGAGCTGGTCACCTCCTCTGTGCTGCAGAGTGCAGCTGTCTGGGAGCTGACCTTGTCTGTGAAGACAGAGCCAAAAAAAGCATTGAGTACACTAGCTTTCTCCACATCCTCTGTCACTAGGTTCCCTCCCTCATTCAGCAAGGGGCCCACACTTTCCTTGACTTTCGTCTTGTTGCTAACATACCTGAAGAAACCCTTCTTGTTACTCCTAACATCTCCGGCTAGCTGCAACTCCAAGTGTGATTTGGCCTTCCTAATTTCATTCCTGCATGCCTGAGCAATATTTTTATACTCCTCCCTGGTTATTTGTCCAATCTTCCACTTCTTATAAGCTGTTTTTTTGTGTTTAAGACAAGCAAGGATTTCACTGTTGAGCCAAGCTGGTCGCCTGCCATATTTACTTTTCTTCCTACACATCGGGATTGTTTGTTCCTGCAACCTCAATAAGGTTTCTTTAAAATACAGCCAGCTTTCCTCAACTCCTTTCCCCGTCATGTTATTCTCCCAGGGGACCTTGCCCATCAGTTCCCTGAGGGAGTCGAAGTCTGCTTTTCTGAAGTCCAGGGTCTCTGTTCTACTGCTCTCCTTTCTTCCTTGTATCAGGATCCTGAACTCGACCATCTCGTGGTCAGTGTCTCCCAGGTTCCCATCCACTATTGCTTCCTCTACTATTTCTTCCCTGTTTGTGAGCAGCAGGTCAAGAAGAGCTTTTCCCCTAGTTGGTTCCTCCAGCACTTGCACCAGGAAATTGTCCCCTACACTTTCCAGAAACTTCCTGGATTGTCTGTGCACCGCTGTATTGCTCTCCCAGCAGATATCGGGGTGATTAAAGTCACCCATGAGAACCAGAGCCTGTGATCTAGAAACTTCTGTTAGTTGCTGGAAGAAAGCCTCGTCCACCTCATCCCCACTCATGACATGCACTGCAACAACTCATTTGTCTCCAAAGACCATTTCAGCAAGCTGTAGGGCCTATGCATATGTAGTCTGACAGAGAATTGAAATCACACAGTGCATATTATTTTAGCAAACTTTTAAATTTTTTTTTTACCTTTTTCGTTTGCAATGTCAGTCTTCACAAGTGGGGGGAAAAGGCAGATCATGACTGGCCCCACATCCAAGTAACAGCAGAATTATTTGAGAAGAATCTTTGACTAACAGGGCAAAAACTATCTGCTAATGAATGTGGCTGATAACAGAGAGGTAAATAATGTACTTGCCAACAAATAAAGGTGACTGCCCAATGATTTCCAAAGCATACTAGCTACATAAAGAAAAAGAGTTACTCACCTTTGTAACTGCTGTTCTTTGAGATGTGTTGCTCATATCCATTCCAATTAGGTGTGCGCATGCCGCGTGCGCAATCATCGGAAGATTTTTATCCTAGCAACACTCGGTGGGTCAGCTGAGGCGCCCCCTGGAGTGGCACCTTCATGGTGACAGTCATATGCCCCAGCCAACCCAGCGGCCCCTCAGTTCCTTTTTGCCGGCTACTCCGACAGAGGGGAAGGAGGGCGGGTTTGGAATGGATATGAGCAACACATCTCGAAAAACCACAGTTACAAAGGTGAGTAACTGTCTTTTCTTCTTCGAGTGCTTGCTCATATCGATTCCAATTAGGTGACTCCCAAGGCTTACCTAGGCGGTGGTGTTGGAGTGAGATGTTGCAGAGTGAAGGACCGCTGAACCGAATGCAGCATCACCCCTGGACTGCTGCACTATCGCACAGTGGACAGCGAAAGTATGCACCGATGACCAAGTCGCTGCCCTACGTATCGCCTGAATGGGCACATGCACCAGGAAAGTAGAGGATGAAGCCGGAGCCCGCGTGGAGTGGGTGGTAAGGTGTGTAGATGGGACACCAGCCAAGTCATAGCACGCACAGATGTGATCCAGGATGAGATGCGCTGGGAGGAGACCGGAAGGCCCTTCATCCGGTCTGCCACAGCAACAAACAGCTGTGACGTTTTCCTGAAGGGTTTCGTTCGCTCGATGTAGAAGGCCAGGGCCCTGCGAACATCTAGGGAGCGCAGCTGTTGCTTCCGTCAAGAGGCGTGTGGCCTCGAGTAGAAGACAGGGAGGAATATGTCCTGGTTGACATGGAAGGCAGACACCACCTTAGGGAGGAAGGCCGGGTGGGGTCGCAGCTGTACCTTGTCCTTGTGGAACACCGTATAAAGTAGTCCCGATGTGAGTGCCCTGAGCTCAGACACACGCCTCGCTGAGGTGATAGCTACGAGGAAGGCTGGTCTTCCAGGAAAGGTACAGGAGTGAGCAGGTGGCCATCGGCTCGAACAGGCCACCCAGGAGTCTGGATAGGAGCAGGTTAAGATCCCACGTAGGGACCGGTTGTCAAATTCATGGGAACAGGCACTCCAACCCCTTGAGAAATCTGCTGGAGAAGACCTAGCGCCCATTTTTGCCCGGATGGAAAGCCGAAATAGCTGCCAGGTGCACCCCGATGGAAGATATTGCCAAGCGCTGCTGCTTTAAGGACAAGAGGTAGTCCAAGATGATAGGTACTGATGCCTGTAGGGAGGGTCATATGATTCCGGGCGCACCAGCAGGAAAACTGCTTCCACCTGGTTAAGTATGTGGACCTGGTAAAGGGCTTCCTGCTACCCAAAAGGATCTGCTGGACCGAGTGAGAACAGCACAGCTCAGACTGATTTAGCCATGCAGCATCCACGCTGTTAGGTGGAGAGATTGCAGGTCAGTATGACAGAGTCGACCGTGATCCTGAGTGATCAGGTCTGGCCACAGCGGGAGTGGAATTGGGGTGTCCACCGACAGCTCTAGGAGAGTGGTATACCAGGGCTGTCTGGATCACGCCGGGGCAACCAGAATCAGACGGGCTCTGTCCCTGCGCAGCTTGATTAGGACCCTGTGGACTAGCGGGAATGGAGGAAAGGCGTAACACAGGTGATCCTTCCACTAAATTAGGAAGGCGTCCGACAGGGAACCTGGAAAGCACCCTTGGAGAGAGCAGAACACCTGGCATTTCTGATTCTTGTGAGAGGCAAATAGGTCTATCAAGGGACAGCCCCACTTCAGGAAGACAGAGTGGATGACATCCGGGCGAACCGACCACTCGTGAGCCTGGAATGATATGCTGAGGTGGTCTGCTAAGGTGTTCTGGACCCCTAAGAGAAACGATGCCACCAGATGGATGGGCTATGCAGAATTCCCAAGACGAGTGGCCTCCTGACAGAGGGGGGACGACCAGGCTCCTCCTTGTTTGTTGATGTAAAACATGGCCGTAGTGTTGTCTGTG
Organism: Mauremys reevesii; assembly: GCF_016161935.1. Lineage (NCBI taxonomy): Eukaryota > Metazoa > Chordata > Testudines > Geoemydidae > Mauremys > Mauremys reevesii. The sequence continues at coordinate 19,649,239 of NC_052640.1, read as the reverse complement.
AGGACTGCAACACAATGGCCTTGAATGAGCTCTCGGAATGCTTGACATGCCAGGCGCACTGCTCGGAGTTCCCGTATGTTGATGTGCAAGGATAACTTTCCTGCCAACCATAGTCCCTGTGTACGGAGGTTCCTGAGGTGGGCTTCCCATCCCAGGGATGACGCATCCATGACTAGGGACACTGAGGGCTGTGGGGCATGAAATGGCACACCTTCGCACACTGATTTGGGGTCCAGCCACCAGCCTTGAGAGGCTAATACCCCTGGCAGGATGGTAACCACTGTGCTCAAGCTGTCCCAACCTGGGCGGTATACTGTTGATAGCCAGGCGTGGAGTAGACATAGTCACAGCACGGCGTGCCTGGTCACAAACGTGCAAGAGGCCGTATGCCCCAGGAGGCACAGGCATGTTTTCACGGTCGAGGTTGGGAAGCTTTGCAGGTTGTGGACGATGTTCACCAGGGATTGGAAGAGTGTTTCCGGCAGAATTGCCTGGGCCAGGCCTGAGTCTAATACTGCTCCTATGAATTCTATCCTCTGGGTTGGTACCAGAGTGGATTTCGCGACATTGAGCCAGAGACCCAGCCAATTGAACATGTTCATGGTGAGCTGAACATGAGACAGCACCTGATCCCTGGAGCGACTTCGAATATGCCAGTCGTTGAGATATGGGAACACTTGGACCCGTTGTTGATGAAATGAGGCAGCCACCACAGCCATGCATTTGGTAAACACCCTGGAGGCTATGGATAGGCCAAAAGGAAGGACGGTGAATTGAAAGTGCTGTTGATTGACCAAAAAGCGAAGGAAGCATCTGTGCGCTGGGTAGATCGCAATGTGGAAGTACGTGTCCTTCATGTCAAGGGCGGTGTACCAGTCTCCAGGATCTAGGGAAGGAATAATGGTCCCTAATGAGACCATGCGGAACTTCAACTTTACCATAAATTTGTTGAGTCCGCATAGATCCAGGATGGGCCAAAGCCCGCCCTTGGCCTTGGGGATTAGGAAGTAGCAGGAATAAAAGCCCTTGCCCCTTGACTCTCCTGGAAACTCTCCTGGAAACTCCCAAAGCCAGGAGGTGTAGAAGGAGGTGCTCGTGAGAAGGGTCCCTGAAGAGGAACGGGGGGGAGGGGAGAAAACAAACTGGAGGGAGTATCCTCTTTCCACTGCGAGTAGGACCCAACGGTCTGATGTTATGTAGGACCACGTATGGAAGAAATGGGAGAGACGATTTTGGAAAGGCGGGGAGGGATCCTGAATGGAGACTGGTATTCTGTCCTCAGGTGAACCTTCAAAAGTTCTGCTTAGGCCCTGCCGATGGCTTGGGAGGACCCTGGCATTGGCTGGCTTGGTGTCCCGTTTGTTTCCTTTTACCACCTTGGCCACATCTTCTAAAGAAGTCCTGTCTCGGCCGAGGGGGAGGGTATGACCTCTGAGGCTGTGGTCTGAAGGGCCTTCCCTGCTTTACTGGGGTATGTATTCCCAGAGAGCGCATAAAAGTTCGAGTCCTTCAGACTCTGCAGCCTTGAGTCTGTATTCTCAGAGAATAGGCCCTGGCCATAAAAGGGCAGGTCTTGGAAGGTCTGCTGTAACTCTGGTGGTAAGCCAGAGATCTGCAGCCACAAGATGTGGCGCATGGCTATGCCTGAGGCCAGGGTCCATCGAGTCTGCCGCATCCAGAGAGGCTTGTAGGGAGGTTCTGGCCACCTTCTTGCCCTCCTCTACTATAGCCCCAAATTCCTCTCTGGATTCCTGTAGAACCAACTCCTTGAATTTCTTCATAGAGTGCCATAAATTATAGTCATATCGGCTCAAGAGTGCCTGCTGGTTGGCCACCCTGAGCTGCAAGCCTCCGGCCAAGTACACCGTGCGCCCAAACAAGTCTAGGCGTCTAGCGTCTTTTGATTTAGGCACCGGGGCCTGCTGACCGTGCCGCTCCTTCTCGTTGACTGAAGCCACGACAAGGGAGCACGGTTGGGGGTGCGTATAGAGGTACTCATAGTCCTTTGAAGGGACAAAGTACTTCCTTTCCACCTCCTTGGCTGTAGGTGGAATAGAGGCTGGCGACTGCCAGATTGTCTTGCCATTGGCCTGCATGGTTCATATGATGGGGAGGGCAACTCTGGACGGTGCCTCTGCAGACAGAATGTCCACCACAAGGTCTTCTAACTCCACCACCTCCTCTACCTGGAGGTTCATACTGCATGCCACTCTGCGGAGCAGTTCCTGGTGGGCGCAGAGGTCCATAGGAGGAGGACCCGAAACCATAGTCCCCGCCACTGTCTCATCGGGTGAGGACGAGGAAGATACCCATAGGACTAAGGGATCCTGCATGAGATCCTCTTGTGGAGGATCGTGTTGCTCAAGGTCCATCACGCTAGGAGTGTGGGCCTGCACTGGCGCTGGAGCAGTCGCCTCAGACCCTCCCGGGGGAGGCCGAGACACAGTGGCCTCAGAGACTCGGGGCTCCGAAGGGGCGGAACGGGAAGCCCTCAAAGGAGCCCTCTGGGCCTGATGGTAAGCCCAAGGGGTCCAAAAGGACCACTGTGGGGGTTCGTGGCCCAGGTCCTGGCCTTCTTCTAGCCACTGGCCTGTACCGCCCTCACCCTGGTCCTGGGCGTGGTAGCCACCTTGAGAGCGCGACAACGCAGAGGCAGAGCGAGATGGCCAAGGCGATGCTGTATGCGCCGGTGCCCCATACCCCATGCTGTACGGTGCCGTGGTGCTGGAGACCAGTGCCGTGAGGCAGAATGGTACCGAGACGTCGATTGGTGTCTGTGGTCGTATCAGTACCAGGAGCTTGATCTGGATCTTGAGGGCAACCTGGTGAGATCAGCATCGGGATCGGCTCCGGGTTGAGTGCCGCTCTGACCAGTACCAGGAGTGGTGCCGGGAGTCCGATCAGTACCGGCTGTAGCACAATTCGGATCTCTGCAAGCTGGAATGGTGTCGCAAGTACGACCGGCGCCGAGAATGAGAACGGTGCCAGGTCTGTGAGCAACGCCGTGATGAGTGCCAGGAAGAAGATCGGGACCGGGACCGGTGTCGTCGTCCTTCACTCGGCAACGGTGATTGCATGAGGGACGGCTTTCCCCTCAACAGCACTGTCTGTGACAGAGGTGCTGCCAGCTGCCAAGGAGTCGGCTCTGTGAGCGCAATCAAGTACCGTGCTGTTGAAAAGGTCTCTGGAGTGGAGGGTAGTCTCAGCTCAACCGTGGTGTGCCCCAGGGAGCTTACGTGCACCAGAGTCGACGGAGCAGGAGCCGATGTTTGTCCTATGCGCTCCGGCAATGGACGTGGCTCCAACTGCGATGCAGGAAGCTGTCGCACCAACAAACCAGAAGTGGCCAGCGCCTGCTTGGGCTGCTTCTTCTTCTGGCTTGGAGATAGAGACCTGCGCCGTGGTGGAGGTGCCGGGGAAATCTGGCACTACGTGTCTTTGGTAGAGTCCAAATGCGGTGCCGGACCAGTCGGTGCCGCAGGGGCACTCTGCACCGAGGACGACGGTGCCAAGTCTCGGTGCACAGAGGAAGGGACCGTGCTAAGTGCCGTCTCCATAATGAGCTGCTTCAGTCTAAAGTCCCGCTCCTTCCTTGTCCTCGGCTTGAAGGCTTTGCAAATGTGGTCTAGACACCTTAGGCAAGAGTTGTGGGGGGTCTCCCGTTGGCATTGGCCTCTGGCAAGCCGAGCAGGGTTTGAATCCAGGAGACCCAGGCATAGGTACCAAGATAGGAGAGAGGGGAGAAGACCCTGCTCCCCCCCACTAATTAAACTAACTCTAACTATACTAAGTAATTCACAACTATTAACAACTAATCAGAACCTATTAACAGGTACTAAAGCAAATGCTAGGGGGAGTGGAGATCAGCTAAGCTGCGCTCCACAGTTCCAACTGTGGCAAGAAGGAACTGAGGGGGCGCTGGGTCAGCTGGGGCATATATCAGGGGCGCCATAAAGGCGCCACTCCAGGGGGTGCCTCAGCCGATCCACTGCGTGTTGCTAGGGTAAAAATCTTCTGATGATCGTGCACACGGCGCGTGCACACCTAATTGGAATCAATATGAGCAAGCACTTGAAGAACTTCTTGCTTTCCAGACACATGCTGTATGAGCCTGATCTGATCCAAAGCCCAGTGAAGTCCATGCAAAGACTCCCATTGACTTTAATGGACTTTGGATCAGGCCTTGTATCTTTATCTCTATTCTCGCTCTCATTTATATTTTACAGAAACACACACAAATGTAAGACTGGTAGAGAAAGGACATGGAGCACCTAAAGCAGTACAAGTGCCTGCCTATATACAACTCATTCACACTAATGTGCGTACACTCATTACACACACACTCTCACTCTCTCTCTCTTTTAAAACAGTGAATGAATTACTGCATACTGAAATGAAGGTTTGGATAAACTAAACTTTTAAATATTCAGGTTAGTGAAGGAAATGCTGGTTTTAATCCAGGAGTTATTTATTAGTAGGGAAGAAAAAGGAACAAATACATCTTGTTAGGTACTAGACATTTAGCTACTGGTTTCGAAATTGGGTCACATTTTTATGGTTTAGTTATTTTTGAAATGTTGACAGGCATGGAAGCAGCCCACCCTACAGAAATAAGTTCAGACCAGGAACAGCAGTTCCTCAAGGAGGATGCTGTAATCCATCAACATTCCCCTGCAGAAGTGCTCTGCAGAATATGCACTTTATTCATGAATGTTGGTAGCCACAGATCCAGAGGGACAGATAGCTAAGCTGGTCACCAGAGTGGTGATGTAACTGCCTGCCAAAAGACAGTGTCAGGTTTCCTAAATAGAAGATTTCTATTAATTTGTATTGCAATGACACCACCACACTACACTGCCCCACTACTTTTCTTTCCAAACCAATCAGCTGTTATTTTATGATCCACTGAAACGTGCTGCTAGCCAGTTATTGTAAATAATAAAGAAAAAATTAAAAGATAAAGTCTATTAGAGCACCATGCAAATCACCTTGTGTTGATAAGCAATATATTCAGACAGTCGCCACCTGCCTCATTCCAAATGGGATAAACTCTGGTGGGATTTTTTGGATGGAACATCACAAAAAGTTAACTGAATTGCTCAGATTCTCATCTAGTCAAGGAAGCACTGAAATGGTACAAACTCCGGTATCATTTAAACCCAAGTCTTTCCGCATAAGCTCAACAAGCACATGATTGGCTCTAGAGATATGCCACATTACTGAAGGACCATTTAATAGCCACATACTACATCCCAACCTCATTCTCATTTAGTTTGGTTGGCAGGTGACGACCTTGAATGTTTTATTTAGAGCTCTGACCACTGTGAATTTATGGAGTTAATGAGCAGCAATATTGCCCGTGTTACCACAGACCCATCACCCTCCTTGAAATGAGCAGATTGATCTTCCCAGGTCAAGCCCCCTATGATTAGAGCACCTCTCTGTGCTGGCAGTATTGAGAACAGGGACTGTACCGTCCGGCGTTGCCTGCTGACAGGGTTTTTTACATTTGACGTAATCGTGGTCAACTGGAGTGGCTGTGTAAGGTGGGGATGTCAGACCTGGACCAGAGGAAGAGGGGAGGGAAGTCCCAGGGCCTGGTACTGTTCCAGCAGAAGAGTGAGAGTCTTCATCAATCATGCAAGTCTTTTCTCTGAGTAGATGGGAAGAAGATAACAATGAAAAGGAAGAGTATTAGCATAGTCAGTGTCTATATAAATTAAATGGAAACAGACTACTCCTCTTGCATCATTATCTTCTGTATATAATCAAATCTATTGGCAACATCAACAAGATGGATTTTCACCATAAGACACAGGAAAGAAATGAAAAAGGGCAAACTGGATCCCCATCAATGGTTTGTGTCAAGACATCTTTATTTTATAGCCACTAACAAACCAAAGCTAGAGGGCTCATGTCAATAAATTAAGCTGGACTTTTAAGTAAAGCATCTGCTAATTAATCAAAAATAATGGTTTCACCAGTGGATCCAAAGATGAGGTTGTCCCCTTCTCTTGTTAACCTTTCTCCCTACATTGTGCCTATATATTGCAGAGATCTCAGAAAAATCAATAACGTAAGTTCTATGATGTGAAACACTAGATGCCATAAGAGTGAGTTGAAGTCTTAATATTTTGTGGCTTCTGTTGGTTTATGGCACATTCATTCTTACCGTAATAGTTTGTGGCACACCTGTTTTGAATCTATGTAGGTGTCTGCACAAATAATAATCTTTACACTAAAAGCCTACTTGGTGTGGAAAAAGCATGTTTTGAGAGTATTTTCTGGAAGTTAGCACTCACTTTTCTGTAACTTTTGGAGTGTTCTTCTCTTCACCCCTGGCAAATGGTCCCTCAGAAGCCTCCTTCATGAAAGTAACTAATATCTCTGCATCCACCCCAGAGTCTGGCTTTCCCAGAAGTTTCAGAATAGACGCATGAAGCCGGAAGTAAACCTAGGAAAACAAAACACAATCCATTAAATCAGTAGAGAGCTCAGAATTCTGAAACTAGTTCCCAGAAGTAGGCCCTGCTCTGCAAAAATTTCTGAGATTTGCAGAGCAAGTTATTTGCTGTCACATGTACCTCATCAGGACATTTCCTGTCTATCCAAGTCAAGTAAATGGCACAAGTTCTCAAAACAAAAAGGTGCTCCCTCCAGGCAATGGAATGAAGCAATGAGGACAGACACTGGAGGAGGTCACTGGATACATACTACAGCCAATGTACTTAACAAGCTGCACCATGGATGCAGAGGGTCTGTAACTATGACATCAGCCCATGGGCTCATGCCTTGTCTTTGAGCGAGGGGATGGATTTCACCCCAACCACCTACACTTCAACCTCAAATTTGGACTTATGAATTTTATGTGGGTAAAGCTAATTTGACTCTTATTAAATAAGTGATAAACAGTAGCATTATCTGATATCAGTATCATACCTATAAACTGGCTTTATAATGCAAGCATTTAGGAATTCCATTTGATTCCTGGTTTTTGTCTTGAATATATTTCCATTTGTAACGTACAATGCACATCTATTGCCACTATGCTAATAATAATGATTATTGTTATTTCAACTAACTGGAGAAAACAAAATATAAACCTTCTACGTTTTAAAAAACAGAAAATGGTGTCTACTGGTTAAACTATCATGTGTGTCAACATTTTCAGCACACTTAAAACATGGTAAAAGCTGTTAAATTCTGATTCAGTTTAACTAGTAGACCTGGCACCAAGCTTTTGTGCGTGTTTTCCCATTTTACCTCTAATGCCTCCATGGCCAGTTCTGGTGGGTTATGGTAGTGAATCTTCTTTGGATACCTGGCAGCTTCCTCATGGAGGTAGTGACCTGCCTGTTTGTAATGAAACAGATACATAACAGGAGACTGCTTTTGCTTCTCTGCAATCTTTCCCAGCATATAGTGAATAAGCCACTCCTCTTCATCTCCATCTCCCTCACAGCGAGATGCCGAAGTAAAGCAGAGTTTGGCTGTCTCCAACATGCTGTCTCGACGCTCTTCCATCTGCAATGGGACAAGATGCTGAAAACACGAGTTCACCCTTAGCTGGGATGAACAATGTTGAAATTTATTCTACTGCATATGAAAGTTCACAAAAGCAATAGGTTATTTAAAAATCCTTTGGATTTAATGGCAGAGCATACAAAATGTATCCAACTACCCAAATGGCTTCTGAAAACTCAAAATGTGATGCATATGAATCTGTGTTTCATTCAATTAAATGTCTTCTTACATTAATGACTGAAATAAAGCAGTAAGAAAAAAAATGTATAAACGTAAAACACTTGTGGAGAAATTAACAGACAGTGATTCTGTTTCTTTTCCATCATTGTAAGCAATTCTCTCAACACATTTTATTTTAAAAAAAGAATTAGGGATATTTACCTAACTCTGCAACTAACAGTCTGCTAGAACACAGGCCATCAAAATTCACAAGAAAATACCAACTATCATAAAATGTAAGAATCTGCAAGGCAGCAGTATTGATTTTTACTAAACAAAACAAAACAGCATAAATTAAGGTTAGCCTTCCCCAGGCTGAACTAAAAAATATTTAAAAATACGACAGCATCTTAAATACTGTCTGGGAAAGTACTGTTTTATATTACCGAGTTTCAATATAATGTTAAATATTAATTACAAACTTCTTGAACAGAAAATATTCTTGAAACCCATCTACCCCCTTTTACATAATTCATTTAAGGAGAATCTCCTTGATTATGGTTTGGAATACAACACTGGTTTTGTGTTTGTTTTTAAACAGATATATCCCTGAAACAGAGAATCACGCTGTTCTAACTCACCTTTTGTTACACCAAAAGCTTAGCCTTTTCAAAGGTTTATACCTTTATAACACATTCATTTTAGAAAGAAGAGTGAAGCCATTTTAAATAAATATTCTGGTTTGGTGCATGGAAACTTAAATTGAATGGTCTGTAGCCACATTATAACTCTGTTACAAATCGTAACTATTGTCCACTCAATTCCTTAATAAGTATAGGTTTACAAGACAGTAATGAGTATGTCTTTATTGTGAATGACTTGGGACTGTAATAACTTGAGGCTTCAAGGTAATTAATTAGGGAGTTCTTAGGCATAATTACCAAGTAATCTTTAGAGATGTAATAAACACACTGTTACATGGCAGTCCACAATAAACCTTGTATGGTTACCATGTAACTAAGAGCAGTAACATAGTCAAGAGCCTTCGTTTCTTACGTGTGTAAAGTTCTGCACACTTCTATGGTGGTACTACATATATAAATACAGAATTGGAAGGTGGTCAATATTCATACTTAGGAACACTCAAAACTAAGAAGGGTGAAAATGTAATTTAATCTCCTCCCATTAACATTTGGGATGCTAACACCCAAAAAAGGGAGAGTAGAGGTGCTAGTAAAATTACTCTAATATCAGCATCATGATGTCCCATAGTTCTTATCTCTCAATAACTACAACAAAATTTGTATGTGGACAAATAAAAATATGAATCTTTCTAACTACCAAATTGCAAATAAATGAATAACTAATTCTGGCACTGTTCTATCAGAGAATTAATGTCAATCAGGCACAATTTTGCTGGGAAAAAGCCCTGGATTTCTTTCCCTTTCCACAGTGATCACTTTCCCAAATTATCATTAGAAGAAGCAAGAAATCTAAAAACAGGATCCGAAAGACCGATTTGGTGTAATTACCTGGGTTAGGTGTCTGACTTTTCACCATTAGTTTTAATATTTCCTGAATAAACAGGAATTGAGAAGTTGAGATCCTGAATATGCTGAGATACTTTTCATAGCATCCACTAAAAAGCAGCAAGAACCTGGATGAGTAAATTTGACCATATGTTTATTTTGTTTTCCTGGGAGGCACAGAGATTCACTGTAGTTATCCTTCATGAATTCAAATCAACTCAGTGCATTTCACACAAACATGTTTGTTTAGAGATGCTATTTCAGTAGATCATCTGCTGCTATGGAATATGGCTGCTGACAGCCACCACTTTGTTTATAATCCAAATGATCAACAGCTCATATAACGTTTGTTTTGCTTCATGGGAACACCCTTGTTGACTTCTGATTGTTTTATTGCAAGACAAAACAATAAATTCAAACCGTTGGGGCAAGTTTGCGCTAGAAAATGCTTTCTATATATAAAGGCAAATTGCAAAGCAAAAATTTAAGCCCGGATTTATCTGCTAAGCTCCTCACTAACCAAGTTGTGGGAGGCATCCAACGTACAAACATTATAATTAACCTTTTAGATATTCTTTCCCCACCTTAGTGGAACCCTATTACCTCCTCTTGATTCACTGAAGACATGCCAAAATGCATCATTCTGTGACATCACAAATACCATGGACTGCATTGAGACATCTGGGATAGCTTCCATGAACCAAGATCTACCAAGAGGGCTGGACATTGCTCTGTGTTGAACATCCCTCAGAGCTTCCTTAATAGGGGCATTCAACACAGAAATTCAACTCAAGTTTTTATTTATTTTTTTGCAGTTCACCTAACTCAGGATGAGAGTCTCAAAAAACAAGAATGACTAAGCCTCTTGAGATGCGTGTTCTCTGAACATGGGGTCCTCCCAAGACTCATGTTTTCCAAATAGAATTTTCAGCTCCTTTTGTGCCTAGCTCAAGAAGTGTTGTAGAAAATGATTCACTACCTTGAGTTAACTGAGAATTTTATTTTCACACATCTAGCACTGTGTGATCACAAAAAGGTATTTTTAAAATTTTGACAATATAAAAGATTAGAAAATAACCAATTAACTTTCAGTGCAGCTAAGTCAAAATCTTTTATCAGGCAGTCCTAACTCTTTCCTGCTTTCAGGACGCAAACACCTTCCACTTCCCAGCATTACTTTAATGGATCTCTTCAAAAACTCAAGTAATGGCCATTTTGTCTTTATCTGCAGGGATACTGGCTGAAACAATGGTCTTTAAGACAGTGCCTCATTTCTTAAGTTGATTAATTCATACCTCATTCCACATGTAAAACCACTAAGATTTAGAAAAAGATATGCCTCTGAACAAACTACATGGAAAAGCATGTAGGAGAGATTCAAAACAAACTCTGATTAGCTTGGGTTGTATGCCTCTTATTGTAGGCTTCCAAACATGAGAGTCTGAACACACTAAGTGATTCTATGATTTTCAAATCTTCCCAGTGACATACGGTGCTCAAGAGACAAGTATTCTTTATACTGAACCACTTCAAGGTGCTCATCTTATTAACTGAGAAGCCATCTAACTTTCAGTTAGAAAGCCATATATCCCTACATGATTCCTGATGCTTAAAGTTATCTAAAAGAAAGTATCTCTCTGTTTCCAGAGATTGTGATTTATCTCCACTTCTACCTTGATATAACGCTGTCCTCAGGAGCCAAAAAATCTTAGCGTGTTATAGGTGAAACCGTTATACTGAACTTGCTTTGATCCACCAGAGTGCGCAGGCCCCACCCCCCCGAGCACTGCTTTACCGCGTTATATCCAAATTTGTGTTATATCGGGTCACGTTATATCGAGGTAGAGGTGTACTTTTCTGCAACTGGATATTTTAAGACCTTGTTTTCCATTCAGCTCATATAAGAAAGTTCATTTTAATTCCCCACAGTGGTTCACACCAGTATTGTTTCTTTGAGTTTCCTTTTCCACATTTTCTCTGGCACATTCTTTAGTTACCTTTGCTGAAAAAGTAATTATGGTTTAACTTCAGGCTGAGGAACAGGGATAACTTTCTAGGATTCAGAGCACATTTTCACAGAACCTTTGTAGGAGGGAAGAGAGCCTTCGAGAAGGCAGGAGGAGAAAGCAGTTCTCATTGCACCTTCTCTTCCATTCATATACTGGGGAACTTCAGATTTTCATGAGTATTTAACAGCTCACAGACCAGAGACAATTCATCATATTTTTAGAAAGAAAAGAAAAAAAAATCCATTCCTTCACTGTAATCTGATACTTGAGAGTAAGGATGGAAGAGAAACATAACAATCAGAAAGAGGGAAATACAACATTGTCTATATTTAGTGACCCAAGTTTATAAAGATTAAAATTGCTTTTCCCACTTGGATCAGCAGAAAATTTCACAATCAAGATAATTTATGCATGGCTGTTGGTCAGGGGTCAATTATCATGTAAATTACTTCCTTGAAAATGCTATTGAGATGTTTGTCATTTAACAATTTTGATCGTGAGCTTAAGTAAATAACTCAAATGTAACAAAAAGAGAACCTTCATTATGACAAGAGAAATGATGCTGTGTGGACACAAATGTGAGCTGCCCAATTTTCTGCTCTTTTGACTATTTAAAAAAAAAATCATCTTATTCTGAAGTAATTTGTATGAAGTTTACTAACAGGGAAAGTAAATGTACTGTAGATACTTGCAGTTCATTACAAATTCGTAAGTATTTGGTTTTTTTTCCTGCTGGTTCTGCCATTTTTGAGCGATCTTTGGAGGAAGAGTCTAAGTAGGCCCAAACCTCAGACAGACTAATTCTGAGAAGAAACTAACAAAATTTCAAAAAGTGCTCACGCTGGCAATTTACATGTTTATTTTCACTGGGCTGGGTGGATGCTGTGACTAGCAATGCTGCTAAGTCATCATTCAGTGTAGCAATTCCACACCAATAGTACTGAATGCTTTAATCAGAAAGATTATAAGGTTTAAATGAGCATTTCAAAGTTCACACAGCTCTAACTTAGACCCCCACCTGCTGCACAACTTCAGGGGGAAGTTCTAACTTCCACTGCTTAAGCTGTCGGGATGCAAAAGAGTGTAGGGCATAGGAAATGGTGCCATATTCTATCCAGAGAGAGAGATTGGAGCTGTCAATCTCCAGGGCTCGTTTAAAGCAGTTGAGGACAGGAGTAGAGTGCTTCCAAATGGGGCCATCACTCTTCAGCTCATTGGAGTTCAACTTGTCCTGAATTCGACTTGCTCTAGCCAGCGCCATGCCAGCCCAAGAATCAAACCTATGCAAGAAAGAACAAACACAGCAAATAAACTACTCGCCGCAAAGCATTTTGAATCATGAGTGTGATGATTCCTTTTACTATTTCTCCAGATGTTTCCTTCTTACATCACAGGCGTCTCCAAAACATTATTCCTGCTGCACATCCTCCCATGGAGGTGGCATTGAGAGACACCGTACACATCTAATCCTTACTGCTCTCAAAACTAATTGAAAATACTTCCCTATCCCCATTTTGTGTTTCAACAGAATGAGGAACCTGGTATAGAATTGTATGAAACACAAAAATGGGTAAAATGGATAAAATGTGTATATTGATTTTGAAAACTTCCATTTTCTAGCTAACCCAATATTGTCCTAAACATCCATCATCATAGAAAACGGAAACCAAATAATAGAACAACTGGTGTCTTTTCATTTGAATTCGGTATGTCCAAGTTTGAACAGTTCCATTCTTCTCTCAGAAACCATGCTGTCCTATCAAAACAATGTGGTGCCCTTTCATCCTAGCCTCTAAACATTATCAACTCTTGTCCAACAGAAAGCCCCACATTCACAACAACATTCTGGATGGCAGGACTGGATGGCTCTCGGGTCTTTACTATCATTATGCTTTTTTGATGGAAACATGACTTAGTAGGAAACAAAAAATCTCCCTTCAGGAAAATCTTGATGTACAGATGTTGATTGGCTTATGCAAGCGTTCCATTGTGGAACGCCTTGCGTAACTTGAATTTTGCGTAAGTCAGAAACGTATCTCTGACTATTATGAAAAAAAACCCAAACTCCTATTTCTAGCTTAGGGAACTTTTTCCCTAAGTGTGAATTTGCATAAGTCGGGTCTTGCGTAATCCAGGGAGCGTCTGTATGTGTAGCGGGGCGGTACTCTGCTCCAGCTCAGAAAGGGTTAAAACCCAGCCCTTGGAGGGGGCTGGAAGCCAATCAGAGAAGGCTGGGAGGCAACCAATCAGGGCTTGCCAAGCCAGTATAAAAGAGGGCAGACCAGAAGGGGTAGTCAGTCTCTCTCCAGCCTTGGGGACAGAGATGGACCTGGCTCCCAGATAGAGAAAAGGGTACCTTGGACAGCACAGTGCTGGGGAAGGGCAGGAGGAGCTAGGGAAGCTCCAGCCTGGCAGAGGCAGTGGTGAGCTGGAGCCGGTTTGCACTGGTTTGCGGGAACCAGTTGTTAAATTTAGAAGCCCGTGCAGGACAACCAGTAGTTAAAGGGCTTCTAAATTTAACAACCGGTAAGTTGAAGTGACCCAGGAGTAGCTGGGGGGGAACAGGAGGAGTGGCTGCTCCCCCTGAGCACATTATCCAAAAGTGGGGCCTTAGGCGCCGACCCCGTGGATGCTCCAGCTCCCGCTCCCTGCCCCATCCCCAGCTCACCTCCGCTCCGCCTCCTCCCCTGAGCACTCCCCTCGCTTCTCCCCCTCCCCCCTGCTTCCCGCACGGGAAGCCTGGGAGGGTGGAGAAGCAGGGCAGTGGCTTCGCGTTCAGGCCCAGGGAGGCGGAGACGAAGCGGAGGTGAGCTGAGGCAGGGGGCCGCCCGTGCCACAGCAGGTAACTGGCGGGGGGGGAGCACGTAGGGGAACCGCTCCCCGCCCCAGCTCACCTCCGCTCTGCCTCCGCCTCCCTGGGCCTGAGCGCGAAGCCACCACTTGTTTCTCAGCCCTCCCAGGCTTCCTGTGCGAACAGCTGGTTTGCGGGAAGCAGAGGGGGTGGGGGCGCTGCGAGCTCAGCCTGACCCGGTGCTCCAGGCGCTGCGCGGCGGTGGCGTGGCCCAGCTCCAGCCGAGCAGCACAGCTGTAGCACTACCAGCCACCTCCAGGCAGCGTGGTAAGGGGGCAGGGGTTGGATAGAGGGCAGGGGAGTTTGGGGGGGTGGCTGGGGTCAGGGCGGAGAACACAGGGGTTGAATGGGGGCAAGGGTCTCGGGGGAGAAGTCGGGGCGGGGGGGTTTGGATGGGGTGGTGGGAGGAAGTCAGGGGCAGAAATTCCAGGGGTGGTCAGGGGACAGGGAGATGGGGTGGTTGGATGGAGCAGGGGTGAGAGGGCAATCAGGAAGGAGATGGGGGGGTGGATGGGGCAGCAGGGGGCAGTCGGGGGCAGAGAAGGGGGGTGGATGGGGCGGGGTCCCGGGGGAGGCAAGGAACACGGGGGGTTGGATGGGGCAGGAGTCCTGGGGGGAAGGGGCAGGCCACAACCCCCTTGTGGGGTGAGGATGGAACCAGTTGTTAAGATTTTGGCAGCTCCTCACTGGGCAGAGGCCTTGCTTTCAGGGCCAGAGGAGGTACTAGGGCTGTGGGGAAGCAGCCAGAGAAGGAAGATGCAGCAGGTCCAACCCCCTTGCCAATGATGAGTGGCCATTTCAGACAAGTTTGCCCCTGAGGGAAGGGGCTAGATGAAGACTGGCAGTGGGTCACTGAGGCGAGGTGGGCTTTAGGGATTGGGGTTCCCTAGGGAGGGGAGGACCCCTGAGTCTGGGGGCACTGCTGCGGGGCAGTACCCCTGAGAAGGGACACCGTGGGCCGGGAGGGACGCAGGGCCTGAAGTACAGTGGTAGAGATTGAAAGGAAGTAGGTACTGGTAGGGAGACTCAGCCAGCAAGACATGCTCCGGAGCTGAAGAGCCAATTCCTGAGTTAACCAGCAGGAGGCGCCGCAGCGGTGAGTGCATACCGTGCTACAGTATGGTAAAAGCTACCTTGCGATGAAATACCTCAAGATTCAGCACTATGCTTGTAAGTAAGGTTAAGATTTTGTCACAGTTATTTTAGTAAAAGTCACGGACAGGTCACAGACAAACAAAAATTCATGAAAACCTGTAACCTGTCCGTGACTTTTACTAAAAATCACCAGCAGGAGGGGATAGATAGCCCCTGCTGCTGTGGGGGGCAAAGCTCCAGCCCTGACTGCCGGGAGTGGGACTGACAGGCCTGGGTGCTGCGGGGAGGACAGCTCCAGCCCCAGCCTGCAGCTGCTGCAGAGAGGACTGAAGCTGAAGAAGTCATAGAGGTCCATCAAACTCAGGGAATCCGTGACCTCCGTGACTAAATTGTATCCTTACTTATAAGTGACAGTAAATTCAAGGGGATTATCTACATTCGATGAACCTAAATTGCTAAACCATTTTAGCAATGGTATGGAGCTTCCACTTTTTACTGTGATTCTAGCACCAGATGGTTAATCATATTTATAATACTTTTAAGTTTCTGCTTACCAACATTGACTTAAAACTTCACTCCATGCCAGATTACAAGGTGATCTGAAGATTCACATTCCATGGGGTTTTAAAAATTTGATATTTTGAAAAGATAACGTGAAAATACTATGTTGCTATATAAGGTATTCCTTGCTGGATAATTAATTGTAACAAATTAATGGCAGCCTGTGGAGCAGAATTTTAAAGTGACACTCTCAAATGCTGACAGGACTTTACCCCTCCCCCTCCAAAAAAAATCATCATTTTGTATTAAAATGTTCTTGCAGTTTTATCATAAGCCACCGAATCAAGATTTCAACACTTGAAAAATCCTAGTTCCTAGACTGGAAGACTCAACCATGACCAGCCTATGATGCTGGGTTTGTTTTGATTGCAGCTTTACACATATAACTTTGTATAAGGCTTTGTTATATGACTGAATTTAACAATATTTTTGCTCTTCAGAATAGGTTTTTGTCAACTTCAATCCCTTTGCCATCTCATTAGAAGGAAGCTGGTAGGAAAAGCCAAATTTGCTTGTCCTAGGTTTATTGATTGGCATTTTAAGATTATTGCAGCTCACTTTTTGCAGGAATTTTAAAATAGAAAATACAATTTTTTAAAATGAGGGACTGTGAAGCTTATTCACTTTAGAAAGTATCCCTTTGAGATGGTGAAGACTGAAAAGGCAGACGAGAAATATTTCTGAGTTTAACTAGTGGCAGGGGCGGCTCTAGACATTTCGCTGCCCCATCCATGGCGTCATGCCGCGGGGGGCGCTCTGCCGGTCCCGCGGCTCCGGTGGGCCTCCCGCAGGCGTGCCTGCAGAGGGTCCGCTGGTCCCGCGGCTTCGGTGGAGCCGCGGGACCAGCGGACCCTCCGCAGCCATGCCGCCGAAGGCACCCTGCCTGCCGCCCTCCCGGCGACCGTCAGAACGCCCCCCGAGGCATGCCGCCCCAAGCATGCGCTTGGCGTGCTGGGGCCTGGAGCCGCCCCTGACTAGTGGTCATCAGAACAATACAGCTCTGTCCATTTTGACCTATTTTAGAATACCTCTCTGCCAGCAAATCTAAATAAACTTAAAAAACCCAGCCCAAGCAGCTAATCCATTGAGAGATGGTATGTGTTTGTCTTATGCAGTTAATCACTGACATCGCTTCCATTTCTCACTGCCTGTAAACCTACCCCAGGGAAAACAATGAGCAAAAGAGAAAAGAAAGTCAAGTCAGTTATCATACCTCTTGCTCTTCCTGATTATAATTCAATTTCCCCCACTCTCTGAATTCTGGTCATTTCAGAAACCAAAAGGAAAATATCAAATAACTGATAATTAATAACAGGGTTTTTTCCCCAAAATGCTCCTTAAGATACAACTTACTTCTAATAATAAACACCAGAAAATGTTATTACTTTCCAAATAGAACAAAACCTCTGATTTGTCCCTCATTTCAGCACTGATGAATTGAAGGGAATGAACAACACTGACCTGTTTGGACAAATACAGATGTCATGCATGTAGAATTTAATGGCCTTAGATTGCTCTTTATTTTTGAAGTGGTAGTCTGCCAGGAGGTAGTACAGCTCAGTTACCACTGGAGGAGAGTAGTCTGCACCCTCAGGGAGAGATGGTACCTGAAAACAGAAAACCTTAGATGACTCAGGAGCATATTTTAAAATAGCTCTGTATATACTACACCTCTACCTCGATATAACGCTGTCCTCGGGAGCCAAAAAAAATCTTACCATGTCATAGGTGAAACCTTTAACTTGCTTTGATCCGGAGTGCGCAGCCCCGCCCCCCAAGCACTGCTTTACCGCGTTATATCCGAATTTGTGTTATATCGGGTTGCGTTATATCGAGGTAGAGGTGTACTTCCACACATCCCTAAATCTACCATATTAATCTCCATTGCACCAGTTCCTTGTAAAACTACAAGCTTTGGAAAGGCCATTCTAACCCAATTAAAATGTGATTTTTGTGAGCATCAAATGTCAAATCAGACACTACCCAACAATCCCTTACTGTGAAAATGAAACAATATACCATTTCCTTCCCTTGAAGTTTTTTAAACAATTAACTGTACCTTGCTGAAGGTTCCTTCAATATAGCCAGAGACATCATCTAGGCTTAACATAGGCTTATCTGTTCGAGGAACAATCGTAGCAATCTTCTTCAGAAGGTTGGCCAGATCAGCAGACACAGTGCTCGTTTTGTAGCTATCAAACTCAGGGAGGGTTTTGGGCTTAAAATATTCAAACATGAATAACGCATCTTCCCACATCAGATCCACCTTCAGGGAAGGGGGTGGGGGAAAGAGAGAAAGAAATTATCTCAAAAAGTCAAGAGCTAGGGAAATTTTTTAATAGAATAGAATAAAACAAAACATTACATCAGCTAAAAACCAGTGCAACCTTTCCAGAATGGAAGATCCAAAGGCATTATTAAGATACAATGTTCAGCACAGTGATTGCAGGCTAAGGCTCTCGACTGTAACTTAACAAATGTTTTTAATAAGGATAGCTTTACTTACTTGGAAGAGTTGGAAAGTCTGCTTAGACCTCCCTGGGAAACAGGAGATTTGGAGACTGACATGGAGGGTGTGAGAAGAGATAGAAAGAAAGAACTACATTTGCTATAGATTTTGAAACTCAAATCCAGGTAACAGAGAAGGAAAATTCTAGGAGTGTCCCCAGCAATTACAGAGTTGGATGCATTTTCAAATCAAAGAGTATAATAGCCAGTCACACACTTGTCTCATCACCTTTTTCCTTCATTTTTTTTTTAATGTTCAGGTGTTTGTAGTTTTCCTATCTTAAGCTAATTGAGTCATGCTTCCCCTATTGCTCCTGCAACACTGGAATCTGCTTTTCTGAAGACAGGGTGAAATCATAGCCCCGATGATTACTTACTTCAGTGGGGCCAGGATTTCACCCAGAGTTTCCCACCTTTTTTAGACAAGAAGTGCCATTTCCAGCAGGAGGGATTCTATTCTCCCACATTCTTTTTTTTTCTTTGCCTTTCCCATTCATCTCCTCCTCCTTTTTATTAGTCGTACAAAACAATCTATCTGAGATGCTTCGTTTGGGATTCTAGCATATTATACATATGAGACGAGGTAAGGTTGAGAAGAATTCACAGACTATGAGCAAGAAAATACAGCTATCACTCAGCAGACTGCACTGCAAAATTCTTAACAGGCTCGTTATATTATGGTGTCAGAGGCACTAACCAATTAAGTGTTTCTTGGGTAAAATCCAGACACAGGAGGCAGTTTCATGACCATCTGTTTTTTTGGTAAATGCAAAGTTATCCAGAGTCTAACAATGAGTGAAATGTCTTCTGGAGATTCCTCATACCTCTGCTTCTCCCAAACTGAATTTTGTAAGTTTTAATAATCAGTACTAACCAATATTTTCCATCAGAGCTTTGGCAAGATAAAAAATTTAATATTTTACCAGCATCACTTTAAACTGCATTTTCCATATTCATTAACTGTAAGATCAGGTGTTTGGTGTTTTAGGTTTTTGGGGGGGGTTTGTATCATGGGTAAAAGCTACAATTGCCTTTATATCCAACATCTAGTCCTCTTGTTCCATACTTATTTTAGGGATCCAGGGAGTTTTTTCATTATTTCTACCATACATAAAGGAAATGAATCTCAGGTCTGGAAAAAAGGTCCTAGTACTTATGACTCCTTCCCATTAATTCAGCTCAATATATTGACACTGGAGAAAACCATGTTCTTCAGCTTTCTAAGGTGTTACACTAAAGGTAACTTGTGCTTATCTTACCTGCTGCACAGAATGCTCTTCCAGGTACCTTGCTTTGCTCTTTTTGCTCGGGAAGCTGTACAAACAGTAAAAACACTGCTCCAGGGCTGTCTCCAGTTCCTCTTTGTAGGGATGAGTATCTTCCGAGGTAGACACTGCAAGTTCTTTTTGCAGTACCCACACCTAGAACATCACAAGCATCATAAGACAAACAAGGTCTGATAACTGAATTTCACATTAAATTAAATGCTTCCTATTTTTATTTTCCTAAATGTGGCACTCAGATACTACGGCAAGGAATGCAGTATAAGAGCCTATATATAACAGAACATGCACAAAACAAGTTTACTGTTTCTTTATTACTCACATCCAAATATTCTCCACATCTCTGCATGCTCATCACTTTTGTAATATGTCCATTTCCATTACACTGTAACCTAATACCATTCTTTTACCTTCTGTATTTGTGATACTTATGTTCTCTTCCAGTTTCATTTACTGAAGACAGTATCTCAACTTGACGTTCCCAACTTCTAAAGTCATTGAAAAGCTCTCTCATTACCCTCTGCATATTTAGGTGGTTTACTCTAATTAACGCATTACATTTTACCAGCCCTGATATTCAGGAAGAATATCACCAACAAAGACACAGAAAAATGAGAAAGAAGGGGCCCCAGTTCAGAGGATGCGGAGGAATACCTGGGATAATTAATGAAATTCAGGCAAAAAAAAGGAAGGGAGTTGTCTTGCACAGTAACTCCTCCTTTTCAACTATACTATTTTAACTACATATGTAGGATACCATGAGCTATTTATACACTAGGGGTCAAAGAAGGCAGCTAGATTATTGCTGAGAAGACTGAACCTCAGAGGAGTCTGTAATGTCTACTGGAAGTTTGACAGATCTCACAATCAGTTAACAGAACTTTCCAAATCTCAACCCAACAGGCATCAACAGCTCTAGATGAGTGAGCTCCACCACAGATGGGAAGGAGCCATGTTATATGAAATAATTCTCTAATAGAGAAAATTATCCATCTTGCCAGTGAGCGTTTAGAGATGGGAAAACCTAACCTTGACTGATAAGAGGATATATCATCTGTCTGAGATTTGGGCAAAGAGCTTCTAAGCTTGATCTCAAAGTTTATGCTACATATTTATAAATCCCCTTAGGTCTGGAAGTTCCATTAGAACCTACAAAAATAATTTATAGATTCTCAATGAAAATGTAACACCAATTACAGCCTGAAGTTCTCAGGCCGCCCGGGGGGCGGAGGGGGGGGGGGGAGTGGGGCAATTTGCCCCGGGCCCCGCGAGCTCTGGCCCAGCGGTGGTCTGGGTCTTCGGCCGGCATTTCGGCGGCGGGGGGCCCTTCAGTGCCACCGAAGACACAGAGCAACTGAAGGGCCCCCCACCGCCGAAATGCCCCGCGAGCCCTGGCCCGGGGGCAGTCCGGGTCTTCGGCGGCATTTTGGTGGTGGGGGGCCCTTCAGTGCCGCCGAAGACGTGGAGTGACTGAAGGGCCTCCCGCCGCCGAATATTCATATTCATTCTTAGCAACAATTCAGAATGATATTTGTAATGAATGATTCAAACTGTGGCTACAGTAGATAAGAACATAAGAACATAAGAAAGGCCGTACCGGGTCAGACCAAAGGTCCATCTAGCCATCTGTCTCTGCCCCGACCGACAGTGGCCAGGTGCAGGTGAGGAGAGAGAGAAACTAACAGGCAATGATCTCTCTCTCTCTCTCTCCATCCATCCATCTCCATCAGACAGAGGCTCAGGGGAGACATCATTACCCACCCTGGCTGGCTAATATAGCCTTAGCCACCATGCAGCCAATTTATCCATTCCCTCCCCTTTTAAAGTGTTATAGTCCTCCTCCTCCTCACCTCCTCAGGTAAGTCCTGCCAAAGAAGATGTATTAATGCCATATTAACATTTTTTGTTACACAATATCCTTCAGCCACCAGCAGTGAAATGTGTGCCAGCAGATGGTTCACCTACAGATGGTGATAATTTACTACTGATGGGATACTGTGTAAAACACACACCTGTGTCTAGCATACTTCAGTCATAACAATCATAGAATATCAGAGTTGGAAGGGACCTCAGAAGGTCATCTAGTCCAACCCACTGCTCAAAGCAAGACCAATCCCCAACTAAATCATCCAATTTTTTTTTGTCCCACAACCCTAAATGGCCTCCTCTCAAGGATTGAACTCACAACCCTGGGTTTAGCAGGCCAATAGTCAAACCACTTTGTGAAGGCCATTTTCTCTTCTAATGTTTTCTTCCCCACTGGAATATCTTCCTGATTTTCAGCCTTTCAATGCCTTTTGGCTCTGAAAGCTATACTACTGACTACTTGTAATAAGTTACAAACGTTAAATATGGCTTTTGTTAAAAGTACTTGATGACTCTAGGATTGGTAATTTAGGTTTTGTTTCAGAGCACACAATTGCATGTCGGGTGCTAATCTAACTGTAAGCGATGCACCTTCTAAATTCTAGGAGGATAAAAGGAAGCAGTAATCTGCTGACAAAAATTCTGCTGCTGCCCATAGGAGATTTCTTCTCCCCAGCATTAAACAAACCACTATATATCATCATAAAAGTCAACAGTGATCTGACAGCCCTCCCTTCGTCTACTAATACTGCAGTACTAGTGCCTTAAAATCCACTCCTGGGTTCTATAATACTATCTAGCTGTAACATGAATACAGTGAAGAAAAATCTTCCTGTAAGACAGCAAGGACTAAGCAATGATCCACGGACAAGGTGAATAAAATCTATTTCTTCCCCAGATCAACCTAGAATTATTAAATCATCATCTAGGGCAGCTGCAGATGTCCTAGCACAGTTTCACAGAACTCCACCTGAAAGTGTCTTTTTTTTGTCTTAAAATACGCATTTTATTTTTTGAGCATCAAATTCTGATGTGGACAGTTGGACTTCCTCCCCACAGCAGAATTTCTTGTGTGTATGCGCGTTTGCATGCCCACAGAATCAGTGCATCTCTGTGGCCCTGTCTTTTCTGCATTGACCTGCTGTGCTGAACTCCATGAATATGAAAAAGGGAACTGGGTGCTGAGGATTATCTGTTGCTGTACTCCAAGAACACGAACAGGGAAACCAGCACTAATTTTATTTATTTATTTCACCTTTGGGTATTTTTCCCTATAATCTTGCTTTAGAGGAAGATGCAAATTTGAAACCGTGTTTCAGCCCAAAAATATTTAGTGACTAGCACTCCCTCTGCCCTCAAAGAGGCTGGGTTGATTGTCTCTCCTCCCCCATATAAGCCCCCTTTTAGTACTGGCCTGGAGTTCAGGATGGACTGGACTCTTGTTTACTGAATGGGAGCCACACGGGCCTGACATGTCTGTATTTCCCTAGGAGGCTCCAGCCTGGCAGCATAGAACAGCTGAGAAGCCTGTTGTAAAGGTAGTAGCAGGGGAAGGGAGCTGGGCATGAAGGTCCCTTATCACGCGCTCTGGTGTCCAGCAGCACTCATGTTGTATCCAGTGTCCTCCATCCATGGCCTGAGGAGAGACTGAGGGGTATGAGGTGGCTGAATTCTGCAGTCAGCAGCATGCTGCTGGTGAGGGCTCTAGGGACAAAGGCATGATGCCATTCTGGCATCACTACCCTCATGGAGTTTGGGGAGAGGGGGAGGAGGAGGAGAGCTGCTTACCCCCGGAACCGGTTTTTCTAATCCTAGCTGCCTCCTTTCCTGCCTGGGGGAAGGGGACAGAAGTGAGCCCACCTAGAATAAGCTGCTGAGACAATGCATGTGTCTTGCCCAGCAGAGCTGGCCTCTTCTATCCCTCACGCCCAGGGAATGGCAGCAAAGGCAAACCTGCTCAAACTGAGCTGAGAGAAACTGCATCTTGCCCACAGAGCTGGCTGAGTTCTCCAATGTGACACCCAATAAGCAGAGGAGGGGCACAGTCCTTGCCTTGGCTTTCCTTGGTCTAGCTGTCTCCCCTGAAGCCTATAGGGGTGCCAGCTACTGCAAATACCTCAAAGGGAGAAGTAGAGCTGGGGGACAATTTCCCCCAAAAGGGAAAAAAAACAGCCCAAGGAGATGGCAGGGAAATAAGACACACTACGGAGCCAAAAAGTTCTTCAGAAACTTGAAACAAACTTTCAATAAAGCTCTGCAGCAGGAAGATCTGGATGAACCACAGGTCTGGTTCTGCTCCCAAACTGCAAAGCAGCAAGTGCCCTTTGTACCGGATACCTGGACCAGAGCACAATAAAAAAAAAAGAAGCAATATCATGCTCAATCATCAAGTTACAAGTAATGTTGATGGATGCTGACGATACCATTCATTAACGTGGTTTCCACTAACTTCAGAAAACCACAGTTTAAAAAAAAAAAAAAGGATAGAGAAAAAGAATTAAAGATTACAGTACCCACCATTGCTTTATTAAAATTTCAGTTGCATAATTTGAACCTTGTGTTGATCACTGAGAACACAGGCTGATGAAAGAGCATATTTTTTTCAGGCAAATCAGTAATAACCTTTATTCAGTGCTTTACAGTTTCAAAGAAATGTATAGTGAATGAGTAATGAACAGTTAATGAGTTAACATAAGACAGTCTTGTGACATGGCAAATGACATGTTTTGTCTGTTTAGGAAAGCCAGATAATTTTTTCAGACTATGATGGATAACAGCTTAACTACTTCATTACCTAGGATAAAATGGCCATTCCAATACACGTATATGGGGGTAGGGAACAGGAGAAAAAACAAATTAAAAAATATATATATGTTTAATATTTAGGCATTGATACTCACATAGAATTTGAGAAGGGCACCCTCTGAGTTACAACACCAAGATCTTCTTCCTAGGTACTCATGTGCAGTGTTCAGTAACATGAGTGAAGGAGGGAGCATAGGCGTGTCAGGACTCACTGGAAGAAAGATGCCAGTAATTATATCTCCAAAGTACAAAACTGAGCAAACCTACCTAGCCACTTATTTCTCCATGTTTTGGTAAGGAAACCTTTCCTCAGAATTACTGTCCGCTGTGGTGAGGAAATGAGAATTGGAGACTCCCTCAGTGAGGGGGACAAAGGAACACTAGCCATTTCCCATACACATGCCAAAGAGGAAAAGGATAAGGAGCAATGTTTTAACAACATATAACATTGACAAATTAAACTTTTACCTTCCTCACCCTGGCTTTGGAGCTGCTGCTGCTGACAGCAAAGGGATCGGAAGGCATCTTCTTCATGCTGGATGATTCGGTGCAAAATAATCCAGGGAAGCACTGACGAGACATATGGTTCTTTGGCTTCCTCCTGGATTGCCATGCTGCAATCTATAATCTAATAAAGAAATATATGATACCCATTATACACATTAGAAAAAGGATTTACACATGTCCAGATGCCTCAGCTGGTAGTGCATCTATTCATACACAAACAAAATCTAAATTTCAGTAGCTTTGCTTCTTGCGTTGGCTTGGCTTGAAAGTACTAAAAGGAGAAGACACTCACAAACTTCCAGAATTTGATAATATGGGAAAAGCCCATTTTTCTTACATTTGTACTAATATCACACTAGAACAAGTGCAAATGACTAAGGGAATAGCAGAATTTTTTAACACTAGCAGAAGCTGCATCAAGGCTCCTGTTAGTGATGACTATAAAGAGATGTATTTGCACCCTGGAAGGTAAGACATACCTGCTTAGAATGAAACTGGAGAAAAGTTAGTTCCAACAAATTTAAATAAAACGAAAATCTTGTAGCCAGATACAGCCAACTAGGAATTATGAACAGATTCTCCTGAAGAGATACATTTCAGAAAGAGTAGTTAACTAGTGAATAACGCATAACAACAAACAGACTAGAAATAAGGGATGGGTGTCTGTGTGACAGACAGTCTGTTCGAGAAATACCATTATCATTTACCTATGAAAAATTGCCTATTGTCGAAACAGAAAAGACAACAGCTGAAAGAAAAGGGATTTGTATGGCTTTCCCTCTATGTCCCCTCTCCAGAACATATGCTAGAAGAGGTCTACTGAAAGCTGCATCTACTGAAGCATATTTGACTACTCTATAGTGTCTAGTAAAAGCATGCATTGAGGACCACACAGCAACGTTACAAATCCGTTAGTAAAAATAGCGTCCTTTTTCAGTTCACCAGGTGGAGTTCCTATTCAGGAAATGGACTGTAAAAATAATAGGAGTACTTGTGGCACCTTAGAGACTAACAAATTTATTTCAGCATGAGCTTTCGTGAGCTACAGCTCACTTCTTCGGATGCATAGAATCGAACACACAGACAGGAGATATTTATACATACAGAGAACATGATAAGGTGGAAGTATGCATACCAACAGGAAGAGTCTAATCAATTGAGATGAGCTATGATCAGCAGGAGAAAAAAACTTTTGAAGTGATAATTAAGATGACCCATAGAAGGTGTGAGGAGAACTTAACATAGGGAAATAGATTCAATTAGTGTAATGACCCAACCATTCCCAGTCTCTGTTTAAGCCTGAGTTAATTGTATCTAATTTGCATATTAATTCGAGTTCAGCAGTCTCTCTTTGGCGTCTGTTTTTGAAGTTTTTTTTGTTGCAAAATTGCCACCTTCAAGTTTGTCTCTGAGTGGTTAGAGAAGTTGAAGTGTTCTCCCACTGGTTTTTGAATGTTATGATTCCCAATGTCAGATTTGTGTCCATTTATTCTTTTGCGTAGAGACTGTCCGGTTTGGCCAATGTACATGGCAGAGGGGCATTGCTGGCACATGATGGCATATATCACGTTGGTAGATGTGCAGGTGAACGAGCCCCTGATGGCGTGGCTGATGTGATTAGGTCCTATGATGGTGTCACTTGAATAGATATGTGGACAGAGCTGGCATCGGGCTTTGTTGCAAGGACTGTGATATTCAGAGAAGTATAGGCTTTAGTAACACATTCCATATCATTTAGATAATAATGTTTTTATGGAACTTATGCTTTTCCTTTGGCCTCTCAAAAGGTAAAATGAACAAACATCCATAAACTCAGAACATTTGTATTTTATTCTGATTTTTACATCCTATTGAACATCTCAGGTGGGATGGAGAGACAAAGGCCTCCGAAAAGAAGGCTAATCTCTTGATTCTGATAGAAATCAGTAGGGCAAGTTACAGCAACTCTCTGTGCCTCAGTTTCACCAACTGAAAAGTGGGAGCAATGATACTTACAATCCTTTGTAAAGGACACAGAGCTACAGATGAAAAGATCTATATAAGAGTATCATCATCATCTCTGTTTTTCGTTAATGTAAGAAATAAAACCCAACTCTCGACTTCTAATATTAAAGTCTCTTTGAAGGAGAACTCCACTGTAACATGAAAGGTATTCCAAAAGCTATATCTATTTCTAAATGAGAGTGTGTCCCTATACAA
Source organism: Mauremys reevesii (assembly GCF_016161935.1). Lineage (NCBI taxonomy): Eukaryota > Metazoa > Chordata > Testudines > Geoemydidae > Mauremys > Mauremys reevesii. Next base: position 19,622,343 of record NC_052640.1, on the reverse strand, counting down.
TTTTAAGTGTCTAATCAGTAACTAAAAAAATAACCCCCCTGATAATCAAGAAGCAATTAAAAAAAAAAAGAAGCAATCACTTCGGCATAAAATAAATAGGAAGCTAGCATTTTGACATTTTTTTGAAATGATGTAGGATTGAGAAAATTCAGGTACTGTAAAAACTTTCTGGAAAACCCTCTACTATAAACCAAAACAAATTAAGGAATTTACCTCTAGGAAATTTGAAATTCTCTGATTTTCCTTTCCCCCACACTGCAAATGGGAAATTGATTTGTAACGCTCAATTTACCTCAGGGGAGAGAGCCTCTTGGTGAGCAGTACAATGCCCCATCATTAGAACAGTAGCCCTAACCTTACACCAAGATAACAGCCCCAGTTACTGAAACAATGACAGGTGTTTTTAAAACTTCTGGTAATTCCTTTTTTATTTTATTATATTATACTTGGAGATATATTTTATGCATATAAACTGTATATATTTGTTCTTATCTGTAAAAATATTTATGGTATTACAAGAAATTCCTGCAGTTTAACTAGTGACCAAATAGGCATCATTGTGCACATTGCTCTAAAGCCTTAGGGTCAGATTGTGCAAGGTGCCAAGTGACCTCAGCTACCACTGAAGTTAATGACAATTGAGGGCACTCAGAATGTTGCAGATAGCAATTAGCAAGCTTGGGTCTTTAAAGGGGAAATAATATTGAAAGTAGTTTACAATTCTGGCACTTGTGGCACTTAAATGAGAAGTTCAGGAGAAAAGTAAACAGTTTTCAAAATTTCAGAAGAACTTCTACAAAAAGGCCAAATATTGCCTGTAATTTTAAAACTGGAATGAGGTAATAACCCTCATTTAACTTAATTCTGTCCTTAAGAGGAAGGGAAATAGGAATGAGGATGAAAATACCCCTCATAATCATCAGATTCCCAATTCTGACTCAAGTCCTATATCTGTATAAGAATCTAAAGAACTGATCAGCTGCCAGAGCTACTAGCATCTCAGTTGAATGATGTAACATACCAACAATACCAACTGACTGTACCCTGTTCCTAAGGTTCATAGGATCTTTCTTACCATCCCTCATGTGAATGGCAGGAACATGCAGCAAGATCTGTGCCAGAAACAAACTGGGCCCAGCCAGCTGGACCAAACCTTGTTTCTAGGGGCAGCAGTGCAGAGTCAAAGCCAGCAGTACTGCTCCCTGAGCCACCTTATTACTATTCCTTGCTCATTTCAGCAGAGACAGTGCTCAGAATTAGCTGCCATTACTGATTCCAGAAGAGATTCTCAGTGCATCTGACATCTTGCAGTGAAAACTAAGAGTGTGAAAGGAAACAGCCCACACAGAAATGTAACCCAAGAGAGACTCTGCAAGTGGGTGGCAGTTCAGGCAGCAGCTGTATCACGCCTAAAAAAAGATCTGTAGCGCATAGTGGCTGCTTGCTAGTGTAGGTGAACAGGTTACCTGAATGAGGTTGTTTGTTAGCCGAATGAGGCTCAGTGTTATAGAAGATTCCTTCAGGATGCTGCTGTCTGATGACAGTGAGCGATCAATCCCCGTGAGCAGCTGTGTTACTGTAGCAACCCACTCTTCTTTAGCAGAAGCTACTGTCATGTTAATCATCTGCTGAATTGCTTCATTCAAGGCAACTTCAGAGCATTCAAAACATTGCCTGTAATCCTTCTGTTTCAGCAGGGAATCCTAGTGAATGTTAACATGAAAAAAAATGTTATATGGATCTAATGTTTATTTCAAAGCATAAAAGCACAATAAAGGGGAAAGGAGAATGGAAGAAGGCACACAGTTTGCAGCTAATGTTTACTCTACTGAGATACCAGTATGAAGTTTCTAAATGTGACATAAAATGGGCAACACAAGAGACCCCAGAACCCATGCTCCTCAACTGAGTGTCATCAGGGAAGCAACACGGAGTCCCATTCTCTGAATACAAAGAGACTCTACATGAGCCTACTTTGCAGGGAAGAGACAGCAATGAGCCTCTTGCTTTCAAGCCATATACTGCCATGTATGGAGGTTCAACAGAATCAGAGTTTGAGTCACTGTGGACCCATGCTACTATTTTATTACTGGTTTAGAAAACAAGCTCATATAATGATAAAGGCTACAATGCTCAAAGTATTTTTATGATCCCCAGCTCTAAGATTCTTTCTTGTTGAGTATGGAAAACAAGATCCAATGTCCCACTATCACAACAAAATAAGAATGTGGACGAAAAGTAACTGGCCCAGGCTCACTCCAGTCAAACTAGCAGTAGAAATAGCCAGCACAGAGGAAAGACTAAGGAACTGACAGACTGCATCCTGCTTCCTCAGCAGAGGACATCTGTCCCTTAATTGTCATGGTAGCGCATAATCTTCTGATCTTGCTAGACTAATCTCCTATCCTGTACTTTCTGATTGCAGCAGCGGTCAAGAAGTTTTTTAAAAATCTATAACTGGGCAATATCTGGCACCCTTTTTTGTTAGATAAGGCTCTTACCATGTTGATCTAAGCTTTTATCACCTCCAGGTTGGACTTTTGTAATATGCTGTGAAGCCACCCTGGAGGTTACAGCTGGTGCAGCAGCCTGCCTGTGAAGCAGGACAGACCAATGAGAAGTTACCACACCAATGCTTCTTGCCTCACATCCAGTTGTCTAACAACTTTCAGGTGCATAGGATGCTTGGGAACCACCATATAAATAGTCACGGGCAACAAAAACTCCAAGTCCTAATAGCAGGCCATTGGTAAAGTGGGTTCATCCATAATAAACCTCTAAAACTGATCCAGGTTCACTTGAGTTTATACAGCCTTAAAGTTTTCAAACTCAAGAGAATCTGGATAGGTTTTAGAGGTTTAGGTGAATCCATTCTCTCTCTCTCTCTCTCTATATATATATACACAAACATATTTTCTCTCTCTCTACAAATATATATAATGTGTGTGTATATGTATATATATTCACACATACAGAGAGAGAAAGAAAGAGGATTCACCAACATATTTTATACACACACACACACTCTTATTGATCAGAGAGCTTAAACTATGAGTTTAAGCTTCAACAGAACTTTGCCAATTTACTTCACCTGAGGATCTGGCCCCATGTTTTGCTTCTTAAATGAAGTCAACACAATTCATCATTAATGCTAACCCTCCAAATCTTTTTTATGTTGCTCTTGGAAATAAAGCAGATGCAGGGCTTTCAAACCCTCACTAAAGATAACTTTTTAAAGAAACATAACAAACCTGCAGCAGAAGTAACTGTGTTGGTCTCTCTGGTATAGATATAACAAATTCCAGATGTTTAGCTCTACCATAGCCACTAAAGCACAAGGTTGGGCGAAGCAGATGCACCACTGCCTTGTAATCCCCTGCCTCATGCAGTCGCTGGATCTCCTCCAAAGACTGGCATCTCTCCAGAGACTTTAGGTTCTTGTCTATCTGCAAAAGTCACATATGGTGCAATCCAACCTACATTTCACCTTCATGTGCAAATGACTGACTTTTCTTATGAACAACAAAGCTATAGCTGTAGGATGTGTAAAGTTTACAGCACTGTAAGGAAGAGAAATGACAAGGAAGAAAGTAGACAAGCTTCCACTCCATTATCACTTACCCCAACTTGTATTTAATTTTTTAAAAAATTAGTACTATCGTTTATTGTATCTAAGCCATAAATCTGAAAATCTCACATTTTTCTGATGAACTATGAGAAATAGCGATCATGGAATAGCCTTTAGAATCGAGATGGCATTGCCTGCATTTGAAGCCCTCCCCTATAAGCAGTAACAGAAAAATAACAACGATGTCTAATTTTTTATTTATGAATTCATTTGCATGCTTTACTGGAAAATTCTGACTGCTGAAGGCAAGAGTTCATTTGAACAACAGTGAAATTAAAGCACAAGAAACCCTTTAAAACAAAGCTCTAGTCTAATGACTAACAGCTGTATACGCAGCACCCCGATAGCAATCTTTTTCACTCTATTTATTAAGCAGACTGAATTGTGCAAGGACCAGTAATAAAGAAAGCATTTAACTGAAAAAGGGAAGGATGGTTTTCAAATCAATTAACTATAAAAACACAATCATTGTTGGTTTTATCCTGGTTTGTGAAAATATTCTTCACTCTAAGACAGTTGCTACTGATGCTGTACATGCTACTTTTCCATCAGAGCAAGTGCTAGTAATTTTGAAATGAGTCTTGCAACTACGACACTATTTCTGAGCACTGTTGCTATAGAAGTCACACTAGTTTGTTTTTTTTTTAAATCATAAAACATGCTTTTTATCCCCAAAGGGAATAAATGCCTCTAAGGAGCATAGGAACTTGTCCCTTAGCATCTCTCTCTCAGATTCCCTCCAGAAGTATCACATTACCAGCCCAAAAGAAAATGGATTGTGCACAAGAAAGTGCACATATAAAATCTCTAGTTTCTCATAAGACTTAGCTCTTCTTTAGAAATGTCTCAAAAACACATTACGTTGACTGTAATCCTCAATTTTGGATGAACCTAGAAACAGAAAAACCCAAAACAAACTGATCCCTACCTCTTCTAGAGAAACAACAGAATCAACATGGAGGTTAGGTAATCGGATCACGATGCTGCGTTCATTGCCAGCTTTGGCTTGGACTGCAGTGGAACTCTGCAGCATTTCGGTGCAGATGTCATAATTCTCCAATGCCTGCTCCATGTCACCCTGTGAAAACAGTTTGAAGAAATCACACAATGCTACCTGAGATTCTTCAAAAGCAGCTAGGAAATGTAGAATCACTAACTCTGTGAGTACACTGTCAGTGAGAGATAGGCAAATTATTTGAGAGGGTACTTCACTAATCAAAATATCAACCAAAAAGTCATCACCAACAAACAGTTTACCAGTCTACTCTGCCAGTTATCTTCATCACCATGCGGGGGGGGGGGGGGAGAAAGGGGAGGAAATAGGACATCTAGATATTCAAGTTACGTAGCAGGAAAATGTATTTGTATAAATTGACTAACATTCTTTCTCTGAAAGTGAAGGGAGGCAGATTAAATCCAGAAGTAAGTCTTCCTTTTGTGCTGACCAGAACCATAAATTTGGGTAACATTACTGAGATGTACAGCTAACTGGTTAAGATAAACTAAAACTGTGAGGAACCCACTTTGTCCATCTTAAACAGATTTGTGTTTTCCTAAAAGGGAGGGATCAGGACTGGAAGAGAGGCTGTAGAGGGAGAAAATATAACTCACTAAAGCTAAAGAGATACAGCACTAGCCATAAAGACAGTTTGTTTAATAAAGATGATCAATCCATTTTGACTGGACAACCTGCATTCAGTTTAAGTGGAGTTGGCTCTGATTCCAAACGTATATTTATGTTTCAGATTATCCTTCTACTTCCATCTTTGTTTTTTAAATTGAAATATCTAGATCTGTTGTGAAACAGAGGAATTACATGTGTGTCATAAAAATTTTATCTTTCAGTGAAATAGAGCAAAGAGTATTAGTCTAGTCTATATGTTTCTTAATTACTGGGACTGTGCAGTGACAGTTGATTTTGAATTGTTTTCACCTGGAAAGGGAATTAGAAGATCCTTTTAACTTAAAGAAATTTTATTTTTGAGTGAAAATAAAATGACTTATCAAGGAGTCTCTACTTTAGATGTATAAAATGATTAAACATAGTTTATAAATGAGGAGGTTCTGTCCCCACTAATTTTTCTATGGAACAATCCAGTTTTTCTTTAGATAGATTTCTTAAAGAAGGATTTTGAGATATGAAAATAAAAAAGGGAAATGAATTACTCAGTGGGTGCATATGAAATCAACTGATATTGTACTTTATCAATTGAAGATTAAAGTTTGATTAGTCAAACCCACATTTTTCTTCTCAACAGTTTAGACTTGAGTACAATCTGTAAACATTTTCTTCGCTGCCGTAAGAAACTGATGCTTGAAATAAAATAATGAAGTAGTCTGGAATCTAATAAATAACTTTTCTTTGGACTGTTTACTTGAGCAATCAGTCTAGGACAAACTGCTTGAAAATCTGTACATGAAGTGAATAATTGTCGTCAAAAGAAGGCTCAAGCTCCATCAATCACAACATATAAATGTTGACTCGATGCACAGTTGCATTTTGGACGTTCTATTTGGGCTTCTATTACAGATTCTATGAGCTACAATCCAGGCTTCAGTCTGCGTCTTGTGGCTGCTCATTATAACTCCAGTCAAAATTTATTTCTGGGGAGCGAAGACAAACTACTATAAAAACACGTGTATGTACCAAAATGACTGAATGCTGGTACAATGCATAAGAATTACGGCCAGATCCTTTGCATCTAATTACTTAATGTCCATAGAGACATTTAATTAAACTAAATAAAATAGACAAATGTAACCTCTACTTTATCTTCAAATTAGAGCTCAGTCAAGATATTCCTGAATTACTTGACTCCAGTGCGTTGATGACTTACTATACCCACCACTTCAACTGCTTATAGTAATTCTAAAGTCCATTTGTTTAAAAAATATGCTAAATGTGAAAAATTATATTTGTTGAACTCAGAATGAAAACAAACCTGCAATGCTAGAAAGCGAGCCTTCAGCCAATACACTCGAGCCACAAACTCCAGCCAGCCTTCCTCAAACAGATCTCGCTGGGAGGATGCAAATGAGAGCTGCAACAAGTCCCCCAGAAAATGGGATCCTGGGAAATCAGGACCAAACTTTCCGTTCACAGTGGCAGAAGGGCAATTTCGAGGGGAAACTGTAAATTAATTTATTACAGTTTAGCATAAAATCACATTCTCCCTATGCAAACAGTTCCACGTGCAGCAGCTGCAACACTCAGCTCACCCTTCTAACACAAACACTAATAAAAAAAGATGATTATGAACTGCTGTACACATCCATTGCTAAGACCTACATCTGGAGAAGTAACAGCTCAGTATTCTAATAAATGATTCACAAAATTTCTTACAAGTTTAATTTACATTGTAAGAATAGCCTAGCAGAGAAAAAACAATTCTCACCTGTAGAGCTCTTCCCTTTGGTCAGCAACCATTGGTCAAGTTGTAGCTCCATGCAAGAAAGACTCATCAGCATCATATCCTACAGGGAAGGTATGAAGAGGTCAGGGAAGAATATAAAGAACCTTGTTTGGAAAGTAAAAAGAAGTTAACAATTCACTTGAAAGGAAGCTTTCTAATTAATCCTCTTTTGTGATTTCCATTTCCAAGCTACAGCCATCATGGCTTTCTTCTGTCTAAGGAAAGGAGGTTTCCCTCTTTCTATGATGCTCAGTAGGATTAGAGACACACACCACCCCCCCAGCCTTTTACAACTAGAAAGAGGAATGAAAAAAAATCTGTTTATGAAAAGATAAGACAATCTAGTGGGGAAGAAGATAAGAAGGGAACAGTTGGCCCAGTCTTGAAAAAGAGCAGCATCCTCAATCTAAAATACAACCATTTTAAATTGCTTCATCATTAATACTTTATGTTAGAACATCTGAAAAAAAAAAACACATCAAAAGGCTGAGATGAATACTGAAGAAGTTGTAGAAATCAAGGAGATCGAGCACATATGCTAGTTTTGCCAGCTCGTTAATTTTTTCTGCATAAAGACATGTGGATTTAAAAAAAAAATGGATAGGAGTTGTTCCTGGCAACACTGGATGTTCTGTTACAGCTCTTACAGACATGGTTGTGCGGATTAAAGAGAAAATTATTTTTACATTTTTTTCACAGTAACTAGGGTTGTAACTGCAGCTCCATCTGAAGAGGGTGAAAGCTCGTGACATGGGTTCAAAAATCTCTGTACTCTAAAATCTCTGGACATTTGTTACATCCAAAGGCGTCATTTTCTATCCCAAATAAACTCAAAAACAAAAGGGCATCTTGGAAATCAGTTTATAATCAAAGTTAAACTGAAAGATTCAGAAGCAATATATATTAATCAGAACTCCTGAATTTCCTAATATTTATTTGTGTAAAAATCTAATGTTGTATATAGTAATTTTGATATTATAATTTAATATATAAGCAATAAGGATCAAGCAGTCATATACAAATAAATGAAACAGTGATATATATAGCAATAGATATACATGCTAGTGTAGATTGTTTAGAGTATGTTATATCGATACAGCAACACTACTTTTTTAAATCACCAAGATATTATTTTCAAAGCTCAATTTTATTTTGCACAGAATTAAATGCACTGGTGATGGAAAAGCTGAAATGTGATAAATAGCAAAAAAGGAAATTTATTTGGGAGTGTAGTTACCATGAATACTCAGTCAGAACTCTTCAGCTACAGGTCTGATCCTTCTTGCTAATCTCTTAAAAACACAGTAATATAGACAGCAGCCAGTGGACAAAGAATATAGCATTTTGCTTTTACTATTACCACATACAGTATTTAACCTAAAACGTGTGCATTCATGTAAGCCAGGCCCATTTTGGGTTCCAATTTATTGTATAATTTTTGTTTTTCTATTTTGTATTTGTGAAATTTAAATACCTGAATTTGGAAAAGGAAATAAAAGTTTTTCATTGTACTTTCACTATGGGATGTAATTATTTTTTAAAAAACAAGCTCAACAATTTGCCATTAATTAAGTCGCGATACCTTTTATACGTTTTATTTAAAACAGGGACTTTCCTAAAACCCATGTACAGTAAAAGCTCTTTTATCCGGCATTTCACCAAGCAGCAAATTCTATAAACGATCATTTCTGAGCTGCAATGAAAGTACGGTTTATAGGGCGGTTGGTGAGGGGCCGGCAGGGGGCTGGGGCATGGGAGGGAGTTTGGGTCCTGGAGGGGACTTGGAGCAGGGGGTTGGGGTGTAGGAGGGGTGTGGGGGGCACTCACCTCCAGCGGCTTCCCGCAAGCAGCTCCCTGTCCCTGCTGCTGCTGGCAAAGTCGCAGCCAGGTGGCTCTGCAGGCATGTTGCCTCCATCCCCCTTCCCGGAGCGCTGACTCCGCGGCTCCCAGCCCATTGGCCGGGAACCGTGGCCAATGGGACACGCGGGGGGCAGCATCGGCAAATGGAGGCAGCGTGCCTGCTTGCAGAGCCAGCTTGTTGCACCTCCGCCAGGAGCAGAAGGGATGGGGAGTCGCTTGCGGGGAGATGCTGGAGGTGAGTGCCCCACCTGCCCCCATCCGGCATCCTGAGCTCCCTCCCATGCCTCAACCCCCTGCTCCAAGCCCCCTCCTGGACCCAAACTCCCTCCCATGCCCGTGCCCCACACACCTTCCCACACACACTCCAAACCCCTCCCTTTGAGTTAACCAGCATTTTTAATTTACCAGCACCCCCTCCCCCCATTCCTCCAGCATGCCAGTTAAAAAAGCTTTTACTGTACTTGAAACCTTGGTATGGCATCTAAACCACAAAATGTTTGAGCCAAACAACAATGCTGCACAGACCATAAGAAATGCTCCATGAATGGTGCAGCCTCAACTCAGCCCTTACAGGCAGAACACAAAGCTGTGTGTGCACGCCATTTGAGATGCAGGAGGCAGCTCCAGACACAGAGTGAAAGATCAAAGTATGGGTAAGTTCTGTAAGATATAGCCGTTTAGTGACAGGAACAACAGTGCCAGCTGCAGTGCACTAGAGTTGTTTTTTGACTGAAGTTAGCGCTAGAGCTAACAATATGACAGGCATAGACCGTGAGAGGGACAACCTGAGCTTGAGCTGTCACACTGAGGTTAGCCACATTCAAGACACACACAGCAACATGCGGTGGATGGGGAAAATGAAGCAGCTCAAAAAATAGAGCGTTTCCTTACCTTGATGTGCTGGTTGCTACAATCCCTCAGTAACGGGTTGGGCAAATTACTACTATGCTTTCTCCAGCTATTGTAGATACTAAGGACCATCTCAGACAAGCCAGGTGGCCACTTCACGAGGAACTTCTGGCTGATTACTTTCAGATATCTCATCATCAGTTCTAGGATGCCACCATTGTTCAGGTTATCCAATAGGAATTCATGAACATCTTGCTTCTCTGGAAAGCAGATGAGCACAAAGTCTATGAAACCTGTTTGTTGAAACTAATCACATTTAATTCCTTGCCTCACTTCTAAGAATAACACTTTTAATGCTTTGTGACATTTAGCACACATCTTGCATAAAGAACACCCATAACACCTTTATGACACAGTGGTTCTCCTTTTGCAGGAGTAGCCTTGAATTTATGCAGAATAAAGTGACTATACTAAAATGGTTAAATGAGATCATGCACACAACACAGATCACACACAGTAAATAAGCAGCCCAATGAAAACACAAAAATAATTTATGAATACAGTGAAGCTCAGTCAATTGATCTATTAAAATAAACCCTTTAAAATAACAGATTCTTTTGTGCACAAAAAGAAAGAAAACAGAAGAAGTGGGAGTAAAAAAGCAGACAAGGGGAAAAGGAAAACAAGTAGAAAAATGGATTTGCTGAAGTCCCTACCAGATTCCATGAATGTTGTAGAGTCAAATGACAGTCTATGTGGTCCAATATGCTGGAAATTCTCTTGTTTGATCTCTGATTGTACCTCATAGTTATTGAAAGGATCATCCTCTTCCTCTGGATCCAGTTTCCTCAGCCTGGGTGAAAAGGGGTGAAAACAAGTAAAAGACAGTATTTGTGAGAGTTTGAATATTACTTTCAATAACAAATAGCTTGCCAGGTGTAGGTGTTATGTATATTTTCACAATGGAAGTACCCTAGTTGGAGTTCATCATCAGAAATTTACATTTATTCCCAGACTTAATCAGAGGAAAAAACCCTCAAGCATGCTATACCTAAAATTGGAAAGAAACAGCCTACAGAAAAGAGCAAATCCCAGCAAATAAGCATCAGAAACTGACAAGACTACTCCACAACATTTGGAATTGTTTTTCAAAAAACAATATTATCAGCACTGTTATTTTAAGCACTAGCAGATCCAAACCCTTTTAGCAATGCAACTTAACATTTTCCTTTCAGAAGGAACTTTGTTTTTTAAATCATCTCACTCAAATCAGTAATCAATGTAAAAACAAAATATGTCTTCTGATTTAATGATAAATGCTGATCTGATTTGTTGACAATGATACTGGAGTCTGTACAGACCCAATATGGTGTAAATCATACCTACTTCTTAACTATGCAAAAACTTTCATGACATGCTTCTGCTTCTTCTCTTGAAAACAGTGAGCGAAATAACCTATATGCGAATACCTTACATAAACTTAAAAGAAAAAAAAATTATTTCTTTACTTTCAAGTTATTTTTCTCTATCAAGGGACAGATTCCAGAAGACAAGCTGTTTGACTTATAAAAGCCCAGTTCTGAAACAGGAAAATATTCTAATTGCCTTGCTTCAAGAATAAGAAATAGATCTGATGAAACTGATCATAAATTTGAACTTATTTTTAATTTTGCACATGAATGAACATTGAGTGACTGGTTGTTGAAGAGCATCCCTTCCAAACAGCTATTTTTATAGGGATTTTGTGTTGAAATTTTTGTAAACTAATGACAATGTCATCTCAATACCCTTTTACCATGATAAGACCATGACAACTTCCTCAAAAGTGGTATCATCCAGATTTTTTAATATATTTTTGGGGGTAATAGACTTAGTCTGTGTAATATGTAAAACACTGAATATTTTTAAAGTTGCTAATCTAAACAGGACTTTTCCTAAAACCAAGGCTAAGGATGACCTCATTTGAAACTGATTGGACCAAGATTCATGGCTGCAAGGCAGGCCTCGCACATGACTTGTTCGAAGACCTTGAGGGAGGCACTGCAAGACAAAGTAAATAAAGTTTACAAACTGTAAGAATTAAGGATAAGGCCAAGAAGCCTCATCTTCTGGGTCCCAAGACACCAGAGGAAAGACTGATGTTCCAGAATCCTCAAGACTAAACAACTTGGGGAGAAGAATTCATAACATCAATAATCAGGCCAGTCCTACCCAGGAGGAGGCCTGCTAGTGAGAAGCACTTTGCCAGCAGAATATTATCATTTAATTCCTTGACTGCAGTTCCAGCTCCTACTCAGAGTGTCCAGAAGACTGTGAGAGCAGAAGGAGTTTGCAAATTTCCTGTTACCTTAATACCTTATTTTTCCTTTTTCAGTTTTTGTCTTTTGTTCTTATTAGCGGGCAGATGACCCAGACCATTTAGACTTTTTATTTTTAGGATGTGGAAATGAAAAGTGCAGCTGTGTGCATGCATGTGTGTGAGAGCACCCACAACACCCAAGCAAGGAAGGCATCTGAAAGAAAAGTGCCTCAGATAAACAGTCCTCAATATTGTCTCATAAAAATTACCCATTAGAGTGTGTTCTGTGTTTCAAAATAAAAGATTTGAGATTGTCATCTGTCATTTCTGGTCAAAGTTGACTACTTGTCCAACTTCTCTTGTTCTGTAGCAGTCTGTATTTTTATAATCTGTCTCATTTTGGGGGGGGTGGGAGGAGAAGGGGGTAAAGGTTAGCCACCACACAAGACTGAAATTTAAGGAGGAAAAGTTTGATAATTGGATCTGAGGTTGTACTCCAGACATTAGACAATAATTCGGTTTTGATATTAAGATACTTAACCATTCAAATGAGAGAACTGATGGACTTTTGTCAAACTCTTTAGCTGTGACTTCTAACCAAATGGTATAGCCACCTCCTCAGAATGTATAAGAACTGGTTATTTTTTGTATTAATCTGATGATTTAACTAAATTGATGATTTAATTCAATCCACTATTGAGATTAACTTATTGCTTTATTGATTTTATGGCTGTTTTATTTATAAAAAGATACCGAGTCACATTTCTTTCAATAAGTAACATGAGTCCAGTACCTCTGAGGATTTGGGTGGATAACCAGCAGGTCAACAAAAAAGCCTGTGGTCCTCACATAATGCCAACAACTCTCATCACAAGTGAAGGTCTGCTGTACCTTGAAGGAAGGAACTTTACCAACAGTTCTTGAAAGTCAACTTTCTCCTCCTTTTTACACTTGGTATTTCGAACTCTAGCAGACCGCCTTTTTGCGGTTTCACCACTATCTTCTGTAATTCTCCTCCGCTTCACCCCTTTCTTGGATTTATCACTAACAGTTGTGTCACCTAGAAAACAGAGTCAAACGTTTTCAAAACTCAAATTGCCAAATAACACACAATGGATAATGTTGCTTAATATCATGGTGATTTATGAAAAATATTTTAAATTTACTTTATTCTATGGCAACATTAAGGACCCAATTCTGTTCCTACTGAAGACAATGGCAAAATTCCTATTAACTTAAATAGGAACAGAATCATTTACACAGCACTCTGGTTTGATGTTGGCCTTGTAGCCCACTTAAACAGAATGTTTATCACTGATCAAACTACAGTTAGGCCTAAATCATTTTTTTTTCACAGAACAGTTACCAAAAAAAATTAGCTAATATGATATACAGAAAAGTCACAGTAGTGACTTGAGTCAAGCAGATAGAGAACCCTACACTGTATTTCTACAGGACCAAACCTGATGGGGAACCTGGGGACTGCCCTGACAATAACAAGCATTATGATTTTACTATTTATATACAAATCTACTCATTCTATTACAATGTGCAAAAATAACTGCATCTCTTCATTAAGAAATGCATAGCTCATATTCTAATTTTTCTTCTTTTAATTTGAATTCAAAGTAAATTAAGTTTGACATTCATGACATTTTGTATGCATGTAAATACTGGTCAGAACTAAGAAGCAGACTGGTTGAAAACTTGGGTTTTTTAATAGACTCTCTTTTAATCTTCTAATTTTCAGTACAATTTTGTGGCTTTTAAGGAAAACATAGGACTCTGCCTAGAGCTCTAACATCTGTAAATTCCTATAAACATCAACCAAAGACTAGTAGCCTTGTGAACAACAACTACAGATACAGATATAAACACATACACCTCCCTACACAGTATATGCCTTAGAACATCTGAGAATATGAATATCATCATGCAAACAAATAAGTACATATGGAAGCAGAGAATTAAACAGGCCAAGCAGCTGATCTTATTTAATAGTAATAATATTTTGTCTTTTTATGGTTCCTTTCATCTGACAGCCTCAAGGTGCTTTACAAATACACCTCTACCCCGATATAACGCTGTCCTCGGGAGCCAAAAAAATCTTACCACGTTATAGGTGAAACCATGTTATATCAACTTGCTTTGATCCGCTGGAGTGCGCAGCCCTACCACCCTGGAGCGCTGCTTTACCACGTTATATCCGAATTTGTGTTATATCGGGTTGCGTTATATCGGGGTAGAGGTGTATTAACAAATTAAGCCACAAATCACCCAGGCATTATGATCCTCGTATTACAGATGGGGAAACTGAGGCATGAGTCAGCAGCACAGTCAAGAATAGAAGGGATTAGATACTACAGTGATGAGTGCTATAGAAAACCAATTATGGATAGAACTCGGAGCTAATCATTAACCAGTACCTCCTAGATCATTTAGACAGCTTTCCCTTTTCTAAAGTAATTGTTTTACAGATTATCACAGCTTTATATGACTGAACTTTTCTTTTTCTGACTTGGAATATACATACATTGAAAATGCATTGGATCAGCTAGAAGACAGTTTAGAAAACACACATTTCTAAAGACAACAGACATTTTCCAGTCTCGTTTATGTCTGCAAAGACAACGGTGTTATCTGGAATTGTAGACTAAAGTACTTCGCTCACCTATAGGCATGACTGGTTCCAGTAAATTCTCATTATGACTGGAAAAACTGGGTGTCATTGGAGTGTAAGTTAATACTGGGTCACTTATTGTAACCACTGGATTAGTGCTGACAGGATTGGGCTGGATAACACTGACAGGAGTAGAGGTAGGAGAAAGAATCAAGTGCTGGACTGGGTCTTGGTACTCTGAGAGGTCAATTCTCTTCCCCAGGCTCGGTCGAGGAGGCTCACATGTTGTCAGATGATGATACATAGCAAGTAAACTTTCTCCTAGAGACTTCCACCTGCATGTAAAAAACACAATCACAACACGACCTTATTAACACTTAATTTATCCATTTATTCATTAGCTTTTACCACATAACTTTCTGTATTACAGTTAAAAACCCCTTTGCTGCAGGATGTAGGAATTACAATAAAGATGTTCTGCTACAGAAGGTTAGAATTACTGAGGGTACCAAAAGTGATTTTATCAGAGTAAGAGGAATAGATTCCTCATGGAGTCAAAATCTGTCATACAACTAGAAAGCTGGAGAATATTATTTCTGGTACCCTGTCCCCTAGAGATTTCAGCTCAGGAGCAAATGTTTCATGACTCTTGCTTCCTATTTGGAACATACTGTTGAACTACAGAGCAGGACCAACATTATCACAGAAATTAAAGTCATTATTTGGAAGGAGAATTAAGTATAATAGAAGGGAAATGGAGCTCATGATATGCTTCACACCCAGAGAAAGCATTCATTGCAGAGGAAATTGTTGTACCTCAAAACCAAAAACATTAACCCAGTTGAATATGAACCATTTTCAGGTCTAGCATTATACTCAATGGGTAAGGGCAAGATTTTTGTCAGCCTTTTACACAATTAGTAGTAACTTGCTCTGAAATTGGACTACTTGCAGAGGAAATTATTCAGTGCAAATAAGGGTGCCAGAATCAGGCCCTAAATAAGAAGATCACAGAAGTCTTTAACACACGTATTTAAAACACGCAATATACTCTAACAGGATTCCTAGACTATCCAAATGCACAATAGAACATTTTTGTAGATTTTTGTTTATAAATCTCCATGATCCAAATGGTAAAAATATTAAAAACATAAATTTAAAAAAGTTTTGAAGTTCAGATACAAACCAATTAACGCAGGAAAATTTCAAATGTTCTGTTGTGAAGATATCCTGAATTTAGCTATTTGTTCCTAGTTCATACTGCAGTTTTGTTTCAGCAGGTTTTAATTGTTATGTATCAACTTTAATATGGAAACATGAACAGAGCCAGACTTCTTACAGATTACTGAAACTTAAAAAAAATAAATATATATAATGAGGGAAAATACATGCTGAAGAGATTCCAATGAACCCTGGCCATGACTCTCTGAAACAGAGACCATGATGACTTACGTGAAAAAGGGAATTGGCTGGACAAGCTTAAGATCTGGTTCTCTCTCTCGCACCATTAGAGCTTGCCTCTTTCTACGTAGCTCCAATGCTTCATCTATGATTGCTCTTGTTTCAGCTGCACTCACATTCACATCATGGATTGACATGTCACTGAGAGGTGGTGAAAAAGGAAGACAACATAGGTAGTTTTATTTTTTTAATATCAAATAGAGATTAATTTAAGATTCTCCTCTAATGTAGGGTACAAAAACAGTAATCATATATAAATGCACATATACATTTGTTCACAGTTGATTCTAAAATTAGATGGTTTGAGGAAACTTTCACTTTCTAAAAAGTGTGAGATGACTAGGAAAACAGTGAAACGATTACAGCAATGCTATTGTTATGGTTGAGAAGCTCCTTTTGTTCCATGATCCCATTTTGAGCAACTCAATGTTTCAACAAAAATAACATGTGAGGTTGAAAATTCTTTTGCAGGTTTTCGGTCCAGAAGTGAATTTTTTGAGAGCTTGAAAAATATCTATTCCATTGTTTTTGAGATATCAGGCAGTGGGGGGAAAATGATCATTAAATGCTTGGCTGAATTTATGTGCTTAAAGCTTTGTTAAATCATGGCCTAAGTAACTAACCAACCAAACGTCTAGGTCAGAGGCCCTTATTTTGTATATCTGACCCAAGTCAAAAAACAAGATCACCCTTCCTCTAAGATTCACTAGCTCCTTCCTTGCAAGCTAGCAAGCCAACCCTACACTAAACTTCTACCATAAGAGGCATCAGGAGCCCAAGTAGGTTTGGCAGCCTTTCTGCTCTTTCCCAGCACACACTCTACCTTAACTACCTAGGATTATTTGAGTCTGTAATTGTATGTCCACAAAAAATTAACTTTCAAATCACGTTTCACATGCTCAGCTGCTGAGCACTCAAGAGTTTTCTATGCTCTAAAAAATAAAATTTTAAAATGACTCTCAGGATACTGTAGAAAACCAGTGATACATCTAGGTCCCTTCAGATGGTTCCCCACACTTCATGTTTCAAAATTTGCAGGCTATGTAGAGTACGGTGCCCATAATGTGAAAAACTATTTGAATGCCTGACCAAAGAATCAATAGATGTGCACCAAGACTCACATCCCACTTTAATTCATCCACATAGCATACACATATTAAGGCACTGATGTTATCCACATGCACAGGAACATAAAGTATTACAGATGCACAATGGGACTGAGTTACAGTTGAATTAAAATCCTAATTTTTAATTTCTTGAGTTTTGTTGATGGACAGAGTGTTAGATGGGGAGTCAAGAGACCTGGCTCTGCTACTGAGCTGCTGGTGATTTTGGGTACATCACTTCAATTCTCTGTGTCACTGATTCTCTCACCTTTTAAATTATAAAATCTTCAAGGAAGGGAGAAGTCTCTAACTATACGTTTGTACAATGCTTAGCACAATGAGACCCCAAACTTCATTGGAGCTTCTAGGCATTATCATAATATAAACAATAAAGTAACAAATGTCAACCATAATGTTGCAATAACATATTTCTCAGAATATATATAAATAATTCAAAGGCTCACATAATCTTACAGGATTCTTGCATCTCAGATACCACAGAAGCTCACAAAACTAATAACCATATACAATTCTCATTGAAGTCAATGCAAGTCTTTACAGTGACTTCAGAGGCAGCTGGAGCTGGTCCCAAGTCAAATTCCCTGGAATAGTGGTAATTAAGAAGTGATTTCAATTAGGAAAGTAAATCCTGAAAAGAACAGACAAGGGACGTGGATGTATATGTTTCAATTATATAGTTATATATAAAAGCAAAACACAATAATAGGCATTTTAAAAAGTCTGGGAATTAAAATAATTTTGGAACATTACAAAGGAAAGTTAGAGTTTTCTTCTTGCAACAAGTAATTAACATGGAATATAGTGCCCAACACACCAGTAACGTTTATTTAGAAGACAGAGACTATATGGTACAATTATATTAATTTAAAGGGTTGGACCTCACTAGCCTTTCTGAACTACTCCTATCCTAAAATTCTAACGTAAGAACTATAGGATGACTAAGAATGAGATTCACCATTTGAGGAACATCCTTAATGAGTCTTTCCTGAGGCAAGGTTGCTCCTCAAAAATCTTCTCCTTCAGTATCAGTCCTTTGCTGTATTGGCAGTCTTTCTCCAGAGCTTTGCAGATAAAATACAAACATGCTAGTAGAGAGAAACAGAAATAAGAATTATGGGCAATTTGACACTATGAATCATTCAAAAGTTCCCACTTCTGGGATAAATATAAACTAACAAGATTTTAACAATCTCCAACTGGACATGAAACATTTCTACAATCATTGGTTTGTAATTCTCTCTGCAAATGGTTAAACACATAGAAATACAATTTAAATAACTTACTTGGGCATCCTAATCATAACCCCACATTCTCAGGTTTTAGCCTCTAAAAACAAATCTACAACTTAGCTAAACAGCTTAAAGTCATTTATCATAAGATTTTGGTTTCAAACCCCCTATTTCTGAAAAACAGGAATCCTTTAGTGTTTTTACACCATTCCTCAGCATTTATCATGATTGCTGTATTACAAATTGCATTACAGCAGGAAAGGCCATATCCTGCATTCCTTACTCACCAGAGTAATTCCATTAAGACTATTCTCATGAGGCAGGCCTACAGGATCAGGCCCTACATCTCTAATTTACCTTGGAGCCACCTATTAGCCTTCATTTGTATTGGTTCATCTACCACATAAAATCTTAATTTAAAAGTTCAGAGCCAGTTATAATCAACTGCTGCATAATTAACCATGCCAAGCTATGAACTATATTGTAGTTTTATACTCAAACCCTGGAGGTAACTTGCTAGAAATGACAACAAAGACAAAGAACATGCATGAGCGTGAGAGAGAGGTCTACAGGGAAGCTTCTTGCAGCAGCTCTGATGTATAATAGATCACAGCTCCAGATGAGACTTCCACTCTAAATCCTATAGATATTTTTTTTTAATGTTGTGGGGCAGAGGAGAATAGATTATTACCCACAGAAATAAATGTCCTTCTGCACAGAGATAAATATCCTCCCATCTGAAAAAATAGTATGGATTAAAAAAGAACTTCATTGAAATGTTTGCTGTTTCATCCTTTTATCTGCTTAAGCAGAGTTTAAGAGTGCCATTCGTAACTTCAGACTGGTGCAGGGACATATCTCTCTTGCTGCATGGTGCAGAGGGGATAGAAGAAGTGGATATCCTGTCCTTATGGACTAAAATTGCAGAAGAGAGAGGAATTAATGCTACATCTTTCCACTTTCAAGACCACAGAGAACTTTCCTCAGGAACAGCATGTAGTTGGGACTCCACAGGCTTTTTGGAGTTGTATGACCTTCTGGAGGGAAGTATGGCAAAGGATAGGTGCTCTCAACGGCATCATCCCTTGCTAAAATTCCAGCAGAAATTAATGGTGACTTTATCAGCTGGAACTTTTGCACAAACCTATTCCATGTTATCTTCCCATTAGGTGGGTAGAATGGTATGGTGCAGCTCCTAGGGAAGCTGAGCTGCCGGGAAAAAGGGGAGTGGCCCGGGAAGCAGTATGGATCCCTGGTCCTCTGTGGAATTTCCTCACAGATCTTCAGACATTTACACAGGTGCTGGACCTTGTCCCCTGCTCCCTTTGTGGCCCCAGAAACCCTGTCTACTGAAAAGGTATCTCAGAAACTCCACAAGCTACACTGAACTTCCTTACATGTATTTTTCCATGGAGTGCATTACCTGGTTCTTAACAGTTAAATTAGTACCACACACTGTTCATGAATTACAATGGAACCAGCTTATAGAGAATCCTGATGTACTACAGTTCTACTTATAGAGGAGTGATAACACTCTGGTGCAGAGCGAATATTTTCTACACCTCAGTTTATTCAACTAGTTCAGTTCAATGACTAGCTCATGCAAGGGTAAGAAACCAGTTGGGAGTTGAAAAACCGGTGGAGGCTTGTTTTCCTCTTCCACTCTATGAATAAAACTTAGGTGTGAGAGAATGAGATCTCCTATTTCTAAAATCTTGAAGGACCTAGTAACCATAGATAATCAATTCAAGTCACTAACTGCAGATAATACTTCCTTTGTTTAATAAATCAGTTGGTTTTAAATGCAAAACGTTTCTGATAAAAACTTTTTTTAATGTAGCCAACATATTTAAGGTAATTTTATTTAATAAACAATTTAAATGCTGTTTTTGTGAAATTTTAATTGAATCCAGACTCGTGTATCCAACCAGGGATACTGAATTCAAAATATTTTCTCCTCAAAGGATCTTGTTTATAGTCCACCTCAAACATATTCTACAGAAAAGCAAATCCTTTGGGGAACCAGGGGAGAAACGCATTTCAACTCAATATTCATGGTTGGAACTTTTGTTTCCTTGCCCCTCGTTTGTGTGTTCTGTTTGGGATCCCTTGTAACGTACAATGATATAAACTTAATTTTATTTCCATTATTTCAAAAAGTCGAACGAATTCTAAAAGAGAAAAGAACTGAATAAAAATACTGAGCACCATGATGGTTTTCAATAAACAAATACAGCAGATAGGGATTTTTACTGTAATTAAAACCAGTTACAGATCACTATAATTTACCATGAAAAATTTACACATTACGTTTCAATACATTGCATGTTTAAGATATTGTGTCAGTAAGACTGCATCACTGTACTGTTCTGATCATATTGATTTTTACTTGAATTAATTACACATTGTAAGAAAAATTATACAAAACTAGCTGTACGTACTTGTATAGTCACTGAGCGTGTACAAGACTGTGATGAGGTTATCTAAACAAGGCCAGTGATCAGGATTACATCTGAGTCCTTCTTCAAAAGCATGACGTGCCAGTGGCATACGGATCAGCCTTACTGCTACACGACCAATTTTATACCATAGGTTGACATCAGTAGAGTCTAACATTACAGCCTAGAAAACATAAATATCACACCATTTACACATGTCAACACATGCATGTGTGTGTGTGTACACATTGCCTTATATAGTTTGTATTTGCTGGAGCTGAGCTTTATGATAGAACACTATTGTTCTTTGGGACTGAAATGGTGAGCAAGTAATACATATTTATTACCTAAACATACACACAATACATGCAAATTAGGGCTGTCAATTAATCGCAATTTAATTCACGCGATTAGCTCAAAAAATTATTTGTGATTAATCACAGTTTTAATTGCACTGTTAAACAACAGAATACCAATTGAAATTAAATATTTTTGGATGTTTTTCTATATTTTCAAATATATTGATTTATATTACAACATAGAATAAAAAGCGTACACTGCTCACTTTATATTATTTTATTACAAATATTTGCACTGTCAAAATGATAAAAAGAAACAGGATTTTTCAATTCACCTCATACAAGTACTGTAGCGCAACTTACAAATGTCAATATAACTGCACTCAAGAACAAAACAATGCAAAACTTTAGCGCCTACAAGTCCACTCATTTCTACTTCTTGTTCAGTCAGTCGCTAAGACAAACAAGTTTGCTTACATTTATGGGAGATGCTGCTGCCCACTTCTTATTTACAATGTCACCTGAAAGTGAAAACAGGCATTTGCATGGCACTTTTGTAGCCGGCATTGCAAGGCATTTATGTGCCAGATATGCTAAACATTCATATGCCCCTTCATGCTTCGGCCACCATTTCAGAGGACATGCTTCCATGTTGATTACACTCATTAAAAAAATAATGTGTTAATTAAATTTGTGACTGAACTCCGTGGGAGAGAATTGTATGTCCCCTGCTCTGTTTTACCCACATTCTGCCTATATACTCATGTTACAGTAGTCTCGGATGATGACTTCGCACATGTTGTTCATTTTAAGAACACTTTCACAGCAGATCAGACAAAACACAAAGAAGGTACCAATGTGAGATTTCTAAAGATAGCTACAGCACTCATCCCAAGGTTTAAGAATCGGAAGTGCCTTCCAAAATTTGACAGGGAAGAGGTGTGGAACCTGCTTTCATAAGTCTTAAAAAAGCAACACTCCGATGCGGAAACTACAGAACCTGAACCATCAAAAAAGAAAATCAACCTTCTGCTGGTGGCATCTGACTCAAAGGATGAAAATGAACATGCATCGGTCCACACTGCTTTGGATTGTTATCGAGTAGAACCTGTCATCAGCATGGACGCATGTCCTCTGAAATGGTGGTTGAAACATGAAAGGACATATGAATATTTACATGCCAGATGTGCTAAAGATCCTGTGACACCGGCTACAACAGTGCCATGCGAACGTCTGTTCTCACTTTCAGGTGACATTGTGAACAAGAAGTGGGCAGCATTATCTCCCACAAACGTAAACAAACCTGTTTGTCTGAGCGATTGGCCAAACAAGAAATAGGACTTAGTGGACTTGTAGGCTCTAAAGTTTTAAATTGTTTTATTTTTGAATGCAGTTATTTTTTGCACATAATTCTACATTTGTAAGTTCAACTTGCATGACAAAGAGATTGCACTACAGCACTTGTATTAGGTGAATTAAAAATATTTCTTTTTTTTTTAACAGTGCAAATATTTGTAATCAGAAATAAATATAAAGTGAGCACTCTACACTTTGTATTGTAACTGAAATCAATATATTTAAAAATGTAGAAAACATCCAAAAATATTTAAATAAATGGTATTCTATTATTGTTTAATCATGTGCTTAATCTTTTTAATCGCTTGCCAGCCCTAATGCAAATCATTTATCCAAAATACGGTGAGGGTCTCACACATCTACTTCAGTAAGACTAGTAAATATTGAGACTCTCATATTGTACTCAGACTGTACTGTACCTCTAAGTAGAATTCCATGGCTGTCTCCAGGTCATCTCGCTGTGCTGCCAATTGTGCTAGATTTTTATAGGTGGAATATTTTAACATCAAGCCTGGATGTTTTAACCCTTCTTTCTCATCACCAGAGAGAACTGCCTGAAAATTGTAAACAAAACAATTGTACCCTCGACATCAGGAATTAGACTAGTGATAAACAGCAGCAAATAACCAGTCAACTGACAACTAACATTACATTTTTGAGTCATCCATGGCCAAGACACAATGGAGTGACACAAAATGCAATAAAGATGTGGCTAATTTCACTGACCTCTCGCAGAAGACGAATCTCAAGCAGCTCATGGTAAGCTTTGGCAGACTCTTCAAATCGGTCATGTTTCTGAAGGTCCAAAGCTTTGTGATACAGAGCAAAAGCTTCTGCTTCCTGTGGGTCAAAATAACAAAATTAACAACATAATCATTACAACTCCTTTGCAGAAGTAATACTTAAATAGGAGCAGATTTATGTAATGGATTAGCTCTACTGATTTTTCTCTTAACTTTTTATTTAATAGTCTTCAGAAATAAAAGAATAAAATATTAGAACAACCAAGGAGAATCACTGCAATACAATTAGAGATTTTAAGAAAATATGTGGAAGTCCAAAAACAATTTGCCTGGGGGGGGAAAAAAGGTGTGTTTAATACAACCTTAAAACGACATGCATACCATGGCCATTATTCAGGAAATCATTTCTGTCAATCCCTGTTCAGGAAAGCATTCATGCGCATGCTTAACTTTAAGCACATGCTTAAGTCCCATTTGCTTAAATGGAATAAGTATGTTTCTTCATTAATATGAACAATAAAGCACCCTCTCTGAATAGGTAGGCTTTCCTGAATTGGGGCCAATAGCTGTAACCAGGCTAAGCGCAGTTGTTATTATTAGAATTCTATCACCATTTCCCTTTGCAGTTTGTAAAATATTTTTAATCTAGTTATAAAACCAACTAAAAGCTACCTGTCCAAGTGGTTAGTATTCAGCACAGTTTTACAATAGAAAAAACCCCAGTCTACACTGGTCAGGAAAATTAATTCAGTTGTTGCTAGCAACAGCTCTATTTAAATATGGTAGCTGCTAGAATTTCATACACAGTATGAACAAGGCCTAAGTGAAGCCATAAAATCTAAGGTTTTAACAATAAATACACATTCTTGTCTATTAACTATTTCTATCTGATAAATATGATGATTTATCAATAATTTCAGCTAAATAATTCATTGATCCTACAATGAGTTCCATGTGGGAAGCCTCCTACATCTGCACAGTCTTTGACAGGAGCCTAAGAACTGAGACAGGCACTCCAATTGCCATGAGGAGTTAATTATTAAAGTAACTTCGGAGGAGAAGGGGAAGCAATGGCCATCTCTCAGCTACAGAAAAATTTATTTCTTCAGTTTATTAAAATACAACTAGAGATGCCCATCCAGTGCTCTAGGTGCCTACCTCATAATTAAAAATCACAACATAAAAAAGGCTGCCCATAAACATTAGAGAGACAAGGTGGGTGAGGTAATATTTTTTACTGGACCAACATCTGTTGGTGAAAGAGAGAAGCTTTGAATCTTACATAGAGCAATTCTTCATAGCTACACCACCACTGCAAACAATGCCCATAAATATGTCCCCCTCAGCCGACACCCTCCTCAACAAGCAAAACAAAGAGGAGGGGGAAAGGATGGGGTGTGCAGCATGGCCAGGTGGTTAACAAACCTGGGTGCTGGTGGACCAAGGAAAGGGAGATCCAAAATCAAGGACCTCTCAAAAAGAATGCCCTGCCAGCAGCACCATCTCATTTATATTGAGAGAGCTTACATGAGTGGTTCCATTGCTCTCAATTCTCATAGCATATCAGAGACATGCCACCCTGCAGGTCCTCTATTTTAATCTCTAACCTACCAGTCTAAATTTGGCCTCCAGGATCATTCTCCTACCTTTCCCTATGTCATTGGTACCTACATGTATCACAACCCTCGATTCCTCTCCAACACTGCAAATAAGTCTGTCTAGATGTCTGGAGAGGAAAAAAGATTGACAGCTGCCATCAACCAGATCTTTGGTCTATAAACAATTACAGAGGTAGTTTAAGCTGCTAGTTCTGCTAACCAAGATGCCTGTGGCTCCAGCTGTCCCCTGTTTCCCCCTTTTGATTTTTCCGATTTTTACCAAGATCAATAAGGTTCTGCCTACTGAAGCCTAGACTATTCCTGAAATACTGGAATTGATCAGCTGTGGTATTGAAAAGTTATCACATTATATCCAAACTGAGAAAAGCCACCAAGTTGAGTGTAAGGCCTTGCAAGATCAATTAAAAATGCACACTCTTTATGTTTTCTCTTGCAATAATCTGTACCCATGAGACATTCTTAGCAAACCAGGAGAGTATTATACAGAAACAAACTATACTCAGACTAGTTGTCTATAATTAAATGAATTATATTTCTGAATGAGATTTAATCAGCTAGCTAAATCAGCACTTTGAACTTC
This sequence comes from Mauremys reevesii, assembly GCF_016161935.1. Taxonomy (NCBI): domain Eukaryota; kingdom Metazoa; phylum Chordata; order Testudines; family Geoemydidae; genus Mauremys; species Mauremys reevesii. The sequence continues at coordinate 19,596,822 of NC_052640.1, read as the reverse complement.
GCCTCTAGATTATTTTTGCTTAGCCCTGGTCTAAACTGGGGAGGAGGGGAATCGATCTAAGTTATGCAACTTCAGCTACGTGAATAACTTGCTGAAGTCAACGTACTTAGATCGACTTACCGTGGTGTCTCCACCGTGGTGAGTTGACTGCTGCTGTTCTCCCGTGGACTTTGCCTGCACCTCTCGTGGTGCTGGAATACAGGAGTTGACGGGAGAGCGCTCGGGAGTTAATTTATTGCGGCTAGACTAGACGCAATAAATCGATCCATGCTGGATTGATCACTGCCTGCGGATCCGGCAGGTAGTGTAGACATACCCTTAGTTTACCTAACTACCATGACTGGAATGATTCACAAAGCTGAGACACTGAGATCATTCCTATCAAAACGTCTTCAGTTTGTATCGTAAAGTAGAGTCAGGCAACTTATCTCTTTCAACATCTAATATTTCTTCAACTCTTCAGTAAGCAGACAGGAAACTCAGCTCCTAAACTAATGCAGCCTACTCACAAATAAGCCACACAGATGCACTGTACCCCATTTCAGTAGTCATGGTATGCTAAGGACTGAGTTTAGAAGATGAGAATATGAATGTAGCTCATCCCCCTAGAACCAAAAATTATAAGAGAACAGACCCAATGTCGGCAGATTAGAACATATCAGAAGAGATTCATTGTCAATTTTCCACATTATTAAAATTGTTTTACTTACTTGAGCCTCCTTTGTCTGTGTTTTGTGACTTTTGAAGGTACCTTCATGCTCATCCTCAATTGTGGATCTGGCATTCAATGCTGCAATTCGGATCTAAGAACAAGAATCAAAAAACAGTTACAGTACACACATGAAATTCATATCTGGCTCAGTTCCTCATCTCACTCTTGTCACCAGAATTTTTATCGTTTCTGTCTCTAGTTGAAAATCTCACAATAAAACCCGGGTTAGCACTGCAAATGTAAGAAATTATTACTACTTCAGTATATAATGGTTACTTGATCCACTACTAACTGCAGAATATGACAAGCAAGACAAAGGAAGCTCCTTTAATGGCAGGAGAGGAAATTTAAACCATCCCTAGGAATCATGGGGCCAGTAGAATGGACATATGGATTACAGAGAAGCTCCTTAATTTACCAAATCACTACAAGGATAATTACTGAAAATGGAATGTTCTAGCTGTGCCAATTAACACTCCACAGACAGTGGCTAAGTCTTCGGATACGGAAATATGGAAAATTGTTTTTGGTTTCTCACATCACACACATGAAAGAATTCAAGCAACATATGGCACCAAGAATTCGCTGCCCTCTCAGAGAGCCATACCACCATGATGTCTGATAAGCAGCTTGTGCTAGACTGCCACCTTACCATGTTCAGCAAGATTCTCCCACTAGAGTCAGGTGGAGGGCCAGTCACAAATAGGTCTGAAGAGCAAATAGGGACTAGAATTATATTTACTATAAATGGAAAGCATTTATTATTAAAACATATCATTATTTAACAATTTAATTGGAAATTTTTGCAAGCATCAGAGCACTTTACAATATAAACAAGAATTGACAATAACAATCTTAAAAACAATTGTAAATAAAATTCTAAATAATTAAGATGAAAGGAAATTCTATTGTTCCTTATCTTCTTTTTGCTTTTAAGACTTTAAACACTAGAAAATAATGAATATTTGCAATGCACTTATAACTATGGTACATTAATCAGCCATAGATTTGTGTGTACTGTAACAGTAATATTAAATGTAACCCCAACATTAGATATGATATTCTTGAGAACATACAAAAATATTGCATTAAATGAATGTTAAGGCTGCCACATTAATCACTTAAATGTCAGAAAATGACAAAGATAAAGTTGTCTGTGTAGCCTCAACTCTGCCTCCTTGCGGTGCATTGCTGTACCATGCCATTTTTTTTTTTAAATTATGGAAAAAGCCCTGCTCTGAGAAAAGGACTGACTTCCTGCCCATGTATCAGCAGCACAAGGCCAGGATCCCTGTTCACAGATGCATTTCTGGGGCTAGATCCCAATGCCCTTCCCACAATAAGAGTCTGTGGAACAAGACAGAAATCAAGAAAAAAGTTGTCCTGGGGCTGACTGTCAGAGGAGGCAGCCATCATGGATTGCTTCAGAGCACATCCAATTGACCTACTACTCAAAACAAGTTGGCAAGCCCTCTACACTAGGGCTCCCAGCTACTGCTGCTAACTTTTATGAAGCGAACTAGTGCAAGTATCAGTACCCTATATAAAATGTAGGTGGGCCAATGACAACACAGTGTCTCTGTCATCCCTCTTGCAAAAGCAGGACTTTAGAGCTGCATACCCATAGAGGTCTATCAAGTAAATATTCAGCAACAAAAAGAAGCTAAACTTCTATGATAAATACTTCTCCATTTTGAAAGGAGAGAGGTTAATATCCCTAGCAATTTTAACATGGATAGAAAAATTGAAAACTGGTATTCACATTTAAAACCAGTGATTTTTCATTTAAATTAAACCTATAATTTTTATTCTATTAATTTCCTGAAGTACGATGCAAGTAATGGCAAAAGAACATGAAAGGAATTTGTATGTTTTATTTTAAACTTTCACTGCCATGAGACAAATTCCTCACATCAGCAGACATACAAAAAAATGACATGTGCACAGCAGGCTAAAAACAGTCTTTTATATTGTAGACCCTATTAATAGCAAGGTAACTCCAGAATTAACCACAGCAGGAAGCAGTGGGAGTGCTGAACTATGAGCTGAATGAATTCAGACATCATTGATGAGAGCTTTCACATGTAAAGAAAGCATGTTTTTAGTTTAATTTAACTCGTTCAGAAATGGTCACATTTTGTTGGTTCACACACACTGATTTCCCCTCCCTCCCCACTGAAACTTCCATCACTTGCATCCAAATTACACAGACAACTGCACAATAATATAAAGTACTTTACATCTTCAAAGCATTAATTAACAAAGCTTCAAAATCCCTGCCAGACATGTACGTATTTTCCCCATTTTATAAATGGAGGAAACAGAGGCCTGATTTTCAGAAGTTACAGAACTAGATCCAGCCAAATTTTCAGTCTGAAACTTTTGTGTCTCAAAATTTCCTTTATTTTTACTTTTAAAAATTCAAAAACATTTTAAAATGCTCAAAACAAAATGTTTTGATTGTCAAAACAAAATATTTGGTTTTACCCAAAAATGTTTTTTTTTTAAATTTGTTAAAAAAAATTAATTAATTTTTGGTCTGACCCTAAACAATTTTTCATTTTTTTTAAATTGCCAATGAAACCAAAAGTCCAATCTTCACCTAGATCTATACTGAACATCCATGACTCCAAATTAAATTATCACCAACCCTAAAAAACATTGGGCTCCATGGCCCCATTTCAGTGAGATACTTAAAGTTAGGTACGAATTTAAGTTTAATCAAGCTTAAGTTCAAACACATACTTAAGAATCTGGCTACATCAGGGCCATAGTGACTTGCTCAAGGTCACACAGCAAGTCTAGATAGATAGGGTGACCATACGTCCCATTTTGGATGGGATAGTTCCCTTTTTAAGTTCTATCCCAGATATCCCAACTTTTTTGGCAAAACTAGGCATTTGTCCCATTTGCTCTTGTCAACTGATCATCAGATGGCAAGAGAAACGGGACAAATGCCCAGTTCTGACAAAAAAGTGGAGCATGCCTCCTAGGGCGGCATAAAGGAATGTTTGAGGAGGTCCAGCAACAACGGGGCTTCAGCTGTCAACCCCAGCCCCATGTTGGGGGCAGAGACCCTCAGGCCAGCCTCATGTGGTATCCTAGTTTCCTTTGGGAAATATGGTCACCCGATTGGTAGACACAGGATTTAGAACTCAGTAGCTCGGCTGATATTGCACTAGACCAACTAAAGCTATAAAGCAAAATATGTGGATGGCAACAATTTTAATTCTGCATTTTGCTCAAATATAAACTTTTTAATAATGGTCAAGTTACTTTTAGTTCTACTACAGTCAAACTATGACATAGGGAGAGAAATAAAATAGGAAGCAGAGCAGGGGTGGCCAACCTGTGGCTCCGGAGCCGCATGTGGCTCTTCATAGGTTAATATGCAGCTCCTTGCATAGCTGCTGACTCTGGAGCTGGAGCTACAGATGCTAACTTTCCAGTGTGCTGGGGGGGTGCTCAGTGCTCAACCTCCTGTGCTGCCCCCACTCCACCCCTTCCCCCAAGCCTGCCATGCCCTCGCTCTCCCTCCCCCCTTCCCAACAGAGATTCCTGTGAACCGTGAAACAGCTGATCACAGCAGGTGGGAGGCATAGGAAAGATGGGTGAGGCACTGATTGTCAGGGCTGCCGGTAGGTAGGCAGGAGGCGCTACAGTTTGGAGTGGGGGGAGCTGATGGGGTCTGCTGATGTAGTACTGTGGCTCTTTGGCAATGTAGATCAGTAAATTCTGGCTCCTTCTCAGGCTCAGGTTGGCTGCCCCTGAAGCAGAGTTTTTGTACTGGCACAACTATGTCAGTTAGGGGTGTGATATTTTTACTGGTACAACTCCTAATACGGACAGTTATTTGATAGCAGAATAATGCACTATGGGAATAAACTATATTGATATAAGCATTTTAATGCTAGTATAACTGAATCCATAGAAAGTGGGTTGTATCGCTTTAGCTATACCAGTGTACCTAGTATACCAGTACAGTTAAAGCAAATTTTGTGTGTAAGACAAAGCATTAGGCACTTGCAGATGTTATGTCTAGACAGAGTCACTCAATGGAAGCGTTTCAGAGTGCTACTTTAAGCCTTCCAACTTAAAAATCATATACACGTACTGCAAAAATAAATTTATTTGTTTCACACAGCTCCTTAGATTATTAAAACCGAAATAATTTTCTAATTCTAATGTACTTAACTATTTACGTTCCATTTTCATTTTGCATTGTTCTTGTGAGTTTCACTGCAGTTATGTTTGGGTTTAACATGCTATAAGGGAATATTTGTTTAAAGATAGCAGTTTTCAGTGATTTTTAAAAAAAGTTGTAGAAGTATTTCTACTAGATTTAGGTTTTAGAAAAGTTCATTCTTCCTAAACTGTAATTTTTGACCAAATGCTAACGGGGATAGTTTTCAGTCATGTACACAGTGCCACTTGCCAGAGCAGGGGTGTGAAGGAGTGACTGGAGAGGGAGAGGAAGAGGAAGTAGATACATAAATGATGATGGGTAGGCCTTTAGCAAGGAGAGGTGTGTGTGTGTGGGGGGGGGGGGAGATTCGTTACATTTCCTGAAAGGAGCTCAGCATCCAAGTGTTTGAGAAACCCTGTTGTAAAGGGTGCAGGAGCCCAGCAGAATCTTCACAGGAGGCTCCATCCAGCCATAGGCCTGTGTGAGACAACTGCAGACAGAGAGGTGGAATGGGGCCCCTCAGAGTCCCTCAGGCGCTTCAGTGGAAACTGGGACCTCTGTGGGTTCTGGAACTAGAGGGCTCCCCACTTATCTGGGGACCTTTAACGTAAGTAAGGCTTGGCCTGCGGAGATCGCTCCCCCACCGCACCTCCTCCCCTAACAATGCTGAGCCCCCATACGGGCGGGGACAGGGCTGCAGCCCCGCTCTCCATACAGGTGCCCGGCAGCACTGTGCCCTCCGCTCCCTCAGCAGAGGCGCCAGGTGCCAGCCTGCACTCCCCACACAGGTACCGGCCCCCCTGCTTCCCCAAGAGAGTTCCCCCGCCCCAGCCCTTTGTGCAGCCCCAGTGTCAATTCCCAGCCGGGTAAGCAGCGGGCAGAGCAGCCCGCCTAAGACGGGGCTAGGGGGGGTGCCGCGGCGCGGAGGGGAATCCGTTCTACATGGAAGGGGGAGCCTCACCTGCAGTCTCCACGGCAACCTCCTCCCGGGCCCCTGGAGCCCAGCAGGTCAATACAACGGCCGCTCATTGGCTGAGCAGCGACTCCCCACCCAGCCAATAGAGATGCTGGATACAGAGTGACAGGCTGCCTTAGGAGAGGGCGGGGCCGAGGGGACTGCGGAGCAGCTTCCCACAGTGATCCCCCCCCGCGAGGCTGTGCCTCCTGCACGCGCCCCGCCCCTTCCGTTCCAGCACCGCCAGGCGCCGTCACGGGACCCCATCTTCAGGGAATGCCATGATGCCGTCAGCGCGGCACGTCGTTGCCGTCATGACCTCAGCGCGCGCCAACCGCTTGCGCTGTGCTATTCCCCCATTGGCCCTCGAGCGGTACCGTCCCGTGACTCGTCCTGCCCGCTCTCCCTCGCCCCCCGTGTCCCACGCGCACGGGGCCGTAACGCAGCCTATCCCCGCCGCCGCTGCCCGGCCTCGGTGTTCGACCAGTGACTGACTAGAGCCTGCCCGCCTGGAACCCGTCACCATACGTGTAAAACACCACCTGCGTTCAGGGTGACGTTAGGGTGACCAGATGTCCCGATTTTTGGGTCTTTTTCTTATATAGGCTCCTATTACGCCCCACCTCCATCCTGATTTTTCACATTTGCTGTCTGGTCACCCTAGGTGACGTGTCCCTGGCTCTCCAGTGCACCACCAAATCCCTCTGCACTGTCATCGCCACATCACCTTGGCCCCTCGCCACAGCTAAGCTTGAGGGCATTGCCTGAGGGGTTGGACATCTCCACAGCCTTAATATTAGGCGGGGTTAAGTGCTGTGTTGAATCAGGGCCCTGGTTCTGCTTCCAGCGTGTTGCTGCTGACCCTCCTTCACTATCCCCTTTCCTGGATTTTCTTCCTGCTGCCTTCTGTTTTCTGCCAGTGTCCATCAAGTTCCTGCATTTGATACCTTGTTTCATTTTTATATCCCATTGCTGGGATTTTACCACTCATGGATTCAACTACTGCCTTTTCTCTGTTGTAGTCTGTCCAGTCCTCTCTGGTTGCCTTTCTGACATTTCTTCATGGATGTCTAGCTTCATCTGAAACTCATTTTCTCAAACACTGAAGTATTTTTCTTTCCTTCCAGTCCTTCTCAACTGCCCTCCTTCTTTATTCTATATATTCACAAATTACACAATCGTTCCTGTTTCCCTAGCCCATCATTCTAGTGTTTATTGTATGTTCTCACACCTTAATTGAAAGTGAGCTGTTGAATCTTTAAGAAAAATGTCCTTTCTCCAGAATGTTATTTACTTAAGTTAAATAGGTGCTAACAAAAAGCAGAGAGTTTTAAAAAGTGTCATTAAAAATACTTTTCCTGTCAGTCGCTCAGTTTTCACCAGTTTGCTTGAGTTACACACTCAAGTTACTCCACTTGAGCTAGCCAAGCTTAAGGGAGAGTGGCCACATTGCAACATCACACTTTACCTGCAGAGAATGATTGGATTAGCATCTGATAAATGGTGCTAACTTGAGCTGTAGCTGCATCCCCACAGTGTGCTTAGAGAGGGTGAGTGAGATACAAGGAGAAAGGGAAACAAAATGAAAGTATTGTGATAATTTAGTGAATCGACACACACTAAAAGTATTTTGATAAAAGTTTTATTGACCAGATAAACGCCCAACTCATGACACTAACATATAAATCTGCACTTAGTGCATATTTTATTTAGCGGACAGTGATTTTGCAACAATGGAAGAAAGTTATGCTGCATGTGTAGTAACTAGCTTCAGATATTAATCATTTGGTTTTAATTATTTTTGAATAACCTCATTGGTTTCAGTTATTTTTGAATAAATGAAAGAATGAAAGATACTTCCAACTTGACACCAAATTTTTGATTGTGTGTTTAAAAAAAAATACAAACGCTAACTGGAATAAAAAGTATTCTGAGAGCAATGAAAGAGGAAATTAGTTCATTTTAAAATGTAATTATTCCCTTGCAATGCTGTAAATCCATGACAATTAAACACTGTAGTAGTACATCAGAAACAGAAAATGAACAATTTAATCCTGACCCTCAAAACATTTATTCACATGAATAATCCCAATGAATTCAGTGCAACTATTCATGTACCTAAATGTTGGCAGGATTTGGACCTTAGAAAGTGACTATAAATGAAACTGACAACTCTATCTTCATTATCTCTGCTGAGTGAAATGCAAAAGTAAGGAAATCCCATAGATGATGATAACTAGGGGAGTCGACGGGTTTTTAAAAAATAAAATATTATGTATAATCCAGTTATAAAGTGACCAACCAGAAGGGCCCCAAGAGAAAAACTCCCCTACTAAAAGAATGGACATTACAGCAGATGTAGCAAGGCCCTGGCCAACAAGGAGGAAAACAAAAAACAAAAAAAACAGGCACTGCAAGAAGTCAGTCAGTTATGTGCAAGTTCATCAGCTCCTCTCCACCACCCACAGAACACTGAAAGCATTCGTAAAATAAAAAGTGTTCTGATATTGTTCACTGTGGTGAGAGGGTTGTGGGAAAGTACTGTGGACAAGGAGACAAGTTACAGGAATTGAAACTAATTACCAGAACCAGCAAAACAATTTCCTGGGCTCCACGTCCTAGGGTATGAAATGATTCTTCAATAAGTAGCCCTCTTCCACACATACCCCAATGCACAATATGCACATTGATATTAAACTACAGGAGTCTACTGAATGAACATGGGAACATCCACCTTTGCAAGCCAATGATGCTAGTGAAGTAGAGCTCAGAGCAGGAGATTAGAGAGGAGCCCTAGCCCAGCCATCCCATACAAGTTAAAAGATTCTTCCCTCAGACCAATATTCTCTCTTCCCAGAAATGGGGTGGGGGGCGGGGGAGGTTTAGAATGGAAGAAATGTTCACAGAAGTTGGAAGTGAAAGATCTCAGGTCCCCTTGAATCTCTGCCCTCCAGTGGCAGCGAGTTAGGCTAACTACTGTGAATTAGTTTAGTGCCTATTGCCAGACTAATGAGCAACATTTAGTGACTTCTGGTGTAGAAGAGTCTACAGGGACATGGTCCCAATCAGCATTCTATCTGATGGCAAAGTTAAGCCCATAAACTCTCAAGCTATGGCCCATGGACTCCTAGAACAGACCGAATTTCACAAGGAAGAGAAAAGGTTAGCACATGACAGGATCTGTCTTTCTCTTGCAAAGCAGCCCTCAGGCTGAACAAAACTGGAGAACCTCTCCAGTCAGGTATCAATGATGCCAGTCACGGAACAGAAATAAAGAACTGTTCATTGCTAAAGGAAAAGACTACAGAACTTGGATTAACTGGATCCATATAAGGAAGGCCATCATGACGCTGCTTCTGACAAAACAAACTCCCAGCTACACAGACCTCACGATTCAAGTTTTGTTTGAGATCACAGGTAACTGCATTGTCTCTGGGCCACAAGACAGGTGTGAAACAAAGACTTCCAACTGTTACTGACAAAGAGTTTGGCTGGTAAGCCCCGCTTTGGAGCTGTGTGCACAGAGGAAGCAGAAACAGAAAGGAACTACATGAGTGGAGGTGCAGAAGGATACATATCAGATCTTGCATAGAAACAAACAGGTAGAGCTGGCCATCCTTGGGTTGTGCCCTCCACAAGGGTTTCTTTTTAATGGGTTTCTTGAAGAGATCATAAGAAAGTCATGACAGTTCCTTTCTTGCCAATCTGCCAAGGTTCCAGGGGATAAAAGCGGATAAGAATCCTTTGCATGTGGAAGAGGAGAGAACACAGGAGGAAAGGAAAGGTTATTATTTTATAATGGAACATTATCTCCAGTAAGTTCTCTCAACAACCCAGAAACACACCACTAAACATAGCTCTCAGTGGTCTGGACTTAAAGGCTCTGACTGTAATAGGAGCAGGATTTTTTATATGGGACAGTGTGTGAGTGGGTTCTAAAGTCCTGTCCACACCCGCAAAAAGTTAAACTGTTAACTATCTATTTATCCAAGGTACTTACCGTATATACTCGTTCATAAGCCAAATATTTTTGGTAAAAAAGTGACACATCAAAGAGCAGGGGTCGGCTTATAAACAGGTCTACACCAAAATTTGATGATTTTAAACTCTATGGAATCATTGAATTAAATATCTAATACATTGTCGTTTTGTTTACCTGGAGCATCTGCAGGCACGGAGCCCCTCAGCTCCCTGCGGCCGCGGTTCGCCGTTCCCAGCCAATGTGAGTTGCAGGAAGTGGCATGCCATTGGCTGGGAATGGTGAACCACAGCCACAGGGAGCTGAGGGGCTCCATGCCTGCAGACGCTCCAGGTAAACAAAATGTCCCAACCCACCGGCAGCTTACCCTGACAGGCCAGGAGCCAAAGTTTTCCAACCCCTGAAATATAGGGTTGGCTTATGAAAGGGTCATACAGTTTTTGCTATTTTTACCTATCCGTTTTGGGGAGTCGGCTTATAAACGAACGGGCTAATGAACGAGTATATACGGTATATGTAAATTCTCTCTGCTGTAGTATTTGAGTGCCTGCTGACCCCCAACACAGAGAGAAGCAAGCTGCACTGGGGTTTGCACTGATTATGTTAAATGGGGTTACTTATGTTCAGAACAGAATAAGCCCCAACCAGTTCAGTCAGTGCAAAGCCCTGCATGTCCTTGGATACCCTTGCAGCTCAACCAGGGTCAGCACTGGTGCAGCTGCACAGAATGCTGAATTTAGAGCTATTCTTGGAAGTAGAAAATACCTTGGTCACATGGAAAACAGGAATTCACTGCCTTTTCATTTCAGGCATCTGCCCTGTTTATGTTTTCTGTATTTCCCTTGGCTGTTACACACTGGTTATTTTCAAATCACCATCCATGTCCACCAAGCTTTTGTTCACCAGTGTTACTGCCTAGGAGGCAAGACCTAGTAGCAGCAGGATGCAAGGGGCAGCCAGTTAGGCAACTGGCCTAGAACCTAGTTAATATTTCTCTTACTCTGTGAAATGACTTTTTTTTTTTTTAACAAACATCTGCTGGTCATAAATAATTCAATACAGACAATTTCTCCCCCATATAAACACAAAGGGAAAGATAAGAGACTTCTCCTCTTCCCAGAGCTGTGAAATACATGGAGCGAGTTTTTTCCTCTCTGCTACTATTGAAGTAATGGGAGAACAAGAGAGAAAGGGGCAGAGAAAAAAAGACTGACACATCCACCTGAAAGGCAAACTAAGCCCTATGCTACCACCTTGCACTGATGGGTCATGGTGGATGTGTCTGGCCTTTTCTTTAAATAGAAAAATAAATTGTATTTTTTCTGTACTGAATACATTCTGACATCCAAGACAATAATTAGCCCTACTGAGGAGTTATTTGGATCAAGCATGACACTAATAGTATAGCGGGCTTTATGTGACATTGTGGGGATGTGGAGTCAGAACTGCTAAGTACCAGAATTGGGGAACCCAATTCATCCAGCCCTAAGAATAATGACATTCAATTGCCATATCTCCTCTTTCTCTGGTTTCACACCAATGTAGCTCTGCTTCTAACCCCTCTACCCCAAAATCCTTGCTCATGAGTCACCAGGCCCTCTCTGATCCCATCATTACACCAGTGCATTTGGGGGTAACTCTGCTTTGACTACACCTGGGGCTTTACCCCTCATTCTCACAATTGGGCTCAGCCTGAGAAAGCCAGGAGAGGAGCAAGAAGGAAGATGCTCAGTATAACGAGTGCAGGAAATTACTGACGGGGCAGGGGGAAAATCAGGAGGACTGGAGGAGAGAGACCCTCCCTGCCAAGGCTTCTTATACGCTTCCCCTACATGTACTTAAACACAGACCTTGATTAGCACTGATCTGGGTCTCACTGGGGCGCTGTATGAAACTCCCCTCTACCTGCTACGTACATCTCCCCCTTCCTCTCTCTGCTCCCTGCACTGCACTCACCTGTCTGCACCGAGCCCCAGCTCCTTGGTAAGGAACTCAAAGAACTTGGCACTGTGCCCTCTGTTCTGCTCCGCGGTTCCCACCACTGCGATGGATGAGACGAGCAGCTGAGCGCAGGGCGCTGCGGAGCCACCAACCACCATGGGCAAGTCGCTCTTCACAGTGACGTTTATCCTCTGCCATGCCGGGCACACCCAGGGAAACAGCCATGGGAGGGAAGGAAACAGAACATAAGCAGTGTGTGTCATGAGGAGGAGCTGGTGCCCTGGGCCGCCCACCCCATGCACCCCAGGGGAATCCTGCCTCTCCAGTTCCCTCCTATTAGGGTGCTCAACCTTTTTCTTTCCGAGCCTGCCCCCTTCCCTCCCCCAACATGCTACAAAAACTCCACAGTCCATCTGTGCCACAACTAGTTTTCTGCACAGACAAGCCAGGGCCAGCAAGCAGGGCAGTTATCTGGAACCCCAGGATGCGCAGCCCTCCCACAAAGCTACATTGCTCAGGCTTCAGCCCCGGGGGGGGGGGGGTCAGTGGACTTTGACTTTCTGGCCTAGGCCCCAGCGAGTCTAATGTTGGCCCTATTTGGTGGCCCCCCTGAAATCTGCTCACAGCCCCCCAGGGGGCCCTAGACCAGTGATTCTCTGTCTTTCCCATACCAGGACCCCCTCCCATCAAGCCCATACCCCCAAGGGGTGCGGGGCCAGCAGAGAACTGGGGGTCTAGTGGGCAGAGCAACTGCCACCAAACAGACTCGCTGCTGCTGCTGTCCCCCCAGGGACAAGCTCTGCGCATCGGCCGCAGGCCCAGCTGCTCCTCCAGGGGAGCCGCCTGCAAGGGCGCATCCAGCCCGCGCGGCCAGACCAGAGGCCGCTGCGCTGCGCACGGCGGGGCAGCGCTCACCTCCTCCGGCTTGCTCAGGATCGCAGCCGCGGCCGAGCACAGCTTGCCGGCTAAGCCCGGGGGCAGCTGAGCGGCCGGGAGGCTGGTCTCCAGCTCCAGGAACGGCATGGCCGAGACCAGCGCCACGAACCGGCTCCCGCGGGCTCCAGAGTCACACGCTGCGCTGCCGCCGCGGGCTGCCGAGCAGGGGGTGGGAGCGAGCGAGCGAGCGCCGGGGCTTGCGATTGGCTGCGTCTGGAGACACCCTCCTCTGCGTCTCTCCCCCTGGGGCCCCGGGTAGCGTCCCTGAGCACAGCAGGGGCAGCCTGGCCGACGCCCGTTCCTCTCCCGGTGACTGTGGAGGTTTGCTTTGCCTGGCCTTTTAGGAACACTTTGCCACAGCCACGGGTGTCCCCGCTGTCACGGCGGTGCTGCCTCGTTCACAGGCCTGGTCCTGCCCAGACAGGACAGGAAAAGCAGTTCCGGGGCTCAGTCACCTGGATCCTCCAAAGCTGAGTGTCCTGTTTACCAGATTGTACAATAAAATATAATACAATGGATTTGATGCCCTGGATTTTGTTAGGTTTATTCCCACATGGCAGAGAAATCTGATTCTGCTAAGGGAATAAGAACAGGAGTACTTGTGGCACCTTAGAGACTAACAAATTTATTTCAGCATGAGCTTTCATGGGCTACAGCTCACTTCTTCGGATGCATAGACTGGAACACACAGGAGATATTTATACATACGGAGAACATGAAAAGGTGGAAGTATGCATGCCAACAGGAAGAGTCTAATCAATTGAGATGAGCTATCATCAGCAGGAGAAATTTTTTTTTTGAAGTGATAATTAAGATGACCCATAGAAGGTGTGAGGAGAATTTAATATAGGGAAATAGATTCAATTAGTGTAATGACCCAACCATTCCCAGTCTCTGTTTAGGCCTGAGTTAATTGTGTCTAATTTGCATATTAATTCAAGTTCAGCAGTCTCTCTTTGGAGTCTGTTTTTGAAGTTTTTTTGTTGCAAAATTGCCACCTAAGACTTCGTAGGTGCAGTGTGCCTCTAGTGGCATGTGACCAGGATTCATCACTGAATTTTGTCCGCTGGTTGGATCATTAGTTTCCCCAGCCTGGGCCGGGTACTGACTGGGAGCATGACATGAACACTGATCCATGGTCCCCCAAGGGAAAGGCATAAGCCAAAACGAAACCCTTTATTCACTTCCTGTGGCACTGGCAGGCAGGTATATGGATTGCTTATCAGGAAGGCAGTTCGCCTACTTCATGCAACTCCCTGATCAAGAGTGTCCTTAACAAAGCCACAAATGGAAATGTGCCAGTGGAGTTTACCCTGGCTTTCCTTTGTCTGCTGGAAACAAATGTTTATTTCTCGCACCCTGAGAAGGACAATAGTGGTGAGGGGATGGAAACGCATAAAACACATACACACACTAATAACCTGAACACTGAAATGTAACAGTAAGTCTTGACGGGCAGCCTGACCACCACAGCACAATTGATTTATCACACCCTACCACGTGACAGAGTGCTTGTAATAATATGCATGTGACCACATGAATGCAACTTACTGTGATATTTAATTTCTCTTGTTTTGGCAGCCTTCTTCATATTGCTTTACCTTCTGTAAAGACTGAAAATTATTTCTACCCTTTGTTGGGAGATGGATAGAGAGATTTATGTGCCTACAGCTGGCTGGGACTCTCTGCCTTCCATGTGTTCATTGTTTCTTCTCACTTCGGTATCTCTTCTTATTTAGATACTCCACATAGAGAAATGGGGTGAAGAAAATATTCGCCTTTTCACTAACAGCTGCCTATTTTATCTCCATGCGTGGTTGCTAAAATCCAAGAAGCCCGTTTTAGAGGTTATGTCTCCCACATTACTGTCCAACTGATGTGGCTATTTATAATATATATTTATAATACCTGACTTTTTATGCTGAAGTGGCAACTGTGATAATGGGTAACATTATCATTATAAAAAAGTTCAGCTGCAAAGTCTGAGACTGGCCCATGGTTTGAATATTGTGATGGGGAGTTAATGATGTACAGCCTTTGAGTGGAAAAATCTCAGTGAAAATGGACACTTCCAGAAGATTAGGGCATTTAAAAACAAAACAAAACCCACTAACCCTAACTGGAGCTTCTTAAGGAAGGAAAGTGTGTATGTAGGAGAAGGAAACCAAGCTCTGCTTTAAGTCGACTGCACTTCAAACCCAGATCCTCTAAAAGCAAAGATAACGAAACACCCAAAGACAAAAGACTGCTGCGTTTTTATTTTGAACATATGCTTTGCAATATTCTGAAGAGGCATACTGGGCAGCTGATGAATCTGAGAGGTAAATGTCTAATATAGTCTAAGCAGATTCAGAAAATGTCAGTACATAAATGTACACAACTCCTGCTCTGAGTTTTCTAGGAAGAACAGGCAGTGACATTACAGTGAAGTACTGTATATGCAAGAGTTACCTGTCTGGCTGAAAGACTGTTATATCCATGTGAATAAGCTACAGTAAATGCTTGTTTCTATTTTTAATTTCTATTTTATAAAAGTAACAGCACATCAGGCAGTGCATTTCCAAGACTTGCACAAAAGATTTGGCACTTCATGTGATAGAAGTCACCTGATGGCTGGTATTCTGGGCATGCAACTGCACAGAAAGTCCACTGCTTTGGGTGTCCAATGGCATCATTATTTCTAGCAACATTTTAAGAGCACAAAATCCTGGATAGACGGGGCACAGGAGGTTAGAACAGAAAATTCACCAAGGAATGAGTCACTCCTCTGTGCAGCAAACTGCCAGCTGTGAAGAGTGGCACTGGCAATTACAGGATGAGGAGAGGAAAATGAGAACAATGTGTGCTGCCTCAAGAAGCTAAAATGTCCCAGAGGTTAGTAAGCTTCCACAGAGAGAAATCCAGGTGGAAGGGGGTTGAAGACTCTCTGCTAGAAGTCTGCTTTTGAATTTTTCAAAATTGTCAAGGAGCAGAGAAGCTGACAGTCATCATGAGGATATTTAAGAGGACTACGACGAAGAAGCTCTGTGAGAGACAGTAATGAGTGAATTTTTGGGGACAACACACTGTCTCCTTCAAGTGACAAAAAGGCAATGGTTAAGGGAAAAAAGGTCTAATTTTAAAGTGCCCTGCTGTGGTTCACTGTTAGAGGATAAAGACAGAACACATGGAAAAGTTCCACTACTCAAGTGAAACGTGTGGCAAGTTCTTTCTTCTTGGCACAGGGTAATTGCACATAAGAGGGGAATTTGGGGGGTTGGATTTAGAAAAACGTTCAGAAAAGTCTAGCAGTGAAAGAATACTTCATGTTTCCTCCTACTTCAGCATCTTCAGCAGCTGGGGCTTCATTTCCTCCTTCATCTGTGGGTCAATCTGGACTTTCCTCAAATCCTGGGCATTCAGGATCCATTCATGTGCTTCTTGGAAGAGCTCCTTCCCCACAGCTTCCTCCACCTGGCTGCGCCATGTCACCAGTTTGGGCCAGCCCTCAAAGATGTTGCAAGCAGCACCTACGGGCTGCAAAGAGAGAAAGACACAGCAGCCGAACGTTAGTGAAAAGGAGAGGAATTCATTTCAAGTAACTGCACAGCAGAATCCTGCCCTGGATTAACAAGCAACTGCCAAAAGTGGGAAGACAGTTGGCTGACTAGTGTCAATGTCATCCTCAATCTGCTCCAGCACCTAAATGTCTGAGCTTGACTTGAAGGGTGGTACATCCTCATTGCAATTCACATGGTGCCTATTGCAAAATCTCAGCTACGAGAGGTTAAATCAGGAGATAATGAGCCGATTTCTCCAGCAGCATAACACCGTTGAAGCTAATGAAGTTACACCAGCAGAGAGTTTGGCTTAATAGGTGTAACAGTTCTCACATGCACTAAGGCATGGTCAATGAGAGAACCCAAAGTAATCATTTAAGATCAAAATTGCAGTATCAGCAGTTTTTCTTGCCCTCTCAAAAGTTTATCTGCAGGGTGACCCGCTCTTTGGAGGGAGGCAGTGCTGCCCCGTAAAGCATCTGGAGGAGAGGGTGTGGGGAGAGGTGGAAGGTGCTGTAACACAGTACTCCAGGCAAGTAACGGATCCATATGGGAGCCACTTCACTTTAAATGCTGTATTTTGTGAAGTCCTTGATTGGTATTTTGCAGACTGAGAGGAGGGAAATGACTAGGGGAGGAAGCCTGCCCCCACCCCCTTGGGGTGGGCTCTTTATTTTAATATAAACCTCAGCTCCCCATTGCTCCTCATTTACTCTTCATAGGATTTGAATTCTTCACAAGGACAGAAAACTGTAATGAGGAGGGAATGACGTGAAGGAAAACATAGGATGCGGGGGGGGGGCAGAGCAACACTGGATCAGACTGTTCTATAGCATCTGCCATCTTTGTGAAGTCGCTGAATCCTGCTTCCCTTCTTAGTCGTGTGGCGCTGCATCAAACCCTCCTTCCCATCTCCAAGGAAACTGTACCAGGACCACATGCTGGTCTTCAGGCAGTATAGACAACATCAGGTTTTCATGATGCTGAAAATTCACTAACAACACTCCTGCATGAGCTCTCTGATAGCCACCAGATCTGCCAGAGAAATCTCGCTGCCCATGATGAAGGGCTTGTCCTGCAGAAACTTCTCTGTGAACTTTTTCAGGTAATTATTCAGCTCATCCAAAGCCTCCTGCAGCTTCTCTCAAGGTATTGGCTTTCCTGTGAAGAGGGGAATCACCACCTGCATGGGGAGGAGGGAATAGGATTAGCTTCCATACACCTGCAATGGAATTTAGTCATCACCAAATGACGAACTGCATAGATTGCTCCATGTATTTACAGGAGAGCTAATCCGGTACTGAGCTGTATGAATCCTCTACTTCTCTGTACCTCTAAGTATCAGCAATCAGAATGAGACTTAATGGGATCCTCCAAGCAGCTGGACATTGTCCTGTTGCAGTTCTGAGAACAATCTGTGGATCTCAGATATCCTTACATCAAATGCTGGCAGCATATGCATCAGGCTTCATAGTCCACTTCTCACACTGTCTTTTGCTCTTACTTAGTAGATGAAGTAACCTTTTAATTTAAGTGGCGTGCTAGGATCCTTACAAGTTTGGTTTCATCAATTTAAATATATCTGTTACTCTGTAAGAGGAGACATACCAAATCTCCCAAAGACTCTTGGCCTTGCTGCATGATCTTGCTGTTCTCCATCAGACCACTAGAGGGAGAAAAGAGCCAGGTCCATGTAGTTTACCACATGGCATCATCATTATAATTTGTATTATCATAGCACCATGTAAATGATTTGTACGTATATGTATATTGTATACACACATATTAAATACAAAGTGGATTTCTGTATGTTCACCAATTGGCTGGTTATGGTCACAAGACGTACGCTAAAAAGACGTTAAATGCCCCCTCATGACTCTGTCTGGAACTCAGGAGTGCTGATAATACTCAAACTAACTACAATTGACCAGCTTGGGGAATGGTACTTGGCAGCCTGGATTAAGTAGGGAAACTTGCCCCATGACTTGCTCCAAAGACTAAACTAGCATGCCAGACATACTGTAGTCTGGTGGCGCTGGGAAAAGAAATGATGGATAAAGAAAGCAGTCTTGTAGATTTGCCTAATGGAAATATACCTCCTCCCTATGTCCTTGTTCCGCACACCTAAGGATGGCCAAATGAGCACTATATTGGAAAGAAAGGGCAAACCCTTTATACAAAGGCCATTTAAACACAGCCCTTTTATAACCCTGGCAAGTGCTAGTATTCAGCACTTTAGATATTTAGCCCACTTACCATGAGCCACAAAATTTTGGAAGCATTCTCCAGGACAGTAGTGTGTTGCCAGGGCCTGTATTCATCTACCTGGTCCCATTTCTGTATGTCAGACAGGTACCAGTGATCGGGGTGTTGTACTTCTGGCTTAGAGACAGAAGAAACGCAGTGCTGTCCAGATAAAAGGGGAAACGGTAGGCCTGTGAGCTAAGGAGAGA
Source organism: Mauremys reevesii (assembly GCF_016161935.1). Lineage (NCBI taxonomy): Eukaryota > Metazoa > Chordata > Testudines > Geoemydidae > Mauremys > Mauremys reevesii. The sequence continues at coordinate 19,578,121 of NC_052640.1, read as the reverse complement.
AGAGTTGCATCCTCCTCCTCTTCTCCTTACATCACTTCCATTTAGAAAGCGTGGTAATGTTAAGGGTCAGAGAACAGCGCAGGAGCCAGAAGGTCAGCACTGCTTGTTCTGCTGATAACCCACAGCACCCTTTACACGTTAAGAACCACAGACAAATGATGTTTTATAAAATTATCATCATGAAGTATAATGTAGTGGTTTCTACATTTCCTTTTCCCTCCCAGCTGTTTTAGGGCCTGATCCAATATCCCACTGAAGTCAATGGGAAACCTTCCATTGACTTCAACAGACATTGGACCAAGCCTTTATTTTGTCAGTTTTTGTTGCATTGCACACGTTCCTTACAAAGACATGTCTCTGAGAATGCATTCTCTCAAAAATACACCACTTGTTCCCCGCCCCACACACTTATAAACACACTTAGAACTTGCAGATTGCATCCCGGCAAAGAAGATAAGACGTGTAAATCAAAGCTCTCTCAGAACCAGACTGATTCTAATGGGGCTCTCAGGGAACGCTTCACCTTGGCTTTTGAAACACTGCTTTCCCATTTCACTCTCTGTTCACTTGGGGTCTTGAGCAGAGGCACCATCTTTCTAAGTTGCTGGGGGGTGTTCGACCCCGTTCCGTCCCAGGCCCAACCCCCATCCACCCCTTCTGCCAAGCCCCCAACCCTGCTCTGCCTCTTCCCACCCCCACTCCACCCTACACCACCCCTCCCCTCAGCGCACTCCACCCTCGCTCCTCCCCCTGCTCCTCCACACCTACTGCACGCTGCTGAACAGCTGATCCACAGAGGGCAGGAGGCACTGGGAGGGAGGAAGAGGAGCTGATTGGTGGGGCCTGCCGGCAGGCAAGAAACACTGAGGAGAGGAGCTGACTGTGGGGGCTGCTGGTGGGTGCTAAGCACCCACTATTTTTTTCCATGGGTGCTCCAGCCCCGGAGCACCCACGGAGTCGGCGCCTATGGTCTTGAGCTCCCTACGTTTGTGTGAATGTTAGTATCAGGAAAGGTACTGAGATCCCTTCAGATGGGTCACAGTCTGAGTGAAAAAGGAAGGCCTAGTGCCACACTGCCCCCTGCACTTACAACTTTTTTCTCAATACAATCCATGGTGTGTTAACACTCCCACACCTTGGTGAGATTCCAGTCTGGGGCCCCAGGAGACCATTCAGCCAGACTGCTCTTCTCGGTGCCTCTGGCAATCTGAAACCAGCCGGGACACCTTATTACCAGCATGTCCGTCCTAGCACACTGCAGGACCAAACACCATCCCATGATCCTCGTAGAGGCGGACTGCAGCAGACAAACATGCAGCTCAGAAGTGTTATGGTGGTAAATACTGCGACAAGGATGTGAGGTTTCTACCTCTGCATTCTAACCTCTCTCCTAAGGAGAAGCTTCCATCCTCAGCATAGGCACTTTCTTTGGGGAGTTTATGTTGCTAAATTCTTGAATGTTGAGCCCTAAAAGAGTTATAATTAAAAAGAAAAACAATCCGAGACTAGTGGTGGAGAAACCAATAGAAGCTGAAGCTGAGCTGTCAACATAGCCCATTTGGAACCCGTTAATGGGGATTAGTCAGACTAGTGGCAATATTTTGCTATTGCCACTGCCGGACACTTAGAGGCACCTTGTTATAAATAAGTCAATGGGCTTTTTCAAGAGGTGTATTTTTCAAATTAAAGAAGAACATAAACTAAAAAGCCAAAATGTCCAGTCAGTGTCTTTGCAGTCTGACAGTTATGCCAAGCCTTTCAGTGCATTGCAAGGGATTCGGTCATTTGACTCCTGTTAATGCTAGTGGTAGGTGAAACACACTGAAAAAAGTTACCTGCAAATGGCCATTCTGAAATGAGAAGAGCATTTCCTCCAATCATGGAAAGAAGGAGGAGATTTCAATAAAGGCAGCTGAATGTTTTTATGACATATTTGCCAAAAGTAAGGAAGAAGGGAAATGAGGGGACAGACTGGTCCTCAATGGAGCAGATGTGCACACAGTGTTAAACTGCCTTCTGAAGGGATTTTCACATCACACAGGTTAAAACCCATGTCTAACTTTATAGAATGAATTAATAACAATGAGTTGTCTTAGGATGACGTAAGGGAGAAATTTCTACTTTCAATTTGCTTTTCCAGAGGTGGCATCAAGGTGGATAAAGAACCACCATGACAGGTCAGGCCAGCCTAGAAAGCAAAGGATATAAATCTTTGCTCTCCTTTATTAGACCCTTCACCTCTGTTTTTAAAAGCATCTCAAAAAGAAAAAAGCTGTCAACAGCCGCAAGTGCATGTAAATTCACATAGAGTTGATTACTCAGCAGACTACCCAGGGGGCCATTGTTGTACATACAATCACATGTTTGTGGTCCAAGACTGGAATAGATTGGGTTTTGCACAATACTCTCTACAAAAAGTGAAAAGGCAGCCTGGAGGCTTATTGCCATAGTAAATATTTAAAAAGTGAGGTCAGCTACTGAGATTGGAGTTTTGCTTTCCCAAATCAATAAAGATGACCCTGGCAGACTGGCATTGATGGACAGCATAATCCAGGGTTTCATGTTGTCTCAAAGAGTGACCAGCAATAGAATTTCATTAGTTCATAACAAAATGTTAGGACTAGGACAGTTTGTTTGAAGAGTGCTGTTATTCTGAAAAATGACTCTATGAATGAATGAAATGACTTATGCTTGAAGGTCCCAATCTTTACTGTATCTCAGTAACTACTGATCAAATTTGCTAAATTTATAAGAAAAATACAATGTTTTCTACCTGCCAGCCCCGCACATTCATAGAAACATAGAATCATAGATAATTAGGGTTGGAAGAGACCTCAGGAGGTCATCTAGTCCAACCCTCTGCTCAAAGCAGGACTAACCCCAACTAAATCATTAATAAACATCAATTAATTATCAATAAACATAATGTTCACCAATTTATGCCCCCAATTATACCAGTGCAATCCCAATGAAGGTTAGTGTATCACTAAGGAAATCATTTGACCTAAAGCTCTTAATTGCTGAGAATAAAATGAGAGGAAATAACCCATCTGAACTCTCAGATGCCAGGGTGAGTTTGATGATAAAACAAATCTTGTTCATTTAAACAGAAAATATGATCTGGAGTCACTGAATCATAATAAATATGGATGCATGTAATGGCATTACTAGGGACTTTTCAGAATAGGCCAGCACTTTAATAACATTTGTAAAAGGCTCTTCTTGCTTTCTTTGAGGGGATCAGGGAAGTATCCCTACTACTGTACAGCAGGAGCACACTGGATATAAAGGGACACTTTGAACGTGCCCACAGAGAAGCACCGAGAGAATGCACCAGCTCACTTAACGGGATGGGCCCGAGCAGCAAGGCAGCAGAGTGAGTGTGTAATGTTGCTTCTCCCTGTTCAATAGACATCTGCACCACCAGACCCAGGAGGTGAGGTAGCCGCACACAAGCCAAGATAAACCAGGAGATCTAGTCCCAGACAGATTTGCCTACATGTGCTAGTCTCCCACAAAGGGGCATTGTGGCACTATTGTAAATAGGGAGGGTACAGCACAGAAGGGGATGGGGACCCCAGAAAAGGGGTGTGTCTGTGGAAGGGGCAGGTGTCGCACGGATGAGGGAAGCAGAGAGGGAGGAGGGTGTGTGTATGGGGGGAGGTGATAGGGTTCATTCTCCAGGAGGGAAGAGGGAAGGGAGTGAGAATCCAACGGTGCTTGCCCTCTCCCCCCCGCCCCCATCTTTGAGCAGCTCCACAGGCTTGAAGTCAAAGGGGATGTTGTTCTTCTTGGAAAACATGTAGATGCATCAGCAGGGCTGGGAGAGCAAATCCAGGTACAGCTCCAGCCCCATCCTGCCCGGCTAGGGGTGGGAAGGGGGCCGGGGCCGGGGCAGCGGCAGCAGGGATTCCAGTTACAGCTGCTGGCCACGTGACAAACCAAAAAGAAACATCACTCCACACTGCTGATTGGCCGAAGGAGTAAACAAAACTGAATGGGGGTTGTGGGGAGACCAATCGGATGAGACCAAAGGGAGGATGAGGAGCTCAAGTCTGTCCTCACTACCCCTTGTCCCCTCACATGGACACACTCAGAATAACCCACGTGCAATGGAGGGTGTTTAAAACTGCCCAGTGTTTAGGGTAAGAAGGGGTGAGGGAGATAGGTGGGTTGCCTGGGGAAGAAAAGGGTGGAGCTGGTCCCCAGGGGAAGAAGGAGGGGCAGGGACACTCATGAGCAAAGCAATGCTGACAGGATCAGCCAGCTGTTTCCCTTGGATTCTGCTTGGTCTTGGCAGGAACAGAGACGCTTGTGTTTGTGTCAGTGTTTCTAGTTCCCCTGCCGCATAGGGGGATGGGAAGTAGGGTGACCAGACAGCAAGTGTGAAAAATCGGGACAGCGGGTGGGGGGTAATAGACATCTATATAAGAAAAAGACCCAAATATCAGGACTGTCCCTATAAAATTGGGACATCTGGTCACCCTACTTTGACTGCTGTGGGATCCCGAGTCTCTTTGTTATTGGGGCAGGAGTAATAAAGGGATGTTATCCTGGTTATGTGAATCAAGGACAGTAGAACAGTACTTGGCATTTAAGGATGGAGGGACTCGCTCTCAACTAAATAGCACTCACTAGGCAAGGCACATGGATTTCAACCCCCAGGGAATTGAGAGAGGTTGGGGACAGGTGTTTGTGCCTGGCAGTGTAGGCCTCAAACACCACTTTTACCCCTCCTCTCTCCAGTGTGCAATAACAGAGCTAATTTTGACTCCATTAGGAGACTTGTTACATGCAACAGAGCTGAAATCACTGATACCCGGGTATAAACATTAGACCTACTTTGGACTAGTGATGCACTAGTACTGAGGCTCCCCTACTACCAGCTAAAATCACTGAGAGCTGTGTTAAGGGGTGGGGGGCTGAAGACAAGTTGGTCAGTGGCTAGCAGGGTGGCTAGTGCAGAGGAGTGAATAGTGGAGAGGCGTGGCGAGCGGAGCGGATAGCGGGGCGGCTGGTGGAGCAGAGCAGCTAGCAGAATGGCTAGTGGAGAGGTGTGGTGAGCGGCACGGATAGCAGGGCTCCTGGCAGAGAGACATAGCTGGCAGTGAAGACTGCAGCAGAACCCCACAGAGAGGCGTGGCAATCAGCCGTCAACCCGAGCAGTGGAGCATGTGAGATGTCACCACCCTTACCTCCCCGCACTTCCACCCAGGCTGGAGGGTAAACTCTGCAGAGGAACTTCTGAACTCTGGGGGCTGCACTGGCCAAGGTCAGAAACTGTGGGTGGGGTGACTGTTGGGTTGCTGGACTTAAGACCCTGAGGGGAAAAGGACACTGCAAAACTTACTTGGGAGTGGGTCTTCTGCTCATGATTTGTGTTATGAATCCTGTTTGTGGTGTTTCCCCAACATAATGCTCCAATGTTTTGTGTTATGGTTTGTGTTATGAATCCTATTTGTGGTGTTTCCCCAACATAATTGCTGCAATGCTTTGTGTTATGGTTTGTGTTATGAATCCTGTTTGTGGGGTTTCCCCAACATAATGCTGCAATGTTTTGTGTTATGGTTTGTGTTATGAATCCTGTTTGTGGGGTTTCCCCAACATAATGCCGCAATGTTTTGTGTTATGGTTTGTGTTATGAATCCTGTTTGTGGGGTTTCCCCAACATAATGCCGCATTGTTTCCCTCCTTTATTAAAAGGCTTTTGCTACACTCAGACTCCGTGCTTGCGAGAGGGGAAGTATTGCCTCATAGAGGCACCCAGGGGGTGGTATGTAATTGTCCCAGATCACTGGGTGGGGGCTCGAGCCAGTTTTGCATTGTGTTATTGAAACGGAAACCCTAGATACTGAACCCGGCCCTTGTTGCTGCCAACTCTGACGGTCAGGAAGGTTACACTAGTAAATCCTTAAAAGGAAAGAAGGTATAAAATATTGAAGTTTTTAGTCATGATATTTTCATTGACAATGGGGAGAAAGTTTTGCCTGAGCAAGGACTTCAGGATAAAGTTCAAGGACAACAGGAAATCATGAATATAAGCATACTGAAATACAGATTCCACCCATTTAGGATTCTTTCACAATTGGGTGTTTTCAGCAGAATCCAAAGTCTTTGTATAGTTTCCTCATCACTGCCTCCTTAATTTTGCTGCAGTTCCAGAAGGTTTATGTGTTATTGCTACAGATCACCTAAAAGCAAATATGACAACAAAAAAGTCACAAAGCCCCCTGCTCCCAGAAGATTTGCTGCCCGTTTATTCATTCTCAGATGCTTCCTGTGAATTTACAGCTTCAGATTCTAAGATTTCCCCAGCTTCTGTCCCTAAGGACAATGGACTAAGGGAGGGTTGCATTTTCCACATGGAAAGTGCTGCAGTATTCTTTCCTCCTTATGAAGGGCACTTACTCATAGTGCTGGAGAGGGGGTTGGGGAGCAAGATGGTGGAAAGATGCAGATCAAATGGCACCAGAACATTAACTCATTTCATCATTTTCCTCAGCAGAGGCGCCAAATGCTCTTTCAGCTGTGGGTCAATTTGGATGTTGCCGAGTTCCTTGATATTCAGGATAAGCTCGTGTGCTTCCTGGAAGAGCTCCTTCCCCACAGCTTCCTCCACCTGGTTGCGCCATTCTGACAGCTTGGGTCTGTCTTCAAAGATGTCACAACCTACTCCAATGGGCTGCACAGAGAGACACAACTGTACTGAGACATGCTGAAGCTTTCACAAGGGAAGTCACTTTAAGTGTGTGGGGGGGGGTACCCATGGAAGAGCATCAGAAAGGTTGAGAGATTTCCTTGTCTACCTATGCATCTGGAAAAAAACCCAACTGGACTGTATCTCTTAGTGCATTTTAATAGTCCCAAATCCACTCCTGACAAAAGTGGCCACTTTTACTTGATGATGACACATGATGTGGCTAGCATTTATTTTGAGTAATGCTCAGCTACAGCATTAAACAGATGGGGTTAGTGATTCCATTGGTGGCTGCTGATATTGCCTACTTGCTATTGGTAATGAGGAATGCTAAACCAGAGAGCAACCTATAAGATCACCACCACCATTGTCACTTAAGCTGAGGTTTTAGTTGGCGCTTCCACTCTACTTTCTGCCTGTCCCACCCTCCGAAACGCTTCACTGCAGAGATGCAGCACTGCTATTTGTTAGCCACTGGGACATGGAATTAGGAGCGGGAAATGCTCTTGCTCTGCAGGATCCCAGCTCTGATGGCCTGGGACCGAGCAACCAATCTAAGTATGATCCACTTAATTTGATTAAAAAAAAAAAAGCTTTCCCCAGCTTTGCTACTGGAGGAGTTTCAATTTGGTATCTTGTGGGTCTGGTATGGGGAAGAATAGGTAGCTCTGGAGGAGAATATTCTAATATGGGAATCTCTCCCTCTGCTGAATTAGATCTGCATTCCTGCTCCAGGGAAATAGTACCACATGCTGCTCATTCCCAGGTAGTTAGACAATACCAGCTTTTCCTTGTGCTGAGTCTTCATGATTACAATCCACTACTCACCTGCATGAGCTCTACAATAGCCATTAGGTCTGCCAGGGAGATTTCACTGCCCACAATGAATGGCTTGTCCTGAAGGAATTTCTCCTCAAACTGCTTCAGAGAAATAGCCAGCTCATCCATAACCTCCTGCAGCTTCTCCGGAGGCAGTGTCTGGCCTGTAAAGAGGGGAATGAGCACCTATGTGGGGAGAAGGGAATAGACTTAGCCTCCATAGATATACTTGCACTGGATTTCCTTTGCCTTTGCAAATGGGATCCACTAAGTTTACTGATCATCATGTCATACAATCTAGGATCAGCTCGAAGTGATGCTATATTCACATGTGGCGAGATCTCAGCTTTCATTAAAAGATGATCCTTTACCCTTCAAAAGGCTCACAGTCAAAGCAATCATGTCCAAAGCGGTGCACAGAATAAGAACCCTCACTGTTTCGCAGCTTCACAGCTTCCTCTTGCTATGGCTTCTGATTAAGCGTCTTGTTTATTTTGGGAATGTGACACTGACAACTAGCCAGCTCAGGTCACAACCTCAAGGAAGGTTGTTAGAACAGAACAAAAAGGAATGTTATCACATTACATGTACCTGGTAATTACATTTGCTTTAGATGCATGAAAGCTTGTGAAATTATGTTATTGTCTTCACCTGTTTCCTGTGATTGCTATCTTTGTACCTAATTAACCTTAGCCCAACAGTTCTCAAATGGGGAGAACCATTTTAATGAGGTCACCAGAGCCGAAGCCTGAGACCAACTGCCCGGGGTTGAAGCCTGAGGGCTTCAGCTCTGGCTGGTGGGGCTCAGGTTACAGGCCCCCAGCCTGGGGTTGCAGCCCCTGGGCTTGGGCTTGGCCCCCCCCCACACCTAGGGCAGTGGGGCTTGGGGTCCCCCCACCCCCCCACTAGGGGGTCATGTAGTAATTTTTGATGTCAGAAGGGGGTCATGGTGCAATGAAGTTTGAGAACTGTTGCCTCAGATCAAAGATGTGTTAGGATAAAAGTTGGCTTGATGTCACATTGTTCATGAAAACTAATGAAATTGTCTGGATGCCTATAACTAAATGTATTAGGATGTCTCTGTAATTGAATGGCCCGTCAACCGGGGTCGAAGCCTTAAACTTTAAATGAGAAGGTTGTTAACTTCAAAGTATGGGTCATTATGTAAGACAATGAAAGATCTACAAACTTGGTCTGCATTTAATTGACAAAACAAGACCCCCTGCAGTGATGTAAATGCTTGCCAGACTTTTCAACTATAAAAAGGGAACCCTGGGAATGATTCTGCATCTCTGATCTATTTGGATGCATTCCAAATACAAGACAGAGGTCCCCAAAGCCATTTTGGGCAGCCCTGAGAGACTTATGGAGAACTAAGCAGATACACCATCTCTGCTATCACTTTGGACTTACAAACTTTGACTCACCTGTTATGTATTTTACCTGCTTTAACCCCTCTGTAATGATCATTTCTTTTTCTTAGCTAATAAATCTTAGGTTAGTTGACTAGAGAAATTGGCTTTGGTGATTTCTGGTTTTAATAAACTTTCATCATAAAGTCCAGTTTATCTGAGTGGTAAAAAGGGGCTGGAGAGCTTAAGGAGACTGTTCATGGCTCCATGGTTAGACTAATTCAGTAGTCCAGGAGTGCACATTTGTTACTGGTTTGGTGAAATCTAATTATAGACTATACCACCAGTGTGGGGTATCGGCCCTGTTTTCTGACAGTCTGACCTGAAATTGACTCTTTCTGTTGTAGCCATATGCCAGGCACCATGATAGGAAAACAGAGCTCTGATCACAGATTTTTGCAGGTGAAACTGGGAGCAAATGTCTCCTGATCATTAGCATACACAGCAATTCATTCCATGATTGCTTAATCCAGGCCAGGATTTAAGCAGATTTTATGTGGCAACAATATGAAACACAAGCAGTGTTCCTTAGCATGTGGGCTATATACTCATAGATTTCAAGGCCAGAAGCAGGGCCGGCTCCAGACCCCAGCGCACCAAGCGCGTGCTTGGGGCGGCGTCCCGCGGGAGGGCGGCAGGCAGCTCCGGTGGACCTCCCGCAGGCGTGCCTTTGTCATAGAACTTCACCCAATGATTCCTGCATAAAGATAACTTGTGGCTGAACTACAGCATTTTTGTTTTGGAAAGACATCCAGTCTTGATTGAAAGACTCCAACTGATGGAGAATGTACACATCCCTTGGTATCCTGTTCTAATGGTTACTTACATTCCCAGTTAGAATCGAAGTTTGCTACAAGGTCTTTGTAAATCCAGCATCCTGAATAAAGAATCCCCTCTGTATTTACTACACCCAAGGCCTGGCTCTTCTCCATGGCAAGGGACACAACAGTCATACGGTTTTAATTTAATATGATTAATAAAAAAGATACAAATCCTGCATTTATTTTCCGGGGATCATCAAGTGAATCAGGAAGAAGTTTTATTACTTGGTTCAGAAGCAATGCTGGAGCTCAGCCCTTGCTCAGCATAGTTTATTCAGAACAGGACGTGCCATAAATCGTTCAGGCCAGAAGGAACCATTAAGGTCATCTAGTCGGTTCTCCTGCATACCATAGGCCAGTAAACCTCATCCTGTAATTTCTCCATCAGGGCCGGCTCCAGGGGTTTTGCCACCCCAAGCAGCAAAAAAAAAAAAGCCGTGATCGCGATCCTGATCTGCGGCAATTCAGCAGAAGGTCCTTCGCTCCAAGCGGGAGCGAGGGACTCTCCACCGAATTGCCGTCGAATACCTGGACATGCCGCCCCTCTCCAGAGTGGCCGGCCCAAGCACATGCTTGCTAAGCTGGTGCCTGGAGCCGGCCCTGTTCTCCATCAAGCCCATAACTTCTGTTGGAGCTATAGCATATCTTTTAGAAAGACATCCAGTCTTGATTTAAAGACTTCTGGTATAGATAATCCCTTTCATTCCTAGGTCAGATGTTCCAATGGTGAATCATAGCATTTCTGTGTAGTGGCTTGGGACAGCATCTTCCTCCTTTTTCCATTCTAGGGACAGTTTGACTTCTCCCATATCCTAGTTAGTGCCTGTGCTACAGAGTGGTTTTATATCCTTCCCTACCTCCAGTGATCCAGCGGATACTTCCTGGACCAGGGTTATCTAATTAGCAGTGAGATTAAATTGGATTAGAACATAAGCACATAAGAATGGACATAGTGGGTCAGACCAAAGGTCCATCTAGCCTAGTATCCTGTCTTCCGACTGTGGCCAATACCAGGTGCCCCAGAGGGAATGAACAGAACAGGTAATTATCAAATGATCCATCCCCTGTTGCCCATTCCCAGCTTCTGGCAAACGGAGGTCAGGGACACCAACCCTGCCCTTCTTGGCTAATAGTCATTGATGGACCTATCTTCCATGAATTTATCTAGTTCTTTTTTTAAGCCTGTTATAGTCTTGGCCTTCACAACATCCTCTGGCAAAGAGTTCCACAGGTCGACTGTGCATTGTGTGAAGAAATATGTCCTTTTGATTGTTTTAAACCTGCTGCCTATTAATTTCATATGGTGACCTCTAATTCTTGTGTTATGAGAAGGAGTAAATAACACTTCCTTATTTACTCTCTCCACACCAGTCATGATTTTATAGACCTCTATCATATCTCCCCTTAGTCATCTCTTTTCCAGGATAACAAGTCCCAATCTTATTATCTCTCCTTATACGAAAGCTGTTCCATACCCCCTAATCATTTTTGTTGCCCTTTTCTGAACCTTTTACAATTTCAATATATCTTTTCTGAGATGGGGAGACCACGTCTGTACGCAGTATTCAAAATGTGGGGGTACCATGGATTTATATAGAGGTCATATAATATTTTTTGTCTTATTATCTATCCCTTCCCTAATGATGCCCAACATTCTGTTAGATTTTTTGACTGCCGCTGCACATTGAGTGGATGTTTTCAGAGAACTATCCACAATGACTCCAAGATCTCTTTCTTGAGTAGTAACAGCTAATTTATATTTTATGTGTATAGTTGGGATTATGTTTTCCAATGTACATTACTTTGCATTTATCAACATTTAATTTCATCTGCCATTTTGTTGCCCAGTCACGCTTTTTTTTGAGATCCCTTTGTAGCTCTTCACAATCTGCTTTGGACTTAACTATCTTGAGCAGTTTTGTATCATATGCAAATGTTGCCACCTCCCAGATAATTTATGAATATGTTGAATAGGACTGGCCCCCAGTACAGACCCCTGCGGGACACCACTATTTTCCTCTCTCCATTCTGAAACCTGACCATTTATTCCTACCCTTTGTTTCCTATTCTTTAACCAGCTAGTGATCCATGAGAGGACCTTCCCTCTTAACCCATGACAGCTTACTTTGCTTAAGAGACTTTGGTGAGGGACCTTGTCAAAGGCTTTCTGAAAATCTAAGTGCACTAAATCCACTGTATCCCCTTTGTCCACATGCTTGTTGACCCCCTGAAAGAATTATAGTAGATTGGTGAGGCATGATTTCCCTTTATAAAAACATGTTGACTCTTCCTTAACAAATTATGTTCATCTATGTATCTGACAATTCTGTTCTTTACTATAGTTTCAACCAGTTTGCCCGGTCCTGAGGTCAGGCTTGCCAGCCTGTAATTGCCAGCATCACCTCTGGAGCCCTTTTTAAAAATTGATGTCACATTAGCCATCCTTCAGTCATTTGGTACAGAAGCTGATTTAAATGATAGGTTACAAATCAAGTCTGACGAAGTGGGTATTCACCCACGGAAGCTTATGCTCCAATAGATCTGTTAGTCTATAAGGTGCCACAGGACTCTTTGTTGCTTTTTACAGATCCAGACTAACACGGCTACCCCTCTGATACTTCAAACCACAGTTAGTAGTTCTGCAATTTCACATTAGAGTTCCTTCAGAACTCTTGGGTGAATACCAGCTGGTCCTGGTGACTTATTACTGGTTAATTTATCAATTTGTTCCAAAACCTCCTTTAATGACACTTCAATATGGGACAGTTCCTCTGATTTGTCACCTAAAAAGAATCTTCCTCATATCCTCAGCCGTGAAGACCAATGCAAAGAATTCATTTAGTTTCTCTGCAATGGCCTTATCGCCCTTGAGTGCTCCTTTAGCATCTCAATTGTCCAGGGGCCCCACTGGTTGTTTAGCAGGCTTTCTGCTTCTGATGTACTTAAAATGTTTTTGCTATTACTTTTTGAGTCTTTAGCTAACTGTTCTTCACATTTTTTTTGGTCTTCCTAATTATACTTTTACACTTCACTTGCCAGAGTTTATGCTCCTTTCTATTTTCCTCAATAGGATTTAACTTCCACTTTTAATTTTCTTTGAAGCTTTGTGAGAGCAGGTTGCAGAGATTGGAAGCAATTGTATGTTGCATATATGACTCATATTTGTGTTTCATCTTGTGGAGTTTAGCCAACTGTACTCTAATGTCAACAGAACAGGAAGCTAAACAAGCCCCAGAGTGTTTAGTCAATTACTGACAAGGGCAAAGTTACAACAAGCAAGATGAAGTTATTACATGTTTACTGGCAACTCTCCGCTCAGAGTGTATCCCCATTATTTCTATTCTTGTTCCCATTTTGGAGTAGCATCTGTGTGTGCTGGAAGCAGACAGTCCCCTACAGATTTCATAATTGGTGGGTCTGCAGGGGAGCTGTGATTAAAGAATACAAGCCTTTCAGCTTGTATAGCAGAGCATGCACAAGGAAGCAAAAGGAACCCAGGTCCTATTCACACCTCCAAGCTCTCTCTTTGGCTGTGTCTACACTAAAACCACAGGGTGTGATGCTGTTTGTGTAGACATACCTGAGCTAGCTTTAATCTAGCAGTGAAGGTGCAGCAGCACAGGCTTCAGCAGGGACTAGCCTCCTGAATAATCACCTAGGGTACTGGGTCTGGGTGGGCTTGTACAGCCTGAACTGAAGCAGCTTCACTTTCTGAAGGTCTATAAAGATCTGTGCTTCCCTGGCGAGGTTCAGACCTTCTGTGTTAGACTGATATTTTTAAGGGAAAGTTATTACCAAAGTCTTCCTTCCCACATCCAAATACTAAGGAACTGGGAACAATTGCCTATGTGAGGTTTCCTCTCAGCTGGGTATCGGGCCAAGTGTGCTATTTTGGGGAGACAAACTTGCTTTATATAGGAGCTGTTTAAATGTCCCATGTCCAGTGAGGAAATACTAGTATTCTGAGCTTTTACCATTTAATCTTCTTACCTTGATCCACAAGGTCTTGCCAGAATTACCCCGGATGTTGGTATGATGCCATGACAGGTATTCATCTACCCGGGCCCGTTTCTGTGTGTCGGACGGGTACCAGTGATCAGGGGTGTTGTACTTCCGGCTCAGATACAGAAGAATTGCAGTGCTGTCCAGAAATTAGCGGGAGACAAACAGTGGGGCAGATAAGGTGAAAGAATATATTCAGTTGCATCAATCTCTCCTCCCTCTTTCCTAATGTTGCTTCCACTAAAAGTGTTGGGGCTGGGATTTTCAAAGGAGCCTAATGGAGGTAGCCACTCAATTCCCACTGAAAGTCAATCAAAGCTGGGCTGGGCACCTAACTGTTGTAGGCTCCTTTCAGAGCTTTAACCTGTAGGAAAATTAAGCCTCAAGATGAAACCAGTGTTTGTACAGTGCTTAGCACAATGGAGTCCTGGTCCATGACTAGTGCTCCTAGGCGCTCCAGTAACACTACTATTACTACTACTAACACTAATAATAATCTGTAGACAATATTTTGCTAAAAACCCATTAGCAGCTGTACATTTCTGATGCCTCTCTCATCAATGCAGATTTTCAAGGGGTTTGTGTACTAAAAGAAACTCTCTTTAAGTGGCATCCTCCTCCAATCATCTTCATAAAGGCCCTGTCCTGCAAGGTCTCCCCACCCAGAGCTCCTAGTGAGGTCAAGGGAATTCCTTGCACAGAGAGCTTGCAGGATCAGACCCTTGGTGTTTGTTGCAGCTTGCAGTCCAGTGTTTGTGTCATCTCTAGCAGGCAGGAGAAATCAGCTGGTTAAAAATCTTGGTAATTTGCAATGACATATGGTCAGTGATTGTGGTGGGGAGTGAGTGCCATAGAAAAACCTATACTGACAAAAGTAAAGAAAGAAAATACAGGCAGCCCATGTCATTCTGATACAGATATCACTGAACTATTTTAGCATTATGACAGTGTTAGCCTGCTGAGCTAGGGCTCTTCAAAGGATGCAGACAGGTCATTTTGTAAAATAAAAACAAGGTTTTATCTGTCTGATGCTTATATGGCCTTTGTCGCTGTAGTATCTGAGTGACTAACACAAACAGAAATGTTGACATGATTTTGTATTTCAGAGTAAAAGTTTTTTGTTTGTTTGTTTAGCTTTAAGCATTTCTCTGCAGTGTTCATAACCCAAGACTTTGTTGTGTAGTGCATGCACATGAGAACTAGATGGCAAAACCCATGCCTAAGGCCCTAGGTCAGGGGTTGGCAACCTTTCAGAAGCGGTGTGCCAAGTCTTCGTTTATTCACTCTAATTTAAGGTTTCGCGTGCCAGTAATACATTTTAACGTTTTTAGAAGGTCTCTTTCTATAAGTCTATAATATATAACTAAACGATTGTTGTATGTAAAGTAAATAAGGTTTTTAAAATGTTTAAGAAGCTTCATTTAAAATGAAATTAAAATGCAGAGCCCCCCGGACTGGTGGCCAGGACCTGGGCAATGCGAGTGCCACTGAAAACCAGCTCGCATGCTGCCTTCAGCACCTGTGCCATAGGTTGTCTACCCCTGCCCTAGGTGCTATTGTCACATAAATAATACATAATAACAATAGTATGTTTTCATCATGGAAGCTAACAAATGCAGAAAAACAAACAAAGTAAATGAGATTTTTTTATTACAATAACCTGAGATGTTAAAAGGTAAGAATTTTAAATCTTTGTGTATGATTTTTATCTTGGCAGTGTCCCTTTCACTGTAAAGAGGTTTCAAATGTAAAAAGGTCATTGCAAAACATTTTAAGTGGGTACCCACAGCCCAAGCATGAATGTCAGTTAAATTAACCCCTTCAGAGCCAGCAGAGAGGCACATGAGACAAGCACTGTATTGTCCTGCTCCAACCCATGCTAGAAAATCCTTGGTTCTCCATGAATAACAAGGATCAATTAATCTAGAAATGGCTTCTCCACAATTTCAAATACACCTAACCAAAGAGGAGCCTTCTGAGTATCAGCTCCAAGTCTGAATCATATCATATATTTGAAATATGTACATAGATTTAAGAACATAAAAACATAAGAACGGCCATACGGGGTTAGACCAAAGGTCCATCCAGCCCAGTATCCTCTCATCTGACAGTGGCCAATGCCAGGTGCTTCAGAGGGAATGAACAGAACAGGCAATCATCAAGTGATCCATCCCATCAACCATTTCCAGCTTTAAACATCTAAATGATAACACTGCATGTGAGTCAAGTCCCTACCATCTCCTTTCTTTGCAGGAACATAGGAGCTGAGATACCAAAGCAGACCATCGATTTATCTAATCCATAAATGCATATGGCAAATTCAGCAATTTTTTTATCAGCCATAGGGAATGATACTTCCCAACCCCTGAACTTAATCACCTTATCCCCTCATAAGTATGGTGAGTAATGGAATTTGGGAATTGAATTCTTACCTCTCTGCTAAGGTGAAGACTCCATCCTTTAGTGCTGGCACTTTCTTTAGGATGTTCACTTTGCCAAACTCTTCTCTATAGTGTTGCCCTAAAAACAATTAAAATGTGATAGTCCATGGTCAGAAGTATCTAAACCTGTGAAAACTGAAGCAAGCACCTAGCTCATACATAACTAGACCATGCATGAATGAGGATCAGTCAAACCCGTACGAACATTCTACCTTCACTTCATGGTGTTCTGTTAGAGTTTTCCTACATTTGCATGTTTCATATTAAAAAGGGGCATAAGTTAAGAGCCAAAACATAAGCTATGTGTGAACTCTGCAAGCTGCTCAGGTCTGCCAACGGCATGGAGCAGTTCAGGATGTTGCATGAGGATTCAGTCATTTGACTCCTGTCAATGCTAGTTATTAGCATTATATAGTTTATATTATGTAGCAAATATTATGTATTTTTAAAGGCCCTCTATTTAAGCTAAATGAATCATCCTCCTACCATGCTTTGCACTAGAAACGTATTAAACTGTGATTAGGGTCTTCTTCTTGGTACATGTGAAAATCATCAAGGACAAGATAGCATGTAGTTGAGGTCTGCTAAAATTAATAGGTAACTATAATTGTTGCAGTTTTCTAGAAATATTTTGGTATAGATGTCCAAGAACCTTGGAAAACATGTACAAACTGGATAAGAAAGAAAAATAGTATACATGAGACAATGGAATGTGGGGAACTTCCTGTCCATGATAAACAACAGAGGGGTGTGTGTCCATCAGCGGTGTGATAAGGTGTAATCCCTGATCCATATAGTCGTGTTGGCAGTCGTTTATAGTGTAGGTGCATTATACTGGCAAAAACATGCTTTTACCAGTATATCTTATGTCACTGGGAGTGGAGGTCGGGGACTGGAATGCCAGTATAACTGCATCCACATTAGGAGCGCTTTGCTGGTACAGTAGATATGTATACTATATCAGGAAAGTGCTCCTCACTCTCCAGGGTGTAATCTTTGTTAAAAGGTCTCCACTGCACAGAGAGACATATAAAAGAGATGGTTTGCTGTCAGATTGGGAGGATGTATCTAGTGGAGTCTCACAGGGGTCTGTCCTGGGTCTGGTACTATTCAATATCTTTATTAATAACTTTGATAATGGAGTGGAGATTATGCTTATAAACTTTGTGGATGACACCAAGCTGGGAGAGGTTGCAAGAACTTTGGAGGAAAGAGTTAGAATTCAAAACAATCTTGACAAGTTAGAGAATTGGTCTATAATAAACAAGATGAAATTCAATAGAGACAAGTGCAAAGGAAAGGAGGAAGAAAATCAAATGTACCACTACAAAATGGGAAATAACTGGCTAGGTGGTAGTACTGCTGAAGAGTCAATAACCAGGTCCCCCCGTCAGTCCTCTTTTCTCAAGCCTAAACATACCCAGTTTTCTTAACCTTTCCCAGAGGTCAGGTTTTCTAAACCTTTTATTAATTGTGTTGCTCTCCTCTGGACTCTCTCCAATTTGTGAACACCTTTCCCAAAGTGTGGCACCCAGAATGGGACACAGACCAAAACTGGGTATAGTTAGTCTTGAGAAAAGAAGACCGAGGGGGGACCTGGTAACAGCCTTCAAATACGTTAAAGGCTATAATAAAGAGGATGATGATCAATTGTTCTCCAGGACCACTGAAAGTAGGACAAGATGTAATGGGCTTAATCTGCAGCAAGGGAGATTTAGGTTAGATATTAGGGAAAACTTCCTAACTCTAGGGGTTGTTAAGCTCTGCAATAGGCTTCCAAGGGCAGATGTAGAATCCCCAGTATTGGAGATTTTTAAGAAAATGTCAGATAAACACCTGCCAGGATGGTCTTGGTTTATTTGTCCTGCCTCAGCAAAAGGGGCTGGACTCGAAGACTTTCTAGTGTTTCTTCCAGCCCTACATTTCTATGATTCAATGAGATTGTAACAGAAGTAACCAGTTGATCCCTTGTGATCTATCATTTGTTTTGTTTTATATTTTCTTTTCCTTTCTTTAATAATAAAATAGCGATGGTTAATAATTGTGATTTTGCATGGTCTCAATCATGGTGTCCCCAAGGGTTTGTAAAAGAACCCCTGTGACTCAAACAGTGGGAGTCACACCCCTGAGGTGGCTGTAAGAGGGATGACTTGTCCTTACAAGGCTCAGTGGCCCTTGACTGCAGAATTGCTGGTGCAGGTAGCAAGTGGGGATTAAGCCCCAAGCCCCTATGTCGTTGTCTAGCTCAGTCAGGCCTCCCTGTGGGGGTGTCGCTGGGCACAGTGTTCCTGCTGAGCCCCTCAAGGGGCACGGCTGAACCTGTACTCTCCACCGCAGGCCTCTTGCTGGCAGGGTTAAAAGCACAGCTAAGGACTGAACCAGCCCGCAGTGTGGCCACATGGGACAGGACTGGTGCTGAGCTGGAGCCCAATTGGCATGAGGGGAAAATTTCCCGCCTTCCAGTGGATTTAAACCTTGCCCGGCCTGAGGGAAATAGCCCTCTGATTGGCTGTCTTCCCTACCTGCCCGCCTCCTTGGGCTGAGTGACCAATCAGAGCTGCTACAGGAAGAGGTAGCGCTCTCTCTCTCTCTCCACAGCAACCCAAAGCCATTCTCACAGGAGGGGAGGGTGGAAAGAGCCCAGCCCTCAGGGCAGTTCTGCTCCCTCCTCCCGCTTCCCTCGCTGCAACACCGGCCCTGAGCAGGAGGGGGGGCGAAGAGCCCATGGAGCTGCCCCCAGCCTGCAAGGGGAGAGCAAACCCCACTGCAGCCCCCAGGCCTGGGAGTGGGGGTGCAGAACCGTAGGAGGAGCAGAGATGAGGCAGGGGCGGGGGCTGGGCTGATTGGGGACAGAGGCTGAACTGATGGGCTCCAGGGGGCAGGACTGATCTGGAGGTTGGGACAGGGGCAGAATTAATTGCTGGGCAGGAGATGGGCAGATGTGGGGTGAGAGTTCCTGCACCAGAGGCCAAAATCACCTCACCCAATAAATCTGGGACAGTAGTCAACACTAGTTGTCATACACAGGCACGCACACACGTACACACACAGGCTGTCCATAAATTATGTAATACATTTTTAAATTATTTTCGAGCCCCACTCACCTCTTGTAACATGTTGTAATAACACTGAAACAAACACTCAAAATTAACCACCCAGCCCACCCCCTTATGTAACTTATGGATAGGCCCTACCACCACCACCTCACAGACACAAAGGGGGTGGGGAGGAGGAGTTAAAAAAATCAAAAGTCAGACCAAAAAAACACACTATCACCTTTAAAAAAAAAACAACGTGATTTTTTTACAGTCTGACTCATGGCACTTGAGTCAGCAATACTGGAATCAGCCAAGGAAAGTGAAGACCAGCAGAACAGCGTTAAGGCACAGTGGTAAGGCTGAGACCTGCACTGCAGCTGCTTGTAGCTATCCTGTGCAGAAGGTATCAGAGGGGTAGCCGTGTTAGTCTGGTTCTGTAGAAGCAGCAAAGAATCCTGTGGCACCTTATAGACTAACAGATGTTTTGCAGCATGAGCTTTCGTGGGTGAATACCCACTTCTTCGGATGCAAGCAGTGGAAATTTCCAGGGGCAGGTGTGTATATATAAGCAAGCAAGAAGCAAGCTAGAGATAACGAGGTTAGATCAACCGCCTCCCGGTCAGGAGGATGGCCATTTTTGCCAGCGAGCTGAGGTTGACCAAGGGAGGAGAAAGGGGGATTTCTTTGGGAGTCTCATTCACCACCCCAAACAGTCACTAATGTTAAACAAATCTGTTAACTGAGAGGCTCAAACAAATTTCCAAAGAAAAGAACAGCCCTGAGGCAAAGTACAAGGGCAAGGCTCATTATCTCCAATACTTTGAGCTCTGTTGACAGACAGAGCTCTCTGCAGAGTTAGGTTTGGCTTTTGGATTCTGTAACAGACAGAGCAGGTTGTAGGGAGTTGTCTCCATGAGGATTTAATTGTCCACGTTAGTGAGACAAAAGATCCCAGAATGTGGGGATTCTGTATGTGGGAATTAGCTTGTGTATCTTGGACAGTAGCTTCATCATTGTGTTAGGTTAAAGGGAAACAGCATCCATGTTTCCCAGCAGTCTAAAATTCAAAAGGTAACAAACACCTTTCAAAGCAAATGCACTGAGAATTTATATATACACTTTTAAGTTAATTATCCCCGGTGTCTGAGCCTATTGTTAGAGGCAGCCAACAACTGAGTGATGATGTCCTTTATCACAGTGGCAGCAGGAGAGCTCCATGTGTAATACTCTGAACCAGCTTCCAAGCTGCTTTAATAATTAACAGTCCTATTAAGAACTCAAAATTAGTGCCCTTGATGGAACTATTAAATTATTAAAGCTGCTTGGAGACTGGTTCAGTGTCTCTTACAGGAAGCTCTCATGCCGCCATTGTCACAAATGAGAAATTACGTCTATTTTTTTTGTTGCATGATGGCTCAGTCTTGCTGAGATTTCTGTCACAGGGCTATGCACTGAGCCATTCAGGTTTGCAAAGAAAAGCCTTAATGCCAGCGCTGGTTTCACATTGCTTCAGTGGGATTAATGCTTTATTTAATTTATTTATTTATTATGATAATTATTATGACTGATCTTTATATTTGCAGTTTAGCAGAGATAACACTGTAGCCTCTATTCTACTAGGCTGTGCTGGCCAGTATATGTGAGAAGCCTGTTCACAGGTCACATGGTGTTGACTTGACTTGCGGAGTCATCTTTTGAATGGGAACCGGATCTGCTGCAAGTAAATAATGATTTCAAAATAGCACCTCCAGCTCTCTTGGAGTTATGTACACAAGGGTGGCTGCCCTGCCTCAGAGAGCAATTTCAATAGGTAGTATACACAGTTGTTCATGGAATCAAGAAACTGGTTAGATATAAGGGGAAAGGAAGTTTATTGGACAAAGGAAAAAGAGCAAACTGGGTAATACATTATAAAGAAAAGAGAAAAATCAATCCATTTGTCATGGCCAGCCATTCGCCCAGGACTCATATTTCTGAGAACTCCACTTCTTTTTAGTTTCAAAGCAGACTAGGGTGACCAGATGTATTGTTTTTAAAGGGATAGTCCCATATTTAAGCCTCCCCTGCTGAGCCACCTGTCTGGCTGGGTTCACTGAAGCCCCTGAAGTCAGGTTCCCTGGGCCCTGGTGCACAATGCATCCTTACAGCTTAACCCCTTCCTGCCTATGCTGTAACCGGGGGACAGGAGGCAGTGGGTTATATTGGTGTCCAGCAGCAGCCTGCAGGTGTTAGCTTCCTTGTGACACTGTGCAGGCAGGAAGGGACAAGCTGCTTCCAGCCATAAAGGAGTGTGGGAGAGGGGGGAAAAGATGAGCTCTGCAACAACAGGGGCCAGGTCATCCCTTCCCCCCACTCCCCTGTGGCTGGAAGCAGCTCCCATTCCTTCCCTCCCACACAGTGCCAAAAGGCTGCTGCTGGCCACAATTTGGTGTGAACCCTGGCAGAAATCTGGGGAGGGGACATGTGACACTGCATGCCCCTCCACATGTGTTGCCTCAGAAGACGTGGTGCCAGGTACCAGGAGAACCGGATCCATCCCGGGGGGCCCAGCCAGGCAGGGAGAGCGGAGAGCACCGGGCAGGGAGGGTCGGGTTGCTTAGTCACCCCCGTGGGTGAGAGAGGTGTACAGGAGTGTGTGTGTTTCACCTCTCCCTATGTGAGCCCTAAAGCCTTAAAGATAAGCAGGTAAATAAAAAGAATCCAGCTACGCAGTATTTCTTTTTAACAGGGGCTCAGTCAACTTGATGTTAATTTGAACATTTGTACTGCATAGTTCTCATTGATTGCCATTGAACTAGCTTGAATGCGAGTAATTTTACCACATCTCCCGTATTCGGCCGAGGGAAATATGGTCACCCGAAAGCTGGCAGATGGGCGTAGCTGGAAGCTGCAGTCAGTAAATGAGTAACAGTCATTTTAAACAATTGTGGGGGTCTAAACAGAAGCAAGCTGAGTGCTTCTGATAAATACACAGTCCTATATAGCGCTCCCATGCAGACATTCAAGGCATCTCTACACAACAATGTCTAGTGCCCAGGCTGTCCTTCCCCTGTAGATTCTCTGTAACTTTAACCAACTAAACTTGCTAGACATGGCTGCAGGGCATTCCCTGCAGTGCCACAGAAGCAGCTACAATACAGATGAGTCAGTTGGGCATCCCAGGAATAGAAGCACACTGGTCAAACCACAGTAGCCTCTCCCTTAGCTCCCTACAGTAGGGAGTTAAAATAGTGCCATTGCCTTAGCAGTGAATCTTTCTCTCTCTCAACAGGCTGAGCAAAGCTTCCAGGGGCTGGAATAGTGGAATGGATTCATTTAGGCTGTGCACCCTCTCACAGGGTTTACCTTCTCTTGTGTCTCTCCCATGCATCATGGGGCACTGGCTGGCAGGATGACAGCAAGATGCTGCATACAGCTGTTCTCCTCCAAAATAGTCCCTCTTATGCCCTCCCTCAGCATTTTTTACAGGTTGTGAGAGCATGTTTCCACTTTCAGGGAACACAAAAGCTCTACTTACTCATTAAGCACTGACAGTGGAGAGGGCCCACTGACTTGTGCTCACTAGCATTACTGTTGTTTGTTTCCCTGCAAGAATTCTACAAAATGAATCAATAATGTGATGAATTCCAGATAAGTGGCAGTTTATTGTGGAAGGGTAAATTTAAAAGGAAGCAATTGAGATTCTGGTCACAGAGCAAAACTGGAGAGGGAAGAATGTGATGACCAAGTAAAAGAAAGCAAATATGTCTCCTCTTATTGGTGGGACAACAGGATTCCACTGATATTGGTGAAAACAAAAGTGCTTGTTGACTGGACAGCAATATTTGCTCTTTCATATCTAGACCTTTCAGACCTATGAGCAGAGATGGGTGTTTAAGGAAAATCAGCCCATTAGCCTGAGAAAGCAGCACATGGATATAAACACACTGATTTGCTGTAGCTGCAGAAACTGCCCATAACTCCCTGGCATGGATGTACCATTGAATCTCCTGTGTTATAAGCAGCCTCCTGTTCACAGCTCCCATTTAACTGAATAGGTAAAACTAGACACCCTGTACTTCCAAAATGACCACTGTCTAGGATTGCCAGCTGTACGACTCCTGCCATACAAAGTGATCTTCTGGTTGCTGGATCCCAAGAGGCCTGTCTACACTGCAAAAAGCCATGTTACAAGACAATATTTCCCCAACCACTTCATAGAAAATGTTGTTCTTGCTGTGTAGATGGCACCAAACAGTGTTACACATGTTGCCAAAGCCCTTAAAGCTCAATTTGTTTCCCCCTTCCATCCAGATGAGGCCAATCCATTTTAAGAAGATCTAGGGACTATCTTGTTATAACATGGTGCCAAGGGACAGTTCTTGGTTGTTATTTCTAAAGGAGAGAGGCCTATGGTTTGTCAGGCTGAACAACAGGCATTGCTTGTTAACTGGTTGTAAGCCCTATTAGTCAGCTGAGGAGTCAGTGCATGAACTCTCTGTGAGTCCCTATTCCAGGGAGAGGAGAAGCTGCTGAGATGACACTGGGGGAGGAACAGGGGAAGGAGAGAGCAAGGAGTGGCAGGGGGAAGAAGAGGACCAATTCAGGGCCCCCAAAGCTCTGATAGAAAGGGGAGACAGTTCATTTTTGTAGGATTCTGTCTCTTTTGTGTAATGCAAGAGCAGTGTCTGTGTAGGGAGGCACCCTGGCTCCCCGCCGCACCTGAGAAGGACGAGCCAGACCAGGCGCCGGAGTGAGCGGAGCCACCGCCGCCTGTCCCCGCACCCCGGAAGTATAAAAGCCCGGCCCCAGCGCTCAGTTAGGCGGAGGCTGCTGGAGAGGACAGATGCTGATGCCTGAGCTCCTGCCGGGGCTAGCCTTCCCTACGCCCAGTACCCCGAGGAGCTGCCTGAGCGTCCCCTACGCCCGGTACCCCGAGGAGCTGCCTGAGCGTCCCCTACGCCCGGTACCCGGAGGAGCTGCCTGAGCGTCCCCTACGCCCGGTACCCGGAGGAGCTGCCTGAGCGTCCCCTACGCCCGGTACCCGGAGGAGCTGCCTGAGCGTCCCCTATGCCTGGTACCCGGAGGAGCTGCCTGAGCATCCCCTACACCCGGTATCCGGAGGAGCCCATGGTCTGGGACCCACTGGATGATGCCGGCGAGGGACAGGTACCCAGGGAGGGGGAGATTGGAAGTGGCCTGGGGGTAGCTGACCCCAGTCAGGCTGCAGATATACCTGAGCCTATGTCAGTGTGTTGCGGCCAGGATCCCCACTGACAGCAGCGAGTCTTTACCGCTGCTAGGGCCCTGGGCTGGGACGCAGTGGAGCGGGAGGGCCTGCGTCCCCCATGGCACCCTTCCCAGGGTGGCAGACTCCCCCTCCCACTGGCCTGAGGAGGCCTTTGCTATTGTTTAGTTTGCTGCTCAGCCCCTGCCTAAGGGTCTGAGCCTTACCTGTGTTTGTTGCCCCGCCCTGAGCCAGGGCTTGGACTATCTAGACTGCTACTGTTTAGCTCGCTGCTCAGCCCCGGCCTGAAGGGCCTGGGCTCACAGGCTACTGTGTGTGCTCAGCCCCTGCCTGAGGGCCTGAGCCTGAACTACTTGTTGCCCGCCCTGCTCCAGGGCCGGGCTTATAGACTCTGTATTTGCTCAGCCCTGCTTAAGGGCCGGGACTCTGCTTTGTGTAGAGACTATTGGTTTGCTCAGCCCTTGCAGAGGGGTCTGAGCCCGAGACGGACTGCTGCCTGTAGGGAGGCGCCCTGGTTCCCTGCCGCGCCTGAGAAGGACGAGCCCCTTACCGGACCCTTACAGTCTGTAACTAGGACCCTTACCTTCGTGTGAGTGTCCAGGGTTATTGCCACCTGGCATTTTCCTCCCCAGAATGGAATCTGCCAACAGACAGGTCGATTACTGTGACCGAATGCACCCCTGCATTCGCACTCTACACACCAGTGTAATGATCTTTGAACAAAATATGCCTTGTTAGGTATCATTTGAAAACTAATAGCTTGCTGGTCAGTAATCTCATGGTAAAATGTGTGTAGCAACATTATATGTAAAGTTATGAATTCTTCCTGAATGATGTCAGTGGCACAAGTTCAAACCCATATAGCTCGAATTGG
Organism: Mauremys reevesii; assembly: GCF_016161935.1. Taxonomy (NCBI): domain Eukaryota; kingdom Metazoa; phylum Chordata; order Testudines; family Geoemydidae; genus Mauremys; species Mauremys reevesii. Next base: position 19,552,790 of record NC_052640.1, on the reverse strand, counting down.
TCAAGCAGGCCTATCTTAAACAAAGAATGTACGTTTAACTCAATTTACATATAAGTAGTAAACGAGGTCCTTAAGACAGCAAGAAGGAGACAAGGCAAATCTGCATTTTAGCAAAACATAGCAGAGAACCTCTTTCACCACCAGATTCCTTGTCTCTGTGCTCACAGCAGCCCTGAACCTTTACTCAGGGTAACTGTCAGGAAAATGCATTTTAAAGGGTGGCAGACCTATAAAAGTGAGGGGCAAAAACATCTCCCTATCCATCTCTCTCTTGCACCTAAGAAGACAAAAGAAACAGCCTATGGACTTGGGAGCAGATCCTGACCTGAAACTTGGTCAGCAGTGTTACTGGAAATTTGTGGTAAGAATGGACCAAGCCTAGTTTAAGTTTAGTACTAGGAAGCATTTTATCTTTATTTTGCTAGTGATCATTTCTGATTTTAATGCCTTATACTTGTACTTATTTAAAATCTTCCTCTTTATAATTAAATAAACTTAATTTATTCTTTAATCAAAGCTAATCCAGTATTGTGACTTGTTTGGGTAACACGATTTAGGGTAGCAAACTATTGTATATTGATCCCCTTAGAGGAGCAATGGACCTAATGTATCTGGACTGTCCAGGAGGGGGCTGGACAGTGCAGAACACATTTTGGGGAGAAAATCTGGGACTGGGAGTGTATTGGGGTCACCCTGCAAATGGTACCAAGGCCGGTGGAATTCAGAGTGGGACTGATGTGTGGCTGGCAGGCTGCAGCTATACACAGACATTCAGGGTGTTACCTGCAGGCTGGAAGGCTATTTGTGAGCAGCCCAGGTGGGAGATACAGCAGCAAAACATTGGGACACACTCAAATTGCAGGATAGGGGTGACACAACCCCTCACTGGTCTGGACTGCTTTCCGCAATGTCATAATTACACAAACCAGAGGGACAAAAGGAAAAAAGCCTTAAATACTAGGGGGTCCTTAAACAGGGCTTATTTTCTTCCCACCCCAAGTAAAGCCCATGCTATCTACAAATGTCCCTGCAAACCTCACATTCCAACCTCCTCATAAACTTCCAATCCTTTTCCTAAAACCTCTATTACCCCCATCTTCCTACCCCACCCCCAAGAAAAACTGACTGCTACACACAGTTTATCCCAATTCCTATCTCCCCTCTGTGCTGCATCCCACACAGGAAAAACTACCTCCCCACAAACAGACAGACTTCTCATCTCCCACAAACTCCTGGCCCTCTCTAAATCTAACTCCCTTCCCAGTAGGAAAGATCCCAAGATTTGAACTTAGCTTTCCAGCACCCAGGCCTTGTAACACCTGTCTCCAGATTTCTCTATCCCACTCAGACACCCTCTCAGCAGAAAAGGCTCCCATACTTTGCATTGCTCTTCTTTCACTGACTTCTGTAAAGTCTGTTACTAGCAGAATAATGAGGGGTTTTCTACCTGGAAATTTACCAAAATTTCTATCCTGGAATATTCCAGAAAAGTTATTTTTGGTATGAGCCTCTACGTGGACCCTTCTATTCCAGAATAAGCATGTCCACAAGAACTGATACCAAAATTATTATAATCAACCCAGAATAACTATTTTGATACAATCCCACTATAGAAAAGTCCTTAAAGGAGGAAAGGAAATGCACAGAAATCCTGGGGAGGGGATGGGGGGAGAAGGAAACGCACCACAGTTCCTTAGGGCTTGAGGAAATGGGTAATATAGCGCCCTCTCCACAAGTGCAGGAAGTGTAATTTGACTCAGTTCCTCACGGACAGGTGCTAACCAGGCTCAGCCCCCAAGGGGGGATGGGATGCAGAGTGGTAAAAAGGCTCAGCTCCCCTCACTGACCTTTGAACAGCTCCACATGCTTGAACTCAAAGGGGATGTTGTTCTTCTTTGCGAAGATGTAGACCGCTCGGCAGGGCTGGGAAATCAGATCCAGGTAGAGCTCCAGCCCCATCCTGCCTGCTGGGCACAGGGAGCAGCAGTGAGAGAGAGAGAGGCTTGTCTTAATGTGGCTTTGGCAGCAGCAACAGACAGGGCAGACAGAAATGTCTCTCCAAGGCAGACAGTGGCTTAACTTTGAACCAATAAGGAGAGCCCTTTCCCTGGACTGCCACGTGTGCCTCCAGGGGAGGTAGAAGGGGCAGGGACTGCAGTAGGTGGGTGGTAACTCCCTCTCATTCAGAAAAGGACTAGACATTTATACATATAATGCTGAGAACAGCCATTGTTATATTACATGGGGTAGCAAAGTACAAGGAATATCAATGAACCTTCATCTTCAGGCCAACCATTAACTGGTTAAGCAGCTGGCATACTGTGACCACTGCTTGTTACCGAGATCACTGCTACCTTGTAATCCCTCATCTGTTTGTTTTATCCCATGTGTCTCTCATCATAGACTGGAAGGTCTCTGGGGCAGGCACCAACTTTTCATGATATCTATGTACAATGCATCGGACAATACAGTGGCTGATCACACAATACAAATAAATAATAATAATTAATTAACTGCATGGAGTTAGGAAGACCTTTCCCTTAGGGGCAGGTTCTTCCATAACTGTGGGGCTCTTGTACTTTCCTCTGAATCATCTGGTATTAGCCACTGCCAGGAACAGGATACTGGACCAGATGAACCACTGGTTTGCTCCAGTGTGGCAGTTCCTATTCCTATTAGAATAGTGCCAGCTCCCAACAACCATCACGTTGACATTGTCCCTGAAAAGGGACCTTCACCCAATTCAGAATGAAGTCTCATTATTATTTCTAACTGCTCTAATCTCTGAAGTCTCTGTAACCCTTTGATTATTTGCTGTTTTTCCATCCCCTCGGGGAAAGCAGCATCAGGTCATTGATCAAAAGCAACTGCAAACCGGGTAGTTCAGCAAACTCAGTAACCAATAGGAGACAATGGGTTGGGAGAGAGGCTAGGATTTGGGAGACCTGGGTCCAAGTCCCTGCTCCATCACAGATTTCCTGTGTGACCATGAGCAAGTCAGTTAGGTGGGAGTGAGGCACCTAAATACCTTTGTAAATCCCATCCTTAGTCCCTCCTTGCCTCAGCTCCCCATCTATAAAATGGGGATAATAATACTTACCTAGCATTAACAATTGTTAGGCACTCAGATACTACAGTAATGGGGGATATATAAGTACATAAGATAAATAAATTCCCCCCTACAGTTGTCTAGGACTGGCCTTTGAGACCTAAGAAATCCACTGTCACAGGCCCCTGGTGTTTAGGGGTGAGATCCCAGACTGATCTGTAGCTTTGTGAGGCCATGCTGCCCAAGGAGTCAGTGGTGGCATCAGAGCTCCGGAAAGTTTCCATCCAGATGGCTGTCTGCAACTGAGACTGCTCCACTGCCAAGCAGCCATTGTGGTCTTTGCTCTCAGGAGGGAGAGCTCAATGACATAAAAGGCATTTCAGGCTAGTGAACTAAGCACAGGATGGAGAACAATGACATTATAGTTAAGTAGTTAGGGTTTAATCTTGCATGATTAAGGCACATTAAAGGGCTTTCATTTACCTGGATCATCAAGACCTGCACTGCCAGTTCCCAGTATAATAAAGTGTATTTCTAACAGCATCAAATTACAGGCCTGCAATGTGTCTCCACATGCATCACCTGGGTATCTGAGACATGCAGGACAGAATTGAGTGGGGAGACACTTTGTTTAGGAACACTGGAGGTGTGTGTGGTCATTTGACCTAGTATGCTTGCTGGCAAAACCTTTAGTAATTAAAAAGCATTATTAATATCTCTAATCAGTTTAATAATTTAATGTTTTTACTGATTGTATATTTCTCTTTGATCAAATCATTACATAAAGTATATAGTTATTGTTTTTAATTTGTTTGCTTGTGAGAGTTCGAATTATTTGTGAGTTAAAGTGTGGTAGCCACTGCTTTAGGGCGGTTAACCCTTTGTCTCACTGGAGGCACTACCAAGAAGCTTTTTTCTTTAGCACAACAGGAGGAGGAGTTGGCCATCTAGCAGCAGCACAGCGAAATGAGACCAGGTGACAGAAATTTTGGAACTGTCCGAAGACTGTGAGGTAGGAAAATAAGAATAGCCATACTAGGTCAGATCAATGGTCAATCTAACCTAGTATCCTGTCTTCTAACAGTGACTGGTGCCAGATGCTTCAGAGGGAATAAACAGAACAGGGCAATTTATCAAGTGATCCATCTCCTGTCATCCAGTCCCATCTTCTGGCAATCAGCGGTTTAGGGACAACCAAAGCATAGAGTTGTGTCTCTGACCATTTTGGCTAATAGCACTTGCTGGACCTATCCTCCATAAACTTCTCTAATTCTTTTTTTGAACATAGTTATCCTTTTGGCTTTCACACTATCCCCGGGCAATGAGTTCCATAGGTTGACTGTGCCTTGTGTGAAGAAGTACTTCTTTATGTTTATTTTAAACTTGCTGCTTATTAATTTCATTGGGTGACCACTGGTTCTTGTGTTATGTGAAGGGATAAATAACATTTCCTTATTTACTGTCTTCACACCATTCATGATTTTATGGACCTCTTTCATATCTCCCCCCAGTCCTCTCTTTTCTAAGCTGAACAGCCCAAATCTTTTAAATTCTCCTCATATGGAAGCTGTTCCATACCTCTAATAATTTTTGTTGCCCTTCTCTGTACTTTTTCCAATTCTAATATATATATTTTTTTCATATGGGGCGACCAGAACTGCACACAGTATTCAAGGTGTGGGCGTACCATGGATTTACACAATGGCATTATGACATTTTCTGTTTTATTACTTATTCCTTTCCTAATGGTTCTTAACATTCTGTTAGCTTTTTTGACTGCCACTTCACATTGAGCAGATGTTTTCAGAGGACCATCCACAATGACTCCAAGATCTCTTTCTTGAGTGGTAACAGCTAATTTAGACCTCATAATTTTGTATAGGTATTTGGGATTTCTGTTTTCCAATGTGCATTACTTTGTATTAATCAACATTGAATTTTATCTGCCATTTTGTTGCCCAGTCACCCGGTTTTGTGAGATCCCTTTGTAACTCATCACTGTCAGCTTTGGTCTTAACTATCTTGAGTAATTTTGTATCATCTGCAAACTTTGCCACCTCAATGTTTACCCCTTTCTCCAGGTCATTTATGAGTATGTTGAACAGCACTGGTCCCAGTACAGATCCTTGGGGAACCCTGCTACTTACCTCTCTCCACTGTGAAAATTGGCCATTTATTCCTATCCTTTGTTTCCTATCTTTTAACCAGTTACTGATCTATGAGAGGAATTTCCTTCTTATCCCATGACTACCTACTTTACTTAAGAGCCTTTGGTGATGGACCTTGTCAAAGTCTTTCTGAAAATCCAAATACACTATATCCATGTTTGTTGACCTCCTCATTGATTTGTATTTATAATGTATCCTTGGCATAGGGTTGACAACCCTCCCGGATTGGCTGGAGTCTCCTGGAATTGGGCTTGACTTCCTGCTACTGAAGCCAATCAGGGAGATTTTAGGCTGCTAAAAGTCTGGTCGGTGGTACAGCGGGGCTAAGGCAGGCTCTCATAGACTTTAAGGTCAGAAGAGACCATTATGATCATCTAGTCTGACCTCCTGCACAATGCAGGCCACAGAATCTCACCCATCCACTCCTGTAACAACCCCCTAACCTATGTCTGAGTTATTGAAGTCCTCAAATTGTGGTTTGAAGACCTCAAGCTGCAGAGAATCTTCCACCAAGTGCCCTGGCTCCGTGTGGCTCCCAGAAGTGGCCAGCATGTCCCTCTGGTTCCTAGGTTCAGGGGCAGCCCGGGGTCTCTGCGCACTGCCCTTGCCCTGAGTGCTGACTCCACAGCTTCAATTGGCCAGGAACTGAAGCCAATGAGAGCTGTGGGTGTGGTTCCTATAGGCAGGGCCTTCACGCATAGCCACCTGGCTGCCCCGAGCCTAGGAGCCAGACTTGCCAGTGGCTTCCAGGAGCCACCCAAGGTATGCACCGCCTGGCTGGAGCCTGCATCCCAACCCCCTGCCTCAGACCTGAGCCTCCAGCACCCAAACCCCCTCCCAGAGCCCGCACACCTCACCCCTTCCCGCACTCCAACCCCTATCCAGGCTTAGCCTGGAGCCCCCTTCCACACTACAAACTCCTTGGCCCATCCCTATCCCAGAGCCTGCACCCCCTCCTGCATCCCTACCCCCAAGTGGAGTGAGCAGGGGGTGGGGCCTCAGAGAAGGGGTAGGAGCAGGAGACGGGATGGGTGTTTGGGTTTGTGCAATTAGACAGTTGCCAACCCTACCTTGGCAGGAATTTATAAAGTTGCTATGGAGAGCTCAGTCCATACCTTTAATTCAGCATTATTCTCACGATGTTGGAGCTTCAGAAGATGCTCATTTCTAGAGATCAATATACCCCCATGCCCATCTCCTGGGTCAATTACCACTGCTTGGTGATGTCCTGGAGTGGAGATCTGCAGAGTCATTTTGGGGGCATGAAGAAAGCTTGCTCACTAGAACCTGTACTTCTCTGAATATATTACCTCTGCAGATCCACAGTCACCAACTCTTTTCCCCAGTTCTCTAAAGTTTAAGATTCCCTGCAAGGAAAAAAGAACTGAGGGAGTCCAGAATGGACACAAGAATGTGCCTTGAGCCACTGATTAGTCTCTGCTCTGGAATGGAGCTGCAGCTTGTGTGATTCCTGGAGTGTGGATATGATTATATTTGGAGCATTTCAGTTACTGGAAAGTATCCTTCTGCACACCCCAAAGTCAGAGCAGGTGAGCCAAAGAAAAGTAGTCATCCATAATCAAATCTACCTCAGTCCCCTAGCATCTCCTTAAGTTTACCGCAATCGCTGAAGGCTTATATTTCAGACTTATATCCTCTGAAAAAGTCACAAGAATCTCAGTGAAAGGAAATCACAGGATTTGCTGCCTTTTTATTTATCACACATATGATTGTTACATAGCACTATGAAAAAGCTTTAGGGCTCTGAGCACAAGGTTGAATTAGAGTTGGAAACAATCTCCATAGTTTTTGTTTGTTTTGATACACACAGGTTGCTAGGATTCCTGCTCTGCATTTTCTAGGAGGAATAGGGATTGCTGTTAAACTAGTTTATCTGCAAGAGTCTTCTGAGCAATTTGGTCTGGAGTCACTTCAAGGCAGTAAACAACAAACCCACCCCTTTTACAGCACCATTTTTTGGAGTTACAGCTACACTCTAAGACTCTTACTCAGTTTCTGTAGCTGAGCAGAGAGAGATGGGCCATGGAAGTGTTTCTTTTCCCATATGATGTGGAGTTCTTCCCTCACAGCTAAGAGCAGCCACACATGGAGCTAGGAGACCAGAAGATGCAAAAGAAATAAATGTACTGTTACCATTTTTTAAAATAAATATTTCAGGCCACCATCTTCAGCAGCCTAGGTTTCATTTGCTCTTTTAGTTGTGGCTCAATCAGCATGCTGTTCAAATCCTGGAAATTCAGGATCACTTTATGTGCCTCCTGGAAAAGCTCCTTCCCCACAGCTTTCTCCACTCGATTGCGCCACTCCACCAGCTTGGGCATGTCCTCAAAGATGTTATAACTAATTGCTATGAGCTGCAGAGAGAGACATATGTAGTCGTGAAACACTTGGGTTAAACTTCGATAAGGGAATTCACCACTTACACAGCAGAATCCATTCTTGGCAAGTGCAAGAGTACTGACTGGGATTTACCTGTGATTGCCCCACAGGTAGGAAAAGAATTCAGAAAGGGAGTTGCTAAAAGCTGGAGGATGACACTCTCAGCCTTTTCTCTCACCTGCAATAAGAAGCACCTGAACTGGATTTCTGTGCCCATCTCCCAGGGTAATGGCAGCTGTTTTATGATCAAAGGGGACTGGAACTATGTTCCTCCACAGTGCTAGAAGTCTAGTAGTCTGGGCTGGATTTTCAGGCACTGTGATGCACCTGATCACCACGTGCATTCGGGCATATTGAAAATATAATAAATGTATCAGATGACACAGTAACATGCACCTTTTCCAAGATTAACAAATTCAGACACCAGTGTTTTTCCCACCTTTGGCCTGCCGATGGTATGACAGCCTGTCCACATCACAGTGAGGAACTCGAGAGACAGTCAGCACTGCTACTTGTGTCAGCCAGAGGAGGGGAATGGGAGGATGTCACAGCCGGCCTGGAGGTGAGCTTCTGACCTATCCTAAGTCCGATCTATTTAATATTTAGAAATGACCCACCCAGAAATCTGAGCTGCTGGAGAAGTTTCTGGTTGGTGTTTTGTAGGCAATGTACAGGGAAGCCATTGCCTTGTGGAGCAAATAGTCACATGGGATCCCTCTCCCTCTGTCTCCATTAGGAGAATATTTCCTTTTGGATCTTGCATTAGGAGAATAAAGAAGCTGCAACTATGGATGAAATCCTGAGGGGGTGGGTCAGGTAAATGGGAAGAGAAACAGCTGTAAGAACCTCATTCAGTCTGTGTTCAGCATTGTAGCGAGACGGTGTGGCTCCCCTCCTGCCCAGCAGAGGGAGCTCCCTCCCAGACGCCCAAGTGGGCTGAGTCACCAGTTCCTGTCCCCGCCCCCCGGAAGTCAAGGGGCGGGACAGGAAGTAGAAAAGGAGAACGCCAAAGCTCAGTCAGGAGCCAGCCACCGCCGCGAGCAGACGTGCCGGCGGGGGCTCCAGACTGGGAACCCTCTAGGACCCGAGGCGGCGATCAGGACTGGCCCCCATTGCCCCGCGCCCGGTACGACGAGGAACCCGCGGAACTTCCCCGGGATCGGAACCCGGAGCTGCCGCTAGGACTTCCTCGCGCCCGGTACGAGAAGGAGCCGCCACCGCCGCTTCCGCCCTGCTGTTATCCGGAGGAAGCACCGGAGCCGGCCTGGCCGGACTGCCAGCAGGAGTTGCCTGACTTGCCCCCAAGCCCTGGTCCTGCAGACCCCATGCCGGTGGACTGGCCTGAACCCATGGCGACCGAGGAACAGGTACCCATAGAGGGGGATATGGAATGTAGCCCGGGGATAGCCGACCCCTGTCAGGCTATAAGCACCGAAGTGCCCATGTCAGTGTGTTTCGGTCAGGACCCCACTGACCAGCGGCAGTGCTAGCCGCTAATAGGGCCCCGGGCTGGGACACAGTGGAGTGGGTGGGCCTGTGTCCCCCCTGCCACCCCACTCACGGGTGGCAGTCTCCCCCTCACCCCAGCGCAGACCGAGGCGCCTGCACTAATCTGAGTTGTTGTCATTGCTCAGCTCCTGACACCAGGACCTGAGCCCTGGGGACTATGGTGGTTGTTCCGCCCTGACCCAAAGGGTCTGGGCTTACTGACTTTGTAGTTGCTCAGCTCCTGAGGCAAGGACCTGAGCCTTAAACAGAGCTGCTGTTGCCCAGTCCCCTGCTCCAGAGGACCTGGGCTTATATTGAACTGCTGTTGCCCAGCCCCCTGCTCCAGAGGACCTGGGCTTATATTGAACTGCTGTTGCCCAGCCCCCTGCTCCAGAGGACCTGGGCTTAGTTGAACTAGTGTTACTGCTCAGCTCCTGCGACAAGGACCTGAGCCCTGAACTATTGGTATTGCCCAGCTCCTGCTGTGAGGATCTGAGCGTAGAACTGCTATTGTGCTGCCCCGCCCTGATTGAGGGCCTGGGCTTACACTGATTGACTGTGTGCCTTGTGTTCAGCCCCTGCCTGAGGGTCTGAACCTGTGAACCTTCTTGAGACTGATTGCTGTTCGCCCCCCCCCCCCCGACCCAGAGGGCCTGACACATGAGACGGTGCTGACCCTGACTTCTTGCCGCCCACCAGTTAGAGGGGACAAGGAGCGAGACGGTGTGGCTCCCCTCCCGCCAGCCGGAGGGTTGAGCCCCGACCAACCGTTTACAAGCATGCACCTGCTTCACTAGGTGTCTGACTTCCTTGTGGGGCTTTGCTACCCAGCTCTATCTTGTGCTGATGGGGTACAGAGCACACCCATTTGGAAGTGGTACAGCATGTTGTCCAGTGGCCACGCAGTTCAGACAGCGCTGCTTTCCTCATCCTGGCCCAGCCCTTACCTGCATGAGCTCCATAACTGCCACCAGGTCTGCCAGAGAAATCATGCTGCCTACAAGGAAGGGTTTGTCTTGCAGGAACTTCTCCTCTAACTGCTTCAGGGGAATGGCCAGGTCCTCTAAAGCTTCCTGTAGCTTCTCTTCAGGAGCTGTCTGGTCCATGTATAAAGGAAACACCACCTGTGTGGGGAAGAGGGTATAGACTTAGCCTTCATACATCTACACATACTTGATCCTGTTTAGTAATTGTAAAAAAGCTAAGCTCAGTGATCCTCAGGCTGCAGCCAGTGCCACAGTAACCAACAACAGTGGTGCTGTTTGTGTGGATTATACACAGACGGGAAGTCTAGACTTATACAGGGATCAAGTCCCTCATCTTAAATTAGAAGATGATCACTTGTCCTCCAAAATGTTTACAGTTAGGGCAGTAATGCCCAAAGGAGAAAACAGAATAAAATGTCTCAATAATTCACAGCCTTAGGGGGCTGACAGCATATGATTTCTGCCCAAGATGGTAGAAATCTCTCAAGATCTGCTTATTTGCAGGTATTGGAACTGGCAGGGCTGCAGGGGAGGAGAAGGGGAACTACGGTCAAAGAATAGGATAGGAAGGCTGGTCCAGTGATTAGGACACTAACCTGGGCGCTTCAGGAGGCCTGGGTTCAGTGCCCTGCTCTGACACAGACTTCCTGTATCACTTGTGCAAGTCTCTCTGTGCCTCAGTTCCACATCTGTAAAATGGGGATAACAGCACTGCTCTACTTCATAGGGGGTTGGAAGGATGAATACATGAAAGACTGGGAAGTGCTCAGATACTATAGTAAGGGGGGCTGTCGCAGTTTCAGGGTAACTGCACCTGTGTTCCTCCCACCGTTGTCCCTCAAGGGCACCACTTAAGGTTTCCGGCTCTCACCATCTCCTCTCTTGCTCAGAAACCTGCGTCTCGTTGCCTCTGGACCAGGGTTTTAAGGCTGCACAGCTGTCTGTCTTATGCTCTGATTTCCCCAGCAAACCAATCTACCTAAAGGCCAGTGCCTGTGCTTTGCTTTCTCTCTGAGGGCTATGACCAACGTATTGCCAGCAGTTACAAGTTATCATACAGCTCTTTCTAAGCAAGCACATTTATTCTTAAGGTAAAATCATTACAATGAAAACATATAGAAACAAAAGTTCCTATACATGTGCTCAAAACTTACCAGAAGTCTCCAATCAATCAGTCACTTAGTAAGCCATAGTCCTTCCAACCCTTTTGCAAAGGTTGAGGCCCTTGGACAGAAGGTCCTGTCCATATTCTGGATCAAAATGAAGGCCCTGAGTCAGTTTAACCTCAGCTTTTTTATGCCAAAAGCCCTCTCTTTATGTCTGGAAAATCCAGGGTGGACCAGTAGATGTGCACTTCCCCAGGGGTAGTGCCTCTCTGGAGGTGTTTACAACCTCAGTGATTCACCTTTTTCACTCCCCGCCCCCCACTGTTTCTGATTCCTAGAGGAGCTGTGGTAACCCTTCCCCCTGGAATTGCATACAATCCCTGGCCACAGTAGCACATAAACTTACTCCAATATGTACCCCGAAAGATACTGGATGTGGTTGCAATACCTGTCACAGGGGCCATAGAAAGTACCTAAGATAGATAGCACTAGGTTCTGGAGCACAATTCTCCACCATGGGAAATTCAGCAGCTGCTGACTCACGGAACATATGAGGTCCAGCCAGGGCCGGCTCCAGACCCCAGCGCGCCAAGCGCGCATTTGGGGCAGCATTTTGCCGGCAGGGTGGCAGGCGGCTCCGGCGGACCTTCCGCAGTCATGCCTGCGGGAGGTCCACTGGTCTTGCGGCTCTGGTGGACCTCCCGCAGGCATGCCAGCGGATGCTCCACCGGAGCCGTGGGACCAGCGGAACCTCCGCAGGCACGTCTGCAAGAGGTCCCCCGGAGCTGCGGGACCGGCGACCACCAGAGTGCGCCCTGCCCTGCTTGGGGCGGCGGGATTCCTAGAGCCGCCCCTGGGTCCAGCTCTGGATATTTAAATCTCTTACCTTGAGCCAGAATATCTTCAAAACACTTGGCCGGATGGCAGAATGTTGCCAGGACAGGTATTCATCTACCCGGGCTCGTTTCTTCATATCCAATGGGTACCAGTGGTCAGGGGTTTTATACTTCTGACTCAGGTAGGCAAGAATTGCAGGGCTGTCCAAGTATAAAAAGAAGAAGATTGGCAGGTCAGTTAAGGTGAAAGAAAGTTTTCATCTGCATCCCTTTCCACTTCATTTCTTCGTGTTACTTGCATTATAAAGCATAGGAATGGAGAGTGGTAGAGGGGGACAGCCAGGAAAAAGGGAAAGTTAATGGAGATTTAAAAAAATTGAAGTGGGGAAACAGGAGGACAGAATAAAGAATTTGAGAGTTCTGAGTTTGTTATTCCCTTCCAGTGAGCTATATTTGCTGTAAACACCTGAGCTACATTTATTAATATAATTCTGCTGGGATGATGGGAGACAAGAAAGATTGGTATTCTGGAGACAGAAACGTAGGGAAGAAGGGTGACAGGAAGCAGGAAAAGTGATCTTGAATTGAGGAACAAGTGGAGCACCAAGTCCCATATATTGCAAGAAATCCACCTATGGCATCACACCCCTAATGGTTCCACTTGTGGGAAAAAACAGAGAACTTTATTCTAAAGACTGCATCACTCCCCAGACAGACAGACAGGCCTTGATGAGATTCCAAGCTGGGTCCCCATGGAACATTCAGCCAGTGGCACTGAGAAAAGCAATCTCAAAACAGCAGAGAACTCTTATCATCCACTTTTCCTTGCCTGCTTCAGGACCAAAACCATCATCCTACAATGGATTGCAGCCGACAGATGTGCAGCCTCGGAAGTGTTCAAATGATGAATAACGGGACAAGAAAGAGAAGAGTGTACTTCTGTTGTATTCTTACCTCTCTGCTAAGGTGAAACCTCCATCCTTCAGTGCTGGCACTTTCCTTAGGATGTTCACCTTGCCAAATCCAACACTGTGCTGTTGCCCTGGAAACAGTGAGAAAAAACTCACCAGTTATGAGACTGGTAGCTGGGCCAATGGAAGCTAAAGCGAAAGGAGCACCCAGCTCAGACTGAGAATGTCCTGCCATCATTTTATTATGCTTATAGGAACCTTTGTGATATACAACTAGAGTTTTTCCCATATCATGTATTTGTTTGAAAAAAGGGACTATATCAGAGAGAGACAAAAGATCTTGCCCACATCTGACAGTCACCTGGAGCTGGGATTTGCTGTTGCAAGAGGATTCAACCATTGACTTCTGTCACTGGGAATGGCAGTTGTGCAACTTGCTGAAGTGTTACTCACAAATTCCACTATGCAGTAGAAAGCGAGTGTGCCAAGGTCTTAGAGGCAGGGAAAGAAGAGGGAGATTTGAATAAAGGCAACTGAACATCTTAAATATATTTTCATATTTGTGAAGGAAATAGGCATGGCCTACGAAGCACATTTGTACACAGAGCATTATAATGAGTCAGATGGTCACTAACCCCCCACTCTCCCTCACAGGGAAAGCTAAAGCTAAACCATTTTCTTGCAGCTCATGAAGGAGACCAATACCAGCTAGGACGGAATAAGGAAAGGAGCTTGAAGACTGTGGGTCAATAGAGATCACTGCAATGGATGAATATCAACTGCAGAAAGCCCAGCTACGAGAGCAAAGTGTCTGCTCCAGTTTGCTAGGCTCTGAACAGCAGAGGACACGTGAAAAGAAGATGCTGTCAACAGAAGCTGCTCCCCCAGAAGAGGAGTGCCTGAGGAAGTTTCCAGAGCTCTGACTAGGAAGAGAAAGACATGCATGTCAGTGACACAGCAGTCAGCTTGTTGCTGCATAAACAGTCACAGAAAATGATTAGTCTACAAACAAGGGTTCCCCACCTCTGGAATAGCAGAGAGGTTGGAGGTCAGAGTGGATAAGCATTAACCTAGTTATGGAGAGGGAAGCTTACACAGCATTTCCCTGCATTACTCCTGGCTTGAGGGCACTGATATTAGTGCATCCCTTTCAGGAGAACTTGTGAAATAGCTTATTCTTCCCTCTCTCATAGGAGAGTTTAAATTCCACAATCACACTGTTCCAACTGACAGATGTTAACAGAGTTTGTTATCTAATCAGGTCTTCGGCTTCTTTGAAAACAGGAATTGCACAGCAAAGCATAAAAGTGGGGTTTGCTCTTTACTTCTGAATGATCTAGAAAATATGTCTCAAGAGTTTGATTTTGGTTTTAAGTGTTCCACCCTTTCTCCCTACCCTTACTTTATATTACACTAGAAATCTTGGATTCTCACTTTTCTGGCTTTGCTGGAGTACCTTGGCAAGAACCTGGGGACCCAAAGAGGGATGACACATGAAATGGTAACCTGAGCTGTAACATCTACCTGCCCTTTGGATGCTGATTAGATGGTAGACTGACCAAGTAAAGGCCACAATCCTTTCTGTTGCTCTTGTTTTGCAGTTTATCTTTAAAGGAACTGAAACATGCCCCATTTAAATTATTGGCATGGAGAGTCAGTGTTAGGAGTTCCTGGATGGCCACCGGTGTACAGACAGCCCATCTGCTTGTTTAGTTTATATTTCTACTTAGTGGACATTAAGGTCTCTGTTTCACATCCAGCTCAGGTCAGTAATGGCTAATAGTTGTTGTCATTGGATAGCTGTTCATTGACCAAGATTCCTTAGTGATCTTATTGTAGGGGAGAATTCCTCACATTACAATAATCACCACTATCATTGGCACCTTCCTTGGCAGTCTCTGTGGGAGGCCAAGAGCTGAATGGGCCATGGAAACTGAAATCCCCTATAATCCCTGGAAGTGACCTTGTTAGCACAGAGGCAGAGTGGTGAGGTCTGCGCTGTTTCTGCTGTCCCTGTTCTGAGCAGAGGGGGTTGCTTTTGGGGCTCTCAGTCTGACACCTTTCACCAGCTTTAAATATTCCCTAAGTTAAATAAAATTCAGGTGACATTCCAAACAAAAAGAAAAAAAAACAGGGCAGAAGGCAAAGTACAAAGAGGAGGCTCGTTATCTCTAATATTTACAGTATGGAACTGTTGAAGCAAATTCATTCCTAGTTTAACTCTACTGACATCCAAGGAGTTGCTTATTCAAATCATAGATGCACTTGGCCCTGTGTACTTGGAGGGGTTCTGAATGCCACCAGTCACAGTATACACAGCTCTGTTGACAGAGTGAGCTCTTTGCAAATTTAGGCTTGTTTTTTGGATCCTGGGGTGAACCAAGCAGGCACGTGGGAATTGTCTTCACGGGTATGTCTATGGTGCATTTAGACACCCACAGTGGGTCAGTACCAGCTGATTCAGGTTTGCAGGACTCAGGCTGCGGGGCTGTTTAATTGCGGTATAGATGTTAGAGCTCAGGTTCTAGAGCCCGGGCTCCAGCCCAAGCCAGAACATCCATGCCACAAATAGCCCCTTAGCGCGAGCCCCACTGGCCCGAATCAGCTAGCACAGGCCAGCTGTGGGTGTCTAATTGCTGTGAAGCTATATCTCCATGAGGCTATAGTTGTTGTCCATGTTAATGAGACAAAAGATCACTGTACCAGAATGTGGGGATTCTGTATGTGAGAATCAGTGTGTGCATCCTGCACAGTAGCTTGATCGTTGTGTTAGGTTAAAGGGAAACTGCTTCCATGTTGCACAGCCCAACGGTCTAAAAGTTCATGAGGTAACAAACACCAGTCACAGCAAATACACTGTAAACCCCTATATGATATGTTGTTAGTTATCACTGGCATCTGAACCTACTACAGGAGGCAGCCAGCAAGTGGGGAGTGATGGTGTCCTTTGTGGCACTGGGCAACAGGAGAATTCCAGGCAAGGGACTCTGTACCAACTTCCAACCTACTTTAATAATTTATCAGGCCCATAAAGGATACTAATTTTGTGTTCTTAATAGGCTGTTCCATTTTTAAAGCAGCTTGGAAACTGATTCTGAGTCTCTTACATGGAGCTTTCATGATGCCATGATGTCATAAATGAGAAATGACACCTTATTGGCTTGGTGTCACACAATGACCTTCCATACACAATACAGCCGTGCTGAGAATTCTACCACATCAAGCCATTCAGGTTTACAGGGAAAGCATTTAATGCCAACACTGGTTTCAAGTTACTTTGACAGGATTAAGGGTTTATGTATTATGATCATGGGTGTGACTGATCTCTATACTTTGTGTGCACCTGAGCAGAAGCGGTGCAAGGTATTTGTAGTGTTGGGGATGGGAGGTTCATCCGTTATTTAAAAAAAAAAAAGTAGTTAGAGGTCAGGAATTTGGAGGATGGGTGGAGAGAACAAAATGTAACAGAGAGGGGAGTGAGACCATGAGCTCTAAATTCTCTCACACAACATTGAAGCATAATAGGGTCCATTTTATTCTGATAGTGCTAAAAGGACAGCCAGTTGCCTCTGGGTAGGCTGTAGTTCATAGAGGAAGGGCAAAGCTGTGAGAGGGTGAGCCAGTGTGATGTGGCTCACAGACTATTTTCTTTAGATTTGACCTAATGTTGCATGCAGGCTGCTGAAAGCAAAGGGATATTAGCGCATTGACCACACAGGATTTAGTAACTATGCCTCCTGCTGCTGGGCAGGCAGCAACACTGGGGTGCTATTCCTGGAAAAGAAAGAGCTGCTGTTGATGGGTTTGCTAATCACGGAGTAACTGCTTCTTTTAGACATACTTGCCTGGTTAAAAAACAGATGAGAAAATAAACATTTGCTTCCTGTGTTAATATCAGTGTGAAAACTGATAGAATTCTGGAATCCAATTTACATTTTCATTACTGGTATCATTTGTTGATGTTCTGCATGTCACTCAGCTTGGAGGGGAGAATTAAATTAGTCCAGTTCACTTTCTGACTTTTGTGCAGTGGCCCAGTGCTGCAGTATGTGCATTGAAAATGCTGTGTCAGGATGCCCTTAAGTCTTTTGAACTGAAGAGGTGTTAAGACTTACAGATCCACCTGAAAGGGCGTGCTTGGGCAGGTAGCAGCCTTCTCTGACTTATGTAGTCACTTGACTTGATGGTGGTGACCTGCATCATTTTTCCAGTGGAGAAAAATAGTATATTTAAGTAAAAGCACCATTACCTGTGTCATGTATTACTGCTGCAGGGGAACGATTGCATTTCTTGCACAAATCTCACCGATCAAGTGAGAATCCTTTTGTAAAAGCATTAGCTTCGGTGTGGGTGGGGGAAGGGCTGTTCACTGTTCCAAGAAAAGCAGGCGTTCTTTCCTCCTAACACAAAACCTACATTCTGGGTCTAAATTCACTATCCTTTAATTATCAACTACTCTGATCTGTAGATAAAGAGGCTGAATGGGAAAAGCTGCATACCAAGCTAAATACAGAACTCCTTACTCAGTCAGATCTCCCATCGACTTCAATGGGATTTAGTCTGGAAGTCCTTATTCCACTATTATTAAGGCAGCAAAACTCCCCCCTGAAGTCAACATTGGCAAGTGACTGACCCCCCATACTCCTAAGGGCATTCTGCACCAAACAATTAAAAACTGCACCAGAAAATTTAAAATTCTGCACACAATATTTTAAAATTCTGCAAAATGTATTTGTCAAATAAATGTGGAGGCTCCAGCCTGGCACTGGGGAGCACAGGCCACTGGCCACACAGAGGTAGGAAATCACTGTGCAGCTCCTCACTAGGACATGGACTCAGCAGTGAGGCTGCACCCAACCCTGACACAGCACAAGGACCAGGCCTGCCCCAGAAACACTCCAGGACCCTGCCCCTGTGTGCCAGGTCCACCAGGTGTGGGCAGGCAGGCTCAGCAAGGCAGGATCCGAGTGTGGAGGGGCTTAGTGTGAGGGGAACCTGGTGTGGGTTGAGAAGGTTCTGTGTGGGGCAATCTGGGTGTGGACAGATTAGTGGGGGATCTGGGTGCAGGAGGATTTGAATGCACAGGGGCTTGTTGAGGGGTTCTGGGTACAGGGGCAATGGGACTCTGCAGTGGGGTCCAGATGAAGGTGGTTGGGGCTCAGTAGGGTGGGGTCTGGGTATGGCAGGGGATAGAGCTTGGCATGGGGGTCTGGGTGTATGAAGCTCAGTGGGGAGTCCAGATGCTGGGGGAGTGGGGCTCAGTGGGGAGTGGATCCAGGTGCAGCTGGTTGGGGCTCAGTGGGGTGGGGATCTGCATGCGGGTGTCTCATCAGGGTGGTCCAGGTGCTGGGGGAGTGGGGCGTTCTGAGGGTGGGGGGTGAGGCTTGACAGTAGGGTCTGGGTATGAGGGGGTTTGGATGCACGGGGGCTGGGCAGATGGGGGAGAAGCTCTCTGTACAGGGATTCCTCCCCCTGCAGCTGAGGAGCGATGGGTTTAGGAAGCAGGGGGTGGGAGAATTTGCAGAGCTTCCTGCAGCTGGGGAAGGGTTTGACCTAGCTCCAGATGCCATGCAGGGGAAGAGGAAGTCTCGTCCCCCCCAGGCCAGCTGGGACTAGCAACTGAGCCTAGCACAGGGTAGAAGGCACCAGCCAGCTCTTCCATGGTGATTTACCTCTCTGCTGTCTGCCATGGGAACCCAAAACATACTGCTGGAGAGGTTCTCATGACCACTCTTGTGGCTTCCCTTTGGTTCCCCATCAGAAACTCATTTTTCTGCAGGGAAGCAAAGAAATCTGCGGGGGACATAAATTCTGCGCATGCACAGTGGCGCAGAATTCCCCCAGGAGTACCTTGAACAGATAGACAAAGATGTTGGGCTAAATCTTAATCTTAAACAACATAGGGATCCTAAATCAATAACCACCAAAATCAGCACTAAATTCTGAACTGGATGCAGTATCAGTGCTTTCTCAAGTGCCTTGCCAGGATTTTGCAAATGGGCCCCAGCGAGGCTTAAACAGCCTTTTACTTCCTGCTCCCATTTCTTTCAGTATCTGGGTTTAGAGTTCCTTCAAATCCCAAATTACTGCTGCTAAGCCTCCCTGTGCTTGTGTACAGAGCAACTTTCCAGCCACTGGCTCCTAGGAGCTCTTGTCTGGCAAAGTTTGTTGGGCAGAACTGCTGAATCATAAGCCTTTCCCCACTAATTGGTTGACAGCCACATTAGTCACCTGGGTAGGAGTCATTTGGGGCTCTGAGTAACAATGCCTCAGAGGAGAAGCTGCAGAGAAATGAGACTTTGGTCAAAGCAACACACTCCCACTCCGTTACCAAGGTGTAGAAGACCAAACTCAAAAGCTTGATAAAAAATAAACCCATGCCTCTTTTCTACATGGAGTAACCTCCCATGCAGCAGCATTAACCACCACACTTGTGAGATAAGCTTCCCTATTTGAAACATGAATAATGCTCAAGAAGGAGTGTGAAGATTCAGGCATGTTTCAGACCAGTTCAGCCCTGGTGGAAGCAGGCAGAACTCCCATGGGAGTCAATGAGGATTACATCTCCTTATGTTAGGCCTGCATATAGCTGGCCATGTTTTTGATTAACTCTCCCATGGACATCCCAAGCCTGCCTATTTTCAGGGCTGACTGACAGACTTTCCCCTTCATATAAAGCATTTTAGTGGCTTGAAATTACAGGGGAAAAAAATACAGCAAAATTGATTATGCAAAAGGCTCAGGAGACAGCAGTAGCCTTTGGATGACTGGGGGAAGCTGATTCACAAAGCTTTGACAGCTCCTCATGCTGAGTGCGGACCTCAAAGCTGGCCAGCACAGAAAACCAGCCAGCTTCCCAAAGGCTGTTTTCCACCGTGTTGGCCAGAAGCATGTGAGCTCCAGGACTTCTGTGCATGTTGCTAGTCAAACTTCAGCACTGAAAGGTTTATGCTTCAATCAGCCATGACGAATTCACCATCTAGATCTGTATGTGCAGGTCAGATATAAAGTGTATTGAAGATATATGTAACTTTCAGATACTCTTCTGTTCATCTGAGGTTCAGATTATCGTGGTCTCTACATATGGTTTTATACTCACTTCCCCATCAACATTGGTATCTCAGTACCTAGTTTATCCACTGACTCTAGAAAGCTCCATGGATGTGCTAAAAATGTTCCCCAGACATGTTGTTGCTTATCCCTGTGGTCAAGATTCTAGCCCTAAGGAGACAACATTCTGCCTAGTGGGAAGAAGAGCTAAAAACACAGCCTACATTCTTTGGTCTAGCAGATACCTTGGAATGTGATAAGTAAAATGCAGGTAGATGTTTACCAAATGCAAAACCTGTGATCACAGATTGGAAATGAAAACTGGGAGACCCCCTGGAACCACAATGGGGAGCCATTGTGTAATGAGCGAAAACAAGGAGAGATTATACACTTTTTCTGTGTCACTATCCAGAACATAATGAAGGGCTGAAAAGATACTTCTGTGATGTTGCAGTCTATATGGTTTTATAAAAATATGCTAATGAATGTATATAATGTAACTGCAATATGCTTCATGCAAAAGGTCTCTTGTAAGGTATCATTACAAAACTTATAATCTACTGAGTGTGTTCATCCTATTTCTATAAATGTATCACTCTTGTATCTAAAACTAGAAATATGAAATATAACTCTGAGGGCTTATTGTAATTATGCAAAGTGTGGGCAGTTAATGGTGGTTTGGAATCTTGATGACTCCCATTAACCAGGACAGTTGTCTACAGATAGCTGTGTTTTACCTGTAATTCTTCCTGCATACGTGTGTGCTGGCAAGTGGGTAATGGAGTCTTGCAGTGACATGTGATCACGTCACCTGAACTGGAATCCATCTTTAACCTGATGTCTTCCCATTGAGAAGGAGGGGGTGGGAACCCGGAGAGGGACAAAGGATTCCCGCCTTATGCAAAAGATATATAAAGGGGTGGAAGAGAACAAAGCATGAGGAGCCATCATGAAAAATCCCCTAGCTACCACCTGAGCTGGTACAAGAGGTGTACCAGGGGAAAGAATTGTGCCCAGGCCTGGAAGGTGTCCAGTCTGAAGAAAAAGCTTACTGAAGCATCTCTGAGGGTGAGATTATCTGTATTCAGTTTGATTAGACATAGATTTGCACGTTTTATTTTATTTTGCTTGGTGACTTACTTTGTTCTGTTTGTTACTACTTGGAACCACTTAAATCCTTCTTTCTGTATTTAATAAAATCACTTTTTACTTATTAATCGACCCAGAGTATGTATTAATACCTGGGGGAGCGAACAGCCATGCATATCTCTCTATCAGTGTTATAGAGGGCAAACAATTTATGAGTTTACCCTGCATAAGCTTTATACAGGGTAAAACGGATTTATTTGGGTTTAGACCCCGTTGGAAGTTGGGCATCTGAGTGTTAAAGACAGGAACACTTCTGTGAGCTGTTTTCAGTGAAGCCTGCAACTTTGGGGCAAGTCATTCAGACCTGGGGTCTTTGGTGGAGCAGGCGGATGTGTCTGGCTCAGCAAGACAGGGTGCTGGCATCCCGAGCTGGCAGGAAAAGCAGGAGCAGAGATAGTCTTGGCACATCGGGTAGCAGCTCCCTAGGGGGGGTTCTGTGATCCAACCCGTCACAACTTCCTCAAGGCAATCAATCAGAGTAGGCAGAGATTTCCCCTAACCAGTGAGGAAGAAAAACTGCCTAATGAGGGGAGCAAGAAAAAAAACAAAACAACCCACACAATATATCCCAACCACCACTGAGTCAGAAAAAGACAGCAATACAAGATGAAGACCGTATATCAAACCCATCACCCACCTGTTCCTGGCCACAGGGCGGTGATGCGTTTATACTGGGCAGCATTCATAGGGCTTGTCAGGTGTTGAAAGGGAACTGGAAAGTACATAGGGCTGGGAAGGGGGAAGCAGAGACGGGGAGCAGAGCACCAGCATGGGGCTCAAGACCCTTAAAGCCGCAAAGCGGATAGGAGGGAAGCTCCAGCCGCGTACTGGGTTGACATCTGCAATGTCATGCCAGAGCAGTAGCCAGAACCTTAATTCTTACCCGTCTATGACACTCCCAGCTAAATTCCACCTGCCATTTTGCTCCCCAAAACTGAACCTTCCTCCCAGATTCCCTCACTCCAGAAAAGGTTCCCAGGGTTTGAGCTTAGCTTTGTTTATCTCCTTCTTGAAGGTCCTTTACTCACAAAGGCTGAAAGCAGGAAGGGAAGGGATGCTTCCTAACCTGAGGCCTGTTGTGAGTAACTGGGGCTCAGTGCCCTGCTGGGGAAGGAAGAAAGGTTAGCAAACACAACCCCAAGGGAGCGCATGTTAGAGAGCTTATTCCTTCATCCTCGCACTTCCCTGGTCCTTCTCGCATGAACAGAGAGCAACAATACCCGAAGTCCGAAGGTGCAAACAATTTTATGTTTATTGGGGTGAACTTCCAGCAAGCTTAAATCCAAGTTCCTTTTTCCTTATTTTTGAACCCCAACTTACTTCCTGTTTGCCCCTAATTTATATTGTAATATTCTCAGCTATACCTTAACCAATCATTTTACTGAAATCTGTCTAACCAATCCTAACATATTGTAACATAATTCTCTCCCCAATTATATCCCACTACCCTAATTAACTTACACCTAGCAAAATTAATTATACAGCCCACAGAAACAATTAGAGAACCAGACAGATTAACAATAGAAAAGTGGAGGCCATAAAGATAAAACATTCAGAAATGAGGGTTTCACAACCACAACTATTAAAAAGTAATTTCTTGCCAGACAGGATGCTATCAAACTAAGTGTTCTTTAACCATCTTTCTCTGGTGGGGATCTGCATTACCAGAACAGGATTGTATTCCTAACAGCCCAATAGCACCTTATTTCAATGTGCCTAGTTTGAAATGTAAGAATGTGACCATATGCTTCCCAGCTTATGGCTGCCTCTGCTGCTTAGCCAAAGGCCTGAGCTTAAGAACGGCCTCAAACTGTCACAGTAAAAAAAGGCCCTTACACAGATTCTCTCTTTTATACCTCTATAACTAGCTAAACGATAAACATATACCTAAATTCTTAAAGTATAGGCCTTTACAGGCAGGCCTGCATTTCTATATCCTAACACAGCAAAGGGGTTCAGCTCCTTCCCTCACCTTTGAGTACCTCCATTTGTTTGAATGTGAAGGGGATGTTGTTCTTCTTGGCAAAGATGTAGACGGATCGGCAGGGTGGTGAGAGCAAGTCCAGGTAGAGCTCTATCCCCATCCTACCTGCTGGGCAGAGGGAGCAGCAGGGAGAGAGGTGCTGTGTTGAGGCCAGGGGCGGCTCTAGGCACCAGCGGGCCAAGCGCCCGCTTGGGGCGGCATCCTGGGGAGGGCGTCATTTGGCTCCGGTGGAGCTCCGCCCGGCATGCCAGCGGCAGGTCCACGGAGCCCGGGACGAGCGGACCTGCCGATCACGCCTGCGGCGGGTCCCGTCTTCCCGGCTCGGTTGAGCTCCCGCAGGCTGCGGCAGGTCCGCTCGTCCGGGCTCCGGTGGACCTGCCGCAGGCATGCGGGAGCTCCACCGAGCCAAATGCCCGCCCCCAGGATGCCGGAAGAGGACCCGCCGCGGGACTGGGGAAGGGCGGCGCAGCGCTCCGCGCTGCTTGGGGCAGCCTACTTTGTAGAGCCGCCCCTGGTTGAGGCTGAGACTACCTGTCCTTGGCTGTAGCTGCAGAGAAGGCAGACTGAAGAGAAACTTCTTTCCATCTCTTAGTTATCGTCTATCATTAGAGCTCCTCCCCTACTCTTCCTCCAGAGGAAAGAGACCGGGACCAGGCTAAGGTGGCATCTCTCCCTGCCCCACCAGAATGTGAACAGTGTACCTTGGCAGCCACCTGTGAATTTGGCCATTTGTACACAATTCCTGTGGGGAGTAGGAGACAGGATGGGTAAGGTAGTAGTTTTTAATTGGACCAGCTTCTACTAAATGAAAGCTATTACCTCACCCACCTTGACATCCTGGGACCCACACAGCATACAAACCATGAGCGTAGGAGAGGTAGTTTGGTTGGAGGGGAACCAAGCCATTTCCCACTGCACCTGTAAGCTGAGCCAGGTGCTTCTGTACAGGTTTGCCAGATGGCCTCCATTCATGCTGCATTTGTGAGTACCGCAGAGGCTTGGCCCTTTCTGTTATGAAGTATAATGACTTGGTTAGTAAATCATGTTGGGCTTATTAAGGCCCATGAGAAGGTCCATCCACCCCCTCTGACTTTTGTTTCATTCTTTGCATAAAAAACCCCAAAACAATTCAAGCCAGAGTCTCATTTAGCTGAGGAGGCATTGAACACTCAGGATGGCACAGCACGCTGGCAGAAGCTTCGCTTGGAAATGCAGCTTTTGTTCATACATTAGATCATTCCTTGCACATTAAGGCTTGAGCCTGCCAATACAAATGTATCTTTAGTCATGTGTATAGTTCCACCTGAAGATCGGGCATAATGTTACTGATGGGTAGGAGTGTCTGCTGGATCAGACTTGTCTTCCCCTACATATAACCTATCCCAGTTGGTTCATAGAGCTGGATTCTGTAGCTTCCAACTGATGGAAACATGTGTTTGCTTAGAAATTCTCATGCCCAGCTTCCCAGAAGCTGTCTTTGTCCACTTCTCATCCATTTAGCTGGAGGTTCTCTTTACTCTTTCATTGGCAAGGCTGTGAATCTGCAGCCTACTCTCCATGCAGACTGGGGCGATGATGACTCCACTAGAGAGCTTACAGTGCATGCCGCTGCGCCACTGTATGCTCTCTAGTGGAGCTGCACTAAGCCAACAGGAGAGAGCTCTCCTGTTGATTTAATTAATCCACTCCAATGAGAGGCAGTAGCTATATTAACAGGGGAAATCCTCCTGTCGATATAGCGCTGTTTACGGTGGGGGCTAAGTTGGTATAATCTAGGTTGCCAAGGGGTGTGAGTTTTCCACACCCCTGAGCAATGTGGTTATCCCGCCATGAGGTTGTAGTGTAATTAGGGGGAAGGAAAAGTATTTTGAGACTAAGCTATTTGGAAATTGCTCAGCCCCTGCTGCACAATGTGACTGCAACACTAATGCACCCAAGTATCGGAAATGTAGGCTTCTAGCTAGTGAGGAACTGGGGGTTTGCACACTGCTGAGTGCCAGTGTGGATTGAGCTGCTGAGAGTCTCAGGCAGGTCCAGTGAGGATGAGGCAAGGAAGGAAAGGGAGCCCTACCAATACTGCAGCTCACATGTCTGCAGGGGTGATTCAGTGTTTGTAATAACAAAAGATAGTACCTTCCCCTTCTGTAAGTTGTGGAAGGGCTGTGGTTAAAGTATTGTTAGTAAGATGCTGTTCTTTCCTTTTGGGCAGGAAGGCCACTGAGATGTGGTGCTGGAGAAAGGAGTGAAACACACAGGATTAGCTTTGCTTAGAAGAACACTTTCTCTTTTTAATTCAAGGTTTTAGAAGCTGTTTCATATGTTCCCTCAGTTCTGGGGGAAGTTGAGTGGTGCTCGGATTCTTGACATTCAGGATTATCTCATGTGCTTGCTGGAAGAGCTCCTTCCCCACAGCTTCCTCCACCCGGCTGCGCCACTCCACCAGCTTGGGCCTGTTCTCAAAGATGTCACAGCCACATCCTACAGGCTGTAAAGACAGAAGCAAAAACACAGTAGTACAGCTTCCATGCGAACAGTCCAAACCAGAATCCATTTAGAGGGATGGGACCAAAAAGCCATCTGGAGTTCAAAACGAATCTCAGCTGGATCAAGTCAGATCTAGACGATTTGAGATTTTGGGGCCTGGTTTCAGCTCATTTCAAGTTCTCCATTTTTAGGAGACTAGAGTAGTATCTTAGAATACCTCTGACAGCTACATGGGAACACAGAGAGATAGCAATGTGGTCTTCCCCTTCTGCCCCCTACTCCAACATTAAAAGGAAAGGCATTCTTGAGTTTTCATTGGAAATACTTTGTTGTTTGGGTTTAAAAATCTCTCTGCAGAGTTTGCAGCCCAAAAATTAGAGTCATGCTGACACATGAAAGCCAGAATGTGAAGAGACTAGTATTTCACTCCACTGGGCAATGAAAATAGACCAACAAACCGATAGCACAAGTGTCAGTAAGTATGTTACAAACACCATCTCAAGAGATAATCAATTTTATAATGAAAAGTAAAGTAGATTCACACCAGCCAATTAAAAAGAGACATAAGGATACATACAATGGTACTTCAATTGTGTGAATGTGTTTAGGGATACAGAGGAAGTCCTCTCTCTAATATATAGACTTTTTTTCCCCTAAGTTTAGACTGTATGCTCAGCACTTCAAGGAAAAAGCAAACAAAAAAATCCCACAACTCTGACCCCCAGACTTTTCCCTATGGAATTCCCAGTCTGAGGAAGGGAAACCATGCATTTCTCAATCAGTTTAAAACACAGGTAGTTTTTCCACAGTGCTGAGCATCTCGTTACACTCATGCTAGAATAAGTTTTAGTAACTTAGGACCTTTCAGCTAATCTACTGATTTCCATTTATTTCTGCCAGAGGACCAGTAATCAGAGCAGGGTTGAAGTTCTTTAAATATTTTTCATTTCCATAGGAAGTGTCGCTTCAACTCTTTCAGTTTTATCCAAAAAGTTTTAAAAACAAACTGGCAAAAAGAACTCTTATTTGAGATATTTTTGCAGGACATGAAAGCCATGTGTCAGCCCACTCTCCCAGCAACCCAGCTTGCTTTGTCTGAAGTCTGGTTGGCAACTGGAACCAGTAGGACCAACACTCACCTGCATGAGCTCCACAATGGCCACCAGGTCTGCCAGGGAGATCTCATTGCCCACAATGAAGGGCTTGTTCTGCAGGAACTTCTCCTCAAACTGCTTCAGAGCAGAATTCAGTTCCTCTACAGCCTCCTCTAGCTTCTCTGGAGAAAATGGCTGCCCTACAACAAGAGGCACCAGTACCTACCAGGGAGAGGAAAATGCAGTTCTTACATGTTACCTGCCAATTTTTAGTCCATCCACCATGCAGCCATGGCACCCTGAACCACTCTAAGTATCCCTCATGAGTTTATTATGGAGTGGGCTGAGTTAACTGGTACTGGAAAACCCCTTTGCCAGGCTGGTTTGCATTACAACCCATTGCATCATATTCCTCCAAACCAGGCAGTCTTGTTCAGATTCTCCTCTTTGGAGACATTTGCCTTTAAAAAACATTTCACACCAACTGCGATCGCAGCCCCTTGTTTCAAAAAGAGAGGGCTTGTCTCTGCAGAGACAAGTGTCAGTTATGTCTAGTCAGTCAGAAAGCAGAAGGAAAGTGGTCAGTGTGTGGCACCATCTCACCCTTGCCATGCTGTATCAGTTACATTTACTTACTACTCTGGACTGAGTACAGTGGAGACAATGTTCCTGCAGATTCAATCTTGGGAAGAATTGGGACTAGAATATAAAGGAATCTTTCAGCAGGAGTAAGTGGGGCCATTACAATCCATCAGGCAGAGTGCTGGCTCACCAGAGACGTCAATGCAACTCAATTTCCAGTTTAATTTCCAAATCTCAGCTGGCCTGGGTCTTTGCCTAGTGAGGCACAACATCCAGAAACAGTCCCAGTCATCCATACAAGAAACTCCAAGCAAACAGCCTGTCTTGCATTTTCTAACTTTTGAGTGCTGGACTTCGCAACCTCAGTGCTCTTTTAATGTCATTTTTGGGATGTAATAGAGATCTACTCCACCCTGGCAAGGTACCAGCCCAGCAAGACAGTGACACTCTGCATTAAGGTCATTCTGAGTATGCCCCTCCCCACCCAATCCCTTGCCCCACACATACTTTATAGGAAATAGGGATGCTATGGAGAGGGGAGGTTGAATGCATTCTATGTGCCACAGCACTAGCAGGTGCTAGCAGTCAGTTCTCATGTCATCTAATATCTTTACCTTGGTTATGAAAATTTTGCACCCTTTCTCCCGAATGGTAGTGTGCTGCCAGGACAAGTATTCGTCAACCTGGGCCCGTTTCTGCAGGTCTGAAGGGTACCAGTGATCAGGGGTGTTGAATTTTCGGCTCAGATAGAGAAGGATCGCAATGCTGCCCAGATAGTAACAGGGAACAATGGGCAGGTGAATTAAGAGGAGATGGAAGTTATTGTCTCCCCCCTTCCCCGCACATCTCGGGATACTCTTACTACCAATAGCTAGGTCAGTGAGTTAATACTGACAGACCCAAGAATCTACCCTTAGTCCCTAATAACCAGTCATGTTCTGTACCATGAGAGTTACAACTCAGACTTCTCTCCCTGCCCCCCCTTCCCCAACAAGAAATGCATATACCATAGCAACATCTACTTCCTAGCACTGCTTGAAGTCTGCGGTATTTTTCACATAAGAAATGGTGAGAAAGTGAACATTTTTAGGTTTGTTTTTTTAAGTTTTGCTTTTCAAGATGAATTTGTTTTGAGTTGTTTAGGTGAAATGAATGTTTTAGTTTTGAAAAAGCATCTGCATTCCAATTCCAGCCACTTCCCAGTGGGGGTGGGGGGAAGGAGAGAGAAAGTGGAAAAAAAAAATCCACTCTCACTTTTGCTTCTCCCACCTTCCTCCAGAAAAGTGAGAAATGGATTTCCCCTTCTCCTTCCTCCACACACCTTTTTTTTTTTAAACTGCCCTGTGATCCTTTATCCAGCTTGTGGGGCAGCGGCTGGGGGGGAGGAGGGAAAAAAAGGAGGAGATCAGCCATCCAGCCCCACTATCGCCTATATTTCCAGTTGCAACTTGAACCACTAGAACAATTTATACTGGACCATACACCCATGATGGGAAAGCTTTACATTACCAGACCTGTAGACATCCTCAAGCCAGCCCCTTCTCCACATACAGTCAGTGACTCACCAGATCCATGGAACTTTGCAAGTACTGAGCCTACAGGCAGCTTAGCTGCAACATCACCTGATGCAAGTGGCTGGGCTGGGCCAATGTTTATCCTCATCTCCTTGTCTTCAAAGATGGTTGCACAATTGTAGCAAAGCATAAGGGACACAAGGAACAGGGAAATATAGGACTGGAAGAGGCATAGATGAGTGGGGCTGACAAATAGGGAGAGAAGAGAAAGGACATGAATGCAGAAAAGACACAAAAACAACATATAAAAGACAGATAAGCCAAGGCATGGAGAGAAGAGATAAGCAGGTAATAAGGTGGAACTCTGAGCAGGGGACATAGCAGATAGATGTTAAATGTTGTGATGTTAGACAATGCATCAGAGGGTTGCATTTGTTTAATCCTCACCTCTCTGCTAAGGTGAAGGCTCCATCCTTTAACGCTGGTACTTTCTTCAGCACATTCACCTTGCCAAACTCTTCACGAAGGTGATGCCCTAAAAAGATTTAGGAGGAGATTAAGGAGGTGGTAGCATGAGAGGAAGATTCAATGACTAGAGGGAAGCAACCCAGCAAAGTTTAAATTTAGCACCCAAATAAAGCTACATTCTTCACCAATTAGTGAGGATCAGCAGAGTCCATGGGAATATTTGACCAGGAATCCCAACTTTGACATAAGGAAAAGTGCTGTTTATTTTCCTAAGAGAGCAAGTGGGCAACAGAGTTCCATAACAGATATAGATTTTGCAATAAGATTTATCCTGATGCTATCTTCCCTGTTCATCAGCTCAGCATTCCTGTCTCTCTCCTGTTCATTGTCTGCATGTTCAGTGTTCTGACATTTGTTAATAGGCTTGTAAGGCTCAATTTATGCTAGTAATCTTGTCAGCTCAGGTCTGCTTCATAGACCTTGTTTTAATATCAGATATCTGCTGCTGGAGTGTTCCCTATCAGGATCCCTGTGTGAAGCACTTGACATACGCAGAGTGAGATCCCCACAAGGCTTGCAGTCTAATTTTAAGATGAGAAATAACAAATGGGTGTAACCCTAAGAGGGAAGCAGGACAAGGGTAACAGTGGAAAGTGAAAGTTACATAGGCCTAACTGGAGCACAGTTCAATTCAAAGGCAGTTAGCTTTTCAGGCCCTGTTAGAGTGAGGCAGGATTTCAATCATGCTTTTGAATCATGAAAATGCAATATTTTGTGACTGAGTGCTGTGACACTTTTACCAAACCCAAAAGCCGCTGTTGGAGTTCAGTTATATGCATTACAGTTTGTACTCAGACATCCGTTGCTTTCAATTATCAAATGGAACTGCCACCATTAGTTTATTGCAGGAATAACTTGCATCAGGATAGGGAGGGGAGAGAAAGGCATGCTGTCAGGTCTGAGGTAGGTAATAGACATAGGCATGGGTTTGCATTCTCATGACAATTCTTCAGAGCTCCAATACAAGATAGAAGAAAAGGGATGAGCTTTATAGCCGGAAAGGAACAACATTTACCGGTAGTTTACCTGACATCTGAGCCAATTCTGAGAACCCTTCCATGCACAAGTAGTGCTTGCCTACCTGGTTAGGCTCACTTCAATGGATGACTTGTGTGTTTGCAAGACTGGGCCCTTTGTTTTCAAGCTCCTCTAACCAACTTGCACAAGTGAACCTCAGAGAGCTAAATGATGCAACTCTCAAGCCTTTTGTACTAACATTCTGGCACCTGATCCCCAGATAACACAGAACCTTCTGGGAATTGGTTTAGTTTTCTGATACTTGAATAGTCACAAATGAGGCTTGCCATCTTTACACAGTGAAAGTAGTTCTATTTGGAACACAGCCTCCTTTAGCAACCTTCCAAAAAGGATACCAAGATTTTTCCATGTGTATCTCTCTGCTCACTGCTGTGCTCTAGAAATGCCTGGAGGATTCCAGGCCCAGACTTCACTCAGGTCACACAAGCCTTTGAGTGGCGATTTCTGTTCTGTCCAGTCCTCATCCTTTGCATCTGTTTCCCTGAAGCCCACAATGTTAGAGAAGTAAGAAGGCTTCAGAGGACTTGTTCCAGCCAGCCTCCAGACCTATGGAAATTCACTTCCAAAGCAGCACTTCTGAAATGTCGACCATCCTTAGGCTTCAGAATGAGGCTTCCAATGGTCACTGAACTCTGCTTTGCAATTAGTGGTTTTGCTGTTATCACACAGATTAAATGGGTCTGTTTTTAGTTCAATGGGTGGGATTTATGCATACAGCACCAACACTTAATAGCAGACTGGCTTTTATTTTTATTTTTTAAATAGAGCTTAGCCTGTATATTGTGTTTTTTAGCAAGGGTTTGGTCCTTACATATTAAGCAGGATCTGTTGCAATGAGCCAACATGTAATTGCCACTTTATGAAAGAGCTCTGAGGCATGGGTGTAGTTTTGGGGCAGAGAGTTGCCCCTCCAAACTGCAAACCTTGGGCAAGCGTGGAATCCCCCCTTCCCCCCGATGGCCCCATTGGCCTGCTGGAGCTGTCCCCCCACAAATATAGAAGTCAAACTACACCTATGCTCTGAGGCCTTATTTAAGGTATCACATAACAATGGCGGCTCTTCCAGGGAAGCAGAGCATCCACTTGTTTCCAGTGGTCCAAATTCAGACCTTGGGCTGAACTTTGCGTCCTCCTCATGGCACCTCCCATGCTCAGCAACTTTGTCAGGATTTGAGAGTAGGGCTTGAAGCAAGAGTGCAGATCTGGACTGAAGATTTTAGCACACCCTTCACCTGCTGTCCCATATCCAGCACTGGTCTGTCTGCATGCTGAGGCAGCATAGGGGCCCATGGTTTGTCTGTATAAAAGGCTATAATAACCCTGATTTTGCACCATGAATGCATGCGTATGTCCGCACTGGTAGCACTTAGGACCTGAACAGAACCAAATGTATTTAACTTATAAGGATTTCCATAGGAATCCAGGAGGTTAGTGCAGTCTGAGATACAATGCACTTTAGCATCCCTGTAAGGGGAGCAAATGTAGCAGTGCTTCTCTGCTGTATTCATAAGCAACATGTAGGCTTTGGTAAAGCCTAGTGCTGCTACTGTATAGCATAGAGCATTTGGAGCTTGCGATTTTGTTGAAATCTCCTTCAGTCAGTCCAATGACAACTGAGTCAGTTTCTCACCCTTTTCAGTACGTTCATTGGCCTGCCCCATATTTTAGTGGCTCATGGTGGTCAGTACTGAAAAGGAAAGAAGCCCAAACCTGTCTTTGTTTAATAAGTTAAATATTCTTTTAAATTGACAACACCTCCTTCCCCACGGTACCTTGAATATTCTTATTCATCTCCCCTCACCAAAGTCCTTAGAAAGGCGAATGTCATGCAAGAGCAAGGCATAGAGAGAGGAGAGAATATGTAGCAGAACTCTTCATTATTAGTAGGCTTTATTGCAAACTCAGGCTTCTCCACTGAATGAATGGAAGCAAGCGTGAGACTTCTTGGAGAGAGCACCTGTGCTGTGAAACACTGGAGTTTGCCATAGGCCTAAAGGGGATTCACTTAACCTTTCATTGAAGCAGTTAGATGAAAACTGGTGGATTAACTGCTGCCAGGCTGCACTGGGTTATATCAAGGAGCACTGGGAAAGGAAAGAGTAACTGCAGAGTGTCTGCTCAAGAAACTGCATTTCTCCTTCCTGCTGTTACTGGAAGAGGGACCTAAAGCAAGAGCTGCAGTGTGTTGCAACAGCATTTTTAACATGCCCATGATGGCAGTCTCAAGGTCACTCCAGCATATAAAGCCTAAATCTGATATTACGCCTTATTAGCAGCAGGGGGATGAGGGGAGTAGCTTGTACGTTAGTAATTACAGACCGTTTCTCTTTTCTGGTTTATTCCAGCCAGGCTTAAACTACATTTTATGTCATAAGATGGATGGCAGGGGAGCATCCCTGCTGTGTCCGCTCACATTCACCTCACCAATAGGGCTGCAGCAGGAGCCAGAGAGGTGTAAAATCTCTGCGGAATGTAGGGCAGGAATCAGCACGGGGTCCGAGACACAGCACACAGCAGCTGCTGCAAGGTCAGCATAGACACATTAAGGCCACATAACTTTGACAGATTCTTCTGTGTGTGTCATAGCTCAGCAAGATCCCAGATGGGGCTGCCTGAACTCAGCCAAAATGGGTATTTCATAGGCACAGTAAAACCCCAGGAGTCCTGTTTGGAGAGAAGGGCATCCTATTACATGTCCCTAGTTCACACTTCTCTTGATGAACTATCGCCTTTGGTACCAAAGACACTTAGCAGGCACAGCTTTGACTTCAGGACAGCAGACTTCTGTGGTAAAGAATTGGCTGAGCCTCTCCAGAACCAGCTGGGGCAGCTCCAGCATCAGCATGACAACATAGATACTGCCTGGGCGGCAGGTTGTCAAACATGAGCAACTAAATGAGACTCATAAATCCCCCACTGGCGTGTTTATGCCACCCCTCTGCCCCACATGCTATTTTGTTGCTTAAGACTAGCAGTGCATCCTCCACCATCACAGAAAGCATCTTGTGCCCCATAGTAGCAGGGTATGGAAGGGAACCTCCAGAACTTCAGAGGATGTAGCTGGGAGTGCTTGGATTACTTTAGACTCAGAGCAGAGCTTCCGGCCCCTGCCTCCAGCTAGGAAGGGACTTGATCTAGAGTGAGCATTTTGTGTGTAGTTAGGTGTGCTCTGAGAATGCCCACAGGATCAGCCCCAATAGGCAGAGAAACGCCAGCTTTCACCTGGCATGAGGATCCCACTGGGGCTTAGGCATGAGATAGCATTCAGGCACCTGCACGTATCCCCAGAGGCAGAAACTTAAGGACTAAAGAAACTTTTACAGTAACAATTTAGGCACTGAGGGATTTGAAACACCTCTAGAGTGAGGTAGTAGCTGAGCAGGGGTTTTGATGATCTCCTTGGTGCCTAAACTTTGACCTTAGGTGCCTCAGAACTGGCAGTTATGTGTTATGAGGCATAGGGGTTGAGGAAGCTAAGAAAGACCAGAGTCACAGCAGCAGGCTGGGCAAGTGCTTTCACTTAAACAGGGAATAATGGAGAGCTCTCCTTAGCAGTGCCAACATTCTGGTTAACACAGCTTAACCGAGAGAGGAGTTGCTGTTCTTTGTAGATGAAATATCCACTGGGGATGAATGGAGCAATTAAGTGCATATTAATCAATGAAGGACGAGGGAGAGGAGAAAAAACACAAGGCATGGTGAAAAGTCTAGAATCCCTGCTCCCCTTTCAAAGTTTTAAGGCGTTTGAAAGGTAAGCCCGCAAAGGAGGTTTTTAACAAAGAGTTGTCTTTTTTGTTCTTTATGGTGGATGACAACCCACAAAGGCTCTTTCTCTCCCTTCATTGTTTGCAACATTGGCTCCTGTTTTTTTTTTTTTTTTTAATTCATAAAGCATCATGAACATCAAGGCTAGATGACCTCGTGAAAGACTCAAGAGGATGTTTGTTATGAACTTGAACCGAAGGGCCCAGGGCATTAAGTTTTTAACAAAAGAGTCATTTATCCAGAGTGTTAGTCACTGACATTAGATAGGTACTAACAGGAGATAGACCTCAACCAATAGCCAAGTTTAAAGCAGTTTGATGGAAACCCCTTCCTTTCTCAATTACTCAGCTTTCACTCTTGTGATGTCATGCTCCACCAGCTCTACAGTCACCACCAGCCTTACATCTACTCTGCAAAAGATCCCTCACTGCTGAAAAGGGATGTTGGCAACATGCACACTTGAACTGGAAAGCAACGTGGCTGTTCTTGTAGTTGAACTGAGGACTAAACACGTTCAGCATCATGTCAGAAGTGGTTGTTAAATCCTGCAGCACCCGGACACCTGCCAATCCCTCCATGATCAGTAGTGAGAAATTTTCAGTGTCCGCAAGGCTAACGAGTTTTCTAGGAAAGGCAGAAAAGTAGAGAAGAGAAATCCCACCTTTCAGGCTTTCTTTACAGTCCCCCTCACCCCCACTTTATTTAGTAGCTCCAGAATATACTCCCATGGAAGTTCTTCACTGAAGAGTGGCTTTAGAAAGTGGCTTTTCTCAGCTCTCCATACCTACTGTCTGAATACGTTCAGAGTCACAGTTGCTGATTTTAGTAACAAAAATAAGTCCCTAGGTTTTGACTGCAGCTCCCCTATAGCTCAAACACAACTAGAAGGGAGTTCACACGTTCCTTAGAGTGCTTATCAGAATTATTTACCAAGTTCCAGTCAAATACACCTGTGTAAGCTTGTTGAAAGGAAGGGGGAGCACCCATGTAAGTAACTTGGCTTGCAGACCTATTACAGCTCAGTTCTCTCCCCCCGCCCCAAACATACAGCTAAGGGTAGCATAAAATCCCTCTTTACCCTGTAAAGGGTTAAGAAGCTCAGATAACCTGGGTGACACCTGGCCAAAAGGACCAATAAGGGGAGAAGATACTTTCAAATCTGTGGGGGAAGGTTTTGGTCTGTCTCTCTTGGAGCCCGCCAAGAAACCAGGCAGGGAAATTCCATCTTAAGTGTATCTGAACTAAGCATCTAGTCTTGCAGAAATAGTAAGTAATAGCAGAAAAGAAATGCATTAGATTACCTTTTGTTTTAGCTTGTGAATTTCCCTGTGCTAAGAGGGAGGTTTATCCCTGTTTTTGTAACTTTAAGGTTTTGCCTAGAGGGGAAATCCTCTGTGTTCTTGAGTCATTTGTTATTCTGTAAAGTACTTACCATCCTGATTTTACAGAGGTGATTCTTTTACCTTTTCTTTAATTAAAATTCTTCTTTTAAGAACCTGATTGATTGATTTTTCATTGTTCTTAAGATCCAAGAGATCCATCAGTGTTCACCTCTACCAATTGTTAAGGATATTATTCTCAAGCCTCCCCAGGAAAGGGGGTGTAGGGTCTTGGGGGGATATTTAGGGAAAGTAGGGCTCACAGTGAAGGGGCAAGAGGGAGGCCGGTCCCCCTTATGCCAGGCAGCATTTCCATCCTACAAGAATAGGGGTACATTTGAGCAGAGGCATAAACATCCCCTTTAACAAAAAATGTAAGAAGTTGGAGGGGAGCATGTGACACAGCTGGCTTTACCCCAGTGAGATAACTGACACTTCCAAAGAGGGAGTAAAGGCCATAACAGTTGTTTGGTGGAACAAACTCTCTCTTTACTGCAATGGGAGACACCTGCAGGTGGGGATGGGGCAAGAAAGGCCATGGTGGCCCCAGCAGATATTATTGAGGTAGATAAGAATAGTTATAGGTTACACATTACCACCGATTAAACAGCAATTAGTCTCAG
Organism: Mauremys reevesii; assembly: GCF_016161935.1. Classification (NCBI taxonomy): domain Eukaryota; kingdom Metazoa; phylum Chordata; order Testudines; family Geoemydidae; genus Mauremys; species Mauremys reevesii. The sequence continues at coordinate 19,516,656 of NC_052640.1, read as the reverse complement.
TCTCTCTAGTCCTTCTAGTACCTGTTTTAGGGACACTGCAAGAATCTGCTTCATAATAGGGAGACAAAACTCAAGACTTTTTTAGTGTTAAAGATGACACTGCTCAGTGCTTTGGTCTAGTCATGTCATCACAGAGGAGGAACATATTTAGTGGAGCATGAAAACAGCATGACTACTGCTAGTAGGAGCCTGCACATGCGTGTGACAGTGGGAGCATGCCCCTGGCCCCATTCCTTCACTTAAGCATATTACTAGTTGATGAGCTTGTTAACTGTTAAGAATCAGAGACTGGGTACAACCTTGCACCTCCCAAATGCGAGCCTGATAGTTAAAAACAGCCAAGACTCCACCCCACCAAATGTACAACTATTACAACAGTGGCCCAAAGTGAAAGACCACCACCAGAAAAAAGAGCTTAAAGAGCTGGGGCTACCTTTCTTTCATGTGTCTAGTTTCCTAAATAAGATTTCCACCCTCAACTAGAGATCAGCAATGAACAACAAGGCAAAATCCCTGTGTGGGGGGACAGAGACACATTAGGGTGTATAGCAAGGGAGGTGCCTGGGAATCAGTTACACCTGAGAAATGTAACATGCTGATATTCTGCACAGAGCCCAGCACAGATCAGTTCTCCCTTAAGATGTTATTGCTGGGCCTCCCTACCAGAGTAAAGGGATAACATACACCCAGTCCATCCCCACAGGTACAGGTGCCTTCCACTCACCTTTTAGCAGCTCCACATGCTTGAACTCAAATGGGATGTTGTTTTTTTTGGCAAATATAAAGAGGGCTCGGCAGGGCTGGGAGAGGAGATCCAGAAAAAGCTCTACCACCATTCTGGCAGCTGGGATTCAGTGAGAGAGAAGCCCTACAGCCTAGAGAAGGCTAGCCGTTTACAGCAACTCAGCCTGCAGCAAGTGGCCTAGAGGCAGGACTGAGAATAACTCCTGCATACCTTTGCTAAGAGCCTTTCCTAAGCAACTCAGCCAGCGCTGCTAGTTACTTTGGACCAATCAGGGCTCATTCAGGCTGGAAACACCCCAATGCTAATTCCCTAGCCATGGGAACAAAGGTTGAGGGAGGGGAGGGGGGGGCAAAAAGTAGATAAAGATTGACTTGGATTTATGAAAGGCCGGGCTATTTCATCTTGTCCTTTTAGTTATAATGTGGAATAATTTAAACCAGCTCAGTTAACAAAATGGTGGAACTGCAGTAAAGCTATCATGAGTGCTGAGTCCTTTCGGACCTCAGCCCATCAGTACTGAGACTGTCAGCAGTTCATGGCAGGGACCGTGGGCAGCAGTCTCAAAGGCAGCTATGTGATATAGGTGCCTAAATCCTATTTTCAAAAGTGACTGAGACACTTATGAGCCTAAGTCTCATTCAGAGTCAACTCTGATTTGCAAATTGGACTTAGGGCACATTTGAAAATTTGACCCCTTGCCATACTGTCTTGTGCCGAGCACTGTCAGTGCTTTATAGGATGAGCCCATTTAATGGGAGAAAACCTTTTAAAACACTGATCCCAGCTTGAATCATCACTGGATGGATAGCAAGAGAATTTGTATGCTGCTGCTGCACACACAACGTATTCAGGTCTAAGTCTCTAATCCTACACTGAGTTCCATGGTGGCAGAGTCTTCCACCCACTCAGAGTTCATTACATGATGGGGGTCTAAATGCTTAACTGCTGTAGTGAAGGAATCTGCTGTGTAGTATCTGTTCTTATCAGTTTAATATCTGAATGAGGCTGAAAAACTTCTACATGACACTGACCTCTGTAATGTGCGTTGAGATCCAAGGCTGAAAAGCGCTACATGAGAGCTGGGTATTATATGACTTTTTTCTATATAGGTTTTTATCCACAAATCAGCTGTATTATGTGACAGATTGTAAGTGCCAGATTGTAGGTATAAAAGTGTAGCAATCACTCCTGCACAGAACCCTGTCAGGAAACATTCTGGTTTATGTGTATGGAAACTGGGTTAGTTTATCTAAGCTGCTGACAACCACAAATTATCTTGAGGACTCTACCTTGAGCAGGCCAGTGCGGTAGAAAACTGAAGTGAATTTCACAACATTTTCTCTCTCCACCTCTCATAATGCCCAGTGACATTTTAACGGACTTGAGCTCAACCCCACTGCTTACATGCAGCTTACTGCAGAATTGGGTCCTTAGGCAGAACTTGACAGAAGTTCATTAATTCAAGTACAATGCACACTGGCTAAGTAAGGTATCACATAACTTTATTCTACATGGGCCTGTTTCATTGAGTTACCCCCCCCACCACCCATTTTCTCTTTGATTTATTTTAGCATTATGATTTTTTTCTTATTGAAGTTGATGATACAGGGCCTGTGATGGCACATGCTGTTGCTTTCCAAGTACAACCAGGTACGTTTCCAGCACGGTGCACACGTTCCTTTCATTGGTGTGGAAGCTCCCCCTCACAATACCTTGACATTTTACCTCTAAAATGGAACCATCTTTATAGATTTTTCTCAGTTTAACAAGTTCTGCTAAAGCTGTGCCTGGTCATTTGAAAGGACAGCCAATACCTGCAAGCACAAAGTGACAGGATCAGGCTTCAAATGCAAAAGCATTCTGAGCAGCCAATTGCAACATCCCTGCAACAGCAAACAAGGTGGGAGGCTCTGGTTCTTGTTTCATCAGGACTGTTTAAAAAAAAAAATTAAATCAAGGCCAACTGTTTTATTATGATTTCAAAGAGCACAGCTTATTGGGAGGATGCAGAGATAGGTGTCCATGGCCCTGTTCGTATTAGATAACAGCATGTAGTTCTCAGCTTTTTCTTTACCATCACTGTGACTTCAGTAGTCAATATTATGAAGTGCGTTATAGAAACAGCTGCTGTGCAGAGATTGGGGGTGGGGTGGGGGAGGTATTAGCATGAAGGATGAAAGATTAGCATTATGCAGGTACTATAAAATGTATTGTATTCTCCCCATCCTTCTATAAAACTAGCCCCCCCTTCATCAATTCAAGTCACCCATCTTCAAACCCCCACCCCCCTCCAAGCTCTATCCCTATCCCTCACTTGCCTCCTTCATAGCTCTCCCCGCCGTCCCTGACCCACTTCTTTCTGGAAGCTTTCCCGGGCTGCCTTCTCCCATCCCACCAATGCTTGACTTTACTTCCACAAACTTGTTTTAATTTCTTTTAAAGTTAATATTTAACTATTAAATAATGGTGGAGGGGAAGATAGCTCAGTGGTATGAGCATTGGCCTGCTAAACCCAGGGCTGTGAGTTCAATCTTTGAGGGGGCCACTTAGGGATCTGGGGCAAAATCAGTAGTTGGTCCTGCTAGTGAAGGCAGGGGGCTGGACTTGATGACCTTCCAGGCTCCCTTCCAGTTCTATGAGATAGGTGTATCTCCATATAGCAAAAGGATACATGACCATTTACGGTAGTTTTGAAATCCCCAGTTGTACTGTGTCTACCTTAAATAGCAAGCTCAAGGAGCAGGAACTGTTAATTGTTTGCAAAGCATCATACCCACCTCTGCCACTCTAAGCATAATATGGGGCAGCTGAAATAATGTGTTAAAAAAAGGTTTGCAGCTAGCCAGGCCCTTGCCAGCAACCACATTAATGGTCTCTGTGTGTGTGTTCATGTTACTAGTGGTTTTATAACATAAATAGCATGAAAGGGCATACAAATGTTTAGCATATCCGACATGTAAATACCTTGCAACACTGGCTACAAAAGTGCCCTGCAAACTCCTGTTCTTATTTTCAGGTGACATTGTAAACAAGAAGCAGGTAGCATCATCTCCTGCAAATTGTAACCAAACTTGTTTGTTTAAGCAATTGGCTGAAGTAGGGTTGAGTGGACTTGTAGGCTCTAAAGTTTTACATTGTTTTATTTTTGAATGCAGTTATTTTTTTGTACATAATTCTACATGTGTAAGTTCAGCTTTCATGATAAAGAGATTGCACTACAGTACTTGTATTAGGTGAATTGAAAAATACTGTGCGTTTTGTTTTTTACAGTGCAAATATTTGTAATAAAAATAAAGTGAGCACTGTACACTTTCTATTGTGTTGTAACTGAAATCAATATATTTGAAAATGTAGAAAAATCATCCAAAAATATTTAATAAATTTAAATATTCTGTTGTTTAATGGTGCAATTAAATTAATCAGGATTAATTTTTGAGTTAATCACATGAGTTAACTGCAGTTGACAGCCCTAGTAAAACTTTAGCATAATTAATGGTGTAATTTAGACTGATAACACAGCTGGTGTTTCCAGCAGGAACTGACCATGGGTCTGACTTGATAAAGGGGGAATAAAGATTGGTATGAGGGACCCAGGACAATGGTTAGTTCACCCTAAAAACTCCTTTACCTACTCAGAACCATCCTTTACAAGAAAACAAAACCATATTTTTGAAAGTTACTCTTTATTTAAAAATTTAAGTCATCCTTTTTCTCCACCCCCCAGCCTGGAACAGTTCTTGAAATGGCAGCATTCTGCTACATACATGGTATGGCTTTTGATGCACTTTGCAGATACAGATGGTGTGTCTGCAGCAAAGGAGAAGGAACAATTGCCTGCTGAAATGATCCACAGGCAAAGCCAAGAGGGGCCTGGCCCCATCAAAATTGATAACTGGAAGCTCCATCAGATGCACATTCTAAAAAGGCAGGATGTTCTATTTACTGTTGGCAGTTTTCAGTATACCAATAGGACAGGAGACAGTGTTCCCCTTCAAAGAATATTTGTTCAAGCTGAGATCTGAGTTTTGTTGCCAGTTCCCTCAGGGGTCCACAATGCCTGTTGGCAAGGCGACGATTTAGCCTTTGGACTAGGAGGTTGGGCAGCTAATCCATCAGCTCTGGAGCTGCACTGTTACCCTGACACTTGCCATTAACAGCAAAAACGTGATCAGTCCTGGCTTGATTTCAGTGCCATGGAAAATACACACCAGTCCTCTCATGCTCGTTTCTGTGCTCGCTCATCCTGTTAAGACAAAGAAGGTGACTGCAGATACACAGAGCCTCAGTCACAGGGTCACACAGATGTGCACAAACTGTATCAGGCAGCAGAATCTGACAAATTCTCTTTCTCTTCTCTCCCACTTCCCCAGCACTACTAAAGTCCAGAAGCTGGACGCCAAAGCCATCTATTTTGCAGGGACAGGTCACCAATCTCTTGACTTTAGCTTTAGGATTCTCTACAAAGTACTAGAGCAGGAGCTTCCCCCCAGATCAGTTACCATGTGTGACTGCTCTTACGCTTAGCTGGTAAGGACACCGATGTTCCGTTTACGGATGAAAGCACTCCTTGCTAATGGAGGGTCAGCAAATGGAACTCCTTTTCCTTAAATGTTCAAAACATAGCTATGCAATTTGCAAGTTGGGGGAATTGTCTCTCAAATTCTGATCTGGCAGAAGGTTCAGCCTCTGAATAGTTACTCTATCTTCGTCTTCCCAGCCCTCAAATCCCCAGCACACTAGAGGAAATCAGCAGATCTGCAGAAAGGCAGTAAAATACGTAGTGTCTACTGTACTTTCAACACAGGGCCCCTCTGTTCTCTACTGACTCAAGCATCTCAATAGATCTCCATGGTTAAGAGAAAAGACACTGAACACTAATTGATGTGCAAGTCTGCAGCAGGTTACAATGAGCTTTTTGTGCAGCTGAATTTTATACTGCAGCTCTTCACTGTTGCTGTTACCTTGACAGTTTTCTGGAGCTTGGACAGTGCTTCCTCATATTGCTGCAACAATGGCTTTAAATACTCGCTCTTCACCAGCTGCTTCTCCAGATCTGGGCTGCCAGCATCCCTCAGCATCTGCAAAAACTTCCACTCCTTCACCGCAAACAGATACAGAAAATTAAGGGGAGGAGACCATGAGCCTGGGAAGTGAGCGAGTCTGGAAGGCTCCATCTAGTTTGGAAATTACTAGTGAATAACATTCACTACCAAATATAAGCTCAATTTTGAGTAGACCTAACTTTTATGCTTAAAAACTGGGTTTGCAAACTCCTGAAGAACTCACACACGAGGCCTGGAATGCAACAGAGTTCCTAGGTTGGCAGGAAACCAAGGGTTCATTTTCAGCACTGGTTGTGGAAGCTCAGGCATACTGCTTTCATCGGTGTGTGAAGAGGGGCGGTGTGGCTACCTCCTTTCATGCGATGAGGTAGCATAACTAAGAATTCATACTCAATACAGCCAAACCAGGACATCTTCACAACCAGTGAAGAGTAATTAAGTAGTCTCTATGAAAAATGTGCTGTACAGATACCACTGAAGGGAAAGCACTTGTACACAGAACTGGACTGCACGTGAATGGATGGAGGAAAATTACATTAACCCCACTCCTCCTCACCACTCTGCTGTGCTTCACTTCAGAATTGCTGCCAGGACTATGACTCACCTGCACTTTCAGGAGCATGGTGAATGCTAATCCCACCTTGCCAGCTCGAGCTGTTCTTCCAACTCTGAAATCAGATAAAGGAGGCCAACCTCAATGTTGGTTTAACTGTCCCTCTGTTCCCCCCTCAGCTGCAGCACATTCCTTCCCACCTTGCCCCAATAGGAGTTCTTGAAACCTGAAGAGGACTATTCAGATTATTTCTACAAGTACCATCAGTATAAGTAGGCCTCCTGTACATAAACACAAAAGATTAACGTTTCAGGGCTTGATCTTCAGAAGTGCTGACCCTACAGTCCTAATTGACTTCAACTGAAGTTGGGGCCCTCAGCACTTCTGAAAATCAGGCCAACAGTGTTTGGGACCATCCAGGGCAATACCCACATTTCCTATAAATTAGGCCTGGCATAGTAGAAAGCAGCCCTAATTTAGAATAGAGTCATTGTAGTGACAAGGCCAAAGGCTTAATTTTGATTGAACAACTGCTTTCATATTGAACGAACAACTCTATTGCAATGGAATTAAAAACTTTTCACACCACATACTTTTTTTGTGTACACGAAGAATGCTTAAACGTCTAAAAAGCCATATCCAAAAGAGAGACATTATAATCCGAATTCACGTCTCTTCCTTGTATTCTTCATCCACTCACCGGTGAATATAAGTCCTGATGAACTGAGGGGCATCATAGTTTATCACACACTTCACTCCTTTAACGTCAATCCCTCGAGCAGTGGCATCTGTGCTGATTAACCTGTTTTATGTTTTAAAGAAAAGAAACTAGTAGTGTTCATTTTCAGGTCTGTTGCATGGCATAAAGCAATTGCCCAGTGACACTACATATTCTGATAACTGGATATGGAGCAGCTCTCAGTATATTACTAATCTCCCTCATCAAGCTAGCTAGACAATACAGAGGGCTGGGTCTTTGGAGCATAAGATAGCACCACGAATCACACCACAGATTTATTAACTATACCAGCCATATCAGACACCTGCAGGGAAAAATCCATTCCAGTGATATACTAAGCACTTCTGGAGGTTTCTTTTCTATTGACATAAACAATGACACCACTGGAGTTTCCAGGTTTGGTAGACACAGAGGATATTAGAAGCACTATATGTGGAATTTTTAGCCAGGTGACTCCTATCAAAGTAATTGGGAGCTAAATGCCCACAAACCATATTGAAAATGCATCCAAGCGTTCATGCTCAAAGCATTCAAAACAGGACAGCTGAACAGCCACTGCAAAGAGAGGTTTGTATTAAAAATAAATGTATTTTAATATGTTTACCCTTTCATGAAAGGTTCTCAAGGACACTTGTCAGGCAATGAGTACTCAATGCCCCTATCAGCATTAAAGAAACTGAAGCACAAGATTAAGCAATATACCTCAGGTCACAGCAAATCAGTGACAGAGCTGGGAACAAAAATCTAGACCAGGGGTCAGCAACCTTTCAGAAGTTTATTCAGTTTAATTTAAGGCTTTGCGCGCCGGTAATACATTTTAAACCGTTTTAGAAGGTCTCTTTCTGTAAGTCTATAATATATAACTAAACTATTGTTGTATGTAAAGTAAATAAGGTTTCAGAATGTTTAAGAAGCTTCATTTAAAATTAAATTAAAAATGCAGAGCCCCCCCGGACTGGTGGCCAGGACCTGGGCAGTGAGTGTGCCACTGAAAATCAGCTCGCATGCCGCCTTCGGCACCCGTGCCATAGGTTGCCTACCCCTGATCTAGACAGTCAGTCTAGCAGGTTCTTGCTGCTAGATTACATTACTTCTATTCATAATAGCCCCTGTAGTAAAGCAGCATCCATTTTTTATTATGTGTCAATAAAAACCTGATCTGCAGAAAGGCTCAGATTTTCAGAATTACACGTGTGCTTTGGGCATTTACTGCCATTGCACATGACAAATGCCCATGCAACTTAGCAGCTAGATTCTAAGTGGCCATTTGCACACACAAGTAGCTCAACTGTACAAAAAATTGCAGTAAATGCACACACAAATGCACCAGCATCTGCACATTCAGAAAATGTGAGTCTCAGGCTATGGCTACACTACAGAGCTTACAGCAGTGCAGCTGCATCGCTGTAATGCTCCTAGTGCAGATACTTTAAGCTGATGGAGGTGGCTTTTCCATCGACTTAATTACTCCAGCTCCCACGAGCGGCGGTAGCTATGTCAGCGGGAGAAGCTCTCCCGCCAATGTAGCGCTGTCTAAATTGATGCTTATGTCAATGTAACTTACGTTGCTCAGGGAGAGTGCTTATTCATATCCCTGAGCGACATAACTTATACCAAAGTATGCTGTAGTGTGTACATAGCCTAAACCTCCCACTCAGTTCACAAGTTGGATTTTGTAAGCTCGGTTTTGCAGATGAGTTTGTTTTATTACATACATGTTTCTACTATTCTCTCTACACTGGAAGTAGCCTGGGTTAGTACCAAAAAAAACCCAACCCACCAAAAAACCCCGAACACACATACACACACTCATCTGAGACACTCACAGTTGTATCTTCCCCTGTTCAAACTCCTTCAGGGTCCTCTGTCTCTCACTTGGAGTCAACCAGGAAGAGAACTCAGCTACATTCACTCCACCAAAGGCTTGAATCAGTAAGAACAATCTATTTGGAAGGGGGTGGGGAGATAAAACAGAGTCATGAATGTACCCAATTGATGTCTACAGGTACACAGTCAGTACCCCATTAATGAACTCACCTGTGGGAAGTCTGCTTGGAGTTGGTAAAACAGAGCACCCGGGTGAATTTCATTCTCAGCATGAAATATAAGAGGAACAAAGGTTTGGAATTCAGGTTACAGGGTACATAATATTGCTGCGGGGGACAGAAAAGAAACAGTAAATTTTAAAAATGTTGCTCTTCGCATGGACTCTTCTCCCAAACCTACTTATCTGAGCTTCTTTCTTACTTACAAACCCATTCACTATTACAGATATCTGATCCCACAGTGCCATCTTCTTTGGGACAAGTCATGCAGGGAAGGTAACATGGTCTAAGTGGAGACAACACGGGACTGAGGCAGGAGACCTGTGTTCTACTCTGGTCTCTGACACTGATGCACGGTGCACTGTCAGGCAAAATAACACTGTGCCTCAATTTCCCAATCTCTAAAAGAAGATACTGAGGCATACTTGTCTTTGCTACATACTTGTGCTCTACATCTGGAAAGTGTGATATAAGTGCTATGTATTACTCTTATCTTATTATCACACTCCTTAGTGATGGTGTTTCTCATCCTCTTTTAAAGGAGTATCTGTGTAAAAATGCCCTGTTCTGAGATGGACAGGTGGAAATCCATCAATAGGTATGCATATGTAGAGCTACACAAGTAGGACCTATCTGTTCCCTTAACCATTTCTCCTCCTGATCCTCAGTAATGCATTTCTTCCCCAGGCAGTCTTGCTTTTATTCATGGGATTAAAATTAAGGGAAAAATGTAACCACATTTTCAGAAGCAGATCAAGCTGCTTTGAGTCTGATGTGTTCTTCAGATGTAACCTATTCAAGCTCCTTCCCTCTTGGAAAGCTGCCCAGCAAGATACCTGCCATGGCTGCAAGAGGATAAATCACCTTCTTACCGAAAGTCCCTCAGGGAGAGTGTATTTCTTTTCAGCATCCTGCTCCGTTTCTGTCCCAGCTCGTTTCTCAGCGCAGACAGATGTGAAGAGGCGAGGCTGGTACAAGCCCAGCTGCTGCAGTTTCTCTGGGTTCCGAGTCAGCGTGGCTGAGAACAGCAACTTCTGTAGTGGTATCTGGGGACAGCAGGTGCTGAGGCAGAGAGCGTGCAGGCATTGAGCATTAGGGCAGACGGGAGGAATGTCACATTTTACTCCTCCCCTCTATCATCATCTGAAAAATCTGAGAATTAACTAACTCTTCCTGACCCAATCCACTTTCTGCAAGTCACTTTGCAACCCCCTGCCCCTTTAAGCTTGCTTATATGGCTAGTGCTCTAATTAGTTCAAAGCAGTTAATATCAACTAAAAAAACCCAAAAAACCCACCTGTAAGCCCCAGCCCTCCTTCCCCCGGTGAATGCACCAGCTTCCCAGGTGACCAGGCAATCTTCCTGTTTTCACCTTGGTCTTAACCCCAACCCCTCCTTCAGTTTTCTCCGCCTGTTATTCTGTCTTAACCCTGTTCTGGGCAGGTAACCTGCCTGTATTATTGTGTGAAAGGCCATGTATGTCTATGGTGCTACACTGAAACAGCAACTACAGGCAAATAGCTCAGGGGTGGTCCAGCAAACATTCTGCCAATCTCTTTATAGGGGAGCTGTGATAGTTCTGGTGCAAGTCAGTCAGCTATAAAAACATAGCGATTGGTCCTCAAAGTTTTGCGCATTTTTGCTTTCTTTAATGCCACCCTAATCTAGCTGGAGAAAGGATTAATTGATCGAGATGGTAAAGTTTACTTTAAAAAGCATGGGTCAATTCCTAGCATCAGCTCTTTGCCATCTGCATTTTCAAGCCACTGAAAAACAGCAGACTTGATTAGCGGTATGTTTTCTAACCGAATGAGTATTGGAGTGTACACAACAATCAACATCCAAATGGAGCGGACAATAAAACACCAGCACTGAATAGAGGGGTAACCTGGAGTCCTCCTCTGTAGTACTGATTCAGCAGAGTGCATTTTCCAAGTTACCTGGCTGCCGTTACAGGTCCCGGTTCTGTCCTCTGGAAAAGCATGTTGGTGCCAGAGTCGTCTTCGGCTCGGAACACTGCTTTTACCACTTGATGCAGCCAGTTCTGGTGCATGTCATCTATCATACGGTCAGCTTCATCTATAATCTGTACTCAGACAGAAACAGCCCTTGTTGTTAGGCTCTTTTTGGTGCTGCAGCTTTCCTCCTACTTACATTAAACTCCACTCTTTATAACAGGCAGAAGACATTTCTGCTTGGGATAAACAAATGATAGAAGGGAGTGTGCACATGCACGCACGCACACACACACACACACACACTCCTTGTGTATATGCACACATTTTTAATCAGCCAAACTATCTAGCTTTAAAAAAAAAAAAAGAGCAGAGTTTTAATATGGGCGCTGAATCCTACATTTGTGTCTTTGCATAGGCATCTAAATACCTGATCGATAGATTCCAAGGCCAGAAGGGACCATTGTGATAATCTAGTCTGACCTCCAAAATAATTCTTAGATCATATCTTTTAGAAAAAGATTCAATCTTGTCTTACAGTATTCAGTGGCCAAACCGAAGGGCGACCTTTAGTCCCCTATGATAAATAGATTTGGTTTCACTTAAATCCATTGGCTAATAAACACCACATGGCTTTAAATGACATAAGGGAAATCAGATCTTCAACACCATGAATAAATAAGGCACCAAACAAATGTGGCCCCAGTGCATACTCCGATATACCGGTGAGTTATTATAAATTTGATAATTTATGATGAAATCTTGGTTTTCATTGCTGAAGTTTGACCCGTTAAGTTTTATTTTTGTAGATTTTTCCCCTCCAGGTGTTTACATAAAATGCCTTTTCTGGAGGCAGATACTAGGATTAGATGGACCAATAATCTGAATGGCATGGCAGTTCCTATACACAGATGTGTATATGCACCAGGAGTACAAAAAGATGTAGAGTAGGAATTACAGACACAAAAAGCCTTGTGATAGTCAGCTCAGTAGATCTGATTGTTTTAACTCACCAGAAAGCGAAGTTGTCTCAGGCTAAACCCTGGAGTCTGGTCAATATGATCCACAAGTCGTCCAGGTGTGGCCACAATGATATCAGCCAGACTGCAGTAACCCATCACTCTGAAAAGACAAATGTCCTGTCACCAAGCTGCTTCCTGCTGTGCACAGTATAGTGAGATCAATGTAACACGTTCCCATGACCAACAAATACCTGGTTTGCTTTTCTTCCCTTTCTCACTTCACTTAATTGAGGAATAAATCATCAAATATGCCATTTACATTAAAGAATGTGTATGTAGGATACTCGAGGACATGCTTTGCTCTGGAGAGCTGAGATGGAGAACTAGCTCATTTCAGACAGATTTGGCGAATGCTTCACGGCTAAATAATTGGAAATTATCTGGCATGTAACCCTTTTTTAGCCAGTGTTATAATGTGGGATGCAGGCCACCACCATTGCCCCAATCCTGGGTTCTCTTAGAAGCAGTTATGTCTGTGTTGAGAACCGAACTGCAAAGATAAAATAAGAGGACAGAACTGAAACCCAAACTGAATAAACAGCAAACCTACAAAGTAGCCACAGTGGGGCATAGCTCAGTGGTTTGAGCATTGGCCTGCTAAACCCAGGATTGAGAGTTCCATCCTTGAGAGGGCCACTTAGGGATCTGGGGCAAAAATCAGTACTTGGTCCTGCTAGTGGAGGCAGGGAGCTGGATTTGATGACCTTTCAAGGTCCCTTCCAGTTCTAGGAGATAGGATCTCTCCACGAATTTATTTTATTTTATAATTTAACAAAAGAGTTTCCTGGGGCAGTAGTTAAAAAAAAAAATCCATCAGCTCTGGAAAGACCAGACAAGAGCAGAAAGCACTAAGTGCTAAGGATCCCAGTAAGGAGGGACATCCTGCATCCTTCCAATTTCATGATCAATTTGATTTCTGAAGGTGCAACTGACAGACAAAGCCACTTCTTCCCCCACCCCCGAGTGGGCTGCTGATCCCAAGGACAGACTCTATTGCGCAAGTAGCAGTTTGTACTTTAAGTCACAGGTAATGTGTTTCTATCCTACTAAAGCTAACAAAACTTTAGTAATTGTAGCTACTACCATAAAATGCTGCTCCTAGCATTCTGGCAAGCAGAGATTTTAAACAATATCTAGTATATGAAACTATTGTTCAGAAAAACTAACATGTGATGCAACCTAACATGTGATGCAATAGCCTACGCTTCAACCTCTCTAGCACTGAGATAAGGGGTTGAGACATCTGAGCTGTAAAACATTATCCAAAAAAAAACATTTAACCTACGTTCTCTGGACAAGAGTCTCCTGCTCCTTCCCGAAAGATTTCTGCCCAGTAACCAAAACAACCTTCAGACCCGTCCCATCAGTGTAGATGTTGAATACTTTACTCACCTGCAGAGGGGAGATGTGATGTGTTAGCTACTTTGACAGTTGTTTATGACAATGCTTTCTGTTATGTTAGCCAGCATCAAACCCAGTTAGTCTTCAACCTACTTCACATGGTAGAAATCATATGTGTTCAGGCAGTGGGTTTAAAGCACCAGCCTTTCACTTGACTTAAATTCAGCTCAGAAAAAGGGAGGAAAAAAAGTCTCTTACCTGCTGTGCCAGTTCTTTGGTGGGCAAAACTGCCAGAGCTCGCACCTGACAAACCACTCGTTTTAACAGAGCCTGCCAAAACAAAGGCCGAAATGAGCACTTGAAAGCTAGTGGGGTCTCTGTGCACAGTCTGGGCAAGTGGGCGGCATTCTAGTAATGTCCCAACACTTACTAATTCATTTATTCCCTGCTATCTTCCTCAACCCCTCACATTATGTTCTTTGGCCACAGAAGCTGGATGGGGCACTGAAGTCAATAGGAATTGTATCTAGGCAACTATGAAGTTCTAAGCCTCAGTGCTTTTGTTGGTGTTTCTTCCCGGCTTTCTTACCTACCTTAAGAGGCTTCCATTTTACAGCCCTGCTGAGAAACAAAGGCAACTGTGGCCCTCTCTGTTACAACTATACACCTTGGCTGAACTCACCTGTACCACAGGGATGACGAAAGACAGTGTTTTACCACTGCCTGTAGGGGCCGAGACACAGATATCGCTGGGCTGGTATCCTCCCCTCCCTACCAAAAAGCCACTGGATGCACTCTCCAAAATGGCAGGAATCACCTCTCGCTGAACTGAACAAAAGGAAAATGAGGATCAGAAAAAAAAGCAATAACTGGGCCAAAGTCTATCCGTCAAATGCTATTAAAAACTGTACAAGGTCATCTCCTTCTATGTCTTGGAAAGCCTTGTGTTCTCCCTGCTGTTAAGTTAGGTTTTCTGGTGCGAATATGGAAGATCTAGAACTCAAAAGAGCTCTTCACTACTCGGGAACCCCAGTTCATTTTGGGGAAGCTGTTTCACATCCTTTCATCAGGGTCTTTTTAAACTGGCTATAAACCAAAGATTAAATCAATTTGTTGTTTCTGAAAGTGAGCCCTGACTAGATCTAGGCAATGATTATGTGGGTTTCCCTATACAAGTAATTCAGCTGTCCCGAAATCCAAACTTAGCTCCCCCTTGTAGCTCACTACGTAATTTTTTCTTGTTTGCTTATGTATCAAGGTGATGAAAGTGTGAACAGAATGATCTTAGGCAGGAGTTTAACAAGAATAACCACTTAACTATTTACTATTTTTTAAAATCTTCTTTTCACTGGGAGACAGCACAGAGCCTGTGCCTTCAAGGCTGAGGGCAGCTGTGTACTCTCTGCCTAAAAAGATGATTCTTACTCTCATCTGGAGCTAATCCTGCAAGGGGCTAAATGCTCCCAAGTCATGTCAACTTCAGTGGGAGCTGATGGTGCCCAGCTTCCTGTAGCTCTGGCTCCTTGAGGAGAAGTTACAAATGAAGCAAGAGCAAATTAGTCAAGACAAAAGCTTTGACTACAACCTGTGACTTTTCCCTTCTCCTTCGGAGAGCTCTGGCTTATTAGCCAACTTTGAACTAAATATCCACTAACAAATCATCTATGCGCCTCTTCCTCACAGCATACTATGTGTTAGTTTTATATTGCATCTATTGATCAGGAACAGCAGAAGTAGTAAATTATTGAACTTATTTCCTGCCAGTGTATACTATAAACTGAAGACAAGGGGTTCTGGACCTCAAAGTATAAGAGTCTGTGATTGACACAAGGAGAGTAATTGAGGATAGCATGCCAACAACTCATTACACTCTGCTATGTGTCCTAGCACAGCAAAATATTAAATAGTGAAATACTTTAAAATAGAAAGCGTCTGCACTAGATCTTCAGTTCTTTGATAGTCTTCTAATGCAGACTAAGACCTGATAACTAATTACATTTGTGATCTGGATTTAAGTCTTTAAAAGTGAAAGGTTAATGCACTAACCCCTTGTAATAATTCTACGTTTGTTTTAATTCCTTTGTCTTAATCAAATCAACAATGTGCAATATACATGCTACCAATAAAACCTTCCAGTGGAGATTTTACAGAGGTGTGTCCCTACCTAGCGCATGTCATAACCTCTACATATACACCGGGGTGGCCAACCTGTGGCTCCGGAGCCACATTAACTTCTGAAGAGCCACATATGTGGCTCCTTGTATAGGCACCGACTCCGGGGCTGGAGCTACAGGTGCCAACTTTCCAATGTGCTGGGGGTGCTCACTGTTCAACCCCTGGCTCTGCCACAGGTCCTGCCCCCACTCCACCCCTTCCTCTGAGCCTGACGTGCCCTCGCTCCTCCCCCTCCTGCACGCCATGAAACACGAAACAGCTGATTGGGAGGTGTGGGGAGGGGGCGAGAGGCGATGATTGGCATGGCTGCTGGTGGGCGGGAGCTGATGGGGGGTTGCTGATGTATTACTGTGGCTCTTTGGCAATGTATATTGGTAAATTCTGGCTCCTTCTCAGAGTCAGGTTGGCCACCCTGTTATACATAGCAATACCGCAGCTCCACCTGGTGTCCAAGTATGGAACAGCAAGTTTTTTCTAAGATTGATTCTCCATCCAGCTCTGGTAGTGAAGATGACTGGTCCCCAAGTAACCACTTAATTTAAAAAGTTAAAAAATCCACACCACACTGGCTAAAGTATCATATTCTTGTCAGCTTTTGGGAAATTTTGGAATTTTTATCCAGCCCCCCCCCCAAGCCACTCATCTCCAGCATTCCCCAGAGCCCTGATTTTCTAGCAAGTTCTATCATACACAAACTGAGCTGTTTGAATAATGGAGAAGTTAGCTGATTTAAAAAAAAACCCAAACCAAACAAATATTAAAGGTACCTGGGAAAAAAGACTCGATTCCATTCATTTGCAGCTTCTTTAGCAGTTTGGGATGGATTCCCTCAACATCCTGGATTGGAACTAGGTTCTCTTTTATGCGTTTATGGACCAGCTTGGGTTGAGCAAGCCACTGTGGTAGGATGGGCTGAACCTGGAAACAAATAGTGAATGAACCCTGAAATAGATTCTCAGCAACCAGCCTGAAATTGAAGTTCCTTTAATGCAGGGGAAAAAGTTAGTGTAACACAATCAGTAACTAATTAGTATTCAGTATTTTTAAAATAATTATCATTGTGGCAAGATTTTATGCCTTAAGAGGATAACATTTTCTACAGAAAAGTTTGTAACATATTGTCCCAAAGTAACACACAAGCAGCAACATGGCTTGAAGATAGGCCAAAACTGTGCATCTCTGCACTTGTACAATTGAAAGTTTAGTATCTGCACAAAGAGTTTTCAGGATTGGGACCTTACACACTGACCACACCATTAAAAAAATGAAAAAAAACCCCCAGTAAAACACCTGAAGAGCAAATTTAAATGAAAGGGCAGTCTACCATGCATTTATACATCAGGATTAAATTTAAAACAATGCTGAATGTATCAAGAAGACTGTATAGTCAATAACATTGTTTTATTTTTTGTGTACTTTATAAATTATTTATTTAGAAAAGGCTAGTAAGTCATGTATTAATGAAATTACTTCTACCATAAGCCTGACAATGCGATATATAAAGCATGTTAGAATACTCCTTCTCTCACCCAAACAACACAAACAGAACAAATTCCATGGCCAGTTGGTTACCTTCTGTACTGATCTTCTGTCATACCCTCCCAAAACCAAGAAACTAGAGGGTGGTGGTGTTGCTTTCTCATTCGAAGTAGGTATCCACACTTCCTCCTTTGTGCTTTGATTTCCTTTAACTTCTTCACTACCATCTTTCTCAGCAATTTCAGCTCCATTTGTTTCAACTTCTGTTGGAATGTCCCTCTCCTTCCTCCTCTTAGCTTGGTGTCTCTTCAAATTACTTTTATTTTCCTGTTGTCTATTGTTTTCATCAAGATCTGAAATTTTGGTAGAAAGAATAAAATGCTAACAATCAGACAGTGGGACAGAAAAAAAATGGATTTTTTTTTTTTTTTTTACTAATTAGGGTTTCCAGGATCTAAAAATCCACCTACATTCTCATCCTCTTTCCAATCCTAAGGTTGAATGTAGCTCTAACTGCCCTTTTGATATTGTTAAATGAGTGGTTAACTTTCCATACTTAAGTGCATACCCCCCTACCCTCACACACCAATTTTCAGGTTCCAGTTGTAAACCAGAACCAGAAGTTCAGAATTTTTCACTTTCTTCTAAAATAAAAAATAATTTGACACTGAATTTTAACAATTAAATCCTACGCTTTCGGTTTTGTTTTCACCTGCTTCAATTTTCTTTTGAGACAGACTTGATTCTTTCCCATTTTCATTTTTTTTCTTCTTAGCTGGAATGTAGCCATTGGCAGTCTCACCAGCTAGGTCAGAATCTGCCTCCGCCAAAGGCTTCTCAGAATCACTGCTCACTTGGTGGTTCTTCCTCAGCTTCTTTTCCCCTTCGCCACAGGAACCCTCACCGCTGTGTCCTCTCTTCCTCTTTTTTACTTCTCTCTGATATTCATTTTCAGAATCAAATCCAAAGTTTTTGAGCTTTTGGTGGAGTTCATTTTCCGTTTTCTTTTGTTTCAATTCATCAGAAGGCAAAAGCACCTGCTGCTGCTTTTTCAGTTGCCTGGCTCTAGCTTGTTCACGGAGCCGTTCTAACAGGGCCTGTGACCGGTCCTCAGTAGCATCCTCCTCACCACCAAGGTATCTGAATGTTTCACAAATAAAATGCTTTAAACATACCACATCAAGCACTACAACAAAGCTGTAGCCACCCTTTTCACATCTTTACTGGCAGAGAAAAGGCAACAAAATCCAGTTTCAGTTAATTAGATACTGTAAGAAGGCACAGTAATCTAGTCCAGTGGCTCTCAACCTTTCCAAACTACTGGATCCCTTTCAGGAGTCTGATTTGTCTTGCGTATCCCTACGTTTCACCTCACTTAAAAACTACTTGCTTGCAAAATCAAACATAAAAATTCAAAAGTGTCAAAGCACACTATTACCAAAAATTGTTTATTTTCTCATTTTTACCATATAATTATAAAATAAATCAATTTGAATATAAATATTGTACTTACATTTCCGCATATAGTATATAGAGCCGAGTATATAGAAGTAATTGTAAGAAATTTTTGTTTGTACCAACTTCACTAGTGCTTTTTATGTAGCCTATTGTAAAACTAGGTAAATATCTAGATGAGCTGACATACCCCCTGGAAGACACCTGTGTACCTTCAGGGGTACATGTACCTCTGGTTAAGAAGCACTGCTCTAGTCTACATCTTTGCAGCCAATTAAGAATACTTCCTTTTGTATTTCCATATTAACCATTGTAATGCAGGCATTTAAACCAAAGTCTTATGACTGTAGAGAAAATATTGAAAACATGACACAGGTGCAGCCTGAAGGCTCCAAAACCTGACAGCAAACTACAATAACTCATTACTTAAGACGAAACAGGATTTTTAAGACAATCTCGTGATACGGGGTGGGGGGGGGGCGGGCTGCCTAGTGGTTTGCGTGTTTGGGTGGGGAGGGAATGGGCCCCCCCCCATACATGGTGTGAAATACTATTTCACGTACCGTGGATGAGTTACAGGCGTAACGCTGCGCTACAAATCCCTGCCCACAGCCTGGCACAGCAGTAACGCCCCCCCGACACCCGCTCTCAGCTGAGCCTGTGTCCTCCACACCCACTGGATGCCCACGAGGGGCGGGCGAGCAGACCCTCCCCCAACACACGTGGGCCCGTCTGCTGCCGCCGCCGCCGCCTCCCTCTACTCCACGCGCCACTCCCCCTCGCGGGCTCCACTCTCTCCCGCTTACCTGTTGATGCGGAAAAGCGCCATGGTACCCCGGCTGCACTTCCGGATCCTGCACCCGCCCGTCCCGCTACTCGCGCGCTCAGCTGACGTCAGCAGGCGCAGCAGTTACGTTTGCGACTGAGGGGACCATAGAGATTTGCACAGCTAGAGGGCCAGGCGGCCGCCATCGCCCCCTACAGCCCGGGAGGCGCGAAGAGGCAGTTGGTGCCTGTGAACAGCTCAGCCTGGCTCCCCCCTAGGCCTCGCCTGGCAAGAGCAGCGCTTTACTCTGCCTCAGGCTCTGGCCGCCTGCCAGAGTGGACGGTTTACTGGGCCAATCCCCAGCCAAGGAGTGTCCCCTCAACAGCCCCCTCCTCTCCGCTAGCCAGGCCTGGCCACACCTCAGCTGGCAGCCTCCTAAGGCGCAGGCTGGTCACCCCTGCAGAGCCCCACTGGGGTCTGGGGCTGGGCGGCAACATCAAGTGGCACCAGGGGTCCTGCCCCTATCCCAGCTGGCCGCTCTCTGCTGGCCCCTGGCGCAATGGCTGCTGGCGAAGAGGGTCCCTGGGTTGTGGGACACACACTAATCGCACCGTGTTGTACATGGGAACCAGGAGAATTCCAAGTCCTTGGCCACTCAGGAGAGCCTGCCCGTGCCAGGCTTTACTCAGCAACCCGTCCAAGAAGGGACCGTCCTTTGTATCTTCTTCCCCGGGGGGACTGAAATATGCCAGCTCAAGCCAAGAGGCAAGTAGAATTTTGCAAGGCATGTGCCACTGACAGCTAAAGTATCAGAGGGGTAGCCATGTTAGTCTGGTTCTGTTAAAGCAGCAAAGAATCCTGTGGCACCTTATAGACTAACAGACAGTCTGTTAGTCTATAAGGTGCCACAGGATTCTTTGCTGCTTTGACAGCTAAAGAACATTCTTGTGCACTTACTCAGCCAATGAGCATGTGAATATGTGAGCGAGTGTGGTTTAGACACAGATTTAAACACCGCCCCTATGAAATGGGCAATGAAAGGACACCTAGATTACACTGCATTTAAGATGTACTTTCATGCGCTACACAATACGGAATTAAAAAGGAACAAAGAAGTGTGCTACCTCCATTTTGATCACTGGTAAATCATTCTGCTTGCTGCCTGAAAAGGAGCTATGTGTATACCTATTATTTTTGCACTACACAGATGTCAGATTGAATCCCTAGAGGAATATGCTAAACACATGGCAAGGCTTCCTCATGCTGCTCTATACTTAAGGCAGATTTCTTAACTGAACAAATCCTCTGATAGGACTTCCTTCTCCTGAAACCCCAAGGATGGCAAGGCAGCCTCCACAGAAATGCCAGGAGCTGGCAGCCCTTTCATTTTCTTAGTTTTGAAAGGCAGTGATGCTACTCTTCCAAGCATCATAGGACTGTACATGTATTTACACAGCAAGTCTTGTGGAAATATATGCACAATCCTATGATGTTTGAAAGAGTAAGAGCTCATTCTAACCACCACTGTTATCGTGGTTAGAATATTCAATCTGAATCAGTTTGCACTTTGAGTCACGTGAAAAGTCATAGACTTATTTGGCTTCATCCTTGTTCCTAGGACACATTGGTTCAACAAGACAGAAAAGCACTTGTTTGTTAGGCTGGCCAAACTCCCTCCCCAGTCCTAAAGGAAGAGCTCACACCATGCCACTTCCTTCTAAATCTTTATTAGTTTTCTACATATAGAAAACAAAAGGAATGTTAAAACAGTAATGTGAACACACTAGCAAGGAACCGTCATCCGTGACAGTGCACAAAGTGCAGGGAAGGGCAATTTGTGCCATGGTCTGCTAACAGGCAGGAGATGTGCAGGTCCAGGAATAGCCTCTTTGCTCACATGGGAGTGCCCTATGCGAAGGTAGAACCATTCCAGCCCACATTAGCAGCATTCATGTCATAGTAGTTGATGTAGACTCTGTTAAAAAAAAAAAAAAAAAGTAGAAATGCTGACCATGACAAATGTTAGCTTTCATGCACTAAGCATCTACCCATTATTACTTGTATACGAAACAGGGGGTTGTGGGGGAAAAAAAAAATCACTCCCCCTCCCACCCTCCAAGGGATGTGGTTTCACATTTTCCATTTTAATTTTTAGAAAAGCTAGCAAGCTCTTTAGCAGTAAATTTTGGCTTAAGCCCAAAAGCTGCACCACTCACAACTTCCCTTCTCCAATACTTTACCAAGCATGGGCAAGCTGGGTTTGCCAAAGCTCACACCCTCCAGCACACTGCCTTTTCTTCCTTGCATTTCCAAGCTCTTAGTTCTTTAGTTAAAACATGTCATTTTAGTGACATGTCTGGAACTGCAGGAGAGAAAGGGTTTGAGCGCTTTGAATGCTGCAACTTTTTGCCAACACCAAATGGGCTCTTCTGGCTGACTGCAGTTCCCGGCTTCTCCACACATAAGCAGCAGGAGAAAGCTGCTGCTGCTGCCTGCCACTGAGCACAGCTGCTCTATTCCCTTGCTGGCTGACAGAACTGCAGCTGTTTGCCAAGTGCCAGCATTTTTCTGGGTCCCCTTACCTACCTTCCAGCTCCCCATCTGCCCAATGATCTCCCTTCATGCCCGAACAAAACCCCCCCACTGAATATTATACTTGTTCATCATATTTCACCCTAACCCCTGAGGGTCTGATTATACTGCATTAGTCAGCAATTTGGGATTAGAGTTAGTCTATTAGCCCAGTGGTTCTCAACCAGGGGTACGCAGAGGTCTTCCAGGGGGTACATCAACTCATCTAGATATTTGCCTGGTTTTACAACAGGCTACATAAAAAGCACTAGTGAAGTCAGTACAAACTAAAATTTCATACAATGACTTGTTTATACTGCTCTATATACTATATGCTGAAATGTAAGTTCAATATTTATA
Organism: Mauremys reevesii; assembly: GCF_016161935.1. Classification (NCBI taxonomy): domain Eukaryota; kingdom Metazoa; phylum Chordata; order Testudines; family Geoemydidae; genus Mauremys; species Mauremys reevesii. Next base: position 19,494,387 of record NC_052640.1, on the reverse strand, counting down.
TTTCAATTGATTTTACAATTATATGGTAAAAATAAGTAAGCTTTTTTCAGTACTAGCATGCTGTGACACTTTTGTATTTTTAGGTCTGATTTTGTAAGCAAGTAGTTTTTAAGTGAGGTGAAACTTGGGGGTACGCAAGACAAATCAGACTCCTGAAGGGACAGAGTAGTCTGGAAAGGTTGACAGCCAGCCTGAACCACGTTAATCCAGAAAAGGCCAATTCATGGCACTAGCACACACCTTCCAGATTTTAGAACAGTTGTATCTCCCTACTCAAAGTAGATACTGTTCTTTAGTAAAAGGCTTGCAAGATGAAGGACTTGTTCAGTTAGGAGTCTTATCCAAGAGCCCTATTTGCAGTATTTTACTGAAACTAGCTGAAAGAAAGCTGGGGAAAAAAAACCCTTAGGTGTGAAAAACGACAACAAGAGAACATAAAGAATCCAAAAAAGTAATAATTTTAGACCAGCTGATAACTGGAATGTCACTCTGGTGAAGCCTTACCTGTCTGCAGGTATGTGCAGCTGTTTAGTGAGTAGGTCACACAGCAGCTTGGTATAGCTCTTGTTCTGCTGTCCTCCTATCTTTCCAATGCTGTGAAGGCTGCAAAGGGCACAGGGATCGGTGGAGCCCCCAAAGGACATAAGCTGATCAGCTGCAATGTGCACAGCTATGTACTGCAAAACAAATCAACAACCGGTGATCAGGTAATATTCCTCACTCTCCTGATGTGTCTTTACTTGGAATCCAGAAAGCAGGCTTGTTTTCTGGAATTAGCTACTGCAAGCACAAATGGTGTTTAATCATACACATTTCTAAAGCATCCACTGCAGTAGTACAGTACCTTAGTCAGACATGTAGTGATTTAGCTCCCCAGCTTACATTTTTTCCTTTTTAAAAATAATTCTGTAAAGACATCTTCCACTCCTGCAAAGGTGCAGCAATCCTCCTCATTGAGACTAGTGCCTGAATCCAACTCACTCTCTAGCCAGTTGATGTTTAGCCATTGGTGAGGGCTGTAACTGTTAGCCTCCACACAAGTTGTAAGCAGGTGCACATCACGGTGACCAGTCCGATTGCGCCCATAAATCTGTAACATTTCAAGGCATCTGTTGTCTAGTAGATTTAGCACAGGTCAGGGAGTCAGGAGGGCTCTGTTCTCTTGCTTGCTCTGCCACCGATTCACGGGTGGTGTGTACACTAGCCTTTTTGTTCACATTTCACACTGTTATAACTCCAGCAGTGCGACTGCAACTCATGGAGAAAGACCATTGGCATTTGGCCACCTCATCTCCTAACCCTGCTTAGGGGCACGTTAAGATAACAGGGTGATCCAACACTAATGGGCTGTCTACTCTGATACTCCCAGAACTTTAGCTCCTATTATAGTAGCACAAGTGGGAAATTTAAAGATAATGCTAGCATTGATAATAGCCACTGGATGACCTTGGGCAAGCCACTTAGCTTCTCTATACTTCTGTTAAGTGGAGCCACATACCCATGTTTGTAAAGTGATTTGAGAGCTATGAGGACCAAGAGCCTCTATATGTGCTAGATAGTAGATAAACATTTTTCTGACTGAACAGGATTTGAAAAACTGTATTTATTTTTAAGATGAATTCTCTGCAGCTGCCTGGGGCTGGCACACTCTCTCTTACCTATTGCTGCCCTCTATGAGAGAAGGTTTTTCCAACCCACTGGGCTTCACTGCACCTCAAATCCGTAAGAAAAAAAAAAGTGACCTCACGTAGCATTAGTCTTCTGTGCACATCATTCTTTAATAGCAAAGGCCCACTTTGATCCGGCTTTTGTGGACATCAGTAGAGAAAAAGACTTGGTGAGAAGAGCTTGCTGGGTTAGTAAGAAACACAAGAGGTTTGTATTTTGCATATTCCTAATCTATACACCCATGAGAGTGAAGCCCTACCTTATTCTAACAGAGCAGTTCCCTCCTACAAACAAACACACCTAACTCTGGTAGACAGAGCTCGCTTATTTGCTTTTCTAGAAGCTAAGCATGGAAGAACCCCCTCCTGCACCTACAGCGCCAACACCCTGGCCTTGCCCAGGAGGGAGAAGGGCTTCATTGTGCAGTGTCACTTCTACACTATTAGTCAGAAGCACATTCAGTTATTCCATTGGCGGCGGCGAAGAAGCAGCCAACCCCCACCGGGGCCATGCCAGCAAGCCTCTATGTGCTCGCTCAGTCCTTCCATCCTGTCTCGCCTCGCTCCCAGGCGACCGACTGAACTGAAAGCTGCCTGCAGCAATAGAAATTAGAGGTCTCCCCTTTTACAGGGAGAATCATTTCCGTTTCCTCTAGATTAGAAAGGAAGCATCTAGGAGAACAGCACCAAGGATTCCGGCAAACCGCGGCATCCTGACATTGTACAATTTGCTCTTTCTGCATGCGAGTTGTGTACCGCGCTGGGGTGGGAGGCAGGTTAGCCTCCTGAACTCACCTGGGCAGGCTTGCCTGTAGCCTTTGCTAGCTGCTGGGTGATCTCCCCAGTCAGGCTCTCTGGCACCGCATCCTTGCTCACGTTGGTGTTAACAACGAACATGGGCATCTTGAAGCCTTGCAAAGAACTTTCCCTTTCGACTAAATCGTTAAGCCCAGCCTATAGCTGCTTCCTCTGCCGCTGCTGCAAAATGGAGCTGGAGAGAAGAAAGCCTGCAGCAAGTCCCTCTCACTGTGCTCTGAAATACTGCTCATGTGATCTGTGCTGGACCAGATTCTTAAAGGGACAGCAGCACTCAAAAACTGCTATCTGCGGATAATTTTGGCAACTAAACATTCAGTTAAGGCGTATTCCTGGTGCATCTACTGGGTTTAACGTGTTTATAATTTCCCCTCTCCCCTAGATTCCCTACAGAGTTCTTCCCATTTCTTCCTTTGCTCAGTCATTTACTTTATTATATATTATTATTATTATTTAATAATAATAATAATTTAATTAAATATTTATATTATGGTAACACCCGAAGGCTCTCATAAGGATTTGATACCCCTTTGTGCATAGGCCCCGATCCTGCAAAGACTTATGCTTGTGAATGGTCTCACTGATTTCAGTGGGACTACTCATGCTGGTAACGTTAATCACAGGTATGTTTGCAGGATGGGGCCAAAAAAAGACACAACTCCTACCCTGAAGATGAGCTTTTATTTGCAAAATAAATGGCATCCCTCTGCATTTTTTGATATAAATGTGTATTTGGCTTTGCCTGTTTTTTTCCTGTCACGTAGTGCAAACCATGGGGGGAGGGATAGCTCATTGGTTTGAGCATTGGCCTGCTAAACCCAGGCTTGTGAGTTCAACCCTTGAGGGGGCCATTTAGGGATTGGCCCTGCTTTGAGCAGGGGGTTAGACTAGATAATCTCCTGAGGTCCCTTCCAACCCTAATATTCTATGGTTCATTTCTGTGTTGCTGGCATGAGTTAATTCTTCTCCTTTGCTTTTGACTGTTAAATAGACAATGGTCCATTTCTTCTCAATGCTATGATTTCCATACCATGTTTTTTTGTTTGAACTGAGTTACGCTGAAGTGGTCTATCTAATCCTGGCTCATGGATGAAGTGGAGCTACTTTACATACAGGCCAAAGGCTGCTTAAGCGATGAGCCCTCTGCTGGACTGTGTGCTGTGATGCACGTAGCTTGCCCTGCACCTTGTGTACTCATTTACGTCAGTGCAAAGAGCATGTAAAATGCTGCTAAATCAGAACGGTCGCATTTTACCCCCAATTTGCACTGGTTGAATGACTCTCAAAATGGAGGGCAACAGAGAATCAGGCTCATAACCTCCTCCAGCCTTGCCTACACACACACGCACAATTGAAAAATGACTTGGTTCTTGTATTTGTAGAAAACCAGCCAATATGTAAATAATGATACAACTGAGCATAGACCCCTGCTAATGTGCCTACAGTAATGGTCCAGAAAAACAGTATACAACAAATAATGAGATGGCAGGGTCTGGGCTAAGAACATGGGGAATGTTTTAAAATGTTTTAGTAATGCTATTTTTAAAAAGGACACACTGTCCCTATTATTCCCTGCAGTTGCATAAATCATCTCCCTCTCTTACCTCCAGCTCCCTGAGGGATCTCAGGCACGGAAAGGTGGTGCTTCTGGGAATTCATGCAATACAGGGGATCATGGCGCAGCCCGTGACTGCACCCCAAACATTCTCACATACCTTCCCTGGCCTGCCAACCCCAAAACTAGAGAACCCCAGCCATCCTGCAGTTCTTGCATGGAGAGTATCTATGGTCTCTGGTGATGCTGTGGAAGTACTCTTCTCCACTTTGGCAGGTCTGGGGGGAGGCTTCCCCTGCACAATGAAGGGCAATATTTAGCCCTCTGTTTGGATCTCAGATGAAGGGCTTGCATGTTCACTAAAGCTGCCCATGTGCATGTGTAACCCACCTGGAGTGGAATTCATTTTTGGATACACAGCATGCATTTTAAAATGAGACCTGAGTCTTTTATTCTTTCCTAAGCATCACTACATACAGTAGAACCTCAGAGTTATGAACACCAGAAGATTATGAACTGACCAGTCAACCACATACCTCAATTGGAACCAGATATACTCAATCAGGTGGCAGCAGAAACAAAACAAACAAACAAAGAAAAAGCAAATACAGAACAGTACTGTCAAATGTAAACTATTTAAAAAGCAGGGAAAACAGCATTTTTCTTCTGCATAGTAAAGTTTCAAAGCTGTATGTCAATGTTCAGTTGTAAACTTTTGAAAGAACAACCATAACATTTTGTTCAGAGTTACGAACAACCTCTATTCCTGAGATGTTTGTAAATCTGAGGTTCTACTGTATTTTATAATTAAAATAATAATAATGACCATCTTGGGAAGGAATGTGTGGAAGAAATAAAGGTGCTGGGATCTCAAATGGTTTGAATTTGTACAAACAAAAATTAATCAGGTTCAAAGCTCTAATGATGTGTGACGACTGCAGTGGGCACCCATTGTTTTTTTTTAAATGTAATGCAGGACAGTTAGACCCAGATCCTCAAAAGGATTTAGGCTCCTAACTTCCATTCTAATCTTTATTGTTATTGGCCATTGCTCAATTGGTGAAAGGGGGACGGGAAAAGGTTTGTCCATTTGCTGTCTCTGCACATTCCAAATCCTAGGATCTGATATTGGCCTCTTGTAGTAGATGTAACCATAGTTTCTAGTAAGCAGCTAACTACCTTCCTACAACTATGTTTTTTGGTGTAAGTACAATTTTGGACACACTTTTGCTAATACAGATACAGGGAGGGTTTGCAGTGCAACCCTACCCTTTAGTTTAAGTGTCCACACTGATTCTAAGAAAGGGCAGTAAGGCAAAATCTAAAGTGGGCTGGGAGCCATGTTATTCAGACTATTTTGTAATGCAATTTAAAATCAGTTCAAGCTAATTCGGTTTAAACTGTGTTAGACTGGCCAGCACGAACAAGCCAAAAGCATGTCTAAACTTAGTTTAGAAGCTGTGTTCTAGCCCAGATTTCTACCTAAGCTAGAACAGTTTCTAAATTCATTTTTTAACTTCTCAACACTGGCTGACTTGACTAAACTGTGTTTAAAGGAACACTCTTATACTAAAATGTATTTTTAGGAAGCACATTTCCTTATGTATTGTCACAGGGTAGCTGGCCCCTTTAAGGGGAGTCAGAGCTCAGTCTACCTATAACTGACATCTTTAAGGAGAATGAGCCAATCTTGGCCCACCTGCCAATTAACTGCCTAGGTGGGTGGTTGGAAGCTAATTTTTCTAATGAGCAACTGGAGCTGATGAATGGCTACCAGAGTGCAGGTGAAGGGTACTCCTCCAGAGAGTGAAGGCTTCTAAGGAAAGGAAGTGCTTAGATAGCTGCAGGAAGTCTAGTTTGTGGGGAGCTATGGGTTGTAGGCTGTCTGGAGAAGAGCTGTAGTTGGTAGGATGGTCCTGGCTCCAGTGAAGGAATCAGTGTTGAGAGAGAGTCTAGGTGTGGGAAAGGGTGCTATTTGCTATGGGGGTGGGGAGTTACTCCTTGACTTTTCCTAGGTCTCTGTGTTCTCTCATGTCTTCCACTTCTTGCTTGTCCTTCTTTCTGCCTGAAGACTTTGGATGTGCTCATTAGAAAGATAAACTTTGCCTCCCCCAGAATCGTTCTTAAATGATGCACTTGATGTGGGATTAGCCTGAGACTGAGCTGGAGGCTGCCTCCTAGTAAAGATGCCTGGAAGAAGATCTTTATTTGTTGTGTGGTTTGTTAATATCTGAGAGTCTCAGAAGTGGGGGTGGGTTTGGTTGACGTGTAAAAGTCTTGGCTAACTTTATTGATAACTGAGTTGGGGAAACTATGGTAGAGTATCCATAGTGCTGGAAGGATGTTTGTGTTGGAGGGAAGGGGGTGGATGGCCTGTGCCCTTTGTACATACTTTAGATCAAGACCTGAATCAGTTTAAATGACTGACTTTTTACTACTTTTATGCTGTTTTCATGAAGAAAAATACCAGATCATCTACATGGGAAGTAGACTAGCTGGAATAACGCTTGTTTCTAGTGAGTTTGTAGTGCTGGAGACCCTGAACTACTGCTGGTGCTAAAGGGGGATGGTTATTTGTTTAAAGAAAACTTCCATTGGAAAAACTCTCATGATGGAGCCCGATGTTTTGTGCTTGTTTGGGTAAAACCAGTCTTCAGCTGCTATACTGATGAATATAAATCTTTAGATGGTTTCAGGCAGGAGACAAGTTCATTGGTGATAAATTCGCATACCCAAAAACCCTGCACCACAGCTGACAATATGTATTTCTTCAAAGACTAACTGGCTGCACGTTCAGCTAAACAAAGCTAGGAAGGCCATTTCCAATCTGGTGACTGTGGTAATGATGCACAAACATTGACCAGTTTCTGTTGGCTTTATGTGTATGGCTTTAAAAACCCAAATGCCTATGTTTTGGTCCAAATTGGACCAGTCACATATTTTAAACTGAATTAACCTGAGCAGGTTCCTCAGCTAAAACTACCATCGAAGTCTGACTGTAAAGTATACTTTTAAAATTGCTTTGAGAATTAAGTGCCTGGTGCAGATGGGCTAAACTTTGGCTGAATTTCTATTGCCATTAATCAGGCATTAAGTGCTGATCTCACCTCTTTCTGTGGCTTTGTCTATGCAGTGAAAACTCAAATTTCCTCCTAATACTAGCAGCTTGTGTGAAACCTTGTGTAGACAGGTTGCTGCTGCTGACATTTAATAAGTCAACTAATCTTACTTGGAGCAAATCTGTATGAGAGATACCTCTTAATTGTACATTAGATCAACAGAAAGTGTGTCCATCTTCCCATGTCTCTGAAAAGTAATAAGGCTCACACTTGGCATTTTTTCTAAGTCTTTACTTCTCTTTTACAGGTATGGTGCAGAAGAATGTTAAAGCAGCAACAGGTAAGCATGCTACTAAGGAATCACTGATCCTTGAATTTGCACACACAATGCAGAAAGTATGACTGGAACCATGGCGAGCAGTAATCACAGAACTCAGTAAAATTCTAGTCCATGAATAACCTGTTACTTTTCATAGGCCTTAAGCAAAGGTGGTACGGTTCCAGCCTACATTGGCAGCACTCATATCAAAGTAGCTGATGTAGATTCTGAAAAAGAAGAGAGAGGCTGAGAACAGAGCCTGCAAAACTTCTGGGTTTCACTTAATGAAACTAACATATTTACAGTGTCAAATATCCCTGTAATCCTGAAGCATTCTCCAGATTTTACTATCTGAATTACATGCTCTATAAACTGTCAAGCATCTGCAAAAGCTTAATATATTCTCCTTATCTTCCTGTCAATTTGTACATATCATTTCAACTTACCTTTAAAATTATTTACTCTTAAATAAACAGACATTGTCTTGTCTCTCTGGGCCTACGTACAAGAAGAGCAACAGAAATGCTGCTTTTCTTTTGTAAAAATTCTGATGGAAAGAGGTTTAAAAAAAAATTCCTCTGCTGTTTGTTTGCATCCCAGATCCTGCACTGAAAATGCAAGTGCATGAGAACCGGAAAGTGAAATTAATAAGAACTAGCAAGTGATACTGACTAGTACAATGTTGCATTCTGGAAGAGGAGATGTGAAAAGCAAACAGAAGTAGTGGAAAGTTACTTACGTTTTTCAAACCTTTTATTTTTTAAAAATATGGCTTCTAAACTGACAGGATTTCAACTTTTTCTTCAGTTTCTGTTCTCGTAGAATTAATTTTGTTCTCTAGTAGTCAGGTTGTTGTATCTAATCAGTTGGCCATGGTCACATACTAGCTGAACGTGAAATGTTCAGCACCAGAACCTCCTACCATTTGTGCTAAAGGGTTATCCCCTTCCTATTATGACAATTGGCAATACAGAGTTTAAATACTTTTTACTGTCTTCAAGTTGTTTAAAAAGTGTAATGCAAAGAGCTATGTGTTTTGGGGTTAGTAGTTAACAGATGTGGAGACCCCAAATCAGGCACACCGTAGTACAGGCTCACCTGTCTGCAGGTATTTTCAGATGTTTGTTCAGAAGATCACACAGCAGCTTGGAATAGTCCTTGTTCTCCTGCTCTCCTATCTTGCCAATGCTGTAGAGAAAGCACATGGCGCAGGGGTCTTTGGAGCCATGGAAGGACAGCAACTGATCAGTAGAGATCTGTAGTGCTAGATACTGTGAGAAGAAAATTGCTTTTCTTTGTCATTGTTGTGGAGATTTTTCAAAGGCACAAATTACACTTGGGTGCCTAAATCCCATTGACTGTTAACTGCAGTTTGTACTGCAATACCAGTTTGTGCTTTGGAATTCTCCCTTGTATACAAATATTTTTTAACCCTAACTTGTTGTTACATTCTTGGGTGCATTCAATACTAGTGAGGAGTTGCCACCCCTTGACCTGTAACCTCAAGTGCCTCACAGTGCCTTGCCACTGTGGCTCCTCTGCCTGGGTCACCCACCCAAAGCAACAAGTATGTGCTGTCTATATAATGGGCAACCCTGGTCCAATGCTTTTGGATCCCGGAGTCTGCGGGCAATCCCACAGATTTCCACTGGCTTCTACCAGCCTTAGTTAACAACTGGTATGATGACTCCACACACTCATAGCCCTGAATTTTCCCAAAAATCCATTTTGATTGTTCCAGGACTGGATATGTCAGAGGGATATTAAGGTTTGCTGGCCTTCTAAGGAGTCAATATCTAACAGCTGGCTACTTTAACTGGAGTTACCAAACTGTTCAGTTTAAATACAGCAGTAGATTTTTTAGATTGTTTATAAGCTTGTTTTATTTTGAAAGATATGATTTTAAATGAATTCAAATACGAGTTAGCAATGGTTACCTGCAAATAAAAGTGAAACCACCCATCTAAAATTTAATCTAGCAAATTTTGGTTCAAGGCTTTGTTTAAGACTTTCTCACCCCTGGTTTTCCATTAAGAGGGTGACTGACTCTTCCTTCATCAGGATCTCGCCCTGATGCCCAAAGGTGTTTAGGTGAAAGAACTTGGGGTTCTCTATATAGTCTAAGGAAGCCTCAAAGTGGATTATTCTGAAGGATTTCCTGCTCCTCCCCCTGCAAGTAAAGCTCATTTGAACTGTGAGGTAGGTGACAGAGCATGGAGCTTCCTTCACGACCAGACTCCTCATTTTCCCCACTCATTGGCAGGAAACAGAATAACTTGAATTTCAGCAATCTCCTCCCTCTGCTGTCTTGAGGATCCTGTTAATTAATTATATGTAAATTGAGGTAGACACATGTTACTCTGGTTAGGATAGGCCTGTTTAACAGCTTTTGCCTACCTAAGCAGGGCTATCTGTTTTTGACCATATACTAATGACCTCACACAGGGGGACTTCATTACTTTCCATAAATATTGCTACACCCATTTCACCATGATATTAGTGACAAGTACATTTAGTTTTCAAATGATTCCTCAAAAGTGTACTTTGTACAAAGGTTATAATAGTGTGTAGGGTGTGACTACAGGGGGTACTTGTGACATTGCACTCCATATGTTTATGGAAATATGCGTATGAATGTGAATATAATGTAACGAATATGCTTTATGCAAAAGGTCTCTTGTAAGGTATCATTACAAAGCTTATAATCTACTGTGTTCATCTATTTGTATGTATCATTCTTGTATCTACAACTAGAAATATGAAGTATTACTCTGAGGTCCTATTGTAGTAATGTAAAGTGTGGGCGATTAATGGTGGTCTAGAATCTTGATGGCTCCCATTGACTAGGACAATTGGTTGTAAATGGCTCTGTTTACTTGCAAGCCTGTGTTTGTAGGAGTCAGGCTGAGAAGAATGGAGGCTTGGGGGTCTCATTGGACATGTGACCATGTCACCTGGTACTGGAATCCATCTTAAACCTGGTGCTTTTCCATGTAGAAAGAGGGGTGGGGACCCAGAGAGACAAGATTCCCACCTTGTGCCAAAGCTATAAGAGAGGGTGGAACAGAACAAAGGGGGCTGCTAGTCATGAGCAATCCCCTAGTTACCACCTGAGCTGGAACTAACAAGGACTATACCAGGGAGAGGATTGGGCCCAGACTAGGAAGGAGTCTCTTCTGTGGAAAGAAGCTTATTGGAACATTTGAGGGTGAAATTTACCTGTAAGCGGTTTCTTAATATATTAGGCTTAGACTTGCCAGTTTTTGTTTTTATTTTGCTTGGTGACTTGCTTGTTCTGTCTGTTATTACTTGAAACAACTTAAATCTTACTTTTTATATGTAATAAAATCACATTTGATTAATACCTGGGGGAGCAATCACTTACTCTAGGTTAAACAGCTGTGCATATCTCTGTATCAGTGTTAGAGTGTGGACAATTTGCATTTACTCTGTATAAAGCTTTATACAGAGCAAAACGGATTTCTTTGGGGTTTGGATCGCATTCAGGGTTGGGTGTTGGAGACAGGAGTACTTGCTGAGCTGTTTGCAGTTAAGTCTGCAGCTTTGGGGGTGTGGTTCAGTATCTGTGTTGCAGCAGGCTAATGTGTCTGGCTCAACAAGACAGGGTTCTGGAGTCCCAAGCTGGTAAAGAGAAAGGGCTCAGAGGTAATGTCAGCCCATCAGGTGACAGTCCCAAGGGGGTCTCTGTGCCTAAACCCATCACAATGCTTTTGGTCACATGTGCCATACAAAACTTCTAAAGATAGTGCTGCTAATCACCCAACTGGACAGTTATTAATGAGCTAGGGATGCTTCTAGCATTTGGGCTGGGTGATGCTACCTTCATCACTCATCAATTTGTAGAACTCTTTTCTTAAAAAGCACTACACTAAGGCTGTGTAGTGCACTTCAGCATTTGGTGCATTGCAGCTGTGCAGCAGTTGTTGTCCTTGCCAGTATTAAGTTGTAGGAGATAGCTTAGCTCTTCTTCCTCTGCACCTACATATACCTCTCCCTAAAGAATACACAGCAAGGTGGGATGGTTTTTGATTAAATGTTAGAATCATCAGGATTAGTTTCCCTAATAGAGGGAAATAGGTGGCACTAAGTTCTGCCATTTTGCCTCTAAGGAGCAGGTGTCCATGAGACCAGCCATGAGACCAGCCATGAAAATAACCCCTTGGTAACAAGAATTAGGGAAGGAGGGAGAGTGCCAGTTATTTACACACACTCGGATACAGCATCAGTATAGTGGGAGGTTAGAAAGGGGGAATTAGTCAAATGATTTCAACTGCTTAAATATAAAAAGGAGCTGAGCTCCCTTGTGCATACGGGTGATACTATGGGAGGACTATTGTCAAACAGGCATGCTTAGAGAGGAGGGTCAATGGTGCTTATATTAGCACTTCAATTCACACTTTCATTTTATTCAGATGACAGTCACTCAGGTGCAGAGAGGCAACACAAAGCTAGTGCACCACTTAAACCCTCAGAATAGGGTTTAAATCCAATTTATGTGGTACAGAGCCTCTACAGTGGGATGAGTTTCCGGAGGGATTTTCAAAAATGCTTTATGGTCAATTTTCCTCCTATTCAATGTAATGGGAGCAGTGCCAGATGGACTGATACTAAGTACTTCTGAAAATCCCACCTGTAGCCTCCTAAGTGGAAACTTGAGCACGGAAGTGTGGGCTGTGGATGTCTCACTTAAGCACACATTTGTAAGATGGATTCCTGGCATGTTATGGTGCTGATAACCCTCTCAAGAGACATGGAAATCCCTGTGTCAAGGCCTCCATTTTATTCCTAAACTTTTACTCTGAAACACAGAAGGCACAGACTCTCTTCTCATGCTTTCTCCATGATGCCAACAGCAGCAGACTACAAAGTGAAGCAGGTGGAATGATGGGGTTAATTGATTTATACCCTCCCCTACCAAAAATAATAAATTAGTGCACATCACTTGAGACTAGAATGCACCATTCTAAAGACTTTTTGCTGTTGGGGGAAGCCTCAATATGTTATCTGACATACATACATTGGAACTGTTCTCAAAAAGTCACTAAGGGGCAGATTTCAAAAGGCATTTGGGTACCTAATGATGCAGTTAGGCATCTAATGTGATTTTTCTAAAGTGTCCAGGGCCCCAATCCACAAAGGTGTTTTGTTCCCTAACCTGCATTGAAATCCATGGGATTTAGGTGCATAAATACATTTGAACCTCTGGGTATAGGTGCCTACCTCCCATGTCCCCTAACCTGCAATCTGTTCCTTTTGTTTCCTGTTTCTGCATCAAATTCAAATACCTCATTTTGCCTTTAAAGGTGCTGCTCCTGCCTACATCTCAACCCTTGTTTCTGCCACTATGTACGGAATTGAATTGCTATCATCAGGGCCGGCCCCCAGCGCGCCAAGCGCGTGCTTGGGGCGGCATGCCGTGGGGGGCACTCTGCCTGTCGCCGTGAGGGCGGCAGGCGGCTCTGGTGGACCTCCTGCAGACGTGCCTGCGGAGGGTCCGCTGGTCCTGTGGCTCCGGTGGACCTCCCGCAGGCAAGCCTGCGGATGCTCCACCAGAGCCGTGGGACCAGCGGACCCTCCGCAGGTACGTCTGCAGGAGGTCCACCGGAGCTGCGGGACCAGCGACCGCCAGAGCGCCCTCCGGGGCGTGCCGCCGTGCTTGGGGCGGCGAAATTGCTAGAGCCGCCCCTGGCTATCATGAAAGGCTTCTGAAAGTGCATCATTCACTAACAGCCACAGAGAGCTAAAGCTTTGTTATTTTTATAAAATAAAGATGTTTATTAAAAAGAATAAGGAAACATTAAAGCTTCAGTTAAATGTTATTTCCTTTTATTTATATACTCCAATGCCCACCCATTCTCTTTTAAATTCAGCACATAGACAGGGCTGGTTCTAGGCACCAGCAAATCAAGCACATGCTTGGGGCAGCACATTTTCAGGGGCAGCATTCCAGCCATCTTTTTTTGTTTTGTTTTTGTTTTGTTTCAGGCAGCAAAAGCCTAGAGCCAGCCCGGGCAGCAGCAGCACGTTGTGCGCAGGGGTGCCCTGGAGCTGCTGCAGTTCGTGCTGTGGGGGAGCTGCGCCCACACCTTGTGGCTGGGCTGGGCAGGCTTTGAGCGGGGGACATTCGGGCTGGGGGCCACCCCGCAGGGCACACAGAGCTGCCTGCAGGTGTCGCAGGGCAGCTGCCCCCCAGTACCACAGCTGGGGCTGGGCGAAGTGGCCTGAGCTGCCCAGGGACTGCGGCAGGGCGGCCAGCAGCAGCAGGGTCATAGAGGGCGGGGCGCTGCCATGCGGGGCCTGCGTCCCACTCTCCGGGGCTTCACTCCCTCTGGGGTTGCCCTGCCCCGGTTCCTCAGCCTCCTGCCAGGGCAGTCCCCCAGCTCTGCCCTCCTAGGTCCCAGCTGGTCCTGGAGGCGGGAGCCCTGGCTGGAGGGTCCCTGGGCTGAGGCACGGCCTGGGAGCCCCACTGCTTACCCCGACCCTGCCAGTGCCAGACCAGCTGGGGGCGACGGGGGAGTGGGCAGAGTCAGCACTGGTGGGGTGAAGAGCCCAGCACTGGGGCAGCAGGGGGTGCGGGTTGGGGGGGCAGCCAAAATTTTTTTTGCTGGGGCGGCAAAAAACCTAGAGCCGACCCCGCACATAGAGGAATTGACCTGAGAACATATGTTCTCCTTACACACTTGTTTTTTTGATTCTGCAATCAAACTGATAAAACTACTAAGGAAGGGAAGATGCCCTCAGTTTCTCTTTCGGGTGTAAAATTGAAAGCTTAATTATGGCCAATTACATACCAAGTTTGTTAATTTTTTTCATTTCTGATCATAAAACCAGAAACATCAAGGTTGTTTCTCTAATATGTCTGTGCAGGAACAATAGCTCCCAGTGAGCAAAGAGTTAACAAGTGATCTTCCTCATCCCCTTGCACAGGAGCTCAATAGAAGTGTGGCTACTTGGGAGACTGGGGAGTAAAATGTCATGAGGGTGATCAAGATCTATGCACAGGGCTCCTGGGGTAGCTTGAAACTCAGCCTGGAAGCTGTTATTTTGTAATTTAACTTATTTTTTTCTTATGAATATCTCGTGAGGTAGAGAGTTTGACTCAGTAGAACAACATGCAGTCAGTCTGCATTCTGCCAATTCATAGCAGCAGAGTAAATAGTGTGCCCTGATACTCTATTGACTCAAAAGGATGTTCCTAGGGAATCACATTGCAGTTTTGAGGATGCAAATTCTCATTCTATTTAATGGACTTCTAGCTAGAGTAGTGGGGAAGAGAATCTACAGAGAAAATATTATAAGAGTGACCATTGCTGTGTACTCTGGTTTAAGCAATAGGAATGGAGAAGAAAGGATTGGCTTTAGTGATGATACAGAAGGGAAAGTGGCAGGAGTTACCAAAAGCCTGAATGTGGAAGAAAGCTAAGAGAACTTGAAAATTATACTGACAGTAGGACCTTAGGAGATGGAGAGAAAAGGGTTCTCAATTGTAAGAGAAAAGGGCAAGGTCTGGGAGGAAAATATAAGTAGTTTGAGATATAGTAAGCAAATTAATTCCCAGTGTAATGTCATTGACTTTCCTGGATTTACACCTGGCATGAATTTGGCTCACTGAATTGACTCAACTGTGCCATCAGAGAGTGAAGCTAATATTTAAGTATTTCCAATGGTACTGTGGTAGCTAGTCATGAGATTGGCTTGTTCAATTGGTTTTAAAAAGAACTGAGTCTTAGAAAGGAAAGTGAGACTAGTGGAAAATGAGCTACAGGTAGGAATTAGTCCATCACAGCAGAAGGTCCCACACCTGGTGACTATTGGTAACTTAATTACAAATGAAGTGTTAGAATGCTCAATTTCAATTACTAGTATTAAAATCCTGGTCAAGAACACCCCTAACACACTACCACAATGGGTGGTGTAGCAAGCTCTGGCATCTTTCTTCTATTGTTTGAAGATATCTTCCTAGAATGGAATAGGGAATCCAATTTTCTAAAAAGCTCCTCTGCTAATGAAAAGGTGTCAGTGTGGTACAGTACTTGACCAAGCTGTGTATTATTCATGAAAGCTGCTGCTGCTTTAGGGACTGGAGAGGGTAGATCATGTTTTAAAATTATTTTATTAAATTATGGAAATGTTTTACACCTTTCACTTCCATATTAATATGGATGATAGTGCCACCAATTAGTTTTGAGTGATGAATTGTGACGAATACAGTCTACTCTGACCTGAAAAAGTTGAGAATGTCACCAACCAGTTTTGTAGCCATTTCTTTAAATTCAATAAACAGGCAACTTGTGCCTTGCTTTTCATATAAACTTCTTTAAAAGTCTTTCAGTAAACATCTGATGTAATTCCCAGCAGCTTTTTGGTGTTAGTGAAGAAAACAGATCTTTGCAAAGCTCTTGGGAGCAATAGCTGTTTAAAAGTGGACTTTTAGTACCTTGATGTTGATACTGCAGTCATGGATCTTTGTGTGCTAAAAAGTCCCCATGGGTTTGGTAATGAGGCAGGCAGAGAGTAGTTTGGTACTGGGTACTCCAATCACTTCTATTAGGACATGACCAGAAAGCTTGTAATGAGACACTCGGTGCTCTTTTTTTACCTTCACTAAAACTTGAACAATGATTGCCTTTTATGACTTGTACTTACTATCTAGCAGGTCAGCTTTGGTTGGAGGCAGCAAGAATGTATATGCTAGTGTCTCCTTGTTTCTGTTACTGCTTGATGGTGCTTCCAAAGAAGCTGTGTTTATGCAAGATTCTTGCATAATTACCAAGGGTTTGGCAGATTCTCCATCCCTAGCACTTTTAAAATCAAGGTTGGATTTCTTTTTTAAAAAGATCATTCATTTTGAACTAGAGCATATTTTGGGAAAGTTCTAGCACCTATGTTATATGGGATGTCAAACTAGATAATCAGAGTGGTCCCTTCTGGTCTTGCAGTCTTAAGAATCTATGCAAAGCAGAAGCTTGATGGACTGTGTTATTTGATACTAACAACAATGGTTAAAAAGTTGAGCAGGTCAGATAGAGACATATCTGTGAATAATTGAGACATTGCCCAACTTCGCAGCAAATATTATTTACTATGAATTCAAACATCAGTAGTAAAAACTTACGCAGCACGGATTCTAACTGTAAAACTTCCTATTGAATGTTGTAAGCATATACTTCACCTCTATTCCTCTCCCCCCGCAGTGGCTGCCTATCAGTGAAGCACAGCAATTAAACGATTAGTCCTTACCCAACCCAACCTTATAACCCCGACCTCTGATTCCTAAACACTGCTGTTTCACATGGAGACACCTGAGACGGAAGCTGGCTGTACTGCATTGGACAGCAGGCATTTATTTCCTTTTCCACATTGAAAATAGTTTTGGTTTTTCTAAGTGTTCAGTATAAAGAAGAGCTGTTTCTGGAAAGAGGAGCATGTTTATACAAAAAGCAGTTTTGCATTACTATTTCAGTTGTGTTTGAATAACAATTCTTCTCCCTCACCATTCAGTTTCTGCTTCCATCTGCCTTCACACCACATTTGAGATTTCAGTATGTGGCTATGGAAAGCCACATCTCATTAAGAGGCACTGGCTGAGATATTAAAGTTGATTCTTCTCTAAACGTGACCTCCTATGTAGAGCTGGGCAGAAAATGCCATCTCCATCACGACCCCGTGAAAAATTGTTTTTTTTGGTCAAAAAATTAAAAATGTCAGTTTCTGATGAAAAATCAAGATCTTCCGTATAAAACAGACATTTTCCATGGCAATTCAGTTAGTTGAAACTCCAATTTTTCATTTAAAATAATTTTTGATGAAAATTTTCAACCAGCCTTAATTCTATGGTCTCATGTTCATTGTATCTCTCTGATTGCATGTAAAATTGTCAGCCTGCAAACAAAAAGTTGTCTTTTCTAACTGCCAGCAGTGCAAACTCAGCCAGAGACTTGGGTCCTGAAACTCAGGCTGGGTTCGTTCGTTCTTGTACGTTATCACCAGAAATAAAGACACTAGAGGCCAGGGTTTAGTACCTTATTGACACCTCTGCAAATCCATCATCTTTTAGTGTGGTTGCACATGAGAAATGGAAATCAGAATATGAAGGCAATAGGATTGCATTTGTGTAATTGAGGGCAGCATTTGACTTGCAATATCTTAGTGCTGGGATGTGTGAGAAGAAGAGAGCTCAGCTTGATGCTAAGTCCAAGTTGAGTTTGCTGGGCTGTTAGTTGGAAAAATGATTGAATTTAGCAAATCTCACATGGAGTCACACACAGTGAATATTAGCCCCATTTATACCAT
The DNA here is from genome assembly GCF_016161935.1 of Mauremys reevesii. Lineage (NCBI taxonomy): Eukaryota > Metazoa > Chordata > Testudines > Geoemydidae > Mauremys > Mauremys reevesii. Next base: position 19,476,657 of record NC_052640.1, on the reverse strand, counting down.
TGATACAAAGTCACTTTTCACAGAAAAGCTACACTTCAATCCGAAAGCTGACACTTACCATGTTTACCTATTTATATTTAGATCATATTTCTTATTTCCCCATCTTGTTTTGACAAGACTGAAATAAATGTCTTACCCCTCTTCCAAAAATGTTAAAAGGATGTTCGCATGTTCTAAGAAACATTAGATGCTGTTTTTCCTGCTCAGATAACTGAAAAATGGCAAATCTAAAGTTTTAAAAAGAAACCATGGACTTACTCCTCAAAAGTGGAAAAATTTCTCTGAAAATATTGGCTTAAATCTAGCTCTGATGTACAACAGGTTCAGCTCCATGTTTGCACCCACTTACACCACAACTGATTTTGGTCTTCTTGGTTTAGAAATAATAGATGTGTTTTGAAAATATTGCTGGAAAATCACATTCAGAAAGTACATTGATACATTCAGAAAATTGCAGTGAGTATGCACTGGGAACTTCACACAATGGGCTGCATTCTAGATTTACACTGGGCTGACAGATCTGAATAATTCCTATCAAGCCAAGATGAGAATCTAGCCCATTGAAACAAATATTACATTTATTTCAATTGTCATCCTGTATACATGGAAAGATTCACATAAAGACACTGGGCCAAATCCAGAATTAGTATTAGTAGGGACAATTCTGTTGACTTAAACTGATATGCCACTGTTGATCTGAATTGCACATTGGAGTCCATTTATTTTAATTTGCAGTCAGTCCATTTTTCTTTATTTAAACACAATTTCAATGCAAAATTCCATGTCAGTGCAACATAATGGTTGAATATTTAATGCCAAAAAGTCAGGAAAGTCCATGTCAGAACTGGGACTACAATTCAGATCTCAGGACTTTATATGCAGTATGTATATTAGTTGTAGAAAAACCTACATTAAAAGGGAATTTGAACACAAAGTCAGGAAGTTGTTATGGTTTCCACATCAAGTGAATTATTCGCTTTTCTTATGAGTCATCTTAAGTGTTATACACAGGCTGTTCAGGCCTGGAATTGTTTTAGGTAGGAGAGAGAGAGTGTGTGTGTGCGTGTGCAAATGGAAGGTTCTAAATACTGTTACATTTTTTAGGAATTCAGTGAAGTAACAATAGATGTCTTAATAAAAAAAAAAACATATGGAAATACCTTAGCGTATACAACATTGTGCCTAGATTATAAATACAGTAATTGTTTGAACCTTTCTGCTTACCTGTGCCGGTTTGCCCAGTGCTTTTGGTAGTTGCTGGGTGAGCTCTTCTATCAAGCAATCTGGCACATTATCCTTGCTCACATTTGTGTTAATAATGAATTTAGGCATCTTTTGATTACAAAAGCCTTTTTCTAGCCTTTGTTAAAATCCTCACTGAAGCTACTAATCCCTATGCTGTTTCACAGTATGCCTGTTATGCTGCTCACTCTGCTATAAAAAGCCCCACAAATGCATAATAATTAATTAGGATCTCCTGATAGTCAGCAGTTTCCACCCCACCAGCAGTTCCCTCAGGCTCACCTGTTGGGGTTAGTAGAGAGGAAAGAGGCCGGCTAAACCATCTGCTGGACTTTATGTTAATGCAAGTAGGAACTGTAAATATATTACAGTGGGGAAAATGTGTATTTTTCACTCATAACAAACACAGATTTTGTTTAAAGTTTAAACAATAATTCATTTTTGGATATAGGCCAAGCATGAAAAATACTTAAAAAATGAATGTTTCAGAAAGTTACAAGTGTCTGAGAATAGGGGACTATAATGGGAACTGTTTTGCGATGTTAAGTATAACAACAAATGTAGAAACTTTCCATAACTGTGGGTTCTGGGAGCACTTTACATGAATAGAATACAAGAAAATAGCAAATGCTCCTTGTGTTATGTGGGCCTGGCCAAAGTCAATGGAAAGACTCCTATTAACATCAATGGATTTTAGATCTGGCCTTATGACTTTCTCTTTCAACAATGCAACATTTGCTAATCTTAAAGAAAAGGACTAGTCCCTGAGTTCTTGTTCTTCATGCCATATGCTACAAGTGGTCCCATGCAATCAATAGGATGAGAAATCAATGGGAATTCTCATAGTGTAAGGTACTACACAGATGAATGTGGGTGGAAAAATTGGGCCAGTGTGACTTTTGTCCCTAACGAGGATTGCTGTCCACCCGAATGTTCCTCAATAAGGTTATTTAGGGGACTGATGGGGAGGGGGAGAGGGTGTGTGGGTGGGAGGGCATTTGAGGTGAAGTGTGTGTGTGTGGGGGGGGGGTTTAGGATAGAAGGCAGGTTTTGGGGGCCCAGTAGGAGAAAAATGGAATGAATTCTTCCCTGAGGAGAAATAATAAGAGTAATGGTGGATCTAGGCCCCTGTAGCCCCTCTGGGCACAAAGGGCCCCCCATTGCCTTCAATCAGGGAGTAAGGCTTAGGGCCTGGAAATGCCAGCCCCCCCTGCATGTGTGTGGGGGGAGGACATACACTGTAGTTCCTCCTCATCCCATAGTTTTCTGACTGCTGGCACCCAAAAGGTTCCTCCTACTAGAGCAGTGGTGCTTGGTGCCTACTGGGAATCTTTGTGTTGGAGATCAGTAAATTGGCATGGTCTGAAGAAAGCCGGGAGGAGACTATCTGAAAGTGAATGGTATTAGTGCTGCTGTTCTTGGAGCTCCCGTGGGTTCTGCACTAGCTTGTTGATTCAGCAGCCCTCAATGTTGCTCATAACAAAAGACCACAGGCAAAGGTTCAGCCAGATTTATTTTTGACAAGGCACGGTCCTAGTGACCAGCTCAATGGTTACAGGGTATTAACACATGTATGCCTGCAACAAGGTATTAGCTCGATCAACATGATGTCGTCCCCTAGGCCAATACAAAGATGCCCCTCCTTCCAATCTCCTTTCATACACTGATACAAACAAGTTATGTATTCCATTCCATATGTTAGCTACCCTCCTTGTACCTGCTAGTTCAATCCTCATCTATTATCCTCTCATTCCTTTATTATTTTACAAGGGGTCTGTGTGTTCCTGGACTACTCTCTAGGAATTTGTTGATGTAGTTACTTGAGAGTTCAGGGTGCTGTGTATCATCCTCTCAGGTCAGGAATGTGCTTACATGGGTAGCTGATACCTAGTGTGTTAGTATTCTGCCAAGGCCTACTTTGGTTCATACCTTTATTTATCCCTATGGCTGCAGCAAGGCCTACATTGGGGACCCTAGGCTGAGGCAAGGGAAAGAGGAGTGGGATGGGGAGGGGATGGAATGCAGCACTGGTGAATGGTCAAGCTGCCTCCTGAGGGGAGGCAATTAGTGATCTCCTTCCTGGACTGAGGCTCCACTTTGAGAGGAATAACCTGCACCATGGTCTACCTGGTGAGAGAGTGACTCTCCTGCTGGGCCATTTGGAACTGAGCCAGAGAGAGACATCTCTCCAGGCCACCTGGCCTGTGGCAAAGGAAAAGGTGGGGTTAAGGAAGCACCAGCGAAATGTCAAACTGCCTCCTGAGGGGTGGTCATTAATTCCCCCTCCCCCTCCTGGGATGAAGGACCTGCCTGAGGAAAGAGAACCTGCCCTCCTCCTCCCACCATGGGCTGTCTAGAACTGAGCTAGACAACTGCCCCTCCCTTCCCCCCCGCACCTCCAGGCTGCTGGGACTGAAGGGAGGGAAATGGTGGGGGGAAAGGGCAGCATGAGGCAAATCAATGACTTTCCACCTCATCGGGAGCAGCTAGTGACCTCTCCCAGAGCAGAGAAGTGCTCCCTCACCATGAGCTGCCTGCAGCTGGGAGAGGGTATCCTCCTAGTCACCACTGGGGAGCACGGCCCCCACATCTCACTATCCCCTCAGACTCTTCTCTGCTATTAATTGTGAGAAGATCCCTTACCTAATCGCACCTGAGGAGTTGGGGCCTAGTTGGGTGGCTGAGGGGACAGTGAGAGGATCACCCTCTCCTGTCCTCCCTGAGGAGCCTGGTCCCCTGAGAGCAAGCATCACAGGGCCCAGTCCTGAGCAGACTGCCTTGTCCTCAAGATTGCTGCAAGATGCCATGAGGCTGGATCAGATCGCTGGAGAGACTGTCACAATTGGGTTACATTTCAGGAGAATATCCTGCTTGGTGGGGGGTGGGACTGTGCCCCAGGTGGCAGTGGATTGTCAGAAGTATTCCAGGAGCCATTCCATATCAGGGTAGTCAGTCCCATGAATTATGGGGCATTCCTGGTCTTAAGGATCATAGAAATTTCAATTTCAATTACCCCAGCAGTTTTAGTTGGATATGTTATTCCTCACTTCTCCTCCTTTGTGTTCTCAGTCTAAGAAGAAAAAAATGTTGGAGGGACTTCTTCAAAGACCGCCTTTATCACAAATGTTGTTGTCTGACAAGAGAATACAGTTCTTATATTGTTTGTATAGCCATACATAATTACCTGCATCCATTCATCCTGAAGTGTAATAGATGATGCATGTGACAGGTTGGACCACAGAAACTCCTTTGGGACTGCCATCTGCTGTGCCTAGACTGCCTTTGAGCCTGTTTTCCCTGCCAGCTTGGGACTCCAGTGCCTTGCAGGGCTGATCCCAAAGATATATTTACTAGTGTACAGTGAAGCAATGAGGTTTCCATTACTTTCCTGAAAAGACTATTCCACAGTCCAATTGATTTAACTGTCAAGAAACTTTTCCTAATTTTCAGCCAGAATTTTTTTAATTTCATCCATAACTCTCATTTATACTTTCTTGTGTCTTCCTAAATAATTTCTTGTGATCTTTGTTGTTTTATAGCCTGTTATTCAAATACTTGTAAATTCTCTGTTGTGGTCATTTTAGCCAAGCTATATTGTATAGCTTATACATATTTAGTCTTTTAACATTTTTCCTCATGAGTCAATCCATTTAGCCCCTTAAGGGCTTTTTGTTTCTCTTTGCTGAAGTCCTATAATTTGCCAGTGTTTTGATACTGAGATGCTTAGAACTGAACAAAGTACTCCAGGTGTTGCATTAACCCAATCCAAAGAGGGAAAATGGTTTCCTTGCTGAGCAATATGATGCTTTGGTATGTAGCCATATATCTTAGTGCAAATTTATGCTTAATAACTTAATGATGCCTGGTATCCTTAGGTTTCTTTTATCCTTACTGCTCCCACTGATTTGTGTTTCACATTATTTTTCTGGACTGAGTGCCATTTTGTTTCCTTCACAAATTTCTAACCTTCCTACGTGAAGAGCTGAAGAACTGAGTTCTTAACTACACTCAATGGACAATCACTTGTAGATTTAGTACATATACAGTCTACTGCCTTTTGAAGATGTTAAATAACTTGGAAGCCGCTATCTATCCCTATGGTAATTCATTAGACATTTCACTTCAGTTGGGTATGCTGCCATTTATATTTACTCTTTTTAAGTTCAATAAATTCAGTTCATATGACAATATTCTAATCCAAGCCAATGTGAAGTAAGACTAAGATTTCATTAGAAGCTAAATCAAATACTTTACTAAAATACAAATACAACATTTAGTGTATTCACTTCATCCACTACCTTTATAATTCTATTGGAAAAGCAATTGTTTTTGATGAAATGTTGTTTTTCATTATTTCATTATCCTATAGATGTTTAAATGACTTTTTCCTTTTAATATTCCACTTATTTTTACTAGAGATAGAGGGAACCCTGCAAATCCGTGGATATCTGCTTTATATCCACAGATATCTGCATCTGCAGACCATTTTTGCACATGGCTGCGGATCCAAATTTTGTATCTGAGCAGGGCTCTAGAGACAGAAGTTAGACTTACTAGATAGTAATTGTCACGCCTCTTTTCTGGTTTGATGTCGGTACAACATTTGCTTTTTTCTGTCGTCTGTAAATTTATCCAATTTTTCCAGGACTTTCTATGATAATTTCACTTGTTTGGTAAACACACTAAATTAATTCCCTTGATGTGGGTCATCCAGTCTGGCTGAACTGTTTACAATGATGCTTTTTTAGCAAGCTTTTACCTCCTCTTTATCAATAGCTATTTTACAAGGTCTCCATTGCTTCCTAAACATCCAGTCTTGTTTTCTTTCTCAAGAAAAGAGACATGGATTCTCTGATCCCATTGACTTCAATGGGCTTTGAATCAGGGCCATAATCAACCTGAAATTTAGTCAACCAAAATAAATACATAAAAGTAATTTCAGGGACTTTATCCTCTTGAGTGCCCCACTCCCCCACTTATGGTTTTTATTTTTACAGTTCCATTTTTCTGTTTCTTGTAAAATCTTTCCTTTTGTTGCAATATGAAAGACCCACAGGAATAGGGGAAACTGATTAAGTATAGTCTTTGTGCTAGTGAATCCTGGTGCAGGATTGACTGGAGTTCAAATTGAGTGACCTAAGTAACCTTGAAAATGTTTGACTATCTGGGGGAAAATAAGACTTAAGCATGAGGAATTTCATGTCTGTATAATTTTATGAAAATAAGAATAAGACAGTAAAGTGAACAGTCCATTTTAGGATTATATTTCAGTCTGATTGCAATAGTGGTTCTCGTCCTTCTAATACATAACATTTCCCATCTGAGCAGTCAGAGTTTGGTGCAGAAGGTGTGTTCCTTAGATAAATTATTTTCTGTGTTCACAGCTTGTTTCTTTCCAAAATTTAACTTATTAAATTCTCCTTTAATTTCCATGATTGACTTCCCCTTTGTCTCAGGGAGGAACAGGTAGGTAAAGATTGTTGAGAACACAAGGCTCCCCAAAAATATAAGGAAGCAGAAAGGTCCGAGGCTTTCCTAAAAACAGAAATAAGAGAAGTTGGTAAGAAAAATACCTTCTGACTCTTATTCCCTTACCTCTTCAGCATAGGTTTATATTTTAGGAATGAGGAAAATTCTTAATTCTAAAATAAAATAGAGTCCCAAATCATTAAGGAAGGTGGATTTTGTTATGCATTTCTATTGGGATTTGTTAATAATCTTTTGCTAGGTATAGAATTCTTAAATATTTTGCCTTGCCTAGAGCATCTAACGTTCATCAATTCTGGGCATAGGATATGCATCAGGAACTGTGATGGTGTTAAGCCTTCTGTAATCAACACAAAAACTTATGGTCACATCCTTTTTGGGAATCATAACAACTGGAGAAGTCCAGAGACTGTTTGACCCTTTAATTATCCCCATGTTCAGCATGCTTTTTATCTCCTTATGAATTCTCTCCTGCATTTTTCTAGTGATCTGATATGCCCTGCTGGGGGCAGGCTGTGGCTTCACAGTGGTTGTCTTATGGAGCACTTTGAGTCAGACCTGGCCCACTGGAAAATACCTGCTAGTGACTCTGGGACATACTCATAACGTTTTCCCTTTCAGCTAGGGTTCTCTTCACACACCTCAATGCTCCCTACTGAGATGTTACTATGGCACTCAGCCATCAAGTCAATGAGAGGGTCAATCTGAGAATCCTCCTCTGAACAGCATGGCATGTTTACAATGGCTTCTCAGTTGTTACACTTTGAACTGTGCAGCAGCCTTGCTGTGGGGCCCAAGTATATTGTTGGTAACACCATTAACCCTTTCCAGCACCCCCAAAGGCCCCTTCTGCATGTTCTGCATTTGTAACTTTTCACAGGGAGTAATACCAGCACCAAGTCCCCCACAACAAATGACTGCTTACTACATTTTCTGAGCAGCTTGGCTTTTTGTGAAGTTTTGTTGAACCATTCCTATCATTGTCTTTAAATCGTCCCTAAACTTTTGCGCATATTCAGCCTCTGCCTCAGAGCCACCCTTCAGGATCTCCTGGCCAGCACCCTGTTTCACTTACCCCTGGAATTTTCCCCAGCATTTTCAATCAGTTTGGCTGGGATCACATCTCATAAGATCAAACCCACTAGCAGTTTCTCCTTAGAGATTGCAGGAATGAAGGTGTACCTCCTTGCCTATACCCCCAAAAGTTCACTGTCCTTACTTCTGAAGGTCTCTCCCCTGCTGGTTCATTTCTTCCTGTAAATCTCCTCCTTGTGGATTTGACAATCCTTCTTAGTATTTGGCTCAGACTGTAAATGAATGTGAACCTCTGTGAACCACAGAGTACCTAATTTACATGTAAACCAACAGATAGATAAACCTTTCTTGACTAAAAGAAAACCTGGATTTCACCTTTCTAGTCACCAGTCCCTAGTCACAGATCTTAAGAACATAATTTTCAGTATATATACATAGAACTCCTTATACAGATGTTGTATATACATTTTGCCATGATTATGATGACCAGTGTGCCACCGGCTTTAATTAGAGTCCTTACATTGCATTCATTTGTACTATACCTATGTACTCCTGTGCCCTCGGCCAGATGGCATCCTGAAGAGGTTGGGTCACAGAATCACTTACCACGATGTAGGGGAAAATCATTCCAAGGACAAAGAGCCACGTCCAGCTGATACATCCATTAATCAGAAAGGCTGATGGTCTGAATGACTGGCTGAAGATTTCAGTCATTATGGATGCGGTGGCTCCAGCTGGAGAAGAGATGTTTCTTTAGTAATTAATTCACTTGCCTCTGCAAAGAACCTCACACTGACAATGCCTAGTAGAAAGTAATAGTAAGTCTGTCCTAGCGATCTATGTGGTTAGTGTCCTCTACTACAACAAAAGAACTTGATTCCCAGTCACAGAACCTTGGCAGTGGCACTGCTGCAGACAGTGTGCAAAACCTCAGGGAAGGGTTGTGTTGCCTTGTAGGGAGGTGTGGGCTAGGGACTCACGGTATGTGTACTCTGCAATCAGGAGTGACTGCAGCATGAGTGGACGTACCCGAGCTAGCTTTCATCTAGCTAGCTTGAATGACAATAGCAGTGTTGCTGTGGCAGCACAGGTGGTAGCATGAGCTACACTCAAGTACATACCCAGGATCCCAGGCAGACTGTACAGTCCATGCTGCTGCCATGGCTTCACAGCACTCTCCCCCACCCCCCAAGGAGATCAAAGCTAGCTTGGGTATATCTACACATGCTTCAGTCATACCTTTGGACTGCAGTGCAGACATACTCTCTGCCACTGACTTGCTGGGTGAACTCAAAAAGTCAGTTTGCTTCCCTGTGCCTCCATTTTTTTATCTGTAAAATGGGGATAAATTATATTCACCTCCTTTGTATAGTGCTTTGAGATTTATGGATGACAAGTACTATATAACAGATATGTATTTATTATTCTATTTTGCTGTCCTGAATTTTGAAACTGTACTGATGGACTCTGACAAGGTCCCTGTCTTAACTCAGCTAAATAGATGGAAATTGTGATGTAAAGTCTTGATCTTGTTAATTTTAAATTGAAATGAATAATGAGATATTTAATCTGTGAGATGCAGATAGCATCCCTTTCTGCAATGAGGAATGAGGGAGAAAAAAAACAGATTTTCAAACTTTGTATACATTAGCCTCTTAATCTGCTAGATTGTAGTGCACAGTTTGGCGTATTTTCGCTGATTTTTATGTGATCTATGTGGTTTTATATTTTATTGGTATACATCATCAGTGCAATAAATTGTTAATCCACATCTCTTTTGTGGCCTCTTCCATCCATGCTCCTTCATGGGCAGAAAGTGCATCAGTTCAATATTTTAACAAAGGAGGTGATTGCTAAAAATGTACTTATCAATGTTCTGTTGGGGGAATTGTGTTAGTAGCAGAGTACTTTGGGATTCTTCCTCTGGGATTTAAGTCTCAAATTTTCTGGGGGAGGAGGATACTACATTCTGAGTTAAAAGCCAGGAAAACATCAGCAGTAAAACTTGAGGTGGTCATGTGCTCTTTCCACTTTTCCCATTTATGTACACATTGTCTCCTTATGTTAATGTATTCAGATAGCTAAACCCCCTTCCCTTGCTGCTCTCTAGAGATGTTACAGTGGTGTTCCATTCTTTACCCACCAGTTCTGATGCACTCGAGTGGTATGGTGTAAAGCAGTGGTACCCAACCTTTTCGTCTGGTGGGCGCCAGACGAAGGATCGTGGTGGCAGTGGAGCATCCGCCGAAATGCCGCCGAATTTCTGCGGCGTTTCGGCGGCGACACCTCTCGATGACATCGCTTGTTGGTGGCAAGCGGCGTCATCGAGAGGTGTCGCCGCCGAATTTCTGCAGTGTTTTGGCGGATGCTCCACCACCGGCCAGTACACGGGCGCATTTAGATGCCCCGCCCACAGGCACTGCGTTGGGAACCCCTGGTGTAAAGTTTCCCCCTCACCATCATCTAAAGTGGATGTACTCACATGGTCCAATTCCATAGCAGATAACGAACAAGAAGATCAGAGCGACGCTGAAGTAATGCATCCAAAAGAATTGATGCTAGAGTGAGAAAGCAAAGTGACAGCAGACTCTTTAATAATATGGTAGAATAGAATGCTCCCTGCCATGGCCAGATTTACACCTTACACACCCCTAGGCACAGCATCTTCAGCACTCCCATCTCCGCCACGCACAGCACTCGCAGACCGAGCCAGGGCGCAGCCCACTCGCTCAAGGCGAGGCGCAAGTGGGGGACTGTACCTCTCCCCATGGCGAGCAGTCCCTAGGTGTCGTCGGTCTCTCCCGCAATGCAGTGTGGTAGCCGTGCTCCAGCTGTGCCTGTGCAAGTGAATGGGGAACCAGCCACGCCCTCCCTTTCCTTCCCCAGCACGGGGAGGAGGCAGTGGGGGTGGCTGAGTTTGGAAAGGGGCTGGGAAGCTCCCAGCACCTTCAGCAGCCACCCCACCCGGTCGTGGCTCACAGTGCCCCACTTTTAATGTTTTTACGTGCCCACTATGCCTAATTGGAAATCTGGCCCTGCTTCCTGCTTTCCACCATGGTGAATGAAATTCACCTTGGTGGTTATTCTGTTGCAAAAAATCTTGCCTAAGAGGAAAGATCAGAAATGGGGGTTGATGCTGGAAAAGTACCAATTAGGAAATCTCCTTACCTGCAGAGAGAGAGTCATCGTGAGGAGTGCTAACACGAAAATCATTAGTACATATCCTCCGCACAACAGCATCCTCCTGCCAAATCGCTCAATAAGGGAACTCTGGAATACACAACATCACAAATATGGTTAATTCCAACTCCGAATGAACTGATTATTTCTCATGCTCCTAACATTCTTCTCAGAAGTCTTACTCAGTTAATACAAACAGATGAGACTCTCTAAACATCAGATTAATTTTATTGACATTTCAGTTTATCACTTGTACTGGGAACTGTACCTTTAGACCAGAAAGATTTAATTTATACAGTATAGTTGCACTGATTCTGCTTTACTTCAGCATCTCCTGTTGAGATATTTTTCTACTTGAATATCTCTTCCTTAAAACCATGGGGAAGAGGTATATTTTACTTTAATCGCTGTACATCAGTCTTGATCCCTGGATATCTAGAGATAATCCATTTTTAGGCAAGAATGCAGTGTGTGCAGACATGAGCTATATATATCTGCCCTATTTACAGGAATAATTATAGTATTATCTTGTGTCATGAGAAAAGGTCATAAGTCAACACATAGGTAGTTCAATCCTGAGGCTTACCCCAGAAATTAAGGCAGAAAGTAGGTGTTCTTGAAGGGCTTCTACGTCCCAGAGCCTCCACTGCAATTCCTTAAAAATTGAGGGGATAAAATAGTTCATGGACTTTAGTCTCCTTCATTGTGGGAGCTGGTAACTTTTTCTGCCTCTGAATAGGGAAAGTGTACAGCCAATTGACAACCATTCCCTGCAGGTGATAACATCTTTTTACCCAGAACGACAGTGATCGGATATGCACCAGCTTCTTGGCAAATGACATAAATTTCTTTGTTACGTGCAGATCTGTGTCAAACTGCACAATTTTGTATCAATCCAAAATTTCACACGGCTCCACTATTTTGCCCTTTAGAGGCCATTGGACCTGTGCCCCTTTCTCTTCCTATCTATTCACAAAGCAGTTATCTGCACAAAATCACGATTGGTTAAAGCATGATGTGAAACGTATTTCACAGAGAAAAAATGAGGACAAAGACATTCAGCAATACAAAGTTAACTGTGGAGAAGGGCTGCCTTTCGCAGCTTCATGTGGCTTAGAAGTAGGAGGAAATTTCTTGGTTCGTTTACACAAAGGAGTGATTCTCTCCCCTAGCTTCCCTCTGCCAAAGCCACACATTTAAAAAAAATGTCTCTCTCTAAACACATTCCTTTCTTCCTACAAACTCTGGTTTGGTGAGACTTACACACACTATAGATGATAGGCATTCACACATCCCAATTCCTAGTGATACGTAGGGGATGAGATCTTCTTCAAACCTGGCTGTACGGAACACTTCAAAAGAGTAGAAATAGATCTGAAAAAGGCAGAGAGAAAATAGTGTGAACAGTCATCTTGGAGGCGTGCTGTGAAACTCCTCAGATGTGAGGCAGAAATCAGACAAAAATTATTCTAATATGAAGCAAATTTACTGATGGGTAGGCTGTCTGCATCCACAGAGGCAGTTCACTGATAAAGCATTTTGGTGCCATGTAGTTCTCACTGTACATGTGATAGCATGTCATAAGCTCCTTGTACAAGTGAAGTTCTGTCTCCTCTATCCATTCCTGTCTCTACAACCAGAGCTTTCTAGCTTCGCACAGTGATAATTCAAAATTATGCACATGTCCCTCTTGCTGCTTTTGGAGGATTACATATTCTTAGATCTTCATGTACCTGCATGAAAAGCTTCATCCTTGTCTCTGTTTTCAGATTCTAGCCTTCAGCACCTCTGACCTCCCCAGCAGACTCCAACCTATGGGATGGGTCAGCAATGTTTTGACATAGAATGAGGTGCAACAATGGTGTGTCTTTGTCCATCTCCTTTATTGGTGGAGAGTGACCCTAGAATTGGGCCTTGGATACCTGCTTCCAATACTGCTGCTTGTTAGCAATTCTGGGGAGGATCCCTCATGTCTGAGCGAGTGGCCTATGCCGGCTCTTTGCATTAGCAAGTTTGCCAGCTCCACCATTCAGGATTCCATACTAGAAAAGTCAGAGCAGAATTGTAATGGCAACAACCAGGGACCCATTGATCAGGAAGAAGAGGACCAAGATTCTCAGATTTTAAGGCCAGAAGGGACTATTACGATCATCTACTCTGACTTCCTGCATAACATATGTCATAGAATATAATAGTGTAACAAATAACTAGGCTTTTTTTAATGCTACCTAACAATGACTCTGAGTTTTTACACAGGGCAAACACTCAACTGCATTGACGCCACTAAGCTGCAAGGTGGTCATGACAGTGACCAAAATGTACAATTGCCAGCGCAAGGATCGTTCTTTAAATAGTTCCAGGACGCGCAAGTTTTTGGTGCTTTTCATTGCAGCCTTTTCCTTCAATATGTCATCAATCTCTGCTTGATGATCTCCTTCACCCCAGAGCTGCTTAATGGCTGTGCAGGAGAAAAAACGAAATAGTTTAATCTATCAGCTCATCTCCATCACTGTGTATTAACAAATCCTTTTATCCTGTCTGAATCACAGAGATTTAATTAGTCTCCTGTCCTTAGTTGATTTCACCACATCATGATTTGGTGTACGCTGTTGGGGCAATGTGTGGAAGTCTACTCTTGTGCTTGTTCTGTAGCTAGCTAGAAGAGTTTTGTCTTCGGGGCTGTCAGTATGTCATCTCACACTAATATTGAATTGGCTTAAATGTAACAATTTAAAAAAATTATTTAATAAAAATGAACATTAAGAGCACAGTTTTATTCAGATAGTGGGAGACTTGGGCTCTACTCTCCAAGTTACAATGGCTAACACTCCAACAAATTAGATGATTTACTGAAATGAGCGGAGTAAGTATTTTACCTTTCATGAAGGCATCCTCATTACCCTTCTGTATCAGAAGGTAGGATGGGGAATCAGGGAAGAATGGGAGCATAATCAATTGAATCAGTGCTGTGAGTCCAGTAGAAGCCAACAACAATGGCCACAATGATTCATTTCCTAAGAGCTCTCTGGAGAGTACATATAAAAGTGCAGTCATGATCAAACCATTGCATTAACATTCAATAACTTTTTCTGAATGATAAGTAGAGAGATAGCAAATGGGCCAAATTCCAGTGGTGAGTGCATTGCAGCAGGGTAACTGAGTCAACAATCTGGAAAACTTTGTGAAACTCAGCAGCACTTTGGAAAACTTTCTAATGATAATCATTAGGTCCCACAATGAACTTTAGGAAGTTTTTATGAGATTGTTATGCTAATTTTGCACTGAATAACTTTCTAATATGCTGCGCATCTCAAATGTGATCCCATGTGCTAGATCTCAAGATATTTCAAATAAACCTCAGGAAGTTTTAAGGTAAGTCAATTGGTAACAAGGCTATAGAGGAAAAAAAAGTCAGATTATGGTTAATTACTTGTATTTTTCTGTGTCCAATGTCTTAAACATGGAAATCTCAGATTTGGTCAAATACTGTCTACTGGCTTAAGATAAAACATTTAATTGTGAAGATGAGAGGACTTATTGAGGATTTTAGAGGGTGGCTTTTTTAAAAAAAAAGACTTAAGACCAGCTTCTGATGTTGCATAGAAAGGTGGTAGATGATTTTGTTTTACCTTAGTCCAAAAATCTGCCCTGAGACTTTTCCTAGTGTAAGAAATACAGAGAGAGTGGCGTTTGAAAATCCACGCAGCTTCTTGGGTGAAATCTCTCCTACATACTGAGGATGTATAGTGAGAGAGAAACCTTGGACAGGAAAGAAGAGAGATGGCCATTAAATTGAGGAAAATATTAACTGTCTCATCCCATGCTCTTCCCACTATTCATTTCCACTCCCTGCACCTTTGATCAGCTATTATGTTTCAGTGTCTTCTGTGACATGCCAAGTATACTTGGTGGGTAATATAAAATAATTCTAAAAGAATAATAATAATAATAATGAAAGGAGACTGTACTGGGACAGCAAGGAGACTCCCTTTTGATGTATCCAGAGATCATACCTGCACCAATGCCATAGAGGAAGCGCCCAATCAGAATCATCTCAAAGGACTTGGCCATCTTACAGAAGGCCATGAAAAGTGCAGCTACTAGCATGATCAGGTTAGTGACAATCTGACACTTCTTTCTGTAAAAACATAGAGAGAATGGTATGAAGTAAGTATCTCCTGTACTGTTTTTGATTAATGTATTTGCTATTACTTATCCAACACACAAGCACATAACAACTTCTTAAATATGTTAACTGTAGGTATGGTACAGCAATTACTGTTCTTTTGTGGCATGGTTTAAATCAGTGATTCCCAAACTTTTGTACTGGTGACCCCTTTCACATAGCCAGCCTTCAAGTGTGACTCCCCCTTATAAATTAAAAACACTTTTTTATATATTTAACACCATTCTAAATGCTGGAGGCAAACCGGGGTTTAGGGTGGAGGCTGACAGCTCGTGACCCCCCCATAATAACCTCATAAGCCCCTGAGGGGTCCCAACCCCCAGTTTGAGAACCTCTGATTTAAATGGATACCAAAACTGGATATTTCCAGGAGAAATTAAATGATTCTTCGCTTTCAGAATTCAAGAACTTTTATTTTATGAATGTACTTTGGCAGCATGTGCATTTAGTAATACTTAGCATATGTCAGGTTTTCTGTAGGATGGGAGTTCATGTGTAATCGTACTCGAACAGGCTGATCAAGGACAATATGTTGAGGGGTACAAGCATTGGGGTTGCCATTTTGGGGTATTGAAGTCACTAGAATTCATGGTGCAATATCCAAAGTGCCAGCTTGTTATACAGAAACAATTTGACTCTATGGGAGCCAACTGTAGACATGACTTATGATGAGGCATTCTTGCCAGAGTAGAGGATCCAAGGCACTTGTGGATCTGGCAGAAAGGATATACCAAAGCGAGGGTTCAGTAAAGACTATGTTGTAAATTTTAGGCCTGATGGCTGCAGTAGTAAGTGGTGACCATGGCATGTCACCTCAGTGCATCCTGATGTCTCAGACTTGAACCATGTAGACTTTTGCATCTGGGTAACTAGTGGTTTCTGAAACACACTGGCTAGATTACTGTCCAGAGACATTCAGCATTCTTGGAAAGATCTTGCAGATTCATCTGATTCAGATTATAACTCTGGATGCGCTTGTGAAAAGGAGCCCGTGTGGAGTCGCTTTTCACTCACAGTTGTTGGTATCTCCAAGGCCAGTTGCTACACATAACTGCTCTCAAGATGAATGTGATCTTGTATGCATTAGGAGCGTACAGAGACCTTATACCTAAAAGGTGGTTCTGATTCAGGCAGCTAGGCTACCAAGGTTTACATAAACAAGTGGAGAGGAGCAGGATCTTGCTTCTAGTGTCAGGAGGCCTTCAAGTGTGGGATTAGGCAGTGTCCCACAAGAAACTTCTTGGTGGCACTTATCTGGCAGGAAAGAACAACTGCAGTCAGGCTAAGATGGTTGAGACCCATATGAGGGGCCTCTGGGTCAGAGGGTGGCGGAGCAGATCTTTAAGTGGAACACACCAGTAGATCTGTTTGCCAATTTCTCTGCAAATGAAATTATTGGTGTTACACAAAAGATACTGAGAACACGCCAGATGCATGAGGAATCCTTTCTGAATCTATGGTGGAGTTACTTTGGGACAGACTTTTAATAGAGGACCTTACTAACAATGGAGCAGTCTCTTATACAGAACTATAGGTAAAGTTAACTTTCTTTTCAGTTTCAGGTTTTCATTAGAATAGGTACTAATAATTCTTTAATACAACATTCACTCCAGAATGAATACACTTTGGGAATCTGACTTATTTTAAGCAAGCACTTTAATGTTTCAGGTTTACACTTGAGTGTTTAAGCAATATCTCTCAAAAGTTGAATTCAGGCTGGTCCAAGTGTGGAAATTGATTGTAACAGTTCCCGGAAAACCTGTGTTTGAATGAATATGCATGGCTTCTGTTTCTGGGTTTGTGGATCTTGGAAATTCTGTACTGGAGACATATGTGATCTTGATGTGAGGAAATTGTGCCACATGTTACTTCCGCACAAGGCACTAGTCAATGGAGTGCTGGTAAGTGCATCTTCTGAAGGGACCACACTTCACTATCAGCATACTATTTAAATGCATTGAATGACAGCCTGGTTACCACTTACACTGGGTGGCTATGAAAGCAAATTAAAGCAATTTAATACAAGTATATATGGTCAGACTATGGAACAAGAATAGTTGACTGTATGTGCTTTGCTAGTACATTTTTCCCCACATGCCTTGATTATCAAGATATTAAAAGAAATACTTACTTTCTATATCTTGTACTAAGAAAGCCACAGGATAGGCTCCCTAGCACTCCTCCTATACCATAAACAGACACAATGAAGGACCACAACAACTTGATGGTCTCGTGATGGAGGGGATAGCCATATCGCTCTATCCAGGTTTCATTGATAAACGTCCTAATGTGCTGAGAGAGAAAATTAGATTTTTAATTAATAGTAAATATGGACTTTCCTCATACTATTGTTACTGTGCTTCAACTTTGATCCATTGTTGTAGTCTTGGACATCTTTTAAAAAGTAACCTTCACTGTCAAAACAAATTAGCTAGAGTTATTTGTGTACTTTGACAAATTTTCAACTAAACTTTTTGTAAGTTTAGATGTTCAAGACACTTTCAAAGTTAGAAAATGCACCCTGAGTTTATTTTCTTTATAATCCTGTCAAGGCTTTTTATGAAGCCATCTCTGAAAGGTAGAAATTTCAGGAAGCCTTGGGAAACTCTAATGTAATAGACTGGCTTAGTGTGGTTTATCATAGTTCCTCCTAATTGGCTAGATCCAGCAACCAGAACAGTCTATTACAACAGAAGGACCTTTCCTTTAGTTCAAGCATCAGAGCTATGTGCTTTTAGTAATGAAGGTCCAGGGTTTAGTCTTTGGTTTCTTTATATATTTGGCCATTGTTTGTTGCTGAATGGGACTTGAACTGTTGTAGACCTTGCGCTCAGGATGAGTTAGCTGTATTGCCAATCCCAACTATTGAAAAATCATGAGTCAGCTCCCCCCAAATCATAAGATTGGTTTAAAAACCATGAGATTTGGAATATAATTTGGGATTCTTTTTATTTTTTTTCTGGTTTTTGAGCCTTTAGGGCAGGAGGGCTAAACACTTATTTTTAAATGGAAGCTGAAATTTTAATGTAATCACGTGATTTCTGGAGGTATGGTTTTAAGATCAAATCTCATGAGCCTTGTGATAAAATCATGAGATATGGCAACACTGATAGCATGACGGATGGTTTAATAGCAGGGAGCCAGGAGCCAAGCTGGGGTTAGAGCTGGAATTGGGAGCCAGGAGGAGGGCAGAGACAGGACTGGGAGGGAGCAAAGCAGATAGAAGAGAGATTGCAGCTGTGGGGAAGTGGATAGAGCAGCTGCCACAGCCCAGTGCTACGGCTGGGTTGAAGAGCTGTCCTGGCCTCAGCACTCAGCCAATCAGGCTGATCTGGCCAGTTAGGGGATTTAGCTGAGGTTAGCTAGCTGATCCCAGGCCCACCTGGAGGCCATCATTCCTGACACTGAGCTAGTGTAGTGCATGAAACATACTGCTGTAGGCATGTGATCATATTTCATGCTACAAGCTGGCCCCAGGGACTGTAACTGCTTACTTGTGTGTGCAGTGGAGTTGTACTGTCTCAAAGCTTTAGTTGAAGTGGGGTTCATTCCCCACTGATGACTGCAGTGTCTGTACACAGCCATGGTTGGTTAAACTCACAGATGAAGGATGGAATGCCAATAGATATTTTTCACCAGCAGAAACTCTTTTGCGGGAGATTACTTTAGTTTTCTGACATTTCTGGGATACTAGCCTCATTTACGGCAGATTTTTTCTCTCCTTCATACAGCTCACTCAAGTGCAATTAACAGAGCAGAAAAATTGATACTCTTAAAAATCTTTTTTCACTTTTTAAAAAAGATGTAATTTTGTTTTGAAAAAGCAGTTACATATTCGAAAGTTTAGTCTCCTCACCCTGTAGTGCAAATTTCGGTGAGTGAATGAAAACTATACAGCGTGCCCAACTTGCTGTTCAGTTGGAAGACATGCTAGTTAAAATGTTACTTCTAGTGACAGAGTAGAAATCCGATCTGTAAAAACAGCTAACTTTTCTCTACACAAGAAGCTAGCACCACTGGTTTCTATCAGGAATCCTTCTCACATTACTCTGGAATCAGTAATGAGCCTGTTGCCGCACCTTTTTAGTTGTGAAATGTTAAGAGGGGGTTTCTGTTAGCACAGTAGGAAAAAGTCCCCTCAGCAGGCTCAAGGGAAGGCTTTTACTCTAGACACTTCATAATTCTAAGGGAAAAGTCTTTATCCTCTGAGACTTGATGAAGCTGACCACATTAGCTCTTTGTAAATTCACCACACAGATGTAGGTTTGTGGACTTGAGCTATGAGGAAGTGCACGTTTTTCAGAGCTACACCAAAGAAACACCTTTCATTTTAGTGATAATTGGGCCGCCTGCTGGTCTCCTGATGACCTCCTAAATGAATATGGTTTCTGAGTTTTGTTTCCAAAACAATTTTTTAAACCCTCTTTAAAAGAGGGTTTAAGTTTTTTACCTTTAAGCAGAGACTGCAAAATTGTGCTTTGGTGTAGTGGCTTTACAAGCTCATTTGATTTCACTTGTTTCATAAGGGAGAACTTAAACCCAAGTCTTTAGAGATGAAAGGCTTGCACACAAATTGATTGTACCAGGTAGTCCCCTGAAGCTTAGCCTATAATCACATAAATACCTCCCAACATTTTGGCAAATCAGTTCTGAAATGTAGGAAAGTCATTTTGGGTGTCGTTCATTTTAGATTGCAAGAAAGAATATTCCTTATGCTATTGGGCTAACAGTCTTTTTTTTTTCTCAAAGTACTGTCCTGTTGGGTTTAAGGTGCTCTACCCACATGATATTTACTTTTCATTATGGATCAAAATGGATATTTGAAGAAACGGCAATGGAGTTTGTTGAAATGCTCAGCAAGTTTTGAGAGTATCATTAGCCCAGACCCCTCCACCATGTGAACTCTCCCTCTGGGGAGTCTCTGCTTACCCGGGAAGGGTAGTTGATCACAGAAATATGGAACCCAAATGGGAAACTTCCGCCAATTCCCAGCACTAAGATCATTTGAAACAATCCCCGATACTGAATCTGAAAAGAAAAGGCAATGCTCCATCAGCTTGTCATAAATCTACATTCCCTCATGGTCTTGCATCCTTGTCTGCCATACTCACCTCTTCACTCTGAAAGTATGTATTATTCACTACAGATACTTTCAGATATAAACATTCTTCCAAAAGCCCATAGTCCCATGCCAAAAGCAGAAAAATTGGCCACAGGACCAGATTAAGGCTAAATCTTACCCAGTGCAAGGAAAATTATTGTATATTACAAAATTATCTACATATCTTTGCTTAGAAGTAAGGTAGCAGACATTAAATCAAATGTTGTCTTCGGCATGGCTGTCGCTATGTGGATCTGACTGCCACTGTGACAAGCTGACAGAAAAAAGGGTTTCAGTCCAGGTAGGATGGAGTACTGGTACCTTGAATCCGCAGTTGGTTTATGAACAGTAAACCATAAGTGTTGTACCCTAAAGGCCTCTCCAGATCAAACTCCCTTGAAAGTAAAACAAGACTCTCTCTCTTCCAGGCATAACATAAAGATTTACCCCTCAGCTGTATTGCAAACACAGAATTTGAAAACAACCAAACCTTCCCTGCTCCATTCACCCACGTTTCTGATCCAGTCCAAATTTTAAATATGAGAATAGAAAGATACTTTCTCCTCTCATCCTTAGTAGAGAGAACAAGAGGAAACATCTGTGTGCCATTACCAGAGCCAAATTCTTCTCTTCCTCTGAGCTCTACTGGCTCTAAAGCCCTTTGAGATGTGCAGATGAAAAGTAAGGTGTTATACCATTATCAATGGCGACAGGTATCATCATTATTTTGTTCTTTTCTAGTCCTCTGTACTCTCCTGTTTTTACCCTTAGAAATGGGCTCTACTTTGCCAGCCATTAGGGTCTAGTCCCTTCCTCCCTCTAAAGGGACCTACCTGGTAGTACACACCTTTTCTCTACACATTTTCATTTTGTTCCCCTTCTGCTGCTGTTTAACTCAAAACATTTTGGGATGTAGTTAGTAAGACATGCTATATAAAATGAGTCTTGTACTGAATTGCAAAGCATAGCCAGGCTTTTAACATTACAGGTTTATCTACAAATCTGTTCCATAAGAATAATTATGTAACAGTATTTTCCATGGGGAACATACGTATATCTCCTGGCACAGAAGTGTTTCAAATGTTGAATCTATAGTTAGCCTAGTATATAGGGCTCTATTTAAACAAAAGCTGTTGATTCAATCTACATTGATCAGGCTGCCAAATATAGCATGAGCTTCTTAATTATTATTTAGCTTGAATATTCAAAGAATACAACCCTGACTGGGAATAACGTTATCTGAAGCATATTGGTTTGTGCTAAAAGAATAAGGTCTAAATAGGCCATTTAAGCGGTTACTATTGGTCCAAAAAAGGGATTATCCCAAACAAATTTCACACAGCAAAAAAAGGATAAAAACAGCTCATCTGCTTTTCACTCCACTGTGTCATGGCACTTAGGCTGTGTCATGGCACTGCCACCTTATGCATGGTCAGTGGTAGGAGAATAATGGATCAGGAAAATCACTAGTTCAATTTGTATGGCAGGAGACTTATTTGGATGACCTCAGTTTGTGACAGTGGAGTAATTGTTTTTCATTATTAAGCAGGGGTTAGAGGTAGGTGACTTCTGTGGCAGATTGCTCTTTCCTGTCAATTGAGCTTCTCACAATATGACAGATAGTTTTTTCTCTGACCTAACTCATGAAGATAACTGCTCACTGCCTTGGTCCAGCAACAGCAACTTTGTCATTCATCTTTTCACCTGCACTCCTAATCACTAACTGCTAAATGTAATATTAAAAAGTGCCTGTGTGGAGTCGCTGTTCTATATGCTTTACTAACACAGAACAGTCTAAAGATGTTGAATCTTTCCTATTCTTCTAGTACTATATCTCTCTTTGGTCTGCTACTACTAAATAGAGCCCCCAGATTAAATGACCAGGTACTCACCAGGTCTGAGACACAGTTAGCCATCTCCTACAAAAGAGCTGATTGCTGTTGATCACGGACTCCTTCCTGTCAAAGGATGAAGTGTGCTCTGAGCGTCCTTACTTGAATTATGCTGTCATACCAGTAGCGAGCTGGCACAATGTGATTCAAGTTAAATTTTACTTTCAAGGTTTTCAGTTACCTAAAGTCTATTTCAGTTGTTGTACAAAGTTTAGAAGGGTTGGATTAAATATTTGAACCAACAGTTATATCCAGTCCAATCAAATGCAGTGGTCTTCTTGATGAGGAACTTTTTTTGCCTGAATACTCACTGATTGGGGGAGGGGGAGCAAGTTAGTGTAGGCTTAAATTCTAAATAGGATTCTGTTTATCATAACTTATTTTGTCTTCAATATAAATTGAAAATTAGCTCTGAGTTGTTAACTGGCGGAAGTGGAGGATGCCCTGGATGGAATTTGGACACTGAACTTTAGGACTTTTGATATCAAAATGAATAATTCTGTTCCAATAGCTCTGCTGTGAATTGAAGTACCCTATAAATTAGTCATTACGTAAGACAATAGAATTGTTTCACCAGTTTAGCAGTGGGCACAGTCCTAACCAGCTCTGCAACTGGATATCAGGGTCTACCAGCTAAGCAATCAATACCAATTGAATTTTCTTTTTTGATTTTTTTGACTAAGATTCATTGTTTAATAGTCTTCCTCCAACTTTTGCTGTTTGCCTACCTAATTCTTTGTTTTAGCTCTGTCTCCCTGTGATGGGATGAACAAACCCTGCACTGGTGAGGTGAGGGTTAAGGAGATGCTCTGGACACAGGAAGCCATGCCCCTTCGCTCCTGTTGGAGGGAGTGGAGGGAGAGTTCAAAAGGGAGCAGCTCAGCTCAGTCTAGGCTGACCAAGCAGGTGGGCAGTTGGGTGCTGCAGCCTCCTGTGGAGAAGTCGCTGAGGCTCCAAGTAGCCAGGGCTGAGCCTCACAGTCAAGCTGCCGGTGGCCTTCTCTAAATCCACAGGCACTAAATACAATTCCTTGTATTTCTCCTTCAATATTCAGGGTGAAATCACTGCATCCAGTGCTGAGCTTCCTGGAATAAACCCACATTCGTTATTGCTTACTTGAAGCTCCAGTTCCTCCTGAAGTGTTTTCTCAATAATTCTTTCTGGCCATTTCATCGTGTGACTCAATAACTTGATGGGTCAGTAATTATTACGTTCTTGCACATCTCCTTTAGGCTTGAAGATCGGGACCAATGAGCTCTTCCTCCACTCATTGGGCATTTCCTATTCACTATAGTTACAGTTTGTCAGTCCCCTGAAGATCAAACTGGAGTTGACCTGGTTAGTCATTCTAGCTATGAGTACAGGCTATTACTTAGCATCCATAGTTCTACATGATGCTTATCTTCATATGCCGATTGCTCCACAGTACCTCTTGTTCAGTTTCTCCCTTCAACCCTATATTGCCAGTACTATGCTGTCTTTCCCCGTCTTTCTTCAACCCCCAGAGTTTTTACAAAACTCATTGCAGTTGTAGGAGTTCACCTTTGGAAGCAGGCAATCACAGTTATTCACTAGATAGTCTGGGGCAGTTCTCACTTAGAAACAGGAGCAGCAGTATTCCTAACTTTAAATTTTTTCCTGATGTTAGGTCTGATTGTGAACCTTGGCAAGTTTTCTGGCTTCTACAGAGAAACTGATTTACCTTGGAATTAACTTCCACACAGACCTTGCAAACAGCAAAGCTCTTCAAAATGGGAGTTCCAAGCTCCGCAGTCCTATTCCCTTCACCAAGGAACACAATTCCTTGGCTTTCTTGCATCCTGCCTCTAGGTGGTCCTCTGGCTCCACTTCTGGCTTCAGCTCCTATATTGTTTCTTCTGTGAGTTGGAGTCAAGCAGGAACAAAACTAGGTGGTTCCAGGACTCAGATATATTAGATAATCTTTCTGCCTAACCTTTCTCTGGATTGTTCTAAGAACAAACATAAGCCTCTCTGGTTGTGGCTCAGGAGAAATGGTCCAGCTCTGAGTTAAGGTTTCACATAAATGCTATAGAGCTAAGACCTATAAAAAGGGTCTTATTTGTGTTTAGAAGAATTCTTTTAGGTAAGCCATGGTTGGTCTGGAATGGCAATTTTTTCATGATGGAATATTAATTATTGTTTCTTAACTGATAAAGATGAATCAGACTCCAGTGCTCTCTTCCTATGAAGATGTTCTATGAATGCATTTCCTTTTATTGTATCGTCTCTGCTATGCTGTCATTGCCTGCCTGCCTGCCTGCCTGCGTATGCCCCTTTTTTTTCTCCAAGGGGATTTCTTAGCATGACGTGGGAATCTTCATGAAATAATGCTGACAGATTCAGCAGTCATTCCTGTGAGCATTTATTCGTGGTATTGCTGAATGATGGCGGGCATGATGCGACATTGTACCTCTAGTTCAGATTCTATTGAGTGGCATCTTTCCTTATATAGAAATGACAGGGTAGCTTTGCCACATGGGCTCATTTTGTGACTTCTGTATGAAACAAACTTACTACTTTTTAACACTGGGGTAGTCACGAGTGATTTTATATTTGCTTGGTATGATTGTATTTTGCTCCATTATGTTTTGAAATTCACTTTTTGTTCATTTATTTTCAGCACAACAAACCAATCTGTTATGGAAACTTCCTTTGTGAATTATAAAAGAACCCAACAAAGCTCTTTCTGTATCTTCCTAATCATCAGAACTTTGTCCTCCAGTTCTGTGTCAATGAATGTATTTTGGTTTGCACTACTTTATGAAGAGAGTAACTCACTTCTGCAGACCATGTGGTCTTGTTGTATGATTGACATGGCTATCCTTGTGCTTGGACAACTTTTGTGTTTAAATTACCTCCGCATTCATTGAAAACAAATCTGATCTCACCCTTTTATTCTGTTTGTGCCTCAGTATGCATTTTTAATTAGATACCCTTCAGTTTTACTACTTTAATACTTTAATTTAACATTAATTTGGGAAACATCATTTTCACTATTCCTGCTAATAACCACTGTTCTTTGCAAAGTCAGTTCCATTTCTTGTGGTTGTCTTGTTTTAACTTGATTCTCAGTAAGGTTGCAAAGTTTCTCACAGCATGAAAAAGTCACCAATAGCATTATTTTCCTGTCTGACTTTTTTCTGTGTCTGCAACTCTCCTCTTGTCCTCCACAGGGCTTGTGGCTCTTGTCCTCCACAGGGCTGTTCCTGGCTCCCTGCTCCAGGCATTGTGACCTTGACCACCAGATCACAGTACTGCTCAGTATCAGAGAGGTAGCCGTGTTAGTCTGGTTCTGTAAAAGCAGCAAAGAATCCTGTGGCACCTTATAGACTAACAGACTTAGTCTATAAGGTGCCACAGGATTCTTTGCTGCTAGTACTGCTCAGGTTTATCCCACCTGAACCTCTATTGTGTTAAGTGGTAAAATTCACATAGAATCATAACAGGGTTGGAAGGAACCTCAGAAGGTCATCTACTCCAACCCCCTGACAGATTTTTGCCCCAGATGCCTAAATGGGCCCCCTCAAGGATTGAACTTTCAATGCTGGGTTTAGCAGGCCAATGCTCAAACCACTGAGCTATCACATGACTTACCCTTGCTGTGTAGGTCTATAGCAGGGGTAGGCAACCTATGGCACGCGTGCTAAAGGCGGCACGTGAGCTGATTTTCAGGGGCACTCACACTGCCTGGGTCCTGGTCACCGGTCCGGGGGCTCTGCATTTTAATTTAATTTTAAATGAAGATTCATAAACATTTTAAAAACCTTATTTACTTTACATATAACAATAGTTTAGTTATATATTATATACTTATAAAAAGAGACCTTCTAAAAATGTTACAAT
This sequence comes from Mauremys reevesii, assembly GCF_016161935.1. NCBI lineage: Eukaryota > Metazoa > Chordata > Testudines > Geoemydidae > Mauremys > Mauremys reevesii. The sequence goes on along the minus strand of NC_052640.1, from coordinate 19,450,670 downwards.
GTATTACTGCCACGCGAAACCTTAAATCGGAGTGAATAAATGAAGACTCAGCATACAACTTCTGAAAAGCTGCCGACCCCTGGTCTATAGCATGGTCTCACCAGACACCTGATTTCTTTTAAAGAAGATTACTTTCATATTTTTGAAACTTTTGAGTAACTGTCTAGTTTGTAGTCCCCTTCATGCTTCTACCGGAGCATCGTGTAGATTCCCAGAGCTCTATATCTGCTATGCACAGTAATGTGGCATATTTCACCCACAGGAAGGACAATGTGCCATATTGGTGGTTCTTCCCTTCAAACAGATTTTAGGACATTTTGGTTATTTTCATTCCCTCTGAACCTAAAACAGGAAGGGAAGATCCGGTCCTTTAATATTTAAATATTTAAACATACTGACATTTATGCTTACCCAATTCACTATTGAGTCATTCATGACATATATAGCAAATGCATTGACAGGTGTATTTTGCGCTATACCCGTCTGCTATACCAGCCATCTGACTACATGTTTCTTAGAAAACTGCTGCCAAAACGTGCATTTTTCAGAATTGACCTGTGCTCCAAACATCAGTTCCAGTCAGTTCTCTTGTTAATGTTCCACAGGCTATTGTTCACTTGCTGGTGAGAATACTCTGAGTAACTGAGATCAGGGAAGTGACTCAGCACAGAGTTGCTCATGGAATGTCATTTCATGCCATTCTCATACATTTCCAAATGTTTTTGTATTGTCTACATTGAATTAAAATATTTTCAGTAGGTCTGACTGGAAAACAAGAATTGTTTCTTAAAAATTCTGAAACCTCCATTTTTTTGTTTTCATTTCAATGCAGAAGGAAAACAAGATCTTTTCAAATGCTTTGCACAAAAACAAAAAAAAAAAAAAGAGAAAGGGAGTGAGAAAGAGACCTCAGAATAGCTAGTAGCCCCTACAATAGGGCACCTAGGTTTAAATCTCTGTTTCCATCAGTGTCTTTCCTTGTCTGGCCAATGAATATTTAATTATTTATACAAAATTGAGCAGCTCCAACAAAATGAGGAGCGAGAGAGACTGACTCTCTAGCTCAGTGATTAGAACATTCATCTGGGATGTAGAACACCCAGGTTTGAATTCCTGATATAGCCCATTGAGGAGGGCAGTCTCCTGGCATATTAGAAACCCAGGTTCAAATCCCTGTGGAAATCTCATCCTGGACCTGATAAACCTTCTCTGCAAGTGGGTTTTTTCTCTCAAAAAACCATTGTCAGTAAACTCCTGCCCAGCCCTCATTGTCAGTGACTGGACAAGGTTTAGAATGGTTGGATTAAGTGCATAAGCAAACAGTTGTGTCTGACCCAGTCCAACCTGAATTGTAGGACAGGAAAAATGATGATACTTCAGGAATACAAATGTAAGTGATATTCTGTTGGTTTTAACATCATTTGACTCTCAGATTCAGTGTTGTTTATGAGTTACCCATTTGAGATGAAAGTGTGCTCCATCGACATGGTTACTGAGCCATAGGACAGCACAGTCAAAGTGACCAACAGGGCAACAAATTCAGGCATATAAACCGTCTTATTTATTATCTATAATGTGTATTTATTGCAAAGCCAAATTGTCTTAGTGTCCTTACATGGGCAGAAATAAGGTTTGGGTGACTTTCAAAGTATGCAAGTACACATCTGATTTGTTTTTTTTTGTAAACTGGAATCTTAACATGAAATGCACATTACTATGTAACTGGTGATGGTGTCCATTAGATACTGAAAGACACTTGTATTATAGAATCACATGGGGTGATCTTCTATGAAGTCTGTTTGCATGAAGAAATGAATATGGAATATAGAATAATAGGAGTAAAATATTAAAGCTAACACTCTTTTTTTAAATATTCATTTGTGTGTGACACCATTTTCTGTCCCTTTAAGAAATTACTCCTCTTCTGTCCAGTCATAACTTGGTACATTTGTCAGAGGGATTCTCTCCCATGGCCTGGGCACATTTCTTCTTGACATTTAAATTACTGAATTCCTCTTTGATTTCCATGACTGATTTGCCTTTTGTTTCTGGAAGGAACCTGTAGATGAGAATCCATGCGATCGAAATGAAGCCCACAAAAATGAGGAAGCTGAAGGTACCGAGGCTTTCCTGAAAACCAAAAGAGGGAGAAAATAAGTTAATTCTCTTCCCTGGTTAGCCTTGACTGTTACAGTTTGGGAATTTTTAAAGAAGATATCTTAATTTCAAATGGTGATCTGAAGGACATATATAGCACTCAGTGAATGGGCCAATCTCACACTCTTCACTTCAGTGATCAGGGTTGAGTTCTGTGTTAAGGCATGTCTACCCATGGCTAGGAAGCAAGGATGTTATGGTTGTTCCAAAACCCAGGATTCCTGATATATCCGTGTGCTGTGATGCCATTGCTTTGGCACAGAAATATTCTCCAATTTTTTTTTTAAATCAGGCACCCTCAAGAAGAGCTCAATTTAGATTCACTTACCACTACGTATGGGAAAATCATCCCAATCACATAGAGTCCTACCCAGTGTAGAGACGTGGAGATCACTAATGCGGATGATCTGGATGACTGGGTGAAGAGTTCAACCATGATTGGGAATGAAGCTCCAGCTGGAAAGGAAAAGATTTCTCAGAATAATAATTAAATAGCAAAAATAAATGCTTGTTCATTTCTAAGCTAATTTAAATCTAGTGAAGTTTTAGTGTAAAGTTCACAGATATTAGACTGGATTCCAATTTCACACCAGTTTTAGACTGGTATAACTCCATTGACATCAGTGGCATTACCACTAGTTTACACTGATCTAAGTAGGGTGAAAAAGAATCAGAGGCATTGAATTCTAATAGTCCATGCACAGTCTGTAGTATTTTCAGTGGTAAGTTCTTTTTTCAGTCTTTCCAAGTGGAGGAACTCAGATTTTTTCATTGGTAAACTTCCTTTTTTGATCAGTGTCACTTGCAAGAACTTTTCTTGTTTAATTTTTATTGCAGTAAATAGCCCAGCTCCTAACACTACAGAAGTTATGACAGTGTAACTTAAAGGTGTGATCCAATCAAAGTCATGCTACTAACATTCACATATAGCCTTTATATTTCATATTTGACCTACAGTGAGATTCTTAAGAGTATATAGTTAGTAGAATTAGCTTCCAAAGAATCCCTCTATTGTAAGAGTGTTTCCCAGTCAACACAGAGGAGCTAGAATGGCTCTAGACTGTGTCAGCCCCCAGTGTAGGGAGCGTATTGGGAAAGGAAGGGATGTGGCTAGAACATGCTGCCAGAATGGCTATTAGGCCATTCCCAAGGGTGATGGGATGAATAGTAATACTTAGTATTAATCTGAATACCAAACGCTGGCTATAATTGTGCAAAATATTATAAATAATTTATATTATGCTGAATTTAATTTGTTCAGCTATCAGTATATAGTCCCTTCATGTTAGTATATTTAGATGATTCATTCTTTTTCCAACGTCTCTCTCTCCTCACATCTACGTACTAACCTGGTCCAGTTGCAAAGATGATAATGAACAGGAAAATCAGAGCAACACTGCAGTAGGGCATCCAGAAGAACTGATGCTAAAGGGGAAGACAAAGGGACAGTAGACCGTGTTTGTTAATACCTTAATAGACTTACATGCTGATTTCTTGCCAGCATGGTTTGGAAGACCTTAAGACAGTGGTCCCCAACCTCTTTGTGGCCAGTAGCACATTCATGTTTTCAGAAGAGTGGGGCGGGCACCAACAATTTTTCAAGGCTTATTTTGTATTTGTACATTAAATAATACAAAAACCATCATATTTAATATTACATAATATATGAATCCAGAGAGAAGCCGCGAGGACAGAGAACACTGGCGCCCGCAGCCCCGGAGTACTCTGTCCCCAGCAGGTGCGGGCCCCGGCTTCTCTCCCCTGCTGGGCACTAGGCGGGTGCCGCGTCTGCTGGGGCAGGGCTGGCTCTAGGTATTTTGCCCCCCCAAGCAAAAAAATTTTTGGCTGCCCCCACCCCAGCCCTGGGCTCTCCCCCACCACCAGTGCCCTCCCCCACATGCACCCAAATGCACATGGAAGGCATAGGGACTAACCCTCAAACCTTGTACCCAGAAAGGGATGGGGATCTAGTAAAAAGGGTTCAGGCAGAGGAGCGGGTGTGGGGGGGCTTGGGAGCGCTACACTGGCAGAGAAGCAGGGTGTGATGTACTCGTGGAGGAGGGGGGGTATCAGGAGGGTTGCGGGAGAAGAGGTGCAGGGGAAGGGGGAGGTGCGGGAGGAGAGGGCTGGGGGAGGGTACAAGGGGAGAGGTGCGGGGGAAGGGAGGGTACAAGGGGAAGGGGTTTGGTGAAGGAGCGATGGGGGGAGGTACAAGTGAAGAGTCTGTGAGCGGGATGGGGGGTCCAAGGACTGAGAGGGGCAGGCGCTGACAGCTGCTTCCCCAGCCCCGTGCAGGCAGAGTCGAGAGGATGGACACTGACCCCCAGGTGCCCGAGCCGCGGGGGTCCCCCGGCGGGGCAGTATCCTTTGCTGCCCCGCTCGGAGCCGGCCTCTGCCTCTCCTCACCCCAGCACTGTGGGGGCCCGGGGCAAGCAGCGTGGGGCTGAGGCAGGGGAGGTGCGCAGCGGGCTGGGTCTGGGGGCAGGAGTGGGCAGCTCCCTGGCAGCTCAGGCTGCCCATCCGCTCGCCCCATCAGCACGCAAGCTGGGATCCGTGCCCCCCGCCCAGCCCGGCGGCGCCCTGCACAGCCCACTCAGGCGATGAAATGCCGCGCCGCCCTGGGAAGACTCAGAGCAGCAGCAGTGGTGGTAGCGGTGGCGGCAGCAGGACCCCTCCTCCCTCCCTGCATCCCGGGTCCCACTTCTCTCCCTCCCCGGCTCCTCACACACTCCGGGAGCCCCTCTTGCCGCCGCAGCCCGGGCAGGGACAATGCTCTGGCTCTCCAGCGGCAGGGCTCTGGCCAGGGCCGGCTCCTGGCTTTTTACCGCCCCAAGCAGCCCCGGAGTTCTCTGTCCCTGGCAGGCGTGGGGCCGCGGCTTCTCTCCCCTGCTGGGCGCTAGGCGGGCACTGTGTTGGGGATCACTGCCTTAAGGAGTCTCAGATTAAAGATAATTTTCTCTCCTTTTTTGGAGGTGACTGTTCTGAAAATCACAAATAGAACATTTAAGAACTAACTGAATGAGTGCTGTAGATATTGTTTGTTCTTGTAGACAAGAATCCCAACTAGGCAAGTTACCAGTAAAGGACACAAAGAAAAGGAGTGTTTATTTACCTGCAGGGAGAGAGCTGTTGTGAGGAGCACGAGTATCAAAGCCATCAGTCCATATCCCCACAACAGCAGCATCCTTCTGCCAAACTTATCAATGATGAGGCTCTGAAGGGCACAAAATGCAAAAGTGGTAGTCAGACACTAAAACTACCTTTCCTATTTGTCTTTTGTATTGGTATTCTTCACCAGGATTCATCTGTCTTGCGTGTAATAGGTCAATGAGCTCATAATCAGGTTCCAGACTTCAAATGGCTTTTCTGTATCCTACCGTTATATTTTGGTTAGGGATGCTGGCATATGCCCTTCTGTCTTTTTCCTCTTCCTGTGTCTGACTTCCCATGTAGTCCCTACCAATATGAAAACTAGAGCTGTTCAGGAAAAAAAAAATTCCCTACCAAAAGTTTCAAGGAAAATGTGTTAGTTAATCACTATGACTCAATAAGCTATTTGATCTCATCAGGAAAATCTCCATTCTGAACACAGTATCTTGCTTTGCTGCCTCAAAACTGCCTTAATGGCTAGAGGTTGCCTTAATGGGTGAAGCTAGACAATTTTAGATTTGAAATAAGGCACAAAGTGTTAACAGTGAGGGTAACTAACTATTGGAACAATTTACCAAATGTTGTGGCAGATTCCCCATCACTGGAAATGTTTAAATCAAGATTGGATATCTTTCTTAAAAGATATGCTGTAGCTGAAACAAGAACTAATTCAGGCAAATCCAATGGCCTATGTTATGCAGGAGGTCAGACTAGGATTACAGTGGTCCCTTCTGGCCTTGTAATCTATGAAAAACGGTACTAGTAATCCCATTGTGCCAGCAGCTCTTTCTTATGCAGAACCTGTCTCTTCTCTAGTTTTCACGGATTCCAAATCTTTTTCAAGCAAGTTCCTAATGGAACTGGCAATTGATGTCCCTCCCAAGTGAAAGGAGACATGGAACAGAAATGATGTCCTTTTCAGAAGCCCATTCTGCTCTTCCTGTTGTGTAGATGCCTCCCTACAACTCCTAGAAAGGTGAATTCTATTGAATGAGCTCTCTTTGAGTGGGATGAGCTAAGTATGCAAGTGAAGAGATTGTCGGAGATAGAATCAGGGGTACGTATCCTGAGGTTAAGAGGATCGAGAGGTCTGGTCCTCGCCTCTGCCTCAATTCTGCTTTGATCAAGAACTTAAACTCAACCTTCTAACTGGCCCATAGTAAAGAGTTGAAGTTCTTCTACCACGTCTTCTTTTCACTTGCCAAGCTTCACCGTATCTCTCAGTGAGCTCCCCCTATTTTGTAGATGTTCCAGTAAATTGTGTTACTACCAGCTGGGGCTGCAATGTCTTTTATGGATCCCAATGCCAGAGCTTTTTTAAAATTATAATTTCCTTCCATTGCACTGCCACTAGCGGAGGTCCTCCAGTGAAAGCAATAGTGGAAGCACTAGTGTAGACAAGACTCTAGTATCTGCTGGTGTTTTATTCCATCATGTCATCTGAACTTTCTTTGACTCAGGTCAAATCACATGGAGATAGAAATGCTGGCATCTTGTCTATACTCGACTATCTGATGCAGTCAAAGAACAGGTGAGAAACCCACTACTTCATATTGGAAAATCCTTTTGTAGAAATAGACCCTCCCTTTTCATTGATTCAGCAAACTATCCACCACCCAGGTTATGGAAATTTTACATATGCCAACTCCCACTGCAATGTGACTTACACACATTATGGCAGCGCAGAACTCACAGGTCCCAGTTCCCAGAGTTATGTAGGGGATACGATCTTGAGTAAATCCAGCTGTATGGAACACATCAAAGGCGTAGAAATAGATCTGGAAAATGTAACAAAAGAAAGAGTTTTTTTTTTAAAAATCACTGAAGCACACCTGTGCAAGACTGTTTATGAGTCATGGGCCAGGTAGCAGAGAGAGTGCTTCTCACCCACTAACCTGGTTTGTACTTAATAGTCTAGTTAATATTGAGCTCTTACTCTAACATTTATGTGAAGATGTTTACATGAGAACAGATTTTAATAGTTTCAGTGGAAGATTAGTTACCTAAAGAGCTTTCCAACCTTGTGGACATACTGAAAGTCCATTACTTTGCCAAATCACAAAATCAGGAGCTGGGGAATTACAAGCTGCTTGAGTATTTTTGGCTCAAGATAGTAATAGAAAAATATTATGATCCTAATGCATGTTTAACTGCCATTCTGAGCTGTGTAAACATTGCCTGTCTTTGTAAGGCGTAATCCCTGCACTCCCAGTGTTAATGGAAAATTGAGAATCAGGAGAAAGGAATTGAAGAGTCAAAACCCCTGTCCCGCTTTCACACACAACTCTCCTTGAAATTCAGGAGAGTTGCGGGTGAATGAGGTGAATAGGACTGAGTCCCAGACATTCAACTGCAGACTTGCAAAATGTCACAGATTCCCATAGTGCAAGTGCACAAAGCCTACTATCCTTAGAAAGACTATAGAACAGATTCTCAGTTGGTATAAATTGATGCAGCTTCGTTGAAGTCAATGGAGCTGAACTGATTCACACCAGCTGAAGATCTGGTCCAATTTTTCTGGCTGCAGAAGGAAGAAAAATTGTGTCATTAACAACAATAATAATAAAAATGGGGCAGCAGTTGTTTATGGTTAGGCGGGTTTCATGAAGGCTTTGTACTATAGCTGCAGTGGTCTTAGGGGTTTCGAAGGGAAAAAAAAAAGTTAGTGCAACAAACCAATGGAGTGTTATGATGGTGAAACACAGAACTCACGGTGCCCAATGGTCTTAAAGACTTACACAGGAACATAAATATTGCCATGTTGGGTCTAACTAGCCTGGTATTCTTTTACTGATAGTGGCTGATAGTAGATTCTTCAGAGAAAGGTGCAAGCGTTCATTTGGGTATATCTCACAAAATCAATGCCATGCCACTGCAGGGGCCTTGGTGCAGTTTGGTCCCTCCTATTCTCTTCCTGTAGCATGCAATAATTTAGTCTCTGGAGGAGGATTGTAATACTTAAATTTAATCCAGGTTCTTGGGTCAGTGTAGAGGTAGCTGGGTGGGGGGAGGGGGTTAGTGGCCTGTGGTGTGCAGGAGATCAGACTACATTATCTGCTGGTTCTTCCTGGCCTTAAACTCAGTCTAGGAATCCCTGTAATGGACAATTATGGTATAAACTGCCTGTAGCAAAAAGATTCTCTCTAATCCCCAGTGCTTAGATGCTGACTTGTGTCCTGAAGCATGAGGGTATATATAACTCTATAAATTACAAATATACATACTGAACTGAGGATGTTTTATTTGTCCATATAAATGTCAAGTCATTTTTTAGTCCTACTAAACTCTTGGACTAAGTGATATTATGTGGCAATGAATTGAGTGCATTAATTATGCATTGTTTTTTTAAATACAGTGTAATCCTTTTATCAGTTTTAGATTTGTTGCCTTTCAAATTCATTTTTTACTCTTCCTACTATTAAGTGTGCATATTGTAATGGGCTTCCCCTCCCATTAGCTGGATTGTTGGTGGGTGTGGTTTGAAAGAGGCTAGGGGACTGGAAAATGTAACAAATGCTTTGTTGGACTGTGTACTTGTCTGCACCTTTAGGGGAGGTGGGTGCTGTTGTGTCAGCACTTTGGCTGCATTGAAGTTTGTGGAATCTTTAGACTATGTGGGTTCGCCTCATATCTTTGAATACACCTGGTATTACAATATGTTGCTTCCTCAGTGATGACTTATAATAATGTTTAAAGTGAGGAGACTACTTAACTGCATTGATACCATTAAGCTGTAAGGTAACACCAATGATGATCAATAAACACAACTGACATCGCAAGGATCGGTCTTTTAGGAGTTCCAGGACATTCATGGGTTTGATTTTTTTCATTGTAGCCTGCTCCTTCACCATATCATCAATTGCTCCTTGATGATTCCCTTCACCCCAAAGATGCTTCAAAGCTGTAACGGAAAAACTCTCAAAATTATTAGAAAACAAACAGATAAACCCATTACATTTGTTCACTGATGTTTTCACCAGACTTCCAGTCCTTTACTAACTGATCAGTGGATTCATTGGGTCATCCATGCATGGCCATTGATCAATTAGTTAGAATTCTCTCTCCTTCTAGGTGCTGAGAGAATCCAGATCTTTTGAACTTGGGTTGGAAGCAGAGAAAAAGGGAGGAGGGAACACTAGATCTGTGACATCAACCCACCTGTAGTATGGATTAGGCTATGTAATATATAGGTGGGTGGGCATCAGACAACCAGTGATCTCTTCAGCATCATTTACTTCCTGCATTTATAGTGGCTGCTACCAGAATCAGTAACTATTATTAATAATATCATTGGGCCAAAATAAGATGTAAAACTATGTAAATCTAAAGCAGTCTAAGTTTATAACAATTTAGAATCAACTTCATTAGACTCTCACCCACTTTCCAATGTATAAATTACATTCCTTATACATCATGTCTGAATTTGGGCCACTGAATCTAAGTTGGTATAATTTATACACAAGGGGTGGGAAGAGATGAAAAAAAATGCTTATAGGAGGGTCAATCTAATTAGTTTTAAATTAACATTAAGGGTACTCCCTACTTATTCACACCTTCTTTCATCTCCTTGATGTGTATTATACACCATCTTAGACTCTCACAGTCAGAGAAATGGGGCCAAACTGAGAAATGATGTGTAAGGATGTGCAATATACGTCAGTAAGTAGATTGAGTTTCAAAGAGTCTAATTTTCTCCAAGGGAGTATGAGCAGAAATCCGAAATGATGTGTACATTAGGCCTCCTTAAACTAATTTAGTCTCCCTTAGACCTACTTACACGTATTGATGTCTAAGGGGGTTTAAATTGGTCTAATTTACACATGGAGGGAGCTGGAAGAACAGTGACTTACACTAGACTCATCTCTGAATTCAGCTTGCAGTCGAAGTTTTTCTTGGCATTTTTTTAACCTATCATTAAGATCTTAATGATATAATCTTAGAAATCTTAATTCTATAACATTGCTTGTAGTGAAAATAGAACCCTCAAAAATTCACCACAGATCTCCTATTTTATAAGTATAAGGGAAAATGTGGTAATTTTTGTGGTAATGTCTTTCGTAATTTTTTTCTTTTTTTAATGGCAACCCTTCAGTAATCACAGGTAAAATGCCCTCAGTTCTTGGTATTCAAATACCTGTAGATGATTACCATGTTCCCAGTCTCTGCTTAGGTATTTCTCAGCTAAATTATATATTTTATCACTTTTAATCTTTCCTCAAACACTCCCACCCCCAGTCTGTCATTTTTGTTGCTCTTTTCTGTACTCCTTTCAGTTTGTCAGTATTTCCTGGTGTTGAGATATTCAGCTTTGCAAATCGTATTCATTGAGTAGTAACACCAGGACCAGATGGAGTATAGGGTGATTCCCAAGAGACAGCCCCCCTCCCCGAGCCAGAGCACGTAGCAACCACAATATCTTGCTTACTGCACCACTATCATCCATATGTCTCTTTTGGCATTTCTTTATTCACTATTGAATTAGTATTTTCCACCACAGGCTATATTAACTTATTATTCTCCCATGTTGAATCTATTTTTATTTTGCACCAATATTTCTAAACTTTTAGACCTTCTTTACTATTTCTCTGTGCTCACTGGTATTCAGAATGCTAATAGGGTATTCTCTCCAAATCTCTTCAACTTGCTGTCCCTCAACCTCCAGATAATTAAGGAAGATATTAAATAGCTAATCTGTTCATCCATCCACAACTGATGCATTGTTCCATATTCAAATGCATATTTATCAAAGTATGCAGTGAATAAATCATTTACTCAATCCATCAGTTAGTTTTTATGTCATTGTTTGATGGATTGCTCCACCATGCTCTCTATTAAACCCATTCATTGCCCTGTCACTCTTTAATTGAATCAGTACATACAGGACCATCCTTTCAGCCATCCACACTTCAGCTTATGTGAAGATACACATCAGCTTTGTTCCCTGTCAGGTGTTGATAATGTCAGTAGCTGTCCTGTTTTAAGAGAAATGTGGATCCCTGACCTTTTTCTGTTCCCTACTTTCCAGCAGCTCCTCATTTAACAATATCTTTTCTGCTCCCTTTCACAATCTCCACACTGTTGGTGTGAGGGCCCTTTTCCTTCCATTTCCTGCTGTCTGAAATGATCTTCTCTTACTTCTCTGCCTCATTCATTTGCTTTTCTTTTCAAAAGTCATTTTAAAATTTTTTTTGCTTCCCTATGCCTGTTAGTTTCTCTCTTCCTCTGTTGTTGGCTTTATTATCGAATTCTTTAGCTTATCTAGTGTCTATTAGGATAGTATTTTTGGGATCCATTAGTATGAAAGGTTTCAGAGTAGCAGCCGTGTTAGTCTGTATCTGCAAAAAGAACAGGAGTACTTGTGGCACCTTAAAGACTAACAAATTTATTTTAGCATGAGCTTTCGTGAGCTGCAGCTCACTTCTTCGGATGCATAGAATGGAATACACAGACAGGAGATATTTATACATACAGAGAACATGAAAAGGTGGAAGTATGCATACCAACAGGAAGAGTCTAATCAATTGAGATGAGCTATCATCAGTAGGAGGAAAAAAAACTTTTTGAAGTGATAATTAAGATGGCCCATAGAAGGTGTGAGGAGAACTTAACATAGGGAAATAGATTCAATTAGTGTAATGACCCAACCATAGTATGAAAGACTATACAAAATAAAGGTGTCTAATTTCAGCTGGCTTAAAAAAAGTGTTTAATTTTAAATAAATTCATTCGTATCTCATATCAGAGGGGTAGCCGTGTTAGTCTGGTTCTGTAGAAGCAGCAAAGAATCCTGTGGCACCTTATAGACTAACAGATGTTTTGCAGCATGAGCTTTCGTGGGTGAATACCCACTTCTTCGGATGCAAGAAGTGGCATTCACCCACGAAAGCTCATGCTGCAAAACATCTGTTAGGCCTGGTCTACACTAGGACTTTAATTCGAATTTATCAGCGTTAATTCGAACTAACCGCTCAACCGTCCACACCAGGAAGCCATTTAATTCGAACTAGAGGGCTCTTTAGTTCGAATTTGGTACTCCACCCCGGCAGGTGGAGTAACGCTAAATTCGCACTTGCTAGCTCGAATTAGGCTTGGTGTGGATGCTAATCGAACTTAGCAGCTCCGGGAGCTATCCCACAGTGCACCACTCTGTTGACGCTCTGGACAGCAGTCCGAGCTTGGATTCTCTGGCCAGCCACACAGGAAATGACCCGCGAAAATTTGAATTCATTTTCCTGTCTGGGCGGTTTGAATCTGACGTTCTGGTTGCACATCGGGGCGAGCTCCGCAGCACCTGCAACGATGCAGAGCTCTCCAGCAGAGGAGTCCGGGCAATCCCAGACTAGAAAGAGGTCCCCAGCATGGACTGACCGGGAAGTCCAGGATCTGATCGCTGTGTGGGGCGAGGAGTCTGTGCTCTCGGAGCTGCGCTCCAACAAGCGAACGCAGACCTTCGAGAAGGTCTCTAAAGCCATGAAAGACAAAGGATACAGCCGGGATGCGATGCAGTGCCGCGTGAAAGTGAAGGACCTAAGACAAGGGTATCAAAAAGTCAGAGCGGCAAACGGACGCTCCGGAGCCCAGCCCCAGACATGCCGCTTCTACGAGGCACTGCATGCCATTCTAGGTGGGTCTGCCACCAGTGCCCCACCAGTGACGGTGGACTCCGAGGACGGAATAGTGTGCGGGACAGTTCCCCTCCCTGTTCGCCGATGGGGAAGATGAGGAAGGGTCTTTAGAGGACGGCGCAGGCGACATCGAACCCACTCCCGCTTTCCCTGACAGCCAGGATCTCTTCATCACCCTCACAGAGATCCCCTACCAACCGTCCCCGCCCGTTAACCAGGACTCGGAATCAGGGGAAGGATCAGGCGGTAAGTGCTACAAACAGGGAAACATTTATTTTTTTAAGAAACAGGGATTTATATAAAAAATAGAAATACTATATAAACATTTTTAAATATGAAACTAAACAAACAGCAGGTCTACACAAACAGCAATGGAGCAATAGTCCTCTGGGGATATTTCAAAAAAGCTCTCAGAGAGCAGCTGGAAAAGCCTCAGCAAGAGGTTTCTTGGGAGAGGTGCTTTATTGGGTGCTCCGTTGAAGCACACTCTTCCGCGCCATGCCATCCTCAGGTAGAGGGGGACCATCGCCTCTACGAGCATGGCAGCGTAGGGTCCTGGTCTGTGCAGGGCTTCTATTAACATCCGCTCTCTGTGTGTGCGCCTGACACGCCTCAGGGTGATGTCGTTGTGGAAGTGCTGCATCTAATTAGTGGAATTAGTGTACTGTTACTATTGTGCATGGTAGACTTTTACTTTGCATAAGAATGACCCTCGCTTAACAGAGTTTTACTTTGCATAAGAATGACCCTCGCTTAACAGAGTTTTACTTTGCATAAGAATGACCCTCGCTTAACAGCCACTTGTGGCAGGCCTCAGAGGAAAAGCATACAGGGGTCTTTCCGTTCACTGGCGGGAGATGCCGCATAACGCTCATCTTTTCTGCTTTGCACATTGCCTCCAGCAGGAGAGCACAGCTAAGCACTAACTGATAAGCACTCTGTACTGTAAGGCTTACCAGGACTTTGTGCAAGAGGATGCAGCTGTCTCTCCTCGCATGCGCTCTCCAGTGCAATGGCGCCGCCAATGAGCGTATTCAAATCTCGGACTAGTTCTGAGATCTCCTGAGACTTGGTTCCCTCTTTGGTCTTGTTCACTGAAACTGACTAGACTGTGTTTACTGTTGGCAAACATGTATGTGTTCAAGGAAATCACCTACTTTTTCACATCACACAGCTTGGCTCCTTCCCGGACTGCCCGCCATCCCCCTGCAGAGGCTGGCTCGGATGAGACGCAGAAAGAAAAAGACAAGGGACGACATGTTCCAGGAACTGATGGCCAGCTCCAGAGCGGAGGCGGCAGAGCAGAGACAGTCGAGGGAGAGCCTGTGTCAGCAGCATCGCACACACCTGGAACGGGAGGATAGGTGGCGGCAGGAAGACCAGCAGGCGACTCAAACGCTGCTTGGTCTAATGAGGAGCAAGCGGACACGCTCCGGCGCCTTGTAGATGTTCTGCAAGACCGCAGTCAGGAGGAGAGAGCCCCCTGCAGTGCATCTGCAACCGCCCTCCAACGCCAAGAAGTCCTGTCCCCCTCACCCAAAGTGACAAGACGGAGGCGGTAGGGGCCGTGAGAACTGTCCCTGCACCGCAGCACACCGATAATGTTAGAGACAACTGTCGCTGTAAATTTGTACAAGCTCTTTCTTTACAGCATCAACCAGTCCCAACTCCAAGTTCAAACCCCACTGTGTATTACATTATTAAAAGCGGTTTGGTGTTACTGACTGTTTCCGTCACGTTTCTGGTGTCAGAAGACTTTCTGTTGTTCTGTGGGGGGGGGGGGGTAATTGTAATGTCACTGCATAGCCCACAGTGCCATGCTACAGACTTGGCTGCAGGGTCAACTGCAGGGCACACACAGACTGCAGTCACTAGGCACCAGGGACAGTCTGTGTGGTGTATGCTGCCCGGGTCTTTCCTTGAGGTGTATGCTTGTGCAGGGTCCTGGTGCCTGACATCCCGAATGTAAAGGCAGGCTTCCCTTCACATGCATTTGGACCGTAGTCACGATCCTCCCGGTGCCCCAGCCCCAAAAATAAACCACATACAGGGGCAGATACTCACCCTTCCCACACCCCTCACCCTTCCAACGCCCAAACCCACAGCCGTCATGGTAACCCCTATCCAAGGACGGCACCCCTCGCCCCTTCCTGCAAACCCACCCATCAGTGCACACCTTAACCAGCACAGAATGCTTCCATGTTTCAACGAATAAACAGAAATGAAAAGTCAACGAAAGATTTATTATTAATTACTAAAACATGTCCTTAGTTTTAAAACGTCCTTGGGAAGTGGGGAAAACTTGGTTTATGATCAGGCTCTCTTAAAATCAAGTGGACAGTCACAGGTTACCCTGCTCTGCGAGGAAACTCGCTTTCAAAGCCTCCCTGATGCATATCGCTTCCGCTGGGATATTCTCTCAGCACGGGTGTCTGGCTGATCGTAAACAGCAGCCAGGCGATTTGCCTCAACCTCCCAAGCGGCCAAAAGGTCTCGCCCTTGCTCTCACAGAGATTGTGGAGCACACAGCAAGCAGCAATAACTACGGGATATTCTTTTCGCTGATGTCCGAGCGAGTCAGTAAGGTCCGCCATCTCCTTGAGACGTCTGAAAGCACACTCCACCACCATTCTGCACTTGCTCAGCCGGTAGTTGAAGAGTTCCTTTTCAGTGTCCAAGGCGCCTGTATAGGGCTTCATGAGCCAGGGCATTAGCGGGTAGGCCGGGTCCCGAGGATCACTGTAGGCATCTGCACATCCCCAACCGTTATTTTGTGGTCCGGGAAGAAAGTGCCTGCCTGGAGGCGTCTAAACAGACCAGAGTTCCTGAACACCCGCGCGTCATGAACCTTGCCCGCCCACCCGACGTTGATGTTGGTAAAACGTCCCCTATGGTCCACCACAGCTTGCAGCACCATTGAAAAGTAGCCCTTTCGGTTAATGTACTCGCTGGCCTGGTGGGCTGGTGCCAGGATAGGGATGTGAGTCCCATCTATAGCCCCACCGCAGTTTGGGAATCCCATCGCGGCGAAGCCATCTATGATGGCCTGGACATTTCCGACAGTCACTACCTTTGAGAGCAGTTGCTCAACGATTGCGTGGGCTACTTGAATGACAGCAATCCCCACGGTAGATTTGCCCACGCCAAAGTGGTTCGCTACTGACCGGTAGCTGTCTGGCGTGGCAAGTTTCCAGAGGGCTATGGCCACTCGCTTCTGCACAGTCAGGGCTGCTCGCATCCTTGTGTCCTGGCGCTTCAGGGCAGGGGACAGCAAGTCACACAGTTCAAGGAAAGTGTCCTTCGCATCCTGAAGTTTCGCAGCCACTCTGTGTCATCCCAGACCTGCAGCACTATGCGGTCCCACCAGTCTGTGCTTGTTTCCCGGGCCCAGAATCGCCGTTCCACACCATGAACTTGACCCATTGCCACCATGATCTCCACTGCCCGGCGTACCCTGCTTTGTGAGAGGTCTGCGCCACTCTCCTCACCGTGCTGCCGGAGCCTCCTCGCCCGGTTTCTCAGCATCTGACTGTGGAAGAGGTGGACGATAACGTGCGAGGAGTTGACAACGGCCATAAGTGCAGCGATGATCGCAGCGGGCTCCATGCTCGCAGTGCTGTGGCGTCCGCGCTGTAAACGAGCAGAGAAGGGCGCGAACAGATTTCCGCCGGCGCTTTCAAGGAAGAGAGGGAGGCGGGATTGACGGTTCAATGACGATACATTTTTCCCCCCAGCATGCATTGGGGTGAAATCCCACAATTCCAATGGGCAGCGGGGAGTGCGGGAACTGTGGGATAGCTTCCCACAGTGCACCGCTTCCAAAGTCGAAGCTGGCCCCGTGAATGTGGACTCAGAAGTTCGAATTTGTGTATTTAGTATGGATACACAAATTCGACTTATTAAGGTCGAATCCACAAATTCGACTTAAGTAGATTCGAAATAGTCCTGTAGTGTAGACAAGCCCTTAGTCTATAAGGTGCCACAGGATTCTTTGCTGATTCGTATCTCAGTCAATTATAGTTACTACCTATTAGTTGTGCTGTGCAATGTTATTGTTGGCTAGTAGTTTAGACAGATAAATATTTACCTTCTTAACAAGAAAAAGTTACCACTCAGAAAACACCCAAGGATCAGATCTGTTCAGTAGTAAGATACCATTCTTACCCTGTCACTTTTCTGACTATAACCACAACTCAGTATAGCATTAACGTTAATTTTTGAACTAGGTCTATATCAGAGTAAAGAAATGATGGCCACTAATTTTAATAACAATGTTAACCCCCACAAAAACTTGCATCTGAACTGTCCTGATGACAGCATTAAGAAAGTACAGTGTACAAGTGCTATTTTCTTTCTTCAAAATGGTGTGGAATCCTTTCCTCTTCCAAGATTCTAGCTTGAGTAACTGGACAGAAGCTAGAAAAAAAGCAGAGAGTTAAGGTGGTCCCTGTTACCTTCCTGGCAGCCTTCCATATCTCCCTTTTGCATCAGGAGGTAGGGTGGAGATTCAGGGAAGAATGGGAGAGTGACCAGCTGCACCAATGCTGTGATTCCACCGATAGCCATCAGTAAAGGCCACAAGGATTCAGTTCCTAAAAGTTCACTAGAGAGCATAGGTTAAAACAAGACCCAAAGGAACCCCAAACAGTTCTGGGAAACTTACCAAAAGTTTTTGAGTGATAAATGGGGAGACTGAATTAAACTATATGGGATAACAGTGGATAGATAAAGAATTAATAGAAAAGATACCCCCCGCCTCCGGCCCCAGAAATTTAGATGTGACGATAAATACATTTATTTTACCTTAGTCCTGCAATTTGCCCTAAGCATTTCCCCATGTTTACAAAAAGAGAGAGAGTGGCAGTTGTAAATCCACGCAGCTTCTTAGGGGAAATTTCTGCCAAATATTGTCCATGTAAACAGCAACTCAAACCTTGAATAGGGGAAAAGAGGGAGGGGAGAACAAGTTTGTTTTAAAAGAAGGAAAATGTAACTGAAGTCCCACTGAAATTAGTGGGTTTTGTTATTAACTTCAATGGAAGTAGGATCAGTTCTGTGGCTTCATATCACAAACTAATGTTAAAAGGCGGATTCTTCTGTCTGAGTGGAAATTAAGAAAGATCAAAACCATTTTTAAAATAAAAAAATAGGGTGAATTCTGGTTTACTCTTTAAAAAATAAGAAATCTAACTGAAGGTGTTCCTATATTCTGTGTAGACAGACTGAGATGTAATTTTGATAAACATACACAGGGATAAAAGATATAAGAGGCAAACCATTTCAGTCTGGGCAGGATACTAGCAGTACAAAGTGAACCTTTTATTTATTTATTATTTGTAAGCCTGCAATATTTTTGCTGTCAACTTTATTACATATTTTTTAAATTCACTCTTCCAAGGTGTTTCCCCTTAGGCTGGAATATTATTATGCGGAAAATAGTCTCAAGCAATCAAATGCATTCTCTCATTTCTCTCCCTTAACCCCTTTATCCCATATCCTTTGGGGTATCATCTCTTTTCTTTCACCCTATAAAAACTTATTGACCCCTTTCATTCTGACACATAGGAATATTGATCCTGCCTCTGGTTTACAGCCTTGCAAAACCAACTGATTATTATTCAAGTAGAAATCAAACACAACCTACCTGTATATAAACCACAAAGGAAACGTCCAATCAAAATCATCTCAAAGGACTTTGCTATCTTACTGAAGCCCCAGAAAAATGCAGCTGCTATCAGGAGCAGATTATTGAACGTTAGACATTTCTTTCTGTAACAGCACATAAGAGACTTTCATAAAACTGGCAGCAACATCTCTCTTGCTTTCTCCAAATACCCTCCTTTTATCCTCTGAATATACAGATATATAGACTTTATCACTGAATCGAGAATTTGCAAGTGGGACCTAGCAGTTGCTTATACCGTGCTGTTGAGTCATTACTTAAATTGATACTGAAATTGGTGTGATCTAAGCATAAAGTGGACTATTCCACTGTAAATGGGAGCACTTCAGTCAGGCAAAGCAGAGGCTGTAATGAAAATTTTGAAATAATATTTCTTCAAAGATACCCATCCCAACAGACCTCCCACTCATGGATCTGTGCTGTTTGGTGGGAATTCTTTAAGTTCTGAGATTTTGGTTTCTCTAAGGGTATCTGGCACTATCCCTGCAGAGGAACCCCACAGTGCCCTCCTAGACAGTTCCTTTCTGAACACAGTTTGTGAAGGAGCTCCTCTGGAGATTGCTTCCCTGCTGTTCAGCCGTGCTACAGCCTAGCTCTTTTTGGACACATCCCCTA
Organism: Mauremys reevesii; assembly: GCF_016161935.1. NCBI lineage: Eukaryota > Metazoa > Chordata > Testudines > Geoemydidae > Mauremys > Mauremys reevesii. The sequence continues at coordinate 19,431,440 of NC_052640.1, read as the reverse complement.
CAGTTAAAGTGTCTGTATCCTTTACCAGTGTTTGAATGTCAGCCTTCTTTGTTTAAAGAGAAAAAATATCGTGGAACTTACTCATACCTGGATTAGGTCGCCAACAATCCTGGCAACACCCATGACCTCCACACCACCTCAAACATTTTTTGTTTCATCTTCATTTTTATTGGTGCTATCTGTGCTGATTAATGACCCTCATTGATGCTAGCAGCTATGCTGTGTCAGTGAACTTTGACCCATTCTTTTATTTGGCCTTTTGCTCTTTTGTGCCTCCCTCCTCCACCCTTCCTCTTATGCCTTCTAAGGGAGAAGAATCCCAGCAACTTCAGGAAGCATTCTTAATGCAGTCAGATCTCATTCCCCAAGGACATGCACATTTAGCCAGCTTTCGAAGGAAGAAGGCTAGGGATGATTTATACCTGGTTGCCTTGAGTGTATGAGTCCTCAGTATTATCCAGTAGGGACTATAACATCTGATTGATAGAAATTCTCAGGGGTGAAAGAAGGCCGGTACGGTGTACCAGCAAGAAGCCAGTACAAGCCCATACACAGGCGATGTTAAAGCGCTGCCGCAGGGCTGCCAACGGGGATGGGGGGAAGGGCAGCTGCCCCCAGGCCGGCGATTTAAAAGGGCCTGGGGCTCCCAGCTGCTGTTACTGTGGCAGCGGCCGGAGCCCCAGGTGGTGTAGGCCAGGTAGCGTGGATGGGCTGGCTGGAGGAGGCCGAGGCCCAGCCCTTCAAGGGGCCTGGAGCCGGGCTTCCATATCGGTAAGAGTTTAATGTTACTTTCACCCTTGGAAATTCTGTACAATTGACTACCCCCCTCAAGGATGCACTAAAATTGAACAGTATAATGAGGCCATACATCAGAAAATCCATCTCCTGGGGGAGAAAAGGCATGTGGTCTATACTCCTGGATGAAAGGAGAGATTTTTATATTAGATACTCCCTGACACTCATTCATCCTAGTAATTCTGAATTTGAGAGCTCAGTTTTTCTTACTTTTAAAATGTCATGGTAATATTCTATATTCCTTCCAAAGGACTATTCTAGACTATTCTTCCTTTCTGTAGGGACAATTGTCTCAAAGCCAACCACAATTTTTCTACTTTGTTATAGACTACAGTTTTTAAAAGTGCTTTTTACTTGATACAGACTTTCCATATTTTGCAGACAGGTATCCTGAACTGATGGATCCCAAGAATCCCCCAATGCTAAAGGTAGAGACAATGAAAGACCATAGTAATGTGAGAGTCTGCTCATCGATGACAGAGTGGTATCGCTCTTGCCAGGTGTCATTGATGAAGTTCTTGATGTACTAGAAAGAAAAATGGGGGGGGGGGGGTAGAGGGGGACGAGTTTCATTACCCATTATCCCGATTATAGGTGTGACAAATATGATAATATCCTGCACAAACCTTACTGAATTAAATAAAACTTTATTGAATTAAGTTGAAGTATTTTAAGAGATCACTCTTTTAATGCAAATGTTTATGTACTATTGAGGGATTATATGCATTTCTATGGAGCTGAGGCACCACAGCCCAGGAGCTAAGCCCTGGGGACCACAGCCCTGGGAACTAAGCCCAGGAACTAAGAATAGTGGGGTCTAGTTAGACACATTCACTCAGGTTGTAACACCTCCAATGAGCTACCACCACCTCGAGAAAGGCTTGCATATACTGATTTAAACTGGATTCTCCAGGGACCAACAGATAAATAAAGGATTTTTGGTTAAATAGTCTGAGCTAAAACTGTCTTGTGGTCTTCTTTCTGATCCAGCAAATAGACTGGATCTCAAGCCTAAGGGGTTTCAGCCTGCATGCTAACAGCCTAGAAGCAGAATTTGTGAGAGTCAGCTTTTTAGCAGATAGCTGCAGTTCCGCTTAAACTAGCAATAGTAGTGAGAAGGCGGGAGAAAGAGGGGGAGAAGGCTTCATGCGTCTGTGCTGTTCTGTGAAGGCCAACAGATAAGCTTATGGATGAGAACTTTTTCTAACACGCTGAAATGTACTGTTTTAAGTAACTGCTGTTGGGAAGGGAGGGGTGAGGGGGAAAACCGAACAAAAGGCTTACACAAACAAGGGGGGTATAAATGCTGGGATCCCGCCTGCGCGCGGGTGTGCGGGATTTGAGAATGCTTTTCTCCCTGGCACCTTTCTTTGGGCTCAAATAAACCTGGTTTTGCTTCTCCACCCTGGTGTGATAATTAGTGCGACGCACACCGGGCAACGAACCCTGCTGTTGCTCCGCCTCGGGCTCTTTGAGCCGGCAACAGAAGGGTTGGGAAGACTTTGGGCTACTGAGGTCCCATAAGACTGAAAATTCTTGTTCTGAGCAAAAACATTTGCACTTTAATGATGAATGGATGACCACAGGAAAAAGCCCTATGTGAGGTCTGAAGAACTGTTCACTTGCCAGAGCCCTTGTTGGAGTTGGGGTGATCTCTGGTAAGTTTATTAATATGCATGTAGGTGCTTTTATTGTTTTAATGTATTGTCTGTAATGCTTTTACCTTAAGAATAAGCGTGCTTGCTTATAAAGAGCTGTGTGGTAACCTGTAACTGTTGGCGATTACAGTGCTGTTAGTCTCTGAAGACAAAGCAGAAGTGCCGATGCTGGTCGTGTAGGCAGTCTGCCTTGCTGGGGGGATATCATGGTCAGCGGCAGCTCCAGGCACCAGCGCTCCAAGGGGCACCCTGCTGGTCCCTGCAAGGGCGGCAGTCAGGCAGCCTTCCGCAGCTTGCCTGCAGGAGGTCCGCCCATCCCGCGGATTCGGTGGCAATTCAGTGGCGGGTACGCCGAAGCCACAGGACCGGTGGACCTCCCGCAGACAAGCCACCGAAGCCGCAGGACCGGGGACCTCCCACAGGCAAGCCGCCAAAGGCTGCCTGACTGCCGTGCTTGGGGCGGCAAAAAAGCTAGAGCCGCCCCTGATCTTGGTGTAAGCAGCAGGCTGTGCAGCCTGGAAATATTTTGGCCAGGAGGGGGAGAGACACGTCTCTGCCTAAGAGATATGATGCCTGAGGAGTCGGGACCCTAGACTGGGTGCCCTTGCTGGACCACAGAGGGGGATTACAGATGCAGTTGCCCTGAACTGTGACAATAAGGTCTTTTATTATATCTAAAAATTCTAATTTAGAAAAAAAATTATAGTGTAAGTTGAACCAAATTCTTTCCATATTCTGAATTATCCTCCTTAGTTGAAGTATTATAATGAAGTTGGTATGGGAGATGAAGGCACTTCATTAGCTATAATAGTTCAGAGCTCAGACTTTAATTTGTACATTGAATTTCACTCTGTATCTTTGCTTCTTTCATGTTCTAGTCATTATAAGAGACACTTATGCCATCAAGGCCCATATGAGACTCCCAATAGTAGGGATACATGCAATGAAATAGACACTTTTTAAAGAGTAGCAAATCACATGAACCTTCACCTTCTAGTAAAAGTCTCTGGAGCAGTTAGTCTCCTTTTCCTTTACAAATGTCCATGATCCTTAACAAATTCTGCTAAGCTGTCATCCTTTGGGGTTTTACAAACTATTCTTACTGTTCTTCATGGACAGAATGAGAAGGGAAGGAGTTGAGGAAAGAATTTCAAGGTGTCTTGAAGAACATCCCGAGGCCAGAACCTGACACTATGTATTTAGCTGTAGAGGATGTTGTGCTTACCATGGAAGGATAGCTGATCATAGAAACTTGGAAGCCATATGAGAAAGTTCCACCAATTCCCAATACAAAAATCATTAGAAATAGTTTCCGATACTGAACCTGGAAGATAGAAGACAAGTTTTTGGTATTCAGGGTGTTCTTGCCACCTCATCCTTGCACATACAAAATTCTTAGAAATATTGTATGAACAGGGGATTTGAACAACAAATCATGCCTTGAAATGCTAGACTATATCCTTAAAAAGCTCTTTAAATTAGAGGGATGTTTCTCACTTAGAATGTAAGTGTTCTTCAGCTGCATGTGACTGTCAAATATAGGTATTCAGGGCTTGAAAATACAGTATTTACTTTTTATTTTGTTTGCTAACTTTGGGTCACTAACTACATTCTAATGAATAACTGAACATTCTTCAGTGATTGCATATCCCTGAAAATAGGATAATATAAATTTAGAATAATAACATTTTGGGAACAAACAGTGTCAAGTACCGCATTTACTTTTCTGATTTTGGGGAAAAAGTGTTAAAATGACTAAATTATTGAGTTTGATTGTCGCTCTAGAAGTACAGGAAGTTCTCCCTTTTCCCTGCTACCCTGCTGGATTTTTAGATATAAATGAGAAGTATTTGGTACATAGATAAATGACCGAGAACTCACCAAGTCTGAGAGAAGGCTACCCATCATCAGGGTAAGAGTATTCTTAGCTCTTTGTTTGTTTTGTGGCAGGTCTCTTGAATTAGCAGTCTGGTTGCAGTCATTCCTCACTTAAATTGTATAATCCAGGCACTAAAAGAAGCTTGTCTGTTTGGATCAGTCAAAGTTCAGTTTGACTTTGTACTGTTTGCTTTGCATTATTTTCTTTCATGCCCATTGGATAAGGTCATCCTCGTTAGTCTCTCCTGTGTGAATGTTCTGTAGGGAGAGATTCTTAGTTTATGTTTATGTAACCTTGCCTCATTATTTGCAAATTTTGGAAGGTGTGCAGTGAATGAGCCAGGGAACTGCAGAAAAAGAAGGGATGATCTCATAGTTCAACAAGTTTAATGCTGTGATGGAGAACTGTATTCTATCCCTTCCTCTAGCTCTGTCATAGAGTTCCTATATGATGCTTGGCATGTCCTTAAATAAAATGTTCACAGTCTCTCATGGCTTCTGTCCCCATCGCCATCTGCTGCTGGCCCTCACCCACTGGCTCCTTCCTCTCCAGCTCCTGTCCCTCTCTCCCTCTGCTCTTTCCCACCCTTTGGCTGCGCAAATCCCCCTCATTCCTCTGCATTCCAGTCAGACAGCTTCTTCTCTGTATCATGAACACTGGAACTGGAGTTAGAGAACCCTTGTGCCCTAGGGAGACTTATTGACAGGACACCAGTGGAACAGGAAATGCAGGAAGTTAGGCTGGAAGCAACTGGAAGCCACATGGATAGAGGAGTCTATAGGGTTTAGTAAAGTTCCATTTGTTGAACTTAACTTGGATGCAGCTTCATAATTTTCAGATAAAACACTGTAGCAGTGTCAGAGCTGTGAGTCCTCTGAAATGCAACAGCGGGGAGTTTGAGCCATGGAGTTTGGTTTGAAGCCCTGGATTTTGAAGACATAGAACTTGTTAGACCATGGACCTGGTGGAAAGAGGAGTTTGACCTGTACACAGACCTAGTCAGGCAAAGGAGACTACAATGGAAAAGTAAAACTATTTTATCATATTGGGGAGCAAGGCAGAGAGATTTTCACCACTGCCTCAAGCCTCACAGCAGGCCTAGGAGCCCTGGGAAACTATTGTCCCCCAAAGCAGAACAAAAGTGTGGAGTGACGCAAGTTTTTCACTACAGACCAGTCCAAAGGGAGGGATAGACCCCTATGTTGCAGCCTTACACAAGCTGCTACATGCACATTTGGGGACTTGACGGACTCCCTGATTGGGACAGGATAGTCTGAAGCATTTGGGAACACCATCTGTGGGAGTAGCTGCACCAGGAAGCATACATGGCACATGAATTTTGTGTTTGGGGAGACTGGACATGAGCGGCAGAAGCTCCCTAGAAGTGGGAGGGGCCATCGGTGCCCAGACTGGGGCCATGCCCCCTGCTCCACCCGAGACACTGCCCATGCTCCACCCCTACTGTGCCTCAAGGCCCTGCCCCCATCCCACCTCTTCCTGCCCCTGCCCTGCCTCTTCCCGCGAGGCCCTCCACCCACCACTCACTCCTCTTCACCCCCTCCACCTCGTCCCCCACCACTCGCTCCTTTCTGCTCCTTCCTCTCTTAAGGGTGAGCAACTTGGAGAGGGGGGCAGGGAGCAGCGAGTGGCAGGCTGCGGGGGGGCCTCAAGGAAAGAGGCGGAGCGAGGGCAGGAAGAGGCAGAGTGAAGCAGGGCCGCCCAGAGGGGGGGGCAAAGGGGGCAATTTGCCCCGGGCCCCTGGCTCCGCAGGGGCCTCCAAGAGAACAGCGGAGGCTCCCGCCTCCGTCCCACTCCTGGAGCCTTAGTGCATCAAGCGGCGTGTCTCAGCCGGGGCCCCTGAGCCCCGCCCCGCCCCGCGCCGCGTGGGGAGGGGGCGGGGCTGGGAGCTCCAGGCTGAGCTCTGCTCCCTCCGCTGGGCCCGGAGCTCCCAGCCCCGCCCCTCCCACGCGGCTCTGAGCGGGGGAGCTCAGGCCCCGCCGGAGACACGCTGCGGCTGTTCAGCCAAGGCTGCGCGTGAGGAGGAGCCGGGGGTAAGGGGCTGGGGCCGGGGTTGGCTAACGGGCAGGGAGCCCTGGAGACAGTCGGGGCAGAGGTTGGGGAGGGCAGGGAATGGGGGTTTGGATTGTGGGTGTTCTGGGGGGGGTGGATAGGGTCAGGGCCGCCCAGAGGGGGCGGGGAAAGAGGGCGCAGGAGCTTCTTTGCTCCCGGTCTCCGCCGGCGGGGGGTCCTTCCGCTCCGGGGTGGAAGGACCCCCCCACTGGCGATACCGCGGCGGGACCCGCCGCCGACGTGCAGCCCGGTCTTGGCGGTAATTGGCGGCGGGGCCCTTCCGTTCGGGACCCGCCGCGAAGTGCCCGAGACCAGCGGCGGGACCCCACCGCCGAATTACCGCTGAAGACCGGGCTGCACGTCGGCGGCGGGTCCCGCTTCGGCGGTAATTCGGCGGCGGGGGGGTTCCCGCCGCGGGTCTTCGGGGCACTTTGGCGGCGGGTCCCGGAACGGAAGGGCCCCCCGCCGCCGAAGACCCCGGGCCCCCGGAATCCTCTGGGCGGCCCTGGAGTGAAGGTGAGGCCTCAGGGGGAAGAGGTGCAGCATGGGCGGGGCCACAGGGGACGAGGCCGAGCAGGCACAGGGCCTTGGGGCATAGCAGGGGTGGGACCATGGTCTGGGCACCAGTGGTCTCCCCAGTTCTTGGGAGCTTCCGGCAGCAGCACTCCAAAGGTCGTGGGCTGGCAGACACCTCTGACATTTCTTGCCGTGTTTGGGGAGGCTTAGCCTCCCCAAGCCTCTTACATCCGCCGCCCGTGTCAGGAAGGCAAACTCATATTAAACAGGTGCTTAAATATGGGGCATGCAGCAGAAGCCTCGAGAGAGGATGAAAGCATAGGAGGGAGACACACACCCAGAAGTACATGCAGTGAGACAACCGCAAAGACAACCAGGTGGCCAGTGTTCCATTTCCACTGTGTGATGCATTTACTGCAGAAGACAGCACGAGCAGGTAAAGGAGAAGTGCCCTACACTAGGACAGTATTGTCTTGTGTCAAGTTGGACCATTTTAGCAGTACGTGCAAGAGCAGAGCCAGGTCTCAAAGATTAGTCAGACTTGTACAAGAGAGGGACGGCACATCACACAACAAGGATGATATCATGACTCTTTCCTTCAGTTTGAGAAGTACCAGGTTCAGGCTGTCAGGACAGGAAAGCAACAAGGGACAATATCAACCTCTGTGCATGCAACAATGTTAATAGAGAAATGCCCTGTACTATTTCAGCTGGATTGCAGGGCCCCCTTCAGTGAAATTCCTCAGTGTGAATTGCACTTGAACAAACCCATTACAAAGAACATGCACAATGTACAATGAGAAAATAATGTAGCCCGTAGGAAAATGTGACTTTGTAATAACTTACCTGAAAAATAAGAAATGGTACCAATTGAAGCACTACAGACTCCTCTTGGGAAATATAGCCATACAAACCATGGATCTGATCTGGGTGCAGCTTCAGAATTTTATAGCTGCAGTGCAAGAAGCAAAAGGGGGAGTCCCATAGACAATGGAGACAACTTTAAAAGCATATGGATGTTTTCAACGACAAAGGGTGCCTTGAAGGAAAGCTAAGACTGAAAGTAGATCCCACAGTGGAACTTGTGTGCTTACCTCAAAGGAAAATTCTGGTGGCACTACATACTCTAGTATGCAACGAGCTTGAAAGTCTGTAGAGCAGGAGTATCCTAGCACCTACAGAGACCAGTACAGCCTGGGTAAGCAACATGGTGGTGGTAAAAAAAGCCATCAGGCAAATCACGTGTCTGCATAGATTCAAAGCCACTGAACTGGACATTGAAAAAAATGCCACTGTCCACAACTGATCACATCTTGCCAGAACTCTTCAAGGCCAGAATTTTTATATTCTGTGATGTGAAGAGTGGGTTTGGCAAATAAACCTTGATAAAGAGTCCAGCATGCTCACAACCTTTGCTGCAAATGGCTGCACATGTTAATAGACATAAACCCTGCCCCACAGGTGAGCCAGATAAGACTCACCCAAGTGCTGGAAGGACTGCCTAGGGTGAAAATAACTGCAGATGATATCCACATTCTAGATGAAGGTAGCAATGTCACAGAAGCTGAACAAGACAGAAAACTACAAACTTTTCTACAGTGATGCAGGGACATGAATGTAAAACTCAACTCGGAAAAAATGCGACTCAGACAGCAGGAGGTGAGCTACACTGGACATCCACTTACAGCAGAGGGACTAAAAATAGATCCCAAGAAGATCAAGTCAGTCAGACATGCCAGCTCCAATGGATGTGAGAGGGGTACAGTGCTTCATAGGAATGATACATTTTCTGTCCAAGTTCTATTCACATGTGGCTACAATAGTGGAACCCATACATCAGCTCAAAAGGCATGATGCTGAGTGGGACTGGGCAGGTCCCTAACAGCAAGCATATTACATGCTGAACCACAACGGATGTCCTGGTCCTGAGGGACTACCAGCCAGGAGAGTCACTGACACTCCCGTATGATGCATTGGAGAAAGGGATTGGGTGTAGCTCTTTTGCAGGAGCAGTCAGTCACTTATGCCAGCAGAACCCTATCAGATTGAACAGGAATATCCCCCAAAAGAGCTTCTGGCTGTGATATTTAGAGTGGAGTGATTCCATCAGTACACCTATGGCTACCCAGGAATAGTTTAATTATGGCAAGGCCTCTTCTTAATGCTCCAAAGAGATTGCAGTGCACGTGGATGTGCCTCCAGTCCACCAGGTAGAGATAATGTGCAGGCAGATTACTGGTGTTAGCTGACACCTGAGCAGGGCATTTACCCATCATCTGTGAGCTGGGGGAAGGGGATCAGAACATTGTATCCATTAACATGCTGCATTATCTCCCAGTTTCAACAGCGAAGCTGATGGAAATCAAAGAGGTTACAGAAAAGGACATCTGACTACAGGCAGTCTAGAGATACTAGCAGGGTGGCCAGAAGGCAAAAACCAAGTACCGATAGGAGCAGAACTGTATTCTCAAATAAAAAATGAGCTGAGTGTGCAGGATGGAATCATATTTTGAGGGCAAAGCTATTGTCCCTGCCTCATTATGCAAGGATATTGTGCAAAAAATATGCCTTATACCTTGGCATTGACAGCTGTCTTAGATGGACTTGAGAGTGTGTTCACTGGCAAGGAATGAATACATAACTGAACTCCTTAGAAGGATGTGACCACAGCTGGTTGAGTGATACCAGAAAGACTCTGACTATATGAATTGCCCACTCAACCCTGGGAAAAGGTGGGAGAGGACTTGCTTACCTTCAAGGAAAACCAATACTTAGCTACAGTGGATTACTAGTCCAATTTCTGGAGGTTGATGCCCTACCGGTTACAAAAAGGAAATCAATGCTTGGCAAACTGAAGACCCACTCTGAGAGATATGACATTCTAGATTGTGTACTCAGTGACGACAGACTCCTGTTCAGCTTGGAAGAATTCCAGGAATTTGCCTGTAAATGGGAGTTTGACCACCACACAACCTCTCCAGCATACCCGCAGAGAAATGATAAGGTGGAATCAGTTGTGAAAACAGCTAAGACTCTTACACAAGGCTTTTTCTTCTGGTTCATAACTTTTGTTAGCATTTTTGGCACACAGGAGTACCTCATGACAGGGGTGCCAAAACTGTCCAGCACAGGCACATGGGGAGAGCAAAAGGCACATTCCTGACACTCGGATGGCCATCCTGCCAAATGTTAAGTCCTTTCTTCAAAGGATGGACTTGGTAGAACTTCTCAACAAAACTGCTGTAAGAATTTTTTTAACATGGGGAAAACATGTTTTTATCTAATCTCATTTTTGCCAACATCTGAATTGTTTAACTGAAATTTAAAGGAGAAAAAAGCAGTGAATATGAGGGGTTGGGGGAAATCAGTCTGAGGCATGGAAAATTTCAGCCAGAACAGTTTAAGTTTGGCAAAGTTATGAGCAACTGAAAGCAGAATCTTAGAGTGGAAAGTATTGAGCACCCGTAGTTCTGCCTATAACACCATCTTTTATGGAGAGTTATCTGAGTTCTTATCCCTTTGTGATATGAATCAGAATTTTTCCCATTCAATGATGTTGGGCCAAAAAGAACAATGGATTTTTCTCTCCTCTTTTTTAAAACTTTTTCTTGAATCTATCACTGACTAAACCTTAGCCCTGGGTAGCAACCAAATAACTTCACTATTCCCAGTTTTGTATTGTAAAATAACAATTTGAGGTCACTTTGGAAGAGGTGGGTTTCTATTTCCTCTCTTTACTCATGGTTCAGCTGAGAGTTGTTTAAAAGTTTTAAACAATAATGCCAACCTTTGATTCATTGACAGATGGTATAAAAGAAGATTTACAGTTCGCCAAGTTAAGCCAGAATTCTCAGTTATTCCAGTCTTGCATGCTGGATCTGTTACTAATAGACATCATCCTCTTTCTGAGTTGACTGGAAAGCAGCACTTGGTCCCAGGACATTAGAGAGAGTAGGTGGGTTGAGGTAATATCTTTTACTGGACCAACTTCTGTTGGTCAGAGAGCATCTTCCTCAGGCTCTGTGTGTCTTGAAAGCTTATCCCTCTCACCAACAGAAGTTGGTCCAATTAAAGATATTAAAGCTGACTGTCCAGTGTGGCTTTACTTTCCAGTCTGAAAGTCACTAATGTCTCATCTTTCTTCCTTTTGCTGACTCCCTTTGATGGCCAATCAGAGCTAAGTGCAGAAAGTATAATCTTCACTGATGTTCTTCTCCATGGCTGGGATACATTTCTTCCTAAAATTTAACTTATTGAATTCCTCTTGGATTTCAGTGATAGACTTTCCCTTTGTTTCTGGAAGCAACAGGTAGATAAAGATCCCGGAAGTGACAAGAACTCCCATAAAGATGAGGAAGAAGAACTGACCTAAGTTCTCCTGGGGAAAAAAATTGAGAGAAATATGAACAAATCTTCTGACTTTCAGATTCTTGAATGTGACTTAATATCTTTGAAGTCAGATAATGTTTAAATAAAGGATAAATCATTCTTTACATGTTTGAGTTTGAGATCAGTTCAGTCTAAAACTGAAATGCACCATCTCTGTTTCGTAAGTGGTCTACATCAAGCAGGAGCCAAAAGATTCCAAACTGACCCAGCATTGGGATTTACTGCTTTTTATTCATCCCCATTTTCCTGCAAACCTCCTAAGGTGGTTTAAATTAGAAACAGTTGGGAAATGTTCCGGTTACAATCACTTACCACAATGAATGGGAAAATCATCCAAATCACAAAGATTCCAACCCAGTTGAGGGCCCCACCAATCACAAAGGCAGATGGTCTGGATGTCTGGTCAAAGATTTCAACCCTAATGGATATTGTGGCACCAGCTGAAAGGAAAATGAAACACGAATAAGTAATAATTGCTGTGTTGTTTTCTTAGCTACTCTGTTCCCCTTCACCTTCTTTCTTTCTCTCTCCCTCCAGTGAAAAAAACTTTCAGTAAAAGTTGTTGGTGAAAATAGATAACCAAACCATCCTTGCTAATGTAATGGCCAAGGTAAGAGGTTGTATGGAATGCATACTGAATATAGAGCTGAAAGCTAGGATCTTGTGAGTTCTGATTTCTTTTTCTCCACAGACTCATTGTGTGCCCATGAACAAGCCATTTAGGCCCCAATTTGGGAAGTATAGGAGTAATCTCATTGGGACAACTCATTGGCACATCCTTAAGTACACTATTGAATATATGCCTTAATCTCTCTGCCTCAATTTCTCTACATGTAAAGTATTGGTGATGATGACCCCAGGATGTGTTGCCATTACGAAGACAGAAAATACTCACAATTACTCCACACTGGCATCTGAGTTACTACCGTATTTCTTGATACGTAGACTAGAAACTATCTGTGGTATCTCTCATTCTACTATGTAGCAAATGTTCAGTTTTTAAATGGTAATTAACTCACTGGGAAGATGTGAGAATGAATGTTTAACAGTCTGAAGGTCTGGCATGAAAGACGCTATACCAGTGCTTATGATTATCATCATCATTTTGTTATTATAGTACTATGGGACTCTCCCTTTTTAATGTCCCAATGTAATAGATGGTATTAATAGGCATGGATGACCCTCATGGAGTTTGGCATTAGGGAATGCTTCAAATTATGTTTTGAGGTCCTAGGACTAACAAAACAACTGTGAGTTAGCAAACCATGCTTCCCGCCAAGGGAAGGGAAGGGAAGGCAGCTGAAACCGAGCAGGTAAAAGGAAACCTGCAGTACGTATTAGTGAAAGAAGAGTCACCCCAAAAGCTAGCGCTAGCACAGTGATACTCAGGCTAAAGCTCAGGAGCCACAAATGGCTCTTTAATGTGTTTCCTGCGGCTCTTTGCAGCACAAGAGGATATTAAACCACTGAGTGATTTAATTATTAACCAATCAGGATGCTTATACTATGTTATTAACCAATTGTAGAACACCTGGTCAGTCATTTTGCTGTGAAAATTATATACAATAAATCCACACGACTGTGGCTCTTTTGGGTAATGTTGATCAGTAATTTGGCTCCTGAACCGCTGAGGTCTGAGTATCGCTACTCTGGCACAAATGAATTATCTACTCTGGGCACATGTGTATAATGTATTTTTAAACTTTTCCTCTTTTTTCTTTTTTTCAGTCTCTCTCTGTTTTTCACTCTGCCTGCTCTCTACTCTGTTTTATCACCCTGTTCTTTCCATGAATATTTTTTTCTCTGTGCACCTTCTTTGTTCTCTGTTTAGCAAAACATAAGCCCAATAACTTTCAAGTCTGTGTCTTGCTACTGAACCTATGATGTTCAAGAGTGTTCAAAATTAAACAAAATTAGTATGCCTGTGCCTAATGTTAAATAATATTTGGGGCTAATACTTGATCAAAGAGTGCCTTAGGTGAACTAGAATTGCTTGTTCTCCTGTTTTATTTATTGAGTTCATGTTGCCAATATGGGAGTTCTCAAACTTCATTGCACCGGGACCCCCTTCTGACAACAAAAATTACTTGGGGAGGGGAGGGTGTCAAAGGGCTTCAGTTCTGGGCAGGGGGCCTGTAACCTGAGCCCTGCCACCCAGGGCTGAAGCCCTCAGGCTTTGGCTTTAGGCCCAGGCGGTGGGGCTTGGGCTTCAGCCCCAGGCCCCAGCAAGTTTAACGCCTGCCCTGGTGACCCCATTAAAATGGGGTTGTGACCCACTTTGGGGTCCCAAACCACAGTTTGAGAACTCCTGGGAGGCCATGTGCTGCTACAGAATCAGTGCCATAGATGACATATTTTGGGAAGTGGGGGAAAGAGACATTCTGAGCTGGAGAAAACTATTTCCTGAGCCTCTGAGGTCATATAATCAATAAAGTAAGGTCAGCAATTTCCTTCACTCAGGCTTTGCTCTCAGGTTAATGCATCAAATAGTTAAGTCCCTTCTCTCCCTCCTTCCTCTAAGAAGATGTATTTATGCGGTCTAGTTCTGTTCTTTCCCTATCCTTGTGCATATTAGCATTCTGGATTCTGCTGTTACTCCACATATACTTAAATGGTATGTGATCTTTGTTTTCCCTATCTCCTTTACTATGTTGTTGTACTCAGGTGGCCTGGTTCCTCTCTCTCTCTCTCTGTTGAACTAATTACTCACCTGGCCCAATTCCAAAGAAGATCACATACAACAAAATAAGACCGAGGCTGCAGTATGGCATCCAGAAGAACCAGTCCTAGAGAGGAAAACAAAGCTTAGTGATGTCTGTTCAGCTAGTGACAAATAATTCCTCATTTCCCTGGCCTCGTTTTCCCACTGCCCCTTCTCTCCTGACCCCACAAATTCTGTTCACTTTTCTTTTTCTTTTTCTTAACTTTAGAAATATGAAGAATACCAAAGAGTGTCTTCCCTGATTTTGTTAAGGACTCGTTAGTTCACAGTTCAGATGAGATATCTTTCTCATGCCTTGTTGAAGGGGTGAAGGTCTTGATTCCTTAATGAAAGGCTTTTCTCCCATGTGTTTGAGTTAGATGGTGTCACGGAGCATGGGGGAGTCAGGGCCCTGCACCCCTCTTCCTGGGACTCACAGTGACTCTCAGCCAGCCAGTAAAACAGAAGGTTTATTGGACAATAGGAACTCAGTCTATAGCAGAGCTTGTAGGCACAACCAGGACCTCTCAATCGAGTCCCTCTGGGGGTTCAGGGAGCTTAGATCCCAGCTTGGGATTCCCTGCATTCCACCACCCAGCCCAAAACCAAAACTGAAAAAAACGTCTCCATCAGGCTCTCTTCCTTTGTCCAGCTTCCCGGGCAAAGGTGTTGACTCTCCCGCCCCCCTGCCTGACTCAGGTTACAGGCTCAGGTACCGTCCATTACCTAAAGTCATCCCCTGCTCTTCCATTCACTGTGCAGACAGTCCCTACTGCATCACAGATGGGTATAAACAATGCTTTAAGCAGGGTGACTAAAAATCATTTTCCCTTTCCCATAATCATGCTGTCCTTGCATAGATTCTTTGTAGTAGATCTCCAAGTTGTCCAGTTGTCTATAAATCCAGGGTATAAGACCTGAATTTTGAATGTACAGAAGAATCCTTAAACAAAAGAGAACCTTCAAGGCCTCCTTGTACACTATAAAGAAACCAACAACTAAAAAGGGCAAAATTCCATTTTTGTTGAGGTCACCTCTTTAAGGGCAAGTCTTGCCTCTGTAGCCTCTTCAACATACAGGGAGGTCCCTGGATGCAGCAGATCCTGCCTGCTGTACAGGGGTGAAAGAAAGTTTTTGGAAGCCTGTTCAGGGAATCTGTACCTCTTGCACTCCATGGATCACATCCCCATGTAGAGAAGAGTCCCTGCACCATAGTGCACAGAGGGTTGGTCAGAAGGAAGGGTGGAGCCTGGACCAGTGATTCTGTAGCTACACCGATCCATCGTGAATGAAACAGGAGTGGGAGGCACTGGATAAGGTAGCAGTTTGGAGCAGCTCCTCTTCCACGTGTGCTGGTATCACAAGAGCCCTGTCCCTGCAGGAGCAACAGCAATGATACTAGTATTGTTGAGATCAGATTTAGCTTTTAACCATTTTGGCTGGGTCCAGCTGTAATGGAGGGAGGAATACAGCAGACTGTGCTAACAGTAGCCACATTCACAGGCCATAAAAGAAGAAGGATAATCAAGATTGAATCTGCATGAGGTTCAGCCCTGCCTGTATCAGAGTGTGAGGAAGACTGGGGGAGTTTCATGACAAACTTTAGTGACTACTAGTTCTGCCATCATGGTAGCAGAAGTTATTTTGGGGATTCTAGAGCCAACTGGTCTTTTTTTATAGCCAGTAGAACTATTGATGGGAAGGGTTAGAAACAGGATTGATATTGGAAAAAGACTAATTGAAAAGAGTTTCCTCACCTGCAGGGTGAGAGTTACTGTGAGGCCAGCCAGTATTAAAGCCATTATCCCATAGCCTCCGCAAAGCAGCCTCTTTCTGCCAAATTGCTCAGTGATGATGCTCTGAGGGATACAAATCACATTGATGTAATAGCAGATGGAGCAAATTCTGACCAATTCCCAGCGTGGGGGGGGGGGAACCAAAGCCTGAGTCCACCTGATTCCCACTGCCCTGCGCGGGGTAGGGATCAAAGCCAAAGCCCAAGAGCTTCAGCCCCAGCCAGGGGGCCTGTAACCTGAGCTCACCACCCAGGGCTGAATCCCTCGGGCTTTGGCTTCAGCCCTGTGCAGTGGGCCTCGGGCTTCAGCCCTGAGTCCCGGCAAGTCTAAGCCAGCCCTGGCGACCCCATTAAAATGGGGTTGCGACCCATTTTGGGGTCCCGACCCACAGTTTGAGAACCGCTGTTCTACACCACTCCCTCTTCCTGCAGCCTGTGTCAGAGGCCTGGTTTGGGGGGAAAGGCCAAGTTTGGGACTCTCTTGTGGTTGGTTGAGCCCTGACTGCTGTGTCAGCCCGTGGAAGCCTTCCGGCTACTCTAACTTATGCCCGGCGACTTCCTTTGCCTAGAGCATGTCTAGGATTGGAGGAGGCAAAGGTGGGTTTTACATCCTTGGCACTTGCAACTAATCTGCAGTGTGTACTTGGGTAACTGCTTAAATCACTTCTTACACATGTCAGTTGTTCTCAACCTGGGGTACATGTACCCCTGGGGTATGCAGAGCTCTTCCAGGGTGGTACATCAACCTATCTAGACATTTGCCTAGTTTTACAACAGGCTACACAGAAAGCACTAGCAAAGACAGTACAAACTAAAATTTCATACAGACAATGACTTATTTATACTGCTCTATATACTATACACTGAAATGTAAGTACACTATTTATATTCCAATTGATTTATTTTATAATTATATCATAAAAATGAGAAAATCTGCAATTTTTCAGTACTAGTGTGCTGTGACACTTTTGTATTTTTATGTCTGATTTTGTAAACAAGTGATTTTTAGGTGAGGTGAAAGTTTGGGGGCACACAAGACAAATCAGACTCCTGAAAGAGGTACAGTAGTTTGGAAAGGTTGAGAGCCACTGTTCTACGTTATATACTCAAGCAAATGACAGCTGGTTTGTTGGAATGCCATAGTACCAGTTAAATGTTATAGTGATTTTGAAGTGGTTGGAGATTTTTACACTCATCTTCTGTTGCCTGCCAACAACTTTAACTCTTTATTGGTGTGCAGGAGCGTGTAGACTTAGAAGCTCTTAAAAATATCTGTTATTTTATTGGCTTGAGATTTTAAGCAATTTCCTTTCATTTATAAATTTTGGATTTTTCACAAACTTTCATGGGCTGAGGGATGTGCTGGCTGCCCTTCCCGCAGCCCCCATTGGCCTGGAGTGGTGAACTTCAGCCAGTGGGAGCCTCGATCGGCTGAACCTGAGGACGTGGCAGGTAAACAAACCGGCCCGGCCCGCCAGGGGCTTTCCATGAACAAGCAGCAGACTGGCTTTGAGATTCACTGATCTAGTCTGACCTCCTGCACAACGCAGGCCACAGAATCTCACCCACCCATTCCTGTAACAAACTCCTAACCTATGTCTGAGTTATTGAAGTCCTCAAATCATGGTTTAAAGACTTCAAGGAGCAGAGAATCCTCCAGCAAGTGACCTGTGCCCCACACTGCAGAGGAAGGCGAAAAACCTCCAGGGCCTCTGCTAGTCTGCCCTGTAGGAAAATTCCTTCCCGACCCCAAATATGGCGATCAGCTAAACCCTTAGCATGTGGGCAAGACTCACCAGCCAGCACCCAGGAAAGACTTCTCTGTAGTAACTCAGATCCCACCCCATCTAACATCCCACCACAGGCCATTGGGCATATTTACCACTAATAATCAAAGATCAATTAATTGCCACCCAGCTTCTTTTACACGGGTGAAGAGACCTCATCATCACCTCCACATTCCTCTACCAGATGTGCGGATTTGGTAGTAATTCAAACTCTGCTTGTGCCACTGGTGCAGTTTTACAGACATATAGGAGAGGAAGGGTGCAGGTATCCGGGTGCTAGAAATAGCAGGTAGGCTGCTGGTGTGATTGGGACACTACACCTGATGGATCGACTGTGTAGCAGATGATGTGCAGGACACAGTGCAACTGCATAGGTAACATATGGGTACTACTGCTAATACATTTGATTAAACATAAAAAAAATGGTACAGCTTTTCTTTTTGCCATGAAATTGACCTGAGTATATACTCCCCCAGGGATCAGTCCAACTCACATTAAAGTTAGTGATAGATTCCCATTAGCCTCAATGAGAATCTTTCCATTGACTTCAACAGGAGTTGGATCAGGCCCTTAACCTATGCTCCAAAATCCATTCTAACTGGTGATTCTGTTAATGTTACACAGAATATTTCTCTGTGTAAGAGAAGTAGGTAAAAAGTTAGGAGCATGAAATAAGTAACTCGGATCAGGTGGGTCATGTGTAGGAGGCACATAACAGGTTCTGACTCAGCATAAAACTGCTGTGTCATACCATGACATTCAATGCATACTAACTGGGGAGAAAGGGAATCTTCAGGCTGATATTTTTGTTGCATCCTGACCATACAGACTTGATTTTTGTACCTAGCCCTCAAGAAATCCAGTATGTAACTGGGCTTATTGTTGTTATACCTTTTACAGTGCACATCCCTCCCCTGTTCCTCTGGGCTCTATTGCTGCTTTTCACTTTCTGAAATAATAAATCATGAAATGAATCTGAATCCACTCTCACCCTGATAATTTGCTGTCTCAGTGGTGTATTTTGCAGTATAGTCATAGAGGAACAGAGTCAAAAGCCTGCCTTATGTACAAACCTCATTACTGTAGTGCAGCTTATTGGAGTTTAAAGCAAGTGACTGTCAATCAGGGATTTGGCGGTATGAGTTTTAAAACAAGAATTTCTACTGAAAAACGTCAGTTGCACCATTCAATTTTTAAACGTCTTTTTTCCTTGCCCACAGATTTCATTCTAAAAAATATTGTTTTGGGGACAGGCCTCGGTCACTAAAATTTGTTTTGAAACATTAATAGTTTTTTTTACAGTTTTGGTAATTTATTTAGTGGCCAGCAATTTGTTTTTAGTAGGGCTGTCAAGTGATTAAAAAAATTAATTGTGATTAATTGCACGATTAAAAAATTAATCGCGATTAATCTCATGATTAATCGTGCTGTTAAACAATAATAGAATACTATTTAAATATTTTTGGATGTTTTCTACATTTTCAAATATATTTATTTCAATTACAACACAGAATATAATGTGTACAGTGTTCACTTTATTTTTTATTACAAATATTTGCACTGTAAAAAAGAAAAGAAATAGTATTTTTCAACTTGCCTAATACAAGTATTGTAGGGCAATCTCCTTATTGTGAAAGTTGAACTTACAGATGCAGAATTATTTACAAAAAATAACTGCATTAAAAAATAAAATAATGTAAAACTTTGGAGCCTACAAGTCCACTCAGTCCTACATCTTGTTCAGTCAGTCACTCGGACAAACAAGTTTGGTTGCAATTTGAAGGAGATAATGCTGCCCACTTCTTGTTTACAGTGTCACCTGAAAGTGAGAACAGGCATTTGCATGGCGCTGTTGTAGTCGGTGTCACAAGATATTTACGTGCCACATGTGCTAAAGATTCATATGTCCCTTCATGCTTCAACCACCATTCCAGAGGACATGCATCCAAGCTGATGACGGGTTCTACTTGATAACGATCCAAAGCAGAGTGGACCCACGTATGTTCATTTTCATCATCTGAGTCAAATGCCTCCAGCAGAAGGTTGATTTTCTTTTTTTGGTGGTTTGGGTTCTGTAGTTTCCGCATCTGAGCACTGTTCTTTTAAGACTGCTGAAAGCATACTCCGCACCTTGTCCCTCTCAGATTTTGTCAGCACTTCAGATTCTTAAAACCTTGGGTCGAGTGCTGTAGCTATTTTTAGATATCTCAGATTGGTACCTTCTTTGTATATTGTCAGATCTTCTGTGAAAGTGTTCCTAAAATGAACATGTGCTGGGTCATCATCCGAGACTCCTATAACATGAAATATATGGCAGAATGCGGGTAAAACAGAACAGGAGACATACAATTCTCCCCCAAGGAGTTCAGTCACAAATTTAATCAATGCATTTTTTTTAATGAGCATCATCAGCATGGAAGCATGTCCTCTGGAATGGTGTCCAAAGCATGAAGTGGCATACAAATGTTTAGCATATCTGGCATGTAAATACCTTGCAACGCCAGCTACAAAAGTGTCATCAGAATATCTGTTCTCACTTTCAGGTGACATTGTAAATAAGAAGCAGGCAGCAGTATCTCCCGTAAATGTAAACAAACTTCTTAGTCTTAGTGATTGGCTGAATGAGAAGTAGGACTGAGTGGACTTATAGGCTCTAAAGTTTTACATTGTTTAGTCTTTGCGTGCAGTTATGTCACCAAAAAAAGCTAGTATTGCAAGTTGAGCCAAGTTGTGGAGGTCTAGACCTCTTTTGTGATAGGATAGGAATTAGATTTTCTGTTTATATTTTTCCTGATGTGATTGTGCACTTTGCTATATGGATGTGTGACATGCCATTTATAACTTGTAGCAAAATATGGAAACATAAACTACAGTCATCCTATTAGAAGGTAGATGTGGCAGGAAAACAATAAATGTATTGGCAATTGGGTCTTGCACCCACTTACTTGTGTGTACCTGGGTATTACAGGAGAGCTGTATGCTGCAGATGTGCCTTTGTAAGGAATCATTTGTCCTAAACCAACATCTGTCTAATTGATTTTTTCAGTATGCAGTTAAAATGTTCTACCATATCCCAAGCCCTGCTTCTCATCCTGAGCTGTTAAACCTCTGTGATGTAGGCCAAGACTTTCTCAGTCCTATGATGTTGGGTCAAGATGAAAAGAACAAGACTGAGGTTTTTTTATACAATTGTACTTAATTTTTGTCCTGGCTGTCTTTCATTGGTTGCAGTTCCTTTTAGATAGGAAAAACAGTAGTTAGGCTATTTACAGTGCTGTGTATTGTAAACAGATGATCAGAAGCTTGTTTGAAGAGGTGTTTTTATGGTTTGTCCTCTCTCTTTTAACTATATAGAGATTCATTTGACAAATTAACACACATACTTTTAAATCCCATTTCTTTGCAATGGTTGCAGTGGAAGGGGACTGCCAATAAAACTGACAAGTTTAGTTATTCCTGAGTGCAGTTCTGGGAAGTGTCTCTGTTAATTACTAAAACCCTCCTGATACAGAGTTGTATTAGGAGAAGAGCACCATGGGTGAAGATACTGCTGTGAGCATGAAAAACAAAGGCCCAAATATAAAATGGGACTGCTAGGAATAAGAGGTAAGATAGATGTGAATTATTTTTCAAATAAGATTTTATTAAAAAAGAGTCTATTTTAGCTTCAGCTTCCAATTTGATCTTGACAGTGCATTGTGTCAATGAAATCTGACTCTGCAGGCCAGTCAGAACTTGGTGCAGAAGGTGTGTTCCAGAGGGGAATTCTTCTCCGCAGTCGGTAGAAGTTTCTTCCCAAAATGTATTGTACTGAACTCCTCTGTGATTTCCATGATTGACTTCCCCTTTGTCTCTGGAAGGAACAGGTAGAAAAAAATCCCTGAGATGACAAGAATGCCCACAAAGATGAGGAAGCAGAAGGGACCGAGGGCCTCCTGAAGACAAAAATAAAAGAGAAAAAGATGAACAAATCCTCTTCTGACACTTACTCTCTTAGATCCTTGAAGGTTGCTTTGTTTCTCAAGAATAAGAAAAAAATTCAGTCTAAAGAAGAAATGTTTCTTTACATTTCTAATATATGTATAAGACAGCAGAGGGTGGTTGATGATTGGGCCAGCTCACACCCTTCATCTCAAGACTATGTATGCCACCTCTGCTACACAGCTGGCTTCCGCAGAACAGGGACTTTGAGGTGGGTTCAGAACACTGATCACCTACATGGCATTGTAATGTACTTGCTGTGCCTTGCTGCCTAGGACAGCCATAAAAGGTGGTTTAAATTGGGAGCATTGAAGAAGAAATCCAAACTGAATTACCACAATGACGGGGAATATCATCCCAATTACAATTAAGCTCATCCAGCCAGTGGTCCCAGCAATCACAAAGGCAGATGATCGGGCTGACTGGTTGAAGATTTCCATCATGACAGACATGACTGCCCCAGCTGAAGAAGCAACATGAAAAAGTAATAAAGACATTTATGTGGGGTTTTCCCGTAGGAACTTTGGTCACCTCTTTCCCCCAAAATGAAAAAATGCAAATTCATACAATTCATATTTAGGAGCTTTATTTGATCAAGCAGAACCCCAAAGAGTGAGTATTTGTGCCCAGCACTTGGCATATATGCGGAGTTCCTGCTTCTACTGGGGGCTAGTACCAAGACAGTTTGTCAAGGCACTCATACACCATGGTTATGGCTATGATATGAAAACCCGAATAAAAATCAGTGACATACAATACTGATATAAAATATCTGAGGTTCCAATAACAAAACATTGCCATTTGTCAGGGACCTAGAATTAGCTTTGGTCCCAAGTGAGGACCAAAATCCTAGTAGGGAGTTGTAAGCTGGTTCTGGCATTGCCATTATATCTGATTCAGATTGAAATTAAGAAAGGATAAAGGGATGCTAAGAGAAGGAACTGAACATGCCGTCAGTTAACAATCCTGAATGGAGCTGGGCTTTTACTTGTGAGTTGAGGATGTTGTAGGATTCTGCTTCACTCTCTTCTCTATGAAGATGTATTTACAAAGTCTAGTTCCATTTCCATATACCCACCCATATTAATGTGCTCATATAGTATGATCCAGAGGTTTCCTATCACCACCTGAGTTTATGTACTCACATGGTCCAATTCCATAGGCGATAACGAACAAGAATATGAGAACAACACTGCAGTAGGCCATCCAGGAGAACTGATTCTAGACACAAAGCAGTGAGGAGAGAAAGGGGGAATTAATATGGTGGTAGAATAACATGCTCATTACTTTCTACTCTCTGGTTTAATGATTGCCAAGGGTCTGCTTTACATATGGGGAATAAAATCACTTATATCAAGGGGTGGGATGGAGGAGAGTTTAGCAGCTGAGGGGAGTGGCAGTGGGCCATTCTTTTTGCCGGAGACCAGGGTAGCAAAAGAGATTCAGGAGCTTAAAAGGGCGGGTGGATGCTTTGCATTGGGGGAAAAAGAGATTTCCAGCAGCTGAGATGATCATTGGGCAGCTGTCACAGCCACTTGTATGTGGAGAGGAATGTGAGAGGTGCTGGTGAATGAGAAAGGAGACGGCAGGAATGCTCATTGCAAAGATTTTTGACAACAGCAAGGCAAGAATCACCCACTGGAGCCTGGTGTGTGAGGGGTTAGGTAGTAAGAAGATTGGAGAAATACTAGATCAGGGCACCTTGCTTGTGGGACAGTTACTCTGGGAGGTGAAATGCAGATAATGCCAGTTTAGGAGGAGGCAGCACAGAGACCACAGAGTCAGTGAGGACAAGGATGAAGGCCTCATAGAAGAAGCCATGAGTATTCACGTAACATTCAGCCCTGTATTTGTTAGAGTGCAAAACTAAGGCTGACTGTGAGTCTCCCACCAAATAGCACCATGGGGATCAGGCTTAATTTGAAAATAATATAAACAGCAGTTTCGTAGAAGTGGGAACAGAGCACTTCAAAAAGAAAAGCTTCCTTACCAGCAGTGAGAGAGCTGTTACTAGGAATGCCAGTATCCCTGCCATCAACCCATAACCACCCCATAACAGTATCCGCCTGCCAAACCGGTCAATGATGGAGCTCTGAGGATCAGAAAACACATTGACATTACTGGAAGCATGGCAAATTCCAACCTCCACTCCCCAAGGGAATTTGGGTTTCATTCTCTCTTGCTGTCTCCTTCATTCCTTTTATCTCAGGAGTACAGAAATAGCTGTAATTGTGAAATGTCTCTTAGCCCTGTGATCAAGCAAAGCACTGCTGGGTGCTAGCCTGATGAACTCTGTGGGCGTTTCGGAGCAGCAGTTGTAATGGAGGCTGCTCTTTGGGGCCAGAAAGGGCAGCTTGTATTTCTGGAATGATTCTGCTTCCCTCAGCCCCTCACTTTCATAGTAAGTCAAACTCTTCCATTTGAATGTATTTCATTTAGAACCATCGAGATATTATTCTACTTTACTTGTGGTCCCATCTATTGAATTAGATGTTAATATGCCAGCTATCTGTAGCCTTGGTTTAGTATCCCATTCAGAGTCTGAACCTGGCTTGTGCATTTCCACTATAGCAACCTAATGGCCTTCACTGCAAATTCTCCTAAAATAGACATGCATGCCTCTTTTTACATGTGTTTAAAAACAAAAATTACAAATCATAAGTTTTATATGGTTCTCTCTCAGCTGTGTTAGTTCCTTCCTTTGTGTCATTGATAAAGGTGGAATTATTATATTATGGCCGAGGTTGTAAATGTATCCCAAGGATCTATGCAAAGATGGGTGAAGCAGATTTGAGGCTGAAGTTCTGTGGATACTTTAATTTCAGAGAAACTCTGGTAGGCAGAGTGAATACCACAGTTAACATCCTTCCCCTTGCAAAAAATGTCATAGAGACTTTTGTACCACAGCTGTTCGGATGTTCCATGTTACATCTCATTTAGAGGATGGCAGCATACCTCCAACAGTATAGTGAGTCACCATGCTGTGCCATTTGATCAGTACTGACTCTGAGTGCCACCTACTGAACCACATCACTTTCTACAGCTCTGTGGCATTTTCCCTAGATATTTCTCATTCAAGGAATGACTCACCTATACCCTATTTAGTTAATGAGTTACCATGAGGTTATATCCCGAGGTTGCAGACAGTCTCTATATCTGACAGACAATCACATAGATTTTCTGGGTGTTATGTATAAAATTGCCAAATTACACCCTAAAAGTCAGATTTTCAAAAGTGAATCAACCATTTCATGTAGCTGCTGAAGTCTGCCACTATCTTGACATAAAGTGGCATTGTTCCCTTCTGCCTTTCCCATTTCTTCTGCTATATCTGATCTCTCTCACAGCTATTACCTGTATATAAACATTATTATCAATGGGAGCATGATATAAACTCCATTTAAAAATAATCAGAAGTCTTGATTTTTAAAAGAAATTGTGGATCATGACACTCCTCTCCCCCACAAAAAAGATGGGAAGTAATCTGGGGAGTAATGGGGAGGTGTCAGGGTTCTAATCTTTCACCAGCACCCCATTGGGGTGTTGATGGAATTGTATACATTTGTCTGGGTTCAGTCACTCAAGTGGAGGCACTCATTAGCAATTTGAAGGAGATGGATTCTCAGCCCTCCAGCCAACTTGTCTGGAAGTTTACCCCTTTCAGAGTCCCAGGGAACAAACAAACAACTTAGGAGCAGCAAAGTAAACAAAGGAAAAAGAAATATACAGACAGTTCCATTTGGCCACAGGCCTCTCTTCCTTCCCTGGGCAGGCTGTAGTGTAGCTCAACATTGGCTGGTTCACCAGCAGAATAGATAGATGACAGCCCCCTTTGCCTCTGCAGACTTGGGCGTCTTCTAGGCAAGGGTGTAGATTCTGGTCTTTGCCAGGCCTCTCCCTGGGAGCTAGGAAGCTCAACACTCTGCTCTTTTCAGAGCTGCCCACCAGTGAGGTTTGGTATACACTTAAAAATTAAATCGACCTACCTATGTTGCTCAGGGCTTTGAAAAATTGTGTGCCCTGAGTGTTGTACTTAGGTCAACCTAACTCCTGGTGTAGCCATTGCTAGTTCGATGGACAAATTCTTCTGTTGACCGAGCTACCATCTCTTGAAGAGATGGATTAACTACATTGACAGAAAAACTTCTGTCCATGTAGGAAGCAGCTACATTGTGGCGCTATGGCGGCACAGCTGCAGTGACGTAGCTGTGCCACTGTCGTGTAGACATGCCTTGAGCTGAGCTTCCCCCATCTTAAACTTCTCTTCCAAGTCTCAAAAAGACTTGCAGGTGGGGTGAGGTGGGGCCACTTTAACCCGGAGAAACTCTGTAGCCCCTTTCTGTTACAGAGTTTATGTTGTCTTTCACAGTTTCATATGGTGGGGTAGTGGTGACACAAAAAGATTCTTCAGTTCGTGTGTAGAAAAAGCAGTTCATTTTAAGAAGGAATTGGCTCAAAACACATTTCCTTTTACCCTCCAAACCCGTCAGGTCTGACTTACACACAGGATGTTCGAGAAGAATTCACAGATCCCAATTCCTAATGCTATATATGGAATAAGGTCTTCCTCCAACCTGGCTGTGCGGAACACTTCAAAGCTATAAAAGTAGATCTGGAAAATGCAGTGAAAAGGAATTTTAACAATCAAGTGTAATCAAGGTATCTGAGGTGTGTTTGTGCAGCAGCATTCAGATCTCAATCCTTCACCAGTACAATATT
Source organism: Mauremys reevesii (assembly GCF_016161935.1). Classification (NCBI taxonomy): domain Eukaryota; kingdom Metazoa; phylum Chordata; order Testudines; family Geoemydidae; genus Mauremys; species Mauremys reevesii. The sequence goes on along the minus strand of NC_052640.1, from coordinate 19,405,150 downwards.
ACCAAGTGGGTTTTTATTAGGGGGTCATGAGAGGAAACAGAGGGGTCTGGATTCCATTTGGACAAAGAAACAGGAGCTGAGGCACCTGTTTTTGAAATCTGAAATTCAAGGGTCTATTAGGGATTAACGAAAGGGTTTTGAGGGTCAAGAAAAGAATGGAGCTTAAAGAAGCATTGTGTTAGGAGAAAGGAGGGAGTAAATAAGGGAATTGGGAGAAGGAGCTGGTTGGAGCCAAAAGAAGAATAGTATTGGGCGGGGGAGATGAGAAAGAGAAAAGTTCTTAGGGTCCTTGCTGTCTGGTTTGGAAGAGGCTTGTAGAAGGATATCCCTTGATACCACACAGAATGAAGGATAGATGGCAATACGCATCTGCTACTAGCAGACAGGAACTTAAAGAAAACTGAGACCCAAATCTGTACAAAGAATTCTCAAGGTCCAAGATGGAGAGAGTGAGCTTGTACTGCCCTCTGTCCTAGAGAAAGAGCTTCTAGTGAGAACAGAAATGAAATCAATGGGACAATACCCTTCAGGGAACATTAACATCCACTGTGCTGGACCTATTCTATACACAGGCATGTGTTCACTTTAGAGTGCTGAGAAGCACGGTACTGGTAACGTCAGTGAAGGTTACCACATGATGTACTGCAGTGACTTATCTATGAGGAGGAGAAAAGAGGATCAAGAGGAAGTAACAAGTAGAAACTGTGGCTCTGTAATGTTCTCAGAAGCAACAAAGAATCCTGTGGCACCTTATAGACTAACAGACGTTTTGCAGCATGAGCTTTCGTGGGTGAATACCCACTTCTTCGGATGACTTGCATCCGAAGAAGTGGTATTCACCACAAGCTCATGCTGCAAAACGTCTGTTAGTCTATAAGGTGCCACAGGATTCTTTGTTGCTTTTACAGATCCAGACTAACACGGCTACCCCTCTAATGTTCTCAGCACTACCTAATAACAGTTCTGAGGTTGAAATTGAGGAATACTCAACTGCATGCAAGCCACAAAGCTGTATACTCATCATAAGGAGATTCATTATACACAACTGCCAACGCAAGGCTGGTTCTTTCATCACTTCCAGGACACTCATGGTTTTGACGCTTTTCATTGCTGCCTTCTCCTTCATCATATCATCAAACTCTGCTTGATGATCCCCTTCACCCCAGAGCTGCTTCATGGCTATGGAAGAAAAATAGCAAAGCATAATTATTAGTAGTAGTGTTTTTATTTAAAACACTGTAGTGCCTTGCAGACCTATCCATCAGCTGATCCATCCACTCCTCTCCATCATTCAATTGGCTGATGAATTAGTGATTAGATTATTCATTAATCATTCATAATTCAGTCCATCTATTGATCCATCAGTCACTGATTGAAGAAATCAATCAGATATTGCTTAATGGAACACACTATTACACATTGCAATTAGCTGGTAGATGTCTATCTCTTGTTTGTGTAATACAATAATATTTTAGAGGGTGAACTTGAATAACTGCAGATTAGTAATTTTTTTCTACACTAATTTAGATCTACATCAATATCAGTACAAGACCCTTGTTGATTAGAATTCTTAAGGAAGATAATTGATGGATGATGGGAAACTTGGTTCCATCTAATAGGCCCACCCCTTCAATGGCTATTAGGGTGACCAGATGTCCCAATTTTATAGGAACAGCCCCGATATTTGGGGCTTCATCATATATATGTTCCTATTACCCCCCACCCTCTGTCCCGATTTTTCACACTTGCTGTCTGGTCACCCTAATGGCTATCATATAACAAATCAGAGATTTGGAGAAAGGCTTGTCCCATTTTACCTTTCAAACAACCTTCGGTGTCTTCCTTTTGTATCAAAAGGTAGGGCGGGGACTCAGGGAAGAATGGCAAAGAGACCAGCTGGACAAATGCTGCAATTCCACATATGGCCAACAGCAAAGGCCACAAGGATTCAGTTCCTAAAAACTCTCTGTAGACAGCATATAAAATATATTCATGGTTTAATAAAATAAAATTAAATAACTTTGTTTTTTGTAGCAAAAAGTGGACCAACAGATGCTATATACAGATGGAAATGGAGAAGATAAATTGAAAGAAAGAAAATTTGGACAACTGGAAAGGAAAATAGCTAAGTAAGTACCTTAGTTCTATAGTTTGTTCTGAGTTTTTTCCCATTATTAAAAAATAAAAATTCAGTGGAGTTTAATCCATGCAACTACTATCGAGACCAATGCTGCAATTCTACATAAGACTGAAGAATTCAGATCCTCAATATTCATGAGTTACAACTATATACAATTATTTATTAGTAACTTTAGCGACTTCTTTTTTGTGTAATAAGTAGAGAAACTGACACAATATGCACAGATAATGGGAAAAATGGATGAAAAGAAAAAATATTTAGGCTGCTTGGTCCATAGATAAGTACATATATTCTACCTGGAGAAAGGTAGTAGCCTAGGACTTGGGAGACAAGTTTTTGATTCTGTGTTTTGACACAGAGTTCCTTTGTGATGGTGGGCAAGTCACTTAGCCTTTCTGTGCCTCAGTTTCCCATTTTAAAAATGAGGATTATAGCATTTATCTATCTCACAGTGCATTGTGAGGATAAGTATATTAAAGATTGCAGCGCTTTGGAGCCGTGGTCCAGCTCTGCTCCAGCTCGTGGCAAAAACCTGCAATTCCACTGCTCTGGAGCTGCTCTGCGCTGCAGCCCCGGGCTCTGCTCCAAAGCCCTGAAAGATTGTGGTGTGCTCACCTACTGTGGTGATGAGGCTATGTATGTATGTAAAATAGACAGGTACCTTAATCCCATAATTTGTCCTAAAACTTTTCCTAGTGTCAAAAACACAACAGCACTGGTGTTTGCAAATCCACGCAGCTTCTTTGGTGAAATTTCTCCTAGGTATTGACTATGTGCATTCAAACATACACCTTGAATGGGAAGAAGAAATAGGAAAGTTATATTTATAGAAAGAAAAATTACCTTTTTTCCCCCCAAATCATATTCTGCCAAACTGTAGCACTCTCCTTTTTTGAATTGTTTCTTAAGTATCACCTACAATAAGTAGTCAAACTGGAAAATTACATCTTCTAAAACAAGGCATTTAATAAATCACTATTCAGATTACCAATTTCAGTTGAGTCCTTGTGGAAGTAGATGGTGATTTGCTATATTTTATTATTGCACAATCCCTCCCCAGTTGGCTTAATATGCAGGAGGACTGCTTGAGCTGCGCCATCCTATAGATGTGTGCAGCCTGCTTCCTCTGATGCTGGGCGTGAAATGGCCCCCACCTCCTCCCTAACCCTTCCTGCTCCACCTGGGGTGCTGTGCTCCCAGAGGAGCTCTGAGAGGGAGTGGTCCCTATGTTCTCCCAAGAGAATAACTTATGTACATACAGTAGTGTGAGGTCCTACCTGCACTGATGCCATAGAGAAAGCGTCCAATCAGAATCATCTCAAAAGACTTGGCGGTCTTACTGAAGCCCATGTGCAAGGCTGCTACCATTATGAGCATATTGTTGCACAACAGACATTTCTTTCTGTAGCAGCAAATGAAATACAGATGTGAATCAGGTTTTCCCATAAATATCTCCTCTATCACTTTGAACAAATGGACTCCTGTTATCCAGTGAATGTACAGACCAAGCCATGGCTGCTCTTAAAAACCAATGCTTTGGGGCATAGCAATTTCTGTTATGTAGTGACATGAGAGACACCAAAGGGGAGCACTCCACTGAGGTTATAGTGGATTCCTGAAGAGAGAAGTGCTGAGAGAAAATAGGTAAACAGTATTCATTGCTCCCTTTCTAAGATTCTACATCCCATCAAAAATATTACACCTATCCCAAAACACAGAAGGAAAAAGCCATCTTTGTAAAAGCCAAATTAAATGGCTATATTAAACAAGAGAGAATTAGAGTTTCATTCTCTCTTTGGAGGAGCAGAAGAGAAGTGAGCTTTGTTTACATTTTCTGAAGCCCTGAATATATTCACAGAGGCAAGAACTTGAAAGGTTTTTTTTAAGTACCCAAGCAATTAAAAACAAAAAGCCGCCTGCTTCAGGCAATCTATCACAACCTCAGAAAATATCTTTTTACCCGTGGGCAATATTTTACAGCCGTTGTCCCAGGAAATAAATATTTGCATACTAGAGAATCTCCTGAGAATGGAGCTCAAATAAAATTTCAGTGAAAAGATATATGTTTACATGTTACATTGAATAATTATGAAATGAATAATACATAATTATGAAAAGAACAAGGAAACAGTAACAATTGTGTATTTTTATCAGTCTAATTTACATATGCGTATTTATTCTTATAATAACATTATATCTGTTTTTTCACTTTCATCAGCAGAGTCTTTAAGAATTCCCACATTCACTATCCTATATTTCCCCAAGAAAGAGTGTGTTTCAGTGGCAATTCTATAGGACAGATATTAAAATAAAGTTTAGCACCTCCTTCCAGCCTGTTGGAAAGAAATTGTATATACAATCAACCATAATGGAAATGTGTTTGTGTATCTTTAAGGGATGAGGCAGCTTGTTAACCTTTGGAACTCTGATTTCTTGTTTAAGGACACTTGAAAACTTGGAGATTGGGTAGGGCAACTTGGTCTGGATTTTATAGAGACTTTCTGGCAGCTGAAAGTGGAGACAGATCTAGGATAGTGGCAGAAAAGAGAGGTTGGGGAGGGTCAAGTGGAGGTGTGTGTTCAAGGGAGTTGGTTGGAGAGGGAACCAGCAGCAGGAAGAAAGGTTGAGTGGAAGCATAGAGTGTGAGAGTGTGAAGTGGACCAAAAGCTGAGGAGGGGATTGGAGAGAGAACTGGGATGGGGGAACAGGAAGAAGCAGAGATACAAAGAGATGAGGTAGGGAACTAGCATCTGGGAAGCAGATACTATTGGGCACATCTGCAGTTTGTTGAAAGGGGTCTGCAGCTGGTATATTTACTACTGCAGGGAATATAGAATCATGAATTTAGCCCTGGTAGGTAAGTAAATGGAGAAATTATTTTCAAATATTTTGTTAGTGTGTGTGTGTATCTATATCCATCTCTATCTTTGTAATTTTAAGTCTGCTTGCTCTCAGGGGTTCTGCCAAGGGAAGGCACCCTCACTTTCCATAAGAGGCTTTCTAGTTGTTTTGCTTGTGGAGACTGCAACAGGGAGGAACTAAATTAATTCATCTCCTGACTGCCCTGGCCACACACTCTTCTCAGCTAGCAGCACCGCAGACTTGTGCAGCTGCAACCTCTCTATGGATTTTATACTGCTGAGGGCCCTGCACCCTGCTTCACACAGACTGACGCTGGTGAAAAACAGGGGTGAATTTAGCCTATATTCAGTTAGCGCTCAGTCCTAGTCCCTTGTAGTTTTGCAATTGACTTCAATGAGACAAAGTTTTAGCCTTTAATAATGTAGGAACTTAAATGGTTTTTGTTTTTATTTATTTAAAATCATTTTGTTCCCTTTTCAGTAAAATGTTTTTCAATGTTAAATTAACTAATGGTAGCCCAAGCAAACTGGTTAGCTGATTCCATTGTTACAATTCCTCATTAGTGAGCTGTTCAGAAAAGATACGTACTTTCCATATTTCACAAACAGGTATCCACTACACAGACACCCCAGTAGTCCCCCTACAAAGTAGATAGACACAATGAGGGACCACAGCAATGTGATGGTCTCCTGATGGAGGGGAGAGCCATATCGCTCCAGCCAGGTTTTGTTGATAACCCTCTTAATGTGCTGAGAAGGAAAAGGGGATTTTTATTAACAGTAATTATTACTCCAATGCATTATACACAATCATACTTCATTATATTTAAAGCTGGTTTTGGTTTCAACAAATAGTTGTTATTTAAAGAATGACAACATGAGACTTACTTGCAAATAAAAGTTTAGGAAAAGCCCACATACCCTCATTTCTTGTTATTACCAATCTGTATCTCTGAAAATCAGTTTTGAATTGCTGTATATTAATTTCACAATGGAGGAATAATGGGGTGCTGCTAAAGACTGGCAGTATTATATACATCTGCAGTAGAATTAAGCGATGATGTCAGAAATGCTGTTTATTATTTTTAATTAACATTTTGATTGAATTTATTGCTTACAAAAACAAGAGACTAGTAGTACATGAGCTTCCCCAATAAATTCTGATAGTACACCTAATCCTTGACATGGTGGTATTATTAATTAATTAATATTATTACAAGCAAGGGCTTCTCTCTTAAGCAAAGACTGCAGCAAATTGTGCCATTTTTTTATGACTGTATGATGCAATAACCAAACTTGTTTTCACGCATAACCTAAACAGTCTTTGAATCCAAGTGTTGAGAGAGGAAAGGCTACTGCACAAATTAACTGCACAATCTCATCCACTGAAACTTGGCTTGAAAAATATTGTGTAAATTTCCACACTCAAATGTCGGGTCCTGTTATGGATTCCTTTTAAATGTCCGTGTTCTTGAGTGTAGGGGAGTGATGGGGACAATGGGAGGAAGCCCAAAGGACGTTTTGAGGGTTGAAACCTCAACCACACTGCACCACTTCTTAACCTTGATGTATACCCTTTATGTTCATCAAGTTTATAGTTCACACACAACCCTTACTACCCAGTCCATGGAGTGTGATCTAAGGGACTATAAAGATACTTCAAAATGAAGAAGACAGTAGCAGAGAGGGATTTACCAAGAATCCTCTTCCTAAGTCCCTCAGTTCAGCAATAGACTACACAGAGAATAGTGCTCATTTCCCAACTTCCTCAGCCTTTCAAAACTCTACTGGAATGTGGAGTGAAGTTCCTTCCTTTGTCCAGCCTCTCATCTTACTCTTTCTTACAGTACAGAATGGGAATGGAAAGAGCTGGAAACTGTCTCAATGGAAACACTTAATGAAGTATTTTAAGGACAAGGAGCATCCTCAAGCTAAGACCCAGCCCCATGAAAATTCAACTAAAGAGGTGTCTTTGATTAAGGCTTTGCTTACCATGGAAGGGTAGTTGATCACAGAAATATGAAAACCTGGTAAAAGGGTTCCACCAATTCCCAGCACAAGCATCATTTGAAATAGCCTCCGATACTGAATCTACAAAAAGATGATAAAACACATCCTCAGTTTATGGTCAGATCCATGTATCTACAGCTCTCCCTTTCCAGAACCATGTCTTATTCACTGCAGACACTTCTAGCTATAGAAATCTTTTCACACTATGCAAGGTTCCAGCCCAAAAGGGTACCATCAACCACTCAAAGATGCCCCCCATCCCAGCCAAGTGGTCAGAGAAAACCAACATCGATTGGAGTCTCCACATCTAAAGAGACAAGACAAAGAAAGACCCATTACTATCCACTACATGGGAAGAACCATTGCATTCAGGACAATAGAGTTGACAATGTGTCAATGAACATGTAAATATGTTGTCCAAATGCTTATTAATGATACTGGGATGTGTGAAACTGCAGAATTTCATCCCCTCTTATCCCATGTTACCTGTTTTATTTCTACAAAGGGAGAACTTTTATTCTTTACCACTTTTGTCAAAACAATAATTCAGGAACTAGCTAAACAAGATTTTTTTTCATTTTTTTTCCACATTAGGCTTACTACACTGAGGCCATATCTACTCTTCCAAGTTCTTAAGTTGAAAAACTTATGTTGCTCGGGGGTGTGGAAAAAACACACCCCTGAGCGACAGAAGTTTTGCCGGCATAAGTGGTAGTGTGCACAGTGCTATGTTGGCGGGAGAGCTTCTCCTGCTGACCTAGCTATCACCGTTCATTGAGGTGTTTTTTTTATGTCGACAGGAGAGCTCTTTGCCATCGACATAGAATGGCTACATGAGTGATCTTACAGTGCTGCAGCTGCATCAGTACAGCTGTGCCACTGTACGCTCGCTAGTATAGACATGGCCTGAGAGAACTGTTAGTTTTCGGATTGTCACTACCTCTGGCCCATGAGAGAACCCTGACACCCCGGGCAAGTTTGTTTTCATTCTGCCGAATACTTTGGGAAGGACTCTTGGCAGTGCTATACTTTCTCTTTGCTCCTGGAACAACCTGGAGACAATCAAGGAGTGCTCCTTCTTCTGTTGGCCATCCCAATGCAACCATAGAGCTAAGATAACTGCAGCAAAGAGTCCTATGGCACCTTATAGACTAACAGACGTACTGGAGCATGAGCTTTCGTGGGTGAATACCCACTTCTTCGGATGCATCCGACATGCATCCAACGAAGTGGGTATTCACCCACGAAAGCTCATGCTCCAATACATCTGTTAGTCTATAAGGTGCCACAGGACTCTTTGCTGCTTTTACAGATCCAGACTAACACGGCTACCCCTCTGGTACTTGTAAACTAACTAACAATTAGAACTATAACTCTGTCTTTCTCTACACCCACACAATGAGAGACAGGACAGACAGCATTTTTTCATTCTGAAAATCTAACAATCTTTCTTTTAACTGACGGTTTCACTGGTTCCTTAAACTCACTTGAGTAGTGTCACCATTTTTTTAGCTCTATGGATGAATAGTAAGAGCTAATTGTTAGTATTTACTATTATGTGCTTCCCAGATCAGTACAGTACATTGTGTCCTAACAAACTCCCATTATTTTTTGTGTTTATTGACAAATTTAATGTGGTTTCCTTTGTATTTTACCTCCTCATTGTATTTTGCTTACAGCCTGGAAGGATCCAACCCCAGGCACTGAAGGAATTAGCTGAAGAAATCTCTGCAAATGTTTGCAAACTCATGTATGGCAGGAGAGGTCCCGGAAGCTGGGGAAGGGCTAATGTAGTGCCTATCTTTAAAAAGGAGAAAAAGGAGGAGCTGGGGAACTATAGAATAGTCAGCCTGACTTCGATATCTGGGAAGCTACTAGAGCAATTATAAAACATTCAATTTGCAAATACCCGGAGAATGAAGGGGTGATCACTAGCAGCCAGCATGGATTTACTAAAAATAAATCGTGGCAAACCAGCTTGATTTAGTTTTTTGACAGGGTATCTGGTTTGGTGGATAGGGGAAATGGGGTGGACATAATATACCTGGACTTCAGCAAGGCTTTTGACATAGTCCCACGACATTCTGATAAGTAAGCTGGAAAAGTGTGAACTCGGCTCAGCTACCATTAACTGGATACATAATTGGTTAAACAACTGCAGATAAAGAGAACTATTAATGGAATTATGTCAGATTGGAGGGAGGTCTCAAGTGGGGTTCCATAAGGATGTGTTCTGGGTGCGGTGTTGTTTAACATCTTTACTTTATTAATAACCTGGATGTAGGAATAGAGAACATACTGATCACATTTGCAGATGACACAAAGCTTAGGGGGATTGCCAACACTTTGGAGTATAGAGCTAAAATTCAGAGAGATCTTGATAAAGTGGAGAACTGGGCTATAGATAACAAAATGAAATTCAGCAAAGACAAATGTAAGGTGCTACACTTAGGGAATTAAAACTAAATGAACAAACAGCAGCACAATAGAGAAAGATCTGGGAGTTGTGGTGTATCACAACCTCAACATGAGTGAGCAATACAATGCTGTTGCAAAAAAAAAAAAAAAAAGGCCAGAAGTCTTAGCTGGAGTTCAGTTTTAGTCACCAATATATAGAAAGGATGTAGAGAAACTGGAAAGGATCCAGAGGTGAGCAACAAAGATGATTGAAGAGATGGAGTGCAAGCCATATGAGCAAAGGCTGAAGGAACTTGGTATGTTTAGTTGGGAAAAGAAAAGATTAAAGGTGGACATTATAGAGGTCTTCAAATACTTGGAGAAAAGTTGTTCTCTCTTGCCAGAGAGGGCAGGACAAGTTGCAATGGGTTCAAATTACAGCATAGCAGATTTAGATTAAATCTCAGGAAAAACTTCCTAGCTGTAAGGACAGTAGGACAATGGAACAGACTGCCTAGGGAGGTTGTGGAAGCTTCTTCATGGAAGGTTTTCAAAAGGAGGCTGGATAGCCATATGTCTTGGATGGTTTAGACACGACAAATCCTGCATCTTGGCAGAAGGTAAGACTAGATGACCCTTGCGGTCCCTTCTAACCCTATGGTTCTATGATTCTATAACTGTTATTATGTCAGCATTGCTAACCATGGGACTTCAAAAGTTATAAAACAGAGCTTTAAAAACCCCCATGAGATTGTTATGAAAATAATGAGACTCTAAAATAAATGTGATGGGTTCTTTGTATCTATATTATTACTTTTGAACTCTAGGGGAAGTTCCCCCTCTCTCAATGAGGAGGAAGAATGTCCTCGTACAGGTGTTGATGCATTTTGAGATGAATTTTCACACACCAGTTCAATCTCTGTACTGTTCCTGGAGCTTGGTTTCTCCTGCTTTCCCCACATCGCCTCGCAGGGTCGCATACAGCTTTTTCTCATTTATACTTGTACATTTTTAGGACATGTTACTGCTTCCTGAGCCCCTCAGAGCGAAAGTAAAGGCACAAGTGTCTTACCACAATGCTTTTTTGCTGTATTTCCTCTTCTTCCTCCCTTGCTGTGCTTCCAACTGTCCCAGCACCTTGAGGTAATCATCCTTTATCAACAGTACCTCCCTATTTTTGTTAAAGGGGTATTGCCCCCCAAATAGTTTTTTTTGCTCTGTCCTTCATAATCACTACCAAAAAGACCATTAGGTAGCCTCTTGTTGTACTCTTTATAACTATATCACACTGTTTTAAAGATTGGTTAATGAAAATGTGCAGTACTTTCTCCAGCATTGGAAGTGGAAGACAGATCCTTCCCATTATTAATATCTGATGTGATAAAAAAAACCCAGGGTACTCACCAGGTCTGACAGATAGCTGGTCATTTCCTATTGAAAGCTCGGCTGTTCGTAATCGTTAGCTAGTCCCTGTCAGATGGGTGATCTGCTTTCTAAGCTTTGTTACCGAGCATGTAATTTAAGTAATGAGGAGCTGGGATCATGGGACTAGAGTTAAATTTTTACTTTCTACTTTTTCAGTGAATGATGTTATTTTTATTCATTGGACAGGGTTTAGGGTTATTGGACTAAATATTTCAAGGAACAGATATGTCAAGCCCAGTCCAACATGGAGAGAGATTTTTCCTCCCCCTATATTTGGAGGGCTCTTGCTGACTTGAGATGGGAAGCAGGCAGCTAGTTCAGACATCAAAGCTAAATAGTGTTCCAGTTATTGTAACATACTTTGATTCTCTGATATATGAGAGATTGCTCGGAGGTTGTTTCTTGTATAATAACTCATTCATTTTAAGGCTGATGAGACAGTTTAACACCATCCTCAGACCTAAGCTCAGTTATTGTTGTTTCAGCCAGTTTCAGCCTTTAAACTTCTTACCTCACTTTTAAGACCTTGCACAGCTCCCTTCATCTTTGCTTTCATTTCCTCGTCCTCTTCTTCATTTTGTGTGTGCTCCTCCCAGGGCCGGTGCTACCATTAAGGCGAACTAGGCGGTGGCCCTGGGTGCCAAGATTTGGGGGCGCCAAAAAGCGGTGCCCCCTCCCCTTTTTTTTTTACAGCGGTTCCTTCCCAAGCGCGCGGTCGCTGCTCCACTTCTCCCGCCTCCCAGGCTTGCAGCGCCAATCAGCTGTTTGGCGCCACAAGTCTGGGAGGGGAGGAGAATTAGGGTGGGGGCGACGTGCTTGGGGAGGACGCAGAGCAGTGGTGAGCTGGGGTGGGGAGGTGCTGCCGCGGGGGGGGCACCTCAGGGCGGGGGGGGTTGCCACGGGGGGGCCCTCAGGGGGGGGTTGCCACGGGGGGGCCCTCAGGGTGGGGGGGGGCGGGGAGCTGCCGCAGGACTGGGGGGGTCGCAAGGTGGAAGTTTCGCCTAGGGCGCAAAACTTCCTTGCACCGGCCCTGGCTCCTCCCCATCTTCATCTAAGTGTCTCACTTGTATCTTCTCCCACACGTTTCTTCCACACATCCCCTTACACTCTGAACTTCCTCCCTCTCCTTATAGACTGGATGATCTCTGCCTTTTTTGCAAAAAGAACAGGAGTACTTGTGGCACCTTAGAGACTAACACATTTTTTGAGCATAAGCTTTCATGGGCTACAGCCCACTTCATCAGATGCATAGAATGGAACATATAGTAAGAAGATTATATACATACAGAGAACACGAAAAGATGGAAGTTGCCATACCAACTCTAAGAGGCTAATTAATTAAGATGAGAAATTATCAGCAGGAGGAAAAAAAACTTTTGTAGTGATAAGCAAGATGGCCCATGCCAGACAGTTAACAAGAAGGTGTGAGGATACTTAACATGGGGAAATAGATTCAATTTGTGTAATGACTCCCAGTCTCTATTCAAGCCGGAGTTAATGGTATCTAGTTCACAAATAATTCTAGTTCAGCAGTTTCTCGTTGGAGTCTGTTTTTGAAGCTTTTCTGTTGCAAAATTGCCACCTTTAAGTCTGTTACTGAGTGACCAGAGAGGTTGAAGTGTTCTCCTACTGGTTTTTGAATGTTATGATTCCTCACGTCAGATTTGTGTCCATTTATTCTTTTGCGTAGAGACTGTCCAGTTTGGCCAATGTACATGGCAGAGGGGCATTGCTGGACCATGATGGCATATATCACACTGGTAGATGTGCAGGTGAATGAGCCCCTGATGGTGTGGCTGATGTGATTAGGTCCTATGATGGTGTCACCTGAATATATATGTGGACAGAGTTGGCATTGGGCTTTGTTGCAAGGATGGGTTCCTGGGTTAGTGTTTTTGTTGTGTGGTGTGTGGTTGCTGGTGAGTATTTGCTTCAGGTTGGGGGGCTGTCTGTAAGCGAGGACTGATCTGTCTCCTCACTCTCACAGATCTTGGGAGACAGACTAGTCCTCGCTTACAGACAGCCCCACAACCTGAAGCAAATACTCACCAGCAACCACACAAGTTCTCCACCTCTGGTGCCATCTCACCTAGAGCAGCACTTACTACCTCCACTAAAAGCTTGATCATATTCTTCAAGCCTACCAGGGGCGGCTCTAGAAAGTAGGCTGCCCCAAGCAGCAGCGCGCGCCGCGCGCCGCCTTCCCGGTCCGGGCGGGGGCCCTTTCCGCGGCTCCTCCTCTCTCCTCGGGCCCTGCGCGCCCGCGGCGGCGAGCCGCCGGACCGGACGACCCCGGTCGCAGTGCAAGGCGCTCAGCGGCCAGCGGACCGCGGGAAGGCGGGGGACGCGCAGCAGCGCGCATGGCAGCTCTCGCGCCGCTTCCGATTCCGGGCGCACGCAGGCATGGCCAAATGCGCTCAACCGCCCCAGCCCCCAAAAAACGGCCCCCAAGCGCGCGCTGCGCCTGGCTGGGGCTGAGCCAAGCCTACATAGCATCTCATGCAGGCCTCCCTGGTACCAACTTCCCAAGCATAGGAGGAAGTCCCATTCCCCAGTAAATACTACTGAAGACATGAGACAGGTTTTAAAAGACAATCTAGCAGTAACTGAGAAGTACTGATTAAAAATCACAGTGAAACAGACAAGTACAAATCTCATACAAGCAGGGGTACTGGAACAATTTTTATAATGGGGATGCTGAGACCCATTGAACCACAAATTGAATCTGTTTCCCCATGTTAAGTATCCTCACACCTTCTTGTCAACTGTCAACTATCTGGAATGGGCCATCTTGATTATCACTACAAAAGTTTTTTTTTCCCCTGCTGATAATAGCTCATCTTAAGTAATTAGCCTCTTAGAGTTGGTATGGCAACTTCCACCTTTTCATGTTCTCTGTATGTATATATATCTTCTTACTATATGTTCCATTCTATGCATCCAATAAAGTGGGCTGTAGCCCACGAAAGCTTATGCTCAAATAAATTTGTTAGTCTCTAAGGTGCCACAAGTACTCCTGTTCTTTTTGCGGATACAGACTAACACGGCTGCTACTCTGAAACCTGTCTCTTTTGCCAAATTTCTCCTTAAAACATACTCCTTTTGGGAAGGGTGTTTTGGTGATAGTCCAGCTGAGAAAGAAATGTTATTTTTAAAAACATTGACCTACATCTGGCCAGACACTGTTTGTATTCAATCTAACTATTTATCTTGGTTGTAAATTCCTTATGGCAAGGCCTATGTCTTCCTTATATTCTGTACTGTGCTGGACATGCCGGCAGGCAGCAATCTCTAGTGTGGAAGATGATATCTAGCAGGATAACTGGTGCACACACATTGCACGATGGCAGAGGTAGGGGAAATACTAGCCAAGAAATTGGGGCAAACCCTTATTCTTGCAAAGAGTGCTAAGATATATTTAATGTCTGCACAGAAAAGACAGGAATTTGGTTTTTAAGACCTCATCATGATATGCAGTTTATCTTCCTAAGAAGAATGAAGGGTTGAGATTATCCTGCTAAGATTTAAACGTATGGTTCCAGCAAGTATAATTATTCCAAATCTGATGCTGTGATCACTAACCCTTCCCTGGCACGTAGTATTTACATTTTATAAGTTGTCACTATATCTTGTATGCACGTACAACCCATTAGATCAAGCACAAGAAATTCATGGAAATTGCATAGTTTCTCCCTCTTGCATGGCATGGATTAGGTTTTTGAGCAGTCACTTAACCTATGCTCCAAAATCCATTCTAGCTGGTGGTTGTGTTAATGTTACACAGAGCATTTCTCCACTTGCCGATCAAGTTCACATAGAGAAGGGAAGTTGGTGAAAAGTCAGGAAGACTGAATGAATAACTAGGATCAGGTGAGTCACATTGCATGCTGTATGGAGACACATATGAGGATCTTACTCTGTGTAAAACTGCTGTGTCATACCAGGAAGTGCAATGCAGACTGAAGAAGACTCTTTAGACAGATGATTTCACTGCATTCTAGGAGCCCTAACCTAAGAAGTGTTGAGTGTTCTCAATCCCCATTGAAGTCAAAGGGCGATGAGGATGTTTAGCACTTCACAGGAGTGGGTCCAAAATGCATAGACTTGGGGACAGATTTACGAAGGCATTTAGGTACCTAAAGATGGAGGTAGGCACCTGGAGCCAGATTTTAAAAGGATTAGGCATGTAGATGCTTTTGAAAATTCCACTAGGCAACTAACTGCATCTTCAGGTGCCTGAATATCTTTGAAAATCTACCATGTTTGCAGCCTTGAGTCTCCACGAGGGCGGCAGGCAGGTTGCCTTCGGCGGCATGCCTGCGGAAGGTCCGCTGGTCCCGCGGCTTCGGTGGACCTCCCGCAGGCGTGCCGCCGAATCCACGGGACCAGGGACCTCCCACAGGCAAGCCGCCGAAGGCAGCCTGCCTGCCATGCTTGGGGTGGCAAAATACCTAGAGCCACCCCTGATAACCACAGTCTGTATACGTCTCATAACGATTATGATGGTCAGAACATTACAAGCTTCCATTAAAGACCTTACTTGATACACTTCTGTAGTACAGTAGTACAGCATGCAATAGGCTGGTTCAACTGCTCATTTTTGGAGCTTAAACAGTCTATTCTCCCCCTGCTTATTGTATTTCAGTGAAAAACAAACCTGAGGCTGTGTATTCTCAGCAAATCTCTTCTGTGCCCTCTTCTGTTAAAGATGAATCAGACATCTTACACCCGCTTCCCTGACTCTGCCCTGCATAGACCCCAAAACACAGAACTTCAGGGAAAAACTATTCTTACATTCAAATTGTCTGCCTGAAAAGAGTTCCATCCTTCAATATGTGAACAGTGATAATAGCACAAAGGCTGCGGAATAACTGTTTTTTTAAAATATATTAATTAATACCGGCATTTAAAGTGTTAGTGAAGAGGCAGAATACTCCTCATGAGTAACTTGATAGGACATGAGATGAAGTGGTGAGAACTAAACAGCAGCAACTCCCTGTCCCTGGTGGCTATGAGGAGGAGTATACCTCAAGGGCATGGGCTAGCAAGAAGGTCCTGCTGTGCTCTGCGGAGATGTGTGATCTCATGTTACTCTCCAGTGGCTGGCAGAGGATAAGGGAAACACTAATATCACTGTTGAAGAGATCTTCTTTAGCTCAAGTGGTAAAGGCCCGTGTTTGTGGAGCTGGAGTTTCTGTACGTGCTTGTGTGAGTTTTCTGGTAATTGTACCTGTTGTCTGCAGCACATGGATTTGTTACAGTACTTCCCCTAGTTCTGCAAAAGATACGTGTCTTAAGGGCATATTTACTTACCTTCAATGCAGCCCTCATTGCCCTTTCTGTCTACAAGGAGGTGGCGTGGATGGGCAACATGGCCAGCTGGATTAGTACTGGGATTGCACTGACAGCCACGAGAATGGGCCAGAGGGCTTCTACTACTTCTATCCCAGTAAGGATTTTGATTTTCTTTGTTGAACTGCCCATTGCACATTCTTCATCCCAAAACTCCTTTGCTCGAAAGCTTGTGGTTATTGATACAAACTCCTTGAGGAATGTAAAGTATCCTATTTCTGTTTCCATGTCAGCTGAAGCTGAGGAATTTGGGCTAAGCTGATTCAGCCTGCCACAGTCTAGCTGCCTGGGATACTAAAAGCAGTTGCTAAATTGCCTTTTACAGGCGGCTTGTGTTAACATGTTCCTATATTTTAGTAGGAGAAAAAAATGAAATAAGCCTCATGTCTCATTATCTGAGTCCAATGCTGAATATCCTACAAACGTTCCAATAGCTCTGGCAGTGGATGCTGTTATGGCAATCACCCCAGGCAGCTTCTGGGGAGCACATTCTCCAGCACATAGTGATCCTTGTGATTTGCTGGTACATTTTCCATTTGAAATAGATGGACCTGGCTATGGTGTGTTTGTTTTGTAGTAGGGTAATGTAGGGGGTAGTGATCGGAAGAGATACGAGGATTATGCTATAAGATATTTAGGAGCAATGCTAAGCCTCAGTTTGTAGATGTCTGACAATAGCTCCAGGTTTCGGTAAATAGTTTAATAAGTATGTTCCTTTGGGACATTTATTTCTCACCCAGATGGCCTTTTCATGTCAGATTTCCTACAGGAGGCTGCTAATGCTTCATTCCCTTTTAAATCACAGATTTCAGCAGATACCCAGAATGCAACGGGCTTTGTATCTTGCTCAGACCTGACCCCAAAGCCTTTTATGCAATTATATTTGTATTCCATTGATTTGATAATGTAGTTATTTTTCATCTTCAGTAACACTTTTTAAAGAACCTGTAATACTGAAAGCAGTGCCTGTCACAGGCAGCAGCAACAGGAACATAGGGGTTAGTTTTCTGTTCAGTCAGCATGTTCCTAAATACACTGTGCACGTTTTGACATTTTCACTGCTTTGCTGCACTCATTATATAGACTCCGGTGTAAAGAGAAGAGTGTACAGAGAAGGGAAAGGAAAGGTGGTACATTATGAACTTTAATTATTATTGCTACTATTTATTGAATTAAAAATGTACGTGACAACATAATTCTGTGTGATACTTTACAGAGATCTTTCAAAACTTGCAGGCACAGATTCTCAGCCATGGTAGGACCACTTTGCTGCTGCATGGAGGAATCCTTCAGTGGTGTCAGGTGGCTGTACTGGCTCCTAAGCCTCCCCTCCCCACCCAATATTATTTATATAGTCCAATAGGTGTGCAAATTTACCTGCACTGACTCCATAGAAGAATCTTCCAAGAAGGATCTTCTCACGTGATCCAAACGTCTTGCTGAATCCTATCAGAGCTGCACCACGGAGAACAGGGATGTTGTTATATAGCATAACTTTCTTCCTGGAATGCATAGCAAACAGATCTAAATACTGTGTGTGTCATTCACTGGTCGATAATAGTTACATAACATGTAAAATGGCTAAAGACTGTGAACTGTATTTCACTGTAATGACACCATAGTCAGGTGCTCCTTGAAGCAAGGAGGGATGGGAAAGAGACAACTGTCTTTTACAGAGTGAAAAGCTATCTGGAGTTTTTGGTGGCTATAGCACTGCATGTGTGTACTCCTGTTGAAACAAGACTCTATGTTCAGATTGGAGGATGAGCTTTTGTAAATTATAGTTGAAGGTGAAACTTTCCCCAAGTAGTTTTCCTTGAAGTATTGGCTCAACTCGGGTAATTCCCTTAAAATCCCTAAGGGATGGGGGTATTTTTTTTAACTTATTGGCATTCTGTCACAGTCTGTTTCTTCACTACTATTGGCCTTTCATCTGAAGAATCTCATAGTAGTGAATCCCCATACGGGACAATGAGGTCAGCAGTCGATCTGTTTTCTTTAAGACACAAGTCACTTGATTTAGTGGGCACTGGAGTAAACAGAAGTAGACTAGTGCAAAGGTGCTTCCTGACTTCCAAATCTAACAGACAAATATCCAGAACACATGGACCCCAGCAACCCCCCAGTGCTGTAAATGGACACGATGAAGGACCACAGCAATGTGATGGCCTCCTAACTGAGGGAGGACCCATATCTCTTCACCAAATCTCACTAATGAAGCTTTTGATGTGCTTGGAAAGAAAAACAAAAACAGGTGAACTTAGTCAACATTTCCTGGCCACGCTGAAGCCAATAGTAAAACTCTCATTGATGTCAATGGGTCCAGGATTTCACTCTGTGGACTCTATGCTCCGTGGGGCAAGGATGGACCTGATTGTTACTTAGCTATACAGCAAATAGAATAATTGGATCCTGATTCTTGATTGTGGCCCCTAATTGCTACTGAAATAAAAGTAATAAATAATATCACTAATGTCATCAGCTGCAGGACCACGTGAATTCAAATGTTGCCAACTTTTTAAATTTTCACCTCCCCTGTCCGAGTCTCAGCCCCAAATTTTTCCTTTTCCAACTGTCAATACCTGCTGCAGACCTTGATTCTAGTACCACAGCCCAGCCTTGACCTTTTTGGACCTGTGGACAGCTGCTCAAATTTTGAATGTGAAGCCAAGGAATTGGGTTCAAGGGACTTCACAGAGCAAGCGAGAGGGATTGTTCCAGGGCTGAATAATAGCAAAGCATCAAGTGCTATAAATTCTCCATAACCCTTCTCCATTTCCCAACTCTGTGATATCACAATGGTACTAAACTCTGATGGTTACCATCAAAACCGGGAGCGTGAAGTGACAAATATTGGAAACAGAAGCTAAATGCTTTCTGAGGGAGGCCAGGAGAAAGGAATGAACGTGGAGAAATAATTTGAAGTAAAAATTGGAGCCTGTTGTTGCATATCTGATTTTTCTCAGTAATTATGTCTGTTTTCCTGATAGCCTTCACTTACCTCAGCAGGAGAGTTGATGATAGAAATTTCTAACACGAACTGGAAAGACCCACCGATTCCCAGGTCAAGAGCCAGGGGTAAGACCTTCCAGCTGTTCAGCTGTCAGAAAGAAGCAAAAAATAGGGTAGGTGGAACTGCTGAATCATGTTCAAAATAGTAATTCTATTTCTATAGTGGTAACCCCTGCACACAGAACGTCAGCAGGAGAAAACCCACAGGAAGCCAACTGCTTCTGCTTGAGATGTGGGAGTAAGGGTACAGTACAGGGCAAGGGACCCTGAGTTCTAAAGGCAGGGCAGAAAGGAAAAAAGGGGTGTATCTCTGTGAAAACGAGAGACAAGTCAGCCCTTGTCTTTCACTGCCCACTGTCATGTTTCAATGCTTTAGTCCTTGGCTTCAGAGACTGTGTTATCAAGAGGTCACTAGAGATGTTAGTGTTGCGGTACCCAAGCTGCTGGGTACCATATGTATGCCTAAGGCATAGCTTCTCCCTTCTCCTCCAGTTATCCCACCCACTTATTGTTGTATTATATAACTGAATATTACGCTCAGCAACCTGAATGAGTGGGAAAATGTCAGCGAGAGGTAGCTAGATTCCCAGGTTTTGAAGGGCAGTCCTGATTTTGATGGGTTACTTCCATGTCCTAGAATTCTATCATGCAGGATGTCTAAAAATATCCCAGATATACTTTTGTGAGGGAAACATCACCACCTTCCGCCTGTGTTGATTACTGTCTATCCGTACGATGCTGTGTCATGATGTGATGACTTGACGCAGCATTTTTATCCCACAGGACAAACGTTTGCCGATGGCAATATTGAGCAAGGACTGTAAAACCTTTATAAATGGTGTGGCAGAGCTCCGACCTTGTCCCCAGGGGACCTGCACTTCTAGGCAGTATATGCTAGCCTCAGTGGCTCACTGCGACCCTGCACGTAGCCCTTCTCTCTAGGGCCAGGGTTACAGTCTACTGAGCCCTTTACATCATAAGCCAGCAAGGAGGTTGGTGAGAGAACTCCCACAGTCTCTGTTGTCCCTAGGGCTTATCTCAGAACAGTTTAGCCTCCTGTCCTGACAGAGGCCTGTCATCCCTTCCCAGGAGGTGTTTCTGTAGTGGCAGGTTGGGGGGAACCCGGGCCCGCCCTCTACTCTGGGTTCCAGCCCAGGGACCCTAATGGCAGCCGACCTTTCACTGCCAGAGTTGCTACATTTCCCTGGCCACTTCCCCACAGCTCTCCTGCTTCTCCCTTCTTCCCCCTTACCTTAGGGCTCCCTTACCGATGGCTTGAGGGTGTCTTCATTAACCAGCCCTTCAGCCACACTTCCTCTCCTCTGGCTCCCTGGCTCTCCCCAGCCTGACAGGAGTGAGCCCTTTTATAGTATCAAAAGGGCCTTAATTAGAGTCAGGTGTTCACATTACCTTAATGGCCTCACCTGACTCTTTGCAGGTTAATTGGAGTCAGGTGTTCTCATTAGTCTGGAGCAGCCCCTGCTCTGGTCAGTCAGGGAACAGAAAACTGATAATCCAGTGGCCAGTATATCTGCCTTCTATTACTTTGTACCCAGCTGGCCTGGGTCTATCACAACGGTTTTATAATCAGAGGAACATTGCTGCTTGAAGACATGGTGGGCCAAATTCCCCCTTGGTGTAATAACGCTAACTTCAGAGTTGTCACAACAGCAATAAATTTCACACTTTGTTCATATCTTAAACCATGACACACTCCTGGTTGCTGCAGCAGGATGGAATTTGGCTTACGGTCTTTGACACCAGGCTTTTCCTCATACGACTGGTGTTACAAACAATGTAACTCCTCAGCAAGAGACCCACCATCAGCAGGAAACTTAAAAAGGCCTATTTTAATTATATGTGTATTAATATCCTGCCTATTGCATAATTTCTAGTACTTTGCCAGTCTGTTTTAAAACACCTGCAGGAGGAAGGGCTTCCACCACCTTTCTTGGGTGACTGTTCCAGTCATACAGATCTCACTTTCTTCTTGATATTGATCATAAATATCTTTTTTTTCTATTTTTATGCTATTATTTCTAGTTTTACCCTCTTATACTGCTCTAAACAAAAACAATCCCTTTCCATCTTTTCATGTTTACATCTTTCAGGTAATTACAAATAATTGTCATGTGCCTCCACCTGTGCCATCACTCATCCAAACTCTCTTAGCTCTTTTAATCTAAGTCAATCCCTCTGGCTCCTTAGTCATTTTGTTGCCCTTCTCTGAACTCTTCCAGTTTGTGTTCACCTGCCACATCTTATTGCTTTAAATGAAAGAGGTCTCAAATCCATTTTTCACTATTTCTGTTTTTAAATGATCTGCTAAACCAAACATTGAGATATTTGATCTCTCAGATATGACCTCCTATACTACTATTTTAAACCATATTTGATTTCAGATAAGAACTGGATTGATTTACTGAGTTTATGCAACAAGGCTTTCGAACAGCAAAAGGAAGGGAAAAAGTAGTGCATAAATACTGTTTGGAGAAAAATGAGAAATGTATACCAGCTTGGTGGCCATCTCAGCTTGCAGATCAGGTCTCTCTTCATGGTTCCTTTAGGTTCTGAGGGAACAATCATACTTTATATAGACAGGGAGTTTAGATAATTTTTCAATGTATGAGTGCCTTCTCTCTCTCACTGTCTTGTTCACACACACCCTTTTTGCCTTTTCATGGCGTTCTTGTTATGCAGTTTGTCATTACCATGGTGGTTACTGATGAAACTGCCCATAACTTTGATGGGTCATGATCTGTCTGCATTCATTCCAGGTTGTTTGGGAAGAAGATGTACAAAGAAAGCTGACAAATGATATGCAGCTGGAGGAGCTGGGTAAAGGGCACTGATGAAAGCCAATATCCAGGGACTGGTGTAAACTAGAATGGACTGGCCGAGAGTCTGATAGCTAATTTCACAAGACTTGTTCTGGCTGAGATTTTATTGGCTTGAGTAGTCAATCAACACCTTCTAAATAAATAACATTTGACCATTCCCTCAGGCCAAAATGTAATAAAGGTTTCCCTAGCTAAAAATACTGGTAGGCTGCATGCAATGGATGCTAGAGATGGGAAAATATTCCTCAGCTTTGAAAACAATGTAGTAAATGCTGACAGCTGCACTCTGAAGAACTCAGGGCTACAAGTGTGTCTTTTTCTGAGGAGGGAGACGATGATGAAGTAAACATGAGCAACTAGGGCATCTTAAAAATTCACAAGAGGACATGCCTATAAGTAGGGAAAAACCTAAGTGCAGCCATTATTAATATTTGTACATATTTTATTAGTAATATTGTTTGAATAATTTGAGTGTTTTAGATTTACATTTTTTATTTTTTCCAACTGTCGTACGGAAATGGGCAGCGCACAAAATTCTCCTGTAAGGTACCTAAGAAAGCTCTGCTGTGAGCATTATGGGGATCTAAATGCAAATTAGCCCATCATGACAGTTTCAAAACACTTTTTGGTAAGCCGTATTCTCCCCTGCCCTGGATCGGTTCTCAAGGGCTTCTTTGTGATCTGTGTAACTAGCTGTTAGGATGAAGTCCTGATTCAGATACGAGAAATGACCTAGGCATATGCACACACAGCCTTTTGAAGAGCTAGCCACTAGCTTAAGGCTAAAGTTCTCTGTCTGAAAGAAAGAAAAGTTCAACAGTTAAGCATGTAGGGACACTCCATACGCTAGATGGCGATGAAACAGGATATCTTTATTTTTGTCTGTAATTCAAGACAGGATCTCTCCTTAAGTAACCTTAAGTAAGAGTTCAAATTAGGTAAACTGCTTGTGTTACAAAACCCAACACAACTCAGTATTTGGGTTGGCAGTGTGTTTTCAGAGGTGAAGCTGCTGCACTTGGTGCACCAGAGCCAGATTTTGTTTTTCAGGATATGATAGAACAGTGACTGTCAGCCTTTCCATAGTACTCTACCCCTTTCAGGAGTCTGATTTCAGCTCTGAGCAGGGCTTAGACTTTGGCTTGAGCTCCAGGCAATATGGCTTGGGCTTCAGCATGTATCTTAGCTTCACGGGGGCCCCTGCTTGCCACCCTCTAATGCCAGCCCTGCACTTGCGACCCCCCCCAAAACCCTTCCCGTGACATTCTCCCCAGGAGTCGCCACCCCCAGATCGAGAAACACTGATATAGTGTAGAGAACAGGATAAACAAGTCATTGTATGAAATTTTAGTTTGTACTGACTTCACTGGTGCTTTTTATGTAGACTGTTGTAAAATTAGGCAAATATCTAGATGAGCTGAGTACCCCTGGAAAACCTCTGCATACCCCCGGGGGTATATGTACCCCTGGCTGAGAACCGCTGCGGTAGAAGCTCAACTGATCCATTTAGTATTTGTCAGAGGTGTGTATAGATGTGATGGGAGTCGTGTCTAAAGGAGAGCCAGTTGGTGATAGTATTTGTAACAGCTGCTCTCGACTGTGGTTGCTGGAAATTGATTTGGAATGATTGTAGCTGCCATTTATTTGTAGGCTCTAAATCAAGTTATGAATCTTTGATATTTAAGTTTTTTAAGATGTGTCCAAAGGCTTGGGCAATGGGCGTATAGTGTATTAATATTGATCTACATCTGTAACTTACATTTTTGCAGTTTATGGAGTTCTTTTAATTGGTTAACAGTTAATCAGTCTGTTAAATGCTCTGAGTAAAACGTAACCATTTAACAATTTGTGTCTGCCTCTGCTTGATTGCTCTAAAGGCAACTGCTTTCTAGCGAAATTCATTTGAAGTTAGATGTGTTTGTTTTCTGCACCAGAGATGGCACCTACATACAGGAAATTAAATTAATATATGATCATTCCCAATCTGAAGTCTTTTGTAAATGCTGCATGGAAGGCTTAATCTTCTGGTAATGTTAGGCATGTCTTGTAAGTAGTGCTAATTCAGTGTTGTAACCAACAGGTTGTAAACGTGCCGTTAAGCAGCAATAAGATATGTCAAAGTATATTTTTGTCAATGAATATGATTCAAAGATTCTGAAGCCAGAAGGGCCCGTTGTGATCATCTGGTCTGAACTCCTGTATAACACAAGAGTGTAGAACTTCCCCAAAATAATTCCTAAAGCAGATCTTTTAGAAAAACATCCAGTCTTAATTTTAAAATTGCCAGTGTGATGGAGAATTGACTGTGACCCTTGGTAAATTGTTCCAGTGGTTAATTACTCTCACTGTTAAAAATTGATACCTTATTTCCTGTCCGAATTTGTCTAGTCCAACTTCCAGGCTTTGGATCATGTACGTTTTTCTGCTAGATTGAAGAGCCCATTATTAAATATTTATTCCCCACGTAGGTACTTACAGACGGTAATCAAGTCATCCCTTTGCCTTCTCTTTGTTGGCTAAATAGACTGAGATCCTTGAGTCTCACTATAAGGCAGGTTTTCTAATCCTTTCATCATTCTCATGGCTCGTCTCTGACCCCGCTCCAATTTATCAACATCCTCTTGAATTGTGGGCATCAGAACTGGACACAGTAGTCTAGGAGCGGTCACACCAGTGCCAAATTCACAGGTAAAATAACCTCTCTACTCATATTTGAGATTCCCCTGTTTATGCATCATAGGATAGCATTAGCCACAGTGTCACACTGGAGCTTATGTTCAGCTGATTGTCCACCACAACACCCAAATCTTTTTCAAAGTCACTGCTTCCCAAGATAGGGGCCCCCTTCCTGTAAGTATGGCCTATGGTCTTTGTTCCTAGATGTATACATTTATATTTAGCCATATTAAAACACATTGTTTGCTTGTGTCCAGTTTACCAAGCAACCCAGATTTCTCTGAATCAGGGACCTGTCCTCTTCATTATTTACCACTCCCCTAATTTTTGTGTGATCTGCAAACGTTATCAGTGATTATTTTATGTGTTCTTTGAGGTCATTGATAAATATGTTAAATAGCATAGGGTCCAGAACCAATCCCTATGGGACCCCACTGGATGACAATTCTCCATTTAGGGTTACATTTTGAGACCTGTCAGTTAGCCAGTTTTTAATCCATTTAATGTGTGCCATGTTAATTTGCATCTTCTATAGCTAAAATCATGAAGTCACACTTGTCTGTAGTGTGTTTGTGCACATATATCAGCGATTCTCAAACTTTTGTACTGGTGACCCCTTTCACACAGCAAGCCTCCGTGTGCGACCCCCCTTATAAATTAAACACACTTTTAAAAAATATATTTAACACCATTATAAATGTTGGAGGCAAAGCGAGGCTTGGGGTGGAGGCTGACAGCTCGCGACCCCCCACATAATAACCGCCCGACCCCCAGTTTGAGAACCCCTGACATATATAATGTAGATCGGTTTGTTTGTGTATTACTATACAGCTATTCTGCTTCCATGTGCCAAATACTCTTTCAACTACATAGTCAGAGCTGTGGATAGAAGAAATCAGGAGGGACAATAGTTAGAAACTCTAATTTTTCTTTACTCTTTTTAACACATCTATTTAAAATTATTTTGCCGAACTGTTGTAAGGTTATTGGACATTTTGGAGCCTCCTCCCTACAGCCTCTTCCTCTCCCATGATCCCGGATATCTCTTTAGCAGCACTTTATGGACCACCAGCCACTTTAAAATCTCACTTTCTGTTGCATGCTGAAGTGAAAGATTGTTAAACTCAATGGTGCACCAGGTTTCCGTGTCTCAGTTTGTCTGTTCTTTCAGCTCTCAGGTTTGAAACACCTAAATCCCCTAGCACCACAGCTTTAATTCCCATCAGCAGTTCCGCCCTTCACCCTTCTGAAGTAGAGACATTGAATTTCATGCAGTTTAGTTATGTGACGGTGTTTCTGGTGTGATTTTAAAACCTAAGGTCAAGTCCATGCTGCATGTTACATCCATGTGGTGCCTAATACGATAGTTTGATCATTCACCAGGGCCCAGAGACACTACTGCAATATAAATAACAAATAATAAAATTAAAGCTCTGCTGGCACTTTTGAAAGATTATGATTTTGCCCCAGTGTCTGTGTACTATTGTATACATGTAAATGTCGCTTACACTGTCTACTAGCAAAGATTTCGCAAACAATAGTGTGTGTGTGTGTTTGTGTGTAAAGACAATTCAACAATAACAATAATACCGAACAATTTTCAGATTTATCTTTTCATATATTACATACTTTAGACACTAAAATATCAAATAATTTTCATGCAGCTTCCTTTTCTACAAAACAAATCTTCCTTTCCATTCATGTCCAGCATGATATTTACAGACATTCAGGATTTTACATTTAAATTCATTGCATTCAAGAATACTGTTTTTTTTTAAACTCTACAGTTTTAAAATAATTGTACAAATGAAGCTGTTTGGCAACAAATTTCTCTCTCTATTGCATATGCTCCTTTGTGACTAGCCAGCAGCAGTACTGTAGCTTTTACATAAGCAAAAGCAGAAGAGAAGAGCTGGATGGATTATGGCTTGCAGGCTATAAATAAAAGCTGGAGGAGAACACAGGTGGAGCTCACAGACGTGCCCAACAGCTACAGTAATAGGTATGTACTAAATGAGAAGCCCTGGCTATGTTCTGCACTCAGCTGCTGAAATGGTTAGTATAGTATATGGGACTTCTGATTGTACAGATGATGGAGCTATCCTGGAGTCTTTCACTGTTGGGAACATCCTGCTTACTGTTGGAACACAATGCACCTAACACAAACAAGCTGCTACATCTGCCATAAAAAGATACATTGTTCTGGTATCTGGCCAGTGATACCTGCTTTCCAGGAAATTTAACTGTGCTTTTTCATTTCATGCACTGTAAGAGAAAGTGGGGTTGTTTGGGAAGATCCCTGACCCCGACAGCTACAATTCGGTGCACAAGTACCACAATGCTAGCGACCTTAAAACACATATGGTAGATAAATCTACAGGAAATGCTTCAGCCCAAAGTCAAGTGTCTTATTGCACAATTAAAGATGTGACTGAGAGAGCAAATGTTAGTCTCAAGCCCTATGACTAATAAGCACTGATGCATTTAATACCTGGTCACTAAGGGCCAGATTTTTAAAGATAATTAAACATCTAGGGGGATTTTTCAAAATCACCTCGGTGTTTAAAACTCATTGATTTCAATTAGTGCTAGGCCCTTGGATATGCTTTTGAATCTCTCACTAGGCGCCTAAATACCTGTAAAAATCTGTCCCTAAGAAGTAAGAGATTCAAAGGTGAAACATAGGATTCCACTGCTGGAATAACTGCTGGACAAGATGCATAATGTTTAGTCATATTGAAATCTATGCAATGCTCAAAGAAAATTGAATCAGAGCTTGGAAGCGGAGTTTGCTGTCCCTACGAGCGCCTACTTCCCTGGGACTGTTCCTCTGGGCTCCTGTTAACCCAAGCAGCAAGCTCACCACACTTTTACCGTGTGAGTGGTTAACTGCCACAGCACAAGGTCTGGAGGGCAGCCAGGAGCATGGCACCAAAGCTGTCTGAAGTATGGCACACCTCTGTCACTTGGCTGGCAGATGCTGAGCACGTCCCTGACGTATTGTGAGCATTTCATTTTTGGCTTTTGAGGGACTGGTCAGGTTACAGGAGCCAGGCAGACACACACTGCCAAAATGTCCCAGAGAAGAAGAAAAGGCAGTTTCACTGTAGCCTCTCAAGCAAAGGTAGGTAACAATAACCTCCAAAGCAACCATTTAACCTCGTCAAGCCTTTCAAAAACAGTGAGAGACACCAGCGGCACTTCTGTGCTTTGGGTCAAATATCTCTGGAGTGGACTGGACTGAAGTCAAATGGATTCTATGAAGCTTTAATGGATTTACACGAGGTATGCCTTTTGGCCCATTAAGGCAGGGGATAATATACAGCATGCCAGCTATTATAGCAGGCCAACATTTCAGTGCTAGCAAACCTCAGTACCATGGCAAGGGCTCCTGTCTATGAGCCAGATTTTCTGGACTGCCAGATTCACTCTTCAAGGCTTATCCAAAAGCAGCCAGAGATTGCCACTGGAAAACTACCCACACATAGGGGGAATCTGTGGGCGTAAAGCTGGAAGAGGCTGCTTTGCTGTTGCTGGCTTCATTACCTGGTTTTACCAGAACCTCCCCTCCCTGTATGGTGAGGAGGAAAGGCAGTGGGCACAGGGGAATGGAATGGGTGGAACAAGGCTTTTGCTACATCTGATTCTCCAGTGGTGGTATAAGTTACATCTGCCTGCTACAGCTTGAGCTTGAGCCGGATGCACATAACAGGACCAGGACGCCGTGACTGGCTCTCTACTCTGAGCTTGGCAGAGCTTACATGAAGAACCAAGCCCTATGAGAAGTATCAAGAGCACCCCTGGGAGCCCATGTGCCTCTCATACAAACAGTGCAAGAGAAGTAGCTGTATACATTTTAAAATGTACATAAACCACTATGAGCAAGCCATGAAGAGAACCAGTTCAGAATAAATAATTCCAAAAGCACTGCCCAAAAGTCAAGTGTACAAGAAGTCACTGATTAAGTAGGAGGAGGCACTTTCCTTCCCAACCTGTTAAATGATTAACAGCCCAGTATTACTCAACAGGTTGGCGTCTATCTGAGATCACGTTATACCATCAAAAACATGAGCACTGAGATGAGGAAATAAAATGTCATCTGGCTTCTGAAAACAATATTTAAGATTGGCCTTAATATGATGAATTATTTCAGAGTCAGGTTAGAGGCAAAGAGTTAAGAGGATTATAGCGAGGTAGACATTGTTTGGGTGAAGAAGGGCTAATGAAGAAATATAGTTAAATATTAAACTGGGGTCTAGTACTGCTCAGAGAGAAACAGAATATACAACCAGTTCGTAACACTTTAAATGAGGGTTCCCAACTACATGCCATTTAGCCTTGAAAAATACCAACTGATCGTTAAACTTTCACTGAGACGTATCAGTCATTTGTCTCATGTGAACGATGACACAACAGTCAGTATATACACACCTGGGGCAGCTGAGGCACAAGGCACGACAGAGGACTTCTGCACACCTAATGTGTCCGTATATTTTGACTGTCAAACATGCACAGTGTGATGGGTCATTGCATTTATCAAATAGTCAATGGCTAATTCTGGGGAAAGCCCATTTGCTAGACCGATATGGATGATCTTTAAATAAAGGCCCTTTTTAAGTACTAAACATTCTGGCCCAAGTTTTCAGATTTGGGTGTCTAAACTCAGGCACCTAAATCCATATTAGGGCACCTGAATAAGTGGCATGATCAAAATTAATAACATATCATGGTGTTTTAGGCTTCAACTCATTAAACTCATGATCTCAAGCAGCAGGTATGTTCCCATATTATGTGTCTGGAAAACATACTGCAGTTAAAAATCAACTCTCCTTCAGAAAGATGAACGTCCCTGTGCTGCACTTGAGTGGATGGGATTACAAAAAACAATAACTGAATCTCATCACTGACACAGGCAGCATTAGTGCCCCTTATCTGAATGCATGAGGTTATTTGAACCACAACTAGTGGGGTAGCTAAATGAGAGGAAAACACAAGCTGATTGTGCAGGACAAAAGAGTGAGAAGTCACTAAGAGCTAGGTGTATATTTCCCCCAAATAAAAGTCCTCTAAAGATTTCTTTAGTATTTGTCTAAAATTAAAAATAAATCAAAAGTGATGACTTTGATGGAGAAAGGGAAGCAGAAGGGTCGGGGGGAAATGCACACATTATTTGCTCATATTTTAATTTTCTGTTCCATGAATAAAGGGCTTGTAAAAGATTAATGAATTGTTGGCTTAATGAATGATTGACAGATTTTTAATATGAGGTTAATCAAACGTTATAGATTATTACAGAGGCCAGAAGGTCAATAGGTGGCTTTTGATTAGAGTCCCTGCCTTTTTTTTTTTTTTTTTTAAATCCACAACAGTTTAAATGGCAGAGTACTGAATTTCATGGAGTTTGAGTGGAATGAATTTTACAGTTAATGTTAGTGAATTTCAAAGATGGAATGAAGTTTACAACTAAATTGAGTCAATTTCAAGGTTGGGAACTGATTCCATCCTTGAAATTGATTAACGTTACTTGTAAAATTCATCCTGCCCTTTAAATTGACTACTATGTGTAAAATGTATTCCATCCTGAAATTGACTCAGTTTAGTTGTAAAATTAATTCTGTCCCTGTAATTGACAACCATTCATGGTTTGGGGTCCTGGGGCATTTTTACGATTTCTGTGGTATCCATGAAATTGTGATTTAATGAGGGCCCTAGTTATAACCATCTATAACACCTTCTGCTTACAACAATCTATAACGCATAGTACTCATGTCTGTAACACGTATAACATCTATTAATATTTTATTAACCCTTTATAAACCATTAATAAATGGAATCATAATATCCAATGTGATCCATTCTTTTTAAAAGAAGCTTTCAAAATGGTTTGTCAAAGTAGCATCTCACTGTGGATGCTCCCAAGAGATGGCAAAGGGCACTGTGGAATAAATAAATGCTACAGTTCTAAGCAGAAATGCAGTGCAAACTGTTTTTAACAAATGAAGTTTTTAACAAACATCAGCTGAACTTCCTGCTTTAGTATGAAAACTTTCCACTACACAACCAAGACTAGCATCTTCTCCCTCTTCTGTCTCTACCCTAACAAGAAAAGAGAAACATCTCAGGATATTTTCCAACCACCAGCCACCTTTACTTATTCCCAGACTATAACATAGTGGATTTGATTTCCTCAGGGCCTTTCCAAAACTTCTCACATGTCTGAGCTTTGAAGTTGCGCTTGTTGAACTCATTGGAGATTTCCAGGAAGGTCTTCCCCTTTGTCTCGGGGAGAAAAAACCCGACATATAGAGCGGTGCAGACACAAACCGTGAAGAACGGAAGGTAGCAGAAGTGACCAAGACCTTCCTGCAGGGGGGAAAAAAGAGAAAGTTTTGGAAACGTACGACAGTATGAGGCAAGCCCCCTCTACAATTCCTCTCCTACATATAATAGCTTCAATCATGAAATATTTCTGCATTGACTTAAGGATCTTACATACATGAGTAAGCAGCTCTCCTCTAAAAGGACTAACAACAAGATATTTATCTCTGGCAATATGATCTTGCTTCATTTGTGTTATAAACATTGGTCCTGACTGGCAACAGATTGTCGCTACTGAAGGGGAAAGTTTGGGAGATATGGCATTTTGCATTCTTACCATGATGTAAAAACAGACTCTCTTTTCAGGATTCACTGTTGGACATAATACAGGAGCACTTATTGTGAAGAGCCCACAGGAGTCACTGTAGGGAATAGGGTAGGGGTGCTGGCTAAGAGGCAGCTAATAACTTCTCCTCTCCCAACCTTTCCAAGTTGGGGACAGAATGGGAATGTTGCCTGTCAGGTACTCAAAACTATTCCAACCCCAGCCTTTTCCAGCAGAAATCACTATAGGGAAGCAGTAGGAATCTTGGCTAAGAGAGAGCTCACAGCTCCTCCAGTCACAACTTCTAGCCAAAGTCACCACTGACGGAACTGTAGTGCTGGCTGCCTGAGACTTGCAGACCCAGTCTCTTCCAGTAAGGGTTGCTATAAGCTGCAGTGCAAGAGCACTTGTTTGTGAACTAAAAAACGGTAGATGATTGTACCAGCTTCCAAACGTACCACAATGAATGGAAAGGCCATTCCAACTGCAAATAGATTGGACCAGATCAGAGAGCCACAGATCATGTAAGCAGCTGGACGAGACATTTGATCAAAAATCTCTGTCGGCAAAACTCCTGTCACACCAGCTAGAAAAAGAATTTGCAAACAAATTTATAATATGTCTGAAATGTTAAAACTAGAAAACATATGCTGACAAATATGTAAAAGGGATATAAAAAGGACAGGGACCAATTATTAATTGATTACATTGCCAATTATTCTCACGAGACAACACGGCCAGAACAAATAGTCACGGATGTAACTGCATCAGGGAAGTTTTAGGGTAAATATTAAGAACTGCCTAATTATACAAGCCATCTGGCAATGGAATGACCTGCCAAGAAAGGTTTTATAATCAGAATCACTTCATATTTTGAAGGCTAGACTGGAATGGGCAGCTTAAAAATAATGTAATCAACCCTAAGACGTTGCAGGGACATGGGCTAGATGACTCATTGGAAGTTGCTTCCAACCCAAATGATTTCATGACAGTTAGACTTAATTCCCCTCTTGCTTGCACCTGTTTTACATTGACATCAGCAGAGAATCATGTCCACATTATGTACCAACACAGCACATATCATGTGCGTGCACACACCCACACCCGTACACACTGCCTGGTTCTGAGAAAAAATGCAAGCTCATCAGTTTAAAAAAACACATGAAAATACATGTTTAAACTTATATTCAAAGAAATTGCAAAATAATAGCGCTCAACAACCTTTAAAGCCATACAGTGAAACAGTGAAGCAATAGGAGCCCTTGGTTACAGCCCTAATGAACTGGTTAGCAAATCCAGGAATGGCTGCCTATTGTCACAAATTAGACAAGGTTGTTTTTATGCTTCAAGTTTCCTTTCACACTCTCTTCAGGACTCCAAGAGAATGTAAACAAAAATGGCTCCAGAGAATGATAGGTTGTCACTACACACCCTGAGACATAACCACCGTTGCCTACAAGCACTGCTGATGCAACTACAGGTAGTGAGTGTTTGAAATGTATTGACCCTTTGTTTCATTCAAATGTGATGTGGCTAAGTACAATCTTCAGCCCCCGCAGTCGCACAAAGGTTGAGGGAAAAACCTCAGACAACTGACCTGGTCCAATTCCAAAGCTCAGGATATAGGCGAAAATACACGCCATGCTGAGGTAAGGCATCCAGCTAATCCGACTCTATTTCCACAGAGAACAAGGGGATATAGGTTAAGGCCAGTGCTTTCCCTACACCCACCCCCTGAATTCCCCCCCCCCAGTTCTGTGAACTAGTTACATGCCAATTTAGTGACTGTTTGAAAATTTGAATTGAAATTGAAACATTAATACACACTTTAAAGGCATATACAGTGTATGATAAAATACGTGTATCTGAAAAAGTATAACAGATTTGAAAAGTATGAACATAGATTAGCTTCCTTATACAGCTATTGTTTTTATGACAGTGTCAGTGCATTCATTTCGGTGATGTTGGCAAACCTAATAATTTCAAATGATGATTTGTAAGCAAAGTCTAAATGAGCTCTCCCTGACAGCTAGTGATGAGCTGGGGGGAAAGGCTTCAGGATCAGATTGTATTTACATTCACACCTAATTTACCTAGGGATCCAGCAAACAGAGCTGTATTGCCCAAGTGATAGATTTTGGCTGGGGTTGGGTTACAAATCACTTGAATGTGGGGGTGGGGTGGAGGGAATTAAATGTTGTTGTTCTCATTTTATGAGTAAAGGGCAGCAGAACTGTACTTAGCCTGTGCTGATTGAGGTCATCAAGAGAGAGGGTGGGGACCTGTCCCTCTCCACTGTTTAAAGACAGAGCTGATTAGGCTCCATAGATAGTCTTTTGTTCTGTTAGGTGACCACTGCAGCTGAAATCACTGATAAACAGTCCTGCTGTGGGGCCAGTGTTCCTGTGGGGACAGTATTTTTGTGTAAGAGACAGCTCAGACTGCACTAGCAGCGAGGTTCCCCCACTGAGAGCTCAGCTGAAATTACTGAGAGCTGGGTGGAATTTCAAGACACCAACTCGCAGAGGTCACAGTGGCAGGTGGCAGCAGAAGGTGACTGCGCAGGGCCATTAGCAACAGAGTGGTGGAGTGAACGGTGGCACAATGAACAGCAGTGGCCAGAGTGAACAGTGAACAGCTGGAGGAATGAGCAAGGTGCCTTCTTGCCCCTCACCTGGGAGGTGCACTCATGTGAAAGCATCTCTGAACTCTGAGTCTCCACTGACCAAGGACAACACCGGTGAGTGGGGTGCGGTGGAGGGAAAAGTGAGAGGTGTGTTAAATAAACATTTGTTTGTTGGACTATATTTTAGTGACTTTGCTCCAGAATGCTAGATTTGTGACTGGGAATGGAAACTTATATAAATATGTTTCCTAGTAAGCCAAGATTTTTAAAATGCATTATTTGCCAAGGTTGTTATCTCACATCGTTGCTATCTTGAGAGGTCATTATGTTGGGGAGGTTCTGTACTAAACATTTTTATTATTATAATTAATTTTTACATAAGAATGGTCATACTGGGTCAGACCAATGGTCCATATAGCCCAGTATCCTGTCTTCCGACAGTGGTCAAGGCCAGGTGCTTCAGAGGGAATGAACAGAACAGATAATCATCAAGTGACCATCCCCTGTTGCCCATTCCCAGCTTGTGGCAAACAGGCTAGGGACACTCAGAGCATGGTGTTGCATCCCTCCCCATCCTGGCTAATAGCCACTGATGGACCTATTCTCCAGGAATTTATCCAGTTCTTTTTTTAATCATGTTATAGTTTTGGTCTTCACAGCATCCCCTGCCAAAGAGTTCCACAGGTTGACTTTATGTTGTGTGAAGAAGTACTTCCTTTTGTTTTTTTAAAACCTGCTGTCTATTAATTTCATTTGGTGACTGCTAGTTCTTGTGTTATGTGAAGGATTAAATAACATTTCCTTATTCACTTTCTTCACACCAGTCAAGATTTTATAGACCTCTATCATATCCCCCCTTAGTCGTCTCTTTTCTAAGCTGAAAATTCCCAGTCATTTTAATTTCTCCTCCTGTTTCATACCCCTTATCATTTTAGTTGCCCATCTCTGTACCTTTTCCATTTCCAATATATCTTTTTTGGGATGGGGTGATGAGATCTCCACACAGTATTCAAGGTGTACACGTACCATGGATTTGTATAGAGGCAATATGATATTTTCTGTCATATTATCTATCCCTTTCTTAATCCTTCCCAACATTCTGTTAGCTTTTTTGACTGCCATTGCACATTGAGTGGATGTTTTCAGAGGACCATCCACAATGACTCCAAGATCTCTTTCTTGAGTGTTAACAGCTAATTCAGACTCCTTCATTTTGTATGTATAGTTGAGATTGTTTTCCAATGTGCGTTACTTTGCATTTATCATTACACTGAATTTCATCTGCCATTTTGTTGCCCAGTCACCCAGTTTTGTGAGATCCCTTTGTAACTCTTCGCAGTCTGCCTGGGACTTAACTATCTTGAATAGTTTTGTATGATCTGCAAATTTTGCCACCTCACTGTTTACCCATTTTTCCAGATCATTTATGAGTATGTTGAACAGTAATGGTCCCAGTACCGACCCCTCAGGGATACCACTATTTACCTCTCTCCATTCTGAAAACTGATAATGTATTCCTACCCTTTGTTTCCCATCTTTTAACCAGTTACTGATAATTAGAGGACTTCCCTCTTATCCCATGATGGCTTTCTTTTCAAAACTCAATTTAAATTAAATACATTTTTTTAAAAATGTTTACATTTTTTTAGAAATCTAGACCTGTTATGTGTTTTGGTGTAACTTGTATTATCCTTATGTTAAATTGGCA
This sequence comes from Mauremys reevesii, assembly GCF_016161935.1. Lineage (NCBI taxonomy): Eukaryota > Metazoa > Chordata > Testudines > Geoemydidae > Mauremys > Mauremys reevesii. Next base: position 19,369,460 of record NC_052640.1, on the reverse strand, counting down.
TCATCCTAACAAAACATTTGCTTTATTCATCTCTCTTTTCTATATCTCATCGGCCCTGACACACACACCCTGTAAATTCGAACACCCCCCGCAATTTCAATTCCTGGGGAAACCACTGGTTGAGGCACTTATAATTACTTGCCCCGCCTTAATACCTCCATCTGTGTCAGAGGCATAACCAGAATCCATTTCACGTAGATAATTCAAGAGATTTTTTTTACCTGCTGGGATAAAGCAACCATGAAGACGATGGCCCATACTGCCATGAGGCTGTATCCCCCCAGAATCAGCAACCGCCGCCCGGCACGCTCTATTATTGCATTCTGAAACAAAGCAACACAGGACACTTAATAGCTATTCCTGCCTCTCATCCACATTCCTCCCTCGCTCCCGTTTCAGGTCTTCATGGTAGCTTGTGTGCAACCTACTTCTGGGGCAGTACCCGTTCTTTAGGAAAAAGAGAAAAGCTCATGCAATAATAAGGACGGTGTTGATAGGATTCAGTCAGGCTGGGCAATAAGGAGATGTCAAGAATCTGTCACAACTGCAGCCTAAACCCTTTTGCTGTAAATTGGGTTGACATGTTTGGAGCAAAGAGCTGATGCTCTCCACAAGACAATTTCTCCACCTCTCAAATTCTGTGCTGCCCCAGAGATCACAGACAGAGAGAATAAAGTCATACTTTGAGAGCATGCAGAAGAGAAATGTGAGTTCCCACAACTTAGTGGGAAAGTAAGAGAAATTTTTGACTGCAAAGTAGCAAGCAAAAGAGACAGGGGATCTGTTTCTCTGGCTCTGTTTACATTTATTTTCTCTCTTGTTGTCTATTTGACAGGAAAGAAAACTGACCAAAATGTACAGTATCAGTATGGCTGGATACAACATTCTCTAGGAGTGCTGCATTTAGTGTAAACTGCCACAAGGTGACAGTGTTTCAGAACATTACAGGTTTTCCAGTACCTAACTTGTGTTCTTGGGACGCTGTGTTGCAGGGGTCGGCAACCTTTCAGAAGTGGTGTGCTGAGTCTTCATTTATTCACTCTAATTTAAGGTTTCACGTGCCAGTAATACATTTAACGTTTTTAGAAGGTCTCTTTCTATAAGTCTATAATCTACAACTAAACTACTGTCGTATGTAAAGTAAATAAGGTTTTTTAAATGTTTAAGAAGCTTCATTTAAAATTAAATTAAAATGCAGAGCCCCCTGGACCAGTGGCCAGGACTTGGGCAGTGTGAGTGCCATTGAAAATCAGCTTGCGTGCCGCCTTCAGCACGCGTGCCATAGGTTGCCTACCCCTGCTGTATTGTGAAGACAGACTGCAGATGCAAAGACTGCAAGCCATGACTTGAAAGGTAAGAGTCACCTTCTGCAGCAGCAGAGGCAAGCCAACTGAACTGGAGAGCTCCAATTGTAGCATTCACTGGGATCCCAAAGATGGGGTCTTTTCTAGATAGTTCCTACATTACTGTTTTCTCAAGCCACTAACTTCAAAAATGCTCTTCTCTACCAGCCTACAGGGCCTTGCCCACAGCAACCGTCAAGGCAAACAATTACTCTGGCTCCAGTAGGTAAGTCACATTTTAAATATTTATGTCTAATTGGAGAAGCTGGACTTCAGAGACTGGGAATACAAGAGAACTGCGATGCCTTCCAGTATTGTCATATTCACAAACAAAAATCTTTGCTGGAGTCCACTGAAACACTTTCAAACAGAACTCTTTTCTGGCAAACACCTTCTAAAAATACAGCACTTTTTAAAGTACGCAGATGTCATAATACCTGAAAACGAACACCGGCAGATTTAGTGATTGCTGTATAAATAATTTGTAAAGTGCTTTTTTGGGAAGAAAGTTATTGTAGATGATATGAAAGTTGCCTGTTGTACGTCAGTGGGGTTTGCTCACATAAGCAAAATGCATTAGAGATTCTTACACAAGTAACGGCTGTGATCAGTTCGCAGCACCCAGTGCCGATAATGACATATTGGATTTTATCATATGGAATTCCAGCCTCTTGGAACACATAGGAAGCATAAAAATACATCTAGGAAGAAAAGAAAGGGAACGTGAATTGTAAGAGAAGTTGCCCTGGAATTGCACACCACTGCCAGTACCACCCCCTCAGAAGCCACATTCCTCCTCCCGATCTGGAGAGTAACACTGTCACCCAGAGAACTGGCTACTTGTGCTGCCATTCAAACTGCTTCTCCACAGTGTCCATATGCAATCCATTCAGTAATGTGCATTCAGCAGCCAAACACCTGATATTTGCATCTAGATGGTAGCAATGAAATGCTCTCTGCAAACAATTGCAAAACAGATCCGTAAAGTAACTGAAATGTTATTTCAATAGCGCAGGCAAAGAGAACTCCATCAACTACAGAGCTCTCCCCAGAATAAAAATGACCCTTTCCATTATGCCCAATGTACCAGGTATGACATGGGCCACTCATAAGCAATGCCAGGCACTCCCTGCCACTCCATGTTTCCTGATATCGCAGAAGATCAGTATGCAAATATTTCTCTTAATGCATTTATGTTCCCTTTTTCTTGTGTTCTAGTTTCTTGGGCATCTCAGACTGATCTCTCCTCATCCACCCTTTCCTGCCCATGAGTGGATGGCAAAAGGTTTTTCCCCATCCACTTAGGGGGACATCTGAGCAAGGACCTAGCCTTTGTACCCAACTCTCTTTTTAGGCCACCATTTTACCTGCTCTTATTTCCAATTCTCTCCATCGATGCCTCCTGCTCTGGTAGATTCACACTGCTCTCTGGAGATCACCAAGAGGAACTCTGCAAGGGAAGCAGGCTAACTTGCCCTCCCCTACAGAACGGGGGGAGATTCTCAGCCTCTGTTTGCCCCAAAAGTGACAGTCTTGCTTGCATTGTTGTCTCACATCTGATACCTGCTGATGAAATGGTGGCTATCATGCTTACCGAGTCATTTCCACAGAGCTGCATGGCACTGCTCAGCACAATGATACTTATTAGCTGCCATCTTACAGCTGGATTCTGGAACAGCTCCCACGGACTCTTTGCCCTCTGACCTTTCATGGCAGCCTGTTCTGCTAGTATTTCCTCCAGCTCACTGCTCAGGTCACCATTACCTCTCAGCTTCTGCAATGCTGTAAGGAAAAAGGTGCCGTTTATCTACTATATGGAAGCACTTTAACTTCATCAATTCATCTCCCTGTGGGAGTGAAGGATTGGGTGGCAAGTGACAGTCACAGAAAGCAGTGTAGTGGTGGGACTTTGTGATCCAAGAAACCATCTCTGATACGCAGAGAAGGCAAGATGTGCTATGCTTGATGAAGCTATTAGAAAGTCTGTGAGACTTTGGGGAGAAGGGGTGACAAAATCCATGCAACTTTCTTACCAGGGAATATGTCCAACCAGTGCAATTTCAGCTACCATGCTTCTGACTCTTATAGTGAGAATGTTACTCTATGGTAGCTCTCCGATGATTCTAAGGGAGTTAAGATTTTTTGGTGCACAGCATATGTGTAATGGAAACTAATTCCAACCTGGTCTACGTCTGGAGATCTGTATGTTACAAATGTCAACAAATTTCCTTATATGAAGTGGATTCAGATTTGGTCACTGAAATCTTCATCTAGCCTTCATTTTACATCATAGTTACAGACTACATACAAAGTTATCTAGGTCTCCTTAAACAGAGAGCAGGTTACATGATAATTGCCTTTGGACTCACTATACGTAGTGAAAAAGTCATTTGCAGCAACCAATAAGTACCTTAACAGGTCAAAAAACAGTTATCATGTAAACTGCACTCTAGTTTGTAAGAAAGAAATAATTTACCCTGCCTGCCCTTTGCAAGACACTTACGGTAACTTACCATATAACATAACTGAGGGCAACATTCTCAAAAGGCAGAGGCCCCAGTCTGTGCCCAGGTACAAGTGCATACGTGTTTGCACCTACAGTTATTGCAACTGTCCACACAAATGGCGAGAGGGCTGCCAACCTCGCAGTATCCAAGTGCACATGCCACTGAGGCTGCACTTTTGCGTATGCATTTTATGCACAAAGAACATGGGCCTCTAATTTTGAAAAATGTCGCCCTGAATGTTCAGCAGAAAGTGGCATAGACGCTGATTGGGCTAAAGTGTTTGGTACTCATTAAAGGGGGCCAGCAGCGCACAGGACAGAACATTGACTGTGGAAAAAACATACAATTCAAGCTGCTTGCTCCAGGCCAAACATGCTGTGTCACATATTAAGAATTTACAACAAAACTAACATCAGTTTGTTTGCACTGTCCATAAATCTTGCCCCCTGAATCGGACACTGACACGATCACTTTACACTCACCACAGATGCAGGATTCCTTGTCACCTCGGTCAATCAAGAGGTACCTAGGGCTTTCTGGTAACCAAGGCAGAGTAATCAGCTGAATCAGACCAGGCACCACATTGCTAGCTAAAAGAAGAGGCCAGCTCTCCTCTCCCCCTAATAGTTCTCTGAAGAAAAATAAAACATAATTAACATAAATCAATCAAATGTTTCGTAAGACAAAATACAGTGTTCTGAGCTGGCTGGGTGAACTGGTGGCAGCACAACACGCTGTAGGTGAGCTGGGTTTGACTCTCTCTCTGTGCTAGTAGAGCATCCGTGCATCACGCAAGAGAAGCAGCTGAGTTTGAAAGTGATGGTGATATGGCCTTCTGCCTCACAAGTGACTCCTTAATAGGGGATATATGAAACAACAATGCCATCTGCCTTCACCTTAGAGGGACAGGCACCTGCCTGGAGGTTAGTTTGGTGCTGAGATGTGACAAGAGAGCAGGAGGTCAGAGGCATAATGAAGGGTTAGAGAACTCCATCTGAACGGGCTTTTGGGTCACAACCAGGGACACCAAAAGCTCACACTGTGGTGCTGGGGGGCACTGGGTCACACCACAACTTCCGACCAACCCATGCACCAAAACTATAGCCCATCTTGCAGGTTTTATATGTTGGACAGCTGCTTTTAAGGGACAAGGCAATCCTGCCAACCTGGAGAGGTGGGACATGATTAAAAAAATCTCCTCACTGGAGCTAGGTATAGTTATTGCACCACTTTGATATTCAGTGAGTATGAAAAAAAGCACCAAGGGTGGCAGTGGAGGGGTTGTAGCAGGAAAAGCAACTAAAACAAAAGTCTTGCCCCACATACTCACTTACATCTTCTCCCCTAACACGCAAAGCCAAATTCAGCCCTGGGATACACAGGCACATTTCCCACTGACGTCAATGTCACAGCAGAATTTGGTCCACAGAGTCCCAAATTCATGCAAGTTACGCTCATTTTGGACATCCACTGAATGCCGAGTGAGTGAAAACAGGGCTCTCACTTCCACCCAGAAAATTTACACAGGGCTATCCATAAATTAGGTGACACATTCGAGGGTGGGTGGGTCCTTAATTCTGCATATTTATTTCAGTGTCACAAAGTGTTGCAAGCAGTGGGTAGGTCCTGAAAAATCACCAAAACATCTGTTATTTGATTTATGGACAGCCCTCATCATCACTTATGCCACTGCCGAATTTGGTCCCTAGGCTCAAAGCCATCATGCTGTCCTGGGTATACATAGGCATTTGAGCAGGAGACGACGGGAAAGAAAAGAAAGACGAGAGTTTGTGAATCAGAAACATAGTGGAGCCTATATATTACCTAATTCCAACAACTTGTCCCAGCACCAACCCCAGGGCAGTAAATGATGCAGAAGTCAAGGCCACTGCTCCTCTGACCTTCTTGGGAGCACTTTCCCCCAGGTACATGGGCTGAATGTTCATGCTCACACCTGGACAAGACAGACAAGCACTGATCTCAGCTTATACTCTCAAGATGTAAAAGATAAAAAAGAAAAATTAATACAGCCCCTCGATGAGGTAGTTAGCTGTATTCGCTCTGCTTGTTACAGAGTATGCTGCTTACATGGATCTCTCAATGCCTATTATTTACACTAAAATATTTCCAGTCCCTCTAATTCACTGTGTCAGTTTTGGTAAATACAGTAACTCCTCACTTAAAGTGGTCCCGGTTAACGCTGTTACGTTGCTGATCAATTAGGGAACATGCTCGTTTAAAGTTGTGCAATGCTCCCTTCTAATGTCCTTTGGCAGCCGCCTGCTTTGTCCACTGCTTGCAGGAAGAGCAGCCTGTTGCAGCCAGCTGGTGGGGGCTTAGAACCAGGGTGGACTGGCAGCCCCCCATCAGCTCCCCGCTCCCCTAAGTTCCCTGTGCTGCAGCCACTCATCAGGCTACCAGCTGGCAGTTCAGCTGTCCCTCCCCCCCACTACCATGTGCTGCTCCTGCCCTCTGCCTTGGAACTGCTCCCAGAGACTCCTGCTTGCTGGGTGGAGGCAGAGGGAGGGGGGAGGGAGGGGGCTTATGGCAGGGTGTCTCCCTCCCCCCTGCTCCTGCACCCCGTTACCCCTCCTCCATATAGAGCAGGGAGGGGACACAGATGGAGAGAGACAGAGAGAGCTTGGGGCAGCAGCTGCTGTCTCGACTTCCTGATCCACTTAAAAAGACAATGCACACAAGGCAGCACGAACACGAGGGAGGGGAGACAGCATGGCAGACAGAGACAGACACACACCTTGTGTGTGGGAGAGAGAGAGATGCACACTGCCCCTTTAAGTAAGCTTATGTGTTAAGCCTTGAGGGCTCAGCTGAGTGCTAGTTCATCATTTAGCAGCAAGGCATTCCCTGGGAAATACCCCACCTTCTTCCACCCTCTAACTTCACCACCTCAACCAAGCTTCACAATCAGCATAGCTGTGAACAATATTGTTTGTTTAAAACATATACTGTGTGTATATCTATATAATATAGTTTTTTGTCTGGTGAAAACAATTTCCCTGGACTCCCCCCCACCCCATTTACATTAATTCTTATGGGGAAATTGGATTCAGTTAACATTGTTTTGCTTAAAGTTGCATTTTTCAGGAATATAACTACAACGTTAAGCGAGGAGTTACTGTATGTATTTATGTGTTTGAAAGTACTGTGGGCTAATGAAAAGCAACTTCACATTTTTAAAGTAAGCTACATAGATTATCATTACTGTACATTATTAAAGCTGCAGCTATATTTATAATTTTTGGTGCCCTCAAAGTGAGTGACTGACAGTGCTGGCTAGAGGCAGATAAGGGGTAAATTTTCTGCCACACCTCTAAATGGCTTCCATTTGTGTCATGCAAAACAGTGCATGCACATATCTGTGTGTGATGCAGATGCAAACAGCTGTATGCTCTTTAAAAAGTCTAACCCTTGCATACAAGCCAGTGTTGGAATTTGTAAACACAAAAGCTTTTCAAACAGATTTGCAGGAGGGGAAGCACATTTTTTCATTAGTGTTCACACAGATGCGAAAATTGTTCAAGTGCCGAGGGGGTGTTTGCACCAGCAAAGTGCAGGTATGTGTGTGTGGAACTGAATGTGCATAAGTGGAGACCAGGGGCTACAATCAGGCCTACGTGTGGGTAAGCTCTGTGGAAGATTTCCAGCACAGTTTGGCCTATACACTAGAATATAACCTGCAGCACTCCCTGCTGTTCCATTCTTGGCACTATATTGGTCTTATTATTTTGTATTATAGTAGAGCCTAGAGGCTCCAGGGAAGATCGAGACCCCATTGTGCTAGGTGTAGTAAGAGACAGTCTCTGCCCTAAAGAGCTACAATCTAAATAGACAAGACAGACAAAAGGTGGGAGAAAGAAAGTACTGTTATTCCCACTTTACAGATGGGGAACTGAGGCAAAGGAATTAAATAGCTTACCCCAGATCTCACATTAAGGCAGAGCTGGGAATTGAATCCAGGTCTCCTGAATCCCAGTCCAGTGTCTTAACCACAAAACCATTCTTTTTATTAGGAGTGAGTATGAGATCAAACATATTTAATTTGTGACAATATTGGATGTGGAGACCCACATCTTCAAAGGTGAGCTGCTAGTGCACTAACTCTTCTGTGCGCATGAAGCAGCTGTCATTAACCACGTCAACAGTCTCAGGTGGGAAGCTGAATGATACAGAAATTCCATATGTGCAATTCTTGTCACTACAAATAGCCTTTAGGAAAATTATCTTGTGTGTGTGTATATTTCTGGATATTAGGCACAGACTTTGATAAAGGCTTCTGCATAATATGTTTCAGAAGCATATTGTGAAATGTTACATGGAAGAAGCCGTATATTGGTTGACAATCCAGGTTTATGTCACCTCTTAATGGCAGGGAAAGGAGACTGGCATTTTCTTTTGGTGCCAGGGGTCATCAGTTAAATGCCAAATGCAGCACCAGGGACTGCAGAGCACGTCAGAAACCGTTTTAATGCCACAGACGTTTCTATTTGTCCTGGTGTTTCTATAGTCCTGTTAACCATAGTATCACTGTTCCTTACCAGCATTGATTCCAGTGAAAAATCTGCCGAGCATGATCATTTCGAAGGATTTGGCCATCCGGCTGAATCCTGACAAGACTGCAGCTATGATCACAAATGCGTTATTCAGCAGCAAGGATGTTTTCCTTCAGAGAGAATAAAAACAGAACTGAAGGCTCAGATTTCACCAGGTCTGGTTATCAGAGCCAATGGTGGGACCCAGCAGTCCAAGTTTAAGTCAGGGTGCCCATTTCTATAGCAGTACATTCAGCTGGGCACTTAGGGCCCCAATACCCCTGGCTGGTGCCTACATGGCAGGTGTCCAGTTATGAAAACTGGGTTTGACACTGGCAAATAAACTGTCATCTGCATTGCACAGTGCATGGCAGAGTTAGGGATTGTTCACCTGGAGGGGAATCCCATCCATTGTGAACTAAGACAACTGATGATTGCAGGACCAGATTCGGGGAACCGGGGGGCATCATCATATTGATAATCCTGATTCATTGCTCCTGCTCTCACACTTAACAAAATCCCTTTTTAATGAAACAGAAGAATCATAAAATCATTATGAACCTCCCCAAGAAACAGGGTGAGTTCTGGACGACAGCACCACTACTTAGCCCATGATTAGCTCCTGAAATGGTAAAACTGGTTCCTTCATTACATAAGGGGGAGCTGCAATTTTTACCAAAAGCACAGCATGGGAACGCCATACTAGAGCTGGACAGAGAGGCAAGTACAGTGTAACTTTCTGTGGTTTCACGATAAAAACATTGATTGTTCTTCCAGAAGGGGAGGTTATAGCACGTGTGAAATCTGAGGATAGGGAAATACAGATGTTTTTTATAGGCTCCCAAGCACAGGGAAGAAAAGGAACTTGGAAGATTCAATGGATAATCACATTTTAAAGATATTTCAGTTGGAGAAGCAGGAATGGCCTGTGAGAACTAAAGTGATTGCAGAACCGTGTTCTGTGATGCAACTGTCCCAGTTTTCCAGTGGTGCAAAGTACAGTGCTGTGTTGGAGGATGAGACGTGAAATGCTACCATTCAAGGTAGCTTCCTTCAAGGGCTAATGCCAGATTGTATGGGCTTGTTTTCTTAGGTTAAGAATGAACTTCATGATTTTCAGTTGAGTTGGGTAATTTGGAATGGAGCTCTTCTCAGTGTAACATCCAAGTGTGGCAGGCATTTTTAGATTAACGAAAAACAATCTACAAAGTTCAAGGTGCAAATCCAAAAGCCTCTTACCTTCCCAGCTTGATTGCCATGGGTCCTGCAATGAGCGCTCCAGTGAGTCCCCCCAGAGAATAGACAGAAACAACGAAAGACCACACCAGCAATATCACACCGCTCTCCAGAGATGCACCTGTGCGTTCTAGCCATGTTTCATTTATAAATGTTTGAATGTACTGTAAGTGAAGGACAAGAGTCACTTTACTGTAGGATTAAAAATAAAGATCACTGAGAAATAGCAAAGTTTTTCTTCGTGTTTGGTATGATTTACGTGACGATCATGACTCCAAAGTTCAGCTTGAAGAAAGCATTCAATTCCAAGGTGTACTTTTGACATCCCCCTATAAAATTTTAGTTGTTAAGAAGCCATACTAGACAGATTGCCTTTACAAAGTGAAATTATCTTGCATATTTAAAAAAATATCTACATATATTTCATGGGCTCAATCCTGAATTCAGCAGGAAAGCTTGATTTCGAAGGGTGCAGGATTAACCCCTATACACGGAATGCTCCCAATAGCAAAATTATAAGGGGTGCTCAGTACATAACTAATTTTAAACTAACCTTTCTCTCCCAATCATTTCATGCCCCCAGAGTCAGGGGCGGCTCTAGTGATTTCGCCGCCCCAAGCACGGCGGCACACCGTGGGGGGCGCTCTGTCGGTCGCCGGTCCCGTGGCTCCGGTGGACCTCCTGCAGGCACGCCTGCAGATGCTCCACCGGAGCCGCGGGACCAGCGGACCCTCCGCAGGCACGCCTGCGGGAGGTCCACCGGAGCTACCTGCCACCCTCCCGGGGACCGGCAGAGCGCCCCCCACGGCATGCCGCCCCAAGCACGTGCTTGGCGTGCTGGGGCCTGGAGCTGCCCCTGCCCAGAGTCACACCAGCAAGTTCCAGATCCATCAGAACATTCAGCGTGTAATATGTGGTACATTTCAGCTACCACAGAGTCCCAAGAGAGCTAGCCAGCAGGGAATCAGATAAGTGGTTGTCATGTATTATGTAGCCTGGTTTTGCAAATGTTTTAAAAATTATTATTTTATAAGGTAAGACAAAATTCTCTAACTCGTAAAAAATGTTCATCTAAGACTGGAAAGTTTCAGAATTATATTTGCTAAAGTTATGCCTGATTAAAAAAGGTTCGGCCTGGCAATCCTGTGGTCATAACCCCTTCTGGGTCTCAGCTGTAGCACCACTAGCAGGATGCAACAGTTAAATCAGGGACAGGCAACCTATGGGCATGCGAGCTAATTTTCAGTGGCACTCACACTGTCTGGGTGCTGGCCACCGGTCCAGGGGGCTCTGCATTTTAATTTAATTTTAAATGAAGCTTCTTAAACATTTTAAAAATATTGTTTACTTTATATACAACAATAGTTTAGTTATATATTATAGACTTATAGAAAGAGACCTTCTAAAAACATTAAAATGTATTACTGACATGCAAAACCTTAAATTAGAGTGAATGAATGAAGACTTGGCACACCACTTCTGAAAGGTTGCCAACCCCTGAGTTAAATTATTAATTATGTAAAAGACACAAATCCTTCCTTTACTTTCCACCGTCAGTAGTAGCTGACTGAAGGGCTTTGGCAAGATATGCCTGTTTTTTCCCAGACTGGTGGACACTGAGGATCCGTGTAAGGACTTACAGAGTTTAGACCTCCCAAGAGTCACCGTCTCAGGAGATGGCTGCAAAGGCCAGTAGAGAACTTACTGTAGTTGGAGCATTGATGATGGAGATGTTGTAGCCATACTGGAAAGTCCCTCCAATCCCAGCAGCACATATTGTAAGAAATAGGACCTTGCCTTGAAGCTGAGGTAAACCAAATATAAATATATTAAAATGACATAAAATGTTGATAGTTTTCCACTGCTGAAATGTAAAATGGTTCAACGGGACCTTGGCCCAATCATTTGTCTGGGATGGTTTGAATGATAATAGGTGAAGACAGGAGACATCATGCTGGCTCTAAAAAGGAAAGGTTCCAAAAGACAAAATAATCACACAAAGAGATTTTAAATGTTAAGGTGCCTAAAAAATGATTTTAAGAAGTAATTGCAGTTAGTGAGTTCCGGGCTGGTTCTCAGCAGCAGTGCTGAGAATCTCCAAAGTTTATATTTAATGTGTGCATTTCTAAAAGGCAGTTCGACATTCTGGAACTATCACTGCACAAGCATGCTCAGCAGCTAGAGCTGCCACCAGTTCACCTCCATACAAAAGTCTTTACTGACATGATGAATGTATTGTACAAGGATTGCCAACATTTAAAACACAGTAACAATATCCATCTGCAGGGCTGCCTGGGGGGGGCAGGGCAAGTGGGGCAATTTGCCCCAGGCCCCGCAGAGGCCCCCACGAGAATATAGTATTCTATAGTATTGCAACTTTTTTTTATGGAAGGGGCCCCCAAAATTGCTTTGCCCCAGACCCCCTGAATCCTCTGGGCAGCCCTGTCCATCTGAGGTTAATGTCTCCCGCAGACAGGGGCGGCTCTAGGCACCAGCAAAACAAGCTGGTGCCTAGGGCGGCAAAATCTAGGGGGCGGCAAAAGGCTGGGGCCCCAGCTCATCCTGCGAGCCGAGGAGCTGCGAGCCGAGGAGCCGAGGAGCGGGGGCTGCCGTCCCCTGCTGCCGGGGGGGGCGGCAGGTTGGGCCGGCGGACCTGCCGCAGTCATGCCTGCGGGAGGTCCACCGGAGCCCCGGGACGACTGGACCTGCCGCAGGCATAACTGCGGAGGGGGCGCTCGTCCCGCGGCTCGGCTGGACCTCCTGCAGGCATGACTGCGGCAGCTCAAGCGGAGCCGCCGGACCCGCGAACCGTCCGCAGCCGCGGGAGGTCCAGCCGAGCCACGCGGGACCAGTGGTCCCTCTGCAATCATGCCCGCGGGAGGTCCGCTGCTCCCGCGGCTCCTGGGCGCCTCCCGCGCATGACTGCTTGGGGCGGCCAAAAAGGTAGAGCCGCCCCTGCCCGCAGATAAGGGTCCCATAGGGTATTGGGGTTTTATTCCATGGCCCTTTACAGATATGGTGAATTTCTGATTTGGTGGGATGCTATTTTTTCTGCCATCTCTTTCCTTTCACCTAGAATCATGCACATTTTTTTCCTCTTGATTTTTAATGGAAAGTCCTTTCTCTTTTCTAGTCATTTGAGGATGTATCTTTCTTGCGCGCCTTCATATTTTGTACACTGCAGCAGATGAATTATTTCAGTTTCACTCTCTCCTGTCACAATTGGTTGCACAGCTCTTTTCTAGGGTTCCGCTATGCTTTCTTCTCACAGTTTGTGATCAGCAATTCTGTATCTGGCGAGGGTCTACCTGTGTTTTTCATAGTTACTGGGGTGAGGTATATGCTTAGGTGATTGAACTAGAGGTGCTGCCGAACCCCCTGGCTTGGTTTCCATTCTATGCAGGGTTACAATGCTTGTATGAGATTTGTACTTGTCTGTTTCACTGTGATTTTTAATCAGTACTTCTCAGTTACTGCTAGATTGTCTTTTAAAACCTGTCTCATGTCTTCAGTGGTATTCACTGGGGAATGGGACTGCCTCCTATGCTTGGGAAGTTGGTACCAGGGAGGCCTGCATGAGATGCTATGAGGCTTGAGGAATATGATCAAGCTTTTAGTGGAGGTAGTAAGTGCTGCTCTAGGTGAGATGGCACCAGAGGCGCAGAACTCATCAGCAAAGGGATTTATCTTTTTTCCCTCTTACTCTGAAACGGCCCTAATTTGTAAGGGATAATCCCACCAATGGAGCTCTACACAACACAATGCAGTCAGGGTGCAATTGACAGAACAGGAGATGGGCTGTGATACAGCAACACCCTGTGTGACGCTGCCCTCTGGGAAAGCGCCCCACAGCCACTGCAGGGTGCAGCAAAGAGCTCGGGAGGTGCCCAGCGCTAGCTCTGCAGGGCAGGGAACTGTGGGACGGGGGAGAGCAGGTGCCCCTGGCTGTAGGAGCCCCACGGCCCCGCCGAGGGAGAGGGGAGCAGCTGCCGCCTGCGCTGCACTTGGGCTGGGAGAGGTTGAGTGAGGTGAGCGGGGCCGGGCGCTGCGCTAGGGCTGCGGGAGCCGGGCAGGGAGCTGCGCTGCGCTGGGGGGTGCGGGAGCCGGGCAGGGCGCTGGGCTGGGGGTGCGCGCTGCGCTGGAGCTGCGCTGCGCTGGGGGTGCGGGAGCCGGGCAGGGCGCTGCGCTGCGCTGGGGGTGCGGGAGCCGGGCAGGAGCTGCGCTGGGGGGTGCGGGAGCCGGGCAGGGAGCTGGGCTGCGCTGGGGGGGTGCGGGAGCCGGGCAGGCGCTGCGCTGCGCTGGGGTGCGGGAGCCGGGCAGGGCGCTGCGCTAGGGGTGCGGGAGCCGGGCTGGGAGCTGCGCTGCGGTGGGGGGTGGGGGTGCCGGGCAGGGTGCTGGGCTGCGCTGGGGGGTGCGGGAGCCGGGCAGGGAGCTGGGCTGCGCGGGAGGCGCTGCGCTGCGCTGGGGGTGCAGGAGCCGGGCAGGGAGCTGGGCTGCGCTGGGGGGTGCGGGAGCCGGGCAGGGCGCTGCGCTGCGCTAGGGGATGCGGGAGCCGGGCAGGGCGCTGCGCTGCGCTGGGGGACCTGGGAGCGGGCTGAGACGCGCCCCCCATCACCTGGGTCTGCGCTCCGCGGTTCAGCCCCTCTTCCTCCTCCTCCTCTTCCTCCATTCCGGGCTCGGGCTCCGCACGCCGCGCCCCGGCAGGCTGGAGCCGGTTCCTGCGGGGCGGGCCCGGCAGGGACATTAGCCGGGCACTCGCCGCAGCTCCTCCCCCGCAGCGCTGCAGGCCGCCCCGGGGCGTGGGCCTGGCTGGCAGCGCAGCGGCAGAGCCCGCCTGGGCAGAGAAACCTGCGGGGTCAAGGCCTTTGCCGGGGCCGTGTGCGCCCTCCAGTGCCAGCCGCGTCCCGGCGCGGTGCCTGGCCCAGTCACTCCCGACCCTGCGCGCCCCCTGCCCTTCCCGCAGCCTTTGGGAGCCCAGGCCGGCGCCTCCACACAGATCCTGCCCGTGCCAAGGGCTCCTGGGCGCTGCCCGGGCCGGGACCGGCCATAAACAGCAGCCGGGACTGCCTAGCCCGCAAACCCTGCGTGCCGTGTGCCTCCAGCAGAGCAGCGCGAACACGCGTGGGGCTCAGCGCTAGGGCTTCGCATAGCACCGTGGGCGCTGCACACAGAGACCCGGCTGAACACGCAGGTCAGCTAAGGGACAGCTGAACACAGTGCTGCTCCCTCACTGCGTAATGTTCTGGGAAACTCTCCCACACACCGGTCGCAGCAGACAGGAAAAAAAGATCTGTGAATGGGAGGAGGTGAGTATGGGCCCTTCAAAGTTCTCCCCTTCACCCTCCCTCTCACGTGCACATTTTGCCCTGGCGTTTCAGGGGTGTCCCAAGCTCTGTCTCCCTCCATTAGGCAGTGACCATAGTAAGCACCTGCACTGGCAGAGTAGCCCTTTTAAAATGAAGGAAGAAAACACCTACTTGATAAACCTTGTACATGTTTTTTAAAATGTATCTGCCCCTTTGCAGAGGGGTGGGGGAAATCAGTTCTGTCTCTGCAACTGAGGGAGGGCTGCAGGATGAGTGAAGATGTATAGGTAGGGGTCTGTGTAGCTTTTACTGTTCAAGTCTTCAGGCTGTGAGCAAGTAGTTATTTTGCATAATGGGGAAGGTGTCGATACACAACACCTTTACTTTGGGAGAAAAATATTAGATCTGTACAGTGCAACATGAGCTATAGTGATACACAGCACCTTTACTCCATCAAATCTTTGGTTGCCTGTAGGAAAAAAAATCAGAGGCATAATTTTTCCAGGGTTAGACAGTTGCAAGTATTTGGAAGGTGTAAATTTCAAATACGTTGGTAGTTGCCAGAATGAACTTCAGGAAGAAACAGCCAACTTCTTTGGTTAATCTTTCAAGAGCTGTTAACACATTTTATAGTGCTGAATTGTTAGAACACATGGCAGTTTTCAAGTGCCCTTTGTTTCTTTGAGAAGTGAGATCTGGTCACCCACTTCTGCAAGGCTGGAGCCTTGTCTGCATTTAGGAACTTGGCATGCTAACCTCCTGGTTACATGACAGTGATAAAAATGCTTGTTTTCCGTCTGCACAAGTGCTTCACCATTGCTCCCACCAGTGAAGTGTACTGGTGCTGGTGCAGTGGTGGGAGATCTCCTGAATAACGCTAAGGAAGAGACAGCCTTCCTTTGATTGTTTGTCCCTGGCAGGGCCGCCCAGAGGATTCAGGGAGCCTGGGGCAAAGCAATTTCGGGGGCCCCTTCCATTAAAAATAGTTGCAATGCTATAGAACACTATATTCTTGTGGGGGCCCCTGTGGGACCCAGGGCCTGGGGCAAATTGCCCCACTTGCGCCCCCCGGGGTGGGCCTGGTCCCTGGTTTGGAGGCAGAAGACCAGAACATAATGGAGCACTTTTGCATTCAAACTAAAGTACCAACTTTAATCTGCTATCCTTACATGGGAGATTTAATTACTCAATTCCCCCATATATATTATTGGAAAATTCTTGTTCCTTCAAATAAAATTCCAATTTTGAAAAGCCTGAGGTACTGAAATCTCTGTGAGAAACTTCTGCCAGCTGTCAGTAACGAGTATTGCCTTAACTCATGATTACATTGTTGTTGCTGCAGAGCAAAGTCATGCACTCTCAGAAAGGGATAATGGGCTAGATATTAATCTCAGTTACCTCAGTATAACTCCATAGTAACTCCATTGACTTCAGAGTACTTACACTAGTATACATCCAAAATAACAAGAGATCAGAATCTGTCTCTCTGTGAACCTTTCTTACTTTCTCCATCTGTTTTCCCTTTACCCTTCATTTGTGGTATATGAGTAGGTGAAAATAACCTGTTCCCATGCCTGATAAAGAGGGGGTTCTCAAATCACAAATTCGGATAATCTTGGAGACTGAGCATCTCCATGCCTCAAAGCCTTCCTCTCAAAATCAGCATCTTATTATTATCACACATTAGGATTCTCCCTCACTTTCCCAATCTCAGTGTAGAATTTCCCTCTTCTCCCTCCTCCACAGGTCCTGCATCACAGTCTTTTTCCTAGTCTGAGGAAATTTTGGGGGATCTCCCTTCAGAACCCATCAAAACAGCTCCCAGTTTAGCCAGAGCGTTGGCTGCAGCATGCTATGAAGTGTTACTTCCCCAAAGTACTGAATATGCTGTCTCTGCACTGTTCTTGTCCACGGCCAGTGCAGGGACATCGCAGTCAGAGCTAACCCTTGGCGAGTCCTGGCTTTAATTTGTTTTACATTATTTCTTTAAAATGCCTTGATACTTGCAGAAGTTGCTATACTAATCAGCAAATAATAATAGTAAAATACAAAATTGTACCAGTCTCTGCAGTTTGTTCATTCTTCGTTGGTATGTTTCCTGTCTGTCCTTTTCTGATGAAAGAGTCTCTTGTACTTTGGGAAGAGTTCTAGAGGATTATTTAAATCTCCAATGCAGGAATGTGTGTATTTAGTCATCCATTAGATTGCGTTACAGACATTTGACTTGGCAGGTGTCTTGCCGACTGAATGTACTTCTCAAAAAGGGGTTGCGGGATCATAGATGAGGGCTTGGTTGGTTGGTTGGTTTTATTGAAAACACATGATATGTATGCTGGGGAAAAGCCTGATATTCACTTAGATCGTTTCATCCTTATGCATATCTGCCAGATTTCTTTAGACTTGACTTCCTTATACAATTTGGGGGGTTAGAGGACCTTTCTACGTCAAGCAACATTACGTTGAGGTTTGCACTGCATCCTTTTCTGCCAAAGAGCAGTTCTGGGGTTTTATTACAGGATTCAGAACTTTTTAGAGGTTTGTTAATTCTACAAGTTCGAGCATGACACTGACTGCTACTGTATTTAGCAAGAGATGATGCATCTTCTGTTTGGTATTACTGTAAGCACCTGTGGTCAGGAACGGTCTCATACAGTACTGAGAATGCTGTCAGTGCTTTACAAATAATAATGATAATCACCTACTATGCAATTTAACAAATGGTGGAACTGGGGAGAGTCTAGCTCCTCTTCCAAATCTTAACTTTTCCATCGGCAACCTGTCACACACACAGAATTTGACCTTGGGGCAACATCTCTGTCATTGCACTGTTGCCTTTTTAAAATAAAGCGTGTTTCTACTTTGAAAAGTGATTCAGTAAAAATAATACAGTGGGGTTCCATAATTACTGCTTTAATTGATGTCACTATTAAATGTGCTCAGATTAGAGGTAAAACAATGTTTTGACAGCCGTGCAGACTCAATCTGGGATCTGAAAGTCAAGCTGGGTTATTTCCTTCCCTCAAATTAATACCAGTAATGAAAGTTCTGCCAGTCAGTTTAGGCCCTCAGTGATACCTGTGCAGCCCCACTGTAATGAAAGTATGCCTCAGTGACATCTGCACTACCTAATTGTTGTCTTTGGGTTTGCCCAGGACAGGTATAATTGATAGGCAGGGGTCCATCATTTCATCCACAGGAAGAAATAGAATCCTGCTCAGTCCCTTATAGCTGTATCACTGTGACAGACTAAATGGGATTAAAAACTAGTAAAATCTTTGTATTGTCACTAACATGGCATACATGACTTTAAATACACAAAAAGCACATTTGATTAATAAGAAGGCACTGTTCTCACACACACACACACTTTTCAGAGTAGCCCTGCATTTTAAAGTACTTTCTAAATTACATCAACATTTGAAATCTGATGTTGCAAATAATCTTAGCACGGGGAAGGGCAAGTATATCATGTAAAAATATCTATGTTTAGTTAATTTTGGTGGTTACATACAACAGGGTAATTTTGTGCAAACTTCCTCCAGAAAACTTGTCAGCACATCTCTCATTCCTGGCTCTCTTTTGTGCAGTGTCAAAGAGCATGGTGATTTTTGCTTTATGCAAAAATGTCAACCAAGGAATCAGCTGAAACCAAATATATCTACTTAACTCTTGACCTACCAGTCTGTTAGTAGTAAAAGGGGAGGGGGCAGTGGTGGATTAACAAATTTGTCACCCCTAGGCCCTCAAAAAATTGCTGCCCCCCATGCCAGCTCACCTCTGCTCCCCTGGGGTAAGCCTGGGAGGGAGGGGGGAGAAGGGGAGTTGTGGTGCGCTCGGGAGATGGCAGCGGTGGAGTGATGGTGAGCTGGGGCAGGTAGCAGTTCCCTGCCGCCCCCCAAGAGTTACTCCTCGCGCCTGCCGGCCCCAGCTCACCTCTGCTCCTCCGCCTCTGATCGCGCCGCTACTCGCTTCTCCCTCCCTCCCAGCGCTTTCACGTGGCAAGCCTGGGAGGGAGGTGGAAGGAGGGAAGTGTGGCCCGCCTGGGGGAGGAGGCGGGCCGGGGATTAGGGGAAGGGGTGGAGTTGAGGAGGGGGCGTGAGCAAATTTGCCACCCCTGCAAATTTGTCGCCCTAGGCCTTGTTGGCCTAGGCGATACTACGCCGCTGGGAGGGGGAGGGGGGGCTTACATCTGAAATTGAATGGATTTGGGGAAGGGTCCCACTTTGCCACACATCCTGAGTGCAGCATCTTTTTCTATTTTGAGTTTTAAAATACAGCTGAGTTATGGTTAAAAATTTAGAAGACTGTGTAGCAGTGAAAAAATAAGAGATGCTCAAGCTAAATTCTAACAGCAGAAAAGGTTTTATTATTACACCTTGAGGAACTCTGCACTTCAATGGCCGGCTTCCTTCACGTGACCTTTCATCCTTTTCTTTGGCTTATTTTTCACTAGGTTGTGAGTTTTACACTCTGCTTTCTGGCAGCATTGGTTACACACCATTAAATTAGGACACAGGAACTGGAGACATGAGCCAGTGGGTCTGGCTGAAATAGCAATTGTTTATTACTCCAGAAATGGCTGTATTTTCCCCTCTGGGTACCAGAAGACAGTAAGGCAGTAGTAGCAACAACAGTGGCGGGGTTGCTTCTCTCCTATAAGTGAGAGTCCCAAGCATTTGAAGTTACAACCAACAGTAATAGCTGAACTGCTACGTCATGTAAGAGCTGATATTTATATATAATGATGGTATTTTGCATCTTTCATCCTGAAGGATCCCAAAGCTCTTTTAACTACTTTGCAAACTGTATAGGGATCACATAATTAACCACTGAAGTACCTGCTCCTTCAAGTGTGGGATACAGCATCTGGTAGCATAAAGTAACAGTTTTGGATATAAGCTGAAGAATCTCGTGATCATTTGAAACCAGAGTAATGTAGGGAGGCAGAATGCACAGGTCCTGTGATTCCCTACCTGGCCCCTAGACATAACACAGGTGCGGTGGTTTATTGGGCCTGAGTGGCCAATTAGCTCCCCTGCTTGCACCTGCCAAGTCTAAGTGATGATCAAGCCCAGCTGGGGAAGAGCTTGAGGCAGGGTTGCATAAAAGGACTGAGAAAGCTCAATTAGGGGATATTTGGGAGAGGGGGGCAGAAAACTTCTTTGGAGGGAAGGAAGGGCCTGAGGCAGGCTATAGTGATGTGGTTAATCAGGAGATGAGGTGGGATTAACCATGGGCTGTCAGGAAGTAGCATAAGAAGCCTAGAGCTAGGAAGGGGCCCAGGAAGACTCCTGTGCATCTTAAAGAGCCCATCTAACTATTCAGGATAGGGTCCCTGGGCTGGAACCCAGAACAGACAGAGGATTTGTTGTAAGGACTATTCCTCCCAGCATGGGGCTGTAGGCTGAGCCTTGAAGATGGGCTGAAGAATATTCCAAACAGGGATAGAAAGATCTTCTTGTGTTGAGATGTTTAGGGGCTTTTTGAAGAGTTGGTATCCCAGAAGGGGTTGTGTGACCGGACGGGACGGGACGGGAGGACTGAGTTGTGGAAAGGGGGGCTGCCAGAGCAATGGTTGGCAGCAGTTGCCAGCTAGGGGGAGAGCAAGCCACTAGGCCCTGCTCAGCCCCAAGAGGTGCCCTAGGGGTGAGTGAGCTCTGTCTGTAAGAGCATTAGTCCTGTTGTGACAATGCGGTGATACTTGTAGGTGTGGGTGTTCTGGGCTGCAGCTCTGTCTCGGCTGAAGAGGTTAATGAAATCAGAGGCATGGAAGGGCTTCTGTCTGAGACAAGAATAAAAAGTTCCAGGCTAATTAGCAGAGAGAGGATGTGAGTAAGAGATGACATATTAATACTATCAGGGTTGGAAGGGACCTCAGGAGGTCAGCTAGTCCAACCCCCTGCTTAAAGCAGAACTAATCCCCAGACAGATTTTTGCCCCAGATCCCTAAGTGGCCCCCTCAAGGATTAAACTCACAACTCTGGGTTTAGCAGGTCAATGCTCAAACCACTGAGCTATAACTTACATAAACTGATAACATACTGATCAGTTGGACACTCCACTTCACCCTTGCTCAGAATAAAAGAGCAAAGGGGCAACCAACTGAATTTAAAGGCGACAAATTGAAAACTGATGAAAGGAAATATTTTCTTCCTGCTGTGCATGATTAACCCATGGAACTCATTGCCACAAAGATATTGCTGGGACTAAGTGTAGTAGGTTTCAAAAAGGGTTAGATACTTACAGGAATAAGATCTGCAATTACAAGAGCTAGTATAAAAAAATCTGACTTTTTGTTTCCCCTTCCTCCACCCGCAATGCTACTATAATGTGATGGAATTACAGAGTTAATCTGCACCCCACTCCTACTAACTAAAGTCACATGGGAATCACTGACTATGGGATGACTATCGCTGGTTTGAATCCCTCTACCCCAGTTCCCAGACCTGTTCAGATGGACTAGCAGGACTCGGTTGAGTCTGGAATGGAAAAGCATGCGGGGTCTGCCTCTGTCCCCCTCTCTGGGGTAGAGCTGGAGTGTGCAATGGGACAGTAGATGAGGATGTCTTTTCACTCTTCCTTATCTGCTAGTGGAGGTTAGAGTGTGGATTGGAATAAGAGGCAGGTGCTGGCTCTAAATCCTTCCACCTTTGGGATCAGGTTAGTGTGTAGAAACTGCATGGCTAGGCTGGAGTCCTCCTTCCAAACACACACAGCCTGCTTTGAGGTTAGTCTGGCTGGCCCCTGTCCTGTCCTCTCACGGGGTGCAACTAGAGTGTGGAATAGAACGCACAGCCTTTCTCCCAAGGATCCCAGCACCAGTGTCCACTGCAGCAATGCACAATGCATTGCTGAGAAAACAGCTATTGTCCTTGGTACTATATAGCTAATGACATGCACAGCACAGCAATGTTTGCTACTGCTCAGACAGATCTCTGGTAATAGCTACGCTGCTGTATGACCAGAAACCCTTTGCAGCTGTAAGCTCATCCCTGCACAGCTCTCCCATGGCTAGCACAGCTTAACACGAAGTGATAAAGACACAGATTTCCTAGGTCTGTGGACACAGGGAGAAGTTATTACTGCACAAACTTACCTCATTCATCTCTCTCCTAAAACCACTTTTCTGCCTTGAAGCCTGCAAGACATGAAAGGGGAGGAAACATACTCAGCAAAACATCATTTAAAAAAAAATAAAGTAAACTCTCCAGATATATGCATGCCTTCCTAAGTAACCATGTGATCCTAGCATTGTCACCCTTTTCCTGCCTCTCCTCTCCATCTTGTCCAAGTCTCATCAGAACAAGAGTAAAGTCCTTTTGGACAGAGGGTCCATCTTGTTTGTGAGGCACCTGGCACATTTTTAGGCACTCAAAAAAACAATTCTGAAGCATCCATCACACATTGCAAATACCTCTTCTATCCAGGCTGTCTTGTAGGCCAGTGTCAGGATGGGAAAGATATAACAATTGTAAAATGTCAGTTGTCCTCAGGAGAATTTTGTGGCCTCTGGGATCCATAAAAGGACTCTGTCAAGTGGAAAGTGTGTGTGGGTTCAGAGCGGTGTTCTACTTAATGCTGCATTAAGCTTTGACCACTAGATGGCAGAATAAGTGCAAAGTTCCACACCTAGAATACTAAATCCAGTGTGTAGCTGAAGCATCTAGAATGGCTATTGCTGTAGAAAATAGGTGCTATAGACCTCAGCAGGAGTCACAGTCTATTTTAAAAAATAGAACCTGAACTCTCCATACCATCCTCATTTTAGCTGTTGTCCTGAATGCGACCAGTTTTGTTGCTGTCTTCCAGGAGGCCAGTTCTCAGCCATCTGTAGGTCTATTATTGGGAGAAGGTCTGTGCAAAGAGAAGAGTCTTGAACTGTAGATTATAAGAAGCAAAACTGGGATTAATCCTGATCACTGACAATAGGGAATTCCACAGCCTGGGGAAAACACTGCATATGGAATATAAGAGCTTCCCCCTAGGGATGATGAGTCAGTGTCCCTAACAATCTTAGCTACCATGGCAGGGGAGAGGTAGTCTTTGAGCTAGATTAGGGCTATAGCATTAATAGCTTTACAGATCAAGACCAACATCTTGAAGCCAGTCTGGAGCTGGATAGGGAGCTAGTAAAGAATAAAGCGCACCCAATGTGATGTGATCTTCTTAATGAGTTCCCCTGGGCAACGGGGTGGTGACATGATGAGTCAGATGCAGCTTTCTTGAGGCTTTAGTGGCCAACCCGAAAAATATCATTTTGCAGTGACCCTGCCTGGAGATGATGAAAAGCATGGATCCCTGTGGTTAGAGCTCCTGGTTTGTTGAAGATAGAGGGTGTTACTGGACACAGTCATAAGAACATAAGAACGGCCGTACTGGGTCAGACCAAAGGTCCATCTAGCCCAGTATCCTGTCTACCAACAGTGGCCAATGCCAGGTGTCCCAGAGGGAGTGAACCTAACAGGTAATGATCAAGTGATCTCTCTCCTGCCATCCATCTCCACCCTCTGACAAACAGAGGCTATGGACACCATTCCTTACCCATCCTGGCTAATAGCCATTAATGGACTTAACCTCCATGAATTTATCCAGTTCTCTTTTAAACCCTGTTATAGTCCTAGCCTTCACAACCTCCTCAGGCAAGGAGTTCCACAAGCTGATTGTGTGCTGTGCGAAGAACAACTTCCTTTTATTTGTTTTAAACCTGCTGCCCATTCATTTCATTTGGTGGCTCCTAGTTCTTGTATTATGGGAATAAGTAAATAACTTTTCCTTATCTACTTTCTCCACATCACTCATGATTTTATATACCTCTATCATATCCCCCCTTAGTCTCCTCTTTTCCAAGCTGAAAAGTCCTACCCTCTTTAATCTCTCCTCATATGGGAACTGTTCCAAACCCCTAATAATTTTACTTGTCCTTCTCTGAACCTTTTCTAGTGCCAGTATATCTTTTTTGAGATGAGGAGACCACATCTGTACGCAGTATTCAAGATGTGGGCGTACCATCGATTTATATAAGGGCAATAATATATTCTCCATCTTATTCTCTATCCCCTTTTTAATGATTCCTAACATCCTGTTTGCTTTTTTGACCGCCTCTGCACACTGCGTGGATGTCTTCAGAGAACTATCTACAATGACTCCAAGATCTTTTTCCTGATTCGTTGTAGCTAAATTAGCCCCCATCATATTGTATGTATAATTGGGGTTATTTTTCCAATGTGCATTACTTTACATTTATCCACATTAAATTTCATTTGCCATTTTGTTGCCCGATCACTTAATTTTGTGAGATCTTTTTGAAGTTCTTCACAGTCTGCTTTGGTCTTAACTATCTTGAGCAGTTTAGTATCATCTGCAAAGTTTGCCATCTCGCTGTTTACCCCTTTCTCCAGATCATTTATGAATAAGTTGAATAGGATTGGTCCTAGGACTGACCCTTGGGGAACACCACTAGTTACCCCTCTCCATTCTGAGAATTTACCATTTATTCCTACCCTTTGTTCCCTGTCTTTTAACCAGTTCTCAATCCATGAAAGGACCTTCCCTTTTATCCCATGAAAGCTTAATTTATGTAAGAGCTTTTGGTGAGGGACCTTGTCAAAGGCTTTCTGGAAATCTAAGTATACTATGTCCACTGGATCCCCCTTGTCCACATTAGTTCAAAGAACTCTAATAGATTAGTAAGACACGATTGCCCTTTACAGAAACCATGTTGACTTTTGTCCAGTTCTGCCACCCTGGCCTCCAAAGCCAGAAGCTCCTTGCACCGACTGCACACATACGCCACCCGCCCACAGGGCAGGTAATCATACATGCTGCACTCAGCGCAATAAACTGGGTAGCCCGCACTCTGCTGCTGGGCTTCTGCCTGCATTGTCTCCTGCAGCTACCTAGTTAATGAAAGGGTTTTGTTTAAATCAAGAAGTTTTGAATGTAGTTTAGTTTACAGGTTTGAAAGAACAGCAAGTGGACCTTGCCCCCTTCCAAACTCCCTTGCAAACTCCCTGTTAGCAGCCCCTGGTCGCAAAGTCATTAATTGAGTTCTTAGAGGCAGCAAAGAGTCCAGTGGAACTACATACTATGTCAGCTACAGGAGGGCAGGGTGTGTGGCCACAGTTTCCTGCCACTCCTTCCAAGTGTTTTCCTCTTGCTGCTAATTTCACCTCCATCTTCCCTGAATTTAACAGAGCCACTTTCTTTCCTTCCAAGTCCTGCTCCCTTCAGATACTGAGACATGAATGTCAGTAATGGAGGCAAAAGTGGTAGAGTTGGGTATCTTTGGCACACTGGTGACCCTGTAGTTCATGACATCTCCAATGAATACGAGGGCTGACAAGTTCTGCAGGACTCTGCAGGGAAGAGGAGCAATCACTCATGATGTCCATCTGGAATCTGTGAGCGGGGAAATGAGCAAAGCCAACTTAAAACAACTCCGCCTACCCCTCCAAGGGCTCATAGGGGAGTCAGTAGGACATCATGTTTGATCGTGTTGAAGGCTGCTGATAGGTCAAGCAATATTAGAGTGGACATCTCACTTCTGTCCACGGCCAGAAAGGGATCATCAGATGCCTGATTTCAACAATCTTTTGGGTGGGTGGGTGAGGAATACAAAGTCTCTCTCCAATCCCTGTGTTCTCTTTTTTCGGCCTCTGAGGATTGGAGTACCTCTTGGTTCAGTTCTTCCAAACAGGTGTGTTACATGGGAAAGGTATCTTAAAGGAGATAGTCCCAAGGTTCTCTCTCACTTAGGAGAAGACTTCATAACCTCTGAGAGAGCTGTGGGGTCACCTCTGCAATCAGGAACCAAGCAAAGTTATCAGCTGGAGCGTAACCAGCACGTTCTTTTCACTAGAACTCATAGGTTTAGAAAAGCTCTATACTAAACTCTGGCTGGCTTCCAGCACCACCTCTCCCTTCAGATCTCTTCCTTTAAATTTTTTTTTAACTGAACTCACTCCTGTCATTATCAAGGTAAAATATGATGCCATTAGCATGGGAGAATAGTTATTTGTAGAATGAGATGGTAGCTTTTCTGCCTGTAATTATCTGACTGTATGAAAAATCCTGCCATTAGGAACAGACTGTCAATGCAGCAAGATGCTGTTTGATCCACCGCGCACTGAGACACTTGTACATTTTAGAACTTTTCTACCAAAAGACAGGATCCCATTGACAAAGTGTAGCAGCAGCACTGCTGGGGAGTCGAGGGGTCTTGTGTCTTAAGTAAGAGTCAGGGACAGAATGGAAATCCCCAGTGATTTTGAGCTGCAGGGCAACAGAGTGGCAGCAATTGGCATAAGTTATCGAAAGACCAAAAGACAAATGACATCATGGGCATCTTCAGAACTCTGATTTCTTTTTCCTTCCTGCTTTTCAGGGAACACTGCCCAAGAAAATGTCTTGAGAACAATTCACTAAAAGAAACTACAGCTGGACAGTATTGATTTCTATTGTAACAGCCACTGGCCAGGTACCCCATGGGAATGAGATATTCTAGTCCTCTCTTCTAATCCCTTGTGACCCCTACGTTGAAAGCATTGCTTTTAAATCACATTATACAGTATTGCCCAAGCTGCTTATCTGTGGGTCTCATTCTGAATAGCTGCATTTGTACATCGGTGCTATAAACATACACATTTAAAGAAGGCAGCAGACAAAACGTTAATACTTTTATTTGTTCTACTCTCTGTGCCAGTTCCTGAACAAAACAAACTGAACTGAGTTCACCATTGACTAGGTGTGCAGCTATCCTATTAAATGGGCTGACCCAGCCATTCTATTTTTTCCTTTGCCCATAACTGGAGGCTGCATTTTATTTCCTTTGGATTATCCATCAGTTTCTTGAGATGATTCTCCTACATTGTCACTTTTCAACAGGTTTGTCTTGTCATGATCTGGAAGCAACTGCTAAAGTTAAAGACACACACATTTTTGTCATGACTAAAATAGACCAAAATGGAAACCATCAACAAAAATACTTCAGCCTCGTTGTCACTAGCTTGATTAAAAAAATATTCTTTCTGTATATACAACGAAGCACAAATATTTCATGTGTTTGTAATGGCCCACAGGACAAATTCAATACAGGCCAAATCCACCTTTGATATAACTCCACGGAAGCCAATGAAGTCATACCACAGATTAATTTTGCCCTGTATGTCATGAGTGATCATTCCAGAGTTCCTCAAATGGTAGGAGTGGATAAATCAGCAAGATTTCAAATAAGCAGCTTTTACTATTCAAGCAGCTGCGATTTTTGGTGGTTAAAGCAGTGCTTTGCAGTACTCGGTCATTAAATGGGATTTTCTTTGGAGAAAACGAGTCCCCCCTGGGATACCATTATTCTGAATTCCCACTGCTCCATGGGTATTAGAAGAAAATACATTAATCCATTCTGGTTACACGAGTTTGCAAGGCTTGGTAATAAGATCTAAGTGCGTTTCCAGATGGTCTATATTCAAGAGATTTCTCAGGGCAAGAGCTCAGTACAGAGGGAGCTTCTCTTTTCACACAGACACAGGCTTGTTTCCAGAATGCATAGAATCCAGATACGTAAAATGCTGTTGAGCACCATAAAATCACTGAGCACACCCTTTGACAGGATGGACTTTGTTTCATATTTCCATTGGCAACCAGACTTGTACTTTCTCTTTTCAACTAAGATTTCTCTGGACCTCGTGGAAGAAGGGCCTTTCCTTTCACCTATTGGGTCAGGCAAAAGAGAGGGCAGCTGGAAGGAAGTGGCTTTAATTTTCATCCACATACAAAAAACACTTTTTCATAGACATCCAGAAAGGCTCCAATATTTCAAGCACTTGAAACCTCTTTCCCTAGGCCACACACAGCCTGCGCTATGCAGCTGTTGAGCTCTCTCACTTGTCTTAACTCCTTACGTGCCCCATCACTGCTGGAGCGCTTTAATTTAAGATAGGCATCCTGAAAGTCACAGAGTTGGCACTTTACTGGATAAGCATGGAAGGAACCATTCTCTGTGTTGCTCCCAATAGATCTCTGTTTTTGAGCACAGGAATACAGACTTCGCCAGGTAGGAATACCGAATCTTTATTCCAACAGGAGAAGCAGGAACGTCTGTGAAGGTGCTAGATTACTGAGGACTAATTGGCAGTTAAAATTAATTGTGAACAGTGCATTGGGACTGGTGCTGTTGGGAGTGGAGTTTGCAAAGCTAGAACGGTGCCTGTATTCCTGACACCGCTGAGACCCCACCTTTCTTTAAAGATAACTAGTAAGGAACAAGCCAACTGCTTACGCCCTCTCACTGTAAGCATCCCCTGGTACCCTGGCTGGTAAATACCTCTTTGCTGACTCCACTACCTTTTTATTAGGCCCTATTGTCTGCCTTTCTGATGCTGTGACCTTGAGGGTTATGAAATACATGCTGCAAAATAAAGGGCTTAATCCAATTCAGGGATGTCAAAGGAAGCTGGACTGTGCTGTAAGGGACCAGGTCACACGAGAGTGGAAACTTTTAACAGTGACGGTACTTAGCCATTGCAACAAATTACCAAGGGAACTGGTGGATTCTCCATCTCTTGATATCTTTAGATTAAAATTGGATGCCTTTCTGGATGATATGCATTAAGCAGACGTAAGTATTGGGCTAAATACAAGGAATTCAGTGAAACCCTATGGGTTGTGTTATAAAGAGGTCAGACTTGATCTAATGGTACTTCTGGCATTAAAATCTATGAAATTATAAAGGAAGCTAATTTCCATCTACAGCAAAGGCCTAAACAAACCATATGTTCTTCTGGGGCTTTAACTCAGTTTTACTTTTAACTTACCCATATGAAATTACCTAATCTGAATGGCTCACTTTTCTTTGATCTTTCACCACTAACCTGTACATCTAATTGGGGAAAAGAGATTACAAAAATAGTTTCCCTAATTAAGGGGAAAGGATTTCTTTGTGGTCATTAGACATCTAAAAATAAATCCTATGAAATGAAAGGTGGTTATGATTATACAGCTTTTTGTTGTAAAAAGATTAACCGATTATTTCCAGCATCATTAAGAGTACAGAGCCCTGTATGGCTAATATAAAGTCTGTGAACTCTCATATCCATCAAACTATACATTCCATCACATCGCTCATCGGACACACAAAGCAAATGTGGGTAATGTTATAACAGTGTTGCTATTTCAGATTCTGTTCCCTTTTCTAATGCTGAGGGGTGAGGAGGGGGAAGGGCAGAATGCTGCTGTTCTTTGAGAAAAGATTCCACAGGCAGCTCCATACCTCCTAGAAAGGGGACCCCTCTTACTCATGGGCACGATGGTGGTCCCACAGGAGTCGGTTTCCCCAGTTTCTTAGCATTTACTATCTAGCCTTAGGCTGAGCCAGGTACTGGGGCTGGTCCATTCACACTGCCTACTGAAAAACCTACACTGCAGCCCTCAGTTAGTGTGGGGGTTTTTTTCCACTGGAGGATGAGAGTTGAAAGAGCAGCCAGGTTCAAGGGGAGGGTCTCTTGAGCCCAGGGAGCCTTAGCGGGTTGGGAAACAAAAAGGGACACTTTTCAAATGTCAGTGTTAATCCACACCTTCCAGTTAGTTAAATGAGGTATTATCTTCTTCTGACAGGAACTATTTTTCACAGTGGAAGGATATGTTGGGAGTTTCTCC
Source organism: Mauremys reevesii (assembly GCF_016161935.1). NCBI lineage: Eukaryota > Metazoa > Chordata > Testudines > Geoemydidae > Mauremys > Mauremys reevesii. The sequence goes on along the minus strand of NC_052640.1, from coordinate 19,339,866 downwards.
AACAAGTTGTTGAATTTATTTTTTACAAATTAGTCTTAAAATGAAGGGGACATGTTCTGATATTAGGATCCCCTTCACAGTGTGGGTGGGAGGCTGTTTCTTGCACTTCTCAGGTGGCTGAGGGCATGAGGTCCTGTGCATCCAATGGCTTACTACTAAGCTACACGCAGAAGCAGCTTATTGCTCTTTTTCTTTCTTGCCCCTTCCCTATTCAGGGTTGGTGACTTCTGTAGCCTTCTTCCAAAACTCCTGATCGTATGCCTGGCTGTCATGTAAATTGGTCGCTCTAAGGTATCTGGTCCATATACAGTCTCTGGCCACCCCCCATGGTCATCTTCCAGACATGATCATTGCAAGGGCCATCCTACCAGTATAACTGTTGGGTCTCCACTGGACATGTCCATACCAACATAGCCTAGCCTCCCTCAACTTGTCTTTTGTTGGGGCAACCCACATTAGGCCCCTCACAACCTCATTTTGTTTCCTGTCATGAAGCGTCCAACCATTTGACCCCTCTCAACATCTACAGTTCTGTAGTGGAAACATCCTGATGTCTTTTCCTGAGGCTGGCCGCATCTCTATTCCATACATTAGGATGGGTTTTATTACAGTTTTATACACTCTACCTTTTAACTTGATTGTCATCTTTTTATTACAGAGAACTGGGATGGGCTCACACCACTTGCACCAAGCAGCTTTGGAACTATGCTGGGGACCACTGTCAGCAACCATTAATCCTAGGTATTTAAATTCTTTCACTCTTCTAAGCTGTCTGCCTGTAATATCCTTTATGCTGGGTCCTCCTCCCTCAGTTATCAAAGCTTCAGTTTTACCAGTGTTTCCTCAACCTTATATTGCCATTGCTCAAAGTCAGTTTGCTGGGTCTTACAATCTTCTACACAAATCACTAAGTCATCAGCGAACAACATATCCCAAGGCATCTCCGTTCATATAGCCTCATGTATCACATCCTTGTAAACAAAAAGGGCTCATTACTCTCCCCTGATGCGAGACAATGTTTACTGTAAATTCGTTGGTTTAGCCCCATTTGAGTTTGACTACGGTAGTCACTCTATCATATATAGCCTGGATAAGGCAGCCATATCCTTCTGGCACACCTCTCTGTTGCAAACTCCACCAAACTAATTCTCTCAGTACATGACTGTAGGCCTTAGCCAAGTCCACAAAGACCATGCCCAGTTGCCATCTCTTTTCCCTGAACTTCCCCAGGAGGATTTGTAGAGCAAATATGACATCAACTGTACACCCTTCCAGCATAAATCCATACTGACCCTTCCCAACTTCAGCTGTTCCATGCAGATGATTTTCAATAATCTTCTCCCAGACTTTCATAGCAAGTGATGTCAGCTTAACTGAGTGATAATTATCACATAATATAATATCTCCTTTATGTTTAAAAATGGGCACCACAAAACTTTTATGCTACTCATCCCGCATTTTCTCTTTCTTAAGAATATCATGTTCTTAGATTCTCATTCATCACTCTTTCAAAATAATCACTCCAGACTTTGTTGGTTAAATCACCATTTGTTTGCAATATACCATGTTCATATCTAATATAAAAAAAACTTTGTTCACATACCTCATCATTTTGTCTTTTAATGAGTTTGTAGATGGTCTTTTCTCCCTTATATTCTCCTAGTTGGTTATACAGTTCATCTGAGACCAAAGTTTTAGCTACCACAGTACTTCTTTTGGCTTTGTTTTCGCCTCTATATACACCATCTTATCACTGCTCAAGCCACTGCCCTGCCATTTTTTTTAAGGTTAGATTTTGTTTTTGACTGATTCTTTAAATTGAGGATTCCACCATCAAGTCTGTCTTCATATCCTTACCAGCACTGCTTTAATCACTGTTAGGGCTTCATGTGCCACTTCCAGCAACAGTAACTGTAGTTTGTATCCTCCATACATCCCTCACTTGCTTCTTTAACTTTAGCGGCCTTTTCCCAGGTATAAGAATCAGGTGAAGCTGTTGTTCCTTGCAAACAACATATGCCCCAGCCCTCGGAGGTACACTTGATATGGGAATGAAAAAATCTTTAAACAAGAAGTAATGCATAGACTTCCTGACTACATGAACACATCTACTGGATGAGTTTTACAGGTCGGCTGTCCAAGCTTGACACACTTGGTTTGAAATCTGAATTTCCCTTTTCCTCGGTGAGCTACCTACCAAGGCTACCAAATCCCACCCACCCTGGCAAGACTTGTTTTAATGCTGTCTTTATTTGCCTTGTTCTTGTCATAGGACCTATGTGGCATTTTACAGAGGTAGCCGTGCCACCAACTACCCCATCGCATCCAGCTGAGAGATGCCACCAGTTGGTCCATGACTGCTTATTGGACATTTGCAGCTGTCCTGCATCTGCAGAATGTTCCCCTATCCGCCACCCAGGGATGTGCCTTATGGGAGTTATATGTCCTTTCACAAGGCAGAAGCCGCTTATTGTTCTGTGTTCAAATCTATTTCGCCATTAATACTTTCACCCCGTGACCTGGCAGAATGCTGTGCTGAGCAAAATGGGAGCTGCTTGCTTTAAAGAGATCATCTGTTTGCTCTTGAAACCATTAAAGAGGGCAGACATGTTCCTGAAATAGTTACAGAACACAAAACAGTTACGACTGAAACAAGTTCCAGATGGGGTTTGAGAGGGGTTTGGTTTTGGTAACAACAAATTAAAATGGATTCCATGTCTTAAAATTCCTCTGGTATCTAATGAACAGGAAACATGAATTACAAGTAATAATTTACTACAAACAAAAGAGATGAACTCCGAGACAGGCCCATTTATCTTTGTTCAAGTGCCTCCTTGAGGTTTGCTAGTGGTTTTCTTCCTCAGTCTTTGTGTTTTCAAACTCTTAGCTATCTTGGGTCCAACACAAAAGGAAAGAGGAAGATGCTGAGCTCCTCCTGAAGGGGCTGGCTTACCTGTGACCTTGGAGAGAGACACAGAAGTGCCTTGACAGCAAACAGAGAGAAAACATGAGAAAAGATTGCAAGAGGTCAAGGACTAGAGGCAGGTTAAACAGGAGAGAGGAGCTTGATATTCCTGCTCCCCCAAAGCTGCTGCACATTCAGGAAATATTTCAGTTAGAAATGCAGGACCAAATTTATCCCAGGTGTAAAGTGGACTTGCGCCAGGGATTATTTGGGCTCTTAGGCTACAGGGACATTTTCCTCTGGCTTGATTTACTGACTGCAAAGCTTTTGAGCGCAGCTGATAATAGTTGCTAGGATTGCAATGTGGTTTTGTAATACTGTACCACTGACAAGGCTGTCTCCTGTGCAGTTTTCTTTGTTTCATGCACAATTGTGTCAAGTGAAGGTTATAGATGGAAATGTTTTGCCATCAGCATGTCCATCAGCTCCAAGAGACCTACTAAACATGCATCTTTCAAGGTCCATTTAATAACAGCTTTGATCTGGATCTAGCAGTCAGGCTGGTTTTATAGAAATTTGGATCATAACCTCAATGGACAGCAACTCCCAGAGGTCCTGGCACTGGATACTACGCAGTAAGATAGTGTCAGCAGCTGCACAAACCTCCCCTCAAAGGGGTGAGGGACTCAGTGAATGGCAGAGGAACTACTGTAAGTTATTGCTGAGGGGAGCAACATTAGCTCTATGCCTGGAGCCCTCCCTCATGGCCAGGGGCTGACAGGACAATGCCACAGAGAGATGGAATCTGTCAAGAAGCCCCGGAACAATGTTACTGTTCATGCGAGCCGCTGACACACAGTATTTTCTGTTTTCATTTTTGAATAAATATGGTTTCCTTCCTCTGTCGTTTGAACTTTATAAAAACTAGCCAGAGTTGAGCCATACAAAAATGAGTGTAACTCTGTTGTGCAATTGTATTAATGTGCAAGAGAGGAAAAATATAATTCCTGAATCCCATAAAATGTTGACACGATGATAAAAAGATTAAAACTGTCTCTGGCTATACTACCCTGAATGCACCCAGCCTTGTTTGAACTCAGCAGCAAAGCCAGGTCAGGCAGGGTTGGTGTTTGGATAGGAAACTGCCTAAGATTTCTACATCCTCTAGCATCTTTCGCTTCTTCCAACACTAGATGGCAGTCGTCTCACTGTATTTACTTATTCCCTTCCCCCCTGCGTCCCTTAAAACAAAAAGCAAGAAAGAGCTTAAAGAGAGTGGACAAGCAGCACTTATCCCCTTTAGTCTGCATATAAGAGAAAAATAGGAAAAACAATGAGATTGTGAAAGTTAAACCTGCTTAACAGATATTCCTTCTCCATAAGGACTGAGCCTTTTATATTGGGCACTGAATATTTGTTTGTTTATTTATTTATAGACTTTTCCTCTATACAGTTACCAAGACTCAGTGTCTTTAACTCTGACACTGAGATTGTTAATTCTAGCAGACAGTGTCCGAGGGAGTTAAGCAGGGTGCTGGGAGTCAGGCCTCCTGCATTCCATTTGCAGCTTTGCCACTCTCTAGGTAAGGGGACTTGTCCCCTTACTAACACTCGGTGGGGGTGTTTTGGTTGCTAGCTCCCAGTACCAAAAGAAAGGAGAAGGGTCAATGGGAAACCAGGACTCTGACAGTCCCCAGGAACAATGGGGAGAGGCCAATGCTCCAGGCCAGCCTGATTGATAGGGCAGGCAGGCTAATCATGGAGTCAGGAAGCCAGGGGGGGTCCCGTCCTCATCCTTGCTGTGAGCTGGAATTGCCTGGGGCAAACAGAGTGGGGCTGAGCTAAGGAGAGAGCAGGGGCCCGGGCCCAAGCTGAGCTGGAGAGCAGAGCTGTGCCAGCTCCAGAGGGGCCAGAGAGCTGGAGGCAGAGCAGCAGCAGCAGCCGTGCTGGAGCTGGAGCTGGAGCTGAGGCAATCCAAAGCCAGGTGCAGTGAGCAGCGGGGGAGAGCGAGGGGGACCCTGGGCAGTGGGTCCAGCACAGGGAGATGCCCCCAGCCAAGACGCCCTGCAGGCCAGGCTTGGAGGGGGATTGTAACCCCAGCGGGGTGGGGGTGATGCTGGGAAGAAGGGCCCTGCCACCTAGAACCGGAGGGTGTGTGGCCACCACCAGAGCACATGTCTGACCCGCAGCGTCCCTGCAGCACAGCCAGGGCTGAGAAGGAGCCTTGGACTTATGAGGATCGGACTGAACTTCCCTTACATTCCAGAGACACTGGTTGTGATGCCCCCGTGCCACAGAGCGGGGTGATGTTTTCCCTTAACCTTTCTTATTTTTTTAACTGATTGCAATACATAAATAGTATTTGCTTTGAACTGTATGTAATAATCAGTGGGTTGGGGAAGCATCCAGTGCAGAGAGAGCCCCCTGGCGTGGGGACACCCTAGCCCCTGCCCTAAGTGCCATGACAAGATTGGGGGTCAACCCCCCCGGTATATTTATGAGATAGGTGTATCTCATAGAGCTGGAAGGGACCCTGAAAAGTCATTGAGTCCAGCCCCCTGCCTTCACCAGCAGGACCAAGTACTGATTTTGCCCCAGATCCCTAGGTGGCCCCCTCAAGGATGGAGCTCACAACCCTGGGTTTAGCAGGCCAATCCTCAAATCACTGAGCTATCCCTCCTCCCACAATAGGGGGACCTTCCCCCGCTTACATCTAGGGTGAGGTTTGGCAGGACACTTGCCTTCTCCATGCCTTAGTTTCCCATCTGTTAAATGACTATAATAATTAGGTGCCTGATAGAAGAGGCCTAATTCACCTACCTGTCTGTCGGCTGTCTAGGGCGTGTATCTAAGCACCATGTACAATGTCCCTCCAAACTCCCACTAAGATTGTTGTGTCACCAAAACAAAGTTTATGAACACAGGTTAAATTCAGGGTCCAAGTTCACCCTTCGCCTGCTCCATCCCTGGGATTCACTCAATCCACAGTCCAACTCCAGAGTGAATACAACAGGTATCCCCACCTTAATGCTGTCAGGCCACAGCCAACTTCCTCAGCACTTCAGACCGAGGGCACTCAGCTCTTCTATCACCAAACTGTTTCAGTTTCACATGTACCCACTTGTCTTATTTTTTATTCCTCCCCTGACATATTTTCTTTAACCTCATGATCCTCATTTTCCCGCTGGGTTTTGTTCTTTACCAAACAGCTGTCCAGGCAAGTGAAAAGGAGAGACTCTTCATTTCCCCCCCACCCCATTGATGACTTCATTTCCCATTAATGAAGATTTAAAAAGAATTTCAGGGCTCATTAAGAATCTGGTGACAGCTTTACCTTCTTATGGAGAAACTTAACACCAGACCAATTCCCCTGTGGCTAAAGCCAGGATGGCTGCAATGTTAGTTCTGACTCCACTGGAGAGTTCTGGAAAGCATGATCATGCTGCAGCGTAAGTGCATGTCAAGAGGTTTACTTAGACCTTTATCAGATCTTCATTTCAAAGGGCATTTCATAAAATATTTGACACAGTTATGCAGGGAGCTGAGTCTCTCTGCCACTTCCCCAAGAACTGAATGCTAATCTCTGCTACCATCACCTAGATGATACCCAAGGACACTGCACTGCAGGAGCATGTCTCAGAAATGCACTGGGTGAGGGTAGGGTTGTTGAAAAGTTTCTGGTTGTTAGTTTGCCAGTGAACATTTACACTGTCCACTTATTTCCCTCTAAGTCTGGTGTGATGCCTTCCCTCTACTACACAAGAGGAACTGGTCTTTTTCTCTTTAGTAAGAATCAGTTTTAAAAAAAAAAAAAAAAAAAAAGCCTCCCTATGACAGAGTGCTAGCAGCAACACCCTGATCACTGATCTTGCTGCAGCAAGTAAAAAGCTGCAGGCTCCGCTGGGAGCGATGAAGCACTTTCTGCTGGGGCATTATGAGCACCCAGATGGTAACCCTGGGCTAAGGATGTAATTGGGAGCCTATAAGTAGAAGGAACAGGAAGCCGGGGGAAGCTCAGCTGGTGAGATGTGCTGAGCCTGTATGAAAAGCTCCTAGTACAAGGAGCTACGTGCTATGTTGTGTGTGTAAAAGTGCAGAGGAATAAAAGGTTCATGAGGTGAATGGCAAACAGCCTGTGTGTGCCTGTGAGGTGACAGAAACAGGCTAGAATGATTCTCAACCTGCGGCCCGCGGGCTACTTGTGGCCAGGGATGAGCTGCCAAAATCTTAACAACCGGTTCCCTACAAAAAGTTCTGATTTAACGGATTTTCCACAGTATGTATTTTTTGTACCTTTCTCCATAAGAAGTGGCAATGCATTGAGTCATTGGGAGTCATACTTAAAAAGAAGCAACAAAGAATCCTGTGGCACCTTATAGACTAACAGACGTTTTGCAGCATGAGCTTTCGTGGGTGAATACCCACTTCTTCGGATGCAAACCATACTTGCATACTTAAAGAATTTCTTAAAGAATACCATACTTTTATACTTAAAAATATTTTTTTTACGTTTATTATAATAGAAACAAAGTATTGCTTTATTACACAAATGTAAAATACATTTGAAAAGAAGAAAATATAAAGAAGAGATGTATGAGTAAGCAAACGACAATATTTAAGAATGAAATTCTTGTATTTTATTCTATTATTCTATTCTTGTATTTTAAAATATTACATGTGAACTACTTACGTTATTAAAAAAGTGTAATATATTCATGTTGAAGTATACAATGCAACAACAAACAACATTTTAAAAAATATTTAAGTACATTATTTATTACTAATTAGGTAGTAATTTCCAAATGGCTTCTTGATCTTCTCCATAATCTTTGGTGTTGGATACACGAACTCTGGTATCTAATGCAGATCGATGACTTCTCATCATCCATGATTTAACAATATGGTATTGGGTTCCAGGAACTTAGTGGTTTTCCCAACAAATTGATGGTCATAAAGCTTGAGATATGTTTAATTGTTAAATTCGCCCTTTTATCACTACAAATAATATTCATCAACGAAAAAGCTCTTTCTGCTTCTGTTGGTGAAGAATCTTGTAATTCACATTTTAGAAGAATTGCACAGTTTTACTTGAAATTGTAGAAGCTTCATCAATAATAAGACAAATCTTTGAATTGTTTTTGACGATTTTACTAAAAATTTGTTTTCTTATTAATTCAGCAATATGTTCTACGATTCTGATGGCCGAAAATCGAGAATGTAGGCAGTTCCCTAAATCAGTTTCATTCTTAATTTGTAGCTATACTTCATCCACCATATCTGACATTGGTCAGTTTCTTTTTACTAAGCTGTAAACAATGTTGAAAATTTTGCTGGTCATTGCAATATTTTTTCAGTAAGTTTATCAATCACTGTAGTGAGAGGTTCTTTTTTAGATTCAAATAAAATATTCATAACTCTCAAATGAGCTTGATTCGAAATGTTCCTTCATTTTTTTTCTTAAGGAAGCTTGCTGAAATTTTTTATCAGATTCAGATGCTTTAATAGTACACTTTTGCCATTCCGAAGAAATGTGTAAAGATTTTCCTCCAAGGACCCCCAAATGTGATTTCTTTGTACAGTGGGAACAGCCAAGTTTTTTGCCTTCAATTATCAAGCCATTATATTTCTTCTAAAAATATTGTGCCTGCTCGGAAGTCCAACAATCAGGTACTACATTTTCACAATCATGTAAATCTTCTTCCATTGCAGACACATTTTCAGATGATTCAACATTTAAGATATTTTCATCACCAAAATTATTGTCATCGGCGTTTTCAGTATTTAAATAATTATTTTCACTACTAGAACTACTGACTAATGATTTTGTCATTTTACTGGAAAACCAATCAGTAATGCTTTTTTGGCATTTCATTATGAAGGGTAAATAATATTGAATAGAAAACTTTAATCTCTGAATAACAGTCCAGTTAGTATTACACACCGAAATATCACACGCAATTTACTAGAAACAAACAGACCAACTATGACTGGTCGTGTTGAATTGTATAGAAAACAGTAGCGGAAGTGCACGAACGAGGCAAGAGCGACTTCAATTAATTAACACAAGAAACAAGACGTTCTCGTTCTCTCTCAACAGGACGAATTTTGGCAGCGATGACATTTGATTCACAGGCGCATATCAACATAACGAACGAGGCAAGTGCGACCCTGTTCTTAAAATAATAAACTAGACCAGGAGTGGGCAAACTTTTTGGCCCGAGGGCCACATTGGGGTTGCAAAATTGTATCGGGGGCCGGGTATGGAAGGCTGTGCCTCCCAAAACAGCCTGTCCCCCCCATCCGACCCCCACCCATGTCCTGCCCCTGACTGCCCCCCTCAGAACCCGCTAGGGCTGCAAGCAACCCATCACCCTCCCCGCTCCTTATCCCCGTACCACCCCTCCTGAGACCCCCACCCTAACTGCTCCCCAGAACCCTCCCACCCCCTTCTCAACACGCCTCGCTCCCGGTCCCCGGACTCTCCCAACCCCATCCACTACCACCCCGACAGACTCCCAGAACTCATGCCTACCCAACCCCCCCCATTTCCCATCCCTTGGCCGCCCCCCCAGAACCTCCGCCCCCTCCAACTGCTCCCTGCCTGGCCCCTACCTTATCCAACCCCTCCTCCCAGCCCCGTCCTGGCCCCCTTACCATGCAGCATGTAAGGATGCCATGCGGCCCTTTGGCGCTTGCAGCCCCCCCTTACCTTGATGCTCAAAGCGGCAGGAGCTGCAGAGCTGCCTAGAGCGCGGCGCCGGAGGCTCGGCACGCTGCAGCTCTGTGAGGCGGGGGTAAAGTGGGGAAGGGGCCGGGGGAGCCTCCCCAGCTGGGAGCTCAGGCGGGCCCGAGACAGGACGGTCCCGCGGGCTGGATGTGGCCCACGGACCGGAGTTGTTTGCTCACCCACCTGCCCCTTTAACAGTCAGTTCTAAACCGGCTTCTACATTTAACAACCGGCTCCAGCTCACCGCTGCTTGCTGCCCAGTCAGCACAGAGCTGCAGCTCATGTGAATCCTCAGGGCCATACAGGTTGTATTGGATGTGGCCCGCGGCCCAGAATGGTCAATAGGTTGAGAACCACTGGGCTAGACAGTGTGGCACACGGAGTATCTGAGAGTGCCCTGTGATCCTCCCCCTAAAGCTTTACCAAGACAAAGTCATTGTGTATCATCCAGTCTGGGGTGGGGTTTTTTGCCAGGTTTCCATTAGGCCAAACTGATCAAACTGTTTGGTTGCATTGATCACAAATCCACTGAAGTTCAATAGTTGTAACCTCCTTTTGTGGCATGACATTCATGAGTGCGCACTACATCCTAGGAATAGCCCTGCTGGTCTCATGTTGCAGGAATGACCTCAAAAGGCTCCTGCACTTCAGCCCCAGTGTGATTAATGATGACATGTTTGCCCCCTCGGGGCCTTTCAGCTCTTGTGCAGAGTGCACCTGTAACTGAGCATCCTATTCAGGAAACTTTGAAACTGCCTTTCATCTCCTCCATAAATCACTTAGTTGCTGTGGGTCTCTGCCTCTCTCCTGTGTGATGCCTTTGGGTAGTTTTCAGAGGCCACTGCCTGGATAGAGGGGGCAGAGGTGTTTGTGTCATTTCTGACCCATCTGCTAATCTAATAAAAATGTTAAGAAGCATTTCATTAAAGCCAGCTTCATTGGTGCTACACTACCAGGGGCGGCTCTAGCCATTTTGCCGCCCCAAGCACGGCGGCACGCCGCGGGGGGCATTCTGCCGGTTGCCGGTCCCGCGGATGTGCCTGCGGATGCTCCAGCGAAGTCGCGGGACCAGCGGACCCTCTGCAGGCACGTCTGCAGGAGGTCCACCGGAGCCGCCTGCCGCCCTCCCGGGACCAGCAGAGCGCCCCCCGCGGCATGCTGCCCCACGCACGCGCTTGGCGTGCTGGGGTCTGGAGCCGCCCCTGTACACTACTGCCGTTATATTTCGGGGGTGGGTGGGTAAGGTGGTCCTCGATAAATTTACTCAGCTCTTACGATCTAGGACTAGACAATCAGTGCATCATGTCTAAAAACTAGTATCTAGATGCAGAAGTTTACTCTCCATCTCTCAAAGAATCGAGAGGGTGCAAATCCTGTGTAACGGCATCACACAACCAGATTGCTGCCTTGGTGACTGCAGGGGACAGCTTCATTCTAGGTAAACAAATAACATCGTCAGAGAATGTTCCAGTCAGAGAAATCTAGAAGACTGAAATCCAAAAGTAGGAAAAATTAATAAAATTCAGCTGGAATTACTTGATTCATATACATTCTCCTGGCTAGGCAGCTGGAGAGCTGTCATCACTAATTCTGACCGTACACAGTTCTTATTAATTGTTACCCCCATCACCCCAGCCTCACCCAGCCTGCTTTGTCTTAGCCGCTTATTATTTCTTACCTTCTAGAACGTAAGTTCTTCGGGGGCAAAAGCTGTAACTTCCTGTGTTTGTGCAGTGCCTAGCCCAATGGGGCTCACCCTGTTGCCTTTATGCTCTACCACACTATGAATAATATTAGTTACTAATACACCTTTTAGGGTGGTTATCTTGGCAGAGAGCCCTCCCTTGCAAAACTTCAAGAGATGACACTGTAAAAATAGAGCTGCTGGCATTTGAAAAAGGATATAAATGCCACACAAAGACCATTTTAGATCTCAGTAAATGATAAGTGGACCCTCGAGTGTTGTCCTGTAGTGAGGAGGTGAAAAGCAGGAATTGCATCCTACTTAATTTTCAAGGCTAAATGTGCTTTGAGCTTGTTAACAATTCTGTGAGCTGTTCATACCTACGTATTGTTTGATGTTTCTTTTTTTTAGCTTATCCGTCTTTCCGTTCTTTGCAGTAGGAATTGAGAGTGAAATTCTCCCCGTGCAGAAGGCCAGAACGATGCCTAGGCACCAGTTAAGCCCTTAAAACAGGGTTTAAGTGGGACTTAAGTACATAGGCATGGGGCTGGCCCTTTGTAGATGGGGAATCAGAAGTTGTACATGCTTCAGCTTGCTAGTTTTCTTCATTCCTCTGTAAAAGATCCAAAGATTTAACAGATGGGTGCCTGGTTTTAAATCCTGCTCTGAGGAGTATAGGAGTCTTCTTGTCTGTACTTTGTAGCCTCCTGCTTCAGAGATCCACACAACACATTCCCTCCTCTTTGCGCATTCTAGTGACTTTCCCCTTGCCATTGCTGATTTGTTCCCTGCCTGGTGAGAACCCTGGTGCCTTGGGAAACAAGGGTGTGAGACGCACTATTAGGCCTTTCCTAGTCTCTTTTTTGGAAACGCCTTTTTACATGTGAAGGTCCAGAATCCAGACTTACTGCTGAATGTTACTTCCTGCCCCCATCCCAGGCTAGGCTCACATTGGGTGGCGGCGGGAGGCCTAGGGAACATCCAATGATTCAGTCATTAAAAACAGCACTAGACCATAATTCCAGTTGTAGCGGGGCTGAGCTGGGAGGGCACGGGAGAGTTCCTTGACAAGTCAGCCAGGGGAGCCATTTCAGATTTTGGCAGGGGCAGGGGGCAATTTTAACAGTGATTCCAGGAGCTACTTAGGCACTTGAAAACTCTAGTTTTTTTTGGCAGATAATTTAGCAATTTGCTGACAGGAGCGCTGTAGCTAATTCCTATGTAAAAGAGAGAAAATTAAATATTTATTAGACCCACTCAGCTGTACTACTAACATGTTCTGACATCTTGTGGCAAGTCACTTAAGGGACACTGATTAGGTTTAAAATGTTGAATGTTACTAGCTCTGCAGAGAGGGTGACCCCATCAGGACGGCTGGGTTCTAGCTTAGCTCTGAGGGAAGTGGTATGGTATTGGGTGACAGCGGGGGGCGGAAACATCTGGGTTCTATAAAAGAACATCAGAATGGCCATGCCGTGTAAGACCAATGGTCCATCTACCCCAGTGTCCTGTCTTCCAACCGTGGCCAATACCAGGTACTTCAGAGGCAATGAACAGAACTGGGTAATCATTGAGTGATTCATCCCATCGCCCATGCCCAGCTTCTGGCAAACATTGACGGACCTATCCTCCGTGTACTTTAGTTCTTATTGGAACCCTGTTATAGTTTTGGTCTTTACAACATCTGTTGGCAGAGTTCCACAGGTTGACTGTGAAGAAATACTTTCGTTTGTTTGAAATCTGCTATTAATTTCATTGGTTGAGCCTTAGTTCTTGTGTTATGTGAAGGAGTAAATAACACTTCCTTATTCAATTTTTCACACCATTCATGATTTTATAGACCTCTAGCATATCCTTCCTTAGTCATCTCTTTTCCAACCTTAAAAGTTCCAGTCTTTGTTTAATTTTTCCTCTTTTGGAAGCTGTTCCATACCCCTCATCATTTCTGTTGCCCTTCCCTGTACCTTTTCCAATTCCAATATATATTTTTGAGATGGGGTGACCACATCTGCACGCAGTATTCAATATGTGGGTATACCATGGCGTTATATAGCAACAATAGATTTTGTCTTATGTATCCTATTTGTAACGGTTCCTAACATTCTATTCGCTTTTTTGATTGCTGCTGCACATTGAGCAGGTGTATCCAGAGAACTATTCACAGTGACGCCAAGTTCTTGTTGGGTAACAGCTGATTTAGACCCTGTCATGTTGTCTGTGTCCGTGGGATTATATTTGGCCATGTGTGTGACTTCGCATTTATCAACAGTGAATTTCCTCTGCCAGTTTGTTGCTCAGTCACCCAGGTCTGTGAGGTCCCTGTTGTAGCTCTTCACAATCTGCTTTGGGCTTAACTATTCCGAGTAATTTTGTATCATCTGCAAATGTTGCCCCCTCCCTGTTTGCGCCTTGTCCCAGCTCCTGTGTGACTGGGTTGAGCAGCGCCGGGCCCAGGACAGCCCCACCCTGTGACACTGGAGGGGGGGCTCTGCCTCTGCCCCCCCAAGCCGGCAAAAAGCCCCCAGGCACCAGCAGCCCAACCGCTCCAGGGGGCCCAGGCCACCCACTCCAAGCGTGGGCTCTGCCTATTGGTCTAGGTGGTCCGACGCTGTGGCCCTCTGGTGCGCTGATTGGCCGCCTGTTACAGACACGTGGCCCTCTCTTCTCCCGCCACAACAACAACATTCCCCCTACCAGAAGAGGGGCCGGACTCGTGCCCTCCCATTGGCTCCGGGCCGCCTCACTCGCCGCTCTGTCCCACCCCCACAGAGCTGCGCTTCCCAGTGATTGGTTTGTCGCCGCTACCCGCTTTATTCCCCTAGAGTCAGGACGAGTTTCTTCCGGGTTGGGGAGGAGGGTGGCAGGCGGCGGTTGGCTGGTTAGCGCTGTCTGTCACTTCTCCCTGGCGCAGCGATTGGCGAGCGGAGGCTGGGGGTGGGGCTGAGCCCGCCTCTGTCGCTACGGCCGTAGGGCTGCGTTAAAGGGGCAGTAGCGCCGCTTTCTGCCGCCGCTGCCCCGGACCCGGCTCCCCGGGCGGCGCCATGGCCTACCAGGGCTTCACGCAGGAGTACCTGGGGATCCCGGCCGTGACGCGGGCCTACACCACCGCCTGCGTCCTCACCACCGCCGCCGTGGTAAGGGGCCGGGGCGGGGCGGCGGGGACCCGGGGCTGGGGAGCGCAGGGGCCGCTCACCGCCCCCCTTGGGCACCGGGACGTGCTGCGGGTCCCAAGCGGCCCGGCGGGGGGGGGGGGTGTCTCCGCTGGGCGGCATCTGCGGGAGCTCGCTGCGGCCCTACCCCCGTGCGCGCCGCAGTGTGGACACGGGCTCTGACACGTTTCAGCCCCCACCGCCCAGGACACGGGCTTGCTGTGCGGGCGCCCTGGGACAAGCCCGGGGGCGGGCAATGGGGGTGAACGCTCGCGCCGCTAGTTCGGGGTCTTGCCAGGCGCTCGGAGGCCGAAGCCCAACGCGAGTGTTGAACAGCTCCGCGTCTGCCCAGCCTGCCCCGTTAACGAGCCCGGGTCCGAGCCGGCCGCGGGCCTGAGCCCTTGGAGCCTCCTGTCTAGTGACGGTTCCTGTGTCTTCTCTGCCGCGCTCCCCTGGTGCGGTGGGAAGCACTGGGGGGGTTTGGGCTGAGGCTGGTCCCTGTACATTGCTCCTCTCCTCAGTGCTAGGGACTGTGTGCCCCGGCCACTTACCTGCTGGACACTTGGTTCGTGGGTTTGCCTGCTCCTTGTTTCCTTTCCGTGGCAGGGACAGTTCAAAACATTAAAGCGCAACAAGATTTTCAGCCTTTTTCTAGAGCTTATTCCCTAGTTTGAGGCTAAATTCTGCTAATAGTGAGATTGGTGGGTTTGCATTCTGGCTCTCAGCACTTGCATAATTTTCTCTAATTTTCTGTAAAGCGCGCACACTCCTCCTTTCCCACCATCAGCTGGCAGTGAAAGACGTTTGACCCTCAGATTAGGGTGCAATATCTGTAATGCTCACTGAGGCCAGGCTCTGCTAGAAGTAGATGCTTCAGTAGTCATGTGTACAGCTCACCATGTCTTCCCTGAACCAGCCTTGCAAATGACCACCTCTTACCTTGCTGGGTAGGGGTTGGAATGAGCCGTATTGTCTGAGGTTGCATTTAATGTCCTCCGTGGTGTGGCAGCCAGGTAGGATGTGTTTGCGAGGGCTGATATTTTAGCCCCCTTACACACTACAGGTTAGACACATACCCGTCAGGGCTGGCCTAGATAATACAGTCAAACCTCGCAATAACGCTCCCCGCCATGACGCGAAATCGCATATAACACAATCATAAGTTGGTCCCCTTTAACTCCTAATACCAGTGGTCTCCAACACCATGGCGCCCGCTGGGACATTGATGTGCCCCCGCCTAGTGCCCAGCAAGGGGGAGAAGCTGCGGCCTCGCGCCTGCCAGGGACAGAGAGCACCGGCATCCGCAGCCCTGGAGTTCTCTGTCCCTGGCAGGCGCAGGGCCACGGCTCCTCTCCCCTGCTGGGCACTAGGGGCCGCACATCAATGCACCGCGTTGGGGACCACTGACTTAAACTGACCAGCTTGAAACCCTGCTATACCGCGACCTCGCATTTATCGCGATGGAATTTTTTGGCCCCCAAACATCGTGTTATAGCAGGGTTTCACTGTACTTAGTCCTGCCATGAGTGCAGGGAACTGGACTAGATGACCTCACAAGCTCCCTTCCAGTACTACGATTCTATACACAGACATCTAGTGTTTACCCAAAATCAGAAGACCGAATGCTGCTTGCAAAGAATAAAGAGCATCAGAGGGTGTTAACAAGGGACTCAGAAAGCAATAGGTACAAGTCTAGCAGCATGCACAGCAAAAAAACAAAAGAGAATGACTGCTCCATTTATGCAGCAAGTGGCTCATTCCCCACTGAAAACACTTCATACATTTGCACTCCCACAGTGACCTGGTTCTTTATGTCTCCAGCAAACTCCGCCTTTGTCTCCAAATTGCTTGCACAAAGATCCTTCCATTGAAACAGATTCTGACCATTCCACCTGCATTTGTCATCTGATTCTTTCCCTTGGTCCTCTGCTGCTTTGTGTCTGTCCTGGCCCCATTCCTCTTTTCCCTCAAGCTTCCTGCTTCCAACCTTGCCTGATGTTATGTGCCTACTTCCTTCCCTTCTACCCTCCCAAAATTAAAAAACTACCTTGGTTTGTCAACCATCATTATTACATAACAACCCTGAGTAGCTGTGTGACCTAGCCGCTGTGTCCTTTGTCCTCCTCATCCCTCCCTGCATCACTTGATGCTCTCACTCATGGCATCGTGTGTAAAATTAAGTGGCAGGTTTCTTGGTGCAAAGTCTAGCATACCCTGGGTGCTGTATGAACAACACTAAGTGCAGCATGACCTGCTTTTCATGTCTCACTCCAGTGTTAAATGGTCGCTGTCTTGGTTTCTTGCAGCAATTAGAATTCATCACCCCTTTCCAGCTGTATTTCAACCCAGATCTGATTTTCAGAAAGTTCCAGGTGAGATTCTTTTCTTATAAGGGGTTAATTTTCCACCGAGTCCTTCACTCTCTTCCTAGCCTGATAATCCAGAGATTCCATGGGCTGGAGGTGGAGCCAGCAGGCCAGCCCAACTTCCCTATTTCCTTATCACAAGGAGCCCTACTAGGCCTGGAGGAGCTTCTTTATTCCAGATAATCTCTTGTGCTCTGTCTGGTGGTGAAAGTGGCTGCTGGGCCTTGTGGGACTTTTTCCCACTAGCAAAAGCTGTGGAGGCGTGGCTATAGTCAGACAGTGTTTTCCCCACTCTTCTCTGCCCCACACCACAATGGGTTCTTTAGGTCCCTTTCCTGTTTTACTCACATCCTACTAAGACTGTCACTCCAGTCTCCTTTCAAGAAGAATGGTGGCTGAAATTTATGACCATCTAGTCTCTTGGGGCTGGATGGGGGAAGCTCTCCCTTAGGAAGGAGTCTTGCCTTGGGTGATGGGATCATAAATTGTCTCTTCCTTGGGGAAGGTGTGGAAATATCACTCACCAAGGAGGAAAGACTGTCTGGTTCTGAGAGGGTAGATGGAATCCACAGGAGGTGGGTAACAGAGGGAGTGATTACCTAGCAGGGTAAATGGCTGTATGGAGGCACACAGGTGCGGGGGGCCTTCCAAACTGGGGAAGAGATATGGCTGTCCATCTCGTTCTTCTCCTGTCTCTTCTCTTGCAGATTTGGAGGCTGATCACCAACTTCCTCTTTTTTGGGCCCTTGGGATTCAGTTTCTTTTTCAACATGATATTTTTGTATCCTTTGGTCTCAGCAGCACTTCCTGCTCCCTTTTCGTTTTAAATACGACTCTCCCCGCGCCCACCTTCCTGATCTAGTTGGCTTGTCTCATCAGCAGGGCTGGGCTGTAGAGTTCCCCTTCCTCAAGTCTCTGCCAGTCTGAACTGAACAGTAAGTTCCCAGACAAGGTCATTCCAGAGCCTGCTGGTGTCTTGAGATGGAAGAGGGCCAACCTCACTGCTGAAGAGATCCAGCTTAGCCCATCACTCATTCACTCTGCATCCAAAGTACCTGTCTGGCTGGGGCAGCCCCCCTTGAGGAATGCCTAGTGAGACAGGCAATGAGACTACAGAGCTATACCAGCTCCTGTAACTGTGCTGTCCATTGCCAGTGCAGTGTGGTTTCTGCAGCCATGCTGGACAGAGGTGACTTGCTCTTTCCCTGAGTCCGGTAACTCAAGACAAAAGATGAATCTCACTGCTCTGGCTTGGGGACTTGGGCAGCTGGCTGGCAGCTTCCACTAATGAAACCTCTTGTGGGAGCTTTTCGGCAAACCCCTGTGGCTCAACCAGTGATGCAGGGCAGCCAGCTGTTAAGTTTCCTATTCTGCAAACCCTCTCGTTTCCTGCTCTCAGGTACAGATATTGCCGAATGCTAGAGGAAGGCTCCTTTCGGGGAAGGACTGCAGACTTTGTCTTCATGTTTCTCTTCGGGGGATTTCTCATGACAGTATCCTTTGTTTGAGTTGGTCAAGGCCCTCTGGGCTGCTGTCCTATGATACTCCGTAAATAGGCTGCTAGTCCACCGACTCCTTGTACCAAGGACCTTCTTAAGCTCTTCTGTATGCCTCTCTGTTCTGGTTGGCTTTACCATAAAGTAGAACAGGTGGCTGCCCAGAGTGGCCAAACTTGGACTGCAAAATGTGAGGCGCATGTTTCCTAAGGCACACAAACCCTGGAGCCACCTGGCTGACAGGTGCAGTTTCTGCTCCTGGGATGGCTCTTCTCACATACAGCAGCCTCTGTCTGTGCAGGCTCTCAAATAGTGGGCTGGCAACTCCCCAGGCTAATTCCTTTTGTTGTACACTCTGTTCATACTCACCAGGCCCTGAAAGGACTTGTCTAAGATTTATGCTCCAGCTACAAAAAGTTGGCTTTTGTGTCTTCCACTGACCACAGGAGCTCTGATGTGCCTGGAGGAGTCGCATATAACTGGGCAGAGGGGCGGGATGTTGTGTAATCATGGATACAGGAAGCTGTCCGATCCATAGACTTAGCCAGAAATGGAGTCATATAGCTCTTCCCAGATTAAGTGAAAACCTTAAGTAACCCTACTGAGCTATGAGGTTCCTATTCCCATATCTGTACACTGATCCGTGCTGTCATCTCAGGGAAGGGAGGGGGAATAGGGGTGGTTACTGCACAATAACAGCTCACACCGGATTGTGGTTAATTTAGAGAAAACAGCAGCAATTAGAACATTTAGCTCCAAGCTCCGGGAGTGTGTGAGACTGGCAAAGGAGCTACACGCATGCAGCTAGGCCCTGAATCTTTAGCAGACTGTGTGTACCATAAGGCTCTGCACTGTGGTGTTATAGCTCATGGGCATGACCAGGGCTACTTCGGATTTTTTTGTACCTAGTGTGAACATTGTTTTATGCTTTGGAACCATTTTAAAGTAAGAGAAACATGTCTGGGAAGGACGACAGAGTCCCTCTGCAGACAAGCCCGCTGCCATCTGTTGCAAGGTGCACTCAGAGAAGGGTGTTAAACGTGTGTCCAGATGGAAACGAGCAGTATCAAAAGATGCGCTTTCCCTAAAGCTGTGTATTTTCATATGCAAATGCTGAGCAGACTCTGACATCCTGGTGCAGTGTCTATAAGGGCTTAGCTAGGCAAATGCCAGTGCATCTGTGGTGTCCACACTCTTGACCTGCCAAGACTGTGTCAGAGCCCCTGAGCACAGCAGGGAAAATGACTGGGAAGCAGGGAAAGTGCTAATTGAGAAGAGGTTATGATTTATCTTTGACAGAACTCTCTTGCAGAGGACAAGTGTGATCGGCTTGGATGCCGATAAATATCAGGTCCACCTCTTGTGCTTGAAACATGAAACTTAACTTGACGAAGTGGCCTGGCTGGCTCCTAACCATTGTAAGGGGATACACACTCTCTCTCGCTCTCTCTCTCGGGCAGCCATTCAGACCTAGCCCAGGGTAGTAGTTATAATCCTCTGGTGGTGGTGGTTCAGAGCCCTGCTGAAGATGAGTTTCCTCTCAGTCCAGATCCCACTGGACCAGTGTCCATGTAATGAAAACCACTCCCTTCACAGCAATGGTGAGGGGCTAATGAACAGCCCTGCTGCTGCCTCTAAGGATTTCATAGAGGGCTTGGGGCTTCCTGCTGTTAGTCAAGCTGCTCCCACTAGCACTAAGTTCATGCTCTGTAGATTTACAGGAGAGAATTAACAAAATAGGGTCTTCCTATGAGACGAGCAGGTTGGACACTTACCGTAGCAGCAATAAACATCAGTTTGGACATTGCTCCTGCGGAGCCAGGAGATTTTCCAAGGGAGTAACAGCTGTTTGTGCTATGCCTGCCCTGGGGTGGAAAGTACTCTTCCTCAGCAGAACGGCATGCTGACTAATTCCCATTGCAGGCACTGTTACAGAGGGTTGGGTACAAGGAGGGGTGAGTATGGGGGGCTGTCCCCATGCACAGAAGAGGGATGAACTTCTGCAGGACAATAGCTGGTGACTTGTCCACTCATTTTGCTGTCTGTGTTAGCTGCATTCAGACAGGCCCTGCTCACAGATTCATACGAGGCCTAGGTCCAAAGGGACCTCTCGTGTCCAGTTTCTCATCTTGCACAGAGGTTTTCGGCTATAATAACCCCCCTGGAAGCTTAACATCTAGTGATGAAGCCTCAATTATTGCACCAGGCAGTTTCATGGCTCTTCCAGGCTATGGAACACTTCTCTGGGTTTGTTAAAGAAAAATGATATCCAGTGTAGGGGATATTGTCCTCTGCCGCAGGGGAGGCCAGTGTCCTGGGAAAGTGAAGGGTGGTGGTGCTGCAGAAGTGAGGGTGCCCAGCCCCTGCTTGCCATGAACCCACACCGGGCAGCACAGAGTAGCTGAGGTGTAAATGACGCTGATCCAATGCATGTTTTGCTACTCGGGGAAGATGAGGCAGGCCTGGGCAGAGGGATTGGTGTGTACTATCACGTGGTGTTGACTCCAGTACATGGAAATCCTAGGCAGCTGCCTAAGTATCTAACTAATCTGTCGGAACGTCAGGCATTTGTCAGGGGCTTATGAGATTGTCCCATCTTCTGTCCTGCTGCTCCGGTTTGTAGCCTAAGCAGAACGTGCTGTTCTCCTTGACTCTGTAGCTCTCAGCTCTTCGGCCTCTTTGCCAGCCTCTTCTTCCTGGGCCAGGCCTTCACCATCATGCTGGTGTACGTGTGGAGCCGCCGGAACCCTTACATCCGCATGAATTTCTTCGGGCTGCTTAACTTCCAGGCCCCTTTCCTGCCCTGGGTTCTGATGGGATTCTCTCTGCTGCTGGGCAATTCCATCATCATTGATTTGTTGGGTAAGAGGACCCTGGGTGCTCTGAGGAAGGGGGGCTCTCCCAGCTGTGACCCCAGTGGTCTACATCCCATGGCCTGGGTTCACCGGTGTTGGGGGCATGCCCCCTTCTCAGAGGAGTACAGCTGGCCTAGTCGGATTGCCATACACGCAAGGTCAGTCTTGCTGTTGAACTAAGTGCACTTTGAATAGCGCTTGGGATGGTGCCACCTATGAATCCATAGTAGAGCTGCCCCAGCTGGCTTGTCAGTAATGGGGATGGGGAGAAAATGAGCTCATGCCCCATTCCTTCTGCCCTCCCAGTTCATACCCAAGAGTTCTCTGCAGCCATGCTTTGCTTTGGAGCATAAAGCATGAGTACCTCAAAGCCAGGCCCTCCAGCACACACGCTGACTCATGCAGGGATGCAGAGGCAATGCAGCTGTCTCCTGGGACAGGTGCTTACAGGTAGCTTTTCTCCTATCTCAGAACTTCAGTGAGCAGCTAGCTAGCTGTGTCCCCCAGAAGAGGCATGTCTGAGGGTAACACTTCTGCCTTCCCCTTCTCTACA
The DNA here is from genome assembly GCF_016161935.1 of Mauremys reevesii. Taxonomy (NCBI): domain Eukaryota; kingdom Metazoa; phylum Chordata; order Testudines; family Geoemydidae; genus Mauremys; species Mauremys reevesii. The sequence continues at coordinate 19,318,131 of NC_052640.1, read as the reverse complement.
GGAATTGCAGTGGGTCATATTTATTACTTCCTTGAAGATGTTTTTCCCAACCAGCCTGGAGGGAAGAAGTTGCTGCTCACTCCAGGCTTCCTGTAAGTGAAATTCGAGTCGTCTTTCCTGGGTCCAATGTATCACCACCACTTCCAAAGGTTTTCTTCATAACAAAATAGCTAACCTGTCTCGGTGCTGGGTAACACCCTCAGCCTCTCGGGCTAGTCATGCCTCGGAGCAAGCTAATAACCAGGCTGTGCAAACGCTGACAGCTGTCCACATTCAACCCTGTCTGTTGTGGAAAGCACCACATGCCTCAAACTACTGTCCTAACTGGCTATCTGTACATGGTCTGCTCCTGCTCCAATCCTTTAACTCAGGCCCTCTTGTTACTGGGAGTCAGGGCTCTTATGGAAGTGGCCCTTGTTGGACACTTGAGCAATAAGGTATCGTGGCATGAGGGCAGCTCCAGGCTTGAGAACTTAAGTACCATGCACAGGTAACTGGATCAAGTCGTGGGGGAGGGCAGCCAGCAATGCATTTGCTGTTTCCCTAAGTCCGCTGAGAACTAGGTGCTATGGACCCCCCCCCCCCCAGTTCAGTACAGGGGGTGGTCCCTGAGAGTGGGTTGGGTTCCGAGGAGGGATGGGGGTGGCTTTCATCCCTCTCCCACCTTATTCTTACTGTTCACTTCTTTTGGGGGTGGGCCTGTCCCCTGCCAGGAAGCTGGTATTTGACACTCCTGAAGAGGATCCCAACTACAACCCCCTTCCGGAGGATCAGCCAGCGAACCAGCCAGCTGCTGACCAAGACCAGAACCACCAGCAGCCGCCGCCTCAGTAGTGGGGGAGAACCTGCTCTCTCCCATGTGACCGAACTCTTCTCCTGCCTGCTGGACTGATCCTGTGCCACGGACAGATGCTGTCTGAAGAATGGCTTTGGTCACTAGACTCGTCTGTATTAACATCTCACTGTTCCCTGGGGATAACCTGTTTCCTGAGTTGTTCTCTGGAGCGTCATTTACAAACTGAATGGAGTTATGTAGATGTGTGTGTACAGAAGTGGGGTAGGGAGGGGGTGGAGGCTAGCCCCTGGCTACGCTAAATATCTCAGCACCCTGGGCCTCAAACGTTCTTCCTAGTCTAGTGCTGCTACAGCCACGCTGTGTGCCAAGTCACCTGTCTCCTTGGTGTGCCCACTGGGACTCTCTCCTTCCCACGAGGCTCCAGTTGTTGCTTTGTGCCATGGAAGTGCTTGACGCGCTAGCTATTTCTCAGCTGTAGTAATGTGTATGCCCTGCCCCCAGGACTGGAGAATGGCTCATTGCCTTGGTTCTGCTCCTGCCTCTTCCATTCTCCCAGCTTCTTTACATTAAAGTTTATATTTTTCAAAGGAGAAGCTGTGCCTGGTAGGGCAAGAAGCACCCAGGGCTGTTCTGCAGAACTCTTCTTACTTAGGTCCTGACACTCAGCAAGGGCTTTGTTCCTACGGGCAAATTCAGCTCAGACAAAGGGAAGACAGACTAGTGCACTTGCCCAGCGAGGGAAGAGCCCCACCACAAGGACAGATGGGAGCTTGAGGGCTGCATGGAAAGGAAACGAACAGTGCAGGTGCCAGATCAATGAGGGAGACACAGGCTATTTAAAGACAGCAGCAAGGCCCTCTTAACGCAAGTGTCACAGGTTTGTTTCAGGACCTGCCTAAAGGCTCGAACAGCTGCTCTGAGCTGAACATCTTCCGGTCTCCTCTAATGAGGGCACAGTGGCTCATGTTAAATTACTAAATTTAATGACAAGGTTTGCACCTGTACAGCCAAGCAATAAGTTTTAGGCTTTATCTACAGCCACCAAGTTGCATTGCTTTAAAAGCCCACTGGGTTACACCAGTGCCAATGCCTGTGAATTACATCTGAAAGCTAAACAGGTTTCAACTACTCAGGCTCTGCACCGAGTTGAACCAGTTAACAAGGCTGAATAGTGTGTGACTCTCTCTCTCTGGACCAGGCCTAAGTGTTTCTTTCAAAGCACAAAGTTTGTATTATGCAGCCACCTTTGTGGAGCTGGCCTGTGGCATTGTGCTTTGCAAGCCTGTAACCAAGCAGAGCCACTGAAGTCAAACGGTAACGAGCATCGAGTTAGCCAGAGCAAAATGGTGCAGGAGCCTTTAGGCAAAGGAAACTCAGGCCCCAGCCCATCACAATTCTCTGCTGTTTATCTCAAGTGCTGCTACCAGAAAAGAGGCTGAACCCTCCTTACCGCAAAATCGGCACAGGCTTAGTACCCACCACCTGAAAAATCCATTGTAATCAAGCTCCATGGGAGGGGGCACAAGGAGATTTACTCATGGAGTCACTGAAAGTCTAAGCTTAGCTGTGTATAAATGCAGCTTTTGGCTGTGGGACTCCCCTCCCCTCCATGTTGGAATAACCTGTTGGTGAAAGGTAAGAGGCAAAGACTGGCCCAGGGACAGACAGCTGGTCAGTGGAAGGGTTAAGACTGCAGTGATAAAGCTGCTGAGTTTGCAAGTTCATGGCTTCTGCAAACTCCCTGCCAGCTGAGTTTTTATTCTTCCCTCTCCCCAGACACAGAAACCTGTTTGCTTTCAAACAGCTATGAACTGGGGCTGCCCTCGTGCAAGATGAAGCATGATAATATTCATGCTAGAAGCGTGGGTGGACTATGCTGGAATAGGTTTTACAGCTTCCTTTAGCACAAGGGCCATGACACCAGTGTCAGATTGTCAATGTAATCTGTGCTGCTTGCAACATTGTCTCTTGGTTTTCCTGGAGGAGGAGTGCGAGCTCCAGTAAAGCGCCAGCAGCTTGGCTTTGATTCTATTTTAAAAAATTAAATTAAAAGCTGACAATTTGTATCTTGTTTAAAACAGCCAAATTAAACGCCTCCTGGGAAAGAGCAGGTCTCTGCCTTCTCACCAGCTTTACAGACTCCTGGCCCCAAAGTGTTAACGGCACGTGTGAATACAGCTTTATTCCTGGGGAGCTTAGTTCATTCATTAGCTGCAAGGGAGGGACCGACTGCACATGATCATGCACAGTGGCAGCTTTTTGCTGAAGGAAAGATGCAATTTCAGCAACTAGAAGTCAGACAACTGAAATGCAGAGTCTGTAATCTTACCACCAGTTCTGGGAGTTTTGAGGTATTCTCCCCAACTTTGGCTTTCAACCAACACACTCTGACACTAGACAGAGATGAACTTCAAAGCCTAACGGAAGCCATGGACTATACCATGCTCACTGAACTAGTCAGCCAAGCTCCATTCACTGAGACATAATTACAGACAGAGAGGGCTGGTTCTGATCGCACTGAGTGCAATAAACAAATCATCTATAAGGTGCCACAGGACTCTTTGTTACTAACAGATGTATTCATAGAGTATGAGGGTTGGAAGGGACCTCAGGAGGTCATCTAGTCCAACCCCCTGCTCAAAGCAGGATCAATCCCCAGACAGATTTTTGCCCCAGATCCTTAAGTGGCCTCCTGAAGGATGGAGCTCACAACCCTGGGTTTAGCAGGCCAATGCTCAAACCCGAGCTACTGGAGGATGAGCTTTTGTGACGAAGTGGGTATTCACCCACGAAAGCTCATGCTCCAATACGTCTGTTAGTCTATAAGCTGCAACAGGACGCTGTTGCTTTTTACAGATCCAAACTAACATGGCTCCCCCTCTTATATTAAACAAATAGCTTGTTCGTGAGCCAGACATTAACATTCATTTGGGGTAGGCCTCATGATCTTCACTATTCCCACCCCACTGAGTCCCAAAGCCCAGTCCCCTGGTAAAAGGCAAGGCCTGGGCAGGATTCTCTTCGAAGCCTATTAGATCTATTCCAAATGAGCAACCAGAGGACCTCATGTGAACATCCAGCTGACCTGGAAACAGCCCATACAGCTCCAACAACTCCAGCGTTAGGCCGTCAGAAGGATCAATTGTCAGGAGCCCAAGCAATGGGAGGCTGGACTCTCATGCATGGAAGTTACTGATTCAAACCAATCATTATGCATTCCTTTTATTTCAAAAGTTGTCTTAACAGTGCACCTTGCACCTATACCAAAAACCCCCCCAAACCTTTACTCAGTCCACACACAGGTACGCGAGGGGCTCTGACAGCTGCCACAGATCTCTGATGGATAACGTGCAAATGCAACGTTCTCGGCACATGGCATTAAGGTGGGGGCAGGGGCGGGAGTCAGCAGTACTCTGAACTGCTTGGCAAGTGGAATGTGTGTCCTCATTCTGGGCCAAAAAGATTCAAGACAAACCCCTGCCAATCCTAGGTCCTTTTGGGGGAGAGGAGTGGAGACAGAGTCCGTAGGATGAGCACCACTGTCATGTCAGGGAGGGTTACCAGGCTGGAGCAGTGTTGGCCAAACGTCTCATGCGCCTGTAGAAAGTGAGGGAGAAAAAGGCACAGTAAGTGATGGGGAAATGATGCTTTGGTAGAGCTGCCCGGAATCGCACCACAGCCCTCACAGATGCCAAAGGGCAAGTTACCGCACAGTCTTAGGGGCTGCTAGACAAACTTACTAGTTAACACCCTCGCCTGGTGATACTAATTACTTGAACCACACTGTTATCTGCACAGTTCCTGAAGTGTGTATGGCATTGCTGCTGCTGCTGCGGAGAAATCTGCTTACCTTGTTTCCATGTATTTTTAGCTTGAATTGTTTCAACATCAATCGGCCATTGACAGTTTAGCTTTACTGCAAGAGCTTACAGCTACTGAGTATCAGAATGTCTCAGTCTTATCAAATTGAGTATTAAATAACTGGAAGATGGTTTCTCAGATACCAGTGGTAGGGTCTCCAGTTCTGAGCAACCCATGGGTGTGGCTTGAATCTCTCAATTTTATTACCTACAGTATCTTGGGGAGATAAACCAGGCCGATTTCACTTCACACCCAGGCAGGTTTGAACAGCCTAAGCTATTTATTTGCTTTGTAGGTCTCTCCCTACTGGGAGCAAAGGCTGCTCTTGTAATCACAATGGTGTCCCTATCTGTGCCAGCAAATAGGCAGAAGTGCAGTTAACCAGGCTGGGGTTTGGAACATCACTCCTACTTCAAACAGTGCGTCCCCACACATAAAAGGGAAGCTTTGTCAGGATGTCAGCATGTGGCATTTAGTCTTCAGACTCCTAGAGACCCCAGATATTACTGCACTAGAGGGGAGCTGGCTTTGAGCAGGAGATGGTTAAAATGAAAATGTGAAGACACTTGCAGAGTGATGTGATAACAGTTTAATATCCTGAAGCAAAGGAGAGATAAATCCTCTTTCTGGTGTATTGATCTGAAATCCTGCCAGTTGGCTCTCAGCAGAGAAAAATAAAACATCAAAGCTTTTAAATTCTATCCTAGAGAGGGGCCAGAATGAAAACTGTAGGAACGGGCAGCACCTTGTGTTTCTGTCTTGGTCTCTGATCTTCTTCTCCATCTCCGCGTCCGTTAGGGTTTCGAGCAGAGGGCACCACTGGTCAGCATCACCTGTGTTGCGAATGGCGATCTCTACGGTTGGCAGAGGGTTCTCACTAAAGCACCAAGTCAAGACAAAAAACAAAATTCAGCCAAATCTGAATTGCAACAGCCAAGACGCCCAGACCTTTCACTCCCCTTTGGCACTGCCCCAGAGCTGAGAGGGGAGGGCTACTCAATGGTCTGGCTGGGCACTCATTCTTACATCTGCTTGGTACAGTCTGGTTCCTGCCTAGTAGACAGACAAGCTACAGTTCCTGGAGCCTGGAATTGCCTTGAATCTAACTACTTCAAAGCCATCGTCTCTTGAACGCACCAGTGAAAGGGGATTCGTCAAAGCAAATGCTGAACACGTCGTCCTTATTTTAAAACATTTTGGCCATCAGGAGGTATATGACCAATAGTAACAACAACACGAAGACTGCAGTTTAAAGAGCCATGCAGATTTTCATTAGATTTCCCCTCTCTGAAGGCTCCCTATGTAACTGGCTAATGGACAGACGACATTCAGGTTGAATGGAAAGATAATACCAGTTTATGAAGGCTGAAAGCTTTGTTATATCCAAGGGGACATTCATGAACTGGGAGAGTACCCTGCCTGCTCAGAAATGTGGCTTCCTGAGGTTCCTGCCAGCATTTCTGAGGCCATTTCTACAATTACTGGGGATCAAGGCTGGCGTGATCGACGCAGCGGGGGTTGATTTAGTGGGTCTAGTTGAAGACCCGCTGAATTAACCACAGAGCGCTCTCTGGTCGACTCCGGTAGCCCACCAGAATGAGAAGAGTAAGGGAAGTCGACCAGACAGCATCTCCAGTTGACACAGCGCGGTGTAGACACCGCAGTAAGTCGACCTAAACTACATTGATTTCAGCTATGTGGAGTAGTGTAACTTAGGTCGACTTACCCCCGTAGTGTAGACAAGGCCTCAGTCTGTGGTACTGTAATTCTGAGTTGCCTAGTACAACTGCTCTTCCCTCGCAGCCTTTGGCAACTCCTTATGTTCATAAGGCCTGGTGATGACAACAAACTCTCCCAATCTTCCACTGAAGAGCAACACATTGCAATTGAATCTAGAGACCCTAGTCATGGATTGGGTTCCATTGCGCTAGGTATTCTACAAATGTACAGAATAAGTGACGGTCCCTGACCCAAAGAGCTTAGTCTGCTAGTGCAAGTTTCAAACTGGTCTGCTACCAGCAGCTACACCGTCACATGCTCACAAAGTGGTCTTCACTTCACTAACCCTTTAAGAATTAACTAGTACAGCCCCTTGTGGTTATGAGAGTGGGTTCCTAAATATTGAGGAGCTGGAAATGTAGTGTAAACACAGGCAAGTCTCAGTGTAAATATTGGGTTCAAATTTTGAGAAAGTGTGTGTGTAGGGCTATCCCAGGTGCACAGCCATGTCTGACCCCTCCCACAGAGACACCACTACACAGGCTAGCGTCCTGTCACTTACATGCAGCTCTCTGATTCACAGGACATACTTCAACTGCTGATCTCCATGGAAATGGGTTGTCTGCAGCAAAGCTGGTGATCTAGAATAGCAAACCTTTAGGGCCAGATTCTGCCTCACACCTGCACAAATCAACAGACTTCAATGGGGCTGGAGCACTGGGCCTAAGAGCATGATTTCAGCACAATCTTAAACTGGATCCCACATTTCCATGGACTGGCAGGTGTCAGACAGAGAAGAAGGGAATCTGCACTCTTGTGACAACACCCCAACTTCTCAAGGGCACAATGCTGCTGCCAGGCTGGCGGAGTGGCAGAGGGGATACTCCCAGCGTAGGAGGCGCTGTGTAATGCACCATCAGCTGCATAATTTTTAGTGGAATGAGGCGAAGTAACAAAAAGCAAAGTTTTGACCTTCCCTATGCCCTGGTCCAACCCTCTGGTGACAGGCTGAGGTAACATTCACATGTGGCAGGGTCTATACAGCCGGCTGAGCAGGGTGACATTTTCTGCTGGACACAAGGATGACCCCTAAGGCAAGGAGTGTTTGGTGTCTAGTAGAATCAGCTCCCTCCATTAGCTATTCAGATGGAAGCTCTTTAGGTCAGGGAGCTTGTTTGTAAGGGGCTGTGTATATAGTCACTAAATACTGAGTAAGTCATGGGGACAGGAGAACTTGATTGGTCCCATTTCATCCTCCTCTTACTGCTCCTTATATCTCTTTGATATACGTTACTATATAAACAGTCCTGTATAGTGGCTCACAACCCTGCACTGCTATATCATGCTTCTTGGCTCTGTCCTTGTTATGCACTAACAGTGCTGACCAGCAAAAGCAGAATCCCACAGAACTGCATGGTTTCACCTCTCCCTCAGATGATTAAGATCTGCGTGACTCCTCAGACTGTGTCAGTCCCTGGAGATATTAGGGCTGTTCTTTTGATACTGCTACAGCAGATCCTTCTCCTACAACACTGGAATGTCTCTCTTTAGCAACCACCACCAGTGTGGTTTGGGAATTCAGGAACTAACCAACCACAGAACCCAAATATCATTAATCACAAGAAGGTTTCAAAGCCACTCCTCTGCTGGAGGAGAAGCAGAAGGAAGAGGACATTTGCACTAAGAGAAACAAAACAAGGTTTTAATTAGTGTTTTTTTTAAAACGAGATGATGTCTAAGTACTGATGGTTACTTTGTTCTGCTGGGGCCTCCTTTCCCCCATTCCTCTCCCAGCAGCAGCCAGCCCTTTGATTTCATTGTTTGCAATAAGGTTCCTTTATCTTTGAAAGGAGGTTTGAAGTCTACCTATTGCAAACACTCTCTATGTGCAAACTCTCCTTAATAATCAGGGCCATGCAGAAATCCTTGGTAAACTGGCTTTCAACAAGCCAGGGTGTGAAGTCACCTGTTGGGACCACAGGCAGGTATTATATCAGCACTGTCTGACTAAAAGGCTGGTACATTTTCATATTATGCAAGCAACCTCCCAAAGGAAAAATAACTAGCTACCTGCAAATAGCCTCTATCCTAACCAGGACATCTGGGATAAATGGGGAAGCAGAGGATATTAGAAAAGCCTTTTGGTACCTATGCAGGTTCACAGGGCCCCTCTGAAGCACTAAGGGGCAAGAATTAGGAAGAGTGACCATCTAGGAATGCCAGTCTCCACTGGATATGGGATACACTGTAATAGGGTGGGTAGAAAGCAATTTACACTTACAAGAAATGAAGGAATAGTGTCTGGGCTAATTCAAAAGAGGACTTTTTCCCAACACAGTGACGAGAAGGCTCTGCTCTTCACTTCAAGGACTGTCACAAGTGTAAACCAGGAGGGAGATACAGAGAAGAAAGCTTGAACTCCAGCTGTGCTCACCAGCACACATTGCTGAACCAGCCAACGGTCCCCCTACCCTGCTTGCTTTCAAAGAGTTTACTCCCCAGCATGGCCAGGATAAAAGTCTTCCCAGCACCACTGCACAGAGCTGGAGACATACTTCCACCCAACCTCAGGGACTGCACCTACAGTCAGGAACACACCTGTGACTCTGCACTGGGGGACGCTGTAGTGTAGACATGCCATGGGCATTTTTCCCATTATGTCACACAACTCTACTGAGAGGGGGTTAGAAGAGAGTGGGAAAGACACTAGACTTCGGTCCATACTTCAGCTTTCTAGTGCGGACAAGACTAAAAGCACTTTTGGCAATGGTGCCAAAAATGGTTTGGTCCCCAACCACACCAGGAGATACCAATCAGCTTTCCCTGGCAAAGAAAGGTATAAGTCACATCCTGAGATGCTAACAGAGAGGGGACACTAGGAGCAGGACACAGGACAAGCACATGAGCTCTAATAATTAGATTGTTCTCTTGCTTAAATCCTAACTCCTCTCCAGAGAGGCTGTTCTCCACACTGAAGCTGAGAGGATTTTAGGTTTACCTTTGGTTCACACTGAGTCTCTCTCCAGTCTCTAACAAACATTGCTTTGGCAATAATCTTGGAATTACACTGTTTCCGGGGACACCACTGGGGTATATTCCTGAAGGAAAGCGAACTGAGAAGTGCCAAGAGGCAGATGATGAGTAAAAAGCAGCTGGCCCACAGCACTCCGGTGACCGGCTCCATTTGCAAAGGAGGCTGCCGCGATGCTGACTGTGGACAGTCGGGAATATACAAAGACCATGGAGAACGGCAAGAGCAAGGACAGAAGGTTACAGTGACACAGACATATGCTCATGGTGCCAAAAGTGCTAACTGGCCGGGGCTCTTCTAAAATACTGAAAGCTGACTGCTAACTCCTTGGTTTCTACAGCAACTTATTAAACCACAGTGCGAACTATAATAACCCTAGGCACTCTCAGGATTGCCTCTTATACAATAAACATGTCAGGCTCGCAATCTAAGTGCCAGCACTGAATTCTCTTTATTTGCTCCATTAAGCAGAGTAATTCTATGGACTAGCCTCCTACTTCTACAGTAACTCCATAAGGTCTCAGAACCTTGAGGATCTATCTCCTGTTTTCTGCTTCTACGCCCCCTCACGCCCTGAAATTGACCTCTAGGCATTGCCCATCCCTCCAATAAAGGGTTGGATGCGGTTCTCTTCCAGCCGCTGGAGTGTACCACTGTGATGGCCTGAAATGGCCACAGGGAATTACTAAAAGCCAAAGCAAGGCAACTTCCTTTCCCCCAGCCACTGCTGGTCCTGCAAATCATCTCAGGTGTTGAACTCTGATCCTTCATATAGTATCACAATGCGCAGAGTTTAGTCTGCCAGGCCAACTCAGAGACTAGCTCATTAATGCATATTCCCAATTTGCACACTTGTAATACATTATAATGAAATACATGAAGGATAAAAACCATCCATATACTAATTCACCACAGACCACTACATAATACAACTGGAACCTATTATTGTCAGGATTCATAACCTGTCTCCTGGTGATAAGTAAATCACACCAGCTTTTATTCTGGCCAGTGCAGAGCACTACAGTTGCTGTTTTAATCAACATTAAGCTTTGAAAATACCTAAGACACCCTGGTTCATGAGTCATCCATCACGGCACAGGGAACACAAATGGCTTAGAGGCCTCTAGAAAAAGGTATCAGTGTGTATGTTATGAAAGGAGAACATGATTAAAGGGCACGTATTTTCTGTACGAAGACGATGAAACAATAGCTGTTACCCATTAGCTATAACAACAGGCTGTGATGTGGTAAGGGCTGATATTTCAGCATCACAGAATAGCATGGCCTGGGACAGTTACAAACTGTACATAACACCCCCAGTGTCTCAACACAACGGGCACTGAGGGAAGCAGCCATTTCTAGGCTGTTGGCTCTATTTTAAACCAAAACATACTTAATATTTTTGAATGGGTGAAGCAGATTCCTCAAGTGACCCAACCGCCAAGAGCCGTGGGGTATGAATGAGACACAGGCCTGAGGGGCAGCATGCAGAGCCAGGCTTCTCTAGAGTTTGGGGTGTTTGCACTGGTTCCATTCCCAGCCCCACTAAGGCTAAACTTCATGCTCTCCAGAGTCAGCCTGCACATTACATGCAAGCGAGGCGATGCGCCGTTTCCCCACGGCACGCTCCAATTCTGAAATTAGCTTACATCAGTGAAACAGCACCTCTCCCAAACAGCCTCAGCACATTCACACCTTGCCCTCTGAGTCACCCTGTGCAACACTGCCTGTGAACCACACAAGAAAGAGGGAAGAGTCTCTGCAGGATCCTCAATAGGTGACCATAAAGGAGCTGCCAATACCACACAGGAAATGCTCTCTACATAATATTGGCTTTGGGGAATTCTTTTGATGTGTGTTACTAAGACACTTACATGAACGGAATCTCGTTACTGCTTAGGAGTTCATCTGCTCCTTCCTCATCTGATAAACCGCTCTACAGCGACTAACGAATGTCAAAGTGAGAAGGGCTTCAGGTGACAGAAGGACCACATGAGCTCAAGAAGCCAAAACCATAGGAAGAGCAGAGCAGGAACCAGAGTGTGGTACATCAGCAGGATTGTCTCCCAGAGAATCTCTTCCACAAAGAGGCAACTGTTTAACAGATGGTAAAGACTACAGTGTTCTGTACCTGAAGGCATAAGTCTTCTGATGCCAGCTCAGTTGTCCCCGAATGCTGTAAGCGATGGTGGTGACAAATTCCCCACCCAGCCCAAGCTCTGAACACAGCTTCAGTGCAAACTTCTCCGGGGAGTTCTCCTTCTCCGACATGTCCCATTCAAACTGGTCTACCAGGGAAATGTTCCCCACGTGGATATTTAGCTAGACACAATGCCATAAACACAAGTCAGATTTGTTTGCATTTCAAATGCTCCTACGCACACCAATCTCTTGCATTACCGTGTCACGGTCATGCTTATTTAATGCAGGAGGTGAAGTTCAGGGGCAAAGATGATAAACGGCTGAGCCAAGTCCATGCATTTCTAGAACTACTGTATTTGGGTTCTTTACCACCATTAGTGCTAGGAAACCCAAATGATGTGTGAGGACTTCCAGCTCCTCTCCCCAAAGTGTGACTCTGTTCCTTTCCCCTCTGGGACTCATCTATTACATAATCATCTCAATTCCTGGCACAGACAGCAGTGTTCAGTAGTCTGCCACCAGGGCCTCAACACAGAGGAGAGGGATGTGATCTAGACACAGGACCGGGAGCCAGGAACTCCCAGCTTGAGGAGCCACGTGCTTTTCCTTCCCCAAACAGCCTTCTACAAAATAATTTAACTCGGGTCATGCTTTCCTCCTTTATTACCTTAATAATAACTCGTTGATCTGACTGGTCCTCTAGGATACTGTCAGTTGGATAAGACTCAATCTGTTGTCGAATTGCAGAGGCAATGGCAGGGACAAAGGTCAGAGGATTCAAATCCAGGTCATCGCAGAGTATCTCTGAGAACATTTCTGGGGTCATTAGCTTTTCTGATGGAGGTGAAGAAAGGACAACCAATTAGAACAAGCCAGTATTCCCAGTTAATTGAGTCAGGGCTTACAGTAATTAGAATCTTCCTCTCACTCACTGATTACAAGGCATTAGGCCTCTGCTGTAACCTGCCACGCAGAGGGAAATCTCAAGTCTAACCTTTTTCTAGTAAGAGTCAAAGGATGGTTTTAGACTCTGGTTTGTAAGGACAAACAATCTACAAACTTTGACTTAAGGAATGGACGATGTTTACTATTTGTTCCTATGGAAACAATGTAGCTGCAATCTTAATACAATACACAGGTGAATGAGACTATGGAGATACAGACTTTCTGTGCTTTTGTATTTGTATATTATCTGAATGCCGCACGAGATCAGAGACACTGGACTGTGGCATCACTGAATCAGGTCAGAACAGGCCAATTACAAAAGATGGCCTCAAATTACACACACATGCCTAGTGCTCACTGCAGCCAGCAGGAAGGACACATGATACAGGATGAGACATGACAATTAAATGGAATCCCAGTGAAATGTGAGGCCTTGACAGCTTTGCCAATGTGTGGCAGGGGATCTCGCTCTAAAAAATAAAATAAAAAATGCTATTGTATGGATGCACCCGAATCCCTCCAAGCTCCTTAGACCAGACTTGGCTGCCTACATACCATTCATGTTCCATGTAAAAGCATCTCTGAGTTTCTGCCCATCGATTTCCATGTCCAATCGGATTGGAACCAGAACCTCTGGCTGGGATGCATTCTCATGGATTACTGCTGGGTCATGGTCATCAAAGCTGAAAACAAACCAGGACAACACGCGGCATTAGACACTGGTAGAAGGTACACTGGCATCCATGAGAAGAGAGACAGGATTTACCAGGAGTACCTCCCTCTGACAATCACAGCCTTTGGCTGGGCTCTAAAACATAAGCTTACAGGTCCAGGGCAACAATGGACCCTGGGTTTCATTTTCACCTTTAACACGTCTGAGATAAAATAATATGCTAGAGAATACAGTGAGGAGGTTCCTTGAGTTTGCATGACTGGCTCCCTCTGAACTCTTCAGGTCAAGTCTTCTATGGAAGATATAAAATCATCATGAGTCATAGCAGCTGGACAATGTTGCAGAGAAATTAGTTGTTGAAATATTTGCACAAAGGCAGTAAAATCCAGATCTAGTATGATGTAGGGGGACACGGTTTGACCTGATCTAGCAGCTGGAGAATGACTATGTGATGTGATTTTAATGATCATTCGGTGGGATACACAGCTCCTCTCTTCTAGGCCAGGGTGTTCAACTTCAGAACACATCTTTAGCCATTACTACTGTGTGGCTGCTTAGTGGCCTACATGAACTGAGCAGTAGTCTCAGTCCAGTGCCCAGAGGACAGGTGTGCACCTCACAACCACCACAACAATTGGCATCCTTGTTGACAGTCTTAGCAGAGCTGCCAAGGAGTGGACAGGAAGAGAGTGAGCTGCTCTCCTCACTCCTGAGGACGGCCCTTCCTGAGACGTGGCAGCATGGGAAAGCTTGCGTGGCCACCTGTGCAGTGTCCTATCAAAAACCAGGAGATTTGCATCCTGGGCTGCCAGTCCAGCACCTTCTATGAGCACTAGATTAAACAAGTTTAAAAGATGCACGTTACCTGATTCTTTAGTGGTTACTGATTAATTAGTAATTAATTGGAAATCAATTATAAAGAGCTGGGAACTGCAGGGTTCTAGTTCCAGAATCAGGCACACGAGAATCAAGGTTATCCACTTAAATGTCTGGTTGGGAACCCTGGGCACTAACGCCAAGGGCAAAGCAAAACTTTGGGCTAATAAAAGTGCACAATAAGTGAAGACACAAATAAAAACAACAACAGTACAGAGTTACGGTATCATGTATCATATGACACAGACTCATCCCCTTTCTTGGGGATCTGGTGGTAAGAGACAGGCAGTTGCCTACAAGGGTCCTACTCTGTCCCCGGCATGTCAAACAAGTCTCATGGTCCAAATCTCTCCTTATATACATAGTGGTCTGGTCTATTATAGGGCGTAAGGGCTGTCATGAATATTCATACAAATACCCAGCCTCCCTTGGCCATATCTGACTTCCTAACCCTAATAACGTTGGGGTGTCCTTATCCTAGAGGGCAGTATATTAATGATCTTAACTTATCACATACACCAATCTGTTGCCAAAGCAAGTTCGTGGTTAAGCATCTGCCAATGTTTCTATTCTAAACTAAACAAGCCTAGTACTAGTTCAAATATCCCTGCAGTCACCTGCTATCATTTTGCATGGACTCCCTCTCTCCCCAGCACAATATTCCCAGTTCCCCCAAACTCAGGGGGATTGTGGGGCCACTTATTTATGCTAAAGTTCATAGGCCTCCAAGTCTTAAGCTTACTTAAGCTAATGCCTTACAGGATACAGGTCTATAGGTTCTTTCAGTTACTGCTAAACAGAAAGCTACGCTAGCTCTCTGGGCTCCACACACATCTGAGAACACCATTCTGTCTCTGTGGGTGGCTGCAGACCTGACAGTTCTGAGACAGGCAGCAGCGGTAGAAACACCCTCCCCTAGAAATGCATGAAATCTGAAAAATCAGGGAACACACATTTTCTGCTGCTGCTGAATTTTAATCATATGGGGTGAAATTCACCCTGTGCAGAGGCCAGTGCAAGGCCTACGTGACACTCAAGTTTCCTGAGGCATTAAATGGTGCAAAGGCCTAATGAATGGGGCCTCATATACTACGCAGGGGTGAATTTCATTCAGGGGGCATAAGTACTTAGCTGCAAGTAGCCCAGTCTAACCAAGAGTGTCTTAGTCTGGGGACAGCTGGATCTTTATCACTAAGTACAATGTGCAATTTTAACAGCATCTACAAACCCTGTACAAGTCAATACAACATGCCTGCCGCCTCAGAGCCGTCCTCTAGACAACTGTCAGCATGCAGAAAAACTCAGCAGTTTCCAACAGCAGGTGACTGACTCACCAGAGCGGGAAGGTTCTCTTCTTATCCCTGCCCATGCGGTTTCTGTTGATGGTTGTTGAGCATGGCACAGCATCGAGGTGATGAGAGCTGTTGGGTAGGGTTGGCACCCACTGATTATTCCTTTTTGCCTTCTGCTCTCTGAAGGAGGAGACTTTGTGTTAAACTTGAAGTTCAAGCATTGAATATTTCCATTGCCATTATTTACGGTATGGTCACATATACAGCTCTAAGCCCGATCGCAGGCTCCCGCAATGGTAACCTGAAAGCTGCATGGTGCATTTGTTCCATTCATAAGTCTCCAACTGGCTGAGCAGAGAGATCCCCACCCCAGCTGGGAGAGTGTGGGGCCGGCCTTCTGGAAAATTAATTTTAGCCATCTGATACTACTTGGCCCTTCTACAGTACTCGCCTCAGAGGAGCTCGCAGCACTTCACTTAACATACATCGTTCCAATCCATTGACCAGCTTTTTCTGTTTGATCTCACTTGGTTTTATCTATCCCCACCAGTCCTTTTTGGGCCAAACAAAGAATCCATTGCCAGGACTTATTGTCTAAGTAATACTACTTTGCCCTTCAGCAACGCCTCTTATCCACCGTTCTCAAAATGTTTTACAAACTTTAAATGGTATCCTCATGCTACCACCTAAGGCAAGTCAATTTGCAGACAGGGAAATGAAGGCACAGGAAGGTTAAGTGACTTGCCCATGGTCAGGCAGAGCCAGGAGTAGAACCCAGAGTCCCAATTCTTGGCGCACCAAGCTCTAACCATTAGGAAGCACTCCTTCCCTTAATTAAGAGACTATCATTGTCTATACTCTATTTTTAACCCTAGCAGAGAAATTCTACAGCCACATGCACCATTTTTAAACACCAGATTAATATTTGGATTGTGTTCATTTAAGTGACCGCTGGAGTGTATCATTGTCTCTCTCTTACGCCCAGATTGTGCTCAATGTGGGTGTATTTTCCCCCAGAACATACACTAGAAGCTGGGATGAAACAGTCCTAAGGTAAGCAACATCACCAAGTTTCAAGGAACATGTATGCCAGAAATCAAGTCCTTCCATATCAGAGATCTTCATTTAATGAAACAGTGATTAATATTAGCAATGTTAGGGAACACGGAGAGCAATAGATACCTCACTAAATAATACCCTAGTTTTATACAGTTTGACAAGGTAGAGCAGCTCTTCCAATCACTTCAACTTGGATCCTAGTCCTCAGCAATGTTTATTACCTGAGGTAGGTGGGAGGCTCTGTGCTGATAGACACTGCCTTGTATTTCTCATCATTTCCATCCAAGATCTCTTCCACTTCAGAGGCTTTCAAGAGAGTCACACTAGTGGCTAGTGTCGTATAACCGTGATCTGTGACCAAAAAGCATGAAACTGGTTAGCCTCTGAAATATTGTCAATCATGATACTAATTAAGGATTCTGCTGCTGGGGATAGGCAATGTTAACTTCTACTGAGAGCCTCTAAAAAACTGAGTAGCTTGGATGCCTTCATCTTGTTCCTTTAAAGCACTTCACTTTAGAGGAGTTCGACCTGTCATTGGAGCACTCAGTGCACAAGGAGTTGCGAAATTCTGCTGGTCCACTCCTGCCCACAAGAAGCACCAACAGGCCCCAGCCCTATTGTGCTAGGTGCTGTACAAACATAACAAAGATGGTCCTTGCCCCAAAGAATACATATTCTAGTTCTGGGGCCAGTTCAGCCAAGTGAGGCAAGTTTGATTTTCTTTGGTAGTGTGACAGTCAGGTCCAGTCCCCCCAAGGGGAGAACAGGGGGCTCGAACCCCAAAGAATACACAACTGAATCACATGGTTGTATATAATGTTACTGTATATGAAAATATGAGGAGTAAGGTCTTTTATGAAAGCCTGTAAAGTTCTGACCTTGATGGTAATTTGAGATATGTATATAGACTAGGCTATGAATCTATGTCTTTATAGACATAAAAGTGTGCTCATAATTTGTGCTACAACGTTCAGCTCCACCTCACAACAAGGAGGTGGTTAATCAGGCAGGGAGGAGATGAGACTAGCTCCAAGCACCTACCCTTGTACAACCCAGGAAGTGACATTGGTGGATTATTAAAGTTAAAGGAAAGACACTAAAACTGAAAAGAAAACCCCAGTCTTGGAAAACTAAGAAAGGAGGGAGATTCCCTTGATCTGGACAACCACGAATCACAAGTCTGAGGCCTGGTCTACACTAGAAAATTACGTCAGTATAACTAAGTCATTCAGAGGTGCAAAATAATCCATACACGTGAGCAATGCAGTTAAACCAACCTAACCTGTAGTGTAGACAGTGCTAGACTGATGAGAGAATTCTCCTATTAACCTAGCTACCATCTCAGAGGTGGTAGCTAGAATCCCTCACGTTGGCGTAATTAGTGTCCTCACTGAAGCAGCATTGTAAGTGTAGACAAGCCCTGAGAGGGGGAAAAACCTTGCAAACCATTAAAAAGAGAGGGTCTGAACTAAAAAGCTGTGGGCCAGCATCGAAGCAGGGTCCTGCTGGTGAAACACTGGATCCTTTCTAGGCCAGAGGGCACATTGGGAAACTGGTCAGAGGCAACAGGTAACTTGTATTAGAAAAGGGAATTTAGCTAATTGCACCTGTATATTTATTTTCTGTGCAACTAGTGTTTGCTTTTCCTTACTATTTCATCTTTAAATCTGGGATTTTTTCTATTATGCAAACCTTTCATTTGTACCTCAAAAAGGTCTCTAGTGCAAAGTGTGTGGAGAATGTCCCCCAACATGAACTGATAACTAAGGAGCACATTTCACTGAGTCAGGGGTAACAAAGCAGAGGGGAAGAGTCCAAGTGTCTGGCAGTGAAGAACCTTGGGTAGATGGATTTGGGAAGACTCAGGCCCAGAAAGCTGGAGAAGTCACCCTGCAAGGAATAACTAGGATGGTAGAAGCCAGGGTGAGACCTTGACGATTGTAGGAGGCTACTGGGGGTTAGGGTCTGCAGCAATGGTTTCAGAGCCCGGGTCAATTGACTTTGGCTCCCAGCGCCGAGGCTGCAGGGCTAAAAATAGCAGCGTAGGAGTTTGAGTTCAGGCTGGAGCCCAGGCTCTGAAACCCAGCAAGGGGGAGGGTTTTGGAGCCTTGGCTCCAGCCCCAGCAGCAACATCTACACTGCAGTGTTTAGCTCTGCAGTCTGGTAAAGTGATCTGGGCTCTGAGACTCTGTGTCACAGGTTTTTCTCTGCAGTACAGACGTACCCTGAGCCATAGCAGCAGAGCATTAAGGCACCCAAGGTTGCAGGGCAGGTGCTGACAGAAGCCCTTACTGATCTGGGTGATCCCTAAAACGTCACAGTAGGTCCTATTCAAATATACCCCAGGGAAGACACTGCAACCCCACTATGATGTGAAATGGAGAAAAGACACAGAAAATAAGACTCAAAGTGAAAGCTTTGAAGGGCTGGTTAGTGACGGTGCAGCATGACAGCAAAACTGCTTGTGCAAAGACTCTGTTACAAAGAGAGAAGGGGCTAGTTGTGCTGCAGGCAGGAACTGTGATAGTTCCCCTCACACATCCCTACCAATATACCTCAGTGATAACCTCCTCTAACTCTGCTAGGCAGTGCTGGGCCTCATGAGCAGACCATCAAGAACTGGGCTGCAGTTCTGTAATGTGGACAAGAGTCCACAGAAAACAGACTGAGGCTTTTACCAAACACACATGAACCCAGCACTTCCAGGGCAGAAGACTACGATCCATTATTTACAATGTCAAGCAGCTTTTTTTGAAGGACAAAAGGAAGAGCTCCAGGTTATTTTAGTAAAGAAGAAACCTTAGTGTTCCTGAAAGAAAACAAACAGAAATCCCCAGGTCCTCATTAAAATAAGTGTCAGAGCTACATCTAAGTTGCAGTCTATTAAAAATATGATTTCTGGCCTGGAATTCCCACTAGATGCAAGAAATCCTACTAACCTGCTTTTCTGGGACTCAGCACCATAACCCACCAACCACGCAGAGCCATTTCTAGAGGCAAGACCCTTACTCAGAATGAAACGGGGCTGAATAGGCACAAAAACAATAGCAGTCAACTTTCTTTCCCTGTGCCACACAGGTCTGTAAGTGCCATCTCAGCTGTAAGCTCTGATGTGCACTTGGAGCCCTCTGGAGTGACACAGTTGAGTACCCACTGCAGCATGGGAGGAATATCCCAGAAACTAATGAACCCTGGGATGCATAAAGGTCTGGAATGGTGTGTCAGAAAGTGGTGACAAAGGTTACTCACAGAACTGAATCGCTCAACAGACCCATCAAAAACATTAATAAAGGCCTGATTCCATTGCGGCATATAGGAGAATTAGTGTCTGTAAAACACTGTAAGAACAAAAATTGGTCGTGTGGCAGGGGCAGACCCTAGTAAATTGCAAAGAACCATCTGTATGTTGAGGGCCCACAAAGTCTCATGAAAAGGAAGAGAAAAGCCCATGAACTAGGATGTCCAGTCAGTGCAATCACAGGAAAAAATTTCCCTCTTACAAGTGGCAAGAGCCAAGGAGAGAGTAACTCTGAGGGAAATGCATTATCCCATTCTTTACATATCTGAGTCTACTGAGCCAGAAGAGAAAAGAATTAAACATCTGAATACACATATTTGATAGCAGCAGGGGCCACAAGAGGGATTCTTTCTTCAGCAGAAGGTAAGAACAATGTAAGCTGAAGACTTACATCTTCTGGGGCTGTGACTTCGCTGAGACTCTGTGGAAAAAAGAAAAAGCAACAAGTCAGCAGAAAACTCAGAGGAGAAGTAGACATAAATCTGCAACGTCGGGTTTGTCGTCTCCAGCCCTGTAGCTTGTAAGGTTATCTTTTAAAAGGAAACTGTTTCATTACTTGCTTCTCTTGCCAAGGAGACTTCTAGTAAGATAACAAGATTCTTACTCTCTTCTGTTTCTACTGATATAGCTGTTGAACAATACCAGTTCTGGAATCTCTTTCTTTCAATCCCCTTATCCTGAGAGACAACCAAGGTCAGACAAAACACCTCGTTTTCAAGCAAAAAAAATGGCAACATCACAAAAGGGTTGTGTGTGTGTGTGTGTGTGTGTGTGTATATACACACACACACACGAAGCCTCTTATGCCAAATGAAATTGTATGGGATTAATTTAGAAATTTATAAATCTTTTGCAATTCAACACATGTAACTGGTTCAATGAAAATCACAGCTTATGGATATTTTTAAGAATGCACTTAATTATTTCAATTTTTAAAACTACCCTTTCAGAGTTAAAACATCCAGAATATTTATCAATTTTCTTACCATGCGAAGATGCAACTATTTTCTTCCTCTCTTCTACTGTGGCTAGTCGCCTCCAGAGGGAGGGATACCTCTTGTACAGGGAGCCACGAAACATACGTAGGTAGTTCCCCACCTACAAGCAAAAAGGAGGTGGTTTGTTTTAAGGGATGCAGCTGAAATGGCAGGTGTTTCCAGCAGGAATCTGAGGCATACTGATTCCTTTGTGCTGGTGAGTGGGGCACCCAATGATGGTTCTTTCGGCAACAAAACACTTTTAGATAACACCAAGACTTTTGTAGCAGTACAGGAAACAAAACTTACATTGACCAACATTTCTTTTACCAGCCTAGTGAGAGAGAACCCCATCTTAACAATTCTCAATTTAATAAGACCCCCAGTAGTTTTTATATAATTTCTTAACAATCTAAACTTTCCTAGTCTTACTCCAGCTGAAATTACCCAGATCTCCCACTATAGGGTTGTATAGTATGTTTTGATATTATTCCCTCACTACCATCTTTTATATTGAACCTTTTATGTTTCCAACATTTTTCTTTGTGCAGAACCTAGTAACCTAAGACCTGGTTTGTATTTTGTGTTTTAAATGCTCTGAGGAACGTGCAGAGTTCAAACACAAATCAATTCATGACTCACTTGCCAACAATCTCTTTTAAAATTCAGTCAACATCTGTAAAGCAGTTTCATTCTTCCTGGCATAATGTCCACACCTGTGTTATTTTATCTAAGCATTAAATGTTACAGTAAGCTTTAGAGAACAATGCGGCTATTTCTAGACTATGAAACTAACATTTAAGGCAATAACATACCAGCAGCCTGCAGAATGTCATACAATGGGGTTTTCTTCTATATTAGAAAAGACCCAGTTTGGGTCTAACTCTAGCTTCAGGTTTCCTTATACTATTTTTTGTTATTTGATGTTTATCAGTAAATAGGGTTACAAATTAGCTGGTAGCTAAGGCTTTGGCTACACTTACACTTCAAAGTGCTGCCGCGGCAGCGCTTTGAAGCGCTAAGTGTAGTCAAAGCACCAGCGCTGGGAGAAAGCTCTCCCAGCGCTGTCCGTACTCCACCTCCGTGTGGGGAATAACGTACAGCGCTGGGAGCCGCGCTCCCAGCGCTGGGGCTTTGACCACACTGGCGCTTTGCAGCGCCGCAATTTGCAGCGCTGGAGAGGGTGTGTTTTCACACCCTGCTGCAGCGCTGCAAATTTGTAAGTGTAGCCAAGCCCTTAGAGAATAATGCTGTATTTTCCTTCTACACCACTGAGATTGTGATCTTGATGGTTAGAGAACTGCAGAGTAACACCTCTGCCTTTTCACTTTACAACCTTTCCAGTTCTTTCAGAAGTACCATTGGTCGGAGCCTTGTCATTGCTAAAAATACGCATCCGGAATTCTAAGTTACCCACGACTCCTCTCCCCCGTCAAATGGGTCTGAAATACACATGTTTCTGTTTTGAAAGTATAACCAGATCTCTGACACTGTTGAGCCAATCAAAGATTAATGCCTCAAATGAGTCAATTCATGGAGGTAGTGCAACTTCTGTGACTGACAGAAACTCTGCTTCTGCAAATAGTTACTCCACTATGCTAAAAACCCAAAAGGGAGTCAACGAGAACTGTAGGAGCATTAACTGGATTTTCCTTATTGGCCATAAAAGCCTGGTTCTAAAATTATCATTTCAATTAACTTAATCATATGGCCGTTTTAGGACATTCAGGATCTTTCTAAAATAAATGTTAAGATATCCACAATATATCATGTCATTAAGAAGTGTGATGATGCTCAGGCAGTTGAGACTTAGGGTACATCCAGACTACCCAGCGATCGATTTATCGGGGATCGATCTTTCACGTCTTGTCTAGATGCGATATATTGATCCCCGAACGTGCTCCCGTCGACTCTGGAACTCCACCAGAGCGAGCAGCGGTAGCGTAGTCGACAGGGGAGCCGCGGCCGTCAATCCTGCACCGTAAGGTATTCCCGTAGCTGAAGTTGCGTATCTTACATCAACCCGCCCCCAGTGTAGACCAGGCTTTGGAGAACACAGAGACAAGTTCCTGGTTTTGGCCAAGCTTTAGGCCCCAATGTGGTGAATACTTAGACATGCTTAACTTTTTGTATATGAGCAGTCTCACTGAAATCCACTAACTCAGATCCTGCTCCCCACTTGCGCTGTCACTCTTCCCTAATCATGCCAACTGAAGACCTCCTAAAGCAGGGGTTCTCAAAGTGGGGGTCGGGACCCCTCAGGGGGTTGTGAGGTTATTACATGGGGGGTCAACGAGCTGTCAGCCTCCACTCCAAACCCCGCTTTGCCTCCAGCATTTATAA
Source organism: Mauremys reevesii (assembly GCF_016161935.1). Classification (NCBI taxonomy): domain Eukaryota; kingdom Metazoa; phylum Chordata; order Testudines; family Geoemydidae; genus Mauremys; species Mauremys reevesii. The sequence continues at coordinate 19,295,116 of NC_052640.1, read as the reverse complement.
TGGTGTTAAAGATATTAAAAAGTGTTTTTAATGTACAAGGGGGGTCGCACTCAGAGGCTTGCTGTGTGAAAGGGGCCATGAGTACAAAAGTCTGAGAACCCCTGTCCTAAAGTCTTCTCCTAGCTATAACCATCACAGGCCAGAGCTTGACAACCAGCCCAGCACAGGCGCTGAAGCACAACTGAACCGTGTGGGTGTGGAAGATGCCCCTGTTACAAGGCAGTATGAACCAGGCTGCCGTGAAGAGGGGCAACAACTGCAGTGCCCCTCCCGGACTGAGAGATTCAGACAGCATCTGGGGAGAACAACAGCCCCTCAGCCTACTGGATCAGGCCCATCTCCAAGGGGGCCAAGCAGTAGTGGGAGAGAGAGATGGGAGCATGGTGCCACTACAAGGGCTGCCTCTCCCCTGCTCCTGGGCGGTCGCACAGTAGGGGAGAGCCAGAGCCCCCTTGCCCCAGGATGGATCCTCCTGCTCCTAACCTCCCACTTTCTGGAGCCCATCTCTACCCGGCCAGGCCCCACGCAACCCCTCCCCGCCCCCCAACAGCCCGCTTCCTCCTACCCAGCCCCCGGCCAGGCCCCACGCAACCCCTCCCGCCCCCCACAGCCCGATTCCTCCTTCCCAGCCCCCGGCCAGGCCCCACGCAACCCCTCCCCACCCCTAACAGCCCGATTCCTCCTACCCAGCCCCCGGCCAGGCCCCACGCAACCCCTCCCGCCCCCAACAGCCCGATTCCTCCTACCCAGCCCCGGCCAAGCCCCGCAACCCCCGCTCCCCTCCCCGCGCGCTGCCCCCTCCTCACCCGGCCAGGCCCCACTCTCCCCTCACGCCCCCGCCCGCTGAGGCCGCGGCCCCGAGCCCCCGCCGCAGGAGGCTCCCCCAGCAGAGCGGGGCCCGGCCGGGCCATTGTCCCGCAGCCTCCTGGCGGGCGGGCCGGTACCTCGGACCCGATCATGTAGAACTCGCCGTCCTCCTCCAGCTGGAACTTGACGGGCTTCTGCCCGAAGGTTTTGCTCAGCGCCATCATCATCATGGCGGCGGCGGGAGCAGGGCTGGGGGCGCCGGGCGCGGAGGGGAAGCAAGCGGGGGGCTGCGGCCTACTCCGCGGGATCAATGCGCATGCGCCGGAGCCGCGGCTCGGGGAGCCTCTACCCGCAGTGGGCGCGGCCTTAAAGGGGCCGCCTCCAAGTAACACCCCCCCCCCCCTTAGGGGGCGCGCGGGGGCACGTGCCCGCTGGGTCCGGGCCACGCCGCCTCGCGGGCACCTACCGCCGCCGCCGCCCCCCGTGCGGTGCCTGGGTCTGGGGCACGGGCCCGGGGTCCAGTGCGGACAGGGGGCTGCGGCGCGTGGTGCAGGGGGGCGGTGCAGCCTAGGGCCGCCCCGTGGCTGTCCCTCATCACCCGTTGTTCGTTACACCCCAAGAGCCCCCACCCCGCCAGGGCAGCTTGGCAGGAATTGCCATTTGTGCAGAGCTGGATTATGGTTTTGTGGGGCCCTGGGCCAGAGCAAAGGGAGTGGGGGGGGGGGCTTCCTACCGCTTCTGCCTGCAATCACCCCCTCCCTGCCACTCCTGCTGGGGAGCAGGGTCTGGGTCTGGGGGCTTCCCTTGCTCCTGCCAGGTGGTGCCTATTTTTTCCAGCACCCCCCAGGTATGGGCCCCCATTAGCCCAGTGGCAAATCTGCCACTGCATTTGAGTGGGTCCGACCCCTTGCTGAACCAGTTTGTGCATGGGGGTGAATCCACCCCCACCTCAGAGAGCCCTGCAGCCACCTTTGCCCCTGCTGTCACTATGGGGGTAGCATATTTGGGAGCAGGGGCAGCAGATCCCCAGAGGTGCTGGAAGAATTTGTGTAGTGGGGGTGCAAACTAATCCCTGTATATAATAGATCTGGCTTGAAGTGGTTTCCCTCTTGCTCTCGAGGAAGAGCTGAGGCCGGCATTGGCATGGTGTTAGTTGCCAAAGCCCTGTTGATGCTATGGGTGCTGGTTGTTGCCACTGCCAGTTTGTAGCATTGTTGGCTATAAACATGATTTATGTCCACACGCCATGATTAGTAATCATGGCATCTAGGCATATGTGACCTAGCCAGCAGTGTAAGCTGGGACATGCTTGTCTTCATAAAGATGCTTGCTTTGCCATGTAGAGAGGATTTACATAGTTGAGTTGGCCAATCTTCTGTCTTCCCAGTTCCCTGTGCATCTATATATCCCAGATGGCACTACCTTGCATTCAGCTGTGTTCACCTTCTCCAGGTACATGGTTTTCTTCTGAGGGATAACTGCTTAGACTTTCACAGGATGCACAGCTACCACCCTGGATATACCACATAGTAGGTGCAGATATGCACACATGGCTATGTTGTGAAGAAAGCAGTTACCTCTTTAGCAGTTCCTTGAGCTACATTCAATGGTGGCTCCTCTTCTTTTCTGTAGGGGTTCCACAGAGCTCCAGCCTTGACACTTCTCCCTCTATACCCTTTCTCTGGGCAATCTCATTTGCTTGCACAATTTCAACCACCGTCTTTGTGTAGATGACTCAGCTCTACCTCTCTACTGCTGAGGTATCCCTGTCCAGTCACATCTCAGCCCCTCTCTCCAATATGGATCCCTTACTCCATAAACTGATCATATCTTTCTTCAAAGTTATTAATGGCATCACCATTTCCCCAGTCATACAAGTCAACCTTAGAGTCTTCCTCTACACTCTCTCCCACTCTCCACACACACCCCCAAGCTATGTCCACGTTTTGCAGCTGCTTCTCCATAATGTTTGACCTTTTTATTCTATTCAGAAAGCCAAAAACTCAGTCAGCTCCTCAGCATTTCTCATCTTCACTCCTGTTGCCTTCTCTACATCTCCTTGACAACCACATAATCCTCTCTAGTTCATTGAAAACACAGCTATCCAGATTATTTTTTGTTGCCTGTCACTCTGACCCTCTCACCTCCCTCTTTGAATTCCAACTCCCTTTATATATCACCACACCAAGTTCAAGAGTTATTCTCATCCAAGAGCCTTCACAACTCTGCTCCCACCCTGTCCACTCATATCTCAGCCTCTAGCTCTTCCTCTGTCACAATATCTGCTTTAACCACCTGTTTGAGCTTCTCAAACACCTCTCCTCTTTCTTTTAAGCCACACAAGGCAATAAATCTATAAGGCTACTGACACTCTTCTCAAGACCTACTTTTACAATCAGTGACCAATGGACTGAAGGGTAGATAAGGTTAACTAGTTATACTACTGATATTTTAAAACATTTATATCACCATTGTACATATTGCAATGCATTCCTTACCCCTTTCTTATAATCCTAGAACATCAGGGGTGGAAGGGACCTCAGGAGGTCATCTAGTCCACCCCCCTGCTCAAAGCAGGACCAATCCCCAGACCAATTTTTGCCCTAGATCCCTCCTCAAGGATTAAGCTCACAACCCTAGGTTTAGCAGGCCAATGCACAAACCACTGAGCTATCCCACTTGTCTTCTTAAATTGCAGCCTCTTCAAGGTATAGGACTCACTTGCAAGGCATAAGCAACACACAGCCCTTCCTTTATAGCTATTTGATTCTTTCCCAGCTGGGCTGCTGCCCTCTTATAAGAACTTTTTTCCCCAGCATGCCTTTTGGTATCTGGCCCTTTAAATACTGCGGAGTCAAGCAGCTGCAGCCCTAAAGTAGCCATTTTGTAGCTAGTTACTACTTGCTGTGCTTCCTATACTTCCTGATGGAAAATGCTCTTTACTCTTGCTCTATTTTTCCTTTTCCTATTCTTGAGAAGGGAATGTTTCTCACAGCCTCAGTTTTGATCTAGGCCTCTAAGTGTCACTGTAATATAAAAGTTCAGTAATGATAGCATGACCCAAACTCACTTATACTTGTTGCAACTGGGTCTGCTGAGCAGGTCACAATCTGATTACAAAAAACACCCTTGTACTTACAGCATAGACAGTGCTCAAGATAAGGGTCTGTAGGTGGGATCTGTTGTAAAGTTGTGGTTGAAAACTATGTTAAAAGAAATTCAGACTAAACAGGGCATAGAAAAAAAGACCACATTTATTGATACAGCACAGTATGTATATATATATATATATACACATACACACACAGTATATATAAAAAGGTTTTATACACATTATACAAACATTTACATACTTGCTTTGAAGAAACATGGTTGTAAAAACAAACACTGAGAAGAAGTAAAAAACATAGACCTGAAATTTGAATGAGGTAAAAAAAACTTGAATGAGAGAGAACATGCAGGCCTAAGGATGATAAAGGCCTCTGAGCCATATCTCTATTTGCTGTGGGTAGGTTTAAATCCCACTTTGTCTCTGCTAATGAGGTCTGAAGGAAAGCTGATAAATAGTAAGGATAACTGAGTAGGTTTCTACCCTTTCTTTACTTCCGTTTCTTGGGCAATCAGAAAGGGCCACCGTAGGTTTATTTTGCTAACCAGGATTGTTACAATACATAAAGTTTTGCTATGCAGATAAACCATGAGATCTGGAAGCAGATACATTTTTGCTCAATTGGAGATATGGGGAAGAAGATGAAGAATAGCTTGTGAAAGATGGGAAGGGAGATGGGTGAAGAATAGATAGAGAAAATGCACGATCCTCTTTTGTGTTCTGATTTTCAGCAATAGGTAGAGAATAAAGAAGTGAAACAAGGCACAAACATTGGTTTTGAATTTGGATAGACTTAACCTGAAATTTTGATAAAGTTACAAGCATCCAGGCAGTATTGTGGTGAGCTAGTGTCTTAGTGAGATCCCAGAGTTAACAACAATATATGGAGATATCGGGCAGTGTCCAGCACTGAAACCTAGCACCTTTAAAAAACCCACAGAATATTTTTACAAATCAGTACAAAATTATAATGAACATTAGTGACAATACAAAACAAAAACAGAAATACCAATAGACCTGGGACAAGATGCTGAAATGCAGGGGTCCAAACTCACCTTTATTACCATGGTGAAGCAGCCCCAGCAACCTGGGCACATGTCTTGAATCTGAATTTGGGAACAGTTAAAACTCCCCTTTCAATGCTAGGAAAGTGGCCATCAATGGAATCCATTCTCAACAGTGCTGATGTCAGGAACAGCAAAGATGGCTGTGCTGTGGGCAATAGTAACACAGGGAATACCAGTGGGATCCATTTTCTAAGTGGATGGGGCCCAGATAACTTTGGAAGCATGACCCATTCCAGGCTGGCCTCTGGGATCTAAGTGCTGGAAGTGTTAAAGTAGCCACTCAAACAGCAATCAGGCTGCATCCTTATTTCCAACACCAAGCTGTGATTGGGGGCCCCTGGAATCTGAAAACAGGCAACCACATGTCACAGGTCTCCTCGAGCCATTTGTGCAACCCATTGTGTCAGGTGATGGGCATAGCAGGAGGCCAGGAATGCATGAGAGATTTCTCCCTCGTCGGAGAGAATGACATCTTTCAAAGTGACAGTTGGAGACATGGGGAGATGGGAGGGCAATCTGGAGGATGCCAGCACCCTTCTGTTCATCTGAAGAAATTGGAGGAGGGTGCACAGCTGAAGAAGTCATGGCTGATCTGGCGTGGGTAACCCTCTAGCACTTTTACCTGCACTGGGTCGAACTTCCAGTAAAGCCGGTCTCTCAAGAAATAGGCAAAACCTGTGGAGGAGACAGAGGCACAGAGACAAGTGTCAAAGGAGATAGAGCAGATGCCATTTACGGGGCTCTTCATTTTCTAGCATTATTACTCCTTGTATTTATGTCCCATAGTGAACTTCATGCTCAATTTGCCAGTGGGCAAAGAGGTGGCAAAGACCCACAATGAAGGATGGTTCACTAACTAGCAAAGAAGGATGAGAAGGAAGCCTGAGATGCTGCAAGCTTCATGTCCTCTCCACCCAGCTTTGTGACTCAGCAGTTGGCCTGGTTGCAGAACGGTCAGTGAGAGTAGAGGGTTCAGAATGAGGCCCTTTATCATTACAGCAAGGACTGTTGAATAGGTGTAGGAGATGGCCGAAAGGAGTCTATTACTACCAAGAGATTTTTTGGGGATTTATGTCATAGATTTTCATAGATTCCAAGGCCAGAAGGGACCATTGTGATCATCTTGTCTGACCTCCTGTATAACAGGCCATAGAACTTCCCTAAATTCCTATAGGAGATCTTTTAGAAAAACATCCAATCTTGATAGAAAAATTGTCAGTGATGGAGAATCTACCACAGACCTTGGTAAATTGTTCAAATGGATAATTATTCCCACCATTAATAATTAATGCCTTATTACCAGTCTGAATTTGTCAAGCTTCCACTTTCAGCCATGGATTGGTGTTATACCTTTCTCTGCTAGACTGAAGAACTCATTAAATATCTGTTCCCATGTAGGCTAATCAAGTCTCACGGCCTTAACCTTCTCTTTGTTAAGCTAAATCGATTGAGCTGCTTGAGTCTGTCGCTATAAGGCGTGTTTTCTAAGCCGTTAATCATTCTCATGGCTCTTCTCTGAACTCTCTCCAATTTATCAACACCCTTCTTGATCTGTGGGCACCAGAACTGGACACAGTATTCCAGCAGCAGTTGCATCAGTGCCAAATACAGAGGTAAAATAACCTCTTTACTCCTCCTCGAGATTCCCCTGTTTATGCATCCCAGGATCCCATTAGCTCTTTTGGCCACAGCATTACATTAGGAGCTCATGTTCAGCTGATTACCCACCATGACCCCCCAAACTTTTTCAGAGTCACTGCTGCCCAGGATAGAATCCCCCAACCTGTAAGGATTGCCTACATTCATGCACAACATTTCTAAGGGAATCCCTTGGAAGGGGAGGGTTTTAGGGTTGATACATAGAGCGGGGTAGGCAACCTATGGCACGCGAGCTGATTTTCAGTGGCACTCACACTGCCCAGGTCCTGGCCACCGGTTCGGGGGGCTCTGCATTTTAATTTAATTTTAAATGAAGCTTCTTAAACATTTTAAAAACCTTATTTACTTTACATACAACAATGGTTTAGTTATATATTATAGATTTATAGAAAGACACCTTCTAAAAACATTAAAATGTATTACTGGCACGCGAAACCTTAAATTAGAGTGAATAAATGAAGACTTGGCACACCACTTCTGAAAGGCTGCCGACCCCTGCATAGAGAACAGTTGACAATAGATGCATCACTGGATGAGGCGGCTGTGTGGTTGTCACTGTGCAGTTTTCAGCAAGGAGCCCTGTCTGGCGGAATGTCTTCTATATTCCCAACACTATCAGAAGCAGTGAAATGTCTGTAGTTCTGTCCCCTGTGTATCTTTTTCTTCCTTGAGGGTGTAACAGGAGCAGGTTTCCTTGTGCCATTCTCCTATTATTAGAGGTTTGGGGAGTCTCTATCTCTCCCCTTTTAAAAAAAAGCATCTGCAATGTCCTACATGTATTTCATTTTAGGGGATAATGGTACTATTGGGGTTTTAGTTGTTTAATCACATGATCTTCTACAGAATTGATGATAAATACCTGTTACGCACCCATTGCAAGCTTAACTGGATGATCTCTCTACAAACTGTTATATACATGTATTATTATATTTCTCTTATGGATGAAAATTTGCAAAAAAGTGCTTCACTATTAATAATCCAGATTAAAATAAATGTCCAAATCCTGCTGATTCCCTTCGCACCTGAGATGCAAGAATAACCAAGAAAGCCCACACAAGAATAGGCCTCTATTCCGATGTGCACTCACCAAACTCATCCTGGAAAGCAGCATCAATCTCCTGAGGGATGCCACGCCAGTCGGCCATCCTGCGGGGGTAGATGGTCTCCACCTGGCGGGTGCTAGGGTTGAAGCGCCAGTAACTGCCTCCCTTGAAGAAGTAAATCTTGTTCTTCTCTGTCCCCCACATCAAAGCTGCCTGGACAGGAGAAGCAGATAGGCCCAGCTCCGAGATAGAAGCAGGGCCAGACACGCGTCTCTCACCATCATAAATCCAGTACTGAGAGCCTGATGATGGGGCAAAAGAATATATAATGACAGGAGTAACCACAAGCTGTTTACTGTCTAATGACTGTATGGTGATCTGTGTGAAGTGACCTGGAATCTCAGCCCAGTCCCAATGGACAGGTGTCCACGACAGAAAAACCACTAGCACAACTGGCACCCTTGCTGATGGCCATTGAGATGCCATGCATCAAATGGACAGGGGAGAATAAATTCTCATCTCACCTCTAGGCAAGGCTAGATACTGCTCGAGTTAAAATCCTGCCAGTTTTAGCAGGATGTGGGATAATTCTGGATGCTGAGCCATTTGATATGGTCTGTGATATACTGAGTAATGATGCAGAGCACCCCCTCTGCCCCCCCAGAACTGGGCAACAATATCCTACCAGCTTCTGGATTTTCTCTATGTAATTTAGACTTGGAAAGAGAGTTAAAGAAAACGGTGAGTGCTTATCCGGGTGAAACAGGGCAAACTATTATTCCTGGGTTCCAGAGAGCCTCAGGAACAAATTTGGTGTCTCCACTGTTTTTTTGTTTTTTTTTGTTAAAGTCAATGCACTTACCAGAGAATGCATATCTGGCTCTGGGCAGCAGCACTAGGAATGCCAGAGCCTTGTTTAATCTCTGGGCCAGCTCTTGTCACCATAGTCCCCATTGTAAGAGGGAAGAAGGTGCAGATGTTCTGCCATGGCTGCAGGGACTCATGCTAGAGCGAGAACTTTGAAAGTGCCCCATGTGCTCCCTTCTTGCGCTGACTTTCCTCTGATGGCTGGTGCAGAAGGCAGGTGGTTGGGCCATGGCCTTACTACCGTTAGTGTTTGTCAGACTGTTGTGTGCAGGAAGCACAATGACCATGACTGGCCCCTCACACAGTTTTTTTGGGGGGAAATGCTCCTAGTACCCCCTCTCCTTTCCCATGCAGCCGCACACACAGGCTTGCTGCAATCTAGTCCTAGGTGTGTAGATTCCTAAAACGTTTGTGTGTGTGACAAATTGCACATTTTAAAGTCCTTGCACTGAAGGAAGGGTTGTCCTATAATGCCCAGATGAATGCCAGGGCATCACTGCACCTGACTGAACTCCAGACTGCTGGGACAATGATGGAAATCAGTGCAGGTGTGAGCCATCTTTGCACCTGCTCAGGACTTACATTAAAGTGCCCCTTGGCCAGACCAGAGAACTGGGGCCATTGGCTTTAAAAAGTAAACTGACCAAGCGAAGGTCTCACTCGGAGAGGTGCAAATCAGGAATAGCTCCATGGAGTTACACCAGTGTAAAACCAGTCAATGCCGCCTCTGATTTCAATGTCCAAGCTGAACGAGATGCAGAAATAAACAAATACCCATAAACAGTGGGGAAAAAAATCAATTCGAACTCTTCCTGTTCAATACACTAGATTTGGGAAACTCTTTTGCTTCTAAGTAACCAAGGTGAGAATATTTACCAGCTGGGCAACGCCACTCTAAGAAGAGCTGGCCTGTCCCTCTTCACCAATTTTCATACCAAAATGATAAGTGGTAAGTGTGGCCTTCACTCCTCATCTGTGAGTGAGGCACATTTTCAGAGCCGCTAGGCAGAGACTTGGAAGCAAAGTGCTCCTGTTCCAAAGGAGGAAAGTTAGATATTTGGCTTTGTCTAAAATGAAAGTGAACCCCCGCCTCCCCCCAAGATCTGTTAAAATATTAACACTAAAGAGAGAGAAAAACAAACAGGGATCCTTATATGAGGTGGGTGGGGTTTTGATGCTGCCAAGAACATTTTCATGCCCTAGAACCTATTGGGTTTTGTGTCCCCCACCCCACCACAGGAGTTCATCCTTTCTAGCCCTCTGATCCCATCTCTGTTCTCACTTACCTTGGAAAAACCAGATATTTCCTAGGGAGTCCTCAAAGGCCGCGTCGATGGAGCTTGGAATTCCCTGCCAATGGCGAGAAGCCAGGGCCGGGTAGCCAGCCTGCAGCTTCCCATTCCTGAGCCGCCACACGTAGTGCGACTTGAAAAAGAACAGCTCCCCCCGGATGGTGGAAACAGCGTCAAAATTCGTGTCACAGGCGTCAGGCTGCACAGACTGAGAATACCGTATGCCGGTCAGCAAGTGCTGAGCTCCGAGGGGCACCCCGCCCTGTGTCAAGCTCAGGGGGTCACCCCACCCTGACCCGGTGCCTCACCCGAGGAGACTGTAGATAGTCACTGCAGACAATAGGGGTCTTTCCCAAATAAAATGTAAATCCTCCCCATGCTTCACTGATCAAGACAAGTGCTTGAATCAAGAAGCCTGGGAGTGAGGAGGAGTTTGACTTACTGCATTGCCTGTAGGAGGTTTGCCCCGGGGTGAATTGGGCTCTGTGCCTATATATACTGACTGGTTTATTAACATGACAGGTAACCTGCGCTCGCTACAGCCAGGCATTGCATGCGCAGATGCTGGGCAAGCGTCCCCACACAGCTCTCAGTTCCGCTCGGTGATACCCACCTCTGCTGACATTGGTCATCTTTGCACGGTGCTTTGGGATGTGCCAGTGAAAAGTGCTGTAGAAGAGCTAGGTATTGTTATTACTGCAGTCGTCGGGCCCCTAGACAGCTCTGCCAACACACTTCTGCCTTGACCTTCATTGCCCCCGCAAGGAAAATCTTGGACTCCTCTTCACCAGGAATTGCCAATCATGCTAACCTAAGCCAAGCTGGGAGGTGGAAGGGGGTTCAACTGCAATCAAACCCCTTTCACTTGCCATCTAACCCAGGCCTGGTGTGGCCAGCTCCCAGGGCAGTGGGATTCCCAAGGAGTCCCCCATTCTCCTTCTTTTCTTTGCTGTGGTTTCCCCAGAGCCTCACCAGGGGGTGATTCTATGAGAATAAAGTTGGGGTTGCCTTAGTACTGTTGGGGGAACTTGGAAATAGTGGCTTTGACACAAGCATTGCTGGTCACTCACCCCCACGTTGGTGATCTCGTTTGTTTCAATGTCTGGTGGGTTTGGCTCTGCCTCCTGTGTCGGGGCTGGCACCGGATCGGTCTTTGGTTTCCCATAGAGGTACTGGATGCCTTGTTTGTCGTCCTCACTCAGGCTCAGCGGGTAGCGGAAGATGTAGAAAGGAGACATCAGTGACTTGGAGACAGCAGTGTGCTGTAGGCCCAGGACGTGACCAAATTCGTGAGCAGCCACTTGCAGTAGGTCAGTCCCTGCAAAGGGAAGAGGGTGCAGGGATTTTTCAGTGTGCTGGAAGACACCCAGGATGGGCAGGGCCCTCACTGTTCATTCCCTATGGTGGCACCACAAAAAGTTCAGTGCAAGAGGGAATCTGCTTTTCAGGGAGGTCCAGTTGGGTTGCCCATAGTCCAAAGGGATCTGTCGATTTGCCTCATGTCCTATAGTGAGTGAGCACCTCAGGGGGTTGAATTCAGGACCCTCCTAGTTCCCAGCTCTTTGCTGTGGCACCAGATGCTGTGGCCTCTTTAAAGGAGGCAATCCCAGCAGCCATGCAGAGTGGTGGGGGTGGAGCTGGTTTTCCAGCCAGGGCTTTGGAACTGTGTGAGTTGAGTCACTGTGAGTGTCTTCACCTTTTCCCGTGTGTTAGCCTGCACAGACCAGCAAGTTACAATTCTGCCTCATGCCACCAGCACAGGGGCCAATGGCCCCAGCTCCCAGTAGAATCTTCCCCCTGCTTTTGGAGGGAAGGTTCTGCCTTTGGCACATCTGTGGGGATCTGGCCCACAGGAAGCAGACACTAAGGCGGTGTCCAGTCAGATCAGCTTTGCACAGGGGGAGCATCATTCCTTGATTAGCAGCGAACGTGGTGGGGTTCACAGCACGACACCATCCAGTGAAACCTCTGGTGTGAAGCAGAACTATGCCACCAGGACCACGCTGAGAACAGCAATTGTAAACAAATGGTGCCACACAGACAGCAGGGGGCGATCACCTATTGCTTTTTTGGTGGTTTGTCGGGAGAGCATGAAAGGCAAAATAAACAAACCATTTCTGATGCTTTATCCAGTCCTCCCTCGCTCCCCCGCCCCCGACTCTAATATATTTAAGGGAGGACATGCTTAGGCATAAACTATTTGACAGCATCTTTAAAGGGAACGTAAAGGGATTCAGGCACGTAGAAACACACCCCACACTTGGGAGATCTCCTTTAGCTCCCTGCTGATCACTTTCAGGTTTTAAAATTCTCGGCTAAAAAGGCCTTAAAAGAAGAAATTAAGCAACAAAGACTGTGAGGAAGAGTCCTAATGTTGTTTCCTAATGAGCCCAAATGCAATTGATTCTTCCCTGGTTTCAGCCAGGGATCTCCAGGTTGCAGCCCCCTTGGAAAGAAGAGAGTCGCTGGTGTGTTTAGTGCATGGGCTACTGCCCCAAAAGAGAGGAGCAGCAGCTGCCAAAGGAGGCATGGGCCTGCTGCAGACTGTTCCAGGGGGATGTGGTATGAACACCTGGGAAAGTTTGATCGCGAGGAGAAGTGAACTTGGCTTATCTGCAAATGAGCAGCCCCCTGAAATGTGTCAAGTTTGCTCAGCACTGATGCAATTGAAGTGATCACATCTAGGTCAGTTGAGAATCTGGGATTTCTACCTCAGTGATTTATTAAACACTTTCGAACAATCCTGTTTAGATTGGCAGATTCCCCACTCTCTGCTGTCCAGTACTGGCAGATCCGCTGTGCTCTGCTCCAACTTTATGGGGAGCTGAACAACAGCGCAGCTGAAAAAAAATCTTTGCATGGGAAGAGCCATAACAGAGTGGCAGTATGGAGCCAGGAACGCCTGAGGGCTAATCCTGGTTCTGACAATGATATGCTGTGTGACCCTTGGGCAAGTCACTTACGCCTCTCGGTACTTTGGTTTCTTCGGCTGTAAAATGGGGATAAGGATATTCCCCTACTTCAGAGAAGGCTTGCAAGGGTTAATTAATGTTTGCAAAGCTCTGGAGGATATTAAATTGGAAGAACATGCTAAGTGTGATTATCCCCAGTTATTACCGAAGCCACATATGAAAGAGAGAGTGAATGATGACGGAACGTGGCCTGGTCTGTTTCAGCAGCTTTTCAAGCTCTCCTCCAATACAGGATTAATGAAGAGGAATATATTAGGACATTTTTCAAATGGCTTATCTAACTTCTGAGAGAGTGGTGAACACTGATTGCAGATGTTCCCAGATTCTCCCATTGCAAAACTGGTGGGACGCACCTCAGATATTGCAAAAGTTACTGATGTTTATTTATTATCCAGTGGTGGAGTGAGCTTGATGCTCTAAAAGACAGTCCCTGGCCACAGGGAGTTTACAAACTGTCAGTAAAGTCAATGGGGAAAATGCCATGGACTTCAGTGGGTGCAGGACTGGGGCCTAAACACTGACCCGGATAAGACAAGCTGTACGGGGAGGCCCTGAATGGGAGGTTAGTTATTCCCCCTCCCCCCCCATATTTCTTCTCCCTGTAGATCATGTTGAGGTGGAGGAGGGTGATAGATGGGAGTTATTATCTGTGCATCTTGCAGAAGAACTGAGGCCCTAGGAAGTGATCCTGATAGATCTCAAGATGCTGTATGTACCTTGTGAGATGTTATGGCATTTATCCCTGAACTACACAATGATACCGGCCTGGCTCTACTATTAAGAAAACAGTTGTGACTTGATCTGGACATCAAGTCGCTCCCTCATATCGACCATGAGATGTTGTGTGGGGGTCAGCGTGTTCCCAAGCCAAAGTGAGAGACTGGGAGCCTGTGTTGTTTCCCTTTAGAGACGTTCAAGAAGAAAGGGTTTGGAAACAGGCGGTGGACAACGGGGACTGGGACTGAGACCTGCCAGTTATACAGGACTTTGGCAGAGAAACACTCCACCCCAGTGCCTGGGACTTAGGTTCCCTTATCTCTCCCTGTTTTATTTTTTAGCGGTGGCTCTTTGAGTGACCTGGTGTTAGAACCCCACTTAACTGTGTTTGGAAAGAGACAAGGACATAGACCATGTGAAGTGCCCTGCCCGGCTGTGTGGACAGGCCTGTTCAGACCTCTTCTCTAGGAATTAACCACTTTTTACATTTATCAGTGGCCTCCCCCTCCCCAAACACACACGCATCCATGCCTCCATCTGAATCCACAACACACCTAAGTTGTTCCCAATGGTCCAGGTCTCATCGTAGTCAAAATGGACATCTCCCTCGCGGTGGGTCTTGGGGAAGAACGCATGCGCCAGGATGCCTCCAGGCCCGTCAAAGGGCAGGTTATCGCCATGCCAGTACCTGGAGGGCAAGACATGGCAGTTCAGTGAAACCGCACTTGGCAGCCAGGGTGAGCTTTGAGAACAGCACCTCACGCTCCCCACCACTCAACTTTGCGCCCTCCCTCGTGTCCCTGCAAACCTTGTTCTAAGTAGGGAGGCCGAGCCTTCACACAAGCCCAGTGCCTTCACGCCAGGCCACAGACGCTATTAGTTTCTCATCGGTGTTTGTTCCTTCCCCTGTTCAGCTTTCATCAAGCCCATAAAATTCAGGTGAAGGCTGATCAAGCTACTAGCATTAAGACAGCACAACTGAAATGAGCAGAACCCATGGAGACTTCCTGGGCCAATTCCTCAAGTCCTCACTCGCGCCAAACTCCTGTTAACTGAGGAAGCCCTGGAGAGAGGTGAACAGTGCAGAGAAGTGGAGACAAAACACACTGAATACAGCCCACATCCTCCTCTGGCTGGGCTCCACAATCCCTTTTATTGGCTTTGTGCAAACATTCACTGGAGGGAAGTTTTGCTCCTGCAAATATTTTGCAGAAAGTGAAGTGCAGGCCTGGAGTCAAGATTCATTTAACCAAGAAGCTAAATTTGTTTTGGGGCAAAAGGTCAGGTCATTCAATGGGGGAGTGGCGGGGAGAGAGACTGAAGAGTTGGAAGCAGCCAAAACAAACACTTGTCAGCCAGGGATCTTTGACCACGTGGCAGCATAAATTAACCGGCGAACAATTTTTCAATAATAAACAAATTAGTAAAATAAATGATTATTTGTTGTATGGTGGCACCCGATCAGGGATCAGGGCCCCAGTACGCTAGGTACTGTACCTGCACATAACAAAACAATAGCTCTTGCCTAGGCAGCCTAATACCTAAATAAGAAAACCAAAGTTTGGAAACAGGACAAGGGACTAACGTCAGTGACTAAATAATTTGATGCCAATAGTTGGACCAGCTCCAGCGAGGACTGTGGGATCTGTCCTTGTCACACAAAGCCCAGTGGGGGAAGAGGGGCGTTTCCTTTTGGATTAGAACAGCTTCCCCTTCCATGCTTACCTGGTGAAATCAATAACTATGTCGGCTCGGCCCTCGTGCACTTCGGTGAAGGTTAATGGTGTCACGTCACTCCAGACTTTCAAGGCTTCCGCAATGGTCCGTCTCACTTTAGTATTCACAAGTTGCCACGGGAATCTTATAATTCTAAAAAGCAGTAGATACTGTATTTAGAGGTACTGCCCATCGTAACAACATAACTACAGCCACTGGGTCAGACCAATGATCCCTCTAGCCCAGTAGCCTGTCTTTCAACAGTGACTGGTTCAGCCAGATGCTTCTGAGGGAATGAACAGAACAGGGCAATTTATCAAGTGATCCAACCCCCTGTTGTCCAATCCCAGCCTCTAGCAGTCAGAGGTTTAGGGACACATGGGGTTGCATCACTGACCATCTTGGCTAATAGCCATAGATGGACTGGTCCTCCATGAACTTACCTAGTTCTTTTTTGAACCCAGTTATCCTTTTGGCCTTCACAACATACCCTAGCAATGAGTTCCACAGGTTCTCTCTGTGTTGTGTGAAGAAGTACTTCCTTATATTTGTTTTAAACCTGCTGCCTACTAATTTCATTGAGTGACCCCTGATTTGTGTGTTATGTGAAGGGGTAAATAACACTTCCTCATTCACTTTCTCCACACCAATCATGATTTTATAGACCTCTATCACATTCCCCCTTAGTCGTCTCTTTTCCAAACTGACCAGTTCCAGTGTATTTAATCTCTCCTCGTATGGAAGCTGTTCCATACCCCTCATCATTTTTGTTTCCCTTCTCTGTACCTTTTCCAATTCTAATATACGTTTCTTGAGATAGGGCAACCAGAACTGCATGCAGTATTCAAGGTGTGGGCGCACCATGGATTTATACTGTGGCATTGTATTTTCCATCTTATTATCTATTCCTTTCCTAATAGTTCCTAACATTCTGTTCACTTTTTTGACTGCTGCTGCACGTTGAGCGGATGTTTTCAGAGAACTATCATCCCAACATCACACAATGGTCAGTGTCAGCCTGGCAGTGTCATCACAAAAACAACAGGAGTACTTCTGGCACCTAACAAACGTATTTGAGCGCAAGCTTGAAGTGGGCTGTAGCCCACGAAAGCTTATGCTCAAATATATTTGTTAGTCTCTAAGGTGTCACAAGTACTCCTGTTCTTTTTGCTGATACAGACTAACAGGGCTGCTACTCTGAAAAGCGTCATCACAGGCATTAGCAGCAGCAAGGAGTGCCATCTATTGTAAAAAGGGATGCTACCATCTTCTGCTAACATCAAAACACCTCAGCCAACATAATCACGATCACAGCAAGCCCCACACCAGAGCAATGAATCCTGATCTCACCTGCAAATCACTGTCAGTATTAACCGCAATGCATCTGTTATCACCACAATCACCATTAGAATGGCCATTAATGCAAATGCCACCATGTCCATCATTACAATCCACACTAATTTCATCTAATGAGTCATTGAATTTCTGTCATCAATACACTGGCTGCAAATCACAATTTCATTAGACAACAGGGAATGTCCTCACCACAAATCCCACCATCAGCCTTCCATTATTACCAACAATCTGCCACACACCATTGGTTCGCCCGGGGTCATGTAAACACAGTAACAGCCCTGGGCTTTGCCACAAGAAGAGGACACTCTGTCTAGATCAGACGCAGTCTGTATAGCTCAGGTGCTAGTATACAATATACCAGGCTGAGTCCAAGGTGGTACAAGAGATCCTGCATAGGTGGTTTTGGAACAGCTTTGCAGACATGCTGTATTTTTTAGGAGGGCTTTGGAGGAGGAGAGGGAGGCTGTTTGGTGAATGTGCTGGAGTGAAATGCTGCAACACTACCTAGGAGGGGGTATAATCCCTCCAGTCTACCCCCACCCATAACTCTGTTTGGATGGGGTGATTTGATTCTCTCTAATCTCTGCTGCAAGAGCATTTTATTCCCATGAGGTTGGTGCTTGTTGATGTCAGAGATCCCTTCCACTCCCCACCAAAACTACCATCCTGATCCCTAAGGGATTGATTCTGCGACCCTCTATCACAGTGAGCAGCACATTCACGAGCAGCCCTATTAAAGCCAATGTATGTGTGTGTGTGGGGGGGGGGTGCTCATGCATCACTGCTCTGCAGCGGAAGTAAGGCTCCCGGAATCAGACGCTAACTCAGCATCCCTGCTGTAAACAGTGACAGGATTGTCATTGTAGTGGAGAACACAGTTCAGGGAGGAGGTAGCACACTAAACATTTCTAATGTACTACTCCCTCCAGCCCAGTCACGTGTGCATCGGAGGCTTGGGTACAAGTCAGGGAACATTTGCCAATGACCCAAGGCACAACCTTTGACTCCTCAAAGCCTAGGAGGGGTCCCAGCCGACCCACCCTACCAACATTCAGTCTGGCCATCAGCACAACCACTGCCACCAATGTTACAACGTACTCATCACTGCAATAATCACTGATGAAGTCACCAGCAGCGTCGGCATCATTAATGCCACTGGTCCCTCACCCTGACAATCGCTTGCATCAGTATAATCGCTGCCAGCACCATCAATCGCTACAGCCCTGCGGGAACTGTCCCCAAATCTGGAAATCCCTGGACTCCCCATTAACTCGCACTCCCCGCCCCTGGCCATAGTGCGAGGACACTGCGGTTAGAATGGCTACAAGTCATGCAGCACCACCACTCCCACCAGGGAGGTTACCCTGGCCTCCATAGTGAATTTAAACACGCTCGGTGTCTGAGTCACGTCTGGCCAGAACAATCAGTGAATGAGA
The DNA here is from genome assembly GCF_016161935.1 of Mauremys reevesii. Taxonomy (NCBI): domain Eukaryota; kingdom Metazoa; phylum Chordata; order Testudines; family Geoemydidae; genus Mauremys; species Mauremys reevesii. The sequence goes on along the minus strand of NC_052640.1, from coordinate 19,277,075 downwards.
CGTCCTCCATCTAACACCAGCATAACGGAGTAAGAAACAGAAAAAACTGCCCCTGTATGGAAGAGAACCTGCAGGACAGAAGCTATGGGTCTGAGATGGGTAGCTTTGCTGTTAAGGACATTCTGCTTCTCCTTTTCCTGCTAATGCACCCCTCATTTATGCCAACTCCCCAAATCCCCCCACAGATCCCTCCTGAACTGCAGTGGGCTCTGCTGGCACAGCGAGCTACAGCTTGCACCTCAAGCACTGCCTGGGGTGAATCAAGCACATCCAGATGCACTCAGCTGTGAAAGGGGGAACAGAAGAATTGCCATACTGGGTTCAGACCAGTGTCCACCCAGTCCAGCATACTGGCTCCGACAATAATCAGCACCAGATGCGTCAGAGAAAGTGCAAGAAAAACCCCACAGTAGGCAGTTATGGGATAACCTGCCCCCAGGGAAAGTGTCCTCCTAAGCCCTAGTAGTTAACAGTCACCCCAAAGCTTTGCTTTATTTTTTAAAATGTACTACTAGAATTCTAGCTGCTCCTGTTGCCCAGAGAAACATCTAACCCTTTTCTGAATCCTGCTAAGTTCTTGGTCTCAACAGCATCACGTGGCAGTGAGTTCCACAGTCTGATTGTGCACTGACTGCAAGTTTTGAATTTGCCACCTTTCAGTTTCATTGGCTGTCTCCTGGTTCTTGTAGTATGGGGAGAGCTGGATGGAAGCAGAGGGAAGAGACATTTCTGGAAATGCTGCCTGCTCCCGGGAAACGGGAGGAGAGAGCGAACTCGGGTATAGGTATAGACTCTGTGTGGATTTATTTAGTGTGGTGAGGTGCTCGGATATCAGTCTAGATAGATTCCTAGACACATATTTGCTACCACATCTCTGAGCTAGTGTATGGACATGCCTACCCTGTGCTCATGTATACATGGCAGTTCTCAAAGCTATGGAAAAAACTTTCAGCTCCTAGCATCTGGCTCATGCCGAAGGGAAATGCTGTTTCACTAACTGGGGTGCATGAGCCTCTCATATCCCACACCCCTGTAACTCTGCCCTTGGATAGTGTGATGTTTTTAATCTCTGATGGCTCCCGGATTTTTATTCCGAGGCACAATGTTGGTGCTTGTTCATATCAGCAAAGTTTTTTTCCTCTGATGCCAGGGATAAGAGAGAGCCTTTCCATTACCCTGATAGTTTCCTGAGGCTATTGGCATAGCAGCATCCCCTGCGCTCAGTTAAACACATACCCAGTGAAGACATTTCTCTGGGCCCTATCAAGATGCACAGGAGCACAGTCTCCTTTCCACATGTGCATCTTACTCCCTTAGGCTAACAGCAGCCGCAGACGTGCACTGAGGGGAGAATATGGCGCGTGATCAGCCAGCAGAACCCTGGCCCTTAACCACATCCAGCAAGCTCCTACCCGAGAGCACGTGGTGTGATTTAGGGGACACCGAGACCATGTTTGTAAGCACGTCAAGAAATGATGACTAGAACGGGCTATTTAAAATAAACATGGAGGGAAGCCTCGGGGAGGGAGGGTGTTGTGTGAGCATGTGGGACTGGTGCCTGGTGGGGTGTGTGGAGATGAGGCTGCGGTGTTTAGAAGTCTGAGCGAGTGGGTGTACACGTGAGTGTGGTGTGTTAATGAGCATGTGGTTATGTGTGTGAGGGAAGGAGAGTGTGTGGCTGTGGGGGCACACAGGGTGCTCGGAGCACGGGGGCGTGCGAGTAGCGTGGGGGTGCTGAGGTGTGTGAGTGGCTGAGGGTGTCACGTCTATGCTGAGCATGTGTGTGAGACAGCGTGGGGCTAACTGGTGTGTGTGGAATATACCCTTGTCACCCCAACGCCCTGCACCCTGTTTTTTGAACAAGTTCCCCAGCTTGGACAGGCCCATGATGGGCGAGGCTCAGCAGGCGAAAGCACCAAATGGAAATGCTCTTTTAGGAAGCAGATCCTGACCGGGACACGCTCCCTGCTTGTGACTTTGGTTCTGGGCCTGTCTTACTTGTAGGTGAGGTCCGTCTTCTCCCAGCGTCCTCCCGACAGGACAAAGCGCTTCTGCCGGTTCCGCCCATTCTGGCCGTCTGGCAGGGTGGGTAGGTCTGGCACGCCGCAGCGGGGTGGGTTCCAGCTTGCTGCCGGCCCGTCTGTGCCCCTGGAGAAGCCCTTGATGGGGACTCCAGTCTCCATGGTATTAACCGAGGAGGAAATCCAGGGATTCTGCTCCTTCCAGGCGTGGTGTTTCCGAGCCCCATCCTAGGCAAGAGACAAACAGAGCTGTGACTTGCGCAGATGGCAGGAGAAAGCATGGCATAGAGATAGCTACATAAACCTGTCCTCTTGCCAATGCCACAACAACCCTGCCACAGTGCCGTCCTGCTGCATTCCAGCCATTACACTGGAGACTCTCCTTCGGGTGAGGAGCCTCCTTACTTCCCACCACGCTGGGCAGCAAACCCACCCCGGTCTTGGTGCTCTCCCTCCACTGGGCTCTGCTGCTCTGCAGGCCGGGGCGTACCTGCTGCAACGCCAGTGAGCCACAGCAGCCCCTGGTCTGTGTTCCCTTGGCAGCTGGTCCGCGGGAAATGCTTCGGGCAGGAACCAGACCCTCAGCAAAAGAAGGGAATTGCTAGGCAGTAAATTCCCCCATCACGTCTTTTCCCCAGTTGGCTGCTCGTTGTCGTTCACCACAAGCACACAGTGCTCGGGAAATGGTTTAATTATGCACCTCGCTCTCCCAGCAGAAAGCAGGAGGCTGGGCAGCTGAACACATGGATTCAGAGGGAGAATGGGGGGCCCCACACTGGTCTCCTATCCCCTTGTTCCCCCTTCAGCATTTTCCTATCGTTTCTAGCATCTGCCCCTATCTATGGAACACAACTGCAGGCAGCCACTGTTCAGTGCACAAGCATTAGCTGTGGGATCCCCCACCCTGGTGACTGTAATGAAGTGCCCCAACCTGTGTCCTACGGCAGGAGTTCTCATCCCCTGGGTTCACAAGAGGGGTCAGAGGTCAGGGCCACCCTGCCTATCCCATTGCTAAATGGGAGGGAGATGGTCCCAACTAGATGGGAGGGGAGCAGCAGGAGTGGGTGGGTCCTGGCCTGGGAAAAGTCATGAACCACTCGTGTGGGGATTATGATGATACTTAACATTTTATAGAGTGTTTTTCCATCAGCAGCGTTACTGCCTCCGATTAACCCAGCCCTCTCCCCGGAGGGCTAACTCAGCACTACAATTCTCCATTTGACAGCAGGGTCAGCTGGGGCGCAGAGAGGGTGCCTAAAAGTAAGCGACCCACATCTACAGCGCAGCCAGCGGGAGCTATACGGCGCTCAGCCGCTTCAGAAAATCAGCCTGCGTAATTCAGGTGCCCAAACGTGGACTCAGTTGCTTAACGTGGCAGAGGGAGTCAGCGTAAAAGCTGTGGATTCCTGCCTCCCAGCCCTATGCTCAGCCTATTCCACCGCCCGTCTCTTACAGTCACTGCACGGCCTGCTCCGTCCCTGGCAGCCCCGCCGGGCTAGGACATGGCTAAGAAGTTATAGCTGATGTACTTCCAGTAGGTTACAGAGCCCACTGGCGACACGGGAACATACAGCAAACTCCTTCGCTGCTGCTGACTCGTGGATTCTTCCCTCCAGGGGCAATTACCGGGTATGGGAGATATCCCTTGGGTCACGCTAGAAGCAAGACAGATGGGGCACGATGCTGATGTGAGGGAAGCTCCCTTTATCCTGTAGGAATCAGGGTCCTGGGAGCCTCCAGGCTCTGCCCTGCCCATTTGTTTCCTATACTTCTCTAGTTCCCCGTGACTTAAATGGGATCCCTCTGTGCTGACAGACTCACAGAGCCCGGTCTCTCAGGTGCCAGCAGACAGGCTGGCCGCCTGCATCACCCAGCCAGGGACCTTACGGTCAGCGTGGCGCGGTGCTGGCTGGTTTGCTATGGATGGATCTGCAGTTTAATCCCACGAATTGCCATCTCTCTGTTCCAGCACAATAGTTCCATTCATGTGGGCTGTAATGAAGTGTGAAGCCCCTGGCATTAATTCTGCTATCACGGCTAACATCTATATCACAGCACTGGGCCCTCCGGACGGGCTGCAAGGATGGACACAGGAACTTGGCAGGTCACCGGAAGGCACATGGTAATCTCACCACTCATTGCTAGCATTATTCCACCAGCCCATCCTGCCCTGTCGCAGACAGCCAGACGCTCCTCTAGCTCGGTGGCGATCACCTCCTGCGGTCCTTGCCTGAGAAACCAGACTCAGTCCTCAGACTGAGCTACTCAATCTTACATCCCAAAGCGCTCTGCAGGCCACAGCAATCGCCCCATCCACCAGCTCTGGGAGGATGAACGGCACGTAGGCCCAGCCACCACGAACAAGTCGAGCTTTTAGATGGTTTAGGACAAAGAGGAGGTGGGGATGCAGGTGCGGCCTGTCCTGATCTGTCCCCTGGGCACTCCTCTCACACCAGCAGCTCACAAGAGCAGAGCCTTCCGGAATAAGAGGTACCCAGACTTTTACAGCAAGGCTGGTAACAAGATGAGCTGTCAGTGTATCGCTGTGCTGCTCACCGGGGATGCATGTTAAGGACTCTGAGGCTGAGTCCAGGGCAATCCCAGACTGACGGGGCTCTCTGTCAGGCTGCACCAGCTAAAGGGGGCTCCCCTCAGACCCCAGGGCAGGGCCTGCTACGCAGCAAGAACAGCTAGAGATGGAGGTGTCTGGATTCCGCAGGCCCAGAAGGGACCCTGCAAGGAGCATCCGCAGGACTGGTGCAAAGGACAAGTGCAAGCAGGGAGCCCGTGAATTGCACAAGAGAGATGAGCCCCAGTGGTGGGTGAGGAGTGGCCTCTGGCCTCAGGGCCCCTCGTGACTGCAGGACAGTTGGCAGAGTCGTGCATGTGCAGTCCTGGGCTGGTTTGACTAAAGAGGGACCCACAAAGGAGTTTTACCCAACTGGGCTTGTGCCCTTCTGACATACAGAGAAGGCCTGGAATTTTTTCCACCTGCTTGTTTGTTTTTTTATTAACCTGAGAAGTATTAGGATCATCCTCACTGGTTTGCCCTGGCTTTGCTGGAGGAGCTGGTGGGATCTTATTAGCTCCACTGGTGCAAGTGCTGGTGGACATGGGTGGCGGATGGAGTCCCGCTTCAGAGAGGCTAGCCCACCCCCCACCTCACCCCTTCCTCATGAGGACTTCCCTGAGAAGCCCCGACACCCCTGCCCTGTGACTGGAGGACCCCCAGGCCAGCTGGGGCCCTGATCTCCCTTGCCCCTTCCCCATGGCTGAAGGAGCCCTGGGCTGGCTGGCTGGAGCCCCCACCCAGCCATGCCGTGGCTCCCCTCCTGAGACCCCAAGCCACTCTGAGCTCTTCCAAAGAACTTGAGCTCCGCAGTTGCGGCCACTGATTGTGGAGTTTGCAGGGAAGCTTTTGCTTATTATTATGCACCATGCAGGATCCGGGGCAGCTGAGGAGGCAGTGTGTGTTATTCAGCTTCCTGGGTTCATCAGTAATCTCCCTGGAGTCCAGGGAGATCATTGACAAACCCAGGAAGCTGAGTAGCACATACCGCCTCCTCAGCCGCCCCGGATCCTGCATAATAATAAGCAAAAGCTTCCCTGCAAACTCAGCAATCAGCGGCCGCAACTGCGCCAAGGGAGGCTTAGCCTGCCCTGGCCTATTATACCCGCCGTCTATGCTGGTGGAGGCGATCATCCTGCCCTGAGCTGGGTGGTGGTAGAAATACGTGTGCCCTGTCTACATTAACGGTCAGAAGATGCACATTGGTGCCGGTCCAGAGACAGAGGGGAGGCAGTTTGTTTCTCCCCTAGTCTGGGGCTGATTTGGCTAACTTGTGCCCCTGTTGCAATGGGCCATTGCAGCTATCCAGAGCCACTGGACCTCTGGGCTTGCCCCAGCCCTCCCAGTTCTGACCCCACCCTGACCTGTCCCCAGGGCACCTCTGCCAGGCCTCAGAGCACCCTGCACCGCTGAGCGCGGGAGGCCAGAAGAGCAGCACGGAGCTGGCTCTGCACACGGTATACGGGCCCTTGTGCTGGGCAGGTTTCTACCCATCCTGTGGTTCCCTCTGCACCAGCATAGATAGTGCAGGGACACTTCACTGCCATAGCCAATCTGTCCCATCACTGTTGCCATCGCTGGAGCTGCCTGAGTGTTAGCACAACCATAGGAAATTCCCTGGAAACCACTGGCGTTAGCCACAGCCAGACACGCAAAGCCACCCAGGGGCTGGCTGAGAGGCTGATGCCATTTGCCACGGAATTCTCTGGAGACTTTTCTGGCCAGAGATATGAACCTACTTGGCTGGACTCATCTCTGGTCACCAGAGACACATCCCTGGCCTGGAGCCTTTCGAGCTGAGCGAGGTGGCTCAGGAAGCAAGCCCTGCTTGTCAATGTCGGATTCTACCCGCTACTGCACTGAAACCATGTGCCAGGCAGTATGGGCTCAACCGGGCTCGCTCTGCGCCCTGGAGCAGGGATGGGGTAGAAGACCTGGCTGTCGGCTTCGATGTCACCACGGCTCCTCTTCTGTAAACCATGATCGCTCCTCCTGACCTGCAGCTCCATTACGCGCGCGCTGGGGCTGGAATGCTGCTGCCAAAGCCTTTCTTGGCGGCTTGGCTTTCGCTAAGAAAAGCATTAACTACTTAGCGGTGCCAGTGGCTTCCCTCCCCCTCCCTGATCTGGAGGGGAGATAAAATTCCAGTGGGCCAAAAGGAAAAAGAGAGAAGCCATCCCCGCTGAGGAGCAAAAGCTGCTCCTGGAGCCTGTGAAGGTGGAGCCTGGGGCCAGGGAAGTCAGCACCCTCGGGGGAAGTGTCACGATCCTCCCTCCCATGGGGCTGCTGGCAGCAGGGAGGGATTGTGAGACACTTCCTCATGCCTGGGGGAGTGCCTTACTCTGCCGATGGTCCCCCTGACTGCCCATGGGATAGGCTGCTTCTCACTATCAGGGTGGCCCTATGAATCTGTCCTGCTCAGGACAAGGAGAGAGGATTTATGCAGCTAATTCTCATTGGCTTTTATACGACTTTCCAAACCCTCCCACAGAGCACAGACAAGAGCAGCCTGCTAAGAAGGGGATATTCACTGCCTGGGGTTTGTGAACTGATGCCTCCCAGCCAAGGGAACTAGGCAAAGGATTTGCAATATGGAGTTCGGGTGACTATCCAGCTGTATATTCCATACTGGCGAAAGCTCCGAGTAAAAGCCCTGGGGACACTAATGAGCCAAGGCCTCTGCCTCCCGTAAGTATTGCTCCCTTGTGGGGCAGGCTGCAATGATACACACACAGGGCTAAGCAGCACATTGGGAGGGTGGCCTCTGAAAACTGAACAGATTCCCAGCAGACAGTTAACTGTGAAACTCCAGCCCGGAATGAGAGGGGGAAAAGGTCTGATCCCAGGGGAGAGCAGACAGCCCTGCAAGGATCAGACTGCCTGCTCCGTTCTCCCAGGCTTTGCACTGACATCATCACGTGCATACTGGCCCATTGCAGAACATGACAGACATCACATGAGGCCACATGGAAAACAGCCAGGCTCCCCAGTCAGTGTCCCATCCACATTCATGAGATACAGTGGACCCTTAACCTCTCCAGTTAGGGGCAGGGCAATTGTCCCGGAGCTGGCATGTAGCGGTCAAATGCCGTGTCTGGAAGGAGGCGGCAAACAGGGCAGCCCAGCCACAGAAACCCAGGACCAGCAGCAAAGCAGGACATTTTCTGTCAACAAAACAAATTAACAATGAGGCTACTGGCGTGCAAAGCCCACAGCCCGTCCCGCTGACCAACACCCTCTCATTGGTTCCTTGCGCTACCTGGTGTCTTGTCTTCTACTTAGGGGCAGGGTTCATTGCTTTGTTCTGCGTTTGTAGAGCACCTTGCACAATGGACCCTGGGCCATGACAGAGGTACCCAGGTGCCACGACAACACAGATACCACATTGACATCCTTGTTCCCAGCCAGCGGGGAGGGGCTAACTATGCTGCAGTCCTGGCTTAGAGTGGTTTAATTTTGGATATGACTCCTACTGGGGGGCGACAGCCGGCCCTGCAGGGGAACAGCCTCTACTGGTTTCTCCCCCTTTCCTCCATCACTTACATCTGTGATCCCACCTTCGAGGTGGAAAACCCAGTGACTTGCCCTCCTCCAAGGAACCTGAGAGCTCTCCCGCTGCCCGACCTCTCTACTGGCCTTTCTGACATACTTCACTTCCTGGCATGGAGAACCCTGACAGTTAGGAAGCTTTTCCTAATGTCTAACCTAAATCTTCCTGGCTGCAATTTAAGCCCATTGCTTCATGTCCTGTCCTCAGTGGTTCAGGAGAACAATTTATCTCCCTCCTCTTGATAACCTTTTAGGTACTTGAAGATGTTATCATGTCCCCTCTCAGTCTTCTCTTCTCCAGACTAAACAAACCCAACTGGTTTTCAATCTTCCCTCATAGGTCATGTTTTCTAGACCTTTAATCATTTTTGTTGTTCTCCTCTGGACTTTCTCCAATGTATCCACCTTTCCTTAAGTGCAGCACTCAGAACTGGACATACAATACTCCAGTTGAGGCCGTATCAGTGCAGAGCATATTGGAAGAATTACTTCTCATGTTTTGTTCACAGTACTTCTGCTAATACATCCCAGAATGACGTTCGCTTTTTTTGCAAGTGTTACATTGTTGACTCCTATTTAGTTTATGATCCACTATAACCCCCACATCTTTTTCTGCAGTTCTCTTTCCTAGGCAGTGTGGTTGTAGCCATGGTTGGTCCCAGGATATTAGGTGGGTGAGGAAATCTCTTTTATTGGATCAACTTCTGTTGGTGAAAGAAACAAGCATTCAAGCTCCACAAAGCTCCACTGCTACAATGATCAACACCCCCCCCCACCACACCTTTCACAATCCAGGGGTCCTACACATGCTATCACATGTGGTGTACCTTGTCCAGTGCACTAAATGTCCCAATAGCACTATGTAGGTGAAACCAGACAATCACTGCACTCGCCAATGAACTCACACAGGAAAACGATGAAAAACAAACCACCACCTCACCTGTGGGTGAACATTTTTCATAAAGCGATCATTCTATCTCAGACCCATCAGTCCTCATCCTCGCAGGGAACCTGCACAGCACTTTCAAAAGAAAAACCCGGGAGCTTGTATTCATAACTTCGCTAGATGCTAAAAATCATGGACTGACTAGAGACACTGGATTTATGGCTTATTACAACAATCGATAACCCACTAGACCTCCCGCATCTGCTTCTCCCCTCCTTTCTTCCCTAGGACTGGAGGGGTGTTAGCAGGCCACGTCACCTTGAACGGTCCCTTGAAAGATGTGTTAACTACTTGGACTACAAAAATCTGTTCCATCTTGTATTTAGCTGTGACGCTCGGCATAAATATCCCCGACCTGACGAGCTCTGTGTAAGCTTGAACACTTGTCTCCCCCGAGTGTCTCCTGGCCCCGACTTGCTTCGGGGCCGGAGCAGAGAATCCCTGCCTCTCCCCTGCAGCTCCGTGCTGCCTCCCTGCAGCAACTGCTGCCGCAGGGTCCTGGTGGCCCCCATCCAGCGCTGCAGACCTGAACTCCCAGCATTCTCGGGACATTTGCTGATCCCTAGTGGCCACTGCTGATATCCAGCACCTCCCTCCTCTCTTAACCTGTGAGTCCCTCTCTGGACTGGAACTGGACTGGAACCAGAAACCATCTTGGAAGCAACATTACCAGCCCAAGCAGTCAAAAACCATGAGTTAGACCCCCCAAAAATCACAGGCTCTACCGCCGCCGCTTCACTCATTCTTTGGCGGCAATTTGGCAGCAGGCCCTTCCCTCCGAGAGGGACTGAGGGACCTGCCGCCAAATTGCCGCCGAAGAGCCGGCCCTGGGGGTGGGCGCAATTTTATATTCTTGCCTCGGGCGCAAAAATACCTAGTTACGGCTCTGCTGGTTGGTCTATATTTCCCTGGATTGTCCTTATTTCTGTTTATAGACCAGTAATATATTTGCCCTTTTCTAGTGCTTCTGTGTCACAGTGCTCATAGAAGTACCTGTGTGGAGCACGCAGAGCTCAGCCCTCTGGGATAACCAGTTCAAAGCAATTCCCTCTGTCATGTCACTCCTCATCTTATGGACTTCGTCGTGGCACAGATGCTGCTCAGTAGCCACGAGAGCTTTGCAGTTCACGGATCCCTTCCCAGCGGGCCAGGCCACCTGCTCTCCTACAATGGAGAGGCACTGCCGGAGTCTGGAATCAGAACTACAGCCACCCTCAGAGAGCTTCCTGTGACACTGCCCTGCAAACCATTACAGCAGCTCAGGCCTTTCCTGCCGCTCCTATCCCTGTGGGAGTGGGCACAGTCTCATTCTCAACCAGCCCCCTTCTCTTCCTCCAAGCCATCTATGCTGTCAGTGTTTGCTGCTTCCTTGACTGATCCCATGGATACTCTGGCCTCTCGAGGGGTGAACCTTCACAGGCGAAACATCATCCTTTAGGACCATCAAATAGTCAGCACACAAAGGCACTGTACTTCTGCACGCGCCCTCCTCCTTCCTCTCTCAGCTCCACCCTCAGGGGAGGGGAAAGATCCGTGTCTTTACACACGCAAGCAAAGCTATTCCCTGCCACACTGTAGGTTCAGAAATTGCTGCCATCTGTGCTCAGGTTCTTGTCTCTGTAGTTCTGCTCCAGGACAGCTGCCTCCCCCTCATTCCTGGGGTGTGCGCACCCCTTCTTGCTCCCCGAGATGAGCGGCAGCACCTGCTTTGATTCCATAGAACACCACTCTTATTCGGTAGCACCGATCACCTTCGCCCGCTGTGTTTAGCAAGCCCGTCCTTTAACCCAGAGCGGATTTGGATTCCAAGTGCTGCTGGAGCTGCTGTTTAGCAGTAAAGTTCTGCTTCCTCAGAGGGAGCCAGTTCCACACCGAATCAGGGCATCTCAGACACTAGGCATGTACCAGAGTCCATGCTCGCCGATGCTAACGCTACCAGAGAATCGTAGCCATTTCATGGCTGGAAAGGACCATTATTCTGTGATGTACGCCAGCCCCTGCTTGTTTTGTGTACACAGCACCCTGGTATCTCTGCCCAGTGGGACCCGTTAGGCGCTGACGTAAAGAGTTGTGCTGCCTTTCTTTGTGCAAGATATTTTATTGATCTTACAAAACCCATAACGGCGCATATTCTTGAATGCCATCCTCTGGCACCCAATCTATTAACTATTTACATATACACAGACACAGAGCACTCATCACAGGACCAGCCCACGTCCTCTGGCACGCTGAGCTGCATCCTGATCAGCATGAAGAGAAAGCCATCAGGAATGTGAAGTCAGATGGGCTAAGGCAGGGGAGGATACAGGAACAGAGCTCCTTGTACACACAAACCAAGGCCCTTCTCCTGCCATGCGCCTTAGGAATCCGCAAGTGCAATCTCCCTGCGACCAGACTCTGTTTCCCGTTTATCTGGTGGTGGTTGTTGTTGGCAACGAAGAAAGAAAATGTTTATTTTTCCTAAGCAACAGGAAACATGAAACACTGAGAACTGCAAATGTTTATGCGCACAGAGCCAGTGAGGGCCTAAGCTGATGCAAAGAGGGAGGGCGAATTAATAAACCCTTCAGGCTTATTTTCATTAGCAGCCGTTTTAGTTAAGTGATAGTTCAGGGCTTTGGTCCATCAGTGGCACCATTCCTGAGCAGGCAACACAGCGAAAGCCTAAACAACCAGAGGAAAGAGAACTCACCAGGTACAAGGAGCCCTGGCTGGACAAAGATCTCACGAGCCCCTAGTCTGATGAGACAGGAACCCCCTGAAACCCAAGAAACCCTCCCTGGGACTTTGTGCAGTCCCCAGTCACAGTAGGGTTGTTTTCTATGCATATGTAAGGTCAAAGCTAAAATGAAGCATCAGCACATGCCGGGGACTGGGACCCACTGACCTATGGGGCCACATGTGCAGGGACCCCCTCCCTCACTTATAGGGGGCATGTGCCAGCCTGGATCAGGGATTGACACCCCCCCCCAACCTAGGGAGGGCAAGCACCAGTTGGACCAGCAGCCCTTATTTATGGGGAGAACGTGCCTGCCCAGGCCAGGGACTGGGATTCCCCCATCTACAGGAGCAGACCCACTTGGGCCAGGGACCCCTGAGCATATGCTGAGAGACACCCTCAACGCTCTGGCCACATGTGGAGATCCTCAGGCTCCTGGGAGGATGGAATGAAAAGAGCTGCATCTGTGAGGGCTCAAGAGTTCTATAAATATGCAGTGACTTCAGAGCACCTTCCTGACAGACACAGGTTTCTATTTTACCCTTGCATGGTGGCCTTTTCCGTATGGAAACTCCATGAAGCGCAGCAAGGATGTCGTACCGCCGAGCTGAGTAACAATATGATGTGTACGCACACCACACACACTCACTCTGCTGGCTGAAAATGTAAGTAATAGACCAGCCCCAGAGCCTCTGCCCACAGCAACAATCTGAGAACTCCACAGGCTCTGTCCAAGCCTGATTATTCTCTCATTTATTCTCGACAGAGCAAAGCCCTGTGATGGGTTCTCCAGGGAATCCACCATTTGTTCTCCCTAGACACCACCTGCTCCATCTGTTCCTCAGTGGCCTAAGCAGTTAGGGGATGTCTGCCGCACTTTGAATACATTTAGAACAGACCTCTGGCCTCAGTCTTCCCTCTAAAGTTGAGCCAAACCTAAAGTGATGCTTTTCTGAAGGTTGCAAGTGCTCAGGTGACTCTTTCATTTCCATGTGCCTTCTGCTTTCTGGTTTAAGCCACACCCACAGCCCAAATACCCAGATCTCACAAGAACAACCATTCTCGCTATCCTGGCTGGAAGGGATAGAACCTGAATTTCAAGAGAAAACTTGTTCTTGTGAAGTTTCCGGTCTAGTTCATAGACCAATGAGGCTTGAATAAGCCGATAAGATTTGGATACCATTCTTTGGAGAATCCTCCACCCCGACAGCATTGTCAAAGAAAACCAGCCACTCTCCTTATGCCACTTCTATTATAGGGAGAAGAGGGTCTCCAGGGGATGGTGAGGAATCTCTTCTGCCCCCAGCTGACAACATGTTCCTGCCCAGAAGCATGCGGCTTGATGATCTTTGCTGTTATTTTTATCCTTCCCAGTAGGACAGCAGATGTGACTCAGAGCATGGGGCACAGCACCTGGATACACTAATTTCCTTTTGCTCCTACTCTCCCTTCCTGTCTACTTCGCGAGAGCCCAGGTGCTAACACAAAGCCTTCAAGAACTACAGTTTGCTGGTGTGTGCGTGTGCGCGTCTCTGTGAGGGGGAAGGTGGACACTGCCAAAGCATGCACAAACCCTGCAATAAATGTTTACATGTGCTCTTGATTCCCTGCTGAAGTGAAGGATAAACATGTCTAAATTATCCTGAACGCTCATTTCAATATTTAAAGAGTGAAAACAAACAGCATAGATCAACCTCTTTTGTAAACTTTCTCTGCATGGGGAAGGAGGAGCCTGCATGGGCCAAGTTACTCCTCCTAATGTCTCCCCTATCTGCTCCTGGCCCAGATATCTGCATGTCCTGCAGCTATAAGGAAGCACAGTGCATTCCAGGTAGGACTGCTGGCTCTGGAGAGGCGCGAGTTCCAGGAAATAACATATGGCTGGATTACACCAGCCAACTAGTCATGAGGCCACCAGTTTTCTCCCCAGGCTAGTTTCTCAGTGAAATGCATTGACGTTAAGTTCCCAGGGGGGGCCTGAGCCAGGCCATCTCTGGGTGTTTCATTTGGTCTGGGTGTGCATTGCCCTGAGAATTTGAGATTTTAGTTCTGGAGATTTTAAAAGAACCACTGCAGATAGCTTGACTTTTGCTCTAATTCTGGCCTTCCTCAGGCACTAACATAAAAGCTGAGCCCTCCTGACCAGAGCGCCGAGAGCTCCAAGACTTCTCAATTTCCCCCACCTAGTTTTACCTTGTAACAAACCTTAGCCCTTGGGCACCCCAATGGTAAATGTTGGTGTATCAAAAGTTATCAAACCTCATGCTTCAGGACTACAACTGACCTGCTGAGGTCAGGAAGAAATCCATCACCCCTTCCTCCACCATGGCATGGTACGTTTTTGTACACTGTCTGTCTGAGTGCAGTGAAGGGTTTTTGCCCTCCATTAAGAGGTCAATCCAGAAATCCCAGGTAACCCTGTCTTAATTTAATAACCAGCCGGCATCCAATTAAATTAAATAGCAACAAGATTAAATGGACACCAACTTAAAGAAATCACATTTCTCTGAAATTCTAGACCTACTGTAGTTACAAGTAACACCTTCAATGACTGAAAGAAGTGTCTACAGTTTCAGCTTCTTTACTTGGTATATTTGAGAGTACCTCCTGTACAGTTAGTGTCACTGTTTGCACTGCATAGTTAGGATCTTTCCAGCAAGCGAGAAACTTATAAACACTGGCAGGAGAGCAGAAAATCCTTGTGGAAAGGGACCACACTCTTTGGTACTGAGGGGGTGCTCCACCAGAAAATGATTTTTTTTTTAAATAGATGATTAAAAAGACCAAATTGCCCGTGTCCCTTTAGAAACCATGGAAGCAAGTTTATTTTTGCGTGACACACCATTAACACAGCCAGTGGGTGAAACGCTCTGCCATAAGAAGCTCTTGAACCAAATGCTTATTAGGATGCCAAAAAGGTGTAGCTATTGGTTAGGAATAATGTGGATATCATCCAGCATTACTCTTGCTATATCAAGGTGGTTAGCAGTCATGATTCAGAAGACTATAAATCAACAGCTGGCTGCCTGAGATTAAGGAGAAGCGTTTCTCACAGCCAGGTGGACTGCACTCATTCCCTTATGGGAGTTATACCATCCTCTGAAGCATCTGGTATCAGACACTGAACAAGACGGACCGCTGGCCTGATTTGGTATGGAATTTCTCTTACCCAGGCACTGTGCCAGCTCTCTTTTCCTCCCTGCTGTGCTCCAGGCGTGCTGGCCAGTTTGAATTTGCCTCAGCAACCTTTGCACTCCCTTGGCAGCAGCGAGTGAGGGTCATGGGTATAAGAGAGTGTATGGGGGGCACTAGTCTCAGGGGGACAAAGTTATATGGGGACCTTAATTTACACAGGGCACTTTAAATCTAGGGCTAGCACTGCCATCCTACAAAGAATCCAGCATGGACCCCTGCTGGCCTCAGGACCCAGATTAGATGCACTGTTGGTCCATTCAAGGATGGTAATTCCTCTGTTTCTTTATATTAGGACGCCATGGGGTGGCTCAGGGCCTCTCCCCCTTTCCCCTCCTCCCATACCAGTTCATGTCTCTGCAGGAAGGAGCAAGGCTCCCGATTTGTAAATTACTAACTCTGGCTTATTGGCAGAGCTACAGATCAACCAGTTGCTAAATGTAGTTGAAGCCCTAACACAGCTGGGGGTGTGCAAAGAAATGCATCTCCATTCAGCATGTGCTCTGCCTTACTGTCCATGGAGGCACAGCTGGGATGAGTTCAATGACATTTTGTTTTGAATAATAAAAGCGCTTCCTAGGCCAAGAATGTTTAAGCCAAGCTCCAGCCCCCAAGCAGATTTAACAGCCAAGTTATAAACCTCTCAGATGACAGAGCTTGATAATAAAAACATCAACAGGACCTGCGCTAATCCCCAGTGGTGCTACCGGGCATTGCTCTGTCACTAGTTTATGCACCAGAATAACACGTGCATATAATAACCCAATTACACACACACACACACACAACCCCAGTGCAGGCAGCACTCTGTCCACTCCAATCCCCCAAACTTCTCCCCCACGCCAGCATCAGCACCTCCAATAGCTAACGGCCCCATCCCAGGTGCCAGATTTTGGCAGGCACGTCCATGAAGGACAGTCCTGCTGCTTCCCCCCTGCTTGCAGGTTTTATTCATCTATTTAGTTTTTGTATCCCCTTAACAGTTCTCACTTTCATCTGGAACTGCCATCCCAGCGTGTGGGACGCATTCTTACCAGGCAATGAATGCCAGCGTACCTTTAAGGAGAAGAGGGGGAAAGGTCCCTTGTCATCTTCTAAACAGTAATTACAGTCATCTCCCACCCACCCCACAAAAGAGGGCACATTTTAAAACGACACCCCGACATGCAAAAAGCCAGCACGCAGGTTTCACTGCCCTGCAACAAAGCAGGAGGCAGCTGACATTACAGAAAACTGCCAGCTCTAAAACAAACATGCATCTGCTGCTGGGGGAACAACTGGAGGAGCTTCACTGGCAGGGTGGGCGGGCACGGGGGAGGGGAGAAAGAGAGAGGGGGTGGGTTTGTTTCCCCAGCACAACAACAACAAAAAGTTTCTTTTATGGAGTAGGGAGGGGTCTGCCAAGGAAATGCCCCAACGGGCAGCAGCTGCAGATTCCTAAAGAAAGGGACTGCACAAAAGATCCCCCTTCCCGTGTTTATATGGGAATCCGAAGGGGCGCAGAGGGCCGCACAATAGCAGCAAAGCCAAGCCATGCAGCCAGAGGGGCTGTGACACTCTCCCTCCAGAGCCCCGGCACGCAGTGGGCTGCTCGCCGGGCTGTAAACAAGCCGAGGGGTGCAGGCGCCCTGGGAAGCGGGCTGAGGGGTACCGGGTGGAGGCTCCGGCCAGCTGTCTGTGCAGCGAGGGGAGTTCAGAGGCGGCGTTGAAATGCAGGACGGGGCGCGCTGTGCTGGCGCCCCGGGGCACAGGGGAAGCCGCCTGGAGCCCAGGCAGGAGGGGTCAGTGCCGAGATCTCGGGGCGCAGGGAGCCCCCCGCCCGTGTACTCACCAGGGCTTTGTGCCGGCGGGGCCCCCGCGCTGCGGGCAGCGCCTGGCCCCCCAGCAGCCAGGGCAGGAGGAAGGCAGCGAGCAGGGCAGAAAGCGGCGCCCGAGTCATCCCGGTCGCTGCAGGGGCGAGCGCAGGTTGCAGGCGGGCGGGAGCCGGAGCCGGAGCGGAGCGAGCCGGGGCCGGGCGCTGCCTGGCGCAGACATGGGGCCGGGGATGTCCCGCAGCCCCTTTTATACGCGCTCCTGCCTTTTGTTCGCCCTCTTCGGATTACACGTTTGTGGGCCGCCGAAGTGACACATCCCGGCGGCACCACGTGGGGCGGCGGGGGGCGGAATCCCGGGAGCCCGGCTGGAGCCAGGACCAGGGCGGCGTTAACTCCTCCCGCGCCGGGGCGAGGCAGCTTCTCCTCCCGCGGCCCCCGGGCACAGCGTTACACCGGGGGGGGGACCCCCGCTGGCTGAGCAGGAGGGAAATCAGCCCTGCCTGGGCAAAGCGCCCAACGCCGCCCCCAGAGCGCTGCTGTGCGGCATGTGCACCCCATGCAGGACCCGCTGCTGCTCGCTCTGCAGCCCGGGGAGCCCCCATCGCTCTGCAGCAGCTGAATGGAGGTTGTGTCCCTGGGGGGGGAATCCTGACTCTCGTGAAGTCAATGGAAGTTGCAGCCCAGGGGAAAGGATTTAAATGTCCTGGGGGCCCCAATCCCTCAGTCCGCACAGAACCACTGATGTCCACAGGCCGCCCCCTGGGCAGGCACAGGGTCTGCCCAGCCGTTGTGATTTGCAGGGTCAGTCCCGACTGGGTGACCCACGCCATCCCTGCAGTGCCAGACTGGTCCCTACAATGCATTGGCTAATGTTTCATTTGAAACAGGGCTCCGGCCACTTCCCCTGGGACACACTCATTCGTCCCTTCCAGGCCGGTAGATCTCATGATTGTTATGGTCCCATTGCACTGGATGTGGTACAAACAACGCAAAGGCAGCGCCTGCCCCAGAGACCTCAGAGTCAGTCTACATTCACCTTTTGTTACTATCATCCTTTAGCCCTGATTATACCCCCTTATGTGCCGCCTCTAACCATCCCTCCGCCTCCAGGACCTCCATGGATGTGTGATCTGTTACCTCTTGCAGTAGGCCAGTGGGGCTCTGTGTGGGTATCGGGCTGCACATGTGGAAAGGCTTGTAGGACCGAGGCCTTAGCCAAGCTGAACATATTTAATTCCTTACATCTTCCCTCATCAGTCAATCAATCAATTGGTCCTCCCAGGCCCTGATCACTGGGGTGGTTTTTCTCTAAACTCCCTCCAGTTTGCCTATAGCCTTTTTGATCATTTGCCCAAAACGAAGTGCAGCATTCCAGGTGCAGTCGCACCAGAGTTGTTTAGAAAAGCCACCCCCCCTTGTCCGCATCGTGCAATGTCTGCATATGGAGCTCAGGATTTCACAGGCCCTTTGAGCTGCCACGTTCCACGGCAAATTCATATCTAATGGTCCCCTGGCTCACCTCTTGGTCTTCCTCCCCTGCTTCCAGCTTCCTGCCTCCTGCGTGTCTGATGTGGATAACTTTTCCCAGACGTATTAGCTTGTGTTTTACCAAGGAAAATCTCCCTGTGTTATTTTCTGTCCATGTCTGTTCACTTCTCTTGGTCCTTTTGTCTTATTTCTCTCTCCTCATGGGTCTTTGCAACCCCACCCAATGTATATTCATCTGGGAAGTTCATTAGCACGCTGTTTATTCCCTCTTCGAGATCATCAATGAAGATGTTAAGTAGAACCTACCTGACACCTCCCCAGTTCTCCTGTAGCCAATGCCGTACATTTGCAGCGTTCTATTCCCATGCATTCTTGAAGGCTGCTGTTGATGCGCCTTGAGGGAGTAGGATGAGCAAACTGCAGACTCGACAAATTAGCACTATAAATGGAATTAGCTTTTGTTGACAGTTCTGTTGCCAGTTTTCAGTCCACATCCTGGTGGCACAGTAATAGACAATTAGAAGTAATGTGGAGAGTAGGGGTTTGTGAGGCATTCTGTCAATTACTTCACTAATGCACTTTCTTTTCAGCCACTCATATTGTGGTGCTATCCAAATGGAGCAAGATTTTCTCAGAGCAGGGTTAGATATGGGGGTAAAAACACCTCGGTCCTGTCTATGCTACAGCTCCTACTGTTGGTCCAGGTCCACATTTTACCAGTGTAGATGCAGACTTAGTATATCCAGGGGTTCTCAAACTGGGGGTCATGACCCCTCAGGGGGTCACAAGGTTATTACGTGGGGGGTCGTGAGCAGGGCTGCCTGGGGGGGGGGGGCAAGTGGGGCAATTTGCCCCAGGCCCCCACAAGAATATAATATTCTATAGTTTTGCAACTTTTTTCTATGCAAGGGACCCCTGAAATTGCTTTGTCCCAGGCCCCCTGAATCCTCTGGGCAGCCCTGGTCATGAGCTGTCAGCCTCCACCCCAAACTAAGGGGGGATCACACTCAGAGACTTGGTGTGTGAAAGGGATCACTAGTACAAAAGTTTGAGAACACTGATATAGGCTGTAAGGCATGATCTAGCCTCCAAGTGTGAGAGAGGATGGATTAGATGATCCTAGTCATAGTGGGGTTTTCCATCTCCAGTGTCTATGAGAACGAGCCACACAGGATAAGCCCTTTAGGGCCTTGATTCAGCATGTGCCTAGCTTGAAACATATGAGCAGCCATGCTGAGTTTAATTGAAGTCACTGGGACAACTCACATGCTTAAAGTCAGACATGTGCATTAGTACCCTGCAGAATCAGGGCCTGGATGGGGGATTCTGCAAAGAGCAGCAGTGAAATGGTTAATGTCTCCTGACATGTTAGAGCACGTTCCATTCTGTAGTGTAGACGAGATCTCATCCATGCCCCCAAGCCAAATATGTAACATGTTGGGATTAATGATGTTGTACATCGAAATGTAAACCATTACTTGTTAACTGCTGCTATTTGTTATCAGCTGTTCCCTCAGTTCTTCATTGGCATCCAAAATACTCCAATTTTCCATTTAAAGAATTGTTTTACTTCCCTACATTCCCCCGCAGCAGTAAGAAGCATGAAGGGTAGAGAAGTTCTTTCCAACAGAGCGTCCCTCTCAAGAGCGCATTTCACCCTCTTAGCTGGGGCCCGTGGGGAATCGGCCTTGGCTATTGTTTTGGGAATGCCACTTTTTTTTTTTTCTCACTAGGGACACTAAACTCAGGGCTTGTTAGCTGGGAAGGAGGCTTCTTTTTCCAATGAGTGTCACTCAGGAATTTTCTATGCAAAGCAGCTGCACCACTTTAACTAAAGGCGTGATGTGAGTGTGTTTTAATTAAACCAGCGCAGCTCTGGGAGTGCTCACTTATGTCGGTTTGAAGTTAGTTTAGCTTGCAGTCCATGCACGAGGTACTACAGGTGCAAGCTGAACCCATGTAAGCTGGGTTTACATGCATGTAAGCCTCCCCCTGCCCCTGTCAGAGGGTATGGCCCAGCCTGCGCTGCGCATACAAAGCATGTCCCAGACTCTTACTATGAGAGCACATGCTCTAATGCTATTTCCAGTCCTTACTGCTTCTGCCAGGGCTGGGGGTTCTGCACAAACTGCTCCCCTAGGAGGACTCCCTCTCCCGGCTGAAAACACGAAGGGCCTGAGGTGGGCAAGGTTTTAACCTGTTTAAAAGAATCCACTGAGGTGTTTTGCATCTCATTAGGCCGGGGTGCCCAGAGCATTTCATAAGGCCCACAGCCTGCTTCAACATTCAACAATTCATTAGCGTTTTGTCGTTATGTTTGCATCATTTTAGTTTACACAAGTGTGGAAATAGACAAAAATGTCCATAGAAACAACCTGCCTAAATACACACGAAACAAGCTGAACTTAAAATACAAATCAGGCCAGGTGACTCTAAATCTTATTAAAACATGTAGATTCTGCTTGGCCCACACAAGGTTGTGCTTAGAGTTATGTGGCCCTCCTGTGTTATAAGGCTGGGCAGCACTGTCATCAAGGGGTTTCCTCTGGTCCCTGTTTCATACAGACTGCTCCAGCCATCCCAGATCAGAGGGAGAGAAGGGAAGTTTAGTATGAGGAGTTACAACAGGGATCAAGTGCACAATCAGCTGGGACCACCATGATCCAGGTATCTGCCTTCCTGCCACAGAACGTCCTACTGCATTCTGGCAGTGGATTGCGGGGTTTGGGTGGGGGCGATTTCCCGCAATGATCCTCATATTTGCATACCCTCTCTAATGAAGCAGATGCTTGTTCTTAGAAGCAAGAGCCTCCACTCAAATTCCTGATGGAGGATGGATATAGGTCTGATTTGAACGCACAAAGTGTTTTCATGTCACATGCCCTGTGTGTGAATGAAAGTTCTGAAGCCAGCTGTACGTACACTACCGTTCATTTATCTGAGCCCACGCCCAATCTAATTCACCACTTGAGAGCGGGTGGAGATAAGGACAGGAAGCCATCCAAGTCCATTTTGGAGACTGCAAACTCTGGATTGAATCAGCTGGGAGACAAAGCCAGTGAGGGCATTGCAGTATTGTCTCTGGGTGCATTATATGGGAGAAGTCCTGGTCTTTATCGACAACCCCTGCGTGGACTGTGAGTTTGACTACAAATTGCTTCAAGAAATGTATGCAAGTAATAAAGCTTTGATCTCTGCCTGGTGTGTGGGGAGAGAGTAAAGCTTCCTGGCACGCAGTATTACGTTATTGATTTACACTTCTGGGATGTATTGTTCACATTTTGTTTGATGTGAACCATATTTAGAATGTAAATACTGCATACATTTAACAGATGTAAAAAGAAATAGAACAATGACAAGACTGAGATGGTGCATTTCCCCCATAGATCCTTAAGCCCTTCACCAGAGGAGACAAACATTTGACAGACAAGGGAAGCCAAGGCAGAGAAGTGAAATAACTTGCCAAAGACCACACGGCATGGGGCCGGCAGAGTCAGGAATCAGCACAGGTCTCCAAACTCCCATCTCCATGCACAATCCACTGCCCCACAAATGTATCTAAAACGGATACCCTGCTAATTGGACAGGGCCTAATTGCCCTGGGATCAAGCACAACTCCACTATCTTGCCCTCCAAAGTCTAGTTTACCTCATCTCCGCATCAGTCCAAAGCCTGGTTAAAGCAGCCCCGAGGAGTTAACTGCAAGAGATGCCAAAGAGAAGGAAGGAACCAGTTTTCATGGGGTTCAGAGTTTAAGGAGCAGAATTAAGGCGTCTCCTACTATCCTGGCTCTGTCCAGAGCACACGAGGATAGAGTTCCTGTGGTTTCCTCTGGGGAAGCTCCTACTCTCTTGGCAGGGTTATGTTTGGGGCTTACAGGCAGAAAGCAGGTTACACCTTGGCTGGTCTCACCTGGAGATCCAGGCATTTTGGTTACAATGAGAAAAATTCCTCCTGACTCTCTCCAAGTACCTTTCCTTTTTTGTCTCTTTCCCTTGAATGGCTGGCAAATCTGTTATCTAGCCAGCCACTTTCCCCGCCCCATGCTGTCTGGAAGGAGCTCGACCAGTTACTGCCAGACCCTCACGTGTGTTGCAGGGAATAAACCTCCTGCGGTTGTGTGGACTAGCGGCAGGCAGGGGCTCCCCTTTACAGAGAGAAACACTTTGTTGTGTGTTGGAGAACTGCAGGTGAGTCTGAGTGATGCAAGCTCAGATTCCTGCAAAGATACTTATTCAGACCTAAATGGCACTGTGTATTTCAGAGCTGTCTCTAACTAAAATAAGAATTCCCAGTGTAGCATGCAGAGCGGGTTCCTCTTTACTAACAAGAAGATGCTCCTTTGAACTAACTAGTTTCATCAGCCCAGGCAGTACTATGATTGGGGCCATAAGTATGAGGTAGGTAGATAGGTCTCTGAACAGTGTTGATCCCTCCCTCCACCACTGGGAGAGACAGGTGGGTTTCAGCTAATCGTCACGCCGATGCACACATCACTTATGCATAATTCAGATGTTTAGCCTGATGAATGTAATCAGTCTGCTGGCAGCTTAGCTCAGGGGCTCGCATTGTGGCCACCTTGATACTGAAGGCCTGGCATCTCTCTGCAGAGAGACTGGCCTGGAATCTCTGGGAGTTGTGCCGGTTGTCAAATGGCCCAAGACTGACCTCCCAAGCAACCGGTTCCAGACGTTGTGGCTGCTACTGCTTGCCGGAGACAGATCACTGGAGTCCGTGCAGCCTTCCCTGAGCCACAATCATGGACGTCAGCAATACTGCACCCGCCGCACCTGGGCCCTCTTGCTTCGCTACTGTCTTGACATGTTCCCGTCCTAACAAGTTAGAGAGTTGCCAGTGTTTTTCCAATCCTTCCAGCCAGCATTCCCGCTCTCCCGCCAATTCTGAAAGGAGGCAGGGCTGTTCTGGAGCTCAAACACTCCAGTGATGGGGGACAGATAGGATTTATCCTCCACTGCCCACTCCCAATTCCAGGAGACAAGCTGGCTACCGGGGCACAACCATGGGCATGGCAGGCAGGGCTTGGAGAGCACATGCCCACGGTAGGATCCTTGTTGGCTGCTTGCCTGGCTCGGCCAGAAGCCCAGATTGCAGAAGAGCTGTGAATCAGCTTCAGCTCCCTCCGGTTAGTTAGTTTGATTTATTTTCACCAATGCAACATAACAGGAGTTTCTCAAGCTGGGGGTTGTGAGCAGGTGTCAGGGGCTCGCGACCACCCTCCCCTTCCCAAACGGGAGCGGGGCCCTGGCTAGAACCCAGATGGGACTAGGGTCCTGGTTTGGAAAAGACTGATCCTCATACTGGGGTCACAAGAATCTCAGCTAATGGGAGCGGTGTGTGTTCAGCTGAGGGCAATGGGTTCATGCTGTGCCTCTTGCCATCCGTACTGTCATGTGTTGTGTCCTGCCTTGTGTGTGTATCCTGTGGGGCGGGGCCTGTAGAGCACACTGCACACCTAGGGTGTGGTACAAATAAACAGGAGGATGGTGATGGTGGAGGACTTCTGCAGTGCTAGGGACACGGGGTGTCGGCATCTCAGCTCTGTCCCATTGAGGCTCAAAGTAGCGACGGCTCCTCTGTTGCTCCCTGCAGATGTTTCCACTCGCTCACCCCCAACACAAAAGAAGTTCGGGGGGGGGAAGCATTAAAATACCAGAAGCGATTTTATTCCCTATCATAGAGCACCAGGAGTCAAGATTATTCCAATTACGGCTGAGTTCTGCAAGGAGGGTGGGGGGCCTGGCCCAATCTCCATAGACAGTGAGAGAATGCTGTAGGGAAACCCGGGTTCATGTCTGCTGTACCAGGTAACGTGAAATGAATGACGTGGTCTCAGCGTGGTCGTTTGGAAAAGTGAAGTGTGGGGATCCGTGCAAGACTGGAAGATCCCCCTCCTGTCTGATCCTGATAGACCCCAACCACTGGTCCGCTCTTCTGGAAAATCCCCATTTGACTGAATTTTGAGCAGGATTCCAGCCCTTGGCTGGCCTTTTCCCCAGAATGTTTCATTCTCTACCACGTCGCATACTGCAACAGTGACAAAACGGCATCAGTTACTCTCTGCCTGGGAATCCCCAATTTCAGCATCACGTAACGACAGACCAAGCCTCACCTGGGTCAGCAGGGTCACATGAGCCTTCCCATCGAGTGTGATGTGGAACCAAGGCCGAGTGCCATGTGCCTCGCTAGCTCCCGGCTGTGCTGCCAGGGGTGTTCAAGAAAAAGGCTCTCGCCCATTGATTTCGTTTTCCGAAAGCCTCTGTCCCACATACCTCTCCTCCTATCACAGACACTTAGGGTGACCAGATGTCCCGATTTTATAGGGACAGTCCTGATTTGGAGGGCTTTTTCTTATATAGGCACCTATTACCCCCCCACTCCCTGTCCAGATTTTCACATTTGCTATCTGGTCACCCTACAGACACTCACTCACAGGGGCCAAGTGAGAATAGGCACAGACAGAGGAAGTGAGCCTGGTCCAGCTGCCCCAGACGGAGAGATGCTGACGGCAGCCCTGCCCCAACACTCCCAGCAAAGAGGATGGTGCAGAAAGTGAAGAAGAGAAGATGGAGGCAGGAGGAAGATAGTGGGCCCGAGACTCCTGTCCGACCAGTGTCAATGAGGAATAACTCCACTGGGGCTACTTCGGTGTAAATCTAGTGTAAGAGCAGAATCAGGCCCATTAAGCTTCAGGCAGAAGAGAACACGGGGGAGAAAAAGAAAACCACACTAGAGCCCAGTGCCAGGCCCGAGGAGCTGAACAGGGGACAGGCACATGCCTGGGTAAGGTGCAGGTGGGAGTTGTGTGCTCTGTAGGCCTTTATGTCACCCTTCTGTGCAGGAGGGAATCTGCGAACTTGCATGATCCTCCAGCCCTGCGCCTCCCTTAGCCTCACCATGTCCTACTCTCTCCCCACGCCTGCACACGGCCACACAAGGAGGGTTGACGGGGCAGGGCTCCACCTTGCACTACCCCATGTGGCTCCTTTGCATGCACTCTCCAGGGATTTGCACAGCAGAACTGCACCGGCTACGCTGCCAAGGTTCCTCCAGCGTCTCAGAGGCGGGAGCTGGGTTTGCCCCAAAGCAAATAGCTCCCAGTAGCCCAGTATTCAGCGTGCGGCTCTCCACAGGCTGAACAGAGGCTCAGAAATGTGAGCCATGGTGATGCCGTCTAATCAAATCGCATCCCGGTGCTAGGGGCAGCGTGCACACAAACATCAACAAACCCTGCCTGCCTGCCAGGCTGGGGAAGGCAAACACGCTCAGCTGCGCATCTATGGGCCTGAGACGGAGTTTCATCCGCCGGTGCTTTCCTGGCCCTGGCCCAGCACACACCGCAATTCACCTCAGGAGCCAGACGCCTGGGAGCCAGTTCTCCTTTCTGGTGAGATGTTTCAGCCCCAACTTGTGCGTAGAGAGAATTGTGGGGAGCCGGTCTCACACGCCGGCCTCACTACAAGTGTCCTTACGCTGGGGGAGCCCCAGTGCAGAGTGGGCATTAAAGGGGCAGGGCGAGAAATGCTGTTCCCCAGGAGGGTGAGAGCTCACAGCCTATTTCCCTCCCTGACGGACACTTTTCCAGCCCTGTGGTATCCACCCCGTGGTTGCACCCCTGCTAGCAGCACAGCCATGGCACCGCTCACTCGCTGTCCTACTGCACTTTGGGCAGGGCCTCAATCACTGCTCTGCGAGAGGGCAGTCGAAGCAGGGAGCGTGTGCCCGCTAGAGCTCGCTGCAGAGCCCCGACTCCAGCCTGCGGCTCGCCCCGCGGATACAGCGGCTGCTAGTGCCATCTTGCAGCGCTTCCAACCTGCCAGTTCCCCACAAAGGAAACCCGGGCTGGTGAGATGTCCCCTCCTCCCTCCCTCTCTCTGCTCCCCTCCAAAGGCAGCGTTCAGAATGGAATGTCGGAAGGGATATTATTCCCTCTAGCCTCAGGGAGGCTGTGTTCATAAAATCCAGCGTGGGGGGGTGGGAGGAGGAAGAGAGAGGTAGGCAGGCTCTGCAAGGCGAGGTACTGCTAACCCCCACCTCTCACACTACCCGCTGTGCCATGAGCTGCGCTGGGGGGGGTATGGCTTTCCTCCTATACGTTTTTCATCTCTCCCAGCTCTTCCTCATCGCCTGCTCCTGCCCCTCCTCAGCGCAGGCCCCTCCTTGCTCCCTACAGGGCGTGAGGGCCTCAGGATGCACAGGCCAGCTTCGAAAGCCGAGGTCATTAGCAGCCACCGCAGAGGGCACTGGCTGAGTGCCAGGCGCCCTCCGGAGGGCTCCCCGAGTCTCGTTAGTGCCGGAGGGGCGGCTGGGCTCTCCCCAGGGAAGCGGCTGCTTGATTGAGGCCAGGTGGGTAGAAACAGGCAGGGCTCCCGTCTCATTTCAATCAGGGGTTATGCTCTGAGTTAAGCAAGCCACATGAAAGCAGTGGCTCATGAGCCAGAGGGACAGGCAGATACAGCAGGGGAGGGAGGTTAGGGATTAGGCAGAAAAACAAAGGAGATAATGGGAGTGAGAGAGAGAGAGAGAGAAGCTCAGGGAGTGAGTGGGAAGAAGGTAGTTGTATTTATTATTTGTATTATGGTAGCTTCTAGGAGAACCAGTCCTGGACCTGGACCCCATTGTGCTGGCTGCTGTACCAGCGCCCTCTTCTCTCTCATCCTGTGCTCTGGGTGCCCGTCACATAAATTAGTGTATCCCAAGTCATACAGGACCGTGTAATACACAGCTCATCCCCTTCCTAAAAACCTGTGGGGAAGAGATGGGTTTTGCAGCACGCCCCGTAGCACAACAAATCCAGGCTCTAACGTAACCAGAAAATGTAACCTCACTGCCACAAATATACCACCAGGCCCTGGTATGGCTCAGGCACCAACCCTGTCTAGCCCCGCTCCGGTAAATGACGCAGACACTTTCTGGTGACCTTTCTTGTACGTGTGCAAATACAGCTGAGCCAGGGGGGAAATAGGGGCAGGACACGGAGAGATGGTAGAGGAGGGATGTGACTTAGTCCTTAGCACTTGGATGAGGAAGAAGCTTTTAAGGCGTGAGCTAAAAAACAATATAATTCAATTTAAAAAGTGATGCTGCGTGAAACGTGTGAAATGCCTTCAGGGATCTGTTTAGACTCATTACCTCCCTGCAGAGCCAGGGTGAGTTCAGTATCAAATGGCACCACAGCCCTTTCCCAGCTAGAGTAGCTGTAAGATTGAGCTCTCATTGTCCCAGGCTCCCTGCCACCCGGGCAAATCCGCACCACAAAAGGGGAAATGCAACAAATAATTGCTTCTACAAAATCCAAATCCAGAGGCCTGAGGCCCTGGCTCAGTTTCTGTTCA
Source organism: Mauremys reevesii (assembly GCF_016161935.1). Lineage (NCBI taxonomy): Eukaryota > Metazoa > Chordata > Testudines > Geoemydidae > Mauremys > Mauremys reevesii. The sequence goes on along the minus strand of NC_052640.1, from coordinate 19,249,424 downwards.
GTCCTCACTCAGGCAAACCCCCCACTGACTTTAATCCCCATTAATACAGTTGACAGTAAAAAAAAAAAAACTAAAGTCCCAATTCTGTCACCTTTGCTCACGCTGAGTGGCTCAGTTCACAGACACCAGCCCTGGAGGATCTTCATAACACATTATCCCCAGCAAAGCCATGCCAATGGATCTCTCCTCCATGCAGACTGATAGCACATCAGTGGGTTTCAGAGATAAGATTTATGGCCCAGAGCCTCAGTTGGTCCATGGACAATAGCTGTAGATATCTGGCCTCTTAATATTATGATTATTACAGAATAATACTCTAGCGTTACCTCACTATATGTGCCACACGCACACTGCTGTGGTCAGCGAAACACCCCAGGATTCCTCATCCTATTTCACCAAGTGCATTGACTTTTATTTGTATTTTACAATGATTGGGAGATGGGCCAAATCTAGAAGCCTTTATCCAAAATTCTCTCCTAGCTAAACTTTGGTGGTGTGGATAAAATGGAGGCTAGAACTGGCCCATTGTCTTGATCTTCTGATGTGCTGATGGCACTGGAGATGACAAGGGGACCTGGGAAGTTCCCCACCACATCGCGAGGGACAAACTCTTCCTACAGGACTGGATGTTCGCGATTACATAGCTTAACTATAAGAAGCTTCTCCAGGTCTGCAGAATCGCCTGCCTCCGAGCCATCCACCATGTTTGTGCATGCGGGCAATTGAACAATAACTCAGAGGCAGAAGACCACAAGCTTTGACAAGTCCCAAATGTTCCACAATGGATTTCCGTGGATACAGCAGACTCTGAATCAGGTCATGGAGAAAGCCCTACAGGAATGTGGTTACCCCCCTGTACCACCCCTGGGCCTTGCTGTGAAGGGGGGGGCGGTCTTCTGAAGACAGAGAGCAGAGCAATCTGTTCAGCAATAGCCACTCTGTATATACCACAGGTCTGTCTGCTCTGAGAATCAATTCCTGGTGTTCAGTCGAGAAACAAATGTCACGTTTATCGTTTTAGGTCAATCACCAGGGGATAAGAACCGACAGAACTGAAACTGGGCCAACGCGAACGGGTTAAAAGTCCTTTTCATTTGCTTTATGAAGTTTATTGAAAACTACATTGTTCATCTGCTGAAACTCCACAGCTGTTGTGTTTGCCCTTGGGGTAAACCACATCCAAGAAATGGCATGTAAAACTTGAGAGTTCAAGACTTGAAAGCTGAAACGCTGCTCTGCTTTTGCTATCTTCCTACCCACTGCACTCGTTCCTTCTCCGTCATGCCTACCTGGCTGTCCCCTGGCCTTTTGGACGTGCTTTTTCCTCTCTGTATTTCTCAGTTTTCTGGTTTCTAATGCTTGTCTTTTTGCAGTAAAATAAACCCTCAAATCAGAAGTGGCTGAGGTGCGATAGTGGGAACAGGAAATTAATTGTCTGAGGAAGTACCTTCAAAAGTCCATGTTGTTATTTTTATTACTGTATTATTTGTATTATCACAGCAGGTCGGAGCCCCTGTCATAGGCCAGGACCCCATTGTGCTAGGTACTGTACAGACACAGAACAAAAAGACAATCCATGCTATTATCGTGTCATTGCCATCCACTGCTAAGTTGTGCATTCTTCAACCTGAGATGGACAAATGCTGCAAAAAGTGTATTCATTTGCTCCAAGAACTCCTATGAATTCATTTTGATTCACCCCTCATAGATTTTCTCCCAGCAAATGAGTGAATTTTTGTTTGCAAAAAGATTTATGGGACAAAGGAAGTGTGATTATACACGCAACTAGATAGTTACATACGTACGGCTTTCCGAAGCATTTGCACCAGATTTGACATTTCTTTGTGCGTTTGGGAGTCATCCAATCAGGGAGTAGAATTAAAATGGTGTGATTTTGGTGATCAAGCACCTGACACAAATAGTGGATTATGAATAGTGCACATACCAAGCAATAGTTGTGGTGAATAATAAAATAAGAATAAAAATAGGACATGAAACTCACTGGGTGAAATATATTCTGTCATTAAATCATTTTGAGTAACAAGCACGTTTGTAAACACCAAAGATTTTTGGACGATAATTCACAAACAAGGGGCTCAATTCATCTGAATATTTTGCCCAGCTCTACAAGCAACCATACCGTGTGATGTGCCAACGAACTACATGCAGCCAAACATTTGAAGAAGGGTAAAAGTGTATATGCACCCATTGCACTGCCCAGATCTGCCCATGCATGTGGTAATTAGGTGATTCCATGTGCAAACGCGTAGGGAGGCAGACAGTAAACTCAATAAGTATCTGCAAATGGTGCATCAAAGGGCTCTGCTGTGTGAAACCATGCAATGCCCAGTGCCATTATGCAATTACCATATGCAGCCACATGGATTAGGATTGTGTGGAACCATATGGCAATCTACCATTACCAGGGGCTACCATAAAAACACAGAGTAACCCAAGGAAAGGGGCCATGCTGCCAGAATACATGAGAGGAAAGACCCATGAAAGAAGGGCTACCCACGCTGTATGACTGTGGGAAATATACCCTGGAGGCCCTAATGTGTGCTAATTCCTCTGTGCATGTGTGCTAGGGGAGGGCGCTCTAACACTAGCTGCCAAGAATATTTATGCAGCAGTTAATTACCAAGCCAGCACTGACTTAGCACTCTAATTCCTGCCAGTCACTGGAGCCAGCCAAAAGAGGAGTTTTTATAAGATACTGAATGTATGAACACAGCCCCGAAGCCATCACATAGCTGAGGGTTTTTTTTAGGCAGGGCAACCTCCTGATCCTTGTCTACTTTTTAAATCGCTTTTCCTGCACAAGCTGGAGGGAGCCAGTTTCAGGCACTAAAGCTGGAAGGAGCAATAAACTCTGTGCCTGTGCAATCGAAGGCAGGCACAAAACTCCAGTCTGGTTCAAGACAACACATTGCGTTGGTAAGGGATGGGCTAGGTGAGAAAGCAGACCTTCTCCACCTCTCCTGTCACAGATTCTACGATTCATTTCCTCCCAGGGCTGCACGGTGCCAGGAATCCATGTTAGCTCCAGGCAGGTGCTGAAATCCAGTTTGAGTTCTTCTCCCCACAGGTGGATTCACTCATTCCAGATTCCGACAGAGGAGCCGTAGGGTGGTACAGTAGTTAGGGCACTAGCTTCCTGTTCCACCACAGACTTTGTGTGTGACTGACTGTATGCCTCACTCCCCTGTACATGAAACGGGTGTAATAGCATTTCCCTACCTCCGAGGGGGGCTGTGAGGATAAATATGTCACAAGATTGTGAGGGGCTCAGGTACAATGGGGCCCAGAGAAGTATGGAAATAGAAATCCAGTTCAGATCCTTCTTCTCTGGAGCTGTCCCCAGAACCCAGTGCAGATAGGCACAGAAAGCCAGTTAGTCTCTCAAGGGTTGTGCCCATCAATCAGACTTCTAATGTCTACCAAGACTTGAATGCCTTTGCCAGCCCACTGGGCAGCATTCAGATCCTGAGCTCCAGTTCTGCCCTGGCTTGTGCCGACTTTCAGAAATACTCAGTTTGGGGTGATAATAACTATAATAACAATTCTCAGCTGAACACAGTAAAAGCTATTAAACATCTCAGTCTGCCCTGACTGGAACCTGGGAGCACTCTGTGAATCCAGGCTTGCTACATGTACCCGTGGAGTTACTATTGGGGTGCATGACACGTCAGTGCTCAGCTAGTCTCACCAGCACTAATCCCCATCAACCTGTAGGTTCTGTGAAGATGTGAGAAATTCCTGGGTCTCTGAGGAAGTGGCACACAGGGGCTGTGAGTGAAAACACCAGCAAGGAAAGGTGTTCACTACAGGATACGGCCTGAGAAAGAAATAACCACAGAGGCAGGCGAAGCTGAAGGAATAAGGGAAACATTGTAGAGGGCTGTGGTGTGGCCTGCGCTATGTGATGATTCATTGGCTCTCAGGAATTATTTCTGCAGGGTGCAGCATTGGGACTGATCCGCCAGGGGCGTGGGTGGCACTGACAGATTCCCCATCTCCATTTCAGGGCAAAGACCAAAAGCCAAGGCAAGAGAATGAGGAGAGGATCAAAGAAAGAGCAGAGCGGAGGAGCACCCCCTCTGGGGAATCTAGTTAGGGAAATGCCTGCTGCAAAGAACAGCTTAATAAATAAGCAGATAAGGATACTTCTCATCCCACTGAAATCAAATTCATATACATCTTATCTGCAGCTCTTTAACAAGTAGCTTTGTTCTGCTCCCAAACTGCAATGTCCTCTTTCCATTAAACTCAATTAAACTGCTCCCAAACCTCTTAAAAAGTGGCTGTAGTGCCCTGGAAACAGACGTCCTGGATCTATCCACAGATTGGCATTACAAGCTGCCCTCATGGTGCCGGGCCAATGTGCCTCAACCCTGACAGGGAAGAGAGTTCCGTCTTCCCAATCCCCACCTCACAGGGCCGTGGGGAGGATTGTGAGGCATTCAGATATGACAGTGATAGGGGCCCGATGAGTACCTCAGATAGATAGGCAGTTCCCATGGCATGTTCAGTTCTTGGCCTCTCTACCAGTCGTAGTGTTCTTGGGATGTGCACAACCCTCCCACAGGATTTTTGGTTATAACAGACCTGACTGGGGTCTGGGCCGGTGACTTACAAGAGCAAGTATCAGAGAGGTCCCATTAGCCATCCCCTGAGTCAGCCAGTCTCACTGACAGGTGAGGCTCCTTCATTTTGTGTTCTCCGAAGAGAGGGTTAGCAATGGCTAGAGCCAGGCATAGTTCAGACAAGCAGTGTGAAAGCTTCCCCTACACGGCTCCACCCATCCCTCTCATTTCTGACCTGCTGCACCACCGCTAATCCTGCCCTGACCTTCGGGGGGGGAGGCTGCCGCTAGCCATGCCGCACTGTGGGGTGGTTTTGTGATGTGGCCCAGTACACTGAGACCAGCTAACCACAGTCAGGCACATTTGGACAGATGTGTCCAGAGATGAAAGCCGCTTGCCGCGTATCACTTAATCCCTGAGATACTGTATGCTTGGGGTAGTAAGAAAAAACGAAGTATCCAAGCACTTTAAGAGAGTGGTTTGCCCTCTCAGGGTTTTTTGTTGTCTCTATCTGGCAGCGCTGTGCTGTAGAAAGTGAAGTGCAAATTCATAACAGACATCAGAGTGTGAGCTCTGCATTCACGCGCCTTCCCTTCCCCTCGTGGGTTGCTTCATAAGAAGGTAAAAGCCATCAGGAGAGAGAAAAGTTATTCCACCCTGTAATAAAACCCCTGTCAGCTCACCTCTGAGAACCTGGATCTCACAACTACAGTGTCATCATGGAGCCGGATAAAGCAAAGGGTGGGTCGGACCTGAAAATCAGATACTGAGGCAGACATGACAAAACTCTCCGGCTTCCCTAGCCGTGTGTGAAGCTGGCTGCAGTTGGCTATTGTCAGCTCTGAGTGCGTTCCTGTAGATAACAACATGCAGAACATCTGGGATGTAATCTAGGAAAACCAGACTCAATGGGACACTGCACAGCACACCCTGGAAAGCCTGAGTAACAAATCCCTCAACAACTGCTGAAAACACATACTGAGTCCCGTCCACCTCGGTGTCAGTGGGGAGAACCGCCCAGCCAATTCTGCATCTGAGGATTGTTCAGTGACCTTCCTGACGTGAGTCTGCAACTCAGTCCAGTTCCTGGTGCACATGCTGTCAGAACCAGTGGGTGCCTTCTTTGGCAGTATCAGCATCTTCTAGGCTAAGGACTGGATGTGCTACCCTCTCACCACTGAGGGTGGGAGGTCGGAAAGCTTGCATGGCTACTTGTGCCTGGGCCACACCTGGATTGTGACACATTTGTTAGCACTAAATGCCCCTTTGAGAAGCTCTCCAAAACAAAACTGCCACGGCCCCAAAGGTGGACACTTTGCAGGCCAGGTGATTTGAAGCAACCAGCCACAGCGTGCAGTCCAGGGTACCCTGGGAGCACAGCCTTGTCGGTATCATTCCCGGACATTGTTGCCCAGGGCTGACAAGCACAAGCCTCCATGCTGGTTGGGGGCACCGTGGTTTGAACCAGGAAGCAGCTTCTGGGCATTAGCCAGGCCCTATGGCGACTCCTGGCATCACAGATACAGATATCTGAGTCCAGCTGAGGATATTCTTCCCAGCCTCACTAACTCTCCTGGGAATCTGCTATTCTCTCTAGCCTGCTGCTGCTTCAGCCACCTCCCTGCAGCAGCTTCTGGGCAAGAAACAACAAAGGCTCAGTGCAAAGCTCCTCTCTCAATGGTGCATGTGATGACGGAAAGGGATGGCGATTGCCAGACGATAATAGGGAAAGGGCTATGAAACTCCCCTAGTCAGACTCGGGCGGATGTGGTGCCTCCCCCCTCTCTCTGTTACGGTTTGGGGCTCTTACTCCTGAACAAAGTCAGCCTGTCTGAACTGGGTCTATTTGCATGGGGTGTCATGAGCCTGCAGCTGTGCTCACAATATCTCCACTCTCCTGCCTCGGTGAACAAGCTCTCTGGAATTTGGTGGTGAAGACGGTGAGGTTTCCTACAGTGCTTTGGCTTTTGGTGCCTTTTCTCCATCCCCGCCTCCTGCCATAATGAAAAGGGTTGAGCAGCCAATGGGAAAAAATCCCTGGTTCTGGGGCAGTGTCTTTCCATTTGGTTTTCAGGGCGTCTTGTGGTGGTTGTCTGGGCTCTCTGGTGAGAAGGGGAACACCGGCATATGTGGGGCACAAGCATAGCTTGTGACCTCCTTGGTGTGATCAGCAGCTCCCTGCAAAGATCAGATTGTGGAGCTGGGGGTTGCTTCTCATAGACCCTAGTAGTGGGGTGAGGTCAGGATGGAAAGTGTCTTTCCCCTATACAATGGAAGTGATACATCACATACTTGCCATTTCCAGAAACACTAACTCTGTTTCTCTCAGAAAAATATGGGGCTGAGCTGCAGACTGGTGGAGATGCCAAAACAGGGTGAAAAGGGAGTAGGAAATCATCAAGAGGTCTGTCTGTATAACTCTCTCATCTATCTATATAGGTACCTATGCAGCCCCCCCTTAGTGCAGCATCTGAGCTAAAACGATTGGGTTTGCATTTAGTTCTGGAAGCGGCACTATCACCAACCTACTTGTTAAAGAAATCATGGGCTGGGCTCAAAAATCATGAGAGAGGATTAAAAATCATGAGATTTTTGAACAGAATAATTTGTGGGTTCCTTTTACTTGTCTTCTGGTGTCATAGTCTTTAGGATTCATATTTTCAAGAATTTCTCTACAGCCATCAGAGCTAAAACCTTTTTCTAAATGAAAGTTCAGATGCTCATCTAATCCCGCACCTGGGGCTTTCACAAAAGCACCACAAACTGGGAGAAGTGGCAATGCTGAATGGTGAAGCCTATGGGTCGTTCTGATCATGTGCGAGATGAATTGCAGAGGCTAAGGCCAGCTCCTGAAATTCTTTCTCCTGCACTCGTGAACCTCTGCTGTTGGTGGGAAGTCCTAGCTGATAGTTGTGAAGGGAAAAGTAGCTAGGGCCAGTCCCTTGGAAACTTTAGACTAGGAAGACAGAGAGGCTGAACGGGGCTCTACATGCATTGGAGAGCGAGTGCAGAGAATAAAGCACCCCCTAAGGCTTTTGAGGGTATACCTGTTAGAGCCACTTTCAGAAAAATGAAGAGACAACCCCTCTGTTTGATACTATATCCCACTCGGTTATTACTGATTTGGGGACAAAGTATCTTAGGTACTTGCCCGGCCCCATTACTGCAGTATCTGTGCTCCGCTCAGTCTCTGATATATCCTCACAGCGCCCCTGTGAGACAGGGCCGTGCTATTATTCCCCTTTTACAAACAAGGAACTGAGGTCCAGAGAGCCTTCCCCAGGATCAAACACAAAGTCTGGGGAGGAAGAGGGAACCGAGCCAGGTATTCCAAGCCTCAGGCCAGCACCCTACCTCTCAACTTAAACCTACTGTTAGCAATATACGACTTCTTCAACTGTGATAAACCTTGTTTGGGGTAAAGTGCTCATTGAATGTGCATTGATTTAGATACTAAGGTGACAGATGCCTTAGAAATACCTGATAGACAAATATTAAAATCCTGATTTCCCGTGAGAGCTGAACGATGTTTTGTAAGAGATTATGTAAAAGGAGCACCTTCAGAGGTGTGTATCTGTGTGTGTGTGCGCGCATGCGTGTATCTTCCTTCCATACACCCACCACACTGAACTTCATGATAGTGCAGCTAAAAGAAGTCAGATAGCACCCTCTGGTGGGCACATGGCTAGTTACTGAAACAAGTGACACGAATTGTTTCTCATGACAAAAGGACACAGTGATAATCATTTAAACTGACTGAATTCTGGTGCGATAATTATATCTATTATTAGTGAGCAGGTGCAGGAGACTCTACCAAAAATATGTCAACTTGCCATTAAGATGTTAGCTCTGGGAAAACTAACTGAGATTGCAGTAATTTATGTGTTTTCTGGAACAACAATGGGAATGCTATGGATATACTAAAGATGTTGTACTGGAGATCAGTGGTGTGCAGAGACAAACAACTAGTCTCCAACAATGTTGCCTGGCCAGGAGAGGGAGCAGGCTGACTGTCCTGGAAGCAGAGGACACCTCCAATAGCACAGCACAGCACTCCTTCCTGTAACACCAGGGTATGAGTTTAGTTCTTGCTAAGCAAGAGCAGAAGCACTATCTCTGGGCATCCCTTGGAGGTGCCCTAAGAAGCCACTAGAACCAACTCTGCTTAATTGCTGGGGTGTGATGAGCTCACAGCCCAAGTCATACAGCTGCAGGCCATGCGAGAAATATACCAAGGGGAAGAGGCCCTCTGTATCACTCATCTACAGCTCTTCATATCTATACCATGGTGGGGGCTTTAGAAACGCAGGGACAGGACAGACCAGTGGTTTTCAGCCTTTTCCATTCATGACCTCAAGTTAGCTCAAAAACGATTTTACAGGATCCTCTCCCCCCCAATTAAGCAGAAAGCCAGGGAGGCTGGCTAGGATGACCCTGGATGATGCTTTGGGACAGCAGGGTTGAGAGCTCATGGAGACACAGACCGATCTCTTGGGAATGATGCTTTCCAGTGGCACTGGAGTCTTAGGCCAAGGTGCCTTCATTGGGCATTATCCTACACTGACCACAAGGCCCGTCCCTGCCTGGCTCCTGCCAGCACTCTCTGGAAAACAGCTGAAGGTCAAATGTGTGGTTCTGGGACAGCCAGTTTCTGGCCTGGAGCCACGTGGAGTGAGGGCGCCTGCGCAGAGAGCAAAGTGATGGCAGGCCTAGTGAGGGCAACGGCTTCACAAGCTGTCACCGAGCAGGCGCAATTCACGGGGCGCATGCTCAGTAGTAGCCGAGCGGCAGAGCCTGGCCACGTGGGTTCACTCGCCGGCCCTTTAAACCGGCTGCGCGGCGCCCGTGCTCAAGGAGACTCGGGACGGAGGCGGCCTGAGGATGCCCCGGGGGAGCAGGAGCGCGGCGGCCCGCCCGCCCGCAGTCAGGTCAGGTGGGGTGGGGCGAGGCGGGGTGTCGGGGTGACCCTATGGCGGGTGCAGGGTCCCGAGTTCCGGGGGCTGCCCGCGGGGGACAGTCCGCGTGAGTCCCGGGCCCTGCCCCAGAGCGCGTGTGGGTTCCGGCCCGGCCCCCGCCCCCGGGGCTCCGGGCTCCTCTGTGACACCCCCCCCCCCCCCGCGAAAGGCGCGGGCATTAGTTAGCGCTGGCGCCAGCCCTGTCCCTGCGCCCCAGGGCCGGCTCCTGCCATGCCCTGGGCTTGCGCAGCGCCTCTCTCCGGAGCGACAGGGGGGTGGTGGCACTGGCCCAGGCCCAGCTTCTGTTGGCCAGACACTCCCAGCTCTCCCTCGGGCCGGGACAGGCGCGCTGAGCCTGGCAGCCCAATACAAGGTGAAACACCCGGTTTCGCACAAATCCTCAGCGCACGTTGTAAGGGCGCAGTCACGGTGAAGTGGTGACTCTCTCCAGACTGGTCATGTGTAATCCCTGCCCCTTAATGGGCTAGCGGTGCCATCGTCTCCAGCCTGGGCTGCCCTTTGCCCTGGAGGGCTTCACGCGGAGTACTCCCCAAGGCAGCTGTGGGGCTCCGTGGGTCACCTTTGCTCTGTCTGTTCACCTGCTCCTCCCACAATCGCACCCGCTATAAACGCTGCACTTCCTCCTGTGGCTGGAAAGACAAACCTCGCCCTCTGGGATCCTGACCCTGCTCTGCAACTAGTTACTAACCAGTTGCGAAAGTACAATGCCAGCTGTATTCCTACCAGTGCCCTTGGCTGGCTGAGAGGGATGGGTGTCTCAAGGTGACTTCAGCCATGGTGGTGTCATCTTGACACATTTGCCTGCAAGTGGGTGTATGTTTAGAAGATGGAATAAATTCCTGAGTTTGTGCATACACAAGTATGGGAGGAAGTAAATAAGATCTGTTTCTGGGGTGGCAGTGCCAGATTTGTAACCACAAAGCTATTGAGCTGACTTGTGTGAAAACTGAGAAGCAGCGTGGGGTCCTCTTTCTTTCACTTGCTGCTAAACTGAATGCACACCAGTCTCAGAAAAGTACCACACAGTGTATTCTGCCTCTTACCCGCCCTTGGAATATACCTAGGTGGGACCACAGGCAGGCGAGCTGCTGGGGTATCTGATTCCTGTGATAGTTATGTCTAGTGTAAGCTCCCTCCTTTACAAATTTCACTAAACTTTCTCCTCTCCTTGTTCACTTCTCTTGTGCTCAGCAGTGCAGCCCCAGCTCATGCTCACCCACCAGCTCATCCTCCACCTTCAGCTGTTGCAGCCCCCGGCCAGCCCCAGCAGCCTGGCCTGATGGCCCAGATGGCTACCACTGCTGCTGGGGTTGCTGTTGGATCTGCAGTGGGCCACGTGGTTGGCAGTGCTCTCACTGGGGCATTCAGTGGCGGTAGCAGCACTGAGCCAGCGAAACCAGCCAGTACTATCCAGGTAATGCAGCTCCATGCTTTCACCAAGAAACTATTCTTCAGAGGTTCCTGGAGTCCAGGAAGCAGGGCTGGTTGTCAGGTGTCCTAGAGGGCCTTCATACACTCCAGGAGAACAAAAACAATATCCACTTTAAGCCCTGCTCTTACTAAGGAGCCTCTGAGGCCCCTTGTGTGTAGGGGCGTGTTTGTGCCTAGAACTAGTTTGGTCAGGCTAAACCTGAGATTTAAGTGGGATCCACCTGTCCCCGTGGAGAGAAATGGTACAATTCCCATCACCTGGTGGGGCATCCGAAAGTAGAAATTATTAGCAAAGTGCAACCTGTGGAGTAACTGTTACATAAAACAGAGCCTGCCCTGAGGATTAGCTAGATCTCTAGGTGTTGGGGGAGGCAGGCTGTGCCCATGCGAAAAACCCTAGCATCTCCTTTAGAAAGGCTTTTTCTGCAAAGCTCTGTACTCTTCTAGTCAAGGTTACTTGTTGGATGTGGAGCTGCTTCCTAAAAGGCCTCCAGTACAGAGCGATGGAGACGTTGCCTTCCCAATCATTCTGCCTCTTTGCTTCTCATCACTGCCCTCTCTAGAATATTTCTTTAAATGGAACATAAGGCAGAGTGTATTTCTGTGGTGATAGCACCTGGGTATTGTAAATGGAGATTGTGGTCCAATCGTGCTAGCCACTGTGAAAACAGGTAAGAATCCCTGCCTCAGTAGCTAGTCGTGAAGTCTACGTGGCCAGTTAAAGTCCAGAAGCCTCCAATTTCCACCTGTCCTGCAGGAACAAAGTATCAGAACAGGAGCCCACTGGAACTCAACATAAAACGTGGTTGGCGTTTTAAGCTGCAACTTGTTTGGCTGAATGTTGGTCGCTGTTCTAGTAATTCCCATGGAATGTGTGGGGCCCAGAGAGTCAGAGGTGTCAACCTACCCCAGTCACTGCCCAGCAGTAAACCCTTTTAAACAAGGTCTGGGGATTGGCATACAGAGACCTCAGCCTGCTTAGTACCATGGCAAATGCACCATTAAAAATCCTTTTAACTTTTTATTAAAAGATACAGAAAAGAATGAAAGACCTTTCAAATGCTGTAACTGTAAAGTTTTAAGGCCTTCTTTTTCCCTTTAGCTGGAGAGAGTTTTTAGCAGGAATTCCCCTCCCCTCTTGTCTGACAGTCTTAGTCTTAGAGTATCAAAGAGAACTCTGCTTTCTGGGGAGAAGAGAATAAGTTAGTTGAGGTGGGTTGGAGCTGTTGCTGTTTTAAGTCTAATCCCGCTTCTTTTGAGACAAAAGAGGGAGAGAGAACAGCAGAGAGAGACAATAGAGCTTTAGTCTCTAGTTTTGATTCTCATTTGCAACCTCGATGCTGGAAAAACACAGACACAGCACATGATTCTATCAGCGCTCTGAGACCTGGCAAATTTGTACTGGCATTGGGCTGCTTGGGGTATTACTTCTAGCTGCCTCTTTCTGGTTACTGGCTTATAGCATTGTTTCCAAATATGCAGTCATGGCCAGATAAGCCAGATGCTTATTAGACAGTAGGGGGAAAAAAGAGAGAAGATAGGGAAGGAAAAGAGTACCAAGCAGTGGTGCTGAGGCCAAGTCTCGTATCCCAGATGTCATGTGGGTCCCACTCTCTGGCCTGGTCTGGTCAGGACATCTCTCAGGATCAGGATGATGAGGCCTGGAGTCTCAGGAGAGGGTGGGGGTGGCAGCCCTGATGGTGAAGCTTGCTCTAGTAGCCAATTTTTCCTCCCAAAGTATCTTTCTTTGAGGACCCCAAAAGGGAGTGATGAGTGGAATAGCCCATCCCCAGGTTATTCTGTCAACCAATTAGGCCTAATATCTGACACCAATTTCGGTGCATTTTTCTTGTTACTAGGCATGATCTTAACACAATCCTTGAATTCTAGTTGTAGGCCTTTTGTTTGGACTAGTTCAGTCTGTCCTTTGCACCTTTTCCAATCCGCATTTGTTGTGACGTGATGAGGTTTCACTCGCTGAGCTCACAATCCAGGGGCAAATTTGTAGGCTGAATTATCACAACATAGTCTAAGTGTATACATCCGAACAACTTGAGTGGCATGAAGGAAGCTGCTCTGAATGGGGGAAAATCCTATTCTAACCTTTCATTTGGAATGCTGCTTTCGCTAATGTGAGACTACTGGTGTCTAGGAAAGGTTTTTATTTCTCCGTCATGGCCCTTCCTTCTATTTGATTACGCACTGAGAATTTGGGACTGTAATTATTTTGAAAACAATGCAAGATGATGGGATATGAGCTCAGTTTAGTCACATATTTGCCCTGACTGGCAGGGGAACAGGAAAATCTAGACATGATAGATCATTATATTTGTCTCCGTCTGTCCCAGAAATAGTCTCCCTAAACTGGGATTTTTTTTCTTCTTCTTGGGGTGTCTGTAGGAGCCCAGGCAGCCTGCGTTCCAGCAGCCGCAGTATGGCCCTTGCCACTATGAGATGAAGCAGTTCTTGGAATGTGCTACCAATCAGAGTGACTTGACCTTGTGTGAAGGTTTCAACGAGGCACTGAAGCAGTGCAAATATAATAATGGTGAGTGTTTGGTTTTTTTGCTTTGTTTTCACTGGAGGTGCAGCGATGGGCAGATATCCAGTGTGGGACTGACGAGCTAATGTTTGAAAGACTAGTGTGGTTTAGTTTGGTAGGACTCTGAGCTTTCGAACAGCAGCTTGTTAATAGTTCCTCCTAAAGAAACCAAACCCCCTAATGTGGAAGAGGTTGCTGTCCTTCTCTTTGAAGTGACTCCAGAGTCTCACATCTCTGCCATTTCAGTAGTGTAGTCCTCTCCATAAAGATGCTCAGGAATCATGGAAAGGGGTAGAGGGACACCTTTGGTCCATGTCTTGGCAGAATGGAATTGGTGTTCCTAATAGTGGGCTTGGAGATCCATTTTTAAGGGTTGGATGCTCTATTGTCATGTTCCTTTGGGGACTCTACTCCTTTCCCAGACCACTGCCAGCCAGTTCCCTTGTTTCTTGCCCATTTGCTGGGGGAGAAGGGTTCCCTTTTCCTGGAGTAGACAAAACCCCCTTTTGTGCTTGGTTGAACTGGTACCCCTGTTTGCACATTCTGGCTAATCCTGGGGCATTCACCTCACTCAGGCATTTGACATATGAGGGTCCCGTCTGCCTAATGTTGAACTTGAGCTTCTCCAACCTCTCCTATTGTAGGTGTCTCCTCCCTCTTGTGAAGACGTTCAGTGCTAACACAGGGAAACAGGAGCCTGGAGTACAGACAAGAGTGGAAGAGACTGGAAGGAATGGCTAGTGACTAACGTAACCAGGTGAAAGGAATGATAGTCCGACCAGTGGAAGGAACCACTTAGCGCTAACATGCTTCTAGAATTGCCAAGAAGGAACAATGCTTTGGAATTTGATGGGGCTTTTAGAATCCAGATCTCATTTGATTTGCTACAGTGAAATATGCAATAAAAGGAGAAGGTTTATTTTAATCTATGACTAGTTTGTATGTTTCTTACTGTAGATTAAACTGCGGATGTCATTCTAATCTCTGAATGTGTTTTCGTCATCTCCTCCCCAAACAAGGGGAGCGGAATAATTAAAATCCATGTAGCTGGATGACTCAGCAAAACCAAACAAGGCCAGGCCTGGATTTTCTCTAGCAGGACACGTGTACAACCCCTGCTGTACTATTTTTGTCTGCTCAGAAGGCCAGAGCAGAGATAATCTCTAAGAGCACTGCCCTGCAAGTGCTTCATTGACTAGGATTCTTGTAAATCTCAATATCATCTCAGCTCATGGACATGGCTGGGACAGAGAGGTGTGGAAAGAAAAATGGGACCTGGTCAATTGCCTGACTAAGAACACAGCTGGCTGATCTTATTTTGGGTCTTAGTGGGTTAAGTAATATGCTGAAGGTTATTAGCATCAGGGTAAGTTCACTGGTGCCACATGTAGCTTTAACATAGCACTAGGAGCTGCAAGGCCTCATCTAACAATCAGGTACAACTAGTCAGTAACTGCGATGCAATACATTTGTTAGTCTCTAAGGTGCCACAAGTACTTTCTTTCTTTAAAATGCATTTGACACTCCACACAGACCTGGCTTTGCAAAATGCAACATTTTCAGTTTTATGGGCTATGGAACAACTTGGGTTAGCTTGGCACAATTGAAACTGACACTAACAGTCAGCAGGCTTCAGCTGGAAGGAATGTAGCTGCTCTGTGACCAGCAAAAAAATGCTTTGCATACTAATGTTGGGATTTTCTTTGCAGATGGATAAAATCTCTCAAAACTCTGGTTATTTTAGTTGTTATAGCTTTCTAGCTGCTGCTGAACACTGGACAGTATTGTCTGAATCTCATTCCTTGTATGGATTTGTAAGGAAGACAGTGGCTGGAAACAGTCTATGCTGGTGCAGTTCTGTTATTCTTTGCTGTTTAGCAAAACTGGAAAGTTGTATTTCTCCTCTAAAAATAACAAAATAGTGGATATACCCCAGTCTTGCAATGTAGGCCTCTCCCCCTCCAAAACTTCATGATCTTAACTTTTGGCAGCGGTTAGTGTCTCCTGAACTATGGCTTGCGGTCAGACTGCTTTGTGCTGTGTCCCGGGAGAGACTGCAAAGGATACTCTCTCAAGTCTTGCTGCTTTGTGAATAAAGGGTGAGATTCTGATCTTGGGAACACCACTATAAATCTGGAATAACTAATGAGTCAGAACTAATCCAGACATACATAGTAGAAATTAGATCAAAATTGGACCAGTGTTTGCACATGCGCTAAAGCATCTGTGAAAGAAACCAGTTCCCTGCTGAACAAAACTGCACATCCCACAATCTTTTAAACCACTGTATCTATTCTATGTATTGTATGAATTACATTCTAGTCTGCTTCATAAAAATATTCCTCCAGGAGCCACTTTCCCTAATCAGCCAAAAAAATGACTCTACAAGGAACCTGTTCCTAATTGAGGCAGGAGACATTGGAACTGTGGCCTTTCTGAAAGCACTTACAGAGCAGTTACTGTGAAAGAGAAATGGGGGGATTCCTGCCTAGCAGCCTTGCAAGGATTCCATATCAGACTTGCTCAGTCTCCAAGACTCTCTTTTCTCTGATAGCCAGCCCTACAAACTCAACCTGCAATTGAAAGTCAAGCTGCATCTCTTCTGGATTATACATGACTGGGCGTAAAGAGTCTTACATTGGAATGTAAATAAAGCTTTTAATAAAGCAGACGGACTACAATCCACTTTGCTCTCCTATACCTAGACTGGTGGTAACAGGAATAAAGCAATACCCATTTACCTTTCACTCATGTTAATAGATGGCTGGCTGGCTTTTTTTTTTTTTTTTTTTTTAAGTATAAATGTACTAGTTGCCCTTAGCTGGAGTGAGGAGAGGTGAGTTTACAGTGCAGGAGAAATGGCTTGCAGCAAATAGGCCTGAGAACACTGGCACATCAAAGTTCCCCTAGTTCTAGTAGGGGTTGTTAGAAGGTGTTGCCGTTGCACTTCATTTGGAATTAACTGGGGCTTGGGTTGGGTTGCGACTATAGATGGGGCACCTTCGCGCAGAAGAGACCTGCTCCATGTGTGTCGGTTGCTAGTACCAAAAGTAAGTCTGTACTACTTTAGTCTGTTACCCTGACAGGCCTAAACTCTTTTTCAGAGGGTGGCATGAGCCTAGCTAGCCTTCCATTTAAAAAGGTTCTGGGGGTCTCTGATTATGGTTCAGTCTGGCTGTGAGGAGGATGCAGTGTGCTGCTTATAAAGCAGTGGCCTCTTGCATCCTCCCCTACAGTTTGACGACACCTGGCTATCTTACATTGACCCTGCGTAGGGTCTCTGGAAAATGTTTCCAAACTGCTGGAGGCCTTGTTCCCGCAAGGGCTGATACCCTACCTAGGTGGGCCTACTGGAGAGAGCAGAGCCTTTCTTACTCTGCTGTGTGCTTCTGACTTTGGCTGGGGAGCCCAGGAGTGGTTCCTTAAGTGGGCGAAACTTTCTCTGCATGGAACTCCTCCTCGTGTTGTCCTTCAGCTGAGGGTGTGCTGGTAACTTCTGCAGCCGCTCTGGGAAGCAAACCCATAAACCACACATTAGTTTCTTGCTAGGCTCCTGTCTACTAAACCGAGGATTCTGCCAGCTAACTGGTTCCTTCCTTTTGTTTATATGGCAATAGAAAAAGTGATGAAGCCTAGTGGCCTGAGCCCAGGATTAGGAGACAGGAACTCCTGTGCTTTCTAATCCCTGCTCTGACCATCTGTCCCTCTTTATCCTAATGTAAAACACTTCATCCCTCTGCCTCTGTTGTCCCATGCATGAAATGGTGTTGGTAATGTACCCACCACCCCTGGATGCAATGAGGATTAGGAGGACAATGTTTACGGAACACTGAAGATGGAAAGCTGCATGCCTAGTAGGATGGGGAATACTTCCTGGCTTAAGCTAAACATACACATTTTGGCTTTTAGTTTTGTTCCTTTTTTCACCTATGTTCCTTGGATCTTTTGTTCCTTTAGCCAGAGCAACAACAATTTTTGGCCAAGTCAGTTCTGGGAAAATCACAAACAAACCTCAGGCCAAATTCTGCAAAAGGGGCATGAAATGCAGGGGCTCATGATGGTACACAGGGCAGGGATTTGACTGACAATGTCTGATGTTATACATCTATATCACTGGTCTCCCTATGGTGATTTGATGCACTGGGAGCCCAGCTCTCACCTGCCAGCTCAGGGTGGTGGTTTTCCAGGTTCTCCAGTAGAGATTCGTAGTAGGTTGATTCCGAGCCTTCTCCTCCTGCCAACAGAATTAGTAGAACCATGCTCCTTCATTTCATATCCTGGAAAAAATTCCTGGGCCATAAGACCTGCTTTAGCTTGTGTAGTTCTGCTAAGTCACTTCAAGAAGAAGTAACTGTTTCACACTAGCATGGCACTTGGGGTCGGGAGTTTGTCATGATACAATTGCTGCATGGTTTCTATCTATCCACCTGCCTACATCCATACATTATTTTGCAGTGTCCATTTGCAATGGACGCTGATAATTTCCTTTGTTTGCTTGTACCTTTGCTCTCTTGTGTGCTTCTCGTTCATTTCTATCCAGTAGGATGGATAGCCCACTAACTTTGTTCAGGTACCTTTGTTTAGAACAAAGCAAATCCCAGAGAAGGAAGGAGGTGGGGATCCTTTCCTATAATGGGGGACGTTGCCCTGGAGGGAGCATGGGAGCATTCTCAGCATGCAGAGTCTTGGCAAGTAACTTACGAATGACTCTGATGAGGATGTAGCGCTGCCTCTCCTGTAGGTATTTACTGGCCAGCTCAGATGCAGGACTTTTCACTTCGCTCAGGTTCATCAGGGTCCCCGATTCATCCAGAAGATCAATGCAATCTGGAGAGAGAGATTGAATTAAGAAGTTCCTATGTACCCACAGCTCTACAATTCACACAGAGTTAGGGTTGGCTTATCTACACAGGGTCACTCAGGAAGTGACTTAAACCAAATGAAGGTCACTTTAATTCTGAATAAGAGTGTCCACACAAGCATCTAATGCAGTTTAACTAATCCTGTTTAAATTCACAGCTTTAGTTCATTTGGATTAATTTTCCTGAGTTTCCCTGAGTGGATTAACTTTGTTGAGTGTCCAGTGCAGCCTTCAGCTGCATCTGCACTGTCCATGACAGGTGTGGAGCTACTCCCATTTGGCACAGCCAGTGAGAGACTCCACCCTGACAAGTGACCTGGTTACAGACACATGAAATTCAGTTGCCTCATCTGGTATGCTGCGGCTATGCCCCCATGTTTCGTAACATCAATATTTTTAGGTCATCAAAACACCCAGCAAACCATTGCAGTGTGTCTAGTTTGCCTATTGCTTAGTAAAGGACTTTGGGATCCCAAGGAGCTCCTATAAATGTATTTTCCAGTGTATTATCTTTAGTATGTTACACTGCTCACAAACTTTATGACCCTTTATGAGACAGGACAGAGAAATACGTCATCTGCTCCACCCCCATCGTTTTTGCAATTCAGTCTGCCCCCAACTTAATCCCAGTTTGACCCATTTTTCACCTTTCCACCAGCTCCCTCATCATGTCTGCTACTCTAAGAGCATGTGTCTGTCCCTCAGGTAGGTGGCCTTGGCTCCCGTTAAGAGGGGGACGGCGACCCAGTACCTTCTGGCCTGCACTGGCATTTCTTCTTCAGGTGCATGGTGAGGCTCAGGACCCGGCAGTGCACATTCACAATCTCTTGGCAGTCGGCTGTGAAGCAGGGGAAGGGAATTAGCACAGGAGGAGACCGAGATTTTCCCCAAGTTTAGGGGCTGCACTTGAGCCGCAGCAAGTGAAGAGACAGACGTTATCTGCTCATGTCAGTGAATGTGGCAGACAGAAAAGGGAGGGGAAGTTTTACTGCAGAAGGGGATGTGTATAGCCAGACCTGGGGTGCTGCAGACCTGTGCTTCTCCTTCCCTGCTCCTTAGAACCACAATCAAACTGGAGCAGGCGGCATCCAGGGTATTCTGGTGGGTTAGGAATACGTCTCACTGCTTCATAAGATGCCTGTGGGGTCAGTTTGGGTTTTTAAACTTGGTCTCATAAAATGGAAGAAATAGGGAACTTAGGGTGTGATCGGGCCCTTCACTTTCCCCTCTGCAAACCCGCGAATGTCACACGTGACTTGAGTTTGGGAGTCTCAGCTTAGTCACCAGTGGACAGTTGTCTAAAAAACTTGCTAATTCAATAAGATTGGAGAGGCCGGGGACATGTGCAGCACGGGATGGTGCAGGTCAGTACGGAGGTGCCTAACAGACTGAGGGCAGGGGTCCAGAGGCAGGCTAGCAGGGGGAGCTGCAGGTCAGGACTGCAGTGCTTTAGAAGAGATGTTTGAGGGCTCAGAGCTTGAATAGCAGAGTTTGTAGGTTTGTGATTGAGGGCTATTAGCTGAGTTTGGGTAAGGTCTGCACGGTGCCTGCTCACATTATTGCTGGGCCTCGCCTGAGCTGTCAATCCTTCGTTTTAAGAGTACTCAGAAGGTTTCACTCTACAAAGCAAATCAACAAACTATCATTTTCTCAGAGGAGCCATTTCTGCAGCTAAACAGCCCTTCAGTCAGTGGGCTACCTTCACTCTGCTGCTGGTGCCCAGGCCATGGGCCCTGGGTCACAGCATGTCCACTTGGAGCAAGTGAGCTGGGAGTTGGTCTGCAGTGATACAAGCTGCTCCCAGTCCCTGTTCTGCCAGGGGCCCAAAGCTGCCAGCATCGCCCAGCAGGCAGGTGAGACTTGGCAGGAAGGGGACATGGCTGAGGCACTCAGGAGTACGAATGAATATAAAAGCTATAGTCACTGATGTGATCAGAGATGACTCTGCAGACACAGGGAGCAGAGATGCCATTTCTACACAGTCACTTTGCTGAGGATGCAGGAGCTGCATTTCAGAGAAGCACAGACCCCTCTGTGGAGCAGGGGCAGCTGGAAAACCCCAGAACTTGGTTTTCATCTGGTGTCTTCTGTCAGATTGCTTCATTACGCTGTATGGCCCTGAAACCCCAGAACAGTAAAAGTCTGCAGTGACCATCCTCCCTTAGAAAGATGGAGTAAAGTCACCTTTAATGGTCTGAGGTCTGTCTGCAAATAATACCAGATAATGCTTAGCTCTGATTTCAGTTTTTTTATCCCTCAATCTCAAAGCTGTTTACGAAGGCAGTGAAATACCTGTTTTACAGATGGGGAAACTGAGTCACAGAGCACTCACACAGTGAGTCAGTGGTCTCCTGACTCCTTGCATTATTCCCTAACCACTAGACATCACTGTCTCCCCAAATACACCTGCCCAGACCACTGGCTTAAGGCAAATGGATAGGATCACTGAATGTGGCAAGAAGAGGAACGCAAAGTATGCTGTCAGGGTTCATGATCAGAGAAACCAGCTGATTCGGAGAAGCTGGGTCCTGAGGGCAAAGTCTGAGCTCCCCCCACTTACCTCCATATCTCACTGTAATGAACATGCTGCTTCCACCCTGCTGGGCCCAAAGCTCCTCAGCAACCCCCTTCCTGGGGACTGCTGCCCGTCTCCCCCAGGCCAGAGGACTTTGTGAACGGTGCTCCGACTGCCTTGTGTTCTGGGGCAGACTTGCAGGCAGCCTTGGTGACAAAAGGCTGCTATTAGGACTGGCATAATTAGCCTGCCGAGAGCCTGGGGGAGGGGTGAGCATTTCCCTTGTTAATGCTCTTATTGGTTTCAACAACCCGATTTCCCAGCAACGGGGAAATAACTCCTGCAGATTCCAAAGCTTCTCAGCGAAGCTCTGACAGGGGCTAGGGGCAGAGGCTCTGCTGAGGCAGGCAGAGGCATCTGGGAGGGCTGCCCAGCCCATCAGGGCATCTTATTGTTCCAGGGCATCTTGATGCCACTGTCTCACCATCACCAAATAACAATCCCAGGGGCCTCTGCTTTGGATTCAGAGGATTCCTTGCCCATCTTTTTTCAGGGCCTCAGCAACCTTGGTGCTGTGTTATGTTCTCCCTGCATGTCTTCCAGCTCGCCCCGGCCTGGCTGAACCAACCACCACTGAAAGCCGTCAGCACTGCAGAGCCCGGCTGACTGCACAAGTCTCGGCTGTCTGCTGCATCAGGGAATCCCCAGCACAGCCCTGACTCCACAATCTTGATTGCTGGTGCTGAGAACTGGCAGAGTAACCGCGATTGCTGTGTCTCCAGAGACAAGGCTGAGCATCTGGCCCGGCAGCCAGGCCAGGCTTGGCCAGAGGGGCTGTGTGGTCCAGGAGATAGCATGCCGAATAGTGACACAGCAGCTGTGGGTCCTATTCCCAGCTCTTCTGCTGGGTGACTTGGGTAAGTCACTCTGTATCTCTGTCCCACGAGGATAACTGTACTGTAAACAGAGCATGTTCAATATGATGGGTGTGGGGAAAGCTGGCAAACCAAGTCAATCATAGGGCTGCATTTCTAGCCATTGCTGTACTTTGTGCCACAGGTTCAAAGCCCTCCTTCCCTCCATTTGAATGGTGATCATTCCTAGTGCTTAGCCTGCACAGCGCCTCTTCTGAGCCATTTACAAACAGCAGGGAATACATGTTGTTTCATGACCACCATGGGCAAAGCCTCATTTATCCCCATTTTACAGAAGAGGAACTGAGACTCACGCCCCAGGCCACCCAGTTAGTCAGTGGGGGAGCTGGGATTGGCCTGGAGGCACTGGGGAAGCCAGTTTAAATGGTTTTCTGGTTCATGCTGACTCCCCTTCAGGCCTTTCCTACTTCTATCCATCCATTTATTTACAGTGGCAGGCTCTTCCTCTCCCAGCAAGGGGCCCAATGCCTCCTCCTGGCTTTGGGACTCTTTCCATGGTAACCCAAAACACTGGAAGAACTCTGAGCTGGGATATAACCCTAAATGCAACACTTTCTGCTGCAAACTGTCCCCATGGTGATGGTTGCCAGGCAAATAGTGAGGTATTTATATTTTTGGTCCCTTGGGGCCTTTTAGTGGCGTCATCTCCACACAGCCTCTGCTGTGTAGTCATGGCTATAGGCCTGAGTGTGTAGCTGACAAGGTTGCCTTATATGGCTGAGGGTGTGTGTGTGTGGGGGATGGATTGGTGTGTCTTGGGAAATAGGGTGCAAACTCTCATGTTATGGCTAAACTCTCTCATCCTCAGCTTGAGCTGGGAAGAGGGGGGCAGAGCTGATGGAGGCATCTAATCTGCTCAGAATCCTCTCAGAGGAGTCCCAGGCCTCACTGGTGGGTAGCATGTTTGCAACATAGGGCCAGCATGGGTTAGACCCGGTCTGTGCCGATACCACAGAGCTACCTAGCTCTTGATATTATCCAGAAACAAAGGATCTGGTTGGTTGATGGTTACGGTTGCTAAGCGCAATTTAAGAGAAGAGGGGTCATTGAAATCATCCACAGAACAATCCCCACTTCAAACATTAGCGCTAAGGTAAAGGTACCTCAACAACTCTGACATCAGCCTCAACATTCACACCCAGTTCACCCCTCCCCATAAAACAGACCCATTCCCAACGACTAGCACTCCAACCACCTCGGTGTTACTGTTTCAGAGATGACACCACTTTCACTGATCTCAATGGTTTCCTTCCAGATGCAAAGATGTAAATACCACTGAGCCGCCACTTGAGGGGGGTATTTGTTTATGGTGAAACACACGACTTGCAGACATAGCTGTGAGCCAGTTGGCAGGGTCGGTTCTGCTCAGTCCTTCGCTTGGAGACCCCCAAGCAGTGCTTAATTTGTGCCAGGACTTGCCAGGCCTCAGCCCCAGCACCTCTGGGCATGCGGTTCATAGCCCTGGTGCCTCTGGGCCTGGCGGTTCAGAGCCCCGGCACTTCTGGGCCTGGCAGTTCAGAGCCCCGGCACCTCTGGGCCTGGCAGTTCATAGCCCTGGCACCTCTGGGCCTGGCAGTTCATAGCCCTGGCACCTCTGGGCCTGGCAGTTCAGAGTCCCAGTTCATAGCCCCAGCACTGCCGGGCCTGGCAGTTCAGAGCCCCGGCACCTCTGGGCCTGCTACGTCAGTTATGAATGTAAAAAAATTCCTGGAGCCCAGCCCCTCTTTCATGACAAATTAAGCTCTGCTCCCCAAGGAAACTCAAGGGACTTCAAGGAAGGGGTGTTGGGGACTCAAAAGGTGACATGGGTCCCAGTCAGTCAGCACGGAACGCAAGGACCCAGTGTGGCATCAGCAAACACTGAGCTGGGACAGGTGCTGTATTTCAGATGAGATGTCAAATTGAGGCAAACCTCATGGCACCTTTGGTAAGAGCAGGGCTGCTTGTGCCAGCGTCATGCTCAAATTCCAGTCATTTGTCTCCTTGCATGGCTGTCACCTCTCTGGCCTGTCCCCTGCCCTGGGGAGTCCAGCCCCTCTCACCAGCAGTGCTGGGGAGGAGACCTTTCTGCTTCCACAGACTGCTGCAGATGTCTCGCCTCAGCTGGCTGAACTGCTCCTTGGTAACTGGCCATGACTCTCCTGCAGCACTGCCTGCCGCCTGTCCGGCCACCTTCTCGATTGCCCACCCATTGCCCTGCTAGTTGGTCCATCACACTTATTCGGCAGCTTTAATTGTCTACCTGATGATTAATTATCGATTCATTAACTGATTTAACTGCCATTTTTATTTGTCTTTCTAAGTAATGAATTCCTTATCTAACATTGATTCACCTCCTCTTCTGTGAATTGACTGCCTCGTCCCTAGTCCATTGATTCACCCCCTTCTGCTCATTCAGGAATGGCTGCTCTGTCCCCGTTAAACTCACTGCCATCCATGACCCCTCATCTCCCATCCAACCCTGCACACTCAGTCGGTGAGGCCTGGTTCACTGATGGACACTGCCACCACAACTGCACTTGCCTATAGTGGCCTCATCTTCACCACCCCACTGCCTGAGGTGATCAAGAAAAAGTAAATGAGTCATATTGGGGTGCTGCTGCCAGTTCCGGCTCCTCTCCCCCATCCCACTTTCTCCCCCTCTTTTCAATCCATCAGACTCCCCCTGCCTCTGCCCTCTGCATCACTCTCATTTACGGTGGAGGTTCCTCATAATGTTAGAGGGACAAGGTGGGTGAGGTAATACCTTTTATTGGACCATCTTCTGTTGCTGAAGGAGACAAGCTTTTGAGCTATGCAAAGTTTTGTTAAGCTCAAAAGTTAAAATATATGGCAATAGATATAGCTCATAGAGCTGGAAGGGACCTTGAAAGGTCATTAAGTCCAGTCCCCTGCCTTCACTAGCAGGACCAAGTACTGTCCTTGACTTTTTTTTTTTTTTTGCTCCAGATCCCTAAATGGCCCCCACAAGGATTGAGCTCACAACCCTGGGTTTAGCAGGCCAATGCTCAAACCACTGAGCAGTGGTTGTTTCATTCACCAACAGAAGTTGGTCCAGTAAAAGATATTCCCTTATCCACCTTGTCTCTCTCGTATCCTGAGACCAACACAGCTACAACAACACCGCACGTTTCATAATGTTAGTAACACGAGATTTTCACATTCAAAATAGGGGCTTTCAGCTTGAAGTGTGATAAGAATATTGCCTGCTACCTAGGCCAAGGGCTCCCAGCCCTCTAGCTCCAGAGCAGAACTCCAACACTCGCTGCCTAGGTTTAGGAAGGCCTGAGGGACGGATCGTGTTTGTGGGGGTGAGACCTGATCCAGGGTTGGAGGCCAAGGGAGGCAGTGAGGGTGAGGCTGCTGGATGAGATGGGACAGTGTAAAAGTTGGACATTATGGACAGTGGTGATGAGGGATTGTGAGGCAAGGAAGAATCAGGAGTCAAAGAGTGAGGGGGAAGGAAACTCTCCAGCGGAAAATGTCGTTTTTAATATGGGGTCCCGTCAGGGAACTGGGAGTTCTCCTCCTCCAGGGGAAGCAGCACAGGGAAATTGCCATCCAGGTAATTTCAGTTTGGCAATTAATTTCTCTGATCATCTTCTTTCCATTATCCACTCTCCCCTGTTGTTATTTCTTGAAAAGGTCAATGTGCTGGGGTTGCATTGATGTGGGACATGTCTCCTCTGAAGCATGTGCTTTGGGCTGTCTTCACTGCAAGGCCGTGGGGGCAGAGAAGGGTTATTATTAGGGTTACTTATCACACTGTTTCGTCGTATGCACACTGCAGACTACGTCCCTGGGTGAGGTGAGAGATTTTTTCTCTTTCCTATTCAGACGCCCGCCCAGGTTGCAGCCTCTACTGTCAATTAATGGTGTCTGCAGACTCTACGAGCAACATGAGGCTTTGGAGATAGAGAGAGAGACAAGAGGACATGGAATAAACATGGCTCTTCTCGTTTCTGTGTTGGTGCTCTCCTTCTTGCAGGAAGTGTTCCTTTCCCTAGGTAAGCAGAGTCACACTATTTAGGCGTTCTCCTGCCTTGGGCATTTGGGAAGTTTGCTCAGTGGAAGAAACAGATGTAAACCTGCAATACTGGGGTTGGGGTGGCTGAAACTGGAATATTAAAGATGAGCCTGAACCATGAACCCAGATCAGAACTGCCCTGAACTTGGAGAAACTCAGAAGCCAAACATGGATCTGGCCCATTCTTCTAATGAGCCGAACCAAACCCCCAGATCCAACCACCTCCAGATCTTTAAAGGGCTTGAAATTTGGGTTTGAATTGAATTTTGTGCACCAGGGCTACCTCTGTTAATTAGGGCTGCGTTTTCTCGCTGACAGTCTTTATTTGTTATTTGAATCACATTATTTCTGGTTCATCAGAGGAGAATTATTCTTTTTGGATTTTGTTTTTTTATGGAATTTGACATACAAACTGCTGAATCCAGATTAGCAATGAGATATTCACCAATAAGAGTACCTGCTTTCATATAGATGGAAAAATAAGTGAATAAAAATGCTTTTGTGTTGAATAGCAGGTGTAGTTTTCTTCTGAACTGTGTTCAAATGAAAAAATATATATCGCAGTGTCTATGTAATTATGCTTTAGTATTCAAATATAACTCATGATTGCAGTATAATCTGGCAAATTAACATGGAAAGTAGATGGGACCCAGTTGCTTTGAAATGGAAAAAATCCCTTCTCCTATGTATAAAGAAACAATTTAATTTGATTTTTTTCCCAGTCATGTTTTCCTTTGGGCTCTGTAGAATGATGAGATTAAATAATTAGTTCTTGGAATTTATTACAAAAGTAAATTGAGTAATATAATTGATAAGGAAATATTATCTAGGTAGCATTAAATATTTTGGGGAACAGATTAAAAATTGGGGGCATTATTGTGTAGCAAACTAGATTTTATTGCTATCCAAAAATTTAAGAAAGAACGTTTGCAAAATCCTTGAGAGTTCCCCTGAGATGAATGAAAGCCTAGGGCATTTATATTATCTATCCTATAAAGTTATGTTCAATCTAAATAAGATTATTCTATTGAACGGAAGGCACACAGAGCATCAGATGGAGGTGGTGTTCCCAATAGTATCTGATTGTACAATTAACTCAATGGATAGAAAAACACAGAACCCCATCACATCATACACAGTAACAGAAACGTCACAATGATGCATCCCCAAGGACTCCACAGGGATTAAAGTCAAGGTCAGCAATGAGGCATATTGTTGGACAATGTGGTGGAAGCTTGTAACGCTGGAGACTTGTCTATACTGTGTCTGATCTGTGGCTAAACAGAGAAATTAATTCTCCCAGGTGGTCAATCTGGCACCTTTCACTCATGCTACACACACACAGCAAATAAAATGGAAGTAAGTTGAACTAATTGAAGTCATTCCCTACAAAACAGCAAGGTCCAGAGTTTGCTGAGATGCTTGCTTTTAACTACACTTTTTCCCTTTTAGGTTCTGGGGAAAACCCTCCGATGATCTCGGTAACTGAAGGGGAACCTGTCTCCTTTGAGTGTTCCTTTGATGGATCCCCTGCAGTTGGCGATCCATTCTACGAGATAATCTGGATGTATGAGATGACCCATAAAAATGTGTCCAAGAGAATCCTGGCCTTTAGGATGACTCGACCCAATACCAGTGTCCCTGTCTCAGTCACTGAAGGCTATTTTAGGGGTTGTTTAGAATTTGAAAAGAACACCAGCTCTCTCGTCATCCCCAAGGTGCAGGTGAATGACAGCGGCCTGTATTACTGCGACGTGGACACAATACCACTCCATGTTAAATTAAGAACAAATGGGACTCATCTCATTGTCACGGGTGAGTGTCTCTCTTTTTCTCTCTCTCCTGTTTCTTTCTCTCTGTCAGATACTCTGCTGCGTGTGTATGAGAAATCTTAGCTCTCTTGCTTCCTATGAAATAAGACTTATGATGCAAGCATGTTTATGACTTGTTTAAAAGCTTCTTCAACATATGACCATGCAATTATATTTCAACTATAGCAATTTCCTTGTCAATATTTCCATTGTATCACTTTATTTGAAAATTACATGGAACATTAGCTTATTTACCAGGCCAATCATATCACACCTCTCTAATGTGTGAAATTGTACGTTGGTTGTAATTCTCCTAAATAGGTCACACCATGCATGGTCTATCTGGAACTCCTGAGCTTAATGTGACAAGTTTGTGACATTCCATTGGTTTGATTTAAAATACATATATACTTTATAGTCTGAGATGGCTCCATAATAATCTCTATAGTTTTATAGTTTGGGGGAGAAAAATTTGCAGTTTGCTTACAAAAAAAATACATAATATATATACACATGGCTTCTTGTATATATTTTCTGCAAATGAATTTGCAAATTTTGACCAAAATGGCAAATTTGCCATATTTTATAGCAGTGATAGACTTTCTAGTAGATACTTTCCATCCCTAAGGCAAAAATTATACTATAAATTCTAGTTATTATACCTACTGTATTTCCTTCCTTGAATTTATGAGACAGAGTAATTATTTGCCTCCCCTGTACCATTATACAAAACCTTACTCTGTTTTCAAAAATGTTCTGCTAATTTAGCAGTGCTAAATCTAAATATATTTATGGAATATTGTCATAATATAAACACTTATTTTAAAAAAGTGTTCCTGATCTGTGTTATTTATAATAATATCTTAGACTGTTTTAATAGACAATTATAAAATAGTCATCAAATTGAAAAAAATAAAAATGTAGTCCACAGTTATGGAATTTAAAGTTGCTTTTATAACAGAATAACTATATTAGTCTAAAAATAAATGGTCTCCAAAATCTGTTGATTTTTCTAATATTGGATTGTATATTTTTTTTAATAGCTGAAACAAGGTCTATTTTCTGGAGTCTAGTTTGTTAGATCTATTAATTCAGGATGGGTATAGTCATCCTCATCAAATATATTTAACATATAGGTTTTAAATAAATTGTAGTGCTCCTTCTGTTGTACATGGCCCATTGTCAATTGTTTCAGAAATATGATCTTTTTACATTTGAGAAGGAGCCATCAGTATTTTGAACAGAGTTTATTTACTCTTAATATTTCCCCTGCTTTTCAAAGGGATCATTGATCTGATCCAAAGACTCCAATTGACTTCAATGGGTTTTGGATCAGGCACTATCTGGATGAGTAAGATGAGAAGGATTTGGCCCGATCTGTTAATTCCCCCAGTTCTTAATCATTGGAATTAACCTTGAAAACGTAATTTCTGCTTTATACATTATAGAGTTTATTGAAACTGCAGCTCTGTCTGTCTTTTTACTGACATATGATTCAGGGACAAGAGGTATAAATTTTTAATCCACAAAAAAACCACCATCTCTTAAATGTAAGTAATGATCTGCTGTTATTTTAATGCATTGAATTAATTAACTGTATTGATTAACTGTAATTGAAAGGTTCTTTTATAATCATTAAGGCGGGTAGGTATTTATAAATAAACACTCTTATAATAAGTTAGTATTTAGGGTTGGATTTTCAAAGGCGCTGAACAGGGATAGGTACCTAAACCCCAGTAAAACTCAATGACAGTTCTTGAATCTGATGCATGTTTTAATATTAATTTTCAAGTGACAATTGACTACAAGAAAAATTACAGCATTAGCAGTATCCCTACAACATTGCATTGCCTGCAGATTGTTGTAAGATGTTCATCTTATTTCTTTCTCTCTTTTCCCTAGTTCTTTAAGCATATTTTTATATTAAACTAATTGTTTTGGATGAATGTTCATAGTTTAATGCATCAGGAACTGGACTGTGTAGAACAATTGAGAATTCAGATTCCTTGCACAAGAAAACTGCAAAGGATTTGCTTGTTTTTTACATATTAGCAAAACCTTTGCTCTTTACCCTCTTTGGATATTTTAGAAAAGCATCAGGGCACTTTTAAAATACAGATACTCAGTTGTGTGTCTGAAGAAGTAGGGATTGGTGATCGTTGTCACACTGTCTGGAGTGGCTCACAACAGTGAGTGCCCACCTCCGGGCTGACTGTCAAAAGCAGGGCAGACACCCCAAACTGGTGGTATGTTCTATAAGTAGATTTCACCAAGTAAGTAATGAGTGAGAACTCCTAGATCACTGTAACAGTCTTACCAGGGAGTCACCGATCGTCCCCTTAGACTCTCCAGTGTATCTCGCCATCCAGGCAACCTGGACTATATGATAAATGGTCACTTACACCCACAGGCATAGTTTGACTTCTATATTTGAGGGGGCAGCTCCAGTCAGGCCAATGGGGCCATGTGTGGGGGTGGCAAATTCAGCAACTGTCCAAGACTTACAGTTTGGGGGGGGGGGGCAATGCCTCCCTCGTTGCCCTCCAAAACTATGCCCATGCTTCCACCAAAAATCACAACATATTCAGGTTACACTCAGTCCCAAGAAGCCAGTCACTCTCTGTGACAGAACGTACCTGTGTCCAGCTCCCACACACTATTGCAATAATCTTTGTACAAGGTGTGTCTTGTAAGGTATCATTTGAAAACTCATAATTGTCTGGTCAACGTTGTGCTGGTAAAATATGTGTGGCAACACTGTGAAGTTATAAGATGCCCCTGTGTAGTGGTGGTAACGCACGTTCCAAACCTTAGCCCTGCCCAATCAGAAGCTGGCAAACTGGTCTGTCCTCAAACCAAGGAATGTGAGCTCTGTCTAATTTGCATTTAAGCTATAAACAGAGTCAGCAGCAGGAAGGGAAACAAAGGGTAAGCTGATGCCTCAGCCAGGTGCAAACAAGGCGGATGGGCCATTGCTTGCTAAGTGGCTATTTTTTGGCAGGAAAGGGGGCAGGGGCAAAAAGAATCTCCATTTTAGCAAAGAAACAGCATGGAGTTCCCATCCACACAGACCACCTGGCCGGCGCCTTTAGCCCAGCCGGAAATGCTTCTCAAAGCTTTGCAGTATTCACACAGAGCCCATTTGCAGCGTGGCTGTAGAATAGCATTGCTCATGGTGCCTGGCTGAAAAGAGAAACCCTTTGAAGTGCAGCGAGGTTGGGTTTTGCAAGTCCAGTGATTGCTATCAAGAAAAAGAGCTGGGGATCAATCAACGGAAAAACTTAAAGCATCTACAAAACCACAAACACACCCGGCTTGTTCACACAGACACCGACCTCAGTGTCTCCGCTGTTAATGTTGGGTATCTGAGGCTGTTTACTGCTGGTGAGATGACTTATTGGTGGCTGATTAGTATTGCTGATTACTGGTGATATGGAGCTAGTGTTACAATTCTTTTAGGTAACAGTGAAGTAACGTGTGATACCAACTAACAAAGGGTTTCCTGAGACAATCCTCACTGCATTCACTGCATAACAAATCTGTGGACAAGGGATGAAGTTATGAAGGTAGCAGGTTGAATTTATGATGTGGTCATTCTGATTCACAGCTGATTGTGCTGGTAAATATGTGAACAAGGAATGAAAATCACATTGTTTTGAGGTTAGGACTTGCTCTATTCAGTCTTAGAACAGTCCCAAAAAGGGATAAGCGTCTACTGCAAGGTGACCTGCCAGCTGCAGTTTCAACAGTGGGTTTGTGGGGTTTGTCTTTCCCTTCTTTTAACATGTATGAAGAAGAATTTTTGTAAGGGGCTTTCGGCTCGTGTTTTACCTTTGAAATACCAGGAATGTTAAGTACGGTTTGGCTGGGAGACTTGCTGCGGTCCTGCATGTGTACTGGAGTTGTCTTTCTGGTCTATTCAGGGTCTGATACGATAGTATCCGAGCGCCTTTCTCATCATTAATCGAAGGGGCAATATCGCCCGAGGCTTTGCACAGGAGCAAGTGGAAGGGATTCAGTTTCTTTTCCTTTTCTGACTTTTCACAAATATTATTTGTTCTCCTTTATAGCCCCCACAGACGCAGTGAGTGTCCTGCTGATCTCCAGTCTGACTGCTGGGCTACTTCTGTTCCTCCTTGCTTTGGGCTTGTATTTTACATGTAAGTAGTTGCTAGTAAAGAAGTGCAAACAATCTCCCCTGCCTCTCTTTAGGCCTCATCTTACACTTTGCAGCCATGGTTTGTGTTCAGTGTTCTTAGTTACTGTTGTTGGCTCAGTGCGGTACAGCAAATCTTCTGGGAAATGACCAGTTCAGGATGTCTTTCCTAAATTCATACATGGCTCCATGCTATTGCTCTTCTTTATTGACAAGTCTGTAACATTCTTTAAGTTCAAAGCAAAGAATGAGAAAATAAGAAACCTTTTAATTATGACAGGGCATGATTGGTGCATGCGCAAAGCAGCCATGTTCTAATACAGGGTGGCCAGACTTACCCCCTGAGCTACATACGATAATCTTCATAACCTGAGAGCTGGGTGTGCCTGCTGGGGCTCAGGGCTTCAGCCCTGCAGCAGGGGGCTGGGGCTGCAGATTTCTGCCCCCGGGAGGCACCTGCCAAGGCTCGGGGCCCTGGAAGGCGTGCCCTGTGGGGCTGAAGCCCCGAGTCCCACCACCCCATCCCAGGGCAGAAGCTCTGAGTTCCCCCCCACCAGTCTGTTAGGTGGAGAATGGGGGGCATGGGGGGCTCTGGGAGCCAGACTTTAACTGCAAAAGAGCTGCATGTGCCTCGCGAGCCGCCGTTTGGCCACCCGGTTCTAATACCTAACAGCTGGGGACGGGCACCAAATCTCCACACTCTTTATATCTCCGGTGCAGGGTCTCACCTACATGTGTCTACACTTCAGGCAGAATGTCCAGTGATGTTAATGGGAGTTGTGAGCATGGATAGAGTCAGTGTATGGCCCCTCAGCTGCTAGAGCCGGATCGACAGCAACTGAAGTCAATAGAAAGATTCCTTTTAATTACAGGGGTTTTAGATCAGGCCCTTTTGGTGTAAAATAAATTAACAGAAGAAAAATATTGAAAGCCCCTGCAAAGCCAGAACCCAGCCTGTAAATAGAGACACCGAGGTAGAATTCAGTCTTTCCCCTTAAGCCTGAAATAGATATTTCCAAGTCATTCCATAATGTGCACGTGTTCTTCTGTATTTTATGTTAGTAAAGCGCCGAATCCAGGACAAGAAACCAGAAGTTTCCCTGGAAATGTCCGATCCCATTTGCAGCACCCCTGCCCCTGCCCGGAGAGAGTCCTTTACACAGCCCATCGGCAGTGAAATGATCTATTCAAAACTGCAGTGGAGCAAGTACAGTGTAAGTGGTGATCTCTGTATTGAAAGCGCTCAGATGTCATTCCAGTCCCAGCAGAGTCACTTTGATAACTAATGTAGATGATGAGAGCAGTAACTTTTTGTACTTGTGTAGCATCTGAGGCTTTTCAAGTGCTTTACAAACCTCACCGTATGCTGCGAGATAGGTGGATATTCCTATCCTAGAGTTACTGATGAGTAAACTGAGGCATAAGTTGACTTGCCCCAGGTCACGGAGTGAAATTCACTCCAGTGCAGAGGGCTTGTGCA
Source organism: Mauremys reevesii (assembly GCF_016161935.1). NCBI lineage: Eukaryota > Metazoa > Chordata > Testudines > Geoemydidae > Mauremys > Mauremys reevesii. The sequence goes on along the minus strand of NC_052640.1, from coordinate 19,216,104 downwards.
AAGCCTCTGCACCTCCTAAAACTCCACACAGGGACTGAGCAGGGGATCCACTGGGATGGCCATGGGGGGGTGTCTACCCAGCGCTATGCGCCAAGAGACAGATCTCTGAACTGGCTCTGCCCAGGCCAGCCTGGAAGGCCATGTTTTTGGGGGCCAGGAGAAGATGATGCAGGTTCATGTTTACGTGAATCCAGGGGCCTGGCATTCCCTGCAGCTGGTGTGGAGAGACTGCGGCTGCTATTGCAGCTCAGACACTGGAAGAGCAGCTGCAGTTGTGGGGGCTGTGGGACAGCCCAGCATTCGGGCCCCGCTCTCATCGTGGCTGATACATGGAGCTGCCTCATTCACTTCATCTCAGCCTCTTCTGCCTCCGGCTGAGGTTCCCAGCTCAGTGAATGTCACTGTTACCTGTGCTGATCTGGGGTTCTGCTTGTTCTCAGGTGGTGTCCTCTCCAGAGGGGAGCGCTCACACTGGCGAGCCAGTGACGAAGGAGCCCAGAGCGGGGATCAGTGACCCAGGAACGGACACGGTGTATGCCATGCTTCAGGCACCGCAAATGTATCCCCTCCATCTCATGTAACACAAATGTCTCCAGCAAACACCCCTTTTCTTCAGTGGTGTGGCTCTGGCATGTAATAAATGTACTGATGAAAGTTGTGTGGTTGGGTGGAGCTGATCTCTAGGTGGAGCGCGTCTATGGGACATAAATACAGTATCCTCAGGCCCCTACAATATTAATATGAAATGTCCACTTGGCCTTTGTTGTTGAGGCCCATGCCCTGCAGTGAGCAGGGTCTGAGGTCCCTCTCTCCCCTCCCCGTCTCTGATTGTATTGTACCAAACTCTGCCATCTTCCTCTCTGCCACCCACCCAGGGACGATGCAGCGCTGTTTGTGCCTGCAGTGTCATGGCACTGACTGAACCAGCTTTTCCCACGTCAAACAAAGCACAGGCAGCGTTTTAACCAAGCCCCTCCTTGCACAGCCAGAGGATCGCACCACAGTGCTCCCAGCCGGCGTGGGGTAGGCTGGAAGAGACACCAAGTTCATTCAGCAAATGGCCTCAGCAGTCCTGCCTAATGCCGAAAGTGAAACCTATGACTAGCTCTGCTGCCAGAGCCAGTTACTCTGACCACGCTCGCCGGGCGATGAAGGGCTCCTTCGACTCAGCCTGGAGAACCCTGCACTATTCCCCCGGCACTAACCAAACCTCTAGGGCCGAGGGGTTAGTGAGGAACATAAGAACATAAGAATGGTGCTACTGGGTCAGACCAAGGCTTCCATCTAGCCCATTATCCTGTCTACCGACAGTGGCCAGTGCCAGGTGTCCCAGAGGGAGTGAACAGATGCCTTTCCCAGGGTCTCAGTGCTGGCTATGCCCAGCTTCACATACCTGCATTTCTGATCTGAAATGTCTCTCTCCAGCTTGGAGAAGAGTCTCTCTCTCCACAGCTGGCCTATGGCCTTGCAGCTCAGTTCAGCTAAATCCCCAATAAAGCCAGTTGTTATTTTCCTAAATCACCCCAGATTCTCAATAACTTCTGCTCACCATGGGTCAGAAATAGTGCCTGTGTTTTACTCAGGCTCTGCCCCTATCCCCAAACGCTACACACAGCCCCACATAGCTCACGGTTCTCTGACACCTACCTGCCCACATTCTGATCTCAGTTACACTAGCAATGTGGAGTAACTCAGCTGCCTTTGGTTGACTTTGGTGGAGTTATTCACGGTGCCGCTGAGATCAGAATCTGGCACGGTTTCAATCTATCTGTCTGCAGACTCAGGACAGTGCTGCAGGGGGTCCTGTTTAGAGATTTTCTTCCCACCCACAGGGGCTGTAAGTTTAAATAAAAGTGAAATTCTGCAGCGATGCATGTGACCGCTCAAGAAGAGCTGGTACTGAGCGATATGGAATCACACCTTTGCACAGCACTATGATCTCTTCCAAGATGAGAATAGCTCAGAGCTGTAGGAAGTAGGAAACCATGCAGAGCGGATGCAGGTTCTGCAGAGACCTCTTGGTCTAGTGGTGAGGCGCGGGAGCTGTTGCTGGGGTAGATGTGCTGACACCTCCACCCCCTTTGCTTCCCCTGCAGAATGAAGTGTGAAGCCACACACACAAAAGAGAGTCGCTCAAGCAACAGGAACCTCTTCTGCTCTCACACTGCACCAGAGCAATGCACAGGGAGATCGTACCAGGTCTGTGTGGAGCGGACATTCACACCAGGTTTGCGTGGGAAGGCGGATCTCTCTCTCACACACAAACCTGGTGGTCACTCACTGTTTATTCCCACACCAAAGCTTATGTCTGAGTCTGAACAGAGATGGTCACAGAAGTGCAGAGGAGTCACAGTTTGCATTTTCCCAGGTTATGCGTGTACAGTTCTCAGACATGATCAGGAGGTTTCAAGAGCCTCCACCACAGTCATTACCTATTTCTAGCCTGCCTGGGCTGACCCAAAGCTCACTGAGGTCAATGGGAATCTCTCTGCTGGCTTTAATGGGCCTGGGTTAAGGCCTGTATGTTCTCTACCACCTGCTGTAAAACTGGCTCTGAGCAAATCTTTCTATGTTGGTTTCCCTATGTACTTTGAGAGGCCACCACTGGGCATCACACAAGGGTCAGATGGCTGAGGCTGGTCCTGTTATCCTGGCTGTATCCGGTTATCCCTCTTCCCTGCCATCTGCATTACAGCTCCAAGCTGTGTGTAGTGGAGACCTCCCATGAACAGAGAACATTCAGACCCTCACACAGAGCACGCTCTGGGTCTGGACTGTGAAGCTGCATCCACCGAACACTCTCAGTAGGTCAGAAACAGCTGGGGTGCAGGAGCGGGGGAGCCAGACTGTCCCAGGGGGCATCAGGCAGTTGGTCTGGGTTGGAGGCCCCTGGTGGGTTTGATCCTTTGTGTGTTTCAGATGCTCAGGCTGGGTCAGACTCCATCTGGGTCAAACGCTGTGTGTGGCTTGACTGGTCCCTGTGGGCTGCACGCTCTGTGCGGGCTGGATGCGGCTTGAGGGCTGCAGACCTACCTGGAGGTTAGATGCTCTGTGAGGGTTGGAGGGTCCCTTCAGGTGGAATGTTCCGGGTCAGACTGTGCCTTGCTTTTGTGTGGGTGACTGGGGAGAGCACGGCCACCCCTGGCAAAGGGCAGGTCAATATTAGTCCATGGGCTCAGGGGAGCACAGGGACTGCTCCCTGCATTCAGCCCCAACCCCTGCCAGCACCCGCCTGCAGAGCCGCAGGCCTGGTGCGGGGAGCAGGCTACACCTGCTAAGGGAGGGTGCAGATTGCATCGTCCCCTGTGCACCAGGGAGTTCTGGAAGGAGGAGGCACCGTCCCTCCCAAACTCCCTGGGTGCGGTGCAGCCAGGACCAGGGGAAGGAGTGTAATTAACACTGGCTGCCCCTCAGGGTGTTAAAGGAGTCATCCAGGCGGCTTATCCCAGTTTGTATTTGTCTGTGTGGCTGCCTGGCCTTAAATCTGCAAAATCCCATCCAGCCCATTCCCGTGAGAGAAGCCAGCGGAGGTGGAATGGTCCCATGTGGCACATGGGCCGAGTGTGTCCCTACGGGGATTGCTCATTTCCTGTTACCAGGAGAGCACCGTAATTATAAACTGGACACTCACCTAGCAAGGCTTGCACACAGGCAGTGCTACAGCACCCAGTCCCCACCAGAGGGCAGCACATTCCAACACCTGATTTCATGCTGCTTGCCCCTGTCTCCGCGGGTCGCTGCTGCATTCAGAGATGGGAGAGGAGGAGGTTGAATTGCATTAGTGCCCAGAGGCCCCAGTCAGGACCAGAGCCCCCTTGTGCAGGGCACGGTGCGAACACACACGCTGAGCATTTCAAATCTCATTCAAACCCTTTAACCCCTTGGCACTGATTGGGTGGGGCTAAGTGGGATTTTCACGCTTGCTGCTCTGATGAAGCCGCAGTCATTGTCGTTCCCTCTCATGAGGCGCTGTCCGATCCCAGGGCGACATCACGGTCAAGCAGCCGTCTGGATTGCTGCATAATTACCCATTATGGGGATCTTACGGCTTCCTCTTCAGCGTCTGGTTCTGGCCCCGCTAAAGACAAGGCACCGGACTGGTTGCACCATCAGCCTGGGCTGGCCTGGCAGTGTAGTGCAGGGGCCAGGGGACGGGCGCAGGGCATGAGACCATGCTCCACAGTCTCCGGTTATAGGTGTAATACTTTGTGCGCATAGACCAGTATTCACGTCAAGGCAGAGCACATAGACAACAAGTTATCGCTCATGTTCTTTTCTACATGTCTAACCCCTGAATCCTGCTGAGCTCCTGGCCGTACTAATCCCTTGTGGCACTCGGCGCGCACAATGCAGCACAGCGCATCCAGACCAGGTGTATCAACACTGCCCGGGGCACTGCAGCCTCCTGAGTGGGTTCATTGACACCGGTCGCGGCTCCTGGGCTTCCACTCCAGCCAATCCCTTCAGGCCCCTCTGTTTGCATGGGAGGGTTTCGGGTCCAATTCTGGTGCTGTGGTGAAAACCAATTCCCCACCTAGATTCTCCCAAGGGAGTGGCAGATTTGCCTGGCCCCTCCTGCTGTGGGGCTGCTTTAAATGCCCCAGTAAAGCTCATGTGGTCTGTAGAGCCAAAGACGCACAGAAGGACTTTGCAGTGCTCGCGTTCATTCGACTCCTTTGGTGCAGGACAGTCATGCTACCCCAGCTTCCTGTGGCACTGGGACTCCTGGTGCTTTCTTTAGCACGTACGTTCTTGGTATATTTCTTTGAGTCTTGTTGACTTAGTGCTGCCAGGACTTTACTATAAGCTTGCAGAGGAAACCCTTGAAAGCAAAGAAGGGTTTGCTTTGTCAGCATCTCCCAGTGGGCAGAGCCAGCTCTGCCTCCCATCTGTATGGAGTTATAGTAAAGTTATGTCACTTGGGTCTACACCAGATTACGGGGCTGGTGCAGTAGGTTGGAGAACCCTTTGGTTAGATGACTATTGCAAGCCCAGTTGACAGCATTGCTTTCCCACTAGCAGCCTCAATAACACTGTCTTTGCTTCCTGCAGATGTACAGACCCAGGCTGTCCTGACCCAGGAGCCCTCCGTGTCTATCGCACCCGGGGAATCAGTCACTCTGAAATGTGTCATGAGTGGGCCAAGTTCAAGGATTAATGTGTAGGCTGGTACCAGCAAAAATCTGGCAGTGCCCAGTATCTTTCTAGAGTTCTGTGCAAAAAGTGGTTTAAACAGAGGAGAGGGGGTTCTGGAGAGATTCTCGGGCTCCAAAGATCACAGCCTCGACGAAGGGTATTTAAACTTTTCACGGGTGCAGCCCGAGGATGAGGCTGATTATTATTGTTCAATTTGGGATTATACCCGCACAGTGCACAGTGCTATAGTCACATAGAGAACCAGCGTGGGAACCCCTTAGACGCTTCATAGCACACGCCGTGAAGGACAGTGCTCAGCCCCTCAGCCATGACCAGCAATGGCATCTCTCCTCGTCTCATCTCTTTTCGCCATCCTGTACATTTTGCTCTCTCTTTTCTTTCTCTGAATCACTGTTGCAGGCTTGGAAATCCCTCCATTCCCTTCCCCAATGACACCCTCTGCAGGTGTCCCAGCACCGCGATCTCCCACTGCCGTTCATTTGACGTCAAGAGTGGGATTCAATTCAATCATATCAGCAAATGGAGCTGAGCCTCCCTTCCAGCCAGGACCCATTTCTGGTCTTCACTGACCCCCGGCATTATGGCTCATTGCTCGTTTCCACATGCCCCTCACATGGGCAGGTCCTGTGCACACGTCCTCCATGCAACTGCACCAACGCCCCCTGATCCTGACCTACCGCACCTGCTGCTATTTCAGCCTTGGGGTCTCCTGAGGGAACTGCTGACTGTGCCGAACGGTGCGGCATGCGTCACCTAGACCAGCATCTCCTTGGCAGTAGTGACGAGTGACCCCCAAATGCTGGATGATTCAATTTTAAATGTGGTGCTTATCCGAACCTCCAGACCTGTGAAAATCCCTCCTCCCTCTGTTCTTCCCCACGAACGTCCATCAGAACCTTCTCCCGTACTCCAGGGTCTATTCATCCCCAGCTAAGCTTGTTTGGTCCAGCCAAGCCAGGCCCTCTATCGAACCTTCTTCCCCTCTACATCCACACCCCTGGCTGGCCGGCATGCTGTCGGCTGAGGCCTCCGTTTAAAAGATTTGCAAGCCAAGTAATTTCTATCCAGTTCCTTACCCTGAAAGTGCAGAGAGTGCGTCACTGATACTTGAGTTGTGCCCTTTAAATCATGACATGAAGCTACAGGCCAATCCTCTGAATTACCATAGTGAGCATTCCAGTATTGACTGACCTGTGCAATAAGGTCTGAGGGGGATAGAGCTAATTTGCCTAATGATCTCCCATATCACTCTAAAGGCTGTTGGAGCCGGGAGACTTTGGCCTTTGACTGCTGCAGAACGTCCCTGCGGCATCTTTCTCTGGGTCTCTCCTGGTGGTGCCTGTAACACGTAGGATGCAGGATTTCCCCTCTGGGCGTGATGTGCCTGGGGATGTGTCTTATCATGTGTGAAGTTGGCAGCCCCTTTTCTCCTCCGGTTCCAGATCCCGCAGACACTCTCCATGTCACTGTCTCCAGCACAGCCAGGGGGACTCAGTGAAGGCCTGGGTGTGCCCCTAGGTATATTTCTGTGCTGCTATTATTACAGCAGCAGCCATAGCAGAGACCAGGTTCCTAGGCTGATCCTCTGGTTCCACACACACATGCAGCAGGGCTGCTCCAGTGCTGGCGTCCAGGCAGAAGGCCGGGCGGGTTGTTCCTGTCTTCCACGGCAGAGCAACAGTAGCTCTTGTCATGGTGATTTAGTCTCAGGAACAGCCCCAGGGTCCGTCTGTGGTTAGTGTCTGTGACTAGACAGCAGCCTGGAGAAAGGCTCCTGCGCTTTGACACCTAGCGCTGGGCCCAGCTCTGGATTGATCTCCAGTTCTCTGAAGGAAAGCGGCTCGCTCTGCCCAGAAAGGAGCCTGGTCTTAGGTTCTCCTCCAGTAGCACTTTCCATCTGAGCATTTCTCAAATATGGATGAGTTCAGCCTCCGAGCTCTTGTGGGGGAGGTGGGTTTTATTATCCCTGCTTTATAAATGGGGAAACAGAGACCCAGAGAGAGGACAGGAGCTACCTAGGGGCACTCAGGAGGTCTGTGGCTAGAGCTGGAATAGAACCCAGCTCCATGTTTCATACTCATGGCACCTGCAGGGGGAAGGAGGACAGACAAGAGGAAGCTGGATTCCGCAGCAAATGCCATAACCCAAAATACAGCCGGGGTGTCAGCCATGAATCCATTCTTCCCTGTGGTGGTGGCTGAAGCTTTGTCCTCATAGTTTTGGCCTTGTGGCTGAATAGTACAGAGAGCAGCAGAGAGTCACCTGATCAGCTGATGGAGTCTCTGAGTCCCAGGGCTCATTTGCATAGACCACCTGGCTTGCCTGGCCCCCCAGGGCTCTAAAGCTGCTGCAGGTTTGCACAAAGCCAGGGGCCCGGCTGCACAGCAGCTGCCGATTCCTTTCCCTCTGGCTCCCTCCAAGGCCTTCACCATGGTGCTGCGTCTCCTGGCTCTCCTCCTCCTCCCAGGGGTTTTGGTGCCAGGTACGTTCTTGTGGGAGGTGGAGGTGATCAGGAAATTCTGCAGAGGGAGGGACCGAAGGGCGAGGCTCCTATGCTGAGCTATCACTGCGCTGCAGATAGGGACGGGTGGAGCAGGCAGGCGTGGTCAGACGGGCTGCTGGAGGTGTGGCCCGCGAGAGGTTAACCTGTAGCTGGTGCGGAGGTGATGCCGGAGGGGATAATGTCACTGTTCAGCCACTGGGTGTGGGATCGGCACATTCCATCCGTAACTGCGCCCTTGTTTCATTCAGCTTCCAGGGCGCAGCCTGTGCTGACTCAGCCGGCCTCCATTTTAGTGTTACTGGGACAAACGGTGAAACTCTCGTGTGCCCTGAATCCTGGGTACAATATCCGGGAGTTCGGAGTCGCCTGGTACCAGCAGAGACCTGGCAGCTCTCCAAGGTACCTGCTCTATTACAACTCGGAGGTGGAGAAGGACAAGCCCTCCGGAATTCCGGACCGCTTCTCTGCGTCCAAAGACCTCGCCAGCAACGCCTGCGTTCTGACCATCGCCGGGGTCCAGGCTGAGGACTATGCTGACTATTACTGCTCGGTCGCATATCCCATCTACTATCTCTAGAAATGTGGAACCAAAACCTGTGCTGGTCCCCGGGGGACTCTGATGAGCCCCTGCTTGCAGAGCCTTGTGCTGAAGGAACCGCAGCCCTATAAGGAATGGAAAAAAGAAACGGCTCATGTGCTCCACCCTTAAATTAGCCTAGCGGTGAAGCCCCCGCTAGTCAGTTATGCTCAGAGAGCTGTGACAGATGGTGGCTTCCTGTCTGACGCATGTCACCTGGTGGAGCACAGAATGCTACGAGACACGCAGGGCCAGATCCTGCCAGGTGCTGGGCACCTGCAACTCTCACTGCACAGAGTCCCTACCTAATGGAGCTGGTCTTCCCTGCCCGCAGGCCCCTATCCATCTGCTCAGATCCCCATCAGCTGCATGTGGGGCACCCAGTAGAACTTGACATAAAAGACAGATTTCTAAAGCACTGGTTCTGATGTTCAGGAGTATGTTATCTGCCTTTCCTACATAGAGCAGGCCGGGTTCTCACTTTCTCTGCTTCTGGGCTTGGGACAGGAACAAAGGATGCTGCTGGTGGTGGAGAGAGACAGTCCCTTTAAGCTACCTCTGCACTTCCTGTATTCGGGGCCCATTCAGTGCTCTGCCCAGTGCCCGGTGTAAGTTAGAGCAGTCTCAGGGCTTCTCTGATTTACACTCAGCATAAGTGTTTGCCAGCTACTGATGGCTTCTTTCTCAGCTCTGAGGTTCTGAGGAAGTGTTTTTGTTTAAATGGGAAGACAAAGAGATTCCTGGTCTCTCATCCCTGCTCTCTTCAAGGCCATTAGCCCATGGGGCTGAGGGAGAGAACTTGGTGGTTGCTTTTCCCTAAGATGGTGGCAGCACATCACTGCCCACGGCCGCACTCACCATGAAACCGTGGCCAGCAGCCAGCAGCATGCACATGGTGCGGGGGGTAGAACCACGAGTCCTTAGCTCAGACTCAGAGGACCCGGAGGGAAGCACGAAGAGCTCAGTGAGTTGAGTTCAGCCATCGCCAAGACAGCAGCTGAGAAATTCAGACAGATTGTTAGCGTGGCTGGGCAGGGGGAGCGAGTGCCCTGCACACTCTGGTGCTGGGTAAATAATAACCATTAATGATAACATTCCATCACAGCTGGCCTGGCCCTGCAGCCCTCAGCGGAGCCGCCTGCCAATCTTTGGGAACAGCCGCTCTCTCTGGTGTGTACCAGGGAATGGGTGATTAGCGAACTCTGAGCACCACCACAGTTGCTGAGCACGGGGCATTGCAGTCAATGTATTCCCAAGTCCAAACCAGAGACAAACAGACCCCCGGGAGGCTCCTTTTATTGGACCAACGAAGCCCAGAATTAACGGCCATGGGGCTGCTCAGGAGAGGAAAGTTTTGCCTGTGTTTAAGTGAGTGCAGGTTTGGGGCCAAAATGAGCCTGTTTAACAATCCCAGGGCTGGATTTTCAGAGCTCTGCCTGTGCTTTTGGGGCCTTACTTTGCTGTAATACATTCTTCGCTCTAGCATTGTACACTGGAGGGGTTTGGTGTGTGGGACACCCACGGAGGGTGACTCAGCTGCCAGTGTTATCTAGCTAACTGCGTCCTGCCCTTAGGGCATGTCCAGCAACGTTTGATGATGTGACGCTTCTCCCTCGCGTGTCACTTGCTATGCAGAACACCCAGCGTGACGGGGGCTGGATCCTGGTTGAGGCTTTTGTGCGATTTTGCAATACAAACAATAAATGCTACTAATTAGCTGCATGACCTGTATCCTGTGCAGCGTGGAGTTCATTGGGACGCTTGGAACATACTCTCTTTCACCTCTCCCAATTGTTATTTTTTCTAAACTGCAGCTGGATGCTTCACTGCCGTCGGTCCAGACACAGCACAGAGTTAGTGCTCTTTTACTGACGCTGCTGGTTTTAATATAAGACTGTCTGGTTATTGTGATGCTCCCCAGGGGCACCCGGGGTTGTGAGGCATCTCACCACTACCTGCCCTTGGTGTGAAGCCGTCTTTTCTGTGCTGGCTGTAGCTCAGCTGCCTGAAACCAACAGCCTCTAGCAACACAGCAGTTGGCACTGAGGGGTTCTTAGGGTCACAGTTGTATACATTAGAGACAGAGGAACTGCCAATCCAGATCAGACCAGTGGTCCCACTATGGTCAGTAACTTGCCTCTGATGCTGGCCTAGCCTGGATGCTTCAGAGAAAAGTGCAAGAAACCTCATAGTTTCTCAAATATCTTGCCCAGAGGGGAAGTTTCTTCCTAGCCAAGCCTTAGGCCTCAAAGCATGAGCGTTTATACCCCTTCTACATTTGTTGCTGCCTAATGTAACTGTGGATATTCTCACTATCCATATAAAAGTCCCATCCTTTTTTTAATCCTACTAAGCTCTTGACCTCAGTAGTATCTTGTGGCAATGAGTTCCACAGGTAAATGATACCGTGTGTAAAATAAGTGTTTCTCTTTATCAGTTCTAAGTTTGTTCCCTTTCAATTTCCTTAAACATCCCCTTGCCCTTGTATTATGAGAGCGGGTAAACAAAGTGCCTGATTCACCCAACTGAAAACGATGTGGGATTTGTGGTGGATAATCAACTGAACATAAGAGCCCAGAGAGATGCTGTGGCCAAAAAAGCTAATGCAATCCTGGGATGCAAAAACAGGGAAATCTTGCATTGGAGTAGAGCGGTTATTTCACCTCTGTATCTGGCACTGCTGGAATCCTGTGTCCAGCTCTGGTGTCCACAATTGAAGAAGGCTGTTGATAAATTGGAGAGGGTTCAGCAATGAGAATGATTAACGGATTAGAAAACCTGCCTCATAGCGATAGACTCAAGCAGCTCAATCGATTCAACTTACCAAAACGAGCCAGTTAAGGAGTTACTTGATTACAGTCTATAAGTACGTACATGGGGAACAAATATATAATTATGGGCACTTCAGTCTAGCAAAAGTACAAGATCCATTGTCTGGAAGCTGAAGCTTGACAAATTTAGACCAGAAAAAAGGTGTAAATTTCTACAGTGAGAGTAATTAACCACTGGAACAATTTACCCAACTTCGTGGTGGAGTCTCCATCAGGGATGTTTTACTAAAAGCTCTGCTCTAGGAATTATTGTGGGGAAGTTCTATGGCCTGAGATCTACAGGAGACCAGACTAATGGTCACAATGGTCCCTTCTGGCCTTGGAATCTATGAAGCTTCTCTACAACGTGCCTTCTGTTGTCTACCCCCGTCATTGTCATTCACTCTCACTTAGATTCAGAAAGGCCAGAAGGGACCATCAGATCATCTAGCCTGACTTCCTGTACATCACAGGCCACTAATCACCACCCAGCACCCGCACACAGAACCCAACAACCAAAATAGACCAAAGTATTCCAGCTGTTGGGAGACTAGACCGGTGTATGCCGCAGGCCGAGAACAGGAGGGACGGAGGTGCACCAGTAGCAGGGAACTGGTTAAGTGAGCTGTACCCAGATACTTATCCTGCCGAGTCCCCCACACCCACACGCTCAGGGGAGGCCTGATCCATTCCCAGGGACACATCCAGAGCAGAAGGCCATCGGGATCGTTGCATATGTTCATGAAGGGGGTGGAACTCCTTACTCTGGCCACTTCTGGAGCCAGGAAACCGGAGTGGCTGGAGCTTTGGTCTGACCCGGGGCGGCAGGTCTGAGAACTGAGGGTGTCTGGATCATGAAAAGAGAACGATGTCTGACCTCCAGCCCTGAGTCTCATTTGCATACTGGGCTGCCCCAGTTTGACCCAGGAGGGCTCATTTGCATATGTGGCTGCCCTACCCCTGCCCATAAGGGCTCTAAAGGCTGCCACAGGGTTTCACAAAGGCAGGGAACAGGCTGCAAACCAGCAGAAACCCAGCTCCTGTGACCTCTCCCCATCTCCCTGCACCATGGCCCAGCCCGCTCTGCCTCTCTGTCTCCTGGGGCTTTTCCTGACAGGTAACGGCTACAGCAGATTGATCTGACCATGCCTGGAAACCCAGGTCAGCCGAAAACATGGCAGGAATAGCGGTGCTCACCCCCCTGCTCTTTGCTTTCTGCAGGTTGCTACGCTCAGGTGACTCAGCCGCCCTCCAAGTTCGTGTCTCCCGGGGGGAATGTCCAGCTCCCCTGCACGCTAGAGGGCAGTTACACCGTCAGTGCCAACCGTGTCGTTTGGATACAGCAGAGACCGGGCAGCGTCCCCAGATACCTGCTGTATTTTTACACTGAATCTAACAAAGGCATGGGCTCGGGGGTCCCCAGCCGGTTCGCTGGCTCTCGCTCTGGCTCCGACAAGATTGGCTATTTAACCATCACGGGGGCCCAGGCAGAGGATGATGCCGTCTATTACTGTGTTACGTGGACTGGGAGTGCTGCACAGCGCTACCGTCCTATGGGGAAGTGAGACAAAAACCTTCTCACTCCACTGCAGCCCTGCAGCAAGGCTGTGCCTGCTCTGAGCACCAGCCTGCTTCTTACACAGGGGACGTTGGCTCCTGCTCCCCTCACAGCTCCTCATGTGGGAGACGCACCCTCAGCACTGAAATACCCTGTGAGCTCAGGCCTGGTCACTGCTCACGGGTCTCTTGGTTTCCGATGGTCATCTTGTCGCTCAAGAGCTGAGGCAGCCGTCCTCCGCGGCAGGGTCCCCAGGAAACACTGTCCGTTCTCCTGCACCACAAAGAGCGAAGTCTGCACCCCATGTTAAAGATGGGACCCGGAAGGGTTTGTGCACCACGCCTTCTGGGCCTCTGCGAAACGTGCGAGGGATCCCTACAGAGCCCGGACATATCACTGCCCAGTAGATGGCAGCAGAGCACAGCTACTGCAGGTCAATGGCCCTGACAGGGCTGGGGTGGGTTGGAAGGGAGGCTCAAGTGTTAGCCAAATAGGGCTCGTTTCCCCCCGGAGCTTACCTAATTACACCAAGGAGGCACGTAAGACAGGAAGACGAGTACCATTCCCTTTATTGATCGGTCAGCTGAGCGGGTGCTCTCATCGGCTAGTGCCAGAAGAGAGACACCTTACAAGCCTGTACGGGCTCTTTTATAACCAGTAACAAACAAATTAGCCTACGTTCGTCTATGTCATTTGGCTGACCTGTGGAACCTGTACATGTATCTGTTAGGGGATAATTGGGTACGCAGGATACATATATCATTTTGTGGGGGACACAAGATACATCTGTTGAGGATACATTTGTCATTCTGAAGGGGAAACAAGATACACCCATTGACCCTTTGTACTAAATGTTTTGGAAACATACATGGGAAAACAGCTGCATATACTTGGGGAGCCAAACAAGATAAGCAAAATAGCTGACATAGGTAAATACACATCCGTTGTTCTATTAAGTTCTTTAAGCTTTCCAACACAGCGAAGCCCCTGATAACATGCAGCCTAAAATGGCCCCTGGTACAGGGCACCTAGGCAACACGGAGAGTCAGCCCCTGCCAGCCCCTTCCTGCTCCCTTCGTCTCATCACCCCTTCCAGTTCTGCGTCAACCTCCCTCCAGACGGGTGCCCTGGTTCCAGCGCTGTTGCATGGGGGGCACATTTAGCTCCCAGACACACCCAGAATCCTTTGCACTGACCGCAGCATGGCCAAGGCAGTTCTAAGGCCTGAGAGGGGCAGCTGGGAACAGTGTTTACCTGCTGCTCTTGCCTGAGCAGAAACAGCCTCTCCCCTTTGGTGGGAGATGGGGGTGGGCAGAGACTCCACAGGTGGGGAAGAGCTGAAAACACGACTGCTAAGGCTGGGATACACTGAAGAATACTGAGAATCCTGTAGCACTAATATAGCACTTATCACCCACACACCTGTGACATGCCCAGGGTACAGTCCAGACTACTGAGCAGCTGTGTCACCCCTGCCCTTAACCTGGGGCGCCCTGGACAATGCCTGGCTGCTGTAGCCTCCAGCCTAGATTGCTCACAAAGAGCCTCCGGCATGTAGGTCACTCCCAGTGTGTCTCTGTGTGTGCTGCAGCCAGCCAGCCACACCTAGGCTCTTACCAGCCTGAATTATACTGCAGGGTGACCCCAACATACTCCCAGTCCCTGATTTCCCCCCAGGAACATATGTCCTGCACTGCCCAGCCTCTCCTGGGCAACACAAGCTTCTATAAAGTCCGTCACTTTATTTGACGATATGCACACATGTTATTATCTTGCATGGAGGTTCCCAAACACTTCAATTCAAACACACTAGAGCAGATACAACAAGAAAACAAGTTTATTAACTACAAAGAGAGAGATTTGAAGGGAGTCTAAGTAATGAGGCAAAAAATGAGAAATGGTTGCAAGGAAAATAAAGACGAAACACAGTTAGTATCTAACTCAGTAACTATGTTAAACACAAAACAAAGTTTTCTCATCTCAGGCTCTCAACAGACTCTTAGTGGCTGCACTTCCCAGGCCAGGAACCTTCCCCAGTTGAATGGCTGCTCCCGTTGTTCCTTCTGGGGCAGTGAATCGATGGGCAGAGAGGGGGGGGAGGGGATGTTTTGGGGGTCTCCCCTTTCTTTGTATAGTCCTCTCCCCTCTTTGAGAAGCACCCCCAGCCGGGAGCATGGCAAGAGGCAGACTGTGTGGATGGGAACTCCATGCTCTTTCTTTGCTAAGATGTAGAATTTTTTCACCCATGCCCCTTTTCCTGCCAATGAATAGCCACTGAGCAGGTAATGGCCCATTGGTCTTGTTTACAATTGGCTTGAGGTGTGAGCTTGCCCTTTATCTCTGAGGAATTGGTTTGGCCGCGCCCCAGACTGGGAACATGTGTTAATAACACCACACAGTGGAATCTTCTAACTTTACATACAATGTTGCCACACACATTTTATCAGGACAATAATGACCAGCAGATTATGAGGTTTTAAGAGGTACCCCCCAAGACACACTTTGTACAAAGATTATTCCATTAGTGGACATGGGGGTATATTTTGTCACAACATGTTATAGTGCTTTACAGAGGAGAATCTTCACTCCCTTGTGTGTGTGTGTCTGTGTGCACGACAATAGGCTTTGTAGGTCCAAATATTAACCCTTACCTTCATGCAGGCGTTACACTATTTAAAGAGTGTGTGCAAGTGTTAGACTTAGTAGCAGGGGTCCAGAAGTGCCCAAGTGTTTTTGCCGACACACCAGTGAGGGGTTTATAGAGAATTTCTCTCTCTACAATGCAGCTCTCATTGTATGAGAAACCATCTCTTCATGTTTGTCCCCTTTGTTGCCCTGTCCCTGCTCCCTCTCCAGCCACACTGGGGTGTGAGTTTGGGTGGAGGCTTGTTAAAGGCGCGTCTCTGATTCCTTTTCGTTTTCCCATGGTGCGATGGTGCCATGTGACAATTCTTACCCGTAAGCATGTGCAAGCTCTGGCCACTGAGAGACTCAGCCCAAGTTGTTCCAGTTCTCTTTACTCCTCCTCTCTTTTCATTCTCGGTTTTCTGTACGCTGTGATTCTAGACAAGGCAGTCGAGCTGCTGTGATACAGATGGCGCAACAGGTCTGCAGCATTTCAGTTACCATCTGTGCTGCCGTTAGTCCCTTCTCTGTATTTGAATTTTCAAATTGGACATTTCTAACCTTTGCCTAACTGGGGCAGGTCCAACAGGCAGACTTTGTGAGCCGGGGGAAGGACAGGGGATCAGGTCTTCATGCGGGGCCGTATGGCTGATTTGCATTGCAAGATGTAATGGGAATAACCAGAGATCAGTGTATCCAATAGCCTCATGGAGCCCCACCCCTGGGGGTTCATTTGCATACTAGCCAGTCTCAGCCCTGTCCCTCATGGTTTTAAAGGTACCTGAAGGGTTGCCCAGAGCCAGGGCTCAAGCTGCAAACTGGCATAAGCAGAGCTGCCAAATCGGGCTCCTTCCTGTCCACCTCCATCTCCTCCCTGCACCATGGCCCAGTCCAGCCTGACTCTCTGTGTCCTGGGGCTTTTCCTGGCAGGTGAGTGGTCGGGGGTTTGTAATACCCAACGTGCCCCCACCTGGCTGATAACACTCTGGGTGGGACTCTGCCTTTCAACAGGCCTCAAAGTCACGTAGGTGCTTCTAAAAATGTCCTTTTGTGTTCAAGCCGAGGGTCCCCAAGCCCGTTACAAACACAGGGACTATTATCCCCAGTGTACCAAGGGGAAACGGAGGCACAGAAGTGACTTCTCCAAGATCCCAAAGGAGCCTTTGGAAGGGCAGGGAGCAGGACCTAAAAGTCCTGATCACCCGACCCCTGTTCTAGCCACTGAGCTTTGCTAACTTCTGGTTTGGTCACAGCTCACTCGGGTCTTTGTTTCTGACAGTTGCCAGCGCGCAGCCAACCCTGCCTCAGCCTGCCTCAGAGTCAGTGCCCCCAGGAGGCACCATCAAACTCTCCTGCACCATGAGCAGTGGAACGAGCATCAGTGGCTACTACATTCGCTGGTTTCAGCAAACAGCCGGGAACCCGCCGAGATATCTGCTGTATTACAAAGATGAATCTAGCAAGCACCAGGGCTCTGGGGTCCCTGCTCGGTTCTCTGCTTCCAAAGACACCTCCAGCAACATTTGCTATTTAACCATCACTGGGATCCAAGTGGAGGATGATGCTGCTTATTACTGTGCCACATGGGATGGCAGTAGTAAAACGTATCACAGTGATATGGTGAGATAGAGAACTGAGACCAAAACTCTCCCCCACAGCCTGTCTGCCTGTGCCCATGTGAGGGTCAGACCATGACCTCCCTAGAGACACCATCACAGACAATAGAGAGAGAGACTTGCTGACAAATAGAGAGAGACGCCTTTGATCATTCCTTGGGGAGTCACTGTCCCCTGCACCCAGCCACTGTCTGCCTGCCCTGCCCTAGGATCTGCTTCACATTGATCTCCACACTGCCCCCCTTCTCTTGCAAACCCTGTTGAGTGAGGGCCTGGCAGATGGTGACCCAGGTTGGTACGAAGTGCTGGGGCTAGGTCAGTTGTAACTCAGCTCTCTACAGAAAGCGTATCTGAGAGTGCAGCCAGTGAGCAGGGGAAGGGAATCTTTCACATGTGGCTACAATCTAGTGCACTGGCGGGTGCTATGAACTGACAGCTAAATCATCGCAAATCACCGCAAGGACTCACAAGCCACGGAGAAGCCAATTTAAAAATGCCCCAACACATCTGTGATCTCCTCTCATAGCCTACCAGAAACCTGGTGCCCTGTCTATAGAGCTCTCCCCGCATTCCCCAGGTTCTGTGTTATGGAACTTCTTGTAACTATAATCCAAGCTTCGGCAAGAATGCAAAGGACATTTTAATACTACTACTAATGAATGTCTCATTATTTTAAATAAGAGCATAAGGTCATTGAGCCCAGGATCCTGTCTTCTAACAGTGGCCAGTGCCAGAAGGTTAATGAGAAATGAACTGAACAAATATCGAGTGATCTCTCCCCTTTCATCCAGATTCATTTTCTGGCAGTCAGAGGTTTAGAGGCACCCAGATCATGGGGTGGCATTCCTGTCTGTCTTAGCTAATAGGCATTGATGGGCCTAGACTCCATGAACTGATCTAATTTCTTGTTTGAACCCAATTATCCTTTTGGCCTTCACAACATCCCCTGTCAACGGTTTCCACAGGTTGACTGTGAGTTGTCTGATGAAGTACTTCCTTGTGTTTGTTTTAAATGTGCTGCCTATTAATTTCATTGGGTGACCCCTGGTTCTTGTGTTATGTGAAGGGGTAAATAACATTTCCTTATTCACTTTCTCCACATCATTCCTGATTTTATTGATCTCTATCATACCGCTGCTTAGTCGTCTCTTTTTGGAGCTGAAAAGTCCCAGTCTCCATGCAGAAGCTGTTCCATGCCTCTCATCAGTTTTGTTGCCCTTCTCTGCACCGAGTCCAACTCTAATGTGGGGTTTTTCCTAGCTGGAGTGAAGTAGTTATACCGATATAAATTGGTACTGTAGATCAAGCCTAAATCCAGCACGATCCATCTCAGCCAGCAAACCTGCCAGTAGCGAAGGGCCCAATATCCCTAAAGTACCGACAGCAGGAGACTGTGAGACAATAATTGCAGCCAAGGACTCTTTCAAAATTCTGGAACTAGCTAGAGATCCAAGGCAGCGGGGACGAGGGTAGAGGAGTCTTGGCCATGTCTGTGTTTGGGGTGGGCGGGGGCAGCCTCAGTCCAGATCCAGCCATGAGGAATTCTGTGTAAATCCACTATATTAATGGTCTGATTGGGAAGCACAAACCCTTTGGACTCGTGGAGTCCTCCACTCTCCCCTCATCATGCACAAAACTAGTGAGCACCCACACAAACTGGACTGAGCTCTCTTTAATCTGGCCATTAAGAAAACAAAATCAGAAGAAGTTCTGTGAAGCACGTTATCTAATTTGTACCCAATACTAAGCACAAGGCAGCAGGAACGAAGTCAGTTACATCTCAACAGCTGGACTGTCCCTGGGGAACCTCTGTGGTATGAGGAATGTAACTTGTGCATGGTGATCAATGCACAAACGGAGCAAGTGCACAAGCCGGAAAGTGCAGGGAAGAAGGGAAAGAAAATACTGTTTCTG
Organism: Mauremys reevesii; assembly: GCF_016161935.1. Classification (NCBI taxonomy): domain Eukaryota; kingdom Metazoa; phylum Chordata; order Testudines; family Geoemydidae; genus Mauremys; species Mauremys reevesii. Next base: position 19,197,344 of record NC_052640.1, on the reverse strand, counting down.
ATCACTAGATGGAGCGATTGTATTAGTCTGGTGGCCAAGACCTCAAGAGCTAGCTGTGATGTGGGGGAAGTGATGAAATTCTCTCGGTCAGAGCTGGAGGCTGGGCTGGGGCTCGACCTGGGCTTTCTCGGGTTGGTTGGGTTCCTGGGGTGGGCTTGGGAGACAAATCCATAGTTCAGCTTTTCCCCTTTCTCCCATGCAAATCCTCTCACGCAGGGGCGGCTCTAGGCACCAGCGGGCCAAGCACCCGCTTGGGGCGGCATCCTGGGGAGGGCGTCATTTGGCTCCGGTTGAGCTCCCGCCGGCATGCCTGCGGCAGGTCCACCGGAGCCCGGGACGAGCGGACCTGCCGCAGTCATGCCTGCGGGAGCTCAACCGGAGCCGCGGGAAGACGGGACCCGCCGCAGGCATGACTGCGGCAGGTCCGCTCGTCCCGGGCTCCGGTGGACCTGCCGCAGGCATGCCGGCGGGAGCTCAACCGGAGCCAAATACCGCCCTCCCCAGGAGGCCGGAGCCGCGGGAAGAGGGGACCCGCCGCGGGACTGGGGAAGGGCGGCGCAGCGCTCCGCGCTGCTTGGGGCAGCCTGATTTGTAGAGCCGCCCCTGCTCTCACGGCTGGGAAAATAAGGGCCAGCAGAGTGATTAATTGGCAGAAAACGTCACATGCGCTAAATATTGGTGACAAGATGTCTCTGAGCAGTCGGGTACATCAGCGAGCACCACAGCTCATTTACATTCTGGCTCAATCCAGCCTGGCCCCAGGGCTCATTTGCATGTGCCCTGCCCCTTAGGGCTCTAAAAGCTGCTACAGGATTTCACAGAGGCAGGAACCAGCTGAACCCCAAGGACAGGGTTGGCTCCTTCTCTCCCTCTGTCCATCTCCTCCCTGCACCATGGCCCTGTGCGCTCTGCCTCTCTGTCTCCTGGGGCTGTTCCTGGCAGGTAATTCCCCACCAGGATGACTTTTGGGGGGCAGGTAAATGAGCCAATTAGGATTTCGCACAAGCCGTGCAGCACTAACAGATCTGAGTTTTGTGTCTGGCAGGTTCTTGTGCCCAGCACGTGGTGACACAGCCGCCCTCAGTGTCAGGGTCTCCAGGGCAGACAGTGAAACTCTCGTGCAGCGTCAGTGGAGGATACGACTTCAGTAGCTATGGAGTGAGGTGGTACCAACAGACCCCTGGGAATCCTCCCAGATACCTGCTCTATTATTTCAGTGATTCTAACACAGGCAGGGACACTGGGGTCCCGGACCGGTTCTCTGGCTCTGCCTCCGGCAGTGTTGGCTACTTAACCATCTCTGGGCTCCAAGCCGAGGATGACGCTGATTATTACTGTCTGACTTGGGACAGCAGCGCTAACATGCTCACAGTGGTGTAATCAGAGAGGGAACTGAGACAAAAACCTTTCACATTTCACTGCCCAACACCGAGCGAGACTCTGAGGAAGAGCTTTGAGGTTAGTGGGGCAGAGCTGTGGCCAGAGAGAGGCTCCCTTGGCCGTGTTGTACCCGGCCTTTGCTGAAGGGATTGCTTTTCCCTCACACGAGATCCCCCTCCTCCTAGACTAATCTCCTGGCACTGCATGGGGGGTGGGAGCTGCCCGCAGATCGGGAGCTCTGGGATCCTCTGCCCAGAGGGTCTGTTTCAGCGTCCATGGCAGGCTGAGGACTGTCATGTTCTCTACACCCTCCCCATCTCCTACTACACGGGCCACATGTTTACATCTGCTCCTCCACCCCCTGCACTTCTAGAAGTGACCCAGGTGTGTCTGAAGCTGATACCTGCCACAGGAGAGCTGTGAAATCACGTGTGTGGGTGGAGGTCTGGGGCCAGTCGGCCCCTCAGTGACAGGAAGGGTTTGGTAGCCGGGATCTGAATAGCCCAATCTCACACAGAGTGAACCCAGTCACTTGGATTCCGTGCTATCCTGAGGGCCCAGAGGGGCCTGATCCAAGATGGCTCCTACTCTGTGTTCCTGTCTCCACCAGAGACTAAATCCAGCTTCATCCATCTCATCCAATGAACATGTCAGCAGGGAATGGCCCCATATCCCTTAAGTACCAACAACAGGAGACTCTGAGAGAATAACTCCAGCCAAGGGCTCTTCATAACAGTTGGAAATAGCAAAAATCCAAGGCAGTGGAGGAGAGGGGAGAGGAGTCTTGGCCATGTGTGTGTGATGGGGGGTTGGTGCAACCTCAGTCCAGATCCATCAATTCTGTGTAAATCCATTATCTGAATGGTATCACAGGACTGCACACACCCTCCTGGTAGCAACGGTTTGCACGTGAGCACTTGGCTGGGCAGCTGCACTCTCCCCTCATCCCTGCAATGTGAGCCCCAAAGCCCTTTGCTCCCTAAAACTAATAGGGTGACACTGGACAGGAAGAGGAGTCAGGACAGGGAGATGAACTAGAACTCAGTGATTTGTATCCTGGCCTCCCTAGAGGTGGCTGCAGAGCACAATCCACCGTCTCCCTGCTCCCCTAGCCCAGCCATGGCAGAACAGGCATCAGCCCAGCAGTGATACATCGCTGTGTGCAGGATTTACACACCCTTAAATCAGGGTCACAGAGCAAGTGCAGCGTGGAGCCCAGGACCCCGTAGCTGTGAGGCAGCACATGGGGCAGTTGGTAGCTCCCCAAATGGAGGTAGAGTTCAAAGCCATCGGGGCGGCAGTCCAGGCAGATGAGAACAATAAATCCTTAGCTGGGTGCTCCCCTGCCCCTGTTCCTCTTGAAATCACCATCCTCTGTTTCCCTAACACACTCTGCACATATATTCCAGTGCTGAGCACGTCCCCCCAGCACTGAGGGCCCCCAGCTGGCCTGGTCACGGGGTCTGAAGCACGTTCGGGGTGCGGGGGAGGTGACACACTGTATCTCAGCCCTGCCAATTGCTCACTCCCGGCAAGGGGGTGAATAGAATTTTGCAGGCTATTGTGGGTGTTAAACTGTAAAGGGAAAATCCCCGTCCTGGAGCAGAGACTGAGCTGCTTTAATCTAGATTCCACATGGCCTGTCAGTGGGGATGAACCTGAATTTGCTGAGCGGACAGAAGTCAGCTGATGGGGGCGGGTTTTGTGGGAGTTGAGAGGGGGGTTGGTGAGCAGGGGTCAGTGAGGCAGGGTGTCTGGGAACCTTGGCAGGAGCATGTCACTGCTGTAATACAAATAATAATAATTATAACAAGAATTGCCTGGTGAAAGGTGGAACAGGAAGGATACTCAGATGGGTGACTCTATTCACAGGATCCACCTACTTCTCCTAGCCAGGGGACATTATTGACCCTCCCAGCACGTGTTGTAGTGAGGTGCTGCTCTGGGGATTGCTAGGAGCCTGGGGTGAAGTTAGACATTTTCTGTGGAGTGCTCCAAGCCTGGCATGAAACCCAAAGGACGAGTGAGAAGGGAAACCATATCAGAAAGCGCATTGGAGAGCAGGCCCAATGAGGCTTGGAGCATTGACGATGTGTAGATTAGCGTGAGTTCCACTCGCCCGAATCTGTCCAAATGCTGTGTGGACATACTGAATAAGACTCTGCTTTGCTCAGAAGGGAAGTTTCTTCATGGCCTGGAATTCCTCCATAATTTGGAGCTGTCTGCCAGGCCCCAAGGAACTTTATGTGGGTTGTAACCCTGGCACAACCCCCTGCTACTCCGAACATCCACATGGGGGAGGGGCGCTTTGCTAAAGGGGCTGCGAGCTCGGTGGGTGTTGGGAGAACAGTGGTAAGAATTGTGCCTTGGAATAAGAAATCAGGAATAACAAACCAACTTTAGTGTCGTTGCGTATCTGCGGTGACACCTTCTGATTTTGTCCTTCGCTCCCTATAGAAGAGCTCTGACTGCCCCTCAGCCCCTGACTCCCGGAACAACCCGCCCCACTGCTCCACTTCTGTGCTTCCTGGTGCCCTGCACCTGGCACTGGCACAGAGACCATTCAGTGTTCCCTGCTCCTCACCACAACCCCCATTCCCTGCCTCACCGCAGCGCCTGAGAGAAGGGTGGAGGTTCTCACCAGGCAGCTCACAGGAGGAGAGACAGGCAGGAGCCAGGGAGTTTGGAACTGGAATCACAGCCACACCCAAACTCTGCCAGCGCGCTCCGTGGCAGGATTGGGTCCGATTGGTGGTTAATTTGTGCCAGGCTTGCCAGGGCTGAGCCCTGGCACCTCTGGGTCTGGCCGTTCAGAGCCCCGGCACCTCTGGGCTTGGCAGTCCATAGCCCCGGTGCCTCTGGGCTCGGCAGTTCATAGCCCTGGTGCCTCTGGGCTTGGCAGTCCATAGCCCCGGCACCTCTGGGCTTGCCATGTCAGTTATGAAAATAATAAAATTGCTTGAGCCCTGGTTTGTCTTTCATTACAAATGAAGCCCTGGATCCGATATTCTGGTTCAGACTCAGGCCCATCTGCACATGCAGCCTCACTACAGCAGAGAACCAGTCTTGCCAGGGCTTCGCACAGGGGCTCTAATAGTGCACAGATGGGCCACACACCACGCTCAGCTTCTGGCCCAGTGGGATGCTGATAAATGTCCGAGTGCTCTGAGGGACTCCAGTAAATGAAACCTGCTCACAGACGTACGGCCCGAACCTGTGCGATGCTGAGGGTCTCCCAGAAGGGCCGAGCACCTCGTCTCCCACCTGAAGCCTTTGAGAACAGGGGATGTTCCACACGTCAGCGGGTCAGGCCCACATACCCTGCTGGTCTGAGCCGAGGGCTGGGGGGAGGGAGACACAGCCCATACTGGGAGAAGGACACACATTAAAGCAGAGCAAGGCACAGAAGACTGATGCAATGCATGTGGCCATGTAACTAAACGGAGACATTCTCTGGGATGTGCACCATTAAATATGGACTCCCTGCTGTTGCCATGGCAGCAATGCATCAGCAGCCCTTTTGTGTTCCAGTTGTAGAGGGTAGCATTGTGTACGCTCGCTCGCTCTCGAGTGCATGCGCTCTCTCCCGGAGACTTGGCATTTGTTCGTTCTTTGCTGTTTTCCTTGAAATAAGTCGTCTAGACGGCCAAATATGTGTTTGGTTTTGTGTGTGAATGGAAATGTCAAAGCAGCCAGCGTGAGAGCCCCAGAATTATCCAAACTGGCTCCAAGGTGAGAACAGAACAGGATCCTCCCAGTGAGACTGGCCGACTGCAGCCGAGAATGGAGCAAATCAGATCGTTACAGCTCTGCTTCCTCTCTTTGGACACAGGTCAGCTTCAGCAGAGCTGAACACGTCACTGGGCTCAGGGAGGTACTGTTCAGGGGAAGGCCATGTGAGGATCATCCCTTCTGTATTGCATCACAAACAAACTCATCAGCAAACCTGCGCTACCAACATGGGACTGGGAATAGCCCTGAAACTGGGGGAAGAGGGGACTAGGCAGGGCTCCTCCTAATCCAGCAGATTCCTGAAGTTTCTTAGTATTTTCCCCCCATATAGTTCAGTACTTTACAGCCACAGCGAATGTAAGAAAGATCCCCTGTATGTCTCTGCCTTGTCTTGGGGTGACGCAGGTGCCCAGAGCAGCAGCCAGTGAGCAAGGGGCAGATTTGCATGAAGGGGCCGTTCTCCAGCCCTGGGGGTTTAAGAGAGAATCGGAGGGTCCCAGCCACAGACCCATTTGCCTCAGGAAGCCGAGCTCGTCTGGATTCCCACCATGGCCTGGGCCCCTCTGCTCCTCGCGCTGCTCACTTACTGCTCAGGTGAGAGAGGGGCCCAGGGCAGCCCTTGACTGGGTTTCACCTTCCCCCTCCCTCTCGGGAATTTCACACAAACGTGTCATGCCGCAGGGCAGGTCTCATGGCTTTGTTTGTACTGTGCTTTCCAGGTACCCGGTCCCAGTACGTGTTGACTCAGGAGCCCTCCTTGTTGGTGTCTCCTGAAGGGACTGTCAAACTCTCCTGTAGCGTGAGCATCGTACCTGACATCACCAGCATCTACCCGTACTGGTTCCAGCAGCGGGGGGGCGGGGTGCCTCGCCTCCTCATCTACGATGCTAACGTGAAAGTGTCAGGGACCCCCGAGCGGATCTCTGGGTCCAGCTCCGGTAACACGGCCTATTTAACCATCAGCGGGGCCCTGGCGGAGGATGACGCTGATTATTACTGCCTCACTCACTACTATCAAGGAGGGGCTTTTAAGGCTACACAGTGAGACACTCAGATGGGGAACTGAGACCCAAACCTGCCTCCTCTCTGCTCTGCTCTGCAGTCTGTGCCCTGCTGGGACCTACCCAGGCTGCAGGTTGGCCTCAGACTTCCTCCTGCAGCCTGACTAATCCTCAGTGGGGTTTGTGCCCCTCACTCCCTGCAAGGGGGCACGTGGGGTGTGTGTGTGTAGGGGAAAGACAGCTCCTCCCCTCCCCCTCCATCACTCTGACCTGGTGGAGGGGCAGAGGTTGAGCTGTGCACTTGGCCTCCTCTCCTAGTTTGGGACTAACCAGCTTCCCCTCCAGTCAAACCAGTCTGGGGAACTCGTCCCCCATCTCCATTGTGTGGGGAGTGACGTCCTTTTCTCCCTGTGAGAGTCCATCAGCCGGTTCGCCAACCTCCTCCCACCAGCTTGCCCCACAGAGAGAGCGGAGGGATGGTGGGGGATTAGGAGAGGGGTCTGTCCCTGTCCCATTAGGTAAAGTGAATCACATAGGGCAGGATCCCTGGTCAGACACATGGCTTTCAGTGCTTTGATTTTGCCAAGTTCTGATCTAGAAAATAGAACTCAGACACATGCAGTGGTTTGTGTGACAGGACAATACTTCTCTCTGCAGAATCTCCCACAATCCCCTGGAGCTGTGCACGACACGCGTGAGTGCAGAGAAATTCCTCATCCCACAGGGGCTCTCCCAGCAGTCATGGGGCTTTTTGCACAGTTGTGCCCCAGTACTGAGTAGATCATCGGCACATGGCCCGACAACAGTCAGTGAGGTTTGGAGGTGTCCCTAAGTGGGGAAAGCCAGCGACAAAGCCCTGGATTCATTGCTGTGAGCAGTGGGGACCAGTCACCTCTAAGGGAGCTCTTGGACAGCATCACTCAAACCACACCATCAGTGCACTGACAGTCTTGATAGATATTGACCTGTATCCAGTCTGCCTTTATAGGGGCAGTGGAGAGGCCTGGGTAGGGGAGAAGTCCTGGCCATACCAGGTGTCTGGCTTCACTGCAGTGATTGCTGAGGAGCCCGGTCAGGGGCTGGATTCAGCTGGAGCTAATTGCTCGTTACTAGGGAATCCAGGCACTATAAGAAGGGGGAACAGGGGTGGGTCAGTCTGTTATGAGGGTTAGGCTGAGTGAGGGGCCCTGTGCATTCTGGGATGGGGGAGAGTTAGAACAGGCTAGAGCCCTCTGGCTTGGTTTAGTGGGGCTAGGTCTCTGGTCTCAGAGGTGAGGCTGTCCCTGTGCCAGAGCTTGGCTTACCTGACCTGTCAGGTATGTTTGAGACAAACCATTATAGGGCTAAACCCCACCAGAGCAATCCCAAATAGGTAACTGAGTGAGTAGGTTTGTGAGTTCACAGACAGGAACATTCAGACACCACCATGAGGGAAATATTTCCAGATGATGAGTTTGGTCTAATTCTGGTCTAGTCCCAGCTGCTAGTAGCTGAGCCCAGAGCAGGGGCTGCTGCTCTCCAGCTCTGTGTTTTGTTTGTAAGTTGGTATTTTGGCTTCTCCACCAATAACTTTCCCACAGGAGGACTGTGCCTCCCCATTACACAGCATTTCATCTTCTCTGCTCTTCCTTGGCTTGCTGCAGCACCAGGGCAACAACACCAAAAATTGCTTGCAAAAGGATAAAGCAGAATCAGTGGTGAACAGCCAGCAAAACATTAAAGGGATTCGTGTGTTATGGAGAGTGAGTCTGTGCAGTGTAAAGCAATTGAACATGCTACACCTTTATATACAAAACACACACACACAGTTGATTTTCTTAAAAACAATCTGCATCTATTCTATCGTTTCAAGACAGCAGCGTTCCTGTTTGTGCAATTATCAGAAGGGGGGAAACTCCCTTAGGCAGGAATTTGACCAAAAACTATAGACCCAGAGTAGCCAGCTCAGAAATCTGAGGATTTGCCCCCAAACTGCACAGACCTGATCTTAGTCTCAGCAGCAAAAGACTTGTCTAGATTTCCATCTCCACCTCTCACCAGCAGCCAGGTGAGGCTGCAGCCTGCTAATGAAGTAATGCTCCAGGAGGAAGAGAATTCACAACAGTGACCTTTTCCATTCAGCTAATCCCAGTGTTTTCCTTGGTTTAGCACATTCTGTTTAAGATAAATGGGTTCATACCATCCATTCCATAACACAGAAACAGTTTAATGAGGTTTTTTTTTTCAGACTGTGCTTAGGAATGTAATAAGATTAATCAAAATATGTGATCAATTCCCATAGCAGAAGTGGTTTTCCTTTGAAGCACTGCTATGTTTAGGGCTTTGATAAAATTAAAGACAGCAGACACATTATGCAGATGGAATAAAATAAAGGAGTGAAATCACCACAAAAAGCAAAAAGATCAGTGTTGTCTCCAACTCATGATTTTATTGCAAATCTGGTGTTTTCCTTGAAACCCCTCGGGGACATCTGATTACATGAGAATCTCAGCTTTTCCTTTTTTTAAAATAAATTTCTAGCCCTCCTGGTTGTGGAGAAAAGCTAGCAAACGGGAACCCTAAAGGTGCAGGAACCAAAAGGAAAATAGAAAGCACCCCATATATATTTATTTTTTAAATCTCATCATTTTCAAACCATTTTCATGATTTTTGATGTCTGACTCCTGATTTTTGAACACTTGAGGTTGGCAATACTGAAAGGTACACACGCTAAAAGGACTCTATCTGTGCAAGTCAGACAAGTAATGAAAGCAGTTGTTAGTAATTTCAGGAACACAAGACATCTCTGGGATGAGGCTGACTATTACTGCTGTACATGGGACAGTAAGCAGAGCATATATCACAGTGAGACATCCACAAGGGGAACTGAGATGAAAACCTCCAGCCTCTTGCACTGTGCCCTGCTTCAGCAGTAGGGTTTGAAGTAACAGTGGAAGAAATAAACACCAAAGAAGTAACAGAGGCCGAGCAGGAGGAAGGATTCTGCTGAGGAAGGGGGCTTGTATCCTTGTATGACTCAGACAATTCTCTGGTTCTGTCCCAAACCCTTGACAAAGCAAGGTGGGGGAAGATCACTGCTTTTGTGATTGAGTTCACTTGTCCACTGCAAGGAAAAAGTCTGGTCCTGGAAAGAGGAGGAGGAAAGAGACTGTCAAAGAAACACTACTCGGAGGGCCTTGTGATACTACATGCTAATAGGGATGTCATAAATATAAAGGGAAGGGTAACAACTGTAGTAACATAAAATCCCTCCTGGCTAGAGGGACAGAATCACTTTCCTGTAAGCGGTTAATCAGTTCAATTAACCTAGTTGGCATCTGACCAGAAGGACCAATGGGGAAAGAAGATACTTCCAAATGTGGGAGTGGGGGAGGTTTTGTTTGTGCTCTTTGTTTGTTCCCTCTTGGACAGAGAGAGGGACCAGGGTAGGAAAAACCATCTAAAAACATACCTGAAATGAGCATCTAAGATAACAAAAATTGTAAGTAAAGCAAGGAAATGTGTTAGATTATCTTTTGTTTTAGCTTATGAATTTTCCCTATGCTAAGAGGTAATTTTATTCCTGTTTTGTAACTGGGAAGCAGAGTCAGAGGGGAATCCTCTGTGTTTTAAATCTTTTTATTTACCCTCTAAAGTTATCTTCCATCCTGGTTTTGCAGGTGTGATTCTTTTTTTTTCTTCTTCAATAAAATTCTTCTTTTAAGAACCTGATTGATTTTCAGTGTCCTAAAAACCAGGGATTTGGTCTGTGCTCACTTTGTTAACCTATTGGTTGGTATATTATTCTCAAGCCTCCCCAGGAAAGGTGGTGAAGGGGCCTGGGGGGATATTGGGTGGGTTAGGGCTCCAAGTGGCCCCTCCCTGAATGTTTGTTGAAATCACTTGGTGGTGGCAGCAATACCGTCCATGGACAAGGAAAGGAATTTGTGCCTTGGGGAAGTTTTTAACCTAAGCTGGTGGAATACAAGCTTAGGGGATCTTTCATGTGGGTCCCTACATTCGTATCCCAGTGTTCAGAGTGGGGAGGGAACCCTGACAAGGGAAAAGCAGGAAACATTCTGTCTTCCTATCACCTCGCAAGGCATCAGAGGGGCTTCCAGAGCTCCCAGCATGTGGTGCATGGGACAGAGGCTTCCTAGGGTGTTTGGGAGCCTTGACAAGAGGGAAGAGGAAGAGTGGCGAAGCAGTAGTGTAGAGAAATCTCTGTATTAACTATCTCTATAAATCTTTATGACGTTGCATTGTGTTATTTTGTATTAAGTATCTTTCTGTATTAAGTATCTTTATGACATTGCATCTTGCATGATGTTATTTTGTATTTCATATGACTTGGCATTGGGCCTCTCTATTTTCATACAACTTTGTATTAGATCCCTATATAGAAAATTGGTAGGAAACTTTATATCAAATGTTATAGCCCCTAAGAATAGTATAGTTAAAGTAAAAGAAACATGTGCCTTTTTGCTAGAAGTAGAATAAGATCTTCCCCCCCACTCTGTAATCAATTGCCCTATTGACTGAATGAGGTGTGAATGAGTGAGGCTTGGAAGACACCCACCTCCAGACAGCTACAACAGTTGCAGAGGGAATGGGAGCCAGAGCAAAGGACAATACAACTTGTCAAGTGGGCCCAACAAAGAAGAGCAGACACATTGATGGCCTCAGGGGTTAGAAGCCAGCACCTTCTTTAGAAAACACCCTCTTTTGAGCAGCATTGGGACAACACCCAGAGAAAAGCAGCACAAAGACCAACGGACACAGACCAATGGACACAGACCCAGATTTTGAATCTGGTCTAGATTTGCATAAGAGGTAAGCTGCTATAAATGTGAGGTGTCTTGCAGGAGAACCCCGGATCTCGTCTTGTCACCATCGGAGCATCGATCCAGATCGGCAGAAGCCCGGCTCCACCCCTCCCCCATCTAACTCACCTGGCCAGCGCAGTTAAGGGGAGCAACTAGTTGGTAACAACAGCAAGACGGAGTGTGTCTGTGCCTCTGTGTGTGTGTGTGCGTGTGAATGCATGACTGTGAGATATCTCATATGCATATTGTAGAGTATTAATTAATACCTGTATTACTAATAAATGTGGCGTTTTGCCTTAACCCCCCTGAAGAGATCCTGTATAGTACTTTGAGTACAACAGTAGCAGGCAGTGAGCAGGGGAGCTCTGGGGCTTTGAGAGAGAATCAAAGGGCTCCAGCCAGAGACCTGTTTGCTTCAGGAAGCCGAGCTCGTCTGGATTCCCACCATGGCCTGGCCCATAGGGGAAAATAAATGACTGGGAGAATCGTAGAAATGTTGGGCTTGCAGAGACATTGAGAAGTCTTTGAGTCTGGCCTCCTGTGCTGAGGCAGGGTCAAATAAACCTTGACCATCTCTGCCAGGTGTTTGTCTAGCCTGTTTTGAAAAACCTCCAATGACGGGGATTCCACAACCTCCCTTGAAAGCCTGTTCCAGAGCTTAACCACGCTGAGAGTTAGCAAGTTTTTCCTAATATCCAACTGAAATCTCCCTTGCTGAAGATTAAGCTGATCACGTTGTGGAAGTAGAGCAACAACTGACAGGGATTTGAAGGGGATTTCAATGCATGACAGTATCTGTTAGCAAGAGTCAGGCTAGCTGTAACCCTAATAATGCAAGATTTGTAGAAGCGAGGATTGTGTGAGGCGATGGGAAAGAACTGTGTGAGAAGTTGTTGTGAGAAAAATAAGATATCAAGATGGCCTATGTATAAACAAAATGCAACTGTTGCTTAGTATTGTATGTAACAAAAGGTATAAATGCTTGCTGTAATTGTTTACCTGTAGAAAGACCTGCCTACGAGGGGGAAACCCTGTGTCCTAGTGCACTCTTTCCCTCTATGCAATTGCTTGAGAAATAAAGTATCTGACTTTGCTGCACTCAACCAGAGAGTGAGAACTATGTTTTTCTCTGACAGCTCCTTGTCCTACCTTCAGTGAACATGGAGAGCAGTTGATCACCGCCTTCTTTATAACATATCTGAAGACTGTTATCAGGTCCCACCTCAGTCTTCTGTTCTCAAGACTAAATGTGCCCAGATTTTGTAACCTTTCCTCACAAGTCAGGTTTTCTAAACTTTGTATCATTTTGGTTGTTCTCCTTTGGACTCCCTCCAATTTGTCAACATCTTTCTAAAAGTGCGGCATCCAGAATTGGATAAAATACTCCAGGTGAGGCCTCACAGATGCTGAATAGAGTAAAACAATTGTCTCCAGGGTCTTATATATGACATTCTTATTAATTTACCACAGAATATTTGCCTTTTTCACAATTGCTCATATTCAGTTTGTGATCCACTATAACCCCCAGATCCTCAGCAGTGCTACTGCCTAGCCCATTATTCCCTAGAGAGAGTGGGCACCGCAGATGTGTGAAGGGACAGAGAAATTAGCTGTGATGGAGAATCCTATGCATGAAAGGCCTTATGACTGGCTGGCTTCTGGGCTAGAGGATAGGAATCCACATGGGACCATCTTTGCAGATATTTTCATGTGTTGCATCTGCTGGATGAAAGTGTCTTCAATCTCAGAACTGAGAAGCCCTAAGCAAGCCCTGAAGCTCCGAGACAGTATGTGGGTGGGCAGTGACAGAGGGCAGGAGGAATGTGGGGGCCTGACTCCCCCCACCTCCCTCTCCAGCCAGCCTTGTGGGCCCCCTCCTGCACTCTGGACCCCTCAGCCCCAGCCCAGATCCCCCTTCCCACTCCCTGACCTCCTCATTTCTGGCCCCACTCCAGAGCCTGCACCCCCAGCCAGAGCCCTCACCCTTTCCTGCACCCCAACCCCCTGAGCTAGCCTGGTGAAAATGAGTAAGTGAGAGTGGGGAAGCGTGAGCGACAGAGGGAGTGGCGATGGAGTAAGCAGGGGCAGGGCCTCAGAGGAGGGGTGGTGCAGGGTAAGGGTGTTTGGCCAGCAAGGGGCCCAATGCTTTTTCCTGGCTTTGGGACTGTTTCCATGGTAACACAAAACACTGGTAGAACTCTGAATTGGGATATAACCCTAAATGCAACACTTTCTGCTGCAAACTGTCTCCATGGCGATGGTTGCCAGGAAAATAGTGAGGTATTTATATTTTGGTCCCTTGGGGCCTTTTAATGGTGTCATCTCCTCACAGCCTCTGCTGTGTATTCATGGCTATAGGCCTGAGTGTGTAGCTGACAAGGTTGCCTTATATGGCTGAGGGTGTGTGTGTGTTTGTGTGTGTGCGGGGGATGGATTGGTGTGTCTTGGGAAATAGGGTGCAAACTCTCATGTTATGGCTAAACTCTCTCATCCTCAGCTTGAGCTGGGAAGAGGGAGGCAGAGCTGATGGAGGCATCTAATCTGACCAGAATCCTCTCAGGGGAGTCCCAGGCCTCACTGTGGTGGGTAGCATGTTTGCAACACAGGGGCAGCATTGGTTAGACCCAGGTCTGTGCCGATACCACAGAGCTACCTAGCTCTTGATATTATCCAGAAACAAAGGATCTGGTTGGTTGATGGTTATAGTTGCTAAGCGCAATTTAAGAGAAGAGGGGTCATTGAAGTCATCCACAGAACAATCCCCACCTCAAACTTTAGCGCTAAGGTAAAGGTACCTCAACAACTCTGACATCAGCCTCAACATTCACACCCAGTTCACCCCTCCCCATAAAACAGACCCATTCCCAAAGACTAGCACTCCCACCACCTCTGTGTGACTGTTTCAGAGATGATCCCACTTTCACTGATCTCAGTGGTTTCCTTCCAGATGCAAAGATGTAAATACCACAGAGCCGCCACTTGAGGGGGGTATTTGTTTATGGTGAAACACACGACTCACAGACATAGCTCCTTGTGCTGTGAGCCGGTCGGCAGAGTCGGTTCTGCTCAGTCCTTGGCTTGGAGACCCCCAAGCAGTGCTTAATTTGTGCCAGGACTTGCCAGGCCTCAGCCCCAGCACCTCTGGGCTCGGCAGTTCAGAGCCCCGGCGCCTCTGGGCCTGGCAGTTCAGAGCCCCGGCACCTCTGGACTTGCTGCGTCAGTTATGAATGTAAAAATATTGCTGGAGCCCCAGCACCTAATTGCTGTAGCCCCGGCCCCTCTTTCATGACAAATTAAGCCCTGCTCCCTAAGGGAAACTCAAGGAACTTCAAGGAAGGGGTTTTGGGGACTCAAAAGGTGACATGGGTCCCAGTCAGTCAGCACGGATTGCAAGGACCCAGCGTGGCATCAGCAAACACCAGGTGCTGTATTTCAGATGAGATGTCAAACCGAGGCAAACCTCATGTCACTTTTGGTAAGAGCAGGGCTGCTTGTGCCAGCGTCATGCTCAAATTCCAGTCATTTGTCTCCTTGCATGGCTGTCATCTCTCTGGCCTGTCCCCTGCCCTGGGGAGTCCAGCCCCTCTCACCAGCAGTGCTGGGGAGGAGGGCCCAGCAGCCTTTTTTACTTCCACAGACTGCTGCTGATGTCTCGCCTCAGCTGGCTGAACTGCTCCTTGGTAACTGGCCACGGACCCTCCTGCAGCACTGCCTGCTGCCCGTCCATCCGCCTTCCCTATTGCCCACCCATTGCCCTGCTTATTCGGCAGCTTTAATTGTCTACCTGATGATTAATTATCGAACTGATTCATTAACTGATTTAACTGCTATTTTTATTTGTCTCTCTAAGTGTCACAGAGTCAGCGGGGCGATGCCCTGGAACTACTCCCTACGAAGCCAGTCAACACTCTGGGGGAGCGTCCTCTCTCTGAGCAGACTGTCTCCGGGGCAAGAAACTTACACAGCTTCGACCTTCCTGGGTCTGACCTCGGAGCATTCAGCATCCCCTTCTCACACCGTGCGCTTCCTGCAGCGAGTCTGCCTGGGCGAGGCTCCTGGGGAAGTCAGAGGGCCCTGCACCCCAACTCCGCAGTCAGATGTGACTCTCAGCCAGCGGATATAACAGAAGGTTTATAAGTCAACAGGAACACAGCGTAGAACAGAACTTGTTAGCACAGATATCAGTGACTTTCAGCCAAGACCATTTTGTGGGGAGGGGAGCCCAGAGCCAAGGCTCTGGTCCTCCCCCTGCGCCCCAAGCCAACTGAGACTGACTTGCTTCCAGCCGCCTGGCCCCTGCCCTGCCCATTGCTCCTCCTCCAGCCTTTGTCTCGCTTCCCGGGCCAAGAGTCACCTGGTTGCACCCCCCTCCTGGGTTTCAGGTTACAAAGGGGCGGCCATAGCATCTGTCCACGCAGCTGGAGCAGCCCCCGCAAAAGTCACACACGCTTATTCCCACCACCATTATCTAACACTGATTCGCCTCCTCTTCTGTGAACTGACTGCCTCATCCTTAGTCCCTCCTCCTCCTTCACCCTCTTCTGCTCATTCAGAAATGGCTGCTAAACTCACTGCCATTCATGACCCCTCATCTCCATCCAACCCTGCACACTCAGTCGGTGAGGCCTGGTTCACTGATGGACACTGCGACTGCAGCTGCACTTGCCTATAGTGGCCTCATCTTTACAATCCTGCTGCCCTGAGGTGATCAAGAAAAAGTAAATGGGGTGCTGCTTCCAGTTACAGCTCCTTTCTCCCCATCCCACTTTCTTCTCCTCTTTTCAGTCCATCAGACTCCCCTGCCTCTGCCCTCTGTATCACTCTGATTTATGGTGGAGGTTCCTCATAATGTTAGAGAGACAAGGTGGGTGAGGTAATAGCTCTTATTGGACCATCTGCTGTTGCTGAAGGAGACAAGCTTTTGAGCTACACAAAGCTTTGTTTACCTCGAAAGTTGTTTCATTCACCAATGGAAGTTGGTCCAGTAAAAGATATTCCCTCACCCACTTTGTCTCTCTCGTATCCTGGACCAACACGGCTACAACCCCGCAAATTTCATAATGTTAGTAACATGAGATTTTCACATTCAAAATAGGGGCTTTCCGCTTGAAGTGTGATAAGAATATCGCCGGCTACTTAAGCCAAGGGCTCCCAGCCCTCTAGCTCCAGAGCAGAACTCCCACACTCGCTGCCTAGGTTTAGGAAGGCCTGAGGGACGGACCGTGTTTGTGGGGGTGAGACCTGATCCAGGGTTGGAGGCCAAGGGAGGCAGTGAGGATGAGGCTGCTGGATGAGATGGGACAGTGTAAAAGTTGAACATTATGGACAGTGGTGATGAGGGATTGTGAGGCGAGGAAGAGTCAGGATTCAAAGTGTGAGGGGGAAGGAAACTCTCCAGCGGAAAATGTCATTTTTAATATGGGGTCCCATCAGGGAACTGGGAGTTCTCCTCCTCCAGGGGAAGCAGCACAAAGAAATTTCCATCCAAGTAATTTCAGTTTGACAATTAATTTCTCTGATCATCTTCTTTCCATTATGCACTCTCCTCTGTTGTTGTTTCTTGAAAAGGTCAATGTGCTGGGGTTGCATTGATGTGGGACATGTCTCCTCAGAAGCATGCGCTTTGGGCTGTCTTCACTGCAAGGCCTTTGGGGCAGAGCAGGGTTATTATTAGGGTTACTTATCACGCTGTTTCGTCTAAGGCACACTGCAGACTACGTCCCTGGGTGAGGTGAGAGATTTTTTCTCTTTCCTATTCAGACGCCCGCCCAGGTTGCAGCCTCTATTGTCAATTAATGGTGTCTGCAGACTCTACGAGCAACATGAGGCTTTGGAGATAGAGAGAGAGACAAGAGGACATGGGATAAACATGGCTCTTCTCGTTTCTGTGTTGGTGCTCTCCTTCTTGCAGGAAGTGTTCCTTTCCCTAGGTAAGCAGAGTCACACTATTTAGGTGTTCTTCTGCCTTGGGCATTTGGGAAGTTTGCTCAGTGGAAGAAACAGATGTAAACCTGCAATACTGGGGTTGGGGTGGCTGAAACTGGAAAATGGAAAGTTGAAATATTAAAGATGAGCCTGAACCATGAATTCAGATCAGAACTTCCCTGAACTTGGAGAAACTCAGAAGCCAAACATGGATCTGTCCCATTCCTCTAATGAGCCAAACCAAACCCCCAGATCCAAGCACCTCCAGATCTTTAAAGGGCTTGAAATCTGGGTTTGAATTGAATTTTGTGGACCAGGGCTACCTCTGTTAATTAGGGCTGCGTTTTCTCGCTGACAGTCTTTATTCATTGTTTGAATTATATTATTTCTGGTGCATCAAAGAAGAATTATTATTTTTAGATTTTATTTTTTTATGGAATATGACATACAGACTGCTGAATCCAGATTAGCAATGAGATATTCACCAAAAAGCGTACCTGCTTTTATACAGAAGGAAAAATGAATGAATAAAAATGCTTTTGTGATGAATAGCAGGTATAGTTTTTTTCTGAACTGTGTTCAGATGTTCAAATGAAAAAATATATATCGCAGTGTCTATGTAATTATGCATTAGTATTCAAATATAGCTCATGGTTGCAGTATAAATTGTAGAATTAACATGGAAAGTAAATGGGACCCAGTTGTTTTGAAATGGAAAAAATCCCTTCTCCTATATACAAAGAAACAATGTAATTAGATTTTTTTCCAGTCATCAGTGGAGAATTATTCTTTTTGGATTTTTTTTTATGGAACTTGACATACAAACTGTGCTGAATCCAGATTAGCAATGAGATATTTACCAAAAAGCGTACCTGCTTTTATATAGCATGGAAAATTCGAGTGAATAAAAATGTTTTTGTGATGAATAGCAGGTGTAGTTTTCTTCTGAACCGTGTTCAAATGAAAAAAATATATAGAAATGTCTATGTAATTATGCTTTAGTATTTAAATATAATTCATGATTGCAGTATAAATTGCAGTATTAATGAGGAAAATAGACGCAACCCCATTGCTTTATAATGGAAAAAACCCCAAACACTTTCTCTATATACAAAGAAACAAAGTAATTGAATTTAATTAGATTTTTTTCCAGTCATGTTTTCCTTTGGGCACTCTAGAATTATGAGATTAAATAATTAGTTCTTGGCATTTATAACAAGAGTAAATTGAGTAATATAATTTATAAGGAAAGATTATCTAAGTAGCATTAAATATTTGGGGGAACGGGTAAAAATTGGGGGCATTACTGTGTATCAAACTAGATTTTTTTGATATCCAAAAATTTAAGAAAGAATGTTTGTAAAATCCTTGACAGTTCCCCTGAGATGAATAAAGCCTAGGGCACTTATATTGCCTATCCTATAAAGTTATGTTCAATCTAAATAAGATTATTCTATTGAACGGAAGGCACACAGAGCATCAGATGGAGGTGGTGTTCCCAATAGAATCTGATTGTACAATTAACTCAATGGACAGAAAAACACAGAACCCCATCACATCATACACAGTAACAGAAACGTCACAATGATGCATCCCCAAGGACTCCAGAGGGATTAAAGTCAAGGTCAGCAATGAGGCATATTGTTGGACAATGTGGTGGAAGCTTGTAATGCTGGAGACTTGTCTATGCTGTGTCTGATCTGTGGCTAAACAGAGAAATTAATTCTCCAAGGTGGTCAATCTGGCACCTTTCATCCATGCTACATTCACACACAGAGAAAACCGTTAACGGCAAATAAAATGGAAGTAGGTTGAACTAATTGAAGTCATTCCCTACAAAACAGCAAGGTCCAGAGTTTGCTGAGATGCCTGCTTTTAACTACACTTTTTCCTTTTAGGTTCTGGGGAAAACCCTCCGATGATCTCGGTAACTGAAGGGGAACCCGTCTCCTTTGAGTGTTCCTTTGATGGATCCCCTGCCGTTGGCGATCCATTCTACGAGATAATCTGGATGTATGAGATGACCCATAAAAATGTGTCCAAGAGAATCCTGGCCTTTAGAATGCTTCGACCCCATACCAGTGTCCCTGTCTCAGTCACTGAAGGCTATTTTAGGGGTCGTTTAGAATTTGAAAAGAACACCAGCTCTCTCGTCATCCCCAAGGTGCGGGTGAATGACAGCGGCCTGTATTACTGCGACGTGATCACAGTACCACTCCATGTTAAATTAAGAACAAATGGGACTCATCTCATTGTCACGGGTGAGTGTCTCTCTTTTTCTCTCTCTCCTGTTTCTTTCTCTCTGTCGGACACTCTGCTGCGGGTGCATGAGAAATCTTAGCTCTCTTGCTTCCTATGAAATAAGACTTATGATGCAAGCATGTTTATGACTTGTTTAAAAGCTTCTTCAACATATGACCATGCAATTATATTTCAACTATAGCAATTTCCTTGTCAATATTTCCATTGCATCAGTTTATTTGAACATTACATGGAACATTAGCTTATTTACCAGGCCAATCATATCACACCTCTCTAGTGGTGTGAAATTGTACGTTGGTTGTAATTCTCCTAACTATGTCACACCATGCATGGGCTATCTGGAACTCCTGAGCTTAATGTGATCCAAGTTTGTGACATTCCATTGGTTTGATTTAAAATACATATATATTTTATAGTGTGAGATGGCTCCATAATAACCTCTATAGTTGAGGATTGGGGGAGAAAAATTTTCAGTTTGCTTACAAAAAACAATACATCATATATATACATGGCTTCTTGTATATATTTTCTGCAAATGAATTTGCAAATTTTGATCAAAAAGCTATTTTATAGCAATGGTAGACTCTCTAGTAGATACTTTCCATCTCTAAGGCAAAAATTATACTATAAATTCTAGTTATATCTATTGTATTTCCTTCCTTGTATTTATGAGATGGAGTAATTATTTGCCTCCCCTGTACCATTATACAAAACCTTACTCTGTTTTCAAAAATGTCCTGCTAATTTAGCGGAGCTAAATCTAAATATATTTATGGAATATTGTCATGATAAAAAACCTTCTTTTTAAAAAAGTGTTCCTGATATGTGTTATTTATAATAATATCTTAGACTGTTTTAATGGACAATTATAAAATAGTAATCAAATTGAAAAAATAAAAATATAGTCCACAGTTACGGAATTTAAAGTTGCTTTTATAACAGAATAACTATATTAATATTAGTCTAAAAACAAATGATTTTTCTAATATTGGATTGTTATAATTTTTTATAGCTGAAACAAGGTATATTTTCTGGAATCTAGCTTGTTAGTTCTATTAATTCAGATTGGGTATATTTGTCATCATAATCATCAAATATATTTAATATATACTATGTTTTAAATAAATTACAGCGCTCCTTCTGTTGTACATGGCCCATTGTCAATTGTTTTAGAAATATGATAGTTTTTTACATTTGAGAAGGAACCATCAATATTTTGAACAGAGTTTATTTACTCTTAATATTTTCCTTGCTTTTATTGACACTGCATTTCTGTCTGTCTTTTTACTGACATATGATTCAGAGACAAGAGGTATAAATTTTGAATCCACAAATAAAACACCATCTCTTAAATATAAGTAATGATCTGCTGTTATTTTAATGCATTGAATTAATTAACTGTATTGATTAACTGTAATTGAAAGGTTCTTTTATAATCATTAAGGCGGGTAGGTATTTATAAATAAACACTGTTATAATAAGTCAGTATTTAGGGTTGCTTTTTCAAAGGCACTGAACAGAGCTAGGCACCTAAACCCCAGTAAAACTAAATGACAGTTCTTGAATCTGATGCATGTATTAATATTAATTTCCAAGTGACAATTGACTACAAGAAAAATTACAGCATTAGCAGTATCCCTACAACATTGTATTTCCTGCGGATTGTTGTAATATGTTCATCTTATTTCTTTCTCTCTTTTCCTTGGTTCTTTAAGCATATTTTTATATTAAACTAATTCTTTTGGATGAATGTTCATAGTTTAATGCATCGGGAACGGGACTGTGTAGAACAATTGAGAATTCAGAATCTGAATCTGCAAAGAAAACTGCAAAGGATTTTCTTGTTTTTTACATATTAGCAAAACCTTTGCTCTTTACCCTCTTTGGATATTTTAGAAAAGCATCAGGGCACTTTTAAAATACAGACACTCAGTTGTGTGTCTGAAGAAGTAGGGATTGGTGATTGTTGTCACACTGTCTGGAGTGGCTCATGACAGCTCACGACCGTGAGTGCCCACCTCCAGGCTGACTGTAAAAAGCAGGGCAGACACCCCAAACTGGTGGTATGTTCTATAAGTAGATTTCACCAAGTGAGTAACGAGTGAGAACTCCTAGATCACTGTAACAGTCTTACCAGGGAGTCACCGACCGTCCCCTTAGACTCTCCAGTCTATCTCGCCATCCAGGCAACCTGGACTATATGATAAATGGTCACTTACACCCACAGGCATAGTTTGACTTCTATATTTGAGGGGGCAGCTCCAGTCAGGCCAACGGGCCCATGTGTGGGGGTGGCAAATTCAGCAACTGCCCAAGGCTTACAGTTTTTTGGGGGGGGGCAATGCCTCCCCCATTGCCCTCCAAAACTATCCCCATATTTCCACCAAATATCACAGCATATTCAGGTTACACTCAGTCCCAAGAAACCAGTCACTCTCTGTGATAGAACGTACCCGTGTCCAGCTCCCACACACTATTGTAATAATCTTTGTACAAGGTGTGTCTTGTAAGGTATCATTTGAAAACTCATAAGTGTCTGGTCAACGTTGTGCTGGTAAAATATGTGTGGCAACACTGTGAAGTTATAAGATGCCCCTGTGTGGTGGTGTTAATGCATGTTCCAAACAGAAGCTGGCAAACTGGTCTGTCCTCAAACCACGGAATATGTGCTCTGCCTAATTTGCATTTAAGCTATAAACAGAGGCATCAGCAGGAAGGGAAACAAAGGGTAAGCTGATGCCTCGGCCAGGTGCAAACAAGGCGGATGGGCCATTGCTTGCTAAGTGGTTATTTTTTGGCAGGAAAGGGGGAAGAGGCAAAAAGAATCTCCATTTTAGCAAAGAAACAGCATGGAGTTCCCATCCACACAGACCACCTGGCCGGCGCCTTTAGCCCAACCGGAAATGCTTCTCAAAGCTTTGCAGTATTCACACAGAGCCCATTTGCAGCGTGGCTGAAGAGTAGCATTGCTCATGGTGCCTGGCTGAAAAGAGAAACCCTTTGAAGTGCAGCGAGGTTGGGTTTTGCAAGTCCAGTGATTGCTATCAAGAAAAAGAGCTGGGGATCAATCAACGGAAAAACATCTAGCATCTACAAAACCACAAACACACGCGGCTTGTTCACACAGACACCGACCTCAGTGTCTCCGCTGTTAATGTTGGGTATCTGAGGCTGTTTACTGCTGGTGAGATGACTTATTGGTGGCTGATTAGTATTGCTGATTACTGGCGATATGGAGCTAGTGTTACAATTCTTTTAGGTAACAGTGAAGTAACGTGTGATACCAACTAACAAAGGTTGTCCTGAGACAATCCTCACTGCATTTACCGTGTAACAAATCTGTGGACAAGGGATGAAGTTATGAAGGTAGCAGGTTGAATTTATGATGTGGTCATTCTGATTCACAGCTGATTGTGCTGGTAAATATGTGAACAGGGAGTGAAAATCACATTGTTTTGAGGTTAGGACTTGCTCTATTCAGTCTTAGAACAGTGCCAAAAAGAGATGTATCTACTGCAAGGTGACCTGCCAAGGGCAGTTTCAACAGTGGGTTTGTGGGCTTTGTCTTTCTCCTCTTCTAACATGTATGAAGAAGAACTTTTGTAAGGGGCTTTCGGCTCATGTTTTACCTTTGAAATACCAGGAATGTTAAGTACGGTATGGCTGGGAGACTTGCTGCGGTCCTGCACGTGTACTGGAGTTGTTTTTCTAGTCTATTCAGAGTCTGATACGATAGTATCCAAGCGCCTTTCTCATCATTAATCGAAGGGGCAATATCGCCCGAGGCTTTGCACAGGAGCAAATGGAAGGGATTCAGTTTCTTTTCCTTTTTTGACTTTTCACAAATATTTGTTCTCCTTTATAGCCTCCCCAGTGAATGTCCTGCTGATCTCCAGACTGACTGCTGGGCTACTTCTGTTCTTCCTTGCTTTGGGCGTGTATTTTACATGTAAGTAGTTGCTAGTAAAGAAGTGCAAAAGATCTCCCCTGCCTCTCTTTAGGCCTCATCTTACACTTTGCAGCCATGGTATGTTTTAAATGTTCTTAGTTACTGTTGTTGGCTCAGTGCGGTATAGCAAATCTTCTGGGAAATGACCAGTTCAGGATGTCTTTCCTAAATTCATACATGGCTCCATGCTGTTGCTCTTCTTTATTGACAAGTCTGTAACATTCTTTAAGTTCAAAGCAAAGAATGAGAAGATAAGAAACCTTTTAATTATGACAGGGCATGATTGGTGCATGCACAAAGCAGCCATGTTCTAATACAGGGGTGGCCAGACTTACCCCCTGAGCTACATACGATAATCTTCATAACCTGAGAGCCGGGCGTGTCTGCCGGGGCTCAGGGCTTCAGCCTTGCAGAAGGGGGCTGGGGCTTCAGACTTCTGCCCCCTGGCAGGCACCTGCCAAGGCTCGGGGCCCTGGCAGGCGTGCCCTGTGGGGCTGAAGCCCCAAGTCCCACCACCGCATCCCAGGGCAGAAGCTCTGAGCTCCCCCCCACCAGTCTGTTAGGTGGAGAATGGGGGGCATGGGGGGCTCTGGGAGCCAGACTTTAACTGCAAAAGAGCTGCATGTGCCTCGCGAGCCGCCGTTTGGCCACCTCGTTCTAATACCTAACAGCTGGGGACAGTCACCAAATCTCCACACTCTTTATATCTCCGGTGCAGGGTCTCATCTACATGTGTCTACATTTCAGGCAGAATGTCCAGTGATGTTAACGAGAGTTGCGAGCATGGATAGAGTCAGTGTATGGCCCCTCAGCTGCCAGAGCCGGATTGAGAGAAAAATATTCAGTCTTTCCCCTCAAGCCTGCAGTAGATATTTCCAAGTCATTCCATAATATGCATGTGTCCTTCTGTATTTTATGTTAGTAAAGCGCCGAATCCAGGCCAAGAAACCAGAAGTTTCCCTGGAAATGTCCGATCCCATTTCCAGCACTCTGCCCCTGCCCGGAAAGAGTCCTTTACACAGCCCGTCGGCAGTGAAATGATCTATTCAAAACTGCAGTGGAGCAAGTACAGTGTAAGTGCTGATCTCTGTATTGAAAGTGCTCAGACGTCATTCCAGTCCCAGCAGAGTCACTTTGATAACTAATGTAGATGATAAGAGCAGTAACTTTTTGTACTTCTGTAGCATCTGAGGCTTTTCACGTGCTTTACAAACCTCACCGTATGCTGCGAGGTAGGTGGATATTCCTATCCTAGAGTTACCGATGAGTAAACTGAGGCATAAGCTGACTTGCCCCAGGTCATGGAGTGAAATTCACCCCAGTGCAGAGGGCTTGTGCAAAGCCTCTGCACCTCCTAAGCCCCACACAGGGACTGAGCAGAGGATCCACTGGGATGGCTGTTGGGGGGTGTCTACTCAGCACTATATGCCAAGAGACAGATCTCCGAACTGGCTTTGCCCAGGCCAGCCTGGAAGGCCACATTTTTGGGGGCCAGGGGAAGATGATGCAGGTTCATGTTTACGTGAATGCAGGGGCCTGGGATTCCCTGCAGCTGGTGTGGAGAGACTGCGGCTGCTATTGCAGCTCAGACACTGGAAGAGCAGCTGCAGTTGTGGGGGCTGTGGGACAGCCCGGCATTCGGGCCCCGCTCTCATCGTGTCTGATACATGGAGCTGCCTCATTCACTTCATCTCAGCCTCTTCTGCCTCCGGCCGAGGTTCCCAGCTCAGTGAATGTCACTGTTACCTGTGCTGATCTGGGGTTCTGCTTCTTCTCAGGTGGTGTCCTCTCCAGAGGGGAGCGCTCACACTGGCGAGCCAGTGACGAAGGAGCCCAGAGCGGGGACCAGTGACCCATCAACGGACACAGTGTATGCCATGCTTCAGGCACCGTGAATGTATCCCCTCCATCTCGTGTAACACAAATGTCTCCAGCAAACACCCCTTTTCTTCAGTGGTGTGGCTCTGGCATGTAATAAATGTACTGATGAAAGTTGTGTGGTTGGGTGGAGCAGATCTCTAGGTGGAGCGTGTCTACGGGACATGAATACAGTATCCTCAGGCCCCTATAAGATTGCTATGAAATGTCCACTTGGCCTTTGTTGTTGAGGCCCATGCCCTGCAGTGAGCAGGGTCTGAGGTCCCTCTCTCCCCTCCCCGTCTCTGATTGTATTGTACCAAACTCTGCCATCTTCCTCTCTGCCACCCACCCAGGGACGATGCAGCGCTGTTTGTGCCTGCAGTGTCATGGCACTGACTGAACCAGCTTTTCCCACGTCAAACAAAGCACAGGCAGCGTTTCAAAAAAGCCCCTCCTTGCGCAGCCAGAGGATCGCACCACAGTGCTCCCAGCCGGCGTGGGGTAGGCTGGAAGAGACACCAAGTTCATTCAGCAAATGGCCTCAGCAGTCCTGCCTAATGCCGAAAGTGAAACCTATGACTAGCCCTGCTGCCAGAGCCAGCTACTCTGAGCACGCTCGCCGGGCGATGAAGGGCTCCTTTGACTCAGCCTGGTGAACCCTGCACTATTCCCCCGCCACTAACCAAACCACTAGGGCCGAGGGGTTAGTGAGGAACATAAGAATGGCCCTACTGGGACAGACCAAGGGTCCATCTAGCCCAGTATCCTGTCTACCGACGGTGGCCAGTGCCAGGTGTCCCAGAGGGAGTGAACAGATGCCTTTCACAGGGTCTCAGTGCTGGATACGCCCAGCTTCACATACCTGCATTTCTGATCTGAAATGTCTCTCTCCAGCTTGGAGAAGAGTCTCTCTCTCCACAGCTGGCCTATGGCTTTGCAGCTCAGTTCAGCTAAATCCCCAATAAAGCCAGTTGTTATTTTCCTAAATCACCCCAGATTCTCAATAACTTCTACTCATCATGGGTCAGAAATAGTGCCTGTGTTTTACTCAGGCTCTTCCCCTATCCCCAAACACTACACACAGCCCCACATAGCTCACAGTTCTCTGACACCTACCTGCCCACGTTCTGATCTCAGTTACACTAGCAATGTGGAGTAACTCAGCTGGCTTTGGTTGACTTTGGTGGAGTTATTCACGGTGCCGCTGAGATCAGAATCTGGCATGGTTTCAATCTATCTGTCTGCAGACTCAGGACAGTGCTGCAGGGGGTCCTGTTTAGAGATTTTCTTCCCACCCACAGGGGCTATAAGTTTAAATAACAGTGAAATTCTGCAGCGATGCATGTGACCGCTCAAGAAGAGCTGGCACTGAGTGATATGGAATCACACCTTTGCACAGCACTATGGTCTCTTCTTCCAAGATGAGAATAGCTCAGAGCTGTAAGAAGTAGGAAACCATGCAGAGCGGAGGCAGGTTCTGCAGAGACCTCTTGGTCTAGTGGTGAGGCACGGGAGCTGTTGCTGGGGTAGATGTGCTGACACCTCCACCCCCTTTGCTTCCCCTGCAGAATGAAGTGTGAAGCCACACACACAAAAGAGAGTCGCTCAAGCAACAGGAACCTCTTCTGCTCTCACACTGCACCAGAGTAATGCACAGGGAGATCGTACCAGGTCTGTGTGGAGCGGACATTCACACCAGATTTGCGTGGGAAGGCGGATCTCTCTCTCACACACAAACCTGGTGGTCACTCACTGTTTATTCCCACACCAAAGCTTATGTCTGAGTCTGAACAGAGATGGTCACAGAAGTGCAGAGGAGTCACAGTTTGCATTTTCCCAGGTTATGCGTGTACAGTTCTCAGACATGATCAGGATGTTTCAAGAGCCTCCACCGCAGTCATTACCTATTTCTAGCCTGCCTGGGCTGACCCAAAGCCCACTGAGGTCAATGGGAATCTCTCCGCTGGCTTTAATGGGCCTTGGGTTAAGGCCTGTATGTTCTCTACCACCTGCTGTAAAACTGGCTCTGAGCAAATCTTTGTATGTTGGTTTCCCTATGTACTTTGAGAGGCCACCACTGGGCATCACACAAGGGTCAGATGGCTGAGGCTGGTCCTGTTATCCTGGCTGTATCCGGTTATCCCTCTTCCCTGCCGTCTGCATTACAGCTCCAAGCTGTGTGTAGTGACCTCCCATGAACAGGGAACGTTCAGACCCTCACACAGAGCACGCTCTGGGTCTGGACTGTGAAGCTGCAGCCACTGAACACTCTCAGTAGGTCAGAAACAGCTGGGGTGCAGGAGCGGGGGAGCCAGACTGGCCCAGGGGGCATCAGGCAGTTGGTCTGGGTTGGAGGCTCCTGGTGTGTTTGATCCTTTGTGTGTTTCAGATGCTCAGGCTGGGTCAGACTCCATCTGGGTCAAACGCTGTGTGTGGCTTGACTGGTCCCTGTGGTCTGCACGCTCGGTGTGGGCTGGATGCGGCTTGAGGGCTGCAGGCCTACCTGGAGGTTAGATGCTCTGTGAGGGTTGGAGGGTCCCTTCAGGTGGAATGTTCCGGGTCAGACTGTGCCTTGCTTTTGTGAGGGTGACTGGGGAGAGCACGGCCACCCCCGGCAAAGGGCAGGTCAATATTAGTCCATGGGCTCAGGGGAGCACAGGGCCTGCTCCCTGCATTCAGCCCCAACTCCTGCCAGCATCCGCCTGCAGAGCCGCAGGCCTGGTGCGGGGAGCAGGCTACACCTGCTAAGGTAGGGTGCAGATTGCATCGTCCCCTGTGCACCAGGGAGTTCTGGAAGGAGGAGGCACAGTGCCTCCCAGACTCCCCGGGTGCGGTGCAGCCAGGACCAGGGGAAGGAGTGTAATTAACACTGGCTGCCCCTCAGGGTGTTAAAGGAGTCATCCAGGCGGCTTAGCCCAGTTTGTATTTGTCTGTGTGGCTGACTGGCCTTAAATCTGCAAAATCCCTTCCAGCCCATTCCCGTGAGAGAAGCCAGCGGAGGTGGAATGGTCCCATGTGGCACATGGGCCGAGTGTGTCCCTACGGGGATTGCTCATTTCCTGTTACCAGGAGAGCACCGTAATTATAAACTGGACACTCACCTAGCAAGGCTTGCACACAGGCAGTGCTACAGCACCCAGTCCCCACCAGAGGGCAGCACATTCCAACACCTGATTTCATGCTGCTTGCCCCTGTGTCCGCGGGTCGCTGCTGCATTCAGAGATGGGAGAGGAGGAGGGTGAATTGCATTAGTGCCCAGAGGCCCCAGTCAGGACCAGAGCCCCCTTGTGCAGGGCACGGTGCGAACACACACGCTGAGCATTTCAAATCTCATTCAAACCCTTTAACCCCTTGGCACTGATTGGGTGGGGCTAAGTGGGATTTTCACGCTTGCTGCTCTGATGAAGCCGCAGTCATTGTCGTTCCCTCTCATGAGGCGCTGTCTGATCCCAGGGCGACATCACGGTCAAGCAGCCGTCTGGATTGCTGCATAATTACCCATTATGGGGGTCTTACGGCTTCCTCTTCAGCGTCTGGTCCTGGCCCCGCTAAAGACAAGGCACCGGCCTGGCTGGACCATCAGCCTGGCCTGGCCTGGCAGTGTAGTGCAGGGGCCAGGGGACGGGCGCAGGGCATGAGACCATGCTCCACAGTCTCCGTTATAGGTGTAATACTTTGTGCGCATAGACCAGTATTCACGTCAAGGCAGAGCACATAGACAACAAGTTATCGCTCATGTTCTTTTCTACATGTCTAACCCCTGAATCCTGCTGAGCTCCTGGCCGTACTAATCCCTTGTGGCACTCGGCGCGCACAATGCAATACAGCGCATCCAGACCAGGTGAATCAACACCGCCTGGGGCACAGCAGCCTCCTGAGCGGGCTCATTGACACCGGTCGCGGCTCCTGGGCTTCCACTCCAGCCGATCCCTTCAGGCCCCTCTGTTTGCATGGGAGGGTTTCGGGTCCAATTCTGGTGCTGTGGTGAAAACCAATTCCCCACCTACATTCTCCGAAGGGAGTGGCAGATTTGCATGGCCCCTCCTGCTGTGGGGCTGCTTTAAATGCCCCAGCAAAGCTCATGTGGTCCGTAGCAGAGCCAAAGACCCACAGAAGGACTTTGCAGTGCTCGCGTTCATTCGACTCCTTTGGTGCAGGACAGTCATGCTACCCCAGCTTCCTGTGGCACTGGGACTCCTGGTGCTTTCTTTAGCACGTAAGTTCTTGGTATATTTCTTTGAGTCTTGTTAACTTAGTGCTGCCAGGACTTTACTATAAGCTTGCAGAGAACATAAGAACATAAGAAAGGCCGTACCGGGTCAGACCAAAGGTCCATCTAGCCCAGTATCTGTCTACCGACAGTGGCCAATGCCAGGTGCCCCTGAGGGAGTGAACCTAACAGGCAATGAAATGATCCCCTCTCCCCTCCATCATCATCCATCCTCTGACTCTGCAGAGAGGAGGGGGACACCCATCTTCTTACCCAGCCATTTATGGACATTTACTTACTTAAGCGACCAGTCCCTTTTAAGCATTGTTATAGTCTGGCCTTTCCTGGCCTTCTCAACCTCCTCCTCCCTGAGTTGGGGTTCTGTGAAGAGGAAACCCTTGAAAGCAAAGAAGGGTTTGCTTTGTCAGCATCTCCCAGTGGGCAGAGCCAGCTCTGCCTCCCATCTGTATGGAGTTTTAGTAAAGTTATGTCACTTGGGTCTACACCAGATTACGGGGCTGGTGCAGTAGGTTGGAAAACCCTTTGGTTCGATGACTATTGCAAGCCCAGTTGACA
This sequence comes from Mauremys reevesii, assembly GCF_016161935.1. Lineage (NCBI taxonomy): Eukaryota > Metazoa > Chordata > Testudines > Geoemydidae > Mauremys > Mauremys reevesii. The sequence goes on along the minus strand of NC_052640.1, from coordinate 19,167,644 downwards.
GCATTGCTTGCCCACCAGCAGCCTCAATAACACTGTCTTTGCTTCCTGCAGACGTACAGACCCAGCCTGTCCTGACCCTGGAGCCCTCTGTGTCTATCGCACCCAGGGAATCAGTCACTCTGAAATGTGTCATGACTGGGGCCAAGTTCAAGAATTATTGTGTAGACTGGTACCAGCAAAAATCTGGCAGTGCCCCCAGTTTCATTCTGCAGTACTGTGCAAAAAGTGGTTTAAAGAGAAGAGAGTGAGTTCAGGAGAGATTCTCGGGCTCCAAAGATCACAGCCTCGACGAAGGGTATTTAAACATTTTACGGGTGCAGCCTGAGGATGAGGCTGATTATTATTGTTCAATTTGGGATGATACCCTCAAAGTGCACAGTGCTATAGTCACATAGAGAACCAGCATGGGAACCACTTAGATGCTTCATAGAAGACGCCGTGAAGGACAGTGCTCAGCCCCTCAGCCATGACCAGCAATGGCATCTCTCCTCGTCTCGTCTCGTTTTGCCATCCTGTACATTTTGCTCTCTTTTCTTTCTCCGAATCACTGTTGCAAGCTTGGAAATCCCTCCATTCTCTTCCCCAATGACACCCTCTGCAGGTGTCCCAGCACCGCGATCTCCCACTGCCGTTCGTTTGACATCAAGAGTGGGATTCGATTCAATCATATCAGCAAATGGAGCTGAGCCTCCCTTCCAGCCAGGACCCATTTCTGGTCTTCACTGACCCCCGGCATTATGGCTCATTGCTCATTTCCACGTGCCCCGCACATGGGCAGGTCCTGTGCACACGTCCTCCATGCAACTGCACCAATGCCCCTGGATCCTGACCTACCGCACCTGCTGCTATTTCAGCCTTGGGGTCTCCTGAGGGAACTGCTGACTGTGCCGAATGGTGCGGCATGCGTCACCTAGACCAGCATCTCCTTGGCAGTAGTGACGAGTGACCCCCAAATGCTGGATGATTCAATTTTAAATGTGGTGCTTATCCGAACCTCCAGACCTGTGAAAATCCCTCCTGCCTCTGTTCTTCCCCACGAATGTCCATCAGAACCTTCTCCCATACTCCAGGGTCTATTCATCCCCAACTAAGCTTGTTTGGTCCGGCCAAGCCAGGCCCTCTATCGAACCTTCTTCCCCTCTCCATCCAGACCCCTGGCTGGCCGGCATGCTGTCTGCTGAGGCCTCCGTTTAAAAGATTTACAAGCCAAGTAATTTCTATCCAGTTCCTTACCCTGAAAGTGCAGAGAGTGCGTCACTGATACTTGAGTTGTGGCCTTTAAATCATGACATGAAGCTACAGGCCAATCCTCTGAATTACCATAGTGAGCATTCCAGGATTGATTGACCTGTGCAATAAGGTCTGAGGGGGATAGAGCTAATTTGCCTAATGATCTCCCATGTCACTCTAAAGCCTGCTGGAGCCGGGAGGCTTTGGCCTTTGACTGCTGCAGAATGTCCCTGCGGCGTCTTTCTCTGGGCCTCTCCTGGTGGTGCCTGTAACACGTAGGATGCAGGATTTCCCCTCTGGGCGTGATGTGCCTGGGGATGTGTCTTATCATGTGTGAAGTTGGCAGCCCCTTTTCTCCTCCGGTTCCAGATCCCGCAGACACTCTCCATGTCACTGTCTCCAGCACAGCCAGAGGGACTCAGTGAAGGCCTGGGTTTGCCCCTAGGTATATTTCTGTGCTGCTATTATTACAGCAGCAGCCACAGCAGAGAGACCAGGTTCCTAGACTGATCCTCTGGTTCCACACACACGTGCAGCAGGGCTGCTCCAGTGCTGGCGTCCAGGCAGTAGGCGGGGCGGGTTGTTCCTGTCTTCCACGGCAGAGCAGCAGTAGCTCCTGTCACAGTGATTTAGTCTCAGGAACAGCCCCAGGGTCCGTCTGTGGTTAGTGTCTGTGACTAGACAGCAGCCTGGAGAAAGGCTCCTGCGCTTTGACACCTAGCGCAGGGCCCGGCTCTGGATGGATCTCCAGTTCTCTGAAGGAAAGCGGCTCACTCTGCCCAGACAGGAGCCTGGTCTTAGATTCTCCTCCAGTAGCACTTTCCATCTGAGCATTTCTCAAATATGAATGAGTTCAGCCTCCGAGCTCTTGTGGGGGAGGTGGGTTTTATTATCCCTGCTTTATAAATGGGGAAACAGAGACTCAGAGAGAGGACAGGAGCTACCTAGGGGCACTCAGGAGGTCTGTGGCTAGAGCTGGAATAGAACCCGGCTCCATGTTTCATACTCACGGCACCTGCAGGGGGAGGGAGACAGACAAGAGGAGGAGGCTGGATTCCGCATCAAATGCCATAACCCAAAATACAGCCGGGGTGTCAGCCCTGAATCCATTCTTCCCTGTGGTGGTGGCTGAAGCTTTGTCCTCATAGTTTTGGCCTTGTGGCTGAACAGTACAGAGAGCAGCAGAGAGTCACCTGATCAGCTTATGGAGTCTCTGAGTCCCAGGGCTCATTTGCATAGACCACCTGGCTTGCCTGGCCCCCCAGGGCTCTAAAGCTGCTGCAGGTTTGCACAAAGCCAGGGGCCCGGCTGCACAGCAGCTGCCGATTCCTTTCCCTCTGGCTTCCTCCAAGGCCTTCACCATGGTGCTGCGCCTCCTGGCTCTCCTCCTCCTCCCAGGGGTTTTGGTGCCAGGTACGTTCTCGTGGGAGGTGGAGGTGATCAGGGAATTCTGCAGAGGGAGGGACTGAAGGGTGAGGCTCCTGTGCTGAGCTATCGCTGCGCTGCAGACAGGGACGGGTGGAGCAGGCAGGCGTGGTCAGACGGGCTGCTGGAGGTGTGGCCCGCAAGAGGTTAACCTGTAGCTGGTGCAGAGGTGATGCCAAAGGGGATAATGTCACTGTTCAGCCACTGGGGGTGGGATCGGCACATTCCATCCGTAACTGCGCCCTTGTTTCATTCAGCTTCCAGGGCGCAGCCGGTGCTGACTCAGCCGGTCTCCATTTTAGTGTTGCCGGGACAAACGGTGAAACTCTCGTGTGCCCTGAATCCTGGGTACAATATCCGGGAGTTCGGAGTCGCCTGGTACCAGCAGAGACCTGGCAGCTCTCCAAGGTACCTGCTGTATTACAACTCGGAGGTGGAGAAGGACAAGCCCTCCGGAATTCCAGACCGCTTCTCTGCGTCCAAAGACCTCGCCAGCAACGCCTGCGTTCTGACCATCGCCGGGGTCCAGGCTGAGGACCAAGCTGACTATTACTGCTCGGTCGCGTATCCCATCTACTATCTCTAGAAATGTGGAACCAAAACCTGTGCTGGTCCCCGGGGGACTCTGATGAGCCCCTGCTTGCAGAGCCTCGTGCTGAAGGAACCGCAGCCCTATAAGGAATGGAAAAAAGAAACGGCTCATGTGCTCCACCCTTAAATTAGCCTAGCGGTGAAGCCCCCCCCGTCAGTTATGCTCAGAGAGCTGTGACAGATGGTGGCTTCCTGTCTGACGGATGTCACCTGGTGGAGCACAGAATGCTACGAGACACGCAGGGCCAGATCCTGCCAGGTGCTGGGCACCTGCAACTCTCACTGCACAGAGTCCCTACCTAATGGAGCTGGTCTTCCCTGCCCGCAGGTCCCTGTCCATTTGCTCAGATCCCCGTCAGCTGCATGTGGGGCAGCCAGTACAGCTTAACATAAAAGACAGATTTCTAAAGCACTGGTTCTGATGTTCAGGAGTATATCATCTGCCTTTCCTACATAGAGCAGGCCGGGTTCTCACTTTCTCTGCTTCTGGGCTTGGGACAGGAACAAAGGATGCTGCTGGTGGTGGAGAGAAACAGTCCCTTTAAGCTACCTGTGCACTTCCTGTATTCGGGGCCCATTCAGTGCTCTGCCCAGTGCCCGGTGTAAGTTAGAGCAGTCTCAGGGCTTCTCTGATTTACACTCAGCATAAGTGTTTGCCAGCTACTGATGGCTTCTTTCTCAGCTCTGAGGTTCTGAGGAAGTGTTTTTGTTTAAATGGGAAGACAAAGAGATTCCTGGTCTCTCATCCCTGCTCTCTTCAATGCCATTAGCCCATGGGGCTGAGAGAGAGAACTTGGTGGTTGCTTTTCCCTAAGATAGTGGCAGCACATCACTGCCCACGGCCGCACTCACCATGAAACCGTGGCCATCAGCCAGCAGCATGCACATGGTGCGGGGGGTAGAACCACGAGTCCTTAGCTCAGGCTCAGAGGACCCAGAGGGAAGCACAAATAGCTCTGTGAGATGAGATCAGCCATTGCCAAGACAGCAGCTGAGAAATTCAGACAGATTGTTAGCGTGGCTGGGCAGGGGGAGCGAGTGCCCTGCACATTCTGGTGCTGGGTAAATAATAACCATGGAATGATAACATTCCATCACAGCTGGCCTGGCCCTGCAGCCCTCAGCGGAGCCGCCTGCCAATCTTTGGGAACAGCCGCTCTCTCTGGTGTGTACCAGGGAATGGGTGATTAGCGAACTCTGAGCACTACCACAGTTGCTGAGCACGGGGCATTGCAGTCAATGTATTCCCAAGTCCAAACCAGAGACAAACAGACCCCCGGGAGGCTCCTTTTATTGGACCAACGAAACCCAGAATTAATGGCCATGGGGCTGCTCAGGAGCGGAAAGTTTTGCCTGTGTTTAAGTGAGTGCAGGTTTGGGGCCAAAATGAGCCTGTTTAACAATCCCAGGGCTGGATTTTCAGCTCTCTGCCTGTGCTTTTGGGGCCTTACTTTGCTGTAATACATTCTTCGCTCTAGCATTGTACACTGGAGGGGTTTGGTGTGTGGGACACCCACGGAGGGTGACTCAGCTGCCAGTGTTATCTAGCTAACTGCGTCCTGCCCTTAGGGAATGTCCAGCAACGTTTGATGATGTGTCGCTTCTCCCCTGCGTGTCACTTGCTATGCAGAACACCCAGCGTGATGGGGGCTGGATCCTGGTTGAGGCTTTTGTGCGATTTTGCAATACAAACAATAAATGCTAATAATTAGCTGCATGACCTGTATCCTGTGCAGCGTGGAGTTCATTGGGACGCTTGGAACATACTCTCTTTCACCTCTGCCAATTGTTATTTTTTTTAAACTGCAGCTGGATGCTTCGCTGCCGTCGATCCAGACACAACTCAGAGTTAGTGCTCTTTTACTGACGCTGCTGGTTTTAATATAAGACTGTCTGGTTACTGTGACGCTCCCCAGGGGTACCCGGGGTTCTGAGGCATCTCACCACTACCTGCCCTTAGTGTGAAGCCGTCTTGTCTGTGCCGGCTGTAGCTCATCTGCCTGAAACCTACCGCCTCTAGCAACCCAGCACTGCCTCCCAGGCCTGGACAGGCCTTGCTGGCTCTATACATTAGAGACAGAGGAACTGCCAATCCAGATCAGACCAGTGGTCCCGGTGTGTCAGTAACCCTGTCACTGGACACTCCCAGGCCTTTCCAGGCTTGCTGTCCCCAAGGGGACAGTGGACACACTAGCTTCTTTGAGTCAATGGAGGATAAACTCCGTTATAACCTCGCAGCACTGAGCATTTATACCCTTCTACATTTGTGCTGCCTAATGTAACTGTGATATTCTCACTATCCATATAAAGTCCCATCCTTTTTTATCCTACTAAGCTCTTGACCTCAGTAGTATCTTGTGGCAATGAGTTCCACAGGTAAATGATACAGACAAAATAAAAGGTGTTTCTTTATCAGTTCTAAGTTTGTTCCTAAATTTAACTGTTATGAGGCGGGTAAACAAAGTGCCTGATTCACCTAACTGAAAAAGATGTGGGATTTGTGGTGGATATTCAACTGAACATAAGAGCTCAGAGTGATGCTGTGGCCAAAAAAGCTAATGCAATCCTGGGATGCAAAAACAGGGAAATCTTGCATTGGAGTAGAGCGGTTATTTCACCTTTGTATCTGGCACTGCTGGAATCCTGTGTCCAGCTCTAGAGGGTTCAGCAATGAGAATGATTAACGGATTAGAAAACCTGCCTCATAGCGATAGACTCAAGCAGCTCAATCAATTCAACTTACCAAAACGAGCCAGTTAAGGAGTTACTTGATTACAAGTACGTACCTGGGGAACAAATATATAATTATGGGCACTTCAGTCTAGCAAAAGTACAAGATCCATTGTCTGGAAGCTGAAGCTTGACAAATTTAGACCAGGAAAAAAGGTGTAAATTTCTACGGTGAGAGTAATTAACCACTGGAACAATTTACCCAACTTCGTGGTGGAGTCTCCATCAGGGATGTTTTACTAAAAGCTCTGCTCTAGGAATTATTGTGGGGAAGTTCTATGGCCTGAGATCTACAGGAGACCAGACTAATGGTCACAATGGTCCCTTCTGGCCTTGGAATCTATGAAGCTTCTCTACAACGTGCCTTCCGTTGTCTACCCCCGTCATTGTCATTCACTCTCACTTAGATTCAGAAAGGCCAGAAGGGACCATCAGATCATCTAGCCTGACTTCCTGTACATCACAGGCCACTAATCACCACCCAGCACCCGCACACAGAACCCAACAACCAAAATAGACCAAAGTATTCCAGCTGTCGGGAGACTAGACCGGTGTATGCCGCAGGCCGAGAACAGGAGGGATGGAGGTGCACCAGTAGCAGGGTAATGGTTAAGTGAGCTGTACTCAGATAGTTATCCTGCCGAGTCCCCCACACCCACACGCTCAGGGGAGGCCTGATCCATTCCCAGGGACACATCCAGAGCAGAAGGCCATCGGGATCATTGCATATGTTCATGAAGGGGGTGGAACTCCTTACTCTGGCCACTTCTGGAGCCAGGAAACCAGAGTGGCTGGAGCTTTGGTCTGACCCGGGGCGGCAGGTCTGAGAACTGAGGGTGTCTGGATCATGAAAAGAGAACGATGTTTGACCTCCACCTCGAGTCTCATTTGCATACTGGGCTGCCCCAGCTTGACCCAGGAGGGCTCATTTGCATATGTGGCTGCCCTACCCCTGCCCATAAGGGCTCTAAAGGCTGCCACAGGGTTTCACAAAGGCAGGGAACAGGCTGCAAACCAGCAGAAACCCAGCTCTTGTGACCTGTCTCCATCTCTCTGCACCATGGCCCAGCCCGCTCTGCCTCTCTGTCTCCTGGGGCTTTTCCTGACAGGTAACGGCTACAGCAGATTGATCTGACCACGCCTGGAAACCCAGGTCAGCCGAAAACGTGGCAGTAATAGTGGTGCTCACCCCCCTGCTCTTTGCTTTCTGCAGGTTGCTGCGCTCAGGTGACTCAGCCGCCCTCCGAGTTCGTGTCTCCCGGGGGGAATGTCCAGCTCCCCTGCACGCTAGAGGGCAGTTACACCGTCAGTGCCAACCTTGTCGTTTGGATACAGCAGAGACTGGGCAGCGTCCCCAGATACCTGCTGTATTTTTACACTGAATCTAACAAAGGCATGGGCTCGGGGGTCCCCAGCCGGTTCGCTGGCTCTCGCTCTGGCTCCGACAAGATTGGCTATTTAACCATCACGGGGGCCCAGGCAGAGGATGATGCCGTCTATTACTGTGTTACGTGGACTGGGAGTGCTGCACAGTGCTACCGTCCCATGGGGAAGTGAGACAAAAACCTTCTCACTCCACTGCAGCCCTGCGGCAAGGCTGTGCCTGCTCTGAGCACCAGCCTGCTTCTTACACAGGGGGCGTTGGCTCCTGCTCCCCTCACAGCTCCTCATGTGGGAGACGCACCCTCAGCACTGAAATACTCTGTGAGCTCAGGCCTGGTCACTGCTCACGGGTCTCTTGGTTTCCGATGGTCATCTTGTCGCTCAAGAGCTGAGGCAGCCGTCCTCCGCGGCAGGGTCCCCAGGAAACACTGTCCATTCTCCTGCACCGCAAAGAGCGAAGTCTGCACCCCATGTTAAAGATGGGACCCGGAAGGGTTTGTCCACCACACCTTCCGGGCTTCTGAGAAACGTGCGAGGGATCCCTACAGAGCCCGGACATATCACTGCCCTGTAGGTGGCAGCAGAGCACAGCTACTGCAGGTCAATGGCCCTGACAGGGCTGGGGTGGATTGGAAGGGAGGCTCAGGTGTTAGCCAAATAGGGCTCGTTTCCCCCCGGAGCTTACCTAATTACACCAAGGAGGCACGTAAGACAGGAAGACGAGTACCATTCCCTTTATTGATCGGTCAGCTGAGCGGGTGCTCTCATCGGCTGGTGCCAGAAGAGAGACACACCTTACAAGCCTGTACGGGCTCTTTTATAACCAGTAACAAACAACTTAGCCTACGTTCGTCTATGTCATTTGGCTGACCTGTGGAACCTGTACATGTATCTGTTAGGGGATAATTGGGTACGCAGGATACATATATCATTTTGTGGGGGACACAAGATACATCTGTTGAGGATACATTTGTCATTCTGAAGGGGAAACAAGATACACCCATTGACCCTTTGTACTAAATGTTTTGGAAACATACATGGGAAAACAGCTGCATATACTTGGGGAGCCAACATATACTTGGGGAGCCAAACAAGATAAGCAAAATAGCTGACATAGGTAAATACACATCCGTTGTTCTATTAAGTTCTTTAAGCTTTCCAACACAGGGAAGCCCCTGATAACATGCGGCCTAAAATGGCCCCCGGTGCAGGGCACCTAGGCAACACGGAGAGTCAGCCCCTGTCAGCCCCTTCCTGCTCCCTTCGTCTCATCACCCCTTCCAGTTCTGCGTCAACCTCCCTCCAGATGGGTGCCCTGGTTCCAGCGCTGTTGCATGAGGGGCACATTTAGCTCCCAGACACACCCAGAATCCTTTGCACTGACCACAGCATGGCCAAGGCAGTTCTAAGGCCTGAGAGGGGCAGCCGGGAACAGTGTTTACCTGCTGCTCTTGCCTGAGCAGAAACAGCCTCTCCCCTTTGGTGGGAGATGGGGGTGGGCAGAGACTCCACAGGTGGGGAAGAGCTGAAAACACGACTGCTAAGGCTGGGATACACTGAAGAATACTGAGAATCCTGTAGCACTAATATAGCACTTATCATCCACACACCTGTGACATGCCCAGGGTACAGTCCAGACTACTGCGCAGCTGTGTCACCCCTGCCCTCAACCAGGGGTGCCCTGGACAATGCCTGGCTGCTGTAGCCTCCAGCCTAGATTGCTCACAAAGAGCCTCCGGCATGTAGGTCACTCCCAGTGTGTCTCTGTGTGTGCTGCAGCCAGCCAACCACACCTGGGCTCTTACCAGCCTGAATTATACTGCAGGGTGACCCCAACACACTCCCAGTCCCTGATTTCCACCCAGGAATGTATGTCCTGCACTGCCCAGCCTCTCCTGGGCAACACAAGCTTCCATAAAGTCCGTCATTTTATTTGATGATATGCACACATGTTATTATCTTCCATGGAGTTTCCCAAACACTTCAATTCAAACACATTAGAGCAGATACAACAAGAAAACAAGTTTATTAACTACAAAGAGAGAGATTTGAAGGGAGTCTAAGTAATGAGGCAAAAAATGAGAAATGGTTGCAAGGAAAATAAAGACGAAACACAGTTAGTATCTAACTCAGTAACTATGTTAAACACAAAACAAAGTTTTCTCATCTCAGGCTCTCAACAGACTCTTAGTGGCTGCACTTCCCAGGCCAGGAACCTTCCCCAGTTGAATGGCTGCTCCCGTTGTTCCTTCTGGGGCAGTGAATCGATGGGCAGGGGGCGGGAGGGGATGTTTTGGGGGTCTCCCCTTTCTTTGTATAGTCCTCTCCCCTCTTTGAGAAGCACCCCCAGCCGGGAGCATGGCAACCGGCAGACTGTGTGGATGGGAACTCCATGCTCTTTCTTTGCTAAGATGTAGAATTTTTCACCCATGCCCCTTTTCCTGCCAATGAATAGCCACTGAGCAGGTAATGGCCCATTGGTCTTGTTTACCCCTGGCTGAGGTGTGAGCTTGCCCTTTATCTCTGAGGAATTGGTTTGGCCACGCCCCAGACTGGGAACATGTGTTAATAACACCACACAGTGGAATCTTCTAACTTTACATACAATGTTGCCACACACATTTTACCAGGACAATAATGACCAGCAGATTATGAGGTTTTAAGATGTACCCCCCAAGACACACTTTGTACAAAGATTATTCCATTAGTGGACACAGGGGTATATTCTGTCACAACATGTTATAGCGCTTTACAGAGGAGAATCTTCACTCCCATGTCTCTGTGTGTGTCTGTGTGCACGACAATAGGCTTTGTAGGTCCAAATATTAACCCTTACCTTCATGCTGGTGTTACGCTATTTAAAGAGTGTGTGCAAGCGTTAGACTTAGTAGCAGGGGTCCAGAAGTGCCCAAGTGTTTTTGCCGATACACCAGTGAGGGGTTTATAGAGAATTTCTCTCTCTACAATGCAGCTCTCATTGCATGAGAAACCATCTCTTCATGTTTGTCCCCTTTGTTGCCCTGTCCCTGCTCCCTCTCCAGCCACACTGGGGTGTGAGTTTGGGTGGAGGCTTGTTAAAGGCGCGTCTCTGATTCCTTTTCGTTTTCCCATGGTGCGATGGTGCCATGTGACAATTCTTACCCATAAGCATGTGCAAGCTCTGGCCACTGAGAGACTCAGTCCGAGTCGTTCCAGTTCTCTTTACTCCTCCTCTCTTTTCATTCCCGGTTTTCTATACGCTGTGATTCTAGACAAGGCAGTCAAGCTGCTGTGATACAGATGGCGCAACAGGCCTGCCGCATTTCAGTTACCATCTGTGCTGCTGTTAGTCCCTTCTCTGTATTTGAATTTTCAAGTGGGACATTTCTAACCTTTGCCTAACTGGGGCAGGTCCAACAGGCAGACTTTGTGAGCCGGGGGAAGGACAGGGGATCAGGTCTTCACGCGGGGCCATATGGCTGATTTGCATTGCAAGATGTAATGGGAATAACCAGAGATCAGTGTATCCAATAGCCTCACGGAGCCCCACCCCCGGGGGGTTCATTTGCATACCAGCCAGTCTCAGCCCTGCCCCTCATGGTTTTAAAGGTACCTGAAGGGTTGCCCAGAGCCAGGGCTCAAGCTGCAAACTGGCATAAGCAGAGCTGCCAAATCGGGCTCCTTCCTGTCCACCTCCATCTCCTCCCTGCACCATGGCCCAGTCCAGCCTGACTCTCTGTGTCCTGGGGCTTTTCCTGGCAGGTGAGTGGTCGGGGGTTTGTAATACCCAACGTGCCCCCACCTGGCTGATAACACTCCTGGTGGGACTCTGCCTTTCAATGGGTGTCGAAGTCACGTAGGTGCTTCTAAAAATGTCCTTTTGTGTTCAAGCCGAGGGTCCCCAAGCCCGTTACAAACACAGGGACTATTATCCCCAGTGTACCAAGGGGAAACGGAGGCACAGAAGTGACTTCTCCAAGATCCCAAAGGAGCCTTTGGAAGGGCAGGGAGCAGGACCTAAAAGTCCTGACCGCCCGACCCCTGTTCTAGCCACTGAGCTTCACTAACTTCTGGTTTGGTCACAGCTCACTCGGGTCTTTGTTTCTGACAGTTGCCAGCGCGCAGCCAACCCTGCCTCAGCCTGCCTCAGAGTCAGTGCCCCCAGGAGGCACCATCAAACTCTCCTGCACCATGAGTAGTGGAACGAGCATCAGTGGCTACTACATTCACTGGTTTCAGCAAACAGGCGGGAACCCGCCGAGATATCTGCTGTATTACAAAGATGAATCTAGCAAGCACCAGGGCTCTGGGGGTCCCTGCTCGGTTCTCTGCTTCCAAAGACACCTCCAGCAACATTTGCTATTTAACCATCACGGGGATCCAAGCGGAGGATGACGCTGATTATTACTGTGCCACATGGGATGGCAGTAGTAAAACGTATCACAGTGATATGGTGAGATAGAGAACTGAGACCAAAACTCTCCCCCACAGCCTGTCTGCCTGTGCCCATATGAGGGTCAGACCATGACCTCCCTAGAGACACCATCACAGACAATAGAGAGAGAGAGACTCACTGACAAATAGAGAGAGACGCCTTTGATCATTCCTTGGGGAGTCACTGTCCCCTGCACCCAGCCACTGTCTGCCTGCCCTGCCCTGCCCTAGGATCTGCTTCACATTGATCTCCACACAGCCCCCCTTCTCTTGCAAACCCTGTTGAGTGAGGGGCTGGTAGATGGTGACCCAGGTTGGTTCGAAGTGCTGGGGCTAGGTCAGTTGTAACTCAGCTCTCTACAGAAAGCGTATCTGAGAGTGCAGTCAGTGAGCGGGGGAAGGGAATCTTTCACATGTGGCTACAATCTAGTGCACTGGCGGGTGCTATGAACTGACAGCTAAATCATCGCAAATCACCGCAAGGACCCACAAGCCACGGAGAAGCCAATTTAAAAATGCCCCAACACATCGGTGATCTCCTCTCATAGCCTCCCAGAAACCTGGTGCCCTGTCTATAGAGCTCTCCCCGCATTCCCCAGGTTCTGTGTTATGGAACTTCTTGTAACTATAATCCAAGCTTCGGCAAGAATGCAAAGGACATTTTAATACTACTACTAATGAATGTCTCATTATTTTAAATAAGAGCATAAGGTCATTGAGCCCAGGATCCTGTCTTCTAACAGTGGCCAGTGCCAGAAGCTTAATGAGAAATGAACTGAACAAATATCGAGTGATCTCTCCCCTTTCATCCAGATTCATTTTCTGGCAGTCAGAGGTTTAGAGGCACCCAGATCATGGGGTGGCATTCCTGTCTGTCTTAGCTAATAGGCATTGATGGGCCTAGACTCCATGAACTGATCTAATTTCTTGTTTGAACCCAATTATCCTTTTGGCCTTCACAACATCCCCTGTCAACGGGTTCCACAGGTTGACTGTGAGTTGTCTGATGAAGTACTTCCTTGTGTTTGTTTTAAATGTGCTGCCTATTAATTTCATTGGGTGACCCCTGGTTCTTGTGTTATGTGAAGGGGTAAATAACATTTCCTTATTCACTTTCTCCACATCATTCCTGATTTTATTGATCTCTATCATACCGCCCCTTAGTCGTCTCTTTTTGGAGCTGAAAAGTCCCAGTCTCCATGCAGAAGCTGTTCCATGCCTCTCATCAGTTTTGTTACACTTCTCTGCACCGAGTCCAACTCTAATGTAGGGTTTTTCCTAGCTGGAGTGAAGTAGTTATACCGACATAAATTGGTACTGTAGATCAAGCCTAAATCCAGCACGATCCATCTCATCCAGCAAACCTGCCAGCAGCGAAGGGCCCAATATCCCTAAAGTACCGACAGCAGGAGACTGTGAGACAATAATTGCAGCCAAGGGCTCTTTCAAAATTCTGGAACTAGCTAAAGATCCAAGGCAGCGGGGAAGAGGGTAGAGGAGTCTTGGCCATTTCTGTGTTTGGGGTGGGCGGGGGCAGCCTCAGTCCAGATCCAGCCATGAGGAATTCTGTGTAAATCCACTATATTAATAGTCTGATTGGGAAGCACAAACCCTTTGGACTCGTGGAGTCCTCCACTCTCCCCTCATCATGCACAAAACTAGTGAGCACCCACACAAACTGGACTGAGCTCTCTTTAATCTGGCCATTAAGAAAACAAAATCAGAAGAAGTTCTGTGAAGCACGTTATCTAATTTGTACCCAATACTAAGCACAAGGCAGCAGGAACGAAGTCAGTTACATCTCCACAGCTGGACTGTCCCTGGGGAACCTCTGTGGTCTGAGGAATGTAACTCGTACATGGCGATCAGAGCACAGACGGAGCAGGTGCACAAGCAGGAAAGTGCAGGGAAGAAGGGAAAGAAAACACTGTTTCTGATCACTAGATGGAGCGATTGTATTAGGGAAGATTGGCTATGGCCCTGGAGGTTTTTCGCCTTCCTCCGAAGCATGGGGCAGGGTTCACTTGCTAAGGAGTGGGTGGATCGGCTTATGTGGCCTGCATCTTGCAGGAGGTCAGACTAGATGATCATAATGGTCCCTTCTGATCTTGAATTCTATGATTCTATGATTCTATGATAGTCTGGTGGCCAAGACCTCAAGAGCTAGTTGTGATGTGGGGGAAGTGATGAAATTCTCTCTGTCAGAGCTGGAGGCTGGGCTGGGGCTCGACCTGGGCTTTCTCGGGTTGGTTGGGTTCCTGGGGTGGGCTTGGGAGACAAATCCATAGTTCAGCTTTTCCCCTTTCTCCCATGCAAATCCTCTCACAGCTGGGAAAATAAGGGTCTGCAGAGTGATTAATTGGCAGAAAACGTCACATGCGCTAAATACTGGTGACAAGATGTCTCTGAGCACTTGGCCAGGTCGGAGAGCAGCACAGCTCATTTACATTCTGGCTCAATCCAGCCTGGCCCCAGGGCTCATTTGCATGTGGCCTGCCCCTTAGGGCTCTAAAAGCTGCTACAGGATTTCACAGAGGCAGGAACCAGCTGAACCCCAAGGACAGGGTTGGCTCCTTCTCTCCCTCTGTCCATCTCCTCCCTGCACCATGGCCCTGTGCGCTCTGCCTCTCTGTCTCCTGGGGCTCTTCCTGGCAGGTAATTCCCCACCAGGATGACTTTTGGGGGGCAGGTAAATGAGCTAATTAGGGTTTAGCACAAGCCGTGCAGCACTAACAGATCTGAGTTTTGTCTCTGGCAGGTTCTTGTGCCCAGCACGTGGTGACGCAGCCGCCCTCAGTGTCAGGGTCTCCAGGGCAGACAGTGAAACTCTCGTGCAGCGTCAGTGGAGGATACAGCATCAGTAGCTATGGAGTGAGCTGGCACCAACAGACCCCAGGGAATCCTCCCAGATACCTGCTCTATTATTACAGTGATTCTAGCACAAGCAGGGGCACTGGGGTCCCGGACCGGTTCTCTGGCTCTGCCTCCGGCAGTGTTGGCTACTTAACCATCTCTGGGCTCCAAGCCGAGGATGACGCTGATTATTACTGTCTGACTTGGGACAACAGCGCTAAGATGCTCACAGTGGTGTAATCAGAGAGGGAAGTGAGACAAAAACCTTTCACATTTCACTGCCCAACACCGAGCGAGACTCTGAGGAAGAGCTTTGAGGCTAGTGGGCACAGCTGTGGCCAGAGAGAGCCTCCCTTGGCCATGTTGTACCCGGCTTAGCTGAAGGGATTGCTTTTCCCTCACAGGAGATCTTCCTCCTCCTAGACTAATCTCCTGGCACTGCATGGGGGTGGGGGCTGCCCGCAGATCGGGAGCTCTGGGATCCTCTGCCCAGAGGGGCTGTTCCAGCGTCCATGGCAGGCTGAGGACTGTCATGTTCTCTACACCCTCCCCATCTCCTACTACACGGGCCACATGTTCACATCTGCTCCTCCAGCCCCTGCACTTCTAGAAGTGACCCAGACGTGTCTGAAGCTGATACCTGCCACAGGAGAGCTGTGAAATCACGCGTGTGGGTGGAGGTCGGGGGCCAGTCGGCCCGTCAGTGACAGGAAGGGTTTGGTAGCTGGGCTCTGAATAGCCCAATCTCACCCAGAGTGAACCCAGTCACTTGGATTCCGTACTATCCTTGGGGTGCAGAGGGGCCTGATCCAAGATGGCTGCTACTCTGTGTTCCTGTCTCCACCAGAGACTAAATCCAGCGTCATCCATCTCATCCAATGAATGTGTCAGCAGGGAATGGAGCAATATCCCTAAAGTACCAACAGCAGGAGACCCTGAGAGAATAACTCCAGCCAAGGGCTCTTTATACCAGTTGGAAATAGCAAAAATCCAAGGCAGTGGAGGAGAGGGGAGAGGAGTCTTGGCCATGTCTGTGTGTGATGGAGGGTGGGTGCAACCTCAGTCCAGATCCATCATTTCTGTGCAAATCCATTATATGAATAATAGCATGGGCTGCACACACCATCCTGGTAGCGAAGGTTTGCATGTGAGCACTTGGCTGGGCAGCTCCATCCTCCCCTCATCCCTGCAATGTGAGCCCCAAAGCTTTTTGCTCCTTAAAACTAATAGGGTGACATGGGGCAGGAAGAGGACGAGTGAGAAGGGAAACCATATCAGAAAGCGCATTGGAGAGCAGGCCCAATGAGACTTGGAGCATTGGCCATGTGTAGAGATAGTTTAATAATATAGCTCCTCTCACCCCGAGAGATCCCAAAGTGCCTCACAAAGGGTATGTGCTCTAGACAACATGCATGAAATGCAGCCAGCTCTGGGGGAGAGGGGTGAATAGGAAAGTGACACAGCCCATTAGTTGTGGATGGGGAAATAGGAATTTTCACTGAGGACACTGGGGCAAACTTCTGCTGTGATGAAATTGCTGTGGGATCTGTAATGGTCCTGCAGAGGGGACAGGAGCTCTGTTGTTAAGGTCTAATCTCTGTGATGGGTTCGGTCACAGAGACCCCCTTGGGACTGTCACCTGATGTTTGGGCCTTCAGATCCCTGCCTTGTTGAGCCAGACACGCAAGCCTGCTGCAACACAGACTCAGGATCTGAACCACGCCCCGAAAGCTGCAGGCTTAACTAGAAAAATCTGAAGAAGTGCTCCTGTCTCCAGCACCCACACAACCAGCTCCCAGTGGGATCCAAACCCCAAATAAATCCATTTTACTCTGTATAAAGCTTATGCAGGGTAAACTCATAAATTGTCCGCCCTCTATAACACTGATAGAGCAAGATGCGCGGCTGTTTGCTCCCCCACTTCCTCTGAGTTTTTTAATAAACAGAAATGATTTGATTAAGTATAAAAAGTAGGATTTAATTGGTTTCAAGTAATAACAGACAGAACAAAGTAAGTTGCCAAGCAAAATAAAGCAAAACCACACAAGTCTAAGCTGAATACATTAAGAAACTGATTACAGGTAAACTCTCACCATCAAAGATGTTCCAATAAGCTTCTTTCACAGACTAGAGTCCTTCCTAGGCTGGGCCCAATCCTTTCCCTGGTACAGTCCTTGGTAGTTCCAGCAGACATGTTGGGTGGAAAACCGGGACTTTCTCATGACTGGCAGCCTCCTTTGTTCTGTTCCACCCTGTTTTATAGCTTTGGCACAAGGCAAGAATCTTTTGTCTTTCTGGGTCCCTACCCCTCCTTCTAAATGGAAAAGCACCAGATTAAGATGGATTCCAGTATCATGTTTTATGGTCACATGTCCTGTGAGACCTCATTCTTCATTACCCTGGGGCTGGCCCACAGGTTCACAGGAAGGCTTGCAGGTAAATAGACCCATTCACAGCCAATTGTCCTAGACAATGGGAGCCATCAAGATTCTAAGCCACCATTAATGGTCCACGCTTTGCATAATTACAATAGGACCTCAGAGTTATACTTCATATTTCTTGCTTGAGATACAAGAATGATACGTGCATACAAATAGGATAAACACACTCAGTAGAGTACAAGATTTGTAATGATACCTTATAAGAGACCTTTTGCATAAAGCAGAATCCAGTTACATTATATTCACATTTATAAGCATATTTTCATAAAGCATATGGAGTGCAATGTCACAACTTGTGGGACTGACATTAACACTACATGACAAAGACCCAAACTAGGGATCACAAGGAAATCAATCTGCGGCGCAGGGAGTTGGGAATGCTCTGGGGACAGATGCCTTTCACACTGTCACAGTGCTGGATATGCCCAGCTTCACATACCAGCATTTCTCTCTCTCTCCACAGCTGGCCTATGGCCTTTCAGCACAGTTCAGCTAAATCCCCAATAAAGCCAGTTGTTATTTTCCTAAATCACCCCAGATTCTCATTAACTTCTACTCACCATGGGTCAGAAATAGTGCTGGTGTTTTACTCAGGCTCTGCCCCTATCCCCAAACGCTACACACAGCTCCAGATAGCTCACGGTTCTCTGACACCTACCTGCCCACGTTCTGATCTCAGTTACACTAGCAATGTGGAGTAACTCAGCTGCCTTTGGTTGACTTTGGCGGAGTTATTCACAGTGCCGCTGAGATCAGAATCTGGCACGGTTTCAATCTATCTGTCTGCAGACTCAGGACAGTGCTGCAGCGGGTCCTGTTTAGAGATTTTCTTCCCACTCACAGGGGCTGAAATTTTAAAATAAAAGTGAAATTGTGCAGCGATGCATGTCGCCGCTGAAGAAGAGCTGGTACTGAGCGATATGGAATCACACCTTTGCACAACACTCTGACCTCTTGTGGTATGTCCCAGATGCTGCCACATTATCACAAACAGGGAGTGGAAGGAGGAGGCACAGTCCCTCCCAGACTCCCTGGGTGCGGTGCAGCCAGGACCAGGGGAAGGAGTGTAGTTAACACTGGCTGCCCCTCAGGGTATTAAAGGAGTCATCCAGGTGGGTTAGCCCAGTTTGTATTTGTCTGTGTGGCTGCCTGGTCTTAAATCTGCAAAATCCCTTCCAGCCCATTGGCGTGAGAGAAGCCAGCGGAGGCGGAATGGTCACATGCGGCACATGGGCCGAGTGTGTCCCTACGGGGATTGCTCATTTCCTGTTACCGGGAGAGCACCGTAATTATAAACTGGACACTCACCTAGCAAGGCTTGCACACAGGCAGTGCTATAGCACCCAGTCCCCACCAGAGGGCAGCACATTCCAACACCTGATTTCATGCTGCTTGCCCCTGTCTCCGCGGGTCGATGCTGCTTTCAGAGATGGGAGAGGAGGAGGTTGAATTGCATTAGTGCCCAAGGCCCCAGTCAGGACCAGAGCCCCCTTGTGCAGGACACGGTGCGAACACACACGCTGAGCATTTCAAATCTCATTCAAACCCTTTAACCCCTTGGCACTGATTGGCTGGGGCTAAGTGGGATTTTCACCCTTGCTGCTCTGATGAAGCCGCAGTCATTGTCGTTCCCTCTCATGAGGCGCTGTCCGATCCCAGGGCGACATCACGGTCAAGCAGCCGTCTGGATTGCTGCATAATTACCCATTATGGGGATCTTACGGCTTCCTCTTCAGCGTCTGGTCCTGGCCCCGCTAAAGACAAGGCACCGGACTGGTTGGACCATCAGCCTGGGCTGGCCTGGCAGTGTAGTGCAGGGGCCAGGGGACGGGCGCAGGGCATGAGACCATGCTCCACAGTCTCCGGTTATAGGTGTAATACTTTGTGCGCATAGACCAGTATTCACGTCAAGGCAGAGCACATAGACAACAAGTTATCGCTCATGTTCTTTTCTACGTGTCTACGGGGCGGCTCTGGACGTTTCGTCACCCCAAGCACGGCGGCATGCTGTGAGGGGCGCTCTGCCGGTCGCCGGGAGGGCGGCAGGTGGCTCTGGTGGACCTCCCGCAGGTGTTCCTGCGGAGGGTCCACTGGTTACGCGGTCCGCTGGTCCCGCGGCTTTGGTGGACCTGCCTGCGGGAGGTCCACTGGAGCCACCTGCCGCACTCCCGGCGACCGGCAGAGCGCCCCCCGTGGCATATCGCCCCAAGCGTGCGCTTGGCGTGCTGGGGCCTGGAGCTGCCCCTGCATGTCTATTCTCTGAATCCTGGTGAGCTCCTGGTCATACTAATCCCTTGTGGCACTTGGCGCGCACAATGCAATACAGCGCATCCAGACCTGGTGTATCAACACTGCCTGGGGCACTGCAGCCCCCTCAGTGGGCTCATTGACACCGGTCGCGGCTCCTGGGCTTCCACTCCAGCTGATCCCTTCAGGCCCCTCTGTTTGCATGGGAGGGTTTCGGGTCCAATTCTGGTGCTGTGGTGAAAACCAATTCCCCACCTAGATTCTCCCAAGGGAGTGGCAGGTTTGCCTGGCCCCTCCTGCTGTGGGGCTGCTTTAAATGCCCCAGCAAAGCTCATGTGGTCTGTAGCAGAGCCAAAGACGCACAGGACTGGTACCAGGAAAAATCTGGCAGTGCCCCCAGTATCATTCTAGAGTTCTGCGCAAAAAGTGGTTTAAAGAGAGGAGAGGGGGTTCTGGAGAGATTCTTGGGCTCCAAAGATCACAGCCTCGACGAAGGGCACCGGCGTGGGAACCCCTTAGACGCTTCATAGCACACGCCATGAAGGACAGTGCTCAGCCCCTCAGCCATGACCAGCAATGGCATCTCTCCTCATCTCATCTCGTTTCGCCATCCTGTACATTTTGCTCTCTCTTTTTTTTCTCCGAATCACTGTTGCAGGCTTGGAAATTCCTCCATTCCCTTCCCCAATGACACCCTCTGCAGGTGTCCCAGCACCGCGATCTCCCACTGCCGTTCATTTGACGTCAAGAGTGGGATTGGATTCAATCATATCAGCAAATGGAGCTGAGCCTCCCTTCCAGCCAGGACCCATTTCTGGTCTTCACTGACCCCCGGCATTATGGCTCATTGGTCGTTTCCACGTGCCCCTCACATGGGCAGGTCCTGTGCACACGTCTTCCATGCAACTGCACCAATGTCCCCGGATCCTGACCTACCACACCTGCTGCTATTTCAGCCTTGGGGTCTCCTGAGGGAACTGCTGACTGTGCCGAATGGTGCGGCATGCGTCACCTAGACCAGCATCTCCTTGGCAGTAGTGACGAGTGACCCCCAAATGCTGGATGATTCAATTTTAAATGTGGTGCTTATCCGAACCTCCAGACCTGTGAAAATCCCTCCTCCCTGTGTTCTTCCCCACGAATGTCCATCAGAACCTTGTCCCATACTCCAGGGTCTATTCATCCCCAGCTAAGCTTGTTTGGTCCGGCCAAGCCAGGCCCTCGAACCTTCTTCCCCTCTCCGTCCAGACCCCTGGCTGGCCGGCATGCTGTCTGCTGAGGCCTCCGTTTAAAAGATTTGCAAGCCAAGTAATTTCTATCCAGTTCCTTACCCTGCAAGTGCAGAGAGTGCGTCACTGATACTTGAGTTGTGGCCTTAATCATGACACATGAGAAGCAGCCCAATCCTCTCTGACCATAGTAGAGCATTCAGGATTGATTGACTTTGACCAATGCATGGGGAGGATAGGAGCTATTTGCCTAATGATCTCCCCTCCACTCTAAAGCCCTGGCTGCTGAGGGAGGGCTTTGCTTTGGGCCGCTGACTGCTGCATGTCCCGCTCTCTGGGCCTCTCCTCTCCTCCTGGTGGTGCCTGTGGATGCAGGATTTCTGGATGGCGTGATGTGCCTGGGGTGTGTCTTATGTTGTGTGTTTGGTGTTGTCCCTTTTGGCCTCCAGTTCCAGATCCCGCAGACACTCTCCATGTCACTGTCTCCAGCACAGCCAGAGGGACTCAGCGGAGGCCTGGGTGTGCCCCTAGGTATATTTATGTGCTGCTATTATTACAGCAGCAGCCACAGCAGAGAGACCAGGTTCCTAGGCTGATCCTCTGGTTCCACACACACTTGCAACAGGGCTGCTCCAGTGCTGGCGTTCAGGCAGTAGGCGGGGCGGGTTGTTCCTGTCTTCCACGGCAGAGCAGCAGTAGCTCTTGTCATGGTGATTTAGTCTCAGGAACAGCCCCAGGGTCCGTCTGTGGTTAGTGTCTGTGACTAGACAGCAGCCTGGAGAAAGGCTCCTGCGCTTTGACACCTAGCGCCGGGCCCGGCTCTGGATGGATCTCCAGTTCTCTGAAGGAAAGCGGCTCGCTCTGCCCAGACAGGAGCCTGGTCTTAGGTTCTCCTCCAGTAGCACTTTCCATCTGAGCATTTCTCAAATATGGATGAGTTCAGCCTCCGAGCTCTTGTGGGGGAGGTGGGTTTTATTATCCCTGCTTTATAAATGGGGAAACGGAGACCCAGAGAGAGGACAGGCGCTACCTAGGGGTCTGTGGCTAGAGCTGGAATAGAACCCGGCTCTATGTGTCATACTCACGGCACCTGCAGGGGGAGGGGGACAGACAAGAGGAGGAGGCTGGATTCCGCAGCAAATGCCGTAACCCAAAATACAGCCGGGGTGTCAGCCCTGAATCCATTCTTCCCTGTGGTGGTGGCTGAAGCTTTGTCCTCATAGTGTTGGCCTTGTGGCTGAATAGTACAGAGAGCAGCAGAGAGTCATCTGATCAGCTGATGGAATCCCTGAGTCCCAGGGCTCATTTGCATAGACCACCTGGCTTGCCTGGCCCCCCAGGGCTCTAAAGCTGCTGCAGGTTTGCACAAAGCCAGGGGCCCGGCTGCACAGCAGCTGCCGATTCCTTTCCCTCTGGCTTCCTCCAAGGCCTTCACCATGGTGCTGCGCCTCCTGGCTCTCCTCCTCCTCCCAGGGGTTTTGGTGCCAGGTACGTTCTCGTGGGAGGCGATCAGGGAATTCTGCAGAGGGAGGGACCAAAGGGCGAGGCTTCTGTGCTGAGCTATCACTGCGCTGCAGGCAGGGACGGGTGGAGCAGGCAGGCGTGGTCAGGTGGGTTGCCAGAGGTGTGGCACGTGAGAGGTTAACCTGTAGCTGGTGCGGAGGCGATGCCGGAGGGGATGTTTTCACTGTTCAGCCACTGGGGGTGGGATCGGCACATTCCGTCCGTAACTGCGCCCTTGTTTCATTCAGCTTCCAGGGCGCAGCCGGTGCTGACTCAGCCGGCCTCCATTTTGGTGTTCCCGGGACAAACAGTGAAACTCTCGTGTGCCCTGAATCCTGGGTACAACATCCGAGAGTTCGGAGTCGCCTGGTACCAGCAGAGACCTGGCAGCTCTCCGAGGTACCTGCTCTATTACAATTCGGAGTGGGACAAGGACAAGCCCCCCGGAATTCCGGACCGCTTCTCTGCGTCCAAAGACCTCGCCAGCAACGCCTGCGTTCTGACCATCGCCGGGGTCCAGGCTGAGGACCAGGCTGACTATTACTGCTCGGTCGCATATCCCATCTACTATCTCTAGAAATGTGGAACCAAAACCTGTGCTGGTCCCCGGGGGACTCTGATGAGCCCCTGCTTGCAGAGCCTCGTGCTGAGGGAACCGCAGCCCTATAAGGAACGGAAAAAAGAAACGGCTCATGTGCTCCACCCTTAAATTAGCCTAGAGGTGAGGCCCCCCCAGTCAGTTATGCTCAGAGAGCTGTGACTGATGGTGGCTTCCTGTTTGACGGATGTCACCTGGTGGAGCACAGAATGCTACGAGACACGCAGGGCCAGATCCTGCCAGGTGCTGGCACCTGCAGCTCCTACTGCAGAGAGACCCTACCTAATGGAGCTGGTCTTTCCTGCCCGCAGGCCCTTGTCCATCTGCTCAGATCCCCGTCAGCTGCATGTGGGGCACCCAGTACAACTTGACATAAAAGCCGGACGTAAAAGCCGGATTTCTAAAGCACTAGTTCTGATGTTCAGGCGTATGTTATCTGCCATTCCTACATAGAGCGGGCCGGGTTCTCACTTTCTCTGCTTCTGGGCTTGGGACAGGAACAAAGGATGCTGCTGGTGGTGGAGAGAGACAGTCCCTGTAAGCTACCTGTGCACTTCCTGTATTCGGGGCCCATTCAGGACCCCGCCCAGTTCCTGGTGTAAGTTAGAGCAGTCTCAGGGCTTCTCTGATTTATACTCAGCATAAGTGTTTGCCAGCTACTGATGGCTTCTTTCTCAGCTCTGAGGTTCTGAGGAAGTGTTTTTGTTTAAATGGGAAGACAAAGAGATTCCTGGTCTCTCCTCCTTGCTCTCTTCAAGGCCATTAGCCCATGGGGCTGAGAGAGAGAACTTGGTGGGAGCTTTTCCCTAAGATGGTGGCAGCACATCACTGCCCACGGCCGCACTCACCATGAAACCGTGGCCAGCAGCCAGCAGCATGCACAGGGTGTGGGGGTTAGAACCATGAGTCCTTAGCTCAGGCTCAGAGAACCCGGAGGGAAGCACGAAGAGCTCTGTGAGTTGGGTTCAGCCATTGCCAAGACAGCAGCTGAGAAATTCAGACAGATTGTTAGCGTGGCTGGGCAGGGGGAGCGAGTGCCCTGCACGCTCTGGTGCTGGGTAAATAATAACCATTAATGATAACATTCCATCACAGCTGGCCTGGCCCTGCAGCCCTCAGCGGAGCCGCCTGCCAGTCTTTGGGAACAGCCGCTCTCTCTGGTGTGTACCAGGGAATGGGTGATTAGCGAACTCTGAGCCACACCACACACTGCTGCACACGGGCATGCAGTCACAATGTTCCCCCCATCAGAGAAAAAAAAACCCCCCTGAGAGGCTCTTTTCCTTTTTGACAAGCAAGAAAAGCCCAGCAGGGGGGCTGGCTGAGAGAGAGAAGAGTTTGTTTGTGTTGTGAAGTGTGTGCAGGGGGGGGGGCCAAGGCCTGTTTAACAATCCCAGGGCTGGATTTTCAGAGCTCTGCCTGTGCTTTTGGGGCCTTACTTTGCTGTAATACATTCTTCGCTCTAGCATTGTACACTGGAGGGGTTTGGTGTGTGGGACACCCACGGAGGGTGACTCAGCTGCCAGTGTTATCTAGCTAACTGCGTCCTGCCCTTAGGGCATGTCCAGCAACGTTTGATGATGTGACGCTTCTCCCTTGCGTGTCACTTGCTATGCAGAACACCCAGCGTGATGGGGGCTGGATCCTGGTTGAGGCTTTTGTGCGATTTTGCAATATGAACAATAAATGCTAATAATTAGCTGCATGACCTGTATCCTGTGCAGCGTGGAGTTCATTGGGACGCTTGGAACATACTCTCTTTCACCTCTCCCAATTGTTATTTTTTCTAAACTGCAGCTGGATGCTTCGCTGCCGTTGGTCCAGACACAGCACAGAGTTAGTGCTCTTTTACTGACGCTGCTGGTTTTAATATAAGACTGTCTGGTTATTGTGATGCTCCCCAGGGGCACCCGGGTTGTGAGGCATCTCACCGCTATCTGCCCTTGGTTTGAAGCCATCTTGTCTGTGCTGGCTGTAGCTCAGCTGCCTGAAACCAACAGCCTCTAGCAACACAGCAGTTGGCACTGAGAGGTTCTTAGGGTCACAGTTATATACATTAGAGACAGAGGAACTGCCAATCCAGATCAGACCAGTGGTCCCCCTATGGTCAGTAACTTGCTTCTGATGCTGGCCTAGCCTGTATGCTTCAGAGAAAAGTGCAAGAAACCTCATA
This sequence comes from Mauremys reevesii, assembly GCF_016161935.1. Classification (NCBI taxonomy): domain Eukaryota; kingdom Metazoa; phylum Chordata; order Testudines; family Geoemydidae; genus Mauremys; species Mauremys reevesii. Next base: position 19,142,828 of record NC_052640.1, on the reverse strand, counting down.
GTTTCTCAAATGTCTTGCCCAGAGGGGAAGTTTCTTCCTAGCCAAGCCTTAGGCCCCAAAGCATGAGCGTTTATACCCCTTCTACATTTGTTGCTGCCTAATGTAACTGTGGACATTCTCACTATCCATATAAAAGTCCCATCCTTTTTTAAATCCTACTAAGCTCTTGACCTCAGTAGTATCTTGTGGCAATGAGTTCCACAGGTAAATGATATCGTGTGTAAAATAAGTGTTTCTCTTTATCAGTTCTAAGTTTGTTCCCTTTCAATTTCATTAAACGTCCCCTTGCCCTTGTATTATGAGAGCGGGTAAACAAAGTGCCTGATTCACCTCACTGAAAAAGATGTGGGATTTGTGGTGGATAATCAACTGAACATAAGAGCCCAGAGTGATGCTATGACCAAAAAAGCTAATACAATCCTGGGATGCAAAAACAGGGAAATCTTGCATTGGAGTAGAGCGGTTATTTCACCTCTGTATCTGGCACTGCTGGAATCCTGTGTCCAGCTCTGGTGCCCACAATTGAAGAAGGCTGTTGATAAATTGAAGAGGGTTCAGCAATGAGAATGATTAACGGATTAGAAAACCTGCCTCACAGTGACAGACTCAAGCAGCTCAATCGATTCAACTTACCAAAACGAGCCAGTTAAGGAGTTACTTGATTACAGTCTATAAGTACGTACATGGGGAACAAATATATAATTATGGGCACTTCAATCTAGCAAAAGTACAAGATCCATTGGCTGGAAGCTGAAGCTTGACAAATTTAGACCAGAAAAAAGATGTAAATTTCTACGGTGAGAGTAATTAACCACTGGAACAATTTACCCAACTTCGTGGTGGTGTCCCCATCGGGGATGTTTTACTAAAAGCTCTGCTCTAGGAATTATTGTGGGGAAGTTCTGTGGCCTGAGATCTACAGGAGATCAGACTAATGGTCACAATGGTCCCTTCTGGCCTTGGAATCTATGAAGCTTCTCTACAACGTGCCTTCCGTTGTCAACCCCCGTCATTGTCATTCATTTCACTTAGACTCTGAAGGGCCAGAAGGGACCATCAGATCATCTAGCCTGACTTCCTGTACATCACAGGCCACTAATCACCACCCAGCACCCGCACACAGAACCCAACAACCAAAATAGACCAAAGTATTCCAGCCCTTGATATGTGCTGCAGGCAGAGAACAGGAGGGACAGAGGTGCACCAGTAGCTGCGAAATGGTTAAGTGAGTTGTACCCAGATACTTATCCTGCCAAGTGCCCCACACCCACACACTCAGGGGGAGGCTTGATCTGTTCCCAGGGACACATCCAGAGAAGGCCAGGCCATTGGGATCATTGTATGTGTTTGGGGTGGGTGGAAACTCTTTCTGGGGCCAAGCCTGAGCAGGAGACCGGAGAGGGGCTGGCTGACTGCAGGTCCAGGCAGGCAGGTCTGAGAAGAGGCATCTGGAATCAATCAAAAGAAACGTCTCACCTCCACCTCCTTCTCTCATTTGCTGCCCGGGCTGCCCCAGTTTGAGATGGGATGGTCAGATCATCTCATCCTTCCTCTGACTTCATGTACATCATCCCCACTACACCCCACCCAGCACCAACACCCAAAAACAACCAAAAATTCCAAAGTATTCCAGCTGTCGGGAGACTGTACCGGTGTGTGCGCAGGCCGAGCAGGAGAGGGGAGGTGCCAGGAGAGGGAACTGGTTAAGTGAGCTGTACCCAGATACTTATCCTGCCGAGTCTCCCACACCCACAGGCTCAAGGGAGGCCTGATCCATTCCCATGGACACATCCAGAGCAGAAGGCCATCGGGATCATTGCATATGTTCATGAAGGGGGGGGAACTCCTTACTCTGGCCACTTCTGGAGCCAGGAAACCGGAGTGGCTGTAGCCTTGGTCTGACCCAGGGCGGCAGGTCTGAGAACTGAGGGCGTCTGGATCATGAAAAGAGAACGATGTCTGACCTCCATCCCTGAGTCTCATTTGCATACTGGGCTGCCCCAGTTTGACCCTTGAGGGCTCATTTGCATATGTGGCTGCCCTACCCCTGCCCATAAGGGCTCTAAAGGCTGCCACAGGGTTTCACAAAGGCAGGGAACAGGCTGCAAACCAGCAGAAACCCAGCTCCTGTGACCTCTCCCCATCTCCTTGCACCATGGCCCAGCCCGCTCTGCCTCTCTGTCTCCTGGGGCTTTTCCTGACAGGTAACGGCTACAGCAGATTGATCTGACCACGCCTGGAAACCCAGGTCAGCCGAAAACGTGGCAGTAATAGCGGTGCTCACCCCCCTGCTCTTTGCTTTCTGCAGGTTGCTACACTCAGGTGACTCAGCCGCCCTCCGAGTTCGTGTCTCCCGGGGCGAATGTCCAGCTCCCCTGCACGCTAGAGGGCAGTTACACCGTCAGTGCCAACCGTGTCGTTTGGATACAGCAGAGACCGGGCAGCGTCCCCAGATACCTGCTGTATTTTTTCACTGAATCTAACAAAGGCATGGGCTCGGGGGTCCCCAGCCGGTTCGCTGGCTCTCGCTCTGGCTCCGACAAGATTGGCTATTTAACCATCACGGGGGCCCAGGCAGAGGATGATGCCGTCTATTACTGTGTTACGTGGACTGGGAGTGCTTGCACAGTGCTACCGTCCCATGGGGAAGTGAGACAAAAACCTTCTCACTCCACTGCAGCCCTGCAGCAAGGCTGTGCCCGCTCTGAGCACCAGCCTGCTTCTTAGACAGGGGGCGTTGGCTCCTGCTCCCCTCACAGCTCCTCATGTGGGAGACGCACCCTCAGCACTGAAATACCCTGTGAGCTCAGGCCTGGTCACTGCTCACAGGTCTCTTGGTTTCCGATAGTCGTCTTGTCGCTCAATAGCTGAGGCAGCCGTCCTCCGCGGCAGGGTCCCCAGGAAACACTGTCCGTTCTCCTGCACCACAAAGAAGGACGTCTGCACCCCATGTAAAAGATGGGACCCAGAAGGGTTTGTCCACCACGTCTTCCGGGCCTCTGTGAAACATGCGAGGGAGCCCGTCAGAGTATGGACACATCGCTGCCCAGTAGATGGCAGCAGAGCCCAGCTACTGCAGTTCAATGGCCCTGACGGGGCTGGGGTGGGTTGGAAGGGAGGCTCAGTGAAGCCCCTGATAACATGTGGCCTAAAATGGCTCCCGGTGTATAAGTAATGAGGCACAACAATGAGAAATGGTTGCAAGGAAAATAAAGACGAAACACAGTTAGTATCTAACTCAGTAACTATGTTAAAGACAAAACAAAGTTTTCTCATCTCAGGCTCTCAACAGACTCTTAGTGGCCACACTTCCCAGGCCAGGAACCTTCCCCAGTGGAATAGCTGCTCCCATTGTTCCTTCTGGGGCTGTGAATCGATGGGCAGAGAGAGAGGAGGAGGGAGTGTTTTGAGTGTCTCCCCTTTCTTTGTATAGTCCTCTCCCCGATTTGAGAAGCACCCCCAGCCGGGAGCATGGCAACAGGCAGACTGTGTGGATGGGAACTCCATGCAGGGCCGGCTTTAGGAAGCGCGGGGCCCAATTCGAACAGTTTCAACGGGGCTCCGGCAGGGATGACTAAAAGAAAAGAAAAAAAAAAAAAAAAAAAACAAAAAAAAAAAAAAAAACCTTGTACTTCACCGGGTGTGTGGTCCTAGTCGGTCTCGGGTCTTTCGTCACTCGCCTTCACTCGCTCTGAAGTCTCTGCCGCTGAAGTGCTGCTGAAGACTGAAGTGCTGCTGAAGAACCCGCAGCCCGAGGACCCCGCCTGCTGCTGGGTAAGGAAAAAATTTAAAAGGAGCCAGGAGGAGCCCTCTAGCCCACCCCACCCCCCCGGCTCTGCCCCTGGGCCCCCTGCCGCTGGGCCCCGGGAATTGATTGGGGAATTGGTGGCCAGCCGGCCCTGACTCCATGCTCTTTCTTTGCTAAGATGCAGATTTTTCACCCATGTCCTTTTCCTGCCAGTGAATAGCCACTGAGCAGGTAATGGCCCATTGGTCTAGTTTACCCCATGGCTGAGGTGTGAGCTTGCCCTTTATCTCTGAGGAATTGGTTTGGCCACGCCCCAGACTGGGAACATGTGTTAATAACACCATACAGTGGAATCTTCTAACTTCACATACAATGTTGCCACACACATTTTACCAGGACAATAATGACCAGCACCATTATGAGGTTTTAAGAGATACCTCCCAAGACACACTTTGTACAAAGATTATTCCATTAGTGGACACAGGGGTATATTCTGTCACAGCATGTTATAGTGCTTTACAGAGGAGAATCTTCACTCCCATGTCTCTGTGTGTGTCTGTCTGTGTCTGTGTCTGTGTGCACGACAATAGGCTTTGTAGGTCCAAATATTAACCCTTACCTTCATGCCGGTGTTACACTATTTAAAGAGTGTGTGCAAGTGTTAGACTTAGTAGCAGGGGTCCAGAAGTGCCCAAGTGTTTTTGCCGACACACCAGTGAAGGGTTTATAGAGAATTTCTCTCTCTAAAATGCAGCTCTCATTGCATGAGAAACCATCACTTAATGTTTGTCCCCTTTGTTGCCCTGTCCCTGCTCCCTCTCCAGCCACACTGGGGTGTGAGTTTAGGTGGAGGCTTGTTAAAGGCGCGTCTCTGATTCCTTTTAGTTTTCCCATGGTGCAATGGTGCCATGTGACAATTCTTACCCATAAGCACGCGCAAGCTCTGGCCACTGAGAGACTCAGTCCGAGTCGTTCCAGTTCTCTTTACTCCTCCTCTCTTTTCATTCCCGGTTTTCTGTACGCTGTGATTCTAGACAAGGCGGTCATGCTTCTGTGATACAAACGGCGCAACAGCTCTGCAGCATTTCAGTTACCATCTGTGCTGCTGTTAGTCCCTTCTCTGTGTTTGAATTTTCAAGTGGGACGTTTCTAACCTTTGCCTAACTGGGGCAGGTCCGACAGGGAGGCGCTATGACCCCGGGGGAAGGACGGGGGATCAAGTCTTCATGCGAGTCCGTATGGCTGATTTGCATTGCAAGATGTAATGGGAATAACCAGAGATCAGTGTATCCAATAGCCTCACGGAGCCCCACCCCCGGGGGTTCATTTGCATACTAGCCAGTCTCAGCCCTGCCCCTCATGGTTTTAAAGGTACCTGAAGGGTTGCCCAGAGCCAGGGCTCAAGCTGCAAACTGGCATAAGCAGAGCTGCCAAATCGGGCTCCTTCCTGTCCACCTCCATCTCCTCCCTGCACCATGGCCCAGTCCAGCCTGACTCTCTGTGTCCTGGGGCTTTTCCTGGCAGGTGAGTGGTCGGGGGTTTGTAATACCCAACGTGTCCCCACCTGGCTGATAACACTCCGGGTGGGACTCTGCCTTTCAATGGGCCTGAAAGTGATGTAGGTGCCATTGAAAATGTCCTTTTGTGTTCAAGCCGAGGGTCCCCAAGCCCGTTACAAACACAGGGACTATTATCCCCAGTGTACCAAGGGGAAACGGAGGCGCAGAAGTAACTTCTCCAAGATCCCAAAGGAGCCTTTGGAAGGGCAGGGAGCAGGACCTAAAAGTCCTGATCACCCGACCCCTGTTCTAGCCACTGAGCTTTGCTAACTTCTGGTTTGGTCACAGCTCACTCGGGTCTTTGTTTCTGACAGTTGCCAGTGCGCAGCCAACCCTGCCTCAGCCTGCCTCAGAGTCAGTGCCCCCAGGAGGCACCATCAAACTCTCCTGCACCATGAGTAGTGGAATGAGCATCAGTGGCTACTCCATTCGCTGGTTTCAGCAAACAGCTGGGAACCCTCCGAGATATCTGCTGTATTACAAAGACGAATCTAGCAAGCACCAGGGCTCTGGGGTCCCTGCTCGGTTCTCTGCTTCCAAAGACACCTCCAGCAACATTTGCTATTTAACCATCTCGGGGATCCAAGCAGAGGATGATGCTGATTATTACTGTGGTACATGGCACAACAATGCTTTACACAGTGATATTTTGACACAGGGAACTGAGACAAAAACTTTCTGTACCCTAGGGCCCCTGGAGACCAAACCACAGAAACCCCAAGAGAGGCCATCACAGAAAACAGAAATACACACTAAAGAAGCAGATAGGGAGGAACCCTTGTGGAAGCTCCTTGTAGAATTGGTATCCTCTGCCCCCATTCCACCATGTGCAAGCTAACACGATGTACTGTTGTAAATTAGCATGATCTGTGTTTCATGGGAAAATCCTGTGGAGCGCACAGTGCCAGTGTTTGTGCACGGTGACTAAAATAATTACAAGCAAAGAAGCTGTGAGCAGAATCACTGATGCAGACAAACAGCTGAGCATTTAGAGAGACTAGCAGGGGACGCAGACAAGGCTCCTTACACATCAGAGGCCTGATGCACCAGTCAGTTGTCTGTGCACAACTCTCATGAAAGTCACTGGGACTGCAGCACTGCAAGCATGCAAGTGCACGGGAAGTGTAGTGAGCCATTGACAGTATCGAGAGGAGAGACAGATAATGACCACCAGGGGGCAGCATAGGAGAAGGCCCAATAACGTTACCGACAATCTTGTCCAATGTGAGGCACAAGGGAAGAAGTCTCTAGCGTTATAAAACCATGATTTGGTTTGTAGTGTGATTTGTTCTTAATGAACTTTTTTCAGTAGTGCCAAGTAAATCCCTGACCAGAAGTTTGAGGCGATTTATTTAGAGCAATGGGATAAGGGTGTTTTTATGTATACAAAATAAATACTTCGTGTAATGTGCAAGTTGCACTCATTCATTTCCATAGGAACAGCTGTTCATTAGGCAGCACTAGCAATGTTTTAGTAAGTTTCCCAGCATGGGACCCAGTTTAGAGGCTGCCTTGGTGCTGTTCCCGCCCATTTGGATCTTCTTTCTTGAAACATGTACAGAACTGTGAGCCTATGGCCAGATGCGTCATTGGAAAGAGCTGTCGGCTTCCTCTCTGAGTGGAGAGGGAAAAGGATGGCTACGGAGAGCCTCATTTCTATACGTGACATACCCACAATTCCCCCAGTCACTGAACTGATGGAAACAGAACTGGAAATAGAACCATTAAAATGCGCATGACACACGTAGTTCACACATTAATATGCACTTAATAAATTAGGCCTCATTTTGGCAAAGCATTTAAGCACCTGTTTAATTTTAAGCACAGGACTGAAGTTGTGTGTGTAAGTGCTGTCGTGAAAGGGGGCCCTACCCGTCAGTTCGTGTGCTGCACACATACACAGTGCATAAGGCACTGGCATGGCTGATCAGGGATTAAAGAGTTGTTCTGAACCTTGCCTCTTGGCATTTTCTTTCAGTAAATTTCTGGCCACAAACCAATGTGTCACCTGATTAACTCATCACACCAGGGCCCTGCATGGTGATTTTGTTACTGCGGGGGGTGCTGCTGGGTCCTGTATTGATGTAGAACTTTAGCATTAAGCTCTGTGACCCCTTTCACAACACCAGGAGCTGTGGCGTTACCCAAAGGGGACCCTGGTGATGGGTGTGAGTGGGTCAGGTCTGCAGTCAGGATCCCAGGGCTCAGCAGCACCCCGGGCTGCACTGGCGGTGCTAGTGGTGCTTCACGGTACGGAGTGGGATTGTGGGATAATAGCGCCACCCCTCAGGGCTCATTTGCATATTGGGCAGCCCCACCTCTGTCCGCAGGGCTCTAAAAGCTGCTGTAGAATTGCACAAAGTCAGGGGTTGGACTGGGGTGCAGAGCCACAGAAACCCAAGTACAACATCGTGATTCTCCGTTCCACCGTCCATCACCTCCCTGCACCATGGCCCTGGCTTCTCTAACTCTCTGTCTCCTGGGGCTTTCCCTGGCAGGTAATTCACCAGGCACATAAAGTACAGTCTGAATTCAGCTTTGGTCACTGCTAACTTGTCTCTTGGTTTCTGACAGTGCCCTACACAAAGGCTGTATTGACCCAGGCGGCCTCGGTGTCAGTGTCTCGAGGAAACGCTGCTAAACTGTCCTGCACCTTGAGCGCTGGCACTAGCATCAGTAGCACCCACGTGAGCTGGCTGCAGCAGAAAGCAGGGAACCCACCCAGATACCTGCTCTATTGTAAAGATGAATCCAGCGAAGGCCTGGCCTCGGGGGCCTCCAACCGGTTCTCAGCTACCAAAGCGGCCTCCACTAACACCTGTTATTTAGCCATCTCTGCAGTCGAAGCCGAGGATGAGGCCAGTTATTACTGTCTAATATCGAGTGGTGGCGAGTAACACTGCACAACAGCTTCATGGGGAACTGAGACCAAAACCCCCAAGGCATCACACACACAACTGCCTGCACACTTCCCTCACGCCTGCAGGGCACTTGCTTTCTAGCATCTCAGAGCTTATCTGCTTGAAGGATAAATGGTGGAATCTCCATTGATGGAGAAAATTCTGCTGCTTAGGGGAATCTGGTTTCACGGGGCAGACACGGGGGAGCTCGCTGGGAGAAGGGCCATGTGTTTCCCAATACAGCTCACTGTGCGTAAGGTCAGGCTATCTGAGAACAGTGCTGGGCTGTATCCACAGCAGTCGGTGGTCTCTTCGCTGGCCAATATAACAAGGCTGGGCATGGAAATCCTTTTGAAAACGCGCTCAGGAATGAGGCTTTGGGCGGGGAACTCTGTGCTGGCTGCTGGCTGGCCCTTTGGGAGCTCCTTGCCTCTGAGGAGTTTTGCTGTCTGCTCTCATTACAAGGGAGCACTGAGGCAGGATCCCTGTGTGTGAGCCCTGGGGGTTGGGGAGCCAGACACAGCAGTGAATCGCTGAGTGCCGGTGGCCTGGTGCACAGCAGGTTGCTACTGGCACAGGACCGTAGGAGGGGAGAAGAACTCTGGGGCGATGGTAGCCATGTGCCTGGGATCCCATAGGCCCAGCAGTGTCAGACAGAGCGGTCTGAGGGACGGGGCTGGGAGAGGCAGTGCTGGACCCTGACATGGCTGCTGCGCTGGTGCACCCTGCATCTGGCTGTGCTTGTGGGTGACCTTACTGTTGTGCGAACGCCAGGCCCAGGTGAGTCCTAACCAACCTCTGGGTTTCTACATAACTGAGTCACAGCATACTGCAATATCACTTACAAACGCTGTTCGGACGCGGGGATTAATAAATCGCCCAGCTCGCAGTTGCCCAAGACTTGAGGTGTAGGAAGTACGCAGGCGAAGGGAACGCGTCACGGTGCCACGTGCCGTTGCTATGGGATGCTGCTGTGGCATCCAGGGATTCCGACTTAGGTTGAGAGTCACACAAGAGCAGCGTGACACACGGGAGTGGTGGGAAGAGACCGGCTTTGTTTCCAAGCCTCAGTTACCTGCCCTGGGGCGGAGGCTGAACACGTCTGTCTGTCACGTGACAGGGTCAGTGCCCACTGGCTCTGGGGGTGCCGTTACAAGCCATATGAAAAGTGTCTGATGACTTGAGGGCCCTCTGAAATCCCCTCTCACTCAGGATCGCCAGTAGGGTTCCAGGAGCAACCAGGAGTTTCCTGGTTCTCCCCCACGACTCTTGGGCCTTGCTCTGTGGCAGTGGGTGCTGAAATCCCCCTCAGAAGAGCTAAATCAGCACAGGAGCTGCTAAGGGTCCTGCCAGCCCCTGGCTTGGTTAAAGAACAGCAAAGATGTCAGCTGAAACACAGGCTCCTCGACCCCACTCAGCGAGTCAGAAACAGCCCTTTACCGCTTCAAGGCTCCCTGCTCCGTGTCTGATTCTCCCGGGGGATCTCAGGGATTATTTGGATGCTGGGGCGTGGCAGCCAGGCCTGGGTTCGTTCCCTTGCCGTGCTGCCTCAGCCTGGCCACTCAGGATGCTGCTCTCACTGCCTGGCCCTTGAGGTCTGACTGACCCCTCCAGTTTCCTTCACTCTGCCTCATATAATAATTTCAGGCCACACTGACCCTGCCGTGGTCTGCAGGGCTCATTTACATAGTGGGTTGCCCCTGCCCCACAGCTACAGGCTTTAAAGCAGCCAGCGGGGGCGTTACAAAGTCAGCACTGGGCTGCGAACCAGCAGAAGCCCAGCTACTGAGTCAGGCTCTTTCTCTTCTCTGTCCATCTCCTCCTGGCCCCATGGCCCAGTGTGCTCTGGCTCTCTGCCTCCTGGGGCTTTCCCTGGCAGGTGATTACGCTAGGAATTCAGAGGACGCACGCAGAGAACAGCATGGGTTTGGCTGTGGTCACTTCTAACATGTCTGTTTGTTTCTCACAGCTGCTGGTGGCCTATTTACTCAGCCGGCCTCCGAGACTGTGTCCCCAGGAGCCACTGTCAGACTCTCCTGCACCATGAGCCGTGGGACCAGCATCGGTGGCTACTACATAAGCTGGCTGCAGCAGAGAGCAGGGAACCCTCCGAGATACCTGCTCTATTACAAAGACGAATCTGCCAACGGGCTGGGGTCTGGGGTCTCTGACCGATTCTCGGCTTCCAAAGACGCCTCCACTAACACCTGCTATTTAATCATCACCGGGGCCCAAGCAGAGGATGAGGCAGATTATTACTGTCTCACATTGAGTGCTGCTGTGGCTCACAGTGCGACAGGCAGATAGGGAACTGAGACTGAATCCTCCGAGCACCATGGATCTTCACTGGGCTCATTCTGTGTGTGAGAACCCTCGGCTTCCTCTCAGGAAGGCGGCAGAGGCCGGATTTGCCCATGGGCCTCAGGTGCAGTGTGGTGGGGAGCTGGCTGTGAGGGAGCGACACGGGCCTTTTGCCTCCATGAGATCTGCAGAATGGCCTCCTGGCAGGTTCTGCCTTGATTTCACCCCTGCAGCTCCCTGGAGCACAGCGCTGAGGAAGGGCTGGGCTGGTTTTCCAATCACGCAGCAGCAGGGCGAAGCAGAGCCGAAGGAGCCACTGGTGATGGTGCCAAGTGCAGCCCCCAAAAGATTGGCCCCTGCCCTTGCAGTGAAAGGGTCTCTGATCACAAAGGCACCGTAGCTGAGAGTGAGGAAATTCGCTCTGTCCCCGCCTGAGAAGGAGACAAAGGAGAATGAAAAGAGAGAGGTAGGCGACAGACGGCCAGGTGGACAGCATGAGTGTGTGTGCTGGGCCATGCCAGTGCAGCGTCAGAACACTACAGCCAAACAGAGGCAGAAATCGATGTCTGCCCCATTCCCCAGCATGAGAACAATCGCCCAAGTCTTACTCCCCAAGCCCTGAAGCTTCTATTACATTATTACATTACCCACGTTCTGAGTTCCAGTGCAGTACCTCCCGCCCTCCGTAGAGGGCAACAGAGCTCTGAAATGCCAAGAAATGGAAGATGACCTCCATGGACTGGTCCTTGTGTGCTGGGGAATGGGACCCCTGTGATGCTTCAGGGGGAGCAAAGATAATGGTTCTTGGTGGACGGAGTGAAAACCATGTTAACAGCTTTGCTAAAAGAAATAAGGGCTGTTCCTGCTCAGCGGGGCGGGCAGGCCTGTGAGCAATGGAGGCCTGTGGTTACGTCCCTATCCCAACTGCCCACTGCTCAGCAATCACAGAGCCCCAGCGGCTGGGATGGGAGAACCTGAAAGCATCTTGGTGTGGAAAAACATGGAGCTGTTCAGAGACTTCCTCAAACATCAGGAGCAGTTGAGAGTTCCCCTCCTGTAGCCCTCAGACATCCCCCCTCTGCAAAACACCCCTCTCACCTTGGTCACCACCTCTTCTCCTGTGGAAACAGCACTGGTTGGGGAGCAAAGGCTAAAGATTGCCCCATTCCCAGGACAGGGCCCAGGACAGGATTTGCTCCATAGCCAGTGTTCTCGAGGAGGGGAAGGGGTTGAGCAGAAACCCCTCGCACTGGAGGCAGCTGGCCTTTGGGGCAGCCCTCCTGCTCTGTGTGTTAAAAGGTCGGTCTTGCAGCAGCATTCTCTGGAATTTCACCTTCTCTCATGCCCCTGGGACGGGCCAGAGTGCAGAGATCCCTGCCCTGATCCTAGGAGAGCCACGGATCTCATGAGAAACTCAGCGAAGCCAGAGGCAGTGACTTCTCCTGCCGCTAGGTGGAGCAGTTTATTCAGCAAGGTGAAGCAGCTGTGTGCTGAGGGCAGCCCGGGCGAGGTGGCACAGAGCCACAGAGGTGCTAGCAGAGAATGTGGTTAACACGGCCCTTGGATGGGGAAAGGGGGTGAAGAGACTGAAAGGGGGAGTGAGGCCCTTATGGAGAATGAGGGGGAGGAAACTTGAGGGCCTCTGCTGATTGCAGCAGGGGCAGTATGACATGGGTGGAGAGGATCTCTCAGCTAGGCTGGGCCCAAGCCATGTACGGCTTGTTAGGTCAAAACCAACAGCTTAGACTCTGCTCAGAAACCAATGGGCAGCCAGCGCAGAGCCTGGTTTAAAGGTTTTGTAAATGGATAGACAACGGGGGTTGGCTCTGCCGGGGGGTCATTCTGTGGAAGGAGCAGGTCTCCAGGAGAGGCTGGAGTGAGGTGAGGGGATGGCTTGGCAGCCCAGAATTGCCAGGGCATTCCCTGCGTAGGGGGAACTGGGCAGACGGCACAGAGATGGTTGTGGGAGGAGTGTACAGAGGGGGTCACCGAGGCCGGTACCACTGGCAGAGTGGAGCTGCTGGGAGGGAGACACAAGAGACGAGGACAGATATTGAGGCTGGGAGAAGTTCTGTAGGGCTTTGTGGGCAAGAACAAGCAGATTACACGTGAAGAGGCAGAGAAGAGGGATACCAGGAGGGAGGTAGTGTCAGGATGGGAGGCAGGGAGATGACTTTAGTTTCAGGATTTTCTGCGGGTTGGATGGGGCTATGAGGGAGAGTTGGAAGCTGACTCCTACCCAGAGACCCTGACAATCTCAGCAGGGTAATTAGCCTTTTTTATAAGTCCTTTGAGAACCGCTCCAATTTATGGTGTCTCTGCCTTTCTCCCATGGGCTGCGGTGCATTTAGCAGCCAGTGAGCAGGGAGCTGATTTGCATGGAGGGGCTTTTTTTGAACTCTGGGGGTTTAAGAGGGAATCAGAGGGTTCCAGCCACAGACCGGTTTGCCTCAGGAAGCCGAGCTCATCTGGATTCCCACCATGGCCTGGGCCCCTCTGCTGCTCACGCTGCTCACTTACTGCTCGGGTAGGGTAGAAAGTTGCCTCTGATTCTCTGCTCTGAGATGCTGGCAGCGGCTCAGCCCCTCTCAGAGGTTTCAGACTGGCAGAGCCACATTTCAGTTCTTTCCTATCTCGTTCCAGGTTCCAGATCGCAGCCTGTGCTGACTCAGACACCCTCGGTGTCCGTGTCCCCCAGCGAGAATGTGAGACTGGCCTGCACCATGTCCTCAGGGTACAGCATCGGCAGTTACAGGGTGTGATGGCTCCAGCAGAAGCTGGGCAGTGCCCCACGGTTTGTGTACCACTATTACACTAGCAGTGACCAGGGCAGGGGCACAGGGATCCCAGCGCGATTTACCGTCTCCGCTGATTCCTCCAACAACCTCTGGAATTTAGTCATCTCTGGGGTCCAAGCAGAGGATGAGGCTGATTATTACTGTGCCACATGGGAGTACAGTAGTAATACTTATCACAGTGATATGGTGAGACAGAGAACTGAGACCAAAACTCTCCCTCACAGCCTGTCTGCCTGTGCCCACGTGAAGGTCAGACCATGACCTCCCTAGAGACACCATCACAGACAATAGAGAGAGAGACTCGCTGACAAACACAGAGAGACGCCTTTGATCATTCCTTGGGGAGTCACTGTCCCCTGCACCCAGCCACTGTCTGCCTGCCCTGCCCTAGGATCTGCTTCACATTGATCTCCACACTCCCCCCCTTCTCTTGCAAACCCTGTTGAGTGAGGGGCTGGTAGATGGTGACCCAGGCTGGTTTGAAGTGCTGGGGCTATGTCAGCTGTAACTCAGCTCTCTACAGAAAGCGTATCTGAGAGTGCAGTCAGTGAGCGGGGGAAGGGAATCTTTCACATGTGGCTACGATCTAGTGCACTGGCGGGTGCTATGAAATGACAGCTAAATCATCGCAAATCACCGCAGGGACCCACAAGCCACGGAGAAGCCAATTTAAAAATGCCCCAACACATCTGTGATCTGCTCTCATAGCCTCCCAGAAACCTGGTGTCCTGTCTATAGAGCTTTCCCCACATTCCCCACGTTCTGTGTTACGGAACTTGTTATAACTATAATCCAAGCTTCAGCAAGAATGCAAAGGACATTTTAATACAACTATTAATGAACGTCTTGTTATTTTAAATAAGAGCATAAGGTCATTGAGCCCAGGATCCTGTCTTCTGACAGTGGCCAGTGCCAGAAGCTTAATGGGAAATGAACTGAACAAATATCGAGTGATCTCTCCCCTGCCATCTGGATTCTGCTTCTGGCAGTCAGAGGTTTTGAGGCACCCAGATCATGAGGTGGCCTCCTTGACTATCTTAGCTAATAGGCATTGATGGGCCTAGACTCCATGAACTGATCTAATTTCTTGTTTGAACCCAATTATCCTTTTGGCCTTCACAACATCCCCTGTCAACGAGTTCCACAGGCAAGGCAGCAGGGATGAGGGGAGAGGAGTCTTGGCCATGTCTGTGTTTGGGGTGGGTGGGGCAGCCTCAATCCAGATCCAGCCATGAGGAATTCTGTGTAAATCCACTATATTAATGGTCTGATTGGGAAGCACAAACCCTTTGACCTACAGAGACTTCACTTCCTTATGGCAGTTTTAAGCCCCACTTTTAAAGCCGGAGGAGGTTTCAACATGAGCACTTCCCTGGACAGCTCCACGCTCCCCTCATCCCTTCAACGTGAGCCCCAAAGCCTGTTCCCCCCGGACGCGGATGGGCTGACACTGGAGCACGAAGAAGAATCCAGGACAGTGATTTGTATCCTGGCCTCTCTAGCGATGGCTGCAGAGCACAGTACACCAAGAGAGCTTACTGCTGGGGAGAGTTGGCTGAGCAGAGGGGGGTTTGGTTAGGGGCACCAAGGGCGTGGGGAAAGGAGGGAACTGGGGCTGGAAGGGACGGAGGCTCGAGTGGAGCTGGGAGGCTGAGAGAGCTCGGGGATGTTGTCCTTTATGTTTCCTTCATACTGCACCTTACTCTGGGATCAGCCAGTTTCCCATTTGTGTTCGCCAAGCACCTTCTTTCTCCTTCATACAGCTGCCAACCACCCGCAGGTTCAGTGAAAATTTCCAGCCGTAAAACCCACCCAGGACTGTGTGTTTGTCCTGTTTCCCCTTTGCTCTCTTGCACTGCCTCGTGCCTCCAGGCTGTAGCCTGTCTGGGGCAGGGCCATGTTCTTGGTTGGTTAGATATCACTATTGTCTGATGTCAGGTAGACCAGCAGCGCTATGTGAACAAAACTAATAATACTTTAATGTGGATATAATTATGTGTCCTGCCTGCCCTTTCTTTGCCCATCCCGTATGATTTTCGGCTGAAACAAAACATGAAAAGGGCCACTTTTCCCTGCACGGCCTTTGTTTGTGCACACGCAATGTATCACACACCATCATTTGGACACATCTTTTTTAACATTCACTTACACAAACAAGTGATCGGATTTCCTCATGCAGGGGTGGCTCTTTGTTTTTTGCTGCCCCAAGCATGGCAGTCAGATGGCCTTTGGCGGCACGCCTGCGGGCAGTCCGCGGTCATGTTGATTTGGCGGCATTTCTGCGGGTGATGTGCCGGTACCGCGCCTTCGGCGTACCAGCCACCAAATTGCTGCCGAAACCGCGGGACTGGTGGGCCACCCGCAGGCATGCCGCCGAAGGCAGCCTGACTGCCCCTCGCAGCACCCAGCAAGCCGCCCCCTGTGACTTGCCGCTCCAGGCACGCGCTTGCTGCGCTGATGCCTAGAGCCGCCCCTGTCCTCATGTATGTCCAACTATTATG
This sequence comes from Mauremys reevesii, assembly GCF_016161935.1. Lineage (NCBI taxonomy): Eukaryota > Metazoa > Chordata > Testudines > Geoemydidae > Mauremys > Mauremys reevesii. Next base: position 19,127,021 of record NC_052640.1, on the reverse strand, counting down.
AAAATTGGGTTTGCAAAGATGCAGAAAACTAATGAGCACACAAAGAAACTGGACTGAGTCCACTTTAATCTGGCCATTGAGAAAACAAAATCAGAAGACGTTCTGTGAAGCACGTTATCTAATTTGCATCCTACACTAAGCACAAGGCAGCAGGAACGAAGTCAGTTACATCTCCACAGCTGGACTGTCCCTGGGGAACCTCTGTGGTCTGAGGAATGTAACTCGTACATGGCGATCAATGCACAAACGGAGCAGGTGCACACACAGGAAAGTGCAGTGAAGAAGGGGAAGCAAACACTGTTTCTGATCACTAGATGGGGCGATTGTATTAGTCTGGTGGCCAAGACCTCAAGAGCTAGCTGTGATGCCGGGGAAGTGATGAAATTCTCTCTGTCAGAGCTGGAGGCTGGGCTGGGGCTCGACCTGGGCTTTCTCGGGTTGGTTGGGTTCTTTGGTACACACCTGGGTTGGGCTTGGGAGACAAATCCATAGTTCAGCTTTTCCCCATTCTCCCAGGCAAATCCTCTCACTGCTGGGAAAATAAGGGCCAGCAGAGTGATTAGTGGGCAGGAGTGAGGCAAGGGCGCTAAGTGCTGCCCAGAAGATGTCTCTGAGCAGTCGGGTACATCAGAGAGCAGCACAGCTCATTTGCATGCTGGCTCAATCCAGCCTGGCCCCAGGGCTCATTTGCATGTGGCCTGCCCCTTAGGGCTCTAAAAGCTGCTACAGGATTTCACAAAGGCAGGAACCAGCTGAACCCCAAGGACAGGGTTGGCTCCTTCTCTCCCTCTGTCCATCTCCTCCCTGCACCATGGCCCTGTGCGCTCTGCCTCTCTGTCTCCTGGGGCTGTTCCTGGCAGGTAATTCCCCACCAGGATGACTTTTGGGGGGCAGGCAAATGAGCTAATTAGGGTTTAGCACAAGCCGTGCAGCACTAACAGATCTGAGTTTTGTCTCTGTCAGGTTCTTGTGCCCAGCACGTGGTGACGCAGCCGCCCTCAGTGTCGGGGTCTCCAGGGCAGACAGTGAAACTCTCGTGCAGCGTCAGTGGAGGATACGACATCAGTAGCAATGGAGTGAGGTGGTACCAACAGACCCCAGGGAATCCTCCCAGAAACCTGCTCTATTATTTCAGTGATTCTAGCACAGGCAGGGGCACTGGGGTCCCGGACCGGTTCTCTGGCTCTGCCTCCGGCAGTGTTGGCTACTTAACCATCTCTGGGCTCCAAGCCGAGGATGACGCTGATTATTACTGTGCAACTTGGGACGACAGCGCTAAGATGCTCACAGTGGTGTAATCAGAGAGGGAACCGAGACAAAAACCTTTCACATTTCACTGCCCAACACCGAGCGAGACTCTGAGGAAGAGCTTTGAGGCTAGTGGGGCACAGCTGTGGCCAGAGAGAGGTTCCCTTGGCCGTGTTGTACCCAGCCTTTGCTGAAGGGATTGCTTTTCCCTCACACAAGATCCCCCTCCTCCTAGACTAATCTCCTGGCACTGCATGGGGGGTGGGGGCTGCCCGCAGATCGGGAGCTCTGGGATCCTCTGCACAGAGGGGCTGTTCCAGCGTCCATGGCAGGCTGAGGACTGTCATATTCTCTACACCCTCCCCATCTCCTACTACACGGGCCACATGTTCACATCTGCTCCTCCACCCCCTGCACTTCTAGAAGTGACCCAGGTGTGTCTGAAGCTGATACCTGCCACAGGAGAGCTGTAAAATCACGCGTGTGGGTGGAGGTCTGGGGCCAGTCGGCCCGTCAGTGACAGGAAGGGTTTGGTAGCCAGGATCTGAATAGCCCAATCTCACACAGAGTGAACCCAGTCACTTGGATTCCGTGCTATCCTGAGGGCCCAGATCCAAGATGGCTGCTACTCTGTGTTCCTGTCTCCACCAGAGACTAAATCCAGCGTCATCCTTCTCATACAATGAATGCGTCAGCAGGGAATGGCCCAATATCCCTAAAGTACCAACAGCAGGAGACCCTGAGAGAATAACTCCAGCCAAGGGCTCTTTATACCAGTTGGAAATAGCAAAAATCCAAGGCAGCAGAGAAGAGTCTTGGCCATGTGTGTGTGTGATGCAAGTTCAGTCCAGATCCATCCATGTGGAAGTCTGTGTAAATGGTATCACAGGGCTACACACACCCTTCTGGTAGCAACGGTTTGCACGTGAGCACTTGGCTGGGCAGCTGCACTCTCCCCTCATCCCTGCAACGTGAGCCCCAAAGCCTTTTGCTCCCTAAAACTAATAGGGTGACACTGGGCAGGAAGAGGAATCAGGACAGGGAGATGAGCTGGAACTCAGTGATTTATATACTGGCCTCCCTAGAGGTGGCTACAGAGCACAATCCACCGTCTCCCTGCTCCCCTAGCCCAGCCACGGCAGAACAGGCACCAGCCCAGCAGTGATCAGGGCTGGCTCCAGCTTTTTTGCTGCCCCAAGTGGCGAAGAGACAAAAAAAAAAAGATAAAGCCGTGACTGGCGGCACTTCGGCGGCTGCTCTACCGCGCCGCTTCATTCTTTGGTGGCAATTCAGCAGCCCGTCCTTCCCCCTAAGGGGGACTGAGGTACCCGCCACCGAACTGCCGCCGAAGACCTGGATGTGCTGCACCTTTCCATTGGCCGCCCCAAGCACCTGCATCCCGCGCTGGTGCCTGGAGCTGGCCCTGGCAGTGATACATCGCTGTGTGCAGGATTTACACACTGTCAGATCAGGGTCACAGAGCAAGTGCAGCGTGAAGCCCAGGACCCCGTAGCTGTGAGGCAGCACATGGGGCAGTTGGTAGCTCCCCAAATGGAGGTAGAGTCCAAAGCCACCGGGGCGGCAGTCCAGGCAGATGAGAACGATAAATCCTCAGCAGGGTGCTCCTCCGCCCTTGTTCCTCTTGGAATCACCATCCTCTGTTTCCCTAACACACTCTGCACATATATTCCAGTGCAGAATTGCCAATTTTATATAACGTGGGTGTCATTTCAGCTGTGTAATTAGCTTTCTTAAGCAGCACTGGGTTCTGACTGTTCAAAGTTAAGTCAGGTGTGGAGGCCAATATCCTGCATTTCCACTCTGCCGTGAGTCTGGGATTGGCCAAAGGAAAAGCATATCCAGTGACTTTGCCTTTCACAGCCTTTGTTGTCAGGGTCACTGGTGAAAGGTGGAGAAGGCAGGATACTCCGATGGGTGACTCTAGTCACACGATCCACTACTTCTCCCAGCCAGGGGACACTATTGACCCTCCCAGCACGTGTTGTAATGAGGTGCGGCTCTGGGGATCGTTAGGAGCCTGGGGTGAAGTTAGACATTTTCTGTGGAGGGCTCCAAGCCTGGCATGAACCCAAAGGACGAGTGAGAAGGGAAACCATATCAGAAAGCGCATTGGAGAGCAGGCCCAATGAGGCTTGGAGCATTGGCGATGTGTTCGCATTTTCTCTCAGTTGTCCCCAGCAGACACTGTTAGACGGGCCTACGCCATAAGTGGTGACAGCATCCCTGGCTACCCCATCTCTTTGCTTCAGCGGAGATTTAAGAACCTCCAGAATAGCTGCTCTGTTACAAAGACGACTCTCACCAGGCCACGTCTCAGGGTCCCTGATCAGTTCTCTGCTTCCAGAGACTCTCCAGCAACCCCTTAAATCTACCAGTCTCTGGGGCCCACACAGAAGATGATGCTGATTTTGATTCTCTGGCACTAAGGTGGGACGGGGGGTGGGGGAAGTAACACTGTGCCACAGCTTCCTGGGGAACTGAGACCAAAACTTCACCAGATCCATGTAGGTAGCGGGAAGTGAGACCAAAACCTCGTGGGATCCAACAGGGGCTGCTCTTCTCTTGGGACACATACGCGACTTGCTTCCTAGTGCTCACAGCCCCCTCAGAATTCATCACCTTGAAGGACAAAGCTGAAACCGTGAGGGAAGGTCACCTGAGGCCTCCCCCTCTGCCAATTTCTCCTGCCTGAGGCACTCTGAGCAACCGGGGACAACTCCAGAGAGCAGAGTGGCAGTTAGGGCCTGTGGTGTCTCTCTCACCGTCTAGAGATTCTCTTATGGAACCCGTCCCCATGCTGTCTGAGCGCCTCTGATTGTTTTGTGTCACTTGTCCCTGCAGAGAGACCCCTTGGAACGAGCCCTCTTTAGAAATCTGTGCTTTGCACCACTTCACAGCAATGCAAAAGGGGAAATTACCGAGCCTGGCTCAGACAGTCCTGCCTGGCCTGCAGCTGCAGGAGTGTCTGGTCATGGGACAGCCTACACTAGCGTCTTGGCTGCATTCTGCAGGGTGGCTGTAGAGGAGGGGATGCAATGCACAGCTCTCTTTCCAAGGCAAATTGGGAGCTGAAATCCCCTGTCAGCCACAGCAAAGACCAAACCCTTCTGCCCCAGAGCTAATCCATGCAGGGAGAGGTCACTGCAGTCAGGGGCAGGGGAGAGAGCAGCGTTTCTGTCCCCGGTAACTCTCCATTCTGCTCTACACCACAAAACCCAGCAGAGTGTTGAAGCTTTGAAGCGCTAAGTGTAGTCAAAGCGCCAGCGCTGGGAGGGACAGCTGGGAGCACGGCCCCAGCGCTGGGGCTCACCCTGCTGCAGCGCCTAGCCTGGGCACCTGGAAACCCAAGTCAGTTATTTCTTTGCAGCTGGGCTGCCCCCATGGGAGACCGTGTGACCTAATGAACATTGACTTGTGCAAACTGAGAGCAGGACACCGCGGCGAGCAAGAGGGGTGATTTCGTTCTGACTCCACTGGATGGGGCTCGTGTGTGCTTTATCCTCCTGACGCCAACAGGGAACAGCAGCCACGTTTCCTCTCCCCTGGAGCTGGAGGCAGGGGCCAGGGCCAAACTGGGCTTTATCTGTTTGTCGGGATAACTTAGTGCTCAGTGGATGCCGTGTGCGGGGGGGGGGAGGGGGAGGCTAAAGAGGAGGCCACTCGCTGACACAACCTTTCCCCTCTATCCCACCCGCTATTTTTGAGCCCTAGCTCAAGCTGCAACTTCAAAGCGCTGTGTACGCAGCTGGTTTTAAAGCATTAGCGTGAGTTCCACTCGCCCGAGTCTGTCCAAATGCTGTGTGGACATACTGAATAAGACTCTGCTTTGCTCAGAAGGGAAGTTTCTTCATGGCCTGGAATTCCTCTATAATTTGGAGCTGTCTGCCAGGCCACAAGGAACTTTGTGTGGGTTGTAATCCTGGCACAACCCCCTGCTACCCCAAACATCCACATGGGGGAGGGGCGCCTTGCTAAAGGGGCTGCGAGCTCGGTGGGTGTTGGGAGAACAGTGGGAAGACGTGTGCCTTGGAATAAGAAATCAGGAATAATGAACCAACTTATCCTCGTTGCATATCGGAGGTGACACCTTCCGATTTTGTCCTTTGCTCCCTTTAGAAGAGCTCTGACTGCCCCTCAGCCCCTGACTCCCGGAACAACCCGCCCCACTGCTCCATTTCTGTGCTTCCTGGTGCCCTGCTGCTGGCACTGGCACAGAGACCATTCAGTGTTCCCTGCTCCTCACCACAACCCCCATTCCCTGCCTCACCGCAGCTCCTGAGAGAAGGGTGGAGGTTCTCACCAGGCAGCTCACAGGGGGAGAGACAGGCTGGAGCCAGGGAGTTTGGGGTAACAGAGGGTTGTGCCAGGATTACAACCCCTCTGGGCTTGGCAGTTCCTAGCCCTGGGGCCTCTGGGCTAGCCACGTCAGTTATGAAAGTAAAAAAAAAGGCATGAGCCCCAGCTCATCTCTCATTACAAATGAAGCCCTGGCTCCGATACTCTAGTTCAGGCTCAGGACAATGGGCACATGCAGCCTCACTGATAAATGTCTGAGTGCTCTGAGGGACTCCAGTAAATGAAACCTGCTCACAGATGTACGGCCCGAACCTGTGCGATGCTGAGGGTCTCCCAGAAGGGCCGAGCATCTCGTCTCCCACCTGAAGCCAGTGAGAACTGGGGATGTTCCACGCATCACTGGGTCAGGCCCACAGGCCCTGCTGGTCTGAGCCGAGGGCTGGCGGGAGGGAGACGCAGCCCATACTGGGGCAGAAGGACACACACTACAGCAGAGCAAGGCACAGAAGACCGATGAGACGCATGTGGCCATGTAACTGAACGCAGACATCATCAGTCTGTTTCTGGGCTTTTCACCATTAATTATGGACTCCCTGCTGTTGCCATGGCAGCGGTGCATCCGCAGCGCTTTTGTGTTCCAGTTGTAGAGGGTAGCGTTGTGTACGCTCGCTCGCTCTCGAGTGCATGCGCTCTCTCCCGGAGACTTGGCATTTGTTCTTTCTTTGATGTTTTTCTTCAAATAAGTTGTCTAGACAGCCAAATATGTGTTTGGCTTTGTGTGTGTGTGGAAACGTCACAGCAGCCAGCGCGAGAGCCGCAGAATTATCCAAACTGGCTCCCGGGTGAGCACAGAACAGGATCAGCCCAGTGAGACTGGCCGACTGCAGCCGAGAATGGCGCAAATCAGATCATTACAGCTCTGCTTCCCGTCTTTGGACACGGGCCACCCTCAGCAGAGCTGAACTCGTCACTGGGTTCAAAGCCATGAGACAGGTACTGCTCAGGGGAAGGCAGTGTGAGGATCATCCCTTCTGTATTGCATCACAAACAAACTCATCAGCAAACCTGCGCTACCAACATGGGACTGGGAATAGCCCTGAAGCTGGGGGGAGAGGGGACTAGGCAGGGCTCCTCCTAATCCAGCAGATTCCTGGAGTTTCTTAATTCCTCCCCCCTCCCCCCAATAGCTCAGTACTTTACAGTCAGAGCGAATGTAAGAAAGATCCCCTGTATGTCTCTGCCCTGTCTTGGGGTGACGCAGGTGCCCAGAGCAGCAGCCAGTGAGCAAGGGGCAGATTTGCATGAAGGGGCCGTTCTCCAGCCCTGGGGGTTTAAGAGAGAATCGGAGGGTCCCAGCCACAGACCCGTTTGCCTCAGGAAGCCGAGCTTGTCTGGATTCCCACCATGGCCTGGGCCCCTCTGCTGCTCTTGCTGCTCACTTACTGCTCAGATGAGAGGGGGGCCCAGGGCAGCCCTTGACTGGGTTTCACCTTCCCCCTCCCTCTCAGAAATTTCACACAAACGTGTCATGCCGCAGGGCAGGTCTCATGGCTTTGTTTGTACTGTGCTTTCCAGGTACCCGCTCCCAGTACGTGGTGACACAAGAGCCCTCCTTGTTGGTGTCTCCTGAAGGAACTGTCAAACTCTCTTGTCGCTTGAACATCATATCTGACATCAGCAGTGTCTACCCGTACTGGTTCCAGCAGCGGGGGGGCGGGGTGCCTCGCCTCCTCATCTACAACGCTTACATGAAAGTGTCAGGGACCCCCGAGCGGTTCTCTGGGTTCAGCTCTGGTAACACGGCCTATTTAACCATCAGCGGGGCCCTGGCGGAGGACGACGCTGATTATTACTGCTTCACTCACTACTATCAAGGAGGGGCTTTTAAGGCTACACAGTGAGACACTCAGATGGGGAACTGAGACCCAAACCTGCCTCCTCTCTGCTCTGTGCCCTGCTGGGACCTGCCCAGGCTGCAGGTTGGCCTCAGACTTCCCCCTGCAGCCTGACTAATCCTCAGTGGGGTTTGTGCCCCTCATTCCCTGCAAGGGGCCATGTGGGAGGGTGCGTGTGTAGGGGAAAGACCTCCTGCCATCGGCCTGCCCCATGGGGAGAGGGGTGGGATGGCGGGGGATTAGGAAAGGGGTCTGTCCCCATCCCATTAGGTAAAGTGCATCTAGGTGTTGCCGGCACAGAGGCCCGAGGACAGCAACAGTGGTTCGTTGCCCGGTGTGCTTCGCTCCAATAAACACACCAAGGTGGAGAAGCAGACAAAGTTTATTTGAGCCCAAATAAGGTGCAAGGGAGACATAGCAATCTCAAATCCTGCACACAGATACAAGCCGTTTTTCCCTTCTTATATATGATTTCAGCTAAGCATTCCCATTACCCCCACACTCCTCCCCCTTACCCCCCCTTCTTCCCCCTCCTGTCTATTTTTCTATAGCAAATACATCATGCAAGTAGCAATTACATTAAGCAGTTAAGTCATACTTGGCAACAACCACTTTAGCTCGTTAGTAACTCTTCTGTGAACAGTTATCTTGTTTTATTTCTTTGATCTGTTATTTTGCCCCTTAACCAGGAGCAAGCAGGCCTCATTATAGCAGGCCTCATTATTACCTTCTGGTACAGGTGTTGTAACTGATAACCATTCTTTGTTGCCGGCCTGTTAGGTCCATTAAAGTTCAAACATAAACATGGAAGCGCTTTGGTCAGACATGGAGTGACTTTAGTTCATTTAGGCCTACTACAGGAAGGCTTTATTGACACTTATGGTTTTCCACCCTCCTGAGTTACCTAGAGTCATGCCTAGTGACACCAACATAGGGGCAGGATTTCCTGGTCAGACACGTGGCTTTCAGTGCTTTGATTTGGCCAAGTTACAATTTAGAAAACAGGACTCAGGCCCATGCAGCAGTTTGTGTGACAGGACAAGGCTCCTCTCTGCAGAATCTCCCACAATCCCCTGGAGCTGTGCACGACACACGCGAGTGCAGAGAAATTCCTCATCCCCCAGGGGCTCTCCTGGCAGTTGTGGGGCTTTGTGCACAGTTGTGCCCCAATAGTGAGTAGATCCTGTCAGGCCGTGTGCCGATGATACTCAGTGAGGTTTGGAGGTGTCCCTAGATGGGGAAAGCCAGCGACAAAGCCCTGGATCCATTGTTGTGAGCTGTCATAGGTTTATTCCCCACTTTGAACTTTAGCGTCCAAAACATGGGGACCTGCATGGATCCTTCTAAGCTTAAATCCTAGCTTAGGTCTGGTACCGCTGCCACCAGCCAGGTTTCAGTGTCTGGCACACTCTCTGTTCCCCCAAACCTTTCCCTTTGGAATACAGATCCAAACTCCTTGGATCTTAACACAAAGGGAAATAAACCATTCCCCACTTCTTTCTTTCCCCCCACCTGTCCCTGGTGAGTCAAACTAATCTCCTGAGGTTTCAAACAAGGGAAAAATCAAACAGGTTCTTAAAAAGAAAAGCTTTTAATTAAAGAAAGAAAAAGTAAAAAACTCTCTCTGTAAAATCAGGATGGAAGTTTACAGGGTACAGCTTATAAAAACAAAAGGGACTCCCTCCCCCCTAGCTTAAGTACAAGTTACAGCAAACAAAAAAATAAAATATGGTTCCAGCAAACACACATTTGCAAATACAGAAATTAATCAAAAGATTAATTCACCTTTCTAATACTCACTATACTGCATGAAGAGAATATTTCAGGAAGCTTGGAGAGCCTGGATGTACGTCTGGCCCCTCTTAGATGCAAAGAGAGAACACCCCCCAAAACAAAGAACCCAAACAAAGGCTTCCCTCCACAGAGATTTGAAATTATCTTGTCCCTTGATTGGTCCTCTGGTCAGGTGTCTGTCAGGTTTACTGAGCTTGTTAACCCTTTACAGGTAAAAGAGACCTTAACCCTTAACTATCTGTTTATGACATGAGCGGTGTGGACCAGTCACCTCTAAGGGAGCTCTTGGACAGCGTGAACTCAAACCACCCCATCTGTGCACTGACAATCTTGATAGCTATTGACCTGTATCCAATCTGCCTTTTTAGGGGCAGTGGAGAGGCTTGGATAGGGAGGAAGCACTAGCCATACCTGGAGAGGGTTAAAACCCTCACCCTGAGCAGGGAATCTTCAGCAGGTGTCTGGCATCACTGCAGTGATTGCTGGGGAGCCCAGTCAGGGACTGGATTCAGCTGGAGCTAATTGCTCGTTACTGGGGAAACCAGGCACTATAAGAAGGGGGAGCGGGGGTGGGTCAGTCTGGTATGAGGGTTAGGCTGAGTGAGGGGCCCTGTGCATTCTGGGATGGGGCAGAGCTAGACCAGGCTAGAGCCCTCTGGCTTGGTTTAGTGGGGCCAGTTCTCTGGTCTCAGAGGTGAGGCTGTCCCTGTGCCAGAGCTTGGCTTTCCTGACCTGTCAGGTATGTAAGAGACAAACCATTATAGGGCTAAACCCCCACCAGAGCAATCCCAAATAGGTAACTGAGTGAGTAGGTTTGTGAAACATTCAGACACCACCATGAGGGAAATATTTCCAGATGATAGTTTGGTCTAGTTCTGGTCTAGTCCCAGCTGCTAGTAGCTGAGCCCAGAGCAGGGGCTGCTGCTCTCCAGCTCTGTGTTTTGTTTGTAAGTTGGTATTTTGGCTTCTCCACCAAGAACTTTCCCACAGGAGGACTGTGGCTCCCCATTACAGGGCATTTCATCTTCTCTGCTCTTCCTTGGCTTGCTGCAGCACCAGGGCAACAACAACAATTGTTTGCAAAAGGATAAAGCAGAATCAGTGGTGAACAGCCAGCAAAACATTAAAGGGATTCGTGTGTTACTGGGAGTGAGTCTGTGCAGTGTAAAGCACCTTTACACATACACCTACACAGACACACACACAGTTGATTTTCTTATCTGTTTTCTTAAAAACAATCCACATCTATTCTATTGTTTCAAGACAGCAGTGTTCCTATGTGTGTAATTATCAGAAGGGGGGAAGCTCCCTTGGGCAGGAATTTGACCAAAAACTATAAATCCAGTGTGGCCAGCTCAGAAATCTGAGGTTTTGCCCCCAAACTGCACAGACCTGATCTTAGTTTCATTAGCAAAGGACTTGTCTAGATTTCTTTCTCCACCTCTCACTGGCAGCCAGGTGAGGCAGCAGCCTGCTAATGAAGTAATGCTCCAGGAGGAAGAGAATTCAGAACAGTGACCTGTTCCATTCAGCTAATCCCAGCGTTTTCCTGGGATTTAGCACGTTCTGTTTAAGATAAATGGGTTCATACCATCCATTCCATAGGGGTGTGTTAAAAACAAATCTATTGTATTGGAAGCCCATGGGAGTAGGTGCTGTTCTCCTTGCAGTCACCATACACACCACGTCCTTGCACTTGGCTTACTTCTGGTTTCAAATCAAATTGCAGGATTCATATTGTCCTGCACTGGGGTGGAGGTGCATAAACCTCAGGCTGAATTATTAGTTCATTGATCTAGTGTCATTGCTTACGGTCCTTTTTTTCCTGATTCAGTGAGATAGAATAGATAGAAACAGTTTAATGAGGTTTTTTTTCAGTGTCCTTAGGAATGCAGTAAGATTAGTCAAAGTACGTGATCAGTTCCCATAGCAGAAGTGGTTCTCGTTTGAAGCACTGCTATGTTTAGGGCTTTGATAAAATTAAAGACAGCAGACACATTATGCAGATGAAATAAAAATAAAAGGAGTGAAATCACTACAAAAAGCAAAACGATCAGTGTTGTCACCAGCTCATGATTTTATTGTAAATCTCATGATATTCGGAGTTTTCCTTGAAGCCCGAGCTTCTGGAGACAGCTGATCCCCTGAGAATCTCAGCTTTTATTTTTATATGAGGATTTGATTTCAGGATATGTACTGTGTGTATTTTGACACGTGGTGTTGATAATTTCTGTTTTAATGGTTATAAAGCTTTAGCATTTTGAATCTCAACATTGACTGTCATTGATTAATTGTTGTCTGACCCACCCATAAATCCTGCAACTGTGAAAATTTAAGTAGATAAAAATAGAAAAAAAGTTTAAAAATTAACATTGATATTAACTGCTGAAATTGTATTAAAAATTGAATGTTGCCAAGCCCAATAGTTAGTGTTGTTATATGAGAAGTCAGAAATGCTGAAGCTGATGAGAAGAACTGATGCATAGTTGTTATAAACATCTATAAAAGTTGTCTCTGACACCATTTATCCCCTTATCACACTGAAAAGTTGTTTTCTCTAAACTAAGGAAGTCACTTCACCTGCAGTATCAAAGGAAGGCAGCTGGAGTTAACATAGTAACTGATGGATTTTCATTTTGGAAAGATCCCTCTCATTGCAATAAAAATGCCCTTAGCAGCAACATCTTGTTAATATCAGAAACTTACTAGATAATATCCATGTAACCCAGAACAAAAACCTCTGGGTAATGGCAGATTAATTCTGTTTTCAGTGCTAACCCAGGATGCTGAGATGTTGACACTGCCAGAAGTAGAACGTTGGCTTGTCTATGTCCCAGGCCAGGAAATCCTAAAACATCCCTTTACTTTGGCAGCAGAGCCAGGACCGTTTTGCAGCTGTACAGGGCTCTTCCTCCTGAAAACCTCCCAGGAGCTCATTAGCAAAGTAGTTATTAATGGTGTCCTGGAAATGTGTATAAAATGCAGGGAGGCCTCCACAACACAGGTTTTTCATTAGACTTCTGCAGAAGGGTGGCTACTTCTCCCTGTAAGGCTGTGAGGGCTACTTACTTTGCTGCTCCTTGCTGGTTAAGCTGAACAGCACCTGATGCAGCTCCTCTATGGCCAGTTTATCATTCTGTGCTCTATACAGATCAATAGAGGCAGATAATGGCTTTCCCAAGCTCCTTAACCATCCCATGCAGCGCAAGGTGCTGAGCTTCTGCACTTGTGGGGGATAATACAGAGAACGCACTGGAGACCAGAGCCATAAATAAACTCTGTCAGGGAATGACCCTGACCACACTGGAACAGATTATTGCCCCACTGGGCTGGTGTCCTGCCTTCAGCAGTGACTCCAGTGATCCAGAGTCAGGGGGATCCATTGTCCGTCCCTCCCACTGTACAGTGCAACAAACCAATGGAACAGCCCAGGAGGAATCGGATGGAAAAATGTTTCAAGGGTGTTCTCATGGGATAAAAATAGCTGAGGCCGTCATCCCTTACTTCTAGCCCAGCAACGCACCGACTGTCCCCGGATGCTTGTGGGGTGAGTGCCAGTGAGCTGAGGATAACTTGGAGCCTATCAGAGGCATCCAGATTTGCATTCAGGATGTCTGCTCACATCACAGGGTTTAAGAAGCAAGCGGAGAAGGCACCACTGAATTCAGAGACCGCTGTGGCTGAGTGTGCTGTTCCTAGGATGGCTTGGGTCACCACACTGCTGGTTCTGGTAGCCTGTTGGGCAGGTAAATGTAACTGCATGCTCGAGCTCAGAAGCGAGGTCAGGAAGTGTGCCAGGTGCATGGCACACCCACATTTACAGACACTTTGGTGACCGGTGGTTCTGTGTTGTTTCAGGTTCCAGCTACCAGTTCACTTTGACTCAGCCACTCGCTATGTCAGTGACTCCAGGAGAAACTGCCCAACTCGCATGTGTTCTGAGCAGTGAAGTCAGCATCAGAGGTAGCAACATATGCTGGTACCAGCAGAAGTAAGGGGAGAAACCAAGATACCTGCTGTATTACAAGGATGACTCTACCCAGGTAAAGGCTCTGGTGTCCCTGAGAGGTTCACTGCCTCTAAAGACACGTCCAGGAACACCTGTTTTTTAACTATCAGCAGGGCTCAAGCAGAGGACGATGCTGATTACTATTGCACAGAATGGGACAGCACTGCTAACCAGTACACAGTGATACAGCTGCACAGAGAAGAGGAACAAAAACCCCTCTCACCCACAATGACACAGCGCCTGGAGCCCACCTGCGTGTCTCTTGTTCCTATGAGATGGTCCAGTGGATTGGCTCCTGGCTAAGTGTGATCTCCAATTCCTGTCAGTCCTTGTTGCCTTTCAAAGCTATGGGCTTTTCTGGCTGAAGAACTCACCTGTATTCTGACACAACATCACTGCCCTGATGCACAGACTGAGTTAACCGCAATAAGGAATCAAATCAGGGCACCAAGTATCACAGCACCAAGGATACCAGCGGGAACCATCCCACAGTCGGCATTATGCTGTGATATTGGACCAGCCGAAACTGGGTTTTAAAAAGCTCCTCTGGCTAGTGCCTGGTACAGTTATTACACTTCTAGCTCCGGATCATAGTTCTGCTGAGTTGCAGCCTAGAAGGGACCATTGTGACCATCCAGTCTGATCTCCTGTGTGAGACAGACCATAGAACGTCACCCAGTAATTCCTGCCTCACGCCCAGAAACATGTGGTGTAACTCGCCCATCTCTTTTAGAAAGACCCCCAGGCTTCATGTTCCACAGCCCTTTGTAATCTGCTCCAGGGCTTAATTACTGTGCAGGTCATTTCCAGTTTTTCTAACTGCAGGTCCCAGGCATTCGATCTTGTTCTGCCTTCTTCTGCTAGTTTAAATAGCTGTTCCAGTCGTGGTTTCTTGAGTGACACAGACAAGAGTGATCTCACCTTCCTTCTCCTACTGCACACTCACAGACGCCAGTGCTGATGTTCCTGTTTGCATGGAGCTGTCCTCCTGCAAACAGAGAGACTGAGCCTACGTCTCAGGTGCTGAGGGCTCCCAACTCCCACTGACTTCCCCCAGAGCTGCATGTGCTCAGCACTTCCCAGGATCAGGCCAGTGGGTGTCCAAGCTCCATGTGCTGCACGTTTGTAAAGCAAAACCAGTACAGACAAGGGGACCCAGAGCTGCTGCCATTGGAGTCTTCTGCCCAGGTGCAACTTCTCAGTAGAAATCAGGTCTGTGCAGAGTGCCGGGCCTCTGAGCTGTGAGCGAAGCAATAACAGGAAGCGTGTCGGGGAGTCAGTGAGGCTCAGAGCACTGGGGCTGTTTAGAGACACAAGGGTTGGGGCTTGACTGAGCTCAAGTAAGGGGCTGCCAGGACCTCACAGGATCTAAGCCCTCAGAGACTCTATACAGACCAGCAGGTGGCAGTATAAGATCACCCAATAGCATTAGCAACACCCCCCTCTGTAACCTGAGTCCCAAGGGAAGGGCTTTGGGGAGTTGAAGGCCTTAGGGCCTTAGAACTTGAGACTATGTAGATCTCTCTAGACTATCTGGAGGCAGGGCCGGCCGTAGACCAAATGGCGCCCCCAGCGAGGAGTCTTTGGCGCCCCATCCCCCGATTTGTTAAAGTTTTGATTACTGTATTTGCAGCCCATTTCACAAGTTCGATGCACGATTTGCAGGCATGCTTTATCCCTGTCATAAAAGGCAATAAATTTGCACGATAGGATTTGTAAATCTGTATTTATTGATGCCATAACTAAGCAAATGGGTTTGAAAGAGATCTCTGGTGTCTCATTAATTATGTCCTTGTTTAGTCACTACTTACACTCTTCAGGTATTAAAACACAAGTAAACTCTCACAAGTACACAATAAAACAAGGTTCACAATATCGCAGTTGGACTCCAACTTCACCTCACAAAAACAGCACCCCGAGCCCGGCACCTCCTGAGCCCAACACTCCCTAAACTCAGCACCTCAGGCAGTTGCCTGCCCCTAAATCTGGTGCTGTCTAGAGGTTCTTTCCTTAGTGACAGCCTTGGAAATCCCCAACCTTGGCTCTGCAGCTGCGTCTGCCAGGGACTGCCGTCCCCGGTGGCATGGCTCAGTGGGGCTTGTTGCCACCCCCCCACTGACTACAAAGGTGCTTCCTACATTGGGGTCAGATGGCTGGGGAAGGGGGCTTGTATCCTTGTATGACTCAGACGATTCTCTGGTTCTGTCCCAAAGCCTTGGCAAAGCAGGGCGGGGGAAGGTCACTGCTTTTGCGATTGAGTTCACTTGTCCACTGCAAGGAAAAAGGCTGGTCCTGGAAAGAGGAGGAGGAAAGAGACTGTCAAAGAAACACCCGTCTTCCTGCAGGGCCTTCTGATGCTCCGTGCTAACAGGCAAAAGCTGGAAACATTTTGCCTTTCTATCACCTCGCAAGGCACCCGGAGGGCTTCCAGAGCTCGCAGCACATGGCGCATGGAACAGAGGTTCCTAGAGTGTTTGGGAGCATTGACAAGAGGGAAGAGCAAGACTAGGAAGTAGTAACTGGCAGTGATCAGGGGAACTCTGGGGGGTTGAGAGAGAATTGGAGGGTTCCAGCCACAGACTCATTTGCCTCAGGAAGCCAAGCTCGTCTGGATTCCCAGCATGGCCTGGGCCCCTCTGCTCCTCATGCTGCTCACTGCCAGAGCCCCTGGTGTCCCAGAGCATTTCACTGCTTCCATGTCTGTTAATACTGTGTCCTTAACCATCGCTGGGGCCGTAGCAGAGGATGATGCTGGTTATTACTGTGCTGCTGGAGTGGGGGTGCTCAATCAATGATGTGATCAGATGAGGAACAGAGGAAAACACCCCATAGGCTGTGACGGGCTGGCAAACGTGCTGGCTGCCAAGCAGGTTCCCAGGTGAACAAACCCGAGAGCTGCTTCTGTGTGCAGAGGTGGAGCTTTTCCTTCCCCCCTCGTCCTCTCTGGGGAGGGACTGCCCTGCCCCGCTCCTTCCTGGGATTGCTTGCTTTAGTTTTTGTTCAACTTTGATTTAACTCTCATTTTGAGCAAGGAAATGTTCCCTCTTCAGAGGCTGAGGCACTTATAGCAGATTCTGGACCAATCAGAGGGCACCGAAATCATTGCCCAGGCTGACTTTGTCATCCGATAAAGGAAAATAATTGAGTGGGTGAATCATAGAAATGTCGGGTGGAAGAGACATGTGAAGAGAAAGAGGAATCACCTGTGCTGGAGATTTCTATGCAGGAAAGGCTCATGACTGGCTGCCTGCTGGGCTGGAGGAGAGGAATCCGCATGGGGCTGATTTTGCAGATATTTTCATGTGTTGCATCTGCTGGATGAAAGTGTCTCCAGTCTCAAAATTGAGGGACCCTAAGCAAGCCCTGAAGCTCTGGGACAATATGTGGAAGTCAAGACTACTGGAATGGACAGATTCAGCCAATGTTCAGAAGTTTAATAAACTACCTTTACTTAGAATTGTGTGATGAGACCTGCCTCCCATTCACAATCACATGGCCCAGGGTGACTTCCATTGGCCATGACACCACATCTCCCTGGCAACACCACCACCTGCTTACATGGATACCAACACTGGGAAGAGCTCAAGCATTCTGAGCCTCCTCTGATACAGTTTGGCAGCAGGACAGCAGGGGAGGAAGCAGGACCATGTGATCAAACCGCTCTCCGCAGATCACCAGCTTGTGCCCCACAGACCTCAGCCTGGGAACCACTGACCTAGACCAAGACGATTGCAGAGAACAACGATTTCACATTTATTTTTTGTGAGGCTTCGATCATACAGAGGAGGAAACATGACATAAGAATGGACCAGAGAGGAATGAACATTATTTGGTATCTGGTGCTCCGAGAGCACTGTACAGCCTCAAAGCATTTTGCAAACAGTGACAGATTAATTGTCACCACACCAGTGGGAGGTTAGGTGGTATTTTATTACCCCCATTTTACAGCTGGGAAAAATAAGGCACAAAGAGGTTAAGTGACTTATCCAGTGCCACACAAAGTGCGTCTACACAGCAGCTAGACACCCGGGCGTGGCTAATGCCGACTGACAAGGGCTCGCAGGGCTGTTTCATTGCTATGTAGCCTTCCGTTCTCAAGCTGGAGCCCCAGTTCTAGGATCCTGCAGGGTGGGAGGATCCCAGAGCTTGGTCTCCAGCCCGGGCCCGGTACAGCAATGAAACAGCCCCGCAGCCTGAGCTCTGTGAGCCTGAGTTGGCTGGCAGGGGTCAGCTGCTGGTTTCTGTTTGCTGTGCACACGAACCGACATTGAGACAATGGGAGAACTGGACATTAGGATTAGGGACCATGCTGGTTTGTAACTCCCTCTGGTGTCTCTGGGACCTGCATCCCTGTCACTGATGGGATAATCTGGCCTCAGGAGTTCCTGGCTCCCAAACCTGTGCTAACTCCTCCAGAGCGAGCGAGAATCAACTTGGGGATTTGTTCGTGCCACTAGTATAAAACTTGATGACAAAGAGAGCTGAAGACAGGAGTCTGTAAAGCACCTGGCACAATGGAACCATGGTCCTGTCTGGGTCTCTGGGTTTCATGGTAACATGCGTTAGAATAATCTGACCCATTTTCATTACCCTCTGGAGAACGGAGGTCGAAGTGTGACTGATGTCAAAGTGAAAAATCCGTTTGGTGGTTCCACCAGTGTCCCCTGTTATGCCCAGTACAAATGACTGGAAATCTTGACCCAACAGAGGCTCAGGACTGGAAGAGCAAAGATGCTGCAGATGCCAGAGGACTCTGTGGCTAGAACAACAGAGGCCTGAGAGGCCAGGATTGGAATGGGAGAAGCAGGGTCAGGACTTCCCCACGATGTGTCTTACTGCAGCCAGAGCGATCAGAGAGCACAGGGGTATCGGGAGAGCACAGAGTGGGACTCTGCCTGCTCTGTGCGCTCAGCCCATTGAAACAACCTCCGTTGGGTTGGCTCTGCCCCCTTACAACAGAGCTAGGACTAGAGAGGCAGGAACCTTGGAGTGAGCCACAGATTTGCATGAAGGGGCCGTTCCGCAGTGTTGGGGGTTTAAGAGAGAATTGGAGGGTCCCAGCCACAGACCCGTTTGCCTCAGGAAGCCGAGCTCGTCTGGATTCCCACCATGGCCTGGGCCCCTCTGCTCCTCGCGCTGCTCACTTACTGCATTGGTAAGGGGGGTTGATCTGGTGAATGAAGCAAAATAAGAATTTCTAACAAGCTGTAGCGCTGCTCTCTCTGCAGGCAGCGCTGAGAACGTTGGTTCTGCTCCGGGCGAGGGGGAGTTCTGATGAGCTTGTTTCTCATGTTTCAGGTTTCAGTTCCCAGCAGCTCCAGTCACTGAAGGCATCTGAGTTAGTGTCTCCTGGAGGGACCGTGACCCTCTCCTGCAGCCTGAGCAGTGGGGCCCTCACTGATCACAACCACCCGCTCTGGGTTCAACAGAGACTGGGGAAAGTTCCTCGGCTGATCATGCACAGCACGAGTACCAGGCCCTCGGGGATCCCAGAGCGTTTCACTGGCTCCAGATCGGGTAACACCATGTCCTTGACCATCACGGGGGCCCTGGCGGAGGATGATGCTGATTATTACTGTTCTGTGTGGGCTGTGAGCATTCAGCACAGCACTACAGTCAGATGGAGAAGTGATACAAAAAGCTCCCTCTGCAGACAGGCCATAGAACTTCACCCAGTAACTCCTGTCTAAAGCCCAAAGCATGGTTAGACTCGCCCATCTCTTTTAGAAAGACCCCCAGGCTCGATGTAGAGACCCCAACTGATGGAGAATGTTCCACAGCCCTTTGTAATCTGCTCCAGTGCTTAATTCCTGTGCATGTCATTTCCAGTTTGAATTTTTCTAACTGCAGCTCCCAGACATTTGATCTTGGTCTGCATTGGTCTGCTAGATTAAACAGCCCCCGAGTACCTGCTCTTCTGCTGTGATCAAGTCACCTCTTAACCTTCTCTTTGATAACACGGCTGTTCTGCTTCTCTCAGCTCCAAACCCAACAGCCCAAGTAAAACTCAGGGCATGTCTACAGTGCCCGGCGCTCGGACTCTGGGGGTGCAAACAGCAGGGGGCACCAACGTGCTGCGCTGTGACTCCCCCGCACTGAGGTTGCGGGCGGGAACTTCCAGGCCCCGAGGTGGCACTAATGTAGTTCTCTGAAGCCGAGGGAGGGGGGTGGGCTTCAGAGCCCGAGCTCCAGCCTGAGCCACGGCTTCAAAGCGCTGTCTACACAGCTATTTTCAGAGCGCTAGGGCAAGCCCAGCTCCCAAGTCTATCAGCCTCCGAATCGCTTCACAATGCCGTGTGGACACACCCCGAGCAGGTCAGTGCAGTGTTCCAGGAGCTGGCAAACCCCGAAGGGAGTTACCCGTCCAACTTCAGCAAGGAAATGTTCCCTCTCTGGGGAACCTGGGCATCTGCAAGAGCCACGTCGCTCAAAGCAGATACAAAATGGGCAGCATGAAATCATTGCCCAGGGCTGACTTTGTCAGCTCCCAGGGGAACGAAATGAGTGGAGAAGGGGGGCAGAATTGGCTCAGCAGAGCTAGGCAGAGAAGAGTCTGCTGTGATGGAGAATCCCACCGGAGAAATGCTCACAACTGGCTGCATGCTGGGCAAAAGGGGAGGGGTCCACACAGGGCAACATTTGCAGATATGTGTATTTGTCAACTACTGGACGAAGACGTTTCCACTCAGGACCTGCCCATCCAGTCAGTTTTGCAATTCTCTTTCCTTCCTCCGGGACCTGCCAACCCACCACTGATGGGATAATCCAGCCCCAGGAGCTCCTGGCTCCAACACCTGTTCTAAATCCTCCAGGCCAGGCTGCTTCCATTAATAAACTTGGGGGTCTCTTCATGCTACTGCTGGGAAAACTTAGTTGCACAGAGAGCTGGAGATATGTGTTTGTACAGCACCCGGCACAATGTAACCACAATCCTGATCGGGGCCTCTAGATGTCACTGTAACACACACACTGATAATCGGACCATTTTTTTTTACCCCTGGAGACACAAGTTCAAATCCCAACTTAGGTCACAACTGAAAACCTGTTTGGTGGTTCCACCGGTGTCCCCAGTTATGCTCAATAGGAACCTACCACAGGGTTAGAAATGAGGAGAAATCTTGCCCTAAGAAAGGCTCAGGGCTGTTGGAGCAGAGCTGTTCCAGATCGGGGACGATAAAACAGGGCAGAGGCCTGCGGCTGGGATAACTGATGCCTTCCAGGTCAGGATTGGAATGGGAGACTCTTGTACCGAACAGCCCTACGCCGTGTCTGGCTGCAGCCGGAGTGACCGGTGATGGAATGAGGCACAGAGCTGGTTCCCAGCATGCCCTGTGCCGCGGGAGCTGAACTGATGACAGTGAAGGCTTCTCTGTGTCTCTGTTAGTCACAGCTGGAACCAGGGGAATCCACCAGCTCCTCAGCGGGGTGGGAAGCTTGTCACTCTGTAAAGCAGGGCCCCCAGAGACCCCAAGAGAGCACAAAGGGGAACTTGGCCTGCTCTGTGCTCTCAGCCCAGTGAAACAACCTCCCTGAGGTTGGGTCGGTCCCTTTAGGACAGAGCTATAAGGAGGGGGAGCCACTGTGTGAGCAAGAGATTTGCATGAAGGGGCCATTCTTCAGCTCTGGGGATTTAAGAGAGAATCAGAGGGTTCCTGGAAGAGAGACGTGATCCTCTGGATTCTCACCATGGCCTGGGCCCCTCTGCTCCTCGCGCTGCTCACTTACTGCATTGGTAAGGGGGGTTGATCTGGTGAATGATGCAAAATAAGAATTTCTAACAAGCTGTAGCGCTGCTCTCTCTGCAGGCAGCGCTGAGAACGTCGGTTCTGCTCCGGCGAGGGGGAGCTCTGATGAGCTTGTTTCTCATGTTTCAGGTTTCAGTTCCCAGCAGCTCCAGTCGCTGAAGGTGTCCGAGTTAGTGGCTCCTGGAGGGACCGTGACCCTCTCCTGCAGCCTGAGCACTGGGGCCCTCACTGATAATAACTACCCGCTCTGGGTTCAACAGAGAATGGGGAAAGTTCCCCAGCTGATCATGCACCATACCAGTACCAGGCCCTCCGGGATTCCAGCGCGTTTCACTGGCTCCAGATCGGGTAACACCATGTCCTTGACCATCACGGGAGCCCTAGCAGAGGACGACGCTGATTATTACTGTTCTGTGTGGACTGGGAGTGCTCTTCACAGTGGTACAATCAGATGGGGAAGTGATACAAAAACCTCCCGCCCCACTTCTGCCCTGCTGGGAGCTGTGGTGGCTGCAGAGCCCAGGGGATAAGTGAGGTATTTTGCAAAGATGAGCATCTCCCCCTGTGAATTCCACCTCTTCCCTCTCTGTGCAGGGTTTCCCAGCATCATCCCAGCTGATTGCCACAGTTAGCTAGAAAGGATAAGATATTGTCTCACCCACCTTGTCTCCCTAATATCCTGGGACCAACATGGCTGCAACCCAGCAAACAACAGTTAGAAGAAGCAGGCGGGTGGAGTGATAGAGAGGAAAGAGAATCGTAAAAGGAAAGAGAAGGAGCAGGAGCCGTTAGATGAAATTCCATCTCTGGGGCAGCTCCAGTTTCTCCATTCCCCACCCTTTTCCCCCTCTACTTGGCCGTCCCCCTACACAGCAGCTGTCGGGGCGCTGGCTGGCTGGCAGCATCCCGCTCCCTCTTGACGTCCATTCTTTCTTCATGAAGAAGGTCAGGCAGTGAGTGATGCCCTGACTCCCCTCTCAGCTCTCTCTGGTTGGGGCTGGGTTTGTGACGCTGGGTGGCCAAGCCCCAATTGAAGTTGGCTTTTACTCATTGAAGGGATGATTCTTCGTCACCCCAGAGGGGTGCAGAGTCCTGACAGGAGACCCAGGGAGATCCTGTTGCATGGAGGTGGCAGGGTGCAGGGAGCCTGCACAGATACATTCCCCACAGCCCCTGTGTACCTCCATCCCAGCATGCAGGGGAGTTTCAGGTACAGGAGGAAGCCAGTGGATCCGTGGCTGTGTGTGACAGAAGGCCCCCCTGTATTCACAGCCTGCACACTACTGCCCTGGCCCCCGCAAAGGGGAGGGGAAAGGAATGTGCAGACCCTGCGAAGCCTGAGTTGCAGGAGGGATTCCTCAGCAAGAGAAGAATTCACACACGAGTCCATTAAAACAAATGAACTCACGGATTCACTGGGAAAAGTTCCGTCCCTTCCAGCCGTCTTTGAAAAGCCTTGTGGCCACAGGTTAGATGTTTGTACAAATTGAAAGTGCAATGTCCTTCAAACTGAAGGAAACGAGACTCCCTGAAATAGACACCAAACATCTTCCAAGCCGTGTTACATTAGTGAATCCCTATATATCAGTGCAAGGATTTCAAAAAACAAGACAAACGTCATTTATTGCTGAAAAAAGAAACATGGCCAATTACCCCGGATCGTACTCGTCAAATTTCTTAATATTACACTGTACTCTAAAGGCTCCTGCTCCTTCTCTTTACACTGTACTCGTCAAATTTCTTAATATTAATACATTGGGCTGTATCACATGATGAGTTAATGTGCTAATGTATTTTCTAAAGACTTGGATTCAAATCTGCATCAGGCCTTGAAATATTGCCGTTAGGATCTGTACTATCATCAATTCAGTCTCGTACTTGGCTAGAAAAATATTAGTAATTCGGGTCCTTTTCCTTTCCGTTCTTCAGATTTCTCCTTTTCTTCATGGTCCTTGTTCCTCTGATTCCTCTTCATCCTCAGCTTTTATTTTTTAATAAAATGTTCCCTTTTCTAGAACGTAATGTGCATCCAGGGAGCAGGAAGCAGATTTGCATGAGGGGGCTACTCCCAAACTCTGAGGGTTTAAGAAAGAATCAGAGGTTTCCAGTCACAGACCCATTTCCCTCAGGAAGCCGAGCTCGTCTGGATTCCTCATCACTGCTTGGGCCCCTCTGCTCCTCACGCTGCTCCGTCATGTTGCTCAGCACCTGCAGAACAGGGTCCTGTTCATGCCAGAGGCTCTTAGGTGCTACCCAGTGCAGGTAACCAGTAATAATGTTCATGGCGTGAGGGGCCTCTCTCTTACTGCATTTCCTGAGCAGGTCTTCAACACGGCCACTGACAGAGCCCTGGGAGCGCAGCCCCTGTGCTCTGGGCTGAGCCCGTAACGTTCCCCTGGGAGGAATCTGAGGCAAAAGAAAAGCTTTTGCCCTGCTCACAGAGCTGCCGTTTGGCCAGAAGAGGTCACTAGAGCTGCAGAAATCCCCTGGCGTCTGGTGGTACCGGTGGCTAGTTTGCCATGCCCGGCGCCCTCTCAGCAGGGGCACTGGAACAATTCTTATAGTGGGGGCGAGGGCTGAGAGCCATTGAACCAAACTGTAAACCCTGCATAGAATGGAACCACTTCAAGCCAGGGGGTGCGGCAGCTCCCCAGCCCCCCAAGCTCCAGCACCTCTGCCTCTCAGTGCTCAGCCCAGCACAGAGTTCAGTGGCTTTCGGTTGACTCTGAACGCAGCTAAGTCACCTCTTAACCTTCTCTTTGACAAGCTAAATAGTGAGGGATAAAGTAACTCAGCCGACGATTAGTGTTTGCCAGACCTTGAAATATCCACGTAGCTCTTCTCTGAACCCTCTGTAACTTGTCAACAGCCTTTTACAATTGCAGACCCCAGACCTGGACACACTATCGAGTGGTCTCTTGAGTAACACAGACAAGGGAAATCTCATCTTAGACTCTGCTCAGAAACCAATGGGCAGCCAGCGCAGAGCCTGGTTTAAAGGTTTTGTAAATGGATAGACAACGGGGGTTGGCTCAGCTGGGGGGCCATTCTGTGGAAGGAGCAGGTCTCCAGGAGGGGCTGGAGTGAGGCGAGTGGATGGCTTGGCAGCCCAGAATTGCCAGGGCATTCCCTGCATAGGGGGAACTTGGCAGACAGCACAGAGATGGTTGTGGGAGGAGTGGACAGAGGGGTCACCGAGGCCGGTACCACTGGCAGAGTAGAGCTGCTGCGGGGGAGACACAAGAGACTAGGGCAGATATTGAGGCTGGGAGAAGTTCTGTAGGGCTTTGTGGGCAAGAACAAGCAGATTACACTTGAAGAGGCAGAGAAGAGGGATACCAAGAGGGAGGTAGTGTCAGGATGGGAGGCAGGGAGATGACTTTAGTTTCAGGGTTTTCTGCGGGTTGGATGGGGCCATGAGGGAGATTTGGAAGCTGACTCCTACCCAGAGACCCTGACAATCTCAGCAGGGTAATTAGACTTTTTTATAAGTCCTTTGGGAACTCCCCAATTTATGGTGTCTCTGCCTTTCTCCCATGTGCTGCGGTGCATTTAGCAGCCAGTGAGCAGGGAGCTGATTTGCATGGAGGGGCTGTTTTTGAGCTCTGGGGGTTTAAGAGGGAATCGGAGGGTTCCAGCCACAGACCCGTTTGCCTTAGGAAACCGAGCTCGTCTGGATTCCCACCATGGCTTGGGCCCCTCTGCTCCTCGCGCTGCTCACTTACTGCTCGGGTAGGGAAGAAAGATGTACTTGACTCTCTCTGCTCTGAGATGCTGGCAGTGGCTCAGCCCCTCTCACAGGTTTCAGACTGGCAGAGCCACATTTCAGTTCTTTCCTATCTCGTTCAAGGTTCCAGCTCGCAGCCTGTGCTGACTCAACCGCCCTCGGTGTCCGTGTCCCCCGGAGAGAATGTGAGACTTGCCTGCACCATGTCCTCAGGGTACAGCAGTCCCAGCTACAGGGTGCAATGGTATCAGCAGAAGCCGGGCAGTGCCCCACGGTTCGTGTACCACTATCAAACTAGCAGTGACCAGGGCAGGGGCACAGGGATCCCAGCACGATTCACCGTCTCCCCTGACACCTCCAACAACCTCTGGAATTTAGTCATCTCTGGGGTCCAAGCAGAGGATGATGCTGATTATTACTGTGCCACATGGGATGGTGGTAGTCTCACTCATCACAGTGATACAGTGAGATAGAGAAGTGAGACCTAAACTCTCTGTCACAGCCTGTGCCCACGTGAGGGTCAGACCGTGAACTTCCTAGAGACACCGACACAGACAGTAGAGAAAAAGACAAGCCGACAAACCCAGAGAGATGCCTTTGATCATTCCTTGGGGAGTCACTGTCCCCTGAACCCAGGCACTGTCTGTCTGCCTTGCTCTGGGGCCTGTTTCACGTTGATCTCTACATTGCCCTCTTCTCTTGCAAACCCTGTTGAGTGAGGGGCTGGTAGATGGTGTCCCAGGTTGGTTTGAAGTGCTGGGGCTATGTCGGTTGTAATCAGCTCTTCACAGGAAGAGTATCTGAGAGAGCAGTCAGAGAATGGGGGAAATCTCTGACATGTAGCTACAATGTAGTGCACTGCTGGTGCTATGCAATAATACATTAATCATAGCAAACACTTCAAGGAACCAGATGCCACAGACTCTGGAGAAAGCAATTTCAAATGGCCCAAAAGAATTCAATCAGAACTTCCCACATCTCAGCGCTCTCTTCTCAGAGCCTTCCGGAGCCTTGGTGCCTGTCTGTAGAGCTCTCCCCACATTCCTGATGTTCTGTGGTACAGAGCATGTCATGATTATAATCCTGATTTCCCTTCTAATCCTATTTTTTATTAACTTCTTGTTATTTTAATTGAACTTTCTTCGCTTTTCAATTAAAAAAAGCATTTAAGAAATGGAAGGCTGCTGTAGTAGCTCTGTTGGTCTTTGCCCTGAGCTCCCGGTTTTTCCTTGTCAATCACTGGAGTCGCAAACACAGCTGTATCTGAGCCCACCAAATAGCAGAGCTGTGGGATGCAGAAGAGTTCAACACTCTGCTAGTGCCTGGCATGGAAATGAGGGGGCAGGGATTTCTCTGCACACACCCAGCAGGCATCGCTCTGGAAGCTACATGGACACAATGCTTCAGCCCCTCCTGTTAAGCTGTAAAGATCTATTTATTTGTGAGGAAACAATTTGTAACAGTGAAAAATAAGAAAAACAAGTAACCACTTCTCAAAGTGGCTAAGAAGAGGTCTGCTATTGTTACAAATCTCAATTCCATGGGAAAGGAAAGGAACGAGATCACACCGTGAAAGAACTCTACAGCGATCTGGGCCCAGGTGAGACCCCAAAGAGCCTGGGGCAGCACCACTGGAGTTAGTGGGTGTTTTGCCATTGATATCAAAGGAGAAGGACAGGTGCGCCTTGGCACCCACCCAGAGCTGGGCAACAGTATTTCATCATATTTCCCTGATTTCACCCCAAACGGTGACCATTTGCATTGCAGGCAATTTCACATCCTCCAGTTTCTTCCTTTTAGGAGTCTTTTTCAGACTGCTCCTTCCCACAGCCACTGGGAAAGAGTGGATTTTCCATGGTGTCGCCCCCAATCCAAGTGTGCCGGAAACAATGAGCCCATTTCACTAATCAATAGTGCTATTCATAATAACAATAACAACCTACACATACAAAATATAGAAACTAGGAGAGGGGCAAGAGCTCACTGCTGGGGAGAGTTGGCTGAGCAGACGGGGGTTTTGTTAGGGGCACCAAGGGCGTGGGGCGAGGAGAGAACTGGGGCTGGAAGGGACGGAGGCTCGAGTGGAGCTGGGAGGCTGAGGTTGCTCGGGGGTGTTGTCCTTTATGTTTCTTTCATACTGCACCTTACACTGGGATCAGCCAGTTTCCCATTTGTGTTCACCAAGCACCTTCCCTCTGCTCCTTCAAACAGCTCCCAACGAGCCGCAGCTTCAGTGAAAAATTCCGCTGTAAAACCCACCCGGCACTGTGTGCTTGTCCTGTTTCCCCTTTGCTCTCTTGCACGGCCTGGTGCCTCCAGGCTGTAGCCTGTCTGGGGCAGGGCTGTGTCAGTTGTTTGCCATATGTAACTGTTGTCTGACATCAGCTAAGCCAGCATCACTATGTGAAGAAAAAGCCATTATTATTTTAGGGCGTATATAGTTATGTTTTCTGCCAGCCATTCCTTTGCTCTTCTCCTACTATAGCCTGCTGAAATACATCCCAGCAGGGGCCACTTTTCCCAACGAGGCCTTAATTTGTGCACGTGCAATGTCTCACGCACCATCATTTGCACTCACTGTTTCTGAACACTGTCCGATACACAGACAAGTGACTGGATTTCCTCACACACGTGCAAATACTGGGAAACTGGCTTTGGAAAGATCATGCACAAAACTAGTGAGCACAGACCGCCTGAGCCCACTTTAATCTGGCCATAAAAGAACAAAATCAGAAGACGTTCTGTGATGCATGTCATCTAGTTTATATTCATGACTGAGCACAAGGCAGCAGGAACTCGGTCAATCAGTCAGATCTGGAGAGCTGGACTCTTCCCAGGCAGCCCCTGTGGTGTGAGGAATGTGACTCGTGCATGTGGATCACTGCACCAATGGAGCAGGTGCACAAAAGGGAAAGCAGGGAAGAAGGGAAAGCAAACACTGCTTGTGGCCACTAGGTGGGGGCATTTCATTAACCTTGTGGCCAAGAACTGACAAGCCAGTTTGTGCTGAAGGGTTATCGGGGGACTGAGGGAGAAGTGATGAAAGTGTCGACATGGGCTTTCTCGGGTTGGTTGGGTTCTTTACTACACACCTGGGTTGGGCTTGGGAGACAAATCCATAGTTCAGCTTTTCCCCTTTCTCCCAGGCAAATCCTCTCACGGCTGGGAAAATAGGGGCCAGCAGAGTGATTAGTGGGCAGGAGTGAGGCAAGGGCGCTAAGTGCTGCCCAGAAGATGTCTCTGAGCGGTCGGGTACATCAGCGAGCAGCACAGCTCATTTGCATGCTGGCTCAATCCAGCCTGGCCCCAGGCTCATTTGCATGTGGCCTGCCCCTTAAGGCTCTAAAAGCTGCTACAGGATTTCACAAAGGCAGGAACCAGCTGAACCCCAAGGACAGGGTTGGCTCCTTCTCTCCCTCTGTCCATCTCCTCCCTGCACCATGGCCCTGTGCGCTCTGCCTCTCTGTCTCCTGGGGCTGTTCCTGGCAGGTAATTCCCCACCAGGATGACTTTTGGGGGGCAGGTAAATGAGCTAATTAGGGTTTCGCACAAGCCGTGCAGCACTAACAGATCTGAGTTTTGTCTCTGGCAGGTTCTTGTGCCCAGCACGTGGTGACGCAGCCGCCCTCAGTGTCGGGGTCTCCAGGGCAGACAGTGAAACTCTCGTGCAGCGTCAGTGGAGGATACGACATCAGTAGCTATGGAATAGGCTGGTACCAACAGACCCCAGGGAATCCTCCCAGATACCTGCTCTATTATGTTAGTGATTCTAGCACAGGCAGGGGCACTGGGGTCCCGGACCGGTTCTCTGGCTCTGCCTCCGGCAGTGTTGGCTACTTAACCATCTCTGGGCTCCAAGCCGAGGATGACGCTGATTATTACTGTGCGACTTGGGACAATAGCGCTAAGATGCTCACAGTGGTGTAATCAGAGAGGGAACCGAGACAAAAACCTTTCACATTTCACTGACCAACACCGAGCGAGACTCTGAGGAAGAGCTTTGAGGCTAGTGGGGCACAGCTGTGGTCAGAGAGAGGCTCCCTTGGCCGTGTTGTACCCGGCTTTGCTGAAGGGATTGCGTTTCCGTCACACTAGATCCCCCTCCTCCTAGACTAATCTCCTGGCACTGCATGGGGGGTGGGGGCTGCCCGCAGATCGGGAGCTCTGGGATCCTCTGCCCAGAGGGGCTGTTCAAGGTCATATTCTCTACAACCTCCCCATCTCCTACTACACAAATCAGGATCACAGAGCACATGCAGTGTGGGGCCTTAGGCCCCATAGCTATGAGCAGGGGTGGCTCCAGGCACCAGCACAGCAAGCGCGTGCCTGGGGCGGTAAGTCTCTGTGAGGGCTGTAGTCAGGCAGCCGTCGGCGGCATGCTTGCAGGAGATCCGCTGGTCCCGCAGCTTCGGCGGCAATTCGGCGGTGGGTACGCTGAAGGCGTGAGACCGGCAGCTCACTCGCAGAAATGCTGCCGACTCTGCATGACCAGCAGATCCCTCGCAGGCATGCCGCTGAAGGCCACCTGACTGCCGTGCTTGGGGCAGCAAAAAACGTAGAGTTGTCCCTGGCTGTGAGGCAGCATATGGGGCAATTTGTAGCTCCGCAAATGGAGGTAGAGTTCAAAGGCATCAGGGCAGCAATCCAGGCAGATGAGAACAATAAATCCTCAGCAGGGTGCTCCCCTGCCCCTGTTCCTCTTGGAATCACCATCCTCTGTTTCCCTAACACACTCTGCACATATATTCCAGTGCTGAGCACGTCCCCCCAGCACTGAGGGCCCCCAGCCGGCCTGGTCATGGAGTCTGAATCACGTTCGGGTTGCGGGGGAGGTGACACACTGCATCTCAGCCCTGCCAATTGCTCACCCCAGGCAAGAGGGTGAATAGAGTTTTGCAGGCTGTATTGTGGGTGTTAAATTTTAAAAGGAAAATCCCCATCCTGGAGCAGGGACTGAGCTGCTTTGATCTAGATTCCACATGGCCTGTCTGTGGGGATGAACCTGCATTTGCTGAGTGGACAGAAGTCAGCTGATGGGGGCGGGTTTTGTGGAAGTTGAGAGGGGGGTTGGTGAGCAGGGGTCAGTGAGGCAGGGTGTCTGGGAACCTTGGCAGGAGCATGTAACAAAAATCATTAAAGAATTGCCAATTTTGTATAATGTGGGTGTCATGTCAGCTGTGCAATTAGCTTTCTTAAGCAGCACTGGGTTCTGACTGTTCAAAGTTAAGTCAGGTCTGAAGGCCAATATCCTGCATTTCCACTCTGCCGTGAGTCTGGGATTGGCCAAAGGAAAAGCACATCCAGTGACTTTGCCTTTCACAGCCTTTGTTGTCAGGGTCCCTGGTGAAAGGTGGAGCAGGCAGGATACTCCGACGGGTGACTCTAGTCACATGATCCACTACTTCTCCCAGCCAGGGGACACTATTGACCCTCCCAGCACGTGTTGTAATGAGGTGCGGCTCTGGGGATCATTAGGAGCCTGGGGTGAAGTTAGACATTTTCTGTGGAGTGCTCCAAGCCTGGCATAAACCCAAAGGACAAGTGAGAAGGCAAACCATAACAGAAAGTGCATTGGAGAGCAGGCCCAATGAGGCTTGGAGCATGACGATATGTAGAGATAGTTTAATAATATAGCTCCTCTCACCCCGAGAGCTCCCAAAGTGCCTCGCAAAGGATATGTCCTGTAGACAACGTTCATGAAATGCAGCCAACTCTGGGGAGGAGGGGGGTGAATATGGAAAGTGACACACCCATTGGTTGAGGGATGGAGAAGAGGAATTTTCACTGAGGACACTGGGGCAAACTTCTGCAGTGATGAAATTGCTGTGGGATCTGTAATGGTCCTGCAGAGGGCACAGGAGCTCTGTTGTTAAGGTCTAATCTTGTGCTGGCAACATCACACAGCCCATTGCTCCATTAATTGGGCTCTGATAATGATCATTGATTCGCAGACTGTGTTAATGCCCCTCTCTGAATAAACTTCCTTGAAGAGCCGAAGCCTCAGTGACTGTCCCAGCCTCTCTGAGATTAGCTCAGGTTCCCAGGCTCATTTGCATTCTGGATTCCCCTGCCCCACCTTTCAGGCTCTAAAAGGTGCTGCAAGTTCCCCCAAAGGGAGAGGCTGGTCCGAGAATCAACAACAATTGAACTGCAGGGCCAGGCTCCTTCCTTTGTCCACCTCCTCCCTGCATGGGGCTCAGTCCGCTCTGATTCTCTGCCTGCCGAGGCTTTTCCTGGCAGGTCCAGTACTGGCCTCGGTTCAAAAGCCCAGCTCTCCATGGAGCAGGAAGGGAGGGTTGATGAGCTGTATTTGTGTTTTCTCTCAGTTGGCAGCATTGACTCAGCCAAGCCCTGTACATCTGTCCCCAGCAGACACTGTTAGATGGGCCTGCACCATAAGTGGTGACAGCATCCCTGGCTACCCCATCTCTTTGCTTCAGCGCAGATTTAAGAACCTCCAGAATAGCTGCTCTGTTACAAAGACGACTCTCACCAGGCCATGTCTCAGGGTCCCTGATCAGTTCTCTGCTTCCAACGACTCTCCAGCGACCCCTGAAATCTACCAGTCTCTGGGGCCCACACAGAAGATGCTGATTATGACTTTTTGGCACTAAGGGGAGCGGGGGGACTGGGAGTAACACTGTGCCACAGTTTCCTGGGGAACTGAGACCCAAACTCCACCACATCCATGTAGGTAGCGGGAAGTGAGACCAAAACCCTGTTGGATCCCGTAAGGGCTGCTCTTCTCTTGGGACACATACGCGACTTGCTTCCTCATGCTCACAGCCCCCTCAGAATTCATCACCTTGAAGGACAAAGCCTGAAACCTTGAGGGATTGTCACTCTGGGCCTCCCCCTCCGCCAGTTTCTCCTGTCTGAGGCAGTCTGAGCAACCGGGGACAACTCCAGAGAGCAGAGTGGCAGTTAGGGCCTGTTGTGTCTCTCTCACTGTCTAGAGATTCTCTTATGGAACCCGTCCCCATGGTGTCTGAGCGCCTCTCAGTGTGTTGTGTCACTTGTCCCTGCACAGAGACCCCTTGGAACGAGCCCCCTCTTTAGAAATCTGTGCTTTGCACCACTTCACAGCACTGCAACACTAGCGTCTTGGCTGCATTCTGCAGGGTGGCTGTAGAGGAGGGGCTCCCCTGGGATGCAATGCGCAGCTCTCTTTCCAAGGCAAATTGGGAGCTGAAATCCCCTGTCAGCCACTGCAAAGACCAAACCCTTCTGCCCCAGAGCTAAGCCGTGCAGGGAGAGGTCACTGCAGTCAGGGGCGGGGGACAGAGCAGCATTTCTGTCCCCGGTAACTCTCCATTCTGCTCTACACCACAAAACCCAGCAGAGTGTGACTGTGACTCTAGCCTGGGCACCTGGAAACCCAAGTCAGTTATTTCTCTGCAGCTGGGCTGCCCCCATGGGAGACCGTGTGACCTAATGAACATTGACTTGTGCAAACTGAGAGAGCAGGACACCGCGGCGAGCAAGAGGGGTGATTTCGGTCTGACTCCACTGGATGGGGCTCGTGTGTGCTTTATCCTCCTGACGCCGACAGGGAACAGCAGCCACGTTTCCTCTCCCCTGGAGCTGGAGGCAGAGGCCAGGGCCAAACTGGGCTTTATCTGTTTGTTGGGGTAACTTAGTGCTCAGTGGATGCAGGGCAGGTGCAAGGATGTTTTGCGCCCTAGGCAAAACTTCCACCTTGCGCCCTCCCCCCTCCCTGAGCCCCCACCCTGAGGCACTCCCTGCCCCGCGGCAGCTCCCCCCTCCACCTTGCGGTGCCCCCCCTGCAGCAGCTCCCCACCCCCCACCTGAGGCACTCCCCCCACCCCAGCTCACCCCAGCTCCGCCTCCCCCCCGAGCACGCCATCGCTGCTTCACTTCTCCTGCCTCCCAGGCTTGCGGCGCCTAAGCTGATTGGTGCTGCAAGCCTGGGAGGTGGGAGAAGTGAAGCAACTCAGCCCTGCTCCGCCTCCTCCCCGAGCACTCCGTCACCGCTTCACTTCTCCTGCCTCCCAGGCTTGCGGCACCAATCAGCTTAGGCACCGCAAGCCTGGGAGTTGGGAGAAGTGAAGCAGGCACGGCGTGCTCGGGGAGGAGGCAGGGCAGGGGTGAGCTGGGGCGGGGAGTTCCCCTGCATGCCGCCTCCTCCCCTCTTACTTGCTGCAGGCGGCCCTCCCCGCCCTCCCCTGCCCCAGCTCCCTCTGCCTAAATGCTGGCTGTGACCGGGGTGGCCGAAGATCCAGCCGCCGTGGTCGCTTGCAAAGAAAATGCCGCCCCCCAAATCCTAGCGCCCTAGGCGACCACCTAGGTCTCCTAAATGGTTGCACCGGCCCTGAGTGGATGCTGTGTGCAGGGGGGGAAAAGGCTAAAGAGGAGGCCACTCGCTGACACAACCTTTCCCCTCTATCCCACCCGCTATTTTTGAGCCCTAGCCCAAGCTGCAACTTCAAAGCGCTGTGTATGCAGCTGGTTTTAAAGTATTAGCGTGAGTTCCACTCGCCCGAGTCTGTCCAAATGCTGTGTGGACATACTGAATAAGACTCTGCTTTGCTCAGAAGGGAAGTTTCTTCGTGGCCTGGAATTCCTCCATAATTTGGAGCTGTCTGCCTGGCCCCAAGGAACTGTATGTGGGTTGTAATCCTGGCACAACCCCCTGCTACCCCAAACATCCACATGGGGGAGGGGCGCTTTGCTAAAGGGGCTGCGAGCTCGGTGGGTGTTGGGAGAACAGTGGTAAGAATTGTGCCTTGGAATAAGAAATCGGGAATAACGAACCAACTTCAGCCTCGTTGCGTATCTGCGGTGACACCTTCTGATTTTGTCCTTCGCTCCCTTTAGAAGAGCTCTGACTGCCCCTCAGCCCCTGACTCCCAGAACAACCCGCCCCACTGCTCCACTTCTGTGCTTCCTGGTGCCCTGCTGCTGGCACTGGCACAGAGACCATTCAGTGTTCCCTGCTCCTCACCACAACCCCCATTCCCTGCCTCACCGCAGCACCTGAGAGAAGGGTGGAGGTTCTCACCAGGCAGCTCACAGGAGGAGAGACAGGCAGGAGCCAGGGAGTTTGGAACTGGAATCACAGCCACACCCAAACTCTGCCAGCGCACTCCGTGGCAGGATTGGGTCTGATTGGTGGTTAATTTGTGCCAGGCCTTGCCAGGGCTGAGCCCCGGCACCTCTGGTCCCGGCAGTTCATAGCCCCGGCACCTCTGGTCCCGGCAGTTCACCACCCCGGCACCTCTGGGCTTGGCAGTTCACCGCCACAGCGCCTCTGGGTTTGGCAGTTCATCGTTCCAGCACATCTGGGCTCCGCAGTTCATAGCCCCAGCAACTCTGGGCCGGGCAGTTCAGAGCCCCAGTGCCTCTGGGCTCGGTAGTTCATTGCTCTGGCACCTCTGGGCTTGCCATGTCAGTTATGAAAGTAAAAAAATTGCTTGAGCCCTGGCTTGTATCATTATAAATGAAGGCCTGGCTGTGATATTCTGCTTCAGACTCAGGCCCATCTGCACATGCAGCCTCACTATGGCAGTGAACCAGTCGTGCCAGGGCTTTGCACAGGGCTCTAATAGTGCACAGATGGGCCACACACCATGCTCAGCTTCTGGCCCAGTGGGCTGCTGATTAATGTCTGAGTGCTCTGAGGGACTCCAGTAAATGAAACCTGCTCACAGACGTACGGCCCGAACCTGTGTGATGCTGAGGGTCTCCCAGAAGGGCCGAGCACCTCGTCTCCCACCTGAAGCCTTTGAGAACAGGGGATGTTCCACACGTCAGCGGGTCAGGCCCACATACCCTGCTAGTCTGAGCTGAGGGCTGGGGGGAGGGAGACGCAGCCCATACTGGGGCAGAAGGACACACACTACAGCAGAGCAAGGCAGAGAAGACCGATGTGACGCATGTGGCCATGTAACTGAACGCAGACATCATCAGTCTGTTCTCTGGGCTTTGCACCATTAAATATGGACTCCCTGCTGTTGCCATGGCAGCGGTGCATCAGCAGCCCTTTTGTGTTCCAGTTGTAGAGGGTAGCGTTGTGTACGCTCGCTCACTCTCGAGTGCATGCGCTCTCTCCCGGACTTAGCATTTGTTCTTTCTTTGCTGTTTTCCTTCAAATAAGTCGTCTAGACGGCCAAATACGTGTTTGGCTTTGTGTGTGTGTGGAAACGTCACAGCAGCCAGCGCGAGAGCCCCAGAATTATCCAAACTGGCTCCCGGGTGAGAACAGAACAGGATCATCCCAGTGAGACTGGCCGACTGCAGCCGAGAATGGAGCAACTCAGATCATTACAGCTCTGCTTCCCGTCTTTGGACACGGGTCACCCTCAGCAGAGCTGAACTCGTCACTGGGCTCAGGGAGGTACTGCTCAGGGGAAGGCCGTGTGAGGATCATCCCTTCTGTATTGCATCACAAACAAACTCATCAGCAAACCTGTGCTACCAACATGGGACTGGGAATAGCCCTGAAGCTGGCGGGAGAGGGGACTAGGCAGGGCTCCTCCTAATCCAGCAGATTCCTGGAGTTTCTTAATATTTTACCCTGTATAGCTCAGTACTTTACAGTCAGACCGAATGTACGAAAGATCCCCTGTATGTCTCTGCCTTATCTTGGGGTGACGCAGGTGCCCAGAGCAGCAGCCGGTCAGGAAGGGGCAGATTTGCATGAAGGGGCCGTTCTCCAGCACTGGGGGTTTAAGAGAGAATTGGAGGGTCCCAGCCACAGACCCGTTTGCCTCAGGAAGCCGAGTTCATCTGGATTCCCACCATGGCCTGGGTCCCTCTGCTCCTCGCGCTGCTCACTTACTGCTCCGGTGAGAGAGGGGCCCAGGGCAGCCCTTGACTGGGTTTCACCTTCCCCCTCCCTCTCGGGAATTTCACACAAACGTGTCATGCCGCAGGGCAGGTCTCATGGCTTTGTTTGTACTGTGCTTTCCAGGTACCAGCTCCCAGTACGTGGTGACTCAGGAGCCCTCCTTGTTGGTGTCTCCTGAAGGGACTGTCAAACTCTCCTGTAGCGTGACCACCGTATCTGACATCACCAGCATCTACCCGTACTGGTTCCAGCAGCGGGGGGGCGGGGTGCCTCGCCTCCTCATCTACGACACTAACGTGAAAGTGTCAGGGACCCCCGAGCGGTTCTCTGGGTCCAGCTCCGGTAACACAGCCTATTTAACCATCAGCGGGGTCCTGGCGGAGGACGACGCTGATTATTACTGTTCTGTGTGGACTGGGAGTGCTCATCACAGCGGTACAATCAGATGGGGAAGTGATACAAAAACCTCCCGCCCCACTTGTGCCCTGCTGGGAGCTGTGGTGGCTGCAGAGCCCAGGGGATAAGTGAGGTATTTTGCAAAGATGAGCATCTCTCCCTGTGAATTCCACCTCTTCCCTCTCTGTGCAGGGTTGCCCAGCATCATCCCAGCTGATTGCCACAGTTAGCTAGAAAGGAGAAGATATTGTCTCACCCACCTTGTCTCCCTAATATCCTGGGACCAACATGGCTGCAACCCGGCAAACAACAGTTAGAAGAAGCAGACGGGTGGAGTGACAGAGAGGAAAGAGAATCGTAAAAGGAAAGAGAAGGAGCAGGAGCCGTTAGATGAAATTCCATCTCTGGGGCAGCTCCAGTTTCTCCATTCCCCACCCTTCTCCCCCTCCACTTGGCCATCCCCCTACACAGCAGCTGTCGGGGCGCTGGCTGGCTGGCAGCATCCCGCTCCCTCTTGACGTCGTTCTTTCTTCATGAAGAAGGTCAGGCAGTGAGTGATGCCCTGACTCCCCTCTGAGCTCTCTCTGGTTGGGGCTGGGTTTGTGACGCTGGGTGGCCAAGTCCCAATTGAAGTTGGCTTTTACTCATTGAAGGGATGATTCTTCGTCACCCCCAGAGGGGTGCAGAGTCCTGACAGGAGAGCCAGAGAGACACGGTTGCATGGAGGTGGCAGGGTGCAGGGAGCCTGCACAGATACATTCCCCACACCCCCTGTGTACCTCCATCCCAGCATGCAGGGGAGTTTCAGGTACAGGAGGAAGCCAGTGGATCCGTGGCTGTGTGTGACAGAATGCCCCCCTGTATTCACAGCCTGCACACTACTGCCCTGGGCCCCGCAAAGGGGAGGGGAAAGGCATGTGCAGACCCTGCGAAGCCTGAATTGCAGGAGGGAATCGTCAGCAAGGCAGAATTCGCACACGAGTCCATTAAAACAAATGAACTCACTGATTCACTGGGAAAAGTTCCGTCCCTTCCAGCCGTCTTTGAAAAGCCTTGTGGCCACAGGTTAGATGTTTGTACAAATTGAAAGTGCAAAGTCCTTCAATCTGAAGGAAACGTGACTGCCTGAAATAAACACCAAACATCTGTCAAGCCGTGTTACATTAGTGAATCCCTATATATCAGCGCAAGGATTTCAAAAAAGAAGACAAATTTCATTTATTGCTGAAAAAAGAAACATGGCCAATTACCCCGGATCGTGGTACATTGTGCTGTACTTGTCAAATTTCTTAATATTAATACATTGGGCTGTATCACATGATGAGTTAATGTGCTAATGTATTTTCTAAAGACTTGGATTCAAATCTGCATCAGGCCTTGAAATATTGCCGTTAGGATCTGTACTATCATCAATTCAGTCTCGTACTTGGCTAGAAAAATATTAGTAATTCGGGTCCTTTTCCTTTCCGTTCTTCCGATTGCTCCTTTTCTTCATGCTCCTTGTTCCTCTGACTCCTCTTCAACTTCAGCTTTTTTTTTTTAATTAAACATTCCCTTCTCTAGAACGTAATGTGCATCCAGGGAGCAGGAAGCAGATTTGCATGAGGGGGCTACTCTCAATCTCTGAGGGTTTAAGAAAGAATCAGAGGTTTCCAGTCACAGACCCATTTCCCTCAGGAAGCCGAGCTCGTCTGGATTCCTCCTCACTGCTTGGGCCCCTCTGCTCCTCACGCTGCTCCGTCATGTTGTTCAGCACCTGGCAGAACAGGGTCCTGTTCATGCCAGAGGCTCTTAGGTGCTACCCAGTGCAGGTAACCAGTAATAATGTTCATGGCGTGAGGGGCCTCTCTCTTACTGCATTTCCTGAGCAGGTCTTCCACACGGCCACTGACAGAGCCCTGGGAGCGCAGCCCCTGTGCTCTGGGCTGAGCCCGTAACGTTCCCCTGGGAGGAATCTGAGGCAAAGGAAAAGCTTTTGCCCAGCTCACAGAGCTGCCGTTTGGCCAGAAGAGGTCACTAGAGCTGCAGAAATCCCCTGGCGTCTGGTGGTACCGGTGGCTAGTTTGCCATGCCCGGCGCCCTCTCAGCAGGGGCACTGGAACAATTCTTATAGTGGGGGCGGGGGCTGAGAGCCATTGAACCAAACTGTAAACCCTGCATAGAATGGAACCACTTCAAGCCAGGGGGTGCGGCAGCCCCCCCAGCCCTCCTGGCTCCAGCACCTCTGCCTCTCAGTGCACAGCCCAGCGCAGAGTTCAGTGGCTTTCGGTTGACTCTGAACGCAGCTAAGTCACCTCTTAACCTTCTCTTTGACAAGCTAAATAGTGAGGGATAAAGTAACTCAGCCGACGATTAGTGTTTGCCAGACATTGAAATATCCACGTAGCTCTTCTCTGAACCCTCTGTAACTTGTCAACGGCCTTTTACAATTGCAGACCCCAGACCTGGACACACTATCGAGTGGTCCCTTGAGTAACACAGACAAGGGAAATCTCATCTTAGACTCTGCTCAGAAACCAATGGGCAGCCAGCGCAGAGCCTGGTTTAAAGGTTTTGTAAATGGATAGACAACGGGGGTTGGCTCAGCTAGGGGGTCATTCTGTGGAAGGAGCAGGTCTCCAGGAGAGGCTGGAGTGAAGCGAGCGGATGGCTTGGCAGCCCAGAATTGCCAGGGCATTCCCTGCGTAGGGGGAACTTGGCAGACGGCACAGAGATGGTTGTGGGAGGAGTGGACAGAGGGGGTCACCGAGGCCGGTACCACTGGCTGAGTGGATCTGCTGGAAGGAAGACACAAGAGACTAGGACAGATACTGAGGCTGGGAGAAGTTCTGTAGGGCTTTGTGGGCAAGAACAAGCAGATTACACGTGAAGAGGCAGAGAAGAGGGATACCAAGAGGGAGGTAGTGTCAGGATGGGAGGCAGGGAGATGACTTTAGTTTCAGGGTTTTCTGCGGGTTGGATGGGGCTATGAGGGAGATTTGGAAGCTGACTCCTACCCAGAGACCCTGACAATCTCAGCAGGGTAATTAGACTTTTTTATAAGTCCTTTGGGAACTTCCCAATTTATGGTGTCTCTGCCTTTCTCCCATGGGCTGCGGTGCATTTAGCAGCCAGTGAGCAGGGAGCTGATTTGCATGGAGGGGCTGTTTTTGAGCTCTGGGGGTTTAAGAGGGAATCGGAGGGTTCCAGCCACAGACCCGTTTGCCTCAGGAAGCCGAACTCATCTGGATTTCTACCATGGCCTGGGCCCCTCTGCTCCTCACGCTGCTCACTTACTGCTCGGGTAGGGTAGAAAGATGCACTTGACTCTCTCTGCTCTGAGATGCTGGCAGTGGCTCAGCCCCTCTCACAGGTTTCACACAGGCAGAGCCACATTTCAGTTCTTTCCTATCTCGTTCCAGGTTCCAGATCGCAGCCTGTACTGACTCAGACACCCTCGGTGTCCGTATCCCCCGGAGATAATGTGAGACTGGCCTGCAAGATGTCCTCAGGGTACAGCAGTCCCAGCTACAGGGTGGAATGGTACCAGCAGAAGCCAGGCAATGCCCCCCGGTTCGTGTACCACTATCAAACTAGCAGTGACCAGCACAGGGGCACAGGGATCCCAGCACGATTCACCGTCTCCCCTGACACCTCCAACAACCTCTGGAATTTAGTCATCTCTGGGGTCCAAGCAGAGGATGAGGCTGATTATTACTGTGCTGCATGGGATGGTGGTAGTTTCACTCATCACAGTGATACAATGAGATAGAGAACCGAGACCTAAACTCTCCGTCACAGCTCTGTGCAGCCCTGAAGCTCAGACCATGACAACCCTAAACACACACTGACAAAGAGAGAGAGACGCCATTGGAGGTTACTTGAACAATCACTGTCCACTACACCCAGGCACCAGCTGTCTGTTCTGCTCTGGGGAGTGCTGCAGAGGCTGGTGGACAGTGATGCAGGTTTGCTTTAAATGCTGGGGTAGGTGAGTTATGACTGCAGTGCAAACAGAAAGAGCATCTGAGAGCTGGGTCACTGTCTTTTATCACTGACAGGCCTGACCTCTGCCAGCACCACGTCTCCTGTGCTCACAGCACTGCCAACCCCAGATGTTCAAAAATCATGAGTCAGGCCCCCCAAAATTATGAGATTGGTTTAGAAGTGAGAAGATGATTAAAACATGAACCAGAATTGGCTCCTTTTTCTTTGCCTTCTGCCTCGTGACCATGTAGGTCACATGGGGGCTCATGTTTTCAGTTCTTCTCCACAGTCATGAAGCCAAAAACCTTACTTTCATTTTTTAATGAAAGCTGAGATTGCCATGACTCCAGCAGCTGGGGCTTTAAGATACACACCAAATATCAGGAGATTCATGAGAGTATCATGAGAGTGGGTAACACTGCCACTCATGCCAGACATAAGCCACCCCAATTTCTACACACTGCCAACTCCCATCATCCTTGTACATGATGGTGAGGTATTTACAGCCCCTGGGTGTTTCCCCAGGAAGCCAAGGCCTGCTCCCAGGGGATTTGCCTTGGATCCCAGCCATGATCTGGACTGTGAGAGAGGCCTGCAGGAGGTAGGGTCGGCAGAAGTTCCTCCCTCTCCAGCTTTTCAAGGGTGAAGGGAAACGAGAGTTTCCTAGTGACCCTGCGATCCAGCCAGGTGGGCTCAGTAGCCTGAAACAGCTCAGTTCTATGTGAACGAGGCCTCCCCCTGGTCAGCAGGAAAGCAGGGGGGCTGGCTAGAGGGGATGCCAGGGCTAGAGGCCCTTTCAAATAGGGGGTTGATCCTCTGCTTCTCAGTGAGTTTGTTTGTGGTGGTGGTTAAACGGTAGAAGGAAATCCCTGTCCAGGAGCAGGGACGGAGCTGATTTGGTCTCGATTCCACATGGCCTGTCAGTGGGGATGAATCTGCCCTTGCTGAGCAGCCCGAGGGGGCTGGCGTGGAGAAGGTTCTGTGGCAGTTGGGTGTGTGAGCAGGGGGCCAGTGAGGCAGGGAGTGGGGGGCCCCTAAGGGCTGGGGGTGAGGGGAGTATGTCACTGCTATAATGCAAATCATCATCGGTACAGACTGGTCAGTTCTGTATTCAGTGGGTCTCATTTCAGCCGGTAATTAGCGTTCTTGGCTGGCATTAGATTCCGAAGTCAAGTCAGGTGTGGAGGGGAATATCCTGCATTGCCACTGTAAACCGGTTCTGTGATCTGCCAAAGACTTTTTTATAAGTCCTTTGAGAACCCCGCAA
Organism: Mauremys reevesii; assembly: GCF_016161935.1. NCBI lineage: Eukaryota > Metazoa > Chordata > Testudines > Geoemydidae > Mauremys > Mauremys reevesii. Next base: position 19,085,847 of record NC_052640.1, on the reverse strand, counting down.
TTTATGGTAACTCTGCCTTTCTCCTATGGGCTGCGGTGCATTTAGTAGCCAGTGAGCTGATTTGCATGAAGGGGCCGTTCTCCAGCTCTGGGGGTTTAAGAGAGAATCGGAGGGTCCCAGCCACAGACCTGTTTGCCTCAGGAAGCCGAACTCGTTTGGATTCTCACCATGGCCTGGGCCCCTCTGCTCCTCACGCTGCTCACTTACTGCTCGGGTAGGGTAGAAAGTTGCCTCTGATTCTCTGCTCTGAGATGCTGCCAGCAGCTCAGCTCCTCTCACAGGTTTCACACAGGCAGAGCCACATTTCAGTTCTTTCCTATCTCGTTCCAGGTTCCAGCTCGCAGCCTGTGCTGACTCAGACGCCCTCGGTGTCCGTGTCCCCCGGAGAGAATGTGAGACTGGCCTGCACCATGTCCTCAGGGTACAGCAGTCCCAGCTACAGGGTGGAATGGCTCCAGCAGAAGCCAGGCAGTGCCCCACGGTTTGTGTACCACTATCAAACTAGCAGTAGCCAGGGCAGGGGCACAGGGATCCCAGAACGATTCACCGTCTCCCCTGACACCTCCAACAACCTCTGGAATTTAGTCATCTCTGGGGTCCAAGCAGAGGATGAGGCTGATTATTACTGTGCCACATGGGATGGTGGTAGTCTCACTCATCACAGTGATACAGTGAGATAGAGAAGTGAGACCTAAACTCTCTCTCACAGCCTGTTTGCCTGTGCCCACGTGAGGGTCAGACCATGAACTTCCTAGAGACACCGACACAGACAACAGAGAAAAAGACAAGCCGACAAACCCAGAGAGACGCCTTTGATCATTCCTTGGGGAGTCACTGTCCCCTGCACCCAGGCACTGTCTGTCCGCCCTGCTCTGGGGCCTGCTTCATGTTGATCTCTACATTGCCCTCTTCTCTTGCAAACCCTGTTGAGTGAGGGGCTGGTAGATGGTGACCCAGGTTGGTTTGAAGTGCTGGGGCTTTGTCAGTTGTAATCAGCTCTTCACAGGAAGAGTATCTGAGAGAGCAGTCAGAGAATGGGGGAAATCTCTGACACGTGGCTACAATGTAGTGCACTGCTGGTGCTATGCAATAATACATTAATCATAGCAAACGCTTCAAGGAACCAGATGCCACAGACTCTGGAGAAAGCAATTTCAAATGGCCAAAAAGAATTCAATCAGAACTTCCCACATCTCAGCGCTCTCTTCTCAGAGCCTTCCGGAGACTTGGTGCCTGTCTGTAGAGCTCTCCCCACATTCCTGATGTTCTGTGGTACAGAGCATGTCATGATTATAATCCTGATTTCCCTTCTAATCCTATTTTTTATTAACTTCTTGTTATTTTAATTGAACTTTCTTCGCTTTTCAATTACAAAAAGCATTTAAGAAACGGAAGGCTGCTGCAGTAGCTCTGTTGGTCTTTGTCCTGAGCTCCCGGTTTTTCCTTGTCAATCACTGGAGTCGCAAACACAGCTGTATCCGAGCCCACCAAATAGCAGAGATGTGAGATGCAGAAGAGTTCAACACTCTGCTAGTGCCTGCCCTGGGAAAGAGGGGGCAGGGATTAATCTGCACACCCAGAAGGCATCGTTCTGAAAGCTACATGGACACAATGCTTCAGCCTCTCCCGTTAAGCTGTAAAAATCTATTTATTTGCGAGGAAACAATTTGTAACAGTGAAAAATGAGCAAAGCAAGTAACCACTTCTCAAAGTGGCTAAGAAGAGGTCTGCTATTGTTACAAATCTCAATTCCATGGGAAAGGAAAGGAACGAGATCACACCGTGAAAGAACTCTACAGCGATCTGGGCCCAGGTGAGACCCCAAAGAGCCTGGGGCAGCACCACTGGAGTTAGTGGGTGTTTTGCCATTGATTTCAAAGGAGAAGGACAGGTGCGCCTTGGCACCCACCCAGAGCTGGGCAACAGTATTTCATCATATTTCCCTGATTTCACCCCAAACGGTGACCATTTGCATTGCAGGCAATTTCACATCCTCCAGTTTCTTCCTTTTAGGAGTCTTTTTCAGACTGCTCCTTCCCACAGCCACTGGGAAAGAGTGGATTTTCCATGGTGTCGCCCCCCCCAATCCAAGTGTGCCGGAAACAATGAGCCCATTTCACTAATCAATAGTGCTATTCATAATAACAATAACAACCTACACATACAAAATATAGAAGCTAGGAGAGGGGCGAGAGCTTACTGCTGGGGAGAGTTGGCTGAGCAGACGGGGGTTTTGTTAGGGGCACCAAGGGCGTGGGGCGAGGAGAGAACTGGGGCTGGAAGGGACGGAGGCTCGAGTGGAGCTGGGAGGTTGAGAGAGCTCGGGGGTGTTGTTCTTTATGTTTCTTTCATACTGCACCTTATGCTGGGATCAGCCAGTTTCCCATTTGTGTTCACCAAGCCCCTTCCCTCTGCTCCTTCAACAGCTGCCAACGACCCGCAGCTTCAGTGAAAAATTCTGCTGTAAAACCCACCCGGCACTGTGTGTTTGTCCTGTTTCCCCTTTGCTCTCTTGCACGGCCTGGTGCCTCCAGGCTGTAGCCTATCTGGGGCAGGGCTGTGTCAGTTGTTTGCCATATGTAACTGTTGTCTGACATCAGCTAAGCCAGCATCACTATGTGAATAAAAAGCCATTATTATTTTAGGGCGTATATAGTTATGTTTTCTGCCAGCCATTCCTTTGCTCTTCTCCTACTATAGCCTGCTGAAATAAATCCCAGCAGGGGCCACTTTTCCCAACGAGGCCTTAATTTGTGTACGTGCAATGTCTCTCGCACCATCATTTGCACTCACTGTTTCTGAACACTGTCCGATACACAGACAAGTGACTGGATTTCCTCACACACGTGCAACTACTGGGAAATCTGGGTTTGGAAAGATCATGCACAAAACTAGTGAGCACAGACCGAAACTGGCCTGAGCCCACTTTAATCTGGCCATAAAAGAACAAAATCAGAAGACGTTCTGTGATGCATGTCATCTAGTTTATATTCATGACTGAGCACAAGGCAGCAGGAACTCGGTCGGTCAGTCAGATCTGGAGAGCTGGACTCTTCCCGGGCCGCCCCTGTGGTGTGAGGAATGTGACTCGTGCATGTGGATCACTGGAGGGCCGCCCAGAGGATTCCGGGGGCCCAGGGTCTTCGGCGGCGGTGGGGCCCTTCCGTTCCGGGACCCGCCGCCGAAGTGCCCTGAAGACCCGCCGCGGGGGCCTCCCCCGCCGCCGAATTACTGCCGAAGCGGGACCCGCCGCCGAAGTGCAGCTCGGTCTTCGGCGGTAATTTGGCGGAGGGGGGCCCCTGCCGCGGGTCTTCGGGGGCGGGTCCCGGAACGGAAGGGCCCCCGCCGGCGAAGACCGGGAGCAGAAGAAGCTCCTGCGCCCGGCCCCGCAAGAGTTTTCCGGGCCCCCCGGAGCGAGTGAAGGACCCCGCTCCATGGGCCCCGAAAAACTCTGGTGGGGGCCCCTGTGGGGCTCGGGGCCTGGGGCAAATTGCCCCTCTTGCCCCCCCCTCTGGGCAGCCCTGGATCACTGCACCAATAGAGCAGGTGCACAAAAGGGAAAGTGCAGGGAAGAAGGGGAAGCAAACACTGCTTGTGGCCACTAGGTGGGGGCATTTCATTAACCTTGTGGCCAAGACCTGACAAGCCAGTTTGTGCTGAAGGGTTATCGGGGGACTGAGGGAGAAGTGGTGAAAGTCTCGACCTGGGCTTTCTCGGGTTGGTTGGGTTCTTTACTGCACACCTGGGGTGGGCTTGGGAGACAAATCCATAGTTCAGCTTTTCCCCTTTCTCCCAGGCAAATCCTCTCACGGCTGGGAAAATAAGGGCCAGCGGAGTGATTAGTGGGCAGGAGTGAGGCAAGGGCGCTAAGTGCTGCCCAGAAGATGTCTCTGAGCAGTCGGGTACATCAGCGAGCAGCACAGCTCATTTGCATGCTGGCTCAATCCAGCCTGGCCCCAGGGCTCATTTGCATGTGGCCTGCCCCTTAGGGCTCTAAAAGCTGCTACAGGGTTTCACAAAGGCAGGAACCAGCTGAACCCCAAGGACAGGGTTGGCTCCTTCTCTCCCTCTGTCCATCTCCTCCCTGCACCATGGCCCTGTGCGCTCTGCCTCTCTGTCTCCTGGGGCTGTTCCTGGCAGGTAATTCCCCACCAGGATGACTTTTGGGGGGCAGGTAAATGAGCTAATTAGGGTTTAGCACAAGCCGTGCAGCACTAACAGATCTGAGTTTTGTGTCTGGCAGGTTCTTGTGCCCAGCACGTGGTGACGCAGCCGCCCTCAGTGTCGGGGTCTCCAGGGCAGACAGTGAAACTCTCGTGCAGCGTCAGTGGAGGATACAGCATCAGTAGCTATGGAATAGGCTGGTACCAACAGACCCCAGGGAATCCTCCCAGATACCTGCTCTATTATTACAGTGATTCTAGCACAAGCAGGGGCACTGGGGTCCCGGACCGGTTCTCTGGCTCTGCCTCCGGCAGTGTTGGCTACTTAACCATCTCTGGGCTCCAAGCCGAGGATGACGCTGATTATTACTGTCTGACTTGGGACAACAGCGCTAAGATGCTCACAGTGGTGTAATCAGAGAGGGAACCGAGACAAAAACCTTTCACATTTCACTGACCGACACCGAGCGAGACTCTGAGGAAGAGCTTTGATGCTAGTGGGGCAGAGCTGAAGCGAGAGAGAGGCTTCCTTGGCCATGTTGTACCTGGCTTTGCTGAAGGGATTGCGTTTCCCTCACACAAGATCCCCCTCCTCCTAGACTAATCTCCTGGCACTGCATGGGGGGGTGGGGGCTGCCCACAGATCGGGAGCTCTGGGATCCTCTGCACAGAGGGGCTGTTCCAGCGTCCATGGCAGGCTGAGGACTGTCATGTTGTCTAAACCCTCCCCATCTCCTACTACACAAATCAGGATCACAGAGCACATGCAGTGTGGGGCCCAAGGCCCCATAGCTGTGAGCAGGGGTGGCTCCAGGCACCAGCACAGCAAGCGCGTGCCTGGGGCGGTAAGTCTCTGTGAGGGCGGTAGTCAGGCAGCCGTCGGCGGCATGCTTGCAGGAGATCCACCAGTCTCGCGGCTTCGGCGGCAATTCGGCGGTGGGTACGCTGAAGGCACGGGACCAGCAGCTCCCTCGCAGAAACACTGCTGACTCTGCATGACCAGAGGACTTCCCGCAGGTGTACCGCTGAAGGCCGCCTGACTGTCGTTCTTGGGGCAGCAAAAAACTTAGAGCCGCCCCTGGCTGTGAGGCAGCATATGGGGCGGTTGGTAGCTCCGCAAATGGAGGTAGAGTCCAAAGCCACCGGGGCGGCCGTCCAGGCAGATGAGAACAATAAATCCTCAGCAGGGTGCTCCTCTGCCCCTGTTCCTCTTGGAATCACCATCCTCTGTTTCCCTAACACACTCTGCACATATATTCCAGTGCTGAGCACGTCCCCGCAGCACAGAGTGCCCCCAGCTGGCCTGGTCACAGAGTCTGAAGCATGTTCGGGGTGCGGGGGAGGTGACACACTGCATCTCAGCCCTGCCAATACCTCACCCCAGGCAAGAGGGTGAATAGTGTTTTGCAGGCTGTACTGTGTGGTGCAGGAGGGGAAAAGGCTAAAGAGGAGGCCACTCGCCGACACAACCTTCCCCCTCTGTCCCACCCAGCGCCGGCTCCAGACCCAAGCGTGTGCTTGGGGCGGCATGCCGCGGGGGGTGCTCTACCTGTCGCCGGGAGAGCGGCAGGCGGCTCCGGTGGACCTCCTGCAGACGTGCCTGCGGAGGGTCCGCTGGTCCCGCGGCTCCGGTGGAAAGGTCAAAGTGGGGGTCCACCGGAGCCGCGGGGCCAGCGGACCCTCCGCAGGCACGTCTGCAGGAGGTCCACTGGAGTCGCGGGACCGGCGACTGCCAGAGCGCCCCCCCGCAGCGTGCCGCCGTGCTTGGGGCGGCGAAATTCCTAGAGCCGCCCCTGATCCCACCCACTATTTTTGAGTCCTAGCTCAAGCTGCAACTTCAAAGCGCTGTGTACGCAGCTGGTTTTAAAGCATTAGCGTGAGTTCCACTCGCCCGAGTCTGTCCAAATGCTGTGTGGACATACTGAATAAGACTCTGCTTTGCTCAGAAGGGAAGTTTCTTCATGGCCTGGAATTCCTCCATAATTTGGAGCTGTCTGCCAGGCCCCAAGGAACTTTATGTGGGTTGTAATCCTGGCACAACCCCCTGCTACCCCGAACATCCACATGGGGGAGGGGCACCTTGCTAAAGGGGCTGCGAGCAGTTCATAGCCCCGGTGCCTCTGGGCTCGTCAATTCATCGCCCCGGAGCCTCTGTGCTTGCCATGTCAGTTATGAAAGTAAAAAAATGGCTTGAGCCCCTGCTCGTCTTATTACAAATGAAGCCCTGGCTCCGATACTCTGGTTCAGACTCAGGCCCATCTGCACATGCAGCCTCACTATGGCAGAGAACCAGTCGTGCCAGAGCTTTGCACAGGGGCTCTAATAGTGCACAGATGGGCCACACACCACGCTCAGCTTCTGGCCAAGGCAGGTCTCATGGCTTTGTTTGTACTGTGCTTTCCAGGTACCAGCTCCCAGTACGTGGTGACTCAGGTGCCCTCCTTGTTGGTGTCTCCTGAAGGGACTGTCAAACTCTCCTGTCGCTTGAGCATCATATCTGACATCAGCAGTGTCTACCCGTACTGGATCCAGCAGCGGAGGGGCGGGGTGCCTCGCCTCCTCATCTACAACGCTTACATGAAAGTGTCAGGGACCCCCGAGCGGTTCTCTGGGTTCAGCTCTGGTAACACGGCCTATTTAACCATCAGCGGGGCCCTGGCGGAGGACGACGCTGATTATTACTGCTTCACTCACTACTATCAAGGAGGGGCTTTTAAGGCTACACAGTGAGACACTCAGATGGGGAACTGAGACCCAAACCTGCCTCCTCTCTGCTCTGCTCTGCTCTGCTCTGCTCTGCAGTCTGTGCCCTGCTGGGACCTGCCCAGGCTGCAGGTTGGCCTCAGACTTCCCCCTGCAGCCTGACTAATCCTCAGTGGGGTTTGTGCCCCTCATTCCCTGCAAGGGGCCATGTGGGAGGGTGCGTGTGTAGGGGAAAGACCTCCTCCCATCGGCCTGCCCCATGGAGAGAGGGGTGGGATGGCGGGGGATTAGGAGAGGGGTCTGTCCCCATCCCATTAGGCAAAGTGCATCTAGGGGCAGGATCCCCAGTCAGACACGTGGCTTTCAGTGCTTTGATTTGGCCAAGTTACAATTTAGAAAACAGGACTCAGGCCCATGCAGCGGTTTGTGTGACAGGACAATGCTCCTCTCTGCAGAATCTCCCACAATCCCCTGGAGCTGTGCACGACAGCCGCGAGTGCAGAGAAATTCCTCATCCCCCAGGGGCTCTCCCAGCAGTCATGGGGCTTTTTGCACAGTTGTGCCCCAATAGTGAGTAGAGCCTGTGAGGCCGTGTGCTGATGATACTCAGTGAGGTTTGGAGGTGTCCCTAAGTGGGGAAAGCCAGCGACAAAGCCCTGGATCCATTATTGTGAGCAGTGGGGACCAGTCACCTCTAAGGGAGCTCTTGGACAGCATGAACTCAAACCACCCCATCTGTGCACTGACAGTCTTGATAGCTATTGACCTGTATCCAATCTGCCTTTTTAGGGGCAGTGGAGAGGCCTGGGTGGGGGAGAAGCACTGGCCATACCTGGAGAGGGTTAAAACCCTCTCCCTGAGCAGGGAATCTTCAGCAGGTGTCTGGCATCACTGCAGTGATTGCTGGGGAGCCCAGTCAGGGGCTGGATTCAGCTGGAGCTAATTGCTCGTTACTGGGGAAACCAGGCGCTATAAGAAGACGGAGCAGGGGTGGGTCAGTCTGGTATGAGGGTTAGGCTGAGTGAGGGGCCCTGTGCATTCTGGGATGGGGCAGAGCTAGACCAGGCTAGAGCCCTCTGGCTTGGTTTAGTGGGGCCAGCTCTCTGGTCTCAGAGGTGAGGCTGTCCCTGTGCCAGAGCTTGGCTTTCCTGGCCTGTCAGGTATGTAAGAGACAAACCATTATGGGGCTAAACTCCCGCCAGAGCAATCCCAAATAGGTAACTGAGTGAGTAGGTTTGTGAGTTCACAGACAGGAACATTCAGACACCACCATGAGGGAAATATTTCCAGATGATGAGTTTACTTTAGTTCTGGTCTAGTCCCAGCTGCTAGTAGCTGAGCCCAGAGCAGGGGCTGTTGCTCTCCAGCTCTGTGTTTTGTTTGTAAGTTGGGATTTTGGCTTCTCCACCAATAACTTTCCCACAGGAGGACTGTGCCTCCCCATTACAGGGCATTTCATCTTCTCTGCTCTTCCTTGGCTTGCTGCAGCACCAGGGCAACAACAACAATTGCTTGCAAAAGGGTAAAGCAGAATCAGTGGTGAACAGCCAGCAAAACAATAAAGGGGATTTGCGTGTTACTGGGAGTGAGTCTGTGCAGTGTAAAGCACCTTTATATACACACACACACACACACACACAGAGTTGATTTTCTTATCTGTTTTCTTAAAAACAATCCACATCTAGTCTATTGTTTCAAGACAGCAGTGTTCCTATGTGTGTAATTATCAGAAGGGGGGAAACTCCCTTGGGCAGGAATTTGACCAAAAACTATAAATCCAGAGTGGCCAGCTCAGAAATCTGAGGATTTGCCCCCAAACTGCACAGACCTGATCTTAGTTTCATTAGCAAAGGACTTGTCTAGATTTCCATCTCCACCTCTCACTGGCAGCGATGTGAGGAAGCAGCCTGCTAATGAAGTAGTGCTCCGCGAGGAAGAGAATTCAGAACAGTGACCTGTTCCATTCAGCTAATCCCAGCGTTTTCCTGGGGTTTAGCACATTCTGTTTAAGATAAATGGGTTCATACCATCCATTCCATAGGGGTGTCTTAAAAACAAATCTATTGTATTGGAAGCCCATGGGAGCAGGTGCTGTTCTCCTTGCATTCACCATACACACCAAGTCCTTGCACTTGGCTTACTTCTGGTTTCAAATCAAATTGCAGGATGCATATTGTCCTGCACTGGGATGGAGGTGCATAAACCTCAGGCTGAATTATTAGTTCATTGATCTAGTGTCATTGCTTACGGTGCTTTTTTTCCTGATTCACCTGAGAATCTCAGCTTTTATTTTTATATGAGAATTTGATTTCAGGATATGTACTGTGTGTATTTTGACACGTGGTGTTGATAATTTCTGTTTTAAAGGTTATAAAGCTTTAGCATTTTGAATCTCAACATCTACAGTCATTGATGAATTGTTGTCTGACCCACCCATAAATCCTGCAATTGTGAAAATTTAAGTAGATAAAAATAGAAAAAAACTTTAAAAATTAACATTGATATTATCTGCTGAAATTGTATTAAAAATTGAATGTTGCCGAGCCCAATAATTAGTGTTGTTATAGGGGAAGTCAGAAATGCTGAAGCTGATGACAAGAACTGATGCATAGTCACTTCACCTGCGGTATCAAAGGAAGGAAGCTGGAGCTGACATAGTAACTGATGGATTTTCATTTTGGAAAGATCCCTCTCATTGCAATAAAAATGCCTTAGCAGCAACATCTTGTTAATGTCAGAAACTTACTAGATAATATCCATGTAACCCAGAACAAAAACCTCCCGGTAATGGCAGATTAATTCTGTTTTCAGTGCTAACCCAGGATGCTGAGATGTTGACACTGCCAGAAGTAGAACGTTGGCTTGTCTATGTCCCAGGCCTGGAAATCCTAAAACATCCCTTTACTTTGGCAGCAGAGCCAGGACCGTTTTGCAGCTGTACAGGGCTCTTCCTCCTGAAAACCTCCCAGGAGCTCATTAGCAAAGTAGTTATTAATGGTGTCCTGGAAATGTGTATGAAATGCGGGGAGGCCTCCACAACACAGGCTTTTCACTAGACTTCTGCAGAAGGGCGGCTACTTCTCCCTGTAAGGCTGTGAGGGCTACTTACTTTGCTGCTCCTTGCTGGTTAAGCTGAACAGCACCTGATGCAGCTTCTCTATGGCCAGTTTATCATTCCGTGCTCTATACAGATCAATAGAGGCAGATAATGGCTTTCCCAAGCTCCTTAACAACCGCCCCTTCTCCACCCCGTGCAGCGCAAGGTGCTGAGCTTCTGCACTTGTGGGGGATAATGCAGAGAACACACTGGAGACCAGAGCCATGAATAAACTGTGTCAGGGAATGACCCTGCCACACTGGAACAGATTATTGCCCCACTGGGCTGGTGTCCTGCCTTCAGCAGTGACTCCAGTGTTTCAGAATCAGGGGAATCCATTGTCCGTCCCTCCCACTGCACAGTGCAACAAACCAATGGAACAGCCCAGGAGGAATCTGGTGGAAAAATGTTCCAAGGGTGTCCTCATGGGATAAAAATAGCTGAGGCCGTCATCCCTTACTCCTAGCCCAGCAACACAACTGTCCCCGGATGCTTGTGGGGTGGGTGCCAGTGAGCTGAGGATAACTTGGAGCCTATCAGAGGCATCCAGATTTGCATTCAGGGTGTCTGCTCACATCACAGGGTTTAAGAAGCAAGCGGAGAAGGCACCACTGAATTCAGAGACCGCTGTGGCTGAGTGTGCTGTTCCTAGGATGGCTTGGGTCACCACACTGCTGGTTCTGGTAGCCTGTTGGGCAGGTAAATGTAACTGCATGCTCAATCTCAGAAGCGAGGTCAGGAAGTGTGCCCGGTGCATGGCACACCCACATTTACAGACACTTTGGTGACCTGTGATTCTGTGTTGTTTCAGGTTCCAGCTACCAGTTAACTTTGACTCAGCCACTCGCTATGTCAGTGACTCCAGGAGAAAGTGTCCAACTCGCATGTGTTCCTACCAGTGGAGAGAGCATTAGCGGTAGCTACATACGCTGGTACCAGCAGAAGGAAGGGGAGAAACCAAGATACCTGCTGTATTACAATGATGACTCTACCCAGGATAAAGGCTCTGGTGTCCCTGACAGGTTCACTGCCTCTAAAGACACTTCCAGGAACACCTGCTTTTTAACTATCAGCAGGGCTCAAGCAGAGGACGATGCTGATTAGTATTGCACAGACTGGAATGGCCCAGCTAACCAGTACACAGTGATACAGCTGCACAGAGAAGAGGAACAAAACCCCCTCTCACCCACAGTGACACAGCGCCTGGAGCCCACCTGCGTGTCTCTTGTTCCTATTAGATGGCCCAGTGGATTGGCTCCTGGCTAAGTGTGATCTCCAATTCCTGTCAGTCCTCGTTGCCTTTCAAAGCTACGTGCTTTTCTGGCTGAAGAACTCACCTGTGTTCTGACACAACATCACTGCCCTGATGCACAGACTGAGTTAAAGGCAGTAAGGAGATAAAACCAGGGCAGTAAGGATCACAGCTTCAAGGATACCAACCAGAACCATTCTACGGTCGGCATTATGCTGTGATATTGGACCAGCCGAAGCTGGTTTTTGAAGAGCTCTTCTGGCTAGTGGCTGGTACAGTTATTACACTTCTAGCTCCGGATCGTAGTTCTGCTGAGTTGCAGCCTAGAAGGGACCATTGTGACCATCCAGTCTGACCTCCTCTGTGAGACAGGCCATAGAACGTCACCCAGTAATTCCTGCCTCACACCCAGAAACATGTGGTGTAACTCACCCATCTCTTTTAGAAAGAACCCCAGGCTTCATGTTCCACAGCCCTTTGTAATCTGCTCCAGGGCTTAATTACTGTGCAGGCCATTTCCAGTTTTTCTAACTGCAGGTCCCAGGCATTGGATCTTGTTCTGCCTTGTTCTCCTAGATTAAATAGCCCCTGAGTACCTGCTCTTCCGCCGTGATCAAGTCATCTCTTAATCTTCTTTTTGACAATCTAAATAGTGAGAGATAAAGTAACTCAGCCTATGATTAGTGTTTGCCAGACCTTGAAATATTCACGTAGCTCTTCCGTCCTTCTCCTCCAGCACACTCACAGACGCCAGTGCTGATGTTCCTGTTTGCATGGAGCTGTCCTCCTGCAAATAGAGAGACTGAGCCTACCCTCAGGTGCTGAGGGCTCCCAACTCCCACTGACTTCCCCCAGAGCTGCATGTGCTCAGCACTTCCCAGCTCCATGTGCTGCACGTTTGTAAAGCAAAACCAGTACAGACAAGGGGACCTAGAGCTGCTGCCATTGGAGTCTTTTGCCCAGGTGCAACTTCTCTCCAGCTGAGTCGCAAAGTTCCAACTTGGTCTTTGTTCCTTTGAAACAATGCCAAGGCTGGGAGGCCAGTGGGCTCTGCCGCTTTTTCCTTATGCCTGTTTGTAAAGATCATTTAATGCTTCGCTTTTGATTTTCAGAATAATCCCCAATATTCATTAAAACATTCCTTATACAAAGCCGTCCTTCCCGAGCAACCCCACGGTAACACACCAGTGTGAGCAGTAAGGGACTGGATTTCCGGTTTTCCCTTTAATTGCCCGCAGGGCAGGTGGTATCTGGGCTCATGGAGCTTGGGTGGGTGGGATGCTGCAGCACATGACCAAGGGGATCATTGCTGTGGATTTGCTCTGATGTGTCTGGGCACTAAAGTGTGGGACCATCTCATGGGGACCCCCCCATACAAGGGATCACACTTTCCTAACCTGTGAAACGACACTGCCCACGTCCTTCCGTACAAATCAGGTCTGTGCAGAGTGCCAGGCCTCTGAGCTGTGACCGAAGCAATAACAGGAAGCGTGTCGGGGAGTCAGTGAGGCTGAGAGCACTGGGGCTGTTTAGAGACACAAGAGTTGGGGCTTGACTGAGGTCAACTGAGGGGCAGTCAGGACCTCACAGGATCTAAGCCAGGGGTTCTCACACTTGGGGTTGGGACCCCTAAGGGGGTCACAAGGTTATTACGTCGGGGGTTGCGAGCTGTCAGCCTCCAACCCAAGCCCCACTTTGCCTCCAGCATGTATAATGGTGTTAAATATATTAAAAAGTGTTTTTAATGTATAAGGCAGCAGGGGGTCGTACTCAGAGGCTTGCAGTGTGAAAGGCGTCACCAGTAGAAAAGTTTGAGGGGGGAGGGATAGCTCAGTGGTTTGCACATTAGCCTGCTACACCCACGTTGTGAGTTTAATCCTTGAGGGAGCCACTTAGGGATCTGGGGCAAAATCAGTACTTGGTCCTGCTCATGAAAGCAGAGGGCTGGACTCAATGACTTTCCAGGGTCCCTTCCAGTTCTACAAGATAGGTATCTCCATATTCAATTCTATTATACTGGAAGCCCTCAGAGACTCTATACAGACCAGCAGGTGGCAGTATAAGATCACCCAATAGCATTAGCAACACTCTCCCCTCCCCACGTAACTGGAGTCCCAAGGGAAGGGCTTTGGGGAGTTGAAGGCCTTAGGGCAGTAGAACCGGAGACTATGTAGATCTCTCTAGACTAACTGGAGGCAGGGCCGGCCCTAGACCAATTGATGCCCCCAGCGAGGAGTCTTCGGTGCCCCCATGATCCCCATCCCTCTATTTGTTAAAGTTTTGATTACTGTATTTTTATTTTATTTGTACCCCATTTCACAACTTCAATGCACAATTTGCAGGCATGATTTATCCCTGTCATAAAAGATGACATATTTGCATGCTAGGATCTGTAAATCTGTATTTATTGATGCCATATATAAGCACATGGGTTCAAAAGAGATCTCTGGAATCTCATTAATTATGTCATAGAATCATAGAATCTCAGGGTTGGAAGGGACCTCAGGAGGGTCCTTGTAAGTAGTGACCTTGTTTAGTCACTACTTACACTCTTCAGGTATTAAAACACAAGTACACTTTCACAAGTACACAATAAAACAAGGTTCACAATATCGCAGCTGGGCTCCAACTTCACCTCACTTTGTCCTTATATCTCACTGACTGACTGGAGATGCCCCGCCCCTTATATACCCCTGAGGACATGGCTGACAACACGCTTAGTTCTCAGAAAGTCTGGAAGGTTCCACAAGATTCAACAAACATCAAGAACATTCTAGGAGGTCAGTGAAAAATGAATCCACATACGGGATACCTGAACCGTTTTACTTCAAACATTCTATTTTCTCTTTTGTTGCTAACAAAGACAGCACGCGAACCAGGTGACTTTGTCCCTGAAATGGGTGAAATGTGGCTTCTGTATCCCTATTACCTTCATCTACGCTGGCATCCAAATATTGCTGCATCGGTTATTTTCCTTCATCAGATCTTTTATTCCTTCATCAGATCTTACACTTCCACATATAAATGCACAGAAATTAAATTAAAGTCAGTGACGTTCCCTCATTGTTTACATTGGTGGTGTAAATGAGATCAGAATTTGGCCCATTGGCTTTGGGGAAGGGCAATGCACTGGCTGGTGTCTGTACAGACTGCAAATTCCATGTAATTTGGACTAACTGCTCCAAGCCCCACCCTGATCCCTTATGCCAATATTCCAGCTGCAGGCTGTGAAGTGGAAAACACATTTCCCTTCCACACTCCCTTCAGCAAACAGCCTGTGGCCATGTCTGGGCTTCATTGCTCATTAGTCTCAGAGTTTCCAAGCACCATCCCATTCCTTCCCCGCACAGCAAGGTGGAACGGCTGCAGCTGCAGCTTTGGAATTAATTAATTAACTGCAGAATTGGAATTAATTTGAAAACTGGACACCATTCAATTAGGCTTGAATAAAGACTGGGAGTGGATGGGTCATTACACAAAGTAAAAACTATTTTCCCATACTTCCCCTCCCCCCTACTGTTACTCACACCTTCTTGTCAACTATTGGAAATGGGCCATCTTGATTATCAATGCAAAAGTTTTTTTTCTTCTGCTGATAATAGCCCATCTTAATTGATTACTCTTGTTACAGTTGGTATGGCAACGCCCATTTTTTCATGTTCTCTGTGTGCATATATCTTCCTACTGTATCAGCCGATGAAGTGGGCCCACGAAAGCTTTTGCTCAAATAAATGTGTTAGTCTCTAAGGTGCCACAAGTACTCCTGTTCTTTACAAGTAATCCAGGGCTAGCAGTGGACCCTGTGCAATGCAGAAAATCACTTCTCCCACCTGTGCAGGGTTCTCCTTTGTACTGTGAATGAGCAGCCCGTGGTCTACACTCACCAGTGCTGGGTGTCTGTTACAAAGGTCCTTTATGGCCCTTCTCCCCACTCAGAGTGGGAGTGGGGAGGTCAGGGCAGCAGCAGCCAGTGAGCAGGGAGCAGATTTGCATGAAGGGGCCGTTCTCCAGCACTGGGGGTTTAAGAGAGAATCGGAGGGTCTCAGCCACAGAACTGTTTGTCTCAGGAAGCCGAGGACGTCTGATTCCCACCATGGCCTGGGCCCATCTGCTTCTCACGCTGCTCACTTACTGCTCAGGTGAGTGGGACGGTTTTGCTAATAACAATCCTCACCTTCCATCGCCTCTTTGATTCCAGCAGGGCGAGGGGGGATAGGATTGCTCTGTATAAATGCAGCAAGTGGGTGAACACCGGGGGTGTGAAAAGCCATTTAAGCTGAAGCACAGTGTTGGCACAGGAACAATTGGGTATAAACTAACCATGGGAAAATTGAAACGGCAAATGGGACGGTTTCGAACCGTCAAATGAGGGAGGGTCTGAAACAGCCTCCCAAGAGGGACAAAGCACCTAACTCGTTTTAAGCTGGAGCTCGCTAAGGTAATGACCAGGATTGTGTGCCTGGGTCGCCTGCGATAGCAGGGACCAGAGTTGATGACCCAGGAGGTCCCTTCCAGCCCCGTGTGCCAATCACAGATGCAAACGGCTCATCTAACAACTTCTCTCTGTTACTGGTTTTGTATCAGGGTCCTTGGCCCAGTTTGTGCTGACTCAGCCGCCCTCAGCCTCTGCGTCTCCTGGGCAAACGGTTACGATCTCCTGTGCAAGGAGCAGCGGCAGCATTGGTAGCTACTATGTATCCTGGTACCAACAGAAGCCTGGCAGTGCCCCAAAGCTGATTATATACGAGTGGAACAAGAGACCCTCTGGAATCTCTGACCGATTCTCCGGCTCTACAGACACCTCCGCCAATGCTGCCTCCTTAACCATCTCTGGGGTCCAAGCCGACGATGAGGCTGATTATTACTGTGCTTCATATGAAGGCAACTACAATCGCACATTGCTACAGAGCCATGGGGAACTGAGACCAAAACCTCCCAGAAGCCCACGTTCCACTGCTGTGGTCTCATGGCGTCTTCCCCCTGCCTGAGGCCCTGCAGTGAAATGAACTGTCTCTCCCCCGTCATGGGTGGTACAGTCCCAAATAAAGGGCAAACTGCGACGTAGCTTCTCTGTGTCTTGTTTGGGGAGATGGGGGTGGAGGCCTGGAGCTGCTGCCGCCCTGTGGAGACAGGCTGTGGGGCATTGTGCTGGCATGGGACAGACGGCTGGGGAAGGCCTGTGCTCTGTTGTGCTCCTTACCTCTGCTGGGGCAACGAGCCACATGTGCTCCCTTCCAGTCCCTGCTGTCCGTGGGCACGTGGGGGGCGTGGCCTTTCCACTCCCAACCCCTTGCTGGCCGTGTCTCCCATGGGGCTGTGCAGTGCCGCTGGGCGACCCCAAAGCTGAGCACTCCGGGGGCGCTAGATCTAGGCTGTGTCTAGCACCTGCCCAGGTGCAGCGAGGTGGGGCGATTCCTGGGCCCCATCCCAATCTCATGCCTCTGCACTGTACCGGCCAGGGAATTACTCCATGGACGTGAGATAGACAGGGGAGGATGTATACACAGGGGGAGAGATTGGAGGTGCGGGGAGATGGGAAGGGGCTGGGGGATGATTGTGGGAGGGACTGAGGTTTGGTTCCAGAAAGTCCCTTCTGTGTGAATTCCCAGGTGGGCAGAACCTGGGGAGGAAGGGTTGGGAGGGCGTCTCTCATGACAGGGTGGCGTGTCTCTGTCATAGCGGATTGTACGAGGTGCCAATGTAGCCCCCATGAGCGATGTTAATACTCAGGGATTGAACACACGATTGCAGAGCACAGAATGTCAGAGTGTAAAAAGTACTCACCAGCCTGGTGCCAGGACACCAGTGACACGTTTTCTATTCGGGGGAGTAACTCGGATGAATCCTACAGAGAATACCATTGACCTGACCCCTGCCTTGGAGGGATGCCAGCGTGTGGGAGGGCAGATCCAATCTGCAAAGTGGTGTGGGGAGAATAAATCATTGGAGGGCACAGGACATCAGGGGAGACTTGACACCAGTAAATGTAAAGCCTTATCCCGGGGGAGGACATGAACGGCACAGATACCGAATGGGGCAGGGCTGTAAGCAGGAAGTTCATTTTTTTTATCCCTAATGCTGCCCCAGCAGTGACCCCCTGGAAGATGTGTGATTGGACCTGGGAATTAGGAGAGGAGGTGGCCCCAGGGAGATCCCTTTGGTAAGAAAGTGGCTCAGATGATGGAGCCATTGGAGAACCGCAGAGCTAAGTGCTGAACAATGAGAATATACCAGTGGCAGCTAGGGGTCGTTCTTGCCCACAGTTTTGCCAGCTGTTCTGAGGCTGGTTGTACAGACAATGTCTGGTGCACTCTGCAAACCCTGCAGAGGGGATTTCCCTCACTGCTGACTGTAACCGATTAGTTTAGTCTCTCAATGGAATGGCCCATCTGTACCGTAGTTTTACAACCGTCTCAGTGTCAAAGGCAAAGAAGGGGCCGTAGGAAATGTGGGAGAACCCTGGGTCAATGCGTTACCTTGTGAGCCCCAGGCTGGTGTGGTTTGACCACTGGGCTGCACACAAGCCGTGGTACATCTCTGCTGCAACGTGATGAGGCAGAGGAAAAGGCCTCATCGAGTGTATTTCAACCACAAAGAAAGAGCAGGTAACACTGTGTTGCTGAGGCACAAGCTGAGAGCTGTATCTGTGGGGTCAGCAGATGCAGGTGGGCTGGGATTGCTGCTGCCGAGCTGTGCTGCTGATCTCCCTGGGGACTGAGGTCCCACAGAAGGTGCCTCAATGGAAAGAGCAGACCCCTGCTGCTCTCTGCTGCTTCCATCTCCAGGGCTCTGCTGGTCTAATGAATGTACATCAGCTCCCTGGGGCTAGAGCCTCACAGTCGAGGCTTCTGGCCCTGGAGATGGGAAAGTCCCAGGTTGCCGGTTTTCTCTTCAGCCCTCAGGGGAGCTGGGCAGTGGGGAAGGAAGATGCTTAAAACCTGCTTTATCCACCAGCAGGAACCATGTGAACAAGGGCCGGGCCGGGATCATGTGACGGCAAAGGCTGAATGGATTAAAAGGGTCCCTCCATCTCCGGGTGCATGTTGGCCTTAAAACGTTACTAGCAGTTCTGAGCATGTCTGCGACTACAGCTCCTTCTCCCCCTGTACAGAAAGGAACAGGAGTATCCCGGGGGGACCGGACGCCTGAGACTTGCAGACAGAGATTGGCCTGAACCAGAGTCGGGATCAGAGCATCATTTACTCTGGAAAAGCTGCAGCTACTTTATCCCTTTGTGCAGTTTTCCGGATTCATTTTGCAGGGTTCATTTGCGGGACGTGGGCAGGAGGGCGCTCCGCAAAGTAAGAGCTGGGAAATGAATCAACTGCTGGTTCCCCCTCATCAGCTTTAAATCGCTTACAAGACCAGCAGGGAGGAGCTGGAGACAGCTCAGCCAGTGAGCAGGGAGCAGATTAGCATGAGGGGCCGTTCTCCAGCTCTGGGGCTTTAAGAGAGAATCAGAAGGTTTCCAGCAAAGACCCGTTTGCCTCAGGAAGCCGAACTCATCTGGATTCCCACCATGGCCTGGGCCCCTCTGCTCCTCACGCTGCTCACTTACTGCATATGTAAGAAAGGTTCATTTGCTGGGGGAATTAAATAAGAATTTTCCACGCAGATTATCCTCTCCCCCTCATCCCCGGCCTACCTGCGGGATTTTGCTGGGGATGCTTGGGAATGGCTGTCCTGAGCTGATTTCTAATATTGTTTCAGGTCCCAGTTCCCAACAACTCCTTGCCCTGAAGTCCTCAGAGTCGGTGTCTCTTGGAGGGACCGTGACGCTCTCCTGCAGCCTGAGCAGTGGAGCCATCACTGAGAACAGCTTCCCACACTGGGTTCAACAGAGACCGGGGAATGTTCCCCGACGGCTGATCCAAGGCACTAGTGCCAGAGCTGCTGGTGTCCCAGAGCGGTTCACTGCCTCCATGTCTGGTAACACCATGTCCTTGACCATCGCTGGGGCCCTAGCGGAGGACGATGCTGATTATTACTGTGCTGCGTGGAGTGGGGGAGCTCAGCACAATGGTGCGATCAGATGAGGAACTGAGACAAAATCCCCAGAGGCTGTGACAGGCTGGCAAACGTGCCCAGCTGGAGGGAAGCAGAGAGCTGCTTGCGCTGTTCAGGGAAGAGCTTTTCCCTACCCCCTCCTCGCTCCCCTGCAGGCAGACCCCTGCCCCCCTCCCTCCAGGGATTTGTCTCTTTTTGCTTATTTTATTTAACGTCTCTAGCCCCTCCCCCAAGGCGTGGCTCCAGCCTCCCCCCCCACCCCCCTGGTCCTTGCTGTTGCTAATCGGAGCGGCTTCTCCCCCCTCCTCACGGGGCTGGTCCTGGGTTCTTTGTTGCAATGCCTGGCGCCGCCCCGCAAGGTGACTCCTCTCTGCCTGGGACACGAAGGGGCTGTCCCCTGGGGAAGTGATTAACCCCACTCCCCTTAACCCGGAGAGGCACCCAGCACGCAAGGAACAAAACACAATAATACAAACCCCAACACGTGAAAGGTCACACCCAAAAGTGACAATGTGACTAAGGGGACTTCACTGGGACAGGAAACAGAGGCTCAAGGGAAGGAAGGGGTAGAAGTTAACTGATAAATGCTAAAGCAGTATTGATACAACCAGATCTCCACCTCCCCCTGTTCACAACTGTACCCCAACCCCCAGCTGCCCCCGGCACCTTCCCAGGCAGACGGAAGGTCTAGGCTGATTCTGGAGATGGGTGCAGCAGTGCTGCAAACGTTGGACGGTTAACAAACACCCTCTTAGAGTGTTTTCACCCCTGGGTCAGGCAGGGTCCTCTCCTGGGTCCCTGGCTCGGTCCTGGCAGCTTCTCGGCTGGCACCAGGTTTTTTCTCTGCCTCCCTGGATGCTGGTCTCTGCAGGCTGGAACTGTCTGGCCATGTGCTGGCTCCACAGCCGTACAAAGATCCCCGTGTGGGGAGTGGGAGTAACCAGAGGCTCCCTTGGCTGTTCAGATTCTCTGTCAGCTCCAAACCCAACAGCCCAAGTTAAACTCAGGGCATGTCTACAGTGCCCGGCGCTCGGACTCTGGGGGTGCAAACAGCAGGGGGCACCTGTTGCATCGCACTCGAGCAAGAACAGAGCCCAAGCAGAGAGAGACAGCGTGTGTGTGTATGCATATCCATTTATTCATTTCCCAGCATGCTCTTATATACAATATGGTAGACAATCAATTGCTAATTGATTAATCAAATCAACACAGCTGCAGCTATAACCCATAGGGTAATTATCCTACACACCTGTATCCTATTTACAATTAACTGGCCAATGAGAACAAGCCCAAGGCCAGTCCTTCACACACAACTCCCAGCATAATCAGCTCAGTATCTCACATTCTAATCCCACAGGCACCAACGTGCTGCACTGTGACTCCCCCGCACTGAGGTTGCGGGCGGGAACTTCCAGGCCCCGAGGTGGCACTAATGTAGTTCTCTGAAGCCGAGGGAGGGGGGTGGGCTTCAGAGCCCGAGCTCCAGCCTGAGCCACGGCTTCAAAGCGCTGTCTACACAGCTATTTTCAGAGCGCTAGGGCAAGCCCAGCTCCCAAGTCTATCAGCCTCCGAATCGCTTCACAATGCCGTGTGGACACACCCCGAGCGGGTCAGTGCAGTGTTCCAGGAGCTGGCAAACCCCGAAGGGAGTTACCCGTCCAACTTCAGCAAGGAAATGTTCCCTCTCCGGGGAACCTGGGCATCTGCAAGAGCCACGTCGCTCAAAGCAGATACAAAATGGGCAGCATGAAATCATTGCCCAGGGCTGACTTTGTCAGCTCCCAGGGGAACGAAATGAGTGGAGAAGGGGGGCAGAGTGGGCTCAGCAGAGCTAGGCAGAGAAGAGGAGTCTGCTGTGATGGAGAATCCCACCGGAGAAATGCTCACAACTGGCTGCATGCTGGGCAAAAGGGGAGGGGTCCACACAGGGCAACATTTGCAGATATGTGTATTTGTCAACTACTGGACGAAGATGTTTCCACTCAGGACCTGCCCATCCAGTCAGTTTTGCAATTCTCTTTCCTTCCTCCGGGACCTGCCAGCCCACCACTGATGGGATAATTCAGCCCCAGGAGTTCCTGGCTCCAACACCTGTTCTAAATCCTCCAGGCCAGGCTGCTTCCATTAATAAACTTGTGGGTCTCTTCATGCTACTGCTGGGAAAACTTCGTTGCACAGAGAGCTGGAGATATGTGTTTGTACAGCACCCGGCACAATGTAACCACAATCCTGATCGGGGCCTCTAGATGTCACTGTAACACACACACTGATAATCTTAGAATTTATATTTTGTCCCTGGAGACGTGAGTTCAAATCCTGATTTAGGTCACAACTGAAAACCTGTTTGGTGGTTCCACCGGTGTCCCCAGTTATGCTCAATAGGAACCTACCACAGGGTTAGAAGTGAGGGGAAATGTTGCCATAAGAAAGGCTCAGACTGTTGGAGCAGAGCTGTTCCAGATCGGGGATGGTAAAACAGGGCAGAGGCCTGCAGCTGGGATAACTGATGCCTCCCAGGTCAGGATTGGAATGGGAGACTCTTGTACCGAACAGCCCTACGCCGTGTCTGGCTGCAGCTGGAGTGACTGGTGATGGAACAGGGCACAGAGCTCGTTCCCAGCGGGCCCTGTGCTGCGGGGGCTGAATGGATGACAGTGAGGGCTTCTCTGTGTCAAAACATTTGCTGCTGCTGGAGAGGGAAATGCGTCCTAGCAGCTGCTGTGAGTCACAGCTGGAACCAGGGGAATCCACCAGTTCCTCAGCAGGGTGGGAAGCTTGTCACTCTGTAAAGCAGGGCCCCCAGTGACCCCAAGATCGCACAGAGGGGAACGTGGCCTGATCTGTGCTCTCAGCCCAGTGAAACAACCTCCCTGGGGTTGGCTCATACCCTTTAGGACAGAGCTATAAGGAGGGGGAGCCACTGCATGAGCAAGAGATTTGCATGAAGGGGCCATTCTTCAGCTCTGGGGATTTAAGAGAGAATCGGAGGGTTCCTGGAAGAGTGACGTGATCCTCAGGATTCTCACCATGGCCTGGGTCCCTCTGCTCCTCGCGCTGCTCACTTACTGCATTGGTAAGGGGGGTTGATCTATTGAATGAAACAAAATAAGAATTTCTAACAAGCTGTAGTGCTGCTCTCTCTGCAGGCAGCGCTGAGAACGTCGGTTCTGCTCCGGGCGAGGGGGAGTTCTGATGAGCTTGTTTCTCATGTTTCAGGTTTCAGTTCCCAGCAGCTCCAGTCGCTGAAGGCATCCGAGTTAGTGTCTCCTGGAGGGACCGTGACCCTCTCCTGCAGCCTGAGCAGTGGGGCCCTCACTGATAATAACTACCCGTTCTGGGTTCAACAGAGACTGGGGAATGTTCCTCGGCTGATCATGCACAGCACGAGTACCAGGCCCTCGGGGATCCCAGCGCGTTTCACTGGCTCCAGATCGGGTAACACCATGTCCTTGACCATCACGGGGGCCCTGGCCGAAGATGATGCTGATTATTACTGTTGTGTGCGGGCTGGGAGTGCTCGTCACAGTGATACAGTCAGATGGGGAAGTGATACAAAAACCTCCCTCCCCACCCGTGCCCTGTTGGGAGCTGTGCTGGCTGCAGAGCCCAGGGTATGAACAGAACAAATCAGAGAGCTGAGCATCGCTCCCTGTGACATCCAGCTCCTCCCGCTCAGTGCAGGGACAGCGCTCTCCCCGCCCTCCGGACACACTGTGCAGAGGGACAACTGAGCCTCTTACAGTGACTGCGGGGCCTGCTCCTGCTGTAACAGCGCAAAGCTTGCTGGGCACGTCGGTGTCGCTGCTCCTGGCTCAGAACCTGAGAGGGCGCCAGGCACGTAGATGAACAGGAGAAAGATATTGACTCAGACCCCCTGTAAGGCCAGCTCCAGCCACCACCCAGAGCAGTCCCTGTGAGCCGTTCCACTGACTGCACGGACACTGGACTGGGCCCTTCATCTCTGCACTGGGGGTCGCAGTGGCAAACACAAGTGTTCTGGGCACTGAATGAGCGGCAGTTTCTCTCCTTACAAACATCCCCATGACACAGAAATACCGTGTGGGTGACACTCTTGCACACGGCCACTGACAGAGCCTGGAGAGCACGGCCCCAGTGTTCTCCTCCCTCTCCCCCTCCACTTGGCCGTCCCCCTACACAGCAGCTGTCGGGGCGCTGGCTGGCTGGCAGCATCCCGCTCCCTCTTGACGTCCGTTCTTTCTTCATGAAGAAGGTCAGGCAGAGAGTGATCCCCTGACTCCCCTCTCAGCTCTCTCTGGTTGGGGCTGGGTTTGTGACCCTGGGTGGCCAAGTCCCAACTGAAGTTGGCTTTTACTCATTGAAGGGATGATTCTTCATCACCCCCTGTGTACCTCCATCCCAGCATACAGGGGGAAGCCAGCAGAATGTACCACTGTATTCACACACTGCATACTACCATGAGACATTTTGTGGGGAGGGATAGCTCAGTGGTTTGAGCATTGGCCTGCTAAACCCAGGCTTGTGAGTTCAATTCTTGAGAGGGCCACTTAGGGATCTGGGGCAAAATCAGTACTTGGTCCTCTTAGTAAAGGCAGGGGGCTGGACTTGACTTAATGACCCTTTGGGGTCCCTTCCAGTTCTAGGAGATAGGTATATCTCCATTATTTATTTATACAAAGTATGTCCTGGGAGGTGTCACTAAAAATCTCATAATTTGCTGCTCATTATTGTCTTGGTAAAATATGTGTGGCAACATTGTATGTGAAGTGACAAGATTCCACTACATGGTGGTGTTAACAGGTGTCCCAAACAGAAATTGGCAAACAGGTCTGTCCTCAAACCAAGGAATGTGTGCCCTGCTTAAATTTGCATTTAAGAAGTAAACAGAGAAGAACAGGAAACAAAGGAAGCTCAAACAGGGGAGAAAAAAGCAGCAGGGAACATCTTCCCTCTAGACTGTTTGTCTCCTGGTTCCCAGCTGGAAATGCTTCCCAAAGAGGCGAAGCTATAAAAAGGAGGGGCAAACGCCCCTAGGCACCGATCCCCCTCTCTCTGCCCATCGATTTACTGCGCCTGCAGGGACAAAGGAAGCAGCCGTTGGACTGGGGGCGGGCTCCTGACCTAAGGAGTTTGGTCAGTAAGGCAGCTGAAAGCCTGCGATGAGAGAAGTTTGCTTTGAATGTAACATAGTTTGTTGAGCGAGGCACCAGTAGCATTTTATCTTTATTTTCCTTGTAACCATTTCTGACTTTCAGGCCTCATTACTTGTACTCCAAATCTCTATCTCTGTCGTCCATAAACTTGTTTTATTGTTATATCTAGTCCAGTGTGTTTAACTGAAGTGTCTGGGAAACTCCCTTTGGGGCAGCAAGTTATGTCCATATTATTCCTTTTAAAGAAATAACAGACCGAGTACAGCTTGTACAGTGCAGGAGGGGGCTGGGCAGTACAGGACATACATTTCCGGGGGGAAATCTCAGGCAAAGGAAAAGCTTTTGCCCAGCTCACAGATCTGCCGTTTGGCCAGAAGAGGTCACTAGAGCTGCAGAAATCCCCTGGCGTCTGGTGGTACCGGTGGCTAGTTTGCCATGCCCGGCGCCCTCTCAGCAGGGGCACTGGAACAATTCTTATAGTGGGGGCGAGGGCTGAGAGCCATTGAACCAAACTGTAAACCCTGCACAGAATGGAACCTCTTCAAGCCAGGGGGTGCAGCAGCCCCCCCAAGCCCCCTAGCTCCAGCACCTCTGCCTCTCAGTGCACAGCCCAGCGCAGAGTTAGGTGGCTTTCGGTTGACTCTGAACGCAGCTGACGGTTCTGCCAAGCCCGCAGTTCCTGGCCTGGGGGAGGGAGACTGAAACCAGAGGCATGTGACGATATGACAGTGGAGTTACGGTTACCCAGCATCAGTCCAGCTGCTTGCCACAAGCAGACAGACAGAGGGGAAAGAGAAACAGAAAAGGAAAGAGAAGAAATAAGGAACAGGAGCTAGAAACTCCATCTGGGGCAGCTTCAGCTTCTGTGCGCTCTGAACCGTTCTCCCTTCACCTCTGCTTGGCCGCTGCCCTGGACAGCAGCCAGAATGGGTGGGCAGCGCTTGGCAGAGTCCTGGTCACTCTTGGGGTCCATTCTTCCATCATGAAGGAGGCCAGGCAGTCACTGATCCCGCGACGCCCCTCTGAGCTCTCTGCTTGGGGCTGGCTTTGGGGCCCGCGGTGGCCTGGTCCCAGTTTGAAGGTGGCTTTTACTCATTTAGAGGCAAATTCTTCCCCTGGTACCCCAGACAGGTGCAGAAACTGGTCAGGCAGCAGAGCCAGAGACGTCCTGCCACGTGGAGGTGGCAGGAGACAGGGACACTGCCCAGATGCATCCCTCATTCCCCCATGGGCCCTGCCTGGTCTCCTCCATGCCAACATGCCGGGGCAGTCTGAGGTATGGGCTGAAGCCGCTGGTTCCGTGTCTATGGAGATCCACATTCAATTGCCCCAGGCAGGGGAGGTGCAATATCTAGACAGGGGATTATGGAGCAGTTCTGCCCTCCCATGGCAGGTGGGGGTGGGGAAGGGTCCATGCCCTCCCTGCACATGAGCTGTTTGCTCAGGTTGTGCCCAGGAACTAGGGGTTTCTCATAACAGGAGCGAGGGAGCGATTGGGCTGCAGGGGCCTGTTCATGCCAGAGACACTCCTTGTAATGCGCTTGCGGATGGGGTCAGGCAGGAGCCGCCTGTCCTAGGTGCTGAGCTGTGTGCTTTCTACACCCACAACCGATTCTCCCACCTCTCTATTTTCTGTTGTCTTCCAACCCATCCCCTGCCCATTGTGGTTCCACGTACATGTGCCCAGGGAGTCCCAGAGCTCTTTCTCCTCTGCCCCGCTGAGAAGGGGCGTGCGAGAGGCTCACGCAGACCCCGTGAAGGCCAAATTACAGGCAGGCATCCTCAGCAACAGCAGAACTCGCACCCGCGTCTGATTAAACAAACATGAACGCACTGATTCACTGGGAGAACTTGGATCCCTTCCAGCTGTCTTTGCGGCACTAGGGTAGATATTGTACAAATTTAAAGCAGAAAGTACTTTACACCGAAGGAACCTCCACTGCCTGAAATGGATACCAAACACCCGCGCTTCCTTAATGAATCACTAAATATCAGCCTAACAGGTTTTAAAGAGCAATGCAAACTTCTCGTATTACTGAGGAGACTAACAGGGCTGGTAGCCCTGGATCGCGCTTCACAGAGCCGTAGCTGTCAGACTTCTTATTAAATCACTGGGCTGTAGCGCACAATGGCTTCCTGTGCTACTGGGTGTCCTGGAGGCCTGGATTCAAATCCTGGTTGCATTAGGACTTTCAATAGTACAAGGAGGAGCACTACCATCCTCAGTTACTTCTTGTACGTGGCTGGAAAAATATGAATAATTCAAGGGAGTTTTTCCTTCTCTTCCTTAGATTTCTCCTCTTCTTCATTCTTCACACTGCCTTGTTCCTCTGCTGACTCTTGATCCTCAATTTCTTTTTTTTTCTTCTTCTCTAGAACATGCTCTCCAGCCAGTGAGCAGGGAGCAGATTTGCATGAAGGGGCCGTTCTCCAGCTCTGGGGGTTTAAGAGAGAATCGCAGGGTTCCAGCCACAGACCCGTTTCCTTCAGGAAGCCGAGCTCGTCTGGATTCCCACCATGGCCTGGGCCCCTCTGCTCCTCACGCTGCTCACTTACTGCATTGGTAAGGGTGGAGGGTGGGGTTTCTCTGAATGGATCCCAAGACCAGGGGCTGATCACTAACTGGGCTTTGGGTTGAAATCCCTGGGACTCGCTCTCTGATTTGGGAAGAACATTTCTCAGACAAGAGAGGCAGGTTGTGATTGGCTGATTTCTATCACTCTCTCCAGGTTGGAGTTCCCAGAGTGCGCTGACTCAGACCAGCTCCATGGCAGTGAAACTGGGGGAGACGGCCGAGCTGCACTGCACGCTGGAAGGGGTGCAGTTCATTAATGACAACAACCCATCCTGGTATCAGCAGAGATGGGGGGAGGCCCCTCGGTTACTGATCTATAACGCGAGGAGCAGAGCCTCCGGGATCCCTGAGCGCTTCTCTGGTGACACGTACAATAACAGGGCATTGTTAAACATCGCTGGAGCCCAGGCCGAGGATGAGGGGGATTATTACTGTTCTGTGTGGTACTCTAACTCTTATCACAGTGACACAGTCAGATGAGGAACTGAGACAAAAACTCCCCTGCTGAATGAAGCCTTCCTTTTGGGTGCATAGCAGCTGCAGGCCAGGGTTGTCTCACTCTGATCTGGGGGGATGACTTCCTGTAGTGCTAACGAGGCAGTGACAGCTGGGGGTATGAGGGATATGAGACAGCCGCTCCCATTTCCCCATCCCTGCACTGGCTTCCCTCATTTCCCCCCATTCCTTTTCCGTCCCTTTTCAGTTCCCGCCCCCTTCTCTAGTCCCCTTTCAGCTCCTTCTCAGATACCCGTAGAGACACCCCTTGTGAGTCACCTGCCCTTGGTAGCTGCCGCTGCCTCTCTCAGGTGCAAGGCACAATAATGGTCTCCGATGGCCACAAGAGATCTCCTGGCCACCGCCCAGCCAGATGTGTGAGATTCCAGTGGATGGGCGGGCGTGGCCGGGCTGCCAAACAAGTGAGGTGTGGGACACTTGGCAGCCCTGTCTTTCCCACTGGTGAGCAAATTCACAAAGGGCTTCCCTGGAGCTGTTCCTGATTTACACTGCAGTGAGATCAGCGCCTGGCCCATCCGCTCTAACACTACCCCAGCTAACAGGGGAGGGCTTCTTAGCTCTGCCTCATGCCTGATAGACCTGCAAATGGTCATTGGCGAGAAAGACTCTGCATTGCTCTATGAACATTCAAAACTGTACTGGGCAACCCAAGCCCACCCACCCCTTCAAGGATTTAACCCAGGCATTGAACTGTAAATGCCATCAGCACTGCAGATTCGTACCAACCCTCAGAGCTAAGCGTATGGAGCTCTTGGCCTGTGGAATGAAATCAGGTGTGACTACAGCAGGACGCCATCCCAGAGCAGATCCTGAATAGAGCCCAGCATCGTGAACACCCTGGATCAGCACCAGGGAACAGGGGTACACTCAAGTGTGTGTGAGGCAGGCCATGGCCATGAGAGCGCACTAAGGATGTAGGTGAGCACAGCGGAAGGAGGCGCTACGGACAGGGTCGCTGAGGATTAGGAAGGCTCAGTTTTATTAATGTGGCTGTGCAGAGGGTGACTCGTAGCTCCAGACCTCCATGCTGGTGACAGTCGGTCGCTCCCCCTGACATAGCAGAAATGGGCTACCCCCTGGAGCTGCAAAGAGAAGCTGTGAGCTTGGCATGCGCTCTGGTCTTGGGGCGCCTAAAGCCTGTGGAGGTCACTGGAAAGCCTCCCCTTGATTTCAGTAGGCGTTGGATCAGGCCTTTAGAGCAGAGGGTACCAGCAGCAGGAAGAACAGTTGCAGCAGGAAAAGACACCAGACATCAGAGTTCTTGCGTCCCAAGGCCCCCCCTCCTTCCCCCACCATCCATGCTCAAATCATGACATGGACCATGAGCGATCCCGCCTGAGATGGATCCTTCCCTGAGCTGGTCAGAGCTGTGCCCAGAGTGCGACTGGAACAGAGAGCGCAGGGCATCAGTCCCCTCTGCTGTGCAGCTGCTGGGCCTGGCAGCACCCTGCTGTCTGAACATGCCCACGGCCCAGCTGAAGAGTCTCCGGCTCTTAATTTCTAATTTAAATCTCCCCTGCTGCAGATTAAGCCGTTCACGTCTTGTCCTACCTTGAACGGACAGGGAGAACGACTGATCACCACCCTCTTTATAACACCCCTTAACATATCTGAAGACTGTTATCAGGTTTCCCACCTCAGTCATCTTTTCTCATGCCCATTTTTTTACCTTGCCCCATAGGTATGTTTCTACAGCTTTTCTCCTTTTTGTTGCTCTTCTCTGGATTCTCTCCAGTGTGTTTACATCTTTCTTAAAGTGAGATGCCCGACACTGGATACAAGTGCCAAATGGAGCCGAACAAGTCCCTCCCGTCTCTTCAATACAACGCTACTGTTAATTATCCCACAATGATATTTGCCTTTTTGGCAATTGCGTCATATTGGCACATATTCAATTTGTGATTGACTGTAACCACCAGGTCCTTCTCAGCTGTATTCCTGCTGAGCCAGTTATTCCCCAGAGAGAGTGGGCGCAGCAGACCTGTGAAGAGAAAGAGGGGTCAGCCGTGGTGGAGAATCCCCTGGGATCAATGTGTCTGTGACTGGCTGCATGCAGGCTAGAGGAATCCACATGGGCCGTCTGCAGAGATTTTCATTTGTTGCATCCGCTGAATGAAAGTGTTTCCACTCTCAGCCCTGAGGAGCCCAAGTCCTGGAGCTCTGAGAATGGCCAGATTCAGCTTTTCCTCCAGCCAATGACTGGCAGTTTGATAAACTCCTCCCCCTTAGAACTGTAGGAGGAGTTATTCCAGCAGCAGCCCCTTTCTGATCCTCGCACGCGTCCTAGGGCTGCCCAGCCAATAAGCTCAGAACAGCTCCGTCCATTACACACTGCTTCTCTCTTGGGTAACAAGCCTCTGAGGGACACCCCGGAAGAAGGTTATTTTCATGGGGTGAACCATGTGTTAACAGAGAGCTGGTCTCAGGGATACCTGCTGCCCATTCACAATCACACGGACCGGGGTGACTTTCATTGGCAATCACATGGGAGCCCTCTGGCAACATCATTATCTGGTGTTTACATGGGTGCCAGCACCGGGAAAGGATGGCATGTATTGTGAGTCACTTTTAATCCAGTTCAGCCGCCAGACAGTAGGGGAGGAGCCAGCACCATGTGACCAGCCAGAACAGGAGCAAGAGCTCCACAGAGCACAATGTAGGACTCTGACTTAGAACCACACAGTCCCACATTACTTAGTTGTGAAGCCACGATCATCCAGCAGGGGAAACACGACGTTACAATGGGCTAGACAGGAATCAGTATTACCCAGTAGCTAGTGTTCCTAGAGCTCTGTACAGCTTCAGAGCACTTCGCAAACAGTAACTGATTAATTCTCACCACACCCCTAGGACACGGGTGGGTTTTAATGGCCTCATTCCGCAACTGGAAGAAATAAGGCAGAGGGGCTAAGTGACTTATCCAGTGCCATACAATGAGCCAAGGCCAGAGTCGGAAATAGAACTTGGGATCTGTTCATTCACTCAGTGTTGCGAATCCCTGTGGCTTCCCCCAGCCCTGAGCTGATGGGTCAGTACGGCTGTGACAGTGGCAATTTCCAGCAATATCCTGGACCAACCTTATTGAATCAAGTTTAAGTATTTTAAGAACCTATTCTCTTAAAATGCAAATGTCTATGGACCATTGCGGGATGGTTTGGAACTCTGTTTGGAGGAAGACAGGCTTAATGCATTATCTGGGAAGTGCTGTGACCTTCACACGACCACGCTGGACAATGTAGCAGGCAGGACAAATCTTTTGGGACGATACGTGTGAAGTGGAATTCCTAGGAAGTGATGGGGAGGAGGGGCTTGCAACCCCCCCTTTAGGGACAAAACCTCTGAACCTTGAACCCTTTGTCTGCTGATCACCTGTTCTGTTAGGACATTTCAAAGACCCAAAGTGGGTTCTTCAGGGACCAACAGACAAAGAAAGGACTCGTAAATAAATAGCCTGACTTCAAGTGGACTCAGGGCCTTTGTTCTGATCTAGGAAGTTGACAGGACTCCCAGTCCAGGGAGGGCCCCAGAGAGGGCCCCAGTCCTTCGGGAAGGGTCGGAAGGACTGGCACGGCCCAGAGCTCTCGTGGAGGTTGCCCTGGCAGGGAGCTCCCATAAGCTGATTAGCAGGCGTGTAGGTTCTTTTATTGTTTTTCACGTTTTCTCTGTAATGCTTTTTCCTTAAGAATTAAATAGGTTTCCTTAGGAATAACCATATGGTAACTTAGGACTATGGGCAACTGCAATGTAATTAGTCTCTGAGGAGAAAGGAAGCAGGCCTGGAGAGGCAGACTGTCTTTTGCTGGGAAAAGTACAGTGAAAGCAGGGAACTGTTCAATCTGGAAATACCCTGGTCAGGATGGGCAGAGAGGTGCGTCTCCACCCAAGATAGGTGATGACTAGGGAGCCAAAAGCCTGAGGGTGGGTGACTAGGGCCTCTGGGTACTGTTGTTTTACACATCATCATAATCTTTGTCTTTTATCTCTGGGGAATAGAGTTGAAATCCTGACCCAGGTCCCCAATGAAAATCAGTTTGGTGATTCCACTGGTGTCCCTAGTTACACCCAGTACAAATGACTGGAGATCTTGACGTGAGAGGCTCATGATAGGAAGAACAGAGATGTTCCAGATATTCAGGTGGCTGGTGACACTGGGCAGAGGCCTGTGGCTAGAATGACAGATGCCTCAGGTCAGGGCTGGAATGGGAGAAGCTGGTACAGACCATTCCCATGCTCCATCCTACTGCATCTGCAGTGACCAGAGAGCACAGAGTTATCAATGAGGCACAGAGCGGGACTCTGCCTGCTCTGTGCTCTCAGCCCATTGAAACAACCCCCCTTGGATTGTTTCTGGCCCCTTTTTGACAGAACTGAAGAGACAGGAGCCATTGAGTGAGCAGCAGATTTGCATGAAGGGGCCGTTCTCCAGTTCTGGTGGTTTAAGAGAGAATCGGAGGGTGCCAGCCACAGACCCGTTTGCCTCAGGAAGCCGAGCTCGTCTGGATTCCCACCATGGCCTGGGCCCCTCTGCTCGTCACGCTGCTCACTTACTGCGTTGGTAAGCGGTGGGGAGTTATCTATCTGCTGGATGAAACAAACTAAGAATTTATTAGCTGTAAGGCTAAATATCTGTGATGTGCTCCATGCTAGGGGAGTTCTGATGAGCTTGTTTCTCGTGTTTCAGGTTTCAGTTCCCAGCAGCTCCAGTCGCTGAAGGCGTCTGAGTTAGTGTCTCCTGGAGGGACCGTGACCCTCTCCTGCAGCCTGAGCAGTGGGGCCCTCACTGATAGTAATTACCCGGCGTGGTTTCAACAGAGACTGGGGAATGTTCCTCGGGTGATCATGCACAGCACGAGTACCAGGCCCTCTGGGATTCCAGCGCGTTTCACTGGCTCCAGATCGGGTAACACCATGTCCTTGACCATCACGGGGGCCCTGGCAGAGGATGATGCTGATTATTACTGTTCTGTGTGGACTGGGAGTGCTCATCACAGTGATACAGTCAGATGGGGAAATGATACAAAAACCTCCCTCCCCAGCCTGTGCCCTGCTGGGAGCACTTAATCTTTGCACTGGGGGTCGCAGGGGAAAAGCCAACGTTCTGGGCATTGAGTGGGCGGCAGTTTCTCTCCTTACAGATTTCCCCATGACACATCAATACAGCCTGGGAGAACCAGGGCCACCTTTTCAGGGCTTATAGACAGAGTGGGAGATTAGTTTGAAAGGCTCCAAACATGGACTGAATTGTCTGGTGGTGTCAATCCGTGTAGCTCCACTGACGGCAGCGGGGCTACGGCGATTTACACAGCTGAGACTCACAGCCACAATGCCTGTTGCTGTTACCAGTTGGTTCTCGCCCCCTTGTCCAGCTGCCTGCAAAACATCAGCCCTAAAATGAAACATCAAACAATGACAATCCCAGTGATCTTCCCATGTGACCCTCGAGATCCCATCCCGCCATGAACAGGTACAAGCACGAACCCCTTATTCTCCCCCTCCAGCCCATCCTGTGACCCGGTGTGCCTGGGGCAGCCCTCACTGAAAATGCCAAGGTCAGGGCAGGCTGCAAGACGGAGAGCAGATACTCCCCAAACTGGTGGTTAACACTGAAGTTAGACTCACCAATCAGTCCCCTTCCCCCACCATTGGTTATCAAGGAGCTGAAAAAGAACCACACAGCCCCCTTCATTGCATTCCAGTTCTCTGGCTCCCAGTCAGCGCCTAGGTCCAGTACAGTGAGAAGTTATTTAAAACCTCTGCTCACGTATACAAAACATTCTTCTGACCCCCAAAGGGTCAGCCACGTCACCAGGTCAATGTGAGTTTGGATCAGGACTGGCTCTAGTGTTTTGGCTGCCCCTGGAACTGTGCCACTCCAAGCACGTGCTTGGTTTGCTGGTGCCTAGAGCCGGCCCTGGTTTGGATCTTACCCAAAATACGACGCTGCCAGCCAGTCCTTTAGTGTCTAAACTAAAGGTTTATTGTAAAGGAAAAAGAACAAGAAGTGAGTTGCTCAATGGTAAATCAATCACATACATACAGAGACATCAAAGTCCATATATCAGGTTCTTAGCAGTATAGGTGAGTTTGCTGGCTTGAAATTCCCTCTGGAACTCATCCACAGCTTGGATGGGTCATTCAGTCCTTTGTTCAGAGCTTCAGTTTGTAGAACAGTTACTCCAGAGGTAAGAAACAAGAATGAAGAGAAAATGGAGATGATGCAGCTGCCTTTTGTATTCTTTTGCCTCGTGGCTGGTACTTCCTGTGTCCCCAAACAGGAGCTTTACAGCACATGCAGCTAATAGCCAATAATGTTAATGGGGGGAATGGCCTCCCTCTTACAGCAGTTTCCTAAGTAGCTCTTCTCCATGGCCACTGACAGAGCCTGGGGAATGCAGACCCTGTGCTCCAGGCTGAGCCTGTAACGTCCCCCTAGGAGGTATCTCAGGCAAAGGCAAAGTATTTGCCCTGGTCATAGATCTGTCGCTTGGCCAGAAGAGGTCACTAGAGCTGCAGAAATCCCCTGGTATCTGTCGCTCTGGTGGTTAGTTCGCCATGGTCGGCTCCCCTCTCGCTGGATAGCAGGGTGGAGCCTGCAGTGGCTTTGGGTTGACTCTGGACACGGCTGGCTGACGGTCCTGCTAAGCCTCAGTTCCCTGGCTGGGGGAGGGAGGGTGAAAGCACAAGTGTGTGATAATGTTACAGTGGAGTTAGAGTTAGAGTGACCCAGCCTCATCCCAGCTGATTGGCACAATTAGAACAAGCAGATGGGCAGAGAGAACAGGGTAAAGGAAAGAGAAGAACTAAGGATCAGGAGCAATTAGTTGAAACTCCATTTCTGGGGGCAGCTTCAGCTTCTTCACTCTCTCTCCTCCTGCTTTCTCTCCTCCTCCGCTTGCCTGTCCCATGAGACAACAGCTCTCAGGGGTGGGCACTGGCTGGCAGAGTCCTGGTCCCCCTGGGGTCCTTTAGAGCATAAGAATGGCCATATGGGGTCAGACCAATGGCCCATCTAGCCCAGTATCCTGGGGTCTGAGAATGGCCAATGCCAGGTGCTTTAGAGGGAATGAACCGAACAGGGAATCATCAAGTGATCCATCCCCCGTCGTCCATTCCCAGCTTCTGGCAAACAGCAGCTAGGGACACTTCAGAGCATGGTTTTGCATCCCTGCCCATCATTGCTAATAGCCACTGGTGGACGTATCCTCCATGAACTAATCTAGCTCTTTTTTGAACTCAGTAATACCTTTGCCCTTCACAACATCCTCTGGCAACGAGTTCCACAGGTTGACACTGCATTATATGAAAAAATACTTCCTTTGGTTTGTTTTACACCTGCTGCCTATTAATTTCATTGGGTGACTCCTAGTTTTTGTGTTGTGAGAAGGGGTCAATAACACTTCCTTATTCATTTTCTCCACATCAGTCTTGATTTTATAGACCTCTATTTATTCCCCCTTAGTTGTCTCTGTTACAAGCTGAAAAGTTCCAGTCTTATTAATCTCTCTTCATATGGCAGCTGTTCCATACCCCTCATAATTTTTGTTGCCCTTTTCTGTACTTTTTCCAATTCCAATGTATGTTTTCTGAGCTGGGATGACCAGATCTACAGGTGCTATTCTAGATGTGGGTGTCCCATGGATTTCTTCCTTTAGTCCCAAGGCCAGGCAGGGTAAGGGATGAAACTCATGGTACGTGGTGTAGATGGTGCCCTGCAGGTGAGGAGAGCCCTGCAGCTGTGACCTGGGAGCTCTCAGAGCAGCCCAGAGTGAGAGCAGGGCCAGTTACATGACACGGAGCCGGGAAGGTGCAAAGGGACGTGATGGGGAGGGCGTCCAGATCTGCAAAGCCCTGCCAGGAAGAGACACTTCACTGTCTTGTTCTCCGGAGCAGCTCCTCCGGCTCTGTAGGGATCTCACCGAACAGGCTCAGATCCCTTCTGTAAATATATTTTAAGGCTATTGCTGCGTCACTGGTCTGTCTGTCTAAGCTTTTATACTGTGCTTAACCCAGTGGGACCGGAGCACATGTGCGTGTTGCTGGGGACGGGCTGCGCTCCCAGTGTGCCAGTCAGTCAAGCTCGGCTATTTTAATGAATCACGAAATATCCATGTACAAGGTTTGAAACAAGGATAGAGGGTTCCTGTATTTCTGGGAAAGCAACCGTGGTTAGTACCCCTGAATTGCCCTGCACAGAACGGTAGCCAGCAATCGTCATAGTACTGCCCAGTGCCTTATTCTGCTAGTGTGTGTACCGGGGCCGTGGGTTCAAATCCTCGTTGTCACTGGACTTGCAAGAATGAATGTTGGAGCTGTGTCATTGTCTGTTCTGGCTGGAATAATGTTAGTAATTCAGCTGTGTTTCTTGCTCTGTCTGAGATTTGCTCTCTTCATGCCGCCGCCTTCTTCTGATCTTTCTTGAGCCTCATCTTCCGTTCAAAAAAATTCTCTTCTTTAGATGCTCTGTACCCAGTGAGCAGGGAGCAGATTTGCATGAAGGGGCCGTTCTCCAGCACTGGGGGTTTAAGAGAGAATCGGAGGGTCCCAGCCACAGACCTGTTTGCCTCAGGAAGCCGAGCTCGTCTGGATTCCCACCATGGCCTGGGCCCCTCTGCTCCTCACGCTGCTCACTTACTGCTCAGGTCAGCTGGGCAGGTTTATGTGCAGTGGGATTGTTGTGGAGGAGGTGACTTTTCAAGGAATAAAGGAACTGAATTAATAATAATGTGTTTGTAATGTTGATTTCAGGGATCAGTTCACAGCCCGTGGTGACTCAGGAGCCCTCTGTGTTCATTACCCCAGGAGGGACTATCACTCTGTCCTGCAGCCTGAGCACTGGAGCCGTCACCACCAGCAACTATCCCTCCTGGTACCAGCAGAAACCAGGCTCTGCTCCTCGGATGCTCATATATGAAACTAATAAGAGACCCTCCGGGATCCCTGCCCGGTTCTCTGGGTCCATTTCCAGTAACGACGCTGCCCTGACCATCACCGGTGTCCAGGTAGAGGACGACGCTGACTATTACTGTGCTGTGTACACGGGTAGCAGTGGTGCACTACACACAGTGATACAGCGAGCTGGGAAACTGAGATAAAAACTTCCCCTTTTCTCCCCCTCCCTCTGCACTGGCTCTGCTGGGAACGGTGCAGGCTGCAGTCTGGCTTCTGCCGAGAAAGAGTCCAACTGCTGATTAGTTTCCAGTTAGAATTCCAGCCCTTCTCTCCCGGGTGGTGTGGCCCTTTCCTGCCTCCTTCTGCCTCTCTTTGCACAGGGAGCAGCGCTGCCCTGTTCTCTAATCGCTCTCTGCAGTCTGCAGATCAGCTCAGGCAAATCTCTGTGTCCAGCCGAACGGGGCCTGTGTGTTAAAACACTGAGCATGTGTCTCCTCCACTGCACTGTTTGATGGTCTTCGCACACAATCCCTGACACTGAATCACGATACACTGGGGGCCAAATCCAGAAGTGCTGCCTAGGGGGGTATGAGATAGACTCCCTTCAACACACACAGATGATTGAACTATAGGGCAGGTGACCGTGTCATTGTAATAGGTAAAATGCGGGCTCTGGAGCCATATTACTTTAATCCAAAGCAATCTTGCTGCATCTGTTATTTTCTGAGACAAGATACTTTTGTTCCTTCCACTGGGGGATGGTTTGGAACACTGTTCAGATAACACTGTGCATTATCTGGGAAGTGCTGTGACCTTCACACGACCACACTGGACAATGTAGCAGGCAGGACTAATCTTTTGGGACGATATGTGTGAAGTGGAATTCCTAGGAAGTGATGGGGAGGAGGGGATTGCAACCCCCCCCCCCCCTTTAGGGACAAAGCCTCTGAATCTTGAACCCTTTGTCTGCTGATCACCTGTTCTGTTAGGACATTTCAAAGACCCAAAGTGGGTTCTTCAGGGACCAACAGACAAAGAAAGGAGTTGAAATCCTGACCCAGGTCGACAGCAAAAATGAGATTGGTGGTTCCACTGGTGTCCCCAGTTACACCCAGTACAAATGACTGCAGATCTTGACGTGAGAGAATCATAGAATCATAGAACTTAAGATCAGAAGGGACCATTATGATCATCTAGTCTGACCTCCCGCAAAATTCAGGCCACAAAAGCTGACCCACCCACTCCTGAAATAATTCTCTCCCTTGACTCAGCTGTTGAAGTCCCCAAATCCTGATTTAAAGACTTCAAGTAGCAGATAATCCTCCAGCAAGCGACCCCTGCCCCATGCTGCGGAGGAAGGCGAAAAACCTCCAGGGCCACTGCCAATCTACCCTGGAGGAAAATTCCTTCCCGACCCCAAATATGGTGGTCAGCTGAACCCCGAGCATGCAGGCAAGACTCTCCAGCCAGACACTCGGGAAAAAGACTTTCAATATCCCAACATTGACCCTCGGTACTAATTACCAGTGGCGGCACATTATTGACCTATTGACTAAATCACGTTATCCTATCAAACCATTCCCTCCATAAGCTTATCAAGCTTAATCTTAAAGCCAGAGAGGTCCTTCGCCCCCACTGTTTCCCTCGGTAGGCTGTTCCAGAATTTCACTCCCCTGATGGTTCGAAACCTTCGTCTAATTTCAAGCCTAAACTTCCTGACTGCCAATTTATATCCATTTGTTCTTGTGTCCACATTAGTACTGAGCTGAAATAATTCCTCTCCCTCCCTGGTATTTATCCCTCTGATATATTGAAAGAGAGCAATCATATCTCCTCTCAACCTTCTTTTGGTTAAGGAAAACAAACCGAGCTCCTCAAGTCTCCTTTCATACGACAGGCTTTCCATTCCTCGGATCATTCTAGTGGCCCTTCTTTGTACCCGTTCCAGTTTGAATTCATCCTTCTTATACATGGGAGACCAAAACTGCACACAGTACTCCAAATGAGGTCTCACCAACGCCTTATATAATGGGACTAGCACCTCCTTATCTCTACTAGAAATACCTCGCCTAATGCATCCCAAGACCGCATTAGCTTTTTTAACGGCCACATCACATTGCCTACTCATAGTCATCCTGCGATCAACCAGGACTCCGAGGTCCTTCTCCTCTTCCGTTACTTCCAGCTGGTGCGTCCCCAGCTTATAACTAAAATTCCTGTTAGTCATCCCTAAATGCATAACCTTACACTTCTCACTATTGAATTTCATCCTATTACTAATACTCCAGTTTACAAGGTCATCCAAATCTCCCTGGAGGATATCCCGATCCTTCTCCGAATTGGCAATACCTCCCAACTTCGTGTCATCCGCAAACTTTATCAGCCCACTCCTACTTTTGGTTCCGAGGTCAGTGATAAATAGATTGAATAAGATCGGACCCAAAACCGAACCTTGAGGAACTCCACTGGTAACCTCCCTCCAACCTGACAGATCACCTTTCAATATGACCCGCTGCAGTCTCCCCTTTAACCAGTTCCTTATCCACCTCTGGATTTTCATTTCAATCCCCATCTTTTCCAATTTAACCAGTAATTCTTCATGCGGTACCGTATCAAATGCCTTACTGAAATCAAGATATATTAGATCCACTGCATTTCCCTTGTCTAAAAAATCTGTTACTTTCTCAAAGAAGGAGATCAGGTTGGTTTGGCACGATCTACCTTCAGAAACCATGTTGTAATTTGTCCCAATTGCCATTGACCTCAAGGTCCGTAACTACTCTCTCCTTTAATATTTTTTCCATGACTTTGCATACTACAGATGTTAAACTAATAGGCCTGTAGTTATCCGGGTCACTTTTTTCCCCCTTCTTGAAAATAGGAACTATATTAGCTAATCTCCAGTCAAACGGTACAACCCCCGAGTTCAGAGATTCATTAAAAATTATCGCTAACGGGATTGCAATTTCATAATAGGAAGAACAGAGATGTTCCAGATATTCAGGTGGCTGCTGAAACTGGGCAGAGGCCTGTGGCTAGAATGACAGATGCCTCAGGTCAGGGCTGGAATGGGAGAAGCTGGTACAGACCATTCCCATGCTCCATCCTACTGCACCTGCAGTGACCAGAGAGCACAGAGTTATCAAGGAGGCACAGAGCGGGACTCTGCCTGCTCTGTGCTCTCAGCCCATTGGAACAACCTCCCTTGGGTTGTTTCTGGCCCCTTTTTGACAGAACTGAAGAGACAGGAGTCATTGAGTGAGCAGCAGATTTGCATGAAGGGGCCGTTCTCCAGCTCTGGTGGTTTAAGAGAGAATTGGAGGGTCCCAGCCACAGACCCGTTTGCCTCAGGAAGCCGAGCTCGTCTGGATTCCCACCATGGCCTGGGCCCCTCTGCTCCTCACGCTGCTCACTTACTGCGTTGGTAAGCGGTGGGGAGTTATCTGCTGAATGAAACAAACTAAGAATTTATTAGCTGTAATGCTAAGAATCTGCGATATGCTCCGGGCGAGGGGGAGTTCTGATGAGTTTGTTTCTCATGTTTCAGGTTTCAGTTCCCAGCAGCTCCAGTCGCTGAAGGCGTCCGAGTTAGTGGCTCCTGGAGGGACCGTGACCCTCTCCTGCAGCCTGAGCAGTGGGGCCCTCACTGATAATAACTACCCGCTCTGGGTTCAACAGAGACTGGGGAATGTTCCTCGGCTGATCATGCACAGCACGAGTACCAGGCCCTCGGGGATCCCAGCGCGTTTCACTGGCTCCAGATCGGGTAACACCATGTCCTTGACCATCACGGGGGCCCTGGCCGAAGATGATGCTGATTATTACTGTTCTGTGTGGACAGGGAGTGCTCGTCACAGTGACACTGTCAGATGGGGAAGTGATACAAAAACCTCCCTCCCCAGCCTGTGCCCTGCTGGGAGCACTTAATCTTTGCACTGGGGGTGACGGGGCAAAGCCAATGTTCTGGGCACTGAGTGGGCGGCAGTTTCTCTCCTTACAAACTTCCCCATGACACAGCAATACAGCCTGGGAGAACTGGGGCCTCCTTTTGGGGGCCTACAGTCAGAGTGGGAGATTAGTTTGAAAGGCTCCAGACATGGACTGAATTGTCTGGTGGTGTCAATCCCTGTAGCTCCACTGGCTGCAGGGGGTCTAGGGCGATTTACATCACAAAGTGTTCTGCATATTCCATACACCCTCACAGCCCCCGCCCCAGCAGACTGGGGAAAAGCCAATCAGTGGGGCATTGCCGTGTTGCTGGGAGACAATTCCTCCATCAAGGAGGCTCCTCTGTTAGTTATTGTGAAGGGCCAAAGACCCCCTCTTGGGGAATGGAATGTGTTAGACAGGAATTACTGTCTCATTATTTCCTTGTGCTCCCCCATCCGTCCATCTGTCTGCCAGTCTCTCCACCTGGTGTCTCTCGTCTTCTTCACAGACTGTGCGCTCCCTGGGGCAGGGACCACCATGTTTTTCTGGTCTGTACAGCACCTGGCACAATGTAGTCCTGGTCCCTGGACAGAGGCTCCCAGGTGCTACCCAATGCAGGTAATAGCCAATAATGTTAATGGGGGGAAGGGCCTCCCTCTTACAGCAGTTTCCTAAGTAGCTCTTCTCCATGGCCACTGACAGAGCCTGGGGAATGCAGCCCCTGTGCTCTGGGCTGAGTATCTCAGGCAAAGGCAAAGTATTTGCCCTGGTCACAGATCTGTTGCTTGGCCAGAAGAGGTCACTGTGGCTGCAGAAATCCCCTGGTGTCTGGTCGCTCTGGTGGTTAGTTCGCCATGGTGGGCTCCCCTCTCGCCGGATAGCAGGGTGGAGCCTGCAGTGGCTTTGGGTTGACTCTGGACACGGCTGGCTGATGTTCCTGCTAAGCCTCAGTTCCCTGGCTGGGGGAGGGAGGGTGAAAGCACAAGTGTGTGATAATGTTACAGTAGAGTTAGAGTTAGAGTGACCCAGCCTCATCCCAGCTGATTGGCACAATTAGAACAAGCAGATGGACAGAGAGAACAGGGAAAAGGAAAGAGAAGAACTAAGGATCAGGAACAATTAGTTGAAACTCCATTTCTGGGGGCAGCT
This sequence comes from Mauremys reevesii, assembly GCF_016161935.1. Classification (NCBI taxonomy): domain Eukaryota; kingdom Metazoa; phylum Chordata; order Testudines; family Geoemydidae; genus Mauremys; species Mauremys reevesii. The sequence continues at coordinate 19,044,434 of NC_052640.1, read as the reverse complement.
TCAGCTTCTTCACTCTCCTCCTCCTGCTTTCTCTCCTCCTCCGCTTGCCTGTCCCATGAGACAACAGCTCTCAGGGGTGGGCACTGGCTGGCAGAGTCCTGGTCCCCCCTGGGGTCCCTGAGAGCATAAGAATGGCCATACGGGGTCAGACCAATGGCCCATCTAGCCCAGTATCCTGGGTTCCGACAGTGGCCAAAGCCAGGTGCTTTAGAGGGAATGAACCGAACAGGGAATCATCAAGTGATCCATCCCCTGTCGCCCATTCCCAGGTTCTGGCAAACAGCAGCTAGGGACACTTCAGAGCATGGTTTTGCATCCCTGCCCATCATTGCTAATAGCCATTGGTGGACGTATCCTCCATGAACTTATCTAGCTCTTTTTTGAACTTAGTAATACTTTTGCCCTTCACAACATCCTCTGGCAACGAGTTCCACAGGTTGACTGTGTGTTGTGTGAAGAAATAGGTCCTTTTGTTTGTTTTTAACCTGCTGCCTCTTGTGTTGTGAGAAGGGGTAAATAACACTTCCTTATTTATTTTCTCCACACCATTCCTGATTTTATAGACCTCCATTATATCCCCCTTTAGTCATCTCTTTTCCAAGCTGAAAAGACCCATATGGCAGCTATTCCATACCCCTTGTCATTTTTGTTGCCTTTTTCTGTACTTTTTCCAATTCCAATATATGTTTTCTGAGGTGGGACAACCAGATCTGCAGGCGCTATTCTAGACGTGGGTGTCCCATGGATTTCTTCCTTTAGTCCCAAGGCCAGGCAGGGTAAGGGATGAAACTCATGGTACCTGGTATAGATGGTGCCCTGCAGGTGAGGAGAGCCCTGCAGCTGTGACCTGGGACTGGGAGCTCTCAGAGCAGCCCAGAGTGGAGCAATTCTGCTGCTCTTCATTGGCAGGTGGGGGTGGGCCGGGTTCCCTGCCTCTCCGGCACACGGGCTGTTTGCTCAGGCTGTGCCCAGGGACCAGGCGTTTCCAATAACGGGAGAGAGGGAGCGATTGGGCTGCAGGGACCAGAGGGGAGACGCTCTAAGGAGGAGCCTTGTGCACTGGACGCTGAGCGATAGATGCGTTACACCCCCAAGGGCTTTTCTGTCACCTATATTTACTCCTGCGCTGCAACCCGTCCCCTGCCCATTGCGGTGCCAAGTACGGGTGCCCAGGGCTCTGTGTGTTCGGCCCCTCTGAGGCGGGGAGAGGAGCACACGCAGACCCCTGAAAGCCAAATTGCAGGAAGGAACAGTGCGGCACTGTGTCACCCTGAGAACTCCCCCTCTGCCAGTTTCTCCTGCCTGAGGCAGTCTGAGCAACCGGGGACAACTCCAGAGAGCAGAGTGGCAGTTAGGGCCTGTGGTGTCTCTCTCACTGTCTAGAGATTCTCTTATGGAACCCGTCCCCATGGTGTCTGAGCGCCTCTCAGTGTGTTGTGTCACTTGTCCCTGCAGAGAGACCCCTTGGAACGAGCCCTCTTTAGAAATCTGTGCTTTGCACCACTTCACAGCAATGCAAAAGGGGAAATTACCGAGCCTGGCTCAGACAGTCCTGCCCGGCCTGCAGCTGCAGGAGTGTCTGGTCATGGGACAGCCAACACTAGCGTCTTGGCTGCATTCTGCAGGGTGGCTGTAGAGGAGGGGCTCCCCTGGGATGCAATGCGCAGCTCTCTTTCCAAGGCAAATTGGGAGCTGAAATCCCCTGTCAGCCACAGCAAAGACCAAACCCTTCTGCCCCAGAGCTAATCCATGCAGGGAGAGGTCACTGCAGTCAGGGGCGGGGGACAGAGCAGCGTTTCTGTCCCTGGTATCTCTCCATTCGCTCTAAGTCGCAAAACCCAGCAGAGTGTGACTGTGACTCTAGCCTGGGCACCTGGAAACCCAAGTCAGTTATTTCTCTGCAGCTGGGCTGCCCCCATGGGAGACCGAGTGACCTAATGAACATTGATTTGTGGAAACTGAGAGAGCAGGACACCGTGGCGAGCAAGAGGGGTGATTTCTGTCTGACTCCACTGGATGGGTTCGTGTGTTAAAACCCTCTCCCGGAGCAGGGAATCTTCAGCAGGTGTCTGGCTTCACTGCAGTGATTGCTGCAGTCAGGGGCTGGGTTCAGCTGGAGCTAATTGCTCGTTACTGGGGAAACCAGGCACTATAAGAAGACGGAGCAGGGGTGGGTCAGTCTGTTATGAGGGTTAGGCTGAGTGAGGGGCCCTGTGCATTCTGGGATGGGGGAGAGTTAGACCAGGCTAGAGCCCTCTGGCTTGGTTTAGTGGGGCCAGTTCTCTGGTCTCAGAGGTGAGGCTGTCCCTGTGCCAGAGCTTGGCTTACCTGGCCTGTCAGGTATGTAAGAACAAACCATTATAGGGCTAAGCCCCACCAGAGCAATCCCAAATGGGTAACTGAGTGAGTAGGTTTGTGAGTTCACAGACAGGAACATTCAGACACCACCATGAGGGAAATATTTCCAGATGATGAGTTTGGTCTAGTTCTGGTCTAGTCCCAGGTGTCAGTAGCTGAGCCCAGAGCAGGGGCTGCTGATCTCCAGCTCTGTGTTTTGTTTGTAAGTTGGTATTTTGGCTTCTCCACCAATAACTTTCCCACAGGAGGACTGTGCCTCCCCATTACACAGCATTTCATCTTCTCTGCTCTTCCTTGGCTTGCTGCAGCACCAGGGCGGCAACAACAACACTAACAAAAATTGCTTGCAAAAGGATAAAGCAGAATCAGTGGTAAACGGGCAGCAATACAATAAAGGGATTAGTGTGTTAGCGGGAGTGAGTCTGTGCAGTGTAAAGCAATTGATTGTGCTACACCTTTTTTTATACACACACACACACACACACAGTTGATATTTTTTATCCATTTGCTTAAAAACAATCCACATCTATTCTATTGTTTCAAGACAGCAGCGTTCCTGTGTGTGCAATTATCAGAAGGGGGGAAGCTCCCTTGAGCAGGATTTTGACCAAAAACTATAAATCCAGAGTGGCCAGCTCAGAAATGTGAGGATTTGCCACCAAATTGCACAGACCTGATCTTAGTCTCAGCAGCAAAAGACTTGTCTAGATTTCCATCTCCACCTCTCACCGGCAGCCAGGTGAGGCAGCAGGCTGCTAATGAAGTAATGCTCCAGGAGGAAGAGAATTCACAACAGTGACCTGTTCCATTCAGCTAATCCCAGCGTTTTCCTGGGTTCAGGGGCAGCAGCTTATATGGGCTTGAGGTGCCCGAGCACCAGGAATATTCAAGGCTGGGGGCTGTGCTCCACCAATATTTGGAGCTGGGTTTCTCTCTCCTTTGTTTGTGCTGCTTTTGCCTAAGGCTATAGAGATTAGTGGCAGGCAGCCTCTTGGAGCACCAGGGGAGGGGAAGAGGGAGAGAGGAGGGGAAAGGAGGCACACACATGCTTGGGAGCTCTCTCCCCCGCTTCCCCCCGGCACCCAGGGGCAGCAGCAGGGGGGGGGAGGCCACACATGATGGCAACCCCCCGCCCAGGTACCCATCATAGGGGAGGCGAGTGGGCTTTCTGGACCTGAGAGAGTCCCTAGGAGCATGTGCAGTGACCGTGGTGCAGAGTGAGTGTGCTGCTGGGTGGCAGGGGGGAGAGAAGAGGAGGGGTCTCTCCCCTGGAGCTTGCTTCTGCCAGTAAAAAGACGGGAGAATCCTCTCTGGCCCTAGCCCTGTGGCAGCCTGTCTGCATCCCAAGTTCCTTATCCCTAGCCCAGCCTCACCCCAAAGCCTGTGCCCCCAGCACCTCAACCCTGAGCACCCTACTGCTCTGGGAACCCCTCATCCCCAGCCCCATCCCAGAGCCCTCACTTGTGGGGGAAAATGTGCAACTTAAATTTGGTGGTCAGTTTGGAGTATCATTGTGTTTAGCACGATACTTGATTATTTTACACCCTTTAAAGTATACAGGTGTTACAAAGTGGGACTGTTCTTAATGTTTTCTCTGAATACTGTGTGGGTGCCTCAGTTTCCTCTCTGCATTGCTCAAGGATCTAGATGGTGGGATAAGAGGGTGTGATTGTTGTAGAGCCCTAGAATGCCAGTGTGATGCCATCTGCAGAGAGAATGGCTGAAACCCTGTCTCTGGGCAACTGATGGCCTGGGCCCCTCCCCTGCAAAGGTGCCAACTGAAGGTGTTGGAGAACAAAGAGATCAGGTGGCCTCCTAATGCCTGGAAAAGAGACAAAGGCAGAGGAGGGAGTGTCAGTGCCTGTGCGGACTTCCGGGAAGCGCATGGCGTGCAATGGGATGCTGGGATGCTTTGGAACTACTCCATACAAAACCAGTCAGGACTCTGGGGGAGCCTCCTCTCTCTGAGCAGACTGTCTCCAGGGCAAGAAGCTTTCACCTTCCTGGGTCAGACCTCGGAGCATTCAGCCCTTCCACACCAGGCGCTTTCCGCAGCGAGTCTGCCCAGGCAGGTCCTGGGGCAACCAGAGGTCCCTTCACCCCAACTCTGCAGTCAGACGTGACTCTCAGCCAGCCGGCAAAACAGAAGGTTTATTAGACGACAGGATCACAGTCTAAAACAAAGCTTGTAGGTACAGAAAACAGGACCCCTCAGTCAGGTCCATCTTGGAGGGTGGAGAGCCTAGACCCAAGTTCTGGGCTTCTCCCCATTTCCGCAGCCAGCTCCAAACTGACACTCCCTCCTCTAGCCTTTGTGTCTCTTCTTGATCTCTTCTGATCTCTTTGTCCCCAGCACCTTCAGTTGGCACCTTGCAGGGGAAACTGAGGCACCCACACAGTATTCAGAGAAAACATTAAGAACATTCCCACTTTGTCACAACAAGTGCAACAAAATACAATACCATATATTGAAGCAGGCAAGTGCTGCTTCTGACTTTCCACTTTTAATTGACCCTTGTAATCTTGTGGTGCCAACGCACTGTAGCTTCATTTTATATCGGCTTTCAGGGTGAGAGCTGGGGGGAGGGGGCGGGGACGGGCACCACCATTTTGGGCACCACCAAAAATTATACAAACCTGCCGCCTATGCCTGGGTTTAGCACATTCTGTTTAAGATAAATGGGTTCATACCATCCATTCCATAGGGGTGTGTTAAAAACAAACCTCTGTCCAAGCCCAGCACTCTCTTCTCCTGGAAGTGAATGGAGGGGAGAGAGAAGGTAAAACAATCTGCTAAGCTGAAGGAGCTTTGCTGCAACAGCCTCAGAGCACAGTGGGAGCAGAACGGCCTCAATGGTCAGTCACATAATGTACTGCCACCCCCACTTGAATGGCAAATCTACCAGAGCCCGTTACCCCCAGTGGTCACTTCCTTACTGTATTGGAAGCCCATGGGAGTAGATGCTGTGCTCCTTGCATGCCCTGTACATGCCACGCCTGGCACTTGGCTCACTCCTGGTTTCAAATCAAATGGCAGGATGCATATTGTCCTGCCCTGGGATGGAGGCATATAAACCACAGGCTGAATTATTAGTTCATTGATGTAGTGTCATCGTGTACAGTGCCTTTTTTTCCCGATGCAGTGAGATGAGCCCCACGTTAGCAAAAAATAATATAGAGACAGTTTAATGAGGTGGGGGCGTTTTCAGACTGTCCGTAGGAATGCAGTAGGATTCGTCAAAGTACGTGATCAGTTCCCATAGCAGAAGTGGTTCTTACTTGATTTAAGGATATGTACGGTGTGTATTTTGAAAAGGGGTGTTGATCATTTCTGTTTGAATGGTTATAAAGCTTTAGCATTTTGAATCTCAACATCTACTGTCCTTAAATAATTGTTGTCTGACCCACCCATAACTTCCTGCAACTGTGAAACTTTTAATAGATAAAAATAGAAAAAAAGTTTTAAAATAAACATTGATATTATCTGCTGAAATTGTATTAAAAATTGAATGGTGCCAAGCCTAATAATAGGTGTTGTTATAGGGGAAGTCAGAAATGCTGAAGCTGATGACAAGAACTGATGCATAGTTGTCAGAAACCCATATAAAGTTTGGCTCTGACACCATCTATCCCCTTATCACACTGAAAAGTTGTTTTCTCTAAACTGAGAAAATCACTTCACCTGCGATATGAATGGAACTCAGCTGGAGCTAACAGAGTAATTGATGGATTTTCATTTTTGAAAGATCCCTGTCATTGCAATTAAATGCCCTTAGCAGCAAAATCTTGGTAATGTCAGAAACTTCCTAGATAGTATCCATGTAACTCAGAACAAAAACCTCTGGGTAATGGTAGGTTGATTCTGTTTTCAGCGCCATCCTAGAATGCTGAGATATTGATACCGCCAGAAGTAGAACGTTGACTTGTCTATTGCTCCAGGCCTGGAAATCCTAAAACATCCCTTTACTCTGGCAGCAGAGCCAGGACCGTTTTGCAGCTGTACAGGGCTCTTGCTCCTGAAAACCTCCCAGGAGCTCATTAGCAAAGTGGTTATTAATGGTGCCCTGGAAATGTGTATGAAATGCGGGGAGGCCTCCACAACACAGGTTTTTCACTAGACTTCTGCAGAAGGGCGGCTACTTCTCCCTGTAAGGCTGTGAGGGCTACTTGCTTTGCTGCTCCTTGCTGGTTAAGCTGAACAGCACCAGATGCAACTTCTCTATGGCCAGTTTATCATTCTGTGCTCTATACAGATCAATAGAGGCAGATAATGGCTTTCCCAAGCTCCTTAATAACTTTCTCCATCCCGTGCAGCACAAGGTGCTGAGCTTCTGCACTTGTGGGGGATAATGCAGAGAACGCACTGGAGACCAGAGCCATAAATAAACTGTGTCAGGGAACGACCCTGCCACACTGGAACAGATTATCCGTCCCATTAGGCTGGTGTCCTGCCTTCAGCAGTGACTCCAGTGTTCCAGAATCAGGGGAATCCATTGTCCGTCCCTCCCACTGTACAGTGCAAGAAAGCAATGGAACATCCCAGGAGGAATCTGGTGGAAAAATGTTCCAAGGGTGTCCTCATGGGATAAAAATAGCTGAGGCCGTCATCCCTTACTCCTAGCCCAGCAATGCACCGACTGTCCCGGATGCTTGTGGGGTGGGTGCCAGTGAGCTGAGGATAACTTGGAGCCTATCAGAGGCATCCAGATTTGCATTCAGGGTGTCTGCTCACATCACAGGGTTTAAGAAGCAAGCGGAGAAGGCACCACTGAATTCAGAGACCGCTGTGGCTGAGTGTGCTGTTCCTAGGATGGCTTGGGTCACCACACTGCTGGTTCTGGTAGCCTGTTGGGCAGGTAAATGTAACTGCATGCTTGATCTCAGAAGCGAGGTCAGGAAGTGTGCCCGGTGCATGGCACACCCACATTTACAGACACTTTGGTGACCTGTGGTTCTGTGTTGTTTCAGGTTCCAGCTACCAGTTCACTTTGACTCAGCCACTCGCTATGTCAGTGACTCCAGGAGAAAGTGTCCAACTCGCATGTGTTCTGAGCAGTGGAGACAGCATCAGCGGTAGCTACATACGCTGGTACCAGCAGAAGGAAGGGGAGAAACCAAGATACCTGCTGTATTACAAGGATGATTCTACCCAGGGTAAAGGCTCTGGTGTCCCTGACAGGTTCACTGCCTCTAAAGACACTTCCAGGAACACCTGCTTTTTAACGATCAGCAGGGCTCAAGCAGAGGACGATGCTGATTACTATTGCACAGACTGGGACGGCCCAGCTAACCAGTACACAGTGATACAGCTGCATGGAGAAGAGGAACAAAAACCCCTCTCACCCATAGTGACACAGCACCTGGAGCCCACCTGTGTGTCTCTTGTTCCTATTAGATGGCCCAGTGGATTGGCTCCTGGCTAAGTGTGATCTCCAATTCCTGTCAGTCCTCATTGCCTTTCAAAGCTACGGGCTATTCTGACTGAAGAACTCACCTGTGTTCTGACACAACATCACTGCCCTGATGCACAGACTGAGTTAAAGGCAGTAAGGAGATCAAACCAGGGCACTAGGGATCACATCACCCAGTCTGACCTCCTGTGTGAGACAGGCCATAGAACTTCACCCAGTAATTCCTGGCTCACACCCAGAAACATGTGGTTGAACTCACTCATCTCTTTTAGAAAGACCCCCAGGCTTCATGTTCCACAGCCCTTTGTAATCTGCTCCAGGGCTTAATTACTGTGCAGGTCATTTCCAGTTTGAATTTTTCTAACTGCAGCTCCCAGACATTTGATCTTGGTCTACCTTGTTCTCCTAGATTAAACAGCCCCTGAGTACCTGCTCTTCTGCCGTGATCAAGTCACGTCTTAACCTTCTCTTTGACAAGCTAAATAGTGAGATGGAAAGTAACTCAGCCTAAGATTAGTGTTTTCCAGACCTTGAAATATTCACGTAGCTCTTCTCTGAACCCTCTCTAACTTGTCAACAGCCTTTTAAAATTGCAGACCCCAGACCTGGACACACTGTTCCATTCGTGGTCTCTTGAGTGACACAGACAAGGGTGATCTCACCTTCCTTCTCCTCCAGCACACTCACAGACGCCAGTGCTGATGTTCCTGTTTGCATGGAGCTGTCCTCCTGCAAATAGAGAGACTGAGCCTACGCCTCAGGTGCTGAGGGCTCCCAACTCCCACTGACTTCCCCCAGAGCTGCATGTGCTCAGCACTTCCCAGGATCGGGCCCAGTGGGTGCCCAAGCTCCATGTGCTGCACGTTTGTAAAGCAAAACCAGTACAGACAAGGGGACCTAGAGCTGCTGCCATTGGAGTCTTTTGCCCAGGTGCAACTTCTCTCCAGCTGAGCCGCAAAGTTCCAACTTGGTCTTTGTTCCTTTGAAACAATGCCAAGGCTGGGAGGCCAGTGGGCTCTGCTGCTTTTTCCTTATGCCTGTTTGTAAAGATCATTTAATGCTTTGCTTTTGGTTTTCAGAATAATCCCCAATATTCATTAAAACATTCCTTATACAAAGCCGTCCTTCGCGAGCAACCCTACGATAACACACATGAGCAGTAAGGGACTGGATTTCCGGTTTTCCCTTTAATCGCAAGCAGGGCAGGTGGTATCTGAGCTCATGGAGCTTGAGTGGGTGGGATGCTGCGGCGCATGACCAAGGGGATCATTGCTGTGGATTTGCCCCGATGTGTCTGGGCACTAAAGTGTGGGACTGTCTAATGAGGCCCCATCCATACAAGGGATCACACTTTCCTAACCTGTGAAACGACACTGCCCATGTCCTTCCGTACAAATCAGGTCTGTGCAGAGTGCCGGGCCTCTGAGCTGTGACCGAAGCAATAACAGGAAGCGTGTCGGGGAGTCAGTGAGGCTGAGAGCACTGGGGCTGTTTAGAGACACAAGAGTTGGGGCTTGACTGAGCTCAAGTAAGGGGCTGCCAGGACCTCACGGGATCTAAGCCCTCAGAGACTCTATACAGACCAGCAGGTGGCAGTATAAGATCACCCAATAGCATTAGCAACACCCACCCGCTCTGTAACCTGAGTCCCAAGGGAAGGGCTTTGGGGAGTTGAAGGCCTTAGGGCTGTAGAATTGAGACTATGTAGATCTCTCTAGACTATCTGGAGGCAGGGCCGGCCGTAGACCAAAAGGCGCCCCCAGCGAGGAGTCTTTGGTGCCCCCATCCCCCCAATTGTTAAAGTTTTGATCACTGTATTTGTAGTCCATTTCACAATTTCGATGCGCGATTTGCAGGCATGCTTTATCCCTGTCATAAAAGGTAATAAATTTGCACTCTAGGATCTGTAAATCTGTATTTATTGATGCCATATATAAGCAAATAGGTTCGAAAGAGATCTCTGGCATCTCATTAAATATGTCCTTGTTTAGTCACTACTTAAACTCTTCAGGTATTAAAACACAAGTACACTTTCACAAGTACACAATAAAACAAGGTTCACAGTATCGCATTTGGGCTCCAACTTCACCTCACTTTGTCCTTATATCTCACTGACTGACTGGTGACGCCCCACCCCTTATATACCTGCGAGGACATGGCTGAAAACACTTTTAGTTCTCAGAAAGTCTGGAAAGTTCCACGAGATTCTACAAAGGTCCAGAACATTCTAGGAGGTCAGTGAAAAATGAATCCACATACGGAATACCTGAAACGTTTTACCTCAAACATTCTATTTTCTCTTTTGTTGCTAAAAACAAAAACAGCCCCCTGAGCCTGGTGCCCCCACAAGTAGGGTGACCAGACAGCAAATGTGAAAAATCGGGATGGGGGTGGGGCGTAATAGGAGCCTATACAAGAAAAAGACCCCAAAATCGGGGCATCTGTTCACCCTACCCCCGAACACGACGCTCCCCAAACTCAGCACCCCAGGCAGTTGCCTGCCCCTAAATCTGGTGCTGTCTAGAGGTTCTTTCCTGAGTGACAGCCTTGGAAATCCCCAACCTTGGCCCTGCAGCTGCGTCTGCCAGGGACTGCCGTCCCCGGTGGCATGGCTCAGTGGGGCTTGTTGCCACTCCCCCACTGACTAGAAAGGTGCTTCCTACATCGGGGTCAGATGGCTGGTAGGGAGGACGGAGTTTGTTGGGCTTTGATTTTCCCATGATGCTCTACTACCACTGAGGCAGAGAGCCAATAAGAGCTGTGCAGATTTGCATAAAGGCTCGGGATGGTTCTGCTGAGGGAAATTTAAGCCGGGAGCATGGAGCAGGTTCCAGGGTGACTGAAGAGCTTCTCCCAGGTGTGTGAAATCTCTGCACAATGCTCTGGGCTCCTGTGATTGTTCTCCTGGGGGCGTGGTGCACAGGTAAGGACACCCCGCTAGACCAGGCTTTGCTGGCCCAAGGCTCTTCTCTGGGAGGTAAAGGCCCATGAGAGCTCAGGCTGATGTTTGTGGCAATTGTGTGCTCGGTCTTGTTGTTGTAGGCGCCAGCTCCCAGCTCGTGGTGACTCAGCCGCTCTCAGTGGCCGAACCTTCAGGAACTACGGTAAAGCTCTCCTGTGCTCTGAGCAGTGGGTACAGCATTGGCAGCAACAGGGTGCAATGGCTCCAGCAGAAGCCGGGCAGTGCCCCGCGGTTCGTGTACCACTATTACACTAGCAGTGACCAGGGCAGGGGCACAGGGATCCCAGAGCGATTCACCGTCTCCCCTGACACCTCCAACAACCTCTGGAATTTGGTCATCTCTGGGGTCCAAGCAGAGGATGAGGCTGATTATTACTGTGCCATATGGGATGGTAAGAAGAACGCTATCACAGTGAGAAATCCACAAGGGGAACTGAGATGAAAACCTCCAGCCTCTTGCACTGTGCCCTGCTCCAGCAGTAGAGTTTGAAGTAACAGAGGAAGAAATAAACACCAAAGAAGTAACAGAGGCAGAGCAGGAGGAAGGATTCTGTCGGGCAAGGGGGCTTGTATCCTTGTCTGACTCAGACGATTCTCTGGTTCTGTCCCAAATCCTTGGCAAAGCAGGGCGGGGGAAGGTCACTGCTTTTGCATTTGAGTTCACTTGTCCACTGCCAGGAAAAAGGCTGTTCCTGGAAAGAGGAGGAGGAAAGAGACTGTCAAGGAGACACCCGTCTTCCTGCAGGGATTTCCCATGCTCCATGCTAACAGGGAAAAGCTGGAAACATTCTGCCTTCCTATCACTTTGACAAAGCACCAGGGTGGCTTCCAGAGCTCCCAGCATGTGGTGTATGGGACAGAGGCTTCCCTTGACTAGAGGGAAGAGGATGAGAGGGAACCAGTAGCTGGCACTGATCAAGGGAGCTCCGGGGCTTTGAGAGAGAATTGGAGGGTTCCAGCCAGAGACCTGTTTGCTACAGGTAGCTGAGCTCATCTGGATTCCCCACCATGGCCTGGGCCCCTCTGCTCCTCACACCTGCTCACTGCCAGAGCCGCTGGTGTCCCAGAGCATTTCACTGCTTCCACGTCTGGTAACACCATGTCCGTAACCATCGCTGGGGCCCTAGCAGAAGATGGTGCTGGTTATTACTGTTCTACATGGAGTGGGGGTGCTCATGCAACGATGAGATCAAATGAGAACAGAGGAAAACACCCCACAGCAGTGGTCCCCAACCTTTTTGGCTGGCGGGCGCCAGCCGAAGGACCAGTGTGGCGGTGGAGCACCCGCTGAAATGCTGCCGAATTTCGGCAGCATTTCGGCGGCAAAGCCTCTCGATGACGTCGTTTGCCATCGACAAGCGACGTCATCGAGAGGCGTCCCAACCGAAATTCGGGAGCGACGCCTCTTGATGATGTCACTTGTCAATGGCAAGCGTCGTCATCGAGAGGCGTCCCCAACGAAATTTGGGAGCGACGCGTCTCGATGACATCACTTGTTGGCGACAAGCGTCGTCATCGAGAGGCGTCCCTGGCAAAATGCCGCTGCGATATTTCGGCGGGTGCTCTCCCGGGGGCCAGGATGCGGGCACATTAAGATGCCCCCGCAGGCACCATGGCGCCCACGGGCACCACGTTGGGGACCCCTGCCCCATAGCCTGTGACGGGCTGGCAAATGTGTCTTACATATGACACTCTTGTTAATTCACCCCAGAATATTTGCTGCTTTCACAATTGCTCATATTCAGTTTGTGATCCACTATAACCCCCAGATCCTTCTCAGCAGTACTACTGCCGAGCCCATTATTCCCTAGAGAGAGTGGGCCCTGCAGACATGTGAAGGGAAAGAGGAATTAGCGGTGATGGAGAATCCTACGCAAGAAAGGCCCCATGACTGGCTGCTTGCTGGGCTAGAAGATAGAATCCACATGGGGACGTCTTTGCAGATATTTTCATGTGTTGCATCTGCTGGATGAAAGTGTTTCAACTGTCAAAACTGAGGGGCCCTGGAGCTCTGGGACAATATGTGGAACTGAAGACTACTAGAATAGACAGATTCAGCGTCTCCTCTACCCAATGATCAGAAGTTTAATAAACCCCTTGTGACCGGGGTCCCAGGGGAGCCACACTGAGATTACTCAATTAGGGCAAACTGCAAAGAACGGGGTAGACAATCCCCAGAGGTGGTGGTCATTCCATTACTTAGATCCACCAAGCTAGCCTCAAATAGCTTCTATAATACCCTGCTCATTACCCAGAAGCCAAAACTGAGTTCCCTGAAAGCAACCCAGCCTTAGGCTTCCATCCAGACACCCAAGTCAAATATGAGGAGGATTATTGAAAATCTTATTCATCGTATAAGAAAATTCTACCAATCCCAAAGGATCAGACACATTACCTCCCAGGTTAATGAATATTTCAGATCTTACCCAGGTACATGCTTACAGCTAATTCTTATTAACTAAACTAAAATGTATTTAAAAAGAAAGGAGACAGAGAGAGAGTATTGGTTAAAAGATCGGTATGCATACAGACATGAGTGCAGTTCTGAGATCAGGTTTTTTTGGTGAGCTTTGTAGTTGCAAAGAGTTATTTCAGAATTAGTCCATAGGTTATACAGTCCAGTGTTCATATTCAGGATGATCCAGGTGGGACTGGAGATCTCTGTCTTACAACTCAAGCTTCTCCTGTATAATGTATCAAGCAGATCTGAGATGAAAGGATCAGGTCTTTTTATGCAGTTTTCTAGCAGACTCTTGACCATACATCCTGGGTGAACAATAGGCTTTTGAAGTAACCTTCTACTTCATACTTTTCTAAAATGTCTGTAAAGGTTGATTCTGGGTCATTTAGCCAACGAGCTGCTTAAACCTTTCTGGCCATGTGTCACACCCCTTTTCCTTAGAATTGTGTGATGAAACCTGCCTCCAATTCACAACCACATGGTCTATGGTGACTTCCATGGACAATGACATCACGTGCCCTGGTAACACCACCACCTGCTCACATGGATACCAGCACTGGGAAAAGAGCTCAGGTATTGTTACCCTCCTCTGATACAGTTTAGCAGCAGGACAGCAGCGGAGGAGCCAGGACCACGTGACCAAACCGCTCTCTGCAGATCACTGGCTAGAGCCCCATCGACCTCAGACTGGGACCCTGGAATCCTGCATGGTGGGAGGGTCCCAGAGCTTGTCTCCAGGCCGAACGCGGAAATCGACGCAGCAGTGAAACAGCCTCACAGCCTGAGTTTGGTGAGCTTGAGTTGGCTGGCACGGGCGAGCCGGGGGGGTTTCTTTGCTGTGCACACAGACCCACAATGAGCTGATGGTAGAGCTGGAAATTAGGCTTTGGGACCATGCAGGTTTGCAACTCCCTTTGGTGTCTCTGGGTCCTGCGTCCCCGTCACTGATGGATTAATCCGGACCCAAGAGTTCCTGGCTCCCAAACCTGTGCTAACTCCTCCAGACCTGTGCAAGAATCAACTTGGGGATTTGTTCGTGCCACTAGTATAAAACTTGATGACAAAGAGAGCTAAAGACAGGGGTCTCTAAAGCACCTGGCACAATGGAAGCACGATCCTGTCGACGCCTCTGGGTTTCATTGTAACACGCATTAGAATAATCTGACCCATTTTCATTACCCTCTGGAGAACGGAGTTCAAAGTGTGACTGATGTCAAAGTGAAAAATCCGTTTGGTGGTTCCACCAGTGTCCCCTGTTATGCCCAGTACAAATGACTGGAAATCTTGACCCAACAGAGGCTCGGGACTGGATGCAGATGTCCGGGGAACTGGTAAAACTGGGCAGAGGTTTGTGGCTAGAACAACAGAGGCCTGAGAGGACAGGATTGGAATGGGAGAAGCAGGGTCAGGACATCCCCACGATGTGTCTTACTGCAGCCAGAACGATCAGAGAGCACAGGGGTATCGGGAGAGCACAGAGCGGGACTCTGCCTGCTCTGTGTACTCAGCCCTTTGAAACAACCTCCTTTGGGTTGGCACTGCCACTTTATGACAGAGCTAGCACTGGAGAGGCAGGAGCCTTGGAGTGAGCAACAGATTTGCATGAAGGGGCCATTCTGCAGTGTTGGAGGTTTAAGAGAGACTCGCAGGGTTCCAGCCACAGACCCGTTTGCCTCAGGAAGCTGAGCTCGTCTGGATTCCCACCATGGCCTGGGCCCCTCTGCTCCTCGCGCTGCTCACTTACTGCATTGGTAAGGGGGGTTGATCTGGTGAATGAAGCAAAATAAGAATTTCTAACAAGCTGTAGCGCTGCTCTCTCTGCAGGCAGCGCTGAGAACGTCGGTTCTGCTCCGGGCGAGGGGAGTTCTGATGAGTTTGTTTCTCATGTTTCAGGTTTCAGTTCCCAGCAGCTCCAGTCGCTGAAGGCGTCTGAGTTGGTGTCTCCTGGAGGGACCGTGACCCTCTCCTGCAGCCTGAGCAGTGGGGCCCTCACTGATAATAACTACCCACGCTGGGTTCAACAGAGACTGGGGAATGTTCCTCGACTGATCATGTACAGCACGAATACCAGGCCCTCGGGGATTCCAGAGCGTTTCACTGGCTCCAGATCGGGTAACACCATGTCCTTGACCATCACGGGCGCCTTACCAGAGGATGATGCTGATTATTACTGTGCTGTGTGGACAGGGAGTGCTGATCACAGTGACACTGTCAGAGGGGGAAATGATACAAAAACCTCCCTCCCCAGCCTGTGCCCTGCTGGGAGCACTTAATCTTTGCACCGGGGGTCACAGGGGCAAAGCCAATGTTATGGGCACTGAGTGGGCGGCAGTTTCTCTCCTTACAAACTTCCCCATGACACAGCAATACAGCCTGGGAGAACTGGGGCCTCCTTTTGGGGGCCTACAGTCAGAGTGGGAGATTAGTTTGAAAGGCTCCAAACATGGACTGAATTGTCTGGTGGTGTCAATCCATGCAGCTCCACTGATGGCAGGGGGGCTAGGGCGATTTACAGAGCTGGAAATTACCACCACAATGCCTGTCACTGTTATCAGTTGGTTCTCGCCCCCCTGTCCAGCTGCCTGCAAAACCCCCAGCCCTAAAATGAAACATCAAATAATGAAAATCCCAGTGATCTGCCCGAGATCCCATCAAGCCATGAACAGGTACAAGCACGAACCTCTTATGCTCCCGCTCCTGTGACCCGGTGCCTGGGGCAGCCCTCACTGGCAATGCCAAGGGCAGGGCAGGCTACAAAAGGGAGAGCAGATACTCCCCGAACTGGTGGTTAACACTGAAGTTAGACTCACCAATCAGTTCCCTTCCCCCATCATTGGTTATCAAGGAGCTGAAAAAGAACCACACAGCCCCCTTCATTGCATTCCAGTTCTCTGGCTCCCAGTGAGCGCCTAGGTCCAGTACAGTGAGAAGTTATTTAAAAACTCTGCTCTCACATATACAAAATGTGCTTCTGACCCCAAAGGGTCAGCCACATCCCCAGGTCAATGTGAGTTTGGATTTTACCTAAAATACGACGCTGCCAGCCAGTCCTTTAGTGTCTAAACTAAAGGTTTATTGAAAAAACGGAACAAGAAGAGAGTTGCTCAGTGATAAAGCAATCACATACATACAGAGACATCAAAGTCCATATATCAGGTTCTTAGAAGTATAGGTGAGTTTGCTGACTTGAAATTCCCTCTGGAACTCATCCACAGCTTAAATGGGTCATTCAGTCCTTTGTTCAGAGCTTCATTTTATAGAAAATTTACTTCAGAGGTAAGAAGCAAAATGAAGAGAAAATGGAGATGATGCAGCTGCCTTTTGTATTCTTTTGCCACGTGGCTGGTACTTCCTGTGTCCCCAAACACAAGCTTTGCAGCACATGGCATGGTATGCCCCTACATGTCTTGCTGACTCATCAGGTGTAGCCCCTGGCTCCTTTCAATGGGTTCATGGTACAGCGGATTATGCTCGATGGGCCATCGAACAGGGTAGGCAGAGCTGATGCCAATCTGTCTGGGGGCATCACACAGCAACACAATGTACATTTGGAAATAGAGATATACCCTGCGTATCTAGAACTCACAGTACAAAGGTGATACAAACATAAAAACAAGATTATCATACTCGGCAAATTATAACATTTTCGCAGTTACCTTGCATGGCATATCTGGTCAGATTCATTGCGATTGTATAATATTGGTATCAATAACATCACAAAGTGTTCTGCATATTCCATACAGCGTCATAGCTGCCTCCCCAGCAGACTTTTCCCCAGTCTTTTCAACCATTGCTGTGTTGCTGGGAGACAATTCCTCCATCAGAGAGGCTCCTCTGTTAGTTATTGTGAAGGGTCAAAGCCCCCCTCTTGGGGAGTGGAATGTGTTAGACAGGAATTACTGTCTCATTGTTTCCTTGTGCTTCCCCATCAGTCCATCTGTCTGTCAGTCTCTCCAGCTGGTGTCTCTCGTCTTCTTCTCAGACTGTGAGCTCTCTGGGGCAGGGACCACCATGTTTTTCTGGGTCTGTACAGCACCTGGCACAATGTGGTCCTGGTCCCTGGACAGAGGCTCCCAGGTGCTACCCAATGCAGGTAATAGCCAATAATGTTAATGGGGGGAAGGGCCTCCCTCTTACAGCAGTTTCCTAAGTAGCTCTTCTCCATGGCCACTGACAGAGCCTGGGGAATGCAGCCCCTGTGTCCGGGCTGAGCCTGTAACGTCCCCCTAGGAGGTATCTCAGGCAAAGGCAAAGTATTTGCCCTGGTCACAGATCTGTTGCTTGGCCAGAAGAGGTCACTGGGGCTGCAGAAATCCCCTGGTGTCTGGTCGCTCTGGTGGTTAGTTCGCCATGGTCGGCTCCCCTCTCGCCGGATAGCAGGGTGGAGCCTGCAGTGGCTTTGGGTTGACTCTGGACACGGCTGGCTGACGGTCCTGCTAAGCCTCAGTTCCCTGGCTGGGGGAGGGAGGGTGAAAGCACAAGTGTGTGATAATGTTACAGTGGAGTTAGAGTTAGAGTGACCCAGCCTCATCCCAGCTGATTGGCACAATTAGAACAAGCAGACGGGCAGAGAGAACAGGGAAAAGGAAAGAGAAGAACTAAGGATCAGGAGCAATTAGTTGAAACTCCATTTCCGGGGGCAGCTTCAGCTTCTTCACTCTCTCTCTCCTTTCTCTCCTCCTCCGCTTGCCTGTCCCATGAGACAACAGCTCTCAGGGGTGGGCACTGGCTGGCAGAGTCCTGGTCCCCCTGGGGTCCTTTAGAGCATAAGAATGGCCATACGGGGTCAGACCAATGGCCCATCTAGCCCAGTATCCTGGGTTCCGACAGTGGCCAATGCCAGGTGCTTGAGAGGGAATGAACCGAACAGGGAATCATCAAGTGATCCATCCCCTGTCGCCCATTCCCAGCTTCTGGCAAACAGCAGCTAGGGACACTTCAGAGCATGGTTTTGCATCCCTGCCCATCATTGCTAATAGTCACTGGTGGACGTATCCTCCATGAACTAATCTAGCTCTTTTTTGAACTCAGTAATACCTTTGCCCTTCACAATATCCTCTGGCAATGAGTTCCACAGGTTGACTGTGCGTTGTGTGAAGAAATAGGAGCTTTTGTTTGTTTTGAACCTGCTGCCTATTAATATCATTGGGTGACCCCTAGTTCTTGTGTTGTGAGAAGGGGTCAATAACACTTCCTTATTTATTTTCTCCACACCATTCCTGATTTTATAGACCTCCATTATATCCCCCCTTAGTCGTCTCTTTTCCAAGCTGAAAAGATCCAGTCTTATTAATCTCTCCTCATATGGCAGCTGTTCCATACCCCTTGTCATTTTTGTTGCCCTTTTCTGTACTTTTTCCAATTCCAATATATCTTTTCTGAGCTGGGACGACCAGATCTGCAGGCGCTATTCTAGATGTGGGTGTCCCATTTCTTCCTTTAGTCCCAAGGCCAGGCAGGATAAGGGATGAAACTCATGGTACGTGGTGTAGATGGTGCCCTGCAGGTGAGGAGAGCCCTGCAGCTGTGACCTGGGAGCTCTCAGAGCAGCCCAGAGTGAGAGCAGGGCCAGTTACATGACACGGAGCCGGGAAGGTGCAAAGGGACGTGATGGGGAGAGCGTCCAGGTCTGCAAAGCCCTGCCAGGGAGAGAGACTCCGCAGTCTTGTTCTCCAGAGCAGCTCCTCCGGCTCTGTAGGGATCTCACAGAACAGGCTCAGAGCCTTTCTGTAAATATATTTTAAGGCTATTGCTGCGTCACTGGTCTGTCTCTCTGAGCTTTTATCCTGTGCTTAAACCAGTGGGATGGAGCACGTGTGTGTTGCTGGGGGCGGGCTGTGAGCCTGGCCAATGCTGCGCTCCCTGTTTGCCAGTCAAGGACTGTTACACTGTTCATAGAGAGCCCCATTTCTGTCTGGCCCCCAGTGACTGATCCCCAGGATCCCCTCTGAGCTCTCTCTGCTTGGGGCTGGCTTTGTCACCCTGGCTGGCCCAGAGCCACTTGGAACTCGGCTTTTACTCTTTGAGGGACTAATTCATCCTTCTCCCCACACCTGCAGTGGGTGCACAAATGTGTGAGGCAGCAGAGCCGGAAAGGTTGTGGGAGGATGCAGGGAGCCTGCCCAGATTCATTCCCCACAGCCCTGTGTACCCGGCAGGGCTCCTCCAGCCCAGCGTGCAGGGGAGTTTGAGCTGAAGCCAGTGGATCTGTGACCAGGTAGAGCCAGACGCCCATCAGGGGAGGTGCAGCAGCCACACATGGGGCTATGGAGCAATTTTGCTGCTCTTCATTCGCAGGTGGGGGTGGGCCGGGTTCCCTGCCTCTCCGGCACACGGGCTGTTTGCTCAGGCTGTGCCCAGGGACCAGGCGTTTCCCATAACGGGAGAGAGGGAGCGATTGGGCTGCAGGGGCCAGAGGGGAGACGCTCTCAGGCAGGAGCCTTGTGTACTGGATGTTGAGTGATGGACGCTCTACACCCCCAAGGGCTTTTCTGTCACCTATATTTACTCCTGCGCTGCAACCTGTCCCCTGCCCATTGCGGGGCCAAGTACGGGTGCCCAGGGCTCTGTGTGTTCTGCCCCTCTGGGGGGGGGGGGAATGAGCACACGCAGACCCCTGAAAGCCAAACCGCAGGAAGGAATCGTCAGCAACAGCGGAACTGGGGCATGTGTCTGATTAAACAAACGTGAACTCACTGCTTCACTGGGAAAGTTCAATCCCTTCCAGCCATCACTGAATTGTGATAATTGGTTGGATTTTATCTTTGGATAACTTGGAAGCAGAAAGTCCTTTACTGAAGCACGCCCCACTGCCTGAAATGGATACCAAATATCAGTCAAGCTCGGCTAATTAATGAATCAGTAAATATTCATGTACACGATTTTAAACAATGATAGAGGCTTCCTGTATTTGTAGGGAAACAACCGTGGTTAGTACCACTGAATTGCCCTCCACAGAACGGTAGCCAGAAATCGTCATAGTACTGCCCAGTGCCTTATTCTGCTCGTGTGTGTACCGGGGGTCTGGGTTCAAATCCTCGTTGCCTCTGGACTTGCAAAAAATGAATCTAGGAGCTGTGTCATCGTCAATTAGTTCTTCCTGGCTGAAAAAATGTTAGTAATTCAGCTGTGTTTCTTGCTCTGTCTGATATTTGCTCTCTTCATGCTGCCACCTTCTTCTGATCTTTCTTGAGCCTCATCTTCCTTTTAAAAATTATCTTCTCTTGATCATGCTCTGTACCCAGTGAGCAGGGGGCAGATTTGCATGAAGGGGCTGTTCTCCTGCTCTGGGGGTTTAAGAGAGAATCGGAGGGTTCCAGTCACAGACCTGTTTGCCTCAGGAAGCCGAGCTCGTCTGGATTCCCGCCATGGCCTGGGCCCCTCTGCTGCTCACGCTGCTCACTTACTGCTCAGGTCAGCTGGGCAGGTTTATGTGCAGTGGGATTGTTGTGGAGGAGGTGACTTTTCAAGGAATAAAGGAACTGAATTAATAATAATGTGTTTGTAATGTTGATTTCAGGGATCAGTTCACAGCCCGTGGTGACTCAGGAGCCCTCCGTGTTCATTACCCCAGGAGGGACTGTCACTCTGTCCTGCAGCCTGAGCACTGGAGCCGTCACCACCGGCAACTATCCCTCCTGGTACCAGCAGAAACCAGGCTCTGCTCCTCGGATGCTCATATATGAAACTAATAAGAGACCCTCCGGGATCCCTGCCCGGTTCTCTGGGTCCATTTCCAGTAACGACGCTGCCCTGGCCATCACCGGTGTCCAGGTAGAGGACGACGCTGACTATTACTGTGCTGTGTACACGGGTAGCAGTGGTGCACTACACACAGTGATACAGCGAGGTGGGGAACTGAGATAAAAACTTCCCCTTTTCTCCCCCTCCCTCTGCACTGGCTCTGCTGGGAACGGTGCAGGCTGCAGTCTGGCTTCTGCCGAGAAAGAGTCCAACTGCTGATTAGTTTCCAGTTAGAATTCCAGCCCTTCTCTCCTGGGTGGTGTGGCCCTTTCCTGCCTCCTTCTGCCTCTCTTTGCACAGGGAACAGCGCTGCCCTGTGCTCTAATCGCTCTCTGCAGTCTGCAGATCAGCTCAGGCAAATCTCTGTGTCCAGCCGAACGGGGCCTGTGTGTTAAAACACTGAGCATGTGTCTCCTCCACTGCACTGTTTGATGGTCTTCGCACACAATCCCTGACACTGAATCACGATACACTGGGGGCCAAATCCAGAAGTGCTGCCTAGGGGGGTATGAGCTAGACTCCCTTCAACACACACAGATGATTGAACTATAGGGCAGGTGACCGTGTCATTGTAACAGGTAAAATGCGGGCTCTGGAGCCATATTACTTTAATCCAAAGCAATCTTGCTGCATGTGTTATTTTCTGAGGGAAGATACTTTTGTTCCTTCCTGAGACCTGACCTCTCCGCATACGGCAATGCATTAATCTAGCTAGCGCCATGTTTTTAACCTTGGGAGATAACAGGCCAGAGTCTGATTTCAGTTGAACTGGTGTAAATGCAAAATAATTCCATTAAGGGCAATGAAGTTTACTCTGTGTCCACACTGGTGGTGTAAATGAGATCAGAATTTGGCCCATTGGCTTTGGGGAAGGGCAGTGCACTGGCTGGTATCTGTACAGTCTGCAAAGTCCATGTAACTTTGAGTAACTGAGTCCCACCCTGATCCCTTATGCCAATATTCCAGCTGCAGGCTGTGAAGTGGAAAACTCATTTCCCTTCCACACTCCCATCAGCAAACAGCCTGTGGCCATGTCTGGACTTCATTGCCCATTAGTCACAGAGCTTCCCAGCACCATCCCATTCCTTCCCCGCACAGCTAGGTGGGAACGGCTGCAGCTGCTGCTTGAATTTCTGGACCCTACAAGTAATCCAGGGCCAGCAGTGGACTCTGTGCAATGCAGAAAATCACTTCTCCCACCTGTGCAGGGTTCTCCTTTGTACTGTGAATGAGCAGCCCGTGGTCTACACTCACCAGTGCTGGGTATCAGTTACTAAAGACACTTGTCCTTTATGGCTCTTCTCCCATCTCAGAGTTGGAGTGGGGAGGTCACGGCAGCAGCAGCCAATGAGCAGGGAGCAGATTTGCATGAAGGGGCCGTTCTCCAGCTCTGGGGGTTTAAGAGAGAATCGGAGGGTTTCAGCCTGAGACCCATTTGCCTCAGGAACCCGAGTGCATCTGGATTCCCCACCATGGCCTGGGCCCCTCTGCTCCTCGTGCTGCTCATTTACTGCACTGGTATTGAGGAGTCTTTCAAAATTACTCATAATTTTCTGCATATTTAATTTCCTCTTACTTTGGGTGCAGCGCTGAAGCTCCTCTCACTCTGTATTCTCTTTGTGATTGATTCTGTTCCAGGTTCTGATGCCCAGTTTGTGCTGACTCAGCCACCCTCAGCATCAGCATCTCCTGGGCAAACGGTTACGATCTTCTGTGCCAGGAGCAGCGGCAGCACCGGTGATAACTGGAATTCCTGGTACCAGCAGAGCCCTGGCCGTGCTCCAGTACTGATTATATATCAGGATAGCAAGCGGCCCTCAGGGATTCCAAGTCGATTCTCTGGTGCCATTGACAGCTCTGCCAATGCTGCCACTCTAACCATCTCTGGGGTCCAAGCCGACGATGAGGCTGATTATTATTGTGCTGCATATGCTGGCAGTGGCAATTCCACAGTGCTACAGAGCCATGGGGAACTGAGACCAAAACCTCCCACAGCAGCTCAAGTGAAACTCCTCTGCACTGGTCTCACTGTGTGTGTCTGCTGCCTGAAGCCCTGCAGCGAAATGAACTGTCTCTCCCCAGCCACAGATGTTAAAATCCCAAATCAAGGGTAAATTGTGAGGTAGCTTCTGTGTGTCTTGTTAGGGGGCGGATAGCCAGGGAGGCAGCTGCTCTGTGGGGATGCACTGAGGCTTTGTACTGGCATGGGGTGGACATAGGCAAAGGCCTCTCAGGGCACTGGGGAGGCAGGGGCTGGTGAAAGGAGCAGCCTGTGTTCTCTCCATCGCTGCTGCCCAGTGCTGGCAATCCACAGGGGTTGTGGCCCTGACCACTCCTCACCTGGGCTGGCCGTGCTGCCCTTAGAATGGTGGGATGATACCAGGTGGTAGCTGCCCCCAAGCCAGCACTCCAGACGAGCACTGTGTCTATATTGGGTCTGGCTCCTGCGCAGGTGCATTGAGATGGGAATTGAGCTGGGATGTGTTTCCATGTGTGGGCTTCTTGAAACCCCTGCTGCGTGAATTCCCAAGCCAGACACACTCTGGGGAGGAAGGGTTGGGCCGGCTCCACCTGGGATGGGATGGGGGTATCTCTCATAGGGGATTATACCAAGTGGCATTATAGTCAATAATAGTGTTTAAGCCATGAACATGAATATAGAAATTCCACATCACAGGATGCCTGAGTATGAATGATACTTAATCAGACTGGTGCTATGAAACCAATGACCCATTTTCTGCTAGGGAGAATAACTGGAACAAATTGCTAGAGTGTATGGAACCGATATGACCCCAACTCTGGAGGGGAGGCCAACATGTGGGAGGGCAGAATGACACTGCAAAGACATGTGGGGAGATTAAACCATTGGAGGCTGCAGGAAACCAGAGGAGCATAAACCTTCTCCCCAGGAAGGAAATGAACAGCACAGAGAGAGACTGGGGCAGGGCCACAACCAGGCAGTCCCACCCATCACACTGAAGTGAGTTTCTTTCTGGTTTGTCTCGCTAACACTGTCCTAGCAGTGACCCCTGGAACGGGTGCGATTGGGCCTGGGCATTAGAAGGGGAGGTAGCTGCAGAAAAATCTCTTGGATAAGAAAATGACCCACAGGCTGAAGCCACTGGAGAATATACCAATGACCAGTAGGTGTCATCATTGTCCCACAGTTTTGCCAGCTGTTCTAAGGCTCCTTGGGACAGATAATGTCTAGCACAACCCCCGAACCCTGCAGGGAGATTTCCCTGTAACTGATTATTCACCCCAAACTAGGTACTTTTTGTACCATGCTTTTATAGCCACATCAGTGTCAAATGCAAATGGACGTTATATGAAACGTTGGAGGACCCTGCGTCTCCTTGTGAGCACCAGGCTGACGTGGCTTGACCACTGGGCTACACACAAACCATGGTACATGTCCAGTGCCATCCAACGTAGACATGATGTCTACCCTCACTGTCCATGCCGCCCATCTAGGCCTCCTCTAGTGTATTTCAAATGAGGAGAAAGAGCACTTTATAGTGTTGCAGAGACCATAGGCGCCGACTTATATGGGCTCCCTGCCAGAGACGCAAGCTGGGGACGTTATCTGCTTTATTTAGTAACTGAAGGCAGGCTGGGATCGCTGCTGCCCAGCTGTGCAGATGATCTCCCTGGGGACTGTGGTCCTGCAGTAGGTGCATCAATGGAAAGAGCAGACACCTGTGACTCTCTGCTGCTTTCATCCCCAGGGCTTTGTTGTTCCAGTGAATGTACATCTGCTCACAGAGGCTAGAGCCTCACAGTCGATGTTTCTGGTCCTGGAGATGGGAAAGTCCCAGGTTGCTGGTTTTCTCTTCACTGCTCAGTGAAGCTTGGCTGTGGGATGGAAACTGCTTAAATCCTGCTCTGTCCAGCAGCAGGACACGTGAACAAGGGCCAGTTTGGGTTCATTTGACGACAAAGTCTTAATAGATTAAAAGGGTCCCTTCATCTCTCAGTACGCACAATGGCCACTGAAGCTAGTAGGAGTTCAGGTATGTCTAGGACTTCAGGATTTTTCCACCTACAGAAAGAAATGGGAGGATATTAGGGAGACCTTATTTCATGACTTCTAGAAGAGGTTTTCTGGGGGATTTTCCTGGAATAAATAGAGAATAAACTTCACTTTGTGTCCATGTAATTCTCCAGAAAGTAGCGGAAAACCAAGATTAAAAACTTAATTGACACAGAGGAATTCCGGACATGATGGAGAGATGGACCTGAACTAAAACCTGGGTGTATCAGGCTTCATTTTGCAGTGGTCAGTGGTGGGACAGGGAACAGCAAAGCTCTCTGAAAAGTAAGAGCAGGCAGTGCTTAATTTGTGCCAGGGCATGCCAGGGCTGAGCCCCAGCACTTCTAGGCGTGGCAGTTCATAGCTCCGGCCACGGGCACTCAGGGCTTGCTGCAGCAATTATGAATGTAAAAAAATTGCTTGAGCCCAAGCATCTCATTGCTTGAGCCTTGGCATCTCGGTCATTACAAATTAAGCACTGAGAGCAGGGAAGTAAATGAACTATTGTTTCCCCTTCATTGCGTTCAAATCACTTACAAGGATGATCCCTCCTTTATCTGACTGGAGGCAGAGAGGTGCAGACATCAGCAGCCAGTGAGCAGGGGGCAGATTTGCATGAAGGGGCCTGGGAGTTTAAAAGTGAATCGGAGGGTCCCTGCCACAGACTCGTTTGCCTCAGGAAGCTGAGTTTGTCTGGATTCCCACCATGGCCTGGGCCCCTCTGCTCCTCACACTGCTCACTTACTGCACTGGTAGGTGGAGGTTTTGCTAATAACAGCTGTCATCCCCTTTAGCTCATCTCTTTCCCTTATTCCAATAAATGGGGGAACCGGCTCATCTAATAATGTTCACTTTGCTACTGATTTTGTTTCAGGGTCCTTGGCCCAGTTTGTGCTGACTCAGCCACCCTCAGTATCAGCGTCTCCTGGGCAAACGGTTACGATCTCTTGTGCCAGGAGCAGCGGCAGCATCAGTAGCTACTATGTCTCCTGGTACCAGCAGAGTCCTGGCCGTGCTCCAGTACTGATTATATATCAGGATAGCACGCGGCCCTCAGGGATTCCAAGTCGATTCTCTGGTGCCATTGACAGCTCTGCCAATGCTGCCACTCTAACCATCTCTGGGGTCCAAGCCGACGATGAGGCTGATTATTATTGTGCTTCATATGACAGCAGCAGCAAGCCCACAGTGCTACAGAGCCATGGAGAACTGAGACCAAAACCTCCCACAGCAGCTCAAGTGAAACTCCTCTGCACTGGTCTCACTATGTCTTTGTGCTGCCTGCGGCCCTGCAGCGAAATGAACTGTCTCTCCTCAGCCACAGGTGTTACAATCCCAAATCAATGGCAAATTGTGAGGTAGCCCCGGCTTGTGGCAAGGGGAAGCCCTTGCTGGTAGGAACCTTTCCACGGGCAGGGCGGGGAGACACTTTCCCGGGGGGAAATGGCTGTTTCCATGGCATCGTTACATCACAGACCCCCGCTGTCCCGAAGCCCGTTGCCAGGGCCAACGTGCAGGGGGTTGGGTCTGACCAACACCTGGAGAAGGTGAAGCCAGCACCACACCCCGCATCGCCATGGCAACGTCTCCCGGGAAAACAGCCTCGAGCCCAGCCTGCTCCCCTGAGGGCAAAGGGCAGCACCACCCCGGGGCTTCACTTTCCCCAACGCGCATGTGCAACCTCCCCACGCTCATAGGCCAATTTGCGCCTGTCCCTGGGCCGTGGTCACGTGCTTCACGCTCTGCCCTGTGATTGGCTGGACGGATCAGTCTCCGCGCGCCGGCTTTCCCGGAAGCGGCGACTCGAGCGGAGCTGGGGGCAGGATGGTGAGCGGGGGGGCCCGGCCGCGATGTGGCGGGAACCGCCCGGGCTCCCGGTGTCTCTGAGGGGGCGCGGGGCGGGGTGCGGGTGCAGCTGCAGAGGCGGTGCCGGGGGCTCGGGGCAGGCAGGGCCCGGGCGGCGCCCCCAGCAGGGGCTGGGCTGGGCTGGGCTGGGTGAGCCGCGGGGCCGAGAGCCATTGAACCAAACCATCAGCCCTGTAGCGTGGAACCCACTTCAGGCTGGGGGTGCGGCAGCCCCCGTGTGCGAGCCCCCTGCCGGGGTGCGGGGGGAGCTATAGACCGGAGTAGAGCTGCACCCTCCCTCCCACACTCAGCACTTGGCGTCCGTTTGCCTGGTTCCTGCCCTAAATGTACCTAGCGGGAGAACCCGACTAATCCTCATGCTTTCTAATTCACTGTAAAATATAAAATCCCCAGTCCCTCTGAAAGGTTTCTCTTGGGACTGAGGTGCGGGGAGATATTCTGTACCTTTACTTTTACCAGGTTTAGCTAGAAGCTTATTTTCTTCGGTGCATCATCACCAATATAAACCGGCTTTCAAAACAAAGGATCTGTGTGAGGATGTATCTGGAGGCCCTAATTCTGCAAAGCCATAAGCATGTGCATAATTTCACTGTCCTCAGTAGCCTGCTTGCAGTCTGTTAACCTGCTCCCTTGGTTAAAGTTGCAAACAGGCTTTTGGGGCATTAGTTTTTAAAAGGTTCACTGGTGTTAATTCAAAGTTCAGGAGTTTTGGGCATGGGGGGAAGGCTCCTAACCATTTATCCAAATTAACAGTTCTAAAAGAAACACTTGAATGCTTTCATATTAACCTTGTAAATTTAAATTTTGTTGGTTGATACTTTAATGATATTTTTAAAAACCTCATTTTGGAATTACAGTTGTCCAGTTTCCTGGAACAATGTAAATCCATGAACTATTAGCTTGCGTTTACACTGCTACTGTTTGGGTGCATTTTCAGATGATTTGTCAAAAAGTGATTTATCCTTATGTGAAATTCAAGGGATAGGGGTCGGGGCACTAAAAAATAGCTAGCTTACTGGAAAGTCACAACACGGAGCCTGACTCTTTTGTTGAGTAATAGTCTGGAAAGCTCTTTCAATATTGTTTTGAGCACAGTTGAATAAAACTGATTGATTTAAAAAAAAATTTCTTCCATAACATTCAAAATTCATTAATGATTAATTACAAATTCATTTGGCTAAAGATTATTTTCCCTTTCTGTTGCTTTCTTTTGTTTAACATTGTTCATGTTTCACCCTGTTTTTTCATTTTCCCCTTGTCTGCAATCAACTTCTTCATTCCACTAAGGCTGGGCACAGAGTAAGTTTACTCCGCTTGGCTCTTGCTAACACTGGTGATGGGCGATTGTCAACGGTGCTGATGTTAAATAGGTACTGATACACTGTGAGTTGTCATTATAATAGCTTTTTAGAGAGAGGTGTGAGAGATATTCAGAAAAATGGAAAACTTAAACATTATAAAAAACATTCCCTTCTTAGATTTTTTCATTTGACCTGACTTTTCATCTTCAGACATATCCTGAATATTTAAATTTATTATCTTGCGAGTTGTTGCTTATTTGCTTTGTAATAATAAATGTATATTGTCACAGAGAGGATATGCTTTGGATAATATATAGTATGTCTGGAAAGATCCTAATGCCATTTGGGTCAATAACCGTTGTAAGAAAACAAAATTTAGTCCTCCTACAACTTTATGTAAATATAGTCTTTAATATAGCTAGGACTCTTCGTACCACTTTAGTCCTGGTGCTCTCTCCCCCTGTTTTTTTTCCCCTAAAAGAGGAAGTCCCAGGAACCTAATATCTCAGTCTCTATTAAAGTTAGAATGCCAAGTTTATTTAATATTAAAATGTGTAGCAAAAAGTGTCAGACTGTAGTAGGAGCCAAAGTCAGAATCAGAGTGTCAGGGTTGGAAGGGACATCAGGAGGTCATCTAGTCCAACCCCCTGACAGATTTTTGCCCCAGATTCCCTAAATGGCCCCCTCAAGGATTGAACTGACAACCCTGGGTTTAGCAGGCCAATGCTCAAACCACCCTCCCCTGGGATCATTTATTCTTCCATAAATATCCAGGCTTTTTTGTTGTTGTTGCAGTTATTTTGGCAGGTGGGAACTTGAATCTGGTCTAGGAGCAGATAATCCTGGGTGTCTGTCCATCCCTCAGTACATAGTGGATCAAATTCTGCTCTTACACTCATGCAGCTCCATTGTCTCCAGTGAAGTTTCATGTCTCTAATTAAGCATAATTTGGCCAGGGGTTATGTGTATATAACGCCAACTAGTATTATTTGCGTACGTCTCTCAAGTGTTGAGTGAAGACCCTAAAGGTTGCCATCCTGTTATAAAAATAATTTGCAGTATAAAATAAGCTGTTTAGGACATTGGTTTAAAAATGGTGTCAGCTAACATGGCTATGGTGTCAGTTTTTTGTCCAACTTACACTGGGGCTACCAGTGCACTAGCTGAAATAATTTTGGGTTTAAAGTCTCCTAACACAATTGATTTTAGTGTAGGTGATGCCAAAATATTTTTTTAAGCTTTCTCTCCTCTCATCAGTGAATTTACCACCACTAAAAGTTGTCAGTGTGTCTGGCAATCCTGGGGAATAAACGCTACCCAAAGAACAGGTACAGAACGGGCATTGGCAAATCAACCTTCCCCTGCTCCCTTACCTATATACGTCAACTCTGATCCAGACGGTCCAGCTGTTGGCATTCTAGGGTAGTTTGGTCTTCATGCCCATTCGGTGCTTAGTGTCTGGGCTGAGACTATCCATTTCTTGTTCCTTGCGTTAATCCTGTCAAATGGGGTCTGCTCTGAGTCCTCTCCCTACAAAGTGCTCTCTGTTCAGTGCTATATCCTTTAGCACACCACATGCTAACGTGGCTTCCATTATGACGTCCCACCACTTCTTCCTGGGTTGGCCTCTGTGTTTTTCCTTCAGTCTTGCTCTGCTGGAGTCTCTTACCCCAATAGTTGTCAGGACTGTGCTTTACGTGATCAAACCACCTGGGCCTGCATGCCCTCACTTTTCCCAACTTTGGGTGTTACCGTAACATACACATTCCTCACATGGTCTCTCTTGCTTACCGCACTCGTCCAGCTCAACATTTGCAGTTCTGTGGAATGGATCCTTTGCTCATGTTTCTTCTTTGTTGCCCAACACTCAGTGCCATACGTTAAAATGGGATGGGCCGCAGTTTTACAGACTTTCCCTTTTCATCTTACTGGTATCTTCCTGTCACGAACTACGCCCCTTATCTCTCTCCATTTCAGCCAGGCTCTAATTTCATCCTCCAGTTTCCTGGATTCTGGAATGCAAATACTTGAAACTTTACGTTTTCAGTCTTGTCTGCCCATCAAGTTCAAGGATCATTCTTCAGTGTTCATGTTATTGAAATTACATACTATATACTCCCTTCTGCTTATTTTGAGCCTAGATCTCTCCAACAAATCTCTCCATTTCTCAAAATAGTCTTCCAGACGGTCTCTCACCTCGGTGCCCAGAATGATAGCATCTGCACAACGTGCACCGCGGTGCCTCCTTCTGGATGTTCCTTGTGAGCACGTCCAGGATGAAGATATATGAGAAAGGGCTCAATGCTGATTCCGGATGCACTCTACCTTTTACCAATAGTTTGTTTCACCACTGAGTTCTGGCTATTGACATTTGCATCTACATACATGGATTGAACAAAATGCACGTAATATACACCACCAGAGGGCATCCCTTGGAACTTTGTCAAAGGTCTTTTGCAGATCAGTAAATGCCATGACAGTATTTTCCCACTAGCTGCTTTACTGCAAAAAACACATCTGTTGTCAGTCTTTCTAGCTTGAAGCCATATTGATTTGCGCTTGTATCTAGTTAACGTCTTAGGGTATGTCTACACTACCCGCCGGATCGGCAGGCAGCGATCGATCCAGCAGGGGTCGATTTATCACATCTATACTAGATGCGATAAATCGACCCCTGAGCGCTCTCCCATTGACTCCTGTACTCCACCGCCGTGAGAGGCGCAGGCAGAGTCGATAGGGGAGTGGCAGCAGTCGACTTCAGCTACGTTATTCACATAGCTGAAGTTGCATAACTTAGATCGATTTTACCCCCCCCCCCCCAGACCAGGCCTTAGTCTCTTATCAGTGACTCTCTTCAACAGTTTCGTTGTATGACTCATCAGCTTTATCTCTCTATAATTAGTACTGTTGCCAGTGTCACCTTTTCCCTTATATATTGGTAGGAAGATGGTTTCCCTTCCTGCTGAGACTGTCAATACGATTGCTAATGCAGAGGGTCATTTTAGCAACAGGAACATCTGTCTAGAGGTGACTAGGGACGAAACCTCCTTCACTGAGGACACTAAAAAGTCATCAGAAATGCTTGCTTTTGATAATTTCCAACCTGTGCTGGGTTTAAACAGGTGACTTAAAAGTTAAAGAACCCATGTCCCTTTACCAGTCTCCAGAGCCATTCCACTCACCCACCCCTCTCCAGTACTTGGGTAGTTTGGACACTTGCTCAATCAGGTTTTCATAACACCGTAGTAGAAACACCTCAGGCAGTCTGCACTTGTGTTTACACCATTGCTAGCACCTGTGCAGACACAATGTGATAGTGTACATGGGGCCAAGGTTAATTTACAGTGTAGCACTGACATACCATACAGCTATCTTAGTAATTGATATTGCCCATATCTGCAGCACCTGTATGTACGTACAGCACCTAACATTTTAGGCACTGCCTTAATACTAATAAATGCTACTCCTATTGGAAGAAGAACAAGAACCCTAAGCTTAATAATCAGTTTTATGTATCGAACTAATAAGGGTGATAGTTTTGTGACTCATTTTCCTTTGTTCTAATGGCATAACAGTTCTTTTGCTTCATAACCCTTTCCCCACATTTGTTGCTGTATAATCAAATTAAGCTTGATTTACTGATGCTATGCTCGCATGCATTTGGTTTCTTAAATAAGCTTAATTTACAAAGTCTGTTACATCACATTATTGGCTACATTTGTAATGAAGGGTTAAGTTTAAAGGTATGATAAGGGGGACTTGATCAGATAACTGGCAGTCTGCTATGTGTAGATGGGAATGGTGTGGTGCAGCCTGAGATAAAATTTATTTTATGTATATAGTTGAAAGACAAATTTAACTTTTACTTGATACGTTAAATACATATGGAACTGCCAAGGGAAACTTAGTAGCTTGATCAACTGGTTGATCTCCATCTTACTATCAAATCTGTTTTGTTGAAGTGAGATACATTCACTGTCCAGTAGATTTGCTAGAGTTGATTTCTGCTTGCTGTATTCATAGACATTAGTAACTGAAGAGACCTGTTAGTCTTCCAGCCCATCATTGTTCCTTGCACTACTAGCTGGCCACTTTGAAAATTTTTCACAAATGGCCATAAGCCTCGGACTGCACTAAAATAGAGGCTTATATGTTTTTATTCTTTTCCTACGACAAGCCTACACAATTAAGAACTCTATATGGTTCATGTTCTTGATTCTTAATACAGAATAGCAGAATTTCATTGCTTCTGCAAATTCGCTAGTCTATATATATTTTTTTGTGATTACACACAAAAAAATCCAACTATTTTTTGCAAATAGGAGTTACTCTGCCCTTTCCCCAGGATGCAAAGGAACGAGGTGGTCAAATGTATTGTCATGGCACGCTAAAGTTACTATACTATTAATAGCCTATAATGAATCTTTAGAAGCCATAAATTTATTAGAGATATCCACAAAGTTGTGGATCTGACTAACTCATGACCAGGGCTGTAACATCAGATAGGGAATAAACAGCAAGAGCTGATGGAAAAACTGGAACCAACTGGAATTTTATCTATGGTTCTTATCACCTTAGTGCTATTCATGTGTCTCAGTGTTGAAGAATTGGACGCCATTATATAGAAGCAAAATTGTTTCTAAATAGATGTCAGTTTTCAATGAAGAATCAACTGCAGCTTGAATCTCTGTGCTGAATAAGTGGTATCTAGCTGAAGCCACTTGGATTGACTTCAGTTGGAATCCCATACTTTGCACAACTGCAGAATTGAGTTGTTGGTGTTCTGTGTGCAGGGTCAAGGAACAAGTCAGATCTAGCAGACGTGTGCAATATTTATCACAGCAAGGGAAGGATTAAAAAGAATATTTTGGAAATCTTCAAAAACGCAGTCTCTGCTTTTAAAGTGTTTTCTTCTCCTGGCTCTTATCACCAACTTCTCATTCGCTGTAAATGTGTAAATAAATATTATGCTGTGATAGCTGCCAGTGAGGAATGCAGGCTGCACAAACGCAAGTATAACAGAATCTTAGTAGCCCTGCTGCAGAATTTGAGATTGAGAAGCTGCAGGGTTTCTAGAGATCTGGCCGTATTTTATATGCTGGAACAGCCTCTTGTGCGTCAGTAATGTTCAAACTGCTGTCAGTGGCTTATGTGTCTGTGAAATCTTTTTGTCAAATTGTCAGATCATCCTGAGTAGAAATGAATTTTGTTTTTAATCCCTCCTGGAATCTTCTTACTAATGGAAAATCAGTCAAAACAGGACAAACAGCTGTTGAATGTCTATTATTACTATTTTGTTGATGTAATTTTTAATATTTTTTCATTATCTCTGACATCTAATAAGTTGGTGTTAGTATTAGGAGACCTTCACATCCCACATCGATGCAACAGCCTGCCAGCTAAATTCAAAAAATTGCTGGTTCCAGGCAAGATCCAGCATATCCTCTGCACAGGAAATCTCTGCACCAAGGAGAGCTATGACTACCTCAAGACTCTGGCTGGGGATGTTCACGTTGTCAGAGGGGACTTCGATGAGGTAATGGCCTCTCTAAACAATGTCTCTGTGTGTGTGTCTAGCAGGCAGGGGTAACATTTGCATGACTTTATCTAAACCACTTAACTTCAGTGTCATTAAGATGGCGTTAGTCATTCTTGCATTGGGTAACACGCTGGGGACAAGAAACAAACCGCACTATGTGATTATGAGATCAGTGACTTTTAAAAGTTTAGTTCTCCCCCCATACACAACAAGACTAAATCCAGCTCTTGGATTTGTGCATGTTTGTATAATGCAGTTCAGATAATTGTATTTGAGTCATATCTGTATAAAAATAGCTAGACTTCTGGCTCTATTTTCCCTCACTATTGCCAGATTGAAGACCTTCTGATCTAACGTGCTTCTTTTGCAGCGATTGTGTGATTTATTTATTTATTTATTTTGTAACACTATAAGATTAAGTTTTTATCAGGGATATTTGTAGTAAAAGTCAGGGACAGATCACGGAAAATCCACAAAAATTCACGGCAGCCCGTGACCTGTCCCTGACTTTCACTACAAATATCCCTGACAAAAGGGAGAGGCGGGTTCAGCACCCTCTGCTGCTGGGGCTCCTGGGTCCCCCACCACTGCAGTGGGTGGGAGCTCTGGAGTCTCCCTGCCTGAGCAGCTGGTAGTTGCAGCCTCTTCCAGCCACTAGCCATGGCTGCAGCTGCGCTGGGCAACTGCGTCGGGTCCTGCCAGCCACAGCTGGGGGCTGAGAGCTGCGAGGGTGGGGCGGGCTGGGAGCTCCAGCCCCAGGACAGAAAAATGTCACGGATTCTGTGACCTCCATGACATAATTGTAGCCTTAACTATAATTAACTTGGAAAGACTAGATTTTTATTGGTAAATTTGTATATGGTGAAATTGATGTATAACAAAATAAACAAAAATATTTCCATCCATGGTCGAAATTTACAGCTAGGCAAAATAAGAAAAATGCTGTTTGAGAACTTCTTAGAATTTGATTTTCAGCATCTATGTTGACATGTGATGTGATGTTGGCAGCTTGTGTTTCAATGGGTATAAAGCTTTAACTTCTTTAATGACAGTGTGTGTTGAAATTCAATAACTTCCTGCAACTGTAAAAATAAACATTGATATCCACCAAAATGATTAAAAAAAAATTTGAATTCTGCCAAGCCTATCTGTATTTAACGCTATTTGGGAACAGCAGGGTAATACCATGTTAAGTGTTTCTGTAAACTTAGCCCATTCCCACAACTTCCAATCTGTACCTTGCAAAAGAATGCAGTTGACCTCTGCCTGGGTATGGAGCCAATATTGAGTGGATTCTGCATGATGAAGCTGAGAAAAACGTAGTTGCCCATAAGGACATTACTCAGTCATTTGCCCGGAATGAGTAAATGCAAATGGACTTTCAACGGGTGAAGGAGTATATGTAACCTGCGCTGTGTGTTTATTTTTAGAACCTGAATTATCCAGAACAGAAAGTTGTAACTGTTGGGCAGTTTAAAATTGGGCTGATCCATGGCCATCAGGTTATTCCATGGGGTGACACGGCCAGCCTGGCACTGCTGCAGAGGCAGCTGGATGTGGACATTCTGATTTCAGGGCATACACACAAATTTGAGGCATTCGAACATGAAAACAAGTTCTACATCAATCCGGGATCAGCCACGGGAGCCTATAATGCCTTGGAGATGTGAGTTAAATAAGTTTGGAGATCTTTATACTGCACCCATCACTGTAATATTTGAGCACTTATTTTATATATGTATAGTTCTGGTATACCCATGACGATGATACTTAGATGTCTGTCTTAACTGTTTGTGGTTACAAGAAGCTTTAGATACTGGAACAATACTTTACCTCTTCTATTTAGAAAGCTTAATATATTGCATTCTCGAACTATTTCTCTTAGGTCTAGTGAAGGAAATGCTGAAAATGGCTGCTCAGCATTTACACATGTTTGTTATCTATTCCCTTTGAATCCTAGGACTGGAAAGTTCTGAAAAACTAAAGCCCTGTATTCATCTATATCAAATGAAACAGAGACAACAGAGTGCTCTGATGTTTCTAACATTCCCCTTCAGTGATATATGCCAGAGATGGGGCAGCTTCAGTGGAAGAGATATTTTGGGGAGGGTTCCATGCTAACGTAACATCACTGCACTGAAATTACCAAAAGTTTTGCTGTTGATTTCAAGGATTATTCTAGTGTAACTTCAAAATCCCTCTGCCTGGGATGAATTGTAGCTGCAGTTTCTCTAAGTGTTGTATTTCCTATTCTTCTGCAGTAGATCACACTTGCAATGCAATATCTAAATCAGATTCCTTGGGGCAGTTCACGCTTTTGTCTAAGTTAGGGTCTGTTAAAATCTAACTGTAATGCTGCTGCTTCTCTAATTGTCAAATATATGAACCAAAATGATTTTTCTTTGCAGAAACATCATTCCTTCATTTGTACTGATGGATATCCAGGCGTCCACAGTTGTGACTTATGTGTATCAACTCATTGGGGATGATGTGAAAGTAGAAAGAATTGAATACAAAAAGCCCTAATGCAAATCGGTCATGTCCACTGGTGCTTTTTTACCGTTTCTCATTCCTTTTTCCTGTCAAATCGACTAACTAAACAGTCATGATCCACAGACTTTATTGCAACACTTTATTGGACAGTTTACACACTAACACAATCAGTTTTCACTAACTACTGCTTGTAAGCTTATTGTAAACCTTATGTACCATAAACTAATTACACTCCTAATTTCCAAGCACACGTCACACACTGAACTATCTTCTATGTATAAAATGGCTATACTTGTAAATATCCAGTGTTACCACAGCTGTTAAGACTGACTGATCTCATGTGCATGACTAGATTGTAGTAATTTGAGACCGAACTTGTTACATAAATTATTCTAACCCTTAATATTTAAACACTTATCTCATCTATTTGCGTAGTTTGCTTGCAATGAATATATTTGTATATATTATGGGTTGGGCTGGAATTAGAGCATAACTTCTTAAAGTGCTTAAAGACCATCGGAGCCATTAAGAAGTCTTAATTTTTTTTAAATAGCATTTATTCAACCTGCATTTCTGATAGAGGTGACTGTGTAACATGTGACTTGGCCAGAACAGATGAATAAGATGCAGACCCCATGGTTAAAATAAAACCTATATTAAAGTAAAACGACTTTTCCTATATTAGAAGATGGTTGCTGAACAGCTTCCTAGCCGAGCTAAACTGCAACTAATAGTCTGATTTATGTCCCTGCGTTGGCTATATAGGACAAGTCAGCTCTATAAAGAGGAAGCTTCCTGTTGCTTCTCCCCTGCTCCCATAAGCCAAACAAAGAATTTTTTCCATCTTTCTCCCTCTAATTCCTCTTCTAAGGGTTAAATGCCCCGGCTAGCACTATTTCAGTCTGCGCGAGGCACTGAAGCACAGCACGTCTAGTCTCTGCTACCATAGAGCTTTTAGCATGGATACTCCTCTGCCCCCGCTGTGCGGAGAAAAAGTTGCAAAGGCATCCCCTGAAATCATCCATAAACATGTTAGACTTGACCTCAGCGAGCTCTAGGCCATCATCTCTGAACACCTCGGGGAAGTGTGTGAAATCTTGCACTGAATGACCACCGAAGTTTGGAGGTACTTGGCCATCTCCGTGTTTCACACGCTTCTGATCAATCCAGTGGTTCTCTGCTTTGTCTGCCTCCAAATGATCTGACCAGAGAATCCTCACGTTGTCTAAGCAGAGCGAAATCCCTCTTTATCCTGACGACTAGTTTGACAAAGTTATTTTCTACCCAGTGGACAATGCTGGTCAGCCATGGGTAAGAATGAAGAGTGCAGAAGCAGCAGTAGTATGTGATGCTGTCATTTAATACCAGAGCCATAGAGAAGAAGTTACTTTAATCACTGCCTCCTTATCCTTTGCGTAATGTTTTCCCCTGTGCCTTGCAGCTGATAGCATCTGTGATGCCCAGTAAGTGAAATGAGATGCAGCAAACCAGACCCTGCTGAAGTATCTTTGCATTAAGTGCTGTTGGTATTGTTCATGTTTCTTTTTCTTGAAGATTAATTTGAACAGAGTTTGCATGGTTGACCCTCTTCTCTGGCGTCTGAAAATAGATCTGCTATTATATTAATCTGAAACCACTAAGTGCCACGCACTCTCCTCAAATCCCCTCTCTTTGCTCTTTACTCTGCAGCAGGCTGCCTGTTCTGATTCATTCTGTGGTATAGGACACCTCTATCTCCCATGTCTCCCAAATGCATTGTAGTTATCATTTATTATTTGTATTACCATAGCCCCTAGGAGCCCTAGGCATAGACCCCAGTTTGAGAGCCGCTGTGCTAGCCTGTCATAGGGCTGCTGTTATAGGGAAAGCAGTGCCCAGTGGACACTTTACGTCAAGTTGGCTCTAAAAACTTTTTTGCTTTTTCTACGGTGGGGTAAGTGGAACTGGAAGTCAAGCAAGTGAGCTGAGAATGAGATATGAACCTCATTCACACTGAAGGAATTATATTTTCTTCACACCTCAGCGAGGATCTAATAAGTTATCTGTGTAGCAGGGGGCTGGTACAAAGGCACCTAATTGGCCCCTGCCCAGTCAGCTCCAATCAGGGGAAACAGATTGGGGCCGATGGGAAAGGCCTGATGCTGGCTGAGGGTTGACAACGCGTGCGGGCCTGACAAGCCAAGGGCTATAAAGGCTGGGAGGGAGCAAGGGGGCAGCCAGGGAGAAGTCAGGGAGGGAACTGGAGGCCTCCTAGCTGAAGACTGACTCTGCCTGTAAAGGAGGTGACTAATCCTGTAAAGCTTGTATATAGACAGACACGGGTGGTGGGAGAACCTTAGGTAAATAAAGACACAGGCGTTGCACAACCGTGAAGCCTCTCTGAGCCTTACTGGGGACAGCAAGTGGGCTCCAGGAAGAGGGGTGGGTTGTGAACCCTGTTACAATCTGCTTTTCCTCCCAGGTCCAAATCATTCCCTTATTCTCCTCCTCCCTCCAGGGCATCAGGTCACTTTCCATAGGCAAAGAAAGCTGGAGATGGCTATCTCTGGGACCCCTCAACACTGCTGGGAGGCAGCAGGACCTGCGTTCTGACCCCGGATTTGTCAATTACACTGTGTGTGGCCTCAGGCCAGTCAATTCACTCTGTGTAATAT
Organism: Mauremys reevesii; assembly: GCF_016161935.1. Taxonomy (NCBI): domain Eukaryota; kingdom Metazoa; phylum Chordata; order Testudines; family Geoemydidae; genus Mauremys; species Mauremys reevesii. The sequence goes on along the minus strand of NC_052640.1, from coordinate 19,005,613 downwards.
GGTGGAATACTGCTTCCCTAAGCACCCTGGAGGAGGGTTGGGACAAGTAATTACTTAGCACTTCTACAGTGCTTTGAACGAGTAAATAACGATATATCAATATGAGATGGGCGGAGGAGTCACTAGTGACAGAGGACAATGCTCCACTCTTAGATTCCTGTTTGCTTGTATCTGAGCCTGTTAAACAAACGATTCATTGTTACAAATGCCAGTTATTCCACAGACTCCAGTTGTACGTGAAAACAAAGCCTTCTAAAGGATTTATATATGGAGGTGGGGCAGAATTTGATATAAGGGAGACAGATTCATTTGAAGTTGGCTGGGGCGTTCTCTGCAATGTTACAGGCAAAAAGGAAGGCAATTAGTTTGAAGTTGAAACGAATACCAGTTAACCTCTCTTTTTACCTGTCCTCTCTTCCCTCCTGGGTTATAAGAGTTGATGCTGACTGTAACATGTAAAGTGTTTCCTATTATTTTGATATGAGCTGGAGTTCATATGAGCAAGTTTCTCAGCGTGATTGAATTAGATTAATACAGGGTGACTCTTGTGCATTCTGCATTTCTTGTGTGAAATGAAGCTGGAGAATGCGCAGAGGACTTTTTGCTGCTGTGCACAAGGCACAAATATCTTTCCCTGCCCAAGTGGGTTTTTTGTGTGTAATGGTGAGATCACCGGCAATTTTCCAATGCAGCTACTGGGGTCAGTATTTTCTCAGCACAGAGAGTATCAGAGGGGTAGCCATGTTAGTCTGGATCTGTAAAAAGCAACAGAGTCCTGTGGCACCTTTAAGACTAACATGTATTGGAGCATGAGCTTTCGTGGGTGAATGCACAGAGAGGATGTTCAGAATTCAGAGTGTGTATCACATAATGAAAAAGGAGCCTAATACAGCCCAGGGGCCCTGAGGGAATTCAACTCCCCTCTTTCTCCAGTTCAAACATGCAGCTGATTTCTCAGGCCCTTTTTCTTTACACTTTACATTTCCCAGTTGTTTTCTTTCGCTATCACATTTTCCTCACCCAGACCCCTGTGTCGGCTGGGGCGCTGGGAGCAGGAGTTGTTAGTGACAGAACTTTGATGCCAGAATAAGAGGCTGCCAGAAGCACATCTAAGCCTGGCCACTCAGGTGCTGATCCTGCCAGGCCTTAACAGCTGCTGGAGACCACAGCCCCCTCCACTCCAATGGCAGCCACCAGGAATGGTGGAACTGGGCCAATCTAGAGCATTGCATTTTTCAGCCTACTCTTGTGACAGAGTTACTGCTGTTCTGGATGCAGATTGGGTATCTGCACACACAAATGACGAGTTGGGTGCCTAACCATCTGCATACACAACAAACATATGGTGAGTGCACAACTGTGGTTATTACACACGTAAAGAAAGGTGCACAAAATGCACAAGCAACCATGAAAGCAGACTTCGGGGCTCCAGTTCCTGAAAGTCGGTCCCCAGTTCGACTGGGCCTCGGAGTTGGGTCAGTTGCTGAGGAGGATAATGAAGTAGAAGTTCAATATTGATGTTTGGTACAAATCCAGGCAGTGTAAGGGACACTCAGATACACAGTGCAGTGTCTTATCAATAAAGGCAATAATCAGGGTAATGGAAACCTGAGATCCTGCTCATCTCTCGTGGGTTCTTTCCAGAACTAGAATGTCGCTGGACACTATGAGCATTTATAGATATAAGGGGAGAGAGACACTATTTCAGCTGAATTCATCTGTCATGTCAATAAGTCAATATCCTCCAAAGGAAAAATTATGAACAGAGTCAAATTCTGTTCCCACTTGACATCAGTGGGGTTGCCTGGGTGCTGTTAAGGGCAGGATTCTGCCACTGAGCTTAGCTGTACATTATTGTGGCTATAGGAGGGGAAGAAATGAAAGTTTACCAAGAACTTCCCTGCACAGGACTTTTGTGTGCAGCTAGAAAATTTAGTCACCCCAGTACTAGAGAGTAGAAATCATGCTGCCCTTTTCTATGTAATAGCCAGGGTATCTCCGCAGGTTTCCATCAGGAAAAGTGAATGACTGCCCCTTTCTGTCCCCGCTGGGTTTGAATCCCTCAATGAAGAGAGCTTCCATTTAACTGCAGCTTCATTGGGGATGGGGGCGGGGCGGGGTGGAGGCTGTGAAATGCTACTGCAGCCACTGAGCAGGGAGCAGATTTGCATGAAGGGGCCGTTCTCCAGCTCTGGGGGTTTAAGAGAGAATCGGAGGGTCCCAGCCACAGACCCGTTTGCCTCAGGAAGCCGAGCTCGTCTGGATTCCCACCATGGCCTGGGCCCCTCTGCTCCTCACGCTGCTCACTTACTGCTCAGGTCAGCTGGGAGGGTTGACTTGTTCCAAAACTTTGACCAAGGACTGTGATTATTGTGTTGTAAATTCAGGCCAATCAAATGTTTTTTTTTGGAACATCTCTGCTGTTGAAATGTGAAAGCAGCAGATCAGTGATCTGAGATTTTCAAAACATTCCTGGGGATTCATCTGGACTTTTGCAGCCAAATTTCTTGCCTTCCTCTGAACATCCCTAGCATGAGACTTCGTAACAGATAATGGGATGTGGGGCTACTCATCATTTATATATTCCTGTTTTTATTCTTGTTTAGGTGCCAGTTCACAGCCAGTGCTGACTCAACCCTCCTCAGAGTCTGTGTCACCAGGACAAACAGCCAAACTGTCCTGTGCCATGAGCAGTGGGTACAGCCTTAGCAGTTACAATCTGTATTGGTACCAACAGAGATCTGGCCAAGCCCCTCGCTTTGTGCTGTCCGGTACCACTAGCAGAGGTGATGGGATCCCAGACCAATTCACTGGTTCCAGCTCTGGCAATGACGGCTATTTAACTATCACCAATATCCAAGCAGAGGATGAGGCTGATTATTATTGTGCAATATGGTATGGCAGTGGTGGAGTGTCCCACGGTGATGAAGTCATATGGGGAACTGAGACAAAAATCTCCACTGTCCTTCTTCATCATATGTCCTGCTGTGAGTCCACTGGATAGGGACAGGATTGGTATAAGAGGGAGGGAGGTGGAGTCAAGCTATTCCTCCAAAGAGATGTTTTCAAAACTATTCATTCAGATTATTCAGCAAAATGTTAATGAATTGAAATATTCAAAAAAATCAGTGCTTTGAACTGTTCTAGGACAGAACAAGGAGCTAAATAGAAAGCAAAATTTGTCATGAATGAATCATCCGGCTCTGCTGAATGAGAGTGGCTGATGGGAGTCACAAAGCTGAAATTATAATCTAGAATTAATGTGCATAATTGTCAATAACTCGGAGATTGGTTTGAAGTGAACCTGGGACCGCAGCTGGCGAAGAGACCACCCCCTGCAGCTCCCAGAAGTGAATCCAAGAAAAGGTTCAACGTGGGAGAAATGTCTTTGAAAAGCTCTTGTCCGTCACCCAGTTGTAGACATTTTGAGGAAGTGAGGAGCAACTGTGTGAATCAGAGCAGCCCAGTGGCTGGCAAAGATTGATGTGGTGATGGTGATGGCAGGTGTTTAACAGAGGGTGAACCCTGGAATCATTAAGTCTGGTAAAGACCTATGTGATGTCTGGCTGGAACAGTAATAAGTGTTGTTCTTAAATGCTGTTCTGGTATTTCCCAGCCATGCTATTTTGCACCCATCATTTTAATCACACTTTTAGTCTCATCACTGGCTTCCCATAATCATTTAATTGGTTGAAATCACTGATAAGTCTTAGAACATCTGGAAACCTTTGGCTGCCAGCTGTGAAGCTTGTGGCACTGCAGAAACAGACTGGCAGATGCCTTTTCAAAAGCGGCTTGAGGGATGTATATTGTCAAAGGAGGCTGTTGGGGGCATGAGAAGCATTCCAGCATGAACTGCAAGCCAGACTACAGAAGTCCATTCCCAGAGCATTCTTTGTGTCCTGCAGGTTTCGCACTCCAGTTCTGAGGGTTCCTTGTTCAGTGTAATCTAGACAAAGGTTCTCCAACTTTGTCGCAGGGGGGACCACGCCTGGATGGAGAGATTGTCTTGAGGGGTATTTTGTCTCCCATTCATGACTGTGATGACCCCACCTCCCCTCCGATTTGTGATCGAGAGTGTCCCTGTGGCAACCACACAGTGATGGTTGACATGGAAATGCAAAAGAACTGAATGTATTTATAGCAATTTTGATGCAATTTAGCACCTAGAAACCAGGAGGAGGAGCCAGCACCATGTCCTCTAACCACCAGGGAGCATTCCAAGCACCACAGTTTGAGAGCCACTGATCTCGACTTGTGCTTGTCATTTTCCTAAGATCCTCCTTGTCCTGGAAGATTTACCGATCCTGGTTGTTTCTCAAGATTGGCTTGGGAAATGGTGCCTCTAGCCTCGTGAGTGCCCCCTGGTGTCAGGGCCCAATGTTGCAGACATCTTTGTTCCAGCGCCTAAGTTGGAATCTTTTGGGGGGTAAAAAAGCTCAAACTAGTGTCCCAAAGTCTCTCAGTGATCAGCCCTTCATTTGGGCTCGCTCTCCAATCTCCTTTCTTGACTCCCCAAGCTCTGGTATTGAGTGCTGGCCCCTCAGGCTGCCTCCCTGAGGTCTCTGCTCTCCTGTGGACTCTGGCTCAGGCCCCTGTGCTGTGTCCCCTTTGCCCTCGGTGGTTCCACCCTCCAGACTGAACTCTCCTTTCTGTCAGGCCCAGGTGTCCAATAAGTTATTACCTGGTGCACCCCCGGCCCTCTGGCTGAGAACTTGAAGTAACTAATTAGGTACATCTATTGCACCTGTGCCATAATTCATTGACTATTAATCCCTTTCCAGCCCCTGAGGGGGTTTCACCTCATCACAGAAGCATATTTAGCTGTATTCTCATAATTCCTTCAGCCAGGAGTGACTTGCTGGCCCTGTCTATCACAGCTATTGCACCGGATGTTGCAGCAAAGCTGGTTGATTCTAGCATCAAGCTCGAGCGCTAGGAGAAAGGTGCTCCAGTGGACTGGATAAGAGCGAACAGCTATCTTCGCTTGGTAGTTTATTCTGAATATATGCAATTGCAGAGTGTCATTTCCTGAGGCTCATTCTTGTCATAAATAAATGTCGTCCTAGTAGGGTGACCAGATGTCCTGATTTTATAGGGACAGTCCCGATATTTGGGACTTTTTCTTACATAGGTGTCTATTACCCCCCACCGTCTGTCCCGATTTTTCACACTTGCTATCTGGTCACCCTACGTCTTAGTGACATGGAGGGCTCCATGCACTCTGTGAAGCTTCATTCCCACAATGGGTGGCGCTCTGTGTCCCTGCCAGGCACTGAACAGCAGCCGGCCTAGCCAAACTGTTCTAACTAGCCCAGGCTTTGGGACACAATTCATGGCCCAGGGGTTAGTCCCATCACTGGTGGGCTTTGCTCTCGTATCCGGTGCTGGGAGTTGTCACACACACATATATGTATGAGGGTTCTGTACAGACCACATCGCTCAGCCAGCTGCATCTTTCCACTCCCTCAAGCAGCTCAGAGAGGGTCTGGCGTTGGAAAAGCCCAGCGGAAAGCTGGATTCCTCAGCATGCCCTGCCCCCACTGAGGAATGCTCAGTTTATTACGAGACACCAAGTTCCAGCAAAGCCCCTGGGGACTGTGACTCCCATGGAGACAACAGTGCAATCAGCGTGCGTGGTCAGGAGCTAATACTATCATCCTAGTTTTTTAATCAAAATATTGTGCAGTACTAGGTCAAACGCTTCACAGAAGTCCAAGTATATTATGTCAACACTATTACTTTATCAACCAAACTTGAAATCTTATCAACAAAAGATATATTAGTTTGACAGGTTCTGTTTTCCATAAACCCATTTGATTCATGTTAATTATGTTATCCTCCTTTAGGTCTTTATTAATCGAGTCCCGTATCAGCTGCTCCATTATCTTGCCTACGATCACTGTCAGGCTGACAGGCCTATAATTACCCAGGTCAGACTGTTTACCCGTTTCAAAAATTGGCACATTTCTTCCAGTCTTCTGGAACTTCCCTAGTGCTTCAAGACTTACTGAAAATCAACATTAATGGTCCAGTGAGCTCCTCAGCCAGCTCTTTTAAAATGCTTGGAGGCAAGTTAGCTGGACTCACTGCTTTAAAAATGTCTAACTTTAGTAGCTTCTGTTTACCATCCTCCAGAGATATTAGTGGACTGGAATGTGTGTTATCATCACCATACAATGGGACTGCATCATCTGTTTTTCTCCAAATGCAAATATTTGCATTTGTTATATATGACAAAAGACGAGCTTTAAGCTACAGATACCTCTTCTTCAGTCCTGTGTAAGCTCAAAAGCTTGTCTCTCTCACCAACAGAAGTTGGTCCAATAAAAGATACATTATCTCACCCACCTTGTCTCGCTAATATCCTGGGTCCAATGGCTATTGCTGTGTTGCTGGCTACAGCAACACAGCAATGAGGAATGGCCTTTTTGGTTCTGGCCTCTAGGTGGCAATGTCTGCCCATTATACTGTGTGTAGCTGGTACTGATGAGCAGGTCCCTGGTGTGTGATGGAATTAGATAAATACAGGGTGGTTCTGTGCTCTCTGTGCATCTGCTGTGAACTGAAGCAGGCGAATGTGCAGAGGAGGAAGTTTTGCTCCTCCATGCATGGCAGGTTTGACCATGAAGGTATTCGCTTGCTCGTCATGCACTTCTTGCACGTGCATATCCTACCCCGCCCAGCAGTGCTGTTTGTGTAATACTGTTAGTGGGATCATTGGCAATTCTCCAGTGCAGTTGGTCATTGGGAGAGGAGTATGTACCCAGTACAGAGAAGATTTTTTAAATCCAGGGTGTGAATCCCATAATGAAAAATGGACATAATTCTCTGCAGGAAAACCAAGAGAATTAAAATCCCCTCTTTCTCCAGTTTAAATGTGTGATGTATTTCTCAGGTCCTCATGCTTTAAACATATTTCCCAGATTAGTTTTACTATCATTGTTCCATCACTGTGGCCCCTGCAATGGGCTGGGGGTGCCTCTGCGCAGTGGGGGCTGGGCATTGTCTGGGATGGGACTTTGACTCTGCAACTAGGTCCTCCAGGAATATGTCCGAGCCTGGCCACTGAGGCCCTGATCCTGGTGGGGGCTGAGCTGCTCCTGGGAGGTGCACAGCACTCTCAGCTCCCACTGCAGGCATCAGGAATGGAGGGTGCTCTGCACCTGGTGGAATTGGGCCAGTCTGGAGCACAATATAGTCTCTGCTCGTATGTGTGTTTGTTGGGTGCACTTGTCCACACATCCGACGAAGTGGGTATTCACCCACGAAAGCTCATGCTCCAACACGTCTGTTAGTCTATAAGGTGCCACGGGACTCTTTGCTGCTTGTCCACACAGTCACTGCAGTTGTACATGAATCGATATCTGGGCACACAAATGATCAGACTGAGGCCTGGCTCTCCATCTCCTTCCATAGCAGGGATGTGCACGTACAGCTTTGGGAATTACATGTGCAAAGCAGGTGCACAAATACAAGAGCAAAAATGCCAGGCCCCAGGAGTATAGACTGTACTTCATTTCTGGTCTCCTCAGGGGAACTGGGTCAGGTGATAAGGGGGGGGTCATGAAGTAAATGCTCTTCATTGGGGGAAAGCTGCTGTTTGGTGTCATGCCATCCTGTGTAAAGGGTCCCAGACACAGAGTGGGGGGACCTTATTAATACATGGTATAATAATAATTATAACTAAAACGTAGGATGTCTCCTGCTCAGCTCCAGGGGCTTCTCTCTAGGCCCAGGAGCTCCCCACACACGATGAGTATCTATTTGTATAAGGTGAAAGAGACACTCCAGTGCTCCACCTGCGTTCCTCCATCAGGGCAATCAGTCACCATCCTCCAGTGAAACAACTGCAAACTTCACCAACTTCTGTTCTCACTTCACTCCGCGGAGTATTCCTGGGGGTAAAAGAGAAACTTTGCCCCAGGTGTTAGCTGGAAGCTGTGCAGTAGAGTGATTCATAAGGAGGACAAAATGAAAATTTACTAACAAAAAGTTCCCGGCACAGGATTTTCCTGGGAGGCCAGGATGCTATTTAGTGCTCTCAGTAACAAGTGTGGAATTCCTGCTGTGCTTTTCTTTGCAAGGATTGGGGTCTGACAGAGTTTCTAAAGAAAGAGAAGCAAAAGTTGAAATATCCGAGTGTCCTGTGCACCACTCCTCTGGGAGCTGGGGAAGCATTTATATCATGAAGACTGGGCTTCATTTTGCCCTCCCTACTGCCCGGTCCCCCCCACCCTTTTTCTTGAGCTAATCAGGGAGTTGTCTGCAGCATCATATGAAAAAAGTAATGCTCTCTCTCTCTCTGTGTATCCAGCTATCTCTTTGTGTATCTGGCCCACATCACCATAATACTGGAATGTCTTTCCCCTCTCACAGACATGAACCCTCCTGGGATGGTTTCTTGTTCTTCTGATAGAGAATGAGGGGAGGGGCTGGCAACAGAAGCCAGTGAGCAGGGAGCAGATTTGCATGAAGGGGCCATTCTCCAGCGCTGGGGGTTTAAGAGAGAATCGGAGGGTCCCAGCCACAGACCCGTTTGCCTCAGGAAGCCGAGCTCGTCTGGATTCCCACCATGGCCTGGGCCCCTCTGCTCCTCGCGCTGCTCACTTACTGCTCTGGTAACTTTTCAACAAGATTATGAGCACTAGCTGTAATTGTTATACTGTAACTTCAGAATAATAGAACATTTCAAAGGAATGTTTCTGCAGATTTATTTTAACTTGGGTGACTGATGGAACCTGGGACTTGGTCACTTTTAATAACGTCTAAAGACTCAGTTTACAGCTTCAAGCTTTTATTCTTCTTTTAGGTGCCAGTTCACAGCCGGCATTGACTCAGTCGTCTGCAGAGTCAGTGACTCCAGGCCAAACGGCTAAACTCTCCTGTGCCATGAGCAGTGGGTACAGCATTGGCAGTTACACTGTATACTGGTATCAACAGAAGCCTGGCCAAGCCCCTCGCTTTGTGCTATATGGTACCAGCAGCAGAGGCGATGGGATCCCAGATCGGTTCACCGGCTCTAAAGACTCCTCCAGTAACACGGGCTATTTAACCATCTCCGGGACACTGGCAGAGGATGAGGCTGACTATTACTGTGCTGTGGGGCACAGCGGTGCTCCTCACAGTGTTACAGTCAGATGGGGAACTGAGACAAAAATCTCCTGGTTAACCCACTTGCTACAGAAGTTGGTTTATAAAGTACCCAGAGCCAAACTCCTCTTCCCAAATGATCTTTTAATAATATGGCAAACTAGCTGCCACAACATGCCCCCTCCTGGCTGGCTGTGGCATTGCAGCACCTTTTGCCTCGGTTTCCCCTGCTGTTCTTTGGCCTACTCCAGCTATGTAAGTGTCCTGGCTCTCTTGCTGTACCACTTTATAGAGTCTAGTCCCTTCTGGGTCCTGTGCCTCAATCCATCCCAGGATCCAGGGGCTGGCACACTCCTCCCCCTTCACTCAGGGACTCAGGTAGGCTCCAGCATACCAGGCCCCTGTCTCCAGTCAGGCTTCCAGTTTTCCCCCAGAGAAACTTGTCTGGTGTATTCCCATTTCACCTCTCAGCCTTCCTGCAGACTACTTCTCAGAGAGAAGGAACTCCCCACCTTCTCTGCTCTGGGTTTTTCCCTGCAACTGGGCTCACCCAGCTCTTTATGGAAACAAGCCCTGCTCTCCTCCAGCTGGACTTTAATTTTTAATTAGGCATGGCCCACCCTCCAGGTGGGTGCCAGCAGGCAGGTTAGTTGTACTCTCAGGCTGATACTAATCCTTTCATGGCATGTATGGGATAAACACCCACCACAGATCATTATTCATCCAAACTACTCAGGCAATACTTTTCATTATGAACACATTCAAATAAATCAGAGTCAGCTCACAAATCAGTTCAGAACAAAAAAAGGGGGCTAAATATGAAACAAATATAATCTGTAATGACAACAGTGACCAGCTCTGCTAATGGATATGGTTGATGGGATTCATCTAATTAAAAATATAAGCTAGCATGAGTGTACAAGTAATACCCCAACCTCTGTGAGACTGGTTCGAAGTGAACCTGAGCTTGAGACAGACGACTCCCCATCTGACCCAGAAACCTGTCCCAGAACATGTTCGTCCATGAAGTTCTGCAAAAGTCTATTGTCAGTCAGCCATTTAGAGATGTTATGCAGAAGTGGAGAGCAGCTCTGTGATTGGAGAGCAGTGCAATGGCTGGAAGCTGGAATCATGATGTCTGGTGGGTACTTGATCCAGTGTACAGATGGAGTGATAAAAGGTTTCAGTCCTGAATGCTGCAAAGTGGCTCAGTATTTGGGAGCCCTTTGTTGCTGCCTGTGACATTTGTGATGCCACACAAGCAGGACTGACAGGAGCTTTTCCATATGTAGCTTGAGGTATATGGACTGCCAAAGAGGACTGAAGGTCCCAAGGGCCTGATCAGGGTCCCCAGATGATCTTCAAGACAGAAGATTGATCCTGATTCTGAACGCATTCTCTGTACCATGCAGTCGCCATAGTTTCATACAGTTTGGGGACACGCTGCAGCAGTTTCTTCACTATTAGCTACCTTGATCACTTGTAACCAAGTCTATAGATGTCAGTTTCCTAGGATCGCCCCAGCACTGACAGGTGTAAGAAGATCATCTGTCCAGTGTTACTATTGTCAGGAACCCATTGTAAATTTCGGAGATATTAGGGACAAGCGGGGGGAAATGAGCAGTTAAAGGGGGTGGGCCAGGAGTGGAGAAAAATAAAACATGGAACTAATAATTCATGCGCCAAACTTCGCCTCAATCAGTTTGCTTGTGTGATAGACCCATTTATCTCATTCACTGTCTGTTCTGTCTGGTTAGATTGTAAGCCCCTCTTTGGGGTGCTGTAATAATAGTGCTGCAGAAATTTAACTCCAGTTTGGATTGAGGTCTAGAGACCTTGAGCAGGTGATCCTCTGTTAACAGAACTATTAGATTTTATAGTTCATTTACTCCTGGGTTCAGTTTGGAAGGAAACTTCCCAAGCACTTAGTTTTGTGTGCTACACGAATATTTCATATCAGCCTTTTAGTGGTCCTTCAGGCAAAAGTTTGCTTCTGGAGTCTGATGCACATACATCTGTAGCTTCACAATGCCACCTGCTAAGAATGATTCCATGCCCTGTGTGTCAAAAGGGGTGTTGCAACAAAGCTGGACTATTCCAGCATTGCAGTCAAGTAACCAATCTAGCGTGTGGGTGCGGGTCACTTGCCACGATTATCTGGGTATTTGTCACATAATTGTTTCTGTGCACTGCAGAGGCCTCGAGCACTGCGGGCTTTCCTAGTCTTTACCAGGGCACATAATAGTCTAGTCTCTTGTGGGCTGTGACACTTTGGTCTCATTTGTTGGGTTTAGTGTGCAGGTGCTGGGAGGTGTTGGTAACCTGTGACATACAGGAGGACACACTAAGTGATCTAGTGGCCCCTCTGGCCTTAAACTCTATGAATCTGGAGCCGTGTCCTCCCATGCACTGTGTCAGAGCAAACAATCCTTCTTCAGTGTGTGGTTTATTTTAAATGCCCAGATTGCAAGCTGTCACTTCCCGAGTCTTATTCGTGTCAGACATGAATTATTTCCTAGGCATGTTGCTGAACCATGGCTATTCCTTGGGTGCCTCTCACACATACTCCAAGAAATTGAATTCATAGTAATGTCTCCCTTTTATTTCAGCCTCATAAGATTTTATAAAATGCAAAGGAAGTTTTGCCTTTTCTCTCTGGCAATTCCTCTCTCAAGTGTCAGGCAGACTGGACAGTCTCCCCCGCCCCTGCTGAGAAGCACAGCCAGGAACACTCACCCTTCCTTGGATTAAATATCTCTGTATATTACACAGAACCTCACTTTTACACTTAGTCAGTGTGGCAGTTCTTTTGTTCCAAAGGGAGGCAGGAGAGAGCCAGACCACCTGGAGGGAGGGGCATCACCAGCCCTGTCGGACTCTGACTGGGCAGCCAGCCTACTCTAAGAAGGCCAGGCTTGAAGGTAGAACCCCGTCCCAAGAACAGTTCACCCCCAGTGGGTTCTGCTGCCCTCTCCTGGTACTGCTGGGAGTTCTGGGACTGTGTCATGTTAGCCCTGGGAATCGTTAAATATGACAGCAGTTCCTATTGCTTTGCCAGTTGGTTTCTAGACCTCATTGTTCCGCCAGCTGCATCTTTCCTTTCCCTGAAGGAGAGGGGATGTGGGCCTAGGGAGTTGGAGAAACCTGCTGGAACACTGGTTTCTCCACCATGTCTCCACTGAGGAGTGCTCAGGTTATTAAGAGACACCAGACACGCATGGTCCAGTGACCTTTGTGGACTGTGGCTCCCACGGAGATTCCAGCACAATTTGTGGAAATGGTCAGTAGCTATACACAGCGAGATAGTGAATCCCGGCCATGGGGGGTGAGTGGGGAAGGAGGACAATGTTCAGTCAGGCCAGGTACACAGGACCTTTGAATAAATGCCAACAAAGGAGCATTCTTTGGAGTCAGCACTGACCTTCTAAACAGTTGGTGGTAAGGGCTTGATTTGGGCACACTAGAAAGTCCTGTGTGTGGCTGAGTTCCAAACCAGCTGTAGAAACGGTTTCAGTTGCCCATTCATTTGTGGTCTGCACCTTGGAGAGAACAGGAATGAAGGGAGAACTGCTCTGGAGCTCTGCCGCTCTAATCCTCCTACTGAAAACTTGGGTCACTGCACCTCAGAGATGAGGAAATGTGGGTTCCGGGGAGGCTGTGAATTCTCAGGGCGGTTAAACCTGTGGTGATGCTGGTGACATCACTCAGATGGGCGTGTGGGAGGCAGACAGGGTGTTTGATTTTGAAGCAGCTACAAATTGGCCTTCCCATCAGATACTCCAGTGACCGGGCTGTGTCAGTGTCCAGAGAGACAGAGAGAGCTCTTGTACCAACTGTGAAAAAGAAGAGAAATGTTTAACACTTCCATAGAAGTGGACCAAAGAGCAGATCCAATATGGCGGCTGCAATTGAGCATGTCAGACCCAAAGCCTCATTGTGGTTTCAAACAGCCTCTCAGAGCGTTGCAGGGCATGGTGGGCAGGGAGGGACGGTTTGAACATCCAGCTAAATTCTGTACCTGGGCAGAGAAAGTCACCCAAACTTTAGAATCGTAGAATGATAGAAATGTAGGGTGGGAAGAGACCATCCTTCCCAGAGTTCCTAACTCCTCTGTGCGGGAGCTGGAAACAGAGACATTTCCCCAGTGAGCCTGTCTGTTCACAGCAGGTTTGGTGCGGGTGGGGATATCCCTTAGGAGACAGTTAGAGCCAAAGAAGTAATAAAGGACTCTTGAAAATAATTCAGGAGTTGTCAGGAGCAGAGTGACACCTGCCCCCTCCCAAGGCTCTGGGCCGTTTATGGAACAGGAACAGGATTATTTTTATATCCTGACCCAGACAGAGCCCTGTGACCTGCCCTGTCAGAGCAGCAGCCAGTGAGCAGATTTGCATGAAGGGGCCGTTCTCCAGCACTGGGGGTTTAAGAGAGAATCGGAGGGTCCCAGCCAGAGACTCGTTTGCCTCAGGAAGCCGAGCTCGTCTGGATTCCCCACCATGGCCTGGGCCCCTCTGCTCTTCATGCTGCTCACTTACTGTTCAGGTGCTCTGCGGGAAAGGGTCTTATTTACTTTATTACTGTAACACTGGACGGTATTTGAGATCTAACACAGGGAAATAGTCTCTTTAGAATTAGCCCTGGCAGTGAGACGTTGAATTTTTATTTTGCTCTATTTGTTCCCTTCTCTCAGGGTCGAGCTCCCAGTACGTCTTGACTCAGCCGTCTGCAGAGTCAGTGTCTCTGGACCAAACAGCTAAACTCTCCTGTGCCATGAGCAGTGGGTACAGCATTGGCAGTTACCCTATAATCTGGTACCAGCAGAAACCTAGCCAAGCCCCTCGCTTTGTGCTTCATGAAACCAGCAACAGAGGTGATGGGATCCCAGATCGGTTCACTGGCTCTAAAGACTCCTCCAGGAACACGGCTTTTTTAACCATCACTGGGGTCCAGGCAGAGGATGAGGCTGATTATTATTGTGCTGGAGCTTTTGGCAGTGGTAGCATCTGGCTGTAAACACAGAGATGCAGGGAGATGGGGAACTGAGACAAAAAACCTCAGCCTGTGTAGGGTGATGGTATTTCCCTATGCTGAATACAGGACACGTGGTAAACGTATTCGTATTCAAGTGAGTTCCATGGCAAGCAGAATGATGCAATACAAACGTTCAAACTAACATCAAGTTGACTGAGCTCCTGCTAAAAAGAAATACTGAGTAGCTGGATTCTTTTTATTTGCCTTCCGGGGGGGGGGCGGCCCTGCCAGAGGCAGTGGGGGAAGGAAGGAGCCTCCCGCCAGGCTGTTGGTGAGCTGAGTGTTCTGACCAGGGGCTGGTTCTCCACACGGCGCTGGAAGCGGGATGCGCCCCGCTGAGGTCGGGGGATATAGAGGAGCAGTGGGGCTGGGGGGGATCGAAGGGGCAAAGGAGGGAGAGAACAGTGAGAGGGGAAGCACGTAAGGACCGATGGGTAGGCAGCAGAGGCAACACGTAACTGACGGCCACCTGGTGCCAGTCCATTCACCAGCCACCGCAGCTCGCAGCGGGCAGCCAGCGTGGGCTGGAAACGGGATGGGGGGTGCGGCGCAGCATGGGGAGTGGCTGGCCCCACGTGCTGCCACCAGCCTTGCACCCCCACCCCCATGGTCGGCCATTGCTGGGCCCCCTCCCCCATCACTCACTGTTGGGGGGCGGGTGACTGGCGAGCAGGGATCCTGCCAGCAGCAGGACCCGCCAGCTAAGTTCCCTCTGTATTACTGGCCCGCACGGAAAGCTGTAGGGAAAACACACCAGCTGTTCACTGGATCACGGGCTGTCCTCTGTGCTGCCCAAGTCCCCGCGCTGCTCACAGGACAGTATGGGCTGCCACAGACCAGGACACGTATCTCCCGTCTCCCCAAACCACAGGGAACTGCGCCGATCGAACCCTGTGGTGTTAGACCCCGGAGCGATTTGCTCAGAGCACATGGAGTAGATGGGCTGCTGCTAGGTTTGTTGTGGAGTTAGGTTTTGGTTGGCAGGCATCTGTTTTTTGACCGAAATGCCCGGTCAAAAAGGAACCTTGGCAGCTCTGGTCAGCACCACTGACGGGGCCATTAAATGTCCAGTTGGCGGCACAGGCAGCCTCCCTGCCTGGCTCCGTGCGGCTCTTGGGAACCTGCCAGCATCTCCCTCCAGCTACTACGTGGAGAGATGGCCACAGGGGCTCTGTGTGCTGCCCCTGCCCCCAGCACCAGCTCAGCTGCTCTCATTGGCCAGGAACTGTGGCCAATGTGAGCTGAGGAGACTGCGCCTGCAGGCATGGGCAGTATGCAGAGCCACATGGTCGCACCTCCGTCTAGGAGCTGGAGGGAGATGTCGCTGCTTCCTGGGAGCTGCCTGAGGTAAGCCCTGCCCAGAGCCCACTCCCCGAACCCCCTCCCATGCCCCAAACCCCTGCCCCAGCCCTGAGCCCCCTCCTGCACTCCAAACCCCGGCCCCATCCCAGAGCCCGCACCCCCAACCAGAGCCCTCACCCCCTCCCTCACCCCAACCCCCTGCCCCAGCCTAGAGCCCCCTCCTGCACCCCAAACATCTCATCTCTGTCCCCAGCTGGAGCTCTCACCCCGTCACACCCCAGCCCCCTGCCCCAGCCCAGAGCTCTCTCTTGCACCCCAAACATCTCATCTCCCTCCCCACCCCAGAGCCCTCACCCCTAGCCGGAGCCCTCACCCTCTGTCGCACCTCTGGTTCCAACGACCCCTCCAATGCAACTGACTACTTAACCATCACCAGCGTTCAAGTAGAGGATGATTATTACTGTGCTACAGGGGCTAGTGGTGCTGCACAGTGACACAGCCAGATGGGGACCTCAAAACCTGCTCTTCCCTCTTCCAACACTGCACAAGCCCATCATGTGTCAGTGCTAAGTTATGATCATTCACCCACTCTGGGAGCACTGAGGTGTCCCCATGTGTTGTCCCACTCCCCTGTGATGGCAGCTCACTAACTCGATCAAGCTCTGGAAATTTAAGGCAAAGTGTTTGTCCCACTGAATTGACCAGCAGTTTTATCATCTCCTTCAGTGGGACCAGGATTTGACACCTCCCCCCGCCCCCCAGCCTGGCTGCAGCAATTGGATTCAGTTATAATCCTAAAGGAAACATTCCTAAATCCAGTTCCCAGATCCATGCCATGAAAGGAGGCAGTTTCTGCCTGTTAAATACCAGCTCATTCTTCAGTAAAACTCAGAGCCCACTGAGCTGGTGTCAGATCCCAGAGCTCAGGCATTTCAGACACAAGCAGAGCCAGGGTAGGAACGGGACGGATCTGGCCATTATAAGAACAGCCCCGTTAGTAAAGGCTGAGCCTGCAAAATGGCCTGGTTAAACAAAACACAGAAGACCACCACTCACCCCTGTCCTGGTATACTCGTTTCTAACAAGTCACAGGGGTTCCCCAGTCCTAACTATTCCTAAATGTAAATATTAGCCAGGAGGTGAGTTGGAAGGACACTGTAGCCACACTCCAAAATGGCAAACTGGGCTGTATGTAGCTGGGACCTGTAATGAATCTACTTCAACTCCAGAGATTGGAGAGAATTCAATGAGAAGCTGCTGTAGTGCGGATAGTAACTTGTGGTGCAGCTGTGACTCTGGGCACAAGAGGGCGCTGTCTTCTAGCGCTTGTGAACTGTTGGTAATGAAATACAGGGTTTAACACACATTTACCTTCAACGGCGTGTGCAACAGGCTGTGGTGATCAGAGAGCTGCATCTGTTCAACCCCCTCCTGCAGACACACTGGGTGGGGGAGGGCTGAGACAGAGGGTTGATGGAACGTGGATGTATTGACTTGTGTTGTAGATTTATGAACCTCTTCTCAGTGTAACGACTGGATTTTTATATACACGTAAACCTGGACAAGTCTGGAAACAACTGTTCCATCAGCATATGAAGAATTGGTGAAATTAGTAAGGGGTGAGCCTGTTGAATGATCAAATTAAACAAGGCACCAGGGGGTTAACTTCACCCATCAGCCAATACAGAGTTACTGAGTGTGGGGGTATGAACCACACAGGCCAGAGTTCAGATTGCCTTAGATCCCATGGGGCAAAGCCCCTTACAAATATCAAAGGCAGCACCTGGTGTCTGGGGCTGAGAGGAGCCTTTCACACATGAAGGAAACGTGGTTCATTTTCTCTTGAAATAACAAGGTCCAGGCCATGTTCGGAAGACGTGAACCTGCCAATGGTTGTGTTAAGGGAGACCAAAGCCTCACCGAGACCCACTGAGTAGAAAGACCCCTCCTCAACACACCCCCTCCCTCCCTGGAAACTGCCCTGTACTTGTCTGATGAGTTACAGGGGGTGCCTGGGCCCTTGACGTCCCTCGATGTAAAATATTAACACGCAAGGGGAGTCTGAAGGCAGCCACACTGATAAGGCTAAAACTGGGCTGCATGCGGCTGGGAACTGGAATGAATCTCTCCTTCAGCGCCAGAGACTGGAGAGAATAAAATGGGATTTGAGGTGCACCTGGATTTTCCGCATCTACGCTTCTGCGGAGGGGTGACATGTGGTTCAGTTATGACAGGGCACCAGGGGGCGCTGTTTCCTAACACTTTAATGGAAAAGTATTTCAAATGGAATAAAGTAACGGTTTAACGCACATTTGTCTTCAAGAGTCTGGTGCACAGACCGTGCTGTTTGAACAGCTGCGTCCTTTCAGCTCCCTCATTCAGACCGAGTGGTGGGGGAGGAGGAGAGACAGCAGGTCCCCAGGCACCCAAATGTACTGATTTGGGTTGCAGAATTATGAACCACTTCTCATTGTAATGGCTGGATATTTCTTTGCAAAGTGTTTTTATAATTACATGTAATTTAACCAACATTACATTTAATGCTGAACATCTCTGCAGAATGTTGCCCAGGAATGTCCATCAGAGGTGGCTGCATCACTGTGATTATTACGTATCTGTATTTCTGTGGCCCCTGGGAGGAGAGGTCACGGCCCAGGTCCCCGTTGTGCTGGGCTCTGTACAGACACAGAACACAGAGACAGTTCCAGCTAAGGAGCGAATTCAGAGCTGAGCACCCCTAGCTGTACCCACATGTGACTGACATCCCCTGCCACTCACCCGCTGGGTTTGGCCCAGTGAGTCTAACTCCACGGGAATGATCCAGGTTTGTTTCTCTGTCACTGTGAGGGGCCAGGAGGACAGGGGAGTAGCTAGAAAAGTCAGGGACAAGAGGCCACAAGGAGGTGCTGTAGCATCACCCTCCATTCAGTGTGGATCACGCTTCCCCGTCTGTCCAGAACATAGCGCAGATACCAAGGACAGGACTTGATTAGTAAAGGGATTTAGACACCTAAAGATGTAACTAGGCACCTTTAAAAATCTGCCCCTTAGTCCTTAGGCTTAAGATATAGAGGCTCCTGCTTTAGTTCTAGAGTTCTCCTGGTGATAATCTAGCTGACAGTCATTACAGAGTGTTTGGCACCATGTAACATTTATCAAGATCGGGGGGAGCCGTGTTAGTCTGTATCCACAAAAACAACAAGGACAGATGTACTTGGGCATAAGCTTTCATGGATTAAAAACCTCACTCTGAAGAAGTGGGTTTTTTACCCATGAAAGTTCATGCCCAAATAAATCGCTTAGTCTTTAAGGTGCCAATGGACTTCTTGATGTAATATTGATGTTTGCATCCATGTAGATAGTTGCAATTGCTGCCTACAGACTAAAATTATTTGGTCAGAGAGACTAAGTAGTGATCAGATTTACTCTGCTACATGCGCAGCTTGTAAACCTGTGATTCCCCATAACTAAAAATAAACATTTCTCCGAGATCCAGCTCCCTGCACTGGCAGTGAGAGAGAACTTGTCAGTCTGTGTGATGGCATCATAGGATTCTGCTAAATATTATTTAAGGATTAGGTTAAAGGAAGGACT
Source organism: Mauremys reevesii (assembly GCF_016161935.1). Classification (NCBI taxonomy): domain Eukaryota; kingdom Metazoa; phylum Chordata; order Testudines; family Geoemydidae; genus Mauremys; species Mauremys reevesii. The sequence goes on along the minus strand of NC_052640.1, from coordinate 18,986,596 downwards.
CCTTATAATAAATTGTACTACCAAAATCTGATTCAATTTGAACTTGAAATAATAATTGAAAATGTACAAATTTATAGGGAGGTACTTCTATTTTTTTAAATAAAAAAATCTTATTTAAAATGAAGCCTAAACTGGAAGTTAAATTTGAAATGTGAGTGTCTTTGTTGTTAGAACTGAGGCTTAAGACTTTTTAAAAACCTGCAGCCAATGTATAGGGACTGGATTTGCATGAAGGGGCCGTTCTCCAGCGCTGGGGGTTTAAGAGAGATTTCAAAGGATCCCATCCAGAGACACATTTGCCACAGGAAGCCGAGCTCGTCTGGATTCCCACCATGGCCTGGGCCCCTCTGCTCCTCACGCTGCTCACTTACTGCTCAGGTGAGGGAATTATTTGCTATAGTGACAAAAATATGAAGGACACTTGCAGGTGAGGAGGTTTGTCTGATGATCCAGGGTCCTTGTGCTGAGTTTGTCTGTAACATTGATTTCAGGGGTCAGTTCGCAGCCCGTGGTGACTCAGGAGCCCTCGATATCAGTGATCCCAGGAGGGACTGTCACTCTGTCCTGCAGCCTGAGCACTGGAGCCATCACCAGCGGCAACTATCCAGCCTGGTACCAGCAGAAACCAGGCTCTGTTCCTAAGTTGCTCATATATGAAACTAATAAGAGACCCTCAGGGATCCCTGCCCGGTTCTCCGGGTCCATTTCCAGTAACGATGCTGCCCTGACCATCACCAGTGTCCAGGCAGAGGATGAGGCTGACTATTACTGTACTGTGTGGACTGGTAGTGCAAATCACAGTGATCCAGCCAGATGGGGAACTGAGACAAAAACCTCCCGTCTTCATCCCCTCCAGCTGGGCTCTGCACTGGCTGCACAGTTTGCTGCTTCTCTTCAATACATCAGACACTGATTGCTCCTTCTTTGGAATTACAGCCACTTGCAGTCAGCAGGGGGCGCTGCTCCACCCACTGCCCATTAACCGCTCCTGTCCTTTCCACACGGTATAGTTACAAGGAGCAGCTTTTAGACCCACCACTGCCAGGGTCAAACTGGGAGCAGACGGTCACATGCTCCTGGGGTAAAGAGACACGTCTCCCCTAATGCAGTTCCCCTGTGTTACCCCACAAGCTGGACAACACCCCTGGAAGTTAGAGGAAATGTAGGAATGATCTATCAGATCCCTTAGTCCATTCCAGTTGCCAGGGCTGGATGAAGTGTCCGGGTACAGGGTGTAGCAGATAATAGATGATATCAAAATCCCTCCTCCCAGGCCCCGTCCCAACTGCTTTGCAGCTTCCCTGGTCTCCTCCAGAGGTTCATTAGTGCCTCCATTACCCCAGCTCCTCCTGGCTCCTGCAGCCCAGCAAGCCACTGGCCCGTGGCCATGTCTAGTTCCCCGTGGGCCAGTCTCGGTGCTCAGGTACCGCAGTGATGGGTGCGGCATAAGAACCTCAATAGAAAAGTTCATCTGCTGGCTGCAGAGTCAGTGTCCCGCTGCGGGGAAGGCCGGGGCTGTCCTAGCCGAAGCAGGAGTGTTGGTGGCTGTGTCCCAAAGCTCCCACCCTCCACTCCATGGAGAGACAGGAGTGTGCCCAGCAGTGGAGCTAGACACTGAATGACAAGGTCAGATGAACAAGCGCAGGGTCAGTTACTCAGAGACCTCCCCTGGCCTGTAATTCTAGGCAGAGACTGGCCTAATGTGATGTCTCAACCTTGTTACAAGACGGGTACAGCTTGGACGAACTGACCATAGGACGAGCCTCGATTGGACACGGGCTTTTGGGCCAGAGGCAAGGCCAAGGTGCTGGACTGGACAGCCTGGGGCAGTGGGTCCAGAGAGTTGGGCAAGAGACGCCAAGTCGACTACAGGCCCCAGAGACACAGTTAAGGGCAGAAAACTGAGTGCTGGGGAGGTGAAAGCCTCATGACAGACAATAATAGAGGAGGCTGCAAAACGAAAACGAGAACTGATTTGGACAAGACCAGACCTGGTACAAAAAGGACTGTTGGCAGCAACTCAAGTGGGAACTAGCTGCACTGTTCAACTCTCCTGCACCATCAGCAGTGGGTACCCGATTCCACATGCCACCTGGCACCAGCCGAAAATTGGAAATAATCTAAAATATCTTCTGTGATATAAATCCAGTGCTGCCAAGCACCACGGCACTGGGGTCCCCAGTCGCTTCTCCAGTTCCAAAGATGCGGCTAATACAACCATCAACCCAACCATCACCGATGTCCAGCAGACGATGAGGCTGGTTATTACTGTGGCACAGGGAGTCGGGGTGCAACACAGTGATGCAGCCAGATGGAGAACACGTATCTGACACGTCACCGGGTGCTCCCAAGTCCGGGCGATCTCTGCATGTGAAACAGTAACATGGGAGGAGAATTGAAGGGACATATTAACACACAGCCACATTCATAAAACAAACTGGGCTGTCTGCAGCTGGGAACTACAGTGAATCTCTCCTTAAACTCCAGAGATGGAAAGAAAAAAATGGGATTTGGGAGGTACTTGGATTTTCCCATCTACTCTTCTGCAGCTCAGTGACAGGGATCATTACGACTGGGCACCAGGGGGCGACGTCGCCCTGCATTTGCCCTGTGAACTGTCTACAATGGAATTAAGTAACTGATACATATTTATCTTCACCTGTGTGTGCACCAGACTGTGGTGTTCAAACAGCTGCATCCTTTCCAATCCCTGGTGCAGACAGATTGGGTGGGGTAGACATGAGACAGAGCATTGAAGGAACCCAAATGCATTGAGTTAGGTTGGAGATTTATAAATAACTGCTCTGGTGTAGCTGCTGGACACTGATGTCTAAAGATTGTTTTTAACACGTACATTTAATGTCAAACTGTGCAAGAAAAAGTTGCCCAGGAATGTTCTGCAGAGGTGGCTGCACTGCAGTGGTGGGTGAAGTAATCCTTGTCCATTTATAGCTATTGTAAAATGTCTCTCTGTGTAGTAATGCTGAGCTCTTCTGTCTTGCTCTACAGAGATTAAGAAGTGAACAGATTTTTTCTGATATATGATCAGCTGCTACAAAAGAACCATGCCGAGATCTAACAGTCAGTGCAACAGAACTTGTATCACTGGCTGAGATAGGCCCATCGGGTGACTCTAATAACACCACCACTGGTATCAGTTAAATGGCCGTGACAACTGAACTCCCCTGTCCCCCAGAGCTACCCCAGGACAGTCTGATTGCTGAGGAGCAGGTTCTGCTGGTCACTCTCTGTCCGTAAATCGAGTGTAATTGTCGCCCCCTGCTGGGGTGGCTGGAGCACTGTGAGACACCAACCCTTTTCCTGGGACAGCACATGGGAGCCAGGTGGACCCCAACTCAGAGACAGGTGCTGAGCTGCAGCTACTAGGGCTTGTAGATTGTAGCACCTGGTGGGTCCCAAGAACGGCTCTGACACCCGCCTCCAGTGTCACACTCCTCCCAGCCCCCTGGCCCCCGTGTGTCACACGTCACAAACCTCCCACCCCTCTGCCATGGAACCTCCCGCCTTTGAGCTGGGCCCCGGGGCCGCTCAGCAGACTCATCGCCTGGGTTTTGTTCTGCCCAGAGGATTCAGGGGGTCTGGGGCAAAGCAATTTGGGGGCCCCTTCCATAAAAAAAGTTGCAATACTATAGAATACTATAGTCTCAGGAGGGGGCCCTGTGGGAAATTGCCCCACTCCCCCACCCTCCCTGGGCAGCCCGGGCCTGCAGCACTGAATTCAAAACAAACCCCCAGCATCACCCCTTTCACCCCTAACTGCTAATAAATAAACGTTCTCTGTCTTCCCTAGCCGGGGGGGCTACAATCACTGTCCCACTGCTGTTGAGGGGCTGGGGAAACAAGTAATCCGCACCCACCATGGCAACTTATAGGAAAAATGCCACATTGGCTTGATAGAGACCTGATACAAACCTGAGCAAATTAGCCACAGGACTCGCCCCTTTAGAGATTGTCCCTGTCAGTCATTGTGCTTGGTCCCCATCCCATTTGAAGTGTTCAAGCCCCAGTTTATTGGGATCTAGAAAATATTAGCCCAAAACACAAATGGGAGAAGGCTGAAAAGAACACAGGACTCAAAGGGGCTTAGCAGAAAGTAACTAGCCAGCAGTGACCAATAGGAGGAAGGACACGCTCAGATCAGGAGGTGTTTGCAGTGGGGAGGCAGAGAACACTAATGAGAACCCCCCTGGTGCAAACAAACTCTACAGCAGCAGCCAGTGAGCAGGGAGCAGATTTGCATGAAGGGGCCGTTCTCCAGCACTGGGGGTTTAAAAGAGAATCGGAGGGTCCCAGCCACAGACCCGTTTGCCTCAGGAAGCCGAGCTCGTCTGGATTCCCACCATGGCCTGGGCCCCTCTGCTACTCACGCTGCTCACTTACTGCTCTGGTAAGGGGGAGCATTTCACTGAATTTCTCCATATTCCTGATTCCCAGACACCTGGCTCAGCAGGAAATGTGCAGGTGTTAACTCCAAGCCATGACAATCATGCAGCATTTTCTATTTCTTTCCAGGTTCCCTCTCCCAGTTTACTCTGACTCAGCCGCCCTCAGTGTCAGTGTCCATTGGCAACACAGTTAAACTCTCCTGTACCATCGACAGTGGATACACATTTAAAGGTGTGCCCTGGTACCAGCAGAAAGACGGGAACAGTCCAAGATACCTTCTGAATTACAACACTGACTCTGACAAGCACCAGGGCTCTGGGGTCCCCAGTCGCTTTGCTGGTTCCAAAGATGCCTCTAATAAAATTGGCTACTTAACTATCACCAGCGTCCAGGCAGAGGATGAGGCTGATTATTACTGTGCTGTGTGGTCTGGGAGCGCTGCACAGTGATGCAATGAAGTGGGGAGCTGAGACAAAAACCTCCTCCTCCATCCGTCAGCCTGTGTTGTGCATGAGTTCAGTCTGTGGTAGTGCATTACCATCATCCAGACTGATGCATTATGGTTTTACTATTCACTCCCCCGGTCCCCACTAAGAGTAGCTACTATGATTTATCAACCTCTGGACATTTAGGGACAAATCTTGGTCCCATTCAAACCCCTGGGAGTTTTGCCGTTCACTTCCATGAGACTAGGATTAGACCCTGTTTATGGTTCCACAAGCCCCTGGGGGTTCATCTGGGCTCCTGGAGATGAAGCAGACAATGCCATGGATGGCTCTGAGCCCGTCAGCTCTTTGGGGCAGGGTCTGTCGGTTGCTCTGTTTGTAATAACAACTAACTACGGTAATGATGAATAACGATCCTGGCACTTTGTGGGCTGGAAGGAGGCTCGGCTACACACGGGCATCTGATCATCCGTCCCAAGAGACACTTTCCTCCCAGGACCTGCCCGTTGCCCTTTATGAAATCGTGCCCGGTGATGCTGGCCATGGGGCCTTTGGCAGAGTCCTCTGCACACATGGCCCAAGTCCAGCCCCTGTGCTGGCCTCTGAACTCCACGTGGTCAGCAGGGATTCATGGAGCCCTATCGTTAGCAAATCCCTTCTCCTCTCCTTGGCCGCACTTGTGTGTCAGCTCCAGCTGGTTGCGTTTTTTGGGCTTGGAGCTTGTTCAAAGGCAGATTAAATAATCCTCCCTGAAAATGCAAACCATGGGCCTGATCCTGCAAAGCTGCAGCCAGTGGGAGATTCACCGTTGAATTCACCAGGAGCAGAGTTGGGCTCGTTCCTTTTCCTTTATGCTCCTGCCTGGCCAGGAAGACACCCTCCTCTGAACTCCCCACGGTGATCACGATGTGGGGTGTGACCGATCACTGCTAGAAGAGAAGCAAAGTGCGCTCTGTGCACGATTTCACTGTGAGGGAGGAGGCCTTTTACTGGGGACAAGTTGGGGACTGGGGTGGAATTTGCCATTGGAGCTGCCAAGCGATGTCACAGGGGAACAGTAATTCTCTCTCCTTCTTATGAAGGCCCCTCTACGTCTCTCATCCCTGTCAGATCTGAGCACCCCCCGGCTCCAGCGCCACATGAGCTCCCCTTTAACAGCCTCTTGCTCCTCTCAGAGGCAGGAGATGGGAGGTGCTGGCAGCAGCAGCCAATGAGCAGGGAGCTGATTTGCATGAAGGGGCCGTTCTCCAGCACTGGGGGTTTAAGAGAGAATCGGAGGGTCCCGGCCACAGACCCGTTTGCCTCAGGAAGCCGAGCTCGTCTGGATTCCCACCATGGCCTGGGCCCCTCTGCTCCTCACGCTGCTCACTTACTGCTCAGGTGAGAGAGGGGGAGGGTTTAACACACATTGTGCTTTAGGAAGCTCTTTTTGTCTGTTTCCCCCATTTCCCGTTTCTCACCCTGATTCTGTTGCAGTATGTAACCAAACTGTGATAATCAGTTAATTCCTGTCCTCGTTCCAGGGGCCAGCTCGCAGCCCACGCTGACCCAGCCGCCTTCCGACTCAGTGTCCCTGGGAAACACCGTGAAACTCTCCTGCACTCTGAGCAGTCAGCACAGCGGCTATACTGTTGGATGGTACCAACAAAGGGATGGCCAGGCCCCTCGGTTCCTTTGGTCCGGCTCCAGCACCAAAGGAGACGGGGTCCCAGATCGATTCACAGTTTCCAGCTCCGGAGCCATTCGCTATTTAACCATCACCAACATCCAGCCAGAGGATGAGGCCACTTATTACTGTGGTGCAGATTATAGCATTGGTAGCAGCTATGGGTAACTCACCATGACACAATCAGATGGGGAACTGAGACAAAAACCTCCCCTCCCCCAGGCTGTGCACAACTGGGTCCCACACTCTATGAAGAGCTTTGCCTTTTACTTTCAACAAATCAGCTGATTACTGGGCGCTGAGAATTCCAGCGCCCCACAGTCTGAGGGAATGTCTCCTCCGGTCCCTCTTCACAGCCTTTGCAGAGGGGCAAAGCAGCTTTCACGTGTTACTTCCTTACTTGGCCTCTGCAGGCTGCACAGACAGCGCTGCCCACTCTCAGCCCCGCAGAGCTTCCTCCCAGCGTCTGAGCACCCAGGAACAGTTCTCCCCCCTCGGTGATAAATAACAAGTAAAGGGCTCGGGGTTACAAGTAACATGAACCCATCTCAGCTGAAGGACTGGTATCCACTGGTGTATTCAGCCATATATTTGACAAAACCTTCTCCGCTCTGATTCCCTGCGATGGGCTTTCCCTTCCACACACACTGTTGGATCTCCCTGTAGACATGGAGCTGGGTCCCAGAGACCAATTAATGAACAGGATCAATCACAGCAGAGGTAGTTGTCTCTAAGCCAGCACCGTTCTCCCTCCCAAGGTCTCTCTTCAGGGTTTAGTAACAGGGAAAGCTCAGTAGGTTAGGAAATAAATGAATGTCATTTAGCACCTGTCCAGAGTCCCCTCTCCCAGTGTTGTGACAGGTGATACTCTCACTAATAAAATGGGTATCACTGTTGGTCTCATTTTGGCCTTTAGATGGCGATGTCTGCCCAGTGCACTGTGCGTAGCTGGTGTTGAAGAGCGAATTTCCCAGGGCGAGATGGAATTGGATGTACACTGGGTGAGTCTGTCACCCTGCACTTCTGCTGTGAACAGAAGCAGGAGAACGTGCAGAGGGGGAGTTTTGTCCTGCACACATGGCAGGTTTGACCATGAACTAATTCACTTGCTCCAGGCCTCTGCTTGTCATGCACAGAGAGCAAATGCACATGCACATCCTACCGTGCCCAGCAGTGCAGTTTGTGTAAGTCTGTTAGTGAGATCACTGGAAATTGTCTACTTCAGGCACCTGATGGGACAAGGCTATTTAGACAGCACAGAGAATCCAGGTGAAATCCCTTAAGGAAAAATTATTCTAATTCACCCTCGGTCCATAGAGAGATAAGCTCTCCCCTCTCTACAGTTTAAATGGGCGACATATTTCTCAGCTCCACTTCCTTGAAAGGTATTTCCCAGATCTGTTCTTTCAGTATCGCCTGCCCCTCACTCTGACCCCTGTGTCTGGCTGGGATGTGTCTGCTCCCTGGGCATTGCCTGGGATGAAGCTTTGACTCCAGAATTTGGTCCTGCCAGGAACACGTCTGAGTCTGGCCTCTTAGGCCCTGATCCTGCTGGGGGCTGAGCAGCTCCTGGGAGGTGCACAGCACTCCCAGCTCCCACTGCAGTCACTGGGAGTGGAGAGTGCTCTGCAACTGGTAGAACTGGGCCAGGCCAGAGCACATCACATCATAATCCCTGCTGGGACGTGTGTTTGTGGCCTACACTCCTGCACGCTGTCCATGACTCGGTGCGTGTGCACACGAATGACGAGACAGGGGCCTGGCTCTCCATCTCCTTCCATAGCAGGGAGGTGTGTGTGCAGCGTTGGGAATTACAGCTGCAAAGCAGGTGCACAAATGCAAGGCCAAAAATGCAGGCGGAGTTCAGGTCCCAGCTTTTGGAAAGTCAGGTCCCAGGTGTACGGGCTGTTCCTCATTCCTGGTCTCCTCAGGGGCACTGGGTCAGGTGCTGAGGAGAGTGATGAGGAAAATGCTCTTTATTGGGGGGAAGCTGCTGTTTGGTGTCATGCCAACCTGTGTACAAGGCCCCCAGTCACTCAGTGGGGGGGATTATTAACACATGACGTCATAATAATTATAACGGAAACCCGGGATGTCTCCTGCTCAGCTCCAGGGGCTTCTCTCAGACCCAGGAGCTCCCCACACGCATTGAGCATCTATTTGTGTGAGGGGAAAGAGACACTCCAGGGCTCCAGCTCATTCCTCTGTCAGGGCAATTGGTCACCAGCCTCCACTGAAACAGCTGCCAACCAGGCCAAATTCTTCCCTCAGGGGACTTCACTGGGGCTCTGTGCAGGGTCCCTGGTCCCTGTGGGTAGACTCAGCCCAGGGCCCTGGAGCAGAGCAGGTGGGGCCCATCCAGCCAATCAAAGAGGGCGGGGCTACAGCTGGGCCTATAAAGGGCTGAGACTGGGTCAGGAGCTGAGACAGGCTGTGCTGGGATGAGGGGAAGTCACTCTGGAGTAGAGCTAGTGTCTGTGGTGGGCCCCTGGAGAAAGGGGCCTGGGCTCAGAGAAGCAGCCCTGGGGTGGCTGCTCCTGGAAGGGAGCAGAGCTGAGTGAAGTGAGGAAGTTGCTAGGAACAGGAGAGCCAGAAACACTGGCAGGGGGGGCGCTGAGGCTAGGGAGTGAGTTACAAGACTGTTTTTCTGTTCATTTGCTAATTTCTGCTAAGGAAAATAACCCTCCTTGCCAAGGGCTGGGTGTGGCAGCGCCTGCTCTAGAGCTTGGGGACTAGCCTGGCCCCATGACAGGTTCCCTGGGGGTAAGGGAGAGAATTGTGTCTCTGGGGCTCCTGTATCTGACAGGGATTCTAAAGAAGGAGCAAATGAAAGTTTCCCAAGAACTTCCCTGGGCGCCCAGGCGCTAGGTGGTGCCTCAGCACTAGAGGGTGGAATTCCTGCTGCACTTTGCTTTGCCAGGGCTGGAGTCTGACAAATAGCTTCTGAAGCAAGACAAGCAGAAGTTGAAATAGCTCCACTGTGAGTGGCTGGTCTGGAAAGGGGAGGAGACCTTTGCCAGCATGGAAATAGGGCTTTTCTGAGCTAGTCAGAGAGCTCTTCTCAGTTTCACAGAAGAAAAATCTGTGTGTTTTTTGGGCTCTCACCAGGATAAAACCCTGGAGTAACTTTTCTGGGTACACCCAGAGCTGTGAGCCACTGTGTTAGCCAAGAGCGAGCTTTGCTAGAGATTAGACTGTGTGTCAGCTCCCGCCCACCCCAGTCTGTCTTCCTCACCAGCAAACTCCTCCCGGCTCTCCCAGCCCAAACCTCACCCAGCAGGTAACACTCAGTCAGTGAATGGCCACCCCGGGGCACCTCGGAGATCTTTCTTTGCAATGCAGAGCCCCTGCCAATGTACATTCACAGAAGATATCAAGTTTGCTGCTCTTTTAAAGAGTCAGTAAATCCCATCTTATTAATTTAACTGGGGTAAATACACCTTTCCCTTCAAACACAGCCCTGAATTTTGTTATAGTAAAAGTAACCAAGTTTATTAAACAAATACCAGATAGAAGGAATAAAGGCAAAAAGGGTCACAAACAAACAAATGTAAAAATACACTTTCTGGTGGATAAGACCTCACTTAATAAGCTCCTGTCTTCGTTCATGGTAGTTTCCTCCCCAGTCTTCCCTTCCCCAGCAATGGCTGGCTAGCTCTCAGCTGGGATCCCCATGGAGCCAAGGGGCTGGTTTTCCTTGTCTCCTCAGGTGAAGGGTAACTTAGGCATTTGCTTCCCCTCTCTGTATAATCCAATGAACCTTTGAAATGTGTCCTTCTGACATGTATCCTCGATAAAGTTCCTGTTCCCTGCTGGATATGGACACTGTGCCATTTGGTGACTTTTACAATGCAAAATGTCTCTTCTTGCAAACCTCTGATACAAATGACTAGCTCCTTGAATCTGGCCACACCTGGTGTGAGGTGTTGGGCTTTTTCCTTTGTCTTCAGAAAACTTGTTTATCAACCGCCCCTGCCCTGACTAGTGTAAACACCTTATAGTCACAGGCTTGTGGAAGCAAGGAAAGAATTAATAAGGATTTGAAGCGGATTTTAATGCGTGTCAGTCAGTTAGCAAGAGTCAGGCCATACTGTAACCCTAATGACGTGAGACTTGTAGGAACAAAGATAGTACGAGGCGACAGGACAAGAACTGTGTACAAAGTTATTACGACCTTGCAATCACTAACCAAAATGCAGGCTTGCTTTTCTTAGGAGTGAGACAAATAAGATAAGCCTTTCTGCTATGTATAAACAAAATGTATTTGTTGCTTTTTACTGTCTCCATGATTGCTAGAAATTGTCTGTAACAAGGTATAAAGGCTTAATGTAATTGTTTACCAGTTGAGAGACCTGTCCAGGACTGAGACGACCCTGTGTCCTATGGCACTCTCTCCCTCCATTGTAATTACTGGAGAAATAATAAAGTATTTGATTTTGCTGCACCCAAACAAAAAGCGAGAACTGAGTTTTTCTCCGACAGGCTTTAAAGAATAATATCCATAATTCCACATCCAGCTCTATGATACACATTTCTCAATGACATTAGAAACCAGTGTGTTACTAGGTTTCAAATGATACCTCATGAAACCTATTTTGTATCGATATTATCGCAGTAGTGTGCAGGGTGTGAACCTAGGGTCAGCTAGGCTCACACCCTCCTTTAGCCATTTCTTGTTCTTCTGAGGAGGGAAGGTGCTGGCAGCAGCAGCCAGTGAGCAGGGGGGAAGATTTGCATGAAGGGGCCGTTCTCCAGCTCTGGGGGTTTAAGAGAGAATCGGAGGGTCCCAGCCACAGACCCGTTTGCCTCAGGAAGCCGAGCTCGTCTGGATTCCCCACCATGGCCTGGGCATCTCTGCTCCTCATGCTGACTCAAAAGGGGTCACAAAGTTATTTTAGGGGGATTGGAGTATTTCCACCCTTACTTCTGTGCTGCCTTCAGAGCTGGGCAGCCGGAGAGCTGTTGGCCGGGCACTCAGCTCTGCAAGGATCGTCCCACCGGCAGCAGTACAGAACTAAGGGTGGCAATCCCATACCAGGCCATACTTTCTTCTGCGCTGCTGGTGGCGGTGGCTCCGTCTTCACAGCTGGGCTCCCAGCCACCAGACACCACTCTCCTACTGCCCAGCTCTGAAGGCAGCGCCTCGGCCAGCCACAGAGCAGAAGGACGGACAGCAGTACAGTAACCCCCCTACAATAACCTTGCAAACTCCCCCTCCCCCACAACTCCTTTTTCAGGCAGGACTCCTACAGTTACAACACAATTTCAGATTTAAATAAGTGAAATCATGAAATTTATGATTTTTAAAATCCTATGACCATGAATTTTGTAGGGCCCTAAATATGGGACAAGAATTGCTCCACCTTAGGAATTTCATCCACTCGTGCCATCAGCAGGGGGCGCTGCTCCTCCCACTCCACATTCACTCCCCCTTGGGGAGAGATCAGCCACTGTTATGCTCTCTGCTCCGTCTCTTTAGCAGGAGCAGCTTTTCTGCCTTATAGATCCCAGTGTTACAGATCCACCACTACCTGATCAAACTGGGAGCAGACGGCCACGTGCTCCTTGGGTAAAGGGACACGTCTCCCCTAACGCAGTTCCCTTGTTAACCCACCAGCCGCAGAATACCTTGAATGGCCCGAAAGTGAGAGGAAAGACCAATGAGATCACTTAGTGCGTCCCCGTTCCTATGCGTGAATGATTCTATAATAAGTGTCCAGTTCTAGGACATAGCAGATATTAGATTATAGCAAAATCTCATTTGTTCTTAGCCAAATGTTACACCAAGGGCTTCTTGGGACTGTGCAGGGCCTGTGGCCTGCAGTCCTGGCCCAGCCCTTGGAGACACACACGGGGACAGCAGGGCGTAAGGAAGCTGAGGACACAGTTCAAGACCATCTCGGGTCACAGACCCCGACTCCTAACTCTGGTGGCACAAACACTGCCCCTGAGACCTGGGAATTTCCCGCTAACTTTCCCGGTGTCTCACAGGCCCCTGGTGCTAACACAGATCCATTCTCCCGTAGCTCAGGGAGTCGGGTCTGGGCTTAGCTACAAACCTTTCAGCCCCGCGTTACCCAGCAGGAAGCAGCAAAGCAGGGCCCAACCCCCGTCTGACAGCGCCCCTGGCTGTCTGCTGTGCAGGGTGGAGGGAGGCCAGAGCCCAGGGGAATGCAGGTTTCAGCAGGGAGGGAGGAGTTCGGGAGGGAAGGGAATGGTGCCATCAGCTGCTTCAGCCCTTGGCTTCCCCGGCTGATCATTGTAGAATCAGGCAGAAGTTTCCTTCTTCCCATGGCAAAGCTCGGCAGTGAGGGCAGCTGTCAGGCCCTGAGCACCAGGCCTGTGCTCCCCAAGCAGGGTTATAAATTGCCAGGAGCCCAGATCCCAGGGGACTAGAGATCCTGGTCACACAACGCAGTGTTGGGGTTAGAGACAATTCTTATAAAGCGCTGAGTTCTGCAGCTTAGAGTGACCGCTGGGAACTGCTGTAAATGTGACCTTCCCCACCAGGGGGAGCTCCTCATCCATAATGTCCATTGTCCAGGCCAGAGGAGCGTAAGGCTACCGACAGCTGGGGTACAGAGGCCTCTCTGGGGTTCTTGGGTGTGTTTATCTATACAAAGAAATCTCCCCTTTGCAATAGTGTGAAACCAGCCCTCACGCATCCCCCCTGCCCTCTGCACTCCAGGGTCCGTCCCCTCCCAAACCTGCTTCAGATTCCAGGCACCCCCCTCACCTCCTTCCTGGTTTGGGGAAAGGGGCAGACAGGGGTGAGGAGCAGGCAGGTGGGTGCAGATGGGGCACGTGCCCAGAGCGGGTACGAAGCTAAAAGCCCAGTGACTTTTGCAGGAACAGTTTAATTCAAAGTTCTCGTGGGACCCAGCACGTGTCATTCTCGGGGGTGACACTGACCTGTCCCTGTGCTGGGCTCTGAACAGAGGTCAGAGCAGGAACACGAGCTCCCAGCAAGAGTTTTCCCAGCTGGGACCCCAACAACTTCCCTCCTCCCGACCCCTCTCCACCTCCTTCCCCAGGTGTCAGTCACCAGAGCTGTATCCTGTGCCTGGAGTCTGAACCAGTCAGTCCAGGGCATCCCCACAGGACACCAGGGAGTGACATGTGATGGCTCTACCCAGAGTTACTGGGACCAGAAACGCTCCCTGCTAATTCAGTGCCACTGGGGTTGGCGGGGAGTGGGATGAGGGAAGGGAGGGGTAGTTATGAAATCCCATCATAATCCATGTGCTCCGTGCAGGTAAATGAGTGACGGCACATTTCCCAGTCAGAGCTCTCCGCACTGGGATCACATTGGCTTCCCCTGAGCAAATGATAAAGCAGAGGGGCCTTTCTTACTTCTGTAAGGCAATCAGCGGCACTCAGCTTTGATATGATATAACCAGCCTCAGTCAGATTTGCATGAAGGGGCCGTTCTCCAGTTCATGGGGTTTAAGAGAGAATCAGAGGGTTCCAGCCACAGACCCGTTTGCCTCAGGAAGCCGAGCTCGTCTGGATTCCCACCATGGCCTGGGCCCCTCTGCTCCTCACACTGCTCACTTACTGCTCAGGTGAGGGAATTGTTTGCTTTAGTGACAAAAATATGAAGGGCACTTGCAGGTGAGGAGGTTTGTCTGTGAGGATCTGGAGTCCTTGTGCTGAGTTTGTTTGTAATGTTGATTTCAGGGGTCAGTTTGCAGCCCGTGGTGACTCAGGAGCCCTCAAAGTCGGTGACCCCAGGAGGGACTGTCACTCTGTCCTGCAGCCTGAGCACTGGAGCCATCAGCACCAGCAACTATCCCTCCTGGTACCAGCAGAAACCTGGCTCTGCTCCTCGGCTGCTTATATACCAAACTAACAACAGACCCTCTGGGATCCCTGCCCGGTTCTCTGGGTCCATATCCGGCAACAACGCTGCCCTGACCATCACCAGTGTCCAGGCAGAGGATGAGGCTGACTATTACTGTTTGATATATACCGGTAGCAGTGGTAGTTGGTCTCACAGTGATCCATCCAGATGGGGAACTGAGACAAAAACCTCCCTATTCTTCATGGCCTGCTGCAACGTGGGCTCTGCACTGGCTGCACAGTTTGGTTTCTACCTGCAGTACATGACCCACAGATTGCTCCTTCCTAGGAATTTCAGCCTCTTGCTGTCAGCAGGGGGCGCTGCTCCACCCACTCCCCATTCACTGTGACTGGGGGAGATGGCAGCTGCTCGGTCTCTACAAGGAGTATCTTTTCCAGCTTTCTAGATCCCTGTGTTACAGACCTACCACTACCTGGTTCCCACTGGGACCAGACGGCCATGTGCTCCTTGGGTAAAGAGAAACGTCTCCCCTAACATAGTTCCCCTATGTTATCCCATGAGCTTAACAACACCTTGAATGGCCTGGAAGTTAGAGGAAATATAGGAAAGATCTATCAGATCCCTTAGTCCATTCCAGTTGCCAGGGCTGGATGAAGTGTCCAGGTACAGGGTGTAGCAGATAATAGATGATATCAAAATCCCTCCTCCCAGGCCCAGTCCCAGCTGCTTTGCAGCTTCCCTGGTCTCCTCCAGAAGCTCATTAGTGCCTCCACAGCCCCTGCTCCTCCTGGCCCCTGCAGCCCAGCAAGCCACTGGCCCGTGGCCATGTCTAGTTCCCCGTGGGCCAGTCTCGGTGCTCAGGTACCGCAGTGATGGGTGCGGCACAAGAACCTCAATAGAAAAGTTCTATTTTCTGGCTGCAGAGTCAGTGTCCCGCTGCGGGGAAGGCCGGGGCTGTCCTAGCCGAAGCAGGAGTGTTAGTGGCTGTGTCCCAAAGCTCCCCCTGCTCTCCATGGAGAGACAGGAGTGTGCCCAGCAGTGGAGCTAGACACTGAATGACAAGGTCAGATGAACAAGCGCAGGGTCAGTTACTCAGAGACCTCCCCTGGCCTGTAATTCTAGGCAGAGACTGGCCTAATGTGATGTCCCAGCCCCGTTACAAGACGGGTGCTGCTTGGACGAACTGACCACAGGACGAGCCTCACTTGGACACGGGCCCTTGGGCCGGGGCTCAGAGGCAAGGCCGAGGTGCTGGACTGGACAGCCTGGGGCAGTGGGTCCAGAGAGTTGGGCAAACGACACCAAGTCGACTACAGGCCCTGGAGACACAGTTACCGGAGGCAAACCGAGCGCTGGGGGAGGTGAAAGCCTCATGACAGAGGAGCTTGTAAAGCAAACCGAGAACTGATTTGGACAAGACGAGACCTGGTATGAAAGTGACTGTCTGCAGCAACTGGAGCGGGAACTAGCTGCACTGTTCAACTCTCCTGCACCATCAGCAGTGGGTACCCGATTCCACATGCCACCTGGCACCAGCCAAAAATCGGAAATCTTCCAAAATATCTTCTGTGGTACAAATCCAATGCTGCCAAGCACCAGGGCACTGGGGTCCCCAGTCGCTTCTCCGGTTCCAAAGATGCGGCTAATACAACCATCAACCCAACCATCACCGATGTCACTGTGGCGCAGGGAAAGGGGTGCTGCACAGTGATGCAGCTAGATGGAGACCTGACAAAACCCTTGTGTTCCAGCAGCCTGTACTATGCATGACTCCAGACTGTATGTGTCTGGGCACGACGCTCCTCTGCGCTGATGTGTTGGGGTTTAACTAGGCACATTCCAGTCACCAGTGAGGGGCACTACTAAGGATTATCAGGGTCTGCACATTTAAGGCCAAATCTTGGGCCCCGTGACCCAATGGGCATTTGTCATTTATTGTCCATGGGACGAGGATGAAACCCTTTATGAAACCTGACTGTCATACCTTGATCCAGTGATAATCCCAAAGGAAACACTCCAGTGTCCCGTTCCCAAGCACATGCCATGAGAGGAGGGAGTCCTGTCCCTTAAATACCAGCTCACCCTGCAGTGCCAACTCAGTGAGATTCATAGCCTGAAGAACTGGGTGTTAGGTCCCAGAGCCCAGGCATTTCACACACACAAAGCCAGGGCAGTAAAAGAACAGCCCCTGGGCCTGATAAAAAGCAACAGAGAGTCCTGTGGCACCTTAATGACTAACAGATGTATTGGAGCATGTGTCTGACAAAGTGGGGATTCACCCACGAAAGCTCATGCTCCAATATGTCTGTTAGTCTATAAGGTGCCACAGGACTCTCTGTTGCTTTTTACAGATCCAGACTAACACGGCTACTCCTCTGAGACTTGGGCCTGATAAGAACAGCCCCATTTTCAAGGGCCGAGCCTGCAAAATGATCAAGCCACACAACACAGAGAAGCTACATTGAGAGCAACTGAATAGTAGAGACCCCCAGCACTTTCACTCCTCAGTCCTGCTAGCCACGTATCTGACACGTCACCGGGTGCTCCCAAGAATGGACAATCTCTGCATGTGAAATAGTAGCACAAGAGGGGAGTTGAAGGGACATATTAACACACAGCCACACTCCTAAGACAAACTGGGCTGTCTGTAGCTAGGAACTACAATGAATCTCTCCTTAAACTCCAGAGATGGAAAGAAAAAAATGGGATTTGGGAGGTACTTGGATTTTCCCATCTACTCTTCTGCAGCTCAGATACGGGGATCAGTTATGACTGGGCACCAGAGGGCGACGTCTCCCTGCATTTGCCCTGTGAACTGTCTAAAATGGAATTAAGTAACTGATACATATTTATCTTCACCTGTGTGTGCACCAGATTGTGGCGTTCAAACAGCTGCATCCTTTCCAATCCCTGGTGCAGACCAATTGGGTGGGGTAGACATGAGACAGAGCATTGAAGGAACCCACGTGCATTGAGTTAGGTTGGAGATTTATAAATAACTGCTCTGGTGTAGCTGCTGGACACTGATTTATAAAGATTGTTTTTAACACGTATGTTTAATGTCCAACTGTGCAAAAAAAAGTTGCCCAGGAATGTTCTGCAGAGGTGGCTGCACTGCAGTGGTGGGTGAAGTAATCCTTGCCCATTTATAGCTATTGTAAAATGTCTCTCTGTGTAATAATGCTGAGCTCTTCTGTCTTGCTCTACAGAGACTAAGAAGTGAACAGGTTTTTTCTGATATATGATCAGCTGCTACAAAAGAACCAGGCCGAGATCTAACAGTCAGTTCAACAGAACTTGTATCACTAGCTGAGATAGGCCCATCGGGTGACTCTAATAACACCACCACCAGTGGTATCAGTTAAGTGGCCGTGACAACTGAACTCCCCTGTCCCCCAGAGCTACCCCAGGACAGTCTGATTGCTGAGGAGCAGCTTCTGCTGGTCACTCTCTGTAGGTAAATCGAGTGTAATTGTCACCCCCTGCTGGGGTGGCTGGAGCACTCTGAGACACCAACCCTTTTCCTGGGACAGCACATGGGAGCCAGGTGGACCCCGACTCAGAGACAGGCGCTGAGCTGCAGCTGCTAGGACTTGTAGATTGTACCACCTGGTGGGTCCCAAGAACGGCTCTGACACCCGCCTCCAGTGTCACACTCCTCCCAGCGTCCCCCAAACCCCGTGCAGCCCACTTTACAAATCTCCCACCCCTCTGCCATGGAACCTCCTGCCTTTGAGATGGGCCCCACAGCTGCTCAGCAGCCTCATCCCCCTGGGTTTTGTTCTCCCAGCCAGCAGCCTGCAGCACTGAATTCAGGACAAACCCCGACCGTCCCGGGACCTTTCACCCCTAACGGTTACCAAATAAACCTTCTCTCTCTTCCCTAGCCGGGGGAGGGTACAGTCACTGTCCCACCGCTGCTGAGGGGCTGGGGAAACAGGGAATCCACAAGTTGGCTTGATACAGACCTGATACACATCCGAGCAAAGTAGCAACAGGACTCGTCCCTTGAGAGATTGTCCCTGTCAGCCATTGAGTTTGGGGTCTGTTAGCCCCATCCTATTTGGAGTCTACAAAATATTAGCCCAAAACACAAATGGGAGAAGGCTGAACAGAACACAGGACTCAAAGGGGCTTTAACAGAAGGTAACTAGCCAGCAGTGACCAACAGGAGGAAGGACGCGCTCGGATCAGGAGGTGTTTGCAGTGGGGAGGCAGAGAACGCTAATGAGAACCCCCCTGGTTCACACAAACTCTACAGCAGCAGCCAGTGAGCAGGGAGCAGATTTGCATGAAGGGGCCGTTCTCCAGCACTGGGGGTTTAAGAGAGAATTGGAGGGTCCCAGCCACAGACCCGTTTGCCTCAGGAAGCCGAGCTCGTCTGGATTCCCACCATGGCCTGGGCCCCTCTGCTCCTCACACTGCTCACTTACTGCTCTGGTAAGGGGGAGCATTTCTGATCTCAGATTTATTTAGAAGGACTTTTCACTGAATTCCTGCATATTCCTGATTCCCAGACTCCTGGCTCAGCAGGAAATGTGCAGGTGTTAACTCCAAGCCATAATGATCATGCAGCATTTTCTATTTCTTTCCAGGTTCCCTCTCCCAGTTTACTCTGACTCAACAGCCCTCAGAATCAGTGTCCATTGGCAACACAGTTAAACTCTCCTGCACCATTAGCAGTGGATACACATTTGGAAGTGTTGTGTGGTACCAGCAGAAAGATGGGAACATCCCAAGATACCTTCTGAGGTACAACAAAGACTCTGACAAGCACCAGGGCTCTGGGGTCCCCAGTCGCTTTGCTGGTTCCAAAGACGCCTCTAATACAACCTGCTACTTAACCATCACCAGCGTCCAGGCAGAGGATGAGGCTGATTATTACTGTGCTGCAAGTGCTAGTGGTGCTGCACAGTGATGCAATGAAGTGGGGAACTGAGACAAAAACATCTTCCTCCATCCTTCAGCCCGTGTTGTGCATGAGTTCAGTCTGTGGCAGCACATTGTGATCATCCAGACTGATGCATTATGGTTTTACTATTCACTCCCCTAGTCCCCACTAAGAGTAGCTACTATGATTTATCAACCTCTGGACACTTAGGGACAAATCTTGGTCCCATTCAACCCCCTGGGAGTTTTGCCGTTCACTTCCATGGGACTAGGATTTGACCCTGTTTATGGTTCTACTGTAGTAATCAGAGTTGATTAGAATTTCAAGGAAGATGTTCCCGAATACAGGCCAGGAGAGGAGGCACTCGCTGTTTGTTAAATACCAGCTCATTCTCCAATGAGAACCCAGTGAGATGTGGAGACTGAGCAGCTGAGTGTTCGATCTCAGATCCAGGCATTTCACACGCAAGCCAAGCCAGGGTAGGAAAGAACAGACCCTGGGTGCGATACAAACAGCCCCGGTGAGAGAGGCTGAGCCTGCAAAACGATTGAGTGAAACAAGACGCAGGGCCCACATTGAAGATTACTGAGTAGCACAGAGCTCCCCCCCGTCCCTGGGCGTTGCCCTGGGCATGTCTGGTGAGTTACATGCTGTTCCCAAGGCCTTGACCTCACTGAATGGAACATGTTCTCACAGAAGGGGAGTTCACAGTTTGGAAATAATCTAAAGTAAGATTCCAAGTAAAGCTTATTCCCGGCCAGGCGACAGCTGGCCCAAAGATAGGTTTGACAAAGACAAAGGAGCTGTGGGGGAGGAGGCTAGAGGAGTTTTCAAAATCATCCTTTCTTCGTGCACCAATGAAATAGGAGTTTCCCTTCCACAGGCATCTGGTTCAAGAGGCAGCGCCCCGTTAGGGGCGTTCTAGGATGTTCGTGTAGCGGGTAATGTGCCGGAACGTGGAGAACTCTGCTTTCAGGAGGCGCGTGACGAGACAGCACCGTGTGTATGAAGGAGGGAAGGAAGCCTGGATGTCGAAGAGAAGCCAGGCTCGCTGTAGGAAGTGGCAGCAACTCCCCCATCTGCCCCCAAGTGAGAGAGACTGAAGCGATGGATATTTTCAGGCCTTGCTGGTGACATGACGGAAGCCCCCTTTCTCCTTACAGGGGCCGGGCCAGCGCTGAGTATGACACTAATCCAGTCGCCAGCTCGCAGCACCCAGGGGCTGAGCTCACAGGCTCACCAAAGAAGCCACATACTGAGCGGCTTTGAGAACTGAACATGTCTGTTGCCCCAGGGCAGAGTCCCACTAGTGGGTAGGGGCGGCTCTAGCAATTTCGCCGCCCCAAGCAGGGCGGCACGCCACGGGGGGCGCTCTGGCGGTTGCTGGTCCCGCGGTTCCGGTGGACCTCCCACAGACGTGCCTGCGGAGGGTCCGCTGGTCCCGCGGCTCCGGTGGACCTCCCGCAGACATGCCTGCGGAGGGTCCGCCGGTCCCACGGCTCCGGTGGACTTCCCGCAGACGTGCCTGTGGAGGGTCCGCTGGTCCCGCAGTTTCGGTGGAGCATCCGCAGGCTTGCCTGCGGGAGGTCCACCGGAGCCGCCTGCCGCCCTCCCGGTGACCGGCGGAGCGCCCCCCGTGGCATGCCGCCCCAAGCACGCGCTTGGTGTGCTGGGGCCTGGAGCTGGCCCTGCTAGCGGAGCCGTGTCAGGAGCAGGTGCTGCTGGTCGTTTTCTATTAGCTAAATTGTGGAATTGTCGCCCCCTGGTGGGGTGGCTGGAGTGCTGCGAGACACAACACTGTCCTGCAGAGACAATACATGGCAGAGAGCCAGGTGGATCGTGACTCAGAGACAGGAATTGAGCTTCAGCTTCTAGGCTCTATAGGCTCTAGCACCTGCTGGGTCCTGAGAGCCTCTCCGCCATCCGCCTGCGATGTCACGCTCCTCCCAGACCCCCTGCTACACTTCTCACCAACCATCCCCCCATTCACTGTGGTACCTCCCTGCCTTCATCTGAGACCTGCGGCTGCTCAGCAGACTCATCACAGCGGGTGTCGCTGGCCCAGCCGGCTGCCGGCAGCACTGAATTCAGCCCAAACCCCGACTGTTCCGCAGCTTCCTCCCACTAAACTGTGAAACAGATGAAGATTCTCTCTCCTCCCTAGCAGAGGTGGCTCATAATCACCGTCCCCCGCTGGGCCTTGCCTGTGGGCAAGGAAATTCACACACACGGCAATTTATAGAAACAATACCGAGCTGGCTTGATGTCGACCTGATAGAAATCTCAGCAACCGGCCTCCTCCCTTTACATACTGTCCCTGTCTGTCATCCTATCTAGGGTCTGTAAGGCCCATCCTGTTTGGGGTCTGTCCCTGTCCGTCATCCTATCTGGGATCCATAAGGCCCAACCTGTTTATGGTCTGCAAAATAGTAGCCCCAGGCCCTAGAGGGAGCAGAGTCTGTGCTTCATTTGTAATGAAAAAGATGCTTGGGCTCCAGCATTTTTTTTACTTTCATAACTAACACGGGAAGCCCAGTGATGCTGGGCCATGAACTGCCCGGCCCAGAGGCACCGGGAATCAGCCTGGCACAAATGAAGCCCTGAGCGGAGTGAAAAGAGCCCAGGACTCACAGGGGCTTCCCAGCAAATAAATAGCATTTGAGTGGACATCACCCCAGTGAGACATTTAATTTGCAGTAGTTAAAAGAGCCAGAACGAATTTGTCTCTGTGTGAGAAATGGGGCAAAGTCCCACAAAAGAACAATTACAACACGGGAAATGCTGCTTGTACCTAGCTCTGCACGAGTAAAAGAGTCTTCTAAAGCAATGGGAAGGCAAGGGTTAAAAAGAACTTTGCCTGTAAGGGTCTCTGTGTGGAGACGTTGGCAGTGTGCTTTGGAGATGGGCAGAGAGCAGATTGCAGAGTTACAGCAGACAAGGAAATAAACCCGTTTTGACCTCCCTGGTTAACTCCCAAACGGGGAAGACCTACCCTTCTACAGTCTTTATTTTCCTCTACCTAGGAAAGAGGTACATAGTACTAGCAGCAGCCAGTGAGCAAGGGGCAGATTTGCATGAAGGGGCCGTTCTCCAGCCCTGGGGGTTTAAGAGAGAATCGGAGGGTCCCAGCCAGAGACCCGTTTGTCTCAGGAAGCCGAGCTCGTCTGGATTCCCACCATGGCCTGGGCCCCTCTGCTCCTCGCGCTGCTCACGTACTGCTCGGGTAAGGAAAGGATTCTTCTTCTGAGGTTTAATTTTAAATGTTTCTGTCACTGACCTTGGGATTTTTCTTGTTTACATGGATTCCTGGTCCTGTCACCTCCAAGCACAAGAGTTAATACAGAGGTTTCTGTCTGTTTCCACTCCAGGGTCCCTCTCCCAGTACACTGTGACTCAGCCGTCCGCAGTATCCGTGTCCATTGGAAACACAGTTAAACTCTCCTGCACCATTAGCAGTGGATACACATTTAAAGGTGTCACCTGGTACCAGCAAAAAAATGGGAACATCCCAAGATACCTTCTGAGGTACAACACTGACTCTGACAAGCAGCAGGGCTCTGGGGTCCCCAGTCGCTTTGCTGGTTCCAAAGATGCCTCTAATACAACTGGCTACTTAACCATCACCAGCGTCCAGGCAGAGGATGAGGCTGACTATTACTGTGCTGCAGGGACTACACAGTGATGCAGCCAAATGGGGAACTCAGACACAAACCTCCCACTTCTGTTCGTCAGCCTCTGCCAAGCACAAGTTCATCACGTGTCACTATGTTACTGCTGCAGTTCTGTGGGCTCATAGGGCCAGTCCCCTGTCGCATGCGTCTGACGAAGTGGGTATCCCATTGGAACCAGTTGGCATTTGGCCTTTCACTTT
Source organism: Mauremys reevesii (assembly GCF_016161935.1). Lineage (NCBI taxonomy): Eukaryota > Metazoa > Chordata > Testudines > Geoemydidae > Mauremys > Mauremys reevesii. The sequence goes on along the minus strand of NC_052640.1, from coordinate 18,963,511 downwards.
AGTAGAGCCAGGATCTGACCCTTAATACAATCTTAGTCCTTAGTTTGGTTAAACTATAATTCTAAAAAAAATCAGAAAACATTTGAAAATCTGCTTCCCAAATATGTGCAGTGAGCTAAGGCAGTTACTGTTAAACACAAGGTTGTAATTAAACGAAGATCCAGTGAGATTCTTAGACTGAACAGCCAGGAGTGAGATCCCAGACATTGCACACATACACCGCGGCGCTGGGGAGGGGTGGGAAGGGAGAGAAGAGTCCGTCAGCATAAGAAAAGTCTCATTAGGAAAGCGTGAGCCTGCAAACGATTGTGTTAATAGAGATCAAAGCCTCACTGGGACCCACCGAGTAGAAAGGTCCCATCCTCTGCATGCCGCCTTCCCTCCAGAACCCTGCCCTGTGCTCGCCTGATGAGTTACAGGGGGTTCCTGAGTCCATGATGTCTCCAGGGCTGCCCGGGGGGGGAGGGGACGGGGCAAGTGGGGCAGTTTGCCCGAGGCCCTGGGCCCCACAGGGGCCCACACGAGAATATCGTATTCTATAGTATTGCAACTTTTTTTTATGGAAGGGGCCCCCAAAATTGCTTTGCCCCAGGCCCCCTGAATCCTCTGGGCGGCATTGGATGTCTCTAGATGTAAAATATTAACACGCAAGGGGAGTCTGAAGACAGCCACATTCCTAAGGCTAAACCTGAGCTGTTGCTGCTGGGAACTGGAATGAATCTCTCCTTAAACTCCAGAGACTGGAGAGAATAAAATGCGATTTGAGATGCACCTGGATTTTCCCCATCTTCGCTTCTGCATGTGGTACAGTTATGACTGGCCATCAGGGGGCGCTGTCACCCCACACTTGTGTCATGAACTGTTTATAACAGAATGAAGTAAGTAACTGTTCAATACACAAAACAGTCTGGTGCACAGACCCTGGTGTTTGAACAGCTGCGTCCTTTCAGACAGGGGCAGCTCTAGGGATTTTGCCACCCCAAGAATGGCAGGCAGCCATCCCTCCGCAGGCAAGTCTCGTGGCGACCGGCAGAGCGCCCCCCGCAGCTTGCCGCCCCAATCACGCGCTTGGCGTGCTGGGGCCTGGAGCCGCCCCTGCTTTCAGATCCCTCATTCAGACTGAGTGGTGGGGGAGGAGGTGAGACAAGAGGTCCGAGGCACCCAAATGTACTGATTTGGGTTGCAGAATTATGAACCACTTCTCATTGTAACTGCTGGGTATGTATTTGCAAAGTGTTTTTTTTTATTTACATGTAATTTAACTGCTATTACATTTAATGCTGAACATCTCTGCAAAATGTTGCCCAGGAATGTCCATCAGAGGTGGCTGCATCACTGTGATTATTACGTATCTGTATTTCTGTGGCCCGTGGGAGGACAGGTCCTGGCCCAGGTCCCCGTTGTGCTGGGCTCTGTACAAACACAGAACACAGAGACGGTCCCGGCTAAGGAGGGAACAATCTCAGTATGAGACAAGAGACAACAGGGGGCGACAGGCCGGCCTGTGGGTGGCAGAAGGCAGCAATGAGACAATCCTGGCAGCGGGATGGGAAGGGTCTCAGCACACCCATGGCCTCACTGCTGGCAATTTGTTTGTAGGCATCACGGCAAAGGAGAGCTGGAGGGAGGGTGGCAGGGGGGGAATGAGTTAGTTCTGGGGGTGTTTCCAGGGCGCGTGTCCACGCGTGAGGGGCAGCATGGGGGAAGCTGGCCCAACTGCATTGCAGTGGTGGCAGCAGTGACCCCTCTCCATGTCATGTGCACATGATAGAAAATATCTGTGTGCCCAGCGATGCAAAGCTCATCCATTGTTCTCTACATGTCAGACATGCTGCACTAACGTTAAGCTAATGACTCCTCCCAGCAGCCCCATAACGGCTGTTCACAGAGCAAAAGCCAAATTCAGAGCTGAGCACCCCTAGCTGTACCCACATGTAACTTACATCCCCTGCCGCCCACCCATGTAAAGGGATTTAGATGCACAAACATGGAGCTCAGCACCTTTATAAATGGCGGCCCCAATACTGAGGCTCCTGCTTTAGCTGTAGAGTTCTCCTGTTCCATCCCTGCTGATAATCTAGACGATAGTCATTACAGTGTGTTTGGCATCATGTAACGTTTATATATTTGCTTCCAGGCAGACAGGCTGTAGGCAACAGCTGCAGCTAAGAAATTATTTGGTCAGAGAGACAAAGTAGTGACCAGTAAAAGCAACAAAGAGTCCTGTGGCACCTTATAGACTAACATTTATTCTGCTACATGCACAGCTTGTAAACATATGATTCCCCTTAACTAACAATAATTTTTTTCCTAGATCTAGCTCCCCGCACAGGCAGTTAGACAGAACTTGTCAGTCTGCGCGCTAGCAGCATCTGCTTGTTCAAATATTATTCAAGAAGTAGGTTAAAGTAAATTCCCTTGTATCAAATTCATATTTGCAAAACCCTGTTTCAATTTGAACTTGAAATAATACATGAAAATGTACAATTTTATGGGGGGATGTTGCATCGCAGGCGTTTATGAAAAAAGCTTAGCAATCAGTTTGATTGGCAGCAAAGTCATTTATTTCTCTCCAGCATGCTCTTATATACAATTAAGGTCAAGCAATCAAGCAATTGCTAATTGGTTAACAAAATACAAACAAGCACAGCTGTGACTTCATAGGGTAATTGTCATCCCGTCCCACTTTCTAATTTATTATCCTGTTATTGCCTGCTAGAGAGAAGTTAGCCAAGGCCAACTTCTCATAACAAAACTCACAGCCTAATTAACCCAACCTGAAAACCTAAACATCTCGAGCTTCCCACACTACCATCTGCCAAGCTAGCAACATATTCCCAACACCTCCCCCCTTATTCTTAAACACAAAAAAAATTTAAAAACATCCAAAAACTACACCAAACTTTATAGCAAAAGGCATGCAAAACAAACAAACAACAACAAAAAAAAATATATATCTTATGCTACAAAGCTCACCTATAACCATGCAATTCATAACATACAACACCAACAACATCAAACAAAACAAACATAAATCAACAAAAATAAAACAAATAAATGGTGTAAAATCTGCAGGGTTCCCCCATACTCTATTGCACACCATCTTGTGACAAATTTCTATTACCAATCCATCCCTCATGTGTCAGGTGATCAAACTGACACTGAGGGGGGGGGGGGGGATTCACAGCAGAAAACACAACATAAACCACAACAATTCTGGCCAGAAACACATATCACAAACAAACATAAAACATAAAACATAAATGTAAACTCTATAAATAAATGCATGGTACATTAAATACTATACAACTAACATCAATTTTCTATAATTATCTAAAAAACAAAAGCAAATCTACCCCTACTGGGCAAGCAATCATTACATACAATATACAAATACCCTTATTACTATCAGGCAAAAAAGGGAAAATTACATCATCAATTAAATCATTTACAATAATACAATTACTTCCTAGCTTACCTCTAAAATCCAAAGCTAATCACAGCTTAAAATTTCTTACTATCAACTTCTACTTTTAAACACTAAAAAAGTCACCACTTATATACCCTTAGCCTAATACAATTACAATTACATAGCACAATATACAATCTTCAACTAATGCAACAAAATTATTTATAGCCAAACAATTACAAACTAATTTCTTTGCCTAAATTTATTTACAAACATTTCAAAAACACCAAAAACTTTTCTCTTTAGCATCTTTACAAAATTCAACTGCTATTCCCTCCAGCAACCACAGAGTTAACTTTTTACTCTGCCTAACATTACTCGCTTGTAGTTAATTACCTTTTCTATCAACTACACCCTCAAGGTTATCAACCAGTTTTCCAAGCTTGTTGTCTGTTGCCCGCCGCCTGGGCCCGATCCTTTTTTCCTCTTCAGATTCTCTGTCTGTTGCCTACCCGCCTGGGCCCGATCCTTTTTTCCTCTTGCTAAACCGTTCCTTACATAAACACCAACTTATTTCACTATCAATTTAGCTAGGAGGGTGTACTTCTTAACTAGCCCCCACCCTTCTAATCTCTACTGCAAGCAATTATCTGTACTTTCCCACCATGGGGGCTACATTCTCAAGCATACCTTAATTACAACATCTACATTTAACCTATCTATTATAATATAGGCTACATCTAATATCAAGCAATCTTACAGCTACCAATAATCAGCACATAACACAAAATTTACAAAAGGTCTAATAAAACTAACAAAAGCACTTTACATAAAGGTACTTTGGATCACATAAATTCAAAGCCATTTTTCCAAATTACCTAAATTTATGCCTAATAACACCATAAAATCCCCCCCTTTGAGAATACTCAACAAACCTTTGGCTGAGTTTTCTCAAACTCTAAAAACAAAAAACAATTAAACTCTAAAAAACCGGGGTAGTAATGGGGGGGGGGGTAATATCATTACAATCCAATTAGGGAGGGCAATATATGCTAAAAATTTTATCCAAAACACAGGGCGCAGCCTGTAGAATAAGTCCCAAAATCCAATCAATACCACATTTTTTAGCAGGAGTCCCAAATTTTGTCCTGCCAGTGTACAATTCTTCGTTTCTTCACCAGGGTCAGTTCTCAATGTCTTTTTAGTCAGGAATTCCTGGTCTTTGGCAATATCAACAACGTGAGTGTTTTTTCTTCTTTTCCACCACCGTCGTGGTTCAGCTTCTACGGGGGAAATAATCAGGACGTGGGGGCTGCAGCGGACGAGGGAGAGATTAGCCAGCACGTTACCTTGTCCTTTTCTTTCCCTGCTTGGCTTCTTTTAAACTGTAAATCCTGTGTCAGAACACCCAGCTGTTGCTGCTCATACCGGAGAAGCATAACGGTATTCCCGGCACTGTCCCCGGCTCAGACCAGCCAGCGTGGGACGCCTTCTCCGGGCTGCTGCCAAAACAACTTGCTTGCTTGTAGGTCCGAACGACCTCCGGGGCCACGGCACGAGCCTCTGCCTGCGCCATGCACTCCAAAGTTTTCCCGTCCAGGGCTCGCTTGCAGCGGAGCACCTCCTCACGTGCCTCTGCCTGCTCACGAGCCTCTGCCTGTGCCATGCACTCCAAAACTTTCCCGTCCAGGGCTCGCTTCCAGCGGAGCACCTCCTCACGAGCCTCTGCCTGCTCCCCCTCTTTCCACAATGATCCAGCTGGAAGACCTTGCATTTGATTTAACTTATTATAAATGGCCTGCAGCTGTTGACCCTGGCGCTCCATTTTCTTATAAAAGACATTAAACTGGGTAAACTGAATAGGCGTAGTCAAATTGGGATAGACTTGTGATGGCACGTGTCTCACCCGAGCCTCCTTTATTTCCCCGCATTCGTGACACCCCCAGGTCCCGTGGACACGGCATGGCTTGGGAGGGGGTTCATACGGCAAAGCTGTTTTCATAGGCTCGGGCGTATTGGAGGGTAGTGGAACCATAACAGGGGCAACATTATCCAGGTCGGAAGCCAAAGGTATCACCGTGTCCTTGCCACCGGAAAACTCCCTGGCTCCAACCGACAACACAGAAGGCATTTCGGGCGTTGGGCGGAAAAGCTTAAAAAGGGCCACCTGCACTCCTGCCTCGGCCACGAAAGTTTGTACTATCTTCTTTGTCTTATTCCATACTGGACTCAGGGAAAAGGCTTCCTTATCGCCCTGAGCCACCGACTTCCAAAGCTTGGAGCCTAGCCGCTCCCACACAGTTTTATTAAAAATTGTACTCGGCTTAACAAAAGGTTCCCGTCTCTGTCCCCACCGCAGCAGATGGGACAACATATCAGAGGGGAGCTTCTCTCCCTCTCTTCTTAATAAGTGAATCAGTGCAGCAGGGGAAATCTTTTCCCCCTGTTGGTTCATAATGTGCAAATAAAGCTTCTGTGTTATCTTTTCTTCAGCTGATACAGCGGTACTCACGTTAGCTGCTCTGCCCTTCTCCTCCGCGGCTTATAGCCGCTCTCCTCAGGGCTCAGGTGCGTCTCTCTTTTCGGACGCCCGGGGCCTTCTCCAGCACTCCCCGCTGCAGCTCCTCCGCTCGCCTCTGGGCTCAGGCTCCCGACACTATCATCAGTCGATACGAGTCACGTCGGAGTCCGGGGGCTTCTCAAGCGCTCCCCGCCGCGGCTCCCAGCCGCCCACCTCTGGGCTCAGACTCCTGGCCGTTCGCCTCTGGGCTCAGGCTCCCGACACTATCATCACTCGATACGAGTCACGTCGGATAAGCACTCCCCGCCTCTGGGCTCAGGCTCCTGGCCGTTCGCCTCTGGGCTCAGGGCTTCTCCGCCTGGGTCAGGCCACCGACACTTTCATTCGATACGAATCACGTCGGGGTCACCATTTGTTGCATCGCAGGCGTTTATGAACAAAGCTTAGCAATCAGTTTGATTGGCAGCAAAGTCATTTATTTCTCTCCAGCATGCTCTTATATACAATTAAGGTCAAGCAATCAAGCAATTGCTAATTGGTTAACAAAATACAAACAAGCACAGCTGTGACTTCATAGGGTAATTGTCATCCCGTCCCACTTTCTAATTTATTATCCTGTTATTGCCTGCTAGAGAGAAGTTAGCCAAGGCCAACTTCTCATAACAAAACTCACAGCCTAATTAACCCAACCTGAAAACCTAAACATCTCGAGCTTCCCACACTACCATCTGCCAAGCTAGCAACATATTCCCAACAGGGGGATGCTTTTTTAAGAAAAAAAATTTTTAAAATAAATTTGAGGTTAAACTTGAAACATGAGCATCTCTGTACTTCTTAAAATCAGGATTTAGATTTTCAAAAGACCTGCAGCCAATCAACAGGGAGCAGTTTTGCATGAAGGGGCTGTTTTTCAGCTCTGGGGGTTTAAGAGAGAATTGGAGGGTCCCAGCCGCAGATCCATTTGCCTCAGGAAGCTGAGCTCGTCTGGATTCCCGCCATGGCCTGGGCCCCTCTGCTCCTCACGCTGCTCACTTACTGCTTAGGTGGGGGAATTGTTTGCTTCCGTGACAAAAATATGAAGGACACTTGCAGGTGAGGAGGTTTGTCTGTGAGGATCCGGAGTCCTTGTGCTGAGTGTGTTTGTAATGTTGATTTCAGGGGTCAGTTCGCAGCCCGTGGTGACTCAGGAGCCCTCGATGTCGGTGACCCCAGGAGGGACTGTCACTCTGTCCTGCAGCCTGAGCACTGGAGCCATCACCACCGGCAGCTATCCAGGCTGGTTCCAGCAGAAACCAGGCTCTGCTCCTCGACTGCTTATATACAGCACCAATACCAGACCCTCTGGGATCCCTGCCCGGTTCTCTGGGTCCATATCTGGTAACAACGCTGCCCTGACCATCACCGGTGTCCAGGCAGAGGATGAGGCTGATTATTACTGTGTTGTACGTACTGGTAGTGCAAATCACAGTGATCCAGCCAGATGGGGAAGTGAGACAAAAACCTCCCATCTTCCCCCATCATCTCCTCCACCCTGGGCTCTGCACTGGCTGCATAGTTTGGTTCCTCCCTGCAATTAGGGTGACCAGATGTCCCGATTTTATAGGGACAGTCCCAATTTTGGGGTCTTTTTCTTATATAGGATCCTATTACCCCCCACCCCATGTCCCGATTTTTCACACTTGCTGTCTGGTCACCCTCCCTGCAATAGATGAGACACCGATTGCTCCTCCTTAGGAATTTCAGCCACCAGCTCTTGCTGTCAGCAGGGGGCGCTGCTCCACCCACTCCCCATTCACTCTCTCTGGGGGAGATGGCAGCCGCTCTCATGCTCACTGCTTGGTGTCTACAATGGAGCAGCTTTTGCTGCCTTAGGGATTCCTGTGTTACAGACCCACCACTACCCAGGTCAAAGTGGGATCAGACGGCCACATGCTCCTTGGGTAAAGGATGCTCCACAAAGCTCCTTCAGCCTTGTCTCAGCCAGTTCCATCTACTCCCCACTCCCACGCCCTGTGGGACTCCATAGGGCTCTGGGCTCGTCCCTGGTTCTTCCCTCTCCACCCCACTCCCTGGGACGGGTTAGACCCCTTGGGAAGCCACCTGATGTGCTGAGATACCCCTGAGTCTCCCTGTTCTGCCAGCCTGGGCCCGCTTTAGCCTGTCTTGCTGAGCCAGGCCCTGAAAACCTCCTCTGACACACACACAGGCAGGGCCACCCCCAGCTGCAGATCAGCTCTGGGAAGAGTCAGCTTCAAGGACTTGCTCCAGCACTCAGATGTCCCCACCTCCCTGCGAGTGCAGACCCAGAGATATAGTATGAAATTCACCCCCTCCCTCAATGTGGAGAGAGGGCTGCACACTTCTTACCCCACCAGTTAGAAATGACAGAAACTGGCTTAATAATAAACAAAACCAATTTTATTAGCTATCAAAGGCAGATTGGAAGTGGTAAAAGGGGTAAGAAACAGAAGAAAGCAGATTACTAAGCAAATGAAATCACACACGCAAACTAAGCTGGCTTCACTAAAGAAATTGGTTACAAATAGTGTTTCTCACCCTAGATATTGTTGCAGGCAGGTTGCAAAGTGTCTGTGGTTCAGAGTTCCAGTTCTGTTCCTTTTCAGAGTGGACCCCGGTCTCAGTCTGGACTCCCCCTTGCCTTCCCTTTTGCAGTCTTTCTTACATAAGAACATAAGAAAGGCCGTACCGGGTCAGACCAAAGGTCCATCTAGCCCAGTATCTGTCTACCGACAGTGGCCAATGCCAGGTGCCCCTGAGGGAGTGAACCTAACAGGCAATGATCAAGTGATCTGTCTCCTGCCATCCATCTCCATCCTCTGACGAACAGAGGCTAGGGACACCATTCTTACCCATCCTGGCTAATAGCCATTTATGGCTTCTTGGGCAGACAGCCATGGAGAGGAGGAGTCCTTTTTGCCGTCCTCCCCATCCTTACATAGGATTTACCTAAGGCAGGAGTCCTTTGGTTCCCAAATGTGACCCCCGCCCCATTCCCTTACAGTGGAAAGTTACAAGAAGTCCCAGGTATGTTTTAGTATCAGGTGACAAGACCACCTGACTCTGTAGGATCACAGCATCCCTGAGTCAGGGGCAGTATGGAGCAGCCACAGGAAGGCCGAGCTTTTCACAGTCCATTGTCCTCGCTGATGGGCCATCTGCCCTGTCTGGCTTTTCCATTGTTGTCCCTGAAGTGTTAGCAGGGGAGGTCACCCAAAGTAGCATACTTGGAATACAGATACATTGTCACTATTCCTAACTTCAGTCACAGAAATGCTCCAGGCACACACACTGGATAATCGCATTCAGTAAATCAGAACCTTTCCAATGAGATCTGCCAGGAGCCATCTTGGATATAGTACATCTCGGTTCTGTCATGTTCATATCATAAGTGTATTTTCATAACGAATATGGAGTGACACATCACACTCCCCCCCCCTCGGTGAGACTCCACAGGACTCTGGCCTCATTCCTGCCTCTTCCCCCACCCCCTTTCCCTGGATGTGCGACCTGCCTCCATTGCCTCACGCGTCATTTCTGTGCTCGGGACTCACAAACCTTCCTCCCCTCACTTGACTCGTCCCCCTGCAGCCAGCACCATGCACGTGTCTGTCTCTGTCTATTGGCTCGGGCAGCTCATTGCCAGCTCCAGCTACGCACAGCCAAGCCCAAACTTCTCACCGTAACTCCTCAGCCCTCTCCATTTCCTGCCTTCTCCAATGCCAGTGACCATGTGGGGGTCACCTCAAACTCCTGCCTCCCGCCCTCACCACCTTCTGCTCCTCTGCTCATTCAGCCTCATCAAATCTCACCACCTCTTCCTCTGCAGTACATAGACAATCAGGTGCTTCCTTCCTGGCCTGGAGCAACCTGCAGGGAAGCTGAAGGTAGGAGCTCAGGCTGCAGGAGGAAGAGTTTGGAGGAGGCACCGGGAGGCCAGTCTGTGTGCACATGATTGGAATGTCAGCAGCAGCTGCAGCGTCTCTGTAACTAGTTCTCTCAGTGAAGAGCCAGTTTCATTTTGGAAACATGGAATCTTCTCCTGTTCTTACCAACACACGGTACTAGACGTGGCCCAGTGGCGAAAACATGGGAGCCAGCCCTGATCCGCTGTCGCCCTGATTCCTGTGACATCCTCTGCTTTGGCTGCCCTGACTCTGACGTCCCTCACCTGGAGTTGATGCAAAGTGCAGATACTGAACTCGTTTCCCCTTCCTGAGACTCCACTCCCATCACTCCTCTCTTCTAATGCTGTCACCATCCCCCTCTGCCCCAGGGGATCCCACCGGAGCTTTGTGTCCAGGCTGACCTGCTCCTGCCCAGTTCGGCTGAAGCCGACACGTCCAAACCTGTCTCCCATCCCCCCTTTGGTTTTGCCAGTGACACTAGCCCCGACTCCGACACCTGTCTCCGAGCCGACTCTGCTGCCTGCAATCTAGGCATGCAATGATTTCCCAGGCTTCTTCCCCACCCACTCTTGTGTGTCCCCCAACGCGACGTGACCCTCTCTGGCTATGCCCAGCCGGGAGGGGTTTCCCTGAATGCTTTGCCATGTTCACACCACTTCCACCACGTGCCCAGAAAGGACGGACAAATTCTCCCACAATGCACTGGGAAAGAATGAACAGAGCAGCGCTAAGGCCCCTGGGAGGTGCCCCAGAAGTCTCAGCACCACACACAGTGACTGCAGTGCCAGGGCGGATGCAGCAGCTCGGCCTAGGCTCGCAGAGAGTCCAGTGTCACTTTGCAGTGTCTGTTCTCAGCCAGGCGCTCCTGGAGTACAGATCCCCGGAGCTCACTGTGCAGTGCAGACCAACCTTATGGGAGGATCTTCAAAGGGGAGAGTGTGTCTGTGTCCAGGACCCGTTCAGCAGCAAGCCCATTGCTGCCAATAAACAAACAGTAAATATTCCTGATTGCTCAGCCAGAGCGCCTCATCTCTGGGGCTCTGTGCATTCCACGCTGCAGGTAAAAAGAACCCCGTCCCTCCCTGCTTCTGGACAGAGGGTGATTTATACAGAGAGGTTCTCCCTGTGCCTCTGCCCCTCGCATAGCGGGAGGGAGGTGCCAGTAGCAGCCAGTGAACAGGGAGCAGATTTGCATGAAGGGGCCGTTCTCCAGTTCTGGGGGTTTAAAAGAGAATCGGAGGGTCCCAGCCACAGACCCATTTGCCTCAGGAAGCCGAGCTCGTCTGGATTCCCACCATGGCCTGGGCCCCTCTGCTCCTCGCGCTGCTCACTTACTGCTCAGGTGAGACACTGTTACATTCCAAAGTTTCTGAACAAATAGCAGTAGATGTTTTCTTCCAAATCATGCACAGTCCTAAGGAACAGCTCTTCAGTTTGTCAGCATGGTGGGACTTCAGTAGCAGCTAACAGGTCTTGTGTGCACAGGTAATTTATAGTCATTTATTCTCATTACAGGGTCCAACTCACAGCCCACTCTGACTCAACCACCCTCAGCGTCAGTATCTCCGGGAAACACCGTGAAACTCTCCTGCACCGTCAGCGGTAGCATGAACACCATAGCCTGGATCCAACAGAAACCTGGGCAAGCCCCTCGCTTTGTGCTGTATGGTACCACCAGCAGAGGCGATGGGATCCCAGATCGGTTCACTGGTTCCACCTCTGGCAATGAAGGTTATTTAACCATCACCAATGCCCAAACAGAAGACGATGCTGATTATTACTGTAACATGTGGTACAGCAGTGGTAGCGTAACTCACAGTGATAGAGTCAGATGGGGAACTGAGACAAAAACCTCCCTTCCCTCAGCCTGCAACTGGCACCGATGCTCTGCAGAGTCTGGTTTACAACCGAGGCAGAGGAGAACGTCTCCCCCTGCATGTATGTCCAAGTGGGCTCTGGTTCCCATCCCAGTAAATGAGGGGAGGCGGGAATGGAGCTATGTTAGTGGCACCGGGGCAGAGGCATGTTCCATCTTCACTGAAGACCACAGCAGCATAGAAGACCACCTGGGAAATAGGATGTGAAGGTCTTTGGAGCTGGCAGACAGATGTTCTGAGCACTGAGATGGCCAGCAGAGCACTCAGGGCATGTTCCTCCTCAGAAGCCAGAAATCCAGCCACCAAGTGACCTTTCTTCTCACACTCAGCCCTGGGAGGTGTTATCTGAGTGTGCCCATGACCAGAGCTAGTCTTCAATTCATGCAGGGCGTGTTCTCAGCCCGGGCACTCCTGGCGTCCCTCACAGGAAGCATCAGCCATGTCCAAATGCAGCATCCCCCCTGTCAGATAGCAAACCAGCCCCACGGTGCATTGCAAAGTGCATGTCCATTGTGATGGGCTTCACCCCCATCACCTGCAAGGTGAGCGAATGCGCCCAGCGAGTCACGCTCTGCACCTGGGCAGGTGAGGAGCCAGTTGGCTCCCGGGCTGAGGGGGTGGAGCTAAGCCATAAGAAGCAGACTGAGGGGGCTCAGTTGCAAGGGAGACAGCAGAGGAGGCAGGTCTCTGGCAGGGAGAAGCCCAGCGCCAGGGTTTAACTGGAGGATAAAGGGGGGAAGCAGCTCCAGGGGCAGGGTTGGCTCTTACGGGGGCAGCCCTGAGATCGGGTTTTTGAAGCAGCCCGAGGGGGCAGAGGAATTAGGCAGATTCATTCTCACATGTTCATGATACGCTGGGAGGGGCTTGAACTTTGTGACTTGGCCTGAGGCACAGCAGGTCCGGGCCAGAGTCAAACCGGCAGCAGGCGGCCCGGGAGCCAAAGCTACCAGTATCAGAGGGGTAGCCGTGTTAGTCTGGATCTGTAAAAGCAGCAAAGAATCCTGTGGCACCTAAAATGTCTGTTAGTCTGTAAGGTGCCACAGGATTCTTTGCTGCTTTTAGAGCTACCAGTGATGTTGCACCTGGATGCAGGGCGCACTCCGAGGATGAGAGCGCCCCACCACATATTGGTGCATGAAATGGGGTTGTGGGGACCCCCAGACTGCCTCTGGGGTAGGTTGGGGGTGGGGGGCAGACAGACAGCCTCAGTCTCTGTTTCTCCTTTGGGGAACATGGAGGGTGTAGTCCCCACACTGGCAACCCAACACGGCAGCAACAACAGTGAGACGTGCCACAGGCTCAGCAGCAACATTTCCTGCCATGCCCAGGGAAATGGACCTCAGGGACCCAGGTAGTTTTGAGAGAAGAAAATTCTGCCAGACCAGTGCCCAGCTGGGCAAAATTATGCCCAGGTGACAACTCAGAGGTGTTTTGAGAGTAACGACAGCAGCAGGATGGGGCAGAATCCTCCTGGGCAGCTCAAGTTTCCCATTTCCTCTCGGGTGAAGCTCACGGGAGCTACCGAGCTCTGTCCAATGAGCAGGGCGCAGTCCTACGGAGCGATAGAAGAAGCCATTGTGGAGAGGCTGGGGCTGAGGCCGGAAGTAGCTGCCACCAGTTCAGGCCAGAGCCTTTCCCTCGGGTGCGCCCTGGAGGGGCAGCACAATGTTTACGAGCACTGGTAACACGACGGCTGGAGTCTGAAGCCTGGTCTACACTAGGCGTTTAAACCGGTTTTAGGAGCGTAAAACCGATTTAACGCCACAACCGTCCACACTAGGAGGCACCTTATATCGATTTTAATGGCTCTTTAAACCGGTTTCTGTACTCCTCCCTAACGAGAGGAGTAACGCTAGTATCGGTATTAACATATCGGATTAGGGTTAGTGTGGACGCTGATCGACGGCATTGGCCTCCGGGAGCTATCCCACAGTGCACCAGTGACCGCTCTGGACTGCAATCTGAACTCGGATGCAGTGGTCAGGTAGACAGGAAAAGCCCCGCGAACTTTTGAATATTTCCTGTTTGCCCAGCGTGGAGCTCCGATCAGCACGGGTGGCGATGCAGTCCGAAATCAAAATAAAAAAAGAGCTCCCGCATGGACGATGCGGACGTGATCGCTGTAAGGGCAGGCAAATCTGTTCTATCAGCGCTCCGTTACAGAAGACGAAATTCAAAATAATTTTTTAAATATCTCCAGACAGACGCCATAGCAGGGACTCAGCGCACTGCTGCGTGGCAAGCGTAACGGAAAGCCAAAGAATCAAATGGACGCTCATGGACTGTAGGACTCAAGCTATCCCACAGTTCCTGCAGTCTCTGAAAAGCGTTTGCATTCTTGGCTGAGCTCCAAATGCTTCTAGGGTCAAAAACAGTGTCCGCGGTGGGTCAGGGCATAGCTAGGCAATTTACGCACCCCCCCACCCACCCCCAGAAGTGAAAGGGAAAACAATCCTGTCTTGACTCTTTTACATGTCACCCTATCTTTACTGAATGCTGCAGATAGACGATGGTGCAGCACTCAACACCAACATCCTTGCTCCCCCCCCCGCCATGGGTGACTGATGGTACAATAAGACTGATACCCATTGTCATCATCAGCCTATTGGCACATGGGGCAGTGCAAAAGGCCTGGTAACCATGCGTACTAGCATCGGTCAGGTCGATCAAGGGCGCCTGGCCCTAATTTTTCCTGGTAGATGGTACAATATGGCTGATAACCATCATCATCATAGCAACAGGGGGCTGAGCTTCATCAGCCCCCACCCTTCATGTGTAAAGAAAAGATTCAATTGCCCCTGGACTAGCAGCAGGATGCTGGGCTCCTCTCCTCCACACTCCTTAATGTCCTATGTGGACTATCATAGCAACTGGAGGCTGCCTTCCACTCATTTCTCACTAACAAGTCAGTGTGTCTTATTCCTGCATTCTTTATTACTTCATCACACAAGTGGGGGGACAATGCTATGGTAGCCCAGGAAGGCTGGGGAAGAATGGAATCAACAGGTGGGGTTGTTGCAGGAGCACCCCCTGTGAATAGCATACAGCTCATAATCTATGCAGGATCTGACACAGAGCAGCTGTGCTCTCTGGTTCTCTGATACAGTGGTTCTCTAGTACACTTGCCCATATTCTAGGCAGGACTGATTCTATTTTTAGATACCAAAAAGGAGGGATTGACTCAGGGAGTCATTCCCAATTTTGGCTTTTGCGCCCCTGGCTAAGAGCAGCCAGGGGCACTTATGACAGCAGCAAATGGAACAGTGCAAAAGGACTGGTAGCCACGATCATCTTATTACCAATTTATGGTATGGTAGATGGTACAATATGGCTGATAACCATCGCTGCTATCATGCAAAAGCAAAAGCATGCAGCTGTGTGCCACTGCTGAATCGCCTCTGTGAGCGGCATCTAGTACACATACGGTGACAGTCACAAAAGGTGAAACAGGCTCCATGATTGCCATGCTATGGCATCTTCCAGGGCAATCCAGGGAAAAAAGGCATGAAATGCTTGTCTGCCGTTGCTTTCCCAGCGGAAGGAGTGACTGACGACATTTACCCAGAACCACCCGCGACAATGATTTTTGCCGCATCAGGCACTGGGATCTCAACCCGGAAATTCAAAGGGGCGGGGAGGCTGCAGGAACTATGGGATAGCTACGGAATAGCTACCCACAGTGCAATGCTCCAGAAATCGACGCTAGCCTCGGACCGTGGACGCACACCACCAATTTAATGTGTTTAGTGTGGCCGCGCACACTCGATTTTATACAATCTGTTTTACAAAACCGGTTTATGTAAATTCGGAATAATCCCGTAGTGTAGACGTACCCTGACACAAACTCCTTAGACAAGGTGAGGGACCTTGTACTCTTAGGCCTGGTCTAAACTAGGACTTTAATTTGAATTTAGCAGTGTTAATTCGAATTAACCGCGCACCCGTCCACACCAGGAAGCCATTTAATTCGACCTAGAGGGCTCTTTAGTTCGAATTCGGTACTCCACCCCGACGAGGGGAGTAGCGCTAAATTCGACATGGCTATGTCGAATTAGGCTAGGTGTGGATGCAAATCGAACTTAGTAGCTCCGGGAGCTATCCCACAGTGCACCACTGTGTTGACGCTCTGGACAGCAGTCCGAGCTCAGATGTTCTGATCAGCCATACAGGAAAAGCCCCGGGAAAATTTGAATTCCTTTTCCTGTCTGGCCAGTTAGAATCTCAATTCCTGGCAGCGATGCAGAGCTCTCCAGCAGAGGAGTCCATGAAATCTCAGAGTAGAAAGAGGGCCCCAGCATGGACTGACCGGGAAGTCTTGGATCTGATCGCTGTGTGGGGCGATGAGTCTGTGCTTTCGGAGCTGCGCTCCAAAAAACGGAATGCAAAGACCTACGAGAAGGTCTCCAAAGCCATGGCACTCAGAGGATACAGCCGGGATGCAACGCAGTGCCGCGTGAAAATCAAGGACCTGAGACAAGGCTACCAAAAAATCAAAGCGGCAAACGGACGCTCCGGAGCCCAGCCCCAGACATGCCGCTTCTACGAGGCACTGCATGTCATTCTCGGTGGGTCTGCCACCACTGCCCCACCAGTGACCGTGGACTCTGAGGGATAGTGTCGAGGGGCAGTTTCTTGGTGATGTTCGCCGATGGGGAAAATGAGGAAGGGTTTGTGGAGGACGAGGCAGGCGACAGCGGTTACAATACTGCTTTCCCCGACAGCCAGGATCTCTTCATCACCCTCACAGAGAGCCCCTACCAACCCTCCCCGGCTGTTAACCCGGACTCCGAATCAGGGGAAGGATCAGTCGGTAAGTGCTATAAACATGTAAACATTTATTTTTTAACAAAACATGAATAAAAACTATATGAATAGAAGGTCAATGCATATAGGGATCGAACAGAAATCCTCTTGGGACAGTTCTACGAAGCTCTCGGAGAGGTACTCGAAAAGCCTCCGCAGGAGGTTCCTGGGGAGAGGTGCCTTATTGGGTGCTCCGTGGAAGCACACTATTCCGCGCCAGGCCATCCTGAGGTATAGTGGTAGCATTGCTTTGACCAGCATGGCAGCATAGGGCCCTGGTCTGTGCAGGGATTCACGCAGCATGCACTCTCTGTTTCTCCTGGAGACCCGCCTCAGGGTGATCTCGCTCCGCGACTGCTGCATCTAATTAGGGGAATTACTTTAATGTTACTATTGTGAATGCTTGACTTTTCCTTTGCATAACAATGACCGTCATTTAACAGCCACGTGTTGGAGGCTGCAGAGGAAAAGCATACAGGGATCTTTCCCGGGGACAGCCACGAGGGGCTGAAACAGGGTCAGACTTTATGCTTTCCAGATTGCCTGCAGCAGGAGGGCACTGCTATCCATTAACTGTTAAGCAGCCTAAAGTTTACGGCTTACCAGGCCTGGCTGCTACACGGATTCTGCTGTCCTGCCCCGCTTGTCCGATCTCCAGTGCAAGACCCCAGGCAATGAAAGCGAATGCCGAAAATTCGAACTTGTCCTGAGAGCACATGAGATTAGTTGCCCTGTATGGTCTTGTTCACAGAAACTGAGTAGACTGTGTTCAGTGTTCGCAAACATGTATCTTTGCAAGGAAATCACTTCCTTTTTCACATCACACAGCTGCGGCTCTTTCCCGAACTGCCCCGGCATCCCCCTCACAGAGGCTGGCGCAGATTAGGCGGCGAAAGAAAAAGACTCGGGACGAGATGTTCGCTGAACTGATGGCCTGCTCCAGAGCCGAGGCGGCCCAGCAGAGCCAGTGGAGGGAGACCCTCTCAGCAGCAGCGCTCACACAGCGAACGGGAGGACAGGTGGCGGCAGGAAGACCAGCAGGCGACTCAAACGCTGCTTGGACTAATGAGGGAGCAAATGGACACGCTCCGGCACCTTGTGGATGTTCTGCAGGACCGCAGGCAGGAGCAGAGAGCCCCCCTGAACTGTATCTGCAACCGCCCTCCCCCGTCACAAAGTCCTGTCCCCCCCTCACCCAAAATCACAAGAAGGAGGGGCGCTAGGGGCCGTGAAAACTGTCACTCCACCCCAGCAGAGCGCTCATGTACCAAACAGCTCTCATTCCCTAAAGTATGAGAATTGCTTCCCTTCCTGGCTCACCCAATCCCAAATCCCAGTTTCATCCCCCAACTGTGTAGTTGAGTATTAAAAATAGTTTGCTGTTCATTACTGTTTCCGTCATGTTTCTTTGCAGAAGACTTTGTGTGAAGGGGGGGGGGAGGGGTTTGTTAATTGCATAGGACAGCCACCATTAACAGGGTACAGACATGGGGGCAGGATCAACAGCAGGTCACACACAGAGTGCAGTCACTAGGCACCTGGGTCACTCTGCGAGGTGTCTGCTGCCCCAGGTCAGTCTGGGAGGTGTATGTTGCCCCAGGGTCCGAGCGCCTGGCATCCACAAATGGCAAGGCAGGCTGCCCTTACCATGCCCTTCCACCCTAGCCATGAACCGCTCCGATGCCCTGAGCCCCAGCCAGAGCCATCATCCCCCCACACCTATTCACCCTTCCCACACACCCCTCACCCCTTCCTGCAAACCCACCCCTTCCTGCACACCCTCCGGGAACCGTCCTCCCCCCAGAGACTGCTGTAGGAGCAGGAGCCTGTCAGTCCTCGAGTGTAGAAGCGGTCTGTACATCACTGCACACCCTACCCACCACAGTCTGCGTCCCTGTTGGAACCCTTGAACGAGAATTCGTTAGTAAAGAAAACTTTGTTAATTAAAAATGTTCCAATAACTTTATTTTTAAATGTCTGTTGGAAGGGGGGAAACCTGGTGAACGGGGTATGTAACCGCTGAAAAAAGTCAATAGTAACTGAAACAGGGGCAGGTTCAGCTTCTCTGTAAAGAGACTGGATAGTCATAGGTTACCCTGCTCTCTGAGGAACCTAGCTTTCAAAGCCTCCCGGATGCACAGCGCTTCGCACTGGGCTCTTCTAATCGCACGGGTGTCTGGCTGAGCGTAATCAGCAGCCATGCGATTTGCCTCAACCTCCCATCCGGGAGTGCCACCTGAGCTCCCATTTAACAGCCTCTTGTTCCTCTCAGAGGAAGGAGGAGGGAGGTGCTGGCGGCAGCAACCAGTGAGCAGGGGGCTGATTTGCATAAGGGGGCCGATCTTGAGCTCTGGGGGTTTAAGAGAGAATCGGAGGGTCCCAGCCACAGACCCATTTGCCTCAGGAAGCCGAGCTCGTCTGGATTCCCACCATGGCCTGGGCCCCTCTGCTCTTCACGCTGCTCACTTACTGCTCAGGTGCGATGATGGGGAGGGTTTAATACACGCTGTGGTTTAAGAAGCTCTTTTTTTTCGTTTCCCTCATTCATTACCAGTTTCTCGCTCTTTGATTCTGTTTGTGTATTCAACCCAAATATGATAATCAGTCAGTTCCTGTCCTCGTTCCAGGGGCCAGCTCGCAGCCCACGCTGACCCAGCTGCCTGCAGACTCAGTGTCCCTGGGAAACACTGTGAAACTCTCCTGCACTCTGAGCAGTCAGCACAGTGGCTACATTGTTGAATGGTACCAACAAAGGGATGGGCAGGCCCCTCGGTTCCTTTGGTCCGGCTCCAGCACCAAAGGGGACGGGGTCCCAGATCGATTCACTGTTTCCAGCTCCGGAGCCATTCGCTATTTAACCATCACCAACATCCAGCCAGAGGATGAGGCCACTTATTACTGTGGTGCAGATTATAGCATTGGTAGCAGCGATGGGTAACTCACCATGACACAATCAGATGGGGAACTGAGACAAAAACCTCCCCTCCCCCAGGCTGTGCACAACTGGCTGTACACAACCCTATGCAGAGTTTTGCCTTTTACTTTCAACAAATCAGATGATTATTGGGCGCTGAGAATTCCAGCCTCCCACAGTCTGAGGCAATGTCTCCTCCGGTCCCTCTTCACAGCCTTTGCAGAGGGGCAAAGCAGCTTTTACGTGTTGCTTCCTTACTTGGCCTCTGCAGGCTGCACAGACAGCGCTCCCCCCTCTCAGCCCCGCAGAGCTTCCTCCCAGCGTCTGAGCAGCCAGGAACAGTTCTCCCCCCTCGGTGATAAATAACAAGTAAAGGGCTCGGGGTTACAAGTAACGTGAATCCATCTCAGTTGAAGGAATGGTATCGACCGGTGTATTCAACCATGTACTTGACCAAACCTTCTCCGCTCTGATTCCCTGCGATGGGCTTTCCCTTCCACACACACTGTGGGATCTCCCTGTAGACATGGAGCTTGGTCCCAGAGACCAATTAATGAACAGGATCAATCACAGCAGAGGTAGTTGTCTCTAAGCCAGCACCGTTCTCCCTCCCAAGGTCTCTCTTCAGGGTTTAGTAACAGGGAAAGCTCAGTAGGTTTGGAAATAAATGAATGTCATTTAGCACCTGTTTTTTAGCAGTCCCCTCTCCCAGTGTTGTGACAGGTGATACTATCACTAATAAAATGGGTATCACTGTTGGTCTCATTTTGGCCTTTAGATGGCGATGTCTGCCCAGTGCACTGTGCGTAGCTGGTGTTGAAGAGAGAATATCCCAGGGCGTGATGGAATTGGATCTACACTGGGTGAGTCTGTCACCCTGCACTTCTGCTGTGAACGGAAGCAGGAGAACATGCAGAGGGGGGAAATTTTGTCCTGCACACATGGCAGGTTTGACCTTTAAGGTATTCGCTTGCTCCAGGCCTCTGCTCGTCATGCACAGAGAGCAAATGCACATTCACATCCTACCGTGCCCAGCAGTGCAGTTTGTGTAAGTCTGTTAGTGAGATCACTGGCAATTGTCTACTTCAGGTACCTGATGGGACAGGGGTATTTAGCCAGCACAGAGAATCCAGGTGAAATCCCTTAATGAACAATTATTCTAATCCACCCTCGGCCCATAGAGAATTAAACTCTCCCCTCTCTCTAGTTTAGATGGGCGACATATTTCTCAGCTGCACTTACTAAAAGGTATTTCCCAGATTTGTTCTTTCACTATCGCCTGCCCCTCACTCTGACCCCTGGGTCTGGCTGGGATGTGTCTGCTCCCTGGGCATTGCCTGGGATGAAGCTTTGACTCCAGAATTTGGTCCTTCCAGGAACACGTCTGAGTCTGGCAACTTAGGCCCTGATCCAGCTGGGAACTGAGCAGCTTCTGGGAGGTGCACAGGCTCCCACTGCAGTCACTGGGAGTGGAGGGCGCTCTGCACCTGGTAGAACTGGGCCAGGCCAGAGCACATCACATCATAATCCCTACTGGGACGTGTGTTTGTGGCCTACGCTCCTGCATGCTGCAGTTGTCCATGACTCGGTGCGTGTGCACACGAATGACGAGACGGGGGCCTGGCTCTCCATCTCCTTCCATAGCAGGGAGGTGTGTGTGCAGCGTTGGGAATTACAGCTGCAAAGCAGGTGCACAAATACAAGGACAAAAATGCAGGCGGAGTTCAGGTCCCAGCTTTTGGAAAGTCAGGTCCCAGGTGTACGGGCTGTTCCTCATTCCTGGTCTCCTCAGGGGCACTGGGTCAGGTGCTGAAGAGAGTGATGAGGAAAATGCTCTTTATTGGGGGGAAGCTGCTGTTTGGTGTCATGCCAACCTGTGTACAAGGCCCCCAGTCACTCAGTGGGGGGGATTATTAACACATGACATCATGATAATTATAACAGAAACCCGGGATGTCTCCTGCTCGGCTCCAGGGGCTTCTCTCAGACCCAGGAGCTCCCCACACGCATTGAGCATCTATTTGTGTGAGGGGAAAGAGACACTCCAGGGCTCCAGCTCATTCCTCTGTCAGGGCAATCGGTCACCAGCCTCCACTGAAACAGCTGCCAACCAGGCCAAATTCTTCCCTCAGGGGACTTCACTGGGGCTCTGTGCAGGGTCCCTGGTCCCTGTGGGTAGACTCAGCCCAGGGCCCTGGAGCAGAGCAGGTGGGGCCCATCCAGCCAATCAAAGAGGGCGGGGCTACAGCTGGGCCTATAAAGGGGTGAGCCGTGGTAAGGAGCTGAGACAGGCTGTGCTGGGGGGAGGGAAAGTCACTCTGGAGTAGAGCTTGTGCCTGTGGTGGGTCCCTGGAGAAAGGGGGCCCAGGCTCAGAGAAGCAGCCCTGGGGTGGCTGCTCCTGGAAGGCAGCAGAGCTGAGTGAAGTGAGGAAGCTGCTAGGAACAGGTAGAGCCAGAAACACTGGCAGGTGGGACCCTGAAGCCTGCAGCTAGGGAGTGAGTTAAAAGACTGTTTTTGTTTGTTTGCTAACTTCTGCTCAGGAAAATAACCCTCCTTGCCAAGGGCTGGGTGTGGCAGCGCCTGCTCTGGAGCGTGGGAACTAGCCTGGCCCCATGACAGGTTCCCTGGGGGTAAAGGAGAGAATTGTGTCCCTGGGGCTCCTGTATCTGACAGGGATTCTAAATGGAACTTTACCAAGAACTTCCCTGGGCGCCCAGGCGCTAGGTGGTGCCTCAGCACTAGAGGGTGGAATTCCTGCTGCACTTTGCTTTGCCAGGGCTGGAGTCTGACAAATCGCTTCTTAAGCAAGACAAGCAGAAGTTGAAATACCCCCTCTGTGCATGGCTGGTCTGGAAGGGCAGGTGGCCTTTGACAGGCTGGAGACAGGGCTTTTCAGAGCTAGTCAGAGAGCTCTTCTCAGTTTCACAGAAGAAAAATCTGTGTTCGTTGAGCTCTCACCACAATATAACACCACAGTAACTTTTCCTTCTCACACTCACAAACCCTGTGTAACAGACTGCTGTGAACACCCAGAGCTGTGAGCCACTGTGTTAGCCAAGAGCGAGCTTTGCTGGAGATTAGACAATGCGTCAGCTTCCTCCCACCCCAGTCTCTCTTCCTCACCAGTAAACTCCTCCCGGCTCTCCCAGCCCAAACCTCGCTGAGCAGGTAATGCTCAGACAGTGAAGGGCCACCCCAGAGCTCCTCAGAGATCTTTCTCTGCAATGCAGAACCCCTGCCACTGTATAGTCACAGAAAATACCAAGTTTGCTGCTCTTTTAAATAGTCAGTACATCCCAGCTTACTCATTTAATTGCAATAAATACACCCTTCCCTTCAAACACAGCCCTGAATTTTGTTATAGTAAAAGTAACCAAGTGTATTAAACAAATACCAGATAGAAGGAATAAAGGCAAAAAGGGTCACAAACAAATGTAAAAATACACTTTCTGGTGGATAAGACCTCACTTAATTATCCCCTGAGCTCTGGAGTCGTCCTGCTGCCACTTTTTGAATGGCCCAGCAAGGTGGGGGCGGGGGCTGCTGCAAACTCCAGGGCTGGCCAGAGGGGAGGGGGCAAGTGGGACAGTTGGCCCAGGCCCTTCAAGGGCCTCCGGCCCCACGACAATCTCTCCCTGGCCCCTCTCCCGCTCCCCCCCTTAAATCAGAACTTTTTATACGGAACCGGTTGTTAAGATTTTGGCAGCTCATCACTGCCTTCAGTGGCATGTGCAGCAGGCTGTGATGATCAGAGAGCTGCATCTGTTCAAACCCCTCCTGCAGACACACTGGGTGAGGGAAGGATGAGATAGAGGGTTGATGGAATGCAGATGTATTGACTTACATTGTAGATTTATGAACCACTTCTCAATGTAACAGTGGGATTTTTATATACAACTAAACCCAGACAAGTCTGGAAACAACCGTTCCATCAGCATGTCAAGAATCGGCCCCCTACGAAGGGGTGAGCCTGTTGAATGATCAAATTAAACAAGGCACCGGGGTGTTAACTTGACCCCTCAGCCAATACAGAGCTGCTGAGTGTGGGGGTATGAACCACACAGGCCAGAGTTCAGATTGCCTTAGATCCATGGGGAAAAGCCCCTTACAAATATCAAAGGCAGCACATGGTGTCTGGGGCTGAGAGGAGCCTTTCACATATGAAGGAAACGTGGTTCAGTTTCTTTTGATATAAGAAGATCCAGGCCACCTTAAGAAAGCATGAGCCTGTGAATGGTTGTGTTAATGGAGACCAAAGCCTCACCAAGACCCATTGAGTAGAGAGAATCCCTTCCCCTGCATGCCCCCTCCTCTCCAGGACCCTGCCCTGTACTTGTCTGGTGAGTTACAGGGGGTTCCTGAGTCCATGATGTCTCTAGATATAAAATATTAACACGCAAGGGGAGTCTGAAGACAACCGCATTCTTAAGGCTAAACCTGAGCTTTATGCAGCTGGGAACTGGAATGAATCTTTCCTTAAACTCCAGAGACCGGAGAGAATAAAATGTGAGATACACCTGGATTTTCCCCATTTACTCTTCCTCATGTGGTTCAGTTCTGACTGGGCACCCGGGGGTGCTGTCATGCTGCACTTGTGTTGTCAATAGTTTCTAGGGCATAAAGTAACAGTTTAACACGCATGTGTCTTCAAAAGTCTAGTGCACAGACCGTGCTGTTTGAACAGCTGTGTCCTTTCAGATCCCTCATTCAGACCGAGTGGTGGGGGAGGAGGAGAGACAGCAGATCCGAGGCACCGGATTGTACTGATTTACTTTGTACATCCATGAACCATTTCTCAGCGTAATTGCTGGGTGTGTATTTGCAAGGTGTTTTTTTAATTACATGTAATTTAACTGACATTACATTTAATACTGAACATCTCTGCAAAATGTTGCCCAGGAATGTCCATCAGAGGTGGCTGCATTACTGTGATTATTACATATCTGTATTTCTGTGGCCCGTGGGAGGACAGGTCCTGGCCCAGGTCCCGTTGTGCTGGGCTCTGTACAAACACAGAACACAGAGACGGTCCCGGCTAAGGAGGGAACAATCTCAGTATGAGACAAGAGACAACAGGGGGCGACAGACCGGTCTGTGTGCGGCAGAAGGCAGCAATGAGACAATCCTGGCAGCGGGATGGGAAGGGTCTCAGCACACCCATGGCCTCACTGCCGGCAATTTGTTTGTAGGCAGCACGGCAAAGGAGAGCTGGAGGGAGGGTGGCAGGAGGGGAATGAGTTAGTTCTGGGGCTGTTTCCAGGGTGCGTGTCCATGCGTGAGGAGAAGCTGGCCCGGCTGCACTGCAGTGGTGGTGTCGGCAGTGACCCCTCTCCAGGTGCATGTGATAGAAAATATCTGTGTGCCCAGCGATGCAAAGCTGGTCCATAGTGCAGCACGTTTGACGTGTAGAGAACAAACACTACGCTAACTACTCCTCCCAGCAGCCCCGTAATGGCTGTTCAGAGTAAAGGCCAAATTCAGAGCTGAGCACCCCTAGCTGTACCCACATGTGACTGACATCCCCTGCTGCCCGCCCGCAGGATTTGGCCCAGTGAGTCTGACTCCACGGGAATGATCCAGGTTTGTTTCTCTCTCACTGTGAGGGGCCAGGCGGACAGAGGAGTAGCTAGACAAGCCAGGGACAAGAGGCCACAGGGAGGTGCTGTAGCATCACCCTCCATTCAGTGGGGATCACGCTTCCCCGTCTGTCCAAAACATAGCGCAGATACCAAGGACAGGACATAAGACCTGATTTGTAAAGGGATTTAGACACCTAAAGATGTCACTTGCCACCTTTAAAAATCTGCCCCTTAGTCCTTTGGCTCAAGGTATAGAGGCTCCTGCTTTATCTGTAGAGTTCTCCTGTTTCATCCCTGGGGATAATCTGACAGTGGTTACAGAGTGTTTGGCACCATGTGATATTTATGTTTGGATCCAGGCAGACAGGCTGTAGGCAGCCGCTGCAACTAAGAAATTATTTAGTCAGAGAGACAAAGTAGTGACCAGATTTATTCTGCTACTTGCTCAACTTGTAAAAATGTGATTCCCCATAACTAAATAAATACTTCTCCTAAATCTAGTACGCAGTTAGAGAGAGCTTGTCAGCCTGTGTGATAGCACCATCCAGGTGTGTTAAATATTATTCAAGGAGTAGGTTACAGTATCGCTGTTAGTATTAAAATCAATAATAGCAAAAACTTTTTCAATTTGAACTTGAAATAATACTGAAAGGGTACAATTGTATGGGGGAACCTTACTTTAAAAAAAACTCTTATTTAAAATAAAGCCTAAATTTGAGGTTAAATTTGACATGTGAGCAGCCAATGAACAGGGAGCAGATTTGCACGAAAGGGCCGTTCTTTCTTTCTTCTGTCATATGGGACTTTAGAGAGCGATTCTGCCTGGCCAATCTTCAGAGCTCGGCTTCGGTATGAGATACCACCAGCATCAGGCAGATTTGCATGAAGGGGCCGTTCTCCAGTGCTGGGGGTTTAAGAGAGAATCGGAAGGTCCCAGCCACAGACCCGTTTGCCTCAGGAAGCCGAGCTCGTCTGGATTCCCACCATGGCCTGGGCCCCTCTGCTCCTCACGCTGCTCACTTACTGCTCAGGTGGGGGAATTGTTTGCTTTAGTGGCAAATATATGAAGGACACTTGCAGGTGAGGAGGTTTGTCTGTGAGGATCCGGAGTCCTTGTGCTGAGTGTGTTTGTAATGTTGATTTCAGGGGTGAGTTCGCAGCCCGTGGTGACTCAGGAGCCCTCGATGTCGGTGACCCCAGGAGGGACTGTCACTCTGTCCTGCAGCCTGAGCACTGGAGCCATCACCACCGGCAATGCTCCAGGCTGGTTCCAGCAGAAACCAGGCTCTGCTCCTCAACAGCTTATATACAGCACCAGTACCAGACCCTCCGGGATCCCTGCCCGGTTCTCTGGGTCCATATCCGGTAACAACGCTGCCCTGACCATCACCGGTGTCCAGGCAGAGGATGAGGCTGACTATTACTGTATTGTTTGGGCTAGTAGTGTGAATCACAGTGATCCAGCCAGATGGGGAACTGAGACAAAAACCTCCCCATTCTTCATGGCCTGCTGCAACGTGGGCTCTGCACTGGCTGCACAGTTTGGTTCTTGCCTGCAATAGATGAGACACTGATTGCTCCTCCTTACGAATTACAACCCCGCTTGCTGTCAGCAGGGGGCGCTGCTCCATGCACTGCCCATGTCTGGGGGCAGTGCAGGGAGCACTAGGAGCAGACGGCCACATGCTCCTTGAGTAAAGAGACACATCTCCCCTAAAACTGTTCTCCTGTGTTACCCCACCAGCTGGACAACACTCTGAATGGCCTGGAAGTTAAGGGAAATGTAAAAAAGACCTCTCAGATCCTTTAGTCCATTCCAGTTGCCAGGGCTGGATGAAGTCTCCAGATACAGGGTGTAGCAGATAATAGATTATATCAAAATCCCTCCTCCTGAGAACCTGCTCCCTGCCCCCATCCCAGCTGCTTTGCAGCTTCCCCGGTCCCCTCCAGAAGCTCATTGGTGCCTCCATGGCCCCTGCTCCTCCTGGCCCCTGCAGCCCAGCAAGCCACTGGCCAGCACAGTGTTTCCGAGCTCTGGTAACACGATGGCTGGAGCCTGACACAAACTCCTTAGACAAGGCTGTGACACTCTGTGCCCCAAAGCGACACCCCGGCACCCCCCCTCCATTCACCCCGGTGATATAATGATGATGTGTTTAGTACAAAGTATGCCTAGTGAGGCATCATTCTAAAAGGCTTAATCTGTTGAACATGGATATCCCGTTAAGATGTATGTGCTAGCAATAGGGTTGCCAGGCATCTGGTTTTTGACTGGAACGCCCAGTCGAAAAATGACCTTGGCGGTTCTGGTCAGCACCATTGGCGGGGCCATTAAAAGTCCAGTTGGTGCCACAGGCAGGCTCCCTGCCCGGCTCCACGCGGCTCCTGGGAGGCAGCGACATCTCCCTCTGGCTCCTAGGTGGAGGGATGGCCACAGAGGCTCTGCATGCTGCCCCCACCCCCAGTGCCAGCTCAACAGCTCGCACTGGCCAATGCGAGTTGAGGGGGCAGTGCCTGCAGGCAAGGGCAGCAAACAGAGCCACGTGGCTGGGCCTCTGTCTAGGAGCTGGAGGGAGATGTCTCTGCTTCCCAGGAGCCACCTGAGGTAAGTGCCATCTGGAGCCCGCTCCCCATACCCGCTCCCACGTCCCAACTCCCTGCCCCAGCCCTGAGCCCCCTCCTGCACTCCAAACCCCAGCCCCACCCCAGAGCCCACACCCTGAACTGGAGCCCTCACCCCTGCTCACACCACAAGCTGCTGCCCAGCCCAAAAATAAGCAAGTGAATGAGAGTGGGGATGAGTGAGCAATGGAGGGATGGGGGATGGAGTGAGCATGGGCAGCCCTCGGAGAAGGGGCGATGTAGGGGGCTGGGCAAGGGTGTTTGGTTTTCTGGAAATAGAAGGTTGCCCCCCCCCCCAACTATCATTGTATGTGAAGTTATGAAGTTTTGCTGTGTATGTGCTACTGAAACATGTGCAGCTGGGAACACCCACAGGCAGCCTTTCAGGTACAACACTAAAAAGGCCAAACAATATTGATGGCCTATTGAGGAAATACACACCCACAAGGATTACCCCAGGAACTGGGTACAACAGAAACCTCTCAGAGACAGCACTACTATACAATGGGGACTGTTTGACCCAGGTCACAGCAAAAGAGCTTTCCAGCAAGTTGGAAGATATAAAAGGGGGAAGTGACATCATGACTGGACTCTCTCTCTCCCCAAAGCCCCTGGAAGCACCTTAGGAAAAAAGACTGAACTGGGGAAGGAGGGTCCCAGGCAGAGAAGAAGGACGCTTGAGAGACTGTTTATACTATCAGTGAGACACTGCTTGATACAAATCCTACCGACTGTATAAGACTTAGATTGGGATTTTGTTTATTTGCTAAGTAATCTACTTTGGTTGGTTTGCTATCACTTATAACCACTTAAAGTCTATCTTCTGTAGTTAATAAATCTAGTGTGTTAATTTTTCACCTAAAACAGTGTGGTTTGAGGGAACTGTTTGGGTAAAAAAACAGCTCAGTTAACAAAGGTTTTGTGCATATTCCTCTTCACATGAAGGGAGGGGCGAACTGAGTAATTGTAATAAATTCATGCTGGTCGGGTTTTTGACCAGGGCAGGACAGTAGAGCTGTGGGGTCCGAGGCTGGGGAGCTGAGGATATTTTGGCTGGAGCCTCCTCTGTTGCTGGTTCATGCAGTGGCTGGCCAGAATATTCATGAACAGAGCTGGGTGTGGTCCCTGCCTGTGATGGCTGGTATGAGTGCAAGCTTGGAGGGCTTTGCAGCTTATCACAATGTCACAGTGTGAACGGATCCTAGATTGGTGAGACACAGGGATCATCTGTACCCCAGTTCTACGTGGCACCCAGGGGGAACCCATCACGAAGGTCGTGAAGCTTGTAATCTTAGAACTATTCCTATGTGTCTTGCCTACTGGAGTCCAAAGCTGGGTCTGGAGGTTTTGACCAACTTCTACTGATGAGGTCATGGTGAGGGTGGAGGCCGATATGGAAGCTAATAGGCAAACTGGTACCTAACAGACTAGAGGAGGTAGCAGCATCTCAGTTATCACAGGACAAACACCTGGGAATCAGTCAGGAGAACGTGGTTGTGTGTTTCCAGTGAGGTCAGACGGGTTGGCTAAGAAAGGACTGTCCACCCATGGGATGCGGGTATTTGCATTGCAACCACAGCCAAGTCTGTGGCTTGGGATGTTCCCTTGGTAGGGGGCCCACTCCACTGGTAACGTGGCTGGCCGTGAAATGAGAGGACTGATTGACTCCAGGTGCGGGCAGGCGCTGGTTCGCGGGAGCAGACTCCCAGCAGTCAGGCTAGGTTGGCATTTGTTGGTGCACATTTCATGTGCACAAGGAGAGACAGGTGTGTACCCAGCAGTGGAGCTAGAGATAGAAATACAAGGTGAAGTGAACAAGCTGAGGGTCAGCCTAGTAAGAGACCTCTCCTGGCCTGTAATTGTAGGCAGAGACTGGCCTAATGCGATGTCCCAACCCCGTTACAAGATGGGTGCTGCTTGGATGAGCTGCCCCTAGGACGACGCTCACTTGAAGATGGGCTCTTGGGCCAGAGGTCCAGAGGCAAGGCCGAGGAGCGTGGACTGGAGACCCTGAGGCAGTAGATCAAGACAGTTGGGCAAGAGATGCTAAGTCAACTACAGGCCTTGGAAACACAGTTACAGGAGGCAAACCGAGCGCTGGGGGAGTTGAAAGCCTCATTACACACAATAATAGTGGAGGCTGCTAAACAAACACGAGAACTGATTTGGACAAAAACGACTCTTGGCAGCAACTCGAGCAGGAACTAGCTGCACTGTTCAACTCTCCTGCACCATCAGCAGTGGGTACCCGATCACACATGCCACCTGGTGCCAGCCAAAAATTGGAAATGGTTGAAAATATCTTCTGTGGTTCAAATCCAGTGCTGCCAAGCACCAGAGCACTGGAGTCCCCAGTGGCTTCTCCGGTTCCAAAGATGTGGCTAATACAACCATCAACCCAACCATCACCGATGACCAAGCAGACAATGAGGCTGGTTATTACTGTGGCACATGGAGTGCGGTGCTGCACCATGATGCAGATGGAGAACTGACAAAACCCTTGTGTTCCAGCAGCCTGTATTGTGCTTGACTCCAGTGTGTGTGTCTCTGCATGCAACAATCTTTCTTGTTCATGTGTTGTGGTTTAACTAGGCACATTCCAGTCACCAGTGAGGGGCACTACTAAGGATTATCAGGGTCTGCACATTTAAGGCCAAATCTTGGGCCCAGTGTCCTGAAGGGCATTTGTCATTTATTGTCCATGGGACGAGGATGAAACTCTTTATGGAACCTGACTCTCGTACCTTGATCCAGTGATAATCCCAAAGAAAACACTCCAGTGTCCCGTTCCTAAGCACATGCCATGAGAGGAGGGAGTCCTGTCCCTTAAATACCAGCTCACCCTGCAGTGCCAACCCAGTGAGATTCAGATCCCGACCAGCTGGGTGTTAGGTCCCAGAGCCCAGGCATTTCACACACAAAAAGCCAGGGCAGGAAAAGAACAGCCCCTGGGCCTGATAAGAACAGCCCCATTGCCAAGGCTGAATCTGCAAAATGATCAAGCCAGATAACACAGAGAAGCTACATTGAGAGCAACTGAATAGTAGAGACCCCCAGCACTTTCACTCCTCAGTCCTGCTAGCCACGTACCTAGCACGTCACCGGGTGCTCCCAAATCCGGGCGATCTCTGCATGTGAAATAGTAGCATGGGAGGTGAATTGGAGGGACATATTAACACACAGCCACATTCCCAAGACAAAGTGGAATGTCTGTAGCTGGGAACCACAATGAATCTCTCCTTAAACTCCAGAGATGGAAAGAAAAAAAATGGGATTTGGGAGGTACTTGGATTTTCCCATCTACTCTTCTGCAGCTCAGTGTCGGGGATCGGTTATGACTGGGCACCAGATGGTGACGTCGCCCTGTATTCGGCCCCCTTCTATTTGAAGTGTTCAAGCCCCATCTTATTGGGGTCTCCAAAATATTAGCCCAAAACACAAAAGGGAGAAGGCTGAAAAGGACACAGGACTCAAAGGGGCTCAGCAGAAAGTAACTAGCCAGCAGTGACCAACAGGAGGAAGGACAAGCTCAGATCAGGGGGTGTTTGCAGTGGGGAGGCAGAGGACACTAATGAGAACCCCCCTGGTTCACACAAACTCTACAGCAGCAGCCAGTGAGCAGGGAGCTGATTTGCATGAAGGGGCCGTTCTCCAGATCTGGGGGTTTAAGAGAGAATCGGAGGGTCCCAGCCACAGACCCATTTGCCTCAGGAAGCCGAGCTCGTCTGGATTCCCACCATGGCCTGGGCCCCTCTGCTCCTCACACTGCTCACGTACTGCTCGGGTGAGGGAATTGTTTGCTTTAGTGACAAAAATATAAAGGGCACTTGCAGGTGAGGAGGTTTGTCTGTGAGGATCCGGAGTCCTTGTGCTGAATTTGTTTGTAATGTTGATTTCAGGGGTCAGTTCCCGTGGGCCAGTCTCGGTGCTCAGGTACCGCAGTGATGGGTGCAGCATACGAACCTCAATAGAAAAGTTCATCTGCTGGCTGCAGAGTCAGTGTCCCGCTGTGGAGAAGGCCGGGGCTGTCCTAGCTGAAGCAGAAGTGTTGGTGGCCGTGTCCCAAAGCTCCCCCTGCTCTCCATGGAGAGACAGGAGTGTGCCCAGCAGTGGAGCTAGACACTGAATGACAAGGTCAGATGAACAAGCGCAGGGTCAGTTACTCAGAGACCTCCCCTGGCCTGTAATTCTAGGCAGAGACGGGCCTAATGTGCTGTCCCAGCCCCGTTACAAGATGGGTGCTGCTTGGACGAACTGACCATAGGACGAGCCTCACTTGGACACGGGCTCTTGGGCCGGGGCTCAGAGGCAAGGCCGAGGTGCTGGACTGGGCAGCCTGAGGCAGTGGGCCCAGAGAGTTGGGCAAACGACACCAAGTCGACTACAGGCCCTGGAGACACAGTTACAGGAGGCAAACCGAGCGCTGGGGGAGGTGAAAGCCTCATGACAGAGGAGCTTGTAAAGTCAAATTGAGAACTGATTTGCACAAGACGAGACCTGGAACGAAAAGGACTGTTGGCAGCAACTCAAGTGGGAAGTAGCTGCACTGTTCAACTCTCCTGCACCATCAGCAGTGGGTACCCGATTCCACATGCCACCTGGCACCAGCCAAAAATGGAAATACTCCAAAATATCTTCTGTGGTACAAATCCAATGCTGCCAAGCACCAGGGCACTGGGGTCCCCAGTCGCTTCTCCGGTTCCAAAGATGTGGCTAATACAACCATCAACCCAACCATCACCGATGTCACTGTGGCCCGGGGAGTGGGGTGCTGCATAGTGATGTAGACAGATGGAGAACTGACAAAACCCTTGTGTCCCAGCAGCATGTACGGTGCCTGGCTCCAGTCTATGTGTGTCTGGGCGCGACGCTCCTCTGCGCTGATGTGTTGGGCATGTGATTAATTAGGCACATTCCAGTCACCAGTGAGGGGCACTGCTAAGGAATATCAGGGTCTGCACATTTAAGTCCAAATCTTGGGCCCCGTGACCCAATGGGAATTTGTCATTTATTGTCCATGGGATGAGGATGAAAACCTTTATGGAACCTGACTGTGGTACCTAGATCCAGTGATAATCCCAAAGGAAACACTCCAGTGTCCCGTTCCCAAGCACATGTTGTAAGAGGAGGGAGTCCTGTCCCTTAAATACCAGTTCACCCTGCAGTGCCAACCCAGTGAGATTCAGAGCCCGACCAGCTGGGTGTTAGATCGCAGAGCCCAGGCATTTCACACTCACAAAGCCAGGGCAGGAAAAGAACAGCCCCTGGGCCTGATAAGAACAGCCCCATTGCCAAAGGCCGAGCCTGCAAAATGATCAAGCTACACAACAACAAAAGCCACATTAAGAGCAAGTGAGTAGTAAAGACCCCCAGCACTTTCACTCCTCAGTCCTGCTAGCCACGTATCTGACACGTCACCGGGTGCTCCCAAGTCCGGGCGATCTCTGCATGTGAAATAGTAACACAGGAAGGGATTTGAAGGGACATATTAACACATAGCCACATTCATAAGACAGACTGGGCTGTCTGCAGCAGGGAACTACAGTGAATCTCTCCTTAAACTCCAGGATGGAAAGAAAAAAATGGGATTTGGGAGGTACTTGGATTTTCCCATCTACTCTTCTGCAGCTCAGTGACGGGGATCATTTACGACTGGGCACCAGGGGGCGACGTCTCCCTGCATTTGCCCTGTGAACTGTCTACAATGGAATTAAGTAACTGATACATATTTATCTTCACCTGTGTGTGCGCCAGACTGTGGTGGTCAAACAGCTGCATCCTTTCCAATCCCTGATGCAGACAGATTGGGTGGGGTAGGGATGAGACAGAGCACTGAAGTGTTAGGTTGGAGATTTATAAATAACCAGTCTGGTGTAGCTGCTGGACACTGATTTATAAAGATTGTTTTTAACACGTACATTTAATGTCCAACTGTGCAAGAAAAAGTTGCCCAGGCATGTTCTGCAGAGGAGGCTGCACTGCAATGGTGGGTGAAGTAATCCTTGCCCATTTATAGCTATTGTAAAATGTCTCTCTGTGTAATAATGCTGAGCTCTTCTGTCTTGCTCTACAGAGACTAAGAAGTTTACAGATTTTTTTCTGATATATGATCAGCTGCTACCAGCGGCGGCTCTAGGCCCCAGCACGCCAAGCTCGTGCTTGGGGCGGCATGCCGCGGGGGGCGCTCCGCTGGTCCCTGGGAGGGCGGCAGGCGGCTCCGGTAGACCTCCCGCAGGTGTGCCTGCAGAGGGTCCGCTGGTCCCGCGGCTCCGGTGGACCTCCCGCGGGCATGCCTGCGGGAGGTCCACCGGAGCCGTCTGGTGCCCTCCCGGCGACCAGCAGAGCACCCCCCGTGGCATGCTGCCGTGCTTGGGGTGGCGAAATGTCTAGAGCCACCCCTGGCTGCTACAAAAGAACCATGCCGAGATCTAACAGTCGGTGCTACAGAACTTGTACCACTAGCTGAGATAGGCCCATTTGGTGACTCTAATAACACCACCACTGGTATCAGTTAAATGGCCGTGACAATTGAACTCCCCTGTCCCCCAGAGCTACCCCAGGACAGTCTGATTGCTGAGGAGCAGGTTCTGCTGGTCACTCTCTGTAGGTAAATCGAGTGTAATTGTCGCCCCCTGCTGGGGTGGCTGGAGCACTGTGAGACACCAACCCTTTTCCTGGGACAGCACATGGGAGCCAGGTGGCCCACGACTCAGAGACAGGCGCTGAGCTGCAGCTACTAGGGCTTGTAGATTGTAGCACCTGGTGGGTCCCAAGAACGGCTCTGACACCCACCTCCAGTGTCACACTCCTCCCAGCGCCCCGGCCCCCGTGTGTCACACTTCACAAACCTCCCACCCCTTGGCCATGGAACCTCCCGCCTTTGAGCTGGGCCCCACAGCTGCTCAGCAGACTCATCTGCTGGGTTTTGTTCTGCCAGCCGGCAGCCTGCAGCACTGAATGCAGGACAAACCCCGACCATCCCAGGGCCTTTCACCCCTAACGGTTACCAAATAAACCT
Organism: Mauremys reevesii; assembly: GCF_016161935.1. Lineage (NCBI taxonomy): Eukaryota > Metazoa > Chordata > Testudines > Geoemydidae > Mauremys > Mauremys reevesii. Next base: position 18,928,841 of record NC_052640.1, on the reverse strand, counting down.
TCTCTCTCTTCCCTAGCCGGGGGAGGGTACAGTCACTGTCCCACCGCTGCTGAGGGGCTGGGGAAACAGGGAATCCTCACTCATGGCAACTTATAGAAAATTGCCAAGCCGGCTTGATACAGACCTGATACAAACCTGAGCAAATTAGCAACAGGACTCGTCCCTTGAGAGATTGTCCCTGTCAGCCATTGTGTTTGGGGTCTGTTAGCCCCATCCTATTTGGAGTCTACAAAATATTAGCCCAAAACACAAATGGGAGAAGGCTGAAAAGAACACAGGACTCAAAGGGGCTTTAAGAGAAGGTAACTAGCCAGCAGTGACCAACAGGAGGAAGGACACGCTCAGATCAGGAGCTGTTTGCAGTGGGGAGGCAGAGAACGCTAATGAGAACCCCTGGTGCACACGAACTCTACAGCAGCAGCCAGTGAGCAGGGAGTAGATTTGCATGAAGGGGCCGTTCTCCAGCTCTGGGGGTTTAAGAGAGAATCGGAGGGTTCCAGCCTGAGAACCGTTTCCCTCAGGAAGCCGAGCTCGTCTGGATTCCCACCATGGCCTGGGCCCCTCTGCTCCTCACGCTGCTCACTTACTGCTCGGGTAAGGAAAGGATTCTTCTGCTGTGGTTTAATTTTAAATGTTTCTGTCACTGACCTTTGTGATTTTTCTTGTTTACATGGATTCCTGGTTCTCTCACCTCCAAGCAGAAGAGTTAATACAGAGTTTTCTATCTGTTTCCAGGGTCCCTTTCCCAGTTTACACTGACTCAGCCACCCGCAGTATCCGTGTCCATTGGAAACACAGTTAAACTCTCCTGCACCGTTGACAGTGGATACACATTTGGAGATGTTGTGTGGTACCAGCAAAAAACTGGGAACATCCCAAGATACCTTCTGAGGTACAACACTGACTCTGACAAGCACCAGGGCTCTGGGGTCCCCAGTCGTTTTGCTGGTTCCAAAGACGCCTCTAATACAATCGGCTACTTAACCATCACCAGCGTCCAGGCAGAGGATGACGCTGATTATTACTGTGCTGCAGGGACTGCACAGTGATGCAGCCAAATGGGGAACTCAGACACAAACCTCCCACTTCTCTCCGTCAGCCTCTGCCCAGCATGAGTTCATCACGTGTCACTATGTCACTGCTGCAGTTCTGTGGGCTCTGTTGGGCCAGGCCCCTGTCACAGTAACTCACGAGCTTTACAACATTCTGACTAGTTAATACCAAATCTTCTTCCCATTGGAACCAGTTGGCGTTTGGCCTTTTACTTTAGTAGAGCCAGGATCTGACCCTTAATACAATCTTAGTCCTTAGTTAGGTTAAACTATAATTCTAAAAAAAATCAGAGAACATTTTTGTAGTAAGATGGGGCCCTGCGACATAAACCCTTGGTATCAGAGGCCCGGTATGAGGCCTGAGGCCTGAACTGAAGTAATGGTCAAGACATTGCTAACGTAAAGCAAAGTTAGGCTGGGAGCCAGAGGCAGGCCCTGCTCACAGAAGCTGGTAAGAGTGTATACACGTGTAAGTACTAATAAGATGAACGTGTGCCAGGACGGCACCCACACAGATAACACGGAACAGGCAGACCCAGTCTAAAGACAGTCTAAAAAGACAATATGAAAGAACAATACAATGGATAGACTACATGATGGATAGACAATATGATGGATAGACAATATGAAAGGACAATACGATGAGTAGACAGTATGATGAATAGATTTATTTGTTCTAACCAATCTGCACCATGAGAAAGGCAACACCGTAATGCATAAAGGGGCTGAACCTCAGTGCGTTCAATGATGCGAAGCCTGTTTGTACCTGTGTATAAGAATGCATCCCTGAGCGGACATCTTTGTCTGGCCTAGGGGGCAGTGGCAAATCCCGCCACTGACTGAGCCGGTCCATTGCCAGGGAGCACACATGTACTAGCAGAACTGTAGACATCTGATCCAGGGAGCTAGAGACTGTATTTCATTTGACAATAAACCTGACCAGGTGCCTCCGTACCTTATTAGAGTCTGTGATCATTGGGGGATCTCTCGGGGTCTGCTGTGCCAGTGATCTGCAGAGCCGGAGCAGCACACGGGGAACACGCACGCCGCCGACTGATATCAACACTGAACAGAGCAGAGCACCACACCGGTGGCGTCTGATGACAGTTTTAAAATCTGCTTCGCAAATACATGCGGTGAGCTAAGGCAGTTACTGTTAAACACAAGGTTGTAATTAAATGAAGATCCAGTGAGATTCTTAGAATGAAGAGCCTGGAGTCAGATCCCAAGCGTTTCACACATACACCACCACGGGGGAAAAAGAAGAGTCCGTCAGCGTAAGGAAAGTGTCATTAGGAAAGCGTGAGCCTGCAAATGATTGTGTTAATAGAGATCACAGCCTCTCTGGGACCCACCGAGTAGAAAGGTCCCATCCTCTGCACACCCCTCCCCTCCAGAACCCTGCCCTGTGCTCCCCTGATGAGTTACTGGGTGTTTCTAGATGTAAAATATTAACACACAAGGGGAGTGTGAAGGCAGCCACATTTCTAAGACTAAACCTGAGCTGTTGCTGCTGGGAACTGGGATGAATCTCTCCTTAAACTCCAGAGACTGGAGAGAATAAAATGTGATTTGAGATGTGTCTGGATTTTCCCCAGCTACTCTTCTGCATGTGGTACAGTTATGACTGGCCATCAGGGGGCACTTTCTCCCTGCACTTGTATCATGAACTGTTTATAACAGAATAAAGTAACTGTTCAATACACATTTGTTCTTAACAGTCTGGTGCACAGATCGTGGTGTTTGAGCAGCTGCGTCCTTTCAGCTCCCTCATTCAGACCGAGTGGTGGGGGAGGAGGTGAGACAGGAGGTCCGAGGCACCCGATTGTACTGATTTAGGTTGTAGATTCATGAACCATTTTCTCAGCGTAATTGCTGGGTATTTATTTGCAAAGTTTTCTTTTAATTACATTTAACGCTGAACATCTCTGCAAAACGTTGCCCAGGAATGTCCTTCAGAGGTGGCTGCATCACTGTGATTATTACGTATCTGTATTTCTGTGGCCCCTGGGAGGACAGGTCCTGGCCCAGGTCTCCATTGTGCTGGGCTCTGTACAGACACAGAACACAGAGATGGTCCCGGCTAAGGCGTGAACAATCTCAGTATGAGACAAGAGACAACAGGGGGCAACAGACCGGCCTGTGGGTGGTGGAAGGCAGCAATGAGTCAATCCTGGCAGTGGGATGGGAAGGGTCTCAGCACACCCATGGCTTCACTGCTGGCAATTTGTTTGTAGGTATCATGGCAAAGGAGAGCTGGAGGGAGGGTGGCAGGAGGGGAGTGAATTAGTTCTGGGGGTGTTCCCAGGGCGTGCGTGTGATGTTGCAGTCTATATGGTTTTATAAAAAATATGCTAATAAGTGAATATAATATAACTGCAATATGCTTCATGCAAAAGGTCTCTTGTAAGGTATCATTACAAAGCTTATAATCCACTGAGGGTGATCATCCTGTTTGTATAAATGTCCCACTCTTGTATCTGAAACTAGAAATATGAAATATAACTCTGAGGGCCTATTGTAATTATGCAAAGTGTGGGCAGTTAATGGTTTACCCTGCATAAGCTTTATACAGGGTAAAACAGATTTATTTGGGTTTAGACCCCATTGGGAATTGGGCATCTGAGTGTTAAAGACAGGAACACTTCTGTGAGCTGCTTTCAGTGAAGTCTGAAGCTTTGGGACAAGTAATTCAGACCCAGGGTCTTTGTTGGAGCAGGCGGGCGTGTCTGGCTCAGCAAGACAGGGTGCTGGGGTCCTGAGCTGGCAGGAAAAGCAGGAGCAGAGGTAGTCCTGGCACATCAGGTGGCAGATCTCAAGGGGGTTTCTGTGATCCAACCCATCACAGCGCATCCACGAGAGGGGCAGCATGGGGGAAGCTGGCCCGGCTGCACTGCAGTGGTGGCAGCAGTGACCCCTCTCCACGTGCATGTGATAGAAAATATCTGTGTGCCAAGTGATGCAAAACTCGTCCATTGTTCTCTACACGTCAGATGTGCTGCACTAACGTTACGCTAACGACTCCTCCCAGCAGCCCCGTAACGGCCGTTCACAGAGTAAAGGCCAAATTCAGAGCCGAGCACCCCTAGTTGTTCCCACATGTGACTGACATCCCCTTCTCCCTGTGTAAAGGGATTTAGACACACAAAGATGTAGCTTGGCACCTTTATAAATCTGCCTCGTTCTCCTTTGGCTGATGATATCGAGGCTCCTGCTTTGGCTCTTGAGTTCTCCTGTTCGATCCCTGGGGATAATCTAGCTGACAGTCGTTACAGAGTGTTTGGCACCATGTAACAGTTATGTTTGGATCCATGCAGATAGTCTCTAGGCAGCAGCTGCAACTAAGGAATTATTTAGTCATAGAGACAAAGTAGTGATGAGATGTATTCTGCTACATGTGAATAGGATGTTCAGAGGGCAAGTGTGAAAAATCGGGATGGGGGTGAGCGTAATAAAAGCCTATATAAGAAAAAGCCCCCAAAATCAGGACTGTCCCTACAAAATCGGGACATCTGGTCACCCTACATGTGCAGCTTGTAAAAATGTGATTTCCCATAACTAAAAATAAACGTTTTCCTAGATCCAGCTCCCTACACAGGCAGTTAGACAGAACCTGTCAGTCTGTGTGCTAGCACCATCTGCTTGTTCTAAATATTATTCAAGAAGTAGGTTAACATAAAAACCCTTGTATTAAATTAATACTAGCAAAATCTTGTTTCAATTTGAACTTGAAATAATACATGAAAATTTTATGGGGTGATACTTTTTTAAGAACAAAATTTATTTAAAATAAATTTGAGGTTAAATTTGAAACATGAGTGTCTATGTACTTGTTAAAATCAGGATTTAGATTTTAAAAAGACCTGCAGCCAATGAACAGGGAGTGGATTTGCATAAAGGATCCGTTCTCGGGCTCTGGGGATTTAAGAGATAATCGGAGGGTTCCAGCCACAGGACCGTTTGCCTCAGGAAGCCGAGCTCGTCTGGATTCCCACCATGGCCTGGGCCCCTCTGCTCCTCGCGCTGCTCACTTACTGCTCAGGTGAGGGAATTGTTTGCTTCAGTGACAAAAATATGAAGGAAATGGCAGGTGAGGAGGTTTGTCTGTGAGGATCCGGAGTCCTTGTGCTGAGTGTGTTTGTAATGTTGATTTCAGGGGTCAGTTCGCAGCCCGTGGTGACTCAGGAGCCCTCGATGTCGGTGACCCCAGGAGGGACTGTCACTCTGTCCTGCAGCCTGAGCACTGGAGCCATCACCACCAGCAAATATCCTAGCTGGTTCCAGCAGAAACCAGGCTCTGCTCCTCGGCTGCTTATATACAACACCAGTACCAGACCCTCCAGGATCCCTGCCCGGTTCTCTGGGTCCATATCCGGTAACAACGCTGTCCTGACGATCACTGGTGTCCAGGCAGAGGATGAGGCTGACTATTACTGTGTTGTGTTTATGGGTACCGGTAGTAGTATGTATCACAGTGATCCAGCCAGATGGGGAACTGAGACAAAAACCTCCCGTCTTCCCCACCATCGTCTCCTCCAGCCTGGGCTCTCCACTGGCTGCACAATTTGCTTCCTGCCTGCAACACATAAAAACTAATTGCTCCGTCTTATGAATTTCAGCCACCCCTTGCATCAGCAGGGGGCGCTGCTGCACCACTCCTCAATCACTCCCTGTGGGGGAGATTTCAGATGCTCTTATGCTCTACTTGCTCTGTCTAGCAGGAGCAGCTTTTCCTGCCCTACAGAGCCCTGTGTTACAGATTCACCACTATCTGCTTCAGGCTGGGAGCAGACGCCCCATGGTCCTTCAGTAAAGAGACACGTCTCCCCTAACCCAGTTCTCTTGTGTTACCCCACCAGATGGTGAACACCTCGAATGGCCTGGAAGATAAAAGAAAGACGTATCAGATCACTTAGTGCGTCCCCGTCCCCAAGCCCAAGTGTCCAGTTACAGGACGTAACAGATAATAGATTACAGCAAAATCTCATTTGTTCTTAGCCAAAAGTTAGACCAAGGGGATGTAGGGACTGTCCAGGGTCTCTGGCCATGAGTCCTGGCCCAGCCCTCAGAGACACACACACGGGGGCAGCAGAGCAAAAGGAAGCTGAGGACACAGTTCAAGACCATCTCGGGTCAAAGATCCCCGACTCCTAACCCTGGTGGCACAAACACGGCCCCTGAGACCTGGGAATTTCCCGCTAACTTTCCCGCTGTGTCACAGGCCCCTGGTGCTCACACAGATCCATTCTCCCATAGCTCAGGGAGTCGGGTCTGGGCTTAGCTACAAACCTTTCAGCCCCGCGTTACCCAGCAGGAAGAAGCAAAGCAGGGCCCAACCCCCGTGTGAAAGCGCCCCTGGCTGGTCCTCCCGTCCCATCTCCACCTCCTTCCCCAGGTGTCAGTCACCAGAGCTGTATCCTGTGCCCTAGAGTCTGAGCCAGTCAGTCCAGGGCATCCCCACAGGATACACAGGAGAGGGATGTGACGGCTTTACCCAGGGTTACTGGGACCAGAAACGCTCCTGCTAATTCAGTGCCAGTGTGTGTGTGTGCGTGAGCGCGTGTGTGTGTGTGGGGGGGGTTATGAAATCCCATCAAAATCCATGTGCTCCGTGTAGGTAAATGAGTGACGGCACATTTCCCAGTCAGAGCTCTCCGCACTGGGATCACATTGGCTTCCCCTGAGCAAATGATAAAGCAGAGGGGCCTTTCTTACTTCTGTCATATGGGATCTTATAGAGCAATTCTGCCCAGCTCCTCTGCAGGGCTCAGTTTCAATATGATATAACCAGCCTCAGGCAGATTTGCATGAAGGGGCCGTTCTCCAGCTCTGGGGGTTTAAGAGAGAATCAGAGGGTCCCAGCCACAGACCCGTTTGCCTCAGGAAGCCGAGCTCGTCTGGATTCCCACCATGGCCTGGGCCCCTCTGCTCCTCGCGCTGATCACTTACTGCTCAGGTGAGGGAATTGTTTGCTTTAGTGACAAAAATATAAAGGGCACTTGCAGGTGAGGAGGTTTGTCTGTGAGGATCCGGAGTCCTTGTGCTGAGTTTGTTTGTAATGTTGATTTCAGGGGTCAGTTCGCAGCCTGTGGTGACTCAGGAGCCCTCAAAGTCGGTGACCCCAGGAGGGACTGTCACTCTGTCCTGCAGCCTGAGCACTGGAGCCATCACCACCGGCAGCTATCCAGGCTGGTTCCAACAGAAACCAGGCTCTGCTCCTCAGCAGCTTATATACAGCACCAGTACCAGACCCACCGGGATCCCTGCCCGGTTCTCTGGGTCCATATCCGGCAACAACGCTGCCCTGACCATCACCGGTGTCCAGGCAGAGGATGAGGCTGACTATTACTGTTTGATATATACCGGTAGCAGTGGTAGTACGTCTCACAGTGATCCAGCCAGATGGGGAACTGAGACAAAAACCTCCCCTGTCTCCCCCTGTCATCTCCTCCAGCCTGGGCTCTGCACTGGCTGCACAGTTTGGTTCCTCCCTGCAATAGATGAGACACCGATTGCTCCTCCTTAGGAATTTCAGCCACCAGCTCTTGCTGTCAGCAGGGGGCGCTGCTCCACCCACTCCCCATCCACTCCCTCTGGGGGAGATGGCAGCCGCTCTCATGCTCACTGCTTGGTGTCTACAATGGAGCAGCTTTTGCTGCCTTAGGGATCCCTGTGTTACAGACCCACCACTACCCAGGTCAAAGTGGGATCAGACGCCACGTGCTCCTTGGGTAAAGGATGCTCCACAAAGCTCCTTCAGCCTTGTCTCAGCCAGTTCCATCTGCTCCCCACTCCCACGCCCTGTGGGACTCCATAGGGCTCTGGCCTCGTCCCTGGTTCTTCCCTCTCCACCCCACTCCCTGGGACGGGTTGGACCCCTTGGGAAGCCACCTGATGTGCTGAGATACCCCTGAGTCTCCCTGTTCTGCCAGCCTGGGCCCCCTTTAGCCTGTCTTGCTGAGCCAGGCCCTGAAAACCTCCTCTGACACACACACAGGCAGGGCCACCCCCAGCTGCAGATCAGCTCTGGGAAGACTCAGCTTTAAGGACTTGCTCCAGCACTCAGATGTCCCCACCTCCCTGGGACTGCAGACCCAGAGATATAGTATGAAATTCACCCCCTCCCTCAATGTGGAGAGAGGGCTGCACACTTCTTACCCCACCAGTTAGAAATGACAGAAACTGGGCTTAATAATAAACAAAACCAATTTTATTAACTATCAAAGGCAGATTTGAAGTGGTAAAAGGGATAAGAAACAGAAGAAAGCAGATTACTAAGCAAATGAAATCACACACGCAAACTAAGCTGGCTTCACTAAAGAAATTGGTTACAAATATTGTTTCTCACCCTAGGTATTGTTGCAGGCAGGTTGCAAAGTGTCTGTGGTTCAGAGTTCCAGTTCTGTTCCTTTTCAGAGTGGACCCCGGTCTCAGTCCGGACTCCCGCTTGCCTTCCCTTTTGCAGTCTTTCTTCTTGGGCAGACAGCCATGGAGAGGAGGGGTCCTGTTTGCCGTCCTCCCCATCCTTACATAGGATTTACCTAAGGCAGGAGTCCTTTGTTTCCCAAATGTGATGCCCCCCCCTTCCCTTACAGTGGGACGTTACAAGAAGTCCCAGGTAATGTTTTAGTATCAGGTGACAAGACCACCTGACTCTGTAGGATCACAGCGTCCCTGAGTCAGGGGCAGTATGGAGCATCCACAGGAAGGCCGAGCTTGTCACAGTCCATTGTCCTCGCTGATGGGCCATCCGCCCTGTCTGGCTTTTCCATTGTTGTCCCTGAAGTGTTAGCAGGGGAGGTCACCCAAAGTAGCATAGTTGGAATACAGATACATTGTCACTATTCCTAACTTCAGTCACAGAAATGCTCCAGGCGCACACACTGGATAATCGCATTCAGTAAATCAGAACCTTTCCAATGAGATCTCACAGGAGCCATCTTGGATATAGTACATCTCGGTTCTGTCATGTTCATATCATAAGTGTATTTTCATAACGAATATGGAGTGACACGTCACACTCCCCCCCTCGGTGGGACTCCACAGGACTCTGGCCTCATTCCTGCCTCTTCCCCCACCCCCGATTCCCTGGGTTTGCGACCTGCCTCCATTGCCTCACGCGTCATTTCTGTGCTCGGGACTCACAAACCTTCCTCCCCACATGTGACTCGTCCCCCTGCAGCCAGCACCATGCACGTGTCTGTCTCTGTCTATTGGCTCGGGCGGCTCATTGCCAGCTCCAGCTATGCACAGCCAAGCCCAAACTTCTCACTGTAACTCCTCAGCCCTCTCCATTTCCTGCCTTCTCCAATGCCAGTGACCATGGTGGGGATCACCTCAAACTCCTGCCTCCTGCCCTCACCACCTTCTGCTCCTCTGCTCATTCAGCCTCATCAAATCTCACCACCTCTTCCTCTGCAGCACAGAGACAATCAGGCGCTTCCTTCCTGGCCTGGAGCAACCTGCAGGGAAGCTGAAGGTAGGAGCTCAGGCTGCAGGAGGAAGAGTTTGGAGGAGGCACAGGGAGGCCAGTCTGTGTGCACATGATTGGAATGTCAGCAGCAGCTGCAGCGTCTCTGTAACTAGTTCTCTCAGTGAAGAGCCAGTTTCATTTTGGAAACATGGAATCTTCTCCTGTTCTTACCAACACACGGTACAAGACGTGGCTCGGTGGCTAAAACATGGGAGCCAGCCCTGATCCACTGTCGCCTGATTCTTGTGATATCCTCTGCTTTGGCTGCCCTGACTCCGATGTCACTCACCTGGAGTTGATGCAAAGTGCAGATACTGAACTCGTTTCCCCTTCCTGAGACTCCGACCCCATCACTCCTCTCTTCTAATGCCGTCACCAACCCCCTCTGCCCCAGGGGATCCCACCGGAGCTTTGTGTCCGGGCTGACCTGCTCCTGCCCAGTTCTGCTGAAGCCGACACGTCTAAACCTGTCTCCCATCCCCCCTTTGGTTTTGCCAGTGACACTAGCCCCGACTCCGACACCTGTCTCCGAGCCGACTCCCTGCTGCCCGCAATCTAGGCATGCAATGATTTCCCAGGCTCCTTCCCCACCCACTCTTGTGTGTCCCCCAACGTGACGTGACCCTCTCTGGCTGTGCCCAGCCGGGAGGGGTTTCCCTGAATGCTTTGCCATGTTCACACCACTTCCACCCCATGCCCAGAAAGGACGGACAAATTCTCCCACAATGCACTGGGAAAGAATGAACAGAGCAGTGCTAAGGCCCCTGGGAGGTGCCCCAGAAGTCTCAGCACCACACGAAGTGACTGAAGCACCAGGGCGGATGCAGCAGGTCGGCCTAGGCTCGCAGAGAGTCCAGTGTTACTTTGCAGTGTCTGTTCTCAGCCAGGCGCTCCCGGAGTACAGATCCCCGGAGCTCACTGTGCAGTGCAGACCAACCTTACGGGAGGCTCTTCAAAGGGGAGAGAGTCTCTGTGTCCGGGACCCGTTCAGCAGCAAGCCCATTGCCGCCGATAAACAAACAGTAAATATTCCTGATTGCTCAGCCAGAGCACCTCATCTCTGGGGCTCTGTGCATTCCACACTGCAGGTAAAAAGAACCCCGTCCCTCCCTGCTTCTGGACAGAGGGTGATTTACACAGAGAGGTTCTCCCTGTGCCTCTGCCCCTCGCATAGCGGGAGGGAGGTGCCAGTAGCAGCCAGTGAGCAGGGAGCAGATTTGCATGAAGGGGCCGTTCTCCAGCACTGGGGGTTTAAAAGAAAATCAGAGGGTCCCAGCCACAGACCCATTTGCCTCAGGAAGCCGAGCTCGTCTGGATTCCTCACCATGGCCTGGGCCCCTCTGCTCCTCATGCTGCTCACTTACTGCTCAGGTGAGACACTGTTACATTCCAAAGTTTCTGAACAAATAGCAGTAGATGTTTTCTTCCAAATCATGCACAGTCCTAAGGAACAGCTCTTCAGTTTGTCAGCACGGTGGGACTTCAGTAGCAGCTAACAGGTCTTGTGTGCACAGGTAATTTATAGTCATTTATTCTCATTACAGGGTCTAATTCACAGCCCACTCTGACTCAACCACCCTCAGCGTCAGTATCTCCGGGAAACACCGTGAAACTCTCCTGCACTATCAGCGGTAGCATCTACCCAATAAACTGGTATCAACAGAAACCTGGGCAAGCCCTTCGTTTTGTGCTGTATGGTACCAGCAGCAGAGGCGATGGGATCCCAGATCGGTTCACTGGTTCCACCTCTGGCAATGTTGGTTATTTAACCATCACCAATGCCCAAGCAGAAGACGATGCTGATTATTACTGTGGCATGTCGTACGGCAGTGGTGGCATAGCTCACAGTGATAGAGTCAGATGGGGAACTGAGACAAAAACCTCCCTTCCCTCAGCCTGCAACTGGCACCGATGCTCTGCAGAGTCTGGTTTACAACCGAGGCAGAGGAGAACGTCTTCCCCTGCATGTATGTCCAAGTGGGCTCTGGTTCCCATCCCAGTAAATGAGGGGAGGCGGGAATGTAGCTATGTTAGTGGCACTGGGGAAGAGGTATGTGCCGTCTTCACTGAAGACCACAGCAGCATAGAGGACCACCTGGGCAACAGGATGTGAAGGTCTTTGGAGCTGGCAGACAGATGTTCTGAGCTCTGAGATGGCCAGCAGAGCACTCAGGGCACGTTCCTCCTCAGAAGCCAGAAATCCAGCTGCCAAGTGACCTTTCTTCTCACACTCAGCCCTGGGAGGTGTTATCTGAGTGTGCCCATGACCAGAGCTAGTCTTCAATTCATGCAGGGCGTGTTCTCAGCCAGGGCACTCCTGGCATCCCTCACAGGAAGCATCAGCCATGTCCAAATGCAGCATCCCCCCTGTCAGATAGCAAACCAGCCCCACGGTGCATTGCAAAGTGCATGTCCATTGTGATGGGCTTCACCCCCATCACCTGCAAGGCGAGCGAAGGCACCCAGCGAGTCACGCTCTGCACCGGGGCAGGTGAGGAGCCAGTTGGCTCCCGGGCTGAGGGGGTGGAGCTAAGCCATAAGAAGCAGACTGAGGGGGCTCAGTTGCAAGGGAGACAGCAGAGGAGGCAGGTCTCTGGCAGGGAGAAGCCCAGCGCCAGGGTTTAACTGGAGGATAAAGTGGGGAAGCAGCTCCAGGGGCAGGGTTGGCTCTTACGGGGGCAGCCCTGAGATGCCCGACTGTGGCATGGCGAGGGGGCCATATGGGGAGAGGAATATTCAGTCAATCCAGTACCTAACAGACCATAGGAGATAGAAGCATCTCAGTCATCACAGGAGAAGCCCAGGAATCAGTCAGGACCATCCCCAACGTCCAGCCAGAGGATGAGGCCACTTACTCCTGTGGTGTGCCTGAGGGTAGTAATGTGTCACAATGATACATTCAGATGGAGAACTAAGCCCCAAACCTCCCTTTCCCCGGACGCGTGGTCTGCAGATCATGAGGAGCTGAAAGCTGTAGTGAGGAAATTGTGCATTGTGCAAAGCCCCAGCTAGTGATCAGGAAATGATCAGGAACTTGCCAAAATCCATGTTAGGTGTAACATACAGGCTGAGTTAGCACATAACACCAGCACACAGGCTTCCGAGGGGGTCTGTGAACTGGGGAAGGAAGGAGCTTCACAAAGAGCGTCTGGATGTAACTATCACTCGAACAGTCCCCAAAATGACCCTGTCATACAAGAGGCTGAGAGAGTTTCCCTTCAATATCATGCAGGAAATTAGAAACGGAGGCTGTGAATTGGCTAGGAGGCTCTATGTCCGTGAAGACGTGTCTCCCTCGGGCAGTTTGTTGTAAGAGACCTGCATGGACTGACCCCTTTCTATCCCGCACGGAAAGCTGTAGGGAAAACACACCAGCTGTTCACTGGATCACTAGCTGCCCTCTGTGCTGCCCAAGTCCCCGCGCTGCTCACAGGACAGTATGGGCTGCCACAGACCAGGACACGTATCTCCCGTCTACACAAACCACAGGGAACTGCGCCGATCGAACCCTGTGGTGTTAGACCCCAGGGCGATTGGGTTCAAGCGCATGGCGTAGAGACAATGCTGCTAGGTTTGTTGTGGGTGTTATATGAGGCCATCTTGCTCCCACCCAGAGAGGATTTCTAGACTCACAAAACTGAATGTCATGATGGAAAATGACCCTGATTCCCAGAAGCAACAGTCATAAAATTAAACCTCCCCCTTTGCACACGTCCATGTGCAGCTCACCGCAGATCCTCTAATCACACATGACTTGTATTGAGAGGCCTATTCCCCTGTGTAACGGCTGGTAGCTGGGGGTCATTGCAGTCATTTTATTTTATCCACAAGCCCCTGGGGGTTCATCTGGGCTCCTGGAGATGAAGCAGCTAATGCCATGGATGGCTCCGAGCCCGTCAGCTCTTTGGGGCAGGGTCTGTCGGTTGCTCTGTTTGTAATAAGAACTAACTAATGATGAATAACGATGCTGGCACTTTGCGGGCTGGAAGGAGGCTCGGCTGCACACGGCATCTGATCACCCGCCCCTGGGACACTTTCCTCCCAGGACCTGCCCGTTGCCCTTTATGAAATCGTGCCCGGTGATGCTGGCCATGGGGCCTTTGGCAGAGTCCTCTGGACACATGGCCCAAGTCCAGCCCCTGTGCTGGCCTCTGAACTCCACGTGGTCAGCAGGGATTCATGGAGCCCTATCGTTAGCAAATCCCTTCTCCTCTCCTTGGCCGCACTGGTGTGACAGCTCCAGCTGGTTGCGTTTTTTGGGCTTGGAGCCTGTTCAAAGGCAGATTAAATAATCCTCCCTGAAAATGCAAACCATGGGCCTGATCCTGCACAACTGCAGCCGGTGGGAGATTTGCCATTGAATTCACCGGGAGCAGAGTTGGGCTCGTTCCTTTTGTCCATAAAGACACTCTCCTCTGAACTCCCCGCGGTGATCATGATGTGGGGTGTGACCAATCACTGCTGGAAGAGAAGCAAAGTGCGCTCTGTGCACGATTTCACTGTGAGGGAGGAGGCCCTGTATTGGAGACAAGCTGGGGACTGGGGTGGAATTTGCCATTGGAGCTGCCAAGCGATGTCACAGGGGAACAGTAATTCTCTCTCCTTCTTATGAAGGCCCCTCTACGTCTCTCATCCCTGTCAGATCTGAGCACCCCCCGGCTCCAGCGCCACATGAGCTCCCCTTTAACAGCCTCTTGCTCCTCTCAGAGGCAGGAGGAGGGAGGTGCTGGCAGCAGCAGCCAAAGAGCAGGGAGCTGATTTGCATGAAGGGGCCGTTCTCCAGTGCTGGGGGTTTAAGAGATAATCGGAGGGTCCCGGCCACAGACCCGTTTGCCTCAGGAAGCCGAGCTCGTCTGGATTCCCACCATGGCCTGGGCCCCTCTGCTCCTCGCGCTGCTCACTTACTGCTCAGGTGAGAGAGGGGGAGGGTTTAACACACTCTGTGCTTTAGGAAGCTCTTTTTTTCTGTTTCCCCCATTTCCCATTTCTCACCCTGATTCTGTTGCAGTATGTAACCAAACTGTGATAATCAGTTAATTCCTGTCCTCGTTCCAGGGGCCAGCTCGCAGCCCACGCTGACCCAGCCGCCTGCTGACTCAGTGTCCCCGGGAAACACCGTGAAACTCTCCTGCACTCTGAGCAGCCAGCACAGCAGCTACAGTGTTGGATGGTACCAACAAAGGGATGGCCAGGCCCCTCGGTTCCTTTGGTACAGTTCTGGCACCAAAGGAGATGGGGTCCCAGATCGATTCACTATTTCCAGCTCCGGAGCCATTCGCTATTTAACCATCACCAACATCCAGCCAGAGGATGAGGCCACTTATTACTGTGGTGCATATTATGGCAGTGGTACAGGTTATAGCGCTGGGTAACTCACCATGACACAATCAGATGGGGAACTGAGACAAAAACCTCCCCTCCCCCAGGCTGTGCACAACTGGATCCCACACCCTATTCCGAGTTTTGCCTTTTACTTTCAACAAATCAGCTGATTACTGGGCACTGAGAATTCCAACCTCCCAGTCTGAGGGAATGTCTCCTCCGGTCCCTCTTCACAGCCTTTGCAGAGGGGCAAAGCAGCTTTTACGTGTTGCTTCCTTACTTGGCCTCTGCAGGCTGCACAGACAGCGCTCCCCCCTCTCAGCCCCGCAGAGCTTCCTCCCAGCGTCTGAGCAGCCAGGAACAGTTCTCCCCCCTCGGTGATAAGTAACAAGTAAAGGGCTCGGGGTTACAAGGAACGTGAATCCATCTCAGCTGAAGGAATGGTATCCACTGGCAGGGCCGGCTCCAGGATTTTTGCCGCCCCCCCTCCCCCCAGAAAAGCCAGAGTGCTGCTCCTTGGAAAGGGCCGCCCCAAGCACATACTTGGAACGCTGGTGCCTAGAGCCGGCCCTGTCCACTGGTGTATTCAACCATGTACTTGAGAAAACCTTCTCCGCTCTGATTCCCTGCAATGGACTTTCCCTTCCACACACACTGCTGGATCTCCCTGTAGACACGGAGCTGGGTCCCAGAGACTATTTAATGAACAGGATCAATCACAGCAGAGGTTACTGCCTGTACTGATAGTCGTCTCTATGCCAGCACTGTTCTCCCACCCACCACTGTCGGTGTCCCAAGGTCTCTCTTCAGAGTTTAGGAACAGGGAAAGCTCAGTAGGTTTGGAAATAAATGAATATTATTTATCACCTCTTTTTAGCAGTCCCCTCTCCCAGTGTTGTGACAGGTGATACGATCACTAATAAAGTGAGTATCACTGTTGGTCTCATTTTGGCCTTTAGATGGCGATGTCTGCCCATTGCTCTGTGCGTAGCGGGTGTTGAAGAGCGAATTTCCCAGGGCGTGATAGAATTTGATGTACACTGGGTGAGTCTGTCACCCTGCACTTCTGCTATGAACGGAAGCAGGAGAACGTGCAGAGGGGGAGTTTTGTCCTGCACACATGACAGGTTTGACCGTGAAGTTATTCGCTTGCTCCAGGCCTCTGCTCGTCATGCACAGCGAGCAAATGCACATGCACATCCTACCGTGCTCAGCAGTGCAATTTGTGTAAGTCTGTTAGTGAGATCACTGGCAATTGTCTACTTCAGGCACCTGAGGGGTATTTAGCCAGCACAGAGAATCCAGGTGAAATCCCTTAATGAACAATTATTCTAATTCACCCTCGGTCCATAGAGAGATAAGCTCTCCCCTCTCTACAGTTTAAATGGGCGATATATTTCCCAGCTCCACTTCTTTGAAAGGTATTTCCCAGATTTGTTCTTTCACTATCGCCTGTCCCTCACTCTGACCCCTGTGTCTGGCTGGGATGTGTCTGCTCCCTGGGCATTGCCTGGGATGAAGCTTTGACTCCAGAATTTGGTCCTGCCAGGAATACGTCTGAGTCTGGCAACTTAGGCCCAGAGCCTGCTGGGGGCTCAGCAGTTCCTGGGAGGTGCACAGCACTCCCAGCTCCCACTGCAGTCACTGGGAGTGGAGAGTGCTCTGCAACTGGTAGAACTGGGCCAGGCCAGAGCACATCACATCATAATCCCTGCTGGGACGTGTCTTTGTGGCCTACACTCCTGCACGCTGCAGTTGTCCATGACTCGGTGCGTGTGCACACGAATGACGAGACGGGGGCCTGGCTCTCCATCTCCTTCCATAGCAGGGAGGTGTGTGTGCAGCGTTGGGAATTACAGCTGCAAAGCAGGTGCACAAATGCAAGGCCAAAAATACAGGCGGAGTTCAGGTTCCAGCTTTTGGAAAGTCAGGTCCCAGGTGTACAGGCTGTTCCTCATTCCTGGTCTCCTCAGGGGCACTGGGTCAGGTGCTGAGGAGAGTGATGAGGAAAATGCTCTTTATTGGGGGGAAGCTGCTGTTTGGTGTCATGCCATCCTGTGTACAAGGCCCCCAGTCACTCGGGGGGGGGGGGGATTATTAACACATGACGTCATAATAATTATAACGGAAACCCAGGATGTCTCCTGCTCGGCTCCAGGGGCTTCTCTCAGACCCAGGAGCTCCCCACATGCATTGAGCATCTATTTGTGTGAGGGGAAAGAGACACTCTGGGGCTCCAGCTCATTCCTCTGTCAGGGCAATCGGTCACCAGCCTCCACTGAAACAGCTGCCAACCAGGCCAAATTCTTCCCTCAGGGGATTTCACTGGGGCTCTGTGCAGGGTCCCTCCTCCCTGTGGGTAGACTCAGCCCAGGACCCTGGAGCAGAGCAGGTGGGGCCCATCCAGCCAATCAAAGAGGGCGGGGCTACAGCTGGGCCTATAAAGGGCTGAGACTGGGCCAGGAGCTGAGACAGGCTGGGGAAGGGAAGTTACTCTGGGGTAGAGCTAGTGCCTGTGGTGGGCCCCTGGAGAAAGGGGCCTGGGCTCAGAGAAGCAGCCCTGGGGTGGCTGCTCCTGGAAGGCAGCAGAGTTGAGTGAAGTGAGGCAGCTGCTAGGAACAGGTAGAGCCAGACATCCTGGCAGGGGGGGCCCTGTGGCTAGGGAGTGAGTTAAAAGACTGTTTGCTAATTTCTGCTAAGGAAAATAACCCTCCTTGCCATGGGCTGGGTGTGGCAGCGCCTGCTCTGGAGCTTGGGGACTAGCCTGGCCCCATGACAGGCTCCCTGGGGGTAAGGGAGAGAATTGTGTCCTTGGGGCTCCTGTATCTGACAGGGATTCTAAATGGAACTTTACCAAGAACTTCCCTGGGAGCCCAGGTGCTAGGTGGTGCCTCAGCACTAGAGGGTGGAATTCCTGCTGCCCTTTGCTTTGCCAGGGCTGGAGTCTGACAAATAGCTTCTAAAGCAAGACAAGCAGAATTTGAAATACCCCCTCTGTGCATGGCTGGTCTGGAAGGGCAGGTGGCCTTTGACAGGCTGGAGACAGGGTTTTTCTGAGCTAGTCAGAGAGCTCTTCTCAGTTTCACAGAAGAAAAATCTGTGTTCGTTGAGCTCTCACCACAATATAACACCACAGTAACTTTTCCTTCTCACACTCACAAACCCTGTGTAACAGGCTGCTGTGAACACCCAGAGCTGTGAGCCACTGTTAGCCAAGAGCGAGCTTTGCTGGAGATTAGACTGTGCATCAGCTCCTTCCCACCCCAGTCTCTCTTCCTCACCAGTAAACTCATCCCAGCTCTCCCAGCCCAAACCTCGCTGAGCAGGTAACACTCAGACAGTGAAGGGCCACCCCAGAGCTCCTCAGAGATCTTTCTCTGCAATGCAGAACCCCTGCCACTGTATAGTCACAGAAGATCTCAAGTTTGCTGCTCTTTTAAAGAGTTAGTAAATCCCAGCTTATTAATTTAACTGGGGTAAATACACCCTTCCCTTCAAACACAGCCCTGAATTTTGTTATAGTAAAAGTAACCAAGTGTATTAAACAAATACCAGATAGAAGGAATAAAGGCAAAAAGGGTCACAAACAAATGTAAAAATACACTTTCTGGTGGCTAAGACCTCACTTAATAAGCCCCTGTCTTTGTTCAAGGTAGTTTCCTCCCCAGTCTTCCCTTCCCCAGCAATGGCTGGCTAGCTCTCAGCTGGGATCCCCATGGAGCCAAGGGGCTGGTTTTCCTTGTCTCCTCAGGTGAAGGGTAACTTAGGCATTTGCTTCCCCTCTCTGTATAATCCAATGAACCTTTGACATGTGTCCTTCTGACATGTATCCCCGATAAAGTTCCTGTTCCCTGCTGGGTATTGACACTGCTCCAACTGATGTAGGCTGCATGCTGGCCCTCCCACCCCCACTAGTGACTTTTACAATGCAAAGTGTCTCTTCCTGCAAACCTCTGATACAAATGACTAGCCCCTTGAATCTGGCCACACCTGGTGTGAGGTGTCGCCTTTTTCATTTGTCTGGAGAAAACCTGTTTATCAACCACTCCTGCAATGCCTGGTTTAAGCACCTTATAGTCACAGGCTTTAAAGCATAATATCAGTGAGTATCCATAATACATAAGTCTTTGTCCCACTGAACTGAACAGCAGTTTTATCATTTCTTTCAATGGGACCAGGATTTGACTCCTGCAGTGCAGTGTTCCTGCAGCAATGAGATTCAGTTAGAATCCTAAAGGAAGCATTCCAAAATCCAGTTCCCAGATACATGCTGTGAGTGCAGGAAGTTTGTGTCTATTAAATACCAGCTCATTCTTCAGTGAAAACCCAGTGAGGCTCAGAGCCTGCCCAGCTGGGTGTTAGATCCCGGAGCCCAGGCATTGCACACACAAGCAGAGCCAAGGTAGGAAAGGGACAGATCTGGCCATGTTACAAACAGCCCCAGTAGGAAAAGTTGAGTCTGCAAAATGACCAGGTGAAACAAGACACAGAAGCCACATTGAGAGCAGCCGAGTAGGAAAGACCCCACCACTCGCCCCAGTCCTGCTATACGTGTTTCTGAAGAATCACAGGGGTTCCCCAGTCCTAGCTATTCCTAAATGTAAATATTAGCCGAGGGAGTGAGTTGGAGGGACACAATAACATGCAGCCACACTCACAAATGGCAAACTGGGCTGTATGTAGCTGGGACCTGTAATGAATCTCTCCTTAAACTCCAGAGACTGGAGAGAATTCAGTGGGGTGTGAGAAGCAGCTGGATTTTCCCCAGGTGCTGTAGGGCAGTGTAGCAACATGGTGCAGCTGTGACTCTGGGCACAAGAGGGCGCTGTCTCCCTGCACTTGTGAACTGTTGGTAATGAAATACAGTAAGTGTTTAACACACATTTACCTTCAGTGGAGTGTGCAACAGGCTGTGGTGATCAGAGAGCTGCATCTGTTCAAACCCCTCCTGCAGACACACTGGGTGGGGGAGGCATGAGACAGAGGGTTGATGGAATGCAGATGTATTGACTTAGGTTGTAGATTTATGAACCACTTCTCAGTGTAACAGTGGGATTTTTATATACAAGTAAACCCAGACAAGTCTGGAAACAACCGTTCCATCAGCATGTCAAGAATCGGCCCCCTAGGAAGGGGTGAGCCTGTTGAATGATCAAATTAAACAAGGCACAAGGGTGTTAACTTGACCCCTCAGCCAATACAGAGCTGCTGAGTGTGGGGGTATGAACCACACAGGCCAGAGTTCAGATTGCCTTAGATCCATGGGGAAAAGCCCCTTACAAATATCAAAGGCAGCACATGGTGTCTGGGGCTGAGAGGAGCCTTTCACATATGAAGGAAACGTGGTTCAGTTTCTTTTGATATAAGAAGATCCAGGCCACCTTAAGAAAGCATGAGCCTGTGAATGGTTGTGTTAATGGAGACCAAAGCCTCACCAAGACCCATTGAGTAGAGAGAATCCCTTCCCCTGCATGCCCCCTCCTCTCCACAACCCTGCCCTGTACTTGTCTGGTGAGTTACAGGGGGTTCCTGAGTCCATGATGTCTCTAGATATAAAATATTAACACGCAAGGGGAGTCTGAAGACAGCCACATTCTTAAGGCTAAACCTGAGCTGTTGCTGCTGGGACCTGTAATGAATCTCTCCTTAAACTCCAGAGACTGGAGAGAATAAAATGTGAGATACACCTGGATTTTCCCCATTTACTCTTCCGCATGTGGTTCAGTTCTGACTGGGCACCCGGGGGTGCTGTCATGCTGCACTTGTGTTGTCAATAGTTTCTAGGGCATAAAGTAACAGTTTAACACGCATGTGTCTTCATGAGTCTGGTGCACAGACCGTGCTGTTTGAACAGCTGCGTCCTTTCAGATCCCTCATTCAGACCGAGTGGTGGGGGAGGAGGAGAGACAGCAGCTCCGAGGCACCGGATTGTACTGATTTACTTTGTACATTCATGAACCATTTCTCAGCATAATTGCTGGGTATGTATTTGCAAAGTGTTTTTTTAATTACATGTAATTTAACTGACATTACATTTAATACTGAACATCTCTGCAAAATGTTGCCCAGGAATGTCCATCAGAGGTGGCTGCATCACTGTGATTATTACGTATCTGTAATAATCTGTGGCCCCTGGAAGGACAGGTCACGGCCCAGGTCTCCGTTGTGCTGGGCTCTGTACAAACACAGAACACAGAGATGATCCCGGCTAAGGTGGGAACAATCTCAGTATGAGACAAGAGACAATGGAGGCGACAGACCGGCCTGTGTGCGGCAGAAGGCAGCAATGACACAATCCTGGCAGCGGGATGGGAAGGGTCTCAGCACACCCATGGCCTCACTGCTGGCAATTTGTTTGTAGGCATCACGGCAAAGGAGAGCTGGAGGGAGGGTGGCAGGGGTGGAATGAGTTAGTTCTGGGGGTGTTTCCAGGGCGCGTGTCCACGCGTGAGGGGCAGCATGGGGGAAGCTGGCCCGGCTGCACTGCAGTGGTGGCGGCAGTGACCCCTCTCCAGGTGCATGTGATAGAAAATATCTGTGTGCCCAGCGATGCAAAGCTCGTCCATTGTTCTCTACACGTCAGACGTGCTGCACTAACGTTACGCTAACGACTCCTCCCAGCAGCCCCGTAATGGCTGTTCAGAGTAAAGGCCAAATTCAGAGCTGAGCACCCCTAGCTGTACCCACATGGAACTGACATCCCCTGCCGCCCGCCCGCTGGGTTTGGCCCAGTGAGGCCGACTCCACGGGAATGATCCAGGTTTGTTTCTCTCTCACTGTGAGGGGCCAGGAGGACAGGGGTGTTGCTAGACAAGCCAGGGACAAGGGGCCACAGGGAGGTGCTGTAGCATCACCCTCCATTCAGTGTGGATCACGCTTCCCCGTCTGTCCAGAACATAGCGCAGATACCAAGGACAGGACTTAGGACCCGATTTGTAAAGGGATTTAGACACCTAAAGATGTCACATCCCGCCTTTAAAAATCCGCCCCTTAGTCCTTTGGCTCAAGATATAGAGGCTCCTACTTTAGCTGTAGAGTTCTCCTGTTTGATCCCTAGGGATAATCTAGCTGACAGTTGTTACAGAGTGTTTGGCACCATGTGATATTTATGTTTGGATCCAGGCAGACAGGCTGTAGGCAGCAGCTGCAACTAAGAAATTATTTAGTCAGAGAGACAAAGTAGTGACCAGATTTATTCTGCTACTTGCTTAACTTGTAAAAATGTGATTCCCCATAACTAAATAAATATTTCTCCTAAATCTAATACTCAGTTAGAGAGAACTTGTCAGCCTGTGTGATAGCACCATCCGGGTGTGTTAAATATTATTCAAGGAGTAGGTTACAGTATCGCCCTTTGTATTAAAATCAATAACAACAAAAACCTGTTTCAATTTGAACTTGAAATAATACTGAAAAAGTACAATTGTATGGGGGAACCTTTCTTTAAAAAAACTCTCTTATTTAAAATAAAGCCTAAATTTGCCAGGCAGAATCACTCTCTAAAGTCCCATATGACAGAAGAAAGAAAGAACGGCCCTTTCGTGCAAATCCGCTCCCTGTGCATTGGCTGCTCACATGTCAAATTTAACCTCAAATTTAGGCTTTATTTTAAATGAGATGAGATACCGCCAGCATCAGGCAGATTTGCATGAAGGGGCCGTTCTCCAGTGCTGGGGGTTTAAGAGAGAATCGGAGGGTCCTAGCCACAGACCCATTTGCCTCAGGAAGCCGAGCTCGTCTGGATTCCCACCATGGCCTGGGCCCCTCTGTTCCTCGTGCTGCTCACTTACTGCTCAGGTGGGGGAATTGTTTGCTTTAGTGGCAAAAATATGAAGGGCACTTGCAGGTGAGAAGGTTTGTCTGTGAGGATCCGGAGTCCTTGTGCTGAGTTTGTTTGTAATGTTGATTTCAGGGGTCAGTTCGCAGCCCGTGGTGACTCAGGAGCCCTCGATGTCGGTGACCCCAGGAGGGACTGTCACTCTGTCCTGCAGCCTGAGCACTGGAGCCATCACCACCGGGAGCTATCCAGGCTGGTTCCAGCAGAAACCAGGCTCTGCTCCTCGGACACTTATATACAACACCAATACCAGACCCTCCGGGATCCCTGCCCGGTTCTCTGGGTCCATATCCGGTAACAACGCTGCCCTCACCATCACCGGTGTCCAGGCAGAGGATGAGGCTGACTATTACTGTTCGATATATACCGGTAGCAGTGGTAGTTGGTCTCACAGTGATCCAGCCAGATGGGGAACTGAGACAAAAACCTCCCCATTCTTCATGGCCTGCTGCAACGTGGGCTCTGCACTGGCTGCACAGTTTGGTTCTTGCCTGCAATAGATGAGACACTGATTGCTCCTCCTTACGAATTTCAACCCCGCTTGCTGTCAGCAGGGGGCGCTGCTCCACGGACTCCCCATTCACTCTGTCTGGGGGAGATGTTAGCCGCACTGGGTCTCTGCAAAGGGAGCAGCTTTTCCTGCCTTATAGATCCCTGTGCTACGAGCCCACCACAGCCTGGTTCAAACTGGGAGCAGACGGCCACATGCTCCTTGGGTAAAGAGACACGTCTCCCCTAACGCAGTTCTCCTGTGTTACCCCACCTGCTGGGCAACAGCCTAAACGGCCTGGAAGTTAAGGAAAATGTAAAAAAGACCTCTCAGATCCTTTAGTCCATTCCAGTTGCCAGGGCTGGATGAAGTGTCCAGGCACAGGGTGTAGCAGATGATATCAAAATCCTTCCTCCCTACAACCTCCTCCCTGCCCCCATCCCAGCTGCTTTTCAGCTTCCCTGGTCCCCTCCAGAAGTTCATTGGTGCCTCCATGGCCCCTGCTTCTCCTGGCCCCTGCAGCCCAGCAAGCCACTGGCCAGTGCAATGTTTCCGAGCTCTGGTAACACGATGGCTGGAGCCTGACACAAACTCCTTAGACAAGGCTGTGACACTCTGTGCCCCAAAGCAACACCCCAGCACCCCCCCCATTCACCCCGGTGATATAATGATGATGTGTTTAGTACAAAGAATGCCTAGCGAGGCTACATTCTAAAAGGCTTAATCTGTTGAACATGGATATCCCGTTAAGTTGTATGTGCTAGCAATAGGGTTGCCAGGCGTCTGGTTTTTGACTGGAACGCCCAGTCGAAAAATGACCTTGGCGGTTCTGGTCAGCACCATTGGCGGGGCCATTAAAAGTCCAGTTGGCGCCACAGGCAGGCTCCCTGCCTGGCTCCACGCGGCTCCTGGGAGGCAGCGACATCTCCCTCTGGCTCCTAGGTGGAGGGATGGCCACAGAGGCTCTGCGTGCTGCCCCCACCCCCAGTGCCAGCTCAACAGCTCCCACTGGCCAATGTGAGTTGAGGGGGCAGTACCTGCAGGCAAGGGCAGCAAATAGAGCCATGTAGTTGTGCCTCTGTCTAGGAGCTGGAGGGAGATGTCTCTGCTTCCCAAGAGCCACCAGAGGTAAGTGCCATCTGGATCCCGCTCCCCATACCCGCTCCCATGTCCCAACTCCCTGCCCCAGCCCTGAGCCCCCTCCTGCACTCCAAACCCCAGCCCCACCCCAGAGCCCACACCCTGAACTGGAGCCCTCACCCCCTCTCACACCACAAGCCCCTGCCCCAGCCCCCAAATAAGAGAGTGAATGAGGGTGGGGATGAGTGAGCGATGGAGGGGTGGGGGATGAAGTGAGCGTGGGCGGCCCTAGGAGAAGGGGCGAGGTAGGGGGCTGGGCAAGGGTGTTCGGTTTTCTGGAAATAGAAAGTTGCCACCCCAACTATCATTGTATGTGAAGTTATGAAGTTTTGCTGTGTATGTGCTACTGAAACATGTGCAGCTGGGAACACCCACAGGCAGCCTTTCAGGTACAACACTAAAAAGGCCAAACAATATTGATGGCCTATTGAGGAAATACACACCCACAAGGATTACCCCAGGAACTGGGTACAACAGAAACCTCTCAGAGACAGCACTACTATACAATGGGGATGGTTTGACCTAGATCACAGCAAAAGAACTTTCCAGCAAGTTGGAAGATATAAAAGGGGGAAGTGACATCATGACTGGACTCTCTCTCCCCACAACAAAGCACCTGGAAGCACCTTAGGAACAAAGACTGAACTGGGGAAGGAGGGTCCCAGGCAGGGAAGACGGATGCTTGAGGGACTGTTTATACTATCAGTGAGACACCGCTTGATACAAATCCTACCGACTGTATAAGACTTAGATTGGGATTTTGTTTATTTGCTAAGTAATCTTCTTTGGTCAGTTTGCTATCACTTATAACCACTTAAAGTCTATCTTTTGTAGTTAATAAATCTAGTGTGTTAATTTTTCACCTAAAACAGTGTGGTTTGAGGGAACTGTTTGGGTAAAAAAACAGCTCAGTTAACAAAGGTTTTGTGCATATTCCTCTTCACATGAAGGGAGAGGTAAATTATGTAATTGTAATAAATTCATGCTGGTCGGGTTTTTGACCAGGGCAGGACAGTAGAGCTGTTGGTTCCTAGGCTGGGGAGCTGAGGGTATTTTGGCTGGAGCCTCCTCTGTTGCTGGTTCATGCAGTGGCTGGCCAGAATATTTATGAACAGAGCTGGGTGTGGTCCCTGCCTGTGGAGGCTGGTGTGAGTGCAAGCTTGGAGGGCTTTGCAGCTTATCACAATGTCACAGTGTGAAGGGATCCTAGATTGGTGAGACACAGGGATCAGCTGTACCCCAGTTCTACGTGGTATCCGGGGGGAACCTGTCACGAAGGCGATGAAGCTTGTAATCTTAGAACCATTCCTGTGCGTCTTGCCTACTGGAGCCCAAAGCTGGGTCTGGATTTTTTGACCAACTTCTACTGATGAGGTCATGGTGAGGGTGGAGGCCGACATGGAAGCTAATAATGCTGAACCACCCGACCAAAGGGTTAGTTCAAGAGGACTGTTCTGAGGGAAGCAAGGTGACAGAGACGCCGACTGTAGCATGGCGAGGGGGACATATGGGGAGAGAAATTCTTAGGCAATCCGGTACCTACCAGACTAGAGGAGGTAGCAGCATCTCAGTTATCACAGGACAAGCACCCAGGAATCAGTCAGGAGAACGTGGTTGTGTGTTTCCAGTGAGGTCAGATGGGTTGGCTAAGAAAGGACTGTCCACTCCTGGAGTGCAGGTATTTGCATTGCAACCACAGCCAAGTCTGTGGCTTGGGATGTTCCTCAGTAGAGGGTGCACTACACTGCTAAAGTGGCTGAACGTGAAATGAGAGGACTGATTGACTCCAGGTGTGGGCAGGCGCTAGTTCGTGGGTGCAGACTCCCAGCTGTCAGGCTAGGTTGGCGCACATTTCGTGAGCACATGGAGTGACAGGAGTGTGCCCAGCAGTGGAACCAGACATAGAAATACAAGGTGAAGTGAACAAGCTGAGGGTCAGCCTAGTAAGAGATCTCTCCTGGCCTGTAATTGTAGGCAGAGACTGGCCTAATGCGATGTCCCAACCCCGTTACAAGATGGGTGCTGCTTGGATGAGCTGCCCCTAGGACGACGCTCACTTGAAGATGGGCTCTTGGGCCAGGGGTCCAGAGACAAGGCCAAGGTGCGTGGACTGGACACCCTGGGGCAGTAGATCAAGACAGTTGGGCAAGAGACGTCAAGTCAACTACAGGCCCTGGAGACGCACTTACAGGAGGCAAACCGAGCGCTGGGGGAGGTGAAAGCCTCATGCCAGACAATAACAGAGGAGGCTGCTAAACAAGAGCAAGAATTGATTTGGAGAAAAACGACTCTTGGCAGCAACTCGAGCAGGAACTAGCTGCACTGTTCAGCTCTCCTGCACCATCAGCAGTGGGTACCCGATCACACATGCCACCTGGTGCCAGCCAAAAATTGGAAATGGTTGAAAATATCTTCTGTGGTTCAAATCCAATGCTGCCAAGCACCAGGGCACTGGGGTCCCCAGTGGCTTCTCCGGTTCCAAAGATGCGGCTAATACAACCATCAACCCAACCATCACCAACGACCAAGCAGACAATGAGGCTGGTTATTACTGTGGCACATGGAGTGCGGTGCTGCACAGTGATGCAGATGGAGAACTGACAAAACCCTTGTGTTCCAGCAGCCTGTATTGTGCTTGACTCCAGTGTGTGTGTGTCTGCATGCAACAATCTTCCTTGTTCATGTGTTGGGGTTTAACTAGGCACATTCCAGTCACCAGTGAGGGGCACTACTAAGGATTATCAGGGTCTGCACATTTAAGGCCAAATCTTGGGCCCAGTGACCCAATGGGCATTTGTCATTTATTGTCCATGGGACAAGGATGAAACTCTTTATGGAACCTTACTCTCGTACCTTGATCCAGTGATAATCCCAAAGAAAACACTCCAGTGTCCCGTTCCCAAGCACATGCCTGTCCCTTAAATACCAGCTCACCCTGCAGTGCCAACCCAGTGAGATTCAGAGCCCGACCAGCTGGGTGTTAGGTCCCAGAGCCCAGGCATTTCACACACAAAAAGCCAGGGCAGGAAAAGAACAGCCCCTGGGCCTGATAAGAACAGCCCCATTGCCAAGGCTGAATCTGCAAAATGATCAAGCCACACAACACAGAGAAGCTACATTGAGAGCAACTGAATAGAGACCCCCCAGCACTTTCACTCCTCAGTCCTGCTAGCCACATATCTGACACGTCACCAGAAGTTTCCAAATCCAGGCTATCTCTGCATGTGAAATGGTAGCATGGGAGGTGAATTGGAGGGACATATTAACATGCAGCCACATTCCCAAGACAAACTGGGCTGTCTGTAGCTGGGAACTACAATGAATCTCTCCTTAAACTCCAGAGATGGAAAGAAAAAAAATGGGATTTGGGAGCTACTTAGATTTTCCCATCTACTCTTCTGCAGCTCAGTGTCGGGGATCGGTTATGACTGGGCACCAGGGGGCGACGTCCCCCTGTATTTGGCCCCCTTTATTTGAAGTGTTCAAGCCCCATCTTATTGGGGTCTACAAAATATTAGCCCAAAACACAAAAGGGAGAAGGCTGAAAAGGACACAGGACTCAAAAGGGCTTAACAGAAAGTAACTAGCCAGCCGGAGGAAGGACGCGCTCAGATCAGGAGGTGTTTGCAGTGGGGAGGCAGAGAACACGAATGAGAACCCCCCTGGTTCACACAAACTCTACAGCAGCAGCCAGTGAGCAGGGAGATGATTTGCATGAAGGGGCCGTTCTCCAGCACTGGGGGTTTAAGAGAGAATCGGAAGGTCCCAGCCACAGACCCGTTTGCCTCAGGAAGCCGAGCTCGTCTGGATTCCCACCATGGCCTGGGCCCCTCTGCTCCTCACGCTGTTCACTTACTGCTCAGGTGAGGGAATTGTTTGATTTAGTGGCAAAAATATGAAGAGCACTTGCAGGTGAGGAGGTTTGTCTGTGAGGATCCGGAGTCCTTGTGCTGAGTTTGTTTGTAATGTTGATTTCAGGGGTCAGTTTGCAGCCCGTGGTGACTCAGGAGCCCTCGATGTCGGTGACCCCAGGAGGGACTGTCACTCTGTCCTGCAGCCTGAGCACTGGAGCCATCACCAGTGGCAACTATCCAGGCTGGTTCCAGCAGAAACCTGGCTCTGCTCCTCAACAGCTTATATACTACACTAATAACAGACTCTCAGGGATCCCTGCCCGGTTCTCTGGGTCCATATCCAGTAACGACGCTGCCCTGACCATCACCAGTGTCCAGGCAGAGGATGAGGCTGACTATTACTGTGCTGTGTGGGTTGGTAGTGTGAATCACAGTGATCCAGCCAGATGGGGAAGTGAGACAAAAACCTCCCGTCTTCATCCCCTGCTCCAACCTGTGCTCGACACTGGCTGCACAGTTTGGTTCTCGCCTGCAATCGATGAGATAACGATTGCTCCTCCTTAGACATTTCAGCCACCCCTTGCTATCAATGGGGGGTGCTGCTCCATGCACTGCCCATTTACTCCACCCGGGAGAGAGCATGAAGGGGCCTTTCTCCAGTACTGGTGGTTTAAGAGAGAATCAGAGGGTCCCAGCCACAGACCCGTTTGCCTCAGGAAGCCGAGCTCGTCTGGATTCCCACCATGGCCTGGGCCCCTCTGCTCCTCACGCTGCTCACTTACTGCTCAGGCGCTCTGAGGGGGTTGGTTTTAATCCTGGCTCCCTGCAGATCATGTTAACTGGGGATAAAGTCAATGTTGAGTCCGTTTTACCCAGCGTTTTCTCCTGCTGTCTCAGGTTCTCTCACCCAGTAGGTGCTGACTCAGCTGCCATCAGTGTCTCCAGAGCAAAACGCTCGACTCTCCTGCTCAGGGAACAGCACTGAAGTTTGCGGTGACACAACCAGATGGGGGAGTGAGACACAGACAACCGTCTAGTGCCAGCAGCCTCTAGAAGTGACGGTGCTCCTCATTCCCGCATAGCACA
The DNA here is from genome assembly GCF_016161935.1 of Mauremys reevesii. Taxonomy (NCBI): domain Eukaryota; kingdom Metazoa; phylum Chordata; order Testudines; family Geoemydidae; genus Mauremys; species Mauremys reevesii. The sequence continues at coordinate 18,899,587 of NC_052640.1, read as the reverse complement.
TGGGCATCTGTCAGAGGATGGGGGGTGGAGGTTGCATTTTTAAGGAGCCCCGAATCTTCCCAGGCCTGTCTAGATTTTATCCCCATGGAAACCAGCTTTCATCTCTCTCCACCAGTTGTTTATCAAACTTCTCTGTGGAGTAGGGCAGGTAATTCACAGATCAAAGGAGCTTGTTGAGCCCTGACAGGGACAAATGGTGCCCTGCCTGCTGCTTGGTTCATGTTCTTTCTGATCTCCCACCCGCTCTGGTACGGCCGTGGAATGAAGCAGGCAATTCCCTGGTAACCTCTGGAAGGAGACTGTGTTCACCAAGTCTCCTTATCAGGAATTCACTGATCATCTGGCTAAGACCCACACCAGAGTTTCAGTGCAGAGAACCCAGGCGGCTGCTGTGGCAACTACTTAAATGTTTTTGTACAAAATAAAGTGATAAATGGAAAAAAACAAACAAAAAAAACATTAGACGCAGCCTTTGAAACCACAGAAACCTCACCCACTCCAGGGGTTCCTAGAGCAATCAGAGGAATCTGTCCCTGCGAGAGACCCTTCCCCATTCACTGTTCTGCGCACTGGCTCTTTAAACGCCAAGCGTCTCTGTGCTGGGCACTGTGGGGCAGCTCGTGATTAAGGCTAAGATTTAGTCATTGGTACTTTTAGTAAAAGTCACGGACAGGTCACGGGCAATAAAGAAAAATTCACGGCCCATGACCTGCCCATAACTTTTACTGTATAAATACCCCTGACTAAAACTTAGCAGCTTCTGGGGGCCCCCACGACACTGTTGTTGTGGGGGACGGGGCCAACAGCTAGCCCCTGCACTGGCTGTGGGGGCTGACTCCCCCAGATTCCCCTGCTCCGAGGCCCCGGGGACCGCTGCTTGGGTGCTCCCCGGGGCTACTCCTGGGACTGCTGCTCGGGGCCAGCCACCCTGGGACTGCTGCTTGGGATTTTTCCCTCTGGGCCAGCCACCCGAGCTGTGGCTGGTGCAGCTGGGTTGAGGGCAGCCCCGGGACCGCTGCTCGGGTGCTCCCCAGGGCCAGCCATGCCGGGACAGTGGGCTGGCCATGGGGCCACTCCCAGCAGCGCCCGGTGCGGCTGGCCATGAGGCATCCGAGCAGCTGGTCCCAGGAGTGGCTGCTCTGGTGGCCCTGGGATCAGCCACACCAGCCATTGCAGCTGCGAAAGTCACGGAGGTTGCGGAAAGTCGCGGAACCCGGGACCTCTGTGACAGAATCGCAGCCTTAGGCATGATGGCCGCTCTCCCAGGAGACACTTGGTGCTTCTCAGCCTCGTTTTATCATTTTCCCTCATCTGAATAAAAGTCATTTGAGCCCGAAAAGGATCTTTGTGTGCGGGGAACATCCCAGGGCCTGAACCAGAACAGATCGAGATAGTGCCCCACCCCCTCCTCTCTCTCACACATCGATTTGGGAGGATTTAGATTGCAGCCCAGATTAGGGCTTCAGCACTTGTATTGCTTTCTAAATCCAAGAGGCCATGGCACGGTAGAGCTCTCCTCGGCCCTGACCCAGCGCCCACTGACGTCAATAGAAAGCCGCCCATTGAGCCCCGTGGGCCCTAGAGCACTGCTGGTGCGGTATGATGCCCTGTGCCATACAAGAAGCTGTTTCTGGGAGCAATGTTGCATTTCGATGTTCATTAACTTCCATTGGGCTCAAACCCCATCTGTGCGCTTGGATGGGATTCATTCGCCTTTCAATTTCTTCTCCATGAACATCTCTAGTGGGGAGGGCGAGTGGGACGGGGCTTGAAAGAAAGAAATGGCGCAAACACTCCTGCGAATGCGTTGGCACGATGGTCTAGGATACAAGTCTGCACAGAGCTGGGTTGAACTCTTTGATTTCTCCCCTCCTCGTTATTAAATTGCCAGCCGTTCCGTCCAAGAGCAGAAGTAAAACCAGGTGACCAAACAGACAACAAATCCAATAAGGAACAGGCAAAGCCCATAGTTCAGGAGCGACCTGTGGGATGCGACACATTCACAGAATGTGTTTGTTACACAAATGGGAACCACAATTGTCTGGATGATTTCTGAAGAGAAAAAGGGGATAAATGCACTGAACGAACAGGTTTCTCAGCACAGGTGGCTCTGTAGAAGTTTATGGGTTGATAATTATTTGTGCTGCTGCACAATAGAATCCCTCTCTGTGCTGTTTCTCCGGCTTTGCTCTGTCTCCTTTATGTCACCGATGTGACAGTCTGGGATCCTTGAGGTGTTTCTTTTGACTCTCTGGGGCAATATATCCTCTGTGAGGCGTTTGGGGGGTCTAGGTATTGTGACGAGTGAATCTCCATTGTGGGTGCCTCCCCCTGGGTTTTCCCTGTGCATCAGCCTGGCTCAGTTCTGCTATGATCTTTGGGTCACATATCATGGGCCAAGAGTTCATCAGGGTGCTAATGGTGTCTAAAGCATCATCAGAGCTGTGGGGCTAATTAAGAAAAGAACTATGTGATTATATGACTCATTAGGATGTCTCTGCTTGAGTCTTCTACTACACTGGCTGGGCCAGCTGTGGGGTCTGCCTTTATAAGCCAAGAGCTTGTCACTAAAACTCGGTGTCTTCTCCAATGGGCCCAGCTCTGGGTGGTCACATGGCTGCTCAGAGGAGAGGAGATTAGCATAAGGGGTGGAGCTTGCATACTGCTTATTTAGCAGGTTCAGTACAAGGAGCAGATACTGCCAGGCATTTGCAGTGTGGCCACCTTTGTTTCTTGCAGGAGACTGAAATCTCCTCATCATGCTCTGGGCTCCCCTCGTCGTCCTGCTGGGGATGTGGTGCACAGGTGAGAACAGGGGGGAAGGAAGAGGATTAAAAGAATCCTGTTCAGTGCCCTGCAATGCGAGATACCAGGGCCAGGTCTCTCTGAGCGCTAACACCTTTTACCATTGTATCCCCAGCCTCCAGCGCCCAGCCTGTCCTGACTCAGCTGCCCTCCATGACCGCATCCCCTGGACAGACAGTGAAAATCTCCTGTTCCATGAGCAGTGGGGTCACTGTGCAGAGCTATCCCCAGACCTGGCAGCAACAGACACCTGGCAGCCCTCCCCGACACCTGATCTCTTACTATAGCAGCATGAGCAGGGGCTCTGAGGTCCCCGACCGATTCTGAGGGTCCAAGGAGAGCTCCAGCAATGTTTGGTATTTGACCATCACCAATGTCCAGGCAGAGGACGAGGCTGATTATTACTGTGCTGTGTGGTATGGCAGCGGGGGAGTGTCTCACAGTGATACACTCACATGGGGAAGTGAGACAGAAACATGCCCTGAGCAAATTGCATCCTCCTTGGCCCGGGTCTGAGCCAGCAGCTGCCCCAGGTAGAGTGTAGAGCATGGTTACAACATTGCTCCTTTATTTCACAGGTTTGACTGCTTAACACTCATTGGTCCCTTTGCAAGGGGCCCTGCAAAGGTTTTCACTGGTTCTGATGCTGGTGGCATCAGGCCCTTCTACCTTTTGCTTTGAGGTTCGGTGTCAAATGAACTCATAACATCTATAAGTGAAACTGAATCACAGCCACTGGGTTTCAGCTGGTTTTGTTTGGAAACCACAAATCTCCTGTGAGTTCACTGTAAATCCGTAATTCAATCCAGAGCTGCTCTGAAGTTTCACAGCCTTTTGATAAACCTGCTCTGAGTTTGTAAGTCCAACCCCAGGGAAGATGAGAGTCTCTCCTGCTTGTGGGGTTCCATGCAGACAGTTCACACATTCTGATGTGACGGATTCGGTCACAGAGACCCCCTTGGGACTATCACCTGATGTGCTGAAGCTACCTCTGAGCCTGTTTTCTTTGTCAGCTTGGGACTCCAGAACCCTGTCTTGTTGAGCCAGACACGCAAGCCTGCTGCAACACAGACCCAGGGTCTGAAACACGCCCCCAAAGCTGCAAATTTAACTGAAAACAGTCGAAGAACACTTCAGTCTCTCTGGTCACTCAATAACAGACCTAAAAGGGGCAATTCTTCACCAAAAAAACTTCAAAAACAGACTCCAACATGAAGCTGCAGAACTGGAATTAATTTGCAAACTGGATGCCATCAGATTAGGCCTGAATAGAGTGGTTGGGTCATTACAAAACCTAAACTTAATTTCCCCAGTACTAATTTATCCCTACTGTTACTCACACCTTCTTGTCAACTGTCTGTAATGGGCCACTCTCTTACCACTTCAAAAGTTATTTTTCCTCCCTTGGTATCCTTCTGTTAATTGATTTATCTCACTAAACTGACCCCACACTTGGTAAAGCAACACCCATCCTTTCACGTATTTATACCTGCTGCTGTATTTTCACTCCATGCATCTGATGAAGTGGGTTCTAACCCACGAAAGCTTGTGCCCAAATAAATTTGTTAGTCTCTAAGGTGCCACAAGGACTCCTCATCATTATATTCACACTCATTAACATATTTCCATAAAACCTATGGAGTGCAACGTCACAGTGGAGTTGATTGAGAATTTCCTCTCCTCACTGTTATGCGGAGGAAGAGCTATACCTGCTACCCTCCCCCACCCACACCCTGCAGGCAGCAGCTCTATGTGTTAAGATACAATATTCATAATCAAAATGAAATGATGGCAGAAAAAATGATCACTGCAAATGTAACTTTAACCACTAGGGAGCGCTCTCCACCTATAATGTGCCCAAGATGAGAAAGTGCTCGTTATCCATTGTAATACACTAACCCTGCTAGGATACCAAACTCTTTCTGGGCTACAGGGGCTTTTATATATACACTAAGATCGCTCATATTGAGAACATCGAGAAAGTATCCTACGGAGTCGTCATTATTATTATTCAAAAGCTCTGCATTCTGTAGCCCTTTCCTTCCCCAAAGCCCTTTACAAACCTGGGTGAATAAAAGCTCACAACTAGAGCGGGTCCATAATTTCCTTTATTTTTCTGTCAGAAAGTCGCATTTCATTGAAATGGAAACTCTCCGTGGCAGCATCTCAATGCCAACAAAAATGTGTGGTGGGTTGGTTTGGTTTTTTTAAAGATCAAAGTGAAGCATTTTGCGTGATAATCTAAAACGAAAAAAATCAAAATGGAAACAAGACAGTTTGATCCCAAACCAAATTTTATGGGGAAATTTGTGGGAAACTTTGAAACTCTTAGTTTTCATTCCTGTTCAAAATGTGGCATCCAAGTCGCCTCCTTATTGTCCCCATGGGGATCTCACTGCACAGGGTGTTGGGTGAGGAAGGAATGGCCTTTGGCTTTCTCACCTCAGAAACATCCACTTCCTCTCTGATCCCAGCAAGGCATAACCCCCTTTTCTGTAAGAGGTGGTAATTCCACACAGTTAGATGGAGCAATGCCAGCCAGGCGCTTGCTAAGGTTACTGGAGGTATCAGGCCAGCTGCCTGACATCCATTTCTCTGATCCCCACTGATCAGCTATTTGTATTTTTAACACATCTGAATAAAGTCTAGGACATGGTCCCTCATGCTGCCAGGTGGTGTATAAATATTCTTGATCTGTTCCTGTGCCTGGTGATCTCTTCCCTATCAGATGTATATCCCATGGTGTCCCGGTTGGTTACCTGCCATGTGAACAGAAGAACAGCTCCCCTCTCTCTGCCAGGGTTGATTATTTCTAGTAGATTATTTCGGTCTTTTCGGTGGCTGTTGCTGCTCTGTGTTGTGGGCACATTCCCATTTCCCTGGGAGAAAGAGGCAGAGTATCCCCAAGAAGAATCCCTCTGCCCCATGTCTTCCCACCACAGGCTGGGTGTGAGGTGACTCACTCCTCTTTGCTAATAACCATTAACAATAACACTTAGCACTGATGAAGCACTTTCCATTGATAGATCTCAACCAACAAAGGGTTGCGGTGCCACATCACCCCAATAAAAACTCCTAGTGAATACACTGAAGTATGCAGCCTGCTGTTGGACCTGGAAATCAGAGAAATTATCACTGCTAGCAAGAAAATGCTACTCACCGAGTGGGTTCCCCAGCATGAAAAGCCAACGCCTCCAATATGGTTCTCAAGATGAGCGCTCATAACTTTGCAGGATTCCCCCATTTCCCCTTTAGCTCCACCCTAGCTTTGCTTTGGTGGGGTCAATTGCTTTGCATTTTTTAATCATGGCCAAAGTATATTCATTTCACTCTCCTTGTCTGTAAAAAGCTCCTGAGCTGTGTTTGCTCACATTGTGAATGAATAATAGACCTCGGGCACAGCGGGGAAATGTCAGGATGAAAGGGGAAGGGTTTCAGAAGTTACTAACAAGTGAAAATGAGGGGTTAGAATGGAAACTCTTGTGCAGCCTAAATGCCACCAAAGGCGACTGCGAATGTTCAGATAAATGTATCCTATCAGAGTGGTCACTGTTGGAATGAAGATGAACTAGTGACCAGATACAGCAGAAGCTCATCACCAAGGACAGTCTCCTGCTCACAGGCCTATTTCCCTGGGATCATAGGGACCAATCAGGTGAAAGCAGATTAGCATAAAAGAGGTGTTTGGAGGCTCCTCCCCCAGGAGGCTCAATATAAAGGGCAGATACTGTCAGGCAGTCTCAGTGGATCTGGCTTTGTTTCTCCCCAGGGTCTGAAATCTCCTCATCATGATCTGGGCTCCCCTTATCGTCCTGCTGGGGACATGGTGCAAAGGTGAGAACAGGGGAAGCGGGTTCAATACACATTGGAGTTGTTGCTGAAGCCAATGTGCAAACTGTGTCACTAGTGGCCAGAGATAGACAGGGAGGGTCTGACAGGTCTCCACCATATTTTTCCCAGGTTCCAGCTCGCAGCCTGTGCTGACTCAGCCGCCCTCAGTGTCAGTGTCCCCAGGAAACACCGTGAAACTCTCCTGCACCATGAGCAGTGGGACCAGCATCAGTGGCTACCGTGTGTATTGGTACCAGCAGCAACCTGGGAATTCTCCACGATACCTGCTGAGATACAAGTCAGATTCTGACAAGGACCAGGGCTCTGGGGTCCCTGCTCGCTTCTCTGGTTCCAAAGACACGTCCAGTAACGCCGGCTATTTGACCATCTCCGGGGCTCTTGCGGAGGATGAGGCTGATTATTACTGTGCTGTGTGGCACAGTGATGCTTGTCACAGCAACACAGACAGATGGGGAAGTGAGACAAAAACCTCCCTCCCCCAGCCTGGGCTCTGTATAGGCTGCAGAGTTTGGTCTCTAACACATCATACAGCTGTTCATCCAAAGGAAATCGCTGCCTCATAGTAATTCCCAGCTCCCTCTTCCTTCTCCTGCTGCAGGATAGGGCTCTGTACCCTTAACTTACCTAGGAATGAGCAGCCCCTCCATCCTCAAAGGGGAGAGGGAGACCTGCACCGTCCCCTCCCATAGGTTCAAGTGACATCACTGTTCATGTCCTTCAAAGATCTCACCAATGGCAAGCGGCAAAGAGAAGGATCCATGAGCTGAGATTTGTAATGGAGTAAGGCCGGAAGGGCAGGGAGGTGGGAGTGTGTAATGGTTAGGGGATTGGGGTTGTGGAGGAGGGTTCTGAAGTACTATTAAGGCTGCTATCACTGGCTGAGGGGTATATGTAAGATAAGAATGTCAGATAGTGCCCAGAGGGATTGGATGGGGTCAATGATTGGATGTTCTGAAGGCTAGGAAGGAAAATGCCCCCTGAGTGTGAGCCTGGATGCCAGGGAGGACTGGGGCAGGGGACTAGAAGAGAGAGTTTGGGAGGGACAATCTGTGAGCTCAGTTTGGCCCAAGGTGAGCTTGAGGTGCCAGGAACCAGGCCAGGCTGGGAGACCGGAGATGTAAGAGCGGGCTGCAGGAGCCAGGTCTGGGGTGGAGACGGGTGTTGGATGGAGAGTTGTCAGCACTGAGGTGATACTGACCCCATGGGAGGGGAGAGGGTTACCCAGGGAGAAGGTGCTGAGGGAGGAGATAACAGGGTGGAGCAGAGAGCCCTGTGGGATGCCCAAAGGGAAGGGGAATAGGGAGGAGAGGAGCTGCCAGAGGAGATGCTGACAGAGTGCCCGGGAGGTAGGATCTAAGCGAGCGGAGTCTCATGAAAGCCAAGTGGGGAGAAGGTGCCTGATGTGGCTGCTTATTTTAAAATTCAGCGGGCTGGGTGCAGCTCATATAAGCATGTTTCTAAGGGAGTCCAGGGCCTCCTGAGGAAAGGGCAGGGTGTCTCTCCCTGTCCCAACATTTCCTCACGGCGAATCTGATGCAGTGCTGTCTCCTTCACACACGAATGTTCAGGGGCTACAGATCCAGCCCAGTTACTCAGCAGCCCAGGCCTTCGAGAGCCCATCAGCCCAGGGCACTGCTCTCTGCGCTGGTTTCCTGCTAAATACGGGAGAAAATTCAAGGATTCAGCCTCCATTTAAACTCCTCCATGGACCTAGCTCAAGTCACCCGAGGGGACTCCAGGGTGCTGTGTGCGGCACTGGGACTCATGGGGAGCCGGGGATCATGGACCGGTCCACAGCTCTCCAGCCAGCCTCAGTGAGTCCCCACTGCTCCCAGCCTTCCTTGGTGCCCAACGCCCAACACCTCAATCCTGATCCCCCTCCCAGCTCCGTGTCTCGCTGGGATCTCTGAAGTGCACTGATCCTGCCACAGGCCTTAGGAGCTTAGCAGGAACTGTCGGCTTAATGTGGAGTTCTGCTAAGGTCCAGCGCAGCTCCTGGGGGCTGGAAAGTCTGCGGGGAGAAATATCTGGGCCTGGGAGCAAGAATCAAGGTGCAGAACTGGGCTAGCGGGAGGTACTGGCTGCGATGGTACAGCTGTTAGGGGGTAAGTGAGTATTGCCAGTGCAGCCCTAAATACTGGGGGAGCTCGTCGTCTGTGATGTGCCAGAGAGGAGCTGCCATCCATTGCCCGTTGCAATGGCCCGTTCAGTTAGAAGCTGCTGGGGGATGCAGAACTCTGTTGGAGATTTAGGAGCCTTCTGTATCCTCAGGAAGCTCAGATTTATAATGACAAAACTGACCCTAAATAATAACAACTCCTTTTTCCTGGTGCCTCTTAGTGTCCCTGTTTCCTGGTTACTTTACCGGTGACGTGGCACAAGGAGAGAGAGTTGTTAATAGGAGGAAAGTAAGTGCAGCCAGACATGGGTCATGTCAGGGCCCCTATGAAACACGCACTCCAGTAAACTCTGTGTATCCCAGGACCCACGCGATCACAGGGGCATGATTTTCAGGACGTTTCAATGGTGCTTTTACCCTGGCGGTGCCCATCTCCTCCTGGGGACCCCTGTGAGGTAGGGAAACATTGTCACCCCCACTGAGGCACACAGTCGCTAAGTGACCTGGCCAAAGTCACACGGAAAGTCGGTGGCAGCGCGAGGAATTGAACCTGGTTTCACACATCCCTGCTCAGGGTCTCAACCAGGGAGCACCTTTCCTCCCGCGAGTAATGCGACAAGCCGTTATTTCCTCTCTCAGGCAGATGCTTTTTGATATTTCTCTGAGGACATTTTCTTGCTGGCTGATAGAAGCTAAGCACCTGCCTGTCTGGGGGCTCGTGCTCCGAGCTAAATCCTGTCCGGAAAGAGAATTTCCCCTGACCAACAGCCTCCCTTTTCCCTGCTCCGCTTCTTCCCTCCAGTCTGATGCTGGCAGCCGCCTCTCCGTTTATTGCTCTGTCTCCTCTGCACTGAGGCCTTTATTTCTGCCATTCCCAATATGTAAATTTCCAGCAACCCGTTTACTTTTGTCCTGTCCCATTGGCCCGGGAGATTGGTGGCTGGAGATGCTGCAGAAGGCTCTGGAGGCTGCACCAGTTGGTCCCCAGGAATATAAACTTTTCCCTTAGCTCAGCACCAATGTGGGGCTCCACTATTTCGAACCATAATGTATAAACGCTGGTTTTGTGCCTATCGGGGGCAGGCTCTGGGTGATTAGGTGACCCAGCAGGACGTCCTGGGCGCTGGGATTATTTTTATTTTCTCCTTGTAAATGAAAAGTGGCAGCGTTTTCTGCTTCATTCAATATGGGAGTTTCCTCACTTATACCCATTTCTCTCCAACAGCTTCAGTGGTCTTAGATTTATACCAGTGTCCATGGGATGAGAACTAGACCCAAAGTCTCTCCCCTTTGTCTGTGTCCCTGTCAGAAGGCTGAGTGAGGTGCCAGCAGCAGCCAGTGAGCAAGGAGCAGATTTGCATGAAGGGGCCGTTCTCCAGCTCTGGGGGTTTAGGAGCAAATTGGACGGTTCCAGCCACAGATCATTTTTTTCCCTCAGGAAGCCGAGCTCGTCTGGATTCCCACCATGGCCTGGACCCCTCTGCTCCTCATGCTGCTCACTTACTGCTCAGGTGCTTTAAGGCAGTGGTTTTCGACCTGTGGTCCGTAGACTTGGGAGGGTGGGGGAGGGGGTCTGCAGACTTTGTTTAAGATCTCTAAAGGGGTCTGCACTGCCATTCAAAAAATTTTAGGGGTCTGCAAATGAAAGAAGATTGAAAACGACTACTCGAAGGGTTCGTTTTTTCTAATGGCAGCCTGCAGATTATGTCAAGGGACAATAAAGCCAATGTTAAGTCATTTTATGATGTGTTTTCTTCTCTTGATTAGGTTCTCTTGCCCATCTGTTAATTCGCAATCACGTACATTCACTCTCTCTGTTACTGATCCGGGAGACAATCAACCCTTCTCTGTAGAAGTGCTGGTTTTAGCAGTATTGGACGGATAGCGCAGTTCAATATTCATGAACATGAATGTGCGCTATATGGGATTCACACACCTTTCTATTTCCTCTCCATGAACATCTGTTTGTGACACTTTTTCTTACACGGCCTCTCCCTCCAAACACTTGTGTGACTGTCTTAGCCTGGCGATTCACAGCAGAAGAGTTCACTTGACCATCCTGGAATCTTTCTGACTTCTGTCCACTTGGTTATAAAATTTTAACCATCCAGTCAAAGGGCAGAAATACCATGATGTGACTTAAATGACCAATTAGATATCACGAATGTGGCTGTCTGGAATCCCTGGGGAACAACTTCCCCTGGTGGTGTGTGTTTGTTTATTTTTAATCTCTGGGGTGAAATACACCCTTATGGGGTGATTCTGCTCTAGATATTGTAATGAGGGAATCTTCCAGAGGGCAGCCTCTCCCCGACTTTTTCCTTTGGGGCAGTTTGACTCAGTTCTGGTACATTCTTTGGGTCACACACATCATGTGACAGCAAAATGTCAGGGCTCTCACCCTACCTAAAGCATCATCAGTGTGAAGTCCAGACCTCTGTATTTTGATGTCTCATCATTAAAATAGCTGCTGACATTGCTTCCACCGCAGGCAGGGCCGGTGTGGTTACCACGGGAGCACAACTGAAAGTGCTTTTATAAGCCAGAAGCTCCTCACTGACGGACTCTCCCTCCCCCATGGTCATCTCCAGGTGTTGACACAGACCAGTGAAAGAGAGCAGATTAGCATAAAGGGTGGAGCTTGGAAGCTCATCACTCAGGAGGGTTAATATAAGGCCAAGACACTGTAGTGTATGTTCAGTGTATCTGGCTGTGACTTTTCCAACAGCCTGAAATCTCCTCGCCATGCTCTGGGCTCCTCTCATCGTCCTGCTGGGGACGTGGTGCACAGGTGAGACCGGGGAAAGGGGAGAAGATGAAAAGATTCCCGTTCCCCACTCTGCAGAACTCGTCCCCTGCAAGGTGAGGTACCAGGGTTGGGTCTCCCTGAGCGCTAACACCTTTTACCATTGAATCCCCAGCCTCCAGCGCCCAGCCTGTCCTGACTCAGCCGCCATCCATGACCGCATCCCCTGGACAGACAGTGAAAATCTCCTGTTCCATGAGCAGTGGGGTCACTGTGCAGAGCTATCCCCAGAACTGGCTGCAACAGACGCCTGGCAGCCCTCCCCGATACCTGCTCTATTACTATAGCAGCATGAGCAGGGGCTCTGGGGTCCCCGACCGATTCTCAGGGTCCAAGGAGAGCTCCAGCAATGTTTGGTATTTGACCATCACCAATGTCCAGGCAGAGGACGAGGCTGATTATTACTGTGCTGTGTGGTATAGCAGTGGGGGAGTGTCTCACAGTGATACAGCCACATGGGGAAGTGAGACAGGAACATCCCCTGAGCAAATCGCATCCTCCCTGGCGTAGGTCTGAGCTGGCAGCTGCTCTGGCAGCAGAGGGTGGGGTCTGGCTGTGACATTGTCTGTCGATACCAGAGACTTGACTGCATGACGCTCACTGTGTCCCTGTGCAGGGAGTCAGGAGTTTGTTGGGTCTGGTGCTGGTGGCATCAGGTTCTTCCACCTTTTCCTTCTCGGTTCGGTGTCAAGTGAACTCCCAAACTCTGAAGGTGAATCTGAGTCCCAGCTGGTCTTCTCTGGACACCACGAGTCTGCAGTGATTTCACTCTCAACCATTAACTGGCCTAGGGTTGTTTCGAGGTTTCACAGACTTTTCCATGACCCTGCTCTGAGTTTGTAAAGCAACCCCAGAGCAGGTGAGAGTCTCTTGTGTTTGTGTTTCAGTTCCTCCCCAGCCTGCAAGGAAACAGACCTTCTTGGTCTCTCTCCCCTACCATACCCGCAGGGATCCTCACTGTCTGTTAAGAGATAACAGTCAGAGCAGATATGTGAACACACTAAAGTTAACCACCAGGGGGAGCTCTTCATCTACAGTATGTGAAAGATGTGAGAAAATCCCTTTCTACTACAAGCTTCTGAGATACAAACGTGGTTCTGGATTACAAGGGCTTTTCAACTGTGCTAAGAAATCTCACCCTGATAGCTTCAAGTAATCCCCCTCAAGCTTGTCCTATTACTAATGTACTAATGGTCTTCATTATAGAGCACTTTCCCACCAGGAACCTCAATATCTTTAGTCATCAAGATTTAAGTTTCCCAACACCCATGCGAGGTATTATGAAGGCCTTTCTGCAGGACAAATGACACGCACGACATGCTCCTTCTACCTCACAAAACCCAGCTGACCAAAAAATAAAAAATAAAAAATACTCCCCTGAAACAAATTAACATGAAACAAAAATTAACCAAGCAGCCAACTATGAAAAGAAAATTAATAAACTAAAAATAACCAAACCCGCAAACCCTACCCCAAGCATAGTTTTTACCCCAAAATGGGAGGAAGCGCTGCTGTCCACTGGGGACTTTCTGTGGAATGACCTCAGATATGATGGTGATGGGAGGCAGCCTGAACCCCTAAAATAAGATCCTTGTTTTATAGATGGGGAAATTTAGGCTCAGGGATGTCTAGACTTTGGCCAGGGTCATTCATCACACCTGTGGCAGAGGTGCTAATCAAAATTTTGTCTCCTGACGGCCAGAGCACTCTTCCAACCTGCAGGCCAGGCTCCCTTGGAAATAGTCTGCTTTGGAGTTCCATCACCCCCACCTCTGCTTTCCTGTCTACGATCTGTCCCTTCTGTTGGCACCTCCTCATTCCCTTGTATCTTTATATAGACCTGTAAACACTACAGAAATACCTTCAGTGCAGTGAACTCTCGGGAGAATACTTCGTTGGTAGCTCTCTGATACATTTTCCCACCAGCTGAGAGAGGCTTAGCAGGGGTATGAACTTGAGCTCTGAGCAAAAACCCAGAGAGAAGCTCAACAGAACTCCCCCTGAACTAACGTCATCCCTTCCTCTTCTAGCCTACAATCCAATGGCATAATTATCACTCCACCGAGTGCAGGTCTCTCTCTATCAGACTCAGCCCTTTGCGTCCAGAACTGCCCTGAATGTAACTATCTAACACTAGATTATGGGTTATTATCCTCCCATACAATTGGACCAGGAGCTTCCTTTGCTAACACTGCAGAAGACTTTGTAAGGTGCAGTGGATGGTCCCCAGGTATATAAAAATACCCCCCAATGCAGTGCCGGTGTGGATAGGATATTTCTAACCCTAATGTGTAAAGGATCCTTTTATGGCTATGAACAATGGGCTCTGTATGGTTCAGTGACTCAGCAGGACGCCTTTGGCTCTGGATGATATTTAAACTTCGTTAAATGTTTGAATTTATGCAAAGAGGCCCTGATTCTCCACTCACTTACACCATTTGTACAACAGTTCGGCTGCACAAACATCAGTGGAGTTACCCCGGATTTACACTGGTGAAAAACAGAGAAGAATTGGGCCTAGAGACTGGCCCCTGCGTCTGCCCCTCTCAGATGGGTGAGTGAAGATGCTTGAGAAGCCAGTGAGCAGGGGGCTGATTTGCATGAAGGGGCCGTTCTCCAGCTCTGGGGGTTTAAGAGAGAATCGGAGGGTCCCAGCCACAGACCCGTTTGCCTCAGGAAGCCGAGCTCATCTGGATTCCCACCATGGCCTGGGCCCCTCTGCTCCTCGCGCTGCTCACTTATTTCTCAGGTACTACAAAGGGGCGAGCTTTCCCCGAGCTGCCTGTAGATCATGCTAACTGGGGATAAAGTCAATGTTGTTGAGTTATTTTGACACAATGTTTTCTCTTGTCTCAGGTTCTCTCGCCCAGTACGTGCTGACTCAGCCGCCTTCAGTGTCTGTGTCTCCAGGGCAAAATGCTCAACTCACCTGCTCAGGGAACAACATTGAAGACTATAGTGTGCAGTGGTACCAACAGAAACCTGGCAGTGCCCCCATACTCGTTATATATGGTGATAGCAACAGACCCTCCGGAATCCCTGATCGATTCTCTGGTGCCAACTCCGGGAACACGGCCACGTTAACCATCACTGGAGTCCAGGCGCAGGATGAGGCTGATTATTACTGTCAGGTGTGGGACAGCAGCAGTGATCAGCCTCACAGTGACACAGCCAGATGGGGAAGCGAGACACAAACCTCCCATTTCAAAGGGAACGTGCCATGTTATTGTCTTTAATGAGCATATCTGCCAGAGGTGGGGAAGGTGCATGAAAGGAGGTTGTTTCCAGTCAACCCAGAAACCTTTCCTGCCAGCTGTGGAGTACAAGTCACCTCCTCGCTGTCCCCATGGAGAGCTCCCTACACTGCAGGGCTTTTATCCAGACTGTATTTAGGAAGGAGGGGGCTGGGAGGTGGATGTATTTGTAAGCCGTGTGCCCTCACCTACGGGCTGTTTAAACACTGAAAGGAAAACCTGGTGCCCCTTCCTGCTGCCTGGTTCTGTGTTATTGCCCCACCAACTGCCTGCTCAGATCTCTCCCCTGGTGATGTCAGCTCCCCCCTGGCAAAAGGCCATGGCTGGGGCCTGTTTCCCAAACATGCACGTCCAAGCACAGATCACCCCTCCCTTGCCTCAGGGCCCGACAGAGAAGTTATACAGTCTGTCCCATGGGATAAACCTTCCTCAGAGAGGCAGGACAGTGGAATTATCCCTGATCCCATCCAGGAGCTCTGAGCCCTGCTAGTGGGAGGACTGTCCTAGTCCTCCCACATGCTGACAGCCCACAGCCCCCTCCTGTCGAGGGCAGTGTGACTGAAACCGGGGTTTTTCTCTGTCATATTAGCGATGCTCAGTGATAAGGGCTGTGACATGCACAGAGCTCTAAGGAGCAACAAGTGGAGGGGAGGGGAGAACTCCTGGGCTCCTGGAGCCGGGTCCTGTCCCTGCGGCTAATGGATGGTCCATGCAGGAGACGCTCCGGGGACTGCAGAACATGCCTGGCTTGACCGAACGAGAGAACAGGATCCAGCCGAAATGTGGAACATCCTGCAAAGTGCACCACGTTGGAGAGCTCCCCTGCCTGCTGCCATCAGGGGAGCAGCCGCCGACAAGGAGCCTCTGGGGTGAGCTCCAACCTCCAGGCGAGAGCAGAGTCAGATTTAGTCTTTGAAACTGTGAACATCGCAGAAGTAAACTGGGGGTAAATATTTGCCGGTAGGCAGTAAAGTCCTGCTCTGATTCCCTCCCCACCCTGCTGCAGTCTGGACGCCAGAGAAAGGATTTGAGAGTCCCCCGCCCCACACTGACCTCAGGCCAGTCTGCCACAGCACCCTGTGTGGGAGATCAGCACTACTCAGAAAAGCATCAGCAAGCTCCTCTATCCAGCCCAGGACTGGCTTCATCGTGTGGCTTACGGGACTGCACAGAACCCACTGAAACCCTGGGGGCCCCCTGGGAGGTGGGGACTCTGAGCATTATGGGATAGAGTCTAGCTCCACCCTCCCCAAGCCAATATGGAAACAAGTAAATCTTTAGTAATCAATTTTTGACATTTCAGGTCCCGATTCAGGAAAGCATCTCTCCTCAGGACAGCAATGAGCACGTATTTACCGATCAGCAAGTACTTCAGGGCTGCCCTGTATCGGGCCTGGTGTTGATAGGTCTCAGGTTTGAGTGGGTGGGCAATGTGGCAGGTAGATTCCCATCACACAGAATCCCCATGTCCTTCCACTGCCCCCAGACAGCGGACAAGGTTCCGCATTAGTCCCATGTGGATTATCACCCCATAAAGATCCCTAATGAAGAAGCCAAAACACCTGCAGCCCTGCCGTGGGGCCTAGAGAGCCAAAAAACCGTGGCTGCTGGCAAAGAACAGCTACTAAGCACATGCATCCCCAGCCACAGAAACCTCACCCTCCCGTGTGGTCCTGAAGTGGGTAGAAAGTGACTTATCAGCACCCCCAACCTTTACAATTTCCCCCTGCCCACGCCACTAGCTTTACTCTAAACTGTTCAATGGTCGCCAGTGAGTATTGATTTGATTCTCCTTGTTCTCAGAATCTGCTAGTTGTGTTGGCTCAAACTGTGAGTGAGCAACGAACCTCTAGCAAAGCGGGGAAATGTCAGGCTGAAAAGGGAGGGTTTGGGAAAGTTATAAAGTGGTGAAAACAAGGGATTGGAATGGAAACCGTCACCCAGCCTGAACTCCCACAGTTGCTACTGTGGATGAACAAAGAAAATGATCTCAGCTGAACTGGTCACAGTTGGCGTGGCTCTGAACCAGTGACCTTATACAGCAGGAGCTCATCACCACCAAGGATGCTCTCCCCTCCCACGTGCGTTTCCCTGTGGGGGAAAGGGACCAATCAGACAAGAGCAGATTAGCATAAAGGCGGGGCTGCATGTGCCTCCCCCAGGAGGATCAATATAAGAGGCAGATAGGTTCAGGTATTCTCAATAGTTCTGGCTGTTTTTCTCCCAAGGGTCGGAAATCTCCTCACCATGCTCTGGGCTCCCCTCATCGTCCTACTGGGGTCGTGGTGCACAGGTGAGAACAAGGGGAGCACGTTAAACCCACAGTCATGTTACTGCTGAAGCCAGTGCACAAACTGTGTCACTAGTAGCTGGGAATGGACAGGGAGGGGTTGAAAAGTTTCTACCATATTTTTTTCCAGGTTCCAGCTCGCAGCCTGTGCTGACTCAGCCACCCTCAGTGTCAGTGTCTCCAGGAAACACCGTGAAACTCTCCTGCATCATGAGCAGTGGGACCAGCATCAGTGGCTATAATGTCTACTGGTACCAGCAGAAACCTGGGAATTCGCCACGATACCTGCTGAGATACAAATCAGATTCTGACAAGCACCAGGGCTCTGGGGTCCCTGCTCGCTTCTCTGGTTCCAAAGACACATCCAGTAACACCGGCTATTTGACCATCTCTGGTGTCCTAGCAGAGGATGAAGCTGATTATTACTGTGCTGTGTGGCACAGTGATGCTTGTCACAGTGACACAGACAGATGGGGAAGTGAGACAAAAACCTGCCCTCTCATCCCCCAGACCGGGGTCTGTGGAGCCCTAGACAGAAGTCACATGGTGCAGAGTTTGGTGTGTAGTGTAGCACTTCACCTAAATAACTGCTCCTCCCAAGAAAATCCACTTCCTCATAACTGCTCCCTCCTCGTTACACTTCTGCAGCAGAGAAGCTGTCAGCTTCCTCTAGATAGGAGTTAACATCGCTACTCTCATCATGGGGAGAGGGAGAGATTCAGCTAAAGTTACAGACTCAAGTGACATCAGGGCCCAGGCCCGTTCAAAGGCCTCCCGCAAAGAGAAGGAGGTCAGAAGAACCTCTGATTTCTAATGTAGGAATGTCCGGGGGGATGGGAAGGGAGTTAATGGCTATGGAAATGGGAAGAAGGGGCATGACATGAGCGCGGTAGGGATACAAAGGGCACATCAGGCTCACACCCGCCGGCTGAGTGGATGCGCAGCAACGTCTGGTGACATTCAAAAGCCTGCGCAGGGAGGAAAATCTGGGCCTGCGAGTCTGAGCCAAGGTCCCGGAAGGGGGGGAGCAGGAAGTAGAACTGGTAAGTGCAAGTGACCATGTAGCTCTAGCCGTGAGGGGGAAACCGTCACCTGCAGGGGCGGCTCTAGCTTTTTGGCCGCCCCAAGCAGTCATGCGCGAGCAGCGGACCTCCGCGGGCATGACTGCAGAGGACCGCTGGTCCCGCGTGGCTCGGCTGGACCTCCCGCGGCTGCGGACGGCTCGCGGCTCGAGCTGCCGCAGTCATGCCTGCGGGAGGTCCAGCCGAGCAGCGGGGACGGCCTCCGCAGTTATGCCTGCGGCAGGTCCAGTCGGGCTCCGTGGACCTCCCGCAGGCATGACTGCGGCAGGACCGCCGGCCCAGCCTGCTGCCCCCCGCGGCCGCAGGGGACGCCCCCTAGATGTTTTGTTTTGCTGGTGCCTAGAGCCGCCCCTGGTCACCTGCAATACACCAAACAGGCGACAGTAACTTTCAGACGACACCTGCCGGCTGGATTTAAAGTCACAACAGTTCCCGCTGTTCTCCTTTTTTCTCTGTGGGCAGCGAGGGCTAGTTGGAGCAGGTGGGAACTGGAGGGGAGCAGGTGCAGTCAGACATCACCATAGAGGAGCCCGTTTGAAACACACACACTCCAGTTTCATGAGCTCTCAGGAGGGTGTCTCCAGGGGTCGCTTTCTTGGTAATTCTCTGATGACATCTGCTCCCTGCTGATACAGGCCAAGCAGGTGCCTGTAAAAGAAATAGCTCTGAGGAGAAACCATCCCAAAGTAAATACAGACCTTCCCCTCAATGGCTTCACCTCGGCCCTAGGACCTGATGGTGCGAGCCCCTCTCCGTGTGCAGGACGATCTCTTGCAGACCGAGCCCTTTGCTTTCCCAATCCTATTCTGCTCTGCATTTACATCGCCAGCCACCAGACACCTGGTTCCCGTTTACAGCTTCAGAGCTTAACGTTAGGAGAGTCCTGCTGGAAACACTGTAGGGAGCTTTGAAACTGCAGGGGAGGGTCCTCAGGAACCCAAGCAGTGCCAGCGTTAATATGATATTTTGGGATGATTGGAGAATGGGGACAGGAGAGCGACTGGGAGGGAAGATCTCTGAGCTCGGTTGTGCCCAACGTGAGCCTTTGAAGCCAGGAGCCACAAACAGCTGAGATGCAGGAGCGAGATTCTGTGCAAGATGAGCGTGAGCTCAGGAGCCAGGTCTGGAGTGCAGAGGTGTGTAAGCGAATTGTCAGTGTAGCGGTGACACCGATCCCATGTGGGCGCAGTGGGTCACCCCAGGGTGAGGTGCAGTGGGAGAAAGGAGCGGGGGCGAAGAGAGAGCTCTCCTATCAAATCACAAACATTTTAAGCCACTCTCTTGCTTGTGGGGCAGCAGAATCCTGATGTTTGAGCACTCGGGGTTGGCAGTAGTGCCTCGTGGCAGTGGCCCAGGGAGGCTACCCCAGAGGGCTAGCAATCTGGGTGCTCGTGAAGGGAACTGAGAGGCTCCCCTCCCCCACTGAGCAGTCTGCCATGACCTTGAATTTGACACGGCTCCGTTGTAAGGATGCCTTGCAAACCCTAGCAGCGCGGTCACTGCAGGACAAGAACTGAAATAACAACCTTATACAGCTGGATCTCATCACCCAGGGATGGTTTCCCCCAGCTTGTACCCATCTCTCTGGTCAGCAGAGCGAATCATATAAGAGTAAATTAGCATAAAGGGTGGAGCTTGGATGCTGCGCACTCAGGAAGATCAATATAAGGGGCAGATTCTGTGGGGCACTCTCAGTGGATCTGGCTTTTTATCCACAAAGGGTCTGAAATCTCTTCACCATGCTCTGGGCTCCCCTCATCGTCCTGCTGGGGACGTGGTGCACAGGTGAGAATGGGGAAGCTGGTTCAATACACATTGAAGTTGCTGCTGGAGTCAATGCACAAACTGTGTCACTAGTGGCCGGGGACGGACACCGTGGGGTTCACAGGCTTCTCCATTATTTTTCCAGGTTCCAGCTCACAGCGTGTGCTGACTCAGCCACCCTCAGTGTCAGTGTCCCCAGGAAACACCGTGAAACTCTCCTGCACCATGAGCAGTGGGACCAGCATCAGTGGCTACTATCTGTACTGGTACCAACAGAAACCTGGGAATTCGCCACGATACCTGCTGAATTACAAATCAGATTCTGACAAAGGCCAGGGCTCTGGGGTCCCTGCTCGCTTCTCTGGTTCCAAAGACACGTCCAGTAACACCGGCTATTTGACCATCTCCGGGACCCTCACAGATGATGAAGCTGATTATTACTGTGCTCTGTGGCACAACAATGCTTGTCACAGTGACACAGACTGATGGGGAAGTGAGACAAAAACTTCCCCTCCCCAAGCCTGGGCCCTGCAAAACTTCACTAACTGTGGAGTTTTCTCTCCAGCCTAACATACGATAGCGCGGCTCATCACAAGGAAATTCATGCGTCACAGCTATTTTCTGCTCCCTGCTCATTCTCCTCCTGCAGGATGCGGGGCTGCCGGCTTAGTCTACCTAAGGGTCAGTGCGGTGAAGGAGGGATGGCAGCTGATGTTACAGCCTCAAGTGACACCACTACTCAGGTGCTCCTAAGATCTTTTCTCCAGCAAAGAGCAGGTAGCTAGCACCCGAGATGTCTGATGTAGGAAAATCAGGTGCGGGGTGTGGGGGGAGGAAGGGCTACTGGAAAGGGGAGGGGCATGAAGGGAGAAAGCAAAGGAAACAAAGATCTCTGGTGGCTCAGGGAAAGAGGGAGGAGGATTCAGAGGTCAGTGTCCTCCGCAGAAAGGGGTACAGGCTGCCGGTTCTGTTATTGCACTGAGCTCGCCCCTGGTCTGAGTGAAGGAGTCCCTCACTTGGCAGCACGGACTGGCGATGATCCCCAGACCTCAGCCTCCCAAACTGGATAAACCTGCCCTCCGTGCAGGCTCCTCATTGCCCTGCAGAGATCCTGTCACAGGACAGAGCTTCTCCCCCGTGTGAGGCCTGTAGAATCAGTCCGATCGCAGCACCCAGAATCCTTCTGGGTTTCCTTTCTTTTCACCCCAGGAATGCCTGTTTTTCCCTGTCCTGGCGTGGCACAACTCCCTATTCAATAAGAGCTGGCAAAATAGTGTCACTCGCCTTCTGTGCAACAGCCGGGTAGGTTTGTGGTCACCTAAAGCATCCCCCAGGCGTTCTCACAGCCCAGGTACATTGCTCCATAGTCTGGTCACTGCCCCCACGGTTGATCCTATGGTTGCACGGCGAAGCAGATCAGCCGCTCAGGCGGAGCTGCCCTCCCATTTTGAGGCCACAACTTGGACCGTTACCAGCGGGGCCTACAACACAAGGATAGCTGATGGGCCATGCTGGCATCTGGCATCGTTCTCGGCCTTTTCAGTGTGGGGAGGTGCATTTCAAAGCCAGAAGATAGATGTTTATTAATGGAGGCAAATTACTTTCCTGTTTTATTGCAACGAACCTGGTAACTGCACATCAGAAAGGACTCCTCTGACTCTCTCTCATGTTTCATATCTAGCAAAAGGAGCCAGTGATTTCACTAGCGAAACCTCTCAAGAAAGAGTCTCAGTGTTAGAAATGAATCAGGATGATTTCAGCCCAGGCAGCGGTCACACCCTGGTGACTTTAGCCACTAGGGGGAGCGCTTTATCTCGAGAAGTGGAGCGTGAGACAATGCCGGCTGTGCAGCAGTGTGCACATATGTGAGGCTGCAGGCTGCTGGGGACTGAAGTTTGGGGTTCAGCAGTGTGGAGCTGTGCTAAGACATTCCAGCAATGGGATGTGAAGACAGTAACACAGAAAACGTTCTTTTTAGAGTTCCGGATCCTTAACCCCATAATTGACACCGATTCCCCGCCACAGAAGTGAAAAGTAGAATACAGTGACTGCGCAGTCAGCACCCCTCAGCTCTGCCATTTCTCTGGCTTTTCCTCGCAGGTTGTGGTCAAAATACCCATCTCCTAATTAGTCATGATTGAGACCCTTCCCTGTCTCAGGGCTCTGCTGGGGAGGGAGAATGGAAGGGGAGGTGCCAGCAGCAGTCAATGAGCAGGGAGAAGATCTGCATGAAGGGACCGTTCTCCAGCTCTGGGGGTTTAAGAGAAATTCCAGCCACAGACCCATTGCATTCTTAAGATGCCTCCAAATCTTCCCAGCCATCCTAGGTTCAGCACCTGTCTAGGTCTTATATCCATGGAAACCATCTCTCATCTCCCTCCATTAGGAGTTTACCAATCCTCCCCTTGGCCTGGGGAGAGTAAGGCAGAGACCAAGGGAGCTCAGGTTTATCCTTGTTGATCTTGACAGGGACAAATGGTGCCCTGCCTGCTGCTTGGTTCGTGTTCTTTCTCTGATCTCCCACCTGCTCTGGTATGGCCATGGAATGAGACAGGCTCCTCCCTGGTATTATTAGACTCAGGATACAGAGCCCCAAATTCCAGTGTCCCCAACCAGAGAAATCCTCATTTCCTTCATGGGTTCCCAAAGCCATTTGTAGAGTCAGTCCCAGCAGGGGAACCTTCTCCATTTGCTGTTCTGCGCTCTGGCTCTTTAAACCCCAGGAGTCGATGCTGGTCAATGGGGGAAGGGTAGTTCACAATGGTGGCTGTGGCTGTGGCAGTGCGAGACCCCCCCACTCTGGACTCTCCACAGAGACTCTTCATGTTTCTCCTACTTGCTTTATTATTTAACCACACCTCAATAAAAGACATTTCAGCCTGAAAAGTATCTTTGTGTGTGGGGAGCATAACAGGGCCAGCATAGGCGGCGAGTTATATGGGCCCATGGTGCCCATGCTCCACCAATATTCAGGAACGTGGGCCCAACTCCACCACTGTTTGGGCGTATATTTTCAGAGCCATTCATAGGGATGGGACAGCTCTGCTTGGACCCGTTTTGAGCACCACCAAAAATTATACAAACCGGGCGCCCATGAGAGCCAGACCAGGCCAGAGCAGAGACAGTGCTCCATCATCCTACCTGCCCCACCCACACCAAGCTGAGTGCAGACTTTGATCCAGATTTCAGCTTCATCACTTGTGTTCTTTCTAAGTCCAGGGGACAATGGCACCTTAGACCTCTCTTAGGCCCTGATCCAGAACCCTCAGAAGTCAACAGTAAGACCCCCACTGACTCCAACAGGCTTTGGAACAGACCCTTAATGCCTTCTGAAGCCTTGCTGATGCAGTGTAATGAAACCGTGCTCCACAGAACAGCTGTCTCGAGTAGCGCTGCACAGATCTTCCAGTTTACTATTCATAAGCCTCCACTTGACTGAACCCTCACCCAGGTGCACTGATGCCTGGGATGGACACATCTTTTTATACCTTGTCCAGAAACATTCTTTTAGAGGTAAAGAAAAAGTGTCACAAAAACACATGTGAATGTCTTGGCTCAGCGGCTCATGTCAGAAGTCTTCACTCAGCCATTCTGGACTCTCTTTGATGTCTCCACCGGCCGATGAATGGTTCAGCCATTCAATGGAACAGCAGAATTAAAACCATGGCGACTTAGGGGAGCAGTCAGATATCATGAATAATGAATCAAAGTGAATAGCGTATGACCGTCTAGTGACGGGAAGTGTCTGTTAAACAATTCTAAATAACAACCAATGTTATATCAATCAAAATGGGTTTCTGGCTAATTTGCGGAGAGAAAAAAGTAAAATTCAATGAATAGTTTCCCCACCTCAAGTTTCTGGGCAGGGCAGGTCTCAAAGCTCCATGACGGTAGTTGTGGGGGGACTGGGGTGTGCTTGGTTCCAAAGCAGTTTGTGGGTGGATTATTTGTGTTCCGACATTATATCCCTTCTACCTGACGTGTCCCCAGCTCTTCCTGCCTCCTTGGTGGCACCAGGGTGACTGTCTTGGACCCCTACAGAACAACTTCTCACCTTTCTTTTTAGTCTCGGGGGGAAATACCCGTTGTGGGGTGACTCTCCTCTAGATATTGTAATAAGCCAATCTCCTGTGGGGAAGCCTGAACTTGTCTTTTCCGTCTGCACTGGCTGGGCTCAGTTCTGCGACACTCTTTGGTCATGCAGATCATTTAGCCAGAATATACCCGGTTTCCCATCCTACCTGTGGCCCCTTCAGTGCCATAGGTTTAACTTTGAGCAGAGCGCTGGGGTTTTATAGCTCCTCATGGAAATGTCTAGGCTGCTTCCATCACATGCTTGAGTCAGCTTGTGGTTACTACTGGAACACAACTGAAAAGCCCTTTTATAAGCCGGGAGCTTCTCATGGAAGGTCTGTCCCCTCCCCTATGGCCATCTCCCGGTGGTGACACAGACCAGCAGAAGAGAGCAAATTAGCATAAAGGGTGGAGCTTGGAAGCTCCCTCACCCTGGAGGGTTAATATAAGGCCAAGACACTGTAGTGTATGTTCAGTGTATCTGGCTGTGACTTTTCCAACAGCCTGAAATCTCCTCACCATGCTCTGGGCTCCTCTCATCGTCCTGCTGGGGACGTGGTGCACAGGTGAGAACGGGGAAAGGGGAGAAGATGAAAAGATTCCTGTTCCCCACTCTGCAGAACTCATCCCCTGCAAGGTGAGGTACCAGAGTCGGGTCCCCCTGAGCGCTAACACCTTTTACCATTGTATCCCCAGCCTCCAGCGCCCAGCCTGTCCTGACTCAGCCGCCCTCCATGACCGCATCCCCTGGACAGACAGTGAAAATCTGTTCCATGAGCAGTGGGGTCACTGTGCAGAGCTATCCCCAGAACTGGCTGCAACAGACGCCTGGCAGCCCTCCGCGACACCTGCTCTATTACTATAGCAGCACGAGCAGGGGCTCTGGGGTCCCCGACCGATTCTCAGGGTCCAAGGAGAGCTCCAGCAACGTTTGGTATTTGACCATCACCAATGTCCAGGCAGAGGATGAGGCTGATTATTACTGTGCTGTGTGGTATAGCAGTGGGGGAGTGTTTCACAGTGAAACAGCCACATGGGGAAGTGAGACAGAAACATCCCCTCAGCAAATCACATCCTCCCTGGTGTAGGTCTGAGCTGGCAGCTGCGCTGGCTGCAGAGGGTGGGGTCTGGCTGTGACATTGTCTGTCGATACCAGAGACTTGACTGCATGACGCTCACTGTGTCCCTGTGCAGGGAGTCAGGAGTTTGTTGGGTCTGGTGCTGGTGGCGTCAGGTCTTTCCATCTTTTCCTTCTCGGTTCGGTGTCAAGTGAACTCCCAAACTCTGAAAGTGAATCTGAGTCCCAGCCACTGGGCTCCAGCTGGTCTTGTCTGGACACCACGAGTCTGCAGTGATTTCATTCTCAACCATTAACCGGCCCAGGGTTGTTCTGAGGTTTCACAGACTTTTTGATGACCCTTCTCTTAGTTTGTAAAGCAGACTCAGAGCAGGTGAGAGTCTCTTGTGTTTGTGTTTCAGTTCCTCCCCAGCCTGCACGAGAACAGCTCTTCTTGGTCTGTGTTTCCCATCCACCTCCCCACATGCCCTGAAGGGAACAAGGCTGGCTGTTGAGTAATAACATTCGTAATAGAAATGATGGTAGAAATGTAACCACTAGGAGGAGCTCGTGATCTATAACATGTCAAAGATGAGAGTATCCATAGCTCGTTCTAAGGATCCTTTCTGCTACAAGCTGCTGAGATCCAGAAGTGTATCTAGATTACAGGGGCATTTCATCTATAGTAAGAAATCTCACATTTATAACTACTACAAATCCCACTACGGAATGTACTATTACTAAATACTAATGAGCTGCATTTTATAGCAAGTTTTTCAATACTGACTTACGGTTCACAATACCCATGCAGGCTATGAGAAAGGCCTTTCTACAACAAGAAATGACATTCATAACCCTGACACCCCCTTCTACCCACAAATCCCAGCCGAACAAAAACCAAAAGGTAAAAAGTAACCCCCCGAAACTAATCAGCTAGGAACAAAAACCTAACAAACAATCAAGAAAAGTAAATGAATGAAATCTAAAAAATCTAACCCACAAACCCTCCACCAGCAGAGTTTCTACCCTGAGTAGAGTCAGAGACTCCATTAGGGTCTCCATTGTTGCTATCAGTTTTACATGGCAGGTGCTCAGATGCTGTGGTGATGGGTGGTGGCATAAACCCCCTAGATAAGGTAGGAGCCTCGTTTCATTGATAAGGAAATTTGGGCTCACAAAAAGTTAGACTTTGGCCATAGTCATTCAGCAGGGCTGGGAATCAAACCTGTATCGCCTGACTCCCAGAGCACTCTTCTAACCTACAGCTCCTGCTTCCTCTCAAACAGTCTACTCTGGAATTCCAGCAGCCCCACCTCCCATCTGTCCCTGTTCCTGGTACCTCCTCATTCCCTAGTTTCCTTATGGGTGACTAGGGACCACAAGAGGGAATAGGAGGAAGGTCAGAGCAGACAGACGTGGATCATATCAGGAGCCCATATGAATTATACAGACTCCAGGAAAGCACACCTCCTCAGGACAGCAATGAGCACGTATTTACCGATCAGCAGGTACTTCAGGGCTGCTCTGTATCACCTGGTGTTGATGGGTCTCAGGTTTGAGTGGGTGGGCAATGTGGCAGGTAGATTCCCATCACACAGAATCCCCATGTCCTTCCACTGCCCCCAGACAGCGGACAAGGTTCCTCATTAGTCCCAAGTCTCCCACGTGGATTATCACCCCATAAAGATCCCTAATGAAGAAGCCAAAACACCTGCAGCCCTGCGGTGTGGCCTGGAGCAGAGAAACCATGGCTGCTGGCAAAGAACAGCTACTAAGCAGATGCATCCCCAGCCACAGAAACCTCACCCTCCTGTATCATCCTCTGACTCCCTGCGCCCTACAATTTCCCCTTCCCACTCCCCTAGCTTTGCTTTCGACGTGTTAATCCTGGGCAAAGTGTATCCATTTCACTCTGCTCATTCCCAGACACTCGGGAGTTGTGTTTGCTCAATCCGTGAGCCAGGTGTGAGCCTGCATGCAAACCTGGGAACTGTCCGGTCAAAAGAGGAAGGGTTGGGGAAGTTCTAAACTACTGAAACCAAGTGTTTAGAATGGAAACCGTCCCACAGTCTAACCTCTAACAGTCGCCCCTGTGAACACTCAAATTCACCCGGACAGAGTCAGCCCTCTGGAAGTGCCACTGAACCGGTGACTTATACAGCAGGAGCTTCTCTCCAAAGCATTGGTCTCCTCTCCCACACAGAGGTGAAAGTAAGCCGGTACGGTCCAGTATGGCCTACCGGCAAGAGCCACACCGGCTTCCTCAGCGGGGATTTAAAGGGCTCAGAATGGCTGCAGGGAGCCCAGAGCCCTTTAAATTTCCTCCCCCTCCTGCACCTCCGGCAGCCGGGCTGGGGCCAGGATTTAAAGGGCTCAGAGCTCTTCCTTGTGGCAGATACTCTCACAGCCACAGGGCACAAAGGTGAGGATGGTTCTGGGGCAGGTGGCAGCTCCATTGTTTTAGGAGCAGGATGCCCCGGGGCTGTGCTATCACCTATCCCTTGTTGACAGAGGACACCTGAAGATGCTGAACTGTTGCAGGATTCTTTGTATGTGACTGGTAATTTGCACATTTCAGGTGCTGGCTGAAAGAGGCCATTGCTGGTGGCAGTTTCTCCTTCGTTTTGTTGTTCTTAGCAAACAGCTCGTCACGCACGTTATCCAGAGATGCTTGCCTCTTCCCACAGTACAGGAAAGATACCAGGGAGACGTGGGCTGCTGATTCTGAAAAAGCTGCAGTTAGGTTGGGCTGCAGTTACCTCCCTTCAAAATTTGCTCGTGACACTGAGCAAGGGCTACATGATTCAGCTGCTGCTTGGTTTTCCTTAACTCGGTGCTTAGGTCAGGCCTATCCATGCCCTAAATTCAAAGTAAGGCTCCTAATTTATAAAACCATCAACAAGCAAAGGCATGGCTAGCTCCTAGACTGTCGTCTCATCTTTGATGTGTGACCATGTCTGAATGTTTCTGCTCTTTGCCCACCAAATGGCTCACACTGTAGGTAATGGGAGCAGGCCTAGCAGTGACAGCAGGCGCTTAAGTTACTGACACGCCACAGCCGATATCTCACGCTTGTTCTTGGGATGGGAAGAAATCACTTTTCTTGTGAACAAAGCTAGGATGGGAAATGAGCAGCATTCACATAGATCGTATCTCACCAGCCTTCCCCTGACCTGACCAACACCCAGCCCCAAACCCCCAAAATCCAAGTGTTGTTAGACTGTCACTTTGGTTGTATGAAGCGGTGCGGCTCTGAGCAAGGCGTGGAATGCCGATGGGCTCGCGAGACACACAAAGGCTGCAGGAGCTTTTCTGTTTAAAAGTGAAAATTGAAAGTGTGCTACAGTTCCCAGACAGAGTCAGATTGGCTTGGAAGTTTGTATGCTGGGAGATGGCCTTGGGTACCATTTGGGGTCATGGTCGGAGGGCTCCTGAGATACAGCCCTTCCCCTCCTGGCCAATGACGTGTTTAATTTTACTGTGCTCTGAAAGACCCGGAATAGCATCTGGGATACAATTTGGAGGTCGTTTGGTGAACAGAGCCTCCCCTTTCCCCAACCCTGTTTTTACAATGAGGAAAACTGCCCAGGGGACTCCAGAGGAGTTTTAGCTGGTGGTGCAGACAGCACGGGCACAGCAGACATGCCGTGCTGAGCTGCGGAGCAAACTGAGAATGAGTGTGCTCCATACATGCCCCAGGCAGGGGCGGCTCTAGCCATTTCGTTGCCCCAAGCAGGGCGGCACGCCGCGGGGGGCGCTCTGCCGGTCGCCGGTCCTGCAGCTCCGGTGGACCTCCCGCAGACGTGCCTGTGGATGCTCCACTGAAGCCAAGGGACCAGCGGACGGACCCTCCGCAAGCACGTCTGCGGGAGCTCCACCGGAGCCACCTGCCGCCCTCCCGGCGACTGGCAGAGCGCCCCCCACGGCGTGCCGCCCCAAGCACGCGCTTGGCGTGCTGGAGCCTGGAGCCGCCCCTGGCCCCAGGCTCACAATCCAGACTTCAGGGGAGCTAAGAATGGACTCACTCTGTCCACACCACGCCAGATCCACAAAGGGACATAGGTGCCTAAGGTCCAGTTGTAGGCACCACTGCGACCCACAAAATCCCTGCTCGGCTGTCGCCCAACCCTGTAGGTGCCTAAACTCACTAGGCAGCTACGTATTTGCTCTAAAAGTTCCCCAGGAACCTGTGTTTCTGCCCCAGCATGATTCTCAAACTGCCCTGCCGACCGTGCCTGTGGGACTTGGCCTGCTCACAGGCCACTGAACTCCACACAAGGCGACTGGGGAGGAGACAGCCTCCCTTATACCATGTAGCTCAATAGCTCAGGTATTCATCCAGGCTAGAGCCTGCTTCCGTTTCCGCCCTCTGCCTGATGAAGGGAAGGGATCTGAACAGGGATCTGCCACCTCTCAGATGAGTGTCCCGGGACGAGGAGTGCGTCCCTCTCCTAACCCTGAAGCAGGGAAATGACAGGCCGAAAGGGGAAGGATTGGGAAAACAAAAAGGTTAGAATGGACACTGTCGCACAGCCTGAACTCCAGCAGCCTCCACTACAAGCGTTCAAATGAAACCTTGATCCTGGCAGACGGTCATTGCTGGAGTGGAGCTGAGTTAGGGACCTTATACAGCAGGAGCTCCTCCCTAAGGGATGGTCTCTCCTCCCACGTGCCCGGCTCTCTGTGATCATAGGAGCCAATCAGATAAGAACAAACTAGAATAAAGGTGGAGCTTAGATGCTGCTCCCCCAGTAGGATCAATATAAGGGGCAGTGACTGTCAGGATGTCTCAGTGGATCTGGCTGTTTTCTCCTAAGGGCCCGAAATCTCCTCACTATGCTCTGGGCTCCCCTCATCGTCCTGCTGGGGACGTGGTGCACAGGTGAGAACAGGGGAGAGTGAGTTAAATAAGTTGCTGCTGAAGCCGATGCACAACCAGATTCACTAGTGGTTGGGGACGGACAGGGAGGGTTTGATAAATTTTCACCATATTTTCCAGGTTCCAGCTCGCAGCCTGTGGTGACTCAGCCACCCTCATTGTCAGTGTCCCCAGGAAACACCGTGAAACTCTCCTGCACCATGAGCAGTGGGACCAGCATCAGTGACTACTATGTGTCCTGGTACCAACAGAAACCTGGGAATTCTCCACGATACCTGCTGACATACTATTCAGATTCCAGCAAGCACCAGGGCTCTGGGGTCCCTGCTCGCTTCTCTGGTTCCAAAGACACGTCCAGTAACACCGGCTATCTGACCATCTCTGGGGCCCTGGCAGAGGATGAGGCTGATTATTACTGTGCAGTGATAAAGAGTGGCACTGCTGCTCCACACAGTGACACAGAGAGATGGGGAAGTGAGACAAAAACACCCTTCCCTCCTCTCCCTAGGCCTGGGCCCTGTGTGCAAAGTTCACCAGTTGCACAGTTTTGTCTCTGGCTGTGACAAATCACACAGCTGTTTATGAGCAGGAAATTCACAGCTATTTCTGGATCCCTCCTCATTCTCCTTCTGCAGGATGGGGACTATCACCTTCTTCTCCCTACAGTCAGCATCTCCTCTGCTATCAGAGTGGGGAGCGAGAGACAACACTCCTATCACAGCCATAAGTGTCAGCACAATTTAATTCCTTCTCAGATCTTCCCCAAGGCCTCCAGCAAAGACAATGGAGTCAGGCCCTGAGATTTCTGTAGCAGAAAGAAATCAGAGGCAGAGGGGTGGATGGGTATAGAGGGGAATGGGGCATGAGGGACCCCAGATAAGGAAACCAAGGGCTATTCAGGTGGCATGACTGGCTGAGAGGGGTTGGCAGGGCAGATTTCTGAGCTCAGTTTTGGGCACTGTGAACTTGACACCAGATGAGCCATTAAAGGGCGGGATACCGGAGAGACCGTGCCAGATGCAGGAATGAGCAGCAGGAGACAGGGCTGGTGTGACATTACACCCCATATTCTTTATGGAAATATGCTTATCATATAGATATGGCATAACTGAGATATATTTTATGCCAGATGGATCTTGTAAGTATCATTCAAAATGTTTCAATTCACTGAATGTGATTATCCAATTTCTGTGCATGTATAATTTCTGTATCTAAAGTTAGGAATATTGACTGTGTAACAATTACAGCTGTGTGTGTATTTGGGAGACACACACCGGACAAAAGGCCATTAGCTTTGATGGGCCATTAGGAAAAAAGAATAAGACTTTGAAGATAGTCATTTCACTCCTTCTTGAGAGGCGTCCTGCGACCTACCTGTGACACTGCTAGGTCAGGTGGTCCTGTCACCTGGCACTAAACACCATCTTGGACTTCCAGTAATTTTCCACGAAAAGGAGGGTGGGAGGTCAAGACTGGGAAACAAAAGATTCCTGCCTTATGTAAACCTTATTTCAGGCTGGGCAGTAAGGCAAACAAGACCCATCTCCATTGTCTTCCTGCCCAAGAAGAAAGGCTGCTGCAAGTGCCTGAAGAGACAAAGGAACTGAGCAGTAGGACAGGCTGGGGCTGAGTCCAGACTAAGACAGGAGTCTAGTCTGTCAAGAGAAATAGCTGGAACTCTAAGCTATAGAGACTCTGCAACTTGCCTGAAACAACACTTAGGGTGAGGAATTATTTCTTCAAATCCGTCTCTTTAAGATCTTAATCTTGGTATGTGTGTTTTCTTTTCTTTTCTTAGCAATCTGCCTTGTTCTCTTTGCTACCCCTTATAATCACTTAAAATCTGCCCTTTATAGTTAATAAACTTTTTTTTTTAATTCTTAAACCCATTTTGTGCAATTATTATCTGGAGGGGCAAGAAGCTGTGCGTATCTCTCCTCACATTGAGGGAGAGAGCGAATTTTTATGAGTTTGCGCTGGGCAGATCTTTCTATACAGTGCAAGACAATATTAGTTTGGGTTTACTCCCCAAAGGGGGTGTGCACGCGGGTGCTGGTTGAATCTTCTCACACAGAGCTGACTTCAGTCTGTGTCTGCAGCTGGGTGTGGCCTTTCCTCTGTGTGTGTGTGTGCTATAGAGAGCCTAGCACAGCACAAACAGGGTGTGAAAACCCAGGATACAGGAAAGGGCAGGGCCAGTGAGACCCCAGCACCTCAGGTGGTATCCTGGACGGGGGTAAGGGGGAAAGGGGTCCAACCCGTCACAGCCAGAGTGGAGAAATGTATCAGCACAGAGGTGAGACTGACCCCATGTGAGCGGATGGAGATACTGAAGGATAACGCACAGAGAGAGAAAAGGCGAGGACAAGGAGGGAGCCCTGTGGGACTCCCACAGAGAAGGGGAACGGAGAAGGAGGAGGAGCTGACAAAAGAGATGCTGGCAGAGCAGCCAGGGTGGTAAGGGAAATCCAGCCCAATGACTCACTACCCCAGGTATCCGAGAGCCCATCATCCCCCGGCACCGCTCTCTGCACTGGTTTCCCATTGAACAGGGGCCAAATTCTACCTTTAAGTTCCCATCTTCATTGTCCTTCATCACAGTCAGCATCTCATGCAGTTTTACAGTGAATGCAGCGCTAATAAGGGGTTTTGCTGAAAGCCCCAGATTCTGGAGTCCAGTGATTCCATGAGCATCTCGGCTTTCAGTAACTAGGTAAGGAAGTTTCCAGCCCTTGGGATGGCAGAGAAGATATTGAAAAAGTGACCCTAGCATGCCCAAAAGGCTCCAATCCATGCGTATATTTATTCATTTCATTATTTCCAGCAGCCTGACTCAGAATTTTAGAACGCTAGGAGCCAGCTGTTTGCTTCATGGCATTGGCCTAACTCACCTGCGGAGGCTGCCAGGAGCCTGCATGCAGTGCTAGCAGCCTCAGGAAGTGAAGGTTTAAGGGACCCAGTGGAGCTGAGCAGTGCTCCATGAACCTGGAGCTACACCTCCCAATTTGGCCTCTGTGGGTCAGCTCCCCTCTGCTTCCAGCGTTCCCTGTCCCCAGCAGGCCCCACCTTCTTTCTAACTCCCCACCCAGCTTCACATCCCTAAGGGGCTGCCTGACGTGCACAGGGCCAGCTGCAGCCAGGGGCGGCTCTAGAGATCACGCTGCCCCACGCTGCGCCGCCCTTCCCCGGTCCCGCGGCGGGTCCCCTCTTCCCGCGGCTCCAGTTGAGCTCCTGCCGACGTGCCTGCGGCAGGTCCACCGGAGCCCGGGACGAGCGGACCTGCCGCAGTCATGCCTGCGGGAGCTCAACCGGAGCCGCGGGAAGACGGGACCCGCCGCAGTCTTGCCTGCGGCAGGTCCGCTCGTCCCGGGCTCCGGTGGACCTGCCGCAGGCATGCCGGCGGGAGCTCAATCGGAGCCAAATGCCGCCCCCCCCGGGAAACGGCCGCCCCAAGCGCCTGCTTGGCGCGCTGGGGTCTAGAGCCGCCCCTGGCTGCAGCGTTTGGGGGTCAGCAGGAATGGCTGGGCTAAGGCAGAGCAACTTCTAGTGATTTTAAAAATTCATCCAGGAGGCAAATCTGGGCTGAGGAATAGGTCCCAGCCCCCTAATCATTTTCGTCACCCTCCACTGGACTCTCTCCAATTTGTCCACATGCCTTCTGTAGTGGGGGGCCCAAAACTGGATGTAATACTCCAGGTGAGGCCTCACAAATGTTGAATAGAGGGGAATAATCACTTCCCTCACTCTGCTGGCAGTGCTCCTACTAATACAGCCCAATATGCCATTAACCGTCTTGGCAACAAGGGCACAGTGCTGATTCATATCCAACTTCCCATCCAGTGTAACCCCTAGGTCCTTTTCTGCAGAACTGCTGTTTAGCCAGTCGGTCCCCAGCCTGTAGCAGTGCACGGGATTCTTTCTTCCTAAGAGCAGGACTCTGCACTTGTCCTTGTTGAACCTCTTCAGATTTCTTTTGGCCCAATCCTCCAATTTATCTAGGTCACTCTGGAACCTATCCCTACCCTCCAGCGTATCGACCTCGCCCCCATAGTTTAGTGTAATCT
The DNA here is from genome assembly GCF_016161935.1 of Mauremys reevesii. Lineage (NCBI taxonomy): Eukaryota > Metazoa > Chordata > Testudines > Geoemydidae > Mauremys > Mauremys reevesii. The sequence goes on along the minus strand of NC_052640.1, from coordinate 18,865,541 downwards.
GTGAATTTGCTGAAGGTGCAATTAATCCCATCATCCAGATCATTAATAAAAAAAACTGAACAAAACCAGTACTAGGACTGACCCCTGGGGCACTCCGCTTGATACCGGTTGCCAACTAGACATCGAGCCATTGAGCCCATCTGTGTCTGCAGCTGGGTATGGCCTTACCTGTGTGTGTGTGCGTGTGTGTATGTGTGTGTGTGTGCACATGCGCTATAGAGGGCTTGAGAGTCTAGCACAACAAAAACAGGGTGTGAAAGCCCAGGCTGCTGGAAAGGGCGGGCTCAGTGAGACCCCAGCACCTCAAGTGGCATCCCGGATGGTGGTGTCCAACTGTCACAGCCAGAGTGGAGAAATGTATCAGCACAGAGGTGATACTGACCCCATATAAGCAGATGGAGATACTGAAGGATAAGGCTCAGAGAGAGAAAAGCAGAGAACAAGGAGGGAGCCCGCTGGGACTCCCACAGAGAAGGGGAACGGGGAAAGAGGTGATGCTGATTGAGCAACCAGGGAGGTAGGGGAAATCCAGCCCAATTACTCAGCACCCCAGATGTCAGAGACCCCATCATCCCCAGGCACCGCTCTCTGCACTGGTTTCCCATTGAACAAAGGCCAAATTTAACCTTTAAGTTCCAATCTTCATTGCCCTTCATCACAGTCACCATCTCTTGCAGTTTTATAGCAAGTCCAGCGCTAATTAGGGGTTCTGCTGAAAGCCCCAGATTCTGGAGTCCAGTGATTCCATGAGCACCTCGGCGTTCAGTGACTAGGTAAGGAAATTTCTAGCCCTCGGGATTTCTGAGAAGATATTGAAAACATGACCCTAGCATGCCTGAAAGCCTCAAACATTCAAGCACACAGCTCCCCACTGCTTCCAGCCTTCCCTGTCCCCAGCAGTCCCCACCTTAGTGCTAACTCCCCTCCCAGCTCGTCATCCCTATGGGCTGTCTGAGGTGCACAGGGCCGACTGCAGCGTTTGGGGTCAGCAGGAATGGCTGGGCTAATGCAAAGGTTACTAACAAGCAGAGCAACTTCTTCTGACTATAAAAATTCATCCAAGAGGCAAATCTGGGCTGGGGAATAGGAACCAAGGTCCCGAGCTGGCCTGGGGAGCTGGAATTAGAAAAGGAAAAGTTGGTAAAAACGGTCAGCTGGGGCAAGAGATCACTTCTGCAAGTGTAGCGCTGGCCAGTAGAGGGAGCACTTCAACTAGAACATGCCAAACAGGAGAAACTGGCCACTTTTTGTAATGGTTCATTCGGGCACATGCTGCTGGGGAGGGATACCATGGGGGGCTACAACAATAATAACAGTGATGCTTTTTTCCTGGTACCTCCCAGGTGCTCCCTTTTCCCTTCTTTCCTTGTGGGCAGAGAGGGGCAGATGAAGCAGGTGGGAACTGGAGGAGAGCAGGTGTCGTCAGACATCACCATGCGAGGAGCCCGTAGGACATACACACTCTCCGTGTGTCATTTCTCAGTCTCTCAGGAGGGTGTCTCAAGGGGACGCTTTCCGGGAATTCTCTGGTGACATTTGCTCCCTGCTGATACAGACTAAGCAGGGGCCTGTCCATGAAACAGCACTGAGCAGAAACCTGTCCAAATTGAACACACACAAACTATCCCCTGAACTACCCCCCTTCCCCTCCGTGGCTCCAACTCTGCCCTAGGATCTAATGGTGCGAGCCCCTCAGTGTGCAGGACAATGTCTTGCAGACCGAGCCCTTTGCTTTCCCAACTCCCATTCTGCTCTGCATTTACATCACCAGCCACCAGACACCTCATCCTGTTACATTCCCAAAGATTTACAAGAGGGGATTCCTACCAGAAACCAAGCAAAGCTTTGAAACTGCAGTGGATGGTCCCCAATAATTTAACCTTTCCCCAGGGCAGTGCCAACGCTGATACGACATGTCTAACCACAGTGTCTAATGATCCTTTTATTCTTCTGAGGTGCAAGCTCTGTATGCCTCAGCAGGGCAGCCTGGGTTCAACAATACCTCTTCTACATCATTAAATATTTGATTTTTATACAAAAAGGGGCTGATTCACCTTTCAGTTACTCCACTTTTACAAGGTAAACTTCAGGGGAGTTACCTGGGATTTATAACATTGTAGAGCAGAGAAGACTTAGCCCCAGAATCTTTCCTCCATGTCTCTGCCCCTCTCATAGGGGTGAATGAGGAGGCTTTAGTAGCTAGCAAGCAAGAAGCAGATTTGCATGAAGGGGCCGTTCTCCAGCTCTGGGGGTTTAAGAGAGAATCGGAGGGTCCCAGCCACAGACCTGTTAACCTCAGGAAGCCGAGCTCGTCTGGATTCCCACCATGGCCTGGGCCCCTCTGCTCCTGGCGCTGATCACTTACTGCTCAGGTGATACATGATGTTTGCTTTTCCCCCTGACTGCCTGCAGATCATGTTATCTGGGGATAAAGTCAATGCTGAGTCATTTTATTCATGAATTTTCTCCTCCTATTGCAGGTTCTGTCGCCCAGTACGTGCTGACTCAGCCACCTTCAGTGTCTGTGTCTCCAGGGCAAAACACTCAACTCACCTGCTCCGGGAACAACATTGATAGCAAGAATGTGCAGTGGTACCAACAGAAACCTGGCAGCTCCCTGCTACTCGTTATATATTTTAGTAGCAGCAGACCCTCCGGAATCCCTGGTCGATTCTCTGGTGCCAACTCCGGGAACACGGCCACGTTAACCATCACTGGAGTCCAGGCGCAGGACGAGGCTGATTATTACTGTCAGGTGTGGGACAGCAGCAGTGCTCAGAATCACAGTGACACAGTCAGATGGGGAAGTGAGACATAAACCTCGTGTCATCAAAGAAAACATGTCCTGACGAGGGCTTCCTTCTGTAGGGGAGACGGGGTGTGAGGGGAAGATGTTTCCTCTCAGTAACAATATTTCCAGCTGCATGTAGGCGACTGGTCACCTACTCACTGTCCTCACTGGGGATTTCAATGTACAGCAAGTTCCCATTGAGGGCAAGAGGAGTGGGAGCGATTTGTAACCAGAGGGAATTCACTTACGTTTCTTAAACACTTAAAGCAATAAACTGTGCATCTCCCTCCATTGCTCCAGCCTCTCTCTGGTCTGACATCGCCAGTGGAGGTCGTGGGCTCTCAGACAAGCTTGGGTTCTATGTCTCAAACCTACACTTCTAAGATTTAAAATACTCTCCCTCCCCTCTGAGCTCCCACCCAGAACCAATATCGTCTCTAACGGGGAAACTTGAACACGGAAGCAGGGCAATGGAAGCTGCCCCCGCACTCTACTCCCAAGCGTGAAACCCTTCGGTGCCTTTGGCCTCTCACTCAGGAATGGTCAGAACCTCTCAATCTGCCCTGGCTGTAAAAGCTGGGTCAGCTCCAGAATTGCTGAGCTGGTTCAGTGACACCAGGGCGTTTGCAGAAGATACCAGAGGTCTCAGGGCAAGGTCAGGGGATCTCTGCACTGATCCTCAGCTCTTTGTGTCCCACCTCGTGTTCAATGCAAGTAAATAAAGTGTTGGAGATGAGCCATGATTCTGTCAGCCAGTGTCACCCCCTGCTCACTGTTTGTGCTGCTCATAGCAGACCCTTCCCTTCCCAGGGTTGAGGTGAGTTCCGTGGGGCTGTGCTTGGTCACCCATTTTATAATCCAGGAGCTTTAAAAAATAAACAGAGGCTAAATATCCCAACTGGAGAGTCATGTCCGTGTTTGATTTTCCAGCTGGTTCAATCTGGGTGCCCTGGCCCTCCCACGGTGGCCAGTCTGCCATGGGACCCAGTCTGTGAGATCAGATCCATTGTGAGGAACTCCTGGAAATGCCTGAATTCAGCTGGGAACTGGCTTTTGTCATGTGGCTTAAAGCTGAACTTCATGTGTCAGGCACAGAACCTTCCAGAAGGCAGGGACTCTGAGTAGCATGGGACAGAGACGGGCTCTCCCTTCCCTTTTCTAATCAATGCTGGAAGATGTGTTTTGGTCTGTCTTGGTGCTGCTGAGACTTCGTGTGGTTTTTTTGCCTTTCATGATGTTTCTAGCACATTCCAAGAGCAAGGAGCCAGGAGAATTCCTGAGGAGAAGCCTCCTCAGACTGTGATGAGTCTCACTGGTCTTTAGTAATAAACAATGACAATAACACTTTGTTCCTCAGTGGGATTTTCATTCCCAGCTCTCAGCACAAGGGGCGGCAGAGTCGCCGCCCACTTCTCTGAATTCCATTTTCTGCCCAATAAAAACTGCTCATGAATAAACAGAAGCTCGTGTAGCCCAGCTGGGCAGCCTGGAGATGATGGAAATAAATCATCCCAGTGAGCAGAGAACAGCTCCTAATAATGTACATTGCCAGACACAAACCCAGCTCCTCTAGTGTGGGCCCTTAGATGGGAGAATGGAACTTTGCAGAATCCCCCCATTTCCTCCTTAGCTCTGCCCTAGTTGGCTCCAGAAATGGTTAATCCTGGGCAAAGTGTATTTATTGCCCTCTCCTCCGTCTCAGAAACTGCTGAGTTGGTTTCTGATCAGTGTGAGTGATCCGTGAACCCTCAGGCTAAGCAGGGAAATGACAGGCCGAAAGGGGAAGGATTGGGAAAGTTACAAATCACTGAAAACGAGGGGTTAGAATGGAAACTGTCACACAGCCTGAACTCCAGCAGCCTCCAGTGCGAGCGTTCAAATGAAACCTTGATCCTGGCAGACGGTCATTGCTGGAGTGGAGCTGAGCTAGGGACCTTATACAGCAGGAGCTCCTCCCTAAGAGATGGTCTCTCCTCCCACGTGCCCGGCTCTCTGTGATCATAGGAGCCAATCAGATAAGAACAAACTAGCATAAAGGTGGAGCTTAGATGCTCCCACTTCCCCAGTAGGATCAATATAAGGGCCAGTGACTGTCAGGACATCTCAGTGGATCTGGCTGTTTTCTCCTAAGAGCCTGAAATCTCCTCACCATGCTCTGGGCTCCCCTCATCGTCCTACTAGGAACATGGTGCACAGGTGAGAAAAGGGGGGAGTGGATTACATAAGTTGCTGCTGAAGCTAATGCAGAACCAGACTCACTAGTGGCTGGGGAAGGACAGGGAGGGGTTGATAAATTTCCACCATATTTTCCAGGTTCCAGCTCGCAGCCTGTGGTGACTCAGCCGCCCTCAGTGTCAGTGTCCCCAGGAAACACCGTGAAACTCTCCTGCACCATGAGCAGTGGGACCAGCATCAGTGACTACTATGTGTCCTGGTACCAGCAGAAACCTGGGAATTCTCCACGATACCTGCTGTATTACTATTCAGATTCCAGCAAGGGCCAGGGCTCTGGGGTCCCTGCTCGTTTCTCTGGTTCCAAAGACACATCCAGTAACACCGGCTATTTGACCATCTCCGGGGTTCTGGCAGAAGATGAGGCTGACTATTACTGTGCTGTGCAGAAGAGTGGCAGTGCTGTTCTACACAGTGACACAGACAGATGGGGAAGTGAGACAAAAACACCCTTCCCTCCTGGAGCTCCCCCAGCCTGGGCCTTGTGTGCAAAGTTCACCAGCTGCACAGTTTTGTCTCTGGCTGTGACAAATCACACAGCTGTTTATGAGCAGGAAATTCACAGCTATTTCCTGCTCCCTCCTCATTCTCCTTCTTCAGGATGGGGACTATCACCTTCTTCTCCCTAAGAGTCAGCATCCCCTCTGCCATCAGAGTGGGGAAAAAAAGACAACATTCCTATCACAGCCGTAAGTGTCAGTACAATTTAATTCCTTCTCAGACCTTCCCCAAGGCCTCCAGCAAAGACAATGGAGTCAGGCCCTGAGATTTCTGATGCAGAAACACATCAGAGGCAGAGGGGTGGATGGGTATAGAGGGGAATGGGGCATGTGGCGCCACAGATAAGGAAACCAAGGGCTATTCAGGAGGCATGACAGGCTGAGAGGGGTTGGCAGGGAAGATTTCTGAGCTCAGTTTTGGCTCATGTGAGCTTGACACCAGAGGAGTCATTGAAGGGCGGGATACCGAAGAGACCCATGCCAGATGGGAGAATGAGCAGCAGGAGACAGGGCTGGCGTGGAGAAGTGTCTGGGGGAGTTGTCAGCACAGAGGTGATACTGAGCCCACGTGAGCAGAGTGAGATACCGAAGGATAAGGCTCAGATAGAGAACAAGGAGGGAGCCCTGTGGGACTCCCACAGAGAAGGGGAATGGGGAAGGAGGAGGTGCTGACAAAAGAGATGCTGACAGCACAGCCAGGGAGGTAGGGGAAATCCAGCCCAATTACTCAGCACCCCAGTGTCCCAGAGCCCATCATTCCCCGGCACCGCTCTCTGCACTGGTTTCCCATTGAACAGGAGCAAAATTCAACCTTTAACTTCCCATCTTCATTGCCCTTCAGCAGAGTCACCATCTCTTGTGGTTTTATCGCGAGTCCAGTGCTAATTAGGGTTTTTGGTGAAAGCCCCAGATTCTGAAGTCCAGTGATTCCATGAGAACCTCGGCTTTCAGTGACTAGGTGACGACGTTTCTAGCTGTTGGATTGAAAATGTGACCCTAGCATGCCAGAAAGGCTCAAACACTCAAATTACACGTAAAATGGGGCCCCCATGTGTAGATTTATTCATTTCATTATTTCCAGCGGCCTGACTCAGAATTTTTGAACCCTAGGAGCTGGGTGTTTGCTTCATGACACTGGCCCATGTTACCTGTGGAGGCTGCCAGGAGCCTGCATGCAGTACTAGCAGCCATGGGGAGCGAAGGGTTAAGGGACCCAGTGGGCTGAGCAGTGCTCCAGGACCCTGCGGCTACAACTCCCCATTTGGCCTCTGTGAGTCAGCTCCCCTCTGCTCCCAGCCTTCCCTGTCCCCAGCAGGCCCCACCTTCTTTCTAACTCCCCTCCCAGCTTTGCATCCCTATGGGCTGTCTGGGGGAACAGGGCCGGCTGCAGCGTTTGGGGTCAGCAGGAATGGCTGGGCCAATGCAAAGGTTACTAAGAAGCAGAGCAACTTCTCGTGACTTTTAAAATTCTGCCAGGAGGCAAATCTGGGCTGGGGAATAGGAACCAAGGTCCCGAGCTGGCCTGGGGAACTGGAATTCGAATAGGAAACGTTGGTAAAACTGTCAGCTGGGGCAAGAGATCACTTCTGCAAGTGTAGCGCTGGCCAGTAGAGGGAGCCCTTCAGCTAGAACATGCCAAGCAGGAGACACTGGGCATTGGTTGTAACGAATCATTTGACCGCATGCTACTGGGGAAGGATACTATGGGGGGCTACAACAATCATAACAGTGATGCTTTTTTCCTGCTACCTCCCAGGTTCCCCCTTTTTCCTTCTTTCCTTGTGGGCAGAGAGGGGCAGGTGAAGCGGGTGGGAACGAGAGGAGAGCAGGTGCCGTCAGACATCACCATACGAGTAGCCCATAGAACATACACATATACAAATGACCCCATGTCATTTCTCAGTCTCTCAGGAGGGTGTCTCAAGGGGACGCTTTCCGGTAATTCTCTGGTGACATTTGCTCCCTGCTCATACAGACTAAGCAGGTGCCCGTACATGAAACAGCACTGAGCAGAAACCTGTCCAAATTGAACACACACAAACTATCCCCTGAACTACCCCCCTTTCCCTCCGTGGCTCCAACTCTGCCCTAGGATCTGATGGTCCGAGCCCCAATCCGTGTGCAGGACGATCTCTTACTGACTGAGCCCTTTGCTTTCCCAGCTCACATTCTGCTCTGCATTTACATCGCCAGGCACCAGACACCTCATCCACTTCTCCATTCCCAAAGCTTTACAAGAGGAGATTCCTACCAGAAACTGGGCAAAGCTTTGAAACTGCAGTGGCTGGTCCCCAGGAATTTAACTTTTCCCCAGGGCAGTGCCAACGCTGATACGATATGTCTAACCACAGTGTTTAATGATCCTTTTATGCTTTTGAGGTGCAAGCTCTGTATGCCTCAGCAGGGCAGCCTTGGCTCAGCAGTACCTGTTCTACATCTTTAAATATTTGAGTTTATACAGAAAGGGGCTGATTCTCCTTTCACTTACTTCACTTTTACAACAAGGTAAAGTTCAGTGGAGTTACCTGGGATTTACATCAGTGTAGAGCAGAGGAAACTTGGTCCCAGAATCTTTCCTCCATGTCTCTGCCCCTCTCATAGGGGTGAATGAGGAGGCTTTTGTAGCTAGCAAGCAAGGAGCAGATTTGCATGAAGGGGCAGTTCTCCAGCTCCGAGGGTTTAAGAGAGAATTGGCGGGTCCCAGCCAGAGACCCGTTTGCCTCAGGAAGCCGAGCTTGCCTGGATTCCCACCATGGCCTGGGCCCCTCTGCTCCTCACGCTGCTCACTTACTGCTCAGGTGCTACATGATGTTTGCTTTTCCCCCTGGCTGCCTGAAGAGCATGTTAAGTGGGGATAAAGTCAATGCTGAGTCATTTTATTCATGTGTTTTCTCCTCCTGTTGCAGGTTCTCTCGCCCAGTACGTGTCTGTGTCTCCAGGGCAAAATGCTCAACTCACCTGCTCAGGGAACAACATTGGGAGCTACCATGTGCAGTGGTACCAACAGAAACCTGGCAGTGCCCCCCTACTGCTTATCTATCACAGTAGTAGTAGACCCTCCGAAATCCCTGTTCGATTCTCTGGGGCCAACTCCGGTAACACGGCCACGTTAACCATCACTGGAGTCCAGGTGCAGGACGAGGCTGATTATCACTGTCAGGTGTGGGACAGCAGCAGTGATCAGTAGCACCATGACACAAGCAGATGGGGAAGTGAGACACAAACCTGCCACAGAAGAACATTAGACTTCTTCCATTGTTCCCTCTCACCATTGTGGGGCTCAGCCAGAGGAGTGGGGTGGAAGTTTCATTTTTAAACAGGCCAGGATCTTCCCAGATAACTTTGGATCAACACATGACACCTCGCTGTCCCCAGGGACAACCCCGCCCTGATCACAGTGCAGGGGCCACATTCCCAGCTGGTGGAAATCAGCCTCCTCTGTTGCCTTCAGTGCCACTACACTGAGCTACACCCACTGATGGCCTGGCTCCGGGAGTTCATTGCATCCCCTGGGATGAGGGAGGATTCAGAGGCCAACAGTCTCCCCAGAAAGGGATCAGCAAAGCCCTTCGTGGCTGCTGGTTCTGTGTTATTCCTCCAATCTCTCCCTGTTGTGAATGACGGAGCTTCTCACCTGGCAGCACAGATTGGACGATGAGGCCCAACCTCAGTGTGACGGGGGTCCCGGGGGGGAGCCAGCTGTGATCACTCAGTTAGGGTGAACTGCAAAGAATGGGGCAGACAATCCCCCCAAAGCTGGTGGATATTCTCATACTTAGATTTACCAAACGAGCATAAAACTGCTTCTTTATTACCTTCCTAGTTCCTCAGAAGTCCAAATGGCACAGTTCCCTTAAAGTGATCCATCCTCAGGCCTCCATCCTAAGGCAAATATGATGAAGATTTCTGAAAGTCTTATTTCATCACATGAAAGAAAAGGTTCTACCAATCCCAAAAGATCGGACACATTATCTCCCAGGAAAATGAATGTTTCAGATTGTCATAGGTTTATTCCCCACTTTGAACTTTAGCGTTCACAAGATGGGGACCTGCATGGACTCCTCTAAACTAAAATCCTAGTTTAGATCTGGTTCTCGCTGCCACCAGTCAAGTTTTAAGTGTCTGACACACTCCCTGTTCCCCCAAAACTTTCCCTGGGAACACAGATTCAAAGTTGAATCTCAACACAAAGGGAAACAAACCATTCCCCCCCTCTTTCTTCCCCCCTCCCCTTGTCCTTGGGAGAGATACCTTGATTCAAACTCCTTGAATCAAACAAAGAGGGATTCACTTTTCCCCCCCTTCCCCTGAAAATCCAAACAAGGGAAGAAATCAATCAAGTTCTAAAAAGAAAAGATTTTATTAAAGAAAGAAAAAAAAGTACACTCTCTCTGTATTACCAGGATGCAAAAATACAGGGTCTAAGTTATAAACCTGGAGAGGCTCTCCCCCCACCCCTTTCTCAGAATAATCAAAGTAACAGCAAACAGAAATAAAGATATTTCTCCAGCAAACACACAATTGCAAATGTAGAAATCAAATTATAAGACTAATTCACCTTTCTAACACTCACTATACTGGATAGTAGGAAATACTCCAGGAGAACTTGGAGACATGTCTGGCCTCTCTTAGATCCAAAGAGAGCACACAACTCAAACAAAGAACACAGACAAAGCCTTCCCTCCACAGGGATTTGAAATTATCCTGTCCCTTGATTGGTCCTCTGGTCAGGTGTTCATCAGGTTACTGAGCTTGTTAACCCTTTACAGGTAAAAGAGACTTTAACCCTTAACTATCTGTTTATGACACAGATCTTATCCAAATACACACCATAAGCAATTCTTATTAACTAAACTACAATTCATTAAAAAACAAAAGAGAGAGAGAGAATCATTAAAAGATCAATATCCATAGAGACATGAGTTCAATTGTTAAGGATCAGACTCATAGCAGCAATGGCGAGCTTCGTAGCTGCAGAGTTCTTTCAGAAATAGTCCATAGGTTATGGGCCGATGTTTATATTTCAGAGCGATGCAGTTAGAAGTAGGATCTCAGTCTTTGTGGCTTAGGCTTCCCCTGCAGGAAACCTCAAGCAGATCTGAGATGAACAGGATCAGAATCCAGGGGTCTTTTCATACAGTGTTCTAGCATTCACTTGACCACACAGTCCTGGTTAAACAATAGGCTTTTGATGTAACCTTTTGCTTTCTAAACACCACCAATAATTAGTTACACAAATTAACATAGGGCAATTTATCCATTAGGTAGTCTATTACAAACTTCAAGGAGAAATAGAGACAATGACATTATTTTATCCAAGATTCATCTAAATGTTACTATTCCCTTTTGATCTCTGAATGAATAGTTATAGTGAGAGGCAGGAACTGTCTGTTTACATTCAAGCCTGGAAGATACACACAAGTAGTAGCACGGCTAACAATATAGGTTTGCATTTCAAAGTTCTAGCCTACCTGAGGATAGAATGGCCCCTAATTACCATTTCTAACATAAAGGTCGGATTTGGGTTATGCAGCCTGCAAGCTGTTTAACCCTTTCTGGCCATGACTTATATTTTGTGTAAGATTTGCTGCAATTATGTAGCAGTGGTAGCAACTATGGTTTACAAAATCATATTTTAATCAGACAACATCACACTCAGCTTCCTACATTTGAAAACCTCCCTCTCCCTTGCAGGCTCATTCCCATCTCAGTGCCCAGAGTCCTTCCTCAGGAATGGCTGGTCCCTCCAAGCCTGGGCTAGGCATAACCCTCTGTTCCATAAGAGCGAGAGAAATCCCCTCAGTCTCCTTCTGTGCAATAGCCGTTCCTGTGTAGGTCTGTGGTCACCTGAAGCATCCCCCAGACTCTCTCTCACACATGTTGCTCAGCTGCCTGGTCACTGCCCCCATAAACATGTGACATAGGCGTGGGAACTAGGGGGCGGGGGCTGCAGCACCCCCAGGCTTTATGCAGGGCTCCGCTCCCGTGCCTGGGGCTCCACTGCTGACCCCACACCTCCCCCAGCCGTGGCCCCAGCTTCGGCCTCCTTACTCCTATCTGGGTTCCCCGCTCCCAGAGATACTGCCCTGCTCCCAGCCTCAGCTCGGGGGGGGAGGGGCGTGCACAAGGGTGAGGGAGTTGGCTTTCAGCACCCCCATTATTAAAATTATTCCAGCGCTACTGGCAGGGGAAGAACTGATCCCTCGGTTGCACACAGCTGAAGATCGGCCATTGTGGAGTGGCCGAGCTCCCGTTCCGAGGTGCTGTCTTGCACCTCTGTTGGAGGGGGCCGTAGCAATTTATACGGGCAGCTCCTGGATGACCCTGGCATCCAGCATTGGTCTCTTGCTTTTGAGAGTAGGAAGGTTCATTTCAAAGGAGGGGGATGGATATTTATTGACAGAGGCAAATGACAGCCCTGTTTTTATTGGATTGCGCCTTTTACTGTATATCAGAGAGGCCCCCTTCTCTGACTCTCACACTGGGAAGCGAGACAAAAACACCATTCCCTCCTCTCCCCCAGCCTCGGCCCTGTGAGAAAAGTTCACCAGTTGCCCAGTTTTGCCTCTGGTTGTGACAAATCACACAGCTCTTTATGACAAGGAAATTCAGTCCACAGAGGTATTTCTGACAGGTTTCAGAGTGGTAGCCGTAGAAGAGTAGTTGTGGCACCTTAGAGACTAACAAGGTATTTCTGGCTCCCTCCTCATTCTCCTTCTGCAGGATGGGGACAGTCACCTTCTTCTCCCTAAGAGTCAGCATCCTCTCTGCTATCAGAGTGGAGAGAAAAAGATAACAATCCTATCACAGCCGTAAGTGTCAGCACAATGTAATTCAGATCTTCCCCAACATTCCAGCAAAGACAATGGAGTCAGGCCCTGAGATTTCTGATGCAGAAAGAAATCAGAGGCAGAGGGGTGGATGGGTATAGAGGGGAATGGGGCATCTGGCACCACAGATAAGGAAACCAAGGGCTATTCAGGTGGCATGAGAGGGGTTGGCAGGGCAGATTTCTGAGCTCAGTTTTGGCCAATGTGAGCTTGACACCAGAGGAACCATCAAAGGGCAGGATACCAGAGAGACGCGTGCCAGATGGGAGAATGAGCAGCAGGAGACAGGGCCAGAGTGGAGAAGTGTGTTGGGGAGTCATCAGCACAGAGGTGAGACTGACCCAGGTGAGCCCATGGAGATATTGAAGGATAAGGCTCAGAGAGCGAAAAGGAGAGGACAACAACGGAGCCCTGTGGGACTCCTACAGAGCAGGGGAGTGGGGAAGGAGGAGGAGCTGACAAAAGAGATGCTGATTGAGCAGCCAGGGAGGTAGGGGAAATCCAGCCCAATTACTGAGCACCCAGGTTTACAAGAGCCCATCATCCCCAGGCACCACTCTCTGCACTGGTTTCCCATTAAACCAGGGCCAAATTCAGCCTTTAACTTCCCATCTTCATTGCACTTCATCAGAGTCACCATCTCCTGAGGTTTTTATAGCGAGGCCAGTGCTCATTAGAGCTTTCGCTGAAAGTCCCAGGTTCTGAAGTCCAGTGATTGTATGAGCACCTCGGCTTTCAGTTACTAGGTAAGGAAGTTTCCAGCCCTTGGAACTGCAGAGAAGATATTGAAAAAGTGACCCTAGCATGCCTGAAAGGCTCAAACACTCAAACACACATAGAATGGTGCCCCCATGTGTACATTTATTCATTTCATTATTTCCAACGGCCTGACTCAGAATTTTTGAACCCTAGGAGCTGGCTGTTTGCTTCATGGCACTGGCCCAACTCACCTGCGGAGGCTGCCAGGAGCCTGCCTGCAGTACTAGCAGCCATGGGGAGCAAAGGGTTAAGGGACCCAGTGGAGCTGAGCAGTGCTCCATGACCCTGCGGCTACAACTCCCCATTTGGCCTCTGTGAGTCAGCTCCCCTCTGCTCCCAGCCTCCCCTGTCCCCAGCAGGCCCCACCTTCTTTCTAACTCCCCTCCCAGCTTGGCATCCCTATGGGCTGTCTGGGGAAACAGGGCCGGCTGCAGCGTTTGGGGGTCAGCAGGAATGGCTGGGCTAATGCAAAGGTCACTAAGAAGCAGAGCAACTTCTCGTGACTTGGCCATGAGGGAAATCTGGGCTGGGGAATTGGAAGCAAGGTCCCGAGCTGGGCTGGGGAGATGGAATTAGAAAAGGAAACGTTGGTAAAACTGTCAGCTGGGGCAAGAGATCACTTCTGCAAGTGTAGTGCTGGTCATTAGAGGGAGCTCTTCAGCTAGAACATGCCAAGCAGGAGACACTGGGCATTGGTTGTAATGAATCATTTGGCCAGATGGGGGGCTACAACACTAATAACAGTGATGCTCTTTTCCTGACACCTCCCAGGTTCCCCCTTTTTCCTTCTTTCCTTGTGGGCAGAGAGGGGCAGGTGAAGCAGGTGGGAACTGGAGGAGAGCAGGTGCTGTCAGACATCACTATACGAGGAGCCCATAGGACATGCACACTCTCCATGTGTCATTTCTCAGTCTCTCAGGAGGGTGTCTCAAGAGGACACTTTCCGGTAATTCTCTGGTGACATTTGCTCCCTGCTGGTACAGACTAAGCAGGTGCCCATCCATGAAACAGCTCTGAGCAGAAACCTGTCCAAATTAAACACACACAAACTATCCCCTGAACTACCCCCCTTCCCCTCCATGGCTCCAACTCTGCCCTAGGATCTGATGGTGAGAGCCCCTCGGTGTGCAGGACGATCTCTTTCCAACTGAGCCCTTTGCTTTCCCAACTCCCATTCTGCTCTGCATTTACATCGCCAGCCACCAGACACCTCATTCACCTTCCATACTCAAAGCTTTACAAGAGACGATTCCTACCAGAAACTGAGCAAAGCTTTGAAACTGCAATGGCTGGTCCCCAGAACTTAATCTTTCCCCAAGGCAGTTCAAATGCTGATACGATATGTCTAACCGCAGTTAGATCCTTTTATGCTTTTGAAGTGCAAGCTCTGTATGCCTCAGGGCAGCCTGAGCTCAACAATACCTGTTTTAACTTTTTAAATATTTATACAGAAAGGGGCTGATTCTCCTTTCAGTTACTCCACTTTTACAAGGTAAAGTTCAGTGGAGTTACCTGGGATTTATACCAGTGTAGAGCAGAGAAGACTTGGCCCCAGAATCTTTCCTCCATGTCTCTGCCCCTCTCGTATGGGGGAATGAGGAGGCTTTTGTAGCTAGCAAGCAAGGAGCAGACTTGCATGAAGAGGCCGTTCTCCAGCTCTGGGGATTTAAGAAAGAATCGCAGGGTCCCAGCTACAGACCCGTTTGCCTCAGGAAGCCGAGCTCGTCTGGATTCCCACCATGGCCTGGGTCCCTCTGCTCCTCACGCTGCTCACTTACTGCTCAGGTGATACATGATGTTTGCTTTTCCCTGTGGCTGCCTGCAGATCATGTTGACTGGGGATAAAGTCAATGCTGAGTCATTTTATCCATGTGTTTTCTCCTCCTGTCGCAGGTTCTCTTGCCCAGTACGTGCTGACTCAGCCGCCTTCAGTGTCTGTGTCTCCAGGACAAAATGCTCAACTCACCTGCTCAGGGAACAACATTGGGGGCAAGCTTGTGCACTGGTACCAACAGAAACCTGGCAGTGTGCCGCTACTTGTTATATATGAAAATAGCAACAGACCCTCTGGAATCCCTGATCGATTCTCTGGTGCCAACTCCGGGAACACGGCCACGTTAACCATCACTGGAGTCCAGGCGCAGGATGAGGCTGATTATTACTGTCAGGTGTGGGACAGCAGCAGAGCTCAGAATCTCAGTGACACAGTCAGATGAGGAAGTGAGACACAAACCTCTTGTCATCAAAGACCACATGTCCTGTGTCCTGAAAAGGGCTTCCGTCTGTGGAGGAGACAGTGTGCGAAAGGAAGATATTTCCTCTCAGTCACAATATTTCCAGCTGCATGTAGGTGACTGGTCACCTACTCACTGTCCTCACTGGGGATTTCACTGTACAACAAGTTCCCATTGAGGGCTAGAGGAGTGGGAGCGATTTGTAACCAGAGGGAATTCACTTACAGCCTCTTAAACACTTAAAGCAATAAACTGTGCATCTCCCTCCATTGCTCCAACCTCTCTCTGGTCTGACATTGCCAGTGGAGGACGTGGACTCTCAGACAAGCTTGGGTTCTATGTCTCACACCTACACTTCCAAGAAATAAAAATACTCTCCCTCCCCTCTGAGCATCTGCCCAGAACCAATATAATCTCTAATCAGGAAAACTTGAGCATGAAAGCAGGGCAATGGAAGCTGCCCCCGCACTCCACCCCCCCAGCGCCAAACCCTTTGGTGCCTTTGGCCCCTCACTCAGGAATGGTCAGAACCTCTCAATCTGCCCTGGCTGTAAAAGCTGGGTCAGCTCCAGAATTGCTGAGCTGGTTCAGTGACACCAGGGCGTTTGCAGAACATACCAGAGGTCTCAGGGCAAGATGGGGGATCTCTGCACTGATCCCCAGCTCTTTGTGTCCCACCTCGTGTTCAATGCAAGTAAATAAAGTGTTGGGGATGAGCCATGGTTGTGTCAGCCAGTGTCGGGATAGTCGCTGTCACCCCCTGCTCACTGTTTGTGCTGCTCATAGCAGGCCCTTCCCTTCCCAGGGTTGAGGTGAGTTACGTGGGGCTGTGGTTGGTCACCCATTTTAAAATCCATGAAAGATAAACAGCTGCATGTAGGCAACTGGTCACCTACTAAATATTCCCAACTGGAGTGTCATGTCCGTGTTTGATTTCCCAGCTGGTTCAGTCTGGGTGCTGGGGAAGGGATCTGAGAGACTCCCCTCCCCCAGTGGCCAGTCTGCCATGGGACCCTGCATGTGAAATCAGCTCCACTGTGGAGAACTCCTGCAAATGCCTTTATTCAGCTGGGAACTGGGTTTGTCATGTGGCTGAAGTGCTTAACTGAAGTGAACCGGCATAAGAACATAAGAGCAGCCATGCTGGGTCAGACCAAAGGTCCATCTAGCCCAATTTCCTGTCTTCTGACAGTGGCCAATGCCAGGTGCCCCAGAGGGAATGAACCAAACAGGTAATCACCAAGTGATCCATCCCCTGTGGCCCATTCCGAGCTTCTGGGAAAACAGAGCCTATGAACACCAACCCTGCCCATCCTGGCTAATAGCCATTGATTGTTCACCCCAGGCGAGGCACTGAAACCTTCAGAACCTTCTGGAAGGCAAGGGCTCAGAGCACTGTGGGATAAAGCCAGGCTCTGCCCTCCCCAACCCTATTTAGAAATAGCTTAAGCTTTGCTGGTGTGACAAATTTTGGTGCTGCTGAGGCTCCATGTGGGTTTTCCTTGGGTCACGTTGCAGGCACATTCCCAGCTACCAAGAACAAAGAGCAGGAAGAATTCCTGAGGAGAAGCCTCCTCAGAGCCTGAGATGTCTCATTGGGCTTTAAAATTTTTATTAAGATGATGTTTTAAAAAAGTGAATGGTACAGAGTTTAAGCGTAGAAGTTTCTGGTTACCAGGGAATAAGGTACAGATTATCAAGGTGTGCGAAGTTCGGTTTAAGACTGGGTGGCGTAAGGAATGCATAATCTGCAATAGCCCCGATTGGGGGTAAAAGATTGATGGGTCGTACAGACGTTGAGATATGAGGGTATGTTGTTCATACAATGGCTATGTTCAGGTGTGGAGTATAATGAGTAGATACGATGATGAGGTGAGTTTATGGTTCCAGTTCATATGGTCCACGGACAAAGTCTCTCGGTCCCTTTCTTGTAGTGGAAGCACACTGCGTTCTATGGCAGGGTTTGACCTACTCCAAAAACCCCAAGCATTGCCAACGGGCATCCAGGTTTGAAATGTGCAGTGAGGGGACAGAGCCCTCTAGGGGGGCTCACACCCCAGAAGGAGGTTTGGCTGAGAGCCCCGTTGTGCACAGACCGGGGCATGCAAATGGCAAAAGCTGCTCGTGGGGAATATTTTTATGAGTCTAAAGATGCTGGTTTGAAGATGCTCTGTTCCTCCAGGACTTTTGGCTTTGACACAAACTGGGAGGAAACCTCATCAAGGCAATTCAAGTTGTCTGAACAAATGACTGATCTCCCCCAAAGATGGGGGGAAGTCGATGGCGTGCTCAGCCTGGACACACAGAAGAACGAGCTGCGAAGGAACAGCCTGTGTGTTGCAATGACTGTGATGTGATGCTGCTCCACAGCCCTGCAGAGGAACAGGATCCTGGCGTGTGTGACCGTAACCACTAGGGGGAGCTGGTCACCCACAAGCTGCCGCAGGGCGCGGTATTGGGGGGTGGGGGGCAGGTCACAGTGACCAGCCACCAGCTGCTGCGGTAGAGCCGCCTCTGGGCTCAGGGGATTTTCATACCCTAACGGCTCTTAGACGTATGGTTCATATGAGGTCCCCTAGGGGCCCTCAGCTCTGGGGGCCGAGCTTCTCATCCAGCCCCGTCTGCCCTCCCTGCTCCACGATCTCTAGGGCAGGGGCTCTCCCCCAGGGCACAATGAAATCCCCAAACCCTGAGGGCAGAGGGGGAGAAGCACTGGGGCTGCCTGTGCCTGCAGCCCCTCCTGCTTCCTGCCTCCCCCCATCACTCCGTGCTCTGCCCCAGGGACCCGTGTGCAAAGGGGGTGATCAGCTGCCCCTGGCCACCTGCAGGCCCCACGACTCACAGGGACCAACGGGCTCCTCGCCACCTTCAGATGGTGCTGCCCTGACTCAAAGAGCAGGTGAAAAGGAAGCAGCTGGAAGCACCATGCTGGCCCTCTACCAGCACCCCAGCACCCCACTGCTCCCTGCTCAGCCGAGTCACCTCCCCCAGCCAGCAACCCCCAAACCATGGCCCCGCCCCAGATTCCACTTCTCCCAGCCCCCACCCCACTCAGCATCACCCACTCCAGGCAGCATCTCATTGGTGGTCACCCAGAATCTAGCCCTGTTTCTGGTTGTGACCCAAAGCCTGGTGGGATGTGACAGAAAGGGGTTGGTTTTGTTGCCCCAGGTGCAGACAGTTAGAGAGTCTCTGCTCCATGAACTAAGTGGCAGAGCAGGTTGTGCAGACTGGGAGCTCCTCAGCTCCAGGATTCTCCCTATTGTCCCCTGGCAAACAGAAAACAAAAGAATCCTTCCCTATCTCAGTTACAATGGGGATTTATATAGACAAGCTCTCCTCATGTTACTGTCCTCCCAAAAAAAACAGGAGTACTTGTGGCACCTTAAAGACTAACAAATTTATTTTAGCATGAGCTTTCGTGACGGTCATAGGTATTGGCAGCCAATCAGCAGGGAGCTGATTTGCATGAAGGGGGCGTTCTCCAGCTCTGGTGGGTTAAGAGAGAATCGGAGGGTCCCAGCTACAGACCCATTTGCCTCAGGAAGCCAAGCTCCTCTGGATTCCCACCATGGCCTGGGCTCCTCTGTTCCTCACGCTGCTCACTTACTGCTCAGGTGATACATGATTTTTACTTTTCCCCCCGGCTGCCTGCAGTTCATGTTAATTGAGGGATAAAGTCAATACTGAGTCATTTTATCCATTCATTTTCTCCTCCTGTTGCAGGTTCTCTTGCCCAGATTGTGCTGACTCAGCCGCCTTCAGTGTCTGTGTCTCCAGGGCAAAATGCTCAACTCACCTGCTCAGGGAACAACATTGGTAGCAAGAGTGTGCACTGGTACCAACAGAAACCTGGCAGTGCCCCACTACTTGTTATATATGGTAGTAGCAGCAGACCCTCTGGAATCCCTGATCGATTCTCTGGTGCCAAATCCGGTAACACGGCCACGTTAACCATCACTGGAGTCCAGGCACAGGACGAGGCTGATTATTACTGTCAGGTGTGGGACAGTGGTGCTGCTCACAGTGACACAGCCAGATGGGGAAGTGAGACACAAACCTCTTGTTATCAAAGAAAACATGTCCCATGTCCTGACGAGGGCTTCCTTCTGTGGAGGAGATGGGGTGTGAAGTGAAGATGTTTCCTCTCAGTCACAATATTTCCAGCTGCATGTAGGCGACTGGTCACCTACTCACTGTCCCCACTGGGGATTTCACCGTACAAGAAGTTCTCATTGAGGGCTAGAGGAGTTGGAGCGATTTGTAACCAGGGGGAATTCACTTACGCTTCTTAAACACTTAAAGCAATCAACTGTGCATCTCCCTCCATTGCTCCAGCCTCTCTCTGGTCTGACATCGCCAGTGGAGGATGAAGCTTAGGTTCTATGTCTCAAACCTACACTTCCAAGAATTAAAAATACTCTCCCTGCCCTCTGAGCTCCCACTCAGAACCAGTATCGTCTCTAATTGGGAAACTTGAGCATGGAAGTAGGACAATGGAAGCTGCCCCCACACTCCACCCCCCAGCGCCAAATCCTTTGGTGCCTTTGGCCTCTCACTCAGGAATGGTCAGAACCTCTCAATCTGCCCTGGCTGTAAAAGCTGGGTCAGCTCCAGAATTGCTGAGCTGGTTCTGTGACACCAGGGCGTTTGCAGAAGATACCAGAGGTCGGGGGCAAGGTCGGGGGATCTCTGCACTGATCCCCAGCTCTTTGTGTCCCGCCTCGTGTTCAATGCAAGTAAATAAAGTGTTGGAGATGAGCCATGATTCTGTCAGCCAGTGTCACCCCCTGCTCACTGTTTGTGCTGCTCATAGCAGGCCCTTCCCTTCCCAGGGTTGAGGTGAGTTACGTGGGGCTGTGCTTGGTCACCCATTTTATAATCCATGAACTTTAAAGAATAAACAGAGGCTAAATATCCCAACTGGAGAGTCATGTCCGTGTTTGATTTTCCAGCTGGTTCAATCTGGGTGCCTGGGTCCTCTCCCAATGGCCAATCTGCCATCGGACCCTGCATGTGAGATCAGATCCATTGTGAGGAACTCCTGAAAATCCCTGAATTCAGCTGGGAACTGGCTTTTGTCATGTGGCTTAAAGCTGAACTTCATGTGTCAGGCACAGAACCTTCCAGAAGGCAGGGACTCTGAGTAATACGGGACAGAGACGGGCTCTCCCTTCCCTTTTCTAATTAATGCTGGAAGATGTGTTTTGGCCTTTCTTGGTACTGCTGAGACTCCGTGTGGTTATTTTGCCTTTTGTGATGTTTCTAGCACATTCCAAGAGCAAGGAGCCGGGAGAATTCCTGAGGAGAAACCTCCTCAGACTGTGATGTGTCTCACTGGTCTTTAGTAATAAACAATGACAATGACACTTCGTTCTTCAGTGGGATTTTCAGTCCTAGCTGTCAGCACAAGGGGCGGCAGAGTCACCGCCCAGTTCTCTGAATTCCATTTTCTGCCCAATAAAAACTGCTCATGAATAAACAGAAGCTCGTGTAGCCCAGCTGGGCGGCCTGGAGATGATGGAAATAAATTATCCCAGTGAGCAGAGAACAGCTCCTAATAATGTACATTGCCAGACACAAACCCAGCTCCTCTAGTGTTGGCCTTTAGATGGGAGAATGGAACTTTGCAGAATCCCCCCATTTCCTCCTTAGCTCTGCCCTAGTTGGCTCCAGAAATGGTTAATCCTGGGCAAAGTGTATTTATTGCCCTCTCCTTCTTCCCGGAAACTGCTGAGATGGTTTCTGATCAGTGTAAGTGATCAGTGAACCCTCAGGCTAAGCAGGGAAATGACAGGCCAAAAAGGGAAGGATTGGGAAAGTTACAAATCACTGAAAATGAGGGATTAGACTGGAAACTGTCACACAGCCTGAACTCCAGCAGCCTCCACTGCGAGTGCTGAAATGAAACCTTGATCCTGGCAGACGGTCATTGCTGGAGTGGAGCAGAGCTAGGAACCTTATAGAGCAGAAGCTCCTCCCTAAGGGATGGTCTCTCCTCCCACGTGCCCGGCTCTCTGTGATCATAGGAGCCAATCAGATAAGAACAAACTAGAATAAAGGTGGAGCTTAGATGCCGCTTATCACAGTAGGATCAATATAAGGGGCAGAGACTGTCAGGCCTTCCCAGTGGATCTGGCTGTTTTCTCCTAAGGGCCCGAAATCTCCTCACCATGCTCTGGGCTCCCCTCATCGTCCTGCTGGGGACGTGGTGCACAGGTGAGAACAGGGGCAGTGGGTTAAATAAGTTGCTTCTGAAGCGAATGCACAATCAGATTCACTAGTGGCTGAGGATGGACAGGGAGGGTTTGACGGATTTCTAACATTTTTCCCAGGTTCCAGCTCGCAGCCTGTGGTGACTCAGCCGCCCTCAGTGTCAGTGTCCCCAGGAAACACCGTGAAACTCTCCTGCACCATGAGCAGTGGGACCAGCATCAGTGGCTATGGTGTGTCCTGGTACCAGCAGAAACCTGGGAATTCTCCGCGATACCTGCTGAGATACTATTCAGATTCCAGCAAGGGCCAGGGCTCTGGGGTCCCTGCTCGCTTCTCTGGTTCCAAAGACACGTCCAGTAACGCCGGCTATCTGACCATCTCCGGGGCCCTGGCAGAGGATGAGGCTGATTATTACTGTGCTGTGTGGAGTGGGAGTAGCAGTGCTCCTCCACACAGTGACACAGACAGATGGGGAAGTGAGACAAAAACACCCTTCCCTCCTCTCCCCCGGCCTGGGCCTTGTGTATAAATTTCACAACTTGTGCCGTTTTGTCGCTGGCTGTGACAAATAGGGTGACCAGATGTCCCAACTTTAGCGGGTCAGTCCCAATTTTTGGGTCTTTTTCTTATACTGTCTCCTATTACCCCCAACCCTGTCCCGATTTTTCACACTTGCTGTCTGGTCACCCTAGTGACAAATCACACAGCACTTTGTGACAAGGAAATTCAGTCCACAAAGCTATTTCCGGCTCCCTCCTCATTCTCCTTCTGCAGGATGGGGACTATCACCTTCTTCTCCCTACAATCAGCATCTCCTCTGCTATCAGAGTGGGGAGCGAGAAACAACACTCCTATCACAGCCGTAAGTGTCAGCACAATTTAATTCAGATCTTCCCCAAAGACTCCAGCAAACACAGTGCAGTCAGACCCTGAGATTTCTGATGCAGAAAAACATCAGAGGCAGAGGGTTGGATGGGTATAGTGGGGAATGGGGCATGAGGCACAAAGATAAGGAAACCAAGGGCTATTCAGGCGGCATGACTGGCTGAGAGAGGTTGGCAGGGAAGATTTCTGAGCTCAGTTTTGGCCAATGTGAGCTTGACACCAGAGGAGTCATCAAAGGGTGCGACACTGGAGAGACCAGGCCAGATGGGAGAATGAGCAGCTGGAGTGGAGAAGTGTCTGGGGGAGTTGTCAGCACAGAGGTGATACTGAGCCCATGTGAGCAGAGGGAGATACTGAAGGATAAGGCTCAGAGAGAGAGAAAAGTCGAGAACAAGGAGGCAGCCCTGTGGGACTCCCACAGAGAAGGGGAATGGAGAAGGAGGAGGTGCTGATTACAGTTCCGAGCAGCCAGGGAGGTAGGGGAAATCCAGCCCAATTACTCAGCACCCCAGGTATCCGACAGCACGTCATTCCCAGCCACCGCTCTCTGCACTGGTTTCCCATTTAACAGGGGCCAAATTCTACCTTTAAGTTCCCATCTTCATTGTCCTTCATCACAGTCACCATCTCTTGTAGTTTTATAGCGAGTCAAGTACTCATTAGGGTTTTTGCTGAAAGCCCCAGATTCTGGAGTCCAGTGATTCCATGAGAACCTCAGCTTTCAGTGACTAGTTAAGGATGTTTCTAGCCGTTGGATTGAAAACGTGACCCTAGCATGCCCGAAAGGCTCAAACACTCAAACACACATAGAATGGGCCCCCCCTGCGTAGATTTATTCATTTCATTATTTCCAGTGGCCTGACTCATCATGTCAGAACCCTAGGAGCTGGCTGTTTGCTTCATGGCACTGGCCCAAGTCGCAAGCAGAGGCTGCCAGGAGCCTGCCTGCAGTGCTAGCAGCCATGGGGAGCGAAGGGTTAAGGGACCCAGTGGGCTGAGCAGTGCTCCATGACCCTGCGGCTACAACTCCCCATTTGGCCTCTGTGAGTCAGCTCCCCTCTGCTCCCAGCCTTCCCTGTCCCCAGCAGGCCCCACCTTCTTTCTAACTCCCCTCCCAGGTCGGCATCCCTATGGGCTGTCTGGGGGAACCGGGCCGACTGCAGCATTTGGGGATCAGCAGCAATGGCTGGGCTAATGCAAAGGTCACTAAGAAGCAGAGCAACTTCTTGTGACTTTAAAAATTCAGCCAGGAGGCAAATCTGGGCTGGGGAATAGGAACCAAGATCCCGAGCTGGCCTGGGGAGCTGGAATTCGAAAAGGGAACGTTGGTAAAACTGTCAACTGGGGCAAGAGATCACTTCTGCAAGTGTGACGCTGGCCATTAGGGGGAGCTCTTCAGCTAGAACATGCCAAACAGGAAACACTGGGCATTGGTTGTAATGAATCATTTGGCCACATGCTGCTGGGGAGGGATACTATGGGGGGGCTACAACGATCCCCTGAACTACCCCCCTTTCTCTCCGTGGCTCAGACTCCGCTCTAGGATCTGATGGGGTGAGCCCCTCTCCATGTGCAGGACAATCTCTTCCAGACTGAGCCCTTTGCTTTCCCAAGTCCTATTCTGCTCTACATTTACATCGCCAGCCACCAGACACCTCATCCACCTTTCCATTCCCAAAGCTTTACAAGAGGAGATTCCTACCAGAAACTGAGCAAAGCTTTGAAACTGCAGTGGATGTTCCCCAAAAACTTAACCTTTCCCCAGGGTAGTGCCCACGTTGGTATGATATGTCTAACCACAGTGTTTAATGATCCTTTTATGCTTTTGAAGTGCATGCTCTGTAAGACTTAGCAGGGCAGCCTGGGCTCAACAATACCTGTTCTAAATCATTAAATATTTGAGTTTATACAGAAAGGGGCTGATTCTCTTTTCAGTTACTCCACTTTTACAACAAGGTAAAGTTCAATGGAGTTACCTGGGATTTACATCAATGTAGAGCAGAGAAGACTTGGTCCCAGAATCTTTCCCTGTGCTATGTCTCTGCCCCTCTCGTATGGGGGAATGAGGAGGCTTTAGTAGCTAGCAAGGAAGGAGCAGATTTGCATGAAGGGGCCGTTCTCCAGCCCTGGGGTGGCAGGTTAACAGAGAATCGGCGGGTTCCAGCCTGAGACCCATTTGCCTCAGGAAGCCGAGCTCGTCTGGATTCCCACCATGGCCTGGGCCCCTCTGCTCCTCACGCTGCTCACTTACTGCTCAGGTGCTACATGATGTTTGCTTTTCCCCCTAGCTGCCTTCAGATTATGTTACCTGGGGATAAAGTCAATGCTGAGTCATTTTATTCATGCATTTTCTCCTGCTCTTGCAGAATCTCAGCCAATGTCGGGATAGTCGCCATCACCCCCTGCTCACTGTTTGTGCTGCTCATAGCAGACCCTTCCTTTCCTAGGGTTGCGGTGAGTTACGTGGGGCCGTGGTTGGTCACCCATTTTAAAATCCATGAACTTTAAAAAAATAAACAGAGGTTAAATATTCCCAACTGGGGAGTCATGGCCATGTTTGATTATCCACCTGGTTCAATCTGAGTCCTGGGGAAGGGATATGAGGGCCTCCCCTCCCCCAGTGGCCAGTCTGCCATGGGACCCTGTGTGTGAGATCAGCTCTATTGTGAGGAACTCCTGCAAATGCCTGAATTCAGCTGGGAACTGAACTACATGGGTCAGGCACAGTATCTTTCAGGAGGTAGAGACTCAGAGTAGGATGGGACAGAGCCAGGTTCTCCTGTTCCCAGCAAACAGACACAAGGCAGCCTTTGCTAATGAACATTTGAGGGTGTGTATTGGCCTGTCTTGGTGCTGCTGAGACTCCATGTCGTTTTGTGTCATTGGTGATGTTTCTAGCACTTTCCCAAGTGCCAAGAGCAAGGAGCCAGGAGAATTCCTGAGGAGAAGCCTCCTCAGACTGTGATGCGTCTCACTGGTCTTTAGTAATAAACAATGACAATAACACTTCGTTCTTCAGTGGGATTTTCATTCCCAGCTCTCAGCACAAGGGGCGGCACAGTCACCGCCCACTTCTCAGAATTCCATTTTCTGCCCATTAAAAGCTGCTTATGAATAAACAGAAGCTCATGTAGCCCAGCTGGGCAGCCTGGAGATGATGGAAATAAATCATCCCAGTGAGCAGAGAACAGCTCCTAATAATGTACATTGCCAGACACAAACCCAGATCCTCTAGTGTGGGCCCTTAGAAGGGAGAATGGAACTTTGCAGAATCCCCCCATTTCCTCCTTAGCTCTGCCCGATTGGGTAATCCTGGGCAAAGTGTAGTTACTGCCCTTTCCTCCTTCTCAGAAACTGCCGAGTTGGTATTTGATCACTGTGAGTGATCAGTGAACTCTCAGGCAAAGCAGAGAAATGACAGGCTGAAAGGGGAAGCATTGGGAAAGTTACAAATAACTGACAATGAGGGGTTAGAATGGAAACTGTCGCACAGCCTGAAATCCAGCAGCCTCCACTGCAAGTGCTGAAATGAAACCGTGATCCTGGCAGACGGTCATTGCTGGAGTGGAGCTGAGCTAGGGACCTTATACAGCAGAAGCTCCTCCCTAAGGGATGGTCTCTCCTCCCACGTGCCCGGCTCTCTGTGATCATAGGAGCCAATCAGATAAGAACAAACTAGAATAAAGGTGGAGCTTAGATGCTCCTACCACAGGAGGATCAATATAAGGGGCAGAGACTGTCAGGACGTCTCAGTGGATCTGGCTGTTTTCTCCCAAGGGCACGAAATCTCCTCACCATGCTCTGGGCTCCCCTCATCGTCCTGCTGGGGACGTGGTGCACAGGTGAGAACAGGGGCAGTGGGTTAAATAAGTTGCTGCTGAAGCTAAAGCACAACCAGATTCACTAGTGGCTGGACATGGACAGGGAGGGGTTGGTAAATGTCCATCATATTTTCCAGGTTCCAGCTCACAACCTGTGGTGACTCAGCCACCTTCAGTGTCAGTGTCCCCAGGAAACACGGTGAAACTCTCCTGCACCATGAGCAGTGGGACCAGCATCAGTGACTACTATCTGTACTGGTACCAGCAGAAACCTGGGAATTCTCCACGATACCTGCTGCATTACTATTCAGATTCCATCAAAGGCCAGGGCTCTGGGGTCCCTGCTCGTTTCTCTGGTTCCAAAGACACGTCCAGTAACACTGGCTATCTGACCATCTCCGGGGCCCTGGCAGAGGATGAAGCTGATTATTACTGTGCTGTGCAGAAGAGTGGCACTGCTGCTCCACACAGTGACACAGACAGATGGGGAAGTGAGACAAAAACACCCTTCCCTCCTCTCCCCCAGCCTGGGCCTTGTGTGCAAAGTTCACCAGTTGTACAGTTTTGTCTCTGGCTGTGACAAATCACACAACTGTTTATGAGCAGGAAATTCACAGCTATTTCCCACTCCCTCCTCATTCTCCTTCTGCAGGATGGGGACTATCACCTTCTTCTCCCCACAGTCAGCATCCCCTCTGCTATCAGAGTGGGGAGCGAGAGACAACACTCCTATCACAGCCGTAAGTGTCAGCACAATTTAATTCCTTCTCAGATCTTCCCCAAGGCCTCCAGCAACCACAGTGGAGTCAGGCCCTGAGATTTCTGATGCAGAAACACATCAGAGGCAGAGGGGTGGATGGGTATAGAGGGGAATGGGGCATGAGGCAGCACAGATATGGAAACCAAGGGCTATTCAGGCGGCATGACAGGCTGAGAGGGGTTGGCAGGGCAGATTTCTGAGCTTAGTTTTGGCCAGTGTGAGCTTGACACCAGATGAGCCATTAAAGGGTGGGATACCGGAGAGACCATGCCAGATGCAAGACTGAGCAGCAGGAGACAGGGCTGGTGTGACGTTACACCCAATATTCTTTATGGAAATATGCATATCATATAGATATGGTATAACTGAGATATATTTTATGGAAGATGGGTCTGGTAAGGTATCATCGGAAAGCTTACAATTGACTTAATGGGATTATCCAATTTCTGTGCATGTATAATTTCTGTATGTAAAGTTAGGAATATTGACTGTGTAACAATTGCAGCTGTGTGTGTATTTGGGAGACACGCACCAGACAACAAGCCATTAGCCTTGATGGGCCATAAAGAAGAAAGAATAAGACTTAGAAGATAAAACAACTAGGATTCCTTGTGGCACCTTAGAGACTAACAAATGTATTTGGGCATAAGCTTTTGTGGGCTATAACCCACTTCATCAGATGCATGGAGTGAAAAAAAGTAGGCAGGTATAAATATACAGCACATGAAACGATGGGAGGTGCCTTACCAAGTGGGGGCAGGGGGTCAGTGCTAACGAGGCCAATTCAATTAGGGTGGATTCCCAACAGGGGTGAATAGCAACAGAGGGAAAATTACTGCAGAACTGGAATTAATTTGCAAACTTGTCACCATCAAATTAGGCCTGAATAAAGACTGGGAGTGGCTGGGTCACTACAAAAAATGATTTTCCCTCTGTTGATACTCACCCCTTCTTGTCAACTGTTGGGAATGGGTCACATCCACCATGATTGAATTGGCCTCCTTAGAAACTACAAAAAGTAACTTCTCTGAGAGGCGTCCTGGGACCTAGCTGTGACACTACTAGGTCAGGTGGTCCTGTCACCTGGCACTAAACACCATTTTGGATTTCTAATAATTTTCCACTAAAAGGAGGGCGGGAGGTCAAGAATGGGAAACAAAAGATTCCCACCATATGTAAATCTTATTTCAGGCTGGGCAGTAAGGCAAACAAGACCCGTCTCCATTGCCTTCCTGCCCAAGAAGAAAGGCTGCTGAAAGTGCCTGACGAGACAAAGGAACTGAGCGGTAGGACAGGCTGGGGCTGAGTCCAGACTAAGACAGGAGTCTAGTCTGTCAAGAGAAATAACTGGAACTCTAAGCTATAGAGACTCTGCAACTTGCCTAAAACAACATTTAGGGTGAGGAATTATTTCTTGAAACGAGTCTCTTTAAGATCTTAAGCTTAGTGTACGCATTTTGTTCTATTTGCTTAGCAATTTGTCTTGTTCTATTTTCAATCCCTTATGATCACTTAAAATCTGCCCTTTATAGTTAATAAACCTGTTTTTGTTTATTATTAAACCCAGTTTGCACAATTATTAACTGTGAGGACAAGAAGCTGTGCATATCTCTCCTCACATTGAGGGAGGGGGAGAATTTTTATGAGCTTGCGCTGTGCAGATCTTTTTACACAGCATAAAATAATATTACTTTGGGTTTACTCCCCAAAGGGGGTGTGCACACAAGTGCTGGGTAAATCCTTTCACACAGAGCTGACTTCATGGAATCATAGAATATTAGGGTTGGAAGAGACCTCAGGAGGTCATCTAGTCCAACCCCCTGCTCAAAGCAGGACCAACACCAACTAAATCATCCCAGCCAGGGCTTTGTCAAGCCAGGCCTTAAAAACCTCTAAGGATGGAGAGTCCACCACCTCCCTAGGTAACCCATTCCAGTGCTTCACCACCCTCCTAGTGAAATAGTGTTTCCTAATATCTAACCTAGATCTCTCCCACTGCAATTTGAGACTATTGCTTCTTGTTCTCTCATCTGCCACCACTGAGAACAGTCGAGCTCCATCCTCTTTGGAACCCCCCTTCAGGCAGTTGAAAGCAGCTATCAAATCCCCCCTCATTCTTCTCTTCTGCAGACTAAATAAACCCAGTTCCCTCAGCCTCTCCTCGTAAGTCATGTGCCCCAGCCCCCTAATCATTTTCGTCACCCTCCACTGGACTCTCTCCAATTTGTCCACATGCCTTCTGTAGTGGGGGGCCCAAAACTGGATGTAATACTCCAGGTGAGGCCTCACAAATGTTGAATAGAGGGGAATAATCACTTCCCTCACTCTGCTGGCAGTGCTCCTACTAATACAGCCCAATATGCCATTAACCGTCTTGGCAACAAGGGCACACTGCTGATTCATATCCAGCTTCCCATCCAGTGTAACCCCTAGGTCCTTTTCTGCAGAACTGCTGTTTAGCCAGTCGGTCCCCAGCCTGTAGCAGTGCACGGGATTCTTTCTTCCTAAGAGCAGAAGTCTGCACTTGTCCTTGTTGAACCTCTTCAGATTTCTTTTGGCCCAATCCTCCAATTTATCTAGGTCACTCTGGAACCTATCCCTACCCTCCAGCGTATCGACCTCGCCCCCATAGTTTAGTGTAATCTGTGAATTTGCTGAAGGTGCAATTAATCCCATCATCCAGATCATTAATAAAAAAATTGAACAAAACCAGTACTAGGACTGACCCCTGGGGCACTCCGCTTGATACTAGCTGCCAACTAGACATCGAGCCATTGATCACTACCCATTGAGCCCATCTGTATCTGCTGCTGGGTGTGGCCTTACGTGTGTGTGTGTGTGTGTGTGTGTGTGTGTGTGTGTGTGTGTGTGTGTGTGTGTTATAGAGGGCTTGAGAGCCTAGCACAGCAAAAACAGGGTGTGAAAGCCCAGGCAGCTGGAAAGGGCGGGCTCAGTGAGACCCCAGCACCTCAGGTGGCAACCCCGATGGGGAGGTCCAACCTGTCACAGCCAGAGTGGAGAAATGTATCAGCACAGAGGTGATACTGACCCCATGTGAGCGGATGGAGATACTGAAGGATAAAGCTCAGAGAGAGAAAAGGAAAGAACAAGGAGGGAGCCCCGTGGGACTCCCACAGAGAAGGGGAACGGGGAAGGAGGAGGTGCTGACAAGAGAGATGCTGACAGAGCAGCCAGGGTGGTAAGGGAAATCCAGCCCAATTACTCAGCACCCCAGGCATCCGAGAGCCCATCATCCCCAGGCACCACTCTCAGCACTTGCTTCCCATTGAACACGGGCCAAATTCAACCTTTAACTTCCCATCTTCATTGTCCTTCATCAGAGTTACCATAGCGAACTAATTAGGGGTTTTGCTAAAAGCCCCAGATTCTGGAGTCCAGTGAGTCCATGAGCACCTCGGCTTTCAGTGACTAGGTAAGGAAATTTCTAGCCCTCGGGATTGCAGAAAAGATATTGAAAACATGACCTTAGCATGCCTGAAAGCCTCAAACATTCAAGCACACAGCTACCCACTGCTTCCAGCCTTCCCTGTCCCCAGCAGTCCCCACCTTAGTTCTAACGCCCCTCCCAGCTTGGCATCCCTATGGGCTGTCTGAGGTGCACAGGGCCGACTGCAGCGTTTCGGGGTCACCAGGAATGGCTGTGCTAATGCAGAGCAAGTTCACATGACATTACATCCTTCAGAGGATGGAGATGGACGGCAGGAGTGAGATCACTTGATCATTGCCTGTTAGGTTCACTCCCTCTGGGGCACCTGGCATTGGCCACTGTCGGTAGACAGATACTGGGCTAGATGGACCTTTGGTCTGACCCAGTACGGCCGTTCTTATGTTCTTATGTTAAAAATTCAGTGAGAAGGCAAATCTGGGCTGGGGAATAGGAACCAAGGTCCTGAGCTGGCCTGGGGAGCTGGAATTAGAAAAGGAAACGTTGGTAAAACTGTCAGCTGGGGCAAGAGATCACTTCTGCAAGTGTAGCGCTGGCCATTAGAGGGAGCTCTTCAGCTAGAACATGCCAAACAGGAGACACTGGGCATTAGTTGTAATGAATCATTTGGCCACATGCTGCTGGGGAGGGATACTATGGGGGGGCTACAACAATCATAACAGTGATGCTCTTTTCCTGACACCTCCCAGGTTCCCCATTTTCCCTTCTTTCCTTGTGGGCAGAGAGGGGCAGGTGAAGCGGGTGGGAACTGGAGGAGAGCAGGTGCCATCAGACATCACAATAGGAGG
This sequence comes from Mauremys reevesii, assembly GCF_016161935.1. Lineage (NCBI taxonomy): Eukaryota > Metazoa > Chordata > Testudines > Geoemydidae > Mauremys > Mauremys reevesii. The sequence continues at coordinate 18,834,259 of NC_052640.1, read as the reverse complement.
AGCCCATAGGACATACACACTCTCCATGTGTCATTCCTCAGTGTCTCAGGAGGGTGTCTCAAGGGGACGCTTTCCAGTAATTCTCTGGTGACATTTGCTCCCTGCTGATACAGACTAAGCAGGTGCCTGTCCATGAAACAGCACTAAGCAGAAACCTGTCCAAATTGAACACACACAAACTATCCCCTGAACTACCCCCCTTCCCGTCCGTGGCTCCAACTCTGCCCTAGGATCTGATGGTGTGAGCCCCTCAGTGTGCAGGACGATCTCTTACCGACTGAGCCCTTTGCTTTCCCAACTCCTATTCTGCTCTGCATTTACACCACCAGCCACCAGACACCTCATCCACCTTTCCATTCCCAAAGCTTTACAGGAGGAGATTCCTACCAGAAACTGAGCAAAGCTTTGAAACTGCAGTGGCTGGTCCCCAGAAACTTAACCTTTCCCCAAGGCAGTGCCAACACTGATATAATATGTCTAACCACAGTGTTTAATGATCCTTTTATGCTTTTGAGGTGCAAGCTCTGTATGCCTCAGCAGGGCAGCCTGAGCTCAACAATACCTGTTCTAACTTTTTAAATATTTATACAGAAAGGGGCTGATTCTCCTTTCAGTTGCTCCACTTTTACAAGGTAAAGTTCAGTGGAGTTACCTGGGATTTATACCAGTGTAGAGCAGAGGAGACTTGGTCCCAGAATCTTTTCTCCATGTCTCTGGCCCTCTCACAGGGGTGAATGAGGAGGCTTTAGTAGCTAGCAAGCAAGCGGCAGATTTGCATGAAGGGGCCGTTCTCCAGCCCTGGGGGTTTAAGAGAGAATCGGAGGGTTCCAACCAGAGACCCTTTTGCCTCAGGAAGCCGAGCTCCTCTGGCTTCCCACCATGGCCTGGGCCCCTCTGCTCCTCGTGCTGCTCACTTACTGCTCAGGTGATACATGATGTTTGTTTTCCCTGTGGCTGCCTACAGATCATGTTGACTGGGGATAAAGTCAATGCTGAGTCATTTTATTCATGAATTTTCTCCTCCTGTTGCAGGTTTTGTCGCCCAGTACGTGCTGACTCAGCCGCCCTCAGTGTCAGTGTCTCTAGGGCAAAAGGCTCAACTCACCTGCTCAGGGAACATCATTGGTAGCAAGAACGTGCAGTGGTACCAACAGAAACCTGGCAGCGCCCCACTACTCGTTATATATTATAGTAGCAGCAGACCCTCTGGAATCCCTGATCGATTCTCTGGGGCCAGCTCCGGGAACACGGCCACGTTAACCATCACTGGAGTCCAGGCGCAGGACGAGGCTGATTATTACTGTCAGGTGTGGGACAGCAGCAGAGCTCAGAATCACAGTGACACAGTCAGATGGGGAAGTGAGACATAAACCTACTGTTATCAAAGAAAACATGTCCCATGTCCTGACGAGGGCTTCCGTCTGGAGAGGAGACGGGGTGTGAAGGGAGACGCATTGTTACATGCAGTGTTAGTGTAGCTGTGTCATTCCCAAGATAATAGAGACAAGGTGAGTGAGGTAATACCTCTTATATTCCCTCACCCACCTTGGACAATGTTCATAAGTTGCGTTATTAGGCTGGTTCTCGCTGTTTGTGCCAGTGTGCTGTTTGTGTTATCAATGTGACAGTGTAACTGCACCTGTAGCACCCTCCGTGGTCCGTTCCAGGCATGCCCAGGAAGGCCTCAGGCCTCCAGCCGTCACCTGTCGCCGAGCAGGGACACATGTCCTGCTACCTTTTGACTGGGGGGTTTAAGGGTGCACAGCCCCCTCCCATACATGGTGATATCCCCAGCAAGCCAGTCTGCCTAACAGCCGGTGCCTGTGCCCTGTGTTCTCTCCGGGTGCTATGACAGGTGTCATTTACCAGTAGCCCAAACAGCTCTTTCTAATCACTCATATTTAGTCATAGCCCAAAAGCATCACAGAGAAAACGTATAATAATAAGCAGATTTAAACACACTAAACATACCAGGAATCACCCGTCAGTGCAGGGATAGTCAATAGGTGGACTGTGGGCCACATCTGGAGTGCCTGATGCTTTTGAACAGACTCTGAAATCTTTTTATTTACTTATTATTATAATTATTGTTATTTTTTATTATTTTCGCTGGAGTCTGGACCTTGAATATGCCTTGACTAAGAAATTTGGACCTTGACAAAAAAAAGTTGACTCCCCCTGCGTCAGTGTTATGGGGCCCTCGTAGGCTGAAGTCTTTCCAACTGTAGGTGACGGTTGGGGTTCCCATAGGACCCAGGGTCTGTCCATTTGTTGAATGAAAAAGAAGAGCCTGTGTCAGTTCATGCTCATCCTTTGATAACAAAAGCCCTTTCGTTGCTTCCTGCTCTGTGGAAAACCCAGCCTGACCCCGTATTTGCAAACCACCCCTGGTGGTGGGGGGGCTGCTCTGGAGTTGTTTGCAGTGCTAGGGGCAAGCATCCCCCAGAGCTTTTTGTCTGTGGTAACCCTCCCCCCTGGAGCCCACCGCAATTGGACAGACACCATTCATGCGTTTGACACATTGGTCCCCGAAGACACTGCATGGCGTTATAATATAGGTCCAAATTAACTTTTGGCTGGCAAGGGAAGACATGGTAGTAGGGACTGTGCCTTTAACATACGGGGTGAGTTTGGCAGACAGAGTCTGGTCAGTGCTGTGGGAAGCTCTTGGTGTGATGTGCAGCCTGTTGGAACCAGACAGGGAATAGAGCAGAGCGTGTGCAGCACCTTGCACCCTGGGTGCCCCTGAACACCATGCTGGTTAGGGTAAGAGCTCACTGCAGATATAACTCTACCCAGCAGGGGGGGCTCATCGTCTGTAATATGCCAAAGCCGAGAGACTGGCCAGTGCCCGTTGTAATGCACCTGTAGCTACAAGCTGCAGGAAACATGGGGAGGGGGGCATCCTGGGCTCTGTTATGCACTAGGCACTCGCAGTTATTCCATCCAAGATTACCCCAAACAACAGCAACAATCGTTATTAGCATCATCTCTTTTGGGGTCTCTGATTCCTCCCAATTCCTGGGTTTCTTACAGTGTAGAGGGAAGGAAGGTTGTGAACAGGGGGAAAGGAAGTGCCGTCAGACACCGATCGTATCCAAGCCCGTGGGAAACATGCACACACAATAACCTCTGCAGCAGGCATCCCCGTGAGCTGAACCCTGGGAAGTACCTCTCGGGAGCACACTTCCTGGTAGTTCTGCGAGGACCTTTTCCCCTTTGTCTTACACTTGGATTGTGAGCTCTTTGGGACACAGCCCGTCTCTTTGGTCTGCGTTCGTACAGCGCCTTGTACAATGGGGTCCTGGGCCGTGGCTGGGGTGCCCAGACCAACCGTGATCCAAACAATAAATAATAATGCTAGATGCTAACCAGGTGTCTTCTTCCCTTGTCCAAACCGAATCCCATGAGAGTTTCCCCCCTGAAATACAGCTCTTCCCTTCCCCTGCTGCCCTGCTGGGCTGGGGTCTGACAGGGCCAGTCCCTTTTCAGTTAACACCCAGAGTACTGGCTCTTCCCCTTGTGACGTTATTGATATAAATTGGGACCATATAGAACGTGGGTTGCAACCAAGGTCCCGTAGTGGCACCAAATCTTAGGTAAGGGGGGTCATATAAGGTGTCTAAGACCAGGTTATGGGTTGCTGATTAAGATTATGCTGTCTGTGTGCATGTATCATTTTTAGTTGAAGTTATGTATATTGGCTCTATACTGTCTGTATTTCAAGTTGGTGATGTGCTTCTGGGTGATATCCCAGACAAGTTGGTGTTAGCTCTGCTTAGCCTGCTTGATGGCCCATTAAGGACCATCAGATACACAATTGACCCGTGGAGAGAAGGCAAATACGCCTTGTGACTCAGCAAAGTATGCAGGGACTGGCCCATGTGACTCCAGACTCCATTTTGCTGTAATTTTCCACAGTAAGGACAAAGAGGTTCTTACTCCTGGAAAAGCCTATATAAGGCTAATGCCGCATCTCCATCTTGTCTTCAATCCTGCTTCTTACCTCTGGAGGGACTTTGCTACAAACTGAAGCTCTGAACAAAGGACTGAATGACCCATCCCAGCGGGGGATGTACTCCAGAGACTTGATTTGAACCTGCAGTTTATGCCATCACTGCTGCAAGCCTGAACTAAGAACTGTGCCATTACTGTATGTAATTGATTCCATTTAACCAATTCTAGCTCTCATCTCTACCTTTTTCCCTTTATGAATAAACCTTTAGATTTTAGATTCTAAAGGATTGGCAACAGCGTGATTTGTGGGTAAGATCTGATATGTATATTGACCTGGGTCTGGGGCTTGGTTCTTTGGGATCGAGAGAACCTTTTTCTTTTACTGGGGTGTTGGTTTTCATAACCATTCATCCCCAGGACGAGTGCACTGGTGGTGATACTGGGAGACTGGAGTGTCTAAGGGAATTGCTTGTGTGACTTGTGGTTAGCCAGTGGGGTGAAACCAAAGTCCTTTTTGTCTGGCTGGTTTGGTTTGCCTTAGAGGTGGAAAAACCCCAGCCTAGGGCTGTGACTGCCCTGTTTGAGCAATTGGTCCTGAATTGGCACTCTCAGTTGGGTCCCACCAGAACCGCCTCATCACACCCCTACAGTCCTGTGCCATTGGCCCAGGGATTCCTACTGGGAACACTGCTGACGGCTTTGAAAGCTGCACTAGCTGATCACTAGGAATAGACCCGTCCCCCCTCGGTCAGCACCCATGTGGGGTACGTTTCTAACCATAATGTAGGTACTGGTCCTTTGATGCTGTCAGGGCAGACTCAGGGAGGTTCAATGGGATCAGTGGGACGTCCTGGGCTCTGGGATTTCTCTTTCTTTTTTCCTTGTAAATGGAAAAGTAGCCATGTTGTACTTCATTGAATATGGGGGTTTACATGGAGGGGCCTGAGTCTTCCCTCAGCTGTGCCAGTTTCTCTCCATCATCTTCAGTGACTTTAATGAGTGTCATTAGGAGGAAAATCAGGCCTGAATCTCCAGTCCCTGTGTCCCTCTCATATGGGTGAGGGAGGTGCCAGCAGCAGCCAGTGAGCAGGGGGCTGATTTGCATGAAGGGGCCGTTCTGCAGCACTGGGGGTTTAAGAGAGAATCGGAGGGTCCCAGCCACAGACCCGTTTGCCTCAGGAAGCCGAGCTCATCTGGATTCCCGCCATGGCCTGGTCCCCTCTGCTCCTCACGCTGCTCACTTACTGGCACAACTGCAGAGTGCGGCATGACGGCATTCCAGGGGCAGCTCTCTGAGGTTGTTTTTTTTCCTTTGGGTGGCAAAAAAACTAGAGCCAGCCCTGCCCATGTGGACAGGGATGGGTCGATCCCACGGTTGTGCACAGACGCAAATTAGCTACTCTGGAGTGGCCGTGCTCCTGTCTGGAGGTGCTGCCTGGGGCCAGTACTGGAGTGGGGGCGTGTAGCACTTTATACAGGCAGTTCCTGGAGGATCCTGGTATCTAGCATCGGTCTCTTGCTTTTGAGAGTGGGAAGGTGCCTTTCAAAGGAGGGGGCTGGATATTTATTGACATAGGCAAATTACTGCCCCGTTTGATTGCTTTGCACCTTTAACTGTATATCAGAGAGGCCCCTTCTCAGACTCTCACACACTTCATAGCTCATAAAAAAGCCTCAGAGATTTAACCAGAGAAAGCTCTGAAGAGAGAGTGGTCATGTTAGAAACTAACCATGAGGATTTCAGTGCAGGGCGTGGTCACAATCACTGGTGACTTTGGCTACTAAGGGGAGCACGTTATCTCTAGTGGCTGAATGGGAGGCTACGCCCGCTGTCCAGCAGTGTGGGTGTGTGAGGCTGCAGGGGTGTAACAGCTTGTCTGGGTTTCAGCCCTTGGGATCATTGTTAAGAAATGTCACCTGTGGGCTGTGAAGAAAGTAACATAGAAACTCAGAGTCCCAGCTCCCTGCTTTTATGCCCCGTGAGTAGTCTCTGACCAAATGGATTTCATAAAGTCCGTGGCTCTGCAGTCAGCACCCCTGAGCTCTGCATTTTTTCTGGATTTCCCTGGCACACAGGGATTACAATAACCCTGGCCTGTCTGTGGTGATTGTAATTTACACAGCAAGACTCTCCCCTATGTAACTGCTCCTCTCAGGGGAATGAGATGCCAGCAGCAGCCAGTGAGCAGGCAGCAGATTTGCATAAAGGAGCCATTCCCATGTGCTGAGACGTTAAAAGAGATGCTGGTTTCCAGCCAGAGACCCATTTGTGTCAGGAAGCCGAGCTCCTCTGGATTCCCACCATGGCCTGGGCCTCTCTGCTCCTCGTGCTGTTCATTTACTGCTCAGGTGATACAAGTGTCTGTTTTTTCCCCCTCTGTTTCTTAATAAAAGGGAACTTTGCATATCTGCTCCATTATCCCATTGACAGGTTTCAGAGTAGCAGCCGTGTTAGTCTGTATCCGCAAAAAGAACAGGAGTACTTGTGGCACCCATTGGTTACCTGGGGCACCCCCAACCTTTGTTATCTTGGAGTTAAATTCTATCCATGTGTTTTCTTCTCCTGTCTCAGGTTCTCTGGCCCAGTACGTGCTGACTCAGCCACCTTCAGTGTCTGTGTCTCCAGGGCAAAATGCTCAACTCACCTGCTCAGGGAGCAGCATTGGTAGCAAGGATGTGCACTGGTACCAACAGAAACCTGGCAGCGCCCCACTACTCATTATATATCGTGATAGCCGCAGACCCTCCGGACTCCCTGAGCGATTCTCTGGGGCCAACTCCGGGAACACGGCCACGTTAACCATCACTGGAGTCCAGGCGCAGGACGAGGCTGATTATTACTGTCAGGTGTGGCACAGCAGTTCTCAGCCTCACAGTGACCCAGCCAGATGGGGAAGTGAGACACAAACCTCCCCTTATGAAAGAGAACATTTTATGTCATTCTTGTGATGGTGAGGGGCCGGGTTTTTGGTTTTTTGGGGGGCAGGGAGGGGAAGGTATTTCCTCTTCACTGAACCCAGCACTGATTCCAGGCAACCTAGGGTTATAGTATGTTGCCCCAGTGACACCCTCTGTCACTCCAGGACACTGGGAGCTCCAGAGAAGAAGGACAATTCAGAGCAATGGGGTATCACTTCCATTGCAACTAAAGGAATAAACTCGACTCATAAACTGGCCCACCAGCGATTCTGGTGCAATGGCTTTGTGATCTCACCGCTTCTGGTATCTCCCTCACAATGCTCACTTCAGTGGGATCTTACAAGGGAGAGGGGCCACCCACCTGCCTCCCACACCCAGTAGTTTCCACAACAGCTGCAATTCTTCTTTCACAGTCAGACATCCTGGGGAATAGGGGAAATACTCCAGCAACCCCAACATGTGTGTCCCGATTTGAAATGTGCAGTGAGGGGACAGAGCCCTCGAGGGGGCTCGTGCCCCAAAGAAGGTTTTGCTGACAGCCCCGTTGTGCACAGACCAGGGTATGCAAAAGGCAAAAGCTGCTCTTGGGGAATATCTTTATGAATCTAAATGTGCTGGTTTAGCGATCAGGGGGAGCTGGTCACCCACAAGCTGCAGCAGGGCGCAGAATGGGGGGTGCAGGTCACAGTGACCAGCTCCCAGCTGCTGCCGTAGAGTCGCCTCTGGGCTCAGGGGATTTTCATACCCTAACGGCTCTTAGACGTATGGTTCATATGAGGTCACCTAAGGACCTTCAGCTCTGGGGGCTCCATGATCTCTATGGCAGGGGTTCTCCCCCAGGGCACAATGAAATCCCCAAACCCTGAGGGCAGAGGGGGAGAAGCACTGGGGCTGCCTGCGCCTGCAGCCCCTCCTGCTTCCTCCCTCCCCCCGTCACTCCGTGCTCTGCCCCAGGGACCCACGTGTAAAGGGGGTGATCAGCTGCCCCTGGCCACCTGCAGGCCCCACGACTCACAGTGACCAACGGGCTCCTCGCCACCTTCAGATGGTGCTGCCCTGACTCAAAGAGCAGGTGAAAAGGAAGTAGCTGGAAGCACCGTCCTAGCCCTCTACCAGCACCCCAGCATCCCACTGCTCCCTGCTCAGCCGAGCCACCTCCCCCAGCCAGCAACCCCCAAACCATGGCCCTGCCCCAGATTCCACTTCTCCCAGCCCCCACCCCATTCAGCATCACCCACCTCAGGCAGCATCTCACCAGTGATCAACCTGAACCTAGCCATGTTTCTGGTTGTGACCCAAAGCCTGGTGGGATGTGACTGCAAGGGATTGTGGGTTGGGGCCATGACAACAAACCTCAGTTGGTTTTGTTGCCTGAGGTGCAGACAGTTAGAGACTCTCCCCTCCATGAACTAAGTGGCAGAGCAGGTTGTGCAGACTGGGAGCTCCTCAGCTCCAGGATTCTCCCTATTGTCCCCTGGCAAATGGAAAACAATTCTGTCCTACCTAAGTAACTATGGGGCTATATAGAGAGAAATTCTCACCCTATCACTGTCCTTCCAAAGTGGGTGGGGTATGTCTCTTGGCACTGGCAGCCAATGAGCAGGGAGCAGATTTGCATGAAGGGGCCGTTCTCCAGCTGAGGGGGTATAAGAGAGAATTGGAGGATTTCAGCCAGAGACCTCAGGAAGCCGAGCTCGTCTGGATTCCCCACCATGGCCTGGGCCCCTCTGCTCCTCGCGCTGCTCACTTACTGCTCAGGTGCTGTGAGGGGGCAGGTTTCTCTCCATTTCTTAATCCAAAAAGCTTTTCCCTTTTCCAGCTCCTTGCGCTGCCTGCAGTTTATTGTCTCTCAGTGATTTTTATCCCCACGTTTTCTCCTTTCTCAGGTTCTCTCGCCCACTATGAGCTGACTCAGCCGCCTTCAGTGACTGTGTCTCTAGGACAAAATGCTCAACTCACCTGCTCAGGAGAGAACATTACTATCTACCATGTGCATTGGCACCAACACAAACCTGGCAGCGGCCCTGTAAAACTTATCGATCAAAGCAGCAATAGAGTCCCTGGAATCCCGAATCGATTCTCTGGTGCCAACTCCAATAACACGGCCACGTTAACCATCACTGGAGTCCAGGCACAGGACGAGGCTGTTTATTACTGTCAAGTGTGGGACAACCCTGCTCACAGTGACACAGTCAGATGGGGAAGTGAGACACAAACCTCATATTGTCAAAGGCCACATTAAATATTCTCTCTTGTGATCGTGGTGGTGGGGGGGCACATCAGAGATGGGGAAAGGGGTTTTCGTAGCTAGTCACCCCAGAAATCCTGCCCAACAGACATCCTGTTAATGCAGCTCTCTGACTGACAAGAACATGCCATGCTTTCTACCATGCTGTGCAGACATCACGGCATATCACAATTCTCATGTGGTGTGACGTTTCATCAGTCTTAGGCATGGTTCACATTTCCTGAGTCTCCACTGCTATGGGGTGTTATGTTTCATCGCTGAAAAAAACTCATCAACCCAATTACACAGTTGGGGCAGCTGAGACAGAATCGAGGACTTGGCTGCCCTCAGTGTTCGGGGTGATTTTTGCCCCAAAGGCAGCTGTTGGCGACGGAACAGGGGAGGCGTACACACTGCAAAGCCACTTTTGGTGACGAAAGGCCTCAATTTCAGCGCTGTAATAAAACCACCTCAGTGAGAGCGAAAAGGCTTTTTACGCAAAAGTTTTATCACCATAGTGCCAGTGTAAACACCAGGCTTGCTTTTCTGGCTGTAATTGGCTTCCGGAGGTGTCTCACAATGCCTGCCGCGACCGTTCTGCTCATTGTTTTGAGCTCAGCAGTCCTGCAGGATGTGCCCGTCCCCTTTCAAAGCTCCATTCTGACGGCTGAGTGTGTGGTGCTGCTCTGCTCTGGGAAACAGAGCCAAATTGCTAATCATTACCGTGGAACGTTCCTGCTCTCCCACACTATGGACATGGAGGCAGGCAGGCAGGTGTGTGTGTGTGTGTGTGTGTGTGTGTGTGTGTGTGTGTGAGACAGACAGACAGACAGACAGAGACTGTTGTGTTGTGCAGAGCCAGGGAGGGAGGCGGGGGATGATGTAGGGGGTTTCCCCCTCCTCCTGCCTCAGGACTGGCTGCTCCCAGTCGCTGGTTGAATTTACAAGACAGCATGCTGACACACTCACTCTCCCACAACACACACTGTCTCTGTCTCGCTCTCACACACACACACACACACTCCCTGTCATGCACTTCCCCACCCCCCACCCCTCACTTCGGTCAAAAAGTGGCTAGCAATTTAGTTAGATGCCCATGGAACAATGGGATTGAGACCAGCATCATGTGACACTGTACCTGCCCCATCAAGCATTGCAAGCCCTTCCCATAGCACCCTACGGCCAGTTGCATAGTGGGATTGCTACCCACAGTGCACTGCTCTTTGTGTTGCTTCAAGAGCTGCTAGTGCGGTGGATGCACTCCGCCCACACAAGGAGCATAGTGTGGACATGCAACAGTGTTTTAATTAAAGCACTTTCATTAAAGTGGCATAACGTTTGGCAACAAAACTCTGCAGTGTACTGTAGACACTGCCTCAAGGTCCCCAGGAAACACTTGTGAAACCCTCCTGCACTATAAGCAGTGGGACCAGCTACCAGGATTACAGACTGAATGCAGTGTTGCCTGCCTGAGTCCATAAGATACAGCCTGCAAAGACCTTGCTAAGGAGGTGTGAACTGTCCCATTCATCTCAATGGCATCTTAACTCTGAAATGCAGCACAGACAAGTAGAACTGGATGCAGCATGCAAACAATAATTCAAAGATCTCACTGGGCAGAGTATATAAGTGGTTGTGTTGTAGGTTGTAACTGCAGATTTTGCTTTAGTAAATGAAACCAGATTCCCTACACATGTTGCTGCGGGTTAGATTTTCACAGCAGTGCACCTGACTCCCCGGCACTGCTTTGAAAAATCTCAGCCATCTCATGTGCATTTGAAAAATCAGCTTTAAAAACCAATTGCTTTTGGCCTTGATTCAACAAGGAAGTGCCACTCTGCCTGTGTTCACCTGTGGCTGCTGGGATCGGATGGATTCACTGCCATCTGCAGTCCCTAGCCTGGGGGGGGCTGAGGGCAACGTGCTTTCAGTGGGGAATCTTCAATGTTGGCATACATGGCCCTTGTTGGTCCTACAGATCCTGAGTCACAAACAAGGCCCCGTGTTGTATTTTTGCTCAAAGTGTGTGGGGGGGAGAGGCATTATCTCAGTGTAATGAGTTTTATTTCAGCCAGTTAATTGTCTGTGCTATTGAATAACATGGACACGTGCCCAAAGGTGGTATTCTAGGTGTATTTGATTGCAAAGAATTGCACAGTAGGTTAATAATTCAGTGGCCCCATAGACTTCCCAGCGGGGCTCACTTACATAACAACCTCCATGTCTCAACTGCTCAGATGCGCTGCAAGGGCTCCTCGTGAAGGTGCCATTTCCTGCAAGGGGCAGCATTTCATTCATAAGGAAGAGAGAACGGGTCCATGGTCCAGCCTAGGGCAGCGTTTGGCTGGGATACAGTAATGAAATGTCTGGTTGAGCACGGAGATACAGTCCACAGGCCGGTGCCCCCCGCTGAGTAGAGCAACATGGTTGGCACAAGTACTTCAGAGCCACCCAGTCACCATCACGTCAATCTGCCCTGGGATCAGCTTTAGCCAGAGGGTTTCCATTCAAGATGGGCTTGGGGGAGGCTCAAAGGTTTTGCAAAGTCACTCAGCTGTGTGTGAGTTCTCAGTGCCTCAAAACCACTCTGCTGCGTCCTGCACGGGTTTGACTTCCAAGAAACGGTCAGAGGGGCCCTGCGGTGTGAAAAGCTCGTCCTGCACAGGAGCTGCACTGGGCAGGTCTGGATATTGCATGTCGCTGGGGTGGGGTGGGGGTTAATCACGCAGCATGGATTAGTCAGGTATGAAGAGATGGGAGGTCTGCGTTTGGTAACATCCCTCTTGTGCTCTCTCCTACTTGGTTGCGTCTCTGTGACTGGCCAGAGACCCAAGTGGGAACCAGTTTCTCTCCTTGTACCACTGGGCTGAAGGGATGTGATGTTTACGTCTCTGCTCCTCACCTTCCCCCATGCACCTGCTCGGCTCAATCCCATGGACTCCACGGGAGTGGGACGCTCACGGTATGTGAGGCAGCATTGGTGCGATTCAGAGAAGATCTCTTGGCTGCTTGGGGACACTGTTAACATGAACACATCATGTTTTCATTTTATTGGGCTATAACTCATCTCTCCTCCCACATGGCATCTCTCCCTATGAACATAAGGACCAGTAAGATAAGAGCAGATTAGCATAAAGGTGGAGCTTGCAAACATCTCCCCCAGGAGGATCAATTTAAGGAGTAGATACTGTCAGGCCACCTCAGTGGATCTGGCTGTTTTTCTCCCAAAAGCCTGAAATCTCCTCGCCATGCTCTGGGCTGCTCTCATCCTCCTGCTGGGGACGTGGTGCACAGTGAGAACAGGGGGAGTGGGTTACATACACTTTAAAGTTGCTGCTGAGGCCAATGTATAAACCGTGTCAACAGCAACCAGGGATTGGCAGGGAGGAGTTGACAGGTCTCTACAATATTTTCCAGGGTCCAGTTCCCAGCCAGTGGTGACTCAGCCGCCTTCCGTGTCAGTGTCCCCAGGAAACACCGTGAAACTCTCTTGCACCGTCAGCAGTGGGAACAGCATCAGTGACTATGACGTACGCTGGTACCAGCAGCAACCTGGGAATTCTCCACGATACCTGCTGAGATACAAGTCAGATTCTGACAAGTACCAGGGCTCCGGGGTCCCTGCTCGCTTCTCTGGTTCCAAAGACACGGCCAGTAACACCGGCTATCTGACCATCTCCGGGGCCCTGGCCGAGGATGATGCTGATCATTACTGTAATGTATGGCACAGTGATGCTTGTCACTGTGACACAGTCAGAAGGGGAAGTGAGACAAAAACCTCCCCTCCCCCAGCCTGGGCCCAGCAGGGAATTGCAGGAGCTGCCGCGTTTGGTCTCCCCTCTAACACATCACACCAATGTTTGATCTTCACAGCGAAGCTCCGTCCCCACGCTGAGGCAGGGTTCGCTCTTGCCCTGTTTCTCTTGTTCTCTTTGCAGGGGCAATGCAGCTCCTCGCCAGCCTTCCTGCTCTCTCCTCACGCTGACTCTGTGGGGAGCTGGGTGGAACATCTCTGCCCTTCTCCCTCCTTCTATCTCTGTTCGTGGGGAAGAGGGAGGACAATTCTTCTTGGCTCCCTCTGTGCTTTGCATTAATGGCTTTTCCCCCACTCCTTCCTCCATCTCCTGCAGGACCTGGTCTCTGTCCTGAGACGGTCTACAGTCACCATCCCCTCCAGGCATGGGGAGCTTTCAGGTCTGGTTAAGCCTCATACGACATCCCCATTTACATCTCCAGAGTTAGGAGGCTTCCAGCCATCAAAGCTGCTTTGCCCTGCCCAGCTCCTGCTGTTACACAGTCTCCCAAGTTGTTTTCTTAGGCGATGTCTACAGTGTGCAGCTTACAGATAGGGGTGGCTCCAGGCCCCAGCACGCCACGGGCGGGGGGCGCTCTGCCAGTCACCGGGAGGGCAGCAGGCAGACAGCCTTCGGCGGCATGCCTGCGGAGGGTCTGCTGGTCCCACAGCTTCGGTGAAAGATCCACCTGCGGGAGGTCCACCAAAGACACGGGACCAGCGGACCCTCCACAGGCACGCCTGAGGAGGGAGGTCCACCATAGCCACGGGACCTGCGACCGGCAGAGTGCCCCCAACGGTCTGCCATCGTGCTTGGGGTGGCGAAATGTCTAGAGCCGCCCCTGCTTACAGAGAGTGGCTGCAGCCACGCCGGTGTAAGCTGCACAGTGTAGTCGCTCTTTGGCATGGGAGAGAGCTCTCCCGGCAACAAAATAAAACCACCAGACCAGGGGTAGCAACTCGTTGCTGGGAGAGTATCTCCCGCTGATGAAGTGCTGTCCACACCGGTGCTTTTTGTCATTAAAACTTTGGTCATTCAGAGGGGTGTTTTTTTCACACCTCAGAGCAACAAAGGTTTTAATGAGGAAAGTGCCAGTGTAGGCAGAGCCTTAGGCCTTGTCTACACTACAGGACTATTTCGAATCTACTTAAGTCGAATTTGTGGATTCGACCTTAATAAGTCGAATTTGTGTATCCATACTAAATACACAAATTCGAACTTCTGAGTCCACATTCACGGGGCCAGCTTCGACTTTGGAAGCGGTGCACTGTGGGAAGCTATCCCACAGTTCCCGCACTCCCCGCTGCCCATTGGAATTCTGGGATTTCCCCCCAATGCATGCTGGGGGGGGAAAATGTGTCGAGGGTGGTTTTGGGTAACTGTCGTCATTGAACCGTCAATCACGCCCTCCCTCTCTTCCTTGAAAGCGCCGGCGGGAAATCTGTTCGCGCCCTTGTCTGGTCGGTTACAGCGCGGACGCCACAGCACTGCGAGCATGGAGCCCGCTGCGATCATCGCTGCACTTATGGCCGTTGTCAACTCCTCGCACCTTATTGTCCACCTCTTCCACAGTCAGGTGATGAGAAACCGGGCGAGGAGGCTCCGGCAGCGCGGTGAGGAGAGTGGCGCGGGCCTGTCACAAAGCAGGGTACGCCGGGCAGTGGAGATCATGGTGGCAATGGGTCACGTTCATGGTGTGGAACGGCGATTCTGGGCCCGGGAAACAAGCACAGACTGGTGGGACCGCATAGTGCTGCAGGTCTGGGATGACACAGAGTGGCTGCGAAACTTCAGGATGCGTAAGGGCACTTTCCTTGAACTGTGTGACTTGCTGTCCCCTGCCCTGAAGCGCCAGGACACAAGGATGCGAGCAGCCCTGACTGTGCAGAAGCGAGTGGCCATAGCCCTCTGGAAACTTGCCACGCCAGACAGCTACCGGTCAGTAGCGAACCACTTTGGCGTGGGCAAATCTACCGTGAGGATTGCTGTCATTCAAGTAGCCCACGCAATCGTTGAGCAACTGCTCTCAAAGGTGGTGACTCTCGGAAATGTCCAGGTCATCATAGATGGCTTCGCCGCGATGGGATTCCCAAACTGCGGTGGGGCTATAGATGGGACTCACATCCCTATCCTGGCACCAGCCCACCAGGCCAGCGAGTACATTAACCGAAAGGGCTACTTTTCAATGGTGCTGCAAGCTGTGGTGGACCATAGGGGACGTTTTACCAACATCTTCGTTGGGTGGGCGGGCAAGGTTCATGACGCGCGTGTGTTCAGGAGCTCTGGTCTGTTTAGACGCCTCCAGGCAGGTACTTTCTTCCCGGACCACAAAATAACGGTTGGGGATGTGCAGATGCCTACAGTGATCCTCGGGGACCCGGCCTACCCGCTAATGCCCTGGCTCATGAAGCCCTATACAGGCGCCTTGGACAGTGAAAAGGAACTCTTCAACTTCCGGCTGAGCAAGTGCAGAATGGTGGTGGAGTGTGCTTTCGGACGTCTCAAGGGGAGATGGCGGAGCTTACTGACTCGCTCGGACATCAGCGAAAAGAATATCCCAGTAGTTATTGCTGCTTGCTGTATGCTCCACTATCTCTGTGAGAGCAAGGGCGAGACCTTTTTGGCCGGATGGGAGGTTGAGGCAAATCGCCTGGCTGCTGTTTACGCTCAGCCAGACACCCGTGCCGAGAGAATATCCCAGCGGGAAGCGATGTGCATCAGGGAGGCTTTGAAAGCGAGTTTCCTCGCAGAGCAGGGTAACCTGTGACTGTCCACTTGATTTTAAGAGAGCCTGATCATGGGCCTGTGTCTGTATGTGTGGAGTTAGATCTGAGCTCACAAACCCGGTTCTCCAAGTTTCCCCCACTTCCAAAGCACATTTTAAAACTAATGAAATGTAACAGTAATTAATAATAAATCTTTCGTTGACTTTGCATTTCTGTTTCTTGGTTGAAACATGGAAGCATTCTGTGGTGGGTAAGGTGTGCACTGATGTACAGACCGCTTGTCCAAAAGAGGACGGACAGCCTCCTGCTCCACATAGGTCTGCGGGGTAGGGGACGGTTTACGGTGGTTGTGCATGTAGGGGGAGGGTTGCAGGAATGGGTGGGTTTGCAGGAAGGGGCGAGGGGTGCCGTCTTTGGATAGGGGGTTAACATGACGGCTGTGGGTTTGGGCGTTGGAAGGGGTGAGGGGTGTGGGTGAAGGGTGAGTATCTGCCCCTGGATGAGGGCTCTTTTTGGGGCTCAGGGCACCGGGGAGGATCGTGGCTACGGTCCAAGTGCATGTGAAGGGAAGCCTGCCTTTACATTCGGGGATGGCAGGCACCAGGACCCTGGACAAGCATACACATCAAGGAAAGACCCGGGGCAGCATACACCACACAGACTGTCCCTGGTGCCTAGTGACTGCAGTCTGTGTGTGCCCTGCAGTTGACCCTGCAGCCAAGTCTGTACCATGGCACTGTGGGCTATGCACTGAAATTACAATTCCCCCCCCCCACACACACAACAACAGAAAGTCTTCTGACACCAGAAACGTGATGGAAACAGTCAGTAACACCAAACCGCTTTTAATAATGTAGTACACAGTGGGGGGTTTAACTTGGAGTTGGGACTGGTTGATGCTGTAAGGAAAGAGCTTGTACAAATTTACAGCGCGAGAGTTGTCTCGAACATTATCGGTGTGCTGCGGTGCAGGGACAGTTCTCACGGCCCCTACCGCCCCTCCTTCTTGTAACTTTGGGTGAGGGGGGGACAGGACTTCCTGGCGTTGGAGGGCGGTTGCAGATGCACTGCAGGGGGGCTCTCTCCTCCTGCCTGCGGTCTTGCAGAACATCTACAAGGCGCCGGAGCGTGTCCGTTTGCTCCCTCATTAGACCAAGCAGCGTTTGAGTCGCCTGCTGGTCTTCCTGCCGCCACCTATCCTCCCGTTCCAGGTGTGTGCGATGCTGCTGACACAGGCTCTCCCTCGACTGTCTCTGCTTTGCCGCCTCCGCTCTGGAGCTGGCCATCAGTTCCTGGAACATGTCGTCCCTTGTCTTTTTCTTTCGGCGTCTAATCTGAGCCAGCCTCTGCGAGGGGGATGCCGGGGCAGTCCGGGAAGGAGCCGAAGCTGTGTGATGCGAAAAAGTAGGTGATTTCCTTGAACACATACATGTTTGCCAACAGTAAACACAGTCTAGTCAGTTTCAGTTAAGAAGACCAAAGAGGGAACCAAGTCTCAGGAGATCTCAGAACTAGTCCGAGATTTCGGAATACGCTCTCATTGGCGGCGCCATTGCACTGGATAGCGCACAAGCGAGGAGAGACAGCTGCATCCCTCTTGCACAAAGTCCTGGTAAGCCTTACAGTACAG
Source organism: Mauremys reevesii (assembly GCF_016161935.1). Lineage (NCBI taxonomy): Eukaryota > Metazoa > Chordata > Testudines > Geoemydidae > Mauremys > Mauremys reevesii. Next base: position 18,817,006 of record NC_052640.1, on the reverse strand, counting down.
AGTGCTTATCAGTTAGTGCTTAGCTGTGCTCTCCTGCTGAAGGCAATGTGCAAAGCAGAAAAGATGACCGCTTTGCGGCCCCTCCCGCCAGTGCACGGGAAAGATCACTGTATGCTTTTCCTCTGTGGCCTCCAACACGTGGCTGTTAAGCGAGGGTCATTCTTATGCAAAGTAAAAGTCTGTTAAGCGAGGGTCATTCTTATGCAAAGTAAAAGTCTACCATTCACAATAGTAACAGTACACTAATTCCACTAATTAGATGCAGCACTTCCAGAACAACATTACCCTGAGGCGTGTCAGGCGGACTCAGAGAGAGCGGATGCTAACAGAAGCCCTGCACAGACCAGGACCATACGCTGCCATGCTTGTCGAGGCGATGGTCCCCCTTTACCTTAGGATGGCCTGGCGCGGAAGAGTGTGCTTCAACGGAGCACCCAACAAGGCACCTCTACCAAGGAACCTCCTGCTGAGGCTTTTCCAGCTGCTCTCTGAGAGCTTTTTTGAACTGTCCCCAGAGGACTATTGCTCCATTCCTATATGTGTAGACCTACTTTTTGTATAGTTTGATATTTAAAATTTTTAATATAGTATTTGTATTTTTTATATATATCCCTGTTTCTTAAAAAAATAAATGTTTCCCTGTTTGTAGCACTTACCGCCTGATCCTTCCCCTGATTCCGAGTCCGGGTTAACGGGCGGAGACGGTTGGTAGGGGATCTCTGTGAGGGTGATGAAGAGATCCTGGCTGTCAGGGAAAGCGGGAGTGGGTTCGATGTCGCCTGCGCCGTCCTCAAAAGACCCTTCCTCATCTTCCCCATCGGCGAACATGGAGGAGGAACTGTCCCGGTACACTATTCCGTCCTCGGAGTCCACCGTCACTGGTGGGGCAGTGGTGGCAGACCCACCTAGAATGGCATGCAGTGCCTCGTAGAAGCGGCATGTCTGGGGCTGGGCTCCGGAGCGTCCGTTTGCCGCTCTGACTTTTTGATACCCTTGTCTTAGGTCCTTCACTTTCACGCGGCACTGCATCACATCCCGGCTGTATCCTTTCTTTCATGGCTTTCGAGACCTTCTCGAAGGTCTTTGCATTCCGCTTGTTGGAGCGCAGCTCCGAGAGCACAGACTCCTCGCCCCACACAGCGATCAGATCCATGACTTCCCGGTCAGTCCATGCTGGGGACCTCTTTCTATTCTGGGATTGCCCAGACTCCTCTGCTGGAGAGCTCTGCATCGTTGCAGGTGCTGCGAGCTCGCCCGATGTGCAACCAGAACGTCAGATTCAAACCGCCCAGACAGGAAAATGAATTCAAATTTTCGCGGGTCATTTCCTGTGTGGCTGGCCAGAGAATCCAAGCTCAGACTGCTGTCCAGAGCGTCAACAGAGTGGTGCACTGTGGGATAGCTCCCGGAGCTGCTAAGTTCGATTAGCATCCACACCAAGCCTAATTCGAGCTAGCCATGTCGAATTTAGTGTTACTCCACCTGCCGGGGTGGAGTACCAAATTCGAACTAAAGAGCCCTCTAGTTCGAATTAAATGGCTTCCTGGTGTGGACGGTTGAGCGGTTAGTTCGAATTAACGCTGATAAATTCGAATTAAAGTCCTAGTGTAGACCAGGCCTTAGTGTGAGTGACTTTTAGGCTTGGAAGAAATGTTTGTGATATTTTGAGCAAACAAGGCGAGAGGGAGCTGTGGGAGCTGCAGGGGAGTTTGCTGTCTGCCAGGGCTCTGATCAGAGTCAGTTTTTGAGGCAGAGTTGTTTCCTGGCCCCCTGGCAGTGGTGTTGGGCTGAGATTCCTGGGAGAAGGGCTCACCTTGCTTCTCCATTCCAGAACCAGGATATGTGGAAATAAACTGAGCTACACACAGAATATACCCAGACTCCATGTCACTGATTGCCCCTCCACTGGGGAGCTGGCCTGCAAGGCCCAAACATCTCCCCTGCATCACAAAGGGCTGACACTGGTGTCAGAAAAGGGACACTAGTATTATTAAAAGAGGCAAAAATACAAATGTCTACTGGGAGGGGGTGGCTTCCCTCTCTTGGGCTGTATCACTCCCCATCAAGGCAGGTGCAACTGCCTAAGTAGCGGGGTAATCCCTTCCACAGATGTGAGCCGGTTGGTGACATGATCAGTCCACAGAAGAACAAACACCCTGACAAGGAACAGCGTGAATGTTGGAAACAGCTGTACACTAGTGATCCCTGCAGCTGTGAGACAGCCAGTAGGGGGCAGCGTTCTCATGAGCTCAGCATGTAGGTGTCTGAGCTCTTGTGAAACGCTGAAAGGACTGATCATAGTAATAGCAACACTGACCACCAGGGGGAGCTCGTCATCTATCCAGTGCTGGAGCTGGGAGTCTGGATTAGTGCAGCGGTGCACAGGTGTCAGGCTACAAACTGCTGGGATAGAGACATCTCTGGGCATCAGGCTTCTCATATCGCAACAGCTTTCACCTTTCTAATGTGACCCTGGAGGAAGCTAAGGGGAGAGAAGCAGAAGTTCTCTCCCTCTTCTGCTGCCACATTCCCGTCCCGCTGCCCACACCACATCCTTCTGCAGGGAAAGCCACTAAAAGCCGTCAGGAGCCAGCTGCCTCGCTCACCACAGGCCCCATTGCGCACAGTATCCTTAGCTGGTTCCTCACCACCTTTCCATGAGCTTCCCGTGAGCAGGGTGCAGCACAGAAGGGTTTCAGCCCCTCCCCCATCCCTTTCCAGCAGTAAGTCCCTCAGCAGCATCTTCCAAGAGCACCAAAACCACCCAGCCACACGTCCACCACCCAGTGGCAGCCATATTGTCCACTCCCAAGCCCCATGCCAACACCATGCCCCAGGCAGCAGCTGCTAATCCCAGACGCCATCAGTCCACACCAGCCACACCTCTAGGGTGACCAGAGGTCGCAATTTTATAGGGACAGTCCCGATTTTGGGGGCTTTTTCTTATATAGGCTCCTATTACTCCCCACCCCCATCCCAATTTTTTACACTTGCTGTCTGGTCACCCTACACACCTCTCAGAGACACCTGCATAACCTGCACCGCCAGCAAGTCTCAAAAGCCATCACACAAAACACAGCCCCAAACAAGCCATAGTTTCTTGCAGTTGCAAAACTTGTGGGTCAGGATCATGGCAAGAAACCCAGCTAGCTTTGCAATGCCAAGCAGACAACATTGGAGACTCCTCGCTCCAGGGGGAGTGCTCTGAACGGTAACGGTCTGAGCTGACACAGCACTTCGGAGCCCCTCACCCCCAAGATACGCTTCATTTTTCCTTGCAAATGGAAAAAAAACAAAACAATTCTTGGGTCTGTCAGTAGCTGTTTCTGAGGAGAGGGAGGTGCCAGAAGCAGCCAATGAGCAGGGAGCAGATTTGCATGAAGGGGCCGTTCTCCAGCGCTGGGGGTTTAAGAGAGAATCGGAGGGTCCCAGCCACAGACCCGTTTGCCTCAGGAAGCTGAGCTCGTCTGGATTCCCACCATGGCCTGGGCCCCTCTGCTCCTCACGCTGCTCACTTACTGCTCAGGTGCGAGGAGTCTGGAAGCGGGAGGGGGGGGGGCTTATCTCAGTCTTTCAATCAAAGGGGGTCGTTGATTTTAGAGCCATTTCCTCCATTGGTTCCCCACCAGGCTGTTGGCTGAGAGCTTTAATCATCATGATTTTATTCTCATGTTTTCTCCTCCTGTTGCAGGTTCCCTCGCCCAGTACGTGCTGACCCAGCCGCCTTCAGTGTCTGTGTCTCCAGGGCAAAATGCTCAACTCACCTGCACAGGGGAAAAAGTTGATGAACAGAGTGTGCAGTGGTACCAGCAGAAACCGGGCCGTGCCCCCGTACTCGTTATATATGCAGATAGTGAGAGACCCTCCGGAATCCCTGAGCGATTCTCTGGGGCCAGCTCCGGTAAAACAGCCACATTAACCATCACTGGAGTCCAGGCGCAGGACGAGGCTGATTATTACTGTCAGGTGTGGGACGATGACAGTAGCGCTGCTCACAGTGACACAGCCAGATGGGGAAGTGAGACAAAAACTGCCTGTTGACGCGGGGGATCATTTATTCTCATTCTTTCTGCAACAGTGTGAGGGGCCATTTCTGAGTTGGGAATGGAGGCTTCTTATTTCATCTGCCCACAAACCCTTCTCGGTAGCCTGGGCTCACAGTTTGTCTCTGTAGTAACCCCTGGGATGGGAAAGGGCTGCATCCTCCCTCCCCTGGCACAGGCTCCAGGCTCTGCGCTCCAGTGAGTGGAGAGGCCCATTCTGAGCACTGGAAAGTCCCCCAGCAGACAGCTCTTGTGTGGGTGGCTCCTGCCCCAGCCATGCAGCCATTGCTACTGAGACCCTGGGGGGCCTGAGGAAAGCGAGAGCCGGTGCCACACCCCTGCCTCTCAGGAGGTGGCCAGGTGACTCAGTAGCCCACCAGCTGCTCTTCTTCTGAATCGAATCCTCAGGGGAGTGGGGTAAACACGGCAGTGATGCCGTTACCAAGTGTCCAGAGGGTTGTCTGAGTAAATGAACTTTTGTGACTCCATTGTTGGCAGGACATTGATGTAAAGGTTGAACAGGATTGGAGAAAGCAGACAGCCCTGGGGTACCCATTGCTCTGTCATCTCCAAGCACTCATCTTCTCCCCCATATGGACTCTGAACTGCATCCATCACCATCTCGACTAATAGACACTGATGGACCTATCCTCTATGAACTTACCTAGTTCTTTTTACAAACCCGGTTATTCTTTTGGCCTTCACAACATCCCCTGGCAACAAATTCCGCAGGCTGATTGGGCGTTGTGTGAAGAAGTACTCACTTAGGTTTCTTTTAAATCTGCTGCCTAGTAATTTCATTGGGTGACCCCTGGTAAATAGTTATGGGACAGGGTAAATAACACTTCCTTATTGACTTTCTCCACACCAGTCATGATTTTATGGACCTATATCATACCCCCATCTCTTTTCCAAGATAAACAATCCCAGTCTTTTTAATCTCACCTCAGATGGAAGCTGATCAATAACTCAAACCATTTTTGTTGCTCCTCTTTATACCGGATCCATATCGGGATACAGCTCCCAGGTATCAAGAGTCTCAAATAGAAGAGGTGGAGCTTCTGAAAGGCCGACTGGGTAAAATACCGGAGAGCCCTAGAGAAGAGAGTGGTGAAAACACCAGCCCAGCATCGCTTGGTATATGAGACCTACCGTCACTTCTGTGGTGCTATCTACAAAGCAGCCTGCAGAGCCATCCCACGTGGTTGCCACCTGGTCTACATCCCCTGTCTCGACAAGGAGAGCGCTGCCTTGCTCGAGCAGTGTGAGGTATCTGGTGACCCAGATGTCGCTGACCATCTGATTGAATCGTTGGACACTGCTCGCTGAGCCAGATGGGAGGAGACGACCGAGAGGATGAGCTTTACCTGCTCCAGCTGCAAGTGTTGGAGTCAACACTGATGCCTTGGAGCAGAGCAGCAGCCACCTGCAGTCTGCCCACCCTCAGTGACACCCAGCCAGGTTTCCAGACACCTCCTGAAAGTGGCCAGAGCACCTTTGGAGAAACAGGTGCGAAGAGAAGTGAGGCATGAATGGCGTATGTTTAAACGTGTACACAGATCAGAAGCTGTCCAGAACCATTCACCGTAACAGAGCTGGAACAGACACTGGGGAGCATCAAGTGTGGAACAGCTGTGGGCTATGACACCATATCTCCAGAATTCCTGAAAAACCTTGGACCCCATATGCGGCTTTGGGTTGTGAAATTCGTCACCAGGGTCATCAGTGAAGGGAGGCTACCAAAGATATGGCACACCGCAAAAAACATTGGCCTCCTAAAGTCTGGAAAGGACCCAAGTCAAGCATCAAGCTATCGTCCCATATCATTACTGTCAGTGTGCTTCAAGGCACTGGAGAGCTTGGTCCTACAGTGCATATTACCTGATGTGGAGAGAATTTGTGGCCCTGGCGAAGCCGGCTTTCACTGAGCCGCAGCACATGAGACCAAGAACTCGCGCTGATCCTATTTGCTGAAAATCGTTTCCACGGAAACTTGAAAACAGGCGCTGTTTTCATCCATCTAACACAGGCGTACGATATCTGCCTCTCCGCACTCTGAAAACTGACCATTTTTTCCTACTCTTTGTTTCCTATCTTTTAAGCAGTTACTGATTCAGGCAAGGACCTTCCCTCCTATCCCATGACTTACTTTGTTTAATAGTCTTTGCAGTAAGAACTTATCAAAGACTTTCTGAAAGTCCAAGTACATTATATCCACTGGATCACCCTTGTCCTCGTGCTTGTTGACACTCTCAGAGAACTGTAATCTATTGGTGAATTCTAAGAGCTCTACCCTTCCCCCTCCACATTCTCTCTCTTTACTCGGGGCTGAGGGGACGACAACTTGTCCCAGCTCACTCCATGGACCATGTGACTGCTCAGTCCAGTCTCTCGCCTCCATTTCCTTGTGCAGGACAGGAACTCTCTGCTGACTAAGAGTCTCCATCCCCTTCAGCCTCAGAACAGGCAGAGGAAGCTGCCACTCTGGTAACACCCTCCTGAGACATCCCCATTCAGGGCCCCAAAGATCTTGCCAAGGGCCTGCAGCAAAGTGGGGGAAGGGAGATGCTGAGATTTCCAATGTAAGACAGGCCCCTGGGCCAGGTGATGGAGCAGGGCTGTTTGCTTAAATATTCACAGGGAAGCATCAGCCTACCCAGGAGTGACATTCTGACTGATGTACGTGGGAATGACAGAAATTCCACTGAGAACGTACCTGGTAGGCTGCTAACCCTCCAGGAGTTTCCTAATTTCTCGAGGAGCTAAAGATTAATCTTTAATACAGATTATATCCTGGGATGAAACCTCCACGAATATGGCCAACCAAAATTGGCAACCTGAATACCCGGGGTGCACGTCACTGATCGACCCTCCACTGGACAGCTGGCCTGCACGGCCCCAGCATCCACTACTGCTCACACCGGGTGCCCTTGCGGTCAGAACAGGCCATTAGTGTCACAGGAAGAGGCAACAATAGCAAACCAGCTAGGAGGAGGTGCCTTCCCTAACTTGGGTTGCATTAGTCTTAATCTAGGCAGGTGCAACTTCTGGAATCCCTGGGTAATCCCTTCCAAAAATATGAGCAGGCTGATGCTGTGATCAGTGCAGCCAGCACAGAGAAGAATACCCTGAAAAGGAACAACATGAATGCTGGAAACAACTGTACGTGATGTTCCCTGCAGCTGTGAGAGACAGAGAGTAGGGGCCCACTTTGTGATGAGCTCAGCATGGAGGGTCTCTAGCTTTTGTGAAACCCCCATTAGAATAATCTTAGTAACAGCAGCACTGACCACCAGGGGGTGCTCTTCACCCTCACAGTGCTGGAGCTCAGACTCTGTACTAGGGCAGTGTAACGCGAGTCAGGCTACACACTGCTGGGCTAGAGAGATCTCTGGGCTTTGGGGCTTTTTATTCCCCAGCAGCGCTCACATCATCTGGACTAGGGACCCTAGAGAAGCCTGTTTGGATTCCAACTCCCCAGCTGCCCCCTCTGCTCCCTGGTCTCTGGGGCAGGGGTTCTTCGACCCGCAGTCTTGCTGGGAGGCTCACGACAAGGTCACCAAAACCCAGAGGCTGCTGTAACTCAGGGGGGGGTTAGCGTCGTTCCTCGCCCTGCCCACACTGGCCTGCTGCAGGAAGTACCACTGAAAGGGGAGCAGTCAGGGGCCAGCTGCCTTGATCCCCACGGCCCCATTGTTCACCGTGGTCATTGGCTGGTTCCTCGCTGTCTTTCAGTGGGGCTCCTCCAGGAGTGTGCAGTGCAGAAGGGTCTCAGCCCCACCCTCTCCAGCAGGGCCTCCCCTAGCAGCATGCTCCAATAGCCCCCCACAGCCACCCAGCAGCACCATCCCGGCCAGTCCCAGCCCCAATCAAGCACAACCCCAGAGCCCAGGCAGCAGCCACTCACTCCACGAGCCATCAGCCTGCAGCAGCCACACCTGCCAGTGACACCTAAACAGCCAGCAGCCGACACATCCCACACACAGCCCCAAACCAGCCAGGGTTTTTTGCAGCCATAAACATTGTGAGTCAGGGTCATGGCAAGAAACCCAACTAGGTTTGCAATGCCCAGGGGGGAACGTTGGAGACTCCTCGCTCCAGGGGCAGTGCTCTGAACGGTAACGGTCTGAGCAGACACAGCACTTTGGGAGCCCCTCACCCCCAAGATGAGCTTCATTTTTCCTTGCAAATGGAAAACAAAACAATTCTTGGGTCTGTCAGTTGCTGCATCTGAGGGGAGGGAGGTGCCAGCAGCAGCCAGTGAGCAGGAAGCAGATTTGCATGAAGGGGCCATTCTCCAGCGCTGGGGGTTTAATAGAGAATCGGAGGGTCCCAGCCACAGACCCATTTGCCTCAGGAAGCCGAGCTCGTCTGGATTCCCACCATGGCCTGGACCCCTCTGCTCCTCACACTGCTCACTTACTGCTCAGGTGCAGAGATGGGGGTGGGGGGCTTATCTCACTCTTTCTATCAAAGGGGACTTTGATTTTAGAGCCATTTCTCCCACTGCTTCCCCAGGCTGCTGGATGAGAGCTTTAATCATCATCATTTTATCCCCATGTTTTCTCCTCCTCTTGCAGGTTCTCTCGCCCAGTATGTGCTGACCCAGCCGCCTACAGTGTCTGTGTCTCTGGGGCAAAATGCTCAACTCACCTGCACAGGAGAAAAGTTTGACAAATACTATGTGCACTGGTACCAGCAGAAACCGGGCCGGGCCCCCGTACTCGTTATATATAAGGATAGTGAGAGACCCTCTGGAATCCCTGAGCGATTCTCTGGGGCCAGCTCTGGTAAAACAGCCACATTAACCATCACTGGAATCCAGGCGCAGGACGAGGCTGATTATTACTGTCAGGTGTGGGATAGTGATAGTAGCACTGCTCACAGTGACACAGCCAGAAGGGGAAGTGAGGCAAAAACTGCCCGTTGACACGGGGGATCATTTATTCTCATTCTTTCTGTGACAGCGTGAGGGGCCATTTCCAAGCTGGGGATGGAGGCTTCTTATTTCATCTTCCCACAAACTCTTCTCAGCAGCCTGGGCTCACAGTTTGTTTCCTTAGTGACCCCTGGGAGCAATCTCATTTCCCTACAAGGGGGAGAATCCTGGCCCCATGGAAGTCACTGGCAAAATCCCCATGACTTCAGTGGCACCAAGTTTTCCCCAGAGGCTTCCAAATCAAAAGGCTGATGCAGAGAGCAATGGGGTCTCCTCCTCATTCTTGTTACAGGGTGAAACAAGAATTAAACTCATTTCTGGCTCTGTTACAGCTCTGAACTCTGTACCTCTTCTGTTGTTGCCATTGAATAAGGACGCCCCTCACTCGGTAACAGGCCAAGGCTGGACAGTGATCTCCAAGTTGATGGCATGATCAACCTGGTTGACACAGTTAAGAAGAGCAGCCTGCGAAGGAACAGTATCAGGGTGTGTGTGACATTGACCACTAGGGGGTGCTGATCTTCCACAAGCTGCAGAAGGGTGCAGAATGATGTAACTCCTGGGGGAATTCTGCGCCAGAGTGCATGCACAGAATTCACGTCTCCCGCAGATTTCTTTGCTTCCCTGCAGAAAAATGACTTTCTAACAGGGAAGCAAATGGAAGCTGCAAGCTCAGTCATGCACTACTCCCTAGCAGCACAGGTACACCATTTCAGGTACCTGGAGCAGCCAACGGAGAAGTAAATCACCACAGGACTTGCAACAACCCAACCAGTGGCTCCTACCCTGAACCAGGATCAACTGCTAGTCTTGGATCCTCCCCTGCTTCCTGTCCCCATCGCTCCTCAGCTGCGGGGGGAGGGGTCACTGTACGGGGAGCTGGACCCCCATTTGCCCAACCCCCATGCATTCGGGCCTTCCACACCCAGGAACACCCACCAAGCCTCACCCCATGCACCCAAAACTCACCTAGAATTCCATACCCAAACTCCTCTCCTCCACTCCTGCACCCGGACCACCCCCACTCAAACCCTGACCCTGATGAGCCCCACCCCGGCATCCTGAGCCCCCCCATCCAGTCCGCCATGCCCCGGACCCCCAAATCGCGGCACCCAGACTCCCCTGCTGAGACCCCACACCTAGACCCCTCCACCGATCCCCAACCACCTTCACTTGGAAGCCCCTGCAGAATCCCATTGCCCCTGCACCTTGATCTCCCCCCCCCAAGCCTGTGCATTCAGATCCCCCAACACCTAGACCCCCACACTGAGCTTCCTGCACCCAGATTGTCCCACACAGAATCCTCTCACCCCACACCTGGATCCACTGACACTGAGCCCCTTCACACTTGGATCCTGCCTGGTTGAGCCTGCCAGCCCGCCCCACACCTAGTGTGCTTGGCGCAAAGGGGAAGGGCCCCATGGTGTTTCTGGGCCAGCAGCTGTCTGAACTTATGAGACAGCATGCCGACACATTCACTTGCCCCCAATATACACTCTCTCTCTCACACACACACACACACACACACTCCTCCCTGCACACACATTTCAGTTGAAAAGTGGCTGGCAATCTAGTTGGATGCCCATGGAACAATGGGATTGAGAAACCTGCATCATGTGATGCCGTACCTGCCCCATCAGGCATTGCAAACCCTTCCCATAGCACCCTACAGCCAGTTGCACAATTTGATTGCTACCCACCATGCACTGCTCTCTATGTCGCTGCAAGAGCTGCTAGTGTGGCAGATGCACTCCACCGACATAAGATGCATAGTGTGGACATGCAACCGCAGTTTAATTAAAGCGCTTTAATTAAAGTGGTATAACTTTTGGCGACAAACCTCTGCAGTGTAGACACAGCCTCAAGGACCCCAGGAAACACTTATGTAATCCTCCTGCACTATAAGCAGTGGGACCAGCTACCAAGATTACTAGGGTGACCAGATCAGAGGGATGAAATATCGGGACGTGAGGGGGAGAGCAAAAACAAAAAAAAGGTGGCGGGGAAATAAAACAAAAAACAAAAAAAACCCCAGCAGTTTCACAGGGGCCGCGCCATGGGATCGCACACAGCACCCCGGCAGCGCACGCTGCCCTCCCCACGGAGCCTCCTGCCCCCCAACCCGCCCCAGGCACATGTGGCACGTCTCGCTGCCGGTGGGGAGCCCCGCACCTCTCCCGCTCGGCTGTACTCCAGCGGCTCCTTCCTGGCAGTGACAGGGAAGTTTATGGGTTCGGGGGACCCCGACTGGCTCCTTGCCCCTGTCCGCCGGCCGCCCCACCTGGGACAAGTCTTGCCCCCGCAGCCCCCCTCTGCCGCATGTCTCCAGCGGCCCACGCCCCCGGGCCGCGCTGCCCCCGGACCCACCGCGCTGCCCCACGGGCTGCAGGGCTGGAGCACTGCAGCGCTCCTGGCCCCATCCGGCCATGGCCCGTGTGCCCAGGCTGCTGCACGGGGGTGTCTCCTCCCCAGGCCCAGCTCGGGATCCAATGGGGCAGTGAGGGGGCGAGGCTGGGGGCAGGGATTTGGGGAGGGATCTAATGGGGGAAGGAGGGGTCAGGGGCGAGAGCCTCCGGCTCCACCTGTGCGCCAGAGCGGAGGGCAAATTGTTTGTTTGTCCGTCCAGTGTCCCGACTGAACATCGGTCGGGACGCGGACAAACAAGCAAATATCGGGACAGTCCTGATATATTCGTGACGTCTGGTCACCCTAAAGCATACAGACTGGATGCAGTGTTGCCTGCCTGAGGGCGTGGCTACACTTGCAGATGTAGAGTGCTGTGAGTTAAACCAGCCTTTGGAGAGCATAGTAGGGAAAGCGCTGCAATCTGTCCACACTGACAGCTGCTTGCACACTGGCGGCACTTGCGGCACTTGCAGCGGCATTGGGAATGCTGCATTATGGGCACCTCTCCCAGCATGCAAGTGACAGCAACATGCTTTTCAAATGGGGGTGGGTTGGTGTAGAGTGTGACAGGGAGTGTGTTGTGTGTATGTGGGGAGAGAGAGAGGTTTTGTGGGGCTGAGAGCATGTCAGCAGGCTGTCTTGTAAGTTCAGACAGCAGCAGACCTTTCCTCCCACCCCACCTCTCTCACACACAGAGCATTCCCAGCTGTCAGAAATGGAGCTTTCATACAGCATATCCGCATTCCTACAGTGATTCAAAACAATGACAAGAGTGGCCTCTTGATTTAAGAGGATTATGGGAAGTTTCCAGAGGCTGATCAGAGCGCAGTAATGCAACACCTCATCCACAGAGAGGGGGCACAGCAAACGTTATTCCACTTGCCGAGGTGGAGTACCAGTAGCGCTGTAGCCGCTGAGTCAGAGCGTTCTACGTGCCTTACCAGTGTGGACAGGTAGTGAGCTAGTGCACCCAGGGCTTCTTTATTGTGCTGTAACTCGCAAGTGTAGCCAAGCCCTGAGTCTGTAAGAGACTGCCTGCAAAGACCTTGCTAAGGAGGTGTGAACTGTCCCATTCATCTCAATGGCATCTTAACTCTAAAATGCAGCACAGACAAGTAGAACTGGATGCAGCATGCAAACAATAATTCAAAGATCTCACTAGGCAGGGTATATAAGTGGTTGTGTTGTAAGTTGTAAATGTAGATTTTGCATTAGTAAATGAAATCAGATTCCCTACACGTGTTGCTGCGGGTTAAATTTTCACTGCAGTGCACCTTACTATGACTGTCTGGCTGATGCCTTGGCACTGCTTGGAAAATCTCAGCCATCTCATGTGCATTTGAAAAATCAGCTTTAAAAACCAATTGCTTTTGGCCTTGATTCAACAAGGAAGTGCCACTCTGCCTGTGTTCACCTGTGGCTGCTGGGATCGGATGGATTCACTGCCATCTGCAGTCCCTAGCCTGGGGGGGGCTGAGGGCAACGTGCTTTCAGTGGGGAATCTTCAATGTTGGCATACATGGCCCTTGTTGGTCCTACAGATCCTGAGTCACAAAGCAAGGCCCCATGCTGTACTTTTGCCCAAAGTGTGTGTGTGGGGGGGGGGGAGTTATCTCAGTGTAATGAGTTTTATTTCAGCCAGTTCATTGTCTGTGCTATTGAATAACATGGACACGTGCCCAAAGGTGGTATTCTAGGTGTATTTGATTGCAAAGAATTGCACAGTAGGTTAATAATCCAGTGGCCCCATAGACTACCCAGCGGGGCTCACTTACATAACAACCTCCATGTCTCAACTGCTCAGATGTGCTGCAAGGGCTCCTCGTGAAGGTGCCATTTCCTGCAAGGGGCAGCATTTCATTCATAAGGAAGAGAGAACGTGTCCATGGTCCAGCCTAGGCAGCGTTTGGCTGGGATACAGTAAAGAAATGTCTGGTTGAGCACGGAGATACAGTCCACAGGCCGGTGCCCCCAGCTGAGCAGAGCAACATGGACGGCACAAGTACTTCAGAGCCACCCCTCCCCCAGTCACCATCACGTCAATCTGCCCTGGGACCAGCTTTAGCCAGAGGGTTTCCATCCAAGATGGGCTTGGGGGAGGCTCAGAGGTTTTGCAAAGTCACTTCAGCTGTGTGAGTTCTCAGAGCCTCAAAACCACTCTGCTGCGTCCTGCACGGGTTTGACTTCCCAGAAACGGTCAGAGAGGCCCTGCGGTGTGAAAGCTCGTCCTGCACAGGAGCTGCACTGGGCAGGTCAGGATATTGCATGTTGCTGGGGTGGGGTGGGGGTTAATCACGCAGCATGGATTGGTCAGGGATGAAGAGATGGGAGGTCTGTGTTTGGCAACATCCCTCTTGTGCTCTCTCCTACTTGGATGCACCCCTGTGACTGGCCAGAGCCCCATATGGGAACCAGTTTCTCTCCTTGTACCACTGGGCTGAAGGGATGTGAAGTTTACGTCTCTGCTCCTCACCTTCCCCCATGCACCTGCTCGGCTCAATCCCATGGACTCCACGGGAGTGGGACGCTCACGGTATGTGAGGCAGCATTGGTGCGATTCAGAGATGATCTCTTGGCTGCTTGGGGACACTGTTAACATGAACACATCATGTTTTCATTTTATTGGGCTATAACTCATCTCTCCTCCCACATGGCATCTCTCCCTATGAACATAAGAACCAGTAAGATAAGAGCAGATTAGCATAAAGGTGGAGCTTGCAAACATCTCCCCCAGGAGGATCAATTTAAGGGGCAGATACTGTCAGGCCGCCTCAGTGGATCTGGCTGTTTTTCTCCCAAAAGCCTGAAATCTCCTCACCATGCTCTGGGCTCCTCTCATCCTCCTGCTGGGGACGTGGTGCACAGGTGAGAACAGGGGGAGCGGGTTACATACACTTTAAAGTTGCTGCTGAGGCCAATGTACAAACTGTGTCAACAGCAACCAGGGATTGGCAGGGAGGAGTTGACAGGTCTCTACAATATTTTCCAGGGTCCAGTTCCCAGCCAGTGGTGACTCAGCCGCCTTCAGTGTCAGTGTCCCCAGGAAACACCGTGAAACTCTCTTGCACCGTCAGCAGCGGGAACAGCATCAGTGACTATGACGTACGCTGGTACCAGCAGCAACCTGGGAATTCTCCACGATACCTGCTGAGATACAAGTCAGATTCTGACAAGTACCAGGGCTCCGGGGTCCCTGCTCGCTTCTCTGGTTCCAAAGACACGGCCAGTAACACCGGCTATTTGACCATCTCCGGGGCCCTGGCCGAGGATGATGCTGATCATTACTGTAATATATGGCACGGTGATGCTTGTCACTGTGACACAGTCAGAAGGGGAAGTGAGACAAAAACCTCCCCTCCCCCAGCCTGGGCCCAGCAGGGAATTGCAGGAGCTGCCGCGTTTGGTCTCCCCTCTAACACATCACACCAATGTTTGATCTTCACAGCGAAGCTCCGTCCCCACTCTGAGGCAGGGTTCGCTCTTGTCCTGTTTCTCTTGTTCTCTTTGCAGGGGCAATGCAGCTCCTCGCCAGCCTTCCTGCTCTCTCCTCACGCTGACTCTGTGGGGAGCTGGGTGGGACATCTCTGCCCTTCTCCCTCCTTCTATCTCTGTTCATGGGGAAGAGGGAGGACAATTCTTCTTGGCTCCCTCTGTGCTTTGCGTTAATGGCTTTTCCCCCACTCCTTCCTCCATCTCCTGCAGGACCTGGCCTCTGTCCTGAAAGGGTCTATGGGTCACCATCCCCTCCAGGCAGGGGGAGCTTTCAGGTCTGGTTAAGCCTCATGCAACCTCCCTATTTACATCTCCAGAGTTAGGAGGCCTCCAGCCGTCAAAGCTGCTTCGCCGTGCCCAGCTCGTGCTGTTACACAGTCTCCCAAGTTGTTTTCTTAGGCGATGTCTACAGTGTGCAGCTTACAGATAGGGCGGCTCCAGGCCCCAGCACGCCACGGGGCGCTCTGCCAGTCGCCGGGAGGGCGGCAGGCAGACAGCCAGCGGCATGCCTGCGGAGGGTCTGCTGGTCCCACAGCTTGGTGAAAGGTCCACCTGCGGGAGGTCCACCACAGCCCCGGGACCAGCGGACCCACCACAGGCACGCCTGAGGAGGGAGGTCCACCATAGCCACGGGACCTGCGACCGGCAGAGCGCCCCCAACGGTCTGCCATCGTGCTTGGGGTGGCGAAATGTCTAGAGCCGCCTGCTTCCAGAGAGTGGCTGCAGCCGCGCTGGTGTAAACTGCACAGTGTAGTCGCTCTTTGGCGCAGGGGGAGAGGTATCCCAGCAACAAAATAAAACCACCAGACCAGGGGTAGCAACTCGTTGCTGGGAGAGTGTCTCCGCAGATGAAGTGCTGTTCACACCGGTGCTTTTCGTCATTAAAACGTTTGTCATTCGGGGGGGTGGATTGGTTCACACCTCTGAGCAACAAAGGTTTTAATGAGGAAAGTGCCAGTGTAGACAGAGCCTTGGTGTGAGCAACTTTTTAGTCTTGGAAGAAATGTTTGGGGTGTTTTGGTCATATAAGGCGAGAGGGAGCTGTGGGAGATGCAGGGGAGTTTCCTGTATGCCCAGGGCTCTGATCAGAGTCAATTCTTGAGGCAGAGTTGTTTCCTGGCCCCCTGGCAGTGGTGTTGGGCTGAGATTCCTGGGAGAAGGGCTCACCTTGCTTCTCCATTCCAGAACCAGGATATGTGGAAATAAACTGAGCTACACACAGAATATACCCAGACTCCATGTCACTGATTGCCCCTCCACTGGGGAGCTGGCCTGCAAGGCCCAAACATCTCCCCTGCATCACAAAGGGCTGACACTGGTGTCAGAAAAGGGACACTAGTATTATTAAAAGAGGCAAAAATACAAATACCTACTGGGAGGGGGCGGCTTCCCTCTCTTGGGCTGTATCACTCCCCATCAAGGCAGGTGCAACTGCCTAAGTAGCGGGGTAATCCCTTCCGCAGATGTGAGCCAGTTGGTGACGTGATCAGTCCAGAGAAGAACAAACACCCTGACAAGGAACAGCGTGAATGTTGGAAACAGCTGTACACTAGTGATCCCTGCAGCTGTGAGACAGCCAGTAGGGGGCAGCGTTCTCATGAGCTCAGCATGTAGGTGTCTGAGCTCTTGTGAAACGCTGAAAGGACTGATCATAGTAATAGCAACACTGACCACCAGGGGGAGCTCGTCATCTACCCAGTGCTGGAGCTGGGGGTCTGGATTAGTGCAGCGATGCACAGGTGTCAGGCTACAAACTGCTGGGATAGAGACATCTCTGGGCATCAGGTTTCTCATATCGCAACAGCTTTCACCTTTCTAATGTGACCCTGGAGGAAGCTAAGGGGAGAGAAGCAGAAGTTCTCTCCCTCTTCTGCTGCCACATTCCCGTCCCGCTGCCCACACCACGTCCTTCTGCAGGGAAAGCCACTAAAAGCCGTCAGGAGCCAGCTGCCTCGCTCACCACAGGACCCATGGCGCACAGTATCCTTAGCTAGTTCCTCACCACCTTTCCATGAGCTTCCCGTGAGCAGTGGGCAGCGCAGAAGGGTTTCAGCCCCTCCCCCATCCCATTCCAGCAGTACGTCCCTCAGCAGCATCTTCCAAGAGCACCATGACCACCCAGCCGTACGTCCACCACCCAGTGGCAGCCATATTGTCCACTCCCAAGCCCCATGCCAACACCACACCACAGGCAGCAGCTGCTAATCCCAGACGCCATCAGTCCACACCAGCCACACCTCTAGGGTGACCAGAGGTCCCAATTTTATAGGGACAGTCCCGATTTTGGAGGCTTTTTCTTATATAGGCTCCTATTACTCCCCATCCCCTGTCCCGATTTTTTACACTTGCTATCTGGTCACCCTACACACCTTTCAGAGACACCTGCATAACCTGCACCGCCAGCAAGTCTCAAAAGCCATCACACCAAACACAGCCCCAAACAAGCCATAGTTTCTTGCAGCTGCAAAACTTGTGGGTCAGGATCATGGCAAGAAATCCAGCTAGCTCTGCAATGCCAGGCAGACAACATTTGAGACTCCTCGCTCCAGGGGGAGTGCTCTGAACGGTAACGGTCTGAGCCGACACAGCACTTCGGAGCCCCTCACCCCCAAGATACGCTTCATTTTTCCTTGCAAATGGAAAAAAACAAAACAATTCTTGGGTCTGTCAGTAGCTGTTTCTGAGGGGAGGGAGGTGCCAGAAGCAGCCAATGAGCAGGGAGCTGATTTGCATGAAGGGGCCGTTCTCCAGCTTTGAGGGTTTAAGAGGGAATCGGAGGGTCCCAGCCACAGACCCGTTTGCCTCAGGAAGCCGAGCTCGTCTGGATTCCCACCATGGCCTGGGTCCCTCTGCTCCTCACGCTGCTCACTTACTGCTCAGGTGCAAGGAGTCTGGAAGCGGGAGGGGGGCTTATCTCAGTCTTTCAATCAAAGGGGGTCGTTGATTTTAGAGCCATTTCCTCCATTGGTTCCCCACCAGGCTGCTGGCCCAGAGCTTTAATCATCATGATTTTATTCTCATGTTTTCTCCTCCTGTTGCAGGTTCTCTCGCCCAGTACGTGCTGACCCAGCCGCCTTCAGTGTCTGTGTCTCCAGGGCAAAATGCTCAACTCACCTGCACAGGGGAAAAAGTTGATGAACAGAGTGTGCACTGGTACCAGCAGAAACTGGGCCGTGCCCCCGTACTCGTTATATATGCAGATAGTGAGAGACCCTCCGGAATCCCAGAGCGATTCTCTGGGACCAGCTCCGGTAAAACAGCCACATTAACCATCACTGGAGTCCAGGCGCAGGACGAGGCTGATTATTACTGTCAGGTGTGGGATA
Organism: Mauremys reevesii; assembly: GCF_016161935.1. Lineage (NCBI taxonomy): Eukaryota > Metazoa > Chordata > Testudines > Geoemydidae > Mauremys > Mauremys reevesii. The sequence continues at coordinate 18,798,800 of NC_052640.1, read as the reverse complement.
GTGATAGTAGCACTGCTCACAGTGACACAGCCAGATGGGGAAGTGAGGCCAAAACTGCCCGTTGATGCGGAGATCATTTATTCTCATTCTTTCTGTGACAGCATGAGGGGCCATTTCTGAGCTGGGAATGGAGGCTTCTTATTTCATCTGCCCACAAACCCTTCTTGGCAGCCTGGGCTCACAGTTTGTCTCTGTAGTAAGCCCTGGGGTGGAAAAGGGCTGCGTCCTCCCTCTCCTGGCACAGGCTCCAGGTTCTGCGCTCCAGTGAGAGGAGAGGCCCATTCTGAGCACTGGAAAGTCCCCCAGCAGACAGCTCTTGTGTGGGTGGCTCCTGCCCCGGCCATGCAGCCATTGCTACTGAGACCCTGGGGGGCCTGAGGAAAGCGAGAGCCGGTGCCACACCCCTGCCTCTCAGGAGGTGGCCAGGTGACTCAGTAGCCCACCAGCTGCTCTTCTTCTGAATCGAATCCTCAGGGGAGTGGGGTAAACACGGCAGTGATGCCGTTACCAAGTGTCCAGAGGGTTGTCTGAGTAAATGAACTTTTGTGACTCCATTGTTGGCAGGACATTGATGTAAAGGTTGAACAGGATTGGAGAAAGCAGACAGCCCTGGGGTACCCATTGCTCTGTCATCTCCAAGCACTCATCTTCTCCCCCATATGGACTCTGAACTGCATCCATCACCATCTCGACTAATAGACACTGATGGACCTATCCTCCATGAACTTACCTAGTTCTTTTTACAAACCCGGTTATTCTTTTGGCCTTCACAACATCCCCTGGCAACGAATTCCACAGGCTGACTGGGCGTTGTGTGAAGAAGTACTCGCTTAGGTTTCTTTTAAATCTGCTGCCTAGTAATTTCATTGGGTGACCCCTGGTTCAATTGTTATGGGACAGGGTAAATAACACTTACTTATTGACTTTCTCCACACCAGTCATGATTTTATGGACCTATATCATACCCCCATCTCTTTTCCAAGATAAACAATCCCAGTCTTTTTAATCTCACCTCAGATGGAAGCTGATCAATAACTCAAACCATTTTTGTTGCTCCTCTTTATACCGGATCCATATCGGGATACAGCTCCCAGGTATCAAGAGTCTCAAATAGAAGAGGTGGAGCTTCTGAAAGGCCGACTGGGTAAAATACCGGAGAGCGCTAGAGAAGAGAGTGGTGAAAACACCAGCCCAGCATTGCTTGGTATATGAGACCTACCGTCGCTTCTGTGGTGCTATCTACAAAGCAGCCTGCAGAGCCATCCCACGTGGTTGCCACCTGGTCTACATCTCCTGTCTCGACAAGGAGAGCGCTGCCTTGCTCGAGCAGTGTGAGGTATCTGGTGACCCAGATGTCGCTGACCATCTGATTGAATCGTTGGACACTGCTCGCTGAGCCAGATGGGAGGAGATGACTGAAAGGATGAGCTTTACCTGCTCCAGCTGCAAGTGTTGGAGTCAGCACTGATGCCTTGGAGCAGCGCAGCAGCCACCTGCACTCTGCCCACCGTCAGTGACACCCAGCCAGGTTTCCAGACACCTCCTGAAAGTGGCCAGAGCACCTTTGGAGAAACAGGTGCGAAGAGAAGTGAGGAATGAATGGCGTTTGTTTAAACGTGTACACCAGATCAAAAGCTGTCCAGAACCATTCACCGTAACAGCCGGAACAGACACTGGGTAGCATCAAGTGTGGAACAGTTGCGGGCTATGACACCATATCTCCAGAATTCCTGAAAAACCTTGGACCCCATATGCGGCTTTGGGTTGTGAAATTCGTCACCAGGGTCATCAGTGAAGGGAGGCCACCAAAGATATGGCACACCGCAAAAAACATTGGCCTCCTAAAGCCTGGAAAGGACCCAAGTCAAGCATCAAGCTATCGTCCCATATCATTACTGTCAGTGTGCTTCAAGGCACTGGAGAGCTTGGTCCTACAGTGCATATTACCTGATGTGGAGAGAATTTGTGGCCCTGGCGAAGCCGGCTTTCGCTGAGCCGTAGCACATGAGACCAAGAACTCGCGCTGATCCTATTTGCTGAAAATCGTTTCCACGGAAACTTGAAAACAGGCGCTGTTTTCATCCATCTAACACAGGCGTACGATATCTGCCTCTCCGCACTCTGAAAACTGACCATTTTTTCCTACTCTTTGTTTCCTATCTTTTAAGCAGTTACTGATTCAGGCAAGGACCTTCCCTCCTATCCCCTGGCTTACTTTGTTTAATAGCCTTTGCAGTAAGAACTTATCAAAGACTTTCTGAAAGTCCAAGTACATTATATCCACTGGCTCACCCTTGTCCTCGTGCTTGTTGACACTCTCAGAGAATTGTAATCGATTGGTGAATTCTAAGAGCTCTGCCCTTCCCCCTCCACATTCTCTCTCTTTACTCAGGGAAGAGGGGACGACAACTTGTCCCAGCTCACTCCATGGACCATGTGACTGCTCAGTCCAGTCTCTCGCCTCCATTTCCTTGTGCAGGACAGGAACTCTCTGCTGACTAAGAGTCTCCATCCCCTTCAGCCTCAGAACAGGCAGAGGAAGCTGCCACTCTGGTAACACCCTCCTGAGACATCCCCATTCAGGGCCCCAAAGATCTTGCCAAGGGCCTGCAGCAAAGTGGGGGAAGGGAGATGCTGAGATTTCCAATGTAAGACAGGCCCCTGGGCCAGGTGATGGAGCAGGGCTGTTTGCTTAAATATTCACAGGGAAGCATCAGCCTACCCAGGAGTGACATTCTGACTGATGTACGTGGGAATGACAGAAATTCCACTGAGAACGTACCTGGTAGGCTGCTAACCCTCCAGGAGTTTCCTAATTTCTCGAGGAGCTAAAGATTAATCTTTAATACAGATTATATCATGGGATGAAACCTCCACGAATATGGCCAACCAAAATTGGCAACCTGAATACCCGGGGTGCACGTCACTGATCGACCCTCCACTGCAGAGCTGGCCTGCACGGCCCCAGCATCCACTACTGCTCACACCGGGTGCCCTTGCGGTCAGAACAGGCCATTAGTGTCACAGGAAGAGGCACCAATAGCAAACCAGCTAGGAGGAGGTGCCTTCCCTAACTTGGGTTGCATTAGTCTTAATCTAGGCAGGTGCAACTTCTGGAATCCCTGGGTAATCCCTTCCAAAAATATGAGCAGGCTGATGCTGTGATCAGTGCAGCCAGCACAGAGAAGAATACCCTGAAAAGGAACAACATGAATGCTGGAAACAACTGTACGTGATGTTCCCTGCAGCTGTGAGAGACAGAGAGTAGGGGCCCACTTTGTGATGAGCTCAGCATGGAGGGTCTCTAGCTTTTGTGAAACCCCCATTAGAATAATCTTAGTAACAGCAGCACTGACCACCAGGGGGTGCTCTTCACCCTCACAGTGCTGGAGCTCAGACTCTGTACTAGGGCAGTGTAACGCGAGTCAGGCTACACACTGCTGGGCTAGAGAGATCTCTGGGCTTTGGGGCTTTTTATTCCCCAGCAGCGCTCACATCATCTGGACTAGGGACCCTAGAGAAGCCTGTTTGGATTCCAACTCCCCAGCTGCCCCCTCTGCTCCCTGGTCTCTGGGGCAGGGGTTCTTCGACCCGCAGTCTTGCTGGGAGGCTCACGACAAGGTCACCAAAACCCAGAGGCTGCTGTAACTCAGGGGGGGGTTAGCGTTCGTTCCCCTCGCCCTGCCCACACTGGCCTGCTGCAGGGAAGTACCACTGAAAGGGGAGCAGTCAGGGGCCAGCTGCCTTGATCCCCATGGCCCCCATTGTTCACCGTGGTCATTGGCTGGTTCCTCGCTGTCTTTCAGTGGGGCTCCCCTCCAGGAGTGTGCAGTGCAGAAGGGTCTCAGCCCCACCCTCTCCAGCAGGGCCTCCCCTAGCAGCATGCTCCAATAGCCCCCCACAGCCACCCAGCAGCACCATCCCGGCCAGTCCCAGCCCCAATCAAGCACAACCCCAGAGCCCAGGCAGCAGCCACTCACTCCACGAGCCATCAGCCTGCAGCAGCCACACCTGCCAGTGACACCTAAACAGCCAGCAGCCGACACATCCCACACACAGCCCCAAACCAGCCAGGGTTTTTTGCAGCCATAAACATTGTGAGTCAGGGTCATGGCAAGAAACCCAACTAGGTTTGCAATGCCCAGGGGGGAACGTTGGAGACTCCTCGCTCCAGGGGCAGTGCTCTGAACGGTAACGGTCTGAGCAGACACAGCCCTTTGGGAGCCCCTCACCCCAAGATGAGCTTCATTTTCCTTGCAAATGGAAAACAAAACAATTCTTGGGTCTGTCAGTTGCTGCATCTGAGGGGAGGAGGTGCCAGCAGCAGCCAGTGAGCAGGAAGCAGATTTGCATGAAGGGGCATTCTCCAGCGCTGGGGGTTTAATAGAGAATCGGAAGGTCCCAGCCACAGACCCATTTGCTTCAGGAAGCCGAGCTCGTCTGGATTCCCACCATGGCCTGGACCCCTCTGCTCCTCACACTGCTCACTTACTGCTCAGGTGCAGAGATGGGGGTGGGGGGCTTATCTCACTCTTTCTATCAAAGGGGACTTTGATTTTAGAGCCATTTCTCCCACTGCTTCCCCAGGCTGCTGGATGAGAGCTTTAATCATCATCATTTTATCCCCATGTTTTCTCCTCCTCTTGCAGGTTCTCTCGCCCAGTATGTGCTGACCCAGCCGCCTACAGTGTCTGTGTCTCTGGGGCAAAATGCTCAACTCACCTGCACAGGAGAAAAGTTTGACAAATACTATGTGCACTGGTACCAGCAGAAACCGGGCCGGGCCCCCGTACTCGTTATATATAAGGATAGTGAGAGACCCTCTGGAATCCCTGAGCGATTCTCTGGGGCCAGCTCTGGTAAAACAGCCACATTAACCATCACTGGAATCCAGGCGCAGGACGAGGCTGATTATTACTGTCAGGTGTGGGATAGTGATAGTAGCACTGCTCACAGTGACACAGCCAGAAGGGGAAGTGAGGCAAAAACTGCCCGTTGACACGGGGGATCATTTATTCTCATTCTTTTTGTGACAGCGTGAGGGGCCATTTCCAAGCTGGGGATGGAGGCTTCTTATTTCATCTTCCCACAAACTCTTCTCAGCAGCCTGGGCTCACAGTTTGTTTCCTTAGTGACCCCTGGGAGCAATCTCATTTCCCTACAAGGGGGAGAATCCTGGCCCCATGGAAGTCACTGGCAAAATCCCCATGACTTCAGTGGCACCAAGTTTTCCCCAGAGGCTTCCAAATCAAAAGGCTGATGCAGAGAGCAATGGGGTCTCCTCCTCATTCTTGTTACAGGGTGAAACAAGAATTAAACTCATTTCTGGCTCTGTTACAGCTCTGAACTCTGTACCTCTTCTGTTGTTGCCATTGAATAAGGCGCCCCTCACTCGGTAACAGGCCAAGGCTGGACAGTGATCTCCAAGTTGATGGCATGATCAACCTGGTTGACACAGTTAAGAAGAGCAGCCTGCGAAGGAACAGTATCAGGGTGTGTGTGACATTGACCACTAGGGGGTGCTGATCTTCCACAAGCTGCAGAAGGGTGCAGAATGATGTAACTCCTGGGGGAATTCTGCGCCAGAGTGCATGCACAGAATTCACGTCTCCATGATTTCTTTGCTTCCCTGCAGAAAAATGACTTTCTAACAGGGAAGCAAATGGAAGCTTCAAGCTCAATCATGCACTACTCCCTAGCAGCACAGGTACACCATTTCAGGTACCTGGAGCAGCCAACGGAGAAGTAAATCACCACAGGACTTGCAACAACCCAACCAGTGGCTCCTACCTGAACCAGGATCAACTGCTAGTCTTGGATCCTCCTGCTTCCTGTCCCCATCGCTCCTCAGCTGCGGGGAGGGTCACTGTGCGGGAGCTGGACCCCCATTTGCCCAACCCCCATGCATTCGGGCCTTCCACACCCAGGAACACCCACCAAGCCTCACCCCATGCACCCAAAACTCACCTAGACTTCCATACCCCAACTCCTCTCCTCCACTCCTGCACCCGGACCACCCCACTCAAACCCTGACCCTGATGAGCCCCACCCCTGCATCCTGAGCCCCACATCCAGACCGCCATGCCACTGACCCCCATCTAGCTGCACCCAGACTCCCTGCTGAGACCCCCACACCTAGACCCTCCACCGATCCCCAACCACCTTCACTTGGAAGCCCCTGCAGAATCCCATTGCCCCTGCACCTTGATCTCCCCCCCCCAAGCCTGTGCATTCAGATCCCCCAACACCTAGACCCCCACACTGAGCTTCCTGCACCCAGATTGTCCCACACAGAATCCTCTCACCCCACACCTGGATCCACTGACACTGAGCCCCTTCACACTTGGATCCTGCCTGGTTGAGCCTGCCAGCCCGCCCCACACCTAGTGTGCTTGGCGCAAAGGGGAAGGGCCCCATGGTGTTTCTGGGCCAGCAGCTGTCTGAACTTATGAGACAGCATGCCGACACATTCACTTGCCCCCAATATACACTCTCTCTCTCTCACACACACACACACACACACACTCCTCCCTGCACACACATTTCAGTTGAAAAGTGGCTGGCAATCTAGTTGGATGCCCATGGAACAATGGGATTGAGAAACCTGCATCATGTGATGCCGTACCTGCCCCATCAGGCATTGCAAACCCTTCCCATAGCACCCTACAGCCAGTTGCACAATTTGATTGCTACCCACCATGCACTGCTCTCTATGTCGCTGCAAGAGCTGCTAGTGTGGCAGATGCACTCCACCGACATAAGATGCATAGTGTGGACATGCAACCGCAGTTTAATTAAAGCGCTTTAATTAAAGTGGTATAACTTTTGGCGACAAACCTCTGCAGTGTAGACACAGCCTCAAGGACCCCAGGAAACACTTATGTAATCCTCCTGCACTATAAGCAGTGGGACCAGCTACCAAGATTACTAGGGTGACCAGATCAGAGGGATGAAATATCGGACGTGAGGGGAGAGCAAAAACAAAAAAAGGTGGCGGGAAATAAAACAAAAACAAAAAAACCCCAGCAGTTTCACAGGGGCCGCCATGGATCGCACACAGCACCCGGCAGCGCACGCTGCCCTCCCCACGGAGCCTCCTGCCCCCAACCCGCCCCAGGCACATGTGGCACGTCTCGCTGCGGTGGGAGCCCCGCACCTCTCCCGCTCGGCTGTACTCCAGCGGCTCCTTCCTGGCAGTGACAGGGAAGTTTATGGGTTCGGGGGACCCCGACTGGCTCCTTGCCCCTGTCCGCCGGCCGCCCCACCTGGGACAAGTCTTGCCCCCGCAGCCCCCCTCTGCCGCATGTCTCCAGCGGCCCACGCCCCCGGGCCGCGCTGCCCCCGGACCCACCGCGCTGCCCCACGGGCTGCAGGGCTGGAGCACTGCAGCGCTCCTGGCCCCATCCGGCCATGGCCCGTGTGCCCAGGCTGCTGCACGGGGGTGTCTCCTCCCCAGGCCCAGCTCGGGATCCAATGGGGCAGTGAGGGGGCGAGGCTGGGGGCAGGGATTTGGGGAGGGATCTAATGGGGGAAGGAGGGGTCAGGGGGGGGGCGAGAGCCCCTCCGGGCTCCACCTGTGCGCCAGAGCGGAGGGCAAAATTGTTTGTTTGTCCGTCCAGTGTCCCGACTGAACATCGGTCGGGACGCGGGACAAACAAGCAAATATCGGGACAGTCCTGATAAAATCGGGACGTCTGGTCACCCTAAAGATTACAGACTGGATGCAGTGTTGCCTGCCTGAGGGCGTGGCTACACTTGCAGATGTAGAGTGCTGTGAGTTAAACCAGCCTTTGGAGAGCATAGTAGGGAAAGCGCTGCAATCTGTCCACACTGACAGCTGCTTGCACACTGGCGGCACTTGCGGCACTTGCAGCGGCATTGGGAATGCTGCATTATGGGCACCTCTCCCAGCATGCAAGTGACAGCAACATGCTTTTCAAATGGGGGTGGGTTGGTGTAGAGTGTGACAGGGAGTGTGTTGTGTGTATGTGGGGGGAGAGAGAGAGGGTTTTGTGGGGGCTGAGAGCATGTCAGCAGGCTGTCTTGTAAGTTCAGACAGCAGCAGACCTTTCCCTCCCACCCCCACCTCTCTCTCACACACAGAGCATTCCCAGCTGTCAGAAATGGAGCTTTCATACAGCATATCCGCATTCCTACAGTGATTCAAAACAATGACAAGAGTGGCCTCTTGATTTAAGAGGATTATGGGAAGTTTCCAGAGGCTGATCAGGCGCAGTAATGCAACACCTCATCCACAGAGAGGGGCACAGCAAACGTTATTCCACTTGCCGAGGTGGAGTACCAGTAGCGCTGTAGCCGCTGAGTCAGGCGTTCTCGTGCCTTACCAGTGTGGACAGGTAGTGAGCTAGTGCACCCAGGGCTTCTTTATTGTGCTGTAACTCGCAAGTGTAGCCAAGCCCTGAGTCTGTAAGAGACTGCCTGCAAAGACCTTGCTAAGGAGGTGTGAACTGTCCCATTCATCTCAATGGCATCTTAACTCTAAAATGCAGCACAGACAAGTAGAACTGGATGCAGCATGCAAACAATAATTCAAAGATCTCACTAGGCAGGGTATATAAGTGGTTGTGTTGTAAGTTGTAAATGTAGATTTTGCATTAGTAAATGAAATCAGATTCCCTACACGTGTTGCTGCGGGTTAAATTTTCACTGCAGTGCACCTTACTATGACTGTCTGGCTGATGCCTTGGCACTGCTTGGAAAATCTCAGCCATCTCATGTGCATTTGAAAAATCAGCTTTAAAAACCAATTGCTTTTGGCCTTGATTCAACAAGGAAGTGCCACTCTGCCTGTGTTCACCTGTGGCTGCTGGGATCGGATGGATTCACTGCCATCTGCAGTCCCTAGCCTGGGGGGGGCTGAGGGCAACGTGCTTTCAGTGGGAATCTTCAATGTTGGCATACATGGCCCTTGTTGGTCCTACAGATCCTGAGTCACAAACAAGGCCCCGTGTTGTATTTTTGCTCAAAGTGTGTGGGGGGGGAGAGGCATTATCTCAGTGTAATGAGTTTTATTTCAGCCAGTTAATTGTCTGTGCTATTGAATAACATGGACACGTGCCCAAAGGTGGTATTCTAGGTGTATTTGATTGCAAAGAATTGCACAGTAGGTTAATAATTCAGTGGCCCCATAGACTTCCCAGCGGGGCTCACTTACATAACAACCTCCATGTCTCAACTGCTCAGATGCGCTGCAAGGGCTCCTCGTGAAGGTGCCATTTCCTGCAAGGGCAGCATTTCATTCATAAGGAAGAGAGAACGGGTCCATGGTCCAGCCTAGGGCAGCGTTTGGCTGGGATACAGTAATGAAATGTCTGGTTGAGCACGGAGATACAGTCCACAGGCCGGTGCCACCCGCTGAGCAGAGCAACATGGTCGGCACAAGTACTTCAGAGCCACCCAGTCACCATCACGTCAATCTGCCCTGGGATCAGCTTTAGCCAGAGGGTTTCCATTCAAGATGGGCTTGGGGGAGGCTCAAAGGTTTTGCAAAGTCACTCAGCTGTGTGTGAGTTCTCAGTGCCTCAAAACCACTCTGCTGCGTCCTGCACGGGTTTGACTTCCAAGAAACGGTCAGAGGGGCCCTGCAGTGTGAAAAGCTCGTCCTGCACAGGAGCTGCACTGGGCAGGTCTGGATATTGCATGTCGCTGGGGTGGGGTGGGGGTTAATCACGCAACATGGACTGGTCAGGTATGAAGAGATGGGAGGTCTGCGTTTGGTAACATCCCTCTTGTGCTCTCTCCTACTTGGTTGCGTCTCTGTGACTGGCCAGAGACCCAAGTGGGAACCAGTTTCTCTCCTTGTACCACTGGGCTGAAGGGATCTGATGTTTACGTCTCTGCTCCTCACCTTCCCCCATGCACCTGCTCGGCTCAATCCCATGGACTCCACGGGAGTGGGACGCTCACGGTATGTGAGGCAGCATTGGTGCGATTCAGAGATGATCTCTTGGCTGCTTGGGGACACTGTTAACATGAACACATCATGTTTTCATTTTATTGGGCTATAACTCATCTCTCCTCCCACATGGCATCTCTCCTATGAACATAAGAACCAGTAAGATAAGAGCAGATTAGCATAAAGGTGGAGCTTGCAAACATCTCCCCCAGGAGGATCAATTTAAGGGGCAGATACTGTCAGGCCGCCTCAGTGGATCTGGCTGTTTTTCTCCCAAAAGCCTGAAATCTCCTCACCATGCTCTGGGCTCCTCTCATCCTCCTGCTGGGGACGTGGTGCACAGGTGAGAACAGGGGGAGCGGGTTACATACACTTTAAAGTTGCTGCTGAGGCCAATGTACAAACTGTGTCAACAGCAACCAGGGATTGGCAGGGAGGAGTTGACAGGTCTCTACAATATTTTCCAGGGTCCAGTTCCCAGCCAGTGGTGACTCAGCCGCCTTCAGTGTCAGTGTCCCCAGGAAACACCGTGAAACTCTCTTGCACCGTCAGCAGCGGGAACAGCATCAGTGACTATGACGTACGCTGGTACCAGCAGCAACCTGGGAATTCTCCACGATACCTGCTGAGATACAAGTCAGATTCTGACAAGTACCAGGGCTCCGGGGTCCCTGCTCGCTTCTCTGGTTCCAAAGACACGGCCAGTAACACCGGCTATCTGACCATCTCCGGGGCCCTGGCCGAGGATGATGCTGATTATTACTGTAATATATGGCACAGTGATGCTTGTCACTGTGACACAGTCAGAAGGGGAAGTGAGACAAAACCCTCCCCTCCCCCAGCCTGGGCCCAGCAGGGAATTGCAGGAGCTGCCACGTTTGGTCTCCCCTCTAACTCATCACACCAATGTTTGATCTTCACAGCGAAGCTCCGTCCCCACGCTGAGGCAGGGTTCGCTCTGGCCCTGTTTCTCTTGGTCTCTTTGCAGGGGCAATGCAGCTCCTCGCCAGCCTTCCTGCTCTCTCCTCACGCTGACTCTGTGGGGAGCTGGGTGGAACATCTCTGCCCTTCTCCCTCCTTCTATCTCTGTTCATGGGGAAGAGGGAGGACAATTCTTCTCAGCTCCCTCTGTGCTTTGCGTTAATGGCTTTTCCCCCACTCCTTCCTCCATCTCCTGCAGGACCTGGCCTCTGTCTACGGTCACCATCCCCTCCAGGCAGGGGGAGCTTGCAGCTCTGGTTAAGTCTCATACGACATCCCCATTTACATCTCCAGAGTTAGGAGGCCTCCAGCCGTCAAAGCTGCCTTCTCCCTGCCCAGCTTGTGCTGTTACACAGTCTCCCAAGTTGTTTTCTTAGGTGATGTCTACAGTGTGCAGCTTACAGATAGGGGCGGCTCCAGGCCCCAGCACGCCACGGGGCGCTCTGCCAGTCGCCGGGAGGCGGCAGGCAGACAGCCTTGGCGGCATGCCTGCGGAGGGTCTGCTGGTCCCACAGCCGGTGAAAGGTCCACCTGCGGAGGTCCACCAAAGACACGGGACCAGCGGACCCTCCACAGGCACGCCTGAGGAGGAGGTCCACCATAGCCACGGGACCTGCGACCGGCAGGCGCCCCAACGGTCTGCCATCGTGCTTGGGGTGGCGAAATGTCTAGAAACGCCCCTGCTTCCAGAGAGTGGCTGCAGCCACGCCGGTGTAAGCTGCACAGTGTAGTCGCTCTTTGGCATGGGAGAGAGCTCTCCCAGCAACAAAATAAAACCACCGGACCAGGGACGGCAGCTCGTCACTGGGAGAGTGTCTCCCGCTGATGAAGTGCTGTCCACACCGGTGCTTTTTGTCGTTAAAACTTTGGTCATTCAGAGGGGTGTTTTTTCACACCTCAGAGCAACAAAGGTTTTAACGAAGAAAGTGCCAGTGTAGACAGAGCCTTGGTGTGAGCAACTTTTTAGTCTTGGAAGAAATGTTTGGGGTGTTTTGGTCATATAAGGCAAGAGGGAGCTGTGGGAACTGCAGGAGAGTTTGCTGTCTGCCCAGGGCTCTGATCAGAGTCAATTCTTGAGGCAGAGTTGTTTCCTGGCCCCCTGGCAGTGGTGTTGGGCTGAGATTCCTGGGAGAAGGGCTCGCCTGGCTTCTCCATTCCAGAACCGGGATATGTAGCTACACTCAGAATATACCCAGACTCCACGTCACTGATTGCCCCTCCACTGGGGAACCGGCCTGCAAGGCCCAAACATCTCCCCTGGCTCACAAAGGGCTGACACTGGTGTTACTAAAAGAGGCACCAATACAAACACCTACTGAGGGGGGCGGCTTCCCTCCACTGGGCTGTGTCAATCCTCATCAAGGCAGGTGCAAGTGCCTAAGTAGCGGGGAAATCCCTTCCGCAGATGTGAGCAGGCTGGTGACGTGATCAGTCCAGAGAAGAACAAACACCCTGACAAGGAACAGCGTGAATGTTGGAAACAACTGCACACCGGTGATCCCTGCAGCCGTGAGACAGCCAGTAGGGGCCAGAGTTCCCATGAGCTCAGCATGTAGGTGTCTGAGCTCTTGTGAAACGCTGAAAGGACTGATCATAGTAATAGCAACACTGACCACCAGGGGGAGCTCGTCATCTACCCAGTGCTGGAGCTGGGGGTCTGGATTAGTGCAGCGATGCACAGGTGTCAGGCTACAAACTGCTGGGATAGAGACATCTCTGGGCATCAGGTTTCTCATATCGCAACAGCTTTCACCTTTCTAATGTGACCCTGGAGGAAGCTAAGGGGAGAGAAGCAGAAGTTCTCTCCCTCTTCTGCTGCCACATTCCCGTCCCGCTGCCCACACCACGTCCTTCTGCAGGGAAAGCCACTAAAAGCCGTCAGGAGCCAGCTGCCTCGCTCACCACAGGACCCATGGCGCACAGTATCCTTAGCTAGTTCCTCACCACCTTTCCATGAGCTTCCCGTGAGCAGGGTGCAGCACAGAAGGGTTTCAGCCCCTCCCCCATCCCTTTCCAGCAGTAAGTCCCTCAGCAGCATCTTCCAAGAGCACCAAAACCACCCAGCCACACGTCCACCACCCAGTGGCAGCCATATTGTCCACTCCCAAGCCCCATGCCAACACCACGCCCCAGGCAGCAGCTGCTAATCCCAGACGCCATCAGTCCACACCAGCCACACCTCTAGGGTGACCAGAGGTCGCAATTTTATAGGGACAGTCCCGATTTTGGGGGCTTTTTCTTATATAGGCTCCTATTACTCCCCACCCCCATCCCAATTTTTTACACTTGCTGTCTGGTCACCCTACACACCTCTCAGAGACACCTGCATAACCTGCACCGCCAGCAAGTCTCAAAAGCCATCACACCAAACACAGCCCCAAACAAGCCATAGTTTCTTGCAGTTGCAAAACTTGTGGGTCAGGATCATGGCAAGAAACCCAGCTAGCTTTGCAATGCCAAGCAGACAACATTGGAGACTCCTCGCTCCAGGGGGAGTGCTCTGAACGGTAACGGTCTGAGCCGACACAGCACTTCGGAGCCCCTCACCCCCAAGATACGCTTCATTTTTCCTTGCAAATGGAAAAAAACAAAACAATTCTTGGGTCTGTCAGTAGCTTTTTCTGAGGGGAGGAGGTGCCAGAAGCAGCCAATGAGCAGGAGCTGATTTGCATGAAGGGCCGTTCTCCAGCTTTGAGGGTTTAAGAGGGAATCGGAGGGTCCCAGCCACAGACCCGTTTGCCTCAGGAAGCCGAGCTCGTCTGGATTCCCACCATGGCCTGGGTCCCTCTGCTCCTCACGCTGCTCACTTACTGCTCAGGTGCAAGGAGTCTGGAAGCGGGAGGGGGCTTATCTCAGTCTTTCAATCAAAGGGTCGTTGATTTTAGAGCCATTTCCTCCATTGGTTCCCCACCAGGCTGCTGGCCCAGAGCTTTAATCATCATGATTTTATTCTCATGTTTTCTCCTCCTGTTGCAGGTTCTCTCGCCCAGTACGTGCTGACCCAGCCGCCTTCAGTGTCTGTGTCTCCAGGGCAAAATGCTCAACTCACCTGCACAGGGGAAAAAGTTGATGAACAGAGTGTGCACTGGTACCAGCAGAAACTGGGCCGTGCCCCCGTACTCGTTATATATGCAGATAGTGAGAGACCCTCCGAATCCCAGAGCGATTCTCTGGGACCAGCTCCGGTAAAACAGCCACATTAACCATCACTGGAGTCCAGGCGCAGGACGAGGCTGATTATTACTGTCAGGTGTGGGATAGTGATAGTAGCACTGCTCACAGTGACACAGCCAGATGGGGAAGTGAGGCCAAAACTGCCCGTTGATGCGGAGATCATTTATTCTCATTCTTTCTGTGACAGCATGAGGGGCCATTTCTGAGCTGGGAATGGAGGCTTCTTATTTCATCTGCCCACAAACCCTTCTTGGCAGCCTGGGCTCACAGTTTGTCTCTGTAGTAAGCCCTGGGGTGGAAAAGGGCTGCGTCCTCCCTCTCCTGGCACAGGCTCCAGGTTCTGCGCTCCAGTGAGGAGAGGCCCATTCTGAGCACTGGAAAGTCCCCCAGCAGACAGCTCTTGTGTGGGTGGCTCCTGCCCCGGCCATGCAGCCATTGCTACTGAGACCCTGGGGGGCCTGAGGAAAGCGAGAGCCGGTGCCACACCCCTGCCTCTCAGGAGGTGGCCAGGTGACTCAGTAGCCCACCAGCTGCTCTTCTTCTGAATCGAATCCTCAGGGGAGTGGGGTAAACACGGCAGTGATGCCGTTACCAAGTGTCCAGAGGGTTGTCTGAGTAAATGAACTTTTGTGACTCCATTGTTGGCAGGACATTGATGTAAAGGTTGAACAGGATTGGAGAAAGCAGACAGCCCTGGGGTACCCATTGCTCTGTCATCTCCAAGCACTCATCTTCTCCCCCATATGGACTCTGAACTGCATCCATCACCATCTCGACTAATAGACACTGATGGACCTATCCTCCATGAACTTACCTAGTTCTTTTTACAAACCCGGTTATTCTTTTGGCCTTCACAACATCCCCTGGCAACGAATTCCACAGGCTGACTGGGCGTTGTGTGAAGAAGTACTCGCTTAGGTTTCTTTTAAATCTGCTGCCTAGTAATTTCATTGGGTGACCCCTGGTTCAATTGTTATGGGACAGGGTAAATAACACTTACTTATTGACTTTCTCCACACCAGTCATGATTTTATGGACCTATATCATACCCCCATCTCTTTTCCAAGATAAACAATCCCAGTCTTTTTAATCTCACCTCAGATGGAAGCTGATCAATAACTCAAACCATTTTTGTTGCTCCTCTTTATACCGGATCCATATCGGGATACAGCTCCCAGGTATCAAGAGTCTCAAATAGAAGAGGTGGAGCTTCTGAAAGGCCGACTGGGTAAAATACCGGAGAGCGCTAGAGAAGAGAGTGGTGAAAACACCAGCCCAGCATTGCTTGGTATATGAGACCTACCGTCGCTTCTGTGGTGCTATCTACAAAGCAGCCTGCAGAGCCATCCCACGTGGTTGCCACCTGGTCTACATCTCCTGTCTCGACAAGGAGAGCGCTGCCTTGCTCGAGCAGTGTGAGGTATCTGGTGACCCAGATGTCGCTGACCATCTGATTGAATCGTTGGACACTGCTCGCTGAGCCAGATGGGAGGAGATGACCGAAAGGATGAGCTTTACCTGCTCCAGCTGCAAGTGTTGGAGTCAGCACTGATGCCTTGGAGCAGCGCAGCAGCCACCTGCAGTCTGTCCACCCTCAGTGACACCCAGCCAGGTTTCCAGACACCTCCTGAAAGTGGCCAGAGCACCTTTGGAGAAACAGGTGCGAAGAGAAGTGAGGAATGAATGGCGTTTGTTTAAACGTGTACACCAGATCAAAAGCTGTCCAGAACCATTCACCGTAACAGCCGGAACAGACACTGGGTAGCATCAAGTGTGGAACAGTTGCGGGCTATGACACCATATCTCCAGAATTCCTGAAAAACCTTGGACCCCATATGCGGCTTTGGGTTGTGAAATTCGTCACCAGGGTCATCAGTGAAGGGAGGCCACCAAAGATATGGCACACCGCAAAAAACATTGGCCTCCTAAAGCCTGGAAAGGACCCAAGTCAAGCATCAAGCTATCGTCCCATATCATTACTGTCAGTGTGCTTCAAGGCACTGGAGAGCTTGGTCCTACAGTGCATATTACCTGATGTGGAGAGAATTTGTGGCCCTGGCGAAGCCGGCTTTCGCTGAGCCGTAGCACATGAGACCAAGAACTCGCGCTGATCCTATTTGCTGAAAATCGTTTCCACGGAAACTTGAAAACAGGCGCTGTTTTCATCCATCTAACACAGGCGTACGATATCTGCCTCTCCGCACTCTGAAAACTGACCATTTTTTCCTACTCTTTGTTTCCTATCTTTTAAGCAGTTACTGATTCAGGCAAGGACCTTCCCTCCTATCCCCTGGCTTACTTTGTTTAATAGCCTTTGCAGTAAGAACTTATCAAAGACTTTCTGAAAGTCCAAGTACATTATATCCACTGGCTCACCCTTGTCCTCGTGCTTGTTGACACTCTCAGAGAATTGTAATCGATTGGTGAATTCTAAGAGCTCTGCCCTTCCCTCCACATTCTCTCTCTTTACTCAGGGAAGAGGGGACGACAACTTGTCCCAGCTCACTCCATGGACCATGTGACTGCTCAGTCCAGTCTCTCGCCTCCATTTCCTTGTGCAGGACAGGAACTCTCTGCTGACTAAGAGTCTCCATCCCCTTCAGCCTCAGAACAGGCAGAGGAAGCTGCCACTCTGGTAACACCCTCCTGAGACATCCCCATTCAGGGCCCCAAAGATCTTGCCAAGGGCCTGCAGCAAAGTGGGGGAAGGGAGATGCTGAGATTTCCAATGTAAGACAGGCCCCTGGGCCAGGTGATGGAGCAGGGCTGTTTGCTTAAATATTCACAGGGAAGCATCAGCCTACCCAGGAGTGACATTCTGACTGATGTACGTGGGAATGACAGAAATTCCACTGAGAACGTACCTGGTAGGCTGCTAACCCTCCAGGAGTTTCCTAATTTCTCGAGGAGCTAAAGATTAATCTTTAATACAGATTATATCATGGGATGAAACCTCCACGAATATGGCCAACCAAAATTGGCAACCTGAATACCCGGGGTGCACGTCACTGATCGACCCTCCACTGCAGAGCTGGCCTGCACGGCCCCAGCATCCACTACTGCTCACACCGGGTGCCCTTGCGGTCAGAACAGGCCATTAGTGTCACAGGAAGAGGCACCAATAGCAAACCAGCTAGGAGGAGGTGCCTTCCCTAACTTGGGTTGCATTAGTCTTAATCTAGGCAGGTGCAACTTCTGGAATCCCTGGGTAATCCCTTCCAAAAATATGAGCAGGCTGATGCTGTGATCAGTGCAGCCAGCACAGAGAAGAATACCCTGAAAAGGAACAACATGAATGCTGGAAACAACTGTACGTGATGTTCCCTGCAGCTGTGAGAGACAGAGAGTAGGGGCCCACTTTGTGATGAGCTCAGCATGGAGGGTCTCTAGCTTTGTGAAACCCCATTAGAATAATCTTAGTAACAGCAGCACTGACCACCAGGGGGTGCTCTTCACCCTCACAGTGCTGGAGCTCAGACTCTGTACTAGGGCAGTGTAACGCGAGTCAGGCTACACACTGCTGGGCTAGAGAGATCTCTGGGCTTTGGGGCTTTTTATTCCCCAGCAGCGCTCACATCATCTGGACTAGGGACCCTAGAGAAGCCTGTTTGGATTCCAACTCCCCAGCTGCCCCCTCTGCTCCCTGGTCTCTGGGGCAGGGGTTCTTCGACCAGTCTTGCTGGGAGGCTCACGACAAGGTCACCAAAACCCAGAGGCTGCTGTAACTCAGGGGGGGGTTAGCGTTCGTTCCCCTCGCCCTGCCCACACTGGCCTGCTGCAGGGAAGTACCACTGAAAGGGGAGCAGTCAGGGGCCAGCTGCCTTGATCCCCATGGCCCCCATTGTTCACCGTGGTCATTGGCTGGTTCCTCGCTGTCTTTCAGTGGGGCTCCCCTCCAGGAGTGTGCAGTGCAGAAGGGTCTCAGCCCCACCCTCTCCAGCAGGGCCTCCCCTAGCAGCATGCTCCAATAGCCCCCCACAGCCACCCAGCAGCACCATCCCGGCCAGTCCCAGCCCCAATCAAGCACAACCCCAGAGCCCAGGCAGCAGCCACTCACTCCACGAGCCATCAGCCTGCAGCAGCCACACCTGCCAGTGACACCTAAACAGCCAGCAGCCGACACATCCCACACACAGCCCCAAACCAGCCAGGGTTTTTTGCAGCCATAAACATTGTGAGTCAGGGTCATGGAAAGAAACCCAGCTAGGTTTGCAATGCCCAGGGGGGAACATTGGAGACTCCTCGCTCCAGGGGCAGTGCTCTGAATGTAACAGTCTGAGCAGACACAGCCCTTTGGGAGCCCCTCACCCCCAAGATGAGCTTCATTTTTCCTTGCAAATGGAAAACAAAACAATTATTCGGTCTGTCAGTTGCTTTCTCTGAGGGGAGGGAGGTGCCAGCAGCAGCCAGTGAGCAGGGAGCAGATTTGCATGAAGGGGCCGTTCTCCAGCGCTGGGGGGTTTAAGAGAGAATCGGAGGGTCTCAGCCACAGACCCATTTGCCTCAGGAAGCCGAGCTCGTCTGGATTCCCACCATGGCCTGGGCCCCTCTGCTCCTCACACTGCTCACTTACTGCTCAGGTGGGGTGAGGGAGGGGGGCTTATCTCAGTCTTCCAATCAAAGGGGACTTTGATATTAGAACCATTTCTCCCATTGCTTCCCCAGGCTGCTGGCCAAGAGCTTTAATTATCATTTTATCCCCATGTTTTCTCCTCCTGTTCCAGGTTCTCTTGCTCAGTATGTGCTGACCCAGCCGCCTTCAGTGTCTGTGTCTCTAGGACAAAATGCTCAACTCACCTGCACAGGAGAAAAGTTTGACAAATACTATGTGAACTGGTACCAGCAGAAACCTGGCCATGCCCCCGTACTTGTTATATATAAGGATAGTGAGAGACCCTCTGGAATCCCTGAGCGATTCTCTGGGGCCAGCTCCGGTAAAACAGCCACATTAACCATCACTGGAGTCCAGGCGCAGGATGAGGCTGATTATTACTGTTATGTGGCGAACAAAGAAAGTAGCATTACTCACAGTGACACAGCCAGATGGGGAAGTGAGACAAAAACTGCCCGTTGACACGGGGGATCATTTATTCTCATTCTTTCTGTGACAGCGTGAGGGGCCATTTCCAAGCTGGGGATGGAGGCTTCTTATTTCATCTTCCCACAAACTCTTCTCAGCAGCCTGGGCTCACAGTTTGTTTCCTTAGTGACCCCTGGGAGCAATCTCATTTCCTACAAGGGGAGAATCCTGGCCCCATGGAAGTCACTGGCAAAATCCCCATGACTTCAGTGGCACCAAGTTTTCCCCAGAGGCTTCCAAATCAAAAGGCTGATGCAGAGAGCAATGGGGTCTCCTCCTCATTCTTGTTACAGGGTGAAACAAGAATTAAACTCATTTCTGGCTCTGTTACAGCTCTGAACTCTGTACCTCTTCTGTTGTTGCCATTGAATAAGGACGCCCCTCACTCGGTAACAGGCCAAGGCTGGACAGTGATCTCCAAGTTGATGGCATGATCAACCTGGTTGACACAGTTAAGAAGAGCAGCCTGCGAAGGAACAGTATCAGGGTGTGTGTGACATTGACCACTAGGGGGTGCTGATCTTCCACAAGCTGCAGAAGGGTGCAGAATGATGTAACTCCTGGGGGAATTCTGCGCCAGAGTGCATGCACAGAATTCACGTCTCCCGCAGATTTCTTTGCTTCCCTGCAGAAAAATGACTTTCTAACAGGGAAGCAAATGGAAGCTGCAAGCTCAGTCATGCACTACTCCCTAGCAGCACAGGTACACCATTTCAGGTACCTGGAGCAGCCAACGGAGAAGTAAATCACCACAGGACTTGCAACAACCCAACCAGTGGCTCCTACCCTGAACCAGGATCAACTGCTAGTCTTGGATCCTCCCCTGCTTCCTGTCCCCATCGCTCCTCAGCTGCGGGGGGAGGGGTCACTGTACGGGGAGCTGGACCCCCATTTGCCCAACCCCCATGCATTCGGGCCTTCCACACCCAGGAACACCCACCAAGCCTCACCCCATGCACCCAAAACTCACCTAGAATTCCATACCCAAACTCCTCTCCTCCACTCCTGCACCCGGACCACCCCCACTCAAACCCTGACCCTGATGAGCCCCACCCCTGCATCCTGAGCCCCCACATCCAGACCGCCATGCCACTGACCCCCATCTAGCTGCACCCAGACTCCCCTGCTGAGACCCCCACACCTAGACCCCTCCACCGATCCCCAACCACCTTCACTTGGAAGCCCCTGCAGAATCCCATTGCCCCTGCACCTTGATCTCCCCCCCCCCAAGCCTGTGCATTCAGATCCCCCAACACCTAGACCCCCACACTGAGCTTCCTGCACCCAGATTGTCCCACACAGAATCCTCTCACCCCACACCTGGATCCACTGACACTGAGCCCCTTCACACTTGGATCCTGCCTGGTTGAGCCTGCCAGCCCGCCCCACACCTAGTGTGCTTGGCGCAAAGGGGAAGGGCCCCATGGTGTTTCTGGGCCAGCAGCTGTCTGAACTTATGAGACAGCATGCCGACACATTCACTTGCCCCCAATATACACTCTCTCTCTCTCACACACACACACACACACACACTCCTCCCTGCACACACATTTCAGTTGAAAAGTGGCTGGCAATCTAGTTGGATGCCCATGGAACAATGGGATTGAGAAACCTGCATCATGTGATGCCGTACCTGCCCCATCAGGCATTGCAAACCCTTCCCATAGCACCCTACAGCCAGTTGCACAATTTGATTGCTACCCACCATGCACTGCTCTCTATGTCGCTGCAAGAGCTGCTAGTGTGGCAGATGCACTCCACCGACATAAGATGCATAGTGTGGACATGCAACCGCAGTTTAATTAAAGCGCTTTAATTAAAGTGGTATAACTTTTGGCGACAAACCTCTGCAGTGTAGACACAGCCTCAAGGACCCCAGGAAACACTTATGTAATCCTCCTGCACTATAAGCAGTGGGACCAGCTACCAAGATTACTAGGGTGACCAGATCAGAGGGATGAAATATCGGGACGTGAGGGGGAGAGCAAAAACAAAAAAAAGGTGGCGGGGAAATAAAACAAAAAACAAAAAAAACCCCAGCAGTTTCACAGGGGCCGCGCCATGGGATCGCACACAGCACCCCGGCAGCGCACGCTGCCCTCCCCACGGAGCCTCCTGCCCCCCAACCCGCCCCAGGCACATGTGGCACGTCTCGCTGCCGGTGGGGAGCCCCGCACCTCTCCCGCTCGGCTGTACTCCAGCGGCTCCTTCCTGGCAGTGACAGGGAAGTTTATGGGTTCGGGGGACCCCGACTGGCTCCTTGCCCCTGTCCGCCGGCCGCCCCACCTGGGACAAGTCTTGCCCCCGCAGCCCCCCTCTGCCGCATGTCTCCAGCGGCCCACGCCCCCGGGCCGCGCTGCCCCCGGACCCACCGCGCTGCCCCACGGGCTGCAGGGCTGGAGCACTGCAGCGCTCCTGGCCCCATCCGGCCATGGCCCGTGTGCCCAGGCTGCTGCACGGGGGTGTCTCCTCCCCAGGCCCAGCTCGGGATCCAATGGGGCTGTGCGGGGGCGTGGCGGGGGGCTGGGATTGGGGGTGGGATCTAAGGGGGGATGGTGGGGGCTGGGGGGGGGCGAGAGCCCCTCCGGGCTCCACCTGTGCGCCAGAGCGGAGGGCAAAATTGTTTGTTTGTCCGTCCAGTGTCCCGACTGAACATCGGTCGGGACGCGGGACAAACAAGCAAATATCGGGACAGTCCTGATAAAATCGGGACGTCTGGTCACCCTAAAGATTACAGACTGGATGCAGTGTTGCCTGCCTGAGGGCGTGGCTACACTTGCAGATGTAGAGTGCTGTGAGTTAAACCAGCCTTTGGAGAGCATAGTAGGGAAAGCGCTGCAATCTGTCCACACTGACAGCTGCTTGCACACTGGCGGCACTTGCGGCACTTGCAGCGGCATTGGGAATGCTGCATTATGGGCACCTCTCCCAGCATGCAAGTGACAGCAACATGCTTTTCAAATGGGGGTGGGTTGGTGTAGAGTGTGACAGGGAGTGTGTTGTGTGTATGTGGGGGGAGAGAGAGAGGGTTTTGTGGGGGCTGAGAGCATGTCAGCAGGCTGTCTTGTAAGTTCAGACAGCAGCAGACCTTTCCCTCCCACCCCCACCTCTCTCTCACACACAGAGCATTCCCAGCTGTCAGAAATGGAGCTTTCATACAGCATATCCGCATTCCTACAGTGATTCAAAACAATGACAAGAGTGGCCTCTTGATTTAAGAGGATTATGGGAAGTTTCCAGAGGCTGATCAGAGCGCAGTAATGCAACACCTCATCCACAGAGAGGGGGCACAGCAAACGTTATTCCACTTGCCGAGGTGGAGTACCAGTAGCGCTGTAGCCGCTGAGTCAGAGCGTTCTACGTGCCTTACCAGTGTGGACAGGTAGTGAGCTAGTGCACCCAGGGCTTCTTTATTGTGCTGTAACTCGCAAGTGTAGCCAAGCCCTGAGTCTGTAAGAGACTGCCTGCAAAGACCTTGCTAAGGAGGTGTGAACTGTCCCATTCATCTCAATGGCATCTTAACTCTAAAATGCAGCACAGACAAGTAGAACTGGATGCAGCATGCAAACAATAATTCAAAGATCTCACTAGGCAGGGTATATAAGTGGTTGTGTTGTAAGTTGTAAATGTAGATTTTGCATTAGTAAATGAAATCAGATTCCCTACACGTGTTGCTGCGGGTTAAATTTTCACTGCAGTGCACCTTACTATGACTGTCTGGCTGATGCCTTGGCACTGCTTGGAAAATCTCAGCCATCTCATGTGCATTTGAAAAATCAGCTTTAAAAACCAATTGCTTTTGGCCTTGATTCAACAAGGAAGTGCCACTCTGCCTGTGTTCACCTGTGGCTGCTGGGATCGGATGGATTCACTGCCATCTGCAGTCCCTAGCCTGGGGGGGGCTGAGGGCAACGTGCTTTCAGTGGGGAATCTTCAATGTTGGCATACATGGCCCTTGTTGGTCCTACAGATCCTGAGTCACAAACAAGGCCCCGTGTTGTATTTTTGCTCAAAGTGTGTGGGGGGGGAGAGGCATTATCTCAGTGTAATGAGTTTTATTTCAGCCAGTTAATTGTCTGTGCTATTGAATAACATGGACACGTGCCCAAAGGTGGTATTCTAGGTGTATTTGATTGCAAAGAATTGCACAGTAGGTTAATAATTCAGTGGCCCCATAGACTTCCCAGCGGGGCTCACTTACATAACAACCTCCATGTCTCAACTGCTCAGATGCGCTGCAAGGGCTCCTCGTGAAGGTGCCATTTCCTGCAAGGGGCAGCATTTCATTCATAAGGAAGAGAGAACGGGTCCATGGTCCAGCCTAGGGCAGCGTTTGGCTGGGATACAGTAATGAAATGTCTGGTTGAGCACGGAGATACAGTCCACAGGCCGGTGCCACCCGCTGAGCAGAGCAACATGGTCGGCACAAGTACTTCAGAGCCACCCAGTCACCATCACGTCAATCTGCCCTGGGATCAGCTTTAGCCAGAGGGTTTCCATTCAAGATGGGCTTGGGGGAGGCTCAAAGGTTTTGCAAAGTCACTCAGCTGTGTGTGAGTTCTCAGTGCCTCAAAACCACTCTGCTGCGTCCTGCACGGGTTTGACTTCCAAGAAACGGTCAGAGGGGCCCTGCAGTGTGAAAAGCCTGTCCTGCACAGGAGCTGCACTGGGCAGGTCTGGATATTGCATGTCGATGGGGAGGGGTGGGGGTTAATCACGCAACATGGACTGGTCAGGTATGAAGAGATGGGAGGTCTGCGTTTGGTAACATCCCTCTTGTGCTCTCTCCTACTTGGTTGCGTCTCTGTGACTGGCCAGAGACCCAAGTGGGAACCAGTTTCTCTCCTTGTACCACTGGGCTGAAGGGATCTGATGTTTACGTCTCTGCTCCTCACCTTCCCCCATGCACCTACTCGGCTCAATCCCATGGACTCCACGGGAGTGGGACGCTCACGGTATGTGAGGCAGCATTGGTGCGATTCAGAGAAGATCTCTTGGCTGCTTGGGGACACTGTTAACATGAACACATCATGTTTTCATTTTATTGGGCTATAACTCATCTCTCCTCCCACATGGCATCTCTCCCTATGAACATAAGAACCAGTAAGATAAGAGCAGATTAGCATAATGGTGGAGCTTGCAAACATCTCCCCCAGGAGGATCAATTTAAGGGGCAGGTTCTGTGGGGGATTCTCAGTGGATTTGGCTGTTTTTTCCCCAAAGGCCTGAAATCTCCTCACCATGCTCTGGGCTCCCCTCATCGTCCTACTGGGGACGTGGTGCACAGGTGAGAACAGGGGGAGCGGGTTCAATACACATTGAAGTTGCTGCTGAAGCCACTGTGCAAACTGTGTCAACAGCAACCAGGGATTGGCAGGGAGGAGTTGACAGGTCTCTACAATATTTTCCAGGGTCCAGTTCCCAGCCAGTGGTGACTCAGCCGCCTTCAGTGTCAGTGTCCCCAGGAAACACCGTGAAACTCTCTTGCACCGTCAGCAGCGGGAACAGCATCAGTGACTATGACGTACGCTGGTACCAGCAGCAACCTGGGAATTCTCCACGATACCTGCTGAGATACAAGTCAGATTCTGACAAGTACCAGGGCTCCGGGGTCCCTGCTCGCTTCTCTGGTTCCAAAGACACGGCCAGTAACACCGGTTATCTGACCATCTCCGGGGCCCTGGCCGAGGATGATGCTGATTATTACTGTAATATATGGCACGGTGATGCTTGTCACTGTGACACAGTCAGAAGGGGAAGTGAGACAAAAACCTCCCCTCCCCCAGCCTGGGCCCAGCAGGGAATTGCAGGAGCTGCCGCGTTTGGTCTCCCCTCTAACACATCACACCAATGTTTGATCTTCACAGCGAAGCTCCGTCCCCACTCTGAGGCAGGGTTCGCTCTTGTCCTGTTTCTCTTGTTCTCTTTGCAGGGGCAATGCAGCTCCTCGCCAGCCTTCCTGCTCTCTCCTCACGCTGACTCTGTGGGGAGCTGGGTGGGACATCTCTGCCCTTCTCCCTCCTTCTATCTCTGTTCATGGGGAAGAGGGAGGACAATTCTTCTTGGCTCCCTCTGTGCTTTATGCTAATGGCTTTTCCCCCACTCCTTCCTCCATCTCCTGCAGGACCTGGCCTCTGTCCTGAAAGGGTCTATGGGTCACCATCCCCTCCAGGCAGGGGGAGCTTTCAGGTCTGGTTAAGCCTCATACGACATCCCCATTTACATCTCCAGAGTTAGGAGGCCTCCAGCCATCAAAGCTGCTTCTCCCTGCCCAGCTTGTGCTGTTACACAGTCTCCCAAGTTGTTTTCTTAGGTGATGTCTACAGTGTGCAGCTTACAGATAGGGCGGCTCCAGGCCCCAGCACGCCACGGGGCGCTCTGCCAGTCGCCGGGAGGGCGGCAGGCAGACAGCCGGCGGCATGCCTGCGGAGGGTCTGCTGGTCCCACAGCTTCGTGAAAGGTCCACCTGCGGGAGGTCCACCAAAGACACGGGACCAGCGGACCTCCACAGGCACGCCTGAGGAGGGAGGTCCACCATAGCCACGGGACCTGCGACCGGCAGAGCGCCCCAACGGTCTGCCATCGTGCTTGGGGTGGCGAAATGTCTAGAGCCGCCCCTGCTTCCAGAGAGTGGCTGCAGCCACGGTGTAAGCTGCACAGTGTAGTCGCTCTTTGGCATGGGAGAGAGCTCTCCGGCAACAAAATAAAACCACCAGACCAGGGGTAGCAACTCGTTGCTGGGAGAGTGTCTCCCGCAGATGAAGTGCTGTTCACACCGGTGCTTTTTGTCATTAAAACTTTGGTCATTCAGAGGGGTGTTTTTTTCACACCTCAGAGCAACAAAGGTTTTAATGAGGAAAGTGCCAGTGTAGACAGAGCCTTAGTGTGAGTGACTTTTAGGCTTGGAAGAAATGTTTGTGGTATTTTGAGCAAACAAGGCGAGGGAGCTGTGGAGCTGCAGGGAGTTTGCTGTCTGCCAGGGCTCTGATCAGAGTCAATTCTTGAGGCAGAGTTGTTTCCTGGCCCCCTGGCAGTGGTGTTGGGCTGAGATTCCTGGGAGAAGGGCTCACCTTGCTTCTCCATTCCAGAACCAGGATATGTGGAAATAAACTGAGCTACACACAGAATATACCCAGACTCCATGTCACTGATTGCCCCTCCACTGGGGAGCTGGCCTGCAAGGCCCAAACATCTCCCCTGCATCACAAAGGGCTGACACTGGTGTCAGAAAAGGGACACTAGTATTATTAAAAGAGGCAAAAATACAAATACCTACTGGGAGGCGGCTTCTCTCTTGGGCTGTATCACTCCCCATCAAGGCAGGTGCAACTGCCTAAGTAGCGGGGTAATCCCTTCCGCAGATGTGAGCCAGTTGGTGACGTGATCAGTCCAGAGAAGAACAAACACCCTGACAAGGAACAGCGTGAATGTTGGAAACAGCTGTACACTAGTGATCCCTGCAGCTGTGAGACAGCCAGTAGGGGGCAGCGTTCTCATGAGCTCAGCATGTAGGTGTCTGAGCTCTTGTGAAATGCGGGAAGGATCATAGTAATAGCAACATTGACCACTAGGGGGAGCTCTTGATCTTCCCAGTGCTGGAGCTGGGAGTCTGGATTAGTGCAGCAGTGCACAGGTCTCAGGCTACAAACTGCTGGGATAGAGACATCTCTGGGCATCAGGTTTCTCATATCGCAACAGCTTTCACCTTTCTAATGTGACCCTGGAGGAAGCTAAGGGGAGAGAAGCAGAAGTTCTCTCCCTCTTCTGCTGCCACATTCCCGTCCCGCTGCCCACACCACGTCCTTCTGCAGGGAAAGCCACTAAAAGCCGTCAGGAGCCAGCTGCCTCGCTCACCATGGGCCCCATTGCGCACAGTATCCTTAGCTGGTTCTTCACCATCTTTCAGTGAGCGTCCCGTGAGCAGTGTGCAGCGCAGAAGGGTTTCAGCCCCTCCCCCATCCCATTCTAGCAGTACGTCCCTCAGCAGCATCTTCCAAGAGCACCATGACCACCCAGCCGTACGTCCACCACCCAGCGGCAGCCATATTGTCCACTCCCAAGCCCCATGCCAACACCACGCCCCAGGCAGCAGCTGCTAATCCCAGACGCCATCAGTCCACACCAGCCACACCTCTAGGGTGACCAGAGGTCCCAATTTTATAGGGACAGTCCCGATTTTGGGGGCTTTTTCTTATATAGGCTCCTATTACTCCCACCCCCATCCCAATTTTTACACTTGCTATCTGGTCACCCTACACACCTTTCAGAGACACCTGCATAACCTGCACCGCCAGCAAGTCTCAAAAGCCATCACACCGAACACAGCCCCAAACAAGCCATAGTTTCTTGCAGCTGCAAAACTTGTGGGTCAGGATCATGGCAAGAAACCCAGCTCGCTCTGCAATGCCAGGCAGACAACATTGAGACTCCTCGCTCCAGGGGAGTGCTCTGAACGTAACGGTCTGAGCCGACACAGCACTTCGAGCCCTCACCCCAAGATACGCTTCATTTTTCCTTGCAAATGGAAAAACAAAACAATTCTTGGGTCTGTCAGTAGCTGTTTCTGAGGGGAGGGAGGTGCCAGAAGCAGCCAATGAGCAGGGAGCTGATTTGCATGAAGGGGCCGTTCTCCAGCTTTGAGGGTTTAAGAGGGAATCGGAGGGTCCCAGCCACAGACCCGTTTGCCTCAGGAAGCCGAGCTCGTCTGGATTCCCACCATGGCCTGGGTCCCTCTGCTCCTCACGCTGCTCACTTACTGCTCAGGTGCAAGGAGTCTGGAAGCGGGAGGGGGCTTATCTCAGTCTTTCAATCAAAGTCGTTGATTTTAGAGCCATTTCCTCCATTGGTGCCCCCGGCTGCTGGCCCAGAGCTTTAATCATCATGATTTTATTCTCATGTTTTCTCCTCCTGTTGCAGGTTCTCTCGCCCAGTACGTGCTGACCCAGCCGCCTTCAGTGTCTGTGTCTCCAGGGCAAAATGCTCAACTCACCTGCACAGGGGAAAAAGTTGATGAACAGAGTGTGCACGGGTACCAGCAGAAACTGGGCCGTGCCCCGCACTGCTATATATGCAGATAGTGAGAGACCCTCCGAATCCCAGAGCGATTCTCTGGGACCAGCTCCGGTAAAACAGCCACATTAACCATCACTGGAGTCCAGGCGCAGGACGAGGCTGATTATTACTGTCAGGTGTGGGATAGTGATAGTAGCACTGCTCACAGTGACACAGCCAGATGGGGAAGTGAGGCCAAAACTGCCCGTTGATGCGGAGA
Organism: Mauremys reevesii; assembly: GCF_016161935.1. NCBI lineage: Eukaryota > Metazoa > Chordata > Testudines > Geoemydidae > Mauremys > Mauremys reevesii. The sequence goes on along the minus strand of NC_052640.1, from coordinate 18,770,378 downwards.
TCATTTATTCTCATTCTTTCTGTGACAGCATGAGGGGCCATTTCTGAGCTGGGAATGGAGGCTTCTTATTTCATCTGCCCACAAACCCTTCTTGGCAGCCTGGGCTCACAGTTTGTCTCTGTAGTAAGCCCTGGGGTGGAAAGGGCTGCGTCCTCCTCTCCTGGCACAGGCTCCAGGTTCTGCGCTCCAGTGAGGAGAGGCCCATTCTGAGCATTGGAAAGTCCCCCAGCAGACAGCTCTCATGTGGGCTCCTGCCTTGGCCAAGCCAGCATGGCTACTGCGAACCCCAGGGGGTGCTGAGGAAAGGGAGAGGGGACACACCCCTGCCTCTCAGGAGGTGGCCAGGTTCCTCAGCAGCCCATCAGTTGCTCTTCTTCTGAATCAAATCCTCAGGCGAGGGGCATGAATACGGCAGTGATGCCGTTACCAACTCTCCTGAGGGTTGTCTGAGTAAATGAACTTTGTGACTCCATTGTTGGCAGGACATTGATGTAAAGGTTGAACAGGATTGGAGAAAGCAGACAGCCCTGGGGTACCCATTGCTCTGTCATCTCCAAGCACTCATCTTCTCCCCCATATGGACTCTGAACTGCATCCATCACCATCTCGACTAATAGACACTGATGGACCTATCCTCCATGAACTTACCTAGTTCTTTTTACAAACCCGGTTATTCTTTTGGCCTTCACAACATCCCCTGGCAACGAATTCCACAGGCTGACTGGGCGTTGTGTGAAGAAGTACTCGCTTAGGTTTCTTTTAAATCTGCTGCCTAGTAATTTCATTGGGTGACCCCTGGTTCAATTGTTATGGGACAGGGTAAATAACACTTACTTATTGACTTTCTCCACACCAGTCATGATTTTATGGACCTATATCATACCCCCATCTCTTTTCCAAGATAAACAATCCCAGTCTTTTTAATCTCACCTCAGATGGAAGCTGATCAATAACTCAAACCATTTTTGTTGCTCCTCTTTATACCGGATCCATATCGGGATACAGCTCCCAGGTATCAAGAGTCTCAAATAGAAGAGGTGGAGCTTCTGAAAGGCCGACTGGGTAAAATACCGGAGAGCGCTAGAGAAGAGAGTGGTGAAAACACCAGCCCAGCATTGCTTGGTATATGAGACCTACCGTCGCTTCTGTGGTGCTATCTACAAAGCAGCCTGCAGAGCCATCCCACGTGGTTGCCACCTGGTCTACATCTCCTGTCTCGACAAGGAGAGCGCTGCCTTGCTCGAGCAGTGTGAGGTATCTGGTGACCCAGATGTCGCTGACCATCTGATTGAATCGTTGGACACTGCTCGCTGAGCCAGATGGGAGGAGATGACCGAAAGGATGAGCTTTACCTGCTCCAGCTGCAAGTGTTGGAGTCAGCACTGATGCCTTGGAGCAGCGCAGCAGCCACCTGCAGTCTGTCCACCCTCAGTGACACCCAGCCAGGTTTCCAGACACCTCCTGAAAGTGGCCAGAGCACCTTTGGAGAAACAGGTGCGAAGAGAAGTGAGGAATGAATGGCGTTTGTTTAAACGTGTACACCAGATCAAAAGCTGTCCAGAACCATTCACCGTAACAGCCGGAACAGACACTGTAGCATCAAGTGTGGAACAGTTATGGCTATGACACCATATCTCCAGAATTCCTGAAAACCTTGGACCCCATATGCGGCTTTGGGTTGTGAAATTCGTCACCAGGGTCATCAGTGAAGGGAGGCCACCAAAGATATGGCACACCGCAAAAAACATTGGCCTCCTAAAGCCTGGAAAGGACCCAAGTCAAGCATCAAGCTATCGTCCCATATCATTACTGTCAGTGTGCTTCAAGGCACTGGAGAGCTTGGTCCTACAGTGCATATTACCTGATGTGGAGAGAATTTGTGGCCCTGGCGAAGCCGGCTTTCGCTGAGCCGTAGCACATGAGACCAAGAACTCGCGCTGATCCTATTTGCTGAAAATCGTTTCCACGGAAACTTGAAAACAGGCGCTGTTTTCATCCATCTCACACAGGCGAAAGATATCTCCCTCTTCGCACTCTGAAAACTGACCATTTTTTCCTACTCTTTGTTTCCTATCTTTTAAGCAGTTAATGATCCAGGCAATGACCATCCCTCCTATCTCCTGGCTTACTTTGTTTAATAGCCTTTGGGGTGAGAACTTACGAAAGGATTTCTGAAATACCAAATACATTATATCCACTGGATCACACTTGTCCACATGCTTGTTGACACTCTCAGAGAATTGTACTCGATTGGTGAATTCTAAGAGCTCCACCCTTCCCCCTCCACATTCTCTCTCTTTACTCAGGGAAGAGGGGACGACAACTTGTCCCAGCTCACTCCATGGACCGTGTGAACTGCTCAGTCCAGTCTCTCGCCTCCATTTCCTTGTGCAGGACAGGAACTCTCTGCTGACTAAGGGTCTCCAGACCCTTCAGCCTCAGAGTGGGCAGAGGAAGCTGCCACTCTGGTAACACCCTCCTGAGACATCCCTATTCAGGGCCCGAGAGATCTTGCCAAAGGCCTGCAGCAAAGAAGAGGAAGGGAAATCCTGAAATTTCCAATGTAAGACAGGCCCCTGGGCCAGGTGATGCAGCAGGGCTGTTTGCTTAAATATTCACAGGGAAGCATCAGCCTACCCAGGAATGACATTCTGACTGATGTATATGGGAATGATAGAAATTCCGCTCAGAACGTACCTAGTAGGGCTGCTAACCCTCCAGGATTTTTCTAATTTCTCGAGGAGCTAAAGATTAATCTTTAATAAAGATTATAACATGGGATGAAAACTCCACGAATACGGCCAACCAAAATTGGCAACCTGAATCCCCGGGTGCACACTGATCGACCCTCCACTGCAGAGCTGGCCTGCACGGCCCCAGCATCCACTACTGCTCACACCGGGTGCCCTTGCGGTCAGAACAGGCCATTAGTGTCACAGGAAGAGGCACCAATAGCAAACCAGCTAGGAGGAGGTGCCTTCCCTAACTTGGGTTGCATTAGTCTTAATCTAGGCAGGTGCAACTTCTGGAATCCCTGGGTAATCCCTTCCAAAAATATGAGCAGGCTGATGCTGTGATCAGTGCAGCCAGCACAGAGAAGAATACCCTGAAAAGGAACAACATGAATGCTGGAAACAACTGTACGTGATGTTCCTGCAGCTGTGAGAGACAGAGTAGGGGCCCACTTTGTGATGAGCTCAGCATGGAGGGTCTCTAGCTTTTGTGAAACCCCCATTAGAATAATCTTAGTAACAGCAGCACTGACCACCAGGGGGTGCTCTTCACCCTCACAGTGCTGGAGCTCAGACTCTGTACTAGGGCAGTGTAACGCGAGTCAGGCTACACACTGCTGGGCTAGAGAGATCTCTGGGCTTTGGGGCTTTTTATTCCCCAGCAGCGCTCACATCATCTGGACTAGGGACCCTAGAGAAGCCTGTTTGGATTCCAACTCCCCAGCTGCCCCCTCTGCTCCCTGGTCTCTGGGGCAGGGGTTCTTCGACCCGCAGTCTTGCTGGGAGGCTCACGACAAGGTCACCAAAACCCAGAGGCTGCTGTAACTCAGGGGGGGGTTAGCGTTCGTTCCCCTCGCCCTGCCCACACTGGCCTGCTGCAGGGAAGTACCACTGAAAGGGGAGCAGTCAGGGGCCAGCTGCCTTGATCCCCATGGCCCCCATTGTTCACCGTGGTCATTGGCTGGTTCCTCGCTGTCTTTCAGTGGGGCTCCCCTCCAGGAGTGTGCAGTGCAGAAGGGTCTCAGCCCCACCCTCTCCAGCAGGGCCTCCCCTAGCAGCATGCTCCAATAGCCCCCCACAGCCACCCAGCAGCACCATCCCGGCCAGTCCCAGCCCCAATCAAGCACAACCCCAGAGCCCAGGCAGCAGCCACTCACTCCACGAGCCATCAGCCTGCAGCAGCCACACCTGCCAGTGACACCTAAACAGCCAGCAGCCGACACATCCCACACACAGCCCCAAACCAGCCAGGGTTTTTTGCAGCCATAAACATTGTGAGTCAGGGTCATGGCAAGAAACCCAACTAGGTTTGCAATGCCCAGGGGGGAACGTTGGAGACTCCTCGCTCCAGGGGCAGTGCTCTGAACGGTAACGGTCTGAGCAGACACAGCCCTTTGGGAGCCCCTCACCCCCAAGATGAGCTTCATTTTTCCTTGCAAATGGAAAACAAAACAATTCTTGGGTCTGTCAGTTGCTGCATCTGAGGGGAGGGAGGTGCCAGCAGCAGCCAGTGAGCAGGAAGCAGATTTGCATGAAGGGGCCATTCTCCAGCGCTGGGGGTTTAATAGAGAATCGGAAGGTCCCAGCCACAGACCCATTTGCTTCAGGAAGCCGAGCTCGTCTGGATTCCCACCATGGCCTGGACCCCTCTGCTCCTCACACTGCTCACTTACTGCTCAGGTGCAGAGATGGGGGTGGGGGGCTTATCTCACTCTTTCTATCAAAGGGGACTTTGATTTTAGAGCCATTTCTCCCACTGCTTCCCCAGGCTGCTGGATGAGAGCTTTAATCATCATCATTTTATCCCCATGTTTTCTCCTCCTCTTGCAGGTTCTCTCGCCCAGTATGTGCTGACCCAGCCGCCTACAGTGTCTGTGTCTCTGGGGCAAAATGCTCAACTCACCTGCACAGGAGAAAAGTTTGACAAATACTATGTGCACTGGTACCAGCAGAAACCGGGCCGGGCCCCCGTACTCGTTATATATAAGGATAGTGAGAGACCCTCTGGAATCCCTGAGCGATTCTCTGGGGCCAGCTCTGGTAAAACAGCCACATTAACCATCACTGGAATCCAGGCGCAGGACGAGGCTGATTATTACTGTCAGGTGTGGGATAGTGATAGTAGCACTGCTCACAGTGACACAGCCAGAAGGGGAAGTGAGGCAAAAACTGCCCGTTGACACGGGGGATCATTTATTCTCATTCTTTTTGTGACAGCGTGAGGGGCCATTTCCAAGCTGGGGATGGAGGCTTCTTATTTCATCTTCCCACAAACTCTTCTCAGCAGCCTGGGCTCACAGTTTGTTTCCTTAGTGACCCCTGGGAGCAATCTCATTTCCCTACAAGGGGGAGAATCCTGGCCCCATGGAAGTCACTGGCAAAATCCCCATGACTTCAGTGGCACCAAGTTTTCCCCAGAGGCTTCCAAATCAAAAGGCTGATGCAGAGAGCAATGGGGTCTCCTCCTCATTCTTGTTACAGGGTGAAACAAGAATTAAACTCATTTCTGGCTCTGTTACAGCTCTGAACTCTGTACCTCTTCTGTTGTTGCCATTGAATAAGGACGCCCCTCACTCGGTAACAGGCCAAGGCTGGACAGTGATCTCCAAGTTGATGGCATGATCAACCTGGTTGACACAGTTAAGAAGAGCAGCCTGCGAAGGAACAGTATCAGGGTGTGTGTGACATTGACCACTAGGGGGTGCTGATCTTCCACAAGCTGCAGAAGGGTGCAGAATGATGTAACTCCTGGGGGAATTCTGCGCCAGAGTGCATGCACAGAATTCACGTCTCCATAGATTTCTTTGCTTCCCTGCAGAAAAATGACTTTCTAACAGGGAAGCAAATGGAAGCTGCAAGCTCAGTCATGCACTACTCCCTAGCAGCACAGGTACACCATTTCAGGTACCTGGAGCAGCCAACGGAGAAGTAAATCACCACAGGACTTGCAACAACCCAACCAGTGGCTCCTACCCTGAACCAGGATCAACTGCTAGTCTTGGATCCTCCCCTGCTTCCTGTCCCCATCGCTCCTCAGCTGCGGGGGGAGGGGTCACTGTACGGGGAGCTGGACCCCCATTTGCCCAACCCCCATGCATTCGGGCCTTCCACACCCAGGAACACCCACCAAGCCTCACCCCATGCACCCAAAACTCACCTAGAATTCCATACCCAAACTCCTCTCCTCCACTCCTGCACCCGGACCACCCCCACTCAAACCCTGACCCTGATGAGCCCCACCCCTGCATCCTGAGCCCCCACATCCAGACCGCCATGCCACTGACCCCCATCTACCTCCACCCAGACTCCCCGGCTGCGACCCCCCCACCTCGACCCCTCCACCGCTCCCCAACCCCCTTCACTCGGACGCCCCTGCAGAATCCATTGCCCCTGCACCTTGATCTCCCAAGCCTGTGCATTCAGATCCCCAACACCTAGACCCCACACTGAGCTTCCTGCACCCAGATTGTCCCACACAGAATCCTCTCACCCCACACCTGGATCCACTGACACTGAGCCCTTCACACTTGGATCCTGCCTGGTTGAGCCTGCCAGCCCGCCCCACACCTAGTGTGCTTGGCGCAAAGGAAGGGCCCCATGGTGTTTCTGGGCCAGCAGCTGTCTGAACTTATGAGACAGCATGCCGACACATTCACTTGCCCCCAATATACACTCTCTCTCTCTCACACACACACACACACACACACTCCTCCCTGCACACACATTTCAGTTGAAAAGTGGCTGGCAATCTAGTTGGATGCCCATGGAACAATGGGATTGAGAAACCTGCATCATGTGATGCCGTACCTGCCCCATCAGGCATTGCAAACCCTTCCCATAGCACCCTACAGCCAGTTGCACAATTTGATTGCTACCCACCATGCACTGCTCTCTATGTCGCTGCAAGAGCTGCTAGTGTGGCAGATGCACTCCACCGACATAAGATGCATAGTGTGGACATGCAACCGCAGTTTAATTAAAGCGCTTTAATTAAAGTGGTATAACTTTTGGCGACAAACCTCTGCAGTGTAGACACAGCCTCAAGGACCCCAGGAAACACTTATGTAATCCTCCTGCACTATAAGCAGTGGGACCAGCTACCAAGATTACTAGGGTGACCAGATCAGAGTGTTTAAATATCGGGACGTGAGTGGTTGAGAAAAAACAAATAAAAGGTGGCTGGGAAATAAAACTAAAAACAAATAAAAACCCAGCAGTTTCACAGGGGCGCCATGGGATCGCACACAGCACCCGGCAGCGCACGCTGCCCTCCCACGGAGCCTCCTGCCCCCCAACCCGCCCCAGGCACATGTGGCACGTCTCGCTGCCGGTGGGGAGCCCCGCACCTCTCCCGCTCGGCTGTACTCCAGCGGCTCCTTCCTGGCAGTGACAGGGAAGTTTATGGGTTCGGGGGACCCCGACTGGCTCCTTGCCCCTGTCCGCCGGCCGCCCCACCTGGGACAAGTCTTGCCCCCGCAGCCCCCCTCTGCCGCATGTCTCCAGCGGCCCACGCCCCCGGGCCGCGCTGCCCCCGGACCCACCGCGCTGCCCCACGGGCTGCAGGGCTGGAGCACTGCAGCGCTCCTGGCCCCATCCGGCCATGGCCCGTGTGCCCAGGCTGCTGCACGGGGGTGTCTCCTCCCCAGGCCCAGCTCGGGATCCAATGGGGCAGTGAGGGGGCGAGGCTGGGGGCAGGGATTTGGGGAGGGATCTAATGGGGGAAGGAGGGGTCAGGGGGGGGGCGAGAGCCCCTCCGGGCTCCACCTGTGCGCCAGAGCGGAGGGCAAAATTGTTTGTTTGTCCGTCCAGTGTCCCGACTGAACATCGGTCGGGACGCGGGACAAACAAGCAAATATCGGGACAGTCCTGATAAAATCGGGACGTCTGGTCACCCTAAAGATTACAGACTGGATGCAGTGTTGCCTGCCTGAGGGCGTGGCTACACTTGCAGATGTAGAGTGCTGTGAGTTAAACCAGCCTTTGGAGAGCATAGTAGGGAAAGCGCTGCAATCTGTCCACACTGACAGCTGCTTGCACACTGGCGGCACTTGCGGCACTTGCAGCGGCATTGGGAATGCTGCATTATGGGCACCTCTCCCAGCATGCAAGTGACAGCAACATGCTTTTCAAATGGGGTGGGTTGGTGTAGAGTGTGACAGGGAGTGTGTTGTGTATGTGGGGGGAGAGAGAGGGTTTTGTGGGGGCTGAGAGCATGTCAGCAGGCTGTCTTGTAAGTTCAGACAGCAGCAGACCTTTCCTCCCACCCCACCTCTCTCTCACACACAGAGCATTCCCAGCTGTCAGAAATGGAGCTTTCATACAGCATATCCGCATTCCTACAGTGATTCAAAACAATGACAAGAGTGGCCTCTTGATTTAAGAGGATTATGGGAAGTTTCAGAGGCTGATCAGAGCGCAGTAATGCAACACCTCATCCACAGAGAGGGGGCACAGCAAACGTTATTCCACTTGCCGAGGTGGAGTACCAGTAGCGCTGTAGCCGCTGAGTCAGAGCGTTCTACGTGCCTTACCAGTGTGGACAGGTAGTGAGCTAGTGCACCCAGGGCTTCTTTATTGTGCTGTAACTCGCAAGTGTAGCCAAGCCCTGAGTCTGTAAGAGACTGCCTGCAAAGACCTTGCTAAGGAGGTGTGAACTGTCCCATTCATCTCAATGGCATCTTAACTCTAAAATGCAGCACAGACAAGTAGAACTGGATGCAGCATGCAAACAATAATTCAAAGATCTCACTAGGCAGGGTATATAAGTGGTTGTGTTGTAAGTTGTAAATGTAGATTTTGCATTAGTAAATGAAATCAGATTCCCTACACGTGTTGCTGCGGGTTAAATTTTCACTGCAGTGCACCTTACTATGACTGTCTGGCTGATGCCTTGGCACTGCTTGGAAAATCTCAGCCATCTCATGTGCATTTGAAAAATCAGCTTTAAAAACCAATTGCTTTTGGCCTTGATTCAACAAGGAAGTGCCACTCTGCCTGTGTTCACCTGTGGCTGCTGGGATCGGATGGATTCACTGCCATCTGCAGTCCCTAGCCTGGGGCTGAGGGCAACGTGCTTTCAGTGGGAATCTTCAATGTTGGCATACATGGCCCTTGTTGGTCCTACAGATCCTGAGTCACAAACAAGGCCCCGTGTTGTATTTTTGCTCAAAGTGTGTGGGGGGGAGAGGCATTATCTCAGTGTAATGAGTTTTATTTCAGCCAGTTAATTGTCTGTGCTATTGAATAACATGGACACGTGCCCAAAGGTGGTATTCTAGGTGTATTTGATTGCAAAGAATTGCACAGTAGGTTAATAATTCAGTGGCCCCATAGACTTCCCAGCGGGGCTCACTTACATAACAACCTCCATGTCTCAACTGCTCAGATGCGCTGCAAGGGCTCCTCGTGAAGGTGCCATTTCCTGCAAGGGGCAGCATTTCATTCATAAGGAAGAGAGAACGGGTCCATGGTCCAGCCTAGGGCAGCGTTTGGCTGGGATACAGTAATGAAATGTCTGGTTGAGCACGGAGATACAGTCCACAGGCCGGTGCCACCCGCTGAGCAGAGCAACATGGTCGGCACAAGTACTTCAGAGCCACCCAGTCACCATCACGTCAATCTGCCCTGGGATCAGCTTTAGCCAGAGGGTTTCCATTCAAGATGGGCTTGGGGGAGGCTCAAAGGTTTTGCAAAGTCACTCAGCTGTGTGTGAGTTCTCAGTGCCTCAAAACCACTCTGCTGCGTCCTGCACGGGTTTGACTTCCAAGAAACGGTCAGAGGGGCCCTGCAGTGTGAAAAGCTCGTCCTGCACAGGAGCTGCACTGGGCAGGTCTGGATATTGCATGTCGCTGGGGTGGGGTGGGGGTTAATCACGCAACATGGACTGGTCAGGTATGAAGAGATGGGAGGTCTGCGTTTGGTAACATCCCTCTTGTGCTCTCTCCTACTTGGTTGCGTCTCTGTGACTGGCCAGAGACCCAAGTGGGAACCAGTTTCTCTCCTTGTACCACTGGGCTGAAGGGATCTGATGTTTACGTCTCTGCTCCTCACCTTCCCCCATGCACCTGCTCGGCTCAATCCCATGGACTCCACGGGAGTGGGACGCTCACGGTATGTGAGGCAGCATTGGTGCGATTCAGAGATGATCTCTTGGCTGCTTGGGGACACTGTTAACATGAACACATCATGTTTTCATTTTATTGGGCTATAACTCATCTCTCCTCCCACATGGCATCTCTCCCTATGAACATAAGAACCAGTAAGATAAGAGCAGATTAGCATAAAGGTGGAGCTTGCAAACATCTCCCCCAGGAGGATCAATTTAAGGGGCAGATACTGTCAGGCCGCCTCAGTGGATCTGGCTGTTTTTCTCCCAAAAGCCTGAAATCTCCTCACCATGCTCTGGGCTCCTCTCATCCTCCTGCTGGGGACGTGGTGCACAGGTGAGAACAGGGGGAGCGGGTTACATACACTTTAAAGTTGCTGCTGAGGCCAATGTACAAACTGTGTCAACAGCAACCAGGGATTGGCAGGGAGGAGTTGACAGGTCTCTACAATATTTTCCAGGGTCCAGTTCCCAGCCAGTGGTGACTCAGCCGCCTTCAGTGTCAGTGTCCCCAGGAAACACCGTGAAACTCTCTTGCACCGTCAGCAGCGGAACAGCATCAGTGACTATGACGTGACGCTGGTACCAGCAGCAACCTGGGAATTCTCCACGATACCTGCTGAGATACAAGTCAGATTCTGACAAGTACCAGGGCTCCGGGGTCCCTGCTCGCTTCTCTGGTTCCAAAGACACGGCCAGTAACACCGGTTATCTGACCATCTCCGGGGCCCTGGCCGAGGATGATGCTGATTATTACTGTAATATATGGCACGGTGATGCTTGTCACTGTGACACAGTCAGAAGGAAGTGAGACAAAACCTCCCTCCCCAGCCTGGGCCCAGCAGGAATTGCAGGAGCTGCCGCGTTTGGTCTCCCCTCTAACACATCACACCAATGTTTGATCTTCACAGCGAAGCTCCGTCCCCACTCTGAGGCAGGGTTCGCTCTTGTCCTGTTTCTCTTGTTCTCTTTGCAGGGGCAATGCAGCTCCTCGCCAGCCTTCCTGCTCTCTCCTCACGCTGACTCTGTGGGGAGCTGGGTGGGACATCTCTGCCCTTCTCCCTCCTTCTATCTCTGTTCATGGGGAAGAGGGAGGACAATTCTTCTTGGCTCCCTCTGTGCTTTGCGTTAATGGCTTTTCCCCCACTCCTTCCTCCATCTCCTGCAGGACCTGGCCTCTGTCCTGAAAGGGTCTATGGGTCACCATCCCCTCCAGGCAGGGGGAGCTTTCAGGTCTGGTTAAGCCTCATACGACATCCCCATTTACATCTCCAGAGTTAGGAGGCTTCCAGCCATCAAAGCTGCTTTGCCCTGCCCAGCTCCTGCTGTTACACAGTCTCCCAAGTTGTTTTCTTAGGCGATGTCTACAGTGTGCAGCTTACAGATAGGGGCGGCTCCAGGCCCCAGCACGCCACGGGGGGGGGGGGGGGGCGCTCTGCCAGTCGCCGGGAGGGCGGCAGGCAGACAGCCTTCGGCGGCATGCCTGCGGAGGGTCTGCTGGTCCCACAGCTTCGGTGAAAGGTCCACCTGCGGGAGGTCCACCAAAGACACGGGACCAGCGGACCCTCCACAGGCACGCCTGAGGAGGGAGGTCCACCATAGCCACGGGACCTGCGACCGGCAGAGCGCCCCCAACGGTCTGCCATCGTGCTTGGGGTGGCGAAATGTCTAGAGCCGCCCCTGCTTCCAGAGAGTGGCTGCAGCCACGCCGGTGTAAGCTGCACAGTGTAGTCGCTCTTTGGCATGGGAGAGAGCTCTCCCGGCAACAAAATAAAACCACCAGACCAGGGGTAGCAACTCGTTGCTGGGAGAGTGTCTCCCGCAGATGAAGTGCTGTTCACACGGGTGCTTTTTGTCATTAAAACTTTGGTCATTCAGAGGGGTGTTTTTTTCACACCTCAGAGCAACAAAGGTTTTAATGAGGAAAGTGCCAGTGTAGACAGAGCCTTAGTGTGAGTGACTTTTAGGCTTGGAAGAAATGTTTGTGGTATTTTGAGCAAACAAGGCGAGAGGGAGCTGTGGGAGCTGCAGGGGAGTTTGCTGTCTGCCAGGGCTCTGATCAGAGTCAGTTTTTGAGGCAGAGTTGTTTCCTGGCCCCCTGGCAGTGGTGTTGGGCTGAGATTCCTGGGAGAAGGGCTCACCTTGCTTCTCCATTCCAGAACCAGGATATGTGGAAATAAACTGAGCTACACACAGAATATACCCAGACTCCATGTCACTGATTGCCCCTCCACTGGGGAGCTGGCCTGCAAGGCCCAAACATCTCCCCTGCATCACAAAGGGCTGACACTGGTGTCAGAAAAGGGACACTAGTATTATTAAAAGAGGCAAAAATACAAATACCTACTGGGAGGGGGCGGCTTCCCTCTCTTGGGCTGTATCACTCCCCATCAAGGCAGGTGCAAGTGCCTAAGTAGCGGGGAAATCCCTTCCGCAGATGTGAGCAGGCTGGTGACGTGATCAGTCCACAGAAGAACAAACACTCTGAAAAGGAACAACGTGAATGTTGGAAATAACTGTACACCGGTGATTCCCTGGAGCTGTGAGACAGTCAGTAGGGACCAGAGTTCCCATGAGCTCAGCATGCAGGCCCCGAGCTCTTGTGAAACGCTGGAAGGACTGATCATAGTAATAGCAACATTGACCACTAGGGGGAGCTCGTCATCTACCCAGTACTGGAGCTGGGCGTCTGGATTAGTGCAGCCGAGCACAGGTCTCAGGCTACAAACTGCTGGGATAGAGACATCCCTGGGCATCAGGTTTCTCATATCGCAACAGCTTTCCCCTTTCTAATGTGACCCTGGAGGAAGCTAAGGGGAGAGAAGCAGAAGTTCTCTCCCTCTTCTGCTGCCACATTCCCGTCCCGCTGCCCACACCACGTCCTTCTGCAGGGAAAGCCACTAAAAGCCGTCAGGAGCCAGCTGCCTCGCTCACCACAGGACCCATGGCGCACAGTATCCTTAGCTAGTTCCTCACCACCTTTCCATGAGCTTCCCGTGAGCAGGGTGCAGCACAGAAGGGTTTCAGCCCCTCCCCCATCCCTTTCCAGCAGTAAGTCCCTCAGCAGCATCTTCCAAGAGCACCAAAACCACCCAGCCACACGTCCACCACCCAGTGGCAGCCATATTGTCCACTCCCAAGCCCCATGCCAACACCACGCCCCAGGCAGCAGCTGCTAATCCCAGACGCCATCAGTCCACACCAGCCACACCTCTAGGGTGACCAGAGGTCGCAATTTTATAGGGACAGTCCCGATTTTGGGGGCTTTTTCTTATATAGGCTCCTATTACTCCCCACCCCCATCCCAATTTTTTACACTTGCTGTCTGGTCACCCTACACACCTCTCAGAGACACCTGCATAACCTGCACCGCCAGCAAGTCTCAAAAGCCATCACACCAAACACAGCCCCAAACAAGCCATAGTTTCTTGCAGTTGCAAAACTTGTGGGTCAGGATCATGGCAAGAAACCCAGCTAGCTTTGCAATGCCAAGCAGACAACATTGGAGACTCCTCGCTCCAGGGGGAGTGCTCTGAACGGTAACGGTCTGAGCCGACACAGCACTTCGGAGCCCCTCACCCCCAAGATACGCTTCATTTTTCCTTGCAAATGGAAAAAAACAAAACAATTCTTGGGTCTGTCAGTAGCTGTTTCTGAGGGGAGGGAGGTGCCAGAAGCAGCCAATGAGCAGGGAGCTGATTTGCATGAAGGGGCCGTTCTCCAGCTTTGAGGGTTTAAGAGGGAATCGGAGGGTCCCAGCCACAGACCCGTTTGCCTCAGGAAGCCGAGCTCGTCTGGATTCCCACCATGGCCTGGGTCCCTCTGCTCCTCACGCTGCTCACTTACTGCTCAGGTGCAAGGAGTCTGGAAGCGGGAGGGGGGCTTATCTCAGTCTTTCAATCAAAGGGGGTCGTTGATTTTAGAGCCATTTCCTCCATTGGTTCCCCACCAGGCTGCTGGCCCAGAGCTTTAATCATCATGATTTTATTCTCATGTTTTCTCCTCCTGTTGCAGGTTCTCTCGCCCAGTACGTGCTGACCCAGCCGCCTTCAGTGTCTGTGTCTCCAGGGCAAAATGCTCAACTCACCTGCACAGGGGAAAAAGTTGATGAACAGAGTGTGCACTGGTACCAGCAGAAACTGGGCCGTGCCCCCGTACTCGTTATATATGCAGATAGTGAGAGACCCTCCGGAATCCCAGAGCGATTCTCTGGGACCAGCTCCGGTAAAACAGCCACATTAACCATCACTGGAGTCCAGGCGCAGGACGAGGCTGATTATTACTGTCAGGTGTGGGATAGTGATAGTAGCACTGCTCACAGTGACACAGCCAGATGGGGAAGTGAGGCCAAAACTGCCCGTTGATGCGGAGATCATTTATTCTCATTCTTTCTGTGACAGCATGAGGGGCCATTTCTGAGCTGGGAATGGAGGCTTCTTATTTCATCTGCCCACAAACCCTTCTTGGCAGCCTGGGCTCACAGTTTGTCTCTGTAGTAAGCCCTGGGGTGGAAAAGGGCTGCGTCCTCCCTCTCCTGGCACAGGCTCCAGGTTCTGCGCTCCAGTGAGAGGAGAGGCCCATTCTGAGCACTGGAAAGTCCCCCAGCAGACAGCTCTTGTGTGGGTGGCTCCTGCCCCGGCCATGCAGCCATTGCTACTGAGACCCTGGGGGGCCTGAGGAAAGCGAGAGCCGGTGCCACACCCCTGCCTCTCAGGAGGTGGCCAGGTGACTCAGTAGCCCACCAGCTGCTCTTCTTCTGAATCGAATCCTCAGGGGAGTGGGGTAAACACGGCAGTGATGCCGTTACCAAGTGTCCAGAGGGTTGTCTGAGTAAATGAACTTTGTGACTCCATTGTTGGCAGGACATTGATGTAAAGGTTGAACAGGATTGGAGAAAGCAGACAGCCCTGGGGTACCCATTGCTCTGTCATCTCCAAGCACTCATCTTCTCCCCCATATGGACTCTGAACTGCATCCATCACCATCTCGACTAATAGACACTGATGGACCTATCCTCCATGAACTTACCTAGTTCTTTTACAAACCCGGTTATTCTTTTGGCCTTCACAACATCCCCTGGCAACAAATTCCGCAGGCTGATTGGGCGTTGTGTGAAGAAGTACTCACTTAGGTTTCTTTTAAATCTGCTGCCTAGTAATTTCATTGGGTGACCCCTGGTTCAATTGTTATGGGACAGGGTAAATAACACTTATTGACTTTCTCCACACCAGTCATGATTTTATGGACCTATATCATACCCCCATCTCTTTTCCAAGATAAACAATCCCAGTCTTTTTAATCTCACCTCAGATGGAAGCTGATCAATAACTCAAACCATTTTTGTTGCTCCTCTTTATACCGGATCCATATCGGGATACAGCTCCCAGGTATCAAGAGTCTCAAATAGAAGAGGTGGAGCTTCTGAAAGGCCGACTGGGTAAAATACCGGAGAGCGCTAGAGAAGAGAGTGGTGAAAACACCAGCCCAGCATTGCTTGGTATATGAGACCTACCGTCGCTTCTGTGGTGCTATCTACAAAGCAGCCTGCAGAGCCATCCCACGTGGTTGCCACCTGGTCTACATCTCCTGTCTCGACAAGGAGAGCGCTGCCTTGCTCGAGCAGTGTGAGGTATCTGGTGACCCAGATGTCGCTGACCATCTGATTGAATCGTTGGACACTGCTCGCTGAGCCAGATGGGAGGAGATGACCGAAAGGATGAGCTTTACCTGCTCCAGCTGCAAGTGTTGGAGTCAGCACTGATGCCTTGGAGCAGCGCAGCAGCCACCTGCACTCTGCCCACCCTCAGTGACACCCAGCCAGGTTTCCAGACACCTCCTGAAAGTGGCCAGAGCACCTTTGGAGAAACAGGTGCGAAGAGAAGTGAGGAATGAATGGCGTTTGTTTAAACGTGTACACCAGATCAAAAGCTGTCCAGAACCATTCACCGTAACAGCCGGAACAGACACTGGGTAGCATCAAGTGTGGAACAGTTGCGGGCTATGACACCATCTCTCCAGAATTCCTGAAAACCTTGGACCCCATATGCGGCTTTGGGTTGTGAAATTCGTCACCAGGGTCATCAGTGAAGGGAGGCCACCAAAGATATGGCACACCGCAAAAAACATTGGCCTCCTAAAGCCTGGAAAGGACCCAAGTCAAGCATCAAGCTATCGTCCCATATCATTACTGTCAGTGTGCTTCAAGGCACTGGAGAGCTTGGTCCTACAGTGCATATTACCTGATGTGGAGAGAATTTGTGGCCCTGGCGAAGCCGGCTTTCGCTGAGCCGTAGCACATGAGACCAAGAACTCGCGCTGATCCTATTTGCTGAAAATCGTTTCCACGGAAACTTGAAAACAGGCGCTGTTTTCATCCATCTAACACAGGCGTACGATATCTGCCTCTCCGCACTCTGAAAACTGACCATTTTTTCCTACTCTTTGTTTCCTATCTTTTAAGCAGTTACTGATTCAGGCAAGGACCTTCCCTCCTATCCCCTGGCTTACTTTGTTTAATAGCCTTTGCAGTAAGAACTTATCAAAGACTTTCTGAAAGTCCAAGTACATTATATCCACTGGCTCACCCTTGTCCTCGTGCTTGTTGACACTCTCAGAGAATTGTAATCGATTGGTGAATTCTAAGAGCTCTGCCCTTCCCCCTCCACATTCTCTCTCTTTACTCAGGGAAGAGGGGACGACAACTTGTCCCAGCTCACTCCATGGACCATGTGACTGCTCAGTCCAGTCTCTCGCCTCCATTTCCTTGTGCAGGACAGGAACTCTCTGCTGACTAAGAGTCTCCATCCCCTTCAGCCTCAGAACAGGCAGAGGAAGCTGCCACTCTGGTAACACCCTCCTGAGACATCCCCATTCAGGGCCCCAAAGATCTTGCCAAGGGCCTGCAGCAAAGTGGGGGAAGGGAGATGCTGAGCTTTCCAATGTAAGACAGGCCCCTGGGCTGGGTGATGGAGCAGGGCTGTTTCCTTAAATATTCACAGGGAAGCATCAGCCTACCCAGGAATGACATTCTGACTGATGTACGTGGGAATGACAGAAATTCCACTGAGAACGTACCTGGTAGGGCTGCTAACCCTCCAGGAGTTTCCTAATTTCTCGAGGAGCTAAAGATTAATCTTTAATAAAGATTATATCATGGGATGAAACCTCCAGGAATACGGCCCACCAAAATTGGCAACCCGAATACCCGGGGTGCGTGTCACTGATCGACCCTCCACTGCAGAGCTGGCCTGCACGGCCCCAGAATCCACTACCGCTCACCCCGGGTGCCCCTGGGGTCAGAACAGGCCATTAGTGTCACGGGAAGAGGCAACAATAGCAAACCAGCTAGGAGGAGGTGACTTCCCTAGCTTGGGTCGCATTAGTCTTAATCTAGGCAGGTGCAATTTCAGAAATCCCTGGGAAATCCCTTCCAAAGGTGTGAGCAGCCTGATGAGCTGATCAGTGCAGCCAGCACAGAGAACACCACCCTGAAAAGAAACAACATGAATGCTGGAAACAACTGTACAGTGATGTTCCCTGCAGCTGTGAGAGACAGTGAGTAGGGGCCCACTTTGTGATGAGCTCAGCATGGAGGGTCTCTAGCTTTTGTGAAACCCCCGTCAGAATAATCTTAGTAACAGCAGCACTGACCACCAGGGGGTGCTCTTCACCCTCACAGTACTGGAGCTCAGAGTCTGTACTAGGGCAGAGTAACAGGTGTCAGGCTACACACTGCTGGGCTAGAGAGATCTCTGGGCTTTGGGGCTTTTTATTCCCCACCAGCGCTCACATCATCTGGACAAGGGACCCTAGAGAACCTTGTTTGGATTCCAACTTCCCAGCTGCCCCCTCTGCTCCCTGGTCTCTGGGGCAGGGGTTCTCCGACTGGCAGTCTTGTTGGGAGTGCTCGGAGGGTCACGACAAGGTCACCAAAACCCAGAGGCTGCTGTAACTCAGGGGGGGTAAACGTTCCCCTCGCCCTGGCCACACTGGCCTGCTGCAAGGAAGTACCACTGAAAGGGGAGCAGTCAGGAGCCAGTTGCCTCCCCACCAGGAGTGCAGAAGGGTCTCAGTCCCACCCTTCCCAGCAGGGCCTCCCCTAGCAGCATGCGCCAATAGCCCCCCACAGCCACCCAGCAGCACCATCCTGGCCAGTCCCAGCCCCAATCAAGCACAACCCCAGAGCCCAGGCAGCAGCCACTCACTCCACAAGCCATCAGCCTGCAGCAGCCACACCTGCCAGTGACACCTAAACAGCCAGCAGCCGACACATCCCACACAGCCCCAAACCAGCCAGGGTTTCTTGCAGCCATAAACATTGTGAGTCACGGTCATGGCAAGAAACCCAGCTAGGTTTGCAATGCCCAGGGGGGAACGTTGGAGACTCCTCGCTCCAGGGGCAGTGCTCTGAATGTAACGATCTGAGCAGACACAAAACTTGAGGAGCCCCTCACCCCCAAGATAAGCTTCATTTTTCCTTGCAAATGGAAAACAAAACAATTCTTGGGTCTGTCAGTTGCTGTCTCTGAGGGGAGGGAGGTGCCAGCAGCAGCCAGTGAGCAGGTAACCGATTTGCATGGAGGGACCATTCTCCAGCGCTAGGGGTTTAAGAGAGAATCGGAGCGTCCCAGCCACAGACCCGTTTGCCTCAGGAAGCCGAGCTCGTCTGGATTCCCACCATGGCCTGGGCTCCTCTGCTCCTCACGCTGCTCACTTACTGCTCAGGTACTGCGAGGGGTGGGGAAGGAGCTTATCTCGGTCTTTCAGTCAAAGAGGACTTTGATTTTAGAGCCATTTCTCCCATTGTCCTCAGGCTGTTGGCTGAGAGCTTTCATCATCATGATTTTATTCCCATGTTTTCTCCTCCTCTTGCAGGTTCTCTCGCCCAGTACGTGCTGACCCAGCCGCCTTCAGTGTCTGTGTCTCCAGGGCAAAATGCTCAACTCACCTGCACAGGAGAAAAAGTTGACAAACAGTATGTGAGCTGGTACCAGCAGAAACCTGGCCGTGCCCCCGTACTTGTTATATATAAGGATAGTGAGAGACCCTCCGGAATCCCGGAGCGATTCTCTGGGGCCAGCTCCGGTAAAACAGCCACATTAACTATCACTGGAGTCCAGGCACAGGATGAGGCTGATTATTACTGTCAGGTGTGGGATAGTGACAGTAGCACTGCTCACAGTGACACAGCCAGATGGGGAAGTGAGGCCAAAACTGCCCGTTGATGCGGGGGATCATTTATTCTCATTCTTTCTGTGACAGCGTGAGGGGCCATTTCTGAGCTGGGGATGGAGGCTTCTTATTTCATCTGACCACAAACCCTTCTCGGCAGCCTGGGCTCACAGTTTGTCTCCGTAGTAAATCCTGGGATGGGAAAGGGCTGAGTCCTCCCTCCCCTGGCACAGGCTCCAGGCTTTACATTCCAGTGAATTGAGAGGCCCATTCTGAGCACTGGAAAGTCCCCCAGCAGACAGCTCTCACATGGGTGGCTCCTGCCCCGGCCATGCAGCCATTGCTACTGAGAAGCCCAGGGGGTGCTGAGGAAAGGGCGAGGGGACACCCCCCTGCCTCTCAGGAGGTGGCCAGGTTACTCAGTAGCCCACCAGCTGCTCTTCTTTGAATCAAATTCCCAAGGGCGTGGGGTAAGCACGGCAGTGATGCCATTAACGAGTGTCCAGAGGGTGGTCGATGTGCTCCTGCCGTACTGGAGTTGTGCAGAGCAGGGATTGAGCGCTCCAGGGGGGATCTCACCCCCGAAAGAGGGTTTGCTGAGGGTCCCCTCTGGGTGCAGCCTGGGGCATCGAAAGCAAAGTGGGTTCCACGTAACTAGAGCTGCACCAAACATTTCAGACAAATAATTTATTCAGTAAAAGGTGCAGTTTCCGTCCAACCGAAGCAACGCACAAATTGGACCCGGCTGGTTTTGGCCAGTCACAGACTGGCCAGAGGTGGGGCTGGTGCTGCTCTTACTGTTCCTGACACTCCCCGCCCACCACGCTTCGCTTACCCGGTGGGGAGGGGGCTCACCTAGACCATGACAGGCCCGCCCAGAGAATTCAGGGGGCCTGGGGAAAATACATTTTGGGGGCCCCTTCTATAAAAAAATTGCAATACTATATTCTCATGGGGGCCCTTGCGGGGCCCACGGCAAATTGCCCCACTTGCTCCCCCTCACGGGCGCCCCTGGGAAAAATAAACCTTCCGCATTTCGGCACAAACCCAGTTTTGAGAAAACTTCTTTACAAGGTATCACTGGTTCTCAGCATCAGCTAGTGCTAAAAGGCACTAAAGCTCATTAAAAGAGTTGGACAAATATTTTCCATCAAAACTTTTTCTGGATCGAAAACTAGGGGGGTTTAAAAAGCAGAAAAAAATCATGGACAATGTCTGCTTTCCTTCAAAATTTGTTGTGGTTTTTTAAATTGAAAAGCTGAAATTAGTCTGCCAAAACCTGAACATGGTTTGAGGTTTCAGAAGTGTGTGGCCAAATATTTGCTGCTTGCTGTGTTTGATTGTTTAAAGCAACAATAAAAAAATTCCGCTTAAAAAAAATCCAAAACTTTTGAACCACCTCTGCTTGTAACCAAACACCTGAGCCCATCTAGGCAGAGATTTTTCCAGGTTTCTGATACTCTGCTGGCTTCATTGACTCATATCTGTCTCCATAACTTTGGGTTCATTTAGGTTAGAAAATAAGAACAGCCGTCCAGGAGTGTGCAGTGCAGAAGGGTCTCAGCCCCACCCTCTCCAGCAGGGCCTCCCCTAGCAGCATGCTCCAATAGCCCCCCACAGCCACCCAGCAGCACCATCCTGGCCAGACCCAGCCCCAGTCAAGCACAACCCCAGAGCCCAGGCAGCAGCCACTCACTCCACGAGCCATCAGCCTGCAGCAGCCACACCTGCCAGTGACACCTAAACAGCCAGCAGCCGACACATCCCACACACAGCCCCAAACCAGCCAGGGTTTCTTGCAGCCATAAACATTGTGGGTCAGGGTCATGGCAAGAAACCCAGCTAGGTTTGCAATGCCGAGTGGGGAACGTTGGAGACTCCTCGCTGCAGGGGGAGTGCTCTGAATGTAACGGTCTGAGCAGACACAGCACTTTGGGAGCCCCTCACCCCCTAGATAAGCTTCATTTTTCCTTGCAAATGGAAAACAAAACAATTCTTGGGTCTGTCTGTAGTTGTCTCTAAGGGGCCTGATCAGCCTGGTTAGTGTGGAACATCCTTAACGGAAGAGGGTGAATGCTGGAAGGGACTGGCTAGTGATGTTACCTACAGCCCTGGTGAGTCAGGGATGGGATCATGGCAAGTGCGACGCTGGCCACTAGGGGGCGATATCAATCAGTGGGAGCCGACCCCACTGCAGGGAGGGGCTGTGAGGGCCGGTGTGCACCAGCCCTGGGTGTTGGGTGAGGTGCGTGTGCCACACGCTCAGAGTCAGGGGCTGTCAGCGCCCAGCACCAGACCCCTCCGGCTCCAGCCCACAAACACTCACACTCTGCGCAATAACAAAGGACGCTGTGCGAGGGCTGCCAGGAATAAACGGGGCCATCGCACTTGGCACGACGGCTGAAAGGCACAAAGAAAAGATGAACCAGCAGCTCCTCCCTCATTCCCGTGGGGCGGCCGGGCCAGACCTGAGCAGGGCTGTGACCCGCTCACTAGGGGCCAGGTTCCAGTTCCCAGAGTGAGGAGCCAGGCCCAGCCAGCCCCGTGGAATAGGGAGTTTGTGCGTCAAATCGGGACAGTCCTGCGCACCAGGGGATTGATGTAAGGTCTGCGAATATCAACTGCCCTCATCCAGCCCCCACTCCGTTCCCAGCACCAACACCAGTCCCCATCCACCAGCAACCGCCCATCCAGCCCCCTCTCCAAAACTAGCCCAATTCCAGTCCCCATATAACAGCACCCCCCATCCAGCTCCCCCTCTGTAAGCAGCCCCCACACCAGCCCCAATCCAACAGCAGCCACGCATCCAGCACCCCAGAAATGATCACCCCAAAACTGGCCAGCATTTCTTCCTGCAATGACCGAAAATGGTGGCATGACTCTGAAAACAATTGTGGCCTGGGGGCATGAGAAGAAACCACAGTTTAATTTGAGGTCCCAGGCAGATAAAGTTGGAGACTTCTGTGAAGATGGCTCTGCACTTGACTTTCTGAGCAGACCAAACCCATTGGGAGCTCCTCACCTCTGGGACGAGCTAGACTGAAGGGATTTATGCAGAGAGACTCTGCCCTGGGTCCCTGTGCTCTTGGGGAGTGAAAGGCAGCAGCAGCCAGTGAGCAGGGAGCAGATTTGCATGAAGGGGCCGTTCTCCAGCTCTGGAGGATTAAGAGAGACTCTGAGGGTTCCAGCCACAGACCCGTTTGCCTCAGGAAGCCGAGCTCGTCTGGATTCCCACCATGGCCTGGGCCCCTCTGCTCCTCGTGCTGCTCACTTACTGCTCAGGTATTATAAGCAGGAGAGTTTTTCTCCATCTCTTTATTCAGGGGTTTTTCTCTTCCTCAGGTTCCTGCACAGCCTATGGTGTGTTAGCTTTTGAAATATTGATTTTATCCCCATGTTTTCTCCTCCTGTTGCAGGTTCGCTCGCCCAGTACATGCTGACTCAGCCGCCTTCAGTGTCTGTGTCTCTAGGGCAAAAGGCTCAACTCACCTGTTCGGGAAACAACATTGGGGGCAAGTACGTGCACTGGTACCAACAGAAACCTGGCAGTGCCCCACTACTCGTTATATATGAGGATAGCAGCAGACCCTCTGGAATCCCTGATCGATTCTCTGGGGCCAACTCCGGGAACACGGCCACGTTAACCATCACTGGAGTCCAGGCGCAGGACGAGGCTGATTATTACTGTCAGGTGTGGGACAGAGACAGTAGCACTGCTCACAGTGACACAGCCAGATGGGGAAGTGAGACACAAACATCTAGTCATCAAAGGGGAACGTTTAATAGCATTCTTGCTTTAAACAACCTTTCATTAACTAGGAGACAATGCAGACAGAAGCCCAGCAGCAGAGCGGGGACTATCCAGTTTATTGCACTGAGTGCAGCATGTATGATTACCTGCCCTGTGGGCGGGTGGCGTATGTGTGCAGTTGATGCAAGGAGCTCCTGGCCCTCAGAGACCACGTACTGACTTTGGAGGCCAGGCTGGCTGAACTGGAGGAACTAAGAGAGGCAGAGAGCTATGTTGATGAGGCTTTCTGGGACACTGTAGAATTGTCCCACCTCCGCTCAGACAGCCCCTGCGCTGTTGAGGAGGATGAAAGGTCCAGGGAAGCAGAGCAATCAATGGGAGCAGAGGGAAACCTTCCCATAGTTGGGACCCTCCTTCCAGATGGTGCTGGGGTTGCCTCTCGCACTGAGGTTACCTCTCCGGGGGAGGGAACGCCAGTTTCTAGGAAAAGGCAGGTGTTAGTAATGGGAGATTCGATCATTAGAAACGCAGATAGCTGGGTTTGTGATGACCGGGAGAACCGTATGGTGACTTGCCTGCCTGGTGCGAAGGTTGCGGATCTCTCGAGGCATCTAGACAGACTTATGTGTAGTGCTGGGGAGGAGCCGGTGGTCGTGGTACATGTAGGTACCAATGACATAGGGAAGGGTAGGAGAGATGTCCTAGAAGCCAAATTTAGGCTGCTAGGGAAGAGACTGAAATCCAGGACCTCTATGGTGGCATTCTCAGAAATGCTCCCAGTTCCACGCGCAGGGCCAGGTAGGCAGGCAGAGCTTCAGAGTCTCAATGCGTGGATGAGACGATGGTGTAGAGAGGAGGGGTTCACATTCATTAGGAACTGGGGAAACTTTTGGGATGGGGGGAGCCTATACAGGAGAGATGGGCTCCTCCTAAACCAAAGTGGAACCAGACTGCTGGCACTAAACATTAAAAAGGTTGTAGAGCAGTTTTTAAACTAGGAGATGGGGGAAAGCCGACTGCTGCAGAGGAGCATGTGGATCGTACACAGACTTCTCTTAGGGGAGAGTCTGATGATAGAGAATCTCCAGGTTATAGTCAGGAGCAGAGGACGGAAGAGGATAATGTAAGGGCTGGATCAGATGATAAACAGTCACATAAAAAAGAATCTGGCACATCAGAAAAGGGCAGACAAATAAACAGGGACAAGCTTTTAAAGTGCTTGTACACAAATGCTAGAAGTCTAAATAATAAGATGGGTGAACTAGAGTGCCTTGTGATAAAGGAGGATATTGATATAATAGGCATCACAGAAACCTGGTGGACTGAGAGCAATCAATGGGACACAATCATTCCGGGGTACAAAATATATCAGAAGGACAGATCAGGTAGTGAGGGGGGTGAGTGGCACTATATGTGAAAGAAAATGTAGATTCAAATGAAGTAAAAATCTTAAGCAAATCCACATGTTCCATAGAATCTCTATGGATAGAAATTTCATGCTCTAATAAAAATATAACATTAGGGATCTATTATTGACCACCTGACCAGGACAGTAATAGTGATGATGGAATGCTAAAGGAAATTACAGAGGCTATCACAATTAAGAACCCAATAATAGTGGGGGATTTCAATTATCCCCATATTGACTGGGAACATTTCACTTCAGGACGAAATGCAGAGATAAAATTTCTGAATACTTTAAATGACTGCTTCATGGAGCAGCTGGTACGGGAACCCATAAAGGGAGAGGCAACTCTAGATTTAATCCTGAGTGGAGCGCAGGAGCTGGTCCAAGAGGTAACTATAGCAGGACCGCTGGGAAATAGTGACCATAATACAATAGCATTCAACATCCCTGCGGTGGGAAGAACACCTCAACAGCCCAACACTGTGGCATTTAATTGCGAAAGGGGGAACTATGCAAAAATGAAGGGGTTAGTTAAACAAAAGTTAAAAGGTACAGTGACTAAAGTGAAATCCCTGCAAGCTGCATGGGCGCTTTTTAAAGACACCATAATAGAGGCCCAACTTCAATGTATACCCCAAATTAAGAAACACAGTAAAAGAACTAAAGAGCCACCGTGGCTTAACAACCATGTAAAAGAAGCAGTGAGAGATAAAAAGACTTCCTTTAAAAAGTGGAAGTCAAATCCTAGTGAGGCAAATAGAAAGGAGCACAAACACTGCCAACTTAAGTGCAAGAGTGTAATAAGAAAAGCCAAAGAGGAGTTTGAAGAACGGCTAGCCAAAAACTCCAAAGGTAATAACAAAATGTTTTTTAAGTACTTCAGAAGCAGGAAGCCTGCTAAACAACCAGTGGGGCCCCTTGACGATCGAAATACAAAAGGAGCGCTTAAAGACAATAAAGTCATTGCGGAGAAACTAAATGGATTCTTTGCTTCAGTCTTCACGGCTGAGGATGTTAGGGAGATTCCCAGACCTGAGCTGGCTTTTGTAGGTGACAAATCTGAGGAACTGTCACAGATTGAAGTGTCACTAGAGGAAGTTTTGGAATTAATTGATAAACTCAACATTAACAAGTCACCGGGACCAGATGGCATTCACCCAAGAGTTCTGAAAGAACTCAAATGTGAAGTTGCGGAACTATTAACTAAGATTTGTAACCTGTCCTTTAAATTGGCTTCGGTACCCAATGACTGGAAGTTAGCTAATGTAACGCCAATATTTAAAAAGGGCTCTAGTGGCAATCCCAGCAATTACAGACCAGTAAGTCTAACGTCGGTACCGGGCAAATTAGTCGAAACAATAGTTAAGAATAAAATTGTCAGACACATAGAAAAACAAACTGTTGAGCAATAGTCAACATGGGTTCCGTAAAGGGAAATCATGTCTTACTAATCTATTAGAGTTCTTTGAAGGGGTCGACAAACATGTGGACAAGGGGAATCCAGTGGGCATAGTGTACTTAGATTTCCAGAAAGAGCCTTTGGTGAGGGACCTTGTCAAAGGCTTACGTAAATTAAGCTGTCATGGGATAAAAAGGAAGGTCCTTTCATGGACTGAGAACTGGTTAAAAGACAGGGAACAAAGGGTAGGAATTAATGGTAAATTCTCAGAATGGAGAGGGGTAACTAGTGGTGTTCCCCAAGGGTCAGTCCTAGGACCAATCCTATTCAATTTATTCATAAATGATCTGGAGAAAGGGGTAAGCAGTGAGGTGGCAAAGTTTGCAGATGATACTAAACTGCTCAAGATAGTTAGGACCAAAGCAGATTGTGAAGAACTTCAAAAAGATCTCACAAAACTAAGTGATTGGGCAACAAAATGGCAAATGAAATTTAATGTGGATAAATGTAAAGTAATGCACATTGGAAAAAATAACCCCAACTATACTTACAATATGATGGGGGCTAATTTAGCTACAACAAGTCAGGAAAGATCTTGGAGTCATCATGGATAGTTCTCTGAAGATGTCCACGCAGTGTGCAGAGGCGGTCAAAAAAGCAAACAGGATGTTAGGAATCATTTAAAAAGGGACAGAGAATAAGACTGAGAATATATTATTGCCCTTATATAAATCCATGGTACACCCACATCTCGAATACTGTGTACAGATGTGGTCTCCTTTCCTCAAAAAAGATATACTGGCACTAGAAAAGGTTCAGAAAAGGGCAACTAAAATGATTAGGGGTTTGGAGAGGATCCCATATGAGGAAAGATTAAAGAGGCTAGGACTCTTCAGCTTGGAAAAGAGGAGACTAAGCGGGGATATGATAGAGGTATATAAAATCATGAGTGATGTTGAGAAAGTGGATAAGGAAAAGTCATTTACCTATTCCCATAATACAAGAACTAGGGGTCACCAAATGAAATTAATAGACAGCAGGTTTAAAACAAATAAATGGAAGTTCTTCACGCAGCACTGTCAACTTCTGGAACTCCTTACCTGAGGAGGTTGTGAAGGCTAGGACTATAACAGTGTTTAAAAGAGAACTGATAAATTCATGGTGGTTAAGTCCATAAATGGCTATTAGCCAGGATGGGTAGGGAATGGTGTCCCTAGCCTCTGTTTGTCAGAGGATGGAGATGGATGGCAGGAGAGAGATCACTTGATCATTGCCTGTTAGGTTCACTCCCTCTGGGGCACCTGGCATTGGCCACTGTCAGTAGACAGATACTGGGCTAGATGGATCTTTGGTCTGACCCGGTACGGCCGTTCTTATGTTCTTATTCGTCCTGTGACAGCGTGAGGGGCCATTTCAGAGGTGGGAAAGCAGGTATCATATTTAATCTGCCCAGAAATCCCTCCAGGCAGAGCCTCGGACCCGCTGTATCTCCCTCATAACCCTTGGAACAATCTCACCCAATGCAGAGAGCTCTAAACTGGAAGGACAATTCAGAGAGCGATGGGATCTCATCCCCATTCCTGTTAAAGGGACAAACTGGACTTGCACCCACTACCAGGAGCAGATGAGCAATTGTAAGATCTATTCCTTAGTCCTGAGCCTCCCAAGGACGAGTGGAATGCGGATTTTCTCATTAATGATCACAAAACAATGAGCTTTAAACTCAATACTGGGGTATAGGCCAATGTGACGTCTGTAAGGTCACACAACATGTTAAGGTCCAAACCACTTTGCACTTTGAGTATCCAGCTAAGAAGCTACTCAGGGGACCAACTGCAAGTATGTGGGAAATGCAGTTTGAACTGTGAGCATTGGGGTAAGAAAGCGTTGCTGGAATTTCACTCGCAAGACATACTGGGCTTACAGACTGTGACAAGTGCAAAGAGTCAGTCTGGTAATGGAAGAACCAGAAGGTGACTGGGATATATTTAGAGAATACGAGGATGGATGTACAGGGTTGGGGTGCTTCCCAGGTAAGCACTCCAGAAAGGTAAATTCACAAGTACTGGCTGCAATTCATGCACCTGGTAAAGTTCCAGTGGAGTGAAAGATCTGCGCCATATGGAACAGTTGTGAGTAATAACAAGAGTTGCAAGAACCTAACAAATGGGTCAATTCTATAGCAAGTGCAGCCAGATCAGGTTGAGATGAAACAAGAAGGTACTTGGATCTAAGATCTGAATAAAGCAATACAAAGAGAACACTTTCAATTGCCTACAGTGGAAGAAATTACCAGCAAGTTAGCAAAAACTGCCATTCCCTGGATTTGGACCCCAGGAGTAGATGTTGGCAGATGACAAAAGCTCTAGACTGTGTACGTTCAGCGCAGCATTTGGCAGGTGCAGGTTAACCAGACTTCCTGTGGGCACCTGTTCAGCTCTTGAAGGGTACCAGATAGTGATCCAACAGACATTTGAAGGTCTGGAAAGTGTTGAATATTATACGGATGACATCCTGGGTAGGGAAATACCCGATGAAAGGCTCAAGAGAATGCTAGACACCTGCCATGAAAGGAACCTGTGACTGAACTAGATCTGAGAGATGAAATATTTGGAGCATCGTTTGCCAAATGAAGGTCTAAAACCTGACAATGCAAAAATTGCTGCAATTACTGAAATGGCCACACTGACCTGCCAGGCTGAATTGCCAAGATTTCTTGGAACAGTTACTTACCTTGGGAAATGCAGGCTGAACATGTCAACGGGAGCTACTCCGTTAAGGCAACATTTGGGAAAGACGTCATGTTTGCTGGGATGCCAGTACATGGAGGTGGCAGATGAACTCTTGAAAGAATTGCTTACAAGGACACCGGAGCTGAAATACCTTCTGTCAAAGAACCACTTGCTCTGCCGGTGGGTGCAAGCTCTCCCCATTAGGGGCCGTATTGCTGCAAAATAGGGCTCCTGTTGCTTGTCTCTCTAAACCGCTAAACTTCCACACCACAGAACAATGCCCAGATGGAAAAAGAAATGTTGGAAACAGTATTTGGCTGTACTTGATTTCATCAGTTTACCTGTGGGAGAAAGTAGCTGTGAAAACTTACTTTTAGGCCATTTTCAGAAAACCTTTGTAGTGCTCCACCAAGGTTCCCTAGATGGTTGTTAACACTCCTGAAATATTAGCTGGACGTGAGACACAGACCAGTGAAAGAATTAGCACTTGCTGATTCTTTACCAAGAGCAGACATGTTTCATGCTGAAGGAGTAACTTCAGAGGAAGCTGGCATTGCAATACATCTTATGATGGCTTATTTTTCTATTTCAGAACAGAAATTGAAGGAATTCCAAGGAGCCACTGCAAATGATGTTTCCTGCAAACCTTAAAACAAACTATTTTGCAAGGATGCCTGGATAAGAGACCAGACGTAGCAGAGGATATCTGTGCTCATACCTTATATAATGAGGAACTAAGTGTGCAAGATGGATTTGCCTTTCAGAGTGATGGAATCATAGCACCGGCAAATCTCAGAAAAGAGATCTTGGCTATTATTCAAGACAGTGATCTGGGAGCAGAGCTATGTAAAAGGAGAGCTCAAGATGCCATCTATTGGCCAAGCAAGTGCTGTCAAATTGAGGACACGGTACAGTCTTTGCAACCCATGTCAAACTTTCAGAAACAAAAATCAAAAGGAACTAGTGCTACCACATGAGGCCCCAAACAGATCTTAGCAGACACTTGGCATGGACCTGTTGAGTTTCAAGGTGTAGATTATCTTATTCTGGCTGATTAATACTCAAATACTTAGAAGTCTGCTTGCATCAGGACACCACAAGTGTGTCTGTCATCAGACATTGCAAGTCTATATTTGCAAGGCCTGGCATGCCTGAAGAACTCATTAGTGACAACGGACCACAGCTTTGTTCCAGACACTTAAAAACTTTTGCAAAGCAATGGGACTTGATTCACAAAACTTGAAGTGCTTTGTTCCCACAATCAAATGGAATGTCCGAGAGCAGTTCCAACTGTAAAAAGGATTCTTAAAAAATCTATTCTGGTTAACACAGATCCCTATCTTAGCCTGCTGGACTTCGTGGCACGGGCGGCAGTACGATTGCACTGGGCTGGGTTAGATTAGAGATGTCAACAGAACTTTCCCGTTGCTTTTCTCTTGGGGGCCAGTCTGGGTTTTTATCGGCAAGACTGCCAGTAAAGATGCCACCCACACACCCAGCTGCTTAATATTTCCAATAACTGGGCTATGTCTGTCACCTCAAAGTAAGAGTTACCCTTGAATGGCAGCCCAAAGCCACGAACAAGAGCTGATGAATTCTCCCCATGGCTCTGAGAGGTAAATAACTGAGTGTTAAAGTCCCCACTTCTCAAATGGGAAAACAGAGACCTGATTGGCCAAACCCACCCTGCTCTACAACCCTGTAGCTCGGTGCAGTTACATGAGAGATAAACACGGCCCAGGGAGATCATAGGAAGTGCCCACGGGTGCGCAGTCAGTGCAGGAGCTGGGACTAGAGCGATGGAGTTCCCGGCTCCCAGTCCTGTCCCCACAGCACCAGCTCTCACTCCCTATTTTCTTCCTTCCCCTGGGGCAGAGTAAGTGCTGCTGAAGGTGGATACCTGCCCGTCTCCCTGGTCTGGATGTGCTGGGAACGAGGCTCGGAGACTGACAAACATTTACTGTAACTTCCTCAGCCCTCTTCAGCCACGGACTTGAGGGCTCTCCACACACCCCACAGCAGCTAGAGACCCCTGCAGACTCCACCTGCCTGCCCAGGCACTCAGAGAACCACACAGCAGAACCAAACCGTGGACACAGGCCTAGGGGACCACTCGGGCAAACGTGAGTTATGCATCACTGGAGCTGGAAAATTGTTTCTGACAAATAATTTATTCAGCTAAAGATGCAGTTTCGGTCGACCCAAAACTGTTCACAGATTAGACACGAATAGTCAAATCTCATCTGGGACGTGGAAGCTTTATCTTATAGGGCTGTAGCTTGTCCCGCCTCCTGCACAGCTCCTCCCTGTGATCGTCAGGGCCAATCGGATGAGAGCAGATGAATATAAAGGAGGAACTTAACAGCTCCCCCCCCAGGAGAGTCAATTTAAGGAGCAGATACTGTCAGGCCTTGTCAGCAGCTCTCGCTGGGTTTCTCCCAAGGGCCTGAAATCTCTTCATCATGCTCTGGGTTCCCCTCATTGTCCTACTGGGGACGTGGTGCACAGGTGAGAAAGGGAGAGCAGGTTAAATACACAATGAAGTCACTAGCGACTGGAGATGCACAGGGAGGGTTTGACAGGTTTCTACCATATTTTTTCCAGGTTCCAGCTCGCAGACTGTGCTGACTCAGCCGCCCTCAGCGTCAGTGTCCCCAGGAAACACCGTGAAACTCTCCTGCACCATGAGCAGTGGGACCAGCATCAGTGGCTATAGTGTGTCCTGGTACCAGCAGAAACCTGGGAATTTGCCACGATATCTGCTGAGATACTATTCAGACTCTGACAAGCACCAGGGCTCTGGGGTCCCTGCTCGCTTCTCTGGTTCCAAAGACACATCCAGTAACACCGGCTATCTGACCATCTCTGGGGCCCTGACAGAGGATGAGGCTGATTATTACTGTGCTGTGTGGCACAGCAATGCTCCTCACAGTGACACAGTCAGATGGGGAAGTGAGACAAAAACCTCCCCTCCCCCAGCCTGGGCCGTGTGGTGGTGTGTTGGGGACAGAACCACACAGGCTGCAGTGTTTGGTCTCTTCCTATAACACATCACACAACAGTTGTTCTTCGCAGTGAAGTCCATTTCCTCACTGAGCAGATGCACAGCGCTCCCCTGATTCCTCCTCATGTTCCCTCCGCAGGGGTCGGGTGGAACATCTCTGCCCTTCTCCTTCCTCCTCCTTTTTCTTTTCGTGGGGAAGAGAACTCTTCCCAGATCCCTCCATGCACTGTGTGAATGGCTCGTCTCCATCTCCCTCCTCCATCTCCTGGTGCAGTACGGGAACTCTCTGCTCAGACTGGCTATGGGTTATCACCCCCTCCAGCATCAGCAGGGGGAGATACAGCTGCAGTTATACCCTCAGGAGACATCCCTATTCAGGGGCCTAGAGATCTTGCCAAGAGAATATAAGAACGGCCATACTGGGTCACAGCAAAGGTCCATCTAGCCCAGTATCCTCTCTTACAACAGTGACCAATGCCAGGTGCCCCAGAGGGAATGAACAGAACAGGTAATTCATCAAGTGATCCATTCCGTCCGTGTCTCCCATTCCCCACTTCTAGCAAACAGAGGCTAGGGACACCAGGACACTGTATACCTGGGATTATGTTTTCCAAAGGGCATTACTTGGCATTTATCAACATTGAATTTCATCTGCCATTTTCTTGCCCAGTCACCCAGTTTTGTGAGAGCCTTTTGTAACTGTTCACAATCAGCTTTGGACTCAATTATGTTGACTAGTTTTGGATCGTGTGCAAACTTTGACACCTCACTGATTACACCTTTTCCAGATCAATTATGAATATGTTGAACAGCACTGGTCCTACCCAGATCCTTATGGACTCTGCCATTTTCCTCTCTCCACTCTGAAAACGGACCATTTCTTCCTCCTCTTTGTTTCCTATCTTTTAAGCAGTTACTGATCCATGCAAGGACCTTCCCTCTTATCCCATGACTTGCTTTGCTTAAGAGCCTTTGGGGTGAGACCTTATCAAAAGCTTTCTGAAAGTCCAAGTACATTATGTCCACTGGATCACCCTTGTCCACGTGCTTGTTGACACCCTCAGAGAATTGTAATTGATTGGTGAATTCTAAGAGCTCTGCCCTTCCCCCTCCACATTCTCTCCTTTTACTCGGGGAAGAGGGGACGACAACTTGTCCCAGCTCACTCCATGGACCATGTGACTGCTCAGTCCAGTCTCTCTCCTCCATTTCCTTGTGCAGGACAGGAACTCTCTGCTGACTAAGGGTCTCCATCCCCTTCAGCCTCAGAACGGGCAGAGAAAGCTGCCACTCTGGCTACACCCTCATGCGACATCTCTATTCAGGGCCCCACAGTTCTTGCCAAGGGCCTGCAGCAAAGAGGGGGAAGGGAGATCCTGAGATTCCCAATGTAAGACACACCCCTGGGCCAGGTGATGGAGCAGGGATGTTTGTTTAAATATTCACAGGGAAGCATCAGCCTACCCAGGAATGACATTCTGACTGATGTACGTGGGAATGACAGAAATTCCTCTCAGAATGTACCTGGTAGGGCTGCTAACCATCCACGATTGTCCTGGAGTCTCCAGGAATTAAAGATTGATCTTTAATAAAGATTATATCATGTGATGAAACCTCCAGGAATACGGCCAACCAAAGTTGGCAACCCTAATACCTGGGGTGCACGTCACTGATCGACCCTCCACTGGACTGCTGGCCTGCACGGCCCCAGCATCCGCTACCACTCACGCCGGGTGCCCCTGGGGTCAGAACAGGCCATTAGTGTCACGGGAAGAGACAACAATGGCAAACCAGCTAGGAGGAGGTGACTTCCCTAGCTTGGGTCGCATTAGTCTTAATCGAGGCAGGGGCAACTTCTGAAATCCCTGGGTAATCCCTTCCAAAGGTGTGACCAGACTGATGAACTGATCAGTGCAGCCAGCACAGAGAAGAACACCCTGAAAAGGAACAACATGAATGCTGGAAACAACTGTACATGATGTTCCTGCAGCTGTGAGAGACAGTGAGTAGGGGCCCACTTTGTGATGAGCTCAGCATGGAGGGTCTCTAGCTTTTGTGAAACCCCCGTCAGAATAATCTTAGTAACAGCAGCACTGACCACCAGGGGGAGCTCTTCACCCTCACAGTACTGGAGTTCAGAGTCTGTACTAGGGCAGCGAGTCAGGGTACACACTGCTGGGCTAGAGAGATCTCTGGGCTTTGGGGCTTTTTATTCCCCAGCAGCGCTCACATCATCTGGACAAGGGACCCTAGAAAACCTTGTTTGGATTCCAACTTCCCAGCCGCCCCCTCTGCTCCCTGGTCTCTGGGGCAGGGGTTCTCCGACCCGCAGTCTTGCTTGGAGTGCTGGGCGGGTCACCAAAACCCAGAGGCTGCTGTAACCCAGGGGGGGTAAGCGTTCCCCTCGCCCTGCCCACACTGGCCTGCTGCAGGGAAGTACCACTGAAAGGGGAGCAGTCAGGAGCCAGCTGCCTTGATCCCCACGGCCCCCATTGTTCACCGTGGTCATTGGCTGGTTCCTCGCTGTCTTTCAGTGGGGCTCCCCTCCAGGAGTGTGCAGTGCAGAAGGGTCTCAGCCCCACCCTCTCCAGCAGGGTGTCACCTAGCAGCATGTGCCAATAGCCCCCCACAGCCCCCCAGCAGCACCATCCCGGCCAGTCCCAGCCCCAATCAAGCACAACCCCAGAGCCCAGGCAGCAGCCACTCACTCCACAAGCCATCAGCCTGCAGCAGCCACACCTGCCAGTGACACCTAAACAGCCAGCAGCCGACACATCCCACACACAGCCCCAAACCAGCCAGGGTTTCTTGCAGCCATAAACATTGTGGGTCAGGGTCATGGCAAGAAACCCAGCTAGGTTTGCAATGCCCAGGGGGGAACGTTGGAGACTCCTCGCTCCAGGGGGAGTGCTCTGAACGGTAACGGTCTGAGCAGACACAGCACTTTGGGAGCCCCTCACCCCCTAGATAAGCTTCATTTTTCCTTGAAAATGAAAAAAAAAACAATTCTTGGGTCTGTCAGTTGCTGTCTCTGAGGGGAGGGAAGTGCCAGCAGCAGCCAGTGAGCAGGAAGCAGATTTGCATGAAGGGGCCGTTCATTCTCCAGCTCTGGGTATTTAAGAGAGAATCGGAGGGTCCCAGCCACAGACCCGTTTGCCTCAGGAGGCTGAGCTCGTCTGGATTCGCACCATGGCCTGGGCCCCTCTGCTCCTTGCGCTGCTCACTTACTGCTCAGGTGTGGTGACTGGGCGGGGCTTCTCTCAGTCTTTCAATCAAAAAGGGACTTTGATTTTAGAGCCATTTCTCCCATTGGTTCCCCAGGCTGTTGACCCAGAGCTTTAATCGCCATGATTTTATCCCCATGTTTTCTCCTCCTCTTGCAGGTTCTCTCGCCCAGTACGTGCTGACTCAGCCGCCTTCAGTGTCTGTGTCTCTAGGACAAAATGCTCAACTCACCTGCACAGGAGAAAAGATTGACGAAAAGTATGTGCACTGGTACCAGCAGAAACCTGGCCGCACCCCCATACTCATTATATACAAGGATAGTGAGAGACCCTCTGGAATCCCTGAACGATTCTCTGGAGCCAGCTCCGGTAACACGGCCACATTAACCATCACTGGAGTCCAGGCACAGGACGAGGCTGATTATTACTGTCAGAGGTGGCACAGTGACAGCAGCTCTTCTCACAGTGACACAGTCAGATGGGGAAGTGAGACACAAACTTCTGTTGTCTAAGGGACACATTTATTCTTTCTGTGACAGCGTGAGGGGCCATTTCCAAGCTGGGGATGAAGGCTTATTTCATCTGCCCACAAACCCTCCTTGGCAGCCTGGGCTCACAGTTTGTCTCCTTAGTAACCCCTGGGAGCAATCTCACCTCCCTGCATGGGGGAGCATTCTGACCCCATTGAAGTCACTGGCAAAACCCCAAGATTTCACCCAGGGCATCCAAAGCAGGGAGCAATGGGGTCTCCTCTTCAATCTTGTTACAGGGAGAAACCGGAATTAGACCCACCCCTGGCTCTGTGTTACAGCTCTGAACTCTGCCACCTCTTCTGTTGTGCCACAGAATGAGGACACCCCTCACTTGGCAACAGGCCAAGGCTGGACACCGATCTCCAAACTTTCAATGTTACACAAGTTCTCTTCTCCTCCCAGCGTTGACTAGAAACCAACAGACGCACTTCCCCACAGTGGTGAGAGCTGCTCAGTGAGAATAGGGGGATTGACCTGCCCTGGAGATGGCAGGGAGCCAGACGCAGGAGGTCACTCTTGACCGCTCTGCCTTCTCCAGGACACTCTGGGTTTGGGAGCAGCTGCCTCCTCCAAATAAAAGCCACCCCTCACGCACGCTCCGAGCATTCCCGGCCATCCGAGCACCAGCACAACAGCTCTGGGTGAGCTGGGCTGCAGCCAGTGCAAAGCCACCACCTGGTCCACAGCAAAGATATGAGCCCCCTGCCACTGAGCACAGCTTTAAAGAGCTGATTTCTGACAGAGAACTAACAAGCCCAGGAGCAGTCACTGAGCACACAGAGCTGGGCCAGGCTCTCACATGGGGAGAGAAACAGAGGGTGTTAGTTGGTGTTACCAAGATCCCATGTAGAGACGGGCACTCGTCAGATCTCTCTTCTCTCCTGCTTTGCTGTGGAGGAGCCAGAGCACCTGGGAATGAGAGGGCAGGGACTCTGTGCCCCTGCTATTGGCTAACAGAGTAAGGCTGTTACCCAAACCCATCCTCTCCTTTAGCTGTTCCAGTAAGTGACAGGACCCGCTGTCTCAGTGGAGTTACCGCCGAGAGGAACAGGAACCAGGAAGATCATGTAACCTGGCCTAGGCCCTGCAAGGAGTCAGTGCAGGAGCTGGGACTAGAACACCAGAGTTCCCGGCTCCGAGTCTCGTCCCTGAGCACTAGCTCTCACCCCTCCTCTGGGGTAGCTCAGTGCTGCGGAGGTGGGTACCTGCCCGGCTCTGCTCCCTGGCGTGGCCGTTCTGGGAACGGAGATCGAATATTATTAACAATGTTACCATAACATCTGCAAACCTCGTTCAGCCCCAAACTGAAGACTGCCTGGTGCACCTTTAGTGCACTACGTGCACTGGACAGCAACCACTGACACCCCACAGAGCTTATCTGCCTGCCCAGGAATGCAAATATCACAGAGCAAAGCCATATGATCAGCCTCCACGGGAACCAGGCTGAAATGACCATTCCAGACAGGTGTAAGTGGCTTATACCACGGGACAGTCATAGACAGCGCATTGGAGGAGCATTTGGGATGGTCTCTATGCAAGTTTCACATGAAGCATCATCAGTCCAATACACTGATTGCCTTTAGCATGTATCCATTTCATAAGAGAAGCCTTATTGGGTGTCATGAATCTTCAGTGACGTCCCTTCCCTCCCATGGTGGGGACAGCTCAGCTCATAGCAGCATCAGGCTGCACTGACAATAAAACGCTCTGGGCGTGACATTGGTCACATTCAGAGTGCAACTGAAATAGGAACCTTATGAGGCAAGAGACCCTCACCAAAGGTGGGTTATTCTCACACATGACTCTTTCCCTGTGATCATTAGGACCAATCAGACAGGAACAGATTAGCATGAAGGTGGAGCTTGGATGCTTCTCACCGAAGAGGATCAATATAAGGGGACGACGGTGTTGGACATTCTCAGTGGATCCAACTTTTTACCCTCAAAGGGCCTGAAATCTCCTCACCATGCTCTGGGCTCCCCTCATCCTCCTGCTGGGGACGTGGCGCACAGGTGAGAACAGGGTCAATACACATTGAGGTTGCCGCTGGAGTCAATGCACAAACTGCGTCACTAGCGGCCGGGGACGGACACCGTGGGGTTCACAGGCTTCTCCATTATTTTTCCAGTTTCCAGCTCGCAGCCTGTGCTGACTCAGCTGCCCTCAGTGTCAGTGTCCCCAGGAAACACCGTGAAACTCTCCTGCACCATGAGCAGTGGGACCAGCATCAGTGGCTAATATGTGTCCTGGTACCAGCAGAAACCTGGGAATTCTCCACAAGACCTGCTGTATTACAAATCAGGTTCCAGCAAGGGCCAGGGCTCTGGGGTCCCTGCTCGCTTCAACTGTGCTGCGTGGAGTGGCCTTCCCATCCCCAACCTGTGTTCCACAGGGGCCTGTGCATGCTGCTAGATCTCTGCCTATAGCGTATCACACAAATACTGTCTATATGCCCAGGCACAGGGTCCTGACTCTTGGGATGGGATCAGAATCTCAGCCTGCATTACAAGAAATTATTATGGGTTGTTAAGAAAATCTTGAAGTGTGACAGCAGTGTCCCTCATGCCTGCCTG
This sequence comes from Mauremys reevesii, assembly GCF_016161935.1. Lineage (NCBI taxonomy): Eukaryota > Metazoa > Chordata > Testudines > Geoemydidae > Mauremys > Mauremys reevesii. The sequence goes on along the minus strand of NC_052640.1, from coordinate 18,732,746 downwards.
AGTCTGCAGAGAGCCTGAATCAGTAGTTCCAAGAGCTGTGACCTGCCTCACACATCTTAACCCTGAGAACGTACTGCTCTTTGGGGCCCGCACCAGCACCACCCCACCTGAGCACTCTGTGTTTTGGGGCCCTGGCTGATGCCATCTCAGCATAGCTCTGATGGGGTTGCTGTCCACATGCAGAGTCCTGTGCTGGGACGTGTAAGTGCTGAGTCTTCCCTTCCCTGGCACAGGCTCCACCACTCTGCAGACAGGGCTCCATGCTCCAGTGAGTTGAGAGGCCCATTCTGAGCGTTGGAAAGTCCCCCAGCAGACAGCTCTCACATGTAGTGGGGTAAACACGGCAGTGATGCCATTGCCCAGTGTCCAGAAGGTTGTCAATGTGCTCCTGCTGTACTGGGGTTGTGCAGAGCAGGGATCGAGAGCTTCAGGGGGGGGATCTCATCCCAGCAAGAGGGTTTGTTGGGAGTCCCCACTGGGTGCAGCACGAGGCATCGAAAGACAGAGACGCTCTTCCAGGATATTGTTATTACATCTGAACTATGGGGAATTTTACAGTTCCTCGGTTCTCAGTTTGGGGGCTCTAAGGTGGTAACGTTCAATTTCTACACTGTCCCGCAATGTTTCAAAGCGCAGGGTAAAGCGCGGTGCAGGAGCTCAGGGTGGGTTTGCCTCCCTGCCTCTTCCCCAATCAAGCACCCACTCCACAACCAAACCCAACACCAGTCCCCAACCAACAGCACCCACCCCATCCTGCACCCCAGAAATGAGCACCCCAAAACCAGCCACGATTTCTTCCTGCAACGACCAAAAATGGTGGCATAACTCTGAAAACAATTGTGGCCTGGGGGCATGAGAAGAAACCACAGTTTAATTTGAGGTCTCGGGCAGATAAAATTGGAGACTTCTGGGGTGATGGGTTTGCACTTGACTTTCTCCATGCCAATGAAAAGCAAAGCAGTCCTGCCCTACGTAGGTGTCTAAATAAGAGCATTTATGCAGAGACGCTCTCCCCTGGGTCCCTTTGGCAGCAGCAGCCAGTGAGCAGGGAGCTGATTTGCATGAAGGGGCCGTTCTGCAGCACTGGGGATTTAAGAGGGAATCGGAGGGTTCCAGCCACAGACCCCTTTGCCTCAGGAAGCCGAGCTCGTCTGGATTCCCACCATGGCCTGGGCCCCTCTGCTCCTCGCGCTGCTCACTTACTGCTCAGGTATTATAAGCAAGAGAGTTTTTCTCCATCTCTTTATTCAGGGGATTTTCTCTTCCTCAGGTTCCTGCACGGCCTGTGGTCTGTTAGCTCTTGAAAGATTGATTTTATCCCCATGTTTTCTCCTCCTGTCTCAGGTTCTCTCGCCCAGTACGTGCTGACTCAGCCGCCTTCAGTGTCTGTGTCTCCAGGGCAAAATGCTCAACTGACCTGTTCAGGAAACAACATCGGGGGCAAGAACGTGCACTGGTACCAACAGAAACCTGGCAGTGCCCCACTACGTGTTATATATGAAAGTAGCAGCAGACCCTCCGGAATCCCTGATCGATTCTCTGGTGCCAACTCCGGTAACACGGCCACGTTAACCATCACTGGAGTCCAGGCGCAGGACGAGGCTGATTATTACTGTCAGGTGTACGACAGTAGCACTGCTCACAGTGACACAGCCAGATGGGGAAGTGAGACACAAACCTCTTGTCATCAAAGGGGAACGTTTAATAGCATTCGTCCTGTGACAGCGTGAGGGGCCATTTCAGAGGTGGGGGAGCAGGTATCATATTTAATCTGCCCACAAATCCCTCCAGGCAGAGCCTGGGACCACGCTGCGTCTCCCTCATAACCCTTGTGAACAATCTCACCCAATGCACAGAGCTCTAAAGGACAATTCAGAGAGCGATGGGATCTCGTCCCCGTTCCTGTTAAAGGGACAAACTGGACTCGCACCCAGTCCCTGGCTCCGTGTCAGTTCTCTCATCTCACCTCTTCTCTGATACCCCCAGGAATGAGGACGCCCCTCACCTGGTAACAGTCCAAGGCTGGACACTGATCTCCAAACTTCTACTGCCAAAGTCAGACAAGTTCTCTTCTCCTCACAGCTTTGTCTAGACAGCGACACACACACACACACACACACACTTCCCCGCAGTGGGAACGGGGGATGGACCCTGGCACTGGAGAAGATCACTTGACTGTCAGGCTCCTGGAGCCGGCAGCCAGAGCTCACTTTTCCCCACTCTCCAACCCCACGGGCCTTGGGGGCACCTGTGCCCTGCACCCAGGAGAACTCAGACCCCTCCCAGCCTCCTGAGATCCTGCCCAACAGCCTGCCTGTGAGCAGGGCCCAGGCCTGTGACAAGCCCCCACGTGGCACCAGCAGGAAGGAGAAGAGCCTCAGTCTCTGAGTAACGGGAACGTTAAAGGGCTGATTTCTGAGGTGAAACGCGCAGGAGCAGGAGGGCTCTGGCTGCACAGAGCAGCGCCAAACACTCAGAGCCATGAGCGAGGGCAAAGGTTAGTTAGCGCAGCCCTGACACCAGAGGGAGGGAGGCAGTGTGAATGCACTGGGCTGGGTTCACTGCTCCCGGCATAAAACAAGAAGTCCCAGAATGCACCTCTGCTGCTTCCATCTGCTGCTGTCACTGTCCAGTCGGTGCAGGAGCTGGGACTAGAACTGCAGCGTTCCTGGCTCCAAGTCCTGTCCCCTGAGCGCTGCCTCTCACCCCTCCTGCTGGGGCAGGCTCAGTGCTGCCGCTGGTGGGTACCTGCCCGTCTCTGCTCCCTGGTGGGGCCATTCTGGGGTGGAGATCGAACGTGATTAACAACAACTTCACAATAACTTATGCAAACCTCTTTATTCAGCCCCAAACCCAAGGGTGCTGCTTTCCTGCACGACATACACCCCACGGCAACCACTGACACCCCACAGACATGCCCTGCCTGCCCAGCAATGCAGATAGCACAGAGCTGAGCCAGAGGATCAGCAGAGATTGAAACCAGGCCAAAATGACCACTTGATGTGAACTATTAAGTAACTCCCATCTGTCTCAAGGCACAGATCACTATTCAGAACAGCCAAGGATCATTTGCGGTGGTGTCTGTGCAGGTTTCACATGAAGCATCATCAGCCCTATACATTTACTGCCGTTACTGTGTATCCGTTTCAGAGGAGAAGGCCTCTGGGGTGTTCTGACGCGTCAGTGACATCAGCCCATTGTGACTTCCCTGCCCTGTCTGACAACACCGCTCACGCCACCTCCAAGCTGTGCTGTCTGTACATCCCTGTCTGCAGGACGCTGACCCACGCCAGGGGAACTGACTGAAACAAGGCCTGAGATGGCTGAAGACCCTCACCACAGGATGCCCCCCCCCCTTCACCCAGGGCACTTCCCTGTGATCTCGAGGACCAATGAGACAGGATCAGATTAGCACAAAGGTGGAGCTTCTCTGCAATATAAGGGGCAGATCCTGTCAGGGAGTCTCAGTGGATCTGGCTGTATTTCTCCCCAGGGTCTGAAATCTCCTCACCATGCTCTGGGCTCCCCTCATCGTCCTGCAGGGGACGTGGTGCACAGGTGAGAACAGGGGAATGGGGTCAATACACATTGAAGTTGCTGCTGGAGTCAATGCACAAACTGTGTCACTAGCGGCCGGGGACAGCCACCGTGGGGTTCACAGGCTTCTCCATTATTTTTTCCAGGTTCCAGCTCACAGCGTGTGCTGACTCAGCTACCTTCAGTGTTCGGCAGGGGCCTGCACAGGCTGCTAGGTTTGGTCCCTGCCTATAGCATATCACACAAATACGTGTTCTTCACAGTATGTACCAGCTCCTCATACCCTGTGTATATGCCCAGGCCCAGGGTCCTGACTCTTGGGGTGAGATCAGAATCTCAGCCTTCATTACAAGAAATTATAGCCAGTCCTCATGGGTTGTTAAGAAAAGCTTGAAGTATGACTGCAGTGTCCCTGATACCTGCCTGAGTCTGCAGAGAGCCTGAAACAATAGCTCCAAGAGCTGGGACCCTCCCAATCATCTTAACCCTGAGAACCTGCTGCTTGGTGTAGGCTCTCACCACCAGAGCACTCTGGGTATTGGGGCCCTGGCTGATGCCATCTCAGCATAGCTCTGCTGGGGTGCTGGCCACACACAGAGTCCTGTGCTGGAGTGGGTTAGGGCTGAGTTATGCAGATAGGGCTCCACACTCCTGTGAGTTGAGAGGCCTATTTTGCTTGTTGCTACCACAGGAGCATCGGGAAGTCCTCCAGCAGACAGCTCTCGTGTGGGCTGCTCCCCAGCCAAGCAGGCGTTGTTACTGCGAACCACAGGGGGTCCTGAAGAAAGGGAGAGGGGACACATCCTTGCCCTGCCTCTCAGGAGGGTGACCAGGTTCCTCAACAGCCCATCAGTTTCTCTACTTCTGAATCAAAGCCTCAGGGGAGTGGGGTGAATACAGCAGTGATGCCATTGCCAACTCTCCTGAGGGTTCTAACCATGCACCTGCTGTACTGCAGTTGTGCAGAGCAGGGACCGAGCACTCCGGGATCTGACCCCCAAAAGAGGGTTTGTTGGGAGGCCCCATTGGGTGCATCCCGGGGCATCGATAGGCAGAGACGCTCTTCCAGGGTATTGTTATTACATCCAAACTCTGTGGAGATTTACGGTTCCTCGGCGCTCTTGGTGTAGGGGCTCTAAGCTGGTGACAGTCAATTTCTACTCTGCCCGGCAAGGTTCACAAGTGCAGGGTAAAGTGCCGTGCAGGGGCCCGGGGTGGTTCTGCCTCCCTGCCCCTTCCCCTGGGGACGGGTCTGTCTGGGTCTCACAGAATTAGATTCATGTAGCCGCAGCCCGATGGCTGCCCAGCTCTAGAATGTCTTAATCTTCATCCGGGGGCTGCCGCTGCCTGAATAACTGACTGAGCCCAGCCCAACGTGACTAAGCCGGGGGCCTGATCAGCCTGGTTAGTGTGGAGAAGAACATCCTTAACGGAAGAGGGTGAATGCTGGAAGGGACTGGCAGGCGATGTTACCTACAGCCCTGGAGAGTCAGGGACGGGATCATGGCAAGTGTGACGCTGGCCACTAGGGGGCGATATCAATCAGTGGGAGCCGACCCCACTGCAGGGAGGGGCTGTGAGGGCCGGTGTGCACCAGCCCTGGGTGTTGGGTGAGGTGCGTGTGCCACACGCTCAGAGTCAGGGGCTGTCAGCGCCCAGCACCAGACCCCTCCGGCTCCAGCCCACAAACACTCACACTCTGCGCAATAACAAAGGACGCTGTGCGAGGGCTGCCAGGAATAAACGGGGCCATCGCACTTGGCACGACGGCTGAAAGGCACAAAGAAAAGACGAACCAGCAGCTCCTCCCTCATTCCCATGGGGCGGCCGGGCCAGACTTGAGCAGGGCTGTGTCCCACTCACTAGGGGCCGGGTTCCAGTTCCCAGAGTGAGGGGCCAGGCCCAGCAACCCCGCGGAATAGGGAGTTTGTGCGTCAAATTGGGACAGTCCTGGAGAACACTGTGCTTTAGCCTCTCACTCCCCAGCCACCCACTCAGACTGGCAGTCTCCTTTATAATGGCTGGAGGGTCATGACAAGATCACCACAACCCAGCGGCTGCTCTAACCCGGGAGGGGGAAGCTAAGGGGAGAGAAGCAGAAGTTCTCTCCCTCTTGTTGCCACATTCCCGTCCCGCTGCCCACGTCCTTCTGCAGGGAAAGCCACTAAAAGCCGTCAGGAGCCAGCTGCCTCGCTCACCATGGGCCACATTGCGCACAGTATCCTTAGCTGGTTCCTCACCATCTTTCAGTGAGTGTCCCGTGAGCAGGGTGCAGCGCTGATGGGTTTCAGTCCCTCCCCCATCCCTTTCCAGCAGTACGTCCCTCAGCAGCATCTTCCTATAGCACCATCACCACCCAGCTGCACGTCCACCACCCAGCCACAGCCAGGGGCGGCTCTAGGAATTTGGCTGCCCCAAGCACGCCGGTCCACAGCTCCAGGGCACCTCTTGCAGACGTGCCTGCGGACGGTCCACTGGTCCCGCGACTGCGGTCGACCTCCCGCAGGCATGACTGCGGAAGGTACGCCAGAGCCGCCTGCCACGCTGCCGGCAAAATGCCGCCCCATGCGCGCGCTTGGCACGCTGGGGTCTGGAGCCGGCCCTGGCCACAGCCATATTGTCCACTCCCAAGCCCCATGCCAACACCACACCCCAGGCAGCAGCTGCTAATCCCAGATGCCATCAGTCCACACCAGCCACACCTCTCAGAGACACCTGCACAACCTGCACCGCCAGCAAGGCCCAGCAGCCACCCCACCAAGGACACACAGCCCCAAACAAGCCAGGATTTCTTGCAGCTGCAATAGACTGTGGGTCAGGGTCATGACAAGAAACCCATCTAGCTTTGCAATGCCAAGCAGACAACACTGGAGACTCCTCGCTCCAGGGGCAGTGCTCTGAACGGTAACGGTCTGAGCAGACACAGCACTTTGGGAGCCCCTCACCCCCAAGATAAGCTTCATTTTTCCTTGCAAATGGAAAACAAAACAATTCTTGGGTCTGTCAGTTGCTGTCTCTGAGGGGAGGGAGGTGCCAGCAGCAGCCAGTGAGCAGGGAGCAGATTTGCATGAAGGGGCCGTTCTCCAGCTCTGGGGGTTTAAGAGAGAATCGGAGGGTCCCAGGCACAGACCCGTTTGCCTCAGGAGCTCGTGTGGATTCCCCACCATGGCCTGGTCCCCTCTGCTCCTCATGCTGCTCACTTACTGCTCAGGTACGAGGAGTCTGGGAGTGGCGTGGGGTGAGGGGCTTATCTCTGTCTTTCAATCAAAGGGGTTCTTTGATTTTAGAGCCATTTCCTCCATTGGTTCCCCAGGCTGCTGGCCCAGAGCTTTAATCATCATGATTTTATCCCCATGTTTTCTCCTCCTCTTGCAGGTTCTCTCGCCCAGTACGAGTTGACTCAGCCGCCTTCAGTGTCTGTGTCTCTAGGACAAAATGCTCAACTCACCTGCACAGGAGAAAAAGTTGACAAACAGTATGTGAGCTGGTACCAGCAGAAACCTGGCCGTGCCCCTGTACTTGTTATATATAAGGATAGTGAGAGACCCTCCGGAATCCCTGAGCGATTCTCTGGAGCCAGCTCCGGTAAAACAGCCACATTAACCATCACTGGAGTCCAAGCACAGGACGAGGCTGATTATCACTGTCATCATTGGTTCAAAGACAGTAGTAACACTACTCACTACTCACAGTGACACAGCCAGATGAGGAAGTGAGACAAAAACTGCCCATTGACACGGGGGATCATTTATTCTCATTCTTTCTGTGACAGCGTGAGGGGCCATTTCTGAGCTGGGAATGGAGGCTTCTTATTTCATCTGCTCACAAACCCTTCTCGGCAGCCTGGGCTCACAGTTTGTCTCCTTAGTAACCCCTGGGGTGGGAAAGGGCTGAGTCCTCCCTCCCCTGGCACAGGCTCCAGGCTCTGCGCTCCAGTGAGTTGAGAGGCCCATTCTGAGCATTGGAAAGTCCCCCAGCAGACAGCTCTCACGTGGGTGGCTCCTGCCCCGGCCATGCAGCCACTGCTACTGAGAAGCCCAGGGGGTGCTGAGGAAAGGGTGAGGTGCCACCCCCCTGCCTCTCTGGAGGTGGCCAGGTTACTCAGTAGCCCACCAGCTGCTCTTCTTTTAATTGAATCCTGAGGGGAGTGGGGTAAACACGGCAGTGATGCCTTTACCAAGTGTTCAGAGGGTGGTCGATGTGCTTCTGCCGTCCTGGAGTTGTGCAGAGCAGGGATTGAGCGCTCCAGGGGGGATCTCACCCCCGAAAGAGGGTTTGCTGAGAGTCCCCTCTGGGTGCAGCCTGGGGCATCGAAAGGCAAAGTGGGTTCCACATAACTAGAGCTGCTCCGAACGTTTCAGACAAATAAAAGGTGCAGTTTCCATCCAACCGAAGCGACGCACAAATTGGACCCGGCTGGTTTTGGCCAGTCACAAACTGGCCAGAGGTGGGGCTGGTGCTGCTCTTCGCTTACCCGGTGGGGAGGGGGCTCACCTAGACCATGGGCAGCCCCCGTTCAGCTCCCCGCTCTGCACCCGTTCCAAGCCGGACTTTACAACACTCCAAAGCATGTAAAACATTTCAGACTCGAGCTGAGCTGAACTGAAGACACGTCCAGTAACACCAGCTATTTAACCATCTCCGGAGCCCTGGCAGAGGATGAGGCTGATTATTACTGTGCTGTGGTGCACAGCGGTGCCTGTTGCAGCGAGTCAGTCAGATGGGGAAGTGAGACAAGCATCATGCCATCGTCCCATATCATTACTGTCAGTCTGCTTCAAGGCACTGGAGCACGTGGTCCTACAGTGCATATTACCTGACGTGGCAGTAAGACAAACTCCTCCTTCCCCTTTCCCCACCCAGGTTCTGTGCTGGGGGGAACAAAAACGCACAAGCTGCAGTGTTTGGGTTTTGCCTGTAACTCATCACACAACAGTTGTTCTTCACAATGAAGGTATTTCCCCACTCTCAGCAGTTGCTCAGCACTTCCCTAGTCTTCCCTGTTCTCTCATCACACTCTCTCTGCTGGGGAACAAGGACGCAGCCCAGCAGGTGGAGCAGCTCAGGAGCCACCTTCACTCTGCTTACCCCCAGTGACACCCAGCCAGGTAGCCGGACACCTACTGAAAGTGGCCAGAGACTCTTTGGAGAAACAGGTGAGAAGACAAGTGAGGAACAAATGGCGTATGTATAAATGTGTAAACCAGATCAGAAGCTGTCCAGAACCATTCACTGTAGCACAGCTGGAACAGACATTTGTAGCATCAAGTGTGGAACAGCTGCGGGCTATGACACCATATCTCCAGAATTCCTGAAAAACCTTGGCCCCTTGATGTGGAGAGAATTTTGGGCCCTGGCAAAGCCGGCTTTCGCCGAGCCGTAACACATGCGACCAAGTACTCACACTGACCACATTTGTTGAAAATGGCTTCCACAGAAACTTGAAAACAGGCGCTGTTTTCATCAATCTAACAGGGGCTTATGATATGTGCCTCTCCCCACTCTGAAAACTGACCATTTTTTCCTACTCTTTGTTTCCTATCTTTTTATCAGTTACTGATCCATGCAAGGACCTTCCCTCTTATCCCATGGCTTACTTTGTTTAATAGCCTCTGGGGTGAGAACTTATCAAAGACTTTCTGAAAGTCCAAGTACATTATATCCACTGGATCACCCTTGTCCACATGCTTGTTGACACTCTCAGAGAATTGTAATCGATTGGTGAATTCTAAGAGCTCTGCCCTTCCCCCTCCACATTCTCTCTCTTTACTTGGGGAAGAGGGCACGACAACTTGTGCCAGCTCACTCCATGGACCATGTGAACTGCTCAGTCCAGTCTCTCTCCTCCATTTCCTTGTGCAGGACAGGAACTCTCTGCTGACTAAGGGTCTCCATCCCCTTCAGCCTCAGAGCGGGCAGAGGAAGCTGCCACTCTGGCTACACCCTCATGAGACATCCCTATTCAGGGCCCGACAGATCTTGCCAAAGGCCTGCAGCAAAGAGGGGGAAGGGAGATCCTGACATTCCCAATGTAAGACAGGCCCCTGGGCCGGGTGATGGAGCAGGGCTGTTTGCTTAAATATTCACAGGGAAGCATCAGCCTACCCAGGAATGACATCCTGACTGATGTACCCGTGAATGATAGAAATTCCTCTCAGAACGTACCTGGTAGGGCTGCTAACCCTCCACGATTGTCCTGGAGTCTCCAGGAATTAAAGATCAATCTTTAATAAAGATTATATCATGTGATGAAACCTCCAGGAATACGGCCAACCAAAATTGGCAAACCGAATTCCCAGAGTGCATGTCACTGATCGACCCTCCACTGGACAGCTGGCCTGCATGGCACCAGCATCCGCTACCGTTCACACCAGCTGCCCCTGGGGTCAGAACAGGCCATTAGTGTCAGGGGAAGAGGCAACACTAGCAAACCAGCTAGGAGGAGGTGACTTCCCTAGCTTCAGTCGCATTAGTCTTAATCTAGGCAGGGGCAACTTCTGAAATCCCTGGGAAATCCCTTCCAAATATGTGACCAGCTTGATGACATGATCAGTGCAGCCAGCACAGAGATCACCATCCTGAAAAGGAACAACATGAATGCTGGAAACAACAGTACAGTGATGTTCCCTGCAGCTGTGAGAGATAGTGAGTAGGGGCCTGCTTTGTGATGAGCTCAGCATGGAGGGTCTCTAGCTTTTGTGAAACCCCAGCCAGAATAATCTTAGTAACAGCAGCACTGACCACCAGGGGGTGCTCTTCACCCTCACAGTGCTGGAGCTCAGAGTCGGTACTAGGGCAGAGTAACAGGTGTCAGGCTACACACTGCTGGGCTAGAGAGATCTCTGGGCTTTGGGGCTTTTTATTCCCCAGCAGCGCTCACATGATCTGGACAAGGGACCCTAGAGAACCCTGTTTGGATTCCAACTCCCCAGCCGCCCCCTCTGCTCCCTGGTCTCTGGGGCAGGAAGAGGGTGAAAGCTGGAAGGGACTGGCAGGCGATGTTACCTACAGCCCTGGAGAGTCAGGGACAGGATCATGGCAAGTGCGATGCTGGCCACTAGGGGGCGATATTAATCGGTGGGAGCCGACCCCACTGCAGGGAGGGGCTGAGTGCTCGTGTGCACCAGCCCTGGGTGTTGGGTGAGGTGCGTGTGCCACACGCTCAGAGTCAGGGGCTGTCAGCGCCCAGCACCAGACCCCTCCGGCTCCAGCCCACAAACACTCACACTCTGCGCAATAACAAAGGACGCTGTGCGAGGGCTGCCAGGAATAAATGACACAATCACACGTGGCACGACGGCTGAAAGGCACAAAGAAAAGATGAACCAGGAGCTCCTGACTCATTCCTGTGGGCGGCCGGGCCAGACCTGAGCAGGGCTGTGACCCGCTCACTAGGGGCCAGGTTCCAGTTCTCAGAGTGAGACGCCAGGCCCAGGCAGCCCCGTGGAATAGGGAGTTTGTGTGTCAAATCGGGACAGTCCTGCGCACCAGGGGATTGATGTAGGGTCTGCGAATATCAACTGCCCTCATCCAGCCCCCACTCCGTAGCCTGCCCCAACACCAGTCCCCATCCAACAGCACCTGCCCCATCCAGTCCTCACTCCGTACCCAGCCGCAACACCAGTCCCCATGCAACAGCACTAGGATGACCAGATGTCCAGACTTTATAGGGACAGTCCCAATTTTTGGGTCTTTTTCTTATATAGGCTCCTATTACCCCCCATCCCATCCCAATTTTTCACATTTGCTGTCTGGTCACCCTAAACAGCACCCACCCCATCCAGCCCCCCCTCTGGAACCAGCCCCAACACCAGACCCCGTACAACAGCACCCACCCAGCCAGCACCCCAGAAATGATCACCCCAACACTGGACAGGATTTCTTCCTGCAATGACTGAAAATGGTGGCATTTAGGAAAACAACTGTGGCCTGGAGGCATGAAAAGAAACCACAGTTTCTTTGAGGTCCCAGGCAGATAAAATTGGAGACTTCTGGGGAGATGGGGCTGCACTTGATTTTCTGAGCAGACCGACCCCATTGGGAGCTCCTCACCTCTGGAATGACCATGGATAGGCATCCTATGGCATGCGTGCCAAAGGTGGCATGTGAGCTGATTTTCAGTGGCACTCACACTGCCCAGGTCCTGGCCATCGGTCCGGGGAGGCTCTGCATTTTAATTTAATTTTAAATAAAGCTTCTTAAATATTTAAAAAACCTTATTTACTTTACATACAACAATAGTTTAGTTATATATTATAGAATTATAGAAAGAGACCTTCTAAAAAATTACTGACACACAAAACCTTAAATTAGAGTGAATAAATGAAGACTTGGCACAGCACTTCTGAAAGGTTGCCAACCCCTGACCTAGACTTTCTCCTTGCCAATGAAAAGCAAAGCAGCCCTTCCCTACATAGGTGTCTGAGGGGATTTATGCAGAGAGGCTCTCCCCTGGGTCCCTTTGCTCTTGGGGAGTGAAAGGCAGCAGCAGCCAGTGAGCAGGGAGCTGATTTGCATGAAGGGGCCGTTCTCCAGCTCTGGGGGTTTAAGAGAGAATCGGAGGGTCCCAGCCACAGACCCGTTTGCCTCAGGAAGCCGAGCTCGTCTGGATTCCCACCATGGCCTGGGCCCCTCTGCTCCTCACGCTGCTCACTTACTGCTCAGGTATTATAAGCAGGAGAGTTTTTCTCCATCTCTTTATTCAGGGGATTTTCTCTTCCTCAGGTTCCTGCACAGCCTGAGGTCTGTTAGCTCTTGAAAGATTGATTTTATCCCCATGTTTTCTCCTCCTGTTGCAGGTTCTCTGGCCCAGTACGTGCTGACTCAGCCGCCTTCAGTGTCTGTGTCTCCAGGGCAAAATGCTCAACTGACCTGTTCAGGAAACAACATCGGGGGCAAGTACGTGCACTGGTACCAACAGAAACCTGGCAGCGCCCCCGTACTCATTATATATGCAGATAGCAGCAGACCCTCCGGAATCCCTGATCGATTAAGGTCCAAACCACTTTGCACTTTGAGTATCCAGCTAAGAAGCTACTCAGGGGACCAACTGCAAGTATGTGGTAAATGCAGTTTGGACTGTGAGCAGTGGGGTAAGAAAGCGTTGCTGGAATTTCACTCACAAGCCATACTGGGCTTACAGACTGTGACAAGTGCAAAGAGTCAATGTGGCAATGGAAGAACCAGAAGGTGACTGGGATACATTTAGAGAATACGAGGATGGATGTGCAGGGTTGGGTGCGTCCCAGGTAAGCACACCAGAAAGGTAAATTCACAAGTACTGGCTGCAATTCATGCACCTAGTAAAGTTCCAGTGGAGTGAAAGATCTGCACCATATGGAACAGTTGTGAGTAATAACAAGAGTTGGAAGAACTTACAAAATGGGTCAATTCTTTAGTAAGTGTAGCCAGATCAGGTCAAGATGAAATAAGAATGTGCTTGAATCTGAGAGATCTGAATAAAGCAATACAAAGAGAACACTTTCAATTGCCTGCAGTGGAAGAAATTACCAGCAAGTTAGCAAAAACTGCCATTCCCTGGATTTGGACCCCAGGAGTAGATCTTGGCAAGTGCAGCTGGATGACAAAAGTTCTAGACTGTGTACGTTCAGCGCAGCATTTGGCAGGTGCAGGTTCACCAGACTTCCTGTGGGCATCTGTTCAGCTCTTGAAGGGTACCAGATAGTGATCCAACAGACAGTTGAAGGTCTGGAAGGCAGGGCCGCCCAGAGGATTCAGGGGGCCTGGGGCAAAGCAATTTCAGGGGCCCCTTCCATAAAAAAGAGTTGCAATACTATAGAATACTGTATTCTCGTGGGGGCCCCTGTGGTGCCCAGGGCCTGGGGTAAATTGCCCCACTTTCTCCCCCTCCCCCCCACTGGGCAGCCCTGCTGGAAGGTGTTGACTATTATATGGATGGCATCCTGGGTGGGGAAATACCAGATGGGAATATGATGAACGGCTCAAGGGAGCGCTAGACTCCTGTCCTGAAAGGAATCTATGATTGAACTGGATCTGACAGAGATCAGATATTTGGGGCATCGTTTGCCAAATGAAGGTGTAAAACCAGACAACTTAAAAATAGCTGCAATTATCGACCTGTAAGGCTGAATTGCCAAGATTTCTTGGAACGGTTGGAACCTTGGGAAATGTCAACGGTGGCTACTCCATTAAGGCAACTGTTGGGAAAGACGTCATGTTTGCTGGGATGACAGTACATGGAGGTGGCACATGAACACATGAAAGAATTGCTTACAAGGACACCGGTGCTGAAGTATTTCCTGTCAAAGAACCAGTTGCTCTGCCGGTGGGTGCAAGCTCTCCCCGTTAACGGCTGTATTCCTGCAAACCAGGGCTCCTGTTGCTTCTGTCGCTAAAGCGCTAAACTTCCACACCACAGAACAATGCCCAGATGGAAAAAGAAATGTTGGAAACAGTATTTGGCTGTACTTGGTTTCATCAGTTTACCTGTGGGGGAAAGTAGCTGTGAAAACTTACTTCAGGCCATTTTCAGAAAACCTTTGTAGTGCTCCACCAAGGTTCCCTAGATGGTTGTTAACACTCCTGAAATATTAGCTGGACGTGAGACACAGACCAGTGAAAGAATTAGCACTTGCTGATTCTTTATCAAGAGCAGACGTGTTTCATGCTGAAGGAGTACCTTCAGAGGAAGCTGGTGTTGCGATACATCTTATGATGGCTTATTTTTCTATTTCAGAACAGAAATTGAAGGAATTCCAAGGAGCCACTGCAAATGATGTTTCCTGCAAACCTTAAAACAAACTATTTTGCAAAAATGGCTGGATAAGAGACCAGACGATATCTGTGCTCATACCTTATATAATGAGGAACTAAGTGTGCAAGATGGATTTGCCTTTCAGAGTGATGGAATCATAGCACCGGCAAATCTCAGAAAAGAGATCTTGGCTATTATTCAAGACAGTCATCTGGGAGCAGAGCTATGTAAAAGGAGAGCTCAAGATGCCATTTATTGGCCAAGCAAGTGCTGTCAAATTGAGGACATGGTACAGTCTTTGCAACCCATGTCAAACTTTCAGAAACAAAAATCAAAAGGAACAAGTGCTACCACATGAGGCCCCAAACAGATCTTAGCAGACACTTGGCATGGACCTGTTGAGTTTCAAGGTGTAGATTATCTTATTCTGGCTGATTAATACTCAAATACTTAGAAGTCTGCTTGCATCAGGACACCACAAGTGTGTCTGTCATCAGACATTGCAAGTCTATATTTGCAAGGCCTGGCATGCCTGAAGAACTCATTAGTGACAATGGACCACAGCTTTGTTCCAGACACTTAAAAACTTTTGCAAAGCAATGGGACCTGATTCACAAAACTTGAAGTCCATTGTTCCCACAATCAAATGGAATGTCCGAGAGCAGTTCCAACTGTAAAAAGGATTCTTAAAAAATCTATTTTGGTTAACACAGATCCCTATCTTAGCCTGCTGGACTTTGTGGCACGGGCGGCAGTACGATTCTACTGGGCTGGGTTAGATTAGAGATGTCAACAGACGCTTCCCGTTGCTTTTCTCTTGGGGGCCAGTCTGGGTTTTTATCGGCAAGACTGCCAGTAAAGCTGCCACCCACACACCCAGCTGCTTAATATTTCCAATAACTGAGCTATGTCTGTCACCTCAAAGTAAGAGTTACCCTTGAATGGCAGCCCAAAGCCACGAACAAGAACTCATGAATTCTCACCATGGCTCTGAGAGGCAAATAACTGAGTGTTAAAGTCCCCACTTCTCAAATGGGAAAACAGAGACCTGATTGGCGAAACCGACCCTGCTCTAGAACCCTGTAGCTCGGTGCAGTTACATGAGAGATAAACACGGCCCAGGGAGATCATAGGAAGTGCCCACAGGTGCGCAGTCAGTGCAGGAGCTGGGACTAGAGCGATGGAGTTCCCGGCTCCCAGTCCTGACCCCACAGCACCAGCTCTCACTCCCTATTTTCTTCCTTCCCCCGGGGCAGAGCAAGTGCTGCTGAAGGTGGATTCCTGCCCGTCTCCCTGGTCTGGATGTGCTGGGAACGAGGCTCGGAGACTGACAAACATTTACTGTAACTTCCTCAGCACTCTTCACCCACGGACTTGAGGGCTCTCCACACACCTCACAGCAGCTAGAGACCCCTGCAGACTCCACCTGCCTGCCCAGGCACTCAGAGAACCACACAGCAGAACCAAACCGTGGACACAGGCCTAGGGGACCACTCGGGCAAAAGTGAGTCATGCATCACTGGAGCTGGAAAAATGTTTCTGACAAATAATTTATTCAGCTAAAGATGCAGTTTCGGTCGACCCAAAACTGTTCACAGATTAGACACGAATAGTCAAATCTCATCTGGGACGTGGAAGCTTTATCTTATAGGGCTGTAGCTCGTCCCTCCTCCTGCACAGCTCCTCCCTGTGATCGTCAGGGCCAATGGGATGAGAGCAGATGAATATAAAGGAGGAACTTAACAGCTCCCCCCTCAGGAGGGTCAATTTAAGGAGCAGACACTGTCAGGCCTTGTCAGCAGCTCTCGCTGGGTTTCTCCCAAGGACCTGAAATCTCCTCATCATGCTCTGGGTTCCCCTCATTGTCCTACTGGGGACGTGGTGCACAGGTGAGAAAGGGAGAGCAGGTTAAATACACAATAAAGTCACTAGTGACTGGAGATGCACAGGGAGGGTTTGACAGGTTTCTACTGTATTTTTTCCAGGTTCCAGCTCGCAGCCTGTGCTGACGCAGCCGCCCTCAGCGTCAGTGTCCCCAGGAAACACCGTGAAACTCTCCTGCACCATGAGCAGTGGGACCAGCATCAGTGACTACTATCTGTACTGGTACCAGCAGAAACCTGGGAATTCTCCACGATACCTGCTGAATTACAAATCAGATTCTGACAAAGGCCAGGGCTCTGGAGTCCCTGCTCGCTTCTCTGGTTCCAAAGACACGTCCAGTAACACCGGCTATCTGACCATCTCCGGGGCCCTGGCAGAGGATGAGGCTGATTATTACTGTGCTGTGTGGCCCAGCGGTGCTCCTCACAGTGACACAGTCAGATGGGGAAGTGAGACAAAAACCTCCCCTCCCCCAGCCTGGGCTGTGTGGTGGTGTGTTGGGGACAGAACCACAGAGGCTGCAGTGTTTGGTCTCTGCCTATAACACATCACACAACGGTTGCTCTTCGCAGTGAAGTCCATTTCCTCACTGAGCAGATGCACAGCGCTCCCGATTCCTCCTCATGTTCCCTCCGCAGGGGTCGGGTGGAACATCTCTGCCCTTCTCCTTCCTCCTCCTTTCTCTTTTCGTGGGGAGGAGAACTCTTCCCAGATCCCTCCATGCACTGTGTGAATGGCTCGTCTCCGTCTCCCTCCTCCATCTCCTGGTGCAGGACGGGAACTCTCTGCTCAGACTGGCTATGGGTTATCACCCCCTCCAGCATGAGCAGGGGGAGATACAGCTGCAGTTATACCCTCAGGAGACATCCCTATTCAGGGGCCTAGAGATATTGCCAAGAGAATATAAGAACGGCCATACTGGGTCACAGCAAAGGTCCATCTAGCCCAGTATCCGCTCTTACAACAGTGACCAATGCCAGGTGCCCCAGAGGGAATGAACAGAACAGGTAATTCATCAAGTGATCCATTCCGTCCGTGTCTCCCATTCCCCGCTTCTAGAAAACAGAGGCTAGGGACACCAGGACACTGTATACCTGGGATTATGTTTTCCAAAGGGCATTACTTGGCATTTATCAACGTTGAATTTCATCTGCCATTTTCTTGCCCAGTCACCCAGTTTTGTGAGAGCCCTTTGTAACTGTTCACAATCAGCTTTGGACTCAATTATGTTGACTAGTTTTGTATCATCTGCAAACTTTGACACCTCGCTGATTACCCCTTTTCCAGATCAATTATGAATATGTTGAACAGCACTGGTCCTACCCAGATCCTTATGGACTCTGCCATTTTCCTCTCTCCACTCTGAAAACGAACCATTTCTTCCTCCTCTTTGTTTCCTATCTTTTAAGCAGTTACTGATCCATGCAAGGACCTTCCCTCTTATCCCATGACTTGCTTTGCTTAAGAGCCTTTGGGGTGAGACCTTATCAAAGGCTTTCTGAAAGTCCAAGTACATTATGTCCACTGGATCACCCTTGTCCACATGCTTGTTGACACTCTCAGAGAATTGTAATCGATTGGTGAATTCTAAGAGCTCTGCCCTTCCCCCTCCACATTCTCTCTCGTTACTTGGGGAAGAGGGGGCGACAACTTGTCCCAGCTCACTCCATGGATCATGTGAACTACTCAGTCCAGTCTCTCTCCTCCATTTTCTTGTGCAGGACAGGAACTCTCTGCTGACTAAGGATCTCCATCTCCTTCAGCCTCAGAATGGGCAGAGGAAGCTGCCACTCTGGCTACACCCTCATGAGACCATCCCTATGCAGGGCCCCACAGATCTTGCCAAGGGCCTGCAGCAAAGAGGGGGAAGGGAGATGCTGAGATTCCCAATGTAAGACACACCCCTGGGCCAGGTGATGGAGCAGGGCTGTTTCCTTAAATATTCACAGGGAAGCATCAGCCTACCCAGGAATGACATTCTGACTGATATACATGGGAATGACAGAAATTCCTCTCAGAACGTACCTGGTAGGGCTGCTAACCATCCATGATTGTCCTGGAGTCTCCAGGAATTAAAGATTGATCTTTAATAAAGATTATATCATGTGATGAAACCTCCAGGAATACGGCCAACCAAAGTTGGCAACCCTAATACCCGGAGTGCATGTCACTGATCGACCCTCCACTGCAGAGCTGGCCTGCAAGGCCTCAGCATCCTCTACCACTCACGCCAGGTGCCCCTGGGGTCAGAACAGGCCATTAGTGTCACGGGAAGAGGCAACAATAGCAAACCAGCTAGGAGGAGGTGACTTCCCTAGCTTGGGTCGCATTAGTCTTAATCTAGGCAGGTGCAACTTCTGAAATCCCTGGGAAATCCCTTCCAAAGGTGTGACCAGGCTGATGAGCTGATCAGTGCAGCCAGCACAGAGAAGAACACCCTGAAAAGGAACAACATGAATGCTGGAAACAACTGTACAGTGATGTTCCCTGCAGCTGTGAGAGACAGTGAGTAGGGGCCTGCTTTGTGATGAGCTCAGCATGGAGGGTCTCTAGCTTTTGTGAAACCCCCGTCAGAATAATCTTAGTAACAGCAGCACTGACCACCAGGGGGTGCTCTTCACCCTCACAGTACTGGAGCTCAGACCCTGTACTAGGGCAGAGTAACAGGTGTCAGGCTACACACTGCTGGGCTAGAGAGATCTCTGGGCTTTGCGGATTTTTCTTCCCCACCAGCACTCACATCATCTAGACAAGGGACCCTAAAGAACCCTGTTTGGATTCCAACTTCCCAGCCACCCCCTCTGCTCCCTGGTCTCTGGGACAGGGGTTCTCCAACCGGCAGTCTTGCTCAGAGTGCTGGGAGGGTCACCAAAACCCAGAGGCTGCTGTAACTCAGGGGGGGGTTAGCGTTCGTTCCCCTCGCCCTGGCCACACTGGCCTACTGCAGGGAAGTACCACTGAAAGGGGAGCAGTCAGGAGCCAGTTGCCTTGATCCCCACGGCCCCCATTGTTCACCGTGGTCATTGCCTGGTTCCTCGCAGTCTTTCAGTGGGGCTCCCCTCCAGGAGTGTGCAGTGCAGAAGGGTCTCAGCCCCACCCTCTCCAGCAGGGCCTCCCCTAGCAGCATGCGCCAATAGCCCCCCCCAGCCCCCCAGCAGCACCATCCCGGCCAGTCCCAGCCCCAATCAAGCACAACCCCAGAGCCCAGGCAGCAGCCACTCACTCCACAAGCCATCAGCCTGCAGCAGCCACACCTGCCAGTGACACCTAAACAGCCAGCAGCCGACACATCCCACACAGCCCCAAACCAGCCAGGGTTTCTTGCAGCCATAAACATTGTGAGTCAGGGTCATGGCAAGAAACCCAACTAGGTTTGCAATGCCCAGGGGGGAACGTTGGAGACTCCTCGCTCCAGGGGCAGTGCTCTGAACAGTAACGGTCTGAGCAGACATAGCCCTTTGGGAGCCCCTCACCCCCAAGATGAGCTTCATTTTTCCTTGCTACCGGAAAACAAAACAATTCTTGGGTCTCTCCGTAGTTGTCTCTGAGGGGCCTAATCAGCCTGGTTAGTGTGGAGAAGAACATCCTTAACGGAAGAGGGTGAAAGCTGGAAGGGACTGGCTGGCTACAGCCCTGGAGAGTCAGGGACGGGATCATGGCAAGTGTGACACTGGCCAATAGGGGCGATATTAATCGGTGGGAGCCGACCCCACTGCAGGGAGGGGCTGAGTGCTCGTGTGCACCAGCCCTGGGTGTTGGGTGAGGTGCGTGTGCCACACGCTCAGAGTCAGGGGCTGTCAGCGCCCAGCACCAGACCCCTCCGGCTCCAGCCCACAAACACTCACACTCTGCGCAATAACAAAGGACGCTGTGCGAGGGCTGCCAGGAATAAACGGGGCCATCGCACTTGGCACGACGGCTGAAAGGCACAAAGAAAAGATGAACCAGCAGCTCCTCCCTCATTCCCGTGGGGCGGCCAGGCCAGACCTGAGCAGGGCTGTGACCCGCTCACTAGGGGCCAGGTTGCAGTTCCCAGAGTGAGACGCCAGGCCCAGCCAGCCCCATGGAATAGGGAGTTTGTGCGTCAAATCGGGACAGTCCTGCGAACCAGGGGATTGATGTAAGGTCTGCGAATATCAACTGCCCTCATCCAGCCCCCACTCTGTAACCAGCCCCAACACCAGCCCCCATCCAACAGCAACCGCCCATCCAGCCCCCTCTCCAAAACTAGCCCAATTCCAGTCCCCATATAACAGCACCCCCCATCCAGCTCCCACTCTGTAAGCAGCCCCCACACCAGCCCCAATCCAACAGCAGCCACGCATCCAGCACCTCAGAAATGATCACCCCAAAACTGGCCAGCATTTCTTCCCGCAATTACCAAAAATGGTGGCATGACTCTGAAAACAATTCTGGCCTGGGGGCATGAGAAGAAACCACAGTTTGCTTTGAGGTCCCAGGCAGATAAAATTGGAGGCTTCTGGGGAGAGGGGGCTGCACTTGACTTTCTGAGCAGACCAAACCCATTGGGAGCTCCTCACTTCTGGGATGAGCTAGACTGAGGGGATTTATGCAGAGAGACTCACCCCTGGGTCCCTTTGCTCTTGGGGAGTGAAAGGCAGCAGCAGCCAGTGAGCAGGGAGCAGATTTGCATGAAGGGGCCGTTCTTCTGCACTGGGGGTTTAAGAGAGAATAGGAGAGTCCCAGCCACAGACCCGTTTGCCTCAGGAAGCCGAGCTCGTCTGGATTCCCACCATGGCCTGGGCCCCTCTGCTCCTCACGCTGCTCACTTACTGCTCAGGTATTATAAGCAGGAGAGTTTTTCTCCATCTCTTTATTCAGAGGATTGTCTCTTCCTCAGGTTCCTGCACGGCCTGTGGTCTGTTAGCTCTTGAAAGATTGATTTTATCCCCATGTTTTCTCCTCCTGTTGCAGGTTCTGTCGCTCAGTATGTGCTGACTCAGCCTCCTGCAGTGTCTGTGTCTCCAGGGCAAAATGCTCAACTCACCTGCTCAGGGAATAACATTGAAGACTATGGTGTGCACTGGTACCAACAGAAACCTGGCAGCGCCCCCATACTCATTATATATGCAGATAGCAACAGACCCTCCGGAATCCCTGATCGATTCTCTGGGGCCAACTCCGGGAACACGGCCACGTTAACCATCACTGGAGTCCAGGCGCAGGACGAGGCTGATTATTACTGTCAGGTGTGGGACAGCAGCGCTGCTCACAGTGACACAGCCAGATGGGGAAGTGAGACACAAACCTCTTGTCATCAAAGGGGAACGTTTAATAGCATTCGTCCTGTGACAGCGTGAGGGGCCATTTCAGAGGTGGGGAAGTAGGTGTCATATATAATCTGCCCAGAAATCCTTCCAGGCAGAGCCTGGGACCCGCTGTGTCTCCCTAATAACCCTTGTGAACAATCTCACCCAATGCACAAAGCTCTAAAGGACAATTCAGAGAGCGATGGGATCTCGTCCCCATTCCTGTTAAAGGGACAATCTGGACTCGCACCCACTGCCAGGAGCAGATGAGCAATTGTAGGATCTATTCCTCAGTATGCTCAGTGCAGAGCCTCCCAAGGACGAATGGAATGAGGTTTTTCTCTGTAATGATTTAAACAATGAGTTTTAATATCGATACTGGGGCAACACATTAAGGTCCAAACCACTTTGCACTTTGAGTATCCAGCTAAGAAGCTACTCAGGGGACCAACTGCAAGTATGTGGTAAATGCAGTTTGGACTGTGAGCAGTGGGGTAAGAAAGCGTTGCTGGAATTTCACTCGCAAGCCATACTGGGCTTACAGACTGTGACAAGTGCAAAGAGTCAATGTGGCAATGGAAGAACCAGAAGGTGACTGGGATACATTTAGAGAATACGAGGATGGATGTGCAGGGTTGGGTGCGTCCCAGGTAAGCACACCAGAAAGGTAAATTCACAAGTACTGGCTGCAATTCATGCACCTGGTAAAGTTCCAGTGGAGTGAAAGATCTGCACCATATGGAACAGTTGTGAGTAATAACAAGAGTTGGAAGAACTTACAAAATGGGTCAATTCTTTAGTAAGTGTAGCCAGATCAGGTCAAGATGAAATAAGAATGTGCTTGAATCTGAGAGATCTGAATAAAGCAATACAAAGAGAACACTTTCAATTGCCTGCAGTGGAAGAAATTACCAGCAAGTTAGCAAAAACTGCCATTCCCCTGATTTGGACCCCAGGAGTAGATCTTGGCAAGTACAGCTGGATGACAAAAGCTCTAGGCTGTGTACGTTCAGCGCAGCATTTGGCATGTGCAGGTTCACCAGACTTCCTGTGGGCATCTGTTCAGCTCTTGAAGGGTACCAGATAGCGATCCGACAGACATTTGAAGGTCTGGAAGGTGTTGAATATTATACGGATGACATACTGGGTGGGGAAATACCAGATGGGAATATGATGAAAGGCTCAAGGTAGCGCTAGACACCTGCCATGAAAGGAACCTGTGCCTGAACTAGATCTGAGAGATGAAATATTTGGAGCATCGTTTGCCAAATGAAGGTCTAAAACCGGACAACTCAAAAATTGCTGCAATTACTGAAATGGCCTTATCGACCTGCAAGGCTGAATTGCCGAGATTCTAATGGTTACTTACCTTGGGAAATGCATGCTCAACATGTCAACGGGAGCTACTCCTTTAAAGCAACATTTGGGAAAGACGTCATGTTTGCTGGGATGCCAGTACATGAAGGTGGCAGATGAAAGAATTGCTTACATGGACACCGGTGCTGAAATACCTTCTGTCAAAGAACCAGTTGCTCTGCCGGTGGGTGCAAGCTCTCCCAATTAGGGGCCGTATTGCTGCAAAACAAGGCTCCTGCTTGTGTCTTTAAAGCTCTAAACTTCCACACCACAGAACAATGCCCAGGTGGAAAAAGAAATGTTGGAAACAGTATTTGGCTGTACTTGATTTCATCAGTTTACCTATGGGGGAAAGTAGCTGTGAAAAGTTACTTTTAGGCCATTTTCAGAAAACCTTTGTAGTGCTCCACCAAGGTTCCCTAGATGGTTGTTAACACTCCCGAAATATTACGTGGAAGTGAGACACAGACCAGTGAAAGAATTAACACTTGCTGATTCTTTATCAAGAGCTGGAATCATAGCACCGGCAAATCTCAACAAAGAGATCTTGGCTATTATTCAAGACAGTGATCTGGGAGCAGAGCTATGTAAAAGGAGAGCTCAAGATGCCATCTATTGGCCAAGCAAGATTTGTCAAATTGAGGACATGGTACAGTCTTTGCAGCCCATGTCAAACTTTCAGAAACAAATCGAAAGCAACCAGTGCTACTACATGATGATCGAAACAGATCTAAGCAGAAATTTAGCATGGACCTGTTGAGTTTCAAGGTGCAGATTATCTTATTCTGGCTGATTAATATTCAAATACTTAGAAGTCTGCTTGCTTCAGGACACCACAAGTGTGTCTGTCATCAGACATCACAAGTCTATATTTGCAAGGCCTGGCAGGCC
Organism: Mauremys reevesii; assembly: GCF_016161935.1. Lineage (NCBI taxonomy): Eukaryota > Metazoa > Chordata > Testudines > Geoemydidae > Mauremys > Mauremys reevesii. The sequence goes on along the minus strand of NC_052640.1, from coordinate 18,709,073 downwards.
TGAAGAACTCATTAGTGACAACGGAGCACAGCTTTGTGTCAAAGACTTAAAAACTTTTGCAAAGCAATGGGACTTGATTCACAAAACTTGAAGTCCATTGTTCCCACAATCAAATGGAACAACAAAGAGCAGTTCCAACTGTAAAAAAGATTCTTAAAAAAATCTAGCCTGGTTAACACAGATCCCTATTTTAGCCTGCTGGATTATTGGAATTCACCTGTAGGAGATATATCACATCACCTGCTCAACTCCTCCTGGGAAGATGTCTAAGGACCCGATTACTGACTTCATCAATGTTGGTACAACCTAAGCTGATACAAGGAGACATGCAAACTAGCCTAAAGTTGAGCCAAGCAAAGCAGAAATATTTCTTTGACAAGGTGCAAAGCCTTTATCATCACTGCAAAATGGAGAGACTGTATTTGTCAAACAGGAGTATGGAAATCTGCATTGGTAATTGGCCAACACCCTGCTCCAAAACCTTATCTTGTGGAGACAGAGGAAGGAGAGGTCTATGGAAGAAATAGACAGTATTTGATGAGCACTAGCAGAATTGTGCAGGAGGAGAAAGAAAATATGAGACAAATAGAAATTGTGCTAACATCTAGCTCAGAAATACAAGCACTACTAAACCAGTCTACTGAATCCACTGAGTCGCATGTGGTCAGCTCAACTACAGGGGAAAAAATGGGGCACTGATACTCCTGGTCGTACCTCTAGAGGCAGAGTACTAAGAAACCTTGCAAGATAAAGAGACAAATTGTTCTAGACTTTTAAGGATTCAGATTAGAGTTGTGGGTGCTACATTAAGTCCATACAGTTAAATAAAAATTTGAAATTTAGTTACATTTTGTGTAATTTTTTTAAAAAAATAAATGTAACAATCATAGGAACTTTGGACTAGGAACAAGTTACCCGTAGTGCTGTCTGGGAGGAGTCATTATGTCAGGAGCCTTATCAGCAGGAGCACTTTGCTACAGCACTTGGAGCCAGGCAGGCACATCCACAGCATGTATCTGTACAGTTCTCAGTAACAAGTTAATTAAAGTGTTTACTGTTACGTAAAGTCTCCCGGATCTTTTCTTATGTTATAATAGCTGGTTGGCAAGAGCTATTACAACTTGCACTTGAGACAGTCACTTGGGTCCTGGAGCCAGCAGCAAGAGCTCACTTTTCCCACTCTCCATCCCCAGGGGCAGCTGGGAATCGCGGGTATCTGTCCCCTGAATGCAGTAGAACTCTCTGAGCCCACCTAGCCTCCTGAGAGCCCGCACTCCAGCCCCAGTGCGAGCAGGGCCCGAGGCTTGTGAAAAAGCCACCAACGGGAGAGAGAGAATCTCTGAGTAACAGGATGTTAGGGAGCTGATTCCTGAGGTGAAACGTGCAGGAGCAGGAGGGCTCTAACTGCACAGAGCTGCGCCAGACTCTCAGAGCGATGAGAGAGAGGGTGAAAGTTAGCGAGCACAGCCCTGACTTCGTGGCATGGGAGGCAGTATGAATGTACTGGGCTGGGTTAGATGAGAGATGTCAACAGACCCTTCCCGTTGCTTTTCTCTTGGGGGCCAGTCTGGGTTTTTATCGGCAAGACTGCCAGTAAAGATGCCACCCACACACCCAGCTGCTTAATATTTCCAATAACTGGGCTATGTCTGTCACCTCAAAGTAAGAGTTACCCCTTGAATGGCAACCCAAAGCCACAAACAAGAACTCATGAATTCTCACCATGGCTCTGAGAGGCAAATAACTGAGTGTTAAAGTCACCACTTCTCAAATGGGAAAACAGAGACCTGATTGGCAAAACCGACCCTGCTCTAGAACCCTGTAGCTCGGTGCAGTTACATGAGAGATAAACACGGCCCAGGGAGATCATAGGACGTGCCCACGAGTGCGCAGTCAGTGCAGGAGCTGGGACTAGAGTGATGGAGTTCCCGGCTCCCAGTCCTGTCCCCACAGCACCAGCTCTCACTCCCTATTTTCTTCCTTCCCCTGGGGCAGAGTAAGTGCTGCTGAAGGTGGATACCTACCCGTCTCCCTGGTCTGGATGTGCTGGGAATGAGGCTGAGACTGACAAACATTTACTGTAACTTCCTCAGCCCTCTTCAGCCACGGACTTGAGGGCTCTCCACACACCCCACAGCAGCTAGAGACCCCTGCAGACTCCACCTGCCTGCCCAGGCACTCAGAGAACCACACAGCAGAACCAAACAGTGGACACAGGCCTAGGAGACCACTGGGGCAAACGTGAGTTATGCATCACTGGAGCTGGAAAAATGTTTCTGACAAATAATTTATTCAGCTAAAGATGCAGTTTCGGTCGACCCAAAACTGTTCACAGATTAGACACGAATAGTCAAATCTCATCTGGGACGTGGAAGCTTTATCTTATAGGGCTGCAGCTCGTCCCTCCTCCTGCACAGCCCCCTCCCTGTGATCGTCAGGGCCAATCGGATGAGAGCAGATGAACATAAAGGAGGAACTTAACAGCTCCTCCCCCAGGAGGGTCAATATAAGGAGCAGACACTGTCAGGCCTTGTCAGCAGCTCTCGCTGGGTTTCTCCCAAGGGCCTGAAATCTCCTCACCATGCTCTGGGTTCCCCTCATTGTCCTACTGGGGACGTGGTGCACAGGTGAGAAAGGGAGAGCAGGTTAAATACACAATAAAGTCACTAGCGACTGGGGATGCACAGGGAGGGTTTGACAGGTTTCTACCATATTTTTTCCAGGTTCCAGTTCACAGCCTGTGCTGACGCAGCCGCCCTCAGCGTCAGTGTCCCCAGGAAACACCGTGAAACTCTCCTGCACCATGAGCAGTGGGACCAGCATCAGTGGCTATAGTGTGTACTGGTACCAGCAGAAACCTGGGAATTCTCCACGATACCTGCTGTATTACTATTCAGAGTCCAGCAAGGGCCAGGGCTCTGGGGTCCCTGCTCGCTTCTCTGGTTCCAAAGACACGTCCAGTAACACCGGCTATTTGACCATCTCCGGGGCACTGGCAGAGGATGAGGCTGATTATTACTGTGCTGTGTGGCACAGCGGCTCCTCACAGTGACACAGTCAGATGGGGAAGTGAGACAAAAACCTCCCCTCTCCGAGCCTGGGCCATGTGGTGGTGTTGGGTGGACAGAACCGCACAGGCTGCAGTGTTTGGTCTCTTCCTATAACACATCCTGCCGTATGGATCGGTTGCCCCCGGGAGGCTGAGATACTATTCAGAGTCCAGCAAGCACCAGGGCTCTTGTTGTTCTTCGCAGTGAAGTCCATTTCCTCACTCAGCAGATGCACAGCGCTCCCCTGATTCCTCCTCATGTTCCCTCTGCAGGGGTTGGGTGGAACATCTCTGCCCTTCTCCCTCCTCCTCTCTCTTTTCATGGGGAGGAGGGGAGGAGAACTCTTCCCAGCTCCCTCCATGCACTGTGTGAATGGCTCTTCTCCGTCTCCCTCCTCCATCTCCTGGTGCAGGTGGGAACTCTCTGCTCAGACTGGCTAAGGGTCATCACACACACACACCATGAGCAGGGGGAGATACAGCTGCAGTTACACCCTCAGGAGACATCTCTATTCAGGGCCCTAGAGATCTTGCCAAGAGAACATAAGAACGGCCATACTGGGTCACAGCAAAGGTCCATCTAGCCCAGGATCCTGTCTCCCTACAGTGACCAATGGCAGGTGCTCCAGAGGGAATGAACAGAACAGGTAATTCATCAAGTGATCCATTCCCTGTCTCCCATTCCCCACTTCTAGCAAACAGAGGCTAGGGACACCAGGACACTAGAGCCGGCAGCAAAGAGAGGTCCTGAGATTTCCAGTGTAAAACAAGCCCATGGGCCGGGTGACGGAGCAGAGCTGTTTGCTTAAATATTCACAGGGAAGCATAGACTACCCAGGAATGACATTTGGATTAGAGTATGTGTGAATAAACAAGTTACACTCGCAACATACTCGGATTCTACATCACTGACTGCGCCTCCCGGGGGCAACCGACCCGAACGGCCTTAACGTCTGCCACCGCTCAGTAAAGGGCTGGACTGGACGCCGTTGAGGTCACTAAAAGGGGGAATGATATAGAGACGTGCTGGGAGAGGGTGGCTGATGTATCTTATCCCGGTGTGATTGCCCCAATACCTGGGCAATCTCTTCCAAAGCTGTGACCAGGCCGAGGACTTGGGGAGTCGGTCTCTGCACTCACAGAGCCAGGGAGCAGCTGCTGGATACCGGGCACCCTATTTCCGGTGAGGTGCCCGGGTGGGAACCGAGCTCTTTCATAAGTGATCAGCAGGCAGAACCTGCTCCGTTGGGCAGCTGGCCCTTGGAAACAGTCCCTGCCTTTGCCAGGAGCGACAAGACCCGTTGGTGCACATTGACCTCTGCTGGCCTGGCTTTGCCTGCCCCAGCCCCTGCCCCAGCTTGTCTGACATTACAGTCTGTGAGGTGAGTGCTGGAGTCACACCAGCTCCAATCTCTGTGGCTCTGCTGCCATCTTCAGGCTCATCCCAAGCAGGAAGCGTCTCCAGCTGTAAGGGTCTGGTTGAAATATAGACATGGGAATCTTCGCGTGGCACTGCTGCAAAATGACACTAGATGGGGATGTGCACCAGGGAACGGGGTTAGTGCAGGGCTGGGGGGGGGGGCGGAGTTGCACATTCCCACGGGGATACCCAGGAGTCTCAATCTGGCTAAGATGTTGAAAAAGGACACGGATCTGGGGAGCCGCTGTTTCTATTTGCCCAACTAAAGACACGGGAAAGGGGCCTGATTTTCACAGGACAGGTGCTTGGCCCCCTTTGGATACCCCCAAATCACTAGTCACCTTTGAAAATCTTGGCCAATCTCTTTTCTTTTCTCTCAGTTGAGTTCCTGTTAGAGAGGCCTGAACCCAAGCCCTGGATTGAAGCAGAAGCAAACTGTGTGTTTGTGAAAAAGATGATGGCGGAGATGGAGGCGGGGAGGACTGCAGGGGGAGTAGAGGGATCCAGACCTGACTTTCCCAGCACTGTCCAGAAGTTAGCAGAGGGAGGCTCATTAGCTCTGGGAGTTGGGCCTGTTGCCTGTTATCTGAACTGTGCTGCGACTGATTATTTGTCAGCATCTGACATTTGCCCAATATCAATTTGCTTGCTGCGTTTCATGGCTTGGGTCCATCTCTTGTTCCTGTCTTTGGCTAATTTAACCATTTCCCTTTGCATGGACTCAGACTTATGCATAACTTGATGGGAGGTGGCAGCTTGCTACAGAACGTTTACCTGACCTGTGTTATTTAGCGTACACGGCTCAGCGTCCCTGTCTGAAATGGGGGCGTTATGAGCTGCTAAGACTGCACTCATTAAGCAGCAGTGAAGTTAAGTAACTGATCATATTCACGTCCCTAAGAGACTCAAGTACATGCTGGGACAAACGACTGACCCGGAGGAGCTGCTCGCGACCAGCTGCACAGCACATGTGCAGAGACGGCACGGTTAATACTAGGCAAGGCTGCTCAAGCGGAGCACGGTAATCGGCCCCACCTTGCCATGCAAGGCTGCCCAAGCGCACCAGAGCAAAACCAACAGTCTCTTGCCTTAAGGAAGCCTGATCTGATCCTGGGGGATTCCCAAAGCCCCTCTCAAAATGATATACAAAGATCACCCATCGCTGATCTGCAGCCACCTCTGGGGTTAAGAGAGACAGCTGATATACAGCCAACACCACCACTACACACGAGTTTGGGGCAGGCAGCACAGGATAGTAATACGGCCGATCCACCGAGAAATTGAGATGGGCAGAACTAGCTTTGTTACAACAGGCCAGGTCACTGGGGTTAACACCTGAAAGTGCTGTGGGGTCTCAGTGAACCCAAAGGGCCAGGAGCTCCTTAGATGGCTGCAAAGTGCTTCCAAAGCACTAGTATCATTTATTACAGAAGCTCAATTTCACGTCTCCTCTAAGAGATGTTTCTTCCAGAGATCGTGTCCCCTCACGCCATGCTGGGACACCGGCTTCCGTTCTGCCTCAGCACCTACCCCGTCTACAACACCCAACTTCCTGCAGCCCCCAAGGTGTTTCTGGAGGCCTCCGCGTCCAGCTCAAGCAGTTGCAGTGGGAGAGGCCTGCCATGGTCCCAGCACGAGGCGCTCTGGCATGCTGGGCTGCCCAGCCACCCCACGCAAGGCTGCGCAGCTACTCCCTGCGGCCGTGGCTGATCACTCAGCTGATGAGCCATCAGAGCTCAATTGGGCTTTGCTCCGTGTGACAAGGGCAAGGCCATTGTGAAACGACACGTGTAAATACCCCTGACTGCACAAGGTCAATGACCAATAACCCAGGAGAGCTGAAATCCTGGCTCTGAGGCAGACTGTGCTAACAACAGGGTGAAAGGACACCCTGGCAAAGGACAACAAGCCCCAAGCCCCACGCAAGTTTCATTCGATCCTCCAAACAGGGACTAGGTGTTGGGATGCTGCCCAGGCCCTGGCCTGTGGAGAGAACTGGGCGGGTTGGGCGAGGCAGGGCCCTGCAGCCAGAACAACTGAAAACGGAGCCGGTGATAATGGGAGTCCGAGTAGCTGCAACTGGCCACCAGGTGCCCTGAGCCACAGACAAGGAGGGGTGGGGAATGCCGATGCTCGGTGGGCAGGGGGGCTACTGGCCGTGAAAGCCGGGCTGGTGCTCTCTGCTTTGGTTCGATTCTTTGCCGAGTCTCTGACCCTTACCTGTCCGATAAGCCGGGAAGGAGTAAAGCAAAGGGGGTGGGATTGTCTATGAGACACCTTGCCACTCCCACCCGCCCCGCCTCCCCCCCACAGGTTTGGGTTTTGTTGGAGTCAGAGTTTTTCTCAGGCTAAATGCACCCGGTTGACCAGTCTGAACCCAGGGCAAAGCAGCCCCAAGCCGTGCGTGCTGGCTGGGCTGGCTCGCACGTTCAGCGGCAGCACAGCACGCTAGGTAAGCAGGGAGTAAGTTCTCTGGCCCAGCCGCTCCCCACCAGCCGGAACGAGCCGTTCCTAGGGGAGTGAAAGGAATTAACAGGTCTCTTCACCTGGCTCTGGTTTAATGCAAACTGGCGAGACGGTTGCTCTGACACATGAGGGACTGGCAGCCCTGGCTAGACCCAGCCAGAGCACCGGCCACTTCTCCAGGCAGCTCCACCCAAGGCATCCTAGTCCTGACCCCCAGCACCGTGGTCATTCCACTCCGAGCTCTCCAAGGGGAGACACTGGCCATGGGAACAGGGGCAAGGCAGAGACCAACTCCACCTCTTTCCTGCCATAGAAGGCTTTGAACCCAGATCCCCGGAGGTGAACAGTTACCAACTGAAGGACGGGAGACTTGCTTTCCTGAGAGCCTGGCTGCAGGGAACTATAAACAAAGTGATTGCTACTTGCATTGAGAGGCACCTACGTGCCCCAGAAACTACTCTGCTTTCCTTTCAGGGTTTAGCAGAGGAAGGAAGTGGTTTCCAGGAGCCGGACAGTTACACACCATCTGCCAGATGTGTGTGCAATCGCAGGACAGTTGGCAACGCAAGGCTGCTCAACCCCACTGTGTGTTTCCCCCATGACTAGAGTGTTTCAGTGCATTAATGGAATCATGAAATCATGCAACCACAAGTCAACTTGTAACCACAGGAGCTGACCGCAGAGGGCACGTACTGATTACACATGGTAACTGCCCTGCCACGTTACATCACACAGCAGGTTTTCATCGGCTAAGTGTTGGGTACCAACCGGCACTTCCCAGCCTATGAGTCAATTTCAGGTATACAAAACTGCCACTCAGGGTCAAGCAGCCGGCTGTGAAACAGGTAAATTTCATGAGTCTATCTGCCAGCATCAACTGATCAGGGGGATTTTGTTCTGATAGGTCAGGTGCAGTGCAGCATTTTCTTACCATTAGCACATCCATACGGTTCTCAGCTCTGGCTGCTCCGGACAAGGGACAGCAGAGAAGCAGCAGCCACTTTGACTGAAATAAAACCGTGAGTGTGACACCCCCCCGCTCCCCAAGAAGCTACGAAAAGCTGGAGCCTTTCACCGCTTCAAATGGCTTTCTAGGATCTCCTCATTGTTTCGCCCCTTCGGAGCAGTAATAGAATGATCAGGATGGGGAATGTTACATGAGTGCCCTCATCTTCTCAGCTGAACGCCGGGTATTTTCCCAGCACCAACCAGCCGTGCAGGTTTCTGCTACCCTCCCCCCGCCCCAGGGACGTGAAATCAGGTGTCTGAATATTTTGACGTTAACGTTAACATCCTTCCATTTAAAACAGCACCCGCCAGCTGTGTGTTGAGGGCGGGGGGGTTGCTCTGTCTGGACTGAATACTCTGTGCCGTACGGGATTGGGGACTTTCAAGGGGGATGTTATTGAAGAAAGGCTTTAAACAGCAGCAAGAAGCCCTCCTAGCTTGGGAATCTGGGGTTAACGGAGCAGGCTTGAATTTCAGTTTAAACCTGTCCCCGGGGACCTGCTATTGCAGATGTCTTCAGGCATCAGCAGTCACTGCCCAAGCGGACTCTGTCTGAGTCAGCCCTTCCTGTCCTGCTACCGGCCCTTGGCTACTGGCCCCTCCCCTCCAAGCTCACATCGCCAGCTGTACCTCTCACCCAATGCTCGTCTCGGTCTCTGGCTGGTACAGCGCACACCGAGCTCAGCTCGTCAGGCGTAACTGGCTGAGAATCCAGGGGTTAAGCAGCAACGTTTCATTTCCCAGCTAGGTGGCAGAGCCAGAGCTGTGGGCTTCCTGAAGACACCAGTTGAGCAGGAGACTCTGTCCATGGCTGAGATGGTGCCTGTCCGTCCCCTCCAGGGCAGATAAGGGAAGGACTTATCTTACTACTGCAGTGAATTAGACTGTAGGAACAGCATCTGTTGGGACAATTTTGCTTTGTGCCTTGGACATACAGAAAGATGGACCTCTATGGCTTTCGTGGAACCCAGGAGTTTGCACAGAAGATGTTTACGGTAGATGTCAATGGTGTGAACATCCACAGGGCCTTACTCTGTGAGGGGCAGCCGGACCCTCCCTAACCCTAAGAGACACCACACGTCATGGCTCAAAACTTGGAACAGGCCTGTGGGTTCCCCCTGCGGCGGATCACTCCATGGTTCCCAGCAAGGACCAAGCCCCGGGGCTAGGAGGTCCGTTCACAGCAAGAGTAACCCTTACATTGCAACAAACACCAGGAGCCTTCCTACCTGCTGCTTCACAGGGATCTCTCTGACTGGCCTTCTGGGGAAACTGATCCGCTCATAGGTTCTAGAGACGTCTCCAGAGCTGCCTTCGCTGGGGGCCCGATGGAGGATGCTGCTGATACTTCAGTAGCAAGTGTCCTTTAGCCGCTGCATTCTCCTTCCAGAACGGGATTCATTCATGGCATCGAGGTGGATTTCAGAGCAGAGACCCTCATTGTCCTGACCTTGTGTGTCAGTGGGACCCACTGGGAATCGAGCCACAGGCTCGCTGGAAATCTAGAAATACAGAACCAGGTAAACCAGGTTTAAAGTCGTAATATCGCCTTTTTCTTGATGTTTATTTGTCTTGACCTAAACCAAAACAAGGCTGCACTGGGGCTGGCTCTGGGTTTCCACAGGACCTGGGCAAAGGGACCACTACGCTCTAGACATCTGTCTGTGACCAACTTGCCTCCCCGAGCATTTCAGATCACACATTGATTCAGAAACTCAGCCTGAGACGTAGAGGAGTCTGCAGCCATGGAGTGGGGGGAAGTGCCATGGTCTGTGGGGTGGTTCAGGGGAGATATGGATACAGGGGGGTCCGTAAGGTGCTGGCTTCATAAGGGGAGACTCTAAGAACTGTGGCCCTTTGCTAGAACTGGCCCGGTGCAGCATTCTAGAGATTGGGAATAATCACATAGCCTCTTTTCCATTCCGTCTATCGACTCCAGTACGATGTATATTATTGATCCATACTCCAGTCCCCAGCCGTACATCCTGCCACCTTATCCACTCTGTGGACAACTTCATAACAGGGAGAGCCCCTCACACAGCCCCAGCCTCCCTTCCTCCCAACCCCTATTGCTTAGCTCTCCACATCTTGTTCTGCGGTTCCCTGGAGGCCCCGGGACTCCAGGCCGAAAGGTCCTGTGCCAAACAGACGGGCGGAAATTCTGTTCATGTCTGTGATCTGTTTTACCCTATGGGTTCTGTGCCTTGCTGTGCACCAGCACCGCTAATGCGACACTACCTGTGTCTACATATGTACACGGTGCCCTGTAGCAGGGCACCGTAGAGAGGTCAAAAACACAGAAATGGAAACAAAGCTGGGCCCAATGACCCCATTCTGCCAAAACGAGAGGAAAAAAGATCCAGAAAGAACGCGCTGGTGAAGAAGACAGGCCAAGACGCTCAAAGGCAAACAGACCTGAATAGAAAGGCCCTGAGCTAGGACCCAAAGAGAATGAGAGTTTGGGATTAGCATCCGATTTAACTCAAGCCCTTGACCGGAGGCGCAGTGGCTAATCCCTTGGGAGAGAAGCTGATTCCACAATTACACTCCCCACTGAACTATTATCCGTCTACCTGTATCACCCATGAAGAGAAATCTGGGTCCCTTCTCCCAAAGCGCAACATTCTGGCCAATCAGCCTCCCCATCTAATTCACCCCACTGATGGGACGCCCAGGCCACAAAGCAGAAGCGAGCAGCTGCCGGGATATTTTTGCACAGCCGTGTGTCACCGTGCGTATATCTTCGGCGGCGGAACCCAGTTGACCGTCCTCGGTAAGTCACTCTAATATTCATTTACAATCATTTCCCAGTTGTTGCGGGTTTTGAATTTTTTTCCTTTGTCTCCCCTTCTCAACTTCTCTGTCTATTCCGGGCTGGGTGCTTGTCTACTCTGCCCTAATCACCAGGAAAATGTGTGCGTGGGCGGAGGGGGGCTGCTCTGTTGAATGACAAAACGCAGGTCCTGTGTTGTTACAGATTTTTCCACTTGTAAAATGTTTTTGTCCTTTTGTTACTGATGAGTCCCCATTGATCAAATCTTTGGTCACATAACGGGGTTTTGTTTTATTACAGGTGATAGTAGGTGGGGGTACCTCCTAATTTCAGAATCCAGCCAAATTGTATTTTAATTGTTTATCTAACAAAAAATTTTCTTGGTCAGTTTTCACTTTCTGATCGAAAGATACCCAGGTAAGGCTATGGTAACAAGGAGAAAATATTCAGGAGTTTGATATATAAGGTTTTAGTTTCGTAGAAGATGGGTCAGTCCTGCAGCCAAAAAAAGTGGGGGGAAAGAGTATCCGTTTCAGAAATGGTCAAAAAAGACAGCTGCTTTTTTTTTTTCCCCCATGTCTAATGCTTTTTCTGAGGTTATGCTGGAAAAGTTAGAAGGTTTTGGTGAGAATTTTCAACTCAGAGTAAGAAAATGGGAGCGGTCAGTCAGCTAAGAGGGAGCTAGAAATGTCTCTTGCAATTAAAAGGGATACAGAGCAAATTCTGATGACTTCTTCTTGAAACATGAGACATCCTCTTTTGCAAATAGTCCATTCAGTTTTAAGCATCTGGCTGGCTGCCTAGTCACTATTGAATTGGAGCTTGCTGAGATTGAAAAGATCCAGAGGAGGATTTCTCCTTGTCATGCAGATACTTAGATATTACCATGATGGGCGCTAGGAATACCCGCGGTAACTAGATAGGCTAAAATAAAGATGGTCTTAAATAGAGAGATTCACGTATGGATGAAGAACTGCTCCAAGTAGGATTCTGTAGCCTGGAACAGAGAGGTGCAAGAGAGGATTCAGCTGAAGTGTTTAAGATTATGAATGAATTATTATGATTGTTAGCAAGCGAACACGGCTCACTCCTCTCTTCTCACTGTCCGTTGAGCCGAGGGGTCTCTAGATGGAAGGATTGGCAGTATGCATTTGCCAAGTAAAAGGGTGTATCATCCCCAGGGGAGATGATGGAGTAAAACACTGTAGCTTGAGTTAACAAGAAGTTGGATAATTTTATGACCAGTTAACGCCACTGTTCTGTGTCTTGCACATGCAAAGGCAAGGGAATTGATATCTTGTGCTTCGGGACATAGGCTGATCATTGCGACAGGACAGAAGAGTGTCCCTGCCCAGCATTGCACAGCTGCATTGAAATGGGCCAGATTATGAATTCAATGGGAACTGTGGTGGCACAGTGCCTCTAAGAATCAGATCAATAGGAATTGCTGTACAGTGTCAGACCACTGAGCTGGCAATTAACACACATGCTTAAGAGGAAAGTGAACAAACCTTATTTCCTAATTTTCAGAGGTGCTGTGTGCCCGTAGCTCCCAATAGCAGTGCTGGGCGCTCAGCATCTCTGAGAATCAAGCCGTGTGTGCAGGTCTGAACATGTCTGTGCAGTCAGAATATGCAGGACTAAGTCAAGGGATGATTTCCTTTGGGAGTTTATCCATAGATATTTATTCCTCTCTACTAGCGAGAGGGAAACCAGCAACAGACAGGGTCGCACCAGCAACGTTAGAATTTTTTTATTTTATTTTTTTCAGAAAGCGTCTCGTGAAACATCTAGGACAGTGGTTTTCAACCCTGGGGGGCCACAGACTATGTCTAAGGTTGCCAAAGGGGTTCGCACCTCCATTCAAAATCTTTTAAGGGTTCGCAAATGAAAAAAGGTTGAAAGCCACTGAACTAAGAGTTTTCGAGATTCTGATGGGACTAACATATTGTCATTTAAGAGAAAATGAACCCCGATCTAGAAACAATGGGCCAAATTCTGCTCTCGGTTACATTGGTGTAAATCTGGAGTAACTGGATTCACTTTGTCCTAGAAGATATTGAAATAATGGGTTCTCCTTCCAACAGCATGTGTGTGTGTGTGTGCACACACACACACACATATAAATTAGCCTCTCTCAATCAAAGCCGTGAATTTACAATAGCTGAGAATCTGACCACAACCTTCAGTGACTATCAATGACCATTGAATCTAGTGGGCCTCTGTGTTAGCACATGGGTCTCCTTGGGGGGACTCATTGCAGGATGAGGGTGTAAGTCTCTGAAGGATCACTTTTCCTTCAGGAGGAGGGAATCTCCCTACTTATCGGTTGCAGCATTAACTGCACCATAGCACTGAACAATGAATAATACATTGATGAAACATGGGAAACTCTAGATTGCTCTCTGCTGCTCATTTGTTCTGCAATCAGTGCCGGGAATATTAGCAGCTCTGGCAGTTGTTAGCAAGGAGGTTTCTTTAAACATGAGCTGAAATTGACTTTGAAACTATTGGGCCATATTCTTCTCGGTTACTGTGGTAAAAATGCATTGATTACATGGGATTTACACAGCGTAGATGAGAGGAGAGTTTGCCCTAGAGAATCTAGTTCACTATAGCTATCTCTTTGAATTGCCAAATGCTGTACAATTGAACGCAGGAGAGCGAGCCCTTCTGGCTCTCTACTCAGATAAAATATTGCCCCACTCCTGCCATTGGATCTACACAGGCATACTCAGATAGCATCTTTGAAGCCGGTGGTATGGATCTGATTGCAGGATTAAGGGCTAAGAGGCTAAATTTCTCCAACTTGAACACACAGAAATAATCGGACGTAGCAATGCCCGGGTGTGATTGTGAACTCCGCAGTAACGGAGCTATGGGATTAAATGTTGGCTTGTGCCAGGTCAACCTTCAGCTGAGCATGTCTCAGTAAAGGGCCATTCATTCCCACTAATGTGATGTTCAGCTTTTATAGCCATAGAGCCAGTGAGGTCGTAACAGACAAGATTATTAATGCTAGGACCGAAGGCCTAATTCCAGGCAAGCAGGAGATCTGCAGTGGGAGAACTGTGCCGACAGGAAGTAGCAATGTAGGGTGCCGTGACAGATTCTGAACTTGCAGAAACTCTGATGCTGCCTGTGGGCCATAATCTACCCTAAATCTTTGCACAAAGAATCTGATCCAGCAGAGCAGTTAAGCACATGCTTAACTTTAAGCGCCTGAGTAGTCAGTCTATTGACTTCCAGGGGATGGCTGATGAATTTAAAGGTAAGCATGCGTTTAAGTGCTCAGCTGGATTAGGGCCCTTATTCTCACTTCAAGGGCCCAAATTTTGCTTTTGGTTTCTCTGATGCAGTCAAATTGATGGCAGTGGTTTAACATTTCCCTCACTACCTGCCTAATGCAGCCCTAAAGTATTAAGAAACAGTAAGAATGAAAACTAGAAAGACACTATGCGAGTTCTCTGCCATGTGTGGAGTATCCTGCAGGAAGAGATACTGAAGGGGCACAAATTTCTATAATACCAACCAGTAAAAACAAACCAATTTAAATAGCTCTCAGGTTAGGCAGGATTCCAGATCAGAGCTAACCCTGGAGCCCTCCGAAACATCCACATTTCCTACAGCCAGCAGGTGGGCACAGGATGGCAAATGCTAGCTGGCAGTTTTAAAGATAGACTGGCTCTCGCGTGAGGACAGCAGCCCAGCGGTAGTGGGCGCCATTTTGTGTACGAAAGCAAAGGCTGCTTTCCATGTTCTGCTGGCAGCTCGCAGCAGACCAAACGTAGTTGACTCAGAGAATAAGCCAGCTACACTCCTCAGCCCTGAATTCCTGAGCAATCATGCAAATGCAGTGGCAGTGCCACATGGCTCCTTAGCTGGTGGGAGAGGGAAGATGGTAGGAGAGATGCTGGGGAATGTTTAACACTGGAGATTATTATACAGTATTGCCAAATTTTGGTGAAGGATTTCTCTGGGAGGATGATCTGTATCCATAGAATAGTCCTTTCAGTGGAAAAACATTATCGGGGGTTTCGCTGAACTGAGCTTTTCCTGTTCTACTCCACTCTATCTTTGCCGGATAGAATCCGGAGATGTAGATGAGTTTTGATTTGATTTTTAATGGTAAGACTTTATAGTTACAAAGCAGCATTGGTTTAGATTTCAGGCAGTTTCTCCCTCAGGCACCACAGACTTTATTTAAAAACATAAAGCTTTATAGACCCGAAGAGCCAGATCCTCCACTGGTGTCATGGAACTACATTGATTTATAGTAGGTGAGGATCTAGCTCAAAATATCCAGTACCTTGCATTCTGCACTGGCGGCATCTGAATTTGATGTTCCACTGTGTATCTGAATTCTTTTGGTTTTCTTCCTAATCTGACTCTGAACCACATTGTCTTGTAGGTCAGCCAAAGGCATCTCCCACCGTGCACCTCTTCCCTCCATCCTCGGAAGAGATAAATACAAAGAGCAAAGCCACGCTGGCGTGTCTGATGGACAGCTTTTACCCAGGGTCAGTCCAAGTCACCTGGAAAGCTGACGGCAAGCAGATCTCCAGTGGAGTGGAGACGACCAAACCCTCCAAACAGAGTGACAACAAGTACATGGCCAGCAGTTACCTGTCTCTGGCTGCATCAGATTGGAAGAGCCATGAGTCCTACACCTGCGAGGTGACACATGATGGGAAAAACATCGTGAAGTCTTTGCAGCGCTCACAGTGTTCTTAACCCTCTGACGGCTCAGCTGGTCCTTGTGTCTATCAGTAGAATTTTCCACAAAAGAGCCGGGATCAGTCTGTAGCATCACCTTAATGCTGATCTCCAGCAGGCTCTGCTTCCTGTGTGATGTAGGGGATCTTTGATGATCCCTTTGATATCTGCTTTTATTCCCATGTTCCCACTGCTCTCACCCCTCTGCATTCCCTGGAAATGTCCTTCCTGCTTTAGTCTCTGATGCAGCCTTGTTATGATATTAATAAAACCAGAAACATTCAGCTATCGCTGTGTCCATGAAGAGTTAAAATTATTGCCTCTTTCAAATGTTTTAAAAAAGTTGTTTATCATGATTCTGCAATAAAAAGATGGACATTTATCTGCCAATAGTTTATTCTTCTGGTTCCAAAGGCTGAACTGATTTCTCTCAATTTATCTGTCAATAACTTATTCCTAGCAATATCAGTAAGATTTAGTAGCCACTGGGTAAGATGTATTCATAGTTTTAAAACTCTCTCTTGGATTTTCATCTGGAGTAGATTGGCACCATGCCACTGAATTGGGTGGAGTGAGGCCGATTTACGCCTGCTGATGATCTCACCTTGTTTGTTTTTGTCTAGCAATAAAATCACTAGCACCAAGCTTGGGAGTTACCCTGAGTCTGGTGGAAGGTGCAAGCAACAGAGGTTGCAGCTGCCAGGGCAGAAATATTCTGGTGGGACCCACTGCTCGGTTTCTCTTGGGAGCGCCCATGATCTGAACTTAGCCACAGTTATGTGGCTCTCGAGTCTCACTTAAACACTATGAAGCAAGCGTAAGTGGGTCTTTCTCTTAGTGGTGCCGTGGGTCTTTTGCTGGCTCTCTGCACAAGAGCGTCACTGGACTCACCTTCGAATGGCATAACTGGACCACGAACAGACCTCATGCTACGCCAGGCCACTCAATTCACTGAGTGTCTCCTGCTGCTGGTGTCCCTGGCTGCCCACAAGTCACAAAAACAGCGGTGCAGCCAGGGAAATGCACCTTCCCCTTGAATGCCAAACTGCACTGTGCTGCTCTGGGTGGGACCTGCTATTCGTTCGCGGGGGGGCGGATGGCTACGGGCTTGTCAATTACAAACGAACATTATTAGGTAGGAGGAGCTTTGAATAGATTTTTTTTAAATCAAAAGATCTTTGTTCCGAGCTGCTGTGTCCCTGTTCCTTCTCCCAAAGGTGAATGTCTCAGCAGCGACCCTGCAGCTCCAGTAAGAGTAAACAGGTTATAATTTACCAACAGAGGCCTGGAAAATACAGTCATAGATACATTTACAGTTACAAATGTGAACTCCAAATGAAAACACGTCCTTTGTAATAGCTTGAAAAGGCATAAAGCCACGAAGCCCCCCAAGGGAGAGATTATATTGCTCAGCCCTAGCTCCATTTATCTGTGGTCTGTCATTCACTGTGCTGTAGGGTTATCATTACTGAAAAGAATTCTTACTGGATGTAAATGGCTTGCCTGGTCGTTAGCCTGCAATCTCAGCTGCCCCTACAGATATAGCCAGCCTGCTCCCCTGGACCCAAAAGTGTGGGTACAACTAGTAACAGAATTCCTGGAGGGTGAAATTCACCCTGTGCAATGGCCTTCATGAAACCCATGAACCGTTTACGTGAGTGGGCTTCAATAGTACATAGGCCTCCTGCAGGACTCCTGAATTACACCCAGAGAGAAACCACCAGGGAGGCAAGAATTCAAGGCCCCTGTCTCCCAGGCTGGTACTGGGTCACCATGCTACAGGGAAAGAGAAGGCTAAGATCAAGCATAGCCTGGAGGAGTAGCTAGTTTTACTCCAGGCCCTGAGGTTTTTTCCCCCACATGTCACTTCCCAGTCTGCTGTGGCACCTATACAAGCTAAATCAAGTGTAAGGGAAAGAAACCAAATAACTCTATAATGCCAATTTTTTTTAAAGACTCCAGAGGTGATCCTGGAAATTACAGGCCGATAAGCCTAACTTCAGTATCTGGCAAATTGGTTGAAACGATAGTAAAGCTCAGAATTATCAGACATAGAGATGAACTTGATATATTGGGGAAGAGCCAACATGGCTTTTGTAAAGGAAAAAAATCACACCTCACCAATCTATTAGAATTTTTGAGGGTGTAAACAAGCATGTGGACCAGGATGATCCAACGGATATAGTATACTTTGACTTTTGGAAAGCCTTTGATAGCCAAAGGCTCTTAAGCAAAGTAAGCAGTCATGTGATAAGAGGGAAGGTCCTTGCATGGATCAGTAACTGCTTAAGGGTAGGAAACAAAGCATAGGAATAAATGGTGAGTTTTCACAATGGAGAGAAGCAAATAATAGGGTGCCCCAGGGATTTGGATTGGGGCCAGCGCTGTTCAACATACTAATAAATGGTTTGGGAAAGGGATTAAACAGTGAGGTGGCAAAGTTTGCAGATGATATAAAATTACTCAAGATATTTAAGTCCAAAGCTCACAGCAAAGAGTTGCAAAGGGATCTCACAAAACTCAACAAAATAGCAGATGAAATTCAATGTTAATTACATAATCCCAATGATACATATAAAATGCTGGGGTCTAGATTAGCTATGGTGCAGAGAACCACCACAAGGGTTACACACCAACTCAGTCCCACCTACATCCCCATTTAGCCTGTGGCCATCCAGTATGAGACGCCATTAACCCTTCATTTGCTGGATTAAAATAGTAGCCAAAGCAAACATCAGACACAAGTAATGCAGCCTGAGGAAACTGAGCAAAAGGAAAACAGGCCCTGATTCAGCAGAGCAGTTAAGCACGTGCCGACCTTTAATTAAGTTAAACATCTAGATGAGTCACTCCTGAATGATTCAACAGTTAGGGTGTGCATGTTAGCTCTTACTCGTGAGCTTTTACTCACCTGAGTTAGTCCCATGGATTTCAAGAGGACTGTTCGGGTGAAGAAGTGCTCACCAATGGGTGACATTCACCCTGTGCAGAGGACCTGCATAATGTCTATGCACCACTGAAATCCTACATCAGCCCTGTTAAGTTGGGTTTAAATGGAGCATAGGCCTATGCAGAGCCTAAGCCCAGGGGTGACTTCACCCTACTGTGGGTAAGGGACACATGACCCAGCCGTGACCTGGGAGAATGATGAAGTCACTTAACATATCAAATCAGCAAGTGCCACATTAGAGGTGTGAGGGGATTTCTAATAACCCAAAACATCTTCCCTGGAAGAGCAACACATTTATCGCTGAGAATTAGACAGAACCCCTGATGCTCACCCACAGCTGCACAGAATTCTCCTGCTCGTCACGTGTTCCCAAGCCCACACCACACTTAACAGTGTTAGTGTTTGGGGGAGTGTGCTTCAGAGCCTCTGTCAGGCCTGAAAACCACTGTCCAGGGGCTTATGTAAGGTCTGGTCCATTGGCGTCAAGGGAGCTGTGTCACTGACTTCAGTAAGTGCAAGATCAAGTGCTATAAACAGCTTCAACTGCAGCCCATTACTGAGGAAATGAGGCTGGCCCCATTCACTCCCCTGGCCGTGCTGAGCTGACACACACCAGGCACTAAGGGGAGTTTGTATTTACAGTCAGAGGGAGGGTCCAGTGCCCTGGTTTAATTCAGAAGAAACCAGCTGAGCATGGACACAGCTCACAGCCTAGATGTTTACTGGCCCTGCCCTTGGTGAGAGGGGCCCCACACGCCCGCACTCTGCTGGGCAGCAGGCCCCAGAGCTGCTCTCCTAAGGGGAGGGGCAGGGAATAGCCCAGCGATGGTGAGAGTCTCATGGCAGCTCTGTCCAGGGAACAGCGCAGGGATTTACTGCTGAGAAGCTGGGAAATACAGAGCAAGTGGCTGTCGTTGATTGCACTCTTAATTTGTAAAGGCAACTGGGGGTCTCCCTTGAGGAAAGTGCTGACGTCTCCTGCATACTGGACATGGGCTGAGCAGACATGCGCTCTACTGATACCAGCATTGCCTTGTATTGGTACCAACAGGGGCTGGAGCATTTTCCAGCATATGCCAGCTGTACGATGGACATGGCTTTTACAAGCACCAAAGGTTCTGAGCATCTTGCTTGGCTCCTGGCTTCCAGTAATGCCTGCACCTGATCCACTGTTGGGATCAGACAGAGCGTGGGGTGATTGGTTATATGGTACATGGATCTTGAGTCGTTCCTCAGGCACATTCAATGTGGAAACGTCACCAGCCCCCTGCATGGCTCACCTAAGACCGAACACAGGACGTCATGACGCAGCTCCGGGCAGAAGGGCTGTGCCCAGTGACTCAGAGCAACCCCCTTGCCCCATGGACGATCTGAAGATCCTGATCAGGTAAGTTGGGACAATCTGGGAGGGGATGTCTTAGCTTCTCAGGGACAGGTGCAGAGAGGCTGCACTATTCAGAGAGCAGACGAGGACAGCACGTGGTTTGGATCACATCCGATCTACCCGTGTGCAGCCCCTGGCATGTCTGATCTGTCTCTTCGCTGACACTAATTGGTGGGTCTCAGGGACATGCTGCACATTAATTATGTCTAGAAAGATGCTGGTGCTCCCAGAGGTGTGAGGTCACGGACACATGGTTTCTAAGTACGGTTATCGTACCCATAACATACACCACTGAATCCATTCAATACTGACAGCTAATGTGCCACATTCCTTCCATGACGTAATTCCACTGAAGTCAGTACAATGGCCCCAGTGATGAATTTGGCCCAGTTCCAAATGGCAGTGGAAGGACCAACACGCAGTCCAGTTGTATACATGCCTCCAGCACCCACAACCGTTCTCCACGGGCTCCAGTCACAGCCGCACAGACACGCAGGCAGATCCACAGCCTGGGTGGGGGTTGGGGGAGCGCAGTAGTGGGGGAACCCAGCGCGGTACCAGAACACAGAGCTCCTTTGCTTCTCTCTCGGTACCTTTACGCCCTCAACCACTGTTGTGCCTGAGCATCTGTGAGACATGATAGAACTTAGCCTTATACCACCCTGTGAGGCAGGGAAGTGTTGCCCCCATTTTAAAGATGGGGAATGGAGACACAGAGATGACGTGACTTGCCCAAGGATACAAAGTCAATGGCAGAGCCAGGACATGAATCCCGCCCACCTGACTCCTGTGCCAGTGCCTTAACTACAAGACCATCTTCCGCGCTCTTACATGAGCTGTGTACGAGGACCAGGATTTAGCCTTATTGTGAGTTGTCCCAAGGAATACTCCATTGCTTCACTTCCCAGTGGATCTTCAATCCTCCGATTGTACGATGAGTTTTTCCAGAAAGGATAAACCTGCCAGTGGAAATTGCCCTGCGCCTTTTTCCCCCGACGTGGGCAGAGGTGGCGACCTCTCCCTGCCATCAACTGGGACTGGTTTTTGTACAGCCCTGTGTCACTGTGGTGGATCTTCGGTGGAGGAACCCAGCTGACCGTCCTTGGTAAGTCACTGAATTACTCTCAAACTTTCCTTCTCCTGCCTCTATTGTACGTTTTCCATGATTTTTTTCCTGATTTCTTTGTCTTCATGCTGGGCTCGGGACTCCTCTCACTTCATATATGGACCTTCACACAGTGTTGGGAATAACGTTTAGTCTCTCTGGATAGTCATAGCAGGTGTACACGGCCCATGCTGGGTTTTCTTTCTTTTCCTAATGAAGAGAAGTTTGAATTTGCCCATGAAACCTCTTGATATTCTGCCACTGGGTCCCCAGTTACGATGACCTAGTGTTAGCCCCTTAAGGGAAAGATTTTCCCTCTTTTTCTTTTAAGATATGAACTATTTCTCAGTAGCACCGGGTGTTAGTCAGTGTATGAAAGAAACCCAGAGCCAGGTTCTCAGGTGTTGCACTGTCCTAGCTCCATTGTCGGCAATAGAGCTCCACCAAAACTCACCCCAGGTGTCTACAGACAGGTATCCAATCCCATGAAATCTAATGTTCTATAAAAGTCATTGGTCCCTGGGGATTTAAAATCTGATTTTTCGGGGGTCGTTGGAGGGAAATGCTTAGCACTGAGAGCTGGGCAGAAAAATAGGGTTTTATTCTGAGAGTAATTTCAGAAAAAGCAAAATAAAAAAAAATCAATCAATTTTCATCTCAAAGGTTCCAAAATCCCAAACAAACATTTTCAGCTGAAAACTGAAAATGCTTCAGTTATTGACAGGTTTTGGCTTAAGATTTCCATTTTTTCCATTTTGGGATTTTTAACCAAAAAAAAAAATTTTTTTTTCTTTTTGAGAGAAGCAGATACTTCCAACAAAAATTTTCATTCAATTGAAAACCAATTTTCCACTGAAAACACTTTTGATGGGTCATTTTCAACCAGCCCTAGTTGTAGCATTGCTCAGTTAGAGCTAGACAAGTGACTGATAAATTTTTAAAAATAGAAAGCCAGCTCCTCATATGGTGTAAATCCATGTCGCTTCCTTGCCAGCAATGGATGCACTGATTTACCCTTAGCCTGAGTGAGTCTGATTGCACTGACTGACTTACTTCTGACCCGGAGGATCCGTTCCATTGTACCTTGGATGACTGTAGCTACCACTGGAGTTCAGTTTAGAAATGCAACCCAACCCCACCCAAAACCTTTGAAATATGCAGAGGGGGGTTGAAGCAGCCTGCAGGGGGAGAGGGCTTTAAAGAGGTTGCACTAATTGTGTCCCTCGAGCCTGGGGCACACTAACGAGGTTGCTGGCCAGTCTGAAAGGCTGGACGGCTTCTTAGAGGCCGGATTCTGTGTCTGCCAAGCTCAGAGCTCAGTGATCAGGATGCTGGTTGGACCAGCCGGCTTCAGTTACAGAACAGCCTTGGGGACCTGATGGACCTGGCTTAGCCAGAGCTCAGTGAGTCAGGGCAGTATTAGCTCAAACACCACTGTTGGCTGCTTTGACCTACATAAAGCATGAAATAATTAAGGTCCAGACTGCGACAGCCCTACTCATGCCAAGTAGCAAATTGCTTCTCATAGTGTCCCACTAATGTAAATGGGACCAACCGCCTATGGAGTAAGGTGCAAGCTGGCGCGAGGACGAGCATCCCAATCTGGCCCCCGCGACAAGGCTGGTGCATAAATGTTAACAAGGATTTAAAATTTCTCCGAACTTTTGTGTCCTTCCTAAGCAGGTCGTGCCGTCAATGTCTCCCTGCACAGCCCAGGCTAGGGCCCCGGGGAATCTACTCTGCACCCACCATGAAATCAACCCTCATTGGGGTATTTTGCAAAGTCCCTTTTCCTCTTCTCTTGAGCCCCATCTAGCAAAGCGCTCAGACGCACACTGGATCAGGCCCTGTAGCAGGGATTGGTCCCATAAACAAGTCTATACTTTACAGCTGCTGAAAACGTTTCAGCAACAAGCTTGCTTGGTAACTCGGCTGTTCACCAACAGGAACAGGCAACCAGGGTGTGGTAGGAGGTTGTTTGTCACCCAGGTGTTATTTAGAAGATCTGACCCTTAGCAGAGAGACCTACAGACCCAGATAGACAATGAGAATTCAACAATGGGTTTATTGACCCACTTGGCAGAATAGAGAATTTATCCCTGCTATGGAATTCCATAGGATGGTTCAAAAACAAACTCTCTCTCTCTCAAAACTGTACTGAATATTATACTACTTTCTATTAAAAAAAACTATTTAATGCATGTAGCTCTCCTTCCTATGCTTTGGATCCTACTGTTTTTTGTAATTATCTGTTATAGCATTTTTTTTTCATTAGGAAAAATGGGGGTTACCCCCAGATTCCTCTGTGCCTCTTGTGAAACAGCCCCCAAGGCCTGAACAGACAAATTAAACTCTAAGCTTAGACCCTAAGAAATAGCCTCAAAATAATAAATAGAATGTAGTCCTAGGAAAGTACTTATCTGCTGGTTTTATATTTCTAAGATGGGCAGAAGGCCAAATGACCTGCAGTTACTCTTTGTGAATAGCTCTCACTGTCTCATACGCAGAGAGTCTGTTCTTGAGAGAGAGAGAGAGGGATGGAGAGAGAGAGTTTTCACCATGGAAATATCCGCCGAGTTAATTCAATGAGTAGCACCTTCCTCTGCACTAAACGGCACCATTTGAGAAGGAAGGTGCTACTCAATGTGAGGAAGGGGATCAAAATCTAACACTTAACATTGAGGAATTCTGTGCAAACTGCCTAGGTTGCCAGCTGTTTAGAAGTCGTATTTCCCTGTATTTGAGGGGAGCTTGGAAACAATACTGATAATACTTTGCACTTCTACAGCATCTTCCACCAAGTGTCTCAGCACTTTAGAAATATGTAAAAAAACATAAACCTTGAGAAAAAACCTGTGTGCGGAGAGTTCAGTGATGTGATCCCCTTTCATGGGCAGAGAGGTCAGTGATTTCATCAGGTTCACAGAGGAAGCCTGTGGCAGAACTAGGAATGGAGCCCAAGTGTCCAGATTCCCGGTCCTGTGCCTTAAATAGAAGAACATCCCAGATAATTACCCTGCCACGGCGCTTGTGAGGGGTTGGATTTGTTACATTGTAGAGATCTGGAATTTCTTGTATTCTGCACTGCTAGTCTCTGTTTTGGGGTTTTCTAACACTGAGTTTCCTTGTCTTGTAGGTCAGCCAAAGGCATCTCCCACCGTGCACCTCTTCCCTCCATCCTCGGAAGAGATAAAAACAAAGAGCAAAGCCACACTGGTGTGTCTGCTGGGCAGCTTTTACCCAGGGTCAGTCCAAGTCACCTGGAAAGCTGACGGCAAGCAGATCTCCTCTGGAGTGGAGACGACCAAACCCTCCAAACAGAGTGACAACAAGTACATGGCCAGCAGTTACCTGTCTCTGGCTGCATCAGATTGGAAGACCCATGAGACCTACACCTGCCAGGTGACACACGATGGGAAGAACTTTGAGAAGTCTCTGAAGAGCTCAGAGTGTTCTTAACCCTCTGACCCACAGAGGGCTCGGCCAGTTCCCGTGTCAGTCTGTAGGGGGCTCCCCAAGGGAGCCAGGATCTGCCTGTAGCATTTCCATAATGCTGATTTACAGCAAATGTGCTTCCTATTTTAGGTGGGGGATTTTATCAATCCATATGACACCGTCTTTATTCCCACGTCCCCACTGCTCTCACCCCCCTGCATTCCCTGGAATTGTCCTTCCTGCTTTAGTCTCTGATGCAGCCTTGTTATGATATTAATAAAATAAGAAAAAATTGACTATCGCTGTGACTGTGAAGAGTTTAACTTCTTCTGTCCCTTTTACACCTTGTGTATTAATTGCAATATTCACCTTCTCTTCCAATAAAATAAACTTACCTTTTATCAGCTAATATGGTTTTCTTTTTAGGCTGGCTCAATGCTCAGCTGGGTCACTAGCCCTGCAGAGAGCAGTCTGCTCTGTGAGTTAGTATTCAGTCAACCTCTGCCTGTGCATGGGGCAGATTCCAGCTCCTTGCTTCTCCCTGACCATTAGTCATTCTTCAAGTAGCCTCACTGGAGTCAATGGGCTGTAGGCTGAACAGATCAACACTCAGAGGAATAAGTGCCCAAATCTGGCCCATAGAGAGAGGGGCACCACACTGCTGATGGTGGTTACCTGTGATAGGCTGTAAACAGAGCTCCTAGCCACTTCTGGTCAGTAGAGACCCAAACCCTTCTTTGGAAGAGTGGCCTTTAATATCCTGCAAACACCACCTTAGGTGACAGCTCTCGACCCACCCAGCCGGCCTCCCACCAGGTTCAGCTGTACATGGAAATCTGCCTAAATTAAACCAATGCTGCTGGCCACTGTGAGACACCTACTGTGCTTCAGCCAAAGGGGAAGGCAGTGACCCTTATGTCCAGTTTGACCGGCTGTGTACATGGGTGAAGTGCTTTGGGAGCCCTCACATTCACGATGCTTTTCAAGTGAAAGCAGAACATTACTGGTGATCTGGATTCTCTGGTATCACTCAGGCCTGTGTTACTTCTGGGGTGCTGCACGATTTAGGCCTTGACAGGGCAGAGCAGATAGTCTGTGTCCCATTAAAAACTGATGAGTTGTGCTGGGAGATTGGGTTCATGTGAGAGTGGATACCCTGAGGGGCACTTTGGGGTCTGTCCGACCCTTCCCAGACAGCAGCACCCACCGTGTGTACAGCTGGGAATTTGCATCCTGGAGAGCGTTTATCATGGACCCCTGAGCCATGCTGGGCCAGCCAGCCAAAGGAGACCCGTGAACACTGGTTCTCCTACAGCCATGGGGCCAGCGAGGTAAAGGGATACATTTGTATCACATGTGCCACATATATGTCACATCCCACCGTGCTACCACCACTCACAATATGGGTTACATGGATGGATGGCCAGTCATGCACTGCCATCTCCTACAGAAGGGAATAAGGGGGAAAGGGAGCAGAAGGAGGATGAACTAGGGACAAGTTTTCAACAATGAGGGTTTTTTTTAACCTTCGCATATAGTATTTTAACACCCCCAGACATATTGTCCCGCCCTCCCAACACACTCACAGAACTGTACTTTTGGGGGCTGAGATTTCCAGATGATGCTTTATGGAGCACCAAGAGTGTGCAGAGCACAGGGGGACAATGGCTCTCAGAAGTTCTCGGGAGCTTACACTGCAATGATGACAGTGAAGGGCGGGCGGGGGGGGAAGAGTGAGCATGTGCCATAAAGAGTTGGCTGCCAGAACCTATTGGTGTGCGCTGATTTTAACACTACTTCATTGACAAAAAGGCCCTGGAAAGAGATTCACTTCCTTTGCTCAAGGTTTAGGAATTGGGCCTGTTCCCTTGCACATGTGAACTGCAATAGACTGATGAATGGACTGAAAAACTGCATGAAGTATTTAGGGTATTTTCAAAAATGACTCACTCCATTAAAAAGTCTAAGTTCAACTGAAAGTCAATAGGATTTACGGGCTCCTCAAAATCCCACAAGGCGCCTCCCTGTACATTAGATGCTTAAATACCTTTAACACTCCAGGCCTAAGTGCTTTAGTCACTTCTGACAATGAGACTTGGGCACTTTTGCTCACAGCTCAGGCCTGCACTCCACTTCCCAGGGAATTCTCGCAGGGTCTGAGCCTGAATCACTCAAGTCACAGGAGCTTCCCCACCAAGAGCTGGATCACATGTTAAACACAGCACAAGAACCTTGGCTTCAAGTACGGCCCATTACTGAGGAAATGAGGCTGGTCCCATTCACTCCCCTGGCCGTGCTGAGCTGACACACACCAGGCGCTAAGGGGAGTTTGTATTGACAGTCAGTGGGAGGGTCCAGTGCCCTGGTTTAATTCAGAAGAAACCAGCTGAGCATGGACACAGCTCACAGCCTAGATGTTTACTGGCCCTGCCCTTGGTGAGAGGGGCCCCACATGCCTGCACTCTGCTGGGCAGCAGGCCCCAGAGCTGCTCTCCTAAGCTGAGGGGCAGGGAATAGCCCAGTGATGGTGAGAGTCTCATGGCAGCTCTGTCCAGGGAACAGCGCAGGGATTTACTGCTGTGAACAGCTGGGAAATACAGAGCAAATGGCTGTCGGTGGTGGCACTGTGTTAATTGCCCTTCAGGAAAGTTCTGATCTCTGCTGCATACTGGATATTGGTACCAACATTGCCTTGTATTGGTACTAACAGGGTCCCCGCAGAGGATGGTGGTGACCGGTTTCATGGCACCATGGATCTTGAGCATTTTTTACTTGTTCATTCGACATGTCCAGTGCGGAGACTTAACCAGCCCCCGGCATCCTTCAGCCAAAAGCGAACACAGGATGTGCTGTGCCCAGTAACTCGGAGCGACTCCTGGCCCTAGGGACTATCTGGAGATCCTGATCAGGTAAGGCAGGACCACGTGTCATGGGATGTGGCAGCTTCTCACTGACAGGTGCAGGGAAGGCTGCACTATCCAGATGAGAGATGAGGACAGCACGTGGTGTTGGTTTCCTATCCACACACATGCAGTCCCACATGGCAGATCTGTTTCTTTGCTGACACTTGTTGGTGTGATGCTAGGATAGTGTTTACACTATGTCTGTAGAGATGCCAGCGCTCCCAGGAGTGTGGGCTACAAACACGTGCTTTGGAAACAGGGGTATCCCCCCATATGAAATACACGATTGGATACCTTAAATACTCGCAGCAAATGGGCCTAATTCTTCTCTGGGATAATTCTCACAAGTCACTATAATTGCACCAGGGTTGAACATGGCTCAGCGTGTTCATTATCAGCATTCCAAAGAAATCTGTCAGCCCCTCCCTCCTGGGGACCTACGAGGGGCAGCTGGCAGTGGAAGGACCAACAACTTAGCAGCCCCAATTCAATACTCTCTGCGTCCCCTCCTTGAACCCCGGTCTCCTGACTCCCACTCCAGTGCCATAACGACAAGATGATCTTCTGCTCTCCTATGTGGTGGGCATGCATGGACCAGCATCTGGCCCCATATGAGCTCTTCCAAGGAATACTCCATTGCTTCACCTCCCAATGGATCTTCATTCAATCAATTGTGCTATGAACTTCTCCAGAAACGAGGAACATTCGCTCTCATGCAGAGCCAGCTGAAGTTGTTCAATGGCCATTTTCTCCATACGTACAGTGGTGGCAACCTCTCCCTGCCATTGAACGTGACTGGTTTTTGTACAGCCATGTGTCACTGTGGGTTGTCTTCGGTGGAGGAACCCAGCTGACCGTCCTTGGTAAGTCACTGAATTACTCACTGCCTTTCCTTCTCAATGCCAATACTGTCATGTTTTCATGATTTTTAGCTCTTTTTCTGCCTTAGTGCCAGGATCTGGTCTCCTCTCACTTTATACACAGACCTTCCCACGGGGTTGAGAACAATGTTTAACCCATGGATAGTCAGAATAGTGTGTACATGTCGCATGCTGGATTTTCTTATATTTTTCTTCTATTTTCCCTCTGAAAGGGGTTTTGAATTTGCCTGTGAAACCTGTGCAGATTCTGCTGTCAGCTACCAATTTCTAAGTAACTGGTATTAGCCTCTTCAGGGAAATATTTCCACCCCAAAGTTTTGTTTTTTTTAATTTGCATTGGTTTTAATGGACTAGACATTTCTTATTAGCACTCCATTTTGTCTCATGTGAAAGAAACCAAGGGCCAGATTCTCAACCAAGGTAAAACAAAATAGTCCCATTGTCTTCAATAAACCTACCCCAAAACTCATCCAAATCTCTTTAAGATGGGTGTAAAATACCTTGAAACCTAAAGTGATGTAGAAAATAATGTGTTTGTTGCAATCTAAAACCTGATATGTCTGGTTAGCTTGAAGAAAATTCAAATTAGTGAGAGTTGGTCATGAAATAGGGTTAAATTTGCTGGAAATTTTCAACAAAAATTTTAAAAAAAAAACTTTTCATCTAAATTTCCAGCAGAAAATATTGACTTTTTGGCAAAAACCCCAAACCCAAACACTAAAACGTTGTCACCGAACAATTAATGAAAAGCCGGGGGGTGGGCAGGAGAAATGAGAGTTTAGGTGAAAATATTTGGTTTTGAGATTCTGCTTTTCCAGCAATAAAAAAAGATTTTTTTTCTAGATCTGCAGAAACTTTCTGCAAAACTTCCATTTAGATAAAAACCCAATTGTTAACGGACAAGAGATTTGATGGGTAATTTTTACCTCCCTATTTGCAGTATCCTTTTAGAGCATATATATTGCTTCTTGCTTGCATATATATACCTGCCCCTGGAAATTTCCACTACTTGCATCCAACGAAGTGGGTATTCACCCACGAAAGCTCATGCTCCAAAACGTCTGTTAGTCTATAAGGTGCCACAGGATTCTTTGCTGCTTTTACAGATCCAGACTAACACGGCTACTCCTCTGATACTTTTAGAGCAAGTTCAGCGATTGATATTTTTACAATCTGAGAATAGATCTTCATGTGGTGTAAATCAGTGTAGCCCTCTTGGCAACAATGGAACTACACTGATTTACACTTACACTGAGTGAGTGTAATTGCACTGACTGACTTACTCCTGACCCGGAGGATCGGTTCCATTGTACATTGGATAATGGTAGCTACCACTGGATTTCAGTTTGGAAGTACCACTCAAACCTGATTTTCTGACAGTGCTGAGGGACACCCAACACCTATGAAATATGGAGAGTTACAGATAAATGGGGTGGGGTTGAAACAGCCCGTGAAGGGAGGACTTGAAAGAGGCGGCACTACTTGCCTCTCTCAAGCCTGGAGCACACTAACGAGGTTGCTGGCCAGTCTGGGAGGGCTGGACGGCTTCCTAGAAGCTGCATTGTGTGTCTGCCAGGCTCAGAGCTCAATGACCAGGATGCTGGCTGCGCCAGCAGGCTTCAGTTACAGTAAAACCTTGTGGCACCTTATAGACTAACAGACGTTTTGGAGCATGAGCTTTCGTGGGTGAATACCCACTTCGTCGGAGTACCTACTTCGTCAAAGTAAAACCTTGAGGAGCAGATAGATCTCGGCTAGCCAGGGCTCAGTAAATCAGGGCTGACTCTGCTACCTCAGACAACACTGTTTGTAGCTTTGACCTGTGTAAAGCGTGAAATAACTACAGCCCAGGCTGCACCGAGCCTACTCGTGCTAAGTAGCACCTTGCTCTTCAAACAGGCCCACTGACGTCAGTGGGACTGACCACTTGAGGAGGAAAGTGCTACCTGGAATGAGGAAGAGCTTCTCACTTTGATCCCTGGTGTCTAGATGTTAAAGGCCTGAGGCATTTTTAACCCCCTGGTGCGCCCATTCCTAAGACAGAAGATCCTTTATTGTCTCCATATCTCCATGCAGTAACATAGTCAAACATCAGGCTAGGGCCTGGGAGACTCGACTCTGCACCCACTGGGAAATCTTGCAATGTCCCTTTTCCTCTTGTCTTAGACCCTGATCCAGCAAGGCACTGACACACATACTGGCTCGAGTCCTTTGGTCACATAAATGCTTCTGAAAACATTTCAGCAACAAGAGTATCCAGCATATAACACGCTGCGATAAAAGGCTATTTCCCAGCCAAGAGTTCTGCAGATCTGACCCTTAGCAGAAAGACCTACAGAACGTGATAGACAATGATAACTCCTCAGTGACATCATTGACTTACCTTGCAGAATTTAATATCTTGAAACTTTATCTGTGCCATAGAATACCATAGATTGGTTCGAAAGAGCTCTCGCTATGAATGTTCTGTACTATTTTACAGTAGTTTCCATATAACGCTATCAATGTGTCTAGATCCCCGTCCCATCCTTCGGATCATGCTGGTTGCTTTGTTATTCCATTTTATAGGATTTTTCCATAAGGAAAAATGTGGGTTTTCCCAGATACCTTTCTGGCCACTGAAGTGGCTTCTGGTGCCCTAACCACACGCATTAAACTCTAAGTAAAGTTTAGACCCTAAGAAATAACCCCGAACAAATATCCAGAACATAGTCCAAAACCCTCAGAAAGCTGATTTTAGATTTTTTTTAAATGAAGCACAATGTAGAATGAACTGCACCTTTTCTGTGTGAACCACTCGTGCTAGACATACAGTGCATATAGATTGCAACATACTTCTTTGCTCACTTTCATAACAATAATTTATATCTTTAGCACCAACACTGTCCATCTTGCAGGCCCCAAGTTGTGGGAGTTATGGGGGCAGGAGGAATATGGGATCAAGCCTTCAAGGATTAAAGTGACAAAAAGGATGAGTAAAGTGATATTATCCCCTTTCACAGGGACAGGGAGAGTATCTAACTAGGCCAAGTTCACTAAGGAAGCCTGTGGCAGACCAAGGATTGGACCCCAAATGTCTTGATTCCCAGCCCTGTGCCTTAACCACAAGAACATCTTACATCGCAGATAATTACCCTGCCCTGGTGCTTGTGAGGGGTTGGATTTGTTGCACTGCAGAGATCTGGAATGTTGAACATTCTGCACTGGCAGTCTCTGGATTTGGGTTTTCTAACACTGAATTTCCTTGTCTTGTAGGTCAGCCAAAGGCATCTCCCACCGTGCACCTCTTCCCTCCATCTTCGGAAGAGATAAAAACAAAGAGCAAAGCCACACTGGTGTGTCTGCTGGGCAGCTTTTACCCAGGGTCAGTCCAAGTCACCTGGAAAGCTGACGGCAAGCAGATCTCCTCTGGAGTGGAGACGACCAAACCCTCCAAACAGAGTGACAACAAGTACATGGCCAGCAGTTACCTGTCTCTGGCTGCATCAGATTGGAAGACCCATGAGACCTACACCTGCCAGGTGACACACGATGGGAAGAGCTTTGAGAAGTCCCTAAAGAGCTCAGAGTGTTCTTAATCCTCTGACCCCCGGAGGGCTCGGCCGGTTCCCACGTCAGTCTGTAGGGGGCTCCCCAAGGGAGCCAGGATCTGTCTGTAGCATTCCCATAATGCTGATTTCCAGCAAATGTGCTTCCTATTTTAGGTGGGGGATTTTACCAATTCATGACACCTGTCGTTATTCCCACGTCCCTACTGCTCTCACCCCCCTGCATTCCCTGGAATTGTCCTTCCTGCTTTAGTCTCTGATGCAGCCTTGTTATGATATTAATAAAATCAGAAAAAATTGACTATCGCTGTGACTGTGAAAAGTTTAACTTCTTCTGTCCCTTTTACACCTTGTGTATTAATTGCAATATTCACCTTCTCTTCCAATAAAATAAATTTACCTTTTCTCACCCTATATGGTTTTCTTTTTAGTAAGGAGCTGTTGGCTTTGGGGTTTCAGACAAGCTCATGAGAAGTGACGCTAAGTGATGTGTCATATCATGGAGATCGGGGGATGGGGAGAGATGTCACAGAGGGATCACTCCCCAAGCTGTGCCTGTTCTCCCTTAACACTGCTCACTCTGGCTCTCAGCCAGACTTCTGTGAGGTGTGACAATCGCTGCTGCACAAATCTCTCTGCAGAGCACACGTTGTGTTAGGGAATCACTGGGTGATGCGGGCTGCATGAGAGCGTAATGCAAACCCCTGGGGGTCTGCAGCCAGCCCTGCTTGTACTGGATCCCTGCAGCTCCCCACAGACCAGCAGGGCTAGGCTGGGTCAATGCTCAGCTGGGTCACTAGCCCTGCAGAGAGCAGCCTGCTCTGTGAGTTAGTATTGAGTCACCCTCTGCCCTTGCATGGGGCAGATTCCGGCTCCCTGCTTGTCCAAGTCATTCTTCAAGTAGCCTCATTGGAGTCAATGGGCTCTTGGCTGAACAGCTCAGCGCTCAGGGGAATAAATGGCCAAATCTTGCCCATCGAGGGGCACCACACTGCTGCAGGCTGGTCCCTGGGACTGGCTGTAACCAGAGCTCCTGGCTACATCTGGTCAGTAGAGACCCAAACCCCTCTTTGGTAAAGTGGCCTTTGCTATCCTGCCAACACCAACCTGAGTGACAGCTCTCAACCCACCTAACTGGCCCTCCCAGCAGGTTCAGCTGTACAGGGAAATCTGCCTGAAATAAACTAGTGCCGCTGTGCGATAGGTCCTGTACGTCCTGTACGTCTTGTGTGTTGCACAGTTTGGGCCTTGATGGGCCGGAGCAGACAGTTTGTGTCCCATTAAAACCCATAAATGGTGCTGGGGCTCCGGGGATAAGTTTCATGTTGCATGTGAGACTGGATACTCTGAGGGGCACCTGGGAGTCTGCCCCACCCTTCCCAGACAGCAGCACCCACCGTGTGTACAGCTGGGAACTCACCTCCCCGAGAGCGTTTATCATGCACTTCCACCTCCTTCAGAAACGAGTAAGGGGGAAGGGGAGCTGAGAGAGGCTGCCCTGTGGATGAGTTTTAAAGAATGATGATTTTTTAAATAAGTATTTTTAACATTCCCATAACCTCACATACACACACACACACACACACACACACCCCTGTACTTGGAGGGGGGATGGAATTAAGATTTCCAGATGATGATTTCTGGAGCACCAAGAGTGTGCAGAGCACAGAGGGGACAATGGCTCTCAGAAGTTTTCATGCCCTTGCACTGTAAGAAGGAGAGTAAAAGGGTCACAGAAAGAGAGTGAGCATGTGCCAGAGTTGGCTGCCAGAACCTATTGGAGTGCACTGATTTTTAACACTATTTCATTGACATAAAGGCTCTGGAAAGAGATTCACTTCCTTTGCTCAATGTTTAGGAATTGGGCCTGTTCCCTTGCACATGTGAAAGTGCAATAGACTGACGAATGGACTGAAAAACTGCACAAAGTATTTAGGGTATTTTCAAAAGTAACTCACTCCATTAAAAGTCTAAGTTCAACAGAAAGTCAATAGGATTTATGCTCCTAAGGGCCAGATTTAAAAAGCATTTAAATGAATCGGCATTTGGCAAACAGGTGCTTCTCAAAAAAACTGTTAGGTGCCTCTCTGTACATTTAGGTGCTTAAATACCTTTAACACTGTCCCCAAGTGCTTAAGTCACTTCTGACAATGAGACTTGGGCACTTTTGCTAGCGGCTCAGGTCTGCCCTCCACTACCCAGGAAATTCTCGCAGGGTCTGGGCCTGAACCACTCAAGTCACAGAAGCTTCCCCACCAACTTCAGTAAGTGTCGGATCACATGTTAAACACAGCACATGAGCCTTGGCTTCAACTGCTGCCCATTACTGAGGAAATGAGGCTGGTCCCATTCACTCCCCTGGCCGTGCTGAGCTGACACACACCAGCCGCTCAGGGGAGTTTGTATTGACAGTCAGAGGGAGGGTCCAGTGCCCTGGTTTAATTCAGAAGAAACCAGCTGAGCATGGACACAGCTCACAGCCTAGATGTTTACTGGCCCTGCCCTTGCTGAGAGGGGCCCCACACGCCCGCACTCTGCTGGGCAGCAGGCCCCAGAGCTGCTCTCCTAAGGGGAGGGGCAGGGAATAGCCCAGCGATGGTGAGAGTCTCATGGCAGCTCTGTCCAGGGAACAGCGCAGGGATTTACTGCTGAGAACAGCTGGGAAATACAGAGCAAGTGGCTGTCGTTGATTGCACTCTTAATTTGTAAAGGCAACTGGGGGTCTCCCTTGAGGAAAGTGCTGACGTCTCCTGCATACTGGACATGGGCTGAACAGACATGCGCTCTACTGATACCGGCATTGCCTTGTATTGGTACCAACAGGGGCTGGAGCATTTTCCAGCATATGCCAGCTGTACGATGGACATGGCTTTTACAAGCACCAAAGGTTCTGAGCATCTTGACTGGCTCCTGGCTTCCAGGGAGACTGACAGTAACATCTACATCTGATCCACTGCTGGTCAACCATCCAGGATTGTCGATTAATCCAGGAATTAACGATTAATCTTTAATTAAAGATTATGTCATGTGATGAAACCTCCAGGAATACGTCCAACCAAAATTGGCAACCTTACTGCAGGGATCAGACAGAGCGTGGGGTGATTGGTTTCATGGCACATGGCTCTTGAGTCATTCCTCCGGAATGTCCAATGTGGAGACTTCACCAGCCCCCTGCATGGCTCAGCTGAGAGCGAACACAGGACGTCATGACGCAGCTCCAGGCAGAAGGGCTGTGCCCAGCGACTCAGAGTGACCCCCTGGCCCCATGGACGATCTGAAGACCCTGATCAGGTAAGTTGGGACAATCTGGGAGGGGATGTCTTAGCTTCTCAGGGACAGGTGCAGAGAGGCTGCACTATTCAGAGAGCAGACGAGGACAGCACGTGGTTTGGATCACATCCGATCTACCCGTGTGCAGCCCCTGGCATGTCTGATCTGTCTCTTCGCTGACACTAATTGGTGGGTCTCAGGGCCATGCTGCACATTAATTATGTCTAGAAAGATGCTGGTGCTCCCAGAGGTGTGGGGTCACGGACACATGGTTTCTAAGTACGGTTATCGTACCCATAACATACACCACTGAATCCATTCAATACTGACAGCTAATGCGCCACATGCCTTCCATGACGTAATTCCACTGAAGTCAGTACAATGGCCCCAGTGATGAATTTGGCCCAGTACTGGCCTGTCAGGGCCAAATGGCAGTGGAAGGACCAACACGCAGTCCAGTTGTGTACATGCCTCCAGCACCCACAACCGTTCTCCGCGGGCTCCAGCCACAGTCACACAGACACGCAGGCAGATCCACAGCCTGTGTGGGGGTTGGGGGAGCGCTGTAGTGGGGGAACCCAGTGCGGTACCAGAACACAGAGCTCCTTTGCTTCTCTCTCGGTACCTTTACGCCCTCAACCACTGTTGTGCCTGAGCATCTCTGAGACATGATAGAACTTATCCTTATACCACCCTGTGAGGCAGGGAAGTGTTGCCCCCATTTTAAAGATGGGGAATGGAGACACAGAGATGACGTGACTTGACCAAGGATACAAAGTCAGTGGCAGAGCCAGGACATGAATCCCGCCCACCTGACTCCCATGCCAGTGCCTTAATTACAAGACCATCTTCCGCGCTCTTACATGAGCTGTGTACGAGGACCAGGATTTGGCCTTATTGTGAGTTGTCCCAAGGAATACTCCATTGCTTCACTTCCCAGTGGATCTTCAATCCTCCGATTGTACGATGAGTTTTTCCAGAAAGGATAAACCTGCCAGTGGAAATTGCCCTGCGCCTCTTTTTCCCTACGCGGGCAGAGGTGGCGACCTCTCCCTGCCATCGACTGGGACTGGTTTTTGTACAGCCCTGTGTCACTGTGGTGGATCTTCGGTGGAGGAACCCAGCTGACCGTCCTTGGTAAGTCACTGAATTACTCACAAACTTTCCTTCTCCTGCCTCTATTGTACGTTTTCCATGATTTTTTTCCTGATTTCTTTGTCTTCATGCTGGGCTTGGGACTCCTCTCACTTTATATATGAACCTTCACACAGTGTTGGGAATAACGTTTAGTCTCTCTGGATAGTCATAGCAGGTGTACATGGCCCATGCTGGGTTTTCTTTTCTTTTCCTAATGAAGAAAAGTTTGAATTTGCCCATGAAACCTACTGAGATTCTGCCACTGGGTCTCCAGTTACGATGACCTAGTGTTAGCCACTTAAGGGAAAGATTTTCCCTCTTTTTCTTTTAAGATATGAACTATTTCTCAGTAGCCCCGGGTGTTACTCAGTGTATGAAAGAAACCCAGAGCCAGGTTCTCAGGTGCTGCACTGTCCTAGCTCCATTGTCCGCAATAGAGCTCCACCAAAACTCACCCCAGGTGCCTACAGACAGGTGTCCAATCCCATGAAATCTAATGTTCTATAAAAGTCATTGGTCCCTGGGGATTTAAAATCTGATTTTTCGGGGGTCGTTGGAGGGAAATGCTTAGCACTGAGAGCTGGGCAGAAAATAGGGTTTTATTCTGTGAGTAATTTTAGAAAACGCAAAATAAAAAAATCAATTTTCATCTCAATGGTTCCAAAATCCCAAACAAGCATTTTCAGCTGAAAACTGAAAATGCTTCAGTTATTGACAGGTTTTGGCTTAAGATTTCCATTTTTTCCATTTTGGGATTTTTAACCAAAAAAACATTTTTTTTTCTTTTTGAGAGAAGCAGATACTGCCAACAAAAATTTTCATTCAATTGAAAACCAATTTTCCACTGAAAACACTTTTGATGGGTCATTTTCAACCAGCCCTAGTTGTAGCATTGCTCAGGTAGAGCTAGACAAGTGACTGATAAATTTTTAAAAATAGAAAGCCAGCCCTCATATGGTGTAAATCCATGTCGCTTCCTTGCCAGCAATGGATGCACTGATTTACCCTTAGCCTGAGTGAGTCTGATTGCACTGACTGACTTACTTCTGACCTGGAGGATCCGTTCCATTGTACCTTGGATGACTGTAGCTACCACTGGAGTTCAGTTTAGAAATGCAACCCAACCCCACCCAAAACCTTTGAAATATGCAGAGGGGGGTTGAAGCAGCCTGCAGGGGGAGAGGGCTTTAAAGAGGTTGCACTAATTGTGTCCCTCGAGCCTGGGGCACACTAACGAGGTTGCTGGCCAGTCTGAAAGGCTGGACGGCTTCTTAGAGGCCGGATTCTGTGTCTGCCAAGCTCAGAGCTCAGTGATCAGGATGCTGGTTGGACCAGCCGGCTTCAGTTACAGAACAGCCTTGGGGACCTGATGGACCTGGCTTAGCCAGAGCTCAGTGAGTCAGGGCAGTATTAGCTCAAACACCACTGTTGGCTGCTTTGACCTACGTAAAGCATGAAATAATTAAGGTCCAGACTGCGACAGCTCTACTCATGCCAAGTAGCAAATTGCTTCTCATATAGTCCCACTAATGTAAATGGGACCAACCGCCTATGGAGTAAGGTGCAAGCTGGCGCGAGGAGGAGCATCCCAATCTGGCCCCCGCGACAAGGCTGGTGCATAAATGTTAACAAGGATTTAAAATTTCCCCGAACTTTTGTGCCCTTCCTAAGCAGGTCGTGCCGTCAATGTCTCCCTGCACAGCCCAGGCTAGGGCCCCGGGGAATCTACTCTGCACCCACCATGAAATCAACCCTCATTGGGGTATTTTGCAAAGTCCCTTTTCCTCTTCTCTTGAACCCCATCCAGCAAAGCGCTCAGACGCATACTGCATCGGGCCCTGTAGCAGGGATTGGTCCCATAAACGAGTCTGTACTTTACAGCTGCTGAAAATGTTTCAGCACCAAGCTTGCTTGGTAACTCGGCTGTTCACCAACAGGAACAGGCAACCAGGGTGTGGTAGGAGGTTGTTTGTCACCCAGATTCTAATTAGAAGATCTGACCCTTAGCGGAGAGACCTACAGACCCAGATAGACAATGAGAATTCAACAATGGGTTTATTGACCCACTTGGCAGAATAGAGAATTTATCCCTGCTATGGAATTCCATAGGATGGTTCAAAAACTCTCTCGCGCAAAACTGTACAGAATTTTATACTACTTTCTATTTAAAAAAACTATTTAATGCATGTAGCTCTCCTTCCTATGCTTTGGATCCTACTGTTTTTTTGTAATTATCTGTTATAGCATTTTTTTTTCATCAGGAAAAATGGGGGTTACTCCCAGATTCCTCTGTACCTCTTGTGAAACAGCCCCCAAGGCCTGAACAGACAAATTAAACTCTAAGCTTAGACCCTAAGAAATAGCCCCAAAATAATAAATAGAACGTAGTCCTAGGAAAGTACTTATCTGCTGGTTTTATATTTCTGAGATGGGCACAAGCCCGAATGACCTGCAGTTACTCTTTGTGAATAGCTCTCACTGTCTCATACGCAGAGAGTCTGTTCTTGAGAGAGAGAGAGAGGGATGGAGAGAGAGAGTTTTCACCATGGAAATATCCGCCGAGTTAATTCAATGAGTAGCACCTTCCTCTGCACTAAACGGCACCATTTGAGAAGGAAGGTGCTACTCAATGTGAGGAAGGGGATCAAAATCTAACACTTAACATTGAGGAATTCTGTGCAAACTGCCTAGGTTGCCAGCTGTTTAGAAGTCGTATTTCCCTGTATTTGAGGGGAGCTTGGAAACAATACTGATAATACTTCGCACTTCTACAGCATCTTCCACCAAGTGTCTCAGCACTTTAGAAATATGTAAAAAAACCATAAACCTTGAGAAAAAGCCTGTGTGCGGAGAGTTCAGTGATATGATCCCTTTTCATGGGCAGAGAGGTCAGTGATTTCATCAGGTTCACAGAGGAAGCCTGTGGCAGAACTAGGAATGGAGCCCACGTGTCCAGATTCCCGGTCCTGTGCCTTAAATAGAAGAACATCCCAGATAATTACCCTGCCACGACGCTTGTGAGGGGTTGGATTTGTTACATTGTAGAGATCTGGAATTTCTTGTATTCTGCACTGCTAGTCTCTGTTTTGGGGTTTTCTAACACTGAGTTTCCTTGTCTTGTAGGTCAGCCAAAGGCATCTCCCACCGTGCACCTCTTCCCTCCATCCTCTGAAGAGATAAAAACAAAGAGCAAAGCCACACTGGTGTGTCTGCTGGGCAGCTTTTACCCAGGGTCAGTCCAAGTCACCTGGAAAGCTGACGGCAAGCAGATCTCCTCTGGAGTGGAGACGACCAAACCCTCCAAACAGAGTGACAACAAGTACATGGCCAGCAGTTACCTGTCTCTGGCTGCATCAGATTGGAAGACCCATGAGACCTACACCTGCCAGGTGACACACGATGGGAAGAACTTTGAGAAGTCTCTGAAGAGCTCAGAGTGTTCTTAACCCTCTGACCCACAGAGGGCTCGGCCGGTTCCCGTGTCAGTCTGTAGGGGGCTCCCCAAGGGAGCCAGGATCTGTCTGTAGCATTTCCATAATGCTGATTTCCAGCAAATCTGCTTCCTATTTTAGGTGGGGGATTTTATCAATCCATATGACACCGTCTTTATTCCCACGTCCCCACTGCTCTCACACCCCTGCATTCCCTGGAATTGTCCTTCCTGCTTTAGTCTCTCTTGCAGCCTTGTTATGATATTAATAAAATCAGAAAAAATTGACTATCGCTGTGACTGTGAAGAGTTTAACTTCTTCTGTCCCTTTTACACCTTGTGTATTAATTGCAATATTCACCTTCTCTTCCAATAAAATAAACTTACCTTTTATCAGCTAATTTGGTTTTTTTTTAGGCTGGGTCAATGCTCAGCTGGGTCACTAGCCCTGCAGAGAGCAGCCTGCTCTGTGAGTTAGTATCGAGTCAACCTCTGCCTGCGCATGGGGCAGATTCCAGCTCCTTGCTTCTCCCTGAGCATTAGTCATTCTTCAAGTAGCCTCACTGGAGTCAATGGGCTGTAGGCTGAACAGATCAACACTCTGGGGAATAAGGGGCCAAATCTGGCCCATAGAGAGAGGGGCACCACACTGCTGATGGTGGTTACCTGTGATAGGCTGTAAACAGAGCTCCTGGCCACTTCTGGTCAGTAGAGACACAAACCCCCTCTTTGGAAGAGTGGCCTTTAATATCCTGCAAACACCACCGTAGGTGACAGCTCTCGACCCACCCAACCGGCCCTCCCACCAGGTTCAGCTGTACATGGAAATCTGCCTAAATTAAACCAATGCTGCTGGCCACTGTGTGACACCTACTGTGCTTCAGCCAAAGGGGAAGGCAGTGACCCTTATGTCCAGTTTGACCGGCTGTGTACATGGGTGAAGTGCTTTGGGAGCCCTCACATTCACGATGCTTTTCAAGTGAAAGCAGAACATTACTGGTGATCTGGATTCTCTGGTATCACTCAGGCCTGTGTTACTTCTGGGGTGCTGCACGATTTAGGCCTTGGCAGGCCAGAGCAGATAGTCTGTGTCCCATTAAAAACCGACGAGTTGTGCTGGGGGATTGGGTTCATGTGAGAGTGGATACCCTGAGGGACACTTTGGGGTCTGTCCGACCCTTCCCAGACCGCAGCACCCACCGTGTGTATAGCTGAGAATTTGCATCACGGAGAGCATTTATCATGGACTCCTGAGCCATGCTGGGCCAGCCAGCCAAAGGAGACCCGTGAACACTGGTTCTCCTACAGCCATGGGGCCAGCGAGGTAAAGGGATACATTTGTATCACATGTGCCACATATATGTCACATCCCACCGTGCTACCACCACTGACAATATGGGTTACATGGATGGATGGCCAGTCATGCACTGCCATCTCCTACAGAAGGGAATAAGGGGAAAAGGGAGCAGAGGGAGGATGAACTAGGGACAAGTTTTCAACAATGAGGGTTTTTTTAACCTTCACATATAGTATTTTTAACATCCCCAGACATACCGTCCCGCCCTCCCAACACACTCACAGAACTGTACTTTTGGGGGCTAAGATTTCCAGATGATGATTTATGGAGCACCAAGAGTGTGCAGAGCACAGGGGGACAATGGCTCTCAGAAGTTCTCGGGAGCTTACACTGCAATGATGACAGTGAAGGGATCAGACAGAGCGTGGCGGGGGGGGTGGCGGGGAGAGTGAGCATGTGCCATAAAGAGTTGGCTGCCAGAACCTATTGGTGTGCGCTGATTTTAACACTACTTCATTGACAAAAAGGCCCTGGAAAGAGATTCACTTCCTTTGCTCAAGGTTTAGGAATTGGGCCTGTTCCCTTGCACATGTGAACTGCAATAGACTGATGAATGGACTGAAAAACTGCATGAAGTATTTAGGGTATTTTCAAAAATGACTCACTCCATTAAAAAGTCTAAGTTCAACTGAAAGTCAATAGGATTTACGGGCTCCTCAAAATCCCACAAGGCGCCTCCCTGTACATTAGATGCTTAAATACCTTTAACAC
Source organism: Mauremys reevesii (assembly GCF_016161935.1). Classification (NCBI taxonomy): domain Eukaryota; kingdom Metazoa; phylum Chordata; order Testudines; family Geoemydidae; genus Mauremys; species Mauremys reevesii. The sequence goes on along the minus strand of NC_052640.1, from coordinate 18,667,530 downwards.
TCCAGGCCTAAGTGCTTTAGTCACTTCTGACAATGAGACTTGGGCACTTTTGCTCACAGCTCAGGCCTGCACTCCACTTCCCAGGGAATTCTCGCAGGGTCTGAGCCTGAATCACTCAAGTCACAGGAGCTTCCCCACCAAGAGCTGGATCACATGTTAAACACAGCACAAGAACCTTGGCTTCAAGTACGGCCCATTACTGAGGAAATGAGGCTGGTCCCATTCACTCCCCTGGCCGTGCTGAGCTGACACCCACCAGGCGCTAAGGGGAGTTTGTATTGACAGTCAGAGGGAGGGTCCAGTGCCCTGGTTTAATTCAGAAGAAACCAGCTGAGCATGGACACAGCTCACAGCCTAGATGTTTACTGGCCCTGCCCTTGGTGAGAGGGGCCTCACATGCCTGCACTCCGCTGGGCAGCAGGCCCCAGAGCTGCTCTCCTAAGCTGAGGGGCAGGGAATAGCCCAGTGATGGTGAGAGTCTCATGGCAGCTCTGTCCAGGGAACAGCGCAGGGATTTACTGCTGAGAACAGCTGGGAAATACAGAGCAAATGGCTGTTGTTGGTGGCACTGAGTTCATTTCCCTCAGGAAAGTTCTGATCTCTGCTGCATACTGGATATTGGTACCAACATTGCCTTGTATTGGTACTAACAGGGTCCCCGCAGAGGATGGTGGTGACCGGTTTCATGGCACCATGGATCTTGAGCATTCTTTACTTGTTCCTTCGACATGTCCAGTGTGGAGACTTAACCAGCCCCCGGCATCCTTCAGCCAAAAGTGAACACAGGACGTGCTGTGCCCAGTAACTCGGAGCGACTCCTGGCCCGATGGACTATCTGGAGATCCTGATCAGGTAAGGCAGGACCACATGTCCTGGGATGTGGCAGCTTCTCACTGACAGGTGCAGGGAAGGCTGCACTATCCGGATGAGAGATGAGGACAGCACGTGGTGTTGGTTTCCTATCCACACACATGCAGCCCCACATGTCAGATGTTTCTTTGCTGACACTTGTTGGTGTGACGCTAGGATAGTGTTTACACTATGTCTGTAGAGCTGCCAGCGCTCCCAGGGGTGTGGGCTACAAACACGTGCTTTGGAAACACGGGTATCCCCCACATGAGATACACGATTGGATACATTAAATACTCACAGCAAATGGGCCTAATTCTTCTCTGGTAAAATTCTCACAAGTCACTATAATTGCACTAGGGTTGAACATGGCTCAGCGTGTTCACTATCAGCATCCCAAAGAAATCTGTCAGCCCCTCCCTCCTGTGGACTTACGAGGGGCAGCTGGCAGTGGAAGGACCAACAACTTAGCAGCCCCAATTCAACACTCTCTGTGTCCCCTCCTTGAACCCCAGTCTCCTGACTCCCACTCCAGTGCCATAACGACAAGATGATCTTCTGCTCTCTTATGTGGTGGGCGTGCATGGACCAGCATCTGGCCCCATATGAGCTCTTCCAAGGAATACTCCATTGCTTCACCTCCCAATGGATCTTCATTCAATCAATTGTGCTATGAACTTCTCCAAAAACAATGAACCTTCGCTCTCATGGAGAGACAGCAGAAGTTGTCCCATGTCTATTTTCCCCACCGTGGGCAGTGGTGGCGATCTCTCCCTGCCAGTGAACGTGACTGGTTTTTGTACAGCCATGTGTCACTGTGGAACGTCTTTGGTGGAGGAACCCAGCTGACCGTCCTTGGTAAGTCACTGAATTACTCACTGCCTTTCCTTCTCACTGCCAATACTGTCATGTTTTCATGATTTTTAGCTTCTTTTCTGTCTTAGTGCCAGACTCGGTTCTCCTCTCACTTTATGCACAGACCTTCCCACGGGGTTGAGAACAATGTTTAACCCATGGATAGTCAGAATAGTGTGTACATGTCGCATACTGGATTTTCTTATATTTTCCCTCTGAAAGGGGTTTTGAATTTGCCCATGAAACCTGTGCAGATTCTGCTGTCAGCTACCAATTTCTAAGTAACTGGTATTAACCTCTTCAGGGAAATATTTCCACCCCAAAGGGTTTTTTTTTTTTTAATTTGCATTGGTTTTAATGGACTAGACATTTCTTATTAGCACTCCATTTTGTCTCATATGTGAAAGAAACCAAGGGCCAGATTCTCAACCAAGGTAAAACAAAATAGCCCCATTGTCTTCAATAAACCTACCCCAAAACTCATCCAAATCCCTTTAAGATGGGTGTAAAATACCTTGAAACCTAAAGTGATGTAGAAAATAATGTGTTTGTTGCAATCTAAAACCTGATTTGTCTGGTTAGCCTGAAGAAAATTCAAATTAGTGAGAGTTGGTCACGAAATAGGGTTAAATTTGCTGGAAATTTTCAACAAAAATTTAAAAAAAAAAACTCTTTTCATCTAAATTTTCAGCAGAAAATTTTGACTTTTTGGCAAAAACCCCAAACCCAAACACTAAAACGTTGTCACTGAACAATTAATGAAATGCTGGGGGGTGGGCAGGAGAAATCAGAGTTTAGGTGAAAATATTCGTTTTGAGATTCTGCTTTTCCAGCAATAAAAAAAGATTTTTTTTCTAGATCTGCAGAAACTTTCTGCAAAAACTTCCAATTAGATAAAAACCCAATTTTTAACTGACAAGAGATTTGATGAGTAATTTTTACCTCCCTATTTGCAGTATCCTTTTAGAGCATATATATTGCTTCTTGCTTGCATATATATACCTGCCCCTGGAAATTTCCACTACTTGCATCCAACGAAGGGGTATTCACTCATGCTCCAAAACGTCTGTTAGTCTATAAGGTGCCACAGGATTCTTTGCTGCTTTTACAGATCCAGACTAACACGGCTACTCCTCTGATACTTTTAGAGCAAGTTCAGCGATTGATATTTTTACAATACGGGAACAGATCTTCATGTGGTGTAAATCAGTGTAGCCTTCTTGACAACAATGGAACTACACTGATTTACACTTACACTGAGTGAGTGTAATTGCACTGACTGACTTACTCCTGACCCCGAGGATCGGTTCCATTGTACATTGGATAATGGTAGCTACCACTGGATTTCAGTTTGGAAGTACCACTCAAACCTGATTTTCTGACAGTGCTGAGGGACACCCAACACCTATGAAATATGGAAAGTTACAGATAAATGGGGTGGGGTTGAAACAGCCCGTGAAGGGAGGACTTGAAAGAGGCGGCACTAATTGCCTCTCTCAAGCCTGGAGTACACTAACGAGGTTGCTGGCCAGTCTGGGAGGGCTGGACGGCTTCCTAGAAGCTGCATTGTGTGTCTGCCAGGCTCAGAGCTCAATGACCAGGATGCTGGCTGGGCCAGCAGGCTTCAGTTACAGTAAAACCTTATGGCACCTTATAGACTAACAGACGTTTTGGAGCATGAGCTGTGAATACCCACAAGTAAAACCTTGAGGAGCAGATAGATCTCGGCTAGCCAGGGCTCAGTAAATCAGGGCTGACTGTGCTACCTCAGACAACACTGTTTGTAGCTTTGACCTGTGTAAAGCGTGAAATAACTACAGCCCAGGCTACACTAAGCCTACTCGTGCTAAGTAGCACCTTGCTCTTCTAATAGGCCCACTGACGTCAGTGGGACCGACCGCTTGTGGAGGAAAGTGCTCCCTGGAATGAGGAAGAGCTTCTCAGTTTGGTCCCAGGTGTCTAGATGTTAAAGGTCTGAGGCATTTTTAACCCCCTGGTGCGCCCATTCCTAAGACAGAAGGTCCTTTATTGTCTCCATATCTCCATGCAGTAACATAGCCAAACGTCAGGCTAGAGCCTGGGAGAGTCGACTCTGCGCCCACTGGGAAATCTTGCAATGTCCCTTCTTCTCTTGTCTTAGACCCTGATCCAGCAAGGCACTGACACACATACTGGCTCGGGTCCTTTGGTCACATAAATGCTTCTGAAAACATTTCAGCAACAAGAGTATCCAGCATATAACACGCTGCGATAAAAGGCTATTTCCCAGCCAAGAGTTCTGCAGATCTGACCCTTAGCAGAAAGACCTACAGAACGTGATAGACAATGATAACTCCTCAATGACATCATTGACTTACCTTGCAGAATTTAATATCTTGAAACTTTATCTGTGCTATAAAATACCACAGATTGGTTTGAAAGAGCTCTCGCTATGAATGTTCTGTACTATTTTACAGTAGTTTCCATATAACGCTATCAATGTGTCTAGATCCCCGTCCCATCCTTCAGATCATGCTGGTTGCTTTGTTATTCCATTTTATAGGATTTTTCCATAAGGAAAAATGTGGGTTTTCCCAGATACCTTTCTGGCCACTGAAGTGGCTTCTGGTGCCCTAACCACACGCATTAAACTCTAAGTAAAGTTTAGACCCTAAGAAATAACCCCGAACAAATATCCAGAACATAGTCCAAAACCCTCAGAGAGCTGATTTTAGATTTTTTTAAATGAAGCACAATGTAGAATGAACTGCACCTTTTCTGTGTGAACCACTCGTGCATATAGATTGCAACATACTTCTTTGCTCACTTTCATAACAATCATTTGTATCTTTAGCACCAACACTGTCCCCAAGTTGTGGGAGTTATGGGGGCAGGAGGAATATGGGATCAAGCCTTCAAGGATTAAAGTGACAAAAAGGATGAGTAAAGTGATATTATCCCCTTTCACAGGGATAGGGAGAGTAACTAACTAGGCCAAGTTCACTAAGGAAGCCTGTGGCAGACCAAGGATTGGATCCCAAATGTCCTGATTCCCAGCCCTGTGCCTTAACCACAAGAACATCTTACATCTCAGATAATTACCCTGCCCCGGTGCTTATGAGAGGTTGGATTTGTTGCACTGCAGTGATCTGGAATGTTGAACATTCTGCACTAGCAGTCTCTGGATTTGGGTTTTCTAACACTGAATTTCCTTGTCTTGTAGGTCAGCCAAAGGCATCTCCCACCGTGCACCTCTTCCCTCCATCCTCGGAAGAGATAAAGACAAAGAGCAAAGCCACACTGGTGTGTCTGCTGGGCAGCTTTTACCCAGGGTCAGTCCAAGTCACCTGGAAAGCTGACGGCCAGCAGATCTCCTCTGGAGTGGAGACGACCAAACCCTCCAAACAGAGTGACAACAAGTACATGGCCAGCAGTTACCTGTCTCTGGAAGCATCACAGTGGAAGACCCATGAGACCTACACCTGCCAGGTGACACACGATGGGAAGAGCTTCGAGAAGTCCCTGAAGAGCTCAGAGTGTTCTTAACCCTCTGACCCCCGGAGGGCTCGGCCGGTTCCCACGTCAGTCTGTAGGGGGCTCCCCAAGGGAGCCAGGATCTGCCTGTAGCATTCCCACAATGCTGATTTCCAGCAAATCTGCTTCCTCCTTTAGGTGGGGGATTTTACCAATCCATACAACACCTGTCTTTATTCCTACGTCCCCACTGCTCTCACCCCCCTGCATTCCCTGGAATTGTCCTTCCTGCTTTAGTCTCTGATGCAGCCTCGTTATGATATTAATAAAATCAGAAAAAATTGACTATCGCTGTGACTGTGAAGAGTTTAACTTCTTCTGTCCCTTTTAAACCTCGTGTATTAAATGCAATATTCACCTTCTCTTCCAATAAAATAAATTTACCTTTTCTCACCCTATATGGTTTTCTTTTTAGTAAGGAGCTGTTGGCTTTGGGGTTTCAGACAAGCTCATGAGAAGTGACGCTAAGTGATGTGTCATATCATGGAGATCGGGGGATGGGGAGAGATGTCACAGAGGGATCACTCCCCAAGCTGTGCCTGTTCTCCCTTAACACTGCTCACTCTGGCTCTCAGCCAGCCTTCTGTGAGGTGTGACAATTGCTGCTGCACAAATCTCTCTGCAGAGCACACGTTGTGTTAGGGAATCCCTGGGTGATAGTGGGCTGCATGAGAGCTGCATGAGAGCCAGCCCTGCTTGTGCTGGGATCCTGGCAGCTCCCCACAGACCAGCAGGGCTAGGCTGGGTCAATGCTCAGCTGGGTCACTAGCCCTGCAGAGAGCAGCCTGCTCTGTGAGTTAGTATTGAGTCACCCTCTGCCCTGGCATGGGGCAGATTCCAGCTCCCTGCTTCTCCCTGAGCATTAGTCATTCTTCAAGTAGCCTCATTGGAGTCAATGGGCTCTTGGCTGAACAGCTCAACACTCAGGGGAATAAGTGGCCAAATCTGGCCCATGGAGTGAGGGGCACCACACTGCTGCAGGCTGGTCCCTGGGACAGGCTGTAACCAGAGCTCCTGGCTACGTCTGGTCAGTAGAGACCCAAATCCCCCTTTGGTAAAGTGGCCTTTGCTATCCTGCCAACACCAACCTGGGTGACAGCTCTCAACCCGCCCAACTGGCCCTCCCAGCAGGTTCAGCTGTACAGGGAAATCTGCCTGAAATAAACTAGTGCCGCTGCCCACTGTGCGATAGGTCCTGCATTTCAACTACAGGTGAAGGCAGTGATCCTCATGTCCAGTTTGACCAGCTGTGTAAGTAAGTAAAGTGCTTTGGGAGCCTTCAGATTCAAGATATTACACTTGAAAAGCATCGTTACTTAGAACTAAATCAGACCAGTCCTGATGATCGGGATTCTCTGGGTGCACAACACTGGGGCCCTTAGTACGTCTTGTGTGTTGCACAGTTTGGGCCTTGATGGGCCGGAGCAGACAGTTTGTGTCCCATTAAAACCCATAAATGGTGCTGGGGGTGCGGGGATAAGTTTCATGTTGCATGTGAGACTGGATACTCTGAGGGGCACCTGGGAGTCTGCCCCACCCTTCCCAGACAGCAGCACCCACCGTGTGCACAGCCGGGAACTCACCTCCTGGAGAGCGTTTATCATGCACTTCCACCTCCTTCAGAAACGAGTAAGGGGGAAGGGGAGCTGAGAGAGGCTGCCCTATGGATGAGTTTTAAAGAATGATGGTTTTTTAAATAAGTATTTTTAACATTCAGACACACACAGACACACACACACGTCTGTTCTTGGGTGGGAGAGGGAGGGGGGAGTTAAGATTTCCAGATGATGATTTCTGGAGCACCAAGAGTGTGCAGAGCACAGAGGGGACAATGGCTCTCAGAAGTTTTCATGCCCTTGCACTGCAAGAAGGAGAGTAAAAGGATCACAGAAAGAGAGTGAGCATGTGCCAGAGTTGGCTGCCAGAACCTATTGGAGTGTGCTGACTTTTAACACTATTTCATTGACATAAAGGCTCTGGAAAGAGATTCACTTCCTTTGCTCAAGGTTTAGGAATTGGGCCTGTTCCTTTGCACATGTGAAAGTGCAATAGACTGACGAATGGACTGAAAAACTGCACAAAGTATTTAGGGTATTTTCAAAAGTAACTCACTCCATTAAAAGTCTAAGTTCAACAGAAAGTCAATAGGATTTATGCTCCTAAGGGCCAGATTTAAAAAGCATTTAAATGAATCGGCATTTGGCAAACAGGTGCTTCTCAAAAAAACTGTTAGGTGCCTCTCTGTACATTTAGGTGCTTAAATACCTTTAACACTGGCCCCAAGTGCTTAAGTCACTTCTGACAATGGGACTTGGGCACTTTTGCTAGCGGCTCAGGCCTGCCCTCCACTACCCAGGGAATTCTCGCAGGGTCTGGGCCTGAACCACTGAGGTCACAGAAGCTTCCCCACCAACTTCAGTAAGTGTCAGATCACATGTTAAACACAGCACATGAGCCTTGGCTTCAACTGCTGCCCATTACTGAGGGAATGAGGCTGGTCCCATTCACTCCCCTGGCCGTGCTGAGCTGACACACACCAGGCGCTAAGGGGAGTTTGTATTTACAGTCAGAGGGAGGGTCCAGTGCCCTGGTTTAATTCAGAAGAAACCAGCTGAGCATGGACACAGCTCACAGCCTAGATGTTTACTGGCCCTGCCCTTGCTGAGAGGGGCCCCACACGCCCACACTCTGCTGGGCAGCAGGCCCCAGAGCTGCTCTCCTAAGGGGAGGGGCAGGGAATAGCCCAGCGATGGTGAGAGTCTCATGGCAGCTCTGTCCAGGGAACAGCGCAGGGATTTACTGCTGAGAACAGCTGGGAAATACAGAGCAAATGGCTGTTGTTGGTGGCACTGAGTTAATTTCTAAAGCAACTGGGGGCTCCCTTCAGGAAAGTGCTGATCTCTGCTGCACACTGGACATTGATGCCAACATTGCTTGTATTGATACTAACAGGGTCCCAGCAGAGGATGGTGGTGATCGGTTTCATAGCACACGGATCTTGAGAACTATTTACTGGTTTCTCGGACATGTCCGGTGTGGAGACTTCACCAGCCAAATGCGAGACAGGATGTGATGACGCAGCTTCTTCAGAGCGACCCCTCACCCACAGATGGACTATCTGGAGATCCTGATCAGGTAAGGCAGGACCACGTGTCATGGGATGTGGTAGCTTCTCACTGACAGGTGCAGGGAAGGCTGCACTATCTGGATGAGAGATGAGGACAGCACGTGGTGTTGGTTTCCTATCCCCACACATGCAGCCCCAGCATGGCAGATTTGTTGTTTTGCTGACACTTGTTGGTGTGATGCTAGGATAGTGTTCACACTATGTCTTTGAAGATACTAGTGCTCCCAGAGGTGTGGGCTACAAACACGTGCTTTAGAAACAGGGTCTGTCCTACATGAGCATCTCACAGTCATAAAAGAATTCATCCTTACAGCACCCCTGTGAAATAGGGAAGTACTATCCCCATTTTACAGATAGGGAATTGAGGCACAGAGATTGTGTGTCTTGCACAAGGGCACAAAGAAAGTCTGTGGCAGAGCCAGGACTTGAACCCCGGTCTCCTGACTCCCACTCCAGTGCCTTAACGACAAGACGATCTTCTGCTCTCTTATGTGGTGGGTGTGCATGGACCAGCATCTGGCCCCATATGAGCTCTCCCAAGGAATACTCCATTGCTTCACCTCCCAATGGATCTTCATTCAATCAATTGTGCTATGAGCTTCTCCAGAAACAAGGAACATTCGCTCTCATGCAGAGACAGCAGAAGTTGTTCCATGGCCATTTTCTCCACACGTGCAGTGGTGGCGACCTCTCCCTGCCATTGAACGTGACTGGTTTTTGTACAGCCATGTGTCACTGTGGTATGTCTTCGGTGGAGGAACCCAGCTGACCGTCCTTGGTAAGTCACTGAATTATTCTCTGACTTTCCTTCTCAATGCCAATCCTGCAATATTTCCATGATTTTTTCCTCCTTTTCTGCCTCTGATCCAAGCTGGGTCTCCTCTTACTGTACACTCAGACCTTCATACGGTGTTGAGAACAATGTTTAACCCGTCCATACTCAGAACAGGGTGTAGATATCCCATGATGGATTTTTTTATCTTTTCCCAGTTAACAGATTTCTGAATTTGCCCATAAAACCTACCCAGATTTTGCTGCCAGGTCCCAATTTTTAAAAAACTGATGTTAGCATCTTAAAAGAAAATATTTTCTACCTTCTTTTTTGTTTTAATGGACTAGACATTTATTACTTATTCATACTGGGTTTTTCCACTACGTGAAAGGAACCCAGGGCCAGATTCTCAGCCAGGTAAAACAACATAGTCCCTTTGTTTTCAACAGACGTCCACTAAAACGCATCCAAACCTCCTTAAAATAGATGCACAACCCCTTGAAATCTAATGTGATATAAAAATAATTTGTCCTTTGTGATTTGAAATCTGACCTTCTGGAGTAGTTTGAAGACTATTCATTTTGGTAAGAGTTAGTCACTAAATGGGTTTCATTTTCTGGAAAATTTCAACAAAAATGAAAAATATAATTTTTGTCAACAGTCTCAGCAGAAGAGACTTTTGGCAAAAAAAATCAAAAATTAAACATTTTCATCAAATTATTACTGAAAACAGGAAAAAAAAACATCTGCAGAAACCTTTTGGTTTTGAGTTTTCCAACAAGAAATTTTTCAACATCAGACACTTTCTGCAAAAATGTCCATTGAGATACAAAAAACAATTTTTAACTGACAAGAAATTTGATGAGTTGTTTTGGACCAGCCCTATTTGTAGAATTGCTAATTTAGAGCCAGTTAAGAGATTGACATAATCTTAAAAATATAAGAACAGATCCTCATGTGGTGTAAATCAATGTAGCCCCCTTGGCAGTAACGGAACTACACTGATTCACACTTACACTGAGTGAGTGTAATTGCACTGACTGACTTACTCCTGACCAGAAGGATCAGTTCCATTGTATGTTGGATGACTGTAGCTATTGTAGATTTCAGTTTGGAAATACCCCTCAAACCTGATTTTCTGACAGTGCTGAGGGACACCCAACACCTATGAAATATGGAGAGTTACAGATAAAACAGAGTGGGGTTGGAGCAGCTTGTGGCGGGAGAGGGCTTGAAAGAGGGGGCATTAATTGCCTCTCTCAAGCCTGGAGCACACGAAGGAGGTTGCTGGCCAGTCTGGAAAGGCTGGATGGCTTCCTAGGCTGCATTTTAGGGCTGCCAGCAGGCTTTACTTAGACTTTGTCTCCACTGCCAATTGAACGACTAAACTTTTGGGCGTTCATGGCTCCCTTTTACTAGGGGGTTAAAAATTCCCTCAAATTTCTGCCCATTCATAAGCCAGAAGGTCCTAATTGTCTCCATATCTCCATGCAGTAACATAGCACCACATCATACGTGGGCGCAGGGGACTCTACTCTGTACCCACCGTGAAATCAACCAGTACTGTGATATTTTGTAATGTCTCTTTTTCTCGTCTTGGACCCGGATACAGCAAAGCACTTAGACACATACTGGCTCGAGTCCTTTGGCTGGGATTGGTCCCATATAGGATTCTGTACATTACAGGCTTCTGAAAAAGTTTTAGCAACAAGCTAACTTGTTAACTAGGCTGTTCAGCAGCCAGCATATCACAAGATGAGTTAGGAGGTTATTTTCCATTGAGGTCTTATTCAAAAGCGCGGTCCCTTACTAGAAAGGCCTGCAGAATGTGACAGACAATAACTGCTTAATAGGTTTATTGACCCAACTTGCAGAATTTAATATATAGAGCCTTTCTTCCTGCTATAGAATACCACAGAATAGTTTAAAAAAAAAAAGTCTCTCACAGAATTTTATGGTATTTTATTTGAAACACTCTTAAATGTGTCTAGATCCCCTGGATCATTTTGGTTGCTTTGTTATTACATTTTATAGGTTTGTTCCATAAGGAAAAATATGGGTTACCCTGGATTTCTCTCTGGGCACTGAAGGGCTCTCCGATACCTTAACCACACACATTAAACTCTAAGTGAAGCTTAGACCCTAAGATATAACCCCAAACAAACCACCAGAACTTAGTCCAAAGTCCTTAGAAACCTGCTTTTAGATTTCTAAAATGCAGTATAATGCAGAATCAGCTGCAGGTTTTCTTTGTGAATGGCTCTTGCTAGAAGTCCAATGCATACAGATTGCAATGCAATTCTCTACTCACTTTCACACCAACTGATTTTTTTCCTTTAGCGCCAACACTGTATTCCTTGCAGGCCCCAACTTATTATTTGAAGTCAGTAGGAGATATCTGTGCAGGAGGAATATGGGATCAAGCCTTCAATGATTCAAGGGACAAAAAGGATGAGTAAAGGGATATCCCCTTTTACAGATATAGGGACAGTTACTAACTAGGCCAAGTTCACTAAGGAAGCCTGTGGCAGACCAAGGATTGGACCCCAAATGTCCTGATTTCCAGCCCTGTGCCTTAACCACAAGAACATCTTACATCTCAGATAATTACCCTGCCCCGGTGCTTGTGAGGGGTTGGATTTGTTGCACTGCAGAGATCTGGAATGTTGAACATTCTGCACTAGCAGTCTCTGGATTTGGGTTTTCTAACACTGAATTTCCTTGTCTTGTAGGTCAGCCAAAGGCATCTCCCACCGTGCACCTCTTCCCTCCATCCTCAGAAGAGATAAAGACAAAGAGCAAAGCCACACTGGTGTGTCTGCTGGGCAGCTTTTACCCAGGGTCAGTCCAAGTCACCTGGAAAGCTGACGGCAAGCAGATCTCCTCTGGAGTGGAGACGACCAAACCCTCCAAACAGAGTGACAACAAGTACATGGCCAGCAGTTACCTGTCTCTGGCTGCATCAGATTGGAAGACCCATGAGACCTACACCTGCCAGGTGACACATGATGGGAAGAACTTCGAGAAGTCCCTGAAGAGCTCAGAGTGTTCTTAACCCTCTGACCCCCGGAGGGCTCAACCGGTTCCCGTGTCAGTCTGTAGGGGGCTCCCCAAGGGAGCTCGGATCTGTCTGTAGCATTCCCACAATGCTGATTTCCAGCAAATCTGCTTCCTATTTTAGGTGGGGGATTTTACCAATCCATACGACACCGTCATTATTCCCACGTCCCCACTGCTCTCACCCCCCTGCATTCCCTGGAATTGTCCTTCCTGCTTTAGTCTCTGATGCAGCCTTGTGATGATATTAATAAAATCAGAAAAATTTGACCATCGCTGTGACTCTGAAGAGTTTAACAACTTCTGTCCCTTTTACATCTCATGTATTAATTGCAATATTCACCTTCCCTTCCAATAAAATAAATTTACCTTTTCTCACCCTATATGGTTTTCTTTTTAGTAAGGAGCTGTGGCTTTGGGGTTTCAGACAAGCTCATGAGAAGTGGCGCGTAATGTCATGGAGATCAGGGGATGAGGAGGAGGAAATGTCACAGGGGGATCATAATCCAAGCTGTTCTTCCCCAAGACTGGTCACCATGGCTCCCAGCCAGCCTTGTGTGAGGTGTCATAATAGGTGCTGCACAAATCTCTCTGCAGAGACACGTTGTGTTAGGGAATCCCTGGGTGATGGGGGCTGCATGAGAGCGTAATGCAACCCCTGTGGGTTTGCAGCCAGCCCTGCTTGTGCTGGGATCCTGGCAGCTCCCAACAGAGCAGCAGGGCTACATGGGCCAGTGATAAAGTTGGTCACTAGCCCTGCTCCTTTCTTCTCCCTGAGAAGTGGTCGTTCTTCAAGAAGCCTCCTTGGAGTCAATGGGGTATTTTTGCTGAACAGCTCAACACTCAGGGGAATAAGTGGCCAAATCTGGCCCATCGAGTGAGGGGCACCACACTGCTGCAGGCTGGTCCCTGGGACCGGCTGTAACCAGAGCTCCTGGCTACGTCTGGTCAGGAGAGACACAAAGGACCCTGTTGGAAGAGTGGCATTTGGCAGGATATTAAATACCAACTTGGGTGACAGCTCCCTATGCACCCAACCTCCCCTCCCCGCAGGTTCAGCTGTAAATCGAAATCTGCCTAAATTACACTAGTGCTGCTGGCCCTGTGTGACAGCTCTTGTGTTTCAGCCGGAGGGGAAGGCAGTGACTTATGTGCGGTTTGACCAGCTGTGTAAATGGTTAAAGTGCTCTGGAAGCCTTGAGATTCCAGATGCTTTTCAAACGAAATCAGAACATTCTTGACTATGTGGATTCTATGGAATCAGTCAGGCCTGTTTTACTTTTGGGGTGCTGCACAACTGGGTCTTGACAGGACAGAGGAGACAGTTTGTGTCCAATCAATTTCATGCAAGACTGGATACTCTGAGGGGTGCTCTGGGGTCTGTCCCACCCTTCCCATGGGTAAATTTGTATCACATATGCCAGGTGTTTGTCAGATCCCTCTGACCAGCTGCCACTCACAATATGAGTGACACGGATGGATGGTCATGCACTGCCACCTCCTAGGGAAGAGGATAAGGGGAAAGGGGAGCAGAGAGAAGCTACAATATGGATGAGTTTGAAAGAATGAGAGTTTCTTAAACTTCACAAAGTATTTTTAGCAGGGGCGGCTCTCGCTTTTTTGCCACCCCAAGCACAGCAGGCAGGCTGCCTTCAGCGGCACGCCTGCAGGAGGTCCCCGGTCCTGCGGATTCGGTGGCATGCGCCGCCAAAGGCCGCCTGACTGACACCATTGCAGGGACAGGCAGGGCGCCCCCCGCAGCTTGTCGCAACAGGCACGTGCTTGAAGCGCTGGTGCCTGGAGCTGCAGCTGATTTTTAGCATCCCCAGCCCTACTGTCCCACCCCCCCACACACCCACCTGTACAGGGTGGGGGATAAGAATCCCAGAGGATGATTTGTGGAGCACCACGAGTGTGCGGAACACAGAGGGGACAATGGTGCTCAGACGTTTTCAGAAGCTCACACAGAGCGTATGTGTGTGAGAGGGGGAGGGAACATGTCCCATAGAGTTGGCTACTAGAACTCAGAGCGCGTGCGCTGATTTTAACACTACTTCATTGACAAAAAGGCTCTGGAAAGAGATTAACTTCCTTTGCTCAATGTTTATTAATTGGGCCTGTTCCCTTGCACATGTGAACTGCAATAGACTGATGAATGGACTGAAAAACTGCATGAAGTATTTAGGGTATTTTCAAAAGTGACTCATTCCATTAAAAGTCCAAGTTCAACTGAAAATCAATAGGATTTAAGTTCCTAAGGGCCAGATTTAAAAGGCATTGAAATGAATGGGCATTTGGCAGACAGGTGCTTTTGAAAATCCTGTTAGGTGCCTCCCTGTACATTTAGGTGCTTAAATACCTTTAACACTCCAGGCCTAAGTGCTTAAGTCACTTCTGACAATGGGACTTGGGCACTTTTGCTCACGGCTCAGGCCTGCCCTCCACTACCCAGGGAATTCTCGCAGGGTCTGAGATGGAACCACTCAAGTCACAGGAGCTTCCCCACCAACTTCAGATAACGTGTTAAACACACCACATGATCCCTCTTGGCTTCAACTGCTGCCCATTACTGAGGGAATGAGGCTGGTCCCATTCACTCCCCTGGCCGTGCTGAGCTGACACACACCAGGCGCTCAGGGGAGTTTGTATTTACAGTCAGAGGGAGGGTCCAGTGCCCTGGTTTAATTCAGAAGAAACCAGCTGAGCATGGACACAGCTCACAGCCTAGATGTTTACTGGCCCTGCCCTTGGTGAGAGGGGCCCCACACGCCTGCACCATGCTGGGCAGCAGGCCCCAGAGCTGCTCTCCTAAGCTGAGGGTCAGGGAATAGCCCAGCGATGGTGAGAGTCTCATGGCAGCTCTGTGCAGGGAACAGCGCAGGGATTTACTGCTGAGAACAGCTGGGAAATACAGAGCAAATGGCTGTCGTTGGTGGCACTGAGTTAATTTCTAAAGCAAATGGGGGCTCCCATGAGGAAAGTGCTGATCTCTGCTGCACACTGGACATGGGCTGAGCAGACATGCTCTCTATTCATACCAGCATTGTCTTGTATTGGTACCTACAGGGGCAAGAGCATTTTCCAGCATATGCCAGCTGTACGATGGACATGGCTTTTACAAGCACCAAAGGTTCTGAGCATCTTGCTTGGCTCCTGGCTTCCAGTAATGCCTGCACCTGATCCACTGTTGGGATCAGACAGAGCGTGGGGTGATTGGTTACATGGTACATGGATCTTGAGTCGTTCCTCAGGCACATTCAATGTGGAAACGTCACCAGCCCCCTGCATGGCTCACCTAAGACCGAACACAGGACATCATGACGCAGCTCCGTGGAGAAGGGCTGTGCCCAGTGACTCAGAGCAACCCCCTTGCCCCATGGACGATCTGAAGATCCTGATCAGGTAAGTTGGGACAATCTGGGAGGGGATGTTTTAGCTTCTCAGGGACAGGTGCAGAGAGGCTGCACTATTCAGAGAGCAGACGAGGACAGCACGTGGTTTGGATCACATCCGATCCACCCGTGTGCAGCCCCTGGCACGTCTGATCTGTCTCTTCGCTGACACTAATTGGTGGGTTACAGGGACATGCTGAACATTAATTATGTCTAGAAAGATGCTGGTGCTCCCAGAGGTGTGGGGTCACGGACACATGCTTTCTAAGTACGGTTATCGTACCCATAACATACACCACTGAATCCATTCAGTACTGACAGCTAATGCGCCTCATTCCTTCCATGACGCAATTCCACTGAAGTCACTACCATGGCCCCAGTGATGAATTTGGCCCAGTACTGGCCTGTCAGGGCCAAATGGCAATGGAAGGACCAACACACAGTCCAGTTGTGTACATGCCTCCAGCACCCACAACCGTTCTCCACGGGCTCCAGCCACAGTCACACAGACACGCAGGCAGATCCACAGCCTTGTGGGGGTTGGGGGAGCGCTGTAGTGGGGGAACCTAGCGTGGTACCAGAACACAGAGCTCCTTTGCTTCTCTCTCGGTACCTTTACGCCCTCAACCACTGTTGTGCCTGAGCATCTCTGAGACATGATAGAACTTATCCTTATACCACCCTGTGAGGCAGGGAAGTGTTGCCCCCATTTTAAAGATGGGGAATGGAGGCACAGAGATGACGTGACTTGACCAAGGGCACAAAGTCTGTGGCAGGGCCAGGACCTGAACCTCAGTCTCCTGACTCCCACTCCAATGCCTTAACGACAAGACCATCTTCTGCGCTCTTACGTGGGCTGTGTACGGGGACCAGGATTTGGCCAAGGAATACTCCATTGCTTCACTTCCCAGTGGATCTTCAATCCTCCGATTGTACAATGAGTTTCTCCAGAAAGGATAAACCTGCACTCCCATGGGGTGCCAAAGGAAATTGCCCCGCGCCTCTTTTTCCCTATGCGGGCAGTGGTGGCGACCTCTCCCTGCCATCGACTGGGAATGGTTTTTGTACAGCCCTGTGTCACTGTGGTGGGTCTTCGGTGGAGGAACCCAGCTGACCGTCCTTGGTAAGTCATTGAATTACTCACAAACTTTCCTTCTCCTGCCTCTATTGAATGTTTTCCATGATTTTTTTCCTGATTTCTTGGTCTTCACGTTGGGCTCGGGACTCCTCTCACTTTATATATGGACCTTCACACAATGTTGGGAATAACATTTAGTCTCTCTGGATAGTCATAACAGGTGTACACAGCCCATGCTGGGTTTTCTTTTCTTTTCCCAATGAAGAGAGGTTTGAATTTGCCCATGAAACCTAATGAGATTCTGCCACTGGGTCCCCAGTTACGATGACTTAGTGTTAGCCCCTTAAGGAAAAGATTTTCTCTCTTTTTCTTTTAAGATATGAACTATTTCTCAGTAGCACCGGGTGTTAGTCAGTGTATGAAAGAAACCCAGAGCCAGGTTCTCAGGTGCTGCACTGTCCTAGCTCCATTGTCCGCAATAGAGCTCCACCAAAACTCACCCCAGGTGTCTACAGACAGGTGTCCAATCCCATGAAATCTAATGTTCTATAAAAATCATTGGTCCCTGGTGATTTAAAATCTGACTTGTCGGGGGTCGTTGGAGGGAAATGCTTAGCACTGAGAGCTGGGCAGAAAATAGGGTTTTATTCTGAGAGTAATTTCAGGATAAGCAAAACAAAAAAAATCATTTTCATCTCAATGGGTCCAAAATCCCAAACAAGTATTTTCAGCTGAAAACTGAAAATGCTTGTTATTCACAGATTTTGGCTTAAGATTTCCACTTTTTCCATTTTGGGATTTTCAACAAAAAAGTGTTTTGTTTTGTTTTTTGATTTTTTGGAGAAAAACAGATACTTGCCACAAAAATATTCATTCAGTTGAAAACCAACTTTCCACTGAAAAAAGTTTTGATGGGTCATTTTCAACCAGCCCTATTTGTAGCATTGCTCATTCAGAGCTAGACAAGAGACTGATGTAATTTTAAAAATAGAAGGCAGCTCCTCATATGATGTAAATCCATGTAGCTTCCTTGCCAGCAATGGACTACACTGATTTACATTTAACCTGAGTGAGTCTAATTGCACTGACTGACTTATTCTGGACACTGAAGATCCATTACATTGTATCTTACAGAAAATTGGATTTCAGTTTGAAATGCAACCCAACCCCCCCAAAATCTTTGAGATTTGCAAGATGTTAGTTAAATGGGCTGGGGTGGGAGCAGCCTGCAGGGGGAGAGGGCTTTCACGAAGTTGCACTAATTGTGTCCCTCGAGCCTGGGGCACACTAACGAGGTTGCTGGCCAGTGTGAAAGGCTGGACGGCTTCCTAGAGGCCAGATTCTGTGTCTGCCAAGCTCAGAAGAACGCAGTGATCAGGATGCTGGTTGGACCAGCCGGCTTCAGTTACAGAACAGCCTTGGGGACCTGATGGACCTGGCTTAGGCAGAGCTCAGTGAGTCAGGGCTGACAGTATTAGCTCAAGTACCATTGATGGCTGCTTTGACTTACATAAAGTGTGAAATAATTAAGGCCCAGACTATGACAGCCCTACTCATGCCAAACAGCAAATTGCTTTACATACAGTCCCACTAATGTAAATGGGACCAACCGCCTGTGCAGTAAGGTGCAACCTGGCACGAGGATGGGCATCCCAATCTGGCCGCCGCAACCCGGGGTGGCTCTAGCCATTTCGCCACCCCAAGCACGGCCGCACGCCGTGGGGGGCGCTCTGCCGGTCGCCGGTCCCGCGGCTCCGGTGGACCTCCCGGAGACGTGCCTGCGGATGCTCCACCAAAGCCGCGGGACCAGTGGATCCTCCTCAGGCACGCCTGCAGGAGGTCCACCGGAGCCACCTGCCGCCCTCCCGGCAACCGGCAGAGCGCCCCCCGCGGCATGCCGCCCAAAGCACGCGCTTGGCGTGCTGGGGCCTGGAGCCGCCCCTGCCCGCGACAAGGCTGGTGCATAAATGTTAGCAAGGATTTAAAATTTCCCCGAACTTTTGTCCTCTTCTCTTGAACCCCATCTAGCAAAGCTCTCAGACGCACACTGGATCGTGCCCTGTGGCAGGGATTAGTCCCATAAACGAGTCTGTACTTTACAGCTGCTGAAAACGTTTCAGCAACAAGCTTGCTTGGTAACTCGGCTATTCAGCAACAGAACAGGCAACCAGGGTGTGGTAGGAGGTTGTTTGTCACCCAGGTGTTAATCAAAAGATCTGACCCTTAGCAGAGAGACCTACAGACCCAGACAGACAATGAGAATTCAACAATGGGTTTATTGACCCACTTGGCAGAATAGAGAATTTATCCCTGCTATGGAATTCCATAGGAAGGTTCAAAACCAAAACACTCTCTCTCAAAACTGTACAGAATTTTATACTGCTTTCTATAAAAAAAAAAATCTATTTAATGCATGTTTCAGACTAGCAGCTGTGTTAGTCTGTATCCGCAAAAAGAACAGGAGTACTTGTGGCACCTTAGAGATTAACAAATTTATTTCAGCATAAGCATTCGTGGGCTACATGTATAAATATCTTCTGTCTGTGTGTTCCATTCTATGCATCCGAAGAAGTGAGCTGTAGCCCACGAAAGCTTATGGTGAAATTAATTTGTTAATCTCTAAGGTGCCACAAGTACTCCTGTTCTTTTTATTTAAAGCATGCAGCTCTCCTTCCTATCCTTTGGATCCTACTGTTTTTGTAATTATCTGTTACAGCATTTTTTTCATTAAGAAAAATGGGGGTTACTCCCAGATTCCTCTGTGCCTCTAGTGAAACAGCCCCCAAGGCCTGAACAGACAAATTAAACTCTAAGCTTAGACCCTAAAAAATAGCCCCAAAATAATAAATAGAACGTAGTCCTAGGAAAGTACTTATCTATTTCAATCTATTTATTGCTGACCTGGGAACCAAGAGTAGGAGTGGGCTGATAAAGTTTGCGGATGACACCAAGTTGGGGGGTATTGTCAATTCGGAAGAGGATCGGGATATTCTCCAGGGTGATTTAGATGACCTTGTAAACTGGAGTATTAGTAACAGGATGAAATTCAATAGTGAGAAGTGTAAGGTTATGCATTTAGGGATGTCTAACAAGAACTTTAGTTATAAGCTGGGGACGCACCAGTTGCAAGTAACGGAGGAGGAGAAGGACCTAGGAGTCCTGGTTGATCGTAGGATGACTATGAGCAGGCAATGTGATGTGGCCGCTAAAAAAGCTAATGCGATCTTGGGTTGCATTAGGCGAGGTATTTCTAGTAGGGATAAGGAGGTGCTAGTCCCGTTATATAAGGCGTTGGTGAGACCTCATTTGGAGTATTGTGTGCAGTTTTGGTCTCCCATGTTTAAGAAGGATGAATTCAAACTAGAACAGGTACAAAGAAGGGCCACTAGAATGATCCGAGGAATGGAAGGCCTTTCGTATGAAAGGAGACTTGAGGAGCTCGGTTTGTTTTCCTTAACCAAAAGAAGGATAAGAGGAGATATGATTACACTCTTTAAATATATCAGAG
This sequence comes from Mauremys reevesii, assembly GCF_016161935.1. Classification (NCBI taxonomy): domain Eukaryota; kingdom Metazoa; phylum Chordata; order Testudines; family Geoemydidae; genus Mauremys; species Mauremys reevesii. The sequence continues at coordinate 18,647,379 of NC_052640.1, read as the reverse complement.
GGATAAATACCAGGGAAGGAGAAGAATTATTTCAGCTCAGTGCTAATGTGGACACGAGGACGAACGGATATAAACTGTCAGTCAGGAAATTCAGGCTTGAAATTAGACGAAGGTTTCTAACCATCAGGGGAGTACAATACTGGAACAGCCTACCGAGGGAAACAGTGGGGGCGAAGGAGCTCCATGACTTTAAGATTAAGCTAGATAAGTTTATGGAGGGGATGGTATGATAGGATAACGGGCTTAGTCAATAGGTCAATTAAGTGCCACACTAGTAAATAGTACAATGGGTGAATGGTATGATATAACCTTTTCCAGAGGGTTTGGCTGGAGAGTCTTGCCCGCATGCTCGGGGTTCAGCTGACCGCCATATTTGGGGTCGGGAAGGAATTTTCCTCCAGGGAAGATTGGCAATGGCCCTGGAGGTTTTTCGCCTTCCTCCGAAGCATGGGGCAGGGGTCGCTTGCTAAGGAGTGGGTGGATCGGCTTATGTGGCCTGCATCTTGCAGGAGGTCAGACTAGATGATCATAATGGTCCCTTCTGATCTTGAATTCTATGATTCTATGATTCTATGATCTGCTGGTTTTATATTTCTGAGATGGGACATAGTGAGAGCCATTCACAAAGAAAACCTCTATCTCATTTGCAGAGAGTCTGTTCTTGAGAAATGAGAGAGAAATTGTCCACCATGGAAATATCTTCCGAGTTAATTCAATAAGTGGCACCTTCCTCTGCACTAAACGGCACCATTTGAGAAGGAAGGTGCTACTCAATGTGAGGAAGGGGATCAAAATCTAACACTTAACATTGAGGAATTCTGTGCAAACTGCCTAGGTTGCCAGCTGTTTAGAAGTCGTATTTCCCTGTATTTGAGGGGAGCTTGGAAACAATACTGATAATACTTTGCACTTCTACAGCATCTTCCACCAAGTGTCTCAGCACTTTAGAAATATGTAAAAAAAACATAAACCTTGAGAAAAAGCCTGTGTGCGGAGAGTTCAGTGATGTGATCCCCTTTCATGGGCAGAGAGGTCAGTGACTTCATCAGGTTCACCGAGGAAGCCTGTGGCAGAACTAGGAATGGAGCCCATGTGTCCAGATTCCCGGTCCTGTGCCTTAAATAGAAGAACATCCCAGATAATTACCCTGCCACGACGCTTGTGAGGGGTTGGATTTGTTACACTGCAGAGATCTGGAATTTCTTCCATTCTGCACTGACAGTCTCTGTTTTGGGGTTTTCTAACACTGAATTTCCTTGTCTTGTAGGTCAGCCAAAGGCATCTCCCACCGTGCACCTCTTCCCTCCATCCTCGGAAGAGATAAAGACAAAGAGCAAAGCCACACTGGTGTGTCTGCTGGGCAGCTTTTACCCAGGGTCAGTCCAAGTCACCTGGAAAGCTGACGGCAAGCAGATCTCCTCTGGAGTGGAGACGACCAAACCCTCCAAACAGAGTGACAACAAGTTCATGGCCAGCAGTTACCTGTCTCTGGCTGCATCAGATTGGAAGACCCATGAGACCTACACCTGCCAGGTGACACACGATGGGAAGAACTTCGAGAAGTCCCTGAAGAGCTCAGAGTGTTCTTAACCCTCTGACCCCCGGAGGGCTCGGCCGGTTCCCGTGTCAGTCTGTAGGGGGCTCCCCAAGGGAGCCAGGATCTGCCTGTAGCATTCCCATAATGCTGATTTCCAGCAAAACTCCTTCCTATTTTAGGTGGGGGATTTTATCAATCCATACGACACCGTCTTTATTCCCATGTCCCCTCTGCTCTCACCCCCCTCCATTTCCTGGAATTGTCCTTCCTGCTTTAGTCTCTGATGCAGCCTTGTGATGATATTAATAAAATCAGAAAAACTTTGACTATCGCTGTGACTGTGAAAAGTTTAACTTCTTCTGTCCCTTTTACACCTTGTGTATTAATTGCAATATTCACCTTCTCTTCCAATAAAATAAACTTACCTTTTATCAGCTAATATGGTTTTCTTTTTAGGCTGGGTCAATGCTCAGCTTGGTCACTAGCCCTGTGGAGAGCAGCCTGCTCTGTGAGTTAGTATTGAGTCAACCTCTGCCTGCACATGGGGCAGATTCCGGCTCCCTGCTTCTCCCTGAGCATTAGTCAGTCATTCTTCAACAAGCCTCATTGGAGTCAATGAGCTATTCGCTTAACAGCTCAACACTCAGACGAATAATTGGCCAAATCTGGCCCATAGAGAGAGAAGCACCACGCTCCTGATGGTGGTTATCTGAGATAGGCTGTAACCAGAGCTCCTGGCCACTTCTGGTCAGTAGAGACAAACTCCCTCTTTGGAAGAGTGGCCTTTAATATCCTGCCAACATCAACTTAGGTGACAGCTCTCAACCCACCCAACTGGCCCTTCCACCAGGTTCAGCTGTACATGGAAATCTGCCTGAATTAAACTAGTGCTGCTGGCCACTGCATGACACCCATTGTGTTTCAGCCAAAGGGGAAGGCAGTGACCCTTATGTCCAGTTTGACCATCTGTGTACATGGGTGAAGTGCTTTGGGAGCCTTCACATTCACGATGCTTTTCAAGTGAAAGCAGAACATTACTGGTGATCTGGATTCTCTGGTCTCACTCAGGCCTGTGTTACTTCTGGGGTGCTGCACGATTTGGGCCTGCACAGGGCAGAGCAGATAGTCTGTGTCCCATTAAAAACCCGTCAGTTGGGCTTCAGGATCAGTAGCATGTGAGGCGGGATTCCCTGAGGGGCGCTCTGGGGTCTGTCCCACCCTTCCCACACAGCAGCACGCACCGTTTTTGCAGCTGGGAACTCACCTCACAGAGACCATTTATCATGGACCCCTGAGCAGTGCTGGGCCAGCCAGCCAAAGGAGACCCATGAACACTGATTCTCCTACAGTCATAGGGCCAGGGAGGTAAAGGGATACATTTGTACCACATATGCCATGCAGGGCCGGCTCCAGGGGTTTTGTCGCCCCAAGCAGCCAATAAAGAAAAAAAGCCGCAATCGCCATCTGCGGCAATTCAGCAGGAGGTCCTTCGCTCCGACTGGGAGTGAGGGACCCTCTGCCGAATTGCCGAATAGCTGGATGTGCCGCCCCTCTCTGGAATGGCCGCCCCAAGCACCTGCTTGCTAAGCTGGTGCCTGGAGCCAGCCCTGATGCCATGTACATGTCGGATCGCACCATGCTACTGCTACTCACAATATGGGTTACACGGATGGATGGATGGCCAGTCATGCACTGCCACCTCCTATAGAAAGGAATAAGGGGAAAGGGGAGTAGAGGGAGGAGGACGAACCATGGAGAAGTTTTAAACAGTAAGTGTTTTTTTTAACCTTCACATACAAATATTTTTAACATCCTCAGACCTACTGTCCCGCCATCCCAACACACTCACAGGACTGTCCTTGGGGGGCTTAAGATTTCTAGATGATGATTTATGGAGCACCAAGCGTGTGCAGAGCACAGAGGGGACAATGGCTCTCAGAAGTTTTCAAGAACTTACAATGCAATGATGAGAGTGAAGGGATCAGACAGAGCGTGGCGGGGGGGAGCGAGCATGTGCCATAAAGAGTTGGCTGCCAGAACCTATTGGTGTGCACTGATTTTAACACTACTTCATTGACAAAAAGGCCCTGGAAAGAGATTCACTTCCTTTGCTCAAGGTTTAGTAATTGGTCCTGTTGCCTTGCAAATATGAACTTCATGCAGTTTTTCAGTCCATTCAGTCTATTGCAGTATTTAGAGGACACCTCTACCCCGATACAATACAACTTGCTATATCACAGATTCGGATATAATGCGGTAAAGCAGCATTCTGTTGCGGGGGGCGGGGGGAGGCTGTGCTTTCCGGTGGATCAAAGCAAGTTCTATAGAACGCGGCTTCACCTATGACACGGTACGTTTTTTGGCTCCCGAGGACAGTGTTATATCGAGGTAGAAGTGTATTTTCAAAAGCAACTAACTCCGTTGACAGTCTAAGTTCAACTGAAAGTCAATAGAACTTAGGAACCTAAGGGCCAGATTTAAAAGGCATTGAAATGAATGGGCATTTGGCAGACAGGTGCTTCTGAAAATCCTGTTAGATGCCTCCCTGTACATTTAGGTGCTTAAATACCTTTAACACTCCAGGCCTAAGTGCTTAAGTCACATCTGACAATGGGACTTGGGCACTTTTGCTAGCGGCTCAGGCCTGCCCTCCACTACCCAGGGAATTCTCACAGGGTCTGAGACGGAACCACAAGTCACAGGAGCTTCCCCACCAACTTCAGATAATGTGTTAAACCCACCACATGATCCCTCTTGGCTTCAACTGCTGCCCATTACTGAGGAAATGAGGCTGGTCCCATTCACTCCCCTGGCCGTGCTGAGCTGACACACACCAGGTGCTCAGGGGAGTTTGTATTTACAGTCAGAGGGAGGGTCCAGTGCCCTGGTTTAATTCAGAAGAAACCAGCTGAGCATGGACACAGCTCACAGCCTAGATGTTTACTGGCCGGCCCTTGGTCAGAGGGGCCCCACACACCCGCACTCTGCTGGGCAGCAGGTCCCAGAGCTGCTCTCCTAAGCTGAGGGTCAGGGAATAGCCCAGCGATGGTGAGAGTCTCATGGCAGCTCTGTGCAGGGAACAGTGCAGGGATTTACTGCTGAGAACAGCTGGGAAATACAGAGCAAATGGCTGCTGTTGGTGGCACTGAGTTAATTTCTAAAGCAACTGGGGGCTCCCTTCAGGAAAGTGCTGATCTCTGCTGCACACTGGACATTGATCCCAACATTGCCTTGTATTGGTACTAACAGGGCTTAAAGCATTTTCCAGCATATGCCAGATGCAGACTCTTGGCTTCCAGAGAGACTGCCAGGAACGCCTGCATCCGATCCATGGCTGGGGTCCCAGCAGAGGACGGTGGTGATCAGTTTCTTGGAACATGGATGTTGAACACTAATTTAACCAATCCTTGGACATGTCCAGTGTGGAGACTTCACCAGCCAAATGCAAAACACAACATGATGATGCAGCTTTTTCAGCGCGACCCCTGGCCCTAGGGACTATCTGGAGATCCTGATCAGGTAAGGCAGGACCACGTGTCATGGGATGTGGTAGCTTCTCACCGAGAGGTGCAGGGAAGGCTGCACTATCCGGATGAGAGATGAGGACAGCACGTGGTGTTGGTTTCCTATCCACACACATGCAGCCCCACATGGCAGATCTGTTTCTTTGCTGAGACTTGTTGATGTGACGCTAGGATAGTGTTTATGCTATGTCTGCAGTGATGGCAGCGCTCCCGGGGGTGTGGGCTACAAACACGTGCTTTGGAAACAGGGGTATCCCCCACATGAGATACACGATTGGATACATTAAATACTGGCAGCAAATGGGCCTAATTGTTCTCTGGTATAATTCTCACAAGTCACTATAATTGCACTAGGGTTGAACGTGGCTCAGCGTGTTCACTATCAGCATCCCAAAGAAATCTGCCACCCGCTCCCTCCTGGGGACCTACGAGGGGCAGCTGGCAGTGGAAGGACGTACAGCGTAGCAGCCCCAATTCAACACTCTGTGTCCCCTCCTCCACCCACAATGGTACTAGATGGAGATCCATGGGGCACCATCCACAGCAGCACACACAGGCAATGCAGGAGGTACCTGCAGATCCCCAGACCATGGGTGCATTGGGAGAGCACAGGGGCAGTGGAATTAGTGCAGAAGCAGCCAAGCATTCAGTTCCTTTGCATCTATCTAGGCAGGTTTATGACCTGTATCACTGTCATACCTGAGCATCTCACAGCCATAAAGGAATTTCTCCTTACAGCACCCCTGTGAAATAGGGACGTACTATCCCCATTTTACAGATGGGGAATTGAGGCACAGAGATTGTGTGACTTGCCCAAGGGCACAAAGAAAGTCTGTGGAAAAACCGGGATTTTACTCCGACTTCTGACTCCCACTCCAGTGCCTTAAGTACAAGACCATCTTCTGCTCTCTTACGTGGGCTGCGTGCTGGGACCAGGATTTGGCCCCACGTGAGCTCTCCCAATACTCCATTGCTTCACCTCCCAATGGACCTTCATTCAATCAACTGTTATGAGCTTCTCCAGAAAGGATGAACCTTCACCCTCAAGGAGATCCAGCAGTTTTCATCCCACATCTATTTTCCCCACACGTGCAGTGGTGGCGACCTCTCCCTACCGTTGAACATGACTGGTTTTTGTACAGCCGTGTGTCACTGTGGTTTGTCTTCGGTGGAGGAACCCAGCTGACCGTCCTTGGTAAGTCACTGAATTACTCACCTGCTTTTCTTCTCAATGCCAATCCTGTCATGTTTCCATGATTTTTTTCCTCCTTTTCTCTGTTAGTCCCAGGCTTGGGTCTCCTCTCCCTTTATGCACAGACCTTCACATGGTGTTGAGAACAATATTCAATCTGTGGATAATCAGAACAGGGTGTAGATGTCCCATGCTGGATTTTTATCATCTTTTCCCAATGAACAGTTTTCTTAATTTGCCCATGAAACCTAAGCAGATTCTCTAGTCATTTTCCAATTTTTAAATAACTGCTTTTAGCATTTAAAAAATATTTTCTACAATGTTTTTTGTTTTAGTGGACTAGACATTCCTTATTCGCACTGGGTTTTTTCAATATGTGAAAGAAACCAAGGGCCAGATCATCAGCCAGAGTAAAACAACATAGTCCCTTTGTTTTCAATAGATCGCCACCAAAATGCATCCAAACCTCCTTAAAATAGATGTACGATCCCTTGTAGGACTGTACATCTAATGTAGGATCTAATGTAGGATAAAAATAATTTGTCCTTTGTGATTTGAAATCTGCCCTTCTGGAGTAGTTTGAAGACTATTCATTTTGGTAAGAGTTAGTCACAAAAAGGAGGTTTAAATTTCTGGAAAAATTTCAACAAAAAATGAAAAATGTTATTTGTCTCTAAATTCTCAACAGAAAATTGACTTTTCAGCCAAAAAATTAAAAAAAAAATTTTTTCATCCAATAATTACTGAAAAAAGAGAAAGAAAACCCCCAGATATTTAGAGAAACCATTTGGTTCTGAGTTTTTTCGTTTCCAACATGAAATTTTTCATCATCAGACACTTGCTGCAAAAAATTCCATTGAGATGAAAACCCAGTTTTTCACTGACAAGAGATTTAATGGGTAATTTTTGACCAGCCCTACTTGTAGAATTGCTAATTTAGAGCAAGTTATGAGAACAAAGTAATTTTTAAAATATAAGAACAGATCCACATGTGGTAAAAATTAATGTAGCCCCCTTGGCAGTAATGGAACTACACTGATTCACACTCGCATTGAGTGAGTGTAATTGCACTGACTGACTTATTCCTGACCCGGAGGATCAGTTCCATTGTACATTGGATGGACTGTAGCTATCGTGGATTTCAGTTTGGAAGTACCACTCAACCCTGATTTTCTGACAGTGACAGGGACACCCAACACCTATGAAATATGGAGAGTTACAGATAAATGGGGTGGGGTTGGAGCAGCCTGCGGGGCGAGAGGGCTTGAAAGAGGCGGCACTACTTGCCTCTCTCAAGCCTGGAGCACACTAACGAGGTTGCTGGCCAGTCTGGGAGGGCTGGACGGCTTCCTGGAAGCTGCACTCTCCGGCTGGCAGGCTCAGAGCTCAACGACCAGGATGCTGGCTGGGCCAGCAGGCTTCAGTTACAGTAAAACCTTGAGGAGCAGATAGATCTCGGCTAGCCAGGGCTCAGTAAATCAGGGCTGACTGTGCTACCTCAGACAACACTGTTTGTAGCTTTGACCTGTGTAAAGCGTGAAATAACTACAGCCCAGGCTGCACCGAGCCTACTCGTGCTAAGTAGCACCTTGCTCTTCAGACAGGCCCACTGACATCAGTGGGACCGACCACTTGAGGAGTAAAGTGCTACCTGGAATGAGGAAGAGCGTCTCAGTTCGGCCCGAGTTAGAAGACAGGTGCCTTTTACTAGGAGGTTAAAAATTCCCTAAACTTTTGTGTCCATTCCAAAGCCACTGGTCCTTTACTGTCTCCATATCTCCATGCAGTAACATAGCGCAACATCGTGCGAGGGTGCAGGGGACTCTACTCTGTACCACCGTGAAATCAACCAATACTGTGAAATTTTGCAGTCTCCCTTTTGTTCGTCTTGGACCCTGCTCCAGCAAGGCACTTAGACAAATCCTGGCTCAAGCCCTTTGGCTGCGACTGGTCCCATACAGGAGTCTGTACATTACAAGTTTCTGAAAACATTTCAGCAACAAGCTAACTCGGTAACAAGGCTATTCAGCAGCCAGCATATCACAGGATGAGTTGAGGAGGTTATTTCCTATCAAGGTCTTATTCAAAAGTGCTGTCCCTAGGTAGAAAGGCCTGCAGAAGGTGGAAGACTACAACTGCTTAATCGTTTTATGGACCCAACTTGCAGAACTTAAGATATAGACTTTATTCCTATCATAGTATCCCATAGGATGGTAAAAAAAAAAAAGTCTCTCTTTTAGAACTCCATAGAATTTTATGCTACTTTATATAAAACATTCAAGCGTGTCTAGCTCTCTGTCCTGTTCTTTAGATATGTTGGTTGCTTTGTAATTAGATTTTATAGGTTTGTTCCATAAGAAAAAATGTGGGTTATCCTGGATTTCTCCCTGGCATTGAAGTGACTTCCGATGCCCTAACCACACACATTAAACTCTAAGTAAATCTTAGACCTTAAGAAATATCCTGAAACTAATAAGTACAACGTTGTCCAAAATCCCTAGAAAGCTGCTTTTAAATTTCTAAAACGCAGCATAACGCAGAATCAGCTGCAGCATTTCTTTGTGAATGGCTCTTGCTAAAAGTCCAGTGCATACAGATTGCAATACAATTCACACCAATTGCTTTTTTCCTTTAGCGTCACTGTACCTCTTGCAGGCCCCAAGCTATTATTGGAAGTCAGTGGGAGTTATGGGTGCAGGAGGAATATGGGATCAAGCCTTCAATGATTCAAGGGACAAAAAGGATGAGTAAAGTGATTATTATCCCCTTTTACAGGCATAAGGACAGTTACTAACTAGGCCAGGTTCACTAAGGAAGCCTGTGGCAGACCAAGGATTGGATCTCAAATGTCCTGATTCCCAGCCCTGTGCCTTAACCACAAGAACATCTTACATCTCAGATAATTACCCTGCCCCGGTGCTTGTAAAAGATTCGATCTCTTACACTGCAGAGATCTGGAATGTATTACTTTCTGCACTGGCAGTCTCTGGATCTGGGTTTTCTAACATTGAGTTTCCTTGTCTTGTAGGTCAGCCAAAGGCATCTCCCACCGTGCACCTCTTCCCTCCATCCTCAGAAGAGATAAAGACAAAGAGCAAAGCCACACTGGTGTGTCTGCTGGGCAGCTTTTACCCAGGGTCAGTCCAAGTCACCTGGAAAGCTGACGGCCAGCAGATCTCCTCTGGAGTGGAGACGACCAAACCCTCCAAACAGAGTGACAACAAGTTCATGGCCAGCAGTTACCTGTCTCTGGATGCATCAAAGTGGAAGACCCATGAGACCTACACCTGCCAGGTGACACACGATGGGAAGAGCTTCGAGAAGTCCCTGAAGAGCTCAGAGTGTTCTTAACCCTCTGACCCCCGGAGGGCTCGGCCGGTTCCCGTGTCAGTCTGTAGGGGGCTCCCCAAGGGAGCCAGGATCTGCCTGTAGCATTCCCACAATGCTGATTTCCAGCAAATCTGCTTCCTCCTTTAGGTGGGGGATTTTACCAATCCATACGACACCATCATTATTCCCACGTCCCCACTGCTCTCACCCCCCTGCATTCCCTGGAATTGTCCTTCCTGCTTTAGTCTCTGATGCAGCCTTGTTATGATATTAATAAAATCAGAAAAAATTGACCATTGCTGTGACTGTGAAGAGTTTAACTTCTTCTGTCCCTTTTACACCTTGTGTATTAATTGCAATATTCACCTTCTATTCCAATAAAATAAACTTACCTTTTCTCACCCTATATGGTTTTCTTTTTAGTAAGGAGCTGTTGGCTTTGGGGTTTCAGACAAGCTAATGAGAAGTGACGCTAAGGGATGTGTCATATCATGGAGATCGGGGATGGGGAGAGATGTCACAGAGGGATCACTCCCCAAGCTGTGCCTGTTCTCCCTTAACACTGCTCACTCTGGCTCTCAGCCAGACTTCTGTGAGGTGTGACAATTGCTGCTGCACAAATCTCTCTGCAGAGCACACGTTGTGTTAGGGAATCACTGGGTGATGGGGGCTGCATGAGAGCTTAACGCAACCTGCAGGGGTCTGCAGCCAGCCCTGCTTGTGCTGGATCCCTGCAGCTCGCCACAGAGCAGCAGGGCTAGGCTGGGTCAATGCAAGGCTGGGTCACTAGCCCTGCAGAGAGCAGCCTGCTCTGTGAGTTAGTATTGAGTCACCCTCTGCCCTGGCATGGGGCAGATTCCAGCTCCCTGCTTCTCCCTGAGCATTAGTCATTCTTCAAGAAGCCTCGTTGGAGTCAATAGGCTCTTGGCTGAACAGCTCAACACTCAGGGAATAAGTGGCCAAATCTGGCCCATCGGGTGAGGGGCACCACACTGCTGCAGGCTGGTCCCTGGGACAGGCTGTAACCAGAGCTCCTGGCTACGTCTGGTCAGGAGAGACACAAAGGACCCTGTTGGAAGAGTGGCATTTGGCAGGATATTAAATACCAACTTGGGTGACAGCTCCCTATTCACCCAACCTCCCCTCCCCGCAGGTTCAGCTGTACATGGAAATCTGCCTGAATTATACTGATGCCGATAGCCACTGTGTGACACCTGCTGTGTTTCAGCCGGAGGGGAAGGCAGTGACTTATATGTGCAGTTTGACCAGCTGTGTAAATGGTTAAAGTACTTTGGGAGCCTTCAGATTCAAGATGCTTTTCAAATGAAATCAGAACATTACTGGTGATCTGGATTCTCTGGAATCACTCAGGCCTGTGATACTTCTCGGATGCCGTACAATTTGGGCCTTGGCAGGCCAGAGCAGACAGTGTGTGTGTCCCATTAATAACCCATAGTTGTGCTGGGGGATCGGTTTCATGTGAGACTGGATAGTCCGAGGGGCACTCTGCGGTCTGTCCCACCCTTCCCAGACAGCAGCACGCACCATGTGTGCAGCTGGGAATTTGCATCATGGAGACCATTTATTATGGACTCCTGAGCAGTGCTGGGCCAGCCAGCCAAAGGAGACCCATGAACACTGATTCTCCTACAGTCCTCGGGCCAGAGAGGCAAAGGAATAGATTTGTATCACATATGCCACATATTTGTTAGATCCCACCGAGCTGTCACCACTCACAATGAGTGACACGGACGGACGGTCATGCACTGCCACCTCCTAGGGAAGGGGATAAGGGGAAAGGAGAGCAGAGGGAAGCTGCAATATGGATGAGTTTGAAAGAATGAGGGTTTCTTAAATTCAAAGTATTTTTAGCATCCCCAGACCTACTGTCCCACCATTCCCCCTCCCCCCCCCCACCCACACACACACGTCTGTACATGGCGGGGGTATAAGAATCCCAGGTTATAAGTTGCAGAGCACAGTGTGCAGAACACAGAGGGGACAATGGTGCTCAGACATTTTCAGAAGCTCACACAGAGCATGTGTGTGAGAGGGGGAGGGAACATGTCCCATAGAGTTGGCTACTAGAACCCAGAGAGCCTGCGCTGATTTTAACACTACTCCATTGACATAAAGGCTCTGGAAAGAGATTCACTTCCTTTGCTCAATGTTTATTAATTGGGCCTGTTCCCTTGCACGTGTGAACTGCAATAGACTGACGAATGGACTGAAAAACTGCATGAAATATTTAGGGTATTTTCAAAAGTGACTCACTCCATAAAAAGTTACATTCAACTGAAAATCAATAGGATTCAGGAGCCTAAGGGCCAGATTTAAAAGGCATTGAAATGAATGGGCGTTTGGCAGACAGGTGCTTCTCAAAATCCCGCTAGCAGCTGCCTGTCCATATAGGTGCTTAAATACCGTAAGCACTTGGGCTGGAGTGTTAAAGTCACTTCTGACAATGGGACTTGGGCACTTTTGCTCACGGCTCAGGCCTGCCCTCCACTACCCAGGGAATTCTCACAGGGTCTGAGACGGAACCACTCAAGTCACAGGAGCTTCCCCACCAACTTCAGATAACGTGTTAAACACGCCACATGATCCCTCTTGGCTTCAACTGCTGCCCATTACTGAGGGAATGAGGCTGGTCCCATTCACTCCCCTGGCCGTGCTGAGCTGACACACACCAGGCGCTAAGGGGAGTTTGTATTGACAGTCAGAGGGAGGGTCCAGTGCCCTGGTTTAATTCAGAAGAAACCAGCTGAGCATGGACACAGCTCACAGTCTAGGTGTTTACTGGCTCTGCCCTTGGTGAGAGGGGCCCCACATGCCCGCACTCTGCTGGGCAGCAGGCCCCAGAGCTGCTCTCCTAAGCTGAGGGGCAGGGAATAGCCCAGTGATGGTGAGAGTCTCAGGGCAGCTCTGGCCAGGGAACAGCGCAGGGATTTACTGCTGAGAACAGCTGGGAAATACAGAGCAAGTGGCTGTCAGTGGCACTGAGTTAATTTCTAAAGGCAACTGAGGGGCTCCCTTCAGGAAAGTGCGAACCACCCCTGCACACTGGACATGGGCTGAGCAGACATGCTCTCTATTGATACCAGCATTGTCTTTTATTGGTATGAACAGGAGCTGGAGCATTTTCCAGCATATACCAGCTGTACAATGGACATGGCTTTTACAAGCACCAAAGGTTCTGAGCATCCTGCTTGGCTCCTGGCTTCCAGTAATGCCTGCACCTGATCCAGTAATGCCTGCTGGGGTTCAGACAGAGCGTGGGGTGATTGGTTACATGGCACATGGATCTTGAGTCATTCCTCAGGCATGTCCAATGTGGAGATGTCACCAGCCCCCTGCATGGCTCAGCTGAGAGCGAACACAGGACGTGATGATGCAGCTCCGGGCAGAAGGGCTGTGCCCAGTGACTCAGAGCGACCCCCTGGCCCATCTGAAGACCCTGATCAGGTAAGTTGGGACAATCTGGGAGGGTATGTTTTAGCTTCTCAGGGACAGGTGCAGAGAGGCTGCACTCTTCAGAGAGCAGACGAGGACAGCACGTGGTTTGGATCACATCCGATCCACCCGTGTGCAGCTCCTGGCATGTCCGATCTGTCTCTTCGCTGACACTAATTGGTGGGTCACAGGGACATGCTGTACGTTAATTATGTCTAGAAAGATGCTGGTGCTCCCAGCGGTGTGGGGTCACGGACACATACTTTCTAAGTACTGTTATCGTATCCATAACATACACCACTGAATCCATTCAATACTGACAGCTAATGCGCCTCATTCCTTCCATGACGTACTGACCTCAGTGGAATTACAATGGCCCCAGTGATGAATTTGGCCCAGTACTGGCCTGTCAGGGCCAAATGGCAGTGGAAGGACCAACACGCAGTCCAGTTGTGTACATGCCTCCAGCACCCACAACCGTTCTCCATGGGCTCCAGCCACAGCCACACAGACACGCAGGCAGATCCACAGCCTGTGTGGGGGTTGGGAGAGCGCTGTAGTGGGGGAACCCAGTGCGGTACCAGAACACAGAGCTCCTTTGCTTCTCTCTCAGTACCTTTACGCCCTCAACCACTGTTGTGCCTGAGCATCTCTGAGACACGGTAGAACTTATCCTTATACCACCCTGTGAGGCAGGGAAGTGCTGCCCCCATTTTACAGATGGGGAATGGAGACACAGAGACGACGTGACTTGACCAAGGGCACAAAGTCTGTGGCAGAGCCAGGACTTGAACCTCAGTCTCCTGATTCCCACTCCAGTGCCTTAACAACAAGACCATCTTCTGCTCTCTTATGTGGGCTGTGTGCGGGGACCAGGATTTGGTCTTATTGTGAGTTGTCCCAAGGAATACACCATTGCTTCACTTCCCAGTGGATCTTCAATCCTCCGATTGTACAATGAGTTTCTCCAGAAAGGATAAACCTGCACTCCCATGAGGTGCCAAAGGAAATTGCCCTGTGCCTTTTTTTCCCTACCCGGGCAGAGGTGGCGACCTCGCCTTGCCGTCGACTGGGACTGGTTTTTGTACAGCCCTGTGTCACTGTGGTGGGTCTTCGGTGGAGGAACCCAGCTGACCGTCCTTGGTAAGTCACTGAATTACTCACAAACTTTCCTTCTCCTGCCTGTATTGTACATTTTCCATGATTTTTTTTTTTGCTGATTTCTTTGTCTTCACGCCGGGCTCGGGACTCCTCTCACTTTATATAAGGACCTTCGCACAGTGTTGGGAATAACGTTTAGTCTCTCTGGATAGTCATAGCAGGTGTACACGGCCCATGTTGGATTTTCTTTTCTTTTCCCAATTAAGAGAAGTTTGAATTTGCCCATGAAACCTCTTGATATTCTGCCACTGGGTCCCCAGTTACAATGACCTAGTGTTAGCCCCTTAAGGAAAAGATTTTCTCTCTTTTTCTTTTAAGATATGAACTATTTCTCAATAGCACCGGGTGTTAGTCAGTGTATGAAAGAAACCCAGAGCCAGGTTCTCAGGTGCTGCACTGTCCTAGCTCCATTGTCAGCAATAGAGCTCCACCAAAACTCACCCCAGGCTCCTAAAGACAGATGTCCAGTCCCATGAAATCTAATGTTCTATAAAAATCATTGGTCCCTGGTGATTTAAAATCTGATTTTTCGGGGGTTGTTGGAGGGAAATGCTTAGCACTGAGAGCTGGGCAGAATATAGGGTTTTATACGGTGAATAATTTTAGGAAAAGCAAAACGAAAAACATTTTCATCTCTACGGGTCCAAAATCCCAAAGAAGCATTTTCAGCTGAACCAAAAATGCTTCAGTTATTTCAATTTTTTCCATTTTTGGATTTTCAACCAAAAATTTGTTTTGAGAAAAGCAGATACTTCCAACACAAATTGTCATGCAGTTGAAAACCAATTTTCCACTGAAAATAGTATTCATGGGTCATTTTCAACCAGCCCTATTTGTAGCATTGCTCAGTTAGAGCTAGACAGGTGACTGATAACATTTGAAAAATAGAAAGCCAGCTCCTCATATGGTGTAAATCCCTGTCGCTGCCTTGCCAGCAATGGATGCACTGATTTACCCTTAGCCTGAGTGAGTCTGATTGCACTGACTGACTTACTCCTGACCCGGAGGATCCGTTCCATTGTACCTTGGATGACTGTAGCTACCACTGGAGTTCAGTTTAGAAATGCAACCCAACCCCACCCAAAACCTTTGAAATATGCAAGATATTATTTAAGCAGAGTGGGGTGGCAGCAGCCTGCAGGGGGAGTGGGCTTTAAAGAGGTTTCACTAATTGTGTCCCTCGAGCCTGGGGCACACTAACGAGGTTGCTGGCCAGTCTGAAAGGCTGGACGGCTTCCTAGAGGCCGGATTCTGTGTCTGCCAAGCTCAGAGCTCAGGGATCAGTATGCTGGTTGGACCAGCCGGCTTCAGTTACAGAACAGCCTTGGGGACCTGATGGACCTGGCTTAGCCAGAGCTCAGTGAGCTAATATTGTCAGCCCTGACTTAAACACCATTGCTGGCTGCTTTGACCTACATAAAACATGAAATAATTAAGGCCCAGACAGCGACAGCCCTACTCATGCCAAGTAACAAATTGCTTTTCATACAGTCCCACTAATGTAAATGGGACCAACCGCCTGTGGGGTAAGGTGCAAGCTGGCGCGAGGACGAGCATCCCAATCTGGCCCCCGCAACAAGGCTGGTGCATAAATGTTAGCAAGAGTTTAAAAATTCCCCAAAATTTTGTGCCCTTCCTAAGCAGGTCGTGCCGTCAATGTCTCCCTGCACAGCACCAGACTAGGGCCCCGGGGAATCTACTCTGCACCCACCATGAAATCAACCCTCATTGGGGTATTTTGCAAAGTCCCTTTTCCTCTTCTCTTGAACCCCATCCAGCAAAGCGCTCAGACGCACACTGGATCGAGCCCTGTAGCAGGGATTGGTCCCATAAGTGAGTCTGTACTTTACAGCTGCTGAAAATGTTTCAGCAACAAGCTTGCTTGGTAACTCAGCTATTCAGCAACAGGAACAGGCAACCAGGGTGTGGTAGGAGGTTGTTTGTCACCCAGGTGTTAATCAGAAGATCTGACCCTTAGCAGTGAGACCTACAGACCCAGATAGACAATGAGAATTCAACAATGGGTTTATTGACCCACTTGGCAGAATAGAGAATTTATCCCTGCTATGGAATTCCATAGGATGGTTCAAAAACAAACTCTCTCTCGCGCGCAAAACTATACAGAATTTTACAGTGCTTTCCATAAAACACTATTTAATGCATGTAGCTCTCCTTCCTATGCTTTGGATCCTACTGTTTTTTGTAATTATCTGTTATAGCATTTTTTTTCATTAGGAAAAATGGGGGTTACCCCCAGATTCCTCTGTACCTCTTGTGAAACAGCCCCCAAGGCCTGAACAGACAAATTAAACTCTAAGCTTAGACCCTAAGAAATAGCCCCAAAAATAAAAAACAGAACATAGTCCTAGGAAGATACTTATCTGCTGTTTTTTAATATTTCTAAGATGGGCTCAAGGCCGAATGACCTAGAGGTTCTCTTTGTGAATGGATCTCACTATCTCATACGCAGATAGTCTGTTCTTGAGAAATAAGAGAGAGAGAGAGAGTTTTCACCATGGAAATATCTTCCAAGTTAATTCAATGAGTAGCACCTTCCTCTGCACTAAACGGCACCATTTGAGAAGGAAGGTGCTACTCAATGTGAGGAAGGGGATCAAAATCTAGCACTTAATATTGAAGAATTCTGTGCAAACTGCCTAGGTTGCCAGCTGTTTAGAAGTCGTATTTCCCTGTATCTGAGCAACAATGAATTAAACGGGGAGCTTGGAAACAATACTGATAATACTTCGCACTTCTACAGCATCTTCCACCAAGTGTCTCAGCACTTTAGAAATATGAAAATAAACAAACCTTGAGAAAAAGCCTGTGTGCGGAGAGTTCAGTGATGTGATCCCCTTTCATGGGCAGAGAGGTCAGTGACTTCATCAGGTTCACAGAGGAAGCCTGTGGCAGAACGGAGAATGGACCCCAAGTGTCCAGACTCCCAGTCCTGTGCCTTAACCAGGAGAACATCTCAGATAATTACCCTGCCCACAATGCTTGTGAGAAGTTGGATTTGTTACACTGCAGAGATCTGGAATTTCTTGTATTCTGCACTGACAGTCTCTGTTTTGGGGTTTTCTAACACTGAGTTTCCTTGTCTTGTAGGTCAGCCAAAGGCATCTCCCACCGTGCATCTCTTCCCTCCATCCTCGGAAGAGATAAAGACAAAGAGCAAAGCCACACTGGTGTGTCTGCTGGGCAGCTTTTACCCAGGGTCAGTCCAAGTCACCTGGAAAGCTGACGGCCAGCAGATCTCCTCTGGAGTGGAGACGACCAAACCCTCCAAACAGAGTGACAACAAGTTCATGGCCAGCAGTTACCTGTCTCTGGATGCATCAAAGTGGAAGACCCATGAGACCTACACCTGCCAGGTGACACACGATGGGAAGAGCTTCGAGAAGTCCCTGAAGAGCTCAGAGTGTTCTTAACCCTCTGACCCCCGGAGGGCTCGGCCGGTTCCCGTGTCAGTCTGTAGGGGGCTCCCCAAGGGAGCCAGGATCTGTCTGTAGCATTTCCATAATGCTGATTTCCAGCAAATCTGCTTCCTCCTTTAGGTGGGGGATTTTACCAATCCATACGACACCGTCATTATTCCCACGTCCCCACTGCTCTCACCCCCCTGCATTCCCTGGAATTGTCCTTCCTGCTTTAGTCTCTCATTGCAGCCTTGTTATGATATTAATAAAATCAGAAAAACTTGACTATCGCTGTGACTGTGAAGAGTTTAACTTCTTCTGTCCCTTTTACACCTTGTGTATTAATTGCAATATTCACCTTCTCTTCCAATAAAATAAACCAACCGTTTATCAGCTAATATGGTTTTCTTTTTAGGCTGGCTCAATACTCAGCTGGGTCACTAGCCCTGCAGAGAGCAGCCTGCTCTGTGAGTTAGTATTGAGTCAACTTCTGCCTGCGCATGGGGTAGATTCCAGTACCACCTTCTCCCTGAACATTTTTCAAGTAGACGCATTGGAGTCAATGGGGTATTCGCTGAACAGCAACACTCAGGGGAATAAGTGGCCAAATCTGGCCCATTGAGTGAGGGGCACGACAGTGCTGATGGCAGTTACTGGGATAGGATGTAAACAGAGCTCCTGGCTACTTCTGGTCAGTAGAGACCCAAACCCCTCTTTGGAAGAGTGGCTTTTTATATCCTGCCAACACCAACCTGGGTGACAGCTCTCAACCCACCTAACTGGCCCTCCCAGTAGGTTCAGCTGTACAGGGAAATGTGCCTGAAATAAACTAGTGCCGCTGCCCACTGTGCGATAGGTCCTGCATTTCAACTACAGGTGAAGGCAGTGATCCTCATGGCCAGTTTGACCAGCTGTGTAAGTAAGTAAAGTGCTTTGGGAGCCTTCAGATTCAAGATATTACACTTGAAAAGCATCGTTACTTAGAACTAAATCAGACCAGTCCTGATGATCAGGATTCTCTGGGTGCACAACACTGGGGCCCTTAGTATGTCTTGTGTGTTGCACAGTTTGGGCCTTGATGGGCCAGAGCAGACAGTTTGTGTCCCATTAAACCCATAAATGGTGCTGGGGGTGCGGGGATAAGTTTCATGTGAGACTGGATACTCTGAGGGGCACCTGGGAGTCTGCCCCACCCTTCCCAGACAGCAGCACCCACCGTGTGCACAGCCGGGAACTCACCTCCCGGAGAGCGTTTATCATGGACCCCTGAGCCGTGCTGGGCCAGCAGCCAAAGGAGACTCTGGAATACTGGTTCTCCTACAGCCATGGGCCCCGGAGGTAAAGGGATACATTTGTATCACCTATGCCGGATATTTGGTGGCAGCACAATGGGATCTGACATTCACAATATGGGTGATGCAGATGGATGGATGGCCAGCCATGCACTTCTACCTCCTCCAGAAATGAATAAGGGGGAAGGGGAGCACTGCACTATGGATGAGTTTTAAATAATGATGGTTTCTTAAATAAGTATCTTTAACATCCCCACACCTATTTGTCCCACCATCCCAACACCACCCCCACCTAGCACCCCAAGTACCGGGGTGGGTGGGTGTGTTAAGATTTCCAGATGAGGACTTGTGGAGCACCAAGAGTGTGCAGAGCACAGAGGGGACAATGGCTCTCAGAAGTTCTCGGGAGCTTACACTGCAAGGATCCGTGTGAAGGGATCAGACAGAGCGTGTGTGTGAGTGAGCATGTGCCATAAAGAGTTGGCTGCCAGAACCTGTTGGTGTGCACTGACTTTTATCACTATTTCATTGACATAAAGGCCCTGGGAAGAGATTCACTTCCTTTGCTCAAGGTTTAGGAATTAGGCCTGTTCCCTTGCACATGTGAACTGCAATAGACGCCAAATAGACTGAAAAACTGCACGAAGTATTTAGGGTATGAATCACTCCATTGAAAGTCAAAGTTCAACTGAAAGTCAATAGGATTTAGGAGCCTAAGGGCCAGATTTAAAAGGCATTGAAATGAATGGGCATTTGGTAGACAGGTGCTTCTGAAAACCTTGCTAGGCACCTCCCTGTACATTTAGGTGCTTAAATACCTTTAACACTCCAGGCCTAAGTGCTTAAGTCACTTCTGATAATGGGACTTGGGCACTTTTGCTCACGGCTCAGGCCTGCCCTCCGCTACCCAGGGAATTCTCGCAGGGTCTGAGACGGAACCACTCAAGTCACAGGAGCTTCCCCACCAAGTGCTGGACCACATGTTAAACACAGCACAAGAACCTTGGCTTCAAGTACGGCCCATTACTGAGGGAATGAGGCTGGTCCCATTCACTCCCCTGGCCGTGCTGAGCTGACACACACCAGGCGCTAAGGGGAGTTTGTATTTACAGTCAGAGGGAGGGTCCAGTGCCCTGGTTTAATTCAGAAGAAACCAGCTGAGCATGGACACAGCTCACAGCCTAGATGTTTACTGGCCCTGCCCTTGGTCAGAGGGGCCCCACACACCCACATTCTGCTGGGCAACAGGCCCCAGAGCTGCTCTCCTAGAGGGGAGGGGCAGGGAATAGACCAGCGATGGTGAGAGTCTCATGGCAGCTCTGTCCAGGGAACAACTCAGGAATTTACTGCTGAGAACAGCTGGGAAATACAGAGCAAATGGCTGTTGTTGGTGGCACTGAGTTAATTTCTAAAGCAAATGGGGGCTCCCTTCAGGAAAGTGCTGATCTCTGCTGCACACTGGACATTGATGCCAACATTGCTTGTATTGGTGCTAACAGGGTCCCCGCAGAGGATGGTGGTGATCGGTTTCATAGCACACGGATCTTGAGCATTCTTTACTTGTTCCTACGACATGTCCAGTGCGGAGACTTCACCAGCCAAATGCAAGACAGAACATCATGACACAGCTTCTTCAGAGTGACCTCTGGCCCGATGGACTATCTGGAGATCCTGATCAGGTAAGGCAGGACCACGTGTCCTGGGATGTGGTAGCTTCTCACTGACAGGTGCAGGGAAGGCTGCACTATCCGGATGAGAGATGAGGACAGCACGTGGTGTTGGTTTCCTATCCCCACACATGCAGCCCCTGCATGGCAGATGTTTCTTTGCTGACACTTGTTGGTGTGTTGCTAGGATAGTGTTTACACTATGTCTGTAGAGATGCCAGAGCTCCCAGAGGTGTGGGCTACAGACACGTGCTTTGGAAACAGGGGTATCACCCACATGAAATACACAGTTGGATACATTAAATACTGGCAGCAAATGCGCCTAATTGTTCTCTGGTATAATTCTCACAAGTCACTACAATTGCACCAGGGTTGAACGTGGCTCAGCGTGTTCACTATCAGCATCCCAAAGAAATCTGCCAGCCCCTCCCTCCTGGGGACCTACGAGGGGCATCTGGCAGCAGAAGGACCTACAGCGTAGCAGCCCCAATTCAACACTCTCTGCATCCCCTCCACCACCCACAATGGTGCTAGATGGAGATCCATGGGGCACCATCCACAGCAGCACACACAGGCAATGCAGGAGGTACCTGCAGATCCCCAGACCATGGGTGTGTTGGGGGAGCACAGGGGCAGTGGAATTAGTGCAGGAGCAGCCTAGCATTCAGTTCCTTTGCATCTATCTAGGCAGGTTTATGACCTGTATCACTGTCATACCTGAGCATCTCACAGCCATAACGGAATTTATCCTTACAGCACCCCTGTGAAATAGGGACGTACTATCCCCATTTTACAGATGGGGAACTAAGGCACAGAAATGACGTGACTTGCCCAAAGGCACAAAGTCAGTCTGTGGCAGAACCAGGATTTTACTCCGTCTTCTGACTCCCACTCCAGTGCCTTAAGTACAAGACCATCTTCTGCTCTCTTACGTGGGCTGCGTGCTGGGACCAGGATTTGGCCCCACGTGAGCTCTCCCAATACTCCATTGCTTCACCTCCCAATGGATCTTCATTCAATCAACTGTACTATGAGCTTCTCCAGAAACAATGAACCTTCGCTCTCATGGAGAGCCAGCAGAAGTTGTCCCATGTCTATTTTCCCCACCGTGGGCAGTGGTGATGACCTCTCCCTGCCATCGACTGGGACTGGTTTTTGTACAGCCCTGTGTCACTGTGGAACGTCTTCGGTGGAGGAACCCAGCTGACCGTCCTTGGTAAGTCACTGAATTACTCACCTGCTTTTCTTCTCAATGCCAATCCTGTCATGTTTCCATGATTTTTTCCTCCTTTTCTCTTAGTCCCAGGCTTGGGTCTCCTCTCCCTTTATGCACAGACCTTCATATGGTGTTAAGAACACTATTTAATCAATGGATAGTCAGAGTAGAGTGCATGTATCCCATGCTGGATTTTCTCATCTTTTCCCAATGAACAGGTGTCTGAATTTGCCCATGAAATCTGTCAAGATTCTGCTGTCAGGTCCCGATTTTTAAATAACTGGTGCGAGCCTCCTAAATATTTTCTACCTTGTTTTTTTGTTTTAACGGACAAGACATTTCTTAAGTCAACATGTGAAAGAAACCAAGTGCCAGGTTCTCAGCCAGGGTAAAACAACATAGTCCCTTTGTTTTCAATAGATCTCCACCAAAACTCATCCAAACCTCTTTAAGATAGAGGTACAATCCCTGGAAATCTAATGTGATATGAAAAAATAATTTGTCCTTTGTGATTTGAAATCTGATCTTATGGCGTAGTCTGAAGACTATTCATTTTAGTAAGAGTTAGTCACAAAATGGGTTTCATTTTCTGGAAAAATTAATCAAAAATTAAAATATTTTTGTCTAAATTCTCAGCAGAAAATTGACTTTTTACAAAAAAATTCAAAACTAAAGTATTTTTTAATCGATAATTACTGAAAACAAAGAAAAAACCCTAGATATTTGCAGAAAACTTTCGGTTTTGAGATTTTGCATTTGCAACAAGAAATTTTTTAACATCAGACACTTTCTGCAAAAATTTCTGTTGAGATGAAAACCCAATTTTTAACTGAAAAAAAAGATTTGATGGGTAATTTTTGACCAGCCCTGTTTCTAGAATTGCTAATTTAAAGTGAGTTAAGACACTGATGCAATTTTAATATATAAGAACAGATCCTCATGTGGTGTAAATTAATGTAGCCCCCTTGGCAGTAACGGAACTACACTGATTTACCCTTACACTGAGTGAGCGTATTGCACTGACTGACTTATTCCTGACCCGGAGGATCGGTTCCATTGTACATTGGATGACTGTAGCTATCGTGGATTTCAGTTTGGAAATACCACTCAACCCTAATTTTCTGACAGTGCTGAGGGACACCCAACACCTATGAAATATGGAGAGTTACAGATAAATGGGGTGGGGTTGGAGCAGCCTGCGGGGCGAGAGGGCTTGAAAGAGGCGGCACTACTTGCCTCTCTCAAGCCTGGAGCACACTAACGAGGTTGCTGGCCAGTCTGGGAAGGCTGAACGGCTTCCTAGAAGATGCATTCTGTGTCTGCCAGGCTCAGAGCACAATGACCAGGATGCTGGCTGGGCCAGCAGGCTTCAGTTACAGTAAAACCTTGAGGAGCAGATAGATCTCGGCTAGCCAGGGCTCAGTAAATCAGGGCTGACTGTGCTACCTCAGACAACATTGTTTGTAGCTTTGACCTGTGTAAAGCGTGAAATAACTACAGCCCAGGGTGCACCGAGCCTACTTGTGCTAAGTAGCACCTTGCTCTTCAGACAGGCCCACTGACATCCTTGCTACCTGGAAGGAGGAAGAGTTTCTCAATTTAGCCCCAGTTAGAAGACAGGTGCCTTTTACTATGGGGTTAAAAATTCCCCATCATTTTTGCATCCATTCCTAAGCAAGTAGGTCCTTTATTGTCTCCATATCTCCATGCAGTAACATACCACAACATCGTGCGAGGGTGCAGGGGACTCTACTCTGTACCACCGTGAAATCAACCAATATTCCCTTTTGCTCACCTTGGACCCTGATCCAGCAAGGCACTTAGACACATACTGCCTCGAGTTCTTTGGCTGGGACTGGTCCCATATAGGATTCTGTACATTACAAGCTTCTGAAAATGTTTCAGCAACAAGGTAACTTGGTAACTAGGTGTGTTTAGCAGCTGGCATACCACAACACGAGTTAGGAGGTTTTTCCTATTGTGATCTTATTCAAAAGCGCGGTCCCTTAGTAGAAAGGCCTGCAGAATGTGGCAGACAATGATAAACTGCTTAATAGATTTATTGACCCAACTCGCAGAATTCCATATATAAACTTTATCCCTGCAATAGAAAAAGAGTGTGCAGAGCTCCATAGAAAACTCCATATAATTGTATGGACGTTTATATAAACACTCCTAAATGTGTCTACTATTGGAATCTTTGTAATTACATTTTACAGGATTTTTCCATAACGATTCCACTCTGGGTGCACTGAAGTGGCTTCTCGTGCCCTAACCACAGACTCTAAGTAAACCTTAGATCCTAAGAAATATCCCTGAACTAATAACTACAACGTAGTCCAAAATCCTTAGAAAGCTGCTTTTAGATTTCTATAATGCAGCACAATGCAGAATCAGCTGCAGCTTCTCTTTGTGAATGGCTCTAGCTAGATGTCCAATGGGTATCGATTGGAATGTAATTCTTTACTCACTTTCAGGCCAACTGATTTTTTTCTTAGCACCAACACTGTACACCTGGCAGGCCCCAAGCTGTTATATGAAGTCAGTGGGAGATATGGGTGTAAGAGGAATACGGGATCAAGACTTCAGTGATTCAAGTGATATTATCCGACTTCTACAGACATAGAGACAGTTACTAACTAGGCCAGGTTCACTAAGGAAGGATGTAAAAGACCAAGGATCGGGTCCCAAATGTCCTGATTCCCAGTCCTGCACCTTAACCAAAACAACATCTTACATCTCAGATAATTACCCTGCCCATGGCGTTTGTGAGGGGTTGGATTTGTTACACTGCAGAGATCTGGAATGTCGAACATTCTGCACTGACAGTCGCTGGATCTGGGTTTTCTAACACTGAGTTTCCTTGTCTTGTAGGTCAGCCAAAGGCATCTCCCACCGTGCACCTCTTCCCTCCATCCTCAGAAGAGATAAAAACAAAGAGCAAAGCCACACTGGTGTGTCTGCTGGGCAGCTTTTACCCAGGGTCAGTCCAAGTCACCTGGAAAGCTGACGGCCAGCAGATCTCCTCTGGAGTGGAGACGACCAAACCCTCCAAACAGAGTGACAACAAGTACATGGCCAGCAGTTACCTGTCTCTGGATGCATCAAAGTGGAAGACCCATGAGACCTACACCTGCCAGGTGACACATGATGGGAAGAGCTTCGAGAAGTCCCTGAAAAGCTCAGAGTGTTCTTAACCCTCTGACCCCCGGAGGGCTCGGCCGGTTCCCGTGTCAGTCTGTAGGGGGCTCCCCAAGGGAGCCAGGATCTGCCTGTAGCATTCTCATAATGATGATTTCCAGCAAATCTGCTTCCTATTTTAGGAGGGGGATTTTACCAATCCCTACGACACCGTCATTATTCCCACGTCCCTACTGCTCTCACCCCCCTGCATTCCCTGGAATTGTCCTTTCTGCTTTAGTCTCTGATGCAGCCTTGTTATGATATTAATAAAATCAGAAAAAATTGACTATCACTGTGACTGTGAAGAGTTTAACTTCTTCTGTCCCTTTTACACCTCGTGTATTAATTGCAATATTCACCTTCTCTTGCAATAAAATAAACTTACCTTTTCTCACCCTATATGGTTTTCTTTTTAGTAAGGAGCTGTTGGCTTTGGGGTTTCAGACAAGCTAATGAGAAGTGGCGCTAAGTGGTGTGTCATATCATGGAGATCAGGGGATGGGGAGAGATGTCACAGAGGGATCACTCCCCAAGCTGTGCCTGTTCTCCCTTAACACTGCTCACTCTGGCTCTCAGCCAGACTTCTGTGAGGTGTGACAATTGCTGCTGCACAAATCTCTCTGCAGAGCACACGTTGTGTTAGGGAATCACTGGGTGATGGGGCCTGCATGAGAGCGTAATGCAAACCCCTGTGGATCTGCAGCCAGCCCTGCTTGTGCTGGATCCCTGCAGCTCCCAACAGAGCAGCAGGGCTAGGCTGGGTCAATGCAAGGCTGGGTCCCTAGCCCTGCAGAGAGCAGCCTGCTCTGTGAGTTAGTATTGAGTCACCCTCTGCCCTCACATGGAGCAGATTCCGGCTCCCTGCTTCTCCCTGAGCATTAGTCATTCTTCAAGTAGCGTCACTGGAGTCAATGGAGCTATTGGCTGAACAGCTCAGCACTCAGAGGAATAAGTGTCCAAATCTGGCCCACAGAGGGAGGGGCACGACACTGCTGATGGCGGTTACCTGGGATAGGCTGTAACCAGAGCTCCTGGCCACTTCTGGTCAGTAGAGACACAAACCCCTCTTTGGAAGAGTGGCCTTATTGTCCTGCTACCACCACCTTAGGTGACAGCTCTCAGCCCACCCATCCTGCCCTCCCAGCACATTCAGCTGTACAGGGAAATCTGCCTGTATTAAACTAGTGCTGCTGGCCATTGTGTGACAGCGGCTGAGTTTCAGCCAGAGGTGCAGTGACCCTTATGTCCTGTTTGACCAGCTGTGTAAGCGTGTAAATCCTTTTGAATCCCTCAGATGCTTCTCAAAAGGAAAGGTCATTGTTTATAAAGGAATCATAACATTAGTGATGGTCTGGATCCTGTGGGGTGTACAGCCCCAGGGTCCTTAATACTTCTGGTGTGTTGCACAGTTTGGGTCTTAACTGGCTAGAGCAGAGAGTTTGCGTCCCATTAAAAACCCATCAGTTGTGCTGGGGGATCAGTTTCATGTGAGACTAGATACTCTCTGAAGGGAGCAAGGTGTCTGTCCCACCCTTCCCAGACAGCAGCATTCACCATGTGTACAGTTGGGAACTCAAGTCACGGAGAGGATTTATCATGGACCCATGAGCAGTGCGGGGCCAGCCAGCCAAAGGAGACACTTGAACAATGATTCTCCCACAGCCATGTCAGCTTTAAAACAAGAATTGAGGAGGCCAATGAGCTACAGGGTTTAAATTGTTATCATTTCTGTATGCCAGAGATCTGATGAGAGCAGGGTGGGATCTGACACTCACACAGTATGTGGGCCACTTGTGGCTGGCAGGCCACTTGTGCTCTGCCACCACCACGGAAAGGAATAAGGAGGAAAGACGACAAATGGAAGCTGCCCTATAGATGAATTTTGAAGACTATTTTCTTCCCTGTCACCCGTGTTTTTGATATCCCTGCACGTGTTTCTCCCTCCACCCCAACACACACCCAGGACCATCCACAAGTGATAATTATCCCAGAGCATTATTGTTTGGTGGAGCACTATGCTGGTACATAGGGCTGTATGGAACACAGAGGAGACAATGGCTCTCCAGCGCTCTCAGGAGCTTACAATGCAACCGTGGGAGGGAAGGGATCCGAGAGAGAGAACGTGCACCATAAAGAACTAGAACTAACTGGTTTGTGCTGATTTTTTTAAATAATGTTCTTGACGCACAGGTTATGGAAAGAGAGTAACTCCCTTTGCTCAATGATTATTGATGGAGCCGCTTGCCATGGAAATGTGAACTCCCAGAGACTCTGATGAACAGATTGAAAAGCTGCATGAAGCTTTGAGGTTATTTTTGGTAGTGACACTTCCTTAGCAGTCTAAATTAATGGGGTTTAGGCTCTTGGAATTAGAGCCAGATTTTTAAAGATATTGAGAAAAAAAAAGAGAGACGGTTAGGCACCTAGGTTCTTTTGAAAATCCCAGTAGGCCCCTATCTGCATCTTTAGGCACCTAAATACCTTTAAAAATCTGGGCCCAAGTGTCTGAATCACTTTTGAAAATTGTGTTGCGTAAGTCATTTAGGTGCTTTTTAAAATGTTACCGTTTGATACGATGGTGACCGATGCTATAGAAAACCCTAGGATACACAGACAGGTAAAGGGATAGTTTATCTGCAGTTTCTGTAAATACCCCTCTGTCTTCTGTTCTGTAGCAGGCTTCCTGCTTCTGGGGCACGCCCTGGGAGGTGAGCAGTGCTCAGGTGTGCTGTTCTCTCCCCATCAGATGAGTGCCACTCCAGGGGAAATTCCAGTTTAAACATTTTCAACTAGCTTCCATTGGCTTGATTTGTCAGCTAGGGTTTGGAAAGCAGAGGGGTTTTTGGTCCAGTGGCTTTGTGGGGTTTATGGACCCTGGGGCTCCAGCCCAGGTCCTCCAGTAGAAACCAGACACCAACAGAGAGCAGCTAAAAAAATACCCAGTGGAGTCTACCAGAACTTCTACCTGGAGAAGGTGTGGGGTGTCTCCCCTCTGAGTCCGTACCTGTGTTTCTCTACAGGTCCCCAACATTGCTACATTCAGATTTCACATGCACTCGCTTGAGGTCTGATTCTCCTTTCATACCAGTGTAAACTGGCAGTAATGCCATTGAATTCAGTGGAGTTATGCTCGACTGAGACTGACCCATAGCACCCACTGGGGTCTCTCTGTCCTTGGTTTCTAGAGCTGGAAGCACCTGAGCGTCACAACAGGCTGCGTTACAGTACGACCATAGCATGCACAGTGCCATGGGTTGCACCCTTAGAGGTGAACTGCAGGACTATTAAAAATTGACTCGTTACTGGTATTGCAGTGCTGAATGTGTCCATTAGCCATGCACTGCAATGAGACGTCAGGTATCTGTTATGTCACAGAGCGCTCCGTTCTGGGATATCTTCAGCAAGCCAGGAAGTGCCAGGAAGATGTCAAAGGGTGTGAGAAGTATTTTTAAAAGCTCTCCTCACCGCTTCGTTAGGGAGCCAGAGATCTGTGCTTTGCTTTAGTTTGCTTTAAAATGCAGAGTTGGGAAAAGTGTCTTACAGATTCACTCATTATCATCCCAGTGCAGAGTCTTGGGGTGAGAGCAGAGCTGGGCATCTGCTGTCTGAGAAAGATGTTGCCGTATTATTTCATCAGAGCTAACCCATGCTCTGCTCCAATACACAAAGCATGCACAGCCCCTCCTCTGTATTGTTCCCTGAGCACTTTACAGCAAACGGAGCTCTCCGGCATCTGTATAAAGACTTACTCCTAAACCACCCCAGGGGTTAGCCAGCATAGACCCTGGTGGAGGTTCCCAGTCCATCTAGAGACCAGCTTGCTGCACAGATGGGCTGCAAACCGAGAGCGCTGGGAGGGGGGGCATCATTGCCCCCAAAGTAGACTTCACTGGTCAATACATGAGCTTTTCTTTCAGTTCCCGTACATTAATTCTGACACATAGCTGGACTCTATAGATACCAAAGAGAAAGAAGTTCACATTTCCAGACAGAGGGATGGTGCAGTGCTCTTGAAGGACAGATGAAATCTGCTGAGTAGAGAGAGGGATCACAGTTAAGATCTTCGTTGCTGATGCCTGGAGTGAGAGGGGGTTAGTATCACAAGTGAACAGTCTACTGGGCACCAGGAAGTGAATCTGCCCCGTGAACCTCTGGAGGAGAGGAGAGCTCTGTAATGCTGAGAGTCTGAAATCAACACCCTTAAGGCAAGAGTGCCTGGTGCAATTGGCAAAAAGATCAGAATACAAATACAGGCTGAAGTTAATTCTCCAGGCTGCTTCCAGATTGCTGTATCCTGCCATATTATTAAATGACCAGCATATATTGGTGCAAAGACTTGGTAAATTCAAGGTTTACCAGACAGACACAGCCTCAATAGTCCCAGAAAAGCTTGGAGGTTCCTGACTGGTTTTCAGCTACCAACAGCAGTCAAGAAAAAACTATACTGAACCTACTGCTAGGCCCTAAACCAAGGATGATGTAGATTTTATTCCCTGGGAAATAAACCACAAGCACTGGGTCATTGTCTCACAGCTCCAGTCCTATCCTGAACCAGACACCCTATTGCCAAGGGCCGACACAGCAACATCTCCTGTGAATATGGGATGGAGCAGCTTCTGCCCCCGTCCTGGAGTCTCCTGAAGATGCAGATCAGATAAGGTACAGTACAGTTATCCTAACTTCTCCCATAAGACAATAATGACCTCTACAGAGAACGGTATCACTTACTATAACAATGCAGTACCAGTTTTCACACATCAGTTCCAACCTACTGCATTCACTGGTCAATTGTCCCGGCTCTCCAGTGCTCGACATCGGTTCTCTAACTTCATTTTTAAGTGTTGCAATCCTGCAAAACCCAGGAGTCTGACCTACCTAATACCTGCTGTATCCTCTAAAGGATTGCACATGAAAAACAATGAAACCGTGAAGCTATATGGGATATAAATGCAGGAACTGGCCCTTGGTGTTCATGTCTATAGGTGCTCCAGGTTCTCCACAGAGGAACCCATCTTATCGGCAAAAGACCTCTGAATGAGTGAAGAGCAGAACGTTCTGTTATTCTGTCCAAGTGTTCTTCCCCCGGAAGACTACACTTCCAGAAACACTGGCGCAGCAATGACCAACAATAAGTGTAAAGTGCTGAAACTATAGTGTGGTTCTTCCCAGGATATCCAGTAGGTTTCCCCTACTGAAACCTCTGGCACATATTCTCCCTTTATTCTACATGAAGATATCCATGGTGGTGTTCATTAGGGTGGAGGTAGCAACGTTCTCATTCTACACATGGTGTCCACGTGGGAGCACCCTGCTGTGCGAATGCTCAACTATCATTTCATTCACTGGACCCAGGAATCTCCTCAGAGAGAAGGAACGTCATCCTGATCTCCGGCATCACAGAAACAATCCAGCAGGAACTGGACAATTCCTGATTCAGCACATCCATGGGGTCACTTTCTGCTTGGAGGTTTTTGCACAGCCACGTGCCACTGTGCTTACGTCTTCGGAGGAGGAACCCAGCTAACCGTCCTTGGTAAGTAACCGCAATATTCCTCTATAATCATTGTCCAGCTAGTTTATTACTTGATTTTTTAAAAAAAACTTTGCATCTTTTTGTTCCAGGTGGTATAATATATCACACTGAAATTGTTTTCTTTCCTTTTACTCTGTGGTTAAGAAGGGGCTTGTAGTTCTAGCCTCAGAATTTATCACAAGTGAAGTATTTTGTTTTTTAAAAAAACTGATATAGAGTTTCTCCCCTGAGTGAAACAATTTCTAAGTTCCTTGCGCTAGTTTGTTTGATGTTGGTTGGCTTTTTTTAGATCACAGAAGGTTTTGCGGAGGTAACTGTGACCCAGTCAATTAGAATTCTGCTAGTTTATGCAGCAGGGATGTTTTTGGTTTTCCTCCTTTCTTTGAAGGAAAAAACCCCCAGATACAATCATTTAGAAAGGGAACGCTGTGCTTTTATATAGGAGCTTTGTTATTCAGAAGACTGTTGTGTCACCAAGGCAAACTGCCACTCTGCTTCTGAGACAAAACCAACACTTCGCTTTCTTCTTCGAGTTCAGATTTCCACCACTACCCAAAAATAGTGCAGGAGTTACATTGTTAAAGTTAACAGTGATTGGGCATGGAAAAGTGAGAAAAGGGGGCTTCTTAATTCAGGCGGCTGCAGGTTTTTCCTGCTGAAACCCCGGCACATATTCTCCCTTTATTCTGCATGAAGATCTCCCACTGAGCTTCACGTGGGATCAAGGGGCTGGTGAGACATATTAGGCTCTTTTATGACAGTCTCCAATATCAAAATGCACTTAGAAGAAATATGGCAAGGGGTTATTAGTGACAGGCCTGGGCCATCTGGGTCCTTGTAGTCAGGGGAACATGGAGACTGTCAGCGGTAACAAGAATTTATCAAACCTGCAGTACCTTTGGGGAAATCCCAGCCCCACTGAAGCAGTCGGAGTTTTGCCATTGGCTGCGGTGGGACCAGAGTTTCACCCATTGTGCCTTGTGAGGCTCTCAGAGTATTTTACAATAGTGGTGACTATTCCTTACGTCACAGCTGGGGAACGTGAAGCGCAGAGGCGAAGTGACCTGCCCAAGGTCGTACAGCACATCAGTGTCAGAGTCAGGAATAGCGCCCAGGTCTTGTCACTCACCCCCTCCCGCTCTAGACCTCCCTTGCTAGACAGTTCTACTTACAAAGGGTCGCCTCCTCCCCTTCCCCCCCACCCCCCGGGGAGGGGCTGCACAGCCGAACTATCACCATCGGCAACAGTTACAACAAACAGAGCCAAACATAAAATGCTCAACGCCTAAACTAAGGGGCCTTATTAAAATAAAAAGGAAACTTCCCTGAAGGGTTGCAATAGCACTGAGGCTTCCAGCTACAACAGGGACTCGAGAGCTAGACAGATTTCGGTTCCTCCCAAACCCATAAGGCACAAAGAGCTGGTCAGTATTTTAGAGGGGAAAACTACTGAGGTTAACAGAAAACGAAGCTTAAAGGCTGCAAGACCCTGCAGAACAACGCTCCTAAAAGTGCGATGTTTAGGAAGAGGAAGCCTCCCTAGGAATATATTCGCCTGTTTGCGGGATTGTGTCTGGAATAAATCCAAGAACCCTACAACAAACAGATTATACAGCAAGCTCTGGCATTGCCTTCATTTGCTTTGCTGAACTCAAGACAATGGAGTTTGTCCTGCTAACGGGCTAGATCATTATCTAGGGCCTGATCCAAAGCCTATTGAAATCAATGAGCGTCTTTCCATTCAATTCAATGGGCTTTGGATCACACACTCTCTTAAGTTTCCCCATCTTTATTTAAAACTGATAAAATCCCATTAACTCTCCATGGAAGAAAAAAGCTGAAAAGTGGGTTTTATAACATTTTATTAAATAACTTTTTAAAAAAAAATATCCCTCAAAAATACGTTTGCAGCTTTGAATGTTATTTTCAGCATAGCCTAGTGGAGATAATTATCTCCGCACTGTCTGGGAGCTTGCCTCAGGAGTGCAGGGCATAGGAAGAGGCTAACAGTTGGATACAGTCATTGAAAGGGAAGCATTTTTCAACAGACGGGGCACCCAGTTTTCTGGTACTCCAGCCATGCAAAAACTAAGTAAGTGTTCTCAGCTATGGCTCCAAGGTACAATGAAATCTGATTAGTGGTGACAGTCAGTACCTCAAATACTAGCTGCATTTGTTTAATAGCGCCATGTACAGCTTGGAGCACGGACGCTGGCAGCTGTAGCATGCTGCTATTGATGAGAGTTCGGCGCAATGCCTCTGTCAGATGTTTTTCCTGATAGCTCTCAGCACGTGCTGAGAGCTGAGGTCTGAGCCAGGGCCCAGTCCTCAATTCTTACTCCTCTAAGTAGCCCTTACGCGGCTAGCCCCATTGTAACATTAAAGTCATTGAGAATATGCACATTGGTCATGACTATTCACAGCAATAGTTGGACTCCAAGCTCCATTGTCATATGGGGAAAACACTCAAACTGAATGAAAATTGGTGATCACACCCATTTAGCTCTGAAATCTTTTCCTTCCTTCTGCAGTGGCACTTTCTAGAGTTCAGCTGATGTTAAACATTCTCCTTAATCCTCACACTGAGTCTCCTTGTCTTGTAGGTCAGCCAAAGGCATCTCCCACCGTGCACCTCTTCCCTCCATCCTCAGAAGAGATAAAGACAAAGAGCAAAGCCACACTGGTGTGTCTGCTGGGCAGCTTTTACCCAGGGTCAGTCCAAGTCACCTGGAAAGCTGACGGCCAGCAGATCTTCACTGGAGTGGAGACAACCAAACCCTCCAAACAGAGTGACAACAAGTTCATGGCCAGCAGTTACCTGTCTCTGGATGCATCAAAGTGGAAGACCCATGAGACCTACACCTGCCAGGTGACACACGATGGGAAGAACTTCGAGAAGTCCCTGAAGAGCTCAGAGTGTTCTTAACAGGGGGCTCCGCTGGTTCCCGTGTCAGTCACTAGAGAGTTTCCCAGGGGAGCCAGGAACCATAATGCTGATTTCCAGCAAAACTGCTTCCTGTTAAATGTGATCCCTTTGATGCCCGCTGTTATTCCCATGTTCCCACTGCTCTCGCCCCTCTGCATTCCCTGGAAATGTCCTTCCTGCTTCAGCCTCTGATGCAGCCTTGTTACGATATTAATAAAACCAGAAACATTCAGCTATCGCTGTGTCTGTGCAGAGTTAAACCTCTCCTGTCCTCTTCACACGTACTGACTGTATTTGAACTATTTACATTATCTTCCAATAAAACATGTACCTTTATCATCCAAATGTTCATCCTTCTGCATCTGAATCTCTTTCGCGTTACACTTTTTCTTAGCCACTTACTACGTGAATGCTAACAGCACAGAGCTGGCATGTTATTCCTTGGGAGTCATAGAAGAGCTAACGATTGATCTGATCTAAGGTGGTAACACCAAACCCAGGGGTCCCTACTGCAGAAACTCTCCCCTGAAGCAAGTTCTGTTGGTTAATTACAGAGGACCAAATTCTGCCTAAATCCCATTGAAGTCAATGGGGCTAATCCCAGAGTAAAATGGGATACATTCCAAATGAGCAAGGATGACAGAATGCAGAGATGTTTGATTGCGTAATGCGAACGCTCTAGTTACAATTAAATCAGAACAATCCAGGCTTCTCTGAGGTTTATAGCTTTAGGCTGCTCACAGTTTCTGATGAGTCAGTTCACACTATTGGACTCAAATACAATTGCCTAGTCTCGCATCAAAACCACACACAGTGTGGAGGTATTGTTTCCCCTTAGCGCAATGACAGTGTCTAAACCTGCAGATACAATGGATATACCAGACAGCAGCACTTGGTTCCCAGTGGTACCTAAGTTCCCACGGGGGAGTTATCAAGGACTCCAAGTGCCCAGGTTAGATGCAACCAAAGGAGATGACTTTATTAAAATAGAGTCTTCAGTAACGATGTACACTTTAAAATAATAATTGAGGAGCTCAAAGCGTGTGGGGAATGGGTTAAATCAGTTTGCTCATGGAAGGACGTGAGAAGGACGTATGCACCATCTAGCACTAGTGTTTGGGGTCCCCTCCCTGGCCTGCCAGGTTCTCCACCTCTGAAAAGGAGTTAGGAATTGAGGACAGGGGAAGAACCTGTCTCCTTCTTTCCTCCCTCTACCCAGATCTGTACAATGGACACCGGCCAGTACTATGCATGGTGCAATGAGATACATGCGCACACACACAGGGAGGGAGCTGTGAGATGGAGCCAATGAGTTTGCAGTTAGGTTTTAAAACATTTACTTATTAGAAGGCTCCAGGCACAGAGTAACTTTCCTTTTGTTGAGTGGCTACAATGTAGTTGTTTCATAGAATCACAGAATATCAGGGTTGGAAGGGAACTCAGGAGGTCATCTAGTCCAAGCCCCTGCTCAAAACAGGACCAATCCCCAGACAAATTTTTGCCCCAGATCCCTAAATAGCCCCCTCAAGGATTGAACTCACAACCCTGGGTTCAGCAGGCCAATGCTCAAACCACTGAGCTATCCCTGCCCTCCTTGCACTGAAATTTGAGATGGACCCAAACCTGAAGTCCTGCTCTGGATCTGAATCTCAAACACCCCAAAGATCATAGTAGGGTAGGGTGGAGTGGGGATGGGAAGGGAGGGGAGGAGGCCTTGAGCTCACGTTTTTGCCTCTACATTGGGGCATGAATCCTCCGCCATCCAGAGTTCAGCACTCGGGAGAAACTGGCCTGATCCTCTCTTGCTGACCCCTGCTTTACACGGGGCTCGTTGTGTGGACTTCAGTGCAGTTTCTCCCAGTTTACGCGGTTGTAAGTGAGGGGAAAATCAGGCCCAGGATGTCTCCTCTTTCTCCAGCGATGGAAGCCAGCGATCAGCATCACAAACCCCTCACTAGCCCCTTGCTGCGACTATAGCACCCTTTAGCTAACAGCCATGGTAACCAGAGAGCACCATTCCGAGGCTATTTAACGGTGTCAGTGATGGGATAAAGAAACGAGGTTCAGCTCCTAGTGGCCATGTCTCCACACCCCAAAATTACCACCACAGACAGCCCCTTTATGGGCCTTTACAGTGGAATGGTCAAGGGCTGAATTGGCCTGGACATCTGGGACCACTCACCCTAGAGCCAGGCCTTCCCACTTAGGGTTGAGGCGCATTGGCAGGGCATCATGGGGAAATCCTACGTTACGCCTCTAAAGAGGGCGGCGGGCTCTAGGCCTGCCAGTCCAACCCCTTTCCTAAGCCCTACAGCCCTGGGTGCCCAAAGTTAGGGACCTAAGTCCATACTTAGGCACCAAATTGAGTGGCTTGGTTCTCCGAGGTGCCAAGAACTGCAGCTGGAACCAGGGCAAAAACATTGGCGTAAAAAAAAATAAAGAGACAGAAGAATGGTAAAAAGAAAGTGTCCGACAGACCCTAGTGCCCATTAGAGGGGTAAAAGCAGGACGGAGCTTACATGGGTTATGAACAGGGCTGCGCATGATGGGTCATTACCCTGAGAGATGGTCTCTGAGTACAGAAAGCCATGCATGCAGGTAAGCACTTGGAATCATTGAGGAACGGCAAAGGCAGGTACTGACCTAGTGTCCTTAATGACATCAGTTAGTAGGTTTCCAGGCCAGCCCCATCGAAACCAATGGAAGCTTTGCCATTGAGCTCAGCTGGGAGCAGACAGGCCCTTACTGCTTGGAACGGCTTCCCTCTTAGCCAGAAATCTCTTCACTTCCCAGAGAGTTGGACATTCCTTCAGGGAATCCATCCAGAGCAAACACTTGGAGCCAGATTCTCTGCTGTGGCCAAGAGCCGCTCCGTACAGCGGGGGATATCGGGGGTCAGGATGAGGACATCAGGGGGTCAGTTACAGCCCCATGATTCTGGGCCTGACCCAGAGCCTGTGGGTGTTTGTTCCATTCGTTTCAGGTCCTATGAGCCCAGCTGTCCCCAGCAGGCTCAGAACAATGGGACGAGACTGGACCCCAACCCTGCCCCCAACATGTTTGACTTAAATTCAGCTCTATAAATGGGCGAAGGGGTGGGGGTGGAGGAGTGTATTCTATTCAAACCAGTTTGCCCACCCCTAGGACCCTGCTAGGACCACCCTGCTTGGTGTTCCCAATAAACTCATTTCACCTCTTGTGCCAGAAGTTTCTACAGAGAGAAGACATCTCATCCTGCTCTTGGGCATCAGCGGAATAACCCCAAAGGAGTTTTTCCATGCTGGATTCATGACACGAGTGGGATCTTCCTCTCACTGAGTGGGAGGTTTTTGCACAGGTGTGTATCATGGTGGTGGATCTTGGTGGAGGAACCCAGCTGAACGTCCTCAGTAAGTAACTGGAATAGGCTTGTACGATCTTCTCTCCAACTGAGAATTTTTTCCTTTCATGTTCATCTTTATACTTTTAATCTTTTTCCCCGGGACAGGTACTTCTCCTATGTAGAGTGTTCAGAAATTGTTCTCTTTTGCAAGATACCACAAGGTGCTTGTCAACCAGGAGCAGCCTGAGGGTCCCAAAACCCCTAGACTCTTTCCAACAGCCTTTTACAGGAGTTTTAGATTTCAGTTAGGGGGAAAATACTGTCCGGTGGCCAAGCTGCATAGGAGCCCCCACATAGCTCCTCTAAACTGGAAGCCAATTACTCTTTTAAAAGGACAGGTTTGGGAGTCTCCTTTCTCAGCCGTTTACTGCATAAAGCCTGAATATTGTGGCCATAATTTTCAAAGGTGGCCACTGATTTAGGGTGTCAATTTTTGAGCCCCATAGATCCCCATATCTGAAAATCAGGCTAATTCCCAGCTGCCATTGACTTTAATAGGAGTTCTGGGTGCTCAACAGCTCCGAAATCAGGACTACGTTCTCTCTGGCCGGGCAGGGCAAACCAAGCCATCCCCCTTTGAAAAGTCAGCTCTAGAGTTCTGCAGTGAGTCCAGGCAGGAGCTGTAAAGTCATAGCACTGGGCTCTCCATTCATTTCAAGTCCCTGCCCTGGTGTGCCTGACGAGCCCCCGCCCCTCATCTGATCATTTTCCCCACTAGAGATGTCTCCAGAAGGTGCAGAAAAGCCAGTTTAACTCAGGCTGTTCTGCTTTCCGGCGGGGAGAGGAAATCTCACTAATTATTGATTAAAAGATTTGCTGAACCGTGTCCTGAAGCACCAGTCTGGAAGTGAATCATCAATGAATAATACATCAGTGAGCTACTGCAGAATCCTCTCTGCAGCTTGGCTTCGTTCTGGGAGCGAGGGCTCTGCCAGTTGCAGCGACTCTTGCTAGTCAGAAGTCTTTTAAACAAGACTTGACATTCATCATTGAAAATGCCTTTTTATGGGTTGCTTGTTTGTTGAATGGTCCCTAAAATGTCCTTTTACGAGGGGGTTCATCGGGGCCTACCAACTCCATTGGAGTCAATCTCATGACTGCTATGGGAGCTGGATCACACTCTAGCTGATTTTAGGATCGGAAAAGCAGCTTACGGGAAGTGATGGGGTGCGGGGTTTCTAAGCAGAGTCCCTGCGCCGAGGGTACAAGGCAGAGAACGTCCCCATTTTTATTCCAAAGTCACCTCCCCGGTAAGAGGGAACAGCTAGCTGATGTGGATATAAAACTCACCCTGGGCTCTAGTCTCTGAGCATGCTCTGAGCAACACGAGTAACATCTGTCGCTCATGGTGCATTTTCTCGCTCCTCCTCCTCGACGAAGGACACTTTAGGAAATGCCCCTCGGCTCACTGCTGGGGTAGACGGGCGTCCGAAGAGGCCCCGTCACTGCTCTTGCTGTTCTAGCTCCCCACAGGAGCGGGCCCAGGTGCCGCATGCATGGGGGCACTCCAGCAGCTGCTCCCTGCCTAGCTCCTATGTCTGTCGGAGCAGTGGAGTTAGGCAGCTGGGAGCAGCTCATGCAATAGCTCGGAGTCTCTCTGTTCTACGAGTGGGGCAGCGCAACGCAGGACGAGGCTCATGGCATTTAGCCACAAGCCCTGAGTAAGGGGGTGCTGCGGCGTTCTACTGCTGCAGGAGACCTCAGACAAGGGTGGGCCCATTAGGCTGCCAGAGGATGCTCCCCGAGGTACAACAACCTGCCCTTCCCCCTCCCGGCTCAGCATCCTGCTCCTCCAGGAGCAGGACGAAGGAATGAGCATGTCCCAAAGGGCAGGGCTTCCTGGGACTGCTGCTGTGGGCACCCCTTGCCAGGGGCATGGAGGGAAGCCTCTTGCTTTCCCCTCTGGATGTACCTCAGTGGAAGACCCAGGGGACCTACACCTGTCAGGTGACACGTGATGGGAAGAACTTTGAGAAGTGCCTGAAGAGCTCAGAGTGTTCTTAGCCCTCTAATCCCGAGGGTGCTCAGCCAGTTTCTGTGTCAGTCAGTAGGGGGTTCCCCAGAGGAGGCAGGAACCCTACTGCTGATTTCCAGTAACTCTGCTTCCTGTTTGACATGAGGGATCTTTGCTGATCCCTTTGATATCTGCTCTTATTCCCACGTTCCCACTGCTCTCACCCCTCTGCATTCCCTGGAAACGTCCTTCCAGCCTCTGATGCAGCCTTGTTCTGCTATTAACAAAACCAGAACCATTCAGCGATCGCCGGGGCTGTGGAGAGCCAATGGGTGTAATCCA
This sequence comes from Mauremys reevesii, assembly GCF_016161935.1. Classification (NCBI taxonomy): domain Eukaryota; kingdom Metazoa; phylum Chordata; order Testudines; family Geoemydidae; genus Mauremys; species Mauremys reevesii. Next base: position 18,608,268 of record NC_052640.1, on the reverse strand, counting down.
GCAGATGTACATAACTTGGAAATGCTTTAAGTAAAGGTAAAAATGGACACACACATAGCATGGCCCAGGCCTGCGCCCTAGCCCTCCCTAACAGGAGTGGGTGACGCCGTACTTGCATATGCATTGGATTGCTCCTTATTTCCTCATCTTATAAAGCTCAGGGCCATGGGTTTTGCGGTGTGCTGGCAGGGGGAGAAAAGTTTGTTCAAATACATTTGTGAATAGCGAGTGACCGGCCAGGGCTACCAACGAACGCCGTACATCTCTATGAGGCCTCTCACCCCAGCTACCCAGAGGCTCAGTGCTTCGGCTGCTCTGAGCTGACTCTGGCGGCTGCTGCTATGTTTGGGGTGAGGGAGAGCGCACCAGGGCCGGCTCCAGGCACCATCCGACCGGGCACGTGCTTGGGGCGGGGCGGCGCTTGGGTTTTTTTGTTTGGTTGGTTTTTTGGTTCAGCCGGGCCATGCTGGAGGGTTTTGTTTGTTTGTTTTTGTTTCAGCTGGGCGGTGCTCAGGGGGCTTGGGCAGTGCGGCGCTAGGAGGGGGTGGGGGCTTGGGCGGCGCGCAGGGGGGGTGAGGGTTGTTACGGCGGGGCGGCACTCTTGGTTTTTTTGCTTGGGGTGGCAAAAAAGTTAGAGCCAGCCCTGGAGAGCGCCATGTTTGCAGCAAGTTCTTTGTATCAAAGCAGCTGTGAGCTGGATGCGGCTCAGGTGCCTTCTCAGTGCACACAGGTTAATAGGCAGACAGCAAGGGGTGGGGGGGTCAGGAGAGCAATGTAAGGTCCCACCCCTTATCGCAGCTGAGAATTCCCATGGGTTCCAGCCCGGCTGCTCGCCAGGGTGCGGCTTTGCAGAGTCTGGCCGCACAGCAGTTTGAAGAAATAAAGATCTGTGTTCCCTGGTGATCACAGCCACGCGTGCAGGGTGTGTGTACACATGGGCGGCTGATGGGTACTGCTGGGTTGGGGACTGATCTAAAAGGATCATTGCGCTGGGCAGGAGGAACATAACTGGGGGTTTCCCAGGCTCTTAGCAATTGCATTGGCACAGACCCAGAGCGCAGAAAGCAGAGTTCTGCTCCCAGCCCCCTCGCTCTCCATCCCCCATCCTGTCCCTCTGGGTTTCCTGGTCCCCTGAAACTCCTCCCATGCAGCTCCCTCTCCGTCCCCATCTCCTGGCACACTGCCATGCTCCCCAGACCCAGTATCCTGCCCCTCTGCAGCCCCCACCAGGTCTAGTGGGAAGTATGCAAAGCGTTAACGAGAGGCAGTGCACCCCCAGGCCATCAGACGTCTCACTTGCCATTAAATTAAACCCTATCTGTGAATTTTCAGCTCTCTGCTTCCCTGAGAGGTTATTGACAGGGGCACTGGAACAATTTGTCTAGCAGGGGCGCTGCGAGCCATTGACCCAAACCCTGTATATGATGGAAACCACTTCCAGCCAGGGGGTGCAGCTGCCCCCTCCCCCCCCACACACACACACTTCTAGTTCCAGACCTGTGGTTATTGATGCACAAGCTCAGCACAGAAGACGACGCAAGAGCGAAGCTGCCCGTGGCTGAAATGCTGGCCCTGCATAGCTAAGGCTCATCCTGTGCTGCACGCAGCCACCCCGAGAGAGGCAGAAGGATTGTGAACACAGGAGATGAGTCAATATACAGGGGTGCCATGCCCAGGGAAGAGACAGGAGGGGAAGGGTATCATGCCAGGGAATGCTGCTTTCTGCTCCTAGTTCACATGTCATATTTTACGCATCTAGCCCACTAATAAAGCTGATCTCGGTCCCCTGAGGCTGCAATCCCATGTTGATCACCTGGTTCCATGTGCACCATAGCGAACAGGCCAGCACATGCTAGAGGACCCAGTTTGTTCATCACTGGCTAAAACAGAAGCGAGGCAGCAGCAGAACCCAGGACAATCGCACCGGTCTGGCTATCCTGTCTCTCCGAGCCAAATCCCCAGCTAGTGTAAGGGGGCGTCTAACTCCACGGAGGTCAGCGGATCTTTGCCAGGGACACCAGCGGAGGGTCTAGCCCTAGACCTTTATTGGAAACCCTCCTTTTCAACCCTTTTTAAGTCACATACGGCGATTAATGAGATACTCCCATCCTTGCCCCCCCAGCCACGCGAAGGGCCGGCCTCACTGGGTAGCCAAAGAGAAAGACAGATGCTGGGAGCCAGATTTTCTAACCATCCTCCATTCGCCCCCAGCACACACACAGCCTAGCTGTGCTCACGGAAGGCTCAGTTCCTGTGCAGAGCTGGCGGTTAGTCATCTAGCTACAGTGCCTGACCTGTGCACCCAGCTCCCCTCCCCCAGTCACCCAAGGCACAAGTGTCATCTCTGGCTCGAGGCTGGGGTACGAACAACGGGCAGGCCGAGCCCCTCTGGCAGGGCTCAGGGGGCCTGTTGTGAGAAGAAAGTTTCCTTTTTTAAAAAAGGCCCCGATTTTCCCTTCCAGAAACCAAACTGCCAGTTTAGGGCCAGATTCCCACAGCTGGTGCCTGGGACAAGGGGGCAGGGCGTCCTCTCCCTCAGGGCACTTGTGCAGGAGGCAGTCAGGGGTGGGGTATCCCTACCAGTAGTGTGCGGCCCCACAAAGGGAGTCTGCGTGGGCACGTTAGAGGCAAGCCAGGCCCCTCCACCCCTGCACACTCCCTAGGACTCAGAGGCTCAGCATGTAGCATTTGCTACCCCCCAAGAACACTCCCTCCAAGACACATTCAACTTCCCTCGTTGGTTACCAGCCTCCACCCGCACCCCCACCTGGCTCTCAAAGCTGAGCCCAGTGGCTAATCTCGGCATCAGTAACTGAGCTATTCACACACCTATTGGACTAACCTCAAAACACATCAATTCTTTCTTCCCCCCCCCCAGCCCCCATGCAGCTTCTCCTTTAGAGGAACCTCTTCTTGAACCCACCAGAAACAAAGCCCCACAACTGGGTTAGATGGTGAAATTTGTACCTGGTTCAGTCTGAGACCCAGACAGCTACGAGCACACACGCATCCTGAGTGGAGCAGAGACTGGGGCCATCCAAAGAGGGCAACAGCCAGCAGTTACCTGGCTCTGAATGCACCAGAGTGGAAGGGCCGTTAGCCTCAGCCCTGTCAGGTGATCCAACAAAGTGTTTCCACCTGGGAAGCAATCAGTACAACTTCTACTGGGCTCTAAGGCCAGAAAGGGCTCTGGGGTGGTGATAGGGGCTACAGGCACACCCAGAGCTATAAAGTGAACCTACAGCCTTCCAGGGCCAGTCACCAGCTGTGAGTCCTTGTAAATCAAATGGATGAAAGTCTGGAATTGGGCTAGGGACCCGCATGCGATACTAGAGCAATTACAACCAGGGCACAAATCCAGAGCTGTCTACTCTGAGAGGTGATGTTATAAAAGTAGCTTCACAAGGCATCATGTTGATTGTGTCTCAGTGACTCCTAATGAGAAATGCTCAGCATGGAAGCAGATATTTATCTATAGCTGCCAGCCCTGCACACTGGGTTCCTGGGGCCCCATTCCTGAGAGAACTGGGGTGTGGGGGCAGATTTTCAGGCATGCTCAGCTCCCACTGTGCACAGCTTTTCAGACATGCTCAGCAGCCAGCCAGCTGGGCTCGCTTGAGGTGAAGCTGGATTCTTTCTTCTTCGCCCATCAACACCAGTAACAAAGGTTCTGCAGGCCAAAGGGTGCCCACACTGACCCTGGAGCAAGCCCATTGTCTTCCCATTATCACCATATGCAATACCCGGGCCGTCAGTGGGGTTGCACAGGTGGAGCTAATTGGAAGTTAGTAACCAGTTCTGCTGCTGGTGCAAAAGGCAGTTCTAATGTAATTGTGTCTAGAGGTGGCAGATCTGAGACCCCAGACCCCAGACCCACGGGGAGCAGAACTCTCCAGGAAGAAGAGCTAAACTGCAGCGTGGAACCATGTTCTCTGCCACACACAGACACCACTCAGCACACACACCCACACTAATCCATCTGTGATGGTCCATACCAATGGCACCAAATGGGGCCTACTGTGTGATGTCAGGATCTGGATGCTCCTGGGGCCTGAAGTTCACCCCTGCTCCTAATGTGACATCACAGGCCAGACTTTCCCAAGTGCTCAGTGCCCACGTACCCAACGGGCTGAACTCTTCTGAAAATCCAGCCCTACTGTAGGTGATCCAGAGAGCTCCTCATACCCAGGCAGAGCCCCATTAACATCAATGGGGCTTCTCATAGGCATATGGGTCCGTCTGCCTGGTTATGAGAGCAGGGCCAGGACCACCTGTGACGAAGTGGGACTGTTCTTACTGGGGTGCTGTGTGCAGTTCTTAAGTATCTAGCAAAGCAAAAGGCCAGCGCATCCGAATGCCTGACACTCTGTCTCCTAGCAACTGATGGCCCGGGCCCCTCCTGCAAAGGTGCCAGGAGAAGGTGTTGGAGACAAAGGGGTCAGGTGACCACCTGGCCCGGGAAAGAAGCTGGGCAGAGGGGAGGGGCTGGAGGAGGCTGGGCAGACTGGAGCTGGCTGGGGAAAGAAGGGAGCAGAGACAGGGCTCTGATCCCCAATGGGGGCTGTGGGGCTCCTGGGGCCCCAAGATGGACCTAACAGGGGGGATCCTGTTATCTGTGCCTGCAAGACCTGTGTTGGACTGTGTTCCTGTCGTCTAAATAAACCTTCTGCTTTACTGGCTGGCTGAGAGTCCTGGTGAATCGCAGGGAGCCCAGGGGTGCAGGGCCCTGACTCCCCCACACTCCGTGACACCACCCGTAGATCACGTGCTTTTAGTAATCTCCAGTGACGGCCTCAGGCCCTGCAACCACTGCACTTTGAGCTGTAGCAGTGTGGACAGTCATTGCAGAATATGGCTGCATATTTCAGTAATAACATCACAGATACCAACGCAGTTCATCATAAGGCCAGAATAGCAGAAGTAGAAAAACACTGAGAGGCTTAGACCAGGGAGAAAATATCCTAGAATCTGCTCTAGGCCTTTGAAGGTCTGATTCTGAGTCTGTGAGTGAATATTTCTAAGGGGCTGAGGTTCTGATTAGTCCCAACGTGAAGCCCCTCAATCTGCGAGGAGACTCATTTACTTCTATGGCCTGTCTCATGGTGCTACTCAATACGAGTAAGGGAGGCAGAATCTGGCCCTAAATCAGACACAAAGACAAAACACCCCTCCAAGGGAGAGGGTCTGACCCCTAATTTGTGCTGAGAAGCACTCTGGGAATAGTGTCCTTGAAATTACTAGGGCTACTAGCAGAACAAGGGCTGCTCCATGGAAAACTGGCAGAATCTGGCCCTAGATTAGCATAAGTCATGATGGTCTTTACCCACTCCAGTGTGTGCAAGTCAGTAGCATGGCCTCACTCGCGCTGTGTGTAGCTACAGCTCAGATTTCTGGCCAGACCTACAATTTCATCTCTGGTTGTCTCTTCCAGGAACAAATCTGTGACTATGATCTGGGCAAACATGGATCACGGAGGTTACAGATCACGTACAGCAAGCGGGGACAGGCTGACGCAACGTTCCCAGCTCAGTCAGAAAGTATCGCCAGCGTCAGCTCAGCGAAGGGGGGTTTCCACTGGCCTCGCACTAGCAGCTGTGAGATACACAAATAGCTCCCAAGGTCCTGAGGGCAGCAGGGCTGAAACTCAAAAGCAAATTCTGTGCACTAAGAATAGCTCCAGCCGGGAGACAAGGACCACAGGACCCAACAGTTAACGGACAGAAAGGCACCAGGGAAAGAGAAAGAACAGGTGCAGGACGGGCAAGACCAACCAGGCAGGGTGGGGCCTCAGAACACCACTAGGTCCAGCTCATCTTTGGCTCGCGGCAGGTGGCAAGCTGTGGCTCTGGGCTATTTTGGGAGGGTCAGCTCAAGGTCCGTTGCTTTTGTTCTGCTGACTGGACCCAGCAGGTGGTAACGTGTGAATCAAGCAGCCCCTGGTCTGTCACCTTCAGGGCTTGATCGCTTTTTAATGTGAGCAACGGTTATTTTCTGAGGGCGACGTTCACCCTGTCCAGAAGGCCTGTCATGAAGCCTGTGCACCCCAAGGGCTTAAGCAGGGCCCAAGAGGTGCACCCCTAGGGCTGGCGGGGCCATTTGCACGTCAGGTCTGAGGACGCCATACAAAGAGGTCAGGAGTCAGGCAGACTGAGGTGCAGGGAGCCAGGAACACACACTGAGGGCTGTGAGCACAGACTGCGTGGTGGGCAAGGAGGCTTCACCTCCTGTCAACGGCATTATTCCCATCCACTTCTCCCCACTGCAGGTACCTGCATGCTGTCTCTATGGAGATACAGAGTGTCCCTCCTTGGCAGGGGGTCTATTCTGCACCAGGGTGACTCGGCCTGCAGTACAGCTGCTGCATAGCGAGGCGGCGTTGACCCTTGGGCCTGGTCTATACGTCAAAGTTTTGCTGGCACAGCCATGTCGGTTCCGAGTGTGGGAAAAATCACCCCCATAACCGACAGCACTGGGCCAGCGCAACCCCTAGTGCAGATGCATTTACACGGGCAAACAAGCCCTTTTGCCGGCACAGCCTATTTCGAGCAGGGGGAACTGGTATACGCTGTCCCGGCAAACGAGCTCTTTTGCCAGTATAAGCTGCATCTCCACAAGGAAGGTTTGTCGCTCTAGCTACAGTGGCCGACCTCTCCAGCGCAGACAAGGCCTCAGACATTTCCCCCTCCTGCGTAACTGCCAGCCCAGAGGAACCAGTGGAAATTCTAGGGCCGCGGGAAGAAGACGAGGCAGTCGCACCTTTCCCCCACTGTCATAACTGCATCAGGGAATGGCCAGGGGTCAAAGTCCCCTTTGATTCTTCTCCTCCTTGTTCCCACAGTGCAAGCAGGCAGAGTGACTCTTCTGATCACTTCAGGTTCGTTAGCTCACACTTGTCCCCTCCGGCAGTCACCGTGAACACTAGACTGGCCAGTGTGCTCCCTTGAAAGGGATGCGGGAAATGCCGGGAAAGCAAACACACTCTTTCACCCTCGTAGAACAGTAAGGGCCCAATTCACCCCTACCGTTACCTCTTACAGCAGGGGTGGATTCAGTGCAAAGGGGCCTCCAAAGAGACGCAGCTCACATGGGCCAGAATCAGCATTTGTGCTCAGACAAGGGCTTCTGTGCAGTTTTCACCTCCACTCTAGACCCCCACTCTAGCTGGTACGGAATGTGGCAACCAGCCTGCTGAGCGAGGTTAGCCAGGGGAACATGTCGTGCCGCTGCTCCATATCTGCTTCCAAGTCCTGAGTATCCAAGAGACCTTCTCTCCCCAGGCTCCTCCAAGACGGCTGAAGAGCTCAAATTAAGTGCCCCTCTATTTAAAGGGCTTCCGGCAGTGCATTCTCAGGACCCGCAACTCCAGAACATGCTTCTCCCGTTGCTTCAACAGCATCCAAACCTGGTGGCCATCCACGCACTGCCAATCTGCTAGTACAGAGCTTGGCCTCTCGGGGGGAAGTTTTGTTTAATTGGGGGTGCGGAGGGGGGTTAGTCCTTCAGTTACATTATCTGGAGTCAACAAATTCCAATCGTGTTAGTTCTTACTGGCTGTCCACACCCCTGAGCTATTATGAAAGGCGAATGGTTTGATTTTATTCCCCATTTAATCAATGAAATGCCCCCTCCGTTGTCAGCTCTTGGGAGCAGGGACTGTCTTTTTGTTCTGTGTTTGTACAGCACCTAGCACCATGGGGTCCTGGGCCATGCCTAGCGCTCCAAGGCACTGCTGCAGTACAAGTAATAAATACGTGTATACAGTGCTCGCTGGCTCGAGCGCATGCAGGGGTTGCATTTGCCAAAGGCAGGCACTTGCAAAGTGCATGTCTCGTTTCTGGAGGCCCCTTGGAAAGCCTACTCAGTGAGTCCCTCAGGAATTCATCAAGCTCGGTCTGATTCCACCACACTGGTTCACCCTTTGAGCTCACCCTTGCCCCAGGATTGGTCCCACTGATTTCAGCAGGACAGCTCGCAAGGTGAGGTGCCACTTCACAAGAGGAAGGATGGCAGGAAATAGCCTGATATAAGTATGTGGTTGTTTCTCGGGTATAAGTGGCCAACAATATTCTGGAAAATATCCTATTGCAATTGCCTCTCGGAACCCACCCTGGAATGATCTCAGTGCAGACTGGACAACATCATTGCAATGCACCCCACTGTACTGTCACCCTGGGGAAAACATGAGAGACGCCTTCCTGGGTTGTTTCCTTAGCTCTGCTGGACCTTGGTTTGGTATCAGGATCTACTACAGGCACTACCCATTGAGACCCCACACAGAGGAGTCAGCACGAGCTGGTCCTCGTGTAAAATCGAGGCCTTCTCATGTGTGCCTGTGCACTCCTGTGCGGCTCGATGCTTTAATTCCTCACAAAGTGTCAGTGTGAGCTGGCTGTGAAATTAATCCAGACATCACATCTGCATAGGCCGTGTTTGCCCTTCCAGTTAACATCTTTTCTCTTGCTTCGATTGCAGAGAACAACATTAACATGCAAAAGGGTCTTTTCTCTTACGTTTGAGAAAAAGAAGTTAAATTTATTGGACTAAAGCCTCCTCTTCTTATTCAGACCTGACTCCCACAGCTATCAATGAGTGTTGTCTATCCGGACTGGGCCTATCAAATAAAGGAAGAGAGAGGATCTTGCGTTTTAATGCTGTCCCCCAGGGTTCTTCCAGGGCAGTGTATATTATAGACATTACATTGAATGTATATCCTATTTTTTAAAGCACAAAGATAAAACAAAGGCTGGTGAAAAGGGATATAACATACAAGTCAGGGGCCTGAAATATAGTCTATACATTGATGTTAACACCTATTCAAATGCTTTCAAGGACGAACAGGACAATATTTCTGTGATTAAGATCTGTATTGCAATAGTAAAAAACAGCCCCGCCCCACCTGGCTGTCTCTATGCAGCTGCACCGCTGTAGGGGCGCCCCCATGCTAAACTTAACCTCCTCGGGCCTAAATGACCAATCAGAAACTAGAACACGCAAGCCAAAGAGCTCCCAAAAAAGGAAGTGAAACCGTCTCCAGTGGCTATTGACATGTGAAAGAGAGAGGGACAAATACACAAACAAGTCACCATGCAGCCCAGCCACAAGTACACGTCTCTTTCATCAGCGATTTGTCCAGAATTCACATTTTGCAATTTGCTGAATAAAAAAAAATAATAAATTGGATGCTTGACCTAAAAGATACAAAGTGTCCGTTATGGCCCCCACGCAGGGCCACAGGGAGGCAAGCGGCAGATCTGGCCTATGGATTTAACCAATGGAGGTGAACACCCAAGCGCTAACATGACATCTGAGGGCTACTTGCCCAGGGTTTCAAGAGACAAATAACAGGAGTTAGTTCGCTACATCAGTGAACAAGTTGGACCAGATTCTGAGCTGGTAGAAATGCGCGCAACTCCATTCGCTTCAGTGCAGCTATGCCCATTTCCCCAGCTGAACTCAGGCCTGTTACTTGAATATGGGGATACTCTCGGTCAGAAATGTGTCCTGAGGGTGAAATCCACCCTGCTGCGAGAGCCCCAGGAGTCGGGCTCCGGGTGGGTGCAGTGCAGAGGTGGAAGGCCCGTGTGCTGGGACCCCAGCTGCTCCCTAGGAGTCAGGCTCCGGGTGGGCGCAGTGCAGAGGTGGAAGGCCCGTGTGCTGGGACCCCAGCTGCTCCCTAGGAGTCGGGCTCCGGGAGGGTGCAGCGCAGAGGTGGAAGGCCCGTGGGCTGCGACCCAGCTGCTCCCCAGGAGTTGGGCTCCGGGTGGGCGCAGTGCAGAGGTGGAAGGCCCGTGGGCTGCGACCCAGCTGCTCCCTAGGAGTCAGGCTCCGGGTGGGCGCAGCGCAGAGGTGGAAGGCCCGTGGGCTGGGACCCCAGCTGCTCCCTAGGAGGCGGGCTCCGGGTGGGCGCAGTGCAGAGGTGGAAGGCCCGTGGGCTGGGACCCAGCTGCTCCCTAGGGGTCGGGCTCTGGGTGGGCGCAGCACAGAGGTGGAAGGCCCGTGGGCTGGGACCCCAGCTGCTCCCTAGGGGTCGGGCTCCGGGTGGGCGCAGCACAGAGGTGGAAGGCCCGTGGGCTGCGACCCAGCTGCTCCCTAGGAGTCAGGCTCTGGGTGGGTGCAACGCAGAGGTGGAAGGCCCGTGGGCTGGGACCCCAGCTGCTCCCTTGGGGTCGGGCTCCGGGTGGGCGCAGCGCAGAGGTGGAAGGCCCGTGGGCTGGGACCCCAGCTGCTCCCTTGGGGTCGGGCTCTGGGTGGGTGCAGCGCAGAGGTGGAAGGCCCGTGGGCTGGACCCCAGCTGCTCCCTAGGAGTCAGGTTCTGGCTGGGCACAGCGCAGAAGTGGAAGGCCCATGGGCTGGGACCCCAGTTGCTCCCCAGTTGCATGGGGGTTTGGAGGCACTTGATCTTTGCAACGATCAAAGTGAGATAATCTGACTCATTCCTCTTTATTTGTGTAACAAGAAAACACACTGTTGTGTTCCAGGGCAGACTGCAGTAATTACACCACTGAGTTATCTGAGCAAGTACGTGCGCTGTTATGCCAAAGCTACATGGGGTTATCGGTAACCAGACAGTCAATACAATATGCCAGGGGCTCCGTTATTGCGGTGATGGGGCCCGTATAGGTACCTAGCTAGCATGAAGGGAAACAGCAGCTGCACTGTTCTATTAAGGCATGAAGAAGACACACTACGTGCCCCCCTCGCTCAAGGCACCACAGACCTGTGAGTGAGTTTCTCCTCACGGCATCCCATGGCGTGGGGAAGTGCTAGTATCCCCACTGTACACATAGGGAAACTAAGGCACAGTCAGGGTTCAGGGACTTGCCCTAGGTCACACTGGGAGTCTGTGGCAGAGGGAGGAATTAGACCCACAGCATCCGAGTCCCACGCCAGTGTCTTGACCTCTGGACCGTCCGGCCCATGACGCGTCGCTGTGTTGTGGGACCGAGGACAACGTGCTCTGGCCTTGTGGCCGTGCGCTGGTTTTGAGCACACACGTCTTTTCTGCCGACTAACATACAGACACAGGCTTCCCTCCCCTGTCTGGGAGCAGAGGCAGCTCCACAGGCCCTGGGGGGGTGAGGGGAAGCATTCTCTGGTGGCTGGGAACTATGGATACGGAGGGTTTTTAATCCCCCAGGTTTCTAGATTTCAAACCCTCTCCTGAAGGATCAGGCCCGCCCGTGGCTCTGCACTGTCCCATGTCAGTCCCATGACCAGGCCCGGGGAAAACACACCAAGATGGCTGAGTCACTGAGGTGGGAGAGTCCATTCCTGGGCAAACACCCCTGGGGGAAGTCACTTGGGAAGTATCAGTGCCGCAGGCAGCATTTCCCTTCATCTTTCTTCCAGCGCTGCCAGATCCATGGCAAAGGGTTCAGCTGAGCTTCCCCCTGGCCCATGGAGATTATGGACCATTTTCAAAGCCTGCCTCTGGGCCCTCGCTCACTTGCCCTTCCATGAAGCAGCAGCAGCAGAATCGGGATCAAACACAATGAGCCAGATCCTCAGCCGGCACAAACTCATGCAGCGTCCCTGGCTTCACTGGAGTCAGGCCAATTTACCCCGGCTGAGGGTCTGGCCCCAGAGCCCCCTCGGTAATTTGTCCTTCAGAGTCAGGGGAGCTGCCCCCAAGCCAGACGGGGACACGCTCAGCGTTTCCTGTCAAGCAGTGACACGCAGGGTTCCAGTTAGAGCAGTCGCTCCCCTAAGAGATTTATTACTAATCACCCAGATTCGTTATTTTGCTGCCTGAGGGTGAAGAGTAATTTAAAGGCTTCCAGCCTTGGATCCAAACTTTATTAACTAACCGGAGGGTCCGATCCCGCTCGGTGCTCCTGTGTGCCTCCCGCAAGCAGCTGCCTGCCCTCAGTTCCCATTGCCGGGCAGCCGCTCACGGGGGAGATCAGCTCAGCGCCAGGCTCGACTGGACCCTTTGGGAGGGATTTGCCACAGCCCAAGCCAGCCTTTGCTCAGGCTAAGAAACCCTGGCTGCGTCGAGGGAGGGGTGTAAGCAGGCTGCCAGATATTAAACTCTGAATTGAACTCTGTTTTTGCTAGAGCTCAGGGCACTAGCTGTGGTAACCCCTCCCCTCTCACAAACCCAAACCTTGGTTCTGTACGTGAATTGCCAGCAAAGACATTTTGACAAGAGTAGGGCCTGCTCCTGTAGCCTGGCTGAGCTGCATCGTATAACGCCACACCCAGATCCTGGCACTAGCCAGGGGCCTTTTTATCCCACAGCAGCCCCCAACTCTCTGCCCCCAGGAGCTGACAGGCCAAAAACCACTGCAGACCATTTTGGATGGGTCCCGACAGCATTTCAGCCTCCTGGGCCTTGTACAAACACTACGTTCACTTGAAGTAAAATCCCCTGGAAATCTTTAATGAGACTCTTCGGAGCAGCTCAGTGGCAATGTCCTGGGAATACACAACTCAGCAGGGTCCCCTTTCGTCGAGCCGTACAGTAAATATGTACCCGGAAATATACAGCACTGAGCCTGATCAGAATAGCCGTGCTGTGAGGAACCAGCCCTGCAGCAAACCCCAGCAGAGGCCAAGCCGGGGCATATTGTACAGACAAGACTGGATTCTTTGTGACATGAATCCTGAACAGTACGGCGCAACGTTTCAGTTCTCCATAGCTTTGATTGGGTGGTCGGGCATCCTAATTATATGTGCAAACAGCAGTTAGCACCTTAACCCAGTCATACGTTCCCATGATACAATACACCACACTGTTATATTAACCCCTTCGAACATGGGAACTAGCCATAATGTGGCAGTAGCACACATTACAGGGTACTAACATCTACTGCTCACGGCTTTCTTTTTGCTTACATCAGACATTTACTGGCAGGTACAACATGGAGAAGGAATAAAAAGAAATTTTCTTTTTACTTGCTGGAGCAAGTTGTTGGTTCTGATCACTGAGATCTGCCTCTTCCACTCAAACAAATCCACTAGGTCCTGAGGGGAAAATTTGACACAGGACTAGCACAAGGCCTATGCACTTCTTGAAGACCCCTCCTCAGCAAAGCAGTTACGTGCTTCAAGTTAAGATTTGTGAATCAGGGCTTGAGTCTTCAAACCAGGGCTGAAGTGAGCCTTAAGAGAGAGAGGCTTTGTGCTGGCTATTGACTGGGGTAAGGATCACCCGAGGGGCCTTGGCTCTGTTCTGATGTCAGGGGGAGCTGAGGCCCTCCGCACCTTACACCATCAGGCCTGACTGCACAGGGAAAACATGAGATTAAGTCTACATTGAATTAATTAGCTGCTAAATCCAGAGAAGAAAAATACATTAACTCAGCTGGAAAGTCATTTGTTTTAGTGTCAGTTTCATTTGGTCTATAAAATAATGAGCAAATTAAACTTGATCCCTGGGATTCATTAACAAACAAGTGAGGCTGGCTGAATCCATGAGCTAAATACAAGGTACAAATGTTCCCAAAGTGCACTTAAAAAAAAAAAAAGAAAAACAAGCCTAGAACCTATGTATAAACTGGGAGCTAAACACAAATGGTTTCACAGAGCCTGAAGCAGTGAGCATGTTTTTAATTGTGCCCTACAACGAAGGAACAGAGAGATGATTAAATGAAATAAATATTTTATGTTCATTCCCTTACTCAGAGTAACTGACCGATACAGAACATTTCTGCAGAAAAATAAACGGTTTTGCATACATGCCTCAAAACTGCAACTGACTAGTTTCCCAGTCGAATAAGCTGAATCTCGCTGCTAGCTGAGTGAAACCGCAGGATAAATTATTTGTGAGTAATTATGCAGGTGTGCACCTGTGTATAAAAATATATATAAAAATATGCAGCTACACACAAATATTTAGATATTGGTGCATTCAGCCATACAGAATGTAAACATTGAAGTTTGAGAACACGTTATAAATAATTTTCCATCTGCTGGTAAAGAGGACTTGTTATTTCTATGAATCAAATGATATTATCCAGCTAAGATTTAGAGCATTTACAAGGGGGAAAAAAAACTCCTAACATAGTTTCCAGTCTCCAGGAAATTTAGAAAACAGTTGCTTTCTCCTAAGGAAGTAATCCATAAACGTAAAAGAAGCTAATGCTACTTTTCACAGTGCATACTGTACTAATGGAGAAAGATTTATGTTTTGGTGGATGCTGATAAATAAATTATATCAACCGTTTGTTTGTGGGTTTTTTAGAGAAAGGTTAATTTCTTTTTTAGTCATACAAACAAGGACAGTTGTATTTGAATTTAAAACACTTAAAATTGGCTTGAAACTTAATTTCAGACATAAAGTTTCCTAACTAGAAAACAACTAAAAGGGTGGGGGGAGAATAAACAGAACGGAGACTGGCACTTGAGTCTGCTTTTTGCAAAGGGTAACTCATAATACTTTAATTACACACACACACATAGCAAAGCACGGGTCCTGCTGACTCATGGCTGTCGGGATCAGCCCCTCGCATATGATTTAGGGAGGCTTTTAGCATTTATTGGCATTTTTTTTCTTCCTCACCCTGCAAAGCTCAGGTGCCCGAGTGCCATGATTCCTGCTGTGCTCAAGGAGGAGGAGAGAAATTAACTCAACTATGTTCTTAAAACTGCCCCCAAGTTACCTAAAGTCAAGATTCTCTAAACCAGAGTGAGGCCCTTCATGCCCCCTTGAAAGTCCCAGACACCATGGCCTAGGATTTAACTCCAACGAGCAGTTTGATGTGAAAGGACATTGATCCCGGCTGAACGAAGGGGTCCAGACACGTAGCCAGCTACGTCAGTATGTTTTTCATAAATATTTTGGGCCAAGTTCTGCAAACTTTTGCTCAAGTAAATAATTCTTACTCAGGCAAGCAGCCTCATTAACGGCCATGGACCTCCTCCCCAGAGTGGGTGTCTGCAGGATCGGGCCCTTTATCTGTTCTTAGTCATCTCCACGGCACTTACATGCGTTCTTTATTCATTCTTTTTATTACGTGCTCAATTTCAGACAGTGTTCGAGCCCTACAGCCGTAGCCTAGTATCTAACCAATGGAAGTCCTTGCTGGGTGAATTATTACTCAGTGTGAGAACGGGGTTGGGGGGGGTCTCTGCCCCTGCTTTAGAAATGTATATCTGAGGGTGATCCTCAAGGCATCGTACATCAGTAAAGGCTGTGAATTACAAACTAGAATCCCCCTACTTCTTAACTAGCCTCCATCCCCTGTTGGCGAACACTTCCACTGAATGTCTGGCTCTCAGATAAATCTCACAAGGGCCAGGCACTCTCTGTGTGGCTTGGAGCTGAAAACTGCGAGAACCAGAAGGAAAACAAGACAAACACAAATAACGAAGGGGGCCCTTGTCGTGATTTCAGGCTTTTGATGAGCGTTTCTGCAGTACGTTATTGACAGAGAACCGGCAAATCAATGATCAGTACAGGCAGAGCAAATGAATCTCTAGATCTAGGGCTTTATGCTAATAATCTTTGCTATACTGCTAGAGCATGTAACGATAGGAGGACCCACTGCGGAGATTTTCAGCATGCGACTGTGATCTTTGGAGCCACAAATAAGAAGCACAAAATATCACGGTGTTGTTAACTTAGGCCCCGAGGCAGCAGATCACTTATGCACGTGTGAGATTCTTTGTTGGACGGGGATCGGTCTTTGTGCTTAGGACACTGGAGCAGCAATCCACCGAAAGCTGAACAAGTGGATGTAAGAACATGTGAGTTTGGAAAATGGTCCCCCTAGAAGGTGGCCCCAGCAGAGGGTCTGTGCGTGGTGCCCCAGCCTCCGAATGACCCCAGCAGTAGAGCTAGAGAAAGAACAGGTTGCTGTGATTTGCGGGCACCGCAACAAAGGGCGATGTGCCTCATACACCTGCTGTACCAAGTGTTTGTAACTCTTTGCAGTGGAAGCCGAGACTGGTGAGTCCATGGGGTAGCTGTGTGCTATTACCCTGCAGGGAATTTCTTGAAGTTTTTCATTGGCGTGTGCATTTAAATAAGATAAAACACTGACATTGAGATCATAGCGTCACTGAACCACAGGGTCTGGGCTATGCCCCGACCTGGAATCCATCTCCTGGCAGTGACCCCACCCTGCTCAACGGGGGCAGGCCCATGGTCTCTAGGACTGGGCCTTTGGCACCAGCCTTCCCTGTTTCTCTCCGTGGCTCCTTGCAGGGAATCCAGCCAAGCCAGACTCCTGTGGGAGGCTCGTCCTGGGCCCCTTCAGGGCACCACATGTGAGCTCAGGGAGTATATACAAGGACACCATTTACTGGTCCCCTGGCACCCAGAATCGGAAAGTCCTTACGTTAGCGCAGAGAGATGAGGGTTAAAGTATTGTCCATTCTGGTTAGGCCAGAGCTCCATGTCCAGGCCCTGTGTCTCCCTCACATCTGGCCTCCATAGCCAGCTCCTAGCATCTTCCAGAAGCCAACCCTTTATCCCCCCACTTTACCCCTTCCAGCCCTTTGTTCTCAAGCTGGGATCTATGCCCAGCTTCCCCGCTGAGCGGCAGGGAACTCCGTCTCCCTCTGGGGTCAGTGGTTTCTAGCTGACAAAGTCCTGGTGACTGGGTTTTCCACTCTCTTCTTGGATTTTCCATTGATTTGGCCTCGGCCAGTCCTTTTTAATGACCCATTCAGGCTCAGACAACTAGGCGACATATATCCACCTCTCTCTCTTAGCCTGTCCTGAAAGCAAACTAAGTTGTCTCCCCCCACCACTGGGTAGCCATACAAAATATAGGGGAAACTGAGGCAGACATAGAACTCACAAAAACACTAAAGAAAGTTCCCACTCTGTCACACACATTTAAATCCTAGAAAATGTGATCATACCTAGACAGAAGCACATGGATCACTGTCAGCACCGAAACAGACTGTCTCTGGCCAGATCAGAAAGGGACATTGCCCTGTAGTAATGGAATTCATTTATCAATACAACAGGGAACCCCCCTTCTCAGGGCTGCTGGAAGAATTTTTATAGTGGGGGTGCTAAGAGCCATTGAACCAAACTGTCAACCCTGTATATAATGGAACCCACTTCCAGTCAGAGGGAGCGGCAGCTCCCCCTGCACCCCTAATTCCAGCACCTCTGCCCTTTCTTCTGACCCTCCACCCCCCATATGAGTGCTGGCACAATTCCAATACTGCATCAACAGATCTCGGGCATGGATGCAGCTGAGTGGACATATTAAAGACCCTGTCATGCTTAGCCGAAATCACAAACATCTCTCTCATCCTTATCGCGTCGTACAGATGTTCCAACCACAACTCAAAATGACCTGCGGGGTTGTTTTCGAACATCTTATCTTTGCTAAAATTATGTCCCAGCAGGAAACAAGAGGCTGCCTTGGGTGAACACCAGCTGGGCTCTAAAAATAAACCAGTGAGGCCTCGTTTCCACAGAACTGGTGCTTTTGTGACAAACATGTTTTCTGTCCTGTTGCAACGAACCTGCTGCTGGGTAATGGAGTTTACTCCCTGTCCTCCTTACGGCGCGGTTCTGAGTACGGTTAAAGAAGGGCCAGTTGTCAAGCCAGTGCTCTGTTGTGGACCTTCGCTCTTTCTGGGGTTAGCGTCTTTGCAACGAAAGCACCAAGCTGCTCTAGTGACAGGCACCATAGAAATGCATAAAAGGAGGTGGCATTTCAGAATCAATGCACCAATTAACCCTTTCAGGAGCTTTTGGGAAAAGGAAGGAAAATCTTGGGGTCATTCATTCCGTGCAGACCTGGGGAGCCGGAAGCAGTGTCACGGTCACTGCTGGGCAATGGTAGTGGGCCCAGTCACTCCCTTTGGAGCTCATTACAACACTTCAGAGTCTGCTTTTTGGCTGGGTTTGAGCACACAGATGCCCTGATGATAATGACAGCTATTTACACACACCACTCATCGAAACACGTCCAGCAAACTTTACCCACTGATTCTAGCACACGGGCTCCACTACTTGAACATACGGACCCAAATCTCTAGTGGGGGGAATGCTTTGCAGGATAGGGCCCCACATAAACTCAGGGATCACTTCACCCACCACTGAGATGCAGCCACCTCTGCACATATTGGGGCTCATTCTCAGCTGCCCTGCACTCATTTTATACCCGAGAGACTTCAGCAGAGTCTCCCCCTTACAAAACGGATGTAATGCAATGGGGAATCAGACTGCACTACAGGTGGAAGGGCAGGAAGGGGAAGATTTCATCCTGCAGAGAGGGGATCCCTGTCACTTCGCAAAACTCCCCCTCACTCTTTTCCTAGTGATGCTCTAACTGAGATCGGCAGGTAGCAATTTTGTCTTTTATTTGGCAGTTGCTAGGCCATAGGTAATTGGGTGCTGAATCTACATTTTTACCTGTGACTCCACAGTGAGTGAACCCTGAAACATAGCTGGGGAGGAGACCCCTGGGTATTGACATTCTGCCCTATGGGGTAGATCCTACCATCCGTGCGTCTCTCGCTTTCTTTTTTAATGTTTTTAAAAAAACAGCCTGGGGATTTTTGAGAAGGCAGCATGCGATCAGGCAGCTGGGACTTACAGGCTCCAAGGGCTCCCTTCTCCTATAGACCACCATGAAATCTAGAATGACCATGAATGCTCAAGGTCTTGGTTTTATATCTCATCTGAATCAAGAGCTGTGGGATTCTCTGTAAGATCCTTTCTTTGCTAAGGTCTCCAGTTTCCTAATAACCCCATTCTGAGAACTCGTGTCAGCACCAGTCTTCAGGGCATTGATTAATAACAACGGGTCAGTGACAAGCTGGGGACGATGAGTGCTGCCGGAACTGACAGAGGGATCGAAGAGAGAAGCCACAGGAAGCGGTGAGATCTCGTTTAGCAAACACCCAGCTTTCAGGGCAGGAGCCCAAGACTAAGGGGAAAGAAGTTCCTATCCAGCGATGGTGGCACAATAACTGGTCTCCTGAGCCTGGAGATGGCGGGGAGGTCCCAAAAGGAACAGTAAACAGAGCTGAGAGGCACAGACAAAGCCCATTTCAGCTGGGGGCAGAATCCCTTATTGCTAGTGAGTTACCAGACCAAGGGAATTCGGGAATAGCTCAGACTCCTGTAACTGCTCTGGAAAAGCCAGATCAGGTTTTCTTTGCCTCAGACTCCAGTCCAGAGCCATCTCAGACTGATCTGTTCCCTGAGGGATTGTATCCTTCACTTGCTGCTGCTAGCGACCAGGCTCCTGGAGCCACTGGTGTAGCTTGCGTGAGAAAGCGTTAGCTGCTCAGCTCTGGTGCTGGAGCAGCTGAGCTGCATTTGGCGCTGCTTGCAAGGGAAAGAGGGGCTCTTTGTTGAGTCCAGACCACATCCAGACCCATATACCTGGCAGCTCTGCCAACGCATCTTATTCCGGACTGTAGCATCGCCTGTGACTCCAGCCCTGGGTTCCCACACAGCTCTGGCAAAGCACGACAAGCATGACCTACAGCACCGCCTGCTAGGCTAGTCGTGAGTGGCTCCCAGTCGAGATGAACGATTGTGCCTCGTGGAGGTGCAGAGGTTTTCTAAGGTGGAGCATCACCCACTATAGACCTCAGTGAAGTAACCAAACTCAATCCAATACCAGCACTTCTCCAGCTAGCTACCTTTCCCTGCCTACCTGTCTGTCACGTTTCTAAGGCACTTCTCCGGGTGGCCTCCAAGGACAGCTAGATACCCAAGACCAGTTTTGATCCCAAGACATAAGAATGAAAGGTCCAGTTAGATCCTCTCTCCTGGGACTTGTCAGGGGACAGCTTGATGGATTCAGTTCTCTTTAGGCAGGAACACCTCTTCCGTCTCGCACATAAACTCCTTTCCAGTCACAGCCACCGGGGCTTTTTGAGGCAATTTTAAACAGAGTTCGAATGGAAACTATGCCCCTCGCTGATGCAGCAGGACCATTTACAGTAACCGAGAAGCACTTCAGTAAATGTCTGTACACTAGAGGAATATACACAAATATACCTACAGTCTATATTAGCAGTACCCTCCAGTGCTCAGAAGTGGTGCTTGCAACCCAGAACCAATTCTGTTCCTACCCAATGTACCCACCCATCAGAGTAGAGTCCCCTGTCTGGAGTCCATAACAAACTTCAGTTCTGCTACTCAGCTTAGTAGCTTCTCCTCCTGACCTGCTCTGCGCAATATTCTGCTTTCACGACAAACACAGGTTCTTGCGAACCAGGGGCATCCAGGAGACGTTTGAGTGACTGAAGGCAACCTTGACATTAATGGTGGGGCTCACCTCCAAAGGTCCCATGTAGTTCAGCTAAACACCTAAAGGTTCTGGATGTTTTTCTGAGATTTCAAGCTAGGTTCTGTTATATTTGTGAGAACACATTTCTTGTTACATTTCATCCATCCTGTCCCAGACGGAAATACGCCGAGCCCAGATTTTCTTGTAATAGTCGGGCATTTCGGCTTCCGACCCCAGCTAGCTCCTGGAACCCCAAAGACCCTCAGATGAGGCTTGGGAAGGAATATTATTATTTAGTCTAGTTTTCCCACCTCTAATCCCCATGAGCTATGGTCTGGTCTGCTTTCTGATGGACAATAAAGGAAAAGTTCTAAAATCCAAGCGGCATCATTGGTCACATTCCAGATCAACACTGGGGCTTTTAATCATGATTATTAATTATTATTTATATTGCATGAACCCCAAGGAGCCTGAGTCATAGACCAGGACCCCGCTGTGCGGGGTGCTGTACGAACACAGAACAAAAAGCTGATCCCTGCCCAACCAACTGACAGATTTTTGGAAGCAACTCAAAAAATGATAAGTTCCCACTGTGAAAATGATCTCGGTGGATATCATGTGTCAGTACCGGTGCTATAGCAGCCCATTTTGCCATTGGAAATAGGTCTGTGTCCAGCTTCTCAGCCCTTCTTGCTTTATAATGGTTCTTCGGTCCTAGTGGATTCATTCACATGTCGCCTTGGGGACTGGGAATGGAAATGGGCATGTTAAAGCCAAGGGACAAAGCTACAAACCTTTGTGTTAGCTTGTTTGGAGGGGGTAAATGGGCACGAAAGTGTCTTGGGACTTGGAAGGAAATGATCATGCAGGATCATCGAACTTTGGTCGATTTTTAACGGCACTTTTCTAGGTTACAGTGACACCTTGTGGGCATTTTCCTATTCAGTGTAATTCACTAACTCGCGGTTTTAGCACTCGTTCTTCACAAGCGGCGGTCACATGGCTTCAGAGAAGCCAGAAACTAAGGCCTTGTCTACACTACAGGTTGTGTCAGTATAACATATGCCGCTCCTGGGTGTGAATAGTGCCCCCTCCCCCGGAGTGATGTAAGTTACACCAACCCTAAGCGCCAGTGTGGACAGGTCTCTGTCCTCTCCCGCTGACACAGCTGCCACCTCACACAGAGGTGGATTTATTGTGCAGAGGGAAAAGCTTTCTCCCATTGGCATAGAGCAGGGGTGGGAAAACTATGGCCCGTGGGCTGGATCTGGCCCACCAGCCATTTTAAGCCGGCTCTCAAGCTCCCACTGGGGAGCGGGGTCTGGAGCTTGCCCCACTCCGGCACTCCAGCCGGGGACCAAGGTCGGGGGCCACTCCATGCAGCTCCCGGAAGCCATGGCATGGCCTCGCTCCGGTGCTCCAGCCGGGGACCAAGGTCGGGGGCCACTCCATGCAGCTCCCGGAAGCCATGGCATGGCCTCGCTCCGGTGCTCCAGCCGGGGACCAAGGTCGGGGGCCACTCCATGCAGCTCCCGGAAGCCATGGCATGGCCTCGCTCCAGTGCTCCAGCCGGGGAGCAAGGTCGGGGGCCACTCCATGCAGCTCCCGGAAGCCATGGCATGGCCTCGCTCTGGTGCTCCAGCCGGGGAGCAGGGTCGGGGGCCACTCCATGTGGTTCCTGTAAGCTGCAGCATGGCCCCCATCTGGCGCTCAAACCAGAGAGCAGGGTCAGGGGCCGTTCCATGTGGTTCCCGGAAGCCACAGCATGGCCCCCCGTCCAGCGCTCCAGTCGGAGCTGCAGGGAGCGGTGTCTGCGGATGGGGCAGCATGCAGAGCTGCCTGGTCATGCCTCTGTGTAGGAGCTAGAGAAGGGACATACCACTTCTTCCCGGAGCCACTTGAGGTAAGCACCACCCGGAGCCTGCACCTCTGAGCCTCTCCCCACACCCCAATCCCCTGCCCCAGCCCTGATCCCCCTGCTTCCCTCTGAACCCCTTGACCCCAGCCCAGAGCACCCTCCTTCACCCCAAACCCCTCATCCCCAGCCCCATCCCAGAGCCCACACTCCCAGCTGGAGCCTGCACCCCTTCCTGCACCCCAACCCCCTGCCCCAGCCCTGATCCCCCTCCCATCCTCTGAACCCCTCGGTCCCAGCCCAGAGCACCTTCCTGCACCCCAAACTCCTCATCCCCAGCCCCACCCAGAGCTCGCACCCCACTCCCCAGCACAGAGCCCCCTCCTGCACTCTGAACTCCTAATTTCTGGCCCCACCCCGGAGCCCACACCCCCGATCAGACCCATCACCCCCTCCCGCACCCCAACCCCAATTTTCTGAGCATTCTTGGCCCACCGTACAATTTCTATTCCCAGATGTGGCCCTCGGGCCAAAAAGTTTGCCCACCCCTGGCATAGAGTCTTCACCTGATGCAAGTACCAATGTGCCCATGTAGCAAATCTAGGGTAGACTAGCCAAAGAGGGCTGAAGGGGGCAGGAGAAGGGGGGTGTTAATCCATAGGACTGAACTGCCCATCCGACCGGCCCTAACTCACTGCTCCTTGCTTTACAAGTTGGTGGAGCCTAATTGTCTGTCCCTCCCCGCCCCACCTGCCCCAGTAGCGCTGAGCCTGGAGAACACGTTGCCTTGGGAGGTGTTTTTACAGCAACCCTGACGGGTGAGCTGCCACAGCAGGGCCTTTCCAGGTGAGGAACAGGGCACAGCGTGTCCCAGAGGGAGGGCACTGACTGTGGGCCTGAGAGCGGCTTCCACAGTCAGTCAGAGCTGGGAAAGCACCAGCGCGCTCTCAACAAAGGGTACCACCGTAAGATAGGGGCAGGACCTAAGGGACTTCCCTGCCCCGTTCCTGGATACCTAGCACCTCACAATCTTTAATGTCGCTGTCCTCACCGCACCCCTGTGCGTTGTGCCCATTTTACAGACGGGGAACTGAGGCACAGAGAGACAAAGACCCAGATTCACAGTAGACTCCTCTGTTCTAATGACTGGTTTCAGGGGAAGTTAGGAGTCAAACAGGAATCCAGAGGTGAAGCAGGGGATCAAACCCAGGTCTCAGATGAGCCCCCAGACCACTGTGCTGCCATGGCTCACCCTCATGCCATGGTAGCCCCCTTACTGTCAAAGCTGAGAGCATCTTTCAGACGGGCCGTTCCCTTTCAATCAGCAAACTGAGAGGCAGGGGAGTGAGGTTAGCGTGAATTGTAGGCAGGTCGCTGTAAATTAACGGGCTGATGATGGCGATGCCAAATCCTGAGACCCCTGCATAGGTCTTATTCAGTCCTCACTTGGGAAAACCTGTCCTTGGATCTGTCTGAGTAAGAACCGAGTGAAAAATGAGGGAGTGAGAAAATGATCATTTTAATTCCAGGAGTGGTTTTGAGGTTGCAAAATGCTTTGTTTTTTTTTCAGATATGGAAGCGAAATTGGAGGTTGCTTTATCGAGATCACGTCATTGGTATTCCTGCCAGCAGATGCACTATTAGGCATTGAACCGTGTAGGAATGTGAACATAGCAACGGGACATGCTGAGTCCAGGGGCCCAGCTTGAGGCCCCTTGGGCCTGATTTGCAGAGAAGCCGAAGAACCGCCTGGAAGGCTCACAGGGCAGTATTTATAACCGGTGGGTGGTGGCATGTAATGGCTCGCCCGGGGTCTGGTTCATGCTGTTCCCAACTCCTGCCGTCCTTCAAGGTCAACATTGTACACGTTGTGGGAGCGGCAGTGTTCTAATGCTGGGATCTTGGTGTTCAATCCTCAGAGAAGCAGAACACGGGCGAGTAATTTCCCCTTCCAGCAGGAAATGAGAGGCTGGCTTGGAAAAACACCAGCTGGGCTCTAAAAATAAGCTCCTGCTTTTGTGTCAACATGTTTTTTTATCAGCTTGGAAAGAGTCTGACGGTTCCTCATGGAGCTTCTTCTCTGTCCTCCTTGCATCCCATTGCGGATGAAGGCGCGTGGTTAAAGAGGGGCCACTTTTCAAACCAGCTGCTGCTCTTCAGACCATCTGGGCTTGTTCATTTATTCAAGCAATGAAAGCGTCAAGTTAGTCTCATGACAAGCGCTACGGAAATGAATGAAAGGAGATGGCAGTTCAGAATCAATGCACCAATCAAAGCTTTCAGGAGCTCCTTAGGAAAGGAGATTAGCTTGCAGAAGGGAAAATCCCACGTTCATTCATTCTTACAGCCGTGCCACCATCGCGGCTGTGCAATGGCAGAACCGCTCCCTCGGGGACTCATTGCCGACATTTCAGGCTCTGATTTTTGACTGTTTTAATCACAGAGAGACACACTCAATAGTGCAAGATAATATTACCCCAGGCCACCGAGAGCTTCCAGCAAAATGTACAAACTGATTATAATTAAGGCTGCGATTCTGTCACGGAGGCCGCGGAAGTCACAGATTCTGTGACTTTCCATGACCGCTGTGACTTCCGCAGCTGCAACGGTTGGTGCAGCTGACCCCAGAGCTGCCCAAGCAGCTGGCCCCATGGCCACACCAACCACTGCTGGAGTGGCCCCAAGGCCAGCCGCACTTGATCATTACTTGTTAGGTTCACTCCCTCTGGGGCACCTGGCATTGGCCACTGTCAGAAGACCGGATACTGGGCTGGATGAACCTTTGGTCTGACCCAGTATGGCTGCTCTTATGTTCTTAAGTTCATTGGCCATTGCTCGGGAGGCTCCAGGAAGTTGTCCCCAGGTAGTGCCTGAGCAGCGGCCAGTGCGGCTGGCCCCGGGGAACGCCCGAGCAGCGGCCAGTGTGGCCAGTGGTCCCGGCGGTGGCCTCAGGGAGCACCTGAGCAGCAGCGGTCCCGAGGGCGGCTGGAGCAGCGGCCGCAGGGAGCATCTGAGGATCCGTCCTAGAAGCAGCCCCGGGGCCAGCCAGAGCAGTAGTGGTCCTGGGGCCGGCCAGAGCAGCAGCCCCAGAGGCCGTTGGGAGAGTGGTCCCAGGGGCCTTGGAGCACCGGGCTGCCAGGGGCAGTCAGCCCCCACTGCTGGAGCATGGGTCCCCCCGAGAAGCAGGGGTCCAGGAGCAGAGACTTCGTAAATTTATAGTAAAAGTCATGGACAGGTCGCTGGCCATGATTTTGTTTATTGCCTGTGACCGGTCCATGACTTTTACTAAAAATACCCAGGACTAAATCTTAGCCTTAATTATAATGTATCGACTCCAGCCTGCAAAACGTCCTTATAAACACAAGATTTTACAACCCTTACATCCCCCGGAGAGAGACGCACATTGGTGAGAGGTTAACTTCACCAAGCCTTTAAAGTATCACAAGACCAGGGAGGAGTATGAAATGTGGTGGTGGAAGAGGCTAAGGGCAGCAAGATATGAACCTCTGTGTTAGTCTTTGTAAGGGACCGTGGATATAAGGAATGTCTCGGTATTTGTAAAGAAAGGATCAGATTGCGTCTCTAGGTCAATTTTTAACCCAAAGGCAAACTCTGGCCTTTCTTAGGTTACAGAGACACCTTGTGGTCACTTAGTTATTTAGTGTAATTCATGGCATCAGCACACAGACTTCACAAAAGGCGTAAGCAGGCAGACAAGAGCAGGATAAGGTCGAGGTATAAGAATGGCTGAGGAGATGGGGTCTGGGATATTATAGGAAAGAACAAACAACAAGCAGGAAAGAAATTAGCTTTAAGATGACATGGAGACTGAACAGTGAAGACAGTCGAGGGGATCAGATCGCCCAGGGATCTGGTGATGGCTTTTCACTTCTAAGTCACTGGTTCAAAGCCAGCTTAGGAAGGTAGTGACGGAAAGTTCTTCGAGGTAGAAGTTGCTTGTTTCCGTCTCGTTGCTAGCAGGTGTACCTCCACGTAGAGTGGCCTTACTTGGTAGCAAGATCCAGGACTGAATAGGTCTGGAGACTGAGCTGTTCTCTCCCCCCTAGAGAGGGTCCTTCCATCTTTGAGCCGGGTAGTGGAGGGAAGATTTCAACGCTAGTGACCATGTGAAAAAATAGAAGGCCTCAGTGACTAGGGATGTCAATTAGTATCTTCCTCCAGCCATTCCCCCCCACCCTGGACAGGGACCACGGAGCCTTCCTTCCCCCCAGAAATCTGCTGACGTGCACAGCTCAGGGACAGGATATGGCGGTCAGGCCATTTGAGCATTGACCGAGATACAGAGCAAGGCCCTGGCGTCTTATGCACCCTGTCCACAATGTCACTCAAACGACATGCTAGCTGGATGGGAACCGCCTCACCAAGGGACAGACAGGAGGGAGGGATGCGGATCTGAGCTCCATACACAAGTACATGAGCCCTGAGTGAACCACCCAAAGCAGAGATGGGCTTGGGACAAACACTCCTCTGGGCAAGCTCAGCAACGTAGCTGGAAGTTGTCCAGGTGCCGGGTGTGGGTGGTGCAGCGGCACGAGCCTCTCACCCCAGGGACCTGAGCTCAAACCATGACCCAGTGAATTTGGGTTCATCTGAGTCCCCAGTTGTATAGATGGAAATTCCAGTGTGCTGCTATTCAGCACCTTCCTGCTGCTCTTCGGCAGAGGTTTTCACCAGCCATCTCCCCAGCTACACTGGACAGAGCAGCTAATGGAAACAGGATCACATGGTCACATCAGTGTATCCCCAGGGAGCTGTAAGGGCTGAATCCTGCAGATGCCGAGGGCAGAGCTCCCCTGTCTCTGGTGAGGTCAGTGGGCGAGGAGGGCACTCAGCACCTGCCAGGGTTGGAGAGTAACTCCGGTTAGCCTGGTGTTTACAAACCCCGGACAGAATGGGTGGCTAACTTTCTCCTTTGTGGTTTTACCGTTTTTCATTCCGATGACGCTTTCTGCTTGACTAGGTGCTGAGGTTCAGTGCCGCTCAGAACAAAACTCTCTCTCAGTTCTGCTCTCTCCCTAGTAGGTTTCAATCAGACCACATGGAAATTAACCTCAGAGATACAAAGCCCTCGCTAGCTCTCTCGGCCTGACTGCGAGCCCAGCAAACCCCATTCCTAGGAGCTGTCTGGGGTTCTCCAGGGTGCTCATCCCCAAACTCCACCCTGAAACCAGCTGGAAACTGGGGAATATGTACTTGGTATGGCTCAGCCATACCTCCACTGCTGCTACCTGTGCTGCTGTGGCTACACTGCTATTTATACTCACACTAGTTCAATGAGAAACAGCACGAGTGTGCGTACGCGAGCAGGGGAAATCACACCCCTCGCTTGTAGTGTAGATGTAACCCTCGTCCTCACTGGGTTTTACAGCACGGTTCCTAGGTTTCCTTCACTAAACGTTAATATTAGAGCTGGGTGGAAAATAGGTTTTTATTTCAGAGAAAAAGTTGAAGAAAAATGGAAAAAATTGACTTCTCACCGGACACTCAAAACCCAAAATATTTTTCCTAAAAACTGGATGTTTCTCAGTTTGGGCCACCAAGGTTTCAATAACGTGACATTTCCCATGGAAAGCAGGCACTTCTCATGAAAAATGTCACTTAGTCACCAAAAAACAGTTTTGAAGGAAACGTTTTGACGGTTTAAACTTGATTTTGCTGATAGCAAAGGAGTTCGTGTCTCCGCTCGAAGGTGATGAAGGCCTAGATCCGTGTGAGGGAAGCCAAACACACACAAGGTCCATGCACAGCATCGTATTTTTATCTCTACGCTATCACAGTGCACTATGCATTCAGAGCACGTAGGAGTCAATGGTTCCTTCCACTGTGGAGTCTTTGGGGCCCAGTCTGTTATTTTCTGTTGTACGTGTGTGTACCTGGCCGAATACAATGGGGCCCTGATCCCTGACTGAAGCCTATAGCCACCAGTGTAACACAAATCATAGACATTTTAAATGGATGAAGGATGCCCAGCATGATGCGAACTCTACTTCTGAGGGCAATTTCTGCCCTGACTATTTGGTAGACAACACGCAGCCTCATGTAAGATACTGTTAAATTTCACATCCACTCTGGACTGCTGCAACCAAACAGAAAGAGGACAAAGACCTTACTAGTCTTAACCAGAAGATGGAGCCATTAGTCCCCAGGAAACAACACAAAACTGCTTTCACTGGGGAAATTTGTTACATGGAAAACAGGGGCCTGGAAGAGAGAGGCTCCCCAGCGTGAAGAGAGTTGGGATTGGATGAAAAAAGCCAAGGCAGAGCACCCGTTCAAAGCCATGCCCACAGTGGAGGGTCTCAGGCTTAGAATGAGCTGTAGCACTTAGCCAACAAACACTTGGAGAAAGCTCCTACGTTCTATGGGGTTTTGTTCCCCACAGTCAAGGAAATACCACAGAGCAGGTAGGAGATTCCAAGTGTACAGAGGAAAGGGGAAGAGGGGATACAGTCTACATTACAAAGGAGAGCATCTTAAGTGAGACTTACCAACCGCCCCCAACCAATGCAGAACCCAGCTACGCCATGCTTACCAGATGCTAAAGTAACTCCATAATGTCAGACACAGCCTCAAACAAAAAAACCCTGGATCTGAACACACCCAAAATGTTGGGGAAGTTCTCATCTGAATCCAGTTCCATGACCCAGGCCCATCTATACAAAATAGCTTCAGAGCTATTGTAATGATATGCCATGGTGCTGCATCACACCATGCAGCAGCTGTGGTGCAAACAGGAGGATAGCTCTACACTCGGTGACTTGGTTTGGAAGAATCCACAGTGTCAGTTCACTGGGATGCAAAGAACAAAACCAACATGTTCACGTGTCTGTTGCACTTTCCATCTAGTGGCAGCGAAACGCTTTACAAACACTAATTAATCCTTCTAACCTATTGGAATGACACACATAATAAGTAGTGTCCCCATTTTACACATTGGAAAACTGAGGCACAGATACATGAAGTGACTTGCCCAGCGTCACAGAGAAACTCGGTGGTGGAGCCAAGAGCAGAACTGAGCTCCTGTCAGTGGTATCCTAGTGCCATTAGACCACGTTTCCTCTGACGTGCTTATCTCAGACATTACAGTCAAAAGCAAGAGAGCAGCCTCCCTGTGATCTAGTCATAGTCTCTTCCCTCAACAGAGATGGAAATAAACATGATTTGTCTGACCAGCCTTCGGTACTGATTTACTAGAGAGGAGAACAAAGCCTGGGAATTAATTGTGTCTGCCCCACTCTGCGGTGATTTCCCAACACAGAAACGTTCCAAGATCCAAGGTAGTTGGGGTATTTTACTTGCCTGACTTACCTCTGAATGGGTGGCGCTGACGTCAAGCTTGTCACCTGCCTGGATTTCCTGAAATCCCTTTCAGAATTATATCACAGCAGAGGACCACCCTGACTGCCAGCAGCAGCTGTGATGGTTTTCCCAGGAGACCCAGCTTCCAGGGTTAGCACTCCCACAGATAACATAAAACCTGGCAATTCCCAGCAACTCAGGCTGGCCACAGGTAGGTAGACATTTGTGGAACACCCCTGCCTTTCCTTGCTCCTTCCTTCTCCCTGCAGCTACAAGGAACTTGGGTTTGACCCATATCTCATTAAGAAAACACTAACATTGGTTCATAAATTGACTCTCCTGAGCTCAGCTGAGACTTCATAAGCAACCTGTTATCTCACAGCCTACTGGGGCAGTCTGTCCTGGTGGCTTATAGGGTAATAACTCACACCTGAGATAAATGTGAAGAGGTCAGAGTTCATCTCCCCAGGAGCCTCTCCTGTAATAAAGTTGGATCTCTCCTGATCTCCCCTGTGAAGTTTTTTGATTAGGCAATTTTCACATGGTGACAGCGGTGAGGAATGGAATTGGCTCCATGCACCTGGGGCTCTTTGCCAAACACTGATCTAATAAGCTTGACAGGAAGTAGGAGGGAGCTGGTTTATCAGAAGGTCATTTCTTTGGATGCTGAGTCTTTACAGTGGGCATCATGCATGGCTAGAAAGGGTTAAACATCCTGCAAAATAAATAACCCTCAAAAGACATGTAGGGAGATAAGGTTTGTAGTTTTGTGTATTTACATATGTATGAGTAGGGTCGACAATGTAAACAACAGTCCCTGTCTGTGCTGTATTCTGATATCATTTAAATGAATTATAAACACGGGATATCTCAGTATTCACCTCTCTTTGAAATGTACTGTGAATGGTGGAGGAAAAAGCAAACTGCCTTATGTTAATTCGTGGCCCTCCTTCAAAGTCATCCTAATGACCTTTTGTTCCCCGAGGAAATCCCAACTTGTGAAAGAGTTAATGAAACTGTATAAAAGATCCTGGGGTCCTGATTCTGTCATCTCAGATCTGCTTAGGGTTCATCAGGGGGAGTTTGAGTCACAAGACTGAAGTCCCAGCTATGCTGGTCCACCCTGAATATGATATTTGGACACTGGACTATGACCTATGAACTGAATTCTAAAGGAACTCTTTGCATCTAGAAAGCTCACCATCTCTGCTACGAATCTGTACCTCAATGGATTGAAATCATGTCTGTATGTATATTGATCTTTTGACTATACTCTCTTTTGTTTTTCAATACATTTTAGTTTAGGTAATAAGAATGGTCTGTAGTGTGTATTTGGGTAAGATCTGGAATATTCAATAACCTGGGAGGTGATGTGTCCGATCCTTTGGGATTGGTAGAACCTTTTCTTTTCTATGATGAGATAAGATTGTCAGAAATGTTCATCCTATTTGACGTGGGTACCTGGATGGAGGCCTGAGGCTGGATCACTTTAAGGGAACTGTGTTGTTTGGACGTCTGAGTAACCAGGCAGCTAATAAAGAAGCTGTTTTATGCTGGTTTGGTGAATCTAAGTATAGGAATATCCACCAGCTTTCGGGGGATTGTCTGCCCCATTCTTGGCAGTTCACCCTAATTGAGTGACTACAGCTGGCTCCACTAGGACCCTGCTCACAGTGGCGTAGTCATGCTTGGATACACAGTCCCACAGGTTAATCGGGGTTTTGGATCAGAACCACATGCTTGTCAACATTTAATTTTGATCTTGGAGAGTTTAAGGGTTACAAATCAGTTACAGTGAGTGACCTATGATCAAGATCCTGACAGAAAAAGCCTGGAAGAATTGTGCTTACAGAGAGGGTTGTATTTTAAGAAAAAGGCCCCAGAGCAGGAACTGAAAAATCTGTTAATTGCCAATGATAAGGAAGCAGACCCAGCGAAAATGCTTGCAGTGAGAAACAAGCAGCTACAACTTGAACAAAAGCAAAAAATAGCTGATATGGAAGGAGAAGCTGCTGAAAGAGAACACTTGTGTTTTGACCATGAACAAAGAATGGCAGATATTCGATTGCAGGAACTAAGGCAAAAGTGTCCAGACTTAAGATCCAACTCAAGAGAATAAAGGAACAACAGGAACTGTATCATCCTGAAAAACCAGTTCCTCTCAACAACAAAGATGGGGCTAGAATCCATCCAGTTTGTAACAATGTTGGCATGTTGTTTGATTCTAAGCAGTTGTCTGTGTGTAACCAAATTTACCCCAACACTGCCATCTTTTATGTAAATACTTTTACTGTCAGCTCAGGTGAAAGTAATCCCATAACTTGTGCAGAGAATGTAAATCAATGGGAAAAGCAAATTACAGCTTCTAACATCACTCTTGTTAAAACAGATTTTTGTCAAAAGAGGAAGATTATTTACCAAATCAGAGTGTGAATATTGTGATCCTCTATGAGTTTACTGTACGTGTGCCTGTAGCCAGAATCCATCGTGAATGGACTGGTGTTAAACATGGAGTTATAGCTGGTGTAAGGAAGTTATTTCCTAACAGACGTTTTGCAGCATGAGCTTTCGTGGGTGAATACCCACTTCTTTGGATGCAAGTGGTGGAAATTTCCAGGGGCAGGTATATATAAGCAAGAAGCAAGCTAGAGATAATGAGGTTAGATCAATCAGGGAGGATGAGGCCCTGTTCTAGCAGTTGAGGTGTGAAAACCAAGGGAGGAGAAACTGGTTCTGTAGTTGGCAAGCCATTCACAGTCTTTGTTTAATCCTGAGCTGATGGTGTCAAATTTGCAGATGAACTGGAGCTCAGCAGTTTCTCTTTGAAGTCTGGTCCTAAAGTTTTTTTGCTGGAGGATGGCCACCTTAAAATCTGCTATTGTGTGGCCAGGGAGGTTGAAGTGTTCTCCTACAGGTTTTTGTATATTGCCATTCCTAATGTCTGATTTGTGTCCATTTATCCTTTTCCTTAGAGACTGTCCAGTTTGGCCAATGTACATAGCAGAGGGGCATTGCTGGCATATGATGACATATATTACATTGGTGGACGTGCAGGTGAATGAACCGGTGATGGTGTGGCTGATCTGGTTAGGTCCTGTGATGGTGTTGACTGGGGATGATATTAAAACTTTGTTCAGTCAAGTTGATGACATAAACCAGTCACAGGAAAGAAAGAATCCTGAACCTGTGTCTACTAGGGGCAAGGATTTGCCTATGGAGGGTTTCTCCAAATGTTTCTATGGGGAAGATGGCTGTTCATCTGTGCAAGGAAGCAGTGCATATGTGGAAAAAATTCCTATTTGTGTCTCTGTTATCTCAGAAGGGAATCTGGCATTAGATAAGGCTCAGGAAGATGTTTCTCTAGTGCAAATTAAAGTTGGTGATCAGGTTAAAGCCCTAATTGAAGAAGAAAAGGGTAAAGTTTTTATGGGTGTTGGAATGTTGGCTAATAAAACTTGGGAAAGTAAGCCTGGCGCAGGTGAAAGTGATGTGCTTAAAGTGGTTCAGTGTAATAAGACACTATTTGTGGAAAACTGCCGTTTATCTGTTAAGGGAGGGGAAGGCAAAGAAAGTTGAGATGAGCATAGGCAGCCTTCTGAGATGCTGGCTTTGTCTAATCAGCAGTTTGGGAAGGCAAGGTTAGTGGAACATGAGTGTCCCTATACCTTACCTGTTACCAGTGTGGAGAATTGTGAGAGCGAAGGAATTGTTCCTGTGTCTGTTAGGGGTAATGACTGTCACTTGCCTATGAAGGGAGCTACCCCAATCTCCAAGCAATTGTCCATGAATAGCCATGTGTGCTGGGACAAAGGAAAGACTATCCCAAGCTGTTTGTCTGTTGAAGGGGAATGTGTCTCCAGCTCTTTTCTGTCTGTAAAGCAGACAGAAGAAGCCTGCCAGCCTACGATGGTTGAAGATTTATCAGTTAACCTGGAGCTGATTCTGGATACAACTAAAGCCCGTGAAGGAAGTGGTCCTGAATTTGTGTCCTGATTTTGGTCCTGATCCTTTGGGATTGGTAGAACCTTTCCTTTTATTTGATGAAATAAGATTTTCAGAAATTTTCATCATATTTGACGTGGGTACCTGGATGGAGGCCTGAGGCTGGATCACTTTAAGGGAACCGTGTTGTTTGGACGTCTGAGTAACCAGGCAGGTAATAAAGAAGCTGTTTTATGCTGGTTTGGTGAATCTAAGGCCTGGTCTACACTGGGGGGGATCGATCTAAGTTACGCAACTTCAGCTCTGTGAATAACGTAGCTGAAGTCGACGTACTTAGACCTACTCACTGCGGTGTCTTCACTGCTGCCACTCCCCTGTCGACTCCGCCTACACCTCTCGCGGTGGTGGCGTACAGGAGGTGACAGGAGAGCGCTTGGGGATTGATTTACCGTGTCTAGACTACAGGCGATAAATCGCCTCCTGTTGGATTGATCACTGCCCGCCGATTTGGCAGGTAATGTAGACACACCCTAAGTATTGGAATATCCACCAGCTTTATGGGGATTTTCTGCCCTGTTCTTTGCAGTTCACCCTAATTGAGTGATCACAGCTGGCTCTCCACTAGGACCCTGCTCACAGTGGGATGCCTTGGAAAACTACCCAGCCTCTAGGCTGGCTCCCCTCCACAGAAGCAACTTCCCCCCTGCAGAGAGTCTCTCCCTCTCTAGCTTTTTGGACAGATCCAAAGCCCCCTGAAGTCAGTGGAGAGACTCCCATTGACATCCATGGGCTGTAAATGAGGCCCCTGGAGGGGAGTGCAGTAGGAGACTATCGCACCCAGAAGAAATTGTCACCCCACCCCTTGGCAGCTCCCTTCAGCCCAAGTTCATTCTCCCCATGCTTCCGTGGGCTCCCCATCACCATAGGATCCACGTGTTAGTTCACAAGTGCCCTTACAGGTGCCACACGAACCACATGCAGAACCTATGACATCTTCTGGGCACATGGCGAAAGCAAGGGGTTGAGTTGCAGAGCACGCGGGAAACGACCCAGCTGAGAACCATGGAGATTATTAGTGACACGACACAGGGGTCAGGTAAATCTTGGCCTCTTTTACCTGCCCTGCCTCATAGCACCAAATGATGGAAAGTGGTGCCACTGTACATACTGCATCCCCATTGGCTCTCCTCCCACTTTTGTGCATCCCCAGGGGCCATCGTGGGGCTTGCTAGGACTTCAGCATGGCATGACTGGCTGGAGCCTGGCGGAAAGGCAGCCCCTGGGCTATGGCTCAGTGATTGAAACAGTTAATGCTTCAAGTGAAGTCTTATCTGCGTAGTAAAACTGTTACACCCCGGGGTGTTTCAATGGGAGCTCACAAGCTTGGCATTCTGTCTCGGTTTTATCTTGTGCAGAGGTCAGAGGAGTGGATGGCCACCGTTCGAAGGCAGGTACAGCAGCGTTCTGAAGCAGGCAGGGGGCCGGGTGTTTTCAGGGTAGCCAGTCAGAAGCTGCCATGACACGTTTCTGTCTGGTTTTCTCTCTGTCTGTCTGTCACCCTTGAGAATCTTGGAAGGAACAATAACCTATGGGCACAGCAAGCGCTGCCAGGCACCCAGTCTGTGCACATTCCCGGTACCGTGGGTCGCCCTCCAGGCAGCGAGGCCTGAACGCACAGGTCTCTGCAAATCTCAGGTCAGGCCATTCCCACAGGGATCCTTGAGCTGCTCCCTACCACACACAGAGGCCATTCACTGCATCCACAGGCACATCTGCTGTCAGTCCCGTCCTCTCTGTAGAGAAAAATTCCCACCTTGCCACTACCTCACCCATCATTATCACGCTTGGGTGTGGTAGGGAACTACACAGGATGTCGGCTTTCCCCAGCACCCCCAAGTGAAAGCAGGGCACAGGACGGATCTAGGATATGGACTGGCCCTAGGGTGGCTGGGGGGCTCAGTGACTCGCAGGAGATACAGTAGCCACGGCGCAGATCCCCGCACATAGAACATAGCCACTAGCCTGACTGCACAGGGCTTCTTTACGGAGCCACAAAAGGGGCTGCCCCAAAGTGCAGGTCATCTTGGCCTCCTTCCGCCATCCTGCTCTGTGCAGACAGCCTGGCTCAGGGAGCCTCCCCTCAGCTCCAGCTCAGCACTTAGCGCCTCGCACTAGGAAGAGCAGAATCTGATCTTTAATGATTCATGGATGCTCAGGCCAGAAGGGACCATTACAATCATCTTGTCTGACCCCTGCACAGCACTGGCCAAAATCTCGGCTATTGATTTTCTGCATCTGCCTGACATAGACAAAGCAAGGTCTCTGTGTCCCACTTTGCTCCCCACGCAGGCCACAGGCTATCTGCCCACCTCCAACTGCAGGGGGGCTGGACCACTGCCCACTGATGCTGTCACTCCGTGGCTCTGTTTCCCAGGAGCAGAGAGGATGCAAGAATCCTGGCAGACACATGATGCCGGACTAGGGTGGGCAGAGCATTAAATATCCATCCCAAGACTAGACCCAGAAGCCCCCATGAAGAGGAGGAGAGGGACTATAAGGAGCTTGTCCCTTTGTTGTTTGGCTGATGCTGGCAGATTATTCTGGACTGGGAGGCAATTTTAAAATCCAAACTATTTGTAGAGTTAGTTAATTCGGGGCCTGTCTTCTGGGTGATGGCCCTAAGCAACAGGAAAGCTAGAAGAGCAGAAGAAGCAGACAGAACCAAAAGGCTTCCAGCCTGACTGGTGCAGCCTGGACCGTGACACTGGGAGCACATTCCCAACCCTGCATGTCTGGGAGAAGATCTGACGGGGAGCCCAGCATGGGGCCCTCTGGAAACCACTCCCACCCAGCGGCAAATCTGACAGAACCCAGCTCATGGAATTGTCCCCTAAGGGAATCTCCCTTAGCTCTGGCCTTTGGGATGGGGACAGCCAGAGCCAGGCCTGGATTCCTCCAGGTCCTGGTGAAGAAGCCTCCAGCAGCCTCCCTCAGCCCACGCGGGGAGCAGGAGCGGCTTGTTTTTCACTCATAATCCATCAAGGGTTTGGGCGTCTGGTAGGAGGGTTGGATCCTGCAGCAGAGCCCAGGAAGGTGGAAATCCCACAGTTTCCCTTGCAGCGTGTAAGGCCTGGGGGAGTGCAGCTGGGAGGGCGGGGGGCTAATGGAACAGAGGTCCCCAAAGCGGGGGACTGGGCATACTGCAAAGTGGGCACAAGCCTGGAGCCGGCCCTGGGAGAGAAGGTCAAACACCTCCAAGGAGTTTTACATTAAAAACGAGCCTTAACATGAAGACGCAGCATCCGCAGCCCAGCCGAGGTTGGGTCACTGCCGGCTATAGCGGGCGAACCCCAGAGCCTTTCAGATGGTTAATCAATCTCCCCCTCTCATTGCAGCGGGGAGCTGGGCCTGCCTGGGCCATAAGGAGGCTTCCTTTCTCTCCAGAGACCAATTAACTGAGCTGGAGCCCTTTGCACCTGAATGAGTTTCCTTGTAGCTCTATGAAAGCTGCCCTGTGGTCTGTCAGGTGCTCCGTGCCTCTATAGTGAGCCAGCCCTCGAAGGGGTGTGTGACCTGGACAATTAACCTCAGGGTCAGCTCTTATCCCTCACCTAACAGCCTTTCTAATCAGGCCCCTGCGGCTGCAGCCCATTGGGATTCCTGCACGCACAATTCTTGTCAGCTGAACGCTCCCTGCCCTGAGCAGTCCAATGGCCCAGGGTTTCCAGAACAGGCCTCAGGGACCCCTCTGAGCTCGGCTCATGCCTGATTTCAATTCAGTCATTTAACTGCTTTCATTGTCGTTGCTCAGTGTCCCCTAAGCCTGATGCTCCTCCACCACTTGGCCTTTCATTTGCCTTCATGTGCTGTAGCTAACATGCTCAGGGCTCATTTGTTTACATGCAAGCTCTTCTAGCCTTGGACAAGAGGGGTCAGCATGCTGCATCTCACGCACGCCCACCTCCCCGCCTCATCCTTCACAATGCAAAGGGGCCTTCGCTCCAGGTCATTCTCTCCCCAGCACCAAGGAACACACCTGCCCCACAGCACCGCGGCTTGGAATGGTCTATTCCAGCAGTGGTTCCACTCCCCGGGCCTCCTTGCCCCCTTAGAGAAAAGCAGCTGATTGTGCTGCAGCCAGGAGTCTCACAAACAAGTCTGGGAGTTCTCCCTCCCCCAGCCCCCTGCCCAGCAATCTGCGCCAAAGCCGCCCCGGGAGCGAGTGCCCTACAAGGCCCCTCTGTGTAATGAGCTATTTCCCAGCCTAGAACATTATGGAAGGAACATGGGAAAGGCCATTACCTGAGCTAATGAAATAATTAAGGAAAGGTCAAGCATGCAAATCCCCTCCACCCCTCCAAGCAAGGTCATTTCCAGAACTTGGTGGTAATTAGGCAGCCGAGTAATTACCAACACTAACCCTCAGGGGCTTTCACTGGGCAGCACCTAAGAAGGAGGAAGTGCTGCATTTTTGTGCCAGGCAAACTGTGGGTGCCCCAGCTGTCGGGAATGGGGAAATGGTAGCTGTTAGAATAGGGAACCAGGCACTCATAAGCAGAAATGCTCATGAAAATCTTTACTCCATCGTCGACATACAGTCTCTGTCCCAAAGACAGCCATGAGAATGCATCGAGCGGCCTGCCCAAGAGCTGAGGACAAAGGAGAGGGCTATGGCATAATGAA
The DNA here is from genome assembly GCF_016161935.1 of Mauremys reevesii. Classification (NCBI taxonomy): domain Eukaryota; kingdom Metazoa; phylum Chordata; order Testudines; family Geoemydidae; genus Mauremys; species Mauremys reevesii. The sequence goes on along the minus strand of NC_052640.1, from coordinate 18,570,309 downwards.
TGAACCTGCTAAATGAGCTCCTGGTCCTCCACTACCAGACGTCACCTCTCCCTCAAGCTGCCGTGCTATGGGGCTACGGCTCTCCCCACGGGAGAGAGGCGAGGGCTATGCCAAGCAGCAGATCACAGCTCCCTGAACGCTTCTTTTCAGGGGAACAGGAACATGCAGATCAGTCGTGGGTGCAGTGCATCAGCCACAACACGGCTGAGAAGCCAGGCCATGCAGTGGGATCTGAGGGCTGCCTTGTCCTTCCGGCAAAGCCCTGCTTCCTACCCGCCAGGCTCCTTTCTGTAATAACCCAAGCAGCGTTTCGGAAGTGCTTCGAGTGAAATGCTGAACAGAGAGCTCTGAGAGGAGGGGGAAGCGGATGAGTGAGGTGAAGGGGAACCAACGATCAGCCGCGCGGAGTCCAGTGGCCTCCACGTTCTATCACTTTTCCATCCCATGACAAGCCACAGGCCAGGCAGGGCATGAGGGCGATGCTGCTATGTCATGTTGTTTATGGGCTTTCCTAGCCCTTTACAGACATGCCCAGAATTAACCTCACAACCTCCCCCTTTCTGCCACATGCATGGCTAACACTGCCCTTCCAGCTCTACGCGGCTGTTCGTAGAGCCAGGGAAGCAGCTTTAGATCACGGGCATCTTCCCAGCCGTTGCTTGAGACATTTAAAACTAGAAAGGACAAAGCCGTAGAAAATACATTGTAGGGGGCTAGATGACCTAACAGGAGGGCAGGATGGGTGAAAGCTGGGGGGTTTCTTCCATAGGATCCTAGTCCACTTGAAGGTGTGTACGAGTGTTTTAACTACATAATTAAACCAGAAATCAGGCACCTTTCTATTCTATACTTATCCCATATCCCTCGCCATGGTACCTGAGTGCCTTCCGGCAATGAATTCAGCCATGTGACTGCTGTGTGGTCTTACCTGCCTCTTGGTTTCGATGCACCAACCTCTCGCAGCCTTCGCTAAGAGTCCTTTGCTGTCTCTGATGCTGTGCTAGCCAAGAGCTTTCTGAGGAGGGAGCCTTGTCGGTACAGCAAGGAACCAGAACGGCACCAGCACGTCGAAGGGGCACTGTGGAGCGAGCCTCAGAACCCACCGATTTCATAGCAGCTCGACTGCTTACTCCTTGGGACATGTGGGGTGGGGGGAAGGAGAGGAGATCCAGGGGGCTAAAATTAGATGAACAGGTGGCCTTCAAAGGCCCTATCCTTCCCCCAGGACTGAACAAGGGAATCACCAGGCCGGTCTCGTCCAAACCAGCTCTGGGCAGCTGCTCCAGCTGGCTGGCCTCCTTCGGGGACATTATTTTATCACCCTCGCAGGAGGCACTTTGCTTGGGTTGGGTTTGTTTTTCTGGTCTTTTCCCTCCAGCTGCTGCCTGGGGCAGCGGTTGCCAGAACACTTCCCTGCTAGTGTGGCTCCTGCAGAGCTAGACTGCAGCAGGGCAGGGCTGAGGCAGAAGCACCAGGCCTCTGCATGAGTGACCCTGGTCTCCCATTGATCCCCCAGGATCCACAGTGTGTGGGGCAGGTCCCACGGCCTCCTCCTCACTGGGGGAAAACCCTGACCCCCAGCAGAAGATTTCCTCCGGGGAGAGGGCAGTGTGACCCATGGTTTGATCCTGGGATGCTGGAAAGGGTTTGAAATGTTTCTGCCCCATGAGCCTGCTACAGCCATAAACAATACGTCAAGCCCTGAAGGCCTCGCCCAGTCCTTATGGAAACAAAACCCACAGTGATTCCACAAAGAGCTTGGCTGAGGGAAAGCCAAAGGGCTCAGGGCATGGAATAATAATGCTATAATATGCTGCACCCCCAAATAGCCCACTGCATCCAGATGCCTCAAAGCACTGCACAAAGGAGAGCAACACTTTACAGATGGGGAAACTGAGGCACAGAGGCTGGAGGCCTCCTCCAAGTCCCAGCCTCATTCAGGCACTTGTAAGTCACCCAGCTACACCAGGTGGCTCGGATGAGATGGCGATATGGGGCCCAGTTTTCAAGTGCTCAGCATCCAATTCTTGGAAATCCAGCCACTTATTTTGGTGTTTAAATGGAAGCTGGGCTGGTCTGAATCTGGCCCATACCGCTGGGTGTCATCAGTCTGCTGAAGGCCCCCAGCCCACCCAGCCTCATATACACATTGAACAGCAAGCGTGACAAGACAGGACCTTGTGGTACCCCAAAGCTGGCAGGGCACCTGAGCAGCTACCAAGTGCTAGCTTCTGGGACCCCTCACTGGCATGCCTGCGGGGAGCCCCGCCCCCGCCCCGCCAGCCCCGCGCGCCCCCGCCCAGCTGGCTGGCGGCTGGCTGGGAGCTCTGAGCTGCCCGCCGAGCAGCGCACAGCGCAGCCTTTTCCCTGCCGCGGCTGCTGCTGGGCTGCTGAGAATCTCAGCCCCGCTGGGCTGGGAGGTTGGGGGGCTCCCCTGCCCCTCAGCCCCCTCCCTCTCTGCAGCCCGGCCCTCTGCTGGGAGCTAAAGGCTCCTCCCCAAGGCTCTGGGCTCCCTCCTTCGCCCTCTGCCCGCCGCTGTGCGGCTGGGTGGGCTGGCTGGGGCTCCCTGCTCGCCAGCCGCCCTCCTCTGATCGGCAGCCGCGGCTGGGAGTTAAAGCTCTGGGCTCCCTGCCCCTCCTGTCTGCTGCCCCCTCTGATTGGCTGGGAGTTTGGGCGGCTGGCTCCCCTCTCCCCTGCCCCTGCCTGGGCCCCCCTCCCCCTCTGGGATTTAAAATGGCTCTGGCTCCCCTCCTCTGGCCGCCGCCAGCCGAGCCCTCTGATTAGCCGGTTGGAGTTGGCAAAGGCTCTGGGCTCTCGCGGGCGCCGCGAGCCCCTCTGATTCCTGGCTGATTGCTGGGCTCTGGGCCCGGCCGCTCTCGGCCCCGCGGCCCGCGGGCTGCCCCCAGCTGCTGCTCATTGCGCTGCTTTAAAAAGCTCTGGGCTCACTGCTGCGCGCCGGCCCCAGCCGCATTCCTCAGATTTACTCTCTGGGCTCCCGCCCTGGGCTCTCGCCGCGCGCGGAGCCCCAGGCCTACGCCTGGGTCCCCTGCCCAGGCCCAGGACCCCCCCCCAGGGCGGCAATTCCAGGCTGCCAGCCAAAAACTGGCTGCTCACAAGGAATGTTTTGCACCTTTGCACGATGGAGAGGGCCCGGTTTCCTCTCGTCTGGCTAGGAATAACAGATAGGGCCACGCTCCCTCAAGATCAGTGGGTTTGAAGGCAGCTGATGGATCTAAACTAATCCACAGGTCCATCAACTCGACAAACTTGGCCCAGAGAGAGTCCTTAGTGAGGGACGCGCACTGTCCATCAGTGCTTTGTTAACCGAGTGCAGGAAAGCGCTACAATTCCCCAGTGGAGCTAACACGAGGCATCCTAGCTTTTCCCTCTCACGCGTCACCCTCTGCACCACGCCACTGCTGCTACCCCCCAGAAACCGCTTTTCTTTCTTTGATTCCTTATTAATCAAAAGCCAATTTCCCAGCCACATTCAGGAGGCCTAGTGACTACAGCACTCGGCGTTCACCTCTGGGGAGTCAGGTTCAGGTCCTGAGTGTCATGAATCTCAGCTCAGTCCCTAGCAGAAATAAAAGCCTCGACCACACGCAGGTCAGCACAGCTATCAACCTCGGCCTTCGGAGAGGCCCAGAAATTAGCTGATCCGGAGACTAAGGGGCAAATTCAGCCTTGGTGTCAGCAAGTGTGGACTTCAGTGTAGCCTCACCCGTTTGAACAGGGGCTGAAATTGGCCCTTAGGACTTTTCAGCACCTAGAGAAGTGGGTCCATCAGGTGAGGTTTACACAGTAAAGGGAACCCTGGCCCGTGCATGAACAGAAATGACCTCAGTTACAGGGGCAGCTGGACCTGCAGCCTCCCCGGGCACAAGCGACCTCTGTGTTTCCTGAAGGAAGAATGTAAAGAACCAGATACTAATGAATGAGCCGTTCTCTGGCCCCTTCGGCGTCTGGCAGGGATTTAATCTCGCTCTCTGGGTGGCAGAGCTGTAGTGGATGGATTATCTGCCTAGCTGATAGACTGACTGTTGTCTGGGCTCTCTGCTGTCTCCTGGGCCACCCTCTCTTCCTCACCAGCCTGCTGGGATGTTTTGCACCTTTGCACCAAGGGATGGGGCCAGCTGTGTGTGGCATGGCTGAGCTGCGAGCTGATGTGCCACAGGCAACCTTCCGCCCATCAAAAGGAAGAGGAGCCATCAGCAAACAAATCCACAGAGCGCTCCAGGCCCGCTGCTGCTTCCATGGAAGCCAATGGGCAACTGGCCACTGATTTCAGTGAGATCCCAGCGAGAGCGTGTGTCTCTTTCTCTTCTTCTCCTTCTAGCTTCTCCCCTCCCCCTGCTCTCCCTGGCTTCTCCAGCCCCCGCTGCCTCTGCTCCTCATCTCGCTCTGGGCAGCGCCTTGTTATTCCACTAACAGGCCGGTGAGCGTGGTTACTGATTCATAGTGATGCATCCCCCCGTTGGGCTGCACGTATTTTATTAGAGGGACTCGTTTTAATTAGGACTAGGCTGAGACTATAGCGTCTACCTTAATTAACACTCTAGGGGAGCAGGATTACCGGCATAGCCGCAAGTCATCTCCAGCAGCGAGTGACTCAGCAGGAGCCTGCGTTCTGGTTGTTAGAGGGGAGACGGGGCCCTGGTGCCTCCCACGCTGCTCGGCTGATGGTCCCTGGTGGAACCTTTTCTCCTTGGCCTTTGCCAGCCTCGGGGTCGGAGGAGCTCAGCAGGGCGTCGTCAGGATACTGAAGGACTTGTTCACCTGTGAAACAGCCGGGCTGACACCACAGACCCTTGTGTATTATTCGGTTTCACGGCCTCCTTAATGTTTCCCTCTCCCTTTCAATTCCCCGGGGCTGGGAGCTGCTGGCAGCTCACCTGACTTTGCTAACGTGGCAGGGCTGCTCTTCCCAGCAACAAACCAAGCGCCGCTGCCTTCTCCTGTTTCTCTCCCAAGTTTCATCAGCTTCAGTGTCTTGGGGCACTGGCCTGGAACCAAGCTCCAGGGGGACACAAAGCTGGTGAGGGCCCTGGCCCCTGCACCGCTCCCCAATCAATGGCTCTGAGGTAGAAGGTCACGCTGCCTCTGCCAAGTGTTTCAGGAGCTCGTAGGAGGAACGCGATCAATGCCCTTTTAGAGTCATAGGTTTTAACGTCAGGGCTGGCCAGCAATGCAAGGTTATCATTGTACTAGGGTGAAATTCTCCCCCTGTGCAGAGAGTCTGCACCACTTAATCCCTCAAAATAGGTTTTAAGTGAGACTTATATGGTGCACAGGCCTTTTACTGGCCCTTTGCATAGGGGTGAATTTCCTCCACTACTGAATCTTAGTGATAGCACCATTCCTCTTGCCTGCGAACAATCTGCAAAGAGATTAAACACTTCAGCTGGGGCAGTTCGGCATAGTTCCGTCCCAGGCAATGAAACCACACTGATCTGCAGCAACTGAGGAGCCAGCCCAAGAACTAGGACCACAGAACTTTCAATGGGCACCAAAGGAGCATTTCAGCAGCACGAGGTGTCAGAATCACAGTGTAACTGGAAGTCCAGATCCCCGGAGTCTCAGGCCTAACAACTGCTGGAGGAGGACAAGGCATATTCTTCTAGCCCCTCCAAATGAGAGGATAAAACACACACAAAAAAAGGGGAAACAAAAGAAATGCTGCTGGCCCGTCTGAAGGACCATGTCCAGCTGATGGAAGCAAAGCTCTACCACCACCTGGCATAGTCTAGGGAATCACAATCCATCTCAGACAGGGGTCATTATTAAAGAAAATAATTACAAACTATAGATACAAACAAAAAGACCTCCACACAGCTTGAGTTCCAGCTTTGTCTCCCTTCTTCACCAGGTCCACCAAGTCACCTTGTCTGAGGGGCCTCTACAGCTCACCTAGTGGCTGAAAATATGTTGCAAGTAAATGTATTGCACTGCCAATGGCTGTGGGAACCTGAGAAAAACTGTTCTGATACTGAGTAACAACCGAAGTCCCCTCTCCCACCCACCGACCTGAACAAGTTATTAAAAAGGTGCAAAGAAGAAACAACAAGGAAGAACAAACTTGCTTCTATTGCTCCACCATCTAATCACTGCCTGAGCAATCGGCCATTTGACTAGGGAGAAGGGAAGCGAATCTGTTGATCAGAGTCCAGAGAAAATGGGTGTGAGAGTAAAGCACTGAGCTTGTCATGGTGGAGAATCCCACTCATGCACCCTCTCTGTACAGAAGCCCTCCCTGCTTAAAACGTCTTGCAGATGCTGGTTCACCAGCCAGTCTGGAGACGTGCACATGCTGTGGCTGAGCCGTTGGAAGGATAAGGCCATTAATGGCTGCATGGTGACTTACAAAACAGCATTTCAAAAACAAGTGGCAAATCTGCTGAGCTGGCAGCCCTGTATTGCGAGCGGTCTCCGTGCCGCAGCGTTCCAGGAACCGTGGCACCCAGGGAGAAGAGCCCAGCCTGCCACAGTATGGGTGCTGCCTCCTCTCATCCAATCTGCACGCTGCTGTGGCTCCTCGGGGGCTCTGGTAGCTCAGAGAGCATTTGCTATTGCTGGTCAGGGCTGTATAATCAATAGTTACCTGCTGGATGTTTCCTTCACACTCAGCCAGGGACTGTGGGGAGACATGAGAGTCCAATAGGACAGATGGAAAAAAGAGCAGCTCCTTCCTTCTCAGGAGTCTTGCCGACATGGATGTCAAATGCTGCATTCGGGACACAACTCGCTGCCCTCCTGTGGCCTGGGGGGGATGAGCAGACATTCTGCAGCCCCTGTTCAGCGTCTGATCTGGAGTCTGGCTCTTGTACTACAGGGGAAACGGGAATTTGCGGCATATTCCCAACACCAGAGAACTCTCGGGTTACTCTAGGCCTGGAGCGGGGGCTCAGTGGTTGGTATTTATTTGTATGGGCTGTGGCAATGCTCAGGCCCTGAGGGAATTCGCTGAGGGACCCTTAATGAACCGGCGGTAGCCGCGCAAGGAGTGAAAACAGCACCAGGGCTCCCAATTAATGGCCCTGCACCTGAGGTGCTAACAACAGACCGAGTGGGTAATGATTTTGTGATCAGTCGCAGCAGGGGCTGTAATTCAGCAGGGCCCTGCTCTGCCCAGGGCCTGGAGAGGTCCCCTCAGGGCCTCCTGGAGCAGTGAGAGCCTGGCTCAGCCTTTCTGATGGCCTCACATACCAGACTGCTCAGCCCCTGCGAGGAGATTTGGTGGGTTATACAGTGAGCCCTGCAGGTGAAAGTGAACTGGGTCACCTCAGCCCAACTTCTCACAGCAGCATCTGCTGCCACGCTGGGGACTGGGGGAGAGGCTGGGACTGGTCTGCAGGTGATGTCGCCTGGCGAGGAACTGCGAAGCCGCCAGCATGGCAGACATCAGGCCCTCGGTGTTGTTTTGCTGATAGCAACCGGCACAAACAAACAAGGGAACCCAGTGCAAAGGCAAACAGGAGAACTGCCAGCCACTGCCGTGACCACTCCCCAGCTCCCACACCTCTCCCCACGGGCCAGAGAGCCCACTCCAGCGGCCATAGGTGTCGGGTGCAGGCAGGGGAGGTTGCTCACAGCGGCGGCTCCAGGCACCAGCGCCTGGGGCAGCAAGCCGCGGGGGGCACCCTGCCGGTCCCTGCGAGGGCAGCAGTCAGACTGCCTTCAAAGGCTTGCCTGCAGGAGGTCCCTGGGGCCCACGGATTCGGTGGCTTGCCTGCAGGAGATCCGCCAGTCCCGTGGAGTCAGTGGCAATTCAGCGGTGGGGACGCCGAATCCGCGGGACCGGGGACCTCCCGCAGGCAAGGTGGCTGCCATGCTTGGGGTGGCAAAAAAGCTGGAGCTGCCCCTGGTTGCACACAGGACCTTAGCCCTGCCAGCTGGGGAGACACTGAGCAGCTTGGCAGGTGGCCCACAATGCCTTTCCCCAGCCCTGCACACAGGGTACCAGAGCAGCACATTCCCTCACCCCAGAGGGGAAAACCCATTGTCCCACTGCCCGACCCTCCACCTGATCTGTGCTGTGTGGATTCAGCACCCTGTGCTGAGGGGATGGGACTAAGCCCCTCCCTCAGGCATTGGCTGATGCCCCTGGGGATCTGGAGGGGCCGGAGAGTACTTTTGCTTAGTTGGAAGAGTCCCTTTGAAAATCAGGCCCCTGTTATTCAGATGCCTCATTAAGGACTTCAGTGTCCCAATTTACAAACCATCTGGGCTGAACTTCACTACGTTTATAATTCCTGGACCCAGAATGTACTGGGCCTCTCGTGTACGGCCAGCACTGCTTCTCCAGGATGGTCTGCAGCACAGGTAGCTTCTTCCCAGGAGATCCCACCGTTAGCCCTTTGTACCCAATGTTACTATTATTTCACTACTGTCGCTGCCACGCGTTCCCTGCTGGAGAGATGTTGGGTTTTGTGAAGAGGATTGCAGCCTGGGGGCGAGGGGGTTATTTCCACTCCCTGTTTCTAAAATCTCAGCTTCCCATCTGGGTTGGTTGAAGAGCCTAGGCCCAAGAGTGGGGTGAGAAAACAGTAACAGAAATTCCCTGCACCAGCAACTCAGCTCTTCTGTGTTCCTAAGTTGGCAGTTGTTAAGGTTCCACTTATCAGTAGCTATAGCTGTGGTTTTCTGGCACCTCCCCAGTCTCCTCCTTCTCCCTTTGGGATCCCCCAGGTCTCAGCTCAGGGTTAGTCAACGCTAACAATCTGCTACACACTCTCAAACACTCAGTCAGCTGTGCACAGGCTGAGCTGCAATTCGGAGGGCCGGAACATGGCCTCCAAGCCTAACAAAACTTGGAACAATGTGCGTCTGCTTCATTCCATCGCCGATGGCCTGCGGAGGGAGGGGGACCCTGCTTCCCCCTCTGCTCAGAACACGGCATCTGCTCACAACAAAGAGAGGAAGCAGCAGAGGAGAACAAATAATTCAGTGAGCCCAGACACAGGCGAAGCCCAGGGTACTGGAGATGAACAGCAGGGGGAGACCCCTACCCCCCGAGACCCCAAGAGAGAGAGCATAGGCGAAGAGAGAATGGCTCAGCTCCGAAGCCAGCTGCGAGCCCAGGTGTCCATCAGGGAGCCGCAGGAGAACCCCAGCCCAGGCAGCCGGGTGATGGAGCTGGTAGAGAAATTCACTCACGGGGAGGCGGATGATGGAGGAGCTCTGTCTCCAAACGGCAGCACAGGCCCCGAGGGCACAACAGACAGTGGCTGTGCAGTGTGTGGGCAGCACAGCAACCCTGCTGGCTACGCCTGGGAGCTCCCTGCAGAGGTGGAGAAGAAGCTGCAGAAGGAGCTGGCAGCACTGAGAGGGGAGGTGACCGCCAGCATCGAGGCCGTGAGGAAGGATGTGACCAAGGAGCTGAACAGCCTGCGTGAGACCCTGCAAGCTCACGGCGAGCATCACGCGCCGCTGCCCTCGGAGCTGAGCCCACTGGAAGAGCAGGAGGAGGCCACGTTTGGCCAACTGAAAGGCACCTACCACAGGGCTGGACAGAGAGAAAAGCCGGGGGGCAGGATCCCACCAACCTTGGAGGAGCAGTTCAAGGCTCGCTCTGTGCCCTCCCTCTGCCCGCTGCCAGGCCCCAACAGAAACCAAGTCCTGCTCCGAGCCATGACCCTCGTCACAGCCCAAAAAGCCCTGACTGGTAAACTGGGGCCCCGATCCAACTCAGACCCTGCGGATCCCTTGCAGGTGAAAAGCACCTTTCTACCCCCTGCAAACCCCCTGAAACTTGCTGGCAAGAAGCAGCCTAAAAAGATCATGGAACCTCCAGCTGCCAGGGGCCACCAGGAGACAGGAAATTGTGGCCACAAAATGGCCAGCAGAATGGTGATACCTCACCCACCGCATGACAGCACCGTGTGACAGCCCACTGAGCGAGCCAGGCATGGGAGCGGACGGGCAATGGGCTTTTGTTCTGCCTACAGAGCAACCTCCCCTCCACCCCCCACCCCAATCCTATCTGAATGGAGATGCTGGGAGAGGGAACTAGCCAAGCACTGTGTAAAATACTGAGGCACCAGCATCGAATTCGTGGGCAGCAGAGATCACTGCAGAGCACGGATCCTGTAGCCGGCACGAGCGCCAGGAAATTTGCACACCGTGGTGCCCTGCAGGGAAGGAGCGCACAGCTCTGCACGGAAGCCTAGGTGTCCCCCAGATGGGTATACCGCAGCCAGCGCAGACATGCGGTCTCTGATTCCTTCCAGGGCTACTCTCTGTGGAGCGGCAGTGAGCAATGACTGGCCATACTGTTGTTTCAAGCCAGAGCAGTGGCTTTTAAACTCCTCTTTATGGGCAGGCTGACGCATGATCTGTATAGTCTTTAATTTTTTTAATTAGCATCTGGTTGTTAAAGTGACAGACGCTTAAAAAAAACCCAACAACCTTGCAGTAAAGAAAGGCTGATGCTATGACAGGTATTTAATGCTAAGCAACAATATGGCACATTGCTAGGAGGTGTTCCGGGGACAGCACAGAGTCGGTACAGCTGCAAATTGCTAAATTACAACAGTAGCTTTCAGTCTTCTCCTTGGGTGGGGATTCCTGAAAGGCGAGGGCTCCCATGTGTCATTTAGGATCTACGGAGCCGATTGCACTATGTAACGCAACCAAAAGGCTGTGTCAATGATGTGCAACTTACCTAGTAACTGCTCAAGGCTGCAGCAGTTGAAGGGGAAATGTTGCACTGAAACGAGAGGTGGTATACGTAGAAGTATAATGCTTAAATCACAATGCTTATGGTTCACTGGGGATGTGCTATTACTACTTAGTGAAAGGTTGGGGAGGGGGCAGGGGGTGAGATAACCGAACTGGAGGAATACAGGTGGGTTGAGACTAAAACTCTGGAACCTTAACATATGTTGAAATCCAGGGCAGGATCCAGAGCCAAATGGTTCATCTTTATAGCTGGCCAAACCAAACCCCTAGACTGGTCAAACTCAATAATGAGCCAAACCAAAATGGTGCTTAGATGATAGGCACCCGAGAAACAGCTAGAAAGACAGATCTGAATACTCCCCAACTTTGGAATATTTGAAATCCAGATCTGGGTTCTAATCTCGTGGCCTAGCCCATCCCTAGTATATATTGTTATCCGTGTGCATGTGGTGAGGGGGTGGGCAGCTCGGCTGTGCTGCTCGTGCATTAATAACCTGCCCAGGGGATAGCTTGATTTAAGAGGTGTTGAGTAAGAGCACCACAGAGTACAAGGTGTTTTGGTAGCTGCAGATCAGGCTGCAGATGCACCGAGCGCAGAGTTAGCTAGGAGCTCAGTAGATTGCTTTACGTCTCTAGTAACATGCCTGAAAATGAAATGGGGGCAAGGACACGTCCATTTCAATTATAGTAGGGGAATCAAACCTTCCTCCTTGCTTAATTCTAAACCACTCCATGTGTCCCTTTTGCCCAGATCCTCCAAGATACGTACGTGCCCAACTCCCATTGAGTCAATGGGAGATAAGCGCCTAAATATCTTGGAGGTTCTGGGCCTTTTGAACCAGCATCTACATCATGCTCTGGAACAATATCATTAAGGGGCCTGCATTGGGTGTGATCTGATCCTACGCACAGGCCTTCCTCTGTACTTATAGCGTGAGTTGTGATGGTATTTTCCTCTCATTCCTCTCATCGCAGATGTCATTTTAAACCTACTCCCCTCTGCTATTTTAATGAAATGCTGGGATGACCTTTTCAATTACTGGACAAAGGGAGCCCTCGTTTGATGCCATTTACAGCTATTGCCCATAACAAGAGATAAACCCCCGGCTTGCCTTACTAGCGGCTGAGGGTTACCAGCAGGGATCCTTGTTTTCCGTGATAAAAAAAAATTCTCTGATTACAAAAATATAAAGATCTATGTTTTTCCACGATTGAAATGAAATGCTGAACTTTACTTTCCCTAGCCATAAGATATATGTATAGGTATCGGTTGAACACAATGTTTTATTGATATACAGTGGGACCCCGTTTATCCAATCTAATTGGGGCCAGGGCCATATCAGATAATGACAAATTTGGATAATCTGGAGAATGGGCAAAGGGCATCAGGCTTCGGGCTGTCAGCCCCGTTTGGTTAACATGGAGAGCTGGGTAATGGAGGCTCTGATGAACAGGGTTCTACTGCAGTTAATATCTGGTTTTATTTTTTCCACAAAATGTAAGAAGTAAAGATTCTCTGTAAAAACACAAACTCTGCATTTTTCTGCATCTTCCCCCGGCAAACGGATTTCTGGGATCCCTGGGTATCAGTCCAACTGCAGGGCAGGGAGAAGTAGCAGCTGCTGGAACATTTCACGTTTTTGCTGGGTCTCTCAGATGCTTTAGCACTGGGCAGTGCAGGTGGAGACCAAGCCACCTCGCTGGCTTAGTAGAGGGGGCATGGTCATGAGGTCATCCCTGGGCAGGACCAATCTATGTCCAGCCTAGATCTAAGGCAGCGGTTCTCAAACACCATGGCACCGTGACCCCCTTCTGACAACAAAAATGGCAACCCGACCCCACGAGGGGGCCCAAAGCCTGACCCCACCTGAGCCCTGCTGCCCTGGGAGGTGGGGGGGGGGGCAAGCCCAAGGACTTCAACCCTTGGCAGGGGCCCTGTAGCCTGATACCCGCCGCCCAGGGCTGAAGCGGCTCAGGCTTCGGCCCCAGCCCATCTAACACCAGTCCTGGTGACCGCCTTAAAACAGGGCCCCGACCCACATTGAGAACTGCTGATCTATGGGATCCGGACACCAGCCACTCAAATAGAAAGGCAGGGAGACTGTATTCAAAGCCCTGAGTGACAGCGGCGTGGGGCAGCCGCAGCTCCCAGCACTTTTATTTGGAGTAATGGGTACTTGGCAGCTCTGACAGCCAGGTGCCCAGGCCCCACTGTCTCTTGTAGCTACCGCCTGTGAACACGTGCAAGGAAGGTAAATAAGCGCTGAGACGCCCAGTAGCGATTCGAAGGAATTTAGAAAAGCTCTGTTCAGGCCTGACCCGTCCAGCCACCTGGCAGGGTGCTGAGCCTGCCAGCTCCAGCTGCCACAGGTGATGGCTCTTTTTCTACCCACCCGCTGGCACTGGCGTCATGTGCAGATCAGCCTTTCCTTGCTGAGCCTGCTCAGGGGCGGCTCTAGGAATTGCGCCGCCCCAAGCAGGGCAGCACTCTGCGGGGGGCGCTCTGGCGGTCGCCGGTCCCGCGGCTCCGGTGGACCTCCTGCAGACGTGCCTGCGGAGGGTCCGCTGGTCCCATGGCTCCGGTGGACCTCCTGCGGCACGCCGCCCCCAAGCAGGGCAGCACTCTGCGGAGGGCGCTCTGGCGGTCGCCGGTCCCGCGGCTCCGGTGGACCTCCCGCGGCACACCGCCCCCAAGCACGCGCTTGGCGTGCTGGGGTCTGGAGCCGGCCCTGGGCCTGCTATAGAAACAGGGTTTGACCCAAAGCTCACTGAAATCAGGGGGAGGCTGTTCCGGTGGCTTCAATCAGCTTCGGAGCAGGCACATAGCAAGGAAATCCTGCTGGTGTGCTCTGATTGCAAAACCCTTTCTCTCGAGTCCAGTGAACGTCAGCGTAACTGCTTGAGGAGGACGACCCTGCTCAGGTGAAGTAAGGCCAGAATCTGGCCCCTGGGGAACGGCTTTCTTTTCCAGGCGCTGTTCACACATCTAGCGTGTGGCATGAGCCAGGGAATCGCCAAGTTGTTTTAACTCTGCAGTCCTTGTACAAAGCACTTAATTATTTTTCTCCGTCAGCGTCAATCTGTTACTATTACATCAGTGAGCGCATATGAGTACTGTTTGGTGAATAATTGATCACGGGGGAATTTCTGCCGTCCTTGATGGAGCACCTTGTGCAGCCCAGTAAATCAGGCCGGCTGTCTAACCATGGAATCCTGTTGGTTCAAACTCTTTTCAGTGAATTTGGGCCTCTCCCTCTGCTGGTGTCCAGTTTGAGACCCCCTAAAGGGGCCTGACTTCCAGAAAATGCTCAGCCTGGGAAAATCAGGGCCCTTTGAGGTATCTCAAGTTAGGCACCCAAAATTACTAGTCACTTTTGAAAGGCTTAGGACCACTGTCCTGCTCAGTTACCTATTTGCCTCCCGTCCCGTTTCTACCCCTTTCCCCGGGGAGGATGGACATTCATACTAGTGAATCTACATGTTAGCCTTGACTGGATGCAACATCCACTTAGGTAATGACTCAATGGGATTCGGATCAGCCTCCTAGAGAGCTGCCACCATCCTCTGCCAGGTTGAGCACTGAGAGCCCAAATCTGGAACCTGAACCAGATACCAGCAGAGCTGAGCAAATCCAGCAAGGATTGCTCTTTAATGTTCATTCAAATAAAAGTGTTGAATTCTCAGTTACTATATTTACGCTTCTGTGTGTTTTCCCTTCCCACTGCTGTTCTGCTGCACGCTTCCAATGGCAGATATGCTTGCCAAAAGACGCAAGCATTAGGTGAATACTGGAGAATATTTCCAGAAAGCAAATTTCTAGCTCAGACTTGGGGCATTTGCACTGGAATCCTAAACCTAAATGTTAAACTAATCCAATCAGAGTAGAGAAATAATATCATGTGGCCTACACATCCAATCAAAATGAGCCAACGCCCCTTGAATTTTGGATATTTGCAATGAATGACCCAAAAACAATCTATGGACCAGAATTCAATGGTTCAGTCCAAAAACTGAACACCACAAGCTGTTTGTGGACACTTTCCAGGAAAAAGGCATGATGTCTCCAGTAGATTAGTCGTTGTGGATTGATTGCTCTGCTCTGGTAGAATCCAGACTACCGCATAAAATTCTACGTCTAGACACCTAGGCTGGGCCTATGCATCTATGTTGCAGTGATGATTTCAAAGCTGTAACTAACTCTGAAGAGAGGCCCTTAACAGCACACACTACATATTTTTATGGCATCGTTTGTGTCCAGAAATAAATGATAAAATCCAAAATTATAACAAGAAATACTGAAATACAGTCCCAGCGACTTTTACGGCAACAACCGCATGAAACTAACCCAGCTTTGGCCCTGATTCAGCAGGGCACTGACGCATATGTGTAACTTTAAGCATATGAATAAGTATAAGCTTGATTTAATGGGACTACTTACATGTTTAAAGTTAGGTATGTGCTTCAGTTCCTTGCTGAATCAGGGCCTACAAAATTAATCTTTATATTTACTACAATAAGCCAGTGGTTCTCAACCAGGGGTCCATGCACACCTGGGATACACAGAGATCTTCCACAGGATACAGCAACTCATCTAGATATTTGCCTAGTTTTACAACAGGCTACACAAAAAGCACTAGCGAAGTCAGTACAAACTAAAATTTCATACAGACAATGGCTTGTTTATACTGCTCTATATCCCACAAACTGAAATGTAAGTACAATATTCATATTCCAATCAATTAATTTTATAATTACATGGTAAAATGAGAAAGTCGGCAATTTTTCAGTACTAGTGTTCTGTGGCCCTTTTGTCTTTTCATGTCTGATTTTGTAAGCAACTAGTTTTAAAGTGAGGTGAAACTTGGGGATACGCAAGACAAATCGGACTCCTGAAAGGGAACAGTGGTCTGGAAAGATTGAGAGCCACTGCCCTAATCCATTGACTATTGTCTGACAGCTATTTATTTTGAAGTTATTAAATTATAGTTATTGATTTAACATAGTGCCATAAGTCATATGTCCTACATATGTAGAAGAAGAGTATTTTGCCTTACCGGCTATTGAAATCAGACTTCTGCTAGAGTATTTATTTACTTTAAATATTATTTCAATTTTTTAAAAATGGGAGAAAAAGAGAAGGTAGAATTTGCTGATGTGCTCATGTCACAGAAGATTTTCCGGATGCCCTTTAACAAATACTATTTTTAAAAATAACCTTTTCTTTTACAATAAAAATCCTGTAGTTACGAGCTAATGGCAGAAGACCAGAGAGCCACAAAGCAAAGGCTCCTGGTGCCAGACAAAAACCTGTGATCACAACGTTCCGTTCCCTCGTACCAAAAGATTTACGATGTGGGTGTAATGGTTTTCACAGATGGATTCCGGGGAGGGCAGCGGCTCAGTGTTCTCTGCCATTATTGATCTGCTGTGTTTCCCTCATTTACTTATGGAAGAGACTCATTCTGTGTTTTAATCAATCAGAACCAAATGTAGGTCCTGTGCCTGGAGTGGGGGTAGAACCAAGCCCGTACCCAGAATACGACCTGCAGTTCCCAACACAAACTGGACATTGGTGCAGACACCTTATAGGTTTAATCCATCTCTGCCCTCACTAACTAAGGCCCTGCTCCTGCAAGATGTCTGGCCCATGCAGAAGAACCCCAGTGCACAGGGCCCTGCAGCATTCAGCGGTTCCCATACACGGAACCACCTGAAGGAATAGGGCCTGGGTTGTCTCACTGTTCAATAGATGTAATTGTGACATTCTATACCTCAGGGGCGCACCCTGTAACCCTCCTATTCCACATCTCTATATAATTGTGATATTGCATATAAAGCAGGCCGTTTGAGGTACCAGGGGAAAGGTTATGATCTGCTGAAAGCCATTGTTCTATCTCATCAGTGAATATGACGTTTAAGAATCGTGGTGTATAGTTTTCACTAAAATATGCTGTGGGGTTGGGAAGCGCCCAGATCCTAGCTCTCCAGAGACAATGACAAGGGAAGAGGTAACCAGTGCCCAGGTGGGTACTGAACAGACATCACCAGCCATTGTCCAGCAAGGGAGTTAGAAGTCAAGGACTCACCTGCACAAAGCCAGCCCAGGGGAATTGCTTAACCTTGCCTGGGGACTCAGCAATGCCCCCCAGAGATGCCTGGACTTGTGTTCTCCAAGCACATGGACTAAAGGTATCAAACAGAACACAGTGGCCACTTGCTGGGCCTTTCTCCTTCCCTCACCTACTCTGCAAGCAACAAGGACACTCAGAAGACTGAAGACTCCAAGAGAGGGGACTGGCTCAGGTCTCAAGGGTGAAACCTGTGTACTCTGAACTACGGTATCTAGTGGGGTGAGAAAAACGGCTTAATCTAGATGTTGCCCAGTCTAATCGGGTTGAGAGTTTAGACTGTGTGCTTACATTTTATTTTATTTTGGTAACTACCTCTGACTTTTTGCCTATCACTTATAATCACTTAAAATCTACCTTTTGTTGTCAATAAATGTGTTTGACTGTTTATCTTTACCAGTGAGTTTGCCTGAAGTGTTTGGTAAGGGTGTTTGCTCAGGTTTACAAAGGCTGGGGTATAGCCAACTTTCCATCCATGAAGTGGTGAAGCAATTAATAAATGCTCAAACCACTGAGCTATCCCTCCCCCCTAGTTGGAAGGGGCTCCCCATAAACATCCACAAAGCTGCCTCATTATCTTCCATCAACCCCTTCCGCAAAACTCTCCTTTGCCGTGATGCCTACAAAAAACTTGATAAGCGTTAGGCCACTGGTGTTCAGCGACCACTGCCTGTCACGAATATTGTCTGATCATTTCCACGTACCCCCATGTCTATTTGTCTGTCTTACACTTAGATCAAGGAGTAAGCAGCCATGGCAAAATGAATTCCTATCTTCACCCTACTTTAACCAAAGCTCTGCCTAGGGGAGGGGCTCTTTGAAGGGGCAGCCCTCTCATTCTTCTGGATAATCTGCTTTTTAACCAATGTATAAACGGTGGTCCCCATTTTGAAAGTTGGGCAACTAAAGTTAGGTGCAGAAATCAATATTTAAGCCCCTCAATGAGGGGCCTGATTTTCAGAAGGACCCGGCAGCTGCTGTTGAAGGCCCAGGTGCCATGGGTGCTCGGCACCAATGAAAAATCAAGCTATTTATTACGTGGATGTAGCTGCCTAACTTTAGTCATCCAACTTAGGACATCTTGCTCTTTTGATTGTTAATATTTTGCACTTCTCTAGCACCTTCCTTTGGAAGATCTCCAAGCGCTGCATGTATATTCATTAGTTAATAAACCCACACAGCACTGTTGTGACTTTTTTGCAGCTGGCGGATAAGTGTCCACTAAGCTCGGACGAGACGTCTAGACTCATTCCATCTGGGACCTAAGCCAGGTTTGGAACTCAGACCTTAAAATGCAAAGAAAGGAAGCTTATCTGGGCTGGACCTATCAGCCTCAGCTCTAGAGGGCTCTAATTCATGCATTCAATCTATGAAGCATCTCTCTGAAAACAGGCATTTTTAGAGCCAACTGCTGCCCCTCCATAAATACCGGAGCTCTCTGAACAGTGAAAACCAATGATGGTCGGGGAGTGAAGGAGAAAGTCCTTCCCCGGGGAAAAGGCTCAATTGAAAGGACTGTGTGGGTGCAGGGGACTGGGTTATATGCACTAAAATTGACTGACCTTTTCCAGAGCTAACTTTAGACTCCATTCATTTTTCTCCAGTTCTAAATTTAAACCTGCAATTACTGAGAATAAAAGGAAAAGTTCAGGCTCCTGAGATCGGGTTCGCTCTTTGCAAAAGAGCCAGGTACCTCAGCCCTGTGTGTGTTAACCCCAGGAGGTCAGGCGATTTTTATCTCAATAAGCTTTTCCTGCTCTAAACATCTCTGACATTTACATTATGGGGAGTGCACAGTAAAGGGGCTATTAGAGAGACCCGGGGATGCAGATAATCGTATGTTTATTAGCTGGGGATTTAGTTGCCCAAATCCCATTGAAAGTCAGTGGGCTCCCTTAGGCTGCCAGGGAAATTCCAGCCATTGTACCTGTCACGCTGAAGGATCCCCAAACAGGTTTGCAAATCTGACATACGAACTATACTCCAGGTTTCCTTCACCACTAAAATGCAGCCAGCTCTGGGGTGAAAGCAGCAGCTGCTACGGCCTGACAGTGCTAGTTAGGACAGGAAATTCTATTCGTTCGTTCCCACCCATTCTTTCCTCTCTTAGGAGATGATCTGGGTTATTATTTCCAGAATTCAGGAAAGGACAAGACAAAAGTCTGAAATTTCAGCACATAAATGACGAACACCCCAATTCCCTTCCCCATGGCGCCCCCAGCCCCTGTCCTCAGCAATGAAGGGCAGCAGGGCCCAGAAGAGCAGATCTGGCAGCCAGAGCTATTTTGGCAGGTACATTTTCACTGCATTTCAGTCATTTTA
Source organism: Mauremys reevesii (assembly GCF_016161935.1). Taxonomy (NCBI): domain Eukaryota; kingdom Metazoa; phylum Chordata; order Testudines; family Geoemydidae; genus Mauremys; species Mauremys reevesii. Next base: position 18,551,179 of record NC_052640.1, on the reverse strand, counting down.
GCCTTAACAGTTTTCTCAAGAGGGTGACCAGTTGCATTCCCCTGCCAGACCAGAGGATTCACCATGTGGAGACGTCGCTCTTGACTGAAATAAAAAACAAGGTGAAGGCTGGTATGGACAATTTGTGTTATACTCTCAGCAGTGCCTTAACGGGAGACTGAAAGGCTGGATTCCCCTCTCACTGACACAGTGTGAATCAGGAGTGACCCCAATTAAGTCAATAGATTTGGTGTAAACAAGAGGAATCGGGCCCTTCAGCTCAAAGTCTCATGCCTCATCACCCGCAGGGAACACTTAGCCCGTGGGGAACACCCTGCGGGAGTGTTCAGAAGCTACAAACCATCCATGGATGGTGTCCCCCATGCTTCCTCCTTGACGCATGCGTCTACACTGGAACTCAGCTGCTTTGTAGTTCCATGTCTCCGACGAGAGAATACTCAGATACCCTCTAACCCTCTGGCCTGTGCTTTGAAACGAAGGCTAAAAAATCCAGCCCTATTTATTGGCAAGGCTGGAGGATGACAAATTCCTAGTGCTCTAGGTACCAGGGGCCTAGATAAGGCCACCAAGCCTTCCAGGAAGGGAACCTGAATTTTCATGGGGAAAAAAAAACAAAACAAAACAAAAAACATTTTGATAAAAATCTTCCAGGCTTTTTTTAATCCATCAAAGTAGTTGGGGGGGGCACAAGCCCCTGTGAGGTTGAAAGGTGCTAAAGGGCGAGTCTTTGATCTAAAGATTATCCCAGGCCCACGTAAAGTTAATGGATGTGCCATGCACTCTTACAGACTCAAAGGAGGGGGGCAGTTAGGCCTGTTTAATCTAGAAGAGACACGTACAAAAAATGGAGGGACCGCCCAAGGCACATGGCAGGACAGAGCTAAACCATGTGGGCTGAGGGGATTCCCTGGTTGCAAACCCTGAGAACAGAATGTCGGTTTTGCTGCCTATGTATGGTAGAGGCAGGAAGCCTGGTGAAGCAATACTGAGCCTGACCCTGGGCAGAGACAGGACTTCTTGAGCACAGAGGTCACTGTGGGGACGGGGAGAGCAGACTTGGGGATTTCTGAGTCAGAATTTCTGCTGCTGTTTGTTTCTACTGTGTTCAGGGGGAAAGACTTTATGCACATTTTTTGTCACTGAACAAGATCACGCCCAAGAATAAACGTGACTCATATAATTGATTTCGCCTCCTAACGGAAACCTCCCCTGCAAGACCTTGAACATTGACTATCCACTAGAGCCAAATGGGGCAACCACCCAGGTGCAGGATGCCGTGGAGACGCACAAAGTATCAAATGGAAACAAACAAAAAGCCAGGTGATTCCGACCAGAGATGTAAGAACTCTAGATTTATTACAATTGCATTCTGACATCATTTAAAAATTTCTTCTCATTCAACAGAAAGCACTGTGTGTGTGTGTCACATCATCAGTCACTCCAGCATAGCGCAGCTGGCAAAACCAAAGGGGTCACATTTGTAAATATGGCCTTACTGGATGTGAGGGTCCAGTCCTGCAACGCCAGCGCTTAACTTTAAGCAGGTGAGGAATGGGAGAGCTCAAAGGGAGTTCTCATGTGCTTAAAGTTACGTGAAAGTCTTGGCAGAATCAAGGTCTTAGTTACTGATTTTTTAAACTAGCAATGAACATTCCTTTTCCTTTGATCCCTCACCATTGGCTCTTAAGCAAAGTAGGCAGTCATGGGATAAGAGAGAAGGTCCTCTTATGGATCAAGAACTGGTTAAAAGATAGGAAACAAAGGGTAGGAATAAAAACGATCCGTGTTCACAGTGGAGAAAGGTAAATAGCAGGGTCCCCCCAAGAATCTGTGCCGGGACCTGTGCTGTTCAACATATTCCTAAATGATCTGGAAAAAGAGGTAAACAGTGATGTGGCAAAGTTTGCAGACAATACAAAAATCTTCAAGATAGTTAAGCCCATAGCAGACTGTGATGAGTTGTAAAAGGGATCTCACAAAACCCAGTAACTGGGCAACAAAATGGCAGATGACGTTCAATGTTGAGAAATGCAAAGTAATGCACATTGGAAAACATAATCCCAACTATACAGACAAAACAATGGGGCATAAATTAGCTGTTACCCCTCAAGAAGGAGCTCTTGGAGTCATTGTGGATAGTTCTCTGAACATATCTGCTCAATGTACAGCGGCAGTCAGAAAAAGCTAACATAATGTTAGGAATCATTAGGAAAGGGATAGATAACACCACAGAAAATATCATAATGCCACTTTAAAAATCCATGGTATGGCCACACCTGGAAAACTGCATGCAGATCTGGTCACCCCATCTCAAAAATGATTTCTTAGAATTGGAAAAGGTACAGATAACAATCAGGGGAATGGAACAGCTTCCATATGAGGAGGTATGAAAAGACTGGGACTGGTCAGCTTAGAAAAGAGACAACAAAGGGGGGATATGAGAGAGGTCTATAAAATTATGACTTGGCGTGGAGAAAGTGAAGAAGAAATTGTTATTTACTCCTTCACAACACAAGAACCAGGGGTCACCCCATCAAATTAATAGGCAGACGGTTTAAAACAAACATGAAGAAGTATTTCTTCACACAACGCACAGTCAACCTGTGGAATTCGTTGACAGGGGATGTTGTGAAGGCCAAAAGGATCACTGGGCTCAAAAAGGAATGAGAGACATTCACAGAGAATAGGTCAATCAATGGTTATAAGCCAAGATGGTCAGGGATGCAACCGCCCGCTCTGGGTGTCCCTAAGTCTCTGACTGCCAGAGCCTGGGACTGGATGACAGGGGATGGATCACTGGAGAATTGCCATGTTCTGTTCATTCCCTTTGAGGCATCTGGCATTGGCCACTGTCAGAAGACAGGATACTGGGCTAGATGGACCTTTGGTCTGGCCCAGTACCCCCTGCCAATCTGCTTTCATTTCATTCATCGCTTTCTGTCCTGTGGCTAGAAAATGATCACAGTGTGGAATCACTGATATGAAGACATCATAAAATAATCACGAATCATTCATGAAAAAGAAGGGAGGGATTCATGGGAGGGGCCTTTAGGAGGGACCTGAGAAGTGGACAATCTGGAAAACCAAGAGCAGAGGAAGGAGCGGGAGGGTGACACTGGGCATGGCACTGCGGCTGATCGTGGCATCTCTGGACGCATAGACTTTTCGGTTCTTGAGAGGCTGTGGCGGTCGAAAGTTGTTGGTCATTTTCACTAGAGAGGTGCCAGTGCCATTGGCCGGGAAGTGAACAGTGTTGACAAATGCGTTCAGCTGCAAATGTGAGACAGAGAGAGATTTCAAGCCATTTCATTATGTTCAGGCAAAATACTTTTCAGGCCCCTGATTCAGCAAAGATTTTAAGCACATGCTCATCTTTAAATACATGTTTAAGTACTTTCTTGAACAGGGATGGACTTAAACACATGCTTCAAGTTAAGCACGTGCTTAACTGTTTTGCTAAACTGGGTCCTAGGCAGACATCAAAATCCATCCTCATGCTTCCCTGTGACTCAGGGTTGCTCACTCTTGGACAAGGCTCCTGATACTAGGCATTTTTTCTTAAAGACCCAGCTCCTGGAGTCAAGTGATCCCACGAGAATCTCTGCTTCCAATTTAAAAAAAGAGTTTTATCTAGTTCTCATAGCTGTGGAGAAACCCTTGAAAACAGAACTCGAGTGCACCCAGCAGCTTAGAAACCAGCAGGCCAATGCAATGAACCCCAGATTATTATTTTTGGAAAATCTCATGATTTTTGAGGCCCAACGGATGGCTTTGGAACGCACATGGCTGGCCAGGCTGCACCTGCCTCAAGGAAGCTGGGTTTGCAGAGCAGCCATTGAGCCAGGAGAGGAGGACGTTCCACCAGTTTGCCTGTTCCTCTTGGAATCAGGAAAAGGCATGTTATCTTGGGGCACCGCTGCCCATACGGTCTTTGCCCAGTGGTCCTAAGAGGGAACATGCCAGCACAGCAGGGCAACGCACATGGAGCACTGCTGACTGTAGCACACTTTTGGGAATTGCCGGCTACCTGATCCCCAATTCATTCGGCAGGGTTTTGGTGGGGAGGTTGCAAAGATGTTTCTGGAGAGTCTGGGGGTGGAGAGCAGCTTTTCTGTTGCTTTGATTTACTGTCTGGCTTAGTTAATTTGTACCCGTTCCTGGTTGCCGATTGCCGCTGGCAGATATGATTTTTTAATGTTGCCTAGTGGTCATGATTAAGCTGCTAGAAAACTAGTTAGTTCTCAGGGCCCTAGAGCTTCTTGTGCAAGTGATTTATTATTGTTTCAATCTAAAGAAATAAAAGGAAAAGTGGCTACATAAGTCACATGATATTGCTGCAGTCATCCAATCAAGGAGAAAAAACAACTGTATTCACGTTCCGGCACAAAGCAGTGAAAATGACATGAGACCTCCAGAGCTCGAAGCATGAGTTAAACAACGGAGAGCTGTAACAGGCTGCCATCTTCTGTGGACACAACACGCACACTGACAATTTGGTACGCTGGCAACTGCCCAGTACTCACTGAAGAATGAGTCATATCACACTGCTAATCACAGCAGCAGGAACTCCATGCTCTTATTTTCAAAGATAATGAGAGAGTGCGTGGGGGCGGGGGTGGAGGTTGACTCCCCACGGGTTGCCCAGCTCTGACAGAGAATGGTGCAGAGTTCTGTCCCCAGGAGGAGATGTACCAGGGCAGAATTGCAAAGCCCGTGTTGCTTGGATGCCATTTCCCTTGGGAGCACATGTACTTGAAATTGCTATTTGTGCCCACCTGGAATGGGTTTCAAGTCCAGCGCCTGCAGCAGACGGTCCTGTGTAGTATTTCAGTGGGCACAGACGGTAAGAGGCAGGGGCGACGCCAGGCCCCAGCACGCCAAGCACGTGCCTGGGGTGGCAAGCCACGAGGGGCGCCCTGCCGGTCGCCACGAGGGCAGCAGGCAGGTTGCCTTCAGCGGCTTGCCTGCGGAGGGTCCGCTGGTCCTGCGGCTTCGGCAGACCTCCCGCAGGCATGCCGCCGAATCCGCGGGACCGGGGACCTCCTGCAGACAAGCCTCCGAAGGCAGCCTGCCTGCCTGCCGTGCTTGGGGCAGCAAAATACCTAGAGCCGACCCTGGTAAGAGGAGACAACCCAAGCAGGATCTCTGCTCCCTGAACTGCTGCCCATGAGCTGGGATTGGAAAGGACCTCTGCATACTGAAGACCCTCTGCTGGATTCACCAGAGCAGTAGTTACAGCAGAGCTGTGATGTGCTTTTACCTGAGACTGGCTGATAGGGATGGGCTCCTCAAAGAGCGTCCAGACGACAACCTCCGCGCAGTCTGGGGTGGTCAGGGAGCCCTGATAGCGGTAGTACTTGGACAGCTTGGCCATGCTGGGAAGAAGGTTGTTCAAGCAAAACGTAGATGCTAAATCCACAAAATCCCCTTGAGAGAGAGAGAGAGAGAGAGAGAGAGAGAGAGAAAAGCCGTCATGATAAAAGCCCATCCCGGGGATGAATGGCTTGGAAGAGCTGACATTTCTAAAGCTACAGCGGGCACCATTCAACCCTGCCTCACACCTTGCATCCTTCGCCACCACAGATGCTGCTAGACCGCCAGGTGCAACAGCAGCATCGTGGCTCTGCTTGGCGGACCTGGGGAGGCTGCCCTCACTGCACCTCCACAAGTCAGTCAACAGGCGACACTGTGAGCCCGTGGCAGGAGGGCATCAGGCCCGGCTGACAGGCTTTGCTCCTCCTCTAGCACAGAATGAGAACCCAACATGGCATCAGCGGGTCATTGAGTCAGACAGCCCCAAACTGGCCCTGAGTTCCAGGCTTTCCACACCATGCATGGCCCCCAGGAAGCCCAGTGCCACTGATTCTCAAAAGCGGCTGTTCACAGCAGAGCGTCCTTGAATTAGACAACGGGCAGGCCATGTAGATTGATGGCAGTGACACACCTGTGCCCACGTTGCGTTAACCCACCGGGAACTACCCAGTTACACAGTGGCATGGAAATGAGTCAAGGGTCCTTGAAACCAGTGACTGCTGCCCCTCCCTATCCCCTTCCCTCCTGCGTCCGGGTTCCTCTCATCATCTATTCTGCCTGCTCTGGAGTGGAGACGACAGAGGAGCAGGAGGACTCACCTTGATGGGAAATGTTCTTCAGGCCAGCTACAATCGTGTTGTAATTGGAGTTATCAGCATCCGACACCTGCCAAGCATTACAGGGGGAGAATGAACGACCAGCCCAGGGCAGATCTCGAGGATTCTATTTACAAGGGGGAGTCCAAATGGTTCCAGACAAAACCTGGGTACCCCAGAACCCAAGTGCGTTTGCAGCTCTTGTGGAGAGTGATGGGTGTCTGGACACCTACGCTTGTGCTGTGCTTCCCTACCTTGGACAATGATGGAGATTTTTATTTCGACACCACCTGCTAATCTCAAAGGATCCAAAGTGCTTACAAACTAACATGAACTACACAGCTGGCTCACGTCCACCTTCACTGAAACTCGGCCACCTGCGAGATGTGCGCAATCACACAGCAACGAATAATGGCGTCCTACGGACACTGCAGCCATTCTAAGAAGGCTGATGTCAATACCAAGGGGGAATTGGGTCCCGGCACTGGAGTTAACACCCACCTCTTATGAAACATGCCGTGGGATCTTTAATGGCATTTCCCACAGGAGGATGCTCTGAAACTTCCTTTACAGGCCTATTGTAGATCTCACTGCTACTCCCTAAGCCATGCCCACAGGGAGCTGCTATTCTGCAAGGGGAAGCGATACAATAGAAAGCTGGGATGTCAACGTCAGTCCTTTAATGCTGTCTGCTCAAGCTGTCCGTCAAAACTGCCCGTTCTCTGCCCTGATCAACAACGGAATGTGGGGGGTATCTTTAAATCTCCAAGATTCGGTATGTTTTTGAGTGACAGCTTAACGTGGGAACACTCCAGCGGCCATGCATTGCAGACAAAACTGCAGATGAAAGCTATGATGGGATAAGGATCCAGTTCTGATCACAAGACAAAACCAATCTCAGGTTGCTAGATCGTAAGCTCCTCTGCGGGGCGGGCGAGGTCACCGTACCAGACTACATCCTGATCACAATCCTAGCCCAGCAAACAGCAAAGTAGGTGGCTAGGGAGGCCCCCCCATAGACATGAAGCTCCCACCCAGGCGTGCTGCCTGGATAGCAGGTGGATTAAGCATCTTTGTGAGATGTGACGCTGGTTTCCACCTCACCAGTACACAACAGGGTCACAGCTACCAGCAGACAGGCACAGAGCACTGTAGGGGACAAAAACACTTCTCTTCGTATGCACCTGCTGTACAGCCACATGCCATGGGCTCAGAACAAAGCCAACACGGCTGAGGTCTCCTGGTTATAGCACAGGACTGCAAGTCAAAAGCCATGGGTTCTATTTCTATATTGCTACCTCTGATTCACCAGGTGACCTTGGGCAAATCACATCACTGATCAGGGCCTCGGTTTCCTTGCCTACAAACTAGGAATAATCATCCCCCTTCATCACTAGTGTTTCAAAGCCCTTTGAGGGCCGTGGATAGAAAGCACTATAGAAACGCAAGGTTTATTATTATTATTATTATAAAGACTTTTTTCCATGCTTTGCATTCTCCCCATGGAGAGAACAAAGGCTGCTTTCTAAGTGCAGTCATTGTATGTAAATACTTCCGCTCCTTTCCTCTTCTGTCTCACTCACACGCTCCTAGTTCCAGAGAAATGGTGCTGCACTGATATAAACCACACCGGCTTGTTCCCACGTCAGCTAACTGAAGGTTTCCCAGAACCCTTAAGCCATTGCATGTGACTTTCTTTCATAAGCACCATAATGGGCAGTCAGGAAAGTTATTTTCAATGGTGTTTGCAGGTGTCTGGAGCCCCAGCTGCTAACACCATTGTCGGGAGGGGGATATCATGTAACTGATTGAAATAAGTCTGATTTAGCTCTCACTATTCACTTCTATTTTGGAGAGCTGGTTACAATGCAACCCGGACTCCAACCACCTTGGCTTTGCACAGTTCATATCCAAGGGAGCAGGGGAAGAGAGCACTGCCCCAGCTGCGACAATGGTCTCTCAAACCTATAAACTCCCAGCTGACCTCCCACTACCTATCTGCTTAACTTTTATTTTGAGTCTTTCAATAGTATTCTTTAAGGTTTATAAAATGTGTTGGAGAGAGAGAGCAATCCGACTGGCTGATGATCTCTGTTTTGGCACATGTGGCAATGTAGAAGGTTTTGTCTTCTGTGCATTGCACCTTTACATTTCTAGAAATCTGCTGGGCTCCATTCAGCTGCAGAAGAGACACCTACACTGTGCTCTCTCCTGGAGACTTTAGTTTTGTTCTTTCTTGTTTTATTGCTGCTTCTTAATCACAAATCAGAAGTAATTTAGACTGTAAGTGTGTCATTACTCGGTGTATGGAAAACATAACTTATGTGGTTAATGGACCAAAACCTGCAATGATCAAAACTCAGATACAGAAATGCACCTGCAGGGTTCAAGTGCTTTATTGAGCCTGGAATGTTACTTGCAACCCAGAAAAGGCTAAGTGTGTGCTCAAGCCTATTCTTTCTGGAAGGAAATGATCACTAGGGCCCATCTAACACCACGACCCCATCTGATCCCTCTTTATGCATTCTAGGTCATTTTTCACTCTTGAACACGTCAAACTGCAGCACAAAGCACATGGTTCTTAGGAGCTGCGATGACAGCCAGAAGGTGAATGTTTTCAGTAATGGAAATTTGTGACTATCCACATGCTAAGTGGTCTGGCACTGGAATAAGCAATGGGGCAGCTCTCGGGACGGAACAGCCTTTGAACGAAATGAGAACTTGGCTACATTCTAGGCAGCTCCTGGCAGCAGCACAGGGTTGGTGGGAGAGGAGGGTGAACCAGGCTGTGTTAAAATACACATTTGTCCATTTGCTTTACAAAAACAGGGAACCCCCGTGACCACCTCAAGATGCCACATTCGGTTTAGCTGCAGTTCAACTCAGTGGTGATTTCTACTCTGTCCAGAGGGTTCGTGTTCTTGGGTTATTCTTCCGTTGGGGTGAACTTCAAACCTTTCCCTGCTGCATTCCGTCAGATGCACCGGGCACAGAGGGCTGCATTTTGCCCTGTTCCCCAGCCCTCGATGCAGCAGTTACATGGTAAATTAGAATCTCAAATCAGAGATTAAACCAATAGTTACCGCTGGGGTACAGTGAACACAGTGACTTTGAAGCAAGCCACAGACGTGTTTCTCGGGCCTGGCAGCACGCAGCCTGTGACCTGAGGATTTGCAGCACACCTGAGCTGTGGCAATCAGACCCCAGGGCACCACGGCTGCGCTGCAGGAGTGTTCCCATCCGCATTGGAGGCAAAGTGCCATTTCTGGTGCTGGTTAAAGGGGCTGACTTGGCAGGGTCAAGGGTCTTTAGACCCAGAGCAGGTACTCTCCGGGCAATGTCCCACCTGCATGCCCCAGCCTGAGGTTCTCTCTCTAAACTGATCACAACCTAGTGATGTGGCGGCTCACAGTTCAACACAGCACAGGGTGGGAACTCCAGCAAGGGGATTTTTGTTTATTAGAGGGCCTAGAACGCAGGCTACTCTCTGCCACCTCCTCAGGGTAACTGGGAGGAATCTGGCCGTGAATGTGCAAGCCAGGGGCCGGGTGTTTTTGACGTACCTTGTACAAGAAGCCCAGGACAGCCAGCCCATTCGGATGCCCTTTGGCCTCGTTGAAGGTTTTGTACTTGGTGTTCATGTGAACAAGGTGCAGCTAGAGAGGAAGACACACAGAAGGAGGGTGAGACCTGTTCCAGGCCGTTGTGGGATTTTACCCCATCAGTCACAGGGATGGCGAACGGACACTCAGCTCGCCACTTCCAGCACCCTTTGTAGTCAACGGCGCACACAGCTCCTCACCCCTAGTGGGCATCTGGAAGTGCAAGAGGGCCTTAGCGTGGGTATCAATGGCAGTCACGCTCACTCTGAGGCCTCTTTACGCTGCCAGAGCGCCATAAAGGGCCCTCAGTGCAAAGCAGAATCAGGCCCTTGGTGTTTTAAGGCTGCATTAAAATTTCATTCCCTCCGAGAACAGGAAGGTACTGCAGCAATTGCGCTCAGGTATTCCCTGGCTACCTACTCTCGCTGGGCATGCACTCTGCAGAGACACACCCGTGTTCATTCATGCACCCCGTTGTACGCAGCCTAATCATCATCTATTAATATGCAGCTCCTTGTATAGGCACCAGATTCGGGGCTGGAGCTACAGGCACCAAATTTCCAATGTGCCAAGGGGTGTTCACTGCTCAACCCCTGGCTCTGCCCCCACTCCCCTTCCCGCCCCCTCTGAGCCTGCCGTGCCCTCGCTCCTCCTCCCCCACTCCGAGCCTCCTGCACACCACAAAACAGCTGATTGGGAAGTGCGGGGAAGGAGGGGGAGGTGCTGATCGGCGGGGCTGCCAGTGGGTGGGAGACGCTGGAAGCGGGGCGGGGAGCTGATGGAGGCTGCTGACATATTACTGTGGCTCTTTGGCAACGTACATGGGTAAATCCTGGCTCCTTCTCAGGCTCAGGTTGTCCACCCCATGCTAATGGCTCATTAATGACCAGCAAACAGCCCCATTCCAGTATCCTAAAGCCCTTAGCAGAGTTTGCCCAGTCAGACAGTTTGATGGGTGGGATATTTATCACCTTATAGCTCTGAACAGGATGGGCATCTTGAGTCAAGTGGGAAGGATGGGGAGAAAACACTCGCCCATCACAAAAAGTCACCATTTTTAAATGAACCATACTGAATGTATTCTGAACATACACCCCAATGATCTCTCTAGCTGCAGGATCACATGCCCCATCCATGGGATGGACCCTGGATTGGAGCAGCTTAGCCTCATGGGAGTTGTAGTTCAGGTGCCTCATGTGCCCATTTTCCTCTATGGGCTGGGCTCCTCACCCAAACTACATCTTCCATGATGTCCCATGGCCTGGTGCATGGTCACCCTTCACTAAGAGGGGAGACTGCAGCGCATCACAGAAGGTGTCGTCTGACAAGGGAACCAGGCCTATAAAAGTGAATGGGTGCATGAGGCATCTGAACTACAACTCCCATGAGGCACTGCTGTGGCATTTCAGAAAAGAAATAATTTTGGTTTATGGTTATTCACTGAAACTTTGAAATTGTCCATACAAAGCTTCAATGAAAATGAATATTCTTTCATTTTTTCATTGAAGTTTTCCAGAGGGATGGGGGAGGATATTTTCCAACCAGCTCTGCCAAACACAAAATCCAGAGAGATGTGAGTTCACCTGGGGTTTGGCTGAACCTAAGATATACACATTTATCTGGGGGTCTTGTGCAGCTCGACAGCACAGTCTTAATCATTATCTTTGACAGCAACAGGTGGAGTTCTCAGCAATAAGCTGCTATGAACCCTACTGCTCCTATGAACTACAACTCCCATGAGGCATGACCACCTCTCCCCCACTTACCTCCATGGGGAACTGGTGTCCATCAATGGTGTGCTCCGAGCCATTCCCCTTGAGGTTCCCCCAGTGGAAGTGGAACTGCAGGGCTCGGTACTTCTCAAGAAGCACCCCAATGGTGATATTGATATGTTCGCTCGCAGACACACCTTCCAGTCTCATCACCACTGTGAACGGGCCAGAGCAAAGTTACAGAGAGTAAACACATGGCTGCAATCCCACCAGCCTCACCCAGGACATCGGCGACCTCTCACGGACACAAAGCAGAGGGGGCAGAGGTGGCTGGGAGCGTGGGAGTGAATGCGTGTGAATGGAGGAGCACATAAAAGAGTCCAATCAGCCAGCTCACACCTCTGTAATTTCCATGCAGCTGGGCAAACCTCAAGGCCATTCTTCTCGGGCACAATGCATTCTCGGGTGAATAACAGAGCCAGATGCAAGACCGTGAGCTGCCCTGGGCAGGGATCATGTTCTGTGTTTGTCCAACACCTAGCACGCACCACGGGGTCTTGGGCCACGACAGGGCTCCCAGGTGCTACCACAGTAGAGATAATAAGTATATCATACCGAAGGGACCCTGCGACGAGTCAAGCTCACTGATCCAGCCCTGGATCAGGGAGTTTGAGGGGCCAAGGAAGGAGGGAGAGAGGGAGTCTGGCACAAATACCCACCCGTGTGCCCGTTGTTCATGAGCCTCCACTTGCCCGGCGGGGCCTGGTCATAGCCCTCAAAGAGGACATCTCCTAGGTTCTTGTCCCTCTGCACTTTGCGCCTGTCAATGTTAATGGGCGACTGGTTATCTCCTCCACAGCCCTTGGCCAGATCCTTCCAGTACCCGGGGCCTGGAGAGAGAAAGAGAAGGGGGTAAAACGTGACCCACATGGGGGCAAGCGCCCGCGGAGTGAAGGGTCCTGGTGTGGTCACGTGAGGACGCCAGCGAGAGCAGCTTCCTGGGGCGTGTGTTAAAATGGAGCTGGGTTTGCCAAGGGCTCCTGGCTGTCCTGCTTTCAATGAGCGAATGCTGGTAAACGCAGCACCTCTGCCCGCGCGCTCTCTGGCCGCAAAGGACACAGCGCACGCCAGCGCTTTCATTAGCCTCTCCCTCCACGGCCCCCCGCCCCGCCCCACGAGAGACGGCCGCTCGCTTAGCCGACCTTCATGAATAGTAATGAGCCAGGGCTTAGTCAAGCCTCATTCATAATTCAGCAGGATTTCCTCGCTGGGCCAGCGCCTATATTTAGCCTGACAGGCGGCCCCTGCTCTCTGAGCTAGAGTTACAGTCCCTGAAGAACAGGCCCCGCTTCCACTAGTAGCTTCCTCGCTGGGTTTGGTTTCTTCTTCCCCCAGCTCCTCCCACGTCTCCTCTGGAGAGGTTCTCCGCGCCCAGCCTCACCCCTCTCAGCCCCACCCCTTCGCCCTGCTTCGGCCGTCTTTCCTCGCCGCACACAGCCCCCTCAGACACCGAGGCCTATTGTTCTCATGGGCCTATGCATTAGCAACCATTTGGGTTCTCCACAGCCACCACGATGGTCACTTGTAAGCCTGAGGCCTTCACGCCAAGGCAGCACAAACCCTTGCCTCACACCTCTGATAAGCCACCAAGACAGAGCCGAAGCCGCCCCGTAAGGCCACGAACACAAATGCGTCATTGGGCTACCGCAGTCGGCACTGCCTCGGTGATGGAACGTAGCGACGAAAGGGGACCGGTGCCCAGCGACTGAGGAACCATCACAAGACCACCGGTGAGCCCAGGGCAGCAAATGGCTGGCGCTGCTGTCTACAGCTGTAGGCTGCCAAGGAGCTGGGATTGTGTCAGTGGAAACTATGGTGAGTAACATTAATCTGCGAGGTGCATAACCTTGTAACGAGGAAGGAAGCCAGACAGTCTCCCTGATCAGTAATGTTTTGGCTGCTGAAATCCAGCCACTGCACTTTAGAACGAGCGGCACAATGGAACATCTGCTTTACTGAAGCGGCCCAGAGGCTGGGAGGAGAAGATGCCACAATTAAGGCAGAACACTAAGCCAACACAGCAGCAGTCCTCCCACTCGCCACATCAGCTGGAGCCCAGGAACAACATCACCGAGATTTGGCTGTCTCTGAACTGAAGGGGGGGTCACTCCTGTTACTTCTGTCACTGGACAGTCAGGAAGGCACTTGGACGCCCATGGGGCAAAGCGACTGGGTCTTTCCCTTTTGCACCACACCTGATCAGCGTCAGGCACTGAAACAGCATTCCAGAGGGAGTGGTGCTCTTAGAACCATTTTACAGATGGGAAACAGAGGCCAAAAGCCACTAAGTGACTTGCCCAAAGGCCCGCAAGAAATCTGCGGCAGATCAGGGAACTGAATCGTGGCCTCCCAAATCCTAAACTGGCGCCCAGACCACTGGGTCATATTACCACTCACGCATAGAAGGACTGTGAGGAGCGTGCCAATATGTCTCAGTACAGATGTGTTTCATTGATACAACTAAGAGAGATAGGATGGAGGTCTATAAAATCATAAATGGTGTGGAGAAAGTGAATAAGGAAGTGTTATTAAGGTTTTTTAAGGTCAGGCTTGATAAAGTCCTGGCTGGGATGATTTAGTTGGGGATTGGCCTTGTTTTGAGCAGGGGGTTGGACTAGATGACCTCCTGAGGTCCCTTCCAACCCTGATATTCTATTATTCTATTTACCCTTTCACGTAACACAAGAATCAGGGATCACCCAATGAAATTAATAGGCAGCAGGTTTAAAACAAACCAAAGGAAGTACTTCTTCACACAATGCACAGTCAACCTGCAGAACTCATTGCCATGGGATGTTGTGACGGCCAAAAGGATAACTGGGCTCAAAAAAGAAATAGAGAAGTTCATGGAGGACAGGTCTATCAATGGCCATTAACCAAGATGGTCAGGGATACAACCCCATGCTCCAGGTGTCCCTCATCCTCTGACTGCCAGCTGCTGGGACTGGACAACAGGGGATGGATCACTCGAGAATTGCCCTGTTCTGTTCATTCCCTCTGAAGCACCTATCATTGGCCACTGCTGGAAGACTGGATACTGGGCTAGATGGACCATTGGTCTGACCCAGCATGGCCACTCCTATAACAACATGTACTAAATGGCAGGCTTCAAAAATCACACTAGTCCTTACAGGGCCACATATATGTCAGAAATAAAATACCGCACAGATACACATATAAGTCCTCAAAGAAGCCACTCTCCTGTGTAAGTCCAATACTGGCATATAAAATGTACACTAATTATGTACCATTCCCATGGAAGTTACCCATTTTGGTTACACTTTATATTACGACTCCATTTTATAAATAGTTTATAAAAAGTTAATAAATGATTCATAGATGTTATAAGTATGTTACAGACATGAATGGTACGTGTGATAGATGGTTATCAGCACATCATTCAGAGGCATTATAAATGGCTATAAGCCATGGTTATAAACAACCTGCTGATCTATTGAACTCTAACCATTGACTAACCATTCATTTAAACATTTATTAAGCTTTTTAACCCTTTGTAAACTATTTATAACCGCTCCTTTAATATCAAGCGTGACCGACATTTTAAACGTGTAACTATATTTTAGTACGGATAAAGCAACCAGTTTATTTTCTTGGTGACATAGCGAAGGGCGTTTCTGGCCTCTGAAATGTAACCGGCCACCCCACGCTGTGTTTCCCAGGCTCTTCCGAGCTGGGCGGTGAGCAGACACGTCAGACTGCCAGGCTGACGTTTCACATCGCATCTCTGTTTTCTCTGTAGGGTAGCAGGAGATTGAATAATGTTGCTGACTTCTGGCCTCTGCTGAGAGCCTGGCACCAGTCGCACGGCTCACTAGCCATTTTCTATTTACAAATAAAATCTTGTCCTCAGCAAAAATGGGGAAGCCGAGTGCATATGGATCCTTTCCCTCAGCCTGGCCCTGCAGTCCTCTGTACAGGGGGTCCCATTCCAATGCACCCCCCTGCTGTCCAGGGAAGCTCTGACCACACGCTGTGCGTGACACTTAAAACCAAACCCCACTCCTCGGGGAAGTGAAGACTCCCAAACGAGCGAGCGAGCCTTGTGACAAATGAGCGGGGCCTGGCAGGGCTGCCGGTAGCTCTCCACTCAGTGTCGGCTCAGAGCAAGGCGATGCAACAGTTGCTCTGAATTTAGTGAGACCCTGAAATCCTTTGGGGCCAGGAGCAAAGAGAGCCATGGAGTTAGGCATGACAAAGGGGAGACAGTCACTGGAAAAACCACGCGGTGCTGAGCTTCTCCCAAGAGCCACGTCAGGAGGTGGACAGTACAATACTTCGGTGTTCAAGTGACAGGGAAAACCTCCTGATCCCAGGGGCCAGCACACAGGCCTCACCTCCACAGCAATGCAGAATATAGGCTCCCCTGCTAACTGCCTCTCAAGCTGTCCCTAAGGTCACTGACCACAGCTCGGACGGAGCTGCTTGTTTGATATATTAGCATGTGGGCAATTTAGGCTTCAAAGTGCACTCAAATAATTCACATGTTAGCATCATATGGGTTCACTTCTCCTTCCCTTAGTTGGGTTTCCCCACCATGAACTAGATCACACGTTGTTGCAGTGCTCGCGCCGCTGTTCCAGGGCTCTGCCTGGCCCAGAATATTTATGCAAAAAAAATTTTAAAACCCCAAATGCCTGACTCTGGGCGGATGTATTCTGCTCCTGCACCAGTGCAAAGGCCCTGACTTCAGAGGAGACAGCCCTGATTTAGCCTGCGGGGAGAGGGAGCTGGATTAGGCTCAATGGGAATAACCACGTAGGTGCTTTGCAAAAAGTAATTTAAAAATCTCTCTCAACTCTAGGGTTGCAAGGGCAGTTTTAGGTACTGCAGCTACCGTGATCTCTGCCCCCGGGGCCCCGCATGCACGTTCACACACCGCGCACATTCACACACCGCGCACGTTCACACTGCTCGTGCACACGGACACGCTGCCCCAGCACACACGCCCTCTGCACACACCCCAACTTGAAACAATTTCTGTACTCACCACATTTGGGATCCTGTGAATCGTAGCACCAGGGAACTGCAAGAGAGAGAAGAATTCAGAATACAGGCTGGTAGGAATGGAAAGAGTTGGCGTTAAAATCCACAGGTTTTTGCAGGGGCAAAGACCTCGTTGCGTTCTCACTTTTCCTGACCCATCATTCGAAGCAGCCATGAAGGGTTTGCCGAACAACATGCAGTTAGATGCACAGGCCTTGACGTGGGCCTGATTCTACAGAGGCAACATATAGGCGTGAACAGCAATAGCCTCAAAAGCCCCAGGTGACTTAGTGGAGTTTCTCCTTGGCAGCCCAGGAATTTAAATGAGAAGGATCCACATGGAGCCCTCTTGTGGTCACCCTTCAGAATACCAGTCACCGCAAGCAGGAGATATGGAGATACTGCAGCTAGCCTTGATCTCTGCCCCCTGCACCGAGTGCCAGGCTTCCTGACCTGCCCGTGACTGATGTGTTGGGGGATGGAGGGAGGAGGAGGAAATCCCAGGAATTACCCAGCACTGTTTTCACAGCAGATTCTTGCCTGGTTTCAGCAAGTTGTCCCTTCCTGCCTGGGCTGGGCTGTCACTGAAATGTACCTGTGGTCATTTTGGCAACAGGTTATCATGGTTCTGGTGACATTTTCTCTTTTTTTCCCGACACTGGATTTTGCTAAAACCAGCCATTTTAGAGAATTTGGACCAATAATTAGCTGAATTATCAAAACCTCTGTCACTAAAGCTGTGTGCCCCCACCCCCCTTAAATAACGGGAGCCTGGCTGTAACACTAGCATAGTGAATGTGATCATGTCTCCTTCTCACAGCGGTGCCCAGCCACTATAAAAGCTTGCCACTTACTGAGCACAACAGGTGCTCTCCTTCAGCACCAGCGGTAGAGACTAGGGCTGCAGGGTTTGAACTCTGCCAACCAGGGCCAGCTCCAGGCACCCGCAGGTGCTTGGGGCAGCCAATGGTGAGGGGCGACACGTCCGGCTCTTCAGCGGCAATTCGGCGGCGGGTCCCTCAGTCCCTCTCGGAGAGAAGTTCCTGCCGCCAAAGTACAGCCGATCGCGGCTTCCCCCCCACCGCCCGCTGCTTGGGGCGGCAAAAACGCTGGAGCCGGCCCTGCTGCCAATGACCAGAACGTGAGTGGTCCCACTGACTTCTAACGGACTAGTCACTGAAGTGAAACATGCCCGTTTGCACGACTGGACCTGTATGTGGCTACAGCTTGTTCTATGAGCACCATATTTTATTGCCGTTATTTCTGTGAATGCCTCAGTGACCTTCTGATCACAAAGGCTTTGGAAATCACCGGTGATGGTAGCCCCCGTTCTCCAGGGCATGGCCGGGCTGTGAGGAGGATTAGCTACACCCCAAGCTCCATCCCAAGCCCATCCCCCCACCACATTCACACCCAAGTGCCCAAAAGCCAGCATGCAAGAACATACCTGCCCCCTTTCTCCTGTGGCCTATGGCAGCGGAGCAGGAAAATGAAGGGGAAGAGGGTTGAAAATCAGTACATGATACACCTAATCCAGCGTCACACCGATGCATTCCACGCAGTTCCAATGGAACAGGTCTGTCCTACAGGTCGTCATTGCTATAACTAGCATTGGATCAGCTACATTGGCAATCTGGGGTTTACCTTTGTCCAGAAATATTTGCCCAAAGGAAAAACTGATGCTAAACCCACAGAGAAGGGGGGGATGTGAAGAACAAACCTACTAGAATCCCTTATTACCGAGCATTTTAAATCTTATCCCGGCATCCAGTACCAGGCCCATCCTGCTGGCCTGCTGCTTCCTACCGTTCAGCATCTTCTGTCTGAGACGCGGCACGAGGAAGGGCTGAGCTACCCAACAGCAAACACCTCTCACGCAAGACCCCCGTTGCTTTTGAGCCTCGCGGGGCAGCACCAGAGGGTTCAGTCCAAGAGCACTTTGGGCTGTAGCCTGTCTTCCTTCCACAGGCCTAATTCCATTCACCACCAGGGGAGTTTTGCCTCAAAACTGATGGTCTTGAGCCCTTCTTGTACTTCATGAAACTGTGGATCTCCTCTTCCCTGCAGCCTACAGCAACTGCCCAGGCCCTTCTCTCTCTCTCTCTCTCACACACACACACGATACAGATTAAACTGAATCTCATTTGTATAGATCACGCTCATAGTTCTAGCCTCTCGAGATCCCTTTGTGTTAATTCTCTGTCCTCAGCAGCAATTGCGACGCCGCCCAAATATCACCTGTACATTTCAATCATGTGCTTTTCACCCCTTCTTCCAGATGAGTGTAGAAGATGCTAATTCAACTGGATCTACCCTCTATCCCTGCAGTACCCGCACTAGAATCACCTGCCAGGTTGATACGCTGCCATTCATCACTGCTTTGTTTATAGTGCTGCCACGGTTTTGGATCTGTGTCGCTAATCCTGGCCAGTCTGGTTGGAATTAATTGTGAGAGCAAGATTTCAGGAGACCCTATATCAACGTGCTTTAGTGACCGTCAAACACAATAGGCAGTTGTCTGCATGCCTTTCATCCACTGACACCATTGTCCTGCTATCAAAGGAACACAGTCTAGTTCACCACGCTGGATCTGTTCTTGAATCCATCCTGCTTAGTGCTCACGAACTATGGTTCTCTTATCTCTAGGTGTTTCATGATTCAGTCCCCACTTTATAACAATTGCGCCGTTTTACTAGGAAGATCTGCAGGTTGGCGATTGCCAGGATCACTCCTACTTCGTTTTCTCTGTGCTTTTTCTCCCGTCTTCCACCAACTCTCCAGCATCATCCTCCCTGTCAGTTCTGAACACATCAGGGTTTTGTGATGCAGGGTAAGCAATCTGCATACGTTCCAATTAGTCCCCTACTTGTTCTTTAGGGACAGTTCATTTTACATGTCGTCCTAAATTAATTATCTGGCAATGACCATCGTCGCTATTATGACAGTAGTGCCTAGATGTCACACCTGATTTCAGGGCATGGTTGTGAGAGGTGCTGGGAAAACCCATGGTCAGAAACAATCCCTGCCCTAAAGAGCTCACCATCAAAGCAGACAAGACAGACAGAAGGCAGGAGACAGGAACTGAGCTCCTCATCCCTGCTCCAGCCCCTGTACGCCAGGTGAAAGGGATGTGGCAGCCTCCGAGGGCTCCACATGCCCTGGTTCTGGCTAGTAAAGAATTCTCCCATCCCGGCAGGGTGGGAGACAGCCAGAGGGCTACTTTCAGGTAGAGGAGGAGGACAGACTATGGCAGGGGGAAAAGCGGGTGAAGTGGACAGGCTAGGAGGAGAGCTGGGGAGGACACACTGGAGGGGGGAGAATAGGAGGCAACAGCTTCCTGTCCAGTTATAAGAAATGCCTTCCTGTCTCGGGCATTTCCCTGCCTTCTTCCCATCCCATAAAGCCAGCAACAAGCTCTCGTAAAATCCCCCCTCGCCTTAGCACTTGTGTTCAGTTCCCCATCATCATTTTTACTGGACCAATTTTCCCTTTTATCTTCTGCCTATTAATAATAGATCTAAGGGGACCTTTCCTAGGAGCGGAGATCTGCGCTGCAATCCAGCCTGCAATATTAGCTTTTGCTCCTCTAATTAGCCCTGGAACCTGCTTTTGTTTATTTTTATAGCTCTCGCAATCCTCTCCCTGAGCAGATTGATTGTATTTTTAACCTCCTTATAATTGCTTGTCCTATTCTTTACATCTCCACTTAAGCAGCCTGGCCTTTGTTGCCCTTTTGTGTGTTTACTCTGGATTTAATCAAGATGAAAAACTCGGCGATAGTCCCCTCACGGCTCGTTTCACATATTTCCACATTACATTTCCAGACACCCCTTTCTCCTTCCCACCACGCTTAGCGCTTCTCATCCACAGACAGCAAAGCGCCTTCCATGGCGGCACAGAGAGTTAATGGACTTGCTCAAGGTCATACAGCAAGTCAGTGGCAGAGACGGGAACAAGGCTCAGGAGGGCTGTTTCCCATGCTGGTGCCATGCCAGCTGGGCCATGGGGTCTCTCTAACATCCCATTACTCTTGATACTCATATATTACAGTAGGCCTGAGTCAGAGCCCCATTGCACAAAGTACTGTGTGTACGCACACCGGGTTGTGAGCTCTTTGGGGCAGGGGCTAAGTACAAAATGAGAGAACAGGTGGGGCAGCACAAGGTAACAAGGACATGATTAAAACTCAGTAAGGAGCAGTCACAGCATGCCAGCCCTCGTATTTCAAATCCAGCAACGACGGGCTCACATGACCCTCAAGGTTCTACCACCCACCCCACCCATCACCCATACATGGTTCAATGGCTAACGAGGTGACCACCTTGGCTGCTGCAGCGAACCACGTCCCCCCAGGAGAAAGCTCTCTTGCTGAGCTCTCACAGTCAGTAACTGAGTCATTAGGACCTACAGTCCTCGTTTCTAACCGTGGCACTGGGGAATAAACCTCCTGGTCTGAGGCTCCTACAGCAATAGATAAGTGTCAACCAACCTTCCACGCTGTCCTTTTCCGACGCCGTGTTAAAGCAAACTGTTTCCTTCCTTTCCCTCTGCATGTCCCTTCGCAGGTTTCGTTAGTCTTCTCTCCAAACCCGAGAGCCACCCATAGCCACTTTCTCTAGTCCTGGGGTCTTTGGCCCAAAACTATCCATATGAATTTGTGCTGCTGTTTCTCACTTTGTCCTGGTTATTGGTAGCTTGGCTGTTTTTCTTACCCCCCCTTAACTTCCCCACACACACACACCCAACTGTCTCCAAGGAAATCCACTGGTTATTTGTTTGTTCTCTTTTCAGAAACTGCCGAGCTGGCAGGCAGGCCGCCCCGTATTCATCATTTTCTAATTTACTGCAGCTAAACTCTCACTCAGTCCCCAAGGCTGCAATGAATCCTGCCCCAGCTTCGTTACTGTGGCTGATTTGTTTCTCTCCTAAGCTCTGGGACAACGCACTGAAACTTCTCAGTCATTCTCCTGCTCCCCGGACCTCTGTCCCCCGAGCCAGAGGTGGGGGTGAATTTCAGTTTGGGCGCAAGGAACTGTGCAGGTGGTTTGGGGAAATGTTGATCTCCTGCCTTTGGGGCCTCTACATCTCCCAAGCCCTGCTTCCTCCCACCCCTCCCAGACACAGCTGCCCTTGCCCCCAGTGACTTGCCATCTCCTCCCCCCGTCACACACACAGCAGTGGAGTGGCAGCCTGAGCCATCTCCATGAGCTTAGGCCTAGGGGATCAGCGACCTGCAGTGCACAGTGAAAGAGGCCATGTTGGCTAGTTGTTAGCACATGGTACTGGGAGTCAGAACTCCTGCGTTCTACTCTCATCTCTGACGCTGCCTTGCTGTGCAATCACTCAGGCACAAATCTGACCTCAGCTGTCTCCAAACGCTGAACGTCATGAACACACAGCCAGGTCCCCTGTGGCCCTTCCCTGCTGTGTGCCTCAGTTTGCCCATTTATCAAGCAAGGATAACAATCCTTCCCTACCTCCACTGAGGGTTGTGAGGCTATACCCGTTAGTCACTTTGATCTCTGCCGAGAGAAGGCACTGTGCTGCAGAACTGCAAAGGTAAGTACCTACCAGAGCCCATCAGAGCTACAGGCTAGCCTGCAGCAGAGGGTGCATGATACTAATCCCCCTGTGCTCTGGGTTCTGTTCACAGCATACACGCAGAGAAGTTTGCTAAAAACAGAAATACGCTTGCCGGAAGGTGCACCATAACACTGCTTAGAATTCGGTCCACCACCACACGGGAACCCCAAAACACAGGAAGCTAGAACAGGCTGCTCCCTAAAAACAGAGTCACAACTCACCCCACCTTGCTCTAGAACGGACTCTGATCACACGCTTCCCTACAGAGCCCCCTAGCCTGTAAGCAGGACCAGGAAGACTGAGAATTGCAAAGACAGATCACAATTTTAACCTAAACTTCAAAACATCCCGCGCTGGGGCACTGAGAAAATCTCTTCAATGCACCCTGAGGCTCTCACACACTGTACATCACTCTGCCCCATTGAAGTATCACCATCCAGACCCAGCAAAGGCAAATTGCCATGGAAAGCAAGGGCTCCTCCAGCTTCTCCCCACAGAACAGGATGGAACAGGCTTGTTACTAAGTGTGCAGGGTGCGATTGCCAGGGCCCACTGGGGTCACTCGCCTCCTGCTGCACACAGCTGGCTGTCACCTCCCTCGCCCTGGCTGCAGCCAGAGCTGTCCCGTCCATAGGATGGATCAGGGCAACCGCCCTGGGCCCCACGCTTCATGGGACGGGGTCCAGGGCAGCCTGGGAGGGTAGCGGGGGGCCTGGCGCCAGCAGCAATGAGAAACCCGGCTCCAGCCCACCCCACCCCACCAGTTCTTGGCATCGCTCAGAGGAGGAGGCGGAAGCCAGAAAGAGGCTGGGCGGGGGCTTGAGAGAAGAGGTGGAGTGGGGGCGGGTCCTGGGCCGGAGGTGGAGGGTTATCCCGGGCCCCCCCTCTGCCTACGCCACCGCCCCTCCCAAAGATTAAATCAGCTGTTGGACGCAAGAGCCAAAGAGTCAAAAACCCCCTCCGGCACAATTCGTATTGTATTTCCACACCTGAGCACGCAGGGCCGAGACGTGCTCTGAGCCCCGCGAAATAGTCATTTTCCTAGGGGCGCCTGAGCAGAGGGCATTCAGCTGGTAGGCACCAGGGCATGCAGCACCCGCCTCGCCAACAGCATGGCCCCTGCCCGTAAGCCCGGAGCCGCCTGCCTTGACAAGGCCTCGAGATCATTCACGTAACCCCGTCTGGCACATTCTTCACTGCTCAGGTCTCCAGCGAGACACACCAGAGCAATTAACCAGGGTCAGTGCCCCGCTGGCCCCAATCTCTGTGCCGACAGCGCTTGCTTCATTTGCAGCACGGCCTCAGCGCGGCAGGGAAGCGCAGCACTGCACACGGCGGGAATGCAAAATAAGGCAAGTGACTGGAGCCAGCACTTCCCCTCCCCACCAGCAGCCCGTCCGAGCACTGTCCAGTCTGCACCCTGCCCTTCCAGGCCATCACTGCTCAGGCAGGGGACTAGGTGGGTTCATTGTGTCCAGGGTGGGAGGCGTGTGGGGAAAGACTGTGCAGGGTGGAAGCTGGATGGGAGGTGTCCCAGGCTGGGGGGCATACAAGGAATGAGGAGGCGGATGTGGAGGACGGGCAGGGAGAGGCTCCCCAGGGTGGTGAGTACGCACCGATGGGACGTGCATGGAAAGGGGCACCCAGGGAGCCGGGGTTCAGGGGGGGCGAGGCACGGGGACGGGCACACGGCGACACGGTCACCTCGGTGCATGCGGGAGAAGTGTCTCTCCTCTGAGCTCCGATGGCCAAACTCAGCCCTGGCAGACGCTGCGTTAACTCAGCCCCCAAGTCAAGCGGGGCTGAATTGGCTGCTGAAGGTTCTGCAAACACCCTGAGCAGGGAACTCTTCTGCTCCCCGCTCTCGCTTTCCCTGTGCTGTGCGCTGTCCTGCCCGAAGGAGCGGAGGGGCTGGCCCAGCTTTCACGAGGGCGACACGGACAGTGCTGCTACACGGCTGGTTGCTCACAGCCAGACCCAGCGGGGGCTCTGCTCCCTCCCCCCCATTTGCCATCGGTTCTGCTCCCTGCTCTACCCACCAAGAAAAGCTAAAGGCCCTTCATGGTTTTTTCAGGGCCCATTTCCTCAGGCAGGCAAAAGTCCCACTGAACGCCCAGTGATACATCCAGAGTCACCAGCCATCTCAAAGGATGCGCCGCACCGTCCTGCCACCCCCTCAGCATGGGCCCGGAAGCACAGCAAACTCAGGCTGTGTCGGACCAAAGGGGAGTGAACCCCGCCATTTATCCTGCATCCCCCAGCGTGGTACCGGAGAGCTTTGCACGTTGACTCCAGGGGGCACATGAAGTTTTCTGTATCTCTCTGCCTAGCTGTGCAGGGGGTATAGGAAAGCCCGGAGAGAACACCCTTCCTCGGCCCCCAGGCACTGCCTAGGTTGTGAGCTCTTTGGGGCAGGGACTGTCTCTTTGTTCTGGGTTTGCACAGCACCTAGCGTAACAGGGTCCTGGCCACGACTAGGCTCCTGGCACTACAATAATACGTGCTATCCTCCAAGGGCTGTGAGCTTGAAATGTTGCATCCCGCTATGGGGCTGACTGTGCCTCTCTCTTCCAGCTGTGCTCAGGCAGAGCAAAGAGTCATAGCTACAGGCCAACTATACTCCTGAGTTATCTAAGAATATCAGCCCTGCCCCTACCGCCCAATGCACTCTGAGGGGACACGCCAAGCACACAGCAAGCACACGGACATCCAGGAGGATGAGAAGCCCAGGTGAGCCCTGTAAGGAATCTGTCCCAGATCTAGAGGTGATATGTGTAAAGAACACTCCCGTTTTAGGGACAGCCTTGGGCTTTTATTCCTGTCCATCAGCTCAACAGTGACAATGGGGCCAAACGAAGTCTTCCCACCACATTCTGTCTTGTACCAGCTTCACGGCTCTGTTCCTCTTTAAACCTTTTTGTTCTGTGTCATTTTTCACCATGTCTATCCAATGCATCCTCAGTCTTGCCCTGTGTCTAGCTTCTTGTACTCTAGTATGTATCGCCATGTACAATGTACTTTCTGGGTCAATTCAGGCCGTGTGTCCAAACCACCCACCGTCATCTTTCTTCTGTAACAGGCTTATTACTTGCTTAGCTGTTTTCTTCTCACTTCCTGGTTTGTTTCGTGTTCAAGTTCTCACAATCAGTAACTGAGTCATTAGAACCGACTGTCCTCGTTTCCTCATTACAAGGACATGCCTTGAAACTCTCAGTGTTCCCCTCAGCCAGTCCATTTCTTCAGTCAACACCTTTCATTCGTTGGCTTTCCTCACACTTCAACCCATACAACAGCACTGGCAGGACAACTGGCTCGTACGTGCTGATTTTTGCTTTGATTGAAATATCTTTGGCCTTCCAGATGTTACAGAGTTTTATGAATGCAGTAGCGGCTAGTTCAATTCTTCTTTTTATGCCATCTTCACGGTTTCCATTCTTCAGTACCTCCAAGGTACCCGCATTTTTTCCATTGTTCTAGTTCTTGGTCTCTGGGTTTTATCTTTACCTCTCCCTCGTGTCTTCCAGTTGCCATAATTTGTCTTCTCTGTGCTGATCTTCAGTCTGACTTTTTCTGCTTTTCTGATCCACTTGGTCAGCTATTCTCTGTAAATCCTTCTTGGTCAATATCACCTGCGAAAATAAAGTTGTTCACTGTCCTCCCACACAACCTGACACCTCCCATTGCATCTCTCAGTGCAACAGCCACTACTGCTTCCAAATCTGGTGATAACGTGCATCCTTGCTCCTAGGTCATCCTGACCCATTCCATCAGATTCTTGTCTATTGCCACCACACTCATCACCTTGCTGTAGATGTTTTTCATCAGCTTGATCCGTTTCTTGAGGATGTCGGACATGCTCAAGACTAGCCATAACCCTCTCTGCCAAATCCTATCAAAAGATAAAGTCCTTCCGATTTAGGGGCAGTAGACAGGGTGTGACACCTTCAGTCAGCAAAGGAAGTTCATCACGGTGAATTCAAAGCACTGAACACTACACACTCCTGCCATTGCTACAAACTCCCATTGTGCAGTTACTCACAATTTCTTAAGAATTCATTCATTCCACCCAAGCACTCCCCACACCCCCGCTCTCACACACACACACACACGCTCTCTCTCACACACAATGGACATGATCCAAAACCCATTGAAGTCCATGGAAAGATTCCCATTGACTTTGGATCAGACCCTCTAATCCCACCTGTCCTAGCCCGAGCTAGTCTAGAATTCCATCTGATTCTCAATTTCCAGCAGCTCCTAGAACAGTGGGATCACAAATTTCCAGCCGGGTCCTCTCTGCACTGCACTCAGAAGACCTGGACCTGAAACAACCTCCAGTAATGCACTCAGAGCATTCCCCGGCATCTCCATTTGCATGTGGTAAAACCTGTCCATCAGCATGAAAATGGTCATTTGCAGATCAGGTAATCTGAAGCCTAACTAGCCAATCAATTCACCTGAGGATTCAGCTGGCACATTTATGGGAGGCCATTGATGCTCTGCCACAGTGGGCAGCAGAAGGAACACAATCGCCCTTGCAGGTTCTTCTGTGAACTCCTGCAGTAGTGACTTCAGTTCCCCAACGTGATCCCAACAGGGAACCCTCTTGTGCTTTGGAGGGGCTTGAGTTTGTCCTGACAGGAGCAGAGCTGTGCTGCAGGCCAACTTCCCTGTTTGTAGATATCCTGTGACACTGGACATCTGCTGATCCCTTGGGCAAGGAACAATGACCTGGTGGGGTGCTGTGCAAAGAGCCACTGAGCCACACAGACCGAGGACACATCTGGGTGCTGAATGCACAATTTCAAGGGGCTCTGAAGTTGTCTAATTAGGTGCAAGTCAGGCAAAGCCAGAGTGGCAGCAGTGTTACATCACACACACACCCATTCCCCACCTGTAAGGGACTGTACCTAGGGGCAGTGCAGTCTTTACACCCAGTTCAGTTCTTGGCTCTTCTACCAGAAGTGCCAAATGCAACAGACAGACACTTGCCTGGACTGGGGCAAGCGTCAGCCAGGGAGCTGGACTGGAGCTGTCAATCATACATTGCCACAGGCCTCCAGGGCAGTTTCCTGACTCCAGTCACTCACGGACCTCCTGGGATGGCTTGGAACCAGTCACTTGGCAGTGAGAGCCGAGAAATCTCAGTGCCGACCCCTTGGGTCCCCACCCTGCACTAGGCAGCTTCCCCAGCGCATAGCAATGTGCTACAAGGTCCCTCATCTTGCAGTCTGAGTGGCTGAGCAAAGGCTCTGCAAACTTTGTGGCCCAAGGGCCACCTCTGGGTATGGAAATTGGGGGTTGAGGTGCGGGAGGGGGTGAGGGCTTCAGCTGGGGGTGCGGGTTCTGGGGTGGGGCTGGGGGTGCAGGAGGGTGCTCCGGGCTGGGACCAAGGGGTTCAGAGGGTAGGAGGGGGATCAGAGCTGGGCCAGGGGGTTGGGGTGCAAGAGCGGTCAGAGGTGCAGGCTCCGGGCTGCCTTTACCTCAAGCAGCTCCCGGAAGCAGTGGCATGTCCCCTCTCCTGCCCCTACGCGCAGGAGGAACATGCTGCCACTTCCGGGAGCCGTGCGGAGACCTGACATGCATGGAGCCGAGCAAGCCCTGTACCCCGCTCCCCAGCTGGAGATCGAGGGCCAGATTAAAACATCTGAAGGGCCAGATGCGGACCTCAGATGCATCTCTGCTCTACACCAAGGTTTGTGGGTTTTCAGGCTAGTCTGGCCAACTGCAGCTCCTGTACCATTTAAAGGTGTCTACGTGTGATGAAGAGAAGTAGGAGCGGATGGCTCAGAGGCTCAGCAATCAGATACGGCTCCTCTCGCCTGGAGCGCACTGGTCCCACAGGTCAGTAGTTCCATAAACAGAAAATATTAGCAGCTGGGGTCTGATCAGTGCCTTAAGTGAAAGGAGTTGGGAGCCTGGTTGTTCCTAGTGGAGGAAGGTCTTTGTAACCTCAGCACTGAGCAACACATTTATTGGCATCCCCGGCTGAGAAGCCAAAGCTTGGCTGGGCTGTGGAGGCAGCTCTCCTGCCCCACACCAGACATGGTCCCTGCAGATCAGGTGTGAGGCTCATTGGTGGGACAGTGCAAAAGGCTCACACGGCCCCTGCCTACGTGGTGCTTGGGCACAGCAAATCAGCCTGCAGAACTGCGAAGCCAGCACCTCTCACAAGGATGCCACAGAGAGCTTCAGGCTCAAACCCAGGAGCTGCGGGCAGGACACAGTCCATGCCGGCAGCCTCCTCACCTGGTGGGGCAGGAGTCCTGGTCTCCAGCAATTTGAGAGTCAGAAAACTCAGTTCTGGATGCATGCCATGGGGTCTACATGGAAGCAGAGCTCTGCCCCTAGCAACTCCCCCAAGGTCACCTGTAGCAGAGAACCCAGAACTCCTGCATCCCGGGCCGGCACCTTAACCGCTCTTACTGCCAGGCACCTGCTGAGTGCTGTTATTGCCAGTAGCACAGCTGGGCTGCAAATGGAAAATATCACAAATATTTCCATGACATTCAGTTGGTCTTTCATTGAAATTTCATTTGCTGACCTTTTCCAGCCAGCTCTAATTAATAATGAGAATGAGCCAAACCCCTGAACTCCATCACTGGCCTGGATCCTCACTGACATCAGTGGAGTTACCGTGAATTTACACCAACGGCAGGGAGAGCAGAATCTGTGCACTTGATCCAGTCCCGGTAAATCCCTAGACACAGCTGCGGCTTCTCCACAGCTTGGCAGGAAACAGCCTCGCTAAGGCAAGAAACAACCGGGCACGCCGCTTTATGGAAACGAGCCCCCCTCTCCCATTGACATTATCCTGGTGCCAGCAGCCTGCTGGCAGCTCAGCGCTGCCCGGGGGGAGCCAGCAATTCCATGGCAAGCCTCCGAGCCGGGTGGTGCTCAGCACCAAAGCCAGGGCAAGCCACTCGTCCCAGCTGCTGTCTCTGCCCTGCCCAGAGGGGTTATGAGTGGCAGGGGACGCCGGGGCACTCAGCAGGGCAGGGCTGTCTGTAGCCCACAGAGAAGCTGGGAATGCCAGGGGCTGAGAGCAGCAGGTGGAAGGCTCCTGAGCCGCCAGTGCTGTTGGCAGGCAGGTCCTAGGCCAGGTGATGCCACCTGCCCACAAAGACAGAGGGGAGCCGGCCCTGCTCTCCGGGGCTGTCTCTAAACCCTCCCACACACAGCCGGGGTGGGGGGGGGGGGGAAGGGAACAAGCCCCGGGCTCTGGCCCCTCGGGCCTTTCCCAGCTGGAGAAGAGCAGGAAAAGCAGCAGCAGCAGGCGGGACCGAGGCCAGGTAGCTGCCGAGATTGGGAGAAGCGAGCTGGGCAGGGGCCCCAGCAGAGTCCCAGTCCCGCTCCCGCCGCGGGGCCATTCCCGGGGCGCTGGGGGCCTGAGCGACAACCGGGCCCGATCCCGAGGGGCTCGCTCGGTCCCGCCCCAGGCAAGTCCCCCCGTCCCGCCCCGCCCCTGGCTGCAGCCGCTCGGCGAGAGCCGGGGCCGGTCCCTGGAGCCCGCCCGGGCTGGGGGCTGCTCACCTGCCGGAGCGGCGCGCAGCACCAGCGGCAAAGCGAGGAAAGTTAGCGCCAGGCGCTGCATCCTCCGGCCGGCTGCTGCCCGGGGCCACCCCGCGCTCTGCGGCTCGCGCCCAGCCTCGCCAGTCCGGGGCGCGAGGGGAACCCGGGGCTGCGCTGCCGCCTGCGCGCGGCTCTTAAATATTCAGCGCCGGGAGCCGGGCTGCGCTTAACCCCTCGCTCGCCTCCCGCGACGGGCCCTGCCCACCTGCCCCCGCCGCGGGGCCGGGCGGGGGCGCAGGGGGGGCCAGCAAGCCCCGGCCCTGCCCACAGGGGCCACTGGAGCATCGGGCTACTGCAGGGCAGACACGTGGCAACGGTGCCCAGTGGTTAGAGCTGCAGCCTGGCCACCAGGACTCCTGGGTCCCACCTGCCTGCTCTGCCCACACCAGGGCTGCAGGGCTGTGGCAAAGCCAGTCACTGCTTCAGCTCCGCGGGGGCCTGTGCCCATCAGCGCCACCCGGAGCCGCGGCTCTCCCAGGGGCTTACGCCCTTCCTGAGCCCCTGCAGCCAAACCCAGAGATGTGCCAAGGATCTGCCTTATTCTGAACAGGGCACAGCCAGGGCCCCTCACACTGCCCGGGTCCTGGCCACCGTCCAAGGGGCTCTGCATTTTATTTTTTTTTTAAATGCTTCATTTAAAATTTACTTTACATACAACAATAGTTTAGTTTATTATAAACTTACAGAAAGAGACCTTCTAAAAACATTAACATGTATGACTGGCTCGAAAAACCTTAAATTATAGCAAATAAATGAAGACTGGGCCCAGCACTTCTGAAAGGTTGCTGACCC
Source organism: Mauremys reevesii (assembly GCF_016161935.1). Taxonomy (NCBI): domain Eukaryota; kingdom Metazoa; phylum Chordata; order Testudines; family Geoemydidae; genus Mauremys; species Mauremys reevesii. The sequence goes on along the minus strand of NC_052640.1, from coordinate 18,520,726 downwards.
CTGCCCTAGAGTGTCACCCCCTCTCCCCCCAGCAAGTGCCCTGCCTAGAGGCCAGGCCAGAGCTAAGATAGCCCCTGCTAGGGCCGGCACGTTTCCGGGAGCTCACTGGACTGACACCCCACTTCTGTCCCTTGGCTGGGCGAGTTAGACACAACAAATGTGCCCGAGGAGCAGGGATCTGCCTGAGAGGAGGGCCAAAGCCAGTTCCTTCCCTGAGGCAGTGTTAGCCCATTGGTTGCCACACACACACACACAAATAAGGGGGCCCTTTAAGCAGTTCAGGGCTCTAAGCAACTGCTTAGTCTGCTTGTGTCTAGCACTGGCTCTGGCCCTCTAGAAACCCCTAACAAAGGATCTAGAGGCCTGTGCCGACGCCCTGGGGCTCTGACTGGATGGTGCAGGCCCAGCCATGTAAGTAAAACTCTCACACCCCATTGATGGGCTGCGGGGGTTACGCCCTGGCCAGGCCTAGCAACAGGGTGCGAAGGAGGGCTGGGGGCAAGGGGGACAGGATGCCATCCCTCCAGGGAACTTGCGGGGGGGCGGGTGTTTTTTTTTAGCATTTGTTGAGTTCAGTGCTAAAGGAACAACCAAGCTGTGCTCATTCCAGTAAACTTGGGGGGGGGGCGATTCCTAGGAGGGGTCCAGGCACAAGTGGAGCCAAAAATAAAGAGAAAGGAGGAGAACAAGAGCAATGAAACAGCAGAGACGCTCACTGGGCCTTAGATCAGGGGTGGGAAAACTTTTTGGCCCAAGGCCACACCAGGGAATAGAAATTGTGTGGTGGGCCATGAATGCTCACAAAATTGGAGTTAGGGTGCAGAAGGGGTGAGGGCTCTGGGGTGGAGCTGGGATGAAAGGTTTGGGGTGCAGGAGGGTGCTCCAGGCTGAGAGCGAGGGGTTTGGAGAGCAGGAGGGGGATCAGGGCTGGGGCAGGGGGTGCAGGCTCCGAGCAGCACTTACCTCAAGCGGCTCCTGGAAGCAGCGGCGCGTCCCTTCTCCGGCTCCCACACAGAGGCACAGCCAGGTGTCTCTGCACACTGCCCCATCTGCAGGCACTGCACCTGCAGCTCCCATTGAAGCACGTAGGAGCCAGAGCGGGGCGATGCTGCGGCTTCCGGGAGCCATGTGGTGCGGCCCCCAACCCAGTGCCCCAGCCAAAGCACCGGAGCAGGGCCAAGCCGCATGGTGCGGCTCACAAGCCGGCTTAAAACAGCTCGTGGGCTACAGTTTGCCCACCCCAGTGTGTGCTGGCAGGTGACAGCCATCACTCTGTACCTGACCTACAGGCTGAAAGGAAACCTGCCCAATATGTGAGCTTGTCTGTCTCCCCAATACAAGATATTGCCTCACCCCCCTGTCTCTCTAATATACTGGGACTGACATGGCCACAGCTACCCTGCATAACAAGCCTGGAAGCCGGTGAAGCAAGCCCAAGAAAAATCACTGCTCAGTCTTGTGCTTCCCCAGTTGCTCCAAAAATCTGGTCAGGAACCTGGAGGGGGACTGGCCTGGCATGAGAAAAGCCTGATCATTGATTGTCTTGTCTCAGCATCTGTCTGCAGCTGAGACACATGTGAGGTAATTGCACGAGTGGTGAGTTAGAGGCTGCCCTCTACTAACCCACCTAACCAACCACACTAGAAATGGAGTAGCCCATCCCTATCCCCGCCGAGCGCTAGTCAGCTGATGGATTTTTGTTGCCAACACCCACACTGACAATCTGCTTCCCCCCCCCATCCCGTGTCATCCGGAGACATACCTGGAATTGCTTTCCTGTCCCTAGCCCACGGACAACACCCCTCGTAGGTGCTGGGCCTAGGGATGCCGCTCTGGGGGTAGGCAAGAAATGAGGGTGTGCTTGTGCATCTCACAAGAACTGCTGCTCTCAGCTGGAGCCGAGATTCTAAAGGCAGGGAAGCAACCACACTGCTGGGGAAGCTCTCAGGGGCAGAAGCAAAGGAGCCACTGATGGCTACTTAGCGTGACCAGGCGGGTGAGGTAATAGCTTTTATTGGACCAACTTCTATTGATGAGAGAGAAGCTGTCCAGTGAAGAGCTCAGTGTGGCTCAGAAGCTGGCCCCTCTCACAAGCAATAAAATCCAGTAAAAGATATTCCTTCACCCACCTCATCTCCTATCCTGGGACTGACACAGCTACACCAGGCAACTCCTGGCCACAGACACTTCTGGAACAAACACTCCAGGCTTTGCAGGGAGAGGGAGAGATGTGTGCGCCTGCAGAAGCCATCAAAGCCAGTGAAATTACCCTCGGAGGGGGAGATTTACCCCTCCAGAGAGCCCTTTGCGCACTTGTTATTGCTGCTGGATTCTTGGCACTCCTGGTGGGCTCAGCCTGCAGTGGCCGGACAATGCAGTTTGGGGCTGGGGACCCAAAGCTGCAATCCATAAAATCCAGCTCAGCGGTTTCAGCCAGACTCATTTAGCCCCACTCGCTCACTGCCCAGGAGAACGTACCCGGCCTGCCTGGCACCCGGCTGGTCATGCCGGGCCAGGTTTCCAGGGGCACAGAGGGCTGGACAGTGCCTAACTTTCAGTGTGTGTCGGTGGCCTAAATTCCCCAAAATCTCCCCTTTTGTCAACTGCACGCAGCATGTCCCATCTGAGCAGGTGGCTAACAGCAGCCGCCTCTCAGAGCTAGCAGAGTGTTTCTTTAGCGTCCTGCTGTGGGGCCCAGCCCCCACATCTCCAGCTGACTTCACCTGGTATTGGGGATACTCAGCCCCTCTGAAAGTCAGGCCCTCGGGACTTCAGGTCCTGCTGCTCCAAGCAGAGCGTGAGGCTGGCTGCTGACTGGGATTGGCAGTGCACTACCTGCTGCATGCCAGCCCGCAGCCATGATCCAGGGGGAGTTAAACCAACGGGGCTCCCCTCAGAGTCGCCTGTTTGGCAGAGAAAAGAGGCAGGTTTTTTCCTATAAAGCTGGTTTATTTGGTTGGAGCTAGAACCACCCAACCTGCTGTTTGAGAGAGACCGACCGACCGACCCCTTTCATCAGCATTCAGCCTCCTCTTTGCACCAGCCCCACGCCTGGCCCTCCGGGGCTGTCCCACTGCACCGCGCAGCCGTCCTCCGCAGAGAGGGCAAACGAGATGGCTGACATTCAGCAGCAGCTCACCTCACCCCGTCGATGCCCCCGTGTCCTCCCACGTTCGTCGTCAGTTCAGGACGCATCTCTGTGGGTTACACTGACTCCAGCTCCCTGTTGGGCTGCTGAGAAGCGACGCCAGCATGGGATGACCTGGGCATGGCGGACGCTGCAGCTGACTTTGAAGGGAGGGTTTATCAGCTCACCAAGGGCTGCTGGCTCTTGTTAGTTTTCATTTTGGCTGCTGGCTATCAAAAAAGGAGAGAGAGAAAAGAGAAAGGGTTTTATTGTCTCAGCAGCAAGAGATTGTGTGATGGTCTCTTCCATCCCAAATGGGGGATTCTCCCCCTCTGCCACTCACCAGCCACAGAATTAGCCTCCGGCAAATGCCATTTTTACAGCCACTTTCCCAAGTCCCAGCACACTTTAAGCCTGCAATTCAGACTCTCTGATGCTGCAGTAACATCATGCAGTTAGCCAACAACTGAGGCTGGTGTGACAGAGTGGGCATTTTCTGTAATATTTTGTATGACTATACGGTGTGTGCCTCAGTTTCCCCCCATGTGCTGCCTGGTTAACTAGGTGGCGGGAAAAGGTCTTTGCAGAGACCCAGAGATCCAGGAGTGACTGACGCCTACCTGTCTAGGGCCTGGGCCCCCAATCCATGGAGAGTCTGAGAAGACAATGGCCACTCCAATTGCCTGGACATTTGGCACCTAGCAACTAACGACCCTGGATGGCCGAGCCTCCATGGGAAGCCAGCTGGTTTGACCCATTGGAGAACAGGGCAGAGGAGGGGCCAGGCACCGGTGTTAGGTGTGGGCTGCTGGAAGCTGGAGACTCTTGTGAACTAGGACAAGGGAGGGGTCAGAGGGCTCTGGGCTGACCAAGCCGACCATGCTGTAACTTTCTGTCCTCTGTGCTAACCAAGGACTTTCTCTGCTGTGTTCCAGACGTCTAATAAACTCCCCCACCCACCCCCTGCTTCTACAATGCTGCCTGAGAGTCACTCCCGCGTAAGGGAAGTGGGGGTACATTGCTCCCTTTGGGGGTACAAGCCTCTCTCAGGTGGACTCGCTGAAGGGAGCTCCCAGCATGGAGCAGGGTGCTGAAGATGCTGCAGTTCAGTCCAAGGAGGCAGTGAAGCCAAGTGACATATCCTCATGGAAGGGGGCTGGCACGCGGAGGGGGTCCGCCCTGGACCTATGGATCCGCGACAGTGGGCTGTTCTCCCGTAGCCTCATTCCATGTCAGCCTGCCAGCCGGACGCACCTGCAGCAGGGAAGGGGGTTTTCAGTCTCTGGTTCTAAACAGATGTTTCACTGGGCAGCTGCTTCTCCAGCTGCGCCGTTCAGGACACCCACACCCACACCCCAAAAGCACACTAGCAAGCACTGCCAGGCCTGCATTCAGCCTTCTCTCAACAGCCCCAGCCCTTCCGCCCCCCAAATCCCCCACCCTCGAACGGGGCACTTTGCAACTAAGCTGCGGCTACATTACTCCACTGCTGGGGTCCTGGGGAACCCCAGAAAAAGGCCCCCCTGCTGCTCAGCTGTTTGCTGGGGGTGGGTTTGTAGGCCCAGTTCCTTGGTGCACCCCAATGGGCCGAGCTGCAGTCTGAGAGCTGCATTCATTCATGCACATGTCTGGCTGAGTCTTGTGCTCAGTGATGCAGCGGAGGAGGTCCTAGGCTGGTCTTCCCACCACAGCAGGAGTCAGTACCCAGGGATTTTCTTATGGGCACGTGAGCACCAATGCACATGCCACACAAGACCTGGGTGCTGTCGCTTTAGTGCTCGGCCACCAGTGGGTATCTGCGCATCATCTGAAAGTGGCAGGGCCCTGGAGTCAGGGGCCTGTCAGCTAATTCAGTTATTCAATCTGAAAAAATCCTCCAGTCTTGACACCATCCCAGTGGAGGTGACATGGGCTGCTGCAGTGCACGGTGATCAGACACACAGCTGCTGTAACTCCACTGAAGTGACTGCGCACATGTGGTCCCTGGAGTTGGCATCATGATCTGCACAGAGATCACCAGAGGCCTGGGCACGGGGGGCAGACACAGGTCCACGCATGGCACGTGCTCGAGCTGTCACAGCACAGTCGGATTGCTCTCTGGCTTGACTCCAGAGGGGTTGTTTTGTGGCACTCTTAGCAGACGGCTTCCCTGTCTGCTCCCATGGTTGCATCACGGCATTTTCCCTTGGCCAAGGCCCCTTCTGCTGCCACCCAGTGCTGTCCCTTGCTTGACCACAGCGGTCACTGGAGAGCAAGACAAAACAGTCTCATTCTCTCCATGGGGGCTGGACCAGATTCTGAGCCCAGTTACCCCCTGCAAACCCACAGTCACTCCGCTGAGCCAAACGGGGTCACTCTGCTCGTACAGCTTTGAGATCCCAAAGGGGCTCACTGCTTCTGGAGCATTTCAGCCTAACCCAGCATAGCTGGAACGTACCCAGCAGCGTGGTGTCTCAGGGTATCACCGTCCTTCATACTTCCAGCTCTTAGGTACTGTCCCCATCCACCCATCCACACACACCATGTCCTTATACCCATGCCAGACGGCTGGTGGCCACTGTCCACTTACCATCCTCCCAATGCTGATCCCCCTTTGCACCTAGGGTTAGGAGAGTGGTTCCCAAACTGGGGTTTGTGAACCCCTGGGGGGTTGCAAAATGTTACAGGGGGTTCTTGGGGTAAAAATTCCCTAATGGCGACAGAGCTGTCCCTAGGGACCCCGAGCAGCATGGGGCCAGCAGCCCGGAGCCCCTGGACTTCCAAGAGCTAAGCAGATCAAAGCAAGTGTATCTATCACACTGAGGAGATTTAAACTTCAAGACTCATAAGAAATGGAAAGGGAGGTGAATTTTTTTGTTGTTTTTAAAATTATTATGAAGAACAAGTTTAAGCTTTGTTGTAACATGAGTTATTTGCCTGCACTGCTCAAGACCTGAATGCTTGTATAGGAGGAATGATTTGAGTTGGCTTCTTAAATACCTTCCTGCTGTTTCACATCTGATACTCCTTGATGAAACATAGGAGCCTTGTCTTATAAACAGACTTATTCAAAGTGATACAAGCTACGAAAGTGAGATCTTGGAAGAGTGTTGCCGTTTTCATAATGTAATAAAAATCATGTAATGATAAATTAATAAATAGCGTGTAATAAGCATGTCAAAAAGAAATTTTATATTTCCAAGATCACTGCTTTTATCATTTATACTCAGGTAAAGAAGAAAATTTTTTAAGATGTTCACGAGACTGGACACTCTAGTGAAAGGGGTTCACAGGTTGTTAACTCAGTTAGAACGAGCTCTCCACTGCAGAGAATCCAAGAGGAGCAGAGAAGGGAAGGAAAAGCCGGGCAGCACCCCTGCCCCCATCTCCCACTCCCTTGCTAATTGCAGGACGTCTCTCTCTTTAGGTAGAAAAAGCTTTTACTGGCAAAGGAAGCTTCCTCTGAGCACTCAGCTGGCATGAATCATGCACGGGACAGGCCTGGAGTGACAGGTGCACACAAGGGGAGGGGGACGGCTGGGTGCCACCCCGGCTTTGAATTCCATCCTCCAATGGCGCATAATGAAAATCAATGAGCCCAGTGAGCAGCCTGAGAGATTCCCCTCCGCCCTGCTCAGCTTGGGGGTGGAGAATGGGAGCCAGAAAGAAGGGACACGTTCAGTCCAAGTTTCCCAGTTGTGGGTGGGGAGGGCTGGATGTAGCGACCTCCTGTTTAGCTTGGCTCCTGTTGCGTGGGATAGCTGGTCGGAGCCCCTTCTGTGCGTTTCCAGAGCCTAGGGTGGGAAGAGAGAAAGGAGCCAAGAACAATTTCCCCTGCAGCGCGGCTCTGCAGTCCTGCTGCAATCGATCGGGAAGCTGGGGTTTTCTGCCTGGTTATTCTTAGTGTCTAAACTAACACGCCCCTCTGTGCTCCTTCAGCAGTGCACGCAGGCAGGCCCCAGCCCTCTCACACCAAGGGCAATGAACGCGGGGCTGCCAGAGTGAACAAGCCTCCCAGCCTGTCAATAATTCATAGCCGCTGGAGAGCGGCATAAAGCTAAGGGGGAGTTGTGAGCCCTGTCTCCTTGCAGGCGGACAAGGCGCTGGGTCCAGACAAACCTCCCCAGCCACGCGAGGACGACGGCCGGGCTGGGCCCCAGGAGGGAGGGGGCGCTGATGTGGCAACAAGATACAAAGCACGGGCGGGGAGATGATCACATCTGCACTGGCTGTCCAGACGCCTTCCTGCCAGGAACGGCCTTTGGCAGGTGTTCGGAAGGGAGTCCCAAAGGAGAGCACCCTGGCAGGAAATCCCTGCCTGCACCCTGTGCGTGACACGTTAGTCAGGATCCACTGATCAGGACTCCGTTTTCAGGGGAGAGAAAGGGGCAGCCAGCCTTTAACACACACCGAACCTCCCCCCGGCCTTGTCCACATACCCCAGGGAGGGACTGGCTGGCCAAGGGCTGCTGGCGGGACTGTGCAAACCCAAGCCTGCACTCCGCTCCTGCTATGCCACCCGAGTAAGAATGCCAGAGGGAGTTCGCTGCTTTGAAGGGATTAGGCTTTGCTAGATGCCATCAGGCCATAATGGGTGGGAAGAGATTTACAATGGCCCTGCCGAACTAGATCAGACCAGGGCACCATCAAGTCAGTAGTTGCTGGAGACAGGAATCCAATTTCCTGGCAGTGGAAAAAAGCAAATCCACCCTCCCCTTAGCTGGTCCCCTGCTGCCTGTGCAGTGCTGCGCAGATTCCAAGGGCAGAAGGGACCTGTCTGGCCTCCCGCATAACCCAGGCCAGGGAACTCCCCCCAAATAATCCCTAGATCAGATCTTTTAGAAAGACATCCAGTCCCAGGGCGGGATCCCTTCCCTTCCCGGCCCTGCTGATGGCCAGCAGAATGAGACAACCCTTGACAGAAGCTCCCTCACCAGTCCCTTGATGCCTGGGAGTTTCACTCCGCCCCAGAAGCACCGCTCCCCAGAGCCACAGGGCGTGAAACGCTGAAGGACACTGAGGTGCCATAGTCAGGGAGGCAGCGCATCCGGGAGGGGTGTGAGAATAGTAGAGGAACCCGCTAGGCACAGGAAGCACTCCCCATCATACTGAGAAAGGGGCCTGGTTGGCCTGGTTACCCCAGTGACAGGGCACCCCGGGGACGGGGACAGGGACGCGGGTCACTTGTCCAATCCAGCCCAGGTAGGCAATGGTTGAAGGTTTGTGCCAATAGTCTGAGGAACGGTGATTCCATGGCCCACTTGGAGTGAGCTGCTGCTCTCAGTTCCAAGTGGCCAGGGGCAACAGCCACAGGCCTAGTGCTCCGGCAGGCAGGCCAAAGACTGAGCAGCCCTAGACGTGGCTCCACTGTCACGCTGAGGGGTGGCTCCCTCCAAGTCAGGGTTGAGGCACTCTGGCAGGGCTGGGCGAGGAAAGATGGCCCTGCTACAGCCCATGTCTCCAGGGCTGTCAATCAGCCACCATCCCTGTGCATTGCATTCACTGAATACAGAGCGGCGGGTAGATGATCCATTCCCCTCTCTCCTTGAGCAGGCGAAGGGCATTAAGCCACAGTGCCCCCCTGCGTCTGAGGTGATAACACCGGCTGTCCCAAGGCCTGAGAAGTCCAGACCCAGCAGCTGAAGGCCATGGATTGCGACGCAGGCACAAGAAAAACAAGCCCCAGCCTGCCTCTCCTCCAAGGCGGTTGATTTATACCCAGGCTGCGCATCGTGCCGATATTATTCATCCTCATTTCACTGGGACGTAATGATGTTGCGGTCGCCTGCAGAGAATGTTTCCGGGCCTGTGGAGAACGTGCGCTAACACTGAAGACAACATTCCCACGGTGGCTGGGATGAGCAATTTGTCCTCGAGCGGAGATAACCAAGTGCCTGAAAGGACTCGCGGAGCAGTCCTTAGGGAAGAGAGTTAGCTCCATTATGCCAGATCCTATGGTGAATACTTGTGGCTACAGGCTATGCTGGGATCTGGAGGCACCCAGGGGCTGGGGTCAGTTTATGAGTGCTAGGATCGGCATCCCTAGCATTAAAGAAATTGCAGATTAATTTGCACAGGGGGCTGAAGGAGGCTGGGGAAGAGACATCTCATCTACACCCTGGTTCCTGAGATGCGGGCACTGGTGAAACAGCAGCCCTGTTCTGTGCGTCCAAGACAAGAGAGCAGGTACCAAGCTCCATCTCTTGCTTCAGCAAACTCAGCTATTCGAGTGAGCCCCGGATGAACTGCTGGGTGCATTTCCTGCCGCGACAGCGCAGGGGAAGAATGGTCTCCAACGATGGAGTAGATCAACGGGCTCAAATCCAGCTCATGTCACCAAAAGCTTCTCAGGTGAAGGCTGTTCAGGGCGCAGTCTGGTTAAACAGCAGGCAGGCGTCCGGTTCACAACAATTCCCACCCCTCACCCCCCTTCATTCACTTGTACTCTCCGAGTGCCAACCAGCCATGGCAGGTGAACTCCTTGGGGACTTCTACAGCTGGGTCCTCCAGGCGAGGCATCAGGACCACTAGAGGGGCAGGCTGGGGTGTGCTGTAGCCACACTGTGCCTGTTCTGGGGCTAGAAGACTCCCGCCTCCATGGCTGTCCCAGCGTTACCATCCTGTGGGAAAGGACTGTCCTTGAAAATCACGGATGGGAAAGGAAGTTCACAAGAGGTGTCCTCCTTGCCTTCCTGCCCTGCATTGCTGGACAGCACCAGGCAGTTACTACGCTCCACCCTAGAGCTGGCTGCATTTGCAGGGCGGGCTGATATTTCCTCTCCATGACCTCTGCAAGTCTCTTCCAGAGTGCAAGGTGCTGTGTGAATGGGAAGCGGGATCACAGACCCAGCCTCACTAGGCTGGAGCCCAAACCATCTCATCAAACCACTTGGTTCCTACCCCGGGAGCTTCGCTGCCATCTGCAGCCCACCTGCCCCCGTGTCCTGGGAGGAGGGCTGGGCTGGCCGCAGCGGGGAGGGGCCAGCTGAGCTGCCGGGAAGGAGGAAGAACCAGGACAGCAATAAGCTCTGTTAACTTAATCACAGACAGGAGCACTGCGTACGCATGCACACATGCACACACACACCCCCTCTGCAGAGGGAGTCCAGCTAGGGCCATGCTCCCCTTCAGTCCCACCCCCAGCAAAAATGGGGGGACCCAGTTTGCACCCCCCAGCAAAGCGCTAGCTGAGACAGCTGCCCCATCAGCTCCAGCCCGAGAGAGAAGAGGTGGCCAAGGGTTAACTGCCCTCCACAGCAGCCCTTTTGTGCTGCCCTGCAGCTGCAGGCGGCTCTCTTCCACGGGCAGGGCTGAGTACAAAGGGCCTGGGCGGTGGAGGGGGGAGAGGGAGAATCCAAGAGCAGCTGAGGGTCCTGGCAGCAAACTCCCAGCCTAGGATGGCAACAGGGCATTCATGGCCAGTGACTTCTGGTGGCCCTCTTCCCCCCCAGCTAGCCCCCGTAAGGCCAGGGCTGCCCCCACGTTCACTAGCAGGGCAGCATGCCTAGACCTAAGGGGCCGCTGGCTCCCGGCTCACCTGGGGGATCCCCACGCTGTCAGGCAGGACGCTCGCAGCAGGAACGGCTACGTGGGCCTTCAACACCCTAACAAGCAGCTCTCCGAGGCAATGCAAGCGTCACATGCCAGCCTCGCGTCCCATACATCAGCCCGGCATCACAGGGCATCACAGAGGGAGCAATTACTGCCAGAGAATGGCCCTTCCCCTGCACTGCGCAGGTCGGAACGCACGATTGGCTGCCTGTCTCGTTGCCCTAAAATATCTCCAGACTGCTGACACTCTCAGCGGCCAGGAAAACCGAGAACGGGGCCCATTACTCTTCCCCAAGTGCTAATAGTTTGTGCTTACAACCCTTGGCTTAGATGCCTTTGCAGAGCTATTGCTGGGATAAATATCCCCCGTCTCTGAGCTAGGGATCCAGCCTGATGGAAGCTTGGCTGCAAACAGCCTCTCCATAGGAAAGGAGTGAAGAGTTGGATTTCCCTTGATAAATACCCAGTGATAGTCTCCCCCGAGCTTTGGGGTGAGTCGCTGCTGGGGACCAATCCGAACCGGCAGGCCTGCACTTGGCCTCTGCCCTCTCTTAGTGGTGTAAAGCAGGGGCAACCGCACAGATTTCTGCTGAGTTCATCTGAGCAGAATTCGGCCCCTCGTTGTCCGGCCCTGAGGCAGGTGCACTTCCACAAACAGGAGATTGCACAATAACTGCACAAGCCACGGAGAGCAGCCTGGAGCCTGCACAGCAATGGTGCTCAACCTGTATGGCCCAATCAGCACACAGCTGCGGCCCATGTGACATGCTGAGGGCCATACGGGTCGTATATCGATTGTGTGGCTGTGGCCCACTGTAACAAGTCGAGCACTCAGTGTCGCGGCACCGCCCGCTGGTCATCTGGGAATTGGCTCATCCCAACCTCGAAGCGCCTCCTGTTGGCCGATGTCTCTCCTGCTGTCGCTACTTATCTTTTCATTCGCAATCTCCACCACTCTACTTCAGGCCCCGCGTCCCTCCCGGCCCGTGGCGCCCCTTCTCCTGGGTACTGCCCTGCAGCAGTGCCCCCACACTCTGGGTTCTCCCCTCCCCAGGGAACCCGAACCCCTAATCCCACCTCGCCTCAGTGACCCACTGCCAGTCTTCATCTAGCCCCTTCCCTCAGGGGCAACGTGCAGTCCGAAGTGGCCACTCATCATCAGCCAGGGGGGTGGAACTTCCCTGGCTGCCTCCCCACAGCCCTATACCTCCTCCGGCCCTGAAAGCAAGGCTTCGGCCTGGGGGTTTGCCAGGCTGGAGCTCCCCCAGCTCCTCCTGCCCTTCCCAGCACTGCGCTGTCCAAAGTACCTTTTTCTCTTTCAGGCAGCCAGGTCCATCTCTCTCCAAGGCTGGAGAGACACTGGCTGACCAAAAAAAAAAAAAGACAAAGAATGGGACTGGGGGAACCCTCCGGTGCCTTCTGTGTACATCACACAGCAACAAACCCCCCAAGAGCCCTTTGCCTTTAACAAAGGGGAGGGGGTGAGGAGCTAACACCCCAGCTCTGAGCCATGCAGAGGTGGAAGGTGCCATTTCCTGCTCGGTGGCAGGAGGTTCGGTAACTGCTTTCTGGAGGGCTGGAAAAGTCTTGTACAGCGACAGGGGCTATTCGGCTAAAAAGGCAAAGCCCCTCAGCTCCCTTTGCAGCCTGGCGGGTGTAAACAGGCCTTCGTGAGTCCTACAGGGAACCGAGGAAAGGCTATTTGTGTAGTGCAGACACCTCGCAGCCACATTCACACTCTTCTCAGAAACGGCAGCATCGCTGCTTTGACCAACGCCCTGCGCTTCACCACAGCACAGGATGGAACGTGGCTTGGGACACCCGCCCCCCTGACGACATGTGGCATGGACACCCCCCCTTGCTGTTCTTGGAGCCATAGCACTGACAAAACCCCAACTGCGTAAAGCAGATCAGCTGCAAAACCGCAGCAGAATCCTGGATTTATGGGCTTGAATAGAAAAACCATTTGAAGAGCAGATATCTGGGGACAATAAGCAACATGAATCTTAGACACTGTCTGCCAGGGGCTGAGAGTATTGGATTGTCAAAGAACGCTTGGATACTAGCAGAGCCCACAGCCTGGGATTGCTGGTAGCTGCAGGCTGGGCAGCAGCGAACGTAAGAGCAGTAGATCTGGACGGCACTCCAGCTCCAAGCAGAGACAGTGCCTCTGATATCAGAGAGGAGAGATGGGCTTCTCTATGCAGCATGAAAGCTGCCAGGCCAAAGGGGCCATTAAGAAATTGCCATAAGAGCCTGAGGGCAGCTGAACAGCTGCTGAACGGTGACAGGCGGTGGGATGAGGAAATAGAGGGAGGCAGAGCCTCGGAGAGACTTTACATGGATCCAGTGAAATCTGGGCAGAACTTTCCTTTTACCCACCACCAGTTATACTGGTAGCCCAGTGGCACTGAGACATCCCAAGCGAGACCAAGGCCTCTCGCGCTAGGCACTGTCCAACCAGAGCCAGCCAGCCTGCCGCAAAGAGCCACCAATCGAAATCAGCTGGAAATAGGAGAAAGGGAGCGTTCTCGTCCCCATTTTACAGATCAGGCTGTTCCATTTAAAGAGCGACTGAATATGGACATTGTGAATGGTCTCTCCCTGGGCACGGATACTGCACACAGCACCATGGAGGGTGAGCAGCTGTCGTTCTCCCGCTGGTTTCATCTGGATACAGCAATCGGCTATTGCTAGCAGCAATATGTGCTCTCAAGGCCCAGGGCCGGTCCCTCTGACTTCAATGGGAGTTGGATCAGGCCCTCAAACAGCTGCTGCACAGCGCTCTGCCCCAGAGACGCCTGCATTTTAGTGGCAGCTGAGGTGATCTCTGTGCATTTCCTCAGGCACGGGTGAGTTGCAGCTCAAATTGCAAAAGCTTTCCCACATTCTCCAAGGAGAGGCAGCCCTTTCTCTGCCAGACTTCAGGCCGAGAAGGCAGCCCCATGGGTTCCCCCAGCCACTGGTGCATGGCAGAGGATTCCCACAACACAATCCATCAAGACCAGAAAACATTGCTGAAGGGCAAAACTCAGTGACTTCAGTTGTGAGATATTGATCACAGCCTTTGGGCAACATGCCGCACACCCAGGAGGTCCCTTCTGCCTGCACCATCTGCAGACATTTAGGTGTGCAAGTCTTAGTAACATGAGCCCCAGCACAGAGGGTGTGGGAGGTGCACAGGTATCTTGGAAAGCAAATCTTCCCCCTCTTTTCTGGGAGCATTCCCACGAGAACCCCAACGAGAGAGCTGGAGCAGGTGCAATCCCATGGGACTTGACCGATCAGTGCTAAGCCCTGCAATTCACATGGTCAAGAGTTACTGGAATTTTTAACAAAGAAGTTGAATAATTGCAATAGCTACAAAAATGGACATTCTGTGAACAGAAAGAAGCAAATTCCATCCAACTAAGAGACCTGTGCAGCTTTGCTGAGATCTAAAGCACCCACAGAACACCCGGGGTGATGGAACAAGACACTTATCACGGGGGATTATCAGTGACTTGAAAGCACTGTATCAGAGGGGTAGCCATGTTAGTCTGGTTCTGTAAAAGCAGCAAAGAATCCTGTGGCACCTTATAGACTAACAGACGTTTTGCAGCATGAGTTTTCGTGGGTGAATACCCACTTCTTCGGATGCAAGATTGGAAATTTCCAGGGGCAGGTATATATAAGCAAGCAAGAAGCAAGCTAGAGATAATGAGGTTAGATCAATCAGGGAGGATGAGGCCCTGTTCTAGCAGTTGAGGTGTGAAAACCAAGGGAGGAGAAACTGATTCTGTAGTTAGCAAGCCATTCACAGTCTTTGTTTAGCCTTGAGCTGGTGGTGTCAAATTTGCAGATGAACTGAAGCTCAGCAGTTTCTCCACCAATGTAATATATGCCATCATATGCCAGCAATGCCCTTCTGCTATGTACATCGGCCAAACTGGACAGTCTCTAAGGAAAAGGATAAATGGACACAAATCAGATATTAGGAATGGCAATATACAAAAACCTGTAGGAGAACACTTCAACCTCCCTGGCCACACAATAGCAGATCTTAAGGTGGCCATCCTGCAGCAAAAAAACTTTAGGACCAGACTTCAAAGAGAAACTGCTGAGCTTCAGTTCATCTGCAAATTTGACACCATCAGCTCAAGGTTAAACAAAGACTGTGAATGGCTAGCCAACTACAGAACCAGTTTCTCCTCCCTTGGTTTTCACACCTCAACTGCTAGAACAGGGCCTCATCCTCCCTGATTGATCTAACCTCATTATCTCTAGCTTGCTTCTTGCTTGCTTATATATACCTGCCCCTGGAAATTTCCACTCTTGCGTCCGAAGAAGTGGGTATTCACCCACGAAAGCTCATGCTGCAAAACGACTGTTAGTCTATAAGGTGCCACAGGATTCTTTGCTGCTTTGAAAGCACTGCAGTGCCAGCTCCATGTGCTAGAAAGTGTTAAAAGAGCCCCTCTCCCAAGTCCCTGATCCCTTTTAACAGGGGGTGGAGCTGGGAGCCGTACACATACACGCTATGCAAACCAGCATAGATGACAATGGAGGCAGTGTCGAGCGCAGATGTATGTGAGCTGAAGGCTGACTTCACAACCCACTCATTCACAGCGCCGCTTCCCTCCACCAGTCGTGAGCAGTGACGTCTTTCAATCTCCGCAAACAAATCCAGTCTCAACCCTGCACCCGGCCTGTGTGCCGGAGAAAGGGGGAGCTCGCTCGCTCGCCGAGGCCTCTTGTGACCCAGGCGCTCAGCCAGAAGATTTGCTGTCAACGTTCTGCTCCTCAGCCCTGCTACCGTCTTCCCTCTTCAACCCACAAGGGCGCAACAGGCGCCGGCAGCAAGAAGGTGCTCTGGAGCGAGTGCCCAAACCCCCTGGTGTTCTCCTCCACCCCAGAATGTTCTAAGCAGGTAACACAAAGTGATATAAAGACACAGCAGGAGATGCATTTCCTGGAGCAGCACCTGATTTCCGCTCTCCTGTGTGAACCATGCCCTCCCCCCCACCCCCCGCGTTCACCACAGCAGCTTTCGTTACTGACCCGCCCTAAAGAAGCCTGGGCAGTAGCTGTTGTGATATGAACTAGTTATATGTGCACTCGATCCCTTCATTTAGGCGGAGATCCCTGTCATGGTGTACAGGGCCGGCTTTAAGCCAATTCACCCAATTCCCCGGAATTGGGCCCCGCGCCGAAGAAGGCCCCGCGCCTAAGGGGTGTTCGGCAGCATTTCGGCGGTGGGGGGTCCGCTCTGGGGGTCTTTGGCAGCATTTTGGCGGCGGGGGGTCCTTCGGTGCCACGAAAAACCTGGAGCGGATGTCCCCCTGCCGAGTATTCTAACCGGGCCCCGCGGGTCATAAAGCCGGCCCTGACAGTGTAAGGTGGCAGTAGTGACATCCCCGCCAGTGAGGCAGCCAGGCCATACAGCTTTAGCTTTTAATGTGCTCAGTTATCAGACAGGGATGCTCTGAATCCCTGAATAAAAGAACTCTGACAAGGTGCCCCAGGAGTATATATCTGCACAGCAGCTCCTCGGATGGGGATTACATTTCCACTTGGGTTTAAGCCCATCTCCAACTAGTCCAGACAAGGATGAGACCTGTTGGGGGGCCAGGGGCAGATTATTCCACAGATCAACCCTTCCTCTGAAACCTCTGGTGCTAGCCACTGTCAGGCACAGGACGCTGGGCCGGACAGGTCTTGGTTCTGATCCAATCTGACAATTCCTGTACCTTGTACCAGACCACACACAACAGCTTCGTACAGCAGGATTTCCCCTTGTCAGGTGGCTGCCATAAAGAAGGGGCATTTGTACTATAGCAAGTTGCCGAGCCACTAACCATGTCCTGTGCATGGTCCAATTTCTGCAGGACAAATTTGCTGTTGTCCAGAGTGATATTGTTTTAGGCTGGAAGAAGCTGAGGCTGAAGTAGCAACATTTTAAAGTGCTAAGGGCCCCTGAGTGCCAACTGGCAGAGAGCCTACAGTCCTGTAACTCCTCTCAGGCCTGAGAACTCGCCACACCTAGCACACTGCTGTCCCAATATTTATCTGTAAAGAACATTGTGTAGGGTGTCAAATGAAAACTTACCTCGGCCTGGTCACCGCAGGTCATCTGCATACGGGTGTTGAATATTTTTTTAATTATCTCCCCGCCGGACAGGGGGATGTTGATGGACATGTGTGGCTTGGAATCAGTTGTGAATCAAGTACTGTGAAACCAACACAAAGGACGCTTCATCTGCATTTTAAGTCAACAGAAGAGCAAGTTATCAGGCAAATGAGAACACAGCACGGTACCGGCTCTTGGAGCACAAACCGCAGGGGAGAAGCACTTCATGTGGGAACACACTTCTAAAGAACACAGTTCAAAGGGTTACTGGACTGTAAGAGGAAGGGGAGAGAATCCCTTTGTTATCCATGACTTCAGGGTCACAAAGAAGCCAATATGCTCTCTTTGAACAGTGGACCCCCAATCGTGTGGGTTGAGGATGCTGAGAGGCGAGAAAAATGCCTTAGACAAAGCTTGGAGCCTGCTAAGTTTACATGTAATC
Organism: Mauremys reevesii; assembly: GCF_016161935.1. Classification (NCBI taxonomy): domain Eukaryota; kingdom Metazoa; phylum Chordata; order Testudines; family Geoemydidae; genus Mauremys; species Mauremys reevesii. The sequence goes on along the minus strand of NC_052640.1, from coordinate 18,503,518 downwards.
GCTCAGAAGCACGTTATACTTTTGTTTTCTTTGTAACCATTTTCTGTTTCTCTCATCTCTGCTTGGTATCCCATCAGTCTGTGTTCTCAAGTAATAGACTTATCTTTGTTTTAGTATAAACTCCCCTGGAGGTTATGCATGTTAAAGCCAGGTGTCCATCCTCAGCGGAGCCAGCCGGCCGGGTCTTTGGAGACCGCAGGGTTGGTAACTGCAGTGCATGGGCCATGACAGGGGCTGGATACTGCAGAGGAATGCTCGTCCAGGTGGTTCAGGAAAGGGTGGCGGGGGCCCATCTGGTCCAACCTCCTGTGCCTGACAGTGGCTAGCACGAGGTTTCAGAGGAAGGGATGATCTGTGGAATAATCTGCCCCTGCCCCCCAAACAGGTCTCAGGAGGAGCTCCCTGCAAGGCAAGGCAAGACTGGCATTGGCCTGAGAAGTTTGCTGGCCTGGCTAACAGACCGGAGCAGCAGGGAGCTGAGGGGTAACGATCACCCACAATTCTGGAGGCCTGCAGAAAGTGTCACAGTAACTTGATTTAACAGCAGAAAGAACAGGCGTACTTGTGGCACCTCAGAGGCTAGTACTCCTGTTCTTTTTGCAGATAAGGACTAACAGGGCAGCTACTCTGAAACCTTCATTTAACAGCAAGCCTGATTCAGAGACTGCAGCCAGAACCCATTGTGCCTACTGCTGCTGCCCTCTGGAGGCAGACAGCGGCATGGCAGGAGCTTTCCATGGTACTCAAATGGACAGAGGGAAGAAATGAAGCAGCTGGGTGACACTATTAGACACTGGATGATACCCCACAGTTACTGAGAACAGCTCGGTGGGAGTGGGCCCTGCAAATTAGAAAATAGTGCAGGGATGCGGATGCCTGGAAGATAAATTCATTTCATAGCAGGTGGCTTCCAATGGGTCAGTGAAGTGGGCGCAGCATAGTCCAGATACTGCGTTGCTGTAAATCAGCAGAGCTGTGAGGCTTTACACGAGCTGAGAATCTGGCCCATCACACCAAGTCTGAAATCTGGAGGACGATCTGTAACCCTTGAAATGGTTCCACCTAGATAAAGCCAGTTCGAACTCTGCATTGTTCGGCCCCTGCGATGTAAATGAAACGGGAAAGGGAAATCGAAAGCAGGAGTAGTGTGTGTTCACACTGGACACACTAGTGTAATCGGGATTAGCGAGAACTGTCCTTTGGTGGATGCTTTCAGCTCCAGTTTAACTGCTAGGCACCTTTCCCCCTTATCTTTACCCATAAATAACATCTATTTATCAACTTCCAGGACATGCTGGATCATTTTCTTGTCACTGCTCACAAATAAAAGAATGGTCTGAAGGATAGAAAGAACGTATCACCAGGAATAGGAGACATAGCTGCATAAATGCAGGTTTTCCATTCGGGGACAGTCTCAGGTTGGATAGGGCAAAGTTTCAGTTTGCTGCAAGGATTGCATTCTCTGGATGGATCCTAGAAAGCAAACCCCACAGCAGTGACCAATGTACAGGAATGAAGAAAGTCAAGATCTGGGGGATAAAACTGACATCTGCTAAACTGTATCCATAAAGGTGAGAAAACCAAAATCTGTCATTGGGACCCTCCACCAGAGACCTAGAAAAAGTCAATAAAATGCAACAAGCGTTACACACACATCAACGTACTAGACAGAGCTTCTCTCATTCCAGGACACCCTAAAGGACTTCACAGAAGGGGGTGGGGGACATACAGAAGCATGTTAAAGTGAAAGAAACCCAATGAAACTTAATACAAAAAATGCATCTTAAATTGAAAGTCTAGAAAGACCTGCTTTCTGAGTTCAAGAGACTGTACGATACGCTTCACAATCAGATGGGCAGCTTTTCATGATGGTTTATCCTAGATTTTCAAGCTGTAATTCACTAGCTCCTTAGGGAATCTCTTGCGTGGGTGTAATTCTGAGCTCTGCGTTGGAAAAGCAGGGCTGGTGTGCTTGTTCTCCCAAGGGTAACAGAAGAGTGGCAGCCTCCTTAAATACTCCCCAAATATCTCCCACTTATTTTGATCATTCTAAAGAGGAAGCCCTGTTACAAAAAAAAAAAAAGAGGAATTCAGTGCGTCATAGATAAAGGCCACAGAATAGAAAGCCTCCCATGTGTCCAAATATCGAAGCCTAGGGAGGCCAAGAGAAATGGTTTGGAAGTATGGGGCCTACTGCCCAGGTGAACATTGCTGGATAGGGACAGCTCTGTGTCGCCATCTTCCTATACTGCACTATTGGGAAACGATTGAAACAGGCCCACGCTCAGAGCTTTTCAGTAACATGTGTGGGGGAGCAGCTGTGGCCTGAGAGAACAGCAGCAAAGCCTCTGAGCCACTGAAGTCTGCACTGCCACAGTACAGACACCATCTAACCCTCCTCTCAGAGCCCCACGGTACCTACCTTAGCTCTGGATTGCCTGGTTCTCCCAAGCTTAAGAACAGGCACACTCAGTGCCCTGGAAGCGCCCGGGGCTCTGCCCATCTCTGCATTAACAAAATTTTGGGGCAGTGATTTAAGTGTTCACAGCACTGCAGGGAGTCAAAGCAAAAACACCAGAAACCAACCCAGCCAATTAACTGACTTAGAAAAATCCACCATGTGCGGGAGCCATGAACAGTGCAGCCTCTCATGGGCTATCTTCAGTCTGGTGGGCTTACAGCGAGCTGCTTTCGCAATGAACCAGATCACACCGGATCAGTGCTAGGCCCCAGCTTCTAGACATGACCTTGGAGGAACCTCTTCAGTTTGCCCAACCCCCAAAGGGTCCCACACTTCCCCAAGGGTCAGCCACGTGGCCTCAAAGACCAAGCCAGCGGGCTCCAGCACTCCTGTTTCACACGGGAGGCTCTGCCCGAGTCCAGCGGAGACAGACGCCCATTCAGAGACTTTTTGCCCTTTGAGGGATCAATGCATTGTGGCATGTATTTGCAGGACAAAGTAGGATTTACTCATCAGCCGGAGGCAGCATGGGGCAGTCCTGAGGTTAGCACAGAGAAGCAACGGTTAAGAGAGCTCATGCTGACCAAGCCAGGGTGCTTTTGAGCCATGCTGCTGTAGGAACCATCTTGGTTTGCTCTGTCTCTCTGGCTCAATCCCTGGTAGGAGCTCGTATGTTTCTCTGCAGGCTCAGCTCCTAACAGCCCTGTCACACCCTTCCTCTTTGTTCTCCAGCTCAGGACCTTCGCTCTGTCTCCCAGCAGGAGGTGATGGAGCTCTCCTTCCCCTCGGCTGTTAGTCATTGGATGGGAATGCCCCTGCCCTTGGGGCTTCCACTGCCTTTCCTGAGCCTCCACTCATAGGAATGGGTTTCAGCCAGTCCTGAAAGACCCCCTTCACACACCCCTAGACAGCTGGGTGACCCAACACCTCATGCCTCCCGCTCTGCGTCCAAGGCAGCTTTTACAATCTTTTACAAAGCACAGAGGGAAACCAAGGCAGTTAGGAATAAAAAATATTACCAAAACTCCCACCCTTGTTCTCACGCCTGCCTCTTACAGACAAAACGGAAGCTTGGGGAGGAGGAGGAGCCAGGCTTCAACTCCACGGAGCCCTGCACACCTCAACCATTCAAGTTGTGCTGAAGCTCCGTTGTTACAGCCCCTGCTGCATAAGCCAGCACTGAACTCCACCCACCCAGAACCCAGTCTTGGCTCTAGAGACAGCACGGGAGTGGGAATGAACATCAGGCCCATGCAGCATTCAGCTTCCAGCCAGCAGCTCTGGCTACCCAATCCCAGCTTGGCCTCCCCACAGGGTTCTCCAGATTTTGGCAGGCTACTGAGGTGGGCATCAGGCCCTGTATTTGCAGAGGAAGTGTTTTAATTTCCCAGTTCTTATTAACAAATTACAAAAAGGCAAAAAAAAAACCCCAAAACAATCAATAAAAAACTAAAACAAAGGGCAGCAGGGTGAGGGAAGACGGGATCCCCACCACGTGCGAGTCGAAGTTTTCCACTCCCTGCAAGTAGTAGGGTGGTCTTGGCTGCCGGGACCCAGCTCCCGGCCTGTCCCACTCCCTCACTGCACAGAGGAGTGGACAGGGCCACACTGAAGGTCTGGGGTCAGGAAGGAAGTGAAAGGTGGCACTGTCCGTATGGGCCCCCTGCTGGACAGAGCCCCTCTCCTGACCTTGCCAGCCCTTCAGCATGGGGCCCCTGTGCTTCCCCTGTGAAAAGTCCTGAAAAAGCTACAATTTGGGTGGAAAACATCTGTAAACCCTAAATAGTGGGTTTTTCAAAAGCTGAGAGCGGGTTTTCTTTTAGGAGGGGGGAGAAAAATCAACACACAGATAACAAAAGGCCGTAGGGTAGGTGGAACTAGGGGCCCCCCCGTCAGCCGAACAAGTCACTCCCTGCCTTTGGTTACCACAGCGGCACACCGAGCACTAAGCAACTGGCAAGGGGAAGAGAGGGGACCAGCTAATGGTCCAGTAGCTGCTGCTGAGTAGCCCAGAGACCTGATCCTACATGAACAGACCCGCTGAGGTATGTGGAGAAGGACACGGAATGGATTGCGAGGTCAGCTGATGGATTCAAGAGTTATGCAGCAGGTGCCCACTTTATTTTATCCAGACACCATGCAAAAGCTTTACATGTGAACATCTTCATATTTACTAAGCTCTTGCAGGTATGTCTGGGCAAACATCTGTTAATGGGTCTAGTTTTATCAATAATGGGAAGGGCTAAAAACGGTTTTAATTAAATTTTAAACCTAATTCACTTACAGTGCAATCTCTTTACTGAACACGCTGTGGACGGACTCCATAGTTTGTTCGCAGCCCCTCTCGGAGAACGGACTGTTCTCATGCAAAGCGATGGGAATCTATAGGGCATTTGACACTGGCTCTATGAATCCTATGCCTCACCTCCTGCCCCAATCCATTGCAACAGTGGCAAGATCAGGCATGGAACTGACTCAATGACTTGCTTTAACGCCCAGACTGTAATGGAAGAGTGTTTTACCAAGCCAGGTCAGCAACAATGGGCAGGGCTTTTGCCTCAATTGGGTTAGTTGAGGGAGAGAAACAAGGTCCTTTCTCCAAAGAAATGGTATCAATGGAATTTATTGTGATAGTTAACAGTATATCAATGCTCATTCAAGGGGACTTCTAGGGAGCTACCCGTAGTGTGTAAGTTAAGCATGTGCACAAGACTTCGCAAGATCTGGGTTTAAGACTGATTTGGCCAGCGGATCCTTTACTATTCAGAACAGAGCCGATTCAAACACCACCATAACATTAACAATCCATTTCTCTTACAGAACACCATTTATTTGGCATTTGGATGAAATGTTTCTCACAGCATCTTGAGAAAAAAAAAGATTTAGTGCCAACCCCAAAGAAGAAATTAAAACATAAAAACATAAAATGTCACACGGACAGAATTATTACAGTATCAAATTTCATTTCTACATGGTATTTCATGGAATATCAAAATCTTTTATACACTGTCACGGTTACATTCAGTCACAAATCAACTACACAGGAGGAGTCTGCAAATGCAGCCTTGGCTGAAAGTATTTTTCAAGAGAAGGTAAAAAGCTGAGTCTCATTCTCTCTCTCGCAGCCTCCCAGGCATACAAAAGTCTGGCATTCAGATCACAATACAGCATGGTGATGAAAGTGGCTGAGAGTGCAGCATGTCTCTTCTAGAACCACCTCCAACACACTCTGCTCTGCAAGGTGCACAATACTGCAACAAACAAACAAAATGTTGTACCTCATGTTGTACCTCAGCAGCTGGTTGATTCAGAATATTGATATGGGAAGCAGATCTTTCTCATTGAATTAATCTATCCAGTATTTTATCTGGAGTGGAATCAACATCAGAACCCACATGCCTGGGCTGCTACTGATTCACCTTCACTATCTTTGCAAGCTGTAATTTAAGGGTCTAGCCTCCAATCATGCATAAGGGCTTTAGAGGGAAATTTCATATAAAACAGAAGTGTTGAATAACTTTTCTTTCCCCCACCTACTTAATGGGCAAGCAGATTTTCTAGAGGAATGACAAGCTATGCTTTGTACAGAAAAAATTAGTGCTTTGAAACGGAGATCCACCACTAAAGGGAAGAACCCTCAGTTTGCCAACTCAGTGCATGTGCAGAAATTCATTCATTTAATAAAACTCTCAAAACACCCTTAATAGCTTTAGGTGAGGAAGGAGAACAGTTTAAAGTTAATGAAGCTGATTTTTCCAAATGAAGACTGACCAAGTTTAAGACTGCAATACTGCAATCCTTACACAGGAAAGCTCCCCTTGAAACGGGACTTCAACGAGAAGACTGCCTGAGCAAGGGCCACACGATTAGGCCTTCAGAAATAATGTTAAATTCGTTTCACACTTCTGTTCAATCATGCTCTGTCATGAGAGGACAAGTCTAATTTTGAATGTCAAACTATTCCAGGACTGAACATTATGCAAACAAATTAACAACTCTTGCCACACCTACATGGCCATAATTTTAATCTCTTGTATAGAATTAAAACCATTTAGCTTTCTGAAATTAAAATATGCTATTAACCCACCCAGTAGAACACTAGATGCTGCAGTGAGAATACGTGGGCATGCACAGTTGATAACATTGATACAAGTGGATATCTGAACAGCAAAAACCTTAATATGGCACCACATTTTGTTGTAGGGGAGGGAGATCTGAGGAAGAGTATTTTGTACGAAGCCAAAAATGGAGCCCATTAGATGGAACAGTCTTGGAACCTTGCAAAACTAGCTGCAATGAACAATTATTCAAACTGGAGAGAAGTGCACATTTTTCACTCACTTGATCTGCCAGGAATGATGAAGTAACAGGAATCTTTTCAATCCGCTCCCTCATGCTTGGAGAAAGATACACCACTATTATTTAATAACAGTAACCAGAGGAGTGTGGTGATAAGGAATCAATGCGTAAAATAAATGTGAATTCCAAAGAAATAATCAACCCATTGACATTAAGAGGAAGGGTTTCCTAGGCTGAGCACCAGTGTCTTTTGAATTGGTGTTCATAACAGGAGCTTCACAGGAGCCATCTTTCCATTGGCTTGGAAGTTCTGATAAGGAGTCAACTGCTTTCACAGAAACTAACTCTTCCCCAGTTGGTCCTGAAGACTTGGTAGAAATGACATTTTCAGAGACAACGGATCTTACTCCAAGATGGAGTATTATATATGAAAAATGCTACAGTGAGATAGTAAAAGGGAAATATGACCATTTTATTGCCAAATTACATGCTCATGGAGAGGTAAACAAGATCTGTACTGAGTGAGCTGCTCTGTCCACAGCGGAGTTTTCCTGTTTACTGTTAATCTCAACAAAAACAGGGAAAAGCTGTAGCTTTACTCCACAGACATGGGAATAGGTAAGAAGCCATGAAAAATATTACACTCAGACATCTACAGAAAAGAGTCTGTATTTGGAGTAATTACAACCATGAGCCATCACGAAATTGAGTTGCAACAAAGCTTATTTTCATATAAATTTACCACTGAGAAACACGTGACAGTAAAAACTGCGTGAGGTCAAATTCACGCAGTCGTGTGAGACATGTGAGGTAAGGTATCTGTTCACCTCAGCCAGGAAGCTATTAGAAGAGACAAAAACAAGCCTAAAGGCCTTTTGTTATTGCGCTAGGAAGCTATACAGAATGAATATTCACCTGGCTTTAAAGGAACGATAAGAAAGACATTTGCCATTGGCCAGTGCTAACAAAATCCTTTCTGGAACAGTTCGGAGTAGAGACTTTGTATCCTAACCATGTGAACTATGATACTCTGTCCTTTCACATAGTGTAGCCAGCTTTATAGAAGTATTAACTTTGCAGCCTGGGAGACAAACTCATATCCCAGAGCTTAGCTTCCCCTAGTTTGATGCAGCACAAAGGGTACCATCTACAGCATGTATTTATTAATCACCACCCAGAAACACGCACACACTCGTACATATAAAACTAAAGAAAAATCAGTACATACAATGTATAAAACGTATGAATGTGCTCCAAAAGTGCACAAAACCCGCTTTATTTTCATACTTCAGAAATGCTTGATATAGTCATAAGCTGTATGCATGGCTCTGACTTCTACTATCCCCTCCACTCTACTGGACCAGGACTCTAATTCAGAGGAGGAACTGGCAATGACTCCATTGGGTGGAGAACTGCGCCACTCATTTTAAAACAGATTATAAAGTTAGACAGTGAATGGTAACAGGCCATGTTTACAAGATTCCTCAAGTGGAGGGGCTTTTCTAACAGTGCTTCCTAATGCACTCGCTCCTGCATTAGCCGCACACGTGAGAGCTGTGTTTTACATGCCAAGGGGTTTAAGATTGTTAGGAAGTGCCTGAATTTCAAGAGACACTAAATACAACCTGGGGGATGAAAATCAGGGTTATTTTGCAAACAGGTTGAACTATCAAGCCACTCCCCAAGTACAGTAGGGCAGATAGCAAGATACCAAATAGAAAGTAGCAGCATTTACAATGGGGGGGAAGTCAGCTACGCTGGGAAAGCACATTGCTGGGATAGGATCCCATTAATCCTGTACCATTTCTCTGTAACTAGCAAAATTAACCGAAACAGCACAATACCCTTCCCATGCCGTGCTTTCTTCCTGTCCCTCTAGGCTTGCTACCTTTCATAAGGCAACAGGACAACACTCATGAGAAGTGTTCAGTACAAATTCCTTATATGACTAACTTGATCTGCTCTGATTGTGGGGACTGCTACAGTAAGTCAGGGAGAATCAGATGCAAGAAAGATGGGGTAGAAGAGAAAGGAAATCCTGTGTACACTAAAATCCAACTTCATTTTGAGAACACTAACAAACTAACAAGTATTCAGTATTCATAAAATCCAAGCCAACAGAATCCATCTTTGCCTAATTTGAAAGTTAAGTTTAGTGAGTGATTGACAAGAGCCTCATGTTGTAGTGCACAAGTTAGTTTTGCTAATTTAAATGAAGCTAGATTTAATGGAAAGGGATGATTTAAAGGTTTAACACAACAGAACAAATCTCATATGACTGAAGTATCAATTAGGGAGTTAATCCCTTCCCATCTCTTCCCCAAAGCACTACCTAACACGTGCCGTGCCTCTACTAAAGAGATGTCAGTATTATAGATATATCCTTGTTTATGAATCAGAAGTTTACCTCTCAGTACAAGATTTGCAGCTACAGATAAATAAATAAATTGTAACTGCAAATCCCAGTTTTGTTTTGCCCAGTACCCATTTCCACAGAAAGCAGAAGAAATCAAACATTATGCTGATCCTTTTCATCCTCCAGTTTTTCCATGAGTGTAGCACTGGAGCACAAGAGACAACAACAGGTTACATGGCGACTGCCCCTTCTCCTCTTTTCTTGTCAGTCAGTGTCCACTTCCAGGGTCCCACAGTATTCAAATTCAAACATGTTGATTTTTTTTGTTTCCGCTCTGTGATTAAAAAAGACAAAAAAGCTACCCATGCTTTTTCCTCTTTAGAAGAAGTCAAAGAAAATTCTCTGCACCTTCTTTCCCATAGCCAGTGGAAAAAAAATACAGGTTCCACAATCCATATTTAAAGGACAAACTAATTAGTGAATGAATGACAGCTGAAAACAAGAGGCACAGTGCTATACTAGAACATAAAAGCAGGGTGCTCAAAATCGAAGTGGAGCTTCTTTCTGAAGTTCACCCCATGGATTAGTGTTTGCCTGTACAGCTGTGTGCAAACAGTCGCTCGTATTATTTCTGCCAGCAGTAAGCATTTTATTCCTTTATACAATGGTATTAAGAGAACAGTGACTGTGGCGGCTTCCTGCAAGAGTTTCTGCCGGTGTGTTTTCACTGTGGGGTGTGTCGGGAGGTACAAGGAGGGTGCTACTATCTGCAGAGTCTTCCAGTTCCACTGAAGAAGGGCCAACTGAGGGAGGATGAGATTCCTCTGTAAGCTGTGGTGATAAATCACTGTTTCCTAGTGATGGCTGACTGCTCTGCACTGTCTGGGAGAGAACGCCATCTGCAAGGGAGAAAGGCAAGAAGAATCAGAAAGCTCTGGCCTATCACTGTTCACTCTGGGTGGTTTTTCTATGAGGAAGTTTCATTTAAGTTTGCTTGTCATATGAGGTGCTCCTCACACCTAACCCCAGAAAGACCAAACAAGTAACTGGCACACACTGAAGGGGTTAAATCTAGCTAGTTGGTCCAAATAGACAATTTGGTATAAGCAACAACATGACAGGATGTGACTCATTAGTCAACACGTATACTTTGGGTGTGCAGCACTTCATGAATGTGCACTTTTTTAAAATAAGGGATTGGTTGCTTAAGTCACTTTAGAAATATAAATACTATTACTGTATTACTAACATACAAATCTGTTAAAAATGAGAACATTTTGGTCTAGTTTATTCTGCTATTTTTGTAGGCTATTCATCCAAGGACATTTGAAACAGACAAGTCAGTTTCATGTTTCTTGTTAGTTTTACTTGCAATGTTCTCAAGCACTGAAAGTGCTGGAAAACTTTGGCTAGAAATTATTATAGGGAAATGTTTAAAGTTATACTAACTGCTTTCACTGGAATTATTTTTGTTTTGAAGTTTCATAAAAGTTTCTGATAGATAGCGTCTGCAAAACCTAAATTTGAGGTCAGTATCTCTTAAACTATGATCCCCAAACTCCAACTTGCTCTTCCTTGATGCTAAATACTGGCTTTTATAACTTCAATGGCTCAGAATTCAGGGTACAGAGCCTGTTGCTGTATTTCAGTCTCCCCTATTTAGATAGTTTTGTTTGGATGTGTTCCTCATTTGTGTGCCATTAACATATGCACACTTCAAGAATTCCAGGATAGCAAGAGTATACTCAAAGGTGATGGTAACTGCATGTATATGTACAGCTCTCAGAGCGTATTACTGGTTCACATTTTAGTTATATTTATAAAAATTCAACCCAAAACAAAAGAAAAGAAAAAAATTCCTCAAAAAGCTCATAATATATTGAAGACACTTGTCAATTTTTTTTTGAACTTCAAAATACACTAAGGTGTCCATCAGCCTGGTATCAAGAGTACTGAAGTGTTAGTGACCTACCGTTTTATAAAAATTCATGCTTCATCTCAGCTCAGGATGTAATACAACAATTAAATATCAACTTTTAGTTGATCAGCTACAACAACTAAAGGACTAAACCTTCAATTAAAGAAAACACAACCTTCACCAGGCAAAGGCCCGTATGAACAGGTGAGCTGTGCATGGAAAGTGTGCTCTGCAAAGCGTGGAGGAAACAAATTCCAGCATCAAGAACCCTCCCGTTGTGATTACTCCGCCAGCATACACCAAATTTACCCATCAAGAGACTGTTCACTCTCCTGTCTCCAGCTGCTGTAGTTTAGGTTTCCTCCATCATATTTAAGTCATAAAAAAAACTTTAAAGAGGTAAAGTCTAAGAGCTAAAAACAAGTTTGCAGCAGTCATACAAATACTGATTTAGAGGCCCAGAGAATTTTAGTATTAAGAGTAAAATTATTATAGAACAAGACCTGTATTAAAACATTTGCCACAAAAAGTCAAAGATTAGATTCTGAAATATATCTTTGCTCTTCTATCACAGAATCCCTAAAATAGGTGTACGTTCCAGTTTAGTTCAGATTATCTTCCCTTTAAGCAGAACAAAAGAGGACTGGAGTGATACTCGTAAAGATATTTGTTACAAAGCTTGTAAAATTATCAAAACTCCTGCCCACGTACCTGGAGTAGAACAAAGGATACTGTCTGGATTGATGGAAGCCTCATAGGGAGGAGGCGGGTCATCCGGATGCTGAATATCAGGATATTTGTAAGCTGTATAGGGCGGTGGGGGGTCATGGAAATGAAATGCCCCGCCTTCCCCGTCATCTGAAAGATGCAGCGGAGTAAGGCCAGTTCCGAAACCATCTGGACCATAATCAAAACCAGGCATCCTGCGGCCCAAGTTAAAATGGTGCACTGTTTAAAAGAATAAAATATGAGAAAATGTGGCTTTATCTCATTTCCTTTCCCTCCAGACTAAGGCCCACCTCTGAGCCTTCTTCCATTCTGCCCCTTATTCACAGAATCTCTCTTAAAACCTACATAATGAAGCCATACTTTTGCCTCATTCAAATTCACCCTAAATCCCACAATGCTACTGCCATGCCTAAATGTCATTCATCCAGAAGCATATATAAACCTTAGCAAACCATCACGAAACATCTAGAATTTCTCTCTCCCCACTTGTTTGTCCTCACCCATGTCATATCTAAATTCTAAACTTTAAAGCTCCTTCAGGTAGGGATCTTGTCTGTTTGTTCTACAAGGTACCCAAGCACACCTTTGGGCATGGTACAAATGTTATTACCATTGATATTCCCTCAACGAATGGATAAAGAGAAGAATGTTGGAACACTTGATAAGGCTACCATGTCAAATGAGGACTTTATCATGTGAGCAAGCATACTAATCAGGCACATTAACTAACATTCCTACCCATTAGCCTACCAATACAGAAGGAGAAACAAGACTTGTGTCAGTACAAGATCTTTAGAAAGATCAGGCATGTCCCACAGAATTAAATTTTTTGAAAAACATGACAATTCGAGCCAGTATGCAGAGGTGTTCAGATACAGCCACTGAACAGGTCAGCTCATAGCCAGACTCCCATTTCCACTTGCTCTCTTTACATGGTAGAGACTTGTAATTCTATTACTAAGGGCTTGTCTACACAGGGAAACCATGGGGAAGTTAGTGTGCAACAGGTAGGCTGTGAATGTAAGGCGCACTATCACTCCATGTGGACACTTGGATTCCACACTGAGATGCCTGTGTGCAGTTGAGGTTAATCCGCTTTGGAAGCACTGAGCTAGAACTGCAATGTGGGAGGTGAAGCAATCTCTTTTATTGGACCAACTTCTGGTGGGGAGAGCCAAGCTCACACAGAGCTGCTCTTCAGCTGGGAAGTGTACTCAGTGTCACAGCTAGACACAAGATGGAACAGATTGTTTAGTATAATTCGTTAACACGTATTTCAAGGGACCACTCAAGGTGAAGGGGACAGCTATAAATCAGTGTCTCTATTCAGTCCAGGATTTTTAGTACCTAGCAAAGTTATGAATTTAAGCTCCCAGGCGTATCCGGTGATGAGTAAATGGGGAAGGATCCCAGTGCCCAGGCTCCAGTCCAAGCGTCTACACATTTTACAGCCCTGCAACCTGAGCCCCACAAGCCCACGTCAGCTGACACAGGCCACCCACGGGTGTTTAATTGCAGTGCAGACACACCCTTTGAGTACATTTCCCAGACCTGAAGAGCTCTGTGTAAGCTCAAAAGCTGGTCTCTCTCACCAACAAAGTGGGTCCAATAGAAGATATTACCTGGGACCAACACAACTGGCTAAAACTGCAGTTACAGAATACTTACAATTTACTCCAATCAAAGACTCAATGCGCTCTCTGCGTCTCTGGCGCAGCCGGTGGACCATGAAGAGCAGCAGAGATAAGATAAGGAAGGAGGAAATGCAGCTTACTATCAGCCGCATTCCACTTGCCATCGAGTCAAATAAACTGTTGCCATCTGTTAGGTGAATTTAATTAAAAACAAAAAACAAAAACACAATTATTACTTTCACCAAGTGTTATTTTTCTTGAAGTTTTCTTTCAATACTGGGGAAGTATGAACCTAGAGTGAAGAAGATTAATAACTAGGTTTTAAACTCATCTATATTTCATACATGCAGAAAATTGTATATTAAAAAGTTATTAGGAAATCCATCCATTGTAACGAATCTGGATTCCCTTTAAATTTGTTATCCGGCACAGTGGAACCAAGTGCTTAAGACTATAGATGAAAGTCTTGCATGACATGGAAAGGAGAAAAGCAGAGGTTTAAGAGCATTTCAGATACTGATCTTTGTTTGCACCAGACAGTCAATAGATCTGTGCGCCAAGAGAGTAAAGGTCAGTCCTACGGTTAAGGGAAAGGCCTGAGAATTAGGAAATCTGGGTTCTATTCCCAGCTCTACCATAACCTTCATGTCTGATCTTGGACAGGTCACTATTCTTTTGAATTTCAATTTATCCATCTGTATGAATGGGAATGTTTTACATATCACCTAGAGGAGATCATCATCAGACTCTGCATTTATATACTGGTAGTGCTTTTCATGTGTCGCTCTCAACGTGCTTCAAAAAGATGGGTCAACATCATTATCCCTATTTAAGTAGTGAGGAAATTGAGGGAGAAAGTCGTAAGAAATTTGCTCAAGGTCACGCTGCAAGCCAATGGCAGATCCAGGAATTGGATCAGATATCTACACTCCCACTTCTACGCCATATCCACTAGTTCCAGATCCTTGGACTTCCTGCTGAGAAAGTATCCATGCTCCTCAAATGGCATGCACCAGAAGTGTGTGTTATTTGTACCATAAATAAGAATCATCGTCATTTTTCAGAGGGTACACATGCAGATATTTTGTATGAAAATATACACAGGTGGCCAAATCCTGTCCCCTCACATAAATCTCATGTTAAAGGCCTTTGAGTAGAGGAATACCACAGGGTTAGGAGGGGACTGAAGCAGGACATGGGCATTTGTCCAACTTGGCCACAGCAGTTATTGCAAACACAAGCTCTACTAACTAGAAGCCCAGGTGCGCACATCTCTCCCAAATAAACATTCCACAGACTGGTTTGTAGCCACTGAATCAGGGCAGCTCACAGATCCACTAGCCACTACCTGGCCCACCCAACTCAGACTATGTCTCCCACATGCCTTCTCCTTGTCAGCTGCGTCAGAGATAGGAGAATCCATTTATAGGAAGAGGATAGTTTAAAAGAAGGCCTGCATGAAAGGCCAAACTGCAAATCTTTGTTGTTACAAGTGCTAACGAATATCACAAAATACCACGTTTAGCTGACTAATCACTTATTGTATAAATTATTGCCTCGTTCACTTTTGAATTGCTACCACATGTTATGTTAATAAAGATAAAAGGGTTTTTTAAGTACTGTGATGACGTAGAAGCCTGGTAAGTAAGCAGTTTCAAATCCCAAGACAGTGGTAGGTTAGGCTGTTCATCTGAACATACCATCCCCATATTCTAATTAGACACCACTCCACAGAAAGCCATATGCCATAATACTCTGCCAAACATGACAGGTATAGAAAGTAAAGCCTCTGCAAGCCCTAAAATCTTCTCCACTGTTATCACAGAATGGCAGTGCTCACCACAGACTGCTTGAACGTTCCAGCAGAACTTCCTGAACAGCCTGGAGTCTGCCCTTGGTCCTACTTCCAGAACACAGTTAACGCTGACACTACAAATGGTATTACCTGGCTCTAATCTACAGCCTTTTTAAAATACAGTAGGAGTTTTTTAAACTTTAAAAAGGTTTAAATTTTTAACCGAGTTAGACGTACATATTGAAACTTGATACGGTCACAATTCAAATCATGTTCTTATTACAGCTACTTTAACTTTTAAATTAACTCACTGAAGTTGGAAATAAGTTGTGTTTCAAAACGTGCAAGACAGGATGCTGAGATACCAAAGCCGGCAGCAAGTGCTGAATCTGGGCATTTATAAAGCACATATCACAGCAGAACTTAGGTGTTTTACATGAACAAATACTAACAAACTAGTGATATATGCCCCAAAGTGATCGTCAATGCTCCATTCTACTTTCACTTCAGCTTCTATGTCTGCAAGCGCTGCGAGTTTATGCAGTCACTGTGGCTTTGGCAAAGAGTCCTGACATGAAACTTCTAGACAGCAAGTGTTGAACTCTTCCTGGTCTCCATTCCGGAGACTTGAGTCATCTGTTGAGAGGGTTCTGCCTCTAGCTCTCGTGACCCCATGGCTTTGTTAGGTGCAGTGTGCCAGACAACTGAAATGCCGGTGGTGGGCTGCAGAGGGAGAGGACATCTTTGAGATAATGTGGACCTATCCATTAAGGCCTTTGTAGATCAGCATCAGAACCTGGAAGTGAACATGGAGTCAGTGCATTTTGCAGACATGCTCTGTTTGGCTTCTTTTACTTCAGGGATGAGCTGCTGTGAACTTTCTGCCTATTCCCACATAGAAGCAATTACAACAGTCCAACCTGAAGATGTCCATCAGATAGTCCACAAAAGCTAGATCCACTGTCCGAGGATTCAGCAGTCTTCTTGCTAGCCAAAGATGGAAAGCATTTTTAGTGACTGTTACCTGGATGTTCAGGATCAGAGAGGAGTTCTACATGACTCAAAGACTGCATCCTATCTTGATTAGCAGCCAGTCTTATATCAAATGAAAGGTAGCCGTTCAATTTTGCCTGGATTTAGCTTTATCCATGCTTTTTTTCTTTCAGGTACAGCAATGGCTAAGAGACAGGACTGTCTGCACCGGATGAAGAGGACACAGCTGTATATTACCTGCATATTGCTGTTAAATAAAAGCAGTGATTACACTGATCTCGGCAAACTTCTGCACATGAGCTGTTGGAAGGGTTGAAATCTTATCCTAAGTACTGTGCTTCTCAAATGAACTTCACTACAAATCTCCAGCACTTTTTATGTCATGCTCCAAGTTATTTTATAAAATGAGCACAATTCTATAATTGACTTTGAAAACAAATCACTTGATCCAAAGAACAGCCAGAGCACATGGGAACATAAGCAACTGGGCTAAGGAATACCATTTTACAATTACTAACTGGGCACTGCCTTCAGTGCTGCTGTCCCTTGGAAGGGCTGCTCTTTTACAGCTGTACATTCCCCAGCTTCCTATGTTGCATTTTACGGATCACTCACTTACGACAGATTAATAGAATCTTAGCACAAGTCAGACTTTTGTATGTGGATGTATTAGAGACTTAATACAAGGAATTTTTGGAAAAAGGTCTTTTACAGTTTGAGTCTAAGACTGAACTACTTAACTTTAGATAATAAAATTAACACAAAAAAATGTCATCTGCATGATGTACTCCTATTTGTATTCTGCGTTGGTGCGATTATAGTAATAAAACTTCAGATGAGGTTACAACTGTGAAATATTTCAAATAGGTTTATTTTCTATGTGTTTCTGAGGTTATGAATTCCACCTCTAGTGTTTGTACACATTGCTTCTGTTTCTATAAATTACCGTCTCACAGCTAACACACACACAATCTTATTTTTAATTCTTAATAGAAGCCCACCCCACGCAATAGCTTATTCATCCCAAACCACCATTCCCAGCTTGAACTGCTCTTTAGTTGCTGCCTGATGTTTGAAATATAGTAAAATTTACCTTGAAATGGTTTAAGTGCCATTTTACAAAGTGTGTGTGTGTGTTTTTCTGAAAAGGCAGTGGAAGTGGGGATGTATGATGAGGTTCTTCCAAGTCTTTTCCTTCGTTTTCTGTCAAATTCAGCAAGAGAGATGTATCCTTTAGGAAATCTTGTATTTTGACCAAATTGCTTTACCAACCCTCCTGACTTGCCATCGTAACCCAGAACTATCTTGCTTTCCTAAGCTTAATCACAAGCAGCAACTAAGCAACCACCCAAATAGCTATAGATCACATGGAGGGTTTGCAAATTACTTACATTTTCAGTATTTTTACAAATGTATCAACAATAAATCTGGATATAAAACCTACCTCACCTGCCATCTGATTTTCCTTTCTGCTATTCTCCTAGTTTTCGGTGTTTAACAATGTAAATGAAACAGCACTTTTTCTACTTTCGCTGTAAGAGAATAGCTTTAACAAGCTTCTTCAGCCTCCCTTTCCTATCTATCTTCCTCTCCAGTATCCTCATCTTTAGCTCGTCACTGCTTCCTCCAATGGCACACAACAAAAAGTTAAGTGAATTTATCAAATTCTCATTTTCACTTATCTAAAGCTGCCCCTTTAACCTCATTTGCTCAGTGTGAACACACTAAACACAACAGCCTTCCTCTTTTTGCTCGCAATCATGAGTTTGTGGTCATCCCCAACTCACCCCTTCACCCCTGCCGACAACACAATATACTGCCTACTTCTGCTTCCATGTATTCTCTTGACATCTACCACGGCTGCAAGTCTCAGCCCATTTCTGGTCACAGCCCTCTTTCAAAGTGATCCTTGTCATGGTCCGGAAAGGTTTGCCTAGAAAAATTCTGCCGGCTTGGCCTGATAAGGGACTATCATAAACCAAATCCTGGATAAAGAGTGGCAATGGAAAGCATTCTACTCTACTTTTATAGAGGTATGGAACATAGGTCTCTAGTGTGACATTTTATTCCCAAATTGTATATTTCACCAAATGCTGGCAGCTGAGTGTACGACAGCTTTCCGGAACTGGAGACAGCAACAGTATCCTATGACTATGCATCAATTTACATTCACTACAGAGGCTTCTACACACTGAGCTCGCTAATTCATAGAAATATTAAAAGAAACAAAATACACTGAAAGATATGGGAGGATCTGTCTGAACAGATGTCACACAAATATATTACTTTGTCACACCCACAGAGAGCAAATAGAACCACATACATACTTCCCCTCAGCTGCGGTATTGTAAATGCAAGGCACTACAATAATTCTTCCTCAACGAGTCAAAAGGATAAAGTGTCTTCGGAAGTATTGCAGATGTGACTGCTCAGCAAATTCCTAGGACTGAAGGGTTTCCTCCCTTCCTAATTCCTTTAAAAAATAGTCTTGTGTACTATTACAGTTGCTGCTTCCCCACTCAGACAGCAAGAGCTTACAATCTGCCAACTCAGCAGCAAGATTTATTTCCCCATGGTCTCTCTTTGGATGACTACTAATCAACAGGACGCAAATTAAACAGTTTTGTTTCTCCTGAGATGGGGTTTTGGGAAGAGATCCAGAAATATTTCACAAAAACAAATCTAAGCTGATTAAAGAAAGCAACTTACTAGTTTAGTCACCTAATATCTGTAAAACCCCAGAGGGGAAAATTGACATGCTTCATTTCAAAATGTCAGTGTTGAACACCACCAGAGCAGACTTTATTATGAACTAAGTTTTACAGCTGCTTAATGAATCTCTTCCCCAACAATTAAGTTAGTTAATAAAATAAAACTAGCTTCTCAGACAAGAATACAACGCTATTTCTAAGGTGTTGTCAGTTTCACTAGAGAATGAAGTGTCTTAAGACAGGGAGTACAGAGAGGTAAAATATACTCTTCAAAAATTGCATTCATGAAATAGTTAAAATCCACAGCATAAACAAGGATTAAAGAACACTGCAGCAAGGTTATCCCTGGTTATCTCAATTCTGTCTGTTGGCTGATGTTGCACTAAAATAGTTTAAGATAAGAATTTGGTGCTTGGGTATAGGCAAATCTTAACATTGCTGATAATAGCGGGAGGAAAGCTGTCATTCCCCCCACCCCTTCCTAGTGCAAGTTTAAGCTTAACTTTCATGCTGAATGTGACTGATAAAACAGGAAGAAGCTAGCAGTTTTTAATCATGAACATGACTTACAGATCAGTCTTATGACAAGCATGGCTTCCGGATAGATTTGTAGCCGATAAGCACTTGCTTGGTTTCTATTGCCACACACTCAGAGAATCTCCACACGTTCCATACAGTAGAGTGTTCTGAAACACAACTACATCTTTTGTAACCTGAAGTATAATTAGGTGATTTTATTATGCAAAAAAGTCACACAAATTAAAAACATGTTTTTTTAATAAGCCCCTTTTAAAGGGAAACCAAGACTTAAATTCACATCCCAACTTACAAGTAACACAGTGCGGAATGAATTTCAATTTGTACGGCCCAAGAACAAAAAAAAACAGCTTTCAAATATCTGTTCAAGTGATCAGTATGTTACATGTGTACTGAGTGATTACTGAAGCTCTTCTGCACAATTTATAACTACTTCTTGCATTATACCTGCATATAAGCAGCTAGTACCTGGAACCCAAAGCCATAATCATCCAATAATTCCCTTGAGAAGACAGAATCAATAGATGCTTAGACAAATGCAAGCAAGAAAGCTTAGATCAATTTCTCCTGGACCATCCTGTAAAACCATAACTCACAGTACACAGTATTTTTACCAACACAAAGTCTGATGCACCTTAATACCAAGTAAACATTAGTCCTTTCTCCCCCTAAGCAAAAAAACCCACAAAACATTGTGGTATGAGTGCTCTAAGGCAAAGGTTTCTCTTGTGCCAGTTAGGTGATGTAGCAGAGAAGATAATCCCTACCTCACTGAAGCTTATCAGTGAGAGAAAGGCACCTGCTGGGTACTCCAGGTATACATTTCCTATCTCTTGCTTTTAGATGGCCGAAGTCCCTTAAAATAATTGAGGCAAAAGGAATTGGCCATGTTGGGTTAAACGTTGTGGCTCCACAGAGACTGCACCTTCTCATTTTGGCTGTAACCCTCGTTATAGAGAGTTATGGATCTTAGCCAATCTGTATACTTATTTGCATAGTAGTTAATGTATGAGAGGCCATGGGCACTGAAGCTTCAGTTAGACACTGTGCAAAAGTGCAATACCAGTCTGAAATCAGGAAGTAACTTATAGAAAACCTTTCTAAATGACTCAGGATTTTTTTTATGTTGTCAGTCTGCCTAGTCTTTGAGAACTCCAAATACTCTCAGTTACCTAGAACTATTCCACCTAATGAAGATGAAACAAGTGGGGAATCTGACCTGGCAAGCACCTTACATAGCAGGGGATGTCAAATTGCATAGAGTGCTCTCTCCCCACTTGCTGGTTTGAATGAAGTATATCCAAATGACTGGGCTGGTACAGAAGAATGAAAAGAACAGTGAGAACATTTGCTTTTTTAAAATAACTGAATCTAATAAAATTATCAGATTATTTGCACCAAATTCTGTTCAGTGATAAACAGCACCATCTACTGGCTAGCACACACTAAAAAACAAATGAGTACTAGTCCAGCCTGCTTTGTTCAAAGCTATTGTTCTGATTGAATTTTGACAAACAGTAGCATCATGCTACTCTAAACGAAAACCAGGGGAAACTTTGAAGAGTGAATAGGTTTGTTAAAAATAAACTCAGATGGTCTTTACTTAACATTACTGGAAAACAAAACAAAACAAAAAAGCCACAAGCTCAAAAGCTTCTGTTTGCTGTCTGAGTCAAGGTATACTGGAATTGCCAGACCAGATCACACTAGTGGTCTATCTGGTCCAACATTCAGGGTCTAGAAGTGGCTAGTACTTAGATGCTTCAGAGGAAAGTGCAAGAATTTCTGTAATGGACAGTCATGAAAATCTGTCCATAGGAAGTGTTTTTTTCCCCTAATCTGCAGCAGTTGCTGGCCGGCTTGAAGGAAGAGTTTCTCTTTATAGTTTAGCAACTCCCTTTTATCCACTAGATCAGGACCTCTCAAGGGGTCACGAGGTTATTACGGGGGGGGGAGGGTCGCGAGCTGTCAACCTCCACCCTAAGCCCCACTTTGCTGCAGCATTTATAATAATGTTAAATATATAAAAAAAGTGTTTTTAATTTATGGGGGGGGGGGTCACACTCAGAGGCTTGTTATGTGAAAGGGGTCACCAATAAAAAAAGTTTGAGAGCCACTGCACTAGATAATGACATGCTCAGAGTTCTGGACTGGAGATTATTTTTCATTATAGAAACCCTGCTTATTTACCGCATCTAGATCAGTGGCTCAACCTTTCTAGACTACTGTACACCTTTCAGGAGTCTCAAGTTTCACCTCACTTAAAAGTTATTTGCTTACAAAATCAGACAAAAATACAACTGCCATAACACAGTATTACTAAAAAATTGCTTACTTTCCTCATTTTAGAACATTATAAAATAAATCAATTGGAACATTAATATTGAATTTACATTTTAGCATATAGTACATAGTACAATATAACAAGTCATTGTCAGTATGAAATTTTAATTTGTACTGACTTCGCTAGTGCTCTTTATGTAGCCTGTTGTAAAACTAGGCAAATATCTAGATGAGCTGATGGACCTCCTGGAAGACCTCTGCGTACCCCTGGCTGAGAACCACTGATCTAGATTTGTAAATTTTCAACCAATTCACTCAGTACTGAAATAAGAATTCACTAGTTTATAATTCCCAGAATCCTAGCAACACTGATGGCAAAGTGCCCTTCCATTGCTAGGCATTCTAGGTCACCTATTTCTGTTTCTAAGCTTTGTGCACTGGTATACAGGCATATACAGGTTTATTTATCAGGTTTAAATTTACCTCATAGTAGACATCATGGGTATTTTGGCCCTGACCTGTACCACTGATTTCAACCTGTCCTTTCTCCATTTCAGTACAGAAATTGCTACTATCTTTCACTACCATATACAGATACTCCTTTATGTTTATATGGAGTTCTTGGTGTTCCTAACATTCCTAGTAGATATTACTGGGACCTGAATGCTCCTCACACCCTGTGGGTCAGTTCCCTATCTTCCAGTTTAAAAACATCAAACACTTGCCAATTTTCTGTGCTGTTTTCACTTTGATTCTGGTGGAAACATCTCTTGTTGTTAGCTTTCCTCTACCCCAAAAGTTCATCAGTGCCATATAAACTTAACCCCTCTTTACATCACCTTTGAATTTCCTCATCTAGCTGGTCCTGTGCAGGGAGCCAAAAGCATTTGAACCTACAGACTTTCCTAATCTGAATTAAGGTGCTAGGACTTCTCTTCTATCCCCCCAAGTCAGTGGTGGTAATATGTACCACGATAGGCTCCTGCCCACCACTCACTAGAGCTCTGTATACATGTTTTGAGAGATTGACCACATATACATGTGGCAGGCAAGGCACCAAATGATTTTCATTGTCACCACCTTTCTAGGTATCAATATTTCTAATACCAAGAACTTTCCACCATATGGTAAGAATGACACACCACTGACACCACTTTCTATCCTGAAACACCAACCACCACCAAAAAGCCCTTGAAACAAATCAACTTAAGAACAAAAATAATAGAAGTACACGAATAAGATTATACACCCAGACACCAGAGAAAAGGAGACGTACCCAAGATTCCAGCATAACATTAACTATAACGACTCTGAACAGTTGTGTTATCCAACTGTGTATCCAACCCTTTTTTGAAGCTTGCTATGTTTTTACCCTCAGTGAAATCCAGGAGCAATGAATTCCACAGCCTAATTACATGTTGTGTCAAAACCTTACAAGTTTTGAATCTGCTGCCTTTTGATGTCATTGAATATCCCCAACTCTGGAGAGCTGATGAACATGTTGTATCAACCAGGCAAGGTACTAACAAACTTCAACAGGACTTTATTTTTAAAGTGGAAACCTCTTTACCAAGCTGCTGCTGCACCCTCTAACTCTTCCCCCGTCCTTCCTGTCTCCTGTCCTTTCAGACTCCCAATAGCCAGTGCTCCCAGTTCTAATAATCACAAGCAACATCTAAATACCACAAAACATAGAAAGAGGCGGCCTCTTATGAGCTTATCTCCAGACTGAAATAATTGTCTATACTGAACAACTTGTCTCTCTAATCCCCTGGAATCAACACAGCTCCAACACTGCAAATGCACTGAGCACGAACATTCAAAGTTACAAATGCAATTAAGATGCATTAAAATACACTCTGGGGATTAGGCACAGCAGCTAATATAAAGAACAGGCTCAAAACTGCAGAATGTTTTGCCCTCATTTATCCATAGATAGCCAGCAGGTACCATAAGACACTTGAGAGGGAGGGAGGGGGCAGACAGATGGTCCCACCAGTCCCACCAGCAGCAGGCTTTTAGATACTGTTGGCCAGTCTAAGTTTTTGGGTTACACCTCCAGACTGAACCTGAAGCTATTCCTGTGGGGTAAATGATGAGAAAGGAGGGCACTCTGTGTCAGCAACATCAGAGCAGATCATCGGAGGCACCTGGAAAGAGGAGAGGGAGCACTGCGTACCACAAGTTTAATAAAAGGCTACTTTCTACTAATACTGATTCAGATACTTTTATTAATCCATTCCTGGTAAGATCATCTTAACATTAATGTTTCTGTCAAGGACATACCAAGCCCCACCAAGATGGAGAGATATCTTGGTTCTCCTCAGTTTTCTGTGTGCCACCCTCACAAGGCCCCTGCAAGTCTCCTCATCCCTTCCTTCATGCCAGAGTCCCACATTGTCTCTCCTCACGCAAGGGTCTGTGCTCTCCACCCATCTCCAGATGCCCCCCACACACACACTTCAGGCCCAGCTTCCAATCCTCCCAGCCCCCCTGCCTTTCCTTGAGGGTCCCAGATTTGCTGCCCACCAGTCACCAAGTTCACCCCCTTCCATATCCCTGCTTCCCCCAAAGATCCCCACCACTACCACTTCCCTACTTCCTCCCTCCACCACCTGTACTCCCCAATCCACCCTACAAGTCAAGCGGCTGCCTCTGACCTGTACGTAGCAGGGGGCCACAGGAGCCATTCCTCTGCCTGCAGCACCAGGCAGAGTGGAAGCCTGCTTTGCCTGCAAGTCAGGCTTTTCCGCTCTTCCAAATTTGCACCAAAATAAGGAGGTTTGTGCCCACTGATACCTAGAACCTTCCCTGGAATGTGGTAATTGATGGAAAATAGCATTCCAAAGTTATCATGTTACAAAGACGCCATCAAGTTGAGCGTTAGACCTCATTTCACTCAGCCGAAAATATGCAATTTAAAACATTTACCTGGGTCTAAACATGTAAATTTGCAACACTCCTTTGGGTCTTTGCGATACTGCTGACAACCCTGGGGCCGTTCACAGAGGGCTGCCACACACATCTCCGGTTCCCCATTGTGACAGGTACAGCTCAAACACGGGTCATCCCCTTTTGGGGTGAAATAATAGCCTTCATCAACAATGTTGTCTTTGATATCAACACAGGTCTGGCCTGGAACAGAAATGTGTATCAATACCTCACCAAAAGAAATCATACGTGCAGCTCTTCCTGCCAGAGTAACAGGCACCCAACTCAACCTCTATGTAACATCGCTTAAAAATAAGCAAAAGCTGCAAATGAAAAAACAAGTACAAACTGGATTGCTTACATTAAGAGAACTGTGAAAAGCAGTCCTCAAGGGTTATGGTAATACCATGGGCTGGCATGACAGGAAGCTGAAAGATTCTAGACATGCAAGGTTGTCTGCCAGTCTTAGACATTTCTTATCTGAGGGTCATTGAAAGAAACAGCAGGGCAAGTAGACTTCTGCTCCTGCCACCTCCTAGGACCCGTAAATGCCACTGTTGGGCCCTTTGCTGTAGTGATCCTGAACAATGCCTTCATCAGACCAAGTCAGAGAGAGGAAACCAGACAGTATTACCACCTCCACCAGCTTTGGCTAAATTCTGACCACCCAGGATGCAAGTCTTCAATTTCTGCTGTCATTCCTTCCCTTATGTATTATTTTTCTTCCCCATCTTCTCTCTCTCTCCCCCCTCTCTTTCCTGTCTTACACCTCCTGCCTTCTGTCTATTAACAGCCTGCTTAGCTGGACAAGACAACTCCAGCCATTGAAACACTGTGCTTAGAACCAGTGACCAGAAAGCCAAGCTAAAAACAGTGCCTTAAACAGTCAGATGTTAGAAGTTTGGCAGGTCTCAGGAGTAGCAGTCAAGACCATGTGCTGTGTCTGCAATTCCTCAGCACCCAGAGTGCAAGCAGCAAAGAGCACCAGAGATAGGAGTTATTTTTCTCCTCCCTTTCTGTGAGAGTTAATCTTATCCTGTTTCCTTTATAACAAAGTCAGATTTCAACCACAGCTCAAGATGATTTAACTTTTCTCCCAAAAAGGGCCACTAATACCATCCACCTTCAATACCATCTGAAAAGATTGTGAAGCAGGGGCATCCCTCTAAAGAGACAACTTTACACAGCTTAAGAGAGGGAATAAGGGTTACTGTTAGAATGAAAGCCTTACTTTTTTACATTCAAATGCTTTAATCGTTTTTTTCTGTAACTGGCAACGAATGGTGTTAATTCTTCACTTAAACAGGTAACTAATTCAGAGAACTTTTGCAGCTGTTTGAAATTCATTGGTGCAGGACAAGAGGCACGAAGGACAAAACAGACTTCTACTCAGAGCTCTGCGTGTTTATAAGTCATCTGCACAAACATTTTTATTCGATTATCTGCATTGTATTACAACTTACTCCTTTTGCAGAGGAACGAAGATTTCTCATAGCAGTTTTCAGCGTACCAGCTGTGTAAACCATGGTGCCGAAGGGTGGGTAAATGGAAACACTGAAGTTGGGCACAAAGAACGTTTTCATTTTCAGACATAGCCGTACCAAAGATAGGATCCGGGGGCAAGAATACTTCTGAGGAACCTAGGGTGAGAATTTATTATTGGTATGAGCAGCCTGCAGGTTTATGAAAGCTTTAGAAGAGCTCGCTAGAGTATCATTTACTCCATGCACAGCCAACTTCTAGTACAAGGCTACTATGCTTTAATTTTAGCAATGCTCCTTCAGGTGGAAGGGAGTTGGGAGGAACAGGAAGACAAACTGCTGTCCCCCTAGATAAAAGGTGTTTGTTAAGAGGAAAGGCGGCTATAGCTACACTATAAACCATGTTGTTTAAGGTGCCAAAATGTCATTTTACATACCTATGTAATCTTGTTCTGAATATGGACAGATCCTGATCCCACTGCAGCTGCTTTGCTCCAGCCCACTCTGCAGTGCTGGTTTGGTTATCTGAGGATTCCATCCTCATGGAGGAATCCCAAGTGAGAGATCTGACAGCTCTTAAGCTGCCCAGAGCGTAGCTAGGGAAATGGCACCATTGTGGTTTCTTGACCATGTCTGGGTTGATCTCTCAGTGCTGTAATGGCCCTCTGGAGTCATTAACCAGCATCTTTATTTCTCCCACCCGCAGCAACTGTGATGGGTTCCAACAGCCAGGCCTGAGGATCAAAACCTTAGCATGAAAAACATAGGGTTACACAAGGTAATCTCATTTTCCCACATTTGTTTATGTCTTCGGGCATGAGGGGCAGCTGTGGATTAGTGGATTGAGCACAACGCATGGAGTCAACATTCCTGGACTCTATTTCTCAATGCCACTGACTGCAAGAGACATCATGCACATAATTCAAGGTCTTTGTGCCACAGCTACCCTACCTGTAAAATGGGGATTATACTTACCCATCTATTATAATTCCTTTCAAAAACTATGAAAAAATTGCTGTGAGTGAAAACAGTTTAAATATACTAATTAGGGCTGTCAATTAATTGCAGTTAACTCATGCGATTAACTCAAAATAATTAAATGCAATTAATCACAGTTTTAATTGCACTGTTAAACAACGGAATACCGACTAAAATTTATTAAATATATTTGGGATATTTTTCTACATTTTCATATATATTGTATTCTGTGTTGTAATTGAAATCAAAATGTATATTATTTTTTATTACAATTACTTGCACTGTAAAAATGACAGAAATAGCATTTTTCAATTCACATCATACAAGTACTATAGTGCAATCTCCTGTCATGAACGTGCAACTTTAAAAAGGTAGAATTTTTTGTTACATAACTGCACTCAAAAACAATGTAAAACTTCAGTGCCTACAAGTCCACTCAGCCCTACTTTTTGTTCAGCATAACCTTCCTAAACTGTTTAACCAACACACAGGTAAAAAAATCAACAAACAAATGGCAGCAAACAACATGACGGCAAGGAAAAAAAATAAACTGGTAAAAAAAGAGTAAGTTACACAGTAACTACAATTGGGTAAACAAATTCTGTGTTAGTACCCATCATAATTTGGGCTACTGACACTGCATGCTAATTAAGACAAATGTTGTTCAAAACAATCTTGCTCAGTGTCTGAATACCAATATTAATAGGGTCAAAAATTTCAAACTTAAGTGCCTAAAGTTAAGGTGTCTAAATTAATATTTAGACATCCAAGCGTAAGTGGCCTGATATTCAAAGTTATTGGGCACTTGGGCCCTTCCATTGACTTCCAGGGTCAGCAGCTGTGAAACAAAATTAGACCAGTGCATATGGATTTAGGAGGCCAACATTAGGTAACCAGGCTTGAGAATGTTGGTCTTAATGCCCAGACTCCCACACATCATATGGTTAAATGACAAAATGATCCTCTGACAGCCTGCTGAAGTAGTGTTTGACCTGATGGGAGAGATTTCTTTTATGAAACTAGGATGTCTATTGCTATCTCCTAAGAAGAGAGTCCATCCACCAAAACTATACAGAATTATCATGGAGCAATATTTTCAAAAGTAGCTAAATGATGACTTTTGAAAATGGGATTTAGTTTCAAAAGTACCTTTCTCCCATAGTCTACTTTTAATAAACTTTCTTAAAGCAAGTGGCAAAGACATCAAGAAAACATGAATTGATGCCACCATCTGACAAATGAGCAGTCAGAATTGTAACATTAACTATTAAATGGTATACATTAAGAAAAAAATTAAGTTATAACTGCTCTAAATAGTTTCACCAGCAGATGGTAGTGCAGTCAGCTTCCCAGTAAAGAGCAATGACATTTCCCTTCATGAGAAATAGAGATCTGTATTTTCCCTAGGTTTTATAGGTTAACTGATACTTTTTGTCCATCAAGATCCATGAATTTAATATAAAGAGTTTGCAATTTTTCCCCCTCAAGAAATACTGAAGTGATGCTCTATTCTTCTAAAACAACTGTGAAAGTGGCACTTGCTGGCTTAACAGAGAAGTGCTCTATGAATATTCGGAGTCAGATCTGCTCACTTTCGTGGCAAAAATAGGTTTAAGTACTTCGATTCCTGATGGCACTGTAAACCCAATGTTACTGTGGAACAGCTGAGCTGTATGTTACCGAGGCAGGCCAATTGCCTGGTTTTAAGCTGGACTGTCATGAATTTGTATGGGTTGTCCCCTGCCCAGTTCTATCAGAAAACTGGATGTGGTTTTGTCTGGTATCATGCACAGAGGATGCCATTTTGCAGAACACGCCACCTCACCTTCAAAGGTGTGATGTCAAATGCATGATGTGTATGAGGTCACACCAGAGGAGGTCAGGTGGCACATTTGGTAAAATGGCATCCTCAGTGCAGCATGACCTTGCGTGCACTGTGCAAGGTTATGCTGGCAGGGGCAGGGACAACTGAGGGGATGTTCTGTATACTGTGGATGCGTCGGTGGCTACCCCATTGCTACTAATTCTTTCACATCAACTGAACTGTTAACCAAGTTCTGATTGGTCAAATTCTGCTCTACGTTATGTTTATGTACAATCGGTTCGCACACAATGGAGTTAGACGGGTATGAGTGCAGAATTTACCCTGCACATCCTCTATTGCCAAAAGTGATGCCTGAGAAGGAAATAAGGCAGATTGACTTTTAGATTTTAAGGTGACTTTGCAGCACTGCCTATCAGAAAGCTTGTTTTTCCACATGTCAAGGCACCAGTCCAGCAGAGCATTTAAGCACGTGCTTAATTCTACACAAACAAGTAGACTCATTGACTTTAATGGAACGACTCATGCTGAAATGCTTTGCTGTACTGGACATATTTGATCTGAACATTACTGCAGCAAACATCCAGGGTGGTTTTAAAAAACAGAACCAAAAGGCCTACATTCACTTTTCAGAGTACAGCTGCTTTTGAAAGTCAATCAGCGTGGCAGTCCTGCACTGGCAGAGCATTGGTTCAGTTGGATAAACTAAGGGAGGAAAAACTATAATTTAGACAACACTGTACATCAGCATTTCAGAATAGTTTTCTTTTACATTTTTTAAGTTTTAAGGAGGTTTACAGCTATTAGAGCTGTAAACTGACAGCCTTGCAGACTGAAGCTTTCTGTTTGGGTATAAATAGTGTAACATAGGTGCAAGCTTCCTTGTACCCATGAGTCAATGTGCTTGATCTTTGTTCTGGAGAAGGTATAAATGCAAATATTTCAATCTCCATTTCAAATAATTTGAAAATTAAACTAGAACAAGAAACAGGTGATAGTGTCGCTGAGTTTTTAAGAGTTATTTCAATGAACTCTGTATCAGAGGAACCAAATGATACCTGCCATATGGAAAATTCTGGCCCATACAAACTAGACCCACTTCAAAACACCGTGAAACAATTTTATCACTCATTCTGGTATAGACACCTTCTATTTCAATACCTACCTATTTATGATACCTGTTAATTTTTATGGAGATGTGGGAAATTAAACTGTAGATTACTTTTATGTAACATTCACTTTGGTGACACTGCAGATTTAAAACTGAGATTGCTCAAAGCTTAATCTTGGAATTTCCTGGGCTAATAAACTATTCAGTTGTTTACTTCTTTTTGTTACCACTGAGCCTGCTGCAAACAGCTTCTGATTAACATCTGAGCACTAAAAGAGGTAGAAATACTTTCACAGGTGTCTGGAGAATTGAGTGGCTCTTCCAAAAATGTGGTCAGATTACAAAATGAAAGAAAGCAATACCCATGCATTTCAGTGTTCTTTATTGTTTTTACACTGAAACCACAAGCTTACCTCACCACACCTAAACCTACTTATTCTACAAAGTGGTTTCCCACAGACTACAAATTTTTTTTATGGAGAGTCTGTAAATAAGATTAACCCCAGTATATGGAACTACAAAATTCAGCCAAATTTAGTTCTCATCTTTCTCAAAGGAAACCCCCACACATGATAGAAATCTTCCATTCTATTATATTTTGCAGTCATTTAGTACCAGGAAATTTCTAAAGCCTACACTAAAGGGTAGTTACCACAGGCATTCTAATTTATGTTGTGAAGCTGTTCTCACTTCGAATTACAGCAACTTCTCTCCCCTTGAAAGAAACCATCTTTATAGATTACATTCATGCTTGAGGATAGTTTTGAGCAGGGCAGCTGGGGGGGGGGGGGGAAGCCAGTACAAATTACCGGGTCCCGGCGGTGCAGAAGGGGGCCCGGGGCCCAGCGTCCTCGGCCTTGTTAAGCCGGTCCGCCCTTGCTGGGGGGCCCCAAAAAAATTTTCACCAGGGCCTGAACCCACTCTCGACAGCCCTGGTTTTGAGCTTATGTTTAACTAGCTTTATTTTTAAGCAAGCTGCATGGAAGTTAGCATCTAGTTTCAGAAACTTACCTTTATAAGCCACCTCCCAGTGACCTTCTAGAGAACGATTTCGGTTGGTTATGACATACTGATATCCAACCCAGAACCTAGATAGTTAAAAAATAGGCATTTTTAAATGATTCCCAAAAGCAAGAGGGGAAAAAAATACTACCATAAAAATAACAAGTAATACAGAACTTTACTACTAAATTTCCTCGTTTTCCACTTTTAAATTGACCTAAAAATATTTTAATGCTTTGCATTGCTATATTCCAAGTCCATATTTTGGGAATATATTCACCAACAGTATCTTCTTTTTAAAAAGGGACTGATAATATTACATAGATATCAGTATTTATTTTATTGATATGATATGTTGTGATTTTTAAAACTATACACAAAGATCAAGCTCATAATTTTGTTACTGTGATAGCACTGAAACATCTTGAAGCCACAATTACACGGAAGTACTGCAAATACAACTTACTGCAGCGCAAGTTAATGTCTGTCAAATGCATTTCCTGTCTGATGCTGAAGTAGAACCAGAAGTAGCAACAGTAACAAAAGAGTAATAGTAGTACTGGTGACAGGACAACACAGCAAAGAACTGATGAAAGACCATGGATAAAAATAATGGTAATTCTATTTTTTAAGTAATTATATTTTGGGGGGAGTAGTCCTCTCTCAAACAGAACATCTGAGAACATCCTCGCCTCAAACTAAACTAGAGAAGATGTTCAGAGACTTTTCTCAGAATGGCCCTTTCATTCCTATCTCACGCTAGCAACGTTGTCAGTGTTACTGGTCTTTTATTGCCAATAAGCTTGAACGTTCAGTTTAAATGTTTAGAGAAAACTAGAACTCTCCCAGTACTCCACTGAAAACCTCAGCATAATGCACACCGCACTAAAATAATTCATTCAGCGATGCAAACTTCATATGATTGCTTGCAGTCAAATTAAATAACTTTTTTCAGTCTGAATGTCTTTGCATTTTATTCATTAATGCTGGTTAAAATAGAAAACTGATGACAATTGGCTGTTAGCATTCTGACTGCTAAGCTACTGAGTTACTTAATTTAAATCAATTTTTATTAAATTCTAAGCAAAGTGAACTATTCAGTTTGCACAACATTAGCAGTTATTTGTTAATTCATGTAAAAATCACTTTAATCCAATAAGAAATGGTTATTTTTCCTTCTGACTCACCTACGTTGGTCCTTCCTTCCAAAGGCTCTCTCTTCGAGGTCCCACTCCTGTGCCAGGATGAACCTGAGCTCCTGATCTGTGGTAAAAGTGGCCAGTGATCCATTCACCCTCTGACATGTCTGCACAGCATCCCAGTAGTTCTCTCCATTTAAATACACCCTGTAACAACTGGCTGTGCCCTCATAGTGATGCCATCCTGTTGGGCACTTTCCTAGGAAACATGGAGAATAGAAGGGAAAACCATCCCCCAAAATTAGGATCTTAACTTGAGACAACATATACCTAATAGTTAAATAAGCCAGTATATATTATAAATATTTACAGAACACTACACACACACACCACAACTATGAGATGACATGCATTGAAGAGTATGGTGACGTTTCCTGATGAAAAAGTTTCTTGACAAAACTTGTCTTTCTGGGATTTCATTTAAACATGATTTACTTTTCACCACTTTTCACTTGAACTGTGGTAGCCCTCAAAGGCCCTGATCAGGTTAGAGGCTCTACCATGCAAGACACCAAACATAAAAAAAGACCTGATCACACTCCCCATCACTGCCCTGAAGATCTTAGTCTAATTTGAAACAAGCAGCAAAAAGTGTAATAAATAGTAGGAAGAAAAAAGTGAGGAGCAGGAGGAAAACAATGATATGATCATGTAGTTACACAAGTCAGCAACATGTACAACTTGATTCTTCCAAAAGTTTTTCCTTCTTTTATTATAAAAATGTTAAGCAAATAGTATCCATGTTCCTCTATTGTCACTAAACACAGCCACTAGTAACCAGTTACATTTCTTGTAGACTTCACAGCAGAAGTGGGTCTTTAAGAAGGATGTGTAGAAGGTCTTATGGATTATTTCAGGGAGGGCAATTTATAAGTAAGGTGAAGTGCAGAAGAAAGCATGGAAATGTTTGTGGAAGAAATGGACATTCAGGGCTGGCACTAGTGGAGTGGATGAGCATCCAGTGGCGGGACTTAGAGAGAGAGCACAATCAGAGTTAGCAGGAAGAAAGATTATTTTAGCTATTGCATTTGGTATGGACTGGAAGCAAGGCAACATTAATTCTGCAACACTTGCCATGGCACAGTAACCTCACCAGTTATTTAACTCTTGCTGGAGCATTTATCTCATCTCTGTTCATAACAGCCAAAAGGACCCCAAAAAAAAACTCTTTGGAATTACAGTGATCTCTATCAAAGTAGTGAAATACTAGAACTATTTACCATACCCAAGTTCTTTCTAAAGTTGTTAAAATTCAATAAAGTGAAATATTCATTTTTCACATGCTAGAGAATTATCAAGGTTTTTACAGCTCTAAAGTCCTTTTGTGATCTTCCAACCCATGTCTTTAGAATTTCTTAATGTCTTAAACAAATAAAAATCTGACTAATCTGTAATCGTTCAAATGCTTTGAATGAAAAAATAAATACAAGTTGCATGCAATACCATATTATTGACCCAAGTACGAAAATGAAGTAACCAGGATTTGAAGAGTCACATTTATGCGGAGTTCATTGAGACAGACACATAGGTAGTATAGCGTAACTGAATCCATGACCTGATAAATCATGTTTAAATATTCAAATCTCAGTACCCCTCTTCTGCCTGATTTATTTTTAAGAAGTGCATGATCAACAGCTTGCTTTCAAGGAGAGAGGAAAAGTTTTATCCAGTGGGTTAACACAGTTACCACTTACTTCTTGAACTACAGCGTTCAAGCCTTTCTATAAAATAGGGTTTCCTTGATGATTATTTGCTGTTACATTTCAAAGACAAAGTGCTACCACAGTGGTTTGTGTGGTGTAAGAACAGATAGAATGGTCTGCCAACACACTGGATTACATGGCATATTAAGTTATAGCCACCAGAACTACTTCCATACCAATTTGTTATAAAAGAATTAAGTAATTTCAAAAATCAACAATTTACCCAAACTAGTTAAGTCCATAACAAATTTTATAAAATATATTTTAAAAACCTGTTTGATTTTCTTTAATTTTAGTGAAATGTTTATTTTAATTTTGGCTTGTGTTAGCTGTCTGCCTCTGTGACACAGCTTCTGTTTATAACAATACTATAAAAAATAAAGACCGATCAGAACAATGAAAGAATGGTTGAAAAATTTCACTACTGCTTTCAACATCTGTCCCCTTACCACTTATCAATGAAATTCCTATTCTACAGAACATGCATTCTGTGTAAAGTCACCACCACACACGTTACGGACTAGTTCTCCTGCTGGAATCTAGATCTTCAACTCTACTTAACTACTATCCAGAAACTGCATTAACCCCCCCAAAACGCAGCATTTAAGAAGTTTAACACTAGTCATTTCAGCATAAGGTAGGAGAGTTCTCTACTCTAATCAAAAGGGATTTTATTTTAAATAGCATATTAAACGGTGAAGCAACATTTTTCTGCATCTTGCTTCCAATAAAAGAAATTCTTAAGACTTACTTATTTGAATTTTCCGATCCTATGTATCTGCTTTTAGTTTAGTCTCTGTCACAATAAGAATGCTAGGGATTAAAGACGTAGGCTAAAACAGCCATGCAAAAAGTTTTGGTAAATGGGAATATTGTATAAGACTGGGTCATTTTCTGACTGGCAAGTACCTCAGTCTAGTTATCATCATCATCAAGGTTAAGTAAAGAGCACCTCTGCCAAGGTTGGCATATAGTCACGACATCTGAGCAAAGACAGGTTAAAGTGATCATTAACAAATTGTTTTTTTCTCCTTTAGAGGGATGAGAGGTGGAAAATTTCCAAAGTGCTTTATTTCTCAAGAACATTTTTTCTTAAAGGCTAACACTCATACTATCAGACAAACTACTATTATAGTTCAGAGTTTTCTTAAAAATTAAATTACTTCGCTAGGAACTCACTGTTGAAAATTTAAAGTATCAAACGTGAATAACTTAGGTCTAATTTTTATCCCACCATTTTTCTAGAGCAATACTCAAATAAGTACTGTTTTAGTCCCCACTTATAAATGTGAGCAGCTGACCTTACCCTTAACGAAGCAATTGAACTACTTGTGTGCTTTACTTAAAGCACGTGCATAAGTATTTGAAACACTGGGGCACTGGTGTAAAAAGAATGCTTCTGTGCTGAAACTAGTGTCTCAAGACAAAAAAAAGACCAGATTTTCACACCCGCTGAAGACCCATACTTCCAACTGAAGACAAAGCAGCCCAGAAAAATTAAAGCCCATAATTTATAACAGAAAACTGCAACTTTTTTCACAAAACCACTATTATGAAGTACTATTCTATATTAATATATTAGCAACAATAAAACACAAGTACAAAAGATGTATTTTAGGGTTCCATTCTCAATCTACCATGTCATTACGAATTGTTTCTTAAAGCAATTCTAATTACCATGTTATATATACACACCAGTGTTACAAACAACCTTATCAAAAGGGTAGTATAGAAATATTTAGCTCTCTGGCATGTATGCTCTTCAGGGCACTTTAGTTCAAGAAAAGCATGCAATTTAATGACAACTTTAAAAAAAAGTTAAGAGTCCTTTGACATTTTACTGTCTACTAGCTCTGAAACCACTCTTAATATTTAAAAAAAATCCTGCATCCTGAAGTATTAAGTCTTTGCCTTGAGAGGAAATGGCCTAATTTTGTGAACTGACTTCTAGGAATTTGAACCAGGTTCCCCAGTCTGCAACTTACTGCTAAACCGGACAGGCTGTGCCACATTGACAGTGTGAAAGCGGGTTGTGTCTCCTCCTCTTCCTCGATTGTGCCTGGAGTCCACGTTTTCTTTCCCATGATAAGATCGTTGGTCCCCTGTCAAGCCTAAAGAGAAAAGAAACACACATGCAAGGCAGTTTTTCATTTAGCCAAAGGTAAACTCTTTCATGAATGTCTCTCCGGGTTTGAATTCAAGACAGACAAAATAAACAATAAAAAATAACAGTAATTGTATATTTCATTTGTACTGTAGTTGCCTGTAAGACGACACACACAAACTATATAGACGATGCCAATGTGAAACACCTACCATGGAAAAGAGCCAAACTGTTACATGAGTCTTGCTGATAAAGCTAAATATTTGTGACAGGGTTCAATAAATGCAGCACAGAGCTTGACATGCAGCAGTTTTAGCTGTTCCAGCAGATGTGTCATTCCCAGATTTTATCTATTCTTCTTTGCATAGAACAGTCCACGCTCCTGTTGCTCAGTTTGTCAGTTACATGAGTGTGGTTATTCCAGAGCTTTCTCTGTTCCATAGTTTTGAAAAAGCTTTTGAAAAGTGTATTTGACAAAATTAAGATGGTTGTCAAGGAAATCTCCAGACAACAGGCTAACACTTTTCCACTTATCAAGGGACTTACTGGCCGCAGCTTTCAGCAGCTCCCATTGGCCTGCAGCAGTGAACCGCGGCCAGTGGGAGCCGCGATCAGCTGGACCAGCCGTCAGGGCAGGTAAACAAACCAGCCCGGCCCACCAGAAGCTTTCCCTACACAAGCGGTGACCCCAATTTGAGAAACACTAGACAATAGCCTGTAGCAGGGGTAGGCAAACTATGGCACGCGTGCCAAAGGCGGCACGCAAGCTGATTTTCAGTGGCACTCACACTGCCTGGGTCCTGGCCACTGGTCCAGGGGAGCTCTGCATTTTAATTTAATTTTAAATGAAGCTTCTTAAACATTTTAAAAACCTTATTTACTTTACATACAACAGTTTAGTTATATATTATGGACTTACAGAAAGAGACCTTCTAAAAACGTTAAAATGTATTATTGGCACACGAAACCTTAAATTAGAGTGAATAAATTAAGATTCGGCACACCACTTCTGAAAGGTTGCCAACCCCTGGCCTATAGGTATGAATTAAGGCAGTAGCGGCAAAAGCCTACAGGCCTCAAGTCTGTAAGACAATAGCCTTCGCAAATTAACTGAGGCCAAAGGCCTAAAAGTCTCTGCACGAGCAACTAACCAGGAGTGACCCTATATCACAAGATAAAATGGTGTAATAAGCAAGTAAGGCTAAACTGCTGATAGGTAACTCCAATGTCATAGTGATAAGTGCTACAGAACAGCCCTGAAGGAAATTACTAATTATGTTCAGAGCAGGATTTGAACAGTGTGCAATAAAGGAGTTCTCGGACCGCACAATGGAGGAAGAAGCTATTTAATAGCTGCTCATTCAGCAAACACCCTCCCTCCGATGTGCTGAATGAGACCGACTTCCTGCGGAAAAAAATAGTAATCAACTAACCATCTCAATGCATACACAAAAGGCAACCTACATTCTGGCATTTCCTAATTTGAGTGCTAGACTTTGTGACCTAAACATTCTTTTAATGTAGATTTCTGTATGCGATTTCCATAAAAGGTTGCTGGTTTCCATACATGAGCTGCTAATGTGCTCATCTGCGGGGAAGTGCAGTAGCTATTGGGGTTTTTCTGGTTATTGTTGTTTTTAAAGCATACACACGCTCACACTCTCCAGCTGTTTTGTCCAACAAGACAGTTTTAACTGCACAGAACAACCTACTGGATAATAAAGTTTCCAATTGTCATTTATAGTGGAGGTGGGAGGGGAACTAGATCATCTCAAAATTAACTGCCTTTTGGGCCTAAAATTAAACCACCATATTTTTTTTAAAATACTTCCAGTTGTAAGTGGGTTTTTTTTTACCTGTTTTCTACTTTCGTTGTGCAAAAGACATTCAATAAGTTTAGCCCAGACATTATGCAAATAAATTCCTATTGGCTAACATTACTTAACATCATGGGACTACTAATTCAGGTCACATACAGTGCATGTGTATTTTAAGCTTTCATGAGAACCAAGTCAGAAGAATAAATTTCAAAAGGCTTGAGTTCACAGCAATAACACTACTGCTAAATGATTACGTTTATAAAGATTTAATGCTGGCCATATCTTTGGCTGACTGTATCTAGGAGTTTTTCTATGAAGAGGGGTGGGTGGAAAGGAGTGCAGGACCACATAGGTTCTTCCTATAGACTCACAAAAGGTCATGTTATGAAAAGAAATTGAGTGGATGTTGGATGAGACCAACACAGTTTCCTCTCAAAGATGTTGCTCCTAGATTACTGGGTTCAGCACAGACACCTTGTTACCAGTTGGATTGCAGACACAGGAATGGAACCATAAAAGTTCTGTTGGAGAGCATCTTGAAACATTGAGGTCTCCTGACCAAGGGCCCTTGGAAAAAGCCTTATTATAGGGTAATTGGTTCAGGGTGAAGATGAAGTTATACAAAAGGGCTGTGATAGTGTGTCTGATCACAAGAGTTTAAATGTTAACAGTCAGAAGCACACGAACTGCTAACTCTGCACTGCTTACTCCAGTGATAGGTGCTATAGAAAACAGAAAGATGGAGATGATTGTCAACTACAGTTGCTTGAAGCAACTGCTGTTGAGAAGATTTGGAAAATTTAGGACATCCATTCCCTGTCCATGAACAGATTTTATTTTGTTTATTACGTTACATAAGGTATAAGCAGAATGAACTGAAGGCGTGCTGCACAATTCTGGCTGTTGATCTGCCCACTCCCACTATTCTCATTACTGAACAAAAAGTTGATCCACACAGTTGAGCTCTTTTAGTGGCAAAAAAGAAATTGGGGAATCCAAAGAGTAAGAAAAATATCAAAGTTCTCAGCTCCTATTGGTACAGTTACAGAGGGTGAAGGTGGAAAAGCACAACTACTGCTACCTCTGAATATATATTGGCATTCTTAGATTCTTACCATTTACATCGAAGTTTAAACTGCAAGTAGCTAGAAGTAGAAACTAGTATTAACAATTAAGAAATTACTACTTGAAACTCACTAAAGTGGTAAAGGCCTTAATAGATATGACCTTATTTACTAGAAATTTTACAGCAAATACTGTTTCAGCATGAATTATTTTCAAATCTATTACTCCTGATAAGGATCAGAAAAGAATTATTTCATGTGACTCCAAGACTAAAGCAGAAAGGAGTTGCAAGCACGTGCTGCGTAAATCCACCCAATAATTTCTAGTATGCAGACAGAATCAGCAGTCAAAGGGCTTTATCCTACTAGAGCCATGGATCAAGGACAAACAGAGATGCAAAGATTCCACTAATATTTATGGAAGAAAAGTAAGTATTTCTACACACCAGAGCTTAAAACTAAAGTTAGAATTCTTTTCAATTCCATTTTAAAAATAAATCTGTATTTTAGGGAAGGAAGATAGAGGGAAAATGGGCTGTTATGAGACAAAAAGGCTATTCAATTTAACATTGGCTTTTGAAAGACAAATATTACAGCTCACTAACAAAAATATGCATCCCATATACTTATCTTGACTGGTTAATGGGTATTAACCATTTATTGACAAAATGGGTTTGAAGAAAAATAAGATTGGAACTGCTGCTAGCAAAAGGAAATTGTTGCTTGTGGGACAATAGCTAAACTCAGAACATACTGAATTTATTGGTAAAGTCCCCTTTCAGGCACGATTCAACTCCTCTTGGGGTGAATGGGAGTTTTGTTGCTAACATGAATAAAACCAGGCCCTAAAAGAAATAGGCAGGCAATATGATATAGCTCAGGGGTTCTCAAACTGGGGGTCGCAAGATTATTAAAGGGGGGTCGTGAGCTGTCCGCCTCCTCTCTAAACCCTGCTTTGCCTCCAGCATTTATAACCGTGTTAAATATATAAAAACATGTTTTTAATTTATAAGAGGGGGTGGGGGAAGAGTTGCACTTAGAGGCTATGTGAAAGGGGTCACCAGGACAAAAGTTTGAGAACCACTGCTATAGCTTATAATAGACATTCATTGACCTTTGGAAAGGGAAATAATCCCATAGTAACAAGTCATCACAGTGTGCATTCACACCGAGACAACAAGAATCTAATCACCTTTCATTAACCTTTGTTGGTTATGCAATTTATACAGTAATTTCCAGCCTCTGGACTGCTACAGCAGTCCAACAGTCCTCCCATTTCCATATCTGTAAAGCTTCTTTCCATATTAAAGAGCAATTATGATAGCATGAGTAACCATCTTAAGTTTATGGTGAATAGGAGATATCTACCCCACATTTTCATAAATCCTTCCTTCAATTGAAAGCTGAAATGCTTTCCAGTAAGAACTATTTCACACAGCAAATCTGCTATATTTGACAAAATGTTAACCCTAATGAGACTGATTTCCCCATTTAGCCATATGCATAGCATGAATTTTGTTCAGGTAAAACCCTGAACACAATATGCAAGATAGCTGCATAGAGGCTAGCTAAGACACAAGCTCTGGATTTATGGAGGTCAGGCTCATGAAATCCACACAAAGTGTGCTCTATACAGATACGTAAAGGATGTAAGAAATGAGCAAAGTTTGGCAGAGACCGTTCCTATAAAATACTTACCCTATTGCAGGTATTGGAAATACTGTAAAAATAACTCTCAGAATTCAGAATGCAGCTGGGCAGCTCAAAGGAGTTCACTAGATGCTCAACAGTTCTGATTCATTAGTTCAAACAGAGAATGAACTCAAAAACTGCAATACTTCAGTGTAGTTTGAGTCTCTCTAGAGACCCCGACTTAAAAATCTAACCCATGTGCAATTTAATTCTAGTTGTCATTTCCAGATTTCTACTTCACTATCCCAAAAGAAAGCCTTGGGCATTTCCTCCTGTTTTTAAATTATCTTAAATTGTACTGGCCAGATTTCCAAGAGTGTTTGGTCACAACTGATGCCAAATATTCAGAGACCAATGCACAGCTGTTCCCACTTAGAATAATGGAGCTGATGGGTGATCAGCTCTTGAAAAATGACCCTATGCAAGTCTGAGGGCAAAAAATAACAGTTTGATTGCTTCCTGGACTGACGTGTTCTGTTTATGTAATTGAACAGCACAGCATCGGCAGCAACAGGGCAACCTCCCCTATACTGTCCAACAGTGTGCCTCAATCCAATTTCTGTGTGGTACATTTTTAAGGGCAAGAGACAAGTTTAGAATTCAACTGCAGATAAGGGTATCAGTTTGATTCCATTGTAAAAGGTAGTTTTTCCTGTCCCTGAAGAATTAAAACAGTCTAGCAACTCATTTCACATTTAGAATACCTACATATAGGTTGCAAGAACGGAGGTGTAACCTAATCAATGAAAAATTGCTTGTGATGTCACTGTATAAGCTGAAAAGCAAAGCTGAGTCAAGGTTTATCATAAGGAACATCCTCTACCAAATGTATTAGTGTCCTCCCATAGTGACGTCTGTTTGAACCTGGAATTGCTGTCATTTTATAAAAACCAAAACCAAACCTGAAGCATAACACTGCCACACAAAGTAACAGTTCAGAGAACAGAATTCTTTTTAGTCCTACTTACCCGGACAGTCAACTTCATCACTCTCATCCTCACAGGTGGGCCATCCATCACACTGCCAGTTCAAAGGGATGCACTGGATGGTACCACTGCGACATGCAAACTGCCCTGGGGTACAGCGGAGCTCTATGGAAACAAAAAGGAAGGTTTTTCCCCCTAAAGAAATATATTCCATCCTGAATAAGGCTACACAGGAAACTAACTGTCCACCACTATGCACACTACAGACAATATTTAAAGCAACTTGGCCCTTCAATAAGATCTCTAATTCATACTGTCTCTCTGTTTTAAAGGGGAAGATTAATAGGATTTTCTTTGCCCAGACTACCACTTGAGGAAACACTTTATCAGACAGCTTTATAGCAAGAGCCTTATATTGAAGCTGTCAACATTTTAAAGCCACGTGTAAAATTTACAGGCCAGATCCTCAGATGGTCCATACAGGTATAGGTAGCCCCAATGAAATCAACCTAAGTCTCTAATTTAAACCAACTGAAGTTCTAACCCTATATTTTTAATTTCAGTATTCTCAGAGATCAGTACTTTTCTTCATTCTAGGAAGGACATGCAAACTGATTAGAACAATTCCCCAACTTTCTATACATCGATTTATGAAAATATGCTGATAACATCAGAACAAAAGCATCATCTGAAATTAAGTGAGATTATTCCCACCCACCCAAGTGAGATCATATAGTGTATCCTTATTTCCACTCCTTACGGGTATTCCCAAATAGTTGGTGCTTTGAAAAACAGGAGTTAAAAAAAAAATTTAAAGCCCACAGATCCTAGTCTATCAAAATGTTTCCAATATCAATTACAGATTAAGAGGGCTCTTCTAGTTATCTATGAATTCACATTATCCTAAAGTTTGCTCATTTTTTGCATTACCGCTTTTTAGAATACTTATTTGGTTTTTAAAACCAGTGATTAATAAAGAGCTTATTATGGTAATTTTTTTTAAAGCTAGTTATACCTACCGAGACACTACACATTCCAAATTACTATTATCAAGCCATATGCACAACAGGATCAATGCATTTACAATTTCCTATCTAATTTGCAGTTCTGAACACGTGGACACATTGTGAACTAGCTTTCATATCCACGATTGTCTTCATAATTTACTAAGATACCCTTTGTGAAATTTCTACAGAACTACAGCCTTTAAATGAAACTAACTATATGAGCATAAAAGAATCCTGTGGCACCTTATAGACTAACAGACGTTTTGCAGCATGAGCTTTCGTGGGTGAATACCCACTTCATCGGATGCAAGTGAAGAAGAAGTGGGTATTCACCCACGAAAGCTCATGCTGCAAAACGTCTGTTAGTCTATAAGGTGCCACAGGATTCTTTGTTGCTTTTACAGATCCAGACTAACACGGCTACCCCTCTGATATATGAGCATATTTACACTATTTCACATCATGGTTTTGCTGCCCTTAAAAATAACTATTATAGAAATAAAAACTTCCAAAGCTCTAATCATTCCCTTCTATCAAATACCACAGCATAAGAATTCTGCTGCTCTTTCAATTTTCCTTGAAATATTTTGCAAAGAGATCTATCAATACAAATGACTCAGTCTAAAGCTGAGTTTAGCGCTGTTCATCTGACTGCAAGAGGTCATTAACCTCAGTGGACTCACCTTCATATCACCAGAAGTCCATCTGTCACTGCAATTCAAATCTCTTAAAGAAGGTGACTATATGCCCCTGAATCTCCTATGTTATAAACAACTGAACATCTCTGTTTTCCTATTAGTGAACTAGAATTCTCCCAGTTTATCTAGGCTGGAGAACAGCTGCATTTCCATACTTTCACAATTTTAGGCACAAAAAAACCCCAAAACCAAACAAAATAAAAAGCCTTATCTTAACTCTGAAAGGTGTAGATTTACAAGGGCTTTTTATGTGACTTTAATTTAAGATACAAAATCCTTATTTTTTTAAACCTTCAATTATTAACATGCATTCTCAACCTGAGCTCCATATTAATGAAGTTTGTTTTTAAATTAAATAAGGTTTAATATTATGTTTTATGTTGTTTTCTTACTGAAATGTATACTTCCAAACTAAACACAAATCAAGGCAGAGTTACTTTAGATACTTGTGGATAAATCCTACAGCATACCAAAGTGTAATGGTTTCTTTACAAGCATGACTTTACCTTACAGAGCACAGGAATGTTCACATTAGAGCTAGAAAATAAAAATAGGCATATCCTCTTCTTAACACACCACCTACGCAGAACGAACACTCGGGTCACAAAATAGCTAAGAACTCAGACAGACCTGCTAGACTACAACTGACAACAACATATGGTACAAATAGGCAAGACACTTCTGACCCATTTACAGAATTTTATTTAGCGTGAACATACCCAACAATCCAAAAACAATGCACAAACCACTTCCAACACCATAAGAAATAATGCAAATACTGAGAAAAGTGAGAATGAAAACTTAGTTTTCCAGAATATAACTATAGCAAGTACCAACTGGTCTCGAAAAAGGAGGAGCTGGGAGGAAAGGTGAAGCATAGATAACCAGAAGGTTTTT
This sequence comes from Mauremys reevesii, assembly GCF_016161935.1. Lineage (NCBI taxonomy): Eukaryota > Metazoa > Chordata > Testudines > Geoemydidae > Mauremys > Mauremys reevesii. The sequence goes on along the minus strand of NC_052640.1, from coordinate 18,459,367 downwards.
TAGATTAAAAATCACAATGGCCACATTTAAAAAAATCCAGTTAATGTAAGCAGTAGGGCTGAAACTTCCAAATATTCCTATTCGTAAGTTTATGGTACTATGTCCACACTTCACTAAGTTACTGACATTTATTTCATCATTTTAGTGCTGATGTCAGAAATATCTTGTTGCCATTGCAAATGTGGCATTGCGTTGGAGATGATGGTAATTTTGTGAATGGAAATGCTGCAGAAATTAAATTGAAAAAAAAAAAATAAACAAACCCTTTACATTCTAGCCAGCCACAAGTTTCTATCACTCTTAATCTGCAGCTGTGGGAGAATTTAATTTGCACTTTATCACACCAGTTTTTTTTTTTTAATATATATATAAAAATAAATAATTCTTGAGTACTTTTGTTTAAATGCAAACCACACATGCGGGATGTAAATTAAGATATTCTACCGCACTGTGTAACAAGAGAAATCTCTGTCCGACTTGCAGAATCAACAGAATGAGGATTATAGGACACCGCATGGGAGCGGTTGTAGAGGCGAAAAGGGATGCAATGACAGGAGTAGAAGGAGCAAAAGAACAATACTAACAGCAAAGAACCAAAGCGTTACTATTTTATGCACAAATAATTATACACTCAGAGGCCAAGATAAAAGGATATTGTCATTAGTGGCATTAAACTACTTAAGCAATGCTCAAGTAGTTTATGAGGTCAACAGAAACACTCAATGGAATTACAGCCTTATATGGATCGTAAATGCACTAAATAATTAGGTTTATATAATGTTGCCTTGATTATTCATTTGATCTCTATTTTACATATTTAAGCAAGAAAGGTAAGTGATTGCAAATTACATGCCATATCTATCTTCCCAGTGTCAATACCTCCCACATTAGACTATTTTTATCACAAATGTGTCTATATTTTAGAAGTCTAAGTAGAGAATTTTTAAAAAAAAAGTAAGTTTAGAATAATCAATGGAATGTATCAATGAATATTTTCTCCAAATGCCATGCACACTACCAATGCCACATAACAAAATGCTTCAAACTGAAAAGCAGGAATTGTAATACGATTTGATTCCATACAAAGAAATTATATTAAAAGGAACACAGACTAAACAGTGAAGCACTCTGGAAATGCCAAAAATAAGGTTCCTATCAGTCTCAACTCTGAACCCTTGCTTCCCTACATTTCGAAGTTAAAAAAAAAAAGTGATCTTACCATTAAACACAAAGAACTGCCTGACTCACTATGCAGTCTGGACAATACTGTCCAAATGAAAGCTTTGAAATATCTGTATCTTCACTTTTTGATGTGTGCCCATACTTAACATATTACTGTACATAATCCATCCCTGCACTGACGGAACTCCATCCTCTATAGGAGGTCCTAACTCCTTTACCTATGTGCCTTCAATCACCATATGGAAGGCGGCAAGACTCCATAAAAAGTTTCTTTACATTCACACTTCTGTGCAGGGTGGAAACAATAACTGATAAAAATACAATCAGTGAATGGTCTAAGAAGTGGACTTTTTAAATCCTTACAATAGTGACAAACCACAACCAATCTCCACTAAACCACTAAGAGATACATCTGTGACCTAGCAGTTAAAGCCATGCCAAATTCCAAGTTTCTGGTAAATACTACTGAAATGACAGAGCAAGTGTTCAAAATAAGGGTACTAAATACTGTATATATAGTTTTTAAAATGGGAAAAGGGCATTTCCTTCCAGGAGGCAGTCTCAAACATCTTAACTCTAAAGAAAGTTTGCTTTGGTGCTGAAATCAAATGTGACATTTCTGAACCCAAAAAGGGAGGGGTGGGGGTAAAAAGAGTTACGAACATCTACAATCCTCTAGAATTAAAACTTTTGGACAATCTTAGCTGCAGGCATCAATATGTACTCTGTCTATAGTATTATGAGACAGTCCTTCAAATTACATAACTTATTGGTAAAAAATGTTTTTATTGAATTAAAGAAAATAACCCAAAATTACAAGAGAATTTGTTAGCACTGCAGCTTACGTTTCTGCACTTAGGTTGATTTTCTCTCCATTTTTACACACATGCTTTCCAATGTACAGTGCTATATACTGTGTTCAATACCAAACCAAGACTCAGACAGAATGAATTGGTTGCACAGACTGAATGTTTTCTTTCTAAGAAGATACTGAACCAATGGGAAACTGAACACTTGCTCCAAAGTTAGAATTTAAAAGCAAGGCATACATGCAAGGTGTAAGTACTAATCACTAGATTCAAATCAAGAATCCTATCTGACTGACAGCCTATTTCTAGGTCATAACAGCACAAAACTAAATAATGCTTCAGGGAATCCTAGTCCCTTGCTGCAAAGGCCAGGGCAATAATTCACCAGAAATGTAATATAATAAAACTCCCTTGCACCTCTGAAGAATAATTACCATTAGCAAAGAGAAGTGCAACATCTTTTGACCACCCAGAGCTTTTGTAAAAGGTAATTATGCCTAGCATGTATGGAACACATTGATTCAACTACATTAGGTCATAGTAGGAGATTATGTCTACATATCCTACATCATACTGAGGTTCTTCTGAAGACATGATAGCAGCTGTCACAACATTTGAATTGCTCTAGGTGCACATATTTAATCACTGCACACTTAAAACCAGTTATGTTTATGTGATTTTTCAAACAACTGATCCCTCTCATCCCTTATGTATTTGCATGCAACCCGATAATGATTACTAAGAATGGTGGGAGGAGGGACACTAGATATTTTACTTGTCTTCAAAAAACAAAAACAAAACTGTGCTTACCCTGGGGAAACCAAATATAGCAAGACTGAAATACTAGAAATACCAAATATCCAAGATACAGTATCAACAATATGCTTAATTATGGTAATATTAGAAAAAATATCTTCTGTACTACTTCCCCCTATTCCTCTCAATTCTCCCTCCTTTACAGATCAAGATAGAGTGCTCAGTAAAACGTAGAACTGGTTAAAGAAGTTTGCTGGTTTTTAGAAGTAATACTTTCCACCATTCAAGTAGAAAAATGTATTTATTTTGCATTTAATATCTTGGAGATTACAAACAAAAAGTCGATATGTAGAAAAAGTGCTTTATCTCAAGAAGCAAGTGCACAGTATCAAGTAATTTCTTCAAGTCCCATTGTTAACTAAGAAGTATGAAAAATGCATTTGCGATGTACAAACACCAGTATAGACAGCACAGAAATACCCAGGTTGTCTGTCTTGTGGATCTCCCCCTTCTTCACACAAGTGGCATTTCTATATACCAACTCTAGCCCAATATTTTACACGTTTAAAAACCTCTCATCTTCCACAAACCTCCAGCCAAAGTGGACTAGATGGGACTTCTAGCTGAAGGAGTCTACCGTTTTCTCTCCTTTTGGGGCTAAGCTAGAGGTGGGCAAACTCCGGCCCACGGGGCCATCCTGCCCGGCCCCTGAGCTCCCGGCCAGCCCCAGCCCCTACCCTGCTGTCCCCCCTCCCCCGCAGCCTCAGCTCGCCGTGCCAGCAGCACAGCAGCGTGGCTGGCTCCAGCCGGGCGGCGTGACTCAGGGGCAGATTTACAAGTGAACCCAGGGTGCCCTGGCACAGGCCCTCCAACAACAGGGGGCCCCGGGGCCGGGCACTCAGGCAGCTCAGCACCAGCGCACCCCCCACGGTGGGAAGGGGTTGCATGGCATCCCAGGAGGGCGGTCAGGGGACAGGGATCCCAGGAGGGGGAGTTAGGGGACAAGGAGTGGGGGCGGATGGATGGGACAGGAGTTCTGAGGGGGGCAGAGAGCAGGCTGTTTGGGGGGGCACAGCCTTCCCTACCCACCCTCCATATCATTTTGCAACCCCAATGTGGCCCTCGGGCCAAAAAGTTGGCCCATCCCTGGGCTAAGCACTACTTTAGCAGTGCTGCTAGGCCATTAAACCCAGGAAGAGAGCTTGCAGACTTCTTTGGAAGGAGATAAAAACAGTGTCAGGATGAATATGGGAGGGATTTTTGTATGTAGGGCTTACTGTTTGAGTTTGCTTTGGGACGTTTTAGTTGTAAAAAACTTAATCTGACAGACATCTTTGGGCTAGGGCTAGGGTTAGGGTATGTGCCAAATGTGTGACCTCACAAGCATGATTATTGTTCTTGCAGGATCCTTTTTCTTATAAGGGTCAAACAATCACTGTGCTAGAACGTGAAATGTAGAAAGTAGCTTAAATTGTTTTGGATGGATTTCTGATTACATTTGTCCTCAAAAAGACAAAAATAGTGCTAGAAACAGCCCATGAAAAAAGTTTTAACAGACATCTCTCAGTGGTTTGAGCATTGGCCTGCTAAACCCAGGGTTGAGATTTCAATCCTTCAGGGGGCCATTTAGGGATCTGGGCAGGCGGGCAGGGGGGAAGGTGGGGATTGGTCCTGCTTTGAGCAGGGGGTTGGACTAGATGACCTCCTGAGGTCCCTTCCAATCCTGATATTCTATGATTCTATAATAGGACAGAAGGTTCATGAGAGTTTGGTTTTCCCTTAATTTTGAGGATGTGGAAATAGACTTAAAAAACATGAAGCACAAAAATCACACATACATAAGATACCTTCAGAACACTGAATAAAGGGACTGTATAAAGACAGTACTTTTTAAACATCAAGCCTCAACAACCCTTATTAAGTAGTATATCTTTTTTACAAGCGGGTAAACTGAAGAAAAGAAAGGTAACATAGGCTAAATATGTTGCCCAATCAGCTCTGTGGTCTTGGGGGAACCAGAGCACAATACTCAGCCTGTCTGACTCACAGAAGACGTCCCCCCACCCCAGCCGCTGCTTGAACAAAAGCCGATCAGAAGAAAAAAAAAAAAAACACTTACAAAAAGCAATGAAAAGGTAGTGGAAGAGACACCTAAACCCCTCCAGACCAGGGTGACAGGATTAAGGAAACTCTCCTAGCTTCATATGCATCGAAGATGGGACAGGGAGGCATCTCCATTAGCATACAGAATGGAGAACAGAGATTCCAAGGCAAGAACCGCACTGGACTACAGGACCAGAAAAGCAGGGAAGCAGTGCATGATGGGGAATCTCTGCTCCAGATGTTAATGAACCCAGGCCTGCACACACCCAGCGCAGTAGTTATCAGACCAATTCTAGTAATAAATCCTTTATTGGTATCCAAAATACTGAAGCTGCCTAATTGCATGGTGAGCTCCCTTAAAGGAACACCGCCCATAACCAGGAATGAGTAGTTCCTATTGTCTAGCCTGAAGAGAGAGAAGGAAAAAAAAACAAAAAAAAAAACACACTTTGGTATACTCCCTTGAGACATCAGTTTACCCACAAAACTAGTGTTCTCCCTTGAACCATTGTTTTTTTCCCCCTACAAAAGCCCCTACCCCTGCTCAAGTAAGTGCTCTGATGCCTGGATCCAAAATCTGCATCAGTTCCACTGGGGCTTCATCTTCTCCTGACTGATCGTACTAGGGACTCTGCCTGTCTCCAGCACTCTGAACCCTTAGCTACCACCACCACCTGGAAACCCTGATCAATTCAAGCTTCACAAAGTGGTGAGAACCCAGCTCTCACTCTGTAGGTATAGCCTTCTGACCTGGATTTGTGTGAACAGTTACAGTTGAGTTTTCTAAACCTGACTTTTATAGTCAAATTTAAGTTTGATTTAATATTATAACTAGTGTGTTTGTTTGGCTCCCCGCGTATTGTTATTAAATGGCAATAAATAACTTTCATGGTTAAGCTGGTTGCTTCTCTCTCTTCTACCCTGCCGCCGCTCCTCGTAGGTGTTTTTTGGCTTCCCCGTTCGCTCTGCAGCAACACTCCTCATAACTAAGCTAAAGTTCTCTGCAGTGCCCAAAAATCCGGTGGGGTTTGCTCATCAAGTGGGTTACTACCAGATAGGGTGACCAGACAGCAAATGTGAAAAATCGGGACAGGAGGTATGGGGGAGGGTAACAGGAGCCTATATAAGAAAAAAGACCCCAAAAAATTGGGACAGCTGGTCACCCTACTACTGGAAGAATTATAACATGAAAGTGGGGATAGGGACGTGGTGAACCTGGGGCATATGAGGGTGGCCGCTTGGAAGTGCTGCTCGACCCAGCCTGCTGAGTCCAAGGACATATTAGGAGTCAGCTTGGGAGTGCTGATTAACCCGGTCCCTTCAGAGGAAGGAAGGAAGGAGAGAGGGAGAGAGAGAGAGAGAGGTGGGTGTGTGTGTGTGTGTGTGTGTGTGTGTGTGTGTGTGTGTGTGTGTGTGTGTGTGTGTGTGTGTGTGTGTGTGTGTGTGTGTGTGTGTGTGTGTGTGTGTGTGTGTGTGTGTGTGTAAGAACCCAGCCCTGGGGAACCGAGGTCCTGCAGGATGGCTCCATTGGGAGGGAACTTGCAGAAGGGAGAAGTAGAGCTCTGTATGAGAACACAAGTGACACTAGCAGAACATTGATAGAATTTCAGAAACACCCCCCGCCCCAGAAGAGTAACCCTAATAAATGAGCGTATCCCAAAGTAATGGGCAAATCTGGCAACACCAAGGTCAGAGTTCAAGTCAGCAACAGCTGGAAACAGAACCAATGAGTCCTGGCTACCAGTTCCATACTCACTATAAAGCCACATTTCATCCCTATCAATCACCACTATGGCTTTTCAATTCATCAGCATACTTCTAAACAGAACAAACTCTGTCCTTTAGACAATATCAATGCTCATCAGCTATGGTAGTACATTTTCTGGAATAGCAACAGCTTGTCAATAGCTGAGAGATGACCAATGGAGTAAGCATGAGGGGTGAGGTAGATAGGAAATGGGGGGGGGAAATGAATTTGGAATATTAATTTAGTTTTCAAGTCAGTTATAAAAGGAATACATGGAACCCAATATTAAACTTCAAAAGCCTAATGAGTCCAAGAAGAGAGAGCCTGTTGGGTCAATGTATTAAGTAATGTAATCTGTCCAGACGAGACACTCACCTGAAAGAAGTCTTGCCAGAGCTAGTCGTGAACCTGTAATTTGAAATTTAAAAGAAAACTTACAAAACGGTTGGAAACGTAATTGATCAAACACCAGAAATAAAGGATAAAATTGTCAGTAAGTTAAAACAATATCATTTACACAAGATGGCAGGAAATTTTTATCTCCCTCGACCAAGTACTACTTTTCAAGTCAATGACACACAGTAGAAAATTTAGGATCCAGTGTATGTAATCCAATCACAAGCACCTCATTTCTCTGAAATCTAGGTCTTTATGTGAGAGGAAAGAACTTGTAGCAGGAACTGGGTCACAGTTTAACATTAGCAAGTTCTTGGAATTCATGAACAATAAAAAGGTTATTTTGTTTAATCCAAAAGCTGGTAGAGTTTCACAAATTTCATACAGTAAATTGACACCTTTCCTCAGTTACAAATACAGTATTTTGGGCTCCAAGAGGCCTTTGTATCGTCTGATTTGACTCTTCTGCACTATGTAGGACATTTTCCCTACATTATTCTTACTAGACGGAAGCCTGAACATTAAAAGGTCACATCCTTAAGCACAATTCTCAAGAACAACACGCTGAGCTAACCAGAATCAGTTACTTTAAATCCCAAAGCAAGTCACTTGTATTTTCCAGTTTAGTTCAAATGTATTTTAAGTTGTTTGAATGGCAGGAGCACTATCTGCTCTTTAGTGAAGAAGTACTTAACTCCAGCTCATCTTCCCCCTTCCATTGTACAGTCTAGGGAGCGTATACTTTCTAATATTACATTATTTTACTAATTACAATCACTATCTCTGGCAGAAGAATCCTTCTAGGACTTTCTGCCAAGTTATTCCACCAGTTTACAACAGCACTCTTACTTTTTCAGCTTCAGAAGTATGGATCCCTTGTAGACCAGAAAGTTGTTTATCTACAAGAATGCTTCTCTGAAGTTAATATCTCAATTCTCCCTCACCTACCAGCCTGCCTTTTGAGATCGGTTTCATCCAAACTCAACTCGGTATCTAAGTTTGGCCAATTACTTCCTTTTAATCAAGTCATAAATTATGCCTCCAATAAAAAATACCAGAGGCCACATGACTCAAAGAGGTATATGTGATAAATACATAAGATAATTCAGTTTTCAAAACCTTATTAAAAATTATTTTAAATTTGCATTGATCATACTGAAATCTAGCAAAGTTACCAGCTCAGAAAAAGAAGAGCTTGAAGCACTATCACTTTTAAAAGAGATGCAACATTCCCCATACTGGTCTGAAGACTCCAGCTGGCTCTCAATTAAAACAAGGTGTGCAGATGCTTCAGCTCCAATTCAGCATAGCACTTGAGCACATGCTTAACTTCAAGTCTATGATTAGCTCCCATTAACATCAATAGGAACTAAGCATGTGCTTACTCAAATATTGATCTTAGCCAATAATTTGGCTAAGGATTACATATTAATATACACACAAAATCACCAGTAACTTTTGAAAATCATAGCCATTACATACATCTTGTTTCTAGAAGTTTAAAAGCAAGTGCCATGCATACATAAGTGGTACTTTGTATTTCTATATGTATTCTGCATATGACCTAACACATACATTTGAAAAGAATGCTAACAATTCTACTGATAACTTGTCACAGTTAAATCTACATGCTCTTCAGTCAACGCCAGCCTCGGTACTGTGGACATACTCCGCCGAGTTAATGATTTTAAGTGGGGACACATACAATAGACTGTATAAAATCGATTTCTAAAAAATCGACTTCTATAAATTCGACCTAATTTCGTAGTGTAGACATACCCTCAGTGAAGGAAGACAAGAGCACTGGCATCCTCAAGAAGCTGGAAATTTTATTCAATAAGGAATGCTGTTAAAAGTATAATTTTTTTTCTGTACAATCCAAATGACAATATAGACCAAACAGCAGGATGGATAAAAATAGATATTTTTATTTAAGTCGGATTTGATTTAAATAAATTTATAATTTCAAAATGATAAGTTTAGGTCTTTATAAAAGTTACTATAATAATTAGAATTGATATTTTTGTGTTTAATTTACCATTTCATTTAATGTTAACTGCTGAACTTTTAAAGAAAGTCAAATCCTGAACTGGTGGAAGTCACGGCCAAACACTTTGAGCCAGAGTTTGCTGAAGTACACCACCAGCTTTTGACAGCAGTAGCCTCTTTCGCAGGTATAGAAAGAAAGTTTTCTTAATTTCAGTTCGTTTAACTAGCTCAGTTCATAGACTTTAAGGTCAGAAGGGACCATTACGATCATCTAGTCTGACCTCCTGAACAACACAGGCCACAGAATCTCACCCACCCACTCCTGTAACAAACCCCTAACCTATGTCTGAGTTACTGAAGTCCTCAAATCATGGTTTAGATTCCTCATGACTAGTTCACTTAAAGTTGAAAAACCTACTGGGAAACAATCAGGAAATCTTCCAATCTATGAATAAAAATGAGATATGAGAGGATGAGCTCTACTAGTTCTAAGAATCTTGGACATGGTAATCAGAAACAATTAACTACGGATTATACTTCCTCTGCTTAAAAAAATAAAAATCACTTTTAAAACACTAAACATTTTGATAAACCTTTTTTTTTAAATGTAGCCAGCACATTTAAGGTAGAGTTTAAAGAACAATTCTAATGTTTGCATGTCTGATGGGTTTTTTGCATTTTTTATTGAATTCCAACTTCCATTCGAGTGCAGGTGGTTGACAACTCATGAGTAAAAAAATTAATCATCTAGCAAATAAGAAATATGTCATTCACCATCTTCTAACATTAAAAAACTTAAAGCTATATAATTGCTGAAATAAGTGTGTATATATAGTATATCCTCTTGGTTAGCAAATAGTACCAAATTTAGTATAAAGGGGTTTTTTTATTTTGTTTTTTCAAATCATATTTTAATGATTGCTGACCAATGATAATCAACCTTTTTTTAGGAAAATACCTAAAATGTAAGAATGCATAAGAAGATTACAATGTATTACTTAAATCATGATTCAAGTCAGTAATTTAAATCAATCCACCCTTACAGATAGGCTTCAGTATACTCCATTTCAAAAATGCACTAGTAATCAGTAGGCAGAATTGTCTTGCAGTCCTCTGGTAATCTCCCTTTAAAGAATGATACACTATATACATGAGTGCTATAAAGTCTTAGATCAACATGCACACACTTTTAGATCTTTTTTAATTGTTTCCAGTAGGAAGGGGTCATTCAGAACAGACAGGCAGAGAACAAAGAAAGTTTTGGGGACAGACTCTCGCCTCTGCCTCTTAAATTTGGAGGAACTATTTGCACCTTCTGGGACAAATTAAACACTAGCTCTCCACTAACCTGGTCCCCTCAAGGTTATTCTAGACCCTATGTTGATACCATCAGCCCCCAGCATGACAAACAGGGATCATTTGGGCACAGGGACATTAATTTTTCCTCAATTTCTGACAGTGTTTTCCACAAAAGCTGTTTGTTGCAAACACCTCTGAAAGACAGCCAGAGAAAGTAGAGAGCTATAGATTACCCATCAGAGGGCACCAAAACATCCTATTTTACTGATTGTTTGCAGTATGTTCACAATTGGCATATGTACAAGACATGCACTGCAGGATAGTCCATTTTTTCCCCTAACCACTCACTTCTATTTTAAGGGTCAATCCAGTGCACTTCAGATGCAGCCAAACTTTTACCTATAACCATCTAGAAACGAAAGCTGATAGTACGTAGTCATTTTTGCTAAGTAAAGAATAACTTCAACAGAAGCATAGGGACTCCACAACAGAATACAATTAGTCAGAAAAGAGCAATACTAATGTATAGATCTTTGAGAAATTGCCTCTAAAGAAATGGAAAACTTAATTCCAAAATATTAGATGAATAGCACTTGTGTAAAAATCTGAGATTAAGGAAATATGGAGTACATTCAAATGAAACATGATTTACAAAATTCCATCATGTGAACGAACAAAGCAGCCCAGGATTACTAAGAGTTATCATACAATATTAAACAACGCTTTCAGAGTTCATTAGGAATATGGGTGAGCAATCCATTTGTTTCCTCAAGGGAAGAGATGTTTCTAGTCGGGGGGGGGGGGGGGAAGAGAAGAAGACAGGCACAAATTAAAAAGCTTTTAGCAAGTATTGGAGTATATGCCTAGACTTAAAGCATATGAGAAGCCCAAATGAATTTAACAGGACTACTCAAGAGTTTAAGGTTAAGCACAAATACCTTCCTGAATCAGGGCATGAGCTAGCCCATAAGTCAAATGATAAGTGAAAGCCGGCATTTCAAATCTACTCTATGGAACCATCAGTTTAAACCACTAAAACTATTCCCAACTTCCAAAGCCAAAAGGACATTCTAATACTAAACAGGTATAAATTGTAAGAGAATACCTCATACAAGATCCCAAACAGTATTAAACCTACACCTAAAACAGTGGTTTTCAACCGGTGGTCTGCAGACCCCTGGGGTTCCACTGACTGTGTCTAAGATTTCCAAAGGGGTCCACGCCTCCATTCAACTTTCTTTTAAGGGTCCACAAATGAAAAAAGGTTCAAAGCCTCTGATCTAAAGGATGTATACCACAATATAAGTGCACATACATATATTAGCAACATTCAAATGTTGGTTACACTAAAGAAAAATCATTTGTTGTTCTAATTTTTCATAATATTTGTCTCACACACACACACACAAAAGGCTTAGCAGGAAAGTTCTAGAACACTTGAAAGCAGGGTCCAAAACTAAGTTACATAGAAACATTTTATTTTGACTCTGTATATATGAAAGTGAGTATTCTTTCCTTTACAAGCTAGCCGATCCAATACATGACAGAAATTGTAGCAAATGGTTCATGCTCTGAATAGCATTCCACTGCTTAAATTAAGCCCTAACACGATAGGAATGTAGTCAATATTAGTTACAACTACATATAACCAGATTATTCGAGCCACTCACTTTATTCTTCCATAGAATAAATGCAGCTAACACAAATAAGAGTTCCAGATATTAGAATCCTGTGTAGACCTATGAAATATCATGGTAATAATGAGTTTTAAAGGTTGTGTGTTTGAAACCACCAATATAATTGGCTGGTCTTTTAAAGATGCCATATCCATTAAGTCAGGGATCGGCAACCTTTGGCACGCGGCCTGGCCGGGCCAGTTTGTTTACCTGCCGTGTCCGCAGGTTCAGCCAATTGTGGCTCCCACTGGCCGCAGTTCGCCATTCCAATGGGGGCAGCGGCCGGCACATCCCTCATCCCGCGCCGCTTCCGGCAGCCCCCATTAGCCTAGAGCAGCAAACTGCGGACAGTGGGATCCACTATCGGCCAAACCTGCGGACACGGCAGGTAAACAAATTGGCCCAGCCTGCCAGGGTGCTTACTCTGGCGGGGCCGCATGCCAAAGGTTGCTGATCCCTGCATTAAGTATATAGAAATCTATACAAAAGGCTACCAGGCCCCACATTATGCAATGATCAACTTAATGCCAAGCTTCTTTGAGGCCAGGCCTATCACTCATTATGTTTGTGCTAGCCTAATCTTTATGGTTCGTAGGCACTACCTCACTATAAATGTTAAATAATTTGTTATTACAGTCATGTTATGCTTAGTGAAAATGTTAAGATACAGAGGGCTGACAATTTATAACAGGGCCTGAAAAAAAAATCCATGTCAGTAGCATGCAGAAATTTTGCCCTGGCTTGCTCAGAGATTTAAGCTATCAATGTATTTAGAGGAGAGGTTCTCAAACTGTGGTCTGCGGACGAGTTCCATCCAGGTGGTCAGCAGATAGTTCCCTCTAAGATGCGTGCCTGGGTGGCCGCACATGAGAGAATGAAGGGCCACCCACCTAATTAGTGGAGCCGTGCAGGCGTGGCTCCACTAATTAGGTGCCTGGACCCTGGAGAAGACGCACATGTACGGTGAGGTGGTGGCCTTTGGGGGAATAGGGGGTAAGTGGGAGGGGGTGACAAGAGGGGGAGTGGGGAATTTGGGACGTGCAGGGCTGCGGTGGCCAGAGAAAGAGGCGACTTTCCCTAGTTCCAGGGCTGCGGCTGCTCGGGAGAGACGGCCCTCCTTCCCAGCCTCAGCTCTGTGGCTGCTGTGGTGGAGGAAGAGCCCCCCCGCTCCTTCCCAGCCTCAGCTCTGTGGCTGCTGTGGTGGAGGAAGAGTCCCCCCCCCGCTCCTTCCCAGCCTCAGCTCTGTGGCTGCTGTGGTGGAGGAAAGAGCCCCACCTCCTTCCCAGCCTCAGCTCTGTGGCTGTTGTGGTGGAGGAAAGAGCCCCACCTCCTTCCCAGCCTCAGCTCTGTGGCTGTTGTGGTGGAGGAAAGAGGCCCCCCCCCCCAGCCTCAGCTCTGTGGCGGAGGAAGAGACTCCCCCTCCTTCCCAGCCTCAACTCGGGGGCTGCCGCAGCAGGGGAGAGAGGGCACATCCATTGCATTAGAAAGGTAAGGCTACGGATATTAAAATATGAGTTGTGTGCTTTTATTTGTAGAACAAAAAAGTTAATAATTATCAGGTTTTTTTATATAGCACTTTTATCCAAAGCACGTTACAATAGTTAGCTAACAGTACAAACTACATTTGGAAAGATCATTAAATGATCCACCAAGATCCTCAGCAATTTCCAGTGGTGAAAAAGGAAAAAAAAAAAGTGTGATAACCATTGCTTTAGAGTTTAAGCCTTCATTCTTCAAAAACAAACAAACAAAAAACAAGCAAGAAAGCTTTTAGTCTGTAAGATTGCAAAGAACCAAGAACTGGATGCAGTGTTATCTTCCTGAGTCTGAAGAAAGGTCCAGTACGACTGTTGCTGCACACAGGTCTATCAAGCAACAGAAAAGTGAATTTAAGACTGGCGAGGTTAAGTTCAGAGCGGCATGAATAAAAATGAAGCTGTTAGAATCATGTTAGTGTAGTTCGGCTGATGCTTGGTAACGTTATGAGCACAGAAGACATTGGTGTTATTCACAGGGAAGGAAGACTTAAGAGAGACTATGAGAAAGGATGGAATTATGGAGACATAACTCTTAAAGCAACCAGAAGGTTCTGAATGTGGAAAAAGGAGCTGCCTCCTTTAGGCAGATTCAAATTTAAACACTTATTATCCAGAGACTGACAAGAGTGCAAGCCCCCTCAGCCAGGTCCAAGTGGCAGCACAGAAATCCTAGTGTTCTACTCTTTCCCAGATACCACCAGAGGCAGGGGGCAATGCTTCTTACTGAGTCACTGGGTATGCCTACATTGCAATCCCAGGTGTGACTGCAGCATCTGTAGACATATGAGAGCTAGATTTGATCTAGTTAGCTTCAAATGCAATAGCAGTGAAACCACAGCAGCATGGAGTAACTGCTTGAGTACATCCCCAGGGCCCAAGTAGGCTTGTCTGAGTATTGCTGCAGCAGCACCCCTACCTTTGTTTCCTATAAATTTCCAGCAAGATTTTCCAACCTCTGATATTACAGAGAACATTTCTGTTCTGCTACTGTATTTAGTGACTAAGCAGTACTTTTGAAATATAGCCCAAATCATTCTCCAAGACCTGCACAGCTAAGCAGATAAATTAATAAGCTAAAGATCACAGAGCCAACGCACTTTGCAACTCTAAATGACAGTGGCAAGAAAAACTCATAAGATCTCATTAGGTAAGTTGTTCACAGTAGAAAAATAACGGCCTATAACTTAGTTGTGCTAATACCTATCCTAGACTATGAAAAAATGGTGTGTTAGCTAATAGTCCAACCAACATGTTCTAAAAGTCCTTACACTCAACCAGCTAAGCAGGTGTTAATAGCAGTGTGATTTATCTATGTTAGACTGTTAGATCATCTTAGCTAGAACATGCTGGAGAACACACACACCCACCCCTTTTAGTCTAGCCTAGACAAGGCATACTCATCTTAGATGAGTAGAAATCCAAACCTATAGAACTATACCGACTTAATGCCACCAGAGGCTCCTTCTAGCCATCTGCCTAACACCATTCTCAAAACCCTCCAATCCCATAAAAAGCCACAAGAACAGCAGTGTCTTGCACTAAGCCCTGAAAGTCATCAGATCCAGGCTCTGGTAGAACAAGGAGAAGAGGTGAGTTCCAGGGTCAAGTATCCTTCACCATGAACACTCACCTGTAGTTCCTTCTAATTTAAACCAAAGACTCTCTAACTCATGCACCTCAGATGACTGCAACTGTGGGATCACCCAAGGTGGTCTCTACTGGTTTGTCTACACTGCAATCAGAGGATGTGACTACAGATCACCTAGACATACCCAAGCTAGCATTTTAAGCTAATTAGCTCAGGTACCAGTAGCAGTGAAGCTGCAGCCACACTGACTTCAGTGAAGGCTGTACAAGCCTGCCCAGAAGGCTTGGTAATTACTCAAGAAGCTAAGCGCTACCATAGCTTCTTTGATACCAATCGTCCGGCATGTTCTATACAAGCTGCAATCACTTCATGGACATACCCTAAGGTTGGTGAAACCCAAAACATTCAGGGCTTTAGAATTCAAAAAGAACACCTTAAACTCCATCCAAAAACAAGTGCCAGCCAGTACAGAACATGGAATAGATGTGCATTCCGAGAGAAACATCACTTAACGTAGATGCCTTTTTCAGTAGCTTTACTTCCCAAATGATTTTAAGGTGTAGCCCAATATAGAGTGCATACAGTAGTCCTATCTCATGGATAGAAAGGCATGGTTGACCATGGCAAGGAGGTAGCGCACATGAGTGTAGACGACAACTCAGGAGAAGACACACTGTGATCCATTATAGAGAAAGGGGGGGGACGGGAGCGGGAGAAAAAAAAAGCAGTGGACTGAAATCGGGAAGCCAAGACACAGAAAAGTGAGAGATGTACTAAGTGCAGTCAAATAGCATTTGATGAATACATTTTGACTAATTCCACTAGTATTGACTGAATATTTTATTAGACACACTTTGCAATGGTCAACCATCTCTACAAATGGTCAAGTACTAAGGGGATAAAAGCCAGTAAAATTAACTGAACCTATTTATTGAATATTTTGTTCTACTGTATGACCAAGTAGTAAGTCAATATTTTTTTAAAAAATTAATTAGGAAATGAATTAATGTTTCATTTAAGTACCATAAACAATAAACATGACAACTGTGACTTGAATGGAACGGAGGGTGTCAGGGTGACCAGAGTAAAAAAAATAAATCTGTGCTAATGGCCATCAAGTCCTGTATGCTGTCTTGTTCTACAATATCTAGCTCATTTTCTCAAAAGTTCCATACAATTAACAAATACCATTAAAATGCTGTTACCTCATAGAGGATTAGCAGACTGATTTTTTAATTAAGAGACAATAGGTTAAAATGTCACCCTAGACGTTGGAGTCTCTGGAAATCGCTGGCTTGGGAGATCAGAGAGCATACCATTTCTAGGTTGCAGGTTAAACTTCAGCCCAGGGTTTTAGCAACAGAGTTATAATCCAGTATTTATTCCAAGAGACAAATTAGTCGGGGGCTTCGTCCACTTCTCAGTGAATAAGTGTCTATGCTAAAAAACCTACCACCACAGTTGGTTCTCTTGTAGACAATCTCAGAGAACAAAGCATGGTTAGCACTGAATCTCAACAAACCTCACTAGCAGAGGTGGTCTTTCTAGATTAGGAGAGAGGCACGCTCTACTTCAGAGGATTTGATACTTCCTTCTCTGGGGCTGTCAATCTTGCACTTTTCATGAACACTCAATTCACTTTATAAACACTAATTTTCAGTCAATTATTTAGTCCATAATATACCTGCCACTGAGCTATTTCTATATTCTGTATCCCACAACGAGAAGACAAATGAAATAGACAATTTTCTATTGGATAAGCATAAACATAGAATATAAACAGAAGTTTTGCTATAATTAATAAACTTGGTAGAAAAAGTCAGCTATAATCATCTCTCAGGATAACAAACTTCTTTGATTAAGTTACAAGATATTATCTAATTCATATTAGAAAGAGAGCTCAAAAGTTAAGAGGCATTACTCATGAAGACAGATTCTAGAGCTAGTTACAACTCTTGCATTACAAATAAAGATCAAAACCAAGAAAACAAACAAGATTAATTCCAGATAATTGATTTGCTAATTCAAGCCTTACACTATATATTTTTCCATACACTGAGTGGGGACCTAGCTAAGGGTTTCTCCATCTTTCATATCAAATTTAGGGCTTGGCTACACTTGCCAGTTACAGCGCAATAAAGGAGCCCTGGGCGCCCTAGCTCACTACCCATCCACACTGGCAAGGCACGTAGAACGCTCTGACTCCACAGCTACAGCGCTGCTGGTGCTCCACCTCGGCGAGTGGAATAACGTTTGCTGCATCACTGCGCTCTGATCAGCCTCCGGGCTGCCAGAGTCCATCCTGGTTGTCGAGATCCGCACCCAGGCCCGCTGGGATACAGAACAGGGATCCCCATGTAATACGTGGGAGTGCTGCAGCACCCCTAGTTCCCTGGGTAAACGTTTAACCGGGTAACCAACAGAATTTTAATCAGTTACGTGGTTATTATTTTTATATGTTATTTACATCCCTGGTCGCTGCTCTGTGCGGTGCAGCAGCTGCTTGCGAGAGCCTGGTGGCAGCCCACTCCCTCCTCCCCTCCCCCAGCTGCTGGAGACTGGGGCCAAGTGGGCCAGAAACATGCCGGTGGAGAGGGGGCGTTCAGCCCCTGTCCTCGGCAGCCAGGCCCAAGCTGGAGGCAGGGTGGACTGCCGTCCCAACCAGGCTCTCTCAGGCAGCTGCTGCACTGCACGGAGCAGTGACCCAGAGCAGCCAGTGTGAGAAGCAGCTGGTCCCGCCCCCTCCACTCCCCAACCAGCCCCGGCTGCCAGGGTCAGGGGCTCAGTGTGCCAGGGGACAAGCACAGGGGGAGGAGGACAGAGCACCTCTCCCTCCCCACAAGCAGGCAAATCTGGGGGGGAGGCACTTGACCCCACATACCTCCCCACACATCACCTCTATGCTGTACCTCTTTCCCATTCCCTCCAGGAATATTTTTTGTGATCTCATGACCTCCCTACAATAGCCTTGCAACCCCCTTTGGGGACAGGGCCCCCAGTTTGAGAAATGCTGCTTTTGGCAACGAGGCCTCCCTAAAACAGAGTAAAACCAAGGAACAATCCTTCCCCAGGCAGATTTTGTGATTGGCTAGTATCTGCAGAACGTATTTAATTCAACTGGAAAAGAGGGTAAAAACCATTCAGTCAAAAAAGTCCACTTTTTCTACACAATACACAAATATGGGTGATCATTCATAAACAATTTTAACATGTCTTTTGATTAGCTTTCTTCATCTAAGAAAGGGATCAATTCTGTATTTCATATCTGTGACATTTTAGTGTTAGTACATTAAATACAAAAATGTCAAATTATAAAAGTGATGTTAAGATCTATAAAACTGTTTGGGACATAGGAGAGGATGACAATTAAACTCTCGGTGATTTAAATGCATGTCATGTGTCAGCATATGCGTAAAGGCAAACCGTAGCGCAACATTCACCCACCTGCAGTAAGCCTGCATCAAAGCATATCAAAATTTTAACCTCCCAGCTAACGATAAGATTGAAATCAAATTTTAATTAAACTACCTGCACTGGCAAGTCTTTTAACTAATGCTAATTAGCTCAGTCACATAAGATTTTAATATTAAATTATTTCCTCTAGAAAGTCCACTCGTTCTTGCTTCTTGTTCAGACAATCGCTAAGACAAACAAGTTTGTTTACATTTACGGAAGATAATACTGCCCGCTCTTATTTATGTCACCTGAAAATGAGAACAGGCATCCGCATGGCACTGTTGTAGCTGGTACTGCAAGGTATTTACATACCAGATATGCTAAACATTTGTATGCCCCTTCATGTTTCAACTTGTAGGCTCTAAAGTTTTACATTGTTTTGTTTTTGAGTGCAGCCATGTAAAAAATAAATTCTACATTCATAACTTGCACTTCCATGAAAAAGAGACTGCACTACAGTACTTGTATAAGGTGAATTGAAAAATACTATTTTATCATTTTTACAGTGTAAATATTTGTAATAAAAATAATAGTGAGTACTGTACACTTTGCATTATGTTGAAATTGAAATCAGTATATTTGAAAATGCAGAAAAACAAAAAAATTTTATAATAAATTTGAATTGGTATTCTATTACTGTTTAACAGTGCGATTAAAACTGTGATTAATTGTGACTTTTTTAAATCGTTTTACAGCCCTAATAAATGGACTATTCTGATATTTTATACTTCAAAGTCCACATCCTTGGCTTTTAAAAATACACAGCCAATAATGCAAGTACTGTCCGGAGCAAAAAAAGTAATGCCCCTTGAATACTTAATCAGTGCCTTATACCTAATATTTTGTACATTTTTAAATGTACAACAAAATAACTGAGTCTCAAAAGGTACCATTATGTGCCAAACTCCCATGGAATTTTGATGGCAGTTGGGCACCCAACAGCATTTTGCCTTTGAAAACCTCCCAAGTGTCTAAGGATAGGCCTAATGTCTACTGCAGGTGTCGGCAACCTTTCGGAAGTGTGTGCCAAGTCTTCATTTATCCACCCTAATTTAAGGTTTCATGTGCCAGTAATACATGTTAACTTTTTTAGATGGTCTCTTTCTATAAGCCTATAATATGTAACTACACTATTATTGTATGTAAAGTAAATAAGGTTTTTAAAATGTTTAAGAAGCTTCATTTAAAACTAAATTAAAACACAGAACTCCCTGAACCAGTGGCCAGGACCCAGGCAGTGTGAGTGACACTGAAAATCAGCTCGCATGCCGCCTTCGGCACCCGTGCCATAGGTTGCCTACTCCTGGTCTAGTGCTTTAAGAGTGCCTGATGAAGTCATGGGTGACCACAATAGCCTAAAACAAATTTATAAACAACCCTAGGAAGATAGCATCACTGATGCTTCTTCTAATTGGCTTGGCTCTTAGTGCTAACTTGCAAAAACCAAAAACACACCAGATGCAAGATGTAGGTCCCTTCAAACTATTTTCTGCGAGGTTGCTTTAAAAAGATTATGCACTTGTGAGGGCTTGGAGAAAATAAGGAAAGTTTTTAGTCTCTATTTTTTAAATATTCTATAGCAACAACAGGGACACAAGGCAAATCTAGAATTAACACAATAGATTACGGAGCTGTGTGATTAGAATGGACTGAGTTATGCAAGCAGCACCTTCTGCCCAAGGTAGGAAATCTCATACTGCTCTGTAAACACCCTTTTGGTTATTTGAGAACAGTCTTACGTAAGCTGCAGCCATCCTTCCTAAATCAATGGGACAGTTGCTGCAACACAGGAGCCTTCAGAAAATGACAGGAGAAGCATTGTTGGGAAGACTGAAGTCCTCAGCATTCCAAAGCCTCTCCAGGACTGCCCCTCCCCCCAACCACCACCCTAATAAAGGTGGACCTGGCCCCAGAACATGCATCTCCTAGCCTGTTATTGACTTCCAATAAAAGCACTGTGCTTCCAACACCTTTGATTTTAAGGCAATATGAAGTGAACTTCGTACACACCTTTCACTTAAGTGAGTAAGTCTTTTCCAGTCTGCATCTCTGGAGTCATCAGATCCAATACAAGTGGGATACAGCAAGATTATTTCATTTACACCATTACAGTTTGAGCTTTGTTTGTGGCTGGTAATTTAAAGATATTAAGTGTAAAGAAAACAACACTGGCAAAAAGTCTAAAGTTCTTGTATATACTGACAGACTTTGAAGTTGTGAGCTTTTTTGAGAAAAAGATGTGGGAGTCACCATGGACAGCTCAATGAAGATTTCTGCCCACACAGCATTAGCAATCCAAGTAAATAGGGTGCTTGGGTATATTCACAATCGGATTAAGAAATTCAACAAACAACTAATGGCACATTCCATCTGGAATACTGCACCTGATTTTGATTACCTCAAAACAACAGATCAGAGTCCAGAGAAGGGGAAATGGATACGGTTATAGGTATAGGAGAACCTCTGTGTTATCGCCTTCAAAAGCTAGGATTATTTGACTTGAAGAGGAGACAAGGGGAGTTAAGGTTTGCCTACACTGGGGAATGTTTTCACTAGTGTAGTTACACCAGCACAAACTCTCTGAAGTAGACATACTGCACCAATGTAAGAAGAGGCTTGCAACAGTGCAACATACCGCAATGAAGGTAGGAACTTCCTAAGAAACATGAGGGATTGGCCACTGAGAGGTGTGATGTCATACTAGATGGCTCAATGGTCTTATCCAATATGGATCACTCCGTTTCACACATTTCTAAAAGACTACAATGATCAGATGCTCACTCCATCAGTGTTTAGGGTCAAATTTCACAACCTGCAAGAGTATGTAGAAAGTCTGAATCGCTACAGAGTATTTGTAAGTAGCAATTCTGCTGACTATTACACTTAGTAAAAAGACTGAATATATCATCTGTCAGCTAATTTGTTAGTTTTAAAACAGTATATCCGCCTATGCAGAAAATTTAGGACTATAGAAATGTTAATACAAGCTCCTACTATACTATAAAACCAATTTCATCAGGAGAAGCCAGTTACAACATGGCACTGAACTGTGTTGGTGGACTGAATACACTATTTGATCCAGCTATGTTTTAACCGTGTCTCATAAGGCGGTCTCCCAACATCACTGTTTCATAAACCAGTTTATCTGAAAGTCAAAGTTATGATGCAAACAAGCAAAACCAAGAAGATTCAAAATTATGACTAGAATGAACTGAATGTTAAACAGTGGGGTCCTGGCTCAACCTATGCCTTGCTACAGCTCCTCTCTAGTGTCAATACTTTTTGAGAGATGAGAGAGCCCTGCCATGACACCCATGAACAAGAATATAAATGGACTGTACTTTTAGATAAACAGCAACTACAAGAGGTAAACAGTAATGACTTTTCAAAATTTCCATATCTTGACTAACATTTTAATGAGTCACTTCTTAGCATATGTATAACGTGCCTCAAGTGGCTCATGACCAGGATTCGTCACGGAATTTGGTCCGCTGGTTGGATCATTAGCTTCCCCAGCGGACCAAATTCCATTTTAAAAAGCCACTGACCTAATTTTTAATACAACCACTACCCAAACACAACTGAGAAACCAGGGGATGGGGACTGAGGGGTCAAGGAGGAGAGAATCCTTTAAGTGATCAAATGGAATTTAGGGACTCTGGTAGGAAAGGGAAGCATTGAAACTGAATCACACTGCAGTAGAACATGGAGGAGATCTTTCAACACTAACAGTTACATATTTTCTTCTGAAGTTTTCAAAGGTTATAAAAAATGTTAAACTCCCAATCCACATAATGCCAATCTCATCAAGAAGACTGACCAACATAGACTGAGTGACTGAAGTTTCCCCTTGTTCAATCACAGCCAACATCATTTTATATTTACTAAAAAGAGTTAGCAGTGAAGACGGCTGTATAATCTGCATGCACAATTTAACACAGCAAGGGTTCTCCCATCAGGAACTTGAATTTCAAATCAGCTCCGAGGCCTCAAGATGGAGGCAAACTGAACTTTTCTCAGTTCTTGGCCACATTAGCAACCCATGCAATACAAACTAGTTTTGACCCAGATGTATTCCTCTAAAAATACAACCTCAACAATGTTCAATTTTCTATAAAAGCCTGCTTAGTCTTATTATACAGCAGATGATTTCCAGCTAGAACTAAATTCTTGCTCATTAAAACAAAATGTCAGTGTTTTCTCCTACAGCTAGGTGTAAAGCCCAAATTCCTCTGACAAAACAAAATGCAATATACAAACTGGTCTATTACTACCCAACTGGGGCTTATAAGTCATCTCTACTTGTAACGACGGTAGGTACAAAATTTTCAGACAACTGAGAACACCATTAACTTGAGAAAAAAATCACTTAAATAGTCTCAGAAATATTTACAACGACAACAAACCACTTTGCAAAATAACGCAACCCAAGTCCCAGCGGCTCAGGAAGGGACCACTACAGCATGAAGTTCTGCATGGGACAAGGGAATGGGGGGGGGGGGGAGGAGCAAACAGCTCCTGAATGCAGTGAGGGGCAGAAGCAGGTCAGCTACACCGTCCTCCTGCCTGGAAACGGTGAGACCAACAAAATTTACTAGCGGAGCCTGCAAACAAAGGTTGAGCAACAGAGTCCTCACCTAGGAGGCTACAAATAAAGCATCCCTGGGTGCAGTGCTGCTCCTCCCCGCAAGTGGGGATGAAAAGGACCACACGCCCCCATGCAGCCACTGAGAAGGTTGGACCCCACAAACCCCGGCTTGCTCTGCAGGCAGGGCCAGCCCACCCCACTGCACAGCCCGCCCCCTGCCCTGCAAGCGGCTTCGCCCCTCCCTGGCCCCCTTCTTCCACTCGTGGCCCTATTGCATCCCCGTGATCCTCCCGGCGGCTCGCTCCCTGCCCCCATTGCAAGCCACTCACGCGCCCCTTCCCCCCGCCAGGCCCCTCGCGGCCCCCGTACCTGGCCGCAGCGGCTCGGTGATGCTCAGCACCAGGAGGAAGAGGAGGAGGAAGGTGCCGCTGTCCGCTTTGGGCACCATTTATCCTCCGTTCATCCTCCCCCAGCGCAGCACCATAAACCCGGGGGAAGGAGGGGGGAGGAAGCGGGAGGAGGAGCCGCCGTCGGGCCGCTCGGGCCCCGTCCGCACCGAGCCCCCCCGCTGGAAGCCAGCGGCTCTCGCGGCGACGGCTCGCCCTGGCACCCCGGCCGGGAGGGGGCGGGCGGGGGCGGCAGGAAGGTCAGGAACTGGCTCCGCGCGCCAAGGGCCGCTCGCCTGGCTCTGGCTCCGGTTCTGGTTCTGGCTCTAGCTCCACACAAGATGGCGGCCGCACCCCCCCTCCGGCCCCTCCTCCCCACAACAAAGACCAGCCGCCAATCAGCGCCGGGGGGCGGGGCTTTCGGTGGTAATCTGCATATGCGCCTCCGAAGTAAGGTGAGGCGAGTGGCCGCCTTGAAGGCGCTGAGGGGGCCCGGCGGTTACGAGCCCGGGGGAGCTGCGGGGTTCCCTAGCGCTCCAGCCATTGCTACCCCCGGCGGAACTGCCACGGGGGGAGGACACTGACCGGCCGCTGCCGCCACTTGTCAGTATTGGCGTCTGTCGGTGAATGCTGCAAACAGCGAGCGGGCTGGGGAAGAGATGGGGCAAAACCACGGTCAGGCTACGTGCTGCTGCCTGACTGAGACTTGGGTCCATCGAGTGCCTGTATATTATTATCGGTTTCCTGGCTGCCCTCCTCCCACTGAGAATCCAAGATTTAATCTGCACTGAGTGCAAATCTGGGATTGGCTCTCACCAGGACTAGAGACAACCTGGTCCTCCCCCCGCTACAGTATGTTAAATGAATGCTCTTCGAAGTGGTGTGCAGACCCCCCCACACACACATCTCAAATGGGATGCTTTGTACACAACAGTGTTTAAAAGTTAAAAGGACAATGAAATGTAGCTGTATCAGTCCCAGGACATTAGACAGCACCTCATCTCTCTGGGGATAATGAAAGTCCCTCTAAAACTAAAAATCTGCTAGTAAGAATTGTAGCTAGTGGCCATCAGTGATTTGCTGGGCTACCTGATTTAAAATCAGCTTGGGAGGATGTAGTTTCTTTTTCATTATGATTTTTAATATAGGTTCGAGTAGATCAGTGACTCGGTGAAGTAAGCTTTGAAGTGGTAAACAATCATTTCATAGTTAGTCCCTCAGTAACCCTTCGGTAGGTCCAAATCCAGCCCAAGTACATTGGAGTTCTGGGGAACGCCCTGGGCCCAAAAGAGGGATGGAGTCTTCTCCATCGGCCATGGAGAAGGACTAATTATTATAATTATTTGTATTGTGGTATCACCTAGTAGTCCCGATCAGGGCCCCTTCGTGCTAAGCACTATCCAAACACAACACCAAGACTTCCTGGAAGAGCTTACGGTCTAACTCATCTCTCCATCTAAGCATTTATATCATGCTCATCACCATGGTATCTGAGGGCACTGCCTACCTTTGTTACTATGTCATAGTACAAGTCATGAATGCCTAGAAAGAGCTGTTGTGGTACTGCTAGCAGCAATGGTTGCCCCTCACATAGCCAGCCCCCATTTCCCTCTGTGCAGCAGCATGCAAGCAATTCCTGCTGATGTGCTATCTACAGAGGGCATTTACACTCTTTGCAAGGTCTCCCCTGCGCAGTGGTTCCAATACCCACAAAAGAGTTAAAGCTGCTGCAACACAGCATGCTGCAGTTTACTGATCATATATCCCCTGAATTACCTTTGTATTGTAAACACTGACAATCACAAATTGCACTGAAGACACAGAGCACAGTCAGCTGTTCAGAAGCCCCCAGTGCTGGGAGATATAACTCGACTGGATGAATGCACATCTGAAAGCAAGGTCCCACTTTGTATGGCTCTTTTCTTGCAAAAGATTGTATTTAAAAAAAAATTAATTCAATGAAATGTTAACTCCAGATAGGGGCCAGTTTGTGATACCATCACTCACAGTGAATACTACCTTACACTACAAGCCATCTGTAGTCCTTATGGAGTAAATGATGAATCACTTTGAGTAAGGGAATCACAGTCTGTCCCCATGTTAGTGATGATTAAAGGTACCAGCCTGACAATTGTTGAGATTTAAGTTCTCTCTAGAGAACAGAAAAGTACAGGCAGCAGCAGTTCATCCTTCCTCGCCAATACATCTCAAGCCCGAGGCCAAGGAATAGGGCACCAGACCAGGAGTCAAGAGATCTGATTTTCATTCTCCACTCCACCAATGACCTACCATGTGACTTTGGACAAGTCAACATTACCTCTCTGGGCCTCAGTTTCTCAGTCAGCAAAATGGAAACAACAGTTCCCACTTTTGTAAAGGGCTGGTTTCATGACGCAATGTACACGCTAAATATTGTTATGGAAAAGGTTGGTGCTAAGGCATTGGACTAAGGTGCACCCAGCTAGAGCAGGCAGGGGTCTGGTCATGGTAGGGGAATGGAGTGTTCCAGGACGGTTAGAGCAGAATACAGGTTTCCGAGGTGGATCAACAGAGATGGAGGCAGCTGTTCCTGGCTAGTGGGGACTGACCAGGGCCGCCCAGAGGGGGGGGCAAAGGGGGCAATTTGCCCCGGGCCCCGGGCTCCGCAGGGGCCCCCAAGAGAAGAGCGGAGGCTCCCGCCTCCGCCCCTCTCCGGGAGCCTCGGCGCATCAAGCGCCGAGACTCCGGCCGAGCCCCTGAGCCCCGCCCCGAGCGCCGTGGGGAGGGGGCGGGGCAGCTGCCTCCGCTCGGCGTGGAGCTCACAGCCCCGCCCCCTCACCACGCGGCTCTGAGCGGGACGGAGCTCAGGCCCTGCCGGCGACGCGCTCGGTAAGAGGCCGGGGCCGGGGAGAAGCCGAAGCCGGGGCCGGGGCCGGGGCCGGGGCCGGCGGGGGGGATGGAGAAGCGGCGGCCGGGGCCGGGCCGGGCCGGGCCGGGCCGGGCGGGGGAAGCGGGACCCGCCGCCATCGAAGCGCAGCCCGGTCTTCGGCGGCGGGGGGCCCCTTCTGTTCCGGGACCCGCCGCCGAAGTGCCCCGAAGGCCCGCGGCGGGGAGCCCCCCCGCCACCGAATTACCGCCGAAGCGGGACCCGCCGCCGAAGCGCAGCCCGGTCTTCGGTGGCGGGGGGCTCCCGCCGCGGGTCTTCGGGGCACTTTGGCGGCGGGTCCCGGAATGGAAGGGCCCCGCGCCGCCGAAGACCCCGGGCCCCCGGAATCCTCTGGGCGGCCCTGGGACTGACCTGAGGTTTGAGGAGTTTCCTGTCCAGTCTTTATGATCACTTATGAATTTGTTGTAAATAAATCAGTCACAGGAAAGATACCTGACTCCACAATCCAAATTTCTCTCTCAATGGAAACTGACTTGCTGCTACACCCTGAAATCGACTATCACTTGGCCAACTGGCAACAATATTATTACTGTCTGACCTCTCTAAGGTATTCCTAGGGAGCCCATCACCATGCTGACTGAGCTACAATATGGGAGTGAGTGACTCCATGTTCTTACGTGCCTCGGCTGATACTGCCAACTCCCCAAAAGAGTTTTTCAGCATCGCAAAAATCATGCTCACAATTATTACTGCAATCAAGTATCCAACTCTGCCACATAATGCATTAGTTTCACAGTATGTGTAGACTCAATAATTACAAAAAGCATTACATTTTAAAGCAAAATAATATAAATCAGTTTGTTTTGTCATACCTGCGGTGACAGTTCATCCCAGGTGTCAAAGCCCATCCAGGAGGGAGAAAAGAGGAAAATATACAGGAAACTAATTATGCAGTTCAGAGCATCTTGGAAATTAATAAAGCTGATAAGGAAGGAGGCTGGAAAGCCTGGGTGCAGCAATACTTTCTGCAGTATCACAAACTGCAGACCTATAAAGCTGGAAGAGGAGAGTGAGTTTTAATTTCTGCAGGTTATTATGAATTAATTCTTTCTAGTAAGATGTGTGCACACTATAAATGAGTAACCATGTGATCCTGATATAGAGTAGCAATAACCACCCAATACTTAAGCAGAGGCTAGTTTCCCTTTGTAAGCCTAATTATTCAAACAACTGACCCACCACTCTGCCATAATAAACCATTGTCTTGAAACTTTGCATGCCATGTCTCAGCCCTGCTTAGGGTTTTTCTGAGACGTTTGGAGGGAAAAATCAGAAAAGGCATTTTAAAAATTATAATATCTAAAAATTGACTTCAAAGTTCACTACCTGGCAGCCTGATGTTTGGAGAGTTTAAAGAGGTGGAATGTTTGTAAGGTAAGTTATATTGCTTTGCGGAATAGCGCTGTCCATGCAAACCCACATTCAGCCTTAACTCGTTTCTAATGAAGCTTTCTGTGTTTGTTCTCTTTCTTCATTCCATCCTACTCCTTTGGTTTGTTACTGTCACTCATTGCATCACATCTGTAATCAGACTGCGTGCTCCTTGGGGCAGGAACCCAATCCTTGCCTTCGTTTCGTAAAATGCCTCAGACTGTGGGTGCTGTCAAAAAAAAAAAAACTATGCTTTTTATCCAGCACCTTCCAGAACCCACACTAAGATCATTCCTGAGCTATGCTTCTTATAGTTTAAATGCCTGAAGGCTTGTGACACCTGTTGGGGATTAGTCTGTTAATAATTTGTTTAGAGTTAAGGACCAGTGAGCATAGGACTGTCTCTTTGGTTCATAAGAGCAGGTGAAATCCTGGCCCCACTGAAGTCAATAGAAGTTTAGTCACTGATTTTGACGGGGCCAGAATTTCACCTTCTGTGCATACCGTTCCAATATATTTGTATACATCTATTGGGTTATAGTACAGCAATCCACTTGCATCTTTTTATTCACCCTCTGACTGATTATGCCTAGTTTATAAGCAATATGGGAGAGACCGATCTCACACAGTGACCTGCTTTTAATAACATGCTACAATTTGGCAGGTAGATATAAAGTGATCAGGGAGATTACTCCTTTTCCCATAGTAGCTTCTGCCACCTAAGTAAGCAGAAGTCACTAGTAACCTGAACAAGTGCAAATCACTCCCTTGGTAAAAGGCTTGTTTTTGCTAGCAGGAATTGGCCATAGCCCAACCCAAGAGACTCTTTTTCCCCCAACTGCCATTCTCAGAAACTTCTAAAACTCCAGGTTTGGCCAGCCTTTTCCAGCGCTTGGCAGCCCTTTCGGAGACAGAGTTCCCCTTAGAGATCACCCCCATTGGGGATCATTGCAGAGCAAAGTATGGTTAACCCTTCCCTGGCAGCTGGACAAGCTGTCCCTTCTGCTTTCCCAAGAAGCAAGACAGCAAATCAGTGATGTTAATGTATATCTTTATCTTGGAAGTATATAATGCTATCTACAGAGCACAAGGTAGCATAAAGATATAAATACATTCCTAACGGCCATGTAGGAATGTTGCAAATGGATGCTGTACAGCCCAAAGAGAAGTTTGCAAGGTGCCTGCATGGCTGCACACAGATGCATGTTGCATTAGTCAGTTATCAGGAGACTAAACTGCTTCCAAATTCAATTTGGAGGGAGCTGGAAGCCAGAGTCTTAAGTTGCTTTGATCCACTCTGTGAAGCTGGGAGCTTGAAGTCACACAGAGGATTTGTTTGCTTTCTGGGAGGTCAGAGGAATTAATAAAAAAAAACTGGTGAGTTAATCGTGAGCTCAGCCTCTTCTACCTGAGACAGCTTTAGCTGAGGTGTGTAATGAAAATTCCCCAGAAGATCTAAAAGAAATGCAGAGGAAGTCTCCAGCCTGACCTAAAGCTCCATGAAAGGTTAATACAAGGTATTTCCTGCCTGTCATAATTAGAGCTGGTCAGAAACCAGAATTTCCACTCTGTGGGAAATTGACGTTTAAAACAAAATTAATTCAGAACCAGAATAAAAAGACAATATTTTGAAATTTCCCCATGACAGAAATTTTTGGAAAAAAAATCTGTTTTGGACCAATTGAAAAGTTTTACTTCGGTAAAGTTGAAAGTGTTGTCTCTGTTTTGACCTTGTTTATTTTGATCTTGTTATTTTATATTGTAATTTAGAATATAAATTTCAAACCAAAAAGTCATTTCAAATCAAAATATTCTCACTATGGAACATTTTGACCTTATCAAAATGCTTCATTTCCATTTTTTTTTCATAACTAAATGTTGTTGAAATTGCCACCTTCCCTCAGACTGTTTTGATTTTGACAAACCAAGATTTTCCAACAGAAAAATGCTTGTGTCTGAAAATTTTCCACCAGCTCTAGTCATAAAGTGCGTATAGTTCTGCCATTGCTTTTATAAAACATTTGTTTTCTTGTATTATATACCTGTAGTGTGGTTATATCAGACATAAGAAAAAGGCCTTGGCTCTCAGTTTGTCTCTGCTGCTTCTAAGTCCTAAGGAACAGTGATCATGGAAGGAGTGAAGTATTTTAATGTGACCATCTTATGAGGCCATCACTTTAACTTCAGAGAGGGATTATGGCAACAACCCTGAGCACTGAACATTAAACAGGGTTAATTTGATGGCAAGCTAATTATAGTTCACACTTTTATCTCTGCCAAGCAAAGTATTGTGTAAGATCATAGTCTAGCGTATATCAGAGGCAGTTGATAGCGTTCTCAGAAAAGAGCAAGTTGGTTTTCGGAAGGGGCGTGGATGCACAGACCAGATCTTCACTCTACGAAACATAATAGAACAGAGCTTAGAATGGCAACGGCAACTCTACACAAATTTCATAGACTTTGAGAAGGCTTTTGATAGCATTCACAGGACCAGCCTATGGCGCATTCTGCGGGCATATGGAATTCCTTTCCATATAATCAACATCATCAAAAGCTTCTATTTCAACATTACATGCAGTGTTGATCACAGTGAGCTCAGTTTTTAAGTCAAAATGTCAGGGGTGTGTCATGTCTGCGCTCCTCTTCAACATTGCCATCGACTGGGTAATGTGGCATAGAACAGAGGACATGCCAAGAGGCATTAAATGGACATGCTTCTCATCCCTTGAAGACCTGGACTTCACAGATGATGTCACTCTCCTATCACATACCCAACACCATATACAAGAAAAAACAACTCGACTCAACCATTCAGCCAGCAAATTGGACTGAAAATCAACCACAGTAAGACAGATATCATGACCTTTTAATATTGCTTCACCATCACCTGTACAGATAGAGGATCATGTTCTCACCAGTGTAGAAACATTCACATACTTGGGCAGCACCATCAGCCAGGACGGTGGAACAAGCCAGGACATCTGGAACAAAATCAATATAGCCAGGAACACCTTGAGGAGCTTATATACAGTCTGGAAATCATTAAAATACAACACCAAAACCAAACTCAAGATTGATCAGCGCTGCATACTTTCAACACTGCCTTATACTGCAGAATGCTGTGGAATGAGAAAGTATGACATATCCAAACTGTCTTCATTCCGTACAGCCTGCCTCAGAAAAATCCTCCATATCTTTTGGCCCAGAACAATCTCAAACCAAAATCTATTGAAACAGTGCAGCCAAGAGGATCTGAGCACCATCACTGCCAGGAGGCACTGGAGATGGATCGGTCATGTGCTTCCGATGGAAACTGATTCCATCACCAGAGTAGCAATAAGATGGACACCTGAAGGCAAATGAAAATGAGGCCACCCAAAAACAACATGGCAAAGAGCTGTGGAAGCCGAGCTGAAAAACCTGGGGCACAGCTGGGGAACCATTGAAAGACTTGACAGAAAAAGTCAGGAGTGGAGGAGCTTTGTCACTGCCCCAAATGCCAGAGGCATAATAGGAACATGATCATGATGATGATGAATTATAGTTCACCTCTAAAAGTAAGATACCAGCTCCCTTTTGATAGCTGGCTTTTGGGTCTGCTGTTGGGATTTTTAACATATAAGGTTCCACATGGACATGTTTACAAAACTTGTATCCAAAGCACATCTTGAAACACCTGTTGCAAATTCTGTAGGCCAGCTCCGAGGAATAGCTCACCTCTTTAGGAATGCGGCAGTGGGTCTGGATTTTTAGCCATATGATGAAGGTATGGAGTTCAGGGTTTACGGCACTGGACTGGAAGTCAAAACATCTGGGTTCTTTTCTGCTCTCTGCTACTTGACTTTGGGCCTCAGTTTCTCAGTCAGAAAAATGGGACAATACCACCTGCCTTTGTAAAGGGCTGGTTTCATGGATTCTGCCCCCAACACGTACTGGGCTCACAACCACCTAAACTCCCTGAAGTTTCCCCGCACTGTTCTGGGTTTGGCCAACCTTTTCCAGTGCTGGGTGTCCCCAGCCACGCATAGCTGTTGTCTGTCACAAATACCTGTGATGGAGTTCCCAATATACATACTGAAGTTTTATTGCTTATGTGATTGGGTCATGAACAGCAAGGAACGAGCATTGCCTTATCTTTCCCCTTACATAACCTCTCCTTCCTATGTACAAACCTGGCATCAGTACAGCTATCCGCCCCAAGGATAGTACTTTAAACCAAATTAAAGGATGGGGAGATTTTTAGGTGTGTTGAGGCTGCAATAGAGGCACAGAATAGCAGGCTCAGAAGCAGGGATAAATAACACCTAAGTACTAGGCTGCGCAAATAATTGGAATGAAGCGATTTTAGTTTCAAAACCAAACAGGAGATCTTTTAAAACCAACCTCTTTCCCCTTGCAAGGTAGAACAATCCTCTATTAAGGGGTTCCAGAACACGAGGTGATGTCTTTTTTCGTTGATGCATGAAACTTTATCATCCCTGTGCTTGGCTTTCACTTTATAATGCCACTGAATTATACAGTCAGTCACCACTCATGACAGCTTTGCTTTATGACCTCACCTGCTGACATCATCTATTAAACAATGCCAAGAGGTTTCAGATCAGTAACCTCCAAAGGACTCAGGGACCAGAGTCAACCATCATGCAGTGCAAAGGAATACACTGCTAGCTTATGTACAGATGAGTTGTAGGTTTCACCTTCCGAGGCACTTGTTGCTTCTGGCACCATGGATGATGCTGCAGTCCTTAAGAGGAAAGGTTACATCATGGGGAGCAATTTAGGAGAGAGCTCTTTTGCCAAAGTGAAATGCGCCTACTCTGAGCGCCTGAAATTCCACGTGGCAGTGAAGATTACAGACAGGAAAAATGTTCCTCCTGAGTTCTTGGAAAAATTTCTCCCCAGGGAATTGGAGATATTGGCAACAGTGAGCCACTGTTCTATCATCAAGATCTATGAGATCTTTGAGACATCTGGCAAAGTCTACATAGTCATGGAGCTCGGTGTACGAGGAGACTTACTGGAGTTTATCAAGAGAAACAGAGGTCTGCCTGAAGAAGTAGCACGCAAGATGTTTCGCCAGCTATCTTGTGCCGTCAAATACTGCCATGATTTGGATGTTGTCCACAGGGACCTGAAATGTGACAACATCCTTTTGGATAAAGACATGAACATCAAACTGTCTGACTTTGGCTTTTCCAAACGGTGCTTCCAGGATGAGAATGGGAAAGTGATCCTCAGTCAAACCTTCTGTGGTTCTGCTGCTTACGCTGCTCCTGAAGTGATAGAAGGCATTCCTTATCAGCCCAAAGTTTATGACATATGGAGCCTGGGCGTCATTCTGTATGTGATGGTCAGCGGATACATGCCATACGATGACTCCAACGTTAAGAGAATGCTCCGCTTTCAGAAGGAACACCGAGTGATCTTCCCTGAGTCTTTGACACATGAATGCAAAGATCTTATTTTCCGTATGCTGCAGCCCGATGTGTCTCACCGGCTACAAATCGAAGATGTTTTGAACCATGCTTGGGTGCAGGGGAAGCGCCAGAAGCCACACACCATGCTTGAATAATCAATCAATAAACCACTAAGCACAAACAAAGGGCAAGGCATATCTGTTTCTAGAGGCTGTCACACCGCAGAATGCTGTAACTGCAGCTGTGATCCACGGTTTCCTTTGCTCAATGTGCCCTGTCATTCTCATGGTGAGATTTCTATCCACTTTCATATTTAGAAACCAATTCAGCTGCAGCCAGCTGCCAAGTGGAAGCTATTATTTCCTTTATTTGCCTTGCTGCTGAGGTCAACATGAATGACAACTTCTCAAGGCACACAGATTTTTAGCAGTACTTGGGGTTACCTGTTCTCCTTCCAGTGACCCAGCCAGCAATTTTAGCCTCTGCTCATCCCACTGTTACCTGACTTATTCAGTGGGTCATAAACATGCCTTGGTGCTTTATGGGCAGAGGCCCTGTGCTGCCCCAAAGAGCTGCTTACAAGTGAAGGTTGACACAGTATGATGAGAGATGGGGGCACACCAGCAGAGTAGGAAGGGGCCTTCCATAGTGACCACCCCCCCAGGACTATTGTCAGACAGCATGTGTCTGACAGTAGTCCTAGAGAGGGCTTGGTTATTGATTACAGGGGTAGACATGGTAGAAAGGCTGGTAAGCTCCTCAAAGTAGCTGTTTGCCTTTCTCAGCCTCCAAATATTGTTTCTTCCTGCTTCTCCTCCTAATCGTCCTCAAACAGAAACCTCTGCCAATCAGAGAGGGGCTCAGGATCCGAACCCAGGGCAGGGGGAATTTGTTCCTTTGTTGCTGGTATCTACTAGTGAAGAAGGTAATCTGTAGTCAGCTTGACCAGAAGTCATGGGAGCTGCTGGCTTCTAAGTCCCTGTTCTCACTCCAACTTTGAACTAAGTTTGTGATCACTTAGTGCCAGGGTTGGTGTCACAATTCAGAGCTACTGCACCTGGTTTTCCCCTCCATGGTCCTTCTTCTCAGCCATTACCTCTCTGGGCAGAGACCCATGGCTCTCTCCCTCCTGACCAGAGTTCAGCCAGGCTTCAGAGTTCCCCGCCTACACTGTGATACTCCCAGCAACCCAGAATGCCTAAACAGGCCAGCGTCTGCTCTTTGCTCTCTCTCTTCAGAGCCTATACACAGTGTAATTGCTCACAGTTACCACACAGCTCTTTCTAAGCAAGCACATTTATTCATTACAGAGAAAACATACTCAAGCACTAGAAGTGCCTACACACATGTTAATAGGCTTACCAGAGGTCAAGGGTTCTGGAAGGAGTCAGTCCTTCAAATCACACCAAGGGATTTTTCTGTGGTTACAAGTTCATGGCAGCTTTAGTTCAGAACTAGCTCCCCCGCCGCCTCCCGAAGCTCAGCTTTTCCTTTAGACAGCTTGGGCCTTTGATCTTGAGACTCCGGGACCTGCTAATCAGTAGACAATGGTCCTCTCCTCAGGGCGGAGCTTCAAAAGCCTTGTTTTTTTCATAACTGGAGGTGGGAATTTGCATTCACCTCCCCCTAGATACTCCCTAGGAAAAACCACTTGACACTGTTCGTCCAAAAGTCTATTCTTGTCTGGCACATTGTCCCACGATAGTACATACACCATTCATTTACTAAAATGGACCCAAAGTTATGTAAAACTCAGTTCAATGAGACTTTGCAGGAACTTGCTATATCTGTCACAGCTGGCCCTACACAGGGTTTCTGTCACGCCCAGTATGGTGAAAACTGTTAGTAGCCATGCCAGCTGGATTTTTTTGCCCCTGCTAGTGCCTAAGATGACATCAGTGTCCTCCTGGAACCAGTTCAGTACAGGCTGTTTAGTTTTGTTGCAGTGTAGACAGAATCCCCTAATCAGGTTTGTGTTATAAATTTGGTCAGTGTTCCTCCCTTCCCAGCTGTATGAAATGGGACATCCCAGAATGCATTGCTGCACATGCCGCTGAGTCCGTTGGGTGTGTGTCCTACAGGTGCTCTGTCCCCTGCTATGGGATAGCTGTCCCGATTTTCCTAGCGTGCACTATTACAAATACTACTAGGTGGCACGGAAGGGGAGGAAAGAGACACAAACTCAGCTATGATGGCAGGAAAGCTGCCATTTGACACAATCTACGCTGCACACGTTGTAACTGGTCAAGGGGGCTGTACCACTCACCAGTTACAAAATCATGGGGAAGAGATGTCCAGACAGGAGTTCTATAGCTTTCCATTGGTCTCGTTCCCTTCCTAGTGAGGCATGGTTTGCTCAGGACTCCGCCTTCTGCTGTGTATGTGCAGTGCAGTGAGACCCAGGTCCAGCAATTGTAAACCCAGATTTAGCGTGAAGTGTGGACACTCAGGCCTGAAAACACTGAGTCCATAAGCCCAGGGGCCACAGACCCACATTTACAATGCATGTGTCAATTTCTTTGTAACTTGCTCACTTGTAATAAACAGCATGAAAGAATAACAATCATCACTCTCTGTTGACAATATGCATTTTTTTTCTCCTTCTGATATTTTGGCAAAGAGCCACGATTGCCCCTGTGCAGCTGGGCGGAAGACAAAGTAGGACGGAGGCTTGCAGAGAGACAGGATCAAGACCTGAAGAAGCCATTGATTTACTTTCAGATTTTAAAAAATGCTCTCTCGGAACCTCGTGAAGCAGCACAACTGACAACCAAATATTAATAAACGGCACTTTGCTGGGACGGCGTCCCTGGAAGATATCTTGAGGATATTTGTCATGTATCAGTATTCAGCTTGTCTCAACGGTAGAGGCGGGAGGGGTCTAGTCTAGCTATCCCCTTCCCAAGGCATTCTTCGTTAATATGCCACACTTGGCGCAATCTGGTCCATTCCAAAGACAAACTGAATCTGCTGAAGTAGTTTTACAATGCCCAGTGATATGTCACCTCTGGCAGGGATGATTTAGCAAAGTCCACCTGAGGCAGGAAAATCATCCCCACTTCCCTGTAATCTAGTGATGGATTTTTTTAACATGAGTCTCCCTGCAGGGTGCTGCTGCTAAAATATTTATCTTCGTTAATAACAGTGGTCTCAAAAGCCCTGTTTAATTCAGCGTTGACATTTTACCCTAATGCACAAGGATTTGTGCTGTCTAATAAATACACACCATAGACTTTGCGTGCACTGTGCATTCAGTGGACTCTGCATTGTCCCCAAGTCACTGTAGTTTAAGATCAAGTCACTCATTGCTGGCCCCACTCAGTGTCTGAAGTAATTCTCAGGAGGCTGGAACGCCAAGATATTTTCAAACATTTGTTATAAGCTACTTTACTTGGCCGGTTTAATATAATGCCAGATTCTGCATCCACAACTAAGCCACGTAGTGCAGACAGGGCTTTACCCATTCCTAAAACTGGGCGCACTGTCACTAACGTAAAGATTTCATTATTCCAGAGTGCCAGAAAATAATCATCTTTCCAATTATTTTAGATTAGAATACAAATACATATTTTAGCAATGTCAGAATTAAGATAAAATACATGCACTAAGCTTATGAAACAAGCAGAAAATGTGGTGCATACATTGCATACACAATCTGTAGCTAGCTAACAATGCCCAGAAAAACTGTCAGTCAATGCAAGCATTTCATTTAAATATTGGCCACTCAAAGTTTTACAAGTCCTTGGCCTCCCTTTTTGGCTGTTACTGTTCTGTAGTTCTTACCCAGTTGTGCGCTGATTTCACTGTTCCTACATTTTAGGCTGGTCTTGCTGTGTAAGGTATGAAAAGTTCATAAGTGAATGATCAAAGTCTTCCTTGAACTATGAGGTAAATGACTAAAGTATTGTGTGTGCTTGACTCAAGATATTAAAGAAAATGTGGCTGTGTCTCTGTGGTAAAGTAACAATTAAAAACATTAATTAATTTCGCATGCACCTTTTTCTGTGTAGGCCTAGACTGAAAAAGTGCTGAGCGCTTGAAAATCCCACTGATTTCAAATGGAATTGGCAGGTACTCAGGGAACTCTGGGGATCAGCCCTTGGTTCTGCATAAACCTCCCCACACTTTTGAACAGTAGATAGATGAGGAAGCAACAGGAGCTGTTCAGCATATCAGCTTTAATGGGCAATGTTTGCAGGAGGGCACTTGCTTAGAGACTTGTTCACACCAGGCTGCCCCTCTTCCTTCCCCCACCCCCCCACATAAAGTTATTACCCTACAGAAACTCCTCCCACGGGTCAGAAGAAGAGAGTCGCTGAAGTCAACGGCAGAGTACTCGGTATCTCGCAGGATTAGGCTGGGACGTTCCCCTCTGGTGTTATCTGGACCGGTGATCTGCTAGGTCACTCCAGTCCTTAACTCTGGGAGCCAGCCTTACCCTGCTCTGCCGTGAGAACCCCCACTCCTGGGCTGTCCCCGCACAGCCTCTGGCATGTAAGCTGCTCCTTGGATTGTGCAACCGAACGCCACTAGCCAATATCTCCAGTCCCAGACACAACCCTAGGAACCTCCATCTTGCAGTGACCAGTTATGCCCGCTGGACGCTGCAAGCTTATATGAGTTCGTCCATTTAACAAAGACATTGATATGCACCAGGCTTGTTCTCCCAAGGGGAGTTTCTGTAGATGTAGGTGGAAGAAAGAGGAAGAGCACAGCAAACGTCTCTCCCTTGTATCATGTCCTTTCTTCCCTCTTTGCTTTGCACATCCCCTCTTCAGAGTCAGGTGAGCATTACCTCATCGCAGCCCCAAACTGACCAAAGGAAGGGGGGTGACTCACTGGAGAGTCCAACAGATCCTGTGTTGTTGCCTAGGCCAGTGTCCTTTGTTCCTGTGAGGCTAGGCTGGGTTCGTCCCATACATGCCCTGATGAGGTGTGAACTGCCCCTCTGCTCTGCAGAGTCTTTGCCTGGGCTTGCTTTAAGCCATGAGGACACATTCTCAGCCTCATAACTATATACATGAAATTACAACCGATAACAAACATGACTATAACAACCATGCTCAGTGCATCATGAGCCTTCCGAAGACACCCAACATGACAAACTTTGCATTAGATACCACACAATCCTAATATAAGGATGAACATGGGGGTGGCTGGGTGTTCTCCCGACGTACAGAATGTCACATAGGCCCATCGCTTATTTTAAATGGTGGAATCTGGAAATTTCAAATGTTAAGAACCTTTTTTTTCCAGCTGAATCAGCTCCCATCAAACTGGTACATGCTGAGGTTTTGGCATGTTAGATACTGACCATTTGGCCACAGGACAGAGAACCAAACAGGGATAACAAAGGATGCTTATCACTCTGTTTTCCATATTGTTTTCCATAACCATCTTGTGATGAGATTTTGAGGTTATAATCTAATTCATTGTTAAATCAGAGGCATGGTCTGAAAAATCAGCAACAGTTGATAGAATGATCAGGAATGTCATACGGCCTAGTTAAAGAGCTAACACAGAATCTGCACAGAGAAGAGTCACTATGTCTGGATTTTTTTTCTTGATTCAGACAAAAGACTGGTCTAGATCAGGGGTTTTTGACTTTTTTCTTTCTGAGTTCCCCCCACCCCCTGCTATAAAAACTCCACAGTCCGTCTGTGCCACAACAACTGGCTTTCTGCATACAAAAGGCTGGGCCAGCGTTAGTGGGTAGCAAGAAGGGCAGTTGCCCAGGGCCCCATACCCCCCAGGGTCTTGTGAAGCTAATTTGCTCAGGTTTCAGCTTCAGCCCTGGGTGGGGGGGCTTGGAACCCCAGGCTTCAGCTTTCTGCCCTGGGCCACAGCAAGTCTAATGCCAACCTTGCTTGGTGGACCCCCTTAAACCTCGGGGGCCCCCAGTGGGCCCCAGACCCCTAGTTGAGAACCACTGGTCTAGAAAGCTAGATCCAAGGAAGGCTAGGGAGAATACTAAACCATCAGGCAGCAGGAACAGGAGTCAACCAGTGGACAGGAACAAAAGTGAATCACTTGACTAGAAAAGCGGGGGGAGGCAGGGGATGAGAGCGAGCGAAAGAAGCAGAGATCAAACTAGGGGACACATGGGAGCCAGATGTGGAGCAAGAACAGGAAAGTTCAGCTCAGAAGGCCAAGTAGGGACATGGCTGATCTCATGCTAAGATTCATTGATCTCTACACAACCTGTACGATTAGCCCCGCCTGTTCAATCGAATTTCTGCCTCCCCAGCAAGGTTGCGTGTAACCTTCGACTCTGACACGGCTTTGCAATTTACGTTTATTTACTCCCTCTCCGTTCTCCCTGTTCAGTTAACGGACTGTCTTTAAGTTAAATCAGAGTTGGCGAGGGTTTGGGGCGTTATTCTGAGGGGAAGTAAATGATCCTTCTGCCTACAGAGGAGGAGATCAGAGTTGAGCATCTAGACCTAATTCCAGCTTGGAGTCTCGGTCAAAGGGTCATTTCCTAGAGATGAATATTAGCAATCTGGCTGCAGTCAGACCAGAGCATGTCCAAAGCCCAGTGACTGTGGATCAGAGTTTAAAATGAAAAGGTAACAGACCCCGGAAAGGTCTTTAAAATACCAAGTGTTTAAAAATGACCCGCTCTCAAAAGTCAACTGATCGATTTCCTTTGCAAACTTCCACAGAAAAATTCTGCCATCCTGTGGAATTAATTACAAAACCTTTCTGAGCTAAGTAAGCAGGGAAGTGGAGCTGTGTTTCAACCTAAATCCTGTTTACAATCTAAACTATGAAACCGTTCTCAAGCAACTCTATAATGGTGCTTTGCACTTTTATAGCATAGTCCCTAATATCAGAGGATCTCAACCCTCATGACAAACATCAGCGTAGTTTGGCCTCAACAACCTGCTGATATAGGAAAGTAACGTCCTCTCCAACAAGGAAGGATGGTCCAGGGGTTAAAGTACTAGGTTCAGTTCCCTGCTCTGACGTAAACTTCTTGTGTGACTTTGTGCAAGTCACTAAGGAAAAGGAGACACACAAAGGCTATCTACACAATAGGGATATTAGCACTTCCCTACCTCACAGGGGTGTTTGTGAGGGGGGAAAGACATGAAAAGATTGGGAGGCAACCAGTTATGATGGTCCCGGGCGATGGGGGCCATAGTGGCTGGATTTCAACATAGATTTTACAGAGGAGGAAAATGAGGCAGGGAGAGATTAATGAATTTGCTCAAAGTCACAAAAGAAGTCTAGAATTAGAGCCCATGCCTCTCACTCCTGCACTTCCACCACAAGAATCATAAACCCGGGCCTGACACATGAGGCTACAACACTGTTTTTACAAGACCCAGATTCAAATACCGGTAAGATTCCATGTTCCATCCATGACCGTTGCTCAAGTCAGGACTGCATCAGCTGGTCTGGATGTTTACACTGAGCACCCGCTGTGTTGCCAGATTAGTCTCACCGTGTTATTCATTCCTGTGTGTTGGAAAATGGGTTTTTTACCATTCACCATTGTCTTACCAGTGACCTGCAAAGAAAAAACAAGTTGTGATTTGTTCTTGTCTTTACTTCTTTATGGCCTGAAAGTTGCTGGGTGGGATTCACGGCTTTTTTATATTAGAAATAATTCTCTTGGACTTCCCATTTTTATTGGCAATACTGATCACATTCCATGCAAAGAGGCATTATCCAATCCCACATCTCATCCTGGATCTCCTAGCACTATCAAAACGCTGACATGGCCAAATCTGAATGCCTTATTTTCCCTCCAAAATACACAGCACTCCCTTCATTCTCTGTCACTGTTAACACCGCCCCCTTCTCCTCTTGTCCACTCAGGCTCATAACTGAAGGATCCTCTTTCACTTTTCCCTCTCCTTTGCCCCATATATCTACACTGTATCCAAATCCTGCCTCTTCTTCCTCCATAAAATATCAAGGAATCAACCTTTTTCAGTGTCTCCATTCAGCTAAAAATCTCTTCCAGGCCTCCTTATTTCCCTTCCCTGTCCAGCTAGTTTTGTGGGAAATAAGTCATATTTTATACATTCAGTCACCACTAATATCAGCTCTGCTTTATGATGTCATATGCCCACATCACATACAGAACAATGCTAAAGGTTCTACATCATCCAACTAAAGAGAACTAGGGTATCTCAGAAGACCACCATGGAATGTACGAGAACAAGCTGTTAGCGTGTGTGATGCACAGTCAATTTCAGTTTAGGAATCTCTTGTTGCCTCTGGCACCATGGATGATGCTGCAATCCTTAAAAAGAGAGGCTATGTCTTGGGAATCAATCTGGGAGAAGGGTCATACGCTAAAGTGAAATCTGCCTACTCTGATCGACTGAAATTCAACGTGGCCGTGAAGATAATCAACAAGAAAAAAGCTCCTCGTGACTTCCTGGAAAGATTTCTCCCCAGGGAAATAGAGATTTTGGCCAAAGTGAATCACCGCGCAATTGTCAAGACCTATGAGATTTTTGAGACGTCCGACAGCAAAGTCTACATCGTGATGGAGCTTGGCGTACAAGGAGACTTACTGGAGTTCATCAAGAGCAGAGGCGCCATCTCAGAGGATGTAGCTCGCAAGATGTTTTGCCAGCTGTCTTCTGCCATCAAGTACTGCCACGATTTGGATGTAGTCCACAGGGATTTGAAATGTGAGAACCTCCTTCTAGACAAAGACTTCAATATCAAACTGTCAGACTTTGGCTTTTCCAGACGACTGACTCGAGATGAAAATGGCAAGCCTATTCTCAGTAAAACTTTCTGTGGTTCTGCTGCATATGCAGCCCCTGAAGTGTTACAGGGCATTCCCTATCAGCCTAAGATTTATGACATATGGAGTCTGGGTGTCATTCTGTTTATAATGGTCTGTGGATCAATGCCATATGACGACTCAAACATTGGAAAAATGCTAAAGATTCAGAAAGAACACAGAGTGCACTTTCCCAAGTCCAAAAGCTTGACAGTTGAGTGCAAAGATCTTATTTACCGCATGCTGCAGCCGGACGTGGCTCGGAGGTTGCACATAGAGGAAGTTTTTAATCACATGTGGATGCAGGCTCCAAAACCCAGAGTTCCTTTGGCAACTTCACCTGTAAAAGAAGGAGAGTGTTCTCGGAATCTCAGAGAGTTGAAGTCAGAGCACAAACAGGAAATAGACCCCCTGGGGGAATCGAAGCCAAACAGACCAGATTACAAAACCGAGTTTAAAGCAGTGCCCAGATTGGAAGCAGTACCGGAAACAGAGGCTGCTGTTCCCAAGGAAGAGCAAGCAGAAGTTAATGATCTTACAGATCAAATGCAAAGAACAGGGATCAAAAGTGGTGATGATTAAAGGATAGCCATGGGTAGTGTTTTATCTAGCCCCCAAAGGACTAATTGACAAGACTATGAAGTGAGGAGTGTGAAAAGGGACCAAAGCAGACAGACGTAAAAAACAATTTTATGAATTCTTTTAGATCTCTATATTGGTAGCGACATGGCTGAACAATCCATCAATAAATCTCTACATTCATAATAAAAGCGTAAATGTAAGGAAAGGAGTAGTTTTTTCTCCTAGCCAGATCCGGCTGTAGAATGGGGTCGGCACTGCTACAATGCAGGGCATCTTTTGCTACATGTCTCCTGTCACTGTGAAGCTGTTATGAGATCTGTCATCGTTTTGATGTTTGGGAACTCACTGAGCTGTAGCCAGCCTCTGACAGCCTGTTCCCTGAAGCAGTGGAACAAAAAGCGACTGTCTCCTTCCATTAATCGTATCTTAGAGCTGGTTCTCAGGGCCAATTCCTAAGTCATCTGCAAATGCACAGTTGTACTTGGAAAGGCCTCAGGCTCCTAAGCAAGTCGGCATTGCCAGATCTCCCCACATGGATGAATTCAGGCTTAACAAGACCTGGGTCCACCAAAACACTATGGGGCTCCAACTGTGTTTATGTGGCTCCTATGCAGGCAGGGGCATAAAGGTACATTTTGACCCAGGCTTGCGTATCTCTGCTATAGCTACGTGTACCCTGCAGGGTTTCATTTTTGATGGTGTCCATCAAATCAGCTCTGTTGTTCAGTTCACAGGGGGTTGGAAGCAAAACGCCCCCTGCGTGTTTTGATGGAGGCTTGGCTTTGCAAAGACAAACTTCCCTCGGAATAGCCACTCCCTGCCAAGCTCTGCAATGGCACCTGGTGGGCACCTCTTTCCTCCCACCTCTTTCTGTACTGGGGGCTCCCCTCCTGCGGTCTGCGCCATCAGTGTAATGGGGGGGGGAACCAAGGTCAAATTCTGCAATTTACAAAACAATTGCACGGGAGTTCCCCTTTGGGCTGAAGAATCAAAGGTTGCCTGGTCTATATGGACAGCAGCACAAGTAGCTGCAGCCTCCCTACCCCAACTCTGCCTATTACTGACGGCAGGGCTGGGGCAACCCATTAGGCGACCTAGGCGGTCGCCTGAGGCACTGACATTTGCGGGGTGGCGACCGCAGCGGCCGGATGTTCGGCCGCCGCGGATGTTCGGCCGCCACAGTCGGCAGCGGTATTTCGGAGGTGGGACCTTCCGCCGCCTAGGGCGCCAAAAAGGCTGCCGGCGCTCCTGACTGCCAGCCCTGACTGTCACACCAGGTCTATAGAACCAGCCAAGGGATTTTTATTGATTGATTTTGCAGAATTCCAACGTTTATTTGGTCCTGAATGTTGGCCTCCTATTTGGAATTATTCTGCCAAGTTTCCTAGTTCTGTGCAAAGCTGTTCGCATGCCAGGCTTGTCCCATAAAGCTGACCTGGTTAGCTTGCCTGTAAGGATGCAGCAAGTCTTGCTTCAAACAGGATCTCACACGAGCCTAATTATTTTAATGTAATGGCACCTAAGGGGTTTCCTGGCAAAGTGAGTTAATGCTCCAACCTCATCTCTGGGGACCCAGCTGCCCAGCCTGATTACGGCAAGCGTAAAGAAGTCAGATGGGTTGGCTGTAGGTTTGACTATCCACCCCACCGAAGCATTAAGACAAGGTCTCCTAGTACTGGTTCCCCTTGAAAGTACTGTACGGTGTGGATGTGGTTTTGTAGACATTGGCCCTAGGGTCCCAAGCACATATTCAAAGGGCCGACATTGTTCCAGAGGGCTGTCTCTGAGCAAAGCAATGGAGGTGAAACGTGGACAACGTACTGTGCTAGATCACTGCCTCACTTTCATAAGAATGAAGAACTCCCCAAAAGCCTTAAAAAGAGAATGTGGTGAGGAGGAGGAAGGCAGCAAGTTAGAAGCACTGATGCTTTACCAATGTCCAGAAGGGCACATTAGAGATGGCAGTGATGCGCCCCCAGACTCCAGCACATAGGCCCATTACTGCTCTGTCTCTCCATTCTCTAGGGATCTTAGACGTTCTTTTGTTTCTCAACAAACTAGGGAGGACTATGCCAGGGTTAGCCAGGACCTGCACTCAGCTCAGACTCTTGGCTCTTCAGTACTGTCATCCCTCATGCTGGTAACGTCTCCCTCTCACAAAAGCAGCTCACACTGTGCCAAAAACAACCATTCTAATGATCAGATCCTC
This sequence comes from Mauremys reevesii, assembly GCF_016161935.1. Taxonomy (NCBI): domain Eukaryota; kingdom Metazoa; phylum Chordata; order Testudines; family Geoemydidae; genus Mauremys; species Mauremys reevesii. Next base: position 18,414,597 of record NC_052640.1, on the reverse strand, counting down.
TCCAACGGTCCTTTAGCTTCCCCAGAGATCAACCTGATTGCAACCTACATATTAACGTACATGGGGCTTTACATCTTCTGAAAGCTTGTACAGACGCTAATTCATTTGCACAACATCCCTGTGCAGCAGCCAGGCAAAATCACCCCCACTTTGCAGGTGGGTCAGCTGAGGCATGGAAACCTGAAGGCAATGACCCTGGTCACACAGCAAGTCAGTGGCAGAAGTGAGATTAGAAATCAGGTTTGCGCCTAATCCCAAATACAAGACACTAGCTCAAAATGTCTTCAGCTCCAGAGGCAGCTCATCACAGAACTAGTCTATTGAACAGATTTCTCTCTGGTTACCGAGCCTGGCTCTGTAGAAATGTTGACACAGCTGGGGAACAGCATTCTGCTTCTCTCCGACTCCCTTGACATGTGTGATATTGACGACCGCACCTTTGTATGAATATAGATCTTATCTGGCCAATCCTCCAGAAGCTCTCCTGTCAGCATAGGAGAGTCTACACTAAAGTGCTACAGCAGCGCTGTACCCGAAGACAAGCCCTAAGTAATCTTCATTTCTTCAAGTGTCTGCTGCATATTCCCATTCCTGGGGTGGTTTGGCAAACAGTACCCCATAACTGGAAGGTGAGATTTGGAGTCCTACTGACTAGGAGTTGAGGTAGTGCTCTACCAAACTGAGCAGCCAATGCAGATTCTAGCTCTAAGGAGTAGAGCTATGTAAATGTACGTACAGAGCTCCAAGCAACAACCCTACAGATTTCTGCAATAGAAATACATCCATACCATGCTATAATGGAGGTAGCCATTGCTCTGGTAGAGTGTGACCTAACACCTATGCAGGGTGGAGTAGATGCTAGTTTACACTTTCCGCTGTGCACTAATTGATACTAGTGAACATCTGTGAAGTGACAGCATGACCTTTCTGTCTGCACGAGAAATAGAGAGACTAGAAAATTTACAAAATCCTTTACTTCTGTTTAAATCTGTTTGTCCAGTTTTAGAAATGTTATTCCATGAGATAAAATGAACAAGGACATGCTTATAATGTTGCGTCTAAAATATATTCTATTTGCTGTGGCATAAAAATGCTCTCAACACCCAAAGAACACAGCTTTGACTGTCATATTTAGTTAGTTAAGGGTTAAGTTTCCACCTGTAAAGGGTTAACACATAGTACCTGGTGAACACCTGACCTGAGGACCAATCAGGGAAGAGAATTTAAAATTCCTAGGAGGGAACTTTTTCTCTCTGTTCTGGTGTGTGCTGTTCTTAACCGTTTGGAGGTACAAGGGTCCAGATGTTTTAATCAAGTCTTCTGCAAGTTTCCATCTTTCTGAACTAATTTCTTCTAGTCAAGATAGTGAGTATTAGAAAGGTACTTTGTGTCCTCATCTGATAATCCTATGTTTGCAATTCTGTGTGTTTGTTATTGATTATTCTTAATTCTGCCTGTATTGTTTGTACTGAGAAGAAGAGAGGATTCTCTCCAGAAATTAGTAAGGTTATACCCTATGAATGTCCAGCTTGGACTCATAGAGATTGTGTATTTTCTTGTTTTTCTTTTAATAAATTCTTTCTATAAAGATTTGATTAAATCCCTTCTACTGTGGATACAGGGGGAGGGGGCTAAGAAGCTTTCTCTCGGTGGTGAGACAAGCTTATCTCTGGGCAGAGAGGGGAGGAAGGAGATGGGGAGGTTTCTCCCTCACAGAGGAGCAAGAGAGAGAGGCACGGCTTTTCTACCAAAGGCACTCTGAGGCAGTTTCAGGGTTAGAAGGATTTTCAGTTCTTGCAGGGCTTTCTGTTACAAAGCCCTCCCTTATAAAGCGGTGCTTTCCTCCATTGTGAAACGAGATACCACTCAGGATTCCTGAGGTGGGGGGAAGTGCTCGTCAGAGCTGATTCCCGTCCAGCGGGAAAAACAGGTTTGGGGGGGGGAGAGGAAACCTCAAGCCAGATTTTTTTTTCCTGGGTCTTTTGAAATTCTCAGGAGGCAGGAGAACACAGGGAAATAGACCAGACTTTTCTCGCAGGTATTGTTAGCAGCAGCCTTTCAGCTGGGCTACTGAGTACAGCAGCTCAGGGAGAGAGAGGGACAGAGAATTTTTTTTTTTGCTCCTCTTTCTCAGTACAAAGCAGTACATTCACAAGACACAATTTGCAAAACAAAAGATTTGATTTCTCTTTGTTTAGTCAGTGATAGGCAGCGTTAGAAACTGTAACCCAAGCAATTGAAGTAAGCAACACAGAAGTACATTGACTGCAGAGGGGTGTGGCCAGCACCAGGACACAGACACAATGAGTGCCAAGGCCGCATCTAAACTGGAAACAAGACAAAAAGAACTGCAATTACAAGAACAGGAATTACAATTAAAACTCAAGGAGATGGAAATGAAAGAAAAAGCCAAGGAGGCTGAGCACATGAGACAAATGCAGTTAAAAGACAGAGAAATAGAGAAACTACGAGCCGAAGAAGCTAACCACAAGAGGGAGCGGGAGAGACAAGAAGCTGACCACAGAGCCAAAGAGGCTGAGCACAGAAGACAAATGGAGTTAAAGGACAAAGATCTGGAATTAGCAAAGGCTAAGCAGAATGATCCAACCAATCCAACCCCTCTTCCAACTACTGATCAACCTTCTTGGAAAAAATTTCCCGCCTACAGGACAGGTGATGACGTTGAGGCCTTCTTAGAAAACTTTGAAAGGGTCTGCATTGGGTACAAGATCCCTGAAGACCAATTCATGGTAGAGCTGAGGTCACAGCTCTGCGGAGAATTATTACTGGTGGCAAATGAAATGCCTAGGGACAAAATGAACGACTATAAACTGTTTCTAACCAAGGCCAGATACAGAATGGGCATAACCCCTGATCACGCCCGTCAGCGTTTCAGAGCCCAGAAATGGAAACCAGAGGTGTCATTTCCAAAACACGCCTCCTACCTTGAAAAGCATTATTTTTCCTGGTTATCAGGAGCCAATGTTACATCCATAGAGGACCTACAGCTCCTGATAATGATGGAGCAGTTCTTGGATGGTGTTCCTGAGGACATTACACGCTACATACAAGATGGAAAACCAAAAAATCTCACTGAGGCAGGGGAGATTGGAGCCAAATGGATGGCAGTTACAGAGAACAAGAAAGCTACTGTCAAGGGGAGCGAATCCCACAGGGTACACACCGACACTAAACCCTACCATCGAGGACCAATCAAGCCCACACCTACAACCCAAGGACAGCCACAACCTACTTCTTCTTCTACCTCACCAGTCTCCAGTAATCCTCATCGGCCTAGTGACCCGTCAACTGGGCGATGTTTTAGATGTAATGAACTGGGGCATATCAAAGCCAAATGCCCAAAGAACCTAAACCGAGTGCAACTCCTTGCACCTTCACACCAGAGAAACCCAGACCTAGATGTCTCTCAAATACCCTTAGAATATAGGGAAACTTTGAGAGTGGACGGAAAGGAGGTTATTGCATGGAGACATACTGCAGCACATGTGTCAGCTATCCACCAAACCTTCGTGGACCCCAAATTCATCAACCAGGAAACCAAAGTGACAATTCGCCCCTTCATGTCAAAACCTATAAGATTACCTACAGTGCGTTTACCTGTCCAGTACAAGGGCTGGTCAGGGAAGTGGACTTTTGCTGTCTATGACAACCATTCCATCCCCATGGTACTGGGGAACGACTTGGCCCACCATGTTGAGCAGCCAAAAACAGAGGGAGTGGTTACACGCAGCCAAGCCAGACGAGCTGCCGGACCCATCCCTGTTCCTGAGCCATCCACCGAGACCCCGTCTGTGTTACCAGAGAGGGTGGAGCTGGCTCCCATACCAACAACTACAGCAGCCATAATACATCCAGTCCCAGGACTGAGACTGGAAGAACAACCAGTGTCAGCACTGACCCCAGCGCTTGCAACTCCACCGCCAGAGGGCACCAACGAGCCTAAACTGGCAGAAGCAGCAAACAACCCTGCCCAAGAGGCTCAGCCAGAGCCTGAAATATCACCTTGTGCACCAGCGGAGAGCGGTCCACAGTCAACGGAAACAACCCCTTCACCTACATCGCTTCCAGAGGGATCAAGCCCAAGTCCACAGTCTATGGAGGAACTGGTGTCTCCAGCCTCAAGGGAACAGTTCCAGACTGAGCAGGAAGCCGATGACAGCCTTAAGAAAGCTTGGGCGGCGGCACGGAGCAACCCACCGCCTCTCAGCTCTTCTAACCGATCCCGGTTTGTTGTAGAACAAGGACTTTTATATAAAGAGCTTCTTTCTGGTGGACACCAGGAAGGCTGGCATCCTCAAAAACGGTTGGTGGTTCCAACTAAGTACCGGGAAAAGCTCTTAAGCTTAGCCCATGATCATCCCAGTGGCCATTCTGGGGTGAACCGAAGCAAAGACAGGTTGGGAAGGTCCTTCGACTGGGAGGGGATGGGCAAGGACGTTGCCAAGTATGTCCGGTCTTGTGAGGTATGCCAAAAGGTAGGAAAGCCTCAAGACCAGGTCAAGGCCCCTCTCCAGCCACTTCCCATAATTGAGGTCCCATTTCAGCGAGTAGCTGTGGATATTATGGGTCCTTTCCCAAAGAAGACCCCCAGAGGAAAGCAGTACATACTGACTTTTGTGGACTTTGCTACCAGATGGCCGGAAGCAGTAGCTCTAGGCAACACCAGGGCTAAAACTGTGTGCCAGGCCTTAACTGACATTTTTGCCAGGGTAGGTTGGCCCTCCGACATTCTTACAGATTCAGGAACAAATTTTCTATCAGGGACCATGCAAGACCTGTGGGAAACTCATGGGGTACATCATTTGGTTGCCACCCCGTACCACCACCAAACCAATGGTCTGGTGGAGAGGTTTAATGGGACTTTGGGGGCCATGATCCATAAATTCGTAAATGAACATTCCAATAATTGGGATCTAGTGTTGCAGCAGTTGCTGTTTGCCTACAGGGCTGTTCCACATCCCAGTTTAGGATTCTCACCATTCGAGCTGGTGTATGGCCATGAGGTTAAGGGGCCATTACAGCTGGTGAAGCAGCAATGGGAGGGGTTTACGCCTCCTCCAGGAAATAACATTCTGGACTTTGTAAGCAACCTTCAAAACACCCTCCGAGACTCTTGGTTCCTTGCTCGACAGAACTTAAAGGATGCCCAAGCGGAGCAAAAGGTCTGGTATGATAGACACACCAGAGAGCGTTCCTTCAAGGTAGGAGACCAGGTCATGGTCTTGAAGGCGCAACAGGCCCATAAGATGGAAGCGTCCTGGGAAGGACCATTCACAGTCCAGGAGCGCCTGGGAGCTGTTAACTACCTCATAGCATTCCCTGATTCATCTTTAAAGCCTAAAGTGTTTCATGTTAACTCTCTAAAGCCCTTTTATCCCAGAGAATTACAGGTCTGTCAGTTTACAGTCCAGGACGGAGATGACACCGAGTGGCCTGAAGGAGTCTACTACGAAGGTAAAAGAAATGGTGGTGTGGAAGAGGTGACCCTCTGCACAACCCTACAATGTCTACAGCGGCAACAGATCAAGGAGCTGTGCACTCACTTCGACACCTTGTTCTCAGCCAACCCAGGACGGACTGAGCAAACCTGCCACTCCATTGACACAGGTAATGCTCACCCGATTAGAACCCCACCCTACTGGGTGTCACCTCATGCCAAAGTTGCTATTAAACAGGAGATTGACAACATGTTGGAGATGGGTATCATCCGCCCTTCTACCAGTGCATGGGCATCTCCAGTGGTTCTGGTTCCCAAACCAGATGGGGAAATACGCTTTTGCGTGGACTACCGTAAGCTAAATGCTGTAACTCGTCCAGACAACTATCCAATGCCACGCACTGATGAGCTATTGGAAAAGTTGGGACGTGCCCAGTTCATCTCTACCATTAACTTAACCAAGGGGTACTGGCAAGTACCACTAGATGAACCCACCAAGGAAAAATCTGCCTTCATCACCCATGCAGGGGTGTATGAATTTAATGTGCTTCCGTTCGGACTGCGGAATGCACCTGCCACCTTCCAAAGGCTGGTGGATGGTCTACTAGCGGGGTTGGGAGACTGTGCAGTTGCATACCTCGATGATGTGGCCATTTTCTCTGATTCATGGCCCGAACACCTAGAACATTTGAAAATGGTTTTTGAGCGCATCAGGCAGGCAGGACTAACTGTTAAGGCCAAAAAGTGTCAAATAGGCCAAAACAGAGTGACTTACTTAGGACACCAGGTGGGTCAAGGAACCATCAACCCCCTACAGGCCAAGGTGGAGGCTATCCAACAGTGGCCTGTCCCAAGGTCAAAGAAACAGGTCCAATCCTTCTTAGGTTTGGCCGGATATTACAGGCGATTTGTACCACACTACAGCCAAATCGCTGCCCCACTAACTGATCTGACCAGGAAAACCCAGCCAAATGCAGTTAAGTGGACTAATGAGTGTCAGAAAGCCTTTACCCAGCTTAAGGCGATGCTCATGTCTGACCCTGTATTAAGGGCCCCGGACTTTGACAAACCCTTCCTAGTTACCACCGATGCATCTGAACGCGGGGTAGGAGCGGTTCTAATGCAGGAAGGACCGGATCACAACTTCCATCCTGTCGTGTTTCTCAGCAAGAAACTGTCTGAGAGGGAAAGCCACTGGTCCATCAGTGAAAAAGAATGTTACGCCATTGTGTATGCCCTGGAAAAGCTACGCCCATATGTCTGGGGCCGGCAGTTCCAACTACAAACTGACCATGCTGCGCTAAAGTGGCTTCACACTAACAAGGGAAACAACAAGAAACTTCTTCGCTGGAGCTTAGCTCTCCAAGACTTTGACTTTGACATTCAACACATTTCAGGAGCTTCCAACAAAGTTGCTGATGCACTCTCTCGTGAATGTTTCCCAGAATCAAGTGGCTAAAAAGTGTTCTTAACATGTTTTCATGCTTAGTAGTCTATGTAATAGTGCATGTGTTTTATTACTCTGTTGTTTTACAGTTCTAGGAGGAAATCACCGCTAGTGGATTCCACTGTTGGCGATTTGGGGGGCATGTCATAAATAGTTAGTTAAGGGTTAAGTTTCCACCTGTAAAGGGTTAACACATAGTACCTGGTGAACACCTGACCTGAGGACCAATCAGGGAAGAGAATTTAAAATTCCTAGGAGGGAACTTTTTCTCTCTGTTCTGGTGTGTGCTGTTCTTAGCCGTTTGGAGGTACAAGGGTCCAGATGTTTTAATCAAGTCTTCTGCAAGTTTCCATCTTTCTGAACTAATTTCTTCTAGTCAAGATAGTGAGTATTAGAAAGGTACTTTGTGTCCTCATCTGATAATCCTATGTTTGCAATTCTGTGTGTTTGTTATTGATTATTCTTAATTCTGCCTGTATTGTTTGTACTGAGAAGGAGAGAGGATTCTCTCCAGAAATTAGTAAGGTTATACCCTATGAATGTCCAGCTTGGACTCACAGAGATTGTGTATTTTCTTGTTTTTCTTTTAATACATTCTTTCTATAAAGATTTGATTAAATCCCTTCTACTGTGGATAAAGGGGGAGGGGGCTAAGAAACTTTCTCTCGGTGGTGAGACAAGCTTATCTCCGGGCAGAGAGGGGAGGAAGGAGACGGGGAGGTTTCTCCCTCTGTGAGTTGATCTGTGTTTCCCCAGGGAACGTCTTTGGAAAGAGGAGGGGGAAAACAGGGGTGTCCCGGCCCACGTAAATTGACCGGGTGGTGGCAGCAAAAAGGAGACCTACCCTAGGATTTTAGGGTGGGGGGCTGGTCCTCAACTTGAAACCCCCCAATTTCAAGTGAGGGTGAGACCATGACATTGACTCACCTGTATGAGCATGAAATCTAGGGGGTAATACTGGCAGCTTTATCACTCGGTTAATGTGAAAGTCACGTACCACTTGGGGGAGGAATCTAGGGTTTGGGTATATCACCACCTTATCCTTGTGAAAGACGGTGAATGGAAACTCAGCCATGAAGGCACAGAGTTTACGCATGCCCCAGGCAATTTGCCACTGTAATTCCAAGCGCTATCAGTTAAAACACCTTTCTACTGATTGAATCCATCTTCTTTCCCTCCCTCTCAGAAAGTCTGGAGGGTGATTGTCCTCCTCTGGATCTTTGGACAGCTACTGCCACAACCAGAGAGCTAAGGTAGGGTGCATGTGAATGAATGAAAGCCCTTTGTAGGATAAATGATATCACATGTCAGTATTTTTTGATGTAGCCTGACATGATGAAAGAGTAGACCACACTGCCTTCACAGGGTGCAGTAGTCCATGGAAGGGTAATCTTATTTTTCATGGAGAACCAGAATGGAAGGTTTCTTCCAGAGTGATCAGTGTCGTCACCCTACAGTTCCAGAACTTATGGACAGAAAAGCATCCTCAGAAGGAGAGGAAGCCGAAGCAATCCCAACATTTGCAACTGGGGGAAGATTCAGCATCGAGTTCTGGCTCCAACTCTTGATATTCTTCCTGAGCTGCAGGCCGCTCGTCTTCTTCTGACAGAGTGTGAGGGACTATGATTGGAGAATGCTCCCTGAAAGCAAGTGACATTTTGACAGAGCTGGGAACCTTGAAACTTTTCTGGACCCCTAGTAGGGCAGGAATTCCTGCACTATGAGAATGTGGATTATTTCTATAGTGCCTAGGTGAGGGCTAATAGGACCTGCCAATCATGATAGATTGTTGAACTGTTGGCTGCATGATTGGTGTGAAGCTGAAGGGTCTGGTTTTGTGGAACACTGGGCCATATTCAAGTGCAACAGGGGTCTGTCTGAACAGGACAACCTGCATCTCACAGTGAGTGGGGGATAATCTTGGTTGGAGGCTGGTCGGAGCAGCCAGGAGGACATTAAACTAGCAATACACAGGGAGGGAGCTAAGAAGGCAAACGTAGTACAAACTCAAACACAGCTCGTCGTGAACAAATTGAACCTATGTGGCAAAGAAAATTGCAGAAAGAAGAAAATTTTCCAATCGCTTATATAGCAATGCTAGGCGGCCTAGGTGCCAAGCAAGAGGAATTGGAGTTCTCAGCGATGTAAAGAAAATTGATCTATTTTGGCTTTCTTGAAACCTGGTTGGATAATTCACAGGATTAGAATGTTAAAATTAGTGGTTATAAACTTCCTAGAAAGCGTAGAGGGGTAAGAGAGATGTACACTCTGCATTAGAGACACCATCTCCTGTGGAAAGTTATTGATAACTCAGAACCATAGGATCTTGAATGCTAACAAAGCCCAGGAGATAGTACTAGTGGGAGTCCGTCACAGACCACTGAATCAAACTAGAGAATAGGATGAGTGACTCCTTAAGCACCTGTCTGCAATGTGTGGAAAGAATAATTGTGTTATGGGGGATGTCAATTTGGGAGACATAGGCTGGAGGGCTGCTTAAGGCAGAAGTAAAACATCATATATAATTTTAAAACACAAAAGGTATTGTGCCCAACATGAGGTAACTGTTTTGGACCTCTTTATGACTGAGCGAGATGAATTAATCACTAAAAGAAGTTGTTGGTTGCCTAGGAATGAGTGATCCTGACCTGATTACATTCAATACAGGCAAACAGAGGACAGTCCCAACCAGTAATAAATATATTTGGTGCTTCAGAATGGACAATTCCCAAATATGAGGAAAATTATGGGCAGAGTTGATTGGGAGAAAAAAAATTAGACTGAAAAACATGAATGAAAATGAACTTAAGAACATAAGAACAGTTATACTGGGTCAGACCAAAGGTCCATCTAGCCCAGTATCCTGTCTTCCAACAGTGGCCAATGACAGGTGCCCCCGAGGGAATGAACAGAATGGGTAATCAATCATGAACATCATGCACAGAACAGTTAATCATTAAGGTAATCATCAAGTGATCCATCCCCTGTCACCCATTCCCAGCTTCTAGCAAACAGAGGCTAGGGACGCCATCCCTGTCCATCCTGGCTAATAGCCATTGATGGACTTATCCTCCATGAACTTATCTTTTTTGAACCCTGTTATAGTCTTGGCCTTCACAACATCCTCTGGCAAGGAGTTCCACAGGTTGACTGTGCATTGTGTGAAAAAACACTTCCGTTTGTTTTAAACCTACTAATTTCATTTGGTGACTCCTAGTTCTTGTGTTATGAGAAGGGGTAAATAACACTTCCTTATTTACTTTCTCCACACCAGTCATGAGTTTATAGATCTCAATCACATCCCCCCTTAGTCTCCTCTTTTCTAAGCTGAAAAGTCCCAGTCTTATTAATCTCTCCTCATATGGCAGCCGTTCTATGCCCCTAATCATTTTTGGTGCCTTTTTCTGAACCTTTTCCAAATCCAATGTATCTTTTTTGGAATGGGGTGACCGCCTCTGCACTCAGTATTCAAGAGGTGGGCGTACCATGGTGCTACATGGAGACAATAGGATATTTTCTGTCTGGTCTATCCCTTTCCTTATGATTTCCAACATTCTGTTAGCGTTTTTGACTGCTGCTGCACCTGGAGCAGATGTTTTCAGAGAACTATCCACAATGACGCCAAGATCTCTCTCATTAGTGGTAACAGTTAATTTAGACCCCATCATTGTATATGTATAGTTTGGATTATGTTTTCCAATGTGTATTACTTCGCATTTATCAACATTGAATTTAATCTGCCATTTTGTTGCGCAGTCACCCAATCTTGTGAGATCCCATTGTAGTTCTTCACAGTTTGCTTTGGACTTAAGTATCTTGAGTAGTTGCGTATCATTTGCAAATTTTGCCATCTCACTGTTCACCCCTTTTTCCAGATCATTTATGATGTTGAATAGGACTGGTCCCAGTACAGACCCCTGCAGGACCCCACTATTTACCTCTTGCTATTCTGAAAACTGACCATTTATTCTTACTCTTTGTTTCCTATATTTTACCCAGTTACCGATCCATGAGAGGACCTTCCCTCCATGACAGCTTAATAGGGAGTTCTTTAAGTAGGGTTTATTAGATGGCCAAAAAGCCACAATTCAGCAAACAAGAAATAGGACAACTTTGACTAAAAGCACATCCTGGTTCAGTTGTAAAGTGAAAGCAGCAATTAGAAATAAAAAAGCAACATACAACAAATGGAAAAAAGGAGAAATAGCCATCAATATAAATCAGAAGTTATGAAGTGTAGAAAATTGGTATGGGAAGCTAAAGATATCGGAAAAATCTACGGCTTGGGGGCTACAAGGGGGGGAAATCCTTTAAGTATATAAGGAAACAAATAAATCCTAGAAAAGGTATAGGCCCATTACTAGGTGGAAATGGTAAAATTATTAGTAATGATGCAGAAAAGGCAGGAATGTTCACTAAATAGATCTATTCTGTCTTTGGAAAGAGGCAGGATGATGGACTTGTATCACACGAGGACGACGATGAGGTGCTTTCCAGTCTATTAATAACCAAGGAGGATGTTAAACACAATCTACTATGGGTAAACACTTTGAAATCAGCCAGCTTGGATAACTTACACCCACGAGACCTAAAAGAGTTGGCTGGAGAGATCTCAGTCCCACTGACAGGTTTTAATAAATCTTGGAATAGTTGGGGAAATTCTAGCAGACTAGAAGACAGCTAACAGACTGTGAAGAACTTCAAAAAGATCTCACAAAACTAAGTAATTGGGCAACAAAATGGCAAATGAAATTTAATGTGGATAAATGTAAAGTAATGCACATTGGAAGAAATAACCCCAACTATACATACAATATGATGGGGGCTAATTTAGCTACAACGAATCAGGAAAAAGAACTTGGAGTCATCGTGGATAGTTCTCTGAAGACGTCCACACAGTGTGCAGCGACGGTCAAAAAAGCAAATAGGATGTTAGGAATCATTAAAAAGGGGACAGAAAATAAGATGGAGAGTATCTTATTGCCCTTGTATAAATCCATGGTATGCCCACATCTTGAATACTGCGTACAGATGTGGTCTCCTCATCCCAAAAAAGATATACTGGCACTAGAAAAGGTTCAGAGAAGGGAAACTGAAGTGATTAGGGGTTTGGAACGGGTCCCATATGAGGAAAGATTAAAGAGGCTAGGACTTTTCAGCTTGGAAAAGAGGAGACTAAGGGGGGGATATGATAGAGGTATATAAAATCATGAGTGATGTTGAGAAAGTAAATAAGGAAAAGTTATTTACTTGTTCCCATAATACAAGAACTAGGGGTCACCAAATGACATTAATGGGCAGCAGGTTTAAAACAAATAAAAGGAAGTTCTTCTTCATGCAGCGCACAGTCAACTTGTGGAACTCCTTGCCTGAGGAGGTTGTGAAGGGTAGGCCTATAACAGCGTTTAAAAGAGACTGGATAAATTCATGGAGGTTAAGTCCGTTAATGGCTATTAGCCAGGATGGGTAAGGAATGGTGTCCCTAGCCTCTGTTTATCAGAGCGTGGAGATGGATGGCAAGAGAGAGATCACTTGATCATTGCCTGTTGGGTTCACTCCCTCTGGGGCACCTGGCATTGGCCACTGTTGATAGACAGGATACTGGGCAAGATGGACCTTTGGTCTGACCCAGTATGGCCGTTCTTATGTAATATGCCAATATGCAACAAGGGCAAGCAGGATGACCTAGTTAGACTGACATCAATCCCTGGCAAGAGTGGGAAGCTGCTATGGGATTCAACTGATAAAGAACTAAATGACAGGAATATATTGAATTCCAGTCCACATGATTTTATGGAAAATAGGTCTTGTCAAACAAACCTGAGTTGATTCTTTCAGCGGATTACAAATTTGGTTGATACAGGCAAGTCTGTACGTGTAATAGACTTGGGCTTTAATAAGACATTTGACTTCCTACCACACAGCATTCGGATTTTAAAAAATAGCATTAAACTATGAGCACACATTAAGGGGACAAAAAAGTGACTGACAGGTCTTTAATGGGGAATCATCAACAGCTGGAGGGAGTTTTGAGTGGGATCCAGCAGAGGCCCAATATTATTCAACATTTTCATTAATGACCTGGAAGTCGATATAAAATCACGGCTGATCAGATCTGCAGATGACACTAAGATTGGTGCAATGGCAAATAAACCTACAGAGTGAGCTGGGCACCTTCCAACAAACTGCATTTTAATGCAGCCAAATGCAAAGTTCCGCAGCCAGGAACAAGGAATGAAGGCCAGACCCACAGAACGGAGGACTGGATCCTGGACAGCAGTGACTCTGAAAAGGATTTAAGGGACACAGTGGACAAGCAATTCAACATGAGCTGCCAGGGGGATGCTGTGGCAAAAAGGGCTAGTGCAATCAGACATATGAACAGGGGAGTAGTGAGCAGAAAGGTAATTTTCCCTCTGTATACAGCATCGGTGGGACTGATACTGGAATACTGCACAGTCTATATTTTTAAAAGGATTTTGAAAAATTGGGGAGGGTACAGAAAAGAGCCACAAAAAAATAGTTGAGGGTTGGAAAAAATGGTGTACAGTGAGATACTTAAGTTTACTCTGGCTGCTTTCTGCCACTCTGGAGCAATGCAAAGAACCAGTGTGTACGGGGCAGATTAAACTGGGTTTACAGTTGCTCTGCATCTCCAGAGGAGCGCAAAGCAGTGGAGTGTAGTGAGGAGTACGGCTTGCACTTTGTTTGAGCTATCCAGAATATTTTTTTTCACATTTCATTCCTATATTATACATTGCACGTACATGTCCAAGACATGAAACTGGAATTTCAGACTCTATATCACGGACCCCTTCAAACAGAACTGTATCATGCACATTAGCTGTACAGAACAGCTGGTGGTTAGTTGAATTGTCGTTTATGGTACAGTGGTTCCTGTTAGGAGCATCGTGAGCTGCCCCTATCTATATAATGACAATTAAACGTAACACTTATTAATAACTTAGCTCAATTACAAATTCAGTTCTTCAAATGGAACCTATCCAGGAGGTTTCAATACGTTTTAATGAGATGGACATTTTAAGAGTATGTTATTGTTAAGATCACCCAGGATGAAGAATGAGCTGATAAAGTACTACACTTCTTAAACAAACCATTTAAAGGATTTACTTGTAAATTCTCAGAAAAAAAAACTTATTCTGTCCACAAAGAAGAATTTTGAGGTTATATTCTTCTTACATAAACTGGTTGAATCCCTGCTTTAAGGGCAAAACTCAACTTTAAGTTTTAACCTTAACCAGTGCCTCTACATATAGACACATAAGTGTGTATGTTGTGTGAGACATATATAGGGCTTCTGATTTTTAGTTTTAACTGAAAAACACAAAAAAAATAAAAGCAGTGCTTATCCCCCAAAACACCAGAAATGGCTACTTGTACCCAACAGCTTGTCTACATGGAGCAGTAGAACGGACTTCTAGGGTGTGATCTCTAAAACATGCCAACATGCTGCATCTTCCTTGGCCTACGTAGACCCTGCTGGTGTGCACTAAGGGTTCCTAGCGCACTTTAACATAGTGCAATTTGAAACAGTACTGCAATCATTAGCATATTACTGTAACAAGTAAGGTATAAAATCGACATTCATTACAATATACACAAAGAGAAAGCCCCAATTTTTGGACAAAACTCAAATTGCTACAAATAACATCCCCAAAGTTAAATTAATAAGCCCCCCCCCAAAAAAAGAAGCCCTACATAAAAAGGTGTGGACGCATGTACACACATACACACACAATTTAGCTTCTAGGGGGAACATTTCTTTTGTAACTGAAACATTCTGCTGTGGTGCTGGACACTCAGAACATAATCCTATTGAGCTCTGACATAAATACCAGAGAATGCAACTAATGCATCTAGTTCGGATTGTCTTAATGGAGTAAAATGCAAAAATAAACAGAAAACAAAAATGGCCATTGGTAAATTAGAGTAGATTATTAAAACTCAACATTTAAAAGCAATGGTAGTAAGCAGAGTAAAGATTGTTTTGATTTATTACATTTGAAAAGCGCAAAGCTTCAAGCCTTTGAATAATTACAATGTCGCCTGGCTGTGATCTACTTATTTCAGAAGAGGTTTTAGAGTATTTTCTTAACAGGTGATTTTCCTTATTAGTTTTAATGCTACAGCAAATAGAATGCATTTTAGAAGCAATATTATACGCATTTCCTTGTTCATTTTATCTCATGGAATAACATTTCTAAAACTAGACAAACAGATTTAAAAGAGAAAGCTGTTCCCTAGTGTTGTGTGTGTGTGCCGTTCTGTAGACTCCCTTTGTATTCATTTTACTTTCATAAGCCACACAAACAAGAAGTATCCTATAATTAAACTAATCAATTCTCTTAGCCAAGCTATGATCAAAATACAGAGTGGAGTAGCAAGCTAAGAAGCATATATAAATATCAAAGCACAGGAATCAAATACTTTCCATAGCCAAAGAATGGGAAAAAACCACTTCAATTATTCCTCTTCTCCTCTTGTGAGAGTGAATGGAATAATCATTTTACCAGGATGTTACAGTACAAACAAGGTGACAGCTCTTGTGGATGATGTGCTGGAAGGTTGCTTTGGTTCTTGGCTTCCGGTTGCTTTTCAGCAGGTCTGAAAAAAGGCATTTAACTTCACTAACCCCTAGTAACAGCAGCTCTGCTTTGTGACATCATAGCCCCACATCATACATTAAACAATGCTGAAGATTCTACAACATCCAACTCGAGAGAAGCAGGGCATCTCAGATGGCCACCATGGAATATATAACAACAGGCTTCTGGCATACGTGATGCACAGTCAACTTCAACTTATGAATCACTTGTTGCCTCTGGCACCATGGATGATGCTGCAGTCCTTAAAAAGAGAGGCTACATCGTGGGGGGGAATTTGGGAGAAGGGTCTTATGCTAAAGTGAAATCTGCCTACTCCGATCGACTGAAATTTGATGTAGCAGTAAAGATCATAGACCGGAAAAAAGCTCCTCGTGACTTCCTGGAAAGATTTCTCCCCAGGGAAATAGAGATTTTAGCAAAAGTGAATCACTGCTCCGTGGTCAAGACCTATGAGATTTTTGAGACATCTGATGGCAAAGTCTACATCGTGATGGAGCTGGGTACAAAAGGAGACTTACTGGAGTACATCAAGAGCAAAGGGGCTTTGACTGAAGATGTAGCTCGTAAGATGTTTCGCCAGCTGTCTTCTGCCATCAAGTACTGCCACGATTTGGATATTGTCCACAGGGACTTGAAATGTGAGAACCTCCTTCTAGACAAAGACTTTAATATCAAACTGTCAGACTTTGGCTTTTCCAGACGACTGACTCGAGATGAAAATTGCAAAGTTATTCTCAGTAAAACCTTCTGTGGTTCTGCTGCGTATGCAGCCCCTGAAGTGTTACAGGGCATTCCCTATCAGCCTAAGATTTATGACATATGGAGTCTGGGTGTCATTTTGTATATAATGGTCTGTGGATCAATGCCATATGACGACTCAAACATTAGAAAAATGCTAAAGATTCAGAAAGAACACAGAGTGCATTTTCCCAAGTCTAAAAACTTGACAGTTGAATGCAAAGATCTTATTTACCGTATGCTGCAGCCGGACGTGGCTCGGAGGTTGCACGTAGATGAGATTTTAAATCATATTTGGATGCAGACTCCAAAATCCAGAGTTCCTTCAGCAACTTCACTTGTAAAAGAGGGAGAGTGTTCTCGGAATCTTGGCAAGTTGAAGTCAGAGCACAAACAGGAAATAGAACCCCTGGAGGAATCTAAGCTAGATAGACCAGATTACAAAACTGAGTCTAAAGCAGTGCCCAGATTAGAGGCAGTACCGGAAGCAGAGGATGCCGTTCCCGAGGAAGAGCAAGCAGAAGTTAATGACCTGACAGATGAAATGCAAAGAACGGGGATCACAAATGGTGATGACTAAAGAATAGCCACCTGCAAGAGTCGTTTGCATGGCTTTAAGCGCAACTAACGAATAAGACTATGAAGTTAGTTTTGAAAAACAGAGCCCAGAACAGGAGAAAGTAAAGTCCATTCATAACAAGCAATTATTTTATAGCAATTCTATTAAATTTTCTTCTAACTTGGTAACCATGTTGCTGAATTGAAGGGTTAAATAAGGAGATTGATTTTCCAAGCCACCTAATAGATTTGTACGCCCAAGTGACATAAGGCCTACAGAGTACTTTTTCCATAGCTGTCCCACTGTCAAATGCTCAAAGAGCTGCAGTGAGTTAAGGTTTCTTTTGCGCAATGTTTCATCACAATCTCATGCCCCTTTTCACATTTGGGCATTAAGAGAGTGGCGGCTAGCCCTCTCCAAGCCAGTGCTTATATGTGCATAGAAAAGAAATGGTCATTCTTTCCTTTCATACTCCAGTGCCGCAGTTGTGCTGGAGTTACTGGGGTTGGCAATTTCTGACCTCACTAAGCTTTACTAAATATTCAATGCAGCAGCATCACAACAGCAGGTTTGGCCATTTTTTTTCTCTCCGTTTTCTGATGCAAAGAAATGGATTTTGCTAAACCATGTCACAGTGTAAATGGAGCGCTGATATGCAATTGATTACAAGTGCGGATATGCTCATCCGCAGGGAAAAGGCAAACTGCACGACTAAGACCCCTCAATTTGTCATATTCTAATAACAGGGAACTATTATTGTTTAAAAACGCAGCAAAGGGGACGTTCTCCCCTTACAAACCATAACTCGGCCTGGAAACGTGCCTCCTGTTAGAAGTAACACCTGAGATCCCTGTAACTCTAGATTTGCCTCACTTCACTTCAACTTTGTAAATTTGACCGCACTGTGTCTAGCTAATCAATGTCTCCTGTTGTTTGTGAGAGACTCCGAGGCAGGTACTGGATTAATTCACGGAGGAGATGGAGCATTTTGAAATGTGATTGTAAAGCCATAAATTGGCTGGAGGGACTCGGGGGCAGCTGTAGAGTGTGAAACTACTTTGGATTCTTTTCTACAAGCTGCCCAACCTTCAAGTGACCGTGTCCCACTGAACTGTCCCATTTTATGAAACTTTCCAGTGTTACATTAGCCATTTAGGAATAACCAGCCTTAACGCTCTTGGCAACCTGAGCAGGGAGGGAGATCCGGAACAATGTTAGCTTGCAAGTAGCCCCAGTTAGGTTTCCAAAAGCCACACTGGACATGGTGCTCACTGCTCTACTAGAAAAGGACCATATCGCCCACTCCCACTGGGACAGCTTTGAAACCACACCAATAAAAGCTAAACTACTGCTTGAGTTAACACTAGTGCTTGCATATCCTGTAAATAATTCCCTACAGTTCTACACCAATCCCTGCCCGGGGGATGCTATTACAAACATTCAGCCACCTTTGAGAAAAACATAGCGATTGGCTATAATACCTGAGTGAGCTAAATCTTTACTACAGTTTAGAAGCAGGGTTGGGGGAAGAGGGAAGTACCAGATCCCTACTAGACCTCAGCAGCTACAAAAGTGATTGGGAGAGGGGCACAGCAGTGAGGTCCAGGACACACTCCCCCGACCCCCTCCCCCAGCACAGACCCTGCCTGGGGAGAAGGGGGGAGAGTCCTGGCAATTACTGTGAGCCGCACTCCATGGGCACAGGTTATAGGCTCTATCGATTGTCAGGTGCTAGGTGTCGAATCACCATGAAGCACCTCAGCCCTGCAGCTGCTAGAAGGGAGGAGTTTCCTCTTTTCCCTTTGCCGCAGCCTCCTGGTTGCTGCGAGCCACCAGGGGAGGCGTGTCGCCACTACTCTATATCCCTCCTCCAGGCTGCTGAAGGAGCCAGCGAGAAGGAGGGATGAGAAGAGGTGTAGCTAGGGAACTTTCTAGGTCTTCCTTTCCCATCAATCACTCCAGCTCCCACTGCTGCTCCTCACAGCCTTCCTAAACCACCACCACCAGGGTGTTCCGAACAGCAGCAGCTGTGAAACTGACCTCCCGTCTTAATTTCATTTGACTGCTGCAGGGCGGAGCTAGGGGCAGCACTGGCGCCATCTGCAGAGGGAAGAAGGTGATGCATTGTTTGCATTTGGCAAGCTCTCCTCACAACAGCTCACCAGAAATATTTAGAAAGTGAAAGCTCTTGTCTGCCAAAATTAACAGTTTATGCCCCACCCTCACCAAAAAAGTTTCCATTCATCAAAGCAGTTTTTTTCTAACCCTGAATTGCAACATTAATAAAAATATTTTTCTGTAGCTTTTAGAAACATCTCCCACCCCTACTTTCACTCTCTCCTCAAGTGAGCCGTGCTAATGCATCTGCTCAGCACTTGTTGCCATTGTGGTTATCCTCTGTCAGCCTGACTCTTCTGCTGCCAAGCAGAGCAAGGCAGAAAACGCAGCTCACTGAAGTGAATGACTGGGGACCAGAGATGTTCAAGATTGTAAGGAAAGTTCTGCTTTTGAGAGAGAGAGAGACAGACAGACAGACACAGGCCATTAACAAAAAAAAAAAAAAACAGAATTTTTATACCTTGGAAAAGCCAAGTGATCTCGCCAATTCAAATACGGCCTGAGCCAATGGCCAGTGAAGTCAATGAGAAGCTGACCACTGAAGTCAGTGGAAACTGGATCAGGACTATATGGAGCTGTGTTGTGGCTCCCTAAACCACATCAGATGGTCAAGGTGGCAGCTCTATTTGCAATGATTATATTTAAGACACACACAAAAAAACAGGGATGCATTCCTTGTAAACAGAGGCAGTGCGTAGCACTTTCCTAGTGCACAAGAAACTACAAAGGCTGCTGACTTTCCACTCTGACCCCCTCTATAGCCTTAAAAAACACACACACAACACACACAAGGGCTCTGCACTTGAAAGGTGATGCCACAGCAATAGTAAATCTCCCTGTCCCAGGCTGGCCTCTCCCCCAAATAACTGCATTCAATGCCAGAGCCTTGTAAAATGCCTGTGTGCTTCAGACCAAACACTGATGACTTGTTTTTTCTGCTTAGATTCTAAGATTTCCAAAGTTCTGTATGACATCTACAACTTGCTGGGTATTTCAGATGCGCACTCACATCCGTATCTCCTGCTGTACTTCACTGCAGGGCAAAAATACTTGCCACGTTTCTGGACTCTATCCAGGAAGGCAGACTAATAGAAAATGTGAGCACTGAAGGCTGCTCCCCTGTGTCCTCAAAGGACTAATGCTCGCCATGGGGCCTGTTGGACACTGAAGAGTGCAGTTTAAATAGACGGCAAGTTAGAGGGGCTTTCTGATAGTTTGGTTCTTTCTATGCAGAATTGAGATTGGAAGAGGAAAGAATACGGAGACTTGCCTACATCCCTTCTTTACTCAGCAGAACAGCATTTTTCAGTGGAACGCAAAGTCATAAGCAAGGAAGTTTCACACCTTGGTTCAGGCCTTAATACAAAGGCTCGCTTCACTTTATAAATAGACACATCTGTACAGAAAGAGAGGCACTCAAATGCAGACAGCAGGGGCAAGCTTTTAAAAAAACCGAGGAGAATTACAAAAAATATCCCAAACATTTCTGGCTATTTTCCAAAAGTCCAAGCCCTTTTATGCTATTTCTGGAAGCGTCCTTGTCCCCTATCGATTCTGTGTAACACGTCCACATGGTACTAAGAGAAATTATACCACACGGGTCAATATTCTGCTTCCAAAACGCAGGTCGCAGGCTGCTCCACTCTTGTTCTAGTAATGGCATGTCAAGTGCGGGAACTATGCCCTGCTCGAGGGCAGAAATGGTACCAAATCCAGCAACTGCTCGATCACATTCTAGCAGCTTTAAGCAAATGCCCCTTGCTCCTGGCAACGCAGTCTGCCCTCAGCTTGCACACAGCCCTGCACAGCCAATTCTGCAGCCCCCTGCTGGTGAAGGCGGTAGTTAGAAGAAATCAGATGCCTTTCGTCTTTTAGGGAGCTGCAGCAGGTTGTCTGTGATTGAAGCAGGATCTTGTGTTACTGGAGTCTCGGAGACAGTCCTAGGAGGTGGGGTGCTAGTGGGTGTGTGTGACCCTCCTGCTGGGGTCTTGTAGCCAGGGGTTCCTGGGTGTGCTGGAGAAGGGGTATAACTGGCTCGCAGGGCTTTGTCAGTGTATTTGCTCGCAGTCCTATTTACGAGTCGCTGCAACGCTGGTGACATAGCTGGACTCAGCCCTTTTGGAGTGAGGCTGCAATAGAAGCGGAACAGTTTAAAAAAGGGCTTTTTAAATAAAAAAGCGATGCTGTGGGTCAGGGTACACAGAGCATTGAATAGACACAGCACCTGCCAGGCCTTCAAACTCTGACTCGCACACTCCCTTCTCCTTCCACTCCCGCATCACTTGAATCATTCAGAGCACAGCTCAGGACAGAACCTGGCCATTCTGCTCTTCTGGCAGCAATGCCTGAACTCTCCCCCCTCACTTGTGTGGTTAAACCTCAGCCCCGCTATCTCCCTCTCTGATTAATGGCAGGAGCGCCCCGTATGCGAGCAATGCTCCCTGGCCTTTTCTTTGGGTCCATTGAGTCCTCTCCGTCCCCACCACAAACCATCAAGCCCTGGAACTTCTCTGTCTTTTGTGATCAGCTGGGGCACTTACCCTCCTGGAGCAAGGGCACTTTGGCCTGGGAGGAAAGTTCCCAAAGTACCCGCCTCTCCACCATACTGCCAACAGCCTTCTCCTAGAAACTGGGCTTATTCACATCTAAAGTCTCTTCCCAGCTTGAGTGTATCCATTCTTGCTTCTCAAAGCCCCTCCTTCTCCTGATCCTTGTACTCCTTCTCCTAACCCAAATGCCTTTCCGCTATGCATGCTGGCTTAACTCTTACTAGACAGCACTTGCTATCCTCCCCCACTGCCAGGGCCAGTTTACTATGGAGAAGTCTCACTTGGCCAAGTTTTCCGTGACTCTTCTTAATGCTTCCTGTTTCTTTGCTCGGTTTTTAGCAGCCGCCTCATTGGCCATCTTGAGTCCTAACCGCTCTCTGCGCCCAGGCTCCAGGATCTGTAAATACAGCAAATCAGGTAAGTCTCCAGACTGCTAACCAGTCACATTCATAGCTGGAGTCCAACCCATAAGGATCTACATTAAGGATGGGAGGGGAAGGGAGCCCACTCTTGGCTTTGCTGCCATCTGGACAGCCAGAGGCAGTTGAAGATACAGCAGGATCTCCAAGCTGAAGATCTGTGTAACAAAAGCGGTAAAAACAGTAACTGCCTCCTTGGCTGAGCTGAACTCTGGCATTTGCTTCAGCTGTCTCCCCTGAACAAAATGTATCACCTCTGTTTTACCTTAGCTCTCACCCAAACCCCAGTCATTGCTAAGCTCTGGGAAAACCAGCCAACTGCACTGCCCAGGTCTGACAAAACAGACACAGAAAAGTTCCACTGCTGCTACCTCAGGAATCACACCCAATGATCCTCCTTGTCTCCAGGTAGGGAATGGGAGACGTCCTGCATTTAAGGTGAGATGCAACTAGTAGAGCCACGCCACCTCCGCAAACCTCACTGGACTCAGATGTCTCAGCTGGTGGTGATGGACCAGCAGGACCAGGCTGGAAGGAAGCCACCCAGCAGGGAAAGTTTTATTTAAGGCTCCCTATCTACTTAGATATCAAATCACAAAAATGAGACACCCTCGTCTTCTCCAGCCTCTTGGAGAACCTCAGAATATTCAACCCCCAACCTCAGGATGCCTGGGATGGACCACGAGCACTAGGTAGCTCATGGCCAGAGCATTTTATCCAGCTACCCACAGGACCTAGATAGCCAGTACCACAGCCCAGTCATAACTCTTACAATAATAAATGTTAATCTATTAATGACTCCTCCCCTCCCCCACCACCCCAGTCCATCCCCCCAAAAGATCTGCGTGATGGATTCTGACATGGAATACCTTAAAGGCCGGCCCAGGTGTCCTGTCCACATATGGCGTTTCTGACCCATCTACTCGTAATGGGGTGCTCTCTATCTCACCCCACGTCATAAGAGGAGAGTCGTTGACACCTAGCAACAAGTTAAGAGGAGTCAGTCTGGAATGCAAGACATTTGTAGAGACTGCAACATGCAGAATGTATGCCTTCTGCCCTAACACAGGGGAGGTCTTCTCCCCACAACAGTAAACAGAAGCTGGTTATGAAACAGCATAAATCACTGGTCACCCAATGGAACAGCCATTACTCCAGAGACAATCACACTCACTATAGGAAAGAGACACCATCCCTTTAACAATAGCTAGAGTCGCAGGACAATTTCCCAGAGCCTGATCTGGTAGCTGGCTTGTCAGGATAAACAACAGGATTCTTCCACCTAGCTGATTTCTGTTTTAGAGAATATTTATACCATGGAAAGGATCTGCACTGAACATGCCAGCTGCAGGAAAGGACACAAGGATCCCCAATCTTCAATACGAATGATGAAAAATAAATGGTTGCAGGAAGGTCAGCATAAGATGAGTTAGCCCCCAGTAAAAACAGAGCCCATTAGATTCTGATTAAGTACCAGAGAGGTCATTATATAGACTCCACAGAGAGATTAATGATGTGGTTTGCCATCCAAACTACCTACAACCTGCATTAGAGCCGGGCACCAGGTGCTCTGAAGCGCTATCTTACTTTGCTGAAAAGATCCCACATGTTCAGGAAGGCTTCTCAACCAGCATGGATCCACTGCGCCTGCACCCATCAGCCCACCTGCATTCCCAGAGTTCAGGGCATTCACTCACCAAGAGCTTGGGGACACCCTAAAGGTGTCCCGACACAAGACTTGTGAATCTGACCCACACTGATCCAGGCTTGTTCATGACCCTCTTTCACAACAGTGCCGCTCCCGACCAAAACAGCCAGAGCTTTATCCACAGACAGAATCTGCCCTTCTTCCTTCAAATACTAAGCAGTCCTACCAACACCGAAGAAACTCACCCTGGATACTTCAGTCCTAGTCATCTTTCAGCCTGTGTCAAACCTCCCAATCCTGAGCAAGTTTACAAAGAAGCTAGCAAGAGACCAACTACTAACTCATCTAACTGAGGCCAACGTTCTAGACCCGGCACAATCTGTATTCACACCAGGATACAAAATGAAACTGTTTTAGTGGCACTGCTGGATGATCTCCTGCTGTCGGTGGCTAGAGAGCAGACTTACTCCATTCACGTCCTCCTGAACTTCTCTGCAGTGTTCAACACCGTTGAGCATGAGATGCTATGATTTCACCCGAGAGGGGTGGCAAGAGTCCAGGGTAAAGTACTAAAATGGTTTCAGTCCTTCCTGGAGGAATGCACCCAAAGAGCAGTGAAGGGAAATAGCACCCCCACTACTAGACCCCTCACTTGTGGGTTCTACAAAGATCAATTCTCTCTCCAGGCCTTCTCAATATCTACATGCAGCCACTCGGTGAACTGCTCAACCGACATGGACTCAAGTGCCACTAACATGCAGATGACACACAGCTCTCCCTATCATTCATATCATACGTCCACATCACTAGCACCACGATGGGCCAGTGCTTGGCTGAGATCAGCTCATGGACGAAGAACAGTTGGCAGAACCTGAACAAAACACAGGTGATGCTGGTGCGCAGTGAAAGGGATTTTGAGGAGTTTGCAGCCACGGTGCAATCTCCTTTGATTGATGCAAAATTGGTCATGTCAGTCCACAGTCTAGGAGGACTCTTGGGTTCCTCAGTGACTCTGAACTCTCACAAAGCAACAGCTGCCAGTAATGCTTTCTACCATCTCTAGCTGGCTCTGTACCATCCTGGCAGACAAAGACCCGCCCTCAGTTATTCAGGTCTTCATCACTGCTCGGCAGGACTACAGCAATGTGATATACCTGGACATGAAACCGAAACTCCAGCTAAGACAAAACACTGCAGCACATCTCCTCAGAAGCACAGGTTGCTGCAAGCACATCACACCTGTCCTCCGCTCTCTACACTGGCTTCTCATAGAATAGTCAATCAAGTTCAAGGTCTCAGACCATATCTTCAAAGTGCACCATTGCCTGGGTCCAGCTTATCTAAAAGACCGTCTAAAGCTCCAGGCCAAAGACCGTGGTGGACAGCTTCACTGCTCTGGCACAATGAAACTGCACGACACGGGTAAAGCTTGTGGGTGCAGGAGACGGAGCCTTCTCCCGGGGTGGCCCAAGACTGTGGAATGAATTCCCTCCAGAGCTGAGGACTATCACAAACCTCCCCACTTTCCACTTCAAGTGCAAGGCGCATTCTTTGGACGGGCCTTCTCCAATATAAGCACGTAGCAACCAGTATATTTATTTAACCATAAAAAAAAAGCCCTTTCAAAACAACCTTCCCCCACACACTTCTCCCTCTGGGAAGAGGACGACAGAATAAACAACACGTGACAGATGTGCTTAAAGCACTCAGCTACTTCAGTGATGAGTACTGTATAAATTAAAAAAAAAAATCTATATAGAATAGAACTGCGAGGGGGGGACGAGGGGGAGTAAATGTCTGTGAAATGCTTTGAGATCCTTGGATAGAGGCACTAGAGGGACGATCACCACCAGCAAGTTACAAGTGCCGTGCTCCCCTCAGAGTTCCCATAAGCCTTTCCTAGGATGATCTAGTCCATTCAACCTGAGTCCAGCGAAGCAGCATACAGCTCTGAGAGCCTCCCGAGCCCAGCATCGTTTGTGTCTTTGGACTGAGATTTAACAGAACACTAAATTGGCATATTCTCTACCCCAGAGACTCATCGGCTCAGCAGGCATGTACAATGGAAGTCAAAGCTGCTTGATTAAAGAAGCATTGACTCCTAGGGTGGAGTTTACATCAAAAGGTCAGTGGAACAGGTCAGCATTGCAAACTACTTTGCTTTTACAACAGAGCAAAAAAAGTCTCTTCTTACCAGGGGCAGGAGAGGGGGTGGCCACAAATCCATATCCATTCACTTTTGGAGACTCCTGGGGGATCAGCTCCTTCCCATCTGGCCCTACTTTGCCCTGTTTGTACTAGAACAGAAAAGCTGGCATCAATCAGGTGCATTTGGAGAAAGCAGCCAATAGGCACATTCACCACGTTCAGTTCTCATAGCTCATGCACCTCTCCCAATTAAGGGTTTTTCGGTCACAAGCGTGTCCTGTCTGTAAACCAACCTGGGCATTGAGGGCTGCTGCCTGCTGGAGCTGGGATTTGCTCACAGCCTGGCTGAATGGATCTCTCAGAAAGCGGGTGTTTCTATGGACAACTTCGCGAGGCTTCTTAAACACGTCATCCTCATCGGGCACACCTGGAATGGCAAGCCAAGTCATCAAGGAAAGGGCTGTGGGGCCCACTAACGGGCAGGCTGGCCACACACACAATCTCAGTGGTCAGTACACGGTTCTGCAAGACGCAAGGTACAGATGCAATTATATTTTGCCATTTCCATCCATTTCAAATCAAGTTCACACTAATGCCCTTAGGTGTCTAACCTACCGCCTGAAAAACAAGGACAAATCAAGGCTACCTTAGAAAAGCAAGAAACACACAAGAGCTCCCACATTTCACATGAAGGTTATTTACCGTGCATCCATGGCTGAAAAAGGCATCTAAGCCCAGTCTGGGATTGTTAAAGGATCCCGTTGCCTTTCAGACGGCAGCCAAGGGGCCAGCAAACCCCATGTATACAGAACTGAGCAGGACGGTAGGAGGAAAGAGGGGAACTGAAAGTGCCCATTAACAAGACAAAGCCAATAGGAGAGGAGCTATGACTCCTGAAAACAAACACCCAGTGCAGCGTGGGGAATGAGCGACAGGATGACAAATGGCAGCCAGGGCAAAACGATGCTGGAATGAATGAAACTGAGCATATCCCCGCCTTGCAGAAGGAAAAGCTGAAAAGTGCAATCTTACCACAAGGACAGCAATTCAGGCACCCGAACATGTGTTGGGGAAAGCAAAGCTGAAATGCAGGTGCCGGGTGGCATCCGCCCACCTGAATCAGTGCATGTTTCCAAATCTGCTGATGCCTCTTAAGGGGACAGTTTGCTTTACCTGGTGGGTAATACATCAGGGAATTCTGAGCCTTGTACTCCCAGGTCTCCACGCCAGCTTTCCCGCTCTCTAGTGCCTGCTGCTCTGCTGAGGGAAGCGCCAGATTCTCAAGTCGTCGCTGGAATCAAAATTTAAAACAAAGCCTGAATTTCAGATTCTCATTTCAGACTGAAAATCAGCTTGATAATTCATCTGCTTGTTGCTCTGCTTTTCAGCTCTTACTTCTTCTGTCTTTCAGAGGAGAGCAGTTCAGAGATTTGAAGAGACCAGAGACAACTGCTATAAAATAAGATATGAAGTTTAAAGGAAGAGGTACAAATATTAGCCCTGGAATGGCTTCTTGCATTTCTGTACCTCTCTTCTGTACCCTAGGCTGACTCAATCACACTCTGGTGTGTCGGCCTTTTAACTTTGGAATCAGATATTTTGAGTGGACAGGATTTATACGGGGCTACAAAAAATAAAGTGCACATTATTTATTAGAGAATCTTTGTAAACTTAAATTACACAAAGCTCTTTGAGATTAAATGCTGCACAGTCCTCTAGCAATCCTGACAGCAGAGCTCCCACCCCAGTAACAGCTTCCCCCATCCCAAGTCCCATAAAACTTTATTAACTAGACAAGACACTTTTTTCAGTGTTTCCTGTCATATTTAACACACTTCATATCAGCAACAGAGGATTCTGAATGCCAATAATCGAAAAAGAACCGGAGTCTGTCTGCCAAGAATAAGGCATTGACAGATGAACGCGAAGAGCTGTTCAACAGCTCGCTAAGGGATGTTGTCAACAATTCTGACATTTGCGCTAGACAGCGCTTCACGTTTTCAAAGCTCTGTATAACGTATATCCTCAACACCCCTGGTGTACGTCAATATTATCCCCAGGCTGTAGATATGAAAAACGGAGCACAAAAGGGTTTAGTGAGTTGTCAAATGCTACAGCAAATTGGGGCAGAGGCAGGATTAAACTCCGGAGTTCCTAGCTCACTAAGCTAGATCTCACTGCCTCACGCACACACAACTCAAAAGCAAGCAGTCAGTGTTGTGTCCCTGATGCACCACTGGGAATAATTCAACAGTCACTTCTCTAGAGACAAGGAACAATCACAACGGGTTCAAGTGGGACTCAACAATAGAAGGGAACTTAACACTCTCTCTTCTCCCGTCAAAGGCAAGGGAGAAACTTGAAATCATCTTTCTCTCTCCTTTGGTTAAACAGAAGCCAGCCCTTGCCCACAGTACTATGTTAGAAAAGCTCAGCTTTCAGGAGCCATTTCCCCACCTGGGCAAACTCCTCTTCTGCTTCATACAGCCAAGAATGCCTGGCCTTTTCCTTCTCTTTGGCCACTTCCATGATCTGCTCAAATGAAGCATTGTCTTCACTGGTGTGTTTTATTAAGAAGCTGTCCAGGCTGGGAAGAGTATCCTTACTCTGTTCTTTCTCCACTTCTCCTAGAGAGATGAGGGAATAAGTCTGAGGAAGGGGTTCACACTCCCCTTTCGGTAATGAGCAATGCCTGGTTATTAATCCCCCATGCAGGTATTCCCCCCCGGGTCCACTCTTAACTTGAGCATTGCAGATGAATCTGTATCTAAAAATGAAAGTACATATGAAGTACAGAGTAGTAGCAGCATTGACTTGACTTACTGAAGGATCAGTGACCCTTTTCCACACCCATCCCCTTCAGGATCATTCGTTTATTCACGTTAAAGGACAATTCGGAAGTAGTTTGCTGCCAGATTACATGTCCGTGTTCATACTGTCCGGTACATAAATAGCTGTGCTCTTACCACCTTGCCCACAGGCAGAAACCCTTTTCTTGGGAAGCAATGAAGCTCTCACATCAGTGACGGTTATTGATCCATGCAGGCCCACATCCCACCCAACCTGTGATGGAGTTTCACTTAGAGCAGATATCAGAAGGGGCCACTTTAGCAGAAGGTTAACACCCGATAACATGCACAGCAGTATTTCCCCTCCTGCTGGAGAACCCAAATAAAGAGGATAGCCCCTTCCCTACCTTCGTCCGCAGCTCTGATCCCGATCTTCGGTTTGTTCAACAAGGAAGAGGTGCCTGGGTGCACTTCAGGTGTTTCGAATGTGGCTGGAGTAACATCTGCGCCAGAGAAATAAATCCCAGCATGTGTTACAAAACTGGGGAGCAAAACGTCACCACATTACCCCTAGTGGATAAGCAAGAAGCTGCAGCCTCTTCAGGGGACCTGTCTGCCAGTTCTCATTAGTTTTAGGTGACCTACCGATTGTGGCTAAGAGGGAGGAATTCTTTAAATAGAGTTAGGGAAGGGTTTAAAATGATTTCTGTGTAAATTGGTTCCAACCACTGATGAAGTTTCTGCTCAACTAGATAACTGGTCCTCACTCCTGCTGGGCACCAATGGCAAGATTCCCATTGATTTCAGTGGGGGGCCGGGAAGGGCGGGGGGGGGGGGGGGGGCCGGCATTCTAAGCATTCTTTATTTTATCTGAAACAATGAGAAATAAAAGCAGGCAATGATTTGTGTTTCATGACAGCCCTCACGCAGGGCAATGCCAGGGACTGCCAGTCACAAACGGCAACACCAATACCATGGGGAGGGAACCCATTCAATGATACATGTCCTCTGCCACAAACTGGCAAGTTCCCACTAGTGCAGCAGCTGCGCCTTTGCGAGCAAACACCCCAACTCCATAGCAAGAAGTCAACCAAGGGCTGAGTTTTACTGTGGGGAAGCCTGTGAATTACCCAGCATGAGAGTTACATGCCAACATGGGAAACAGCATCTAAAACCAGGCTGAAGGAGGGAGGGAAGGAAATTAACCCAAAAGGAAGTCAAAAAAAAAAAAGAAAGAACCCCGCCACCACACACACCCCACAAGCCCTGTCAATGGCACGCTCACTTAATTGAAATGTCTGAGACACAAACAGATTTTGTGCAATGGATCTAAAATAAATAAATACGTTGCACGTGTATTCTGCCCAGCACATATTTCTTGCCTACAAGCATCTTCACTATAGCTTACAGTGTGACTTGGTGTTTGCTGGCATATTTTGTCACTGTACATCCCTCTGTTCATAGCATGCTGCTTCCTTGATCTCTTACTGATGCTAAACAAGTTCTTACCTTAAAATGCTTTTTAAACGTTTTAAAGCTTGTACTGGGTTTATTTTTAAAGCAATTCCTGAAATAGAAGCAGGTATCAACCAGTACAGTGGAGGCCTATGACATGAATCTCTGATAATCAGGCCATCTATTTCCACTAGAGTGTGTTAATTAAGAGGATATCCCATTGTATTAAATAAAGCTTCGTAGCAGGATTCAGAAGAGGGCTTGACATAACAAGACTATCCAGAGTTATAATAGCAAGGATTAAAGAGATGGCTGAGAGTTTCCAAAGAGACATAACACCTCATGTTTCAGAGCACAGGGGGACCTCTAACAAATGGGAGTTGAGAAGAAGTTTCCCAGTGGGCTGGTTATTTTATAACCGCTCCTCTACATGGTTCCTTTACCCTTCCTATAAAGCAGCTGATACCAGCCACTGTCAATACACCATTGTGTCATCCAGGCTGGTAACTCCCGTGCAATAGCTACTTTTCCATAATTAAGATCAGAAGGCAGCTACAATGTTCGATTCTGTGCCTTAAATAAGTTGGGTTCCCAGTCACTCAACAACAACAATTTACCTTGCTAGCATAAAACAATCCATAAAAAGTGACAAAAAGACAGTAGCGCTTCGTATCTTTTACTTTATGACACACAGCCACACTAATAGCCTGACCACGAAATCAGCCACTGAAGCGCCGGCCCTTACATGGTGCAGGTGACTCCCTGGACCATTTCCCCAATGAGGAGCCAAATTTGATAGCGATTTGTCTCATTTTCTCTAAGTCGCCACTTTCTTCAGCCTCCAAGTATTCCTTCTGAGCACGTAACTTCTCAACATCAGGAAAGAAATCCCTCTGAATAATTTTCTCCAAACTCTATAATTAAAGAGAGAGAAAGAACAAATGATTCTAAGCATACCTGGCAAGCAAGAAAAAACAAGATCAGTTTGGGGAAGCTTTCTTGGAAGGGGATAAGGATTTAGGGTTCCGTGAAAGGCCTTGATTGACTGCAATGCATGACTAATACCGAAGTCCTATTTATCCACAAGAGGTACCACAGATGCACAAACAATACCAGGGCTGGCTTCCCAGACATTGCCCCAGCAGCAGGCTCGACTATGATCTAGAGCAGTGGTTCCCAAACTTTATTTGCTGAGTCCTCCTGTGGAGATTCATGTTCCATACATGCCCCCCGCTTTCTACCCTTTGTTGCATCCTATTTGGCCCTGTATAACAACCCAAGATGAAAAGGTCCACATACAGTTAATCTGACCCATCTGGCTCCCTCTGGCAGATTTTTCACGAAATGTTGTTACATCTACCACCTTTAATTTTGAAGGATCCCAAAATACTCTGCGAAAAACATTTATAAACATATACTGTATAGGTGTCACATTATACAGTGCTGAAATGCAGCCAGCTCTGGTGCAAAACCCAGCAATTGCAGAGCAGTGCACTTGCACGGTAATGTTACACTGCAATCTTGGACAGGAAACAAACAAGAATCTTATGGCCACTATAATTAAAAAGTATCAGAGGGGTTGCTGTGTTAGTCTGTATCCACAAAAACAACTAGTACTCCAGTGTAGGGTGACCAGATGTTCCGATTTTATAGGGACAGTCCAGATTTTTTCTTATATAGGCTCCTATTACTCCCCACCCCAGTCCCGATTTTTCACATTTGCTGTCTGGTCACCCTAGTCCGGTGGCACCTTAAACAGATTTCTTTGGGCATAAGTTTTAGTGGGTAAAACCACTCCTCATCGGGGGGAGGGATAGCTCAGTGGTTTGAGCATTGGCCTGCTAAACCCAGGATTGTGAGCTCAATCCTTGAGGGGGCCACTTAGGGATCTGGGGCAAAAATCAGTACTTGGTCCTGCTAGTGAAGGCAGGGGGTTGGACTCAATGACCTTTCGAGGTCCCTTCCACTTCTAGGAGATAGGTACATCTCCAATTTATTGTTGTTATAATTAAAAAGAGATTGGGGGAAAAAATTTTCCCCTTCATTTTTCCTCTGTTTACTGTGTATTAGGGAGCACCTTGTACACCATCAGTTTCACCCTTCCCTGTGTGGTCAGTGTTTTCCCCAGCTGGTGGGATGGGTTCTCCACCCAGGAGCAGGGTTAATAAGTTTTAAACACAGAACAGGGGGGCTGTATAGCCACCCACGTTGACACAGACGGGTCGGGGTGTCTGAAACCACTTTCCCCCTTGTTCTAACAATGTCCTGGGCAATGCTGAGTGGTCAGGGCCCCTTTTGGGGAGAGGCACAAAGCGTGGCTCCCAGACCCACGGTTTGAGCCACAGTGGGGGGACCCGATCGGGGTGGGGGGGGATATCGCTCGCTATATCAGCCTTCCCACCCTCCCGCTTCATGAATAGCACAAGCTGGGGCTGCCTAGCAAGGAAAAGGAGATAGGACCCAACTCACACTGACCCTCGGACCCCATCTGCAGTGACTGACCGCTCCCCCACAGCCTACCTACCCTCAGACAGCCCCAGCCTCCCTCCCCAACCCCAAGACAGGCCTGGCCTCCCTCCCCAGACCGCCCCCCCTCTGTTCCCCCCCCAGACAGCCCCAGCCTCCCTCCCCAACCCCAAGACAGGCCTGGCCTCCCCAGACCGCCCCCTTTGTGTCCCCCAGACAGCCCCAGCCTCCCTCCCCAACCCCAAGACAGGCCTGGCCTCCCCCAGACCGCCCCCTTTGTGTCCCCCAGACAGCCCCAGCCTCCTCCCCAACCCCAAGACAGGCCTGGCCTCCCCCCAGACCGCCCCCACTCTGTTCTCCCCCAGACAGCCCCAGCCTCCTCCCCAACCCCAAGACAGGCCTGGCCTCCCCCAGACCGCCCCCTCTGTTCCCCCAGACAGCCCCGGCCTCCTCCCCAACCCCAAGACAGGCCTGGCCTCCCCCACAGACCGCCCCCTTTGCCTCCCCAGACAGCCCCGGCCCCCCGTGCCCAGCCCGGCCCGATCACCTCGATGTAGCTCTCCTCGTCCAGGATCCTCTTACGGCGCTTGGGGGGCTCCTGGGCCGCTTCCCGCAGCACAGCCACGGCGGCCCCGTCGGCCTGCAGGGGCACCAGCGCCAGGGGCGAGGCGGCGGCGGTGACGGGAGCCCCCGGCTCCTCCATGGCGCCAGGCCGAGGATCGCTGTCAGCCAGGGCAAGGGGGCGTCCGCGGTTTCTCGGGGCAGGAGCCGAGGCGGCCAGGATCGGCGAAGGGTGGTGGGGTGTGTGTATGTGGAGGGGGGTGTTAGCCCTTCCCAGCCACCGTCGCAACGCGCTGCTTGTTGGGACTTGTAGTTTTCTTTTAGCGCGCTAGTCCCGCTTCCGGGCGCTAGCAGCGCCGCCGAGAGGCGCCTGGCAAGCCTAGAGCGGCGGGCTAACGGGGAACCACAGAGAGCGGCTAGCGCGTCGCAACGGGAGAGCGCTCCCCCTGCCGGCCAGGAGGAGGAAGGGCGGCTAAGGACGCAAGCGCGTCGGGGACGAGCAGGGGGCCGGCGGCTAGACCGCAGCGGATTCAGACAATGGCAAACTGACCCCAGACTGGAGCACGAGGCTGCATACAGCGATGCGCTGCCGAACTTGCAGAGTGGGTTTATTGAGTCTATAGATTCCCTGCAGCTGGCCTGCAGATACTCACCCTAGCATGCCCTTGTTTCTGAGCAATAAAAACCATCCACCAGAGTGAAGGGAACACAGCCCAGATTCCTGCCAGAAACACACAACTGAAAGTGAACGTAACACAGTAGTGTATTTATTTATGTACTGTCTTCGTAAGTCACAGATGGCAGAAATTACTGCTTGGAAGTACTGCACTGGTGCTAAATACCCAGGCAGGGCAGAATTCAACTTGTATTTTTTCATAAATTTTGATGGAAAATATCAATGTTTATTTTTAAGCCTGTTCTCTATTTTTATCCATTTCACTTTCCACAGCTACACAACATTATGGTTTTAAGCTATTTTATTTGGATCTATTTACATTTTCACAGCTGCAGGAAGTCTGGAGGGTCAAACAATCATTATTTATTGACAGAAGACACTGAGATATACAAAGTTAAAACTTTACAACCGGTAAAACACAAATTGTCCGTGTCACATGTCAAAATATACAAAGAAAATATTCTTAAATTAAACTTAAGTTCTCAGGCAGCATTTTCATTCGCTTTATCCAGCTGTAATTTTTTATTATTATCAATGGATATATTTTTTCATTGACTTGTATGTGTTCGGTGAAATTGACATTTACTGATAATCTAATCCTGCCAAGCCTATATATATCTTTGAAAAGATAAACATTGCATTAATGTTCAATTCGTGCTTTTCAGGTAGTTCGCTTGGGGAAAACAGATTAGTATTATTTTGCCTGTGTGTGTGTCCTATCCTAAAACAAGATTACAATTCCCAGCGTTCAAACACTGGATATGTTATCCCCTAGCCATGCCCCACACCCTGGCCAGCGCTCCCACATTTCAGGGCTACGCTGTTCAGCTGCAGACCCCCAGTAGAGCACATTCTCCACCAGAATATGGCATCACTCAGGATTAACTCAATACCCTTGTGTTGAAAATTCTACACTGGCGTGTGGCTCTTGGTGTCAGCCCTGCAGCACAGAAGGAAGGGAATGATGCTGTGGAAGTGCAAAGTGTTATTTACAGTGACAGAATCTTTGTGGACTTAAATTAGTAAAGTCACTGCTTTTGTGAGGAGCATCGTGTTTGGCAGGCTCGATGCCAGGGCTCCAGTCCCAGTAACAGCTGTCTCCCCCGTACATTTATTTATGAATCTTTATTATACAGACAGCTTGAAAAGAACTCCAGCAACATTTACTGCACACACACACACACACACACACAATTATCATGGAGGGATCCAAGTCTAAAAATGAAAGGGAATCTGTCTGCAAGGAATAAAATATAGAATGGGGATGGAAATCAGGAACGATTCTTCAAAAGCTGACTGGTCTTGTAGGACATGGCCAATTAT
The DNA here is from genome assembly GCF_016161935.1 of Mauremys reevesii. Taxonomy (NCBI): domain Eukaryota; kingdom Metazoa; phylum Chordata; order Testudines; family Geoemydidae; genus Mauremys; species Mauremys reevesii. The sequence goes on along the minus strand of NC_052640.1, from coordinate 18,379,616 downwards.
CATCCTTAGAGAGACATGGTGGGTGAGTTAATATCTTGAGAGACAAGCTCTCGCCAGCAGAAGTTGATCCAATAAAAGATATGACCTCACCCACCTTGTCTCTTTAATATCCTAGGACTGCTATGGCTACAACACTGCAAACAGTTATCATCCTTAGCACTTACACAGCAGGTGGGGCACCACATAGACAGTTCTGGGGCTGAAACTTTCCTCTGTGTTGTTGTGAAGCCCAATGCACCACTCCAGACCCCAAAGCAAGGTCTTAGTGCATGAGAACCGGAAAGTGAAACCGACGGATCTAGTTTAATTATCCAAGCTGAATGAAACAAAATAAAAGGGAAACAACCAGCTTCTCTGGTGAAATACGCCCTTCTATCAGTAGAAACTCTAGTAGCTACCCATAGCAGCAGGGGCTGCTTTTCCTCTGCAGTTCTACAGTTTAGTTTTCATTTCTCTTTTGCCATTTTATTCGGGGTTGGCAACTGCTGTTGCCTCATTCTGGGTAACCCAACCCACACTGCGAGCAGAGCAGCTGCAGAGTAGTCCGTCATGGAAAGAGAAGATTGCTCAGTATACAAATGGCCTTGTGTGCACTAACAACCAACTGTACTACAGCCATGAGTGAGCACAGGTTAGTTGAAGACGTTAGTTTGAAAGCACTAATAGTACTTTGATGCCCCCTACTCTGTACATGAATTTATTTTGAAGAATGCAAATAGAGCCTTTGTTAGTTTGTTTAAGGAATTAGTTGTGTAATTAATCAGTGTCCACCTTGACCCTGAAATGCAACTGTAGACACCATCATGACACTGTAAAAACAATCAGAGGGGTAGCCGTGTTAGTCTGGATCTGTAAAAGCAGCAAAGAGTCCTGTGACACCTTATAGACTAACAGACGTATTGGAGCATGAGCTTTCGTGGGTGAATACCCACTTCGTCGGATGCATCACCCACGAAAGCTCATGCTCCAATACATCTGTTAGTCTATAAGGTGCCACAGGACTCTTTGCTGCTTGTAAAAACAATGTAAACCCCAGGCCATTATCCAGTATGGTCTCCGAATCTACTTTATAACAACAAAACAGGCACAACACTATCTGTACAGGAACAAAGACAAGTTGAGAGAAATCTTTCTCCGTCATCCACACATGCAGCTACAACACTAACATTGAGGCAAGGTCTATCCCCACCTTTGGCATTTGGCAACTTTTCAGCTTAAGCTTTTGAGGAACATGCCCTACGACTCATTTGTTTTATTTGTCATAAGATGAACTTTTTTTGGATGAAAAAGCTAAGGACTTGAAAATACTGCACCTACCTTTACCTGCCCTTTACCTCATCGAATCAGAAGATTCCCTCACTGCTTTCCCTCTCCAGCCCCACTCCTCTTCCATCTGCCCCACCTTGCTGCAAACCCAGTGGATCAGGGCAACTGGTGCTTTTCACAGTAACCCTGTGAGCCTTTAGTGTCAGTCCCTTAGCAGTTCTCCTCCGAGGGTTTCTTGGTGCCTTGAAGGAGCAGAGCCGAAGCAGAAGCTCTTTTCTGATGCCTCCACTTGGCCCGTCGATTTTTAAACCAAACCTAGACATTTAATAAAAGAAATGCAACATTTATCTCCAGCCTCCATGAAACAGCCCAGCCCTGAAAGCAATTGGTATTTACAACTTTGGATTTTACAGCGTGATGGGAAGTGCTAGGATTTGGCAGTATGCTCTACTCTGGCTATGAAGGCTGCTCCCGCACAGGTAACTCAGGACAAGAGCCACCTGAGGACTCCCTCCCTGGAATTCATGTTCAGTTACTTTCAAGGTGGGCGGGTGAGCCAGGAAGCCCAATGGTAAACAAAAGTGTTCTGCAGAACATGAAAATGTTTGAAAGCAGGGCAGTGACCGCAGAGTTAAGCGGTGTGTGCGTGAGAGAGTGCCTGTGAGTGTGTCAGGCCATAAAAACAATGGGTGAGTGTTCTCCTACACACATCCATTGTGTCCTGGCCTTATCCTATGGCTTACGGAATTTACAATGTGTTTTTTCAATTGCACTTTGAGGTGCTACATCTGCAGCCCCCTGAGGGAGCATAAAAACGGCTCCTGAACCAGATCCCTCTATTTTTTTTTAGTAAACGGGGCAAAAACTGTTTTGATCTCTGTAGCGTGGAAGAATCTCACCTCTACTCTCTCCTCCTTCAAGTGGATGCGGTTGGCCAGGTGCTCTCTGGTGATAACATCTGGGTACTGGTTCTGGTTGAAAAGTGCCTCCAGGGCCTGTAGCTGATCTTCAGTGAAGATGGTCCGGTGCCGGCGGGTCCGCCTTTGGATCTGGTGGAAGGTCTGCAGCTCATTCTGGCTCCCACGAAGATTCTTACACGCCCTGGCAGTGGGATGAATTAGCCTCATGGGCCAGGGGAACCTGGTGTCTAATAAAAGGAGAGTTAGAATTTACCAGTTTGATTACAGAACCAAAACAAACTAAGCGCTCTCTGAAGAAAGGCCGGCCCCGCTTCAATTCCATGTAGGCTGAAGTTGGGGCTGCTATGGAGGCAGCATACTCAGACTCTGCTTGAACTCCTCTGGGTGACTCATGATGGATCAGCATTGACTGGCTTGGGACAGAGCCACATTCAGCCTCCTTGGATGAAATGAAAGCGTGGCTGCCATAATGTGAGGCCTGGGATAGGAGACAGCGATTGACTGGAATCCTCTAGGTTCCAGGAGAGGCAGAGAGTTGAAGAGCAGAAGGGACCACCAGATTATTTAGTCTGACCTCCTGTATATCACAGGCCACCAACACCTCCCAGCACCTGCACACTAAACCCAACAGGTTGGAGGAAGGTATTCCAGCCCTCAGGATACTAGACGACTGTGTTACACAGGCAGAGAACAGGAGGGACTGAGGTGCACCAGTGCCTGAGGCCTCTGCAATGGCAGGGAAATGAGATGCACCCACATGTCCTAGCAAGCAACCTGCACCCACACGCTGCAGGGGAAAGTGAAAAACTCCCAATTCCCTCACCAATCTGACCTGGGAGAAAATTCCTTCCTGACCCCACATGTGACAATCAGTTAGACCCTGAGCATGTGAGCAAGAACCAGCCAGTCGAGCACCTGAGAGACAGAATGCCTGGTGCCACCTCAGAGCCCTGGCCAGCCCCATCCAGTGTCTCCTCTCCAGCTCTGGGGCTGTCCCAGATGCTTCAGAGGAAGGAGACAAAAAGAAGAAAGAGGAAAAGACAAAAAGGATCCAAGGATTCCACTCGAGAAGGGTGACGGAATTCTGGCGATGTTCTCCTGGTTTACTGCCCAGCTGCAGTATTGCCAACCACAAGCATTAAAATGGCATGAGTCAGGCTCCCAAAAACCATGAGACTAGATTCAAAGCTACAAGATGGTTTAATATAATAAATCTGGGATTCTTTTTATTTGTTTTGTGGTTTGCTAGCCTTTGGGATACACTTGGACCACATTTCCAAGCTTTTCTCTGCAATCAGCGGGGCTAGAAACAAACTTTTCTTTTTCCAATGAAAGGTGAGATTTTCACCGAACCTCCTAATTTCGGAGCTGGGGCTTTAAGAAAAACACTCGAAGTCATGAGAGTCAGCAGCACTCCAGTAGGATCCCAAGATCCATTATAGCAGATCCACCCATACCCTCGCCACACAACTCAAGAGTATATCCAAAAAAACTAACAAGATTGAACGGGAGGTCTCTCTCTCTCTCCCTCCCAGAATTCAGGAGGATTGTGGAGCGCTCTCTCAAGTAACTCTGCAGAACTCGAGTGGTATCAAAGGGGAAGGGGGAATTCCAGGAAGGGTCAGGAAAGACCTTCCAACCTGAGCTGGGGTTAACGCTGCCACTATGGGGTCCCATTAGGACCCAGACAGCAATCTCAGCGCATACACCAGTGTCTGAGGGCTGCTGGCCAAAAGCAGGCGGGCGAGGCAGTTCTTGACCTGTTTTTCGGAGGTTTGCAGAAACCTCCCTGTGAGGCAGATAAAAAGGAAAGCAACAGGAGAAATGGGAGCTGGCCCACAAAAAACAGTGACCCTGTCAGCTTTGCTTCCACACTGTGAAATGTTACCAGCTTCTATGGCTGATGCAGGGCAGTGCCTTCATTGCCAGGGGCTTGGGGTCTTTACCCCCAGAGAGCTGCACTGGAGTTTGTAAAGACTAAGGACCCTCTACTGCGAGATACTGAGCACTCTCAGCTTTCCCTGAGGTCACGGGGAGCTCAGAGTGCTCAGAGCCCTTCAGCCAGCGGTTGAGATGTCACAGGATTGGGTCCATGGTCACAGAACGGTAAAGGAAAGAGACATCAGACTGGACAGCCAATGTTTGCCTTTGTGGTCATGATGGATTGTGGGACTGGCTAGGTTACAGCAAGAATCCACAGGTGGTTTTGCGGCCCTGGTAGGAAAAGACGGTGCCAAGTAATGCAGATTACACTAGCTTTTCACATCTGGACACTCATGTTGTGGTCTCAAGTGAAACGACTTTGGTAGTCTCCGTGCAATGGTCCATGGAGACTTCTCCGTAGCACAAACCAAACTCCGAATGTTATATGAAATTCAGAGGAAGTTCTCCCATGCTCACATTCAAAGTAATGGCACGAAACTGACAGTCATGGAGAGTAATGAGGAAAAAATGCCTTTTCCTTTGGTCTGAGCTTGTATCTGCCATCAGATCTGCAAGTCCATTTCGGAGGATGCTTACCAGTAAAAAACAGTTTAAACCCAAATGTGGGAGACTCCATCATAACTACTTGTAACTAAGAAATCTCTGCACGTCCTTTTTTCTTTACTGTGCCAGGAATTATACAACAGCTGTTCCAGAACTAACTGATATAGAAATATAACTTTTTTTTTTACATATAATGAAACGAAAGTGTTATTACTGAAGTCACTCCCCTAATAATGAACCAAATCCTGCATACTTTACTAAAGATTTACTCACTGGCTACTTTTTGCCCAGTAATGGTGTTTAGCTCTTATACCATTCTCTTCATCTTCAAAGTGCTTTACAAATGATAACTAGCCATTTTAAAACTATGTTTACTCCGTAAAAATATAAAAAAATATTGCTAATAATCAAATGTCTTAAATGTATATAGCACCTTTTGTCCCAAAGCACCTGACACACTTAAACTGAGATACAAATTCTATACATGAACCACTTCATCCGTCCTGAAATGCAGCCACTCTTGGAGTGAACTACAGCAAACAGGCCCTGATTCGTCTAAGGACTTCAGCGTACTTAACTTTAAACACATGCTTAAATGCACATCAGTCCTGTACAAACCACAGGCTCAAGGAGCAATACCCAGCTGTAGCAGGGATGTAGTTTGGCAGAATCTAGTTACCTGAATTAGATCAACATCTCTCCTGTTGCAACAAATGCCATAGGTTCATTGATGACTATGAGAATTCAGGGCCTTCCTTCTTTATCTTAGAGAGCAGCAGCCTAGTGCCACGTTTAAACAGTGTTGGGACGTTGATACAATACTGCCTCGGAAAGAAGTGTGCCAGCTACTGAATCACCTACATTATATCCTGCAACACACGCACTGTTCCTTGGAGCCCTGCATCTGAGAACTGACCCTTCCCAACTTTCCTGAGGTTGAGGGCTAACAAAATCCCCGGGCATGACGACAGGGCTGAAGGCCACAATGCAGTAATGTCACTATAGTCCCAGGTTTTGCTACTTTACTGTGTCAGTGCCCTCGTGAGTGCCAGCTGCAATGCCCCCCGCCCCGCTGCCTATGGGATCCACACAATGACTCATAAAACAGGAGAATACTTACCTAGCCAATTTGAAGAATCCTGCAGGGAACGGGTGCTTGCATGAGAACAGCAACAGCAGCTGCACCCAGCAGCTTCCAGTTCTTCTTCCTCCTCCTCCTCCTCCTCCTGCAGAGAGCCAGCAGCGATGGCCTCCAGCCCACACAGCCCCTTGGGCTCACAGTCCAAGATCCCCTGGAGACAGAACGGGACCAGAACCTGGGGACTTCTCTCTGTTGGGCTGGAGAGAATGTTCTCGATGGTGAACGAGCATTGCTTCTTGAGGCTTCTTCTGCTGAGCTCTGTGTCCAATGGGGCTTTTGAAGACATCCTGTTCCCGGGACTGTAGTTGTGGCACTTGGCAGCTCACATTCAGCAGCTAAAAACAGTGGGGCTTGCTCTCTGGGAGAGACCAAACTGTGGCTCCCCAGCAAAAAGACGGCTTATACTTGGATGCTTTTTAAACCAGACCAGTGATGCCAGACAGAATTATTGTTTTGTCTTCTCTTTAAAGCGTTTGTCATTCTTGCACCTGGGATTTTTATTTTATATATACACATACATGCCTCCCCGCCCCCACCGTCTAAGCTAGCTGCTTTACAACTGAGGCCACCCTAAGTTAATATATATATATAATCCCTTTGGAAAGAAAACCGTAAACCCCCCTGCGAATAAAATAAATTCTAACTAATCTTGGCAGCTTTGTGAGGGGTTAGTGTGGATCTAAGATTTAGCTAATCCTACAGAAATGACTCCGGAAGGAAATCTGATTTCTCCATCTCGAGTGTAGATTTGAAGGTGGGTATGATCTCCATTGTGTTGGAGCCTCCGATCCAAGGCAGGGGGAGAATAGCTGTTCTCCAGCCCAGAAATGGACCAGAGGATTAACTCCTTAAAAGAAGCAAATTATCCCTTTCTCTGGCCAAATGAAAGCTTGCCCATCAAAAGGAAACTGTCATATCATACAATATGAGCGAGGGAGGGGAGCTGAGCTTGAGGGGCGGGAGGGGGAATCATTTTTAGCAGCAGTGCAGCCCTTTGCTAGGTGAGGACTCCCCGTGACTGCTGATTTATTTTCTGCTCAGACCACAGGGAAATTGTATTTTTCCCCACTGTCCAAGTAATAACGACACCACAGATACTGTGTATGTATATAGTATGCTTCATAGGAGGATCTCTAAGTGCTTTATAAAAATTAATTAAGCTCACAACACTCCTGTGAGGTAGACAAGTGATATGTAAAGGGCTCAACCACCCACCATTGAGGTGCAGCCACCTCTGAGGTGGAACTTGTCTGCTTTATCCCAGGGCATAGCCACACCACATTCGAGTTGAGAAGAAGTGAAAATGAATACTGAACTGCAGGGGGAATTTAGGGAGCTAGACACTCCAGTCGCTCAAGTTGGGCCAGGACACCAGAGTTAACATTCCAGTCTTACAAAATATGCCATGGGATCGTTCATGACCAGGATGCAGTCAGAGCCTTATGTCCAGTATTGTCAACCATGAGCATTCAAAAATCACGTCACAGTCCCAAAAATCATGAGATTTTACAAGTATTATGTTTTGGGTTCTTTTTATTTGCCTTCTTGTTTTTGAGCCATTGGGGGGAAGATGTCACATTTTTAAGCTCTTCTCTGCAGCCCCAAGGGCTAGAAATTTTGCTTTATTAAATGAAAGCTGGGATTCTTACAAGATAACTTGGCTCCAGGAACTGACGGTTTAAGAAAAATGTCAACTATCGCGAGACTTGCAATACAATCATAAGAATTGGCAGCAGTGTCTCATCTAAAAATAACACTGTCTGTAGCACTGTCTCCCCCAGACCTTGCCAAGGCATTGGGTGAATAACAGCTAAGAGAGAAGAGTGCTACCTAATTAATTGTTTCTTGAAGGTCTCCCGTCTAGGTACCATCGCAGCTTGCCCCATTTAGCTCATCAAAACTAATGGGATCAAGGCACAAGATATGGCCACAGACAATGAGCCACTAGTAGTTCTTTCCCAAAGTCTCTCTACTTTTTTCAGTATCACCTGTTACGCGTCAAGTGTTCTCTTTTCAGATGCTTCTGGCCCTACAGCTTGACACACCAGGCCAGGGACGGGATCCTGCCTTCATTTGGCCTTTTCACTTCCTAGAGTCTGTTGCACTTGGTCATGGATGGTGTCACTCTCTTCACACATCTGGAATTCGATTTGCTGTTCCATTCTGTCACATTAGCATTGGGGAGGGGATCTGGGGACTTAGTACTGTGTCAATGGTGTCAGATTAGGTCGACCCAAAAGGGTTAAGGCCCTTCTGTGGTGTGTTGTTGGCATGGGGCCTCATCACCAAACTAGGATGAGCCAGAGGGACTGGGGACCCTCAGTGTCATGTCAATGGTGCTGGAATCGTCAACCCAGATTAGGTCAACCCAGAGGTCAACTTAGTTACAGGACAGTGCTGGAACTGTTGCTGCACAGCAGATGAAGCAGATGACAGATAAAATGGTCTTATTCTGGTTTTGCTATTGGGAAACATGAATAAGCTGGGATCGAGAGAAAGTTAAAGGTGCTTATCCACTTTAAATTCTTTTTGGTCATTATGCAGCAATATAAAGTCACTTAAGAAATTGTTTTCTCCATCAGGATGAAACAGCTGTATAGATCTTCCACTTTCCGTTTTCTTAGTCAGTGATGCTAATAGGCTCCTTATACGAACTGTTGAGCTGTATCTATGTAATTATACTAATCGAGCAGTTAACCAGGCCTCTCTGATCATTAGCTCTATAACCAAGTTCCTGTGTAACTCATTACTTGGTTTCAGTGTCCCTTTATTACTGCCTTTTCCAGTATAGGTATATTTCACCTGCTGTATAATAAATAAAAGAACACTGGATCACAAATATTCTCACTGCTTCACTCTCTCACTATTTCCTTCAAGTAAATATTAGCATAACCTCCTTTCTTCTCCTAACAGGACTCCCCATGGGAAAAATAGCACCTTGCACAAGGTTTGATTAACATTTTGATCAGTTTCCTTTTACATACAACTTTGATCCACCAAAACAAAATCTGTATAAAGGCCAGTTCCTTATATTTTTTCAGGCAATGCTATATGACGTCTTCCTATTGAGTGCCAATATTACAGTTCACTGACTCAAAGCAAATTGGGTAAAGGAGAACTCCACGTCTCAGATGTATTAAGGGTGGTTAATATGCTCTCTCCTGGCTGTCCTGTGACATATTTATGTGAAGGGCTGAAGAAATCCTCCCCTCACTCCTTAGATTCTCTTTTTCTCCTGCGTGGGGTGAATACATTTTCACTTACGAATGAACACCTGAACTACTGGGTAATTCTGTATAACAGTAATTCACATTTCTGGGGCCATGTTTGTTATAGTGCACTTACATTACGGGCATCAACTTTTCGTTTTGAAATATTTTAAAGGCTCCTGAAGTGCAGGAAAACATTAGTGAGAGTGAGCAGCATATTGGTCAACAGTGCGGGGTCCATTCCTGCAGACCGAAGAGGCAGAGCAGAATGTGCAGTACACAAACCATTGAAAGATGGCGCCAAATGCAGACGGAAGCACAGGGATTGCTGGGATGTGAAGCAATGCATCATGGGGCATTGGGACAGGACCCAGGATGCTCCGTGACCCCCTCCGCCTTCCTACAACTCTTAGCAGCAGAAGAGGAAGAGATGCTCTGTGGGATAGCTGCCCAGAGTGCACTGCTCCGAATACCACTGCAAGTGCCGCAAGTGTGAACACACAATTGAGCAGGCAGCTAACAGTGTGAACACACAACAGCGGTTTCCCTTTAGCACTCTTTGAGCGGCACTGTAACTGCCAACACTGTAACTCTGCCAGTGTAGACGTACCCTCAGAGTGAGTTTGTTCTGAACAGAGGGTTCCCCAAGAAAGAGAAGCCCACTAGCACTACCCTGGGAAATCTCTCCATATTTGAGCCTCCTTGAGAGCCACTCCATCCACATACCTCTCTACTACCCATCTGTCTCCTTTCTCTCATCTAGCACCAACTTTCTCTCTGAGTCTCCTCACTATCTTATTGCTGACAGAGTGAAAACCTTCTTCTCTACCACTCCTGATATCTCAGGAAGCCTCCCTATATCTTTCTGCCAATTGAGCCTCCCTTTTTTTTTCAACTCTCACTAGAAAACACAGATCTTTCAGTGGTTTGAGCATTAGCTTACTAAACCCAGGGTTGTAAGGGGGCTATTTAGGGAACTGGGGTAAAAATCTGTCTGGGGATTGGTCCTGCTTTGAGCAGGGGGTTGGACTAGATGACCTCCTGAGGTCCCTTCCAACCCTGATATTCTATGATGTGATTCTAGGTATATAAGTATCTTTGTTCCTTTTCCTTTCTTTACCTCTTAATAGCCTTCTCCCTCTGCTACTCTGTATTGGAATCATGTATTATAAGAACTCTGTTCTATAATTCTGTAAATATACTGGGATTGGGGTGAGGGGAGAATTTCATTGTGCCCTTCTGACTTGGTCGGGTTTGTAATAAACGGAAATGATCAGGGGTATGGAACAGCTTCCAGCTGAGGAGAGATTAAAAGACAGGGACCGTCCAGCTTGGAAAAAAGACGACAAAGAGCAGATATGATAGAGCTCTATAAAATCATGACTGGTGTGGAGAAAGTGAATAGGGCAGTGTTATTTACCCCTTCACAAGCCACAAGAACCAGGGGTCACCCAATGAAATTAACAGGTGGCAGGTTTAAAATAAACATAAGGAAGTACTTCTTCATACAACACAAAGTCAACCTGTGGAACTCATTGCCAGGGGATGTTGTGAAAGCCAAAACTATAAATGGATTAAAAAAAAATTAGTTCAGTTCAGGTCCATCAATAGCTATTAGCCAAGAGGGCCAGAGATGCAACCCCATGCTCTGGGTGTCCCTAAGCCTCTGACTTCTATATGCTGGCACTGGACGACAGGTAGCATGACTAGACAGCAAATGTGAAAAATCGGGATGGGGTGGGGGGTAATAGAAGCCTATATAAGAAAAAGACCCAAAAATCAGGACTGTCCCTATAAAAGCAGGACATCTAATCATCCTAACGACAGGGGATGGATCATTTGATAATTGCCCGGTTCTGTTCATTCCCTCTGAAGCACCTGGCACTGGCCACTGTCAAAAGACAAGATACTGGGCTAGACGGACCATTGGTCCCAATATGGCCATTCTTATAGTCTTACCTACTTTACACTGGATGCAAGGCCGTGGCGAACCAGGCCCACTATACAGGAGTTGATTTATTATTAGAAGTTCCCTTATACAAAACACTGAAGCACTGAACAAACACCAGGAGAATCTTGCCCAGATACTGCTCTCAGATGCCCGGATGTCAATCCGGACTAAAGGCACTGAAACTGGTGTAAGTGTGAGCAGAATCTTACCCTGGGTGGTTTTCGCTGTAAGAATCATGCCCCCTGAAACGGATTAATTCCTATTTCCCGTCTGTAACAAAGGGCTTCTTTCCCCAGCTTCCCCTTGCCGTCCCTGCCTTTCCACCACCCAGACACCCGCGCTTAGCCTATTAGTATCTCTGCTGATTGCTTTCTTTCATTCCCCCCATACCTTTCACTTCAGAAAATGGACTGGTAATACTTCTTTTATCAAAGAATTATGGGATTTAGCACGCAGATCTTACAAAGAGACTTTCGATAGCGGCTGGTAATCAAATCCCAATCGGCAGACACTTCTTTGCACCCTGTTACCGGCAGGGAATAAAAGGAAGGGATTATTGATGTTGTGTTTACTGAGCCTCTCCGGAGATAAGATCTCAGGGCTATTTCATATGAGAAAAGAAAAGGAAAATAAAACAAGAAAAAAAAATAGACAAGGGGGGAACAATGTAGATCTAGATAAAAAGAAAAGAAACGGGCTCTTATCGCTTTCTTATTGGTTAAGGAGATTCGAAAGCCATTATAGAGGATTAACAAAAAGGTTAATCTGCTTTAGCCGTTCATTTGTCAAAAGTGAATTTATAGGTTTAAAAAAACCCTCCTATGGGGAAACTAGAGAAAATGCCCCCTTCCCTCCCCTGCCTTCTGTCAACACCACAAGGGCTGTTTGAGCCAGATTCACACAGCACAGATACCACCAGACCCTGGGCCTGATTCTGCCCTGCCTTGCACCTCATGTAGCCATTTACACCTGTGGGAAGTGGATGTACAATGCCACCACTAGCACACCTGTGAGCAGAGAGTTCTGACTTGGTACTGTTCTACCCCCACTTTGCACAGGTGTCATAGCTACACAAGGTTCAGGGCAACAGAGAATCAGGCACGTAGGGCCTGAGTCTCCACTCACTTATCCTTGGTTTACACCAGCGTAACACCAGTGAAATGAGTGCACTTTCACTAGTATAAAACAGGTATCCGAGGGAACTGATATCTGCAGGCGTTGGAATTGTGCTTCCATGTTCATTTGTAAAGCAGGACAGTGAATATAACAAATGTAGCTGCAAGCTGCAGACTGGGATCTGTCTGTGGCCATCCCAGGAAGTAGCAGTCACTATCAGTTACAGCAAGATGCCATTTTCCACACAATTGTCCCAGCTGATCAGGTTAAGAGCTGAGCTATCCCAACCAGCACCTACAGTCAATGGAACTACACCGATTTTCATCAGTGGTGGATCTGGCCCATTCTCTTTAACTGAATGTCGGGGGCGGGGGGCGGGGGAAAGCAGGCCAGCCAATGCAGCGAGGTTCTTCAGCAGCTCGCAAAGAGCACTGGTCCAAGAACTCCAGGATGACCTTCTAAGGCTCGAAGGTATCAGCTTCAAGGATCCTGTTTCCCAGGAAGCACGCTTGTTTTGCCAGGCTGGGAACTTGGTAAGCATAAGAATACTGCAGAGTTAAAAAGCACTTCTCAATAGGAGGAGAAGAGGGTCATTTGTCAGCATCCATCTAGGGAGGCTGGCTGATAGAGGCATCTAAAGAAATGGGCCTTCCAGGGAACGGTAAGTCTTAGGGAAAATGTGTCCAGTCTGCTGTATTGTTTTTAAGGCATATTTTCTCTAAAATGCTTGTGTTCTAAATAAATACTTTGCTTTAAGGAGGCCCGGCTGGTCACTGTATTAACCACTGGCATTGCTCTAGGAGGGGACAGAACCGCAGGATGTGAGCCTAAGTCACACGCGCTGAGATAATCATAGCTAGTACCATGGGACTGCAACCCCTGACTCAGTCTGAGGGTGGAGAATTGCATGATTCCACCCAGAGCCAGGTGGTGGCCAAAGGCTTGAGATCTGGGAGGTGGTGCACTCCATGAGACCAGGAGGGGTCAGTGATGCCGTTCACTCAGGAACTGTGACAAGGACAGCATGGAGGCATGTGCCCGGCATGTCTACCACCTCCTGTGGGAACCCTGGAGGCTGCAAGGGAAGAGGAGGCAAGCTCTTGCCATGGAGAAGGAGATTTGTATCACACAACCTCCTGCAGCTGGGTCTTCACTGAGTGGGGGTTAACCGCACAGTGGGAAGAGTGGAAGGGGCTGGAGACAGAGGATCCACTGGTATCTGAGGAGGGTGCAGTCAAAGCCTTTTTCAGCAATGGAGGCATGATAGGTAAGACAACGCTCTGAGGAATGGGAGGTGCTCTGCAGCCTTCTCCAACAGCTGGACACAGACCCTGTCTATTTCCTGGCCGGGAGCAGGAATTTCTTCCTCCTGGCTGCTATGGGGAAACCTTGCCTTCCCCTGTGACTGAAACAGCACCTACAAAACTTTCCTGTTGGCTTTGCAATCTGTGGAAATAGGGGCCCCGCACTCAGAAGAGAAGGGAGAGCTTTGAAAAACATGACACATCTCCCTGGTTCTGTGTTGTTGGTTACTGACCTTGTCTCTGTGAATGACACTTCCCTGCTAACTGCTCAGCCATCTTGGCACAGACCTCACCAATGTGTCAGCCAGGAGCAGAGATTTCGCTTGGCCTGCTCAACCATCTCAGCATGGCTCGTGGGTACTCTGGGACCCTACAGATCATAGTGGGAACTTGCCCACCATCCTTGTCACTATTGTGTTTCATTCTATCCTCTCTGGAGGAACCTAAATATCTTAAAAGTTGTCACATCACGGACTTTTCCAGGCCACGTGGCAGATGTCCATCAACTTCTTGTGATGATCAATTAAGGTCTGGAACACCAAATAATAGTACCCTGTCCTGTTAATGTATTTTTGTGCCTGACAAGGAGGACAGAATGGGAAAACTGGTTCCTTTAGTGACTCCACTGCCGTATGGGAAACCCAACTATTTAAATCCATTAGTGATCTCAGGAATATTGGCCACCTTGATCACTAATCCCTGCAAAAGATCCTGCAGCTCCCACAACACCACCTGCTTTAATGGATTTCTCATCACCAAACTGGTTCCCAACTGAGCAGCAGAAATCTGAGGTGGCAGCTTCCATAGGTTTTCCATGTTGAGGGGTATTGTCTGGACCTCAGGGTGGTGACTGTTGTCAATTACTATTCATTTTCTTATGGTGTGGTGTTGCGTGTGAGAGAAAGTGCAAGAGAGAAGGCACAGTATGGCATTACTCTCTACTTCTTGCATTTTGAGATGGGTATTATTTGCCCTGGGGCGGCCCTATTAGCTGCCAGCAACTGGCGCCCTAGGCAAACCATGCAATCAGTGACCCCCACCCCCAAGCCCCCAGGGCAGATCTAGGCTGAGGTTTTTGGTAAACTGGGAAACATTTTTCCCCTTTTTTCCTTTTAATGTTTTTAAGCATTTTTTTTTAAACAGAGGCTTAATTATTCAGTTTGTCCATCCATCCGTCCAACCAATGCCTCTGAGATCAGATAAAATAGAGACACAAAATTTTCAGTATAGATTCGTACATGACAGCTAGATGATATTTCAGTCTGATTTCAAATAAAAATGCAGTCAAAATGTTAGTTAATATTTTTTTTTATTATTACAAATCCAAAATCATCCATTACGCTGTCCCGCTTTAACTGCCATTACCACAACATCCAATATACAAATAAGAAAACTCTTCAATGAACTTTAACCTGTATTTACAAAACACTCTGAATAAAAAACACTCTGTGCTCTTAAAACATGACTTTTCTTGCTTTAAGGTTTGCAAATTCAGTCACTAGTTCTTTCGGATCCAGTTTTCCAGCGATTTCATGCTCTATTGACATTGTGGCAAGTCCAACAAGTCTCTCTGGCACCACTGATGAATGCAGATGTTTTGATCAATTTTAACTTTGAGAAGCTACGTTCCCCACTAGCTATGGAAACTGGCAAAGTTAAAAGAATGTGTAGAGCTATACAAATGTTTGGAAAACTGAGAGTTTATTTTCACAAACAAACGTCAGTACTTCTTCAGGAGTGGAATGTTTCTTAAGTCATCTTGAAAAAGCCTGAAAATCACTAAACAAATCTGTAGCATCAATGTCTTTTGAATTTTCATGAGTCAACGCCGACTCCAGTTTTATACAAAATTCTCTTATCTGTTTTGGTGTTTTCTTTTGCAAGCTGTGGGTATCATATAGAAAGCCAAATACTGACTCTAGCTGCTGCATCTGTTGAAATCGTTCCTCAACCGAGTGAATAGCGGTATCAAGGACTGCGAAGTAGAAATTCACTTTGAACCTTTGTTTTGGGTTCTGAATGGGCGTCTCATCCTTCATACAAAAACTGCCGAATGCAAACTGGCTCTGGTTCAAATTCTGTCAGAAAGTCTATTTCTTCAGCAAGCTCAAGAGAATGTACCAGTGTTCTTTCAAACCCTTCATCACTTCTGAATTCCTCCGGAATATTTTTAGTTTGCTGCAGTTCAACACGTATAGCAACCCTCCCATTTTGCAACTAGATGCAGTTTCCGCTACACAATGTGACCATCTCTGGGTGGTGCGGCACTGGGCGTAGGGAGCCAGAGGGGTGCTGGGCAGGCAGTAGCATGGTGAAGCATGGGCCCGCCCCCAAGGGGAAGAAGCATGATGGCAGCGCAGGGCAGGGCTGGCCAGTGTGCGTCTGGCAGCTCCCAGTTTGTAAACAGTGCCCTTGTTCTGGGCTGGCTGGAGCAGGGCTGTCCCTGCTGTGCCATGACCCATCTCCCATTGCCCCCGGCCAGCCCCTTGCGCTGAGGACTCTGCTCCCCTGCCCCATGTCCCCATTTCCCCAATGGGGGCCCGCGAATATGTTTAGCACCGGGCCCACAAAAGGTTAATCCGGCCCTTTTTGGGGTGCAGGCTCTGGGATGGAGTTGGGGTGCAGGAGGGTTGCAGGCTATGGGGAGTTTGAGCGAGGGGTGCAGGCTCTGACCTGGGGCAAGGGATTGGGGTACAGGAGGGGGTGCAGACATGGGGGCTCTGGGAGGGAGTGAGCAACTCAGCACGTTGTATAAGAGAAAGGAGCAGCAGTGATTTCACAGAGACACAGAAACTGATAGAAGAGACTTTTACACATTCAAAACCTGAGCGGCAGCGCTGGAGGGAGGGAGGGAAGGCGGGGGCGTCTGTACCGTGTGTCGCCGCATTCCGCCTCCCGGCTGGAGCAGGGACGAGCCCCGCAGCACTTGTGCAAGCCCGAGAGGAGCCGCGGTGTCTAGGGGGAGCTGGGCGGCCGGGGCCTTTCAGCCCCAGGAACCCGCCCCCTGCTCCGGGGCTGACACGATGCAGCGTCCTGGGAGCAGAACGAAAACAGCTTCTGCCCCCCCCCCGCTCAGCGAGCACAGCAGGTGGCTCCTCCCACGGGGTCACTGTGCCCCCTCCCCCTTCCTAAACGGGGGTTTTGTCCCCGCACAGGGTCCGGCAGCGTCGGTCCCCGATTTTTCCCCTTCGGCCCCTCTCCTGCCGCTACCTGCAGCCACTTGATCCCCGCCAGTACATTTCTGCCCCGGCCCAGACGCTGGCAGCCCCCGCGCTGCGATTTGCCCCTTAACGCTTTGACACACACCCCCCCCCGGGGAGGCAGCACATCGTCAGTGGCAGTGAGGGCAGAGAGAGGGCAGCGGCAACAGGGAAGGTTACTGGGCATGCGCAGTTCGGGGGCGCATGCTCAGTGCGCCCAGAGTCGGGACTCGGGAGCTGCCGGTGCCCCGGAGCTGCCGAGCCCACGTGCCGCGCTAGATCCCCGGGGCAGCCTGGCTCCCCCCCCCGGGCCGGGCCATGGGCGCGGCGCAGGAGGCCCAGGCCTGCCTCGCCTTCTACCGGGGGCTCGGGCGCAGGGAGCCGCTGCGGGGGCTCTGCCGGGCCCTGCTCGCCTTCCTGCAGAAGCTGCAGCAGTTCGCGGGGTGAGTGCGGGGCGGGGCGCCCCCTCCGGCCCCGGGTCCATGCAGAGCAGCTCCCCGCGTGCTGCTGGCGCGCCGGGGAGGGGGCCGGGGGCAGAGGCCGGGTCCCGCCCCGGTCCCTGCCCGCTCCCCTCCGTGCCCCCCAGCGCCTGGGCTTGTGCCCAGCTTCGGGTGACCAAATGTCCCGCTTTCATTGGGACAGTCCCGCTATTTGAGGAAGGTGGCCCCGGGGGGGGTCTCCTATCGCCTGGCAATGACCTGTGACAGTCTGGCCCCCCGGTGACTGGTTCATGGCAGCTTAAAGAGACACTCAATTGAAAACCAAACCCATGTGATAAGAAGCTGGGCTGTTACCTGCGTTACTAACACAGCGTGGGTGGGAGAGTCTGTCTGGACATTCAGCTTGTTGTCCCCTTCGATGCGCTGTCCTCACTTCGAGCAGCGCTGGCAGGAAGGGTCAGTGGAATCGTCTCACTTTGGATTAGAGTCGCTCTGTCTGTCAGGTTTCATTGCTCCGGTGTTTGGGCTGCGCACGGCGCCGGCGTCTGTTTCCTTGAGAAAAAACGGATTTCAGTGGATTGTTTTCATGGTGGGAAAGTTTCTACCAGGTTTAACTTCGAAGCCAAATGTAACTTCCCTTTAAGGATCAAAAGTGTTTGTCCTGTAACCATTCTTCAGGGTTAAGTATCAGAGGGGTAGCCATGTTAGTCTGGTTCTGTAGAAGCAGCAAAAAATCTGTGGTGGCACCTATAACAGAGACAGACGTTTTTTTGCAGCATGACTTTTCTGTGGTAAACTTCTTTTTTTTGCATCTTGCATCGAAGAAGTGAGTGTTCAGCTCAACATGCAAAACTTCTGTTAGTGTCTATGCTGCGCTGCTTCTTCAGGGTTAGTTGTTTGTCTGACTGTAGTGGCTGGCTGGTGGAGGCATGGCCCTGCACCCCCTTTTGCTAGGCAGTCCCTGCCTCAAGGGGCTCCCAATTCAACACTTCTCCTTGTTTTTAGTAGCTGGGTAAATGTGGGTTAAATACTAGCGTTCCCGAAAGCGAGGGCCTGGCTAGAGCGGAGCAGCGCGAGTGGGTGTTGTGGGAGGCTGAGTACAAAGTTCACGTCTCTTCTGACCTACGGCACAGTCAGGCTATTCCAGTCTTGGACTCTCTGCCACTGCGTTTCAGTCCTGAGCCTCAGCACCGCCTGGCCCCTTCTCACCACATCTCTGTACTGACTTGCTGAGCCAAGCCTCTCGTTTTGACCCACCGCAGCCCCCTGGTCTTCTCACTGCACAGACTTCCTGTCTGTGTGTGTGGGGGGGTGCGGACAGTCAGTCATTAGTTTGAAATCAAATTCATTTCACGTATTGTTTTAATCAGACTTATACCCAGGCCAGGTCTTCAGAGTTGTAAAAACTACCTGCACAAAGCCGCTGTGTGACAGCTGAGAGAGAGAGAGAGCTGGAAATGACAGTAATGCGAGAACTGAAAACAAGTAAAGGACTATTCAGTGTGCAGGCAACTAAAGGGGACACGTGGACGTCTTGGCTAAACTAGTTCTGTAGGGAGGGAGGGTAATTCTTTCAATCAGTTGTATTCCTCTGTCACTTTCCCTGTCTCCCATCTCCAGCTAAGCATGGTTATCCCTGATTCTGACTGGAAAGTGATAGTGAGTGTAGAGCCAGCAGCACCCAGCTAAAGTCCTGCATTTGGGCCATAGACACCGCCTTATGCAAAGCAAAACGATGCTAGTTTTCAGCCTGCAACTGCTCCTTCCCTCTGTGGCACGTCATTCTGTTTCAGATATTGGCCTGTTTCTAACGTAGACTCCCAGCCTGCAAGTGGGTCCGCAGATTCCTGCCAAAATCAGTCTTGCTCTAGGGTTCTGCCCGTCTGTGGATCCAAGCCCAAGAAAAGGGGATACTTTATGAGGGGAGTCACTCTCTGCTCCCCGCTGGGGTTCCTTGCTGTGTTTATGCTGGAGATGCGGCTTGGTTTATGGATTTGTACCTGTGGTTATATGGGGAGTTTGGTTGATTTTTGCTTTACAAGGCTGGTGCTGTAAAGCAGAATGAAATTGAACTATTTCTCTTCTATTCAGTGACATTGGGCCCTGACCCTTTTCCAGCGCTGCATTTACATTACACAGGGCCAGTCTGATCTTATTTGACCTCCCCTCTTCTGCTTCCTATCTAGAGATTTTGCAGAATTATTTTATTTTTACCAACCTTGGCCCCAGCCTTTATATACGGGTTAGTATCTTTTAAAGCAAACGGTGGAACACCAGATGGTTTTGGTGAGGAAACAAGTGAGGAACCTATAAATCACTAGTCACTTATGAAAATCTAGACCGATAGATTTAAATGAATAAATATAATTTAAACATGCGCGCTATACGTACTGTCGGGATGGGTGCTAAGCAAAAGCCAGGCAGTTTTCCCTGTCCCGCTCCGTGACTATAGTGACCGTAGCTGCGGTCTGAACTCTTTCCCTCTCTGTCGGAGATGTTTGGAACAAGTCAGCGTTCACGTGACAATCCGGTGTTTAATTTTTCCAGGGGTTCTGTGAAGAGGTGTAAAGATAAAAATCTGGAGGAGGCTCTTCTGCTCTTTCAGGAGCTCAGCAAGGGGATATGGGAACTAGACGATGCGGACCTGCTTCCCTTAGTGCGCTGCGTTCTCGCTTTCCAAATGGAGACGACCAGCAGTTCCAGCTCCTTCCATAAGCTCGAGCAGGTAAATGGTGTTATACAGCGGCCGCTCCATTCACCTGGGTGGGTCAGGCTGCAACGTTATGCCAGGGTTTGCTCTACGACAGTCAACTTCCATTGTTCGCAGGGGCGCCTGCAAAGTAAACACTCGGTGCCTCTACAGCACCTGTTAGCCGTGACTCAGAAGCGGTGGCCACACCGCAGTTAGACACCCCGGGGCTAGGCCATGCAGCTGACTCGGGCTGGGCTGTGGGGCTGTTTAATTGCAGTGTAGAAGTTGGGGCTTAGGCTGCAGCCTGAGCTCTGGGACCCTCCTACCTTGCAGGATCCTAGAGCCTGGGCCCAGCCAAACGTGCACACTGCAATTAAAGAGCCCGTCAGCCCGAGTCAGCTGGCATGGGCTAGCTATGGCGTTTTAACTGGAGCATAGACATATCTGTCCAGTCAGGGATGCTCACAAGAGCGTTAGGTAGACAGGGCTTACGATCCCCGTTTTACAGCCAGGGCCGGCTCCAGACCCCAGCACGCCAAGCGCGCGCTTGGGGCGGCGTGCCGTGGGAGGGTAGCAGGCGGCTCCGGTGGACCTCCTGCAGACGTGCCTGCGGAGGGTCCGCTGGTCCCGCAGCTTCAGTGGAGCATCCGCAGGCGTGCCTGGGGGAGGTCCACCGGAGCCGCGGGACCAGCGGACCCTCCGCAGGCACGTCTGCAGGAGGTCCACTGGAGCCGCGGGACCGCCAGAGCGCCCCCTGCGGCGTGCCGCCCTGCTTGGGGCAGCGCAATTCCTAGAGCCGCCCCTGTTTACAGCTGAGGAAACTGAACTACAGCAATGTTAAGTGACTTACCCAAGGTCCCACAGCAAGTCAGTGCTAGGAATAGACGCCTGGGCTCCTGCCACCCCGAACGGAGACTGAGACCTGCCTGGACCATTCACTTACAGGGTGGTCTCGTGCCTCAGTCTACACAAAGAACCTTACTGCAAACTAGATGTTGAATCTTAACTGAGTTTCCCTGGGAGTAGAGGTTACAGCTTGTGCCTTCCCTCTAGGAAACCAAGAATAAAAACAGAGGCTTGGCCCTTTGCTTAGCTGCCTACACTTGACTTTTGTACCAGGGCTCTAGCAACACAGACCACACTGGCTCCTGGACACCTCTCTCCCCATTCACAACTGCGCAGGCCACCCCACCTTCCCAATCCCGACGGTGCAGACTACCCCGCCTTCCATTTGCAATCAAAGAACATTCGGTGGCAACTCCTACAGCCATTGCTATGTGGAAAGTGAATAGTAGGGAAAGTATTTCATTTGTTTTTAACTTAGTAATATCATTTAACCACAGGAGACTGGGCTCAGTGCCTTAATTACTGGGTGAAATTCTCGGGCCGGTGTTACAGAAGAGCTCAGACTAGATAACCATTGTGATGCCTTTCTGGCCTTCAAAAATCTGTGAGTTTAGCAGCTAGACATAAGGAGGAGAGCCAGCAACTGGAGGATCATTGTTCTGTCCAGTCTCCCATTCATTATAGAGACACGGTGGGAGAGGTAATATCTTTTACTGGACCCACTTCGGATGGTAAAAGAGAGAAGCTTTTGAGCTACACAGAGCTCTTCTTCAGCTCTTTCATTATGTAAGAGAATAAATACATATAAAAAAAGGCAGAACAGAGGCTATGGCTACATGGCCCAGTAGTCTGGAGAGGCGAATTGCAGTGTGCACCGTAGTGCAATGCTGTAACTGCCCCCTGTGGATGCTGCGGACACAGACTAAAAGGTACCTGGTTCGCATTAACATAGTCCTCTTTGAAGGACTTCGGTGTGTGTGCTGCAATGTGCCTATCCATAGTCCAAACTGCAGGGCCGTGTAGACAAGCCCAGAGAGGGGCCTGAACTAAAATCCCAGATCTCAGTGCTCCTTGTTGTAACTTGTGCCCTTGACTGAAAATAAACACTAAAGCTGATTTTAGCTATTTAATAGAAAAGCCTGCTGACATTAGACAGTCTAACCGAAGTGGGTCTGACGAAGTGGGTATCCACCCACGAAAGCTCATGCTCCAGTACTTCTGTTAGTCTATAAGGTACCACAGGACTCTGTCACTTTTTACAGATCCAGGCTAACACGGCTGCCCCTCTGACATTAGACAGACTGTTAGCGTTAACTTTCCATATCTGGCACGGTGCTTGCCAACAGTAACGCGGTTATTAAATTGATTCTTTTTCTGAAATTCCTACCTTTTTTTGTTGTGCGTTTTTTCACAGCTAGTTTTAATCACACATCATTTACTCAAGAGGCTGTACTTGTCTCTTTGGGAAACGTCTGTGGTGTCTAAATCCTAATTCTGGGTTCAGCAGCACATTATCTACCTCCTTGAGAGCACACAGAGCATGTCTGCGCTGCAGCTGGGAGCCAGCCAGGTAGACAGACTTGCACTAGCTAGCTCACTAAAAATATCAGGGTGGATGTTGTGGCTCTGCTGGAGACTTGTGATAGCACCCTGGACCTGAGACCAGGTGGCTAAGTGGCCAAGCCCGCCACCAGAGCCACAACGTCCCCCCTGCTGTTTTTAGTGAGCTCACTCCAGCTGAAGTAGTGTGAGTCCATCCACCTAGGCTGGAAGGCTCTCTGGCAGCTGCAGTGTAGACAGACCCATATTGGTCTGGGTATTTGTGCACGATCCTGAAACACCTGGACCATTCGAGGTTTCCTTTCCCCCCAGATTGTTACGAAGTTGTCGGAAGGTAAAGAATCCCTGGTTGCTGAGGAAGTGAATAAGTTAATGAGCAGCCTGACCGAGTACAAACAGGTGAGAGGAACTCAGCTCTTTAGAGCAACACGGAAAACAAAGGGAGGCCCTGATCCCGCATCAGGATCCATCAGCTTGGACCCCTAGGCCTGTGCAGAGTCCTGTTGACGTCAGCGGTCTGAGCTTGCAGATTGCACTGCAGGATGGGGGCCTTAGTCACAGGGCAGCATTGGATCCGGAGATGGTGATATGGCAGGAAAAGCCCAGGTCAGGCTGCCTAGGATCCCTGTACTTACTCCCATTGTATTTTAAAGCTCCTGTACAATGAGACAATGTAGCACATTCCAGGGTACCTGGCCTGGAGGTTCTTTTTGTTCCCTGTCCTGGAGTTGCGGGTTCACCAGATCTTTGTGTGTAAATAAAAACAGCCTTCCGTACAGTCAGCCTCCTGCTCTCTTGGGTGGCGGTGTTTCAGCCCAGTGCTGGGTTGGTGCCCCCCCTAGGTAGGGAATTGTAACACGGCAGGTCTTTGTGATCTGTCCCACGCCAAAGAGAACTTGGCAGGAAGAAGAGGCAGATTCTAAAGGAGGAAGCTGTTTATCATCAGTGCAGGGGAGAAAGCAGAGAGTCTGTGACAGTTCAGGGAGTTGACTGAAGTGTGTTCGTTTGCTCTCTTAGGAGTGAGTATGTCAGCTCTGCTCCTGGAGAACACCCAGCCGCACTGGCCTGGGACCCCGGAGACAAACGGAGGGTCTCAGCCCTGCCCCGCTGATCTGGCTGGCCCACTGGCTGTGCTGCCCTGGGTGGGGGAAACTGTGTGCTGTGGTTTGGGGGGAAGGCTTGATTCTAAGCTCAGCTTGCAGGCGCTTTGCTCGGGTTCTAATGACCCCTCAGACCTCTCCTAGCACACTGCGTCCTTCTAGCTGCAATTCTGCAGCAGCTGTGCCCTCCATGAGTGTTAAACGTGCCTGCACTTCCTTCTCCCTGCAGGTGCTGTCTCCGGGAGAGCTCCAGACAGGTCAGTCTCAAAGACTCCCCCTGCCCCCTTTGAGAGCCGTGACACTAACCTGCAGAACCACATGAACCCAAATATCCACGATGGAGGCCTCGGTGGTTAATAAGAGACTGAGCTGAGGCCATCCTGACGCTCATCATGAGCTGAGCTACCGACTCATGGGGCCCGCCTTAGACAAGTCCCTGAATCTCTTTGTCCGCTACTCAGTGTGACTGGGGAACGAGACGAGCAGAAGTGTCCCCAATGTCCTGGCCCTTCTCCCATGGAGATCAGTGGCGACAGATGTGGCCCCAAAAGCCAGGTGCTGTCTGTGGACTGAGCTTTTCTGGGCAAATCCCCAGCGTGGTCAGGAGCAGGATCTGGGTGTGAAGACACACACTCTGTGCAGCCTTCTGCAAGTCACGTCACTTTGGTGCCTCTGTTTCCCCACAAATACAATAGGGAGCATTATACTCGCCTCTCTCCCCAGGGTGGGGTGAATGAATTAGCGAATACGCAGTTGGTGATGAAAAGTGGTATAAGCACTAGGAATCACCAGCTCCAGATAACCATCCAAGAATGGAGAGATTCGACCCTTTGTCCTTTCCCTGGCGCTTTTCATGAGTTAAGAACACCGGCAGGGGAAGAGTCATCTCTGAATCTCCACTCGGGAGAGTTAGCAGGGGATATTCACCCCTGCAGGGAGGGAACGGCCTCAAAGCCCGGGACCCAAACCAATTGGCAGGGGATTCCCCAGCCCCGCATAAGAGCAGGGTCCCCCTTTGGAGCGTGGGCGTCTGGATCAGTTTGTTTGATCATAACTCGCTGCAGTGTGCAATAGATGCTGCTGGCCACTTCTTGAGGTGTTTGACCCAGCATCTCGGGCTGCAGTGCCTGGCATCTGATGCACCGTGTGCCTCTCTCCCCCCTATCCGCAGTTTGCATGTTCATAGAGGAAAGCAGCCTAGGCCGACACCACTGGAGACTCGGCCTAGCCCCACTGCTGCTGCGTGTAGCTGCCACATTGAATTGGGTGCTGCAGGACCCAACGGCAAGGAGCGGGGAGTGGAGTTACGTCACGGTCAAGGTAAGATCCACATCGCTTGGGAGTTATAGTCTCCTCTGGATGCCTGTAACATGCTGTAACTCCCTCTAGCACTAGAGGAACAGAAGGGGTTAAAAAACCCAAACATTCACTGGAATTTGGTGTCCTCCCCTCGTAAGACTGCAGGACTTAGAGGTTGGAAGAAAACGTTCCCCCCATGTTGGGGGGAGGCGCATTGTCGAACTGTTAAGGAAAAGATCTAGCAGGTGACAGAGGGTTGTGCTTTATCCTTTTACTTCCTCAGACCTGCCTGCAGCTTTTCCAGGCGATGCCAAAGGAAGTGTCACCTCTGGTGTGGAGCGAAGCCGAGAACAGTGAAATCCTGCAGAGCATTTTGGGATCTCTGCTGCAAGTCATCATGGGGCAGGTGATTATAGTCCAGGCAGCTACCCACCCAGGGCCCAGATGAGACAGCAGCCAAGCTGCTGCAGAGAGTTTGAGCCCACGTGAAGCCAGGCCAGCCTGGATCTGAGAGGAGTTGTCGTCCCTGGATAGAGAAATAAGGATAATGCTTTACCTGTTCAAAGCACTTTCCAAACATTATCTAATTTCACCTCTCAGCACTCCTGCCAGGGAGGCAAGTTTTATTAGCCCCACTTTACGGTTTCCTTGGGGAAACTGAGGCAGAACACACAAGGCCAACATTTTCAAATACAGGCACCTACACAAAAGTTGCCTGCTACAGAGAGGTGCTGAGTATCCACAGCTCCCGTGGAGATTAGTGGAGGGGGAACAATAACTGCACTAAAGTGAAGCCATGTTAGAATCAGTGATAGTGCCATGCTAGGTGACAGCTGCCGGTAATGGGTGTCTCCACCCTTTCCAGCTGGAGATGTACCCATGCGTACATCTGTACATGTGAAATACACGTGTTTCAGTGTGTCCATGTACACTGCCGTGTAAGTGTGAATGCAGTGGCGTGGGGAGAGTTGTGATGAGAGGGATCCAGTCCACCCTATGTGCTGCAAAAGTGCAGCACACCCCCAGTGGCTTTGTAAGTGCCTTTTGTTTGCAGGGAGAGGGGAGGGCAGTGAGATGTTTAAATGGCTTTGTAAAGACAAGCTTTTTAAAAGGTGAGTTTCCTTTTCCTTGGTGACTTCAGACAGCTAACAAGGACGCCCGCCTGCTGGCCAGCACTGCCGTGAGCATGTTGGTGAACACTGCTGCTGAGCCAGAGAGAGGGGCCAGAGCTGTGCTGACTCTTTTCCAGCTAGTCGACCAAGGTGCGTGCTTGATCTTCAGTAACAATCCTTGTTAGCACTAGATCTCAACCTGCTTTCCAAAGGTGGGGAGGTGACCTGCCCAAGGTGACAGAGTCAGTGGCTGAATAGGAACAGATCACACTTCCCTAGAGGCCACTCTGCCTTCCCAGGTGAAGGAAGGGGAGGAAGTGTCCAGCAAAGCCTAGATATGGGGCTCTCGGACCATGGGGTGAGGCGGCACAGTAGGTTACATGCACTGACCTTTTATTTCTGCAGATTGAGTCCCTCCCACTCTGGAGCAGGCAGCGTACGCTGCGTTTGGCAGGCGCAGTCACACGGTTCAGCATGATTGGGAGAGTCAGCTCAGGGAAGGCCCTGTGTTGCATGGGCCATATTTCTGCGCTGTCTGCTCACACTGTGCCTGGCTCTGACCTGTGCTACAATTAATACTAATGGGTGTGAAGGACTAAAGTTAACCTGAGAAACAAAAGGCTGATTTGCAGTTTGAAAGTCAGTGTTTGGATAAGTCTTTGCTCTGTCCGACCTTGGTGATTTTTCCCTAGGACCAGGAGAGCTGAGATTTGGGGAACTGAAGGTGGAGACGTCTGTCCTGAGTTCAGACGGCTTAGCGAGACTGGTGCTTACTAGGGGTTTATTAACTTGCTGCAAGAAGGAGATCCTGAGCTGCCGGCTGGACAGCGTCGCACCCCAGGTAGGAGAGCTCTAAGTTAGAACGAGTGTTCTGTTCGGGGAATGCAGAGGACAAGCAAACTGGGCTTTGGGCGAAGGGTTTAGAAAAGCCTTTCGCCTGTTGCTGGGTGTTGGCTCAGCAAGTACTTGGGGTGGCTTTAGATACTGGGGAGAGGACGGGGGGTGCACGCGAATTCATTGCTGAGCAAGCCAGTTCCATTCACTTGGATCGAGCTGCACCAACCTGCACCAGCAGCGAGTTTAGCCCTCAGAGTTGGCAAAGGCCTTACACTCCCACCAGGCGTTGTGTTGAGATGTAGTTGTTGCCAGGGGGGTCTTTGTTTCCCTGATCAGTATGGATAGATCTGTTTCCCAGGGAGAATCTTGGAAGTCAAGCTGTGCTGTGAGTAACCCCTTCAGTAGCGGATATAGGCACGAACACACCCTAGGGGTAATCAAGAGAAGAAGAATGCTAGAAGTCTGTTAGCACCATGACTGTTGCTATTGCTGGTTCACCTGCTATGGCCAGGGCCTTAGCTGGATGGAGGGGGAACGTTCTATGTAATTAGTCAATCCCCTGCTGCCATATGAGCTGTAGGAAGGCAACAGTTCAGTGGCTCAAGAGCCAAAGAGTAAAACTGCTTGTGAAGAGATCGGTGTGTCTTGGTGTCATGGCAAAGAGCTTTGCAGGAGGAGTCCAAGAGAGAACGGAACCTGCCCAGCTAGGGGGCATGGGGGGAACCTCCGTGGGTTTCAGCAGGGACCGCCCTGGCTAAAGGCTGACTCGGCGTATTTACATAGTGCCCATTGCTTTAGCAGCTTGGCCTAGCTCTGGTGATGGAAGCTTCCTCGCTTGAGACCCCCACAGCTCCCCAGCTGCCGTGGAGGAGCAGGGGGACCCCTGCAGCTCTCCACCCCCTCACGGCTGCCCGGCCCCTTCCCATTTTAGCCTGGATATTTTTAGTAAAAGTCAGGGACAGGTCACGGGCTCCCGTGAATTTTTCTTTATTACCCGTGACCTGTCCCTGACTTTTACTAAAAACATCCGTGACAAAATCTTAGTCTTAATTATGACCTAGTAGGGCCTCTTTGAAGTTCTGGTGTCTAGGAAGCTCTTCTATCAATCCGCAAGAAAAGCCCAACACCACAAAGACAGCGGTAGCTCAGCTGACGGCTGGTGCTTAACACTGGTGTGTGCCCTGCAGGCTTGTCTCTTGCTGGACGTGCTGTTTCCAGCTGTCTGGGCTGTGAGCGAAGAGCAGAAGGATTATCATTACTACCGTTTCCAAGGTAATAAAGATCTGCCCCCCTACCCCGATTATACATCAAGAGGGTTTTAAAGGTTTGCCACCCACTGCAGCAGGAACCTCCAAACCCCCATAGACATACCATATGGGAAGGGGAATTTCTGAGAGTGACTCAGCTGCTTGAGGATATCTAGGGCACCTTGAAATTAAAGCCCAATCAAATCCAGCCTGGGCCCCTCAGTACCATCTTACTGTAATGCACACGCTTGCCTTAATCTTGCCTCGAGCCCCTGCTGCGGAAGGTACATTCACAGAGAAATCTCAGGGGAAGCAGTGTTCAGAGAGGCAGGCGTTTGCCTACTCAAGCTGTGGGAGGTTTTGCTGGCTGGAAGAGCTCTGTACTAGTCTGTTCTGTGCTTTCAGTTTTCTCCCTCTGGCTGCAACGTGTCCTGCAGTGTCTGCCCGAGATCCGGAAAGTCAAGGAGAGCCGCATGCTTGCTGAGAACTCTGAACTGCTCCACAGGCTGTGCCAGTTCATCTGGAACAATGCAGAAAGCCCGGTAACGCACCCAGCCTGGCGGGGGGGTTGGGGGGGCGTAGCTCCTACAGGCCACACCCTCTTCCAGGGCAGCCAGAAAATATCCAGAAATCTTCCCTTCTTCCCCATCTTTCACGTGAAGAAAAGTGCACAGTGCAGCCTGGCCGGGTTTTAGTCTGTCCCTAGCTCATTTCACATGCACTGGGAGCAGAACACACCGCACAGTAACATAGGCAGGGTTGCTAAGATACGACTGACCTTGCATTATAGGGCTGGGCGCATTGGCATTACCGTTTCCTCCTGACTGACGCGACGTTCGGTCAGCGCTGCCGCTTTGCGAGGAGAGCCCAGTTTTCTCGCTGCTTGGCGGAGCCAGACTCCAACAGCCGTGCTCCCACTGAGCAGTGCCGTACTCGGCACGTCTCATCAGTTTCATAAAGACAGCTTTCCGTTGGCAAATGCCGTTAAGGAGCCCTAGCGGGGACACCGTGGGGCCTTTTACCAAGCCCCATCAGGCTGCTGTGTTGGGTCCCCTGCCTCCATTGCTGGTGGCAAAAATGGGACGACTTAATGTTGGTTATCATTTGCCACAGGACAGGCAAAGGAGGGTGGAGGATGTCATAAAGCCCCTCTAGCAATTTCCGGCAGTGAGACATGATAGAGAATCTCTTCTTAGTTTGCTTTTCTTTTCCGGTTGTTCAGGTGGAAGGGGCGTCAGAGTTCATACATAGCTCCTTTCAACATCTCCTGGAGATCTACCGCCTGGAGTGCCATCGCTTCGAGGACCTGGAGAGGCCCCTCTATGAACAGTTCCTGCGGAGAATTATCACAATGCCCTGGCAGGTCAAAGCCAGATACTTCCCCCTGTGCGCCATTCTCCCCTACGTGGGCACAGAGAAAGTAAGGAAGCCTGGTGGGGA
This sequence comes from Mauremys reevesii, assembly GCF_016161935.1. Lineage (NCBI taxonomy): Eukaryota > Metazoa > Chordata > Testudines > Geoemydidae > Mauremys > Mauremys reevesii. Next base: position 18,350,449 of record NC_052640.1, on the reverse strand, counting down.
CACGCAGTATCCAAGACAATGCGTGGGTGGGATGCGTGAGTGCTTCCCACAGTGGGACAGGTATTGCGTGTTCCCAGTCTCTCTGACCTGGTAACCGGGAGCCCAGGTTAGCTCTTTAGCTGTTGCACAGAGAATAGCCAGCTCATGAAAGAGGACAGAAACAATACAGCAAATGCATAGGTAGCTTGGGAAAATTGGGGCTGGAACATGTAGCCTTTTACCACCGGGTCACTGATTTGAATGCAGCCTTAGTCAAAAGCACTGATCGCTGTGGTATCTCAGCATTGCTTAGTGCCACCAGTGACCAGAAAGTACCACCTGTGTTGGGATCTACCCCTCCTTGGTGGGGGAAGGCTGCTCTTCCTCCACTGTCATAATATAGCCTCTGTTTTAGCTACTAATAAGATGAGCAAGGCTTGTTTCCTTGGTGCATTAGGAGAGTTCAGGGGCTGCCTGAAGCAAACAAGGACCGTAAAGTTATTTGGGGTTTTCTAGGTTCTGGATACCTACAAGGATCTTCCCCAGCACCTTCTGAACTGCCTTTCCACTAACCACCTGTGCCCAGCTGCATCAGACGTGTATAAAACCATTTTGCAACAGCAGCGCAAGCAGTGGATTGAGGGAGAGGAACCTGCCACAGAGGAGGAGCTGGCTCAGAAGTGGGCACTGCACTGGCTACCCACCCTGGTCAGTGCTTTGACCTCTCCCATCTCCTTCCTTCAGAGCAACGCTTCCAACTACCTTCTTGTCTGGACTTTGCGGCTCTTCCCCGCCTCTTATGCTTTGCTTGCTGAGAGCTGCAGTGGTGGGGACTCTGCCCACCTTCGGGCGTGGGTCACCCTGCTGAACAGCCGCAAGATCATCACTGGGGCCTTGCCCCTGGATGGGGAGACTTTGGAAAGGCTCTGCTGCTGCTTGCACTCCAGGGAGGACAATATTCGCCTAGCAGCACTGGGTCTCCTGTGTTGCAGCCCCAGGACCAACCAGGCCTTGTCAGAGGTGGAGGTCCGTCTACTGAAGGAATTCTTGCCACTGAACCTGAACTGTGACTCGTCCTCTTTCCGGCAGCTGCTTCAGGCTGCAGTGAGGAAGGCTCTGGTCAGGCTGAGGGACAGCGCTCTCTCTCAGCTGCGCAGCAAGACGCAGAGCAAAGCTACCGAGCGCTCAGCCGGCGCAGATCCAGAAGGTGCACTTGCACAAGCAGTAGGTGAGTGAGCCGCTCCTGACATCTCACTCCAAGCCTTTGGTCCCCATAGGCTCCCATCGCTGCTTAACTTTTCATCTCTTCTCACCTCAGCGGCCTCCAGGATTAGGTGTTTCACACACACAGCCATCACCTAGCACTACCCTTTTGTGGCCACTTGAGCTGGGATGCGCATAGGGAGCGCTGGTGGGTCGTGCAACTGGGCCTGGACAGTGGGGGTGGGGCAACTTGGACCATTAATGGAAGTTTGATTCTGTCTTCTGGCACCAGGCCTTGTGATTCCACAGTTGTCTGCCAGGACTGCTCTCTTCCGAGCGCCAGTCCTGCTGCCGCCGAGCCAGCCAGCGGGTGTGTAACTCAGCAATACCAACTCTTGTGATTTGATCATGAATTTCACAATCTTTGGTATTTTTTCTTAAAGTCTCAGCTCCTGGAGTCATGTGACTGTGAGACTCTCAGCTTTTATTTATTTTTTTCTAGCCTGCCTGGTTGTGAAGAAAAGCTAGGAACTGTGACCCCCCTAAAGGCTCAGAAAGCAGATGGCAAATCAATTGATTGGGAGGGGGGATTATAATCATTTTGTTAGTCTCATAAGTTTGGGGAGCTTGATGCCTGGGTTAGAATGTTTGGGGTTGGCAATGCAGGTAATGAGGCTGGGCCAGCATCAGTGGGTCAAGCATTTGGGTTCAGTTGGGATAAACACTCTGAAATTTGGATGCTTCTCCACATTTCAAGAGTCTGGAGAACTGGAAAGCTTACAGAGGAGAAGCAGCGACTTGAGATTCCTGGTTCTGCCATAGGCCTGATGAGCAAGTCACTTCATCGCTCTGTGCCTCAATTTCCCCCATCTGTAAAAATGGGGAGAACAATACTGACCTTCCGGTGTAAAGCGCTTCGAGAAGTGCTGTGCAAGGGAGAGGTGTTGGTCGTATTGCAACAGCCTGGGGCGATAGGACGTTTTGGCATTCCTGGCCCAAAACCAAACTGGGTCTGAGCACGTCCAGAAATAAAGTTCCTTTCTACAAGTGCTCTAGGCTGGGGGAGACACTCTCTCAACATAGCAAAACAGAGTGTGAACAAACGTGAAACTCGTGAGTGGGTTTTCCGTTACCCAGGCTGAGCAAAGAGTCACCATTAAGAGCGAAAAGTAGATTTTCAAGTAAAATGAATCCCCCGTGGAGTTAATCGGAAGCAGGTGAACTGGCTGACGTGCATGTCAGTGCGTTCTGTGGGACAGAAATCAAAGCCACCGGCTGTGTCTCACAGGGCTGGCACAGCTGACAGCTGGGGCCTGGGCTTTGGAGGAGCTGGAGCCAAGTCCTAGTCCCTCTGTTGTCCCGAAGTGCCAATTGACCGTTAGATGCTGGGGAGCCCCTCGGTAGCCAGGCACTTTCCCACCTTATAGTCAATCTAGGGTGACGAGCCGGTGCACGCTCCTGCTCCAGAGGGCTCACCCCGCCCTCCCTCTGTGCACTGCTCACAAGTAACCCAGAGGTGCTTTTTCCCCCCCCCATACAGATTTTGTGGAGTGGCTGCTGCAGTTAAGCATTTCCTTTCTGAGCCCAGGGTCAAATTACCAGAGGAAGAAGACTGCCCTGCTGCTCCTGGCAGCGGTGCTGGAGACCTGCACCGACACCTGGAGCCCCGCCAGGAAGAAGGGGCAGCCTCCACGTGGGTAACAGCAGGCCACCCCTGAACCGAATGAGCTCTGAGTAGATTCCTCAACCTGTCTGCTTCTGACCCCCATCAGTAGCCGTCAGCAGGGTGTCTACATTTAAATGCCCTCACGGAATGGCCTCTCCATGTGATTTGGGGGTGTGTGTATCAAATCCAGAAAAATATTCTGTAGCCTTTTACAAACAACCTCCATCTACATGCTTTGGCCCTCAACTCTGGGGACTGCTGATGAGCAGCTGGGAGTCCACGTCCCTGGAGGGGTTGGGGTGGGAAGAAAAACAAAATAATCAAGAGCCTCTGACATTATGTGAGGAATGTTGGGGACTCTGCATTGACCTGTCTATGATTAGGGCCCTACCAAACTCACAGTCTGTTTTGGTCAATTTCACGGTCATAGGATTTTTTTAAATCAAGAGTTCCATGATTTCAGCTATTTAAATCTGAAATTTCACAGTGCTGTAATTGTTGGGGACCTGACCCAAAAAGGAGTTGGGGGGTGGGTCACAAGGTTATTGTAGGGGCGGTTGTGGTACTGCCCTTACTTCTGCACTGTAGATGGCAGAGGCGTTGCCTTCAGAGCTGGGCAGCTGGAGAGCAGCGGCTGCTGGCTGGGAGCCCAGCTCTGAAGGCAGAGCTGCTGCCAGCAGCAGCGCAGAAGGAAGGATGGCCTGGGATGGGGTTGCCACCCTTACTTCTAGGCTGCTGCCTGCAGAGCTGGGCCCTTAGTCAGCAGCCACCACCACTCTCCGGCCACTCAACTCTTAAGGTAGCAGTGCAGAAGGGTGGCAATACCATACCATGCCATCCGTACTCTCTCTGCTGCTGGCGGGGCTCTGCCTTCAGCGCTGAGTGCCTGGCCAACAGCTGCCGCTCTCCGGCTGCCCAGCTCTGAAGGCAGCAGTGCAGAAGTAAGGGTGGCAATACCGCAACCTCCCTAAAATAATCTTGCAACACTCCTTCAACTCCCTTTAGTGTCAGGACCCCCAGTTTGAGAAACGCTGGTTTCCCCCGTGAAATCTGTAGAGTACAGGATCAAAGCACACAAAAGACCAGATTTCGTGGTCTGTGACGCGTTTTTCATGGCCGTGAATTTGGTAGGGCCCTACCTATGATAAGCTCCCATGTGTGTGAGATGGCACAAGGCTCAGTGGAGTCAAATCTTTACCCACCCAAGGGCTCATTGGATAGAAACAGCCCCCAGCCCAGCCCCCAGCCCAGTTAACGCTAACTTGTGCTTTCAGCACTGACAGTGCATTGTTGCAGCAATACGCTGTGCAGCAGAAGCTGCGTTGGGTACTCCGCTCTCCCTCATTCCCTCGCACAGGGGAGCCCTTGGGGTTGGGGACAAAGGTTCTGCAGCTGCATGACTGTACAGGATAAAAAGCCCTTCTTTCCCAGCACTGGCAGCAGAGAATAAACCACAGTCATTATGAACTAGCAGGACCCATTTTCCCTGCTGCTTGCCATCACCCTTTCGATTGAGTTCAGCCCTGACAACACTTACTGCCTACATCTCACCGTCCTGCCTTTCTGTCACCACAGAGAACATGGCAGCATTGTTGAGCTGGGCCAGGCAGAAGGGCTGCTGGGACTTTTTCTCTAGAAGCAACTTGTTGGCACTGCTGAGCTGCTTGCAGGACAGTACGAATGAGGTGAGCAGCCCTCTGTCCCCAACACTGCCACAGCTCTGTGTTGTGGGCAGCTGGAATTGGTAACAGAAGCTGCTTGGCTTGAGCAGCAGGAGTGGCCTGTTTAACTGAACGGAAGCAGGGGACCCTATCAAGATTGGGCAGGGACAGCGCTGGGGACGCTGGCCCCCTCAGTAAAGAGGCAGATCTGGCTGCCAGCTTTCCTTGCGCGTGCTGCTGCTGGTAGCCTGTGTTCTTGTGCTCTGTCGGAACCCCAGTAGCCTCCCGCCACCACGGCAGTACAGAAGAGCAAAGTAACGACGGGTGCCCCTTTTGCTTCCAGAATTAGAGACCTGAATGGGTTCTATTGGCTCTGGATTCCTGCTCCCCATAGCCTCTCTCTGCTTCCTCACCTGTGTCCTGACATAACCTTCCCCTCTCTCCACCCCCCTCCTCTCTTGGCAGGTCCGAGAGCTGGCATCAGAGCTGCTCATCCGCTACTTCCCACCGGCTTTCCCAGAACCCATTGCTGTGGCTCTGTTCGAGCGTGCCCGGGAGGCTGTGAGCAGCCCCAGAGTGCAGGAGGCAGAAGCAGGAGCGGTGTTGATGAAAACCATCCTCCAGAAGTACTGACTGGCTTCTCGCTCTCGTTTACTCTAGAAAGGACTTAGACAGGGTCCATGTGGGAAGGAGACCAGGAGACCCGGTAGTGTGTACATAATCCTGTCTGTCCACACACACGGCTCACCATGACTTGCTTAGCTGACTCCCGATTCCAACCAGTTTGATATCGCTTACATAGCGCTCAATGTCTTTTCAGTTACTCTGATCTCAGACTCGGACAGGGCATCAACATCCAACCGCTTGTTTAATCCTCTGCCTCTGTGATCCCAGAGGACAGATCCTCATGCCAGATATTGTCTGAAGTGTCTTTTCCCACCTGAAATAGAACTACTTGATTTTTCTTTCTCAGCACACCCGCCCTGCCTCTGACCAAATAGATTTCTCCTGCTTCCTAGGGAACAATACTGACATCTGCCTTAGCATTCAGGATGTAGCATTTAAAAAAACAAAACAAGTAGCTATGAAGCGAGAATATTAATATTTCTTACTATTCAGAGGGGTCACTTATAATTCACCTCAGCAGGACTGGAGGCCAGGCAGCAGTGGCCCGTGATCTGAAGTAAGTTTACAAAGTTTGAAGGCGATGGTGTGTTACAGTGTTAGGACACAAGGCCTCCAGCCCTTGGCGGTGAGGATTGTCACTGTGCCGATTAGGCGAGGGCTCCCTCTGAGGTTTGCCAATGGTGTTAGCATCTGCCTCCTCCTCCTCCAGGTCAGACGGCAGCACCTTGAAGAGACTATTCCCAGAGGGAAAGGCAGCGCCAACTCTGCAGCACCGAGGCCTGTGCTTTGCTCAGTATCTTCTCCGCATGTTGCAAGCTCACTACGCCATGGCTTGTCAAGACCTGCTGCAGGCAGCGAGCACTAACTCAATGCATGGTGCGTCCCCTGGCATCATGGGGAGGGAGACATCAGAGCTCCCATGCCCCTTCTCTCCCCTGCAGTCCTGTCACACTACAGCTGTGTGTCATGTGATGGATCAGGTCTATGATTCAGCAAATCATGTAGCCAGTAACTGGCCTGAGCACAGCACAACTAACTCCACTCCCAGATACGACAAAGATTCCCTGTGGCCTTGGGCAAGTTGCTTCACCTCTCTGCTCATGTCCCTGTCTGGGCTTGAGGCAGCCCTAGCTATGTCACATAGGCCGTGTGATGATGGGCGAGCGTTTTGAGAAGTATGTTGGAGATGAAACATGCTGTGTATTTATGGGCTGGGACAAGGGCTTGCTGTGGAATGGAGAGCTGAGGTGTTGGCCACTTGTCCGTGGCACTTTTTCCAGCTGCTCTGGCTCGATTTCCAAGCGGCTACTGACTTTTCCCTGGCCTCAGATCCCCCTCAGCACAGTATTTTTTCCCTTCTTGTCCCAAACGTCAGCCCCATTTCCACACGCTATTAAACAGGTCCTGTTGGAGTTATGTCTCTTATCTATCTGGAACGCCACGTCTCCGGGAAGGGAGCTTGACTGTATACCTGGCCCTCTGTCGGTACTGTGCGGATATCATCTAGGGACAGCAGTTCTTTGCCACGGGCTGCCTGTAGCTCTCGCTAAACTTCAGGGACCCAGCTCATTTGGGGGATTACATGGGAAGGGAACATGCAAGCATCCAGCCCTGCGATAACTGGAGTGTTATCTGTGTAGGAGTGATGGCGGCGCTGCGGAGGTGTCTGCTCGAGGTACCGGAGGGGGCAGTCTCCATGCTGAAGGGAGAGCACGTGCAGAGCTGGCAGGAACTCCTCAGCCATTTGGTGACCTTGCTGGGAGACATCAGCACCTTCCTCCTGGGGGTGCTCCAGAGCAGGCAGGGGCCCAACGCCAACCAGCCAGGTGAGGAAGGGTTCCCAGCCAGCCCTCCCCCCTAGTGTCATGCCCTTTCAACTACACCTGCCTCCATCATGTGCCAAGAGCTCTTAAACTGTGGATTGCAGAAAGCTGGCTGGTCACAGGTGGTCTCATTTCCAGCTGCCTCTGCAGCCCTCCAGGCTCTTCTTTCCAAAGAGCCGACTGCAGGTCTGTGAAAACCACCTGCTTCCTCTTGTTTCCACCTAACTGCCTCTAAAAGAGGCTGCTGCTCCATAAGAGGAGGAAAGGGGACTGGAGTGGCCAAGGAGAGGAGGAATGCCCAGGGCAGCAGGAACACAAGGTAGGGTGCCCAGCAGGAGAAGGGGCTCAGGTAGCCAGACAGAATGGCTAGGACAGCAAGGGTTAAGGCAACCAAGTGACAGTGGAGAAGGGGCCCAGATGGCAGAGAAGAATGAGCAGGAGGAGAGAAGAGCATACCAGGGGGTTGGGGAAAAGGGAAATAAAGGGCAGAAGGAGACAGCAATTGACTTTAAGAAGGAACATGGCACTTTAAAGACAACAAAAACCTGAACACACAACTGCAGTTACGACAGGGATGTCACACAGTCACGCAGGGAGAGTCCACAGGATCATGGTTTGGAAGGGTGGGGTCCATACCACAACCTCTCTTTAGCTACTGGCCACGCTATGGAAGTTTGAGACTCACTCTCTCTCCACCCACAAATCAGAAGATCATGGATTTGATCCTTCTCTCAGACTTAAGCAAGACTCAGGTGACCATCTGCCTTTGTAATGCCATTTCCATTCTCCTTTCCTCGGGATTTCATACCCATAGGAGGCTCTGCTCTACCTCCCTGCCCATCATTACCTATGCTGTGGCTAAAATAAATCTGCCTTCTGCTTGTGTTTTTGCAGCAGCTGCTCCTTCATTTGCAGACATGGTAAATGCTATTGGCTCCCTTATCATGCTGGGGAAAGGCCTGGAGCAGCAGGATGGGGAGGACTCCATCCTGCTGTCCGAGGAGCACAACCTTATCCTGACCTGCTGCTGGGTCTCTGTGAAGGTAAGGAGCTTCCATAAGCGGCCTGAAGGGAGCTAAGACCCTGCCAGTAGAGTTCTGTCATCAAGAGGCTTGGGACAGGGGAGGCAGCCAGGACAGGGGACACCTTTGGTTTGGGAAGCAGGGGAAGCATGCCAGATACCTAGTCCTCTCCTGCATCCTCTCTGTCACTCTAGCTGAGAAGTGAACTGCGTGAACTGGGTCCTCTGCCAAAGAAAACCCAGGCAACTAAGGGGTTTGGTTTTTTAAAGGATTCCCTTTACAGCTTCACCTAACCCCAGTGCTGGAATTCCCCCTTTTCACACTCGGGGCAAACAAAAAGGGCCCTTTTCCCAGGCCTCAATCTGATTTCCTCTGTCAGAGAAATAACAGGCCCAAACTCCTTTACCCCAGGGTTAAACACAAGCCAAGACAAACTCCCAGTTGGTGTGGACGGAGCCAATTCACCTGCTTCCTCACTATGGCTCACTAGTTGTTACTGCCTCCTCAGTGTCAGTGCTGCCTCCTCCTTTTAAATAGTAAATAGTTGACTGGTTTCCTGAGACCCTAATGGGCTCCAGCTGCTTCAGGTCCCGCCCCATTCCCCTTGCCTCTCTGCACCAAACCCTGAGTCTTCCTGATTCAGCGCCTGTTCTGCTAGTCCCAGGTACCAGCTGAGGAATGGATCCCTTCCTATATAGTCTTGCACTAGGATGGCTTTTTAAATGAGGACAGTTCTTCCAAGCATTTCCTGCTGCTGGCTAGCAAGATCGAGCACCATGGAGCCTTTGTAACAATGTGCCAGGTGTCTGGTGTCTCTATCACTAGAGGCTTCTGTGTAATTCTCTAGAATCTCTGGCCCAGCTCCACAGTGCTGTTCAGACACCTAACTCCCATTGACTTCACTGAAAGGTGGGAGCCTAAATTCCTGTGACGATCTAGGCCTAGACGATAACTCTGCTGCTGAGTCAAATCGTCACAGGAAACACATGGCAGGACAGCGGCTCTTGGCTGCAGCAGAACTGGCCCTGTTCCAGGAGAATTTTGCTCTTAGTGATTTGACTCGGTGGATCAGCCAGTTCCTACACCGCTCACTGAGGGGTTTGAGGGCCAGGCTCAGCTAGGAAATTATTTCTAGCACAGACTCGCATGTTTGGAAAGGCAGAAGAGAGAGTTTTGCACTTGGCTGCCAGACCAGTAAAGAATTGTAAACGGCTCGAGGGAGCGTTCATTAGAGCCATGTTTCCTAGCCACCGTGCTCTTCTCCTTCAAGGCCTTCCTGAACATTCACTTCTGTGACCACCTTCTGCTACCTGTCCTCTCCCGCTTCCTTGTGCCACGCCTCAGCGTTACAAAATCAGATGGTTTTGTTCCCCCCACCTCCTTTATCTGTACATTGCTTAACTCAGCATCTCAGGGCAGGGACCTGGGCTTCTCACACTAGTCTGCAAAGCACCAGTCTTAGCTATTGCCCTTTAGCAATAATAAACGACACCCTGATGGATTTGCCGTGGCGTTAAAATGCCTCCCAGAACGTGCAGGGTCCTTGCACGCCAGAGACTTGCTGCTCTCTGCCTGTCTGGTTTGGGAAGCTCGTTGATTCCTGGGTACTCGCAAACATCAGTGATCCACGTGACCTGTTCTTGCTCCCACTGAAATCAGTGGGAGTTTTTACCATTTCAATGGCAGCAGGATCAACTCTGGCTCAGACTGATCCTTGCCAGAGACTGCATAGGTATAAAGTCCCCACCTTACCGAAGCCTTGACTGGGGCAAGGGGGAGGGGAGGGCAAAGCGAAAGACCAGCTGGAGGGGGCTCTTCAGTTTGTGCCAGTGGAAACCAGGCTGAGGCATGTCGGCCGGGCGCCATGTGCGTTTTGAAGCTCCCTGGAGCGTAATGATGCTCTGAGCCAGCAATGCACCAAATCCCTCACTAGCCCCAAGGAGGAGAGAGGCCACGTCAATTGAGCCAAGTCTTGCTCTCACGCCTAATTTGGTTTGTTTCTTTGGCCCCTGCAGGAAATAGGGCTGCTCTTGGGAGGCCTCGTGGAGAAGATTCTCCCTCTGGCACCACTGGCAGGGCCTGAGCCGCTCCTGCCACTCACGGTGGTCAAGATGGCGGCTAGAGTGTTTCAGGAAGTGCTGCTGAAGTGCCGGCACTGGGTAAGAACAGCGTCCGGCCCGGATGGATAGGCTGTGCCACACCCTCCATCCCATCTCAGGCCTGATGGGGGGGGGTCTCCCTCCCTTCTGAATGGCCCAGGGCTCATGTCACTGTCCCTTGGGGGCAGTAAGGTCTGTCATTTAAGGGCCATTCGTCAGGTCCCTGGGTCCGATTCTGCTGTTACACCCCGTGACACTGGAACAACTCCACTGACTTTAATGGGGCTACTGGGGACTTACAGCACCCAGGAAAGCATCCAGCAGATGTTTTCCCACCAGTACGTCTCCATTTAACCCTTACAAGGGCCAACTTCTGGCCAGGGAGACGGCAGGGCTCCATTTGGAGCCAGTCATTACAGCTTTGGACAGTGGCAATGACCACAGAACAGCGTCCGACATCCCCTCTCTTCTTCTTCCTGACCTGCCTTCCGTGTGTCCCACCAGTGAACCTGGATCCCTTTGGGTGGATGCAGCTGGTCATGTCACTGTTCCTTGGATAGCGCTATGGGCTCTGTGTCAGCCTCTGGGCTACTGCAGGGGCTAGACAATGTGTGGTAACCCCAGTGGGGGTTTGATATATCACATGAGACAAGTGAGTGGCTTGACTGTCCCCTTTGAATCCATAGCGGAGATTCATAATTAGCCTCACCCACAAAATCCACTTCTCTGCTCCACAAAAATCTTCCGTTTTAATGTTTTATCATGTAGGTCAGGGGCTTTGATAAAGGGGACTATGAGGCAGGAGCTCCCGATTTCTAATCCCGGCGCTGACACTTAACTGCTGCAGCTTTGACCAAGTCATTACATTTATCTGCTTCTGCTTCCTCATCTGTGAAAAGAGGCGAGTGTCCCCCTCATGGGGCTGCGGTGAGGGTTGATTAGGGAGCAGAAGGAAAGCCCTTTGAACCTGCAGAGCCCTGAGTATTCTTCTGTCCTAGGGAGCAGTTGAAGGTTGCAGCATGGGATTCACCAAATTTTGCACTGCTTTGCTGAACCATCCTCATGCAGAACTGCAGGCGGTGCCAAGAACGATGCTGGCACAGGTATTGCAACCATTTCTCGCTCTAGGCACCAGGGGGAGAAGGTCATTCGGTTAAAGGTAACTGTTACTTATATTACAGAGGTACCCAAAGACCTCAGTTAGGATCAGGGCACCAGTATGTGTTCAAACACAGGAAAACTCAGCCCCCTTCTGGAAGGGGATACAGACTAATTAACTTTAATCAGTTCTGATTGGCAAATCATTGACCTCTGACCCCTCACTCATATATTGTTCTGAGCACACACCCATGTATTGTTTTCAAAGAGGTTTAGAACAGTTGTAAATGTAACGACCAAAGATCATTGCTGTAGTCCCCCAAATCCCTTGCTGGGGCCTTGTACACCCCCAAAAGTCTGAGCATCCCTTCCACTCCACTGAACCCCTCTTCCTAAACCAGCCTACAGCCAATGAGGACTAAGCAGAACGCCCTTTGGATCCTGCTCTCCCCTCTCAGCTGTTAAGTCCATGTGTACCAACCCTGTACAGTAGCTCCTCACTTAAGGTTGTAGTTATGTTCTTGAAAAATGTGACTTTAAGCGAACGATGTTAATTCTTATGGGGAAATTGGATTCGCTTAATATAAATGCGGGGGTTAGGTTTCCAGGGAAAAAATTTTCACCCGACAAAAGACCACACCCACACAATAAGTTTTAAACAAACAATTTAATACTGGTACACACTGATGATGATTGTGAAGCTTGGTTGAGGTGAAGGAGTCAGAGGGTGGGATATTTCCCTTACTGCTAAATGATGAACTAGCAGTTGGCTGAGCCCTCAAGGGTTAACTCTCTCACTCTGCAAGGCAGCAGGAATGGAGGGAGATATGTGCATTCCCCTTAAGTACACTGCCTTGTTAATTAGATCAGCTTGCTGAGACCGCAGCTGTGGCAAGCTCCCTCTGTCCTGTGTCCCCCTCTGCTCTATGGAAGATGGGGTGAGCAGGGGGGGCACCCTGACATTAGCCCTCTTCCTTCCCTCCCCCCCCAGCAAGCAGGAGTCTCGGGGAGCAGCTCCAAGGCAGAGGACAGGCGTAGCACATGGCAGTGGGGGGAGGGACAGCTGCAATTGCTAGCCTGCTGGGCAGCTGCTGTAGAGGGAACTTATGGGAGGGGGGAGCTGATGGGGGGCTGCCAGTCCACGCTGGTTCCAAGCCCCCACCAGCTAGCTGCAACAGGCTGCTCTTCCTGCAAGCAGTGGACAAAGCTGGTGGCTGCCAAATGGGAGCATTTCACAACTTTAAACGAGCACGTTCCCTAATTGATCAGCAACAAAACAACGTTAACCAGGATGACTAATTGAGGAGTTACTGTCTCACGCCAGCACTTATTACAGAACAGACATGGGCGTTGGATGTTACCAGCGGTGTGAGCACAGGCCTGGGAGCTAAGAGCTCCTGAGCTGCAATCCCTGTCTGAACACCGCAAGGTGTCATCTCAGTCACATACAGCTTCCTGTGCTGCTTTTGTTTCTCAGGGTTTGGAATTGTTAAGCGGCCCCAGGAGCAGCTCCATTACCCGCAGGGCAGCCGGCTTCCCCATGCTCTTCCTGTGTATTGTCGGTGGGGAGGATCCCTCCCAGGCGCGCCCTCTGCTAGCACATTGCATCCAGACTTTACTGACCTTGGCCAACACGCCTCTCCCGCAGAACTGGGACCAGACGCTGGACCTCCCTCAGGTGAGAGGCCTGAGCGCTGAGCAGCTCAGCTCCCACATTAGTGGATGATAGGCAGCAGAAGAGACCTGCCTCTTGGTTAGCCAGGCAGGCTGCCTCCTGACTCCCAGCCAGCGATGCTGCTGAGCGAGCGCCCTGCCCTCCGAACGCTGCTGGGGTCCCTGTGCTGCCTGCAGCGCCATCTCTCGGAGGAGACCAAACCCACAAGCAAACCACTCGTGCCCACTGCCGGCGTCCTGCTGGTTTTCACTATAGTAGAGCTGTTCGCCGCGGTGTCACACCTACTTACCTTCCCTGGCCAATCCAGCGGAGGACGACGGCTTTCTTTTCTCTGCCCCAAACTATTGCCTAGTGTTTGCTGTGTCCCTACCCCCACCCCGAAGTGACTCGTGTGCATTCTGTGTAGTACGTCAAGCTCCTCTGCAACGAAAGCTGCTCTGAGTGGAAAATGACTGAGACACTTCTGGGGGTGGTATCCACGGCTGCAAGACACCTCGCTACCACCTGCCCTTAGCGAGAGGAAGCCATATCTGTGAGGGGTCAGTTCACAAACTCCACCAGCCACAGGCAACACAAGCACTCCCCCCTTCAGCCCACCCAGGCTTCACGGTTCCTCTGCACGTAAGGAATAGCCACATGCAGCCCCTGAGCTCTCCAGGCTTCCCCTGGAAGAGTCCAGCCCGTATTCTACTACACGCTCCCCACATTCACTGCTCCCAAAGGCACAGTACACACCAGCTGCACCTCAGAACCACCGCTCCGCTCAACTGACAGCACTCGGATTAGTGAAACCACGTAAAAGTTTATTTAACAAAGACCTGAGATTTGAGAAGAAGCAGACAGAATTAATAGGAACAAATGGTTACGTATAAAATAAAATCACAACATGTTTTCTAGAGCCTAAACTTAACAAGACATTCCCCTGTCTCATAAAGGTTACTCACCCAAAGTCTGTCTCTTCTCATCAGAGCCAGAACAGCTGTGATCCTTCGTTCATACGACAAGCCAGCTGGCACCTTGACCCCTCAGTGAAGGATACCTGGATATACCATTGTATCTCCAGATATAGTTCCAGCCATCCACTGTCATCACTTGTAAACAGGGCACCTCCTGCTACTTGTTTTTTCCTGCAGAGAATCTCCCATGGAGATTTCACAATCTCTTAATTAGCACTGCAGTCAGTCTCTAAACAGACAGCTGTTGTGAAGTACACAGTACTCAATTTACATATAGCCGACAGGTGGATAAGCAGCTCCCACCTGAAAGAAACACACACACCCCCTCCTTACATAGTATCTGTACAAACATGTCACAGTGATGACGATCAGCGTGACACAGGCTTTCGCTAGAGACCTTTCCAGAAACCCTGTGATGAACGATTCTGTAGAGAGCAGACCCAGGGCACTGCCTTCTGCCAGTGGGCACCAAGATGTCCCTGGGCCACTGCGGTGATCTCTGTTGTGTGTTCTCTGCAGGTCTCTGCCTTGCACGTGCTGCAGACGCTGGTGCGTGGCTCTGGCCTAGGAACGGCGCTGCTACAGTATGTCACGCCTATGATGGCTCTGCTTCTGAAGGCACTAGGCTCGTCTAGCTGGGCCATGAGAAATGCAGCCATCCAGCTTTTCAGTGAGTAATAGCTGCTTCTTCCTAGCAGGGCCATGGGGTGCACACATGGGTGTCCTTCCATCAGTCAACCTCCATAGGAGCAAGGCCATTGCTCTGCTCAGTGCCCGGCCCTTCGTGCCCTCTGAGGGACTAATGGAACAGAAAGCAAGAAGAGCATGTCAGAAGCTCTGCTGTGAATAATAGTGGTGGGGAGGAGGGAGGAGACAGTGTCGTACAGTTTGCAAAACGTGTCCTCCAGTCTATGGTGAGTCTGAACAGGCTAATTCCCGTATCTGTTAGAGTCCCAGATTAGGCAAGCGCTGGGCTACATCAGGAATGCTCAGCTTACCAGGTCTGCTAGCTGCTTCCTTTGCTATTTAGGGAGGGTCACGGTAGCTGTTCCCTAAGGGGTCTAAGAATAATGTTTTATACAGAATCCCACCCCCCACAAAGCATTTTCCAAACTGCCCTCAACAGATGGTCCCAAGCAAAAACCCCAGGGCTGACCTTTGGGGCAGTCCCAGTCAGGATCTAAATTTTGACTTGTCTCCGTCTCTCCCACTACACACGGCATCAATGAAATGCAGCCATCTCTGGGGTGGAGGGTGGCTCAGCATGAGAGCGAGTGGAGTGGGAGATGCTGGACAAGGGCCCGAGGCAAACCCCAGCAAACAGGCCACAGCATCTTTAATACCCTACAGAGCGGAGGGGGAGAGGGGGGGGGCAGAAATCTGCTTTCCAGAGTCTCTTTTGAGAGCGCCCCCCGTCGAGTACATTGCATGGGAGTCCATCTCCCTGCCTGGGAAGGACGAATGACTGAGCCAGCCCTGCTGGGATTTGAAGCAGGCTTCAAGGAGAGACATCAGGGAGTCTCTGTGCTCAAACCACTAACGTGTTGCCTCTGCCTGAACGCGGCTCTGGTGGACTTGCTGTTCATGCTGAAGCGCAGGGCAGAGTACGTGGGTTGCTGGTTCATCGCTGCCATGTGCCAATGGCCGTGGTTCCTGATGCCCTTCCCCCGCTTGTTTTCTTTCAGGCGCCCTCACAGCTCGGGTGCTGGGTCCGAAGCGGAGCCGGGACGATAGCTGTGCTCAGGACGGGGTGAGCCCTCAGGCGTTCTTCAGCCGCTACCCGCAGCTGAGGGAGATCCTGCTGGGAGAGCTGCACTCAGCTCTGGAGACGGCAGGAGAGCCGGAGGGAGGGAGGTTTCACCTCTGCCCCTCACTCCACGCCATCCTCACGCTCTTGGCAAAACTCCAACCCAGGGCAGATGGACTGAGCAGGTAGAGAAAATGGGGAGGCCACCACCCCATGGGCAGGTGGCAGGGTGCAGGCTGGGGGTCCCCACAGGGGCACTGCTACCTATGGCCTGCGTGAGGCTGACAGTCTCCCAGAGCCAATGGCATCCAGCTGCCTTCTGCAGAGGGGGAGGGTCCCTGCCCTCGTCTGGGTCACTTGCGTCCTGGCGGAGGATGGGCTGCGCGATGGCGGGGCGCTGCAGTGGCACTGCTGGTCCTGAGGGCTCAGAGGCCCCATGGAGCTGACGTGCAGAGCCGAGACATGCTCTCGAGCTGTCGTCGTCCTTGTCTAGCCCTGTCCGTTCAGCTCCGTTTAGCAGGGACGTAGACCAGCTGGAGGATAATCTCTGCTTTGTTTCCCGCTCTGCACTGCTCGCTCTGCAGCGTCTCCACTTGCTTCCTGGAGCCCTTGCTTCAGCTTGCAGGAAACCCCATCTACGCTGTGCGAGTGATGGCAGCCAAGGCCCTGGTCCCTGTTGTCCCTACAGCTGAATATGGGAAGATCCTGCTGCGACTGGCTGGGGACTTAGCTAAGCGAGGCGGTGTCCTATCCCACAACACACTGCATGGGCGTCTGCTGCAGATACGGGCTCTGCTGGCTTATACTGCAGACACGAACTGGTGAGTGGGTTTCTAGTGCCGTTCCCTTACTCCCTTTCTGTTTTCACGGCAGCAAGGCATGACCTCAGATCCAAACTCCAAAGCCAGGGGCATAGCGTGAGCAGCCTGGCAAGGAATGCCGAGGCAAACACTGAAATTAACCTAGGAATGTTGCTTCCCAGCTGAGTGGCAGAGAGGCGGCTCCATCACAGACTCACCAGCTGACTTGCTTCCTGTGCTTATGGAAATCCTGCCTTTTGTGAAACGGCTCCATTTGCTATCGAAGGGGCAAGAAATAAGGACAGACTAGACTGCATGGAGCCCTGCTGGCTGCTTCGTGGAGCGCCAGGGACAATGCATAAGGACGTACGCTGACCTCATGTTCTGTTTGGTTGCAGGGGTGGGGGAAAAGGTTTCATCACACACCCTAGAAACAGGAGGAAAGAGCCCAATGACGCCACCATAAGACAGGATACAGGGTGGTCTAATAGCGACTGACCTTTATCAATGCAGTACCCTGTCCCCTTCCAAGAAACAGAATTGTGATGCATCAGTCTGCAGAGAGAACTGGGCCAGCACCTTTCAGAGAGACAAGCTAACGCTCCTGCATCCAAGGTGCCTAGGAACAGCGAGCCCATAACTATTGTTACTGGTACCTCACTAAGTAAACTCTGCCGTTTCCTTTCAGTTTGTCACCAGATGCCATGCGGTCTGTGGCTCACCAGATGGAAGGCCAGTTCTGGTTGGTCACCCCTGCACAGCAGTGCCCTCTGATTCGCTCAGCCTACCTCCAAGTCATCTCCCTCTTGGCAGGGAGCTGCACCCAGGGTTTTGCAAAGCGTTTTCGCGAGGTTGTGAGCAGTGAACTGGACAGCCTCGGGCCAGGGCAGAAGGCAAGATCTTCCGAGCTCCAGGTATTTGCCTCTCCTGAGGATGTGGTCATTGTGGCTCACCGGGGCCTCAGAAACAGCTCAAGGATAAGGAATATGCAGCAGGAATATGCTACCAGTCAAGCTGCAAACTCACAATGGACCATTGTAAACTCTCTGCTGGGTCTGGAGTACAGGATAGGGATGAGGAGCAGTCGTTCTCTCAGTGGGATCCTTTGAGGCTTAACCAGTTGGTGTTTGCAAAGTGCCTGGAGAAGGAGAGGAATGCTCTCTGATTTTCTTACAAAAATGGTGACTGGCCTTTAACCTTGAGCATCTCTGCTTAAGGGAAAAATGTAGATTACATTTAGTTCTCCGGCTATTTCACTTTTATTCAATGTGCTAGCAGTGGGCATGTAGTGTAGGGCAGTCATCCAAACCTGGCCCACATCTGGGGGATCTTGTCCCGGTCTGGAACGCAAAGCCTTTCGTGGAGCAGCATAGAAGCAGCTGTTCTGGTTTTCTTGCAGGTGGGCTCCGCTGTGTTCCATCAAGTCATCACCCACTTCCTCTGCAAGGAGGCAGCAAGCCTGGCTGGGCCTGAGAGAGTTGGTGCAGTTTGCTTGCTCCTCCAAGGGGCAGAGGTTGATATCCAATCAGCCATCCTGACGTGGGTGATTGAAGGGGAGGAAGAAAGAAGCAAGGACTTAGAGGAGAGTCTCCAGCTGACCTTACTGGTAAGGCCAGGCTCGAGCGAACATTCAGGACCTGTGCAGTCCTAACACCCCCACATTGCGAAACAGATCGTGCCTTTCTGAGCTCTCATTCTGATGAGCGTAGCTAGTTAGGTGTTCCTAGAAACTATTGTGCTGAGGCCATTCGCTTAGTACTGACACCATATGCCTTTCCCTGCGCATCCTACTGGGAGTTTGAACCCAAGTCTCTAGAGGTGAGTGGCTAGAGCGTTAATCCACCGCACTTCCACAGCTGCAGTTTAGCTTTAGAAGCGTCATTGCTCATCCCGAATCGAAAGGAGTTTTACCGAGAGGGACGGTGATTCCTTATTTCTCTGGGAACTTTCCATTTCTTCATCAGGAGAACCTAAAGTCAGTGCTACAAGGTCGGCGGGACAAGGAGTTCTTGAAGTTATACCTGGAGGCTTTGGTGCATCTGTGCCGCAATCCTCCCTCCCAGGCCCAGGATGTTTTCCATAAACTCTTGGCTCCTGCAGCAGCATGTGTGGATGTCCTGCTATCTATGGTGGAAACAGAGTCTCCTGGCCCAGACCTCCTCTTCCAGGCACTCTCTGTGATCAGCTTGCTCTTTGTCCTGGGGTAAGTAGAGTCTTATTCTCCTGTACCCTCCCTCTAATTCTCTGATGGGCCATAGACGTCAGGAAGAGTTTTGCCCTGGGTTCGGTAGGAGCAGCACTGATCCCTACAACAGCAGACACCTTTTTGGCATTGCCTATATAATATATTCAGGTCTGTGCGTCTGTCCTGGCTTTTTTTCTCTTGCTCTTACTTGGTTGGCATTGAATTTTATTGGAGGGATGTGCCCTTCCACGATACCGATTTAACCGGCGCCGCACTGCAGCTCTGCCCTGCGTGGTAGGTGGTCTGATACCAATTTACTCCACTCCCCGAGAAAGCGAGGAGACAAACATTGAAGAGAAGCAGATCACTTGCAACTGAACAGGAGCTGTAGTTACATGCCTGCAGCGACGTGTAGAATGGGGCTGGCTAAGAAACGTAGGGGTGCCAGGTACAGAGGTGTCGGTGCAGTAGAGAATTGTCCAGTATGCAGGGTACAGCATAAACAGTGGTGTGTGTCCAAGGAGCCCTGGGGCAGGTGTCACCCTAAAATACTGGCAGCTACAGTAATCCTTTTGTGCCTGGTGTAGCATTTGAACTCAAATGGCCCTGCTTCTCAGGACTCCCAGACCCTGTGCTTGAATGGATGGAGAATAATAGGTTGTAACTGCTGTGAGAGGGACAGAACCAGAGGTGCTACTGCTTCTCCACAGTGTACTGCAGAGACCCATGACCCTTCGCTGCAGGACCTGGTATACTTTAGTGCATTTTGATTTAGTTTTTGCAGTGGACATCAACAAATGCACCAATGTCAAAGGATTTATGGCAGCTTCACTAGTCTGGTGCAGTGACATGGGTCTGGCTTATTGGTACAGAACCTCCCTGAAAAGGGAGAATTCTGTGTTGGGGCAGTCAGCTGAGTGCCGGTGTCTGATGGAGCCAGAAGGAATGACCTGACTTTGACATTCCTTCCCTCTCACTCATCCTGTGACAGTTCCAAGCTTCGGGATTGTCCCCTGCTTGAGCGATGGTGTGTGATGCTGGAAAGATGCAGCAGATCCATTTCTTCGGAGGTGCTGAGACTGGCAGCGGCAAGGTCTCTCAAGCTGGCAGGCGCTGACGTGGTTCAGAGTGCCCTGGAAGCCTCCTGCCCATCCCTGCTGTCGGTGGCTGTGCGGTATGTAGCTGACACTTAGAGAGTTGAGGCCAGAAGGGACCCATCTCATCCGACCTCTCACACCTCGTATCACAGGCCACCACCACCACCTCCCGCACACTGATCCCAACCACTGAAATGAGACCACAGTATTCCAGCCCTCAGGAGCAAGAACCAGCCAGCCAAGCATATATGAGAGAGAGAGTGCTTGGTGCCATCTCAGAGTTCTGGCCCTCTCCATTCAATGTCCCATTGCCAGCTGTGGCCATCCCTGATACTTCAGAGGAAGGAGATTTAAAAAAACAACCCAGAATACACTGGAGGGGAAAATCTCTACCTGACCCCTGCAGGTGGCCAGCTGAAAACCTTGAGCATGAGCTTTTAGGTCCATACAACGTACACCAGAAATGGGCCTCAGGGCTGCTGAGCCTTAACCCCTACCAGCACAAGCAACCCCGTCATACAGTCACACTAAAAAAATGTATCCAGCTCTCTCTTGAAACTAATTGTTTGCCCCCACATCTCCTGTGGGGAGGCTGTTCCAGAACCTCATCCCTCTGATGGTTAGAAACATTCTTCTAATTTCTAGTCTGAATTTGTTCATGGCCAGTTTATATCCATTTGTTCTTGTGCCAACACTGTCCTTTAGCTTAAACAGCTATTTACCCCCTCATGTATGTGGGGGGGCAAATATCATCCATCTTTATAACTAAAAAACCTCCTATTATTTATATTTAATTTCCTGGCAAGAGCTAATTCAGCTTGACTTTGAGCAATACTTGTGGCATGAAAGTCAGGTTTTCTTGATGGTCATTGACAATACACATTTCCAGTACTGCTCCAGCAGCCAAAATCCCAATTTCTGGCCCTAAAGGTTAATGACTTGCTATTTAATAGAAGACTCGCACTAGGAAAACTGCATTGAACAATATTAAAGGGGACATTGTCAAGTTACAAATCACATTTTTAAAAACAAGATGCTGTTACCTGTGCTGCTGCTGCTGCTGCTAACACATGAAAGCCTCAGCTCCTTTTTGCTATAAAGTACTGTTGATTTACTCTCTGCATTTCACTCAGCCTGGACAATGAAAATGAACTCGTCAGTTTCATTTTCTGGCCCTCACGCAGGGTAACTCAACTCTGCAATATTCCAGTTGCAAACACAACATAGGAATATTTAAACAAAAGCCTTGTAAGTTGGAGTTTAAATAAAAATACTGGAAACGTTTCTGTTGACCTAAGGGTTTGTAAAACAATATTTTTTTTAAACAAAATGTAAATATTGGGTCTAACTCTCCCCAACGGTGTCCTCATGAAAATCCTCAATATAATATTGGATGGGGCACTTTGCCCTGATGAACAGAGCTAGGCTGACTGTGACAAGGTTGTGGAGTACTTGAGGATATTGTATGTCACTTTACAAAAGAGAAAAGAAAGAATCTTTGTTAAACAAACATTACCAGGATGTAGCTAGTTTCCATCTGACCACTCTGCTGGTATATTTCCCCCTTTCCCCCAACCTCCATCTATTAGCTTTGTCTCTTTCAACTGTAAGCTCATGGCGGCAGGGCCTTTCATGTATGTAACACCTGACACATTGCAAGCACTACCAGAAACAAGTAATGATGATATTGACCATCCAAAGTTTCCTGTTAGTTACAACAGCGTGTAAGATTATCCCCTGGCATTGTAGTTGGACAGCTTAGAAATGCTTCGGATAGCACCATATGCTACTAAAATGAAGTCTGCTTTCTTTTTCCACTCAGTGTGATGGACATGGGCATTTACCTGCTACAAGATGAGGATCCGGAAGTACGGCGTGAAGCCTCTGTCTTCGCCAGCCTTGTTCAGCACGTGTCGGGAGCGCAGCCTCAAGATAGTTGTGTCTTCATCCAGGGTAACAGAGGGCTGGTGTGCCTGCTGCGTGTCCTGCTGGAAAAGTTCTGGGGCTGCCAAGAAACCTTTGAGTTTTTGCTTCGGCACCTCCCCACGCTGGATCTCAGCAACATCTTGACTGAACTGGAGGCCAACAAGTGAGCAGCTAAGATTCTAAAGCGGTGTTAAGGAGACACATACCAGAAATATTTCAGTACCCATCTGCAGCTGTGGCCAAGGGGAGGGCACACTGCAGCTCCAGAAGGAATACCAAGATTGCTTTGAGGCACCTTTGCGCTCCCACATCCCACTTGCACTGGTCCAGTATCCCAGTGTGTATTAGAGCAGCTGCCTGGCAGTAGCCCCAAGGGGCCGGGAGGAGAGCTAGGGATTGCTGTGGCGTAGGAAGATCTGGCCACTCCTAGTTTTCTCCCAGCCATGTCCTCCCAACACTAGCTGCAGACACTAGAAATGGCTTAAGAGTGTCTATGGTGGTTTCATGCCACAGGAATATACCAATACCCTGGTGAGGTCCCGCCATG
The DNA here is from genome assembly GCF_016161935.1 of Mauremys reevesii. Taxonomy (NCBI): domain Eukaryota; kingdom Metazoa; phylum Chordata; order Testudines; family Geoemydidae; genus Mauremys; species Mauremys reevesii. Next base: position 18,328,338 of record NC_052640.1, on the reverse strand, counting down.
GCTGGTTATGCCAGCAGTGTATTGCAAAGCAGCCATAGTGCAGACTAGGACTGGGAAACCTGTCTTCAGGAATGAAGGCAAATCATGAGAATTCAGTTGCCTCTTAGGAGGGAGCCCAAGTGACCAGCTTGTAAAGGGCCAGCTCAGACATGCAAGCAGTGATCCCTACGTGCTGGCAAAGGGCAAGGAGGGGATGCGCCGTCTGCTGGTAGGAGTGAAAAGAGCAAATGCAGCCTGGTTTTGTCTCTGCTTCCGGAGGAAGCCGCTCCAGGTGGTATTCCAGAATAAAAGCCATAGGGACGACTTGTTTTTATAAGGGCAGATTAAAAACTAGGCCCTGCAAAGAAATGGTCTGTTTGGGGGTTTCTTTGTTTTTTAAATAAAAATGTCCAGACTGGATGCAAGTGAGGCTGAAATAGAAGGCAAGGGCTACTGAGTTCTGTCTCCATCTCTGCCACAGTCTCACTGTGCCACCTGGGGAGGTAACTTAATCCACCTACGTTTGAAAATCGTGGCTTAAACTTAAGCATCCAAATCTCTATTCAAGCACCTAAATAAGTGGCCTGTTTTTGTTTGGGTTTTTTTGAGGGGTTTTTTTTGTTTGTTTGTTTGTTTGGGGTTTTTTTGAGGTTTTGAGCACCCATAGCTCCCATTGACTTCACTGGTGGTTGTGTATGCTCAGCACCTCTCAAAATCAGGCCAATTACATAGGTGCCTTGCTTTAGACACTCAAATTTGAAAATAAGGCCTTTAATCTCTCTGCTTTTCCCTCTGTACAGTGGAGATGACACTTCTTAATCCACACAGCTCCCCTGGGAGAGACTGGAGTTAATGGGCTGTAAAACTGTGCTCTATAGATGGGAAACATTATTGTTGTCAGCATCCCAAGGGAACTGTCCCCCACAGAGGGAGGCCTTGGGCCTTTCTATCTGTAGACACAAAGTACGTGAAATCCCATCACCAATACAGAAAGCCCCATCTGCTCATGCAACACCCATCACGGTGCCATCACAGTGTGAAATCGTGCAGAGATGTTTGGAGGAGCAGATCAATGAGACAAAACGTGGGGTTTATCATTTGACTTGGCTTCCCTTTCAGACCGGTCAGTCTGTATAAAGAAGACGAACCCAATGTTTTTGCAGAACCAGCTGTCTTATCCCGACTGCTGCTCCCCTTCCTCCTCCAGCTGCTAGACAGGGTACCCGCCTCTACTCGGCTTTGTGAGTTCACTCAACGCTGGCTGAAAGCCACCGGACCCAGCATCTTACACAACCTGCAGCACTGCAAGCACTGGTGGAGCCGAGGTACGTAGCTGCACTGGCCTCGCATCTAATCCCTTCCCGGTGTTGGCCTTAAAACCAAAGCAAAGCTGGTTGCATACTTGACACTTGTTCATAAAGCACAGATTTGTTTATATGTAGAACCTGCACTAATTGGCACTCTCTTCAACTATGTGGTGCTAGAATAATTGCTTTAAATAAAGTAAAATGGAAGAAGCAGCACATTACTTCCTGCCATATTGCAACTTCAAAGCTACGTTAAACTTGGGGTTGAAGTGACTTCATAGTATTCTTAACATTTTTTCCAATGTTGTTCTCAGTCAGGTTAATACAGTTCACCTGGGCTCTAGCCCACGATCCACATGCAGAGAAACCTGCTACGTTTAGGTTTGTTGTTCCAGTGTTTCCCCCCACAAACCAGCCTCCCTTCAAACAGCAGCGAGACTGGGACGAACAAAACGAAGAGTGCAAAGGAAAAGCCAGGGAACAGCCACTATATTCCATAACTGTCCCTTTGCAGGGTCTGTGCCATTGACTGACAACCCTTACTTGTGTTCTGTATCTTGGCCAAATTCACCACACAGTTCAGCCAGCTCCCAGGAGCGTATCACGAATAGCGATTAGGGGTGAAACTGGAGAATGAGAAGCAGCTTGGAGGTTTTGGATAACTGGAAATTGCATCCAGAAATCCCCGTGATGTTACCTGCATAATAAACTATTTGCCCTTGGCAAGGGAAACTGCAGTAGAGTCTTTGTACTAGAGCTGTCATGCTGGGGAGGGGCTGGCTGTGCTCTGCGCAGCCAAGGTAAGCTGAGGCCAACGCCCAGTGGAGCTGCCTGGCATTTGTGTAAATGAAGAAAGCTAAACAACAAACAGAGAAGCTTAGCACAGGCTTAAGCACAAGCCCGTGTCTGGGCCATGTGCGGACAGGCCAAGTCAGGTGTTCTTGGAATTCACCTGTGCCAGGAACAGAAAAAAGCCAGAAGTCCCTGGTGGGTATTCATGGCTCTGCACCGTCATGCTGCTGCTGGGCGGCATTGGTTTTTCAGTGACAGCTCAACTCCTGCTATAGCAGCATGGTGCTTTATCTGCACTCTGGTGTACATGGGAATTTGGCTCGTGGAGAGGATGGGACCGTGAGAACAGGAATATTTGCCCGCTCGTCTGTCTCTATAAAATTACTTTTGACGGCCACCGATATCCTATACACACCCTAACCCTATTAACGCCTTGTTCTGCTCCCTTTTAGAGGCCATTGCACCTTTGCATATGAAAGCTCTGGGGTGTGCAAAGGTGCATGCTGCTGTCACAGCGCTGCTGGTGAAGGCTACACTTCTGGCCCATGTGCTGAATGGTCTGGAAAGGACCCACATCAGTGCTTCAGAGATCCACTGCACTTCCCAGGAGCTGAGAAGGGAGCTTGTGCTGGTACAGGACCTGCTGGCCCAGCATGGAATGGCCCCCACCTTCAGTTTAGACTATGGGATCACAAGTACAAGGTCCTCAGTAAGAGCTGTCTGATCATTCTGGGTGGCAGAACTGTGTTGTACGTGAGCCATTAGCCAAGGGGCAGAGTGTGCTCTCTTCACACTGTGCTTTAGATGTCTGTTCTGAGACACTGCTGGATCTCTGTGCTCACCTTCCTGATTTCTCCTCTGCTGGGAGCCATCCAGAACTGGAAGGTTATTGATGTAACTCAGGTGCTCCCCATTCACCAGCCAGGAAAGGGCAGTGGTACATTGTCCTACTACCCAGGATCCAGGCCCCTCTCCCCCTCAGGTTATCTTGGTTCCTCAGACTTATTTTATCAACCACACATTCTCTGGATCAGGCCAGGAGGTGACAGCTTCCAGTTCTTCAGTTAGAGGGCAGCTTTGCAAATTACATCACTACCAACATAAACTACCAGTGATGGTCTTAGCCCGTTTCTGCTCCTCTTTACCTGAAAAGCATGGGCTCCTTGGTATGCCCGATATTCTCAGGTCAAGACATTGCTTCCCTGTAATGAGGAGAGTTGGATGCACTACTCCCCGAAGGACCAGAGAGAACACATCTCAAACTCGGCTCCCCCGCACTTATTTCACTGTTTTTTATCCAGGTTTGTGGCTCCTGTTATAAGGAGTCAATAAACATGCTTTTGGCTGAATAAAGTGTCGCTTGGACTTTATCACTAATAAAGAGTCCTAATTGGGTGTTGCTGTTACTCAGTGTTATAAAGCAATCTGGGTGTCTGTATTTTCCATTTGAAAAGCCTCTCAATCAGTTAGCATATGCCCTCTGATTCCTCAAATGTTAGTCTCTGACTCTCAAAGCTTAGCTGCTGCTTCACTTATGGTCTAACTCTAGTCCAAACTGCTGGTGCAATAACAATCCCATACCAACAGAGCCTTCATCTTGTCTCTGTTGAGCACGTGCCTCACTGATACAGCCTCTGTCCCAGAGTTCCTGTGCTCAGAGTACAGAAGGGACCCTTCACATGTCACTCTCCAGTATGATGTAGTGAGAGGGTGGGGAATACGCACAGGAACTGATCCCATCTGAGAGCAGATCACACACACAAGGTCAGGGCTGCCATAACTTTCCTTCACTCCCCTCTTTGTAGGAACTAAAGTCCCAGGCTGACTGACTCTCTGTCTATCACCAATACGTCAATGAAACATCTAAAGCCTCGTTAGGGAAGTGAACTCAGCTGTGCTAATCCCTCCTACAGGACTTAAAATACACAAAGCAACAGCCATGGCAGACAAGTGTTATTTTCAAAATGTTTTGGAAATAACATTTTTGAAGCCTGACATTCAGATTAAGAACCTGACATTTTAGGCCATTTCAAACGAGAATTAAGATACAGAACTCAAAGGAACCTCCTGGGTCTAGTCCAGTCCCCTGCTGTCACAGGTAACCCCATCATTTCACTTCCCAACTCCTTTACCTGTTTATGTGGGCACATTGGACCCTTTAATTCCAGTCATAAACTGATCAAGCGCCATCTTAAAACTAGTTAGGTTGTTTGCCCCCACTACGCCTATTGGGAGGCCACTCCAGAACTTCGCACCTGATGGTTAGAAACCTGTCTCGTTGCCAGCCTAAGTTGATTCATGGCCAGCTTATACCCATCTGTTCTTGTGCCAACATTGCCCTCTACCTTAAATAGCTCTTCACTGTCCCTGGTGTTTACCCTCCTCATGTATTTATACATTAAATTCAATGTTGATAAATGCGAAGTAATGCACATTGGAAAACATAATCCCAACTATACACACAAAATGATGGGGTCTAAATTAGCTGTTACCACTCAAGAAAGATCTTGGAGTCATTGTGGATAGTTCTCTGAAACCATCCACTCAATGTGCAGCGGCAGTCAAAAAAGTGAACAGAATGTTGGGAATCATTAAGAAAGGGATAGATAATAAGACAGAAAATATATTGTCTCTATAGAAATCCATGGTACCCCCACATCTTGAATACTGTGCAGATGAGGTCGTCCCATCTCGAAAAATATATATTGGAATTGGAAAAGGTTCAGAAAAGGGCAACAAAAATGATTAGGGGTATGGAACAGCTGCCATATGAGGAGAGATTAATAAGACTGGGACTTTTCAGCTTTGAAAAGACACGACTAAGGGGGGATATAATTGAGGTCTATAAAATCATGACTGGTGAGGAGAAAGTAAATAAGGAAGCGTTATTTACTCCTCTGTGACAAAGTTCCTCCTCTACCTTGGTGGGTCCTGCACTTATTGGCGGATTTGTTCGCCTCACAGATTCACCCTGTGGGTCAGGAAACAGCCCAGAGACCTTCCCCTCTGATAGAAGCCACAGTCCAGGTCAATTCCTCCTGTTTGAGATCAGGAGTTGGGAGGTTTGGGGGGAACCCGGGCCCACCCTCTACTCCGGGTTCCAGCCCAGGGTCCTGTGGACTGTAGCTGTCTAGAGTGCCTCCTGGTACAGCTGTGCAACAGCTACAACTCCCTGGGCTACTTCCCCATGGCCTCCTCCCAACACCTTCTTTGTCCTCACCACTGGACCTTCCTCCTGATGTCTGATAATGATTGTACTTCTCAGTCCTCCAGCAGTATGCCTACTCGCTCTCAGCTTCTTGCATGCCTCTTGCTCCCAGTTCCTCTCACACACTTCCGCTCCCTCTGGCCTGACTGGAGTGAGCACTTTTATAGCATCAGAGGGGCCTTAATTAGAGTCAGGTGCTTAACAGCCTCACCTGACTCTTAGCAGGTTAATTGGAGTCAGATGTTCTCATTAGCCTGTAGCAGCCCCTGCTCTAGTCACTCAGGGAACAGAAAACTGCTTGTCCAGTGGCCAGTATATCTCCCATCGACTACTCTGCTGTTCCCAACTGGCCTGGGTCTATCAAACCTCATAACACAAGAACTAGGGGTCACCAAATGAAGTTAATAGGCAGCAGGTTTAAAACAAACCAAGTATTTTTTCACATAACACACAGTCAACCTGTGGAACTCCTTGCCAGAGGATGTTGTGAAGGCCAAGACTATAGAACTAGATACATTCATGGAGGATAGGTGCATCAATGGCTATTAGCCAGGATGGGCAGGGATAGCATCCCTAGTCTCTGTCTGCCAGAAGCTGGGAATGGGCCACAGGGGATGGATCACTTGATGATTACCTGTTCTGTTCATTCCCTCTATAGCACCGGGTATTGGCCATTTCAGAAGACAGGATACTGGGCTAGATGGACCTTCGGTCTGACCCAGTGTGGATGTTCTTATAGGGAGCAATCATATCCCCTTTCAGCCTTCACTTTGCTACGCTGAACAAAACAAGCTCTTTTAGTCTGCTCACTGACATTCAGCTCTCCAGCCCCCTGATTTTTCTAGTGGCCCTTCTCTGCACCTGCTCCAGTTTGAATTCAGCTTCCCTGAACATGGGTTATCAGAATTATGCCCAGTGTTCCAGGTGAGGTCTTTCCAGTGCCTGACACAATGGCATTAATACATCCCATCTCTTCTGGAAATGCCTCACCTGCTACACATTAGGACCACATGTGCCATTTTTATGCCCAGAGCAGTGGCATAGCCAGGATGGGACATTTGGGTGGGCCCCCAACTTCAGGTGGGCGGGCAATGACTGGAGGGCAGGAGGGATCGGTGAGCCCCCCCTCCCCCCTCCCTTGGGGACAATGGATGCTTTGACCAGGGACCCTGAGGGCCCTGGCACGCACCCAGCTCTGGGAGGAGACGCCGCTCTCCAGCACACAAGGCACCCTTCCCCGTCTCACTGCCCCACACCGGGCCGGGCTCCCAGAGGCAGCAGGCTTTTTTGAGGATCTCCTCTGCCATCACCAGCCGCCCATCCTCCTCACAGTTGCAAATGAGCCACTGGGCCAATAGAGCCATGCCCAGGGGCCTCAGCCAATTGAGGGGCCCTGGAAAAAGGACACCCCCCCTCACCTGCTCCACTCCAGCTGGGAAGCAGGGCCGGGGCGCGGGGGCTTGCACGTAGGCCCACAGCACATTTGATGGCTCATAGTCAACCAGCACACCCAGGTCTTTCTCCTTCTCTGTTGTTTCCGACTGATGAGCCCCCCCCAGCTTGTAGCAGAAATTCTTACCCCTCCCTATGTGCACGGCCCGACCTCACACTTTGTACCATTACATTTCATCCCCCGTCTATCGCTCCAGTCCGCCAGGTCACCCGCGTCTTCCTGTACAATACTCCCATCGCCCAGCTCCCTGTGCTCAGCAAAGGTCATTCGCACACACCTATTTTTTGCGCCAAAGTCATGACTGAAAATATCAAATCTTGGTCCCGGGCCAATCCCTGAACAGCTCGAACACTTGCAGGAGCCCCCCCCCCCCCGACATCACCCCCTCTGCTCGGGCACAGGTACAGCCCCTCCCCACCCCACCAGCACTGACTGGCGCGTGCCCGGGTGCTGGCACCCCACCCCGCAGGGCTCCCCCCAGCGCCTGCCGCACTGAGGGCGGGCCGGCTCCAGCCCCCACCTGCCGCCGCCGCCAGGCCAGGCCAGACCCCGCCTCGGCCCCAGGAAACGCCGTCCCCGCTGAGGGGAGCGGCCCGGGAGGAAGGCCCCGGACGGGGCAGCGGGCTGCTGGGCGAGGAAACCAAAGAGCCCCCGGGCCGGGGCCGCTCACTGCGCCGCGCTCGGGCTGGGCGGCGGGGCCGGGAGCGAGCCCCAGCGACGGGGCAGGGCCCGGCCGGGATCCCGGAGCTAGGCCGGGGCGTGGCCACGGCGGCCCCGTGTCACGGGATACGTGGCAACCCGCCGCTTCCTGCGAGCTGGGCCCGGGGCGGCCGCGGCCTCCCCGGCTCCCGCTTCCGGCCGCCGCCGGCAGGTAGGTGCCGCCCCGCGGCCAGGCCGGGCCCCACAGACTCGCCCCAGCCCCTGCGCAGGAGGCCGCTCCCGGCGTGCAATGGCCCTGCGCTGCGCCCCATTTTCAGAGGTGCGGGGCCACCCCAGCGAGGTGCGCGCCCCCAGCTCGCTCCGCCCGGCAGTTCGTTAGCCGCTGGAACTCACCCCCACTGGATACTGGTGCGGGAGAGAGCTCAGCAGGGGCCCAGCACACTTAGGGGTTTAGACCAGCAATAAAAGCATCTGGAGTTTCAGGCACCAGGAGAAAAAATAAGGGAGCTAAACGCTGGTGCTTCGGGGCATCAGCCAGGCACTAGGAATTAAGGATTAGGAAGAAATTTCCCCTGTCGGGGTTATTGCATAATTGTGCATTTGCGGGGTGCCTTCACCCCTTCTTCTGCAGCATCGGGGCTGGCCCCTGGCACAGAGATGGGATGCTGGGCTAGATGGCCCATGTGTCAGGAAGTGTCATAGCGGGTCAAAGTTCCCAGCGCTGAGGGGATGTTCCTCCTGTCCCTCTCTCTGGCAGGGGTGCCTTCGAAGGCCTGATCCCTGCCCCAAGGAGCATATGCTACACATCTGACAAAACAATGGAGAGCTGCAGGCCCTTTCAGTACAAAGATCTGCCTTCAGGGACAGCTGATGCCCCTGTGAGCTACTGCTTGTTGATCCCAGCAAGGTGTAGTCCCTGTGGGCTATGCTTCCATGGAGAACGGGATTGGGAGTCAGCAGTCCAGGGTTCTAGTCCTCGGCTTGCTCTGTGACAGACTAGTTGTTTCACCTTCCTTTGCCTCAGTTTCCCTGCATTTAATGTGGTAATTAATGATATTTACCTTCCTTCATAAAGCCCTGTGAGATTCTATATGGTTATAGAGGGTAACTGTTTAACAGGAAGGATTTTGTGCTTTTAAGATGCAGACTCCATGATGGGCCTTGCTGGATGAAGCTGCTGTGTTGCAGGCTGGGACCTGTGCTCCGCCAGGCCTCACTTTGGCATTAAAGGCCAGCGTGGCCGCAGGCAGCTCAGTTGTACGCAGATCCTGTGCATCTCTCAGGCTGTGGCAGTTTGTCAGTGAGGCCCTTGGTTAGGCGAAGTTCAGCCACTGCTGATTGTGAGGCGCCCAGCTGGATTTGTGGCTAAGGCCAGGTTATCTAATCGTAGGGTAATCTTATTTATGTGCTTAAATCACCTGAACTTAAAGCTGCAAAAGGTCCTATGGGTATTGATGGGTGAAACATAATTATCAACCAATTGATTGCTCCCAAAAACCTCAAACTTGGATGGAGTCACGATCCACCTTGTGCAATAGCCTCTTCTACCCACCTGGGCTCAGTAGGAGCCCCATCCATTTACTACGGTTAAGCGGGATCTCATGGTAAATAGTGCCATAATGGTGACTTGTAATTGAATTGCAGGGGCAACATGACCACAGCCAAGCCAAAAAGACTCAAGTTTTCTGAAGAAGAGAAGTTCCTCATCCTCGAAGAATTCAGCCTGCGCAAGGACATCCTGATCCCCAAGAGCGGGCGCTACAGGAACACGATGGACCGTCAGCGAGCGTGGGAAGAGATCACTGCTGCCGTCAACTCCCTCAGCCCGCTCGTGCAGCGCACGCCTGACGAGATCCGCAAGAAGTGGCATAACATGGTCATTGACGCCCGCAAGGAGCTGACCACGGTGAAACACCCCTTGTTGAGGCAGCGGCCCCAGGAGAGGCTCTTCCACAACATCTTTGCTCTCTTCAATAAGACAAGGCCAGAGCTGGCAGAACCATTGCTTCTGGGCCCTGGGTTCAGAATGAAGCCGTCCAGCGGCCCGGCTGGAACCGCACTGCCGCTCTGCGCAGCGGAGGGCATGCGGGAGTCTTCGTCAGACTTATTCCTCCACAGCCAGAATGATGGACTTCAGCTGAGCCAGGGGAACAAACTGCTCTGCAAAACGGAAGTCCTTTTGGACGCAGACAAAGAAATGGCACCAGGGACTGGCTGTCCAGGAAAGAGCTTCCTCCATGCGCCAGGGGACCCGCAGCCCAGCAATTTGTGCTTGGGTGGATCTCAAGAGAGTGTGGAAAAGAGACTGTTGGGCCCCAGTAAGGATCCTCCTCTGACTTGTACGCCTGTAGCTGAGACACACCCTGTGCCAGTTCCCAGAACTACCTCACCACCTAGCCATGGACCTGAGGTGCCTGCTCCTGGCAGGACTCCGGTGCCTCTGAACTGCTCCCCAGACTTTGCACTGGCCTACAAGATCAAGTGCCCTTTGAGCCCTGTATTCGAATGGCCTTGCCTAGGGGTCATCTCAAGCCCAGTCACACACAGCAGCAGGACTGACAGCCCCAGCTCCGAAGGCATCCACACAGCAATGGATGATAATGGTGAGACAGCCACGCCCGCTAGCCAGGCCATGCAGTGCCCGACTCCTCCTCCTCCTCCCCAGCAGAATTCAGTATTTGAATTGGTGCGTGAAAGGAAGAGGCTGTCATTACTGGCAGCAGCCTGGCAAACGGGCCCAATCCTGCCTCCCGTTACACCAGCATATAGCTGTAGATGCTCCATGCAGTTCAGCAGAGCTACTCTGGATACTTACCGGTGTCACCAGGAGCAGAACTCAGCCTGTTCTGAGCAGGAGCCGTGTGAGCTCTGCCAGTATCTCTCAGCCCTGACCAGTCACTGCCCTGCTCCTGTCTGGAGTACAAGTTTCCATCAGTGCCAGGTTACCTGGTGGGTGGGAAGAGGCACCAATCTCATTTCACGTGTGACCTGAGCCAGGATTTGTACTTGGTCTTACCCCGGTGATAGAGCTGCCTGTGGCGCTTTGCCCTCTGTTACGGAGTGTCATTAATAGGCACCACTCCTTCCTAAGCAGGCCCTGCTTGCCATGAGAGGAGCACATTGTTATCAAGTGACCAGAATTAAGACGCCCAGAATTCCCAAGAATGGACCTTTCCTCCCAGCCCATTGCCAAGTGCTTGGGCCAAACACATCTCCCCTGAGAATGGCTCTGTGAGTCAGTGAGCAGTGCCCCCAGGGGTGTATCTCCAGTCCAGCAGGGAGCATTTTTCCTACTACCGCTATTAAGATGCCTCTGCAGAAATACAGCCCTGTTCTCCCCTGCTCCAGCTGTGATAAGAGTCAAGTGACAAATACTATTTCCATCCCAGTGCCCAGAGTTGTAAACGGCTTAGAACAGGGGTTCTCAAACGTCATTGCACGGCGACCCCCTTCTGACAACAAAAATTACTACACGACCCCAGGAGGAGGGACTGAAGGCTGAGCCCGCACGAGCCCCACCGCCCCGGATGGGAGGGCCAGGGCCCGAGCCCCATCGCTCCAGGCGGGGGGAGGGGGAGGCAAAGCCCAAGCCAAAGGGCCTCAGCCCCAGGCTGAGGTCCTGTAACCTGAGCCACACTGCCCAGGGCTGAAGCTCTTGGGCTTTGGCCCCGGGCAGTGGGGCTTGGGCTTCAACCCCAGACTCCAGCACGTCTGAGCCAGTCCTGGGGACCCCGGCCCACATTGGAGTCCTGACCCACAGTTGAGAACCGCTGGCTTAGAACCATCTTGGTTCCTTACTGTTGTAGCTAGAGAGGAAATGCGGGTCAGCTGGAACAGGTCAAATCCGGCGAGAAGGGACACCTTGCTTTTAAGCAGTGGGTCTCAGACTTTTGTATTGGTGACCCCGTTCACACAGCAAGTCTCCGAGTGCAACCCCCCCTTATAAATTAAAACCACATTTTTTAATACGTAATGCTATTATAAATGCTGGAGGTGAAGCAGGGTTTGGGGGTGGAGGCTGACAGCTCATGACCCCCCACATAATAACCTCACAACCCCCTGAGGGGTCACGACCCCCAGTTTGAGAACCGCTGCTTTTAAGAGAGCGGACGTACAATTTGAGGCTGGGGAGAAGTTCCCTGTGTCCGTTTTTAGTGTTGCTAAACTGTCCCGAAGCTCCGGATCACGCGTAGAATCGTGCCCCAGATATGCCCCGTATTCCCACTCATTCTCCAATGAATCACATTTCACCCCCCCTCTGCTGTCTGTGTGACCAAGCTCCTTCCTGAAGCCAGAATGCATTGGACATTGGCATTAAGGTATCACTGCAGTGAGGGCATCTCCAGCTCTGCTTCTGTCCAGCTTGCCAAACAGGCTGCTTAGAACTTCAGCACAAGTTGGCAGAGGCCTGCCCCAGCCAGTGTTAACAACCTCCGCATGGCACTATGGTTAAACCTGACAGAAGGGGCAGGGCTTACCCCCCTTGGGAGGGCAGCTGCAGATCTCCCATTGCCATTAAGACAGCCCCACCCTCAACCTTAAGTGTGCTCAGGCAGCTTGAAAGAACCTTCATCTGTTCTCGGGGCAGGGTCCCACCCTGAGTACACAAAAGCCCATACTGACTTTGCTTGCTGTTCCTCCCCCTGGGATTGCATGGGAGGCTGTCCCATGGCCTGGCTCTCTGGCAGCACTAAGTGAAATTAGTTTTAAGGTGCCAGTTCAGCTTTAAATGCCTGTTTGTAGCATCAGGCACTACAGGCCTCACCACTATTTGATGCTTGGCATGACTAGTGGTTCTAGGACATCAGAGCTACCACACGTCTCATGTCTAGGTAAATTATGTGGGTAACAGGAGGGGAGTAACGGGGGGAGAAGGGAGGAAAAGTGGCCAGAGAAAGACGAGAGAGAAGATAGGAGAGAGAGAGACAAGGGTGTTATATCAGAAAGGGCATCTCTGTAGAGCTGCTTCCTGTAGCCTGGACGAGCTTTCCTGGATGCAGGACAGAGCAGCGTTAGGTCACTGGTCCTGGCAGAACTGGGGCATGACCCTTATTTTGAGGAGGTTGGATCCTGCTGTTTGTGGTGGGTGGGACATTGCCCCACGGGGGCTGGTTTCGGGGATGAACCGTGCATTTCTGTATTCTCTTGACCCCGTTTGCTTTAACCATTTGGGGGGTTGTTGTTTGGTTTGTTCAGCAAGCGCATCTGTGACCGAAGATTCGCTGCCCAGCCAGAGGGGTTGTGTCGGGCCAGCCAAGGAGCTTTGGGAGAAGCACAGCCGGCTGCACACCGAGATCCTGGAGCTGCAGAAAGAGACCTTGCAGCTGCAGAAGGAAAAGATTGTGCTGGAGAAAGAGAAACTCTTACTGGAAATTGTCAAACTGCGGCGAGAGCTGGACACGTGACCAGCTGCCAGGGAATGATCTGCCCCTCCCCAGTCTGTGGAGCTCAGAACCCAGTTCAGACCCACTCAGCTCCAGGTACCCTGTTCCCTGGAGCTTCATGTGCTTGAGTGAAAAAAAGAATTGCTTGCTCCTCCGAATGAGCAGGAGAGGACTGAGCTGGTACTGAACTTCACAGACGTGAATGGCAGGGACTCTGGTTCCTGTGCAGAAAAGACCAGAGAAATCACTCCACTGATGCTCTTAACCTGCAGTGAGAACCACACCCAGGACATTGGGGGGCACCCGTTGTGGCTTTGGTGGCATAGCGTAAAACTCGCATATGTTTGGGGGAGCCACAGCACCAAGGAAATAACTCTGCGTGGGCCTACATGGGGCCCCTTCCTCAGCAGGGTGTCAGAGCAGTCCATGGGCCGGGGAAGCGGGGCCGTATCTGTGTATGGAACAGCAGCACAGCGCATCACCCCGGGCTTCACCTGCTGCATCGTGCGTTGCAGAGAAGACTGAACATGTAGCCGCACCATTGCTTCCTGTCCCTGCGGGTCCTTCCCCCTTTAGCCACTAAGCCACGAGCAGGGAATTTAAACCAGTATCTTCTTTTTTCCATGTTGATATAAACTCACTAAGTAGAGAAGCAGCATAGCAGCCCACTCCCTGTCCAAGCCAGGATCCAGCCCTGTACGACCGTGTAAGGAGCTACGGGGCAAAGCCAAAGGGTCTTTGTCGGGGCAGACTCCTGGTGACGAGAGCGAGAGTTTTACCTGAGTAAGAACTTAGGGTTTGGCCTTTAAGTATTAAGTTAAAATAAACAAGTGAGCACCACCAGACTCGTTCCCTGCTGGCACTGCCTGGTTTTCTGCTCTCCTCTCGTTGCCAGAGGCAACAAGAACCAGAGCGCACACGGGTCTGCTTGCTTTGACCTCCCCTTCTGAGGATTGTCTATCTCATGCCTAAGGTGGATAGTCTAAGTTTCTCCCAGATACCGTAGGGGGCACACCTACTCCTAGCCACTTCCTCATCCTGGCCAGCTGGGCCACCGTTCAGGAACAGCCTTGTTTGTATATGACTTTCTTAGTGTTCATTTTAGTGCTTGGGAAAGTGCCTTGCTATTGACCCTGGCTAGAGCCAGACAAGACCCTAGCAGATACTACAAGCTTCCCACACAACTCTGCCAAAGAATCTCCAGTGTGACCTGGATCAGCCTTGCCATGACAGTCCTGGTCCGTCACTTCTGCTAGTCCCAAAGCATGTGGTGGTTTTGGGATGCAAGAGAAAGCCCACAGAGAACTAAGAGTGATTAGATTGATCAGAGATGACCTCTTTTCAGCTGGGAACCGAGGCATCCAGAAGTGAAAGGTCATTGCACTAGTCTACTGCAAGCATCAGCTTCCTGCATTACCATCTTATCTCCATCCCTCTCTTTGGTGCGGATCCGTGCGTGGGGAGGAAATGAGTCTCCTGGGGAATTCCTCCCTCCCATGATACAGAACCATTCCCTGAGGCCCACCTGCTGACGTATTCCAAGGGCTGCCTGAGTCGAGACCTCAGGATTTGGCTGGAGGAGCAGTGCAGCCAGCACGCTCCACCCTGGGAGAGGAAATTGGGACTGAGCCTTGTGTTGGTTGGATGAACCCAGAGCAGCGTTCATGGGGGTTGCTCTGATGCAGCTCTTGCCCAAGGGAGTGGTGGGGAGAGGATTTTAAATGCTGGGGATGGATAAGGTTCCATTGAGTTTGGTTGCATTCCGCTCCCCGGACATTCGGAAGCCCGACGACTCCTGTCGCCTTTGAGGTTTTTAGCAAGTTCAGCTAGTGCTCCGACGAGCAGCTGTACTAGTAACTGGCGCGGATGCTGAGCCAAATAAACTTGAGCTCTTCAGAAAGAACAAACCTGTGAGATGTCTGGTGTGGGTTAGGTCAGGTTATTGCCAGTCACTGTGTGAAACAAAGCCGGACATTCAAAAGCTGATGTGGGATCTGAGAGCCAGAAGATGGTGACACCTGTCAGGTTGCAGCACACTAGCTTGTCTTGGGGGGACAAGTATGAGAAGCGTACAGACTGGCTGTCTCTCCTGGGGGAACGTGGGTGTCCATAGGGAATGTAATACATTTGAAAAGTAACTGAATGCCTCAGCTGGCGTTCGGATTGGCATCTTCTGCTCACAGGAAATAACCTGGTTTGAATGGGTAGCTGCCGCTTGATTTCGCTTCCCTTTGTCTTACCTGTGAACCCCAGTGAAATCATTGCCCTGACAAGCAAAAGCAGTATCCTGGGGTTCCATGCTTATTCCCCTGCCCGTGACTCCAACTCTTAACTGCCAGCCCTGCCAAATTAACCTTGATCCTGCAGCCAAGCTGGGCTCTTTCCTTCGTAGCCATCATCACTAGTGACCCTGCCCCGGCATACAACGGAGGCTGCATGGCTTCAGGTTACATTCGGCAGCTTGACATACTGAAGTGGTTGAACTAAATAAGTTTGAAAATTAGCAACTTAGCACATGGCACAAGTGAGGACTAGGCATTTCCTGGCACTTAGAACAGGGAGCTGGAAATTAGGACCCCGCTGGGTGCTCTCTGAGCTCTAACACTGGCACCTTGAGCAAGCCAGCTAACCTCAGCATCTCCATGTCCTCACCTGCAAACTGGGGAGAATAGTTCCTCACTAAAGAAAGGATTTGAAATCATACTTCACGGTCGAGATTCACAGAAGAATTATTTTCACAAGTCAGACTTGCACTGAGGCTTTCCTCCAGTCCTAGCATCCCCAAGCAAAAGACCAACTGCACAAAGCAAGTTCATTTTGCAATACTCTAAACCAGAGGTGGGCAGACTGCGGGACCGTTCTGCCTGGCCCCTGAGCTCCTGGCCCAGGAGGCTAGCCCCCAGCCCCTCCCCCGCTGTTCCCTCTCCCCTGCAGCCTCAGCTCACTGCGCTGTGGGTGCAACGCTCTGGGCAGCAGGGCTGCAGAGCCCGGCCTGACCCGGTGCTCTGTGCTGCACGGTGCGTGGTTGGCTCCAGCCGGGCGGCATGGCTGCCTGTCCTGGTGCAGCCACACCACCAGTGCTCCAGGCAGAGCGGTAAGGGGGAAGGGAATGGTGGAGGGGGGTTGGATAAAGGGCAGGGGGTGGTCAGGGGCCGGAGGTGTGGATAGGGATAGGGGTGAGGGTGGAAAATGGGGGTTGAATGGGGGCAGGAGTTCCAGGGGTGGTCAGGGAGAAGGGGTGGTTGGATGGGGCAGGGGCCCTGGGGGGGCAGTCAGGAAGGAGGGGGGGTTGGATGGGGCGGCGGGAGGCAGTCAGGGGCAGGGGTTCTGGGGGCCGTCAGGGGACGGGGAAGGGGTGGTTGGATTGGGCGGCAGGGGACAGTTAGGGTCCGAGGGTCCGGGGGCAGTCAGGGGACAGACAGCAGGCGGGGTGGATGGGGCAGGGGGGCGAGAAGGGGGGGGGTCAGAAAGGGGGTGGGGCCAGGCCGCACCTGGCTGTTTGGCGAGGCACAGCTGCCCCTAACTGGCCCTCCATACAATTTCTGAAACCCAATGTGGCCCTCAGGCCAAAAAGTTTGCCCACCCCTGCTCTAAACATTTTTTAGTTTCATGTAGCATAGTTGCCTACAGTGGGGGTGACAGAGCCCGTATCTCCTTTCCCCTGCAGCGGGCACTAGATGTCACTGCCTGGCTGCTTCTGAAGGCATCATATGATGGCAATACAGCACTAGCGGGAGAGAGCAGGCGAAGCAGCAGCAGAGCAGAGGTTCTCCACAGATCTGCAGGTGGCAATATTGATGCATAGTTTATGAATCCATCCTTTTGGCACCACGGCCAGTCTCCAGCTGTTCGCTGTAATCTCCGTGCCCAGATGGACAACACCCATTCCCCCGAGGCAGTGCCTTAAATATTTGGGAGAAAATGGCTCCACTGACAAACTACTACAAATGATAGAACTACAGTAGATTCATTAAAACACCAGACCTTCCTCCATGGCCCCTTGGAATTCAGAGGCCCAGCCGGTCAGTGAATTAGGGATTTCATAGGCACCGCAGACCTTTCATGCCTGCCTCAGGTCACACAAACGGAGACCCTCTCTGCCCCTGTCCATTATGTGCCTAGAGTTCCACTTTTAGTTCCACGGTACATGCTTAAAGCAACGGCTGTGAAAGCCTTTTTATGCAGGTCAGTGAAATGAATCCCATGTCACTTCACACCTTTGTTCTTGCCGCCATGTCTGTGGCCCGCTCAGCTGCCAGTGTTGCATGTTTGCTTCTGGGAAAGCAGAGCGCTGTACCAGCAGCACCGGATGGAGCCCAGGGTTCAGCACTAGGTGCAGTCCTCTGCACTGAGCGGGAGGGATTCTCAAGCACCCGGCTCCTCTTGCAGTGGGTAAGGTACCAAGGGACGATGGGTAGAGAAGGGGACGTGAGGATCAGTGCACTGAAGTCCACAGTTCCTGTCAGGCTAATGTGCTTAGCTACCTGCTCCCTCATCGGCCTTCCTCTGAGTTCTCAGCAGGAATATCTGCATAAGCTGCACTCCTGTGAATCTACCTGCACCCCCCAGGCATGACTTAGGCACTGCAGATTGCCATGGCTGTTCTGTAGAGGCTGATAAGAACCAGCTGGGCATAATTAAGGGGCTGTGGGGAGCCTGCAAGTGCCAACCAAACAGCTGTGCGTCCTGCCTGATCAAACCCTGCTGACTCTGGTAGTTTCCTCTCTTTGCTGGGCCCTGGGGGTACGTAATGTGAGGCCTGTCATCCCAACCAGGCAGCTATCTGGGAAGAGAGTTAGGTTGGCTGCTGTCGGGGGGGTGAGGGTGAACACCCCTCCAAGTTCTCAGCACTTGCTCAAAGCTCCATAGGCCAAGGAGCTGGGCGGAGGGGGGCGGGTGGTCACGGCCTGACCATTTTAAAGCAGTGATCCCATACTAACGTGTGTGGTGCTGCCCAAGCAGTCTGGTGCATACAGGTGATGTGATCTGGTGCATGAGGTCACACCACCAAGCCAACTTGGCCCGGCCACTCCCCTACGCTGAGAAGTGGCTGAGCCAAACGGTGCTGGGACCTAGCGCACAGGGCTTCTCTTTCTGTACGGCAGCGGGCAGGGGAGCCTGGCGAGAACTTGACTCCTGGCAGCACCAGCGCACATGCTGCGGGGGTAGGAGAGAGGGAGGCTCCCCGGCCAAGGAAGACCCAGGAGCCCTGGGGGGAGCAGGGAATGAGTGAGGACAGGAATGGGGTGCCTGCTGTCCGAGAGTAAAGGGACTGGAGTTTGTTTCCCCCTCCCCTGAAACACCTGAATTGGCACTACCAGTTCAGAACCTGGATCTGACCATCCCCGGAGTTCAGATCTGCCCATAATACACAGAGGGCTCAGCCAGAACCTTTGGATCCAGATTTGCTTTCTTACGAATTTTCCACCATTCAGGGCTTTTGGCTCAGATCTGCATTTAATCACGTCTGTGCTGAGTGAGGAGCAATGGCCCTGTATCACACCTTTTCCCAGCTGTGCAAAGCACTCCTTGTCTATTCCACCAGGGCATCATGAAAAACACTCCAGCTCTTCGCAGACAGCGATCACCATTTGTGTGAACAGCCCTCAGAGCTGAGACACATTGGCCACTCACCAAACAGCTGGTGCCAGTCAAATGTACTAAGCCAACCCAGAACTGTGGGAGGTGAACGGGCATTCAAAACCTCCAGCCTAGTTAATTCACAGCCTAATCCTGGCACAGGTTATTCATACCAAAGAAATGCTTTAGACATCCTCTGAGGACAAGGAGAATGAGTGAATCAGACAGGAGGGAAAGAGATTCTCATGCACAAGTTCTCGCTCTCAGGTCTATCACCTTTGACAAGAGATTGGTAGAAACCATCCTGCTGGAGCTGTAGGTCAGCTTTTCAAAGCAGAAATTACTCACTTGGGTTTAGGTAGTTACAAGACAAGATGACCCGCACAGCCTGCGTTCTATCCTCTCTTTTAGCCAGCCCGTGAAAGTGGAGAGGAGCCATCAATGTACGCTGCAAGGTGTGGGTGTGTAAAGTGGGTATGCTAAAGTCATCCTGGGTGTAATTCGGGGGGGGGGTGTCAATGGCACTGCAGCCAGGCTGCATTTAGCCCAGTGGGGCTTGGGCAAGGAAAAGCATTTAGGAAAAATGAAAGGCTCTTAGAAGGAGTATTGGCAGCTTCAGGGAGCAGCTTTGTCAGTAGCACAAGGCAGCCGGGAGAAAGCGTCACTTTCTTAGCAAACACACCGCAGGCGCTAGGGAGACTCACCCGCTCAGCAAGGCAGCAACCAGCACAAAATGGCTCCAGTAGGGCTGCAGCTGCTTGGCTCTGCCCTATTTAAAGGGCCAGGCATTGAAAGGCCTGCTGGGAAAAGGGGGCAACCCTAGAGTGAGGCGAGGAAGTAGGGGGCAGGTTGCCACAAAGGGAGGGGCTTGAGGTTGCTATGGCAGAGCTTGTGTCTTAGCAGCAATGGTGTTAAGTCACAAGCACCCCCCAGCCGAACATCAATGGTTTAAGCCCTGAGCGGGAGAAGAAGGATTTTCTGACTTGGCGTAGCCGGCTGCAGGGACCCCGACAGACGCAGGACACAGGCTGCAGCAAGTGCCAGCATGTGAGCTAGGCACGTTACGTAGGCATCTCTTTGAGGCCTGATTCTGTGCGGGCCTAAGCCCCTCCAGTTAAGCCAATGGGAGCTGAGTGCCCTTGGTGACCGGGCTGGGCCCAATCCTGCTATCCCCAGCCAGGGTGTCTCAGGCTCCTCATACACGTCAGACGCCCGGTCACGGAGAAGCCTTGCTCTGTCATTCACTGAGACAGGGGCAGCCCTGGGCAGGGAGCGAGCTGCCATTTGTCAATGCTAGCGAGGTGCTGGGTTAAGTCTGGCTTGAGTGTCTCTAAACCCCTCTCTTAAAGGCCCTGTATCCCTGCTCAGCCTGCCACCTGGGAGGGGTGTGTGCCGTAGCTAATGCCCTCCCCCCGGGTCCAGAGCTCAGCCAAAGCATTGGGGCGTGCTCATTTTGCAGCCACACAACGTGTGTGCTGGTTGCTGAGCACCGTTACTTTCTAGGGTGCTTCCCCTCTGCTGTCTGCAGAAAGCCCTGGGGATGAGATGGTCCTTTGGGACAGAGTCACTGTCACAGCTCCAGGCTGCTCTGCTCCCTGCTGGGCCCAGGCTCCCCATGCATTGCCCGGGGTGAGTTAAGTGCTGAAAAGAGGGATTCTCAGAAGCCAGCGAAGCGAGGGTGTGATTGCAGCAGGCATCGCCATCCCCAAGCCAGCCTGCACCGACCTAGCTTGAGTAACCCCAGCAGCAGCGCAGCACGGGCTCGCCGCTCACGTCTGCTCAGGGTTGGTCACGGAAGGCGCTGCGAGCCCACGCTGCCACAGCTACGCTGCTTATGTCACTTGAGCTAGCTGGGACCGAGCTGGATCAACGCTAGCTCAGGTATGTCTGCAGGGGCTGCACTCACACACCCGTCACAGCGTCGACATACCCTGAGGGGGAGCCACCTAGGTTAGGCAGTAGGACATGCTGCAGCGAGGGGCAGGGCTTGAACCCAGCTCCTCCGGCCTGACAGATGGGCTAGAAGGAGGCACCTATGGCTGCTTGTGTTTCTCCGCTGCGTACCCTCTCCTGGAGCGAGGCGCCTAGGCCAGGGGCACCCTGTGTCAGGGAAAATAGGAGCCAACCCCCCCGCCCCATCACAGCCAAAAGCCCAGCACATGCAGCTGGGATTCAAACCACTGCTCTGCCTGATCTGGAGCAAGGACTTGAAGCCATGTCCCTAAGCAGCAGGCAGCTGGCCGCTGTATAACTAGTTAGATATTCATTGAGCCAGAGGCGAGGGCATTCCCCTGCCTGGAGCATGGGAGAGTCAGGCTCAAGCCCTCTCCAAGCGCAGAGTGGAGATTCAAACCTGGAGCTCTAACAGCTGCAGGGCGACCTCCTGCAGCCCCACAGTGACCTCCTACAGCCCCACAGCAAGCCCCTGCAGCCCCAGGGTGACCCCCTGCAGCCCCACAGTGAGCCCCTACAGCCACAGGGCGAGCCCCTGCAGCCCCACAGCGAGCCCCTACAGCCCCACAGCGAGCCCCTACAGCCGCAGGGTGACCTCCTGCAGCCCCACGGTGAGCCCCAAAAGCCCCAGGGCGAGCTCCTACAGCCCCAGGGGGAGCCCCAACAGCCCCAGGGGGAGCCCCAGCAGCCCCACGGCGAGCCCCCTACAGCCCCAGGGTGACCCCCTGCAGCCCCAGGGCGACCTCCTACAGCCCCAGGGCGAGCCCCAGCAGCCCCACAGCGAGCCCCTGCAGCCACAGGGCAAGTTCCTAAAGCCCCAGGGTGAGCCCTTACAGCCCCAGGGCGACCTCCTACAGTCTCAGGGTGAGCCCCAACAGCCCCAGGGCGAGCCCCTACAGCCCCAGGGTGACCCCCTACAGCCCCAGGGCAAGCCCCTACAGCCCCAGGGTGACCCCCTACAGCCCCAGGGCGACCCCCAACAGCCCCAGGGCGAGCCCTAATCCTTACAGCCCACCCCCTTGCTCTATCTTTCCAGCCTGCTTGTGCTCGGCTGTCTTGTGCCGGTTCGCCATGCTCTGAGGGACCGTCGTGTACGATATGGCTTTGCAAAGCCAGGCACAATGGGGGGTGCTGAGCTGGTTGGGGGCTTTACATGCTATTGCAGTACCAGTGACAGTTACAGAGCAATGACCAGACAGGCGGGTGCTTCTATCTCCCAGCTCTGTGATTCTGGGGAAACTGAGGTGCAGAAAGGTGACACCCCTAGGCACAAGAATTCACGTAGAGCAAGGGTCTGATTTTTGCATGTGGATGTAAGGGCCTACAGCTGCGCACCCAGGTCTGAAAACGTTGGCCGCAGCGCTCTGGCTTTCTGGAACCGCCCTGTTTGAATAATGTTACTCTTAATGAACTGAGCTGTGTTCACAGGCCCGGCTGTGTTGACATTTTCATTTTTGTCTGGGAACATGGCAGTGTTTGAACGCTCTGGAATGCCGGCTTGGCCGGGAGGGGGCCGCAGGGCCAGAAGCCAAGCTCCAGCCTGTGTGACTGTGCCGTCCGAGGGATGGTGGGAGTATTTCATCGCCTCCTCTCCCACCAGGCTTTGTGAGCCTTCGTCTCCGTCGCACGGCCCGCTTCTGAGGGAACTGCTTTTGGTTGGGGAGCAAATATTTCCTGCTGGAGCCAGAAGCAAAAACCTGCCCTGCTCCATGGCAGCATCAATCTGCATCCCTCTGTGACATCTCGCCCGACACGGCAACTTTGCGCAAGCAGCTCTGCGCCCCTGTGCAAAGCTACCATCCCGGGTGAGAGAACCACCGATGGGGGAACCCTAAGAGAGACGGCAGCTGGGACTGGGCCTGCATTTGGACCTCACCTGATCACCCATCCCCAACAAGCATCACATTCCTGGTCCGTCCCTAGGAGGGGCCTACGCGGCCTGGAAATCACACATGCTTCTCCAATGCAGCTCTCTTTTGCCAAGGTCTCCCTTCACGCTGGGCCTATCGCTGACATCCCCCTCCCTCCCTGTTCCCTCTGTTAGAACTCATCTCGCTCTTTCTCCCTTGAGCAGCGTCCTCCACCACCCATCTCCCCCCATCTGACACCCCCCTGGGTCTGAGCTGGCTGGGCCTAACCCAGCGCTCTCCTCTCTCTAAGTATAGGGGCCAGCCTCCCCCCGTTCAGTGCTGCTAATCCCAGCAATCGCTGCTGTCAGGGCTGATCAGGCACTGAGCCAAAGCCTAGGGTGATCGATCATATGTCCCGTTTTGGCCGGGACAGTCTCTTTTTTAAGGATCAGTTGGCAGGAGCAAATGGGACAGATGCACCGTTTTGCCTAAAGAGTGGGGTGTGACCCCTAGCAGGGCCTGGAGGAACATATGGGGGGGGAAAAAGAGGGGACAAGCGACACCACCAGCCCTGTGCAGGAGGGAGGGCTTGGGAGAGTAGCTTGGGCCGGGCCAGCCCAGCACTGGCGGCAGCAGGAGGCCTCAGGCTGATGCCGCAGGGGCAGCCACTGGGGGGGTGGGGGTGAGCTCATGCCAGCCTCACACACGGTGGACAAGAGGAGGGGGTTAGGCCAGCCCCGAGGGCAGGAAGTAGGGAGGGCTAGGGGGAGCCCGAGACGAAGCAATGGTGAAGGTTAAGCTGGGTTCAAGGAGCGTTGCTGGCATCCCTTTCTCTCATGGGCCATTTCAGGGCAACAAAGCATTGTGCTGAGCTGGCCAAAGCAGGTGGGCTCCACGTACTGCTTGAGTGACAGAGTCCGGAGGGCACAGCCCTCTGGGCAATCATAGCACAGAGACCCCTTGGAGCAGGTGGTTTTCTTACTACACATGCACTTGGAAGGAGCAGGACTACAACTCAGAGCTCCCTGGCCCCTGGAAAAAGGGGTTTCTGACAGGGGAAACAGCTTGAGAGTTTTCCCCAGCAGGCCCGCTCAGAAAGAAGGGCCGGTATGTTTCTTCCCCACCCCTCTCCTGCCGCAGGCTGCTCGGGGGCTGCAGAAGCATACAAACTTTTTAGCTTAAACTTGAACCCCCCTGTGGGGAGCAGAGGCCCTAACCAGCAAAGCCAAAGGGCAGGAGCAGCGTCTCTCCTCGCCCCCAGGGTACAGCCTGCTAGACAGGTACAGCCTGCTACCCCATGCATGATCCCCGGATCAAAGTCACAGCAGAAGAGTCACATTAGGACTGTCTGGACCCCAGTATGGATGAAAAAGAACGAGAATGTTGCTCAGAAAGAGCTGTAACGGGTCTGGCCAGTAATTGGTTCCACACACTTTGATCGTACTGGAGGGTAAATCCATTTTGGGATGAAGTAATACACAGCTTAAGTGTGCTTTGGAAACGGGTATCCCCTAATGCCTCATTTTTTGATACTAGATTTTCAAGACCTTGACAATCTGGATGGACAGTATAAAAATGCCCTTTTAAGAGCAACAGCTGTTGCAAAAAAGATAATGCTACATAATGGAGCTTGATTGTCACAGACGGGTGCCAGGGCAAAGCAAACAGGCCAATTTAGAAAAACATCTGTGATAAGCTAGAGGAGTTATGTCCATCCTCTCTATATACATAACACTGCCATCACGGCAATATTACCTAGAAAAGGTGTAATACAGCTATATTTGTGGCAAAGCATTTGTGTTGTCCGTATATAAAATGTGCACCTCTCACCCCCATCCTTCCCCTTTAAAGAGAAATTAAATCGGGGGGGGGGGGGGAAGATATTTAACCAATGTTGCATTTAAGGTGGCTTGGGGGGTTATATTCCACACTTCACTTACAGTAATTCAATTACAATGTAACAAACATACCTTGTATCTATCTCCACTCCCTTTGAAATCATCATCATCTCAAAGAAACATCAGAGAAATACAATGGATTATCGAAAGGCATTACAACCCAGGAGCAGGTGATCTAGGGCTTAAGTGTAAATCAAATGAGATTAATCAAAACCTTAAGAGTGTTCAGTTTAATTCAGGCAAAAACCGTTACTAGAGGCAATTTATTGGACTAGGCAGGTCTCTGCTCTGCTCGAGTGGTAAAACGCTATGGAATAAATGATGTTACAGACTGAATGGGTTACTTATGTTTTAGAAACAAGTCAAGAACTTCTGAGGAACCAGTTAAGTGACTAGTTAGATGGTCTCTAAGAAAACCACATAATGGAATAGTTGGGTCATGGGAGTAAACTGGCATTTTCCTTACATCCAACGTTAACCTGAATTCACACACACTATTTTCCTAACTCAGAGTCCTCTAGGATCTGTACCATCTTCAGTCATGTGGTCCATCTTTATCCTAGAAAGAAAAGGGATTACCATGCTCAAGAATATTAATCTTGTGAAATGTATCCAACCATGAACCTTAGATTTTTTACTGTCTTTATTCAAAGTAACTCAAGTACATGTTTTTGTACAACAGCAGACCTAGCATAGGATATGGCTGTGGATACATGAAGTGATAAGATTCAGAACAATTACTACAATATTAAAAGCTGGAAAAAAGCCATGCTTGTTTCACTCCAGAATTGTGTTCATTTAAAAAGACATGGGAGCAACACTATGAATTCCAAATGCCAGTTCTCTGGTACATACAGAGACAGGGACAAGCTCTTGTGCTATATGGATCTCGGCGGAGCTTAGAGCAACAGGAAAAGCCAGTAGAAGAACAAGGAGCCTATTGGTCAGTGCTTAAAAAAATATGATATTTGGTAGAGATTGTTTATAAGGCAGGAGGTTGGATCAGAATCTTTCCTTTGGCCTGAACATCTATAGCTGGGGATTTCAACAGAGCTAAGTGGGTTAGGAGCCCAACTCCCACTGAAAGCAACAGGAGACTGGTGTCTAATGCCCTTAGGCCCCATTGAAAACAATTTCTGCCTATGAATAACATCCATGAAGGCTCAGTTTCTGTCATGTCAGGACACAGAGGTGGGGGAGGTGGGGCTTGATAATTGGACCCTATGACTGAGCTCCTATGAAGGACCCATGAAGGAGCCGACTGGCAGGTTGGAGAACGTACTTATGTGCTGTCTAGGTGGGCTTGTTTTGTTTTACCTGAGATTTGAACCTGACTTCACAAGAACGGATTTGACCAGCATACACAACTCCATTAGAAAAAGGAGAACATGGCCCCTGAATTGGGCACGGATAACATGACAGAGGAGGATATAGGAGTCATCAACTCAAATGGACCAGAAGATGCTGAAGAGATAACATCAGTGGACAGACAAAGGGAACATTGCCATCAGATAACAGTCTCACTGCCACATAAATAGCAAGGCAAAGCCGAGGCAGATTGTTAACGCAGGAACCACTGATCCTTGCATAACATTCCACTGCAAAAGTGTTGTTTCTGTTACACCAAAAAAACAGTGGAGATCTGATCATTTTATTGGACGTGGAACTGATGAAGTGAAGGGACAGCAAAGGAGTAGACACAGGGCCTGTTCCAAAGCACCCTGAAGCCTTGATAATGACTTCGGTAAGCAAAGGGTGGGCCCGGTAGAGTCCAATCCTGTGATATTAATAAAAGTTACGGGTGCTCAGCATCACACAGAATCAGGCCCTTAGTGTGCGCCTCAGCCAAACCAGAGGTTGTAAAAGGCCAACTGTGTTTCTGTGGATAAACTAAGGTGCAGCTAACAAATCTGTTTAATAAATGAATTCTCTCTGAATAATGGTCAGTCGTCCAGCTTTTCAGATTGTATGGTCTCTTCCTACCTGGGAGATGTTTTATTTTTCAATTAATAAAATATGTTAAATGTAATTTGCAAAAAGCCAACTTTTGGACTGAAGTTCCTTTGGAAGGAGCAAGCACAGCAGGCCGTGGGGAACAACGGTGCCATGGGAGAAGCCCACAGAGTGGAGGGAACCACATCAGGAAGAGGCCCAAGGAAGCATGGTGTAGAAGCGGGAAAGTCACCTGTGGTCTGACCTGGGTGAGTAGCCCCAGGATTCTGTATGTCATCACGTGATCACATACAGCCTAGGAACCAAAAATATCCTAGACTGTTTTTCCAGACAGTAAGCCAAGGCCGTTCTCAGTTGTAGTTATTCCAAAGTCCCCAGGGCTCTGGGACATGATCCACCATCAAAAAAGCAGCAACCGGAATACTCTATTAACCATTTTCCTCTTGCTTTTAAAGTCCTCAGACTAGGGCGTGGCGATTCCAAGGGCTTCAGAAAACTCAAGACCAAAGTGGACTTAGGTCTAACCCTATTCAATAAATAGAAAGCTTGAAGGTCCTGAACCGTGTGTTACTGGCAGCTGAAAAAGGGGGTGCAAGTGTGGCTGAGATATTTTACTGGGGGAGACAGAGAGAGAGAGAGAGCATATATTTTTAGATATATTATATCACTCATGTTAAAGCATTACAAACAACAAGTGGAGAAAAAAAAACTCTTATGCTATTTTCTGGACTTCTCCCAAGACAGAAGTGCAGATTTGTAACTGCCTTTACTCTGATCTTGAGGAGATTAAATGACATGTAATACACCGTCCTGTTTGAATCACTCAAGTATCAAGAGAAAAGCAACACACTCAACTTTAAAAGTGCGGAAGCACAGAGAAGAAGAGTTCCATCTTTTAAAACTTTGGCCAATCTTAAACATTCTTATTTCTTTCACACATTCCTCTAAAAAAGCAGTCGAAGGACTTTGGGTTTTTTTTAGAAACAGTTCCACAGCTAACTGTGACATCATTTCCCATGTCATCCCAAATAACCATGACATCACTTCCTCTCTCAGATTTGGCCTCATTCCAATGTTCGTCCATCATTAACTTTGGTGCTGGGGTTCTAACAAATTTCTTCTTTTTTTAAAAAAATGGTTTTTTAAATAGGGTTATTACAATTTTCTTCTTTTCTTTTGTTGTTAAAAATCTGCAAAATAATGGGACACACAAGAAGAGTGGTCTTCCATTCTAGCTGCAGTGCTGGAGGTAGGTAGCAAGGTTTCAGCAATATAAAGTTCAAACGAACGAAGACAGTCTTGTGCTTTCAAGCAATACATAGGTATGTGACCAAAAATATAAATTTCATAGGAAGTGTGAGTTTCTAATTAAAGTGATACGAGGTAAAAAGTGTAGCAAGAACTTCATTCAGAGGAGGTCTACCCTTCACTTCTTCTGCCTGTTTTCTAGTGATAGCCAGAAAAATCTGGGTCATCAGCTGCTATCGGTCACTCTCCCCTTCTCCTTGAAAGTTCATGACCCAGGTTGACAGAAGGTTACACAAAGATGAGCGACAGCGGAGGACACACACAGTTCTCATGCAGAGATTCCTGGATCCACGAGCCCTGGCACCCAGCAATGGAGGTAGCAGTCCAGAACGTCCTGAAATTGGAAGCACAGCCCAGGACTGGGTTAATCTTCCATCTCGCAGAATCTACCACAGCTCCATGAGCAAGGGTGGCCCGTGAGTGGAGCTCCCAGCATTGCCAACCCCAGGTGTTCGAAAATCATGAGCCACCCCCCGCCCCAAATCACTGGCTTAAAAATAAGAAGCTTGTAAAAATCAACAAGTTTACGGTTCTTTTTATTTGCCTTCTGGTTTTCGAGCACGTCACATTTTCAAGCTTTTCTCTGCAAAAATGAAGGTCAGAAGTGTATTTTTCTGGGTGAAAGCCAAGAGTCTTGTGGGATCACATGACTCCAGTTTTTGAGGAAACCACCAGATAGCATAAAGCTCACGATTAAACCACTAGAGCTGGCAACACTGATTCCCACACAGCACAACACGGGCCAGAACAGCCGCTAGGATTCCAGCTATTGCAATCCTGGGGTGCCAAGCGGCACGGACAGGCTCCAGGGGACATAAGCTGCATTCAGCTCTACTTGGCCGGGGGAGCGCTGCCTCAGTTCTCTGTAGGGAAGGGAAGTCAAACAGGGAAGGTCTACGAAGACCCTCCCACCCCGTGCCCTGGGCTGTTGAGAGCAGCACTGTCCTTGCATGCTGCTCAGTCTAGGTCATTGTCCCCCTCTTCAAATGCTCCCCTGGCTCCCTTCTGCTCTCCAGGTCCAGCTTAGCCTCTTGTCTTAGTCTCTCAGGTCCTGTATAGCGTTGCCCTGCCCCTGCCTCCAGGGGATCCCTCCTCACTTCACAAGCCTTCCCTCTGCTTATGCATCCTGCCAGCAGCCTGTCCTTTGTAGGTGGCTCGGGCCCACGCTGCTGGAAATGTAGCCCTGGCAGGAGGAGCTGGGGTTTGCAGGGAGCACACGCCACCCCTTTGCCAGGACAGTGCAGCTGGCCGCTCTGCAAGGAGCCTAACGCTGCCCAAACCCAGTGGGCAGGACTGGGGCAGGCACAGGGGATGTGTCTGCTCACTCTCCCCAAAAGTGGTTTGCGATTCTGGCACCAGGCTTGGGGGCTTCCCAGCCAGACACAAAGTGGGGCAGGAAATAAACCAAATAAGGACAAAATCCTTCCTCAGCAACACTGACGGTCCTCTGGGCTGTGTAACATCATCTCTCCTCAGCCACTTACCTGGCTCCCTCCAGCCCATCCCCCTTGCATCGGGCCCCGCTGCCCACAGCGTCCGGCCGGCACTCCACACAGACCCGCCTCTCTCTCATCAGCTGGCTGCTCCACAAGTGCAGGCGGCAGGCGGCTCCCACCTGCTTCAGGCGGAAATAGACGCAGTAACTGGAAAGGGAGAGGGAGAGAATTAGCCAGGATGCCAACACCCCTCTGCAATGGGTTTCTGCTCCCACAGGGGCAGGGGGGGTGGCCTGTGGTGAGAAGAGAGGTTTGCATTTGCTGGGGAAATGCTCCATTTGCCTAGAGACCCAGCATGTCAGCGACAGGCCCAGTGCCCACTTTCCTATCGCTATCTGACCTCCTTGAAATCTCCAGACTTTAAAGCAGCTGCTTGAATAACCCGACCAGGATCAGTACTCCGTGGGCACAGGCTCCAAGAGGCTCTACTAGCAACGGCTTGATGCTAAAAGCAACCTGGTAGCAGCCTTGCCACTGAATGAGAAATCCCAAGGCAGGATGGTCACCCAAATCCTGCTGCCACCTCTGAACCTCACCACATGTCCCTGCCAAAGGATCTCAAGTTCAGCCCTAGAAGAATCACACCTGCCCGCCTCTCCCATTGCTAAGGGGGGTGGATCCTGGCTGCTGCCCGGACCTGGGCCGCTCCCGAGCCAAGACAACTGGATTCATAGAGGTTCTGCCCTGGGGCTGTATCTGGCATGAGATTCCCCAGTCAGACGTCCCCCAGTCATGCCTAGGATGCCGAATTACCACAAGGAGATGCGGAAATTGCCAGCTCCCCTCTGCTGGCGCTGAGATGGCTGCAGTGGGGCACGGCCAACCCACTGCCGCTTTCAGTGCCGTGCGGGAGGAGGGGTGGCCAGGCACAGCCACCCCCAGAACAGCTGACCAGTTGCTCTAAACTTGTGTCCCGGGCCAAAGCAAGCCCTGAATTGGGGAAACATAAATGTTGCCCAAAGCCCCTACAAGGCCGAGTTTCCTTGTGTAAAATGGGTCTAGAGAGATGCCCTGGTTCAGCGACTGTCTCTGTAAGTAACTGCTTCAGCAGAGAGCTGCTTAGGGGCAGGACAACTATTAGAGACTCATCCCTCGCCGTGGGATTCATGAACGTTTGCCATCGTTCTGCCCCTCGACTGGCTGCGGTTGCTTGTCTGCCTTATGTTCCTTTCCTGGCCATCCCCAGCAGCTGAGCTGATCTGAGCCTTAATCGCCTCTTCGAACAGAAGGGGGGGGAAAAGCAAAACCCTGAAGGCCCCTTGGAGGAGGAGGAGGCTTGGCAAGCGGACACCCGTAAAGCAACCGCAATGCGCTGGTGGACTTGGGGGGATTGCTTCAGATCAGAGCTTCCCCTCCCCCTGCCTTTGGAAAAGCGCAGGCCCCGATATCCCCAGCGGTGCAAGCAGCTTTGCTTTGAAGTGTGTAGCCTCTCTGTCTGCATCCCTTCTTCCCCTCCTCCTCACCACTGGCAGTGCCTGCAAGGGGCACCTGGAGCAGTTTCTAGCGGGTGTCTCCACCTGGGGTCATCGTACTTCCAGGAAAGGAGAAATCCCCACCAGGGGCCCGTCTGGACAAGAGCATGTTATGGAGGTTCCTTTTGCTGTGCAGCGTGGCGGTGGGGTCACCTGACTGGTTGAGGGAGGCCCTGCTGATCAGAATGTGTCCCCTGCTCCTCAGGGGCGACTGGGATGATTTCCTGCTTGCAGGGGGAGTAGGAAAGTCAGTGGGGCTGGCCAGCCTCACAGCCAGTGCTCCTAACTCTCCTGCATGCTAGTCTGCCTCTTCCCTGTGGCCCTGCAGCAGGCAGCATGTTCTCTCTGCAAATGGCTGCTGGGCCAGGTAGGTGGGGAGGGGAGGGGGCCAGCTGGGAGCATTTTCCATCTGCCACATTTAAAATACCAGGGGTACATTTGGGATTCATAACCCATTGGCTCCCTGCTGTCACCAGCACGCATACCCAGTTTCTTGGGCAGAGGGACCACCCCGGTTGCATGCTGCCTTCTTCCCTCACTGGCTCCGTCTCTGGGACTGATGTGGAAAGAAGCCATCTGATTTTCAGCCCATCCTGCCCATGTTCTATGGCTTGTCTTGGCAGCATCTACCCCTGTAGTCCTGACTGCAATGGCGCCCTGAGTCTCCTGTTCAGCATCCGCTCGTCTGCGCTCCTCAGGCCTGATCTCCGTACTCCTCCTCAGGCTTTGGTGGCCAGCCTCGTCCAGAAACCCCTCAACTGTTTGTGGGCTTGTCCAGTTTCCCATCCATCTCTCACCACTTATCCTGGGCTGGTCAACACTAGACAATTCGGTCAGCTTAATTACATCACTCGAGGCTGTGAAAAAGTTCACACCCTGTGTGATGTAATTAAGCCAACCCGCTAGGCCAATGGAAGAATTCTTCTGTCAACTGAGCTACTCCCTCTTGGGGGAGGTGGATTTACTACAGGGACAGAAGAACTCCTCCTGTTGCTGTGGTCTCTCCGCTCAGAGTGGCAGCCCAGGCACCCATGTACACAGAGCTGCTGGATTTCTGTATGTCAGCACCCGGAGTGTTCTCCCTGCACACCCTCCCTTCAAAGCACGCCAGCTGCCACGGCTGCAAAGAAAGCGCCATGAGATTCTGTGGGTAAAAACATCGGAGACGTGCACACCTGCGAGGAGGCGCAAGCGACAGCTGCCGTTGCCTAGGCCTGGCTGGAACAGGAAAGCAGCAGCCGTATTCCCACTTTCTGCTCCAGCTGAAGGTTTCAAACACTCGTCCAAGGGAATTTCAGGAAGGACACAGTGCAGCAACGCAGCTCCCACAGCAGGGACGGAGCCATGGAGGACAGCAAGGTGGTTTTCACTGCATGAGGATTGGGAAACTGCTCCCAAAAATGACCCTTTGGAATGCAACCATCTTCCCACAAATTTCACAGGAGCTTTGTTGTGAAGGTGTTTTTGCACATTTAAACCACTTCTGACATCAATCAAAATGCAAACGCCTCTGTTCTCTTGGGCTTGGATGCATGGCTCACAGAGTGACCTGCGGAGTGCGAACAATTCCGTTCTGGGAGCTCCCGCTGGGGTGAAACCAAAGAGAAACAGAACGCCTTTAAGAAGTATTGGAACGGCAACTGCTCCAGTGAGCGATAAGGTAGCACAGAGTGGGTGCGACAACCGCTGCAGCCGTTGTGTGACGGGAGCTTTGGCCAAGTGTGGAGGTGCAGAGGGTTCTGCTGTATTCCAGCCCCACTGCTCCAAGCTACAGATTTGATTGCATCCCTTAGTTAGCCCAAAGTCACGAGTTGGCATGGAGCTGTGAGAACTCGGCAGCCAGCCAGACAGTGGAACAGCAGCAGGAGGCCCTGGCATTACCACACTGGGCCCTGGGGCCACTATGCCACTCCAAGAAATGCCCCAACTCCCTTCCAAGCCACGCACCAGCCACTACCACACCACCCCCCTTACGAACTCCTAGGCCCACCTTGGAAAATGGCCAGGCCTGGTCCCTTCCTTGCGGCTGGAGCAGGCAGCCACCCATAAGGCCTCTATGCCTCCTTCTTATGGGCTGGCTTCCTAGGACGGCACACAAGCACTCAGGATACGTCTGCATGCCGCTGGGAGCGTGCTTCCCGGCCCGGGGAGAGACACTGGCGCAGCTCGAGCTATAGCTGGGGGGAGCATGGGCGAGCAGTGACTCGGATTAGCTGCCTGGATACATGCCACGGGGGTGCGGGTGGGTTTGTATTTGGACAGTTAGACCAAGCCACTGGCCACGCTTCCCCTGGCCACGCTGCTCACTAGCTGGACCACAGGGTAAACACGCCTGGATTGGTTCAGCCCTCGTGGCAATAACCTCAGTGAAGACACAGCTCTGTCCACCTATTCTTCCTTGTATTGGTCTCACGCTTCCCCCCCCGCCTCCCATTTCCATACTTCTGACCAAGATGCGCCGGAGTTTGTGGCTGGAGAGCAGGGGGCTTGTTCTAACCTCCAGGACCTGGCCGTGAGAGTAGAAAGGGGGTGGACCAGGGCTGCTTAGCATGGGAAAGAGGCTGGACAGGATGGGGGAAAAAAAAAAAAAAAGAAGCAGAGATGGGGATTTCAGTGCCCAGAATTGAAGGGCGAACGACTCCAAACAGCCTGATACACAAAGGTCTTGTGTTTCTCGTTTCAGGCTGGCAGCCTCCTCCGTAGGTGCAGATCCACCCCACTGCCCACACCCAGCAGGAGGCAGGATGCAGAGGCGGCAGAACACACTTCTGTTCTCATTCCCTCGTCCACACAGCCATCTCCTCCTCCAGGCAGCGCTGAAACCCTTCCGAGCGCCTCGCCAATTGGATCCCTGCAAACTGTGCTGAGCCCCGGCCCATGTAATGGTCCCTCCCAGCCCTCTGCCCCTTGCCCTGCACACGCTTCACAAACCCACAGCACTGCTTGTGACAAGGGGATTTACAGCCTGGGGCTAGTTAATCAGCTACCCTGCGGCTTGTCAGTTACAAGGGGGGAGGCTTACAGCTTACTAAGAAAATCCTAGACAGATAAAAGAAAAGAGATGAAAAAGCCCATTAAGATAATCTGGCCCATCTCACTTCCAATGCAAGATACATTCCGCCAAGAGAGAGCACGTCAGACAATAAACTGACTACACCCGCTCTAAAGAGGAACTCAATCCTTTTGCTTAACGGGATTCCCCTGCAAATCCATCAGGGTGCATCTGTCAATAGCTGAGCAGTTTGAAACCACTCTCTGGGCCAGATGTACAACTGGCATAAGGCAGCATAGCTTGACTGATGCAAGACCAATGGACACCAGCTGGCAATCTGGTCTGGTGTGTCCCCTTGCATTCTCTGTGGCGATGGAGCAGGAAGTCGGCCCCTTGATCCAGCCTGCACTGGAGCTGGTTTGAACCTAGGGGCCCCAGGGCCCGCCTCGCCCCTGCTCTCCAGAAGTCAGGTCTATGCTGTTTGTGACACTCCGCTCTAGCCCCAAGATAGTTTTCCATAGGTCATGGCATGCTCAGAAGCCTAGCATGCAAATGGTGCATTTCAGACCCACCTTGTGTAACACGGTTCCCAAGGCAGCGGTTCAGTGTTTCCTAATTAACAGCAGATGTGCTTTTGGGAACAACATTGGTAACAATGATTTTCCATCATGTGATGGGTTTGTGACTGTACTTCTCACCCAGGCCTTAAGAGGCCTTCAGAAGGGGCATTTGCAGCTCACGTGCTGCGACAGTACTAGACGGCTGCCTACATCCATTGGCCAACACCACTGAGAATGTCAAGATACACAAATAAGTCTCACTTGTTAAATGTTTTTTTCTCCTGTGTGTGTGATCTCTGTACTTCTGGAAGTAAAGGAGGATCGCGCTCATCAGAACCAAGCATCAGCCCCGATCCTGCAATCTGTTCCATGCGGGCGGAACGGAGCAATATCATAGCAGCAGGTCCTAGCTGGCTTCTCCCACACGACTCTGCCCAGGCACCTCCACCCAGATGTGAGACCCGCTACTACAGTTCTCTCCTCTCCCTGCCGGTCAGTTGCAGTTTGCAGATGAGCAAGTCATACACAGCAAATAAATTAACCAGACAAATTTAATCTCGTCTCCTCCTGGAACATTTATAAGCAGGTCATGGTCTATTCGAGATCCGAAATGACTTGACAAATGTTTGCACACCTTGTTATAGCTCTCTGGATCGATCATGAGCACTCCTCAGAGACTGGTCACTATTTGCTCTTTAGTTTCAATTGGTCAGCCAGATCACATGGCACAGTTTCGATGTGCGGACTGAAGGGGCGACTACCAGTGCAAATTCTAGCGCTTGCATATTTAAAGCACGATTTCTGGACAGACTCGCATCAAAGCCTGGTAGCAGCAGCACCATGCACTCAATGCCACGGCTGATGGGATTGCAGGATCAGAAATGCCCACAAGGGCGCGTGGGGGAGTCATGGGCTCGCCTGCTTCCAAACACGGGTGGCTCCGGATATGCTGGCAATTCTATGGATTTATCAAATGTGCAACACCCCCCAGGAGAACCTGCAAGGTAGCTGTGGCAGCAAGACTAGAGGGGAGAGGCAAGCAAGCTTGGGAGGGACTGTGCAGAAAGTCCCTAGCAGCCCGTGGTACGGCAGAGCCCCAGCGAGGCCAAAGGGACGGGGCTTTCTTCAGTGCTGGAACGGGATTCCTGAGACAACCGCACAGAACCCCTCTGAGAAGAGTCTCCCTGTTGAGTTAGCAGCACAGGCTGCAGCAGGTGCCAGGGGGCTGGGTGAGGAAAACCCAAGCTGAAGAGCAACGCTTGGTGGGGAGCAGGATCTTGTCCAGCCTTCTTCTTAACTCTACCTGGCTCTCCCAGCGTCTGCCTTTCCACCCCTCTGCAGCTGGCAATCAGAACGCAACTGGAGATGAACCTATGCTAGGAAATGTCCCGTGAGGGCCAGTCCCGTCCTGGCAGGGAAAGGGACTTTCCACCGCTCCCAGAGCACTCCTGTGAGCTGGTTTCTTTAGCCAGGAGGCAAGTCTGCTTGATGCCCTTCCATTGCCCAGTATTACCCTTGCCCTAGGACCAGCTCAAAATAGAGAGTCCAGGGAGCTACGAGGGTCACAGCCCAACGGGCCTGCACCACGGCACCCCCTGGAACACGTCTGCATGGACTCCCAACAAGCTGCACAAGTTCTCCTGAGTGTGCAGCGTCCTGTAGGAAGCACACACTAACCCACAGTCCTTCAAAGGAGGAACAATTCAGCTCACCAGGAGGTGGCCACAAAGCCAGTCCTGGCACTCCTGGAGTCCCAAGCCAGGACACCGCACAGTCATACCTACATGCGGCAGCTGGCACCACCCACTTCGGTGCCATGGGAGAGGTGGGACCCTCAGGCCAACCCTGGCTGGCTGCCAATGTTTCTGCAGCAAGGGCACCCCATGAAGAAATGTCTAAGAGTGAACAGGAAGAAGGGGAAGAACTTATCTTCCCCTGGCTGTGAGCTTCTTCCAGCGCAGCCCCCCCAAGGCCTGTGAACAGGCCTGCATGGGCTCCCTGCATTGGGATAAGCCTTGGTGGGGTTGAGTCTATCACCCCTAAACAGACTCTGCTTCAGGTCCATCTCTCCCGAGACGTGAACACTCACAAACTTCGGGGAGGTTCAGATCCAGAACTGGCCCCTACATACCAGGCTGATCCCACACCCTGGCTATAAACCACCCGAACCTTTGGCTGGTTCACATTCTAGATCCAGACCCAGAGACGTGGGCCTGTCTCTAACCAACAAACAATTGCAGCTGAGTTTTGCAGGGTCTTTCATGCAAAAACACTTCCTGATGCGTCACAAAAAAGATCCCAGTGGCAGATGAGGCCTCAGATCTTCCCCCGCCTGCTAAGAAACTTTCCTGATCATCCCCCAGGGGCTCTCCATTCCCACTCAGCCGTTCTCCCCCTCCCCCATAAAAGCCTTCCCAATTCTTTTCAGCTTTCCTTCTACCCTGGCCAGCCGTTCCCCCATTTTGGACTCCCAGGCCTGTCTCCTGGGCTGGCACCAGAGAGAACCTCCCTGGCAGAGGGCAGCTCGCCTCACTACAGCTCTGCAACAGAGGGGGCCGAGAACACAGTCATTGGACCTCCAGTGACAGGGATTCCACCACCTCCTTAGGTAACCTGCTCCACTACTGACGTTTTTCCTAACATCTAACCTAAATCTCCACTTGTCCTCCCTTACGTGGCTATGAAGAGCAAACAATCCCCGTCCCCTTTATAAACAGCCTCTACGTATCTGAAGACTTATCAGGTCCCGCCTTCACTCCACATTTCTCAAGACTAAACATTCCCCAGGTTTTTTAACCTCCCCTCGTAGATCAGGATTATTTTTGTTGCTCAGCTCTGGACTCTCAGTAGAAACAGGAATGGAGGTTTGAGCAATCTCCATCACCAACATTTTAACACAGTACCTAAAGTTAGGCTTCCAAAGCCATCATCTTTAGCTGCTGAAATACATGGCCTGGTTTTCAGAGATACCGAGGACTTTTGTCTCTCACGGACTTCCCTGGAGGCTGTTGGGAGTTCAGCGCCTTTGACAAACAGGCTACTAACGGAGCTGTGCAAGGCCCCAGTTTAGCAAAGCGCTTAAGTACGTGGCACTGGAATAAAAAGGACTTTGGCACATGCTGAGGTGCATCATATTTTGGCCCCAGGCCAATGGATCTAGATGCCTCACTTGAGGCACAGAGAAGGAGAAAGAATCGCCCCTCTTCTCCGGGCTGTGTGCAATGCCTCTGAAGCACCCCTCAGCAGAGAGCACCCTCCCTTTTAACGGCAGGAGAATTCATGCAGCTCTAGTTCCCTCCCCAAACTCGGCCCAGCTAATGACCATGCTGGAATCACAGAAGTTAGACACCTATTAGATCATCTGTCCATCTCTCAGGGGCCGATGCAGGACTGGTGCTTAGGACACATTTAGCAGCGCTTGTCCAGTGTTGTTTTAAGTGTGTCCGAGAAGAGCCCAGATACGATACTGATTTCCCTGCAGAGTATTTGGGGAGGATTTCAGGATCCGTCACTGTCTTCTCCTCTCCGTATAGGAGGACAGCGTTTATTCTGCAGTTCTTACTTAAGAGTCAGCCTGAGCCAAGTCAGCAGCGCTTGTCACAGAAAGAATCACCCTGAGAAGGGGACAGTGTGCTCTGTGATATGCCTCACCTACCTTGGCTGCTTCTCCTTCACCAGCATGTGAGGTCTTCTCCAGGGGTCCTTAAAGTCCCTTTTAAAAGAATCTGGCAAAATCTTAGCCACCTCTGTCAAAAAAGCAAAGGGGGTGGGGACAGGAGGGATGCAGAAGGTTAGAAAATGCCCAGAGACAGAGCTAAGCGGGCACAGAAAGCGAATTATTAGGAGCATGGCCTGCTTGGTGCCTGCTCCCAGGCTCTGGGAAAGTGGGGGATCCAGACCAGCAAGGAAGGGAATAACGTTAATTGCAATTAGTTATATTAATGTGAATACGGGGAATGATTCAAAGCTCACTCATGTCAATGGGAGTCTTTCCACAGATGTCCTCGACTGAATCTGGATCAGGCCCATTTTTGTGACTGTTAGCAACTTACACTGTATGGCAAATCTCAAAGCACGTAACAAAGTGGCCAAGTATCATTAACCCCGTTCCACATATGGGGAAACTGAGGCACATGGAGACTTCAAGTCTGGCCCAATGTCACACAGCTAATCAGTGGCAGAGTCAGGGCTTGAACCCATCTCTCCTGCCTCCAACACCCCTGCTCTAACCACTAACTCACATGCCCCAACTCTACTTTAAAGGCAAATTCTCAACAGACCAGCCAAAAGGAACTGGTCTCAAAGGTGGGAATTCCAAACGGGGGCGGGGGGAAATGGATGCTTTTCAAACATGTATCCATTTACCCCGATGTATTTTGCATGGTGCTGAAGCAAAGGCTGGATGGTCTCCAACAGAGGTCACCTTTGCCACATTCCTGCATGTGGGATATCAGGATTATTCCCATGTCACTATAGTGCAATACGATACAAACACCGGATCCCCGTGGATACAACAGAGCCTCTGCCTACCTGCAGCTGGAGGTGCAGGATCTCAGCTTTGTGCCCACGGATGAACTGAGGTGCAAAACATGAATGCAAAATGTGCAGATGCACTGGCGTTTGGCCCGATTTGGGGCAGTTTAGCCTAGAATCTTAATCTTTAAATGTGAGCCACAAATTCTTTAGAGAAAGTGAAATCTGGAAAGAGACAAAGGGAGCGACTGTAGAAGGTTTTAATAAAAATCAGGATTTTCTTGCTGAAATCAGGTGTTATCTTGAGAGGAACAATAGGCCAGTGGCTAGAGCATTAGCATAGGACTCAGGAGACACAGGGTCGAGTCCCTGCTCCGCCACAGGCTCTCCATGTGACCCGGGGCAAGGCACTTAGTCTCTGCCTCCATTCTCCATCCCTAACAGCACAGCCCTGCCTCCTAGGGGGATCGTGAGGACAGGTACATTAAAGCTTGTGAGATGCGCAGATGTGGACCATAAAAGTACATACAATAAGACAGCTTCAGCTTTTTAAAGTGCAACACAGGAAAACTATCCACACAGGGTGAGTTTCTCACTGTGGTTAGCAACGTGTCATCAGAGCCTGTTGACACCACGTAGGGCTTTATATCTCAGAGTTACCTGGCTACGCTACAATTGCAGCCCAGGCCAGGGAACCTGGTTACCGCACAGTTTCAATTAGAAGTGTAGAGGGAAGCGGTCTATAGCGGAGGCAGTGTTGCCTAGTGGATAGAGCACTGGGACTCAGGCAAACTGGGCTCTATTCCCCATTATGCCACTGACCTTCTGGGTGACCACAGGCAAGTCACTCCCCCGCTCTGTGCCTCAGTTTCCCCATCTATAAAACGGGGATAATGTACTGACCTCCTTTGTAAAGTACTTTGAGACCTACTGATGCAAAGTGCTACAGATGAGCTAGATATTATTAATTACCACTAATATTGGGGCTAACGTCTTTTTTATCCAGTTAGAAGGAACACAATTAAAGGTTCCATCCACACTGCAAATTGGAACTACTGTAACCGTGTCAGGGAACTAGTCTGCTGTGTTGTCAAGTGTCATGAGGATCCTGTAATTCAGAGTGTAGATGAGCCACAGCCTATGGTTTTCCAGTTCTGTTTTAACCCACGTCTGCCATGTGCAATGGCCAGGCAAGCTGCAGTTTAACCTGGGTGCTAACAGACCATTTTTTGCCACATGTTAAAAACAACGCCCTCTTGCAGCTAAAACTCTGCTGTCCCTTCATCTTCCAGCTCCATCGGAGGGACAGCACTGGGATCGCACAGGGTAAAGCGGTTCCCATCACATCTGAGCTGTGCTGAACATCACAACGGGGTCGTGGGAACATTTGTCCCCGTGCAGACACCTTTCCCCACACGCTTCGCTTTACCTTGAGCCGTATCACAGGCTGGGTTCTCCCCAAAGCACCCTCTCCGCTGCTTGAGGTCTGGACAGGGGGTCCCTCCGTTTCGGGGTGGGACAGTGACTTGCCGAGTCCGGTCTTGGCTACCGACCCCACACAGGGAGCTGCACTCGCTCCAAAGACCCCAGGGCCCCACCACGCAGTGGACGGCTGCTAGATAATGAGATAAAAAGTCGGGGAGGCAGAGGGAGGGGATGGAGAATGAGAGAGATGGAGGGAAAGAAAGGGAGGTATGAAATAGGAACCGATTGAACCAAAGTGAGAGAGAAAGAAAACGAGCGACAGGAAGAGAACACGGGAGGGGGAATGAAGGAGTGTGTGAAAGAGGAACAAAGAGGGAGGACGAGAGATCAGTAGGGCAATAAAAGCTGACACCAAACATTTCCCATCCCCCGTCTAACAGAGTAAGAGCCCAACTTTCCTAGCAGCACCCTCGATGACCAGCTCATTTCTGAGTCAGACAGCAGCATGGAGAGAGACAGCAACGAAAACCCTGCGGATTTAGAGGAGGCCAAACAGACCGGGAACCCAGTCGATCAACAAGCCTTCTGTCTCCACTGGCAAAACATTCGGACTTTCCTTCCTTCTGACTCAATGCATCCATCTCTCTGCATCTCTCCCACTCCCTCTGACTGTTCCCACCGTGCTCAGCCCTCCTGCCTAGACTTCCACATGGCGTGTCACCTTTGCCAGCAGAGCCCCCCCTTTGTAGAGCACCCAGCTGTGTGAAATGGAAACTCGGGAAATGTTCGCCTCCTAGCGGGGTCTTGCAAGGCATCTCAATCCCAGGGTTTGTCAGTTCATGCTATTCAGCTGGGTGGGCATGTGACCTGGCAGCAGCACCAGGGGTGGCAGGAGAACCAGAAATCCTGAGATAGTCACACACAATGCAGCAAGGTCCAGGGGGCAGTCAGCAGGAAACACAGTCTACTCCCAGATGGGAATGGATGTACTATATTTACACAGCCCCTACAGCACAGGAGCCTCCTAAATTCAGATCTATCATGCAACTGGGAGGAGGGAAAGGTTTAAAATACATTGCTACCAGCTCTCATGATTTTTACCCTCAAGTCTCATATCTGGGGCTTTTCTGAAAGCCCCAGCACCTGGAGTCCAGTGATCAAATGAGAATAGCAACTTTCATTAAAAAAAAAAAAAAGAGAAAGAGAGAGACAACAACATCTAATCCTCATGGCTGCAAAGGAAAGCTTGAAAATGTGATCCTGGCAGGATACAATGCCAGAAGGCAAATAAAAAGAACCCAAATGCTGTTATTTCTAATAATCTCACAGCAGGGGGCGGGGGGAGGGGAGGCTGACTTATGGTTTTGAATGCTTGGGGTTAGGGGCACTGATTTTAGGAAGAGAGAATAGGCCTAACTCAGCACCGCATTACTCCAGTTTTCCCTGTGAATGCAGCTGAACTACCCGTGTGTAAAACTATGGTGGTGACTCAAGCCCTGTATTTGTAGTTGTTTATTGCATTAAAAACTGCATCTGATTCTCTGCAGGCATAAGTGGGCACAGGGCCATGCTCCACTGATGTCAGTTCAGTTGTGCCCATTTACCCCAGCAGAGAATGGGTCTCCCAATCTGCAGAAACTGAATTAAGCAAGCGTGGTGCATTTGGATGGTTCCAGACAACCTGCAGCATGAAACTGGTATGCAGCAGATGAACAATAGACAAACGAGGGTTCATATTATTAAACGTATCTCCTGCTAACTGCCCAACACGCCTGATAGTGCTGAAGCAGACATTCAATGAGAACTGTATCACCACAAATGTTAATGAGGATAATGTACCAAACGATAACTGAACGAGATGCTAGTT
The DNA here is from genome assembly GCF_016161935.1 of Mauremys reevesii. Taxonomy (NCBI): domain Eukaryota; kingdom Metazoa; phylum Chordata; order Testudines; family Geoemydidae; genus Mauremys; species Mauremys reevesii. The sequence goes on along the minus strand of NC_052640.1, from coordinate 18,286,728 downwards.
ACAACATTAAACACTGAAGAAGCGATGGAATGGTTATGGGTAGGCTCAGGGCCACCCAGTCACCCAGATTCCCTCCGATTGTAACAAGATGCAAGGAGACCAGAACATATCCCCAATCCAGAAGTACTAGTTCATATTAACTCTAATCCTAGAGATTCATCCATTCGTGCCAAACCAAGATACAGGCAGGTGCATAAAGCCCATAATCAGACGTTCGGAAAATATCTGTATTACAGAGCAAGAATCCACCCTCTCTCCCCCCCCCTCCCCGTCCTTTCTCTGACATTTTCAGCCTGTTTGCCGAAGCCTGGAACGGTAATTTTGAAACATGCCCTCCCTTTGGAGTCAGCTCTCTGTTTAATACTTGCTGATGCTCATTTTAAGCCATTAATAGCAACTAGCCATCTCACTTGTAAAACACTTCCACAGTCTGAGACTTGGTCTTTATTCTGCTCGCTTGGACATGGGAGTTACTTGTGCCTACTCACGAAGTCTTGAATCTCAATTCCAACTAACTGGCAATTAACTGCCCATTTTTAAAAATCACACACGAGTGAGTTTAAACCTTTAAAAACCCTTTAAGATGAAAGAGCCATTGTTTGACCTTTGAACCTTGCCAATCAAAAAGGTAAGTTAACAATTAAAGAAATGGCTTTCTAAGACCATCTGATTCTATATCAGTTTATCACGAGTATCACGGCTGGTGAGATCATGTTAGCAAGGGTGTATTTCTAATATACACGCACATATTAGGCACCTGCATCTGCAAGAGGATGGTTAGCTACATGAATGTCCCTTTGCAATTATAAACACTCAACTTGCACCCCCTTTCTACGAGAACTGTGCACTCTAATTGGGCATCCGATTTCAGGTACATCTTCACACGTGCAGTTGTACGCACGCATTTGTCCAAGTCAGGCCCTACCAATGCAACTTCATTAAATGATCATTATCAAACATTTATACCACGGGAGTGTCTAGAGGCCAAAGCGGTCAGAGTCGCATTGTGCTAGGTGCTGTACAAACGTATAAAATGACCGTCCTGAGCAAACGCGGATGTTACTTTGGTTCCTCTGGAGCCTTGAGATGGACAGGTGCAAAAACACCCATTAGGTGAACTGTGCAATGGGCATAGCAACCCCCCCCCCCCGCCACCTTGGTATCATTTTACTTATCAAAACAGGTGGCCCCCAATGGCAAATAAAAGCCCAGGTGCTTAGATACCTGACTTATCTGCAGGTTAAAGGGGTTCCTAACAATCTTTACAGCTGGACAGAAATCTGAGGAAAACAATTTAACATACGGTCTCTACCAGTAGCAAGGGAGGGCTCTTAGGAGTTGACTTGTGGTGAACGGCCTATGCTGCCATGACTGCTTACTTAGAGAGAGCACAGTGTCCTATGGGGAGCAGTGGTGGAGCCAGCCAGAGGGGTGGGGGACATGATGGTGCCACCTTCAATTATACCCACTGGCCTGCTAATTTTACATGTTACCATACCTGTGTATCATCACCAAACACACACAGTAGTGCAGCAATGGGTGCCCTCCTCCTCCGCCCCCCCCCCCGCCCCCCGAGATGGCATCAACCACCTGCCCGGCACCACAACTCTAATCCTGGCCTGGCGCAGAGTGGAGAGGAAGGGTGGAGAAGAGAGAAGGCTGGAGAATGAGTTTGCCCCACACCTGGAAGCAGCAGCTCCTGTCCTGCAGGGCTGAGTCTGGCTCCCCGCTCTGGGTGTTGCAAGCTGGTGCATGGGGTTGCAGTACCATTCAGGCTTGGCCAGGCCATCCCTCCATCAGGATGAAGGGGTGGCTGAGCCAAACGTGAGTGAGTGGCATTACAACACGGGGTCAGGTGGCGTGGCCGTGTGTCACATCACAATGCCCAGAGCAGGGAGCCAGGCCCTGACATCACTTGGCTGTTGTAACTGCTGAAAAAACCACCTCTCCTGGCTTCATTTCCACCTGGATCTCTCCCGGAGCCTTTCCCTTCCAAAAGGAAAGAGGATGCACTCACTCAGGGGCCTGCACTGGAATTACTGTATTGTGTTCCAGCCGCACCCACACCCCCCAGGACCCTGTTGGGCCAGTCAATCCTACCCACCCCACCCAGCAACAGAACCCATTCCCGATTCTTCTCAAACGCTGAGATGTAGAGGAAGAGTTGCAGAGTCAGAGAGAGTCCAACACCCTAGGAGCTCACTGCTGACTTGCAGCAAGCAGGGCTGGTGTCATGGTGAGCGGACAACTCGCTACTCCCCCCACCCAGCACATTGATCAGAGACTCTCCAGCTCCTCCTCCAAAGGAGGGGCCCACCACAAACTTCCTTTCAAGGGGGTGCTGGGGGCTTAGACCCCAGTCTTGCAAGGGGATTCTCTAGCATCTTAAGCCTCCTGAGACGGGAGGCCCTCAGCCTCAGGAGCGTTTCCAGGAGCTCGCCCTCTGCGCCAAGGGGAGGGTTTCCCTGAAACCAGCGGAGCCCCAAGCTCAGCGGCTCACAGCTGAACTCTCCAAACCTTCTGACAGCGAATCTGTTTCTAAACCAACAAGGTGCGGTTACATTGTTCACAGTTTCCTGACTCTTTTATTCTTGGGCAGAGGCCGTTGCTCTGTAATCGAGCTGAGTTGTGACTGGGCTAATCTCCGTGGAGAATAGGGAGGGCTTATTGGCACTGTTGTCTCCCATGAGCACGGTGACTGACATGCCCGGCATGGGCACTTGCTCCGCCCCCAGACAGCTTTGCATGCGTGTGGGGGGAGGGGGAGTTGTGCATCACTGCAAAAAACGCTGCATTAACCGGTCACCTCTGCTTAAATCCCACTAGGCTGACCAGACAGCAAGTGTGAAAAATCGGGACAGTGGGTGGGGGGTAATAGGAGCCTATATAGGAAAAAGCCCCAAATATCGGGACTGTCCCTATAAAATCAGGACATCTGGTCACCCTAAATCCCACAGACTGACAGGCCCAGCCTCCAGGCAGATCATATTCCCTGCCCAAGGCCTGGCACAGTTCTGGTCTCTGCTCAGCAGACCACTGGGACTGTGACAGAAGAGGGATCACTGCAGGGCATGAATGAGGTGTGAGACCCCCACCACCAACCATATGTATTCCATCACACCTGCCCCCGCTAACATCGCCCACGCCAGGTCAGATCACACACCCAGAGCACCCGTCATCACACAGGTTCGCTCAGAAACACCCACAGTGCCAGGACCAGCTGGGCTTCACCGCTGTTCCCTCTGCTCCCATTCTGGTGCGCCCAAGGAACAGAAGAGGACCTGCCTGACAGTGTAAGTTCATTGGGGGTAGAAGGGAAGAAATCAGCAGCGGCTCTTTACTTCCAGTTGGGGGATAAAGTCTCCCCTCCACCCTGACACTTCTATCCAGCGAACCACAAATGTAGCTTCCCTCACAGGAACTCAGCACTCAAATCCCTCCCGCCCTCACCCAGACTTGGACACACTGCTCAAAACACTGTGCAGACTGAGGATCATACAGCTCCTGTAGGCTTCACTGGGGGCCAGAGGGAGGGAATCATACCCCAGCTTTCTAAGATTTACCCCCCTTGTTAATATCTATACCCCCCTCAGAATACAGGTGGCATAGGAATGGACACGTCAGTCTGTGTTTGCACCTAACGATGCATTTGGAATCAGAAGCAACTGTAGCAAACTCCTCGCCACAATTCCCCTCCACGTGGAGCGCATTTCTTCCTTCTCTCCCACTGTTCCCCACACTCACTTCATTTGGGGGGAGGGGAGAGACAGCGTTTGCCCAAACTGCCTGTTCCACACTTGACAACGTCCATGTCAACATAGGAACCGTGTGTGAGAACCCAGCTGCTATCCCACCGAATGCCATTCACCAGCTCTGCAGAGACCACGGATGGGCTGGGGAGGGGAGGAGCGGTCGGGAGGGTGGGTCTTGGGAAAGAAGGCAGGTTGTGGGGAGGAGGATTTCCACAGTTGAGTGGGGCAGGCTGGAATATCAGGTTTCAACAGCGGGACCCAAAAGTAGCAGGCAGCGTTGGTGGGGGATGATTCTGAACTCCTGGCCAGGCTCCCTGGATACCCAGAGGCATTCCACACCGTATGAAAGGTGAACTTCCTCGAGCAGCTCTTCAATATGGTGCCAAGCCTATGACTCACTGCTCCCCATAGCCTCAGTCTTGATCACACACACACACACACACACACACACACACGAGCGGCCCTACCATCATCTGTGCCTTTGTCACTAGGCAGCCCCACGTCTGATTGTGAGGACACATCCACTTCCACCCTCCAGAGATTCCAACTCCCAGCCCAGCCCCCTGGAGAAGTTGCAGCACCTGCCTGCTGCAGCCCTTTATGAGGCCACAGGAGTGGAATGCTGCTTCCCCTCCTTGGGCACACGCACCACTCCGCATAAACCTGCAGATTGCAACCAGGAGCTTCTGGCTCGAGACCTGTTCTTGCCTTCTGAACTCTCTGGAGCATCCTGGGCCTTCTCGTGGTGCCCGGACCTGACTTATTCTCAGCATTTGTTATCTCACTCTGGATCAGCTGCCTTCCATGCCAATCGAATAGCACCAGGCTGTCCCCTCGTGGGAAGCGCATGACTGACCACCACAAAGCACGGCATGAAGGACACATTAGGGTTCCAATGCTCATGGCCCAAGAAGGCGGCAACGTGGGCGTGGCCAAGGTTGGGTGTTTTAAAATTTGCTTGGAACATGAAACATGTGAGTCAGCTGGAGCCCTCGTCCTGGGGCTGTCAGCCACCTGGTCAATCTGTCACGTTGGAACATCTAACTGGTGGCTCCTTAGACATTAGACATTCCCCAACCACAGGGCCTGCCTGCCTCCAGCAGACCTTCTACCATCTTTGCTCCCACCCAGGCCAACTGCAAAGCGAGCTCAGGCTCTTTATACAGCTGTGAAACATGGAGAGAGTAAGCATCAAGAGCGAGTGATGTCACAGAAGGAGGAACCGACAGAAAGAACTTCTAATTGCCGGCAGCTCTTCAGACCTGCAGCACAAGTTTCACTCCAAAGCAGGTCGTCCCTGTGTTTGTTCTCATTTCCACAGTGGGGAGATGAGGGTCCCCCTCCCCAGCGGCTGGCACATTGCAGACATCAGTTCTTGCCTTCAGGCACTGCTCCAGAGCAAGAAATCCTCACTCAGCTCTCGCTATGCAAGGGGGCTTGGGAGAAAGGAAGGGGTAGGGGACGTTCTCATTGCAGTCATTTAGGGTGTTATCTTATTCAATGATGCTAGAGCTTTCCACTTCCTAGTTCATTCTTCAGTTAAGCCAGGGAGACTGCAGCAAGTGTCCTGACGTCCGTGCACCATGAAGTAGCGTGCCAGTGGGTCTGCACCGCCAAGGAAGATCTGTAGGAGCCAGTCTCAGAGCTTGGGTCAACTGACTTGGGCTTGCACTATGGGGCTAAAAAGAACAGGATAGGCTTATGCTAGAGCCTAGGCTCCAAAACCCAGCAAGGGGGGGAGTTCTCAGACCCCAGGCTCCAGTTTATTTTGGCAGATGGAAGGACGGGGGGAAGTATTCAGTAAAGCAATGCTTTGATGAATGGAATTCCACGTGGTTAGCTGCAGAATTATAACAGAACTCAAAACACATCACCACCACCTCTGAGTTTAAGAGAACAATACATCTCTAATCCCCAGATAAAACTTTTCATTTGGTAAACGGTTTAGATTTAGAACTATTTGCCTATAAATATTTATGTTTAATAACTGGGCCACACTATTTGCAGCACATACACCCAACTGCCTCCTTGCCTCCTGTTTGTTTTTTTAAAAACTTTTTGAATACTTCCTGATGCTCTGAAACGTATTCTGAGACAGATTGTTGTTTTCTTCCCATTTTCGTGGGTCAGATCTTTAACCCGTTATCTGCTAACAGCTTGAAATGTGTACTTGGTAGGACTGAGATTCAGTAGGACATTCCAACGTGCATGCACTTCGGAGCTTGCATGCCTGTTTGTTTATTGTGTGCATCTTCTAGATTAATACATAGCCTTATGTCAACAGACAGACTAATGTATTGTCGTAATACGTGGATCTCATGCAGTGGATTGTATTTTCCTAATAAAAACAAAGTTATTTGTTATATATTTAAAATGATACAAAAGTAAGGTGGAATCAGAAAAAAAAACAAAAAACCCGGAGTAATACTTTTTATAAAACCTGGGATTTTTTCAGTAAAAATCATTTAAAACTGAAAACAAAGGGGCTTAGGGATATTCCAAAGAGCAACTTAAAAATCATGCATGGAAGAATTGCTCCTAGTCATTACACGTGCAAATGCAGAACTGTGCACTAGCAACTCCATATAGAAAATGATTTAAGAACCCGTCCAGCATGTCAAAGGCAAAAAGGTAAAGACGAGGTCCCAATTTAGTGGATGTCAATGTAATCCATTGTGAATCCCCACAGCATTAGGAGTGGTGTCCTCTCTGTAAACTCCAGGGCTCTGGGAAACCTATGAAAAGAAACATCTGCATATGGGTACAGCCAAACCCTCAACATCTGGACTCTAGACCTGTGCCAACAACAACATGTTGCCGTCATTGTGAGTGACCTTTCCTTAAGAGCCCAAACAAGCAGCATTCCAAGCACCGAAAGGCCCCAGCAAGCAGCTGTCTCGGTTTGGCAAAGACGATGTTATGGTTTCATGCGGGAACCGTCCTACCCAAACGAAGTCTGGAACTGCTAAAGAGATGAGGAACAAAGAAAGGAGGATCAGGCCAAAGGAACTGGATGGAGCTGTTCTGGTTGTACACTGTCAGAGTAGGGACACAATCCTCCTGTAACAGCTGCTATCCATGGCTACAGGCTACCACTGGGCATGTTAGCCAATCTGGGACACAGCTCCCAAAACACTACAGCAGTTCACAGATGACGAGAACTTGCTGGATGGAGTAAACTTGTGCTGGTCAATATCCTCCAAGTGCCTGGCTTCATATTAGACCGGATAAAGACAAGACCAAAATGCGTGAACGGCATTGATAGGTTATCCCATCCCTGCCTTCTGCAGGGCTGCTGGCACCTTCTTCTGAGACAGCTGGTGCTGGCTACAGTCAACGAACGGATACCAGGCTGGGTGGGTCGCTGGTCTGCTCCGATCTAGCAAGTCCCACGTTCTTGTTTGCTTCAGATAAACACCCGGAAGTCTGGTGCTTCTCCCAGTTTCTGTAGTCTGGAAAATGTAACTGAAAATGTCCTGACAAAAGGCTCTCTTGTAAGATTTCCAGGACTTCATTGTCCTGATCAAGATTCTCAGAGTCATGGGTTTTCTGGCCAAAAGCAGGAAGACCAGAGGAAGCCACAGAAATGGGGGGGGGGGCGCTTTTCCTACTCTCCACACCCACTCTCCATGCAGTGCACCCTCCCCCAGCCTGTCACAGACACTGGGCAATTCTGCTCTTCAACAGTCAATTGTCAAGACCAATTGATTCTCCTGAAGCTTGTGCCTCAGCCATCCCCAGCTTCCTCATCCAACTGCCCTTCAGCAGACGCCACCGGGAGTGACACCTGGCAGCTAGCACGGCCTTGACGCCCACAACGGAGCTCCAAAGGGCCCGGATCACCCAGACACCCACAGCAAAGCCTCCAATGACCTACAACAGCAGAGCCCTTACCCCCATGAGACGACACCACCACAGCCCCTGGGACACAAACTCTACATGGTGCCAAGGCAACAAGAGGCAAGAGCCAGATTTTTTTAAATAGGCAGCAATGCCCAAGGTGCATTTGAGGCTATTTGGCTCTAAGAGAGTCTGATTCAGACCAAGGAAAACCAGCAGATTCCGAGCTAAGGCTGCGCTGACATTCCAGTTTTAACGCACGCCATTAGCTCCCTTTCCTTCCCCTAAGCCACACACCGTGCGTTAATCCCACCCTTCTCCCAGCTAGGCTGCTCATTAGACGTCAAACTCTGAGCATACGGCTCCCTTGGTACTTGTAGCTACGCGGTCATGCAGCGTGCACACACAGGTGTGTGAAATCAGCCCCAGAGCTGCATTCCTGTACGGGACAGACACAGGAAGACAGGACACAGTTCATCTTATTGCGGGAATCCGTGGAGTGATGCACGTTCTCTCCACAGGAACGGACTGCCCTTCCCCATTCACTGGACTGCAGACGGGGCTGTTTGAGAGTGGGAGTGGAAAATGAAACAAGGGACTCTCCTGCAATGTGCTGCTGTCTCCCACCAGTCCAGGGCACTGCTGCGTGAAGGCTCTGGCTGCATTACAGAACTGCTGGGTTTTCAAGATGTGGTCTCATCTCCTGCATTCGGATGACAGGCAGGAGGTTCCAGTGGTTGGGGTGCTAGCCAGGGACTCTGGAGACATGGAGGATTCTGCCACAGACTTGCAGTATGACCCTGGGCAAATCACTTGATCGCTTTTTCAAAAGCACCTCAATTACTAAGTCCAATTTTCAAAAGTGATTTAGGCTCATAGGTCACTCAGTCACTTCTGCAAGTTTTACCTTATGTGCCTCTGTAACCTGGAGAGAACAGCACCTCCTACCTCACCGGGGCAAGGGGAGGATAAGCACACAGTGCAGATTGTGGTGGCCATGTGAATACTTTACACAGATTCAGGTACCCCAACACTACAGTGCACATGCATGCTCACCATACGTGTTACACACACAGATGCATCTATGCTATAACGGGAACGTTAGCACCTATCACCAAAGAGCTGCTGGCAGGTGCAGGCTACTCTGCTCAATCCAGGACTTCAAAAAAACCAAAGAGTCTCTCCTGCTCTTCGGTTACAACACCGAGAAAGCCATCGGCCAGCTCAGCCACTGAAAAACTCACAGAGAAAGACTATTGTTGGCAAGTCTCTGACAAGAGAAAATAGCTTGAACTTCAGCCCCAGATAGATCTTTTCAAACCCCCATCAATAGCCTCACCCTGCAGTTCAGTTTAGGATCCCACTGTGCTTAATTCAATGAACACAACACGTTCCTGCACCCTCGTTCATTCATTCTCTTTCCCTCACACCGTCTCACTGACCTCCACTCTGCTCTCACGCCAGCGTGATGCCATTGACTCGGATGGAGAATGAGTCCTGGTTTACACCGGTGTGAGAGAAGAATCAGAGCGTCTCTCTTCCTCTAACACATCTACAAGGACAGAGCAGCCGCCCAGGCTGTCACTTTCCTGGGGCTGGGTCCTGCTGCCCTTACTCCTGTGAGCAAACCAGCAGGGCGCTACTTACATGAGACAGGGCAGCAGGTTGCACCCCCGGCAATGCCAGCACGTATCAAACAGGTTTTGGGCTAAGGCTCTGGTGCCTGCTATCCAGGGCGTTGCTATTTACCCATGATCTTGGCAGCCTTCAAACTGGGGTAACGGGCCTCAGACATTCTCTCTCCCTGCCCCAAATCCCTCTCATGCCTCCTGGACACTGTGCAACATTGTCACCTGTGCTCAGGGTCCATCCGTCCTCAAGCCAACAGAACAGTGCTATCAAATGCAGCCAGAACCCTCAAGGAGTGCCTCTCACTCCGCCCATAGGGAACAGAACCCCAGCCCCAGAGACGCCCCGCTACAGTGGAACCTGCTCAGAGTGAGCTGGGATAGAGGGCAGTCTCCAAGTCCCAATGTATTTCACTGCATCCAGTCCAGTTCCAGCTACAGTCACCCTCAGCTCGCAGAAGAGTTGTTCTGGGGCATGGCTCTCACTAGGATGGGCACCCTGCACTACACAGTAAAACCCACCATACCAGGTGCATCTCATGAACGTGCCAATCCTGGGCTTCCATTCTGTTCTTTGGAATGGGTGGCCCATTGAGAACTGCCACCCCCCTGGCAGCAGAAGGCCTAACAGGAGAAAATGGAGCAGGCATGAAGCCTGTTGGCATACACACTCTGCGTTAGCTGATGGGAATCTACATCTGTCATGGGGCAAGGTGCTTCTCTTTTACCCTGGGTTATTCCATCATTCGGTGTTCCCTGACTTGGGCTTCCCTTCGCTGGAGCAGCAGCTGGGGTTCTGAGCACCTGCCCTCCGGTGGAGCTGCAGTTGAATGCCGTCTACCCTCCACACCGCAGGGTGGAGACAATGAAACCCAACTAAAAAATAAGGCCCACAGACTTTGTTCCTGCCCTGTATTCCAGATGGGTTTGTGTCTAGACTCCTTCTTAGTAATACTACTTTGTCCTACACCATCGCCGTCCATCGAGAGATCTCAGAGTGCTTTGCAAACTTTGAGCCTTACAAACAGCCCTAAGCAGAGAAACTGAGGTACAGCCAGAATTAGAACCCAGAACATGCTTCCTTTCCCCTGTTTGATCCACTAGCACAGTGGTTTTTCAAACTTTTTTTCTGGCGACCCAGTAGAAGAAAATTGTTGATGCCTGTGACCCAACAGAGCTGGGGATGAGGGGTTTGGGGTGTGGGAGGGGCTCAGGGCTGAGGCAGAGGGTTGGGGTGCAGGAGTGAGGGCTGCGGGGTGGGACCGGGAATGAGGGGTTCAGGGTTTGGAAGGGGGCTCTGGACTGGCACAGGGGGTTGGGGTGCAGGCTCTGAGGTGGGGCTGGGGATGAGAGGTTTGGGGTGGAGGGGGCTCTGGATTTGGGGGGTCAGGGCTGGGGATTGGGGTGTGGGGTTACCTCAGGCAGCTTGCGGTCAGTGGTGCAGCAGGGGTGCTAAGGCTTCCTGCCTGTCCTGGCACCCTGGAAGTGGCCAGCAGCAGGTCCTGCTCCTAGGTGGAGGCACGTGCAAGCAGCTCCATGCCTCTCTCACTCACAGGCACCCCCCCCCCAGCTCCCATTGGCTGGTTCCCAGACCATTGGAGTGTGGAGCTGGTGCTCAGGGTGGGGACAGTGCACAGAGCCCGGTGTGCCGCCCCCCTGCCCCCTCCCCAGGACCTAGATCTGCTGCTGGCCACTTCCCAGGCATAGTGCGGTGTCAGAACAGGTAAGGACTAGCCTGTCTTACGGGCAGCACTGCCGATGGGACTTTTAACAGCCCAGTCAGTGGTGCTGACCGGAGCCGCCGTGACCCAGTGCCTTCCAATCTGCGACCCAGATTGCAGGTGGGGTCACAGTCTGCACTAGCACACGTGTCCCCTCTCACCTCCACCCACCGCTGAACCTGACCCAGCTTCACTGGGGCAAAGTGCCTTAGAGAAAGCAATTAAAACACCATTGTAAATCTATAGCTTCTGCCTCAGAGTTTAGGACCCAGAGGTCACTGGAACTAGCTTGCCATGAAGCCCAGTTAACAGCATGATTCATGTGACATAAGGTCACACAATTTAATGCTACTACGGTATAAGGCTTTGATTAGCACCTGTCTACTTCACAGACTATAAATTCTTCATGGCAAATATTTTGGCTTAATATTTACTAAACGAAGTTAGATACAACACACTGACTGTAAATAGCTCATTATGCTAGAGAATAGCTAATAATACCGTTTTATTACAGAGACATTTTATACAGCTAGAGGTACTAAACTACTGCAATTCATGTCCTGTGTGATTCACAGAACCCAATGCACTGCACACCAGCAGGATATGCAAAAAGAACCTTAGGAGAATTTCACTGAGTTTTTTTAAACTCTTGATTACGAAGAATAAAATTCAAGGGAAAAACAAACAGGAAGTGAGACATCACCTAACTGAGAGGAGGTTACTCTTGCTGAGATGTGTGAAATAAAAAAAACAAAAAAGAAGAGAAGCACATGGTATAAGAACAACTACTACAGGTGAAATCCTGATTCCTTCACTCATGCTGCTATATAGTAACTATTTACATATAGGTACATAGCAACAAATAGTACCTTGCACCACTAGCGTAACTGAAATCAACCGGACCATTAGTAGAGTAAGGTGCATTTTGAGTAGTAAGGGAGTAAGATTCAAGCTATAAATGCATTTCCACTTTTTCCACTTTAAAACTGGATTCTTTTAATATTTCAGTTTAAAATGGATACTGAACAGGTTCATTCTGCTTTAAACACACTATCTGGTACTGGATCAAACCAATGGCCCATCCAATATCCTGTCCTCAGCTGGTGCCAGCACCAGATTCTTCACTGGAAGAAATCCCAGGCTGAAATAAGCCACAGTCCAAGGGGACATTCCAGTAACCCCACTGTGATGAAACCAGGACCAGTGAGGTTTGAATGCAGCCTCGGGCCTGGGCGGGCACTGCTGTGTGTGCCACGAGTGTCCATCCGGACCCTCACCCCAACAGAAGCGAGACCCCAGAACCTTCAATCGCCCCCCGCCTTTCCTAACAGGCAGATCCTTCCCCTGGGCTTTATCCGCAGCTCCTGCCTTGGGCCCCACCACACCTCCCACCAGCGCCCGGGGACAGACTGTCACCATCGGGGCACAAGCCCAGGCCCGAACTCTGAAAGCTGGACCCCCCCGTTCACACCTGCTAGTGCCAGTGTCCCCGTCGGGTCTGCCCAGCAGAGCCCAGGAGACACCAAGCCGCTGCCCGGTGAGCCCCCCACGGCCCTAGGCACGAAGAAGAGAGGAAAAGCCCAGCGCAGAATCAGGGGCACGGCCGGCTCCAATGGGAGCGGAGCGGAGCTCCCGACTTCAGCCGGCGGCAGCCTCGGGCCCACGGGAAGCAGAAGCCCGGTATAAACAGCTGGCAAAAAAGGTGCTGGGAAGCCCCATTGAAAAACCAGCCCCCTTAGCGCCCCCGCAATGCGCACAGCGCGGTGCTGCTAACGGGGCTACCAGCCCAGCCCGCCTGAACCCGAACTAGCCCGTCCAGGGACCGGCCTCGCAGCTTCCCAATGCGGAGCCGCTCCGGAGTCACTCCGGGTCCCGCCCTAGCCCGGCACTCACCCGCTCGCTGGCACACGCCGGGGTAATCCTCGCAGCAGTCGCCCGTCTTCTCGCAGTGAGTGTCGCAGTAGCAGGGGCCCCGGGGCCCGCTAAGGTCGGCGCACGCGTTATTGCGCCCGGGGCAGCAGCGGGGGCTCCCCCGCCGGCCGCAGCCCGCCTCTGCCCCCCGCAGGTGCCCGGCCGCCAGGAGCCAGCCCCAGCAGAGCAGCCAGCAGCCCGGGCCAGCGCCCGCCGCTGCCATGCCCGCCGCCCGCGGGCCGCTCAGCGCTGCCCCGGGGCCCGCTCGCCTCCCAGCGGGGGAACGGGGACCGCCGCCGGCCGCCGCATGCTGGCCCCGCTAGCCCGGCCCGGCTCCTCATGGCCTGGCCTTTATAGGAGCAGCGCGATCCCCCGGGGCCAGCCCCCGCGCTGCACACGCCCCCTGGCCGGGCACCAGGGGAAACTTTCTCTCCGTTCCACCTACTTTCTCTCCCACCTGCCACAAGCCCAGGGCGAATGTTGCTCCGGGGTCTTAAAGCCAGCACGGCCCCCCGCCTCGCACAGATCTGCTTGGGCAGGAGCTCGCCTCTGAGCCAGGGAGCAAAGGAATTAATTAAAAAACCAAATAAAAGGGGGGGAGGGGAAGAAGCCCATTCAGTGGCTAAGACCTGGTCTGCACTAAAACAGGTCAAGCCTGCTCTATGGCCCACTGAATGCCTGGTGTAGACAGCACTTGGAAAACAGAATTCTTCCCTCCATCATGCTTCCCATGAAGTGGGTATTCACCCAGGAAAGCTCGTGCTCCAATACATCTGTTAGTCTGTAACAGAAGGCAGCACGCAGCTGATTTTCAGTGGCACTCACACTGTCCGGGTCCTGGCCACTGCTGGGGGGGGGGGGGGGGGCTCTGCATTTTAATTTAAATTTTAAATGAAGCTTCTTAAACATTTAAAAAACCTTATTTACTTTACATACAACAATAGTTTAGTTATATATTATAGACTTATAGAAAGAGACCTTCTAAAAACGTTAAAATGTATTACTGGCACACGAAACCTTAAATTAGAGTGAATAAATGAAGACTCGGCACAGCACTTCTGAAAGGTTGCCAACCCCTGGTCTATAAGGTGCCACAGGACTCTTTGGTGCTTTTACAGATCCAGACTAACACGGCTACCCCTCGGATACTTCCCTCCAGCTAGTTACTGGCTTGTGGGGAGGTGGATTTCCTATCTCCAGGGAAGAACCTCTCCCCTCACGGTAGGAAGTATTGACACTGAATCACTACAGGTGCAGCGTTTCAAGTGCAGAGGACACATGAGAATAAACAACTTTGGCCTAAACTTTCAAAGCTAGGTACCTAAAATAATAAGTTCCTAAATCCATAGGTCCCTGAATAAAGTGGCCCAGTTTTCCCAGGTATTGAGCATTTGCACCCCTCCTTGGCTTCAATCGGATTTGGAGGGCTGAGCACTTCAGAAAAATCAAGCCACTTTCACTGAGGTGCCTAAATATGAAGCTAGGAGCCCATTGTTTGACACCCAAGCTTGACTGTTTTGGCCAGTAAGGAGGCTTTGCTCACATTGTTTTATGGAAAACAGGCCAAGGAGATAACAAAGGTGGGTGATAAAGGTAACTGCAGGGATGTAATATACAATTTTGTAAGGTGTTTGATTTAATACTGCATCTGCACGCTATTCTGAATTTAAAATGACTACTACGCACTATTAATCAAGCATCCATTCAATGGATTAAGACCTGGCTAACTGACTGATCTCAAAAAGTAGTTGTCAATGGGGAATCATCATTGAATGGGGGTGTTTCTAATGGGGTTCCTCAGGGATTGGTACTAGGCCCACCACTATTCAACATTTTAACCAGTGACCTGGAAGTAAATATAAAATCACTGCTGATAACATTTGTGGATGATATACATTACTAGAATGGTAAAAAATGAGGACAGGCAGTTATACAAAGCAATCTGGGTCACGTGGTAAGCCAGCCCCATTCAGACAAAATGTGTTTTAACACAGCCAAAGGCCTGGCTCAGGGGCATTAAAGAGCAGCGAGAAGTTACTTGTGTGTTGCAACGGCGATGGGTTCAGGCTCTGGGCCTGTATGTTCCTCCCAAGCTGCCCTGCTGTTCAGAGGGTAACAGTTTCAGCTCTCAGACCCTTACATGGTTTCCTAACTGCAAGCCTGGGGGGTTGAGTCAGGGCCCTCCTGCTGCTATTAAACCCTAGCAGAACAAGGATAGCTCCTGCACCATCAAGGTTTAGGGACCAGCCCCAGACCTGAGATGCTTAGTGAGGTGCTGTCTGGTACTGGTACATGCATCTCTGCTCAGCAGCTGGAAAGTCCTGTGAGGCCCATTCACTAGTTTTCTTGGTCGTATTGTTTTCCACTGTGAGAGACCACTGCCCAGGATTTCAAATGCAGCCTGGGCCAGCTCTCAGCTATTCCCAAAGCAAAGGCAGAAACCAAGTTCAGAGCTGAGAAAGGCTTGGTGCTTTGAACCCTATGCCAGTTCTCCCTGGGAAGCTTGATTGGCCAACAATTTAAAACAGGCTCCCTGTGTTGGCTGCCCAACAGGTTGCAGAGAGCAGGCCAGCACTGTACAACCAAAGAAAGCACACACTGTCCTGCCGACTTGCATTGCTCAACACAAGGCAGCTCAGGCACCTGACAAGCCTAGACGCTCTCCTCCCTTTGGCCAATAGGGAACCAGAGTCTGAAACTACGAAGATCAGGCAGGATTTCAAAGCCACAAAGAACTTAGGCAGTCCCCTGGATAACATAACCCCTGTATATTTGGAGTACACGGGGCTGCAGTAGTGATAAAAATTGTCCCGCAGAGTCTTTAGTGTAGGTGATGCACTAAGATAGAAAGAACCCAGCTTTACTTTCAGATCCCCAGGGGGGTTTGCAGGGCTGGTGGTTGGGGAAAAAAAATTTATAAAAAAAAACTGATTCCCCCCCCATCCATTTGAATACCCCTGGCAGAGCAGCACTTCCCTGGATTCCACCGTTTTACCTTACAAGGGTTTGTACCCACACCAAAACTCTTCTATGAACTAGTACACTGGAACATTTCAGACCTGGGCTCTTCGAGATGCACACAGCAGCAGAGAGACGGCTGTGTCTCTCCCGCAAACTTCTGGGGGTAATTTGCATCTCTTGGAAGAACAGGCAGCTGCAGTAAGCATCACATTCACCACCGTGCCTTTGTTCATTTCATGCTGCATCCCTGCTCTGCTCCAGATGCAGAAGGCGTTAATCCTTCGGTTAGCTAACTGGCACCGTGTCTAGTGATTCCCCAGATAAAAGTGAGTGTTCAACAGTACAGCAGATGGCTGCAGCATGGCACTCTGATCAGAACACCAGACTACTTAATCAGCACATTTCTCTCCCCATCGGGGGGTGCTCATTAAGAGAATTCCCTTGAATTCTGAACTTTGATACTACACATACTCCATTCTTGAAATTAACCAGCGCTTTGATGCCATGTGATTCAGAGGCATCCATGACCAAAAAAAGCAGATACACAGACACCAGAAAAGAAAGGAGAGACAGACATCCAGCTTGCAGCAGGTTTCAGTTTATTACATAATCTCTGAATGCAGTAAAACCTGAGAAAGCAGCAGGGGCTGACAACACGTGTAGAAGAGACAGAGCACACAGACTCTGCCAAGGCAGAGGCAAAGAGACAACACAGTGCACACACGCCTATGCTGAGCTTTCTCCAGGCTCTGGCACCCACCCCGAGAGATAGGTGTCAGGCAATGGCCCACACCCATAAAATGTCACTCCAGGTAGAGTCTGCCCTAGAGCATGTGACTAAAGGAAACAGTGGCTCCCACATCCCGAGGGGAGCCCGGTGGCAGCAGTTCTCGACCCTGCACTAGGCAGCTGTCTGGTAGCGTCTCTTTCTAGCCCAAAGGCAGCTTCGGGAGGGAGCAGCTCCTCTGAGGCCTGAAGAAGCCAAACAACAAGAAGCAACACAGGAAATAATTCATTGGTCCTGCAGGAAAAGACCCTACCTAGTCTCCAGTAGGGAGGGCCTTTCCCAAATGTCCTCCTCTTCCACTCAGCACCCACCCACCCCCACTCTCTGATTTTCATTGTATTGCATTTAGGCCACAATCTTTGCTCCCATCATTGAAGTCAGGAGGCATGAAGAACCCAGCTTGGCTTTCAGATCCCCTCACTAGCAGCACCACAGTCAAGGGATCTACTCACCTGAGCAAGGATTTTACAGCATCAGCTCTTGGACATTTCCATTGAGCCCAAGAAACAGTCCAGTTTAGTTTTTAGTCATTCAGAATCTCATTCTTAATGTGCTACGGGAGCATCTGAGAAGAGTCAGGGACCAGACAGGACATCAAATCTCATTCCCTTATCAGCACAATGCTGAGGCAATGGACTGAACTGGATGGTAAACACAAAACAGGGGAGGAGAGGAAGAGTTCCCAGCCTTTTCGGAACCTAATGGTGACCAGTGCAATCCCAGGGTAAGTACCCTGGAATTAGGAGGGGAGACACTTGGTAAAGGAGACTACAGCATACATGGGCTAACATGTCAAATGATCTGCAGCCAGTGTAACAGAACACATCATCATTCCCGTGTCACAGCAGTATAGCTAGCTGCATTGGCAAAATGCATTCACCAGTGGTTTGGGGCCTGGGGTCCCCTCCTGGATCCCTTTGCTCATCCAGAACACAAGGGTGGGGTGGGGGGCTCTCAGTGGTTGAAGAGATGCGAGCAAAAGGCTTAAATTGCAACAGACCCAGGGCTGCCTTTGACCCACACAGAGCAATGGAGACTTGTTAACAGGCAACTTTGGTTTATTGTTGGGGTGCTCACCCGAGCGCCCCCATTTGGCCATGAAAATGGCAAGAGTCACTCCAGCATGCAGCTGCAAGCGCAACATTAACACATTTTACACAAGTCAGCTTGAAAAGAAACCCTTGGACTCAAATATTAGAAGGAACAAAAACTAAGCATCTGCCTCGGCTGCCAGCGTGGTAACCACTGCCTAGTCAGCCTGGTACAATGGGGGCTACAGATGCTACAGTGAGATCATTGTGGGCTGCCAGGGACTGTTACTGTAGAACATGATTGTAAATGCAATATCATACGCATCAGGGTGTGAGCACATGTGCGTGGGCACATAAGGGTTGATTGCTGGCTTTACAGATCCTGGTTCAATTCTGAAGTGTGTTCTAAAGCGAGGCTCTTATTTTATTCAAGTTGCAAATGCAAAAAAAACTCAATGGCTTGCGAGCAGAGAGCCGGAAAGTGACTCTTCCCTGTGCTTTCCTTCTTCGCTTGCGCATCCGATAGTGTTAAGGCTGCATTTGTCACTGACAGTACAGACAGACAGACAAACCCCTGCATAACTGTTGTAGACAGACACACGATTTTGGCACAAATCTGCACTGGAACCATTATGAGCTCTTGGCACTGGGCAAGGACAGGGTCCCTGTCCCCCGGGGATACAGTACAAGTGTTAATAACGACGTGTGAAGTTCATTTAGTCTAGCTAGGTACTTGCCTGGCTCTCAGCACTGGAGTATGGAGCGGAGGGGATGGGGGTGGTGAGGCAGAGTGGAAGGAGGCAGTTTAATCAGAGAAGGTCAAGTGGCAGGCGAGCACTTCACCTTTCTCACGCTCCTCTCACATGTAAACAAGGTGCCTCTGTTAGAGAGGTGAGGAACCTGGTAACTCTAGGCTGGAATTTCACACCCCGGGAATGAGTTTCCTCAGCCAGGAAAAGGAAAAGGAAGGCACCACCATGCAGTGCAGGGTCTCTACCGCACCGCCAGGAGCCTGTGCGAGGGGCTGGGATGGTAGAGGACATGTTCTGGGCACTGGGTTCCTTGCAGATTCCATAGCAAAGCCCCTCAGTGCTCCCAGGAGGCTGTACAGGGCGGATTTCCTCTCTCCTCCAGGGGAGGTGGCTGGGCAGGCAAAGCTCCCACAGGAAGGCGCGTGTCTGGATCACGCTGTCTGACTCAAGGAGGCAGGGACATTGCCTGCCCCAAGGGGCCTCCACTCAGCTTTCTGGCTTAAACTAGAGGCTAAAGGGCCAATGTGTGTCATGCAGCTCACTTCACGAGCAATCCTCTTTGGCCCTAGTGACTCCCACAATAAAATGCTGCGACTGAGGCACTTGGCAGCTCTGGTAGGGGCACCTGGAGCCATCCCCGCTAGCGACCCCTGCTTCTCGAGACTGGGTCTGGACTAGCCATGAGTGGCTCGCAGCCATTCCCTAGAGCGCCTCCTACAGGTATAGGATGGGGCTGGAGTAGCAGCGAGCTCCCCAGAGCCAGGGACATGCAATCGCTCCCCTGCAGCCAGCGCCTCCTGCTGGGAGAGGCAGGGAGATGGCAGTGAGCTCAGTGGAAACCTTTGCTAGCTTGGCTCTGTTTTCTCAAAGGCAAAAGGAAACGTGGACTGAGTTCTAATCTGGCTGGAGAATCCTGGCCTCTCTTCTCCCTTTTGGGCACTGACCTATTCCCCCGCCCCCTCCGCCCCCAGGCTGGCAGAGCCGGTCTTTGCAAAGTTTGCAGATAGATTCCCCTCCCCCTGCCCCATCATTTTAGCACATGATCAATAATTTAAACTACTCCACAGTTTGTTCCTATAAATAAAGGTGGTCAGGGTTTGACATGGGCCTGACTGGCTGGGCACAGGGCTAGCTCCCTGCTTTCACACAAGCAGGAGACTTGAACCTTGGCACCGCTCCTGGTGAAATGTCCGTATGATTCCTCCCGGGTTGGTCATCTTTCTCCAGCTGTTGCCCCGCGGTGGTGGAGGAGACGGTGCTGCTGCCCTGGGCTGCGGGCAGGCTCAGTCGGTTTTCCAAACCTTGTTGAGGGCCTTGACCACTTCGTCGTAGATGACAAAGACGATGGCCACATCCAGACAGACCCGGCCCAGACGAGGCACAGTGCCCTTGTAGAACCTGCCAGGAGAGGAGAGGTGATGGGTAAGCAGAGAGCCCCACGCAGGCCTGGGAGCAGGCCTAGCCCAGCCGCTCCCAGCCATCTCTGGCAGAGCAGACAGCCTGGGGTAAAATGGTGGCAATGCTCTGCAGCCACACTTTGTGAGAATCACCCTGCTCTCCAGCTCAGCCTCCCGCCCCCCTCCACCTTCACACTCCGCACGAGCGGGGACCGGCCCAGTCTCTGCTGGAATGAAAGGGGCTTGGGGAAGGGCTGCTTCCCGCCCGGTAAACCCCACCCAGAGACCCCAAACTTATTAAGATTCCCAGTCAGGGCTTTCTGGCCAACTGCCCCGCTCCTGTCACAGGATCCGCTCTCCACACCACCCACTTCTTGAGATTCCTCGGGGGGTGGGTCACCGTTGGCTTCCCTGATTTTACACTAGCTGAGGCTCTGGGCCTGGGCTTCTGTGGCATGTGTAGAGAGGCTAATAAAGTCCATACAAGTCTCTCTCCCCTCCTCCTCTCACAGCCAGGGCTCACTGCTACTCCTACCATTCACCAGGCCCTTGCCTTTCCCATCTCGTCCCCTATGCCTAAGGGACAGGCTCCCTCTTCTCGTGTGCCAGTGACCTGCTCCCCCTTCTGCAAATCCCACTGTAAGGTGCCTTTCAACCATGATGGTGACGGATCCCTTTGCCTCCTATGGCACTGCTTCCCATTTCACCATACGTGTCTGAACTGCTTCGCCAGCACTCGGCTGCAGGGGAGGGATTGTCCCTCTTTCCCTACATTCACCCCGCCCTGAGCCCCTTGCATGAAAATGAGATGCCAGACTCACGCAATGGGCCCTTCGTATTTCATGATCTGGTAGGCGCAGTCCCAGGTGCTCTTGTACTTGTGCGCTTCAAGCCCCTAGAGGAAGCACAGAGAAAGGTCAGAGACCTGTAATGGTGGGATCTATGCCACAGTTCCCAGCACAGCTCCCACAAGCCATGGCGCTGTCCTGGGAGATTCCGGAAGGGCTCTAGGGCTGGAGCTGTCACAGCAGTGACCTCCATCCTCGCCAGCCTGATTGTGTGGGAGCCTGGCCCCGAGGAGGTCTGCATGGAGCTTAGACGGGGTCTAACCCAAATAGCAGTGGCCAGGCCTATGCCCCACTGCAGGTGTTTTTGGGTGGATGCTATGGCAGGGACGCTCACACTGAGGCTCGCAAGCCGCAGGTGGCTCTTTAATGCGTCTCTTTGCAGCCCATGTTATTAAAACGCGGTGTGATTTAATTATTAGCCAACTAATTAACCAATCAGGATGCTTTTACTATGCGATTAAGCAGCCACAGCTGATAAAATAATAATACATGGTCAGTCACTTTGCTGGGAGAATAATACACAACTGGTAAACGAAGCCATGAATTCACATGACTGTGGCTCTTTCAGGCAACGCTGATTTGGCTCCTGAACCACTGAGGTCTGAGCATCACTGGGCTATGGGACTGCCAGGAGAGGAACACGCCACGTTCCTCTAGCACAGGGGAGCCCTGGGCCTGGTCTGCCTAGGAGCCAATCGCTGGCCATTATTCAGGTCCCCAGAGGGTAGTGTGACCCCACAGAGGGTAGGGTGACCACAGCCACAGAGCACAGCATGGCTAGTGTGGACACACTGCTGCCCTGGGCCTCGCTCGCCCATCGGGCCAGGCACCCCAGCTGTCATTCTCTAGGGCAGACAGGGCCTTGGTGGGGAGCAGTCTCAGTTCCAGCTCCTGCTCCTCCATCGGGAGGGCGCCGTAGGGCACTTAGCCATGTCCCCATTTCGGCGCTTGGCCCAGCGGCTATGGTCCACATGAGAGCAGTAGACATGGAGCACCCAGAGGCAAATTAAGGGGTCTCAGCAGAAGCCCAGGGGCCACACGCTGTACCTGCATTCTGGTTTTCACCACATCCAGGGGGGTGTTGCCAAAGACGCTAGCCGCTCCAGCAATGGCCCCAAATATCCCGGTGACGAGGGGGTTTATGACCTTGTTGGGATCATCCCCTGGGAAGTAGGAGAGCGACACAAAGGGGGCAGGCGGAGGGAAAAAGTGGGGAGAGAGAGACAAGGACAGAGCTCATGAGCACCAAGAGGTGGGAGCGCGCAGGGACGTCACTGAGTGACGCTGCACGTGAGAGCTGCAAAGGCCCCGACAGGCAGGGGGCGCAATGAGGGGCGGTGAAAGGAACGGGGGCCCCCAATGCAGCTGGAGAAGAGGGAGGGGCCAAGAGAGTCAGAGATTTTCGGAGATTTTAAAGCAAACAAGAGCCCTCAGACCCCACAGGTCGGAAGGCAGGGAACGCGCAAGCCTAGGCCAGGGCAGGCCGAGCAGTGAGTGGGCGGGAAAGTGCCCCCTGCTGGTTTAGTTCTGAACAGACTGTCGAAAGGGGCCCGGGCCCAGTGTGTGTGGGCAGGGGTAGGGGCGTTGAGTGTGCGCAGGAGATACGTGTATACTGCAGCAGGCAGGTGCGAGCAGGGGCACAGTGGAGGAGATGCTGTGAACAGATCCCATTAGAGTCCCCGCTTACTCGCCATCTGCATCCCCCTGGGCTTTTAACCCAGCTTCCCTTCTCCCCAGCTCTGCCCTGCCCCGGGCCCTTCCTCAGTCTTGTCAAAGTGACCCCACAAGAAACTGGTGGTGGGCGCGTTTCACTCGGAGGGAGCTCAGCCGAGGCTGGAGAAGCCAGAGCCTGCCCTGGCTGCAGCAGGTCACCGGGCTGGGTGGCTCTCCACCTGCAAGAGGCAGGGCCCAGTGTGGAGACGCGGGGGCGAGGCAGAGCCGGGTACCTTTGTACCAGTTCCTGAGCGCCGTCATGACGAAGAAGCGAATGGCCTGGTTTGATCCTTGTTTGAGGACAGTAGCGGTTAAACCCTGGTAGGTTCCCTTCAGACCTGCGGCAGGGAGAAGGGGCAGCGTTCGAGGAGGGGAAGCAGCATGACACTGGTCTCCCAGGACCACCACCAACCCCAGGCCTTCAACACAACCTCCCCTTTCCCCCATTCATACCCCCGTCCCGGCGGGGCCCACAGCACAGAGTCCAGCTCTTCCTCACGCCCCACCCACTTGGCCCTGCCGTCAGGCTGGCCGAGCGGGCTAAGGCGCTGCGTTCCGGTCACAGTCTCCTCTGGAGGCATGGGTTCGAATCCCACCCCCGACAAGCCCTCTTAATAGCGGGGGTGGGGGGAGAGAGGCATTTCCTCTCATTGGCAGTGGGGTGAGGCTGGCTCTGTGTGGCTTTGGTGGCCCGTCATAGCTAGAACCATCTGTCGTTTGGCCTCCCATGGGCACGCTGACAGGGCCACACTGCGTTCCCCTGTCTGGGCTGGGAAAGGAAAGGTGTTTGGGCCTGGGAAGCAAGTCCCCCAAGAACCAGACCACCTGAGGGACAAGCGGACAGTTGGGAGCCAGTGTTTTTCAAGGCCTTACAGTGCTGGCTGCCTTGGCAGCTCACAGACCAGTCTCCCACTCTGGTGGGAGGAGGCAGTTCACAACCCAGCCCCCCCGTGCCAGCGTTGCGGGGCCTTGCACACTGCACGCAAGGGTAACGCGGAGCGGAGGCCACGCCAGGGCCCTCACCCTGCTCGCGGATGATCTCCCGCACGCCGTGGAAGAAGCCGCGGTACTTCGGTTTGGGGGAGCACTGGTCATGGATAAACTTCACCTGGGGGGAGAGAAGGTTAGGACTTGTTGTTAATCCCAATCTGCGCGTGAAGAGACTCCCCCCAGCCCCTCGCCCCATCCCTCAAGCTATAGGAGCCCGAACATCCCAGTCGGATGCCTGGCAGCCGGGCTCTGCTCAGGGATTCAGCAGCTTACCTGGGGCAGCACCCTACTAATACCACTCCAGAGCGGAACAAAAACCTCTGTCCGAAGTTTATCTGCAACTGCGTAAGTGTTTGCTAATGCACTCCACAGGCAGTCAGGAAGGGGAGGGACCCATGCAGTCTAGCACAAAGGACTGCAGCTAGGTCTGGAATACTTGGAACACACAAGGGTCGGCACCTGGAAGGGGAGAGTCTGGAAGTCCCAGGATGGGAAGAGCTATTGGTCACCCGTGAGAGCACATAACATCATGTCAGTAAATAACAGTCCCTTCACCCTTATCGAGCAGCTTTCAGCCAAGGATCACTTTGCAAAGGAGGGTCCATCTATTTATCCCCACTTTGCAGATGGGAGCTTTGAGGAGCAGAGAAGTGAAGGGACGTGCCTGGGGTCACACAGTAAGTCAGTGGCAGAGCTGGGGACAGACTTCTGAGTCCCAGTCCTGCTGCTGCTCACAGCTCTCAGCCTCTTCTGAGGATAACGCTGAAGAGAGTCATGCAAGCAGAGGCCAGTTTTCCAGCCCAGCCCCCGGCTCTCATGTTACACTGTGTAGGAAGCGTTTGTGTCCAGATATCACTGAGAAGGGCACATTTTACTGAGAACTGAACAGGATTTCCAGGCCATGCATTATTTCTGAATCTGGGCCTGGGAGTTACAAAGCAAGGAGAAAAAAAAACCTGAGTATAACACCGGGGGAAAAGAGCAGAGATAGCAAAATGACCTCATGGCATGGGGCAGCCTGGCAATGAATCAGAAGCAACAACGATGCAAAATGCCCTTTGCTGCCATGGAGCCTCAGCAAGGTATTTCATGCACTGTGCTGTATTTACTTCTGCCAGCAAGTGCATTGGTGTGGCTAAGCATATATTTCATCGCATTAATACCTGACAGATTCTGGGGTCAGGCCACAAAGGCTGGCCTTGGAGAGAAGAGCCGCCATTCACTGCAGGAGATATGGGCCTCAGGAAAAACCAGATCCTGTCTGAGCTCTTGCTAACATTTCCCACCAACAGGCGAGACGAGAGGGAACGCCCACACGCAGACTTTCCCTGCATCTCTGCCCGTTCACCACTAGTGGGCACCTGAAGCCCATGGACATTTCATCTGGGCAGAAGCACCAATGTACAGTACAGCTCCCTGTGCGACGCCAGGCGGGGAGCAGAGCAGAGGCTGTGCTGGGTTAATACCCTGCTCCAACAAGACAGAGAGCGCCCAGCAGGCTAGCTCTGGGGCTGACAGCAGGAGGCGCTCACAGGGCAATGGTGCTTCCTCCTTGGCTTCCCCCATCCCCTCCGAAGTCGTCGCCCCTGGTCTCCCCCTATTCTGTGACTCATTCTCAGACCAGGGATCAGAGGTACCTTTATGGTCTCCATGGGACACACCACCACCACGGCCTCGGCCACCCCGGCTCCCAGGCCGCACAGCAGCCCGCGCTTGCTGTTCAGGTTGCCTTTCTCGTCTCTCATGTGGTTGCTGAGGAACTCGAACATGCCGAACCTGGCCGGGGAGAACGGCAGCCAATGCAAACCCCAGTGGACTGGGCAGACACAGCTGCTGGGCACAGGGACGGGGCCAGGGCTAGCCAGCGTCTAGTGCAGCTGGGCCAACTAGCTCGGCTGGAAGCTCCCACCGTGCCCCACGGGCATCCCGCCATGGAGCCACGGGTCTGGCCTTTGGATCGTCTCCAGGGGAGCTGGGAGCACAGGGATACCGGGTGGGGGTGGGGGGCTGCACTTCTGTGCCCCCCAGAGGCTGGTTAGGGGGCAGCACAACCCAGAGCAGACTAGCTGCACTCCCTCCTGCCACACCACAGCTGCAGAGGCTGAGGGGGCTCTGGCTGTGAGGGAGAGAGAGCCAGGGACCCCCAGGAGGGGGAAGGTGCCTTTGGAGCTCTCTGAATAGGACTGACTCTTCTTTCCCCTGGCCTGGACCTGGGGGGAGGCTGCCGCAGGAAGTGACTCCCTGGCCAAGCCCCTCTGTAGCTCCTTGGCTCCAAACACCCATCTCATGCCCTCCCCCGGGGCGAAGCCCAGATGCCCACACACCATTCTCCTGGGAAGGCAGGCACCTGCGAACATGATAAGCCAGAAAGCCCAGGGGAAGGGGGGTGGCAGTGCGCCTGACTCCCCCATCCGAGCAGGCTGCGACTGCTGACAGCTATTAGCTATTGGTTCTTCATTGGCAGCGGGTAGAGAGAAGGCAGCAGAGGCGGCGGAGGCCGCAGCAGCCAGGGCCAGCAACGTCCCCCCACTCCCTACAGTGCGTGCTGCTGGGAAAGGCTCAGCCTGGAGGAGCTGGGAGCTCCCAAGGAGCACACTGCTGGCAGTGCCTCAGGGGAGCTCCCCACAGCAAGGCCTGCTGGCAGACAGGGAGCTCCCCGGAGCCAGCCCTCCGGCAGCGGCCACTCAGGCTGGTCTTGCTAAGAGCAAGATGGTTTTCTCAATCCATCCCAAAGGGAACAGCCATCCCGGGAGGCAATCCCACCCCCTGCCAGGGAACTGGGCACACTGGCCAGACCCACCTTGATGGCAACCTTCTGCGGGTACATCCCAAACTACCCCGAGTCATCCCCTCCCCTCCCCACAGCAGGACCGAGCTGCCTCAGCACTTCCCCAAACATGAGGCCACCTCCAGACACAGGCAAGCGATGCCAATCGCTCCATGGCAGGCAGCCCTCAGGGAGCGCCACGGACAGACCCTGCACTGTGCTCCTTTGCAGGAGGCATGTCCCTGGCCCGCCGGCCTGCTAGCCTGAGTGCCTGGCTTTTATGGCAGGGCTGCACTGCGGAGAGGCTGGGCGAGATGGACCCCCACACCCAAGATGGGGAGAAGGGGCCATGCCAAGGGACTCCTATGGGGTTTCTCATCCGCTTGTTTGGGGGGCTGGTGGGTGGGATCACCTGGGCTCAGATTGTCAATTGCAGTTTCAGCGAACGCCTCAGGGGCAAGGCCGGAAGTCACCGCCGGAGCGCCTTACCTCACGGCAGCCTTTGGGATGGAGCCATACACCAGTGAGCTGAGGCCTCGATACAGCCCCTTCACTCCATGGCCCTGGACAGTCTGCTTCACGCAGTCCGCTGGGGAGAAGGCACGGAAAGAGGGGTTTAGCCGGGCCGCCAAGCCAGCACGGCATCCCCTTCCACCGTTGGGGCTCTCCCCGGGCCGCACACTCCCTGCTGTCCATGGGTAACAGCCAGAGCGCACAGGGCAGGGTGGGCGAGTGCCAGGGCAGAACAGCTTGGGTAACGTGGCGCCAGGCTGCAAACGCACCATCAGAGAGAACCCCGGCCCTGTCCTAGCGGACGTGTTCGTCTCGTCGCTGAAGCCAAGGAGGCCAGGACCCCAACGTTGCTGCAGTTAATGGATTTCCCCTCCCCCTCCAGCGTGTTGCGGCTGTGGAACGTGAAGTCCTGATTTGAGTCCCCCCCGGTGAAGTTTGAGTCACATGCAGCAGGTGCCTGGCTACACGACTCAGCCTCCCTAGCTAGAACAGGGCAATGCCCAGCCCTTTGCAGAGCTGATCCAGGAAGGGAGAATGGCACAGGGCTCTGTTCAGCCCTGAACTCAGCAAGTCAGAAGCCATGTTGCTGCAGATCCTCAGGAGCTGGTTCCAAGCCAGACACTAAGCCAGGGGCTCTGTAACCACGCTCCCTGCAGTCTCTCCCCGAGCCAGCTGGGTTCTCTCTCACCCCAGTGACTGTTACACTGTCAGCTGGGGCCAGGCTGGAGGGCAAGCAGCAGAGTCCAGCGGGGATACAGTACAGCACACCGCAATGCAGCCTGTACATAAGTACAAGGTTATGATCCTGCCAGTGAAGTACGCCTGCCAGTCGTCCCGGGCTGGAATGAGGCCGTCATCCCTGGAACTCCTCCAGCCTGGGCACCCAACCAGGCTACCGCCAACAGGGCTCTCATGCACATGCCGTCTCCCTCAATGACAACAGGTGGTGCTGCATTGCGCAACTGGCCAGGTCTGTTAGACGGGAGCGCTCATCTAACTGCGAAGCCTCAGCTTCTGGGGCCTGGTGGGGGCAGGACGTCAGACCCGATGGCCCAGCGCTCTGAGCCACCCACTGTACCCTGAAACGGCTTCTCCCCCCCTTGTGGGACAGGAAGGAGGCAGGCCCTCAAGTTCCAAGGGAGGATCCTTTTGTGAGGGGCACCTGAAGACCCAGCTCACCCCCGCCCCACGTAGTGATGCACACCCACCGGTGCCAGTCTCTGCCTAGCACCTCAGCCCACCTGGAGCTGGCAGTGAACTACTGGCTGCAGTGGCTCCAATAGCCCCTGACACAAATTGCCAGTCCCCTGGTATGATCCCTACTCCAGTCTCTGTGCCCACGGCTGCCAGGCTCTGGACTTACCGATGCCTTTGTACCGGGGCGGGTTGGCTTTCTCATCCAGCTGTAGCTGAGTCTTCACATACTCCGTAGGGAACGTAATGCAGATCTCGATGCCACCGGCAATACCACCTGGGAGAACAAGGAGGGGGAGATCGAACCGGGAACTGCACAGCATCTCAGTAGCACCTCCCGGATGCCCGTTTCTAATTGCCCAAGCCCGGCCTTTCAGCGCTTGGAGCCAGAGCTGGGAGTGGGGTCACCTCCCAGGTAGGCACTTGGGTAAGGGACCGATTTGCAAAAGTGCTCAGCAACTCACGAGCTCTTTTGAGCATCTCGTCACTTACTCTGGTGCCTACATGGGAGCACTTTTGAACAATTGCTCCTTTGAAAATCTGGCCCTCGGTGCTTTCAGCAGAGTGAGCTAGACATATTCTGCCGTTCTCTTCTGCGTGGTCTGGTTAGACAGGGCAGGGGCAGGCCCTTACTGTGTGTTTGTACAAACGCCGAGCGCCATGGGACCCTGGTCTCACCTGGGGCCCCTTGCTGCTACTGTCATACAATAATAATTTTAAGCCAGCAGAGGAGCATTTAGTGCAGGACTTACATTCAGCCAGAGCCGTCCTGAGCAGAGCTCCAGTAAACTTTTCCCAACCTGCAGCAGCCCCGGCGCCCCCGCAGGGCTGAAGCCCTGAACCCCGGGGCTCCGGGAAATAGGGAGAATTTAAGCCCTGATTTAATGCCATCATTTCATAGCACCAGACAAGCTTTCAGTGCAGCCCATGGCCAGTTCAGGCAGGGGATACACGTGCACAGATACAGACTAAAGGCCTGAATTATGATCTGGGAACCAGGAACTCCCAAATTCTGGTCCCAGCTCTGGCCACAGAGGTAGTCGGTGCCAAAGGCAGGTCATGTAATCTTGCTCTACCTCCCCGCCCCCCGCAGCCTGCAAGATGGGGAATAATGGTAATTATCTGCCTCACAGTGGTAGCATGAAAATTCACTATAAGTACTTTAAAGATACAGGGCTGCGTATGCAGTAGTGGCAGCAGAGACAGACACCTCTCCCCTCTCCTCCAACGCTCCCCACATTCCTGCCAAAGCCCGGTCCCCATTGCTCATTTTCACCCCCCCTCCCCGCCACTTAGAACAGCCTCTCCTTTCACCCCAAGAACCTTCTCCTCCTCCAGCAGACACGCGTGTGAAGCAATCCAGCTGGAAAGCACACATCCTGCTCTGTGCTCGTACCAGCCTGTGCCTTCAGACTGTGAAATCCTCAGGCCAAGGATCTGTTTGCACAGCACAGCTCACCAGGTATGCAGCACGGTGTGCTTACCGCACTCCCTGTGGCGGGAGTTTCTATCCCTACGTGGAGACACAAACCAGCACCAGGAAATTCTGGTCACTGTTTCAGCCCCAGGCCAGTAGCTATATTAGGTGGGCAAGTAAAAGCTGCTTTGTGTTTTAATCAGCATGGTGAGGCTGGGCAAGTAGATTTAGTGTCTGCACTGGTACATTTCCATAGCGATTTCACAAGGCTCACAGACACCATCACCACCTTGGGGTTACACACGAAGTTAGCAGCAGCACAGAACTGCTTGGATTTTTCCCACCTGGTTCCTATTACAGTAGTTTGAAGTTAGACCCCATGTCTCTAGCACCCCAGTGCCCAAGCCTGAAGGGTCAGAGCCAAGGATATAGATTAAGGCCACAAGGGACCATTAGATCATCTCGTCTGATCTCCCGTGTAACACGGGCCACATCTTCACCCAGTTACCCATGAGCTGTGCCCAGGGACTAAGGCAGAGCTTCCAGAAAGGCATCCAGACTTGATCTGCCGTCATGGAGAATCCACCACTTCCCTCGGCTCTTCCTTCCAGTGCTTAATCCCATGCCTCACTGGTAAAAACTGGGCCCTAATTTCTAATGGGAATTTGTCTGCCTGCAGCTTCCAGCCATTGGGTCTTGTTCTGCCTGTGTCCCCTTTAGTGCTTGGCGTTAATAGGTTAACGGCCCCTAAGCCAGCACTCCCCCCTCAAGGCAGCAAGTTAATGATAACATCCCCCCCTTGGTTCCGAAGCAGGGCTGCCTCCTCTCAAAGAGGGCTACCCGAGCAAGGCCCCTGCCCCCAGAGATCACAGGCACAGAGCTGCCTGCACAGCTAACTCTGGGGATCTTCTTGCCTTAAGCAAACATCCATCCCTGTCGGCCTGCAGTGACCCCCCCACCCTCACCCTCCAAGGGCTACTGAGCACCCCCTGCCCTAGGTAGCCAGCCTGGGAATGCTGAGGTTCCACGGGTGCACAATAAATGCTCCATGGGAAAACCCTGCCACACCTGTTGTAATATAGACACTGAAGCCGGGAAGTCCGAAGTGCTAATTCCAGCTCTGGTACGGACCCGTTGGGTGGCCAATGTTCTTATCTGTGTCTCTGAGGGTGATGCTCAGAGGTGCTAGGCACTGTACAATCACAGGGAGACCCAGTGCCTGCCCTGAAGAGCTTGCAATCTATATAGACGAGACAAAGGGTAGAAGAAACAGATGGGAAGTGAAGTGACCCACACTGGGTTGCACAGCAGGTCAGCCACCGAACCAGGGACAGAACCCGGGTCTCGACTCCCAGTTTGGTATCCTATCCACTAGGCCACACTGCCTCTTCTACTCAGTCACATCCTTTTCTGTGCCTCAGTTTCCCTATCTGTGCAAAGAGGATAACAACTTAATCTGAGTGTCCCGGGAGGTAGGTAACTAGTGGCTGCAACACTCCTGTTTAGTTGGAAAGCAACAAATCATTACTGCTAACTGCCAAATAACTGCAGAATGCCTAACCCGGACAAGAACAAGAGAAGCACCAAGCCAGAAAAAATGAAACAAGACTGTCAGAGAGCTCTAGCGTCATCGCTGCAGCAAAGCCATGAGTGCTGGCCAGCCCTCGCTCCAGCCCATTGCGGGGGGCGAGCAGGGGGGTTAAGAGAAAGGAAAGAGGCCAGATTGTCCCGCTCAGTGCCCTACCTAGAATTCTCACCTACTCAACACAATGGGGCCCACGTGACCGTGAAATCCTTACGGCAATCACGGGCCGTGCTGGGACAGGCCAGTTTGCACTCAGATACCATGCCAACCCTCCGTAAACGTGAAGAGAGCGTCACAATTTCACAAAACAACTTAAGTCCAGACAGCAATTTCCACACCAACTGTAGCTCAGGCTGGCCTGAGGGAGTCACATGCAGAACTCCAGTATTAACTGATAAATAGCGGGGGAGGACTTAGACAAAGGGGAAGGGTGTTCGCAGCTCAGATCTGCAAGGAGATGGAGTGAGTGAGGCGGAAGGATACAGGGAAGCTGGTAGTGCAGAGGCGAAGGCAAAGAAGAAGAGGAGTACAGACAAAATGTCACATTCATCAGGGATGAGCTAGTCTGATTACTCAAAACAACTTCCACTTGGAAAAGCCCTTTTCACCTTTTAAACACCACCACAAAAGACAAAAACACCCGAGGATGGTGTTGAAGATCCCAGGTGCCAACAGAATATTAGCAGCGACTTCAAAAGAATAAAGCCACAGCTTCACACGGGCATCCGACTGTCCTGTCTACAGTGATCTCTCGGCTCTGTGTGTTTATACCATCCCCACTCAAATTTTTAGTTTGTGCGTCCCTTACGGCACAGACTGGGTATTCCTTGTACCACGGGCTCCCAACACAGGGGTCACAACCCCGCTTCCCTTCTCAGACTGCAAGGTGTTGCAAACTCATGCTGGCCAACCCGAGTGCCCTGCACACCCCGTATAGCTATAGAAATGATCGAACACCACAGCCCCCCACCAATGGCCAGTGCTGCCAATGGAACGCCTGTGCGGCTCTCACTGAAGTCAGTGGCAGTTGTCAGTATGTGACAGAGGGCAGGATTTGGAGAAGTGCAGCTCCCTGCTGCTACGTTTTTAACGTCGGAGAGAACAGCAACAGGAACCTACCTGGCACTCAGATTTGGCAGCCAAGTGCTGTAGCTGACAGGCAGCTAGTCAGTGCCAGTGTAATTGTAAATAAGTCTGCAGAGACATTCTGGGGTGAGCTGGTGTCGAGAGCAGTGGGAAGTTAGTGTGCTTTTATTAGAGTCGTCTGAAAAAGAGAGCTTCCCTTTCAAGAAATACCACAGACTTCGGTGTGAAGAGTCCCTGGCATCCAAGCAGATTGCGATGGGAGTATTTTGGGCCAAGATGTGTTTTCCACAGACCCCCAAACATTTCTCAAGAGAGTCAGCAGATCCAGCTCCTTGGCACCATACCCGTATTGGCACAGGGTGATTTCAGTAGGGCAAAGCAGGATAAAGTGTCAGATTTGACCCTGAATTCACTGGATGCTGGTGCTTTGTGTCGCAACTGGAACAGCTCTTTTAGTACTGAGGGATATTAAAATAGCTATGAAATGGCTGAAGAAACACCCCAGAGTAGCAGGGGGGAAAGGATGAGAAGAATAAAGCCTTTCAGAACTGCCCATGGGCAGCAGCAGAAGTATAAAAAGCATCCGCAGTTCCTTCCCAGTAATAGCGATTCTCCAACAAACAACTTTATGAACAAGACTGCCTCGAGACACCAGGACTCCTGTAGCTGGCTAAGCGACTGCATGTTTCACATTCAGACTGCACCATTTCCCCTCGGCTACATAAAACAGGCAGCCCAAGGAGCCTGTGCAGAACGGAGCCTGCACCCACATGCACTCCCTGCCTCTCTCTAATTTGATTCTTTTCAAAAGGCCTGGTTTAGACTTAAAATGTAGATCAATGTAGCTATGTCGTTCGGGGTGAAAATAATCCCCACCTTAGCTATGGCAAACTAACCCAGTGTGGACACAGCTACATAAATGGAAGAATGCTTCCACTGACCTAGCTCCTGCTGCCTGGGGAGATGGATCACCTACAGCAACAGAAACTCTTTCCATTGTCATCAGAAGTGCCCGTGCTAAGGCCGCTACGCACGTAGCTGCAGCACTATGGCTGTGCCACTGTAGTGCCCATAGCATAGACAAGCAAGGAGCATAATTCGTCTCCCAACTCCCTTAGCACTGAATTAGAGATCCCTATTCACATTCCAGCTGTGAAATGAATGCAGCCACACCGATCACTCATGATGCACTTCAACCCAGACTGGGAAAATTGGCCTTCATAGACAGCGGCGGCTCTAGACATTTCGCCGCCCCAAGCACGGCGTCATGCTGCACGGGGCACTCTGCCGCTCTCTGGTCCCGCGGCTCTGGTGGACCTCCCGCAGGCGTGCCTGCAGAGGGTCCGCTGGTCCCGAAGGCACCCTGCCTGCCGCCCTCCCGGCGACCGGCAGAGCGCCCCCCCCGGCATGCCGCCCCAAGCACGCGCTTGGCGTGCTGGGGCCTGGAGCCGCCCCTGTTCATAGAATAAAAGGAAGTGGCTTTTAAGTACCCATAACTCTGTTAGCCTGACCCAGCCTTGGTGCCCTCTCCGGTAGCCCTAAGCTTATATGCGGCTCTGGCAAGAGTTAGGTTAAATCTGTGGTGTCTGAGCTAATGTTTTGTGCGCCTCCAAATTGCGGCTTCTGAATTTACTCAGGATCTGGAAGTGCTGATCTCACTGGATTTCTGGCCCCGGTGGAAATGAGCAGTGCTCAAGAGCATAGTAGAAAGCCTGTTCCCATGAGATCCCCAACCCAATCCTGGAGGTCAAAGGAGCCAAGTGTTTGAGCGAAGCCTACCAAGCTTGGATCTGAGCTTTCCCAGAGCGCAGGTGGTCTCTAGCATGGTTTGGCTCCAGGGTTTTGGTTTGGCCTAGGGGTGAAGTCTGGAGCCACACGAGAACTTTCCTAGTATTTGGGGTGTTTGCATCAGGTGCATTTCTGACTGTGGTTCAGTTATAAAACTCTCCTGGAATGCAGACACTCGGTATGTGATATACGCAGACACTCGGTATGTGGGGTTTATGGGCTGTAGGAAGTATAACTCGGATCAAAGAAAGGAGCAGTGGGCTACACTCAGTGAGCAGAGAAAGGGATGCTAACAAGTACCCAACCTAAAAGCCCCATTTCCGTCGAAGGCTTGTGCACACTATTGCCTTTTGAGAGATGAGACACTGAATTGTGCCTTATTGAAGCTGCAGTCTCATCAGTGTCAGCCCTTGGATTCTACCAGCATTGGAGGCACATACTGACCATGTGAGCTTCATCTCCTGCCGCTCTGTGTCCCCCACAGCTCAGATTCCTTCCCTGGAGGAGGAGAAACCTTCAAGAACATTATGGAGCCCTGCAGCTGTGGCCCCAAGCGACGCTCACACTAGCAAGAGTGCTTGGGACCAGTACTAGGACAAGTTAAACACTCGGATTTTTCAGCCCTGGGGATCCATGGGGATTGTCTCCATCATGTGGGCATGTTAACACTGCCTGACTCACACTCCCGCCCCAGCCAGTGGTGCATGCGCCCTTCAGGTGGAGAGAAGGCCTGCTCGTCCTGCTGGACTCCTCACCTGATCTTTGACTAGTGTCACAAGACTCAAAGAAGAGCCCAAATTCAAGCTTGCAGAGTCCAATGATTTTCATGGGGCCATCCCAGAGATGGGCATGGTCCCAGGTGCCCATTCTCCTCCCCAGACACAGGAGGTGATGTGAGGTTTGTGGGAGTGGAGGAGGCTGTGATGCAGCTCATTCTCACAGCCTCTCCCTCCCCACTGTCACGGAAGGAGGAGGAACCTAACCCCCCTTGGTGCCCTGGCCAGCTCCCTTTCCCTGCTGCTCTCATTCACAGAGAACAGCTACTCAGCATGACTTAGCAGAGAGGTCCTCTGCCTGTCATTGGCTCAGAGACAACACCCCATGAAAGGGGCGGGATCTGCTCAGCAGGGATGTGAAACAGCTCATGATGGACAGAGCTATGAATGGCCCAGCGGGAGAACAAAGAGAAACTTTTACCACGAGAGCCGGCCCACTTGGAAATTACATTCCGCTCTGCAACAAGAATGAGGAACTTGAGGTTGTGTGTGTGCTTACTCTGCTGATGCAAAGTTTCTACATCAGAGTTTGATACAAAAGTTTTCATATACCAAGGCTCATCAGAACAAGGTTTCTATATGAGGCTTTGATACAAAGTTTCATGAAAATAGAGGTCACATGTGGGTAGACCCACTACAAGGTTATATATGAAGAGGCACAATGTGAAGTCATATGAAAATTATCAGAGATTTATCTACAGAAGCCCATCATTGGGGAATCATGGGGGGGGGGGGGGGCTGGCTGGCCCTGCTGCTCTCCTATTCTACAGGAACAGAGGTGTCTCTAGGTACCAATCAATCCATCACCTCTCTCCAGTGTGCCATTCAGAGGAGAGGCAAACGCAAGGCAGACACCCAGTACTAACAGGAGGTGTAAAGAAATTGCAGGGGGAAGGGAGGCAGGGTGGATGTTACAGGGTTGAGAAGGCACCCACCGCTGCTTCAAGTCACTGCCTATAGCAGAGCAGCAACTCGCAGCCTTTTGGGGCCATTGTAGCAGACAGTGCCCCGAGTCTCCCATTTGGACACGTGTGCTTGGTTTGCTTCAAGATGGGAGTTTAGAGCAGGCTAAGCTCTATAACAAAACAACTGTATCTAGCTCGGATACAATGCTTGTTACCTTTAGATCTCACAGCACTTTACAAAGGAGGTCAGGATCATTATCCCCATTTCATAGATGGGAAAACTGAGGCACAGAGCAGTGCCATGATTTGTCCAAGGTTACCCCACAGGCCAGTGGCAGAACCAAGTCTTCTGGCCAGTGTTCTAGCCATTAGGCCATACACTGCCTTCCCTAGGACCGAGTCTGCACTGCTGAGCCCGGAGCATGTGCGCTGCACTTGGGCCCAGCACACAGACTCCCCATAAAGTCAGGGATGGGAAGCACCAATATTGGAACTGTGGTTCCCAACCAGCAGCACCTAGAGAGTGCAGTACTTGAAGGGTTCAGTATTCCACGTGCAGTGCAATTCCTCCATCCATCTGCCTATCACTGCACGTTTCATAGGTCTCCTTCCCCTAGACTAGTTCTAAATTAGAGAACTTCTGAAAATTCAGCCCCAACCTCAGTGTTGCAGTTACTGCCTCCCTCATTGACAGGCTTAACCTATTCAGCTTTTCCGACTCTGGTGACGTCTGGTGTTTTTCTTAATGCCCCAGCTCCTGGAGGCATGGGATTACAGGAGAAGCAGCTCAGCTTTTTTTATTAATTATTATTATTATTAAAGATGTAGATTTCTAGCCCTCACAATCCCAAATGGTTCAAAGCCCAGAAGGCAGATAAAACCCCTGAGGGTCTATTTTAAAATCTTGGGGGTCTGTTTTTTTAAAAAAAAAGTCAATTTCATGGTGTCTGAGGCAGTCACTCATGAGTTTGGGGTGATTTGGGCTGCCTGTTCATATTGGCAAAGCACTTCAGAAAACTCAGAAGGAAGTTGCTCTGTCGATGTATTTATATTACTCAGGATATTCCCCACGAGTGGTCAATAATCTTCTATTCATTGAACTTTTTGAAACTTTGCACTTTTAGAGAGGTAAGGGATTGACTCTGTGTACACAGATTTGCAGAGGGACAATAGAGCTGAGGTCTGTTATTTCTCACCTCTATATATTTATTTATTTTAAAACATTTTTGCTGTTAACAAGCATGTTACCTCTAGAGACACAAATCCACAGTTTGAGAACTGAAAAACTAAGCATCTCCGATGGTATCTTCTAAACTGAGCACTGAGTCCCATTGGGTTGATAGAAAGATTAACCTAAATAATCTCTACAGAAGCCCCTGGAACCCCATAAGATTGGGTCCCTGATCCATGAACTATTGGAACTCATGTGTAAAACTTTTCTTAAGCATTACATGAATATATTGTCTCCTACTATAGAATTAGCATTTATAATCCCTATTCCATGATGAGAGATCTTTGCGCTATAATGTATCTTAATTAAAACTCTTTAGATAAAATGCTTTTTGAGGGGAAAAAGCATTCTATGAAAAAATATCAGATTTAAATAAAAAAAATCATTGATTTTTATCCACCCTGCTCCCTACACTTCCCCTAATGAGCCACGACTTGTCCAGTAGAACAACTTCAGCAAGGAAGGGCTGAGTGTGGGGTGGGTGGGGCGGGCGGGGCATGCTTAACCCAAACACTTAATACTTCCCTTCACAGCCTACCCTTCCAAGGTCTCCTGGACTTGCAGTGCATCCTTCAACTGCCCTTTCATTCGGGGGTCCCTCCACACCCACATCCCCACAACGGTCATCCCTCAGCTCCACTCTCCCCCTAAGCCCACCCCCCACAACCCCAAATCATCACAGCCCTAACTCAGTGGAGCTCTGTCAGTCTCGGAGCAACACTACCAATCCCAAAACATTAAAAAAAACAGAAGTCAGCCCCTGCAAAATTCTGAGCTTTTTAAAAATAATTTGGGAGGGACCTTCTGATTTGGGCCTCTTGTGCTCATCTTTCCATGCCTCTCTCTGCAATTATGAGAGCTAGAAACACATTTATTGTGAATGGAAAGGGGAGACTCTCAGGGAGTCATCACATGACTCCAGGAGGTGGAGCTCTCGGGAAAAAATCAAATGTCATGGGGTTCTCGATAAAAAAAGCAAGACTTGGCAACACCAGCAAGAGCCCTAAGTGTACGCCAAATCTCAGTTCCTACACACTGTGCTGTCAATTAGTCTGTTATGCAGCCAAAGATAACGGAGCTTAAAGCAGGTTACCTTCTCTTGTATCTCTTCCACACTAGAGTAACTAGAACAAGGGGGCTGGCCCCCTCCCAGAGATACTGACAGTCACACCTCCCTGCAGGCTCAGACTCACCCACCTTCTTAATTACCGGCGAAACGGTTTCACGCTCACACCCTCAAAGCACAAGCTTCTTTTCCACTCAGCCAAGAGGAAAAGCAGGCAGCTGCCTTTCAAACAGTGGGAGGAACGCAGCACAGCTAGTCGCATGCAGTCTCTTCCCTCGGCCAGGCAAAACCTGCACTAGGAAGTGCAGCTGCCCCGGAAGTCAGAACAGCCAGATCCTCGACTGGATCTCATCTGCAAGGGGAGAAGCTGGCTAGTGCGGTTTAACATGGACCACAGCCGCCCAGAACCTCCATTGTTGAAGCAGGACAGGTATCCAGAAAAGTCTTGGTAGCATTCGGAACCTGTGCAGAGTTGCTTAGACCTTCAGCTGTTAAACGGGGTTCCCATGATCATCATCCCAGTGTCTATTCATGCACCCTCCCCGTTCTGCCCACTCTTTTGTGCCCCTGCTGGATGGCAGATCAGTGCAACCAACACAGTCTTCCCACTTGCCCCTGTTTCCGGACCACCCCATCCCAGATGTCTCTACTGCATTCGGCCCATTGCATCTATTATTGTATTAGGGAGTCATGGGGACACATTCCTTGGACAGCACCATGGGGCCAGCCCACAAACAGACTCCTCCCCAGTGCAACTCCGCTCAAGTTACTCTGGGGATGAGTTGGGCACAGATAGCATTAAAAATACCCTAGCATAAGATGGCAACCTGCCAGGTTTAAGCCTGTAATCCCCCTACAGCCTTGCAAACCATGCACCTTTCTCCCATGGCTGCTGTTTGCAGCCACTGCCGCTGACTTTACAAACACACACTGGTTTGCCTGACAGGGCCAGACAAAGGCTTCTTTTCATCCTCCTCTGGGAAGTCCATGGGAATCCAAGTGCCTAGGAACTCCTGCCTTGAGCTGTGGCAACGCTGCTGCAGCAAGTCCCCACCTAGCTGTGCTAACGAGGAGGCCTCCTAGCCAGGGGCGGCTCAAGGATTTGCGCAGCCCCAAGCAGGGTGGCACACCGCGGGGGGGCGCTCTGGCGGTCGCCGGGCCCACGGCTCCGGTGGACCTCCTGCAGACGTGCCTGCGGAGGGTCCGCTGGTCCCGCGGCTCCGGTGGACCTCCCGCAGGCATGCCTGCGGATGCTCCACCGGAGCCGCAGGACCAGCGGACCCTCCCCGCCGGAGCCGCCTGCCACCCTCCCGCGGGACACTGCCCCAAGCGCGCGCTTGGCGCGCTGGGGTCTAGAGCCGGCGCTGCTCCTAGCCCTATAAAGAGGCAAGTGGGTGAGGTGACAGCTTTTACTGGACCAACTTCTGTTTGGGGGGGTGGGGGAGACAAGCTTTTGAGCTTACACAGAGCTCATCTTCTGGTGCAATAGAAGATATTGCCTCTCCCACCTTGTCCCTCCGCCATCCTGGGATGAACACAGCTACAACAGCACTGCATAGCCCTGCAAATCACACTGCTGGAGAACTCTGCTCCAACTGCAAGAGGCTGCAACAGACACAAAGGCTGCTTGTTCTCCTTTCAATCCCCCCTCCGTTCACGTCCAGCATGGTGCAGCTACAAAGCATGCTGAGGAGCAGAAGGGATAACAGATAGCAGTTACCCAGTGCCTTTCAGCCAATGTACTCAAAGCACATCAGGATTCCCATTTACACATGGGGCACCAAAGTGACGTCTCTTATCCAAGGTCACCTAGCGAGTTAGTGGAAGAGGCAGGAATTGATCCCCAACTCTCCAGCTGCCCAGAGCCACGCCTCGTGCACTAGGCTCTGCTGCCTCTCGGGGAAGGCACTGATTCCCACACCCAGATGTCCACGGTCTGAGGATGCAAACACTTGGGTCACAAGACCCAGCAGCACGGTCACCACACCCAACACACCAGCTTGCACTGTCATGCAAAGAGCCTTGGCTTTCAATGGCTTTAGTCAAGTCCAGCCTGGGTTTTCAACAGATTGGGTCAGGGCCAGCTCTAACTGGCCCCTGGTAAGTAGCTCCCACTGCAAGGAAGAGAACAGCCGAGTCCTACAGACGCTGATTAGCTTAATGGCCAACAAGGAGAATAGCTGATGGAGTTCCCACTGCTCCATGCCCAGAGTTCACATCCCACCCTGCACTGGCAGTAGTGCAGCTCTACACCCCAGCCAAAGTCACTCTCCAACCCTTCCCTGTGAGCCAATGATTTCGTCTTGTACATTTTAAGAGCCTGAATCCTCAGTTCCCAGACACTCGGCTGTTGCAATTCCTTCCGAGCTGACTGAGCTGGCAAGAAAAGGAGGCTTTTTGAGGCCTGCAGGATAAGTGCATTTTGCCAGTTCCTTGCTGGATTTTCTGCATTTCCAGCCAGCCTCTGGCACCATCAGGAAGGGAATGACACTTGCTACAGAACTTCTTACATCAAACTCTACTACGGAGAAAAGATTGATGTGGTAACTCTGACGAGAACAAAGCACGTGGGCTAGATTCTGGTTTCAGTTACACCAGTGTAAATCAGGAGTAACTCAACCTGGAGTCAATGCAGTTACTCTGGATTTACACTGGTGTAACAGAGCAGAACTTAGCCCCGTGCCTGGCAATTCTCCAGCAGGTAGCAGAAACCCCCTTATTGAGCTGAGAGCTTCTCTAGAATTTGGGGGATGCAACCAATGTTTCTCGATATCAATCCCATGCTATTAGGATGGGACTCTTGACAGCCAGGCGGGCTCGCCCCAGCCCGTGGCTGTTCCTGCTCCCAGCACCGGGCAAACTAAGGGCCGGTGTTAGCATCTGGGCAGATCCGACACTCTGCTTTCTTTCAATGAAAGCAGCAAGAGAATAAGTAAACGGGGCAATTACTGATCTGGTTCCTTTCAGCCTTCTGTGACCCCCTTAAAGAGAACACCGATACACCTAGCCACAGGGCACGTTCTTGCACCAACATTTCACTATATTTCAGCCCGCTGCAGCTAGCAGACAAAAGCACAATAAAGCAGAATACAGGAAAGTATTACAGGCAGCAGGCAAACCTCCATTTAACAGGGATTTGAGACTAGAAGCTACGGATGGAATCCAGAGGGCCACGTGAAACAGCAGGAAGCGAACGGCTCAGCTAATTGCAGGCCTGCTCTGTAGGAGCCGAACAGGCTGGGGGGAGGAGGAGAAGGGAGGGGAGGGGGGGAATGAGAGTGCTCACTGGGTGAAAAGCTGCTTCTCCCCTCAGGCAGCAGGTTGCAGAGCTTCATCCGCCCCCATCAATTCAGCCCCATTGCTTCCCTCAGCCACACCCATGTGGGAAAACTGCCTGCAAAATACTGCACCTGAAACCACCACCGAACACAAGCCAGTCTCTGCACACACAGGTCGGCCATCCAGTCCCAACCCCAGCCTAGTGATCCAGTGCTGGGAGAGCCCCCTGCCCCCCACAGTCCCTGCACAGACAGGCACTCCAGTGCCAGGAGAGCCCCCGGGCTCCCCCCCACACACACACAGTCCCTGCACAGGCCAGCAATCCAATGCCAGAAGAGCCCCCTGACGCACCCCCCACCACACACACACACACACACACACACACACACACACACACAGTCTCTGCACAGACCGGCGCTCCAGTGCCAGGAGAGCCCCTGGGTCCCACCCACCCACCCACTCCACCCCACCCCACCCCGGCCAGCGATCCAGTGCCGGGAGAGCTCTCCCACCTCCATCCCATGCTGTGGCCAGGTTCTCAGTTGCTGCTCAGGTTGGCAAGCCGGGAACGCTGGTGCCCACTCTGTGGGACTCAGTCCACAGGCCTTTGGCTCCCTGTTACGCCCCCGGCTGTGCATCCCTGGATGGCCACAGCTCTTCCCCGTGCAGCAGCACTCGCTGGATCCCTGTGCAATGGCTGAAGTGAAGAGGGGCCTGGGCAAGTCCTGCCCCCTTGGGGTGTCTGTGTGCCCACCCGCAGACGAGGGCGACACCTCCCTCCCCAGAGTCACTATCCCCCGGGCACTCTGGAAATGGAGAGAGTTACGCACGTGCTGAGTCCAACCCTGACCTCCAGGAACGGGCCTAGCCAGCAGCTCAGCCGTGTCTCTGTGACTGGGGCTCCTACGCGCTGCAGTGATACAAACGAGAACCCCTCCCAAGGCCGCCAGCCCCAGCTGAGCTTGGGAGGCCTGACAGGCGAAGGGCACAGCTATGCGTACTGCGACCTGGCTATCGCCCACTGTCCCTGAGCTACCACCCACCCCCCTCAGGGTCAGAGCCAGGGCCAGGGGGCCCTTGGAGCCCTGCATCCCTCTCTGCTGGCATCATCCCACCCAACACTGGCCCCTCACTTCGTTCCCCAGCCCCCCTCCACTGTTTACAGAGGCCTGAGGAGAACCACCAGCGGCTGAGCTGCCGGGCTCCCAGCTCCTCCTCCAGCTCCCTCC
The DNA here is from genome assembly GCF_016161935.1 of Mauremys reevesii. Taxonomy (NCBI): domain Eukaryota; kingdom Metazoa; phylum Chordata; order Testudines; family Geoemydidae; genus Mauremys; species Mauremys reevesii. Next base: position 18,244,561 of record NC_052640.1, on the reverse strand, counting down.
TGCTGAGTAGCAGCTGCTGACTTGGCACTTCCAGGAGCTGATCTGAAAAACAAACCGAGCCCCAGGGGGAAACCAGCACCCGAGGTCAAAGCAGCCAAACCCGCAGAGGCAGAGCCCCTATGGACGCTGTACTGCTACCGCCCACGCACCCACCCAGGAGCAGAGCTTCCTAGGGCCCCTTCTGAGCCCTACCCGCCAAACTGTGCCAGCATCGACTGGGATCCAGGAGGGCTGCCCAGCATGTCTGCCCTGCCCCCTGCGGGCTGGGCTCGTTTTTCTGACAAACCACACTGCGGATCACCCCACCGAGCACAGAGCCCGGACACACCCAGCCAGGCAAGTCTGGTTGACAGGAGGCGGCTGCGGCAGTACAGTGCGCTGTACACGTGCCCCCCTGCCAGCCCGCACAAAGCCGGCGACCCACTACTTAAACAGCCCTGACCCTTTAAGATGAAGCATAGAGGTTAATAACAGGGAATTCTCTCTCTTCCCCCCCCCCCCCAATCCTCACCTCCATGGCCACAAAAAGTCCCTCCCTCCCCCCCCCCGATGAGAGGGACTGCTGCACATGGGCTGGGCAGGACACCAGGAGGTGGTTGGGAGTGGGGCACCGTCAGGTTAGGGCTTCCAGGCCTAGCACCCAAAGGGTGGAGCCTTATTTGGGGTACACAGGGCTCCTTCATCCATGACCACCAGAGAGAGTCTGACGGGATTCCCAGAAGCACTAGCCCAGGGGCAGGCAACCTATGGCATGTGCGCCAAAGGCGGCACGCAAGCTGATTTCCAGTGGCACTCACACTGCCTGGGTCCTGGCCACCGGTCCGAGGGGCTCTGCATTTTAAGTTTAATTTTAAATGAAGCTTCTTAAGCATTTAAAAAACCTTATTTACTTTACATACAACAATAGTTTAGTTCTATATTATAAACTTATAGAAAGAGACCTTCTAAAAATGTTAAAATGTATTACTGGCACGTGAAACCTTAAATTAGAGTGAATGAATGAAGACTCGGCGCCCCACTTCTGAAAGGCTGCCGACCCCTGCACTAGCCATTTCTATGGCTAGCGAGATCATCCACAATTACGTTGGACAGGATAAAGAACAAAGCTCCCTGTAAAAATCTGCCCCTCTAACTCGCAGGGGTGGGGGAGTGGTAGGAAAGGGACGGGCAGGTTAGGAAGAAATTACTACTATGAGCAGGTTACTCCATAATTATCCTTTGCTGGGATTCTAAACACCTTCCTCTGGAATATCTGGTGCCGACGGCTGCCTGCGGGAGAAAGGACGTCAGCCCCATTGGACCAGGGGTGCAATCAAACATGGCAAATCCCAAGTGCCTTGGTGCAGTTCTGTACCCACTCCCCACACAGGGAGGAGGAGGCGGCCTAAGAACTCAGCCTTAGGTGCACAAAGTGAGCCACACTACAGCAAAAGAGGCGTCCACTCCCCCATCTGGAGAATGCACAGGAAGGTGGTGGGTGGAGAAGAAGTGTCAGACCTTTACTGCAGGTGGATATTGGGAGGGGAGCACAGAGAATGGGGGAGCTGAGCATACCCATGCCCAGTAGCGCTGAATGCTGTGCCCTACCCTGAGTATACTACAGGGGTAAGCAGAGAGAGGACTCTTATTTAAATAGCTCACTGCTGTGGCCAAGTACTCGATTGACAGCCCTGCAGTCTGGGTTGCTACAGATACAGCATGGGCAGCTGCAATGCAAGCTTCCCCCAGAGTGCCAGCCTCAAACCTCCCCCTTATCTATGGAGCACAGACAACACACCCAGTGCTGGCCAGCACATGGCGTGCCAAAGAGGTGATCAGGGCTAACTCGGGACATGGCAGGTGGAGGTCTGCTAAAAAACACCCATCCACTAGGAACTGGACCGAGGCCACCAGCTTATTTCACAGCGTCCACCATACAGCCAGCACGTGGTAATGAATGAGTCACTACTGCCCTTGGCTGGATTCAAACTGCCGAGCAAGATGCAAAAGGCTCCATATTCCATTAACAGTCACCCCTGGGATAAGCCATTCTATACCCAACATTAGTTGCAGATGGTTTTATTCTCCTCTGGCTACAGCACATGGGATCTGAAACAAGTGCCACGTTGCTCTTAGTGGGCCATCAGAGCCAGATTGCTGCTTCACAATCAACCCCACGCTGCTATGGAGGTGCAGAGCAGTAAGCAATTATGATGCTCACTTTTAGAATATGGAAGGAGGAGACAATTCAGCCGTGTGGTTGTTCCAGGGATGCAAGCTCCTCCCTTGTGGTTTCAGTCATCTCTGGAACGGCTTGGTGAAATGAGAGAGTCTCACATATAAAACTTACTGCTTATGTGACACTTATTATGGACGCTTGTATGTACCAGGTACCCATGGAAGCCTTTTATAGACATACACCCGCACGGGCAATGTATGTGGGGGATGATGCCAGGAAGGCCTTTTGCTTCTTACCCACTGGATCTATTTCTGGGGTCTGTTAGCACAGCCTCTTTGCTCTGTCTGAACCAGCTGAGGCTCCCTCCCCATGGCCTGTCTGGTCAGGGAGGTTTGCTTAGCAGCGTTTGGGTTTATTTAGCACTGAATCCTGGATCCTAGCAGGTGGGGAGAGCAGATCTGCAGCCTTACAAGTGGCTCTTGCGTTCTGGGGAGCGGTTCCCCCGAATGACTAGCAGCGCGACAGAGCGCAATGGGAAGAGGGGACATGCACCGTGATCTGGGAGGCAGTAATCTTGCTGTGGTACAGACACCACCATTTACTCTCAGCCTCCTGGCCTTAGCGTCCGATGTATCAATTGGGAAGGCTAAAAATAAGGTAACGATTTATAATGCTCTTTACGGTGCCCTCCCCACCATGGCCTCATCCCCTTCAGCATGCGGCGCTTTAATTCATGCAGGACAATTAATTCGATGGGAATGAAGCGCCCCAATGCCTATGATAGCCTGCAGGCTAAGCACCGGCTTATTTCCAGACCTCCCCCCCTCCCCGGGGTGCCAATGGCTAGTGAGGTTGCAGAGGGCTCTGTAACCTGTTTACCAGGACTTTAACCCCTAGAGTCAGTTCTTGCAACACTGCAGAATCAGCAGCAGTCAACTCTTCTCTAATTACTTGGGAGTTGAAAGAGCAAGCAAGAGGGAGGGAGGGAGGGAGGGTGAGCGGCTTGGACTCTGCACCGAGGCTCTCAATCATTAGCTGGACACCCTCCGGAGCCAAAAGGAGAGAAAGATTGCCCTTCAGCAAAGGTCACAGCTCACCCACTCTGGCAAGCATCAGTCAGAAGCAGGGACAGTTGTCGCCCTTTGTCTCTGGCAATCAAAGGGATTGCCGCTCCCCCAGTTGGCCAAGCAATGACATCTCCCAGTTGAAGGCCATGGGCAGGAGGGGACCGGGCATCAGCAGAAGGATCACTTGCAGCATGTCTCCAGTTAGCATGCGAACTCCTTGACTGAAAGTGTCAGTGAACCACGGCCACCATGGAACTAGAGCTTGTTGGGAAAGTAGGGTCCTCCCTCTCCCCAGGAAAATTTAGAATTGTTGTTGACAAACCCAAAAGTGGGTTTAATTTCTCTATGGGCCGAAATATCGAGACAACTGTTCTATGACAAGTCTTCAGACAAAGTTCTGACATTTCTAGCGCATTGGCAGGAGGGTGGAGTTTTTGCCAGGGTTAGAGCTTTAATCCAGCTGTGACTCACACAACACACACACGACAGGGCACGCACACAGGAGGTTTCCCATTTGTTTTTAATTGGTGATTTTAATGTGCCCAACACTGTGACCTCTGGGCACATGAATCAAATTAAGAATGAGCAACTCATTAAAAAGCCTGCTTGAGATTCCACCACCACCAGCCCCCCCCACTTCCACCAGGCCTGTCCCAGTTCATGAGAACCTCCCTAATGATGCTCCACAGAGAAAACATTTGTTTGACCCAGGCTGGGGCAACACAAGCTGGGGTGCTACGCACAGGAGAAGTGTGTGACATGCAGTGACATCTACTCATGGGATTCCCAAGTCAGGGGCCCTCGCAGCAGACACTGAACCTAGCACTTAACACAACATTGCCTTGTGGGCTGACAGACAAACCAAGCCATCCATACAGTTGGCGTCATGCTTCTTCCTTATGTCTAGCCATGGAGAGGTTGTGCACTTGTGAATGAAATACACCGCTAGCAATGTGCCACTAGTATGAGCGTTCTGAGTCCTAGACATGGTTTGCAATCACATCAGCTAATCACAGGGCTCTGCGTGGAACAGACAAACTATGCCCCTTGGGAAAGTGCAGATAGGACGACTCTATGCCGTTACCACAATCCTCTGGGTCACCTAGTTCCACACACTTTCTCTCCTCCTTGGGGATCAGCAAGTTCCCTCAGCGAGTCCATTCAGGCAAGGTGATTTGCAGGACAGGCCAGAGATCAGCTGCAAAACCAAGGTAGCAACTCTGGACTTCAGGCTGTAAGGCTTAGAGTGTAAACAGTCTAATTTTGACCCCCAGCCCACCGCTCTGGCTTTTCACACACAACTCCTTTGGGCCTGAAATTTCACACTGTTCATTTAAGCCAGAGGAATGAGGTTTTTAAAGCTTTGAGATCAGATTAGGAAACTAACATTGGGCCATTCCCTGAAAATGAATGGGGGGGGGGGGGCTTAAAGACAGGAAGGATTGTATCCATCGTATCCATGTAGTGATGGCATCCATTCTTTTAAAAACAGATCACCAAGCGAATAAGACATAGCTAGTGCTTGGGGGAGGGAATAACTTACTACCGTACCACAGCCTCCCTCAGCAAAGCGTCCATCCTGTTCGCTGCGTCATGATTAGATGGAACATTTTGTATTTAATAGCAAGCAAGGATGGTGCTGCGCATTACAATTCATCACTTTCCCTGCTGGTAAACAACACTACGAACACAGTCACACACACAAAACCATATCGTTGGGACAGCAACATCCTCATACTCGGTAGGTGGGGAATAGACAGAACTGCAAATATTTGACTTCTCTATTCTGCACACTATGTTGTCAGACTTGTAAATAGCCCTGTGCAAACAGAGCTGTCGATAACACTACGGAACGGGATGGAGTAATTTGTCCCTAACTTCACTGGAATCATCTGTTGCCTCAGCTCTCCGCCATTTCCCAACTTCCTCATGTACAAAGTAACGAAAAAATAATCGGCTGAGAACGTACGTCATTTTATAGAATTCACTGGCAAGAAAAGGGAGAAACACTCCACTGAACAGTCACATGAAATCTAAAGCCCCAGAAGGCTCAAAGGCCTGATTTGCTGAAGCTTTTGTTGCTTATAAAAACAACAGAAAGGAGAGGACTTTCATTCTCTGCAGCTCCTCAGACTCCGTCTACACTGGCACTTTCCTCATTAAAACTTTTGTTGCTCAGGAGTGTAAAAAAAACACCCCCCAAAAGACAAAAGTGTTGATGAAAAGCACTGGGGTGGACAGCGCTTCGCCGGCGGAACACGTGCTCCCGGCGACAAAGCTACTGCCCCTCGTTGGAGGTGGTTTTATGATGTTGCCGGGAGCGCTCTCGCCCAGCGATACAGAGCGGCCACACAGCGCACCTTACAACAGTGCAGCTGCAGCAGCACAGCCGCGCCATTGTAAGGTGCGCAGCGTAGACATAGCCTCAGTAAGAGGAAGAACGGGACAGGCTGCTGCACTGGGATTCCAGAGCAGCTCCTGAATGTACTTTGCTAGAACGGAGTCTGTGTTTGAATGGCATCTGCTCGAGAGCGCTTTACAAAGAACAAAAGCGAGCGAAGATGCTTTGTAGGCAGTCATGTTCCAGGGTTAAGAACGGGCTCTCAAACCAGGACAGACTTAGTAAGACAGGGATGACTTGTTCAAAGGACACTTCCTGGGCCAGCAGTTATGGTCTCTTCATTCCATCTGCCTTCGCTGCAGATTTCTCCTTCACAGCCCATCTAGCCCAGAGCCTCTCTGCTGGTTTCCACAGTAAAGTCGTACGCCAGTGACTACGACATCACTCCGTCGCCTTGGAAGCATCTGTGATGCTGCCAGTGCTCCAATGACATCGACACCGATCAACAAGTGGAGAGGCAGGGCATGAAGGAATCGAACGGTTACCTTACTTTAACCTGCCAAGAAAATTTCTAAAGCAGCATGAAAAGTAGTTTAGGTTCAAGTCTGGAGGGTCTGTGCGTTTCCCTCCGTGTGTTCTTTAAGCCAGAGCAGCAGGAGAGAGTGAGCCAAAGGCTCCATTTATTTTATACCCGTGAGTGAGCGGCAGTGCTGGTGCAAGCTGCCAGGTGGACAGCTGTGCCGCTCTTTACAGAGCTGGGAGAGCACGGGCCTCAGCAGGGCAAGCTTCCTCCCAACCACCCTGCCAACATGCCTCTACACCAACCTGGTGGGCCCCATCTTTAAAGGCCAGAGGGGAGTTCAGTCTCCCTGGCCCACTCTGTCCTGGGCCAGCCACCAGGAAAGGCATTGCATTAACGTGGCCAGTTTTGTGATGCTCCCACACACGCACCGGGAGCCAGACTGAGCCACCATGAATTTACCAAGTGCACAGGAAGAGGTTAATACTGTTAGTAAGAATGACCCGGAAACTGGATTTGAAAAAGCACTGAAAGGGTTGAGTAAGACTTTGCAGGAGATATTCTTTGTTCACTCAGCAGCCAATGAAAGGTACCGAATCCCAGCATCCGTAAGCAAACAGCTAATGCTATACCTTGAATTTATACAGAGGCATTTGGCCATGAACTGATCTACTAACTATCCAGGCATCCCTTCACTCATCACCACAATGCAATCATCCGCAGGGCTCCATTTTACCAGGCAAGACTGCTTTAGCTGGTGTTTCCTGCAAAGCACAGCTCAGAGAGTCAGTGCAGAAAGAGAATACAACATTACCTAGCGCCTCGGCTCACTCACTCGTGCAGAGCCAGCAGCTCTGATTCGTCCCTCATTTTAAACTGATTTTCCAGTTGTTTCCAACAAGAGACTCTCCCCAAGCTCCTTGCTTTTATGTCCTGGACAGAGAGCAACTGTGGAAGCTCAAGATCAAGGGAGTCCAATGGCTGGGTTTTGGGCTTTGCTAATAGCTGGCGTGCAGTGGTAGAAAAGAGGCTCCAAAATGAACTCCAGCTGACAGGATGAGCCCAAGCTATACTGCCCTGTAAATCCAGGGTCACTATTCTCCAGGCAGAGGTGAGAACTATACCATTTACATTCACAATGCAAAGCCTTTCTGAGGGGATGGGGGGGGAGGGAGAAGAGAGAGAGAGAGAGAGAAGCTTGTAACATCACTCAACTGTCAGCTAGAGATACTTATTAACTCAAGGAAGAGTGATGGCTTGTTCCAGATGCTTACATAAACACAGAGAGAAGCGCCCTGCAGAATGCAAATCCAAGCATCCATAGGGAGTATAAACTACATCACAATAACTACCTTTAAAGGGTTGGGTTCCAAACCCCACACAGCCTCCCCTTCACCACACACACACCCCCCAATATGGAACTGAAGCACTAGGAAGTTAGGTTGTGCGCAGCTGAGCAGCCAGCTGCAGCTTCCCATCCTGGGAATTTTCCGCCAGCCCAATCCGCATCATAGTTTGGAGCAGCCTCAGGGCTGCTCTAAGCTACACTAGCTAGTTATGGCCCTTAAGGCCCAGCCCACCAGCCAGGGATCATCAAAACTCAGCAGCTATGCCCCTTTCTCCTGGCCACGTTCATAAACAATGGAGGGGGTCTGAAAGTGGAGGCTGCTACACCAGCTGGGGACTCCCGCATGCTAAGGGAATCCCCAGCCAAACAGAGCCCCTGGCCTTACAACTGCCTGATGTCAATTGCAAGTGTGGGGGAGAATCTGGCCTGATTAGATTTGCTCGTAAAATACTGTTCCTTCCCCAGCACTCCGCAGTCCCTCAGCGCCTCACCCACCTCCTTCCCCACAACTCAACACTGAGCGTCTCAGGAAATGCAATTTAAAGCCACCCCTGCTGCCCCCAGAACTGCACAGCTGAGGAGTAGCCCATGCCTCTCCCTAGCCGTGATTTGGTGCTATTGACTCTCCCATGTGGGGTGGGCCATTTTAAGCAGGACTTGGCCAGTTATTGTTGTATTGTGTTGAACAGCATGAATGAGCCCAGAAACGACTGATGGCGTATGTTGTACAAAGCCTGGCTTGGACTCTGGCAACTGGCATGGCTGGGACTCCGTTTCCCCACCTGTAACCTGGGGATAAGGCTCCCTTTCCTCACAGACACATTGTGCAGATCATGGGCAGGATGTTCGCAGTGCCCTACAGACGTGCAGAGAACTACCTCAACCTCCACTGAGCGCCACAGGATCTCACGCCACCCCCAGCACACAGAGAGGAGTCCCACACGCTAGCCGAGCGCTGGAAAACCTACTCTAGAAACGCCGCTAGCCGTATGTTTTACTGCTCTAAGGTGGGACATGCCTCCGTGCCCAGCAGAGACAGGGCTTTCTGAAGGGAATGATTTGGGGATCTTAGTAACGGGCAAGACACTCAATTACCTTTTTATACTAAAGGACAACAAAGCGGTGCGAGAGCTCAGCAGCCCGCGACTCCCTGTGCACGACTGTTCATCCCAGGCAAAGGGAATATGCTTTCGCAATGCGAGGCCCTGAGCTGGAGCCCCTTCCTCCTCCCGCAGCAGCGATGTCCCCAGTGTTGTCCATACACATCACTAGAGAGGAGATTTCAATCTCCCAGCGGGGTTTAGCACTGGGGAGACGTGCCAGACTGAGAGTCCCAAACACAACAAAGAGGATAAATGGGAACCTAAGGCAGCATCCAGGAGAACATCCTCAGCAACGCGCCTCCCTCCAGAACAACTGGGGCTGGCTTCAACGTGAGCTAGAAGCACCGGGGAAGCGATATGGGACATGGAGCTGAATGAGCACATTGTTTCCTTAAAAAGGAGTATTGTTTGACCTGACGGTCATATCAGGTGCCTGGATTTCACGCCCCCGTCTCCCCTGGGACCCCAGCCATCTGTGCATCAGCACCCCTTCATCTCCAGCCCAATTTCTTCAGTTAAGCCACAAGCCAGTGATGGGTGAAAAGTGGTTCCAGGGGGGTGAAAAAACAGAGGGATGCTACTGAGTGAATCCAGCAGGAGGAAGAGGTTAGTTCTAAAGGGTGAACCCTCTGCTTAGGCACAAACAACCCCAGAATCCACAGTGAGGGGGAGAAGGAATTGGGACAAAGGATGAGAGAGAAGTGGGAGCTGGCTAAAAAAGTCACACCATTAAAAGATATTGCTTGAGAGCATGTTGGGAATCTCTTTGCAATTCATAGCAGGCGCTGAGATACTGTGGTGATGAGGCCCTTGGATACTACACCCCTTGGGAAGCTCCTCCTTGGGAGCAAAGCTCTCTGTGAGGAGGAGACACTATGGGGAGTGACTGTTACACAGCACAGTGGCACTGAACTCCCAGCCAGAGAAGCCAGTCCAGGATCCTGTTCTCATCAGTACTGGTCTGTTGGCAGATCTGTGTTGTAATTCTTCATTTTGCAAGGACTATAAGTAGTGAGCTGATGGAGAGAGCTACACTTTCTTCAGGCAGTGCTGGAAGCCCCAATCCTTGGGACATGGACAAAGCCCTAGTGAATAGGGACCCGTCCTGCATTGGCAGAGAAGCCTGGGCTATACAGCTTGTGCGCTGGTATAACTATGTTGGTCAAAAGGGGGTTGTACAGTTTGAACGATACCTTCCAAATGATAACAAGGTCTAAGTAAAGTAGGTCTCTTCCCCACTCCCAATTTAAAAGGGTTTGAGGGTCTGGAATGCAATGAGGTTGTTTATCGGCACCTGATCCCTTGACAAACCCTGTAAATATCAGCTAGCACCTTTAATATAATAGGCACACATGGGCCTCCTTGTTTTCCCTGTCTAAAGGAATGGATGACTCCGCGCTGGCAGGAACAGAGCAGTTAGTACCAGGCACCATCCTGATGGATCAGCTTATTTAATGCAATTATGTCCAGTACGAGGCTGGCCAGCACTGCCTGTACATTACAGATCATTTTAATTTACTGCATGTGAGGAAGGGGCCAGCATTTCAACAGGGCCTTTCTTTCATCTCATTTGCTTCACGATCACGAAACTGGGCGTTCCTCCAGACCAAGCAACATCTAACTTAGGGCTATGTTACACAGACCTACCCCCGACCTAGGCTGGAATGGAAGCCAGTCAAGACAGGCACACCCACCCCACCCACCCCATACCTGTAAAGTTCTATGCACACCTGTGCCATGTAATTCCTCCTGTCCTGCAGACCCAGGATCCACTACACTTTGATAAACAACGGAAAGCCACTGATTCCCCAGTGATCAGTGAGCTCCCAAGGAGCCAGGGAATGGCAAAGGCCTTTGGCAGGGGCACATTCAGTGTGCCATGCAACCTTTCATAATCTTTGGACTGACTGGAAGACTCGCAGACTTCCCCAGCCCGACTCATAACCCTACAACTGTTTCACCCAGGCCTGGAGCTTTGCAGTCTGGGCACAGCTGAAGAGCTGTGTACACAGCCACTCTCGATGAAGCTGGGAGTGGCTACCCAGAGGCAGGAGATAAGTTGGCCCACTGTGTATGGCACAGTTACTTTTCACAAGAACAAGCTGGTAGGATCAGCTTCCCTCTCCTGCAATGGTTGGATTAAGCTCCATTTTTAAAAGACAAGACAAACCAAACTATGATACGCACATAAGAACTGGCAGAGCAGATCAGACCAGAGACCTACTCCAGCAGTAGGGACCAGGGCCGGACACTTCAAAGGAAGATTCAATAAACCGAACAATGGACAGTTATGGAACAGCCTGCCAGTGAGACAGAAATGTCTTCCAATCCCCCGGCGTATGCCCTGATGCATACGGGTTTATGTCCCAGACAAAAGGTGTAACTGTGGATGTCACCACCAGTCCTTCGGCAGATAACCTGGGGTGAACAGTTTAGTCACAAGCTTTCGCACTATCCAGTTAATTTGAGGCCCCAGCCCCTTGTCACACCTCACAAAGAAGGCTCCCTTTGTACTGCGAGAGCTGCATACATTTCACGCAGCTTGAGTATTGATTGCGAGTCAACCTTGCAACTTCTCCAGTGGTTTCTCTTTTTGACAGGCCCATCCAAGCATCAGAGAGTGTGACATTAACTAATGCATCTCAACTGACAGCAAAGCCAGAGGTCACAGATGGCAAACAGAACTTGACTGGCACCAGCGAGTGGCTCCAGCAGCAAGAGACAGGTAAGGCTCCCTCTTAGGTCTCTGTTAAGACAAGCCAGCGCTTCACTGTCAGACCCCAAGGGAAGGTGGACAGTCGGCTGGAAGAACAAAGGGGTGGACATGATCATGGAGGAAGGGAATTACCTTGGAAACACAAAAGCTCTAACGATGCAGATCACATCAAAATGGCTATATCTATTTCATTCAAGAGGAAAGATTTCCATCTCCATTCTAGGAATTTCCCTGTGGTTGGGCAGAGGAAACGTGAGCTAATGTGCCACTACAAGTGAGTTCTATGAGCCTTCCTTGGCACCACAGTACACTTGGTTGGGCTCCCTCTTTTCAACAGATACAGATGTAATGGGCCAAGTTTCTCTCTGGAGTAGCTCCACTGCTGTCAGTGGAGTTAAACTAGAGAGACTTTGATCCAAAAACAAGCTGATCTGTGAAAGTAATTTCATCACACAAGAGACGAGGGGCAGCTGCAGAGCTGTTACGAGAACCCAAAAGCTGTGGCTTTGCTAAGTTTGTCCTTGTAGATGAAATAATTCTAGCAAACCTAGCCAAAGCCTGTATATTACCTGAACAGAGATCACTAACATTGTGATATCAAAGTCACAGTTCACAGTCAAGACCTTACAGCTAAATTACTTGGAAACATGTCAGTATCGTCGACTTGTAATGGTCCATGGGGAGTGGACATCCAACTGATGCATTCATTTAGAATGCCCCTGCTCAAAATTGGGTCACCCCTGCTGCTGCTGGACCACCACCATCTCTATGCAACAGGTTTAAATGGAACATCCCCATGGATGGAACGTCTGGCTGTTGGTTACATCCAGCCATACAGAGCTAGCACACTTCCTGGATGGACCTGTTGCATCCTGGAATTCAGAATGAAAGAGAAATCAGAATGTCTCTCTTTGGCTCACTATCACCACACAGGTTTGAAGGGAACATGGCATCAGTAGATTACATTGGGGAAGGAGGAGACTGAGGTTGTTAACATGCCACCCCACCTACACACCTTTCGGTGCGGGGGAAAAAAGAGGGGCACAGAGTAATGTACTGATCATTCATTCACCTGTGGCTGTGAAACTGAACATCCAACTCTCCAAGACACTGAGTGCCAAACTCAGCTGTGGTACAATGACGCATAATTCCCGTTCAAAGGGAGCTGCATGGATCCCATGAAGAACCCCTTTCCCGTATTCTCTGTCACCAAGAGATCCTCCAGAGTCACGGAGGAATGAAAAACATGAGCGCTCCCATTTCCTCTAAAGGCAGCAGCGCTGTGCAAGTCAGAGATGGATCAAGGAGGGCATGGAAAGAACCAGCTTGGGGGTTGTAACCAGGCAGCACTTTCAGGCTCTGAAGTCACATTTCTGTGGTCATTACTTCAGTGGAGAGAGCCCCACTCCTGTTCCCGTTTTGGAACATTTCAGTGTGTTTACACGTCCTTGCATCCCTCTCACCCGATTATCGGCAGATTGTGAATTTAGATAATTAGCGGGGGAAACCTTGTACTTGGAACATAGGCACTGACTGCATGGGCGTTCCGGGGCTCAAGCACCCATGGAAAAAAAAATAGTGGGTGCTCAGCACCCAGGAGCCAGAGCGTGAGTGTGGAATGTGATGACGGAGTTTGTTTATAAACAGAGGCAGGGTGATTAAGATAACAAAAGGCTTGTCATTAAACTAAATTAAGGATCGTTAGATGATCCTGAAAGCATTGCCAGGCACTCCAGTTAAAAGATGGGAAACAAACGGTAGGAATAAATGGTCCATTTTCAAAATGAAGAGAGGTAAATAGTTGTGTCCCCCAGGGGCTTGTACTGGACCTGTGCTGTTCAACCTATTCATAAATAATCTGCAAAAAGAGCAGTGAGGTGGCAACCTTTGCAGAGGATACAAAAGTACTCAATATTTTGCAGTCAGCTTTGGACTTAATGTTACAAAGGGATCTCACAAAACTGGGTGAGTTGGCAACAAAATGGCAGGTGAAATTCAACGTTAAATGCAAAGTAATGCACATGGCAAAATATAATCCCAACTATATATACAAAATGAGGGTGCCTAAATTAGCTGTTACCCATCAAGAAAGAGATCTTGGAGTCATTTGCAGTACTGCAAATTTATATGAATCCTTCTCACGGTACCTGTATCATCCTGAACTCATTCTCACGCTTCAGAAGATCTCCAGTCACCAATGGGACAGGCACAACTGAATAACCTAACTATCCTTAATGTCCATCAGAACAATCCCAGGGAACTAGATGTAAAAAAGATTGCTGACAGTTTCATCCAGAAAGCTACAATGAGGCATAAAGTCTTTAAACAGGGACGTTAGTGAAGACAGCTTGTAGGGGATTGCAATGATTTTAATATACTGTAATTCATGATGATGTAATTATGTAGTTCACAACAATTTAATTATTAAAATAGTAAAGATACCAATGACAGACATTCAATAACTAGAATATGAAAGAAGTGTATAAATAGGTTGAAAATAGCCTTCCCCAAAAACTGGCAGAGTGCCCCCTCTCCCCCCACCGCCATCCCTCTTCAGAAGCACCCACCAGCAAAACCAAAAGTCAGCGCCCATGACTTGGAGGTCCTGCAGTGTATCAAACATACAGACTCCTGATTGCTCAGACACAAAGAGTTGAGTGAAGAGCTCTGCAGTGACCCTTTCTGCCCCCAGGGGCAGTGCTAAACCTCAAGCTACATAGGCCACCGTGTGACAGATCCCCCAAAAGGGGTAAAGAGGGAGCTCTCTTGCCTGGCGAGGAAATCCCAAACTAAAGTCTGGCTCAGCCCAGATCCAAGCCATAGTCTAGAACCAGGACAGAGTCTTGCCATCAGCATCCCGATGCAGTTCAGCACAGGAAGGTCCCACAGCAGCCAGGGGGCCACAGTCAATCCCAGGGGGTGCTCACAGCTATGGGTGCTGTGCCTAGACACTCCCCTCAGCTCTGCACCCAGCTGTCCCCCCACCCCTGCGGGCAGAAAAGCGATCACCACTCACTGCCCTGAGTCCCCGGGAACTTTAAAGGGCCGAGCAGGACATGCCAGGCGAGGCACGTCTCAAAGCAGGGCTGCAACCTGCCATCTGCAATTGCATCAGACAGCGACACAGCTGCCAAACCTCGGTCACCAGCCCCACATACACGAGCGGGGAGCAGCGCTGCCGTAGGAACCCGACGCTCCCCGGGAGGGAGGGAGCGAGGGCTGCCCAGCTCCTCAGGCAGAGCCGAGCGCGGCTGTCAGGCTCGGAGCCGCGCACACAGCGGGCCAAAGTTCAGGGCACCGACACGACTCTCCGGGCAGCCCAGGAGACCTGCCAGCGGGACTGAGACCTCCGGGTGCCGAACAGGGCAACTCGCGGGGCTGGGCGCCTGTCTCCCCGCCGGGCAGCAGCAGAGGGGAAGCTCCGGGGAGGGGGGGGATTTGTTGCACCCAGGCGGCCGCTCCTGAGCCACGCGAGGCGCTGCCCCCACCCCCGGGTGCAGCGAGCGCCCGGCCGGGGGCGGGACCCGCGCCCCGGCGGCCCCCGCCCAGCACTCACCTGCCAGGATCGCCTTGCCGGGGTGGGTGAGCTTCGCGCGGCCGGCCGGGGCGGCGGCCGCCAGGCGGCGGGGGCTGGGGAAGGGGCTGGCGAACGCGGGCCGGGCGGACATGACTGCGGCGGGCGGGGAGAGGCCGGCGGACTGGCCCCGTTTAAGCGGTGCGGGGCGCGGGGCGGGTCCCCGGGCAGGGGGCGGGCAGCAGGGCGCGGCGCCCCGCGGACGCCCGGGCTGGCAACGCGCTGGAGCGGCGGTCGGCAGCCGGTCCCCGCCCGCAGCAGGGGTGGGGCCGGCGGCGTCACATCCTCGGGAACACGCGGGGCGGGGGCAGCCCGCGGGGGCGGGACACAGGCTGCGGCTCCGCTGCCCGCTCCTCGCCCGCCGGGAGACGTGGGGGGCAGGGTCTGTGCAGGGGAAAGGAAGCGGGTCCCCCCCAGCAGAGCAGGGCTGCTGTGAAATCCTTCCGGGGGGCTCCGCTCGGCCCCTGCCCTGGTGCAGCCTCAGCTCCAGCAGCCCAGCGCTCCCCTCACTCCGCCAGCCCCAGGGCTCAAGCAGCTTTTTACTTTCATAACTGAGGAAGCTAGTCCAGAGGTGCCAGGGGAGGAACCGCCCAGCCTAGGGGTGCCGGGGTCAGGAACGGCCCAGCCCCGGGGTGCCGGGACTCGGCAAGCCCTGGCCCAAATTAAGCTCCGGGCTGGCTCAGCACTCGCTGCTTCCCAACTGTGGATTCACATGTGGGGAGTGGTGGGGATGAACCCCCGAAAACACAATCACTGCCCTCAGGGAAGCAGCCATGAGCCCGGTAACATCCCTGCACTAACAGGAGGGTAGTATGGCCCAGTAGATGGACTTAAGAATCCCTGGGTCTGCTACTTAGCAAGTCCCTTTATCCCCCCATTTCTCCAGCTAGGAAATGTGGATAATGACAGCAACTTCCAGTGTAAAGCACTGTAAATGATTATTAGAAATAGACACCTAGGGCAGGCTGATCCAGGCTTTTGCAACTTTATTAAGATGCCAGCTGCCAAGGACAATAGATGAGACAGCATTTTGAGGGCATCTGCGGCCATGTCACTGGTGCATGAAGTTGTTTGGTAATCGCAAGGCAGGCATCTTATCTATAATTGATTTATATTGCAACTTTCATCCCAAAGAACATGGTTCAAGTTAAGTACCGCCATAAGTAGCTGGAGGATTAGGACATTGGAGATGTGTACAGCTACCTCATACACACATACCCTGCCTCTGCAGGGGAGCGGGTTATCTTCCTCTCTCTAACCTTTTCTACCAGTATGTTACCACCTGCATTTATGGAAGTCAGAGCAGTTTAATTCTAGGTCCGGGTTGTTATTAAGCCATTCAACTTAGCTCATGGGGTTTAATGTCAGCACTAGAGCTCCTTGATGAAAACTGCACTGAGTTATATTTGTCCATAAATTATACAAAAGAGGCACCTGCAAGGATTTAGTCTTTTTTTCCCCATCAGTTGTTTTTCTGACTGCTACTTGTAAACAACCTCATCAAAGCTTAAAAATTAAGTCCTGGTCCCTAGTGACTGTTCATGCCTGGCTGTTGGCGAGGTCACTTGCTTTACCCAATCCTCAGTACACACCAACTCTTCATTAAGCAATATATTAGCTTTTTTAGGTCCTAACTCAGCAAGTCCGTTAAGCAACATGCATGATCTCACACTTATTCAGCAAAGTACTTAAGTGCACTCTTAACCTAACGTGCATACTTAAATCCCATTTACCTCACTGGGATATAAACAGGTGCTTGACTTTTAAACATGTGCTGAACTCCTTTCCTGTTCAGCAAAGTAATGAAGCACAAGCACAGATTAGAAGTTGTTACACAAGTTGCCCTCCAAGAAATCATTATACCCATCACCAGGAAGAGACCAGAGGGAAAAAAAGAGTACGCTGTAGAGAACAGCTGACCTTTGTACGAGTGGCTGTAGAATGAGATGTTTAAAATCCATAGGTGGTTTTTACATACAAGTTTCTGCTGCCAGCTGAAGCCTACAGGAGTATTACCCTGGGCTGGTACATGGGCAAAATTAAAGATAAAAAGAAGAGTTAACTTTAAGAGGTAGAATTTTAAGTCCTGTCCCTTCTTTTTGTCAGTCCAACAATTTCTATGGAAGCAAACTATCTGGCAAAACCAGAGTCCATTTCCATTACTGATGGCGGGTTCTTGCCTCTGCTGTCATGGAAACAAATGCCCAATTACCATACTTGTGACAGTACTAGAATAACTTTAACCGTTTCCTTCCTTTTTTTGTCCCCTTGATCCTGGGAACCAAAATGGCAGCAATATATCACCGTGAGGACTCTGATCTCGAGGACTGAGTGGGAACTGAAACCTGCAAGGGCTGGTTGACAAGCATTGGCTATAGACCCCCAACACCTCAAGTCTGGGGCCATTCAGATGGAAAGAGGTTTTTCCACTCCTACTCTTACCCTATAAAGGTCTTTAAAAAGTAAAATGATCATGTTGTTTGATAAGCTGACAACATGTCTGCCTCTGTGTTAGACGCACAGTGAAGGCAATCCCAACCCTGAAGAATTTACAGTCTAAAGACGGTCCCAAAACACAGGATGCAGTGACTCCAAGCAACAAGTGAATGGGGATTTTACATTATTAATATTACTGCTGACACCTCCTGCAGGCAATGAACCTAGTTTTCAGCTAGAAACAGTATGTCCAATGGTGAACCACCTACAGAATGTCAACCACCTACAGAAACCTGTAGGTGGTTGAAGTATTGCACCAAAAGTATGCCGATCGCCTTATCACACACCTACACACATTCTAGCACAGCTACTTTAATTATGTAGCAATCTGAAAAGTCTGAAGCACTACCTAAATAGTACAATTGGTCAAGATATGCTACCCAGAAATTTACCATTACAAGCTCCTCCAACCTGCTACAAAAATACACCAGTTTATTCTGTGATGAGGAGCCAGTGAGCTCTATTTCCTTTCTCCAGCAGTGACAGTTCACCAGTATTCCAACAGGCTCCTTACATCAAGTCTATAGTCTGCTATGCATGATCATGCAGACTGAAGATGAAGAGATGTCATGTTAAGGCTCTTGAGTCAGTGCATGTAGTCAGCTTGGGTGTTTCCTGGAACCAGTAGGATTCTGAGGACACTATTCTACAGTGTCTCACAGGGCCCCAGTTTGAGCAGCATTTGCAAACAAGAGTCCATTGTGAGGCAACATTAAGTCTGAAAGGATTTCCCTTCCCACACTACCTGGTATGTTGTGGCCCTCTGGTGCTTGTAACCTTCAAGTGGGGGTAGAACTCGGCTTCGGATCCAAAAGGCACAGGCCCCCTAGCAACAGAGCTAGAATAAAGGTCTTACCATCTTTACGCTTAAGCAAGCCTGACTCTCCATCCAGGAGAAGACAATTGTGACACATGTGCTAGATAGGACATTACAAGTTATCACCACTCCACCTGAGCATGGTAAGTGCATTCTCCATGGCATGATTTATGTTGTTGCTTTAAAAAAAAAAGTTGAAGTTGACAAACCCAGGATTGAACTTACCCTAAGTGTGTCCATTTGTACCATCTGACTCAGAAGAGGGGTGGGGTGGGGTGGGGAATCTCTTGCAAAACGACAGCATTCTAAAAGATTAAAAACCCTCAAGTTCTCAGATGGGCAACTCCTCCCACATACTCCCCCAATCCAGTATCTTGGATTTCTTTTCAATCATACATTGTAATGCTTCAGAACCTTGCCACTGGGCTAACGTACATGCCAGAGGCTCCGCTAGTCCTTTCTGGTTGCCCTTTTTCCACAAAGGTTACAAATTCTGCCTTACGATAAGAGATTTTAAATCTTTATCATCAGAGGGGTAGCCGTGTTAGTCTGGATTTGTAAAAGCAGCAGAGTCCTGTGGCTCCTTATAGACTAACAGATGTATTGGAGCATGAGCTTTCGTAGGTGAATACCCACTTCGTCGTTTTGTGGACTCTTCATTAAGAGTCCACAAAACATTTCTCAGCTGGGTCAATGAAACACGACAGGAGGTTTGATAGATAAAACTTAGAATTTAAAAATGGAATGGGAACATTTCTAGTGGTAGAAGGCTTTTGAAAAAAGGCACTATATTTTACAAAACTAATTCTAGGTCAACTGGTTTAAGCATCTGTTTAAGAGCAGAGTAGGCCATGAATGCATGCAAACCTGATTTTCAGGAATTCCAAGTACCAACAATGCCAAAAGAAGTTAATGCATCTTTATACCTTGGGGAAGGGCAGGGCAGGGCAGTTGATACAGTGCCTTTAAATTGCCAATTTAAGTTAAGGAAGCTTTCTTCTGCTCTATTCCTTGCAATTGCCCAATACTTCAAAGGTCTTTGCTCTTAAAGGTGAAGTGTTCAGTACTTTAAATGGGTCAGAATATCTCATTCCAGTTGTAATCTCACTAAGATTTTGGTACAGTTTTTCCTAACGCCTCAATTTTATTAATTCTCTTGGGCACCAAGAGATTATCTTCCACCAACCCTGATCAAAAGCTAAACACGGGATGCAGCACTGATCAGTTTGAACTTGACTGATAACAGATCCCTTCAGTTTAAAGGGCAAGCTCCTAAGCCTGACTACATCATGAGCTAAGGGTGTGATTCCTCAGCTCATGTACACATGAGAGCTAAGGCAAGTATGGATAGCCATGTAACTGCAGTCACATGGGCAGCAGCAGCGAGGTTTAGCTGTGCTAAGTACAAACACTCCTGAAATGAGAGGATATGTACTCAGTCCAGCTAAGCTGTGCCACCACTGTGACTGAAAATGCTATCATGGCTACACCACTATGTTACATCACTATTTATACTTGTGCTGGTTCTCCTTGAGCTATTGCAGGTAAGAGTCTGTGAGCTGGGCAAATCACACCCCTAGTTCATAGTATAGACGTAGCCTCCCACTAGGAGGTTCAACAGGTAGGAGTTCAAATCAGATTTTACTGTTATGGTAGTCTGCATTTCATATTTGGGGAAAGGATATGCCAGGAGAAAAAGTCATGCTCCTACTTCTGGCCTTTTTTACTAAGATTTAGCCCTTTCCACCTTCCTCTTCCTCCCTCCCTGGGAAAAAAAAAAAAAAAAGGTAAAGTGTCCACTTTAGGCTCCAAATTCATGTTTGTTAAAGAAACAAGGTTTTACAGATGTTTCCATGTTTTGGCTGTTTGTAAAAAATCCAATTAAAACTTTTGTTTGGATTTAAACATTCCCAATGCAGAGTTTTACAACCCAAAGCACCTCACCTACCTGCTAGTCTGAGAATGATAGTGAAACTGACTAGAAACAGAAGTGAAACTAAAGGGGCTGTTTCTTCACCCATTTTGAATTTAATCATCAGAACTTTAAAAAAGAACAGCTAAGATGTTAAAAAAAAAGTCCTGAACTTAAGTGTAAGCTGACAGTCTCCTTCATTAATTATACATGCATAGCATCTTTTCCCCAGGATCCCAGACAAATATTTTCAATCCAGCTCTGCGAGGTATTTTGGGGAAGTATCCTCATCACGTCCCTCTTCAGTAACGACCCCAAGCCGAAGTCACTCAGTAGCTTTTCTGTGATGAGCTGGCAGCTAGCTATGTTAGGCAGAATTATAGGGAATACCATGAAAGCATCACATACACTTAGGAGTCCTATGTTCTTATATTATGGCTTTGAGCTTTGTTGTGTGGCTGAATCTGCAGAGTATCAGAGGGGTAGCCGTGTTAGTCGGATGCCGAAGAAGTGGGTATTCACCCACGAAAGCTCATGCTGCAAAACGTCTGTTAGTCTATAAGGTGCCACAGGATTCTTTGCTGCTTTTATGAATCTGCAGAATGTCGTATGGCCCCTTAGCATACTGGTAGTTAGGTGGGTGCTTTGTCATCAGGTCATACACATGCAACTTCCCATCAGCCTTCGGAGCTAATTGTGTGTCCAGAAAGGAGAGCCATAGTACAGTTCCTTTCTCTCTCTCACACCCCCGCCCCCCAAAACATGAAGTCTGTTTTTCACATTCAGGACACACAATGAAGCACATAGAGAGGCAGGCAGGGCTGACAAACCAGTTACATGCCTTTTCTTTGTGTGGACTTCAGCACCCAAGTTAGGTCATCTTGCTATGAACAATCTTTTTACCACCACCACCGATTCCTCCCACGGGCAAGTCGGCCAATTTTAATGAAGACTCTTGTGCTATTTGGTATTTTTCTTGAAGCTGCAGCAGTCTTAGTTAGATGACAGAGGGGTAGCCATGTTAGTCTGTATCAGACAAAACAAAGAGGGGTCTTTGTGGCACCATAGAGACTAATAAATTTATTTGGGCATAAGCTTTCATGGGCTAAAACCCACTTCATCAGTTTTAAGCCAACGAAAGCTTCTGCTTAAATAAATTGGTTAGTATCTAAGGTGCCACAAAAAGACTCCTCGTTGTTTTAGTTAGATGAGGCTCTTGCCTTTCATTGAATAAGATTCTAGGCCTCTTGGTGGAGGGAAGTTTGGGGGGAAAAAACAAAACAAAACACAAAATCAAACCTTAAAAGGCTTAAAAAAAAAATCAGGAGACAAAGAGAATCCAAAGTGCATTTGTTTTCAAAATCTCATGATTTTTAAGCTAATCTCAGTTTTCTGGGGCCTGACCTGTGATTTTGACTGCAGCTGGCAAATACTATTAATACTTGCTTCAAAAAAGCACAACTCCTGCCTGCTTCATTCAAATATTTAACAGGCTCCAACACTAAAGTTCAGGGTAGGAATGTTCCTGTCCAGAAGAGTTTAAATCTTGTTTGTACGTTCATTGAGGCAGGATCAGTGTCTGCCTCACGAGCACACAGCACATTGTGAGCACTGACAGAAACTAACAAATAAGACCACTAGCTCTCGTCCATTGTACTTAAACCTTTTCTTAAAGACTGAAAGTTGCTGCAGGGTAAGGTACAACAAAAAAAGAGACAGTAGGTAGAATTACCATCCATTATGCTAGAATGATGCCCCTGCAGCTTGCAATAGCAAGTACAAAGCCACTCCATGTTACACAATTTAAAGATATATTCCAGTGTTATAAAGAATACTCTCATTATTCCCACATAGCTGTGATAAAGCACTTCTCATATATAGTTCACAGCATTTTATTACAGGTTCAAAATGCCCTAAAACTCCACTCCCTGTGGGAACTAATGGGATTCAAGCAATCATTCTCCTGGGGTGTGTTTTAGGGTGAGCATACAAGCTTGTTTCGATTGGGAGCAAAGTGATGAGCCAAGCTAAATATAGCAGAATATTGAGATTACAGCAGCGTAGCAGCAAATGTTATAAATGAGACAGACATTCCATTGCCTAACCGCTTCCACTGTAACCTTCAGAACAGAGAGTTGTATGTGACCTGCTGCAAGCAGGTGTAAAACCTCCAAGATGCAGTTGTTTTCTAACCTGTCATTTTGGGTCAGATAGCCTTTTCAATGCAACTTGGACTCACTGAAGCACTCTGTTTTAGGAATGTGGTTTTAGCGCTCCTAACACTCTTAATCAGCAAGTCAGATCTGGTCAGACATAAGGGTTAGCTATGTAGTAATTTTAGTTTTCCTAACTGGCTTTACTCAGCTCCCTCATTTATAAAGAGACAGATAATTTTAAAATTGTCTACACCATAAGTAGTGGAGGACATAAGAAATGGTAAACAACTCTGTCCTATTTTTTTTCCCTTTCGATACAACAAATACAGGTCAAGGATTTGTCAAGCTGTTTTTGACATACCTTACAAAATACCTGTTGCCAATTGGCTAGGAAAGGACAGCAAGCTGTCTTTGACAAGGTTATTTGCACAAAGTTGCATATTGGGCTAAATACCAGCTGTTTGTGTGTTAGAACTATATATATATATTTTTACTGCAGTGGCTAAAGATGACATTTTATAGAGAATATATTAAACAGACTGAAATGAACTCCGGTACCTGGGGGCAATTACTCCCATTTTATTCCATGTGCACTTGGAACACTGCCATAACAATATCACTAACTCAAACAGATCTTGCCTGGCTGGAGCTCTTCAGTACGTACATTCTGCATTCTCTACTAGAAATGGGACTGAAGCACTTAGGGCATTACGGCAGGGCTTCTGCATGACTGATATTCAGCTGTGCTGCTAGTTGTACAACCCTAGAAAAGGCAAGCAAGGCAGAACAGCTCCTGAAATAAACAGTTTTTCTGTGCAGCCAAGAAAATGGAGCTTACTGTTGAGAAATGGTCTTCCTGAGTTTTCTGGCTCAGCCCACGGGTTTGATGCCAGAGCAGAGAGCTGGGTCTTAGAAAAGCCAGCCGACAGGAGCAACTTTGTTTCTGTGCAAGAGGCATCCTTCCAACTTCTCTCTACAACCAGACTTGACAGAGCATCAGTTTGTGACCTTCTTGGAACCAGTCAGTCAACCAACCTTCATGGGAGGGAGCAGAGGATAGTGATGGTAGCTTCTATGCCAGTAGATGCCCAGCTAGCCCACCCAAACACAGGACAGGATTTCTATCAAGAGCACAAGGAACAGTACACATAGCTTTGCACCAGCACAGGTCCCTTACAGGCTTGAGAGTTAAGCCATCTATTTCCATCTAGCCTGGTGAGTCACTTAACAGCCAAGCTGCAACGCTTGCAGGATCCCAGATACCTTGGGCTAGGCTTTCCCTGCTGAGTGGGAGTAGGGAGGGTTTAATATTCTCCCACAGCATGTTAAGTGGAGAGGGAAACAGATTCCATGTGGACTGATGCATAGCCAAGGCTAATTGCAAAGAAAGAAGCCCATTCTCAGACGGTGGAAGGACAAGGAGACAGACATGTACGAGCACCTTCTATTGTGCATTATTTTCTCATATCCTTCATGAAACAGCCTTCCCCCCACATGACTTATTACCCCAACGTGAATGGATATTCCCCTACAGCAGTAACTGCTGACGTGCTGCTTAAGTTACATGAAATGGGTGAAGAGTCTTGGGCAACAAGGATTGTTATCCTGTTAGAAGAGTGGAGAACTTTACACCCTCCTTTGCTGGAACATTATACATCACAGCAGTTTTGGTGCAATTGTTGTAAGAGACACATGGGAACTAGGCATTACTTCCTCAGTAGGAGCACTCTTCCCCAGTACAAGTTAGGCTAGGCTGGGAACAAGACTGACTGGCTTAGTTTCCACTTTCCTACCTTCAAATAAGCTTGATTTTAAGTCTAAAGCATGTGATCAGTTCAATTTTCTGTAGTGTAGCCTCTTTAGGGCTTATGGGGGGGAAGTCTATTCTATTGGAACATGTATGCATGACACTTAATGTATTTTGTTTAATCTGTTTTATTACTGGTGCAGACTGATTTTCCCTGCCATTTAGAAACCTGCATTTTTATTGCAGAGGAGTTTGAGGTGCAGGTAGTAAAACAGTAACCTTAGAGCATGCAGGGTTGTCACATTTACACTGAAGTACAATTATAGTGTCTGGATTTGAAGAGTAACCCATTCTATATCAGCTACCTTCCAACAGCAGCATTAGAGTGTCAGTTTTATGCTGAAAAGTAGCACATCACTGGGGCCATACTAGAAACATGACATTTTGGTCCTTCCTATGCCTAAACACCTGTTGGTAATTTAAAAGCAAGTACTAACCAGAATTGCATTTAAGAGATTACAAATACTCCGTCATTTACATCTACAGACCCTTTAAATTGAGGTTTTCTGGTTTAGGTGCTTGCACTGCAAATTTTCACCGTAGCAGCATGTTAGGAGTTTTATTCCCTGCAATTGTTTCAGCTTAAAGTAACATAACTCTTGCTAGAGAAAGCCTAATTTGGATCCTGGCAGGTATATAAAAACAAATTTGTATAGTTTCAAGTCTTTGTGTTACTAGTGTAAAATCTTGCAGGTTTTTGGCACTTGCTTAAACGTAGAATTCTTCTCTCCATCTCCCTTCCCCCATGAACTACATTAGTTACCTACATTTCATCTGATATTTATGCCAACAGTAAGTTAATGGGAACTGTCCCAAGCAACACAAAGTATGATTATAGCAACTAACTATATTTGGTTTTCAAGCTCTTTCCTTCCTTTCACTGTTTAAGCAGGTCAAAAGCCATGACATCTTGCAAGCAGCAATTGCCAATCAATACACCATGTGAGCCTGGGCTCCCACTCTAAAGCCTTTCTTCACACAAGTAATCCTGATGAAGTCAGTACCCTTGATCGCCTGAGCTAGCCAAGTCACAGATGGAACAGGTCTGACAGGACGGCTACAGAGAACACATTTATATTGTAGTGTATTTCCTTCTATGGGACATCTGATTTTCTAAAAATCTTTGTTTTAGGATTCAGTGTTTGTGATGGCTTTCACTACAAAGTGAGATCTAGTTTATTCACCATCCTAGATTTGGTCTAGTAACAGCTGCTGGCAAGACTGCTCTATTTCCATATCTGTTAAAAGGATACTAGCTTAAAATAAAAGTGAATTTAAGAATTAGCAGCTTTCATTTAGGATCAATATCTGAGAGATTGTTCTCCTTATAGGAAACCCTTTGGTTGTGTATGTGAAGCCGAGACTCCATCTGCAGTAGTATGAAGTGTAACATTCTTCTAGAATAGTGACTTATTGAAGAGTGTATCCAAGTTAACATCTGCTCTAATAGTTTCCTCTTCAAGTTCATTAGAGGACAGCTCTTGTGGGAGTATATGGGAAATGTTTATGTAGAGTTCCTGATGAACAACTGAAGAAATCCCATAGGTTAAAAGCCTTTTTCTGTAAATGGGATCTAGAAGTTAGAGCAGTGGTTGCACAACAGCTGAGTGCTAGAATAGACGAAGTGGGTGGGGAGGAGGGGGGCATGGGGAAGACAGACCTATAGTACCCTTACCAGCAAAGTTGTGAATTTGAGCTTGCCTATACTATTAGCCATCTTAAATGGCCCTTTAGCAGAAGTGCTGCTATTGATGGTTTGAATGCTTAAAGCCAATTCCCTTCAGCCTTCCCACATATGGCTGGCAGTTTCACTTGCAGGTGTAGGCTTTTCCTATTCCAACATGCTCCTGTTTTGAAGGAGGCAGGTGTGTGCATTGTGTTCTGTTCTTGAATACTAGTGTGTAGAAGTGATGGAGGCAGTACTCCAAGATGCACTGCATGACTTACAGCAGAGATGTTGTGCTGGTTCTTTAGGTAGCTTCCAGTGGTTGAGTTTCTCCTTCACTTAGCTCTGCTTAGTTTACATGCTTCACTTTTGGGGAAGACCCCATGAAAGACTACATCACAGTATTAAGCTAGGCTGCCTCTTACAGTACAATTGAAGTACAGTAAAGGATGCAAGCCTAGGCTGGGCACTTCATGAAGCCTGTGACTAAGTTTGTTCCCAAGATGAGAATGGACAAACAAATGCATTTAAATCTGTATAGCAGAGACCGGAGGAATAAGAAGTTTAAGGCACTGTGTTCATACCATAAGTTAGTGTCACCTGGGACTTGCAAAAACACATTCTGCAAGGGGTGGAAGAACTGTCAGATACTTGTATTTTCCTCATTCATCCCTCAGCACATCTGTAGTCGGAAGGTACAGTGTAAGTATTCCTACTACAGTGCAGGCAAAGTAGAGGGGAGGGCAGTGATCAAATGCCTAGTCTAGCTTTGACAGTTGCTAGTTTGGTACCATCACTGTTGGTAGATACAACTCCCCCTGCCAAAAAATTTCAAGACTACAACCACAGTGTACACCAGTTTTACATTTATATTTGGACTTATAATATTCATGATTAGCACAAAGTTCATAACCATAAATTATACATTGTTATCTAATTTCAGTACATAAAACGTTAATGATATATGTATTTGAAGAGTGGCACAAAGTAACACAGCCCTGTTGGCATTCTCAAAGAAAAAGGTGTGCGGTGGATGCGCCATTTATACTACTACAGCACAGCAAAACCAAGAGTCGCCGAACGCTGTCAGATCAGACGACACTGCCTCTAGTTGCTAGTCAGGGTCAAGAATTTGAGTCAGTCCAACATGGTGGAGCAGAAAACCTTGACTCTGGCATCAGAGTTAATAAAGGTGCAAAACCAGGATTATATCCTTCTCCACTACCTCAAATATTTCAGCAATATATCCCTCCCCAATCCTGACACTGCACTCTGAGCATATGCTAAGGTAACAATGATTCATAGTACTTTGGCAGCCCACGCACACACATTCCTGCTACGTTCAACTTGCCATACATATAGCTGAGATTTCCTTTTGTACCATTTAATGTCACTGAGTAACATGCTCTCCCCTCTTGTTAAACAAAAAGGCATCTGGGAAGTTCTCTTGCTTTCTGGTATGATCAGATTTATTCTCTCAGTAAAAGTCTCAAACCTACTCCAGAAGGTACAGAACAGGCTCAATCTGCTCCCCAATAACTTTCTGCAAAAAATTTCCCCAATATTTCTCAAAGTACTCTGTGAATTGAAGAAATATTTGAAAGCCCATTCTCCTTTTTGCATACAACGTTGCAAATAAAATGGGGTAGTCAGATTTAAGCAAACTTTTAACAGTCCACCAATAAGAAGATGCTGAACTCAATTCTGAACATCCATGCTACCTACTTAGTAGCTTCAGCTACAGTACTTTAAAGCTTTAACGACTTGGTGCCAGGTGATTCCCCAGCACAACCACTGCCGGCAATGGGTTTGCAGCAAGGAATATGCGCTCCCTCTTCCCCCTGGCCTCAAGCAGTTATTGCTATATTCTGAGTTTTAGATAAATAGTGCCTCAACTTCAGTCAAGAGTCTTGCAATATAATTAACAAAAGCTGCCTTTGAGGTTGAAATGTAACCGGACAATAGCAATAAATAATGGTAACAGGTATCCTCTGGAAATCTCCTCACTGAGTGGGACAGCAAGTATTCAACCAACCAAGGGGTCATCTGTGCCTTTAGGACCATTGTAAACTTCTCCAAAAGTTAGCAGGACAGGAAGGGAGAAAAAAAAAATCAGACTGTAGATCTGTCAAAGAGCTAGTTACATATTGAAACCATAAACAGGCGGCTGGGTGAATCCTGGAGCTGTGTATCCATACGGGAAGTTGGCCTGGGGAGGTACTGCGCTGGGGCCTGCTGTTAACATTAGCTGCTGGCCTGGAAAGGGAAGAAGGAGTTTGTTTAAACAGAGCTTTGCAAATGCCTGAAATACAGTGATGAGGCGGTTTTTAAACTGCCAGCATTCAGAATGTCTATCTAGCTGGTTAACAAGCATGTTTGTATTTTAACATAAACAGATAGGAGAACCTAAACTATACCTTTCAGTCCACCTCCTCCACTGAGGAGAGAGGACACAATGATGCGAACAAAACAGGCCATCTAGCTTTTGTTGCCAGACAGGTTTAAGAGCAACTCACAGTATGGAGAGCTGGGTGAAGTTTTGACTAAATCTTCAAGCCTAACCCCCCCCGCCCCGCCACCACACACAAAACAAAATATCTTAATGACACTAAAACATTTCATGAATGTGTCCATCTGTTCATTTAGAAAAAGCCTACAAGAATTCCAAAAAACGCAAAAAGTGTTTTGTTTCAACATTTCAGAAGGAAAATGTTTAAAAACAGAGACCAAGTTTCAAAATTTGCTTTTTAAAATAAAATTAAAATGTGTAAAAGTGCTCAAAATCAGAATAAAGCATCTTGTTTTGGGTCAAAGTGTTAGACCGGAAAAGAATTTTGGGTTTTTGAAATTGCCAATGTAATGAAAAATCCACTATCTGCCCACCTCTGACAGTACAAGATGGAGGTAGAAAGTGTGGCTTTAAAAAAAGATCCATTGAGCTTGAGACAGCTACATAGCCTCCCAATAATACAGATTGATTCCTTGAAACCAAACAATCTATGTTAAACAATTGATATGGTTAGGACTCATGCATGGTCACAATTTTGACCAAAGCAATTCAAGCTATTGAATTTTCAGCAGCTTGTGTACATGTAACAACTCCAGATTGCAAATGCATTTTGTGAATACCAATAGCACACATGCCTCATGCAGGCAATCAACTCAGGGATAACCTTTCCATTAGAGAGTGGACCACAGAGTCACGTATTTCTCTGCCTCAGAGCTGCTGCAAGACATGCTAGTGAGCAGAATCTGCCTGGTCACAACATTTATGAAGCAGCCTTCTGCAGAGTCCATTGTGAAAGAGACCTTCAATTTACCTGCTCAACACAAGGTCTTTCTAGGACAGGCCATTAAAAAAAATCCACTCTGCTTGATTTGTCAAGTGGAAAGGCAGACTTCCAATCTTTGAAAGGTAGCAAGGTATTAGACAGGAAGTACAAGGAGGAATGTTTCATCTGGAAATCCAGAAAAGACTCTGGGAACCCAAAAGCCATGTGTATTTGCATTCACCCAATTGCCCCTTCTCATCCCCTCCCCCACCACTGAAAGACCTGGGATTTATGTTTTTTCCTAAGGGATTGGTACGGTAAAGGGAGGAATAAGCCAAGTTGGATTGTTTCAGCTAAAGTACTGCTACACATTCAAATGTTTAAAATTTAAGTGTTGCACAAAACTTTCGAGCATATTAATAAGTATAAATGGTTAGACTTATCCAGGATAAGGGCTCCAAGTAGTGATCACTAGCTGGGAGAAGACAAACTGCTTCAAGTGACTGGAGGTGGAGGATATCCATACTACAGACGGGCTTTAAATAGTTACTTTCCTGTGGCCTAACATGGTGAGCCTTAACTGATAAGAACATCTTGCTAGCAATAAAAAAAATACACCAAGTCTTTCACCTACCAAATACTATTGGAGTGGGTTCAGCTACTTGTTCCTCTTCTTTCCTTAGGCTTTCAGAAGCATCAAGTTTATCCACCTATGTTATAAAGTGAACAGGAGAAGTGTATGAAGGCCTTGCCTAAGAGTCTTGTCCTCTTAGTGGTATGTCTCATACCAAATGCTCAAGTATTGAAGTGTTGCCCTTGCAAGTCTGGTTTTTAAGCCATGGAACACACAAGTATGTTCCAAGCTGTCCAAAACCCAGAAGGAGAGGGGAGACTAATTCTGAAATAAGAATCAATCTGCGCTTAGCTGGATACAAAGAGGTGCACTACCTGAAGTACAAGGTGTAATACTTGCTCTCCATCCATTGAAAACATTACGTCCTGCAACTCAAGCTGCCAATTTCCATTTCAGAGCTTCAGGGTCAAATCAGCATGAAGAACTGTTTGGCAGACAGCTACTACCTAACCACATCGTCAATAAGATTCTGAAAACACATGCCTACAGTATGTTTGACTCTGGAAACCATACATATCAGACAGCATGAAACATGGTTTGACTAATCAATGTTGTATCCTATGTAAAATGAATGGATCTAGTACAGCAAATAGTAAGCTCTGTTCACTCTTACTGGCACACCAGATAAGGTCAGCTAACTTTTAGGAATAGGCTACAGAGCCAGTACTATATTGCTTTAAAATATTTTCCACTTTAGAGGTAATACAAGTTTATTTTCTACTAGATAGCAATGCAAGCTCCTGGGACTTCAATGGGAAGACAGTTTGATGTGGTCCTATAGGGGGAACTGGCTGAAGCTAAGGGTACAGCACAAAGTGTTTATTTTGCTCTATACATACCTAGTTTAGTCTTTGATATCTTAGACAGCCACTACTTATCACCACAATACAACTGCTAGCACTAAAATCCCTAGCTATGAATTCTGGAGACGGGGGAGGAGGGGGCGCGCTGAAAGGAGTTCCTTTGCTCTGGAACTCCTTTTTACCCGATAGCGCATGTAAATGAATCTATGACACAGGAAGCATGTCTGAAATGGCATGGTCAGTTAGCACCCATGCCCCCCCAAATTTGATGCCTACTGAAGTATCACACCTTCAGAGTTTCCAACTCTCTGGACTGAAAAAGGACCTTTGTTACATAAGATAGATGCTTACAGCTTTAGTGTAGTCCACAGCAGAACTAACATCTATCCAGAAATAGGGGATACTACTCCCTCTACAGGGAAGCAGCAACAGTATTCAGCCTACATGACAGGAAGTACAGAACATAAATTTAAAGTAAAGGAAGCCCATTTTCTAATTCCACAGACTAAATTAGTTTCACTGCACATCAGACTCATCATGCATATTTCACTTTAGGAAAAAAGTCTAGTATTTAGTAGATAATTGTAACCTGTAAATCCAGCCAGCAGTTTAAAGTTACTATCTAAACCTCATTTTTTATTTGAGAAATCCACTGCCCCACTTTTTTACATGCAAGTGGCTTAGACTTAGATTTATTTGAAGCTATTGTGCTGAAATTCTGAAGATTCTGCATACAAGATCAGTCCAAAGCAGCTTCTGAGCATGCAGACAAGTCTCTGCTGGGAAGCTTTATCCTGCCAGGTCGGGGCCATCACATCTCTAAAGACATCATACTACTCTGTATGTAAGCTGCTAGACTTGTTTATATGTCGACTGTGGGTAAGGCAGAACACCTGGAATATCAGTTATCTAGAGATTTCCTCCCTCTTCACAACTGATCCTGTGACCTTGTGGTTTACTATGCTTCAAGGTTTTGATAATGGGTTATCTGCTACCATTTAAAAAAAAAAGGAGTACGTAGTATATCAGACAAGAGTTAAGGATGATAAAACTGCATTTCTTTTTTGAATCATTAGTCCAAATGCTTGTTGACAATGTTCTTCAGTGAATAGTTTTCCCCAGCTGAAAGTGAGCAAAGTCTGGCTGGATTCTCAAGTTGTGTGTGAGAAGCTGTCTTTCTACAGCATTAGAAGTTAATAGGAAACCGAGTTAGACAAAAAGCTAGGTTATACTGCTCTTCTGGTGGCAGCTACAACTAGGTTCTAGTAACAGAATCCTAGGATATATATTAAGGGACACAAATGAACAAAGTTTAAAATCAGAGACTGTCACCTTATTAAACAGCCCATCAACCTGCAAGAAAGTTCAGAAGGGAATACTTATCAAGTGACTATTCAAAAAACAAAATCTGAAGCAAAAAACCACATCAAAACATTGGGACAATAATGGCAAGAGATATTTGTAGAGTATTTAGTGCTAAGATAAAATCATTTGGTCACTATTTTACAGTGCACAAGTTATGTACATGATTAGACATTACAGCTTACTTAGAATTGTAGAGAGCTAATTATTTTGGCAGATTACTTCTTAATTAAACAGCATATTCAGATGTACCATACATAACCTGCTATGGTTTAAGACATGCCATTTACATGATAAATGCAACTCCTTCACCAGTACATATTTGCCATGTACTTAAATCATGAATTTCTATGCATGGACAGTATTTGCATATTTGTGCGCTGTAAAGTAAATAGTTACCCATGTTAAGGAGGTAGAAAAGTGACTTCCACCTTGTTGTGACTGATCTGGAGGCATGCATCTCCTTTGTATCTACAGGAAAGTGGCACTTTTCTTCTAGCTTTACATTTGTGATAAGTTAGTTTTGTTTGATGCTGTGGGATTTAGCAGCTCCAGATTTGCAGACAGATGGTTAAGACGACTATGGGCAAGAGCCCCCCGCCCCCCAAGATTGTGTAAGTCAGCGTAGCTCTATTGAAGTGGTGCAACTAGGATTTACATCAGCTGAGGATCTTGCCCTAAGGAGATAAAGCCTGAAGTTGCATTCATGTTAACATTCCCCCTCCTGACATTGGTCACACAAACATGACCTGAACTATTGAATGTCTCAGTAACGCTGAAGCTACAGTTTCAGCAAGACACAGAAAGCTTAAGATTGGCAATGAAACATTTAAAATATAAATTCACTGTGTATATTAGCCTGACAAAGGTTCTGTAGTCCCACAGATCTACAACACTCATATGTATTCCCATAGCTGCTGATGTGGAAGGGCTTCAGAAGGCTATCTGCTTCACAAAGTACTACCCCTGCTATTCCCATGAAGAGAGCTAGTTATGTCTCAGGCAAGATGACTGTGGTCTCCTAAAATTAAATCGGTAAAAGGCAGAGAAATGGTAAGAGACATCACATCTTGAAAACTCATGAGTTTGGGGGGGGGGGGGGGGAGTGTATTTTTTTATGTAAAAACTGGAAGGCAAAAGCATAACTGAGTTACCGAAAGAGTCAAATGGTTAGAATACCATAGAGAAATAGACTACCCTTGTATTCAAGAAAGCAGCATGCACAGTATTAGCCCTTTTTGCTTGGAGTCTAGATTCACAGTTCCCAGAAGAACAGATAGTAGTTAGAGAAACAGTTCAGTCTTTTCATCAATTAACAGTTATAGCCTCAAAGCATCAGGTTTAATTGTGATTGGTTCATTGTTATGTACTATGTAGCATGATCACTGAGATGTGCTGAAGTTTATGTACCTCCACCTCATGTTTCTGGAACTGAGGTTCAGTATCTCAATCCATGAGCACTGTCTTACCTAGCTCAGTTTGGACAATGCTAAACATGTGCAAGAATCTAGTACAAAGCAGCAAGTCTTTCAACAGAAGCAACACTCACTTTGGTAAGGTACTCCCTCATCACCTGGATGAAATAAGGCATTGCAAAGTCCATGATGTTATGCCTCCATGCCAGCTCAAGGACCACATCTGGGTGCAGCAAGTCATAGCATGCAAAGAGAGATGCTGCAAAACACTCCTGTTTGCCTTCCTCCAGGAACCACTGGAGCAGTTTCTCTGCCAGCTCTGCATCTTTGGATTCTGCAGCATACTGCATGGCATCCTACAAGTGAAATGCCACATATTTTAAGAGTTACACCTGGCCCCTTCAAACTATTTATTTTTCCCCCTTAGCGAATTCTGCAGACAGGTTTCCCCCAAGTGAGGTAGTTTGGCTGATCCTAAGGCAGGAGAATGCCAAATGCTGCAAAGCCAAATGTAATTGGTTTCCAAGTGAGTATTTTTAAATTGAGGCCACTGGTTCTGTGCACTAGTGGTCATAACACCTGCAGTAAGTATCTATCATCAGATAATGTCAGTTAAACCAAAGTGGTGGCTCCACCTTTCTAGACTACTGTACTCCTTTCAGGAGGCTATTTTGTGAAACATGAGGGTATGCAAGACTTCACTTAAGTACTTGCTAAAAAACCACCACACCCACAAATTCTTGTCACAGAACACTATTACTGAAAAATTGGTCACTTCCTCATAAAAATGAGAAAAAATGATTGGAATATATATTGAACTTATTTTTCAGGGTATAGTATATAAAGCAGCATAAACAAGTCATTTTCTGTATGAAATTTTAGTTTGTACTGACTTGTCTAGTGCTTTTTATGTAGCCTGTTGCAAAACAAGGCAAAAAATATCTAGACGAGTTGATGTACCCTGGAAGACTGCTGCGTACCCCCACGGTTACATGTCCCCCTGGTTGAGAACCAGGGAACTAAAGCATTTACAGGAGAAGCCAAGAATGGACAGCTCAGCTTCTGCATGTATTCCATGACTATGCAAAAGCATTAGAGTGTCATGGAGATGCTCCATTCTACCTAGCATAGGATCACAGAATGTGCTTATAGACAATAACTCTCTAGCTAATCAGTATCCATTTTAAAAAACAGATTTGGTTTGTCAATTTGACCTTTCAGTTAATGGGATTTATAAACAATACCAGTTGCTGGGATTAAAGGAAGCCAGTGAGATGAGATTGAGACTTCCTCCCAGAACTACAAATGAGGTCTCTGTCCAGAACAGATTAAGTTTGGGTGTGAGTAAGGTGTTTTTTTTAAAAAAAAAAAAGCAGTAAGCCTTAGTTTCTAGCATCTCACTGCAGCCTCTGTACTCACATTTTAAAACAGGGATGACTCCAATATGCAAAGTCACTAATATCAGAGTCTTCAACACAAAACCAGAAGTGGCTTAAGCTAGTCTATCATTAGGGTTGGTAGGTTTAGAGGGTCTTCAAGTGCCTCCTTCTAGAATGTTCTGCCCCAAAGAAGTTGGCAAAGGCGTAACCGTTAGTTCCATCTTTGGTTCAAGTCTCAGAAGACAAAAGCTGTGTTCAGACTTGTGTATGAGACAAGCTAGTGTTTTTTACTTAAGTTATATATAGTGTTTGTGTTGTACCTCCACTGAATATATAGCTATCCACATCATGTACTGTTTTGCACTTAAGTTTTAAGGGAGGCTAGAGCCTCAGTAATGGCACACTGATTTGGCTGCATCAGGGCTCCCCATCTGAAGTATGATGGAATGGGGCTTAATTTTACAAGTTTTTTTTTTTTAAAGAAAAAACACAGAAAGTGACACCTACTCCTGTCAAGTGAGCATAAGACAACCTATGGAAAAAAAGGATACATGTGAAAAGGAATTTACTTTTCATGACATTGCCTCTTCGATTAGTTCTAATCCTAAATTTGTAGCAGTTGTGTGAAGGCAAGTGCAATCCACACTGCAGTGACAGTGCAGAAAGCTCACTGCAGTTTGTTTTGGAGATGCTTTTTAGAATTGCCTCTTCCATACCATTTAAAAAAGGGAAAGTTCAATGTTAACTGACCTTGTAGAGACGATCCTTCTTGCAGAGCTCCACACTCTGTTTCCAACGATTATTACCTTTGTACAAGTAGGCTGCGATACGCCTAAACTCAATCAATTCATGTTTCTCCAAGCGCTGAGCTAGTGTGATGTTATCAAAGTTATCATAGGCATCAATAGATGCTCTCAAGCCCTATTTAGGAAAAATTCTGTTAGCTATCAGAACAGCAAGTAAGTTTCTAAACACCACTGGAGAAACAAGGCTCTAGAGAAGTATGGCTAGCATGAATTAACTTTGGTTTTGGGGGCTGCCAGTTCTAGGCTACTGCAGTATGGAGCAGCTAGAAAGCAGCCACATCCAATTAGAAAATTCAGAAGAGAGGTGTTTGCTCCGAAGGAGCCAGCCCCCCACACTTAAAGAAAGCCATGATGCTGGCTTTGCCTAGAGGGATTACTGAAGTACAGGAACATTGATACAAGCCCTGAGTGTCCCATTAGCAGTGGACAAGTTATGCAAACTTGAAGTAACTGGTCTGTTTGCCTCCCTAGTCCACTTGACACAGAAGCCTGCAACCTCTTACATATACAAGGCATTTTTATTTTTTCAAGAGACCCCCATACAGCAGCAGCAGCATACACAGTGTGCCAAGATATAACTACTCTGTATTCTAATACCGTCTAGAGAAATAACTTTAGAAGGAATCTGCAATTTATGTGCGGGGTGCTTTAGGGTATTTCTACCTATCACTACTTTATCCTGACCATTGAAATCTTTGGTCACAGCTGCTATTCCTCCAGAAGAGGTAGACTTATCCCCACCCAACCTTTATGTTCCAGCCAATACTTTTCAGTCAATTTGAGACCGAGTGAATAACTCTTACAATGCATGAAGTGTGGCTGATTAACAAATAGCAGGCATGTGACGAGAAGGGAGAGTGCATTGGCACACCAGTGTGCCAATACAAGTGTGTCTGCTCTACTCAGATGTTGTAGTTGCATTACAGCAGGCCTGTATGGGACACTTACCTGATAATCCTCCTCCTCTGTCAGGAGATTGTTTAGAGCCTCATTGACTCCTTTGTTGTTGTGGTTCTGGACTGAACGCAGGTAAGGCTTAACTAGAGGCAGCTGATTAACCTGGAAGCAGAATAGCAGTAAGGACGTTAGATTAAGAGTACTGCTTTGAAGGAAATTAAATACTCTAGAGAAGCAGGCTCTCCAGTTTAGCACTAGACATTTTTAAACCAGCCCCCCAAAAAAGTCTATTATAGCTGCCAGCAGCTCAGATACTTAGGAAAAAAATATCCTTTAATTGCTGGCATGAAAGAGCTAGACAGTCAGGATTTAAATTTATAGAAGATATTTGGACCTATTCCCCATCACCATGTGGTGGAACAGTCCTATTCCAAGTGAAGTGATGAGCACTACCAGCATGCTTGCTACTGCAAAAAGGGAGAGATCTTCTAGACCCTAAAGACTTCATCTCAGAGGGCAAGGCCAAGAATGCACTAAAAATCCTGAGGAACAGAGTTCAGTTTCTATACCTGATCCATTTATGACTATAGCTCACCTTTGAGAAAAAGCTGACTGTCCTGGTATGATCCAGCCGTAGAGACAATACCAGCAGAAGATCATTGATCAACAGAGGTTTGTAGTCCAAATAGAACTGCAGGGCTTTGTAATACAGCTCCACATTGGCCACCTGGATACAGGAAACACTGATTAGATCAAAGGCTGTCTCTACATCTGCAAGTTTAAACTATATTGCAGGGAAAGTGAAGTATACCACCAGATTAAATTAAAACAAAAAAGTGTCAACTCTGCAAAAGTCTAAATGTCAGATTTCTGTTTGAGTGCTCGCCATGTAAACAGCTGCAATTTGATATTAAACTTCTCAAATAGATGGCTAGTACTTGTCAGCTTCCTGCTCTGCATGATTCCAGGAATCTGTACAAAAGATTCAGATCCCAACCCGACTGTACAAAATATTTTACTAGCACCGTTACAGCCTTGAGTTTGGGGGTAGGGGCGCGGGGCGGAAGAGGGGTAAGGTAATAAAAGGTAATAATTGGAGATATCCCAATCTCCTAGAACTGGAAGGGACCTTGCAAGGTCATCAAGTCCAGCCCCCTGCCTTCACTAGCAGGACCAATTTTTTTGCCCCAGATCCCTAAGCGGCCCCCTCAAGGATTGAACTCACAACCCTGGGTTTAGCAGGCCAACGCTCAAACCACTGAAGGAAGGAAGGAAGGAAGGAAGGAAGAGAAGCTAGGCACAGGAAGCCCAGAAGAGAGGGGAAAAAAATGTTCAGCAACTTCCTGTTTATTTCAGAAGTTTGTTGAACAGGTACTTGAACCTTGTAGCTGTAAGATTAAAGCTCTATCATTTCAATTTTTGCTTAGTAACAATTTTCACAAAGCTAGCTGGGTCCAGTAATTAGATCACAGCTATTTACCTTTGCAATTATGTCTTTGAACTGCCCTTCTTTCCAGGCATCAGTAGGATGATTCATCATTGTAATTATTGCATTGTCATACTCTTCATACTTGTCATAAAGGAAGACCAGTTCTCCCCAGAGGTGAGCTTGTTCTGCAGCTCTGAGCACCTAGGGATAGGAAAAAGGATAAATATTAGGAGCTGCATGTTGCTCACCAACGTGCCTAGCTGCGTAACAGTTTAATGCAGCAAGATACCTACCTTTGGAATGTTGACTCTGGACCAGAAGAGCTCCAGATGTTCCCTCATCTTCTGAGGTTTGAATTTGGAGTACAAGATGGCAAGTTCCGTGAACATTCCCATGTGAGCACGCTCCAGGCCCAAAGCAGCTTCCAAGAGGGCAATCAGTTCTTCAAAGTAGCCACGATCCTAAGATGAAGATAGCCAAGGTTACTGATTGAACATCCCTTTTGAAAAGTTCCCTTATCAGCACAGT
Source organism: Mauremys reevesii (assembly GCF_016161935.1). Taxonomy (NCBI): domain Eukaryota; kingdom Metazoa; phylum Chordata; order Testudines; family Geoemydidae; genus Mauremys; species Mauremys reevesii. Next base: position 18,206,355 of record NC_052640.1, on the reverse strand, counting down.
AGGGGACAACATAGCAGGAACAGTGGATTTGAGGTGTTAAGTCTGAGACATGGGTTTCAAGGTTGAGGTTTCTGAGTACTGACCCTTTTACTTATTCCATTGCACAGTGAAGATGCTTTCCAGTTTAAACACAGCTCCTTGTTTAAGATGAGCTTGTTTCACTAGTGGTTTAAAAAAATCCTCAAAGAGAGAGGTGTTAAAAGTTCTTTGAATACCAACTGTTACCATGACACTGACGGGTAGCGTAGTTGCTGCCATCTCAGATTTTAAGGATCACTATTAACAAATCCTGCAAATAGGGAGCAGACAATTATTCCCTTAGATCATTAAAAAAAACAAACAATCTAACCTGATAATAGCTAATCAGCTCTTCAAGTTCATCCGCATGTATTACGATGTGCAAGCCACAGATCTGTGCTAGGCGGAACTCCTTTCCATCCACACAGGCAAAGCACACCTGTAACCAAAGATTTTAGTCAAACTGATGTTAGACCCCCAGGCTAGTACACCACATTACCCAAAATGAATTGGATAACTGCAAGACTAAAAAGGGTTTCTTCTATACACTAGATCAAAGACACTATCAGATGTAGGACAAATAATCAAGGTGCTTGGAAGTATAGACTGAAAGCAGTGTCAATCAGAACTCCTCATGCTGCATTAGGAGCAAGAATTATCCCATTTAAGACAAAGGTTCTAAAATGGCCATTGAGGCTCTGATTTCCAAAGTGTGGACCATATCTTGTACATATTGCTCTTGTGAAACCTCTTCCCCTACTTGTGACTGCATAACATGGCAACTAAGAAATTGCTCATAAGGAAGAGTAATATTAAAGAAAGCATGTTTGAGTACTTGATACGATCTAGTACAGTGGTTCTCAAACTTTTATATTGGTGAACCCTTTCACATAGCAAGCCTGAGTGCAAACTCCCTTATAAATTAAACATTTTTCTATATTTAACACCATTATAAATGCTGGTGGCAAGGTGAGGTTTGAGGTGGAGACTGACAGCTTGTGACCCCCCACTCCCCATGTAATAACCTTGCAACCCCCTGAAGGGTCCCGACCCCCAGTCTGAGAATCCCTGATCTAGTAGCTGGAAGCATGGCAAGCCAGCATTACATGACCAGCAAGTGCTCTGAAGACTAGTAGCCCACAGATTTGTTTAGGAATAAGATACCATTTCAAGCTAATATGAATGTGATCCTTGGGAGAAGCAGCACATATTTTCTATAAGCAGCACCACATACTAAAAGGGATTCTACAGACAGTGTTAAAGATAAGGCAAGATGAATTACCTCCTTCCAGGTCCTGGTGCTGTTGGCTTTGCGGCCACTGTCTACTGCTGCCTGGTACTCTCCAAGATGCACCAAGGTAGATGCCAGGCGGGCAAAGTTAGATACATTGTTGTAGAGCAGCTTTGCTGCATCATACATTCCCTCCTCATAGCAGCGATCTCCAACCTAGAAAAAACCAGGATAAACTGAGTTGGACTGATAGGGGCAGGCAAGGGTAATGAGCAAACTTTCAAAGCTTGTCCTGTGTTCTTTGAGAGTGTCTGTAAATAGCCTTGTCCGGTTGGAAATTTCCTAAGGCCTTCCTATTTTATTAGGAACATAAATACATACCTGCTGAATGTGGGCATTGTTAGGGCCACTCACAAACTCTTCCAGCTCTGAGAGGCGATTGGTTTTTGCCAAAGCAAAGATAAGTTCTGTCTCTACATAGGACTCCCTGGCCTTTTTCCTGGCCATTTGCAAGAATTTAACCAGATCCTCCCAGTTATCTTAAATAGAGAAAAAAAGACAAAGTTTCCTATTCCACTCCTTTCATTCTGAATTATTTTCCATTGTCTAGTCAGTTAAGCAACGAGCTACTCTGCAAAAACTGACACACTGAAGAGCCATACTGCCCAGCTAGAACTAGCTGACCCCACATCCAAACAAAATGCACTAGGTACCATTCCTTGAGCTGATCAACTCTCAACATCCATACATCTCTTCTGGTTCATGATGACTCAAGGAGTTGTGTGCTGTTAGCATTTATAGTTCTCATTTTATGTAGAGATTTGAGAATTTAAGTCAGTGAAAGCACTTTAAAAATAGATCCCATGATGAAACACTGGATCTGAAGACTTCATATATTAGTCATTGGGGACACTATATAAAATATAAATATAAAAACAATACTGATATATATATATATATATATATATAAAAAACACACACAAACTTTGAACTTTTGTTAATCTGGCTCAGTCCTCCTATGTTCTGTAGTTAAGCATGGCTTGTTACTGAGAGCTGATAAGGACTTAGCTTACTGTTTCTACTAGCTGCTTGAACAACTTCCATGTAAGCAGAGGGATCATCAGCCTTGATATAGGAGTCAATGGCTTCCTTCACCAAGTCCTTTTGGAGCTGTGCTCTGGCCAGTTGGCTCCATACAGCTGGTTCATTACATCTCTCTGCAAATTCATAGGCACGGTCCAGGTTGCCAATGTGCTCTATCAGCACCTATGATATTAAAAAGATAAGTTTAAGTGTGACATTCTAGTCCTAGGCATTTGAAGACTAAAGAGCTCTTCCCCATACCAAAGGATAAGCAGCAAAAAGTACCCCATAAGTGATATGAAAGCATGCAACCACATATTCTGGATTTAAAACAGCCCTTTCAAGTTCATCTATAAATGGTTGTGTTTCAGGGTGGGAATGTCTTCCTCTTAGTAAGATGAACTCCTTGGGGAAAAGAGAACACTGACTGGTTAAATTTAAACTCATGTAAACTTCCAAGAGATTGGTGTCTGAATTGTTCAGCATCCAAATGAAGTAATTATGTTACCTACATTCAGATTCATTATTTGTCTTACCCCCTGCCCCATTCTCAACTTTCGAGTGCTCGAGAAGCAGCTTTTTCCACAGAATATTTAACACAACATTGTATTGGGGGGGTATGTTGACTGTAGTTTTATCTACATGTACAGTATGACTTTTCTAGAAGTCTACTGGCCACCCTAGAGTTATTTACCCGTTTTTCTACCTGTTCCTATGAACTGTATACCCTTAGTATGAAACATGAGCTGGTAGCCATGACTGCACCTCACCTGTATTGCAGAAGTATTAACATCAAATTTCCTGAAGATAGCAAAGGCTTCTTCATATAGCTCATTACTGATGGCTATGTTTGCAATATCTGGGGCATCATAGTTATCCAGACGATTGATATATTCCATTACACGAGTGCGATCAGCTTTAATGGCAGTCAGGATCAGAAGATTCTGCAGGTTCCTGTAAATGGGATAAACAGGACAAAAATGGTCTATAAAAAGGAGGCATTAGGTGCTACCCATTATTTGGCCTAAAAATGCCACCGTCAGGCAGTTAAGTCCAAAATTAAGGTTAATGTTTTACAGAAGTTTAGTAGATTAAATGGCTTTAGACACTGTTCCTCCTGCAATAGCAAACTGACTAGACCATTTTTATAGCCAAAATGGAAAATAGTACAATAAGATTTAGTTACTTGTTACACTATCAATTCACTTTCTAATAAAAAAGGAAGAGAGTCAGCATTCCTTTGTATTGGTACACTGGCTGCACTACTTCAGTTGTATTAAAAAAAGTTAAAATACCACCATTTAATCACTTCAGTGGCTGCTCACCTTCTCTAGTACTACACATCCCCTAATGCCGCTAGATCAAATTTTGCGCAGCCAAAAAGAGGATATCCATTTAAAGATCGTATAGAGTGAAGAGCAGTCAGGTATTTCAGAAGTTTAGGGGACAACTTAGAACGTCACAGAACACTTCTATATTTCTTACAACAGAAAGGATATCACCTTCCACCTACCTATGCTCGCTGAACACAGAGTTGTCCAAGACTATCTTCTCAAGAAGCTCAATTAGTTCATTGGGCAGATCAGCAGTCATGAAAGCTTTCACGGTAACAGAAACCTCTTCAGGATCCTGCGTTTCAGATAAGGCTGTCTGGACAACCTAATTTTGAAAACATTTGGAAGGAGTAGTTGAAAGGGCTTTTCCTAATCTTAACCTTGTTTATGAATCTAAAATTATCAGCCCACTGAAGTAGGACACATTAAGTCAGGAACCTCACAAGGTTCTGAAACATCAAGCTGAACCAACACTGCAACTTCTCGTCAGAAGATTCTGGCTATCGAAGATTCCTTTCAATCTGTCATGTAGATGGCTTTGAAATATTGATTCACCAGTATTAGTGAACGATACTGGGCATTTCACAGCCATTTAATAAAGCATACCACTGCACTAGCCTTACAGTATGAGCAGTGTCCCTTAGTTTTAACTATCCCAGATGAGATTCAATTACTTTTACAGATAGTATTGCATTAAAGAGACGAGACAAGTGCTAGTTATACTGGCCCCTGTCCGTGATGAAACAATTTTGACACTGTATAGAACAGGGTGGGCAAAGTATGGCCTGCCTAACATTTGTCTGGTCCACAGATAGCAGCCACAGTCCTGCGGCATAGCGAGGTGCTGCTGGCTGGCTGCTGCTGGCATGTCTTGCGCACCCCTGGCGGTGGGGGGGAAGGAAGAGAAAGGGAAGACAGCTCCATGTGCTGCCTGCCCCCAGCACTGTTCTCACTGTGGGGGTGGTGCTTGCAGGTGCAGGTAGCACATGGAGACCCACTGCCCCCCTCGCCACAAGGGGTATGTAGAGATGTGCTATGGTGCCAGCAGCCAGCTGCTTCCGGGAGAGGTGTGGGGCAATGGCAGGTAGCCTGCCTGAGTGCCCCACTGAGCTGCGTGAGGTAAGCACCTCCTGGCCAGAGCCTGCACTTTGCACCCCAATCCCCTGCTCCAGGTCAGAACCCCCTCCTGCACCCACACTCCCTCTCAGACCCTGCACCCCCTCCATTAATATAGTAGATGTGTGACCCGTGACAACTTACCTTAAACTGGGCCAGCTAGTAAGCTTAGGGAGGACTAATGACCCACCAGAGTTTGGCAGAATTCAACACGTTTATTGTACTGATAGCTAAGCTCAAAAGAAGGGGGAGAGGGTCTCACAAGTCCCAGACAACTTGTCTACCTGGGAGCTCTTCTGATCTTCCAGCTGTTCAAGCAGCCCATTAATTCCACAAGCAAGGGGGAAAGCCACTTCACAGGTATTTGGAGGGGGGTTAAGGGAGGTGTAAGACCTTTTGAACACACAGGTTCTACAGCGCACACCCCCGCCCCCACAACAGCCCCCCGACCCAGTGAAAGTTATTGCCCACCCCTCGGATAGAAGATAATTAAAAGTAAATGTTGAAGTAGAGGGGCTGATAGGGTTAGCACAAGTATTGGGGGGATGTGAGCAAGGGATTCTGGAGTCATTCTGAAGTCAGAAGATACCGGATAACAGCTTTCATTTCTAATTGTAGAACCAGTTACTTTACTGTACCTGATCGATGAGCTGTCGTCTGAATGGACTGTTTTCCTCAAGGACATTTGCCCAAAGTTCTGGATCCTTTCTGCGTACCAAATAGCGAGCCTCACTCTTGAACAAGGAGTTCTCATTGCAAACCTGAAAGAGAGAAAATCATGAACACATGTATAGTTAAGGGAACACTTACAATGAGATCCCACCCAACACAAGTTTGGCTTTTTGACAATAATGAGCCACACTCAACGGACCATAGTTTCTGCATACAACTAGTTGTTGGCCATCATTAAGTGTCACAGACTCAAATTTGGATTCTTAACTAGCCTCTAATCTAAAAGGCTCTCAGCAGACAGGATCTCTTGCAAAGTTACGAGCTTTTCTTGCTTTTGTCCAACAGAAATTGGATGACAACTTCTCATGGTAATATTTCTACCATGAACTACACAGGCTTCTGACAAATTTCAGACCTAGAAGGGGATTCATTTTGGAGTGGAGGAAGTTTAGGACAGTTTTATTTTATCTGAAGCCTTCACTCAGTTTCATTGTCAAGCAGCACCAGAATGTTTCTATTTTGTAAAATCTTTTGAATTTCACAGAATGTTTCCACAACTATAAGCTTCTAAGTAACTAACTGTTTGTGGGCTACAGTTTTACTTAATGGAAACAATGTGCAGAAGTTTATCAATGATACAGCAGAGGAAGTAAATTCTCACAATGGTTTTGTATTTTTCTACTGATTCTAATTGCACAGTTTGAATCTTGTGACTCAGTGTAACCAAGTTACATTTTATCAGCACCAGCTTCAATGGACAGCAAGGTATGTTTTGTTTTTCAAGCCATTTTAATAGGAGCCTAGAGTCCAATCCTTCCTTCCATTACTGCTTAAAATTAGGCTGGGTACCAAGGTTAGCACTTCCTGATTTTATGTTGTAATTAAAATGGTTCTGTGACTGAAGTCTGACCAGAGCTGGTCTCAAATCATGTAAATGCAGATAGGAGGGGAGATTACCAGGCTCTATCAAGAGGATATGTGCACAGAAGTTAAAGGTTACATTTTATTTCTATACAGTTCTCACAGCAATGAGCTGCACGGGTAACAGATGGCCAAAGCAAGATTCCCAGTTCACCCTAGGAAAGGGCCTATGCCCAGAGGAGCGCCTTTGATTCTCTTTTTGTGTGTGTGGGGGGGGAAAAATCAGTTTCTGTAATAGAAAATGTGGCTGTTGGAAGACAAAAATCCCTTTGCAGAGCACCTTGGTTAGGAGAAAGCAAGTGTACCACAGAATTCACAACCCAAGAAGGGAGCATGGAACAGTCACAATCCAGGTCTGTCCACTTTCGAGAGCTGAACCTGGAAAACTGTTTCTAAATAAAAACTTCACAGTAAACTACTCTTGATTCAGATATTGAATTAATCTATTAAGACCACCACTTGTGGCTATATTCTCCCTTCCACACTTCCATAAGACAGCATGTAAAAACTGGACTCAACTGCTGCATAGTGGACACAGCCACGCTTTTCATACTGAATCATTAATTAGTGCAGTGTAACACATATAGGAAGGATAATCCCTTAAAGGAACCACACCACATTCCAGCAGGCAGTGATTCCAGGCTGGGACATGTTATAGAAGTGTGGACTAGAGGGTGCTCCATATGCTGATACTATTCAGCTGTTTCCACCACAGACCTGGTGTGTGCACTGGAACAAGTGATCAACTGTTGATGAAGTTGAGTTTGTTGAGGCTTGTTGACTAGTTGGCAGAAGCAATGGGAAGAGCTGGCAAGGGATATATCGTAGAGGGAGTCCATTCCCATTTGGGACTCCGGAAACCAAGACAATCTATCCAAGACTACTAATACTAGAATCAAACGTGTTCAGGGACCTTTTTCCAATTGCACCTGGTACCTTCTTTCTACTGTGGACCCTAAGACTACTGTAATAGCTTTTATTTAGGGCTATTTAAACATAAGTTATGGAATGGCTGAGGTGGGATTTAATGTTACATAGCTAAACCTTACTAGTTTCAATGGGATTTTAAGTTAAGACACATAGGACTTGGCCAGTGTTAGAAAGACTCATGGTTAACGGTCTAATCAGAATGTTGGTTACACCAATATTGACATCTGAAAACCCACCACCACTCAAACCTCTTAACATCAGACTACATCAGACTTGTAAATACAAAAGCAAGTTTTGCTAACCTTGATGAGTTCAAGGTCACACTGTCCCCTCTCATAAGCAACACAGGCCAAATGAGGGTCCCTTTTTTCACAGTATTTGCCTACAACACAGCTGTCATAGTATGGGTTCTCCCGGAGAAACCGCTCAGGATTATTGTTACTGTCAATGTAAATTTTAGCCAGAGCATTGTGAGTAGCAGGTTCTTCACAGCCTTCATGAATTCTAGATTCCAGCCACGGCAGCAGCAACTTGAGCCTTTGGGGGAAAATAAAGTTTGTTAAGTTTGCAGACCAAAAGTGCTATTAAAAAGTTTTCAATTCTATTCCTTAACTTGAGAGGAGTGCCAGCAAACTTTAAGGTCAAGGTTGTTCCCCAGAAAGGCTGTGGTCCCAGTATATTGGTCTTCAGTCAAGGTTAGAATGATTTGATCCAGATCTACAAACTAACCCATTTAAGACTTAAAATGTCCCTGAGCTTTTCATTGTGGAGGGACATGCATACAGACTCTTTGGAGTTTCTCTGATCCTTTTAAAGGGGAAAAAAATCTCGATAGGCAGGACAGAGGGGAGAGACTGGAAGAAACCTAGTCATAACTCAAAGATAGTGCTTCTGGAGCCATAGGTGCCTCAAGAATGCTTGTTTAGAGTAAAATCTAACTGATGAAAGCAGTGTCAGTACACAGGTGATCTGTGCACATTAAGTCCCTCAGGAGGAGAGTTCATTTTAAAAATACTGTACTCATTTAACAAGTTCAGAGTAGGGCATATGGAACATGCTATACATCAACTGGGAAACTGCTGCAAGCAAAGTGTAACATTAAAGCAGCTGTACTGGGAGAGGACAGAATCAGAGAAGGATTGATAATGCAGGAAGCAGCAAGGGTAGATGAACACAAATACATCAGAATAGTTTAAATCCCAAGTTTAAAATAGGGGAAGCTAGAGCAAAAACTTGAGGCGGTAGGAAAAAAATTAAAAGCAGTAGGAAAAAAGCTTTAGTAACTGACTTTTGGGTTAATGACTTCCGCTTAGGTTAAGGACAGAATTAACCAGACCACAGATATTTTCAGTAGGGTAAGATAGGAACAAAATGAATTTTGCAAGTGTTAAGAATGGCAAGGTTTATTAGGAGAGAAGAGAGTGATTTAGGCTTTAAGTTTAAATGATATAGTGAAAGGATACTTCATGGATTCCATACTTCTAGTATTGTAGAAAGTTTGTGGAAGTTTTCAGAAGATGATTAAGCAAATTCTTGCTTGTGATTAGGATTTGAGCCCAGTGGACACTTTTATAGCTAGTGCACCCTGTATGACATTAGTTTCCTGGTCCCACTACTTACAGAAAAAAATGCAGCAAACACAAGTCCTTCAGCTGACAGAATGCTCTGTGATGGCTTTTTAGGCTTTCCTGTTAGAAAGTTATTTCTTTTCTTCACTGAATTTGAGAAAGTGGCACAGTGGAACCACATTGTCCCAACATTTGCAATATCTTGCCCCGTCTCCATTCCTGTTCTACTAAGCTGATCAAAGTCATTGTGTATTTTTACTCACACACATTCTCCTGATGTATACTTCCATACAATAGCTACTGTTTGTACTAGTCAAGGACTGTGTCTCAAAGCTCAAGTCTAGACACAGGGCTGTTTCTTTTCTCGATTACACAAGGCTGAGTGATCTTCCCGTTCCCATATTCATGAATGGGACAAAAAAGTGAGCTATTCTCAGTTTTGAAGACTGCCATACATGGTCTGAATTATCAGATAATGTGATACTGTGACACCCTCTACTCATGTGTCTGAAATGCCACATACAGAATTCCTTTTCTTACTCAAGAGAACTGCCTCACATTAGCAAGCACCATATTAATTCCTTTCATGATTTTCACTTCCATCTTTCAAAATGGAATTGGCTTAGAGCAACAGATGCAACTCCTGTATACCAAGGGGGAAGCCTTTTACTGGAGCAAAATGGAATGACTGTTTATACTAAGTACCTTTATATTCTATTCTTACCTATTTCTTTTTTCCACTTCAGCCACCAGCTCATCAGTTGAAAACTGGCCTCGAACCACCATGATCAAGTTCTTAATAACATCTTCAGAACAATCCACATCAAGAAGCCCTCCAATTACTGCTGGTATACGGCTTGGATTCACCTAGAATAAACCACCATAAGAATGGTTTCTGGACTGTGCCATAACTGAAGGGATTTTTAAAAAAAATTCTTTAATGTTTAGAAATGTAGGAAACAGGACTACTTTAATTAGTTGTCCGAAGTGTTCCTAAGTGAGACTTAGCAAGTACAAGTTAATCCATCACTAAATTAGTGTTAACCAGCAATATTCTACAAAGGCCACCAAAAGAATAGTCATAGTTCCCTGAGACTGACTCCTTCTACCCCCAAAAATCTAATCAGGAACTTACTTTAGTGACAAACTAGCATTCCTTGGTTTCATATATCAGAGTGATCAATAAGCCTAAATTGCTATAGCAATACAGAAGTGTGGGGGGGAGGAGAGCTCAATTAAGTAACATTTCATTGAAATCTTGGTGTTTCATTCTGCTCTATTAGTCAATAAGAAGGTTTAAGTCTTATGGGGCTGAACCACTTCTGAACTACAAAGCCTCAGGTAAACCAAAGCTCCCAGTATACAGGCTGGAGCCTGTCTCCGAGTTTATTCTTTAGAAGAGATTGTACTTTTACCTTCTGAACATAGATCTCTATGTACTTCTGCAGGTTGTTGCGGTATAAGTAGAGAACCAGGTCATGAACAAAGTCAAATCTGTCACAAACAATGATTAGAGGAAGCTGGTCTGTGAGCTTGGCCTCCTGTATGTTTGGGGGAGGGAAATGGAAAGGAGTTGAAAAGGAAGAGAAAACAGAAAAAAGTCACTATCTTTACAAATTATGTGGGGATGTGAGCAGAGCGCCTTAACTGTTTTCCTAATTTAGGACCAGCAAAAGGCTACCATTCAGAAAAATGCTGACTCTAAATTGACTGCAGTCTGATCCTTTGATAAAAATACTGAAGAGCCCATCGTGTTCCATCATAGACAGCCAAATGAGGTGCACTTCTACTTTAAAAACAAAAAACCCTTGCCCTTTTAAAGCAGTGACTAGCAAATCCTGGATGCACTTAGATATCTACCTTTAGAGATCTTGGCTGAGAGTGGATGCTCAGCACTTTGAGAGTCAGGCCCCTTAAAAGGAGTCTCAAGTTGGACACCCAGAATCACTTAAACCAGGGTTAAGAATCTGGAAGCCAAAAGTTCAAGCAAGAAAGAACATGCACCTGGGCCCAGCTGCATAAACATCACTTCCCTCCCCTCCCCCCACTCTTGTAGAATGACCAGTAAAAAGCCTGATTTTATTAATAAAGTGAGTCACTGGAAGGAATGCTTGCCTCCCCACACCCAGAGTTGGAAGTAAGTTTCCCCTGAAACTTGGGCAAGCATAACACAGCAAACATCACTGAGTTCTGCTAAAAAGGATCTGTGGGTTATAGCAGATCACAAATTGAATATGAGCTAACTTGATGCAATTGCAAAAAACCAATGCCATTCTTGGGTGTAATGACAAGAGAGTGCCATGTAAGACATGGAGATATTTGTCCTGCTGTACTTGGCACTGGTGAAGCCTGGGCTGGAGGATAGTGTCCAATTTTGGGCACTGAACTTTAGGAAAGGTGGACAAAACAGAGAAAGTCCAGGGGCAAGCAAAAACTATAGTCAGAAGGTCTAGAAAACCTGGACTTATGAGGAAAGGTTACTTTTCTAGCCAAAAGTCAGGCAAGTTACCTTGAGAAAATTCTTCACTCGTTCAGGGTTATAGCAGTTACTTTCACGGCAGATCCTTTCTACCTCCTTAATTTGACCCGTCTTACAGGCTGCCTGGATATATTTGAAGTGGACGTCTGGATCCTGGCTGAAGTTCACAATAGAACCCAGGAAATAAAACAATCCTAGAAATAAGCAGAGGTTACTGATTTATAGCTATGAACATTTAGAGTTCGTCACCTAGATAAGGAGTTATATGCTTTGATAATTTAGTATGAATAAGGAAGGAAGCCACTGATAAGTGGTGAGACAGGACAGGTGAATTTAAGTAGTCCCACAATAGTCTCCAAGGAAAGCAGCCAACAGGAACACTTAGACTGTTAGCTACACATATGGTTGCCTTCCTCCACCCAGATATGATGCTTTCCTGGAGACATAGTAACTAGATGTCTTCTGCAAAAAACAGTTGCAAGCACCAGACTACAGTAAATCTAATGCTTGGTTCAAACTGAAAGGCTGAGTACTAGTACGCCACTCAACTCTCCTTCCTCTCAAAACAGATTGAAACCAAGTACCTCCCTCAGAACAGAAGGGCACCTCACCTTCATAACTTTTAAAAGATTCGAACAGCTCCACGAGAGACTGGGTGCCAAGCTGCTCATGGTATTTAGAAGCTACTTGCACACAGAGCTGTAGGTTTTGTCGGATGTTGGCTGATAGCATAGCACGCAGACATTCCACAGAGTCCTCAACTGACAGAGAGCCAAAGAAGTTTACAAGCCACTAAGGACAAAAGTTAAAATGGTTTTAGTAGTTGTATACACCTCGCTGAAGTTCAGCGGGGGAAGAAGTCATTACATTCTGCATGGTTGGCAGGTGGAAACATATGTACGTGTCCCAGAAGTGCAACAGGAGGGAATGTGTACTTGTCATTCTTGACTTCTTCCAATAGTGCTCTGTTTAACTCCTAAAAAATTAAACGATAGCAACAAGGACTCTGCTACACATGACCTCAGAGTTCATTAAGTCAAATACTGTTTTGAATACCACGTGATTTTGTTGTGGGCAAGAATTAGTTTCACTAGGTAGGCGTTTGAGCTGCCAAGAGATTGAATTCAGGTTTAGAATTGCTACAGGCAAATGTAGACTGAGTTTGAACAATTAAGGTTTTCCTCACATTAGTTACAGATGTATGGCTGAACACCTACTGGACAGTCACTGAAGCTACTCATTTGAGCTGGTTTAGGGTAGTGGCTCTCAACCTTTCCAGACTACTGTGTCCCTTTCAGGAGTCTGATTTGTCTTGCACACCCCAAGTTTCACCTCACTTAAAAGCTATTTGCTTACCCAAAAAACCCAAAAGTGTCACAGCACACTATTACTGAAAATTGCTGACTCTCTCATTTTACCATGTAATTATAAAATTGATTGGAATATAAATATTGTACTTACATTTCAGTTTGTAGTATATACAGCTGTATAAACAAGCCATTGTCTGTATGCAATTTTAGTTTGTACTGACATTGCTATTGCTTTTTGTGTAGCCTGTTGTAATACTAGGCAAATATCTAGATGGGTTGCTGTACCTTGTGGAAGACCTCTGTATCTCCAGGGATACATGTACCCCAGTTGAGAACCATGGGGCTAGGGATTTGGTTACACGTGCTTGCAATGCTTAGTGTATTACTTTAAGCTTTCCTGCTAAAAGGGAATTAGTTTATGGATAGGTAAGTGACAGCAGGAGAAATTTAGTTACATTTAACCCACAAAGCAAAATTCAGCTGAAACTAGTCTTACCTCAGGGTTTAAGAGGTGAGTGTGAACTACAGCTCGTTTTATATCGTAGAGATCAGTGTAGTGCTCCAGTGCTCTCTGTAGCAAGCCTGCCTTTTCACATAACTGAGCAATGTGAGCACGATCATAGAGCGTAAACATCTGGTTTCCAAGGATGGCATCTGCAACCTAAGAGGATACAATTTGTTGTTGAACTTTAAGCTTCAAGTTTCCACCCACAGTCAAGATGTAACGTTATCATACAAAGAAACTACATAAAAGGAGAGAGTTTCTGGGAACACAGACCACATTGAGTTACAATTAAAGTCTGTCACACTGCACTTCTACAGAGGTTTATTCTCAAAATATATCACTTTACCATGTCCTTACAATAGGTATCTGCACATCCACCCTTTCACTCTCCACAGTAATGCTTTATCTCAACTATGCCTGTAACTGGAGACTGCTACCATCAAAAGCACTGTTTTCTAAATGGCTGGAGTTCTAAAAGTTTGCTAGTTTTTTCAAGAAGGGGTGAAGGAAATGGTGAATGAGACTTATTTTAAGGAGGAGACTAGATTGAGGAATCTTACTTGTGGTGCATGAATCAGATTCATTTCCAACAGACGTGTCTGAAGGTGTCCTTCAGCAGGGCGATTATTCTTCAAAGCATCCAACAAGAAGGAAGTGCACTGCTGAATGAGACTGTTCTCCATGAATACATCTACGATCTGAAGTGGACAGTAATCAAATCAGTCAGTCATTCACCCACATAAGTTCTTATACAATTTTGAGTATAAGTTAGGAGTACTGCAGCCAATCCTCAAAGGAGCTATCTCACAACATATGCAGCACCTCTTTGTAACCAACTTGTTAAGTTACATTAAAGCTTCCAGCATTGTACTACTACAGTAGTAGTGTTTCTACTTACATTTTACCTTTTGAGAGGGTTCTCAAACTGACTTACCTTAAAATGTTTTTATTCACTATGTCAGAGAGATTTCAGACTTACTTTTAGTGTCTGAATTTGATGACAGAGGTCATTTTGGCTCATATATCAGACAGCTATTTAGTAACCAGTAAGTGACGCAAGTTATAGTATTCTACTTCATAAGTAGAAGACTATTTCCCCAAATAAATAGTATTTCAATATCAAGTGCCCATTTGTTTTACAATAAAAAAAACTCAAAAAAGTTATAATCTAGTTTAGTCCCTGGGGACTAGTTTACCCACTGAATGGGAGTCTTTCCCTGTTCTCCCCCACAATTAGAGCTAACAGCAGCAGCCTTCCTGACTTTGCTATGCTGATGGAGACTGCCAAGCTTCAAACTTGCAATGTAGGAGGTGCTGTTCTCCTTGTGAAAGTCAAGATGATCTGCAGAACTTTAACTTCAGAATTGGCTGAAGATTGTTTGGTAGTTGGGTTAGCAGATCAACAGCATGCCAGATTACAGGAAGTATTACTGGAAACACTGTATGGCCATAGGACAGCCCAATCAAGGTAATTCAAATACTAGGAGTATAGCAAAATTCACTGGATTGGACTTTATTTTACAAACACACCATTAGTTTCAGCTGGGACTACATGTCCATTAAACCACATCCTTACCAGCTGCAAGTTTTTACCTGGTTAATATTAGCCAGGGGCTCCTCATCCTGCACCAACATCTGAGAGAACTGTAGTCCCTGTTCTGGGCTGACTCTCATCACGCTTCTCAACAAGAAGATCCAGTCTGGCGTATAGCCAACCTAGAATAATTACACAATTTTAGTGGTCAAAGCTCCCTGGAAATGCTTAGGAATTTACAAGATTTTGCTCACAAGTTCATACTGTAGTTCAGTGAAACCTGCTGCAGACATGTTTATTCCCAGCACAATGCAACCTACTCACACAAGACTATCCCATCCCAAGCTGTGAAAATAGTGAGTTTAAAGTGTCCACATAGCCTTATATCTTACATTATCAGTGTATTCTACACTGTTATGTTTCCAGCCAGGGAAGAGACAGATGCTCAGTCTCTACACCTGAAGACTAGTTTATGGGGAATACTTTAGACCAACTGCTGTCCAAAGTTTAAAAGGTGGGGGAGACAAAGGTCAAGCAAGTTACTGTATTTGTGATCACACAAATGAAACTGCAGATATCTTTCAAGTTCAGACTCCATTATATGGCTGGTCTAAGACAAATGTTCTCCAGTGTTCCAAAAATTGAGAGTTTTGTGAGTTCAGATTCTTTATGGGTTAAGCTGAGGCTTAGTTCTGCTACAGGACAGAACTGCATCATAGTTCATTTAGAAATGAGTGTCATGACATGAAAATTGAGCAAGGCAGCTCTCAACTGATCATCAGCTTTACAGACTCTGGAATGTCCAAGGCCTTGTCTTATCTCATGGAAGATACCCAGAGTATGTACAGGTTAGAGTACTGCACACAGATGTGTACTAGGAGTCTAGCAGTAGAGAGGTATTACACAATCTTACACCTTTAACAAAAAATATTTACCTTTTTGGCATAGAGCACTATTTTCTGGAATTGACCAGTTTCTGCAAAGCACTGAATGACTTTGTTTGGCACATTAGCACGAAGGTAAACACTGAGTGCAAGGGTTGGATCAGCTGTCTTCACCAGGTCTCCTAGCTCCTCAGAGCACTCCAGCTGAAAGCAGAAGTAGCATTTGATGATCAGGCAGAACAGAGAAAAGATAGATAGTTGGTTCATCTCCACTAAGTACATAAACATGTAGCAATCTATTGGCACAAGACATACTATGGCATTAAGTTTAACCAAAACAACATTTGCCTACCTTATCTTCCTTCAGCCATTTCTCCAGGAGCTGCTTGCGTCCTTGTTGCAGGACAGGACGGCAGAGTTCTAAAGATTCAAATTTGTTAAGTTGTCCTTGATCAAGCAAGATACCAAAGTACTGCAGCAAGGGAGAGGCCTGCCCAGGCTGGGCTGGTACACTCTGGAACTTCCTGATAGTATCACTGGTACGCAGGATTCCCTGAAAGATACCGGGAAAGGGAAGAGACCCAAGATTTAAAAAAAAGGTTTGTTACAGCCATTTGAATAAGCCTTGCCTTCTTCTGTACCTGAACTATATGCATAGTAGCCAACTCAAAACATGCTGATGTCTTGGGTATTTTTAATTTGCAATCAGTTGTTTGATCCAACAACAAGAGCAGCTTTTGATTATGCTCTTGTCTGTATACTATGCCCAACCTAGAATGTAGCGGTTAGTGAAAAGCTATTCCTCTTCTGCAGGGTCCACAACAAGCTAGATTCTTCAACCAGAAACTTATCTTTACTAGTTTACTCTTTGTACATCAAGTTTAACTCAAAGATGATAATTTGGTTAAGATAAAGACACATTTGACTGAAAGTGCAGTAACTGCCAAGTGGCAGAGTTAGTTGTGTATTTAGGATGTTAGAATAAGCATCACCTTTAATCCTTAGTCTTCATCTTTGAAAGCACTCACCTTTGGTGCAGATGCTGCCACTTTAGCAGCTTCTGCATAGCTTCCTTGCGCAAAGAGTGTATTGAACTTCCTGGCAAACAGTTCCTCTGCCCCAGCCAGGTTACTGCGGATAGCCATACGCAGACCCAGGTCTGGATTCTGGAGAACGTTTGTAGCATAGTTCACAATGTTATCTTCTTCAACACAAACCGAAAGCACCTGAAAAGAATAAAAAAGCCTTAACAGGAGCATCCTGCTGAAAACAGCAGCTCAAAGTAATAGAGCAAAGGAATAAGAAGCTCATCAATAAAGTAGATAAAGCTATAGTTCTATTGCTGTTGTTTTGGGTCTTAGAACTCAGCTTGTCAATCCACCCAGCTTGTCTATCCAGTGAAACCTATAACTGAGGGCAATTTCACCACCATTGTTTCTCCCTACTATTTTAAAGTTTTGTATGCCTTTTAAGGCTATATAAGCTCGAGGAAAAGGCCATCTGTTTGTACAGTGTCCATCACAACTGGGCCAAGGCTTCTAGTATCACACACTGCAGTATGTAATGCTAATCTGAAGTTTGCTGAGTGCCTAATGGCTCACCTTTGAGGTATTAATTGCTGGCATACCTTAATATATCCAATAATCAGCAACATTATAGTGGCAAATAAGTGTTAAAACCGTTTCAGGTACTAGATTTCCAATAAGATTTAATTAAGAGAAGTTTTACATCTTAAGTCTGGAGATGCATGTTCTCTAAGCAGCTATTCAGTGGCACAGCTTTTGCCCATTAAAAGGAACTTTTCCATTCCAAGTACATGCTAGTCTTGCAAGTTGGCACGCTAAGTGTCTTGGATTGTGGTAACAATTTTCTATATGCATTATACATTGTCTAAATACAGTCAACTGAAGTTACGGCAAGTTTCCTTGCCATTTCCCATCAAACTAAAAGGAGAGGAAGTCTGAGAAGTTATTGTCAAACCACTGCAAGAAATAAGTGGCCAGATACAGGGAAGCCAGTCACTGCATTCACTAAACAATGAACAAACCATGACAACCTTGAGCTGCCTGCCATATGCACTATAGTTCCCTTGTAAAACACTTTTGCTCAAAACTGAGAGAGCAGTTTACCCAAGTTCAGTAAGGAGTTGTGGGAACAGAATGTTGTCCTGCGTGTTCCTCCTTACGCTACAAAACATTACTGCACACTTTTTCCTGTACAGTTGTGGCAGTGTAAATCAAAGGTCTGAGATCTTAACTAATCTTTGGCATATTGTTATCTAAAGTAGTATGGTACTCTTGATTAGATAAGGGTACTGACTATGCCTTTAGTTGTCCTGCGCAGAAGTCACTAGGGTATTCCTATGACCAGTTAGAGGCTCAAGAGCAGATAGGACTCCATTTACCTGTCCTTTTTTATTCACACCAATAATGCCAGAAGAAGGTTCATGAGGAGCAGTTACAAAGATTGTGTCAGCACTAATACGGTTCATGTAAATACACACTCCAGATTCCAAGTCATACATGTGAATGTACCCATACTTCGTGATCAGGTAGATAACGCCATGCTTAGTTCCAATCTGCCAAAAGGGAAAGACAATTAGGAATATTTCAATATAGTTTAAGGGAGCTGTCAAAATACAAGCTACTAGAAACTTAAGGCAGTGCTGTGTAGCAGGAGAATATTCTCACTACACTGTTTAGTTGGCAAAAGGTGAGGATGCAGCTGTAAGCTCTCAGGTTGCAAGGAAGGAGTGTAACAATCCTGTTGGTCACTTACAGAGCTGCAATTCCATACTAGTGGCAGGTAGAAGACATTGGTCTCCAGAGTAGAAGTTAAGATATCCCATGCATGGCTAAGCTAGGATGTTGATTATACAAGCTATAATATCTGCATTAAGAGCTTCAGTTAATGTGAAAACTAGTGCTACAATCCCATTGTTCTTTTCTAGGAAGGCCAGCCAGATTTGAATAGCTAGAGAAGTCCATCAACTAACCTAAAAATGTCAATGTAGTTGTAAAATTATGCAAGTCTCGCTTTTAGACATGAATTCAACTGAAACATGTTAAGCACTGGTGTTGAGAGATGGCTTTATGACAGAAAGCCTCAACTGGAAGTAAAGTCACCGGTATACAACTGCTCGTGAAATTTTTTAATTCACTGATACTATTAGGTCAAGAGGCAGCTGTCTATCATTACCCAAGATCATAGAGACAAAAATTGCTCGTCACCTGAAATTAAACAAGTATCTTCTGCTAAAATTGGACTACTATAGCTAGCAATTTCACATCTATGGACAGCCAAAGATGTTATTTTAGCACTTTTGCCTCTGAACACAAGTAGTTTTCCACTATACTTTGCAAATCTGGTCAGTCACAAGATTTGTGACTCCCCTTATGTAAGTTCTCAAATCATGATGGGGAGACATGACTTGACCAAGGAGAAAGTCTGACAGAGCCAAAATTAGGCTTCTGCAGTTATTCCCAGTTCTATCCCTAAGTCACAAAACTACAGCTCATTTCAGCAGACTTTAATAGTATGTTTGTATTTGGACAGGTAGGAGAATTTCTGAAATAGAATGCTCATGTGCAACAGCAACTTGAGTTTTTTTAATCCAGTGAGGTGCTTTTTATTGCTAGTTCAATTTTTACAGAAGTGGGTTGGAAGCAGTTTTGGAGTACTAAATTTGAGAAGTATGCCCTACGTGGGGTGGTCTTCCCTGTGCTGCACTTTGGATATCTCAGCGTTTAGAGTGAGCTATGCTTCCAGCATTGGCTGTGTTATGGAAGAATAAAATACATGGCTGATTTGACAGCAACATCTACGAAGCAATGGTGAAGTCACTCTTTACAGGGAAGACTCTGACTGATACTATTTAACTCAGTTAAGTGAGGTTTATGATTCCTAAAGGACTCAGTTCATAAAATGGAGAATTAGATTTTCCACACAGACTTTGAAATTTCAGCCAAAAAAATCTTGATAAAGAGTGCTTGGTCAAAGTCAGTTCTCATTTTGGTCCAAAAATTCTGTTTTTAGGAGGCTGTTTTGGCTTTCAAATGCCCCAAACTTTGAATTTCCCATGAAAAAAAAGTGTTGGTATTTTTTAGTCAGCTGTCTTTATGTGCAAGTCTACATAAAAAAAGTGGCTACCACCACTGAAAACATGGCCTGAAGTGAATGCACCTTCTTGGACCAGGAATAAGAACAGAGGTCACTTATTCTAGGATTCTATTCAGAGATGTGCCATATACATATTACATCCACATATCCTCCACCACATAGAGTATGTGAAATGCTATTATACATGCCTATGTTGGCCAGTTCATGAGCAGCTTGACATGGGTTTAGTGTGCACTCTTGTATACCTTACCTGCATTGCCACAGGGAAGTCTGTCTGAGCCTCAGGAGGGAAAAACACATCAACAGCTTTCTTGACAAAGGGCTGGTTTCCAGTAGCAGGTTGACCTACTTCTATTATATGCAGCTGGGAAGAAGGAATTGCATGTCACCAAGACAAAGTTTGTAAGCAAAATCCTGCTAAGAAACAAGTTGCTCCCCTATCCAATCAATGCTTCCCAAACAGGCTACAGACCAGGCAATTAACCGTTTCAATACCTTTTATGCAACTTACCCATGAAGATTTTCAGCCAATATTCATGATTCTAGAACTCTAGAGTTGTCCAAGATGCTTGGTTTTAATAAAAACTTTTAAAGAGGGAGAGAACCTCTGCTTTTGATAAAAAATTCTTACTTTCCAAATTAGTCATAAAGCACTGCCCAGACATTTAAAAAAAATGTGTGCTAGCCTTGTACTAAAACACCATTGCTGCCATCTCTTGGATTAGGCAGCTTCAGTTGTACTCAATCTTGAACAGTTCAATATAAGAGCAAAAGGTTTGCCATGGACAGGTTGTCAAGATTTTAGTCCAAACAATTTTGTCTTTCCAGGGATGCTGCATCTTGTGATAAGCTATTGAAACATTATCCAACCCATTAAAACCAAGTAGTTGTTCTCCATACTACAGGGCAGCTTAGCAAGTGTGGCACATCACAAAATACAATAGATCTTTTAGATTAGAACTCCATCAACTTTTAAAATTTAAGGCACAAGAATCTAACTTCTTCAGAGTCAATACTTCAGATTCAGTTAGGCTTTAACTTTTCCACAAGGCTGCTATATTATAATTGCCATCAATTTAAGGCCTACAAGAGGCAGAGTGAGCTTGTTCAGTGAGAACCATGCTACAAGACGTGATAGAGCTTTATTCAGATTGAGAGTCAAGGCACCTTTAGACTCAGGTATTTCACTGCCTTCAATATTTACATTAATTTTATGAAGTTCCTCAAAAGGCGGAAGATTACTTCACAGTAAAACAGCCTTGACTGAACAAAACAGCACCTACTTTAAAGCCACCATTCCTCAAAAAAACAAGGGGTCAACTTTGATTTCATCAGTGCAACCCTACTGAAGTCAACTGCATTAAAACAATTAGAAGTATTTAACAACTGGTCTTAATATTTGTAAAGCTTTTAGTGGTAACTGAAAGATTTAAGGTTACTGATAATTTACATTAGCTTGAAAGTGGTCAGTATGGTTTATAGATTTTACCTTGCCTCCTGCAGGGCTCCGTACAGCAAAACAGAAGAGCGTGGAAGGCTTGGAGTTTCCTTCAATTTTGAATTCTGCAAAGGCTGCTGCATGACCCTCTATAGGTTGGGAAACCTTCCTATCAACTGAGTACAATTGCATTGCACCAACCACACGATTTTGCTAATATGGGCGGAAGGGAGGGGGAGGGGAAGAGGGAGAAAAAAGTTTAAGCTGACTTCTCCAAGTACAAGAGTTGCATATGCATCAAGAGCATAGGAATTGAACCACTAACACTTTCAGAACAGAGAAGCAAAATCAATTTTTTACTATGCTGTACATCCTTCTGAAAGGAAAGGCTAGAAAACATTCTTATGGAAAAAGGTCTCCCACCTACTGCAAAACACTCTTGTAATAAGGGTTAAGTTTTGTTAAACAGAAGGAACTACAGTCAGTATGAAATGAAAACAAGTGTTTTGTCCTATTTTCCTGCACTGTCCTCAGATTTATACCTGCAATATGTATGCACTTTTCCTGT
Organism: Mauremys reevesii; assembly: GCF_016161935.1. Taxonomy (NCBI): domain Eukaryota; kingdom Metazoa; phylum Chordata; order Testudines; family Geoemydidae; genus Mauremys; species Mauremys reevesii. The sequence goes on along the minus strand of NC_052640.1, from coordinate 18,184,645 downwards.
ATACTATTCTGAAGAGTCCCTTACCTGGGCTGAAATTCCTATTAGGAGTAGCCATTTTTGATGTTCATCTGTCCTGTAGTTGATGATTTGGCAGCCTGCAAGACTAGCATGCCTGTCAAACATCTTTTGAGGCTGAGATTCTCCCTCCATGCTCCAATGAAAGACTGCTGTCTCTGTCACCAAGGCAACTGTGTTTACTGATATCCACTTCCAGAAGATCACTTCCTCTGCCATAGTATGGGCTTTCATTTTACTTTTCATTTCAATGTTAAAGATCTGAAGTGTCTTCCCTGCTGGTGTGGGAGATACAAAAGAATCACAGACCTCTGGACATTAAATTATAATTAGCCCTATAATTTGCATGTATTGGGAGGCATGCTTAGAACATTTAGCTGCAATAAGCTAGTTTTCCAGTTTAAACATTCCAATAAAGATGAGTAGAACAAAGATAGGGCAAAAAACTACAGCAACTTAACGAACAGAATGACTTCAGCTACAGCTTAGGCCATTTCAATGACCTTGTAATATATGCTGTACCACACAGATTTAACATTAATTTCTGCACAGGCAATAAACACTTCATGGCAACATGTTTTACACTATTTAACATGCATTAAATATAAAAAAAAAGTTTCCTCTTTATTGGGTCCTAGAGAAGGGAGTCAATGGAGACAGACAAGTCCTGACTTATGAGGTAAGACTGGGCTGATCAGATAACACTTTACTCCAAGACAAAAGTAACTGCCTCATCAAGATTAAACCATAGTCAAGTGCCTACAGCTACACAGATATGAAGTTACACCCCTTTGTGTGTGCATATTTCCTTTTGAGTGTAGTATAATAATCAGTGAACAAGTAGCACTGGCATATCAAGCTGACTATCTTGATAAGTGGTTCAATAGTAAAATTACAGATCAAAGATATAGGTCATACTTCATAATCTCTAGTGAAAGTTTGTACAGCATTCCAATCAGCATGCCTCTGCTTATTTTGGTATTTGTTAGCTGATGTTTGGAAGTTCAAAGTTTACAGTAGTGTCAGAAACTAACATCTGCTTCAAAGGAATCTTACTTTAAGACAAGCTAGACAGGCTCTCCACGTGCCATTTAAATGGTCTAATTAAATATACCCAGTTCCTCCAATTTATATGCTACACTAGTGTCTGTCCATATTCCCCTTGAAAGGAAAAGTTACAGGTTCTGTAGTCACTTACATCTTCCCTTGTTTATGGAGCAGAGCTGCCTCTGCAAAAGTATCTGTTTTTTTATAAGGGCATGTCTACATTTACCTCTGAAGCAACTGATCACTACAGGGGTCGATTTACCACATCTAGTGAAGATGCGATAAACTGACCACCGAGCACTCTCCCCTTGCCTCCAGTACTCCACTGGAGTGAAAAGCATAGGTGGAGTTGACAGGGGAGCATCAGCAGTTGACCTACTGCAGTGAAGACACTGCGGTAAGTAGATCTAAGTACATTGACTTCAGCTATGTTATTCACGTAGCTGAAGTTGAGTAACTTAGATCGATCCCCCACAGTGTAGACCAGACCTTAGAGAGCACAATAGTTGGATGGGCTGCAATTAGCAGTTTAGAGTGCAAATATTTTAGCTTCCACCAAGCAAGAACAAAAAAAAAACAAAAAACCAAACATTGCCAGTTTAGAGGACAAGATTTCCAGGGATAAATCTACCATGCTGAATAGATAGGGAGGGGCTTTGATTTTTATGAAAATGCCTTGCTACCTTCCATGCAGAAGCCCTGTAAGCTTAGTTTTAACTTCATTCCTTTCATCCAAGAAAAGCCAGATGAGAATTAATTTCACATTGTTATAATTCCTAATGGCCTAGCCTGACTTGCAGTGGTTAGATATGATTATGGAGCTGCAAGCTGATTCCCATTCCAATAAGAGAGTTAGTAATATTTAACTATGATATTAGCTAGTAGGCAGCAATTAAAACAGTCATTTAAGTAGAGATTTTCCTTTTATATGTGAGGTGGGAAAGAGTCAACTGCATCCTGGAGCCAAGACAGCATTGTCCAAGATATGATTATTGCATGAGTGTGGGTCTCTTGGGAACAGATTACCAGGTAGGACTATCCAGAAACTAGCAGTTATAGTTTAACTGGTTGAGTTATTTTTCCCAAAAAGGGTAAAGTGGACTTCCCTTTAATGAAGCAGATACTCAACAGAAGATTCCAGAAGACACATTAAACAAATGGCAGCTTATAATTGACAAAGCACCCCAACCATCTAGAAGGGAAGGAATTTGAAAAAATATTGTCAAACAAGGCATTACCCAGAAAGACTTGCCCCAACTTTACACTACAAAGCTTGAAGATTTGTTTCAAAGTCTTCTGCATAGCTACATACTAAAAGCCCTACACATGACACTAAGATGGAGTTAGCTTAAGTAACTATATCACTGAAGATATCAGAAGCCATATGATGATTACAGAGACTTCAAGAAGCAGGACACTGCTACATTATCTTCTGTATATGCATGTTAGACCTCCCCTGGCAGAAGCTGCTAAGTGATTATGAAAGCATCCTACTCTCACCAGCCCCCTCTGGAAATTTTAGTTTCACATTTAGGAGGGCTACAGAGATTTATGAATTGCTATAGCCTCAACTGAAGATATTAGCAGGATTAAGGCAAGCTAATTTTGATCAGAGAGTCTTTATGTATCATGTATATAAAGGAAGGACACCCAGACTCATCTGGGCTTTTAAGTTTCCAGCTCAAGTCATCCTGGCATCACTATTTCAGAATGGAGGATCTGGATCAGCTATGCCTAAAATGTATATTTAATATCTACTTCTAGAAGCAATTCTAACTACTGTGCTCTAACATTTGAAACAGTACTTGTTTTAGAAGTGCAGACTACTCAGCTAATTAATCCCTGGCTCTGATGATCAATTAGCTGATTAGTCTGCTCTTCTAAAACAAGTACTGTTTCAAATGTTAGAGCACAGTAGTTAGAATTGCTTCTAGAAGATAAGAAATACCATGCTTGCCACTGCTCAAAATAAAATTCAGACCTACAGTATAGTTTTCTTTCACAGACCCTAATCACCGGGTAACAAACTTGTTTAGGAGAGCTCTATGTCCAGCACTGCATTAAGGGGCAGGTTGTAGTATGGTATTATAGGTTTTCATCTATTACCCAAGTAACATTTATTGGAATGGTTAATGTTCTGCTATAAAAGGAGTTAGGGTAGAGGCAAGTGTCATCACAAGATTTTTTGATCTTCTACCCCAATATCCCATTAGCTTACTTTTCTAAGACTTGCAACCGATAGTATCCTCAAAAGGATTAGGCCCAAACTCAAGTTTTAAACATTAAGTGATTTAAAAACAAACAAAAAGCCACACTGGAATTCAGTTGCACTTTCAATGCAAGTCTGAATTTCCTTAGTCTACTTACAGGAAAAGTTCTCTAGTAGAGATGGAAGAATGTAAAATTTCTTTAAGACTAGAGCATGAAATTGCATTTTTACATTCCCATAATTATGTATGGAAATGTGGTCTGAAAACACTGAATTCCCCACTTGCTTTGTGCTTTTGTAGTACAGAACATAGCAAGAGAAAGAAATACATGGGTACAAGGACAAAAACAGTGTCATACTTGGAACACTAGGGGAATGCTACATGCAATCCAGAAATGCAATTTTTATGCATGTATACCACACCCCATAATAGTTAATTTTAGAAATATATTTCCCATTGGAGATTGAGATTGTACATTCTGTTGCTCATAATTTGAGCATTAGTGAGCAACTCTCAGTCATGGTACATACTTTTTTTTTTTAAAAAGGCACAGTATGTAACAGCTTACACTGCTGTCTTCACAATCCATCAGCAGGGAAAGTTTGGCTTGCTCCACCCTTTAGCCAGGCAGCCAAGTATTAAATGCTAGAGAGAGTCTGATCTAGTCAACATTTTTGGGAAACTGGGTTTTTATGAAATAAAGTCACTGTTGTAATTCCATAATTTATGTACCATTGTCCAAGGATAGCTAAGCAAGTGACAGTCTCCCTGGTCTTTAAACACCCCTTGTCTCCCCCTTTCACCCACATCCATTCTGGAGATACTGCATCTCCCGTGTCACCCCACAGGTTTGTGGGACCTTGAAAACATTTTTATTTAGTACACTGACGTCACACATTGTCTAATGAAATCTCTGGGAAGACTACATTAGCTCATTCACACTGCAGTAGCAGGACAATATTGCTTTTGACTAAATCTAATGTTGGTAAAAATAAAGCTACATTGTTAGAAGCTGGATGACACTAAACCCATTTTCTAGTTAGTAGGTTAGTTTCAGATCAGGGCAGGCTAACAGTTTTCCATTTAAGTGCTGGATGAAGTTTTACTAGTACACAGAATGCACTTTCCTTGCCAACAGGTTGCTTTACAGGGGGTCCAAGACTATGATTAAGGAGAGTGGATGCCAATCACTGTGGTACTGAACCTCAAGGGAATACCAATTAAGAGATTAAGTGTATTGTTCAGCACCTCTGCCCACCTCTCATACATGGAGGCTGTTCATAGTAGTCTGAAGGAAATGCATGCAACAGCTGAAATACAATTTGAGTTGTAATCAAAACATTGACTGTTTATTTACTAAAAAAGCCTTGACCTCAAGTCTAGGCTGATAGAACCTATTCCAGTTTTCAAAACTGGATTTTAGACAGTTTTCTTGGACCCCTAGATATCACCATGACTTCTCAGACTAAATAGCACATTTAGGCAGAAATGACTGGCACACAAGACATCATGCTAGCAAAGGTCTCTCATAAAAGTATTGCAACTCAGTTTTGTCTATCAACTGTACTATAATTACATACATTAATATTGTCTTTAGTTGGTACAGTCAATAGTCAAAGCAACCAAATGGTCAATAGCACATCAATAAAGGGAGAAGGTTTTCTTCTCGCTACAGTTACTAAGTTCAGGATTCAAATTCCCAATTAGCTGTAAAGTAAAAAGGATAGCAAATGGCTATTTGTAAATATTTCAGTACTTTTTATGAGATTAGACCATTTTGTACCACTAAAACATGAAATGTCAGGACAAGTTAACTCACCATCTGTTTAAGACAAGAATGCAGGAAGAAAAGTACACAGTCAGTAACAGAGTGAAGCATTTCTTTCAAGATTAAACACCAACTAGCTTGCAAGTTATTCTGCTTTTCTGAAATGCTGGGAAGCCATTATTCCATGGTGCTCAAGTAGCTCATGAAATGGTACCCAGAAAGCCAAAAGCAACTTAACTAGCTTAAAGTTATCACAAAAAAACCCTTTTCCAAGTGTTTATTGTATATGCTGCATTCAAAAGTTTTTGCACCAGAGACAATTTCCACTTTAAGTCTTGTGACTTCTGCCAACTTTTAAGTATAAAATGTCTATTTAGACAAATATTTCAGCTTACAATAAGCTACTGGCTGTCCTTATGTGACTAACATTAACATCTTTCCAGACACATTATAAGTATTTTCTATTTAGACTTGGATTACATTTTAACAAGCTGTACAGTGGCCTTCATGCTCACATTTATTACCCTGCAACAGTAGTCTGATGTGTTTTCTATACATGTTCTGAAAAGTTCTCAGCACGCTGATCTTGGCACTTAAGTCTTTTCAAAGACCTTTTCAGCAAATTTGTTTAAATAGGAGAGTCTAAAGTTTACGGACTCTCCATATCCAATGCCCTCCCAGTTTCAGGATGGAATGCAGTCGTGCATTTCTACAGGGGTTTGGCTTACTACCACTCTGTACACAAGCTTAGCTCAACCTCTTAAATCCAAAACAAAGAGTGGATACTATAACCAAGACCATACAGTCAAGAAACTTATGAGAAACTCAAGTCCTGCGTAAAAGTAAGTTTCACTACAGACTCAGAGCTGCCTTTTGGCTGAATGTTGCCATATGTTTGGTTGCATGTTAGATATTACTGAAAACAGCATCAACTCACCTTTCAGAGCGATGACTTTAGAAGCAGGATTCATGATTGCACTTTCTGCAGAAATTGGACGTCTGATGGGTGTAGTTGGATCACTCATATCAATTATCACGACCTGTGCTTGTTCCCCTACTTTCTCTCTGATGCAGATGAATTTATCAGATTCCATTGTTAGGGTGCTGAATCCAATGTTCGCTGGATTAATTCCCAGGTTTTGGAGCTAAACAAAAAGAAAATTGTTTATGCTTTGACAACTACTTGTTTAATAAGTTGATGGCTTGTATAAGCTTCTCTGGAAGTGAGGCATTTCTCCTTACTCAAATAATCTGAATGCAAGCACAAACTAAACAAATAGAACACTGGTTATAGCAGGTTGAAGAGCATCCCCAGTAGAAAGTGTGGTTTTGTTAGGTCTTCCACTGGGAAAAGACTGACCAAACCTCACTTCAAAAGGATTTTTTAAAATATGAGTAGTCTAAATTTGTTTCACTGTTTTTGCTATTTTGATTTTTTCCATCCCAATTTGAGCTAAAAAGATTGAGATGTTGGGATTTTCTCAGATGTTTTATGAACAGTTCTATTGGATAATATGAACCAAGGCACCAGATGTTTGGTAGTAATAGCTCAGTATTTTTAATTGGACTATGATTGTCCAATAGGTATTTGTCAGTGTACCATGTCTGACATTCTCCAATACAATACTCAGACACACTACTTCCTTCCCTAGACCTGAAGAGCTCTGTTTAGCCCAAAAGCTTGTAATTCCACCAACAGAAGTTGGCCCAATAAAAGATACCTCCACCTACCTTGTCTCATTCTCTTATTGATAGGTATAGAATTCTATATAAAAGTCCAAAACAGAGCAACTCCAACAAAAGAACAGAAGCAGCTACACTGGGTGTCAAGTTGCATGGTCTTAGTTCAAGATTTAGAAACTGGGATAAAATGCTAGTTAAGAGGATGCAGTCTCGCCTATAAGCTATAGGCATTAAAGTAGGATACAGCCTAGTTAATGGAGAGCTTCTACTAGCAGCTTGATAACAGAGCTAGTAATGCAATACTCTTGTGTACAGAAGGTCCATCCTTGACTAGATTTTGGGGACTAGCCCGTATCAAGGAAGTAACATTAGTATGACGAGTAAAGTTCCTACTGGAAGAGAGCCATCATGTAGCTTTAGAGTCTTTTCCTGGAATACTCTCTTTGGTACTAGGCTCCTTGTTACCAGAATGACAAATATGAAGGTGCTGAGAAGAGCAACAGAAGATGAATTGGAAGGAGGGAGAGAGAGAGACTTCTCAACAAGCAAAGGAGATAATACAAATTACTGAATATTCAAAGTGGAGCTTTAGAGTGGTAAAGATACAAGGTAGTACAAGAACAGGATTAAGCCAAAGGGAAGTTTCAACTGGAGTTAGAGATCACTCAAATTCCCCCCCCCCCCCAAATCACTGAATAATCTAAGGGAATTAGAAGTCTCAGCACTCCTATTTCAACCTAGACTGAATAATGCACTTGGAACTGCACTGTATCTGGGCAAGACTGAATCACTGTCAATCAATGGACCGTGTCTGGGGCAAGACCTGTGTGCTTCAGGAAAATCCTAGTCTAAGGCCTGGTCTACACTGCAGGGGGGAACCAATTTAAGTTATGCAACTTCAGCTACACGAACATAGCTGAAGTCGACATACTAAGACCTACGCACTGCCGTGTCTTCACTGCAGTGAGTCGACTGCTGCCCTTCCCTGTTGACTCTGCCTGCACCTCTTGCAGTGGAGGAGTACAGGAGTTGACAGAAGAGCGTGGGGTGTGTGTATTGATTTATCGCATCTAGTCTTGACGCGATAAATCAACCCCCGCTGGATCAATCACTGCACACCAAGTAGTGTAGACATACCCTAAATCTGAAGAAAGGAACAGCTGCTCACTTCCGCTGCGCCCCCCCATTAATTTTTAGGCAAGTATTAGCACGAAAAAGCTTATAGCCAGGCTCTGAAGTTAAGTTGCTAAACACAGGTGACAACTGCTTGTGTCACTGAAATTCAGTTATGCCCAGCTCTGGTTTAGTTTGAGAACATCCATAAAAACCTCCACTGGGGAAAGAAATCCAGAAAAGCAATAACTGCAGTCATTCTGATCAGTTACTCGATTTACATACAAATTAATCGCCATGCTACTTAGTCTCCTATCACTCAAGTAAAGTACATATCTAGAGATGACAGAAGATCTTAAGTTGTCTATCTTCTACTTAAAAAGTTGAACCTAGAGGCTGGAAGCCAAGAACTAGTGATGGCTTGGTTAAAGAAATTCCAATTTCAGCAGTTGTCTGAGCAGAAAGCATTACCTAGAAATAATGTTTATAAGTCATGGTGGAAAGGAGCCATTTCGATACTATATTTAATATTCCTTTTATGGTTCAGTCTAATGACTCTGATTACTATAAACTTGAAACATCTCCTGTAGATTTTAGCCCTTTGGGGTTAGTTTAGAATTTGATTCCTTCTGTTTTTTTTGTTTTTGTTTTTTAAACTTCAGAGGCTTTTTTTGGGAGAGGTAGCCTTAAGCAAATACTAATTTTCATGAATATGTAAATAGTCAAATTCAGATACAGAGCCAAATGCTTCTACGTGTAGCAAAGTGCAGGCCTCATTGTCTCAACTAGTAGCTTCGCTTATGGAGTTTTTGAATCTTATATTAGTTTAGTTGAAGCTTGAGATTAGCAATGATTCCCTTTTTGACTGGCTGAGAGTGACACTAACACCCCATTCTGATTATACTAGAAGTGAATTAAAAAAAAAAAAACTGTCCTAGAGCCAAAACACCAGGGACATCACAACTGACATTATTCCAATCCATTCCAGCAGTGCTTTTAAAGGCGAGACTAAAGTAACCAAGGCAAAGAACAGGTCATACTGTTGGTGTCATGTACATGCTATTAAATGTGTTTTTATCTGGTTGATCAGAGCTGGCTATAACTGAAGTGAGACACTCACTAAGCCATACATTAGGTACATAATTGATAACAAATGTAATATATTGATGGTCTAGTCCTCTTAGCTGAGATCTCTAAAGATGCCTCAGGGATCACTTCTGTACTCCCTATTATTAAATTGTTACTAATGCAATGCTGAAATGCACTGCTGTAATTCTGGGCTAGTCCTGACAGACCCATGTTTGCTTCAAAAAGACTGAAGATGTAAAGCAGAAAGCAAACAGGTGTGAAGACATCTGGGAAGTCACTGAGACAAAATGGTACTAGTGGCAATTCAAGGGAGGACCCTCCCACATACCATGCTGTACATGAAAGCATAATATCTAAATATGTCCAGGTAACAAACTAACATGTGCATTGTGGGTCATTCAAAAAGGTGTTCATGCTGTGTTTAAGCACTGGAAGCCTCTTCACTACAGTGTTTTGGAAGCTAAGAGCTGTGAAAGTAGATACTTTAATGAATACATAAATTTTATGCTAAAGTCAGATTTCAGGATTCTGAATGAGTTTTGATAAGAGTTCTAACTGTGTATGCAGTCAGTATACTTTGCCAAGTATAAGACTGCCATTTACAATAAGCCCCCAGTGTAATATGCCAAGGCCATTTGCTACTTGTAGTAGAGATTTATAGCATTAACTATCTGAATTTTATATTTCCAATTCACATAATACTTCAAAGGGTTATTGTAAGAAGTGGTGTTTGAAGTACATGGAGTGTAAAGTATTACCACCCTTTAATAAGCAGTGAAGTTACATAACTTGCCCAAGGCCACAAGTGAACACAAGGCAGGGATTCGGACTCAGGAGTTCTGCTCCTAGTCACATGCTCAGACTTGGGACTGTGCTCCCCTAGTGTATAAGGAGTGGGAGGGAAGGAATCATTTGTCATTCTACATAAATATCCAGTTAAGCACTTCCCTCATTTATAGTTTAGCCATCATATAGATTATGAAACTGACTATTTGTAAATACAGAGAATCTCCAAGACACATATGCTTATTTGGAAGTAATAGTGTATATTCTCTTGGGCATTTTACCTCAAGCCTCCATATTGAGCTATACCAGAAGGGTTCAGGCCAAGCCAGGTGTCAGCTTTAAAAAGGAGGGGAAGAACCTGTTTTGCTTGGACTTCATTTCTTACTTCTACAATGTTCACTGTAGTAGAAAACCAGCACTGAACTTCATGTCCCCTATAATCCCCTTCTTCCCATCCTCTTGATATTTGCTTTGCATCCTGTGAAATTACTGTTCACTTATACATCAAGTCATTGATATTTTACAGTGTTTAGGAATCCAATTGAGGTTTTAGAACTTAAATATAAAATGTCTACTCTTAAAAGAGGCCAGGAGGCCCTTATCTGGTATTTTGTCCATTGTATATCTACTCTTTATATACTTACTACCTAGCAATAAAGGAACAGCCTCTTCTGACCAGCATCCCCTTTACAGTAGAGATAGCAGTGAACTACTGCTAAATCTGTCCCTTCTTTGTTTACCCAGGATATTCTGCTTCCTAGGTATTTTAGCAGGCCAGTTTTCATTTTAGTCTTATCAAGAATCTTGTTGAGAGACTATTCAATTAGAAGTAGAGAAAAAACCCAAAAGCTATTTACCCCACTTATACCTTCGAGAGTAAGAGTCCCTCCTGACTTACTTTTCTTTAGCATGTCACCCTCCTCCCTGATTAGACTTCAGTGATGTCATTTATATAGCTTCTCAAACACTCATTAGTGTTGTTTCAGATATAGGATAAAGACTCCTGAAGACTTTGCTTACTTTTTCAAAGTCAGCTTTCTGACGTCCAGTTCTCCCCAGCCCCCCGTATCACTTTTCATTTGAAACTCAGACATGTTCTCCCCTGTTCCATGTGCTAGTGTCCCATTATTTCAATAGTTTCATGGTCAGATTAACTGATGCTCACTCTGCTATTAGGTTGCTTGGGACTGTCCAACTCAGCTGTCCCATTTTATGAAGCATTGTTTAGTTGACCTAGAGTCAAGTTATTCTGCACCCAACTCTAGAAACAGTTTTTGGAAGTTTGTTTCACCTTCTGCCCCCTACCATACTGATCAAGACAGTTAAAATACCCAGGAAATCAAAAAAACTTTGACAAACCTTAATGCTAGAGAGCCTTGTAGTGACCCTGACAGTCAGTCTATCATTTCAAGCACAACATAAAGTTGTCTAAGCCAGAACTTTTCCCAAAGGTTCTCATTTGAATGCCCTTCCATATATTTTATCTTGCTTTAGCTGCCCAAGAGAGTCTAAACCATTCTTCTCGAGGATTACATTCCTAAATGTAATCCTCATGTCCCCAACCCACCCATAGGAAGAACTGTGGAAGTAATCTTCCATTATCCCAAGGTAGAGTGGAAAGCTGTTTCTTTAAGTATGCTAGACAGCTTTCAAAGTATTTTCTAGAGTATGACCTTGGTACTTCTACAGCCTTTTCCTCCTTCATCCAGTGTAGTGTGAGAGCCTAAAGGGGCAGCTGCATCTCTCCAACACCTGCAGTACTACAGTAGAATCTCAGGTACAAACTGACTGGTCAACCACACCCCTCATTTGGTACTGGAAATATGCAATTAGACAGCAGAAACAAAAAAGCAAGCACAATACTGTGTTAAAATACTAAAAAAGAGAAAGCTTAAAAAAATTGGACAAGGCAAAGAAACTGTGCTTGTTTCATTTAAATTAAAGTGTTTATAAGCAGCATTTTTCTTCTGTATAATAAAGCTTTGAAATGTTACTAGGTAAACTTTTCAGTTGTCAACTTTTGAAAAAACAAACAAACAATCTTTTGTTCAGTGTTAAACCTCCATTCCTGAGGTGGTAGTAACTCTGAGGTTCTACTATAACTAAGAGCCGATACAAAAAGCTTAGAGTAGAGACTATGTTCTGTTAGGACTCTTCACTAGCATTCCACCCACCCAGGACCACCACATGTTGTTCTCTAGCTAGCTAAATTATACCCATGAGAAGAACAGCTAACTCACCAAAAGCTACCTGTCATAACTGACCCTATGTGCTGTCCACAATACCAACTGAACAGTTAAAATTTGTATGTAATATGCAGAGTATAAGCAGTTATTTTTAGAACACTAGCATTTTAATGTTGCCTCCTTCAGAGCTCGGTAAGTTTGGTAGAGAAGCCAGCAAGAACCTACAGTTCAGAGAGCTATCAAAAGTACCATTCTGTTCTACATTTCTATTCTCAGGTCTTGTCTTCACAGGAGAAAAAAGTCTAACCTAAAAAGGTGTGAATTTAAGCTAATGTAATCTCTGTAGAGGTTCTTATTTCAGTACAAAAAGGGTTTGGGTTTAAACTATTATTGTACTGGAATAAGTGTGTTTACACAGGGATTATACCAGTATCGTTAAACTGCTGAACTGTCCCCACATAGAAACCCTTTACCCCCTTTGTTTATACTATTTGTCAGCTCCTCTGTTAGAATAACCTCACAGATTTGCAGTTCAATTTTCTAAGATCTTGTGGTGATGGTGGTGGCAGCAGCAAGTGCCTCCAGTGGTGAATACTGTACAAGTTGCAGTTAATAAGCAATCCCTTTTTTGGATTTGTAAAGAAGAGTTTAGCCTTTGCAGTTCACTTTTACCTGCCATCTGAAGTAAATCTGGAGTGCCAAGATGAAGCATGGATTAAACAATTACTACATTAAATAAGAGGCAAGATAGCACAGTAGGCTCATTTGGCTCCTGAGAGATGGTGAAGTACATTGGTCTCATTGTAGCCTAGGAGCAAGCATCAGCAAATCAAGTGTGCAATTGCACATAATTGACCCAAATGAGAATGGCCAGAGATTTGAGGTATTTAATATTAGGACTTTAATACACTGTTATGAATGGGAAGTCTTGACAGCAGTCCTAACATTCTATTTTAGGATTAGCCCTCAGTGGACAGCAAGGCCCACTGAATAAAGAGCAATAGATTATGTTTGTATGTCACATCTTGACAAGCTGGTGTATTAAAGTACATCAATATCTGTTTTTGAGCACGCACCTCTGGAAAAGTGGTTTTCCAATTAGCATTAATTGCTAGTTTGAACACAGAATTATGCTACACCGAAGCACAGGTCAACTCTCCACAAAAAGACACTTGTGTGCCATTTCCCGAAGTTGCCTTTATTCTTTTGGATAGTATTCTGGTAGAAAATTAGCAGTGAAACTTCTATATGAAGTTCTGTTTTTGGAGTGATGACAGTGATCTCGTAACAAATTTGTTACGAGATAAATACACACAAAAGTTATGATTGGTATAATCTTCTCAATTCTGAAATTAGAAGAGCTTCCACATCTATTCAAATTGGGAAGGAAACTCCTAACCTGAGGCTATTTTGCAGAAGGCAAAGGACTTTTTTTTTTTAAAATAGGCTTGGGAATATTTGAGCAGCCTTTATATAGTGCCAAAAGACCCAATGCAAGCCAGCCTACATCATTCTGCCAATGGCTCCAATCCACTATATATTCAATCCTAAACCTCTTCTGTAAAATGAAGAGTCTACTGAAATGCAATACTTGTTATAAATTGATGCAAGAACTTCTACCTGCTAGTACCAAGTTTGCTACTTTACTTCACTTGGGTCAAGTGGGATGTTTTGCCATATAATGTTGCAAGCAACAAGGGTCAGCTTTATTCAGCAGATCCAAGTTCTTCCATAGGACACCCAAATCTAATTCTCTAAATATATCAATATTTTGATCTACTAGCAAATCTTATTTCACCAGCAAACAAACTCACATGTACATTTCAGGGATATTGAAGTAATTAGAACAGAACTGTTCCTCTGATTAATAAAGAGCATTTTTTTTGCAGGAGTTCTTGCAGGACAGAATTATTATTCTAGATAACACTAGGATTATTCTCCATTGCTCTCTTTTAGAAGGGCAAAATTCAGCAGCTTCAGAAGTGATATATAGTCAACATGCAATAAGCCTTAAGATCAGCCCATGTTTGAGTCAGTTACATTTAAAATGCTCTAGAATGTAAGCCTTCCATCCTCATTCCCATCATAGATACAGAGTATCTTTTACAGTGTACCTCTCAAGTTGATCATAGCATTTAGTGTTTCAGGTGAAGTTAGTGAGGTAATGACCATCAGAACATGTTCAGCTGCTATATGTAAAGAACACAGCTTCCTATTTTGTAGAAAAGGACATTAATAGAGACAAGAAAAGGCTGATTATATACCAGTCAAATAGTGGCAGTTTCTGCATCTAAGTTACAAAGTTGCTCCCCTCCTCTTGAGAGTGATTTGCACTACTCCTTCACCTGGAAAGCTTCCTCTAATACTTCCTCCCCCTATGACAATTCCATTTACAAAATATGGTACTAGTCACATGCCACCTATATGCTACCACCTAAGGCAGCATGCATTAAAAAAATAAAAAAACAATTCAGAACTGACATGGCTAAAAGGCAACAAAAGGCACCACTTGGTAGACTTCATAAATGCCATAAAGTAATCCAGACCCTAGACTAGGCTCTTAATGGTCCATCTTGCCAATTGGGAACCAAGTTAGCTGGGGTTGAGAGTCAAATTCTGGGTTAAGTCTATACCCTGCACTAAGTTTCTGTAGACATCACATTCTAAGACCGAATAGCTACAGATGAATGCCTAGAGTTTCATTGTAAACTGTGAATAATTTGAGAAATTATGCAGTTTATTTTGTGTAGTGAGATGTCAGGTTTGAAGAACTCACCTGCTAAGTTGTATTCCCTCAGCTTTTCCCTGCTTCTTACAAAAACAACTTCCAGGGCTGTCACTGTATCATCTGAGTACCTTTATTCAATATTACTTCCCCTCTATTATGCTAAAACAGGATGGACACAGTTTAGTAGCAAATCACATTTATCCAAAAAATGGGTCATAACTTCATGTCATGAAGTTATGTCTTGCTATGAAGTGTAGAGACAGGGGAAAACTCCATCTTAGACTAGATCTGTTGAGTCTATTCTTGCTTAATTTGACGTATGTAAAATATTTGAGCTAAACTAGCCCATATAAGTTACCTTCACTGTAGGCAAAAAATAAGAATTAGTTCCTAAAAGCAACAAGGTTACACTGGAGTGCTTGACTATGCTTTTCCCATCCTTATCTGTTTAAACGGTCTCATCATGGTGTCAAAAATATTTATCAAGTTTACCCAATACCTAGTTAATATTGCATATGACTTGCAAAACACCTGTAATTTCACTCCTAGGTCACTATGTGTTCTGCCAAACATTACTTTTAATAGTCATTGGGTTTGATAACGTGGATTGACGTCCCTTACTGGAAAAGCTGAGACCAACCACACAATAGCACTATATGTAGATCAGATTAGTCTGTCACCTAGAGACAAAAATGCAACTGTTAGGTTCCAAAAGGAAAGTCTTGCAAACTTGTGGGTTACTCGGAAGACTATGCATGTGCCATGAACTATTTAGTTGTACTGCCACACCTTTTGCACTACACTTTAATGTGAGGGGTGCATGTTGTTACAGAGTTGGGTGAAGGCACAGTATGTGCGCACTCTTTTGTAAGTAGTATTCAAAAAAACCTTTTCAGTCCTTAGCATTGACAAACCCATTTTGTTAATTTCATTCCATTCCATCATAAAGCTATTATATGCCATAAAACCAAAGCAGTTCGTATGAAGTGCAGAAAAATGACTGGACACTACTTCCTATTCTGTTGGCTCATCCTGATCAGGTCAGTTTATTTCCCCAGAGGATGTTTAAATCTAAATTAATGATAGGACTAATACTTTCCCCAAGAAACTATAGTCAGCTAAATCTGAATGTCTACAGCCTTAAAGTTTTTATCAGGTTATTGCCAAATGGTCTACTTGAGTGGAGGGTCAGAAAACAATAGTGTGGTGCAGTGGTGATACTAAACTAAGAGCCTACAAGCATTTCAACTATAGCCTTTAGATATGGTGAAGGGGTACAAAGTGACCAGGTTAGTTTGTCAGGCTGCACTCTATACTTGCTTATTTCTTCCCCTCCCCTGAAATCCATAAACATTGGAGTTTTAGGTGAGATTGGTCCAAGAAATTTTGACTACAGTAAAGTACCTCCTCTGTAGGCATAACTTACAGTATGGTGATTCAAGATTCTAAAACCCTTAAGTATTTGGACAATGATGGGAGCTAGCTCTAAACAGCAGTTCTACAGATACGTAAACACTGTAAATGTTTACTACTGTTTGCATACAACATGAGACTAATTACAATAGAAGCTTAAGTCCATCCCCACCCTCTTGCCTCAAAAGGAAGCTATATAGAACTGTCAGACTCCATCATGCTGTGCTCTGACACCTTAAGGCAACAGCCCTATGAACCATCACCAAAATAGTTAAGAATGCTGCCTCTTGATTTCTGAATCAAAATCTCTGTACATTTATCATTGCTCAGTGTTAAGTGACAATTGCATAGGAGAGGAGACTGAACTGAAACCAAAACCCAATGCTTATGTCAGAAAAATGAATCTGTTTACTTGTTTAGTAGAAAGTTCTCTTTATTATGCTTCGTACTTTTCTATCCACTACAGAACAAGTCACTCAGAGCAATCACGACCTCTTGGACAGCTCAAAGTGCTTAAGATCAGAAGTATGAAAGTCAGAATTACATTTACTAAAATTTAGGACACAGTAACATTTAGTTAAGTTGTCATGTTTCCAACAAACATGGATTTACAACTTGCAAATATTCTATGAATACTTTCCTCAGAGGTCAAATATTTAGCTGCAGTAGATCTATGAAAGCCTTGCTCAGTCTAGTGCCATTCCTGTTCATCTTGAGTCACAGGCCTGTTGCACAACTCTGACAGCAATTCCTGCAGAGAGCTTGCAGACAGAGGCTCTGGTCAGACAATATTGTAATTTTCAGCCTATTTGTTTAGAAAAGTGTGCAGGCATGTCGGTGCACTATTCTGCTTTATAATGAGAACAGGGGAACTTCAGACTCTTATAATGGTATGTGTCAAGATGCTCCAGCATAAGTGTCCCACAAAGCTCATGTATAAGATTACGTTCAGTTCTCTAGTAGAAAAATTTGTTACTAGCCAATAAGTTGACAGATCTAAAGTTAAACTTAAGCTACTATCCTCACCTTCCTTAGTGGACACTCAGCTTGCCAAGCCAATTTGTGACAGCCTCATCACCTAAATACAGAGCTCTCAGACCACCATCAAATCTGCTCAGAGGGCAGTTGTCCGTGTGATCTTTGACCACACTTACATGTGGGATCCTCACTGGCCTCAGGTGTTAAGGCCTGCTTCACAGTGACTCTGCCCCCTTCAAAACTGAAGGGTCCACAAGCAGCATGGCAAATCAAAGATGGGCATATGCATGGCTGGGTCAGCTATAAAAGAGGTTTCTGATACCAGCTGCAAACCATTCTTCATGACACATCTATGCCCTACCCAGCTCTCTGTGCAACAAAGAGGTCTGTGTATAGTGGTAGGCTTGGGGCCTGATCTTCTCAACCATTCTGGCTGTAGCAGCCTCACAACAGATGTGTGGAGGAGTGATGCTGCTTAACACAGGGAGCCATGTACTGGTGTGGGTTGAATCACCCCAGTTACAACACACATGGTTAAGAACAGTTGTGTGCCAAACAACTTGACATGTGATAATGAAGCATAGTATTCTGCTGCAGAGTAACAGAGGGCTAAACCAGATGATCATGGGGAGCAAACTCTGAAGTGCTGCCAATTTGCTTAGAAGGTTGTGACAACCTTTGCCAGTTTTCATTATCCATTAAAATGGCTTTACATTCAAAAACAAGGTCATAGGATGAGCAGTTAATTTGTTCAGACAGTTAACGCCTTGAAACAGAGTTCAAATCTGTTTTTTACAGCACTGATCTTACTATTAATTCACTAAATATTGATTATTTTCTTCATTGCATTCACTCCCTCCTGATTCTGTGTCAGTTGATACTACGTTGTGGGAACTACACTTGTGAACTACAGACATCTTTCACATTTAGTTTGCATTGTGTTGGTAGTTCAGCATGCGCATGGGGTTTTAGACCAATGTAGGCTGTCAAGCAATACTAACTATTGTCTGAATGATCACTAGAATCCTCCATTAGATTGCTTTAGGTGTATCTATTATTTGGGTAATGTCACACAGCAGATTATTATTGGATCAATAGCATTTTGGCATCTTCAGAAGTCTGTTTGGGCAGTAGGATAGCTATGCGACAACTAAGATTTGAGTGTTCAATGCAGTAGTGATGACAACTTACATGGAGCAGAAACATGGCAATTTAACAGCTCAGGAGAGGAAATTAAACAGTCCTCAGTGCCAGAAGTTAGAGAAATCTGATAAATTTGATTTCATCGCAAGTGAGAAGATACTTCGACAATCCAATAAGTTGCAGTTTTACACCAGTTGAGAACAAGACAATCACAATGGTGGTCATATCTAATGTGCAGAAGGCGGTAGATATGCTTTTACAGAAAGTTTAATAGACCTAAAGTTGAAGAAAGCAGTTCAGGAGGCAGATCACAAATGAGGTTGGAAGATGTTATTTTGAGGGATTTAAGAAGCCTTCCCCACCGATTCTTGAAGGAAGATGACATGCAAGGTACTGTTCGATATAGAAGTCCATTCAAGACACCACCATGGCTACATCATAGCCACTTGAATCTGCTGCTGCACATGTTCAAAAGTCTAGTAGGTCTTCTGGTCAGTCTTTCTCCCCCACCCTCCTAAGGCAGCAGGCATATTGTTGAATTATTTTTTACTTGGCCCATTTACCCATTTCTAACTGCATACAATTCCCTTTTCAATGTTTTAATTAATTTTGATTAGCTAGTTTACACCACCTCTTAAAGCTGGTAATATTTCAAGTTTCTCTAGAGAAATCTTTTCACCTATACATTTCATCACTGTTCAAGAAAAAGGTTTTCTTTAAGCAGGATTACAGTTTATATAGACTAACCCCATACAGTATTAGAAATGCACTGAGGCAAGTTAAAGCTATGTTTTGCTAACATTAAGTTATGGTTTAGTCATCTTTTAGAATCACTCATGCCTGAAGTGTTATACTTGGCCATTTAAATGGATTAATTTAAGAAGTCAGAAACATCTAGCAATAATACATTTTACTTTGCATAATTACATATAGTGTTTATGATAGGCTGGAAGAAAGTTCAGTACTATACAACAACCCTCTAATGAAAAAAATTCAATAAGCTATCAAAATAGTATTTTACACTATGTCATAATATCCACTGCCACAAGTCTTTCACACATTTTGTTTTGGCATTAGGGGACAGTTAGTGAATTGACTAACCCCCCCCTCACTTTTCTCCAGAATTTGTAAGTTTATGCATGGTCAGATCAAACTTGGCAAAAGGATTTTAATCCAGTTTTGGAGTGCAGTTAACAAAATAGGAGCAGAGGCTTCATTTTCTCCAATGAAACTGACCCTTTTATTAATAGCCAATTTTACTTCAAATATTTAAAACGCTACTCAGTAAGCTCTCTGACTTTCAAATTAACGTCTCTCTAACAACTCTTTCCCCTTTATAAGCCATATATGAAGTTACACCTACAATGTACTACAAAGTTTAAATGGTTGATTATTCAGAATCAGTTTAATATTGTTTGTACTCAATCCTGTCCCCATAGCAACCACTGGTTATCTAAAAAGGGCTGGTAATAACAGAAAGGGAGCCAGAGTCAGACAGGAAGGAGAGGTAATTTGAGACAAGTGTGCTTGCACACAAATTTTAAACACTTTCCTCCTGAACTAAAAAAAGTAAGCCATTCAAGGGGACCTTCTAGTTTAGCTTGCTCACAAATAGTTAAGTAACAGCAGACAAGATGCTACATATAGAGGCACACTTATAAAAAAGTGTCCCTAATTTAGGGAAAGTCGTATTTAATCATAATTTTTGTCCATACCAGCCTGTTCCCACTTCCTGCCTCAGTATTATGTCCAAGTGTTCATGAACACAAACCATGAGGAGCTGGTCAGGATAGAAAGGGTTTGCTCCCTTAATGTTAAGCAAGAAGGAAAAGAGGAAAAGTCAGAATGAAGTTTGTCAGTTTCTGACCCATCCTTCCCATTTTAACAAACAGCATCTCAAAAGAAGGCACAATGTTAATAGTAAATAACTAGAGTTTCTAGAGCTCAGTAAGGGGAAACAAAATGCAAGTTTCAACACAAGTAGACAGGGGGAGTGGCATGTAATAAAGTTAAAAGATGCCTTGGAGAACATTTAAAGTAAATAAACCTGCACTGTGACAGACAACTGACATTTTGAAATTGATGCTAATTTGACAGAGACAGTGCAAAAACAAGAGCACTTGCCAAGTCCATTTCCTGTTCTCTCATTCATTTAATTCCTGCCTTGAATTGCCTTTTCAGAAGCAGCTATTTTCCCTCACTTTTAATTTACAAACACCATCCTCCCCAATCACCAAATCATAGAAAAATGTTAGTCTATACATCACTGCTGTAGCTTATTTCCATCATTCAAGCATGTTTGCCCTGTTATATTCATGGATATTTTCCAATGCTGCCATTATTTCTTACACAGGAAAAAGAAAATAGCTACAGATCATTTTTAGGGAGGGTTTTAATGTTCTTTGTAGGAAGGTGGGCAGCTTCCAAGTCCAGATTTTTTGTATTTTTATCTTGCAAAATCCCTCCCAATTTGCAGCACAGGCTGCAAGGTCCCCCAGGAATCCCTGCAATCTGGAGACTGATGGGCTTTTATGAAACACAGCAGTGTAAAATTAGGGAGCTCACCTAAACTAAAGCTCCCACCCACAGCCCCAGAGACAAATAATGCCAATCCCTGTTTCTCATACTCTCCATTGCTGGAGTAAAGCCCGACAAGCAGCTCTGAGACCTCCCCCTTCAGCCCTAAAAAAGAGAGAGTCACTCAGGCAGGGAGTGACTCTGCACAAATAGCACAGGCTGTAACGAAAAGAGAGCTAGCAATGAATGAGGGGGCCAGTTCCAGACCCTGCACCTGAAGCGGACCCGAGTCCCACTCCCCACAAGCGAGCTTCAACCCAAGCCCTCCCCTGCATTAGTCTAAAGCAGGGATATTTGTGCAACGACGTGGGAAAGTCAAGCCAAGCCAAGAGGCAGGCACATTCTGTGTGTATCCTCCACATGGTCCCTCCTGCAGAGGGGGAGCCTGAGGGAATGGCAGAGAGGCCACCCCACGCACATCCTAACAGCTACGAGCCCCTCCGGGGGGGTCGCTGCTCCCCATTTCCTCCTCCCCCCCCCCACTGGCCCGTCCATGACGGGGGGTCTCCGCTCCCCATTCCCCGCTACGCTGGCCCCTCCACGGGGGGGGGGGATCTCCGCTCCCCATTTCTTCCCCCTCCTACACTGGCCCCTCCATGACGGGGGGGGGTCTCCGCTCTCCATTCCCCCCCCCACACCCCCAGCCGGATTTGCTCCTCGATACAGGCTTCGCGCAGCCCTGACCCCCGAGAGCAGCCCTGGCCGCCGCCCCACCTCTCCGGCCCGCGGCCCGCAGCCCCCACCCCAGGCGCCGGGCAGAGGCAGCGCGGGCGCTCCCAACCCAAGCCCCGCAGGCCCCGCCGCTCACCTGGAAGTGCTCCTGGAAGCGAATGGGCAGGATCTGGGCCATGGCTGCGCGTAGCCCCTGCAGGGTGCCCAGGGCAGAGGCGCAGGACCGGCCGCGGCAGGCAGAGGGGCAGGCGCTGCTGTACCCCGCACGCACACAGACAGGGAGAAGGGGGGGGGGGGGCGCGCAGGCGCAGAGCGGTGCTCAAGGATCTTGTCCCCAGCCCCCTCAGCTCCTTTTCTGACTCAGACCTCGGGCCCACTCACCCTATTCAGAATCACTCCGCTCCTCAGCCTGCCGGGGTCTCCAAACAAATAGTCCCTTCACTAGCCTCACACCTCCGCCACCTTTCTCCCTCCATCTCCCATTCCCACTGGTAGGGGGAGAAGGCATCGCCGCGTTCATAACGGGACTCTGGAGGGGCTTCATCCTCTAAAGAGATGCACAACCCAGAAGAGAGACAGAGTCACTTGCCAAGACCTAGGTATCCTTCCGCAAGAGCCTGGCTCCGGTCCTGCCCCAAGGTATCACGTGACTTGACCCCCCACCCTCCTCATCCTCCACCCAGCTGGTCCAGGATCCCTGCAGTGGGCCCAGGCTCAGGGATGCTGCCCAGGGCAGAGCTCTCACTCCAGCAGAGCTGCCAAGGCTCCCTTCTTTCCCATTAATATTGATTACCTCTATGGTAGGGCACAGATAGCATTTGCCTTTATTGTAAGGCAGTTTTCAGAAGCTGCCCCTCTCCCTGTCCCACTCCATCCCTGTGTATTTCATGGAGACCTTTAAAATTTTACTGGCGCCTTTCTCTTTAAATCTCCTTTATTGCCAAAGCTGATCTGTCAGCAGCAGCGAGGGTTTCCCTTGTGATTTAATACTAAGGCAGTTAATTTCCCACACACGCACCCACTGCCAAAAAGAAAGGAAAAGCTTGGGGTTGACAAAACGTGCCCCCATCCCGATCAAATTCTACAGAGTGGGTGATCAAATTGTTCATAAGCAGAATTCCCTCTGCTACCCCATAAATCTTTCTCATAATATCTACATCCTGTGCATTACAAGGCCAAAACAAAAATCCCTGCCAGCAAACTGTTAATTTCTACCAGCCCCTATTTTTTTTCAGAATTCAAGCAAACAGCTTGTTTTTCAAAGATACTGACCCCAACTCTGATTGAAGTCAATGTGTACTAATGGCACTTAATGTCTGTGAAAATCATGCCAAAAACTGGGTGTATCCCATTCAGTGTGGCACAGTGTTCCCTTTTTGTGGTGGCTAGGCCACAGACAATATTTTACGAGCTTGGCACAGCATTAGCTAACAGAGCTAGTAGTGGCTTTGGCTATTAAAAGTAGAGGTTGAGTCATAGTTGGAATCTCTGGTGACCCCAACCTATCTTGGGGCAGAGTAATTACATTGGTAACATACTATGTCAAATAATGATGCTGCATTAAAAATGTGGCTCAATAGTTTTATGACCAATTATTATTTATGTTAATACTGGGTGCATAAGCATTTCCTTTCTCTTTCCCTCTCTCCCTTAGTTGGTGGATTATCATTATTGGGTAGAGAGGTGAATAATAACATTGATAGTTGTAGTATTCATGCTCAACTGCAATAATCTATTATGCTTTGGGATGAAAGCTGATCACTTAAGGGTTCTAAACTGATGCAGTTAAATTGGTCCAAAAACTGTGTGTAGACAAATCCACATGCAGAACATAATCTATTGAGTCACATAAATCATATATTCCTACTTGTATCTGTCTGACCACCTCCTGCACATTCAAACTGATGATGGTGATTGCCAAAATCTAAGGGCTTGTGCTCCCACCTCCTACATGGCAATTTTGGAGGGTACCCACTCCTGTCCCCTAAATTTGAAGCTAGCCAGCTCTGGTAAAAAATGATTTTTTTTAATAGGAATTCTTTAGTTTACTTAAGTGGCACAGTCATGGCTGCTGCATGATCAGCAAGTTTGATTTTTTTTTGGACCCCTTGATTGTACAGTAAATCCTAATAGACTCAAGGGGCCTATGATTTATTATTTACAAAGAACAGTATTTGAAATCTTCAGGGTTGGAATCATAGGCTTGCAAAATCAGCCATTTTAAATGTTAAATTTTAAAGAAACTAGTAACAAAGACAAACTTAATTAACTTTGTCTTTGGGAGCTTTATAAATACTCTCCAAAATGCAAACAAGTCCAAAATATGCATTAATATATTTTTTTCTAGAGTCTACTTTTAAAACTGCATACTATACCCAACCCTGATTATGATGCTATGACTCCTGAGGACTGATATAGGGAATGGAAATCAGGGGCTCAAAAATTTGGGGAAGCTCAAAGTACTGGAAAGATGCAGAATCTCAAGCTTTACAGGCAGAAATAACTTTATTAGCAAAGATTACAAATAAGCAAATATTTACATGTTTAATGACAAAGACTCTTAAAATAAATGGGCTCTTTTAGTCTCTTTCTGCTCTCCAATCCAGCTTCCAAAATCCAGCAATTACCCAGTACCGATGGTCTCTACCAATTAGCCAAGTCCTCCTGATTCCAACATTCCATTATTTTTCTCGTTAAATGGACACCACCCAAAACATTGTGCTCAGTGTTTAATAGTCAAGAGAAAAAACATCTTTCTTCATGTGGTCTCTGTTGCACATCTCTCTGTGAGTCTATTACTCTTCCTACTGGGTTACTGCTTTGTTGGGGGTGCTTAATAGTCTAAGCATTTGATTTCTTAAATACATAGAGACACTAGCTACAGGGATTTGATCCTTGACAGAATTGACCCAGATCTTCTTCCTTCCAGGTAGAACAGTTTGAAGGTTTCTGAAATTTTAACAAAACTAAACAAAAAATAATCTTGACTTTTTGTGATTTTTTTCCTAAATTTTTCAACTTCCTGGACTTTTCTCAGGTAGATACATTGAGTTCCACACAGTCTACTGTATATGGGTATTTCAGATAAAACTTTGCAAATTAAGGTCCGATCTGCTCTTTGTGGACATTAGAGATCCTATGCTACTTTTTATAACGGTAAGGATTTACCCTGGTGTCTCTGGCTAGAATTTCCTGTCCTCCCAACCCCTGTACATTATGCTGTTGTGGTGGTGGTCTGCCTAGTGCCCTTCCACTCTGGAGATGGTGGCATTTCAGAGATGGGGACAGCGATACTTGTCTGTATGTAATTTGGGATCCTTTAGGAGAAAGGCATTATTGGCATGATCCAAAGTCTATTGAAGTTTGTGGGAGACTTTCCATTTACTATAATGCAATGGCGTGGTCTTGCCTATCATTCACCAAACTGCTTCCCCCTCAGTTTTGGGACATCTGCTCTCCTTTGGATGCTGCTTGTTCTTTGGCCTGTTGGTGCCAATCTTTCACAGCCCTTAGAAGAACAGCATTTATGCCTTGGAAGAGCTTTTATTTAAATGGAGAAGCTAATAGCACTACAAAACACCTCACCCTCTTTCCCCAAAAAATCAGCCATCTAAGTCTCTCTTCAGAAGATTCATATACCCCTTAAAGTGCTCCATCCTGAGTCCCCACTTTACCACAACTCTTCAGAGTCACTTTGTAGCTAGAAACTGTTTAATTTGCAGATCTCTAGTCCCCTTTGCTAGTTTGATGACATATATAGCACTCATAAATGTCCTGGGTAGTGTGTATGATTGCCAGTGCCTTCTACTGGACAGAATGTTAGACTTCCTTGAGCATGAAGTTCTAATACTGACTCAAGTGGCAGGAGACTACACTTCAGAAGCTGAGGATCCTACATACTCTCTCTGCTTATGAGCACAAAGTTCTAGGAAACTGCAGCATGCGGTACAGTGAGGACTACTGTATCTTTGGTGGCTGTGGATCTGTTTCCATTCACATTATAACTGACCTTTTGGAGTCGATATGATTGTCAGGATTTTAACAAACAGAAACGTCAAAATCTCAGGAAAGTAAAGTGTGCCACTGCTTCAATGGTACTCACATGTTATGATACAGCAAGACTCAATAACATCATAATAGTGCCAAAGTTCCTGTTCTAGCACATGCAAGAAACATGACACCAGTCCCACTTAAAGAGGTCCACCATTGCTTTCAGGATCCAGTTCAAAATTGCCTTGCTTGTTCTTAAAATCACCTCCCTCTCTGCAAAGACTTGTTTCCAGCCTAGAGATTTGGGAGCCCTCTTTTCAACCGCTTGTCTAGCATTTGCCTCTTCTCTCTCCTTCTCCAGAAACTCATTATTGCTGGTTCAAGAACTTTCTCCTCTGTATATCTCCTGCTATCTAGAAATTTCTTGCCTATTTTTTTCCCTTGTTGGCTCTCCAATTAATTGCAAACCTCCACTGGAAACTTATTTTTCTCCCTTGCTTCTACTTCTCTCCTCCTCTGCTCTTGTTACTATTATTGAGTGCTATAATTTTGTCTTGCCCTTGAAGGCAGTAATACTCAAGCCATGACTCTGGAGACCTGTAAGGGATTTCAGGAGCCTGTGAGGGTCTCTTCTGAGGTTTCTAGAAAGCATTGTGCACAATCCTGACAACTAATTTTTAGTTTAATGCTCTAAAAACAATTTGGGAATTAAAGATACTGTGATAGGATAAAAGCAGACATGCATTCTCTCTCTCTCTCTCTCTCTGTCATACATATACACACACACACACGTTTAAAGAAATAAATTACAAATAAACATATGCTAGTGTGCTCGCTCTTTAAGTTTAATTCCAAGCATAATAAATTGGTACAGCTCACTTTATGAATTGATACCATTACATTTTTTCAGGTGCACTCCTTACACAGTCGTGCAAAGCTCCAGCTCAAAAATGTTCATAACTATCATTGTCCTATTTGACAAACTTTGATGGCATTTAAAGTCTAAGCAAATAGCCATATCTCTAGAGTCAGTCATAAAGCAGGCAGCAGCTATGCAAGCATCCCCCACAGAGCTGGCTCCATGATGGTATGTAATTCACTCATGACTTGCAAGCAATATCCCTGACTTTTCTCCCAGAAGCATTACCACTTAATGAACACATCTTCATCCTGCTTTGTACAATTCACTGACATGCAGGCCCTCTATAGTATTTGCACTATAGTTTGGTAATTTGTCACTAGACACTAAACTACTTACATTCTCGAGGGCTTGCAGTACAGATCCTGAATTACTTGCATGACTGCATATTAGGCTGCTGAAATGGCAGCTTCTGTGTCCTGGCCTTATAAAACAGAGGTCTACTGAACAGTGATGCAAAATAGAGTGAAGGGCACGCTTGGGAGTCAACGTCTGTGTTCAAAATCACAACAGATGGGTCATGGCCGCTCACTACATCAATCCTTTTAGAAACTGGAATCCTCCGGAGTGTTTGCTGTGGCAACCCAGCCCTCAAAAGGATAGATGTTAAACCTGCCCTTTGAAAATATAACTAATGAAAAAATATGAAGTAACTAATATATCTCAAGCGTACATCTCTAGCTAATTCTTCTAGATCTAGAATGACAGAATGCCAGCTACAGTTATAACAGACTAAGTGAAGAGCCAGCAAAAGGCTGAGCAGTTAAATACAGTTCAGGAAAAAAAGGGGAAGTGAGCATTGAAGGACTCACTGTTTTCTACCATTGATAAATAGATGATTTGTGAAATAATATATATTAGTAGTTTGGCTCGTGGGAGCCTGGGTGTGGCTGGTGTTTGCTAACAGGATGTTGGAATCAGAGGTTCTGGACCAGGGCTGTGGCTGCACACAGACACTCAAGGAGTGAATTACATTCCAGCAGGCTCTTTGTGAGCAATTCAGGGGAGAGCTGCAAACAGCAAGGCATCGTAAGGCACCCCGCATTGCAGGGCATGTGGTGACAGCACCTCACTGTTCTGGATTGCACCCTGGAAGGTCACAAGTACATCTTCTATCTTCCATTATAAGATACATAGAAAATTGTGATGGGTAAAAAAACCTGGGTGACTTCTACATTTTGCCATGTCTCCAAACAGGATGGAGCCCTCCAAGCTAATGGGAAGAAACAAGATCGCGCCATAACTGGAGTCCACATTTCTTTTCCCTTTCTTCATTTGTGGAATAGCATTCAGTGTCACTTCTCACTATACCTCCTCCATACCATGCATCTTAATGAAACACACTGTCTATTGTACGGAATCTCTTTTCTAGATCTTAGCTCTGACCTAGGATTCTCAAGACAAGTACCTCTCACACAGATTATTCTCAAGGAGGCTCAGCAGCTAGGAAACTGTTACTGAGTTTTGATTTTGAAGAAGTTTCAAGCTAAACTGCCAAGCAAGAATAAAATCGAGTTACGCACAGATGTGTGATAAACCTCCTCACACAGGCCTGGCCTATGCACTCTTTAAAAAAGTGTCCCACTGATTCTCACACCACTGATAGAGATACAATGGACAAGGCATAAGTATTTTAGCTACTGTACATCTAGAGCTTCTTTAAGCCCATATAGATGACCGTGATTAAAATGTCTGTGCCCCATGGATGCTAGTGTTTCCAGTATTATTAACACTGCTGGTAGCAGTGGCACAAAAGAAATATTTACTGAAGACACAGCCTAACCAAGCTATCGGGGCAATTTGCTACAGAAGTCTCTTTAAAAATATTTTTCCCTTCTAAAAGAGTTCTTGGCAGTTCCTGCTTTTTGAAGAAATCACAGAAGGTATCATTCTATGACATCAGACATGCAAGAAGTCTTATTGAAAACCTCGGTATCTGGGATGTTTCAGAATGGGCAGGGCTTCAGCAAGCGAGGATGTGGAATGCTAATTTCAGAAAGGGGAAAACATTTTTAAAAGGCTAGTTAAAACATTTATTTGATGAATATGCTCCAAAGCCTGGTGAATGGAGCTGTACAGAAATCTGTACTTACCTGAGTCTTCATTTTTGCTTTATAGTTCACCTTTAAGGATGTGGTTTGGCTGTTGCATGAGCTAGCTCATCCTTACTTTTCCAACTCTCCCACTCAAGATGCCCAGGTAGGTGGCTACAAGGCCAGGGTTTCATGCTTATTTCCACTCTCCCTCATGGAAGATGGATCTGAGAATTATTTGTTTCAAAAGATTTTTAGGGCTGTCCAGCGATTAAAAAAAATTAATTGCGATGAATTGCACTGTTAATAATAGAATACCATTTAAAGATTTTTGGATATTTTCTACATTTTCAAATACGTTGATATCATTTACAACACAGAATCCAAAGTGTACAGTGCTCAGTATATATTTGTTTTTTATTACAAATATTTACACTGTATAAAACAAAAGAAATAGTATTTTTCAGTTCACCTAATACAAGTACTATAGTACAATCTCTATCATTAAAGTTGAATTTACAAATGTAGAATTATGTTAAAAAAATCTTCATTCAAAAATAACACAATGTAAAACTTTAGAGCTGCCAAGTCCACTCAGTCCTACTTCTTGTTAAGCCAGTCGCTCAGACAAACAAGTTTGTTTACATTTGCAGGAGATAATGCTGTCCGCTTCTTGTTTACAATGTCACCTGAAAGAGAGAACAGGCATTCACATGGCACTATTGTAGCCAGCGTTACAAGATATTTACATGCCAAATGCACTAAAAATTAACTGTGGGGAGGGATAGCTCAGTGGTTTGAGCATTGGCCTGCTAAACCCAGGATTGTGAGCTCCATCCTTGAGAGGGCCACTTAGGTAGCTGGGGCAATATCAATACTTGGTCCTGCTAGTGAAGGCTGGACGCAATGATCTTTCAGGGTCCCTTCCAGTTTTATGAGATAGGTATATCTCTATATTATAAAAAAAAAAAGTCCCTTTATGGTTCAACTACCATTCCAAAGGACTTGCATCTATGCTGCTCATGGGTTCTGCTCAATAACAATCCAAAGCAGTGCAGACCAATGTATGTTCATTTTCATCATCTGAGTCAGATGCCACCCAGTAGGAGGTTTTTCTTTTTTTGGTGGTTCAGGTTCTGTAGTTTCTGTATTGAAGGGTTGCTCTTAAAACTTCTGGAAGCATGCTCCACACCTCATCCCTCTGATTTTAGAAGGTTAATCAGATTCTTAAACCTTGGGTCAAGTGCCATAGCTATCTTTAGAAATCTCACATTGGTACCTTCCTTGCATTTTGTCCGACCTGCAGTGAAAGTGTTCTTAAAAACAAACAACATGTACTGGGTCATCATCCAAGACTGCTATAACATGAAATACATTGTAGAATGCAGGTAAAACAGAGCAGGAGACATACAATTCTCTCCCAAAGAGTTCACAAATTTAATCAACTTTTTCTTTTAAACAAGCATCATTAGCATGGAAGCGTGTCTGGAATGGTGGCCAAACCATGAAGGTGCATATGAATATTTAGCATATCTGGCACATAAATACCTTACAACGCCAGCTACAAAAGTGCCATGCAGACACCTGTTCTCACTTTCAGGTGACATTGCAAATAATAAGCAGACAGCATTATCACCATAAATGTAAGCAAACTTGTTAGTCTTAGCGATTGGCTGAATGAGAAGTAGGACTGAGTGGACTTGTAGGCTCTAAAGTTTTATATGGTTTTGTTTTCAAGTGCAGTTATGTAACCAAAAAAAATTCCTACATTTCTAAGTTGCATTTTCACAATGAAGAGATTTCACCTCATACAAGTACTGTAGTGCAACAAGAAATACTATTTCTTTTATCATTTTTAGAGTGCAAATATTAGTAATCAAACATAATATAAAGTGAACACTGGATACTTTGTATTCTGTGTTGTAATTGAAATCAATATATTTGAAAATGTAGAAAACCATCCAAAAATATTTAATACATTTCAATTGGTATTCTATTGCTTAACAGTGCAATTAAAACTGCGATTAATTGCAATTAATTTTTTTTAACTAAAAATAATTTGAGTTAATTGCAAGAGCTAAAGATTTTATGTAGGTCCTCTGATGAAGCGGCTTGCAGCTGAGTCACCATCTGTCAGCACTGAACAGTACCACACTCAAGAGGAAAAGGAACATGGGGAGAAAATGTTCTTGAGTCCTACTTTGACCTTTCAGAATTCCATCTGTTCTTTTGTGACCATCCACACATCACTCTCTGATTCAACAATATCCTAATGTGAGCATATTAAAAAACCCTGCATCAAGCGAAATTGTGTAGCCAATGTCAGAAATGAATCTGCTCCTTTTTGTGTCAGGCTCTGCCTATTTTCATTTTATGAAGGCTGAAATTTAACTGTTAGTAGTAAACAATTCTTCCTATTCTAATAGGGAGCCTCAGTCCTTAAACTGATTTTTGGTTGCCTTTGAAGAGGAGAAGGGGTGCGTGAAAGGAGGAAATTAAATTTTGACATGAATAGTTATTTTTTTAAAATAAATTATTTTCATGGGTCCTCCCAAAGATGCCTCAATAACATCCAGATCTTCTTCTAGCAACCCTGAATATGAATGGCCCAGTTTAAGATGTGGCTCTTGCCAGTTTGACTGCTACTTTTAGTTACTACATACTGGTAAACCTTGATTATATAATGAAGTGAACAAAGCCTGGGCTGTGATTGACCATACTCATTCACAAAGAGAAAGAACATAGGTAATTTTCTGGGAATTGGGGAGGAGAAGTTTATTGTGCTTTTAAACCCATTATATCCTTGGATTAAAACAGGGATGGCCAAATACAGCCCACAGACTTACAACCGAGCCCTGAATGTATCCTTGTATTACAAATGAGGGTGGTCAATCAAGGCTACAAATCCCAGAATGCTCTGCTCCATCCTGACCAACCATAAACATCATCTTAAAAATGAGGCAGATGCAATATGATCTATTCTGCACAACTTGCTGGGCCCTCACGATCCTGGCAAATTGCCAACGTGGCCCTCAGTTGACTAGCATCATGGGAACGTTAGCCTTTTACTTACTGGGTTAGGAAGAAATAAGCTAGTATGTACTGAAGTGCTTGTCTGCTCATATCTACTCACCCTCACATAATACAAGCAAAATTGCTTTGTTACATTTGACCTACATTGAGATTAACTTTCCAGCTATTCTCTGTATTATAAAAATATGATAGTGCATAGAAGCTATTTATCGCCTTATTTTAGGGAAATAATATTATGAACATCAATATGGCCAAGCTCCTGAAGATCAGATTCCAATTTGTCAGTCTGCTCACACATTTCACAGTCCATCTGTTTTCTTTTGATGATAGCTGTGCAAAGCACCAGAGAAATTCACTTCAGAGACACGACCGTTGCTGATGTTTATTTTGATATTTCTGGCGAGTTTCAATATTTTCCATCTTTCACTATATCCCAACATTGCCTTTAATTGCTTCTTGTCAGCAGATTTTCAAGTTATCCCTCCTGGCTGTTTTCTCCCAGCTCCTTCATTATTTGACAACACTCCAGTCATGATATACTGCAGAAAGAGGTATCAAAATGGGAAAGCAGTTGATGAAATTCAAAATAAAAGTTAGGTAGGACTGTTATAGTACATGGCCAATGGCTAACTGAATAGTTTAAAAATCATCACAGAAAGAGGGTAAGAATATATCTGAAGAATGAATTTCTTTTCTCTGCTAAGACATCTCATTTTATATACATCCACAACAAAAGTACTCAATTTCACGAAGCTTACCAAATTTCAGTCCAAATCTTTGAACTGTTCAAATTCTATTATATGCCATTACTCCCAGGGAGTAAAAGTTGAAAGAGAACCACAAAAGGTCAAAAAACAACAACAAAAATATGTTCTCACAAGAACTGTCCCCACAATACTGACACTCACCAAGCCTGGGGGAGAAAGAAGTTTCCTTAGAGATTACTGAAGATGCTCCAAGATACCAAATAACACAGGCCCCGAGTGACTCAGCAAGTATGTAACCATGTGTCTGACTAAGGATGCGAATAACCCCCATTGACGTGTATTGTACTTTCCACATGGTGAAAGTTAGGCACATGCCTTGCTGAATTAGGGTGACAAATTGCTGCCTCCTTCATCTCTGTTAATGGGGCACAGTCCAGAAAATAGCATTATTCCATCTTTGACCATTGTTACTGCCTGGTAGAAGCCTAAGTATTCAGCTGAAACCATGTGATACACATGGGGAGGGGTTATGCTCACCTCCCTTGGACACAGGTGAAGCCTTCAGGCTGCTGAGAGCTTGCCAACGTAAACCCAGCACTGGAGCACAGTAGCTGGAGTGGGAAATAGTACAGTCCAGATGCAGATCAGTAAAACAAACATTTTTTTTTAAATTATTTATTTAGCTTACGGAGATTGTTGAAAGGAAATGCCTTTCCAGAAATTCTAACCTAGAAATGCTAGGAAAGCCAGTGTAGCCAGAACAACGAGGAGTACTTGAGACAATTCAATTAAAGTGCGCTATTATCAGCAGGAGGAAAAAAAAAATCACTTTTATAGTGGTAATCAGGGTGGCCCATTTCAAACAGTTGACAAGAAGGTGAGAGTAACACTGTGGGAAAAATTAGCATGGGGAAATTAGCTTTTAGCTTGTGAAATGACCCATCCACTCCCAGTCTTTATTCAGGCCTAATTTGACAGTGTCCAGTTTGCAAATTAATTCCAGTTCTGCAGTTTCTCGGAGTCTGTTTTTGAAGGTTTTTTTGTTGAAGAATTGCCACTTTTAAGTCTGTTATTGAGTGTCCAGGGAGGATGAAGTGTTCTCCGACTGGTTTTTGACTGTTATAATTCTTGATGTCTGATTTGTGCCCATTTATTCTTCTGCGTAGAGATTGTCCGGTTTGGCCAATGTACTATGCACCTGTGAATCATCTTCATTTCCTTTGCTTTCAGCTTCTGTGATGAAAACCCAACTACAGTATTGGTCTCTTCAAAAGATGAGCTAGGCCGTGATTGTGGCAGAAGAACTTTTTCCCCCAGACACCACAACCCAACCACTAACTGTTCAATGAGCTAAAACAGTACAGGGCTCATCTAGAAGGGATCCAGCCAATAACAGATCAGCATCTAGTACGGACAGCTTTCTAGCTAGTTAACTATGGCCCCCATCACAATAGCATCCAAGCAGCTCCTGATCATGGGTTAATTTAACCTGACACTACCCCGGTGAAATAAGGGAATATTACAATCCCCATTTTACAGAAAGGGAATTAAGGCACAGAAGGATTTGCCCAAGGTCACACAAAGAAACGGACAGAACCAGGATCTGAACCCCATGTCTCCTGAATTCCAGCCCACTACCTGGGCTGAGAAGAATTTGGACTCAATGGAGGGACAAAGGGAATAACATCAGCAGATCCCCTTTCCTTTCCATTGGGGTAAGGTGGGTAGGTCCAATGAAGGGAAGGAGATAAATAGTGGGATGGAGGAATAGGGAGGAAGCTGGGGGGAAAGCTAAAAGTCACAGTGCAGAGATACAGGGGAAGGAAAAGTGGGGTATAGGGACAGGATTAAGTGAGAGGAGCAGAATGCAGAATTAAAATGACCATAGGAAGGGATTAAAACCAATGAGTAAATACACTGGTATTGGTGAAACAAACATAAAAACAAAATACATAAACATTAATCCTTGTCTGTTTTACTTTAAACACATCTGATAAGTCTGGGTACAGCTTTACATAAATAAAGGCAAAATGATAAACATTTTAAAATGAGAGATTAAAAACATCTCATACAACATCCTTTCTTTCACTCACTGCTATGTGCATGCATGTTGTCTATTTAGATTATAAACTCTTAAGGGCAAGGTCCAGCACATTCTAGGGACAATGAACATTTTGGTTACATTATTTATAAATTCCAACCCCTCTCCTCTCCCTTCCTTGCCACAATGAAGGACAAAGAAACCCAGAGTGTCTCAGTAGCACATTTCACATCTCTGTTGCCCCAATTGCTGTGAAAAACAGAAGGATGTCGGGTGTACTGACAAGACCAAACACTGTTGGAGGCAGAATGTAACCTGCTTATAGAGTGTTGGGCTCATCTTTGGATAGAATTGATTTTCCATAAACAGGAAAATCATATTTACCAATAAACTAATTAAGAAAGCTATACAAACCAAGAAACACAGAATTAGGATGTCAATGAGGTCCGTCCTCCCACAAGGCATCAATGCACAGCAATGGGAATCTGTTTGTTAGGGATCTCCACTCTGTCTACAGTGTAGTCACAGCCTGATAGCTCTGCACCAGCTATAAAGGGCCTAGTTGGAAAACTATCAAGTTATTGTACTTACACAACCCCTGCCCCTAGTAAGACATCCAGACAGCTTCCTAGTAACAGTTTGGCAGCTCTCTTATTTTGGGGCCAACTCCACCTTTCTTTCAGCCCCAGGATTCTATAAATCTTCTGTTCCCCGGGGGGAAAGGGCACACTGAAGGAAATGAAAAATGGGAGAATTCTCTCTTTGTTTGTGTGGGGGAGGGGAGGAGGGGAGTTGAGGATGATGAGAAAGAAGAAGGGGCTGGAGGAGGAAAAGAAACACAGCTGAGGTTAGGGTATCCGTTTCTTCCAAAAGGACAATCGTTCCATTTTTTGCCTACATAACTGCATGAGCATCTCTCCTTCACCTCCCTTTCCCTTTCTCACTTCCAAGAAAGCCAAGGATTCAGTTGTGGTCAAGGAAACCCATTAAGAGAGCATAAAAGGGAGAAAATACCTGGCCAGCCATAAATAAAATAGCCCCATATCTTCACATGAAGCCAGATAATTCTAGCAGTTGTGGAAGAAATCTAAGTCTGCACATAAGTACAGTGAGCTGAGACCCAGAAGAGACTAGTGTACACAGTGCTTCTAACTTCTCTCCAACATCTCTGCTGTACTCTAGGATTCATCTGCCACGTTTACAAGGTAGGAGGACAGAGAGGTTCTCAACTCCTATTTGTAGGAGATCCATGCTGAGGGACACAAGTGGCACTAGAATTGTAGTAGATACTTCAATTCTAAGCACCATTCCGATTCCTGTAAGAACTAGCTCCTCATTTCTACTAAGAATTTCTTGCAATAAGACCTTCAAAGGCTCTTTCCTGTGGCACTAACTGGCACTGAGGTATTTAAATCCCTACCATATAGAGGTTTCCAAAATCCACATTACTCTCCCCAAATACAAGTACCATCACCACCATTGTTACAGGCACCTTCAAAAATACTGGTATGACCAGACTGGGGACCATGCCCAAAACTACATTCCTGCTGGTTTAAAGCTTGCAACACACTGTATAATTTGATTGCCTTATTCCCCAAGAGCTGCCCCTTACACAGAACGTAGCCAACCTGTGATATTCACTGCTAGACTCAAATACTGTGGCTGGATTTTGATGTTTTTAAATAAAGTCTACATTTTATTACCAACAATTAAAGCTATGCATGTTAATTGAGGGCATGCCAAACCCCAAGATTCAGGTACTAGAGTGATCACCACAGAGTCAGGCAGAAATTCACCCCACACTCAAAAGCATCTGCTACCAGGCACAGCAATCCCAATAGGCTCATGCATTGGAAATCCTAATTTTCCTATATAGTATTAAGGGTTGTTGTTCAGCAGGAAATGACTGGTGAAATTACAAGATTTGCTAAAGCATCTCCTTCCAGAGTTATAGTTCCTAAGAATGACACCACACTAGAGCAGCTTTTGGGAGTGGACAGATTGTTATTTATAATGGAAATATCCTCAGTTAAAGAATATCCTTTTATGGAAAAAAATTCAATCAATATACTTTGATGGCGTCCAGCATCTGGAAACAATACTTTCATCCTGGAAATAAAATGCAACAAGTCTTCATGTACAATAAGCACTTTTATTGAGCATCTCACCCTTCAATATAGATTCCATTTGACATCTTAAATTGCTGAATTATAATCCATTTTAATCTTTCATTAAGAAAGAAAGAGAAAGACTTCAATTTTGCTTGCATAAAAAATTAAATCTGTGTGGTGTATAATTATGTTACTATTAAAATAAAGGCCAGGGCTGTAGTCAAATAATCACTACCTATAATGCTGATGTCACACAAATTTCAAAGCCAAAAACGTTCTCGTTTCTATGGATTTATCCATGTAAAAGGAACAACAAAAGTCAGTTTGTTCTGAAGGCTGAACAGCTAGAAAAAGTATTTTCTATTTCCTAGTTTTACATAAGCTGAACATTCACAAAAGCTATTAGGCAGCAAAATATTTTACATTTCAATCATGTAAAAAACTGAAATTTTAGACATAAGCTAAATTTTCAGAGTATTGTTTGCATACGATCTAAATACAGTAGCCTCAAGACAGCAAAAGAGAGTTTCTTCTAGACATTTTGTATGCACACACAAAGTCATAGGCCATGATCCTGCACTGAGTACCATGCAGGCAGACCCATGTGCCCAGGCAGAGCCCCAATGATTTCAGTTAGACTCAGCCTGTGCAGTTCCCAGTGCAAGAACAGGGCCTTAGAGCCTACATCTTGGCTGCTCTAGATTTAGTGCAGTTTTGGTTCAATGCTCAAGAACAGTTTTATAGGTACAATTTATTACAAACCAATGGCCAGATTTAATTTCTTAAAAGAGGGCTGCTTATTGTCAAATCTATGCTCAGACAGATAAAAATTCTGAATAATCGTAATACCCCTAATCTCATTTAAAGAAATTAATCTTCCTACAAGGGAGCCAGTCTCACTTTATAAGGATACCTGCATAGAAGTTTTTGCAACCTTATTTTGATATTTAACACTAACTGCCACTCAAGCCAATAAACGTTGCCTAGTCTACAGTACTACCAGTAAAAAGAACAAGTACTGGTGGCACCTTAGAGACTAACACATTTATTTGGGCATAAGCTTTGGTGGGCTAAAACCCACTTCATCAGATGCATGCAGTGGGAAATACAGTAGGAAGATATATATACACAGAGAACATGAAAAAATGGGTGTTGCCATACCAGCTATAATGAGACTAATCAATTAAGGTGGGCTATTATCAGCAGGAAAGAAAAAAAAAAAAACTTTTGTAGTGATAATCAGGATGGCCCATTTCCAACAGTTGACAAGAAGGTGTGAGTAACAGTAGAGGAAAAAAATAGCATGGGAAAATAGTTTTACTTTGTGTAATGACCCCTCCACTCCCAGTCTTTATTCAAGCATAATTTAATGATGTCCAGTTTGCAAATAATTCCAATTCAGCAGTTTCTCACTGGAGTCTGTTTTGAAGTTCTGCTGTAAAGAAAGGGAGCTACCCTGCTAACAGGCACACTTAAGCAGAATAGTTGGTTGAACTGGCACTCAAGGGTAAGCTTGCAGAATCATTTTTAAAAAGCTTAGGCCAACATGAGAGGGTAAGTTTCTCAATGGTATCCGACAGAAAGATGAAATGGTATTTTAGGATCTAAAAGACTAGTTATAGAAATTAAGCCTTCAGCAGCATGGGAAGACAGAAATTTCTAGGAAAGAAAAAAAAAGTCAGCTTTTCAGTTATTTCCTTTTTTTGAAAAATAGTTTTTAGTCAGCAAGAGTTTCATCACTGTATTACAAAACACAGCATTGCTCTCTTCACATTGTTAACGTTTATGTTCTTTAGCAGCAGACAGTGTAAAGCATTTTCTATGAAAGCTAGGAAAGGAGTTCAGCTTGCAGTAGATTTTAGTTTATGCTTAAACACAACTCTCATCCCCACAAAAGAGCCCTAATGTGGAAAGCAACCCTTTAAAATGGGACCATAGACATTAGTAGAGCAGGAAGCCCGTAAACAATGAGGAAATAGCAGATGTCACCAACTAGCAAGGGTGAATGGGGTTGAGTAAAGAGATGAGAAATTAGGCCTTTGTAGAAATCCCGCATAATTCTGAGTTCTAGTTTGAAATGTGTAATGATCAGAATGTTCTAAAAGCCAAAGTAAATTTCTTATAGCAAAGGTCTTCCCCCAAGGACACAAGCAGCTTTTAGTAAGGTTGATAAAACTACATTATTAAAAGAAGTCCTGTTTTGTGCAATAAATTCTATTTCTTCTTAAAATAAATTATGTCATAAAGGCATCCCTGTTAAAATAACAAATCTATTGCCATCACTGTTCATATCCAAGCCCCATATTCCTCTCATTTTTCAATATACACGAACACGTAGTTGGATCTTCTAGCTACATTTCTTCTCCATTAGCTACAACTCAATGGAGAAAACTATTCAGCCTGCACACTGATTACCAAGGTCTTGCTTTAGGAAAAGTCTAGTTGTGGGGTAAGCATATACATGTGAAGGCAGATTTCAAATAATTTAATAGTGTTACTAACTAGTAGTGGAATTTTCCACAAATTTTTAAACTCGGGATAAAATACATATACACACAGCTCGGACGCATAAAAGAAAGATGCCTCTGTCAATCAGCACTGTGTCCTGGAAGTTCTATAGCAAGAAAACACAACCTCCTCCCCCCCCCCCCGCCTCCAATTTTTTCTGACGAGTACTTAAATAAGCCATCAAAGGTAGGCAGGACAAACATTTGAATCTTCCTTCCCCTCACACGCTTTCAGCTTTTTACAAGTTAATGATATCTGATCTGTTACTTCCTAAATAAATGCCTTAACATTAAGAGGCGACAGCTAATCACGCGTGAATATCCTGGCAATGGGGGAAAGCACTAGTAATGGTATGTATACACAAGGACAGAAGATGTGTAGGTAGTAACAGGCTTTTTCAAAACTTCCAAATGGGAGATGAAAAGAAAATTAAAAAGGTGAAGAAAGATATATGGCAGAATACTCTAATAATTGGCACCTATGCGTTTCTGGCTGGTGGCAGCCACTTTCTTTGCAAAGTGATATTTGTGACACCAGCAGGGCAGGGTGCAGCATAAACTAGTTTTCAAATGGTTTCACATCAGAGAAATGTAATTACCAGGAGCACTAGAGGAGTTATTTTCCAGTAACATTGCCCCCCAATAGCAAGGAAGTTCAGATGGTTTAATGCTTTACTTTCCTACACAGACTGTATAGAACAAGAGGGTTGAAAATTCTCTAAGTCCTTTATGCGCTAGAGGGAGTATGTTCTCACCAAGGCAGAAGATGGGATTTGAACAAGTCTTTTTTTAAATGGGAAAATGTGTTAATTTAGTGATTATGAAAGGTACTGAATCAACAGACCTAGACACCAAAGTTTTCCATTTATCAACACAACATGAAGCACAGGCAACTGTATACAATGCAAGTTTCTCCACAGTGCCAATCGATGTGCCATGACAACCTGGAGGGATGAGGTGCAGTGAACAGGGTTTTAATTTGCTGGCCTCTCTGCTTGGACTGCCAACCAGGTTCTTACTGTCAAATGTGGTGGTGAATTTTGCGATATGGACACTTGTCCAATAAGATCTGAATCGATACTATCTGCTCATTTTAGAGACGTCACCAATCAGGCAGATAGATGATGATCATTTGGTTGTTACCTTCCCACGGCTGTAGAATTAAAATGATTTTTGTTTAACAATGTTATTTACAAAGGCATAAGGGGAAAATAAACGCAGCAGGTGGATTCCAGTTTGGATTTTGAAAACTGGAAGTAATTAAAACATTTGTCATCTGTAGGAACTAAAAATTGCAAAGCCAGAGAGCTGGAGAGCATGTAGGTATATGTGCAAGTTTAATTTCTCAACAATGGTGATGGCGGTGGAAGAAATAGTCATCACATAAGACTATGGCATGAACTCCCCCACTCCACCTTTCCTATTTGAAAAAATTAAAATTTTTAATATTGAAGTACTAGTCCAAATCTCCATTTTTAAGAGAGATGCTGCTGTTCAAATAGCCACCTACTCAGTAGGCTGACGAAAAGCAGCACATGAAGGACAACCGCCACCATCAGTGGAGGATTTTTGAGCGTGCAGAATCACTTCCCCCTAGGCACAGTGTTAGTACCAGCATCATTGCATGTCACATTTGACAACTATTCCAATTATTTGGAGACCTCTGAGATT
Source organism: Mauremys reevesii (assembly GCF_016161935.1). Classification (NCBI taxonomy): domain Eukaryota; kingdom Metazoa; phylum Chordata; order Testudines; family Geoemydidae; genus Mauremys; species Mauremys reevesii. Next base: position 18,144,225 of record NC_052640.1, on the reverse strand, counting down.
CCTTAGGAACAAACACAGAAATGCTAGGGAACATCATTCAGAATTATTTTTACAGCTGGTAATCTGTATGTTTACATATAGCTATTTTTAAATTCTTAAACAATTCATTGCAAAACAGGTTGAAAATTTAGTTAATTTTCTTTGCCACAGTTCTAAGAGTAAGGGCACTGAAACATGTAGACTGAAAATTCCTATATGCACATGGCACATCATAATACAAATGAATAGGCATCCAGAGTGAAGGATTGTAACCAGATGCAGAAAGATGTGCTGTCTAATGTACACATATGTATATATTAAGAAGTATTTTAAGATCTTATGTTGCACTCAAGATTCTGCGATATTAATGATAGCTAAACCACTGACAAAGTAAGAAATGGATATTGCCCAAGATTTAAAACAAAAACAAAAACAAAGAACCCCCCCAGCAAGATAAACATCCAAGAAGATCTTACACTGAAGGAAAGAATTTCTGAGAAGTCTTTAAAGTTGTCGGACTTTTCTTTCAGTGCTTGCAATATTGACATCCAGTTTGTCTACTTTTCCAGTTAGCCGGTCAAGAATGTCATCCTGCTCTTCAATTTCTGTCTGCAGACCCAGAGCCAGGTTTTTCAGACGGCCCAGCCCAGAGGACATGTCATCTGCCAATGGAGAGAGGGAGTATGAAGGTTCAAACAGCAGGAATTACACGATATAGGGTGCCATTTAAATGGGCGTGTCAAAATTCCCATTTCCCCCAAAACCTTAAATTAAACCAAGTGTCAGTGAAAGCGACTTAACTATTCCCCTACAATATTTGCAACACAAATGTTACAACACTGGTAGCACATTAGTACCAGAAAAGTGACTAATCTGTTTTCATTACTCAAAGTACATTGTAAACTAAAAGACAGAAATGGTGAAAACTAATTTTGATCTTTATAAACTAAGGTATTTGTTGTGTCTAAAACACACCCCTACCCCAATATAATGCAACCTGATATAACACGGTAAAGCAGTGCTCCGGAGGGGCGGGGCTACACACTCCGGTGGATCAAAGCAAGTTCGATATAACGCGGTTTCACCTATAACGTGGTAAGATTTTTTGGCTCCCAAGGACAGCGTTATGTGGAGGTAGAGGTGTATATTTAAACATGTGAACTTTCTCCCTTTACTTTAAGGATGGATATTTTTTCCTTGACTCTGTACATTTGACACCCTAACATGAGCAGTCTCTCACAGTTAGTTAGTATTTTAAGCTCATTAAAAGGACGTTTTAAGCATTTGCTTATGAAGTCTTCAGAATCCAAACTGATGTGTTACTGACATTCATATAAACTCAAACATACTATGCAAAATAAATGGTACATTCTACATTACAGGAGACTATGGTATTCATATTTTTGGTATTTAAATGCTAACATGAGTATTTCCTTACTGGTATTCTTATCAGTAATACCCAGCTAATGTGCTTTTTCAGCATAGCCGGATGAACCTGCTTGGCCCTGTTCCATTCATTTGAAGAGATGTTGCATAGGAATGTCTGCACAGCAACTGGTTAAACATACAGCAGATATTATTTTGATGTAGTCAAAGGCAAGATATTTAAATTACGCAAAGTAGCAACTGGTACCAGGTTAAAAAGTTTTGGGATGACCGTAGTGTGGCTTTCTTTAAAAAATAAATTGTTCAGCAGTTCAGTAACCAAACATCTTTGAATAATTGTTTTTGTCTTAGTGAAGTCCAATACTGAAATAAAAGCCATAGGCTCACAGAAAACAGAAAATACTGAGACCCCGGCAGGGATACCCCATTGCAGATGTTAGTTTCCATACATATTTATATTATTGCAATAATCCTAGCCAGTTTCAATCTATAACTGGTTTTACGTTAAAAGCATTTTTAACTCAGATCTATTACTAACCTGTGTCATCTGTCCTACAACAGTCTGCCATCTGGTCAAAATCCATTTTGGACAAGAAGCAGACCACTAAATTCATAGTATGTGTGAAACATGATGGGACTTAATTGTGAAGACTGGCCTAAAGCATGTAGCAGATCTACCAGGCAGAGGCTTTTGAAATTGAAACTGCATACACAGAGAATCTTGTATGATTAAAGGTCTGTGTGTAAACTAAACACAAAGTTTTAAGGACAGAGCTAGCTGGGAATAGACTGCTCTGAATTCTCTCAGGCTTTAAATAGCGAGATATGGAAATCATGTTAAGTCACAGAGCTTCCATTTCTAACTCACCTAAGTTGCTGTCAATTTTCTGGTGGTAAGCTCGGAGATGTTGATTCTTTGGATAAACATCAGGTTGGGCAGAAGATTCTGAATTGGTTCCACTGAAATCATAGTCTGTTAACAACATAAGACATTTCTAGTCCACATAAATAAACAAAGGAATGGTTCAGAACTATTAAGAATTGCTCTAGCTGACTGACAGCTGGCTTTTTGTCATTTGACTTTCTCAGTGAGACCTAATAGATTCAATGAAACATCACTATCAGTAGGTCTAGCTTTACGATATGCAGAGATACAAGTTTGCAAGTGTATTTCCTGGTTGTAAATTAAAGCAGTAACTAAAGTCCTGTGTGTTGCTTTCTGTAGTCCTGTTACTTAGCTGGGAAAAAAACTGGATCAAAGCCACAAAAGCCAAACAGTGCCCCTTAAGGGCAAGTCACTAGGAAGCTCTTGTACCTCTTGTAGTCAGCTTTCATATGTTGGAGATCTATTTAAATGTTTTAAACACAAGAAATCCCAAGTTGTGTGTTTGTTTTTTAATTAAATGAAAGGCTTCTAGCCTTCTGTTGTAAATTAATGCTTTGCTATCTTCAGAGTGAAGCTCTCTATACGTTGGCAGACAAACGATAGAGCCAGAAGTGTCATTTCTGCACCCCATATAACATGGTAAATGCTAAGTGGTGAAATTAACCATTTAAGTGCCAAACACCAAGTTCACACAATTGTTACGTTTTCAGTGTGCATTAGATCAGTAAGGTACAGTGTTGCTTTATTTATAGATCTATTTCAAAGACTTCAGTATTTTCTAACCCCCACAAATATAGAAAACTAGCTATAACATGGGCCCTTATTTAAAGCAGGCTATGGCCATTCAGCACCAGACATTAGCTGAAGTTTGCTTAGTACAAGAGCAAGGGACAGAACAAAAGCCTACATGCTATTTTATATGAATAAGACGTGTCTCCCGGACTAGGGTGAGCTACATCTGTACTGATAAAGGAGTCAGCCACATTTGAAAGCTGTGGTAACATATGGTTGAAATATGCTCCTTCTGAACCATTTTTAACCATTTGACAGACAGGATATGGCTATACTTGAACAGACTAGGTAGGTTCTTGTACACTGCTTAGGCTGCATCTGCAGGAGGAAGGAACAGTGCTGAATCTTGCAAGCTTCTAACCCTCTTTATTGTTAGTGTCTACATGTGATGATACTCTTTCCAGGAAGGCTAAATAGACACAACTCTAAGCTATGTAAAGCACACCCAAAGTGACGGGCAACATCAAATACATTAACAAACCAGAATTACGCAGCTTCCTTAAATTTGGATGACTCTCCTGGTACTTCGACTCCTGTTCTTTACTAAAGACCATGGCTTCTTTTAATCTGGTGAGAGAAAAAATAAAGATGAAATATTCTTGGTGCCCACTGGTTGAATTTTGTACCGATTGACTAGAATTAGGCCCCAAATTCCTTTAAGAGTAGCTAACTGCTTCTTACTCAGAACCAGCTCCCCTTCTCTTGACATTCATTTTTAATCTTACATGGCTCAATCAAGCCCCCCCGAAGACAACAGAAAAATTCCTATAAACTTCTGTGGGAACAGAATCAAGCCCTCAGTCTTTACCAGTGGAGGCACTCGCCAAGACATATAGCCAAAGACCATACACTAACCTGCCTCCCCCCCGCCCTCGAAACAACAATACAGGTACAATGTTGCTGTGTTATTCACACATTGCTGCTGCACTGAAGGTGAATGTCACATGGTTCTGCTCTAAGAAGTCAGTTAGCTTAATTTTTGTTTGTTTTTATTCAGAGTTGTTAGTAAACTGGAAAGAGAAATAGTACAAGACCACATGATATGCAAGAGGGAGTTTTTCAGTATGCTTGATTATGGCAGGGGTCCAGCTCTGGATTTCCTACTTTTTTTCTTTTTAAACTGGTACGCAAGTTTACAAGGCTGTACAACTACAAACCTCTACAGAGTTCCCATTAAAGGAACTTTCTAGATAATATGAAATTATTCTTACCACAAGTACCAAAAAACTTTTTAGCAAAAGCATCAGAGAAGAAAATAGTCACCATCTTGCTAATTTACAACATACAATTGAAAGAACCTGATCCCCATTACAAGTCATTGGAAAATTGGAACATTTCAGAACTACTGTAAGACAAATTCTATAACTAAAATAAAAATTATTCAATTTTGGATCAGCCATATTTTATATAGTTTCTTACCATCCTGTGATGATACTGATTTTCTCTAGAGATCATGAAAAACACTTAGCACCCATACAGCACTTTTGTCTTCAAATGCTTTCAATAGTCAACTTTCTTATTACCCCATGAAATATATCTGCATATACCAGTACAAACTCGCAGCAATATAATTTCCATGACTAAGGCTTAAAAACATTCTTTTTTTCCTTCTTCCAAATTTTGAAATCAAGTTAGAAAATTAAAGATTTAGCTGTCTTTAACATATAACAAACTTTTTTTGCAATATTTGATTGACCATTTAAGTATCGAAGACTTTTCATCTTTAGTGGGCAGAAACGCATGCTGGTTTGATCAAAATTCCAGAGGCTTATATTTATTAGTATAGAGTACCGAAGTATGTGCTAGGAGATCACAATACAGATGAAAAACTTGGTCACTGACCTAAAGAGCTTACAAACTAAAGCCTCAACATTGCAGTTTGGTCTGTGCTGACTGGTGCCTATGCAGACTCCAGCGCAGAACTGGGGTTCAATATCAGACACAGCACAACAGAGTAAGATGACTATTACTCAGGCTAGTACACAGCATGGAATAAAGGAGAATGGAGGTTATGTTATTTAAACTAAAATGTGTTGGCTACTTCTAAATTGTGCAAGAAGTAGATTTTAAGAAGGGATCCGAATAGAGAAGGGGATAGTGTCCCTGCAGACCATCTCAAGAAATCTATTCCAGCCACAGGGGTGACATGATGGAGTAGTGTTCTTTTAGTTTACATCGTGCAGTGCACAGAGTAAGTTTTCAAGACTTCTCTACTAAGAGCCAGGTATCCCTGCCAACCGTAGATGACTCATGCCTCCCCATACTGGGGGGGGAAGGTGGGCACAATCTAAAGAGGAGGACACATTACCACCTTGCATGTCTCCTTTGTCCAGTGACAGCCCCCTGCCCCAGCCTCAGTGCTCTCCCCACCCCATATTACATGTGGGGGCTGCTGGGGACAGCGGCCCAAGCATGCTGGGGGGCAGGTGCAGTGGGAGAACAGAGCCCTTCTCCATCCTCCGCAGGCCAATCTAGGGCAATGGCAATTGTGAAAAAGGATGAATAAAACCCCACATGCCCCACCTATGTGTCGCCTCTGCTGCCAACTCCAACTGACCACTACCACTCTTAAAATTCTCATTCTACTCACCTGCTGTTTCCTTGGTACTCAGGGGCTCCATTCTGCTCAGGCTTGGTCTCTGGAGGTTTCGATTTGAAGTAGTTTACAAAACCACCAAAGACACTCTTAATGCTATTTATGTGTCTCTGACTAATCTTTAAATCCTGCTCCATTTTATCCACCATTCGTTCAGTGCGCTTTAGTGCTTCACCCTGACGTACAAGTTCCTAAAGGGAAATAGAAAAACGGAAGTTAGTTAAGTCAAGGGACAGATTGTGATGTCAATGATTTCAACATTTAGGAATAAGCTTTCAAGAGCTGCCTTTCCCCTTTTCGATCTAGCGGGCTGTGTTTTATGGATAATTATATAGAATTGCTATACATCTCCTTAGCATGTAAGAGATCCTCTTTGTTTATCATACATGCATTTAAAGTGTCACAGCTTTAAGATATTGTTCTTACTCAGGAGAGCCAGTTAGATGGAAACAGGAAGCCAGAATACTGAATCCTTCCTGAAATTTGAGTTAAGCCCTCCTTGCTTACATATGTCTAGACCAGTGGTCCCCAACGCGGTGCCCGTGGGTGCCATGGCGCCCACCAGGGCATTTATGTGCGCCCACCTAGTGCCCAGCAGGGAAGAGAAGCTGCGGCCCCGTGCCTGCCGGGGACAAAGAAATCCAGGGCTGCAGGCGCTGGTGTTCTCTGTCCCTGGCAGACACGGGGCTGCGGGTTCTCTCCGGCTTCTCTGGAGCTGCAGGCTGCGGGCGCCGGTGTTCTCTGTCCCCGGCAGGCGACGGGCTGCAGCTTCTCTCTGGCTTCGAAGCCAGAGAGAAGCCGCGGCACCGCCCCTGCTGGAGACAGAGAACTCTGGGGCGGCAGGCTTCCTTCTATGTTAAAGAAAGGATAATAAATATATTTGGACCAGCAGTTCAACAATGTTTAACTTTTTTAAAATAAATAAGATGAAAACTGTTTATGCTATTTATTTTGTAAAAACTCCTTAATTTTTCTTACAGGTAGATAAAAAAGAGCAAATTCACATGGTAAGGTGAAAGAGTAATTGCCGAATAATTTAATTAATACCTTTTACATGTAAAATTACCCTTTTTATCTTATGGATTCACATATTATGTATATTAAATATGATGTTTTTCGTATTATTTAATGTACAAATACAAAATAAGCCTTGAAAAATTGTTGGCGCCCGCCACACTCTTCTGAAAACATGAATGTGCTACTGGCCACAAAAAGGTTGGGGACCACTGTACTAGACCATGCTGCCTCATATCATATTTAATTATGCATGCAGCAATTCCTAATGTGGATGATGAAAGTAACAAATAGAAATGGTCCAGATTTCAACCAGTCTATCTGCTAGTACAAATGTTTGTAAATCTTTACTCTGCAGTTGTAAGCAGGCTATGATCAGGAATCAAACCAGCATCTCGCTAAGCTCTCTGGCCTGCCACCCAAAGGGACTGCTTCTTACTGCTCCAGAAAGTGGAGCAGCAGAATTAGTTTCACTTTCCTATTCCGTCGTACAAGCTCAGTAGAAAAGTGGAAACAACAAGATTCCTTATTAATTTAATTCTGTCTTCAGCATTAGATGCATGCAAACAAAAGCAACAAAAACTTGACAATTACATTTCAGGGTGGTGGCAACTGTGAAAAAGGATGACTAAAAGCTTCCAGGAAGAGGAGGATAACCAATAAAAGAGAAAGCAAAAAATGTAGACAGAGGAAAACAGACTTGCTTGAACAAAAAAGCGCCTCTTTCTCCCTGAAGTATTTCTAAAGCGTCTAGCCCTGTGGCACTAAAATCAAGAACTGCCAACTCCAGCTCAAGGCAACTGTAGCCTTCATTAGCTCTACAGTTCTTATTAAGAAATGCCAACTTCCTGCCACCTACTGTGAACAAGATCTAGAAACTTGTTATAGTCACAATTTTTATCAGGTCCTAATACCTTTATCTGCCCTTGCTAAGGTATGTTATATTGTACCATGGAAGTACAGAGCTGAAAAGAGATTACTAATGCAGAATCTACGCTAGTGAGGCAAGTAATGCTGTTAGAATTATTTCAATTCCTGGTTGACATTTTCACTAACAAAGGGTACCATTTTCACACTAATAGTCTGCATTAGGTCATTCAGAAAGGATCCATTGATATAAGAAAATAACACTAACATTTTTCTAAGAGTCTTTTCTGCATTAACTGATTCCTACAGCCTATGCTTTTAAAATTCTAAAGCACACAGGTATGCAGTTTGATATTTCAATGGCTTAACGATATGCAGCCAGAATCCATCTGCTTGCAGTTGCTTTAATGAAAAACAGAACTGCTGTCCATATTCTCTCCTAGATTTACCAAATTTTAGATGACTAGTTTTATCGTGTCTTTTTACTTTCCGTTTCCCTACTCCAGCAACCACTTCTGTGCCATTCAGACTCTACCATTAACACTAAATCAGGCCTACATCGCAAATTTCTTTCAGATTTTCAGTAACAGACCAAATTGTTTTGTGATAAGTGTTGGATTTTTCCTTCCACTATTAGAGAATTTTTCTCAAAGTGTGCATATTGAAGAGTTTACTATCTTTAATCAAGTTACTCATGCAAGCTATTATAGACAATTATATGACTTGTGTATATGTATTCCCTCAGAATAGTATATGCAAACATTACTACCATTTGAGCAAACATCCTCCCTCAACAGATGATGCAGCCCAGAAGACCAAATTAGTGACTCAAGATACTTGGAATAGGTATCATCATCACTTATTCTGAAACATCCCCATCAGACTAAGGGAAATAATTAAGAGGGATGAGTCTAAGCACATTGCATTGTGTGCTATAGTAGTTGCAGGCCACAACTTAACAGGAAAAAGAAGGTCTATCAGACTTCACACAGGTAGAACAATCATTTTCAACAAACAATTGTGGTAACAGAATACCTACATAGGTTTTGCTAATTTTTAATTGGCATTTTTATTAAAATACAGTTACACATCAGACTAATGTTATTAGAGTCTTAATCAGACCCTATAAAGGAAAGCTTCATTGAAAGAACTCAGGTTCGCTCTCCTTAAGACTTTAAAAAAGCCAAGGAACCTGCAACTTGGATTTAAAAACAAACAAAAAAACTAACTAGGAGGAAGGATAGCTCAGTGGTTTGAACAATGGCCTGCTAAACCCAGGGTTGCGAGTTCAGTCCTTGTATGGGCCACTTAGGGATCTGGGGCAAAATCAGTACTTGGTCCTGCTGGTGAAGGCAGGGGGCTGGACTTGATGACTTTCAGGGTCCCTTCCAGCTCTATGAGATTATATATTTACATACACACCTAACTAACAGTTTCACTGCCATTATCACCTCCCAGCCCTGGCAACAATGAACAATTTCTACAGACTACCAAGAAACTAATAGGAGTATTTGATAAAAGACAAAGTTTTCACTTTAAACCCCCTTTAAATACAGTTTATAAAGCAGTTCACCATGACAGCAAGCAAAATATTGGCAGTTAAGGCTTTTTAAGGTATTGAACTAGATTTTTTTTTCCTGGTTTCAGTTGTTTTTGAAGTTTGTGTAGACTACGCAGACATTTAATAAAACCAGTAGGCCAATATGGACCTTTTTGATATGGTTAGTTAAAAGCTGAAGCCACTCAGCATGAACATATTGTCACAATCAAACTTGTCTCCTGATCCTGCACTCACTTAGCCCCATGCTACTCTACTGAGGAAAGTCACACACATGCTTAAATGTTTACAAGATGTGGGCCTGATGTGGTCTCTTTATCTTTAGTGTTAATATTGCTGAGTGAGTCTAATATGTGACTAAATAAACCAGAAGAGAACTTACATAAAGTTTTCATTATATCTTGTATAAAATGAACAATACTGTCATTAAGAACTTACCTCTGATGTGGCTACTCCAATTTGCTCAGATTCATAAATGAGGGAAAGAGATCTATTAGTGCTGTCTTCTGTGGCCTGAGCCCGCCTCAGAACTTCGTGCTGAAGATACCTCTGTTTATTTGTAGCCTCCCTACCTTGCCTTTCAGTAGGGTCATCAAAGATGTCATTTCCATTGTTCCACTTCACTGGCTTCAAACCTTCACCTTCATCATCATCATCAAAGGGATTATAGTTTTTTGTGTAAGATGACATAATGCCAGTTCTTGTTTTCTCCCTTTGCTATAGTTTGAGTGAAACTAGAGATAAGTGAGGTTGAAGTCACACTGGCATTCCCAGGGCCTACAGCAACCACTTCGTTTCAGAGGGATTGAACCTCAATGGGATGAAAAATCTCTATCTGTAAAGGAAACAGAGGAAGAGGGTGAGAGAAAGAATGAACCACACATGACAGATATTAGTCACGTTGCTCAATACGCTACTAGAAGGTGCTCAGAAACTATGCTGAGGAGGCAGTAGAAGAACCTGTAGAGAACAAACTAAACAAATCACAGTAGATTTATCTACTCCCACCTTTTCATGTTCTTTGTATGTATAGATATATATCTTTTTACTATATGTTCCATTCTATGCATCCGAAGAAGTGGGCTGTAGCCCACAAAAGCTTATGCTCAAATAAATGTGTTAGTCTCTAAGGTGCCACAAGTACTCCTGTTCTTTTTGCGGATACAGCCTAACACGGCTGCTACTCTGAAACCTAGCATTACCCTTTGACAATCATTAAAGTAATTCCAGACACAAAACTACTACAGTTGCACTGACATTCACCTTGTTTTAATAGATACCACGGGCCAGCTAAACCCTCTCTCTCTCTCATAGAGCCTCCTGCTAGCTAGCTCTTGCCTTCTCCTCCCGGACCTGTCACACGGCAGATGGGAGAGCCTTCTCCTCGGCAGCTCCGCCGGGGACGGGGCTTTTCCCTGTCTCGGCCCAGATCCCCAGCTCTGCCCCGCTGTGGACCGCTCCCTGGGAAGCTCTCAGGCATTACTCTGCAGTTGTGGCCGGGGGGGGGGCGGGAATCCTAACGCACAGAGCGCCCCGCCAGCACCACCCCAGGGTACGTGGTGTGTATCATCGCCCCACACAGCTGGGGGCCCGGCCGGGGGGGGGGGGATCCTAACGCATGGACCGCCCCGCCAGCACCACCCCGGGGTACCTGGTGTGTATCATCGCCCCACACACCTGGGGGCCCGGCCGGGGGGGGATCCTAACGCACGGAACCCCCCCCCCGCACCACCCCGGGGTACGTGGCCTGTATCATCGCCCCACACAGCTGGGGGCCCGGCCGGGGGGGGGATCCTAACGCACGGAACCCCCCCCCCGCACCACCCCGGGGTACGTGGCCTGTATCATCGCCCCACACAGCTGGGGGCCCGGCCGGGGAGGGGATCCTAACGCACAGACACCCCCCCCGCCAGCACCACCCCGGCGTACCTGGTGTGCATCATCGCCCCACACAGCTGGGGACCCGGCCGGGGGGGGGTGTTGAACCCCTGACAGACGCGGCGGCGGCGGCGGCGGGGTCCCCTCCCCCCAGCCCCCGTCTTATACCGCCCCCCCCCGCCGCCCATCGGGGAGCCCCACGCCCCTTCCGCCTCCGAGACGCCCCCACTCCCGGCGCTCCGGGCCCCAACCCCTCGGAGCCGGGACACCGCCCCTCGCAGGGCCAGGGAGCCGCTTCCCGCAGGGGCCTGTGACCCAGATCACCTCCTGGCCTCGCTCCCGCGGTGAGGGGCCGAGCCGGGCCGCCGGTTCACCACACCGCCCCTCACTCACCCGCCGCTACCGCCGCCAGCGACCCCGACTCCCGCCCGAGCGGCGCCAGCACCCGCCGGCCTCCTCCAGCCCGTGACTACTGGCTCAAACCATCGCTGCCCCTGCGCAGGGGAAGCGGCTGGAACGAACTATAGCTACCCGCGGGTGGGGGTGTGTGTGAAACCATTCTAGCCCGGGGAAGCGGGAACCTCCAGGCTGGGGCGAGGATAATCCATTTCTAGCACTGGAGTGGGGGTGGCTGGATGGTTTGAGAGTTGGGATAATCCATTGCCCGTGAGAGGATGGGTTCCCAGTCCGGAAGTGAAGTCAACCTAGGCGCCGCCATTTGTGTTACCTGATTGGGGCCCGGAGCTCCCGCGGGGCGTGGGGGATGCTCGCGAGAGGAGCGGCGAGGGAGCCAGGGAGAGGATAACATCGTAGGGTGCGCTCCGCCCTGCGGCTGGCCCGCAATATGTCGGCTCTGGCGGTGGCGGCTGCCGCCGGGTTTGTGTGTAGGGGAAGCGGCCCCGGCTCCAGCTCTGGTTCCGGCTCCTCACGGGGCTTTTACTTCAACACGGTGCTGTCGCTGTCCCGCTCGCTGGCCGTGCAGAGACCCGCTCCCCTGGAGAAGGTAACTGGGCGGGGGTCGGGTCCTCCCTTTGCTCCTCCCACCTCTCTTGGGGTGGCAGGTGTCATGTATGTGGGGCGCCAGGGAGTGTCACGTATGTGAGTTGTACGTCATGTATGTGGGTCAGCGTGTGTCCCGTGGGGGGCGGTGCGCGCCCTGTGGTAGGTGTCATGCATGGAGGGAACAGGGTGTTATGTCTGGGGGTGCTGCGTGTGTCATACATGTTGGGAAGGTGGGGGGATGTGTGTCATGTGAGGCAGCGTGTGTGTCTCCTCTGACGAGCTGGGTGTCATGCCTGGGGATGTAGTCAGTGTGTGGTGAAGGCGGTGTATCAGGGTTTCTATGTAGATGCTGGATCTATGCATAATATTCATGTAGCTAACCTATAGGGAAACCAAGCTAAGAAGAGCTTGACAGAAATTGGTTTCAGGTTATGAACGTTGATGAATGTTCAGTAAGATTTTCAAAATATCCCAGTGGTTTTGTTTTTGAAGAGCACTTGTTGAGAGAAAGTTTTCCCCAGATACCTAAGGAACTTAGTTTTTTAAGGGGAATTAGCACAGGGGTTCTCAAACTGGGGGTTGGGACCCCTCAGGGCGTCATGAGGTTCTTACATGGTGGGTCACAGGCTGTTAGCCTCCAGTCGAAACCACGCTTTGCTTCCAGCATTTATAATGGTGTCAAATTTATAAAAAAAAAAGGGTGTCTAATGCCTGGTATTAGTATGTAGTGGAGCTAGGAATGTATAAGGCTAGGTTGATGGCAAGTGAGCTGTTGCAACAGGTTTTTTTAGCATAGTTAGACTAGGCATAGGAAGACTAGGGTGCTGAGTAGGACATGGTACCTGTGGAGCCTCAGTTTTGTCTAGGACTTTTTAGACCTATGGGTATGTCTTTATTAGGCTTCTAACCTTGAGTTAATTGGCAATCAGTTTTAAAAGGTCTAGTGAAAGCAAGCCTATGAGAGCAAAGCCTAAATATGTGACTGTTAGCCTGGAATAGGTCCTTAACGCAGGTGTTTAATGCTCACAAAGAACAGTTGGCTCGTAGGAGCTCTTTTTGTTTTGTAGTACATAACAATGATAAAATGAGAAGTTATTTGGTAGATTATTATTGCATATAAAATTGTTTGAACTAAAACATACATTAATGTGTAGTTGAGTTTTCCAAAATGAAAATTCTGCATTAATGTAAACAACAGTATCTGACTTGTCCTTAGCCAATTCTTGTACATTTTTAGAATTAATTTTGTTTGATGGACCACCAAGACGTCTATCTCTGATGTGGTAGTCAACTAAAAATAAAGTCTTCTCATTACAGATTCACCAGTGTTTTATGGGAACCTGGGTTAGGATTATTATTTGATTTTAAGGGATGCTGTCAGATTATTTATCGGTAAATAAATTTGTTGTGTTAACTACCCAAGATTATTAAAATAAAGGAAAATAACGACTTTTTTACACTATTTGAACAATTTTATGCAATACAGAAGGTTAATTGTCAGTACGCTATGAATAATGTAGTTAGGCGATAGGATGTGTTCATAGGATCATCGGCAGTACTGTGATGGTTAAGGTTCCCAGAATTAGATCAGTTTGTGGAGGATAGGTCCATTAATGGCTATTAGACAAGATGGTCAGGGATGCAATCTCATGCTTTGAGTTTCCTTAAACCTCTGACTTCCAGAAACTAGGACTGGATGACAAGGGATGGATCACTGGAGAATTGCCAAGTTCTGTTCATTCCCTCAGAAGAATTTGTCATTGGCCACTGTTGGAAGACAGGAGACTGGGGTAGATGGACCATTAATTAGCCTGACCCAGTATAGCCGTTCTTATTTTGTTACAATGAACAACAAGTCCCAGGTGGCAGTCATGAGACACAATGCCTAACTTCTTTTTAAAAAACTATTTAAAATGCAGGCACTTTGTTAATAACAATTTACATTTATGCCTACTTTCTGTACAACCATCCACTTCTGACATGCGCATTCGGAAACTATGGCCCTATCAGTGATTATGAAGTTTTAAGATAAATCGGAGCCCCAGCATACAATATAGTTCTGTGCAGAAGACCAAACATACGGAGACTACCAGGCACAGAGTTTACTAATATGAATGCTTATTTTTCATTTAAGTAAACTACTCAGAATATTAAGCAGTATCCTTGGTATTAACTGTTGGCAGGAACAGGCTATTAGACTGCAAGCCCAGTGGAGTAAATTCCAAGCCTCCCCAGTTTTCTTTACACTGATGGTGCTTACAGGACAATGTCACCTTCAGTTTTGACCCAAAATAAATTTCATAAAAATAAATATTTTCCCAAAGTGCTTGAGAACAGAACTATAACAACTAAAGAACCTTAAAGTGAAATTCAGTGTGTGGGGGTGGGAGAGTGAAACTGATTTATTTTCTGTTGTCCTTAAATTGTGGGAAATGCAAAAAGTAAACAGCATAAAAATAAACTGGATTTTTTTTATTTCACATAATAACCTATGGTGTTCTTTTAATAACATCAGTCAAAACAATGTCATTTGTGTGGTATGGTAAAATATTTTAACAGTAAGCAATGCTCAACCTTAACCATCACACCTGAATGGTGTGGAGAAAGCTTTTTTGGTGGCCACTGCACATTGAGCAGATTTAACCAGAGAACTATTGACGATGACGCCAAGATATTTCTGGATTGATAACGGCAAATTTAGACCCCATCATTTTATATGTATAGTTGGGATTGTGTTTTCCAGTGTGCATTACTTTGCACTTATCAACACTGAATTTCATTTGCTATTTTGTCACCCAGTCAACCAGTTTTGTGAGATCCCTTTGTAAGTCTTACCTAAATCCAAAGTGGACTGCGATCTTGAGTAATTTTATATCATCTGTAAATTTGCCACCTCACTGTTCACTTTTTTTAAAGATTTTTTTTATCAATATGTCGAACACCACAAGATCCTGGGGGGACACTGCTTTTATGCTTCTGTATTATAAATTAATGCATATTGTTTGGGAACCTTTTTAATAACTGTTCAGTGTTAGAGAAGTTTGGATGAGAGAACCATGAGATATAGTGATTTGAAAATCTGAATTGCAAATGAAATGACACTTATCCAGTAAGACATATTGAGTACTCTTATATAATAGTTCATAATAAAAATAACTGTTTTTTTCTGTCTGGTCTTACAGTAGAAAATACCCCTTTTTGGATATTAAAATACTTGGTCACCATTTTTTCAACTTGACTGCTTAAAATTAGGCACTTAAGTAAGAAGTGACCTGACAGACAAAGGTACTGAGCATCCCTTTTCGATAGCATCTGTTGACATCAGTAGGATCTGTGAGTGCTCAGCACCTTTGAAAGTCAGGCCATTTTGATGACTTGCCTTTATATGTTTCTCCTTTTAGATAATGTCCACTTTCGATATGTAAAGCAGACATCTGTGAGATTTGATATATTCTGTGCTTGTGTAGTCAGTAGATATGAAAGCAGATACTACAGTAGTAGGCAAGGTAATGATAGAATAATACTTAGCTCTGGCAGCTTGTTCTGTTACGTGGTTACAAGGGTTTGAACAATCAGTCCCACCCAGCTAGGCAATACTGCTTGCTTTAGCAATACTGTGTATGAAGAAAGCATCGCTGTAGCAATGACAACATCTGCTTCCACCCATGGTTAAGAAAAGGTTTCTGTATTCAAGGGAGATGAGCAAATATAATGATATATAGCCCTATTGTGCGTTTCTTGTACATCCAGAAACCCAGTGAATTCAGCGGAAGGGAGTTTTCAGTGCACAAGGAATGCAAGATTGGGCCCTGTCATATACTATATGATGTTTATGCAAAGTTTCAAGATTTCCAGAAAGACTTCTTGGAGACCTAAAGACTGTGCACTTGTAGAAGAAAATTGTTAATTTACCCTAACTATAAAAGTGAACAGTTGGTATTCATTCTTTCCTTTCTTACTAAACATCATTCTTCATTTCCACTGGAACATGGTTATTTTCATTAAAAGACTGAATAATAAAGGACATTTGGTGTGGAATTGACTCTTTGAATTGACTTAATGCAGTAAACTCAGTGTTCTGCCCTGAAAAACATTAGTGATGGCACTGGGGGTTACCCAGAGGAAATTGTGGAAGCCCCATTGCCTGGTATGTTTAAAAAACGAGATAATGTACCGGTACTGTATGGAAGAACCCTGCTTTGGCAGGGGAATGGCACAATGACCTCCTCTGATTTCTAAGAATGAAAACCCAGGGCTTTTAATTCGGTTTTCTTAGGCTATATCTACATTACAAACGAGGGGTGTCATTCCTGTGCTTGTGTGCACATACTCAAAGTAGTTCAATGAGAGCTAGCAGAAATATAAATAGGAGTGTAGCTTTGGTAGCATGGGCAGTGGCAGTGGAGGCAGTTTCAGGTGGGTTTGTACTTTGCACAGCTCAGCCATGCCTCTGCTGTTGCTGCCCATACTACCGTGGCTCCGCTTTGAACTAGTGCGAGTCTGTGTATGTGAGCTAGTTCATAGTGTAAACACAGCCATAGGATCTCTTGTGGGTAGTGGCAGTTTTAATGTGTGCGTTATGTGTTCCTCAATGTGGTATTCTAACGTTCCTTTTTTTTCTCTCTCCTCTTTCTGCAGGTACAGAAGCTGCTATGTATGTGCCCAGTGGATTTTCATGGGATTTTCCAGCTAGATGAGCGCCGCAGAGATGCTGTGATTGCTTTGGGAATTTTTCTCATTGAGTCTGACCTTCAGGTACAACTTTCTCCCTCATTTTAACTTTCTTTAGCTGAAATACTTTTGAATAAATCTCTAAATAGGATTGGTTGGTGAATGAAATGTAGGTATGGCAGTTACTTGCTTGAAATAAGACATGGCAAAGTATGGAAGTGAACATAGTCTCTATCTAGACTCGATATTTAGAAGGGTTCGCACAAATGTAACGTGCAATTGCTTGCTTAAATTTTCACACACGTTATGTTTGAACATATATCTATGGGCCTGATTTTCAGGTGTAATTTCCTTTTTATGCATGAGAGGGATTAGGATGAAAACATATATATAACACTGTTTATGTTGTTCACTAACATTCATCTTAAATGTCTGGCCTCTCTGAGACAGGCAGCCATGATGTTTCTGTGAGCTGATGCGAAGGCTTCGGTCTGCCCTAAAGGTGGTGTCATCTCTAGAAGGAAGGAGATGTGATGCCTTAAGTGCCTGATCCAAAATCCATTGAACTCAATGTGAATCTTTTCATTGACTTCAGTGGGTTTTGGATCGGGCCATAAGCCACTTCTGTTTTAGCCTCCCCCTTGGTTGATCTAGATCAGGGGTTGGCAACCTTTCAGAAGTGGTGTTCCGAGTCTTCATTTAGTCATTCTAATTTAAGGTTTCGCATGCCAGTAATACATTTTAACGTTTTTAGGTGGTCTCTTTCTATAAGTCTATAATATATAACTAAATTTTTGTTGTATGTAAAGTACATAATTTTAAGAAACTTCATTTAAAATTAAATTAAATTGCAGAGCCCCCTGGACCGGTGACCAGGACCCAGGCAGTGTGAGTGCCACTGAAAATCAACTCACGTGCCGCCTTCGGCACGCGTGCCATAGGTTGCCTACCCCTGATCTAGATGAATGTGATATTATTAACAGCTTTGCTGGTTTTTTTGTTTTTTAATTTTGTGATGTGAACTCATTACTAAGAACTGGGCAAACCACATCACTTGTAATGGAACTTGGCATTTATATGATGCTTTATGTATTCAAAGCATTGAACAAGTGTTAATCCACCCCTGTGAGGGAAGTTAGTACTGTCCCCCATTTATACATTAGGAAACTGAGCACCTGTACTGAGAGGTTAAGTGATTTGTTCAAGGCTATGGAATGCAACAGCGGCAGGGCTGGCATTAGAATTTGGGAGTTTTCACTGTTTTAGCAATCTAGCAAAATGATTTTCTGCTGCTTGTTAGACTCAAATCAACATACTAGAGACAAAAGATCAAGACATATAATCAGCCCCAAATTGCATGATAGACCAACAGTGTCCTGTCTCATTTAGCAATTGGTAGGGTGGAACAATTTTTCTATAGCATGGGACTAGTTACATGCTTTACCTTATCTGTATTAAGTTTGTTATGCGATATTTAGGCAGCCTGTAAGTAATCATTAGATGACATGAGTTCTCTATATATAGTCACTTTACCCTTCCTCTGCATGACTAATGTGTATTGAAACTGTTACTCAATTTTTATCCTCCATTTCAAACAAATGTTTTCTCTTTCAGCACAAAGATAGCGTGGTTCCTTATCTTCTCCGGCTTCTGAGAGGTCTTCCCAAAGTACAATGGATAGAAGAAAGCACTGCACGAAAAGGCAGAGGTGGTTTTAAGTTTTACTCTTCAGAGTATGTGCTTGGGAAATTGTACTCAGTCCAGAACTTAGTTTGAAGGGAAGTGATCAGCTCCCTAGTGCTTTTAGCTGTTAACATAACTGCCTGTATTGGAAAGATACAGCAGTAAAATTGATTCTTCTTGAGAGGCCAGAAAGGAAGTTGAATGGCTCACACCTTTCCTGATGTCAGCTTAGCTGCTTTCCGGATAATTTGATACCAGTCAGTCACATCTTCAGGGCTAAGTTGTTAGGAGACAGTATAATGACTAGAGCGGAGAGTGATGGTCAAGATTATTGGGTGCTATTCCCAGCTTTGCCACTGGTTTGTTGTTCAAACTTGGGTAAAAGACTTAACTTCTTGGAGTCTTAATTTACCTATCTTTAAAATGGTAGAGAGACTACTTCTCTACCATGTAGGGGTATGTAAGGTTTAGTTTGCTAATGTTTGTAAAAGTATTTTAAAATCCCAAAAAGCTCCTAATTAGAGTGCATGCTGTTCATTTGTTTGTATTAAATTATGCTTGACATATTTAGGATTTTCCCTTTTCACAGCAAGGCTATAGAAACTGGAAACTCCTATTTTTTCCCTTCTTCTGGAAAGACTTAGCCCACCTGTCTGATATGTTTTTCTTCCGGGCATTTCTCTCTCCTCTCAAATCTCACTTTCCTACCAGGGAACAACTCTGAACTTCATAGTTTGCAACTTTCTGACATCAGCTGGTTTTTGTACTTTCCTCTCCTACTGAGAATGTCCAGCCTTCTCTGTTTAAATCCTCTTAGAATGAGTTACTCAGGTTCTTTTCAGATTCGACTTAGTTTCAGTTTGTCCTTAGTTTGTTATAATCTTTGCCACCTGAAAGTCACATTTACTCAAACACTGTTAGCTTTTTTTTGTTCAAGAGATTCAAATGATCATAGAATATCAGGGTTGGAAGGGACCTTAGGAGGTCATCTAGTCCAACCTCCTGCTCAAAGCAGGACCAATCCCCAACTAAATCATCCCAGCCAGGGGTTTGTCAATCTGGACCTTAAAAGCCTCTAAGGAAGGAGATTCCACCACCTCCCTATGTAACCCATTCCAGTGCTTCACCACCCTCCTAGTGAAAAAGTTTTCCCTAATATCTAATCTAAACCTCCCCCACTGCAACTTGAGACCATTACTTCTTATTCTGTCATCTAGTACCACTGAGAACAGTCTAGATCCATCCTCTTTGGAACCCCCTTTCGGGTAGTTGAAAGCTGCTATCAACCTCCCCACCCCCATTCTTCTCTTCTGCAGACTAAATAATCCCAGTTCCCTCAGCCTCTCCTCGTGAGTCATGTGCTCCAGCCCCCAATCATTTTTGTTGCCCTCCGCTAGACTCTTTCCAATTTTTCCACATCCTTCTTGTAGTGTGGGGCCCAAAACTGGACACAGTACTCCAGATGAGGCCTCACCAATGCCAAATAGAGGGGAATGATCATGTCACTCGAACTGCTGGCAATGCTCCTACTTGTACAGCCCAAAATCCTGTTATCCTTCTTGGCAACAAGGGCATGTTGTCGACTCATTCAGCGTCTCGTCCACTGTAACCCCTTGGTCCTTTTCTGCAGAACTGCTGCCTAGCCACTTGGTCCCTAGTCTGTAGCAGTGCATGGGATTCTTTCGTCCTAAGTGCAGGACTCTGCACTTGTCCTTGTTGAACCTCATCTGATTTCTTTTGGCCCAGTCCTCTAATTTGTCTAGGTCCCTCTGTATCCTATCCCTACCCTCCAGTGTATCTACCACTCCTCCAAGTTTAGTGTCATCTGCAAACTTGCTGAGGGTACAATCCATGCCATCTTGCAGATCATTAATGAAGATATTGAACAAAACCGACCCTTGGGGCACTTCGCTTGATACCGGCTGCCAACTAGACATGGAGCCATTGATCACTGCCTGTTGAGCCTGACAATCTAGCCAGCTTTCTATCCACCTTATAGTCCCTTCATCCAGCCCATACTTCTTTAACTTGCTGGCAAGAATACTGTGGGAGATCATATCAAAAGCTTTGCTAAAGTCAAGGAATAACACGTCCACTGCTTTCCTTTCATCTGCAGAGCCACATATATCATCATAGAAGGCAGTTAGTCAGTGTGGACGTCCGGTGTCGGGGCTTGGCCCTCTCAGGCGCAGCTGGGACCCAGGGCGCCTCACTACAAACAGCCAGTAGGTCAGGGTCCAGACCCTTCAGCAGGGCATTGAGCGAACAAACAGTCTATAAGCCCCGGCCCTGGGTCAGGGTGGGGCAATCAGCAGTTAAAGCTCAGACCGTTCAGCAGGGGCTGAGCAGACACAGTAGTTCAGGGGCTCAGACCCTCAGGCAGGGGCTGAGCAAACAAACAGTATAGTACATAAGCCCAGGCCCTTGAGCAGGGCGGGGCAGCAAGCAGTTGACTAAGGTAAGTCCAGGCTCCTACGCCTGAGCGTTGATGTGAGGGGGAGACTGCCACCCAGGAATGGGGTAGCAGGGGGGACGCAGGCCCACCCACTCCACTGCGTTCCAGCCCGGGGCCCTAACAGCAGCAGTCAGTCAGCTGCTGGGTCAGTGGGGATCCTGGCCGCAACACACTGACATTGGCTCAGGGTCTGCTGCAGCCGGACTAGGGTCGGGTACCCCCGGGCCACTTCCACTCTCCCCCTCCATTGGTACCTGTACATCCCCAGCGTCTTCCGCAGTGTCCCACACCATGGGCTCCTCAGGGTACTGAGTGCTGGGTAAGCCGGGCTGCTCCTCAGGATACTGGGCGAGGGGAAGCTCAGGCAGCTCCTCCGGGCGGCGAGCCCGGGGCAGGCCCGGCCAGTCCTCCTCCGGGCGGCGAGCCCGGGGCAGGCCCGGCCAGTCCTCCTCCGGGCGGCGAGCTAGAGCACTAGCGTCTGTCCTCTCCAGCGGCCAGCGGTCAACGGAGCGCTGGGGCTGGGCCTTTATACTTCCTGTCCCGCCCCTTGACTTCCGGGGGGCGGGAACAGGCAGCGGTGGCTCTGCCCACTGTGGCGTCCATTCTGGCTTGGCCTTCTCAGGCGCAGCTGGGACCCAGGCAGCTTCACTACAGTCAGGCATGACTTGCCCTGGTTGAATCCATGCTGACTGTTCCTGATCACTTTCCTCTCCTCAAAAGTGCTTCAGAATTTGATTCCTTGATTTTTTCAAGGGACTGAAGTGAGGCTGACTGGCCTGTAGTTCTCTGGATCCTCCTTCTTCCCTTTTTTAAAGATGGGCTCTACATTAGCCTTTTTCCGGTCATCCGGGACCTCCCCTGATCGCCATGAATTTTCAGAGATAATGGCCAGTGGCTCTGCAGACACATCCGCCAACTCCTTTACTACCCTTGGATGCAGTGCATCCGGCCCCATGGACTTGTGCTCATCCAGCTTTTCTAAATAGTCCTGAACCACTTCTTTCTCCACAGAGGGCTGGTCACCTCCTCCTCATGCTGTGCTGCCCAGTGCAGCAGTCTGGGAGCTGACCTTGTTCGTGGAGACAGAGGCCAAAAAAGCATTGAGTACATTAGCTTTTTCCACATCCTCTGTCACTAGGTTGCCTCCCCCATTCAGTAAGGCGCCCACACTTTCCCTGACCACCACCTTGTTGCTAACATACCTGTAGAAACCCTTCTTGTTACTCTTAACAGCCAATTGTGATTTGGCCTTCCTGATTTCATTCCTGCATGCCTGAACAATATTTTTATACTCCTCCCTGGTCATTTGTCCAAGCTTCCACTTCTTATAAGCTGCTTTTTTGTGTTTAAGATCAGCAAGGATTTCACTTTTAAGCCAAGGTGGTCGCCTGCCATATTTACTATTCTTTCTACACATCGGAATGGTTTGTTCCTGCAACCTCAATAAGGATTCTTTAAAATACAGCCAGCTCTCCTGGACAATGATGCTGTTGTCTTGTCTGCACTCCAGTCCATTATTGTCACCAGTGGATAACCTGTCAGGGTATAATGTGGAAGTTAAGTTGTTACTCATCAGCATATCCGGCCTTGCAGCCTATGTCAGTCCTGTCCTAGGGCTTGATCCTGCAGCCCTTATGATTATTAAACAATAGGGTTTCTCCAGCATGTTGGGAAGACACTGGCTTTTCTGAAACAGTTATGCTAGCTTTATAGGTTGTTGCAATAGTGACTATTCCATATTAGCAAATCTTTCTGCTTTTGTTGCGCTTACTCCTTTTTCTTTATTGCATCTCTCATTAGTTCTCAGACTTGGAATCAGTATGCCTTTCATTCTCGCTTTCTTTCAACACTGGAATTTGTTCATTGTCTGAATGTTAATGCCAAATGATTACTTTATTTTCAGTCTTTGTCTTCTGCCATGGCTTATATATGAAACAAGGAATATTTATTATTCTCTCTAAAGCAACATATTTCTCTTGTTTTTCACTAATTACTGGCTAAAGGGTATGATTTAAATCTTCACGTGTATGTCAGTTACTCATCCACTGACTTGCTTGATTTAGCTGTGCTATGGGGCATTGCTGAAAGGATGCCTTATGACTTCTTGTGGAAAATAATAAAATATTACTTCTTATTTTCAAATGGCTGACCCAAGTACTATTGTAATGTTGTCTCTCCTCTCTCCACCCTTTCCCTCCCCGCTTCTGTAGGCATGCTTCCAGTTGCAGAAAACTTCAGCTTCTGCTTGGTGACTTTGTTGTCAGATGTTGCCTATAGGGATGCCACTCTTAGAGAACAGGTAGAGTTCACTGACATTTTTCAATGTGCACTCTTAGATGTCTGTTGCTTAAATAACTATCTCAAAAAGGTGCAAAAAGGGTTTAAAATAAAGAATACCATGGCTGCTTTTCTTCACAAAGGACGCGATCACATAAACACTGCAGTTGAATAACTTTACTTCTGTGAATAGTCCTGTGGTGCTCAAAAGTTACTCACACATGTCTTTTGAGGTTTGAGCCCAAAAACATTGCCCATAACAAAGCCAAGTGACTTAGAATTAATGTGTTTATACGGAGTTGGAGATACTGCTTTCTCAAAATGCTAATGCTTACGAGTTTATTTAGGATATTACTTTAGCTAAGGAAGCTTCTTTAGTTAAATGAGTTAGAGAGAAACATATCTTTGTTTCATACAATATCAAAAACCCATTAAATTTAAAATATGTGATGTTCAAAATTATGTTTGCAAGTTTCATTTGACTTAATATCATGATCTGGCATGTGCTAGCTTTAAAGTGTTCACTGAAGAATTTTTTTGTATGTCTTCCTTGGTTGTTGTAGGTTTTAGAGGCAATTCTGCAAGTGATGCAGTTCCTGCTGGGAATGTGCCAGTCCCCACAAAACCAGGAGAAAGGTATTGGAACAGTTCTTTAAATTGATGTTGCATCTTTATTTTAGCATCATCTGAACTTCACTTGCTCTCTAACCTTCACCACCATTCTTTTTAAAAGGTGTATTGTATAACTAGCATTCATCATTTGGCCTGTAATTGATGACAGAATGTCAAATTGGTGAGAGCATTCTGTTTTTTGTTTGTATGCTGATTGGTAAATTTTGAGCTAAGCTGAAAATACATATTTACTTATATGATATAAATTTGCTGTTCTTCCTCTAATAATGCAAGTCTGGCTTTGTGATGTATATTGTGCTGCAATGCTTTTAGTGAGCTTGTAGCAAAGCTGGCAAGAGGAAGTCATAAGCTGCTAGTAGTATACTGTAGTAAGAAAGATACATGACCTAATTTTGTTTTCCAGAATACTTGTGCAAATATGCAGTCCCGTGCCTGATTGGAATTTCACGAGCATTTGGTCGCTACAGCAATTCAGAAGAGTCTCTCCTCTCAAAGCTTTTCCCTAAAGCTCCTCCACATTCCCTGAGAGTCCCAGAAGAACTTGAAGGAATTCGCAGACGTTCTTTTAATGATTTTAGATCAATTCTTCCCAGCTCTCTGCTCACTGTCTGTCAAGAAGGATCCTTAAAGAGAAAGACCAGCAGTGTGTCCAGCATCTCACAGGTTTGTGTGGCCACCTTTACAATGAAGACAGCGCTTAAGCCCTTTTCTGTTCTTTGGTGGAATTAAGAGATGCTCAAAATCATGTCCACTGACAGTCATTCAGTGCTGTAATTGAACAGATTCAAAGCTTTCTCTCTCTTTCAGTTGTTCGGCTCTCCCTGAACCACAGAATAATTGATGACAGTTAAGCTAGCTACCTCCATATTGATAGTTTTTACTTAAAAGATTTCAAAGAACTTGCAGTCATTAAGCCTCACACTATCCCTGTGTAGCAGGTATAATGCATACCAGTTTAACAGATGGGAAAGTTAGACAGAAGTTAACAGCTTGAGTTTTTAGAGGTGATGAACACTGACAATGCCCTTTGGCTTCAGTAGGAGTTGTAAGTGTGCACCCCCTTTGGAATGTCAGACTTCAGATGACCTGCCCAGAATCACAGAATGAGGTATTAGCAGAGTTGGGCATATACCCCAGGAATCCTGATAACTACTGCATTCCGTTAACCAGGACACTCACTCCCTTCTTCATCAGTGCCCCTTTGTGTTTGAAGTTGTGGCCTGACTCAAGCCCGATCCTGAGAGTTACTAAACACTCAAAACTCCCATTGACTTCAGTAAGAGTTGGGGGCTCATCAGCATCTTTCTGGCTATATTAATGATAATATGCATTTTTTTAAAAGAGAAAATATATTTGAGTCCATATCATCTTAGATTTCTCAAGGCTTCACTGGCCTTTAATGATAAAATGCAACTATTGTCTTGTGTTTCAGGTCAGTCCTGAACGTGGAATTCCCCCTCCCAGCTCCCCTGGAGGATCTGCCATTCATTACTTTGAAGGTAAAGCTTCAGCTTCCAGTCTTTACTATTTTGCCGAAAAGCAGTGTGTTTTTTGTCACGCTTTACCAATAGGAAAGCTAGGGAACCCAAACCTCTGAGCATTCTCTTTGCCTCTTTGCCTTCAGGATTGCTGGTAGTAATTCTTTGGCACATATGTGGTAGAGTTCTGATACATTTTGCATTAACAAGTTATTGGATAATCTTTATTTCCAGCAATAGTGGTTTCCAACAACAATTTTTTTTTGTCTAGCTTCCAAGAGAGACATTTTCTGACTGCTAAGCAGTCTATGCCTAGTCCTAGAGAGCTTAATCACACTGGGGTAAAACATACTTTAGAAGATTAGGCAGAATAACTTTATATAACAAATGTTTTATATTGTACTTCACTGTACAGCTAAAATGGCAGACTGAGGATTGGAATCTTGAATCCTGCTTGATGGCAAGTTGTCTAAGCCCAAAGTAATGCACCTTACTTGAAATAAATTTGGTATGTGTAGGTTATAGGAAGTCTTACTTTGACATGCCAAAATTGTGAACTGTCATGGAAAAGTCAAATTTAAAACTCACAAAAGGGAGATGTTGAAAGGCTATACTGACTCATTGACTCATGTATGTACTCATTGCTATGGATACTGAAATCAAGTGGTAAAATTCCAGCTGTGAATGAGATGAGCCTGTCACCTTTCAGTGGGCCACTTGCAGAGCTGAAAAAATAAATTGATACCCTTGATGAAGTGGGAGGAGAGTGAGCTCTGTACTCATTGGGTCTTTCATTGTCTTTTGGCTTTGTTTAGCCCTTTTGGGGACCTTACTGCTTGGGTTGTTCCCAGCCTTTGACTGAATGGTGTTCTCCCTCTCCTGGGCAACTCGGGCTTAAGTTTGTCTTCTCCCTTTTATTTCCTGTCTGTCCTTCCTATTAATTATTTCTGGAGGACTCTCCCTTCAGGATCAGTAGTTTGAACAGGAGTTTCAGAGGAAGGCTGGTCTAATTACCTGGTCACGGGGCAGTTCATTTAATTCCTTCCTGTCTTAGGTCAGGCTGTACAACCCGTCATACCCACCTACACCTCTTCAGCTCAGGTATTCACGTTTGGATTAAAAAAAAAAAGGAAAGGGGGAGTATGAGAATTCTTCTCGTATGCTGTTCATGAAAAATGTAGATGAATGGGGCACACTGTGGTTTGGGCTATATGTATGTGGAATTTCTTAGGGGCTCCCTTTCTGAACCATAGGAACTATAATACTGGAACAGACCAATAGTCCCTCTACTTAGGTATTCTGCTTTCAGCACTAGTATTCTGTCAAATGCTTCAAAGGCAGATAAACCTTGCATTATCCCCCGTAATGCATCTGGACAATTACACACTTGCTTATGTTTTTCCTGACCCGAGTTTGTAATAGTCTTACTTTCTGATGCAAGAGAATTGATGGCCTTTGTTTTTATTCTATCCAAGACACAGAAGTTGGACAAAAAATACTTTTTAGTTCATCAGTAAATCATACATTTTGAAAGTCTGTTAATCACAAGAAAAGCACTCTAATAACTCACACAGCTGAGGAGTTACAAAAAGCAAGATTGTGATGCCAGAAAGGGAATGGAGTGCCAAAAGTTCATACGTGGCTTCTTGATGACCAGTGTACTCTAGTATTAAAACTATATATTGATTTCTCTTGTACCTTCAAATTGTAACAGTATCTTGGTTTCTATTTAAGATGGCAGGTATAGTATGACTTTAAACTTAGGTAGTTTTGCAAGATTTTCTCATTAATTTGTTAGCCAGTATTTCTACATTTCCATCTAAAATCATGTGCACAGAGGGTTTTTTGAAGTAAACATACTGCAGAAGTTGAGCAAAAGTCCTACCAAATGCTATTTACAAAATGGATGCAAATATTTTTAACAGAATTTCTTCTCTAACCTTGTATGTATCAAATGTCTGAATCTGTTGTTCTAGTTTACATTAGATTATAGATGGATATCAATTATTATAGTTGTTATAGATTGATTCATCTTCAGTGGGAACTGGAGTAAGCCCTCCGTGGTTTATCAGGGATAGACCATTACCGTATTGAAAGTTAAGATCAAAATATCTTTTTTTCCATAGTTTGCCCCAGAGTCTTCCTTCACATTTAACAAAGAACACAATAAACATTTTGAATAACCTAATGTTATTGTGTTCTTGTCTGCAGGGTCCTACTTACCTGATGGGCGTGCATTGGACCCTGATTATTACTTCTCTACAATCAGCTCTAGCTTCTCAGTTTCTCCTCTCTTTAATGGTATTAGTAACAAGGAATTTGATATTCCACTGGAAATGCTCCGCCAGCTGCTGCTCATGGTACAGTATGAGCTGATTTAAAGATCACATTAAGGTCTGGGTTCTATGTGCTCATTTTAGACACAGCAGTTGAGGGTATTTTGTGTAAGCTGCAGAGTGAGCCGCTTTCGGGTGTATAAAAGGAGGTGCCTTGTGTAATTAGGCAATGTAAGGGGTGTATGTGTGTGTGTGTATATATATATATATATATATATATATATATATATATATATATAAAATACAGGTTGTGTCCATGCTGTGTTTACCTTAGCATATAAATAGAAGGATATTTTTTCTATGCTTTTATTAACATTAGGGCTTAATGATTAAATTACTAACATTTCATAAGCAATATTAAAGTAATAAAGTTAGTATTGAAATGTTTGCATTGGCAAAGCCATCTTGTTTGCACCTCACAGGCAAATTAATCTGATGTAACTTGAGAACAGTGCCATTTTCTAGTGGAGATGGTTTATTGGGACTGCATCTGATGGCAGAACCTGGTGGCTCTTCTGGGCACATCCTGTGTAATTGCTCAGGGCCTTTGTGCACCATGATAATACAGAGGATGATAATAGAAATTACTATATAACTTTTTGCTGCTTTAATTTAGTCTGATGTTTAATATTCAAATGATCGAATGCTTTCTTTGGCCAGCCTAAATTGTGACTGGCATTATCTTGGTAGAGAGTTTGTTTTACAATGATAACACCAAACTTCTATTTTCTGTGTAGGTGAAACAGATTGTTGGGGATTCTGTTCTCAAAAACTTAGATGCAGTTGTAGATGAAGTTGCAGAGGTATGTCTTAATTGAATTTACCATTTGAAATGTTTAAAAAGAATCCCACATGGTTTTTAAAGTCCTAACTATTGTGAAATCAAAGGTAAGAGATGACTAAAAATAAAATGAATAAAAATAAGGGACATGATAAGGGACACTCAACTAATTATTTGGTTTATGCTTTTGATTCATAAGAATTTAGTTTTTTCAAAGCCTAAGACCAGTAGAAATATTTCCATTAACTTATGAGAAATCTGTGGAAATATTTGTTTTTAAACACACATTCCCCTGCAGCCTTGGCATCCTAAGCACTTCAGCATGGAGAATTTGAAACTAGTTATTAAAATTCTTTGGAAAGAGATTTTATGCATATGTGGTGGACTTGTCCAGTCATTAGAGAGTATTGAGATGCATTTTGTAACCACATATCACAAATTGTTGGATATATATTACCAAATGATCCCTTGGTAATCCTCCTGGGGCTTCCCAGTGGAAGTGTCACACAAAAGAAAACGAATTATTAATCTCTCATCTGCTAGTAGCTGCTAGGCTACTCGTAGCTTCTCATTGGAAAAAGAAAAGTAGTCCACCTGTAGAAGAATGGTTAACAAATATGGGAGATGATAGTAATGGAATAATTAATGCAACAATTATGTACCAAGCAAAACAGACTAAGATACTTAGATATTTGGATATCATTTATTCAGTACCCAGACAAAGTATATTCATCTGAAAAAAAATAAAAAAAAAATTCCAGCACACCTGTCCATTTTTTTTTGTTTTATTATTAACATTTGGCGGTTGTCAGATATACATAATCAGATATTTCACTCAAATTTAATAAAATCACTAGAAATTATATGTCATAGTTGTTGTAATCATGCTCATCCTATAATATGGTAATACCCTGTTAAATAGAGAGAGCTGATGATTATAATACTTTATAACGTCTCTTTTAAAAAAAAAAACCTCACCACTGTAATTATTGCTTTGTTTCTGCTTTGTTTACATGGAAAGGATGTGTAAGCCTGTTAATACTTCCTAAATAGAGTAAATCAAAAGATTTTTTTTTTAAAGGTATAACTTAGGTAAAGGCCTTTAATTTAATTCCCATGTATTTCATTCTCAGTTCCCAAACAAAACAAAAATGTGTTGCCCTTCATTTGCTCTTCACTGTTTTCGGCTTGGAAGTTTTTGATTGTTGTATTTTTCAAGATGTCCTCCTTCAAGTTTAGCTGCTTCTGACCCAGTGAATGACTACTTTCAATGAACATATTTTGCATGGAATATAAGTCTTTATGGAGCTAGATGATTGCCCACACTGTTTACAATTGCACAACATCCTCTATCAACATCACCTCTAGTGGTCTCAGAAATTTTAGACATAGAGCTGTTCTGAGCTGAGTGTATGTTCAGAGCTATAGCAAACTCATATATTTTCATCTATGGGAAAGAACTATGCTCTTGTCTACAGCCTTTCTTGCTAGTGCAAAACGTAGGTTTTGATGGAAACAACTGTAGTCTCTGTTCCTGCTTTTCCAATTAAAAATGATTTTGGATTCTCTCATTAGACGGAGAATTTTGTTACAGTATGTGGTGTTTAAATAGATGGGATAGCTAAGTACTATTTAATGCATTGAACAGGTATAGTTGGCATCCTGATTCACTGTGAAGCCAAAAAAACCAAAACCCTTTCCGTGTGGTGTGTGATTGTAATGTAAACAGTACCAGTTATCACAGTTACATCTCTAATCTAGAAAATGACAGTTACCTGATCCGAATAAGGGGTTTTATTTGTTCTTGAGTTTACTATTTCACAGGAAAACATTGTTTCGTTTCCTTTTGAAACTTACAGCTGTTTTTTACCTTTACAGATAAGTCCTAATGCAGATCTCTATTATAAAACATTCAGTGACCCTCTTTACCTTGCCCAGTTTAAAATGTTAAGAGACACGTTATACTACATGAAAGGTACGGTACTTAGATTAATATAACTTTCTACTAAGTAATATGATGGGGGAGAATATAAAGCACTGTGTGCACTGAATGCTGTGTTCCAAATGGCTGGGAAGGGTGCAGTGTTTCATGGGTGCTGAATGTATGCTATACAGTTTGTGAAGCACTTAGATATAAAAGTTGCCCTATAAAATGTAATTATTTAATCTGTTGTAGACATCTGCCAGGGAGCGGGACAATCAGCATGCAACTTGTTAATTTCCCAGTGGTCTTTGCTATGAAATTATTTTACTTCTCATTTGGAAAGAAATCTTTTATGAATAATGTTTTATATTTAATATAAAACTGGATTGATCTCATGTATATGCACAGTTACTTTCTTTCTGCTAGAATATATTTTCCCTCTTATTCCTTCAGATCTTCCGAACTCATTTGTTAAGGAAATCCATGATTTTGTGCTGGAACAGTTCAACAGCAGCCAGTCAGAGCTTCAGAAAATCCTACATGATGTAGATCGGCTACACAATGAACTGAGCCCTCTGAAATTGCGTTGCCAGGCTAGTGCAGCCTGTGTGGATCTCATGGTGTGGGCTGTGAAAGATGAGCAAGGTGAAAAATACATGCTTTTGTCTCGTCAGAATGTTTTTTGTCTTGCAGAAGTGTTTTGTACAACTCATTCTCCATTGTCAATAGTTGGTGAAGGATAATTTCTATCACATGTTGCTTGCCATAAAATACATTTAATGATAATCTTCAGGAATTTTTTTTGCTAGAGGAAAGCCAAAGAAAGTCAGCCTTGCCAGAAAAATGCAAGGGTCATTTTAAAATGCTTGTAACTCATAAGCTGGTTAACTGACTTAAAGGATTTTCTGAGAAATTTCTGAATTCAGAGAATAAGTTCTGTAAGTTTGGGGAGAATGCACTATGTTGTTGCACCATGAAGTGCAAATCTAAATTCATCCTTGCCTACAGAGAGGCTTTGACATCTCCATAATGCAGAATCTGTTAACTGTAGTTGCTATAAATCATTCTGAATATCTCTTTAATATAGACCTGGTTCAGGAAAGCACCTAATCATTTGCTTTTAAAGTAGGAAAGTGTTTTCCTGAATAGGGATGTTTTCCTGACTTAAGATCATACTATGTTTGTGTTAAGTGAGATACTCTGACTTGAGTGAAAAGATCCCCCTAAAAGTGATATTTGCATTAAATCTCATACATACTGCATATATTGCTGTTAAATATAACTTTACAGTATCAGAAATATAGGCATGGACATGCAAGATCTTCTAAAAATCTTGCAAAATTACTGATAGCAATCATGTGGAGAAGGCCCATTAGTTCATCCAGACCACGAATGTCTCAAAAAGATGCTTCTGCTTTTTTGTAGACATCATTGTCGGGAAGCTTGTCCTGATATTTACCTACATTTTCCTCCTTTTTTTAAATTTAAACTTCTACCCACTGATCTATTAAACATTTGTTTAAATATTTTAAATACCTGGAGATGGCTATCAAATAAAAAAAAAAAAAACCAAGCTGTCTGAGACATGTAGCTATCTCAGTTCAGAATATTTGAAAGAACTGTGTATTGCAGATATTAATAAGATTCCCAAACTTTTTACCAAAATGTTACCAACAAAGTTTTAAAGACTCCTAAACCATTCAAGCCAAATCAACCAAATTGAAACACCATGGATAACATTCTGTAAAACTGAAATTATTCAGCATCTCTGCATTCTGGAGTAGGTGGATCCAGCAAATTCCCTACCTGTTCTATGGTCTTCAGTAAGCCCATGATACTAGCTAGGCTAATAAATTCACATACATTCTTCAGATCTATTATTGATTTCCTTCTTTTGGAACAAAGGTGCAGAAAACCTGTGCATCAAGCTGTCGGAGAAGCTGCAGTCCAAGACCTCCAGCAAAGTCATCATTGCTCACTTGCCACTGCTGATCTGCTGCTTGCAGGTCTGTCTTTAAAGGATTGAAAAGGAGTATTTTGATTTCAGCAATCATTTAGTAAAATTGCTTGGGGGTTTACAGACTAATTTAACAGTTTTCTCATCTTCTGGTTATATTACTACTTCCAGTGTCCTCTGCACCTGCATTTTAGGGGCTTGAAACCACAGTGAGGTGGTGCTTCCCAGAATCTACTTAGCTCAGATTTTCTTTGTGGGATGCAGTCAACAGGTTATTGTACCAGCCATTTATTTCTGTCAACCCTGGGTTCATACTTGCTTTACCTGACCAATTTAAAAAAATATAGTGGGATTGGGTGTTTCCTGGGATTAGTCGAGATATGAAACCTTTCACCTCTTGTTCACCAGTTGAAATCCAACACAGGTTAGTAATGGTCAAAACCTGAGACCATCTGATGATGCTTCAGTAGCCTGTGTGAAATTAATTAAATAGGACGCAAACCAGCCTAGACGGTGAGGTGTCCTATTCACAAAGGCCCTGCCACATTTGGAACTAATTAACCTCTTTGTTGGCAGTCTGTGTAGAGGGCAATGTGGAAAAAGTCCTGGAGATTGACCTCCCTTCTCATTGCTATAGTGATCTCTTTTCAGGTCAGGGTTGATTCATATTGGCAGGTTAGTGTGCAAAAACTTGCCCGTGCTGCACATGATCTGTCGATAAATGTACGTGATCCTTTAGGATTATCAATGTGGTATTATCCTGGAGTAGAACATTCATTTTTAAAAGGGAAAAAGGAGTATGGTGTTATCAGCTTCATTGTAGTTGGAAACTTATCCACTTTGCAAAACTAGTTCGCAGTTGTCATTCTGTAATCAGGACGGGAATAGCAAAGGCATGTTACTCCTCAGGGCTCTTTAAAATGTGTTCATTCATTAACTTTGCTTCCAGGGAAGCCTGTTCATTTGATATACTAGATGCTATCTTCTGCGAAACCCCTGGGAAGAAAAGGGCAAGAAATTGCTTACTTGTCATGCTGTCAGAGTGATCCTTTAGATCAGAGGTTTGAAACATTCTTTCACTGGAGTACAAATCCCTCAGCAGTGATTTATTTTTCTTTTAAAGCCATGAGCGCACAGTTTAAATTATACAGCAAGAAAGTTAGAAGTTCTAATGCATCAATTCTTTTCTTCTAGGGTCTAGGTCGTTTGTGTGAGAGGTTCCCTGTTGTGGTTCATTCTGTCACTCCGTCTTTGAGGGACTTCCTCGTTATTCCTTCCCCAGTGCTAGTGAAACTTTACAAGTACCACAGCCAGTATCACACAGGTAAATGAAAGCAATATTAGCTCCGTCTATGGTCCAGTCATGTGGTGTACCACAAACAACACTAATTTGCTCTTAAATTTCCTTTTATTATTACAACTTACTTAAAGTTTTTTTCATTTTCTACCAAGTTATTTATTTGTGGGTTGGGTTTATTTGTTTTGTCTTGGAGGAAGAGAGGGAATGCAAAAAAAAAATCATGCAAAAATACACCCTGATGTCATAGAGCTAGCAATAACCATACTGAAATAACGAAGTCCATTGCATCCTACTCTCTCAACCCTGCAAAGTCAGTTTTGCCTAATACTGTCATAATTTCAGTAACTTCCATTCTCTTAAACAGTTAGTGTCCCCTCTGACCCACAATGGTATCAAGGGGTTAAATTTGTGTGTGTGTGTGTGTGTGTGTGTGTGTGTATGTAACTCCTCACTTAAAGTGTGTGTGTGTGTGTGTATATACACACACACACACTTTAAGTGAGGAGTTACATATATATGTAATTATATATATACACAGTAACTCTTCACTTAAAGTCCTCCTGGTTAAAGTTGTTTCATTGTTACCTTGCTGATCAATTAGGGAACGTGCTCATTTAAAGTTGTGCAATGCTCCCTTCTAATGTTGTTTGGCAGCTGCCGGCTTTGTCCACTGCTTGCAGGAAGAGCAGCTTGTTGCAGCTAGCTGGTGGGGGCTTGGAACCAAGGTGGACCGGCAGCCCCCCCATCAGCCCCCGCTTCCCTAAGTTCCCTGTGCAGCAGCTGCCAGCAGGCTAGCAATTGCAGCTGTCCCTCCCCCCACTGCCATGTGCTGCTCCTGCCTTCTGCCTTGGAGCTGCTCCCCAAGACTCCCATTTGCTGTGTGGGAGGGGAGGGAGGGCACACTAATGTCAGGGTTTCCCCCTCCCCTCTGCTCCTACACCCTGCTTACCCCTTCTTCTCCATATAGAGCAGGGTGGGACAGGGACAGAGAGAGCCTGGGGCAGCAGCTGCTGTCTCAACTTCCTGATCCACTTAAAAAGACAATGCATTTAAGAGTGGGTCAGCTTACTTAAAGGGGCAGTGTGCATTTCTCTCTCTCTCCCACACACAAGGTGTGTGTCTGTTTCTGTCT
Source organism: Mauremys reevesii (assembly GCF_016161935.1). Taxonomy (NCBI): domain Eukaryota; kingdom Metazoa; phylum Chordata; order Testudines; family Geoemydidae; genus Mauremys; species Mauremys reevesii. The sequence goes on along the minus strand of NC_052640.1, from coordinate 18,109,640 downwards.
GCTATGCTATCTACCCTCCCCTTCATTCCTGCTGCCTTGTAGAGGCTACATTAACAACAATGTGTTAACCCTTGAGGGCTCAGCCGAGTGCTAGTTCATCGTTTAGCACAGGGGTTCTCAAACTGGAGGTTGGGACCTCTCAGGGGGTCACCAGGTTATTACATGGTGGGGGGGGGGTCATGAGCTGTCAGCCTCCATCCCAAACCCGGCTTTGCCTCCAGCGTTTATAATGGTGTTAAATATATTAAAAAGTATTTTTAATTTATATGGGGTCGCACTCAGAGGCTTGCTATGTGAAAGGGGTCACCAGTACAAAAGTTTGAGAACCACTGATTTAGCAGCAAGGCATTCCCTGGGAAATATCCCACCCTCTTCCACCCTCTAACTTCACCACCTCAACCAAGCTTCACAATCATCACAGCTGTGAACAGTATTAAACTGTTTGTTTAAAACGTATTGTGTGTATGTGTGTGTATGTATGTGTATATATATATATATATATAAAAAAAATAGTTTGTTTTTTGTCTGGTGAAATAAATTTCCGTGGAACCTAACTCCCCCCATTTACATTAATTCTTATGGGGAAATTGGATTCGCTTAACATCGTTTCACTTAGTCAAATTTTTCAGGAACATAACTACAACATTAAGTGAGAAATTACTGTATATCTATGAACAAATATATCAGCAGAAATGTATGACTTTTGAAACTAGCAAGATTGTAATAGAAGGCACAACAAATGTGTGTTCATGTTGGTCAAATAACGTAGTTTTTCTAATTTTTTTGGTTGGTTGTTCTAAATGGTCTAATTTTTGTGTCATGTCTAAAGATGTTAAGCCTGTTTTTTGAAAATTACTGTGACATCTTGCTTACGAATTTCATCTGTTAGTCCATAGTTTGAAGTGTAACTAAAGAATTGTGTTCATCCATCCATCCATCCTCTATTTCATACCCAGGAAGATTGATGCTCGCCTCCTCCTCCCCCACGCCGCAAATCCCACCACTTCTTATATGCAATATGTGTGCAGCATGAGTTGCCAGCCAGCTGCCTTGGGCTGCTTTCAGTCTTTGTTAGGTGGATGAAACAGACCCATAAGTTGGGGATGGTTTGGGAGGATGAGAACCACAAATCAGACAGTTTAGATGGAAAGCAGAAGTGTATGCTCATTGCTGCATGCTAGTATATTTAAAGACACGCTTTGACCGTATAGACGAGTGAGCCAGTGTTATGACTCATAAGTTCCCTGACCACCAAAAATTTAATCATAAACTTGGTGGGTTTTTTTTTTTTGTTTTTTTTGTTTTTACATATTGGATATTGCTGTGATTACTTTCTGAAAAGCAACTCACTGACGACATGGAGTTCCATTTTTATTTGTTCTTCAGGATTTTCAGACTGAAGTTTTCAATTACAAATTGAATGTTGATTTTTTTTTTTCCTAACTGCCAGTCCTGCAGAATATCCCTGGATCTGAATGTGAATCTGTGCGCCTTCTGCCTCTTACAGTGCCACAACTAGTAAAGAGTCCGCAGCTAAAATTTAGATGGCTATTTTGTTAATGATGCCCAAGGTAGAATAGCTTGCTTTTCCATAGCCTTATTGTCTATGCAATATTCACAGGAGTGAAAACTTGTTTTGTCAAGAAAAATAAGTAACATGGACTTGAAGGCGAACAGGGAGCCGATATGTTGAGTAGGAGACTTCATTTTTACCCGTTAGTTCTTTTAGGTTATAACCACTCTTTAAAACACGCAAAGGGAAATTAATCCCTCCTGTAGCTTTGTTTACTTCAGAGGTGCACCAGGAATGAATCTGGCTCAAGGTATTTCAGAGTGTTAGAGATACTAAGGTAGATGCAAATATTAAAAGTAAGGCAATGTAAAATCAGTTTAATAAATTGTTTACTGATTATTCACATCCAGCAGATTTGATTTGAAAAATCCTAACGTTAAGTTTGAGTATTCTGCTTTGAGACTGCCAATTAAATAATTTTAGCTAATACTAAAGCAATATGCAAAACCATGGAAAGTGAGACGGGTGGAGATTTCTGAAAGTGAATTGAGTAATGAAATAAATATATAGCTCATGTTGGTAGCCATGCGTCACATGGTACCAGAGTTCTTCAGAGCACCTCTCTCTCTCACTTTCTCACTTGTGTCCTAGTCTGTTTTGCATTCACTTGCCAGGTATTATAACTCAAGGAAAGATATAGCAAAAGACACTGTCTCTTATGCTCCATCTCTGTTCTTAGTAGGTGGCAATGACATCAAAATCAGCGTAACAAATGAGCATTCAGAGTCCACTCTAAATGTAATGCCTGGCAAGAAAAGTCAACCATCCATGTATGAACAGCTTCGAGACATTGCCATAGACAACATCTGCAGGTAAGAATTGTGCTTAGAAACACTGAAGGACTAACGTATATCAGTTTGAAGACACAGGCAGTTCTCTCACTGAAGTGGACGAACATTACGATCAATGAAACGGAGAAGCTGTGTAACAGTGTGTTTTAGATGGTCCCTGCTACCTTTTGTACAGCTGGAAAGTATTTGTCTAGCCACTGGGCCATTTTAACTCCACCTAGTGACCTCCAGAGTGCTCAGTAGGCTTCTGTTGCCTCCTGAGGTTGGCACAATAAGCTGTCTTGGAGCAGATGCACTGGTAAACGCTTGTAACCTCAGGCAATGGAAAGTCACCACCTTCCCATTTTTCTAAACCATCACACTAGATCATCTGCCCCTGCAGTCTGGAGTAGCTGCTGACTGGATGGATGGAGAGAAGAAAGCTCCAGCAGGAGCAGGACAGCCTAATCCTATTCTCTTCCTAAAAGATATTTATCCTGAACCCTGTTGGGTGCTTATAAAAGACCTTGTTTACCGTCCTCCCAAGCACCATATGGTGCTTGGGAGGACGGTGAGCTGGGCCAACCTGTGCCCTGGCTGGCTGAACTTGCAGGTCATGATTGGTTTACGTTGTGTTGGTGTTTGAGTGTGTGTGCCTGTGCCTGTGTGTTTCAAAACTAAAAACTTGATCCTGTAACACACAGGAAAAAAAAAGAGCCCGTGTGAGTGCTGTGTGAACCAGGTGAGAGGAGAGAGAGAGGGAGGAGGAGAGGAGGAAATACAGAGGAGGGAGAATGCAAAGGCAACTGCAGCAGGGCTTTCCCCCCCTCTCCCCCCCCCAGAGAGGAAACTGAGAGACTGGTGAGTGATCAAATTCTCTCAAATTATTTGCAAAGGAGGAGGGAGGGGGCTCCTATCCAGAGACCCTCCTTCCCATCAACTCTGCTTTCCTGCTGCTGCAAGACTGTGGGGCATGATAATATTCTAGATCAATCAAATGCCCAGCTCAGCTTTCTAGCCATCCTGCAGGTTTAGGGCACTCAGTCCTGGGCTCTGGGATGGACTAGGCTGGATGGTGGGTTCAGTCTAGTCTTCCAGCCTGTTGCTCTCACTGGGGGTTGTGGTTTTCATCTGGCTCACCAAAAAAAAAAACAAGCCCAGTAAAGAGAGGAGAGAGAGAGAGAGGAGGAGTTTATAAGAGTAAAACCAGAGTTTGACTGGGTTCCCCCAGCCACCACTCACTAGCTGTCTGGAGGTGCCTGCCTTCACACCTTTTCATCATTCACCTCATTCAGTCAAATGGGGCAATTGATACAAAGGAGAGAGGAAATTCTACTTCTAGCTGCTGTGAACTCCAGGTGAGAGAGGGAGGAGGAGGAGGAGAAAAAAAAATCAGGGAGGATGCAAGGTCTGCAACAGGCAGGGCTAAGGCTTTTTTTTTTTTCTCCTCTTTTTTTTTTGACTTTTTTTTTTTCAAGTGAATTTTTGTGAGCAAAGAGCTGCAGAGTGATACATTCTGCTTTCTATATCTATTTGAAAAAAAAATTAACTGCTTAAAAATAAAATGTACAGAGAGAAGAGGAAGTGGTGACTTGAAGTGTGCCATGAAAAAAATCAAGATCTGCATCCAGAGCCTTTTCTGACCCAAAGGGTTTTACAGTGCAGTGCTTTCATCAAGTGTTGTACAAAGCTTTACAGTCACTTGAACCAGGTTTTGAACAGTTACAAAAGCAAAAAAGTTTATTTTTTTTTTTGCAAAAAAAAATCTCTGGAACTTGCATTGACAGATGTGAAATTAGTGCAGGAAAAACGACAGTTTTTCACTGTAAAAAAATCAGTTGACATAAATGGCTACATGCTTTGTGAAGAACTGGCAGCAAAGCCAATTAAAAATCCTTCAATTTCTTGCATATAATAACCGATCACAGGATTTCCCAAATTTAACAAAAGCGAGGAAGATAAAGTTTAAAAAAAATAGGTGGTGTACAATAAATATATTATATATATATATAATGTGATGTAATGTATATATATATTTTTTTATTATATATATAGTCGTGGAAAAAAAAATATAACATGGAAAAGAAATGAGGGTGAACCTGTCAAGGATATTTAAAATGCCATGGAAGAAAAAAGTACAAATGCAGAACAAAAGTGAAATCAGTTATTTCAATCAAGCTTTCCTACTTGCCTCCATCTGGACGAAAAAGGTAATTCCAGCTCTGTAGATACAAACACTGGAGGGCAGGGAATCAGCTGCAAGCTACAGGAGTGTCAGAGAAGTGTTCATTGTCACTTGTATTTTAAACATGATTTAAATTGGCAAGTAGGAAAGCTTGATTGAAATAACTGATTTCACTTTTGTTCTGCATTTGTACTTTTTTCTTTTCCTTTTCAAAAGAAATTGATTCTCATTGGTAGGTAACCATTGCAGATCAACATGTTTTAAATAAATATAATATTACATTTACGCTTACTTTGGCACACAATGTCTATACAAATTTATTTAAGCAATTATGTATCTTAACATACATTTTATTCCGCTTCTTAGTGTTTACATTTTTATTTTGTTAGAAAATGATTGACACTTTATTTACTAGAAAATGATTAGTTTTTACTCATGATTTGTATTAAGTTGTGTTTGGATGGAAATTGCACAAAATGAACAAAAACACCATTTTAAAGTTGTGTTTTATTAGTTGAATAAAACTACCTCAGATATGCTGGATACATAGGAAAAAGATTAGTTTATCAAAACATGTTTTACATGTAAAACTAATTGACAAAGGAAGTGTTATCTGTAGTTAGTGAATTGAGCTAATTGTTTCTGGTCACCATGTCCTTCAAGATTTTAATATTAGTAGATCTCACCCTCTTCACCTTGGGTTTTTTTTAGTTTTTTTTGTTTGTTTGTTTTTTGTTTTATAGCTTGGAACAGGAAAACAAGCTTTCTTGCTTTTTTCAGTTTCCAGTTGGTTTCTTAACTTTGAATGAACTAGTCATTGAACTGAACTAGCTGAATAAACTGAAAATATTTTCTTTGTACTTACCAGAGGCTACTGCTGTCAAAAACTGCTTTAGCATTTCAGCCAACTGTGGTTCCAGGTGCTTAGCCACCAGTTCAGCCGTTTGATTTTCTTTAAAATTTTGGCATCAAACGTACTGGTTAAATTTTATTTTTTATTTAAATGATTTTAATAAATTATATTAAATTTAGGCTTTAATGTAGCTTGTCATCATTTCAATTTTAATTTTAAATAGATTTATTTTTAAAATAAAAATGTATTTAATTTAAATAAAAAATCAATTTTAATTTTAAAAAAAATCTGTTTGTTCACCCTGCTTGTATTTCATATGTAAATAAGCATGAACATGTAAAGAATCCTGAACTCGTGAAATAATTGAACAGCATCTTCTGAACGTCAGAGTCTCATGAATGTTTTAAGGGATGCCAAATATGTGGTAATGTGAATATATTATTTCATAAGAATAATTTTCTGACTGAACACCATTCAGATTGTATCAGTTTTATGTGTAGTGGTTTTGGTATTGGATCCTTACTCTCACCTAAAGTGAGCTGTGAAAATATAACTCTTGCTGTTTGGCTGTCCTGACAAGTTTTTGTGTTTAATGTTCTGTAGGTGCTTGAAAGCTGGCCTGACTATAGACCCAGTGATTGTTGAGGCTTTCCTAGCCAGTTTGTCTAACCGTCTGTACATCTCACAGGAGAGTGACAAGTAAGTTGTTAGGCATAATGCCAATCTTTTTCTGTCTTCAGTCCGTTTAACTTAAGACCCATTCCTGTTAAGACATCCAAGCACGAGGAGCTTTTCTCCTGTGTGAAATGCCACGGACATCAGTAAGATTACATGTGGGAATATGGATCAGCTGGTGTAGATTTCTTTGTGGGATTGGGCCTTTATTTTAATAGTGATGGGCCTACGTACTTGACTGGATAAAAATACTGTTTTCATGTCTACAGTGAGTATTAGTCTATTTGAAGTACTAAGTGAAATGAGGTTGTTGCTGCTAAGTCTTCAGTGGGCCGTACAAGCCAGTCGCTTAATGTTTGGCACAATTGATTACTGCTTGTGGAGTCTGAATTGCCCCTCTCCTACTGAGAGGTTCGTCTGCCAAGTCAGAGCTAAAATAGGTGACAAGGCATCTCCAAGAGAAACTCCAGCTACATTTACCCCACTGTACCATGACTGTTCTTTTAAAAAAAAAAATGGAGTTGTTCCAGACAAGCCTTTTATCTTTTTCTACTGATTCTACTATAGTGAATGGTTAACAGATCAGTGTTGGTACTGTAAAAGCAATTGTTTTGTTTCCTGTACTAAGTATGCTTTTGATTAGAATAGAAGGGAAAAACAGAATTAAAGGGTTAAAATGAAATTAAGTGATATTACAGTTTACTGGGTGCATCAGTGTACATTGTTTCTCAGGCAGATTGTAGTTCAGCTTGTAGAGCTAGATGTGTAATTGTTTCTGGATGTTTATATGAATGTGGCTTGTTTGGTTGGTTTTTGTTAGGGAAGCCCATTTGATTCCTGACCACACAATTCGAGCTCTGGGGCACATTGCAGTGGCACTTAGGGACACTCCCAAAGTGATGGAACCGATCCTGCAGATCCTGCAGCAGAAGTTCTGCCAACCACCATCTCCACTTGACGTACTCATCATTGACCAGCTGGGCTGCTTAGTTATCACTGGAAACGTAAGGAGAGAAGAGCTGTCCAAGAGAACAAACCAGACCCCTAAATTACAGTTGTCTATTTATTTCCTTCAGTTAAAGTAATGCTGTCAACTTTGTTTAAGCCCGAAAAGTGTTTCCTTAAATGCAGCATTTATCCTGTCTTCATAACATACACACATTTATACAATCGTTTGTTTGCATGTACCTTTTTGTACAGTGTCATTAGTAACTAGCAAAGCCAAGCCTCTCCAGCAAACCTTAGTTCCCACAGGTATATACTAAAACAATTAATATAGAGGAAAAAATATGAAGTTAACACTTTCAAAAGCTCCTAAGTGACTTAAGACACCCAGGTCCTATTTAGGCCTGAGGAACCTAAATCCTTTAAAAAAAAAAAAAAAAAGATTTTAGGTTCCTAACTCACTTAGGCCCAGATTTTTAAAGATACTTAAGCATTCTACATAAGCCGTTTATTTGATTGGATAGAATTTATTTTTACAGGTTTATTCCTTTAACAGATATTGTATTCAACATACTCCACTTTGTTTGTTTTCTTACAGCAATATATTTACCAGGAGGTATGGAATCTATTCCAGCAAATCAGTGTAAAAGCAAGCTCAGTTGTTTACTCTGCCACTAAAGATCACAAGGATCATGGATACAGGTAACATAGATATAACTGCCTCCTTAGAATTCATGACTATTTAAATCAAACATCTTCCTTTATGCATTGTTATGCACTTTCACTTTTTTTCAACAGACATTACAACTTTATTTCTTTCAATCTTTGTTGTTTTCCAGGGGTTTGTTAATGTTAATTGTCCATTTCTGAGAGGGTGGGTGTGTTGAATATATGCAGATCTCAGATAATCTCCTATTCCTGTATTGTTTAAAGTAACATTTTTAATATTTAAAAACAACTGGTGTGTATGTCTCACTTCCATTAGTTGGATTTAAGAATGAACAATGTACTTGTGATTTTATTTTTCTCTTGACAAGCAGCTGGCAATTATTTCTTTGCCTTAGCCCAAAGGTGCTAGATGTTGGCACTGAATGATAATGGAAACGCTTAGATTTCTTTCAGAAACTGTTAGCATCAGGCAGTACCAACTTCTGTCACAAAAGATTTGTAGCCTTATCAGTCCCAGGATACTAGAGAGACATGGTGAGTAAGGTAATATCTTTTATTGGACCAGCTTCTGTTGGTGACAGAGACAAGCTTTTATGCTTAAACAGAGCTGTTCTTCATATGTGAGAAATTTAATGTGTCACAGCTAAATCCAAGATGGAACAAATTGTTTAGCATGAGTAGCTAATGCATATATCAAGGGACCATTCCAAGGAAAAAGTCAGGATATACACCTTAACACACTCAAAATCGCCTTCACCAAACAAGGACATTCCACCAGAAAAGTGGATCACATCATGGAACAGCCACCAAGATACCCTGAGAAAACCTGCTTCAATACAGAAATAACCCCCCCACACACACACCGCACATCCCTAGTTGTCATCTGCCATTCCATACTTGATGGGAACCCCATCCTGAAAGAAATCCCCTCTTCGGGCCTTCAAATAATGCTCCAACCTCTGCACACTCATCATCAGAAGCAAGCCTCCCACAGACCAGTACACCAACTCAAAACGGCCCCAGACCTTGCCAGAAAAACAGATGCAAAACCTGCAGCTATATCTCCACTGCTACAATGATCAACACACTTTTCAAGAGCCATGGGTCCTACACATGCATACCACAACATGTGGTATACCTCCTCCTGTGCGCTAAATGCCCCAATCGCAACTATGTGAGTGAAACCAGACAATCACTCTGCTCCTGAATCAACTAACACAGGAAATTGGTAAGACAAAACATCACATCATGTGTGGGGGAACACTTTTCACAAAGAGGTCAAATACAGAGTGATCAATCAAAAGATGAGCCTGTGAGCGTAACATCATAACACTTTTAGACACTAAAAATCATGGACTGAACAGAGACACTGAATTTATCGTTTATTACAAGAATCTGTAATCCACTAACAAACCTCCCACCGCAGATTCCTCCCCATTTCCCCTTCCTTTCTTCCCTATAACTGAATAGGTGTGAAGGGGCCATTTCACCTCGAATAGTTCCTTTAAATATATGTTAACTGCTTGTGCTGAACAATCTGTACCATCTGATATTTAGCTGTGACACTCTGAGTAAGCATCCCAGACTGAAGACGAGTTCTCTGTAAGCTTGAAAGCTTGTAAAAGACATTACCCCTCCCCCTTGTCTCTCTGAAAGATTAATTGATTGGTAAATTCTAGTTGGTGTCAAAAACCTATAATGCTTTAGCTGTAATTGCAAGCTATCCTGTTAATAGACCTGATCCACAGCCCAATGAAGTAAAAAATTTTCATTGGCTTCATTAGGTTTTGGATTGGGCCCAGTACTCTTAAGGACTACTGAATTCCTTAAGAATAATTTATCAAAGAATGCTTAATAACTAAGCACTCCGTCCAATTCCTGTTACAACTAATAGAAAATTTTCCAATGACTTCACTGGGAGTTGGATCAGGCCCTATTTGAACAAGATATTGAAGTATAAAACTGCATAGCACAGAATTCTTGCTGTATTCATCATGTCATATGAGGAGTTAATTTTTTTTGAAGTATTCAGGAATGTGAAATGGTCATTTGTATCAGAGTTATATTGCATTATAAAACCTTTAAAAAATACTTGAATTCAATTCTAATGAGGGTGAGGGATTGACAATAACTACAAACGAGCTTACTGTCACATGCTCATTATACAGGCTTTCACACGCTGTCCTGCCCAGTGCATGCCAGTAATTAATTGCAGCTCTTAATTTGAATCTCTCAGCCTCCGTAGAATTTTTCCAGTCCAGAAATACAATATCTTGTTTTAGGTTTAGGTTTTCCATACCAAAAATGGTCAGTCCTTGTGAATTGGTGATGGTGGCAGCACAGACAAAACATTCCTAGAGATGAATTGAGACCACCAATTACATTACATTTCATTCTTTACACACCAGTGTTGGCGCACAGGGTGGCAACTAGCTTACTCCATTCCTCTGTCTTTGGTGCTGCTTCCATCTGCTCTCTGTTGTTGAGACCACTAAATGCATTTTAATTATGATTAAGCAATATTTAATTGGCTTTTTAATTGGAACGCTAATGCATTAACCCAGTGTGCCATCCATTCTCACTAAATCCTTGATGTACAAAATGTGCCTGTCACTGTCAATATTACGCAGATTTGCTGTTGAACAGTGTTCGTGAGAAACAGTTATAAAATAAATACAAACCTTTTCACCAAAGAGTTGGTTATTTCTAATTTCTCTCTTTCTTTCTTGTCAGACACTGTTCCTTAGCTGTCATTAATGCCTTGGCTAACATAGCTGCTAACATTCAGGGAGAACACCTTGTGGATGAATTACTAATGAATTTGCTGGAACTGTTTGTACAGCTTGGACTGGAAGGAAAGAGAGCCAGTGAGAGAGCAAGTGAAAAGGGGCCAGCACTAAAGGTAAGGAATGGTATAAAATGTGTGGTGTTTAATTCAGTACCTCTTTGCATTGATATGGCTAATGGAAACTTATTATTCTGATCTCCTTTGAACCAAGTGTATATACTTAAAAATTGCACATTTAACTACTGAAACAAATGAGAAATGGATGTGTGTGTTTTGGTGCCTATTAATATAGAGTCTACATAACTTTTCACATATCAATTAAACCTCACATAATATCTTAAGCTTAGGTAATTAGTAGCGGTATAGATCGATTCCCACCTACCCACCTAGTGTAGACCAGAGCTCAATTAACCTAAGTTATGCAACTTCAGCTATGCGAATAGCGTACATAGCTCGACTTACCGTGGTGTCTTCACCACGATGAGTTGATTGCTGCCGCTCCCCTGTCGACTCTGCCTGCACCTCTCGCCAAGCTGGAGTACAGGAGTCGACAGGAGAGCGCTTGGGGGTCGCTAGACTAGAGGTGATAAATCAATCCCCGCTGGATCTATCACTGCCCACCGATCCGGCAGGTAGTGAAGACATACCCATAGACATGGTAGATATTAAGTGAATTGTCTAAGGCACACAGCAGACTGATGACAGAGCTGGAAACAGAAACAGGAAGTTCTGACTTCTAGGCTCCTGCTATTACTACTTCCTAAGAAATAGTGAAGTGTTATAAACTTGCAGTTCTAATCTCAGCTACCTCATATATTGACTTATCCTGAATAACTACTGTTGTGATTACACACATGTGGATTTTCCAATATTAGAGTTGATAGAGGCCTACATAACTAAATTTACAATAGACTACATAGAATGGAATAGCATGGTGTGAATTATAGATGTAGTGAGATCAGTTCAGGTTACTCTGACTGAATAAGCACTAATTGGAATTGGTTGTTAAAGAGAAACTTACAGGGATGTTCTCACATGAATGACAGGGAAACCATAATACTTTGCTGATTAGAAGTGCAATCGCATATGCATTGCAAGTGTAAGAACTGCAAAGCAAAATTGAGTAGTTCTGACATGTGTAGTACAAATTCTTACCTTGTTAAATGTAATCTCCAGCTGTATGTGTTCATATCTACAAATCCTTGTGATCACTGTATTCTCTCTGTTATGGGAATTACACTACTATGTTACCCTACTCTGTGTGGGGCTTGGGGTGTTTGTGTGTGGGAGGGGGGAATAGGGGGAGAGGTAGCAAATCAGCACACCTGATTTACATTCTGAGGTGACACAGGAAAAGAAGTGTTGGACGTTGTTGGGAAATCAGAAATGTTAATTGACTGGCGGTGTGAGTGATCTCTAACAGAAAAGCAGAGTGAGAGTGCTGGTTTTCTTTGGTGTTGAGAATGAATGTGAAAAAGTTCAGTGAGCTGTTTTCCAGGGGGCATTACTTGTATTGCTAATAAAATTAAAATGAGAGGTTAATGCTTATGTTAGAATCCGGATCTCCAGCTTTCAAGTAAGTGCTTTGTTGTATTTTAAGATCTTGTCTATGCACAAACTACCTGTTATCCTCAAACCAGTTAAGTTAAATTGGTGCAAACCACTGTGTGGACACACTTTTATTTTGGTTTAAGAGCAGCTTGTTTAGGGATAGGAACAAGTTTAAGCTAAGTGATTTAAGCTAAATTACTCCTGGGGGAATTCTGCACCACTGTGCATGCACAGAATTTGTCTCCCGCTGATTTCTTTGCTTCCTTGCAGAAAAACGATTTTCTGATGGGGAAGCAAAGGGAAGCCACAAGAGCGGTCATGCAACTTTCGTGCACCCATTGCTCCTCAGCTGCAGAGCGGGGGATCCCCATACAGGGATCTGCTCCCCCATCCGCCCAACCACCATGCATCCAGATCCCCTGATACCCAGACCCTCCTGCTGAGCCTCACCCCCCACACTTAGAACTGCCCCAGTGAGCCCCACTCCTCCTGCACCTAACCACCCTGACAAGCCACCTGCACCCGGATCCCCACCCCACTGAGCTCCAACCAGCTGCACCTGGATCCCCACCCCACTGAGCCCCACTCCCTCAGCATTTGACCCCCGCACTGCACCATCTAGACCCCCTTGCTGAGCTCTATTCCCCTGAAACCAGACACACACACCCCTGCTGAGCCCCAACCACCTTCACCTGGACCCCCCTGCAGTCCCATTACTGTTGCACCCAGACCCCCACCCCCAAGCCCTTGTGCATCCAGATCTCCCTCACACCCAGATCCCCCACTGAGCCGCCCGCACCCAGATTGCCCCACACAGAACCCTCTCAACCCACACCTGCTTCCCCCCACACTAAGCCCCTCCACACTTGGTGCACCTGGCAAGGAGGGGCAGGGCCTTGGGGTGTTTCTTGGACAGGCCTGGTCCTTGTGCTGTGTCAGGGTTGGGTGCAGCCTCACTGCTGAGTCCGTGTCGGGGGGGGGGGGGGGGCGGCGGGGGAAAGCTGCACAGTGATCTCCCATCTCTGTGCAGCCAGTGGCCTGTGCTCCCCAGTACCATGCCGGAGCCTCCACATTTATTTGACAAATAAAATTTGCAGAATTTTAAAATATTGTGCACAGAATTTTTATTTTTCTGGCGCAGACTGCCTTCAGGAGTAGCTAAATCAAAATCAGCCTGGATTAAATTGAAATTAAAGTGTGTACACAGACTTTTGCACTGATCTAACTGAATTGGTTTAAAATCACACCTTAAGTAAACTACTGCAAGCCTGCATGTAGACTGCTTCCAGATTTTTATGATCAGTTGCCTGTAAAATGTAAATTAATCCTTAAAGAAATACGTGCAAAGGTCTAGAAATGGAGTGCCTTTAAATAGGTGCTAACTAAATGTTCCTGAATGGTTATTATAGAGCCCCTTGCACAGTAGAGTTGGGCTATTTTTCCCCTCTATAAGCTGTTGTGCTTTTGTAGTTCTCCAGTTTATTCTTGTAATTGTGCCTTTCTTTTGCTTTATTTTCATATTAGCATTTTTCCTGTGGCTTTATAAATGTCTTCAGTATTTGCTGTACTAAAACTCCTTTTAAAAACAACAAACCTTTTCTCCTAATCCCTCCCTTCCTCTAAAACATTCAGAGACAAGTTGTTAGCCTTGGCCTGTGTGCAGTCTAAATCCGTTTTATCCCTTGGAATCATATTTTGCTTTCATTCCTAAAGCACTAGAAATTTGAGCCTTCTTTTCGTTCTGTTCTTCTCAATATTAATATTCCCTAATTTCTTAATTTTCAATTTCTAGTGGATTCGCTTCCTTTTAGTCCAGCTGGACGGTTTTCCACCCTGAAAAATGTACATTTTCCTAAAAAGAAGAGGAACTCAATAAGCCATTTGAATTACTTTTCCCTGCTGTATGCTGTTTTCTTTGACATTTTTCTGCTGTAGCAGTCCACAGTCCATGTTTTATTGCTCCAGACCTCCCATTTACTTCAGTGAGTTCTGGTAGTGCAAGGAATACAAGATTGGGCTTATCATGTATTAAATCTGTGTTGTGTTATGAAAGGATTGTAGACTGTAAGTCAGTTCAGCAGCTGACTCTTATTAAATAGCTGCAATATTTTAATTTAGGAGTAGTTCCTAAAAACCTTAAAATAGATGTTTTTAAACATATGTAAATTTCAATTTTGTTTGAATACTCTACCAGAAGAAGACTTCTTTCCTGATTGTGTTACAATCTCATCTAGTATTTACAGGATAGATTTCCAAAGGTGAGGTGAATACAGTTTACGTCACTTATGTCCTGTTCCTAAAGTGCTGTGCTCCAGTAAGTCCCACTGAAATCAGACTCAGGATCAGGCACTTTTTGACATATTAAGAGTTTATTGACATGACAGCGAAGTGCTATTTACCATGTTAACTTATACCTCTAAGTGTGAAAACAAGAAACAATAAATGAGAACAGTGTTTCTCTTCAAATGAATGGAAGGATATACAAATATATTACAAGTTGTAAATTTGGTTTGGCTGCAACACCTTCATTTTTGGGGTGCGGGGGGGAAGAAGGGAGAAATCCTGCTTTTGATTATAGGCAATCACATTCACGGCTCAAGAATGAAGAGTGAAGTTAATTAAATATTTTGCTTACCGGGGATGAACTAACACTTCACCATTTGTGATTTTATATGGCTATTCCAGACACTCAAACCTCCCAGATGTTTTGTAATAAAAAAAAAAGGAAAAATTACTGTGAAAAGTTGAATTTCTTTCAGTACTGGGTGTGTGTATGTCTATATTCCATTTAAATTAGTGCAATGTTTGTGACTAAAATTATACCTAAAGCTGTGCTAGCACTACAGTAAGAGTTGTTTTTCTCTTTTTAACATCCCCAACACAACACCCACCCACCTCCCACACACACGCTTCAAATTTTAATAGTGCAAAGTTCCTTTCTTATCCATTTATGGGATTGGTGAACTCTCTTGGCAAATCTCTCTGAAATGAATAGAAGCTCTGTTTGCTTTGAAGATAAACTGCATCTGTAACCAGTAAATGCCTTTTATGTCACTGACCAACTCAGTAAAGCTACTGGGTTACTTGTTTCATAAGGATAAGAGTCTCTAATCTGGGGTGCCAACTCAGCTCTTATGAGGGAAACAAGATGAATTCACAGTTTGTTTATTGTTTCAGCAAACCCAGTGAATGCCATCATGGAAAATCCTGCCTGTGTCCAGGATTTTTAGATTCTGGTCTCACAGATAAGTGACTGTGATGCTTATAAATATAACTGTGTTCTAAAACAACACCTTCATACTGGATTTCATCATCCCCATCTCAGTGATAACCCAGCAATTTCTGTCTCTCCCCCATGTTCCACCTCCCAGGAACTAATATCTGAGCTGAATTCACACCCCTGGCAAATCCACTTTAAGCTTCTTCTGTGCTAGAAAACAATGTTCCTTTATTTTAAAAATATTAAATGGTTTGGGTTCTAGTACAATCTTGACCCCAATGTTCAGGGAATAATCTGCTCAAAATGATTCTGAAAATCATTCTTAAGACTGTAACTTCTTACCCTTGAATGTTTTAAAAAGTAATGTATACTAAATTAGGCCCTGTCCATTCTATATTTAGCAGTGGTTTTAAAAGCAGAATTCTCACTTTTTTTATAGCATTGACAGGGCTTTAATGTTTTGTTGTTTGTCAAGTCTACTGTGCTTCTTAACAGGCCTGTTATTATCCAGATCTGTTTACCTGTCTGTTAAACCACTTTGAATTGATTCTTTTTGCTTAATTTCAAAATTAACGAGTTGTCAGCAGATTTTGCAGCCAGGCAAAATTTGTTTTTTTGTTAGAAAAGGAAATTAACTTGTTATGATTAAGTTGGATGGGCAGTGTTTTCTGTTGGAGTGAGTCCCCTAAATTCCTTATCCAGCTAGCTTCGGGCGTGTAGAGTAATAGGAGACTTTTCAGTTTCTGGATGTCTTGGAATAGAGATGATGATTAATGTATGTATGTTTTCCCAAACTGAAAGCTTGATGTTTGATTGGCAATTATAACAGTGCTGTGTTTATGGAAGAAAGCCCCTCAGCTCATCCATTTGATTAAAAATAGTGTGTTTCTTAACAACGCTAACAGCCGGAGGGGAAAAAGTGGTGCATATCATTAAGTTCTAGAGCCTGATCCTGCTGCTGGATCCAAGTGGGCAGACTTTGTCCCTGTTTGGAACCCCATAAGGGATTCATGTAAGACACGAGCCCTGTGCCTATGCACAGCTCACTGGTTTCAGTGGTGCTTGAGCTGGGTGACACAGTGGTTTTGTAGGCTCAGGGCTGTGGTCTGCGATGTACATATGCATCAATACGGATACAAGTAGCTAAACAACGTAAGCCAGTGGAAGTGAGCTTTGTAGTAAATATTACTTCAGATTGCTTTGTGTTTCTTTGACATTTTCACATCTTTTAAAACCTCTCTTCTTTTTCAGGCCTCCAGTAGTGCAGGGAACCTGGGAGTACTTATTCCTGTTATTGCTGTGGTGAGTGTTCATAGACGGGGCATTTGCAAGCTGAATGATGATCATTTCCTCAAAAGCTCAAGTATCTGTGCGGGGGCGGGGAGGGGAGGGGCTGCAGATGGGACTGATAAGTTGCCATGAAAGACAAATACATGTTATAACTTCTTACTTGCTAGAAGTTAAAAACAAATGGGCATTTGTTTGATAATGACACCTCTCTTAAAGCAGCTAATCTTTTCTTATTCAGAGAGAGGCTCTATTGTTAGTCATGAGTGCAAGAGATTTGTGATCCAAATAATACCACAGGGGATATTATACTGACTAATACTTGGCAACCAATGTAGTAAGAGGTATGTAACTGGAAAAAAAACATTGCCTGGGGAGAGGACTGAAAAACAAAGGTTATTAGAAAAATGAGTTAAAAATAAATTCCAGAAGGCAGCGTAACAGAGAGTCTGTAAAGCAGATTAATTATAATAAAAGAGAGAGGAAAGACTCCATATCTTCTGTGAATATTAATTAGCTTTTGTGAAATATGCATTTTATGAAATGTTCAAGTGTGCTGAGGTTTGAAGACAATTCTAAACAAAAGACTAAACTAGTGCAAAATAGGGGTGCGTATATACAGTTTGCCTCCTTAGACTGAGAGGATTTTCCGAGCCAGAACAGCTTCTAAACAAGTAGTTCAGCCAAAGACAGAATTGATTCATGGCATTTCTAGGTGAACAACAGCAAATTTGATTTAGTTGGGGATTGGTCCTGCTTTGAGCAGGGGGTTGGACTAGATGACCTCCTGAGGTCCCTTCCAACACTGATATTTTATGAGTCTATGAAATTTAATAGTCTAGGCTGGGATTGAACAACAATGGGAGGAGTTGGGTGCCTAACTCAAAATCAGCCTTAATACACTAATGGACAGATTCATGGGAGTACCAGAAATGGCTGTGATTGCCTTCCCCTCTCCTGTTGTTGAATTCTCTGTGGAAAGTTTATATCGTTAGTGAGAAAAAAGGGGAACTGTGTCAAATATTTGGAGAATGGTGCTGCTACAACTAATTGTTGCAGCTCTAACATATTAGGACACATGTGCTATTGTCCTGGCATTAGGGTTACCAACTTTCTAATCGCACAAAACCGAACACCCATGCGCTGCCCCTGAGGTCCTGCCCCCCCACTCACTCTCTCCCACCCTCACTCATTTTCACTGGGCTGGGGCAGGGGGTTGGGGTGCAGGGAGGTGAAGTCTCTGGGCTGGGAGTACAGGCTCTGGGTGGAGCCAGAAATGAGGGGTTCAGGGTGCGGGAGAGGGCTCCTGGCTGCGGCAGGGGGTGTGGGCTCTGGGGTAGGGCCAGGGATGAGGGGTTTGGGGTGCAGGAGGGGACTCCGGGCTGGGACTGGGGGTTCGGGTGAGGGAGGGGGTTCAGGGTGTGGGATCTCAGGATTTACCACGGCTCATAGGAAGCAGCCATGAGGTCCTTTCGGCCCTAGGCATGTGGGCGGTCAGAGAGGCTCCACGCACTGTCCTTGCGCCCGCAGGCGCTGCCCCCACAGCTCCTATTGGTTGTGGTTCCTGGCCAATGGGAGCTATGGAGCAGACACTCGAGGTGGGGACAGCAAGTGGAGCCTCCCTGGCCGCCAATGTGCCAAGGGGCTGCAGGGACCTGGCAGATGCTTCCGGGAGCAGCGCAGAGCCAGAGAAGGTAGGGAGCCTGCCTTAGTCCCAGGCCCCCATGCACTGCCAACCGGAGCCTCCACGGTCCCTTTTTGATCAGGCGTTCTGGTTGAAGACTGGATGCCTGACATCCCTACCTGGCTTTACAAACTTCTTAGCTCAGATTTCCAAAAATAAGAGCCTAAAATTAGGCTCCTAAATCTCTCTTTCAGCACCTGCCTGACTTTCAAAAGTGCTGAGCACCCAACATCAGCTCCCACTGAATTCATTCATAATTATAAAGGCTAGATCCAGAGGTTACTGGAACATTTATATAAATATTTTGGGCCCCTACTAATTTGGAAGCTATTGCTACAAAAGGTAGCTTGCTCAAAAATGGAGCAACTTTTAAATGGACTCATTGTAGTCCTATTTGAGGCCTGTAATCCAGTGGTGACTGCTGTGTTGCTTTGCCCTTTCAGGTCCTGCTTCATCTCCTATTGAAATCAATGGGAATATTGACATTGACTTCAAAGGGAGTAAGATCAGGCCTTTAAAAATGTACAAAAATGGTCTCTTTCATTTGTGACATACTGCAATTTTCTGTTTCACATGTTGGTTGATAAAATGCATTTGATTTGAATGCTTGATATATACTGCTTTTTCTTAACCAATGTGACCTTTACATGGAGTAAAATAAATAGTGTCAGAAGCTGTAGCAAGAGTTAATGGTTACATTTTGGGTGCAGAAGCAAATATTTGATTTTCTTGCACAATGCATGAAGATCATGAGTTCTGAGCTGCAGCTACATTTGCTTTTCTGTTTGTCCTCTTTCCCTGGTTACAGGAATTGGTCTTGGCCTCAAAAATAACTTTTAGAACTTTTCCAACTAACATAGTCTCTGATAAACTCATTCTTGATTGCCAAAGGTTTCTTTTAGCTTCTTGATTTGATTTTCTTTAATATGTGTTCCACATTTGTGAAGAATAAGATGTTTTCTGTGGCAAAGCTTTTTAACACTCAAAAAGTATGAGTGCACAAAAAAACTCTTAAACAAGGGCTGTATATGAAGTAGGAATATTGAAAAAGGAAAAACTATTTATTGAGTTGAATAATTATTTGATATGAGCTCTTCACCATGCTATTTCCTATACAATAAGTATTTTTCATTTACTTGAATGTTTAAACAGCTTCATTTATGGTTGGGCACAAAATTGAAAATGACACATACTGTATAAAAGCAAAACAGGATCAACTACAAATTGCATTTTAAAGACTTCATTAAAGACTTGTAAATCCATAAAAGTACTATTGTTTGTTTTCTCTTATGCTACCAAAGAAAATATGCAAAGGAAAGTTTAATATTGAAAACATTTAGATTTTGTATAATATTAGATATTCCGAATAATGGAGTAAACTTGTGAGACTACAATATGAATTCTTTAGAAGGCACAGAAGGTTTGAATTGTGAATACATGTGTTGTCAGTGTACTTATCTTGACAGTTCGTAGAAAAAGTGTAAATTTGTTCCTCCTGTCAAATGGTAGCATTTTAGAATGGAAGTACGTTGCGTCTACGTGGATGATGAGAATAATTAGACAGTGTTTATGTTCCTACTGTAAAGTCTGAAAAAGTTACCAGTAGTTCATTATTTTTTATCAAGTTTTTCGCACTAAATTGCATTAGATTGAGCCTGAGGTGAGCTTTAGGGCCCCTATTTTCTGCCTAAATGCTTTGTTTATATAAATGTTTTCTGTAAAGAAATGGAGAAAATAAAATGTGATAGAAAATGTAGGACTTCGGGTATTGAGGATATGGGGGGGGGAGGGAGTTTTTCCCTGTCTACTTCATTTATATAAAATGCCTTTTTGTATATAAGCTGTGTTATGGACCTTATCCCCCTCACAGATGTGTGTCTATACACAATTGGCTAAATTGGTGACAGTTTACAGTGGTATAAATTACCCATTTGGCCTGACTCTGATTTCACACTGGAAATCAGGAGTAACTATTGAAATCATTGGCGCTATTGCCAATGTAGAACTGGTATGAAATCAAAACCAGACCTAATGGTACCTTACTTTTCCTACAATCCCTCTTTTCTGCCTCATTGGTTTGTAAGTTTCATGTTTTATAAACCTGTTGAATGTGAAATCAGTACAAGCTTCTCTACTTCACTATTTATACCTCCATTTAGATTGCTGCTGGGTTTGGCTGGGACTTCCCTGGGAATTGTGCCAGTTTCCTCTAGGCTGAATTTGGTCTATGAGATATCAGAGGGCAGAATCAGGCTCTGAGGGCAAGATTTTCAAAATAGGTACCTAGTTAGATCCCTAATTCTATATTTAGGTACCAGAACTGCAAGGTGTTCAGCACTTTCTTAGGCCTGCCTGTTTGTAAGTGTCTAAATACAGATTTAAGAAATTAACTGTAGACATCCACTTTTAAAAATCCTGGTCTAATGTTTTATTTGCTGGTTAAGTTCAATACATTGAATATAACACTGTGTAAGTTATTTAATGAGCTTTTTAATACAGATATATCAGTGCCTGGCATTAATCTTTATAAATTGCAGTCAGATCATCTACTCCTGTGAGTCCATTCATATATATATATTGATATATATACATGAATGGTCTTGTAAAAACTTCCTTTCAAAAATAGCTATACTAAAATGTAATGATACAACCTGAATATGAGAGCACTCCTCTGTTTTTAAAACTTGCTGGGGTTGGCGACTCTGCCCATGAACAGCAGGCAGTTGGTGCGATGCTCGTAGATGAGAAACAGAAAGGGACGGTCAACGATGAAGCGAATCTGAGTGGAAAGGGGCATGAACCCTACCGTGGTCACAGCTGCAGCCTCTGTGCCTTCCTCGTTCACAGTAATCGTGCCTTGGTGATTGAACTGTAAAAAAGGGGACAAAAAATGCAGAATCCCTTTGGTTAGACTTTGAAGTCTTAGTATTTTGTCTTAGGTGAATTGCACTAGAATTAATTTACTGAAAGAATGGTGAACTTTAATTACAACATCACATCTTTTCTATCCTGCACATGGCTTTCTTGTGTTTTCACCGGTAGTTCCTATATGGCATCAGTCCTCTGGCTTTGGCAAATACCCTTTCCTGACTGGTCATGATTTAACCCCTCCCAGAGATTTAAAGGCATAACTTTCATAATGTATATAGTCTGCCACCACTGGTTCTCAACCAAGGGCATGTTTACCCCTGGGGGTACACACAAGTCTTCCAGGTGCTACCTCAACTCATCTAGATATTTTATCTAGTTTTACTATAGGTTACATAAAAAGCACTATCAAAGTCAGTACAAACTAAAATTTCACAGACTGACTTGTTTATACTGCTCTATATACTATACGCTGAAATGTAAGTACAATATTTATATTCCAAGTGATTTATTTTATAATTATATGGTAAAAATGAGAAAGTAAGCATTTTTTCAGTAAGAGTGTGCTGTGATACGTGTATTTTTATGTCTGATTTGTAAGCAAGTGGTTTTTAAGTGAGCTGAAGCTTGGGGGTACACAAGACAAATCAGACTCCTGAAAGGGGTACAATAGTCTGGAAAGATTGAGAGCCACTGGTCTTCCACTATGTATGGAAAAACAGACCCCCTATGTTCCAGGAGAGGCAGGAATATTGTGATACTTGTGTAACTAAGCTGTGAATTATTGTGCTTTGTTGACACACTTCAGATGAGGAGTTAATAAGTAGGAAGAATGAGTGTAGAAGGGGAAAAATTACCATATCAATGATGACTTTCTCATCTGATATTCCAGAATAGTCGCCATTGTTGTCAAACAGTGTTTCTATTCCCATGGATTTCAGATAATCAGTCAGGTCATAGTTCTTCTCCAGCTTAAATTTAGGCAGAACTACCTCTCTTGTTCTAGTAAGAAGTAGAAACATTAAAGGTCTTAGAGAAATATACATCACATCCCTTAACTATGCATGTCAATTCCCTTCTTATCAAGCAGGCATGACACTGACATATACAGGAGTCCTGCTCTCTGTTCTCCCAGGCTTAACTTTCTCAAAGGTAGGGCATGGTCTGTCTAAGCAGTTTTTTCTAAATCTAAGGTAAAAAAACTATTAATGTATTACATGCTTATAATACTTAAAAGGCTTAACATCAGTTGTATTTCTACAGTACATAGTCCTGTTCAAATGACATTGGTATTATAAGCATATGCAACTATCTGTTATGGAACTGCCTGGCACAATAGGTTAGAGGTTTACCAAATACATACAACAGAGGTATTTGTTTTTAAAAAAAGAGAGAGTTCATTGTTCATAGATTATAAGGCCAGAAGGAACCATTATGATCATCTAGTCTGACCTCCCACATAACACAGAACATAGTTTTGCCAAGTTATTCCTGCATCAAGCCCATTACTTCTGGATGAGCTAGACTAGCGGTTCTCAAACTGTGGGTTGGGACCCCAAAGTCGGGGGACTGGCTTAGACTTGCTGGGGCCCAGGGCCAAAGCCCAAGCCCCTGCCCCTGAGGATGAAGCCAAAGCCAGAGGGCAGTGGGCCTTGGGCTTTCCCTCCCTCCCTGGAGTGGCGAGGCTCTGGCAGGCTCAGGCTTTAGTCGCTCCTCTTGGGGTCCTGTAGTCATTTTTGTTGTCAGAAGAGGATCATGGTGAAGTTTGAGAACCCTTGAATCAGACAATATCTTTTAGAAAGACATCCAGTCTTGCTTTAAAGACTTCAAGTGATGTAGAATCCACCACATCTCTAGGTAGGTTGTTCCAATGATTAATTACCCTCACTGTGGAAAAAATGTGCCTCTTTTTTCTACTCTGAACTTGTCCAGTTTCAGCTTTCTACCATTGGATCTCATATATGCCTTTATCCACTAGATTGAAGAGCCCTCTGCGATCAGAAATCTCTCCATCTAGGTAGCTATAGACTGCAATCAGATCACTTCTTAACCTTCTCTTTAAGCTAAATAGATTGAGTTTCTTGTAGGGCAGGTCATTCTTGTGTCCCTTCCGAACGCTTTCCATTTTGTCAACATCTTTATGAAGTGTCAACACCAAAAATGGACACAATGTTCCGGTAATGGTCTCACTAATGCTTTATATGGTGGTAACATACTGTACAAGCTCTACTCTACTCTACATTCCCCTGCTTACACATCCAAGTATCACACTTGCTTTCTTACCCACCACAAAGCACTACGAGTTTATGTTCAGTGGGTTATCTGTTATGACTCCCAAGTCCTTTTCTAGGTCACTGCTTTCTTAAATAGTCCCCTCTTCCTGTAACTATGACCTACATTGTTGGTTGCTAGATGTATAACCTTGTATTTAACTATATTAAAATGTATATTGTTCAAGTGAACCCAGCTTAGCATGTGATCCAGATAATTCTGTAGAATACACTTGTCGGTATTATTTATCACCCACCAATTCTTATGCAATTTGTAAACTCTACCACCTACTATTTTGTTTTCTTCCGTATCATTGATAAAGAGATTGAACAGCATTGGGTCAAGAACAGATCCTTGTGGGATCCCACTGGGAATTCTCCCACTGGATGATTTTCCCCCTTAAAATTACTCTTTGGGCTGGTCCACACTAAGAAGCGGGGTCGAACTAGGGTATGCAAATTCAGCTACGTGAATAGCGTAGCTGAATTCGAAGTACCCTAGTTCGAACTACTCACCCGTCCAGACGCCGCGGAATTGAAGTCCGCGGCTCCAAGGTCGACTCCGCCACCGCCGTTTGCAGTGGTGGAGTACCGGAGTCGACCGCGGCGCTTCCGGAGTTCGAACTATCGCGTCCAGATTAGACGCGATAGTTCGAACTCCGAAAAGTCGAACTCACCGCGTCGACCCGGCTGGTAAGTGTAGACTAGCCCTTTGAGATCTAACATTTAATCAAGTTTTAATCTATTTAATATAGACTGCATTGATTTTGTATAGTGCTAAGTTTTTTTTAAATCCGAATGTAGTGCAGTACTAAGTTAAATATCTTCTAGAAGTCTATTATGTCAACACTGTTACTTTTGTTAATTTAAGAAACTATATCAAGCTTGTTTGACAAGATTTATTTTACCTGTTTGTCATGCTCTTTTGCCATTTCTCCACCACCTGAGGGGTCAGTTGCTTCTCCAGTGCTTTCATGCCAGATAGTTTGTTTGGAAGCACAATCAGCATGCTGATGTTCCCCACATATGGCAGGTGGAGCACACCACAGTCTAGCTCATGGTCTGCAGCAGCCAGGAAGTTTCCTTTGGTCTGCATCATAGGAACCTTTATTGTTTCTTTCTCATTCAGTCGGAAGGTCCGTTTGTTTGTCATTTCCACTGGAAACTTGTTTTCCCAAGTTCCTGTTAATATAGCAGAAAACCTCATCCTTATTTCTATAGATAATTATAGTTTGTAACTGAAAGATGTTAAAATATAATTTTAGTGATGAAGACTTATTTGCAAATATCATTGCAAAATGTAGCCTGGCTGATCGTTTTAAATTGTGGCTGGAATAAGAGGGAATTCATTGTGGCAACTTAGACGTAAAGGGCTAGTTTTCAAAACATGAACACGTAAAGATGTAAGCACATGATTTGCAAGTGTGTGTAGATGATCTATTAGATGTTTGTCTGACTTTGCCTTACACATTTAAAGGAGTTCTAATGCACATGCTGGTCTCAAAAATCACTCTAAAATATAAAGTGGAAATCATTTCAAAGATACCTGTGAGAAAACATAATTCTCTGAGGAGTTGTGCAGATTACAAGATTTAAAAGATCTGATGTTGATGTTTGAAGATCAGTGTAATTCTGCTCAAAATTAGAATTCATCTTATATTATGCTGTCTCATCAACATAACTAAATACAGCTAAATTTTAATTTCCGTGTGAAACAAAACATTTACGTTTTGTATATCAAAGCTTTGACTTCATTCAACTGAAAATGTTTAAACAAATCTGCCACTGCCCGGACCATCACTGGGGGTAGACTACCCAGTTTTGTGAGGTGCTGCTCACTCTTGACTCCAGTGAAGCTGAGGAAGTTCAGCACTGGCAGGATCAGACCCAAAGGACCTGATCCAACTCCCATTAAATCAGAGGAAGTCTTCCTATTGAGGTTCATGGGATTTGGATCAGGGCTGCGTGAAGACACTCTGAGGGTGCCAAGTATGCATTAATAGTCCAGTGAAGATGCTACATTAAAATAATGTAGTTGATCTGCTTTTTTAATGTAATGTGTTTATAATGGTGACTCTGGAAGGAGTTAGCCTTGTTTCTTTGTAGATGGATGGGCACAGTTAGAATTTTATATATTACATTTATTTTATTTGGGCTGTTGGCATCTCCTTTTAAAATCAGGGGTATTAGATTTAAGTGAGCAAATAAGCGTAGAGCACAACAGTAAGTGCATGGAGGAGCTAATACTGTATAACCTTTTTAATAACCCTGTAATTGTGGGCAGTGTTAGGCATTTGGTATCTTAATTTCACTCCTGCAATTTCATTCACTAAACACATTTTCTATAACAGGCATCCCATTTGATTAAGAAAGTCTGACTGTCACCTTTGATCTTCACCTAAAAAGGCTTGGATAAGTCTGCCTTTGTGATTGTTTTTGATTGGCTAGTAATGTGTAGAGGATCAGATGCCTCACCTTTCATCCCAAAGTGTGTAATGTGCCAGAGAGAACCTGGGACTGCATGCTTAATTTTTATCTGCAGAGTAATAATGCGTTTTGCAACAGGCATCATTAGTTAAGTTTTGTGTTCTAATATTTATACTAAAACCTTTTTCTGTAGCTCCTCCCCATCTCTGGGTTTGTACCATAGTTATAGAATGTCTAACATTGTGGAATATTTTAAGACAACAAAAATTGTATGAAAGGAGCTGCATTACAGTTTAATTAAAAAAAATGCCCTTGAGATGGATGGGTCTCAGAGGGGAAGAAACAGGAAGTATTGAGCCAGTAGTTGTTAGGTTTAAAATAAAAAATCACCTTTTGAGAGGATGAAGATTTTTTTTCAGATTATTTTTAAAGGACGGGGGGATGTCAAAGGGAAGTAGTGTGCTAACCCTAAGACTCATTCTAGCAAAGGCATGATAACTTGCTGACCTAATACAGGATGGTGGGTTTACTAAATGGCTGGAGTGTGAATGCACAAACTTCAGGATAGGGCTTAAGAAAGAAGTCTCAAAAATAGCCCCAGACTTCTGCTACACCTTTTAAAGGGGTTTAAAAACCAGCTATGTAGCAACGTAGTCAGTTTCCCCTTATATAGGCACCCATGTAAAGAGGGTAGGGTGGGTGTGATGAGTCCTGTCTGTCTCCACTGACTCCTTGCCCCATTCCTGTCTCTTTCCCCACTGGCCATTTGTCCCAGTCTCTTCCTCCCTTCCCTCCACCCCATCTAATCTTAGTCTTACCCATCCATTCCCAGACCCTCTCCCCAGGTTCTTCATACCATTCTCTTCCCTCTCTGCCTGTCCCAGTATTTTTAACATGGCCAAAACAGCATATTTGCCAAACTTTAACTGTTTGGGCTGAAAGTTATCAGAAACCGAAAACAATGTCTTATAATGTGATGTTTCGGGCACTTTGACTCCAGGCAGCACTACCAGCTCTACCCATAATTAAAAATCTTACAAGAGACAATCTTACAAAACCACCCCCCACTTGTTCACCCAAAGTATCCCAATCAAACAAGTGCTGTTATGAATGCTGTTCTGCTCTACCTTTTATTATAAGACCGCTTCTGTTAAGCTAATAACTTTTGTCAGGCCCTTGAGTAGACTCTGGGTACAGATCACACTGTGTGTACATTAAGCTCAGAGTCTTTGACCCTGGCTGATTCTCTGGATTGTGAATACTGTAAACCTCCTTTATAAATGCATTGGACTGAATTCAACCCAGCTGTATCTCCCCTGAAGTCAGTGGAGTTGCACCTGCTTACAGTAGGACTGAATTTGACCATTTACTTATAACACACACTGCAGTGATCCTTCCTGCAAGAATAATTTTGCAGAGAGTCCCTCAGCTGTGACTGTTTTTCCTGAGGTTATGGTTTGTATCCATCGATTGCCTCTTTGTATTGTATTTGGATTGTAAGCTCCTTGGGGCAGGGACCGTCTTTTTGTTCTGTGTTTGCAGAGTGCCTAACGCAGTGGGGTCATGATCCATTGTAGTAGTAATAATAATAATAATAATATATACAAATTCTTAGTACCCAGGGGGACTATGAAATAAAAACAATTATTGTGGCCTAAGTTGTAGTCTAGGGCAGTGCTTCTCAAAGCCCGTCCGCTGCTTGTTCAGGGAAAACCCCTGGCGGTCTGGGCCGGTTTGTTTACCTGCCGCATCCACAGGTTCAGCTGATCGCAGGTCCCACTGGCTGCAGTTCACCGCTCCAGGCCAATGGGGGCTGCGGGAAGGAGCGGCCAGCACGTCCCTTGGCTTGTGCCGCTTCCCATAGCCCCCATTGGCCTGGGATGGTGAACCGCGGCCAGTGGGAGCCGTTATCAGCTGAACCTGCAGACGCGGCAGATAAACTGGCCCGGACCGCCAGGGGCTTTCCCTGAACAAGCGGCGGATCAACTTTGAGAAGCACTGGTCTAGGGTTTTGGTTCATTCTTGGTTCCTCAGATTGATACGTGCTGTAAAACATAAATTAACCCATTGCTGAAAATTAAAATTATGATTTTTTTTACCTTTAAAGTAAATACAGTTGAGAATCATCATCAGTGTTGTGGGGTTGATGTTCACCAGAGCTTCTTTTATTAATCCTTTGGTCAGTTTCAGGATGCGCTCATTGGTTTTAGTGATGAAGGCAGGGTCTGAGAAGTCAGATGATTGAGCCTCAGCAAAGTAATAATTTTTCATGTTGTTTTTGAAATCATCCATAATAGAAAATTGCTTCCGAATATAAAGGTCATTCACCGATTGCAGTGTGTAACCGAAATTGCGTCTGAAGAGCCGGTGAGTTAGTTTACGGAAGAGGTTGTGAACTGTCATCATCTCATACTTGGAGCTGGCGTTAATGAAATCTCTAAAGCCTAGAACAGAGAATACTTCCTGGTGTGTTTGTCCCTTCAGCCCTAATGAAATCATAGCCATTGCAGTGGAAATACCAACAGGAGCCATCAGAATGTTATCTGAAGAATTGGCTCTGTCCTTCAGACTCCGATAAAGGTTGAAGCCAAAGTTTGCATTGAGGATGTTGAGACGCTGGATTCTGGTTTTACCATGGAATAGCTCAAGAATATTTCCTTGCGGAATTTCAGCAACCATATAAGGATATGGAGAAGCATCAATTATGTCACCATAATAATCCTCATCAAGTATCTTTTCCCAATCTAGATAGTCTTCCTCTTCCTCATCAATCAAGTCATTGGTTATAGTATTTTCCTTATGGAACTCTGGTGGAAAATTAGGCATATCGTGGGTTTCATTTTCATGGGGTGCACGGGGATTTATAGCTTGATTAACACTTTCAAAGTGTTTATCGAAGTCTTTGATCCCACAAAATGCAGATGTTATGACGAAAGAGAGAACAAACAAATGAAATAGGAGCTTCATTGTGACAGGTCAGAAGCTGGAAGACACAATATATCATAGTGAGAAACCATATAGTACCTGAGTTTTAAGAGGTTGCCTTTTTCTTCAGTAGGTTGTTCAATATAGGACTCAACATTAAATTAGATAGTTGGCTCGCTCCTAGAATGATTTTTTTGGTGTGTGATAGCCTTTCCATTTTAGTGGTGCCTAGTATAATTAATTCATGCTCATATAATATCTCAAGCCTGGACCTGTCCTGGTCTGAGACCTTCAAGTTAATTAAACAGCAGTTGATTTCTGTTATTGGAGAAAGTGTCATTGCTTTCCAGCTTGTTTTACACACAATTAGCCATCTATTAAAATGCCCAGGTCTCTTGTATATTATAAAGCTTTAAGCTGTAAGAGTATGTGTATTTAAAAAAACAATTAAAAAGGCTGAAGTCTGATGGACAAAAATTTCCAAATGCTTGAATTTAGTAGGAAATCATTAGTTTAGAGCACATCAGAGAGATGCAAAGAAAAGATGACAGACAAATGCTTTATATTTGTGAAACATACTTTAAACATAGACCAAATGCAATTGTTATGGGCAGTTTCTTTGAAAGGATGAAATTGAATGAGGCTGGAATAAAGGAGATCTATGGATATAGCACAGTCCCACAAGACATATGCACTTTATTTACTGAGATTCGTATAATTGGGACATGCGTGTGACTTTGCCAAGTCAGGGCCATATTGAGGTGCTTGGTTCCTTAATTGTGTAGGCTTTTCGGTTCCAGTCCACTTCATCATTTACCCTTTTTTTTTGCCTAGATTTTTGAGGGAATTGTTTGGTTTTAATTTTTGGTTTTCTGGGCATTGTATCTATTATTTATTTGATTTTTGTGTAGGATTATACAATATATGATACTCCTTTTCCAAAGATGGGATCTCTGTATAATTAAAACTAGAGCAGCAATAGCTTTTGTAATTACTAAAATTGCCAATGTTTTTCTTAGAAAGAAGGGTTTAGGATCAAATTCAAATGAAAGTAGCCTCAGTTACTTCCTCAGGGAAGGTGCTTTGGTAGAACCTGTTTTTCTTATGGAAGATTGTTCCTCGGTTATATGCATGCAACTCCTGTTGATCCCACTGAGTAGCATGAATGTCTCAGAGGGTAGAATTTGGCCTTATGGCTTTAAAATCAAGAGCTGGGCTTACATATTGTGTGAAGAGACTAGAGACCTGGCTTGCGAAGATGCTGGGTACCCACAGCTCCCAGAAACAGTCCCTAGATATTTAAGCACATGATCATATTGATTGTCTTGGTTAGTGACCTAATACATGCAAAAGCTGTAATTCGCTGCTGTGATATCAACTAAGGATGGAATGCAAGGATTTGATATGCTATTCTATGACAGTAAGGGGTGAAAGCAGTTTGAAATAGTGGCATTCAATGGTACTGTCCTACATTGCAGGTTCTAAACATTTACATTCAAGTAAAATAAATCCTAACTGGAACAAGAGAGAGAATTAATTTTAACAAAATCTGAGGTAATTTGTGTAACCACGGGAAACTGGTTTAGAAATCCTGAGTTTAACTTTCAAAAACCCTTATCTAAAACAGACAAAATGTTTAAAAAACAAAACAAGCAGTGGTGGGGGGGGGGGGGAAACCTTGGAAGAAGTTTTCTAAAAGAATGTAAAGCTGTTCTTAAACAATGAAATAGAGATCTAAGAGGGAGGTGGAAAGAGAAATATTTAAACATTTTTGTAGCATCCAGGTAATATATCAGTCTTTCCTTTTCCCATCTGTTGATGTACATAAAGAATGAAAATTAATTATCTTCGCATTGGGAACCTTAAAACCATTTGAGATGAATATTCTAGATTGAAACCGAACATTATTTAATCCTTAAGGACTTGTAACAGAACGGTACCAAAACCTGTGCTAAATAGTGAGTGAAATATTGTAGTCTTAACCGCTCATCTTTTTTATTATCATTATTTTTAAAGTGACTGGCTGCTACATTTTTGTTCCATACTGTTAGAGGTTAAAGTACTTCTCTGGCAAACCGCTTCTGTGCAATAATCACTAATGAAAGACAATGCTGTCTGTGGTTCCTAGTTTTATATTCTCACCTTTTCCATAGACTAATGTATTGTTTACCCTCATTCTCCCCCGCTACTGAAATATATTTTTAAGATTTCAAATCCAGCTCAAACGATAGTAATGTTCCTTACCTCCAAGCCACTGTGTAGAGAGGAATACGTTGAATAGCTAGAATAAAGCGAATTGCTGGGTTTAAATCTGAACTTTGATGCTAGTAAATTGTATATCTCCCAAAGTAAACAGGCTCTAAATCAAACACTGCTCAATTTGCCTTGTCAGCCAAAACCCCTCTACTTGCTTAGTAGTCTCTGCCAAGTGATTTGTTGAGGTTTTTATGGTTTTGTGGAGTGCTTCCTTGCTTTTGCTCTGTGTCCGTGGGCTTGCAGGATGTGAAAGATTTTCCTCAAAAATTGTGTGCAAGAATGTGTATACTTTTGGATGATGTAACTAGCTAGCTCTTTCTGTAGCTGTGCACTGTATATATACATATTACACACACAAAACAAAGTGAAACTTTAATCATGTTATTTTAAAAGTCAGTCACTCAAAAGTGACTGCTGTTCATTACACTGGTCATAATTGTTTCACAGTGACTTTCCTCTCTCTGTCTGTTTGTTGTATCCACCTGTTGGTCTTGTCTCTTCTTAGATTGTAAGTTTCCTGAGGCAGGGACTATTTTGGGGGGGGGACTGTGGGAATGTGTGTGGATGTGTGTAGTGCTTGATCCCTGATTGGGTCTCCTAGGTACTACTACAAAACAAATAATAATAAACAATTCTAGTAATACTTTGATAAATGAATAGAAATGGCTGCTTGTTCGAGTTAATCAGCAATAAAGTAAGTTGAACAGCATTGTCCTCACCTTACAGATTGCAGAGGTGGTGATCAGAATTTGCATTTAATCCTCAGGCCACATGTTCTGCAACTCCAAATTATATTTTGTCTTATAGTTAGTCTGTAGCGCTACAGTATTTCATCTGTAGCAGAAAGTGAGATGTTATTTAATCAGCTTTGAAAATTAGTATTGCTAAGGCAATGCAACACAATCAAATGATTATTCTTACAATCTCAGTAATTTTAACAGTAACTACATGATTTTTATTAATATATTGAAACAGATGGAGAAACTAAATTCTGAAGTGCTAAAATAACATCAGAATATGAGGCTATATTGACTGATTCTTAATAAGTGATTAAATATTGAAATCCCCTAATTATTTTCTCCTTTTCATGTTAGCTCACCAGACGTTTGCCACCCATCAAGGAGGCCAAACCCAGGTTACAGAAGCTCTTCCGAGACTTTTGGCTGTATTCGGTGCTTATGGGATTTGCTGTAGAGGGATCAGGTAGTAAAACGTCCAGTGGGAAAGATGCATTGGTGTTCCGGTAGACTTAGGTTTATTTAGTTTGCAAATCAGCTGATTAGCACAGACTGTAGAGATCTAGAAGGACCAGAGGTAACTGGGAACGGACCACAAGGCAGGTGTCTTACCAGGCACTCCTCTGATGATAGATTGCATTGTGTCCAAAGTGCTGTACTTTGCTGTGTACTAGATTACAGACATGTACAATTTATTATTGTTTACATTCTCAGTTCACAAGTGGACTCTGTGAGAAAATATAAGTGTGTGATGGCTATGATCTAGCATGGGAGGGTCAGGGATGACACACAGGCAAAGTAGAAACTGCTTATACATTGAGAAGTTTCACCTGCAGCCATCTGAACAGGTTTATTACGTGCTTGGAAAGTGGGCTATTAGTTTGAATGTACATACCTGAATGTGTGAGAAGATGGTTTAAAGAGGTAGCACAAAACTTGGTGATACTTATTTTCGCTGATTGAATCTTAATATAGGTTGGCGATAACCAACTGAGGATCAGTAGAAAAATCACTAAACTAATTTTAGGTTTCTATAGTAGCCAGATCAGTTGACACAATATAATGGGAGTATATTAGGATGTTTCTCCTATACATGATTTGTCTTTCTCCTCCCTCCATGCCCCTCCAAATTTTTACTACAGGTCTTTGGCCAGAAGAATGGTATGAAGGGGTATGTGAGATAGCCACTAAGTCTCCACTACTTACGTTTCCCAGCAAAGAACCTCTTCGATCTGTCCTTCAGTACAACTCTGCCATGAAAAATGACACAGTGACTTCTGTAAGAAACAGTTTCTTCCATTATGCTCCTTCAGACTTTAAATAATATATTGGATAGTAACCAGTAGATGCTGCTTAGAACAGCAATATAATGTTTTCACTGACTCCCTTCATTAAATAACAGCTTTCCAAATGCACTGCTGCATCCTGTAAGCTGTGCATGACTTAACAGAACAAAAAGCAAGAGTATTACGTAGTACAAGTGTGTTTTTTGTTAGCAGCAACAATCCTCTATTGGCTAAATCCAGAAATCAGGTCTTTGTGGGAAGGGAAACCTAATGATGATTTTGTCTTTTCTCCTTTTGTGTCTGGCAGATGAAATCTGCAGAACGGTGATGGGATGAATTTGGTTTTGGAATAAAATGACATTCTGGAGTTCTCTCTATTAGAGGCTCCCAGCTGAGCCTTCATCTTTTGCCATTGCCTATGGCTTGGTACTTGTCCACTTTTCTCTCCCTGTATTTTCATGATAGACTGTAACAGAAAAATGTGTGTTATTGTTTACAACCGGGGTCGGCAACCTTTCAGAAGTGGGGTGCCAAGTCTTCATTTATTCGCGGTAATTTAAGGTTTCGCGTGCCAGTCATACATTTTACATTTACAGGGGCCGGCGGCTGGAACCCCAGACTGGCAGCGGGCTGTGCAGACGGGCGGCTGGAACCCCACACTGTCAGTGGGCTGAGCGGCTCAGCCCGCTGCCTGTCTGGGGTTCCGGCCACCAGCCCCGCTGCCGGCCCGGGGTTCCGTCCATCCAGGCTGGCAGCAGGCTGAGCGGGGCCGGCAGCGGGGACCCCAGGTTTACAATGTAAGATAAAAAAGTCAAGGATGAATGACAAGTGTAAAACTGAGAGCCAAATTCTTTGCTGATATAACTTAATTCGTTACTCCAGCAGACAGTTTGTCCCTCACTTTTATTGAACTGTATTTCTTGAACTTGACCTCTTCTGAGTAAGAGCACTGATGTTTCCTGCTGCCGCACTAATGCATCGTATGCACTATTCCAGTACTTCACTGTGTGCCACCAATAAGTGTTATGTGCCTTTTTAATCTCTTCTTTACTTGGATGAAAATGACAGTGTGAAGGCTTTTTCTTTTTAAAGGCATGGTATAATCAGTAGTGTAACCTAAATTAAACCTTTTCAGAATGCAAATAAAGACAGTGCCACCACGTTGGCTCTCTCTTCTTATTCTGACGTTGCTTACGTTTAGGCTGAACTGAATGAGTTACGGAGCACCATCATAAATCTCTTGGATCCTCCTCCAGAAGTGTCTGCTCTGATCAATAAGCTGGACTTCGCCATGTCTACCTATCTACTGTCTGTTTACCGTCTAGAGTACATGAGGTATATTTTTATTACTGCAGGTTGGCTTTGTAATCTTTGGTTTCTGGCATTTCATGCACCCTTCAGCCAGGCTTAGACAACATAGGGTGAAATTCTGATTCTGTTTGAGTCAATGGGAGTTTTGTCATTGACTTCAGTGGACCCAGGATTTCACCCATGGAGTGAAATCTTCATCTCTGCCCAGGCCCCTTTATGGCAGGCAAAAGGGCTGCAGTGACATAAAGTGATCCCAAAAGCCCCAAACTCCTGGTGCAGGAACAATGAAGACAGCCATAATGCTGCTTTTCGAGGAACCTCTTGTGAGTTCAAAACATCCTCAACTCCCTCTCCCCTGGACTGTGAGTCCTGTGCTAAACCTCTTGTAGGCATAGCACAGAATCTCATCCATGATGCTTCATAGTTATCATGGTTACGGAATCAGTAGATGCAATATACAATTGTTGCTCTTGACTGGTGCATTTCGGCATTGCAAATAAAAATACACAGGAATGGACACTGGCAAAATTGATACAAAATTCCTAATGACTGCTATCGAAGAATGAGTGTGGGTGAGAGCTGAAGAGGGCTCTTACTGGAGACGGTGGGAACAACCCCTAAGTTGTATGCCTGTTTGGCATTAAACAATAAGGACAAATATTTTTATTTACAAAAGCCTTTCAGACATATTATAAGTAGTCTTAAATACTTGTAGGCATTGCCATATTGAGCAAATGCACCATGTAAAGAAGAGTGGGGTCTGTTTGTAGAAATACACCAGAAACAACTCACTAAATTGGTGAATTTTGTGCAAGTTTTTCCACTTCTAACAGCAATGCGAATTGTTTACCTAGTAGCAGAAAATGTTTTCCCTAAACCCTTGTTAACTGAAAACAGACCCAAAGGCTCAGGTGTTAAATCTTACCGTAATTTAGTTTCTTGATGTGTGGGTATGTACTATAGCAATGTTTCTGAAACTGGGGTCCCCAAGGGTATCCCAGGGTGTCTGTGGGCCCTGCTGATTGACTCCTCTCCCTCCCTCCCTCAATTCCTCCCCGCTTCCTCCCAGTGCTTCCTGAACGCTAAAAATCTGGTGGCTCAGCAGGGCTAAGGCAGGCTTCCTAATTGCCGTGGCCTCACACCGCGCCCGGAAACCGCTGACATATCCCTGCGGCCACGGGTGGGGGTAGGGGGTATCCGCATGCTGCCCCACCCTGAGCACCGACTCCACGGCTCCCATTGGCTGGGAACACCCCAGCCCAGAGCCCACACCAAACCCCTTCCTCCACCCAAACTCCCTCTCAGAGCCCACACCCAAACTCCCTCCAGAGCCTGCATCCCCTCCATCACCAAAACTCCCTGCCCAAGCCTGGTGAAAGTGAGTGAGGGTGCGGAGGAGGGGGAATGGAGTGAGCCGGGACGGGGCCTCAGAGAGAGGTTGGGGCTGGAGTGGGGACTCAGGGAGGGGGCAGGGCAAGGGCTGAGCAGGGAGGCTTGGGGGGCCCTGAAAAATTTTAAATAAAAATGGGGGTCCTTGGGTTGCTAAAGTTTGAGAATTGCTGCACTGTAGGGATGAGGCATGGTTTCCATGTTTAGTTTTATGTGAATGTGTTAAATTATTATCCTCCTAGGGTATTGCGTTCAACAGACCAAGATCGCTTCCAAGTGATGTTTTGCTATTTTGAGGATAAAGCTATTCAAAAAGACAAATCTGGTAAGATTACCTAGGCTATATGCTACCTGAAAAAGTAAAATTTGTCTGGCTAGTATCTTTTAGAACAAAATTTACGGAATTAGGTCAATTTTAAGTGAACCTGCATTATTGTTCAGTTGCCAGTATAGACAAAGCCTTAGAGAATTGCCAGTCACCTTTATGTTTAGAGTAGTAGGTCATTATTAAGTTTTGACTTGAATCAGTGCAGTATGTGCATACTCAGGGAGATATGTCCTGGTAAATATAGCTGTATGGAGTAGGTGTACTCAGTGTTTCAGTCAAATTTCCTACAAATTGTGTTGGATATTTTTTATTTGCTTAAAGTTTATGCTAGCAGCTGATACTAGCTGAAAACCATGAGGGGAAAAGGACTAAATCAGACAGGACAGTCTTCTCTGTGAAAATTTCACTGATGAAACAGCATTATGGTCACTTGTCACTATATGCATAAAGAGGTTTGATTGCAGTTTATGGAACTATTCTCTGGTTCTCAACTTGTTTTGGTTAGCCCGTTGAATCAAAACCATTGCCAAAGATTTGTATTCAGAGTGAGGTTTTGCGGCAACTCTGCCCAAGTGTTTTTTTCTGAAACTCCTGAAGTTGATACTTGGTCCCATCAACACTTTGTTGTTGGATTATTAATAGCTCTAATTTAGTATGCAGATGTGATTGCAATTACGCTTCCTCCCCAGCCCCCACTGAGAAATGTACCTGTTTATCTCTTGTCATTTCATCTGGATTATATAGAACTGCAGCAAGTGTAAAGTAGTAAATATGTAGGAAGAGTCCCTTGAGTATAAATGCCCCCCTATTAAAATAAGTTATAACTGGTAGAAACCACTCTTACCAAATAGCTAAACTATTCATGTTTTAATTTGAAATATTCTATTGATAAACAAAGTGACTATTCTGCAGAGCTATGGCATATAAGAACCTAAATGCTACTTTCAACTGGTGGTGGCTTATTTTCAGCTTTTAAAAAAAAAAACTTGCTCTTGCTGGAATGAACACTATTTAGAATAAGTGGTTCTCCACTTGTGAGGTAACTCCCTTCTCTTCATGTGTCAATATATAATGCCTGCATCTGTAATTTTCACCCCATACATCTGAAGAAGTGTTTTTTTTTACCCCCAAAAGCTTATGCCCAAATAAATCTGTTAGTCTTTACGGTGCCACCGGACTCCTTGTTGTTTTTGTGAAATCAGACTAACATGGCTACCCCCTGATACTATTTAGAATTGTAAAGCAGCTTGATTCAGTGTTGGCTGAGTACAAATAAACATGTTTAACTGTTAATGGTGCAGTATCCAAGGAAAATTTAATTCTTATAACAGAGCACAACATTTTTCTTGATTCTTCTCCAGGGATGATGCAGTGTGTGATAGCTGTTGCAGATAAGGTGTTTGAAGCTTTCCTTACAATGATGGCTGATAAAGTAAGCTATGTGGGAAGGAGACTACAGTGTAAAGTGTGTGTTCATTTTGTGAGAGTCTTTTTAAAAACACAAATGTGTCATGCTTCTCTTTGGAATATCTAGGCTAAAACTAAAGGGAATGAAGAGGAGCTGGAGAGACATGCTCACTTTCTACTAGTGAATTTTAACCACATTCACAAGAGAATCAGGAGGGTTGCAGACAAATACTTATCTGGTCTTGTAGATAAGTGAGTATAGACATCCCTGCAATATTACCTTTTTCACACTGACTACTGGGTTATCAAGAAGAAGAAAGCAATTGAATAGGGCATTCATTTAGATTTCATGACTGCCAGTTCTGTTGAACAGTCATCTTGTATATAGCAAAGATGAAAATTTCTGATGAATAAAAAAGGCCTAGAGGGCTACTAAAATGTTATCCTGGTTCTGAAATCCTTGCTTAGTTACTATTGCAATCCTCTTTCTAGTATCCACACAAGGTGATCATGTCACAGAAGTTAAATAAATGCAAAAATATACTCTGCTTTATCATGCTGTGTGTAATTCTACAAAGCCGTCAGTGCCCTCTGCTGGCCAGTAGTGTATAGTGCATTTAGTATGTGTGAAAAGAACAGGAGTACTTGTGGCGCCTTAGAGACTAACACATTTATTTCAGCATAGTCTCTAAGGTGCCACAAGTACTCCTGTTCTTTTTGCGGATACAGACTAACACGGCTGCTACTCTGAAACCTGTTTGTTTCAAGAACAAAACAAAATGTAGGTTAAAATGGTAATCTGCTCCTTAGGGTACGTCTTCACTACCCGCCGTATCGGCGGGTAGCAATCGATTTCTCGGGGATCGATATATCGCGTCTCATCTAGACGCGATATATCGATCCCCGAATGAGCTCCTGTCGACTCCGGAACTCCACCAACCCGCACGGCGGTAGCGGAGTCGACATGGGGAGCTGCGGACATCGATCCCGCGCAGTGAGGACGGTAGGTAATTCGATCTAAGATACTTCGACTTCAGCTACCTTACACAACTTCAGCTACGTGAATATCTTAGATCGA
The DNA here is from genome assembly GCF_016161935.1 of Mauremys reevesii. Classification (NCBI taxonomy): domain Eukaryota; kingdom Metazoa; phylum Chordata; order Testudines; family Geoemydidae; genus Mauremys; species Mauremys reevesii. The sequence goes on along the minus strand of NC_052640.1, from coordinate 18,071,158 downwards.
TTTCCCCCCGTAGTGTAGACCAGCCCTTAGTTCCCTTTCCTTTCCTCCTTGGCACACTTGAGTGATACGGACCTGAAGTAGTCTAGCCTGACATTATTGCCTTGACTTTCAATGGGAGTTGTGTACCCGATTGCCTCTGTGCCCTTGGAAATCTCCCCTCTTAGAGTCTGCCTTCAAAGACAGCTTTTGACAACTCCAATCTGTTGTGAGCCATGATCAGCTTAATTCCTTATGTTTGGAATAGGTTTACACGTAGATACGTTGCTCTTTGTGTATCTTCTGCGCCTTTTGGTGAAGGCATAATTTTTTTCACTTCCTGTCTATTCAGTGTGAACTTCTTTTATTTTAGGTTCCCTCATTTACTGTGGAGTGGAACTGTGCTGAAGACCATGTTAGATATCCTCCAGACACTGTCACTCTCTCTTAGTGCGGTGAGTACTTTCTAACTAACCCTTTTATTGCTGATAGAAAGTGCATGTATATTGACCAAAGTTTTCATAACAGTGGAACAGAGATACCAGATACAACTGAAGGTGCATGTTTGCAAAACGTATCTTATACATCATTCAGCAATGAAGTGGCTAAGTGGTGTAGTGTTCCCCCCTTTTTTTTCTTTGAGTTAAATTATTCATTTCACAATGATAACGGTTTTGCCTGAAGATCTGCTTATTTAGAGTTTCAAGTTGCTCGATAATATCCAAGAAAAGACACCTTTCATAATAACTTACATTTCTGAAATCACCTTAAATCCAAAGATCATAAATTATGTTACAAACATTATTAATCAGTTAAAACTCAGAATTCCTATGTGAGGTGACAAGTGTGCAGTCTTGTTTGATTATTTTAAATTAGGATTAATGCATTATTGTATGTAAAGTGTTTTGAAGAAGGAAAAGTGCTATGGAAGTATTATTTTATTTATTTATTTTCTAATGTTTCTTTTTAAACCATAACATAGTTTATAGTTATGGTCATGTTGAAAACAAACCCAAAATGCAAGAGTCTGCTTTGTGGGATGGATAGTGTCATTAGCAAACTGACTTAACAAAGCAAAAAGTGTAGCCTGTAGTGAACAAGTCCATCAGACATGGGTGAATTGCTTTTTATTGAGACTTTAACATACTTTATTTTAGGACATTCACAAGGACCAACCATACTATGACATTCCAGACACCCCGTATAGAATCACTGTCCCTGATACATATGAATCCAGAGAGGTAAGTGGTGTCTCTTGATTTGGTGGCAAAAAGTAGTTTAATTGACTTGTCTCAGTCAGCCACTCTGAACAGTCTTGTTTTGAAGGTGCCTTCTAAGGTAAGGCTCGTGTGCTGTAATTTAGCTACCAGACATTCGAAGTTCATTCTGAATTTCCCTGTTTCAGAATTGCACCTTACTAAGCATAACCATTCTCTGCCTCCCAGAACACACTATGTAAATAGCCTTCAATATCCTAATGTCATTAAAAGTCTCTTGAACTGTCTCTTGCTGGTGCCCTTAATGTTGCTTACTATGCCAGTAAGCACAATGCTGTTTGTGAATTATTGGTTGGCTGACTGGTGTGTCAATGCACTTTTCCTAGAGTATAGTGAAGGACTTTGCTGCACGCTGTGGGATGATTCTTCAAGAAGCAATGAAATGGGCTCCTTCTGTCACAAAGTCCCACCTTCAGGTAACTAACTTGAATTTTTGAAGAAATAATTTATGATCCTCAGAAAAGTACAAAGTTCACATACCTTGAAATAACAGTATCATTCGACTAAATGCATTTATACTTATTTTGTAACTTTTTGGCTATTCTGATTCCTATTTCCCTCCCCTCCTCCCAATAATGGAAGCATCACTAAAATCAGTATCATTTTAATTTTGTTTCTAAAGTAATCTTGAAACAATATCTTTGCTAAGTTATTCAAATTAATGTTCAGTATGTCAGCCATTCTGTTCACCTTTGATTTTATGTTAAGAATGCAGAATGTTGTGGAGGTTTAATTACTCTCTGATTCAGTGTTCTGACTAATGTGCATAAAAATTCATGTATTTTAAAATTCTCAGCAGGTGATCAGAACACAAGATCTTTGCTGCTTTGCTATTAGAGAGAGAAGGTTTTCTCAGATTTTTAATTCTCTTTCAAATACAGTAGAATCATGCTAACTTACAAGACCATGGTAAACTACTGAATTCTGTGACTTAGCAAGTAAGGACTTTATCTTGCTGCTAATACCTTTTGCTGAGCCCAGCAGAATGTTTTTGCACAAACACAAATCAGAGAATGTGTCACGAAATGTACTTTAATTTATTTACTCAATTACAGCTTAGTTTTAATTATTTATCATTTGTAGGATGCCAGTAAATGTGCTGTGGTATATTTGATAAAATCAAAAAGAAGTCATGGTAGCATGGGAGCAGAATAACATGTCTGTTAACCCTGTGCTGGGAGGTGGGGGTTAATCTTTAGTGCAAGTTAGAGTTTCTAGAGTAACCTGCTTTCTGCTATCTCTCTTCCTCCCTCAGCACTGATGTGGCAGTTTCTGGAGAGGCTCAAGAATAGTCTATAGTACTCCAGATCTACCTGTGACATTTTTATTCCCTCCTGTAAAAGAAGAGTGGACACTAGTTTTTCAATCTTCATTTCTAGCAGATCAAGACAGTTAGTGTTTCCACCTCACTTCATCTTACATGGAGTCTAAAATTCATCTTTTTGCAGAACATTTGTGCTTGGTTTTCAAAATCATGATCTTTTCTTCAAACTTTAGATCCCTATTAAATTTGCTTTATCCCCTGTACAAAAGAAAGAAAAATCTCTTTTTATTTAAGGCTTCTAGGATGAGATTTTTCAAAAGGCCTAATGTCTTAGGAACAAAAGTCCTGCTTTCCTAGTGCTGAGGGAGCAATATTTGGAAAGGAAAACAAGGACTAAACCTAACTAAATAGATTCTCAGATGTGTGTGTAATAAATCTTTTGGTAATTCAATATGTGTAATACTTGAAATGAGCTAGCTGCTCTTGAAAATTACAGTCCTCTTCAGAAGAATCTAATTCCTTGTCTCTTAGGAGTACCTAAACAAACATCAGAATTGGGTGTCAGGCTTGTCTCAGCACACCGGGCTGGCTATGGCTACAGAAAGCATTCTGCACTTTGCAGGCTACAACAGACAAAACACCACCCTGGGGGTGAGTATCAGACATCAACAAAGTAATCCTATATGCTCTAAGTCATGCATATCACAAATAACATACCAGGTGCCAACTCTGGAGCATCCCTTGATTTGAAATGAAGGGGATTGTGTCTTCTAACCGTGTTCTTCCTCCTTTGAATGGTTGGGAGGTAAGAGATACAACAAGTTAAACTGTAAATCTTGTATCTTTAACTACAAAACTCTATATTAAAGTCTTTGATGTACTTTTAGCAAGGGTTTAGTATTACATATGTCATTTTTAAATGATAGAGTATTTCCATTTATATAATTACTTCTTGTAGTTGTTTGTCTGAAAAGGCAAATGATGATGCTTCCCAGAATAACAGCACAAGGTCGGCCAAGTGCCATTGAATGAATGTTGTTACATTTCCACCCCAAAACATGTTTTTTTACTGCGTGTTTTCTATTGATGGCAGGTACTGCCCATGTGCGTATACGTATGTGGACTTTGTTACATTACACTACTTAATGTGTACTGTTAAGCTGCATTAGATGTTTATACTCTGACGGTATACTTTCTCAAATCAGTACATGAAATTCTTCCTTTAATGATGATCTGAGTGACTAAGTATATCAAAATAAAAATAAAACTCCTTCATTGTTAATCAGAGAGGCTGACGGTCTTTTCCTCATCTCTTGTTTTATTACTTTGGACCTTGGTTCACTGCTTGGTTATTACACAGGCATGACATTCGAAGCATGTAATAGTTGTCACAAGTTTATCTACCTGCCAGTCAACCAAGCAAGCCACGAGGCAGGACTGCAGAAGAGAGTTATTAGCTGAATGCTGGATTTTCAGTGTTCTTGCTGAGCCATGTGGATTTTCTGTTAAGACTCAATATCAGGATGGTGATTTTAAAATAGAAATTAAATGATCCTTGCCTGATTCCATCTAGCTAATCCCACTGATTTGTAATCCATAGGAATTTTGGCCCTTTTGAGAAAGGGAATATAGAGACGTAATTATATTTTTGCTTATTTGTTTTGAAATTGCAATACACGTACTGTAGTTCTGAAATTTTGGCTGTATCAAGACTTGTTGTCCTGAGTTTAGGGCACAAATGAGCTCCCCCAGGAGATCCCAAACAGAATAGTGACTCAGAGTCATGTTTCTCAGGAGCCCTTGTGTTATGCAAAGAGGTAGGGGGCCGGTGAGTACATGACAGTCTATTGTCAGAGGCAGAATGCTCCCTCCTTTGCACAGCTCCTGCAAGCTGGCACATGAGGAGGGCTGAGCCATGGTTCTGCATTCTCTTTGCCCCTTTCCCCCTCTTCCACTCTGTTCATCAGAAGAGGAGTCACAGCCTCATGGATGCTGCTCTTCCATACACCTAGGGCCCTGCCAAATTCACAGTCCATTTTGGTCTATTTCATGGTCATAGGATTTTAAAAATCATAAATTTCATGATTTTAGCTATTTAAATCTGAAATTTCACGGTGTTGTAATTGTAGGGGTCCTGACCCCAAAAGGAGTTGTGGGGGGGTGTCACAAGGTTATTGTAGGGGGGTGGGGGTTGTGGTACTGCTACCCTTACTTCTACGCTGCTGCTGCTGGTGGTGGCGCTGCCTTCAGACCAGAGCAGCTGGAGAGTGGCAGCTGCTGCATGCAGAGCTGGGCCCTCAGTCAGCAGCCACCACTGTCCGGCTGCACAGCTCTGAAGGCAGCCGTGCAGAAGTAGGGTGGCATGGTATGAAATCTGTATAGTATAGGGTAAAAGCATACAAAAAAACAGATTTCATAGGGGGAGACCAGATTTCATGTTCCATGATGTGTTTTTCGTGGCTGTGAATTTGGTAGGGCCCTGCCTATATCTGAACTCCTGATCCAGCAAAGCCCTATGTGGCTACAGGTGTTGGGGAAGAAGCTTTGTCACCACTGATACATTTATTTGCTCATTAACACCAGCATAATGCGGTATTAGGGAGATCAACCTATATGCTCTTTGATAGTGTTCTGGTAGCCATGGTAATACTCCAGTTGTTAGTGTTCTCAGTTTTTGACACTGAATGGATGATCTGTTTAAAAGTCCAGACAGCGTATATGGATAACACAATTTTTGTATATTAACAGTTGATACCAATTACAACTGTTGTTTATAGGCAACCCAGCTAACTGAGAGACCAGCCTGTGTGAAGAAAGATTACTCCAACTTTATGTCTTCTCTTAACTTGCGCAATCGCTATGCCGGAGAGGTAACTATAGAATTTTTCCTGAACTCATGGAGTTCCCCAAGTGGGCATGTTGCTTTTCTAACTTGTACTTGCTTTCAAATGGAGGATTAAGTAGAATACATCTATAATAGCAAAGAGGCATCATCCTGTACATCTAAAGAAGGACTGTGATGAACATCATCTTTTCTAGGTTTAGGGCATAATACACATAGCTCATTGAGGAGATCGTTTCACTTCTGGTTTTGTAAAGATTTTTTGATATTTCAATTGCAAATAAAGCCCTCGTTCCTCTTTGTGTGTACTCAGTAATGTTAGCAAAATGTAATATCAAGGCCTGCATTGGATCTCCATGCTGAGCTGTGAACACGCCTACCCTCCAGCATGTACCAAACAGTAAAAAACAATGTCAGCCATGTAGAGATTTTTCTCATCACCATTGACCAAAGCAATATGTTTTACAGGTGGCTGGAATGATTCATTTCTCCAGTGCTACAGGTCGGGTATCGGACCTGAATAAACTGATGATCAAGCAGCTAAATGATGCACTAGAACCAGGCCAGCCTGAACGCTACACCCAGGCCATGTTTATGTTGACTGCAATGCTAATAAGTAGCAAAGGTAATGAAACAAATGGAACTTAATTTTCTACTTCTGCGTGCTGATGCTCTGAGCACTAAATGACAATTATAGATGCGCTATACTGTAACGCCTCACTTAACGGTGTAGTTACGTTCTGAAAAATGCGACTTTAAGTGAAACGATGTTAAGCGAATCCAATTTCCCTACAAGAATTAATGTAAACGGGGGGGTTAGGTTCCAGGGCAGCTTCCCCTACTCTGCAAGCACCAGAGGCAGAGGGTTCAACCTTCAGCCTGCCCACCCCACTCCTACCCCCAATCCCCCACCCTTGACCCGCCTCTTCTCTCCCTGACCTCCTCCCCCTTTACTTCGCTTGCTGCGTCCTGGTTCCTCCCCACTCCCTCCCCTCCCTTCTAAACGCCAAGCCAGCTGATTGCCACATAGGGGAGGGAGGGGAGAGGCGCGCTGAGTCCTCACTCCTCCCCCCTCCCTTCTGCCCAGGGCAATTAGCTGGCTTGCTGCATTCGGGAGGCAGGGGGAGCCTGCATGCCGAGTCCTCGCTCCTCCCTCCTGCCTTCAAAACGCTGCAAGCCAGCTGATTGCCGCGGGCAGGAGGGAGGGGGAGCCTATGCGCCGAGTCCTCGCTTCTCCTTCCTCCCTCCAGCCCGGGGCAGTCAGCTGGCTTGCTGCGTTTGGGAGGGAGAGGGAGCCTGCGCGCTGAGTCCTCGCTCCTCCCCCCCTCACTTCTGCCTCCAAAACACCGCAAGCCAGCTGATTGCTGCGGGCAGGAGGGAGGAGGGGGAAGGCGCTGATCCGCAGAATCTGCCAGTGGGGGGAAGGGGCCGTAGGGAAGGTGCCAGCTGTGTTGAAAGCAGGCAGCCAAACAACGTAAGAGTGGAGCATTGCACAACTTTAAATGAGTATTCTCCCTAATTGATCAGCAACGAAACAACATTAAGCAGAACGACTTTAAGTCAAGAGTTACTGTACACAAACCCAGTGAGTATAAACTCAAGCAGAACAGTGTTTTATCCAGTAAATTTAATTCAGGGAAAACCTCTTGAAGTCACAGCTAGACGTTGTTTGTTTGGAGTTGATTGTCACAAATTGTGCAGACCAATTTCCTGCTGACTTGAAAACTATTTCCTATTTTCTCTGTCAAAGAAATCTGTATGAATGTTTGTTTTCAGACTGTGACCCTCAGCTCCTGCATCACTTATGCTGGGGCCCCCTGAGAATGTTTACTGAACATGGCATGGAAACAGCAATTGCTTGCTGGGAGTGGCTACTTGCTGCTAAGAATGGAATAGAAGTACCGGTAGGGAGCTTCATTCAATGATTTAGGTTTTTCTTCAAGAAAAAAGAGAGGAGTAAAATCTCATTTAAAATAAATCTGTGTAAAATAGGCATGTTAAATACAACTGTTGATTTCTTGAATCAAGATTTCCCAGTGTGCTAATGAGTTGATGTTATCATGGATAATCTCACTCTCTGGATGTACAGCTGGAGGTGGATTTTATTTATACATCGCTTGCTGTACTTTCAGCCAGTTCAGTTGAGAAGCTTTTTCACTTTCAGAATACGTGGATGATTAAGCTAGATGTGCTGGCAATTTTCTCTTTTATATAGCATTAATTACGGATTCTAGATATGTACCTTCATGCTCATGTCTTATCTACACACAGAAATTGCACCAGTTTAACTTAATTAGGTTTAAAAACCTATTTAATTAAACTGTTGCAAACTCCAGTATGAACACTCTTATTTTGGTTTCAAAGTATCTGATTTCAGTTTATCTTAAATAAATCTGGTTTAAACTGAGATAAGAGTGTCTGTACAACTGTTTTGCACCGATTTAAGAAACTAATACAACTTTTGTTCATAGACCAGGCCTGAGTTTTCCTTTCTCTTGCTTTGCCATAACACCTCTTTTGAGGAGTGAAAGGAACTTGGCTAGCAATGCCATTTTGTTTCTGGCATTAATACCCTGAATGACAAGATACATTTTTTAGAGCTGTTATTTTCCTGTAACGGGCTAAACAGTTATACTTCTTGAAATGTGACTAAATCTAGCAGTAATGGCGTGGTAACTCCTCAGTGTAGTGGCAGCCAGTGAAATGCTGAAACCACTGCATGTCGAAACAGCTACAATGACTGAGAGCCAGCACTTTTTCTCAGGTAATTTAGAGAGAAGTTCCCAATATGTGCAGGGAGCTATGATCAGCCCCATACCTTTCTAATGAGTTTCAAAGTTTCAGAGGTTGTGGGGTGTTCAGATCTAGTGTGCTCCATGCTAATGCAAAGAAGGAGGTTAGGTCCTGCAAACAAGTAAACGCACTCGGAGCAACAAACACTAATCTTTGTTTTCACAGTTCATGCGAGAAATGGCAGGAGCCTGGCAAATGACAGTGGAGCAGAAATTTGGCCTGTTTTCCGCTGAGCAGAAAGAAGCAGATCCATTAGCTGCTTCAGAAGAGAGTCAGCCACGGCCTTGCCCTCCAGAGGTCACACCACATTACATCTGGATAGATGCAAGTACCCCCTTTCTGCAATGTTACACTTTGGATAATGATGGGATGGGAAGATGCAGGCACCAAGAATGAGCTGCTCTGTGCCTTTGGACCAGTAGCACTGTTCATGGTTGTAGTACTTTTGTGCCTAGTGTGGGGCGACATTTTCATGTTTGCAGAGGTGCATAAGAATGGGAGAAATGCAAGGTGGGTTCTGGTTTTGTTGAGCTACATTTTTCGTTTGTTTTTTGTTTCCTCAGTTTCTGGTGCAGAGATTTGAAATAGCCAAGTACTGCAGTTCTGATCAGGTTGAGATCTTCTCCAGCCTGTTGCAGCGATCCCTGTCTCTGAATATTGGAGGGGCAAAGAGCAGTTTGAACCGACATGTGGCAGCTATTGGACCCCGTTTCAAGTGAGTGATGTTTATTCTCTTAGAAGGAGCGTGGGGTAGGACGACGAAGAGCTAAATGCCGAGTATAGGACTTGTTCTTTATTTCAAAGGATAAAACTTTCTGAAGTGCCTAGAATGACATAGTAGGCTAAGTCCCATTTTCAGAAGTGACTCAAGCACACAGGAGGCTAAGTCCATTAAAAGTCAGTTTGACGTAGCTTCTTAAGTCATTCTAGGCACTTCTGAAAGTTTTTTTTGTTTTTGTTTTTGTTTTTAACCCCAAATACCAGATGTTTTGAATCAGTCTCTGGTGTAATTCATGCATCAACCCAGAGATCATTTGGCAGAACCATTGTATCCATTTTTCTGGATTACTAGCTTGAAGATTTTCATGTCCAATTGTTTTCCAGCCGTAGTTTCAGGAACAGGTTGATGGTGAAGGAGATGCAGTTTGCCCAGATTGTCTGAGACAGATCTGGCTCTGTTGAATCTCTTCAGATAATTCATCCTGCATCACCACCATAAAAAGATGATGCAGTAAAGCACTATTTTTGACTAGTGCTGCCTTCGTTCCAACAAAACATATGAGCAGCCTTTATGTAATATGTATGTCACATGCTTTGGCCATGAAGTGCGATACTAGGCAAACATTGCAGGGTAAAAATGTTTCATGATTTTGTTTTCTGCTTTAAAAAAAAAAAAAAAAGGATTTTCCCCCTCTTTTAGTTCACGTTTGCATTGCTCTGACGTACTCGACACATAAAGCCAAATTCAGATATTACATATTTAACTGTCCCTAGACCTGGTAGAAGCAACTCAGCTCTAAAGAGAATTCAGTTGCACCCACATACACCAGATTTCTGTTCAGTCCATGATATGTAGTTTTATTTTACTTTGTGTCTTGAAATAGTTCATCTTTTGCTTAAAGAAATCCGTTCATGCTTGGCTTGGGCAGTGCCATAGTTCTTAGTATGGTCTGACATCCACTCAATGTGCAGCGGCAGTCAAAAAAAGCAAACAGAATATTGGGAATCATTAAGAAAGGGATAAATAATAAGACAGAAAATATCATATTGCCTCTATATAAATCCATGGTACACCCACATCTTGAATACAGCATGCAGATTTGGTTGCCCTGTCTCAAAAAAGATATATTGGAACTGAAAAAGGTTCAGAAAAGGGCAACAAAAATAATAGAGGTATGGAATGGCGGCCATATGAAGAGAGATTAATAAGACTTGGACTTTTCAGCTTGGAAAAGAGATGACTAAGGGGGATATGAGAGAGGTCTTATAAAATCATGACTGGTGTGGAGAAAGTAAATAAGGCAGTGTTTTTTACTCCTCCTAACCCAAGAACTAGGGGTTACCAAATGAAGTTAATAGACAGCAGATTTAAAACAAACAAACGAAGTATTTTTTCACACAACACACAGTCAACCTGTGGAACTCCTTGCCAGAGGATGTTGTGAAGGCCAAGGCTATAACAGGATCTTAAAAAGAACCATATAAATTCATGGAGGGATAGGTCCATGGAGGCTATTAGCCAGGATGGGCAGGGATGGTGTTCCTAGTCGCTGTTTGCCAGAAGCTGGGAATGGGCGACTGGATGGCTCACTTGATGATTACCTGTTCTGTTCATTCCCTCTGGGGCACTTGGCATTGGCTACTGTCAGAAGACAGGATACTGGGCTAGGTGGACCTTTGGTCTGACCCAATATGGCCGTTCTTATGTTCTTAGCAATTTAGAGTGCAAGAGTTGTCTTCACATGCTCTGTATATATTGAACTTTAGGTTGCTGACACTCGGGTTGTTTCTGCTGCATGCTGATGTCATTCCAAATGCAACCATTCGCAATGTCTTGAGAGAAAAGATTTATTCTACTGCCTTTGATTACTTCAGGTACTATTTATTTTCTTTTCACCAATTCCGCAAGAAAGGTGTGATTGGTTTTTTTGTTGTTGTTGGTTTTTTTTAAACCTCTAAGAATACTTCACAATAGGAGCTGTTTTTATTCTGATATTTGACTTAATTCTTTTCTCTATTTATCTATTAATACAAAAAAGCATGTCACCTGTGCTTCTACACTGTTCATTATGTATACTCAAGAAGTCATAAAGGAATTAATGGTTAGGGAAAATCTAAATTTCTTTTAATCTATTTGGTTTTGAAGATTACAGACGCTATTGGGATAATTTTTTCAGTGTTTCAAAGGATTTTAGACATGGAATTCCCGTGAAAGCCATTGAAAGCGTGTGGCTGAAATTTATACTCCCATTTGAAAATGTACCCCTATACAATATGTGGACAAACGTTCCTTTTTAGTATCTGGCATGGGTGCAATCTAAAGTAATATAAGTGACAGCAGCATGTGACAGTGGTGTAGGATGGCGAGAAGTATGTCAAAGTTTTTAATTCTACATTATTCGTAGACCTCAAGAGGCTGCTTTTTCACCCTTCAGAAGTTGATAGGAAGGCTGCACCTCCCAGTGCAATAGATTCCAGGTGTAAGGGTAAAACACAATGAGACTTAATCTGTGCTCACTCATTGCCCCCGGTCTGAAGAAAAAACATAAAGCTTTTTTTAGTGTCTTGCATTATAATCATTTACATATATATATTTGTAAGTTATCCCCCAAAGTTCCCCACACAAGGGGAGAAGAGGCTACGTGAAGATATCAGCATATTGATCAAGTTTTGGACTGCCATGTTCTCTGATAAGAAGTATTTAACAGCCAGCCAGCTGGTGCCTCCTGGTGAGTTCCTTACGTGCAGTCTCAAAAACCCTTTTTGCTTCTTTGATTATTTGGTTCTGTGTGTAAACATTTTGTTTTATTTTAGATAATCAAGACAACCGGAGTAACCTGGATATCACCGTTGGATCTCGGCAGCAGGCCGCACAGGGATGGATAAATACTTACCCATTGTCCAGTGGCATGTCAACCATCTCCAAAAAATCAGGTTTCTTTCTTTAATTGTCACTAGCTACTTATCTAACCATAGAGTACACTTCCATTCAATGTCATTTAAGGCCAATATTTGCATTTAACGTTTTGGCTCAGGTTTTACTGATGTTACACTTGAGTCAAGTGACTTGACTGTTATTGCAAAAAGCTGAGGAAAGCTGTGCCTCACTGAGAGCAAAGAGCAAGGTTTTGAAACTAGCAATTTTTTTTTCTCCAGACCATTTAGTTGTATAATGCAGATAATGTAAGACCAGAGGCTACGGTAGCTTAAATTCCTGAGAGGAAATTGCTTATTGTTCATCAGTGTGCCAGAGCTCTTGGACAGCAAAGTGGATGTGAGTTTATCAGGTGCCTGAATGTACGTTTGTACAGTTGCAAGCTGCAGGTTATTATTTTTATAAGTTATTAAAGTGAACGTAATGCTGGTGAAGGTGCCAGATTGATAGCCTTGTAGACTTGGCATATTCATAGAACAAGAACACTACATGCAGCTGCAGTGCAGGCTTCCTCCCATCACCCTGCCAGTGTACTCAGTCCCGTCTTAGGAGCATTCCATGCCATTTCAGTCCTCCTCCTGTCTGCTGAGACTGCCAGTAAGGGACAATTTGAAAGCGACATTTAATATATTTGTAGAAAAGCGACTGAATTCATTTTCTCCCTCTTTTCTCAAGGGATGTCTAAGAAGACTAACAGAGGTACCCAGCTACACAAATACTACATGAAACGGAGGACACTATTGCTCTCGTTGCTGGTAGGCGATCGTTTGTTTCACAAGAGCATGGGTGTGAAATGGATTTCTAACATTTTGTAGTTGTTGTAGCACAAATAGACTAAACTAGCATTTGAGAAAAACCTGGAATGTTTTCTCTACATCCAGAAAGCAATTTGTTTTTGTGTTGTCCTCAGGCTACTGAGATTGAGCGTTTGATCACCTGGTACAACCCACTCTCCTCCCCTGAACTGGAGTTGGATCAAACTGCAGAGAACACCGTGGCAAACTGGAGATCTAAGTACATCACTCTAACTGAGAAACAGTGGAAGGATAATGTGAATTTGGCTTGGAGCATTTCCCCTCATCTTGCTGTGCAACTGCCTACCAGGTGAGATGCAACTCAAAACAACCAATATAATTCCTTCGGCTGCATAGTAAATACTCAAGGCAAGCATTCACAGTTACCACCTCCTTACCCCTCTTGCATGCCTGCACTGCTGGCTGAGACCATTAAACAATAAGAATTAGCCTACTGAAGATCCTAACCCATTTCAATAGTAATTAGAAGGCTTTAAGGGAGCCTGAGTTCAATTCTTTTACCATAAAGCCCAGATGTAATGTTTGAAGACCATTCCAACTAAACCAACATCACACTTTCATCGGCCAATGGGCACAGAGTTAAAACTGAATTAGAAACCTCTTTTCAGAGTGTTCTAGCCTTAAATTGGTTTGAGCCTTAAAACAAGTAAGACAACAGAAGTAGCTTGCTTAGCCCCTGAAGGGAAAGGAAGTACTTTGCTTTTTGCAACACAAGCAGAGTTGTGGAGACAGGCTTCCATAGAGTTCCACAGAGAATTCTTCAGCCAGGAAGTTTGTGACTGGCTGAGCCAACTAGTGGTGTGAAGAGAAACTAGCAAAATGAGGTTAGATGTTTCTGACCAACTTGTAAGTTTTGCCAGCATGTTTGTCCCTTGTTGTACATGGATTTTATCTGGGGTATTTCTGTTGTTAAAGCATGTGTGTTCCTGTTTCTAACTGTTCTCTTCACATAAGTAGAAGTGAGAATTGAAGCTCACCTTGACTTACTAACACATACACATTCCTGGTTACGCTTAGATTTAAAAACACTGAAGCTATTGGAACAGAAGTGACCCGCCTGGTTCGGTTGGACCCAGGAGCTGTTAGTGATGTACCTGAAGCAATAAAGGTAATTAATTTTAACAGTAATTTTAACAGTAATTTATATTATAACAGTACCCAAATTCTGCTAAGAGCTGCACAGACATACAGAAACACACAGACCTTACTCTGAAAAACTCATGTTGTAATTGTAAATGTGACTCAGCAAGTGAGAGCTGCAGCCATAGGTAGGGAAATAAGATCTGCAGATGAGGGTTAACCTTGTTTGTGTATGTGGTTGCTGAGTTGTGCTCACATCTTGTTACAAAGTATGTTCCCCAAAGTATACGAAACTCCCCACAATACACTAAAATTCATTCATAAATAACAGCCAGTGGACCAGCTATGGGGGGGAGGGGTGGAGAGAGATTTGATTAAACAGCTGTATCCCTGTTTTTGTTGACCTGAACTCCAGTTCAATATGTGTAAATTACTGTACCTGGTGATTTTTCAACCTGAGACCAGTTAGTGGTTAAATGGTACCATGTTTGTGCCTGAAAATTAAATGCCTTTTACTATTTAATACAGCATCTAAAGATGCAGAACATTTAATTTGCAAAAATTGATTCATGCATCACTTTTTTTCTCTGTCGTAGCAGGATAGGTTATGGTTTTATAATTAGACATTGTGAGCCAAATTTATCCCTGGTGTGTGTTGCACCAGAAATTATTTTGGGCCTGTAAATTCATACTGCTCCTTGTTCTGCTTACAGTACCTGGTTACATGGCACACAATTGATGCAGATGCCCCTGAGCTCAGCCATGTTCTGTGCTGGGCACCAACAGATCCACCTACTGGCCTTTCATATTTTTCAAGCATGTACCCACCTCATCCTCTAACAGCTCAGTATGGAGTTAAAGTCCTGCGGTCCTTCCCTCCGGTAAGAGACTGTGTTCCAGTAGAGATCTGGAGAGAACCTACTCATGTTCAATTAGAACTTTTGGTTTTTATGCCCACGTGTCTTAATTTCATTTATGTGAAGAAATAAAAGAAATTTGTTAAATTGACTCATTATAGTGGGAAGATAAAGTAGATGAAGCTGCATTTGGAAATCAGCATTGATTGTCCTATATAATCTTGGTTCAGCTGTTTTGCAATGTGTTTGCTGTCAGTCATTGTTCTGTGCTGTAGAACTTGGTCTGTTTCTTTAAAGACTGCGTGTGTCTCAAACTGCTCCTATGAGTAAAACTGCTTTCCTTCAGTGAAAGGTGTTCTCTCTGGAACTGTGTAAAGCTGGGGGTTTTGAATACTTGTCAGAATAGTTACAAGGGTCTGTAAAATACTACGTGTTCATCAGCCCTGTTAATAGCGTTTCTGCCAGGGCTGTGTGGGCAGAGGGAAATGGGCATGCACTTTCAGCTGAATGAAGAATGAAATTCCTGATGTCCACGCGTTTTTTAAAAAAAAAAACCCACATTTTTTCCTTGACACTAGCAAAAAACTGATTTCTGTTTTTTTTTCTTTTTTTAGGATGCCATTTTATTCTACATTCCACAGATTGTGCAAGCCCTTCGCTACGATAAGGTGAGAGTGTATAAATACTGCATGATCCAGACGTTTTGTTCAGAGCGTTTTCAAAAGATGTTTTATTAGCTCTGAATTAAGAGAAGCAGAATAGCCACAATTTAGGATTTGAATGATGCTGCTTCATATCCAGTATTTATAAGAAAAGTGATGGTCTTTAGAGACAGGTGTGTTTCAGAGGCACCTGTTTAATCTGCATAGCCCATGTATATTAAACTTATAAGTAGCCTTCAATAGATGTGAGGTTCTTTGTATCGCTAACCCATCGTAGAATCGGAGGAGTCTGCATGAACAAGCTTTCTCTGCGCCGGCATGTAGTTGGCAATCACTATTACTAACAACAGAGAGGAGCTAGAGGTTTAAAAATGCAAAGTGATACGTACACAGATGTACTACATAGATACCAGGTCATATCCTGTTCATGTTGGAGCCTGGGGCAAAACTGGCTCTATGGTAGACCCAGGAATGGGCTCCCAGATATGTAAGCCTTCCCATCCACCCACAAACTATTTATATTTTGGTCCATGCAATGTCCTTAAACCAGTAGAAGAGGTGACCATGTGTTGTTTTTCTCCAAGTTTAGTGCGTCCAGATGTCCTCCTGTCATTGATTGTGCTGTGCATTGCATTAATGCATCATATCAGGAAATCTTGCCCCCAGGAGTCATAAGACTCAAGCCACAGAAAGCACTTTAGAAAGGACTGAGTTGCCCTGAACATGTTAACCCCTTTCTTGAACGAAGGAAGGGAAACAGGCACAGAGAGTGAAGTGACTCTTCCCAAAAAACAGGTCAGTGACAGAGCTGAGAGTAGAATCTAGGCCTCCCGACTCCTAGTGCAGTGCCCTGTCCACCAGATCATGGTGCCACCTTCATGTTCCTAGAAAAGCACTCAAAGACATGGCCATTGTCTTCTCTTTCCAGTCTTTAAATATATTCAGATGTGAAAGTTAGATGGTGCTGATGGGATTAAGCTGTGGCACTAGTGTTCTGGGTGACTGTGAATTTGTACTGTCGCAGATGGGCTATGTTAGGGAATACATCCTGTGGGCGGCTGCCAAATCCCAGCTTTTGGCTCACCAGTTTATCTGGAACATGAAAACCAATATCTTCCTGGATGAAGAGGGACACCAGAAAGATCGTGAGTACTGTATGCTTGGGCCTAATCTCTCCTATTCCTTATTTCATGGATTGAATCTCCCCCATCTTTTTTTCCTCGGGAGTTATGAATCTTCTATTTGTGCAGATAAGACCCATTTTGTTGAAGGTTTTTTTCTTGTGGAATTCAGTGAAGTAGGTGCATGCATGCTTGTGTTTGTGATTCAAAGGAAAATCTCCCTTTTCCCCTCTTATTAGTTATGTCTTTCTGGATAGGTATCAAAGCTTTTACTCAGGCTTGCTTCTTTTGGTTACATATGCAGCTGACATCGGGGAACTGCTGGAACAGCTAGTAGAAGAGATAACTAGTTCGTTATCTGGGCCGGCCAAGGAGTTCTACCAACGGGAATTTGATTTCTTTAATAAAATCACCAATGTTTCAGCCATCATCAAGTAAGTGTGGGAGTTCAGGAGATTGAGCTGTTGTATAGCTCCCTAATCTGCAAATAACTGTTGTCCTGAATAGGAAGCTTTGCTTTGGGTGGGATCTGAGACCATGAATTCCCAGAAAGATTTAAAAAAAAAATACTGGTGTATCAAAAATTAAATACATTTTCCCAGCAGCTTATGGATCTGTGCTAGTAAGATACAAAAGCTTGTTTTGCTTTATATTTCTATTGATTAGTATCTGGTCAGACCTGGGTAAACTATAAGTAAGCAGTGACTGTTTTCATAGCCCCACCATCTGAAATATGCATTGCAGTTTGGGCCATAAAGAAGTGGTGATAGATTGAACTTTGGTTTTTAAATTAATCTGATTTATCTTTGTTTTGCAAGCAAGCATTGGGAGTTCAGTGTTGGTGGAATGACATTGAGTAGGAAAGTGCAGCTAGGCAGGAATGAAAATGGTAAAACTACTGATGCTTTTGCGCCAGTAGAACAAATCCCACAGGCCTAGTTAGTGTCATCTGCCTCATTAAAATAGGCATTTGGATAGGTTAGAGGCATTCTCCTGGAAAGTTAGGAAAGCTTGCTTCACGCAGGAAAAGCAGCACTGAAGTATGTAGGTATGTCAGGGTTTTCCATTATTTTCTGCAAATTACAGCTTGCTGGAAGCATTTTGTTTTGGATTTAAAGAACCACAGATGTGCTCCAGCAAATGATACATGTTATATTTTACTAAAATCTCCTCTTCACAAAGGCATTTCTGTGTGTACTGTAAATAGAAGATTTATCCTACATACGTAGCAGTGTTCTGTCTTATTCATAAAGTGCTGTTATAATTCGTTGTTTCTGGAGCAGCAGACCAGCTTTAATGGAGATAGATTGTGATGTCTCACACTGGATTTTGTTATCACTTAATGAACATGAAGCTTCTGTTCACCGAGGTTTTGGAAACCAACAGTGATAATAGAAAGGAAGTGCAGTGAAAGTACATAATGTAACTTTTTTAAAGTTTGCCAGAGGATGGCAGTGGCTTAGCACACAAGCTCATAACCTAAGTGTGCACTTTTGTTAAACATTTTAAAACATTCTCTGACATAGAAAGTAGCTGAAAGTAATGCAGAATATCTTCCCTGTAAAACAAATTGGTTTTACTTTTTAAAATGAAATTTTGCTAATTGTCAATTAACATTAACATTTATTAATACAGGAAGATCAGGCCAAGTGGTACAGCTGTCGCAGGAGTCACCAGATATGAGGAGACTTTTTTATGTGTGTTGAAAGGTTGGATACGTTAGGATGGGCTTAAAGGGGCCTTTTCTGCCTTAGCTCCTGAAAGCATTGGTGCCTGAGTGAATGTCCCACTCATTTTTATTGTTTTAAAGTTATGAGTAAATAGCTTAATAGCACTGGCTTTAACCAGGTAGGCATTTTGCAGGCATTTCCGTCTTCTACTCCATTCCAGGCACCTCTTAAGCAAAGAGTTCAGATAATGTGATGGATCACGTGGGGGGTTTGTAAAGGGCACAAATGTGAATGAAGATGTGACCTAGCATGATTGAATGTCCTAAGTGCTATACTCTGGTCTCCAGAAATGAGAAGTGGTGCAGTAACCCACTGTACCACCTAGCTGCATACCAGAAAGAACGCCTTTCAGGTACTTGACTTGCAAATCATTGTAAGTGTGCAATTGCATGCCTAATGTCCACAGACATTTGCCATGACTGCATGTGCAAATTGGGAAATTTACATGCTAATTTATAATTTATGTTTCCAGTTATCCAATTTTCACCTGCAGTGTTGGTAAGTGCGTGAACAAATTAGGAATCTAATTACACAGACATTTTGCCTGTCTGTCACTTTGAAAGTGGTCTAAACTAAACCAGAAAAAGGTGCCCTTATTCTGGAATAAATGCCCATAACGGGAGTTATAGTGGTTGAACTATAAGGGGTATAATTATACTGGTAAATTTCCCTGTATAGACAAGCCTGAACTTGTTTAATTCAGGCCTTTGATGCTATTTTGCTATTTACATGGCTTACGACCTGTTAACACACAGGTTTTGTATCACTTTAATAATCTTGGTTTAGACACTGATATAGATAAAGCACTACAATCCCCTAGTGCAGTGGTAAGAAGGTGCTTATGCTGGGTATATCTTATTCTAGTACATTTATAGAGTAAGCTATGCCAATAAAACACCTTTTTCTCTTTCAAGGGATTGCACACACATGCCTTCCACTGCAGGTGTATCTACGCCCAGTGCACTTGAGTCAGAGACTTTTGCCAGCAGGTCACAACCATGATCATCCTTGGCTGAACAGAACTCTGGATCTTATAAATTAATTGTTTAATCAACCAGAGTGGCTATTAAGTGTTGCAAAGCACTCGTTTCCCTTTGTGCTGAATGGGAGCCTGGATTGAGAATTCAAGGATCTTGGTTTAGAGCAGTGGTTCTGAAACTTTTGTATTGGTGACCCCTTTCATATAGCAAGACTCTGAATGTGCCCCCTCCCCCATAAATTAAAAACACTTTTTAATATATTTAATACTATTATAAATGCTGGAGGCAAAGCGGGGTTTGGGGTCGAGGCTGACAGCTCACGACCCCCCATGTAATAATCTCATGACCCCCTGAAGGGTCCCAACCCCCAGTTTGAGAACCCCTGGTTTAGAGTGCATTATTTGGCATACAGGCAGATTTCCTATTTTGCCTGGGCAGCTTCACATTAATCATGTTAAGTTGTTCTATAGAGCTTTTCTATGACTGCCAAGGAAAAGCCATTTATAATTGCACACAGTTTGGTACTCTGTAAACTACAAGCACTGATAAGGGCTGCAGGCCTTTGAGAGGGCTTTGAATCCAAGGATTTCCTGGTCAGTTCTGAAAAGGACTTGGAGCCTGCGCATATGAGAAACTCTTCCTCCTGTGATCATGTATTGTGGGCATGTAGCTCAGCCATTTAAGGATCTGTTTTATATCTTATGCTTGGAAAACATGCAGCGCATTTGCCACCAGATTGCTAGGGTGCTAGCTTCACCTGCCCACACACACTTGGAAAATTGAAATTATACTCCCAGGTGGCCTTTCAACTGGGGAGAGAAGGGAAATAGACTACTAAGGCTTGTTGCCAGCTATTATACAGTATGTGACTACCTTTCCTAGCCAGTGTTCTGCACAGAGGTAAGAAACGAGTTTTTTTTAAAAGAAAAAGGCTTTAAAAGTATTAGTATAGGAAAAGCAACAAAGAATCCTGTGGCACCTTATAGACTAACAGACGTTCTGCAGCGATGAAGCTTTTGAATATGCACTTCTTTCTTCAGATAGACTTCTTCTTCTTATCTGAAGAGAAGTAGTCTGTGCGCAAACTCATACTGAAAAATATACTATATGGCTTTGCAGATTTGCAGATCCAGACTAATCCACACTAAGTATAGGAAAAGGTTCAGAATCGATACTGAATTAGTGTGTATAAAGCTGCAGCAGTGCAGTAAGTGATTGTTTCACATTTAAACAAACAAAACAAATGTTTCTTCCTAGAATAACAGCAGACTTCAGCAAGTAAAATAAATTGTCTTTCTTCCCAGGCCGTTCCCTAAAGGAGATGAAAGAAAGAAAGCTTGTTTGAGTGCTCTGTCTGAGGTGAAAGTGCAGCCTGGTAAGAAGTGGTCTAATCATATTGTCGGTTCCTTTTGCATTTAGCATGAATACTGTACTTTGTAGGAGTGATTCATGGGAATTTCATAACCATTGGTCTCTTCTCTGCCTCTTTTAATATTTTTGCTGCCTGGGGCTAAGAAGTGACTTGTTCTATTGTTCCTTGTCAAGCTAAGCATGAACATGGTAGCACAAATATTTGTGTAATATCAACAGTGTGCATGGCATGTCACAATCCAGATATGAAGATCCCTGCCCCAAAGAGCATGAAGGACAGACATGAAGGGAGCAGTGCAATTGAAGAGCGAGGTTAAGAAAACCTTTTGCTTTGTGTCACATGTTTCTAGTAGATGATGGGCGGGCAGGCTATGCACGTGAAGAAATAAGTTTTCAGGGATGAGAAACATCCATCTAACTGCCCTTCCCTCTCCCTGCCCTCTATCCCTTCTATACATATCCCATACTTTGAAAGTCTCTACTGCTCCAAGACACATTTTTTCCCTCTGAATCTCACCTTTAAAACTTTTAGAAGGAAACCTCTCTAACCCATGCTCATTTCTGTACCATGTGTCCATTACCAGGGGCCCTCACTATATCAGTACTTATGAGGGATTTTCTGAGGGATAAGTTTTATCTGTCAATTAATGACCAATCTAAAAGGTATCCTGTGTCCTTTACAAGACTGCAGGCTATAGCCTATAGACTATCCTATGGTGGTAGATAGTAATGTATCCATTTCTAACTTCAATATAGATTTTAAAATTACATGAATCAATGTATTATCAAACTTGTATAACTTTACTCTGTCACGGTAGCTGGTGAATTTACTTCATGTCTATCAAGTTCTCTTCTCCCCTTTTGTAGGCTGTTACTTGCCCAGCAATCCTGAAGCGATTGTTTTGGATATTGACTACAAGTCCGGAACTCCTATGCAGAGGTAATTTGCAGTGTTGTTGTAGCCTTGTTGTTCCCAAGATATGAAAGAGACAAGGTAGGTGAGGTAATATCTTTTATTGGACCAACTCTTTTGCTGGTGGAGGGTACAAGCTTTCAAGCTACACAGAGCTCTTCTTCTGGTCTGGGAAAGGAAGCAGTGTGTCAGAGGAGTAGCTCATGCTTGTACCTACCACCAACAGAAGTTGGTCCAATAAAAGATACTACCTCACCTCCCTTGTCTCTTTCCTGTGCAGAGGCAACATCATGTTTTGTCCCTTGGGTAATCTTAGTTACAATATTTAGGTCTTTTCTAGGACGTTTTGTTGGTTGGATACATCGAACTCAACTTCCTTATGTGTGTGTTTGTACTTTCAGTGCTGCAAAAGCACCATACTTGGCCAAGTTCAAGGTTAAATGGTGTGGAGTCAGTGAACTTGAAAAAGAAGGTCAGTAATATCGTTCTTAACCATTTATACTACTAGTTAACAGTCAGTGACTCATTGGAATTTCATGCTTTTGGTGGATGGTATCGTTCCAGTAAAATTGGGTTCAAATTTTAACATAAGGCATGATAATTCAACTGAATTCTGTAAATTGTAGGGAGGAAATAAGCTTGTTGCTTGAGTTTCAAGAGGCGAACCAGATCTTGTGAAAACAGGGCAGATATTTGTGTACTAAAGAAATTTTGCCAATGACTTTAAGTCCAGCATGTAAATTAAGTGTCTTTGGGTAGTTTAGAAAACAAGGATACTCAGGTTAATTCAGCTGTGCAGTCCTTTTTAAAATCAGAAATTTCAGAAGGATTTTTAGCTCCTGGGCTTGACTTGTACATGCACTTTTCAGGCAGACCATGAGAGCTATTTTGGAATATAATTTGTATAAATTCCACCTGTACTGCAGAATACATAACATCTTCAGGAATTCAGTGTTCCTCAGTCCAATTCACCCTGCAATGAAGAAAATCTCCTGTAGACAAGTGAAGTGTTAAGTTTCCAGTACTGTCATTTATTGTGATTCAAGGCTGCTAATTAAGCTCCATATTCAGGTTTTACTTTGTGCTCTATTTGCAGGTCTGCGTTGTCGCTCTGACTCCATAGACGAAAGTGGAGAAGAAGGGGTTGACAGTAAGAAAATCTGTTGGCAGGCAGCTATCTTTAAAGTGGGCGATGACTGCAGACAGGTAAAAAGCTTCTGTAGTAGTCGAAAATTGATTGACAGCAGTTGTGTTTTAAAAGGGAGTAAGAATCACACTTGAGTACACTTCTCCATGGGGCTCTTAGAGTCAGTGTTTAGCTTATTACAGAGACATAATAGTGAAGAGGGAGAACTATATTACCCCATCCTGGAAAAATGGTGGAAAGAAAATCTCATACGTTCAAGATACAGCTTTATCCAGTGCCAAAAATGCCCATTAAAGCCTCACACTCCAAACAGCAAACTTGATTTAAAAGTGTAGATAATGGTAGTGCAGCAGTGGCTTCCAAAGTGATGTGTGTTATGTATTCAAACCTGTTTCTTTTTAACTGAGAGGGGGAATATTGGCTACTATGTTGGAGTTACTCCTACTCCTCTTCTTAAGGAATGCCAGGGATTTTAATATCCATCCAAGGCAAGCAGATAAGTCTTCTGTGTTAACACCGTATCTGAATGACATCTGTGTACACGGACTTCCTGCCCACCCAAACGGCATTTTCCTCCCTTGCTTTTTTCCTCTACATATACAGTGAATGCAACACTAAGTACACATCTGCTTACTTTCTGTGGAGTGTTTGTTTGCTCTGTTGTTCTTCAAACCACTTTCATAACCAGTTGGATCTTGTTGCATGACCTTTCTCATATTTATGCCTCTTTTTGTTGTTAAACAGGACATGTTAGCTTTACAAATCATTGATCTCTTCAAGAATATATTTCAGCTAGTAGGCCTGGACCTGTTTGTGTTCCCCTATAGAGTGGTGGCCACAGCCCCAGGGGTAAGTGGACAATTAACTATTCAGAGTGTGAACAGAATTAAGCATGGCTAAAAGGGGCATCTCTCTTTCAGCCCATATTCCTCTAGAGCAGGGAATTTTTATCCCCAGATCACCTTCCCCTAAGCTTCTAACTGGGCTCTTGGTGCCTGTGACACTCCTATCCCCTCTCCCTTGAGAATATGTTGTATGAGCAGCAGAAAGCACCAGAGAGAAGTACCTCTGGGAAGTAGTCATGAATCTCCTCGTCAGTTGGTTATAGGAAAGGTGGAAAGTTCGGGACATTGTTTTTATGAATAAATGGGAAATGTATATTTGGTGTTCTATAAATTTTTACCCATGTGTCCCATGGGATCTGTATAGCTGCCATCAGCCATGAGAAATGTATTTTGGGAACGTGCTTTGCAGCCTTGTTTGTCTTCCCCTTCAGTGTGGTGTTATTGAATGCATTCCTGACTGCACCTCCCGTGACCAGCTGGGCAGGCAGACAGACTTCGGAATGTATGATTACTTTACAAGGCAATATGGGGACGAGTCAACCCTTGCTTTCCAAAAGGTAACATACCAACTGGCCAGACATAGCAAAATATTGACTCGAGAAGCATTCTGGCTATAAGAAATACCATGATGCTATATTGTATAATTATTACCATAATACTGTACATGGTGTCAGATGCAGATAATCCACTTCTCAGCTGTGAGCAGGCTATGCACAGAAGCTGTTGTAGTACTGGAGAAAGTCATTTATTTAAAATAGTGTAACCATAAATGGAAGAAATTCTTTATTGGATTATATCTGCTCTGGGGATGGTGTAGCACACTAGCTCTCCTCTTCTGAATTTGTTCTAATTTCTCCTTTATGCAGGCTCGATATAATTTCATCCGCAGTATGGCTGCCTATAGCCTCCTGCTGTTTCTGCTCCAGATTAAAGACAGACACAATGGCAACATCATGCTGGACAAAAAGGGGCACATCATTCATATTGGTCAGTTGTGTCCCCTTGGCCCTCTGTATGTCTCTGCCTTTTCATTCTGCTGCAAGATATTGTTTAAAAAAATGAATTCTCCTCCTTTGAAGTCATTCTCTGTTCAGTGATTTCATGATTATCAAAAGGATGGGAAGATTTCCTGATGTCTGAAAGAAGTGTGCATTTCTGTACAGTTTGTGATTGTGTGCTGCTTTATAATGCAGACTTGCAAATTTCTACCAGTCTTAAGCAAGTACTTGTTTGGTTTTTAAATTTTAGATATGCTAGTGAAGTATCATTTGATTTCTTTCATCACTGTATGGGTGATTTTTTAGATTTTGTGCTTTAGTTGGTAAGTTTACATAACCAAGGCTGTGTAACCTCTGCACAGAATTTGCGTTTATGGAATGAGAAGCTTACTTATGTACTGAGTTGTGATACACCTCACATTAAGTTTTATCTTTACTTTTGTATTCGTGCACTCTAAGTTCATCTGCAGACACACTTCAGAGGAGGGCAATAGGAGTGTGTACAACATGTAGTCATAATGTGAGGTCTTGGGCCCACCTCTGTTATCCCTTTCAGCTGTTACCCCCACTAGTAGGGGAGCCAGATTGGAGCAGCTCCATGACTGGTATCCTCATGGGCAGAGAAACCATGGATTTTTGTGCCATACTTTGGGGACAGTACCAGGAAGGCTAAAGAGTATTTCTGGGAGAGGTGGGATACTGAGAGGAATTTTGCACTAATTAGAGATTCTGGGAGATCTTGAAGGTAGCCCTTAAAGGTGTGCATTACATAGTCTAGCCTGGAGTTGACACAGGGATGGAAGTGATTTGAGGTCTGCATGGGAGAGGAATGGTCACAGTCTCTGGTCAAATATGGCTAATGAAAGGGACACGAACTGTCACCATGGGCTAGGCTATTGTCACATAAGGCGAGAAACTCCAGCCTGTACAGAAGACAGCCGGCCCTTTAGGGGGTGAGCCACGATAGGCTGACTCCGTTTACGCTCAAGTCTCCACATGGATTCCTGGTTCTCTTTGGATGTAATTAAGCATTTAGTTTCTACAGCGATCAGTGCCCTATTAACCTATACAGTACATTCACTGATGTATTATATGTGTTTGTGTGTGTGTGCAGATTTTGGTTTCATGTTTGAAAGTTCACCTGGTGGAAATCTGGGCTGGGAACCAGACATCAAGCTGACGGATGAGATGGTGATGATAATGGGAGGAAAAATGGAGGCCACCCCTTTCAAGTGGTTCATGGAGATGTGTGTCAGGGGGTACCTAGCAGTCAGGTGAGAAGGCTTTGCATCTCTCCTCATTTGCTCACAGTCAGGAGCGCTTCCACATCTAATTCAGTGGCTAAGCAGCAATTAGCTTTCTTTACTGCCTAGTGCATTTGAATCTCATGCTTATCCGAAGGCCACATCCTGTGCAGATGGAATCATTGCTCCCCAAAACAGTGATAATCTTCCCTTAGATAATAGACATGACTCCAGAATCTGAGACCTTGCTTTGAACTATGAAGAACTATGAAAACTCTGCCCTTGCCATAAGGAATCAGCCTGTATTCAGCAGATAATGGATATGATCTAAAATCTGGGAAGGGAAGAGTACTCTGTCATGGGCCTGAGCCTATCCCAACATGCATTTCTCTTCCCTAACAATGCCAGAGTGTGTGACAAGGTGGCTTCTTACAAAGTTTGCATTGACTTCTCAGTCTGATTGAGCTTCCTGGTTTCTTGTTCATTTCTTGTTCATACTTGTATGTCACATGGGGGAATTCCTGCCATGCTGATCTTTAAGTGTAGCCCTTCCCTTGCTTTGCAGGACTTAGTGTGTATGGTATTAATAATCTGGGGTATGGAGAAATCTTATGAATTCCTTTGGAACCTCTGCCATCAGCACTAATAGGACAACCACATTTAGCTCCAGCTGATGTGATGTGTATCAGGTGGGCCATAGAAGGTGGGGCCAGAACTTCCATTGTAAAGCACGTAACAGTTTGGTGAGCCCAGCTGTCCAGCTTGCAGCCAGCCAGTCACAATGAAGATTTCTTAAATCTTTACTTTGGTGCTAGCACCATCTAACTTGAGCAAGGGAGGCAGTATTGCCTACTGAATAGGGCGTGGGGCACTGGTGGTTAAGAGAACTAGATTCTGTTCCCCCTTCTGCCACTATCTCAGGGCTTGTCTGTACTTACAGCTAAATCGGCACTGCTGTGATCGATGCAGCAGTGTCGATTTAATGGGTCTGGTGAAGACAAGCTACATCGATGGCAGAGCACTCTCTCATTGATGTCTGTACTCGCCTTCCACTTCTTGGGGAGGTGAAGTCGGCGGGAGAGTGTCTCCTAAGTTACATCGACATCAGTTATGTAACATAGGTAACTGAAGTAGCATAACTTAGGTTGACTTACAGCTTTAGTGTAGACCAGCCCTCGCTGTGTATCTTTTGGGTAATTCATTAAAGGTACATTTTCAGACAAGTTGAGGGCCGCCCTTATGAAAATTTACCCTTTAATCTCTCTCTCTGTCAGATTTTTTCTGTCTAAAATGTGGCTATTTCCCACCTTTCGTAGAACGCATTTGAGATGCTTCCGTGGGAAGCTTTCTGTGGATAGGTCTTCGATGCTGAGTTTACTCAGCGGATTGGCACCTGGTTAGCCTACCCCAGGTCTGAGCAGCTGCACTGCAAAGCCCTTGCCAAGTTACTGTGTCCTCACTGGCACTGCACTCACTCGTGTGTTGCTAGGATTTCTGACGGCATATCCTGTTGTTTTCTGTGCTGCACTAAGTGGAGCCAATTCTTATTCCTTGAATTGTGGGAGAACTTGTCTGCCTTCTAGGCACTTTAGAGGAATTGGGGGAAGGAACTGGAGGATCATCAGCACTTGAGTGATTTAACCTGCGTCCTAATTGAAAAGTGAGACGGTTCCAGCCAAAGTGAAAGCCAACTTGAGCATTAGTCTGTAGTCCCAGTGGAGCCAGCTAGCCTGGTTTGAAAGCACCACCCCATTTGGGTGAGAGTGTTTCATGTGTGGACAGGAGAAGGGTTAGGGGCAACACCCAAGTAAAATAGCTAAAGTTAACTGTGCAGTGAAGATGTGCTCTGTAAGTGCTAAGTATTATTGATGCTAGCTTAAAAAATCAAAGCTTCCTCAGTTAGTAGCCCAACCTGGGTCTGTCTGGGAGCACTTGTCATGTCAGCCGAGTTCAGTATGTTAATTTTGGCAGGCCTGGGAAGGGTCTTAAATTGAGGCAAAAATATCATCTGAATGTTGGGAGTATTCACATAGTAGATAGTGGGTAGGGTTGCCAACCCTCCAGGATTGTCCTGGAGTCTCCAGGAATTAAAGAATAATCTTGAATTAAAGATTATGTCTTATGATGAAACCTCCAGGAATACGTCCAACCAAAATTGGCAAACCTAATGGTGGGGGATAAGTAATGGAGGGCTACATAGAGGCGTTAGGAAATAGTACCATACTAATGGATTTCCCATGCTATTGGCTTAAGAGCAGTGTGCTGTTGGATCCAGCTGATTACATTTTTACTATTGCCAAAAGAATGTTACTTCACCCAAATACTGTTTAGTACCATTCTCCCCAAGGTTGTTATCCATCTCACACCATTCTGCTTATCTGGCTGCCAAACACAGGGGAGCAAAATTGCCTTTGTCGCAGTAATTTAATTAGGGTGACAGACTGTGAACAGCAGTACATATCCATCAGCAAACATAAAAGGATTAAACTGTGTAGATTTAATTACAGTAAAAGGTGTGATCCAGTTCCCAGCTGAATTCCTCAGCTTATGCTCTGTATCCAGCAAAGGCAGGAAAAGTTTGAGAACTCTAATTGCTTTTTGCCATCTCTCTCTCTCTCTCTCTCTCTAGACCCTACATGGATGCTGTGGTCTCTCTGGTTACCTTGATGTTGGATACAGGGCTCCCCTGTTTCCGAGGGCAGACGATCAAATTGTTGAAGTAAGTCATGCAGCTAGCTGTTAACCCTTTCATTATTTTTTCACCATAGGAGCATTGCCTCTACTGTTCGTCTCAACATAGCAGCAGGTGTAGTTTTACCCTAGCCAAATATGGCCTAATAAACGTTTTGAAGGAGAATTTGATTGTTTTATAGCATCTCTCATGCAATAGGGATTTCAAAGCACTGTGCACAAACTGAGTTAAATTCAGCTAGTGCTGTGAGTGTGCAGGTAAATAGAGGAGCTTTTAACTGCTCAGCATAGGTGCCGACTCCGTGGGTGCTCCGGGGCTGGAGCACCCATGGGGGAAGAAATAGTGTGAGCTCAGCACCCATCGGTGGCCCTGCCGATCAGCACCTCCCCCACCCCGACCACAGTGCTTCCTGCCCGCTGGCGGGCCCCAGCGATCAGCTACTCCCCTCCCCTCTAGCACCTCCCACCTGCTGGTGATGAGCTGTTCAGCTGTGTGCAGGAGGCCGAGGGGGCTGGGGAAGGGGCAGGAAGAGGCAAAGCAAGAGTGGGATGTGCTGGGGAAGGGAGTGGGAAGAGGTGGGGGTGAGTCCTTGGGAGAAGGTGTGGAGTGGCGGTGGGGCCTTGGGTGGAGTCGGGGTCGAGCACCCCTGGGGAAGTTAGAAAGTCAACGCTTCCACTGCTCAGCATTAGCAAACACATAACCATAGAGGAGAGAACCTGTTTGAAGAAGGGGGATGTTGTCCAGAATCTAAGATGATCCCCTGCACTCTTCTCAAATGCCTCTGAGATCTTTAACGTTCACCAGGACAGGCACCAAGGGTCTAAATGTGTTATTCTTACAGTACAGCACTCCCCTAATACTGCATTACAACATCAGTAATTTAGTGTATGTCCAGCTCCTAGCGTGGCACTTAAATCAAACCCACAACCTTCTGACTCTAGCATTAGCTCTGAAGTCACCATTTCCTACAGACATTCGTTCATTCCATATGGTGGGGAGGAGACCGTCTTAGCCCCAACTTACACTGTCTCCAAAGTATAGATGTTTGAAGGGCAGGAGCTGCAAGAGAAAAGGAGTTTAGTTCGGTCTCTCCTCTTCCTAGAGTTCTCACGGGAAATCCAGCCACAGTTTTACAGTATCGATCTCTTCTCTTATGAGTACCAACACTTAGGTGATTATTCAAGAGTCACTGTCTGTGGAATACACTGGGTGCTAATAATTACTACAGGAGAAAAGCTGTACAGAACTAATACCCAACTGTTTTTTTTCCCCCACTGTAAGAACCAGAGGAGCACAGCTAATGTGTGCTTTTTTCCCCCCACCATACAGGCATAGGTTCAGCCCCAACATGACGGAGCGGGAGGCAGCAAACTTCATCATTAAGATCATTCAGAGCTGCTTCCTCAGTAACAGGTCTGGCATCTTCTGTCTGTCTTCTCCCGGTCTCTTCCCTAGACTGGACACTAGTTGGTTAGCCTCTGAGGGGGTTAAAGATTTTGTTGAACTACTGAACCATAGAGGGCATAAAGCTCGGTAATTGTTGACCTCATGGTAATGCAAGATAGCGGCCCTAGCTTGTGACCATACTGTACCTTACCATATATTCCCTATTGTGAGAGTAGAGTAGTGCTAAGCTGAGGCTGGTCCGCAGCAGTTTCTGTTGGCTGGTCTAAAGAACGTGGGATTTTCTCTGCCTTGGCAGACAATGGCCTAATCAAGTTCAGCAATTTGTCTCTAGCAGTGACTTATGCCTGATGGCTTCACAAGGCAGCCAAGCACTCCAGCCCTAATATTGCACCTAGCTAATTGTGCTATGCTGTTTGAGGGTTGGGAATCCTTTCTGATCTATGCAGGGATTGGCTGACAACAGGGATCTCTTGCCTGCTTTTCTGAATGAAGAGAGATTGTGACCTGCGTGCTCGTTGCCTTTTAGAAAGCTGGGAGTATATATGCAGAGGAAGCAGCATGTACAGCCTACTGGACTGAGCGTGAGGCTTAGAGACAGGAATGCTGGGATTTAAAATAATTTTTGCAACCAATTTGCTGTTGCCTTGCCCAGTCACTTAATCTCTGTAAAACAAGGAGAGTAGTACCTGCTGTCAGTACAGCAATTTGAAGATGTAAAGCAATATATAAGTGCAAAATTATTATTTGTGGAGAAAAGTATAACCTACCCTTCTCTGTGATAACTGTTCCTGTCTTTCCAATCAAACTTCTCTTCATACCTGTGTATCACATTGATGCGTTAGTCATCCGACTACTCGGCATGACGTTGCATAATGCACAATGGTTCAGAAAGAGAACAGCACCTTGGGGAGCAAAGACAACAGTTTGGCAGCTTGGCTCACCCAAGCCAGTCTGGGTGTGCTTTGTTCTCTTGGGATATGGTATTTAGTGTACTGAATAGAATAAAGCACCGCATTGGCTTCACGATAACCCCCCCAAAACCTCGTTAACTCATTACCCAGTGGTAACTGTGTTCATGCCTCCTGGTACATAAATAGTTTTACGCTATCCTATGAAAGATTTAAAGAGAAAATGAAATTAAATGCAAAACGTATATTTTAAATATTAGGTTTAGCTCCTACTGTAAAAGCTGATGTTGGCTGCCTCTACTCCTACTTTGGCATAAGATACAAGATCACTTCAGATTCATCTTTGTCACAAACATAAAAGTAATATTTAGGTTTCCTTGTTAATATTTCCACTATTGCTACTCTGATCACTTCTATTTCCATTGTTGTTCCTGTTCTGTTTTAGGTTACTTGGATTTTTATCTGACCCTGCCCCTGTGCAGTACTCTGAATACTACTGAAGTGAATTATGTATTTCTTTCCCCTATCTAATCTGCCTAAGGTGCCTCTTGCAAGTCTAAGCACTGAAAGTTTGTTTGCTGCTATTGCATAAAATAGTAAAACAACTGCAACTTTGTCCCTTTTTTTCTTGCCTTAGTAAAGTGCAAAGAAGTTATTCTCTTTGGCCTCGCAATGGTGGAAGGCTAGTCAGAGCCATGCTTAGCCAGTCCAGTTAGTGAGGCTGTAACTCTTACTATGTTATAAGTCAGTCTCTCCTTTTGATGTTGCTGCACCAGTCCTAGTGTCAGTGACAAAGCGTCTCTCTCAGGTTAGCCTTGTAGTCACTAACATGCCCAACTGTAATGTAGTACTGTAGCATAGTTTCCACTTAATGGGATTCAGCTCAGGATTAAAAAGTGGAGAGGGAAGTAGTATGATTTTTTTTAAACAAAGGACCTGCTGATTTAATCATGACATTATTGAATGATTTCTCTATGTACTCTCTGCTGACTGGCATCAGTGCCAAATGAGCTCTGCTAGTCTAAACTGGAGCAGACTGTTGTGTTACTCATCATGACGCTGCTTTCACAGTGCCTTCAATGTGGAGGTCTAAGTTTAATTAGAGGTTATCATCCATGTATCTTGCATTTCTTTGGGATTTCATTTTTGCAGTTGATCTGCTGATGCATTTCTATAGCCTCTCATTCACCCATGATTCTTCTGTTGTTTTGTAGGAGTAGGACATATGACATGATCCAGTACTACCAGAATGATATTCCGTACTGAGAGACGAGGAGAATTAGTCTGGGGAAAATGATACTCATCACATCCCAATGCCTTTTCTCCAGACTAGTAATAGGAACTGTTCAATCACGCTTCACTGTCTCCAGTCTCTCGTGTGCATGTACACATTTTACTGGACCCAGCAACAATCAACAAATCCAATTAGTTCCTCTTTCTACTGGGATATATATTTTTTCTGTGGTTTTCTTGGAGTTGGCTGCAATCATAAATGAACATCCCCTTCTGGTTATGAATGTGTAAATCCTCAGAGGTAAAGCTCGGAAGTATGGGAGTTTTTGTGCAATGCAAGGATTTTCTAGTGAGTTTAAAAATCCTTAACACTCCACCCAGTAGAATCCCCTGAAAGTGAAGGGTTTGAAGTTCTCTTTGGAGCAATGAAGAAGTGTTGATTTGCTCTAATTATACTGTAGAAAAGTAATGATAATCGTCCAAGGTGGTGATGTCTCTGCATCTGTGTTAAGACTTTGCACTGTCTATGGTCCCTGCTACATGGTCAGTATTTCATATGTACATGAAGAATGTATTTTTTTCCCTTTTGTGTGTTTTAAAAAAAATAAAACTCTACTGAAGATATATTTAATCTATAAAATGTAATAAAGATCTTAGACTTAATTGTGCCTGTATTACAAATCCTTTGAAATCTACTCCTTTTTCACCCAAGGGTTGTAAGCTGCTTGGGTTTGGTCCAGCACATCATTCTGCAAGTTCACACAGTGACTACTGTTCATGTTCATTGTGGGGTTTTTTCCCACTTACCTACAATCTCAATCCTTCTTCAGCCTTGGGCATATTCACTTTTAAATGGTAGATTATTATTTCTATAAAGGTATTTTCTGTGCAGAGTTCTCGCACCTGGATTCAGCTCCCTAAAATGACATAAGCAGAGCTCCCAATATGCTTAAGGATTCTTGGTCCTCGAGGGCAGCAGTAGTATGTGTCATGAACCAGGACATAAGAACGGCTATACTGGGTCAGACCAAAGGTCCATCTAGCCCAGTATCCTGTTTGCCGACAGTGGCCAATGCGAGGTGCTTCAGAGGGAATGAACAGAACAGGTAATCATCAAATGATCCATCAAGGATGTGGGCGGTCAGGCTTAGTAGTCAGAGAAGAGGCAGTCAGGCCAGGAACAATACTGAAGGTCAGAGCAAGAGTCCGGTACCAAAAGTCAGAGCCAAGGATCACAACCAGAATCAGGAGCTGACCGGGATGGACAGGACGGTAGCATGGCTGAGAACAAGGTCTGATCAGGCCTGAAGCAAGACTAGGAACAGGCAGGCACTGGTGAGATTGTAGCTTCAGGAAAGAGCATTGAGCAGCCGGAGGTCAGTTATTGCTGTTGGACTTAAGAGCAGGGTTGCTGACTTCCTCAAGCAGAGTGGTCAATCAGGTGGCCCTGCTGTGGCTCAGCTGTGCTCGTGGGCTGCCCAGAGACTGGGCAGTTGCAGCAGCAAGTCCTCATTCTGACAGTATCTGTGTTCACCAGTCACCCCTTTTCCCCTATGGCTACCACAGAATTTAACTGCGACCTTGGAAACTTCCAGTAGGTCCATTCTTTACCTCCCTTTGAGTTCAGCAAAACAGCTCCCATCTCAGCTTGCTCAGGGTCAGTCCTGCCTTGAGTAGCTGATCAACCTATGTCCCTTCCTGCTTCCCAGTCAGGTCTGGGTGGTAGTTAAGGCCTACCCTCAGAAGCTGGCAGTGCTAGTGGTCCTCCATTCCCCTAGGTGAATGATTGGCTGATCAAGGACACTGCTCTGCAGGGTGTCAGAAGCACATTCCACCTTCTTACCAGCGTGTTGGCATTGCCAGAGTTTGTGGTAATATACCCAGAGTCCCAACAGACAACGAGGGTACACAGGAGCCCAGCTACATGTAACTCAATTAAAACGTCACAGTCAGGGTGCAGGGTCATCACTAGTCTGACAGAAAGAGGATGCAAGGGCCAACAGGTGAAAGCTGAAACCATGCTGCATCTGTTGGGTCTCATGGCTGCAGCCATGTTTTGTACCCATGGTGTTTTGTGGAGCTCTCATCTTTCCCCTGTTTAAAAACAAAAAAGCGTTTTCACATTTTTGGCATGGGCCTCGTTCTTTCCACTAGCTGCAGTTTTATTTTTGTTCTTTTTTTGTCTGAGGAGATCCTGGAATGACCAGCTTTGCAGCAGTGAGAAACCTGCACAGATGGTACCTATTGAGAAGAGAGAATTATTTACTTCTCATCCTACTTCACTGAAGATACTGAGCCCAATCCTCTAGTCCTGCCAAGCACATCTCACCCAGAAGGCCACAATTGGCTTTCAGCCATCTGTCCGCTCCCCTGATCCAGACCCCGGTTCAAACTAAATGCTGCTCTCACGTATGTGTTACTACCCACAGCCTCATTCCGACAGCCAGAAGTTGCTGTGGGCTGGGGCATCCTGCCGCTCACTTCACTGTGAATGCTATCGATGATGCTACAGGGGACCAGATTTGCTTGCTTTACGGCCTCTTTGCACCACTGGAGTAGGGCTCAAAATTTGGCCATCATATTGTAGGATTCGCACTCACTTCCCCATACATCTCTCCTCAGAGTTTGCAGGGGAACTTTATTAAAGATGAACAGCACTTGATACTTTTTCTAATTTATCTTTTTGAGGCATTGTCTCTTTCAAGCATTTTGGCTTATTTTCCCTTGGGGAGCCTTCACTTTCTGCTATGTCAGGAAGGATCCAAGGGCTGTGGTTACACTCTATTGGTGGCATACAGCCACCGGTGGCGTGTGGAGGTGGCTCATGCTCTGACTTGCTAATGCTGTCCTTAAGGATCAAGTTATGTTAACTGAGTTGCGCTTGTCTCACGTGAAGGGGACACATTAGGGATATTGCTCATAA
This sequence comes from Mauremys reevesii, assembly GCF_016161935.1. Classification (NCBI taxonomy): domain Eukaryota; kingdom Metazoa; phylum Chordata; order Testudines; family Geoemydidae; genus Mauremys; species Mauremys reevesii. The sequence goes on along the minus strand of NC_052640.1, from coordinate 18,036,425 downwards.
TGATCACTACTACCCACTCCAGCAGAAGAACGCTGTAACAGTTCTAGGGCAAACCCCTAAGATTGTCAGGGGCTAGGATTGCTGACTGATTCAAAATTGCAGTCGTGACCGAGCCGATGCAGGTGGTGGTAGTATTGAGCAACATTGTGTGCTCGCACCTTTTAAGGACAAGAGCAATGTGCTGCTTGCTGATGTTCTGCTAGGGCCCAAGGAGCTTAGATCTTGGACCTACAATCTGGCTAATAAAATCTTATGGTGGGGAGGGGGAAGCACTGGTTGGTAGAGCTGGCCTTTGCCTCCCTTGATGAGGGCTAGGTGCCAGCATCACACTGATGACTGGTAGGCTGTCTCCTGATGGGGACAGTCTGCCCAATTACTGCCCTGTCTCTGCCACATTCTCCTTCAAGAAAGGTAGATCAAACAGTCCTAAGATCTCCTTCACTTAGATGTTGGACTTGGGTGTGGCACAGGCAGTACTAGTTTAGCTGGTGTTGAGTAAAAGTTCTGTTCACATGCCAGCTGTCCATCACCATTGCTCTGATGTGCACGGTGTGGTTGCTTGGCTTTCCCGGTGCCTGGCCACAATCCAGTCTTGGATGGGAGCCAAGACAGATGCTATGGTCACTCCAGCTAGGCAGAAAGGAGGAGGTATCTGATCCTTTGACTGAAGTCACACTCGCTTACTTTGGGGATCCTGGAGCTTCAGGATACCCCAGATAGCAATTGTTGTCCGGACTTTTATTTCATTTGCCTCCATCTCTACTTGGCTAGGACGCTTGCTGCTGCTGTTGGAAATGAAGACTTTGACACAGTGACCTTTGCCTTTGCTACCTACTGTGAATTGCTGCAGCACACTCCCTCTGGAGCGGCCGCTGAAGCCCATGTAGAAGCTGTAGTTCATGCAAAATGAGGCTACATGGCGGGACAGCACTAAGCCTGTGCTCTATACCTTGCATTTTAAGGTGCTGGCTTGAATCTGCAACGGGCTTCGTGGGACAGGTATTTTAAAATACACACGTCTACCTGGCTTAGCTCAACAGTAAATTCAGCTGGGCGGTGACAGGCCTTAGATCAGCATACCCTGGAGCTGAGGCAGGGCATTCCCATTGACAGCCCTAGCCTCTACAGTTTGTTTCCCCCTGATTGAGTAGGAGTTGTTTGACCTTTGCAGCAAGATCTGTTTGTTCAGGCTTTTTCTGAGGAGCTGGAATGACAAGGGAAAGACTTGGATTTCCTTTTTTTAGGGGATCAGGGCATTCTGGGATTGAGCTAATTTTGGTTCTATTTTTATTGCTCTTGTGTGTGCATTTTCCTCTCCTGCACCTTGGGTGATTAAGAAATGCACTGTATAAACTGAATGCTTAAATAAAAATGCCTCAAGCAAGGATATAAAGAGGGAGGAGCAGTTACTGTTAGCTGTAAATGGAGATGACCCAAGAAGCAACTGTTTTAAAAGAATGCAAGGAAAGTTTAGGCTAATGAAGAAGAAAAAGCCCTGACTGAAGACAATTTGACAATAGAAGAAGCTATCCTAAACTAGTGGAATTATTATTAGGAGATTTAAAGCTAGACACAACAAACAACTGCTGGGAATTCAGTCAGGAATAATGAATACAGTCCTGCCATGTAGAAGGTGGATTAGCTTAAAAGGTCACTTCCAATCACGTAGTTGAACCCAAAGATGTGAGAATGCAAGTAAAGCATTCAGTGGTGCTGCTCAGAAAGAAAATGAGCAATTAATTTTACCAGTTTTGGGAACATGGGCAGGCTCCTTTTGTGTTGTGCTTTTTTTTGGTCAAATGTGCACAGAAAAATAAAATCTATCGGAACACAATGCATTCTCAAGGACAGCTGTTGTCTTCACATGAGGTCAGTTCACTCATATTTGCACTATATTTAAAACAGAAAAGGACCCATGCTTAGGGATACGCCGACATAGTGTATTTGCTGGCATGAAATCTGGTGAACACGATGAACTCCTCTTCTTTAATCAGAAAAAACACTCCTGCAACTTCCTGTCTTCCCACCCCCATTTTGCAAGCTACAGTGCATTCCAGGGGCACTTGTGCCCTCACAGCTGCAGATCTCATTTTAATAAGTCAAGTGTGCATCCCTCTGAAAGAGTAACTGCCCATAGTATCTTCAGGCATTTCTCTGGCTTAAGCTGACAGCACTGAGATGTGAAATGGAGAAGATTGTGCCAAACTGAATCCCTGCCGAGAAGTGGAGAGGATTAACGAGTTTGCATTTGATCATGCAAATCAGTACACTAGTGCCAAATCTTTCTAACTGTCACATTCTGTACCTTCACTTTCAGACTATGCTAGGCCGAGGAGAGAAAATGGGGAGATGCCTAAGACTATTCCAGACACTTTCGAGGCATTGACTCAGTAGTTGGACAGGACATTTTCTGAGTACATCTACCTGCCCCAGCAGGATGTAGCAGATGTGGGGAAAATTTTCAGAAGTGCTTGCATCCTGTTTTCAGAAAGGACTAAGGTGGTGAAGTCCCAGTGACTTTGTCTCCTAAGTGCCTAAATCAGTTTTGAAAAAGAGACTTAGTTTAATTTGTGGGTAAAATTTTCAAAAGTGCTTATGTTCTAGTGCTTCAGCTGTGTGGGGATTGAGGGATTAAAATTATATATATGCCATCTGGGCAAAGATGCCCCTCCCCCACCCTCAGGAATTCTGGGTCCCAGTGAGACCTGAGTTTCAGGGTCAGAGTCAGTCGCAGTTCAGTTTGTGTTTGCAGTGCAGGAGAAAGGAACAAAATTTATAGCCACTCATTTGCATCTGCTGGATCCAGGGTTCCGTGCTGCTGATAACTTGATGGACAGTATTCAAATGCTAATCGTGTGTGTGTGTGTGTGTGTGTGTGTGTGTGTGTGACTGAAGCAGAGCAATCTGGCTGTGTGATGTTGTGGCTGGTATGCGGTGTCTGAGTACCCCCTACGGATAATCAGCACAGGCTGCAGCTTGTCCGGAAAATGCCTGGAGCCAGCTGAGGTTGATACGCTAGGAGAATAAGGATCCATGGGTCATTGAAGAAGCTGAGGAGAAAAGTAAATACGGGAGCAGGAGCTGGATTCCACTTTGTAAAGTGTTCAGAGGAAATTCTGGCTATGTTGCTGCCAGTGTGGTTTGGATTACATCCCTAGTAAGTTGGTGCTGCTGTGTGCGCGGGGGAAGGTTTCACCACAGATTTACACACACACTTTTACTCCCCCCAGCACCCCCTTATAAAATCACCATTGTCAAAGTGGGTCGAAACAAGTGTAACAAAAGGATGCTCCTAACTGTAGGCTGAGTTTGGAAGCATTTATAATAATGAGGTTTGACTCGTAAAGGAAAAGATGCAGCCCCAGATTCTGATCTCAGGCTGCACTATCTCCATGTACCCTGGTATACTAGAGCTCAGAATCTGCCCCACGCTGCATTTCATTCCAAGCTATCCACACCACCACTGGTAGGGTAGAAAGTGGCAAAGGACCAGAACGAAGCTCATGGCCAAAGGCCCTGGGGCAAACCCCTGTTGTTCAAAGGCTCCTAAGCTCTTTAATGTCTGTGTATCACAGACAACCTGTGTTTCCAAGGTGTCATCTGAAAGAGCCTCACCCCAGAACTATTCCCTTGCTGTATTGTAGCAGTGCTGGCACGACTTTCTAGTGCCTCCAGTCACTTTCCCCGAATGCTGCGTTTTCAGGGTGAGGTTGAGAGCTTTGCATAGGTATAACTTGTAGTCCTTGAAGGATATCCGAAAAGCATCCTACATTCCATTCAGTTGAATCTCTCCCCACTTTTAGAGCTGCAGTTCCAGTATTGCCAACTTCAAGCTTTCAAATACTGTGAGTCAGGCCCGAAAATCATGAGATGGCTTTAAAATGTATGAGACTTTTTAAAAATAAAGAATACATTTGGGTTCTTTTTATTCACTTTTCCTGCATTCTGAGCCTTTAGGTTACACTTACGCCTAACCCACCAAAATGTGGAACTTTTTTTTTTAATGAAAGGAAAGGTTCTCATACAGTCTCCAGATTCCAGAAGCTGTGGCTTTAAGAAAAACAACCAACTTGTTATAAAATTGTAAGAGTTGGCAACACAGCAGGTGGCTCCCAAGACAAATGCGTGGCCACGCAGCAGGGAAGGAGCAATGGGATGAGAAGACTCCAAAGCAAAATCTCATGCCTTCAGCTTGACAGACAAGCAAAGACAGGTATGAAATGGGAGTTCCAGCACTTTGCTACAGAGTAGCCTGCTTACCATCCAACTGAGCACTGGCTGGAGTATTTCATCAACAACTTTCAAATCAGCTATCTTCAGAGCCTGTGTGTTTCCAGGTGATGAGTCATGAATAGGAGTTAGGTGGTGGTACTATTGTGAACAAAAATCCAACTGGTCCACAATGCCCAAGTGAAAGTGAATCCCACACACATTGCAAAGCAGTTTCCAGCCCCTGGCTGTGCTGTGCATGCATGGCAGCCAGGTGTAAATTAACAAGTAATCTAAGTATATGATGGTATTTATGGGTGTTCTCTTAGAAGTATTTTTATTACTTTAATTAAGTAACAAATTTACAAGAACAGCTTGTGCTCTGAGCAGTGGCTCCAGGAGCCCTGAACTCCTGAGTTCTGATCTTAGTTTTAATTAACACGGGCTGTCTGTGCCAGTCTCAGGCAAGTTACTTAACCTTTTGGCCTCGTTTTGCCTAGGTGTTAAACGGGGATAATGCTTGCCTGTCTGACAAGGGAGAGGATTCCTGGAGGTGGGAGAAGATTTGGCTGTAAATGGCAGGTTAGTGGTTCTAAGACTATGGAAGGTTCCTGTGTCTTCTGATATACCACCACACAGGTGGAAACTGTGTCTAGCTGTGTGAGACCCCTGCAAGGGATTCCTGACTCCCGGCCCAGTGTGTTGGGACAGGATGAATGTGAGCTCCCCTCTGAGGAACAGAGGTTATTGTTTATGGCTCCTCCACAGCACAAAGTCAGGAGAGGGAAGAAAACAAACCTCACATGAGAGGAAGTGCAGCGGCCTCAGGGAAATAGCATCTGGATGCCCATCTCCTACCAGGCCAAAAAGGGGCACGAGGAAACTAACATGCTGAGGAGCTACCGGGGGCATGGAGGCGACCGGGCGATCAAATTACTTGTTTGATCTGCTGCTTGAAGAAGGCTCCCACTATGCCACCTGTGACTCAGCCTGGCAGGATTCCCAGGCTGGCTGGAAATAAGGGTAAAGCTGGCTCCTGCAGCCACTATGGAAGTGCCTTTGTGCAGGGATGATCCTTCTGTCTAGAATTCCAACAGGAGAATTGAGAGGAACTGGGCGAGGCTTAGTAGGCCATGCATCAGGCTACTGTGCCTCCAGGGATGCGAAGAGGAGAGATGGAGACCAGTCAGCCCCCAACAGGTGGCCAAGCTCCCCAGAGCTACAAGGGGTTGGAGAATTGAATTTGGGTCTCCTACCAGGCAGCACGGAGTACTAGCACAGGGCATGTGGGCTGATCTGTGAAATCATTGTCATTTAACTGCTGCCTGGCTTTATATGGATCTAGCCAATTTCCTCAGCCTTGTTGACTGTAAACTCACAGTAGCTACACAAAGCTGCCAGCAGAGGACACTCCACAACAAGCTATAATGGATGTGAAGGAAGGCTGTTAAGGGAGTGAAAGAATCTCTGGCTTTACTGGGACCAGTGGTGGAACCTGTGACTTTCAGCGAGACACAGCTGCCAGAGAGGGCATCAATCTGGTGGTGCTTAGACCCCTAAGCTGTCCCCCAGGTTTGGAATCACTAGATGCTCTCACATCACAGAGTTCCTATCCTGGCATGGCCACGTGGGCTTGTTGGCTTTCAAGGTAGATCCATGTAGCTGACTCTTGTGTTTTCTCAGAGGAGACCTTTAAAAACATGGGTCCTGTTTGCCCGGTGTGAATAATAAAGAGTCTAAAGCACATCTACAAAGAGCAGGGGTTGAACATAAGAATACAAGAAGGGCCATACTGGGTCAGACCAAAAGTCCATCTAGCTCAGCATCCTGTCTTCCAACAGTGACGAATGCCTTGGACATTGTGGCCCAAATTCCCTCTCACTATTGTGCTGTGTGCTGGTTGTCCATCTAGCAACTGCCCAGCACCCCAAAGATGGCTGGATTTCAATGGTACTGTTCATATGTATTTTGTAAGTGCCTTGGGATGAAAGGTGCTCTATAAATGTAAGGTGGCATTATGTAATAGCTACATTGGTTAATATTCATGGGCAGCTAATACGTTCTATAGTTACTTAGGAGATATTTTCTTTCTTTAATCCTGCTCCCTGTAATAAAACTGCTACCATTCTCAGCTGAGAAGGCATCTTCTCAGTGCTATATCCTGTGTGGTGACCCTTCTGTGGAAGGGGTGAGATTGGCTTATGAAATCTAGAACACCCTGGAGTAAATAGAGCAAAGGCTATAGGATGGGGGAGAAAACAACTCTATAGGTCACAGGAGAGATGGAAACCCTTTGACTGAACCAAGCTCTGAAGAGCTCACAGTCTCAATGCTGGGAGATTTCCCCCATGTTATAAAGAGTATATTAAAGGCACAGGACTTTAATCCAGGCATGAAGGGGTTAAGTCTTCCCTCTCCGGTTTTATATAGTATGGTTGAGATCAGATGTTTGGAATTGCCTGACATGAACATGACACCTGATCTGTGCTATTATCATGCTTAATACCTTCATCTAGGGATGGGCCCCAACAACAACCTTGGGGTTAGGCAGACCCTACTCCCACCCCTGCATGCCCACCCCCAAAACCTTTGGGCAAGTTTGGATCTAAATCAGAATTTTGTGCCTTGGGCCTGTCTCTGTTTTCATCATCAAGCCCTACACCTACACTGTGACAATGATTAATAAAGGGGAGGCAAGTACTATCGTAACCTGCCAGTTGTGTCTAGCTAGACAGCTAAGAGCTACAAGGAGAGATTCATTGCAGAAAGTGTGTGGGAGCATACAAAGGGTAGTCTGCCCCTTGGCAGGCAGATATGACTGTGAAGAGAATCAGACTGGATTAGAAGGGAAGGTTAAGCCCCAGATGGGAAGACAGTTTCAGAGGGGTTAACCGTGTTAGTCTGTATCAGCAAAAACAACATGGAGTCCTGGTGGCACCTTAAAGACTAATAAATGTATTTGGGCATAAGATTTTGTGGGCTATAACCCACTTCATCAGATGCATGGAGTGAAAAATTCAGTAGGCAGGTATAAATATACAGCACGTGAAAAGATGGGAGTTGCCTTACCAAGTGTGTGGGTGTGTGTGGGGGGGTGTCAGTGCTAATGAGGCCAATTCAATTAGGGTGGATGTGACCCATTCCTAACAGTTGACAAGAGGGGGTGAATATTAACAGAGGGAAAATTACTTTTTGCAGTGACCCAGCCACTCCCAGTCTTTATTCAGGCCTAATTTAATAGTATCAAGTTTGCAAATTAATTTCAGTTCTGCAGTTTCTTGTTGAAGTCTGTTTCTGAAGGTTGGTTGTTTTTTGAAGAATGGCCACTTTTAAGTCTGTTATTGAGTGTCCAGGGAGACTGAAGTGCTCTCCTACCCACTTGGTAAGGCAACTCCCATCTTTTCATGTTCTGTATATTTATACCTGCCTGCTGAATTTTTCACTCCATGCATCTGATGAAGTGGATTATAGCCCACAAAAGCTTATGCCCAAATAAATTTTGTTAGAATCAGAAAAGAAACTAAGATAGTTCCATGATGACACCTTAAAGGGACACCAGGACCCTGAAATCCTAGTCAGATTCAAATACCAAGTTGACCTTTCAGGTTTTTCCCCTGGTTCCCAGCCCCTCTGCCAGTGTGGTGGCTTTCCAGTCATGTTTTTCTGTCTTTCACTGCATTTGTCTTTCCCCTGTTGCTGTGTGGGAGACCCATACCAAGCACAGGGGAAAGTGACTAAGGCCAATGTGTTCAGAAATGCCCAACCTGGTACACCTTGATTTTCGGAAGAGCTGAGCTCCATTTGAAGTCAATTGGAACTGTGACTTTCAGTGCTTATGAAAATTAAGTCCAAAGTCCTCCAAAAATCAGCAACCACTTTTGAAAATTGGCACATCTGGTTGACTGCACTGGGGAAGCCATCAAAGTACAGAGTGCAAACAGAAAGATCCGTTTTTCCTCTAATCTCTCTGTTATAGGGCTTTAAGTGTCACTTGTAACAATAGAAGTAAATACAAACGTTTAGACAAGTTGTGACTTTAAAGCTGATGTTGACCCTTTAAAACAGATTTCAGATTGAGCTCGATGCCGGCTGCTTTCCTTCAAAGCTACTGTAGTTAGCTCTTTCCCCAGGAGCCCGTGTATGCTAATTTCATTAAAATGACAGGGAAAGCAGAGTCTGCTCTGACTTTATTAGTGAGCACTGAATGATTTTCACAAGGACTGGAAAGCTGTGCCATCTCTCGAATAATTCATGCACCGGTGGAGAGATTTATTGACTAAAAGTGCAATTACAGCCCAAACACGATTTATGCAGGGTGGGTAGGGGACAGCATACATGTGGCATGTGTGCTTACACAAGCCAGTGCGGTCTGTCGCCACTAGGTGACACCATGGGCCTATTAACCAGATCCATATTGAAGCCTTGTAAAGCACCCTAAAACCAACAAGGTTTTGCCTAGTTTGGGGTTTTGTTACAAACCCAGAAGGCCGGCTGGATTTACAAACCTTTCAGTGAACCTAGGTCAAGTTTCCCATGAACGCAGGCTGAGGTTTGGCCGTGTTTGGGCTAAATTCCAGGTGACGGTGGGATTTATGATTTGGGGTGGAAGGCATGTGAACATTGGACTCGAAACCAGGCTGAGTGGCTGCGGTTTGCTCGCAGGGCCTGCATGCGGTTGAAACAGAATCTCATGCTGTGATTCAGGGAATATGAAGCCAGGAGCAAAAACCAGGAAAGAGTTTGTACAGCCCTACTGTGAAATGCAGCAATGAGGTGCCATGTGACTCTCCTATTAACAAAAGGTGGGCCTAGTCTTGAACCCAGCCCCCTGATCCAAATGTGCAGTTTGGGGGCTCACTTTACTGTTAATCAATTTTCTAATACTCCTATCACTATCTTCTCTTTGCTACAGCTCCTCAGATTAAGGAAGAGTTTTGTTCCCGTTGGAAAGAAAAAGTTATGGAATTAGGGCCTATTCTGCCCCTCTACTCATGCCGACTGTAGCTTCTTCTGTGAATAGTTCCATTAATTTCAGTGAGGCTACTAGACAGCAATGTACACAAGTATAGGTCACAGAATGGGGCCCTTACCAATTAGAAGAAGAGGCCAGCAGAGTGTCAAACCTATTCTGCAGAATCTGTAAGGAGATAAAGAGACATCAAGCCTATATGAGCGGATTGTCTAATTGAGTATGGATGTACATAACCAAATTGCCATACAGGGATACTTTAGAGAGAAGTGAAATTGGACAGACCCTCCCCTCACTGACCAGAGATCAGATTCACCACCTCCAGTCTCCAGGAAAACACGGGGGAGCAAACTCAGCCTGGCACTGAGCAGGTCTGACTCCATTGATGTTGCACCCATTCTAAAGTTGCATCCTTCTAGAGTAATAGCTGCAGTCTCAGAAAACTCACGTGTGTCTCGAGCACCCGAACGGGTCTGTAAGATTGAGGGACGTCCTTTATGTGGAGAGGTCTAGCTTCCTGCTGGCAGATAGCCATGCTCCCGTTCCTGAGAAAGATGCTCCTGCTATGAGAGCAAAACCACCTTGGTCTCACAGATCCTTGCCAGCAACCCCAGCTCTATATATTAGAAGGTTTGAAAGTCAGTGCAGAGAGGCTTGCAGCTGGACGATGAATATTTTGAGGCTGTTTTAGAATTTATACTGACAAAATTATCTGCTGAACCTAGCAGCCTTCTCTGGTCTTTATAGTAAATATGGAATAGCAGTAGCAAGGGATAGGAAGGAAGGGCATTGCATTCATGCAGCTTTGCCAAATGCATTACGAGAGGTCATCTTCCTGTGAAGCATCAGATATTAGTTACTGCCGCCACACTTGATGAACTAGTTCTGTGATCCACTAAGAAATCAGCCAGCCCCTCTTTGTCAACCAACCATAGCTGAGAGCACCACTTCTAACTGACCACACCACTGTGGCACAAAGATGGTTTATACAATGCAGGAGCAGCACCTTCCCCAGGAGCACTTTGCTTTGTAACTACCGGGTTCCTACCAGCTCTCCCCACTGTAGGAATGTTCCCCCCCCCCCCCAATTCCTTTCTGGGTTCTGGCCCTGTAAATTTGGCGAAGGCAAGCAGTTGCAACCCAAAAATGCCCATTTGGTAGCTGGCTGCTGCTTGTTGTTGTGTCTTCCTCTTTTTTAGCTGCATAAATGTTTTTAGCTGTTGTTCTTTGCCCTTTCTCATTCCTGGGGCTTGGCCTGTTCTCGCAGCTGCTCTGAACGAACAGGTCATGTCTCTGTTGTTTCACTTCCCCTACCTGCATAACTTTTAGGATTCTCTTAATAGAAACATGCGACATGCTAAGAGGACTCTTAGGAAAGTGAGCCATGACCATCCTTAGCATTTGCAGAGTGGATTCCAGCTTCCAAGGGGTTTGCAAACACTAGCTGATGGCTTGGCTTCCTGGCAGGGCTGCATTGATAAGGATTCCCCAAGATAATCTTGCGCTCCCTTTTCTCCTTCCTCTCATCTCAGAATCCGTTTTCTCCCACCGTGTCCCCAACAACAGCCCTCATGCCCAAACCAGCATAATAAGGAGCCAGCGCCATGTATGTTGTTTGATATAGGCATTTCCAAAACGCCTGCATTGTGAGCCCCCCGCACAACTTGCTGTCCATGTGTCTACCTAAACATGAGGCAGCGGGCTAACAGCAGCAGACTATAGAACCAGTTCTTCTCAACAACAGCCTATGAGCCAGCCTGCCGATGAGTGGCAACGTGCTCTATGCTTTCAGGGTAAGCTGTCACTCTCGGCCTTGATTCAGTGCCCACTAAAGTCAATAGGAGTTTCAGGGGCATTGGATCAGAGCCCACAAGAACAGGAAAGGCTGTTCCTTCCCCAAGCCCCCCCACAGCTCTCTAGTTGCTATCTGTTCTGTACTTGTCTGTGACTTTTGAATGGAAGCTCTTGGGAGCAGAGATGGGGGGGAGGTTTTGTTTTTGTTGTAAAGTCCTGTAGATGGTTACAGTGCTGTGCAAACAATAAATAGTGGATGATTTACCACCTGTGTGTGCCATATAGTTCACAGCAGGAAAAAGGGACACACGTTCAGAAAGTGGCCCAGAATGTGCTCCCTGCTTGTCTAAAATCTGGATCTAACCCATCACAAAGCTGTCTAGTTTTCATGACTCTTGTGAATTGTGTGCCCATTTTTCCCCATGTGCAGGATGCCCGATGAGTGTGACCTGGTGGCAGAATCTTGGATAGATCTGTGGCCTTTAGACCAGCTACATGAATATACTCAAGTGTGATGGTGATGCTCGGATATTGCTATTGTAAATCTTGGCTTGGAAAGATATCCAGTCAGCAGCGTGCTCTCGTGAGTTAGGCACCAGATGAGGAGTCAGGAGACAAGGGGTCTTCTTCCTGATTCAAGTCACATAGCTGCTCTGTGCCTCAGTTTCTCCATCTGTAATATTGGGGATAGTGATAGTTACCCCCTTTTGTAAAGAGCATGGATGGACGGTGACATGTAAGAGCTAAAGTTTATTACTATGTTCAGTGTTTGAACTTCTAATGGTTATGAATATTTCCAAAGTTCTTGCTCAATGAGTGTGTGGGTAAAGGAGGATTTCCTTACAGCACTTACTCCCTGCACCCCCTCTTGCTGGGTGACATTAGAGCCCCTGTCCTTTTACACGCTCCTGCTAACTGAGGTCCATTGGGACATGCAATAATTAACACGAGGCCAATTCAGTCTCTAATAACGTACAACATCCTCATTAACCCCATGCAGCAAAACAATAACTGAAAACTAGGAAAGGGCGAGGAGCTGACAAAGCCGAGGGAAGTTGCAGCGTGACAGCCCTGCCGTGTCCCAGTTTGTCGACATGACACTTGTGAGAGAGGAAGGCATCTCCCAGCTGTGGGCCTGCGCTGGGCTCAGAATAACATCAGCAGAGAGCGAGGGCTCTGATGCTCAGCTGAGCACTTGGCTTCCCTCTGCCCTGATCCCATGGTGCCAGAGGAGCAATCTCTCCACAAGGCTTTGCCTGGAAGGGGTTTGTGCACTTAATTAAGCCCTGTGTAGCAAACCCTTCCCCCACCCACCCCCTCACTGCTCCTTCTCTCTGGCACAGTCTCAAGTGGGATTCACATGCCTGTCTTTGCCATTTCTCAGTTCAGCAAGGCTGGTAAATAATTCCGCAAGCTCACAGCCAACAAACAGGCATGCAGGAATACTGGCTGGAAAGGGAAATGGATGGTGAGTAGGGAAGGAGAAAGATCAAGTGAAGAGAAATGGCCTTTGCAGGGGCTTCTTCTCCTCGTACGTGACTCCAGTGTTTCTCCAAATAAGAACCCACTCTAACCTAGTGCATCCCCTCCAGCAACACCCCGTTCCACCTGTGTTCCAGGGACCAGCGCAGGTAACCCGCCTTAGCTGATCACTAGTTAAGAACTCTTTTCAAAGAGGCCCTCAGCCTTCTGCTGAGCCTTCAGTGCAGTGCGGCTGTACCCTGCTGCTTCAGAGCCCCTGCTGGAAGAGGCACTATACTCTGGTGGCTGTGGGCTAGAGGCTGCAGCAGGGCACTCGGATTCAGGAGAACTGGGTTCTGACCCTGCTGTGCCATGGATTCGCTGAGGTACTGTGGGCAAGTCTCTTTGTTTCCCTGCCTGTAAAAGGGTGATAATCCCTCCCCACCAGCATCTTACAGGCATTGTGGGTGTTACTGTATGTCTAGTTCTCCCATATGAAATAACAGTAATTAACACCTATCACTGACATGGTGTTTTTTGTCCCTTATAAAGTGCTTTGTGAACAAGGGTGGGCTAGTAACTTTATCCCCATTTTACAGCTGGGAAACTGAGACACAGAGGGTTTCAGAAACTGGCCCTAGGTCACACAGCAAGTCAGTGCCAGAACTGGCGACAGAATCCATCTCTCGTCTTCCAGCCTGGTCTCTGTTCCTTGGATGAAAGGCAGCACACTAATGCAAAGAGGTGGTGCTTTATTCTCATACGTCCTCTCTGAGGCACTTGCCACCAGCAGGGAACCTTTCTCTGGAAGATGGAAGCTCTATGATACTAAATTCACAGCTGTGAAAGAGGCACAGAGATGGTTAGGATGCCAAATCCTGATTTAACTGAATGAAGCAGCGCCCTTTTTGTTTCAATGGCAGATTTACTACTCTTGTGGATCCTTGAGTGCCAGGTTCCTATCCCACGTGTGGCTCAAGATATGGTTAGGTACAGATGGCTGGAGGGATGTGCCAGAGTAGCCATAAAATTACAGTGATAATCAGACCATGACTACCTTAGGGCACCTTTCCGGAGTCTGTATCTTTCTCGTGTCTGCTAGAGGTTTGCTTGGTGCACACAGGTGCCATACACTGGTATGTGTTGTCATGACAATAGCAGAGTAAAAGGATGGCAGTGAACAGGGTAATGGCTCCTCGTTTAGCTCTCTAGCCGCCCAAGTGGGTTTGCCCAGTTTGCTTTCCTACCACAGCTATAGGGGACTTCGAACTACCTAGGGCAGAGAGTGAAGTGGCTGAAGGCACTAGTGTGCTGATGTGTCAGTTCTCATGCTTGAGCTTCTCCATCCCCAATAGTCAGATTCAGGACATGACAACTGGTGGAACAGCTCCAACTGGGCTTGCTGAAATGACATTTCACCTACTAGGCAGCACTGTTGAGGCTGCCTCCAGGACTCTCTGGGTAAGGGACAGTCTGTCCAAAGGAGCCCTAGAAACACTGAACCAGGCCTCTTACTAAAAGTCAGTCACCATATGACTGAAATCCATGTTTGCAATGGCTGCTGGCTTTGCAGCAACGTTGTTTGTCCATCAGGGATTGCCAATAAGTTTGTGGTGGCTGTGAGTCTGCGCTCAAAGCAAGATAAATCTCCGAGTCTGCAGCATCACTGAAGTGTGCAATGTACAGTGTCAGTGGAGGGGCCTGTCTGCTTCCAGACACTGGGTAAAGCTGGCTTAGCTGGCTGTGCACCTGAGAGATGTCTTTCCCTTTCTCCCTCCTGCTCTGTACTGTCTGGGAGACAGGGAAGGGCAAGAGAGGAGGAGGAGGAGCTACACTTAACATTCACAGAGACCTCCTTGGCTCATTAATTCTGGAGCAGACAAAGCTGAGCAGAGCCCTTTAGGGTGCTTGTGGCTTCCTTATTCAGCTCCCTTCTCTTCCCCTCTGTTCCAGAGGTATTGCAGGGGAAGTGCCTTGGGTTTGGCCCGCATCTTGTTGCACCCCCACCGTCTCTGCTCAAGGATTTCATAACTGTGCCAATTATAGCTTAGAGACACAGCAGTGATGGGTGCTGGATGTAGCTCTAAGGGAGAGAGAGAGAGAGGCAGCAGGGATTCTCGGTGAGAGAGCACATAGCACGGGAAGTGGCTTCTGAGATAATAGGAAACTTTGCACAGGCTTTGTATGTGATAAACATCTCTGGTGCTGGTTTGGGTAGAGTCCAGATAGCTCAGTCTTTCATCAGGGGATGCGCAATGCACTATTATTGCAGTCACTGCCCTGCTGTGTGGCCTGAAACTGATAGAGACAAGGAATGAGAATAACAGGAACATGGGGAAAAAAACTCATATGAAGAGTCACTGAAATGAGTGGGACCATTTACCTTAAAGTGGAGACTAATAAGAAGAGGACCCTCATAAAAGGATACAAAATAAGGAATGGTCTAGAAAACGTAGATTGGAACTACTATTCCCCCATCTCATAATTAAAGAAAAAGGGGCCACTGAAAGGTGTCAAATTCTAAACAGATAAATACTTTTCATACAATGCTCAGTTCACCTGTGGATCTCATTCTCCCAGGATATGATTGAGGCCAAGAGCTGAGCAGGATTCAAAGGAAGGATTAGATATTGTTATAGATAAGACTATCCAGCTACACCAGGAAATATTTTTTTTAAAACAAGAGTTTTGGAAGGGATATATACCCTCAAGCTACGTGGCATAAGACAATCTTTATCAAAAGGGGGTTAGGTTAGGAATTATTGCATGACTGCCTCCTGCATGTTTTTTTGACCCTTTTTCTGAAGTACCTGGTTCTGACCATGACCTGAGACAGGACACTGATGGATCTTGGGTCTGATCCAGTATGGCAATTCCTATCTTCCTATGACTGTGACACTCATTTCACGTCACCTGATTTGGGGCAAGGTTCGCACAAGTAAAAAATCCACTAGTGTTACGTTTTGGTATTTCCTTCCACACATTGGTCCAATTGCCCCCCTGAATTCTCTAGGGCTGGCAAATTGCAAAAATGAAGACCACAAGCAATCATGAAAATCTTTACAAAAGACATACCACCTAAAAAATGTCCCAAGTCCAGAAAAAAATTCATCCCACCTCCGAGTAACTCAGTCCTGTAGCAAAATCCCAGAATAACAGGTGAGTCTTACAACATGCCCTAAAGGTCAGTCACTGAATTCAGACTCTGGCAAGCCAAAGGGAAAGTGAATTCAGAGAATTCACAGAGAACATCCTGGAACCTCCCCTCCCTATTTAAATCAAGGGATTGTTAGTTCAAGTCACTCAAATAATCACAACTATCATGGTATCATGTAGGGAGATAAATATCAATTGGTATCCTGTGCAGATCATGGGGCATGGGTGTAATGCACTTTCCAGGCAAAAATCCTTAATGAGAGGACATCAGCATTCCTGCACTACCTACAATTTCCAAGTGGTTTGGAGGCATAGCCCCATAGAGACCTTCACTGAAATAATCCAACCCCTGAGTAGGGCAGAAAGGGTGTGTGTGTGTGTGTGTAATATAGCTTTTCAGTTTCCAAATAAACTCTAGCCTTATTTTAAACACTTAAGTCAAGTCCCATGAAAACATATTCCACTCAAGATGTCAAAACCCAGTGATGATCCAAGATAAATACTCCACTGTTTAGTCTTAAAACACATAAATACTAAAACAAAATATTGGCACACGGGACTTTTGCACTGTTAAACTTTCAAGAGTGATGAACCTCATCGGTGTTTTTTTGTAAAAGCTCCTACCCACGTGTTGTGGAAATAAATTAGCATAGGATAACTGTATTAATGTGACTGGTTTATTGTTTCAGCAAGTCTGCTGGTCACCTTGCATTCCTGACTCTGGGAAAGCACTAGACCGTGGAGTTAATAAAGCTGATAGCCTTGATACAGCTATGAGCTTTATAAAATATAAATCCAATGAGAAATAACACAGGGAAGGCTGCTCCTCTGTTATGCCTGGGAATGGGTTGGAGGCTCAGGAGAGGGACGAATCTTCCACCCATAAAAGCAGCACTACCTTAGGCACACAGGGCTTGATCCTGCAAGCTGCTGAGTGGGGCTGGGGGTCAATGGAAGATGAGTTGACAGCTCTCAGCTCCTCAGACTTGAGCCCACAATGAGGCGGTTTATAAATGGAAGTGGAACTTGGCAGCCCTAATTCTACAAGCAAGCCAGATGGTTACTAAAAACCTGAATCTGAGTGTGAAAGATTCCAGGCTGCTAAACTGTGCCCTGACAAGAGATAATCAGATGCTCTTCTATGCCTGCTGGAGCAAGAGAGGACCATCACGGAAATATGCTCTTCAGAAAGATTTAGGTTTCCCAGACTCCTTGGTTCAACAGCAGAACATAAACCTGAATTGGAATCTCTCTGGAAGCAACCACCCGTATTTAACCAAAGGTCACAGCTTTTGTGGGGTTAAGGCAGGTCCAATACAATGGGACCCTGAATGGATGAGTGCAGACAGCTTCATCTCCTTCCTTCTCTGGCTTTAGGTGTGTATGAGTCACATGTCCTTTTTCCTATCAGTTTAGCACTTGTAGCCATGATAATCTAACTCCCATTTAAGTTAATGGGAGTCACTCATTCCACTGACTTCAGTGGAAGTTGCTTTGAGTTCCTTTATAAATTCTGACAGTGTCTTAGGGACTGTGCAAGCTTTTGGAAGGCATTCCCTGCCCCAAGAAGCTTACACAGACACTGGAGTTAAACCAGTGGTTCTCAACCCACAGCCTGCTTACAGCCCAGTCAGCACCCATCTGCGGCCCATGTGACAGCCTCAGGGCCATACAGGTAATATATATATATATTGTGTGGCCCATATAACACATAGAGAGCTGTATATACAGCCCACAATGGTGATGGTGAATGGGTTTAGAACCACTGAGTTGGACTCTTAATTGTAAGATGTCGGGTGCTGGAACAAGTTCAAATGGGTGTAGGAATTTAAAAGCATCTTTACAGATCCACAGGGATTAGAACTATGCAAAACTGAACATGAGTGCACATATTTCTGCAGTCTTTGCAGCTAATTGAAATTCTTTCCCCTCAGTCAAAATTCTGCTTTGACAATTAAGCATGTTGCAAAATTTAATGCATTTTGTAAAAATAGTACAAAATTTCTGCAGGACCTTCTGTTTCTCGTCCTGACTCATGGTTGGTTTGTGAACTTTGCACGTGTATAACAAATCGTGGAGGTGAGCTTGATGTTTTCTCCCTAGGAATCTTTACTTCTGGTGAACACTGATGAACTTGCCCCTGTGAGCTGGGGTATTTACTATTGCCTTTATCTTGCAAAGCTGCAAAGAAATCTATATTTCTGTGTCTCTGAAGTCATGCTCATCTCACCCTTCTGATCACATAGTGAGTTGTCATTTGCTGCTTCCATAGAGAATAATAATATACTTATTGCACTAATGAGTTAACCCTAACACTCTGAGATGTAGATGAGTAAGCATTATTATGCCCATTTTGCAGATGGGGAAAACTGAGGCTGAGTGATCAAGTTTTCATCCAAGGTCAGACAGCAAGTCAGTGGTAGATGTCATGTTCAAGCTGCCAGCCTCTTGATTCTCAGCCTGGTGCTTATTTTTTCAGACCACACTGCTGTTTGTCAGCTCCAGAGGAACCCTAGCACAGCAGTGGAGTGAATCTGAAGAGACCCTATTAAAGGCCTCTATTAGTATTATTGACAGGAAACACTTCCTCTCTTCATTATCACCTGTGATTACCTTCTCTGTGCATTGGAGGAGCCTTCCCAGGCTTTGTTACTCCCTCCTACAGCATTCAGCCTCCATGGGACAGCTCAGGAAATCTTGTTCCCTGTTTACCAGGGCTGAGGGGAGGGATTGAGAGGGGCATGGGCCTAAGGAGCCTAGTTTGCTGCGAGTTTGTAGTACAAGGAGTGTCCTTATCACCCTGTGGTTTATTTTTATTTTGCTTCCCAGACTGCTGGGGGGATGAAGCAGAACTTAATTTCTCATTCTGTTTCCTGCCCCTTCTTTTGCCTTTTATCTCCTCTCCCTTCTTGGCGGGAGGTACACAGCACAGCAGAGATCCCTGCATTCTCCAACCAAAAGCCACATTAACCTGCATTAAGCAGTTCCAGCAGGGAGTTCCTTGATGACTGCAGTGGGGGTAGGGTGCATAAGTGTGCATGGCACACCCCCTGTGCTCTCTTTCACACTCACTCCTCTGCTTATTTTTGAAGTGCTAGGTGCTGTGCAGGCAGCTCCTGTGCTGTGGAGTTTGTAGTCTAGTAGGCAGACAAGGAGCACAGGGGGACCCAGAGAAAGGAGTCACTTTGCATAATGTCTCCCCATATGCAGTCCACATACACACCCCTATATAACATAGTCCTGTTGCCTAGAGATGTGCACAGGAAATTGAGGTTATTCTGCCATTCTGTAGCAGCTGGAGGAGCCCAGGACTGCAAAGCACTTTACAAACTCTAAGGGCTAGATTTTCAAAAGAGCCCCAGGAATTCAGTGCTGGTCTCCAATGTAAGGGCTGAGCACATGAAAATCTGACCCTAGTTAGCTAAATCTCGCTGCAGCTCTGTGAGGCAAGAAACTGTCATGATCACAGTCCATAGATGGGGAAGCAGACACTGAGGTTTAAGTTTCACACAGCAGAGCCAGGCTCAGAACTCCTGGCTCAGTCCTGTGCGTTAGCTGCAACACCTTCCTTTCCTCCCCTTACACCTATTTGAAATAAGAGGGGGGTGAATCAGTTTGGGAAACTACCCACCCTGTGATATAACAGTGGGCTACAATCCCCAGAAAGAGCCTCCTCCTCTGTGACAGCCTGACCCCTCCCCCACCATAGGGTTGCCTTCTTATAGAACCTTCTCTTTTCCCAGCATTCCTTTCTGGGGCTGGTTCTTTAAATATGGCAGAGCCAAACCGCTGCACCTCTGAGGTGGCCATTTTGTAGCTGCACCTTCCTTCCCTTCCAGCTGGTGAGTCTCCTTACCTCCTCCCAGGTCTCCCTCCAGGTTTCTCCCCCTTTCCTGAGGAGCTGGCATGTTCGTACACTCCCCTTTGCCCTCCCCCAAGGCCATTTCTGGAAATGCTGGAAGATTCCAAATAGCTGAGGGAGGGTTGTTTTCCCTCCATTTCCCCAGCTCTGGGGTCTGGTCAGGAGTGAAAGGGGAATACGGGGCCCCCACATGCTCCTACAGCCCCATCTCCTCTCCCTCATTACCTGCTGGCCAGTAGGGTACAGCACCAGCTGCGAGCCCATTCCTGAGGGCGTCTCTTTCTATTGCAGTAGCCAGTCCGGGCTGACTGTTGAGGCTCTGCTGTCCATGCAACGATGGTTCATGTGCAGCCAGTCCCTCGCATTAGAGCTGATCTCATCTTCCTCTCATTAGTATTATTCATTTCCAATAGTGACCACAATGCACTGGGTATCTTGCTACCCCCAGGAGACAGACAGACAGACCGTGGGCAGGGGCAAAGGGTACAACACAAACCCAGAGAGGTTGAGGAGGCAATAGGGTTACATCACCACAACAGTGTTACCAGCACCACATATTCAAAAATTATGAGATTGGATTAAAGCTCAGCTTTTTAAAAAAAATCAGTAACAAATTTTGGGTTCTTTTTAGTGGCTGTTTTGTCTCTGAGCTCAGGCCACATTTTCAAGCTTTTCCCCCCAAACATAAGGGATAGAAACTTCATTTCTTGATTTATTTTTTTTAAAGAAAGCTGAAATTTTCACTTAATCCCATGCCTTCAGAAGCTGGGGCTCTATGAAAACCCCTAAATATTGCAAGGCTCGTGATAAAAATCACAGGTGGTGTCAGTGCCTTGACAATGGTTATGTTGTGGTTCAACAGTGTGTATCTAAACTATTCACAATCGCCCCTTGCACTTGCTGTTGTCGGCCACCTGGTTTCCCATAGATGTTGCACAGCAGTTGGTCTTTGGGGAGGTGGGACGTGAATGTGGAGAGAGCAGTGGTCTTGCAGATGAGCATGGGAAGGGTGTGTGGGCACTGTGGCAGGAGAGCTACACGTGAGAAGAGCTGACAAATGGACGGCTGGGACCGAGATCAGCGGCAGAGGAGGAGGAGGCAAGACTGGATGAGCAGAGGGGAGTTGTGTAGGGTTTGGAAGGTGGTGACAAGAACTTGGTGCAGTGGGGGAGGAGGTGCCAGTATGCAGCCATTCAAAGTGTGTGTTTATGTTGTGTTCTCTTGGCAGCAGAGTTCTGTATAGACCACAAAAGGGAGCTGTGGGTGTTGGAGAGGCTGAAGAGCAGTAAGTTGTGGTAATTGGAGGACATAATGAGGCCTTGGACAAGAGTTTTAGCTGCAAGGGTAGAAAGAAAAGGCTGGGTCATAGAGATGTAGGGAAGGAAGGAGTGAGCCTTGGATGCAGCTTGGATGGGTGAGTTAGGGAGAGGGGAGTGGGCTGTTATTTAAACATGTCTAGAAGGGGCTAAATGCCATAGGCAAGTGTCAGGCAGGGTTTGGAAACAGTTCTTGCTGCATGTCGCCCCTCACCACTGTTCCTCTGGGACCCCTCAGTACGGAAATGCAGCACCCCTTTTTGTTCAGTCCTGGGCCCACACGTCCAGCTTTGCCAAAGCACGTCCATTCTGACCTGCAGCATCCCAGCGGCCCCAGCCATGGAGCAATTCTGTTGCTGCATCTCATGCCTTGCCAGCAGCATCTCTATTGTCCCCATACTAGTTCTGCATATGGCTCAGTCCTGGCTACATCCCCTTAATATTCCAGCCTTGAGTTTCTCCTAGACATGGGCTGTCCGCCTCCCTGAAGCTCTGGTGTGACAAACAGCCACAAGGAAGTTATGTAAAGCTTGCTCAGCTCCTGTCATTTGTGACTTAAACCTTCCACTAACCCACTGTACCACTTAAACCCACACGCTCTGTTTCCTTCCTTCCATTTCTTCTTCCCTAAAGTTCACAGCCTCTAAGGTGTGAATCTAAACCATCACCTCATCCAAGCGAGCAATAAGCACAATACTTTCACTGAGCTATTTGTGACAGTGGGACAATTCAGTTACATGTTTCTATCACGGAGCCTCTTGGGTTTGGAGTCAACTGGCTGAAAAACCCCCTTCCACACAACAGAGGGAGTTTTAAATCCCACTCCACAATTCCTATTACCAGAGAATCCCAAATTCTGATTTTTTTCCAGATTTCAATTCACGACCTGAATGTGGCATGTCAAAAAGGCAGCTGATGCTGAATAGTCATTATTATCTACAGCATCAGTTTACCGTGTGGGGTACAAAATCAGCTCTGGAAGCTGAATAGTGAACTGGAAGCAGGAAGACGCAAGAGGAGCTCTTTGCGATCAAAAGCACACACCTCATGAATTTATCATTAACTCCGTGAGACTCTTGCTACATAAATAACTGATAACACACAATGTAAAAAATCATGTACAGCAATTCATAATTTCCTCCCCATTTCTGCTGTTTCCCCATTTTGGAAGCATGCTTTACAATCAAGGTAAACATTGTGTGCAGGCATACCACTCAGCTGTATATATATGTTACATATCAAGGATATGGATTTTCTTGAATAACCAGAGCAAGTTGCTTGGTGGTTGCATCAACAGTGATTTCATATTGCACAAGGCAGGGAATTTAAAGGAGTCACTGATCCCCTCTCGCTTTATTCCACATGGGGGGTTGGGCATTATGTTACCTCTTTGACTGTTTCCACTGCAGCTATTCCCCCTCTTTATATTGCAGTTAGTGCACAGAGCCAAACTCCCCCAACCAAAGGTCACTAAAAGCCAGCTTTCCCTGGGCTTCCTTAACCGTCCCCGCACCATGTGCGAGTGCCTTCATTTTGCAGATATTATGAACATGGATGCACTGGGCTAGAAATCATTATTGGCACAAGCTGAGGCCGTGACCTTTCTAGGGCCCAAACCACAAATGTAGGGTCTGCATTTTCCCTGAATACAGGGTTGTTCGGATGCAGGGATCCAGTTTGTCCCATTACAGAAGGACAACGTTTGGATTTGGATCAGAGCTTTCCCAAAGGCAGTGTATGCAGGATCAGATCTGGAGTTTTGGTGGGGTTCATCTCTAATTGCTAGCTCAGATACCCTCTTGAGGAAGTACTCCTGGGTCACACCTGCAGTGAGTTAGGATGACGTAGTGCACTGTGTGGATAAAGAGGATGGGGTGCAGGTATCATCAGCCCAGCACTTCTCTATTAAATACTTTTCCTTCTCTAAGGGCCTGTGAGTTTTAGTGCTGCCTGTAATCCTAATCCTGACCTAAGAAGTAAAAAAGCATTTCAAAGTCATCCATGCAGGATGCCTTCAGCAGTCAGGCCTGCAGGGAGGGGAGCACTCAGTTACCTTTGAACAATCTTTTTTTTCTCCCTCTTTCGTCCTAGAACACTGTTCTTGCCTCGTGTAACCGGATCCACACACTGGAGCAAGGAGGCAGCCGAAACATAAAGTGTCAGGTTAGAACCATTTAAAAAAATCTCTTGAGTGGTTGTGAAGTTACCGCAGGGATGGGTGTTCTACAAATACCTAGATGGGCAGCTGGAAAGATTTAAAAAAAAAAAAACTTTCTGCCTCCCCAGGGTACCGCATGTACATTATTATATACATTACACTATATATTGTATATTTGTAGGGACAAAGGCATTTTGATTTAACTGTGGATTATTGGATTATGTGATTATGGTGAAGGCTGCATTAAGAATCTCTTTGTGAGTTCTGGGCTTCTTCAACAGATCTTGAATATCAATGGCTTTTGTTGTGTTTGAAAAGTCAGGGCGCTCCTGCCCCTGCTTTTTTTTACCTCTGCTTCTTTTCCTTGGTTCTTTAATTCTGGTTCCGTAGAGAATTCTCATGCACAGGACTCCGTTATATGGGATGCTGTTATATGGGGACTGCTCTCTGGTTTAGATTTGTACTGGGCATAAACCATTCCCCCACCCCAAAGGCACTTAGTTGCTGGCTGTTTCTTTGAAGGTTTGTATTTGCCGATGTGGCAAACAAAGGTCTAAAGCAAGTCCAGCGCCGGTCCAGAGGAGCAATGTCTTTGTGAGTGGGGGTAAATCGATGGGATTATGGGGGCTTTGTGGATGTGGGAAATGAATGTGAGGCGAAGCCATGCGAGGCCCAGGGCTCCCAGTGGTGCAGAGAAGAGCATCTCTCTCCAGGATGCTGCCATAGTCTGAAATGGTGACTAGGGAGACTGGTGGGAATCTTCCTTGGTTTTGCTAATTCTGGAATTAACCTGCCATCACTGGCATGGTGAGGAAGAGGCTGCTCACCAGCCCCTGAGGATGGTAAGAGGGTTGCCCTTGGCAATGAGGGACAAGGGAGGGCACCTACTTGCCATTCCATCTCCTCCATCCTGTTGCTTTCTCATCCCTTGTCTGTTTTGCCTTCTCATTCCTTCCTTTCATTTCCCCTCCCTGCGTTTTTCTCTTAGTCCCTTGTGTGGTACAAGTTTCATGGGAACTGATCAAACTGTTTTGGAACATCAAATCCTTACAGGATTTGACCAGTGGCCCAGCCACCAAGGGATCCAATTTCTGCCAGAGGACAATCCTGGGTGATTCAGTGTCTAATAAATTCCCAATAAAGCACCTGTTTGCACCTCTTCATAATGCACCTTTCTCTCTGGACCCAGCAGGTTCACCCAATAGGGGGGAATATGGTGTTGTGTTTAGAACATGATGCTGCAAATCCCAAGTTTTGGGTTCTGCTCCTAGCTCTGCACGTGACTTAATTTAACTGAGGGCTGGTCTACACTACAAAGTTAGGTTGGCTTAACTACATCGCTCAGGACTGTGAAAAATTTCACACTCTGTGCAATGTAATTAAGCCAACCTAAGCCCTGGTTTAGACACCACTAAGTCAACAGAAGATTTCTTCTGTCGACCTAGCTATCACCTCTTGGACAGGTGGATTTATTATAGCAAACCCTCCCATTGTTGCAGTAAATGTCTATGCTACAGCTCTACAGTGGCAGAGCTGCAGCTGTGCCGCTGTAGCGTTTCTAGTGTAGGCATACCCTGAGAGTCTGTGCCAGTGACTTTAAAATTAGGTTTTTATTGGATGGATAAATTTCTGCAGTGATATTAGAGGTGATGGAACTAATATCCATGCTCTGTAATAGTTCGATTGTATGTGAAGTACCATCTCCCAGCTACTATTGGCTGTGGCACTCTCGATTTCCTCACCATCAAGATAATTAATTCATTGCTGCGTTACTCCGGAATGATTGCAAGCCAACACCATGTCCCTGGTCTGATGAACTTGAAGTGCAATTTACTGTATGGGATGCTTGTACCTTGGCATGCACTCCGGTGCATATGGAAACAAGCAGTTTGGTGACTGCTCATCTCATCGTCCCAAGGTGAACACTGGAAATATTTTCACTTTGCAGAAACTGTCCATGCCCAAGATGTGATTTGGATCCCACATCTCGCTCATCACATGTGGGAGTTCCTCTCATTTCATGTGGAAGGGCAGGGCTGTGAAAGAGGGACATAAATTATGCCCCATCCTTCACATTAGCATTTAGGTGGAGCAGGTCTGAACTATTTTCCTTCAAGGGAAACCTTCCAAGGGTCATTAGCAGCAAAACTGAAAGTCATAACTGCATTCTCTCATGCAGCTGGGAAACATCTGCAGGCACTTGGTTGGGTGGCAGGTTGATGAGGGTAAGATCAGTAGAGAACTGCAGCCAGATGTACACAGGTCTCGAGGACAAAGAGCTATGGCTGGTGGGGCTAACACTTTCTTCTGTTGGACTCAAAAGCCCAGTTATGGTCAGAAAAATGACTGTAAATCATGGCAGCCCATTGGTGATGGAAAGCAGTGGGCAGCGGTTCTAGCGATGTGGAAAAATTCACAAGAGCTAATTTACCTGACAAGTGTAGCTCGTGACAAGTGATAACTCCATGAGCAGGAAGCTATCTGGGAGCTGATTGTGTTCTCCTTGACTTTATTCATTATTCAAAAGTAGCTAGTTTCCATGCAATATTTTTTAACATTATGAATTGATTGTGAGCAATTCCTTATAGCCAATAACCGCTATTCAAGCTGTGTTGATTGGTTATGATTGGCCAGGCAAGTCACATGATTGGTGGTGTTGGCTGACAGGATGAGCACACAAACAACATTCTGGTGTGTTAATTTAGTATTTGGTTTCTGTGAATACTCATGCAGATGGCTTTGAGATGTGCTTTCCACAACAGATCATACTAGTAGACCTCAGTCATTTGAATGTTTGCAGAAAGTGAACTTGCAAGGGTCACAAGCAAGGTCAAAGAGAATTGTTGCCCCCTTTTGACCCGAGCAGCTAGTCAAATTTTGGAGCCCTGGTGATGTTCCAGTTGGAAGTAGAAATTGATGGAGTCTGGTATTTTATTTGATGCAATCTTGTTTATTTCCAAGGAATGTACAGTATAAAATTTTGGTTCTCAAATGCAGAAGGAACCAAGAACCGAGAGAAGCAGTTTCTTGGCTTCCAGCCCCAAACCTCTTTAGCCAATGCCATGCCAGACCCAAAAGCTCTCTCCCTAGTTTTTTTCCAGGGTAACAGTGCTCACAGGCGTCTGGGATTTCTTGCCTTTTTTATTTTGTTTGTTTGGGTTTTTTGCCTCTGCTTCTCTCTCTGCCCTTGTCTGTTCTCCATTTCTGTGTGTTCTCAGTTTGTGTGTGTTCTGCTTACACCCCCGCTCCCCAAACAATACTCAGCAAAAGCCCTTTACCCAGGCAGTCCAAACTCCTGGGCAGGTTCACAATCCTCTTTTGTCTTCAGTGGGGGCTTTTCATTAACTCATCCTGAGATTTACATTAACGGAAGGGTGCATTCATACTCAATCTCAATGAAGTTTTAATTCAACCCATAACAAGGTTTCACCCAGTTCATAACTGAACATCTCCTAAAATCCAAGTGATGGTGATGCCTTTGCCAGACTTGCTCGGAGGATCAGGTGTGGGGCTAGGATGTTATAATTTTTAAGTTGTTGCCATTGTTGTTTCCTATTTGTATTGCAGTTAGTTAGCCCTGAGAAGCACCAAGGGATTGGGGCCCCATTGTGCTAGGCACTGTATACACACGGAATGAAAAGGCAGTCCCTGCCCCAAAGATTTTATAATCTAAATAAAAGTTACCTTCTTCATTACTAGTGCCCCAATATTAACATTAATTTGGATTTGGGGACTGGTTGTTAAAGACTAAACTGGACATCTAAATAATGAGGCACCCAAAATCACTAATCATTTTTTAAAACCTTGGTCAAAACCTTCAGGAAATCTCATAACTATCATCTTCTTAGACTCACTGACAGTAATTCCTGCACCCACAAGGTATTTTCTACCAATGCATTTGCTTTTTTTTTTTGTTTGCTTACTGTTTCTTTTAATCATTTTAATTAAAAATTTGTATTATGTGCATTTGGTGGGTGAGGGCTCTTCCTGGTCACTGCTGAGCTGTGGAGCAGCGCTGCAATTGTAATGCGATATTACCCCAGACTTAGAGGGGCCCTGGTTGTTCTTTTCTTTCCAGACCCTTCTTGGAAGGCCCCAGAGAGCCAGATCACAGGATTAACCAGACACGCTAACAGTTGGAGCAGCTCCTAAATATAAAAAGATTTAGAAGGCAAAGCGCCATTTCTTCAGCCCAGGGTCAAGGCATCTCCCAGACCTGTGCCAGACTGAACTTTTGCCTGCCCAGTTCAAACTGCTGCTAGAGGAGGTGTCTACTAGACAAGCTCTGGGTTTGTGGGCCTCCCATTCTAATTTGACTAGATACCCTTTGTGCAGGATAAGTAACATAGAACTGGCTGAAATTCTATATCTGCACAGTAGTTTATGTGCTGGAGATTACTTCACAAAATCAGGATGTACCAAGAGGACTTTGCATAAGAAGGGGGATATTTTTTTTAAAGTTAACGTGAATCATCAACTTTATCACCCTTCCTTCTGTAAAATTTTTACCTAAGAACACTCAAACAAAAAGGGGAAATATTTTTTTTCTCATCTTCTTCTTCAGTGTACTTTGAGTATGTGACAATGCTTTGTGTAGTCAGTTTCAGTGTTTTCCCTGTATAATCAGTCCGTAGGGGCTGAGCTATGAAAAGACTCATGTGGGTAGGTCGTCCCATTGAACTTAATGGGAATCACATAGGAGTTAAGGTACTCAGGTATATAAGCCTTTGCAGGATCAAGGCTTTAGTCAGTCCTCCCAGTTGCTGCTTGTGTGAATGTTTCCCCTAGCAACAGAGGGGAAGGGGGAAATAACATGGTAAACCTGGAAAATGTGATTCTGAAACCAGAAGAGTGGATCCAAAAATCGTCTACTCACCCACAGCAGTTTCACCTTGTAACTCTGTTGACTTCCAAGGTGCTGCTCCTGACTTATGCTGAAGTAAATGAGGAGAATCAGGCCCAGAATTCAGGAACTTTTTAGTCGGGCACTTAAAAATCTTTGGTTTTGTTAACACCTGAGTATTAAACTCCAGACGAAGGCTTGAGAGAAAAGATTCAACAGCCTCACCCTTCTGAGTCGAGAAAGTTCCCACTCTGGTTCTCCAGGGACTCCTTCAGCAAATACTGGAAAGACAAGACTTGACAGTCCTGATACTTCTATAACCTGATCTACACCCAGCTTTTTGTACGGGTATAACTGTCAGTTTAGGGGTGTGACTCTGTACCAATATAGTTAACCCCATACAGCCCCTAGTGTGGATGCAGCTATACCAGGTACTTGTCTTAGTATA
The DNA here is from genome assembly GCF_016161935.1 of Mauremys reevesii. Taxonomy (NCBI): domain Eukaryota; kingdom Metazoa; phylum Chordata; order Testudines; family Geoemydidae; genus Mauremys; species Mauremys reevesii. Next base: position 18,008,209 of record NC_052640.1, on the reverse strand, counting down.
ACTTACTCCCCTTTCCCTAGGGGAATAGCTATACCAGTGTAAAGCACCTTTTTACCAATATAACTGTGTGAACACTAGAGACGTTGTACTGCTTTAACTATTTCTCTGTAGTTACAAGTTTTGTATCCAGAAAGCAAAATTTCAGCAAAACTTTCAGTCTTCTTTATCCATCATAAAGAAGCAAAGAAGGGCACAGTCCAATTTTATTTTATTGATCTCCATTTTCATTTTTTTAAATTTAATTTTTAAGCAACTTGCCCAAGTTCACATAGCAAGTCAGTAGCAGGGCCAGAAATAGACCCCAGGAGCACTGGCTTGTAATTATCTGCACTAACCCTGACACATTTCCTCAGATGTTTCAGCAAATGGTTCTGTAAAACGTTTATGAAGTTGTTGTTCAATCACTATTCCTTTGCCTCTTTGCCACAGGGCTGCTTGCCACTATGTTTTTACTGTCATTGCTTTGAAGAACTATAGCAAGGGATGACAGTGTCAGACATATATTATTATTAATAATCTGCAAAGTGCAACAGGCATTTTACAGGCGGGTAGGAAGACAAAGGTCCCTATGTGTTTCATATTAACAAACTGAAAGAGTCTTATTGAATTTAAATGAAATGCATAGGTGGGAACCTTAACCCTTCCAATGCTAAAAAGAAAATGTATGCAGACCTGTAGGGTGGATTCAGTGAACACAGAGCATATGAGTTTCATTCCAGAGCTGTGCTTTCTAGGGCACGCAGGACATCATGCCTCGACAGCACTAGTATGGATCAAATATCCACTTGGCATCAGAGTCATTCTTTTAAAGTATTTTTCCAGTTTCTGTAGTCTTCTGTATTTGGAATAGACCATAAAAAGACAGAGAGAGAGAAAAAAATTAACCCAAACCCTAAACTTTTTTCCCCTCTTAAAGTTACATGCACACGTCTGCCATGGCCCATGTTAAAAAACCCAACCATAAAACATGCAGCTGTGACATAGGGGAATTGTTGAAAAAGGATGAAGTCTGAAGGTTTATGATTCAGTTTTATATCCCCTCTGTCTACAGAGCAGCACTTCCTGCATGTTTCTGTGGTGGGAATGGCATTCCAGCCATTTCCCCTTGTGGATGAGGGTGTAATTAGAGCTGTAAAGAGAGAACCCATGACACTAAAAGGCTATAAGTGCTGCAGATTTAGGACAAGAGGTTGCTATGGAAACTGAAGTGAAAATAGGACCTTAAATGGGCGAAAAATGATAATACAGAATTCTCAGTTTGGATCAGACTGTTGGTTCTCCTAAGGTATGCTCTGCCTTTCTGACAATGGTTGGTATATCCTTACCCAGGATGCTTTTCTCAGGAACCTTATTTTACTTTCTATGTAGAACAATCTTCTTTGAAAGCAAGGCTCAGGAACTTCCAAAGGATACCATGGACCTATTTGTACATAGCATCAAAATCATTCCAGCATAACACAAGAAAATGACTAGTGTACTAAAAGAAGAGGGTTAAAATTCATCGTTCTGTGACATTGCTAATACTATTGCCCTGCCTCTGCAATTGGACCCATGCAGATGGACTCTTCCTAACTACCCAAGAGCAAAAAAAATGAGGAGCAGTTGTGGCACCTTAGAGACTAACAAATTTATTTCAGCATAAGCTTTCGTGGGCTAAAGCCCACTTCATCAGATGCATGCAGTGGAAAATACAGTAGGAAGATAGATAGATACACACAGAGAACATGAAAAAATGGGTGTTGCCATACCAACTCTAATTAGACTAATTGATGAAAGTGGACTATTATCAGCAGGAGAAAAAAAACTTTTGTAGTGATAATCAGGCTGGCCCATTTCAAACAGTTGACAAAGTGTGAGTAACAATAGGGGGAAAATTAACATGGGGAAATAGTTTTTAGTTTGTGTAATGACTCATCCACTCCCAGTATTTATTCAAGCCTATTTGAATGGTGTCCAGCTTGCAAATTAATTCTAGTTCTGCAGTTTCTCATTGGAGTCCGTTTTTGACTTTTTTTGTTGTTGAATAATTGTGACTTTTAGGTCTGTAATTGAGTGACCAGGGAGGCTGAAGTGTTCTCCTACTGGTTTTTGAATGTTATAATTCTTGACGTCTGATTTGTGTCCATTTATTCTTTTGCATAGAGACTGTCCGGTTTGGCCAATGTACATGGCAGAGGGGCATTGCTGGCACATGATGGCATATATCACATTGGTAGATGTGCAGGTGACTGAGCCTCTGATAGTGTGGCTGATGTGATTAGATCCTATGCTCTCCATCGGAGAACACTTTAATCTCCCTGGTCACTCAATTACAGACCTAAAAGTCGCAGTTATTCAACAACAAAAAATAAAAAATAGACTCCAATGAGAAACTGCAGAACTAGAATTAATTTGCAAACTAACATGGCTACCACTCTGAAACCTGTACCCATGAGCAGACTCACTCTTTGCTGCGTGACATCCCCTTGGTACCTCCTATTTCAATGAAAATAACCTGGAATCGGACATCAGATACCAGAAATCCCTTTGCAGACCCATGCATGCCCATGTAGATCACTGTATGCTGGAGCTCAAGAATGCAGATTTTTTTTTTTTTTAGTTCTAGACTGACATTTGTCTCTTAGGATTTTGCTTCACTCTCTCAAAATAAACAATTTATAATCTGAAGCTAATGCCAGGACCCGTGGTCTGAATTTTCCCTTTCCCACAGGATCTGTAGCTGCCAGTGAAATCAGGAATCTTCTGTTTCTGGCTGCTGAGATCACTGGCAAGGTCCCCATAGTACAAATCTGAACAATTCATTCCAGTTCCTTGGCCATGCGCCATCCTGCATACACCCTACATCTAAAATTGCTACTGTCATCAACATTCCAGGAAAGAACACCGGGCTGCTTGGCATCCTTTCTACCAGGCTCTCTCAGGGTGAGCGCTTCATAACAATGGAAACATGAAACTGCAGCCAGGGAAAGATCTAACTGCCAGTGAGAGAGAGACACCGTCAGGGCAGATTGTGGTCCCATAGACTTCTGTAGAAGCTGCTTTAACTTTGTTCATAGTGATAAATATCCTGGAGTTAGTTTATTTAGGGGAAGGGCCCACTAGCCTATTGGAGGTGATGGACTTTGCCACCTCTAATCCGTGGGCTAAATTCTGCTCCTAGGTGTGTACATGGAACTCCCATTGAAGTCAATGGGAGCTGCACGTGTGTATCTGAGAGCAGGAGTTGGCCCTATGAATCTGCAGAAGCGACGTATGGTGGGGCATGTGGCAGTCATGTCCCCCGCCCCAGATTTGCTGCTTGGCTTGTACTGAGCATGCTCAGTAACACTGCTGAAGCTGGCTGCCCTCACTCTGCACTCCCCCCCCCCCACACACACACGCATGCACACGCTATCGGCGGGCACAGGTTGTCTCTGTGAGTCTGTACGCTCTGGTTGGGTCCATTTATCTGCAGCCTGTAATTAGAATTTACTTTGGTAGCAATGGCTCGACAATCACATGAACCTCAGTTTAACGATCTGTGTCAATGGGCTGACCTGCAGAAATCGGACCCCTTAGGATCAAGTTGTCTCTGGAATCTGATGATAGAGTAGTCTTGAGCCTATTCCTGTGTTTACACTGGGATTTGGTTTGAGCATTGGCCTGCTAAACCGAGGGTTGTGAGTTCAATCCTTGAGGGGGCCATTTAGGGATCTGGGGCAAAAATCTGTCTGGGGATTGGTCCTGCTTTGAGCAGGGGGTTGGACTAGATGACCTCCTGAGGTCCCTTCCAACCCTGATATTCTATGATTTCTTTCCCACAAAACAGTACATACAGTTACAGTGGGCTCTGCTTCTGATGAATTTGATCAAACTGCACCTATAGTGAGGCAGAATCTAAGTCCTGCCTTGTGGGAGATAGGTCTGTAACAATGCTCTGGATCCATATACCCAAAAGCAATGGGTGTACACTGGCTTCATGTAGTTACTCTAGATTTATACTGGTGTAACTGAGATAGGAAACTGTCTGTGTGTATGTGTGTGCGCGCACAAGATCCCACATTGTATGAGAGCTGGCAAAATGGGCGAACTTGTGACTCCTGGCTGCTCTGCTGGTGCAAAATCAGGGCAGCATCCAGATGCTGACATGCTGGCTCCAGACAGTCTCCCTGCTAAATAAATGCTGTTAAAGTCCTGATCTGATTGGCAGCCCTGGGAATTCAATTCAAATCCCCAGGGAGAGCCAGGAGAGCGTCTCTTTCTCCATGGCTATTGTCATGAAAATGAATAAATGTCTCCCCTTCCCCACTCCCCTCGCCATCTTCAGGTTGTCACCAGCCTGGATAAATTTTGTATAAATTTTCTGTATTCCTGCCCTTGTTTTAGGGAGGGAGTCGTTTAATCCTATTTTGCTGCTTGGGGTTGCACTGAATCCAAACAGCTCTGTAGCTGTGAATCCTGGGAATGGGGGTGGCAGAGAATTCTATAATAAACCTGGTTTAAATGACTACAGTGTGATCACTCGATAAATGCAGGACATATTGGTTTTGGTGCTCCTAATGGAGAGAGAGAGCAGGTCATGCTGTCTGTTTCCTCTTGCACTTCTCATTATTATCTCCTCTTTAAGATATTACTTAACTATTAGGCAAGGGCTGTTTTGCCCATCATTCCAAGCACACGTAAATTATTCAGAGCTGTGCTGGAGCCTGGTGTGCTGCCCCTGCCTTGTCTCCTGTTCATCTGCATGACATTTAACACACAATAGTAGCTTGCAGGACTCACCACTGCAGAGTGCAAACCCCCAAGCTGCAACGGGGGTGAGGTCAAGCACAAAGGAATTGGAGGTGGACAGTAGCTGGGACACAGCACAGAGGCCAGGTCTGCACAGTCAGCATTAATCAGGTACTTGTGGCATGTTTCAGCTGAGACTGCCAACACATACAATATCAGGGACTGATTTAGCCCTCAGTTCAGCAAAGTATTGAGGCCTGTGTGTAACTTTTTAAAAAATCTGGGTCTTCCTATTGGATGCAATGGAAGAACTCACGTAGAATCATGGAAATGTTGGTCTAGAAGGGACCTTGGGAGGCCATCAAGTCCGCGTCCTGTGTGGAGGCAGGACTAGGTATATCCCTAGACCATCTCTGATAGATGTTTGCCCAATCTCTTCTTAAAAACCTCAGGTGAGGGAATTGCACAACTTCCCTGGGAAGACTAGTCCAGATCTTAACTACCCTTAGAGTTGGAAAGACTTTCCTCATATCTAATCTAAATCTCTCTTGCTGCAGATTAAGCCATAAAGAGATGGTTACAATATTTTTTTAATTGAAAAAATTACTTCTGCACTGAATTTGAACTTGGTTGAACTTTTCTGTTTTTGTTTTTTTAATGAGAAAAGGAAAACAAAAATGATTTTGGGTTAGAATTTTCAATTTTTGAAAAACCAATTTTTCTTCAGTTTTATTTATTTGTTTATTTTTGTTGGAAAATAAAATATTTCCAGAGGAAATTTATGAAAAACAAAACAAAAACATTCAAAAAACAACTGGTATTTTTCAACCATCTCTACTCGTGTCTAAAATTACACGTATGCTAAGTACTTTGCTGAATCAGGGCCTGAAAGGGCAAGCCCTTACACAGCTCAGCAAAAGCAAAGAGGTTGAATTTATTGAGGACATTAAATGTAATAGTTATTTGCTCTCTGTTTTATCATATAATTATAGGCTGTAATAACTTTAAATGTTACATTTCTTTTATTTTTAAGAAGTGTCTAATTATATATTATTGAGGCTTTCGTCTTTAAATGTTCAAACAATCCTGTCCAAAAAAAGAGAAAAAGTCAGACGAATTCATACAACATGGGACTATATGATGCTTCTTGGGGCACCTAGGGTTGGGTGTCACCTTGCTGCCACCTGCCCCAGTGTGAAGGAGTCTTGCCTGTGCCAGCTGGGTGTTGGCTCCCTAACACAACACAGCGTACAAGCCACTGAAGCACTCTCCTCTAGGCTACTCCAGCCATGCCTTTGCCTTGCAGGTTGACAATAGATGCACCCCTGTCCCTGAGTCTCTTTAAAGTGTCCCCTGTGGTATCCAGTCCCTGATCATTGGATACCCACAGAAATCTCAGACCCCTCGCTCCCAAAGTTTACCCAGTTTACCAGTTTTACCATCGAGTACTGCTCCTGTATCTCACACAGCACTTGAGTTCCATGATAGTAAAACAAAAGGAAATGTATTTAAGAAAGAACAGAAACAAGTGTGTGTATGATGGAAACACATGGTTGCCTATAAAACAAACTCATAAAATGCGAACGAGGGCCTACACTTATTAATAGCTACCCATCCTATCTAATAGAGTAGATTCTCACTCCAAAGTTCAGTCTTCTGCAGCATTTACTTGCCCGAAGGAGCCAGGATGCAGTCTTCCGTGAAGCACCCCAGCTCATAAAGGTACCTGCCCAGTGAATGGATTCAGAGTGTCTTTCTCTACCCCAGGGGTTCTCAGACTTTTGTACTGGTGACCCCTTCCATACAGCAAGCCTCTGAGTGCGACCCCCCCTTATACATTAAAAACACTTGTTCATATATTTAACACCATTATAAATGCTGGAGGCAAAGTGAGGTTTAGGGTGGAGGCTGGCAGCTCGCGACCCTCCATGTAATAACCTCAAGGCCCCTTGAGGGGTCCCGACCCCCAGTTTGAGAACCCCTGCTCTACCCTGTGCTATACTGAATCAGTGTTTTGTCTTTATTCACAGACAGGACACACCCCTCACTGTCATGTTGTCCTTTTCACCACCATGTGGTTTTGATGTTTAGCGTTTGTCTGTGATGGTTTTCCCTTGACTTCCAGGTTGGTCCAAAGATAGACAGCTGAGCAATAGATTACATAATTGGCTAGCCAGGGCAGGATGACAACTCCCTTCAGCGTGAATAGGCCATCACCAAGACACATTATTCCATGGTGACTCTCTTCACTCCAAGACCATAAGGGCATAACTTTCAATATAGTTACATTATTCCTTACATATTACCCATACATACATCTATCAATGATTGAGTATCAATACGTTACAAACTTTCAGTAGAGACCTCACATGCTACACTTTAGGGATAAATACCTTGAAAGTGGCGTAGTGAGTTTATCAAGTCTGAGACAGGAGTTGCTTGTAAAGAACAGCGAACCCTCTGCCAGTTAGCATCAATGTGCCTCTGCATCACAGGCTAGTGGAAGTAAACTAGAATTTCTCCAGGGCCATGGACCAAATTAATCCCTGGTGTAACTGAAGTCAGAGCTCAGCCTGGAAAAACAAAAGTGGTGGTACTTCAGCTCTGCCTATGATAGCAAAATAGCTTGATGCTTCTATTAATGATCACTATGAGAACAAGTTCAAAAGGCTGACATTCGTGTTGCCATCATTAAGGTGCAGCCTTAACATCCTATTGAGCTGAATGGGGAAGTCCACCCTCTATTGATTGAGTCTCTATCAGCAGTCTTGGGCAGGCAGCACTGCTTTGGGTCAAAATCTATACATTTCTTTACATAATGTGATGATACTGTACAAATGGATGAATGATATGCCCACACCTGGAGTAGTGTGTTCATTTTGGATCATCCTGTCTCAAGAAAGATACTGCAAAAATAGAAGGGGTTCAGAGACAGGTGATAAAAATTATTAGACATACAGGAGGGCTTCCATGTGAAGATGGAGTAAAAAGACTGTAAGTGTTTAGTTTAGAGAGGAGAATAATAATAAAAGGAAATGCTAGAGGTATACAAAGTAATGAACAATATGGAGAAGGTCAATCAGGCACTCCTTTTATTCTTAACATAAGAGGAAGGGAATGTTCAATTAAATGGAAAGGTAGCATGTGAAAGCTGGTTAAAGGAAATGGTTTGTTGAATTTATGCTTAGTTACCCGGTGGAACTCATTGATACAAGCTCTCACTGAGGCCAGGAGCTTAGTAGGATTAAAAAAAGAACTAGGGTGAGGGGTGGAATTTTCAAAGACACAGTAGGCAGCTAGGCTCCTAACTCCCAGTTAATGTCAGTTTGGTGCCTAACTCCCATAAGTGTCTATATTAATATGGATAATGAGAACATCCACAGCTACACTGAAAAGGCTAAAAAAGAAACCTTAAAGGCTATAACCCCTTATGCTTGAGGGCATAAACTAACTCTAACTGAGAGGGTTAGGAAGGAACTTCCCCTGTGGGCAGGTTATTCCATAGTTTGGCTGCTGTGGTGTTTCTCACACCTATACTAGGGGGATTTTAACACAGAGAAAGGGAAACACAAATACCCCATAGCTTGTAGGCATCATCAGATCTGCTCATGGAACGTCAGAGAAAATGTCTTAGATGGTACCAGGTCTTGTGTTAATGACTGAAATGTATATAATTCCAGCCCATGACTCAGTGGGTCAGTGTGTGCTCTCACTGAAATCAGCAGGGGCCAGTGCCTATCCCACAGTGATTTAGAACAGTGGGTGCTGCTATTAGCAGAGTTATTCTTACTATACACTGACTGGACTGGTCAATTTTGTTAAATTTGGGGGAGGGGAGGAGGAGGTTGTTAATTGTATTTTAAATGGAAGTGATTTTTCTGAACTCTTGTCAAAGTTTACAGTTAACTTTTCATGCTTCCTAAGAAATGGGTAAGTGCCTCAGTGATTTACCTCTCCCAGAATTGGAGTGTAATGAGTGTGCAGCTACAAAGAAAAACATGCCCGCCAGCTAAATCATGCACATGTGGCATTACTGATGGAATGCAGGCTTTTCTGCTCCCAAAGCGCAGGCTTCACTGGTGCTAAATGAGGATCTCCTTCAACCCAAATGGGGTAATTCACCCTTGATATGACTCAGCTGGAGTGAATGGAGTTCTGGGAATGAATTTGGCCCAGTAGTATTAGAACTTGTATCCTGTGTGGTCTGTAGACACAAGAGGGCATTATAATCACATGCATTTGATCAGATCTGTGCTTCCATCTAAAACAGGGAGGGCAGCGGCGCATACACATGCTAGCCAGTGTACTACAGGATGTGTACAGAAACTATGTCAGAGTTGCTGAGCTCACCCTTTTTTCCTTTACAAAATGGCATCGTCCCCTAATTCCAACAGAGAGAACGTTCCAGTGATTTATAAACTTTTAATCTAGTAATGTTCCAGGATGGAAATAGACCATTGTCTTAGTTTGGCCCACCTACCTCCTTAAAATTAATCCATCTAACATCTTACAGTTCATTAAAAAACACCTGAAAGCAGGGTCATTTTTGGCTAGACTAATACAAAAAGGATAAACTATATCCAAGTGTGAGACATTCAAGTGATGTTAGCACCAAGTTCTGATAGCACGTGTTGTTTGAACCATGACTTTAAAACTAGCTTTAGAATATGGTCTGTTTGGGCACATGCCATTGGCCTACTTAGGCGCAATCAAAACCACAGACACCTAATGAAAAACTTAGCCAAGATGTTCAGGGATGCAACCCCCTGCTCTGGGTGTCCCTAAGCCTCTGACTGACAGAAGCTGGCATGGTCATTCTTATGTTCTTAACATCTTTTATTCAAACATGCATTGCATTTCTTTTCTGTGTCTTTGATTGACATATGTTTCTTCTATTTTGTCCACTGAACACTAAGCTCAAGGCCTTGTCTACACAGGAAAGATTTTTTTGGAATATATTTTTTCCACTATAACTAAAGCAGATTAACTATAGTGAAAGTGTGCGTCCACACTGCTCTGCTTATGCTTGCTTAAGCTACTTCCCTTATGAATCATTGTGTCCACACAGCTCTGTACTTTTTGAAAATAACTGCACAGCATGTTGAGCAGATATTCCATGGTCCAATATTCCACTGTTAGGCTCTATGCATTCTGATTTTTTTTCTCGTTGTGCATTGTGGGATGCTTACTGGAACCTACTGGAATTCTGGGATTTGGGGTCAAACTAAACAAACTCTCATATTCCTTTCCTGTCATCCCATAATTTATCTATTTGTTTTGGTTTTGTTTTCTTTGCAAGTGAGAGACTAATTTGAATTTCTCTCAGGCAACATGGAGAGAAGCCTTCTGAGCACCATGATTGTGACAGTCATTCATACAATAGGAACAGGATGATGCACTGTGTACTGATGTTCATGCAGCTGGATGTCTTTGGATGGGTTGGGAGACAGACATGGCAATTCTGTGGAAATGCAGGTAGAACAAAATGATGAAATCGAGCAGTTACTCCTGCAGGACATTTTCCTGGAGCCGTTTCACTCAGTGGAGTGCCACTTCTGGGCTCGGCCAACTAGTAGTGACTGGTGGGAAAGGGTAGTGACGCAGACCTGGGATGACCAGCAGTGATACGAAAAACTTCAGGATAATGACAGCTACTTTCCTAGCAATCTCTGCAGAGCCCACTTTGGAGCTGCAGCAGTGGAACACCAACATCAGAGTTCCCCTCTGCATGGAGGTGTGTGTGGCTATTGTCATCTAGAAGCTTGCCACCCCCAGTGTCTACTATACAGTGGCTAACAAGTTTGGTGTTGGTAGGTCAGCTGTCAGGGCTTTTTTCGTGGAGATATGCATGGCTATTGAGAGGGTGCTGCTGTACAGGTCATAAAGATTGGCAGCCTGCATGAGGTTATTGATGGATTTGCACAGCTGGAGTCTGAGAACTGTCCTGTGGCCTGGAGTGGGACAAATATCTATTCTTTGCCCCTCGCCCCAGGCCTCATAATTCATCAACAGAAGGGGGTATTTCTCCCTGGAGCTGCAAGGCCTGGTCAGTTACCAGAGTCTGTTCATGTATATTAAAGTGGGGTGGACTGGAAAGGTCCATGCTACCAAGGTCTTTAGAAACTCAGCCCTGTTTAATGCAATGACAGAAGGGAAATTTTGCTCCCAGGACACTATGGACATTAATGGTGGTGTGATTCCTCCTGTTATTCTGGGAGACCTAGATTACTCTCTGCTTCACTGGCTTCTGAAGCCTTTTACTGAACACTTGGACTGGAGAAAGGAGCTGTTTAACTATACTTTGAGTAGCTGTGGAATGACAGCAGAGCATGCGCTGAGAATGTGGAAGTGCTGTATGACAACGTTGGATGCTTGTGAACCTAGAACAGAATTGTATAATTCTCTCTATACAGTGGTATGTAATACTGCACTGTGATGGGGTCTATAAACCTCACATTGGTTGACAAGGAGTTAATTGGGAGCCTGTGAGCTCAGTAAGCCCATGTTGTTTGTACCTGGAGAGGTGTGGGACTCAATTCCTTATCAGACCCGCTGTGGGGTGGGGCTGCTTCATAAAGAAAGGAGTGGAGACCAGCAGGGTGGAGACCTAGGAGAAAAAAGGGGGATCTAAAATGCCCTTTCCCTGTGAAAAGAACCACAGAGTGGGGCCAGCCCTGTGGTGGGCTCTGAAACAGGAGCCAGGCCCCAGGGAGGTAGCCCTGTTTCTGGGAGCTTTGGGAAAACCCAGAGGGACTACAAACTCAAGCCCAGATGGGCAGAAGTGGCTTCAGTTGTGTTTTAGTTTTGTTTGGGGTTGAGCCCTGTTGGGGACGCTGGGAAGAAACCTGGGAACCTGCTACTCTGAAAGAAAAGTGAGGCTTGCTGAGGAGTCCAGGGGGTGTGGAAGCTGTGGTATGCGTGAGCACTATTGGGTTGGATGCTGCTTTATTTGAGATGTCGATATCCTGAAAGGGGTGAGATTGTAAGTGACCTCAAGCTCATGGAAAAAAACAGACCACCACAGGGCCTGAATTGCTGTCAGAAGGAAGCCCCTGAGGGTGAAGCACCTTCAATGCCATGCTCAGCCATCTGGGGGTGTGCTGATGGGTGAGTAATTTTTCTACAAGCACATTGGCCCAGCTTTTTAAAGCTACTTAAGCATTGCTGAGCTCAGTGTTGCAATGCCTAACTGATTTAGGAGTCTAAATCTAATTTCTCCCAAGTGCCTAAATCCCTTTTGAATATGAGGTTTAGACTCCTAAATCAGTGAGGCATTGCGATGCTGAGCTCAGCAGCACCTACATAGCTTTAAAAAGCTGGGCCAAGATGCTTACTAGGAGAGCTGCCTCCACAGCTGCTTCAGAGTGTGTGTCTGCCTGGGTTTCGGAGGGCATTTCTAGTGTCTGAATCTCCGGCTCAGGGTTGGGTGTGCTGAAGTAATATTGGTAGTCTGAGGGAATCCCCTCCTGGTCGGGGTCTGTGGTCACTGGGTTGCCTTCCATAGTCAGGTCCAAACTGGCTAGAACCTCATGCTTGGGTTTGGTGGTGTCCTCCTTTGCAAAAATCCAGCCCTGCTCCTTGTAATATGGGCATGTAGTGGGAGCGTTAGCAGAGGTCCTGTTCTTGCCCCTTGCTTTCTCATTGTTCTGTGGCACTCCTTTGCTTTGAAACGGCACTGGTCTTTGTGCTGGGAGTACCCCTTCTCCTTCATTTGTTCTGCCAGCTGTGTGTGGTGACTGTTTTTTTCTTTTTAAATGGGCTTGCACATTTTCCCCTCTGGGGAGAGGCACAAAGCAGGCGGGGACCTCATGATGAATCCACATGGAAGGATAGGGCATAGCTGTTATAAGGGGTGTGAATTCACCACCAGCTGGAATTTCAAATGACACCTGGCTGCATGCCAGCATTTAAATGAGGAGGTGACATCCTGTCAAGATGCGCTTAGAGCACTAGAAGGCAACATAGGTGAACAGATAAGCCGACCTCAGTGTGAAGCAATGTAGTGTGGGGCAGCAATGGAACGACTGCCAGAGTGGAATAGCTAATCCAAAATACAAATGTGTCCACGCAAACCTTACACTGAAAAAACTCTTTCCAGAACAGAATTATCTGCTTTGGAGGTGAAATAAATTAGTGCAGGATAAGACGCCAGATAATTTGAGAAAAGAACTTTTGTGGGTGTACACAGGGTAGTTTATCAAAACAAACAAAAAATCCCTAAAGTTATTCTGGAAAACCTTTCCTGTGTAGACAAGGCCTATATACATTTGAAAAACATTTTGGAAACCCCAGCAGACCATGCTGCAGAAAATTCGTATCATGATGGAGAGAGACAGACAGACATGGGGGGGACCGACTTCTGTTCTGTTAATTCAACTTCCACAGATGTCAGTTGGCGTGATTTTGCTCTTACTGACACTAGTGTAAATCCAGAATTGCCCCAGTGGTGCCTGTGGAGTTGCTCTGATGTAAAACTGGTGCAAGTGAGGGGAGAATTTGGCCCAGTGAGTCTCACACCTGTGTGATGGTAGAATCAGGCTCATTGTGTATTGGGAGGCAGGTGCTGTTATGGCTTGCAGCACCACAGAGCAGGGAGTATAGTGCAAGGAGAATATGTTGACACTAGAGATTACACTGATTTGTACAGCTACAGTAGATCATCGCTAGCTCCTGCAGTGTACTGTGGAGAGAATCTAAAGATACCATATTGATGCATTTTATATTGCTTTGCAGTACAGTGCATAGAGTCTGCTACATAATTACTAACTACTGTCACCATACTTTGGTGTGGATTGTTATATTAACGTGCTGTAGCACAGCATAGTGTAGATTATACTGATCTGTAGATGAGCAGATTGCAATATGATGCAGGACACTGCATGGAGACAGCACATGTGACACACATTATTAAGGGGCAGACTCTGGTCAGTTGTTACACCATTGTAAAGCTGAAGTAATCCAACTGATTTCAGCTGAGTTACTCTGGATTTCCACTGTTGTGACTGAGGGTAGTATATCTGACCTTGTTCTTTTTTGTTATATATAGAGCATGATATTGCAAAGAATCTATTTGTAATTACAGTAGGTGGATTTGTATAGCAAGAGGCTGCATTCTGCAATATGGTGCTGAGATATGGAAGAAGTGTTTAAATCTCCTACCCTGGTTTGAAAATCTCAGCCGTAGCCTCTGAGATGCAGATTATATTGATATGCTGTAGCCCAGTGCAATATATTACTGCTATGAGAATGCACTGCAGTTACTGTTGTATATACCAGGAGTGTGATGCATTCTGCAGAATGTTGTGAAATGACTGTATGAAACGTACTGTGTATGGCGCTGGTTATACGCTACTGATGTGCTGTAGCAGGGAGCGTGTAACATCTATGGATAAATAGTGCTTGATCTCATTTCCACCAAGGTCCCTGAGAAAGCTCCAATTGACTTCACTGGGAGCAGACTGCTACAGCAATGCAGTGCTGCATTCTGCAAGATGTAATGCGGGTTATATCGGTTTGTGGCATGTCAGGGAATCTCCCAGCGGCGCTCACTGCCTAACCGGTTTCTAAACGCAAGGGGGCTATTTGAATGATACTATTCTCCTCAAATTCACACCTGCTAAAAAGACAAAATAGTCCTGAAAGGCAGGAGAGAGCCAGTCTTTTGCAAACATGTGTGGCAAATTGCTGATTTTGATGGTTATTCCTTAAAGTAAAGGAGGGAGAGTTATTTTGTTCCAAAATTTATTTTGCCCAGCAGCAGCAGCGTTCCCAGCGATGCCTTGGGATCACGCAGGAATGCACTGGTGTTGGAACTAGGAGTGCTGGGGGTGCTGCCGCACCCCCCGGCTTGAAGTGAATTCCATTATATACAGGGTTTACAATTTGGTTCAGTGCCTCTCAGCATCCAAGTATAAAAATTGTTCAAGCATTGCTGGAATGACCTAGTGGGTATGACACTGTAGGCCAGGGGCTCTGTGCTTTTCAGTGCAGCTCTGCCTTCTCCTCTCCTTTGTCATGGTGCAAAAGCCAGGGCTGCTTGTGCATCTGTTTCTGCTCCTGCTGCTAGCAGGAACTGGAAAGGGAGTGAAGGAAAACCCCACGCGGGGCTGCGGGTGCTTCTGTCTCGCAGCCTGCCTGCATGTCGGTGCAGGGCTGGGCAGCCTGCCAAGGGAAGCATTCGCCAGGGTCTTCCCGGCTGGCAGCGGGCCCAGAACTGCTCCATAATCAGGGGCATTCAGCGCCTTGCCAGAATGCGGCTGTGTTTACATGCCTGGGGTCAGAGAACAGGCAACAACACGGGGCTCTCGGCCCCACGTGAGCACACCACAGCCACTGGGGAGTCGCTAATAGCTTTGCCTCCTCTTAACCCGTGAAGCGCCAGGCTGGGGCAGACAGGGACTGGAACAAGTCAGGCTGGGCCATGCTGAGGGTGGGAAATTGCTGCAAATCCAGCCGCCTTAGGGAAGGTGCCTGCCATGCAGAGCCGGCACTAGGCATAAGCAGAGAAGCAATGGCTTAGGGCCTGGAGAAGCTCAACTATTAGTATGTATGGGGGAGGGGGACGAAAATAGTCCTGATTAGAGCTAGGGTTACCGTCTGGCCGGTGTTTGACCGGCCTGGCTGATTTTTGTATGGAGTTGCCAAAAAAATAACATCATTTGCTGGGGGGTTTTAACGTGGGTCTAAAGATTTGCATTATTATCACAGTGCACTGGGATATCTAATGTTAAACGTTTGTGTCCAGCTAGTGGTACTGCCATGTTCCCAGTTCCGCAGTTTACGTGATAACTGATCAAAACAGTTGAAAATACAGCAGTTGCCTGCCCAGCAACACGCAAGCGCATCGCACACATGTGCATGTGAGAGAGGGATTGAGTCACCCCCATGAGGAGACCTGCAATGGTATCACTCTTATCTACATGTGTTATCTCTCCAGATAGTATAATTGGCTGTCGAAGAGGGGGATTGCAGAGCTGTGTTGTGGTTGGGGTTGTGGTGGGCTTGTGTGGGGAGGGTGGGTGTGTTGTTTTTTTCATTTCAAAGGCAGTACCCTGACATAGCACCGGCACTGCTGCCATGTAGCCATGTACTCCCAGCCCCAGGCTGGCTGGCTGCCTTTAAACAGCAGTATGCCAGGAGCAGTTATGGACAAGGCGTTGGGCCGCTCTCATTGAGAGGCTCTAGGCAGGTACAGGGATCTCTGATCAACTCCCTTGTTCTCAGGGCTCTCCCCTGTCTCCTTGCAGAAGTTGCAGTGCACTGGGGCAGCCGCTTCAGCCCTGGCTCGCAGTTATTTTACAGGGACCAAGTGGCTGTGCGTTTGCTGTCACTTAAAGCGCAGACATGCCAGGCACAGATTAGCTTGGGAAAGCAGCAGCTAGGGGTCTCTGTGTAGCTACCTCTGGGGAGCCAAGTGCGAAAGCATCTTACATCCAAATCCTCCCATCTTTAACTCTCTCCTTGCCCGCACTACAGCTGGGAGGGTTGTGGGGGTGGGGCAGGGTGGTCTGGGGGCTGAGTAAACTCCTTACTTCTAATCCTGGCTGGCTGTGCTGCTGTGAGTAAACCACGGAACTTCTCCTGGGCCCCTCTGGTTTCTCCATCTGCAGGATGGGGGTGGCCCCCGCTTTGGAACTCTCACCCCCTGTGGTCTGATGGAAGCTGGCTTTGTTGCCCTGTCAGGTCAGAGTATGGTGTAGTGCTCCTCTGCTTTCTCAGGCACTGTGCAGATCTAGGGATCGCTCTCAGATCAGCTCTACTGCAGCAGTGTATAAAGGCACAAGAGATAGCAGGGACCTAAATTCATTAGGGCTTAATGCACAGAAGAATTTAGAGATCATGACAATGAGTAGGGTGACCAGATGTCCCATTTTTGGGGACTTTTTCTTATAGAGGTGTCTATTACCCCCCTCGCCCCCCATCCTGTTTTTTCACAGTTGCTATCTGGTCACCCTAACAATGAGGGATTCCTGACACTGGCTATAATCAAGCACATCTGTGGGCAGGTGCGTTTTCAGGTTTCCTGCATGCACAGTGTCTCCCCTCCCCCACCCGCCCCCACCAACTACAATGTATCTTCCCAATCCTCAGCCCCACCCCTCCAGTTCCTATCTGAGATCGTATGCAGTATACATAGAACTGGGAAAGTCTGATGGGGAAATGCCTAACAGCCATTGACTTACTAATGATCTCCATAAATAATGTAGATACTGGAGTCTATTTGACTGGCTACTGGGCACTATTTATCTGACCCATCCAGGACACATGCTGTCTTTGAGCCTCGTGGTCTCTTGCTCTTTGGATTTTAGGGTTGCATCAGCTTCAGGCTTTTCTGTGGAACTTGCTGCTTACAGAGATAACCAGGTATCAAAAAGTGATTCAGGATAGCGTTAATGGTTACCTGTTGTTTGTCTAACACTGCATGGCAGGAGGCAAATAACTACTCCCTTCCCATGTACTAAAGACATAATCTGAGACAGTATAGGATGATGCAAAGAAATACAGGACAGAGAGTGGTGAGGGATAGTCACTAAATCTGGAATACCTCCTGGAACAAACAGGAGTTAAAGAGCGGTTGAGAGGCAGCATGGTCTAGTGGGTAGAGCACTGGACTGGGACTCAAAGCTTGGGTTCTGTTCTTAGTTCTGCCACTGACCTGTTGTGTGACCTTGTGCAAGTTACTTCAACTGTCTTGTTCCCATTTTCCCTCCCTGTCCTGTCTGTTTAGATTGCAAGCTCTCTGGGATCTAACAGTCTTGCCCTTGTCTTAGCTGGAGCCTCTCAGCATTACTGCACCATAAATACAAATAAAGAATAGGTTCTACTGTGAAAAGGGGCTGTGTGGAAATGGTCTCTTCTACTCCCCGTCTGCATTCAGATGAAGTGTTGGAAACTGAGGTTGCTGCTTATTGTGCAAAACATGATCAGTTTATTCAGCATGCTGTCTTCTCCCTTTCCCCCTCCTTTGTTCCATCCACCTATTGTGCCTTGTCATTAACTGAGATTGTAAACTCTTCCGGGCAGGGACTGCCTTTTTGTAATGACATGGTTGTTGTAGAGTTCCTGGCACAAGAGACCCCTTATTTTTTATTGGTTTACCAAGTTCCATTCAGTTAGATCTGTGTGCCCCCACTGAAGACAGGAGATGGCATTAGTGACATAACTTGGCCTGTAGAATCTTCATTGCTGGAGAGGATCCATAAGAAGGAAAGAACCTAGCATAACTCTGAGCCCAGGATTGAGTTTGCCTCACCGACTGATTGAAAAAACATCCCTTTATATTCAAACTGAGCACAACTTGACCTCAGGTTTCTAGCAGATAATAAATATGGAGTTCCACAAAAATGCATTTAGAGTCCCATTTGAAAGTAGGACCAACCCTGGAGGGAACAGAATGAGGCAGCTTTGCCTATGTTGTGTGGTAGGCTGTTCTAGTTATAAAAGACATTAACATGAGAATAAAGTTAAAAGAACAAGATTGACACAGTTTGGAAGTCCAGAGATGTGTATCAGTCAGCTATTCCCCCAGCTGCTCTTGTTTATTCCTGTTAAAATTTCTAGTGCCTACTTGTGGCATCACACGTCCCATTATTTAAACCACAGCATTCAACACCACATTTAAATTACAGTTCCAGTCATTTTCTTCCTCGACTGTCCCATAATAATGGCACAGCACCAGTTGCAAGCCCATTAGTCCTTTAAGCCCTCAACCCATCAATTTACCTCTGGTCCAGAAGCCCATAAAAAAAGATGGGCTTTGCAGTGTGCTAGGGAGGCTGATAAATCTCCTGTAGAAGTACAATAGTAGATGGAGTTGTGCGCTGTTACTTTGCTCCAGACTTGTAATAGGTATTGTTGTAGCACCTGGAGACTCCAGCCCCACTGTAGACACTGTACGCGCACATAGTAAAGAGATGGTCCGTACCCCAAAGAGCTTGCACTCAAAGTACAAGGTGAAAGCCACACAGATGGGTAGAGGGTGTGTCCAGGGTCACAGTGAGATGACTATAAGTAAAGCAGTGGATATACCTCTCCAGTATTGTTCTAGGTTTCTAGTCCCTGGGCTCTCCAGGCTGTAATGCACTGGCCTCACGGGTGTGGTTAGTTTGGCTTCTCCTGGCTTGCTTGTATGATGATCAGTTTATAAAGGTGCCGTCCTCTTTGTGGCTGGCCTGAAAGCGACTAGAAGCCTGAGATAATTAGAGATGAGGGGCCCGCCATATCCCAGATAGAGATGGGCAAATACTGACAAACAGCATTCATGGATATTCAGTGACATGTGCAGCTTCTCCATAGTTTACATTAGATTATACAGACAAAGGTATTTATACTTCACTCATCACCATGGTATATCAGATCCCCATTCACTTTCCCCAAATACTGCTACCTGCACAGTTCTGTTCACAGCTATTGTGAGGTGGAGGGGGGTGGGAGAGAGAGTGCTGCTGACCCTTGTTTATGTGAGTGTCTGTAAAAGGGTTCATGGTAGAAGGGTTTGGCAGCCGTTTTGAAGGCTGGCTTTGGTTTTGAGTGTCATCCAGTCAGGGAGCAATAACAATACATTGTGATTTAGGTGACCTGTCACACAGCATGGATAATGAATTACAATAGTCATAGCAAAGAGATGCAATTATTCCAGATGCTAAAATATGTTTGCATAAACCATGCATCAGATAAGCTTGAGTAATGAACAAATGAGATGTTAAAATAGTGATTGTCAGTGGGTATTTATTTTTTTAAATAATTTGACTTAGGTCTGGTTTACACTTACATACACCTTAAAATGGTATAACTGACAGTTAGGGGTGGGGCTGTTGTTGTTTTGAGGTTTGTTTTTTTTTGTAACACTTGTAAAAGCCATAGGGCTGATCTACACTAGAAATGCTAGCATCTGGTGAAGATGCTCTTTGCTGATGGGAGAGAGCTCTCCCGTTGGCATAATAAAACTGCCTCCCGGAGAGGTGGTAGCTATGTCTCCCGCTGACACAGTGCTGTCCACACTGATGCTTAGGTTGGTGTAATTTACGTTGCTCAGAGGGGTGGCTTATTCAACTTATTCACACAAGTATAGGCACCGGCTTCCTCCAGCTTGGGGAGTGCTCAACCTCTGCTCCGCCCCAGGCCCCACTCCCACCCGCCTCCTTCCCCCAAGCTCCCCACCCCATTCCGCCTCTTCCCACTCCGCCCCAGGCCCTGCCCCACCCCACCTCTTCTCCCAAGAAGCAACCCCTGCCCCACCTCTTTCCGCCCCCTCCCCTGAGCGTGCTTCGTCCTCACTCCTCCTCCTCCCTCCCAGCACCTCCTGCATGCCACAGAACAGCTGATTGTGGTGAGCGGGAGGTGCTTGGAGGGAGAGGGAGGAGTTGATTTGCGGGGCCACCAGTGGGCAGAAGGCGTTGCGGGGGAGGGGAAGGCTGGCTGCCAGTGGGTGCTAAGCACCTGCTAATTTTTTTCCGTTGGTGCTCCAGCTCTGGAGTTATATTGGTATAAAGGTGACTAATAACTGTATAGTTCTCCTCTTTCTGTGCAGGAATAGCTGTACTTATATCAAACTCCTTTAAACTGATGTATGTCCACACTGGAGGAGGGTTGTATATTGGTATAATTAAAACAATAAACGTTTCTAGTGTAGACAAGCACTTAGCGTTAAATAACATTCAAACAACATTCCTAGCGCTCCTATTTGATGGCGTGTAGCTCATGTTTTACTGGGGCACTGTATGTAAGTTTCTTTCCTTAATAAAAATCTAATGTATATGTGACATCTACAAACAGGGTTAATGCATCCTGAGATGTTACTATGCATGTGTTGGTCCCTCAAGGCACTGAAATCTAATCAGAGCAAATGCTCAGGATGTAATAATACTTGTCTATTGATAATCTTGTTGAAGTCTGGTGGGCAGAGTTTTTGTCAAACTGATCTGAACAGGAACTGCCTCTCCTGCTTACTTAGTTCAATTCAACTCTTAATAAAATGCAGGGTATTTTCTTACACCGTTGCCAGACTTCAAAGTATAATTATTCCAAACACACCATCCAGGACTCGTGTCCAGTCCTGCAAGCTCTTACCCAGGTTAACAGTCCTCACTTGAGCTTATTTATGTCAGTAAGGCTTGCAAGACCAGGCCGTTTGTCACCATTTGTATTAAACGGGTGAACTTTTGCTGAAGTGGAGCA
This sequence comes from Mauremys reevesii, assembly GCF_016161935.1. Lineage (NCBI taxonomy): Eukaryota > Metazoa > Chordata > Testudines > Geoemydidae > Mauremys > Mauremys reevesii. Next base: position 17,987,323 of record NC_052640.1, on the reverse strand, counting down.
AGTGGTACGTACATAGGGTTAGAGTCTGTCCTAGGGGTGGGTGTCCCTTCCTCCGTCACTAGTTCAAGTTGGGGGGGGGGGCGCGAGGTTGCAATTATCAGCAAAAAAACCCTCATTTGATATAATGTTTAGACAGACAAACCAAGCGGGCCCTTACCACCAATATTGAGATTGAGTTCATCCATATAAGCCAGTGCCTGAGTTACTTTTGTGGTGCACTCAGGGAACAATTACAAATACAGTTTCTCTGATGGGTACAGCTAAGGCAGAAACTTTCCTTCTTCAAAGAAACAGTGCAGATCTTTCCAAATCCACCAGCCTTTTTACCCCATCACCCAGGCAATCTCTGTCCTGCTGCTTTCATGTTGTTTTCTTAAATCCTCTTTGCTGACACTAAATTTTAGATAAAGTCTGCTCTCAAACACCAGATTTTACCCATTTTGCTCTGTCCTCTGTGTTGTAGCTTTCCTCTTACTCATGGCTTTCCTGATTTCTTTTGCATCTGCCTGTTTTCAATTAAGCTCTTTTTCCCAAGGCTCATTTATATGTGCTGCCTGATACATTTTAAGAGAGTCCTTGTGGGACAACATGCAGTAGGAAATCTAGGAACAGCCAAAGCTTACCTAGCAGGGTCGTGTGTGTGCACGTGCGTGCAGGACTGCACCTCTCAGGGATGTTGTGGGGAATAGGGAGGATGGATTCCTGAGTAGCTAGGATTTTAATGCCATTGTAGTCCTTGATGCAGAACGGCTGATAAATAATTTGGTATTCGAGGAACATGTGCAACAGTAATAGGGCTAGATTTTGCCACCCTTACTCGTATTGAACCATACCTTGATCTAATAACAGTCTCACTAAAATCTATGGAACATCTGGTGCAAGAAGGGTGGCAGCACTGGGGCCATAACTTTTAGGGAAGGAAGTGGTGTAACATTTGGACACAATCTCTTTACAAGTGTTCCTTTCAGGTGATCCTGTGCCCAGTGGCAGGTGGGGGTGGTGTGATCTTACCTATTTCTGTCTATTTCCATGTGGCAGAGATTGTCTGGTGTGGGTTTTGCCTCTGTCCATTTCCCCCCTGCCTTAGCAACACAGCCTTGTGTTTGGAATGAAGCAGAAATTGACATGGCTCTTTCTGTTCAGTCACAACACTAATAACTACCACATACATGCTGCCCTGCCTTGCCAGCAAGATTGACTGATGTCAGCAGAGCCTTGCCACCACTGTCTGTAAGAATACACCGCTGCCACCAAACCCCATGCAGGGAGTGCAAAGGACTGGTTTTGTGCTCCCCTATCAACAAAGCAGGGAGTGGATTCCTTTCTCCGGTTTTCTCAAGGATGCCCAAGTAGCGTATTGTGTTTTAAAGGGGGCACTTCAGGTCTGGAGTGCTCTCTCCACCTGTTTGAGAATGGTCAGACTTGGGGTCTCAAAACCTTGGTCCCTTTAGGAGTCCCGACAGGATACGATAAATAAATTGTTTCCCTTAAATAGTTAACCAATAAGGCACAGCATAGAAATAAGCTGGAGGAGTGTAACTATCATGGGATAAGCAAGTGATTAGAGTGTTATGATGCTCAAAGTATAGCCCTTGAGTCAGGTGCTTAATTATTAATATTATTATTCATGGATGGGTCTTTATGATGTGGGAAATGAATATTTCTTGCACTGGAAGAAGATGTAAGACACCGGTTTAATATGCTGAGCAGGGCTTACAACCGAGTGAGGAGCTTCTGATAAATTAAATCTCCCCTCTAGCAACATGCCAGCCATTGGGGCTGTTCCCTCCATCTATTCATTCGTGCAGACTGATTAGACAATGTGAATAAAACAATTATTTGCTCCTTTAACATTTTTACAGGAAAATGTACATGTCTAAAACCGGGGAGGAAGGAAGAGAAGAAATAGATGAAAATTCTCCTAGATGGAGCAGGGCTGGGAGCCACCTCCTGGCAAAGGAGTCAGTTCTTGTTCTCAAAGCAGTTTTGGCTTGATTCTTCTCTCATTGGTGTAACTTCACTGACAGCAGAGTTACTTCTGATTTACAACAATGTGAGTGAGAGGAGATCTGGGCCCTGAGAAACCAGAGAGATTGAACATATCTGCAGCTGTAGGCTGTGGACTTTTTAAAAACTTCTGTTATCAAAAATCATTCATCAGATGACAAGGAAGGTCTGACAAGTACCTAGGGTGTACTGTCAATGCGGGATGGGCAGAGTTAAAATTATTAGACGACGGTAACTGCATATTTCCATACACTTTAATGTTTGGCCTTTTTTATTTTTGAAGTTTTGCTTTACATTGAGAAAACTACAAATCTCTGTTCAGGTTTATTTCTTCTTCAGTGAGTCACTGATATTTGCAGGTTTTGCTCCAGTTTAATAAAGTACTTTTAGGCCTGGGAATATCATTTAAAATAAATAAAAGGGCTCTTACAATCCCAGGGCTCAGTTTATCTGATGGGTATTCTTCTGTCAGGAAAGCACAACATGATTGCAACCTCCAGAAATGTCAGTGAGTAGCAATGCATGTGCATCTCTCATGGAGATCTGGTGCAGTGGGGAGGCAGGGAGCAGAAAAGGGGAAGAACTTGTAGCTCAGTAAAGAGCTTTTTAGGAAATATTCACATCACACCTTACACTTGCTACATTTTCCCCCCTGCAAGAACAGAAGGTTTGTAGTAATAACAGCTGGTGGCTCTTAGCCCAGGGGATGAAAGCCATTCCCATTTCTGGAGGAGTTAGTGGGGTGGGGGTAAAGAGGTGGCCCTCTCCTATGACGCATATTAAAAGTGTCTCACACCTTGTTAGGATATTACAGTGGAGTTCTTCCTAAGCTTTCGTTGGCGTTCTTGGCTCCCAACTTTGCACCCAACTAAAGATGAGCAATAGAATAGAAGCAGTGTCATCCATAGAGCATGGGCTGGCTAAGGTGGCTAAGCCCACCCTTAGCTTTCACAACCTGTCAGCCCACAACGCATGAGTCTCGCCTGTTTGCCAGATGTATCTTGACATGTGCACAGACTGCATTGCTGACATTCTCATCATTGCACTAACGGGACCCTTATGCTTAGTCTACAGGTGGATTGGTCTAATATCAGCCTGGTTGTCCTCTCAGCCCATGCGCTTCTGGTCCCTGATTTGGAAGTGAAATCCTCTAGGATAGTGTGGAGCTTGGCGGCCGGGCTGTTCGGCCACGCAGCTTCTTTGTGCTAGAGGTTCATTATCTCTGTTCCCTCACCAGGCATGGTGGTTTCTTTGGTTTATACTTGTGGGCCATAGAATCGTAGGACTGGAAGGGACCTCGAGAGATCGTCTAGCCCAGTCCCCTGCACTCATGGCAGGACTAAGTATTATCTAGACCAGTGTTCCCTCTAATTTTTCCCACCCGTGTGCGGATTGAATTTTGTTATGTGCACCAATATGGAGCACATAACAAAATTCATGTGGTGAGGGTGGGGTTGAGGAGTTCGGAGTGTGGGCTCAGGGCTGAGGCAGAGGGTTGGGCTGCGGGGGGTGAAGGCTCCAGCTGGGGGTGCAGGCTCTGGGGTGGGGCCAGGGTTGAGGGGCTCAGGGCTGGGGCAGAGAGTTGGGTGCTGGGGGTGTGGGCTCTGGGGTGGAGCCAGCAGCACCTGGTCTGTGAAGGGGAGAGGGCCCTCTTCCCACCGTGGCAGCTCTGGGGCTGTGGCCGCAGGATAGGTGTCCCTTCCTCGGCAAGTCCGGGCCGGGGCTGGGTTTGGGCCAGGGAAGGGGCGTCTTGGCCATGGCTGGGTCCGGGCCTGGCTAGGCTGTGGCTGGGTTTGAGCCAGGGTAGGTTGGGGCCGGGGGATGTGTGCCCCTCCCCTGGCTGCGGCAGGTCCCCCGGGTGGGTTCCCTGAGTGCCTGCGCGGCTGCACAGCTTACAGGGAACTTAGATCTAGATCATCCCTGACAGGTGTTTGGAGATTTTTAAGAACAGGTTGGACAATGATGGAGATTCCACAGCCTCCCTGGGCAATGTATTCTAGTGCTTAATCACTCTGACAGGAAGTTTTTCCTAATGTCCAACCTAAACCACCCTTGCTGCTGTTTAAGCCCATTGCTTCTTGTCCTATCCTCAGAGATTAAGGAGAATATTTTTTCTCTCTCCTCCTTGTAACAACCTATTATATATTTGAAAGCTGTAATCATGTCCCCTCTCAGTCTTCTCTTCTCCAGTTTTTTTCAATCTTCCCTCATAGGTCATGTTTTCTAGACCTGTAATCATTTTTGTTGCTCTTCTCTGGACTTTCTCCAATTTGTCCACATCCTTCCTGAAATGTGGTGCCCAAAACTGGACACAATACTCCAGTGGAGGCCTAATCAGCGCGGAGTAGAGTGGAAGAATTACTTCTTGTGTCCTGCTTACAACGCTCCTGCTAATACATCCCAGAATGATGTTTATTTTTTTTGCAACAGTACTCCTTCCTAGGCAGTCATTTCCCATTTTGTATGTGTGCAACTGATTGTTCCTTCCTAAAGTGGAGCACTTTGCATTTGTCCTTATTGAATGTCCTCCTATTTCCTTCAGACCATTTCTTCAGTTTGTCCAGATCATTTTGAATTTTAATTCTATCCTCCAAAGCACTTGCAACCCCTGCCAGCTTGGTATCGTCTGCGAACTTTATAAGTGTACTCTCTGTGCCATTTTCATCCTTAGCTTCAGACAATGCAACCAAGTAGATTGCCATTGGGAAATAAAGGGAGGAGAAGGGTCCAGGCTTCAGCTAATGAGAACTCCTACCAGCCTCTGAAATTTCTGTTTAGTCACTTGCTCCCTTGGGGTCGAGGGAAGCTATGTGTATAAATGTGCGCCTGGCACTTGGCGTAAGGGAAGTGGGGGTTGTGCATATAAATATGCTCCAGGTGTGTTTGGTGTGGGGGGAGCCATGTAAATAAATGTGCAACAGGTATTTTGGAGAAGGGGCAGAGGGAGCAGTGTCTGCATGTGGGTAGGGAGGGAGCCCAATATATAAATGGGTGGGGGAGGAGGGGCAAGCACTATAAATGGGTGCTGGGTTAGTATTATGGACAGAGAGGACATGCATACTATGTATAAATATCCGCCTGGTGGTTTGGGTGCAGAGGCAGTTTGTACACACGCCGCCATGCTTGGGAATGAATGATGATTGTTTTCTGCGTAGTTAGTGTTTTTGGCAGCCTGACTGGCTGAGGTTGTGCTCCATCTTTAATGCAAGCCCAGAGAAAGCTACGCCCTTGGGAAGTGGGGGTGGAGGGTGGGCTGGGATGCATTTTTTTGCTTTATTACAATCCAGTCGTCTTGATCTTGCTTCGGTGGCATTATGAAGACTCCAATGCATTGCTATGGCAACTGGCCAACCAGGCCTGCATACTAAATGGAGATGCCTCCACTAGGGCTTGCAGAGGAAGGAGATAAAAGTGTTAATAATGCAAACAAACAGAACAAACCCACAATAACAACACCCAGCTGCACTGCAGGGGGCGGGGAAGGGAGGCTGTGAGGGGAGAAAACACGGCTGGCAGCCTTGGGGGAGAACTTTCTATATCATACCAGGAGTAGAAACCATCACCCCTTCCTCTGCAGCCTTTACTCACAAACAAATATCTGGCAGGCATGTTGAAATGTAAATAAAGGTGGGCTGTTAATTCACAGAGGGGAGGGAGTGGGGAATAGCTGTGTGTGTGGAATCAGGGATGCAAATACTTAATTACTGCAGCCTGACAGTGATGAATTGGGGGGGAGGGGGCTCTGCGGCTGGATTTTTCTTCTTGGTGCTTCTGTTCTAGTTGGCTTGAGCTGAATTCCTGCCCCTCTGCAGGCAGCTGCAGCAGGGAAGTGCTGGGGGAGCTGTAAAGGAACACAGCTGAGATGTGGTGACGAGGAATGCCTCTGGAGACTAGGCCAGGGGAACTGGGAAGGAGCAGCCCTCCAAATTTACTGGGGAGGGGGTTTGTTTTTTCTCTGCCTGCCCATCTTTCTAGCTCTCTCATCTGCCTGCCCTATTTGGTGTATCTCCTCTCCTATCCACAGGCCCAGATGGCACTTTCCCCTTCCCAGCAGCCAGGAGAGGAGGCCAACCCCTCTGCCAGAAATGGGAGTGGTGGCTGGTGCTGCTCTTGGGACCAGATGGTCCCAAAAGGGCTGTTCAGCAGTCTGAGGTGGCTCACTGTATGCTGCTTTTCTCTCTCAGACTTTTTCAGTGCCTTTTTCCCTGCTTCCTTCTCCCAGGTCAATGCCTGGTGTCGCAGAGACTGCAAGAACCTGATACTGTGGTTAAAAGCCAACTGGCACATTCACCCACAGAGATCTGGGATACTTTTGGCTCTCAGGCACCTGTTGGAAAAGAGAGCATTTTCCCCTTGCTGCGCTGAATTTAGCGTGTCCAAATGTACCCCATTGGAGGAGACGGGGGTAGAGGGTTGTGTGATGGGCTCGCATATCTAGTTCAAATCCCTCTCGCAGACTGCGGGCTCTCAGTGCTAATCATAGTAATTACAATAGCTGGGAATTCTGCGGGACTCCTCATCTAGAGAGCTCAGAGCACTTTACTGAGATTAAATCCCTACTTTACTAGCCACAAAGCTCCCTTTGACTTCAATGGAGTTGCATTGGTGTCACTTGGATCAGAATTTTGCCCTCCATCAGCAGTGGAGCTCAGGCCTTATTAAAGGAACAGATTTCGCACAGGCCAAACGAAACATCTATAGAAGTGCTGGGCAACTTTTTACACTGGATACTAGGGTGTGTGGTGAAGAAACTAACTAGATCAAAGGTTTGAATTCCAGCATGCTGGAAAGGTGATGATGGAGTAAATGCCACAGAAAGAGGCAGATCTGCTCTTCCGTAAAACATGGCCATGTGTATAAATGAATGAATCCCCAAGGAAGAGCCATTTTGCTATGAACAGAGTGTGCGTTTAACTGTACTTTGCCTTGTTTCAATGGCTGGAGCCCAGCTAAGGCACTCAGGTGTTACTGACTAGGACCCAGATTTTGGCGGATGCTGCTCATAGGCCCATGCTTAACCTACTGCCAGCAGAGGGAGTGACTTGCCTCTGCAGAACTTTGTGGAGAGCTTGCTCCCTGGGCCCTAGGGTGACCAGGCATCTCGATATTAGGGGCTTTGTCTTTTATATGTAACTATATCCTCCCTCCCCCCACCCCCAAAAAAGTGTCCTGTTTTGTCACACTTGCTATCTGGTCACCTCACCTGGACAAAAGTCTGCATGTTTGTGTGTGATTTTTACATACAGTCCCTACAAAGATTAGCTTACTTCTAGGGCATGTCTTCACTGCAGAGTGAATCTGGGTGATTGGCCCAGTCTGGGGCTAAGCGCTGGGCAGGGCCGGCTCCAGGCACCAGCTCAGTAAGGAGGAGCTTGCGGCGGCCAAGAGGAAGGGGCGGCACATCGGGCTCTTCGGCGGCAGGTCCCTTGGTCTCTCTTGGAGGGAAGGACCTGCTGCTGAATTGCCGCCGCAGAAGAAAGTGGCGCGGTTGCGGCTTTCCCCCCTCCCCGCTTGGGGCAGCAAAAACCCTGGAGCCGGCCCTGGTGCTGGGGTTAACTTAGCCTCAGTGTGAGCAGCCGCACTGCACAGCCATACCAGAGTGAGCGTGTCCTCACTGGAGTTGTTGCGCTCACCCATGTGCATCGCTAGGCCATCCGGGGTGTATCCAATGGATTGTGCTGCAGGAAGTGGAGCTGTGCTATACTTTCCCAGCCAACTGCAGTGCATGAATGGCTTCTGTATCTGCTAGAATGGCATATAAAAGCAAATGCAGGGGATGGAATCTCTCCCCAACTCAGTTTCCCCATTAGTAATATCAAGGCTGTCCTAACAGCAAGAAAGGAGCTCAGATACTATGCTCATGGTATTTGTAAAGAGGCTTTGAAGAGGGAAGTACTCCGCATTACTCCTATTATTATTATTTTATTACACACAATTATTATTACACACTTCAGTATGCCAGTTACGGTGTAGAACTATTAGATCTAGGCCTGAACTCCCTGAAAGTTTGGGGGATGGCTGAATCCAAGGCTTTGGTTTCAGGCTATCTATGGGAACAAGGCCTTGCTTGCTGAGGGCTGATTTCCATGAAATTCTGTATCCATACAGAAGAGGGTTTGAACTCTGTGGCCCTTTCACAAAATGCTTAGCTAGTTTTCCTGTGCCAGTTTCAATATGTTGCTATTATATTTGCTGGGCTGTACCAGGCTCCCTGTGGTGGCTAATTAAACACATTGAAAATTCTTGCGCTTTCATTTTAACCAAAGACCCTAGGCAGCCTGGGGCAGAAGGATAAGATTTGCTGACTTTGGTGTAGGAGGCAGTGGGTTCAGATTCTCTTTTCCTTCTCAACACTTTGTCTTTCTAAAGAAAACACAGAGGAGCAATATCTGATCAAAAAGCATTTGAGAAGTACAAAAATATTGGAAATGGAGGGTGGGGGGAATCAACAGCATAAAGATGTGACCTTTGCAAAAAGGTTGCATGTTAGAACAAGGCTGGACTTGCAGTCGGCCAAGTTAAATAAGATGCAAGTACTAATAACTTGGTCCCTTTTCTAAGGTTTATACACCCATACACGGGACTTCAGAGGGTGAGACAAGGTAGCCCTAAGTAGATTGTATTTATTTTGGCCATGTAAATGGCTCACCCAGCTCCAACATGACCCTTTTCACAGAGATCACACCTTTATCCAGTTGACATTTCCCCACCCCCATTTTTTTTCCGTGTGCTCTGAGTTTTCATGTCATCAGATTCTCTGAACCCTTGTAGGCTTTAAGGATAAGACTTCATCCATTTCTGGCAACGGGGATCTTTCTCCAGGGCTGTATATAAGTTAGAGGAACCAGATGAACATAGATACATTTGCTGCTGTCGCTCTCCATTTTCTGAGTTGTGCTTCATGGTGATAATTCTTGTAGCCTTGGGTTAGCTTGTCTTATAAATTATGATTTCTCCCCTCCCCGCTCCTCCCAACCTTTCTCTTTTCACTATTGTCCTAAAAATCAGTCTTAAAACTACATTTTCTTGGAGGTTTTTTTCCAAAATTTGGAACATCCAGTTTTGTTTTGTTTTTTGTATATTTGAAGAATGTGGCCTAATGGTTCGACTAAGCCAGATTCTATCACAGCTTTGCCACTGACTTGCAGTATGACCTGAGGCCAGTTAATATTGGGAGGTGTCCTGTACAGGACATCCTTACAGACTATTGATTCTGGAAGCATGTGGACAGGATTGCCCAGGTAGGAGGAGCTGGCTCATAGCTCTGGGGACAGCCTCCCATGACTCGTCCTAGTCTTAGTAAGAGAGCACATAGAACTAACTGAGATTGGGGCTGCGTTGTGCTAGGCACTGGACAAAGGCACAGTGAGAGACAGTCCCTGTCCATCTCAATAGGCAAGGGTGGGAAAAAGGAATATTAACGTCCCATTTTACGTAGGAGGAACCGAGGCACAGAGAAACTAGGTTTATCCAGCGTCTGTGCAGAGCCAGGCCCTGGACCCAGGCCTCCAGCCGATGCCTTAACCAGAAGGCCACCCTGGGGTCTGACTGCAGCTTCCTGTCTCTGTGCTGCACTGCTCAGCTTGTTCTGTGCTATCAGCCATGCCCAGTGACGCCAAGGAGAGTGTCTGGTGCTCAGCCTCTTTCAGGAATTTGCTCTGCTTATTTATTTATTTATTTGCCTCTTTGGGAGGTGACCAGTGGCACTTAATGTGGGTCAAGCCTGGCAAACAGGTCTCCATGGCAACCCTTAATGAATGCCATTGGCTCAGTGGTTCCATCCCTGCATCTCATTAAATTTCAATCACTTTCATGGGGCTCGGACTTGTAATTAATATCAAACACATGGTATCCAGCAGGATAAAGTTGAACAACGGGCAGTGTGTAAAGAGCTGGAGAGTGAATGGGGGGGTGGGGAAGGGGCATGTTGGGATCAGTCCCCAAGCATCACAGGAACAAACAGCCCATGAAAAACAGAGGAAGCAGGAGCCTGGCTGCTGTTCAGCCCCTAGCAGAGGCAGACATGGACTTCACAGGCTATAACAGATTGTTTTTTTCTGAGCATCCTCTTTCTGCTCAGGGGAAGTTTCCCAAAGGCTGGGAGGAGGGAAGCTTTCTGTGAACTGGGTCTGACACTGTTCTTAGGGACGATTCTTCTCAGCTGCCCTCTGGGTGGCAGCCATCTCGCTGAAAGTGACATTGTTTGGGGAACTGTTGACATATAGTGGGGCAGAGCTGTGCTATATATAGGGGGGGGTCACTCCCCTACAAGCCACTGGGAGTTGAGGGTGCTCAGCACCAGGCAGGATCAGCCCCTATATTGGTCTTATTTTGATTCATTTGGTTGCTTTAAAGATCGATGTGACAGGTCTCTAATATTCTTCCCAGAGTCCACAAAGTGTTGCAAATTCTTATTTCTCATGAAACCTGCCTGGAGACTCTGAGGAGTCTCGTGTTATAACTAGGGCTGGGTAAAATCAGAGCCTATCCCAAAACCAGACATTCAGAGTTCAGGTTGACAGGAACAGTGTTGTGATGCTATGGCATTTGAATGGGGATCATGCAGCACAAACACACCATCCAGCTGGGTTGCTGGCCCCAGAGAGCCCTGCTCTCAAGATGCAGGGATGAGGAGACTTGTCCCAGAGCACAGGGAGGAAATGTGGAGGTTTTTTTTTTTTTTTTTTTGTATTCCTTCTCTCCCACCACCCCCGCCCCCGCCTTTGTCAAGCTTTTTGGCTAACACCCAAACCTGAATTTCCTGGGTTTGCCTGCTTCTAATGAAGACCTCACCTTGTTCACTTCAGTTGCAGGCTGTCAGCCAGTTTCCTCCTGGTCTAAAAACATATTGTACCTTATCTCCTATTGCACCTTATCTCCCACAGAACAGTGTTATCAGCCACAAAATGATACAGTCGGTGGGGGGAATGTCTGCTAATTACTAATATGCAAAATGAGTAGTGAGATGAAGGAATAATGCGCTATAGGATACAATCTTTGGGTTTTAAAAACAAATTATTTCATCTTCAGTGGCATTGCAACCATTCCCTGGGGAATAATATACAATCCCCACAAGGATATGAGAGTATAATTTAGTGGCAGCTCTAGCGAAGTTATATTCAGTTTAATGAACGTCGTTGGGAAGCTAAGATTGAATTATTGCCTGAGTGCTCCGTCAGGTTGCCTCATGTTGTTATGCAGGATATAAAGAAAATTATTATTGACAATACTAAGGAGATTCATTTTGTCTGAGTGAAGGAAGTAAAGGGGGTGTATTGAATATGTGACGTAGCGGGAGAAGGTTAATCATGACTGTAATGTGGTATGGGGAGATCAATCATGCGTGGATCACAGGGATGGATATTTAATGCATATGTGACACAGCAGGGGAAGTTTTACTGACTAGGATGCACGGAGGGGACAGAGTCTGAGGTAATAACAATGACTTATGTATGAATAGTAAATAACAGTGGTTCTCTTGCATTCCTGGCTCTGTGCGCTCCTTGGAATGTACAGCAGCCGCAGGTGGAGAAAGGGATTTCCTGAAGAGCAGCGTTAGCTCAAATTCAGGGTGCTTTCAAGCAATCAGATGCCTGCAAGCAGACCACAGGTCTCACAAAGTGCCTGAAAATGTTAGTCAGCCATATTTACTCAGTTGCTGCTTGTACCATTTTGCCGCTAGGTGGCAGCATAGCAAGGCACCAAGTAAAAGTGCTTACTTTGCATTTCTGTGGCAGCCTTCTGTCTGAGGCTCTCAATGCACTTTTCCAAATGTTAATGAATTAAGCCTCTCAACACCCCCTTCTCAGGCAGGGTAGTATTATTCCCATTTAACTGATAGAGAAACAGGTTAAGTGACTTGCTCAAGGTCACACAGGAAGGTTGTGGCAGAGATGGAAACTAAACCCAGATTACCTGGGTCCCAATGCTGTGTTTTGCTCACCAGGCTATCCTTGTCCCCTGCATTAGAGGTGTAAAGTGCAGCACTTCTGATCAAACTGGTGACCTTTACTGACTTGCTTGTCCAAGTACCTTGTATGATCTGTGGATGATCATCTTTTGAAATTCTCTGTATATACTCTACCATGTGTTTCCTCTCTGAGAGTCACCTCTCTTGTGTTGATAGTTGTGCCCAGATCTTGAGGACAAGTTAAGTCTCACTTCAAATGGAAAGACTTGTGCACCGGGAACATGATTATCATTTTCCCATGTGATTTCACACCAATGTCTCCAAACTCTGCATTTGAAGATATACACATCATAGAGCTTGTTCAGTGATTATCTCTCCAGCAATGTGAGAATGGTAACCAGACTGTGTGTCCTGTCTTCTAATCTTTCCTCTGCTTTCTTTCTGTCCAGGTCCATTTTCCCATCCCCTGCATTTTATTCTTCTTTTCCCACCCTATCTCTCACCCATGGCAGGATACAAGTAGAGATGGGTGACCCTCAAAGGTTCAAATGCTTGATTTTAAATTAGCCTAAGAACCCAGGTTCAGGTACATATCCAGCACCTTTGGGTTTGCAAGAGTGGGCAGAAAGTACCATTAGGCCTAACTTTGACCTGAACCAGGAAATATAGATGGGCACAAAAATGAAAAATAAGTGGGAAGGGAAGAGTTGTCTGGACTCTTTTGAAACTCCAAAAAGTTTTGATTTCAATTTTGGGCAAAGATGTTTTCTTATAATCAGACATATTTCTTACCTTGCCCATCATTAGACATGAGGCTTTTGATTAAGCTAATGTTTTTAGTTTATAGATGGGTTTAAGCTACTAATCTGACCAGGATCTGAATTTGGGACATCCTCAAGATTGCGGTGTCTGAATCAGTTTTGATTTGGCTCATTTATAAAGGCCAGGGCCAGTTGCAAAATTTGACTCAGATTTTCAACACTTCCAAAGTGCAGGCATATTTGGATCTGGAGTTTTGGTTCAGGCCCATCCTTTAGTATGGAATGGAGTCCATAGCTTTTAGAGGGGAAAGGAATGTATTGGATCCTACTGCAAAAATAATACAAGCAAAACAGCTGGTGGTCTTGTTTCAGCAAATTCCATGAGGTTGGCAGAATGAAAGGAGAGCTGTCCAAAAATCCACTTCACATTTATTCTTGCCATCCACCAACAACTTCAAAAGAAGATTAAATTCAGTCTCCTTGGACCTGTCCACCACATTTCACTTTCATATTTTCTCAGGGAAAAAAACATCCTCCAACAAAATATGGAGATGATTCAGTTTCACTTTCTCAACCTGTCACTCAAAGCATTTGATCTGCCAGTTCAAAGTGGAGCCAGTTGCAGTCAGCATGTTTCCATTAAAGATGGGAGTGTCGGTAAAATATGATTCAGAGCCACCTAGAACTTCTCCAGTGCAAATACTCAAAAATATATGAAACTTTTTAACTTAATTGGGTCGTATTCTGTTGCAGTGAGGAGGGAAATAGAGGGAAGAAGAGAGGAAGAGAGAGTGGGGACAGACAGACTTGAGAATTTTTTTTTTAACTAAAGTTTAAAACATTTCCCCAAATTTCTGAGTTTTCATTTCCCAAATTTGAATGGGATGCTCTGGTGCAGTCTACTTCAAGATCTGTGACACTTTGTAGCAGGAGCCAGTCCTGCTTATATTATTGACATCTCTCTTTCCTCTGTTATTTCCTTGGTCTTTTCATTCCCAAAGAAAAGAGATGGGCTCTAGATGCAAGTTTAGCTCTGCATCCAGCACTGCATGCATCTGTTCCTATGCTGGAATTGCAGTCCTCTCTCTGTGGCAACCCAGCCGGTTGCCCTGGAGATGGTCATTTTCATCTCCAAATGGAAAATTACAGTAGGATGATAAGGGCAGCAAGAGGGAAAACAGTGGGGGAATCTGCTCAACATTGTACGGTATGTCTATGGTACAGATGCTACAATAGCACCGTTGCAGAGGTGCAGCTGCACCGCTATAGTGCCAGAGTGTAGACACTTGTTACAGTGACAGAAGTGGTTTTTTCATTACTACAGTAAAACCACTTCTCCAAGAGGCAGTAGTGAGGTGTCTATGCTGGCTTAGTTGGGCTTAACTATGTCTCTCAATGGTGTGAATTTTTCACACTCCTGAGCAACGTAGCTTCGTCGATCTAAATTTCAGGTGTAGATCAGGCCTTAAATGTCTATATACAAATGCAAGGAGTACTGGGAATAAGCAGGAAGAACTGGAAGTATTAGTCCATAAGTAAATTATGACCTAATTGGCATCCCAGTATAAATCTCATGATTAGAATGTTGGTAGAGAGAGGTACAGCTTGTTCGGGAAGGAGAGGCAGGAGAAGAAGGGAGGAGAGGTTGCTTTATACGTTGAGTATATACATGCCTACTGTGATTCAGAAGGAGGTGAAAGGCAGAGCAGTTGAAAGTCTCGGGGTGTAGATAAACGGGCTGAACAGAGATATCCTGGTGGGACTCTACTATACAAAGAGGTAGATGAGGCTTTCTAGAACAAATAACAGAGGTATCTAAAACACAAGATCTGGTGGTAATGGGGGACAGCTACCCAGACGTTTTTCGGAAAGGTAATATGGCAAAACACAAAATGTCCAACAAGTTTGTGCAATGTACTGGGGACAACTTTGTGTTTCAGAAAGTGGAGGAAGTGACCATGGGGACAACCATATTAGACTTGATTCTGACTAACATGCAGGACAAGTTTCTGAATCTGAAAGTGGAAGGCAATTTGGGTGACAGTGATCATTAAATGATAGATTTAATGATTCTAAGGAAAGGAAGGAGTGAGTGCAGCAGAATAAGGACAATGGACTTCAAAAAGCAGACTTGAACACACTTTAAGGTCCTATGGGAAGAAAATGCAAAGGATAAAGGAGTTCAGGAGAGCCTGCAGTTTCTCAAGGAGACTATTAAAGATGCAACAGCAAACTATCCTGATATGAAGGAAAGATAGGGAAAATTAGTAAAAAAGCCAATATGGTTCCATCAGGAGCTCTTTAGTGACCTGAAAATCAAAAATGAATTCCGCAAAAAGTGGAAACCTGGACAAATTGCTAAGGAGGTCTGCAGAAGAATAGCAAAGCATGTAGAGACAAAATCAGAAAGACTAAAGGCACAGAATGAGTTACACCTAGCAATGGATCTAAAGGGTAATGAGAAAAGGTTCTAGAAATACATTAGGTGTGAGAAAAGCTGAAGTGGAGGCTCTCTACTTAATGGGGAAGGAGAACTAATAATAGACAGGGTTAAGAAGGCTGAGGTGTTTAATGCCTATTTTGCTTCAGTCTTCACTAAAAAGGTAAATTGTGACCAGATACTTAACACAAGTAATACGAATGAAAAAGGAAAAGGAACGCAAGTCAAAGCAGGGAAAGAACAGGTTAGAAATATTTAAATAAGTTAGATGTATTCAGTTTGCACCCTAGGGTACTTAAGTAACTACCTGAAACAGTCTTGGAAAAATTAGCAGTGATCTATGAGAAGTCATGGGGGATGTCCCAGAGGGCTGGAGACAGACAAACATAGTACAAGTCTTTTTAAAAAGGGGAACAAAGAGGACTTAGAGACCAGTCAGCCTAACTTTGATACCTGGAAAGATACTTGAACAAATGATTAAACAATCAATTTGAAAGCACTTACAGGATTATTTGGTTATCCAAAGTAGCCAGCAAGGATTAGTCCAGGACAAATAATGCCTAACCAACCCAATAGCCTTCTTGGACAGGGTTACCAGGGAAGCAGATGATGTGATATCTCTTGATTTTACTAATTTTTTTGAAGAAAAGTGAGGAGGGAAATAGAGGGAAGAGGAGACATGACATTCTCATAAGCAATCTAGGGAAATGTGGTCTAAATTAAATTACTGTAAGGGAGGTACAAAACTGGTTGGAAAGACTGTAAGAGTACTTATCAGTGGTTTGCTATCAGACTGGGGCGGGGGGGAAATGTATCTATTGAGATCTTGCTGGGGTCTGTCCTTGGTTTGGTACTAGTTAATATTTTCATTAATGAATTGGATAATGAAGTGGAGAGTATGCTTATAAAATTTGCATATACAGTCGAACCCATTTATCTCGACCTCGGTTAACTTGCCAATCGTATTAAGTCGACATTTTAGAAGTGGAACCGCCAAATTCTCTCTTTGTCTTAGCATTTTCTCATCGGTTATGTCGATTCTTTTATGTCGCCGAACCCTAATATCTCGAGCACAAAAGAGGGCCAAATTTGCCACTTAACGTACCCCTCACCCAGGGTGCGTCTTATATATTAGTATATAAATAAAAATGATCGTACAGTACTTGGTTCACTGCACATGTGCTGAGTTCACGTAGCACGTGATCACGGTCCGTATGGTCGTTCACTCCCATGCCAGTTCACTCACTCTTGTTGATCTTGTCTGAAGGATAACATGCTGTAGCTATTCTGTTTATTTTTTCCCTTCTAAAAATGTCTGGAGGTGTTAAGAAAAAACTGCACAATCAGTCAATAGAGAAAAAGTATGAAATCGTACTGCAGCTAGAAAAAGGAACAAAACCGGCAGACCTTAGTCGTCAGCATGGCATTCCAGCAAACACCATTTCAGGATGGAAAAAGAAGGCCGACGTGATAAAGCAAATGTACGAGAAGTCTGTCTTTGATCCAGCAAGAAAAAAACTTAGAGTGGCTGAGCACAAAGATGTCGACGATGCACTGTTTCAATGGTTCACAAATACGCGAGCAACAAACCTTCCCGTCAATGGTCCCTTGCTGATGGAGAAGGCGGACATCCTTGCTGCAAAGCTAGGACACCCTGACTTTAAAGCAAGTCAGGGGTGGCTGGATCGTTTCAAAAAGAGGCACAACATTGTCTTCAAAGCAATTTGTGGAGAGAGCGCTGCGGTTCAACAGGAACAAGTGGATTCATGGCTGAAGACTCAAATGCGCACAATTTTGGATACCTATGAGACTCGGAACATTTTTAATGCTGATGAAACTGGGGTGTTTTGGAAATGCCTTCCAGACAAGACTATGGCGTTTCGTGGGGAGGCTTGTCACGGTGGAAAAAAGTCGAAGGACCGACTTACAGTGCTAGTTGCTGCTAACATGGATGGAAGCCAAAAACTCCCGCTCTACGTTATAGGAAAGTCCAAGAATCCCAGATGCTTTAAGCAGACCAAAGTTCTCCAATGTGATTACGATGGCCAGCCAAGCGCCTGGATCACAGGAGATCTATTCAGTGCATGGGTGAAAAAGTGGGACAGGAAGTTCCAAGCAGAGAAAAGGAAGGTGGCACTGATCGTGGACAACTGTAGAGCTCATCCGGATGTTCCTGGTCTCAAGGCCATTAAGATCTTTTACCTCCCACCTAACACAACAAGTAAGCTCCAACCAATGGACCAGGGGATAATCCAAGTGCTTAAGGTGTACTACAGGAAAATGTTGATGCGCCAATACCTGCTCCATGATGAAAAGAAGGCACAGTACACCCCTTCCCTTCTAGATGCAATGAACTTCCTGAGATCAGCCTGGAATGACGTGAAGAAGGAAACAATCTCAAACTGCTGGATGCACTGCGTCATTCAGGATATTTCCGACGATGAGTTTCAGGCACAGTGCCGTGCAGCTGCAGAAGAACTTGCGGAAGTGGCGGGAAAATCAAGCCTTACAGATGCTATCTTGGAAGAGGAGGCACAGGAGTTAGCCATCACTGTCCAGGAATTCCGAGATTACATAGAAATCGACAAAGATGTCGTTACTGATGGCGTGATCACCGATGAAGACATTGTATCAAGTGTGCAGTCAGCACAGGCAAGCACATCTGCATGCGGCAATGACAAAGAAGATGAAGAAGATGCGGACGAAGATTTGGAACCAATTCCCTCAGCTGGTGAGGTGGTAGAAATGCTACAGAAAATTCGACGGTATGGTTCTTTTGTAGGAGATGAAACTGTTTTAGACAGCATAAATAATATTGAAGCATTTGTTTTCAAGCAGACTGTTAAAGGCAAAAAGCAACAAAGCATTTTAGACTTTGTAAAGAAACCATAGTAACCAAGCGTGCGATACTTTTCAGAGCTGTGTCAGAGTGAAATGACTCATAAATTTAATTTTGACACTGGTTAGCTTTTTGTAAAACGAACTACACCCCATACGTTTTTTGTGATTTTGTGAGCGATCTTTGTGTTTGCAATGTTGGAGAATATAATAAAGGTTTGTATCGAGAATCGACGGTGGTTTGTATTGTATACTGGTCAATCTCTGCTGTTAGTTGGTGCACATATGCCTTTTGTTGTTAGCAAACATGTATGTACATTTTTATAGCATGCCGATTGCTTCATCAAACAAATCGCGGCAACGCTGTTGTGTAAAAAAACCTCCAAAAACACGAGCATGTACATTCTCATTTATTAACGCACATCATGTACATAAAGAAATTTCAAGCACATGTTAATATATTGCCGCCATATTGGTTTTCGTTTATCTCGATCATCGGTTATCTCGACGCTTTTTGGCAAACCCCTAGGCCGGCAACATAACCGGGTTCAACTGTAATGCCAAACTGGGAGGAGTTGCAAGCACTTTTGGAGGATAAGGTTATAATTAAAAATGACCTTGACAAATTGGAGAAATCAACATGTTTAAATTCAGTAAAGACAAGTGCCAAGTACTATACTTGGGAAGGAAAAATCAAATGTACTTCTGAAAAGGATCCGAGGCTTATGCTGGATCACAAATTACACAATGTGTCAACAATGTGATGCAGTTGCAAAAAAGGCTAATATCATACTGGAGTGTATTACTAGGAGCGTTCTGTGTAAGATACAAGAGGTAATTGTTCCATTCTGCTTGGCACTGGTGAGGCCTCACCTAGAATATTCTGTCCAGTTCTGGGTGCCATACTTTAAGAAAGATATGGACAGAGGAAAGCAACAAAAATAATAAAAACTTTAGAAAACCTGACCTACGAGGAAAGATTTAAAACACTGGGAATGTTTCGTTTTGAGAAAAGAAGACTGAGGGGGCCCCTTATTATAGCCCTTAACATATTTAAAGACTGCTGTTGTTAAAAGGGCAGTGATCAATTGTTCTACATGTCCACTGGAGGTAAGACAAGATGTAATTGGCTTAATCTGCAGCAAGGGATGTTTAGTTTAGATAGTCGGAAAAACTAATTATAGGGATAGTTAAGCATTGGAATAGGCTACCAAGGGAGTTTGTGAAATCCCTATCATTTGGAGGTTTTTAAGAACAGGTTAGACAAACCTCTGTCAGGGATGGCCTAGGTATACTTGGTTCTGCCTCAGCACAGGGGGCTGGACTAGATGCCCTCTCAAGGTCCCTTCCAGCCCTACATTTCTATGATGCCAGGAGAGGAGTAAGCAGCAGGAAACTTTCCCTACCTGATTTGAAATACACAATTGGGAAGGAATGCCCTGTGCCACCATGCTTGACTCCCAGCTTCAAAAACACAACATAACTTAATGTGGGTGTGTTGAGGCTAGTCCTGACATACATGGCACCACATAGGTGTGATAGAAAGTAGACAGTGGGTGTGTCTGTGTTGCAATTTGAGGTGTGATTGCAGCACAGCTAGACATACCCATGCTAGTTTTACTTATGTTAACATAGCTAAAAATATCAGTGCAGACTTGGGGGCATAGGTTAGCTTGAGTACAGACCCAGGCACGGGAAAAACACTTCAACTGGCAGTGCAAGCTCTCCTGTTCTCCATTTCCCTCCCCTTCTCCAAGCTTGGGTCATGCAACCCCATCCTGCTCCCACTGAAGTCAATGGCAAAGCTCCCATTGGAATGGGCAGGTGATCTGGGCTGTTTTTCCTTTGCACGGGGGGGCATGTGGAAAAAAATATCTACAGAAGTGCTGCCTTCCAAGTGAATAGCTCCTCTTTCAATCTAAAACTGCTGCTTCACATCAGGTTCCATAAGGGAAGCTTCTTTGCTTAAAGGTGGACTTCCCTAAGGGAGGTCAGATAAGTGCCAGCTAAGACAGATGAGTTGCAAATGCTCCCACCACATCCTCCTGCAAAAGGCTACTGTAGGTATTAATGTTCAAAATCAGTGGGCTCACGGGAGCCACAGGCCATGGGAGAGAGAAACGTAATGGAAGATGCAACCTGCAAAGGCTCATTACCCTTTCACTTTGCTTCAAGTCAATGCTGAGTGGGATTTTAATTCTCTTGCGGCTGCTGAATGCTGCCTGTCCTCTTCCTCTGTTGTCTCTGCAGGAAGCCAGAACGTTGGGCTGTGCCCAGCATGGAAACTGTCCGCTGGCATGAAGTGCTACAGGAAAAGAGAGTGCTGTGGGTCCAGACCCTGCAGTTGTATTCTGCAACTGGTGATCATAACCCCAAATTCAGCACCTATTCCATTCCTTTGCAAGGAGGCAGCACCCTCTTCTTTCTGGCTGCCAGCCAGCCCTGATGGAGTAGCAGGCCCTAAGTGACTCTCCTCTGGGCATGCAGAATGCTTAACAACTCTCAGATTCCAGGAGGAGAGTACACTGGGTACTGTGTGGCTGAGAAGAGATTGCTCTTCTATGAGAGACCCTTATGTGTCTGTGTCACTTATCATGAGATGAGCACCTAAATCCACTGGTCCAGATTTAAAACACAGAGGTCACATAGGCAGCCTGTGGCAGAGCCAGGACTCAAACCCTGGTCCTATGAGTCCCAATCCAGTGCCTTAACCACAAAACTATCCTCCTTCCCTCTCCGTGGAGTGACTCGCTGGAACTTAGGACAGAGGAGAAGAATTGTAAGAGCTGTGGCCAGTAAGAGAAATCAAGGGGTCCAGTTCTCCCACCACTGGACACACGCAATTCCCAGTCAAGTTACTGGCATCATGCAATGGCCCAAGGAGTTATCTGAATTCAAATAAAAAGTTACTCAATCCTCCTGAGATATATAGATATATATAAAGAAACACACACACACACGCACAATCTAGCAAATCAGCCTCCTTACTGAAATATAATTCTAGCTCAGCAAGATCCTTTTGTTATGTATTGATTTCCTGACAGTCTGCAGCAGTTCCTCAGTCAGAAAGCTGACAAGAGGCAGCAGAGATTGGGGAAATGAACTCAGATGTACTGTATTTTCATTGGCTTCCTCTCCTGGGAAAGAGGGGGAAAAAGCATGTCCGGGGTAAGGGGTGCCACTGGGTGAATGCACTTGGCACTCACATTTGGAGTCCCTGATTCAAATCTCGATTAAATCATAAGTGAAACAAGTGTGGTGGTTTCAGCCCAGTTTCTCCCTAGTGCAGGCTTGTCCACCTCATGAAGAACAGAATATAGTTTGTCATGATTGGAAGCCTCTGCTTAGGAAAAGTCCAGAATAGGAATATCAAGAGTAAGGTGCATTGGAAGAGCCTCGAATGGTAATAATGAGCTCGTGGATGGCAAGGATTGAAGTGCGTTGCTAGAGCTGTTTAGGAGCTCCAGACTGGAATTGCAGGTCAAACAATGTTCATTGGCAGAGCTGGAATTGGGGGTTAGGACTAGCATACTAGGTGTTGCTAAGGTTCTCTCAAAAGCAACTCCTCAGGACTGGAATAGCAGCAGGTGTTGCAGGTCCTTTTTCTGAAGAACCTTAAGATAGCTATGTACCAGCCCAGCTTCTACAGCACAGGAGCTTCTTGCAGGTCATAGAAGAGTTGCTTTGGCAAAACTGCATGGTGTTGCAATTGTTAACATTCCAAGTGTTTGAGTTCATCCATCTACGTTAAAGGACAGATCCCTGCTTTGAGCTGCTTGCAGTACCATTGCACTCGCATTCCTGCATATTCACCCCATCTCTATGGCATGTGGAGTTGATTCACGCCACTCATTGCAGCCAGGCTTCCAGCAGGAGGGGCAAGAGAATGTGCTGCCTGCTTTCCCCACCAGCGCTGTGCAGCAGGTGTGCTCGGCACTTCAGCAATTTGATAGCATCAACCTTTTTTTTTTTTTTTAAAGTACATTATCCACTCAACGTGTTTGGGGTTCTGTGCATTAAATAGATTTATGTGTTTAATAATTATTAGTTTCAAAGATTTACAGTGCACGGCTGCTGCTGCTGTGACTGCGCCTCCCAGGGGGGTTGAGGAAGTGAAAATCCTTCATCAAGGGAAGGGAAAAATTAGAAACTTTAAATCTTCCTTCAGTTTGAAAGTGCGCCAAGGTTAAAGTAAATGTGTGTGTGCTCTGAATGTAACTCTGTGCTGGGTGTCTGCATATTGTGTTAAGTTGGTGTATTGGGCACATTGTACATGTGTTTGTGGGATGTGTGTCTTTAAAAGTCTGGGTATGTTTATCTCCTTATTCCTTGCTTTAAAAGGCATATTAAGTCAGTTTAGAGGTTATGAACAGCTGTGTCTCCATTGTTAGCATGATCATGATTTCATAGAAAGGGGAGGCTTAAATCTTCTGGGCCATTCCCTTGTTGTTCATAGAAAGTAGGACTGAGCCAGAACCAAAGCCTGTGTACCCTGAGCCTTGGAGGAACTTTGGCTCTGAATGTCTGGCTTGGGCCCATATCTAAATATAAAGGAAGTTAACAGTGGGCAGCCGTTTTGATCTCCTCAAGAAAAAGGGAGTGCTATGGGGATTTACCTCTGTGAAAGGTACGGGGCCTATCAGTGCAGCCCCCCGGTTTTACAGCATCTCTAAAGCTGTCACTGGGCCTGTGCTCATGCAGCCCTAAAGCCCCTTTCGGAATGCGGCCCTGTGAGCACGGGCCGGAGGACTCAGGAGGAGCAGGGGCAGCCGCGCAGCCAGCGGCCGGAGAGAAGCGGCATTTCCCCTTCAAAGCGCCGCTTCTTTTGGCCGCTGGCTGTGCGGCTGCCCCTGTTCCTCCACGGGCCAGAGGACTCAGGGCCGCCTTCCGAAAGGGGTTTAGAGCTGCAGACCAGGGCCCCTTAGCCCGGTGCCCTGCAGCCCCTGCGTTCCGGGTGGCCCTGCCTGCGGGGGGGGGGGCAGCTTCCCCGCTTGCTCGTTCCCTCCCTCCTTCGGCCGCCCTTCTTTCCCCCCTTCCGGCGGCCTTCCTCCTGCCGCACCCCCAATGGATCGTCTTGCACACCCCCTGGGGTGCGCGCACCCCACTTTGGAGACCACTGATCTAGACAGGTGTTTGTCCAATCTGCTCTTAAAAATCCCCAATGATGGAGATTCCACAACCTCCCTGGGCAATTTATTCCATTGCTTAACCACTCTGACTAGCGCTGTGCACCAAAGAATAAAGGTGTGTCAGGAAAGGGGGAAGGCTTTGGGGTCTCAAGAGTCCCAAAAGAATGTGGAAAATGTGTAGGATACAACCATGAATTCCTGCCACAAAACAAACCCATGAATCATAGGAATTATGGACTCCTGATAAGGAGAGGGTCATGTTACAGGGGCATACCTTGAGAATGTACCCTGCAAAATGAACTTACATCTGTTATTGAAAAAGGCTAATAATGCTCATTGAAATGGTGAGCCCTTGGAGACGTGCAAGTGTCATCTGGGCACCTGGCTCTGAACAGCTGCTCTCGTCCCTCCCCCCAGCACTCTATTAGCTGTTTGAGACTGGGGCGGAGACTCTTGTCATCCGCCACCTGAACACTTCCAGCAGTCCCTGAAGAAGAGAGCTAGAGACAGCTGATCTTGCCTGTGCAGTCAAGTGTGCATTCTGCAGTCTTGCCACCAGAGATACTGACACTGAGACATCTTTGGAACAGTGTTGTTGCCTTGAACCTCTGCAGCTCAGAGAAGGAGAGAGCTCAGAAACTGTGCTCAAGAGTTGGATGCGGTTGGCTGATGAGCAGGCGTATCAGACACTTAAGGGGCTTAGCAAACTGCTGTATTCTGAGGGATATGTTACATTTTGCTTGTGAACTTGTTTGGAGTTCTTTGGAAAAATCCCCTTTGCTCTTGCCTTTCAGCCCTACACTGGCATGTTTAAATTCAGTCAGTTCTCCTACATCTTAGAGAGAGGATGCTTTCATGGTGGAAGGACAGGGACTCAGGAGATCCTGTTCCCAGACCTGCCACACAACTCTGGGGCGACGATGGGCAAGTCACTTGATTTCCCTAATGCATTTCTGCAAATGGGTCCTACTTTCAAATATGTAAGTTAAAGCTTCTGGGGCTGCCCAGATACACTCTCTTAGCACTGCTGCACAATGTACTTTTTTGTATAGCGAGCATGCAGAGCAGATCAGTTTTTCTGTGGCTCCCACCTCCTGTCTTGTACCCAATACCTACTTCCTGTCTGCTACTTGAGGGGTGTGCACTGCTGGAGAGCACCTTAGGGCAATGCACATGAGCATACACTTTTCCTATGTGGTGTGTCAAATTTCAACCTCGTTAAACTCTTGGTCATCATACTGATCGGGATGCAGAATGGCCATTTAGTTTTTTGCCTGGGATCCTAAGAAGCAGGAGAAAGGGGGTTGGGGGAGAAGATGATGAGAAAAAAGAATAAAGTGATTTTGTGCTTGGAGTTTGTTTTTTTGAGTGCTCACATTTATTACTCTGGAGCTGACAGTTCAGTCTCTCCCAGCTGCTGTCAGCTGCTGCCTTAAAAGCTTTCTGTGCACAGTATATGCTATTAAATGTCCCTGTTGATGTAAGCTGTATGCAGGCACTTCGGTTTGCATCACAGTCTTATAATGATATATCAGCGGCAGAGCTTTCTGCTTCCTTTGCTATGGACTGTTTGCTTTCTTAATTCCAAGAATAAAATCAAATTATTTTAACGCTCATTGGACAATTGTGTACCAGCCCACTTGCCATTTAGATTGCCATAACTGTGGTGCTTGCCACCCCCACTACTAGATAGATGTGTGCATGAAGGCAGAAGAGAAAAGGAGGAGGAGAGAGATGAGGGAGAGAGAATGATGGATTGCTCTCCTTATCCACAGATACGCCTCAAACGCTCCTGTCTAACCATCCTTCCAGTAGCTCTCCAACCAGTGGTGGACAAATTGACTTGGGTTTCCCAAGGCCACATTAACCCTCAAGTACTGCATTGCTGTGTGCATGCAGGAGACCAGACACCTTCGTGAACACGGCACCACACAGGGCAAGCACATTTCAATTAATCTCCTCCTCCAGCATTTTTCTGACTTTGTCACTCATCCATGTAAGATGCATCCTGGTCACAGATTTTTTTTCTTTCTGATAATTCTTGTGGAGATATAGATGGTCCCCTTCTCCCTTTTAGATAGTTATCAGAGTGCTTGTTTTGCAAGAACGAGGAGTCTGGTGGCACTAACACAGCTACCCCTCTGTTTTGCAAGGCAGCCCTGGGAAGACACGACAGGAATAGCAGCTCCAGAGAATGAGCCCATTTAAAGAGGGAAAGGAGTCATTTAGCTGGTGGTTATGAAGCTTTGAGACTTTACCTACTCCTAACATCTCCCCTGTCCAGCAAATCAGTTCTTAACAATTTAACTTACATACCAACTGTTTCTCTACAAACACCATAACACAACCAACTTTGTTAGCAATGTTCAATTAGTCTTTCAGGGGCTCTGCGTGGTCTGTTAGATCTACAAGGCATCCCTTGAGTCCTTGCACTGGCTGAATCAGCAGACTGCTCCACTTGCTGATCTGAATGATCCTCAGTGGTTTCCTCAGTGCTTTGTCCTGTAGCTGCCAGTGAAGTATCTGCCTCCTTATCCCCCTCTTCTTCAAGAAGATGCTGCAGATGTCTCCTGCTCCTTCAGAACACATCCTGCAGGAGTCTGTACTTCATGAGATTGTGCGGTGACCTCACAAGTCACTACTGCCCTCTGAGCCCAGCAAGTACAATCATGAATCCACAAAGCATCTCTGAGCTTCAGAGGCTCTAACACTCTGGACGGTCTGCCATAATGCACTTTGTGTTTACACCTGTCATGTTGTTTATACACATCTAAGTCTGTAGTGTCACTAAGGTCACTATTAAGTTACTGTGTTTTGTTCTCAACTTCCTGCTAAACAATCTCTGTAGGTGACAGTCCATGATTCGCTGGTGCTGCCCTATAATTCAGTATATCCAAATACACCTCTACTCCGATATAATTCTGTCCTCGGGAGCCAAAAAATCTTACTGCGTTATAGGTGAAACTGCGTTATATTGAACTTGCTTTGATCCGCTGGAGCACGCAGCCCTGCCCCCCGGAGCGCTGCTTTACCGCGTTATATCCGAATTTGTGTTCTATCGGGTCGCGTTATATCGGGGTAGAGGTGTGTATATATTGGTACCTGAGTCACTGGCTTTTTTCAAAAGTTGTTGAACATTTTTACACTATTCTCTACGAAACTGCTGGATTGAGGATACATGTTTAACTCCACATTCTCTAGCAATTTTTTTTAACTCATGTCCATCAAACTACGGACCATTACCAGACATGATAATTTCTGGGATTCCATGGCTGGAAAATATGGATTTCATGTGCATTATTACATGTTTGGATGTAGTATTTTTCTAAGAAAACAACCTCTGGATTGAGAGAATCATAATCCAATATCAAAACATAGTCTTTACCTGCCTATGTAAATAAATCCACACCAACTTTAGATCATACCCTTAATTATTCATTATCAAGATAGGCTCTTTTCTCAATTTTTTGGTATTTTTGACAGGTTTCAGACATTTTATCAGTTTTCTCTCTCTCATTGTTCATCGCGGCCTGTGCAGTATCTCTCACTCTATTTACATTTCTCCATGCCCAGCTGTTATTCTTGTGAGCATGTCCACTTGTAACATCTTAGGCACTTCTATTCTGTTTCCTCTAAACAATATGCCATCAATGACAGACCGTTCTGCTTTGAAATGGAAATATGGACTTGGTATGTAATGTCCTGTGGTAATAGCCTCAATCAGGGCCAGCTTTAAGCCGATCCCCTGGAATCGGGCCCCGCGCCTTAGGAGTCTTTTTTTTTTTTTTTAAACTCACCTGGCGACTGGGGGGATCCACTCCAGGTCTTCGGCGGCATTTTGGCAGCGGGGGGGGGAGTCCGGTGCCACGGAAGATCCGGAGTGGACCCCCTGCTGCCGAAGCCCCGGACCACCGCCGGGTATTCAAATCAGGCCCCCCCCCTCCTTCATAAAGCCGGCCCTGGCCTTAATTACCCTCTGTAAAGTCTCATCATTAGCTGTAGCCTCAGCAAATTCATTCCACTTCCTTTCTGAGACAGGACAATTCTTTTTTTTTTTTTTTTTAATCAGTCTGACATGCACTATGTCTGACTCCACTTCTGTTTCTACTAGTTTTATCAAATGCTCTGGACAATGCGTCCGTTATCTCCTCTACCATGTGCACTCTTTGTCTCAGCCCAAGGCCGTGGCACATTTTTAAGACCAATATAGGTGCTTCATTCCATCTGTTACTGTGTTTATCTATTTGATCTTTTACCTTCATTTCTAATACACATGTACCTCTGGTAGGAATGAGTTCCTTACTATAAGCTTTTAATTTAACCTGTTTGCTCACCATGTTCCCTGATTTTTGTGTCAGCCTTTCAATTCTAATATCTGAAACAACATTTCCCTGAGCACCAATGTCCAGTTTGTACATTATAAGAGTCCCATTAGTCTCTACAGAAGTTGTCCATTCATCAGTTCCTTCCCCTTGAGCTACAGCTCCCAAAGAGAACTCTTCTGTGCTGCTGTCTGGGCTCTCCTCCTGGATTACTGAATCAGCATGCAGGCTTTGCTTCCTCTTCTGCAGTTGTTGATCCTGGTTGCAGCCTTTGGCCAAATGCTGTATTTCTTACAAATGTTGCAGCACTTACCAAAAGCTGGGAATTGCTGAGGTCAGTGTTCATGTCCACATCTTGTGAAGTCCTTGAAGCTGTCCCTTGCAAAATCTTGTGCTTTGTTTTTTTCCCCCCAGGCTTCTCTGTTTTTTTTTTTTTTCTATGCTGACTTACTGGCTGTTTACCAGTTTTTTCCCCTCTTGGCACTCTATCCAGAGTGGCAGTGTCCTGTTTTCATTCTATTACTTTTATTTTGTTAAGAGTGATTTCTGCAGCCTGCCAGTCTAATTGCTGTATCCAAAGCAAGTTCTATATCTAGTTTGTCAATTGAATCTGTTAACTGTCCATACTTGAAGGTTTGGCTCATTAGCTTTAGTTCTGTGGTATTTGATTTTGCTGAACCCAAAGAAAAAGCGAGAACTGAGTTTTTCTCTGACAGTTCTATTAGGAATTCTTCGAAGGACTCTCCTTCCTGTTGTATTCTAAGGTGAAACTGGTACCTTACAAACGCTTCACTCTTTTAAAATATCAATACTCTTCAAATTTCTGCAAAATTTTGTCATAACTTGTTCTCTTTGCCTGACTTAGTTGCATGCTATTAAAGACCCCCTCCTCTGCCCCTGGTCCCGTTCCCACTCCACCCCTTCTGTGAGGCCCTGCCCATTCCCCAAAGTCTCCACCCCCTCCCTGCCAATATTCCAACTCCTTCCCCAAATTCCCGCCCTGGCCTCGCCTCTTCCCCTGAGCGCACCACTTCCCGCTCCTCCCCCTGTTTGGAGGTGGCCAGGCAGGAAACACTGGGAGGTAGGCAGAGGAGCAAGGATGCGGTGCGCTCAGGGGGAAGGAGGAGATGGGGAGGGGAGGGCAACTTGGCTGCCAGTGGGTACAGAGCACCCTCTAATTTTTCCCCATGGGTGCTCCAGCCCCGGAGCACCCACGGAGTCGGCGCCTATGCTGGCGACCCCATTAAAACAGGACCGCAACCCACTTTGGGGTCCTGACCCACAGTTTGAGAAACGCAGTGCTAGATGATTCCTTTGCTACAGTACTCACTTCTACCTCACTCTGGTACCATGTGTTGTCTCGTGTCGTCGTAAGAAGGAAGCACAGTCTGGACTCTTAGAAGTAAGACTTTATCTGAGTTATTTAACTCTGTTTTAGGACAAAGGAGAGAGAGGTGCTCTAGCTGTGTATCTGGTGAAGCTGACTCTGGGCTGCTTCTAACTCGTCTCCCTAGTATGTGCTCTGTTCTTAAAGGTACAGTACCTACTCTTAAGAGCAGTAACTTTGAGAACAAAATGGCTGCTGTTGTTGCCAAAAGTTAGTGTTCTCAGAAATTTTAAGGTACAATGCACAGAGGGGAAAAATGAGATGCAGCTTATAGCTACTACATACTAAATAGCTGATGCCGTGTAAGCTGGCTTGACTTCTAGAAGAGCATCTAAAGGAGAGAAAATAAGCGCCAAGAGCTCAGTTGAACCAATTTCAACGTATAGCACTTATACGAGTACAAATCGTGCGGTACTCCACTCAGGCTCTGCCCACAATCCCAGAATAGCTGGATGTTTCCATTAAAATGTTTGGCAGTGAAATTGTTAATGACCTTGGCATTAACTGGCTGTCGAGTTGAAATGAATGGGAGGAATTGCAGAGGTGTGTGTATCTGTCTGCAGACTTGGTATCTAGTTCGCACTAGGTAACTTTGCTCCATAGCCATTAGTGCTAGAAAGTTAATTTAAAGAAACTGAATCTTAAATTTTGCAGAAGCAAATAGAGCCGCTATGGTGGTAGTGGCCACTAGGAGCTCAGCCCACAGAGAGAGAACTAGAACTATAATGGATTTTTTTCAGGTCACTGTGTTCATCCTCTGACAGGGCATGATTTAGTCACTCCATAGAGGATAGCATCTCCTCCAGTTATCCACAGAATGTACCAGGTTAAAAATCCCCCGCCAGTGAGGCAGAAATGGTTCAGAAACTGGTCAGTTACTGAAGTAAACCCTGATCCACAACCCAAACAAGAGGGTGTCAACTAGCCTGCATGTACCATGCTCCTGTAAATGCAGGATATGATACAGGCTGCCCAGATTCGAAACAAGGGTGTCACTGGTACCACAAGTCAGTATTCTGCATCCTCTGTTGTGTGTATTACTATAGCTCTGCTAGGCTGCAGCTGAGATCAGGGTCTCGTTTAGCTAGATGCTGTATATACCTTAGCAAAATAACCAGCCTATGTGGGAAGAGCTTATTTCATTCCCCGTTCTACAGCTGAGGAAATGAGAACCTAAGTGACATGCTCAGGGTCACACAGGAAGTCTGTGGCAGAACTGGGAACTGAACGGAGATCTTCTGAGTCCCAGTCCAGTGTACTAACTTTTTCCTTTTGGCCCTTCTCATTGGCTGTCAATGAGCCAGAGCAGTTAACACAAGATGGGCCAACATGAGAGCCAGAGTGAATGTATCAGCAGACTATCACGTTCTGGTCATGGACAACACAAGAACTCCCCTCCAGGCCTCGCAGGCCCTGCTGTCACTCTATAGGGTAGTGATAGGGCTGTCGATTAATTGCAGTTACTATGGGATCAAATCCTGATGCCATTGAAAACAGTGACAAAACCATCAGCTTCAGGTTTTGGTCCTATAACACTAGTTATAGCTAACTTTTCCCAACACCGTCCTGCATATGGGACAGTCCTCAATGCACAGCTGCAGTACTCCCTGCTATTCCATTCCCGTACAACAACTGCCACAAAGGCTGAATTGTTTTAAATGGTGTGTGGGGGGCTCTAATTATGTGGACAGATACAGTCACTAGGGAGTGGACTGAGACTGAACTTATTTTCATGGCGAATATGTCCAGATTCTGTTCCCTGGTCTCTAGACATGAAAAAATGAGCATATCTAGCATGTCTGCATAGCCCCAAGTCCCACTGATTGTTTGTTAACTTCGCTGAACTGACCTGATATAAAGCAGAAAGCGAAGAGGGAAATATCCATGGACTAGCACACGTTCCTATGATTCCATTTCCACACTGGTTCAGGAGCTGAACATAACTGAATTTCACCTTACAATGTGTGGGTGTGTGTTCATATGTATGTTATATGTTTGAACCTAGGAGATGAAAAATTTTGAAGAGGCTCAGGGAGGGAGTTATGCCCTACTGACACTCTCAGCACCAATCATCAGCAAAATATCATTAATGAAACTTGGTGCCTTTCATTATGAAGCATCTGATAGACAGAGACATAGCAGTTCTGCTCTTAATCTTGTCCTGACGTCATTACATTAGGGGCTGTAAACTTTCTTTTCTCTCTACTCATTATGGAAACTGCACAATTCACATCCTCCCAGGAGTGCTCCAATTAGCCAAGCCTACCTCACTCTCAGCATTCCACCAGCTAGCTGTATTGTACCGCACTAGAAAAGCTAACCCTGGGCCACGGGCATGCACAGAACCAGCCTGGGGTGGCATCTCTGCACTATTTCGAATACGTTTTCTCGAAAGCTGCAGGTTTAGGTCTCATCAGCATTTCCTGGACACACACAGGAAGAGCTGGACTCCAACAACGGAGCATGTTTAATCGCAAAGGGTCAGATACAACTCTTGTTCTGTAGCAGACTAGGGCAAGGGGAGCTGGGTGAGAGGGTTGAGGGCTATACATGACCGTAGCTGTGTTGCTTTTACCCACCAATCTAGATTTTGTATCATGTACTTTGTATTACCGTGAGTAATGATATGACTAAAACACCTATTATAATCTGAGCAGAGCTAGCCATATGGTACCTCTCTGCACCAAAGGTGAAAGCTTAGTTTGAGGGCAAGCCTCAGAACTAGACAGACAGGGGAGAATGGTACAAGTCACGTTGTTAGTCTTATTAAACTTGTGCCTTTAAAACATGCTTTCCTCTAGCCTCAATGCAGATGGTTTCCCACGCATTGCTAGGAGCTGCTGAGAATTAATTTTAAATTAAAAGCAAGTAATTTCTGTTTAAACTTCCCTTACGATAACACGTATGAAGAACTCCTGGCTCTTTGGTCTACAATCAAGGGCATCAGGATTTGATCCCATAGTCGCTTATGTTCACAAGCACCAAAATCACAAGTTAAAAAACCCCTGTAAACCTGGGCTGGGGCATTTACTCTTCAGATATTTATTTTTTTTTGGCACATGGGGTGAAGCTGTTCCCAGCCATAAAATACCTTCATGAAGGCATATGCCACACTACTGCTGGTCCTTGGGAAATCTCTTTAAATAATAATTCTGGTAATAAGGACCATTATCATTTTTAGTGAATTTGTTGGCACAAGATGTCTGGTTCACAGTGGTACTTATTGGCATCTCCTCTAGTTAGCCACAGAATGGTTAAAAATCCACTTAAGCATCTAATCCCCCACTAGTGCAACAGCAGGCTATCACATTCTGGTCCTGGACAACACAAGAACTCCCCTCCAGGCCTCGCAGCTAATAAACTAATCGTGATTAATTGCAGTTTTAATTGCACTCTTAAACAATAGAATAACAATTGGAATTTATTAAATATTTTGGATGGTTTTTCTACATTTTCATATATATTAATTTTAATTACAACACAGAATACAAAATGTACAGTGCTCACTTTGTTTTTGATTACAAATATTTGCACTGTAAAAATGATTTAAAAAAATAGTTTTCAATTCACCTCATACAAGTACTGTAGTGTGATCTCTTTATCGTGAAAGTGCAACTTACAAATGTATATTTTTTGTTACATAACTACTCAAAAACAAAACAATGTAAAACTTTTAGAGCCTATAAGTTGACTCAGTCCTACTTCTTGTTCAGCCAATCGCTCAGACAAACAAGTTTGTTTACATTTACGGGAGATAATGCTGCCCACTTCTTAATTACAATGTCACCAGAAAGTGAGAACAGGCGTTCGTATAGGGCTTTTGTAGCCGGCACTGCAAGGTATTGCACAGTACTTGTATTAAGTGAATTGAAAAATACTATTTCTTTTGTTTTTTACAATGCAAATATGTGTAATCAAAATAAATATAACGTGAGCACTGTACACTTTGTAGCGTGTGTTGTAATTTAAATCAATATGTTTGAAAATGTAGAAAACGTCCAAAAATATTTAAATCAATGGTGGTATATTAACAACGCGATTAATCGTGATTTTTTTAATCGCAATTATATTTTTAATCGCAATTAATTTTTTTAATGGCTTGACAGCCCTAGTTAGCAATAGGCACTCTCTAACCCTCAAGCCTTCTGAACATCTTCCTGGAGTGTCCAGCCCCTGGTCCATTGGACACACTCAGTGTTCACAGATTCACTGCTTCTAAAGAAACAGTACACCCCAGCTTCCCACCTGTACCTCAGATCACCACTCTGCTTCACTCACAGCACTTAGATGTGTTTATACTGAAATCAAGTATAAGTTTATTTAATAAAACAGAGAGATTCCAGTAGCAGCAAGGAGAAGTATTGGAAAGAAATGGTTACATATAAAATAAAAATCGTAACACACATTCTAGAGCCTAGACTTTAGTAATAAGATGCTCCCAAGTTTTGTAGAGTAATGGTCACTCAAAATCCTTGCAGTGCTTTTCAGTCACGTTGGCTCCTTTCCCACGACAAGCATGCTGTCCATTTGCCTCCTCAGTGAAGGATCTTGGGTGTTTCCTTGCACCCAAAATATACCACGTAGACCATACAAATCCTTTGTCTTTATTCAAGCAGTAGGGGTGTGCCCTGTTTGTTTCATCCTGTAAATTTCCTCTCTAGTAGATTTTGCAGTCATTCATTCCTCCCTGGACTCCATATGCAAATAGTCATACAGTGTGAGGCATATGATACACAAATGACCAGACAGGGAGATAGCTGTTTGTTACCTCTTGCCTGAAAGGAACATTTCTGAGGTTTGTCACTTCTTGGTGACCTGCCTTAACTCCAACACCTTCAGAACATCAGTTTTAGTTTAGGTACATATCTCCTTAAATATTTTCTGTACACAAATTTTACAGTGATTATGATGACCAGTGGGCCACTGGCTCTCAGTAGAGATCTCACATGCCACCCTTTGGTGAACTGTCATGCATATATCTGACCGTGTGAAACCTTATGTACCCCATGTGCCTTCTGCAAGTTGGCACCAGGGGGTCCCTGGGTCACACAAGTTCACGTAAACTTATAAATTTAGTAAAGGATAACAAATGCAAAATTATGTACTGTATTTAAAATCTGAGTCAAACCCTCCAGTCCTGACTCAGACAAAACTCATCTCAATGGCAATTTTGCCTGTGTTCTCTCTAAGAACGGCAGGATTTGATCCATTATTTTTGATCTAACAGTCATAGCTGTGTTATACTTTAAAATGAATGTGTCATTATACTAAAAACTAGAGTTATACTATATTATATAGAAGTGTCTTCTCAAAACTATGGTATTAGTAGGTATTCCATACTTGCATATCGCTATAGCTGTACTGTACAAGCTGTAATTTTTACTATTGCACACTTTTCACCGAGCTGATGGGGGTGGTTCTAGTGGCTTCCATGACCACTCTGCCTCTCAGTTCACTGCAGCGACTGCTAACAATGTCAGTGCTGAGGCTGTACCTGTGAGATGAACACTTGTCTGTCAGAAACTGGACTGATACATGCAACTCATCTCGCACAGGCCACCAAGGAGCCGTCCTAGAGAAACCACCTCCAGGACCAGATTTTTTTATTTTTTATTTTTTTAAAAGCCCTTAGATCTGCCTATAAAAAAAGTGCACGCAATCCTGGTGCTAAACTTGTGCGTGCAGTTACTAGGCCTAGACACATGTCAGGTATGGTGTTGAGATTTTCAAAACTGGTTGGAGGATTTGGACATCCAGATCTCCGATGCAGCTTTGAAAATCTCACTGAATATTTGCCTACAAAGATGGCCTGTTGAACACCTGGCCTGACTGACCACTGGTTCACGTGTCTGTTGTGAATTTACTTGCCTTCTCCACATACCTTCTCAGTTCATCCGGAAACAGCTGTAAACAGCAACATTTCTCCTTTTAAAAAAATAAAAATCAACCACCTTTAATATTTGTTTTACTCAATCTCAGTTTAAGAGTAAAAATGTTCATAAATGTTGTTTGCTTTTAATGAATGGATGTATTTTCAAAACAGTCCATGTTCAAAGATGCTCTTAAACAACAAGAGTGAAGGACCTATATGTTTTAATCATTAGAAATTGGAGTTGTTTCTCAGGAGAAAAAGCTTTGGGCTTTTCCTAGGAGCAGTATGAGCTCAGCAGCTGGCAGCTAGCTAGCTCCCCTGCAGTATGAATTAATGATAAAACTGCTTTCGTTCAGAGGGGAATTTTATTGGGCAGGATGCCGGATACCAACACAATGAGGTCTCTAGGCGCCCCTCCCTCTAGGGGTCTTCAATTACACTTCATAATGAGCATTGTTTCATTAGTGAGGAAAGCAAAAGTCGGCACTAATTAAAATTAAATTAGGACACACTCAAGTTCTGTCACAGAATGCATGAGATGGTAATAAAAAATAAAGCTGCCTTGAACAAGCGTGGGCCAGAGGGTCAAGTGATAAACCATTAAAATATTGGATGTGGTGAGGTCAGCACTGAATTTTGTCACTCCAAATTTGGCTTTGTGGGGAGAAGGAGGGTGCAAGGGCTAGTTCCTGAGACAGGAGAGGTGATGCAGCTGCATCACTCAATGTAATGTCAGACGGGTGCATTTTCATATGGCTCATCACAGCATTGCACAAGTGCACGTCCCTGAGTGACTGGGCCCCACACCCTGATCTGCATATGTACCAATACACAGGAGATATGCTATGTTTACCACAGTGCAGCAGCATGCATGGATATACTGACGTATAGCCATGAAATGATGTGCATGCCAACCCATGCCTATATTGACACACATACAGAGCCCGGTGCACACAGTAGCACATACACAGGTTGATGTGAGTGTATCTCTACAAACACAGTGACGGCTAGGAACTGTAGCTGAACGAATAATTGATTTTTCAGTTTGGCAGAACTGAAAAGTCCCCCCAAAATGGTATTAGTTTCCAACTGAAACTAAATTTTGGGGGGTTTCTTGCAGAAACACAAACGGGGGAAAAAATTAATTAGGGCCAAATCCAGCGAATTGTTTCAGCCAAATTAAACCTGAAACAAAATTTTTGAAATTGTCGGCCTGGTTCAAATTGACACTTTCGAAATTATTTGATTTGATATTTTCAAAATTTTTGTTTTCAGAGGTTTTATTGGCTGAAATGATTTTCCACTTTTCACCCGAATTTGCAAATAGTTTTGGTGCCTCCTCAAAATGATTTTTTTTTCTATTCACCTGGGGGGGGGGAAATTGCCCAGCACTATATTAGAAACCAGGAACATCTGAGTTCTAATTCCAGCTCTGACAGTTATACCCTGTAGACCTGACCATCAGATTTCCCCCCATCAGTAAAATGGGGTAACAACACTTAACCTTACTACCTATGTTGTGATGGTATTGAGCAGGACCCGTTAACTAGCACACTTCATCTAGGACAGGGGTGGCCAACCTGAGCCGGAGAAGGAGCCAGAATTTACCAATGTACATTGCCAAAGAGCCAGAGTAATACATCAGCAGCCCCCCATCAGCTCCCCCCCTGCTCCCAGTTCCTCCCACCCACCAGCAGACCCGCTGATCAGCACCTCCCCCTCCCTTCCCGCACCTCTCGATCAGCTGTTCCATGGTGTGCAGCAGGCTCTGGGGGGGAGGAGCAGGGGAGGGGCACATTGGAAATTTGGCACCTGTATCTCCAGCCCCAGAGTCGGTGCCTATATGAGGAGCTGCATATTAACTTCTGAAGAGCCATATGCGGCTCCGGAGCCACAGGTTGGCCACCCCTCATCTAGAAGAGTAGGTCAAGGGCTGGGATTTTAGTGCTTTTCTGGAGTGGACTTAAAAAAACCAAACCAAAACAAAACAAAAAAAACCTCGTCCTTCCCGAAACAAGAAAAAATAGCACTTGACTCCAGGTTCTCTAGCTGAACTGTCAGCTGATTGTTCAAATTAATTTTTGTAAGCATACCTTGCTCTCCGAAGCCAGGGTTTCTGAGAAGAATTTGGTGCCCAGTTCAGTTGTGGCATAAATTCAGACACTTCCAGAGGCATATGGGGAAATGTTAAAATATATTCAACAAAATCTGCAATGTGCAATAAACATTACTTTACATATTCGTGAAGCTTCTTGTCTGGTGAATGGGTGTGGAATATTCAGTGTAAATAAGTCATATTCTAGAAAATAATTTGTTTTTAAATTGGTTTCTTTGTACATTAGTTCCCGCTAGTGTACATAAAACAGGAAAATTGTACATTTGTTTGCTTGTATGATAACTATACAGAGAGCACTAATACTCATTATATTGGGGTAAAATATGGGGGCTATTATGCTGGGGTCAAACATTAGACTCTCCAATGATGTACAGTACATATTTCAAATGTTAATAGCATAGGGGGCTCTGGCCCTCTGTGCATCCAGAACGCCCACTTTTTGTATATATAACATGTGTATGAAGTTTGGGAGAGGGACCCCAGCAATTTTTCTATATAAATCCTGTTTTCCAAGGGTTTGGACAATGATGTCCCTCAAAAACTTGTCACTTGGCTTAGATAACTATTATTTTATTGATATCTGCAATAGTCTCTTGGTGTTTGCTATAGTAGTAAGTATGGGGCATTCTGCAAATACTGAGGAAACTTTTATTTATCGAAGGCAAAATTGGCCAATATTTAAGGTCAGTCCTTGTAACTCATCTGCTTACATTTCCTCAGTACATACTTATAGATCATGAGATCTCCAAATGTGTTACACGTTAAGGATGTTTTATTATATCTAAATGGAGTAACATAACCATTCCAAATGGGCTGTTTCTTAGAGGGCATTAACCTGCATTTTAGTAATTTCCTCATGCATGTTTTTAACGGAGACCCTAACTTGGATAGGTCATTGATTTACAATTAGATAAACGATCTGTGTTTTTGGTACTCATTCAATATATGTTTTCATATCCTGTTTGTTTTCTAGTATTTTTTTGTTTTGTTTTGATTTACTTCTCTTCTGGTTGTATTGAGTTATAAATGTATGCCACTATATTGTGTTTCCAGAAGGCAGAGACCCATAGAAAATAAAATGTGTGTGACTTCACCACGGAAATACAGCTACCTCTAGGGTGGAACAAAGCAGCGGTTGAGCAGTGCACAGCTTTAGACAGGAAGTGAAGAAAACTATATCCAGAGGGAATTGCAGATCAATAGAACAAAATTACAGAAAGGGTCACTTGGCCAGACACCAGGACTAACACTCTCTCAAAAACCATAAGTAGTTAGAGTCTCAGCTCTGAAGGCCTTTCTGAAAGCTGGTATGCAATTTTCCAGAGCACCTAAGAACACAGGCTGGAATTTTCAGAAGATCCAAAGAGAGTTAGGGATTCCTCTTCCCATTCACAAGATCTAATGTAAGTCAGTGGTACTTATGCTCCTAAGCAGAATATTCCTCAGAACCATGCCAGGGTATTGGGTCAGTATTAACTCAGAGGGAAAAGTGTTACCAAATGAACCACCAAGATTACTTCCTTCAGCCAACTGGGGATTTCTGGAGGTTACCCATCAAAGATCAGATCAGGCCTAGCTGCTTAGCTCTGAGACAATGTCCCAGCCCATGGAAGGTAGGGGATATAATTGCAGGTGTTGTCAGGTTGATAGCTGTGGTCAGTGCTCCAAATTCAGCATTGTTTGGCTCCTTTTTACCCATTACAGAGTTAGTGGAAGTAATGTGACAGTTCCAGAGGTGCTGTACTGAGCCCAGCTTGTGGCCAAGGAGCACCCTGCAGAACCAGAATTTGGCATCCCCACAAATAAGTAATTGAGGCTAACTAGTCAGCTGTAGCTGCAGCAGTGCACTCCTAGTTTTGACAGGCACCTTAAATGAAATGAATTTGGAGGGTCTCAGACTCATTCCATACCACAAAACCCATTACCAGAATTGGCACTAGTAGTCATTCTTGTTAACAATTTCAGCAAAGACAACACCCAGGAGGATGGAATGGGCATGGAACCCCAACCGCTCTTGCATTCCTGTAGGTGATCTCTCCAGGTCAAGACTGAAACTCATGGATGGAAGTAACTACTAATGTTGCCTATTCTGTACAGTATATGATGGGTGGATAAATAGAGGATTTCAGTCTCCAGAGCTGACAATCCAGCATTACATTACTAAAAAAAAAAAATTAAAATAAAATAAAAACTGGTGAACCCTTCATAAATGAGTACCTAACCTCAGTATTTTTCCATATCACTATTATAATCTCTATGCACTAAGGGTCCATATCCAACAGGTTTCCAGTGAATGAATATGGAGGAAATACAATAATACATGCACTGGAGTATTATACCGGGATGATTTGTATAGGCATTTTCTTTTTATTTTCTCTTTTCTTTCACTTAACTTGCTGGGGATTTGCAAGAAATATGCTCCTGTGTTTGTTGATACTGGAATTAGAGGATGATATGGATCTTCTTTGCCCCATTACCTATTGCTGTCTGATCTCATTCAGCACCAGAGCTGTTCCTTTTTCTTGCACAGAGGCATTTGTTTAGCCTGCTGCAGCCCCTGCTAAATAATGAAGGGTGGGGGTAGAGTTTTACAAAAAAAACCAACCCTCCCCTTTGGAGACCTCTTATGAAATTTTTATTAGTATGTTCAGCTATGTGCATGTCCTCAGGAATAACAAACAGTACAGAGCGAATGCACAGCCACTCAAATGGGTCCAGGGGCTTTGGAAAGGAGGGGAGGACAATGCTATTTTAAATATTGCAGGATGGTTTACAACCCTGAGGGAGGGGGTGAGGGGGGAAGGGAGGAAGAGCAGATGTGCAGTGTCCATTTAAGGTGGTCTGGCACAATTATTGCTCAGTATTAATGTAATTCACTTGCGAAGGATCTTCCAACTCTCATTGTTCCCCTGGCTTTGCATATCTATCTGACCCTGGAAACATTCTGTTGGGTTTCGGTGAGTTCTCCAGCTAAGCTGCACTACAGAGATTAGATCTGGAGATTGACATGGAATTTCAATAATCATTTTCTTTAGACCAGATGGATGACTGACATGCCCTGCATTAAGGGGGATAAAATGATAGGTGATGCTGCCCTTCTCTCCCCACCCCCAGACATATTAAGCCAATTCAAAAACACCCCACAAAGAACCCTACTCTTGCTGTTTGGAGTGTCCAGGTTTCTAAAGCACCAGCACCTCTGGCAGGGTTTGCAAAGCATTCAGAAATGTCATTGCCCATTGCACCAGACACGGTGCTGGTACTAGGCCATGGCATGAGGGACTTTGGGTCACAGAGAAAGCAGGGTTTGTTCTGGGCTTTGGCACCAAGGACTTCAGGGCAGTAGAGGAATTCGTACTGGTCCAAGGCAGCGACAGTGGAACGATCCTGAATGAGAGCACGATCCTGCAGTGGGGGTTGAGGGCTCTCGGTATCTTGTAGCATTGGGCCACAATAGAGCAAGTTGTGTTGGTTCCAGGGGCACTGGGAATGTTAGGGGTTTATTACTATGCATTGCTCATACCCCTCCAAAACAGGTACATGTTTCTCTGTGTTCTCTGCACCTCCTTGTGGAACTCATGGCCTCTGGCACAGGATTGTGGGGCAGTCTCCCAAGGGACAGGAGGAAAGGGGGCTTGTATGCATATAGGAGTACAGGCAACTGTGGGGTCACTCCAGAAAACATGTTTACTGTGAAATTAGTGAGATCTGCGTATGGTCTGCTCACTAGTTTCTCTCTGTTGAACGGGGGGGTATTTACAATTGGCAGTTTTCTTCCCCAAATGACCTGTTAAACCACATTAATCCTTTGTTCCAATCTGCTCCTCTACTAAAATCCATGTGTCCCTGCTCCCCTCTTCTCACAATCAGTCCATCCCCCTTGCCCTTCCATTAAGAGGAAGGGGATGTGTGTAGAGAAGGGGGCTTGTAGACTGGAGACCAAGGTTCTGTTCTTGGCTTCATCACTGTGTAACCTGTGGTAAGTCACTTTACTTCTCTGGGCACCTCAGTTGTCCTATCTGCAAAATAGTTTCCTGCTTCACATGGTGTTGTGAGGCTTAATTAACTTAATTCATTAATTAAAGTGCTGTATGGTCCTTGGAGGAAAGCAGATCTATAAATGCAAAGTACTGTTATTGAAATACACATACCCATTTTATCCATCTCAAAATTAGCCCAATCCTCCTCCTTTTCCTCCATCATCTACCTACTGTATCCTGCTGCAAAACAAATGACAAACTGCCTGTGTTGGAGCTTTCAGCTTGTTTGTTTCACAGAGTGACCTTAGTACAGTCAGTGCTGTGACATAATAGCAAATTCACATCATAAGGCTGTTGGATGTTGAATTGTGTTCCCCAGCTGTGTGTGTGTGTGAGAGAGATAGATTTTAATCATACTTTCATGGCTTCCTAATATGACTTAACATTTTTGTCTTTTGGGTCATATTTTTATTTGCTCAAGGATGGCACAAGGAACAAGCATCTTTTGATGCAAAAAGAGTAATATGAATGGAATATGATGTTAAATTGATTTGAGCACTTAGATTGTGAACTCCTTGGGACAGGAATTTTCATTTTGTGATGCATGTACAGTGCGGCGCATATTGGGGCACTGGTCTTTGATTCGAGCTATTAGGTGCTACCACAGTACAAATATTGAATCATAATACAATGCACCCACAAGAACATGCAGCAATATTTTTAAAGCATGCTCCTCCAGCATTTTAGGAATATACATGCAGACTCTTCAGCAGCTACCGGTGCTGCTGCCTAGAAGCACCATTTCACTCATGTGCAAGGACTCCTTTCAGATATTTGTGGGTACTGATGCCTATGACTGCAAGGGTTGTGTGACAGCCTTGCTCAATATGTCAACGTCCATAGGGTGCTGACATGATTAAAGTAACGGGGCCTAAGTTCTGTTATGCTGAATAAGGATACTGGTCATTCAAGTGTGGTATCCAGTCCCTGATCGTAGATAACTGATGCCTCAGTGGAGGAAAAACATTTGATGCACTTAGCAAATTGTGTAATATTGTACATGGGATGGAAATTTTTTACTAAACCTTTGTAACATTCAGCTTATGACCTGAAGGTTAAGATTGCACACGTTAAATATGTATACTTACTAATAATAGTGGAGAAATAGAGCCCCCATCTAAATACTACCTGCTTGGAGAAGGGGGGAAAAATCTAACCACTGATTCTGTTGCAGGAGCCAGCTGTTTTGAACGAGAAGAACCACCAGACAGGTGGTCCCCATATGAGATGGCTGTTGTCCAGGAAAGCAGCACTGACCACAATGCTGTTAACACAAATCTCAAGTCAGCAAAGCCCCCCAGCATTTAACCTCCTCTTTAGATCCTTCTGCACTGAAGTGGCTGCTTGAAAGGTGGGCAATCACTGACGTTATTGACCTGAAATAATCACTGGTCAAGGGATTGTTTGCAGCCCCACCAAGACTGAGCTGGCTTGTGTGGGTCTGTGAAGCCCAGAGCCACGGGATTCCTCCCTAATTTGGGAGACCTAGGAATTTTAGAAATGTTACACTGGAAGGGACCTCAAATCCATCCCCTCACACTGAGGCATGGCTGAGCAAACCTAGACCATCCCTGTCAGGTTCTTATCAAACCTGTTCTTAAAAACCTCCAATAATGGGGATTCCACAGACTCCCTTGGAAGCCTGTACCAGTGGTTAACCATCCTTAGAGTTAGGAAGTTTTTCCTAATATCTAGCCTAAATCTCCCTTGCTGCAGATTAAGCCAATTACTTCAGTGGACATGGAGAACAATTGATCATTGTCCTCTTTATAACATTGTTATAAGGTCTCCCCACAGTCTAGTTTTCTCAAGACTAAGCATGCCCAGATTTTGTTAGCCTTTCCTCATAGGTCAGGTTTTCTAAACCTTTGAACAATTTCGTTGCTCTCCTCTGGAGTCTCTCCAGTTTGTCCCCATCTTTCTTCAAGTTTGACACCCTGAACTGGACACAGTACTCTGCATGAGGCCTCACCAGTGCCCAGTCGAGTAGAACAATTGCCTTCTGGGTCTTATGTATGACACCCCTGTTAATACACCTGTAACAGGGTACACTCATCATTGGAGCACCTCCTTGTGGCTGGGTCTGGGGATTAGCTCACATCCAGTCTGGCACCTCTTTCCATCAGTTGCTTGTGCCATGGTGTTGCCCCCTCTTTGTGACTTAGTCCTCCGGCCAGGTCATTGTATAGCCCTCTTCTCCCAGGGTAATAAAGTTCCAGAGATAACAGTCCAGTGCTCTTATAACATGTCTTCAGCCCCAACTCTTAGCTCCATGGTCCACGCATCAGGGCTGTGAATATCTGTATTCCCCTTACATCGGGGAGCTTTATGCCACCTTCCCAGTGGCTGGTAGGGGAACCTAGGCCCTCCCTCTGCACTGGATTCCAGCCCAGAGGCCCTGCAGCCAAGGGCTGCACAGTGCTGCTCCTTGCTGCTGTTTCCCTGGGCTTCTTCCTACCCAGCCTTTCTTCTCTGCGTTGACCCTTCCTTCAGGGCTAGGATCCCAGGGCTTATTCTCCCCTCTGCAATTCCTCCGCCACAGTTCTCTGCCCCTGGAGAATGACTGCATACTTCTTCCCTGCCACCTCTTCTACTCTCAACTTCCTGGCTTTATACTAACCAGCCTGCTTCTCCCAGCTGGGCTTCATGGTCACTGCAGGCTGGCTCTCCCTCCAGGTGCAGCCAGGTACTATATCAGCTTCCCCAACCTACATTAATCCTATCACAACATCCCAGAATGATATTGACTTTTTTGCTGAGACTCATTCAATTTATGAGCCACTATAACCCAGATCCCTTTCACCAGTACTACCATCTAGCCAGTTATTCCCTATTTTGTAGTTGTACAGTTGATTTTTTTCCTTCATAAGTCTAGTACTTTGCACTTGTCTTTACTGAATTTCATCTTGTTGATTTCAGACCAATTCTCTAATTTCTCAATGTCATTTTGAATTCTAATCCTGTCCTCCAAAGTTCTTGCAACACCTCCCAGCTTGGCATCATCTGCAAACTTTATCAGCGCACTCTCCACTCCATCATCCAAATCGTTAATTTAAAATATTGAATGCTACTGGATCCTGGTCAGAGCCCGTCAGGACCACACTAGATACTCTCTCCTCCTCCCCCAGTTTGACAGTGAACCACTGATAACTAATCTTAGAGTATGGTCTTTCCAACCAGTTTTGCAATCCCTTTCTAGTAATTTCATCTGGACCACACTTCCCTAGTTTGCTTATGAGAACGTCACATGTGACTGTGTCAAAAGCCTTCTAAAA
Source organism: Mauremys reevesii (assembly GCF_016161935.1). NCBI lineage: Eukaryota > Metazoa > Chordata > Testudines > Geoemydidae > Mauremys > Mauremys reevesii. Next base: position 17,943,226 of record NC_052640.1, on the reverse strand, counting down.
TCAAGGTATATCATGTCTACTGCCACCCCACCCCCACCCCCCATACAGTAGGCCAGTAAATCTGTCAAAGAAGAAAATTAGTTTGGTTTGACATGATTTGTTCTTGACAAATCCATGTTGGCTATTACTCATAACCCATCCTCTAGGTGCTTACAAATTGATTGTTTAATGATTTGTTCCAGGATCTTTTGAGGTGTCAAAGTTAGGCTGACTGGTCTATAATTCCCTGGATACTTTTTGTTCTCCTTTGTAAAGATACATACCATGTTTGCTCTTCTCCAGCCCTCCGGGATGTCACCTATTCTCAATGAGTTCTAGTGATTCTGAGATTGCTTCACCTAGTTCCTTAAGTACCCTAGGGTGAAATGTAGGGGGGTATCTCAGTTTGCATACAGTGTAAGTTTCTAGCTCTTTTCTTCCTAAATCAATGTGAATTGGCCACACAATGCTACCCAGTCAAAATGACAGTGCTCCATGCACTCTGTGCACAGGTGTGAGTGACTACACAAGGCAGTGGGGAAATCAAACCCTTGTTTCCTTATTAGAGGATTTCATGGAGGGCAAGGTGACTACATTACAGTACAGCAGACCTTGGTGTGTACCTACAAAGTGTGTACGTGCATACCCAGCTGGCTGCCAATTTCTTTGACTCAAAAACCAGAGCAAAACACACTGTTTTCTGTAAAATTGGCAGGGATGCTCCTAATTCTCTGTGTGGTTAAGCTGTTTGTTTATGAAAACAGACACAATGTGGTTCAGACACTTTAATGCAGAGCAGGTGAGATTGGAGCGGATGAGTCTCACTATTTTATTACTATTCGATTGGAGGGTCAGGTGGGATGGAGGGGGAATCATTCATGTTTAGTGGGTTGTAAGGGTTGAAGGCAAAACGTTATGCAAGCCTGACAAAAATGCTAAAGCTTGCCCTACCAATAGGCATTGTTCAGAGGTTGTGCTGGAGTCGTTGTTCATTTGTTCAAGCAATGGCTTTCCTAGACTTTCATGTATTCCATGGATCCAGCTGTTCAACAAGAAAAAGAGAAGGATATTAGATAAGAAGTCCTTCATGGAACAGGAAGGCATCCTATTCAGTCACCATTTTAAGTCAGGGAATCCTCCCAACCTGCATACTGCAGCCTTTAAATAGGCCACATCAGACAGCGAGATTACCAAGAAAGAATCAGCAACATTTTTAAAAGTCTCCTATACACCCAGTTGTAAACACCTGAATCAACCAACACTAACCAAAACTGGGGAGTGCAGGAAGCCAAAAAATAATTGTGCTACTATAAAAAAAATACAACAGTATTTTCAGCCATCACCTCAGACCCTGAAATATTATTGCAGTGAAATGCAGTATTTGGGACCATTGCCATAAAATATTGTCGTACCTTTTTTTCTAAGGGAAGCAATGGAAGTGTTTTTCTTTTCAGTTCTGTTTCTCTTGGGTGGATTTGGGATTACTTTCCTATTTGGATGTGCCTACCAATTGCATATTTTAAAAAACATGCAGTAATTGATACTGGGAAGCACGTCTCAGTAGTCACTGTCATTCACCTCTGGCACATGAAGAATGTTGTATTCTGACATTTAGGTTTTTCTTAAAGCTTATTATAGTCCCTCTGTTGCCATGAGGGCATGAGAAGTGGTTGTGTGATAGTTTAATGCTCCATTGAGGGTTATAGTAGATCATGGCACAAAAAGATATCTGCTGTTGTTACAACAGGAACAGCAGCATAATTCTATTTTGGATGTTTACTCTGTGTTTTCTTGAGATGGTTTTTGTATTAAACAAATATAACATCCTCTTTTGTCACTGCAGGTGTGTGCTCAATCACAATCTTTAATCCCATGTATTACTGTGAAAATAAACCTCTTTGTGATTATTTAGCTGTTAATTTAGCTCTGGTTTCTCCTATCTACTCCTCCACACACCCTAACGAGCCAATAATTTTACTCCCAGTTTTAAAAAGTTCTCGTTTCCATTTTATCACCGCTTTAATTTGTGAAATCAAGAGCATCTCCTGTATTGCATTCTGGGAATAATGCAAACGGCCATCTTAAAGAGTATATGTATTTAATCTTCTTTTAGTCTTTCCATTGACTTCAGTGGTCTTTGTACCAGGACTCTAAAGCAGCTTGCTTTTTGTTAACAGTTACACAGTGAATTTAATTTAAAATGTATTAAAATTGCTACATTGTTTGCTGTAGTTTTGCTAGGTAGAAGCATGTGAAGTAGACAGCATCATACACAATAGTTCAGTATAATATTTACTTTAGTGTTAATGTAAAATATCCTGGTATGTTATAGTTTATTACAATGTATTATGGTAGCTGGTATAACAATGCTATACAACATAATTGTTATATCAATATACCTGTGTCAAGGGTCTACTAGTGTTTCTATTAGAAAACCATATTTCAAGGGTCCATTAAATTATGCCCTAGGCTGAAACTTAACACAAGAGGGTACCAGCATTAGGGAAGTTCATGTTGCTCTCCATTGTGCTGTCAGTGGATTGATTCCCATCATGCTCTGAGGCAGATCTGACCTATTATAGTTGAGACTCTAGATGTTTTTGTTTCTGGATGAGCAGCCTTGCCAATCTCTATCCCTGGATCCAGATATTTAGTCATCCAGACCAGACTTTCCCTGGACATCTTTGTTCTTTCTTTGTTCATCCCCACCCCACAAGCTGGCACAGGGAGTGAGTGACAGAGAAAACTAGGTGAAAATGCATGAGAGAGGAATACATTGGCCAGCCACCTTAAGAAGACAAGAGAATAAGAGACACTTCTTAAGTCCCAGACACAAGCAATTAACTGTTCCCTTCCACTGGGCAACTGTTCCCTTAAATTCCAGGGGAAAGAATGGAATCGCACTAGGTAGTCAGATGCATTCCTAGTCCATTCCAGGGCCTGGTTTGGAGAGCTCCCACCTCCCTTACTCTCAGGAGTTCTTCCTGTCAGGGAACCTAAGTAGACTTCTCCTTCCAAAAGTGTTTCAACATAATTGCAAATGTTGGTTACCCTGTGGGGTCTTATTCCCATCTTCCCCCACCAACCCCCAGCCTCGTCCCTCTGAGATGTATCACTTAAGTCATGGATGAGAGAGTGTCTTGTCTACATAGGGGTTTTAAACTGGATCATGTCAAGTTAATCTGGTTTGAAAATGCTTACATACACATGACACAATCCATCACCGTGCACTAACTCCACATTGATCACGAAATCTAGAGTCCTCTTGCAGAGTGTACTTGGGTTTGCTTCAGATTGAATTAGTTGTGTCTATTGTTCATGTGGATGTAATACCACTTTTTGCATGCTTCCAACAGCTATCCCACAGTGCTTTACAGGTCAGCTGTTACTAATCTGTCTGTTTACCTCGGCCCTCCCTGCTCTGCTGTCAAGTTCCCAGGATGACCCTTCACCCCCTCCTTAAAAGCTGATGAGGAGCCAGATGTTGCCCATTTGCTCCTGGATCCCAGTGTATCAGCGTTCTTGTGATAGAACCTTGATAGCACTTGGGCGGTCCCATAGTATGCCCTGCGCAGTTGCTGGGATCTGTGCTAAGACTCTGGATCTCATCACCATCTGGAGAGAAGTGTCGAAGTTCTTGAGGCCAGACACCGAAATAAAGATCTTTTTGTGGACATTGCAAAGCAGATATCCGAGAAGGGCCAGGACCGGGTTGCCAACCAATGCTGGATAAAGAGCAAGCAGCTCAGGAGAAAGTACATTAAAACAAAGGACAAAAGGAGACATGTGACCTGTCCATTTTTTAATTAACTGGGCAGGATTCTATATAACTATAGTACAACCTGTGTATGGCTTCTTTAGCCAGGGCATCAGAGGCTAAGCTGAGTCCCCCAGACTACCCGGACCAATCTCCACAACATTAATGTCCACAGTGGTCCTGGGGGCAACCAGTCTTTTCTCCATTAATCTAAATAGAGCTGAGTTCCAAAAGATCCTAGCATCATAGACTCTTCCAGACCACTGTAAACCTCCTGCATGGAGCACCATGGAGAAGTATCTCTTTGTTTATAAACTCTTTGCCGTGGGGGATCAAATGATAGGCCCATGCATTTTCATCAATTGCTGCAATACAGTTTGGGAACCCCATGCATGCAAAGCCATCAATAATCTGAGCATTACCCAGCATTATCAGTGGTATAGCAGACCTGCATGAGAATGGCCCCAACAGTTGATCTCCCCATGCGGAACTGATTGGCTACAGACTCTGTAACATTTTGGGGTGGCCAGCTTCCAGATGGAGTGGCGCTCCCCTTCTCCATGAGTTTGGGGCACTGCATGTTGATATGCTGTTGCTGAAGCATTGCGGTCAGTTCTGCACAAATCTCAGAACAGGTAACTGTTCCCATCCTAAAGTTCTCTTGCTACTGCTGGTCCTCTCAAGTCTGCAAAATGATCCTCTACCACCAGTCCATGCTGGTTTCCGAGGCCCAGATGCAGCAGAGCTGTAAATCCAAACACTGACAGCATGATCAAAGAGAAACTGTGATGGAACCTTTCCAAGTTTTCCTTCCCCTTAGCCTCTTTTGGCAAGTTTCACCTGGGATGGCGTGATCTGACTATGTAATAATAGCAATGTCACATTATTTATTGCACTGCCAATTACTGATCATCTGCAGTAATAAGCTCAGCTGGTAGGGGGAGCAGAAGAGCTGTTAGAAATCAATCATTTAAATAGCAAATGTTGATAACTTTCAGAATTGTCAGAGGAATTGTATTAAATGTGTAAAAGGTACAATAACTGGATTTACATTTTAAATGAGATACACGATGTTTGCCATGTGAATCTCCCTCTAAAAATTCTGCCCCAAGAACTGTATTTCTTTGTTTAATTATGTTTTGTATAGCACTTTTCATCCTGTAGGATCCAAAAGAGTTCAACTGATTAGATATGAGGATTATTTACTCCCTATTGTGATGCAGCTGCCTCTCAAGTGTAATGCAGACACCAGCTAGCCAGCAATACTACACAATAGATTTTAGGAGGGGCAGTAAGGGCTGAGATTCTGATCTCAGTTGCACCAGTTTAAATCTGAAGTCGCTCTCACAAAAGTCAGTGGAGTTTTCTAATTTTACCCCGGTGTAACTGAGATCAGAATCTGGCCTTGAAAACATCTCCAGCTGAAACTACTTGAGAATTTTAGGAAATTTCACAAACAGGAATTTGGCTAGAATACTGAGTCTAAGACTCTTGCTTTTTATAAAGTGTCATGGGATCTCAAGCCAGGCGCTCAGTCTTGTATCTTATCCGAACGACACACAAGGCTCTTGTATTCTAGTCTGACTGATGCTCTCATATGCTAGTCTAACTGGTTTTACCACAATAAGATTACAATACCAGCAATTTGATTATGGTGTAAGTGGGGGATTATTATGGATTTACATTATTGTGGTATAGTTTTATGATTCTTTGTGTGTAATTACTCTGACATTACTAGAATTGTCAGCAGAATGGGAATCAGCAGATAAAAATTGTAGCAATATTCTTTTTTTCCTTGAGAAAACTTCCTTACATTGCAGTCCGGGATTGGTTTTATTGCCCTGGGGCTTTTCAAGATGAGCACTAGCTCTCTCTCCAGATGTCTGAAAGTTAATTCTTATTCCTGCTGCCAAGTGCCTTCTCTTCTAACACCACCACTCACCTCATTCCACATAGTCTGTGTGTTCTAATACCCACCTGCAGCTTCAGTAATCACTACCCATGTTGATAGTGCTGTACCTGCTTGTAGTTTTGTGTTTTGATTTGAGTGTTTATCCTGCTGGTAAGCACTGTGCACATCAGTAGAGCTACGTGTTCGCTCACTTAATCAGTGTGTAAGATGCCTCTTGCAAAGCATGTAAGTGCTGTACTAAAACCACAATGCAAATATAAAAGCAAAGCTCCCCGCTCAAACACTCAGCCCAGATGACATTTTGGTACAAGGACAAACCCCGAAAGCCATTAGGCAAGCCCATTTCCCCCATAAAAGGGATTGACTCTTCATAGGTAGGAAGAAAGGGAGGGGGAGAACAGTGGATGAGTAAACAATAATCATGTCTGAGTGGCTTGGATTCATCTGCAACCTGTCCTTGTCATTCCCACCTCAGGCTACAGTGAGAAAGGAACTATTATCATTATTATTTGTTTTACCATAGCACCAAAAGCCCTAGTCATTGACCAGGACTCTATGTGCTAGGTGCTGTACAAACACAACAAAAAGATGGTCCCACCCTGTCCCAAGGAACTTAAATCTGTGTATGAGACACGAGACAACAGATGGCTATAGATAGACCAAAGAGGGAATACAAGTAAACAGTGAGGCAATATTGGTCAGAATGATAGGCAATGGTCTATGCACACCAACCTAATCATTGTCAATTTTTTTGTAGGGGTCAGAGCAAAGGAGAATTTTGAGGAGGGCTCTGAAGTTGGATAATGAGGTAGCTTTGTGGATGTTCACAAGAAGTGCCTCCGAAGCACAGGAGAAAGCACGGAGGTGCTTGTTTGAAAATGTAACAAGTGGGCAGTGGAGGCTGGCAGCATGGGCCAGTCGGAGATGAGCATCGCTGGCTTGATAACGAATGAGACATGGGAGGTAGGGTGGGCATTGAATGTGAAGAGCTTTGAAAGTGAACACAAGTGTCTTATGTTTGATGTGATGAAGAAGGAAGAGCCAGTGGAGGGATTCAAAGAGGAGGTTGACATGATCAAAGTGACAGGCTAGGAAAGTGATCTTTGCAGCAGTATCTGAAATAGAGATGAGTGGGGCAAGATTGTGATTGTCGAGGCCAAAGAGAAGGAGGTTGTATTAATCAAGATGCAAGAGGAGGATCAAGGACTCTCCTTTGTAAGGTCTCTATGGAGGCCCAAACAATGAGCCTCAGAGCAAATCTAGTGAATGCAGAGGCACCACGAAACAAGGAGGGGAGAAAAGTCATTGTAATAATTCTATGCCTATACCAAAAATTCATGGGTGATGGTTTTTGGCACTAATAGAGATGAGCCTGAACCAGAACCTCAGATCCAAACAGCCACGGGCTTTGTAGGGTTTGAATCCCAAATCTGAATTCTGTAGCATGATCCCATCGCTAGTGACATCTCATTGTCTCTGAACCAGTCCCCTTGCCGCTAAGGCTCGCAAAGCAGTTACACTCCCACACTTGCAGATTACCTGTGCTTCTGGTTTTCTCTTTAGTAAGAGTGTATTTCACCTGATAATTCAGCTGAGGGCCCTTATGAGACATTACCTTTGGAGAAACCCTGTCTGCTGTAACATTGGATATTGTTATGGAAAAAGTTCTCTTTCTTTCCTCCCCCCCGGTTGTTTGTTTTTGGGTGGAGAGTCACTTTGGATTTCCACTTGGCTGAACCTGAAGGGTTTTAGGTTTACTGTGAATTGCTTTACTGTTTTATTAACCTCTGGGGGCTGAGTCGGAATTGGCATCATTGTCACACATGAAATGAGTTTGGCAGGGCTCTCTGGAGCCCGGGCAGCACACCTGGTCTTTCTCCGAGGTGTGATCCATCTCCTGTGGTAACATTTGCTCAATAAAGTCCCTAGCTCTAACGTGATGATTTAATTAACATAGCTGGACCAGCTGCATGGGATAAAATCTTGACACTGACACAGAACTGCAGAGGCTTTTAGATGTGCAAATAATCCTGGAGTTATGTTCCATTGTTCCCAGCAAGCGAGGAGGAGAGCGATATGCAGAGTTCAGTTGAGGGGAGTGGATGTGCTGCAGCCCATGCCTTGCTTTGAACATTCAGTCTACATGCCAAAGCCTCCTTTAACGCCTCTCTTATAGAGGAGTGGTGCTGGGTCGTTAATCTTCCTTCCCATTATAGTCAAGATACTGAGGCCCTGCTTGCCCCAGAAAAATGAACAGTTGCTGACGATGGGTCCCAGCTGGGGTTGGTTACAGTTTGGGAGGAAATATTCAAAGCCACCATGTGTAGTTTAGGCACCCAACTGCCAGAGAAACTTTATGGCAGTTGGGCACCTCACTCCCATTTGTGCCTTTTGAAAATCTGCCCCTGGCTGTTAATGTAGCAGGGACAAAACGTTTCCAGCACTGCTGCAGCAAAGCAACAAATCTTCCATCTGTACTAACAAGTTTCTTCTCTAGCTGAACAGGCAACAGAGAGTGAACCTGGTGGAACTCATTGCCTGAGGATGTTGTGAAGGCCAGAACTATAACTGGGTTCAAAAGAATTAGAAAAGTTCCTGGAGGATAGGTCCATCAATGACTATTAGCCTAATGTCCAAAGCCGCTGACTGCTAGAAGCAGGGAGTGGATGATAGGGGATGGATGATAGGGGATGTATAGTTTGAGAATTGCCCGGTTCTGTTCATTGCCTCTGGAGCAACTGGCACCGGCCACTGTCAGAGGACAGGATACTGGTCTAGATGGACCATTGGTCTAACCCAGTATGGCTGTTCTTATGTTCTTCTTGTGCTAACCAACCACAGGTCATTTTCCTAGTGTAGAAGGGGGTTAATTCATTGCTGTGGATCTTCAACATCCTCCTGCATTCCTGAGAGACTGGTTTCGTGCTCCTCTGGGAGAGTCACCATCTTGCTGAGCACCCCACAGCAGTGCATTTCATTATCTGCTTCTAGGGGATGTCAGGAGTAGCAGTGACTGTGGAGAAGACCGTGTACCCTGGCCTTTTCCAGTTCAGTAAGGCTGTATGTAGGTAAGGCGTAGTGGAGGAAAACAGAGATTTAAAAAATAGGTCAGCCCCAGGTGAAGGAGTAACCCACAGGACCACATGGGGACTAGCCCGGGAGTGGACAGAAGGGGAAACCTTAAGGACCGAATGAAGAATAGCCTGTGGGTGAGCACATCCCCAATTCCAGATGGACTTGAGTCACAAAGCTCGGCTCTGCTCTCAAAGTTCCCCAAGGCTTGGTGCCCGTACATGCAGGGCCGCCCAGAGGGGGGGGGGGCAAGAGGGGCAATTTGCCCCGAGCCCCACAGGGGCCCCCACCAGAGTTTTTCAGGGCCCCTGGAGCGGGGTCCCTCACTCACTCCGGGGGGGCCTGGCAAACTCTTGTGCGGCCGGGCGCAGGAGCTTCTGCCACTCCCGGTCTTCGCCGGCGGGGGGTCCTTCCGCTCCGGGGCGGAAGGACCCCCCGTTGGCGAATTGCCGCCGAGTTCAGCTTGGTCTTCGGTGGTAATTCGGCAGCGGGGGGCCCTTCCGTTCTGGGACCCGCCGCCGAAGTGCCCCGAAGACCCGCGGCGGGGGCCCCCCTCCGCCAGATTATCGCCGAAGACTGGGCTGCGCTTCAGCGGCGGGTCCCGCTCCGGCGGTAATTCGGCGGCGGGGGGCCCCCGCTGCGGGTCTTCGGGGCACTTCGGCGGAGGGTCCAGGAACGGAAGGGCCCCCCGCTGCCGAAGACCCCGGGCCCCCGGAATCCTCTGGGCGGCCCTGCGTACATGGGGGTTTGATTGGGACCCAGCTCCAGTAGAAACCAATCCATAAAGAAGGGCTGCTCGACTCCTTATCCAGTTTTGTTTCCGATGTGGATCCTGACTAAAAGGGTCACTCAGAAATCAATAAAGCTGGCTTTAAAAAGAGAAAACTCCAGCCTTCACTTGTCCCCCAAAAAACGTTGTTTAACATTTTTCTTTTTCTAGAAATTTCAACACAACAAAAAAAAACTTCAATTCAAATTGAAAAATCATTTTGATTTGAACTTTAAAAAAATTTAGTATAAAACAAATTTCAGTTAGAAACTAAACAAAATGTTTCATATAGTTCAAGAATTTCCTATCAAAATGTCCAAAAATTTATTGAAAAATGACATTTTCCTGTAGAAAAAAATCATTTTTGATAAAACCCCCATTTTTAGAGGGGCAAACTTTTTGTTGTCAAAAAAATTTCAAACGGTTCTACCAAATCATGTTTTCTCTCCACTTGTTCGCTGCTCTTTTCCTCATTGCTTGGGATGCCATGTGACAACCTTACATCCAACTAGTCTTTTCCCTGAAAGGTTTGCAAATCTCAGAGGAGACTTCTGGATGAAGTGGGGACTTAGGGCAGGTCTACACTTCAAATGCTGCAGGAGTGTTCTCCCATTGATGAAGAGAATCCACTGCCGGGAGAAGCAGTAGCTATGTCAATGAGAGAAACCCTGCCATCGACACAACCCTGTCTATACTGAGGGTTCGGTCAGTCTAACTGTCTCTCAGGGGTGTGGATTTTTCACACCCTGGAGCAACGGAATTATACCGATGTAAGGCTATGTCTACACTACACTAACATTGGTATAACTTATGTTGCTCAGGGGAGTGAATAAACCATGCCCCTGAGTGACATAAGTTACACCGACCTAATCGCTGGTATGCACAACTCCATGCTGATGGGAGACCTTATCCTGCTGACATAGCTACCGCTGCTCACAGGGGCTGGAGTAATTAAGTCGACGGGAGAGCTGTCTCCCATTGGCTTAGAGTGTCTGCACTAGTGCTGCTGTAAGCTCTGTAGTGTATCCATAGTATGTAGACCTGGTGGCCTCGGTTTCAGGTTTGCCATGAAACCTGAATCCGAGCGAGGCTTCCTGGCTTCAGTTGTCAGCCTGTATGTTGCACATGGCTCTGGATAGGTGGTAGAGGGGCTTGCTTGGGTATTGGAGCATGGTGGGGAAAAACATTTCTGCAGGGGGAGGGGGAACCTGGGAAGGGTATGGTCTGCGAAATCCAGGCACAGAGCTGCTTCCCTGTCCCTCCTCTCAAACCAACTGCTAGCCTAGGCTGCAGTTCTCACCACCTTTAGCAGCTGAGCTGGGAGCATTGCTGTGGACCACCTTAAATGTTTTCCATGCCAGCTGAGCACAGAAAGCTGCTGAAATGGTCTCTGCTGTATAGTGCGTGTGCTCTCTCTCTTTCACAGCCGTGCCCTGGTGGTGACTTAGTCCCATTCCCTGCTTCTTTTAACCCACAGCAGGTCAAGAGTTTAACAAAGTGACTAGGGCTGGGCGCCAAGTCCCCAGAGCTGCAATCTGCAGCCAGCGTGCCAGCATCTGGAAAGCGTTTGTGACCAATAAAATATGAATGTGCAGACTCCGCCAAAGCAGCCATCATTTGGCATCTCAAGCCCAGATCTTTACAAGATGATTCTTCTGAGGCTTGGAAAGGCTGCCTCAGTGTTTTCTAATAAAAACACTGCTGGGCTGGGCCAGTGGTTGGGTGAATAGTGCTATGCGCCACCACATGGGAGATGGCCAGGGCTGGGAAGAGACCTCTGGACGCTAACCTCTCAGTCCAGCTGGAGGCTGTGAGAATGACACATTGATGATGATCTCGTCCTGGGCCTAGCCAGCGAGAGGGCACTTCTGTCTCACGAGCAGCTGCTCCCAGAGCACTGTACAGTCTTGAGCTGCCGTTCTGATAATAGGGTGAGTGGCTGCTGTGATCACGGTGGCTACTGGGGGAGAAGTGGGGGAAGGGACATGTAAAGGGGAAAGGCAGCACAGAATAAAAGGGGAAGTGCTAGGAGGCTTATGTGGACTTGGTGATAACCTCCTGGGGAGGTTTGCCAGAGCTGACTAGGGAAGATATGCATCAGGACCTCCCATGTGAATAAATAGCGACTTTCCCAAATAGTACAGCTGATCTCAGAGCAGCTAACCTGCTTTGGGGCTATTCTGGCAGAACACGCTAACCTTTTCTCCCTTTCCGTCTGTAACACCGACAGACCCTGGTCATCGGCGGACAGGATAAAACCTAGGGCCACTGGAGCTAAATGCATGAGCCTCTCCTGCATGAGCTAAAAGCCACATGTCCCTTAGCTAAGGTTGTAGAGCAGACTCATTCCTCTCTCCGTGGTCTCAGTGCCAGTAGAGGGGACAGATCACCACACCCAGAAGGTGTGTGGGTTACACGTCCGTGAGTAGATTCTCTTTTCTGCAAGAGTGTGAAGAAGGGAGCCTCTTCCAACCTTCCTGCCAGGATCACTCGGTAGCCCATAAGGGCGAGCTCTCAGGGCAGAGGGTCAGTGAGTGCATTGGCTTTGTACCACAAAGGGGCATAAGCTGGCAGCCGAGGGCATGGGGGTGAGTATTCACTGTGTGCTATGCTCCAGCAGGCAGCACATGCTGCTTCTGTTGAGAAGACCAGCAAAGTGTCCACCCCATAGCATTCTGCTCCTGTACCTGAGAACACATCTTCCAGCATTGTGTGCCCCCTTGCAGTGCCGACCACGACCAGGGCCGGATATGGCTGTAGGTGTGCCACTCCTCTCCATGTGCATTCCTTCCTTTCTTCCCATTTACTCCCCCCCCCTCAGCAGCAGTCCCTGCAGTAATGTGCTAGCCAGTAGGGCTGATCAGAATCCAGCACCACATACCCTGAATGCCATTATGGGGAACAAATATCAATAAGCAGCAGCTCAGCAATCAGGACAGTGAGCTACTAGAGAATTTTTGCTGAAACTGTAGGGATATTGTTTCCACAGCATCATTTCTTCGATCACAGAGTCACGGTGTCCCAGGCGATGGGGCTTGGGTTCCGGGGCTTCCTCCTCTGCTAGCCTGAGAGAAACTAAAACAGTAGGGTGGAAAAGCGGGACACTGCGTGAGGCTGGCCTGAGCCCTCCCCCGCCCTCCCCTGCTGGGCTGACCTGAGCCACTTGCTGGAGCCCTGCCTGCCTCCTGCGCAAGCCCTGCCTCCTCCCTGCACAGGGCTGGCACAGCTGCTTGTCCCCCTTGCACATTCCTCCGCACTCCACTTTTTTGACAAAAGTGGGCATTTGTTCTGTTTATTTTTACCAACTGGATCGGTGGGCAGGAGCAAACGGGACAAATGCCCACTTATGTCAAAAAAGTTAGGGTGGCCAGGACAGGGCTTAAAAAGGGACTGTCCCGGCCCAAATGGGACATATGGTCACGCTATAAAACAGAAACTCTCAGCCGTTACTTATCCGATGTCTAAGTCCTGCTGCTACTAGAGAGGAAGCTGGCATCTAATCTACAAGATGAGAGTGAAGATGCAAACCAGACGCCTTGATTTGCCTCTGGTTTTAAGAGCCATGGAAGTTGAAGATGGGGCAGGCAGAGCTAGATGGGATCTTTTAGGTGAGGGATCTTTGTAGATTTCAGGCTGATGATATGGCCATTGCGTGCTTGAAGTGAGGTTTCATAGGACAGTAGTTGGGGCAGTGCATTATGTTGCAGTTTCACTTTGCAGAACTTTTTTGCAAATATTTTTGGTTCAACTTCCCCTCTGCCCCTCCATTGCCTGGGCCCTGTCTACACTAGGGAAATGAGGTGTGTTTAGCAAATGTTCCTGAACACATGTTAACAAACATGCTTTGATCTACACTAGGTGCTGAGTAAATAAATGTGTGTTTGAAAAAGGTGTTAGCAGGTCACAGTCAACCCAAGGTGTTGCTAAACACACCACCTATTCCTGGTGCAGATAGGATTTTTTGCTTTGAGTTTGTCATGCATGCAAAACCCTCAATGCAAAACTCAGCCAAAACCACTGTTTGCCCTGGGTTGGAAACTCATGAATTGGGCCAGATTGGTTTGATACGTTGACTGAACCCTTCGCTAGACTTGGACTCGGTTTCAAGCTTGACACAAAATGAATATTCAGGTGAATGTCATGTGGTTCTTAGCTTTGGGAACATTTTGCAGAGCTGTAAAAATGCTGCCACTTCTGTCCAGGATCAAGAGGAAATTGGTCCTGACTTCTCCTCAGGAGTTGGGCTGGTCATGTTAATGCTTTTTCCAGAAGCAACAGTTCTTCGCTCATTTGCTAGTGAAGTTTTTATTCCAAGCAAGAGGAGCCTTATTAGCCCCAGTCAGAGATAATTTAGTTTGGGGGGGAAAAAAAGTTTCTTTGTGGAAAAGTCAGCACTTTCCATGCATCCCTGAATATTGCTACCATTTCCTCCTGTTGGGGATGGAGTGCTGCTGCTGTTGTCCACACAGCAGTTTCCTCACAGCATTAAAAATGTTCCACTTCCTACAGATGCTGAGATATGCTGGAGTGGGATTGCATTAACTCTTTAGGTGCCTCTGCCCAAACAGCATGTATCCAGTCAGCCAGTAACATGGAGCTTCTGTGCTAACAGAATGAACTAAAGCACAATCTATCCACGTAGGTGGTGCTTGGGTGGCATTGAGATGTGCAGTGCACCATGCAGCCAGGTGATCATGTATGGTAGTGGAGCAAGCAGGTAGTGAGCAAATGGCATGCTGGCATATATATGGCATTGGGGGGGATAGTGTGTGTGGATCATGGTGGGAGATGAGCAGTATGGCATTGAGGCAGATGATGCACAATGCTATGAGAGGCAGTAGGGTGCATGGTGCAACAAAGCAGAATATGCATGCCATCAAAATGCAGTGGACATGCACTGTAGTGATGATTGCCTGGCATCAGGACAGACAGTACACATCCATGAGGTAGCACAGATGTTTCATCTTGTGAAGCCCCAGAGTCTGGGGACAACATTAGAATTGTAACTTCCTGGGGTTACCTTTTGCATGTCTTGGGTTTGTCACAATTAACCCATATTGCACCAGCTGTAAAATCGGATTGCCCAACAGGGCTACCATCAGCAATGAAGGCTTTTATCACAGGTGGTGACTATTGCTGCTGATTATGTTTCTTAAATCTGTTCAAGCAAATGCTGTTATAGAATAGATATAGTTCTTTTTTTCCTGTCTCCTATATTAATCTTCTCCCTGCGTCCCACTCTGGAGCTTTCTGACCACAAAAGGTTACGTCTCGCTTTTCCTATGTATGTGCTGGTGAATTCTGAATGTACAGTGTGGACTTGCCTTCACACACACACACGCGTCCTTCCCTACAATCCAATCTTCTTCACTGTGGCATAGACCTGGAGGCACTTCTGTAGCCACCTACAGCAAGTCTGCTGCTATGGGATAAGAAGCAATGGCCTGATTTGCATAATCACATATGCAAATTAGACACATCAGGCTCCTTTCATTCATCCTTGGTTTTAAAAAGAGTTCATCAGCTGAGAGCAAGGTAATTGAAAGAGATGACTTTGTCTTCCAATTGAACTATTGCAAAACACATATGCCCTTAAAAATGTACTCCTGTGACCAGACACACACCAATGGGCATAAATGATTGCACAAACATCTCTGGTAACCCATCCAATAAAAATCCGCTGGGCCTGCATCTTCCGTTCTCGCTAAGAGAAGTTTGGTCTGCATCCTTATGCAAGAAATGAAAGAAACTCCATCTCCAAGGGACAAAGGGAATTCATCTCTTCATCTGGTGGACCATTCAAAAGATGTTAAGAACTGCAACAGCGAAACACGTGTGTCAAACCAGATGAATGCTGGTGGCGATGTGTGGGGAGGCCACTTATTGTGTGCCATGGAAAGGGCTGCAGAGAATCAGTCAGAGCATGGCAGGACCCTTCAGCCTTCCAGTGTCAAAACTCTAAATACGAGTTCCAAGCATTTGTGTTCACATTAGTTATATTTCTCTTTCGATGAGTTGCACGTAACTGCCCTTCTGCAGTGAACTAACCATTCATGCTAAGGCAAGGACAACTCAACAAGATCTCAAGGGGAGACTCATGTGAAGAAGGTGCAATATATATTTCTAGACCTGAATGAGGAATTTCATGGTCATTTTAGTTCTACGTTCTGTCTAGGCAGGTGTGACAGTGACCCGTCACAGTGACTGCCAAGGAAAATCCCATAATGAAACTGGCCAACTGTGCAATCCTTTGTCATGGGTGCATCTGTACAGAAGTATGTCTTCCTGACCTAGTCTGACAGAGGGTGTTCCCTGCCGCATGAGGATGGCCACTTCTTAAACTTGCTCATGTGCTACCTTTTAATCATTTGTGTCTAATCCTTTTGAAGAAAAGTCTTGCTGTAAGAAAGAGCCAAATAGCACAGTAATGAGGATAGAGGTAAATTGGAATGGTTAACTAAACATTGCATACAAATAAGCATACAAATAACTTTCTCTGACCTGTTTTAAAATGTGTTGCCTTTATAATTTTGCTGGTTTTCTGTGGGTAAGTATACCTCTTGCAATGCTGTTCTGTTTGAAGAACAAATCTTTGAACAAGAATTCAGATGGAAATGGCACAATTAAGGACAGTGCTTGCCCACAGGGTTTAGTTGACAACCTTGTGATAGGGGAAAAACTTGTCTCTGTGCTCCACCTAAATGCTATAGCTTAAGCAGAGTAAATGATAGACAGGCCTATTCATCTGTTACAGATTCTTATGCCATGAAGAATGATGTATAGTATTTAGAGATATTTAGGGATCAATCTTCAGCTGCAATCAAGCTCTGCTCAGTGCTGCAGGGAGAAAATCTGGCTTTAAATCACCTTAGCAACTCCCTGATCCTGAGGCTGGATGGGTGTCAATTAAGCCCACTGTGCAATTTAAAGCAACCTCAGCTGGGCTGTGCCTGGGGCTGAAAGAGAGGGTGGTGTAATGCCAGCTCTGTTGGCTTTGTGCCACCCAAGGATTTCCCAACACGGAGAGAATTCCCAATCAGCCAGGTAAGCCGGCTCTACGGTCCCTTCCCACCACTAGAGTCATGCAAAAATACCATAGCAGGGGCCAGAATTCAGCCTTTTATGTACATCTAAGCTGTTCCAATTTAATTCTAATTTCTTTTCTTCCCCTCCAAGATATTTCTGAGGCCTCTTTCACTCAACATTTACCACACTAGGGCATGGGCGTGTCTACTGCAGAGGGACATCTTCAAACAGCAAAGCCCTGATGACGACCTCAAGCCCTCCTAAATAGATGGGAACACTGAGAGAATGGCTAGAAGTGGAGATGTCTGATATTTTGCTACATGGTAATGCCCATGTGGTGAAAGCCTGAGGACCCCCTGCTCATTAATGAAGCTGGAGAGAAACTGGGTGCAGTAAATTGGGGTCATGTGATTTCAGGAAATACATACTTGTCTAATTCATCGCTTTGTTGCTGTCTCACATACTCCCTAAATGCATCTGTACTTTTTGTCTGCCAGATAACAATGCCATCATTGACCTTTTGTTTTATCCTGTGCTGGAGGCCTGTTTCCAGTGCCCTAGAGAGGGCTTCACTACTGAAGTATGGTGTTTTCATATGCGAGGTTACAGCAGTAATATACCAGGTGATGCAATGTAACAGGCTGCCAATGCCCCACTTACATTTTGGCGTATAATTAAAAAAAAAAAAAAAAAAGTGATCTCAGCTCTGATCCTAATGGATAAATGCAGTAACTGCTGCCACATTGTTATGCTTTGGCAGACTCAGCAGAAAGGCTGAATGAAACATGGAGAATCTCCCCGTTTGCCTTGATGTGGAGGATGTCGTCTTTAACTGGCATGTGGG
Source organism: Mauremys reevesii (assembly GCF_016161935.1). Classification (NCBI taxonomy): domain Eukaryota; kingdom Metazoa; phylum Chordata; order Testudines; family Geoemydidae; genus Mauremys; species Mauremys reevesii. Next base: position 17,925,867 of record NC_052640.1, on the reverse strand, counting down.
GCAGCGTGAAGAAGCTGGAACTGCCCTGAGGAGCCTGTTCTGTGGATAAATGCAGGACTTCATTCCATAGGGCTGTGAATGCAACAGCTTTTATAAGCACTTGTCCATACAGAAAGTTTTGCAGTTTACTTGCATGATCAATAGGGATGTCTCTACCGTCTCTGAAGTTCTCTGAATTGCAATTTTCCACAGCTGATCCCATGTCTCCCTATATTGGTTATAGTGGAATAAAGAATGGAGGAGAGGAAAGATGAACTCTGATTTTGCATTTAGAAATCTTCGTAATGGTGGAGGACCTTGCAACCACAAGAGTATGTATTTATAGGGAGGCAGATGTATACCACATTTGTCCTGTATTTCTGGCAGAGGGAAAGCGTGAAATATTTGTGACCCAAGTCATTGGCTTTCCTGCCATTTGTATAAAAATTTCCAGATGTGATTGTTGATGTTTCACATGGGACCAATTGGAAAAAAAAGAAGAAATAGCCGGAGCCAACTGCATACATATGGATACTTTTGTGTGTGTGTGTGTGTGTTGCAATGTCACAATGTCGTGCATTTAAAGTAAAGCAGAATGTTAGCTCAAAGCAGAGCTCCTGTTCTCTCCTCTCAATGCCTCTCCTTTGCCCACATTATCCTTTACTCTTCAGTTCCACCATCCTCCCTGTCCCACAACCTGGGGATCAACTTTGACTCTTGAGCTGCCTCCTCCCTCACATCCAGGCTGCGGCCAAATCCTGATACAGCTCTAAAATCTTTTCTGTCTCAGTAGCCAAATGGGTGGTCTCTTTCCTGCCTTCATTACAGCACCACTTCCTGCTCACAGGTCTGCCTGGCGCTGACCTCATTCCCCTCTAGGCCATCCCAAATGCCAGCACCAAAGTCACCTTTGTCACCCATTGTTTCGATGGTGCCCCTACACTGCCTCCCTGTTGCACTGCGCATAGAGGTTAAATTCCCTGATCTTCCATTCAGGGTCCTGCCATGAAGCCCCTACCTACTGACTTTTCATCTTACCCCCATCCTCTCAACTCCTCCATTAATGCCAGTCTTGATATCCCCTTCACTCCTTCTCTAAAAGGTCTCCTTCATGCTGTCCCTGAACCTATTCACCAAGTCACCTCCCTGCCTTATTCATATCCTGCCTAGAATGGGTCTCCTACTGCAAAGCCAGCAAGAAAGGAAGTGGAGGAGAGTCAATAATAATAATAATTAATAATAAAAAAAATCTGGTGCCTCTCATTAGCACTAAATTCACTGCCAAAATGTAATAGACGGAAGGGGAGGATCAGAATCCAGTGGGTGTGCAAAGAGTGGCTTTGACCAATTAGGCCAGTTCTTATTTAAAGTCATCAGGTACTAAATGTAACTTCCTGCAGAGCTATATCTCCTTCCCCATCAGCTTCTTAACCCACTCTGCACACCACCTCCCCAGGTTGGCTAGAGTCACCAGATCATAGCCAGAAGGCAGCCACCAGTCACTTTTAAAAGTAACATTTGCATGGAGGAGCAGAGAGATAGGATTCTGCATAAGAGAGAAATTTTGCCAGCTGCAAGATTTATTGGGCAAAAGATCTAAACTGGGAGTGCTGCTAGCGAGGCTTTTCCTGTGGGGTTTCAACCCTGATACAGCAAACTAAGGAGCTTCAGAGTAAAAATAAACATTGAAAGCTTGTTCTTATCTGAACCTTTTTGAAGTTCTCCCATGGTGGGTGTGGGGGCCAGGGGCACGAGGGAAGGGCTGGGTATGCCTACATATGAATTTTTAGTCATGTTAATGAACACGATTGGAAATACACACTACAGAGGCACTTATTCCAGAGCATGAATATTGCTAGTCCTAGACTTCCAGCTGGGATTATACATGTCTAGCAACAAATGTTTGTGTCCACACAGACATTTACAGTCATGTTAGATAACGTATTAAAACACAACTAAAAATTCAAGCATACACATATCCCTGTGTGTACGAGTATGTGCATGCACACCTGAGCATCTGATGACAGTATTATAAAATGCGGACTATTGTAATACGATGCACAGAAATGATTTAATATGTGGCAGCGTGCTGGATAAATGTCTTCAGAACTCAGAAGTGCCCTAGTTTGCTGTTTGAATTAACACAGGGCGGTATTTGTAAAAGAATAATATAGGTGGCATGTCACTAGGTGGCATTAAGTAGTGAGGTGGAGTTTTAAAATATCTGTACTTATTGTAAGTGATATGTTTCTCCTCTTAAAGTGCTAGTGGCATGGATATGAACCCCTCAGACCCTGCCCTCATGGCAGATAGGGTTATCACAAAGCCTTGATACCAGCATAGTCTTCTACAGTACAGCTAGGTACAGTTTTATCCCTATTTATGCATTATCCCTCTTCTCTTTATTCATGAACGTGTCGGTCATAAGAGCTGCCCTGTATTCAATCCTCACTCTCTCTTTTTGTGCTGTGTTCATGTATGTACAGCAGGCACCATTAAGAAAATAAATGCCATGCTGTGATATTGGCCTGACTGCCAAATTTCCTTGCAAGAGTTACAGCCATCCTAAGCTCATGCCAATGGAATCTTTATACCCTCATGTATCCCCTGCATCTACCTAGTTTCAAGCAGGAAGGCAAAGATGAATGGTGCCTGAGAAATTGCACATCAGCTGTGTGACACTCTGCCTTTTTATCTTGACCCTAACAAGGGCAGGAGAGCTATTTACAGCCTGCAATATACCATGCGTCTTAGCCTCCCGAAGGGGAGGGGAGTGGAAGGGAGATGGAGGAACACAGAGGGTTGTTTTCTTAAAGCGCCATTTAGAGGACAACCATGTCTGGAGTGCAAGTGCACGTAGAGGGTGTATGGGAGGAGGCCAGGGGCAGTGGGGTGAATGATATTATTGCTGCACTCCCAAGACCTGTGCACTGTGCAGGAGACATTTAGCTTTTCCTTTGGCTAAGGAGGAGTCCTTAAAGTCCCCGGAGTAGATTCCTCTCCCTCCCTTTCACGCATTGTTCAGAGGATCAGACAAACTATGGCGGTGGGGGTGAAGAGTTAAAAAAGCCTGTGTTTGCATAACAGCAGAGTTCTGGGACACTGGAGACATGAGCAGGTCTACAGTGGGACATGTGAAAGCCCAGACCCCTCTGACTTCAGTGCTGTAGAAATTACTCCTCCCTTTACAGCAGAATTTTTGCCAAGTCCCTTTCTCCTCTGGCTCCCACGCCTGGATATCTTGTGCTCAGGTCATGGGGTTTTTGACCAGTTTCCTGGCTGCTGCAGACTGAATTGGCACCAGTCATTCTAAAAGCAAAGTGCTGCTCTCCCCCGCCGCTCCCCGTTCGTTTTGCTGAGTTTCTGCCTCCCTTCCAGCGAAAGCTTATTCAGCTCTTGTTCGCTAGCTTCTGTCCTTGCCTGGAACATAGTGAGCTCCGCTGTCCCGAGCGGTGGGGACAGTCCGAGGGCAGGCGGAATCTCTCCAGCTATTCTCAAGCTAGTCTGACAGCATGAACCTTTTGCTTCCAAGGGCATTTAAATTCTCTTCAAATCACGGGTTGGGGTAGAGGGGGCTAGCAAAAGAGAAGCCTGTGCTATTTACGGCCTGCCCCAGCTCCCATTGACTTTAATGGACATTGGACTGGGCCCTTGAATTCTAAGCTCTTTAGAGCAGCACTAACCACACCGTGGATAGTAAACTGCTTAATTTGTAATGAAAGAGGTGCTGGGGCTCAAGGAATCTTTTTACTTTCATAACTAACGTGGCAAGCTCAGAGGTGCTGAGGCTATGAACTGCTGGTGCTCAGTCCTGGCACAAATTAAGCACTGGTACTAATTGGAGATATACCAATCTCCTAGAGCTGGAAGGGACCTCGATGAAAGGTCATCGAGTCCAGCCCCCTGCCCTCACTAGCAGGACCAATTTTTGCCCCCGTTCCCTAAGTGGCCCCCTCAAGGATTGAACTCACAACCCTGGGTTTAGCAGGCCAATGCTCAAACCACTGAGCTATCCCTAACAATACTAACAATGCTCATTCTCAGCTGCAGTATGGACATAGCCAGAGTGGCTTGTGTGCTGTGGGGCAGGAACTGGCCCATTAGGTCAGAGGAGAAGTTTGCTACAGCAGGAGAGGGAAGAAGGAGCAAAAGACACAGATGCGGCACATTCAGAGCTAGGTACAGAAAGAAGAGGTGGCCTGTGAGCTGGCTGAGTGCTGGGAAGGGCAGGGCAGCACCCTGTTCCTGTCCATGTGGGCTGGCATGTTATGTGGGGCTGGAGAGAGAGCCATAATGTTGCTCCAGCTGAGCTACTGGTTCCTCATGTGAAGTCCCTTCCCTCAGGGTGGAATCATTCAGGGACTCCCCTCCTGGCTGCTGGGAAGGGGAAGCCTCTCTCCGCTCGTGCCCGGTTGCTGGAAACGAGGGCTGACGATGAGGGGTTGCAGCACATGGTATGTTAGTAGAGATTGTACGTCATCTTGGACCGGAGGAGGGGACCTAGAGTGGCAAGAACCAGCTGCTGTGCCAGCCGGCAGGGGCTGGCATGGTGGTTCTACTGCTGGGATGGGAGCAGTGCACACAGAACCATGATGGGGGGGCCCTGTGGTGCTGAAGAAGGGTTGATGTGCCTGAGGCAGGCCCTTTGATTAGGTGGCTTGCATGTCAGACTTGATTAGATTGGGCTCCTTGTCTGGGAAAGACTCCTAACTCCTGCCATGCAGCAAGGGGTGTGTGGTCTGGTCAGGGAGGGGGGCAGAGCCAGGCTGTAATTCCTTCATATGCAGATGAAAAGTGGCCTTTCCATGTGGTGTTTGCAGGCTTTGTGCCGTCCTGTAAGCAAGCGTTGTCCGCCCCTTATTTCAGGCATCAACCCCTGGTAGAAATGAAGGGGTGTGTGTGTGTGTGAGAGAGAGAGAGAGAGCTGAGAGGCTGAGCCTTCAGCGGAGGCTCCCTGCTTGTGTCACCCAGTGAGCCCCTGGGGGCACAGAGAAGTATTTATCCTGCTGGTTTGAAGCTCTTAATCTGAAACCATTTTGGGCGAGGATCCAACAAGGTGTCAGTTTGGAGTTCCCAAATCCCCTTCCCCTGCTTCCAGCTTCTCTGCTCTGTGAGAGGGCTAGAAAGACAAAAATAGATACTTAGCTGAAATAACATCCCAGTTCCAGGCACCCTGGGAATCTGGGAGGTGTGAAACCTGGGCTCATACAGTGGACTCATTTGACCGAGTCTATGTGATCTAAGAGCAACCACTATAGGAAGCAATTTTGGGGGGTCCTTCTGCATGATCTATCTTAGGGTTTTGTCCTGATGTCTATCTCCATTGCATCAGAGCACCTTTCAGATAACAGATGGGAAGTACAGTTGTCTGTTGCTGGACTCCATGGAGTCTCTAGCTCCTCTCCCCTGCTGGGTTAAGGGAAGCCACGCTGGGGTAGGGAGTGGCTGATGTTGGTGTGTGTGTGTTAATTTTCACAGCTGTGCAGAAGAACATTCCCATCCGGGGGAGCTGCAGCTTGAAATCCCCCTGCCTCCAGGTTCAGTATGTGCCATGGCAGTGCAGGCTTTCCTATGCTGCCTCAGTGCTGACCTGCCGGGACTGCTTCTTGCCGGGCTCTCTGCACAAGCCATCTCCCACTGTCACACCAGTGCAGCGCCAGCAGAGCTACTGCCACCTCAGGAGCCCTCCCTGAAATCACCAGCGCCGACTAGGCCTGTGATGAGCTCTCCAGGCCCCTCAGATCTCAGGCATGCGGGGCACTGAGCAGTGCTCCCTGAAGGGATTTAAAACTTGTTTTGTTTTGACACGGCTTAGTCCAGAGTCCCCAGACAATGCAGAGGGGCCAAACTGTGTCCAGTCTGCCCTAGACTGAGGTGGGTTTAAACTGTGTTTTAAGCACTTTGTATAAGATGATTTTCAGACAAGTGTAGCTGGAGCCCTGGGTGTCAGAGAGCTGAGAGAAGGGAGCAGAGGTGAGGATGGGGTCTCCCTTTAATGCCTTTAGGGCACACAGGCACCTGGGAGGTATCTAATGTCCAGGGGACATCTCCCACTGCTCCTGGTGGCCCTTGGCATGCACAAGGGCTTGGCACTTTGGGGGTTAAATAGCTTGAGAAGGGCGGGGGAGGCTTCAGCCAAACCCAGACTGAATGTGGCTGGTTTGCTCAACATGCCTTTGAAGTGACTCTGTGGGCTTCCCACCCCCACCGAGCAAGTGCCACAGGGACTGCCAAGGTGTACGTGCAGGAAGGGTTGTGTGAACAGGTGTGGGGCCTGCAGCAGTAGGAGGGCCCATCCAGCCAGGGGGAGCAGCAGTGCCAGCCACACACCCACACACGACCTGGAATCTGTCATAGCCACCATAAGCCACTGAAATGTTAAAACTTCCAGCCCCCCGTTAAACATTTGTCAGTCACTAGCAGGGGGAGGAGGGCCTCTGCCCTTCTTGTGTGAAAATGCAAAAAAAACCTCAAACCCAAAACAAAACCTAACCCCTAACACAGTCTGCTCAGTCCATGCAGTAAAGGGGTAAATAATGACACTGCTCCACCATCTTTGGCTCTCCTTGCATATCACCAGAGTGACCAGATAGCAAGTGTGAAAAATCGGGACAGGGGGTGGGGGTAATAGGAGCCCATATTAAAAAAAAAAAAAAAAAAAGCCCCAAATATCAGGACTGTCCCTATAGAATCAGGACATCTGGTCACCCTACATATCACCCAGGTCTGAGTCTGCAGCCAAAGCTGCTGTGCAGTGATCTTTTCTGTTCTCTCTGTGCTATGCTGGATTAGACTGGGGCAGTGTTTGGATCAGGAAACCCCAAGGAGTTGAATGAAATACACTGGCCATGCAGGAGGTGGTGTTCTGTTGTGTCAGTGCTGCTCTGGTATCCCAGTATGGTGCTAGGGGACTTGGTTCTGCTGGATTGGAGGGTTAGAATAGAATATCAGGGTTGGAAGGGACCTCAGGAGGTCATCTAGTCCAACCCCCTGCTCAGAGCAGGACCAATCCCCAGACAGATTTTTACCACTGTTCCCTAAATGGCCCCCTCAAGGATTGAATTCACAACCCTGCGTTTAGCAGGCCAATGCTCAAATCACTGAGCTATTGGTTGGAATTCCTAAGGATGTGAGGAATCACAGACAGGGAACTGATTTGGAAAGAGAGGTTACTGGATTTATAGCCATGCGCTTCACCGTACAGGTACTCAGCATGGCTCTGAAAATGGTCACTATCCTGTAATGGTGATGGTGGCCACTCTAAGTAGACCATCTTCCCCCACTTTGAGTCACTCTCTTGCTCTCAGTCCTTCTGCTTCCTGCCCATCTCCTTGCCTCAGGCCTGTAGTCACCTAGAGCCACATGCAAGCAGGGTCCCTGTCACCAAGCAGCTGATGGCTCCAATAACAAAGATGCCAACAAAACATCTACTCTCCAGTACTCTGCGGGCCCCTCTTCCTTGCTCTCTTCTTTCCACCGTCTTGGGAGAGCCCCACAGTCTAGCTGAGAGTCATAGCAGAGATTTTTCCTATCTCACTCCCCTGTCCCTGCATAACTTACTGTGCTCACTTTCTCCGAGTCCCAGGAGACTTCAGGCTTACTTGAAGAGGAAGGGAGTGAAGCGATGTGATGGCTGTGCGGCGCCTAACAGGCCCATTCATAGGCAGAGAAGGAGCTGGCTGGGGTCCTTTATATCTTACTTCACACATAACTGTGCAACCGGCCCCCCCACACCCCCACCCTCACCCTCCAGCCCTGTCTACGCTACAAGCTAGGAGTGTGATCCTCACGTATACATACAGGTGCTTGATGAGCGGTACCGCGAGTATAAATAGTAGTGTAACCACAGCATCCTGGTCAGTGGCACCGTATGTACCCACCATTTTTAAGCAGATCTGTGCTCAGCCCTGCCACCACTGCCGCTTTTGTGTTACCGCAGCTATTTGTACTTGTGCTGGCCCAGTGGGAGCTATCACGAGTATGTGTACACGGGCCAGGGAATCACACCCCTAGCTCGTAGTGTAAACCTGGCTTCCTCCATCTCATTCTGGGGCCCTAGGTCCGCAATGGAGCTGTGAGCTGCTGCTTGGTGAAAAAGCAGGAGTGTCCTCAAAAATCCCAGATGGGTTAAGGGGATTGGGAAGAAGCAGGCATGGCTGGGAGAGGAAGGTGTTCAGGATAGACACTGTCCTCAAGTCCTCTGTGTTAGTTGGCTCTAAAGAGGCCAACACGAGGGGAGGGTTTTTCAGAAGCACCCGCTATTGGGGGCAGGGTGAGGCTATTGAAGTTAATGGTAAAAGTCCCAGGGACTACAGTGGGAGCGGATTTAGACCAATGCTGGATACTTTTGCAGATCTCACCCCATGTCTCACCTCATTGTTCTTGTTAATCCATCTACCTCAGTGCTGTGGTAGAGGGAATTCCCAGGAGCTTTGTTTTAAAATCCCGTCACCAAACTGAAGGGAAGACTGGAATTCATGCCCTGTGGATGCTGCTGAATCATTCCTGCAGAAGATGATTAGTCCCTGGGCCTCAGAGCAATACCCTTGAGAGAACCATGTGTCAAATATTTTGGGAACATTTCCCTGGGGGGCATCTCCCACCCGGATAAGGCTTTCATCTTTCACTCACCTTCAGGTGACCCCAGCTGGACATTGCTATATTATCACTATATTCAGCATGATTCTCAGGAACAAAGGTACAAACCATTCGTGCAGCTCAGCTCAGTGCAAGTTTGCCATGTGATATCACCTCCCACTGGTGTTACGGTTGTAAGACAATGTGTTTGGGAAACTAAAGGAATGAACAGTCCCTCCCCGTCCTCTGTAGCACACACATCAGGCTTGAACACAGCTTGAGGGGATGCTTTTTGTGAGAGCCCCTTGATGGAAATACTGGCAGACCAGTATTGATCTCTCTGTCATATAAGTGGCCTGGGCTTTGAAGAAGAATCAAGTTTGTAGAGCATTCTAGTGTGTGCATGAACATGAGTGTCCACTAGATAATCCCAGATCTCATGTAGATGGTCCTTTACTGTCCTCCTACAATTCCCTGCTCCTACTCCTGCCATCAGTGGCCCCACCACTATCTCCAAGGATGAACTTCAATTTGAGGGGCTAAATTATCCACTGGTGTAAATGTGTGCCGTTCCATCAACGTCAGTGGAGTTTTGCTCATTTTACAGCACCATTGCTTCTAAATGCTGACCTATGTATTGTTTTTCTTCATGGCTCCTAGATGAGTGGTCAGGGTGGTGGAGATTCCATGGTGTGGCCTGGCTGGCGTGTGTGGCCACGAACAATAATTAATTGGCTCTTTAAGAAGTTTTGCAATTTTTTTCTTTATCTTTCTGAAGCTCCCTTTTAATTAACTTCAGTCATGTCCCGACACATCATCTTGGCTGAATCACAGACCTTGCCATGCCAGTTTTTCACATTCCTGAAATACAAGGGCCAACAGTGCTGCAGATGCAGCTTCAAGGCAGCAGCTCTGAGGAAATCAGGCAGCTCTCCTGGAACTCAGAAACTTCCAGGAACTGTTGTGAAATAGAGAAAGAGGCTAAAAAACCCAGCCTCTTCATGCTGCAAACCTCATGAGCAGCACCATTCCCAGCAGCATAAAAGGCTGATGCCTTTACACACAAATTCAGCAAACAGTGATTGTATTCCTATAACAGGGATCTGCATACAAGATTCTTTGTTTCATTAGAAAATACCTTTATCCATTTAAGAGGGCTGAGTGGGCAGTCAGGTTACAGAGCTTGGTGTGCACCCACTATTTTTTCCATTCAATAGTTCACTTCTTTGTCACATTTCTCTTGATCAGCTTACAGGATATGAGGTCACATTAACAAGATACCCCAGCCCTTTACTGAGCCACCAAGGAGAGCCTGGGCAGCAACAGTGCAAGCTTCCCTGAGCCACCCCACCAATGTGCTTCACACCAGACCTGGAGGGAGCACACCTAGTGCCCATCCAGCATTTGGCATGTCTGCTGAGAGGTCAGGTCATAACTACGATTATCCCCTACTGAAGAAAGATTCGCAGTGTTTCTATTGACTCCAGTGGAAGTTGGGTCAGATCCTTCAGTCCACTGTGTTAATGCGTTTGTGCTCTGGACCCTTGTGCTCTGGCATCTGGAATGACTCCATAGGCTCATTTCACAGAGGGCACCATGGTAACAGCTTCCAGTCACTGTCCTCTCAGGCTGCGTTGAAGCTGGAGGCCTAGCGGTAGAAAGCACTGTATTCCGTTACCAACCCCTTCAGAAATACGCCAGTTTCTATAGGAGCTCAGACAGGAGCTGTAGGTGCTCATGGCAACAAGACAAAACATTATGATGTTACAGTAATTAGAAAACAGACATGGAGAAGCCCAATGTGATGACCTAGTCCATCCCCCTGCCCATGCAGGGTTGCTTCTAACCGTATACTTGCTAGTGCTCTGTCCAGTCTAGTTTTAAATGAACCAAACAATTGGACTTTTGCTGCCTACCTTGGAACTGCGCATTAGCTCACGTCAGGTAGGGTTTGTCCTGAGGTTTTCCTTTCTGACTATGGTTATCATTGGCTGTAACTGCATGTGTTGGGCAGTTGTCCCCGAAAATGTGCCCTGACAACAAAATAATAGCACAAAGTGAGAGGTTCTTTAGCACTTGACCATCCATCAACTTGATTTATTGAATGACGGACAGGAGGGGGAAAAGGAAAATTGAGCCATTCTTTATTAGTGATGATGAAAAATCTCAGGATCTGCCTTAAAAAAAACCATTGACTGGTGGCATTTTTTTTATATGAACAGGGGTAATGCCTCAGCAAATCTCTGGGGCATGTGCTTATGAATCCTGTACTGCTGATGGAATTTTTTCAGCTATGCATATCTTTCAACAATCCAACCTTGCAGGGGAAGACTATGCATCATTAAGCGTTGACAATAAGTCTGCTAAGCCTGGGTCTCTAGGAGTGGTGTTTCCATGCACATGTAAAAGGGAAAAAAGTAAATGTGTGTGTTCTTAGTTGCTTCTACTCCTAGTGTTTCTTATAACAAGCAACATGCTTCTGGGTTACATCCTCAGCTGGTGTAAACTGCAAGACAATGGAGCTACACTGATTTATACCAGCTGAGGAGCTGGCCCTCTATGCGGAAGACATTCGGTTGGTATAGTGGTCATTGCTGACCCTGAACAACCACAGTGATTTAGCATGTTTTGTCATGGTGAACACACAAAGCTCCTCAGTCACAAAAGTTCGAGGTTGTTATGCTAGGATATAAATATCAATGGAACAGCAAAACTCTACAGCGGTATTTCTCAAGCCACAGTCTGTGGCCCACTGTTGGTCTGCAAAGAGTTGACAGGTCACATGGTTCTCTCTCTTTTTCCTTTCCACCTGCTAAACCACAATTAAAAAAAGCAAATACTTGCAATATTTTCTTAATACTGCTTCTCCATGTAAGCAACTGGTGTAGTTGGCACAGGGATGTTGTTTGATCACAAAAGGCCAATTTCTCTATTAAGATGTTGGCTGCCTTACAAAAAAAGCTTGCAAAGCCCTGCTCTCTAGCTTTCTCCTGTCCTCTCCCATCCCATCCCCAGGAGGAATGCTTCTCCTATGATAGGAGGCTAGAAGAGTAGTTCTTGTATTTTCTTCATGGCCTGGGCATCATGTGTCTTCAGTCTACTCTCCCAAAGTTTCTCAGTTCAGACTTCATAAGAGGAAGATACTTCATAAATGTTTTGCACTATCTGATAACAAACTTGACAAGTACATTTTTTGCACTCAGTTGGAGTAATGCTTGTTGTTGTTCGTGTTAAATGGGTTTCTTAGTTGTGACTTGTTGAGATGTCCACTGAATTAAATGCTCTGCATGTTGGATTCCCTATTCAGCAAACACTGGAAGAATGCAAGATGATGCCTCTGCCAGACTAGGGCAGCTTTTCTCCTGTGGAGTTAGAGCATTCTTGGAGGCCAGTGCAACTTGTTTGCTTTAAAGGCTTCATTTTAATGTAGCTGTGGAATGTGCTTGAAAATGTTCTGAAAATCATCAGTAAGCGAGAGAAGAAAAATCGCACTGTTTCCTCAGAGCCTGTATTTTATTGAGAGCTACATAAATCTGCTCTGCTTTAAGCTAGGCACCACTGACTTGTGCACAGCTAACTCAGAAATTGTCTTTTCCTGGACTGGGAGGACAATACAGAACACAGATGAAATGAAGATAAGAATTGTGGAAACACTAGAACACAATGGACAACAATTTTTTTTTATGTCTATTAAGCTCATTCTGGTGGTCTTTCTACCCAGAGCAATACTGGGAGGAGAGTGTATTGTTCTGTAATGTAGAGACAAGAGAGCGCCTGCACCGTGATAGAACCCCCCAACCCCCGTCTGTTGTAAGTAATGGCTATGCTGATGTGTGATGCCAGGAATTTCCAGCTCATGACAAGGTTCCTGAGAGTGCCAAAAGTGTGTTGCCAGAATACAACACACTTCGTTCATCAAAACCATAAGCAGGGAACTCTGTGTTTTGGACTTAAATGTACAAAAAGTTACTTCTATATTTTTTTTCCACATTAAACATCATCTATGGTTTGGAAATTGTTCAGGCAAGATGCATGTGGTTAACAGTCCTGAATATCAGGAGCAGTTTTGCTAGGTTGAGTCTCTGTTTAATGTTGACACTTTTTTGGCTTTTCATTTACCTTTTGGGTGTACCTCTTTGGCGCAAGCTGCCTGAAGGAAAAGCTAAGGGAGATCCCATGGATTTTTTTTAAAAAAAACCAAAGACTAAGTGATGTGCTTAAGAAGAACAAGAAGGCATTAGAATATGGACTGCGAGCCTGGAAACCAGGTTTATGTTGGATACCCACTAAGGAGTACCTCTTCTGGGAAGGTCTCTCAGTGGATGGATTCCTGGAATAAGTTGAGGAGGAGGAATTTCACACCTGGCCTTGGACTCTGAGACATGAGGTTTTCCATAGGAGCTGTGAAAAGTTAGATTATGGGCTAGCAGTTGGAACAGTTCAACTTGAACTTCTGGTCAGTTCCACTCCTACTGAGTAGATGGGGAAGGACTGATGGGAGCTTTTGGCTTGTTTTGTTGGGCCTCCATTTTGTAAGTCATCTTTGAGTTTTGGGGTCTCCTTCCCCTATCCCCACTTCCTTAAGTGTATTTGAAAAGAAGCAGTACCATAGTTCTTTCTGCAGGCTGAATGCACCTGACTGTCCCAGTTCTGCAACACTCTGTCTCCACAACTCATCTGAATTATCACAATACAAATGAACACTACCATGGTGACAATATTCAGTGCATTTGAATGGTGCAACAGGACTAGTAGTATGCAAAGGCATTACACATCTTTGGTGGGAGTCCAGGGCCCGCAGCACCTCACAGGATTCTGTAAGCATGGTTCCGGAGAACACTCCATCAGTCTTGCACAATGAGGCTGCCTTGGTTACAGGAACTCAGTGTTTAATGGATGTCACTCTGCAGGGCTGGGAATCCCCGTGCAGTGCAGATGGGATTAAATTCCTAAGAAGCTGGATTGTTTGAATCGTTTTAGGTGGGCTGCACTGTGCAACGGAAAAAAGCACTGAACCTGGCTCTTACCCCTCCTGCCTGAATGGGGAATGAATGAAGAGATGCCCTGGGATGTCACCAGGGAATTTCCCCCTCGCCTTTTGTTTTGTCCTTCTACACTTCATTTTGGATGCCAAGTGCCGTTGTCTGCCTCTTTCTGGTGCTAGTGATTTTTCCCAGATGCTAGAGTTTGGAAACATTGTACAAATATTAACCCATGTAAAGTATCCTAGAGTGCAGCAGGGAATCTAGACAATTGATATCTCCTGTATTTAGCCCTTTGAATAGAAAAACGCCCTGTTTTTAAGTTTTGTTTTCATATTCATTTCCTTTTACATATTTGATCATTCCATCCCATTGCCTGATAGTGTTTATCTTTTGTCTTCCTGTTGTGCCGAGCCAGGCTACAGTAAAGAGCTCATTTTGGATTTTAGGGGAAGAGAAAAGAAAATAGGATTTTTCTTTCTTGGCTAAATATCCTCCTGCTCTCACCTTGAATCCTAGCTGCTTCTGAATTTCTAACAGGCCCCCGTTTGTTGCAACAGAGCTCCCTTTATTGGTGTCCTGGCTTCCGTACTTTAGCTCTCATACATGGACCTGCTGATCAGTGCTGCAGACTGGTTTCAGCTGCCTGTCTCCCTCACTGGGTTACAGCCTCAAACTCATGGGTGGTGGAGGGAGTTCTTCAGGCTAACCTCATGGCTCTATTCTGATAGTTTCCCAATCAGGGAAACAGATGATGAAAGTGAAGACGTGCAGATGGGGAGAGAGATCTCAGTGCTGCCAGGGCAGCTGATTGAGATCTCTGAATCAGACAGCAACAAGACTCTGCTGAAGGTATCACCTCTGCCACCCTGAGCTTCCCCACCTCCAAAACAAAACCACTCAAACCCCTCCTGCCCTTCCCCTGCCATTTTAAATAATGGTCTGGTTAATGAATGGTGAATTCCAGTGGTAATCCTGTCAAAGTCCTTATGACATCCACATTGATAACATTAACCGCAAAGAGCTTGTCTGGTATTCTGATGAATACCAAAGGAGTTCTGCTTGATTAGATCATTACTCAAGGGGTAATTTAAAATGCAGGGATATTACATAGAATAATAAAACCTATAGGAATTATAAAGTTCACTGGAGCCCCATAGCTGGTAGAACCTTCCACCTCCTATTGACAGACAAGGTCTGCAGCCTTATCTGGCCCTCCACTGCTCAGCAGCTTGCTATAAACACCCACCAGCACCCTGCCTCTCTCTCCCCTTTCTTATTTGCTTGTAACCCTCACTCATGAGTAGTTCCAAACCAAGCATGTGCTTAAATTTTTGCAGGGTTCGAAACCTAGATTGTAAATTCTTCAGGGCAAGGATTGAGAGTTTATTTGCTTGCATGACACGCCTCCGAGGGCTGAATCAATGAGCTCTGGGCATACTACAAAATAGTTCCCCTGTGGAGTGGCAGTGGGGGCCTTCCTGCCCATAGAGGCAGAGGGGAAGCATGGCCCCTTCTCCCACCTGGGAGAGGTGCAGGGATGGCAGCATCAGGGACCCCACAGTACTTATATGCAGAGGGTTGGATGTGCTGGGCCTGCTGCACACTCTTCCTTTCCTGTGGCCCTCCAGAGCAGGGAGGGGATCTTGGAGTTAACTATCACATGGAGATAAATGGGGCTATTCACACCACTCATGCATCCGAGGAAGTGGGTATTCACCCACAAAAGCTCATGCTCCAAAACGTCTGTTAGTCTATAAAGTGCCACAAGACTCTTTGCTGCTTTTACAGATCCAGACTAACAGGTCTACCCCTCTGATACTTCACAACATTCAGGATCTCTGCAGAGGCAGGCAGATGTCACTGCCTCAGTAATACTTGGGTCACATTTTCAAGCTTGTCTGTACAGCCAGGAGGGAGGCAACCTTTTCTTTAATGAAAGCTGAGATTGTAGGGATGGGAGGTTATTGACCCTTTTCACAGGAGTCTAGCTGAGATGTCTGTAATCAGAGACTATCAGGGTTGAGAAGGGACCTCAGGAGGTCATCTAGTCCAACCCTCTCTTCAAAGCAGGACTAATCCCCTGACAGATTTTTACCCCAGTTCCCTAACTGGCTCCCTCAAGAATTGAACTCACAACCCTGGGTATAGCAGGCCAATGTTCAAACCACTGAACTATCCCTCTGCTCATGACTCTGACATCCTCTGATGGTTGGCATCGTGGTTTTTGTCTTGTAAGTAAAATCAGAACACAAATTATTACTTGTTCTCCTGTGAATTGTTTTGTCAGTCACAGACATCCTCTCTGAGGCTCTGTCCTGGCAGCCCACTGCTGCCCTTAGCTGCTGGAACTTAAGGGTATGTCTGCACTACAGCTGGGAGTGAGTAGCAGTGTGGATATTGTGGCACTGGCAGATGCTCAGGCTAGTCCTCCACCCTCTCCCTCGGGGGACGGGGGGTAGGGTGAGTCGGAGCTAGGGTGGCTAGCCCACACCACCGTCAGTGTCCAAACTGCTATTTTTAGCACACCAGTGTGAGCCCAGCCAACACAAGTCTTCCTAGCCAGAGAGACTCGCTCCCAGCTGCAGTGTAGACATGCCCTGACTGACCAAAGCTCTTGTTAAGAAAAAACAGAGGCTTTGGAAGTTTGTAGCTACTGAGGCTTGGAACCACCTTGAAAAGTCCCTGCCTGTGGAAGCTTCCATGCTCATGTAAATCTCAGCAACACAGTCACCCTGATATTTGCCTACATCTTAGTTCCAGTGTGTGTGAGACCATGGACTCTATTGTCTGGATGTTAATTAATCTGCAGCTGGGGCCTCACCTTTCATAATAGCTCCTTTCCACACCTACAAAGAGCTGGGCTCCAAGTCAAGCATGGGAAACAGAGGCTCATTTTCCTGCCTTCTCACCACAAAACTCCTTTGAGCCAGAGTTGGGCAGTGCTCTAGCCATGTCTGGCAGAGTGTCACCAAATAGCCTTGTGGGGAATTGCCCTCTCTAGCTGGGGGAGGGGCTAACACCTTCCTTAAAGATACTCAGCACCTTGAAAGATGAGGCCCTATTTTCCTTCTCAACTAATCCCTTGGGGCTAATTCTTGTCATGCTGGCACTGTGTAACTTGGGAGTAACTCTACTGAGGTAAATGGGGTTTTGATGACCGTGCAAAACTGTACTTGCTAAGATTGTAATTTAGTAGAGTCATTAATGGTATCAAGCAGTAGGTGCTCTGCAAAGGGAAGGAACATTAGCTTATGCCTCTTGGACACTTATGCTTTGAGACATTGAAGCATCTCAGTTCAGAGGGACCATTTTCTGAACCCTGTAAAGGTTCTGCTTTTAAACCACATTCCTTCTAGCTTGGTTTTGAGATGCTAACAAGGTTATTTGTTGTTGGTATTGGGGGTGGGGAGGAGAGAGAGGAGTGAGGTGGGGAGTGATCCATTTTCTTGGCTAAATTGCTAGGCTGTTCTATTTGATGGTTAAACACTATGTGCTTGCCACACAATGTGATTGAGCACTAAGGAACAAATTTTGAAGTGCTCAGCACCCATCACTGAGACCAGATTTTCCAAAGTGCTAAGCACCCAACCAGCTCTTGTGGAAAACCAGAGCCTAAACAAATACAAGTATGGGGGGTAGTCTGTATTCACAAAACCAACAAGGAGTCCGGTGGCACCTTGAAGACTAGCAGATTTATTTGGGCATAAGCTTTCAAATACAATTACTTTAATGTCATCTGTCCCTCCTTTGACCTAGGGGTAGCCCATCCCATCGCCACTATCTAAGATAATAGTGGATGTACTGTCTTCCTTTCCCCACTGCATGAACAGGATATGATCTTCTTTGATATGTGCCTGCAGTAATAGTTCGCTAGGCAGTCGTGTTTGCTTCACTGAGCCCTTTCTACTATTGAATGCTGCACAGTCCTGGCATTTTGTTTTTTCTCATTTGAAAGAAAAGAGGACCCTCTGCCCATCTGTCCCTGACTTAATGAACCCATTTCTGGCACCCCTCTGTCACTGGACACTATACCCTCCTCTCTTCATCCCCTGTTTGTAGAGTGTTCAAGGGTGAACAGTGAAATAAATTTGTTAGTCTTTAAGGTGCCACAAGTACTCCTGTTCTTTTAGTGAAATAATGACTGACCGAAGAGTGTTAACCACAGTGTGTATGGCCAAATAATGTCTCAGGCCAGATCTACACTTAAGTTTTGTTGGCATTGCTAGGTCAGTAAGGGGTGTGATAAACCACTTTGCTATGCTGGCAAACCCCTCTGCGTAGATGCAGAGTGCTTCTGTTGGCATAGTTAATGTTGTTCTGTGCAGTGGCATTCCCATATTAGCAGAAGAAATCCCTTTTCAGCACAGACATCTACACTAGGAGGCTCTAGCTGTATAACTATACCGGCAAAGCATTTGTAGTGTAGATAAGGCCGCAGTTGCAGATGAGGGGCTCATAAGTGTGCCATTATCCCCATTCCCTCCCCCCCAGCTGACTCTACTACTCATGTGTAAACTGTCTAATTTAGGTCCTGATCCTGCAGGGCCTTACCTACAGGAGCAATCCTTGCTCACTGTTTCCAATAGGATTACTCTTGTGAGTGCAGGATCAGGTTCATAGAATGTAAGCTCACCAGGGTAGGGTCTGGCCTTCATCTGTTTGTAAGGGTAAAGGTTTGCCACCCTAGGCATGCAAAATCCATGAATCAGGCTCCCCAAAAGTCAAAAGACTGGATTGTCTCTATTTTAAATGTGCTGTCTGGTTTTTAGCCGTTAGATTACACTTGAGAGTTGTGTTTTCAGGCTTTTGTCTGCAACCACGAGAGCGAGAAACTTACTTACCAAAACAAACAAACAAAAGACCCTGAGAGGCTCATGTAATCAAGGGATATCTGGAGCTGGGGCTTTAAGTAAAACATGAAATATTGAGACACAAGATGATACTGTGAAAGCTGATAATGTGAAAGGCGGCTTCTAAGTGAGGTGCGTATGCATCATTGCAGAATAGCATCATGCTACTATAGAGGGTCATGAGGATCCTACGATATGTGGCATGCTAGCTGGCTACCTATCTAGCCCCTGCATTTTCCTTTCTGAAAACATGACCACTTATCCATTCTCTTCCCTCACAGCTCCCAGGACAAGTGTCCTGCCACTAGCTATCCCAGAAGACAGAAGCCCTAACCGAGGATTTGGAGCCAAGGTGCAAAGGAAATGGATTAACAAGGTGAGTGCTCACACCTGAGAAGCTGAGCTTTGGGAAGTGGATACCATATAGTTAAAAACCATGTCAGATTCCCTGGCTCATTACAACAAGGTGAGTAATGGGCGTGAGAGTGGAATATCCAGAAAAACTTCTCTTTTTCAAAGGGGTTATAATTGGACTGTAAAAATTTGCTCTAGGCTGAAAACTTGGCAAACAAGGGCTGAGCTCAGGAAGGATGGAAAAATATAAATCAATCAATCAGTGCAGTCGTTTTTGGTAGAGAGGGGGCCAAGGCCCAAAGTTCAGACCCCGTCTTTAGAGTGAAGGGCAAGGGGAGGTTGAGGCAGGATTTTGGTTCGGGCCTCATCTCTATCGTTGGGCTAAACTTTCAAAGCTTGGGGAGTAAATTACACCTGCTGAGTGTGTGGCCAGCGCCAGATCCTCTGAACTACCCCTGTGTGCAGGCAAAGCAAGGAAGCTTGCACTTGTAAGCACTCTGAATGTGCAGGGAATAGAGTTTGACCAAGCTGTGGGTGCTCATGTACCTTTCATACCAGCACTGGTGAATTTATCCCTCCAACTAGAAGCGTCAAATGAAATTTAGTTGCCAGTGTTTAATATCCTCGGGTAGGTGAGAAGCAGCTGTTGCTTCCCCCATCTCAGGGCTCTGAGGATCCTCTCTCACTCACCACACCTTCACCAGCTCTTCAGGGTCCATATCCTCCCTGGTGACCAAATGAACCCTGGAGACATGACCCTAGCTTATCTCTTATTCCTTTCTAAAGCACCCTAGACCTGGGTGCTCTGTGGAACGCACTGTATGTATTAGGGGCCAAACACCTCAGGAAGAGTTAAAAGTAAAAGCCTTAAAGTCCACCCCCGTTAGGGACATTTTCTAAAAATTCCCAACCATTGCTAGCACCCGTTCAGCTCCCCGGGTGATAGCGACATGGGCAGCTCTAGTGTTGATGGGCTGCAGGCTGCTGCTACCTTTTCACCTGAAGAAGAACTCTGTGTAGCTCTCTCACCAACAGAAGGTGGTCCAATAAAAAAGATTACCTCACCCCTGCTTGTCCCCTTAGCTACTTTTTTAGGGCATAGTGTCATCTAGCAGCTCTGCTAAGAGCAGCTCAACTACAGTTTTCCTAGCTTTTGTGACCCATTTGATGCTGCGCACACTTGTGTGTTCATAAAGGCACCCTTCAGTCCTGTCTTGCGTGCAGTGGACTGGACTAGATGACCTCTCAAGGTCCCTTCCAGTCCTGCGATTCAGGTGCACCGAGGGTAGGAGGACTCTGTATTCTCCAGCAGCGCATTCTCCAGCAGCTCTTTTTTTCGAGTTAAAAAAAACCAAAACATTAACACACACCCCCCCCAATAACATACAGATTGGACAGTTAGAACAAGCAGGGGGAGATCTCAGGGAAGTTCTGATATAGTGCAGGAGATTTCAGGGCTAGCCCACTTTGCTGTGATGGGTTAAAGAAGGCTTGCTGTGAGCGGCTCATAGGATATGACCTTTAAAGTCCTGGATGATGTGGTCCCTATACTGGCATATTACACACTTTAAAATTAGTTAGTCAAAGCCTGCTCTGCATATGAGTTGCTACACTTTTATTTGACTGGGGGGAAGGAGCAGAGGAAGTCGAAGAAGCATTTAAATGGCATCCTGCTTTGAAAAGAAACCTGACATTTCAGTCTGCTTTTCTATTTATAAATGACCCCCTTCTCTAATTCTGTTTTTAGGGACAGAGAGAGGCCTCCAACCATGGTACACAGCCGATTTCCCAGCTCCCCAGGCGCAGCGAGAACGTTTAGGCACTAATCTTTTTACAGATACTCCTGAGCAGTGGAATTTCCAGGTGCGTGTGTTTTCAGGGCAAAAGCAGGCCTGGTAAAGCAGCTTTTCAAAAGACACTTTGTTTCTTTCCATAAAACTTAAAAAAAAAAAAAAAAAAATCAACCTTTGGCACCCAAATAAAACAACCCTGCTCCCCCTTAAACGCCACATGCAAAGAAAATAGAAATGTAAAAGTTATTTTGAAAAACAAGGGATGTAGATTTAAATCAAAGGTGCTTAGATGTGGGGGAAAGGTAAATTAGAGCCCCTCAGAAATAGTGATAATTGGGGGAGAGATTTAACAAGTTTATTTTATGTACCACTGTGTCACGCATCTCTTTGTTGCTCAAGAATGTTGCCTCACAAGTTCCCATAGGGTGTGAAAGGGCCATGCTGACGGGAAGGCTTGCCACTTAGAGCATGCATGAGGCCACAGGTGGGATACGTGACACCTATGGAAGGGTAGATTATGCCTGCTTTACACTGTAAAAGGTAAAGGGTGTGAGGTTTTTCTTTTTCTTTGGCCAATGTAGTTCTTATGCTGGCAGAGTAAAGTTGTAAAACTTTTAAGTGCAGACAAGGCCTTAGCCCTCCCTCAAAGAGCAGCACAGCAGTGGCCAACAGTCAGTTGGTGTCTACACTCCAAAATTATTATTATTTAGTATTCGTATTGTTCATGGTAGTACCTAGGACCCTCAGTTGTGGCCCAGGACCGTAGTGTGCTAGGTGCCATGTTAACAAAAAAAACAAAAAGTCTCTGCGTTTACAATCAATGGAACTGGTCTTTTCTGGGCACAGTCTCTAGGTAGTTTGCACAGGCAGGGCAGAACTGGAGTTTGAGTGGATGGATTGTCAAAAAATTCAAGACCTTCACATACCACAGAGGAAGGTATGCAGGGTGACCAGTCTTTAAGGGGGCTGGGTTGAGGTTTGGAAGGTAAATGTGATTCAGTAAAGTAGCTTAGCAGGCACATTAAAATCCCCAGCAAAGGATCTATTGGCACAAAGACCTCAACAGCTGTGAATGAAATGTGTAGTTGGAGCGTAAGTACAGTTCTAGTCTATGCAGTGTGTTTGTGTGTACACAGCTCTGCCATCCACAGGGCTCCAGACTACTCTACGCTTAAATGGACTACAAGAAAGGTCTGGTAGGAGGGCAGAGTATGGAATAGCCTCTCAGCCCTTGGCTACATGGGTCTTTAGCACTGGTGTAACTACCCCAGGATAAACCACTAGTCCGTGCACCTTGCACCAGTATCTGCTGTGACTTGCACTAATTTGAAACCAAGGTAAGTCACAGGTTAAAATGAGAATTTGCATTCCTCCATTCTCCTGCCATTCATATGCATCACACTACTGATTTTGCACAAGTAGCACGCTCTGCTCACAAGGACTGGAAGAGCAGGATGTATTTGAAGGGCTGGACTGAGGTGCACTGTTGCCAGGTGATCACATCTCCCTGCCTCATTTCCCTTCCCTCCCCTCCCCTCCCAATGAAAGACTTCCCCTGAAAGCCAACAAGTTGCTAATGCAACTGATCTCCATTCTGCTGCCTATGAGGCTTGTTCTTCTTGGGGCTGCTCTCTCCCTGGCAATGGCTCTGATTCAGTTAAACTGTGTGGATGTTTTTAAACCAATTTTGAGTGGCCCTTATTGCTTTAGCTGAATTTGGTAGCCAAAAATCGGGAGGGGGTTGGGCTCATCTTCCCTGCCACACCCCAATCACTGCTGGCTGGCAATTGCAGAAGGCAGATAGTGTTTTGTAGTGCCCAGCTGCTTTGCTTTACAAGCAGCTGCCTCTGGCCCTGTGATGAGGGGCTAAAATGAGATGAGCCTTCTGGTGGCTGCTGCCCAGGCATTTGCAGGGTCCCTTCCTTAGGTTGAAGGGTAATTTCCACTCCTACCCCCCATCAAGGTCTGCTCCAGAGCAAATACTTGCTGTGATCCAAGGCCATTCATCGTAGCACGCACCCACTATCTGTATTCAAATGCAAGCAGAAAGAGACAGACATTTTACAAACACAGGAGTCAGGAAATTCATGGTACGGCTCCCTTAGCAGCTGTAGTTCTGTGCCCTTGTGCACATGTATTCTTTTTAGTTATTATACATGGTATTAACATTATGGCCTTATCCCTTAAGGAAACTAGGCTCATTTCCAGGTCAATGCAACCAGAGAGCTGACTAATTACCAGGGCTTTGGAGGAAGCAGGGAATATGGAGCCAGGGTGTTTCTGGCCACAGTGAGCACAATGGGATTCTCTGGTGCCATGACACCTACCCCCACTGTCCCAGCATGCTCTGCTTTGGTCTGACCTTGCTTGTGGTGATAGGACCAAAATGTTGTTTAACTCTATGAAGTGGCAACAGGCTGTAACTGTTTCCAATAACACAGTAAATTAAATAGTGGAGATGAGGGTAACATTTTAGCTTATCAAACTCTCCATCCACAAGAGCCACCTTGAGGGTAGGTACCTAATGGCCAACTGACCTCCCTATTTTTACCAAAAAACTAGGGTCAGACAACACAGCTACCTTCTTAAACCTCCCAGCCTGAGTGGTATGTTCCTATAAATCTGGTAACAAAGAAAGGAGCTGTATCAATAGGGGAAAGAGAACAGTGGAGAAAGGGGGTGTCTGGATACCACACCCAAGAGAAAAAAAATCCTGTCTGTGGCCACCTCATCTGAGTGTCTGTGCACTGATCGCCCCTGACCTGAGCCTTTGCAAGAATCATCTTTGCATTGTGTTTGCTTTAAGAATCCAGAGTTTACGCCATGGCCACTTTGTGGCACATTCCACCCAGACAGCCTGGCCATGACTGCTTTGTAACGCCAGTCTCAGGAATAAAAAAAAACAGTGCACATTTCCTGAGCAGAGATGGAAAACAGCTGTGCTGGAAAAAGGAGGGGCTTTGCCAGCTAAGCCATGGAAAATACAGATCAAGCTCTGGTTGTGCAACCCTCCCCGGTTGGCCTTTAGCTGCTAGTGTGGCAATGGGAACAGCTGGAATTGACTGCTGGTCACTGCCAGTCAGGGAAAACCAAGAACCAATGAGGAGCCTTCAGTGGCCACAATCCTCGAAACTGGTACTTTATTTCTGCACCTTAGGCAGCTGCTCAGCCCCTGGGCAGCTCAGGATTGTGATACGTAACATCATTTGTTCTCTCCTCTGGAGTTCAGTCCTCTTCCCTACCCCACAGCTCGATCTATCCAGCCAGTAGCTCAATGGTGTTTGAATAATCAGCCATGCTACAGTAGCACACACAAGACCCACATCTATCACTGGGGCAGTGCAGAGGAAGAGTCTGCACAGTTGTGGGACAGGATAGCTGCCTTGTGCTCAGTATTGAGCATAGGGTTGGGTAGTATGACCAGGTTGCTGGGCCTACATACCATAAGGCGTGTGGCATATGCCAGAATGGAGGGCACAGTGATCGTTTTGGGAACATCAGAAAGGTGCACCCCATCATGCAGGACCAGCTCCAGCTTTTTTGCCACCCCAAGTGACGAAGGGAAAAAAAGATAAAGCCACGATTGGTGGCACTTTGGCAGCAGCTGTGCCGCACCGCTTCATTCTTCAGCGGCAATTCGGCAGCCGGTCCTTCCCTCCGAGAGGGATAAAACTGAAATGTTTTGTTCCAGTTTTGACTTTTTACATTTTCTATTATCATTTGTAACAACAAAAAAAATGAAGCAATGATTTCAAAATGAAAAGTGTTCCATTCTGATAGACAATGCAGCTATTTTGAATTTAATAAAATGTTTCATTCCCCCAAAATGTTGTCAAAATTGACAAGTTCTCACAGAAAGTTTTGATTTTGATGAAGCACCATTTTCAATGGAGAAATGTTCAGTCATAAGATTTGACCAGCTCTAGTGAATCATTTTTTCAAGGGGAGGGTAGATTATGGGACCCTAGGATGAAGGTGGGAATGGAGAGCTGTGGTGTTGAGGGAAGGAGGGTACACATTCCCATGCAGTTCAAACATCTAGGGTATTCTTTGTGTCCTGAACCAGTGTGTAAAATCGCTGTGTGCTGCAGTGTTCCACCCTATAGGCAGCTGCCTTTCAGTGGTGCATTACACATGCAGTTTTGTATTGCAGTTATAGGATTTTATGGGATTAAAAGGAACTGACCACTGCAAAGAAAGTAAAACAGAGCATGAAGCCATGAGCTCTGCTGGCAACTACTCATGCTACT
Organism: Mauremys reevesii; assembly: GCF_016161935.1. Classification (NCBI taxonomy): domain Eukaryota; kingdom Metazoa; phylum Chordata; order Testudines; family Geoemydidae; genus Mauremys; species Mauremys reevesii. The sequence goes on along the minus strand of NC_052640.1, from coordinate 17,901,079 downwards.
GAGGAGTGGACTTTCAGACAGGAAGATGCGCCAACAAATAGACGCTCCCGGGGGAGGTAAAAAAAAAGTACTTGGTAGAAGAGTAGGGGCTCATTACCACATCTGAACTGTAGAACAGCAGCTGCTTTTTCTGTAGCTCTTCATCTGTTTTTCTGTTCATTTTTGTCCTTCTCTTTAACCTTGCTTGGGAAAACATCTCCAAGGACAAATAAAAATGATTTTCTTACCAGCATTGCTGACTTTGCAGCCTGTCAGAAAACTGACTAAACTTGAAGCTCTTTCAGTCAGTCACTTTAAAATATAGTCAGCATTGTGTTAAAAGATGAAATATACTAATTCAAAGCCAGGGTTACTCCACTGCATCTCAAGGAGCTCCAGCAGGAATATAAGTAAAACTATGTTGTGCTAGGCAACGTGACTGAAGAAGCAGTCACAAAATATTGAGCTTGGATCTTGTGTTGTGGTGGTGAAGGTAACCAGATCTGTCCAGTTAATAAAGAAAAGCAATTAGAAACAAAACCTTCCACCTGAAAAGGTACCCATGGAAAACAGGAGATGCCATTATGATTTCAGATCCAAGAGAGCTCATCATTTATTGCTAAAGCCATAATCAAATGGTATAAAAAGATGTCAGAAAAATAGCTTTGGTCCTTCAACTCCTTGCAGCTGAAATCTAAAATAAATATAGGCCAAGTTTTATCACTAGTTACACCCATGTGAATCTGGAGTAAGTCCCAATTTACACTTGTGTAACTGATGGTAGAATCTGGACCTAGAATTCCCTTTAGGAAAGTGCCCTGTGTCAGACAACATGCAGTCTTCTGCTTCCTTGCTCCCCAGTATGCATCTGGGCCATTAGATTTACAGAGGACATTCTGCAAGGGTCTCACTGCAGCAGTAGGCCCATGCACAAATCTCTTGGCAGATCCAGTTTTAAAATCCTTGTTAGGACACAAGTGAAAATGGGTTTGTGCATCTCACCTTTATTCCTAGTTGACCGTCTTAGCCTGCTTTGCTCAGGGCCCCTGCAGCAAGGGTCAGGATTGAGGTACTTTTGTAGTGGCTGTGGGGATGTGATAAAAATGCACAGGCCTGGGTCTAGCCCTAGCGAGTACAATTAAATCTTTTCCTGTACTTTAATGACCATCGCGCATATGCGCTTATGTAGGTGCAGTGGTGATGCCATAATTGAGTTGAGCATTTTACATCTTGCAGCAGGGCAAAAGTTCCTGTTTTAAACACACATGATTTTATGTTGGGGCATGCATGCACAGATATACGCTGTATTGGAGAAAAAGTCAAATCCAAACAGAAGGTATAATTTTCAATCAAGCTTTTAATGAAAAGATCATAAAATAACAGTTTCTTATCACTGTACATTAAGACTGTAAATTTCTGAATGCTGAGATCATATTATAGTTTCTGTATATTTTTATATGACACTTGTGTTGGAGCCACAACAGCATGTGGCTTTGACCTGAATTCAAGCTTTTGAAGGAAAATGAACAGAACATTGCAGGAGTGTCGGTCCCTCTTCAGGAAACATCCAGGGCTCTTGGACTGACATAGTTAAGGCTTAAAAAGGAGCTAATGCAACCTCCCTTTTCCAGTTTTATTTAAAATGAGAAGAAAAAAAACCCCACCCAGAACGAGACCCTCCTCCCTCCCCTCAGGAAAACCAATCCAAGCTGTTTGGGAAGTTATAGTAACAGTGATCCTGGGTGCTTTGATTGGCTATTTGTGAATAATGATGTTTAAAAACATCCAACAGTTTGATGAAAGCAAAACCTATAAAGTTTCCCCAATGCCATCAGCACATTGTAGCAGGATGTGGTGCCCTATTCTAAACCTTCCCCATTCCATCCTGTAGGGAATGCTCAGTATTATAAGCATCAGCCCTACCACTGCCCACCTGGTTAATACTGGGCTACAAAATGTGTGGCAAATACCCAAATGGGGGAAAATGGGACGAGGGAAATGGCAGGAGTGGGGTGGAATTAACCTATCACAACACTATTCTCTCTCATTAAGTTCACGGTCCAGCATCTCTGAGAGCAGTAAATTACAGTAAGGAAAAGTGTGAGCACACCAGGTCTGCATAGGACAGAGAAGAATCAGGGTTGCTCCTCTCAATGAGGTCCAGCTCAGAGCCCTAGGCAAGGTGGAAGTGCCCAGTGGGAGATCTCAGTGAAGTTCTGGGCACCATCTCCTTTCACAAGGAAAGCAGCAATGCCAGAAATCAGGGAGAGAAAATGCAGTTTCTCTTCCTGACCTACAACAAGGGAACACTCGGAAAGGAAGGGGCCTGGAAAGCTGACACAGCCTGCCTATGCTGTTCCTAGAGAGTCAGGAGAAGCATGTGTTTTGTAACAAGCTTGTTAACTAATCAAATGAATAGGATTTTGAAGTTTTGCTTCTAGAGAATATGGCTAGGTATAGACTGCAAGAGTGAGTCTGTGAAGGGGAAGTGGTTTGCATGCACTGTCTTTGCTGTGGACCTACTTACAGATTTGAGGTCTACCACCCTCCCTCCAAAATATTCCTTTTGTCTTAAGCCCAGCCCTGCTGATTGGAAGGGCTTCTTTGTTTTAGATCCCAGCTATGACTGTCTAGTTTCAACAAGCATCAGCTTATGACTGAAGTGTCACAGCCAGCTATATTTTATATAGATCTTGAACTCCACATAGCTACAACAGTGAATGCAGTGCTTCAACTTAAATTGCAAATCCCATCACAATGCCAGAATGCTCTTTGGCTGCAGCTGGGATTAGACTTCTTCCAGTTATCTTGGGCACCAGCTCCCCACCTTGGAGATCCTTACTGCTTTCACTGTAAGTATCAAGAAGATGGTAGAAGAGCAGGCTGGAGAGGCAAGGGAATGCAATAATCAGTCACCAGTTCTAATCAGCAGTGCCAAACCATCCTTCCTCCCTGACATTTACCCCCTCGCCACATTTCTCCAAACAGTCATCTCAGAAACCATAGATTTTGCTTTACAACATGCCCTGGATGTGTCCCTGGTCAAGTCCCACACTCCTGCATTTCAGAACTGAAGCAACACGGTAAAATACTGTTAACCCAGACTTTGAACCTGCACTGCTCGAAAACAATGCTTTCCACGCACGAGAGAGAGGGGGAAAAAAAAAGACAGGAATCTTAAGAGTGACATAACTGGAAACATTTAAATACAGCAAAACATAAATTCCTCTTCTATGCAAAGCTACAAAAGTCCAGTCTTTGTATTGTCTTCACAGGTTATGGTTTATGGCTATGCTGAGTCTCTGAGATTTTTTTTTTTAATATATTTTCTTTTTTTTCTTTTTTTCTTTTTTTTTTTTGAAATCCTGTAGAGAAGACCCTGCGGACACATCTTTGTGTTTGCAACTGTTCTGAATTTCATTGCAAAACTGTGCATACAGAATCTGAGAAATAAATACATTCATTACTGCACATACATATTGATACAAAAAACAACACTGTCAAATAGTGTTTGCACCATCTTTGTTAGATATTAAGACCAGGCAAAATTAATGTTTCATTTTCCATCAGCCTCCCTCAGGTGTTTGAAGTGGCTTTGGTGTCAAATTTTATAAACTAAAAAGAAAGACTATGGGTGGGGAGCTTTTTGAGTTTAATTAATTTTTTTTTTTGGGCTTCAGCGGTATTTTAACAAACCATCGTCATTGGCAATCTTTAGACTATTCTAACATGCAAATCAAGCATATTTCCACATGGGTTTTGACTGGGCTCTTCTACACAAGATATTAAGGTTTGGAGTGAATTAGTAGAGCTATCTTAACTAACAGAAGGATAAAACAGTCCGAATAGTTTGGCTCATGCTTCTGCACTATCCTGAATGTAGGAAGGGCACTATATGTACAATACACTACTGCTCTCAATCCAGACCATTAAAGCTACCCAGGTTGGCCTCTTCATTCCAGCAAGGAGTTCTGTGGGCTCTGCAATAGTTTTTATTCAGTGCAGAGCCAGTTGGAAGTTGCACTTTCCCTTCTCTTCCACAGCAGCAAAGACTCACAGAAGCTGCGTGGCAGGAGCTCTTTGGTGTCTCATATGATCTTTGTGGCTTCTGTCAGCTACCCCACAGCACAGGGCTGGGCTTTTGGGTTTCTTTTGGCAGCTCCCACTAAAGGGAAAGAATGTGAGATTAGCCCAGCTCTTGTGGCCAATGTTAGGTAAACGTGCTGGGTACAGCGGCTTCAGCCATTTGCAGGTGACATCAATCTCTCCTTTCTAGAGTCTCTCATATTCCTCCCCACGCTGCTGGTAACAGCCAGACCTTCAGAGGAAGAGTCAGGCTCCTTAGGACTAATAACCACTTTTCTTTCTGCACCCATTTCCCATCGGCACAGACCCAAGGCCTACTCTACCCTAGTTGTCAATGATAGACTGTGGAATTTTCTTTTTGTAATTTAGCACTGAAACACAGCAGATAAGGCTACCTACACCCAACACAACCCTGCAAATGTAGTGTCTCTTTTCTCCTAAGACATCTCTTATGGGTTGTGAGGACAACAATAAAATAAACCCATTTTCCTAATTACATCTCCCAAACCATAAGTAGTGTTGGAATGCAGTTTGGTTCATAGAGAATTTTTTTTTTTTTGGACATGCTTCTAGTTTAAGAAATGTTGCTATAGCCTTCAAAGACAAATCAACGGAAAAAGCAAAGATTAATTTTGACTGGCCCCTAGATCTGTTGAGGTCTGAAACTGTAAAAGTTTATGTAAACAATGAGATAAATATATTAGTATTTTTCTGAGCCAAGTGAGGTTCCATACTCATTCAAATGTGCTTTGGTTTAAAAAATAGTTTTGTGAATTTGGGTATGAGCTTTTTTATACAACTTTTGCTATTTTATCCTGTTACTCCGAAAACATTCTGGAACTAAGTGACTAAAGCATATATTTAAGCTGCCTGGCCTCTATTTTTGTTTTTAAATGGTTTTATTCCTCTTGAGGCTCTTTGTGTATCTTTTAAAAAAAATAAAATAAAAAAACAAAATTAAAAAAAAAGTAACTCCCTCCCCCCAACCCTAAAACTCTTAAAATCTTAAATATGAAACTAGTGTTTTGCTTTCTCATTAAAATACAGAAAAATGTTTGATACAATACTATGTCGTACAAATGCAGTTGAGAGTTTAGGCCCCCAAGCAGGCCTCAAACAGTCCCTGAAGTTTTGAGTATTATTAGTTATTCATCATTATTACTGTCACAATTTGGAAAATGTTGTTTATATTCAGTCTATGGAACACACCTCTACACAGCTACTTGAAAAAGAAAAACAAAATTTCCTTTTGTACAATACTCTTGCTGTACACAGACTTTGTCGTATTGTTTAAGTGCTGAGGGGGGAAAATAAAATTAAAAAGAAGGTTCCTTTAAAAAATAGATAGGTCCTGAAACTTCAAAATGATTCTCAAGGCTTAAGAAACAAATCAAGGAGGAAAAAAACCAAAGAACACCCACACACACACCTGTAAGTCTAATCAAACAAGGGGGAGTGGGGTATCTGCTCAATAATAGGGCCTAGCTCTTGTCTTTGTGCTCTCTGCATTCCATGTCTTGGCTTGGTCAGTCACAGCTTGAGCTAGTTTCCTAAAGCTGGATTCTGTGCACACGCGCGCACACACACGCACTCCCCCCCTCCTTCCCATTACCAGCTTTGCTCTAGCAATTCATAGCCTGGCCAGTCCCGTCACTGACACTTTAGAGAGGGTGGGAGTGTGTGGCAGATGCACCTCAGGAAACTGCAGCACGGAATGGAGACATTCACTGTAGCACCACAATCAAGGGAAAGAAAAAAAGAAACGCCCTACAAAGCAAGAAGCAAAGCCCCATCGACAGCTGTGTGTTCCTGAACAAAAGAGCTGAAAAATCATTTTGAAACTCTGGACTCGGTGGTTTCTTAGCCAGCCAGCGGCAATGGGAACTCTGCTCTGGCTGCACTCTAAACCAATATGGGATTCAATTCAGCTTTAGGGCTTTTAGAGGGAGAGGAAAAAGTGGAAAGGGGGATTAAAAAAAAAAGCCTAGATGCTAATCTTGCACTGGTGTTCCTTGGCCCAGCTAAAGGCTTCTCTGAGGAGAAGGTGGATAGATGAGCCCTTCACTATTCAAATGTTTCAAGGGACTTTCTCAGGAGGGTTTGGCAAGGGCTCAGAGGAAGAATTTTTATTTTTAAACATGGAAATGCTAAAGACACTAAAAAACAGCGCATCTCAGCACATGGATCAAGAAATCCATTCTCCCCACGGCTGCTCCATGACTCACACTTTCAGAGTCTAGGAGCAACAAGACAATGGCACTAGAAAAACCATGGTGGTGTGGGGAGGGCAGAGGAGTGGGGGCAAGTGTTGCTGTGGAACATGACACCAGGCCAAGGCTCAGCAAGGTTTGGTTTGTCTATTGCATGGAGCCTGGATTCCAGTTTCCTCAGTTCATTCAAATGACCCAAAAAACTTCTCATGGACTAGCTACCTTCACAAAAAAACCCTAGTGAAAATGAAGCTTATCTGTCTTTGTTTTAAAAGAACATGCTCACTTGTCTTTTTTTGGTCTAAACTTAAATTTTTTTTGTTTGTTTTGAAAACAAGACATGTAGGGTTCAGTGAACCCTATGGATAGAGAGGACAATGGTTTTGAGCCGGGGCGGGGAAGAGGGGGAGAAGTGTGTAAACCTTACTCAGTTCAGAAGGGATGATTCTACTGGCTGTGAATTTTTACCACCACACTCCACCAGTCACGGGAGGCTTGAAATAAGCCATAGCTTTCCACAAGGTCACGCCAACAAAGTCGAGGGGCCAAGAATCGGCAGGCTAAACTCTGTCTTCTCTCCTAAACCAATAGCAGCTGTTGGCTGTGATGTCTTAGGCAGATGTTGCAAAAACATTTTGCTTTTTTCATTTTGGGGGTGTGTGTGTGTGTGAGCAATTTTCTAAAAGGGAGGATATGAAACACTTTGGTTTTTTTTTCCCCCTCCTCCCCATCTTATTGCACTCTGGATTCTAGTAAATTATAGGCTGCTACTCCCCTCACCCTCTGTCCTGCCAGGTGTTACACACTGACCCAGATGTGCTGGAAGAATGGAGGACGAGGGGACCTTTTTTCCATAGCATCCAGGTTCAATAAACAAAGCTGGAAAGGGCCCAAAAGCTCTAAGAAGGTTCCTTCCTTTTATCTAAAAATGACTACAAAAAGCCAAGAGTTTGCTGAGTGAACCATTCTAAGCATCTATCCACTGGGGTCTCTGGCTTAATACATTTTTGTCTTTGGCCGAGCTTTGCTTTAATATTTTTTCTAGCTGACTTTTGATGGAAGGACGGGGTGGTAAAAAATCCCTTAATTTTAATTTAGCTTCTACTTTATACATTTACTTACATAAAACAAAAATACCTGCCTAATCTTTCACTAACCATCTTATTGTTCTCATGAATTCAAGAGGTAGCAAAGGTAACGGGTCTGTTCACACAGACTCGCTCTTTAGTGAGGGAGGAAAGCTAAAAACATACACACACAAAAATAAAATAAAAAAAATAAAAAAAAGTACCTAAGGAACTTGTAGCAAGTCCAGCCTACATCAAACCCTTTCCCTACCCCACCCACCCCAAGAATTAACCTCAGACCTTCCAGTTCAAACATTCACATAAACATTACAATGGTTTTTCCTTTAATAAAACAAGTACCTCTAAGCAAAGAATATTCATACAAAACTACTAGAAAAGTAAAGACTACCCCCTGCTCACTGAAAGAAATTTCCAGGGCATCCACACCCCTGTTCAGTCATGGGTAAGGCTGCAGAGGTGGAGAGGAGGGGTGAGGCATGTGGTTAGGTATGCCAAGATTAAAGACTAAACCCAAAAGAAAAAAAAATGTGTTGCCATTTCCTTAACTGAAATACTACTTGGCACACACTTAGGTAGACTGCTTTAGCCATCTCCACCTCATGGGGAAGGATGACAACTCCCATCACCATCACAGCTTCCCACAGAACTTAAATGGGCTACCAACCCTGTTAGTCAGTCCGTCCACAGCTTCTGCACTGGGTACAGCAAAAGCAATGCTTTGGGGTTTTGTAGCCACCTGGGCTGTTAGAAAATGGAGTGGCAAGGAATGCCCTTATTGAATCTGGTTGTAGGGACATTAGTAATGTAACATGAATGCAAAAGGAAAGGCAAAGCCCACAGAGTAGCCAGTGGATGACACGTTCCACTTGCACTTTTCGTTAGTGCAGGAAATAACACTTTGATCAAAGTCTATAAAGCACTACAGGAGTGCCAAGGAAGGGGGGGGAATAAAGAGTTGGTACAGCTCTAGTTGATCAGATGGAATTTCTCTCCCCATTCCCACTTACCATCCAACAGGCAGGAGACCTCACTCCTGCTACCTGGGTGGAGGGATCAAAAGAGAGGCCAAGTCAAAACCCACGAAAATAAATGGCATTTCTTGCCACACCATTGAGATTCAGCAAGGGAGGGTTGGGGAATGATTTGAGAAGGGCATCAGCTTGGCTGTGGACCTACGTTTCTTTGTCTTTTATTTAAAAAAAAAAAATCTTAAAGCTATGTTTGTTTAGGCCGCTCATGACTGAACAGAGGAGGGGAGTTGCCCTCTTAAGCAGCAAGTCTACAGAAAGGTAAATCACTGCGGATGGGCTCGAAGCTCATTCTGGAGTCTTTGGCTTATGTGGGAGAGGTATGCATTCGCAGGTGGCTGATCAGATTGCGCTGCTGGGTGAATTTCCCACCACACAGTTGACATTCGTAGGGTTTTTCTCCTGAGTGGACCCGCATATGCTCTGTCAGTCGGTACTGCCGGGTAAAGCGCATCCCGCATTCCTCGCAAGCAAAGGGCTTGAGCCCTAAATGGCTGCGCATGTGCCGTGTCATGGTGCCCCGCTGCGTGAACATCTTGCCGCAGATGTTGCAAGGGAAGGGCCGTGTCAGCCAGTGAGTCTTCTCATGTTGCCGCAGAGTGGCTGGATCCTTGTAGCTCTTCTCACATACTGAACACTTAAAGGGCCGGGATTCTGCAGCGTAGGGCTGGTTAGGGTTGGACAAATCTTCAGCTTCCTCCTTGCCACCGTACGTGCCTTCCTCCTTGATGTAGAGGTCTTCCTCGGTGTGCGTCTCCACGTGGGCGTTGAGCTGCTCGGAGCTGGGAAAGCCCTTGCCGCAGGGGATGCAGACATACAGGTTGTCACCGTAGGCCACAGGCTCAAACCCCTCCTGCCGGTAGACGTAGTTGGCGCTGGTGTGCCCCCCGCTCTCACACTCGCTCTGTCCGCTGTCATCACTCATCTCCTTGCCGTTTTCAATCTCCTCTTTGCACTGGAACGCCTGCTCCGGGCCATAGGCGTTGCTCAGGTTCCGCTCAGTCGACTTGGACAAGGGACCCACCAGGATGCCATTGGGTAGCCCCTCGCCTTCCTCACCACCTTTGCCCCCCTCTTTCCGGTCAAAAGCATTGTCTTTCTTGATCCACTCCTTCTTGCGTGCCGAGTGCCGGAGGCTCTTGCGCTGGCCGCTCTCCGCCAGGGAGTGGCTCTCCTCGTTCATGTCCATCTCCATGGGCTCACTGCTGTCTGCTGCACTCTGGGGGGCTCCGGCTGCAGACTCGTCGAATGATGAGGCACTGTTGGCTGCGGGGGCTGAGGCAGATTGGGGAGAGCCGTGCTGGCTTTCGCTGTGCTGTGTGTCGTCCTGGGAGGCTGCTGTGGGGAGCGACGGGCTTTTTTTGGACAGGTCGAGGCCGAGCTCCTGGTCGCCACTGCTTCCATTTGCACTGCCGCCGTTCTTGCTGGCTCCCCTGCTTAAGGAGTGAGAGTTCTCTTGGTTAGAGCTGCTGATGAAGATCTCATCGTCAGAGACCTTTCCCTTTGGCAGCTCCTTTGAGTGCGAGCCCTTCATGCCCTCAGTTGACCCTGAATAACGAGTTTGGATGACTGAAGTGGTAGAAAGCCTCTGGCTCCTGGGGGGTCTCCCAACACTGGGGCCGCCGGCCCTGCCAGCGAAAGACCTCCCATTCCGCTTCAGTTTCTTCCTGCAGAGAGCTGCCAGGTCGTGCAGTTGGAGGTAGCTTGCTGCGGTGAGGAGAGCATTAAAGTTCTGTTCACCAGGCTGGTCAGTCGTTAAGAGCTTCCCAGTATAAATAAAGTCCAAGATCTGTCGGAACACAGTGGGGTTCACCATGTCCGTGTCTAAGTTAATCAGGTTGTCATGCAGGACGAGGGATTTGAAATACATGCTGCTGGCTGCCAGGATGTTCTTGTGGGCACGAAACAGGGCATTTTCTACCACAATAATCACATCACAGAGGAAACCTTTGGCTCTTTGCTGGTTCAGCTGCAGTAGCAGTTGTTTGGCATGATTTGGCAGTTCCATCTCCACCTTCTCTTCCTTTCACCTTCTCTTCACCACCTGAAAGAGAAGAGAATAAGGTCTGTGAGCCCACCATTTCCACTTGGACAAACCTGTGTTTAATAGACTGGTTTAACAGACTGCTGTTTAATACTAGGTTTGACACTGACTAAGGAGTTCTGGGTGCATTCCAGCACTGCAAGCTGTGCTCCTGCTAAGAATACAGGGAGAAACATTTCTCATGCTAAAGGCTCAGGGTTTTAAAAAAAATTATATATATTTTAAACAATCATGATAGGCTGAAACTACCTATCCAAAAGGCATCAGCAGGGAAGCAATGGTTAGTTTGCAGTTTGTTTTTTCTTCCGCTTGAACCCCTTTAAGCGGGATCGGGGGAAAAAGCAAGCTGTTACACCATTATTTGTATATTTGAAACATGTAAAATATTTATCATAAGCAACAGTTTTCATTGCTTTAAATATGTGGTTTGTCTCTTTGGGGTTAAAAATATTACATGGAGCAATTTATTCCATATGCAATGCAATTTAATTACATTGAGGTGGGAAATCAGGGGGAGGGGAGGGAGGGAACTTTTAAGAGTATAAAATGTGAGTTTAAAAATCGCCCCCCCCCGCCCCGTTCAAATCCACATCCTGGTCCCCATGAAGACAAGGATGACAAAACCAGGGCTCCAAATTAATTAGCATTATTAAAGTTCTTTGAAGTGCTAAATGTTCTTGTTACCACTTCTTAAAAAAAGCTCATCAATAACTTTAAATTATTTTCTTGGATTAAAAAAAGAAAGAAAAATAAAATAGTATGTAAGGGTTTTGTTTAAACAGATGAATTGCCTATCTCATGACACTTTCTTTTTTTCTCATTCTGTCATAGAATATCAGGGTTGGAAGGGACCTCAGGAGGTCATCTAGTCCAACCCCCTGCTCAAAGCAGGACCAATCCCAGACAGATTTTTGCCCCAGATCCCTAAATGGTCCCCTCAAGGATTGAACTCACAACCCTGGGTTTAACAGGCCAATGCTCAAACCACTGAGTTATCCCTTCCCCTGTCCCCTGAATGATGGCGAGACTGAAGACCACAAACACCTTTTCCATCCATATACTGCATATTTTTATTATACACATGCACGGTGCTGATATATCTGGACTTTTAAACATCATAAAAATCCACTGGCTTTCCAAGCACTATTTTATCTTTTGAAATGCATGGCACGGGGATCATCAAGATCAATTACATTTGTGGATTTCCTGGGTATTACATGGAATACTTGACACTAACCCTCTATTATACACATTGTATTTGGATTTCTAGTTCCTTTTATACTTCATTAGCTGGATTTCATACATGTAAAATCCAGTCCCATACTTCATTGATCTCAGCATTCAAATTCCGTGGAGGCATTTCCCTGACATCTATTTTAAAAAGTACCTGTTCCCTCCCAGCCAAATGAGTTTTGGGTAACCAGCCTGGAGTTAATGAACTTCCTCCAGATAGAAATGTAAGTTTTCTCTCTCTCTCTCTCTCTCTCACACACACACACAGACACTGATTTTTCTCATTATAAATGGTTGCTTAAATTAACTGATCTCTATTAAACACCAAACATACAATACACGTCAACACACTCTCTAGACCTTAGTTAATTAGTTTGTAGATTATCCTCCATTCTTCTCCCTCTGGTGAACCTCAAGAATTAATTCCAATTAACTTTTGACCCAGATCTGGAATAAAACCACTATCATCTTCAATATGAAGCTCTTATCCAGGGAGAGTTCATATTGAAGTCATTCAATATAAGGACTGGCCTCCAAAAATCAGCTGTAAGCAACATGAGAAGTGAGAACAGAGAATTAAGCAGAGCGTTTGGAGGCCATAAGAGCACTGGCTGGGTTCTCTTGGATATACAGCATCTGCCAGAGCGTGTTCATGCTTTTAACCATCTCTGTGACTTGGGCCTGTTCCACACAGTTTTTGTACCAATGTAACTATTTCAGTTAATGCTGTGATTTGATACTGATATTGTTAAATCAGTACAACCCCTACACTTGACACAAACAGTTATAGTAATAAGCCTTTATACCAATATAACTTTAAGTACCTCTGCACTGATATAACTGTGGCCACACTAGGAGCTGTACCAATGTAACAATACCAGTTTCAGATCAGTCTAGTTAAAGCAGTACAGGAATGGAGTGTAGACCAACCCTTGGATTTCTGAAGGGAAACAGGGTGGGCAAAGTCTGAAGGTTCCAGTGTGCTGACAACTCCTTTAGAATACCCCAAAATATTCTCCCTCCCATTTGTCTACATCTTTCTAGTTCCCTCCATGCTCATAAGCAATCCAGAATTGTATTGAAAATTTGCTTCCACTAGGTCTCTTTCAGCATTACAAGCGTCTCTCCCACTCCAGCTGTCCTGTCTATCATTCAAATGGTTTTCTCCAAGGAAATAGGCTGGGAATGTAGCAACATTCTGGTAGCAGTGAAGGGGTTAACTTTCTCTTTTTAAGATCAGTAAGTTAGTTACCAGTTAATTTTTTTATTACTTGTGCTTCCCATTACCACATTCAGACCCACCTTATCCCTCTGGGTAAAGTCTCGTGTACTCAGGATAAAGAAATATTGAATGATGTTATCAATCTTGAGGCTTGAAAAAAAATCCATTCTACCACTAGCCAGTGATGAATGGTAAGGGTTCCCTGGCAAGGGTGGCCTGCGTCATCAATTTCTGTGCCATGCAGGCTTTTGCTGGATAGCTGAGTTTCTAGCTCTTATGGCTGTATAGAAAACCTTCCATATATAAGCCAATGCAAAGATTTCTTCCCAAGTCTGCTAACAGTCCAGTGCTTCCGCTGTTGCTAATAGTTTGCAAAGCAGTTAGTTTACTCTTCTACAAGACTGGTTTTTTACATCTGGCTAGGGGTGGATATGACAGCGAGTAGGTGTTTGGTAAAATTTTCAAGTCCTGTTCAATATCCCCGTTCATTCAATCTAGTGCTCGCGCACACATACTTTTTATTTATTTAAATTTAAAAACCGAGGGCTACACTCTGGCTGTTCTGTGCTGTCCCAGCAACACAAGGCAGCCAGAGCATCCTGGTGAATCCAGCCTCTACTATTCAGAAGTGTAACACTGTTCCCAGAGATGGGTGGATGCTAGAAAGGGTGGAGGACAAAGAATAAAATGCAAGCCTGAGCAAAATAGTAATTATTCATTTCTTCTCCCCTCCCCATATTGCATTTCTGTCTGGTAGGGAAGCACACACTAGCTGCATGAAAGCCCTAGGAGACTAGGATCTCCACTATTTGATACTGACAAGCACCTGAAAAAAAACTATGCATGCTGTAATTAGCCATACTGGAGAGTCACAGCGCACATCCAATTTGTCTGGTTTTCATGGCTTGTTTCCGGAACTCCTGATTAAGAGGAAGAGACAGCAGCACACAAAGGCACCAGATACATGACTAGATGATAAATGTGGGTAAAATATGACTAACTTCTGTCATCGAGCCATATGGATGGGGAAGGGGAGAAACGTTACTTACAACATAACTAAACACAACACCTACATATAAATAAATACCTACTGCTCAATCAGAGCAAATGGTCAGCTAGTCGCATTGTTCTCACTAACAGTAGGATTGCTGTTCTATGGGCACATAACACCCCACCCCACAAAAAGAGAGTGATTTTAAGCTGTTCTATAAAAGGACATATGTGGGAAGGGAGACGAGAGACAACAATAGGTCTTGCCTATCCAGACAAATGAGAAATTTAGTAGGTTACTGAACTAAAACCCAACTTATTTCACAGTGTGCGTCACTTGGAAATAGCGATATCCAGGCAAATTTGTATACACAGAACATGCAATGTGCCTGAATTGCAAATGCCTGTTTGATACAGAGACAAAGCCCTGCTGCAGTTGCTCAGAGGAAAGACCTTTGATTACATCATATCAAATATATCAGGGAACTAGCTGTGGAGGCCCCTCTGGAAGTAACCGGCATATTCATTTCCAACTTACAGCACAAATGCCAACTATGGAAGTAACTATCCTAAATGGGCAAGTTAGTACTCGGGGCGGGGGGAGGGGGGGTTGAGTGTGGGAAGAAGGAAGTTTTACATTTGGACTCTTATTTACAATTTCTGAAAATACGTCTGTGACCTTCCTTCCTAAGCCTGTCTTCTTTAGCTTTTTTAGCATGGTGCTTGTTCTTTAATGACATCTGCTTATTACAGTGCTTCAGTTTTCGTTAAGTGTCTTTGTGCATCAGCATCACAAGTATTAAGTAATTGCTACCACACATTGCTATTTTGTAGGGCTCATGAAAAACAGTGAGCTTTCTAAAGCAACCATGGAGTAACAGAGAGTGGGCAGAAGATTTTAAAACCAGCAGTCAATTTTCAACTCCAGGCACTCCAATGCAATCTAATGGATTAAGAGTTCCCCAGACTAGAAGATTCCTGTTGATTTAGCAGCAACAGTGTAGTGAACTCCATGGAGCAGCACCGTCCCAGGCCAGGTCTAGAAGCGCTTTGCCAGTATAGCTATATCTATTTTGCTATACTGGCAAAAGCTCCTAGTGTGGACACTGCTTATTCCAGCTCCCACAAGCAAAATAAACTTTACCAGCAAAAAGAGGTGGCACAGCTATGTCGGTCACAGATCACACCTCTTCACACCCCTGACTGACAAAGCTATGCCAGCAGATATTTGTAGTGTAGACCTGGCCTTTATTTGTATCTTCTGAAGCGCTGAGCAAATCATAAATCCATTACAGAAGTTGGTCCAAAACTGACCAACTCCAAACACCTACTTAACAGGGATGCATCTTGAGATAGAGTGCACCTTGTTCACTAGATGGGTGCAGGAATTATTCAGCAATCCATAGCCTTTAGGAGACTACACATAATTCCTAGGATGCTCCCAAACAGTAAGTAACAGCATAGCTCCAATACAAAAAAATACCACAGCATTCCAAACAAACAGTGAACATTACAACTTTATAATAAATACCTTGCGCACTTGTATCATAGCTCTGAAAGGGGACAGGATCTTAAAGCTTTACAACTGTATCATGCTCAAGAGAAGCGACAGAGTCCTGTGGCACCTTATAGACCAGGGGTCGGGAACCTTTCAGAAGTGGTGTGCTGAGTCTTCATTTATTCACAAGGTTTCGCGGGACAATAATACATTTTAATGTTTTTAGAAGGTCTCTTTCTATAAGTCTATAATATATAAATTGTTGTTTGTAAAGTAAATAAGAGTTTTAAAATGTTTAAGAAGCTTCATTTAAAATTAAATTAAAATGCAGAGCCCCCTGGACCAGTGGCCAGGACCCGGGCAGTGTGAGTGCCACTGAAAATCAGCTTGCGTGCCGCCTTCGGCACACGTGCCATATGTTGCCTACCCCTGTTTGAGGCTTTGGCTACACTTGCATTTCAAAGCGCTGCCGCAGCAGCGCTGAGAGCGTGAAGTAGTCAAAGAAAAAACTCCCAGCGCTGTCCTGCCCCCCACTTCCTGTGGGGAACAGCGAGCGCGGCGAGCGCTGGGGCCAGCGCTCTGGCTTTTGGGACACTGTGACCACGCTTTGCAGCGCGCGCGCAGCAGCAGCGCTGCAGAGTGTGTTTTCACACTGCCTGCAGCGCTGCAAATTAGTAATAACATAGACTAACAGAAGTACTGGAGCATAAGCTTTCATGGGTGAATACCCACTTCATCAGGACTCTGTCGCTTTTTACAGATCCAGACTAACATGGCTACCCCTCTGATGCTCAAGAAAGAGATTCCTGAAAAAAACAAAACCAACATCTGTGGAGCATCACAAACACTAAAGTTGTTTTTGGACCACTGAAAGAAGCCTTGCTCTGTTCTAGGGGAAGGAAATAAAAAACAAAACTTGTTCCATTCCAGGAATAGCATGGGCACAGAGGGATTTCAGATGCTCTTCCATTAAGAAAGATACTTAAAAACATGGCAGACTCTCTTTGCTGACTAGGAGACGTATTACTGACATTTGTGATCAAACGCAATGGAGTGTCCTTTGAATACTGTCTAGGACCAAACAGGACTGGGTGTGTTTGTCACATAGTAGTAGAGATTACCCAGATATAAAGGAAGGCTACTGCCCAGTTTCAGTGACCCTGCAGTAACAGCAACTGCTTAGCATGCACCATTTCCAGAGGTGTGAACCTCATCAAGGATCCTGATGCACAATAAAGGAAGGAAACAAAATGGAGCCTTAGCATTACAAGGAATTCACCCCCACCCACAGCCAGCATCTAGTTAATGGAAAAGTGGGAGAGAACAGAAATGTTATGCTTCTAAGAAGATATTACACACAATGAACATCAGTAAAATAAAGCTACGCTAACTAGGAGCTGACAGTGTCTTCATAAGCAATATTGCCTAAGGAACTGGATGCTTGTGAGAATTGATAATCAATGTATTAAATCAGTGGCTCATAGCCAAACTAGGGCATATTCTGGTCTGATGGGCATTGAATACAGTGTAGAACATACCACGTGCTCTAAGAGCTTTGCTGCTTTATTACAAAGTGAGAACAACTTAATCCTCTCTCCATTTACCATCAAGACTCCGTAAAGGAAATTGGTTAAAATTAGACTGTCAAAACACATAAAAACAGCAACAAAAAAGAACTACGTAGGATGAAATACAAAATGCCACTACAGTGGTTTAGGATTGTTTAAGGACCATAAAAAAAAATAATTACACCCATCCCCCAAAGTAAATCCCAAAGAAACTAAAACTAACTATCTTTGCAACCTATGGCAGGAGGCACTATTTGATTTCACTGCTGAGTTTCAGACTGGAGTGTTAGACAGTGTTTATATTTCAAAAGGAACACCAGTGAAGCAAAGAATCGTTCCAAAGCAGACCTAACGAATCACTCATTTTATTTAGAGAATTTGTAGGTGGGAGAGAGGCTAGAAACTGAGAAGCTGTGTATTGAAATAACTCTACTATTGATAAAAATCTAACAAGCGGAGATTAGAAATTATGTATCAAATTAGATGCTATTAATCTTTCGCCTACCATGCACATTTTAATATACAAAGGAAAAGGTGGTATTCTCCTTGACTGCCTGCTGTCCCCAACAGCTCTGTGCACTCCAGTGAACATGAAAAAAAAAAAACAAAAAAAACAAAAAAGAGGGTAGTTTATTCCCTGTTCTGCTTTCTTCTTCCACCAATTTATTTGCCTTTACCAGTTAGAAGAATGGACTCTGTGTCCAACTGCCACCAAATTCCTGTGGGCAAGTCACTTCACTTCTCTGCTTTAGCTTCCCAATCTGTAAAATGGAGGTGAGAACACTTCGCTCTTTGCGAGAGGCTTGGGTGAAAAGTGCTCTATCGGGACGTATTCCTACTCCAACGCTCCCTTTGTCCCACGACCATCTGCACTGCGGGAATACTCCCCGCATGTTCATTTCATTGGGGTTTTTGGGACGAGGCACAGGAAACGTGGGCTCTCACGGACACTCACCTCCCCGCAGACTAGTGGTGTTTCACAGGTTCCCCTGGGGAGCTGCAAATGCCACGGAATTAAACACAAGCAGGGGGCCTGGGTTCAGCCCTAAAGCAGTCGAAGCCAGCCCTAGGGATGTGCTGACAGTGCTATCACAAATGGCAGCCGCCCACCCCCTGAACACAGTGAAAGCGCTGGAGCTGGAAGCAGTGTCAGTAAAGTGCCCCTTTTCATTCTCTCGCTCAAAAAAAGAGGATCAGCAAAAGCTCTAGGTGGAAGGGGTGAAACACCAGGAGATCCAGGTGGGAAACTGGCCGCAGCACCATGGTGATCACGGAGAGAGAGTCTCACACTTCGTCTCAACATATTTCAGATTAGCCCTGCAAGCAATACAAGGATAGAGGTGTGCACAGCAGGGGCCGAGCAGCATGCACAGCAGGAACAGGCTGCACAGTTGAAGCGGGAGGAATAGGGATGGGGGAGAGAGGGGAGGATTGTGATATCTTGTCAAACAGTAGGGTAAGACATTGGGAAACAAACGGGAGCCACACTTGGGCTGCTGTGTTGGAATCAGTACTGTGCAGAACTGCTCTCAAAAAAAGAAAGGGAGTCTCTGCTTACTAAAGCAAATGCCTCAGAACGGCTGCAGAATCCGTTCTGCTTGGGTTTTGATACAAGCATCTTTTGGTTTGGTAGCCTGTGCTGGGACATCTGGACATGAAACACTAGGACAAAACAAGCTCAGCATCTAGGGACCCCTGGCTTTTGTCCTCAAACTGTGCAAAGCAGAAAAGCAAAAAGGTTTGAGGATTCCTGCAGCACCCTGTCCCCCTGCCCAAAAGATAACAAGCAGTGCCAGATACCTGATGCACAGCAAACTGCGCACGGGGCAGAAAAACCCAAGAGGGTGAAGAATGCAGGGATTCCTTAAGGCTAGTATGTGTTGACAATACCAGGAAAACAAAGGGACATCAGGTCTGCATAAAGCTGCAGCAAAGCAGGGGCACCTTGTTATGTGTTGAAACTATGAGCATTAGAATGCAGGTTAACCACTTTGTTGCCGCTTACCATGCCAGGTACATTGGACTAAGGGCACCTCCATCCAGTGCTGCCTGACGTGCCAGGTACATCCCATGATGTTCCATTGAAATCACAACAGGCCATCAATAGAACGTGGCTGCACAGATGCTGAATGAAGAACCAGCAGGGACGCTGTTAAATGCAATTAAAAAACTGCAATCAAAATTGAAATGTACATGTCAAACGGCCACCTAATTCAAAGACAACAACTGCTTCTATCGTTAACCCCCTCTCAGACGGTTGAGCTGCACAGAGCAGGGATGTGCAAACATTACGGGGAAACCCTTGCAAACGTCTTGGATCCTCTTCCCTGGCAAGCTCCTTTCTCAGAAATACAAGAACCCAAAGAGCTTCAGATGGGAACACTGAAATGCTTGCCAGGGAGTAGCTGTCCGTAAGACACCTTCATCGCCTCATTTTGCCCCTTGAAGGATATCTAGCAACTAGATACTACAGTGATGGGTGATTTAGAAATGCTTCTACATAGTTAAAAGCTTCATACCACAATCTTCAGAGTCCCATACTCTACACCAGAGGTGGGCAAACTACGGCCAGTGGGTCAAATCCGGCCCACGGGAACCTCCTGCCCGGCCCCTGAGCTCTGGCCCGGGAGGCTATCCCCCGGCCCCTCCTCTGCTGATCTCCTCCCCCCCTCTCCCGCAGCCTCAGCTCGCCCCACTGCTGGCGCAATGCTCTGGGCAGTGGGGCTGTGAGCTCCTGGGGCAGCTCCGGTCTCTGTGCTGCATGGTGGTGTGGCTGGCTCCAGCCGGGTGGCACAGCTGTCTGTCCTGGTGCTCTGGGTGGCGCAGCTGTGGCGCCGCCAGCCACCGGTGCTCCAGGCAGTGCGGTAACGGGGTGGCGGGGAGGAGTTTGGATAGAGGGCAGAGGAGTGTGGGGTGGTGGTGTGGATAGGGGTTGGGGTGGTCAGTGGGTGGGGAACATGGGGGCAGGGATCCTGGGGGCCAGTCAGGAAGGAGGGGGTTGGATGGGGCAGGGATCCTGGGGGCCAGTCAGGAAGGAGGGGGTTGGATGGGGCAGGGATCCTGGGGGCCAGTCAGGAAGGAGGGGGTTGGATGGGGCAGCAGGGGGCAGTCAGGGGCAGGGGTTCTGGGGTGGTCAGGAATGAGAGGAGAGGTTGATGGGGCAGCGGGAGGCAGTCAGGGGTGGGAGGGTCCGGGGGCAGTCGGGGACAGGGAGCAGGGAGGGGTGAATGGGGCAAGAGTCCGGGGGGGGGGGGGCTGGCAGGAGGTGAGAAGCTGCGGGGGAGGGGGTCAGATAGGGCCATGCCTGGCTGTTACCAGCCCTCCATACAATTTTGGAAACCCGATGTGGCCCTCGGGCCAAAAAGTTTGCCCACCCCTGCTCTACACAATGCTTTTCGCATGGCTATTGAAGCAGCACTTAAAAGCTGCCACTGCCCTACCTTGAAATCCTTCTGTCATAGAGCTGCCATCGCATTAAGCCAATCTGGTTTCCTGTGGACCCAATTATATATAGAAGGGGAAAGAGTCCATTATTCCAAGACAGCACCTCAGGGCATGCCTACCGCACAGGCACGACAGTGGCGTAGCTATAGTGCTGCAGCTATCCCACGGTAGTGCCGTAGCATAGATGCTTCTTGCACTGGCGGAAGAGGCTTTTCCATCTACCTAGTTAATCAGTCTCTCCCAGAGGCAGCAGGTAGCTGTGTTTACACCAGGGATTAGATCAACCTAACTACAGCGCTCATGGCACAAAAATGTTCACAGCCCTGTGTGATGTAGCTCTGCTGATCTAATTTTTAAGTGTAGACCAGGCCTCAGTGTACCACAATGATAATGGAGCTCTGTGACAGTTTAGGACTTTCACTGTGTCTCAGTGATTGAGGATTAAACCGATTCATGGCAAACTACATCGTGGTCCCCACCTAAACCTTAGATCAATCTAACTACATTGTTACAGGCTGTGAAAATGTCATGTTCTGTGCGACACAGATAGCTCAACCACTGTAGAGACAGCTAGGTTGACAGAAGAATTCTTCCATTGACTTAGCTACCGCCTCACAGAGAAAAACCCCTTCCATCGTTGCAGGAAGCATCTACACTGCAGTGCTGCAGCTGAATGTTGTTATACATTGAAATGTATAATTCAGAACCACCCTTTCCTGCCTAAAAGAAAAAATTATGCGTCCTCCCCGTTTTAAGTGAATGTTACACAGATGCTCCAGGCTTGTGAAATTTAGTGCAATTCCTACAACCACAGTGCCTCCTCCCTCAGAGTTACCATAATCAAATAAAGAAGGATTACTGAGAAGGATAATCCTTTGGATGAGACATTAAATATGGGTCCCTTTATAGGGCTGATTGTAAAAGTGGTATATACCACTTGTGAAATCAGGGAAGTAATTAAAACTAAATTTTGCCTCAAATAGAAGAAGAGCCCGCAAAGCACTTTTAGTGCTGTGAATTTTGTCATCAAATGAACAGTTACACAATATGTCTGGGCCTGATAAACCAGGGGTTCAAGGACAGAACATGGCAAACACTCTTCCCCTTCCCCAGCTCCTCGTGCGTTAGGAGCACACTGTCTCCCAGCATCCCTCCTACCAGAGCCGGCTCCAGACCCCAGCGCGGCAAGCACGCGCGTGGGGCGGCCCTTTCCCGGGGGGGCGGCAGATTGGGCCGGCGGACCTGCCGCAGTCATGCCTGCGGGAGGTCCACTGGAGCCCCAGGAGGACCGGACCTCCCGCAGGCATGACTGCGGACGGTTCGCTGGTCCTGCGGCTCGGCTGGACCTCAAGCGGAGCCGCCGGACCTGCGAACCGTCCGCAGCTGCGGGAGGTCCAGCTGAGCCGCGCGACCAGCGGACCCTCCGCAGTCATGCCCGCGGGAGGTCCGCTGCTCCCGCGGCTCCGGGGCGCCTCCCGCGCATGACTGCTTGGGGCGGCCAAAAAGGCCGAGCCGCCCCTGCCTCCTACTATTGGTCTGCCTGGAAGCCTGTGGACATTCTTGTCCCCCCTCCCCCGGAGGACTTTAAAGGAGGACAAGATAAAACCCAGGAAGAGGAAGGATGGTTGGAAAGTTCTCAGAGGGCATTTGATTTGGGCCCAGGCCTACCTGGCTTGTCAGGCATAGTTTTTATAAGGGATTGCGTTGATATTTCATAATTTTCTCAGCAAAACTAGAAATTACGAACTACAAAGCTTGTCCAAGAGGAAATAAAACCCCTGCCTAGCTTCATAGTTACTCATGGACTAGAAACCTTGCCTAGCTTCGCAGGACTCTCAGCAATGAGGTTCGGCTCCCCCATTAGGGAGCAAAATATTACACATTTGCACAGCTCTAGTTCTTTTTGCCTGCCTTGTGTGCCTGTCCAGCTGGGAGTTAATGATCTGATAGCACTTCTCAAATCCTGGCTATCACTTCCATGCCCCAGAAAAATCAAACTGCAATTTCCTTAAAAGGGATTGTTAGTAAATGAGGACCACTGGCCTTGCAGCTATAAAGCTCCTCCCTGGAGAGGATACAGAATGCAGAGAGACGGTTCTTCAATCTGCCTGGACGTCTGCTGGGTTCAGGCCCAAAATATATGGAAAGCTAAACCAATACCACTTGTATCCTTACAGTTTTGTAACTAAGTCATTTTCATGCTGAAATAACAGGCCTTTTGTATTAAAATTATAGCTGTCAAAACAGGCCAAATTGTTTATTGACAATATTTCATCAAAGAGGTGAAATTTAAGCATTTACTCTCTTACTGACCCAGTTTGCACTGAACCAGGATCAGCAGTGCAGAACTGGTTTAAAACAACAAGACCACTGCCAGTGTGAAAAGTCTAAGATGTGTTTAAACAGAGTGTCTGTATTCGCTTAGACACAAGGGTTTCAGCCCCTGCGAACTGGAACCTTTACCTCTCGTCTCTTTCTGGAGTAAGCCAATGACATCCAGGCTGCGGGTAAACTACTGCTGAGTACATAATGGTGGCAGCATGTGCCAACACTAACTCTGTGAAGCACGTGGAGATACCCGGCTTAGGAGGGGGGTGCTGAGCAAGGCATTAAAGCATTTCTGGAATCTGGAGTGAGACAGCAGCTCAAATGCAGATTTACACACAGATTACAGCAATTTGCTACTCGCTACTGTGAAGCAAGAAGCTCTGCTCAGTGATTTCTGCTGTAAGGGAAAGACAGCTAATAGAAACAACACAGAACTGTTTAAATAAAGATATATTTCCCATTCGTGGCGCCTCCCACTTCGCACTGAGGCCAAGCTTCCCACTGGTCTCTGCCTGAGCTGCCCATCCCTAAGCAGAAATCTTGTCCAGAACACGTTTGTCTACTGCTGCCCACATGAACCAGCAACCACGGAGCAGTGAAACCCTTGTGATATTTGCCAAGCATGATGGACTCCAGGGATGTAGCAGAACCATGAAACAAAAACCACAAG
Organism: Mauremys reevesii; assembly: GCF_016161935.1. Classification (NCBI taxonomy): domain Eukaryota; kingdom Metazoa; phylum Chordata; order Testudines; family Geoemydidae; genus Mauremys; species Mauremys reevesii. The sequence goes on along the minus strand of NC_052640.1, from coordinate 17,877,691 downwards.
AGACAGGAGGAGCAGGTAGCAAGCAACAGACGCCGACACTCCTGCAACTCACAACTGGCTGAACAAGCTCACCAAAACCTGCATTTCGACAAAACCCCACCAGACAAAGGCAGCCCTAAAGCCAAGCAGTCATCTGACACAGCCTCTTATTTCAGAGAGATGTCCATATCCTTAAGCTAGGGTGACCAGCTGTCCCGATTTTATAGGGACAGTCCCAATTTTTGGGTCTTTTTCTTATATAGGCTCCTATTACCCCCCACCCCTGTCCTGATTTTTCACGCTTGCTGTCTGGTCACCCTACCTTAAGCAGACCCAGCACACACAAGCAAAAGACACCCCGACGCACCTACCAAGCAGGGGATGAATCACTTGATTACCTTTCTGACTGTTCATTGGGCCTTGATATACAGAGTTCTTCCTTTAAGATTTATCTGCCTGCCAAAGCTGGCAAGTGACTCATGAGAGGTGGAAAGAAGTCGAGGAGATGCTTTGCCCATTCTGGGGACGGAATTTACTATGCTTTTATCTTAGAGCTTCAAGAAATGAGCACATTTCCTCTTTGGGTTATAGGGTTAACGCTGAAGTCCAAAACCTCCAGGCAGGCAGGTTTCCCCTTTAATCATCTTCCTTTGCATAAAACTAGTGTGATTGCCAAACCAAGTGCCACGTACAATGGCAACCAAGTCCACCGTCAGCACCAGCAAGATGCCTGCCTGACCTATGCTGCATCACATAAAATCAACATCCAGACTCTATAAACCAAGACAGCTACATTCTTCCAACAGGGCACTGGAGGAGAAACATGGGAAACCCCAGAGAATCCAAGACCACACACAGCAGTGTAGCCAAGCATCCTGCCAAGGATACAGCTAACGACAGAGAGCTCTAGGTCACTGAGATGTACAGGCTGCTTTGGGGTGCATTGTCCACCCATTATTTATAGACTAACTCTTTGCTCAATGTTAATGATTGTTTCTCCTGATTTGAAAGTGGGCACTGCACATGCACTGCTGCTGTCAGCAGCTCTGAATAACTCTGCAGAAGTCCTGTTCCAATGTGAAGCCATACTCCTCAGCAAACCCCAACAATGACATGCTCTCCAGCAGTGACAGTAAATAAAGAGGTGGTCAGGGATGGGAAAGACACAAACATTCCCAATGTCATAAGAGAGGAGCTGGACATCAGAGTGCTGGCCAGCCTGCAGGATGGAGGAAGCAGTGGCTGTGGAGTTTAGTTGGCAAGAGAAGAGAGGAAAACAAGGTTTTAGATTTTCAGACCTGGTCTGCACTTAAAATTTAGATCAAGCTAGCTACATTGCTTGGGGGTGGGAAAAATTCACACCTCTGAGCACCACTGTTAGCCACTGTTAAGCTAAACTAGCTTCCGGTACAGACACAGCTACATCAATGGAAGAATTCTTCCATTGACTTAAGTACTGCTGCTCAGGGAGGTGGATTAACTACACCAACAGAAAAAAGCAGTTCTGTTAATGCAGGAAGCACCTACTCTATGGGCACTACAGTAGCATTGCTGCAGCTGTGCTGCGGCAGCACCAGTAGTGTAGACGTACCCTGGATCCTGGAGTGGGAGGGAGTGCCCCACTCAATCTCTGGCACTCTCCTTTGCCTGACTGTGGCTGTCTCTACCACTTGCATTGTTGCAATTGCCACAGTAGAAAATTAAGAGTTAACGTTTGTTAAACCCGTGTTCGGAGTGCTGAGGGAATGGGGCAGATCTGAAGACCGACTCTCCCACACAAGTCCCATTTATTTTGTGTCCTCCCTTGAAGCTCCTGGGCTCAGTGAGCTTTGCTGGTTGTGTCAAGAGAGGAGCATTCCACACAGAGCTGACTGCACAGTGTAATAACCCCATACACTCATTGCTGCAGCAGCTGTACTAAAACCCAGTGTGAAGGCAGTGATAGGAAGAGCTGAGGAGAGGAGAAGGTACATGAGCACATTTTGCGCTGCTACAAGAACTTAGACCAAGCTGTCATTACACTTCTACATCCTGACTACCTGAGAGCACAGAAGTTGGGTGTGCTTAATATACAGAGAAATAGATTTTATCACCACAAGTATGAAATTTTTGCCTAGACCCAAATGTCTGTGCAGCTAGTGATGAGGTAATGCATTAAACAGTGAAGTCGTCATCCATCTCCTCAGCAAGAAATGAAGGAGGTGCCTTTGGCGCTCAGTTACCTCGAACAGACATTATGCATTATGAATTGTTTGCTAAGTACTAACTGGTTCCTCAGCCCTCTACAGATTTCTACACCTCAGAGAAATTTCCACTTCTGAGTGAGCTGCTAGAGACTATTGTCCTGGAAAGTCCTCCCCCTCCCACCAATAAAAGGCAAAAAAGAGTAAAAACAGTGAAAGATTAAACTGGCCACAGATTCTTCAGGACAGGGCACATGTCTTTCTTTGTAAAGCGCCATTTAACTTTACAGAGCACCAAATAAGGAATAGTAAATAATAAATCATCATGGAGCAGAGATGCTGTCTGTAAAACTGCAGAAACATGGCTGTTCCATACCTTAATCTGTGCTGTTGGTAGGACTGCTAGAGATACTGGTTGCCCTCAGCTGACTTACTCTAACAAGCACCCCTGTTTTTATTTTAGAGGTGATTTGGAAGATTTCCTATGCTGGACATCCGCTTTTATTGACACTGTTGAGATCAATCCTCCCCATCACCTCTCTGTTAAAACATTAAAAAAAATACTGTGGGAGATTTCTCTTCCCTTCATCCAGTATAGACTAATTTGCCAGTCTGCACCTGTGTACCACTAATGATTATTTACAAAGCATTTGTGTCTGTCTAGGCATTTATACCATGCTAAGCACCATGGTAGCTAAGCATACCACTTGCTTCATATAATTTGGAGGACCAGATTTTGCTGTTACTCCATGAGCATGTTGGCTGAGTCGGTAGAACCAGAGTCTACAGCACAGTAATGAAGAGTTCCCCACCCTCCTACCCCCCACAGCTCTCTTTTAGCTCCCCACCTTCCTATGTCGCTGAGTTTTCACTCCTATGCATTCTGGCACCAGTTTCAAATATTGATTGAATTCAACATGGCATAATCTGAAGCAGATCCAACAGCACACCTTGCAAAATTCTGTTTGTTTGGGGTGTGCGATTTTGTGTTTTCTGGAGAAGTGAGTGAAACTCCATTAGTATTTTCCATCATCATCACCACGATAAAGGCAGGCGAGTAGATATTGACCTGGGCAGGTATACGGTCATAACAATTCTATTAAACCAATGTAAAGTACATTCTGTGGGTTACAAAACAATCAAACCGTGAGTATGGGGCAACTAGGAAAGTCCCATTATCAGGATTACATATGGGTGTTTTGTTGGTAACTGCCTGAATACCCAGGGTTAAGTATTTCAAAAGTAATTCATCTTCAGTTACCACCTATGCAAACTGCTAGTTTAACTGCCTATTAATTTGCTGAAGGACAGAAGCCTCAAGGAACATTTTATATGAGGACAGAATGGATTCCCTTAGTTCTTTAAGCTATATTAGCACAACCTCATTTGGCAATTGCCCCCAAGGGTGTTGGGGAGCAGAGAGGTGAGGCAAATTCTATTTATAGAGGATAACCCTGGAAGAAACAGGAGCTACTGGAGAATCAACCATGAGGGGTGAGGCTGTGACAATGCTGAATCTAGCAAGAGGTGCAGACGCACAGTGTTTGTGACAAAGAAAGCTCTCAAAACATGCAATAGGTGGGGCCACGTTCAAGTTTTAGGCTTGGCTGGCGGGTTTCATAGGCACTCCTGAGGAGAATTCACATAGGTGTATTCAAAAGCTGCTGCAGGAGTGAAGAACTAAAGGCTATTTAACTATAAAAGACTGCTGAGTCACTTCCTATAGCGCTCTCCCCTTCCCACTTGAAGGGGTGGGTGGTAAAAAACAGCAGGCTGGACTGAAACTACTGCACTGGTTTAAATGGAGTAGTTGTTCCCAATACGTTTACAGCCATCAGATCAGAGTCTGGCCCAACAAAACAGAACAAATTCTATCAACAACCACCTCCAGGAACATGGATGCTACACATCAGGGGGAAAGAGTATGGTTACCACTCTGCCATTTCCATCTGAGCCCACTAAAACAAAGTAACTGAATCAAGGAGCTCTCTAGAAGGGATGCTGATGTGCTCTTTGGAAGAATATATTTGGACTAAAACTTCACTCTTGGCATGGTGTATTCTCAACACTGGTACCCAGTATTTAACTGCCATCACTTGCAGGACCTTGGCTGAACAGCATTTAACCACATACAACCCTACCACTGAGGTGTGCTAACTTAAATTCAAGCATCATTGTGCCACAGTGCAAGTGCATCAGCACAAGTTCTGCATCCTTGCTCCCTCAAACACACACCTGGTGAGGCTCAAGCAGGTGAAGAAACCGCAGTAACCAAGAGCCCTAATCACTCTAGGTAGGAAACAGCCATACTCGGATGCAATCCAGCGGTCTTTAACCCGTGGTTGGTTGATTGCCTAATCAATCTACTACCCTAGGTATACAGTATTCAAGGTGATTTCTCTAGAATTCGGCAGAGATGTTCATCTTTTTTTAATAAAATAAACTGCTCTTCCATTTAAAAGAATTAGAATAGCAAAAATCGCCTCACCATACATACATCCTGCAACAGGGAACTAGTCCATCCTGCGACAGCAGGAGACGATAATGTACTAGTAGTAGGTCTTCTCCATGCCCGACTACTGTGATGCTAATGTTTTCAGAGGCTTTTCTCCTCAGCTTCCTTATTAATACCACTGTTCCTGCAGATCTTAGAGTAACAACGACAATACACCCATATCCAAAAGTCCGTGCATCTCTGAGTTCTCACAAAGTTAGTCCTTGCATATCCAGGTCTCCCACTGAAGTCAATGAGAGTTTTGTAACAAGGTATTTACTGGGCCCCTCGTCATCTTACACAGGGGAGAAATCCTAGATGGCTGAGAGCAGCCTGGAGAAACATTCCACTTTCAAAGGGGGTTATTTCCTTTTTTTTTTTTTTTAAACTCACTTTTTTTAGCCAATTTTTCATCAGTCTGGTTTAATGCATCCCAGCTGTATACGAGAATGCTGGCTCCCTCACAGAGATATTCCCAACCGTACATATTCATTTCTGAACAGGTAATGGGTTTTGGCACAGCTGCTGGATCCTATGCAGAGGTTGGTTGTGACATGTTGGGAAAGGAGTTGAATTCTCATCTCCTGTTCTAACTGGGAGACAATTCAATGAATACACCCAAGAACCTGATTTTTTATTACGTTTTACTGTTCGCATTTTTATTTTCGGTGCTATTGCTCTCTCCCACTGATTGTGCCCTGACTATTTAGCAAAGAGATTCTCTGACACCTCTTCCTGGAGTTTCTAACAGGGAGAACTCAACATAGCTTTGTTGGGTTTAGTTGGTATACAAAGAATGGACATCACTGACAGCCACAGAAACATCTACAGTGCTAGCAGCAGGGCTTATAGGTAGCTTCTGTTCCTGAAACTGCAGAGCCAACAAAGGGATCTTGGACAGCAGGCTTGGTGTCTCTCAGAAGAAAATTGTCTTTTAAAAAAAATAAAATAATATATATGAATGAGGGGGGATTTGATAGCTGCTTTCAATTACCTGAAAGGGGGTTCCAAAGAGGATGGATCTAGACTGTTCTCAGTGGTAGAAGATGACAGAACAAGGAGTAATGGTCTCAAGTTGCAGAGGGGGAGGTTTAGGTTGGACATTAGGAAAAACTTTTTCACTAGTAGGGTGGTGAAGAACTGGAATGGGTTACCTAGGGAGGTGGTGGAATCTCCTTCCTTAGAGGTTTTTAAGGTCAGGCCTGACAAAGCCCTGGCTGGGATGATTTAGTTGGGTTTGGTCCTGCTTTGAGCAGGGGGTTGGACTAATATATATATGGTCTTAGTAATAAAGTGGAGGAAATAAACAGAGCTTTGGAATTCTGTATTCCCTCCATGACTAGGGTAGTTTTAATAGAAATTCCTGTATTGGGCCTAAACACACAAGCTGAGATTTACAAAAGGAGCTTAAGAGTAGGTCTACACTACAATTAAAAACCCGTAGCTGGTCCGTGCCAGCTGACTTGGACTCATGGGGCTCAGGCTGAGGAGCTGTTTAATTGCCATGTAGATGGCCAGATTTGGGGCTCTAGAACCCTGTAAGGTGGGAGGGTTCCAGAGCTCGGGCTGCAACCCCAGCCCAAATGTCTTGTCTACACCACAATTAAATAGCCCTGCAGCCTGAGTCAGCTGGCATGGGCCTGGCATGGGTCTCTAATTGCAGTGAAGACCTACTGTAAGTGACTTAGGAGCTGTTGAAATCCCCACCCACAGTGATTGTTTATACATACTACAAATGAAAAAGAAATACATACTAGAAAACTGATGAATCGTATTCCCATTTTAGGATATAAAACAAGATTTAAAAAAAACAAACAAACCAACCACGGGCTTATCTAAAACACATTAGAACTTTAGGGAGAAGAAAATTCAGATTCAGATCTGAATTTTAGGGATTTAGGATTGCTTGTAATTAAGAAACAAAACCTAAAATCTAAACCTCCATAATTTTGCGTGAGCGAGATATTTAAATCTCCAAACTGAAACCAACACCTAATGCTTTTTTCCCTGGTTTGAATTAAAAACAAAAACAAAAACTGTAAGTATCCCTCTTTCCTGTTCTGGCAGCTGAAATTTCACAGGAAAATGCCAGACTTTTGCCAAGGATAGTGGAAAGTCTCATGAGAATGCTAACCTACTAAAAAATCCTCCACTTAACATGGCCAAAATCCCAGTGGATCTTGCTGGATGTCAGCCATTTGGAATTCAGCACCACTGAATTCAAACCTTAGCTCCCAATGCATCTTTCTTGGATCACTGCTAATTAAAAAAAAAGAAAATTGTTAGGTATTTGACTCTTACTTTTAATTAATTGCTATTTTCCTAGAAAGGGTAAAGAGTATTTTTCTCTTAATGAGTCAAATTACTGGAGAACTCAGTGACAGATTATCTTAAAAATAGTTTGAAGGAAAAAAAATAAATTAGAAGGAAAAAACTCCACAAAACAAAAAGCACTTTACCACCGCAGGGTTCCTTTCCCCTGCTGCGCACAACCATTACATGCAATTCTGCCTCCCCATTTGAGACACTGAATCTGAAAGATCCAGCATAAAAGACCTGGTGAACACTGTGGCCGATAAGAAATGTTTAAAAAAAAAAAAGATGGTTATAACGACACTGAAATAATTAGAATATTCACAGAAGTTCCCCTTGGATTCAAGTCAGCATGTGGGAGTGAAGGATTAAGATCAAGTATTCACAGCATTTCCCAGTCAGATGCTGAGATATCAAAGCCTGCATACTAAGGTGCACTGGTGTTTCTTGGGGCGGGGATGACTACCTAATAGCAAGACACTGCAAGCTGCATAAGTAAGAGAGAAGTTTGTTTAAGTCTGATATGAGAGAAAGAGTAACAGCTCTGGCCTAGTGTAGGCAGGCTCTGGGCAAGCTTTTCCCAACTACTCTGCCAACATGCGCCAACCCTGAATTAAACCAGGACTTACTGGTATGCCCACCCTTACACAAGCTGGAAATGTCATTTGTGTCAACGTCTTCTGTCAACAAAATTGGGGCCATTTTATGGTCTCTTCTCCTACATGACACAGTAAACGGAGTTACTCTTAGATTACAATAAAGCAGGCAGCCACCTGAGCAATGAGAGTACAGTACTGAATTTTGTCATCACCTTCCATACCAGATCTCAAAGCTTTTCACAAACCTTCCTGGACACGGTTGTGAGGGAGAGCGTATTACTCCCATTTTACAGCTGAGGAAAACAGGGCACAGAGAAATCAGTGACTTCCCCCCAGGTCATACTTCAAGTCAGTGACAGAGACTAGAACAGAACCCAGGTTTCCCCAGCCCCAGTCTGACGCTTTAATCACTAGATCATTCTTCCTCTTGTGGAATGGAAAGGCTCCCTTCCATGGAGTTTGCAACTCTCTTTCTTAAGAGTAGCTATGGAGAATTCCTGTCAAAAAGAGGAAGGCGGCGATAGTGGAGATGGAGACAGGGGCGGCTCTAGACCCCAGCGCACCAAGCAGGCGCTTGGGGCGGCCGTTTCCCGGGGGGGCGGCATTTGGCCTCTCCGTCTCTCGTCGCCGCATGCCCGCGGGCGGGGGACGGAGCGACCGCTGCGGCCGCAGCGGGCGGCCGCAGGCGGCGGCCGGCGGCGCCCGCGAGCTCCGCGGCGAGCTCCCCGGCAGCGGTCCCGGGGGGTCCGGTCGCTGCCGCCGGCGGGCCGCCTGGAGCAGGGCACAACGGCAGGAGCTGAGGAGGGAGCCGGAGCGGGAGGGGACCCGCGTGAGCGCGCGCGCGCGCAGCTGGCGCGCGCTTGGGCAGCGAGCCGCCCCTGGATGGAGAGCCAAAGGAGAAAAAAGAATGAGTATTTAAATAAAGGCACGTGATTCCCTGTGCAGGGATGAGATGCATGTCCACCCCATGGGCAACATGAGATTTTCCTGATGGGCAGCAGCCCTACCTCACTTTGGCCTGGAAGTCTCCTCCCCAGCACCCCATTTTGTTTTAGGCTAAAGCAATATGAAGCTCAAGCCATGCAGGATGCACTTTACTTTTAAAAACAATTCTCTTCCCTTTCAGGAGCTCAGTGAGGATATTCGTTGGCTTGTATAGCCCCTTCCTTGAAGCAATGCAACAGCCCAGTGAGACGGAGAATTCAGAGGTTCTCCTGAATGGCCCTGAAGATACAGCTGGAATCTGCTGCCATGCATTGTATCAGCCAATGCAGTAGGTAACAAGGTCTTCTGAAACCAAGTCTAACAGCTCCACTGATTTAGTGTTCCTGCCTGGACTTGCCAAAAGACCTTAATGCAAATACAGCCCCAGGAAAATGAGGGTGGGCTCTATGGTTCCCTCCCCACTCAGGGCTTTTTCTTCAATCCCGATGCACTTCATTACAATTGCACTTCAACTGAGATTTCAGTTTATTTTCTGAAGCAGGGAAAGGGGGTTAGTAACCCACAAAGGGCACAAACTCTGGTGTTCTAGAGGATTTGCAGTCTTCTCAAAGGGGTGTTTTGTCCATTGACATGTTTGCTGTCACATGAGCCACTGGATTCCAGGCAAGTAAAACAGGCTCGCTCGCTCCCAGGAGTGACACATTCAGGCATGGCATTACTTTTCTTGAGGGTATTTACAGTTTACTTTTTAGTGCTACTTTAAGTTCAAAGAGTCTAGTAAAGCCCCATTAAGCCATTTACATCAAACTGGTTAGTTAATTATCCTGTTGTAGACTTTAAATTAGTGATTTATAACCCCTTCCCAGAGATGCCAGTATTTTGAAGCAATTCAGCAGGGCAGGGCATTTTGTGGGGTGGGGTGACATGGAAAAAACACAGACTTGTGTTGCACTCAATTAACTTTTTGGGGGAGAGTGGGGGAAGACACCCCACTGTTTAAAAGGTGGCAGGGTTCAGGAGACTATTAGCACGAGCTCTTCCCTCCATTATAAGGCTGTGTCACTTCAATACTTGTTATAAGGGCACTTCCTTTTTAAAGGGTATTTTTGTTCCTGTAGGCTTGGGTTATTTCCATCAGTCCTTCCAGCCCATTCAGAGTTTTCGCAGGTGAGTGAATGGCGCCCTTAGGCCCGTAGCCGCAAAAAGCGAGTCAAGCCCCACAAGAACAGCAAAAAGGACAATTTCTCTTCCCCGTCCCTACCAGCTATTTATTGCGAGCTAGAGGTAACTGACCTATTAGACCAGTATGCTGAGTTTTACTGACCAATTAAAGGGTGACTTAAAGCCACTGCTAAATTCAAACATACATACATACAGTTAGGAAGTAACTTTGGTGCCAATCCTGCAAACTGCTTTATGCAGACCAGTCCCTGTGCTCATCTGCAGCCATACAAACTTCAGGGATCCAGTCCCACAGGCCAGCTTGCAGATTAGGGCTTTCAAAAGGTGACCCATTCTGTTTTAGGTGTGTGAAAACGTCAAAGAGAGTGTTTCCATTCAAAATATAACAAAGAAAAGTGGTCCAATTGTGTGGAAAAGCCCCACAAAATGTAGTGTTTTTTCTACTCCCACAACGGTCCCCCTTCCATGGAAAAGAAATCTCATTTTCAAGCAAACTCAATATCAATTCAAGTTAGAAAACTTTGAAACTTTTCATTTCACAGGTTTTTTTTTTTTTTTTTTATGTGAAAGCGGCCATTTCATGAGGATTTGGCATAATACCCCCCAAAGTTTTAGCGTCAAAAATGGTCTAGAACAATAGGATGAAACAGTTTCAAATAAAGTTCTGTGAAAATAAAATCACTTTTGCACAATTTACTGCTGCAAACTGCAAGCTTGAGGTCTTCTAATAAAAACATACGCAAACAGAGAAATGCTTAAATTATCAAAGAATAATAATAAAAGTGTCTCTGAATTCCCCTGCCTTTTCTTGGAAGTGGTTATACCCAAACCATCAGTCAGGGTATGTCTTCGCTACAGCAGTTATACCGCTGTAGCACTGTAGTGTAGACTCTTGCTATAGTGACAAAGGGTTTTTCCATCGCTGTAATAAATCCATCCCTTTGAGAGGCGGTACCTAGGTCGATGGAAAAATTATTTTGTCAACCAGTGGTGTCTACACTGGGGACTTAGGTCAGCTTAATTACGTCTCTCAAAGCACACCTACATTTTAGGTGTAGACCAGGCCTCAGTCCAGTAGCTGTTCTGTTGTGCTATTCCCTCTGGAAACACATAGTGTAAGGTAAGTTCAAATGCAAATCTCAGCCTCAAAACAGCCCATCACAACCAGAACATTAGGATTCTAAACACAGTAGATCCATTTTTTGAATTCAATAGGAAGAAGAGGAGAGAAGGGGGAAAAACAGTTTGCTCATCTATCCACACCTTTCCTTTACCTCCCTAAAACCTTCCATTCCTAAGGCATGCAACAGCCATGACCGTTTCTAGAACAGGTGTGTCCCATTAAATACATCCCATGTCACACTTGTGTCCCTTGGACACTGTTCTAGGGATTATTTAGTACCACTGCACACCAGCTGTACTTCACCGCACAGAGGTATCCTGTAACACCCTGCAAAGGGGGGGGGGGGGGACGCTACTCTCAATTGCGTACAGAGCCCCGACCATATGACCTTCTAGAGAGACATTCTACAGATTTGCAGTGGCATCTTACAAACACTTGTGCTCTCAGTGCATGCACAAATACGGAAGCAAATGCCGTACCTCACTCCCCCAGACTAAAATAACGACAAGCATATTTTCAAGTTAAATGTACAAAGCGTTTCAAATAATTATGCTGGTTTTATTTATTTTTTTCCATTTATTACTTGCAAATCCTTGGCTCATTTTATGCCAAATGAAAACATGGACGATCACCTTGAAGGAGGATACAGAACTACATAACTAGGGAACACCTGCTTGGACTCTCTTCACAAGCAGGAACTGCTATTCAACTATTGCATAACAGGATTATCACAGGCTGACTGGCCCTTTAAGAGGAGTTGGGCTCAGCCTTCCCTGCAGCAGGCCAGCCATCCTCCCAGCTGGTCCTAACTGACTAGGGATCAGAGGGCCCTAGTCAATTATTGGGTCCAGCTGGGGAGAGGTCAGAGGGTTTTTAACAACACAGCTAGGCAAGCTCAGCCAGAGGGAAGCCAGAAAGATGGTTGGGTTCCCTGGGACCCCAGAAAGACTGGGAGCAAAGCCAGGGCAGACCCTTAAAGTGGAAGATTCAGGTGTTTTATTTGAAACTTTGATTACTGTGGGAGGGAGAGCTGAGCCCTGGAGGAGCAGGTGACCAACCATCAGTTTTCTGTTACATTAGGACTCTGAGGGAAGAAGCGTGGGAGTCAGTGCTGTGGTAAAAAAGACTGGAAGAGGACAGAGTCTCAGCCCAAAAAGGCCAGAAGGCTGCGGGGGCTAAGCCATGTGCATCCACAGGAGCAACTGAAAAGTTGGATGAGCGGAAACTGAGGCAGGGAAGCCACAGGGCCTCGGAGGAGGTTAAAGCGTGACAAGAATCTGGAACAAAGAAAAGTGAGCAACAGACGCATCTAAACGTAAGTGAAAAGCCACCGGTGTCGTGGTGGTGGTATTATTATTGGTTATTTGTTTAACTGTTGCACCTAAGGCCTTAGTCCTAGACCAGGACCCCACTGTGCTAGAAGCTGTATAAACACAGAGCAGAAAGACAGTCCTTGCCCGATGGGGCACACAATTGAAGTGTAAGACAAGAGACAACAGATGGGGGAGTACAAATAATCCAGGAGACAATACTGGTCAGCAGGATAGGCGTTGTTCTCTGCACACCAGCAGCCTGTTGTCAAGTTTTCTTTAGCCACTGTGGTAAAGGAGGGATTTGAAGGTGACTAATGAGTTGGCCTTATGGATGTTTGTGAGGATGCCACCAAGCACCGGGGACAGCGTGGGAGAAAGCACTAAGGTGTGTGCTTGAAAATTCAAGTGGGCAGTGGAGGCTGGCATCGTGATGAGAGGCAAGCACCAGCAGCGTGACAGTGTATCAGAGATGGCAGGTAGGGTGGGGATTGACTGTGAAAGGCCTTGCAAGTGAATAGAAGCAGTTTGTTTGATGTGATAGAGAAGTTCCAATTTAATTCTTAAGAAACTGTTGGCCCAAGACCCAGCGTTTGCCAAAGGGGCTGCAGGTTACGAAGAGGAGACTTGAAGCAGCAGGTCAGTAAGTCTCATCGCCTACAGCAGATACCAAAGAAGGGCAAATTGAATAGTAAAAGCTTCTTGGTAACACAAAGAGCAATGCGAGTTTGGTGGCCAGTCATTACTTCTCTGTCCTTCTCCACCACAAAGGGGCCAGCTGGACATCCCTACACGTGTACTGTCACTGCATCACCTCCTACCCCACAAAAGGCAGTTCAAAGTATGTGGTGGGGAGCCTGGGGACCGCTGGTGGCAAGCTCTCCCAGGATGACATTCATAGGCTATAGCACTGGTTCCCAAACTGTGGGGCGCACCCCCCCTAAGGAGGGTGCAGAGGGAAGTTTGAGGAGGCACAGCAGGGACTGGGTCAACCGCCACAGGAGGTGGGGAAGGCACACCCCCCAGCCCCACTTTGCCTCCTGCTCCGCTCCAGTCCAGCTCCCAGTCCCCAGGGGGCGTGGACTGGGTAAGGGGGGCGGGGACAACTGAAAAAGTTCGGGACCACTGGGTTATATAGCAAGGCCAGAAGGGACCACTGTGACCATCCAGTCTGACCTCCTGCATAACACAGGCTAGAGAATTCCACCAAGTGATTCCTGCATCAAGCCCATAATTTCTGGATGAGTTAGAGTATAGTTTAGAAAGGCATCCAACCTCAAATTAAAAAAACAAAAAAAAACAAAAAAACCAACACTCCAAGTAATGGAGAATCTGCCGTATCCCTAGGTCAACTGTTCCAATGATTAATTCAGATTGAACGGTCTGAACTCACATGAGTAGGGCTCTACCAAATTCACAGTCCATTTTGGTCAATTTCACGGTCAGAGGATTTTTAAAATCATAAATTTCATGATTTCAGCTATTTAACTCTGAAATTTCAGTGTTGTAATTGTAGGGGTCCTGACCCAAAAAGGAGTTGTGTGTGGGGGTGGGTCACAAAGTTATTGTAGGGGGGGTTGCAGTACTGCTACCCTTACTTCTGTGCTGCTGCTGGTGGGAGTGCAGCCTTCAGAGCTGGGCAGCTGGAGAGCAGTGGCTGCTGGCCAGGAGCCCAGCTCTGAAGGCGGAGCCACTGCCAGCAGCAGCGCAGAAGTAAGAGTGTCATGGTATGGTATTGCCACCCTTACTTCTGCGCCACTACTGGCGGGGCGCTGCCTTCAGAGCTGGGCAGCCAGCCAACAGCCGCTATTCTTCGGCTGCCCAGCTTGGACAGCAGTACAGAAGCAAGGGTGACAATACTGTGACCCTCCCCCGCACAAAATCTTGCAACCCCTTTTGGGTCAGGACCCCTGATTTGACAAACACTGGTCTCCCCCATGAAATCTGTATAGTATAGGGTAAAAGCACACAAGACCAGATTTCACAGGAGGAGACCAGATTTCACAGTCCGTAACATGTTTTTCATGGCTGTGAATTTGGCAGGGCCCTACACCTGAGCATATCTGTCCATCTGTACTGTTGTGAAAGTAGAGACTGCTTCAGAAATCATGAGTAGCCTGCAAGGGTGAAACAAATGGATGCCTGAATGCCTTTAGTAGGGCCAGGCAGAGTCCAATCATCTTCTGATATCCACCTTTTTTAGAGTTGGGTAAGAGCAGGTTAGATGAACCAGCTACTCAATCCAGTTTAGGTCACCAGTGAAGAGGGGAGTCCTTGGTTTCAGTCTAGGCCTTAGTAAACCTGCATCCATTTATCCCACAGAATCTCAAACCGGCTCTGTCTGCACAGGTGAAGCCTAGAGCTGGGGCATCCTCTGGCAGTTCTGGTTCAAGGTTTGTGTAGGCAAAAAACACACATAGCTCTAATCACTGCTATTTCCCCTCTTTTCAAGAGACCCCAATTCATACCTACACAAATAGCTGTCAGCTGTACCCTTATTCTTTACTCAACTTGGTCTTTGACCAGGAAAAGATCTGTGGCATAAACATCACCCGATGTTCTGTGCCAACCAAAGTTCAACAGTTGAAGCTTTTCCTATCCCGAAGATTTTAAACAGTTTCCACTCTTCACTGCTATTATAGTGACTGCTATAGAAGGGATTTCTTGGCAGTCGGAGTATGTCTACACTGTAGCTGGAAGCCAGCCTTGAGCTAGCCCTACACAAGCTAGCATGCTAAAAATATCAGCGTGGACATCACAACTCTGGCGGAGACTTGGTTTAGCCACCTGAGCTCAGAGCCAGGGGTCAGGTGGGCTTGAGAATCTGAGTTGCCACATACACAGTACTATTTTTAGCATGATAGCTAACACGAGTCTGTCTACCTGGGCTTGGAAGCTTGCTCCCAGATGCAGTACAGACATACCCTTAGCGGTCATCTGGGTTAAGGGTCCTTCAACTCCACAAGCCACTCCACAAGAAAATGAACACACAACCCAGCTCTTCTGCTATTTTTCTTCCATAAAACCAAAACGCAGGATGTTAACATTCCAGCTACTGAAAACCAACCACAAGATCACATCTGCCTCACCTGGAAAGAAGTTTAAACCCAACTACTTTTCTGTTCCTCGCAACAAACAGGATGCAAATCTAGGGAATCTCTCATACTGAATTGCTACTTGGTTAGATAGAGACTTATTTAAGAGAGCAGTAAAATATATTGTCTTCAGCTCTGTACTGCAATCACTCGCTTCCTTTGCCAAATGCAAGTGTCAGGCCTGGAGGAATTCCTACCTCCATGGACAAAGTCAACTTATTACTCTGACCAAACGTGCCCAGCTCTGGACTGGGATAGTACATACACCTTTCTGTTTCCACACAGAGCCACTGGGTCTTCATTTCGAAGTAAATGAGGAAAAGGGTTCAGGTTCTATGGGGAAAAATAGCTAATTTCAGCTTGATGCACAAGGATTTAGCTGCCAGTTACTAGCTGTGTGGAAACTGAACTGTACGGATAGCTTATATCCAGGAGTCAGTCCAAGTGCTGAACTCTCACTGCTTTCAGCATAGCTAAGCACCTAATCCACTCGATGTTCTCCAGCAAACTATGGCTATTTTGAGAAATGTCAGCCTTGGGGTATAAACTCCTAGCAACATTCCCTTTAAAACTTGACTGAATGCATTATATAACTGAAAGGAGTTTTATTAGTGAAACAGCAAAAATCCCACTGCCATTAAGAATAAAAATTCATGAGCTACTGAACAGCAATGATTATTCAGAAGGCTGTCATGTTTACTGTGAAACCATTGCCATAAATTATGGTGGTTTTTTTTTAAATGTAATATATAACAACCCACATTTTAAAATTTTATCCAACAGCTCAGCATCCAAACCATTTTACCATTGGATGGACTGCCTTTCAGATCACTTTTTTCCCCTCCTAAATTACAAGACCAAATATAAATAAATAAAAAACAACCCCCTTAAGTTTTCTCTTTCCATACATAGAGCACAGGAAGATAGAACAGCTGTACATGATTGTCAGCATGCTGACACCACCATATCACTTAAATTTTGCTCTCACGGATTCCTATAGTTGATTTGCTCTCTGAGAGGTATGGAATATTGGTGTTAAATGCCTGCTGTTCCCCCCCTCCCTTTTTAAAAAAAAAAAAATTGGGGGGAGAAAGGAAAGTCCAAGGCTGAGTTATGTGTGTGCATAGTATTATAAACACTCCCATGCAGAGTGGGTGCCATTAATTTTTTTTTTTTGACATTTGTCACATTGCAGTATTTGCGATATTTCCTGTAATAAACTTGCTACAGTGTTTCCTATTCTTAACTACCATGTGTGGTTAGCAACCATTTCTTAATGGCACCTACTGTACACTTCCCACAACATCCTCCAAGCTTCTACTAATGTTCAATTCTGAAAGCGTAAGTAATAATAAAACCACACCCAAAACCCCCAGAAAACACAGACATTTTCCATTCTGCTTCGCTTTCCATGGTGTAATGATGGAGAGGCTGATGTGCTGGATACTGGTGAAGCTGGAACCTCTACCACACTTCCATAATATCCCTTATTAGAAAATGGGCATTGTGTCCGTTTAAAAAAAAAATCATACAAATTTCCAATTAATAGTTACCATTTAATCCTGTTGTCCATCTACATTTCCTTTAGCTGCTTGGATTAGGGAGAGGTGGTTATGGAAAAATATAAAAAAACATATCCTGAGTATAAAAAGATGAAGCATATATTGCCATCAGGGAAAGTATAAAAAAAACCACAGCCTTTTTCCTAAGCAGAGCCCACTTTACATGAAAAAGCAGGAGACAGGTATTCATCACACTGTTCCTATGGAAACTAACACTAAGCAACTTCCCTGTTCTACCTTTTGGCTGTCTGCATGTGTGCCCACAGTACTGGCTGGAGCATCCATTCCTTAAAATGTTTTCTCATCAGGAGAGAGTGAAACTGTGCAGGAGGACAGCCACATTAGACTCAGGGACTGGGACAAAACTAAGAGTGAAAATTAACGAGTCCTGCAGCTTGAAGAGAACAAATAGGAGAGTAAGAAGCTGGCATGATGGAGAGGAATGAGATTTATCCTCACCTGAGCCTTGTCTATACTAGTAAATAGGTGGTTTTTACAAGATAGCTTTCTCATTGTAAAAAACCTGCACCATTATGCCTAGTGTAGACGTGGCCTCAGTGGCTGAACCTGTAAAGCCTGGAAGACAGAAGTGAAGCAGAGTTGTAAGTTCTCTTCTTATTGCACACCGAGGCCAGGTCTACACGGGGGACGGGGGGGAATATGGATCTAAGATTTGCAACTTCAGCTATGAGAATAGAATCACTTACTTTGCGTCCTTGTGGTGCGGGAATCTACTGCCACCGCTCCCCCATCGACTTTGTTTCCGCCTCTCGCTGAGCTGGAGTTCAGTAGTCAACGTGAGAGCAATCGGGGATCGATTTATCGCATCCGTGTCTACACTACATGTGATAAATCGATCCCCGATAGATCGATTGCTACACACCAATCCGGCGGGTAGTGTAGACGTACCCCAAGATTTGACTTGCGGCAGCCGGTTAGCACCCCTGCAGAAGGTGCACCTGGACTCTTATTGGAAAACAAACATTCCACTATTTGATGGAGAATAGTAAAAAGCTCACATTGTCTTGTTTAAAAAGCTATAGATAAACTTATTACTTTTACTCTCATAGCAAGTGAACATGCTAACGATTTCCTGCAGCTAAACCAATGCAAAGCTAACCTGTTTGGTTTTTACATCAAGAGTGTGATGAGGTTTCTTGCCCAGCAATGTAGTTTCTCATACATCAAATAAGTGATTTAATCTGATGGCTATTGGTAGAATTATAGTTGTTCTTTGTATCCTGTCATTAATATAGTACGCTCAGATTGGCTTTAGGAACAGACCTCTTGTACACTTCAGCCAATCAAGAGGCAGAGTTAACCACAAAAGTATAGAACTACTAGTCTGGTCCCTGACTGGCTTAAGATTAAAAAAAAAAACAACAACAAAAAAAAAACCCAACCACCCACCACATACCCATGCCTAAAGATCAACCATGCAGTAACCCGTCTGGTGAAATTACAGCAATAAAAGAAATCCTACCTTAGACTGAGCTACAGTTTCCTAATTCAAGCATGTGTCAGACCAAGCGTGGCAAATGCCACTTGGTCACTCTCACTTTCTGTGAAGTTTAACACTATTGTTGGTTTTCAAATCGGGTGGGGCAGGGCAATCCAATCAAATACTTTAGTATTATGGACTGAATAAGCAGGAGAAAGAGGGGGTGTGTGGCTTCTTTGTCATGTATTTTTGCTTCTTGAACTGTATGATGGGCAGGCCTGATGTGAATCACCAGTGCATATGCCCCAGGTGGTGTAAGAGTTGGTGCTTTCCTAGTGCCTTCCATATGGGGATCTCAAAAAACTCTTAACACACAATCATGAACAAACCTTTTTTAATTGACTAACGAGGGAGGGGAGATTCTGATGGCACACACTTGGAACAGATGGTCCTGAAAATTAAAATTCAAAACCAGATTTGGCCAAATACGGAATCTGGTGACTCCTTTGGAGCTACACATTTGTTGCTATCTATATTTATTCTGGTTTGCATGTGAGTGGGGGGCAGGCAGGTGGATGGTTCAAAGACTCGTGTACTCTTCCTTTAAATGGGCTGGAGGACCTTCTGGGCAGAAACTTCAGAAAGAATGAATAGTTTTAGGGATAATACTGCTTCCCTTATCTAACAAAGTTCTTGGTTCAGTGTTAGAATAAAGTGACTTCTTTTCCCCCCAATACTTTACCAGTATCGATGACAATTCCCTTAATAAGGGGGCAGAGAGGGCTGTTCTGCTCCCCAGTTTAAAGAAGTCTTTTCTGCAATTAATCTGAATTACAGTAGTAATACCCATTGGCCCCAACTGAGATCAGTGCCCCACTGTCCTGAACAGCTTACAATCTAAACAGACAAGACTGACAGAGTGTGGGATAGGGAAAAAACCCATGAGTAAGTGACTAAAAATATCCATCAATTAAAACCAGAGTAAGACCAATATTATGTGACTTGAGGTCTTTGGAATTAAAAACCTGCTTAAAAAGGAGTAGTTACTTCCACGCTTGTTCAATCCTGTCAGACAGGGAGGGCAGTCCAAGACTGTAGACTCCCAAGAACCTCATTCCGCAGAGGTTTTAAAAGATATTAGTGTCTGTCTAGCATTAACCAGAGGGGCACCAAATCAGGCACAGTGGGCAGGTACAACACTCGTTTGCCGACAGAATGGTTGAGCAATTGGGTTTTACTCAGACAAGGTTTGCAAAAAAAAAAAAAAAAATACACCCAGTTTGTTATATAAATCAAGCAGAGACTAATTCCATCTTGGCACAACAGGAGCTCCCCCAAGACCCTTGCTAGAGCCCTGGCATAGAGGTAATTGCGAGAGCCAGGCAAAGACCTGACCACACCCATCACAACTACTTGGTGTGAATGGAACATTACATTTAAACTTTGTACCCAGCCCATAAGTATTACCATAGCTTAACTTCTCTCTCTGAATAATACCTCAGGCAAGGACTGTGTGTAGCCCAGAAAGGGGAACACACACTTCCAATTTTCTAAGATTCCCTGATCCTGCTTATCTTCAACCTTTCCCTAAACTGCTGAATCCCTGAGATGCCTTCTCCAAGGCTGCCTCCTGATGATAAATTACCCTCTTCCAATCAGGGAACAGAAACAGAACAAGGTAGCCTATGGGACCAATCATAACTAGCAGTGTGAAGACTGAATTGCTCCTGTTCATTCTGTGAATGTTCATAGAGTAAAATAACTCACAAAACAGCTGCCAAAGTGACCATCTGTTCATGGATATTCCATGGGCAGGAAGAGGGGCTATATTCACTGGGCTAACTATTTGCTGATCACTGGGAGAGAAAGCATGCATGTGCACCTAGAAGCAGCTAGCATTGGCTGCCTTATGCTTGGCTGCTGGCAACGCTCTAGGCCAGGGGTAGGCAACCTGCGGCATGCGAGTTGATTTTCAGTGGCACTCACACTGCCCAGGTCCTGGCCACCAGTTCGGGGGCTCTGCATTTGAATATAATTTTAAATGAAGCTTCTTAAACATTTTAAAAACCTTATTTACTTTATATACAACAATAGTTTAATTATATATTATAGACTTACAGAAAGAGACCTTCTAAAAACATTAAAATGTATTACTGGCACGCGAAACCTTATATTAGCGTGAATAAATGAAGACTCGACACACCACTTCTGAAAGGTTGCCGACCCCTGCTCTAGGCTAAGAACTGAGCATCAGCACGTTCCACCCCCTACGTCTGATAGGGACCCCGGGGGAGGTGGTGTGTATGCCATGTTAGCTAGCTTCAGCATAAGCCAAGGAAATACTTTATCTCCATCTAAACACATAGTTCCAGCTAAACAGGTTTCTAATAATGGTTTGGCTGGATCCTGTGGATGCCATAGAAAGTGACATGTTCAGAACACCTTCCAGGCCAGGTTTTACTCTGTCAGAAACCCAGTACTGACAGGACCTAGGTTTGGAATATTTGATAGACAAACTGTGTTTGCAGAAAATGCATTTAAACTCAGGCCAGGTCTACACTACAGACTTTAGTTGATGCAAGTTACGTGGGCAAACAGCTGCTAACGTTTATACATCACTTGTGCACAGGCACACTTAGCTGTTTGCACAGACACTGTGCGTACTCACCAGGAGTGCTTTTCTCAATGCAGAGTGTGGTGCACCATAGATAGGGATCCCAGTGTGCCACGTGCTGCTATCTAGTGTGAAGCCTTTTCTCAACGTGTTCTGGGGTAGAAATCACTCTCCCAGGAATCTGGGGGTCAAGTTCCCAGCATGCAACTTTCGCCATCCCAGAACATCATTCATATCCCATAATCATTTTGCCTTTTTTTTTTTTTAAATCCCACAAACCCGTGCAGCACTTTTGGCACTAGCCCGCCTTGCTACAGAGTACATAAATGGCTAACTTTCTAAGAGTATGCAAGTGTTGGTGGATCAAACTTCACCAATATCCAAGGAAGGTGCACGACACTTGCATCTGTAAGAACACAGGACTGTTCATAAAGCTGCAGACAAGGGCATTCTTTCCCAACTGAAATGCCCATAGTTACTCTGGGGGACCCAGACTCCCTCTTGCTCACAAAGTCGTATACCAGCCACCCTGACAGCACCAAGGAGAGATTCAGTTACTGGCTCAGCAGGTGCCAAATGACTGCTGAATGCGCTATTGGAGGATTGATGGGATGCTGGCAGTGAGGAAAAATACCAATGGTTAGAGCTGCCTGTTGTGGTGGACACTATCTGAGAGGAAAAGCTGCCACCAGGGTGGAGGGTCAAGGTGGAGCACCTCTTACTTTGAACAGCCAGACACCAGGGCCGTTACAAGAGCTCAGCATGGAGTTATGCAGTTGAGGGAGGTTTTGAAAAAGCCCTTCAATGGTCAGCCACAGTAATGTTCTGTGCTGGACTGTTCTCTGTGCTTGGAGAATTGGTGCTGCTAGGAACTATGTAGTTACCTGCTGTACATTTATAAAATGTGTATTTCCCTCAAGCTAGGAGTTATGCGGTGCTTGCTGTACATTTACAAGTGCTGTGTGCTTTGAATACTGCTGTGCATTCTGCAACATTTCTGGTGAACTCAAAGATAATGGTATTCTTCAAAAATAGACATTTATTGACTTGCAAAACCAGTGCAGAAAAACAATGTGCAAAAAACAGCAGGCAATGAAACACAAACTTTAAAAACTTAACAGAATGGGACTTTGACATTGGAAAGGTAGCAAACATTTCTGCCCACTTCAGTGCACAAATGTAGTCTGTTGTGGCTACACGTACACTGACCTGTAAAAGCCAAGGTTGGTGTACGTGCAGCTGTGGTTTTCCTTGCTGTCACCTAACGTGGAGTAGGAGGACTAAGGATGCAGCCTGTGATGCCATGGGGGGGATGTAGGGAGCTGCTCCAATGGAGTTCTCCAAGGATGGCAAAGGGCAAGAGTCTGGAATCTTTGGATCTGTAGGTCAACCAGGGTCTACAGCAGTTGGGTTTGCTCCTGAGAGAGCCCATTACGTGCTGGTTCAACTCCCTCTCCTTTTCCTGATGGGATTCCAGGGCTTGTCTCCTGTCCGTTCTTTCCTTCTCCATGCCATCTGCTGTGTTGATCTCCAGGCCATTTGCAGTCCAGTGCAACATTAGCTTGCAGGATCTCCCTCAATAGGTCCTCCCTATTCCTCATTCTCCTCCTAGTCAGGGCCAGGAGTTCTGTGAGCAGGGGAGAGGCACCCCTCAAGGCTGCAACAGCAGCAGCTGCTGATAAAAACAGACAGATGTGTCATTGGATTTACAGTCCCAATGGAAAGAGAATAGTTTCAAAACTCCCTTAACCTTGTTCCCATAAACACTTAATATGAAATGCTTATTGATACTTCAGCTTTGGAGACCAGCCACAAGGAGAGCAGCCCACCAGGGGCGAGGAAGGAATTTCAGTTGCATGAAACAAAAGTTTGATCCCTGTTCCATGGCTCCATGTGCAGGGCAATGGCACTGAATAGTGGCACTATTTTCCAAGGCGGCGGCGGCGGTTTTAGCAGATGTCTTGCCCAGGAGGGTAACAAAGGCATGGAACACTCAGCTGCCATTGGCTGCCTAGGTCCATATGCCTCTAGCCTGTTTACTGCAGAGTATCTCTGGGATACAGGGGTCTTCCCTATGTACATAAACAAGCTCCATGCAGCTTCCCCGCCAGCCCCCACATCTAACCCAACAGGGGAATGAAGAGCAGGTGCCAGCTCTAACTGATCTGGTAGGAAAAGAACAATGAAAAGCAAATATCTTTGTCTTGTTAACCGGGGGATGGGCCAAGTGCCATCTTGCAATTTCAACATTGTATAGAAAAATGCCTGCTTACCGGAGGTCCCTTCCCCTCCACAGGGCTCATCCATGCTTGCCTGCTGGGACTCGCTAGATGGGGGCGAAGTCTCAAACAGATCCTGTCTTGTGGCACTATTGGGAGTCTCATCTCTCTGCTCTTCCTCTTCACAGCAGGGATCTGTGGCTCTGGCTCCTCAGAGGTATCCATGGTGGTCTGTAGGGTCTCCGCCAACTATGGCATGCGGCTTGTTGTAAAAGCAGCAGGTGTGTGGCTCAGCGCCAGATCGATTGTTGGCCTCCCTGGCCTTGTGATATGCCTGGCTCAGTTCCTTCACTTTCACGTGGTGCTGCTGCTGGTCCCTATTATGCCCTTTTGCTGCAGCCCCTGTGCAAACTTTTCATAGGTTTCTATGGCAAGGTGACTCGT
The DNA here is from genome assembly GCF_016161935.1 of Mauremys reevesii. Classification (NCBI taxonomy): domain Eukaryota; kingdom Metazoa; phylum Chordata; order Testudines; family Geoemydidae; genus Mauremys; species Mauremys reevesii. Next base: position 17,854,188 of record NC_052640.1, on the reverse strand, counting down.
GTCGCCCTAACTTTTAGGGTTGCCAACTCTGACTAAAGCTATTCTGGGAGATTTCTCTCTCACTCACTCAGTCATTTTCTTAAAACATCCTATTAAAATCTCCCGGATTGCCATCAATAGTCACTGGGAGATGAATGTCAATTCAGGGAGACTCCAGGCCAATTCTGGAGGGTTGGCAACCCTGCTAGTGTTCTATCCCCAATGAAGACAAGAGCCCCAAAAGTGTAGCCAATACACTGTTAAACACAAGACAACAGAAAATACCACTCCAGAAGATCCTCCACATCTTCATAATCTTTGGCCTGGCGCAGCATAATATTTGGTGAAGAGAAGTTATTGCTGCTAAGAGACACAGGCACTTCTGAAAATTTGATCCAAAAGTCACATGGACAGAGGCGGGGGGGGGGGGGAGGGGGGAGGAGAAGAACAACTTTGCAATTTGGGATGAATATTTTGAACAGAAACTAAAGCAATCACCAACAAACTGATGTAGAATAAATACAAGAACTCAAATTCGTCCTTTATGGAGATGAATTATAAAGACTGACAAGTCTGAAATGACCTGAAATAATATTTTTCCATGTATATGAATATTTCTAAAACCATCCAAGGGACTGGAGAGAGTTTGCTGCCTCCTAAAGGGGAACCTTTAACTAAAAGGTTGAACAAGATTATAGTGGAAACCCTGAGGATACTCTAAAGCGGTTTTGCTGTGTTTGGGCATACCTTCTAAAAACCATTACTCTTGGGATTTTCCAGCAAGCTAATATTTTCCTTGCTGCACCAACTTTCCTCCCCCCACCCCCGTTATTAAAAGAACAAATTAAAGTAGCATACTGAATAGAGAAACGGCAGTGGAGAGGTTAAGTAATTTGGCTGAGGTCCCAAAGCATGACCAGTAGAAGAGTATTGTCTAGAATCCAAGTCACCCAACTCACTGTCCTTTTGTAACAAATCCAACATAGTAGACAGGCAGTTAAGTAAATTACGTATCTGCATAGCTGGGACTAGAGCACTGATTTTTCGGCTCCCCCAAAGCAAACACAAAACACAATGACCTCTACCACTTGGGCTAAAGCTGCTCCCCCATAGCTTATAATAATAAGGCCCCTCTTCTTCTGAGGGCCAGCCACTAGAGAATATTATTACAGACATACATAGACAGTACATTATACACAGATCTACATGGTGGGCCATACAAAATGTAACATTTAAGGTGCCTATCACTGTAGGATCTAAATGCAAATATCATAACACTTTATAGAGACCGAAAAGCTCCCTGCCCTGAGCTGCTTACAATCTGTGTGTTCCAGAGAATCCTACACATGGAAGATAATCATGGTGGCGATTCATTGAGAGAATGATTTAGGTTTGACGCTGGAGGCGGCCAGCTGGACTAACTTGTTAAGTGCTGTAGTTAGAGCTTCTCCATTCCATTCTGTTCCACTCCCTCCCCCAACCCCCAAAAAAGGGGAGGGGTGAGGAGAAGAGTCCAAAAGTCAATGGGAAAACTATGAATTAACAATACCAATGTCAGGATACCAAAAATACCAAGAGCACCATCATGGGCTCTCACACAAAATAAATTCTACAAGAGCACCTCTTCTCTCCCCCCACCAAAAATCTCACACATTCACTTCCAGTCTTAGAAGCTCATATCAAATTCCAGGCCAAAATAAGTTATAAGCCTGTTAGTTTTTATAGTCAGTCTTAGACAGGACTGTCCTGACACAGCATACACAGATTTTTTGTAATTGTAGGGATTGTTCATATGTTAGAGGTATTACACGTAAACAAATTAATGGTATAAAATACACAGGTCCTGTCCACACTATAACTTTTAAACCAAGTTTATCAGTTACCTGCATAAACAGCTCCAAACACACTGTGTGTTCATACATCACAAGGTTAATCCTTGTTTGGCAACTGGCAACTTACAGTATTCCACCCCTGCCAGAAGACAACTGTCTTCCTAGAACCAGTTCAATGCAGTTTTTTGCACCGTGAATAGAACAGCTCCCCCTACACAGCCTATTATGCATGTGCAATTTTGCTATTTTTACTCCTTCTCAACTAATAGTAATAAGGTATCAGTGTGTAATACCCCAGTCACTCCTAATGCTGCTCTATCTGTAGGTCTTCCAAGAATACCTCTGAGAGGGTATGGGATTGTTCCAGACTGCAATTATATCGAGTTAGCCAGTGTGATAGGTGTGTCCACACCAAGGAAACAAACATACAGTTGTGCTGTGAAAAGAGCTGCTACGTGGACATAAAACTAACTTATGTCTGTTACAACACATGCAGTTGAGACAAGAACTAGTTAAAAAGCCATGGTTGTACTTGTGGCATAGACGGCCTTATACATATGTGACATTTTTCCACTTTAAAACCTCTGGACAGATTTTCTTCCAATTTGGCTTATTCCTCAGACCTAAGTGAGGTCACAAGTCAAAGGGATGTTTGAGCTTTCTATGTTCCTCCATTTATTAAGTGATTAGGGTAAAAGACTTCTGATCCAAAAAGGGTGGCAAAATGCCTAGCACATTAGGGATGCTAGGCATTATTGACTAAATTAAATACATGACAAATTCTCTCCCCTCCCTCCACTAGACAGAAGCAGGTATAAATAATAAAAATCCCTTTAATTTAAGGGAGTCAAGATAGAAAACTTCATGTATTATGTGCAACTGAAAGGGGAAATGGGGGGGGGGGAGAGAAAACAAAAAACCCCACAGACACTGAAATTCAGCCTTCACTACAGTGTGCACAACCTATGTCCACTGCTAGGTGAAGGCTCGTCACGCGCAATTGCATTAACACGTTCATAAAGAAGTTTTCACATGGGCTCTGCATGCTTTTAAGGAAAGTACAAGTCAGGCCAAGTTCGGAATCCTCCAACTTATGCAGTTTGAATTACAGCAGCCCAAACTAAATTCCTTTGTTGAACTCAGATTCAAAAAAAGAAAGGGAAAAAACCTCCCCAACCTTGGATTATCTAAGGATTTTATCATAAAACCAGAGAGGAGTGATATTTATTGACATGCCAAGAGTCCTGCAGCACAAGAATTTAGGAAAACCCAGAATACAGATACACCTAAATATCGTAACAAACCACCAGTTTGCTTTATATAATGTAATCTTTCAAGTGGGGCTGATCCCATTGCCTATTAAGGTTGCTTGATACGTTTCATCATAAGATGGTGTTTTCAGTTGCTCATAATTTTACCAGTTTTTAACTGATTGGGCTGAAGTTTTCCATGCTGTGTCTGCCTCAGACTGATTTATTTATTATTATTATTTTAAGAATTTCAAGGAAGACAGTTCAGCCATTTCCAAGGGGGAAAAACATATTGTTTGACCCATATTAAATTCTGGCAAACTTATCTTTGAAAAGCTCTAGTCCCCGTAACGTGTTGACGATAGAACTTGACTTTTAGCACGGGGGTGGCCCTGGTGGAAATCTGACCAAATTTGGCCAAGTTATGGAGACTTTTTTTTGGATGGGGGAGGGGGAAGGTTCTCGTGCTCAGACTTCAGATTTTAGCAGCGTAATTACTTCTATAATTAGTAATACCTTTTCCAGAATGGCTATTTTGGTAAATTGTCGAGTACAGACAAACCCTCAGACTCTTTCAAATATCTGTGAAACACACTGGCAAAGTGTCACATCCTCCTCAACTGCTGGTCCACACAGGGTAACAGCCTACTACAGTTATCAGTTACTCTGTTTGCTGAAGTGGCAGAGGTCTGTGTGGTGCACCTAAAGGTTCTAACCCTGTTGATGAGCCACTTAGGTGTCAATATGATGGAATCAGCTCTCTCAGGTGTTTTCTTTTTTCTAAAGTAGGCCATTAAAAATGCACACAACCATGTTAAAAGGACATTAATGTCGCAAAGTCAAGCACTCAGAAGTTAGGAAACTACCAGTTTTACTACGGTTTTACTTAGCAGTTTACTAAGGCATCCTTAGTTAGGAAATGCCAGAATTAAAGTTGCTTGTGCAGCCTTAATTTGGTCCCCTTACACATATGCTGCTTTCAACTACCTGAAAGGGGGTTCCAAAGAGGATGGATCTAGACTGTTCTCAGTGGTACCAGATGACAGAGCAAGGAGTAATGGTCTCAAGTTGCAGTGGGGGAGGTTTAGGTTTGATATTAGGAAACGCTATTTCACTAGGAGGGTGGTGAAGCACTGGAATGGGTTACCTAGGGAGGTGGTGGAATCTCCTTCCTTAGAGGATTTTAAGGTCAGGCTTGACAAAGTCCTGGCTGGGATGATTTAGTTGGGTTTGGTCCTGCTTTGAGCAGGGGGTTGGACTAGATGACCTCCTGAGGTCCCTTCCAACCCTGAGATTCTATAATTCTACGATATGCATAAGCACATTTTTCCCCCCACAGACCCCCTGCCTCATTCAGTGCAAGGATGGATGGCACTCAATGAGCAGCTATTCACGATTTTGTTTTCTCATTGCACAATATGTGGCCCTGTGTCTTATTCATTGTATTCTATCCAAACCCTGCTCTGAGGCAGAGTTATCAATTTCCACAGTGGTTTTTCTATGGTGCTCATCACTATAGGCTCAGTACTTCAGAAACACTAATGAATTTATTTTCACAACACCCTGTGAGCTGAGGGAATACTATCCCCATTTTGCAGCTGGGAAACTGAGTCAGATTAAAGGTCAAAATTAGCACTGAGTTTGGGTGTACAATTTGAGATGTCTAGGCCCTCGGAGCACTTATCATATTGCACTTCATTTGTTCAAAGCAGAGCTCAGCTGCTTCAGTTGCAGCTGTGGGTGCTCAGCACTTCTGCAAATCAGACCTGGGGAGGGGTCTCAAGCTGGGCATGCAGAAAATGAGGAACAGACAATTAGTGAGCAACTGTGCAATGTTTGGTTTAAGTGACTTAACTAGCATCACACAGGAACTCTGGCAGAGGCAGCAATAGTCACATTCTCCAGCAGTCAGCTGTCTTAACTGTGACACTGTCCCTTCTCTTCCTGCAATCCCCGGCCTCACTCATTACACTCCTTCCAACTGCTGCAATAAGCAAAGCATGGGTCCTACAGACATACATAATCCTGAATCATCCCCAGAGCAGGTCCATCCGCCATGTATGAGACAAGCATCCGATGAGGAAAAAATACTATGATCATGTAACTAAAGCCTGTATCAATAATGCATATGCACAAAAAGCTGAATTAAGGTTACACAGGCAACCTTAATAGTGGCATTTCATAACTTGACTTTGCAACCTTACTAATGTTCTTTTAATGTAGTTTTGTGTGATTGCTTTTGAAATAACATTTACAGACCATCTGTTAAAACACAAACTTGATTTTTCTCAGTCGAAGTTGCCTGGTTTGGGGGCTGTTCAAGGTTATAAAAAAAACTGGAGCCTGAAGCAACTTTTGTGGGTTCATTTCCCCAGGGAACAGCATAGCTAAGAGGAATTAGTCAACATAAAGGAGAGTGGAAAATTATAGTACGTGTACATCAAATAGGGTCACAGAAGGAAACAAACCAGTTCCAATCTCTGGATCCTACAAATCCCTCTCCCATGTGCTCTCTGGCACCACTTCAGAGTAACCTGGGGAAGAAGCATGTTTACCTGTTTCAGTGTATGCTATTTCCTCAGTGGCTATAGAAACAGGCACAGAGGATCCCACCTGGACCAGCCATTGTAGTTCCTAACCAGATTCTTACAAAGGGTAAACTTTGTTCTTTTCCTCCCCTTCAGAACAAACAGCCCGTGCTTATGCCCTCTGTGTCTTCTTTGAGCAACTAATATCAGGAGATTTATATTCAGGGCAAGAGCCCATGCTGGCAGGAGAGGAAAGTGCTTCTGAGAAGGAGAGGGAGGTGGGTAGAGGGAATAGCCTACAGTTTCTTGGCTTGTGATCAGCAAGCTGGACGCATTCTGTGGAACTAGGCCAAAGTATTAGTTATATTCAAAAGAATATTTGAATGCCAGCTCAAGGGAGCCTAGTTTGTGGCTCTCATTTATGCTGTACATCAATTGAATATCAAACCACATTTTCTGCCTTCTGAATAATAAAGCTTAATAGCTTGGGACTCCCATATGGCCTATTGTTAAGATATTTCCAAACACTGGCTGCTGTTTTATTTCTGAAGGAAGGAAGACTTCTCCCTCCTCCGAGCTTTACTTGGTAAAAAAAGAGGCATGTGGCAAAATAAAAATAAAGTGCATCAAAAGTTCTGAGAGGGGCTTAAAAATGAAGGGGTCAAAAAGATGGAAAATACATTTTGAAATGTAAAGGGGGGGGGGCGCGGAAGGCCACTGTCTCATGCAAATGCGTGTTTCAGGCACAAGCAGCTGGTGCCACCAGCCTCTGCAGTACTGAACAGGGGCTGTAGAAGCTTTCAGAGCCCACGAGCTGCCCTAACAAAGGAGGACCACACAGATTCAAGCCATTCACAAAAGGAGCCAGGCTGATTATTTGATGATTACTTACAAGGGAGCTTGGCCAGTAATGTAGGCAATAATACTGGAGAAACCTGTTCAATGTGTAACCTGGGTTTGTCTTTTCACAAGTCCCTCTTTACTCATTCTCAGAGGGCACTGCTGATGGATGAAATGTATCAGTTTTCTACACAAGACACTAATTTTGTTAATACAATAATAAATGCTTCTACAGTGCAATACACACAGACATTTTATCTGAACATCCAGGTGAAGGCAGGAAGTATTTTTATTCCCACTTCACAGATAGGACGGATGAGGCAGAGAGATATTAGAAAACTTGCCCAAGGTCAGAGTCGTGGTCAGAGCCAGGATTCGAATTAGGTGTTCCCCACTTCCTGTCCTGTGTTCAGACCACTTGGCCACAAGTCCCTCTTTGAAAAAGAGTAAGTCAGTTTGTAATGTAACAAAATTTGACAAGTGTGCCCAGGCACCCAGTTCCATTCAGTACAGGGCAGCGAACTGCTCAGAAACCTCTTGAGTCTTATACTCCCGACAGTGCTGCAGAGGGAGCACCACAGGGCATCCAGTTGAACAAACTCCTGCTCTCAGCAAGAAGCACCACAAACTGGCCCTAAGAAGGGGCTATCCAGGCCTCCTCACTGAGGAAGATGAAGCCCTGCATCTTGACCATCCATGGTGTAACATACTGGACTGTGTTTAAGCGAATGATCCAGGAAGATAAAAGAGTTCTCGTGCCAGGCAGAGGTATGGGAGCAGAGCAAGACTCCAAGGAGCTAAGGGGGCAGGAAGGTTAAGGAGACTTTTTTCCCTCCAGCTGTTGCCACTGCTTCACCCTTGCCCCACAGCAACTTCTCACTCCTGCCTCCTCCCTTCCTCTCATGTTCTGCTCTAGAGAAGAACCAGGTTTTAGGAACCAGCTGCCTTGACCCTGTAGCTCACAGCTGTCACCTGCCTCCTCCCTAGAGCTATGCAAAACCCAGAATTTCCATCCCACAGGGAATTCTGACATTTCAACATTTGTCTTCATCCCAAGTCAGGGCACAAAGTTGAAATTCTGAAACTTTTTGCAGAACAGAAATTCTGAAAAACGTGTTTCCAAGAAGTTGTGATGTTTCAATTTGACATTTTCCCTCAAACCAGTTAGACATTCCCCAAACTGAAGTTATTTAGTTTCAGTTTATTGAACTGAGCTGAAAATGTTTCATTTCCAGTCAGTGTGCTATTAAACCTCAGCCACAGGAAAATCTGCATTTCATCATGGGAAGGCATAATCCTCCAGGGATTCTGGCCCATAGAGGATAAAGGTGGCCTGAACAACTCCCATAAGGCAAAGTGCTGTCAGGGAAATGCAGTTTAATGTTTTATTCCAGATCAGTTTAAAAAAAATAAACACACCCTGCTTGAACCAACCCAACATTATTTCATTTTGATTTTCCTAATGGGGGGGGGGGGGGGAAGCTGAAGATTTTCAACAAAATCAATTTTCCCCGCAGAAGACTTTGATTTTGCAGAAACTGCATTTTCCGTTGGACAATCATTGACAGAATTTCCAAGTAGCTCTGTGTCTCACCATGTGTAAGTGGAACTTCTGGGAAGCATAACACAGGCTCGAGGGGCACAGAAGGTATCCTACAACCCCACGTACACCTTTACCCACTAGCTACAACCTGCATCCACGTCCTTGGCACCTATTCCCAGCTGTCATTACCTTCATAAAAAGTTCCATCACATTTTACATAGAAAGATAACTTCTCTGTGGAGTTTCCTGGATCATCCTACAATAAATTCTCTCTGCACTGTAGAATTCTGGGATACCTTAAAAATAAGCTATTGATTGAAGCTCATGCTCTATCACAGAAATTTCTCTAAAACAGTATTTTAGACTTGGATCAGTTTCACACCTATGGAAAGGGTCTTTAGAAATTGGAGTAAACACCCCTCCCCCAAATGACCTCAAAAGGATTGGAGGATCAAGATCATGGTAAGAATAGACTGTGGGGTTTGGAAAGAATTTTGAGACCCCCTGCTATAGAGGTTACTCAACACAGGTGCCTGTAAGTAGATCCCATCCTTCTACTGCTTGAGCTGTTGATACTGCCTCAACCCAGTGAGTGAAGAAGCGAGTGTGTATGGAGGTTCTTCATGTGCAAGTTCTTTCTTATCCCACAAGTATGGGTCTAGATCATCTGTAACGACACAATGGAGGATCCTCCTGTAAGAATAGGTGCAGGGTTACCCTGCCACTGTAAATAGCAAGATGCTGCATAAGGACCAATGTGGATTGTCATTTTTCGTAGTTTTCCCTCTATAAAAGTAGTACAGTGTATTCCTAATTCTTGTATATTTTAGGGAAGGGGAAATGGGATGTGCATCTATTTTGATTTACTTCTTTAAAAAACACTTAGCCCACAGAACTCCAATGTTGGAAACTGTAATAAACCTCTTTATAAACCCCATAACCTTGGGACTGTTTTTCTCTGGTTATGATTCCTTACAATTATAAGATTTAGTCTAGCAGTGATCTGCCCTCAAACATATTAATCTGTCACATCTAATATAAAGGCAACAAGGAGACTAACTTTTTCACAGAGTAACTTATACAGATTGAGTATGGATTTGATGGGATCTTAAATTACCCCTGAAGCCAGAGTAAATTTCTCAATCCAGCACCTACTAGCCCAAGGACTAAGCCTACTAGCCAGAGTGGAAAAAATTCCTGTGTTTTTATTCATGATTTTAAGCCTTCGATACATGTTTTACAGTTGTATTTTACTGCTGTTGGACATTCTCCATATGGCTGTGACACATATGACCAGCTTTCTTTCTATTTCCTCCTTTAGCTGGGAGATTTGATTTTTCTGACTACAGAAAGATATGTGCTGGGGGACAGGGCCTTTGCTACCCTGCCTTCCCCAAAGCTATGCTGCCTGAAATGTAAAGGAATACAATAACCATGCATTGTATACAACATTTTTAATATCAGTTCTCTACTTAATATTGGAAATGTTAGTTTTTCCTTTTTTAGCTTCATTCCACTTTCTTTCCTAGCACAGATCATAGGGTAGGTCGTCTTGCCTTGTTTTTAGGGTATGTTTCATCTTTCCTTCCTTTCCCCACACCCCTGCCTCTCTATTTTCCTTTTCCTGAAATCTCAGTCCCCTGCTTATCTTCTCTAGCTTAATAATTCAAATATTATCTAGATCTTAAATCTCTCCCTTCTTTCTCCTACCCACTCACACACTCCTCTGTTCGCTGAAGGGAATTGAGTTCTGGGCCACTCCACATTTGGTTCCTTTCTATCCTCCAGAGAAGTAGCAACTGTTTCTTAAGACATGCAACTCCCTCCTTTCCTCCAGAAAGGAAGGCAGCAGCTCACTCAATCCCCCTGTCCCCGGACCTGCCACTCAGCCCTCTAACCGATCCCAATTGCCCGTTCACCCTGCAAGAGCAGTTAAGTAGGTTTTTCCAAACAGAGATTAAGAGAGAACTCTGAATGCAATTTATAGTCGCTTGCATATAGAAGGAGCTAGACCTGAAACCCACTACTATGCTTACAAAGTCTTTTGGTATTGAACCAGGGAGTCCTGGTTTCAACAGTTGCAAGACCAATGAAACCAAGTGTGTCAGCACAGCTGACTTAGTGGGATACTGACGAGGGTTTTCTACATTCTTGCATAGTGCCGTAGTATAGACGCCTATGCCAATGGAAGCATTTTTTCTGAACAATGTTGGCTAGGTCAGCAGAGGGCCTCTTAGGTTGACATAAGCTCCAGTGTAGATGGAACTATATCAGCATAGCTACATTGGTCAGGGGTGTGGGTTTTTTCCATATCCAGGACCTATGCCGCTATGCCCACATAACCTTTCACAGTAGGCCTGGCCTGAGCATGTGGTTTTTAGTACCAGTCACCCAAGGTAGGGTAATCCCATCAAGAACTTCAGACCCTACCGGGAGGGACGTAGGTTCGTGTGGTGAATAACCGTAGCCAGGAAGCAGTTTCGTACTGCTTCAAACATGAATTCCTTCTGCGAGCAGGGAGCCAATCATCTCCATGCTCAATATGATTAGTGCCTAGGATGAACTTTTAGTTCCACTCTACAGCAATGGACAGACTACAACATGTTGGAGAGACAGGAGAGAGAGAAAAATATCCAGGTGTGAGACGCTTATTGCTCTGGCCACTGCAAAAAATGAAGGCTTGAGCTCACATTTTTGCCTGATTGCATAGCTGTCTCTGCTACCCATCTAATCTCCTTAAAAAACTGGTTTTGAAGGATATGGTTCAGACATACCAGTCGTGTAAGGGGCGGGGAGGGGGGGTAGAGGAGAAGTGCTGCAGCTGCAAAAGATAAAATAGAGACAACTAATTTTCTTAGATGTTGCAACACAAGCTCTCTCCCCCTCCTCCACATACAGTCAACTGCTCTGGGTGGATAAGCTAGAGATTCTACAGTGTAAGCAATAAGGCACAACGAGGTGTGAGAGCCTCTCTCCCCCCCCCTTCCCTAATACCCACGCCCTTTGGGGGTGCAGTGGAAAGCAAAAGGCTGGAAGCTCAGCCACCAGAAAGAGGGAGGTGGCAGAAATACCTGTCCTGGCTCATTTCAATTACGATACCACTTTCATGGTGGGGTGGAGGGAAATACATGTCACTAGATGTTATACTGAGACCATATGCGGATGAGCTGCAACTTCTGTTTGGTGGTTCGGTTTTGAACCCCTATTGTGTGATCAGATTGCTCCTATTATCCAGGCCATTTTTGCAAACTCCAACAGAAATTCATTGAGCCGTGTGTCCTGGAAATTAAACAGATGAAGGAGGGGAGGGAAATCCACTGCATTTTTGGTGACAATATCTGAAACTTACACATGGAAATCTCATTTTATAGTCACTGCCATCTCTAAACTCCAGCTGGATGATAGATGGGGTATCATTGTAAGTGGCCCTTGAACACCACTAAATAGGCCAAATATTTCAGTCTAAAAATGGGGGAGGGGTGGAAGAGAGAGAAAGAAAATGAATGGGTCACCAACAGAAGATTAAGCAGCAAAATTAGTGGACCAGATTCTGGTTGCACTTACATCATATCAGTTAAATTGCTCCAGATTTGCAGCAGAAAAACTGAAATTGGAATCCTGCCTAGCACTTTAGGAAGGCAGCTGCATTTTTTTTTTAAATGAGTAGAATTTCAAACCAGTTTGCTTTGTTTCAGAAATGTAAGCTCCCCTTATCAGAGGGGCTAATGGCCTTTTTTTCAGCTGCTAAAGATTTCTAAAAATTAGACATGTTTTTTTTTCCTCTTCTTTGTGATGGCTAAAGAAGGCCTAGGATATATATTAATATTTGTCACTTTCTCAAAGTTGTGTTTTTTCTCTGCTTGTTGTCTTCCTCCTCCCCCTCCCTCCTTGGACATATCAGGAATGTGATACTAGTCGGGGGGGGGGGGGTGTCCTCTGTGGATGTATATTGTGAGTGTGGACTCCTTAATTGAAGGCGCAAGTGTATCCAGTTTTTAACAAAACCTTCCTCTCCCCAAAATGATAGCCTTTGAAGTTAAATAGGTGTTAGTGAAGAGCTTGAGTCTGACGAAAAATCCTTTTTCCCACATAACTGTTTAAACTATTACTGTCTTGACTCTTGCAATGTCACCATTTCACTCACTCTCAAGTCCTCAGAATCTTTCAGGCTGTTTTTTTTTCCTATCAAAAACCTGACAAGGTTCCAACTGCAATTCTAGCCACCCAGCCCTGTTTGCTGGTCAACTCTCAAGGCATTCCAAAACCATCTCCTCCTGGCCCCCCAGTTTTTAGGTGTATTACACTACAGCTGGCTGAAGTAAGCAGCTATTATAGATGTAAATGGCAGTCAAAATACAGCCAATGCAGGGATGCTTAGAACATCTGATATCGGGAACACCCAATCAACAAGCAGCACAGCGCATGGTATTGATAGGGCAAAACCCCACATACTTCTGCTGAAGCACAAAGCTAAAAGACCGAGTATTTTTCACTATCCAGAGAAGCGCCGTTTTTTCTCCTGCTTAGCTCCCCTCCTCAGCACAGCATACAGTTCCGAAAAATCATTAGAAAAAGGTGTGTGCGCCTCTAGATAACACAACTAGTCCTTTGTATTTAAATCGTTCACTTCACTCAAGAATCTCATAGCGCTTGGCAGTGCTATTGCGAGGTTAGAGGACTTGCCCAAGGTCACAAGGCAATAAAGAGGGAAATTGGACATGGAGCCCAGACTTCTCCACTTCTGAGCCCACTTCCCTAACCTCTAGACCAGAGGCGTCAAACAGTGGGCACTGCAGGCCAGATCAGGCTCAGCTGATGAACTTGTCTGGCCTCTGACATTCAGATACTGGAAAATCTGAAGCTTTTATTTTGAAAAAAAAAAAGCATTTCTAGCCTTCCTGGTTACAAAGGTAACAATCCAAATAAGTGTGAAGCTCTGAAGCAGCATCCTTCCATGTCTGCAGGCAGCCAGAAACATGTGGACTGCCCACCCCCCATTAATCTCATTAGGATATTAACCCTGATGCCCAATGACAACACTTCAGTGATCAGCAATTAAGTAGTTAATGCTCACATTTGAGCAGATGGAATGGGAGTTACTGTAGGGAAGAACAGAGGCGGCACAGATAGGGAAGACAGAGAAAAGGGAAAGGAAGATGGGAAGATGACAAAAGGCACAGAAACAGCAGAGATCCTGAAGCGCAGCATAATTTCCCCCCTCGGTGCTGATTAGCAACCAAACCATGCAGCTTCTAAGACCCTGTGCAGACTAAGCTGGTCAGGACACTTTAGCTAACATCACATTTCTAAATGCAAGTCCAAGCATTCAAGTCTATACAGATCCTGTTTCTGATGACATCACAGGGACTAAGAGCAAAGCTAAAATGTGGTGTGAGATCACTGGGATGACAAGCAATAGAGAGCACCTTGCATCTATGTTCTGGTGTATTTTATAGTCAATAGACAAGAATAAACTGTACTTCTCAGACTGAAGGCTGCATGTGGAAGAGTTAATTTCCAATTTCTAGTATCATTTTGCAGTTAGACATTACCCCGTGGCTAGTATTCTCTCTGATGCTCCATCCAAAGCCCCATTACCCAATGGAAAGAGAGATTCTACCACTAGTTTGCACTCCCCTCGAACTTTCTAAATCAGAGGATTTCAAATATGCTTTACAATCAACGACTCACCTACCTTGAGCGCAGCTATAAATATTATACCCGTTTGACAGATGGGTAAACAGTCCCTCTGAAGTCACCGAGATTGCAAAGCTGTGATTGAGGGCATATTTGACCCAAAGATGTTGACTTCAATGTGAGTTGCGGGTGCTCATCATTTCTGGAATAAAAAAAAGTCTAATTTTACTTCAGTATTGAAGCCTGGAAATTTTGGATAATGTTAGGCACCTAAAAGTGACTTATCCAAGACCACAGAGACCAAAACCCTCACCCCGCTACTTCAACAAGTGGGCTACACTTCTTGCCTATGCTCTCTGTTTTCTAGAGCTAGGGTAGTATTATTTGGGGCCTGGTCTTCTTGGTCTTTATGGCTCCAGAGCGTATAGCTGGAGAGCAAGGAAACTCTAAAACCGAACTGACGTTTTATTTGGTGGGAGTGTGGTAAATACTTACGGGATGGGGGATTCTATCCGGGAAGCAGTGACTCAGAGATTTGGGGGTCATAATGGATAAGCAGGTGAACATGAACTCCCAACGTGATGCTGTGGCCAAAAGAGCTAATGCAATCCTGGGATGCATCAACAGGAGAATCTCGCAAAGGAGTAGAGAAGTTATTTTCCCCTCTGTATTTGGCACTGGTGCGACCACTGCTGAAATACTGTGGCCAGTTCTGGTGCTGACAATTCAAGAAAGATGTTGATAAACTGGAGAGGGTTCAGAGAAGAGCCACGAGAATCATTAAAGGATTAGAAAACCTGCCTTATAGCAATAGACTCAAGGAGCTCAAACTATTTAGAGAATGTTAAGGGGTGACTGGATTACAAGTCTAAGGGCTTGTCTACCTGTAGAGCGCTGCAGCTATGCTGCCGTAGTGCTTTAGTGAAGATGCCACTATGGTGATGGGACAGCTTCTCTTGTCGCCGTAGAGATGGTACCTATGTCAACAGGAGAAGCTCTCCTGGGGACATGGCACTGGTTTACATTGGGGGTTAGGTCAATAGAACTACGGCCAGGAGTGGATGGCCATTGTATCTACATGGGGAACAAATATTTAATAATGGGCTCTTCCATCTAGCAAAGGTCTAACACAGGGGTTCTCAGACTTTTGTATTGGTGACTCCTTTCACATACCAAGTCTCTGAGTGCGACCCCCCCCCCTACATTAAAATCACATATATTTAACAGCATTATAAATGCTGGAGGCAAAGTGGGGTTTGGGGTGGAGGCTGACAGCTCGCGACCCCCCATGTAATAATCTCATGACCCCCTGAGGGGTCCCGACCCCCAGTTTGAGAACCCCTGGTCTAACATGATCCAATGGCTGGAAGCAGAAGCTAGACAAATTCAGACTAGAAATAAGGAGTAATTGTTCCAGCGCTTAATTTACCCAGGGTCATGGTGGATTCTCCATCACTGACCATTTTAAAATCAAGATCAGAGGTTTTTCTAAGGGATATGCTCTAGGAATTATTTTGGGAGAAGTTCTATGACCTGTGGTACACAGGGGGTCAGACTAGATGACCACATAGATTCCAAGGCCAGAAGGAATCACTGAATTCGTAAGAGAAGGGAACTGGACTTGCCCCCTTTCCTCCTCCAGTGATGACCAAGGTGCTTACAGCAAGTTTTTAAGGGGCAGTAAAGATGGTGCCCTGGATCCCAGCAACACCGTTTTCACAATCCATTACCCGATTTATTATTCAAATACACAGAGGTCCACCTTGCTGTGGCAGCATCGACCATCCACACAGAGCCTGTTCAGAGTTATTACAATAAATACCAGAAGAGTTATGAGTCTTGTGGCATCTTCTAGCCCTTCCAGCAGTATTTGGGGAACAGTCTGTCAGCTTGAAAGACAGATAATTTCTCATGGCTTGTCCAGGCAATAGGTGTGCCCCTCGCCAAATAGGCTTACTGCTTAAAGCTTAATTGCACCCATGGTTTAAACATTATCCCCAACAGCACTTGGGAGTATTTGGATTTGGGCGTTTCAGGTGTAGGACTAGGGCCTGAATCACAAACGGAGCTGGGCAAGCTGGAGTGGAAGCCACTGGTAAGAGCAGGTTATATACACACCAGAGGGCAAAGGCTGGGCGGAAAAGTGTTTTTGTTTTGATCAGATTTGGCTGCACTTGCATTTCCAGCTGGGTTTGGGTAATGTCCACCACATTGTTTGTGACTAAGGGCAGGTTTCCTAGTCTCAGATTTCATTTCCACAACAAAAAGATCAAAGTTTGAGCCACTTGTGCAACTGGGGTGTTTGCAGCGAGCAAGCGGTAACTGCACAGCAAGCACACTCAGCTGTGCTCCTTCATCCCATAGGCTATGTGAAAAACAAAGGAAGAGGACATAGCCCAGGTCTGACCTGGATTACAATTTGCCATCCTTCCTTTACCATCTGACATTTTACAAAAAGGTTTTAATACTCCAAGATTAAAGGCACACTCAAATGCTTCTCTATAAAACCCTTACAAAAAAAAAACCAAAAACCAAAACTGCCACCTACAGAGCCAGTCCTCCGTTTCTCCCCCCTCATTTAGCAGATATGGATTCCTCTCCCCCATAGTTCTTATGGAGAACACCACAGAAGATCAAGTTCCTTTCAGTCTCTCTCATTTCTGGACCCATTTAGTCCGTACAATGTAGACATGCAATGCACCCTGTTCCCAAAAAACAGTTTGTGCTGCTGCTTCAGAGACTGTGGGAGAAAACAAAGAAAGTAGGCCCTGAAACTAGGTACATCATAGTAGTCATAGTCATAAACTTGGAGCCAGGGACCAGGAATCAGCAAGTCTTAAATTCTAATCTCTATTTAGAGTGACTTACCATATTAACTCAAGCAACACACAAAACTTTCCGGGTCTCAGTTCTGCGGTCTATAAAAGGGAGAAACTATAGGGTGTTGCATGGTTTTATTAGAGCTCAGATATGGGGAGCTTTGCCCCGTGGGGGTGTCTGAGCCCCTCTTGTTGCTGCCCTTGTGCACTCCAGGCTCTGGAGGGACCATGCCCATCTACAGGGGTTGGACCCCCTCACGGTCCAATTTATTCCTTACTTCCCCGCCATGTGAGCTGGTTCTGGGGGAGCCTGTCCTTTTGGAAGGGTCAGAGGCCCACTCCCCACATGAGCCAGGGTCTGCCCCTTTGAGTGGGGTGCAGAGAACAGGTAAACGTCATCTATTTCATAGGCTCTAAAGCACACACACAAGGGATGGAACCCCCATAGAGATGAATGGAGTAGTTCACACATCTCACAGCTGTAGTCGTCTCCAGGGGGTGTTCTCATTCAGCTCAGAACTTCACAGTGTGAGGGATGGGCCACTTCAGACCTTTTAGAGCCTCCAATGCTACAGATGGCCAAGCAAAGGAGCCTTTTCCCTCCATCGTCCCTCAAGCCCTCCTGTTTAAAGGCGGATGCTTTTAAGGGCTTGTCTATACTTAAAATGCTGCAGTAGTGCAGCTGCGCCACTGTACTATTTCAGTGAAAATGATCCCTATGCCAAAAGGAGGGCTTCTCCCACGCCATGTAGGTACTCCACCTGCCCGAGGGGAGAAGCCCAGCCATTGACATAGTGCTGTCTACCCTGAGAGTTAGATCGGGATAACTGCATTGCTCAGGGGCACAGGCGCCAACTTTTCAAACTGCTGGGGGATGCTCGACCCTCGGCTCTGTCCCAGGCCTTGCCCCCACTCCACCTCTTTCCCCCCCAGGTCCCACCTCTTCCCGCCTAGTTCTGCCCCCTCCCCCGAGCATGCTGCATTCCTGCTCCTCCCCGCTCCCTCCCAGCCTCTCCAAAACAGCTGTTCATGGGGAGGCACTGATTCATGGGGCTATCAGTGGGTGGGCAGAGCCAGGGGGTGGGCGGGAGCTGATGGGGGGGCTTTTTTCCCCCTGTAGGTGCTCCTGCCCTGGAGCACCCAGAGTCAGCACCTATGCTCAGGGGTATAAACGCTTGCATGGATTTTCTTGAAATTTGTTTTGTTTTGTGGGAGTGCAGAGCAGGGTTAGTGACCCACATTTGGAGTCATTTGAGCCAGGGGTTCCAGAGATACAATCCCGGAGAAAAAAAATTGAAAGTTTCTAGGGTTTGTCTTGTTTTGCGCAGAGCTGAAGATCAAATGTATTGCTGTGATGTGTGTCAAAATGGTCTCCAATCAGTCAATTTTCACCCAAGGTAGTGCATGACACCCACCAAGTCTTTGGAGGGCCCACATTGTGAATGGTATTTAAGAACATGCTCACTTCCCTTGCACAGATGTGCAGTCTGGAAGGACTGAAGTGTGCACACGCCAAGAAAGAAAAAACGATTTCTAGGCAGCCACTTTGTGCTTGCCTGGGTAGTCCAAGGGAATGTGCTGACACCACTGCCCCAGTGAACACCTTGACACTGATGATGTTTCTAGTCTGAACCGTTGTCCCTCTGTGCACAAGGAGGGCCTGGGCAACTTCTCCCCCCCCCGCCCCCCACTCCCCGCCCTTTTTGTCTTTTAACAGTGAGTGAGTATGACCAGGCTATGTGAAGAGCTGGGACATTGTAGCAACTGTGTGTTACTGGGGCATATTGAGGCGTTGCTGAAACGAGGGCAGAGTTAAGATGGTACGGACAACCTTAAGGGAGCATTTCCTGGTTTTGAGACGTTTTAAGTTCTGCAAGGGGCTCACCTACTACCAAGCAACCTTAACTCTGCAATAATATTAGTTTTTTGCTGCTGAATAAATGTATTTTTGGGAAGCACACAGATCTTCATATAAAAACCTGTGGCTATGGGCAAGGGTAGATTAATTTAAATCAGCAAGCAGGAAACCCTGATTTAAATTATCGATTTTTAAATTGCATTTTGCCCTGTACTTTATTTTCCTGAAGTAAGTGGATTCTTGTTAACACGTTATTTGCAACTAAATATAGCCTTTGATGCTTCTCTTTGCTAACCAGGAGACTACACTATATCTATACACAAATTATATAGCTCAACTTGAGCTTTATTCAGATTCTTACTTTTTATATTTACTATGTTAGAAAATGCTTAAAGATGCAAGAAAAAGTTTAGTAAATAAGAAATATGATTTGCGTCCAGCTCTATTTGGATGGAAATTCAATTCAAAATTATACAATTATTTTTTTTTAAATTAAACTACTTTAAAAGTGCCTGATATCAAAACATCTTTTGGTACCAAAAGATGTTTTGATAAGAAACTAATTTATTAAATAAAGGAAGTATGACTAGTTAATGAATTGAACTGATAGATTCTGGTCACCCTGACCTTCAAGATTTTAGAACTAGTAGATCTTACCCTCACACCTAGTTCTTAATTCACAGATTGGAAGAGGAAAACAAAACTTTCCTGCATTTTCAGCTCTCAATTGGTTTTTAACTGTTTTAATTAACTGAATTAAAATGAAGAAAATATTCTCTGCATCTGCAGGGGAGACTACTGTTAAAAGCTGGTTTAGCTCTTTAACAAATGTGGTTACAGGTGTTTAGCCTGTAACTTCCAGCAGCTCAGTGGTTTGACTTTCTTTAAAACTTGGCAGCAAACGTAGGGCTTAATTTTAATGGTATTAATGTAAATTATTCTAACAGATTATTATAAAGTTTAGGCCTTAATGTAGGTTGTCATAATTTCAAGTTTAATTTTAAATAGGTTAATGTAAAAAAAAAAAAACACACACACCCTGTATTTAAACAAAATCTAATTTAAATAAAAAACTGTAGGGTTTTTTTTTATTAAAAATATTTTTATCCACCCTGCTCTTGGGAATAGTGACATTCATGCCTGGATCAAAGAGAGCATGTAGCGCTAAGAGAGAGACAGCGGTAAGAGTTGGCTCTGTGTTTAATTTTTTTTTTTTTTTTTTAAACTAGAGATCCTGGAGATGGATTATTGCCTACCAGGTTACAGCAGCTTTCAATTAAAGTTACATTTTATCCTTAGGCAAAGTTATACAGTATCTCTCTAATATTAGCAGGGCACATTTTCACTCATGTAGATCTTTATTCCCCACACACCACATTAATAATAGAACAACATTGTGAACATCGGCCAAATCAGCTGGGAAATGAGAATTTTATCTTTCATTTAACGAAATATCCCTGCTCTAGAAACATCTTTGAACAACTGGAGTTAAGGGGGGGAGGGAAGTGGGGTGAAAATGCAGGGGATGTTTGTTTCCCAGTAATGTGTGGCAGGAGTTCACACACAGACATTTTTGTGCAGCATGTATGACTGAACCCCACCCCCTCACCCCACACACGTGCCAAGGCTCAGCTTCTGCTTTAAGCCATCGTAACCAGAACACAAGTAGCACCAACATATTGTTTTGAACACGCTTCAGAAAGGTCCCAGGCTCTGGCCATGACTCTCTGTGAGTATTGCAGCCCAATGACAGAGGCAGCATTAGAATGAGACCTACAGCAGGCCTGTCTTATCCCCTACCCTGCCTGGGAGGCATGCTGAGAAGGCAGCTCTTTGCAGCAAGTCTCTGGAATGCACTATGGCCCCAGGCAGCAAGAGTGGTTTCCAGAGAGGCTGTTTGCCAATTGTTTCGTGTAGGGTCCCACACTCCTATTCTTTAATATTAAAGACCATGGGGATCAAAGGCCTCTCCCAGCCCAGCTCCTGGGAAAATTCTGAGCCGCCTTAGCAGCCTTACCTTGCTGAAGAGCATTCCCATTCTAGGCATGAAAGACAGTTGTTGGCAGCCAGGCAAAGGAGACCTTGAGTAAAATTTCCAGAAGTCCCTATGTGACAAGTTCCTAAGTCACTTTAGCCTTGTCTGCACTGCACGGTTAGGTTGAGGTAAGCTGCCTCGTGTCAACCTAGCTGTGGGAGTGTCTTCAGTTAAATCTGGCTACTGCCAACGTAAGTTCCTCTCTGCACCAGGTCTACACTACAGACCTATATTGGTATAACTCGAGGGGGGGAGGAGTTATACTAACCTACTTCCCCCCACTCCCCAAAAACAGTGCTATGTCGATGGGAGAGCTTCTCCCATTGACACAGCTACTGCTCTTCAGAGAGGTGGATTAACTATGCCGATGTGATGACCACGGGGGAGAGCTCTCCCAGCATCTTCACTGAAGTGCGACAGTGGCATCAGCGTTTTTAGTGTAGACCTGCCCTAAGCAACACCACCCCCCAAGCAGCGTAGAGTCAACGTCTATGTAGTTAGGTTGATGCTGCGTCAGTGTAGACACTGCATTGCTTCCATCAACTGTTGCTGGCTTTCAGGAGCCGGCCCGCAATGCCCCGCACGGACAATATAATCCATACGAGTGCTCCTGGTGAGGACGCGCACTGCTGACGTGAGCCAAGTTTGCGCACACAAGTGATTTAATAACTGCAGTGACTGTATGCCAATGTAAGTTAGGTCCACGTAATTTTGTAGCATAGACATGGCCTAAGAAATTCAAGGGGACTAATGCTACCAAGTCACTTCTGAATCTGAATCCTTCCCATGCCATCACATTTTGCTTAGGGCAGTGGTCACCATCTGGTCGATCCTAGAGAATCTCTCTTGACTGCAATCTCCAGTGGTGTAGCAGGGCTGGGGCTAAGGCAGGCTCCCTGCCTGCCCCACACTGCTCCTGGAAGCAGCCAGCATGGCCCTGGGGGCGGGGGGTCTCCTTCTGCGTGCTCCTCCTACCTGCAAACACTGCCTCCGAAGCTCCCATTGGCCAGGAACGCGTTGGCCCCTTCCAGGAGAGGCATAGGGCCAAGGTAGGCAGGGAATCTGCCTTTGCCTTGCTGTGCGCTGACCGGGAGCCGCCCCAGGTAAGAGGTATAGGGCCAGGGTAGGCAGGGAGGCCACACCCCAACTCCGACCCCCCCTCTCAGAACCAGCACCCCAACACTGCCCCAGCCCAGAGCCGCCTCCTGCATCCAATCTCCCTCCCAGAGCCTGAACCCCCTCCTGAACCCCAACCCCTTTCCCCAGCCCAGTGAAAGGGAGTGACGGTGGGGGAGAGCGAGCAACAGAGAGAGGGAGGATGCAGTGAGCAGGGCAGGGCTTTGGGGAAGGGGTGGAGTAGATCCTAGGTTGACCTTAAATTCAAAAAGTGATCTTGGGCATAAAAAGGTTGGAGACCACTGTCTTAGGGCATGAACAAGACCCCACCCTCCCTCTCTATCATGTTGTTTGCCAGAACACCTTCTTTGTGTTTCTATAAAAAAAAACAAAAAACTTAACTTTTTTACTGGGACAGGTTAGGCTGAAGGGCCAGTTGGCTGCTTTTCTGGTGGTCCCTACCCTTTGACAGGCCGCCCTGGAGTTAAAGCTCCCACCAGCATAGCTTTAAGGGTCATTTGAACACACAAGCCTTCCTTCTGCATCTCACTATGTAGTCCCCAGGGAAGACCCAAGTCACTTAAGCACTTTAAAAATGTTTAGCCTGTATCCCTGCATACAAGCTTGCTAACCTCAACCATGCTTTTTGGAACAATGCTGGAATGGCGTGTTGCCTTGTACACTTGCTGTTAAGCTTTCACGCCTGGTTCAGGAGCATGCACTGGCTATACACACACACACACACACGGAAAACAGGGACCTAGATTTTATTAATGGTGGTGGCAGCAGTGGAAACCATAATGTAGACGTGACTCAGACGCTTCCAGTTGCATCATCTAACTGCTTAGAACAGGTCCAGAAAGGGCAGCGAGGAAGAATGCATGTGCTTCTGTGTTGTTCACATTCATGCTACAGCCATAGTGGGAGATTTTCAGAAGAAACACAGGCAACAGGATCATTACTGTGGGTACTGGATGTTCAGGACATGGGTTAAGAATTGCTTAGTGTATCCAGAATCCATGCTGCCTACTTTTGAACACCTTCGGTGTCAAGAGTGGTGTAGTGTCTAGTAGGGGCATGTTATCTGAAACATGGAACTGGTAGCAGCATGTCACTGAGTCAAACAAAAAACCTTACGCCCAAAGTGGATAGTTAGTCAGTCAGCTTTTTCCAACCGACTTTTGCACATCTACCACGATAACTGATTGAAAGGCCATACTCAAAGAGCAGTTATCAACGGCTCATTGTCAAACTGGTAGGACATATCAGTTGAAGTCCCACAGGGATCTAGCCTGGCTCAGATACTAATCAATATTTTCATTAATGATGGATGAAGGAGTAGAGAGTATGCTTATAAAATTTGCAGATGACACCACAGTCAGAGGAGTTGCTAGCACTTTGGAGGACAGGATTAGAATTCAAAATGATCTTGACAAATTGGTCTGAAAAATCAACAAGATGAAATTCACTAAAGAGAAGTGCAAAGTACAATATTTAGGAAGGAAAAAAAAATCAAAAGCCCCTATGCAACATGGAAATAACTGGCTAGGCAGCAGCACTGCACAGAAGGATGTGGGGTTATAGTGGATCACAAATTCAAAGAGTCAATATGATGCTGCACAAAAAAAAAAAAGGTGGGGGGGCGGGGGGAGCAGGAGCCAAAATGCCATTCTGGGATGTATTAACAATGCAATATGCAAAACAGGGGGAGATAGTTGTTCCGTTCTACTCAGCACTGGCGAGGCCTCAGCTGAAGTACTGTGTCCAGTTTTAGGCTCCACATTTGAAGGACATGAACAAACTGGAGAGAGTCGGGGGGTGGGGGGAAGTTTAGAAAACATGACCCATGAGGAGAGGTTGACAGAACTGGGCATGGTTAGCCTAGGGAAGTGAAGGCTGAAGAGACACATGACAGTCTTCAAATGAATAAAAGGCTGTTTAAAAGAGGACTGATCAATTATTCTCCATATCCACCGAGGCTAGGACAAGTAGTAATCTGCTTAGTTTGCTGCAAGGAGATTTAGATAGGAAAAAAGTTTTAATATCCAAACAGGTCATGTAAGGAGGTTGTAGAAGCCGTATTATTGGAGGCTTTTAAGAAACAGGTTACACTAACTCCTGTCAGGGATGGCTTTAGGTATACTTCATCCTACCTCAGTGCAGGGAGATGGACTAAAATGTCCTCTTGAGGTCCTCCCCAGGCCCAGATTTCTGATTTTATTTTAAAAGAAAAACCTAGCCTCAGTGGTGGCTTATCCCTCTCACTGAACAGCAGCTCCCCACCCCCTGCCCAAAAAAAAAAAAAAGAGTCAATTCAGAAAGTGTCGCATTAGAGGAAAATGGATATACTATGTCCTCCCATCTGTCCCCCCAGAATTCAGTTAACTGGCACCCAATTCATCTCCATATCTCATTTAAGGGCCCAGACATGAAGATACAATGCAAAACCAGAGCATGAGAGGATTTACATTTTCCCCAAACAAACTTCTTTGTAGCAGCGTCTGAATTCCCTCTGGTGATCGCTAAAGAAAGGGCACAACGGCAAGGGAAGTGTACTTGGACATTAGTGCTCAGCACTGCCACAGAGGCACTAGATTCTAGTAGCAGGCAGGCACAGTTCTTCATCTGCATTTGTTTTAGTGAGTTAAACATCAGGTTTTGATAAACGTAATATCTGAACCTTAGACATTTGCCCTTCTCCTTGATTTGGAGAATTTTTCAAACAGAGCAGGTTTTTTGCCCCCTGTACACTTATCTTGTTTCCTCTTATTCCATCTAAGCATTTACAGCACCCAGCACTGAGGTATTCCACCTGCCCTCTACTTAGATGCATTCACAAAGAAAATAAACCCAGATTAAAAAAAACCTGTCAGTTATGTTCGCACACAGCTGAAGTTTGATTAGAATTAATTAGTGGCAAAACAATGCTCTGTCTATGAAGTCTCACATTTATTTATAAAAGGCAAAATTAGCCCAGATCTATAATACAGGTCTTGGGCATAGCAGCAGTGTAATACAGTTGGTTGGCACAATGCTTACTGCTGACTTTCAACACCGTGCACGCGCACACACACACACACACACACACACACACACTTTAGTTGCAGAAACATCCAGGATGATCCATCTGTAGCACAACATGCTTCACCTGCATTGAGAAGTTCCATTCTGTAAAGGAAGGGACAGAGCCCCTGCTTTTCATTCAGAACACAACTGCAGTTTACCAACCAAGAAAGTGGGTTGGGATTAAAGCACTGGAGTAGTGGCTAAGGTTGCCAATTGTCTAATCACACAAACCCAAACACCCTTGCCCTGCCCTGCCCCCTCCTCCTCCCCTCCCTCCATTGCTCCCTCACTCACTTTTACCAGGCTGGGGCAAGGTGTTGGGGTGCAGAAGGGAGTGTAGGCTCTGGGCTGGGGCCGAGGGGTTTGGAGTGTGGAATGGGGCTCCAGGCTGAGCCTGGTGTGCAGGGTGCAAGCTTGGGAGGGAGTTTGGGTGCAGGAGGGGGCTCGGGGTTGGGGTGCTGGCTCCAGGTGGGGTTTGGGGTGCAGGAGGAGTGAGGGGTGTGGGCTCTTTCCGGGCAGCGCTTACCTTGGAGAGCTCCTGGTCAGCAGTACAGTGGGGCTAAGGCAGGCTCCTAGCCAATGGGAGCTGCAGAGCCAGCGATGGGGGGGCAGCGCACAGAGATCCCCTGGCCCTCCACCCCCGGGGCCACAGGGACGTGCCAGCTGCTTCTGGGAGCGGCGCGGGGCCAGGGCAGGCAGGGAACCTGCCTTAGCCCCACTGCGCCACTGGACTTTTAGTGGCCTAAAATCTTCCGGTTTGGCTTCAGTAGCCTCCAGCAGATAGAGCCCGATTCCGGAAGACTCTTGGCAAACCCGAGACGGTTGGCAACCCTAGTAGTGGCCCTACTGCTCTCTCTAGCAGATCCCTGCTTTACAGACATATAAAAAGGACCCAGAGACTATTTAGGTCAACTCTCCAAACCACACAAACATTGCTGAGCATCCCTTCTGAGTGCTCACTTGCTGCTTCTGTCTTCACGCTGCAAGTCTGTGGCAAAACATACAAATAGCATGTAGGTGTCCAATGTAGAAAGGATCCCAAATTGCATCAGTGGGATAAAACCTCAAACCAAGAGGGGATTGAAAGTCTATTTAAATATCCTTGTCCAAGGCTGGAGTCTATCTGCCCCTGCTGGAAGAGTAAGTAATGGACATTCAGGAGGCACTTGAAGATTTCGGCATCAGAAGTCAAACAAAAGCTGAACATGCTGTGGTCGACAGATGGCCACTGATCACAAGGGCTCAGACTATTCTCAGAATTTCGAACCTGTCACTTCCCTTAAACACCAACAGTTCACAATTTTAAATACAAGAATGGGGAGAGAGGAGAAAACTAAAAAACCACCTGAGTCAAATACCAAGAGCTTTTTTGATTCACAGTGCTCCAAACTGCTCGAAGATCAAAGATTAGTCTAACAAGAAATGCCTCTTTATGAATACAGGGCAGCCCAGATGACAAAAATGAATGCAGCTCAGCCCTAGCAGAAATTTACCCATCTTTCACCTCCCACTGACATCATTAGCATGCTACTGTCAGCAATAAAGAGCAATTGAGATCAAACAAACACTCTTCCTCTGGTCTCCCCCTGATGGGTCAGAATTTTTGGCTGGAGCTGGTCTTTTCCTGATAGAGTGAGTTAGTTCACTTTTCAGTTAGTGCCACTGCATGCTACTGTTATGATACAGAAAGCACAGAGCCAGGAAATCCCACGTTCACACCAACGCTGTCCTCTTCACTCACACCTTTTAGCACATGGAACCCAACATTAGTCATCTAAATGTGAAAATTAAATTTGTTTTAATGTGGATTTGGGCACCTATAATCAAAAGCCTCCCCCGTTCCCAAGTTCGGAGGCCCTTTCTTAGATTTGGGATAAATGTTTGTTTTTAATAAATCTCTCCACCAGTTGATTTGTACAATAGTTTGCAACACTATTTTTAAACTGCCAGTAACTAAGCTAAAACATAGCCTGAAACACCAAACCAATTGCTGTCACAATCCAGAGATGTTGGGATTTTAAAACTCAAGTCCAGTCCTGTATAAAGGGGCTGCACACACGTGTCAATCAGCCACTGTGGCAAAAACAGAGAGGCTCAGGCTGAGATTTCAGAATGGCACAAACGTTTTGGGGGTGAGAGAAACTGCCAGTCCCCTAACACATCTGGAACACTCTGAATTGTTAGTATTGACTCAGGGGTTGGTACTTGGAGAAGCCAGATGCTACTCTCATTCTAGTTTTGTTTATCTAGCTCCAGTTTCACACAAAGTGACACTTTTGGTAGTGAAGAAGAAAAGAGAGAGAAACCAGTTACCTATAAGCTGTATAAGAGCTAGGCACTGTATGGAGGACAGTTTTTACAGACTTAAACTGCCTACACTCAGTATCCTGAAATTCAAGACCTGGTCTGACATTTTTACATCAACCTGTATGAGGAAGCATCATGAATCCTCATCCCCATCCTCCCTCTCCTAGCACCAGGACAAAAGGAAAAGAAAGCACCTGCAGGGTATTTATGGAGCATGGTAAACAGACAGGTGACAAAACCCTGGGGTGCCAAGGCAGCAGAAAGCCCTGGCATGAGGGCTGGTATTGCCCTGGGTTTGGATACTCCGCAAAAGGCTCATAATTAAGAAGCCAGAACTAAGCCTACATGATATTGCAACAGCTCAAGTACTGTTCTGAAGCAGGTAAACTAATATTGCCTGTACCTGTTCCAAACCACATATTAATACATGGCTTCTGTTTCTACAAAGTCTGCTGGCGGCTCTCCTGGAAGGAGCTCCTATCTCCAAGACAATCTTGCATTTTTGCCTGGTTTCTGAAAAAGGATTTCAAATAAGTGGCTGGAGCGCATGGTTTTGGAAACCCCACTGTGTTTATCTTTACTGATAAGCCTGCAATCTTGGCTGGGAGTGCATCAGCCTGCGTCGCGCAAAACCCTTCCCTAGCCCATGTCTTCTTACAGAATGGGCTCTCAGGTCTGGGCATTTCATTTAACCCCTTCATGGCCTGTGGCTAACAATCTTCTGCATCAGTGCCTTTGTAAAAGGGCACAGACAGAAATAACTCCATTGAGTCAATCGCTGAGAGCCCTTTGGTTTTCTGAAGCTGGAGAACAGCGCAATGCCAAAGTGTATTTAGTAGGTTTGATCCTTTGCTAGAATTGAAGGTCTGCTCGTGCAGGTTTGTTAGTACGTGAGCACTCTATCCACATACACAAACCAAGGCTAAATATCAAGAGTCCCTAGGGACTTCCCAAGGTTGTGATGCCTAGAGCTTGGGCAGCTGAATGCAACAAACAAGAGACTGTTCTCTCAGAACAGCCTCTGCTTCTTCTCTCCCCCCCGCCCACCCCACCTCCAGTCCCCTTTCAACACACATGAGGTGGCCATCACCAGGCTGGTTTCAGTTAAGCATGTGCCTTGCAGAGGTGTTTTTTAAATGGTGTTTTCAAAAAGTTTTATTTTTATTTATATGACGTGCATACAGTGCACCAGGCTTTCGGAAGCAGTACAAGCCCAGAGAGGGCTTTTGCACTCATGAGCTGCCACAGCCTTTATTCCAGACACACCTCTTGCCAGCTGGAAGAGCATTTACTCATTAACTGGTCCATAAAGAACCACTTTCCCTAGGTCTGCCTGTCCCCATATCCTAATCACATACAAAGGAAATAGTACTACCTGTCTCCCAATTGCTCTTAAACAGACACAACCAGCCTACTGGAAATTCCAGCTGAAACATTTTCATCTCTGTTTTGGAGCAACACAGTGGGTCCTAGCCTACTAGTCCTCCAGCAGAAGTGAGAAGCCAGACAAAGGATTATAATGAGTCTGCTGGAATTTCCATTAGAGCATTACAGCTCGGAGGGACACAGCGCAATAGAGCTGGGAATGCTTGCCGGCCAGTGTTCACATGGCCTGGCACTCCTTGAGTTTGACGAAGCCAGCAAGTTTCTTAAGCAGCATTTGCAAGGGTTTATTTAACTCACGTGACCAGCTTCACACTTTCTTACTAAAGTAAAAACAAGACTACAAAATAGTTTCCGGACAGAAAAGCATGCCCAGCCAGAGAGAGACAAACTTTTGCTTGGGTTCCGATCCAAAAATATAGCTTCATGTGCAACTCTGCTGGTTTTGCTGTCACATCCAGATACAAAGCTAGCTGAGTTTCACCGTGCAGGTCTTCACAGCAATAGCCGCAAGTCACATTTTCCCCTCACCCTTGGCTTGTCCTGCACAATCTAAATAAAACTTTGCCAGACAGACAGACACAGCCTTTCATCAGATCACAAAATAAATTCCTGGACCCTGAAAATGACTTTCCTCTTCTGAAATGATCCAAACAACTGAGGCATTTTGTCTTGATTATACAGCAAGTGGCTTAGAGCGGTGATAGAGGAGGAGTGGAGATGTGCTACGGAAGTGGAGAAACAGGAGTGGGCAGGCTGACCCAATTGCTAATGCCACTCAAAGCCCAGAACCCCTCACTGAAAGGGTCAGCGGCAGGCTAGACTGCTGCTGGACAGAAACTGCTCTGCCATGCCCTGGGCTCACTCTTGGGAGGTTCTGAACAAATCTGGGCAAACGCCACTAGTCCTGCCTTTGCCCTCCATTTTATTTCGTTTCAATCCACTGGAACCATGAACAGTACAGTCATGTGCATGTGAGTACAATACGGTTTTGGGTCCAAGAATGACAACACAGGAAAGAGGAGAAAGTGACATTAAATCAGTTCCAGACTGAGAGAAAAAGACCACCTGTCACTAAGATATAGATGCTCACAGAGCACTGTCACGTAGAGGGGGACCAGGCCACGTGACTAACCACCCCCAGCCCATCTCTGGAGAAGTTTGATTCTGGAACTGCATCCAGATCTGAACTCCCTAGCTCAGGCCCACTGACCCTCTTGCCAGGTTGCTGGAAACAGGGACTCTCAAACATCTTACATTGCATTATTTGTTTGGCTAGTAATGCTGAGAAGGCCCTTTTGGGCTGAACACGGCACAAACACAATAGAATCCCTGCCCCAAATAGGCTGTAACCTCAGTAGTACAGCACTATCAAATGCCATACTATGTAACTGAAATACATGCATTTATAGAGTGTTTTTCCATCAGATGACCTCAAAGCAAAGCACTCTTCAGAAGTGAGGAGGATTTATTATACCCAGTTTCCAGATGGGTATACTGAGGCAGAGGTTAAGTGATTTGCGCCAAGGCAGAGCAAGCGAGAACTCAAGAGGTCCCAAATTCCCCCTTTCCGTGTTCTAACCACGAGACAAGCTGTCTTACATTTCACCTTTATACCGTTTTATAGTAGGCCAGGAAACAATTAGGTAGATTTGGGCAATAAGGTACCTCAGCTGGCATACAAGTCATTGATTGGAGGTTTAGGGTAAGTATTTGCTAAGGTGAATATGCTATGAAGCAGGGCACCATTTCCAAACACAGTGCTAGTTTTATATATTGTCCTTATCACCAGCTTCCCCCCCACCTCCCCTCCAAGATGGTGGTAGTGAGGTGAGGGGTTTGGAGGCAGAATTTCTCTAATTTATATAAATAAATCTGTTAAGAAACACCCCTGCCCCAATGGAATATTCCACCAGAAGGAAAACTCCCCTCCCAAGTGAGTCAAGATTCCCAAGCATTCCGTGAGCAACGTCCTTAGCTCAATACAATACTGCTTCAGAATTCTGGGGAAGCCTGGGCACTGAGTGACTGGAGAAAAATTTGCAAATCAGAAATTAAAATATGCCACCCCCAGAGGTGGATATTGGTCCTGCCTAAAATTGGCTTCTGCATCAACACCAGAAAGGGAGGTGCTTCTTAAGGTCTTGCTCCTCTCAAGCAAGGAGCTGGCAAGGCCTCTCCCTCTTGAGCTGTGTTGCTTGAGGCTATTTCACACCAGCGACCAGCAATAGTCCTACGTGGCAGGACACAATGTTTATGCATGTAGTTTGTGATAAAGGGTTTAGCTGCTGGAAAACACTAGGCGTGGGAGAGAAGATAGGGAATTCTTATCTCATCCTGCAATAGACGCTTGATGGTACTCAGTTATTGAGCTCAAGTCTGTACAGAATGGATCAGCAGCTCCCTCCCTTTCATTGGCGAGAGAGAGAAGGAAGAGTTTATGCAATGATTTACTGAACAGGAAAAATATTGATGTGTCTGTTTAGAGCATCCTGGAATACAGTCTCATGAGATGATCATCTCCATAGCTAGTTATTTTAAGGCATAGAGCATCCGGCATGACCAACAGAATTCCAGGTCTAGCAGAAATAGAAAAAGATTGAGATACGGGTAAAAAAAAATTACAGCATGAAAAGACTTTTGTAGGAGTAGAGCAAGAAAAGATTGGAGCGGTTTGCTTCACAGAGAAGACATAATGGAGGGTTGCAAAACAGGGAATGCTACAGAGAAGAAAGGCAAGCAGGCACTATTTATCCCCCCCCCTCAATAACTCAAAATGCATTTAAAACTGAAATACAACGTACAGTTAGCCTATGGAACTCATTGCCACAAGATACAGAAGGCTGGGAGCTTAGGAGGATTTAAAAAACAAAACAAAAACACATTTTTAAAAAAGGATGTGAATACCCAGCTACGCAAGTCTGAGTGATACAAGACCTCATGCTTCAGGGCATAAAACCAACTACTTGCTTCCCCTATGAGCAGGTTATTCCTTAACAAATTTACTTTTATGGTTCCTGTCACCTTTCTCTGAAGCATCTGGCATTTGCCTCTATTGGAGAGGATGCCAGACTAGACAGACAGATCCTGGTTCTGATCTGGCATTGCAGTTCCTGCATTCCAAGCTGGAAAGGAAAGAACATGCTGGGAAATGTGTAGAATATTAGATAGCAAGTTCCACTGACAGCCAGCCCTGTTAGACAGCCTTCGCTCCCCATCAGGCCCTGCTCTCAGGCGAGCATGGCAGTGGGCAGGTTGCTTCAAAACCCCAAGGCCAAACTTGGTCTTCACTTGTGGGTGCTTAGGTGTAAGAGGGGGCTAAGTTTGGCCCTTTACGCCCCCCTCAATGGGAGAAGGGATGCTCTGGAGTAGACGTGTTACAAAAGAAAAGGACCAGCAAAACGGCCATTTGCAGACGACTGTACTGTAAAGTGCTAGATTTAAAGCAGAAATACTGACAGCATCAGGCATGAAGGTCCCAAGAGCGAGCTAATGAAAACAATCACTCTCCTGTGCCACGAGTGCTTCTGCAGCTAGAAAACCCTTGGCGCTCTTTCCTGTTAGCCTTTGGATAAGCCTTACCTCTCACAGCAGAGCGGTAGTGCAAATTCATACACCAGTTTGTAAACCTCAGGCCCAGGACATTGCATCCACTCCAAAAGGGCATTTAAGACAATGGCCTCTGTCTTCCTCTTGAGCTAGGAGGCCCTGAGTCAGCTGAGGAAATTGCCATTTGGGGGAAATTAGACCCATGTCTCTGGATGAAGCATCCCCGTTAGCTTTGGCTCCAAGCCCGGATTAGCCCTCAGATTGAGGCCTTGTGAGGTGTACTCTACAGAACATGCCACCAGATATCTACCCAGAGCAGCATCCTGGAAAATCAGCTCGCTCATACCCCTGCTTTGCGGACATTCTGCTTGAAACCAGCTGCCATTGTTGCATTATTAACTATTGTCTAGAGCACCTAGGTGTTCTAGACATGAACCAGAACCGCACTGTGCTAGGTGCTGTACAAACACAGAACAACAACAAAAATATCTCCTGCCCCCCAGTCCTCATTCAACTACCCATGCCTGATATCTAGCAGCAGGCACCACCACAGACAAGAGACAAATAAACCAATCAACATTAAATGGAGTTGCAACAATAGCTAATAAAAGCCAGGAAATCCAAAACCTACAACTAAAGATATTCTTGCTTATTGTAAAACAGAGAAAGCTGCATAATTGTCCACACTGATGACTGTTTAACTTCATTTGAATTTCTTAACTCAGTTACTATTAGATACAAATTTGCCTAAAATGGTTAGCAATATTTCAATTTAATTCATTAAAGAAGAAGAGTTGACATAATAAACTTGTTATTTTTGGACCAAAAGGGCTGCATGAATGAACCAAGGGGTTTATTCCATCATTGCATCAAATCAGTACATAAAAAATTAACATCTCCATACAGCAATAAAACAAAACCCTGAGTGTGTATCACAAAAGAAGTCCTCAAAAGATCAGGAATGAGGAAGAAGAATTAAGTAGGCACAGGGTGACTGACAAACCCAGTTATTGTATATGTGCATTAATGATTCCCTTACCTCTTCAAAAACACTACTTACTGTTATCCCTTAAAGTTGTACATAGGGTTGCCAGTTTTGGTTGGACATATTCTTGACGGTTTCATCACATGACAATCTTTAATTAATCTTTAATTCCTAGAGACCTCCAGGACAATCCTGGAGGGCTGGCAACCCTAGTCAAACTTGTACATCGTGGCCAGGAAAACTGCTTTTCGGAACATCTCATTTCCACCTGTCCAAAAAGGACAGTCTATAGAATTCCTCAAAAAGCTCCGCACAAGGGCAAGGGTAACAAATCCATTAGATGGAGGGCAAAACTACCATGTCTGTTGTCCTCTCAAGGCACATGTGTAACACCTTATTAAACATGAATAGGCTAGTACTTTGCATTTATATCGCATCTTTGGTCTACAGGACACTCAAAGTGATTTACAGAACTCGGGGATGTGTTATTGCCCCTGGTGAAACTGACGCGCACACACACAAAAAGAAGTCAGGTGTCTCACCCAAGGTCATGGAGCAAGTTGGGGCAGAGTAAAAATAGAAACCCAAGTTCACTGACTCCCAAACCCTGGATCTAACCACCCAACACTGCATCCTAAACAAGGAGAGCTATGTATGTATCTAGTAGAGTAGTCCATCACTAGGGGTATTTAACCCTTCACCCCAGCTCTGAAGCAGCTGACTATTGAGCACATTATCTATGTGGTATAATTTGTGCACCCTTGAAAAAGCAGAGCATTTGAAGCCCATTTGAGTTATGAACACTATGATATTACAAGGAAGAACATCCACAGAATGAACCTGCAGAATCAGAACGCTTTTACTTGGAGAAAGGAGGAAGATCCTGCTACTAATCCTACAGACATTTTAAACAAACCTGCTAAGGTGAAGATCTCTCTCCTCGGCAGGAGGGGAGGGGGTAATCTTACTTCAACTGGGGGTATAAGAAGAATCACGGAATTAATTTCAAAGCACTGAAGTTAAATAAATAAATAAATAAATAATAAAGTGATTACTTCACTTTTCCTCCCCCATTCCCATAGCAGACAGCGGAAACAAACAACCCACAGGAGGGTAGAATGGTCAGACTCAGTTTTTTAAATATTAATAAGATTAAAAATATCCACCCAGTGCAGCTTTAAAGACGAGAGCTCATCTAGATTCACACACACACACACACACACACACACACCCACCCACCCTAGACTCTGCGGGAGGTGAGAGATTTGGTGGCGACCAGCATTAGTCAAAGAATTGTAATGGAAATATTCTAAAATGCACTCAATAGTTATAGGCTTTTTCATGTCTTGGGAGGGGTGGGTGTGGAGAATAGTAAAAAGAGGAATTGAATCTGTAGTTTATGTTTTTTAAAGTTTTCACATCTAATAAAGCTTTGTTTTAAAATGTATAGGGCCAGCATTGAGCTGAGGTCCTGGGTATTAGCCAACTAGAGCCTGTGAATTGTGTTTAGTGAGAAGTTTATTAGCTCAGTAAACACCATTCTAGTTCCCCTCAGCCCCGAACTGTAGACGTTAAACCATGAGTGCATACGGGACCTCAAGCACCCAGAGCAACAGTTAGCTAGATTACAAGAGCTTTTTAAAGGAAGTTGCTATAGCATTTACTACAGCGAAATCACAGCACAAATGGTAGGCAACATTTTTGAGGGTGGTTACAGTGTTGTGACATCGGGAAGCTAGTTTTCATTTGGTAACTTTTAGGAGCCAAGCAGTAACAAATGCCATCATGGGGGCACTTGGCAAGGCAGGACAGCAACTTATCTCACTAGCGTTTAAGTATCGGAGAGGTACAAGGTTTTGAATCAGAAAACATTCCTTGTGGTCTCTGCGTGTTTCTTGAGTGTGACCAATGAGAATTCACTGTTTTAATCTGTTGGTGCTCTGTCACCAGGAGGCATGTATGGGAAAACTTGTCCAGGTCTCGTTTGGAGTGCACACAGCAGGGATGCTCAGTGCAGCATGTTGTAGCTCAAGAGATGCACCATCAAGAATTCTGTGGCACCTTATAGACTAAAACATTTGCACGCATCTGACGAAGTGGGTATTCCCCCACGTAAGGTCATGCTCCAATGTGTTTGTCTATAAGGTGCCACAGGACTCTTTGCTGCTTTTACAGATCCAGACTAACACGGCTACCCCTCTGATATCTGACACCATTAAGAATGACATCTTATCACTTGACCCAGTCAGAGAGCTGGTAGAACTTAGAAGCAGTCCGAGGATATACGCGTGCCAGGGCTGTTGAGAGGGAAAGCAAGAGTTGCTTCAAGTTCCTGGGTAACAGTGTGTGTGGGGCAGAAAATGCTAGTGACCAGTAGGATATAGACAAACACGGCAGCCTACGCAGATTAGTAACTAAATAAAGGGCCATTAAAGGGAGCCTGCTACACTGGTGTAGCGAGTGAATGAGACAGTGGAGTCATACGTTGTATTTTCTGATTGCAGCTTGGATTCTGTGGGTATGTCTACGCTGCAATTAAAAATCTGTAGGCCGCCAGTGCCAGCCGACTCAGGCTTGTGGGGCTCCGGCTAAGAGGCTGTTTAATGGCCAGGTAGACATTTGGGCTTGGGCTGGGCACTAGGATCCTATGAGGTGGGAGGGTCCTGAGCTCAGATATCTACCCCGCAGTTAACAGCCCCTTACGCCTGAGCCCCTTCACCCAAGCCAGCTAATTGCAGAGTAGACATACCTGAAGGGGTGAAAGGCAGCAAAGCCAGGACAAACAGTGGTGAGGAACCAACTCTTCATACCCTCTAGCACAGTGGTCCCCAACCTTTTTCATCTGGCGCCGTGGCGGCAGTTGAGCATCCGCCAAAATTCGGCGGCGACGCCTCGGGATGACGTTGCTTGTCGGCGGCAAGCGGTGTCATCCAGAGGCATCGCGGCCGAAATGCCGCCGAATTTCGGTGGATGCTCAACTGCCAGCCAGGAAGCGGGCACATTTAGATGCCGCCACGGGCACCACTGCATTGGGGACCCCCGCTCTAGCAGCTAGGCTCCTCTCTGTTGCCACTCCCTTTCCCAGTCTGAGGGCTTCCTGAGCTGTAACTACATTTGAATCAACACCAAACAAACCACTTGGAGAACATAATACTTTTTTAACTTAGTGACAGGTGGGTAGCTGTTTGTCTATGCCTTCCTGGATGGACCTGGGTGACCAAGACCACGGCTGCTCTGCCCTTTATATTTTCTTCAACATTCTCCCAGGCAAGAAGTCAGGGAAGGGCTGAGAATCCAATTGTTACATTAAAATGTACAGTGAACTGGGAGAGCATTGGTGCATGCACTACCTGCAGAACTGGTATTTATTTTCAGTGATTTACCTAGTGAGAACTGGAGATGCAGCTATACTTTAGCTGCCTGTCTGAAGGGGCCATGCATTTTACAATGGGTGAAAGTATGAGTTGTGTGTTTGCTTAGGAAGCCAAGACTTGGCCACTTACCCACTTGCAGCTGGAGACTTATTTTATAAAGACACTGGGGAAAAGACGCATAGGGCACATTCTGCACATCCCAGAATGCCCACATCAAGTTAATTTGGGGGGGGGGGTGCCACAGGTCTCCTCCAGAATATAAAAGTCCTTGGGGAAGTATTGGCAACTAGGATGTGTTACATCCAAGAGCCCACGGAGAGGTCTACTTGCAGAGCTGGGCACCAGGAGTTCTAGATGTCCTTTCATGATCGGTAATTCTTATTACTCTTCTTAGGTAGCATCTCCTTTAAATCAAGTAAAGCCTATCAACATTCTAAGAGACCACAAGTAAGTTATTTTCACATAGTCATCTAGGAAAATGGGAAGATGAGTGCCAGTAGCCTCTTCTTTGTCTAAGGGCTTGTCTTTGGGGGGTGGGGGGGAGGAGACAGCTATTCTGGAATAATTTCCTATGTGGAGACACTGTTCTGAAATAAAGTGACTATTACAGAATAATTAATCCACTCAAAGCTAAATTCCACCAGAATAGTTACAGTGGGATAGTTATTTTTACAGCTGTTCCAAAGTCGGTCAATTTCTCCCATGTAGACAAAGCCTTAAGACAGAATTTCAAGAGTCCAAGTAAGAGGACTGAGATACAGGGATTTAGGGGAGAGAGCATATTTCAGTAGATAGGGCTCTACCACTCACCTGCTGTGTGACCTTGGGCCCATTAGTTCACCTCTGTGCCTCTACTTCCCCTCTCACCCTTTGTCTTGTCTGTTTAAATTGTAAGCTCTTGACGGCAGAGTTAGTCTATTACTATGTTAGTACAGCACCTAGTGACTTCAGAATGCTAAGCTAACGTGGCCCTTTTGCATAATTTAGCTTCAAATAGGTAGGGGCTAGACAATTGCAACTCTCTTTATTAAAAGCATATCTTCCAAAGTAAATGCTTTCTACGGTGTTGCTGCCAAGCTCTGTGTTGAGGACCCTTGGACAAGGAAGAGCTATCTAACCAAACCCACCAAGGACACGCCAAGGCCATGTCATCAAACCCATAATAAAGCAGTTCCAGAGAGCAGGCTCAGTTCAACCCCCTCCTCCACCAGCAGCGAAAGACAAGACATCCAGCTCTTTAAACTTAACCCTCTCCCTTCCAAAGAATGTCTGGAATTTCTTCTATTTCCCTACAGAGAATGGAGAGGAGAGGCTTGGCAGTGGGGTGACACAGATAACAAAACCTGCAGCTAAGGCAAGCATTCTTAAGTCCACCTGGATGCTTAGGGCATGTGACGGCAAGAAGGAGACAGACTGGAAAAAAGCGGCAAATTTTTAACAACGAGGGTAATGAACCATTGGAACACAGTGGATTCTCCATCACTAAGTCTTTAAATCAAGACTGGGTGCCTCGTTCTAAAAGATACACTGTAGCTTAACCAGGAGTTTTGGGTTTGATACAGGAATCAGTGTCTGTGGTTCTCTGGACTGTACCATGCAGGAGGTCAGACATGATGGTAATGGTCCCTGCTGGCTTTAAAAACCTATGAATCACATCTGCAAGAGACTCAGACTACAAATAGCTGGTATGATGGCCAAGTAAACAGAAACTGCAGTTTACAGCATGGTAAGAGTATATAAAACACCTCCATAAAACAACAGTATAATCTAACTGCTGCAGGTTTCATTTATGAAGCAACAATAAAATTCCTTTTCCCCCTGCAGAGTGCCCTTTAGGATTTGCTAAGGTGTTGTATAAAGTGCCAAAAGAGGGCTAACAGTAGTTACTGTTGCTGGGAAACTACCTAAGGGTAGCATACTGCAAGGTAGACCCACATTTTTAAAGCATGTATTGCAACCATACATACTCAGAATTTCCTATGTGTGAATGCAAGTCCCTGCGCCACTGAAATTTGGGCCAGGGCAATTTAACTTATTTTTGTAATCCTTTCCCAAAGTTGATGTCTGGTATTTAAAATTGTAGATATAAGACCACTGACCAAACTGCTATTAGCTGCTCTACATCATGCATGCACTGTTTAGAATGCATCTGCCAAGCCCCACTGACACACACTCCCATAGCAGTAGGAGATTCAGCGTACCCACGATGTGTTTTTGGCAGTCCTGTAAAACTAAACAGTTGCGTGTGCAATCTAGGGGTCCTAAACTGTCTTGAGATGGTCAACTATCATCTGTGGCGGAGATTTTCTGTCTGGGGTCAGCAAGGAGCAAAGGATTTTTCCACTCAGATGGGGTCTTTGCCAATTACCCCATGTCTGTGTCACCTCCCTGTTGGATTATTGCAGGGGTAGGCAACCTATGGCAAGGGTGCCAAAGGTGGCACTCGAGCTGATTTTCAGTGGCACTCACACTGCCCGGGTCCTGGCATCCGGGCTGGGGGGCTCTGCATTTTAATTGAATTTTAAATGAAGCTTCTTAAACTTTTTAAAACCGTATTTACTTTACATATAACAGTGGTTTAATTATGTATTATAGACTTAGAGAAAGAGACCTTCTAAAAACATTAAAATGTATTAGTGGCATGCAAAACCTTAAATTAAATTGGAGTGAATAAATGAAGACTC
Organism: Mauremys reevesii; assembly: GCF_016161935.1. Classification (NCBI taxonomy): domain Eukaryota; kingdom Metazoa; phylum Chordata; order Testudines; family Geoemydidae; genus Mauremys; species Mauremys reevesii. The sequence goes on along the minus strand of NC_052640.1, from coordinate 17,815,403 downwards.
GGCACAGTGCTTCTGAAAGGTTGCCGACTCCTGGACTATTGCAATGTACTCTTCTTGGTGCTACAATAGAATACTTTGAAGCTTCAGCTAGTGCAGAATACAGCTGCCTGCTCACTTAGCTGCATTTCTCACAGAAATCATATAGGACAGCTGGGTTCTGTGGTGCCTTCCACTTAGTTACTGGGTGTAAATCCAGGTGGTGATTTTAATTACCTGCATCATTTGGGTCCTGGCTAATGATCAGCTCTCTTCTTGTGTATTAACACTGAGCTGTTAGCAGGGTGGTAGGCTGGTAGTTATGCCACCCAATCAAGAGTTTATCCCAAGTCTAACATGCACAACCAAATTCCACACCAAAGCTACTGTATTAAGTAGTGTAAGATTACCAACATACTAAACAGAATAGGGCTGCAAACAGTAAAACAAAGAAACCTGGAAATATTTCCACTGTCTCGAAAAATATTCTGTAGTCATAAAATATTCATAATACAATCTGCATGTTGGGGACAGAGAGCGAAAGACAGTAAGTGGAGTAATATTGTCATCCCTACCCAGTCACTTACAAAGGGGGTGACTGCACAATCCTACACATCTTAGGTGATTTCTGGATTCTCTTTCCCTCATTCGTGAGCCAGGAAGAATTTAAAATATCTGCCTGTGCTAAGCTAAAGGGAGCCCTCCCCTCACTTCAAACACAACCACAACAAACATTCCCCACAGTCACTGGCTTAATGGAGCACCACTTTGTGGTTATACCCATCACTGGGATTTCAACATGTTGAATTTATTATAGCTCACATATCAAGTCAAATCAAAAGGAGGTGTTCAAGATTGAGATTGATTTTTGTTGTCTTTGTGTTCTTTGAAGGGAGAGTGTAAAGGACAGGACAGAGTAGGGACTGCTGGGGTGTGTTTGTGTATTTGTACACCCACAAACTTGTAGACAATGCTCAAGAAACAGAGCTGGTCTTAGAGAAAAAGAAAGTTATAAAAAGAATCAATTCCATTAAATAGCTCTATAAATCAGTTCCACCCAAAAAAATCAATAGGAAACTACATCTGCTAAATGCTAGGTAACACCCACGCTGTGTGGAGTGCAGCTGTCTGTGAAAAGGGCCATGCCAAAGCCATCAGTAGTTGCTCTTCACTAGGCTATTTGCATGGCCTGCAGTGATACTTGTGCTCTCCACAGTTCCCCCTCACCCAGCTCTCTGTTGGCCTGCATTTGTTCGATTCTGAACAGAGCACAGGGTATGTCTGAGCTGGAGGTGTAATTCCCCGCCCTGGTGGACATACCCGAGCTCTCTCTGATCGAGCTGGGGCGCTAAACGCAGAATTGTAGTCATGGCAGGACGGGCCAGCCACCCCCAACAGAATCCCATCCAAGACCCTAGACCCGTATTCAGAAGGTAGCACCTCTCTCCAACTGTGCAGCCACAGATACATTTCTCTTGTCACTGTGCTAGCTCGATCAGAGCTGGCAGTTACACCTCCAGCTCCAGCGTAGGCACACCAAGTGACTAAAGAGGATTCAGTGTAAACTCACCCACCCCAGCAGTGGCAGGAGGACACCTTGACCAGGAAAACACACACACACACACACACACACACACACACACGCCGCTTTTATGCTCTTTTCCTAATAGGCACTGGCACAATATAGCTAGGCACCTGAAACCCTAGCGTTTGAAAGGCGCTTAGGCCTTCAGAAAGACCTTCCCAACACATCACCTTAGAATTAACTCTTCCTCATCGCAGCATGGATATCTGTTGTCGTTACACTGGCTGTGGCGGCAGGGGCCAAAGCTCATCCTCCATTTTGGAATGGAGGATTCTGGCCTGCTTGGTGCGGCAGACTGTAGATATCACCTCACGCTGACTGCTGTTGTGCTAAGTTATGTAATGATTAAAGCGGAAACAACTTTTATTTGGCAACAAGCTCTCTGTGCCTAAAAGAGAAGAACACTACAGCCACCATAACTGTCCCCAGATACAAGTGTCCTGATATTAGATGTCAGCCTTCACGTGGTTAGATATCTGCCCACTGGTGGTGATTAGCTACCACTCTCTCACTGTCCAGTTGCGATTTGGCTGCAGCTTCATTGTCTTTTCTACAGGGGAGCAGGTATCTTGCCCCCATCTTTCCTGGCAGTAGAAACCTCTAACTTTCATTTTGTCATGGCACAGCTAGAAGGGTACAGAAAAGTCATTTTATTTCAACCAGCAACAGATTGACATACTGAATAATTGTACATGCTAACTTTCATTTTATGCACTTCATGTCACAAATCGTGTCAAACCAACCTGATAGCACATCTGTCCCGTCCCCCCCGCCGACCCCCTTAGGCTTGTTAGCTTTCTTTGACAGGGTCTCTCTTGACTTTAGTAAGGCTTCTGATACTGTCTCGCATGACCGTCTCATAAACAAACTAGGGAAATACAACCTAGATGGAGCTATTATAAGGTGGGTGCATAACTGGTTGGAAAACCGTTCCCAGAGAGAGAGTAGTAATCAGTGGTTCACAGTCATGCTGGAAGGGCGTAACGAGTGGGGTTCTGAAGGGATCGGTTCTGCTCAATATCTTCATCAATTATTTAGATAATGGCATAGAGAATACACTTATAAAGTTCGGACACTACCAAGCTGGGAGGGGTTGCAAGTGCTTTGGAGGATAGGATTAAAATTCAAAATGATCTGGACAAGCTGGAGAAATGGTCTGAAGTAAATAGGATGAAATTCAATAAGGACAAATGCAAGGAAGTGCCACTTAGGAAGGAACAATCAGTTGCACACATGCAAAATGACTGTCTAGGAAGGAGTACTGTGGAAAGGGATCTGGGGGTCATAGTGGATCACAAGCTAAATATATGAGTCAACAGTGTAACACTGTTGCAAAAAAAAGCAAACATCATTCTGGGATGTATTAGCAGGAGTATAGTAAGCAAGATACGAGAAGTAATTCTTCCACTCTACTTTGCGCGGATTAGACCTCAACTGGGAGTATTGTGTCCAGTTCTGGGTGCCACATTTCAGGAAAGATGTGGACAAATTGGAGAAAGTCCAGAGAAGAGCAACAAAAATGATTAAAGGTCTAGAAAACATGACCTATGAGGGAAGACTGAAAAAATTGGGTTTGTTTAGTCTGGAGAAGAGAAGACAGAGGGGACATAACAGTTTTCAAGTACATAAACAGTTGTTACAAGGAGGAGGGAGAACATTTGTTCTTCTTAACCTCTGAGGATAGGACAAGAAGCAAGGGGCTTAAATTGCAGCAAGGGCAGTTTAGGTTGGACATTAGGAACAACTTTTAACTGTCAGAGTACTTAAGCACTGGAATAAATTGCCTAGGGAAGTTGTGGAATTGCCATCTTGGGAATTTTTAAGAGGGGGTTGGACAAACCCCTGTCAGGGATGGTCTAGATAATGCTTAGTCCTTACCTAATAGGTAAGAAAAGCAGAAGCAGCCACAAATGGACACCCCTGACAAACTCCATCTGAACAGTGGTCAGGTATTATTACAGCCCAGTGTACACAGAGCAGTTCAAAAACAAACCGCCTACAGTCCATAGGCGCAGGCCGGTGCGGTGCACAACGCACTGTGGGTGCCTTACAGATACAACACTTCATGGAGTAGTTCAGTACGTATTAGATGGCTGGCTGCTCCATATTAAGTGCAGCATAAGCCCCAATGCAAATTTGAGTGGAGGAGACAAAAGGGGAAGACAGCAGACAGGAATGAGCACAGTGCTAAGAATGGGAAGGTACACAAGAGAAAGTAGGGCAGACACGAAGGCAGAGTTGGAAACACAGGAACATGCTTTAGAAGAAAGGCAAAAACTTGACTTTAAAAGATATGGATTAAGGGGAAGTCAGCATGGACATCTGATGGTCAACTGGAATTTAAGAACTGGCATGGTAAAAAAGTTAAGCCATGCACCAAATTGTTTAATAGAAGAGACAAGTCAATTAAGATGACTGACATAGGAGAACTGGGTTCAGTGGACTGCAAATTATTTCACCATTAAAATTCTCTTCCAAACCCACCTTAGTCACTCAAGCATCAGAACTTAAATCCCATCTCCATCCACTACAAAGCTAAGTTAAGCTTTTTATGAATGGGAGAGAAACAAAAAAAAACTTATTTCAAAACAGTGCATATGAAACAGCACTATTGTGCTGGTTCAGTCTTGGACAGCATATATATTGATAGAACTGGATCAACAAGGTGGCTGACTTCATCCTGTCAATTCCTAGAACAAAAGAGGGGGGGGGGGAAAGAATACAGAGACTTCTAGGAACCAACTTGCTCAAATCCTCAAGCTGCCTACCACCCAAAACTGAACTAATGTTCATTCCCAAACTATTCTAAAATAAAGTCTGACACTTTTGTGCAGTTATCCATTGTAGATTCTGCTTTTGAGGGAGAGATTGTTCACTCAAATACCAGTGAATTAGAAACAATTACTATGAGATAGAGAGTCCATTTTACTAGTTACAGCATAGTGAAGAGTTGCTCTTCTATTAGGGACAGCTCCAATTCTGACTACTCTAGTGCCTTGCAGAATCAGGTCCCATTAGAAAGCCAGTCTTAAACAAGTAAAGTACCATTTTTTTAAAATGGTGTTTTTCATTTGATGCAAACATTATCACTTTGGTGTATTAAAAAAAGTTTACAAAAGGTGATTGGTTAGCAGGAGAATTGCAAGTCAGATAATAAGCTGTCCATTTCCCTGCCCTTCAAATGAAGGTTTTATGTTCTCATTAAATGCTTCTTTCACATTATTGTATGCAATGTTGTTCCCAGGATATTAAAGAGACAACATGGTTGAGATCTCTTTTATTGGACTAACTTCCACTGGTGAGAGAGACAAGCTTGCAAGCTCTTTAAGTTCGCAAGCTTCTCTCTCTCTCTCTCTCTCTCCAGAAGAGATATTACCTTGTCTCTCTTTCACATTATGTCAAGTAAGTGTTGCATATTCTTGAAATAAACTACTTTTCAGAGCAAGTCCAAAAAAAACCCTCTGGATCCACTGGCCCACCAGAGAGAAGGATTTTTGGTAATTCATTGATTAACAAACCTATTCAGGAGGTTTTAGGGGGGTTTTCTTCTTTTTAAAAATAAAGACAGACAAGAAGGGCCAGAGACTCAGTGGGAATCACTCTTGCCAATCTATTTTACACGGAAGGCACTCTGACATGGTGATAATGGGCACTAGGACGAAACCCTGAAATACCTGTCCAGGTGGAAGAGTCATGTCTTATCTCAAACCTCTAAACTGTGGCCTGAGGCCAACTGGTCAAAGAAGAAAATGTGCATAGGGTTAGGACTCGAACATGCCTTCCCTGAACTGTCCCCTGCAAGTTGTAAACTGAAGTGTTTGAGCCAGTCCCATTGCTAGAGAGGGGAGGCAGAGGGTGCCGCTTCTCCAGTTGCCCCCACCACTTCCTCTGCAGCCTCATGAGCTGCTGTACTGTCAAAATGGAATACCCCACATGGGCAGCTCCCCTGTGCAGCACGGGGAGGGAGAAGAGTGGCTCTGGCTCTACTATCTGCTTCCTGGGTAGGCTCTGGGAGAAAGGAGGTGAGCAGGTCTGAGCTCAGCTACCTCTGTCAGAGCACAGGGGCACACCTAGCAAAGGATAGGTCCCCTCCCTGACAAAGCAGGAGGGTGGGAAGGGTGCGGACTGAAGTCAGAGAAGCCAAGAACCCACACCCAGTGAGGGCTCTCCAATGCTCTGCCCCAGCCTTAGTGTGGGTTAAAATGTGCTCCAGGCACACGCCCCTCCTCGCTTCCTGCACTAGGGACTATGGCAGCTCCACACCTGTTTGAGGCTCCTTCACATTTTGAGAGAATCTCCAGCAGGAGGCTTCCATTCCCTTTACAGAGCACAGGGAGCAGAATCTATCCCAAACTATCAACTGTGACCCAGGGACCATTTTGAAATAGTATCTTCAGCCCCTGGCCCAAAAGACTGGACCGCACTGAGTGTCAGTTACAAAGTAGGAAAAGTCCACTTGACTTTTGCCTTGGTAGTGTACAAAGCGTTCACATCTGTATCTGTAGTGATTTTTCCAACTGTAATTATCCATTTTACAACTGGAGTAATAATCGCAGAAAATAAATAGTCTTGCTCAAGGCCTTCCAAGGAACCAGCGTGAGAACCAGGCCTTTGCCAAGAGCCCTCTGCATAAGTCTCATACAAAAAAAAAGAATTCACCAGCAGTTCTCAACGGCTACAGTGTCTCCACTCCTTGGACCTGATTGTGCAAGCCCTTACGCCAGCAGAGTCACACTGACTTCCAGAGAAGTGCCCAAACGTTCACAGAGTCTGACCCCAATCAGTTATCTATCTTGCACCTATCTGAGCCTCTGGATTGCAAGCTCCTTAAGCCAGGAAGGTGGCCTGGTTTTTGAGTACATTCTATCACCTGCGAAGTGCTCTACATCCATTTGTGGCACTAAGCCTAATTTTTGGTGCAAAGAGCAACTCTACACTTCATCATATGCTCATAGGGGCTTTTTCCACTGAACATTTAGCTCTGACCAACAACTAGTTTGCACTAATTAACCAATGTCTTTATTTTACTGCAAAAGTTGTGTGTTCATACCACCACTTGTTCAATATTCAAACCCTGGCTTGCAGAAGTATCTATGTGACACAGCACTGAAGTCAGTGCAATGCCAGGATACCCTTCAGGCCTTGGCATTCCCTCCATCTGGAAGATTTAAGAGGAGTCGGAACTGAAAGTTTTTCTAGCACAAACATGCCCAATTAGTTTCCAATAATTTAGATTAAATTTAGCAGAGACGGGGTTCTCTCTCCCACTGCCAATGTATGAGCTCCTGGCCAACACAAATCACTCCACCCCCACCTCGTGAGGCACAGATCAGTGTGGGGGTGGGGCAACAACATGGCATGGCATGTAGCAGTTCTTATGGGGGGCGGGGGGGAACCGAGAGACTTTCTGAAACTTCCCTTGAATTGCTGCATGCCACAAAGGACAGCTGCTACCTTCTCACTTACAAAAACGTGACCTCAGCCAATCAATCTACAGCCCTAAGGCTGTAAGATACCCTCTTACTCACCACTTTGACTGGCCAAACCTATTGAAATAATGCAGCTTTTCTCTCAACCTCAAAACAGGCATGTGCATTGCTATTGCTTCAAGAGGTTTTAGAGGAGGGCAGGGAGAGGAGAGGAGAGAGAGAGGGTGCAGATCAAGCAGTTTCAGACAGACAGACACAGAATGGGTCTATGTACTATCAGTGAGGAGACAAAGGCAAGTCAGCAAATATTTTGAATATCAGAACAACTACACATCAGTAAACTTGCTTGGACTTATCTGGACTCTTGTCTAACCAGTTCACTAAGAGCAGGGGAGAACCCCCAAGCCTCTGACACATACTACTGGATGTGCTGGGCAGATTTAGTACACTGCCATCAGAAAAGTCAGGCTCTGTCAGGGATGCAGCTAGTTTCCCTGCCACTAGAGGGGGGAATATCATGGGTGGGTTTGGTTTCTCAGGACTGTTGGCTGAGGTTGTGTTTCACAAAACCCTACTCACATATGGTTCAGATACAGATCCCACTCATCTGAATCCCTCAGATTCTGGGAGGAGAAAGGAGGCAGAGAAGATTAAACTGAAACACGTAACCAGTTTGCTCTACATGGGGAGGAAATATGGTTGTGTGGTTAAGACCCTGGGTTCTATTCTTGGCTCTGCCATTGACGCACTGTATGACCTTGAGAAAAATCACAATTGCCATATTTCTGATCTGGAAATGCAGGCACAGAGGGGTTAGCACCATCAATCTGACAGTTATGAGGCTTAACGGTTTATAAAGCACTTTGAGATCTTTGGATGGAAATGCTATAAGGATAAGTATTCTACCACTTCCAACCTGTAACCACCACCGTCTTAATGTAAAGAGCTACTGTATATATTCCTTTTCCCACAGCCTACAGTAGCTGGTCACACCCCTGAAACAAACAGCTTTCCATTCAAACTGCTTCCCACTGCAGTAGTACTGCAAGTTCGAACTTTTTTCTTAACAACCAGCTCTCCATGTAGATATGGGTAACTGAACCAGAAGTGTTAAGCCTGAAATAATCTGGCAGTTTTCACCAGAAGAACTTAGACAATGGCAGCAGCTATTACTACTTTCCTTTCATAAAAACCATGAAGGAAAGCCCACGAGGTCATCTAGCCCATCTTTCAAATATCATGCCCATTATACAGCTGGAGAAACAGAGGCACAGAGGGGTAAGTGACTTTCCCAAAATTACACAGCCAGTCAGTGGCAAAGGAATCATTACACCCATGCCTTTGTTTTAGCCACTAAACCAGGGATTCTCAGACTCTTTCCAAGTTAACAACGAGATCTCCTTGTAGCCTTCCAAGCACAGACCACCTTGCCTCTTAACTGGTGACTGAGTAACAGCACTACAGCAACTGCTGACATTTAATAACTGGAAATTACAAGTGCCAGCACCAAGTGACAAGGCAGCTGTCTACAAACCACTATCAAGTAGTCCACAGTTTCGGAAATTCTGCATTAGACCATGCTCTTTCCTTTTCAACGAGTCCCACCCATTACAACAGGCCAGCATTTTCAAACACCTCCGCAACTTGGATGGATGCAGAGCGCAACACGCATTAATCTGCTCTTCTTGGAGTTCGCTTAAGAATGTTGCCAACTTCTAAACAGCAGAGTCAGTTTTGCTGCCAATACAATTTTGACCTAGAGCAAACGGAAGTGCTTTTCCAAGAATCTCTAAGGCTGTTGAGTCACGCAGTACACTGGCACTGGACCACGTAACCCAAGAGGGGAAAACAAAAACAAGACAAGAAACCACTCCTAGTAGAGGTTAAAGGGGGACAGATGATTGCTTTCAAATTCTTCCTGGAAATGTCCCTGAATAAGTAGGTGGTGCAAGAAAGTCTTTCCAAAGAGCTATTCGCCACAGGGGAACAAAATCTCATTCATATTTTCATCATTGTGGTAAGGTTAAGCAAGTAGATTTGATACTCAGGATGGTAAATTTTCATGATATTTTGCAACACTGATTTAATAATCATACAACAGAGCCTAACAAGCACAACATGCAAGAGGCCTGGATATCAAGTTCTTCACCCACAGCGTGTTTTGCTTAACATAATTGACTTATCCCTTTAGGATGCATCAATACGTTAGAGGTTTTTTTAAGATTATTATTTGTATTATGGTGGCTCCTAAAGGCCCCCAACTGAGGTCAGGGTCCCATTGTGAAAAGATATAGTAAAATACAGTCCCTCCTCCAGAGACCTGAGAGCTAAATAGACAAAGGACATCATCTCCATTTTACAGATGGGAACTAAGGCAGAGAGAAATTAAGTGACTTGCCCTCAGTCATACAGGGAGTCTGTGGCAGGGCTACAAATCAAACCCAGATCTCCCAAGTCCCAATCAAGGCCACCCAGAAAAGTTGACATACAACCCACTGGTGCATATGAATGCACCAACTCAGGGCAGAACAAGGTCCCCCCTTTTTAAATGAACAATGTCAGACCATTTATTAAACCAACTCAGGAGTTTTAAGGAGAAGCTTCAGCTTTGGGAAACTTGGGCGTAACTGGATTTCAGGTCACAAGTGAAATTACTTTCAAACTAGTCCTAGCAGACATCAGTCTATGAACCTCACAAAGCTACAACACAACTGACAGTCTCCAACCAAAGGAAGCCTTTTCAGGACATCACCCACAGGTCAGGATTGAAATGTACGAGCAGAGCTCTGAAAAGGTGTATGGTGGGGAAGTTAATGGATACATTCTCTGCGTCATACAAAGATTGGTAGCCATGGTCTCTGCCCCAAAGCACTTACAGATTTTTCTTTGAAAACTAGGTTGTGTCGGGTCAGCAATATCAAACAGTATCAAGAGCTTTCCATCTCCTCTGAAAACGGACAACAGGTTTTTTTTCCCCAGAGACTCAGAGTTTAATTCAAAAAATTCCCCACAAACGCTGCTTTAAACTCTTTATTGTACAAAAGAAAGGTTTCACAGGGTCACACAAAACTCAGAGACAGACCAGTGGCATATTGACAGCACATGGAAAGACTATAATAAGCATGATGATTTTAGTCTTGTAAGACAGCATCTTCTTGTGGCATAATGAAGACTGGACCCATGCACAATGAATGCTGCTTTTATTTAAAAAGCTACAAACATACATTTCATGAGTGAGAATTTTCTGCATACCTAAGCAGGTGAAGGCAACCTAGGGGTGAGATGGGCTTGCAAAATGTCAAGCAGCACAGTAAATTCACTTCTGTGATACAGCATTTCCAATGGACACCATATCGTGCATCACTTTTACAACTGAGAGTCATAAAAGCAAAAGGAAACATGGAGAAGTCCATGGCCAACAGAGTTAAGGACAATAAGGAGTTTTTTGTTTTTTTAAAGTATGTTAGAAACAAAAAGAATCCAAACAATGGTATTGTCCACTGGTGGAAATGATAGAATTATCAGTAATAATGCAGAAAAGACAGAAGTGTTCAATAAGTATTTCTGTTCTGCATTCAGGGGAAAAAAACCAAAACCAGAGAATGTAGTCATATCATCGGACGACACTCTTTCCATTGCACTAGTATCTCAGGAGGACATTAAACAGCAGCCACTACGGGTACAGAACCCTCTCTTTCACCAACAGAAATTGGTCCAATAAAAGATACGACCTCCCCGACCATGTCTCTCTCATCCTGGGATCCACACAGCTGCAAACAGCAGCTATTAAAGTTAGACATCTTTAAATCAGCAGATTCAGATCATTTACATCTAAGAATTTTAAAAGAGCTAGCTGAGGAGCTTGCTGGACTGTTAATGTTTGATTTTCAGTAAGTTGTAGAATACTGGGGAATTTCAAAAGACTGGAGGAAAGTTAGATTAATTAAGAATTAAAGGGGTGATAATATTGTTAATGCCACATGGGTTTGTGGAAAACAGAGCCCATCAAATTAAATTGATTTATTTTTTTTAAAATTAGGTTACAAGTTTGGTTGATAAGGGTAATAGTGTTGATGTAATATACTTAGACTTCTGTAACACATTTGGTATAGCACAATATTTTGATTAAAAACGAGAAAGATATAAAATTAACATGGCACATGTTAAATAGATTAAAATAACTAAACAGGGAATCACCGTTGAGGTGCTTCTGGAGACTTCCCCAGTGAGCAGTACTCGGCCCTCAGCTGTGTAACATTTTTATGAGTGACCTGGAAGAAAATAAAATCATCACTGATAAAGTTTAAAGATATTATAAAAATTAGGGGAGTGGTAAATAATGAAGAGGACAGGTCACTGACAGAGCGATCTGGTTCGCTTGGTAAACTGGGTGCAACCAAACTATGTATTTTAATATGGCTACCATGTAAAAAGTATGTATCTATGCAAGTATGTAACAAAGAACATAGGCCATACTTACAAGATGGGAAACTCTCTCCAGGGAAGCAGTCACTCAGAATAAGATGTGGAGGGACATGGTGGAGAATCAGCTGAACATGAGTTCCCAGTGCAATGCTGTGACCAAAAGGGCTAATGAAATTCATGGATACGTAACTAGGAGAACCTCGAGTAGGAGCAGAGAGGTTTTCACCTTTGTATTTGGCACTGGTGCAACCACTGGTGGAATACTGTGTCCAGTTCTGGTGTCCAAAATTCAAGGAGGATGTTGATAAATTGGAGAGGGTCCCAGGAAGAGCTATGAGGATGATTAAAGTATTAGAAAACATGCCTTATAGTGACAGATTGAGCTCCTTGAGTCTACTTAGCTAAACAAAGAGGGAGTTAATAGGTGACCTGATTACAGTCTACAAGTACTGTATGTACATAGGGAACAAATATTTAATAATGGGCTCTTCAATCTAGCAGAGGAAGGTGTAACACGATCCAATGCTGGAAGCTGAAGCTAGACTAATTCAGACTGTAAATAAGACACTTTTTTTTTTATTTTAAACCAGTGAGGATAATTAACCATTGGAACAATTTGCCAAGGTTCGTGGTGGATTCTCCACCATGGACAACTTTTAAATCAAGATTGGATGTTTTAGAAAAACATCCGCTCTAGGAATTATTTTGGGGAAGTTCTATGGCCTGTGTTCTACACAAGGTCAGACAAGATGACCACAATGGTCCCTTCTGGCCTTGGAATATAAGAAGAGCTGCTTTGGTTTGATAAGTTCACGTATTATTGAAAGTTACCCCTTCTCCCTTTACCCAAAAGACTGAAGGACAGATAATGCCTCAGGCCAGCCTGCTAAAGTGCAATGCTTTCTACCTCTCTCAGCCAGAGGATGAGTTAGGGCAACAATGAAAAGGTTTTTAAAACTTAGCCCTACCAGACGACACCTGCTTTAGCTAATGGGTAGAGTCATACCTCGCTCTTGGACAGCACTATCAATATATCTCAAAGCTTTCTGTAAAGGAAGGAAAAAGCAAATAATGATGCATCCCAGTTTTGGGTCCAGTGGTATTAGGAAAATGATCCACTGATGACAATGGTTTTCAGAAGTGGACTTCCTGCTTTTCTGTAAACAGTTTTCAACTCCAGCTGAATTGCCAGAGTAGTGAGACAGAACGCATCAATATCTCCATCATGCTGACTGTTGAGCCTGGTAGAACATCAACTCTGTAACAGAAAGCATGATGGAGATGAACAGTTTGTTCCATCTATGCTAGCAACAGAAACCCTTTCAGCATTGGCTGAAGCGGCCCCATTTCTGACTACCATTTTCTACAACCAGTCTGTTCACTAGCAGAGACAGGGCCTTCGGCTCTCAGGTTACAATTTTAGTTACTATGTAAGTGCAGCCTTGTCCCTTCAAGTCCTGCAACATGCTCATCAGGCAACCTGAAATGTAAGAGATGGAGGCTTAGGTAAGTCAGATTCCCCACTGCTTTCCAAACCTCTTCAAATAACTCAGATCTGCAAGTAAAGCCCTTGTTTGGGGATCAGCAATTACCAGGATCACTCTCCACCCCTTCATCCTTAAACAATACGGGCTCTAGGAAGGCACGAGGGTTGTCATTTCAATAATGCAAAACCCTGTTGCTTGCACTCCAGAACAGCTGACTTCAAGTGCATAGTAGGCTGTGCTCATTAAACAAAATAGGAAATCTGATATATAGAAAGAAAACACTGGGGATTAATCCTGGATTGCAGTTTGTGGCCAACACTGGGCCTTCATCCAAACACCAATGACAAGGAGCGAAGTTTTCTCCCACCTGTCACTTAAAGCAGGTACAATTATTGCAGTGTTGTAGTCTCTCTCCTACAGCTATTGTAACAATCACTTTTATATCAGTTTCACATTCATGATGACCTCATTATTCTGTTTCTTTCTTGTTTTGCCAACAACCAACGATGGAGGGTGAATTTTCCTTCCACAAAATTGCAAATAAAAGAAAAAGTGACTAACTTTTACGAATTTTGACAGCTAGCTTCTAATGCACACATTCTTCAGGGAAAATGTTCTGGTCTTCAAATTGGCATTCTGGTGGAAGTTTGATGGGCCAATTTAACAGGAAAATGCAACTTGAAAGAATATTTTGAGGCAGATTTTGAACTACTCCAGGCAGAAGAAAAAATAATTACATGTATCATTGCGGCAGCTTAAAATAGTTGCTTTAGCACCGAAGCTGCACACAGGAGACAAATCTCCACTGCAATGCACTATCCCTGCCATGGAGAGTGTAGCGTAAACTCACTTACACAGCCTCAGTGATATAGTCAGTCATTTTCAATCACAGCCAACCCAACATGGAAGGCTTTTTATTTATTTAAATATTCTTCTGCTTGTGGTTGGGTCGGGACTAGTGTTGTAAGCAATTCCACAGCTGAGCCCTGTTAATTTTTCTCCAAGGCCAGCAGGGTAGGCATGTCCACTGATGCTGAAATGGTCCCCCTTCTCCCGGAGCTTTGCCTGTCACAGAACAGCCTATGTAATGGCTGCATCGCAAATGCAATTCCATTTTCTCCCACTCCGAGACTGTATCTGCTGCTGTGTGGAAACCCAGTGAATCACTTTGTGGCAAGTATTGTTGACTGCCATTAAATCACAAGATGCAGCAGCAGCTTTAGGGTACAATGAATTGGTAAGTCTGATTTCACTAGTGGACCAAAAGTTTGGTGTCCTAAGATGGGGAAACTGAAAACCATCTTTCTAGCAATACCAAGACCTGCTATCTATCAAGCTATGATACAGCCATCAAACTCAATGGCAGTGCAAAACACCATAATCAATGCAAATAGGAATTCTGATTCTAAAGCAACTATGCATCCACTAAAAAGCATTATTGTAGAATTATAGAATATCAGGGTTGGAAGGGACCTTGGGAGGTCATCTAGTCCAACCCCCTGCTCAAAGAAGGATCAATCCCTAACTAAATCATCCCAGCCAGGGCTTTGTCAAGCCTGACCTTAAAAACCTCTAAGGAAGGAGATTCCACCACCTCCCTAGGTAACCCATTCCAGTGCTTCACCACCCTCCTAGTGAATACGTTTTTCCTAATATCCAACCTAAACCACCCCCACTGCAACTTGAGACCATTACTCCTTGTTCTCTCTTCTGGTACCACCGAGAACAGTCTAGATTCATCCTCTTTGGAACCCCCTTTCAGGTAGTTGAAAGCAGCTATCAAATCCCCCCTCATTCTTCTCTTCTGCAGACTAAACAATCCCAGTTCCCTCAGCCTCGCCTCATAAATCATCTGCTCCAGCCCCCTAATCATTTTTGTTGCCTTCCACTGGACTCTTTCCAATTTTCCTCCCATCCTTCTTGTAGTGTGGGGCCCAAAACTGGACACAGTACTCCAGATGAGGCCTCACCAATGTTGAATAGAGGGAAATGATCACATCCCTCAATCTGCTGGCAAATGCCCCTACTTACAGCCCAAAATGCCGTTAGCCTTCTTGGCAACAAGGGCACACTGTTTACTCATATTCAGCTTCTCGTCCACTGTAACCCCTAGGTCCTTTTCTACAGAACTGCTTCCTAGCCATTCGGTCCCTAGTCTGTAACAGTGCATGGGATTCTTCCATCCTAAGCGCAGGACTCTGCACTTGTCCTTGTTGAACCTCATAAGGTTTCTTTTGGCCCAGTCCTCTAATTTGTCTAGGTCCCTGTGTATCCTAGCCCTACCCTCCAGCATATCTACCATTCCTCCCAGTTTAGTGTCATCTGCAAACTTGCTGAGGGTGCAGTCCACGCCATCCTCCAGATCATTAATGAAGATATTGAACAAAACCGACCCCAGGACCGATCTTTAGGGCACGCCACTTGATACCGGCTGCCAACTAGACATGGAGCCATTGATCACTATCCATTGATCACTATCCATTGAGCCTGACAATCTAGCCATCTTTCTATCCACTTTATAGTCCATCCAACCCATACTTCTTTAACTTGTTGGCAAGAATACTGTGGGAGACTGTATCAAAAGCTTTGCTAAAGTCAAGGAATAACATGTCCACTGCTTCCCCCTCATCCACAGAGCCAGTTATCAGTTTAGTCAGGCATGACTTGCCCTTGGTGAATCTATGCTGACTGTTCCTGATCACTTTCCTCGTCTCTAAGTGCTTCAGAATTGATTCCTTAAGGACCTGCTCCATGATTTTTCCATATTTTTTATCATATTTCTCTATACCTATTAGCCAGGAGTGTGGGTGGGAATCAAAGCAGAGCTATACATTCCATTTTCTACAAGGTCATAAGAATTAGTAATATGCACTTTAGGTTTATCACTACAAGCTTTAAAAATGCTGGAATCCAAGAACTCAGCAACATCCTCTAGTCGAAATTTGGATATTCAAATCTGATCAGTATTTTTGGATTGCAGGGGCTGTTGGGGGGGGGGGAGAAGAGGGATTTTCAATCCATTCCACACCAAAACGGACTAGCAATTTTAAAGAAAAGGGACCATGATGCTAATCAAAGTAAACTGAGCCATGCAACCTCCAGGACTGATGCCTGCTCACCCCCTTTATCCTTTCACATCGGCCTCTGCCAAACAATTCAGTACTGCCACTACAACACACCACGTGATAAAAAGTGCTTCAAGCATCTTACGATATTTATTACTATCTACACGTCTATAAGTCATTTTGCACAGCAACGTATGTGGATACTAACATAAGTTATTGCATTAAAGATGTAAATCTCTCCCGGATCTTTGGCAAGAGAGTTGTTTTTAAAAATGTGAGGAGAGATGCTTTTGTATTTTTTCTTCATTTCACTCTGAATAGAGAGTGAAACTAAGAACACGTGCTACAGGTTCACACTCACCACTTACTCCCTTTTGCACCTCACCACACTTAGATCAAGCAATGTATTTTAGAGCCCAGAGAACAAGGCAATTGTGATTGTCTTTTCCCCATGTTTGAACGGAAAGTAAATGTAAGCAGCAGTTTATTCTTACTGCTGACCTCCCCTATAACTAAAATGATATGCCAGTGGCAGGTGGCAAGTTTGAGGGGGGATGGGAGTTGTTTCTTTTCTTTCTTTCTTTCTAATAAATATAACAACAAAGGGCAGCCAGATTTGACCTAATGGGTCAACCATCAAGAGTTAAACTGATTTAAATAATTAGACCTAGAATGTCAGGCACCACCACAAATAATTGCTCCTAATGCTTTTAGGATTAGATTGCTAATGAAAAGGCACAGAAAAAAGAGGCCACTTGCAGTTGTGGAAATAAGTCAATTTTCCTTTCATATGTCATTTTCTCCATGCAGAGCTACTGTGATATGATCCTAAGGAGCCATTTATGGTTCTCTCTCCAGAACTGCTGCAGCATAAGCAATAGCTTTAAGTCACACAAAATTCTGACTGTGCTATTTATATGTACAGTGCATTTATTAAACATGAAAATTAAATATTTGTTCAAAGTTCAGGATGTTTTTCTAGTGAAAATGATTGTTAGGAGTAGCATATTGTTTTCTCCCTTAGTCCGTGTATAAATTCAACCAGATTATTCAAATTCAAACAGCATTTTGCAGTATTTTAAGCTTCCTTCAATCAAAAGATAACAGTAGTTTTGTAATAAATTATGTTCTTATTTTTTTGGCTTCTTGCATGAATATATTCCATAATTAAGTAGTATCCAGTGGGATTTGAGTAGCCCTCTGGTACATACTTGGTTTCATATATAATTCATTCATTTTATGTAGAGCTATACACCCTTACACTCACAGGCATTGAATGCAAAGTTACAGCTCCCTCAGTAACAAGAGGTAGCTGTTTTGTTGTGTTTCTAAATTGCAAGTCTTCTTAGCAAAGTTTGCAGAAGTTATCAAATCCCAGAGTATATTATAATTTACACAAAAGACTGGAAGCTGCGCCTAAATAAAAGGCTCTCTGCTTGCATTAGTGACGAACGACTAGCTACACTCTATGCACTGTATCCAGCGCTGCTGTAAAATGACCAAATAAGAGCGCCCAGCTGGCAGCACTGATAAAGGGATAAACAGACATGCTGGAAAACCCTCCGCCCCGCACTAAGATGCCCACTTCTACGTGGGACAAGTTCAAACAGAAGTAAATTATTGACTTCTCCCCTGTAGCACCGGTCACTAGCAACTCAGACTGGTGTTTGCAACCCGCCCCGAACTGCAGCGAACATAATGGGCGCCTTACTCCTAGCGATCGCCCCGCAGCAGCTGCCGAGCGTGGTCATTTCCCAGGCGCGAGAGGTTTTCATTCAGCAGTCGGCTGGGGGAACAGATTTACTCACTTTTTACAGTTCTTATTGAGCTGGGAAGAGAGAGCCCACGTAAGCCTCGGAGCCCCCATTGAGAAAAAGAAGAGTTCACGGCTTAGCCATGGGGATCCCACCGGGTCTTGCTTTGTAACCGGGGGTGGGGGTGGGGATACAGCTGAAGGGGGGCAGCAGCCCCACTCCGTAGAATATAAAATGTTACGCTCCGGTCTGATTTAACAGCAGCTTGGCCAGGCTTTAAATCTTCCCCCCAGGTAGCTCGGGGACTAAATGGATGGGGGGGGGTCATGCACCGGGAAGCCGGGTCCTAGCGAGCCCCAAACAGTGGGGCTGCGTAGTATCCTCTGCTCCGTCCATTGCATTGGAGACGGTGCAGTCGGTAACAAAAGCCAGAGACACCCCCCTACACACACACACACAGCGGCGGCGGCTCCTCCGTCCCTCCTTGATCTCAGGGCGGTGGGGAGGAGGGGATGGGGCGAAAGTTCAATGCGATCCCACTGAGCGGTGGGGTGCCCGTTTGGGTGAAGGGGTCAGCCTCGGGGGTAGGGAACCTGGCCCCTGCGCTCCTGGGAGCGGCGGGGAAGAACCACCGGGGCCGGCGATTGCCACCCGCGTCTCGATCTCCCTCCTTAGCGCTCCCCCGGGAGCGGGGGGTGGAAATAGGTGGACCGTGGGGAGGGGGGGTATTCACGGGACACCCCCCAGCACAATACGGGCAAAGGCAAAACACACCTCCCACCCCAATGCACGGCTCCCCCCCGCCCGAGAATGGCTCAATCGCTATCTCCAAGCAGGGGGCGGGGAAGGGGTTAGTGCAGCCAGCGACTCCAGGGGCTGCTGGTCCCCCCCTGGGCTCCTCCAGGCAGCAGCTGCCGCAAGCTTCCCAGTGCCCCCTCCCCCCGAGCGCCAGGCATCGAGCAAAAGGGGCAGAGCACCCGGGGGGGTGTGCAAAAAGTTTCCAGCCGCTGCGACCGAATAGCAACGATTTACCATCCAGAGACCCATCCAAATTCACCCCCTTCCCCGCCCCCTTCCCATGCAGCGGGGGCAGCACATGGGGGGAGAGCGCAGCGGCTGCCGGGCTCGGGCACTGCGAGGCAGGGGACACCCCCCACTCCCTGTGCGTGGGCCCCCCTTTCACCCATGCAGTGGGCACATAAAGAGCAGGGGGCAGCAGGGCTGGGCGGAGAGCCCCGGGCAGCAGCAGCAGCTGGGCTGGAGCCTGCCGCGTCCAGCCCCCGAACGGGGAGACCTGCGAGCCCCGGACCCTCCGCGGCGACTTTGTCTCGTTACCTTTTTGTCTTGTTATTGCATCGGTAGCAGCAGCTTTGCTCCCCCTTCCCCTTCGGCTCTCGGGCTATACCAGCCTGTTCCTCATCTCACAGCCTTCCTCCCAGCGCCATCTTGCAAGCTTGTGACGTTGGGCGCTGCTCACCCCTGACCCACATTTGAATAGAAGCCAAAATGAAAAAAAAGGGGGGGGGGAGAAAAGAAAAGGAGGAGAGGGGGGAAGAGAGAGGGAGAAGGGGAAGAACAAAAAGGAAGAGAAAGAGAGAGAGAGAAAAAGGCAACAGCTAAGCAAGTGCTGCGCCAATAACACATCAGCTCCTGCCCTCTTGCCAGCTAGTTTAGTAATAAGCAATTTCCTGCTTTTGCAATAAATGTTGCAGCAGCGGAGCTGGGAGAGAGGGACAGAGAGCTTTGTAATTCCCATTAAAGGACGCAGGCTTCCCCCACCCCCTTCCCCTACCACCCACACCTCCGAATTCAACCCCGCAATCCTATCACTCGGTTATGGCAATCTAAATAGTGCTACCCACGCTCCGATTTTCAGTAATTAAAAAGGCATTTGTGAAGACTATTTTTCCTCTCCTACTGAGATCTAGACTGTGTCTGTAAAAGAATGACAGGGAATATAACCTGTACACGTGTTGAGATTTTCTTTTAAAAAAATTAGTTTCATGCTGTTTGCAAACCCAGAAAAATTTACAATGCAATCTGTATGTTATTAGTTTATTATTACCATTATTAGTTAAGCACCGCCAGTGTGTTCGGTATCATACAAGACACAAATAGAGACATAGCCCTTGCCCCAGGGAGTCAATAGGAATTTAAGATTTATTTGATTTATTGGAACTATATTGGAGGGGGAAGTTGTTTGGGATTTCCATCCTCAGTCCTGCAAGCACTTACACCTGTTTAATTTTAAGCACAAGAGTAATTCCCTTGAACAAAAGGGGACTAAGTGCTTAAATTGAGCATGTGCATAATTTATTTTAGGATTAAGGCTTTAATTTAAAAAATGTGAACCGATAGATAAGCTTCAACTTTTCCACATTGATGAGCATGGCCAGCAACATGCATGTAATGCTGAATAGGAATAATATTTAGTATTACATTTTCAAATGTGTCACATTTTCAAAATGCTATGCAGAACTTAGCTAATTAACCTCTAATAATGAAGCAACATATATGACCACATATTATGGCAATTAGATATGAGTCTTTTGCTCCCACATAGAAATAATTGGAATATTTGCAAGTGTGAGATCATGTTTTATTTTTATATGATATGTTGTATATTTATTAATAAAGGAGGAAATTATTGTGCCAAGGGGGTTTTGCCTCTAAGAAGCAAAGTCCTCAATATCACCCAGGACCCAAGTCCCTTTTACATTGGGTAGGGCGATTAGGTTAATTAAGTTGATCTTGTAATTTGTAATGTCTCTGAGAATTTGATGGTAGCCCTAGCAATATCAAGTATTTCAGGGGCTTCTTGTGCAGATCCAGGCAGTTAAGCTCCAGCATAGCCCCACAGCCTACATTAGCCTTGTCTGATAATAAAGTTCCTTTCATCGTTGTTCACCTGGGGTTCAAAGTTTTTGCCACAGAGGTCTCTCAGTCCCACCATAGAGGCCTGAATAGACAAATAAAGATAAGACAGATCACAACAGAGTGTCAGAAGGGTCTGGACTTGCAGTACTCTCACCATACACTCAGTAAAGAGCAGAAAACCTTAGCAGTGGAGAGAACAGCAGAACTGACTGTGAAGACAAGACACAGAGAATTAGATAGAGATCAGTTCAAGACTCTTGCTTCACTAATGCTCACAGGGAAATGGTGACGGGAGTGGTTTCCAGCTGTATTTTAAAGCTAGTGGCCTTGCAAAAAGCTAGAGAGGTGCAGGGAGTTATCTCACTCCATGCTGTGCTGGAGGAGTTGTAGGATAATACCCAATCCTTGTGGCATGTGAACTAAGCAGGGAAGAGAGACAAATCTGGAGGCTATTTTAGCCAAGTTTAGAAATTGCTTTCATCCAAAACCTCCATAGGTTTGGGGACCATCCATTCTGGACACACCCACTCTAAAGGAAATGGAGACATGGACAAATATCTAATGGAGCTGAGACAAACATCTATAAATTAGGATGCTGGCACAGTGGAAAATGCTACGATAGGACACAAATCTGTGTTCATCTTAATAGATACGTAAGAGTTATATGGCTAAAGAGGGGCTAATGAGAAAGCCAGACCAGGATCTTCCATTAAAACTCTGGATATCTGAGTATCTGCTGGAACAAGTGGGGCACAGGCTATGACCACACCTCCATCGGAACAAGACTTACAGGCATACAAGAGAGATGTCTCCAAACAAGGCACACAGCCATGGATGTTGCCATCCAGACAAACAGTGCCTCCAAAACACACCCACTGTGGGCATGTCTAGCATTGGGTACATGTGCCAAGTAAAAGTACTACCCAGGCATAGACAGCAGCAATGTCAAGGCCAAGACCAAATGAGAACGACAACTCTGGCATAAATAGATTGTTCCTGGGGACTATGGTGTGGCGCATCTGAGTAAGTTTTGAGAGATGTTTGGTACTCAGTGATATCTGGAGGAGGACAACCATTCCAATCAGAAACTGGTGCTTATAACCGTTATTTTTTAATATATGTATATGCTACAGCAGCCCTCTGAGGCTCCGATCAGGATCGGGACCCATTATGCCAGGTGCTGTACAGACACAAAGACACTGACCTTGTCCTGTGGATCGTGGTGAATATGTTGAAGACCCTGGAGCCAATGCAAGTACAACAAACAAATTTCATCCTAGTAGTGTATTAATAGATCCAAATAGAACCTGAAGAGCTAGTAAACCTGGCTGTAATTATATCCCTTACTCACATTAGTCTCCAGCCCTTCCTCCTAAATGTCTCAGTGACGCTGTTTCTGGGCAGAGAAGCATCTGTGGACCTTAATGTTAAATACAAGATGGAGATGCTGCAGGCAAAATATTTAGGTTCAAAACAAGAGTTGGTAGATGAAACCTCAGAGGGCTATCAGGGCTGTAGTGAGTTTAAAGGCACTTGCCACCCATGGATGGACTTTAAGGCACCTCCAGCCTTTCAAAGCTATGCTGATAGCTGGCTTTTGCTCTTGGTAAAAAGGCAGGAGGACATTGCTGTGATGTGTAGAATTGAATCCCTACCCTGTGGGTCAGCAGTGAAGCCATCACAGAAAAGAACATGTCACTGCAGAAAATAAAGAGGACTCCGGAGCTGGTGTGCCCCTGTGCCCTGACAGCCATTCAGCACCACCTCTCCCAACACAGTGGATGTCCAGTGCCACCTAGCAGGCAAAGCCGTTGTTTACAATAGTGAATGAAAAGGGTGGGTATGGGTGAGTGAAACTCAACATCGGCTAGTACTGTGTTCTCTTTCTGCACCTCGTATGCAGGTACAGATTTAAATAATCACTTTTTGCTGTTAGGCAGCAAGGGAAATTTTCCAGCAGTGAAACTTTCAGTGAGGTAGAAGAGAGCCACTTCATTGGCTTATTGCAATGTCTTTATTGCAGGTGCAACACAGAAAATAATCTGACTGCAAAGGACGGCAGGGTATAAAATGTACAAAGGAAGAAAATTTTGAACTAAATCCGGAATAAAATGCAGTTCTAGAAAGGAAGCAAAGTACATGGGGGCAAATAATCATACCACCAAAGGTACGAGTGAAAGGAAAATACAGGCAATAGCTAACCTACCAGCTTTTAAGACAAGAAGTGGCTACAACATTTTCTAGGCATGGTCTGCTGCCTGATTTACTGCATCCCGAATGGGACAAGACTAAGAGTCCCACTGAAAAAACTGTTTCTTAATGATATGAGGATGAGAACATAAGATTGCCTACGAGCAACTGAAAGATGCATCTTTTTAGGCATTGATACTGAAGTTCTGACCTAGACAACTGTGCAAATTATGCTCAAGTGAAAAAAGACCTGTTGGTAATAGAGTATACGATGTAGTCAAACCAATGTCTGACAAAGAAGTCCTTCTACAATCAGACCATGAGCCTCTGGAAGGCATAGTCACTAATCCACTCAACAACAGACACTCCAGAATGGCCACGAAGGAGACTGTGTTTTATGCCAAGATGTATCTGAAAAGCTTCTCCATCTCTTCAGCTGTAAATACATCTATGCACTATTAGACTATTCTCACTAAGACCTCGTCATAATTAGGTTATTTCAATTTCCCACCCCTTTTTGTGGGTTATTGCTGCTCAAATTATGATTGCAGTTGATGGACGCTTGCAGGAAAATTACTTTTTTACCCTTGCATATAAAAACCTCCACCTCTAAAAAAATTCTTTAATAATTACATACTAGACAGCGCTGGAATTCCACTTTCATTTTTCATGCAGCTTTGTTCCAATGGAATTGAAAGGCAAAACACACGTTTTGAAGAAAGACGTGTTTAATTTAGAAGAAAACTTTACTGAAAACATAATATGAATCCAGAGCTATCTAGTGAAGAGATGAATTGGTTAGGTCCAACCTCTCAGAGCTATTGTTTTTGTCTGCCCAGCTGTAAACTCTGTGGCACGGTCCAGCACTGGTTCAGATTTGGAAGATTCTCTTTGCAAACAGTTCAATATCATATACACAGTGATATATTATTTTAGTTTCTGTGGGAGAAGGAGGGACAGTTGTATTGCTATAAGATGAGTTATTTTGTTTTACACCAAACATTTTATTAATGCACTGCAAAATACCTATGTCTGCCATGTTAGTGGTTATAGTCTGTGCAGTGGTGCATCTCCATTAGACTATGGGTACACAATATCACAGGCGGAAGACAAGTGATCAGTAAGTGTGTGTACAAATTTCAGACTGATTTGTTCAGTTCTACTTTTATTTTTGTACTTATAACATCTTTGGTTAGAGTTTTTATGTTATTATTTATTGCTAAGATAGGAGTACTAAGTAGTATTTTACATTGTCTGTAACAAACCATAGAACCAGCAAGTGCTTGTTAAAATGCAGGTCTTCTGAAATACTTGTGGAGTAGATTTTCAGATTATATGTAATTTAGAATTAATCTCTCTCTGTCTACATGTTAGAAATAAATATTAGAAAAGCAAATACAACAGTACATAAATGCTTTTTACTTTGTGTGTGTATGAATGTGTGTGCTGCTTATATGCGTAATTAAGATTGCATGCTGAAAGATTAACCTATCAGAAGATGGAGGTAAAGTAGATAAGATGGTCAAGGAAGCAATTCCAACAGTAGGAGTGCATTATGAAGTAACATGTATTGGAGAACAGTACACTGGTTGCCAGCTGGTGTCTAGGTAGAATTTAAAGTAATGGTTTTGCCTGAATGCTTTGGAACCTACTTGCAGAATGGTATGAGATGGCTCATTTGCCGGTGTAAGTGTGATGGAAGAAATGGAATTTATTCCAGAAGAGGAACCCAAAGTCTATGTCTGCACTGCAAAAAGAGATGTGTTCTTGCAGTGGGTTAGCTATCTCAGACCTTGTCTACACTACAGGTTACATCAGTATAACTTACATCAGGGGTGTCAATAATCCACATCTCTGAGTGACATCAGTTATATTGACCTAAGTGCCGGTGTGAACAGCACTATGTTGATGGGAGAGCTTTCTCTTGTCAGCTTAGAGCATCTCCACTCCACCACAAGCTGTGCCACTGTAAGTGCTGTAGTGTAGACGTAGCCTTAGTTTAAAATCCGACTGGAAACATGTCACAGGCAGTTTTTACTTCAATGTATCTAGTGGAGGTCAACCTTATACCCCCCTACCTGGGGTTGATCTTGACTAACTAGTCTGAGGTAAAAACTACCTGTGCGTGTCTGCTCTAGGGTTTCACATGGAGATGGCTAACTCATTGTACAAACACACCTATCTTGCAGTGAAGATGTAGCCAACAAGAAGAGCCCTCATAAGGCTATTCAATAACAAGCGCAAAAAGGGTGGGGAAAATTGTCCAGAACAGAATTAAAGATCCAGGACAATCCAAAGCAGTTTTCTGAATTAAGATGGTGAAGAAGATAGTCACCAGATACAGATGAGAGGAACAAGGAAAATTCTATTAGGTTCAATTACATGCAAAGAGGATCCTGGCATGTTAGGACATATTGCACTGCAGCTGCATGGCAAAAGCTGCTTTTTAATATCCATAGAGATGCAAACATCACTTTCTCTGTCTCATTATATACCTGTAGGGTGAAATCCTGGACTCTGTGGAGTTTTGCCATTGCCTTCAATGGAATCAGAATTTCATCCATAATCTGTATCTGACTCTCTTCCATCAACTTTTTTCCTGGATCCTCTGTGTTACTCTTTGCAATGGAGTCTACTCCATACAGGTGGTGAAAGGGTTAATGTTGTCTTGAGAGGTCAGTTAATCACCTGGTTGCACCTGGAGGGTGGGTCAGGCCTAATTAAGGATTAAACCCAGCTGGAGAGGATCTGGTTGGTGCTATAAAGAGAGGAAGTCAGGAACAGAAGCCGGCTGTAAGGAGAGAGAAGAATTCGGCTGTGACCAGTCACCGTCTTGGTAGCAGAGAGTGGAGAGACCTGTGGGGACCAGGAAGGCTCCTGCAGGTGAGCAGGAAGCCTGGGGTGAAAGGGGAAAAGACACCTGGAAGACGCAGGATTGGAGCAAGCTCCTGTGCATGGCCCTGACACAAGGGTAGAAACTGGACCTCTGGGAAGAAGTCTTGGGGGGTGCTCTGGTCACAAAATGCTCAGGAAGGGGTTGGGGGGGAAGGCCTGTAGATGGCTAATGGTAGGAAGGAGTCATGGGAGGCAATGGTGAGTTGTCTGATGGAGCAAAACATGGCTGTTTGTCCTCAGGATCCTGGACTGGAACCCAGTGTAGTGGGTGAGCCTGGGTTCCCCTACCACCCTGCAGGAAGGTGCTGCAAAGCCCCCTGACATGAGGGAGCAAGGACAATTTAAAGCCCTGAGAGAAGAGTGTGAAGACCACGGGACCAAGAGGTGGAGCGGACTAGGTGTAAAGACACTGGATTTCCTGTTGGACTTTCTTTTACCTGTCCAGTGGGTCAAGTCGCGGGAAAAGAGACCTGCACAGGAAGAGAGCGATTGCCTGCAGCAGGTGCTAAAGAGGACAGAGCAGCTACTCCATGCCCAGCAATGAGTTCAGTCTCCTGCACCTTCATATGAATTAAAACACGTAATGTGCAAACACACTGACAAGAGCGGGTGACAGTTACCGAGTGGCTACTTCTCCCCCTGTGAAAGTGCCCATTGGCAGGTCAGCAACACCTAATGGCTAACAGTAACAAAGTCTGCTGAATGCTAATAAAATCCATATGTCCTTTTGCCAACAGGACGGCACTGACTGAGGATTCAAGCCTCTGTACCAACCGTGAGTCATCTTGTTTGGCACCAGAGCAGAATGTGTTTATTATGACCTAAAATGTTAATGCAAAAATATGGGTGTGGAGTATGTGTTGCTTTATGTTGGCAGAGGATTTGCCTTGGAGGCCAGACTGCCTTACTCTACCAGATGCTCTGCTAATTTGAGAGTCTGAGGCAGCTGAATGCACCTGACAAAGGAGAAAATAGCTTCACTGAGACTTTCCCTTCTGTTGATTTTGATGTTTTCTTCTTGTCTTCCAAAAATCACCCTCCCATCTGATCCTGAGATCACTGTTACTGGTGTCAATCAGGAGTAACTCTACTGGCATCCATGGAGTTACCCTGGTGTATGTCAGAGGAGAATCCAGCCCAGTGTTGGATGTGGTTTAAATGAAGTTATAAACACGTAAGGTCAGTTTTGAAAGTCATTTTCTGTGATTAATGCTGATCACCATGGAAAGCCTTGCAAGTCATTTCATACTGTGTAATGGAAGGTGACAGGGGCGGCTCCAGGCCCCAGCATGCCAAGCGCATGCTTGGGGCGGCATGCCGCGGGGGGTGCTCTGCTGGTCACCGGGAGGGCAGCAGACGGCTCTGGTGGACCTCCCGCAGGTGTCCCTGGGAAGGTGACTATAGTTCAGGGGACAAAGAATAAAGGGATTGGGGTTTTATTCAGTTGCAGACAGAAAGAAGACTGGTTATGAGCGCCTGGAAAGGTTTAGTCTGCTGACGGGCTGTGTTGGCACTGTGGTATTAGTGTGGCTGTCCGACTGGCTTTGGGTGTGGGATACCAGTCCAGGGTTGATAGCATGAGGACAGAACTCCAGTTATTAATTTTTTCTTTTCTCTCATTAAGATTTGTATTCTATTTTTCTTTAAGACAGAAAGAACGTGGCATTGCCCTCACATTGTTCAAGCTTGAAGGACAATTCAAGTACAACGTGAACTGCTAAGAAGCTGAAGAAGGCACACAAAGCATATGCCATGCAGTGTGGTCCCTGTACCCTCTATTAGGGATCATATGTTAGTGGTGTAAGATAAAGCTTCCCTCAGTTTGCTCTAACCAGGGGAGAACGAAGTCTCCTGACTCAATGGGTGCACTGTACTAAACTCTAGTGTAATTGCAGTAAATCAGATAATAGCTTCTTGGACATAATTTTGAGTTGTAATGAAGGAGGGCACTGACCACCCCCAGCAGCACCCACTTTCCAGGCACTGCAATCCTAATCCTGGCCTGGTGAGGTGGAGGAAGGCCATGGGGTGTGGTAGGGCAGGACAGTGAGCCCTCTCTGCACTCACCCAACAGTGGCACCTCCTGTCCCACAAGGCTGGGCCTGGCTCGCCACTTCAGGCATTGCAACCTGGCACATGGGGTTGCAGTGCCACTTAGATTTGGCACCCTTGGTTGTGTGATTTCTGTGGGTGCAATTGAACCCACGGTAAAGCCACCCCGGCTCTAACTGATGCTGGGGCCAAGCTGGTGCAGAATCAGGGAGCTGTAACTGGCTGCCTTACATTTCCCCCTCTTCCTGTGCAAAGTGGAGTTCAGACGCAGGGGAGGATGGAGCGCTGCGTACTGGTTTATCACAACCATAGTTTCAGGCTGTTAGTAAAGTAACTGCAGCAAGAGGTGCTCAGCAGGCTTTCAGCTTGGATCTCTGCAGGGGAGAAGGGGTAGAGTATGTTAACTCTTTATGCTAACACATTTCCCTGGTGTAATGTTTGCAAACTGTATAACATGTTGCCAGGTGATATTCTGCTTAATCTAAAACCTGAGTAAAGATAAAAGTTGATGTAGGAAAGAGAGAGAGAGAAACACAATGTTGACATCATGAACAATAATTGCAAAAAATATATCTCTGTATCATAAATAAAATGTAGCATTTACATAGTGCTTTTCAGCAGACAGTAGCTAAGCCTTCTAAGCAGACAGCCTTCTAAGATACAGGGCAGTAAATATTATCCTCATTATTCCACAAATGTGGACAAATTCTTGCTTCCAGTATGCAGGTGAACAAGGGCCCTTCACACCTGGAATGGTATAACAACACTATGGCACTATGGTGATAATAATAATAATTAATAAAAGCTGCTTCAGATCTTCTAGTTCAGTGGTTTTCAACCTTTTTTCATTTGCCAACCCCTAAAACATTTCAAATGGAGGTGCAGATCCCTTTGGAAATCTTAGACATAGTCTGTGGACCCCCAGGGATGCACGGACCACAGGCTGAAAACTACTGTTCTAGACCCATGCCAGTAGGGTTACAGTAGTGAATATGCTTCAGAAACTACACTTACCACACAGGTCAATGGTCTTCTGAAGAGTCCATGGCGATAGTATTAGATGTTTCGGCTGCCTTTAGTACTGCTAATCATGAGGTGATGTTGACTCACCTGCAGTCAGAATTAGGTCTCAGAAGATTGTACCAGGAAACTGTTCATTGCTGTCCTACAGGATGCTGCGGGGTTCCAGCTTATCAACCCTCTTGTTCGGTATATATGTGGGGCAAGTAAGTGAGATAGAATGGAGACATGACTGGTGGCGGCATCTGTGGGTTGATGTCACTCACTTCTATACCTTCATGTTAACTAATTGTGCTAGTGCAACTGAGTCTTGTGTCAT
This sequence comes from Mauremys reevesii, assembly GCF_016161935.1. Lineage (NCBI taxonomy): Eukaryota > Metazoa > Chordata > Testudines > Geoemydidae > Mauremys > Mauremys reevesii. The sequence goes on along the minus strand of NC_052640.1, from coordinate 17,786,329 downwards.
GGGTGAAGGATAACTGGCTGAAGTTCAATCAAAATAAGATGGAGATGAGGAGAGCAAGTTCCACCTACCGATCACCAGAGGCAATTGAGCCAGAGCCCACTTGATTTATGTAACAGGGAGTTGCTGGCAAGCCATTCTCCTTCCATTTTGGAATTACTGCTCCCTTTTGGTCCAAAATGGCTTAAATGTGTTGACCTTCAGGGCACGCTGCTGAGACAATGTATTTTCCTGGCTATTTGGAAAGGTGGGGTGTCATTGAATGGCTGGATTTCGTTGGCTTGAATGATTTTCTGTATTTTAAAATTTTGTGTGCAACATTTTAGCACCTGTGAAAGCTCTTAGGGGTATTGCAGAAGCACTTCTTTTAGTCTTTTAAAATATCACAATAAACAAATAAATGGCATCTATTCCTGTTACTTTGCTACTCAGAATCCAGGAGTGAGATTCTGAGATTTAAGGAAAATGAGAAAAGATGTTAAAAAAAAAAAAAAAAAAAAAGACAGAGCCCTAATAAAAAATGCATGGAAATCTGTTGATCTTGTTTTAAAAGTAAGCCACTGCACCTTTGTAATTAAGAATTAAAGGGTCTATATGCACATATGTACAGTGAAGACACACCCCCCATCCAGTGATTTTGAGATGAGGGTAAACTATATTTTTTTCACCTAGTTGGGTTGAAATTACTTACCACTTGAATAGGATCTGCAACAGCGTACGCCATGGAAGCAATTTTTCTTTTGCAAGAAGATGAAAAAGAAATAAAAAAGGAGTCAAAGAGTAAGCTGGCTGAATGGGCCATTAGCACCAAACTCTAAAGATGTAGAAGTCAAATAGGATAGAAAGGCCCCATAAATTTTTACAACTCCTTGGAGAAAAACACTGTGATTATTAAAACATGAAACCTTGCTTTTCTAAAATGCTTAAAAGATTAATATAGAAATGTCATACTGTGGCTCTGGAGGGATTATCCTTAATGGGAATGTTAGAAGTTATTTTAATGTAAAGCAAACATAGCCACCAAAGAAAGATCAAAAGTGGAACAAATTCAAGGCTCTTAATTTCAGGAAAATGAAACGATTTCTACTTTGTTAATTAGAATGAGCAAATTCTCCATAAATATTGTCCGTATGTGACAACATCAAATGTGATGACCTCATCTAATTAGTCATTACTTAATCCAATCACTAGTGCAAGAGAAAAGCTTAGTTCTCTTTTGGGGAGAATGCAAAACTCCTAGTTCCCATTTCTGCATGAGGAAAATTTCCTTTTTTGCAGAAGTACTTTTTTTTTTTGGTGAGGTCATGTGTGTAGCCAGTAATGTCTGTGATAATGCATGGTCTTCAGGCAGGGTTAGGTACATCATATGATCCAATGGGAAATGCTAACTGAGTTTGTGGTCTTTTCAATGCAAGCCCCAAGGTTACATTTAAGAGAGGATTTTTTTACTTTGAGTTTTCTTTTTAATCTAGCGTCGTTGCTTCTTCCAGCAAACTGGTCACAATGCTACATACTGCTCTGTGCTCTAAGTAAAACTTCAAAGTTTAAATTAATGACTCGCTGTTAGTAAGAAACTTAATATTCTCTTTGCCATTCTGAATGGCACTTAATTTACTGTCTCTCCTTGTTTGGCCATTGCTGCAGTCAAACACCTGATTCTCTTAGAACTCTAGTTAGCAGCACAAGACCATCAATTCCAGAGGCTGTAATTGGTTTACAAATTGTGCTGGCGTCTACTTGTTTTTTCCGCTAATGTGATGCATGAAACCACACTACTCCATGCTGCAGTCCTAACACATTGCTGTCCTTGTTCCTCTGTGAAATGGTTGAGGGGATGGAACATAGGTTCTTTTAATATTTATTTTTAAAATGATCCATCATCACGTGAGCACTCAGTTTGAGTCAGCTAGTTTTGCAAGAAGAATATTCCCGGGAAGTTACAAATAAAAGTGCTTGATTACTGTATTCTGTACCCACAAGTGTATTTAATACAAAGTTCAGTGATGTATTGCTGAAAACAATACTATTAGTGGATAATCAAATAACAATGACAGTATTTTTCTTGGAAAAAATAGTTTGCAACTATTTAAAAGAAAATTCTGATTCACCTGGCAAAATCTGCTTCTTTGTATTGTCTTCCTCAAGACAATAAATTAATGCCTAGATCTAAACTCTGTTGAACAGAAAAACAGAGTCATTCTTTTTGACCTGTCACTCGTCTGCACTGTAAAATCATACAATCCTACACATAATCACTTAGGAGTTTTTGGTTCAGTCAAAACAACATCATCATCCAGTTATTGTTAATGTTCACCTAGGGACATTACTTCACGTTCGAGTTCTTTCTTTCTTACAAAGTATCCCTTTGCACCTTGGAATGCCTGCAGCAATTTCAGTTGGCTCCAGTGATGTAGCTTGCTTAGGCAGAGCTGCTCAGCTGGATTCAGTCTTGACTTCCATCCTCAGGAAATCTGCAGTCTCCCTGTATTTTCTACATTCTCTGCAAGCAAATGTCAACACTGATGACAAGGTGACACAGAGATGTGTGACTAACGTTTTTTTGGTCTGCAGACGGTTCTGATTAATTACAAATAATAAAAATAAAAATCATTTCCTGTTGACCCAAAAATGAATTTTTCAGCAAATTGAAAAGCTGAAGGAAAATTTTCTTTGACTTGAACAAATATTTTGTTCTGATTTCAAGCCCTCTTTTTTTTTTGCATTTTTTAAAAATTGAAGGAAATTTTGAAAAAAAAGTTATTTTGACCCCCAAAACCAAAATATTTTGTTTCTAAAATGTCGAACCAACATACATTGGCAAAACACTTCAGTGTTGTGGAATCTGCATTTTTCACTCAAAATCTTTTGACAGAAAAGTTTTGTCTGGCTCCAAACACAATGCTTGAGATGTGCAGCTTAGTGAGCTGTGCACTTGGCTCGAGGGAAGGAAGGTCTCAAAAGGGACAGAAGGAACATAATCAGAAGAAGTAGAGGAATCTAGTTAATTTCCAGGGATCTAAAAACCTTAAAACATTCTGTTTTGGTTGTAAATTTACAAAACCCTGAGTGGCTTCTTTGCAAGAAACTAGAAATAGATCTCAAAATACTTAGAAAACTATCAAGCAGGAGAAAGGGGAACCAGGCTTTGTAGAATCAGAATCTTCATTTGTAAGTGGAGATACAATCCACAGTTGTTCAGGTGCTTGAATGTTACCTATCAATACTGTATGAAGTTATTTGCACACCTGACTTTGTTTTGGTCACCACAGAAATCAATCTCCTACTTCTCCAGTCTGTTTGCAGACCATGCTATATGGCACACATCTAATTCTGGCATGCCAAAGCAGTACCTTACCGAGGCGAGAGCCTGGGACACAAGCACGTATAAAAGATTACTGCTAAGATGTGTAACAATTTCCATATCTCATTACTATTATCTTTATTCCCCAATCCTCTTTGAAATAAAAGCAAGATCCACCTAGGAAGAGGCATCCCTTTGTCGCTAGTCCTTTTCCTCCATATGGTTTTGGGAAACGTGCTGTTAAGATAAAATGGAAGCACTATAATTTCCTGAGGTATCCTAATTGTGACAGTGCTCTTTTGTTGACAGAGTTGTGGTCTGCAGGGTGACCACAGAAATAAGGTTGCTGTGGCAAAACACAGGGAAGCTGTACCTTGACAAGCATACACAGTCTCTAAAACTTAACAGATGTGAGGGCTGCGCTCCTTGCTTCTCTGATGTTCCTTGAATTTGCAAGTGTAAGATAACACAGTAAAAATAATCTACATGCCCTACGTTGTCACTAAAATATGCATATATTTTAATTAATTGAAATGCTCTGATTACAGTACCAAATGCAGGATGTGAACCACTGCATGGCAGTTCTGAATTGTGTAGATACCTAAAGCTTTACAGCCCAGTTCTGCAACCATTACTAACAGAGCAAGTTTTACTCCTATGGGTATTCCCATTTACTGCAGTGAAACATTAACAAAAACGGGGGCAAGATTAGAGGCTTACGTAAATGCTTGCATTTACTACTCTCCACTTGGTGGTATCCACCCGTTTATCGGTTGCCCGACCAGTGGTTGAAAACAGAGGAAAAAACTGGAAAGTCCATATTTTCTAAAGTTACGAAAAGAGAAGAGGCTTTTTTTAAAAAACTTGACTGCGCGCTGGTGAAAGATCCTAAGTTGGTTGCACTAGAAATCTAAATCTACTAGCCACAGCAGTTGCAGAATGGACCGGGACAGTGCAAGCTTCTCCGTGCTACTCCACTAATGAGCCTCGGTCCTGACAGATAGCACCAGCCTCTAGAATAGAGAGGACAATTCTTGTGTTCAGGTGAAGTCACAATCCTACAGGAATCAATGAGAGTTTTGGTATTGACATAAAGGGGGCCAAGATTGGACACGTCCTACAAGTCATTTCATATAAGCTGCTGACAAACAATTGGATTATTTCCATTCACTACTGGGCCCAGAACTGAACCACTGTCCTAAGGGTGAAAGTCTATCCCAGTACCAAGGACCTGAGCCCATATCTAAACCTCCTACTCTAAGATCCATTGTCATTGACCCTTACTGGGACTGGAAGATAAGCAAATGCAGATAAACTATCCCATGTGTCAGATTTCTTCATGTTGCTCTGGCAAAGTAGGTGTCATTTTAACACTGTGTATACTTCTCATTCACTGTAGGGTATGTCTCCACTGCAGTCTGGAGGTGTGACTGCAGCAGCACTAGAGAAAGATAGATCAGAGATAGCTTGTGTAACAATACTAGTGAAGTCCAGCAGCACAGGCTAGTCCTGGCTACCCATACTTGAATGGCCACTGCCCGTGATGGATTGAACAATCCATTAATTGATCAATCAGATACTTGATTAGAAAGCATTTCATGCCATTAGGTGACTGATTCTAACTAAGGACTGGTCTGTACTTAAAATTTAGGTCAACATAGCTATTCACACTCCTGCCTGGTGTAGCTATGCCAGCCTGACCCCCACTGGGGACACAACTAGGCTGGCTGAAGAATGCTTCTATCAGCCTAACTAATGTTGATCAGGGAGGTGGTGTTCCTACAGCGACATGAAAACCCCGGCTGTTGCTGTAGGCTGCATCTACACAACAGAGTTATGCTGGCACAGCTACAGTGCCACAGTCCCTTACCTAGCCAATCGGTCAGGACTCTGGTCTTGAGCCCAGACCCATGGGGTTCTTGAGAAGTAGCCTGGGCCATCATGCCACACCAACTTGACTACATACCAGGGAATTCCCAGACTTGGATGGGCCAGTTTCTAGGGTTCTGCGATCTGCTTCCTGATTGGGCACATGGTCTTCACCCTGACTGGCTGGTGACCATATATAAACTTCTTGCTTTCTTTCTGGCCTTGTGTGAACAACAAGCCATTGCCTGCTAGCAGCTATTTGGACCCTGCTTGACCCTGCCAACTGCCTTGTTGTACCTTCCTCTTGGACTGGATCTCCTGCCTGTCGGACCTCTTGTGTGAACTCTGACCACTGATCTGTCCTTTGACCGGCTTGACCCCTGGTATTACATTATCTCTTTCCATAACACCTTCCTCTTTTCCCCAAATATTTCCTACTAATAATTTATACTGAATAATCCTGGCTTCACCATATGTTTTGACCTCCTGATAGGCCATCAGCAGTGTCAAAAATAAGTAAAAAATTGCAGCTGTAACATTGTCATTTACGACCAGAAAAACAGAGATTGTTGTCCCTCATCTTCAGAGTTCCAAACCTCCGGCACTCATGCTTTTATACAGAGGCCTGCTCAACGCTTAAAAATTACATTGACCTCGCTACCTTGCTCAGGGCCGTGAAAAAATTTAGCGTCCTGAGTTCTGCAGCTAGGTCGACAGAAGAATTCTTCATTGACCTAGCTACTGCCTGGGGGACAGGAGGAATAACTATATCGGTGGAAAAATCCTTTCTGTTGATGTAGGAGATATCTACATGATGGTACTATAGCAGCACAGTGGCAGTATCGTAGTTATGTCACTGAAGTGGATGTAGGGTAGCCATACCCTCAGTTCTGTCCCAGTACTCCAATATGGTAAGAATATTTCAAGTGCATGAAGCCTGCACAATGGCTGCCATTAACCTATGGAGCCCCCATTAACCAATGGCTGCTGTCTTAACCTATGTAGCCCACATTTCAGATTAAAAAATGGGGAGGAGAAGGTATAGGAGGAAAAACATTTCATGCTTAGCCTTAAATGCCTTTGGAATAATTAGAGTGAAGTATTATTTAGTGGTGGTGTGTGTTAGGGATCAGTAGGGGATACTAACAAAGAGCCATGCTAAGCTGCAAACTGGTCAGTTATGTCTTGGCTAGGGAGCATCATAAGAGACCATGGTCTAGTTGTTTCACTTGTGGGTTGCATACAGATAGCTATGAGCCAGGGGGCATGCAACTGCTCACACCGGCTGCTTGACCTCAGAGAGGAGGCCTCACTCCGTTCATCCAGTATCCAGCCAGCTCTAGGGCCAGAGTCAGAAGACAAAGACCATGACCTGCATGGTGAGCCAGCTAGATCCAGCCAGCAAGGCACATAGCAAAATCAAGAACGTACCTGGTGTGTGCACCCAAAGCAGTCAAGGGGTTCAGAACACTGTACTACTTTCAAATCCGAATGATCATTTTAACAGATTATTTCACTTTCTTTTTAAATGAACTTCTTCAGCAACCACAAAAAATCGCACACGAGATTTCATGTGACAGGAATGGGGTAGCTGCGGGGCAATGTGAAAGGAATAACTGGTGCATACGTGCACAGTTTTATCCACAGAACGAGCACTTTTTAGGGAAGTTAGATATACAGCGAAACCTGACTTGTGATGACTCAAGGGATTGAGAGACTCAGTGAGCACAGTTAGTCTTCAAAGACGGAGTTCAGCTGTACTCAATGGGCCTGATTCACCACTCCATTACGCCAGCTTTATACTGGTATGACTCCATTTAAATCAGTGTAGCTCCATTTAAGTCAAAGTTGTTACGCTGTCATAAAACTGATGTAACAGCCAGGTGAACCAGACTCAATATATAAGGGAAGGTACCTTAAGGCAGGAGATTGCCTAAGAGGGATGATCTTTTGTACACCTCTTCCTGTAGTAAAACTTGAGTTATAGCATGGTAGAATGTGGGAGTGGCTTTCTGCTGCCTTGTCCCTGGTGTCACCATTTACACCTGTGCAAAATGAATGTAAAATGTTACCAATTCAGAACAGCAGCAGTTTGCAGCCAGTCTGCACAGGTGTGAGCAGTTTACAAAGGGAGCAAAGCAGTGGAGAACTGGGCCCGGAAGGTCCCAGATTGTTTCTCACCCTGCACTGTGCAGGTCCTGGTTACAATGAACCTCTGCTTACAGTAAGGCAGTTCTGTGGGAAAAAAAGACTTCTCTATAAGAGGGTTTCACTCTGCATGTATAGACAAGTGCATATCTGAATGTATGTGTGTGAGAGAGAGAAGAGGCAGGTTTTCCAGGCCACCATTTTGTTCTTGCTCTGATAGAAAGCAACAAAATGGTTGCTATTAGTGCTCTCTTGGATAATGCCGCGCAAAAATTCCAGATGTTAGCTCTGTGATCAGTCTGGATTAAAAGGAATGCTTTCTCTTGGCCCATGTGTAATTTCTGTGCAAGGAACAGCAATTACCCGAATCCTAACTACTGCATAGGGATTGAACCATGCAAACAGGGCATTTCTCATTGTGAATTATGGACAGAAACTGCACTCTACCTTAGGCACAAACAGCTAATAAGCCCCAAATGAATGCACTCTACCTGCAGGGAAAGGGTTTATCCCCTAAGCAGAATCCTGCAGTATTTTCACATTTCACTCAGGGTGTTATCTGGCATCACAGTTCTCACTAGAAGGACACATGCTGCCTATGGGAAATACACATTATTCACTTTCCTTTATTTTTAACGCCATTCAGGCACAACATGATGAATTCGGACGCAAGTCCCGGCACAGTTTCATGACCAGTTTGTAAACTTGTGTTCAAATTTTTATTAATGTGATTATTCTAGCAAACTGCTGCTCTCTTGTACATGACAAGCCCAGTTTTGAATTTCACATGGTGGAACTGTAAGTGAATACGAAGCAGGTTGCTTAAAACAGTGGGTTAGTCAATGATTGTGTAATATGCCACAACTGACAGGATCTCAAATGGAAGTGTCCACCAGTAACCAAAGTACAGTTAAAAAGGAAGAAACATGCCTAGAAACATACAGGTAGGAAGTCAGCAAGCTGTGGAAATAAGGGGCTGAGAACAGCTATCCCAAGATGGACAATTTCTCATTTGTTTGCTCGCTGCTTTGCACTGAGAAACAGAAGGAGTGCGGGGAACTAGGCCGGACAACATAGTTAAGAATTAGGCCAGCTCTAAAAATTAGGATAAAACCTTGCAGCCTCTTCTCATCCCTTAAAACACTCTATACCCAGCTAACACGTTAGTGAATCAGAGCAGCAGTCTCCTGACATCTTGTGGCTTCATTGCACAATACAACTAACACCCCCCACCTCACCCAGTCTGAAGGCACAAGTGTCAGCTGAAAAAGTTGACCTTGGCATTAACTACAGCCACAGGCACTGAGGATCCTTATATTTATATATAGCCACATTCCTCTCTCAAATGCTGGATTGCTTCCCCCTCCACCCCGAAAGCACGTATGTGTTCAAGTGATGCTGCATCTTCCTAGGCTTACATATGGGCTTAACATGCTGTACACCAGAGATGGCTGCAAACCTAAATCTGGGAGCTGAATTGGATTCAGATTCTGGGCCTGCCACCCTGCCTTTAATGAATCAACCAAAGACTCCAGATCCAAACATCCCAAGCTTTTCTAGATTTCCTCCCTCATCTTTGCCCCAGAAATTAATTATTTCTCAGGTTGATGTTGGCCTTCAATAGAGACACGGGATTTTATTTTCCCTCCGTAGAATATAAGTAATTCCTTTTGGCTTCAATGGCCCAGATTCATTCATGTCACTCTGGGGGAACCAGCAATTTTGAGAGCATGAGATAAAGATTTAATTTTCTAAGGATTAATTTATCTTTTTGTTTAAAAATCCATTGTTGTTACAAACAATCTAAATTTACAGATTTCTAAAAAGTTAAATGTATGCGTAATATCTGTCACCTGAAAACATCGCCTCATTCTTGAATGGATTCATGAAGGAATCTTTTATCCTTCTTCTGAGCAGGTGTTCCTGACTTTGGTCTTTGCCCCAATTACTCTGTTTCAGAAGCTGGAAAGGAATGAACCATACTGAATAATCGCAAGCACAGAGAGCAAGTCACCCTCTTGGTGTCTGGGTCCCGCTGGTTCTCCCTCTTGTTATTCATCACACTGGAGTTTTAGCTCGTGAATGGCACTGCACTGGCAATTAGAGAAAACAGCCCTAGCCAGATTCGGAGCCCCCAGAGAATACCAACACTGGAACGAGAGAGCTCAGACTGCCCATGGTGTGAGTATTATGCAGAAGTGCTGTGTGTTGAGTACTAGGTGGGGAGATAAGATGCTTCTCATATATTTTACAAAGTGCATTGCACATGTTATCTACTACAGTTTGCCAGATTACCATACATGGGGAAAATATATAAACTACACGATGCCCCAAATCCCTCTGCAGTCCAGGCAGGGAGGCGTACTCCATCCCACAGAGTGTGGGGGCTCAGTTACCTCTGTGGCACTGTCCCTCCCCTCGCTCTGGGGGCCAAAGAGGGGGCAGGCTCTGAGCGGGAAGGCCAGGGTTGGGGCCAGGGGGATGCATCCTGTTCCCTGTTAAGCCCGGAAAAGTAAGAGAGCTAGAGGTTATATTGACATTTTTGTGTCTAGGGAAAGTGACAATGTGCAGGGGAGCCCGGCGGCGGGGGCTAGGAAGCCATGGAGTTGGAGAGGCAGCAGTTCCCCCAGGGTCTGTGTAAATCCCAGCTGATTTGCAGGGATAGGCGTTAAACCCACTGGTTCCTTGGCTAATACCCTCCTCCCATCACTTCCCAGGAGGGTTTGGAGGAAACTCTCACTCCTAGGGCAAGAAGCCCCTGCTGTGGACTTTTCTGTAGGGTGATGCAGTTGGGCTCACTGTTACCAAATTAGCCAGTTTTCCAATTTAAAAACTCTGGTAGTTTCTGAAACAGGACTAAATGACGCGAGAGATTTCTCCCAGCCTCGGCTCCTGTGTGAACCCATTTTAAATTCATATAACGTATATACTTTATGAAGCACATAATGGATCAAATTCTGCTCTCTGTCACATCATACAACCAACCCTCTTAAGTTCAGTGAGTTTGCCAGGGCTCAGAGCCAAAATTTGATCCAATAAACATATGCAATATACCACAATGAAACCTATGCTAACTGTTGCCTATAGTAAGGCACCTCAGTCTTATGCAAGCACTTTACAATATCACCAAAGTCAGCTTTTAAGTTTAACTATATTAATCCTTTAAAGTCTACCACTAATGTGCAACTGACTGTGACTTGTGGCTACTCTCTTAAAACAGGTTATAAACTGAAGATGATTACCACGTGTTAAATAAAACAAACGTAACCAAATGGAAATTATTAAATGCTCAAAGAAATTCCCTTTCAAATATTTATAATTAGATGTAGCGATTTCTCATATATATATAAACACACAGTTTGTACAAGTGTGAATTTCCTTGTCAGAAACAATTCACACTTACGAAGATGTAATGGTTGTCATGACATGTCTTGCTGCTGCAAATTAAAGTCATCTGTTTCTCTCGAATGCTAAACAGGGTAAAGGCAGCTGCAATTTGAACTGGCCAGCTAAAGTGGGGGAGGGGGTGAGTTGTCCTCACTAACTTGGTCCTTGAACTAGCCAGAGTACAAGGTGGCTTTGTTAGAAGATGGGTTATTACTCACTGGGAAGGGCTGCTGGGTTGATATTACTAGCTGAATTTCACTTAGAAGGCTAGCTTCTGTACCAGGCTAGAAGCTGAGTCTCCCGGAGAATATGCAGCGTCTCATATTGACTCAGCGCCACCTGTCTAGAAATACATAGTTCTCAGAACATTTCTTTGACTTTTTTCCCTATAATTAGTATTTGTTTCTCTCTCAATTTCCTGTCAAATCATTGTAAGTGTGGCCACACTTTAAGAAGTGGCATTTAACTTAAAAATACAACCCCCCTCCTCCCCATTTTAGGAATATCATTGTTAGCTACTGAAAAGACCAATTAGGTCGTCTTTCTCCAGAATATAGTTAGCCTCCCAACAGGGGATGTACAGTAGCAGATATTAAAGTGATTCTACGCTTTAATGTGTATGTGTGTGTGTGTGTATAAGCGAAAGAGAAAAATGTTACCTTACATCCGCAGCTGCATGTGGAGAAGAATTGACACAATGGCATGTGTAGGGGGCTCATTTGAATAAGTAACAAGAGGAAAGAGAAGAGGAAAACCTGTGATTTATGTCCATTTAGTTATTTTAAGTGACAGAATGCTTATACACAAACTGGTTACAACTGGCTTTCTTATGTGGGCAAATACCCTCTTTGCAGCTGCTAGAGCTCAATGCTCAGCACCTGAAATATAAGAGCTAGTGTAGCTAGTACACTGTAATAATAATATTTAACTTGTTTGTCACCACTGAGAATTTTTTCCAGTGATTATTTTTCCTGGTGTGTATGTACTGATTTTAAGATTTCAGAATCACAATGCAGAAGACCGATCAATATGGAAAGGCAATCTTGAATATACACATGCAGACTGTCGGGATGGATAGCCATATTTTTTCACTGAAGAATTTGTTTAGGTTAAATAAAAGAAACAGGCAGGAACCCGGGGGGGCGGGGGGGTTCATTTGGTGGTGCTCTCTCTGTTCTGCTTGGCTTCTCAGCTTTCAATAGATCCCAAGGTCAGGCAGTTGTTTGTTGCTAGGCCAAAGTGGCAGCCTCCCACCCTAACAATGCTGCTATCTTCATATCATCTGAGTGATGGGGGCCACATTGTGATGCTTTGGCAGTGTTGCTAAGGAGGTTGCTAGGTTAGATTGATGTCACAATGTGGGTTATAAATTGCCTTTACCCTGCTGGCCCTTCCTTGGCCCCATAACACAATGATCTAGTAGATGGCACCGAAGTCTTCAAATGATACATTGGAGCAACATGTTAAGACCCTGAACTTGGCAGCAAACACATGTGGTATCCATTGAACAAAGGGACCACTTGTAATATAGTGAAGTAAATAGGCAATTGCTTTTGATACTACAACCAAAATAATGCTGCATTCCTTCATGTCCAGAAATTAACAAAAGTGTAGTGCCAGAATCCCCAGTTTGTGACCCAAATGCATGCACTGAAAACAGGGCATTCAGTGAACAAGGACACTCGGCACTTTATTTACGCTATGCCTGAAAGAAGAAAGTTTTTAAAAGGCATAAGAGAGTGAGTGAGCTGAGGTATAAATTAGCCAGAAGTGTGAATTTCCCAGCTTTGAGTGGCGTGTGCCCATAATCTCAACAATACCAAAATATACCAGAGTCCTCTTTACATTAGTGTCTGTTTATTCTAGTACAAAAGCGACCGGGCCCGTATTTACACTGAATTATTTGCAATGCATGCTCCAAAGCAGCCGCCACAGAAGATGCTTGCCACTTGCCTATTGCAAAAAATAATTGCTGAAGACTCATTTTCACAGATTTTTTTCAAATTCGTGAATAGAGCAAAAATTAATGTTCAGTCGGTAATTTCAGTTCTACAGTGCCTACATGTGTGTGGTTAGTTTCATTTTTAAAAAGAATAAATAAAAATTGATCAACATTCATGCCCTTCAGAGCTGTGCTGATTTAATAAGTAAATATATCATTAGGCAGGCTTTTCTTTATGCACGACGTCTTGATAGCAGGGCTTTAGCTGCACAACTCTCATTAGTGTTAATGAAATTTATGTGGCTAAATTCCCATGCATTGTGTTGAGCATATACCTCAGTATATTTATAATTATTTTTAAAGACTGCATTACTCTCAAGACACATCAGAACCCAGCTCATACAAGGCCATTCTGGTCCATAGGGTGAATACATATTTATAAATGTTTTTAAAATGAATATTATATTTACTCCACAGAGCATAACAGCTCTGCTAGCTAGCAACACATATTAAAGGAGGTAACCAAAAATCCAGAAGAAATGTCTTTGAAAAATAGTTAATACACAGGGGGGACTGCAACCTTTTTAAAGATTAATTTCTTGGCCATTTACAATATGGTTTTTATTATTAAAAGCCAGTGGACCCCATCACTCAAAAGCATGCTTTGTAAATTTCCTTTACTCTTATTGGGCCCCATTCTGATCTCACACTGGATTTATACAGACTTCAATGGCATGAATTCTTGATTTACACCAAGGTGAGATGAGAATCAGGCCTACAGAATTTGAGGCTGAAGCCGCCGCGGACAGCTAAACATAGAAGCTGCCATCGAATTGCCGCCGCCGCGAAAACGCGCCTGCTGCCCTAACAGTGCACGGACTGCCCCCGCCGCCCGCGGCAGCAATTCGGCGTGCTGCTTGGGGGCAAAACAACAGGGACTGCTGCCCCTTGCAGATTGCCACCCCAAGCACCATCTTGGAATGCTGGTGCCTGGAGCCGGCCCTGCCCAGAGCCCAGATTCCTGAGCCCAAATGTCTACACAGCAGCTTTCAGCCTTGCAGCCCAAGCCCCTGAGCCCAAGTCAGCAGCCTCAGAGCTATATTAAGGGCCGCGAGTTGCTCTGCCACCCCCCCCACCCTCCGTGAGAGAAAGGATGCTCTAGTTGTTAGAGCATCTGGATTCATTTCCCTGCTCTGTCACAGATGCCCTCGGTGCCCTTGGGCAGGTCACTGAGTGTCTATCCTGCAATCACAGGGTGTGAGTGCAAGCTCAAGTAACGTACCTGAGCAAGCTTTAACCTAGCCTGTGGCAACACACGTTTCAGCACAGGCTAGCTGTGCAAATAATTACCCAGCGTTCCAGGCAGGCTCCTCCAGCCTGTGGTGAAGCACATCTCGCCATGTCTTCACTGCTCAGGACCTGAGCTAGCTAGATTAAAGCTAGCTCGGGTAGGTCTACGCAAGCTGTGATTGTACCCTATGACTGCAGTATAGGCATAGGGGGTCTCAGTAAGCCATCTGTAAAATGGGGATAACAGCACTTCTGTGCCACAAAGGGTGTTGCGAGGGTATAGTCATTAGTGATGGTGAGGTGCTGGGAGGGTGAGGGGGGAGCCATATAAATACCTAAGATAGAGATGTAAATAATTGTTCCTCAGCTCCAGAGAGCCCCTCTCCCCTGCCTTAAACCTGCTGCTTAGCATGGAAGACAGGATTCAGCTGTAGATAAACAGGATAATTTGCAGTGCATTTATTACTTCATAAAGAGCATGGGAGGAGGTATTCTCATTCCTGTTACACTACTCAGTATATGAAAATTCCCGTATTGTCAATAATACAGAGGCCTGATAACACAGGACATTCCAAGGTGAGTTATTTTAATGGAGGTTACACACTACAACTGTGGCTTGGGTTGTTACTTTAACTCTGTGCCTGATGATATAGCATCTACCCTTAATACTGAAATGTATAGTTCTTGGAACAAATACATTTTTATTTTTTTTTAATAATATGCTCTGACGCTTTCACAGGCTATGCCAAGATTCAGTCCAAAGGGAATTTTTACAGCCAACTTGTAAATTCCCAAAAAGAAAAGCTTAGAACAAGACTTGTTGACATAGTCTTAACTACAGTGATAACTAAAGCTGGTTTGTTGGGAAAGAAGCAAATAAGTTTCATGCAGTAAGGCAAGAGTTGGGTATGGAAGGTGAGGCAGCTAAATTTTTCCTCTGAGAATCCCTGGAGGCTATTGTGTGAGACAGCATGTGAAATGAAGCTGAAGCCGATCGCAAAGCAGGCAGAGGAAGAAACTCGTTGAAATTTGTTCATTTTCATTAAAGGGAAGGTGAATTTATATATCTATAAATATATCAGAATTTCTTCCCTCAAAGGCGATCAGGGTCTGCTAGCATGTCAATGTTCACCTCCTTACCTTCTATGGCCCTGACTTATTTCTTTTTATCAGAGAGCCCACAGAGGAACATTGTGTGTAATCCCATTGCCTCAATGGGGGCAGGAGCAGGCTCTTTGTTTGCAATCTGTCCCGCGTCTCTTAATAATAATAATAATAATAATAATTAATAATAATAAAAAATCCCTGCACATGCGAGTCAGGTTTATTTCCAAGTTGTGGGACACATAAGAATCAGAAGTTTGAGATTTTAAAATAACAATCAGCAATAGACTGATACCCTTTTGCACATCTGTACTGGGCCAGATTCTGATCTACATGTCAGTGTAGTTACCCGAGGCTTCTACTGCTGTAACTAGTGGTAGAATCTGACCCACAGGTAAACACAAACAGCTCCTGAAACTGGGATTTTTGGAGAATCATAGAATCGTAGGACTGGAAGGCACCTTGAGAGGTCATCTAGTCCAGACCCCTGCATTCATGGCAGGACTAAGTATTATATAGATCATCCCTGACAGGTGTTTGTCTAATCTGCTCTTTAAAATCTCCAGTGATGGAGATTCCACAGCTTCCCTAGTCAATTCATTCCAGTACTTAACCATCCTGACAGTTAGGAAGTTTTTCTTAATGTCCAACCTAAACCACCTTGCTGCAGTTTAAGCCCATTGCTTCTTGTCCTATCCTCAGAGGTTGAGAAGAACAAATTTTCTCCCTCCTCCTCGTAACAACCCATTATGTTCTTGAAAATTGTTATCATGTCCCCTCTCAGTCTTCTCTTCTCCAGACCAAATAAACCAATTTTTTTCAATCTTCCCTCATAGGTCATGTTTTCTAGACCTTTAATCATTTTTGTTGCTCTTCTCTGGACTTTCTCCAATTTGTCCACATCTTTCCTGAAATGTGGCGCCCAGAACTGGACACAATACTCCAATTGAGGCCTAATCAGCGCAGAGTAGAGCGGAAGAATTACTTCTCGTGTCTTCTTTACAGCATCCCTGCTAATACATCCCACAATGATATTTGGGTTTTTTTTTTGCAACAGTGTTATAAGTGTTGACTCATATTTAGCTTGTGGTCCACTATGACCCCCAGATCCCTTTCTGCAGTGCTCCTTCCTAGGCAGTCACTTCCCTTTTTGTATGTGTGCAACTGATTGTTCCTTCTGAAGTAGAATACTTTGCATTTGTCCTTATTGAATTTCATCTTACTTACTTCAGCCCATTTCTCCAGTTTATCCAAATCATTTTGGATTTTAATTCTATCCTCCAAAGCACTTGCAACCCCTCCCAGCTTGGTATCATCTGCAAACTTTGTAAGTGTACTCTCTGTGCCATTATCTAAATCATTGATGAAGATATTGAACAGAACCTATTACAAGTGGTGTAATAGACACAGCTGGAGGAATATGCACAGCTGGAGGAATTATTTCTCCACCACACATGATGCCATTTTTTTCATTTTGTTAGTTTTATTTCCCCAGAGCCAGCCCATATTTGTTTTTATTCTCTTCAGTTTTCTCCCAGAGGTTACGTGGCAGGGGAAGGGAAGAGTTTTCAGTTCCTCTGGCAGGAGTACAATCTTCAGGGTGGGGTGTCAGTGTGATGTCCTCTCCCACTGGAGGAATTAATCTACGGGTAGGCCAAGCTCCCACTCAGAGTGATGGCTCAGGTCCAGCCTGATCCCACTCACATTGCTTTCAGCGGGGCAGGTCAGCCCAAAGCCCTTCTGCTTCTTCCTCAGGGTTTACTTCTAAAATGCACCATATTTCCTCAATGCTTAAGGGGGAACTGACTCCCCCCTC
The DNA here is from genome assembly GCF_016161935.1 of Mauremys reevesii. Classification (NCBI taxonomy): domain Eukaryota; kingdom Metazoa; phylum Chordata; order Testudines; family Geoemydidae; genus Mauremys; species Mauremys reevesii. The sequence goes on along the minus strand of NC_052640.1, from coordinate 17,769,475 downwards.
CTTCCTCTTTTTAATGTTTACTTGTGGGAGGTGATAATCTAATTAGTAAACAGCAAGAAGGTTTGTTATGAGCGAGAACAGTTTAGAATCAAAATGTCAGGGAGAAAAGGTTGATACTTCTCTTCCTTTCCTCCCCCAATCCATGCTCCCTCCCACCCCCAACCCCTGGCAAAATCCTGAAGTAATTTCCCTGGGGCGAGGGGAGGGGAGAAGATGGGACTCAGGAGGTGGAGAGAGCTACAGCCTGACAGGGAAAGCCAAAACAAAAACCATTATTAAAGAGTCAACCCTCGGACAGCTGTGCTGTTAAATGAAGGCTCAGGGCCAGACTGTGAACCACTTACTCACCCAGGTACACATAGGGTGACCAGCCAGCAAGTGTGAAAAATCGGGACGGGGATGGGGAGTAATAGGAGCCTATATAAGAAAAAGATCCAAAAATTGTGACTGTCCCTATAAAATCGGGACATCTGGTCACCCTAGGTACACAGCACATGCATCTGCTTACTTAAGGGCAAAAGCAAGCATGTTTTTACCGCAGGGTGAGCATGTGCCTTTGAAAACAGACTGCATTTTTCAAAACAAGATCTCAAATGTACAGCAAAAATTTGGGGCAATCTCCAGATTCTCCTTTCAGCCTTTTCTAGGAACCAATGTATTAAGCACTCAAAGGAAAATTCCTAAGGTTAGGTACGTATCTGCACCAATATTATTCACCTGGGCCCAAATTGTCATAAGTGAATTTGGCCACCTTGATTTTCAGACACTCAGCTTGAGACACCTGACAATCTGGTTCCAGAAGTGCTGAACATGGGCATCTCCAAGTAAAGTCAGTGGGAACTGCGGATGCTAGGCACCCTTTGAGAATCAGGCACAGCGTGTCTCACCCTCAGCACCCAAAGGCAGAGACCACTTGTGACAATGTTGCCATCTGTACACATGGTTCACAGACAGGTCAGAAGATACAATCCCTGCCCCAAGGAGCTCACAGTCTAAACGCACACGCTAACAGCAATGCAGGATGCAACCTAAAAGGAGAGCGACTGAGCAGACATGTCCTCCTAGTTCCAATGGCTTCTTAAAAATGTGTTTATAATGGTTAAATTGTAATATAAGCTAAGTGACAGGATGATGATGTGAGACAGGGTGGCCGGTTAGTAGTGGAAGGCAAGCGATAAAGAGAAGGATTTGGGGAGGGGACTTGGAGAGCAGAATGAGACCCTGGAATTCTCACCTGCTCCATAAAAGCAAGGATTTGTGCATCTCCACATTGTTGTCTAAATAACTAACTCAGAGTCACAGTGCTAATGCACCAGTAGTGAACCCAGGAAAAATAGTGCAGTTAAAGCAATAGCTCGGGGGAGGGGCGGATCATTTTTTTTCTTTGGCAAACAGAAACATCCCGACTGTAACTCAGAGAGGCTAGCTGTAGAATGAGCTTTTATGCTTTTCTTCAGAAAGTTCATTTTTGCCTGGTGTTTCCCAGATCAATGAGTGCCCATGAGGTGAATGGAAAATAAACAGCCCAACAAGAACAGTGTGTTTAAATTGCAAATACTAAGTACAAGATTAATAATATGGTACTGGCTTTTGCTTCCACCTGCTTAACTGGAGGTCTCTTACAGTGCTTGTTAAGAGCACCCTCTCCTGGTGCTAGGGTGAAAGAGACTATAGAAGTATTGTAGCTCAGGCCAGTAAAACACTGACTCTGTCTTGAAATCTGGTGTGGTTTCGTTATGCACTCTTATTCTCTGCACTCCAAAATGAAGTAATATTTCCTAGCCAGGATGCAAGGACTAAAGTCTGTGTCTCGTGATTTTTTTGGGTTTTTTTTGTACAGTATATTTAGCCTCAGGTCTCTGTCTCTCACATAGGGATATGGCGCAGGAAGTAGATTTATAACAACACAATACGTGGAGGCATACAGCCGCCAGAGATAAGCAGGGGGACACTTTCCCATCACATACTGAGTCCCAGCTCATGGTTATGATTCAAAGTATTGTCAGCAACATAATGGCAGCATGCAGCACTGCAAGGGTTTGCTGCGGTATCTATACTGCAGGGGCGGGCAAACTTTTTGGCCTGAGGGCCGCATCAGGTTTTGAAAATTGTATGGAGGGCCGGTTAGGGATGGGGGGGCATGGCCCGGCCCCACCATCCACCCCCCCCCCCGCTTCTTGTCCCCTGACGGCCCCCCTGGACTCTTGTCCCATCCAAACCCCCCGCTCCCTGATGGCCCCCTGGGACCCCTGCCCCATCCATACACATCCTGCTCCCTGTCCCCTGACAGCCCACAGAACCCCTGCCCCTGACTGCCCCCCGCCGCCCCATCAACACACCCCTCTTCCTGACTGCCATCCTTGGACCCCTGCCCCCATTCAACCACCCCTTTTCCCTGTTGCCTGACTGCCCCGGAACCCCTGCCCCTGACTGCCCCCGCCACCCCACCCTCTTCCTGACTGCCCCCAGATCCCTGCCCCATTCAACCCCTCTGTTCCCCACCCTCTGACCACCCCAACCCCTATCCACACCCCTGCCCCCTGACCACCACCCCGAACTCCCCTGCCCTCTATCCAACCCCAACCCCCCCCTGCTCCCTGCCCCCTTACCATGCTGCCTGGAGCACCGGTGGCTGGCAGTGCTACAGCCATGCACTGCGCAGCACAGAGCACCGGGTCAGGCCGGGCTCTGCAGCAGCACTGCCATAGGAGCTCGCAGCTCCGCTACCCAGAGCCTTGCACTGATGGCAGGGCAAGCTGAGGCTGTGGGGGAGGGGGAACAGCAGGGGAGGGGCCAGGGACTAACATCCTGGGGCAGGAGCTCAGGGGCCAGGCAGAAGGACCCTGCGGGCTGGATGTGGCCCGCAGGCCTTACTTTGCCCACCTCTGCTATACTGTATCTAGGTGACTGATATGACTGTTTTCTCTTTAGTACATCTTTCCATTTTGAAGGAGGCTCCCTGTTTGTGGGCAGCTGTAATCAGAGAGGCGGACTGAACTCTGAATGTTACAAAGGACATATTCACTGTGCTCTCCCAGGAGTACATCACTTTTTCTGTTTTTGTTAGGTTGGCTTTGTTCCTGTTGATCTAAAATCTGTGACATTTGCTCTGAAATTATAATGCAGCTCCGTGTATGGAAGAACATTGCATCTCAGATGCTGCTGCTGCTGCTGCTGAGGAACCTTATCTGCTAATGCTTTTAAAAAATCACCGCCTCTCACCATTTCAGTTGATCATGATTTTCAGTAAATGTGCAAGTTTTAAAGAAAAAATCTGGGTACTTTTTGGATGCCTGCACGCTAGGAAGTTTTCACAAACCCCAGTTTGAGCTAAGCTGGCCTATCAGAAAGCTATCACTTCCTGCTGAAACCCAACTGCTCTACTGAAACCCAACTACGTAGCAAACCAGCCACTTTTTCTTTTCATGCACTAACTTCTTCAGTGAATTGAAAGTGATTTTTGAAATAAAAGATTGTGAACAGTGATCTAGGGCATGGAGCAAAAACAGAGACCTTCCCAGGGAGCCGTGGGAAGATGTATGCAATGTATGCGATGGTCTGAAGTAAATAGGACAAATAAGGACAAATGCAAAGTATGCCACTTAGGAAGGAACAATCAGTTGCACACATACAAAATGGGAAATGACTGCCTAGGAAGGAATACTGTGAAAAAGGGATCTGGGGGTCATAGTTGATCACAAGCTAAATACGAGTCAACAGTGTAACACTGTTGCAAAAAAAAGCAAACATCATTCTGGGATGTATTAGCAGGAGTATAGTAAGCAAGACATGAGAAGTAATTCTTCCACTCTACTTCACACTGATTAGGCCTCAACTGGAGTATTGTGTTCAGTTCTGGGCACCACATTTCAGGAAAGATGTGGACAAATTGGAGAAAGTCCAGAGAAGAGCAACAAAAATGATTAAAGGTCTAGAAAACATGACCTATGAGGGAAGACTGAAAACATTGGGTTTGTTTAGTCTGGAGAAAAGAAGACTGAGAGGGGACATAACAGTTTTCAAGTATATAAAAGGTTGTTACAAGGAGGAGGGAGAAAATTTGTTCTTCTTAACCTCTGAGGATAGGACAAGAAGCAATGGGCTTAAATTGCAGCAAGGGCGGTTTAGGTTGGACATTAGGAAAAACTTCCTAACTGTCAGGGTGGTTAAGCCCTGGAATAAATTGCCTAGGGAGGTTGTGAAATCTCCATCACTGGGGATTTTTAAGAGCAGGTTGGACAAACACCTGTCAGGAATGGTCTAGATAATACTTAGTCCTGCCTTGAGGGCAGGGGACTGGACTAGATGACTCCTCGAGGTCCCTTCCAGTTCTACAATTCTATCATTAACACATGGAGAGACAGGAGAACTGGAAGAGGGACAAGCTTCCGGAATGAGGGTGAAGGAATTCTCTTCTAAAGAAAAAGGCTGATGCCTTTGAGATGTGACAAGGGTGTTCTCTGCCCCAGAGAGTGTTGGAGAAGGGTTTGGAGGGATCCCAAGAAGGGGGAAACTGAGGCTGAGCACCTACAGGTCACTTTCCTCTCATGCTTGGGGCACTTAAGGAGGACTTGGCTTGTTGCACAATCCCTAGTATGAAACTACTGTATAAGACATCAGGTACTGTGTTCTAGCCAGGATTTGAAGGGAAAGGTCGCTCCAAACTGGACACAGTTTGTATCCAGATTTGGATCTAAAATTTCAAAAGTTTTGGGTCAGGCCTATTGCTACTAAAACCAAGCACAAATCTCCTAGCTCTGTTCAGACCTGGGACTCTGCTGACTAACCTGACTTTTGGAACATGTTGTAGGCATTGGTTAGACTAGATCTACACTGAAATGAACTGTGGAGTCTATGTTTGAATTGGAAGTGCCATTTTCATCCATAGCGTCACTCCACTGACTTCCTGAAGCGTACCCCAGGGAGGTTACACTTCAGCGTGAACCATTTGAGCAGCACAACCAAGTCCAGTTCCGTTCCAGATGTTTCCTCCCTTCAGACTGGATCAGGAATCCCATTGGGCCTATGCCATTTTTATTTCCTAAGATTATCTGAGAGGCCATGGAAAGATACTGTGCCAAACCACAGCCACAAAAAAATTATAAATAGTAATGACCATCCCACACCTGAAAGAAGCAGGCTGTAATGATGCTGGAGGGTAACCAGTCAGAAAGATGTCCTTTAAGTGAAAGGTATAATTGTATAGGAGAACACTAATTGAAGATACCATGTTTTGATTATTAATTCCTCATTTGCCTGGGTGAGGGTATGTCACTCCTTGGCTGAGTCTGTTGAACTGTACAGTATATCACGCTACCATCCTAATATCATCCTTCCAGCATCCCGCAGCTCCAGAGTCCTCATGTTAATGTCATAGGAGGGTTTGTAATGCTAGTACCTGCTTAGCTCACGCACATTGACTAATGAATTGTGTCCAGTGCTTTGAAGATGTAAATCCAGAATGCAAGTGCCAAGTATTATTGTTACTAGGGATTGGGGAATGCACTTGGCCCACTCAAACACTGCGGGTTTAAATGAATGCCAATGTTACCGGTGTTGCATTCTGCTTAGGAGAGGTTGTGAAAGTGTGTTGGGGAGGAAGAGTCAGTAGATATTGCATACGACGACTTGTGGCCTCCTAGCTTTTAGGAGGAGCTCTTCTATCCTGCCCATGAAAGATAGCACAGGTTTCCCCTTAGGTACAGAAATGGTGGATCACCGCTGGGGAAAGAAAGGGCTGATGTTACAGGAAAATTTGTTTACAAACTAGGCAGCAGCCTCTCCATAACTAAGGTTGCGACCCTCTTCCCTGATTCTTGTCCCATTATAACTTTAATGTGGAACATTGGTTTGGCCTGAAAATTGCTGTATTTATTCTGACGGCAAAAGAGTAGTCTGAAAAAAAACCCCAAATCGAATGGTTTCTGAGTTACAGGTCATTAACATTTCCACTCCGGTTCATTTTTTATTTTTTCCCCTAAAGTTTATTTCTCCTTCCAGCTCAACAGTTTATTTCTACTTGTAGCTAGTTAAACTTCCTTGAAAACATGTGCTTTGTCTACATTTGAAGAAAACAGGAAGAAATTAACCAAAGTTGTTATTAATTCAGGGCCAGCTCCTACTCCTATTGATATCATTGGGAGCATTCTGCCATTACTTCAGTGGGACCAGGATTGGGGCACTATATTTTTGTGCAAAGATGTTTCTCTTGGTTGACTGCAGATTAGAAGGAACATGAGACTATTTCTATAAATACCAGCCAAGAGATCTTCCTCCCGCTCAGGTAGCAGGGACCTGTTTTCTGAAGCTGGGAGAACACTTCCAAATCTGCCTTTGCAGGCGTGTGCAGTTTATTATGGAGTGGGGACAGTCTTTCCAGAATTATCGTCACAACCCTAGTCCCATTATAAAGCTGATTGGAATTCCCTGTGGAGGGCCAGTAGTGCTACAATTAATTAATTAATTAATTAATTAAATCCTCATGCTTTCAGATTTGTGGGACCAATTCTTATTGTAAACTAGGAACTGGTGTGACTCTAAAGAAAATCGAATGATGTCATAAGTCTATCATAACTGAACGGCAAGCAAGCTGGGTATCCCGGAGGAAGCTCTTATTCTGCAGGTTTCAGAGTGGCAGCTGTGTTAGTCTGTATCTTATTCTGCAGTTTAACAAGGAGAAATAGAAACTCAGGAAGTGACTGAAATAGCTTTTGTGTATGTTACAGTTAACACGTTTCCCACAATATGGAATCAGAGCAGTTGAGTGCAGAGGTGAAGTCAGCTTTAAAAAATTGTTCTAGCCTCATTCGTTCACCAGGGCTCATTTTACATTCCACAGGTCCCCAGGCAAAACCAGGGTCCAAGGCACTGGGGAAGGAACCGCGTTATGAATTGCCTCCCCCTTCTGTCTGGGAGATTAAGGGAGAAGGAGGCTATGGATGGGGAGAGTTTCCTTCCCCTGCAGGCTGGACAGTGAGTGGCCAAGTGCAAACCCCAAGTGGTTCCTCATGCCCAAGGCTGGCCCTGAGTATATGAACATTCTGGACTTCATTAGGTGACATTTCGAAACTGAGCCATCGAGTTCTGAACATGCTTTTTAAGTCTTTTTTTTCTTTATTCATACACTTGATTTTCTCCCCTATGAATGGATATTGCAAAGAGGGGAAATCAGGAACATTTCATACCATGCATAGCAGCAGCCAAATCTGTTTTCAAAGTTCCAGTTAAAGACAAAGAAGCCTCAATGCTTTTTAAAATCTGCTGTCCTGGCTTAAACTCACTTACACAAACATTCATGGACTTAATTTACCGAGACAAAATGATTAAAAGCCTAAACAGATCAAATGTACATGTGAGCAAAGCCTTCCATCATGCTCTCGGAAGGGGTTTATTTCACACACACCCTATTTGAGAGATCCATTTTATAGATTCAAGGACAGCTCTCTCCAAGAGAAGAAGAGATGTTGCCAAGATACCAGATGTGGTTCCATTCAAGACCACTCATAGGAGCAATTCAAGATGAAATCAAATTAGATGTGTTGGTTATACATAGCGCAGCCTGCTCAGGATACTAAATGACAGAGTTTGCCAATAATTAAGTGAAATCTCAGAGATGATGAGTCCCCAGAGCTCTGTGGGTTATGTCGGTCTAATTCTAAGTGTCATCATTATAGCAGCAGAGCAGAATATTCTGCATAGGCCACAGAGAGGGAATTGTTGCTGTGGGTTATTAGCTTTTTACATGCACTATTAGAGGGCAGTGCGGTGCTTCATTACATGTATCTCTGTTATTACACTCTCTTAACCTTTCCCTGTTATAAAGCTCCTGAAGTCTGACTGCCATTTAATAATTAATACTTAGCACTTACTGTACAATGCCGTTTTCATCTTCAAAGCACTTTATAAGCCTGTAATTAATCCTCCCCAAGCCTCCTAAGAGGTAGGTAAACACAGTTATCCTCATTTTACAGATGGGGAAACCAAGGCAGAAAGGTTGTCACTTAACCCAGGGCCACCGCGATACTGACAGTGTTATAGCCAGGAGTAAAACTCTGGAGTTCCTGTGCAGAAACTGATATGGGACAAATTATTTTAATTTCGGTTCAGGTGCAGAAGGGGAAGAAGATTCAGGGATCCCTTTCCAACATCATAGCACATGCAAAAGAGGCTGCTCACATTTGACTGGAGAGTGCTAGGCAGTAGGCAGCTAGAGTTACCACCTGGCCAGTATTTGACCAGCATGGCCAGTTTTTTTATGGATTTGCCAATTACCAGAAAAATAATTTAATCTGCCATTTTTTTTAACATAGGTCTAAAGATTTGCATTATTATCACAATGCACTGGGATTTCTAATGTTAAACATTTGTGTGTCCAGCTAAAGATACTGCTGCGTTCCCACTTCCGCAGTTTAAGAGATAACAGATTAACACTGTTGACAATACAGCAGCTGTCTGCCCACCAACATGCAAGCGCTCTGCACACATGTGTGTGTGAGAGAGAGGGTTTGAGTCACAGGAGAGTGAGGAGACCTGTGATGGTATCAATCTCACCTATAGGTGTTATCGCTCTGGATACTATAAGAGGCTGTTGAAATGGGGGTTCCGGACTTGTCTTGTGGTTGGGGGCTGAGGTTGTGGCGGGCTTTCCTTGTGCGGGGGAGGCTGGGTCTTTTTGCATTTGAAAGGTGGTAACGCAATAACCAGACGGGGCTCCTCTGGGTGGGCCTGCACTAAGGGGACACTGCTGGGCAGGTGTAACAGTCCCACTACCCAACATGTTCCCCTGCCACCTCAGCAACGTAGTGTCTTAGGAAGGCAAGACAGAGCTGTTCTCCTCTGTGCTGCACCTTGGCTGATCTGTTACACCTGTACAAAATGGGTGGCCCACACAGGGGAAAAGCAGGGCAGAATCAGGGCCTACTTCCACCCCTTCTGCTCCCCCATGATCCCAGTGTAAATAGGTTGTGGGAGCGTCTAGCGTCGCAGTGGTGTTACTATTAAAAACGGAAAAACGAGCCCACAAATAGATTCAAACAGAGGTGTTTGCTGCTTCTGTCTGTCTGCACTGAAAAAAAAACGGTGTGTTCTTAACTCAGGTTAGTGAACTCCAAATAGCAGTGAAGACTCAGGAATTCATCTTTTAATGCAAATTAGCAGCTCAAGTTAAAACCGTGAGAAGAGCCTGGGGTAGAGCTGCTGACCTGAGTTTAAAACCGAATTGCCGTGTGTTCACTGCTATTTTGACCCACGTTTGCTAACTTGGGTCAAGACCACACCTTTTCTTTTTCTCTTTTTGCAGTGTAGACATACCCTTCATGAGCATTTCGTTCAGATTTCGTGAACAAAAATGGTGGCAAATTAAATTGCAGGTTGGCTTGACCACCCTCTGCAAAGGAATCACAGAGGAAAACATTTGTCTTTCTACAGAGAACATGAACCAAAACTTCATAGATAATCTTGATATTAAAAACAGAGGGAAATAATCATGAAACAAAGAAAGCCAGATTCAGAATGATTTGGATGGCACTGGGGACTGGGTCAGAAGAGGGATAATGCAGTTCAGTGTAGACACATAAAATGCTTAGTCTGAAGGCAAAGAACTAAGTGAGAGGGTATGTTCAAAATTCAGCCACCATCATGTACATGAAGGAGGAAAAAGATCTGGAGATCGTTACAGAAAAATCACTGTAACCATTAAAGTATATGACCACAGATAAAAAGACAAACACTGTGTTACATCAGCAGAAGGATGGAATACTGAGGGAAAGAGGTGACAGTGTTAGGGTCAAACCTGAATTCAGCAGAGTTGTGGGTGCTCTCCACTTCTCCTGATTTGGCCCTTCCTGTATATATTTAGGATTTTAGGCCCTGTCTAGACAAATACGGTGTGTAAATCTAGTGCACTAGTGGTGCCGCTGCATACTAATTGCTTTGCTCCCTTGCACTTTGATCTACTCCTGTTTCGAAGCAGAGGTGGTCAAAGTGCACGAGGGAATGTTTAGTGCACGGCAGAATGGTCCACATGGACAGTTAGTGTGAGACAAGCTAGTGGAGGGTAGATTCATTCCCCTGCTTGTGGCACGCTAACTGTTCATCTAGCCAAGCCCTTAGATCTCCTAATTGGAATCATGCATATAGTCCTGGTTAGAGGCGGATTGGGGTCTGTGGGGCTCTGGCCAGAGCAAGTGGGGGCCCCTCCCCACCTCTTCTGCCTGCAGTCCCCCCCAGCACTCCTGCCGGGGAAATGGGGTCAGGGCACAGGCTCCCCCCACTCCCCAGCGGGAGCGCCGGGCAGGTAGAGCAGGGCAAGCCCCCACACCTCAACCCTGCTCCCTGGCAGGAGCACTGGGCAGGCGGAGCAGGTCAGGGCACAGGGGCGCCCATTTTTCTGGGGGGGCCCCAATTGGCCAGGGCCCCTGGGCACAGGCCCCATTGGCCCAGTGTCTAATCTGCCACTGGTCCTGGTCACTGTCCCACAGGAAGTATACTGTTGCCTTGGAGAGCATGCAACATTAGGCGTGATAATGGCTTCAGTAGGATAGGTGTTAGGAGGGGAAAACGTTAAGGGAGGTGGGCTTATTCTGAAAGGAAAGAGGCAACTTGGAGGTGACCAGAGGAATGTTAGCAAATTTATGGGAGGTACTGACAAAGTTCTTAGGCATGTTCATGCCACTGCCAGTAAAGGGTTAAAACCTAAGAGGCATACACTGAACATTAGGGCACTCAGGCAGGGCTATTTTACAAAAAAAAGCATTATAAAATTATTGCCTAAAACACTAACAAAGGCAACTGAAGCAAAAAGTTTAAATGATTCCTAGAGACTGGGCCCTAGCTGAAGGTTATAGTGAGAGAACCAGCAGTGCCATTCACCCAAATGAGCTCAAGCCTGTTGGGCCTTAAGGTCTTTGCCCATTCCTCAGATTCTTTCTGTTCTTATAAGTCAGTTAGAGGGAAGCCCCCACCCCCAACCATTTAACTGTCTCATAAAGAAGTTTTTTATTTTTCTGCAAATTGTCTCCTACAAAGTGGCTTTCAGCATTTCAGGCAGCATGCGGCCAATGCATGCTTCACACTGTCTTTTGTTCTCGTTTATCCTCTGCACGTGCAAGGTACTTTATATTCTGACCCAAAGGTCTGCCTTTTGTCAATGTGAAATGCAGTCAGTAGAAACACTGTAGCCATTTAAAGCTGTACTGTATTATGCTGGAACCTTGTGTGTGGGTCCTCTCTCTCTCTCCCACCTACATTTACTTTCCTTTATTTGCTTTCTTGTGCCTGTGTGAATGAGAAATGGGCAAACTCATTTTGTCACATTTCCCATCCACTTGCATGCCACAGGCGGACGTGCATCATTGTCTCTTGGCCATGAGTGTTACCATGTTCAGGGAATAGGAGAAGAGATTCTATTATGATAAGCCCGTAAGCAAGCCCTGGTAGACTTAAGAGATGCCAATGCAATTTCATTAATATATTATATGTTCTTTATAGGGATTTTTAATGAATGAATGAATTGATTGATTAATTTTGTAATAGTTCACTTGTAAAACAGAACTTGTTTACACTTAAATCTTCTGGGCATAAGGAGTTCTTAAGTTCACAGGCATATTGCGGAAGGATGCTCCAACCTGCCATAAGAAAGACTTAGAATTCCCACCTCTTAAAGTTGGGGAATATTCTGGACTTGTTCACCACTCAGAATGCTCTGGCAATGTGTCTAGTCATGGGTACTGTGATGGGGAATGAATAATGAACGGGTTAACTGGAGCTGGTGTGCTCAGTTAAGGCACCTAGTTACACCTGGAGGATGGGCCAGGCCCAAGTAAAGATGAGTCCCAGCTGGGGTGGAGCTGGGTGGTTAGTATAAAGAAAGGAAGCTCAGAGTAGGTTGGCTACAGAGAGAGAGGGAAAGGACTTTGGAGTTCTGCTCTTGGTACTAGAAGGCGGTCCGACTGGCAGGGCTGAAGAGGAGTCCGAGGGGGAGAGTTGGCCTCGGGATACTCTCCTGAGTAAAGAAGTCTGTCAGGAGGTCAAGAGAGACACAGAGCACTTGCTGGGGTGGGGCGAGCTCCAGTGGTGAGCACTGATAATAGAGCAGGAACTGGACTTCCAGGGAGAGAGAGCTCTGGAAGCTATTCAGTTGAGGAATGCAGCAGGGGAAACTGATGAGGGATGAAAGGTCAAGTCTGAGGAGGGCAGAAGTCAGATTAATTTTTTACTTTTGATTTGGGGATTCCAGGGGAAGAGTCCTGTGAGTCCTGGCCCCGAAAGAAGGGTGAACTTAGAGAGGCTTTGGAGCTTGGGAAAACAGAGAGGCCAGTTACTTACTGGTGCACATGAAGAGATTCTGGCTTCTCAAAGGAAAGAGAAAAAAGCATGTAACTGTCTGGGCATGAAGTCACAGGCAGAGTGAAGGCTGTGATCTGCCTCCCAAGCAGTGTCATAGTAAGGTTTAGGCAGGGGCGGCTTTAGGAATTGCGCCGCCCCAAGCAGGGCGGCCGGCGCGCGGGGCGGGCGCGCTTCGCCGGTCCCTCCACCCAGTGCACCTCCTGCAGACTGCGGTGGGAGGGTCGTCCCGTCCAGGGCTGGCCCAGGGCAGCCTGCAGGGGTCCACCGCCACCCGCCCCGCCGCCACCTGGCCCATGGCGCCGCGCCGCCGGCGGGCTGGTGGGGTGGGCCCACTATAGATATGAGGACATCTGAACAATCTGAAAGCTGTTAGTTACTGTTACAACTGTTCCTTGCGGATTTGTCCAACATCTTCACTCTTCATTGTGCCAGAGGTCCCATTTTATAGGATTTACTCTTGGTTTCTTGTAACAGAGGAATCCTTACCCTTCCTAGGAAAAATAAAGCTCTGTCATATTGGAATGAATATGCATGTTACCACAAATATTTAAGTGAAAGTATTACAACTGAACTTAGAACTTGCTCCTAATAAGGCTCTGATCCCTGTTCTAAGCCTATTGCCCTCTCTTCCAGTTTGTTGAAGTGTCTCCTTCCTCAAAGGAAGCAAATGTTATATTACATTACAAATAAACACAGAAAGAGATGTTAATGCAACATTAAGGTTGCACAATTAAAGATTTGGGAAATACAGACGTACGGTTCTATGGCAATGTTAACTCATCCACATTCGCACACATGCAGTACTGCCTATTCTTGTTTCACTGGTTACATGTGTAGCTAAATACATACCTCAAAATACCCAGGATGTGCAATGTGGCTCCATTTACTGGGCTATTAGAATGTTAACACTCGTGTTTCCTGACTATTTTAACTGTGCAGTTTGTATTAATATAGATCTTGCATTTAATATCCTGATTGTTTTAAAGCAAAGACATGGTCACCAAGTTTCCAGGGTGTCAAGTCCCCAGGTGAGGTAGAGGATTGTTTCATGGTGGCTTCTATTAACTGGTAGTGTACCTAAGATGAAGTGGTACAAAGCCCTGTACTAACGCTCTTTCCAGCCCTGGGGCCTACAGAGTCATTCCACTCTGTATACACTAGCCCAAAGCCCAGTGGCATGTGCCAGGTGGCAGAGGAGTTTTCTGTTGGAAAAAAGTGCTTTTGTTACTGTAAAAAAAAAACCAAAAACAAAAAAACCCTAATGCAAAATATCAAGAATTTCACACACATGCTGATACTGGCAAAAAGCCAGCAATATGTTGGTTTCGCTTTGGGTGTGAATATGTTTGAATATTGTAATTCAAAAGCATTTTTTTCAATGGAAAGAGACGGTATGTTGCAACGGACTTTGCAGTGATAAATATCAACTGTGTCATTTCTCTCACCAAAGGGGTTTTCCCACAGTGATATCGTAAGATGCAGTTCAAAAGGCCATACTGAGATTTATAGAGCTATACATTTAAAAAATGGCATGCAAGTCATTTTGTTCAGCTTGAGTGTTTGACATGCAACCTTCACAGTTCTGCATGACTGAAAAAACAGCCCCATGTCCCAAGGTTCCAACGGGCCTGAAGTGATTAGTGACAGCGTGTCAGTCAGGTCATACAAATTTGTGTGAGCAGTTAATCTAGTGAGCAGTCGCTTGTCATGTGACTAGACATTTGGGGAGTTTTAGAAAGTGTTCGGGCAAATAGATTCAGTAACCACTGGCAAAAGGGCACAACTCCTGTCAAACCAATGGAGCCGTGCCTGGGTACGACAGCGGTGAATTTGGCCCCGGCCACTTGTGGATTATAATTACTTTAGTTGTGGGTTGAATGAAACATACTTGAATCTGGGGGGGGTGTAACTGCAGCCCTTCATCGAAGACAAATGTAAGACAATTAAGCTCCTTTATAGCAGCCCCCACATAAAACAAAGGTAGAGAGAAGTCTCCCCAGGAATTAGAATATATGAGTGGAGGGCTTCACTAGGTATTGTCTTGGGTAAAGGTGTGTGCAGTAGTAAGTGACAGGACAAGACAGAGGAAGCCCATTGAAATGCAGAGAGAAGGAAGCTCTGTACAGAGCCTGGACAAGCTGGCTAAAAGAGGGTTGGGGCAGTAAGCAAAGAAACTGTCTCTTGTTGTTTGGTTCTTCCTGTGCTTGGAGGAACGAAGGGTTTGCACATTTCTTGGAAATAAACAAGATAGCATCAAAATTACCTGACTCATCATCAGTTTCTCCTCTTAACAGGAACCACCTTCAAAACCCTGAATTCTTGCTTGGCTGCTCTGTAATATTATTTATGCTTACGGTGCCCAAAGTCATGCTGTGCATTTTACACCCCAGATAAAAAGATGTGGCCCTTGCCCTGAAGTGTTTTTTAACTGTAGACACTGAAGGACTATATATCTCCACAGGAAATGTGCCCAGTTATACCGGTATAGTGAGACCATTGAAATTAAGCTCTGAAATTATTTTATCTTTCTCTAGCCACTCAAAGTAAGGATTGCAGTACTGTCTCTATGCAAGCATTGCAAAGCACAGAGGCCAGCATTAAAAGGCGACAAAGTCACGACCATCCTGTTCATGTTTATCAGCCAATCTCCGGAGAAGTTCTTTTATTGTTTGTTTTATGATTATTTTAATTAATTTTAAAATCAAGAATGAATTCCTTCCCACAGCGACTTGGAGCAGCACTCCCCAGCTCTCCCCGAAATAAATTCTCAGAGCGTGGACAATTTCTGCTGTACAAGGCTGGAATGGGGAGAGAACTGTTTTATGGAATAACTCCAAGGGAACTGCAGAAAGGATACTAGTTGCTTAGGATTGAATAAGTATTTCAAATGCGAGCAATACTGGGAAGGAATCAAGGACCAAATCATGACCCCTTTGAAGTCAATGGTAAAATTCAGTGGGGCTAGACTAGGACAGCCAAGGAGAATATAACTCCCAGCTCCAGCAAGCTGCAATTATTTTCCCCTTCAGGGATAAGAGGGTCTCTAAAAAATACAAACCCCAAATCACCTCCTTCAGTCATAGTTTCAATATTCCAAGTAATTGGTGTAGTTAGGGTTGCCAATTTTGGTTGGACATATTCCTGGAGGTTTCATCACACAACATAATCTTTAATTAAAAATTAATCTGTAATTCCTGGAGACTCCAGGACAAGTCTGGAGGCTTGACAACCCTAGTTAGCAAGGTGATCATGATAGGCTGAACCGGAGTTATCCAGAGTATCATGGGATGAAGCCATACTCCACCCCTCCCTTCCTTCCTGTTTTAGCCAGTGGGAGTTCCTCTACTCCACCTCTAGGGGGGTTAAATTAAGCAGCAAGTTTCCCACCCTGCAGTCCTGTGAGTAGACTAATTTCTTGCACTGGGGAGTCCCTTTACAAAACTTGGGAAGGTGAAAGGCATTATGTGTCTCAACTTTCTAGGAAACTTGTTTTATATAAAAAGCTAATTTTAATAGACATGATGATGGCAGGTCAGTTAAGAAACAAAAAATAATATAACTATTTTATATCTGCAAGTTGTTTTAACCACATTAGAGATTTCCTGCAAAGAGATAGTGGGGGTGTGGGTGGGGGTGTGTTTGTGTAAGCAAAAGGGGAAAAATCAAGCCAGTATAACAAGGAACTGCTCTCCAGATAGTTGAACTCAAATGAGCACATATATAGAGAAATGTGTGCACGTTCTCTTGGTTTCTGTTCATCCTATATTTGCTAAATTCTGAACCTGGGCTCAGCTACACATGTATAAATGTGGAGGAGCACCATTATCGGGACAAACCTTTTTACCTTTTGACTATTCGTTTGTAAAAGATAGGTATCAATTCTTGGTCATCCTGATTGTCTGCTATTACATTTACTTAGGACCTGATATTCAGAAGTGCTGAGTGTGCATCGCTCTAGTTGGAGTCAGTGAGATCTGTGGGTGCTCAGCACCTCTGGAAAGTAAGTTCTCACTTTTTAAAAAGTTTGCTCAAAAAATAGTCCTCGTTCTGCTGCTGTGTTTCCATTTCACTTGTGATGGTGTCTAATATAATACTGGCTGTTCTCGTAAGGGCTATTGAAATGTGTTTCTGACAGAGTTTGCCCAACTTTTTCTTTTCTGCCCCTTATAAATGAAGCCTCTGCCTCTCATCAAAACTCAGCAGCAATGAAGCAGCTTACCCAGACTTCTCTTCCCTAGAAAAAGACATTTTTAAGAGCCATCTGTCACTTTCAATCCTGCAGTGAGCAATATGTTATCTGCAATTGAAAGAAAAAAAATGAAATTATTTTCTGAGAGTTTCACGGTTAGCCCGGTCCATTTCTAGATGCAATTACATGTCTATTGGTTTGGTTGCCCTCTTGTGTTTATATCCTTTCAGAATCTCAAAGGTATCATATTTAGAACATGTTCATACAACCATTTAAAGACATACCAGAATTCAGTGGTTCACTGATTATAGCAATAACCTGCAAAATGTCTATAGCAGCAAAAGTTGACTTATTCCCTCTCTTTAATAAAAATGGTTAATAGAAGCTACTTTCAAAAGTAATCTGCCAACTTCAACCCCACAGTGACTCTGAGCCTCTGTAAATCAGTAAATGAGATAAAAATTAAATTGCTTACTAATCTTGCTTTATAAAGAAACCCTGGTATTTCCATTTGAAGCACCTTTGATTTCCAGAGTTTTCTGTAGTTAAAAGCAGTGTAGACAAAACACACATGCTGGACATTGCAGGCTAAATCACGTCATGGACAAATAAGCAATAAATAGGAATTAAAACAGAGTAGCCACTTTCCAAGCAGCTAGGCCAAATCATGGTCCAACTGCACTTGATGGCAAAACTCTGATTGATTTCAATGAGATAATGGTTTAGCCCATGTGACTGACTGCTTCTGTTTCTTTCTGTGATAGTCCTGTAACTACCTCCTCCCCTTTAAACCAGAACAAGCAACTGGGATAGAAAGAAAAATGTTGATAGGTTTATATAAGAAAAGGAGTAATACATAATATTTAAAAAGTTTAATCAAAGAGACAACCATTTAAGATAACAAAACAGATAAAACTGGGGCATTATTAATGTTATTGTTCCACTACTAGAGCTGTGAATGTAAACGTTTTCTGTTAATATTTGTTTGATTTTTTTTTTAATGAATTCACTTCAGTCATATTCACAATTTTTTGTGTTTACTTTCCATGAAATGTTAGTGAGACTAAGTTCAACTGGCACAATCCTTTGTGGAAAATGAATTTTAAGTCACATTCATGAGTATTTGTGGAAATCCAATTTTAAATTTGCATGCATGGGTGTCCATGTCGGACATGCTTGTGTGCTCATGCAAGCAGGGAACATGAAAAAGACTGTATTTTCTGATCAATCACATCTACGCCACATAGCTCTATTTCAAATATTTACCATCAATTGAGTACAAACTACCCCTAAGATATTTGAAAATAAACTCAAATAATGAACAATTTTGAGGAAATTGCAATCAAACTATTCATCTACTCAGCTCTAACAACAATGTTCACAAATAAAAAGGCAAGTTAATACTCTCTCTTTCAGGTGCAAATAACACCCAATTGCTTATTTAAAACAATATAAATCTCACATAATTGCTTTTACTTCTGCTTCATATATCCATTTAGCAAAGTCAGCACCCTGATACAATAATGATCTAGCTGACAAGCGGGGGACCCTATTGCTGAACTGGGGCTGAAGCGATGATATTGGTCCCTGAGGTTAAGAGGGCCCATGTTTCTGATAAGTTATATCTATCCTAGACACACAAAAAAACAAAACCCAAAAAACCTGTGTTAAGATGGAGCTAAGGTTGAACGTATATATCAGTAATATAAGGGTAAAAAGCCTTGTGAGGATGATGTAATTACTCCCAAACCAAGAATTATAAACCCAGATAATTCAGAATTAAGGCTACAGTCAAAAGAAACCCAGAGACTTTAAAGGTAAGTAATGGACAGTCAAGGTTCCCAAACAACCTTAACTCTGCCCTGTAGAGACATCATGCAATAGCATTATGATTAAGGTGTTTCTATTTTGTGGCCCCAGATTAGATTAAACTGGTTTTTAAAGACATTACATTTTTTCACCCCCATCCTCACCCCCTTGTGACATCACTATAAAGCAGGAAAGTAAAGGTCCTCTGGAGGAGGGTCAGTATTCATCTATATTAATATTTTTCCATCCAGTGAAAGGCATACGTGAGTTGCATTCTTTGGTCAACAGGTTCAGACAACTGAAGTCCCTAAGAGGACAAGAACAAGAAAAGCTTGTATAATAGAGTTTAATGATTATAGCTCAGATCCTGCAATGAGCTCCATTCAGGCAGAGCTCTATGCCCCCGAGAAGCCCTTTAGTAGGGCTCTGAGATAGACAGAGGTCCGTCTGCATGGATCTCATTGCAGGGTCAGGGCTTAAGGCAACAAAGTTACGTATTGGATGCTGGTAGCCCACAATATAGGTACATGTATGGACGGTCACATAAATAATGAAATGAAGTCCCTCCCTGAGAGTTACATTGACGTGGGATAACTCAAAGTCTAGGAAAACAAACTGAAAGTCTTTGGTAGGGGCCTGGGGATTTTATTTGTCCTCATACAAGAAAAGACAAAAGGAAGCCAAGTTCTAATGGACTTTTAAACAAAAACCTTTTAAAATACAGTTTTTCCTCTAATTTATTTTCATTGTTTAGATATAACCAAGCTTCTGGAATTAAGCTGAAAATGTTGGAATAATATAAAATATAAGTCAATTCATTCTAATGATTCTACACTTTCACTTTCTCTAGTGACATGCCATCAGTTCTGCTCTTAAGTGAAGTGAAAAACAAATGTAAAATAGGCCTCGTGAATTTTCATGTTCCCAGTGATTTGGTCATTTAGCTGCATCATTTAGTTTATGTCTGTTACAGAAAACCAGCAGGATTCCCCAATAGATTAGCTCCTGTATCTGAAACACCAAAGAAGAAGAAATGCAAGGAAACTGGCAGCAGGATAGCGTGAGTGGTAGGGTTCTACAGTACCACAGAGGGAACAGGCTAACAGTAAATACAATGTCTGCTCTCAGCTAAAAACATACAGGAACAATAGGTGGAAGGAGATAGCACAAGATCTCTAGTAATGACTCCATCTGATTAATTCTGAAGACAAATAAATGAAGATAGATGGCACATGTGTACTGTTTGGGAGTTCAACTGTGTCCAGGGAACGGTCTACTTATTTATCGACTGTAAATGGACAATACTATCACCTAGCTGATAGGGGTGTGTTACGAGGCTTGATTCAGTAAAGTTTGTGAAGCCCTTTGAGATCTTTGGATGAAAGGTGCTGTCAAACTGAAACATATTATTTTGCACAGCAGCCTGTTAAAAATGCAAGTGAAATGTACTTTATAAATCAATCAGTGATTGTTTAACTGAAAGGCTTGCCTCTAGCATTTTAGTTTCTTAATTTGTATTCTAAATTGAGGACATATGATTGTTATCCAGAAAGCAGCGAAGGATTACGGTGGTGACAAAGCAGAAATTGAACAGAGATCCCAAGAGCAGAATGTCCCAAAATACAGAAATAACAGTGATTGAGGCAATTTCTCTTTATCCTTCAAACCAAGTTCTAGTTCCCTGTCTCACAAGAATTTATATTAATCTGCTTAGGTGCAGTCATGGGGTTAATCCTCATTGGGAAATGCTGATGTTGCTAAAACCATAAACATTATTTATTTTTCCCTATATCCTCTGCCTAGCTAGAAAAACAACATTCAGGTACCAGTATAAGTTTTTCTGTTGTAAAATGCAAATATCTAGCTAAATTCTGTAGTAACCTGCATTGAAGTAGGAGGGAGGAGCACAGATTGCAAGAGGGAAGAACTGGGAGGTGGTACCAGTAAATCAGCCTGTGAGCACATGGCTGGAATGCTAGTTACAATTGCACCATCTCTCTCTATAGTACTCGTAATAAAGTGCCAAATTTATTTTAGAAACATGAACTCTTCTCCCAGCATGCAGCACATGAAGCAAATTCTGCTCTCATTTGCACTGATAGAAAGCCATTGACTTCAATGAGGTTGTAGTCAGTAGGGTTGTATATAAGAAAAAGTCCCCCAAAAAGGGACTGTCCCTTTAAAAACGGGACATCTGGTCACCCTGCTCACAACCAAATGGGGACCATACAGAATGGTAGTGGGCCAGGCTGCAATAGAAGACAGTGTTAGTAGGTGTAATATTTTGATTTTATTGAAACATGAGCACTTAGCAATGTCTCATTAAATCCTACTTAGAAAATCTAGTGGGTATTACCCCTGCCACATGGTCTGTAAACTGGATGATGGACCATATAAAGTAAACTAAGGGCAATGATGTTGTTACAGTTGGCAACGGACTTTGGAGGATTTGTGTAGAAGGATGCTGCAAGGGTCAAATGTTAAATCCACTCTTACTGTATCTTAATTTGGAAGTGTGACTACACAACATGTTGTGTGCAGTGTTGTAGCCATGTGGGCCCCAGGCTATTAGAGAGACAAGGCGGGTGAGGTAATATCTTTTATTGGCCCAACTTGGTGATAGAGACAAGCTTTCAAGCTTCAGAGCTCTGTATAAGCCGCAGAGTTTGTCTCTCTCACCAACAGAAGTTGGTCCAATGAAAGATACTATTCACCCGCCTTGTCTTTCCACACACTATGTTAACAGAATTGGCAGGTGCTGATAACAGAGAGAGGTTAGTTTGGAGTCTTGGTCAATCTGAGCCCCATTTAAATTTACTGATTGCGTCAGGCATATGATTGTGAGACCTTTTTCCCACTTCCCTCTGCAAAACCTTTAACTTATGTTGAGATAGTTATACAACAAGAGGATGGATGCCAGGTGTTGTAGATCATCTCCATATTGTCTCTTTGCCTCTTCCTCTCTGATTCTCAGGCGTCTGTGTTTTTAGAAGGTATTTACCCAAGTCCTGCCTCACCTAGAATTTTAGGTCGCCCTTGTTTGTGATTCTATTTTCATTAAATTTTGTTACATCTTGGCTTCAGATCACACTGCTAAATTAATTCATAAGATTCTAACACATCATGGTTTATGATGACAAGTTTGTGATGTGAAAATCAGAAAGTTTTGTCCTCAACTTCATGAACTGTGATCTGCATCCCATGACACAGAGGCAAGAAAAAAGTTTTTAAAGATTTCTGATAATTAAATCATAAAGTAGAAACCCATTCTATTAATCATATCACACATTGCTATTCATCTATCAAGCTATATTCATGTCTGATAACAAGTACATTTATTTGTGTCTTTAGCAGCACTTCATTATATTTTTGATTGCAAAAATAGCCTTCAAAACTCTACCAGAAACCTTTATTACCTATCTTATCCTAAGGAAGAAAGACAAAGAGAAATATTCCAGGGACAATAATGCTTCCATGGCTTATAGCTTTTAGAAATTACCTGCCGAGTGTGTAATTTTAAAGTGATTGTCTTCCATTAGGGCTACAATAAACAGCACGGTGGAAAAATTCAATCTGATTAGCTTTTCTAATGAGCTGTAGGAGGTTGTGGAGGCCAGAGCAGAAGAAAACTAAACATTTCATCATTCTGACTACAAACATGCCTTTGACTTAAAGAGATAATGAAGTGCATGGTTTTAATGAACCCACTGCTTATCAACAAATTATCAATGATCCCCATGGGCTTTTGCTGTGCTGAAACTCATTCTTTCCAAGATTTCCTAAAATAGTGAGGTTGCAAACAGCATACATATTTCATCTGATATATAAATAAATAAAAGTTATAAAGGTCACTGGAAGTCAACCTCATAGTTAAGGTTGCAGAATGATTTCCATTATAACCCTATTTCCATTTACTTATAAGTTGGTGAAACTTCCCTGTTTGGTCTTCTGGCTGGTGGTTGTTATCTAAGAGTCGATTTGGCCAGGACACTAAGATTTAACACCATGAGCTAAATTCCACTTTCTATTCAATTGATAGGCGCCTATTCCCCTCCCCCCCCTCCCCCCGCGTCCTGTTTTTTCACAATTGCTATCTGGTCACCCTAGTTGTGAGTAAATTCAATCACTGGTTTGACATGCATCCAAGCCAACTGGGTCTGGATGGAGTCTTGTCACTGTTTCTAGCTCTAGGACTCTAGGACTGCCTGTCTGATGCCCTTCCTTGGGAGGTGGGTCATTGCCAGCCAACCTCCCTAGGCTGTGAAAGCAGAGTGTGAGACCTCCAAAATTCCCCTCCCCCCAGCTGTTTACACTCCCCCGGAGCTCTGCCTAGGTGCTGGGCACTTTGTGTTTCTAGTTAAACCCCCACAGGGACAACATAGCAAGAAAGCAAGGAATACAGGCTTAGGCAAGGAATTTTTTGACCACAGAAACTTTACTCTTAAAGCACTTGAGAGTTACAGAGCTCTGAAAACAACTAAAGTTCTCAGATGCACTCGCCCCTAGTCTGATCTCACTCCTCCTGTGAGTCCAAGGATCATCAGCCCTCTCTCCTACCCGTTCTGCTTACATATAGTGATTGTTGGACACCCTGCACTGAGCAGAACCTGGTCTTTAGTAGGGTCTCTCCTCTGTGATGTGCTCCACAGGAAAGCTCCAGTTGCCTTGCCCAGTCATGTGTACCCCACCAGTGCAGAAAAACTGTTGTTCCATGGCAGAGGGGGACAGCAGTTGAGTCATTCCATGTGGATCACTTCAGATTGTGTTCTTGATGACTTTTAGTGTTAGTCTTTCAATGAGCTGTCAAACACCTGGGCAGGGCAGCGGTCTGAATGCATTATAGTAGGCTATATTTGGGCATCTCCAGACTTGTTTTCACTCAGCACAACAAAGAGCTCGCAATTTGACACAACTACACATTAATTTTCTAATTTTAGTATCATATACAGCTACTCCCTCCTCGTTACTAACTCAACTGCACTGCCTTCTGTTGCAACCTGGCCTAGTATTATTTTGTATGGCACCAGTTGGTTATTAGTGGCCCCAATAGCTGGGTTCCAGGTGCTTCCAAGCCAACTGGGTCTGGGTGGCACACAGGATCTCCTTAGCTCAAACATATCAGATGCAACTGCATACAATTTGGCCTCGCGTTTGAACCACGTTCTTATCTCTGAAATCAGATTCAAGTACATTCCATTTTCAACAAGAAAGTCTGACCTCCAGCATCTTGGGACTATTACCTCCCTAAAGTATTACTTGGAGCAATTACCACTCTGATAGCTTAACTTTGACCTTGACATCAGTAACTGTATTGGGGTGGATTCTGAAGAGCCTGTGTAAAGAAGCCACCCTTCATTATTAATTATTATTATTATTATTTTACAATCACTGTCAGGCATGGGCTTTAAAAGAATGATATGGGCAATTTAAAAGCAAGTTTAGTATTTTCAGTTAGCATTAGGTTAACTGCATTTTCATTACAGGTTTTTCTAAATAACCTATAGTTTTTCTTCTCATTCCTTATATTTAGGATATCTTTTTTCTATTAACTTCAGTGCAGATTTACAAGCACTTCAGCCATATTAAGACGAGTTTTCCTATAACAACATATATTACATATACGGTAGGTTTCCTGCTTTTCCTATCTTAGCTGTTTAATGTTAGCATAATTATAGCATAGCTTTGGGGAATCAAGATCTGTTTTTCTTGGTGTTAAAAACCTTGTTTCCCTGAAATTGTTCTAAAATATGAGAACCTGTTGATGAGTGAGGTAGATCTTTATGATCTGATGTCTCTCTCCAAAAACTGTTTTCAGCACTTCAAAAATAATCCATTTATTTAACTTTAAAAAAAACAAACAAAACAAAACAAAACAAACCCATAACCACCAACTTACATATTTTGCTGTGGTGCCCTTTTCTTTAAAACCCACTAGAGATCATGTTGTTTGCTGTGTTGTTGTAGCTGTTGGTCCCAGCATATGAGAGAGATAAGGTGGGTGAGGTATTATCTGCTATTCCTCCACTTCTGCTGGTAATAGAGACAAGCTTTTGAGCGACACAGAGCTCTCTACGCAATGACCTGAAGAAGAGTTCCGTGTAGCTCAAAAGCTGACTCTTTCACCAACGTAAGTTGGTGCAATAAAAGATATTACCTCACCCACCTCTTCTCTCTCTCAAGAACATGTTTGAGTTCCACAGAGAATGGTTTGGTACCTCAGTAAGACTGAATAAATAACTGGATGACGGATAGGGAAAGGATGCACTGAGGAAGTTTACTGGTGGACAGTTTAGAAGATGAGGTGATATGAGAAGAAGAAAGGAATGAAACCGATTGCGGGGCAGAATCAGTTTGATTAGCCAATGCTGATATGACAAACTGAGAGGGTAAAGGGATCCAGTCGTAATGGTCTAATGAGAAATTCCAACACCATCAACATACTGCTAGGACCCCGGTGGAGTAATAATGCTTCAGTCTTTGGGTTCCCAACATTGCAGGGAATGTTAAAACAAAACAAAACTGAATTGTTTAAGTTTACCTTTTTTTTTAAGTCATGCAAAGCCTAAACAAAGAGACTTAGGCCCAGATCCATAAATCAATGGAAATTAGAACCCAAAATACCTTTGTGGATTTGAGCCTTAACATCAGGTACTTTTGTCTCTAATTAAAATTTCACTATATAATTTCTTCCCTTACATTTCCCTGCAGAAAGTAATCACCTTGCCACACTAGAATAGCTCTTAAATTACTTACGTTGGGAATTTATCATCTCCATAAAGAGCCATGAAAATATATGGGTACTAAATAAATCTAGCACAATATATATTAAATTTTTATTTTGGATACAAGGCACTTTGAATTTTCTATCCTGTAGTTAAACAACAACATGAAAATATAAAGTAGGAAACGGACGCCTAATTATTAATTGTTCTAACATAGCACCTAGAGACACCAGTACCACTGTGCTAGGCAGTGTACAAACACATAAAAAGATGTTCCCTACTTTCTTTAAAAACAGAAAATTGATTTGTAATGTAATAAAATGTGCTGGCTAACCTCTGAATGAAAAAAAATGTAAATAAAAAATATTTTTCTTTTCTAACTTGAGAAAAGTTCAGTGAAATAAAAATTCTCAACATGTACTAAAGGTGAGTGAAAGGAAGCCAAGCACTAAATTATGTTTCAAACCTTCAAACTCCTCTTCCCATCTTGCAGATGCTCTGTAATGCAGAATATCTAAATAATGCAGGTTCAGTGTTGACAACTATCCGAACATAGGGTTTCCTAAAGGTTCTCATAGCATCCTTTCATCAAGCAATTAAAACAGGTGTCAGTCCTGCAAACACTTATTCACAAGCTTAACATGAAACATCCGAGTAATACCAGTTACTTCCATGGGACAACTTGTGCTCAGAGTTAAGAACAAAATCATGCGTGTTTGTAGGATTGGGGCCTCAGTCATTCACAGTTTGAAGGGATGCTATCAGGTCAAGTTTGGTCCCAAATTTAAATATTTTTAAACAAGCTTTTCCAAATTTAAGACTAACAGGAATGCTTCCATTAATTTAAAAAAATTAAAAAAAACCCAAACCTTCACTTGCAGTATTCATAACCAAAGCAAATCTGACTACTCTATTTTCATTGTCTGAGCCAAGAGGAATGCAAAAAATAAACAGCATAAATAGTTAAAAGTAAATTCAGTGTTAACAGTTAATTTTAAAAATAATCTAAAGGTGTCACCAACAACATCTTAGAAAAAAACGTGATGTTTAAACTGACCGTGTCCTTTAGCTAACAGGACCATACACTACATATAGTCTGATACCGTGGGCTCTGCTGCCATCTAGTGGTACCATATAATTATTTATAGAAATTAATAATTAGCATATACTGCTGTTTTCTGCATGGGTGACAATTTTCTCATAACAAGTATTTGTTGCCACCATGCATGCTCATTTAAATCTAGAAAATAAATGAATGTTAGAAAGAAATACTATCTGAAATCACAGAAGGGTGCACAACAGAAGGAGGCATGGCTGGAACAATCTATGCTCTGTTTATTCTAGGCTACTGGGCAATTACTTGTCTCTGGGACAAAACTAGCCCTCAGCTGCCCAAAATCCAGGAGGTGCAAAGGTGGCATAAAGACACCATCTCTACCATTAGGGATAATCCAAGGTCAATTCTGCCACAACCCAAAATCAGGGTCTTATATCTGAAAATTCATTAGGCTTCAAAGTGATTGGTGTATTGTTTAGACAAAGAATGAAATGGGAAAACCAAACAAGAGAAGTAAAAAAAAATTTAATCAAAATTTTGCAAGTTCATAACACCACTCTAAGTGTCAATGAAGAACAGAGGCAAATACTCAGAAAATAATAAATAAGCTTTATTATAATTTTTTTTTAAATAAAAATGTATCACCAGCACCTATGGATATCACTTTTAAAACTGAAATTTCAAAATGAAACAAATTGCTTTCTTAAGACAATTAAAGTGAAATATGCAAGAAAATTAACATTGGTATAAAAGACAGAAACTTCCCATAGGTCTAACAAGTAACATCATAACACAAAGAATACATCTGCAAACTCTCCTGTTTTCAAACTCATCTACATATACAGCTTTGATCCTACTTCAAGAGCTTTGAGTCACTCTTCATAGCTTCTGTAGTCATACTCTGAATCATACAATAGTAAAACAAGTATTTAGATATGTAAACAAATAAATTTTTAAATAAGTAAACAAGTAAAACAGTTTAATATCTCCATAAATAAGTGAAGTAAAATATTTAAATAAGTTAAAGGACAGAAACCGACCCCTCCATTTTCAATACAAACTGCACAAAAGGATACCCTGTTCCTGAGAGCAAGTTTGTGCAAGCGGACTCCTGTACCTGAATGGAGTCATCTTCAGATTGGGAACCTAACATTAACCCAACAGAATCCTTCCTCTTAAAGCCTGTCATTGGAATGAGTATTCTCTGCAGCAAATGTAAGCCTTGCAGTGTGCAAAAGCTATTTAACACAGCCCTTCGTGCAAGAATGCTTCTGGTATTGACTCCTATGTGGAGCATGCCTTATGTGATCCTAGGCACAAATGAATATTTATAGGACAGATGCCTATGTTAGTAACCCCTGAGATATGAGACAATGAAGTGCAACCAGTGGACACAATCCAGCTCTCCTTGAAGTCAACTGAAAAACTCCTACTGACTTCAATGGCAGCCGGAGAGGGCATATTCTTTTCAACAAACGTTGAAGTATTACAGACCTCCCACTCAGAAATGGGAAAGAGAAATTTCAGTGTAAATCACACAAAGACACCACAGTATTAAAGCACATGCAGCTGTTAAGTTTCTCCTGGATAATACAAGCTTTAATGGGAGCAACTGGCTAGAGGGAAACCAATGTCTTCCTTAAAATCAAAATCTAGAATGAAACAGGGTTTATATTCAATTCAGAGCTGGAAATCATTTGGACACTGTACTAGGTAGGTATCTACCCTTAAATATTTTTGTTTTGCTCTGTGTCAGCTATTGGAACATTCTGCCCACATGCACTGTAGCATTCTACACATTTGGAACATCTTTCTCTCTTTGAACGGCAACTCTCAGTGAAGAAGAGGAGAAGGGGGCTAATGAATCAGTTATTTGTGTAGAGAAAGACATGCTAAAAAGTAGTCGAAGTTCACCTACTCCTTAAGAAAAATACTATCTGGCATGCTTTTAACAGCCATTGCACACCATTACTGTATGTACTGTAGAAAGTGGTAGAAGTTGATCCATTAAGTACCAACATAGAGAAAACATATACATCTCCTCCATTAAAAAGAAAAAAAGATTAAGGCCGTACAATGTTTTAAACTGTATGTGAAATTCACTTTTATCTCTGCAAAGCACTCTTTTCATAATCCCTACAGGAAAATATTTAAAATTCACTTCTAACTTTCTTACAAGTCTTAGTAACAAATTTAAAGTTACCCTGTTTGTTTTACAACTAAAAATCTATTTGGAGCCTTCTGCAAATAGTTCATACTATTATTCTCATATGAGCAGAGATTCAAGTACATATGAATTGTCTAGCTGTTCAATTCTTAAAAATATACATTTTGTAGGAGGCATTTTCATGGATAGTTTTTAATGCTAGACCTCGCTAAAGATTAAATTTTTCATCTATATTTTGTGCTTTTTTTTAATTGATATATCAGATTCTTTTCCTTCTTCTATAACTCTCTGCAGAGGTGTCTTTTAAATGAATCCTCTTTTACTCTTCATCCCCAGAGATAGCTTTTACAAAGTCAGATGGGATAAGGCCTCTCTGTCCATTTAACTCCCCATAGTAGAATCCATCATCATCCACAGACCCAAATACTGTAATGATGTCTCCAGCATTAAATGTCAGCTCACTTTCCACATCTACATGTAATGAGTTCTCCCTTGGGTTGTAGTCAAAGACAGCCACCATTGTCTTAGAAGTAAGCTGTTCAGCCTTGCTATCCTGCCAGCTATGTTCCGTGTGCGACTTATTGTTATTCTTTGTATCCACCTCCACTAAGTTGATCGCAGATTTTTCATCAGTAATGGAACCTTGTTTTAACAGGTGCTGTTTCATTTCATTACTCTCCACCTGCACTTCAGACACCATATTATAGGGAATATACCCTACCCTTCCTGCATATTCACCTCTGTAAAAGCCATCAGCATCTTTATCACCAACCACCTTTAGAATCTGCCCCTTTTTAAATGGGAGCTCCTCTTCAGCTGCATCAAGATTAGGTGACATAGATATGGGATCGTAGTCAAAAAGGGCCACAAATATCCTTACTGAATCATCATTAACTATTTCCTCTGAGATGAAGCTTCTCAGAGGGCCTGCTTTGGAAAATGAAGATGTCCCTGCTTGGCCTATTCTTAAAGTCTTGCTCATTTTTCTGTTTTGAGCCCACTGCATGGGAAACTCTGGAAGCTCTGATAGCCTGGAATCATTACCAACCACCTTTATTCTATTCTCTTCCTGCATGTCTAAATCCAGGTCCTCTTCTTCCTCTTCCAAAATATCTGAAAGATCTGAACTGTGGCTGTGGTCACCAACAGGATTCAATTGCCAGTGTCCTATTCTTGATGTTTGGTCTTCCTGTATTTCACCTCTAGACATCCCTAGGCTGGGGACTTCTTTGGATAATTCTTTCATCTGTTTCTTCTCCATGGAAATATATGGGACTTCCTGAACACAGATATTGGGTATACCTATGTCTCTGTAACTGTCCTCCAATTCAAGCTGACTAGAACACAGCTGAGGCCCAGAACTCAAACAGCTCTCATCATATCCCTCAATATCTTGAGTGGTTGAATCTTTCACAGACTTGTCGTCAGAGTGCACAGAGTGGGTGATCACAGACATTTTCATGTTGCTAGTGTCCGTTTGATTTTCAAGCACAGCTTTTTTAGTAACAAAGAGCTTTTTTATCCTCTTTCTCTGGCTGTCTTCAGCAAGTTCTTTTAATGCTGACATCCTGGAATTGACTGATTCTTCACACCATCTAGTTGGAAAGACAAGGCCTGAAGGCTGCACACTGACTCCTGTCTGCTGATAAGACTTTAAACATTTATCATCTTCATCTCTTCCTATGTTATCACCAATGTTGCACATTGCAAGCTCATGTATCAAGGAAGAACTCTGAGAGGAGAACAACTGGTGTGGGGGGATGCTTGCTGGCAGAGAAGCTACTGAGTCTCCACAGTTGGAGGTGAAGTGAATGGTGAATTTGTTATCCTGACTGGCCATGAACATCTCTGAAGAGGGTGAAGATGTGCAATGCATCAAAGGGATTTTCACATGCTGAGAGTCTATGAATTCCCCATAGGGTAATTCAGAGGTCAGGCTGGTAGACATAGACTTTGATGATGAACAACAACTGGGAACATTCAACATGGCTGAGGGAATCAGAGCTGGCACAGAATCAACTGACTCTCCACTGGGGGAGACAGTTCTCACAGAAACCTTCTGAGACCCTTGTAGCATCTCTAACTGGGACAGTTCTACTATGGCACTCCCAGCTGTTGGAGATATAACTTCTGTTACTCTTTGTCCATTGACATACACAGCATAACCAGTAACTCGTACCCCATTGGATGATCCTGCTGCATCAATTGTCACTGGTAGCCAGCTGATAACTAGAATGCCCGCTAAGGGATCAGGCTGTACTTGGACATCAAGTGGAGCATCAGGTGGTCCCGCTGATGGAGTAATGAACTTAATCATTGCTGATTTCTGCTCCCATTTCTCTTGAGGCAAATCCCATAACATCTTCTGAGGCTGTGTTTCCACTTTTGCATTGTATTGAGTGTTGGGTTGCAGGTTATGGAAAGTGTACCAGTAGATCCCTGCCTTTGTCACATCACACTCCTTCTCATTAAGGTACACTGCATGAGTGTAGTTGCTACTGCTTGGTAACCAGGTGATCTCTGCTGAAGTGGCAGTGATGCTCCTAAGTTTCAGAAGTGCTGGTGCTATATGGAAACCTTGCCCTACAAGGAAGGTACATTGCATCTTATCCGAGTTTCCCTTCTCTGTCACACTTTGTACCGAGATCCGATATGCCTTAATCTTTAAATCCAGATTCTCAATTGCTGCTTGAGCCTGACAACCAGACCTCACATTTTGGCAAAGTTCTGTATCTACATATATGTTATAGCTCTGCACATCTCCCCAGCCAGCTGGCATGAGTGGTGACTCCCAGCCTATAACAACACTTCTTGCAAACAATTTGATTAGAGTCAAATTTTTGGGATAAGGCACCGCTGTATGATCAGGCATTTCCATGTCTCCTTCTAATCTATTAGGCAATAGATTGACACTGATTTCTTCATCATGGCAATCACTCTTTTCTCCACTACTAGCACTTCTGCTGAGGAAACTCATTTCATGATCTGAAGTATGGGAGAGGTCACTTGTCTTTGGAGGCACAAAGGTCATGAGGTCATCATCTGAAACTTCTTCTATCAAATTAGAGGGAACCAGCCCTCTTCTGCCATCCATCAGCTCTCCTTCGAAGAAGCCATCCTCATCCATCTCTCCATAGATATAAATGTATTCTCCAGCTGTCAGTGGAAGCTCTGCCTCAGGGTTCTTATTAGGACCATCAAAGGGATCATAGCTGTATCGAGCTAAAAACACTTGAAGTTTTGCAGGACCTTGTCTCTCAGGCTCCAAGATTAGGGAAAATTTGTCTGTCTCCAATTCATCCATCTCACTTGCACTATCCCTCTCTGGAGTGGGGCAGGACTTAGGACTGTACTGTGTGGATTCTGATTTTGAGGAGTTTGACTGGACCTCCAGTTTCTTGCTTTGCTTCTTAAAAGCAGCAGAAGTGGATACAAAGTCTACATCATTAATATTCTTACTGCACTGAAGAGCATGGCAGTCTTCTGAGGAACAGCACGTAGCGTGTGGCAAGTCTGAAGTCACAAGGTCAGAATTTTTTATTTGTAATCGTTCGAGTTCCTGAGACAGAAGATTAAAATGTTCAGTTTGACTGTGATACTGATTCTCCAATTCTCTCACCTGGGCTTCTAATAGCTGTACTACCTCTTCATGTTCCCTTTTTGTTTCTACCTGGGCCTGCTGCAAATATTTGACCTCCTCGTCTTTCTTCTGCAGTGCGAACAGTGTTTCCTCATGGTCAACCTCCAGCTGTTGCCTTCTCTCTGCCATTTCTTTCATGTCCTTCAGTACATGCTCTAAATCCTCCACCTTGGTTTGAAGTCCTTTGGTCAACTGGACAGCAGAATTCCACTCCTCTGTCACACCCACTAATTTCACTTTCAGATCAGCATTTTCAGCTTCAACCTTTTCTGTCCATTTAGTTTTCTCACTGAGTTGAGCATTTTCCTCAGCCATTCTGGCATTTTCAGTCAGCACCTCCTGAAGCTGCATTTCCAACTCTTTACATTTTTTCTGTTTTTTCTCCATTTCTTGTTCAAGGTTTTCACACTGCTTAAATTTCTTACTAAGCTCTACTTCCAAATGCTGTATTTGATTTTTGCTATCTGGGTCTGTTTTTAAAGGGATGTTTTCATGTTCCTCAGACACATTTCCCAAAGCTAGTACTACTGGCTTAATATCCTTTGGCAAAATGATTGATCCTGGTGGTGTCTGTTTTGGCAAAGATGAACCATCTAAGCTTGCATCAGTGTTTGGTGCAAGTGTTTTCTGTATTAGGCACACGGTAGCAGCTGGAGAAGAAATGTCTGGACCCATTTTGGACGACTGTAGAGACTCTTTCAGGTTCTTCAGTGTGATCTGTCTCTGTAATCGTAATACTTCTTTCTGAGACTCCCGCAACAAACTATCAAAGTCACTTAAATTGAGCCAGCAGGAGCCCTCCTTGCCTGTGGCCAGTTTGGCCTGCAGCTCCCAACACTCTCTCTGCAAGGCTTCTATCTGTTTATCTTTGGCCAGAAGGATGCTAGCTTGTTCGCTCAGGTCTTTAGCCCGCTGCCGGGCAAATGCTTTCTTGCACAGTTCCACACTGGAGCCTTTGAGGGATACTGGCATTGGGGCATTGACCACCTTGAGGCTGGACTCCTGGAGTTTCCCGGCTCTCTCTTCCAATCGCTTGGCAATGATGGCCAGATCTGCATTTTTCCTCTTGAGCCGCTTCACCTTCTCCTGCATCTCGGGGAAGCTGCTCCTCCTCAGAAGGCCGTTCTCTTCCTTAAGGGCTGTGCATCGCCGCTCTAGATCCTCCAGGGCACTTAGCAGGTCGGTGTTGTGCTTCACCAGCTGGCTGTAACTGCTGCCGGAGAGCCAGTCCTGCTGCTGTCCCACTGCCTGGGTGCCACCCTCTCCTGCAGACCCCCAGCTGCCCATCTTCCCTTCAGGAGGCGAGTCCAAGCACTCCAGGGGCCCCTCCTTACTGGTGGGCTTCAGGGGGAGCTCCTTGGCAGCTCCTTCCTGCGGGTGGGCATCTTCTTCCAAGGCCTTTTGGGCCGGCTGCTGCCCCGGGCAGGGGCTCTGCGGGGGGCTCCCCTCCAGCGGGGCCTGGTCCCCTGCCTGCGAAGACTCGGGCTTGGCTAGGCTGCTGTCCAGCGAGCGAGACCTGGCGGCTCCTCCATCCGGGGAGGCGGCGGCGGCGATGAGGCTTTCCAAGGAGCGGGGCCTCGGCCCTTCCAGGAGGCTCCTGCTGAGGCGGGGCTGCGGGCCGTGCCGGGCCCTGTGCGGGGAGCCGGCGGGCTGCTGCTCGCCCTCGAACCGCTCCAGGATGTACTTGAGGAAGAGGCTCCGCTCCAGCTCCAGCTCGGCCCTGAGGTGGCGGATGCGGGCGGCCTGGTCGCCATCGGTCTCCCAGCGCAGCTTGCCCAGCACCTCCTGCAGCTTGCCGCGGCACTCGCTGTTCAGCCCCGCGGGGCAGCCCCGGGTGCTGCTGTAGCCCCGGCTCACCAGCTCCTCGGCCAGCTGCCGCTGCAGGTCCCGGGCCTGCCGCACGGCGGCGTCCCGCTCCCGCTGGAGCAGCTCCTGGGCCTGGCGCAGCTCGGCGTCCTTCCAGCGGAGGAGCTGGCGGATCTCGGCCTCCCGCTCCCGCAGGCTCAGCTCCCGCAGCTGGTGCAGCTCCCGGGCCCGCTGCTGCTCCCACTTGGAGCGGAGCTGGTCGGCCAGCAGCTGGCGGTCGCGCTCGGCCGCCTCCCGCAGCTCGCGGGCCTCAGCGGCGAAGCGGCGCCGGCTCTCCTGCGAGCGCAGCCGCTCCCCGTCCAGCTCGGCCCGCAGCGCCTCCAGCTCCCGCTTGTGCTCGTCGTGCTGGGCCGGGCTGCCGGCGGGCGGCGCCGGGGCCTTGCGGGGAGACAGCCGCCCCCCTGGGGGCGGGCCCCCGCCCGGGCTGTCCCGGGTCATGGCCCAGGGGAGACGCGGCGTCGGGGTAGGGCCGGCGGGGAACGGCCGCCAACCGCCGCCCGCCCGCGCGCGCGCTGCCCCCTCAGAGCTGGGCTCGGGCCCCTCGAGCTAGGCGCTAACTAACGGCTTCCCGAGCGGGGCAGCCGCCCCCTTCGCCCCCCCATCCCCCTGTCCCGGCCTTCCCCCAGCCCCGGGAGCGGGTGTTAACATTCAGCACATTGGCAGTCATCAGAGCTGGCGTCAGTGTGCCCTAGTTAACCCCGCTCCCCATATCCCCAGTGCATGCATTTCTCCTGTTGTGTGTAGATAGGGTGACCAGATGTCCCAATTTTATAGGGACAGTCCCGATATTTGGGGCGTTTTCTTACACAGGTGCCTATTACCCCCCCACCCTCTCTCCCGATTTTTCACATTTGCTATATGGTCGCCCTATGTGTAGTGTTTACACAGGCAGCAGCACGAATTAGACTGCATGCGCAATTAAGCATAAAGCATTCTTTACCAAATCAAGATTATCTTCCAAAAATGAGAGACTGCGACTCTTCCCACTAATACAACAACCACTTGAGACAGCAAAAACTGTGCAAGTTAAAGATGCCATCTGCTAAAACCCCAGAGGAATTGCTGCATTGCAATCAGAGCAGGGGTTGTCAAACATTGCAATGGCATGGCCCACTTTGTAATACAAGAAGTATCTCACTGGCAGTCTTCCCATTCCTGATTATAGGAATCACCTTTTCTCCCATTACCATCACGAAGGCCTTGTCTCCACTTTTTTGCTAAAACTGCTATTTGTCGATCCAAACAGTGAAGCGAGTTTTATTGAGGAAAATGCCTGGTTTTAGAGACAAAATACATCCACCCTTACGAGAGAGTTATGTCTTTTTCCTCTACATTTTTGTTGAAAAAGTGCAAGTGTAGACACCACGCTTCATTTCATCGCTTTAATTTTGCAAGGCTTATATGAAAAGGGCTATGATCAGGACACGCTGCAGTGCAGAGCGAAGATAAAGGAGCTGAAGCAGGTGTACCATAATACGAGGGAGGCAAACCATCCCTCAGGTGCTTCACTTAAGACCTGCCGGTTCTATAAGGAGCTGGATGCTATCCTTGTTGATGACCCCACCTCCATCACCCAGAGCCGCATGGATCCTTCATAGGGCACGGAGGTGGCGGAAAGAGACATAACCCGGAGGATGAAGTTAGTTTCTTGTGCAATAAAAGCAAACTTTTATAATGGTAAATCGTCTTTATTATTTTTTCTTCAAGATGTCCAGGTGTCCCATGTAAGGTTTCATGAGCCATGGCTGTAAGGGGTACACAGGATCCCCCAGGATCGCTATGGGCATTTCAACACCCCCCACTATAATCTTCTGGTTAGGAAAGAAAATCCCCGCTTGCAGCTTTCTGTACAGGCTGATGTTCCTGAACATGTGTGCGTCATGCACCTTCCCAGACCACCCCACGTTGATGTCAGCGAAACACCCACAGTGATCCACAAGCACCTGCAACACTATGGAGAAGTACCCCTTCCTAGTGATGTACTCCGTCGCAAGGTGGTCTGGTGCCAAAATTGGAAGATGTGTGCCATCTGTCTCCCCTCCACAGTTAGGGAAACCCATTTCTGCAAAGCGGTCCACTATTTCACGCACATTTCCCAGAGTCACAGTCCTTCGTAGCAGGATGTGATTTATTGCCCTGCACGCTTGCATTAACGCATCCCCAAGGGTTGACTTCCCCACTCCAAATTGATTCGCGACTGACTGGTAGCAGTCTGGAGTTGCCAGCTTCCACACAGCAATTGCCACACGCTTCTCTGCTGAGAGGGCAGTTCTCATTCTTGCTTTCCTTGCACTGCAGGTCTGGGGCCAGCTCCGCGCACAGTTCGAGGAAGGTGGCTTTCCGCATCCAAAAGTTCTGTAGCCGCTGCTCGTCATCCCACACCTGCATGATTATACGATCCCACTATTCAGTGCTTGTTTCACAAGCCCAAAAGTGATGGCCTACCCTATGCACCTGCTCTATGAATGCCAAAAGCAATCTAAAATTGCTCCTATCAGGTCAGGCGCCTGCGAGGCTTCTTCAGGTAGGAACTTCATGATTAACTGCACTGCCATTCACGATGTCTTCATGACAGTTAACAGAGCATAGGTGAGCAGTGTGGGATCCATCCCTTCTCACAGAGATGCTGGGGTTCACAGCAAAGAAGGGCTGTTGAAAAAATGCTGCAAAAGAAAGCCGGAAGCCCATGGAGTGCTAGGACAGAAAGCAATGCATCACGGGACATTTAGCACTGTCCCCAGATACACCACGATCTGCTCCGTCATCCCATAACACCTAGCGACGGAAGGACTGTGGGATAGGTACCCACAGTACATTGCTCACACTGTCGATGATGGTGCCCCCACTGTGGATGCGGTCTGCCGATAGAGGGAGCAAGTGTGAACACGAAATTGTGATTTTTATTATGTCAACTTATGGGTATCAACATCACTTTTGTTGACACAAATTAGTAGTGTAGACATGGCCTTAAATTCCCTGTTGCAAATGCAGCAATTTTGTTGGGAAAATATTTGTGTACTTTTTTAGCTGTCTTTATGCCAAGCATCTGGAAGTATTACAGATTTCCACTCTTTTGCACTGAAGGACCTGAATTCATGTACAGCCAGTTGGAAACAAGGACAAGAGCAACTATGTTACCAGCTGGTGAAAGCTCCTCAGAGCAACCCTGCTCAGAGGACCACATTTGGGAACTGCTGTTTAAGAATGCTCCATCCTCTGTCCCCTCATGAATCAGGATGTATTGCTTTTGAGAAGGTCATTCACACATGCCATTATTGTTCAAAACAAGGTAATGGCAGCAGCTACTAGAACTCCCTCTGCATTAGGAAAGTGATCATTGCTGACAATGTTTATCAATAGGTCACTCTGAACTAGTACTGAAAATGGTTTAAGTGCTCATATAGTAGGGACACTTGGTTCTGAAAGTATCTGTCAGTTTTTGTAATGATGCTGAAAACAGATTTGCCCTATCTATACTAGCAGTCAAATCATTTGCAACATTGGTTCAGGAAGACCCATTATTGACAGTGACCCTCAGTGGGAATACTCACAAGTGTAAAGTTAAGCATGTGGGTAAATCTGTGTGGGCAAATCTATGACCAGGGCCTTAGATTATTGGTAATGGGTTGCTTTCCTCGTGCAAATAAACTTTTAAAGTAAGGTATAGCAATAGAAGAGAGACAGTAAGATGAGTGATCCTTCTCATTCCCAGCAAAACACAAGGAAGGGAAGAGTCGAGATCCATGTTTCAGATTTGTAGCCACCCTTTAGGCTCCATCTGGGTGAGGAACCATATTGCTTGACCGGTTTGGCCTGATTCAGACCAACTCAGTTGAAATACAGTTTGTCTAAGCTACTGTGGATGGAGCTGGCAAAGACATTTTTAAAAATAGATCCTTGGCTACAACTGAGGAATGCACAGCACAACTCGGGAAAGAAGAGTGCTAAGGTGACATTAAGCTACACTCTCATTCTTGGGATGTCTGTGCACCAGTCCAGTCTCCTGTCATAAGTTTATGCTGCTTGCAAATGACTCCAAAGGGTCATCACAGCAACTAGCGCAGAAATGCCCCAGCTATGGCGGGAGTGAAGAAGTGCTTATACCAGCTGTGTGCCACCATTCAGCTAATTCTGCTGGAGTCAGCTGTGCAAAGCAGCCTGAAATCAGGGGAGAATGTGGGCCTGGAGATCTAAGCCTAGCCCTCTAGAATACAGTCTATGCCAGGGGTTCTCAAACTGGGGGTCGGGACCCCTCAGCGGGTCACCAGGTTATTACATGGGGGGTCGCATGCTGTCAACCTCCACTCCAAAGCCGGCTTTGCCTCCAGCATTTATAATGGTGTTAAATATATAAAAAGTGGTTTTAATTTTTTAGGGGGAGTCACACTCAGAGGCTTGCTATGTGAAAGGAGTCACTAGTACAAAAGTTTGAGAACCACTGGTCTATGCTATGCTAGATCATGTTTTCAAATAGAGTTTTAAAATAGGTTGTCCCTTCCCAGGCTGGTTGGCTAAACCATGTTAAAATATTTTGCTTGTTTACTTTAAATAAAGTTTAAATATGATTTCTATAAAATGTAAAATACCACTGTAGATGGGGCTAAACTGATGCCAACTTCCTGATGAGTTAGAGTCAGAGAAAAGAGAGTAGAAGGAACTGATGGAGGTTGACATGGGTCTAGCCAGTGGGATTCCTTTCAGTTGACTGATAAAAATGAAGAATTTATGGGACATTTGTTGGGTTTTCTTTCTGTTTCCCATTGTTTGTAGTTTATGATTAATATTTCTTGTTCATCTACTCTGTAATTTTATTATCTTACACATAAGAGTTTCTTTTGATGTACTGTTTATATTATTATCTTATGATTGATGGTGGACCAATTCAGATTTGACATAACATGCTGCTTTTGGAATAGGTTCTGTTGTGTATAAATCTTAGTTTTGGAAAGAAAAAGAAATATTAAAAAGCAAAAGACAAAAACATAAAACCTCCAGTAGAGGGCACTGGTACACATAATCACAAACTAGTTGCTCATGAAATAGATGGCACCTGTAGCAAATGCTCAAATTAGGCCTCATCTCCAGAATATAAAGCAATTACTAGAATTGAGATTATGTGTACACCTGCTATGGCATACTGTATTCCTATGATTAGAACTAAAGTATAATCAAACTTCCATCAGAGAGGAACAGGAACTAAAGAACACGCACAACATGTAGAGAATAACATTAGCCATAAAGTTATCTGTTTTATGATATAATGAAATAGCTTGCAAGACATGTCATGCTACTTTTTAGAACCATCAAACTCTGTAGCTTATTCGGATATGGATGTACTCTTGGCCTCTGTTCAGTTCAGTAGATCCTGTCTTTTCATTATATGTATGTACAGTGCCTAGCACAATAGGACCCCAATTCCTGATTAGGGCATCTAGACACTGATGCTATATATATATATAGTAAAACTTCATAGCACATTGATTTTAATACTTTGTACAAGTTTACATCACCAAAGCTTTGTATTCTGTACACTAGTTTCCTGTGTCAACCAACCATTTTTAAACATGGTTTCTGCAAAAACTGTCATGCCAGCCAGTGTAAATTGGGTATATCTCTGTTAAAACATATATAAAATGTCCTCAAAACCTAGTCTTGTGAATTGTTTTTTTAATCTCTCTCTCTATATATCTCTCTATATATAAAACAATTCACAAGACTAGGTTTTGAGGACATTTTTCAAAAATGTTTTCAACAAAGTTATGCTTCATTCACCTTATCCAGCATAAATGTATTTGAAGAAAAGGTGTTTTAGCTTGTTTCCTAGCTTTGGGGAAACTGTGTATATGTGGATCCCATGTAATGTATTAGCTGAAATCTTGCTAGCTCTTAGAGCAACAGTTCTCAGTCTTCGACTGCCGGTCTGTGCAGAACAGGCTGGTCACCAGGTGCAGGCTTTCCTTGTTTCCAGCTGGTAAATCACATTAAAAGGAAGCTAAAAATATATTTCATATTTTCAAATATTGTTTTTCCATGTAAGCAATTACTGCAGTTGTGACAAGGATGTTATGTGACCATGAATGGAAGGACAGGCGACTGGTGTGAATGGGAGGAATAGTGGTCCGTGAGTCAATCTCTCCATTAAGACATGGCCCACATTATCTAAAAGCTTGAGAAACCTCTGTATGAGGGGTTTTGTGCATCTGTTCATGTTAGTGTTATACACACAAGTAATACCAATTAAGTTAATACATCCAGACTTTTTCTCAGGATGGAGAGCTTTGTGAATCTTTTTTCTGGAGGGAGAGGGGCTGGGAGACTGTATTTACTTTTTTCATGAATGCTTTAAGAATTGTTCCATAACATAGAAAGCATCTGCCTAAGACAGAATTAATATGACAATGTACATTACACACAAATCACAGAAGGAAAGACAGAGGGAGAAAAAACAAGTTTATACATTTGTATTAAATCCTCAAATGAGAGAGTAAAAGTCACAATAACCACCTCAATACATAATTCATTGCTTAAAAATGCTTACTATTAGAAAACAACTCAAGAGATAAGACAACACATAGAAAAACAGCATTTGTCAGCAAATTTATGGGAATGTAGGGTGAAGAATTTCAAATGAAAAAAGTTAAAGTATGTCTTCATTCTTTTATCCATTTTATTCTTTTAACAGTTGCAATTGAGAGGCATATAAAATGGTTTGGGACATGGAAAATGGATTTTTGTAAATGTTTTATCCTATTAGTAGTAGTTATTGGAAATGAATGTCACAGTACTAGATTAGAGATAGAGCCTTTAACTGAATTTCTATTTAAGCATATACAAATTCTACAAGTAAACATAATAAAGGATTTCTTTCTCTCTGCTCCACCCCCCTACCCTAACCCCAGGTTAGCATGGGTTTTTGTGTTTGTTCTGTTTTTATGAGAAAGCTTAATCAAATATATGGGTTTTATATTTGTCTAATGAGATATAAGATATGTCTAATATCATACCCTCTGGGACTGAGTTGCTGTTGTGGGCAGTTGCTGAGAAAACTTTATTTCCTCTCAAGGATGAGTTATCTATCCTGCAACAATGGAACTGTCATGGGAGATCATGATCTTTGAGCATGAAGAGGCCCTCAAGGTAGTTTAGCGTAGGCCCTTGGAGGATTTGGAAGATAAGGACTGAAACCCGTGCTCTGGACTGTATTCATTGCCAAGTAAACTCAATCATGCATTTTTAATTTCTTGGAGATGTTTTCTCGTTTTTGTTTAAGTCATAAATTTCATTCTTGGGTATAGCGTATTGCAGTAATCAAGCCTGAAGGTCACAAAAGCAGGGATCACATTAGCCAAATGCAGAACATGCTGCAAATTCAGGACAGTTGAGGGTCCTGGTCTCATTACATGTGGAAGAATGGTGGTACAGGCTCTGGAGGCATAGGAGCAGTTCCCTGAGGGAGGAAACCCCTGCCACATCTCTGAGATGATACAGCAGCATTTCATGACTGACAATAACAAATGTCCTGGAGAGATCCAGCAGCATGGCCACTGTTACGCAGGCCTTGTCCACAGACAAGAGATCATCCACCTGTGTGATCACCACTATATCTGTTCTGTGTTCAGTCTGAAACCTGATTTTAGGGGTATGCAGGATATTGGCAGTTGGTAGGTGGAATGTACACAGTTCTTTGCAAGCTTCTCAATCATCTGGCTAGAAAAGGGATTTAGATATCAGGTGGTTATTTGGGAAGTCAACTGCAATGAACAATGGTTTCTTAAGAATGGATGGACTATAGCTTACTATAGCATGGGTGATAGCTTTTCCTCTACAAAGGAAGTGCTGATTTTCTCCGTTAGTAAGAGTCACATCCTTTTTTGTCTCTGTTTTACCAGCCATGCAGATGATGGCTCAGTTTTCATGTACTGCCTTTAGGAGGGGATCTGAGCAGGTGGGGATCTGAGCAGTTGTATTTTGGAAACACTGAAGTTTAAAGAATAGGGATTTATGGTGTCTTCTTTGAAGGACTATACAGCCCAGGTGTGATTAAGAGTTTTGGCAGAGAAGAAATGAAGATAGTGTTTGAAATGGTTGATGTGTCACATATTTACAGGACTGGAAGACACATAATAATTGCTATTCTCCCCAGTCAGTATGGTATCAGATTTGGATATTTCAGGTTTCATAGACTCACAGACTTTAAGGTCAGAAAGGACCATTATGATCATCTAGTCTGACCTCCTACACAATGCAGGCCACAGAATCTCACCCACCCACTCCTGTAACAAACCCCTAACTTATGTCTGAGTTATTGAAGTCCTCAAATTGTGGTTTGAAGACCTCAAGCTGCAGAGAATCTTCCAGCAAGTGACCCGTGCCCCATGCTGCAGAGGAAGGCAAAAAACCTCCAGGGCCTCTGCCAATCTGCCCTGGAGGAAAATTCCTTCCCGATCCCAAATATGGCAATCAGTTAAACCCTGAGCATGTGGGCAAGACTCACCAGCCAGCACCCAGGAAAGAATTCTCTGTAGTAACTCAGATCCCACCCCATCTATCATCCCATCACAGACCACTGGGCATACTTACCTGCTGATAATCAAAGATCAATTGCCAAATTAAGTACAGTAAGACTTCAACTATCCCTTTTTAATCAAATGTCAATGTTCTTAAACCTTTAGCACCAACATCCAACTTCAGTAGTACATCAGGAACTCTTATCAGAGAGACTCTGCAGCTTTTCCATCTCGTCTGCCTTTTCTCCTTTCTTTCCTGAGCAATATTCAGCTTTCTCCCACTGTGTACCTGCTAGGCACAGCTGCAATTGCTCTACACATACAGTTACCTCTCTGAGTCAACCTGCTCCTTTTGCTTAACCTCTCTTTGTGCTTCATTTCCCCCATCAGCAAAATGGATATAATAATCCCTAAATGCCTAATATTAGAATAAAGTAATCATAACACTTAACATTTTTATATAGCATTTTAACCTTCAAAGCATTTTACAAACTAATTATTTCTCACAACACCCCAATGAGGTAGGTACTAAATTAGTTGCCAAGGGTGTAGCATGATTTAACTCATTACCTAATGTTAGTAAAGTTCTTTGAGTTCTTGGAACAAAAGGCACTACAGAAAGGCAAAATATTTGATGAAATCATTATTACTTGGTGGATTCATTCTATGCCACTCAAAGGAATTTATTCTGTATGTTTTAATGAGACTTTTAAAATCTCTCATAAGTTTGAAATTTCACCCTTTCAAATTGCCTGAGTTTGACAGGACTCTACAAGTTTGCTGTAAGACTTAAAGCTTTTCAGGAAAGAGGAACAGCATTTCCTGAAGATTTAGATTTGCCAAGTCTCAGTCACTTGGGGACATGTCCAATGCAGAGAGGAACTAAGGGGCACAAATACAAACAGAATGGAGTTGGGTAGTACTCCCAGAAAGGATTGTGCCAACAATGCGCATTAGAGAGTCTACTGAAAATTGAGAAGCCAGCTGGGGAGAGATGGAGTTGGGGAGCAGCCATGTTTGGAGACTTAGGAAAAGGCTATAA
Source organism: Mauremys reevesii (assembly GCF_016161935.1). Classification (NCBI taxonomy): domain Eukaryota; kingdom Metazoa; phylum Chordata; order Testudines; family Geoemydidae; genus Mauremys; species Mauremys reevesii. The sequence continues at coordinate 17,726,131 of NC_052640.1, read as the reverse complement.
AGCACATCAAATTGTTGTGTTGGTTAGCATTAGCTATACTACTCACAGATTTCATTCTTCCTGGAGAAAGTAGGAATGTATAGCTACAGAGGGGAAGCCAACAGGATTATGGCACCTGAACTAGCTGTGCTACTAGTGTATTTTGTGGTGGGGCTACTCAGCACATCTTGTCTGGTATCAGTGGGGTATATGATAGTTCCCGGTCTATGCTGGAACTGCAGGTCCCCCCGCACACTCCTGTAAGGGTACCCAAAGAGGGAGTATTTGTGGCTCAGAGAATCAGATGGATTTATTCAGTAACATTTCCTCTTTCCACAGGTGTTTCCATGGAAGATGATGTACAGTAAATAAAATACAACACAGCAGCAGCAATAATAAAGACAGTAAAAAATGGAAAATACTAAACAGCCCAACCCCAACAGCATAAAGGAAGAGGCTTTTAAAACTGTCTTAAAGCTAGTGCCAAAAAAAGGTGTGTGCAACGCACTCTCCAGTTTTCCCTTCCTTCAGCCCAGAAGTGTGAATGCTGGGTTCTTCCTCTGCCCCACATCAGGGCTCGCCAAGATGGGCAGAGGGCTGGAAGAAGGGTCCCCTCCCCTCTTTCCCCCTGTGCCCCAGGAGGATTGTGTGTGCAGATCTCTGCTCTCTCTCTCTCTCTCTCTCTCACACACACACACACACAGGGGTCGCCAGGAGCATTGGGAGGGAGCCCCCCAAAAGGGGCCCAGGGGGTCTCTCTCTCTCTCTCAGAAGGGTGGCAGGTGCAGCTCCTATGTCCCCATTGAGGGTGCAGCTCTCACTCGCAGTGTGTGCCTGGGGGAGGGGAGTTCATTTTTCCATGCAGGCCTCCGGGGAGGGGGGACCCCCGCTCCTGTCCCCAGGGCACAGACCCCCTAGGAGGGGAAGGGGTGGTTACTCTCCCCTTGCCCGGGGCTGCAGGCTCTCCAAGGGAGGGGAGCGGGGAGCCTCTAGCTCCCGCTGGGAGGGGTCTCCTCCCCTGCCCTGCCCCGCGAGGTGGGCGCTGGGCGGAGGGAGGGGAGCAGCCCGGGCGCAGGAGACAGGGGCCCCTCTCTCCCTCCCTTCCAGGAAGCGCAGGGCTTTAGCCGCCCCGCCCGCAGCCGCCATGCATTGTGGGGCAGCAGTAGCAGATCCAAGATGGCGGCCAGCAGGAGGCTGATGAAGGTAACATCCAGCGCCGCGCCGGGGAAGGACCGAGCGGGGGGTGGCTGGGGGAGGGGGCGCTTCCTCCCCGGGCCCCCTCCGTGCTGGGGGGCAGCGACCCTCCGCCTGGGGGCGCGCGGGGAGCTCTCCCCTCCCCCCGCGGCAGCCCGCGGGACGAGGAGCCCGGAACGGGAACAGCCGGCATCTAGGCCGCGCCTCGGAGGGGCCTCGCTCCAGCCGCCCTGCCCGGGGCCGGGCTCCAGGGGGTCCCAGAGCCCCTGCGGCCGCCCGGCCCCGTGTGGGGAGCCAGCGAAGGGCGCCAGGGGTGCCCCGCGCCGGGCCATGCGCCTCCCCGAGGGGGCTCCTGCCGTGACTAAGCAAAGAGGAAGCTGGTGCGGGAGGAAATGCCGCCTGGCTCCTGCCGGGGGCTGGGGCTTTCTCCCCCCGGGCTCGCCGGGATGGGGACGATTAGCCCGAACTGGCTGCAGAGCTGCCCGAGCGCCCGGAGCCCCGACCCGCCGGGACCATGAGGCTAGGATGGGGTGGGACGGGCTGAGGGTTTCCGCCTCCCGGGCTTATTTTAAGTTTGTTTTTGTCAGGCGTTTTTGTGCTTTTAACGTTAATCTGCCCCGCATGTGAGGGAGCCATGGCTGGTTTATCAAGTTGAAATATGGACCTGGGTTCAGAAGTTACTTCACTGAGTTTGCCTTAGACACAAATCCTTTTCTGTTTCTAAACCTTTATTCCTTCTGACCTGTGTATAATCATGTAAAGAGTGGCCGTAGCCTGTGGTGGTTGATTTTTACTTAAGAATGGTTTTATTTAATAGTTTTATTTTATTCTGTTGTTCAGTGTTGTATCTTTATTATTTGTGTTCTTGTAATAGCTCTCACAATGTGTAAGATGCTTTTCTGATGCCTAGGAAGACAGTCACTGCCCCTAGAAGTTTACAGTCTTATGTATCAGAGGGGTAGCTGTGTTAGTCTGGATCTGTAAAAGCAGCAAAGAGTCCTGTGGCACCTTATAGACTAACAGACGTTTTGGAGCATGAGCTTTCATGGGTGAATACCCACTTCGTCAGACGCATGTAGTGGAAATTTCCAGGGGCAGGTGTGTGTGTATGTGTATATGTATGTGTGTGTGTGTGTGTGTATGTATATGTATATATAAGCAAGAAGCAGGCTAGAGATAATGAGGTTAGTTCAGTCAGGGAGAATGAGGCCCTTTTCAAGCAGTTGAGGTGTGAAAACCAAGGGAGGAGAAACTGCTTTTGTAGTTGGCAAGCCATTCACAGTCTTTGTTTAATCCTGAGCGGATGGTGTCATCTTATGTAGTGAGTGACATCATTATCATCAATTCAGACTGCATACTACTCAGGGCAGGGATCTGCCACACTTTCTGTATAGCACCTAGTGGGACAGCAACAACTGTAATTATCTGTGTACCTGGTACTGTACAAACATACTATGATCTTTGCACCTAGGTGTTCATAACCTAAATCAGATAGATGATATAGTTTAACCACATGATACGTAGATGCAAGGACCAAACTGAATGTTGTGCAATGTTCTTCATTTTTTACATATCTTGTACTTGATGGGAGAGAAGTTTGGTGCCACTTCCGTTAGTTTTGTTCTTTTAAGTCTTGATCCTGAAACTGGCTTCAGGCAGGTGGAGCCCTGCCCAGAGCCTCACTGAAATCAGTGGGGTTCCACCCGGACACAGGGTTCTATCCTTGTTGAGCCAGATGCTGGATTGGGGTCTGAAACTCGAGTTACACAGATGCATAGTTCATACATTCAAAAGTGCCTGAGAATTATAATGATAAAGAGAATTGTGATAGTTTAAGATTTCATTTAAGATTAGCTTTGCTATTTTAAATTTGTTCTGAGTGTAGATTGTAATTTAACAGTAGAGCACCTTTGATGCAGAGTCATGCACACAAGATAATATCCATAACCTCAGCAAGGAACATAAACTGCTCCTAAGGAGCTTGGTGGACTGAACTAACTTGTGGTTTTGTTTATTTTTTGATATATTCTGTTTTTAATAATATATCTCATGCTACCACATATGAAGCTATTGTTGCAAATATGTCAGAATAAGAACCCCCTCTATTTCACATGAACAAGAGTAGTTATTTTATGTTTTAATAAGCTTAGCTTTTCTGCTTCATTTGAAATTGAATTTCATATTCAGAACCATATATACCCTTTTAAAATTTTTGTAAGGTAAAAAACGTACATAAATACTCTTAGTACATTTCTAAATAGGAGCAAAAAAAATCTTAAAAATTTGGAGGGCTGCAGAGGCAATATTTAATATTGCTAAGTATCTACCAAAGCTAGTTATCATTCTGCTACATTTTATGGCGTTAATAGTATTGCTGCAGTATGTTTACAGAGACAGTATATAGATGTTAGTTTTCTGAAGTATTTGATTCTTCTGTCTGCACTTAGACATGTCTCTTCTAGAAGAAATTTGTGGCCAAACATTTGATTGATTAGGGAGCGTGGTGGTGGAAATAGAGAATCTATTACTAGATTTTACTTTCATTTTTGTTTCGTGTTCATGAATTGTGGTAATCAGAAACTTTTCCCCATGAGTTCAGCAGCTGCATAATGCTCTTAACAGTTCAGAAATTACCTTCTTATACACCACCATTAGTAGATATTATTACTCACCCCTATCACCCCTCCCCGGTTTCAGGATTTTGGACTATAGTACAATTCCATTGTACCACAAACTGCACCCGTAAGTGTTCCAGTGCCAAACAGAGTGTCTGTTTTTTTTTAATAGTGATGACAATTGGATGTTTTCTCAGTTATTTACATTATACTTTTTAAACAAACCTTAGGGTCATAAAATGTAATGAATGCTTGAAACCTCAAAGGAAACCCAATTTTAGCTCTGTATTTTCATACTTGTTAATAATAATAATAATTTTAAAATCTCTGAATTTTCTTGCAGATCTTTGAACTAAATATAGTTTGTTTTATAACTGAAAATAAATTTGGAACCTCCTGCAGATTGTTCAAACTATAACATGCACATGAACAGGGATGTAAGTGAATGGAAATTTGTTTTATTTTAAAAGTGTTGGAATTTGGAACCATTGAGTGGATCATGGTTATTTATTTGTATTACACCAACAACAAGAGGCTGCACTTGAGATCAGAGTCCTGTTGTAGGTGATAGTGCTTGCTGTGAAGAGCTGACAGTATAAATAGACAAAACAAAGTATGGGAGATTGGAGTATTATCCCCACTTTACAGGTGAAAACTGATCTCTCTTTAAATCGAGAGCCAATATTTATTTAGTCTTGGCAGAATTCAGTTTTTATTTGTTATAATTTCAATAGATAATATTGATGTTCGTTTTGAGTATTTTTTAGATTTTTATCAATTTAATTTTTTACATTTGTGAAATTATGGGTCTTAAGCACTTTTATCTATTTTTATCATTTTAAATGTTCAGTTGCAGGAAGCTATGGGGAATCAGAAGATTATTTAATGACAGTAGACACTGAGATTCAAAAAATTCAAGCTTTATAACTTAAAATACAAATTGTCAATATGTCAAAATATACAAAGTAAATATCCTTATATCAACAAATTATAGCTGTTTTTACTAGTCCACTTGTTAGTCCATTTGTAACAAGTCTAATTCAAAAGTCAAAATCCCTGGATTTTGACTCTCTTCTCAAGCAGCATTTTTCTTTCTTTGCCTGGCTATACATTTTAGTTATTATTGATTGAAATATGTTGTTTATTTGTGACAGTGAAATTGATATTTACCAATAAAAATCAAATCTCTCAAATTATATTTAATAACTTACAAATCTTAATATGACATACTAAAATTTACACAAATGCTATTGTATGGTTACAATCATAAACATTCAAAACAGGGAGGGAGGTGTTGTGGTGGTGTCTATGGGCCTGAGTCTATTGTGCTAGGCCCTGTACAAACAGAAGATAGATAGGGGCCTTTTATCACAAACTCTTATTCATCTGAATAGTCTAATTGAAGTCATTGGGGGCTACTTGCATGAGCATTTTACAGGATCAGGCCCCAAGTTTATCATAACAAATGCAGTTAGCGGATTAAGCCCCGAGTACATCAGACCCAGTTTTAATCTATGAGCCACCGTGACAGCTGTGCTCCTCTAGGACAGTGCAGATCTCAAAGCATGTGAGAGCTGGTGACAAAGCATTCTCTGTCGAGGGGATCCAGCTATGGAACAGTCTTTCAGAAGAGATGTGGTAAATCTGGAGTCTGTCTTAGGAAACCCTGTAAGGCCTTCCCTTTTGAGAGAGTTTTTACACCATAGCTGACGCTCAAAATTCAAACACCCCTTTTATTTCCAAACTGTTACTAACTCCTACCCACCAACACCACAAAAACCCTACCTCAAGAAGAGTTTTGATCCCAGAAAGGGAGGAGTGCCAGAGACTCCATGGTGTCCATAATAAAGGATTTTGTTATTGCTGCTGATTTTATGCAGAAGTCACTTGGATACCACAGTGATGGGCAACAGTATAAAACCCTAAGATAGATGGATGGAGAGATGACATTAGCTGGGAGTACAATTAAAGATGGGAGGGAGGCTTATATGGCAAAGGTGGTCACGTTACTTGTCTTTGCGGATATATATCATGTTAAAATAAAATACCATGTGTGGAACTTGTACTTCTGTTAAATTGGGTTGGGACTACTGTATATAGAGAGATGTACTTAAAAATGTAATTAGTAGTCCAGAAGACTCTCTTGGACAGTATCTGACACTCCTTCCTCAGGTAAAGCTCCTGTTGAAGTCCCAACTATAGTATGACCAAGTAAAGGTTTCTATTAGGCCTATAATGTTTCCATTTCCTGGTTTTTTTTTAAGGTTAAAAAAGTATAATTAATATTCTGTAAATGTAAGCTTTTGTTTTTGTGTGTTTTAAGGAAGTGAGGAAGGGCAGAAGGAAGATTATTTTAATCTTTTCTTTGTGTACTCAGTTGCATAGTCAAACATTTATGAAGCAATGAACTCCACAGTGAAATAAATCTCAGAACCACACCCATGTAATTAATGTTGATGCATGTTATACTGTTTACAACACTAAGGCATAATGTAAATACACCACCAAATTTGAGAATTTTGTATTTTTAATCAGTTTTTTTTCAGTTTATAGCGTTGATACTTTGTATGTGTAGGTTTTTAATTGTTCTGGCCTTTACTCCTCAGTAACAACTAGTCAGGAGAAACAAACTTTGTCTGTTTTTGTGCTGGCATTTTTTTAAAAAAAGCTTACACGTTTTACAGCAGGAGTGAGAACAGTGTGGTTTTATAACTCAGAAATGGGTGACGATATTTTACTCAATTCACTTTTGAGCAGAGATCAAACATAGAAACTTTCTGCTGGAAAGAAGAATTATTCAGAAAATATAGTATCAGAGGGGTAGCCGTGTTAGTCTGGATCTGTAAAAGCAGCAAAGAATCCTGTGGCACCTTATAGACTAACAGACGTTTTGGAGCATGAGCTTTCGTGGGTGAATACCCACTTCATCGGATGCATGTAGACAGAAAATAAAGAATAGGTGAAAACACAAAATTGTAATGTTTCAATGGTGCCTTAAATATAGCTTTTATGAAAATTAAATATTCTCATGGATTTTTATTTAAATGTGAAGTTTTTTTAAAAAACACTACCTTGCAGTACCAGAGAACCAGAAATTGAAATAGATCAACTTCTTACAACTGGCTAAGGGACATAGTCATCATAAGTGTTTTTATGTTTAGAAATTGTTTACCTACTTTTGTTCATAAATAACAGATTACAGAATATCTTTTCTCTATTCCATTTATTTACTTTGTGCCTGATGCAAAGCTTATTGGAGTCAATGAGTGTCTTTCCATTGATTTCAATGGGCTTTGGGTTTAAACCCTTTGTGTATAGTCAGTTTCCCTGTGTAGACAATCATTGAGGCAGGCCTCAGTCTTGGGATGGTTCATATGCGCAAGAGTTTGCAGGATTGGGACCGAAGCTGTTTTTCCTTGTTTGTGTGGCTTTTTCAGAAAGCAGCATAAACATTTTTTTTTAAACCTGTTTATGAAATCACAAACTGGCAGAGGGACTCAGGTGCAAGTGCAGTATTTGAAATTACTTTTAACTTTTTTTTTAATTGACTAGATTTCAAGTTGGCGGCATTTCTTTTTCTTTTTGCTTGCTTTTTGAATTTTTAATTTTAAGCTGAATTTGAAATTTATGCTTTCAAACAGCATAAATGGTGAGAATTATTTTTTTCATTTTCAGTAATGTAACATACATAAGGAAAAATACTAAATGTTTTTGTGATCATGTCCCTTCAGTGCTGTACCTGAAGATTAAATATTACATATCAAACAGTATGTTCTCCATTTTATATACTGTACTGTGGTTTTTATCTGAACATGTTGAAATACTTTACAAACTTGAAGTCCCAACACATCCCTGTAAAATAAGTAGATATCTCCATGCTATAAAAGAGAAATCTGATTCAGCAAGGTCACACGCAGGGTCAGTGGCAGAACTGGAAATAGAATTAGGAGTGTGCATTCCCACTTCTATGTTCTAGCTATTAGTGCACTCTCTCATAGTCACTTATTTACATTATTTAAAACAACAGCATTAAAGGGGATGGGAGAGAATGGGAATTCAGCTATTCACTACATTTCTAACCTTAAGGTTTCCTTTAGGAAAAAAATGCATGTTTGGCCTCATTCTCTCACTTCCAAAAGTCCTTTTTGTCCTTTCAGAGTCTGTGATATTAAGGTGAAATTAGTCATTTTTCTGACTCTGAACATGGTACTACCTCTTACCAGCCTGTTGCATGTGGACATTCAGCAGAATCATATTTTCTTTCTTCTTTGACAAAAATATGTTTTTATTCATTAGCTATGTTGCCTTTGCTGTGCTAGTATTTTATTATGAATTGTGTCTCACCAACAAAAGTAACTAAATTTCTGTTACAAAATCTTTATTCCTGGCAGTGCACTAGCCAGAAAGAATACAGTTTGTTTTGCAGCTTCCTGGTTGAATTTTCAGGGAAGTCAGTAAGCAAAAAGCCTCTTCTAAGCTGAATAAGTTTAATATGGAAGTTACCGATTTGCAATAAATATGGAACCTCACAGTGCTACTTTCAGTCAGTCATTTTTGAGTATAAAGTGAAACTTTAAGCAACCACACAAGGGACTGACAAAAAAAAATTGTCTAATGGACATGGCCTTCTAGTAAAGGCACAGTAGGATTGTACTCAGAGACTTGATTCTCCACAATCTTGCACCTTGTGTAGTCCATGCCTGTTTAAAATATATGTATTATATTCTAGTCTGAGTTGGCAACTTTTTATACCTACTTTGTACTTCCTTTGCATAAGTAGAAATTGCTACAGTAGGTGAAAGGTCGTGGAGAATCAGGCTCAGATATTCGGTGATACTTGATGGGGTGGGGTGGGGGTGTCTCTTGAACGGGTTTCACTATTATATGTCATTTCAAATGGAAGAGCTGCAGAGCCAGTAGGGTTACTGGGGGAAAAAAATTAATTCTCTCAACTTTGAGTGAAGGAATTTAAGGAAATCAGAGAGAGGCTTGCTGGTTCATTTAAAACTTTCTTTGGTTACATACAAAGCTTAATAAAATTGTGGTGATCACAGTTAACTTCTGCACTGTATTTATTGCATTTCTTAAATCAACCACATTACAGACATGTCAAGTTTTTAAAACAAAAGTGAGAGTTTACCTCTTTAAATTAACATCATTTGTTTTTTTTTCATTCTAAAGCTTACCACACTTAAATGTGTTAATTATTTTGATGGAGACAAAGCGACTGATCACGTTGATAGTTAACTTGTCTTTATATAACTACTTCATCCTTCATCTGTTTTTATATATATTAGATTGTAAGCTCTCTGGTCAGGAACCATATCTTCCTGTGGTTTTTATATAACACCTAGCACAATGTGATTTTGATCCTAAATGGGGGCCATTTGAGAGAAACTAATATAAATTATACATATTATATAAATCTCTATTGAGAGTCAGATAATGTCTAAAATAAACAATTTTTCTAACCATCTGTGTTTTGTGGGAGAAGGCATCAGTCATGCATAAGTTCTACTTTAAATGTGTGCTGGTGATCTATCTGTATCTGTAACTTGCTCTTTTCATGATATCCCATAAGTTATTTTTGTTTTAGAATGGGCTTCATTGTTTAAAATTGTGGGTTATGAAAAAGGGTAGTTCATTGTGACTCTACGACAGTGCTACATGCAACAAAAATGAACCAGTTGAAAACGCAGCTGAATTACTTACATACTTCCTGAGCCTCTCAGAAAACCACCACAATCTTCTGCGCTTTTGAACTGAGACCTTTTGTACTTTATGTCCAAAACCAAATACCTAGCATAGTACTAGATTCTTAGTTAAAATGGACATGTGATGCCTTATTGCTGCTGCTAATAAAGGTTATCTTTCACTGAACAGCGTTGTTTAGGTTTAGCATATCCCTATGAATGGAAATCCATGAGACTTTTGATGTGTGACTTCATGCTCTAAAGCATAATCTTACCACAAAAAAACCCTATTTCTGTAATATCGAACAAGTTAGGGTACATTTAATGGCAGTGGAGCCAGGGGACCAGACTAACTAGTCATTTCTAGTGTCCCGAAGACAAGTCTTAACCTTATGTTCTGGACATGCTCCTTAGCTGTGCTTATATCTATTTTGACATACACTAGAAAATGAACCTTTAAGTATGTTGTATGAGAGTTTGGACTTTGGTCTTCCTGTTGAACTTCATTTAATCATGATGCCAGAGTAATGCTCTAGTTCTGAAAGAATAAATGTAGTTTTTTGTTTCATTGGGAGTGCCCTTTGTAAACTACTGATGTATTTATTAATACAGGAAATAAACATAGTGTTTGTTTTCCTTGACCTAAACTCTCTTAAAATATCGTGTACACTTGTAAGTAATTGGCTTATTTTTCACTGAAAACTAATAACGTTTTGGCTCACAAGGCCTGTCATTCTCTCCGAAATTTCTGAAGGAAGGGAAAATATAGTTTCTTAGCTCATGCAGTTAGTCCTGAAGGTTGTAAGTATCCAAATGGCTGTAATATTGCTGTTAACTTAGAGCTTTGCCTACATGATGGAGGTGCACTGGATTGGTTTTTAAACCAATCTAATTAGACTGTACAGACCTCTGTATGGACACTTATTTTGGTTTAAAATGGGCATATTTCATTTTAGCTTAAATCTTAAACCAAAATAAGTGTCCACACAGTGGCTTGTACCAGTTTAATTAGATTTATTTAAAGGTATTATTTTAAACCAACCAGTGTAGCTTTCTCATGTAAACAAATCCTAATACGTCTGTTACTTGTTTTTGTAGCTGGCAAGTTGATACAATATTCTCAATCCACAAATTGTTTGAGAATAAACTTTTTAAACAAATGAATATCTGATATACAAGTGAGTGTAACAAAAGTGTAAATAAAATATATAGCTATGATGCAATATTATTAACCATGCTTCTGTTGTAGCTTCATGGCATATCTCTTAATTCAAGAAATAAAGATTTTGATTCCCTGGCCTAGATAACCTTGATTCTTTATAGGTGCAGGAATTCCATTTGTTTTATTAATTATGTGACTTCTGAGACCACAAACTCATTTAATATAAAACAAAGGACCCTATTTTCACCTCTGTGTTTCTTGAAAAAAATAAATGAACATACTGCTTATTACTGTTATTAATGTATACTTACACTCTGCTTGCTTTTCAGGAGCTTGAAGAAATCCGCAAATGTGGAATGAAAAACTTCCGTAATATCCAGGTTGATGAAGCTAATTTATTGACTTGGCAAGGGCTTATTGTTCCTGTGAGTATAGAACACTTACATTGTTCTTTAAAGCAATCCACAGACCATTTGTACCTGGTGATGACTTGTGTTGAGGGGGGAAAAACTCTCACAAATCCATAGTCTATTAGTACTGTAGGTGGCCATTATATAATTGTTGCACCTTGACAAATGGGTGATTATTTGCTGTTATAAAACATTACTTTGGTTATTCTGGTTATGTTTGAAGAAGAAAAGATCCAGTGAATGGTTGCACTGAAAACATACCTGTTGTTTACTGGTTATAAAAATAACTAGGCTTAGCAGGATTCAGTTTTAATTTATAACTGTTGGTAAATGTTGATTTCAGATGTTGCACTGAAATTGACAAAAAAGAAAATCAATTGGTAACTGTCACTGTGCCTGCAGCAATCAAGTGTCGCTGGTCCCTCTGGCCATTCGGGGGGTACTCTGGAGCCCTGTTGTCAGGGGAGTGAGTGGGTGGTTCCAGCTGCAGAGGGCTCTCTGCGCCTCACCTGATCCCACAATGGGGACAGAGCCGAGCCCCCTGGCTGGGACTGCAAGGGAAAAGACAACAAGCCTCTGGCTGTGGGGGAGGCCAGCCCACTGCTGAATGGCTCCTGCAACAGTTCAGGGAGCCCTCTGCAGCCTCACCAGCACGGACCTGTTTTCTCACACACCAGCTGAGAGTGCCAGGAGACTGCAACTTTCCCTGCATCTTGCAACTGTAGGGATCGGGTATCACCAGTGCTATGGCCATGTAGGGAGCCCACTGCAACTTTGCTGTCTCAGCCCCACTCCCTTACTTGTGTGACTGCAGAGTTGCAGAGGGCTCTCTAGACAGCTGCAGCACTAGTGACACCCAATCCTTGCAGGCATTATGTGCAGGGGGAGGCTGCAGTTATTCTGGCCCATCGGCACAGAGATTCCTGGCCAGGATTGCAAAGGAGGACCTCAAGCCCCTGGCTGTGCAGGAGACCACCCTGTCCTTGAAGAGTTCTTGCCTGGGGATGGCTCGCACGTTCCTGGCTGGAGGGTGAGTAAGTGGGGCTGGTGACACCTAATCACTGCAGGCACAAGATGTAGGGAAAGCTGTGATTCTGGCCCGGCAGACTAGAGACCCCTGGCCGGGACTGCGACGAGGAGTCAGTATTGTCCCCAGCCAGGGAGGAGGCCACCCCACTGCTGAATGGCTCCATTGCTGGGCAAGAGCCATTTAGCAGTGGGATGGCCTCCCCCAGAGCCAGGGAATCGTCTTTGTCCTTCTCCTCTTTCCTCCTTGCAGTCCTAGATGGGGGTCTCTGCTGTGCCCTGCCAGGACCCCAGCTTTCCCCGCACCTTGTGCCTGCAGGGATCCATTGTCACCGGCCCCATGGCCTTGCAAGGAGCCCTCTGCAGCTCCGTTGTCAGAGCCCCACTTGGTCATTCACCAGCCCAGAGCATGGGAGCCATCCCCAAGCAGGAACAGTTCAGCAGTGGGGCCTGCCTCATGACCTGGGGCTAATCCTTACCCTGGCCAGGACTGAAGGAGATCTCCACTGGGCCAGGATGACTGCAGCCTCCCATGTACCTGGTGTCTTGGGCCCCTCAGCTGCACAGGAAACCCCCTGCAACCCTGCTGTTAGCGCTGCCCTAACCCCAGCCCTACCCCCCACAACAGTAAAAATCAAAATAGTTTAAAATAGGAAAAAAAACTTTTTAAAAAAAAAAAAAATTCAGCAATAAAAAATAGAAAAAATTGAGTTCTGCCAGCACTAAACGTAACCTAGGTTTGTATGTGATGCATAATGAAATTTTTTAGAAGTCTCTAGGGAAGAAGGAGGTTTTGAGATTAAGGTGCTAAAGTGGATTTTGGGAGATCTGGATTCAGTTTTCAGCTGTATCACAGACTTCCTTCCTTCATGACCTTGGGCAAGTTACTTATCTCCTGTCCTCTGAGACAATTGGGGTGTAGGTATTATCTTATCTCACATATCCTCACAACACCTAAATCCATAGGTACTTGGGAGAGGCTCCAATGCTGTTGTGATGGGCGTCATATTAGTACCTAGATAGATGCTTGAACACTTTAGGCCTGATCCTGCAACTAGCTCCATGTGAACAGGATTGGGGCCTTAGTCATATTGTGATGTTGTTGCCCTGCTTCTTTAGTGTACAGACACTTTTAATCTTAAAATGTTAAAATAACACCGTTTGTTTGAACAACGGTATCGGGTTAGTTTGTAAACAAAGTATGTTTAACTGAAGTGTCATAGTCCCCAAATGGCATTGTTTTACAGTCACAGTGTTCTAAGTTACTTAGGCACTTCTGAAAATTTTATCCAAGAATTTTACTTGCTCTCAAAGGCCTAATGCATTTTAAATTAGATTTTAAAAAAGCTGTGTAGACTATAAAACAAACACTGTTGTAAGGTGACTGAGCATTTAAGTTGCTTAACAATCACTTATTGTCAACTTAGTTGGAGCGGGGGAGAGAGAAAGATGTAGGCACACTACTATTTTCCAGGTATCTGTTTATGTGCAGGTAGCCCATAATTCGCGGGTCACGCAGTAACATGTAAAGAATCTTGTGTTTTGAAACAGCTAGATTAAGCAAATACAAAAGCTCTAATGCTTTGTGTATGTTGGCACTTAGATCATGTTAGTGAATCTATTTTTACTGTTTTCAAATGGTTCCTGTTAATTTGGTGTAAACATAGTATGCCTGGCCATTATGATATGGTGATAAGAGTATTAAAGCGGTTATGGTTGTATCATAGTAGCCAGGCAAAACATATTTACCTCATTTTGGCAGGAGTAATTTTGAACTTGTTTTAAAATGGCTCTGCTGGTATGCTTTCTATGTCCGTGAATATGGGCCTAAATTAACAGGTCTTAAACTGGTGCAGGCAGTACAAAAATAACTGGAGTCCAAGGTGTGTGAAAGAATTAGGCCTGGATTTTTGGGATTGGGTATTTTAAGTTAGGCTCTAAGTGCTGGGTTTTAAAAATCTCAGCACCTCTTGGAAAATAGGCCACTTATGCACTTAGATGACTTTAGGCATCCACTTTTAAAAACCTTGCCCGTGATTTTGTACCTTTGAAAGAGAAGTGGGGGGGGGTGTGATTTGTAAAGTGCACTAAGGCGCTGTGCATTAATTGGTCTGTGTAGAATCTGCTGGTGTGCTTTAACAGCATGCTTTTGTATTATGTGAAAGCTCACTAGGGAACCTTTAGTGCGCACCAGCAGGATCCACAGGGATAAATTGATATGTTAGAGCGCTTTGGAAAGCACACCTCTGTAGACCGCATTACCCCACTGTTTAGACAAACCCTAAAAGTAAATTACTACTATACTAGTCAAATCAGGGCTTTGGAGCGGAGCTGGAGCAGCTCCGGAGCAGTGGAGCTGCAGGCTTTTGCCTGGAGCTGGAGCGGAGCTGGAGCACAGCTCCAAAGCCCTGAGTCAAACAGAGGGATTTGTTGGAAAGGGGAAGGAAGGAATCCAGTGTATTGGATTGTCTGGTTGAAGTCGTATGGATTTTCACCTTCTTTATTTTGGGCATTTTCCACTACCGAGTTCCGTGTTCACTTTCCTGGATGAACAGCTGCATCTAGTCTGTGGAAAGGAGAGTTGGGCTACTTGGACATCAATGCTACCTTTTGGTTAGATGCAGTAGAAAGCTGGAGAGAAATATAATCTGCATGTGACCTTAAAGACTTTCAACATCAACTCTGCAGTGCCTCTGGCTTTTAGTTAAAAGCCACTCCTGAACATGGATCATGCGTGCTACATCGAGATTCTTGCTGATCCTTTGGATTTGAAACACTGTAGAACAGGGGGTCCCAAACTCAAATGACCATGTGGCCATGAGGGCTAGTTCATTGGCCTGAGGGTCGTATCACTGATACACAGCCCCTCGCTGCCCCCACTCCACCCCTTCCATTAGGCCCCGCCTCTTCCCATCCCTTCCCTGCCCCCAGAGGGTGCATGAGGGGTGTGGTGGGGGCTCAGGGCGGGGAGTTGAGGTGCAGCAGGAGGTTGGGGTGCAGGCAGGGGGCTCAGGGTGCAGAAGGAGGCTGGGATGCAGCAGGGGGCTCCGGGCAGGGGGTTGGGGTGCAGGAGGGATGTGGGATGCAGCAGGGGGCTCAGGGCACAGGGTTGGGGGGCGGGGTTCAGGAAGACTTCAGGCTCCAGGGTGGCAGCGGCGCACACTGGGGCCAGGGCAGGCTGCCGGCCCCGCTGTGCTCCGGGAAGTAGCTGGAACCATGTCCCTGCGGCCCCTGGGGGGGGGCACAGGGCTCCGCATGCTGCTTGCTGTGCCTCCAGGTACCTCCCCCGAAGCTCCCATTGGCCGTGGTTCCCTGTTCCTGGACAATGGGAGCTGCGGGGGCGGGGGTGTGCCTGGAAGCCAGGGCAACACATGGACGGAGCCCTCTGCTTCTCCCCCGCCCCCAGCCGCAGGGACATGATGCCAGCTGCTTCAGGGAGTGGTGCGGGGCTCGAGGGGGGCAATCCTGCAGCTGTACTTTGCCCACCCCTGGCCCAGGGGGAGGCGGCCTGTGGGCCACGTGTTTGAGACCCCTGCTGTAGAACGACTGATGCAAATAATCCCTTTGAGTCTTTGGTGCCTCTTTTGTGAATAAAGTGAGCAGGATTTGAACTTTAGAGAGGAGATTTATATTAAATAATATATTTTTAATAAAACACTGTTTATGGCTCTTGTATAGCATTTTACTGCTTGGGCATTCTTCCTAATCAGTATAAAGCTGAGAGTATGCCTTTCTTTTTAAAGAAAAACATTTTATGATTATCTGTTCCTTAAAAACCAAATTAAAAAAAAACCAAAACCTCAAAATGTTTGAGCTAAAAAAGAAAACAGAAAATATGTAGCTTTAAAAACGAGGTGTCTGTTTTAAATAAAGATTTCTGCTCATTAAGACTTGAATTTGGAATACTTTCCTCTGCAAAGGTTCATGACATCACAAACACCAAAAACAGCATTGCAGGGAGCTGCATCCCAAAGACAGCTTTAGGTTTTTGTTACGTGCTTTTGCAGGAGAAACAGAACTTTGAAATTGTGTTTTGGCATGATTATGAGGAAATTATTTTAAAATAATGTTTTGTCACTGAATCTACATGTATTAAGGATCTTAAGTTTTTGTACGTATTTAAAAAGCACCTTGGGTCCCCATTTAAAGGGAGGACACAATCAATACAAATAATATTCCTCTCCTTTCTATGCTTAACTGGTCTAGAATTGTCTGAAATTCAGCTACCACACTTTGAATAAACTTTTTTTTTTAATTGGCAGACATAATCTGGGTACAGATGAAATCTTTTTGATGTTGTTTGCTTTTGAAGTACCAGGTATATGTTGTTGGGTTTTTTTTAGAATAATTGTCGGCACTTTTAAAAACAAATTATCAGTGTTTCAAGTAGCTTTGGCTAGTTATTGATTGTCCAGTTCTGTGTTTTTAATCTCCCTTCTGGGCAGCCCCTCTCCACAGCTTTTGTAGAAATGATGCTTGATGTACAATTGAGAATTGATCTGGCATATGCAGTAGGCCGGCTTATTGAGTGATATTTTGTGTAATGTTCAGTTAAGGTTGTTGTGGAGGATACAGTGCTAGAAGTAGCCCAGCCTGCGATATTTGTCCTAGAACATTGTTAAAGAAATAAGCAGTTACCAGGTTATGAAACAAGTCAGAGACAGCTTGTTATCTTGGGTTTTTCCTCTACAGATGTGTGTGTGTCAGATTTTTTTTTTAAGCTTGTTTTACATGACTTATAACAAGACATTAGTTTAAAAAAAAAAAAAACCTTTCAGGATAAGATGGTTTCATGTTCTATACATTGAAATAAATTTATCCATGTCATTGAATTTCTGTACTATATTTGTTTCAATTTCAACATATGAAACATAAAAGAACACTGGTCTGAGACTCCATGTGCCCTTGTAAAATACATTTATTGATGTATCATAAACTGAATCTTTTTAAATACTGGTCACAATGGATGGCCTTTTGGGGAGTGAAAGGTATAGCACAGACATTCAAAGTGAGCATTACCGTCATTCATGTTCAAGTGTAAGTGATGAACAACCCTTTGCATGCAATCTTTTAATTCCACTTCATGAGTCAGATCCTTACCCCTGCACTGACCTCTTGATGCTGGGAATAAGGGTTATAGCTGTATAAAGTAGCCAGGATTTGGCCAGCGCAGGATTTGTGTAAGATTTTCAAGCCCTGACTCGAGTGTATGTGGGCCAGGGTGAAGCCGCAGTATGAAGTGTTGCAGAGATTCCAGGCAGCACTGCAGCTCATAGGACACCCTGTGCACGCTGCTGTTAGTTATACAAGCTTCCAAGGCTGACTAAATTATGCCAGGGTCACTTGAGAAGACTGGATGGATGTAAAGTGGCTTAAAGTCACCTTCGCCACCCCACATCCTGTCTTGTGAGTTCTGTTCTGTCTTCGAGGACAACACCGAATCTCTCCCCATAGGTATAATGCCGTTTTCCTTTCCCTGTAGAGTGTTGTTCTTTTCCTAAAGATGCTAATACTGGAGAGCTCATTTTTAACTTCTAGAATGGCTTTGATTAAAGGGATTGGACTGACTGGCTGCTAGGTGGGGGAAGTTAAACTGTACGCTGAGTAAAAACTCACTTCCAGCTATTCAGAATCTCTTTCCCCAGTATCCTGAGTAGTTTTATCATGCTGAAATCCTTGTTTGCAGTATAAAATGTTATATTTTGATAAATCAACTTGATATTTTTAGAGTTTTTCTTCTGGGTTTCTCAGAAAGTAATTGAAAAACATTTTTGAAACTAGGACTACAGTGTCTAGCAGCAGTTGCTATCAGTTTCTGAGCATTGTCTTGTTCAGTTTCAGCATGAAGAATCACTCTCCCTACTTTCATAGTCCTCTCACTGTACTCCTCCCAAGATGATCTGATGAAAGGCACCCGAAACTGCATATGAATTTAGTGTTCTCATCAGCAGATGCAGTGAATATCTGTTTAGTAAAAAAAAAAAAAAAAAAATGGTCAGCAGACTTTATGCAGTCAGCTAAAGCAAAAAGATTCTCTCAGAACATAGATGGAAACCTGACAAGTCAAATTGCTCTGTTGTTTGTACCACCATATTGGGAGAAATTAAATAACTAGGTTTAGAGACAGAAACCGAAAACTTGAGGAAGAAAATTGGTATCTAAGAAAGGACTTGAAAACCTTTATGAAATTGGGAATAACAAACAATTGTGAGATTGGAGGCCTTTTTATCAATGTCACAAAGTTCTGCTTTCACCAAGTAGAAATGTCAATCACCCCTCAGTGCTGCCATAACATGTGTGGCTTTTATTTTCCTTTCAAGATAAATACAGATACTGATAAAACACTATTACCCCTTTGCAAAAGAATATTATGGTTTTGATGATTTCTGGCACATAAACCTAAATCTAGACATGTGAATGGACTTGAAGGCCTATTCAGACAACAGTGTATCTTAAACATGGACCATTCAAAAGACTGAGATCTATAGCACACAGTCCCTTCAAATGTATCTGTTCTGATGTCTGAAATCCCTTAATGTTCTGTCTTCTCGTTGCAGGACAATCCTCCATATGATAAGGGAGCCTTCCGAATCGAAATCAACTTTCCAGCAGAGTATCCATTCAAACCTCCTAAGATTACATTTAAAACAAAGATCTATCACCCTAACATCGATGAAAAGGGGCAGGTTTGTCTGCCAGTAATTAGTGCTGAAAACTGGAAGCCAGCAACCAAAACTGACCAAGGTAAGACACTGTGTATGGTGAACTTAATCTCAAGTAACTGTGTTGGTTAAAGCCAACGGATGCTTGGTATTATTGTTTGGTAGCTGATCTTCCAAGATATCTGTTGTCTGTAGGTTTGTGCAATGGATTACTCCCTCTGGGAATGTAGTGAATCAGTGGTAGTTGATCTTCAGTTATATGTTAGGATAATGCAGTGACTTCGCATGTGTTGCTGTGGAGCTCTGTCATTGATGATCAGAGTATCAGGTCTGAAATACCTAGAAACCATAGAACTACAGATTCAAATACTAACAAAAATGGCTCCTCTCTTAGTTCTTAAAAGATGATCAATTGAGTACTATGAGACTTAAAGTGTGGAGGTCTCTTGGATAAGACCTTAAACATTTTAGGGTATGGTTGGGTTTGAGGGACTTTTCTATTTCCGTTTGTTGTCAGGCTGAGGATTTGTCTCCGTTTGGTGCTGGCAGAGCTAATTGGTTTATATATTGGTATTGAACGCTGTTGGGTGATTATTGTAAGTATAACTATTGTTAGGGAGCTCCTTTTTTATATGGGCTTTTTTTAGTGTTATAAACCCAAATTAATAATAGAGAGATTCTATCTTTCATCAGAGCTTTAGTGACCACAAAGAGCTTTTTTTATGTAGAGGCAGAGTCTGTGCAGGTATCCTTGACCAAAAACTTCCCTTCTCCCAGCCCCCATCTGTCAGTTTCTTGCCGTGAACTATGTGTTGACAGAACCAAATACTGTAGATACATATGGATGTCCATGAAAACCCTATGTCTCTGACTTCCCCTTTTCACTTCCATATACTCATAACTTCCTAATACTATGCTTGATCTCAGCCCAGAGAAGGATTTAGGAAAATAATTGAGGTATTTTTGCCCACCAGTAACTTAAATAGCCAAATAAAAGCCACCAAATCTATTATGTGGTGAGTCCTCCAGGAGGAAAAGCCCTTTAGCCAAACGTGGGGAAAAATTTAAGTTAGAACTGTGCATCTGCTAAAAACTTAAGGTGGCGCTTCAGCAGTCTGCTGCCTGGTACAGAAGAGTAAAAGGAGAACTATACAGTCTCTCTACCTGGTCTTACACCTGGACTTTGCTCAGCAGTTTCAACTGATACTAATAATTGAAAATAGCAAAATCCTCTTTTAAAATCAGGGGAAAAAATAAAAATGGCTTAAAAGCAGGAATGTGAAAAAACATTTCCGATCCCACCGTTTTTGCTGCATTTTGCAAGTTTAAGCTGTGTTTAAAAGAATTCAGTTTCTCTCTTGCAGTGGCAAAGAGTCCTTCACAATGTGAACTCACTGCTTGTTACCCCAGCCTTGCATAAAACTGTCTGCAACCAAATATTGGCAGTCTGGCTGAGGTGAACATTCCTCTTATCATACAATCGTAAGACTGGAAGGGACCTCGAGGTTATCTAGTCCAGTCCCCTGCACTCTTCCTCATCCCCGTTCTGTGCTGTGAGATGTGACTTTCAAAGTCTGCATGAACCAAAGGAAAAAAAGCAACATCACTCAGTGCAATATCAGGATAGCTTTAAACACACAAATGTCAGGAAAGGGGAAAGTTAGTATATGAAAGGTGGGATGAGTTGAGACCCCTAAGTGCACCTCTTTAGGCTATACTACATATTAAGGCTACAGCCGCTTAATATTAAAAAAGATACATGTGTAGTGTGATGGAATTACTGTTAAGACTCATCTTAATACTATTTTAGGGCCTGACTTGTGTGTGTTAAATGTTTTTTAAATTTAATTATGTAATGTGTGTGAAAGAGGAGCTGTGGCATACTGTAGTGTTGATATATGGCTTGGTATGCAAGCATTAATATGGCAACAGCTCTCAGATGCAGCAGTCTCATAAGTCAACTGTGAAACCAGCCAATATCAACACTACATTTCTCATACTTTATTTAAACAACTCTAGTTTAAGGTAAGCACATGTAAGCCAGCCCCTACCTTAGCAGTGGAGGAATAGGTTATCCTACTGGGATCCAAGTTTTGGTCTCAAGCTACGTTCCTTGCTCCCAGGTTGGCGAGGGATGGAGAGTGATGTGAATGCAATGTGTTACACCCTCTGGCAGAAGCACCGCATGTAGTATTCTAGTAACCACTTTGGTGAACTCTGAAATGACGTGATGGATGCCAGAGTGATGAACAGAGTCCAAATCCTCATCTGCTGAGACGCTGTTGTGGAGTTGAGGGAATAGGGGAGCATGGGGAAATATGAGTGCATTTAAAGTTGGGAGGTATGGAGAAGGAAGATGATGTGCTTGCAGGAGAACAGTAATTTGTAGCCTGATTTGAGGCTGTTCCACACTCTCGAAAACATGTCCAAACACAGTTATCCTCCCACAAGATTATAATATGGTTCATCCTTATAGCATTGATGAGACTGAACCGTGTTTTAACCATGCCCCTTGAATTTTGCTACAGCCTTTGCAACATGTTACAAGAGTCTGTAGCACATTTCAGGATGCTGTGTTGTAACCACAATAGTTTGTATTGTAAAGATTGTTGTACAGTGTAGTTTGGACTATAGTGTCAACATATTTAACATGGGAGTGATATGTCTTGTACATTAGGAACCTCTTTCAGTACGTTAAATTATAGATAAAATATAACTTATCAAGACCACTTTTGTCAAACTCTGTTTATAATACATATTCATGATAGTCTTTCATGCACCATCATTAAGGTTATGATTTGGTCACGGAAGTCAGGCACACCTCCATGACTTCAGCCTGCAGCAGCTGAGAGCTGCAGGGTACCCCCACCTCCCGTGGTGGCTGGGAGCTGCGGGGAACCCAGAATGGCGGGGGTCCCCTGCAGCTCGCCAGCCACCGAGGGTGCGGGTGGTGGTGGAGAATCCACGTCCACTCACCAGCTGCTGCGGGTGGCGAGGGATCCCTGGGAGCTCCTCAGCTGCTGCGGGTGGCGGGCGAATCCCCTGGAGCTCCCCAGTCTGGGGGGAATCCCACAGAGCTCCCTGCGCAGTGGGGAATTTCCTGCAGCTCCCCAGCTGCCACAGGCGGGGGTCCCTCCCAGCCACTGGGTGGGGGAAGGGCCGCAGCTCCCAGCCACGACAGAGCAGCGTGCTCAACCCTCCTCCCTCTCCGTTTTGTCATGGACATTTTTAGTAAAAGTCATTGACAGGTTGCAGCTTCTGTGAATTTTTGTTAATTGCTTATGACAGAATCATAGCTTTAACCATCATCCAGCCAACGTCCATCCATAGAAATAATTACAGGGCAGGAATCCTCATTTAACCAGTGTTATTTCTATAACAGACCTGTTTAAAATTGGTGGCTGGGGCTTGACTACAAATACAGGAATGTAGTGGTCAGTTTATGGTGTGTGTTCTCTCTCTAGGTTTATTCTCCACTATTTGACAGTGCAGCATAGCCCATTTTGACAGTCAGCACTACTGATGTGCTTGTCCGCGTACGAAACAATGAGGAAGTTATGGTCCCTACCCAAGAAACTTGCAATTGACACTTTATCCATCTTATTTCAGAGCAGGTGTTTAAAAAACAAATCTTAGTCTGCCTTTGTCCCTATATATTATATTCCATGGGATGTATCTGATATCCAAGAATGTGCTGCCTGAAATTGTCACATCACCTGCCTCTTGATCATCACCCTCATGTGTAATGTGTCTTGGTCCCATTTACCAAAGCTCCTGCTCGCTTTTGACACTATATAAAAGTGAACTAGAGCTTTCAGATGTTTACTAATTTGTGCACTTTTGAATATGTAATCTATAAAACTTTGTAAAACCAGTGATTGTTTTAATCCTATTACACTTATTTCCCTTGGTTTCCTTTTTCAGTGTTTTTTTCCTCCTCCCAGGAAGTCTTTTTGGTTGGTGGTTTTTTGTTTGGTTGGTTTTTTTGTTTTTTTCTTTAACTTGCAGTTCAGGATAGTTGTTGCAAGAATCTGATAATCCCATAGCAAAAAGTAACAGTTGTCTATCTGCAGTGAGCTTTTAGCTAGAGTCTTCTGACATCCAGGGCATTTCAGAATTTTGCTACTAGAAAACTACTTCCTGTCTATTAAATATAGAGTAATTTTCATTTGCGGACCCTTAAAAAAATTTGAATGGAGGTGCAGACCGGGTTGGAAATCTTGTACATAGTTTGCGTACCCCCAGGGGTCCACGGACCACAGATTGGAAACCACTGATGTAGAGAGAAACAGCATTAGTGTTCTACAGTATTTACTATAGTAGAGACTTCCCTCTGTTATACAGGTACTATATTTATCAAGCAACTGTGGTGTTTGAGGGAAGGAAGCTTCCTTTAAATGATTTTTATAACCAAACATTCCAGAGAGCTGCTTTTCATTCCATATGACAGCTGGTTACCAGTGTGGAAAATATTCAGTTAATAAAGTTTTGACATTGCTCCCATGCTCTTCAGGCAACTATGTTGTATATTGTTTGAGACCCTTAAATCTGACTGGGGGTGAACTCCTCTATTTTTTCCATACACCTATTTTCTGTAGATCTAAGATATTTATTGCAGATAACCTACCTTCCATTTGTGCATGCTCCTCTTAATGATTGCACACAGTGTAGTACAGTATGAGAATTTGTGATTGCTGCAGCCTGTCAGTTTAGCTAATTAGTTCCTAATGGCTAAAGGAACATTTAAAAAAAAAAAAGTAGCTTTAGATTTCACAGCAGTATGCCAAGTCCATCATTTGAGTGCCATGGCTAGTTTAGTTTAATGTGATTAGTTAAGACTGACATTTCTCATGAAGAGCATTGACTGTTTTAGAGCATGGTCATGAATATTGGGGTGAGAATCACCCTGAAGTATTACCAGTATGTTCATCGAGTATATCTTCACCAGCAGGTATATTTGGCAGTTCATGTCAGAGTAATGGTAGAAATTGTTTCAGGAAGTGAGAGAATATCCAATTTATTGTATTCATTTTAGACCAGGTTGTTTGTAACAATGGTAGTTTCTTCCATATGTAGCTAGATAAAATACATTTCATCAATCGCGCCAGTTACTTAGCCAGAAAATCTGGAATGCAGTGTGAGCTGTATGGGATTTGTCTATTCGTTTTCTAGTGTCAACTTCCAGTTTTTCCTTCTTGAGATGAACTACGAATTCAGAATCACTACCAAACTAAAATTGTGAACTGTGTGCAGTTGCTTTGTACTTGTTTATATAATGTATTGGTCTCTCTTTGGAAAGCATACAGATTTATAGGGTCATTCTTTAACACATTTAAACTCCTATTTTTAGTGCATCACTTACATTTTGGCTATTTAAAAATTAAATGTTCACATCACTGACAGTACTTGTACTTCTTTTGACAGTAATCCAGTCCCTCATAGCACTGGTGAATGACCCACAGCCCGAGCACCCCCTTCGGGCTGACCTAGCTGAAGAATACTCTAAGGACCGTAAAAAATTCTGTAAGAACGCTGAAGAGTTTACAAAGAAATATGGTGAAAAGCGACCAGTGGACTAAAATCTGACACGATTGATGTCAGCAACGTGTGTTAGAAGATCCGGAGCAGTGCATTTCAGACACACCACAAAGCAGGACTCTATGGAAAATTGACAAGTGCCACCTTTTGGTGTTTACTTGTGGCTGTTACTAACTTTCTACAGTTTTCTTAATCAAAAGTGGTCTAGGTAACCTGTAAAGAAAGGATTAAACATTTAAGATGTTCTAGTTCTGCTTTCTTTGTTTAAAAATCACTGCTTCAGTATACTTTAAAGGATGCTGTTTCTTTTTCTTGTCAGAATTTATCAAAAATATCTTAGACTTATATTCTGCCCTTAAAATTCAAAAGGTTGTGGCTGTTATTTCTTCTTTTCCCTTGCAGTTCCCACTATCTTGCGTTCATTTAATTTTCCATTTAATTTTCTTCCCCCAAACTGATGTCTTAGAAAATATATTCCTGTCCTGACAGAAAATGGTTGAATGTTTGGCAGTTCTGTTTACTTTTCTCTTTAAATGTTGCACTGTGCTTTGTGGGACTTAGGTTGCAAGTTCCCCTTAACTTCAGTTTGTAACATAATAAACAAAAAACAACCCCCCACAAAAACAATCAGAAACAAAGCCTAGGTCGTATGTAAATCTGGCTGATGTTACCACAATAATGTTTATTAAATGGGGAAACCCAAATTTTGTGTGCGTGATTGAATTAAAATATGACTTATGTGCTGGTTTTGGAAAACTGAAAACAAAATTGTGTAGCCAATGAATAGTGGAATGTGATTATGAAGTTCTTTCACTTTAATTCTTAATATCTATGCAGACTAGCTAGGAAAAACTTGCACAGAACAGCATTGCAACCACTTTAGAAGAGTTTCAGAAATTGGGGACCAATAGGTACCAAAGTAACAAACTGTGTTTGAATTAAAAATTGATACTTTTTGGAAATGTTAATTTTGAAATTAAAAGTTAAATCTGACACCACGGCTAGTCATTTGAGTACATCTTTCCATCAAAATGTATTATGAAACCATCTGTATTTTTTGAGATGGGCCCTCCTGCCCCCCCCATTACTGTATGATTTTTTTGAAAATGGTATGAGAATAGCATTAAGCAATAAACTAATAAATAGAATACATTTCACTAGTACTGTTCAGAAATATCTGTAAGAAATAATATACAACACTTGAGTTAGATGATACTTTAAATATTCATTGAAACACTCCCTCCTACCTTATTTTTACTTGAATAAGTTATTTTCCCTTCAATCTAAGGTGGGCCTGCTCAGATAAAAGGACTGTTCAGGACTCAATATCCTTTATAATCTAAATGTTTTTCATATTTTTAACTGCCTGTTTTTCCCCCCCTAAATCTAAAGTGAGGTCATAGCCACACAAACCGCCTTCTCTTCCCAACCATTAGAATTTTGATATCTTATTGAACAAGCAGGGTTATTTCCAGAAATTAGGAGTGCATATCATTTTGATGTGCAGGAAGCTGTATTAGTAAATTCTTCACACCCAGATGGTTATTTGTACTACAATCAGCATTAGTACAGCATCTGTCTTTGCAATGTTTCAGCACTTACGTGTGTCTAGGGAGCAGTAGAGAAACCCTTTTGGTTTTAATGTCTTGTATGTTTCCTGTCTTTTCTGCTCAGCCCTTTTTATCTAGATCCAGCTTTGATTTAGAATTTAGCATAAAGAATGACAGCCCAATACCTCTGTTGAAAAGTAAAACATTTTATAAGTGAGGGAGCTTAAGAACTTGGATGTTTAAGTATTCTTAGACAGATTCTTTGGCAGGTAAATAAAGTTAAACCGTGGTCACCTTATGTAAAGAAACTTGCATTTCCTAAGTGTTTTCAGGCTCGGTGAGAGCACTGTCTATTACCAAATTTTCACATCTTTGTGTCTTCATTTGCAGCAAGTGGGTACTGATTTTGTTTCATTCACGCTCACTGATTCATAATAAAAAAGCCAAATTATTCGTCAAACTGAAGTGTGTGTAACTTCTGCATCAGCTACCTAAATGACCCACTGTTTTTCTCTCCTCTTGATCACGTCTGTTAGCATGGAAACTTGGCATTGCCCAAATTATCCTTTCGTATTTATAATAACTATAGCACCTGTTTGTCACTCTTGTTTCTATAAAAAAGTGAATATCCCTTCTGATTGTAAACCTCTCAGGTTAAATGCTGCATATACATGTGAACTGGTGCCATTAGATACCACTGCAAGGGAACTGAAGAGGTTGGATAATTCCAGGAACTGCAGTTCAAATTCACATCAGCCTATAGCAAGGTCATGCCTATTATCTAATGTTGAGTCTAGGGATCAGGTGGAAGAAAATATTAATCTCAATTCTCTTCTTGCTTTCTTTATAGTCCAGTACCCAAACCACAAGATGTGAAACACAAGTAGTAGCTTTTACTTATAGGTGACTCTCTTTGCAAAAGATACAGACCAAATAAGTGTGTGTACTGTATGGCTGAAGTGGGAGTAGACCAATGAAAAGTACTAAGCCAGTCCTGTGTTAACTCAGGAATTCAAGCTGTTCTATCTGGTTCCCTAAGCCATGCTCCATTCTAAACTTGCAGTTTAAGACCCAAAACTACAGCATACTGGTGAAACTATACACCCAAGAGTATTGGTCTAGGCTTTCTGCAATTCCCTTCTGCTACCTGTAATAAAAATGCTCTCAAAGGCTTTGTGGCATGGTTTATTTTTAGACAGACTAGACTTTGAAAATATCTGTATACAGGGAAAGCTTCTTATTGGTTTGTTGAATGTTCTTATTGCGAACTTCATATCTCAGAACACTTTATCATTTCCCTATTTACATAAAAATAATTCAGCTAAAAGTCCATGTACTTAAAATGAGGAGTTCTTTACTCACACTTCCACTTTAAAGTGCTTTCAATTCATTTGAATGGTAAAATCCTGTTTTTGTCCTATTTATTTAGAAATATGGATATTTACGAAATTGTCTAATATTCACAGTACAGAACTGAATGGGTTAAGGCCACTCTCATGCTGATTTCACAGTGTTTGGTTAGTGTGAAGGAAGCAGAAAATGAGTACAACCGGTACAATACATGAAAAGAGAAGGGATGTTCTGATGATTATGTGATCAAAACAAATTCATAGTAAGTACTCGAGAATAAATCAAGGTTAAAAATTAGGTAATGTGTAAAAATCTGAGATACAGTATTAGGTAACCTAGTGCCTCCAGGCATATTACTGTACATGAACAGCAGCTAATCAAACACTAGGTGGCACTCACTTCTAACAGCACTTTTACAATCTCATTCTTTCATGGTTGAGTGCAACTCTTACATCCCTTGTTCTTTTATTATACTTTATCACAATCAGTAACCTGGAAACTTTACCACTAAATGTAAAGACTGGGGGTCATGTACAGTTGTTTGACATATCAAACACTTCCAAAAATTGGTTTCTTTTGTAATTTTGCCTCAGCAGCATTGTACACCATGTACCTATTACAAGAGAGACTGTAAATCTGGAATTAATACTGTGGCATAATCTAAGTTTATGGAATTGCCTGGAAGGTGCTTGATATAGCAATCTTAATATTTCATTAATGTTAGTTTTGTTTGTTTTTTTCCCTTACACAAAGGAAGTTCCCAGTTGGCTAGGAACCGGAGGCCAAATAAGTCCCGTTAGTCATGGAAAAAATCATGCCCTCTGTGCACATAGCCCTGGTATGACTGGGCTCTTGTAGACTTTGATTTTTCTGCAGGTTATGCATCAAACAGTTAAGACTTTATAAAAAAATAAAGGCTGTGTGCTAAAATGAGGTTTGAGTTATGTAACGGGGGGAAAATACTGGTCAGGCTTGGATAAAGTGCATTTTTCCATCTCTTTATATAGCCAAGATGGCTGAACAACACTGACACATTAAAATATGCTTTGGGAGACATGAAGCTCAGAAAAGTCTCATACATCAAGGAGGATTTTTCAGAAAGTATCAGAGGAATGAAAACTGACCTGTAGTGGAACTGTAGAAATTAGAAAGCTTTGATGATAACCAGAATTTTTGTTCTGTTGTTTTTCCCTTCTCATTGTCATTGCTCCCTCTAGATGTTAGAACATCTTTACGTTTACAGTAAGTGGCCATCACAGCACGTAGCTCATGAAAGGACAGTGTGTGGTGTATTGACAGGTAACAGTCATCATGAAATAGCTAATGGGGCAACGATTGCTGTTCTTGTAAAATCATCTAAAAAGCCTGTCTGGAAGTGCTGTCATTAAAAGTTTCTTTTGACTGCATAATGGCTAGAGTCTACTTAAATAGAACAGTAACTCTGCATCCAGCTACTTGCATGGAGTATGATTGAAGGCATCAGAAGGCTAATATCATAAGTTGATTACTTTTGAAGAAAAAAATGTCTCCAATGACCATTCCTTTTCTGTAGGCATGAGTAAAGATGCAACAGCTCAAGTAAAAAAATGAAAGGAAAATACAGTAATTTCTGAAGGGAATGCTCAAAGTTACTAGGCTTACAGAGATCAGCCTCCCTTGGCCAGGTGAGTCTTACTTTCTAGGCTATGTATCTTTTTGCAACTATTCCCTTCCACCACACAAAAAAATCTTTCAAAAAGTTGATGCATGATTGTCAGCCATGGTTGGATGTGCTATCTGCTATTGCAGCATCTGCAGGAACTGTTTGTTAGTCTGACAGTTGGGCCTTGGCTTTCAAGTTAAATTTTGGGGTGGACTGTGAATATGGTACACAAAGGAAATCCATCACTTTCAAATCAGCTGAGGTGTCTTACAAATCTGATGACAATGAGAGAGATACAGGCTGGGATATTGCTGCTAGGTGCATTGGAGAGTCTAGGTATTTCTAATTAGTTTATAGGCTGCTCCCAGTCCATTCACAGTTCCTTTCTGTGTTATGAGGTATACTGTCAGCTACAGATTCCCCCACCCCGGTACAAGCTAGATTTATCTTCTCTTGATTAAAGATCTTTAAATGCACAAAGCTGAATGTTCCTTGTTTTGTAATAGCTTTGCAACTCTGGATTCATTAATGTTTGGAGTTCATGCAAGCGTTCCCATGACTGTGAAAAATCATCTGGTCCTTCTCCACAGCCTCCAACAGGTGGAATAGTGGGGTACCCTGGATGTACCATCAGTTCAATTGTGACTGTTCTGCTTTGCTGAGGTTGAGGTGAAAATTGAGTCATCAGAGAGTTTTCCTTGGTAGCAAAAGCTGCCACGGCAGTATCAATGGCGCTCTGAATGTTGCTGACAGACATGTTTTTGCCCATGGTACTCAAACCTATATAAATGTCAGCCCACCTGTTGGGGGGGGAGGATACAAAAATTAATATGAACAAAAGGCATGAAATGTAGCTGGAGTGTTAGACTTTAAAAAAAAAAGTTAATTTCAAATGATCGTCTGTTAGTGTAAATATTTAAATACAAAATAAAACCAAATACAACTACACTGACCAGGATAACTCCTCCTTTCATTAACAGACCCCACCACGGAGCACCGTCATTTGCCACCATTCCTGCAGGCTGTGCGGTGTGGGAGCCCCTGCTTCCCCAGAGCCCCAGTGAAGTCAACCCATGGCCCACGCCTTTGGTTGGAGAATGTTTAAATAGGTCATGAGATGGCTCTTGCTGGGGCTCTGGCTGTAGACCCACTTTGGTGGTGACTGTGCAGGATACTGTTTACTATTGTGTATTAAAATAGTGTGTTGTTATTGAAAGTTTCATTTTTTAAAAATGAGGAAATCACACTTTCAGGTTATAGTTACCTCTAATAGCTTAATTGTGTGTAAATCTGACTCTGGAAAATGGGAATGCTTGCTAGCAGATCTGCCCCTGGTGTATAGCAGAGACATGCTTGCTTGCTTTAGGGACAAAATTACAGGCATTTACTACAGTTAGTACTGAAGAGCCAACAAACCCCACAGGGAGGGAGCCAGAGGCTGTGCATTCTTATGCATTAGCCACAGAATGCCTGGCTATGTTCCAGCTGCGGGGCCAAACTCCTGATGTTTCACCTGTGCAATCCCAAATGGGTTCGACAGGGGTAAGAGCGTGCAGAATAGAACACAATAAAGTTCCCAGGTATAACTGAGGACGGAGCTTGGCCTAGGAAGGCCACTTGTCTGGTGTTAAAGTGGATGGGCCTCTTTTTGAAAGGTTTGTCCCCTGTCTGGTACTGGATGTGGAATTGGCTGGGAGAACGCTGCTCTGCCCCGTCCAGCTCTTAAAAATGGCACCTCTGTGTGGCATGACCTTGAATGCACCATATGTACAAGATCATGCCGAGGGGGGAGGGCAGCAAGCTCTTACAGATGGAGCCTCCTCTGTGTGGCGTGACCTCACGCACTGGGTATATGAGATCATGCCAGCAGGGGCAGGCCCACGCTGCTCCCAGAAGCACCAGAATGTCGTGTGAGTGGCTGCTTTAATCTGTGTTACTGCTTATGGTGCATAAGCAGGCAAGACCCCAACGTGGCTTTCAGATTTCAGGCTGAGTTTGCAGGACTGACAGCAACTCAGTCTTTTTAATTGTAAACTGATGAAATCTGACACAGCCCCATTATTACCCAATAAACATAGGGTCATGTCAATTATACAGAGTCATGGCCAGAGCACTTTAAGAACTCTGGTTTGAACAGATGCTAGAGATCAGTTTCATAGGTCTCTGGCTCTGCTTCCTTTTGGCTTCAGCCATTTTGTCTCCCTCCATCTCTCTGTGACCGTTTGTTGCATGTGTTTGTTTTATCACAGTTTGCCGCCTTTGGCCAGCAGGAGACTAGATGGAGAAGTGGAACTAAAATACACATGAACAAACAGAAGTTAGAGAGACAAGGTGGGTGAGGTAATATCTTTTATTGGATCACCCTCTGGTAGTGACACAAGCTTTTAAGCCACACAGAGCTCTTCTGCAGGTGCTGAAGCAAAAGCTTGTTTCTCTCACCAGCAGAAGGCTGGTCCAATCAAAGAATTACCTCACCCACCTTGTCTCTCTAATATCCTGGCACTGACATGGCTACAACACTGCAAATCGAAGTTGGTATTTACATTTTCCCCTCATGTCTCAGTGGGAGGCTGCAGTGCCACATGTCTACCACCCTGTGGTGCTGTGGGAGGCTATAAATCAGCAGCAGTTGTAGGCCAATTGCCTGATTCAAGATGGTGTTTCCTGTAAGTAACCTAGTGCTTGTAGCTGGGCCTTTGAGTCCAAAGGAGACACAAAACACTACAGAAACTGCCCCTTTGAGGTAGGCGAATGCCTGCTCGCTGTTTCTGTAATGGTCTGCGTGGGAAGATGAAGAACAGCAAGAACTGGTAAGATCTGAATTCTTTAATGTATATATGCGATGGGTGTGTCTGTCTTACCTTATTCCATGTCTTGTAAACACATCTACTGTGCTAAGGGAATCTTTTTCTATTCCCAGATAAAAGTCCATTAGAGGTGGCTCTATCCACGCACAGCTGTGAAGGCCTGGTTCTATTGGCACACGTGTATACTTGATCCCATACTCCTCTAACACCTGTGCAAACACATGTCTAACTTCTACAAGAAAAGCCAGAGAGAATTTAGCTAGAAATTAGATAACTAGGAAATTAGCTTCCCTTTTCCTTACGACTGAAACATATAATCCCACCTGGCCTTTCTCCCCCCGAAAGGCTCATCTGTGAGGCATCCCAAGACCCTCTCCCTTTACCTCCCTCCAACCCACAAAGCACAGTGTCCAAAGAATCCCATCAGCACCTGGTAACATTACTCTGCAGCCAGAGCTCTGCTAGTGGCCCCGCACATGGGGTGCCAGGTGCAGGCCCTGTGCCCGGGGCTCTGCTCCTGGCCCCGTGCCTGCCCCCAGCCTTTTACCCATCTGGGTCCCCCACTCTCAGAGACACGGCACTGCTCCCGGTCCCAGCTGCGGGGGGGAGGGAGGCATGGACAGGGATAAGGGACGGTCTTTCAGCTTCCCCACTACTGAAAGGGTTCCAGTGCCACTGGTGTAAAATGGGAATAAAGATGCTCTCCCACCTTTGTAAAGCACACTGAGATCTCCAGATGGAAAGTGCTCCATAAATACAAAGCATTATTGGCATTAGGGGCTGTTTGTCCTTGAAAACATCATCACCTTTAATATGATCTGCTAATGTGGGAGTTTGCAGTGGAGGCTCTTCAGGAGGGAGACATCCTGAGCTATTGTGACACGTACATCCTGACCCTGCTGATGCAAGCTGGCTCTGATTGCACCTTTATGTGTCAATTTCACCTCGGTGCTTTAAAATCACCAGCCTCCAGTGAAGTTTTCCATTGCTGCAATTAACTGGTTGGCCTACAACAAGGCTCACTCTCTATCTGAATCCCTGCTGACGGGTGAAAGGTGACTCCAGTCAGGCCCTGTGATTCCCAGAGACTTGCTGGAAGAGTGGGGACTGAATTGCTCTGAAGCTGCAGCACCAAATTCCTCACCCTGGAAATAGCAGCTCTGTGGCCCACTGTCAGATCTCCCAATGTACATCTCTGAGTGAGGCTCAGCTGATCAATTACTGTTGTCATGGGAGACTGGCAGAAATGGAAACCTCTCCAGTCTTGTCAGCAGCTGTACTCCATTTATTGCTCCCTGAAGCCGGCACCACAGCCATGGTGGATAAACAGCTTGGCTGAAACCTTCAAAAGTGCATGATATACTCCTGGGTATTTGTAGGCGAAGCTCTGGTGTTAGCACCTCAGAAGATTTGGCACCTCCCATTCCTGCACAAAATCCCCCTAGGACAGTGGGATCAGTACAATAACTTCTCTCACCAGGCCCGGTCCTCTTGGGAGCGTAATCTGATCAGTTCTTCCTATTATAATTAAATCTAATATTTATTGCCCTTTGTTGTTATAATTAAGTATTAACAGGCAGCATTTGAGTTGTTCTGGAGAAAGGGAAGCCAGGGAAATTTCCACCCTCCACTCAGAAGCTTTAACTTCCCTGGGTGTTTTCAGCATCTATGATCCAGACGTGTCTGGGAAACATGCAGCATAAAATGTCTTCCCAGCTCCTCTCTGACTGGACTGACCACCAGCCTCTTTGAACACAGACCTCTGCCCTGCATGTATATGATAGGAAGGGGCACAGGACGGTATAGCATAGCTCCCTTCCTCCCACCCACAAACCTCTCCTCTGTGCCCAGCGAAGAGGGAGAAACATATCAGCTCTAATGTATTGTGTGCAATTCCTGCTACTTCAATTATAAGAAATGTGCTGCTGAGATCATAAAGCTGCAGTGAATGGCAGCAAAACAACTGCTGGTTTGGGCAGATAGTCAGAACGATTCAGAGCATTTAAGGCCAGATCTCCTGCATAGCACAGAGCCTTGCCATTAAAGGAGAGCCCAGCACAGACATCCGGGGGAAGAAGGGAAGATGTTCAAAGGCACAAAATGTAGTCAGTCATCCAACTGCCCTTCGTATTTCTGTATATTCCCCCCATCCCCCAAAGGATTAAAGCAGGTTCCCCAACGCAGTGCCCACGGACGCCATGGCGCCTGCGTCCTGGCCGGCGGTCGAGCATCTGCCGAAATGCCACCGAAATTCAGCAGCATTTCGGCAGCGACGCCTCTGGATGACGCCGCTTGCCGCCGCCAGACAAAAAATGTTGGGGAACCACTGGATTAAAGGGTCTCTTCTTCTCTTGATGCGATGCCTTTAAGCACAATCATCTCAAATGTCTGGTGCTAATAAAACACGGGGGAAAGAAACACCCAGGTATTTATAAAATGGTAAAAACAATATTAAAAAAAATCTCCCCCAACAGCATTGTAATGCTCTGAGTTTCAGAATGGCCAGGCAGCTGCCTGTTCCCTGCTTGACTCCTCCTGTGACGGGGCAGGGAATTAGTAAAGGAAAACCCTGCACTGAACTGTCAGCCCTGGAAGGGAAGCTGCCATTCTAGGACTGTGAAGATCCTCACAGTGTTAGAGGCAATGAAAGGGAAGTTAAATGGCAGCTGATTCAGGCACAGGAAGGATAATTTCCTCTCATGCTGGATGGGGACATTTCATGCTATAGTTCTTGATCAAATACCTTTGTATAAAGGATCATTCAGCAAACCGAGAGTGGGAGGGTTCCCTCAAAGCAGAATTATCCTGAATTCTGGGGGGCTGGGAGGAATATCACCACCACCCTACCTGGGAGAACATGAACATGCTGGTGTCCGTCCATGTGATGAGGGACATGACCTGTCAATTCACAGAAGAGGTCAACTTGTGCCATTAGCTCCTGTTTCACCTAAATAATGAAGGGGGTGGGGGAGGAAGAGAGAGTTGTCACTAGTGCAGAGAATAGGAGACATCTGGGACAAAGTATTCACTGGAGGACACCCCGCCCCATCCACCACACCATCCACTATTACTCATGTAGGGCCTGCTCCTCGGATGTGCTGAGCATCCTCAACTGGCAGCAGAGCCAACCCTGGACTCTGCTCTGTAATTTGCCAAGGGCCCTTGGTTCCCATTAGCTCTCTAGGATCAGGCCCCTAGAGCACGTCTGTGCGAGTGGGGCTATACATGGGGAGTGAGATTGTCAAAACCACCTAAGTATCAGAGGGGTAGCTGGGTTAGTCTGGATCTGTAAAAAGCAAGAGAGTCCTGTGGCACCTTATAGACTAACAGACGTATTGGAGCATGAGCTTTCGTGGGTGAATACCCACTTCGTCAGACAGTGGAAGTTTCCAAAGGCAGGTATAAATATGCAGGCAAGAATCAGTCTAGAGATAACGAGGTTAGTTCAATCAGGGAGGATGAGGCCCTCTTCTAGCAGTTGAGGTGTGAGCACCAAGGGAGGAGAGGCTGCTTTTGTGGTTGGCTAGCCATTCACAGTCTTTAGAAGAGGGCCTCATCCTCCCTAACTGAACTAACCTCGTTATCTCTAGACTGATTCTTGCCTGCATTGTTATACCTGCCTCTGGAAATTCCCCCTGCACGAAGTGGGTATTCACCCACGAAAGCTCATGCTCCAATACGTCTGTTAGTCTATAAGGCTGTGGCTACACTCAAAACTTCAGAGTGCTGCCGCAGGAGCGCTCCTACGGCAGCGCTTTGAAGTGCGAGTGTGGTCGCGCCCCAGCGCTGGGAAAGAGCTCTCCCAACGCTGCAGGTCCTCCACCTCACTGAGGGAATTAACTTACAGCCGCGCTCCCAGCGCTGGGGCACTGTTTACACTGGCGCTTTGCAGCGCTGTAACTTGCTGCGCTCGGGGGGGTGTTTTTTCACACCCCGAGCGAGAAAGTTGCAGCTCTGTAAAGCACCAGTGTAGCCAAGCCCTAAGGTGCCACAGGACTCTTTGTTGCTTTTTACAGATCCAGACTAACACGGCTCCCCTCTGATCCTTGAATGTTGTTATCCATGGCTGAATGCGCAGCTCTTCACAAGCAACAGGAAAGTGAAGGCTCTTGGCTTTCGCCAGCCTTTGTGTGGGTGATTCCTACCCTGACCTGCCCAAGCACCCTAGCACTTGTTACTACACTCCTGGGCCTCTCCTGAAGATACATCCAGAGGTGTTAAATTGTGTGGTGGCTTCATGTTCTAAAAGAGTCACTGGGGACTAGATTTAAGCCATGAAACGTCTCTCACTTGCTACCAAAATCCTGTTTGAACACAGATGAAAACCTCTTGCACCAACCCACCAAGTCAATGTGTTTAACATACCCTGATGATTCAAGCTGACAACTATCAGAATCAAACAGTTTCTCAGCAGGCAAATTAATCCTAATAAGCACTTCTATTGCATTTCCCATGCAATGATCTCAGGACACCTTATAAACAATAATTCCTGTAAAACCCCATCCACTTAGGTAAGCGGTTATAACATAGCCGCATGTGGGGAAACTAAGGCACAGAGCAGCACTGTGACTTGCCCATAGTCACAAGGCAGATCTAGGAGTAGGACCCAGAGCGCCTGCCTGCCAGGTTCCTCTTCCAACTACAAGACAACAGTCTCCAACACAGGCCATGTTAATCCTGGAGCTCACCCTGAGCTCTGACCTGGAGAAGCTTTCCACGTGATCTATGGATGAGCAATAAAGCAAAATGATTCTAGGGAAAGTTATGTCTATGGAAAGTGTTTGGGTAGCGTCAGCTGCTTTTTCTCCCACCTCTGACATTTTCAGGAGACCTTTTGCTAGAACCGTCCTGAATCCCATCTTTCCGTGGAAGAATCCGTCTTTGTTGAGCAGGGAGGAGTTCTTCTTGAGTGCCTTGCAGACAGGAGAGCCCTCGGACAGGTTGGCGTGCAGACCTATTGGAATGTTATGCCTAGAATATGAACAAAAGGCTGGTTAAGTTTCACCTTCCTGTAGCCAGTGGACGAGATCCTAGTTAAGGAGCTGGATTTATGTGGAGGGGTTTCATTGTCTCTTTCAATCATGGAATTTAGAGATGCTGCTCCTCTGGAAAGAGAGGCAGAGCAAAACGCTGAACAAGAGTAGATCCTCTCCAAGGATCAATCCTGTGTTGTCAGCTGGGAGACAATCTAATAGGTCCCTTCACTTCAAATGTCTTTGATTCTGTGTGACAGAATGGCAGGAACAGTAGCAATGAAACATCTTGGGCCAAACTCTGCCCTGCTGTAACTCCACCATAGTGAATTTGGCCCTCATCACCCTGCTTCTGACAGCAGTTCACTGGTATTTTCATAGACAGTGCATCCAGAGATGGCATTTATTACATTAAAATACATTGCTTACAGGACATTCCAGGTTTGCCTGACAGTTTATTTTTAAGATGCCCTTTGATAAAATCCAGTTATAGACAGTACATAAGACATATAGATATTATGGTAACAGTGCAAGCTACGAGTGTGTGGTAAGAAACACCAGAGTTTAAGGGCAACTCAGTTCAACAGGCTGGATTTGTGATCACAGACAGTGCCCAGGTCTTCTGTTTATGTACAAGGACAATTGCTGAGTGAACAACATGGATGGTGTTGTACAAATTAGCACTTCTCGCTATTAGAGAAGGATGGTAACAGCAGAGAGTTGGCAGAGGATAAATGCAAAGCCTATACTTAAATAACAGCAAGGGTCTGACTTAACTGCGGATTAAAAATTAACAAAAGCCAGATCTCTTAAAATGTCATTTACTGAAATGCTTTGCATAGCAATTACATTTTCTTGCTCAGTGTTTATTATGGTTTCCCCTACAATGAATACAGGAACCACAAGTGCTTAGATATGTTGTTAGTTTCTCTGTTGCTTCTGGAAACGCTTCTGTGCTGGCTGAATTCTGCTTTGAAACTTCTCCCAGAGCTACTCCTGGGTCTCCTAAAGACCCAGGAAGGGGTGGAGGAATGATATAGTGCCTCTCTCTCTAGCTCTGCTGCCACAAGGCTGCTGTGTTCGAGCACTCCCAAGTCTCTCAAGTACGAGTCTCTGAGTGGCCGCTTTGAGGAACTTTGCCATTGTACCTTCATAACTTAAAACTGTCGGGTTTGTAACCATTTAAATCCAATCTTTCATGTGCCCTTTACATGTAGCTGCTACAAAGGCCAGTAGGAACTCTGGCATGGATTCCACAACAAAGCCGGCAAAAGTGAACTTCTTATTTCAAAACTCCACACGCTAGCCAGCCCCACTCCTGGGTTCCCCAGTGTGTCCTGACTTCTATAAGCCCCACTTCTAGACTGCTTGGGGCG
Organism: Mauremys reevesii; assembly: GCF_016161935.1. NCBI lineage: Eukaryota > Metazoa > Chordata > Testudines > Geoemydidae > Mauremys > Mauremys reevesii. The sequence goes on along the minus strand of NC_052640.1, from coordinate 17,688,154 downwards.
GCAGTACTGGTGTCAGCTACATGGGGTGCCCTAGTGTGGACAGGGCTCTGGCTCCAGCAGCTGTTTCCAGCTACATGCTCTGTGCACATTTACCTGACACGGCGCCGAAAACAGCTGCTGGAGCCAGAGAACCTTCTACACAAAGGCCCCAATGCAGTTAATACCAATGCAGCTGAACCCACCTGGGACTATGTTACCATTCCCTGGTGTAGCTCTGCTTCTGGGGTTTGATCTTTCCCAGTGACAGGGCGCTCCATGGGGCTGGAATACTTACAATGGATATTCTGTATGGTTGGCCATGTGGGAGTTTTCTAGTTACGGGGAAGGGATAGGAAAGCCTGAAGAAAGGCTCTAGAGGCCACTGGATCCACAGGGAAGGCAGTGGACAGTCCCCTGAATCGTGGGGAATCCATGAGCACATCCTGCTCCCAACTGTGTTGCTTCTTGGCGTCTCTTCCCCTCAGCAGATATGCTGAAGTCACAAAGGTTAAGAGAGTTGGGCTTGTTTTCACTGTAAAAGGAGGCTTTGAGGTAACTTCAACCATGTTCCAAAACTTTGGCTAAGATCACCTGACCATCTGGTAAGTCCTCTATTGAGGAGCTATATTCTGCCCTGGCAAAGGGATTGACCATCTGCTCTTTAGATCTCTAACTCTATAGTCCTCTGAGGGCTACTGATAACGTGTCATCTTCCTGTTCTACATGTGTGTGTTTTCTTTGGGATACCTTAAGCCATTTAATGCATGTATTCAGCAACAGATCCTCTGCAATGGGTGGTGTTCCTAACAGTTCCAACGCTGGGGACAGATACTCTCCCACATTAACTAAACTGGATGGAAAACCAAAGCAAAAGGAATATTTTGGCAGTGATTTGCACTGCCACGAGGGGACAGGGTTCTGTTCCTGATGCCAGGCACACTTTATTCAGGTCAGTGGGGTACAGGTGTATGGAGGGAACAACACCAGAACCTGACCCAGTGTCCACTGAAGTCAATAGGAGCTTGTCCACTGACTCCAACGGGCATTACTTCCACGGGCTGCAGTGCCTCTCAGCATCGAAAAGGAACCTCTCCAGCCACTGATGAGCAATAAGAATGGAAAGAGACGGTGAAAACTGAGATATGTGGGGAGGATCCCAAAGACTCATGTCCATTAGGAACAGGGAGGGACAACCCTTACCCCTCCTTAGAAGAAAATTTCCAGCCTGGGGCAGATAATTGTCTTACACCTACACAGTAGCAATACTTTACTCTTGCACGGCTCTTTACAAAGGAGGGGAGGGATTGTTATCCTCACTGCTCTGATTGACACACAGAGACAATAACTTGTCCGAGGCTACACAGCAGCTCGGTGGCCAAACAGAATGCAGCTCTCCTGTTTGCAGTCTGGTGCCCTCTCCACCCATTTACTATGCACGGGCCCCCTTCCGGAATGAGCATTGTCAGTCACTCCTGGCCACTAACACAAATTGTTTTTTAAAAATCCGAATCTAAAGCCAATCTAATTAAACTGACACCATTTGTAAAGCAGAATAGTTGTATCTGGTGACACTGCTGATTTGTCACAACCCCCGTTGCTGTCAATGGCCTGAAATGCAAAACACTTGAACATTTTGAAGAGAGTCCCTAAAGTAAGCTGGGGGATTCACTTGGCCTCTAAATCAATTTTACCCAGTGTGTTAAGCAATAACCACAATTCTATGATCAGTTGACAGAGACCTGCAAATGTATGTTTACAAGATTGTCTGGATAATCTCTGGGTAATATACAGAGAGGCAACAGCTGTGCAGCATCAGGGTTTAATTAAATTGTGATTGAACAAAGCCAAAAAGACACAATTTCTGTGAACTCGGGCACACACCTCGTGTCAAATACCCAACGGCGCTATCCATAGGAATCAGGCAGGAGGATTTAGTAAGCTCCTTGGGGCAGAATTCTAGTCTGTTTTGTGTTCTGTACCACACTGAGCATATTGTCAGCACTCAGCAATGGGACAGCATCCAGTTCCTTCTCCTGAGTGAAGGGTAACTGTCAAAGCCAGCCCACCGGCTGTGTTCTCAAAAACCTTTATGCATCATCCAATGCAGGGGTAGGGAAGGAGAACGCACTCTTGTGGTAAATGCAAACAAGGGAGGGGAATAAACTAGGTAAATGAATCATTAGAATAATTTCCTTTTCAAGGATCTGTTGTTTCTCAGCGTGAGAGCTCTAAGCAAATGTTCCTGCTGAAACAATTGACCTTTCCGCAGTCACAATAAATGCTGAGTTCAGAATGTAGTTGAGTATCTCTGAACACGTCTGTCTCCTGACCCCAAGTCCTGACCAGCCATGTGCTGGGCCCAGTGCAAAACCTGGGATTCATTCTTTGAGACCAGTATCTTCAGTTGTTTTGAATTCCTAGCTGGGAATCTGGAAGGGATCTTCCTAGGCCCTTACACAGAGCTCTTGCTTTAAGCTGCATGTCATCGAATAGCAGTGCTGTTGAGTGAATTCTGTTCTCTTCCTTTATAAGTAAATGGATCTCTGTTGGCATCCTGTTTATATCCCTACCTTGGAAACCACCAGCTGGCTGGGCTTGTCGGCTTTTATTACAAGTGGTGACATGATAAAGATAGAAATATCTGCATACAGATGTCACGTTAGTAATATCACAGTGCCTGACACTAGGGAAAGCAATGCTCTGCTGTGCAATGCTTCTAAGAATTTATGCCAGTGGAGCATCTTTGGATTTCTGCTTGGCGAATACAAACACATTTACGCAAATAAAGTTGTTGCGTAAGAGTAGTCACTGCCTCCCTCTGGCAAACTTGAAGATCTGGCCAAAGAACACATCTAATAGTCATACATCTTGTTCTTGTTTTTCTTCCCATTATGTCTGATTACAAAGCCTTCTATTCGGAGACAAGGCTTCTTCGGCCTGATCTACATTAAAAACTTTTGTTAGTATAGCACTGTTGGTTAGGAGTGTAGTTTTATTACGACACTTTTATACTGGCAAAAGCCCTCAAGTGGATGCAGTTCATACCTGCAAAAAAGTCCTTTTGCCATATAGGTTACTTCATGTGGGGAGCTGGTAAAAGCGATACGGTAAAAGCACTCGTTTGGTGGGAGTAATCAGATACCAATTACCTGAATGAAATAAACTCCAGCAGCAAAAGCACTTCTGCTGGTATAAGCTGTGCCTACGGTAGGAGGGTTTGCTGGACCAGCTATCTCAATAAACCCTATCTAGGGTAATGTCACTGGCTGGCCCTCCAGGCAAGCCAGGCTCAGCCTTTTCTATCCCACACTAGCTAGCCCCGAGCTGATAGCGATATGGCAGTTTAATGATCATTAGTGATCCCAGCTGCAGGGAATCATGAACTGCTACTTACACAGCGCTAGGAGTTCGGGGGGGGGGGGGGGGTGGATTGCAGAGCAGGGTCCGGCACCTGCGAGGGCACTAGGGCTTAACCAGGGACAAAGTCGGGTAGAAGGGCCCCCGGGGAGTAGGTTAGGCTCCTGTGGGGGAAGCCCTGAGCAGGGAGATGTCATGGGGAACCTGCCAGGGAGGCAGTGAGGGAAAACCTGCTAAGACAAGAAGTAACAAAGGGAGACCTCTGCCAGAGCAGGTCAGGCTCCTGTGAGGGAGGCCTGAGGAAGGGCCCATAGAAACATTGCAATGGAGCCTGAGAGGGCGGAAGAATTATTATTTGGACATTTAGCTTGGACTATCAGTTGGACCTTGCCCTGTCCCAGAAGGGGACAGAACTTTATGACGTGGCCAGAGGGCTGAGCCACAAGAGACCTGGTGAGAGGCAGACAGCTTCCAGGAGGCACTGGCGACATTGCACCCTGATGTAAGAGGGTGCTCTGGAGGCTGAGTACACTACTTTGCAGGCAGACGAGGCCTTATACTGTGCTGTCCCCATTCATTCAATGGTTGGGTCATCACAGCTCACTGAGGAAGTGGTTAGCAGTCAGAGAAGAGGGTGGAGGGAGCAGCAGAAATACTTCCAGATTAGGTAAATGTCAAGCAGGAGGATCAGAATGAAGTCACTGTTTACACACACGTTTTGCAATTGGCGTTGACGGGAAAGGAAGTGAAAACAGAGGGCAATGACATGTGGTTTGGTTAGAATTTTTCTTCTAAATGTACCCAGATGTGGTAGAGTTTGTGCAACTAACATTCTGCCTCTGAGCTACAAAAAAACCAAATGCGACTAGGGAAGACTATCAACTTCCATTTGACAATGTTTAATTTTTCCATCGAATGTTTTGGTTTAAGCAGCGCATAACAGATAAGGGACGTTGATGTTCAATCACAATTGAGCTGACAAAAGAATGAAGAAAATACTGTGGAAAATGTTTAAAAAGACCTGTCTATCTCCAGTAAAAATAAGATGTTGGAATCTATCTACATAGTGCTATAAAATAACCTAAGAATAGCAGGTCTGAGGGTACGTCTACACTACGGGATTATTCCGAATTTACATAAACCGGTTTAGCAAAACAGATTGTATAAAATCGAGTGTGCGTGGCCACACTAAACACATTAAATCGGTGGTGTGCATCCACGGTCCGAGGCTAGCGTCGATTTCTGGAGCATTGCACTGTGAGTAGCTATTCCGTAGCTGTCCCATAGTTCCCGCAGCCTCCCCCGCCCCTTGGAATTTCCGGGTTGAGATCCCAGTGCCTGATGGGGCAAAAATCATTGTCGCGGGTGGTTCTGGGTAAATGTCGTCAGTCACTTCTTCCGCTGGGAAAGCAACAGCAGACAAGCATTTCCCTGGATTGCCCTGGCAGATGCCATAGCATGGCAATCATGGAGCCTGTTTTGCCTTTTGTGACTGTCACCGTATGTGTACTAGATGCCGTTCACAGAGGCGATTCAGCAGCGCTACACAGCAGCATGCTTTTGCTTTTGCATGATAGCAGAGATGGTTACCAGCCATATTGCACCATCTACCATACCATAAATTGGTAATAAGATGATCGTGGCTACCAGTCCTTTTGCACTGCACCATCTGTTGCTGTCATAAGTGCCCCTGGCTGCTCTTAGCCAGGGGCGCAAAAGCCAAAATTGGGAATGACTCCCTGAGTCAATCCCTCCTTTTTGGTATCTAAAAATAGAATCAGTCCTGCCTAGAATATGGGCAAGTGTACTAGAGAACCACTGTATCATAGAACCAGAGAGCACAGCTGCTCTGTGTCAGATCCAGCAGAAATTTTGAGCTGTATGCTATTCACAGGGGTGCTCCTGCAACAACCCCACCTGTTGATTCCATTCTACCCCCAGCCTTCCTGGGCTACCATAGCATTGTCCCCCCACTTGTGTGATGACACAGTGACTTGTTAGTGAGAAATGAGTGGAAGGCAGCCTTCAGCTGCTATGACAGTCCAGACAGGACATTAAGGAGTGTGGAGGAGAGGAGCCCAGCATCCCACTGCTAGTCCAGGGGCAACTGAATCTTTTCTTTACACATGAAGGGTGGGGGCTGATGGAGCTCAGCCCCCTGTTGCTATGATGAAGACAGTTACCAGCCATATTGCACCATCTACCAGAAAAAATTAGGGACAGGCACCCTTGATCGACCTAACGGATGCTAGTCGGCGTGGTTACCAGTCCTTTTGCACTGCCCCATGTGCCAATAGGCTGATGATGACGATGGGTATCAGTCATACTGCATCATCAGCCACCCATGGCGGGGGGGGGGGAGCAAGAATGTTGGTGTTGAGTGCTGCAGCATCGCATCTATCTGCAGCATTCAGTAAAGATACGGTGACATGTAAAAGACTCGAGAGGATTGTTTTCCCTTTCACTTCTGGGGGTGGGTGGGGGGGTGCGTAAATTGCCGAGCTATGCCCTGACCCCACCGCGGACACTGTGTTTGACCCTAGAAGCATTTGGAGCTCAGCCAAGAATGCAAATACTTTTCGGAGACTGCAAGAACTGTGGGATAGCTTGAGTCCTCCAGGCCATGAGCGTCCATTTGATTCTTTGGCTTTCAGTTACGCTTGTCACGCAGCAGTGAGCTGAGTCCCTGCTATGGCGTCTGTCTGGAGATTTTTTAAAAATGATTTTGAATTTCGTCTTCTGTAATGGAGCGCTGATAGAACAGATTTGCCTGCCCTTACAGCAATCACATCCGCATGGTCCATGCTGGAGCTCTTTCTTTATTTTGATTTTTAACTGCCTCGCCACACGTGCTGATCGGAGCTCCACGCTGGGCAAACAGGAAATATTCAAAAGTTCAAGGGGCTTTTCCTGTCTACCTGGCCACTGCATCCGAGTTCAGATTGCTGTCCAGAGCGGTCAGTGGTGCACTGTGGGATACCACCCGGAGGCCAATACCGTCGATCTGCGGCCACACTAACCCTAATCCAATATGGTAATACCGATACTAGCGCTACTCCTCTCGTTAGGGAGGAGTACAGAAACCGGTTTAAAGAGCCCTTTATATCGATATAAAGGGCCTCTTAGTGTGGACGGGTGTGGTGTTAAATCGGTTTTACGCTCCTTAAACCGGTTTAAACACGTAGTGTAGACCAGGCCTAAGTCTCCGCTCCTATGTACTGCCGTTGATACTGGTGGAGTTGCAATTCAGGGTGAACAATAAACCTTTTTAGGAGTGTCTCACAACCAGCTGAGAGAGACAAGGTATTAAAGTTGTTTTTCAAGTCTTGCAACATCCAGGCCTTGTTCTGATCACCAACTCCTGCTCTGATGCTAGCAGCATCCCACCAGCCACACAAACCTGCTGCAGCACACAGCTGGTCCAACCAAACCAGCAGAGGGGGCAGAGAATTCCCCTTAAGTATACTTCAGTTCCTTCGATATTTTTGTGTCTCACTGGGCGATTGATACAGTGGAACCTGCACTCGGGGCCATTTCCAATAGGCAAGCCTTGTCTTCAGTGATATCTCTAAAACGTCCCCAAGCTTTCCAGTCTGAATTAAGTTGACCTTCAGTGAACGTCCTGTGTACATCAGGCAACCAAATTTTGTTGGCCCATTGGGTGGCTGTCTTAACAGGGCTGCCCAGAGGATTCAGGAGGCCTGGGGTCTTCAGTGGCGGGGTCCCCCGCTTCAGTGGTAATTTGGCGTCGGGGGTTCCTTCCGCTCTGGGACCCGCCGCCGAAGTGCCTCAAAGACCCAATTGCCGCCAAAGACCTGGCACTTCGGCAGTGGGTCCCAGGGCGGAAGGACCCCCCACCGCGGATCTTCGGGACACTTCGGCGGCGGGTCCCGGAGCAGAAGGACCCCCCGCTGCCAAATTGCTGCCCAAGACCCGGAGCAGAAGAATCTCTGGGGGCCCAGGCCCCGTGAGAGTTTTCCGGGGCCCTCATAGCGAGTGAAGGACCCCACTCCAGGGCCCCCAAAAAACTCTCATGGGGCCCCTGCAGGGCCCGGGGCACATTGCCCCACTCCCTCCCCCGGTCCTCCCAGGCGGCCCTGTGTCTTAAGCCAGTCTTCATTGTGCTTTTTTGATATAACTTTGCAAGAACACCCAATATCCTACTGTGGCTGTGGAGGTGTCTTCAGCTGGTGCATGATGGGAGGTGCCACGTTAGACTGGGAGCCAATATTCAGAGCAGGATATAATGAGGGGCCTACCAAGGAAAAAAGATGTTTCAAACTTTGTAGGTGTTGACTCCCGGGGACATTCAGGTTGTACATTTATTTTCAGACTGCTAGACCAGCATCTTATTTCTTTGAGGCTGTATTTATTCAGCTTCTTAAAACCTGCAAACATGGCTGTAGACTAGTCTCTTGTGAGCTATGGAACAAAGAAGAGCAGTACAAAGCCAAACAGTACTGAAAACTGACAAGCTAAGTGCTGTGAGACAAAACCAGAACACAACCCCTGCAGTGGTATAAAACCCCACCTATGCAAAGCGATTTCCCATATGCAAACCAAGACCTTAATCAGAAAAATGTGCATGGAAATTGTTTAAGAACGCTTTACTAGATGCCCCAAAGCCACAATCCCACAATTGAGGAAGAAGGCTGCACTGATTAAAAAACCAACCTGGTTTAGAGGAGATATGAAAGCAGCTATAAAAAATGCAACAACTGGAAGAAAGGGGAAGTTGACAGTAATGAAAATAAATCAGAAACTAGGAATTTTAGAAAATTGATAAGGGAAGCAAAGGGACACAAGGAGACATGTATGGCCAGCAGAGTTAAGGACAATAAGCAGTTTTTTAAGTATATGAGGAACAAAAAGAATCCTAACAATGGTGTTGGTCCATTACTAGATGGAAATGATAGAATTATCAATAATAATACTGAAAAGGCAGAAGTGTTCAATAAATATTTTTGTTCTGTTTTTGGGGGAAAAACAGATGATATAGTCATATCGTATGATAACATTATCTACTAGTATGTCAAAGGATGTTAAACAGCAGCTACTAAAGTTAGACATTTTTAAATGAACGGGTTGAAATAAACTTGTATCCAAGAGTTTTAAAGAGCTGGCTCGGGAGCTCGCTGGACTGTCAGGGCTGATTTTCAATAAGTCTTGGAACACCAGAGGAGTTCCAGAAAACTGGAGGAAAACTAATGTTGTGCAATATTTTAACAGGGTAAATGGGATAACCAGAGTAATTGTAGGCCTGTCAGTCTGACCTCAATCCCAGGCAAAATAATGGAGCAGCTGATATGGGACTCAATTAATAAATAAAGGAGGGTAATATAATTAATGCTGATCAACATGGGTTTATAGAAAACAGATCCTGTCGAACTAACAATATCTTTTTTAAAAAATAAGATTACAAGTTTTATTGAGAAAAGAAATAGTGTTGATGTAACAAACTTACAGACTAACGTAAGATATGTGACTTGATACCATATGACATTCTGATTAAAGAACTAGAAAGATATAAATTTAACATGGCACACATTAAATGCATTAAAAGCTGGCTAATTAATGGGTCTCAAAATGTAATTGTAAATGGGAAATCATCATCATCAAACAGGTGTATTTCTAGTGGGGTCCTGCAAGGATCACAGTTTTCGGCCCTACACTAGTTAACATTTTTATTAATGATTTGGAAGAAAACAGAAAATCGTCACTGATAACGTTTGTAGATGACACAAAAATTGGGGACTGGTAAATAATGAAGAGGGCTGGTGACTGAGAGAGAGTGATCTGGATTGGTTAGTAAAATGGGCACAAGCTAACAATGTGTGTTTAAATACAGCTAGATATAAATGTATACATCTAGGAACAAAGAATGTAGACCTTATATACACGATGGGGGACTCTATCCTGGGAAGCACTGACTCTGAAAAAGATTTGGGGAATGGAGTAGATAATCAGCTAAACATCAGCTCCCAATGCAACATTGTGGCCAAAACAGCTAATGCAGTTCTTGGATGCATAAACAGGGGAATCTCACGCAGGAGTAGAGAGGTGATTTTACTTCTGTATTTGGCACTGGGTGATCCCTGCTGGAATACTGTGTCCAGTTCTGGTGTCCACAGTTCAAGAACAATGTTGATCAGTTGAAGAGGGTCCAGAGAAAAGCCACGAGAATGATTAAGGGATTAGAAAACCTGCCTTATAGTGACAGACTCAAGGAGCTCAATCTATTTATCTTAACAAAGAGAAGGTTAAGGGGTGGTGTGATCACAGTGTATAAGTACCTACATGGGGAACAAATATTTAATAATGGGCTCTTCAGTCTAGCAGAGAAAGACATAACGTGATCCGATGGCTGAAAGTTGAAACTAGACAAATTCACACTGGAAATAAGATTACATTTTTAACAGTGATGATAATTACCGTAATCGTTGGAACCATTTACCAAGGGTTGTAGTGAATTATCCATCACTGACCATTTTTAAATCAAGATTGGATGCTTTTCTAAAAGCTGTCCTCTAGGAATTATTTTGGGGAAGTTCCATGGCCTGTGTGAGACAGGAGGTCAGACTAGATGATCACAATAGTCCCTTGTGGCCTTGGACTCGATAATCCCAGTCATAGATTCAGTGAAAGTGAGATCTGGTGGGATCTGCAAAGCAGTGCCATGAGGGATGGGAAACCTGGTATTTGCCAAGTTGGCCATCTCAACACTGCATAATTTCTGATTGCAAAGGCATTGCAAGTTAACATTACCCAAGGCAGCCCTGCCTTGTGCACAGGAATAATTATGTGCTGGCTGTTTGGCTCACAAAGGCTGCAGATGCTTAGGGGGAAAACACAAGCCATCTGTCCCCACTGTGGATGGCCTGGGACAGAGACTGTCTAAATACTTCCATACTCAGAACTACTGATGGCTGAAGCAGCTCCTCTCGTCAAAGTGCAGGGTTCAGCAGTTTCCCGGAGATGCCATTGACAGCTACTGCTTCTCTGCAGTGGGGTTTCACCCATGCTCGCTGTTCCTTACAACACTAATGCGTGCAGATCCACGGGATCTTAGAGCAACACTTCACTATAGACTTTTGCAGATGCTGAAACCTGTACACAGACTTCCCCCAAAGTTTCTTGGGGCAGAGGGCCCCGAACTACAGCTCCACAGCAAATAAGGCTGAATTCCTGTATTCCTTACATGGGGGCTCAGGGACGATATGAGTGGCTGGAGAAGAACCAGACAGGGGACACTGTGGGAAGGCAAAGATCTACATCTGGATGTTGAAAGTTGTGGGGAGTTGGTTTTTTTATTTTTTTTGCTGCTGTTTCCCAGACTCTACAGTCGCTCGTTTTGCTTTGTAGCTCCTATGAAGACCTGCTAATTCCTGCTGTCTTACTTCTGCTGAGTCGCCCAACCACAGCATAAGGCAACATATGGTGCTCCAAAGGAGGCCTAGCATGTCTAGGATGACATACACTTCACAATCATAGGGCTTGTCTGAACAAATACTTAGTTTGCGGCAAGCTGGGGTGTGAATCTACCCCGCACTAGCCTGCTGTGTGCTAAGTTTCATGTGGACCCTGCTGACGCTCACTAATAGTTCCCTAGTGTACTTTGATCTACTCCTGTGTCAAACCTTGATAGATCAAAGTCCACTAGGGAGCTCTTATTGCATGGCAGCAGAGTCCACGCAGACACATAGTCTGCAGCAGAATACGTTCACACCCTGGCTAGCAATGAACTAAGTATTCATTTAGACAAATCCACAGTGTGGCACAAAAATAAACTAATTCCCACGTAATTCTGAAAGGAGATATCTCAGAGAGAGAGAACCCTCATTTATTTGTACTCAATAGTTAAGTTATGTCTGTGTTTGAGGCCAGCTACTTTAAGGGTTCTTCTCTACTCGGACACCCCCCCAGAACCCCGACCAGGGGTATTCTATCTGCTACCCAAGATCCATAAACCTGGAAACCCTGGATGCCCCATCATCTCAGGCATTGGCACTCTTACAGCAGGATTGTCTGGCTATTTGGAGTCTCTCCTCAGACCCTATGCTACCAGCACTCCCAGCTATCTTCGAGACACCACCAACTTCCTGAGGAAATGACAATGCATTCATGATCTTCCTGAAAACACCATCGTGGCCACCATGGATGTAGAAGCTCTTTACACCCCATAGTATGCCAACATTTTTTATGGCTGACCTAGAACAACGCTTCCTCAGCTCTCGTCCCCTCGTGCCCCTCCTCTACTTGCGCTACATTGAGGACATCTTCATCATATGGATCCACAGGAAGGAGGCCCTTGAAGAATTCAACCTGGATTTCAACAATTTCCACCTCACCATCAACCTCAGCCTGGACCAGTCCACACAGGAGATCCATTTCCTGGATCCTACAGTGCAAATAAGTGATGGTCACATAAACACCACCCTATACCGGAAACCTACTGACCGCTATACTTCCTTACATGTCTCCAGCTTCCATCCAGGACACATCACACAATCCATTGTCTACAGCCAAGCCCTAAGATACAACTGAATTTGCTCCAATCCCTCAAAGACAAATACCTACAAGATCTTTATCAAGCATTCCTCAAACTACAATACCCACCTGGGGAAGTGAGGAAACAGATTGACAGAGCGAGACGGGTCTTGCTCACCTACTCAGAAGTCACCTACTACAGGACAGGCCCAACAAGGAAAATAACACAACACCACTGGCCATCACATACAGCCCCCAGCTAAAACCTCTCCAGCACATCAATGATCTACAACCGATCCTGGAAAATGATCCCTCACTCTCACAGACCTTGGGTGGCAGGCCAGTCCTCGCTTACAGACAACCCCCCAACCTGAAGCAAATAATCACCAGCGACTACACACCACACCACAGAAACACTAACCCAGGAACCAATCCCTGTAACAAATCTCATTGCCTACTCTGTCCCCATATCTACTCTAGCGACACCATCAGAGGACCCAACCACATCAGACACACCATCAGGGACTCATTCACCTGCACATCTACCAATGTGATATATGCCATCATGTGCTAGCAATGCCCCTCTGCCATGCATATTGGCCACACCAAACAGTCTCTATGTAGAAGAATAAATGGACACAAACCGAACATCAGGAATGGTAACACACAAACGCCAGTAGGAGAACACTTCAATCTTCCTGGACATTCTATTACAGATTTAAAAGTAGCCATAGTTGAACAAAAAAACATCAGAAACAGACTTCAAAGAGAAACTGCAGAACTAAAATTCATTTGCAAATTTAACACCATTAATTTGGGCTTGAATAGGGACTGGGAGTGGCTGGCTCATTACAGAAGCAGCTTTTCCTCTCCTGGAGCTGACACCTCCTCATCAATTGTTGGGAGTGAACTACATCCACCCTGATTGTATTAGCCCTTTCAACACTGGTTTTCCACTTGTGAGGTAACTCCCGTCTCTTCACATGTCAATATAATAATGCCTGCATCTGTAATTCTCACTCCATGCATCTGAAGAAGTGGGTTTTTTACCCACGAAAGCTTATGCCCAAATAAATCTATTTGTTGTTAAGGTGCCACTGGACTCCTTATTGTTTTTGTGGATACAGACTAACACGGCTACCCCTGACACTTGTCAGTATTAAAATGTTTCCCAGGCCACCCAGCTTGTTTTCCCAGAAATGATTTAAATCAATTTCACATGTTTAGAATCCAAAACAATCCCTGTTTGCTCTAATAAAATAAGGGAAGGGAAAGGAGGGCTGTAGTTTGTACTGGCAAATGTCCCTCCATTTGCCAGTACAAGTAGTCAGCTGACAGTATAAATGCTGTGACCTGGATTCAGTTACGCCTTTTTAAACTGCAGTCACATGGCCTACTTTCTGAATACAGAAGTGTACGTAACCAGAAACTAGGCCAGGTGGAGTCTATATTTAAAAACCTGCCAGCGAGTAGGGCTCGCAAGTAGAGTTATAATGGCAGACTATTACCAGAGTGCCAGGGTTTAAAGCTTTTCATGGTATATCTGTATCTTGGGAAAGTGTTTGCTTAACCTCACTGTTTTACATGATTTTTTTGATTTACTAATAAGCAGGCCTCTAGCTTACATTTTCCCCTGACACTTCCTTCTGCCTGGCAACAGTTGCATATCATTTCTAACAACAGACAAACCTGCCACTAATAACTGGTCTCTTGTAGGCAGAGAGGCCGTGGACTGAAGGGGTCTGGAGGCTTTTCCCTTAGAGAAAGTCCCTAGCTCAGGGTTGATGTATGATGGTAGGAAACCTGTGCTGGTGCACCTATGATCTGTGGCAAGAAGATCACAGTCTATAGGGCTGCCAATTAGGCCTCTTCCCTGATGGCCAAATTCACTGAAGACATTCTTGTCTTTAAAATATGACTACAGTTATACACATCATGCAAAACATGCATGCCACCCTCCAAGCATATCCAAACCTCTTCCAAAGGTGGCTTTGGATGAACACAGAGAACTAGCATAAGCTGTCCCCTGTGAACAACTGGAGTTGGGAAATGGGACACAAGGTTTCAGAGTCCCAGCAGAGCCCTCTTTTTAAAAAGATGCTTTTTAGTCTACACAGTGCTTTCCAGGTCCAGCTTTTCAGGAAGTACTTCTCTTTCCAAGGACTAACCCAGTCTGGAGCTGCAGTATAAGCTGAGTTTTGCCTTCTAAATGAGTTACAAATAATACTTCATATTAAAGGATTTGCTGGGTTAATCCAGGAGCCCTGAACATACCATGTGATGTGATACAGAGCCAAGTGTGACAGCATCTCTTAAAAAGCCCCTGCAGTAATCAGGAATATATAAAATAATTCAGGTACCTGATACCCCAGAAAATTCTTTGTCTGTGTGTGTTTTTTATTAATGGTTTTACAAAACCTAATATGAGTAAAATGCTTTCATGACTGTTAAAAAATGTTTTTTTTGGTTCAAATTGCACAGGTTTGCAACCCAAACATTGCAGAATTGTGCTAGTGCCTGAGAACCAAAGCATGAAACCCCACTAGTTTACTTTCAGTGTCCAAACTGAGTGAAATGCAAAAAGTAAACAAACAGCATAAATGGTAAAAATAAGTGAGATGTTTAAAATTCATTCAGTTCTAATAATCTAGGGTGTGAGCAGTTCGGTAAGGACATTTGCTTTTTCAAGCATGGACTTTTCACCTGATGGTGTCCCTTGAAGTGCTCTGGAAAGCGAGAGATCAACAAACCCAGATTGTGACAATGAAAGAAATAACAATCAGGATAATCTCCATTCCACCCCCGATACATGTTAGGGGGGAAAATGTGCAAAGTACTGGCTAAGAGGAAGCAGAACCATTTAGGGTACGTCTACACTGCAATTAAAAACCCACGGCTGGCCCGTGACAGCTGACTCAGGCTTGTGGGGCTCGGGCTACGGGGCTGTTTAACTCCGGTGCAGATGCTGGAGCTCCAGCTGAAGCCCAGGCTCTGGGATCCCAAGAGAGGGAGGTCATAGAGTTCAAGCTCCAGCCCAAGCCCAAACATCTACACTGCAATGCAACAGTCCCTTAGCACAAGCCCCAGTCAGCTGACCCGGGTCGGCGCCGGTGTTGAACTGCAGTGTAGACTCACCCTTAGAGTAACGTTTGCAGATGAGTATATTTTGTTTGACTATGTTAATAAAGTAGTGTTGTAGCTGTGTCAGTCCCAGTGTATTAGAGACAAGGTGGGTCAGGTTGGTAATAGCTCTTATTAGATCAACTTCTGTTGGTGAATGTGCATAACACCTTCAAAAGACGAGCCTGAAAGCTTAAATTCATACCTGTGCTAGACACTAAAAATCATGGACTGGATAGACACTGGATGTATGGCTCATTACAACAATCTGTAATCCACTAACCCTTCCTTGTCCTACAACTGCAGTGAAATTACTGCCCACTTGACCTTGAATGGACTCTTGCAACATGTGTTAACTCCTTATGTTAAACAAGATGTTACAACTAAATACAAGGTGTGACACTCTGAGTGACCTGAAGAAAAGCTCTGTGTAAGCTCGAAAACTTCTCTTCACCAACAGAAGTTGGTCCAATAAATATTACCTCACCCACCTTGTCTCTCAATGCACTAGCTCTAGTTTTCCTGCACAAGTCTGGGAAAGTTGGTTTTTCCATTTGGCTATGAATGTTATGGATTCACTGAATGTTACAGTTCTGGCTCTGCTCACATGGTCTGGGGAGGTTGCATGTGAAGAGGACTAAAGTAAGTAGCTCACCTTCTTGCCAGTTGTGCTGCATCTGGCGCAGCACTGCCATTGACCAGAAGGGAAACATTGGAAACTGCTCCAGCCAGGAAACACTCCACGATTCCTTGGTTCCTCCTTGGGCAGTAGCCAAAGTCATCTCCGGTTACAATTAACTTCACTCTGGCCTGAAGCATCCTTAGGGGTCAGCCCTGACAGGAAATCAAAGGAGACCAAATCAAAGCAATGAACGCTGTAGCACATAAAAGGGATACAGGAAAAGGCAGGATCAGTATATGTGAATGAGAAATAGAGAGAGAATAGAGAAATGAATCAGAAAGTGACTCTGCCTCCTGCCAGATCTGCTGCTCCACCTTAGCTGTTTACAATAGTAATGACTAATATACTGGCATTCTAGTAATTGTGGTTCTCACACACAGTACTCTGCCCCTCCCTCAGTGCCAAGATCAGCCTCCTTCACTTTTCTATTCAGGGAAGGAAGGAGTGTCGTGCTATATTACCCAGCTGGATTAAGAGTAGTTTTTCCAGTTTAACAGGTCACTGATTTACATGATGATTTAAATGACTGATGGTACGTCAAGGTTCAGAACTCTCTGGTTTCTGGACTCCATCATAGTAAGCTAGCTGCTCAAAGTATCTGAAGAGGAGAGTATCAGAGGGGTAGCCATGTTAGTCTGGATCTGTTAAAGCAGCAAAGAATCCTGTGGCACCTTATAGACTAACAGCTTTCGTGGGTGAATACCCACTTCTTTGCACCCGAAGAAGTGGGTATTCACCCACGAAAGCTCATGCTGCAAAACGTCTGTTAGTCTATAAGGTGCCACAGGATTCTTTGCTGCTTGAAGAGGAGAAACATCTGGAATGCAGAGCTCAGATAATCCTAGGAGAAACTAAACCGTTAGTCTATGTTAAAAGACTGACTTCTTCCAATAGCCAAATCAATGAAAATCCAGTCCGAAGAAGGGTGCATGCTGGTTTCTGGTTCTGTATACGCTGTCTGAATTCTGCAGTTATCCCACAGAAAGAAGCAGCTTACGTTCTCCTACATCAGGGTTTCAAAAAGGCATGACATTTGGGTTGGTTTTTTTAAAGTAAAATAGTGGACAAAGGAAAGAGGTTAGTCTTAATTTCCTCACACTGCCCTTCCCTTTCCAATTTGCATGCCTCCTCTGATGAAGAGTAAGCAAGATTCCTTTACTTCAGTATTCGCACTTTCCTGTCACACAGATCTGAGGTTTGTTTAACTATTGAGCATATGGTGTTTGTTCAGCATTTGACACACAGGAAGCTGGAGATTTTCTGCTTCACCAGAACAGCTCTGAGAGCAGAGGGCACCTTGGGAGTCAATCACACCCTTTTTTGTTTGTTTTTTTTCACCCCTCTCTATTGCTCTTCCTTTCTTCTTTCCTTTTAGCAGTGGTTCATCATCTCTGTGCCTTTGTTTTTAAGCTGGGACTCCAGCAATAGTAAGGAGGCTGCTGTGCATGCGCTGAGAACAAGCAGGAAGTGTGGAGCAGCAGAGAAGTGAGCTATTTATATAATCCACACAGTGTTTGCTTAGGAAGAGGGTAAGAGACCTAGAATTCATAACAGCAGCCCAAAATCAATAGGGCAGAAAGTAACTGGCTGAAGCAAAAGCATACTTGTCTCGTTTTGTAAGCGAATTTTCAGTATAATCAATCTGCTTATTCACAGGGCAACGCTGCCTTTGCTCATAAATCATATCAAAATATAGCAACAAGGCACCCCCCCTTGGAGCTAGGATGACCAGATAGCAAGTGTGAAAAATCGGGATGGGAGTGGAGGGTAACAGGTGCCTATATCAGAAAAAGCCCCAACTATTGGGACTGTCCCTATAAAATCAGGGACATGTGGTCACCCTAATTGGAGCACTTAACACTGTCCGCTACAGTATTTCATCACAAGAATTCCTAACGGCAGGGACATTCAGATCCCATTTGTGGCGTGCCAGCAAGTGCCCTGATCTCCTGAAACAACCAGGAGCAGGGGAGGTGCCCTCCGGGGGCCAGGATGGACTTGTCCTGCAGGAGACAGACAGGCACCAACAAGCCCCTGATCAAGCAGTGAGGGGAGGGCGGCTGACCCCTGCACGCTGCTGCTAGACCTGCAAGGTCCCGGGCTGAAGGCGTGGCTGGCCCTAATGACTTCCTGGCTGGTCCCGGCGTTAAGCCCCCTGCCTGCACACCACAAGGCTCCTCAGCCCCACTGCCCAACCCCTGCCCTGCGAGCCGGGCTCCTCTGCCAGCTCCCCCGCACTGAGCAAAGGGGGGACCCCCCCCACTCCGAGGAGCGCCGCCCCCGGCCCAGGGACTTGCAGCCAGCCCCGCGCCGCGGCCGCCTTCCTCCCCTTGAATGCCGCAGGCCGGCGGCTGCTCCCGGCCGGCGCTGCCGCGTCCCTCCCTCCAGCCCCGGGGCGAAGGGCGGGGAGCGGGGCCCGTGCAAGCCAGGGCACTTGCCCCCTGGCGGGGAGGGTCCCCGCACTCACCCATCATGAAGCGCCCGCACCGCCCCTGGCAGCAGCTGCAGCATCCATGACTCGCTGCCGAGCCAGGCGCCTCCGCAGTGATGCGCGGCACAGAGCCGCTGGCTGAGTCTGTGGCGGGTGCGCCCCCCAGTGGTGAAAGCGGGCGGCGGCGCGGGTTTCGCGGGCCCTGCTGGAGCTGGGGCACTGGCCGGGCAGCAGGCAGTAAAAGGAGGGATGTGCCCCCCGCATTGGAGTGATTGGCAGACAGCGCTTAATTTGTGTCAGGGCTGAGCCCGGGCACCTCTAGGGCTCGGCAGTTCAGAGCCCCGGTGTGTCTGGGCTCGGCAGTTCATAGCCCCCAGCGCCTCTGGGCTTGGCAGTTCATAGCCCCCGGCGCCTCTGGGCTTGGCAGTTCATAGCCCCGGCGCCTCTGGGCTTGGTAGTTCTTAGCCCTCGCGCCTCTGGGCTTGCCGCCTCAGTTATGAATGTAAAAAAAAATTCTTTGCGCCCCATCACCTCTTTCCTTACAAATTAAGCACTGCTGGCAGAGCTCTGAAGGGCACTCCCCAAAAGAGGGGGGCTGATATGGTGTTGTTGTATTCAGGGTAGTTGTAGCCAAGTGGGTCCCAGGATATTAGAGAGACAAGGTGGGTGAGGTAATTTTTTTTAGTGGACCAACTTCTGTTGGTGAGGGAGACAAGCTTTCAAGACACACAGAGACCTCACAGCACAATCCAAGGTGGAAGGGATTGTTTAGCATCAGTAGTTAGCAGCGATTATAAGGGACCATTCCAGGTAGAGTGGCCAGTTAACACCTCCATCCATTTCATCCTCACCCATAAGTTTTACAATCAACAGCAAACACTTTATCCAAACCATGGCCATAGACATAGGAACTAGGATGGCTTCCCAATATGCCAGCCTCTTCCCAGGTCACCTTGAAGAAGAATTTCTAGACAAATGCACCACATAACCAGTGATATACCTGAGATACATCAACGATATTTTCTCCTCTGGACAGACGACTTAAACTCCCTCATAGATTTCCACTACAACTTCAACAACAAACTCACATCCATTAAACTCTCTCTGAAAGACTCCCACACTAGCATCAACTTCCTGGACACCACAATCAGCTTCAACAATGGAACCCAACAGACAACTATATACAAGAAACCCACGGATCACCACATCTACCTTCATAGATCCACTAACTACCCCAAACACACCAAGAAATATGTTATCTACAGCCAAGCACTCAGATATCACAGAATATGCTCTGAGGAGACAGTCCAAGATATACCTTAACACACTTAAAACCACTTTCACCAAACAAGGACACTCCACCAGAGAAGTAGATTGCATCATGGAATAGGCCACCCAAATAGCCCAAGAAAACCTGCTTCAATACAGAAATAAAACCCCCTCTGCCTACATCCCATAGTTGTCACCTACCATCTCACACTGGAACTCATACTGAATTTAATCAAATACCTACAACCCTTACTCGATGGGGACCCCATCCTGAAAGAAATCTTTCCGGAAACCCTGCTTCTGTCCTTCAAACAACCCCACAAGTTCTCCAAGCTCACATCAGAAGCAAGCTCCCCACAGACCAGGACACACCAACTCAAAGAAGCACCAGACCCTGCCAGAACAACAGATGCAAAACCTGCAGACATATTGACACTGCTACAACGATCCACACCCCCAAACAACACACGAGCCATGGGTCCTACACATGCCTATCACAACATGTGGTATACCTCCTCCAGTGCACTAACTGCCACAATAACAATTATGTGGGTGAAACCAGACAATCACTGCGCTCTTGAATGAACTCATACAGGGAAATGATAAAACACAAAAACACCATATCACCTGTGCGTGAACATTTGTCACAAAGCAATTTCTGTATATCTGACCTGTCAGTCCTCATCCTCAGAGGAAACCTGCACAACACTTTCAAAAGGTGAGCCTGGGAGCTTAAATTCATTACTGTGCCAGACATAAAAAATCATGGACTGAACAGAGACACTGGATTTACTACAACAATATGTAACCCACTAATCCCCTCTTTTTGTCCTGTGACAGCAAAGGTATTAACAGGCCACTCTACCTTGAATGGTCTCTTACAATATGTGCGAACTACTTTTGCTTAACAATCTGTTCCACCTTGGATTTTGCTTTGACCCTGGGAGTTCCTTTCCCACACCTAAAGAAGAGCTCTGCATGGCTGGAAAGCTTGTCTCTCTCTCTCTCTCACCATCGGAAGTTGGTTCAATAAAAGATATTTTATTTACTTTGTCATTGGTGGGCATTTCCATAGAACTCATTGCCATAGTACCTGAGCATGCCAGGTGTCCTCATTTATACCAAAAGAGCAGGGTGCTCCTAACCCAGCACCATGGTAGGAGAGGGCAGGAAGATGGGATAGTATTATTACCAAACTTTACTCCTGAAACTAGAAAACATAGGCACTCCTCCTGCTTTCCTGATTTGTTATAACTGCAAAACTCAGTCTACATTTATGCAAAGATGACTAAAATGCTGGACGTTTCCAGGGACCTTGGGATATTTTTTTTCCCCATAGCTGAACCTGGGGCTGATTTATGGTTTCACATCAGTTTGCATCGTTGTACAGCTTTGTCACAAAACTAATTGAAATGCTCTGGTTTCAGCTGAGTTTTGTGTTGCATTCTCAGGTTCATGAGAACCTGAATCCCACCAGTCGGAAATGCATGTTATTCAGAATGAAAGAAAACCCTATTGGATCAACTACGTTTAACAATACAGCAGATAGGCCCCCAAATGCTGAACTGACTGAAGCTACACTCCTCGCCATCTGTTAAGCTGTACAGGGCCACTAAGCTCCATGAAACTAAAGCTCTTGCGTGCTAAATCAACCAACCAATTATCAAGAAAACCTGAGTTATCTGAATCCTCACATTTACAAAGGTCTTGGGTGTCCTGTGAGACATTCATAAAACTGAGGTTCTACTGTATTTAATATTTTCTGATATGACCTTGGTGTATATTTCCCCCTGTTGCACCCCAACATACCCCGATGGATTCAGATATAAAACTATTCCCAAACACAGCCTTACCATGCCTGGGAAGCGCTTAGATACTACAGTAATGAGTGGTATAGAAAACCCTGAAATAGACAGATAGATAAAATATCCTTTTCTCCCAGACAACATGCCCACAACACTCACCATACAAAGAAATGATTCCCTTTCTCAGACCTACTGATGAGGTTAGATTTGTACCTGCAGCTGTATATGGTATGACTAGTGCAATCACAAAGGATGTTTTCTTTTGTTTCCCCAGTGTAAAATGAATCAAAATCTTTTTTCACTAGCACCATTTGGTTCATGAATTGCCAGGGTAGCTCCTCAGTCGTGTTTTTTACCTACATTTGTCTGTTTGCAGCTCTGAGCTTAAGTGTTGATCTAGTGCTGAAATCCAATCCAATAGACCTTGATCAGGAAGTGCCTAAACTTCCTATCCTGGGATGGGGAGGGGCATTGGGTGGAACAGATAAATTGTCTGGGGGAATATAGCTTAGATCACAAGCTACCATTTAGTATTGGATTCAGGCCTATCCCTTATGTTGCATGTAAAATCCTGTTTCTCTGGGCTTTGAACTGCTTCTTTTCCTTAATGCAGAGAGAAAAAAGGTTTAATAGATTGTGTGAATAGTCCCCAAAATGTTGAGTAAGACATATTATCAATGTTCTCAACTATGAAGGTAGAGGACCAAGTTTCATCAATATTCAGTGAGCCTCATCTCAGTTGTTAGGATTGTCCCTAAATGATCGGAATACTGCTGTACGCTTCTTGCATAGGCCAGAAGAAGAAATACCAAGGTTAAGTAGAGTAGCTGGTGTTGGACTAGGGCAGGGTTCTCAAACAGGGGGACGGGACCCCCTCAGGGGGTTGGGAGGTTATTACATGGGTGGTCGCGAGCTGTCAGCCTCCACCCCAAATCCTGCTTTGCCTCCAGCATTTATAATGGTTTTATAAAGCATTTATAAAGTGTTTTTAATTTATGGGGGGGGGTCGCACTCAGACGCTTGCTATGTGAAAGAGGTCACCAGTACAAAAGTTTGAGAACCCCTGGACTAGGGAGAGGCTAACCAAAGTAGTCCATTGTTGTGTGTGGGATCCTGTTAAAATTGCCTGTATTTAGATAAATCCCTTTTGGCAGGTTTCTCCAGGAACCAAAAGCCTTTTCTCAATTCTGTGGAATCCTAGGATAAGAAATCCAAATCTCAGGGAGTTCCTTGCAGATGCTGATGTTGTTTAGAGTCATTAGCCCGACAAAGGAAACTGAATATGTACACAAGTCTCAGAGAGAAAGAGATGAGACATGGACACACCCAGAAAAGTCATGTTTGGGAGAAGGCAAAAGTTAAACATGAGTCAGTGGAAAATGGTTTCCAAAAGGAATGTATCGTTTGAGCAAGCTTCCCACAAAGGAAATGACCATCTTGTCCAGCCCCGAAGCACCCACGGAGTCTTATGAGGAAAGTTTTTTAAAACTGGGCATGTTTAATCTTGACAAAAGAAGACTGGGGGAGGGAGAGGGACCTGAATACAGTCTTCAAATATGTAAGGGTTGTTATAAAGAGGATGGTGATCAATTGTTCTCCATATCTATGGGACATAGAACAAGAAGTAATGGGCTTAATCTGCTGCAAGGGAGATTTAGTTAGATATATTAGGAAAATCTTTCTAACTGTAAGGGTAGTTAAGCACTGGAACAGGCTTCCAAGGCAGGCTGTGAATCGCTGGCATTGGAGATTTTTAAGGACAGGTTGAACATACACCTGTCACGGATGGTCAAGGCTTACTTGGTTCTGCCTCAGCACAGAGGCTGGACTTAATAATCCCTTGAGGTCCCTTCCAGCCCTACATGGCTATGATTCTGTAAGATGACCTGAAACGAGTAACTGTTAGCGGTTATATATGAGCACCTTGGGGAGAGGAACTGAGCTCTAATCACCGGGGAGGCAAAGCTAGGATTAGGTAACAGCTTGGGGACAAGGTTTTAGACAGAAGGAGTCTGCAATTTTCTTCCTCAATCAGTGCCACAGGAGGGCTGGCAGGAGGCATTATGGACAGAGAAGAGCAAAGAAGGTTACTAGGCATGCTGTAGGCATACAGGGTTTATTCTTGTTTTATTTATTCTTCTTATTTATGTTTTATTCTTAGGCCCCAATCCAGCAAAGACTTTCATGCAGGCTTAACTCACATGATTAAAGCTAAGCACATGTTAACCCTTTGCAGAATCAGGGCTGCAGGAGGTAGAGCTACACCTTAAGAAACATTTATAGTTTGCCATTTTGCCCTCTTTTGAAATCTTTTTTCTCTCTCTCTCTCTCTCAGCAAATTGAGGACGTTTCTGAATCCCTTCCATGCTGCCCCCTACCCCAGAAACCACTTGTTGAGCTGATCCCAAGGCTACTACCCTATGCCATGAGAAACTAGCTAGCAAGGACTTTTATATATTGCACATATTTGACCAAGCACAAGTTCCATTGTGCTGGGCATTAGCCTCAAAGAGGCCAGTTCTACACT
This sequence comes from Mauremys reevesii, assembly GCF_016161935.1. NCBI lineage: Eukaryota > Metazoa > Chordata > Testudines > Geoemydidae > Mauremys > Mauremys reevesii. Next base: position 17,664,497 of record NC_052640.1, on the reverse strand, counting down.
AGAAACTTTTGCCAGTATAGCATGTCAGTTAGGGGTGTGATTTATTTTATGACAGTCCTATACCAGCAAAAACCCTAGAGTAGTAATAGTGGCATAGAATTGTTTTTGCCAGTATAGTTTATGTCAGACAAGGAACTGTTATAAGGTATACCAGCAAAAGCATTTCCCCCCACCCCCCCGATATAAACTCTGTCTACACTAGGGCTTTATCTACACTACAGACCTACAGTGGCACTGATTGAGGAAGAAAATTGCCACTGTAAGCTTTCCTGTGTAGCCGCTCTATGCTGGTGGGAGAGAGCTCTCCCACCAGCACAATTAAACCATCCCTAACGAGCGGTGGAAGCTATGTCGGCAGGAGAGCATCTCCCACCAACATAGCGCTGTCCACACTGGTGCTTTTGTTGGTGAAATTTATGCCGGTCAGGGGGGTTGTTTTTTCACACCCCTGACAAAAGTTTTATGGACAAAAGTGCTAGTGTAGACAAAGCTTAGGGGAGTTTGCCGATTGTAGTTATACTGGCAAAACTTTCCTAGTGTAGATCTGGCCTGAGCAACTGCATATTAATGTTACCCCTGCCCTTCCTGCCTGTAGCTCTTCTTGCTGTCTTGGGGTCTGATCAAGATTCCATCAAAGTTATTGGAAGGATTCCCATTGACTTCAGGGGTTTGGATCAGGTCCTTCTTATCCTCCCTCCCTGCATAGTGTCATGTCTGAAATAAAGCCTGGATCCTGCAAAGGCTTATACACGTACTTAACGTCAGCCTTGTGAGCTGTTGCACTGAAGTCAATGGGACTACTCACACACTTAAAGTTAAGCACATGCTTAAGAGATGTCTTGAATCTGTGACATGGCTTGTAAGGTCCTTTGTTCTTTTATCTGTATTGGGAGGCACCTACTACATGCCTGAGCTCTATCAAATAATAAATAACCTTTTCAGCTTTAGTGACAGAGAAATTGTGAGTGATGATAGGACATTGATCACTATCAGTTTTACTTGGAAGGTGCTCAGACATAACATTGATAGGCAGTAGATTAGAACCTTAAGACAGACAGAAAGAGAGACCTACATTTTAAAATGCATAAAGAACGGGAGTGACTATAAGCCAAGCATGTGACACAGCTAGAAATATATTTTTAAAAAGCACTTTTACTCCAAGCTGCTCTCAAAGAGCATTCTTTATATACTGTAAGTTAGTAGACTATCCATTACACTTGGTGTATTATTCCTGTCAGTATTTAATTGTGTGCTGACTAATGATCAACAGGATGGCAATTTGCCATCAATAACTAATGAAATGTTTAATATGTTTTTATCAACTTGAGAAATTAGTCTTCGGAGTCTTTAATCGTGCTGCTCGTTCTAGGATCTATTGGTTTGTCAAAAGATAAACAGGAATATATTACTCCCAAGTACTCTGAGGCTTTTAATTACAAGCAACCAGAGTAAAACAAGCTGCGGCAAGTAGGCGGACTAGGTATTTGTAAGCAAACAGTGACACTGGGCCCAATTTTCAAACTCGGACATGTAAGTTAGGACACCCAGTTTTTAATATGGGTGCAGAGATCTGCACTCAAATAGTCCAGTAGAGGGAGGATATAGTCCTTGGTTAAAGCACAGGACTGGGAATTAGGAAACCTGAGTTCCAATCGCAACTGTCACAGATGTACTGAGGCCTGGTCTACACCTGGGGGGGGGGGTATCGATGTAAGATACGCAACTTCAGCTACAGGAATACTGTAGCTGAAGTCAAAATATCTTATTCTGACTTATCTCCCGTCCTCACGGCGCAGGATCAACGTCCGCGGCTCCCCTGTCGACTCTGCTACCGCCCTCGCTCCGGAGTCGACGGGGAGCGCGTTTGGGGATCGATATATCGCGTCTAGATGAGATGTGATATATCGATCCCCAATAAATCGATCGCTACCCGCCGATAGGGTGGGTAGTCTGGATGTACCCTGAGAGACATTGGAGAAGTCACTTAAACTTGTCACTCAGTTTCTCAATCTGTTGCATGGGGATAGTAATAATCACCTCCCTCACAGGACAGATATGAGGCTCATTCCTTAATATTTGTGAAGTGTTTTGAGAGCCTCAGATGGAAGGAACTATAGACAGATGCCAATGTGAGTGCCTAGATGGAAAACTGAGTCCCCTAACATAGCCCAAGTTTAAAAATTGGTCTCCTAATTTTAGATGCACGCAGAACAGGTATTTCTAGGGGCTTTAACTCAGGTCTTTGTGAATGTTAAGTTTTAGAACTTGGAGCATCAGGCTGTCAATCAAAGTGATCATGTCTGAGATACCTTCATTACCAGGCTTCTCAAATTCCAATTTTTTGGCCTTTGTCTGTCTCTACATGGCGATATGATTGTCCATAGCCTGTATCCTAATATCCAGACCATCTATTTGCTGTCTTCATCTGAGTTTCCAAAATAGCAAGTTTTGGAAAAATACCCAATCTGCATTTTCCAGGGTGGATCAAATAGTAGCGAGTCTGGTTTTGTGAGTTAAATCCCTCAAGCATTTCATGGGCAGGCAGAGCTTCTTGGCTAGGAAGACTATGGCAGAAGCAACAAGTGCCTGGGTGTTTCCTCTCTTGATTTTGATGGGTGAATCATTTCAGACGTATAAATGAGTTCTCTCCAGTTCTTCTTTAAGTGGGTAGTAGAGGCCTGTCTCTCCTTCCCTCATAACCAGCCCTCTGTCTTTGCCCACACCTGCCTCTCGCACACTTCTCCCCTCCCCACAACCACCTGGCTTGGCTGTTCTTCCCTTCCCCACACAGCAGATCCTCTCAAAAACATAATATTCCACATTGCATTTACACTGAAAGGGCTCTAGGCTCCCTAGCTGAGGGCAGGACAGGTGGTGGTGGGAATATACAAGCTCTCTCTCCTACACAGGTTGTAAAGACCTAATCCTACATGCAGCCAGGACTATCACATCTATTGAATACAGAGGGCTCAAGTTGTCTTTGACTAATAAACTCACTTATGTGGACCAGCTACAAAACCTTTGGCCCAAATGCAGAAGTCCTGCATAAGGTGGTGTAATGTAATGTACAGACCCCTTTTCATTCCCTCAGACTGCCTTAGCTCAACTTACACACACTCTGCTGAGGTGTAAAGGAGCGAACTTGGTGAACTTACATGCTGAGGAGCTAGAAGAAAGTGTAAATTTTAGAATCTTCCACTCTACTTTAAATAATACTAGCTTCTTCCAGCTTCTCAGCATGTAAATTACAATCAGTGTCCTCAAACATTGGTAGAGTGTGAGTAAGTAGATCTAGGGGAAACATAGCCTAACTTACACCATCTTACACACTATTTCTGAATTTGACCCTCTGTGCAAACACCTGCTGATGGAGGGCTGGAAACCTCTCTCCTCTCTCCAACCAAGCTGAGAAATCTCTGTGAGAAAAACTGTATTTCCTGTGAGCCAGCTAACATTGTCTCCTCCAAAAGATAAAAGCAAGTGATCTGTCTGGTTTGTGATCAGGACAAACAGGGGTCTCAGAAGGATAAAATTACAGGGGACAACCAGTAGCTCACAAGAGAGGATGGATGGTCCAGTAGTTAGGACATTAGCCTAGGACTTAGGAGTTCTGGGTCAAGTCCCTGCAGTGCCACAGACTTCTTGTGTGACCTTGGGCAAGTTACTTAGCTTCTCTGTGCCTCATTTCCTGTCTGTAAAATGGGGATAAATAGCACTGTCCTATTGCACATGGGTGTTGTGATGCTAAATGATTGTGAAGTACTCACATACTATAGTAATAAAGGCTATAAGTACATGATCTAGATAGGCAGAAGAGCTATCCAAGAAAATCTAATTGCACTGCTCCTTACAACTTTGTTTTGGGGAACTCTCAAAAACATTCATGTACAGTTTCTCTTGTTTATTTGTGTGTTATTGCTGTGATCTCTGGCTGTTGCTAGCTTACCCTCCAAATAACTGTGAATTGTCTGCATCACAATATTGTAACAAATTGCAAGCAATCTGCAAACTAGCATTAATTCGATGAAGAAAGTTGTGATGGAATGTGAACAACAAATATGCTCAAGAATTTTGTGATGTGTTTGGACGATTCACAAGTGGGGGCGGGGGGGGAGGTGAAATTCATTGCAGAAATAATTCTCTGTGAATTATTTGCGCATTTCGACGTAACATGCAGCCAAACGGTTTTAATTTCTTCCAGTAGATGGCAGGGTTGCACATAAATACTAGTCAGTTAAGTACACTACTGTCTTCCAAAAAATACTTCAAGGGCACTTACTCAAGAATTCAACTAATTCTCCTATGATATTATGAGACTTGTGGAAATCCAGATGTTTTGGTGTGATCACAGATCAATCATAAACATACTGATGAATAAAGTTCCTTGGCTTTCAGTTTATTTCTTTAACCAAACATTATTTTATCAAAGCTTAGTATGCCTGTTATTTAGGGCTGTCAATTAATCGCAGTTAACTCACAGAATTAATTCAAAAAAATTAATCGCAGTTAAAAAAATTACTCATGATTAATCACAGTTTTAATCACATTGTTAAAAAACAGAATACCAATTCAAATAATTAAGTATTTTTTGGATGTTTTTCTACATTTTCTAATATAGTGATTTCAATTACAACACTTCAACTGCTCACTCTATATTATGATTTTTATTACAAATATTTGCACTGTAAAAATGATAAACAAAAGAAACAGTATTTTTCAATTAACCTCATACAAGTACTGTAGTGCAATCTCTTTATCGTGAAAGTGCAATTTGCAAATGTAGATTTTTTTGTTACATAACTGCACTCAAAAACAAAACAATGTAAAACTTTAGAGCCCACAAGTCCACTCAGTCCTACTTCTTGTTCAGCCAATCACTAAGACAAACAAGTTTGTTTACATTTATGGGAGATAATGCTGCCCACTTCTTATTTACAATGTCACCAGAAAGAGAGAACAGGCGTTTGCATGGGACTTTTGTAGCCATTTATGCAAGCTATTTATGTGCCAGATATGCTAAACATTTGTATGCCCCTTCATGCTTTGGCCACCATTCCAGAGGACATGCTCCCAGGCTGACGACACTCTTTAAAAAAAAAAGGTAATTAAATTTATGATTGAACTCCTTGGGGGAAAATTGTATGTCTCCAGCTCTATTTTACCCCCATTCTGCCATATATTTCATGTTATAGTAGCCCCGGTGATGACTCAGCACATTGTTCATTTTAAGAACACTTTCACTGAAGATTTGACAAAACGCAAAGAAGGTACCAATGTGAGATTTCTAAAACTAGCTACAGCACTTGACCCAAGGTTTAAGAATCTGAAGTGCATTCCAAAATCTGAGAGGGATGAGAGGTGGAGCATGCTTTCAGAAATCTTAAAAGAGCAACACTCCAATGCGGAAACTACAGAATCCAAACCACCAAAAAAGAAAACAAACTTTCTGCTGGTGGCATCTGACTCAGATGAGGAAAATTAACATGTGTCGGTCTGCACTGCTTTGGATTGTTATCGAGCAGAACCCAACATCAGCATGGACGCATGTCCTCTGGAACAGTGGTTGAACCATGAAGGAACATATGAAACATTAGCGCATCTGGCACGTCAATATCTTGCATCACCGGCTACAACAGTGCCATGAGAATACCTATTCTCACTTTCCGATGACACTGTGAACAAGAAGTGGGCAGCATTATCTCCTGCAAATGTAAGCAAACTTGTTTGTCTGAGCGATTGGCTGAACAAGAAATAGGACTGAGTGGACTTGTAGGCGCTAAAGTTTTGCGTTGTTTTGTTTTTGAGTGCAGGTTTTTTGTACATAATTCTACATTTGTAAGTTTAACTTTCATGATAAAGAGATTGCACTACAGTACTTGTATTAGGTGAATTGAAAAATACTATTTCTTAACTATCTTAATTATCACTTCAAAAAGTTTTTTTTCCTCCTGCTAACGATAGCTCATCTCAATTGATTAGACTCTGCCTGTTGGTATGCATACTTCCACCTTTTCATGTTCTCTGTATGTATAAATATCCCCTGTCTGTGTGTTCCATTCTATGCATCCGAAGAAGTGAGCTGTAGCTCACGAAAGCTCATGCTTAAATAAATTTGTTAGTCTTTAAGGTGCCACAAGTACTCCTGTTTTTTTTGCGGATACAGACTAACACGGCTGCTACTCTGAAAACTATTTCTTTTGTTTTTTACAGTGCAAATATTTGTAATAAAAATAAATATAAAGTGAGCACTGTACACTTTGTATTCTGTGTTATAGTTGAAATCAACATATTTGAAAATGTAGAAAACACCCACAAATATTTAAATAAATGGCATTCTATTATTGTTTAACAGTGTGATTAATCACAACTGATTTTTTTAAATCGTGATTAATTTTTTTAATTGCTTGACAGCCCTACTCTTATTAAGTTACCTTTATACATAGATATTGTTTCTGTAGACTTAGATTGGAACATTTTTGTAACACAGTCAAAATGCAATCAGTAAGTTGTTTTATTGTAAATAAATAGCACTATTCATTACAAGTATGTGGCTGAAGCACATTCTTTCCATAGTTTTGTTTTACATATAACTGAGGAGTGCTGCATAGGCAGGAATTTCAGGTTTGCACGGTTACTGATAAGCAGCTCTGAGACTGATGAGGAATGCAACAATGTTGGTAAAGGAAACTGACAGCTCACCTTCTCCTTTCTTAATAACATTGTCACTGCTGATTGCCAATTTGCCTGACAGATATGGCTACAGACTGGCCAATGGCCTAGATAGGTAGTGTAACTTTTTCAGAAAGCCTCAGGGGTAAGGGACTTCTGGTGCTTCAAAGGCATCCAGCCCACACTGGTGTTGCAGAGCATGTTTAAGTTGAAGGTATTGTTATTCCTTCTTTGGGGGCTTGGGGCCAGTGGGAATCTCCCTAAAGCGAGGCAAGATCATGAAGGAATAATTTTCAAATATGGGGTAAATGTTCAAAATCCCTTTTTTTTAATCCAATGGGGCCACAGAATGGGTCTATGGTCAACTGAAATTTTGTAGTGACCCCAGACTGAAGACTCTGAATATGATAAGAGATGGCTTTTAAATTTAGAAGCAACCAGATACTAGGCTTTCCTATAGCCACAATTGTGACCAACTTCTCCCTAGGGAAACAGTAGAAGTCTGAGTTTAGAACTGATCCTAATGGTGGTGGGGCTACAATTTCCTCCTCCACATACCGGCAGGGTCCCAGAGCTTGGTCTCCAGCCCATGCCAGGAACTCTACACAGCAATGAAACAGCTTCACAGCCCGAGCTCCACGAGCCGGAGTTGAGTGGCAGGGGCCAGCCACGGGTTTTTCCTTGCTGTGTAGACATATCTTTAGTGTCTCATAAGATTGCTTGGGAGATTGAGGGGTTGTCATTGGTCTCAAAGAAAAATTTTATTTCTTCCTTCACAATCTTCTTAAATTGTGTGTCTAGTAGTAAAGAGGAATTTAACCTCCATCTTCTGGTAGTCCTTTGTTTTATGGGAGCTGAGAGCTGCAACACCACAGGTGCGTGATCACAGATCATAATCACTTTTATTTCGTTGTTAATAACAGAGCACACCAAGCCACCCAGTACCAAAAATCCATGAGTACGTGAAGTGTAGTATCTACCTGCATGGTGCTGTAGACTCCATATGTCCTTTAAACCCAATTCTTCCATCTGGACAATAATGGTCTGCGTTGCGAATGATCAGGATCTTTAAGGTCTGTTTGATCTGTCCAAAAGTGGGTTTAACACGTTGTTGAAGTCCCCTGCTATTAATCAAATTTTGTAGGGAGGCGTCAATTAGTCTTGAAAACAATAAATTGAAAATAGAGGGCTCATCTTTATTTGGGGCATATAAAATTGGAGATACAAACTTTAACAATTAAGAATCTTCCCTTCATCTGTTTATCAGTTGATAGGATTTGTGTGGTCAGTTTTGTATTGAAAAGGACTGAGACTCCACTGGACTTGGCTGAGTAATTACTAAAAATGCCATCACCAATCCAGCCTGTTTTAAAGCTTGTCAGTCTCAGGCTCAATGAGGGGGATTTCCGGCAGGAGTATTATATCAGCTTTCAACTTTCTTAAGTGAGACGATTTTTCTCCCTTTTTATAACATTACCAATTCCTTTTATGCTCAAAGTGTTATGAGCTCGGTGAAACCTTGTTATGACTTGAGTTAAAACCCTATTGAGATTGGTAGGGTGTGAACTCATCCTTCAATTAATATAACTGTAAGCAGAAGCCCCCACATAAACCAAAAAGTATGTGTGAACCCACCCAGAAGCGTCTGGCTTAGTATTGTTTTGCGTAGGGGATGGGGAAGAAAAATGTACAGAAACTGGGAATGGACAAGAATACAGAGAGAAAATGGCAAGAGAGCCAAGCAGGAGTCTGTACGCACAGCGCTACTCTGGAAAACTCTAGAGAGAGCGCTTTTGCGTCTGGTATTGGCTAACAAGGCTTGGGGCTGCAAGCTAAGAAACTGTCCCTTTGGGTTCCTCCAACATTCAGAGGAAGACTTTGTACATTTCTTGTAAACAAATAAGATTGCATCAAAGACAATACCAGACTCCACCAATCTGAAGGAGCTAAGGAATTGGCAATCCCACTTGATACTAAAAATAGCTGGGAAGGCTATAAAATGGGTCAGTCCTTTCTCCTTGGCCAGCTTCTTTGGGGGATTGAACAGGGCTCTTTTTTCAGCTATGGCCCGCTGTAGCTGGAAAATATCATTATTTTATGCCCCATCCAATCCACTTTTCCTTTTTCTCGGGCTTTTTAAAGGATGGATTCTTTCACACGGTATTTTAGGAATTTTAATATAAATACCCTGGACTTGATATTAGCTGAAGATTTAGGAGCTAGGGAGCAGTGGGCTGTTTCTACGTCTGCATCTGTAGCCAGGCATAAAGAAAGGATCTCAAGAGGGTCTTACACAAAAATTCCACCGGCCTCCTCTTTTCCAGATCCTCAGAGAACCCAACCACCTTCAAATGATTTATTCTTGCCTGGCCTTCCACGTCATTGATTTTAACTTGTAGCTTTCAGATCAGACATTGTCAGTCTGGAGTGATCCTAATAGAACCCATATTGTCTTCTAAGGTAGAGCTTCTAGTTTCTGCCTCTTCAGTCCTGGAGGATTGCCCCTGCAAACTGCCTTGGTGTACTGCAATTGTAGCTTTAATTTCAGAGATATTTTCCTTAGCAGGATCTGTTCCCTGCATATCTGCTTCAGCATTTTGTAGATTTGATCCAGGCCTGTCGGGAGCTCCTCTTCAAGCTGTGCCAGGCTGCCTTGCAAATAGCTGTCAGAGAACCTCCGCTTCTTCACAATTTGTGGGGAGTCCAAGTAGAGAGAGGGGTTCAAAACGGATCTATTTGCTACTATGATGTTAAAGAGCAGGATGAACCATCCAGAAACAAAAGCTGTGGCCTTACTATGGCAGATGATGGCAGATGTTAGTGGGGCCAAGCAAGAGCTCCAAATCTAGGCAGCCATTTTTCCCTGCTAGCTCCAAGAAGTCCCCAGTGTGTCATCTTTAATAAAAACCCTACAACTGGAATGTTAGCTAACACTTGTGTTGGGTATGCATGAGTCAGAAGAGAATTCAGCTCACAGTCTTAGAGCTGGGCTGGCTCTGCAGGGATAACAGAAACAAAAAGCAGTCACAACTTATTCTAGTCACTAGAGTCAGTTGATTTGATTCCAAATACTCCGAAGCAGCAGACCTGTGGAGTAAGAAGATGATTTCAATGGCAGTTAGGCGCCTTGATACCTTTGAGGATCTGGGCTTTAGGGTCTGATCAAAAGACTACTGATGTCAACGGAAAGACTCCCACTGACTTCAAAGGTCTTTATATCAGGTTTTTAAACATGGGCGTAACTTTTACCAACCTGTTGAACTCATGGAATTAAGCTGAAGTCACTGAACTCAACAGGATTATTTGCATGCCTAAAGTTGCTCATAAGCTTAAGTGTTTTCCTGGCTCAGGGGCTAACTCACTTTCCCCAGAGATCAGTTAAACTCCTGATTAACAATAGCACTGTCAAGGGTTTCCAGCATTTTGGAAGGTCATTTGCCCAACAATTAATGCTTCCAGCAAACTGGGAAATCAGTTTGTTTGTACATGTTGACATTAAAATGCATTTTGTTTTTCTGTTCCCTCAGCTGCTGTGCGTTAATGTTCACTTGAGATGATGGCGGTTGCTAAATGGGTCAGGATCTTTTCCCTAGGATACAATTTACTTTAAATTAGTGTGTTTCATAAAATATGAAAGGCATTTTAATGAGATGATGCAAGAACTGTTTTTAAAATTATAGAAAATATAATTTTCTGACCCAGTCTCACCGGTTTACGAAATATATTTCATGACAGTTTAATGGCTGGATTTTAAACCTCTTTCTCTCTCTTATTTTTAATTCCAACAGCTTTGGATGCAAAGCCTGTTTTGGCAATGTCAGATCATTTGTCATTATCAAGCGCTGTGATGGAACCTAAATAGAAGAGAGTAGAATTATTAAAAAAACATAATTACTCCGGGAACTGAGGGCCAGGTCCATTGGGACCATGTTTCATACAATTTGACAGGAAAGGTGAATTCCAATCTTTAGTGCATTGGTTTTCAACCTGTGGTCCGCGGACCCCTGGGAGTCCACAGAATATGTCTAAGGGGTCTGTGAAAGGTTGTCATTAACCTACAACAGTGGTTTTCAGCCTGTGGTCCGCAGATCCCAGGGGCTCCACAGACTGTCTAAGATTTCCAAAGGGGTCTGCAGCTCCATACAAAATTTTGTAGGGGTCCACAAATGAAAAACGGTTGAAAACCCCTGCTTTAGTGAGATAGGGAGTTCCTAGGGCGTGCTTCTTGAAATAAGTGCATAAATTAATCGCATCAGATAGATCAAAGAAATATGGCAGCCCAAGTGCTCCAGCATGCATGAGATGGTGACTGGGCCTGAGTTCTGCCCACATTGATGCAGCTTTTGCTGCACTAGCATATACCAGTCTGAGCTGAAAGTCCTGTGCCCCATGCTGTATAGGTAGGTTGTTTTCAGATGGGTCCTTTTACACACTCAGATGCCCCTTAAGGGGCATGGAAAGTAAAGTGTTCTGGATCTAGGCCCGCTACCATTGGAGTAAATGGCAAAACTACTATTAACTTTAATGAAAGCAGCATTGAGTGTTTTACTGGATGAAGGTGACGATTTTGTGTTCACCACACATAAAAGTAACAACCTTGAAGAAACCGTGGTATACAAGCCAGCTTTGCTGGTAGCTCATCCAGGATGGGTGGATTAGTGGGATTTTGACAGGAGAAGTAGCCCACAACCACTCCTTTCTTCTCTGCCTTTCCTCAGCTTTCCTCCCTCTGCTGCTCTTGCACTGAGGCCCTAATCCAGCACTCTCCTTAAGCCTTTCCACAGATCACTCAGAAGTGGTGATAATGCAACACTAGAGGCAAGCTGCACCTTAAACAGCTTTCTTCTTTCCCCTGCCCGTTCCTCCATTTCTCACTGTTTCACTTTCTTTGGCTGCGGGGTACTTACATCAGGGGTAGGTCACAGCCCTGACTTCTTCCTTCTCTCCTGTCTTCTGATCCCCCTGCCATGTCCCATCATGATCTTATTTTCAGCCTTTACCTGGCCCCTTCCTTTCCACACCTTTTCTCTTCCCTCTCCCTCTGCTTCCATGCTGGGAATATCCTATCTTGTGATAGGATTGTGACATCAGAGGCAGTTCCCCCCTATTCCTCCCCTTCTCCATTTCTCTTCCCCCTCTTCCCTGTTTCTAGCTCTCTCCTCCTTTCTCTAGAATTGTCACATCAGAGGGAAATCACAATCTGGAACAGCTCATGGTTGAATTGTGGCATGGTAACTAGAGGCCACCAATTCATTTCCTACGCCCACCCAATCCTTGCTCTTGGTGGGACTGCTCAAAAGCAGGCCAGTTGTCACACTCTGTTTTGTGATAAAGGCAGTTGTCTGCAAGGAACTGGATTGCAACCATAGGGACCAACTTTTCCCGGCGCCGGTGGGTGCGTGACCCCCCACCTTGCTCCTGGCCCCGCCCTGACTCCACCCCTGCCCCGGAGCACCCGGAGCACCCACGGAGTCGGCGCCTATGAATGCAACCATGAAGTCCTTTCACATAGGCCTCCATAGCAAATATGTCTTCAAGTCCTCATGTAGGTCATTATCTGGTAATGACTTTTGGTCCCTAACAAATCAAACCTAATTTGAAACAGCATCTGAGAGGTGAAAGGCTCCATATTACCCTGAGCCATTCACTTTCCTCAGGTTAACTTCCTAGTCTCACATGGTGGGGGCCCCCAAGGATCAGGCCCTATATCATTTATCTTTGGACATATTTACAAACTTTTAATGCACAACTATGCATCCTTTCATTTTATGCAGAGCATTCTTTATGATTTCTGGAGAATATTAAAGAGGGATGATTGTTAGGATCAGTGAAATGAGAGCTTGGAACTGCTTTTTCACCATCCAGGTCATGCTATGTAAATGAATGGAATCCTCTATGCAAATGCACAGAAACCACTATGCAAATGCATGGAATCTTTTGCACAAACAAACAGAATCTCCTGCATAACAATCACTGGGGAAGACTGCTTGGAAGAGAGGGTGGGGTTGTGATGTGCTTAACTCTCTGACTTCCATCTGAACCTTTCAAGTCAGGTTTCTCCCTCATGGTTGCAAGGTCTCATCCACTGAAACTCTGCTGACTTCAGAATTAGGCACTTTCTATATTTAAATCTTATGGCACTGAAAGAAATCATAAGAAACCAAAGTCCTGGATACCACACTCTCTAATTGCCCGGATAGTTCAGACTTTACGAAAGTAGCTGTAAGTATTAAACACAGCTGGAAGGAGTAAATCTGTTTGCCAGAACCTGGGAATGGGTGACAAGGGATGGATCACTTGATGATTATCTGTTCTGTTCATTCCCTCGGAAGCATGTGGCAATGGCCACTGTCAGAAGACAGGACACTGGGCTAGATGGACCTTTCTTTGGTCTGCTCCAGTATGACCATTCTTATGTTCTTATCTGCTGGTAAGAAATGACCTCTAGCAATTAAATATTTGATGGCATTTTGATGTTTTAAATATGCTATAAGGGGCTAAATTCTGGGGTACACTGAGGTAAATCCAGAATGGCTTCAATTATTCTCTCACTGTTTTATTGCCCTGGTGACAAATTCATCTGATCTAGAAATGTGCTTGGATTTTCTTTTAGACTTTCTCCTGAGGTACTTCTAAGGCTTTTGGCTGGGATGAGTGTGCAGAGGGAGATGGCGGGGGTTATTTGACAGATGGTGTGAAATCCTGGCCCCACTGCAGACAAAAGCAAAACTGCCACTGACTTAAATAGGGTCAGGATTTCACCAGTGGTGTGCATCTCTTATCCCTCGAGAGCCCTTCTGTGTGGGAAACTCTTTCCAGAGCCTTGTGCAGCTGCAGCAGGAAGAGGAAGAAGAGGGAGCTGCAGGCAGGAGAGGAGGGAGAGTCGCTGTCCTTTCAGCACCATGGTGGGCCGCTACTACTCAGGCTATTTGGCAGATGATGAAGATCTTCAAGGAGCCCAGGTGAGAAACAGAGAAAGAGAAAACATCCCCTTAGCTTGCATTTCTAGGGACACATCCTGCCATGGGTCTACACAATGGGTGTTGTGGGGGCACACTGGGATCGAGATTTCATTATTTAAACTAATCACACTGCAGACAGCAGTGACTCTGGGCCTGCAACATTTTCCTACCTGGAGTCACCCCAATAACCTTTTATTTCCAATCCCACGGGAAAGATTTCTGGTCCCTCCCATCTACCTTATACATCCATTCCCACCCCACAGATTTTATCTTTGTCCCCTCACTGCGCTAATACTCCCAAGTATCCTTCATACACACCCCTTGCTCCTCATACACCTCACCTGCCCCCCACTTACCCATCCAGCCAACACACTCACATACACAACATCCTCACTGCTCCACATGTGCAAGTCATCCTTCCCTGCCAGTTTACCCCCTCACCCACCTCAAACCCCACTGCCACTTGCACTGCCCACACTGGCACACCTTATCCTCAGACACACACAGCAGATGCCCCTGCCCTCTCACACACCATCCAGACATACCTTAGTACCTCCCAGTGGACCTCATCTTCACTCCCTATACACACCAGTATCACATACATGCTCCTTGCCCCCTCTCCCTGCCACCCTGCACACACTAGAGACAGCCTGACTTGCCCTTTGGGCCTGGTTCTCCACTCACTGAGATTGGTGTAGATCAACTGTAACGCCCGTGAAGTTGCAGTGGTGTGAAAAAGGTGTAAGGGGAGGAGAATCGGGCCTATATTTTGCCCATGATATTTCTGTTCTGCTTGCTGTAGGTAAAACATATGTTTTGGGCAGGGGGGCAGTGTGGGAGGAGAGAGACGATAAGTAGCTTTTGTAATAAACAGGCTGGTTATTACAGCTCATCACAATGTCTATATTAATGCTTCCTCAGTTGAGTGAGATGGTTTCCTCTTTTGGACTTATATAAACTTGCAACAATCCCCATTAATGCATCAGTTTCGACACTTGGCCTTTCCACACCTGCAACCAATTCCAGGGTCACATTCCAAGTTGTTCACCAGAAATAATGTTTAACCTTCTTTCCTTGCAAATATTAGAATCACAACAGTTAGAGCTAGCAAACGAAAGTGTCAAGCACAGAGACAGGCGATTTGGGTTCTCTGGTCCCAGCTCTGCTACTGACTCACTGTGTGAGCTAAGTCACTTAACCGTTCTGTGCCTCAGTTTCCTCATTTGTAAAATTGGGGTGATAAAACATTCCTCTCTCATGGGCTATTGTGAGGTTACATTCACTCATGCTTGTAAAATCTAGAGATCATGGATGGAAAGCACCAGAAAAGTGCAAAGTATTCTTAAATGATTATTCTCTTATTAATCAAAGATTTACTAAATAATCTACTCCTTCCTCCTCCACATGCAGGATTATTCCAAAATTAGTGTAATTTCTCGTGCTTTACTATGGAGTTACAATAGTGACTCTACAGTTAAGACTGCAAAAGCCAATCTAGTTTTTCACAGTCTCAAGCAACGGGGCTTCAGATCTTCCCAGTCTCCTCATTAATGACACTCCCTGCTTTGCTTAGTTACAGAGAGACAAATCGTCAAACAAGCCAACTGTCTCCCAAGTGAGAAAAACATATGACTGGAAAGCCCTGCTGAGACCAGCTTCTCCCTGTGGATGCCACAATCCAGCCGTATCACCAGATGTTACGGCTTTTAGCACATTTGAGACTGACAATAAAGTGGAGAAAAAAGGGAAGCAGGGTGATCCCATCTCTAATGTCCATGGGGCTGCACAGGATTTCTCCAATTTTGTGGACTTCTTGGTCGACATGGATGCATTGGACAGCCTCCAGCAAACCATGGAAGAGGCAATCCGGAAAATAAGGGAAGTAATAATGGAGGATGAAGAGGGTTTACTTGATTTCAAAGAGGATGTCAGTTCTAGTCCAGAAAGTGAGTCTTTGACCATCTCCTGTCGAAAGCAGTGTTTCAGCTCAAGTCATTATTCCTCCACATCCAGCTCAGAGGAAGACTGGAAAGAATGTTTCAAAAGCAAGGCCGGGGATAAGATGGGCAGTGATACCAAACTCCAGAATCAGTGCATGCTGGATAAGTTTGTAGCTCAAGCCCCAAAGAAAGAAACAAGGAAGAGGATGGAAGAAGTGGCTGGGATAGTCCACACAAAGGTATTTCTACTCCTCTCTTCTAATTCTCTGGGCACTAGGACTCTTTTCCGTAAGATTAAAGTAGGAAAGAAAGTACTCCCAATTTTTATTTGACACGACTTTTATAGTATCGTAGACATACACAAGCAGCAAAATTCTGCCCTTACCAGTAGGTGCCTCACTGGCAGGGGAAGAGAGAAGGATCTGTGCCCACTGTTTACTCAGTGCAAGAGTCATTCTGCAAGAGGGTGATGAAATGGCTCAGGGCAGGCAGCTTCCAAGCATATACTTTTCCTCCTTTTCATACACAGCTGGGGTAGCACATGCCAAAGAGCATGTATGCTCACCAGCTTGGGACTTGGCCATGCCATCTAGTCACCAGATCATGTCCCATGAGGCCTGTGGTGTGCTTGCCTGTGCAGACAAACTCCTCCACCCTAGTGCTCTACGGCATGCTAGCTGCTTTGTAGAGGTAGGAGGTAAGAGGTTTCTTATGCCCTGTTCCCCCACCCCCAAGCTAGGTTACTCATGCAGCACAGCACTGGATTTGACCCATAATCTATCACATACCTAATCCATATGCATTTATAACTGTCTGTGTATCTACTTTGCCTTTTGCATGCACCAGTGCCGTGAACACACATGCAACTGCACTAACTGCACATACAAATGATGGTACAAATGCACACATGTTTTTGTGTACACATGCAGTTGTGACTACTTGCCATAAAAGCAAGGCAATTCCAAGTTCCAGCTGAACTTTCATCCTGAACTTTCTCCTTTGGGCTTCACATTAGTCTACCATAAAGAAATTCAGGGAGTATGTGTCCCCCTGTTTGACGGGCATTGCATTATGTAGGCACAATATGGTGAGTTAAGAATAGCATAGCCATCTCTGAAATTAAACACAATGTAAAAGAATCCAGCTATTAAAAGAGCCATGAATTCTCTGCACCAAAGTTGTGCATTGAAGATACAGGGAAACCTGGTTTGTGCCATTAGCCAAGGAACCACCAAAAATCATTGCAGACTAGATCTCTAACAAATGAAGGTACAGAATTGTGATAGAAACTTTAGAAATATTTTACAGTAGTTGCTGAAGGGGTGGAGCTGTTTGGAGTGGATGAATTCTGGGTTGTTCCAGGTGTTGAGGGGAGTGTATTCTAGTCATTACAGACCCATCGGCCCCTGTCCCACCAAAACCTGACCACTTTTGACCCTAGTCCCTGCAGCTGCTTCTTGTCCCCCCCCCCCCATCCTTGACTCTTCATGCTCGTCTTCCTCCTCCATGCACAGTGTCATGTCTCAGTCCCTGTCCACTCTCCCTCAGCTCCTCAACACAGTCTCCCCCCTCACTACCCCAGGCCTGACTCCTCATCCCTCTGTATTCCAGGCAGGCTATTTCCTCCTCCTTCTCCTTGCTGTCTGGGTGACAGCAGGGGGACCACTGAGACCACAAGAGAGAGAGAGTCTCCCTGCTCTCAGTTCCTATGCCCAGCATTACAGCAGCCCCTGGCTCCCACGAGGAGCAATTGCCAGGAGAGTCCTGCTCACCTCCTGCATCCCTGTGCAAATGGACTGTTTGCAGAATTTAGCTGCTAGACTCTTAACAAGTCTCTGCTTTACTTATGCAAACTGGGATTTTCAGAGACTCATAACTTGGCCAAATTTGGGTGTATTTTCACGGGGACAGCAAAAGGCATGTCCCTGACACCAAGGTCCCCCTTCCCTGGCCAAACTTCAAGTTTCTTCTCCAAAACATGAAGATGCTAGAACTTGTCAATGAAACAGCTGTATTAATTTTCTAATAGGGGCAAAACAGCATATTTTTTCCTAATCTCATTCTGAGAAATGGCTGAATCTTTTTTGTCGAAATTTTCTAAAAATAATTCATCCTGAGGCAGACACCAACCATGGAAAATTTCAGCCTGAATGGTGAAAGTTTGGCAAAATTATAAACCACTGAAAACAGGGTCTTATAATAGAAAACATTGGGCAACCTTACCCACTTTGCTTTCCAGCTTCCAGCCTCACTAAGCACAGTGTGTACTGCCTCATGTCACCACAGAAGGCTCCCTAGTCCTGGCCTGGGCTGCACAGTCATGGAAGGGACTGTGGTCTGCACTACAGATGTGGGCTGCTGCTCATCTCCTGAGCTGGCTTGGGGGCCCTTCCTTTGCTCACACCTGTTATGGAACTGCAGAGTTCCCCGGGATGAGTGTTCCACTGCTTTTCCCTTCACCACAGTATGCACTTCGAGTAGTCCCAATGAAGCTAACTGGTGCTATAAACTGTAAAATGAGGACATAAATTGGAATTGGGCCAAGAAAGTGGAGTTTGGGTCTGGATCTGATTTACTCTAAAGGTTCAGGTATGGGCAGCATTGCTAGCCCAATGGTTCAGAAACCATGAATCATGTACCTAAAAATCACATATAATTAATTTGGGATTCTTTTTATTTGCCTTCTGGTTTCTTTAGGGTGTATGTGGGTCACATTTTCAGTCTTTTCTCTACAACCATGATGCTACAAAATTACTTATTTAAAAATATGAAATCTCAATTTCTCCTGTATTCACATGACTCCAGGAGCTGGGGCTTCAAGCATAATACCAAATATCGCATGATTTGTGATAAAATTGCAAAAGTTGGTAACAGAGCATGAGGCTGAATGAAAGCTGCAGTTCAGGCTTGGATTTTATTGTACTGCTATCTTGCAATTTTAAACCTAAGTGCTGGAAGTCTCATGACAGCAGCTGTTCTCAGAAGAACAATTCCACCCTACATGCAGCCAGTTCATGGGAATATTCTCATAAGAGTTGTGTTGCATTCAAACAGAAAATAGGTCTTTCTGGTTTTGGATCCATCCCAGAACCAATATTTGAAAAGGACAGGTTCAGATACAAGGATTAAACTCCAGTCTTCCCTGAATTTCACAGGGGTTCAGATTCAAGGACCCATCTCTCAAATCTGAAATGGGATTTGTCTATTGAAACCTTAACTCTTTTCCTTCCTTTGCTAAAATGTCCTAATGCTTCCTTTTGCTTTTATCCATTACATTATTTACTCTTTTCAGATCTTCACCTTCTTTTTGTTCTGTTACAGAGTGTTACAGAAAAATCAGCTGATTATTATTTCCGTCAAGAACACTTTCACATTTGGGCACAATTGGCAAAGTCTTCTGTTGGCTTCCATGAACAACGAGCTACATCAGATTTTTTCTCTAAGATTAAGAAGAAAGATAAGTCTCAGTTTGAGAAAGACTCATCTTTTGATACTAAATACATTGAAAAAGAAATCACAAATGTCCAGAAACGACCCACTCCATCCGATACTGCTCTCTGTTATCCTGGTCAGCAGCCATTTGAACCCCTGGATTTCTTAGAAGAAAATAAATTAGTCTCTGCTCTTCAAGATATTGTAAATCAGGCCATTCTAGAATTATTGAATACAACAAAGAAAGACGGATCCCCTTTATTTAACATGGCCGATGACTCTGGCATTACTGGTGATTCCCAGCCATGTGGTTCTTCACCTGGAAATATAGATGAGTCGACTCAAACAGCTTCAGAAAATGTAGAGGAGGGAAAGACAGAGGAGGAAAAGACAGAGGAGGGAAATGAATCCAAGTCACAGACAAGAGAGAAGACATTAAAAGAATCTACACAAAAATCAAAACATGGACCACAGTCACTTCATAAATCCAAGTCAAAATCACCACTTGAGAAACCTCCATCAAAACCAAAATATGTGCCACCCCCACTCCCTAAATCCAAGCCTAGGGCAGTAGAAGAGGCACCTCCACCCAAAGCAAAATATGTACCGCCCCCACTCCCTAAATCCAAGCCTCGTCCACCAGTTGAGAAACCTCCTCCCAAACCGAAATATGTGCCACCCCCACTTCCTAAACCTAAGCCAAAGAAACCGGCAATGGCAGAAGAGGAACGTTCATTTTCCCAGGTAACTTTGCTTTTTTTAGCTCAACCAAAATGATTTATAATCATATATCTGTAGAATACTTGAGTATTCTTATCATTCCATAGTGCTTGGTGCTGTTTATACCTACTTCATAGTGTATGAGGTCTATTTAAGAATCAGGGATGAATCATTTTGCCTAATTTCATGCCCACTTGAACAGCGGGGACTCGAAACTCAGATTCAGTCATTATAGGACTGTGTTCAATTTAGGAGAGCTCACAGAGCTCACTATGCAGTCCTCATACTTCAGCCATGCAGGAGCAGAGTTGTGTGAACAACTGATTTTTTGGGTTGCTGGCAGTTCTGAAAAATTTTAAAAATAAATTATTTGGTGTCAACCCGAAACCAAAACTTGTTGGAATTTTCAGTGAATCAAAAAGTCAGAAAAGTTTTAATTCTGAATTGAACAAAACTCAGCCCCAAACTAAACATTTCATTTAGATTTCAGGCTTTTTTGTTTTAAATAAAGGCAAGGGAAATTTGGAAACAAAGGGCTGGATTTACGAGTGGACTTTGGAGCCATTCACAAAATTGAGGAAATGGTGTTAGTGGTGCCTCCACCCCTTTAACCTTATATCCCAATGCTCAGAGCACTCACTTGGGATGTGGGAGACTCAGTTCCTAATTCCCACTCTGGATCAGGGACTTTGGTAAATGAGATCAGAACCTGGTCCAGGAGAAGGGCAGGAAGCTGCACAGTGTAAATGAAGGGAGGAGTTGGCCTTTGGTGATGATTGTGGTGGCTTTTACTGTCACGTTGGGTTTAATATTAAATGGCTGATTTTCCACTATGAAAATGTTAAACTAGGGCCCTGATTCTGCAAGGAAATGCATGTGGGTAGACTCCTGAGTCTTTTCAGTGTCCCAGTGACTTCAGTGGGACTCTGCATAGGTGCAGGGTCCACCTGGGTGGAGTATCTTGCAGGATCAGGACCTAAATATGCATTTAAGGCTAAATCTTAGTCCCACTAAAGTCAACTGGAGTTTTACCCTGTATCAGGGATTCCCAAACTGTGGTAGGTGGTCTTGTTGGAAGTGATACACTGTAACAGGGTGGTCTGTCCCCTCTAAAAAGTGGGGGGGGGGAGCTAAGGCCAGGCACCCTTTATTCCATCACATGACCCCTTTAAGGAAAAAGGTTTTCAAGGGAGCGGTAGACTAGCTGGGGAATAGGACCAGGTGTTAATCAGGTAGCTATCACCTTAACGTGATAAAACCTTGATGTTATTTGGCTCCCATGAGGAGACAGAGGGCAGGCCACTTGGAGAGGAGAATTACAGGGGAACAACAAGTCAGAGTTCAGGTTCCCTGGGATGTGACCTAGAAACAGAAGGGAGACTGAGAAGGACTATGGGGGCCTACACCAAAGGGAAGAAATGAATGAGACCAAGGGAGGTTTAATGGAATGAGGCTGGAACCTGGATACTGGTGGGATGAGGAAACCTGTTTGAATCACAGCACAACCCCATGGAGAAGAGCTGTGGAATCCCTTAACCAAGAGGAAAGAATTGTGAGGACAGGAGGAGGAGACATGTAGGAAAGACAATCCAGAGAGAATCCAGAGGCTGTGCACCCACACAGCACCAGAGCTCTCCTGCACTCCAGCTGGAACCACTAACATAAGTCTAACCTCATTAGAGCTAGCCAAGAAATGCTATTCATATCTCGTGACATTTTTCGGGATTTCAAAAATTTTCATATTCCACATCAGGACAAAACTGAGAACTTTCAAACACTCACATAAAACTGTCCCACAACAACAAAGTGAGAAACCTCTGCCTCCACTCAGATTAGCCAACAGCCTGTGAACAGGGCATTCACCTGTGATGTGCACAACCTAGGTTCAAGTCCCTGATCTGAATCAGCCAGACCAGGTATTTCTCAATATCGTCAGGTGCAATTGTTCAGCATGGTATAAATCAAATATGCAGTAGAGCAGGGACCTGAACTTGGGTCTCCTACATTTCAAGTGAGTGCCCTTGCCACCAGGTTATCATGAGGTTGGTCTCTCTCTCTTTGGTTTTGACCAGAAATTCCATCCTGGATTTGCAAAATCTTTCCCAGCAAAAGTTTTGTTGAAACTGATATGTTCCCATGGAAAGTTATCTTTATTATTATTATAAGTTTCAGTTTTGACAAATTGGCCTTTTCTGATGAATAATGGTCTTCTAATTTGCCCCAGGCAGATCTCCACCAGCCAAATTCAAAACTTATTTTACTGTGAATCCATAAATACTTACATTAAGCCTATTAAGGCTAAAATGTATGTGCACAAAAAGGAGAAATGTACATGTGGTAAGCACTTCAAACATCAGTGTTTTTAAAGTCCAACTGGACCAAGATTTAGCTATTAATTAGAATTAATATTCATACACCACCCTTAAGTCAAAATGTCCAAACCTTTCTATATTTTAAGTTAATTAATGTTCATTTACAGTTGATTTTACTCCATTCCCCCTCCTCTTCCTCATAGTCTCTCCTACATACAATGCAAACCCATTAACATTTGAGTCAGAGACGAACTTGGAGTCCATGATTTTTGAAAATAGGTCAAATAAGTTTGTCTGTCCCTACCACAAATGGCTTTTATGCCACATTCTTACAAGAATTAGAAAATATAAAAGGGTTTGTAAAGTCAAAAGGGATTGGGAGGGGGAAGGGAGAAGGAGGGGAATCCCTGACAAAGAGTAAAATAATGGGACCAAACATATGAACACTTTGACTAAATGGTAGGAGTGATGGTTTCATCTTGAATCCAAATGACAGGCTCATCGCAGCAAAACTACTTCACAGCAGCAGATGAAATGACAACGTCTGAAAACAAATTCTTAGTAATTTTCTAATGTAAATATGTAAAGGAAAGTGTCCTAAGAAGGTATGTAGCATATCACACTCATGCAGATCACAAATGAGCCAGATTTTTAAAGGTGTCCTCACTCCCATTGAAATCAGTGGGAGGTAGGTGTCTCACTTGTGCAAATCCCACCAGGTGCCCATCTGCATCTTTAGGGGCCTAAATACCTTTAAAAATCTGGCCCAATATGTTGCATTCCCCCACCTTCAAATAGCAAAAAGGAAATCAAATACATACAGCAATCAAAACCAAAATTTGGATGATTCCCTTCACATTGGATCTGCTGCAAAATATACACAGCTGATAGAACAAATGCTATTTGCAGTTAGGCTGGTGGAAATCCAGACTAACTATTCATTTCAATTTACACCTAACAGAGAGCAGAACTTGGCCCAAAGGGCTTGATTCTGCTCTCAAATTGGTATAAATCAAGACTAGCTCCATGGAAATCCATGGAGATATACTAGTGAGTGGCTGCAGAGTTGGGCCCCATAGGTTTAAAACACTGTTAACTTACTAAATTTTACATTTAAAATGTTGCTATTAAATAGACTTTGTAATGACTAACCTTTTTTCCTGTTTTGCTTACTGAAATTATGGATAGTCTACTGGTCGTTTTCTTTCAAGACATCAGTTTTACGGACAGATTTTAAAAACAGATCTATCAGGTGGACACTTGAAAGGCAAGCTTTACAGAAGACAAGAGGAGATTGTTGACTTTCTTGTTGAAAATGCAGCCAAACATGTATTGTACAAGTATAACTACGAAAAGTCATTGTCAGAGAAACTTGGGTTTATTTCAGTTCCTGTAACAAAGGTACTCCTTGAGATAATGTTTGGCTTTAAAAAATTAAAAGGCAGCGGCATAAGGTTATCATCACAGATTGATTGGGCTGAAGTATATCAGCAGGTAAATGCAAAAAGACCCACTAAACCCCAAAAGCTTAGTTCAAAGAGTGGTGACAAAAAAACCGCTCATTCTAAACCAAAAATGATCACTGGCAAGGTAAAATTAATTGAGAAACCCACTGAACAAAACATCTCTTCTCTGCCAGAAATAACTGAAATAGTTCCTCTAAAATTCCCTGATGATATACCACAAAGTGGAGAGGATTTGCAAGGTCTGGATTCTGTTGAAGCCTTAAGACAAATGTCATTTTCTAGAAAGTCTATCATTCCCATTGATAGCCAGAGAAAGTTATCTGCTGTTTTACTGGACACTGAGGGACAGAATTCTATAGAATCTTCTAGGCAATCCTTGTCTTCTCGAAGGGCTAGCATCACCAGTGAGAGCAACAGAAAATCACCAACAGTTTTACCAGACACGGAAGCCCAGGATTCTGTAGAACCTCTTTGGGAAGCCTCATCTTCTAGAAGGACTAGCATCACCAGGGAGAGCAGCCGAAAATCGTCAACTGTTTTACTGGACACTGAAGGCCAGAATTCTGTAGAACCTCTATGGCAAACCTCATCTTCTCGAAGGACTAGTATCATGGAGGGGAACAATAGAAAATCATTGACTATTTTACCAGACACTGAAGGCCAGAATTCTGTAGAATCTCTAAGGCAATCCTCATTTTCTCAAAGGACTAGCATCACAGGGGACAGCAGCCGAAAATCATCAACTGTTCTCCCCAAAATCTGAAACCCTACCAGTTTAAAATAAAACAAATATATTTGTATTTTATTGTCAAATTTCTTCTATTTATTTACATGTATTGTTAACACACCTGAATACCTATTATCGGCCCCCACTCCACAAATGACATATCTGTTAGGGGGCAGGGAGCTATACATTTCCAAAAATTCTTTGCAATCTACCCTTTCTTCTAACTACATCTAGCTCTCCTTGGGTGATTGACTCCTATTATGATTATTACTATTATTTATTATTTGTGGTACTGCAGTGCTTAGAGCCATAGCTGAGATCAGGGCCCCATTATGATAAATGAAGTGAGATAATAAAATTACGGTACTCAATCTGGAGAAGCATCATTACAACCAGTTTATCAATGTGGGGGAAAAGAAGGCGACAAAGGAAAATAGATGTAGTGAGCCATAGAACAGTTAGGGGGGTAATTTCCTTCTCCCCACTGTAATTTCACTGATTTCAGTGGAATGACTCTTAATTTACACCCACTGACCTCAACAGGCTTTGGATGAGGCTCTGAATGTCTTGCCTCAGATTTAGCAGCAATCTGAGGACTAGAAGCCAAGAGTCCTATTACATTCTTCATACCCAAGCACTTGTATATGAAGTGTCATGAGTCCAGCTAAATCGGTACAATTTGGTGTATAGATCAAACATGAGAGCTGCCTGCCATGTTAGCCTCATTGTCAATTAGTGCTTTTGTCATGCATACTAAACAGAAAGCTCAAAGCTTGTTTCACAAAGACCAATATAATAGAAAGGGAAATCCTCTTGTAAAATACAGTGCTTTGTGCCAGAATACTCCTCGCAAGATACGCCCCGGTATCTTATGGGTCCCTGCACTTCTAATCCATGACTGATTCCTACTGCAAAGTCAATTACGGCCTGATTTTCATGGGTGCTCACTAGCCACAAGTGCAGTGGAAAGAAAGTTGTGAGTGCTTAGTATCTCTGAAAATCAAGACTACAGCCTCAGGACTGTAAGGTTAAGTGACTAAGGGCCTAAGGCATTCTAGCTGTTTGCTGGTCTGGTCTGTTATACTGGTTCAGTTTCACTGAGTTTTTTGTTTCATGTGCATAAAAAAAAATAGAAATTATAATGTTCCCCTCCAAGAAGCATATATCTCAATCCCACCCCCATCATATAATTTCAGGGGAGAGTTTACCTGCAGCTCACAGCAGCCTACTAAAAACAACAACAGCTCCTATAGCAATAATGTGGCTGTTAATTGCCATAGTTGTTTGGCACTAATGGGGTTCTTTGTTGGCAACCTTTCTAACCCAATTATGTTTCTAAAGTACAACTGAAACATTGTAGGGAGCACCATATAAACAGTACTAAATGCACTGGGAGATAGTGACCTCCCAGAAAGATAAACAGGTGCCAGCTAAAGCCCCATACGATTGATTTTCCATGGCTAAAACGGCAACCACAGACATCTGTTTTTCCCTGTTTAAAAAACAGTAACAAAAGTGAGCTGTTGTCTTAGAAGAAGAGGAAAGCCTCTTAGAAGAAACATAAATAAGGTTTCAAGTGCCAAACAATGCACCATATTCATTTGCATTCTTTTGGGTCAGCCACAAACATCAAGCAATAGAAAATGATTTTCTGATTAACAGAAATGGATATGGTGTGGGGAGCAGGGGTACAGTTGTGGTTGAGGGAGATTTAGGACTGAAGCTTAATTTAATACAGGCAATTTGAACACGCATGAACCAAAAGTCAGAGACACTTCTCTACATATGTCATAGGTTAATATCAACAAGTCAAATAACAAACCTTTGAGTGAAGGAATGAATGAGTTGCATCATGTGGGGAGCAAAGGGCTTGACACATTCAGCACTGGTAGAAAATTGAGTCAGCTGAGTATCTCATGATGCTCTCATTAGCCCAAAGTGGTGATGTACTGCCCAAACTATCCAGGTCAGGATCACTTAGAGCAGAGCCCCACTTCTGAGCTGTTGCACACATACAATTCCATTCCTGTTTACCTCCTTGTGGCTTGGAGGGTTGGAGACTTTTTGCTCTGTCCCAAGAAAATTATGTTGCCTTCATAGGAGCATTAAATTGGTAGCTTGGCATCCTCACACCATGCTTCCAGCAGTGAACATGGTATGTTGTACAGGCCCTGTATCCACTATCAGATGCATACCTAAGACAGCCCACATAATAGTTCCCTCAGTGTCACCTCTTGCCCCAGCTGCTCCTGTAGATAAAGTGATGAGAAACACATTCCTCGTCTTTCCAGAACCATGTAAGGAAAGAAAATTTGCTTCAGTCTGCAGAACTGCACTAGGAGTGAAAAAGGATCCATTCATTGTCCCAGTTACTTTCTATATGGAGTACTTTTCTGTTATAGTTTTTATAATTTAATAATTGCTTTATGCTACAATAACTTCATAGTAGCACTTGGGATAAAAAAGTGACATTTCTGCTCCAAAAGCACAGGCACACAATCACTTGAGCTGAATGGAAGTCATTATTAGCTGTTAGCAATATGTTGGCTGTGCCACATGGTTGAGAAGCTGATTTTATCCAGTACAGGGGCAGTGGTACACACACATACTAACCAATCCGTTACAATATTTTGACTTTTCTTTTCAGCCCTGTTAAATGTGGCATTGTGAACGACAAGAGCTATGCGGCAGAGAGGCTCGCTGAACTTCTTGAAACTGTTATTTCCAGGATGCCAAGTTATTTAATAGCCCAGTCTCATTGACAGGTCATTTGAGGGTCCCGTTTTCGCCTTATCATTAGGGCTGGTCAAAAACTTTCCATTTACATTTTTGCAACTGAAAATTGGGGTTTCAACTAAACAAGTATTTTAGCAGAAGGTGCTTGCTGTCCTCAAAAAAATCTTTTTCGTTTTGTGTTGGGTTTTTTGTCTGAAAACTGAAAATTTCCATTTTTGAGGGGAGGGGTTGTTTATTTTTGAAAGGCAGGAATTTTCAGTGGATAAAAAATGTCAGATCAACTCTACTCATGGTAGTATGCTGATGTTCCAGTGCAACGGGAGTAACTGGCCATGAGGCAGCCCCACGTATCCAAGGTCCAACCCACCTGTCAGCTCCCACCTGCCCCCATGCAGGCCCCACTGACTAATTCCCTTGGACTCCAACTTTTAGTTTCCCTCTGGGTCCGTTCCCCGAGAGATGCCACGCTGCCTCTTCTGATTGGTTATTTTGGCATCTTCCCTAGGCCAATGGGCTCCTCCTTCGTGTACGCTCTGTGAGGTCAGCAGGTGGCGGCCCAATGCGGAGGCGCTGTTGGAAAAGAGGCGGGCGGGGATTGGCAGGCTGCGGTGCTGGCGTCGTATGATTGGCCGGGATGCGGAAGCGGGGCGCCGGTCGGTTGCGGAAGCGGGCGGGTTGGTTGGTTGGGTGCGTGGAGCCGCTGGGCGCCGCCGGGCTGAGGAGAGATGCGGCGCCGCAGCTGCTGCTGCCTCCTGCTGCTCCTGGCGCTGCTGTGCGAGCCGGGCCGCGGCGGGGAGCCCGGGCCGGGCGCTGTTACCTGCGGGTCGGTGCTGAAGCTGCTCAACACCCGCCACAACGTGCGGCTGCACTCGCATGAGGTCAAGTACGGCTCGGGTGAGGCTCGGGGCCGGAGGCGGGGGAGGCCGCGGCCGGCGGGCGGGCCGGGCTGAGGAAGGGGGCGGAGGGTGAGGAGCGCGGGAGAACTCGGAGGCGGTGGGGACTCGGGGATGCCGGGCAGGTAGCCGGGGTGGGCGTGGGCTAAGGCCGGAGCTCCGCCCGGTGACGGGGTGCGACCCCCGGCTCTGAGGTCGGCTGCCCTGGGTGAGAGGGGAGCGCCCGGGCCGGGCCGTCAGGGAGGGGGCGGGACCGAGGCTTTCGTGGCGGGGCAGGAGATGCGGGGAGGGTGGCTGGCTCCTGAAGCGGCTGATAGGCAGGTGCTGCTAAATGGGCTCGGACGGGGCGAAGGCAGAGGGTGAAAGGAAGGGCAGCTCCCATGGACAGATGCCGCTGGCACAAAGCCGGGGGGGGGAATGCAGAAGTGTCCTGCTACTATCCCACATCCTTTGATATGGCGGGCACACCCCCAGCCAAGCTCTCACATGCAGCGCACCTACTGAGCGTTTCTCCTTCCTTAGCAGGAGTAGGCAAATATCCGGGACTGAGCCGCTCAGAGCAGTGAGGGGGTATCCAAAAGGGGGCTGGAGCCATTGGCAACAGACACTTTGCTCATTAAATTAAGCATTTTTAAATCAATCTTCTGTTTCACATCTTCAGAACCTGATATCCTAAGGCAGGGAGGGGGCTCAACCTTTTTCTTTCTGAGGACCCCTCAACATGCTATAAAAATTACCTGGGGCCTCATGCTGCATTCCCGCCCCCCCCCCAAACCAACCCTATATTGCTCAGGCTTTGGCTTCACCACCAGGTGGGGGGGGCTCAGGGCCCAGGCTTTAACCCCATGCGGTGGGGTTTCAGCTTTCTGCCCTGGGCCCAAGCAAGTCTAATGCTGGCCATGCTTGGCAGCCCCCCTGAAACCTGCTCGCGGTCCCCTTGGGGGCCTCGGACCCCTCATTTGAGAACCACAGTTCTAAGGTGCAGAGTACCTGCAACTCCCATTGAAGTCAGTAGGGGAATTGAGGGCACAACACCTATGAAAATCCTGGCATGGGAAAATCATGGCATCCCCTGGTAATATTTGTATGTTAGTGACTCTTCTGCTTCTCAACTGTTCAGTATATATTTTTTTCTGGGTTTGCATCACAGGTGAGGATGTCGATCTAGAAGCTGTACTAGTGACAGGAGTGGTGTAAAAATAGGGTGAGAAGGGAAATTAGTCTTGCAACCCTCCTTTGCTGTTCCCCTCCAATTATTAGCGTGAATCAAGTATTTTTGATTTCCCTGAACTGGTGAACGGTGGGTTAGGTCAACTACCATTTAAATTATTTTGAAACAGGAAGTGGGCAGCAGTCGGTGACTGGAGTTGAAGCTTCAGATGACGCTAACAGTTACTGGCGGATTCGAGGGAAAAATGACGACACTTGCCAACGAGGAACACCAGTGAAGTGTGGGCAAGCAATACGGCTTACCCATGTTAACACAGGAAAAAACTTACACACACATCACTTCCCATCACCGCTGTCCAATAATCAGGTAAGATGGTGAGTTGTGCCTTCAAACCTTGTGCTTTATTTCTCTTGTGTGTGGAAAAAGTGTCTAAAATAGTCTTCATCCTACTTTGGAGCAGTCGCTTGGTAAAGTAAAAGTTTTTGCGAAGCTAGAGACCAGCATGAGAGTAAAGAAGGTCCAGGGGTTTGGATGCTAGCTAGGGACTCGTGAGAACTATTCTGCCTCAGACTTTGTGTGTGAGCTTGGGCAAGTCACTTGGGGTGACACAGTAGCTGGAAGGGTGCGTCCCGTCCCACTGACACACACTACTTCAGCTCCAGCTAGCATGTTAAAAATAGCAATGTGGCTGCAGTGGCTTACCCCCGAGTACGTACCCAGGGGTCAGGCAGAATTGTATTCAGGCAGCTAGCCCAAGCCACCACCTACGCCGCTCTTTAGCCACGCTGCTAATTTTAGTGCACTAGCTCGAGTAGAGAGACCACGTGTCTGTCTAATCATGCTGGGAAATCATCCCCGCTGCTGTGTAGACATATCCTAAGTCTCTCTGTGTCCTCATTTTGCTCTCTGCCCACCCCATCAAAAGAACCCTTTGCTTTCACACTTACACACTTCATCTTTGTATTTCTCTGAAGATCAGTGTTCCCCTTCTTAGTCCTCCCGGCTCCCTCCCTCATCATTAAGCAAGTATTTCTGCAAAATTTGAAAATATGTCTTAAAATAAATTTCTTATTTAGCTGTTGTGGGCTTCCTTAAGTATTCACTGGAGTCTTTCCTGAGAGGCCGCATGGTACAGTGGATAGGATACTAGATTGGGATACATGAGACCTGGGTTCTATTTCTGTCTTGGTCACAGACCTACTGTGTGACCTTGGCAAGTCACATGGTCTCCTACCATTTGTCTTGTCTACTTAGATTCTAAGTTCTTTGAGAAGGGTCTGTCTTTTTACTGTGTGTTTGTACAGTGCCTCACACAATGGGATCTCTAGGCGTTACTGCAATATAAATAATAATAAAATAAATGACTGAGAGGAAATGTTTCTTAATATTGACTTAAATACCTGATTGATGCCATACTATCTTGCTGAGAGGAAGGAAGGTGAGCCCTGTATCTGAGGAGTATTTTGTTCGTTCGTTTTCAAGGTGGTGTGTTTTTTTTTCTTGAAAGGATTGTCCTGTTTCCCTTGTTTTACTTTTGTTCATAATACCTTTTATTTTTGGCATTTTACCTCTGGACTATAGAGGGTGCAAGTTATCCCATCCGGGTTAGATCCATTGGTACAGAAGCAATACAACATAACTTTTTGTTTCTCACCTACCCTTGTCTTTACAATCCCCCTGCTGGCTGAGTGATTGGTGTCTTAAGTATCATTGGTGTTCCCTTATTTCTAATTCAGGAAGTAAGTGCCTTTGGTGATGACGGTGAAGGAGATGACTTGGATATATGGACAGTACAGTGCAGCGGGACACACTGGGAGCGGGAGGATGCAGTGCGTTTCAAGCACATAGGAACTGACGTGTTCCTTTCAATAACGGGAGAACAATATGGCCACCCAATCAGAGGCCAACGGGAAGTTCATGGCATGAATTCTCCTAATCATCACAACTACTGGATGGCAATGGAAGGCGTTTTCATTAAACCCAGCATGGACCCTGCAAAACACGATGAGCTATGAATGGTTAAAGTCCTTTAACCAATCTGTTAATCCAGGAGTAGGAGTTGCCAATCCTGGGTCTCTTGTAAATACTGTCTTGTCTGTTTAACTGACTCTCTGTACAACAGAAGGGCATTAGGATATTCTAGGAATGCAACACTTCTGTGGGCAACTGCAATTTCCTGGATCACATATTGAAATTTGTTTGGCAAAGTACTGTTTGAATTTTCTAATTTAATTGGTGGAAAAAGCTTTGTGTTTCTACTAGTTTTCACTGTAATTCCCTTTGCTTATTACTTTCTTCCCCTCTACCCAATCCAAAAGGAAGTGACAGATTTGAAGTAAAGCATCTCTCTGATCAATCCCAAATATAATGCAAATTTATATTTTATGTTCCTTCTGCAGTTATAATTAAAATTTTGGAAACTAGTCTCTGCTGTTTAGTGAATGAACGTTACTAAATGACAAGATGGAATAGATCTAGAATGGGGAAAATATTTCTCAAACATGGCATCATGTAGAGGTGATGGAATCAACAATCCAATCTTCCAGAAAAAAATTGCAGTTCACGTGAAAATTGCTTCTAATGTTTGTAATGGGTTTCAATGTGTGCTGTATCTACAGTTAAAGACATACCACTGGAAAATGTAAATATTGTGTATGTTGGGGTAAGGAGAGAGTTAGTTATTTTTCACTCTAGATGTGTGGTGTTTTTGTTTTTCTTTTAAGAATTTGCATTTTGGTAGGGATACTGCTACTACTTCTTAAGTGGTAAGATTGTTCTGAGAACTGTTACAGAAAGTTACTATTTATAGAATTCTGTTCATTAAACAAATTTCTTTAAATAGTCTGAAGGAGCAATTGCATTTGAACTTCAATGTTTTCATTTTATTTATTTAGTTTTTGTACTCGCACATCACTTTGAAAGATCACTAGAAGAAACCAGATGAATTGATAATAGAGCTATTGTTCAGATTTAGAAATAAGAGCAAACCTCAGCTAATGTATTTTTGAGAATGAGACACACTAGGGAAATGTGCACTCACCTTATAGTAATTTTTCATCTAGACCACAACTGGTTGAATGACTGTACTCAAACAGTAGTTAGCAAATCATTGTTATTAGAATGGGGGATGTATCTATTGGGATCCTGCAGTAGTCAGTCCTGGGTCTGGTACTATTCAACATTTTCACTGATGACTTGGATAATGGAGTGGAAAGTATACTTATAAAATTTGTGGATGACATCAAGCTGGAAAGGGTTGCAAGCACTTTGGAGGACAGGATTAGAATTCAAAACAACTTTGACAAATTAAAGAATCAGTTTGAATTCAACAAGATGAAATTCAATAAAGATAAGTGCAAAGTACTTCACACAGAATGGAGAAATCAAATGCACAGCTCCAAAATGCAGAATAATTGGCTAAGGGGTAGTACTACTGAAATGGATCTGGGGATTATAGTGGATCACAAGTTGAAGATGAGTCAACAATGTGAAGTTACTACAGATATTAGCCTTTTTTGTAAGAGGAGGCCCTGAGATATAAACCTTGGTATCAGAAGCCCGGTATGAGGCCTAAAGCCTGAACTAAAGTAATGGTCAAGACTTTGCTAACATAAAGCAAGGTTAAGCTGTGAGCCAGAGGCAGAGCATGCTCACAGAAGCTGGCAAGGAAAGGGCTGATGCTGCAAAAAGAGACATGCCTAAAAAGTACTGGACACCAGCTATCAGAACATTCACATACTTGTACACTCCACACAAATAACAAGGAACAGGTTAACCCATCCCACTGACAGGGCCAAAAGGGTAATATGATTGATAAGTTGTTTTGTTCAAACCAACATGTACAAGGTGAGAGGCGGCACCTTACTATGTAGAGGGGTTGCACCTCAGTACTTCAGGAGTGATGTGTAACTTGTTTGTACCCATGTATAAGAATGCATCCATGAGTGGATGTCTTTGTCCAGCCTAGGGGGCAGTAGAAAGTCCCGCCACTGAGCTGAGTCCATTGCCAGGGCGCACATATGTACTGGCTAGCAGCACCTTGGACTTCGTTTGCCTGGGAGCTGGAGATTGTGTTTCTCTTCGACAATAAACCTGGCCGACGTGCCTTCATACCTCACTAGAGTCTGTGGTCATTGGGGGTTCTCTCAGGATCTGCTGTGTCAGCTATCTGCGCAAAGCTGGGACAGCACACAGAGGGAACACACGCACGTAGCCGATTGATATCGAATAGAGCAGAGCACCACACAGGTAGCATCTGACAACAATATCATTCTTGGATTTATTAACAAAGTGTTGTATGTAAGAGACAGGGGCTAATTGTCCCGCTCTACTCAGCAGTGGTGAGGCTTCAGCTGAAGTATTGTGTCCAATTCTGGGTGCCATACCCAAGGAAAGATTTGGACAAACTGGAGGGAGTCCAGAGGAGGATAACAAAAATGAGAAAAGGTTTTTAAAACTTGACCTATGAGGAAAGGTTAAAAAAAACGGCACGTTTAGTCTTGAGAAAAGAAGACTGGGTGGGGGCCTGATAACAGTCTTCAGGTATGTTAAGGACTTATAAAGAGGACTATGATCAACTATTTGCCATGTCACTGAAGGTAGGACAAGTAGTAATGGGCTTAGTCTGCAGCAAGGGAGACTTACGTTAGATATTAGGAAAAACTTCCTAATGATAAGGGTAGTTAAACTCTGGAATATGCTTCCAAGGGAAGTGGAATCCCCATCACAGGAGCTTTTGTAAGAACAGGTTGGACCTGTCAGGGATGGCCTAGGTTTACTTGGTCCTGCTTCTTCAGGGGCCTGGACTTGATGACTTCTCGAGGTCCCTTCAAGCCCTCATATCTGAGTACTGGTCAGGAACTCTGTGACCTTGAAAAAGTCATTTAACTTCTCTGTGCCTCTTTCTCCCCACCTGTAAAAAGGAAATAACGCTCACCTGTCACAATGGGGTATGAGGAAGGTTAAGTAATGTTTGTAAAGTATTTTTAAGATGCAAATTGCTACAGAAGTTGCTTACTCTATTTGCTTTATACAACAATTTCCCTCATTTTGCTCAGCACAGCAGGGTGGGCGAAAGGTAACAAAATTAGGAGCGCTTATCTCCCCGAATAGACTATTTAATTACAATTGGAATCATTGAACTATCAATTACTGAAGCAGGAAATTGGCTTGGGCTATTAGGTTTACTCCCTTTACAGCTACTGTCACAACTGTTACAAATGTGAAGCATGCAGGAGCTGTACCACTACTTGGCTCAAACACAGCCCATTGCAATTAAATGTGGTGACTAGTGCTTAATATCCTGTGATCATTTATGCTGTTAAGCCTCACATAGTGGCTTCAGTTTTTCCTTTAAGAGTTAGAGTTGTTTGTAATTAGCATTGCCAGTGGAAGAATTCTTCTGTTGCCATGCCTTTTTGCAGCACTTACTTGCTTTTCCTACTTACAGAAAGAGGTGAGTGAGACTGTTTTCTGTTGTTGCTGTAGAAATTCACTAAACATTCAGAAGTTGCAAGTACTTTAGCTAGAGACTGGGGGTGCACAGAGTTTTTCACTGACTTTTTAGTTGAGATGTAATCAGTTAACTAATAGTCAAACATTTTAGCAAATATACAAGAACTAGGGGCTAGCTGCCACTAAAGTTACTGAGTTCAGTAGGAATTGGATCACGCTGAAGGATCAATGTTTGTATTACCCATTATAGTACAGCTGAATTCATTTTACTAATACTCCATTTTAAAATAAAGATCAATAAATGATAGACACAAATATATAATTACAAAAATATTTCTTCTAAATGTTGCAATACAAGCTGCTTCTTTCCTTCCTTGTTCTATGAAAGACCATTCCCCTGAAGCCAGCATTATAAATAACTTCAAGAGGGGTGGCAGCATGTGCTAGATAGTTGGGATTATACCTTCTTATCTGTACTGTTGCCAGGAGCCAAGGACCTTTATGTACAAACCCAGAAGCTTTGGTGTGGGGGGTGGGAAGTTAGGCATATACACTCATTGTCCTGTGGAAGATTTTGAGTTGGCTGGAAAAGAAGGGCAGGGCATTGTGCCTGTGGACACAAGCAGGCTGGTTCCCCAGTGGATTTACCCACCTAACTTTTCATACCCCTGCAGTCTTTCTTCCATATGTTTGGCCTGGACATTTAGCTCTCCCATTACCATAACTGAGTAGGAGCTTGCTGGACTTGGCCCTTTTTCCTTGCCCTTATGACCACTGGTACAACAAGTCAAGCTAGACTGGAAGCAGAAATGAGAGAGAGAAAACTGAGAGTAGGGCTATATGTACTTTTGTTTCTGAGCATGTAGGCGTAAAAGCCTACCGAAGTACCCAGGGAGATCTACCCTACAACATCTGAGTCTTTAGCACAGAGGGTCAATGTATGAAGTGTTTGTCCCTCAGCAAGTTGATCTTTAACTTTGTAGTACAGCTTGACTTCCACAACAAGCATATCCCTCCCTGTTCTTGAGATGGCTGTTTCTAGAGCCAAGAACAACAGGAGATGGTTATTTTAGTTAAGGAGGATTCAAGTCATTTTGTCCCTTTCAGGTTAACAAAGTTTTAAAACACTTCATACCCCAGTCCAGCAAATGTGGTCAGTTTTATGAGCCTATTCAGAAGTGTAAAACTCTTGATCTGGGCAAGCGTCCGCAGGTTTAGAGCCATATACAATAATAACAGCAAAGAATCCTGTGGCACCTTATAGACTAACAGACGTTTTGCAGCATGAGCTTTCGTGGGTGAATGCCCACTTCATCGGATGCAAGAGTGGAAATTTCCAGGAGCAGGTAAATATAAGCAAGCAAGAAGCAAGCTAGAGATAATGAGGTTAGATCAATCAGGGAGGATGAGGCCCTGTTCTAGCAGTTGAGGTGTGAAAACCAAGGGGGGAGAAACTGGTTCTGTAGTTGGCAGTTTGCCTTGGATATTCAGAGAATCATTAACAATAGTGAGAAAACACCTGTTAGGTATACTAACAGGGAGACTGACTAGACAATCTATTTTTCTATGTTTATGGTTTCCATGTTTAGAACACCTTAAACACACTAATCATTTCCTTGATGGTGAAACTGTGACATATCATGCAACTATTTATTTCCAGTTTGTGGGTTTAACAAAAATCCTTGTGAAATTTTTGATAAACAATTGTTTTGTGTGTACAGCAATCATTCTGCATTTGGATGAGACTCAAAAATCCATACTGCTAAGTGCATCTCTTATATGTAAGAGAAATTGATTTCCAGGCAAAATCTAGTAAAGTAAGGGGTCTTTAGCCTCCTTTATATTCTATGATTTGCTTTTGAAGATAATACAGATTTAATAGATAGGAATTCAGATAGCTATCTATCAAATCACAGATTTCTGCTATCTCATTCTAAAGCCCTTCTCCATCATTCTTGCAGTAGGCACACTTTTCTCTAATGTGATATTGACATTTTAGCAATGCTCCATATAACAAGTTTAACAGTAATGAAGACATCCTCTTTTTTTTTTCTTTCCCCCCCCCCCCCCGATGTCTTCACAAATTAAGAAATAAGACATCTGGAAATTTGAGATTAATTTATTTTCTGATTTTTCTAAATGAATTGATGCCATAATTTAAATGCTTCAATAATCTTTCATTCAAACAGGAATATTTGTGTCACATTCATTTTTTCTCAGACCTGCAGTCAGACTGATGAAGATCTTGTAGATCACTGGCTCTTAATCTTTCCAGACTACTATACCCCTTTCAGAAGTCTGATTTCTCTTGAATACCCCCCAAGTTTCACCTCACTTAAACTAGTTGCTTGCAAAATCAAACATAAAAATACAAAGGTGTCACAGCACACCATTACTGAAAAAGGCTTACTTTCTCATTTTTACCATATAATTATAAAATAAATCAATAGGAATATAAATATTGTACTTGCATTTCAGTGTATAATATATAGAGCAGTATAAACAAGTCATTGTCTATGAAATTTTAGCTTGTACTGACTTCGCTAGTGCTTTTTATATAGCCTATTGTAAAACTAGGAAAATAACTAAATGAGTTGATGTCCCCCTTGGAAGACGTCCGTATACCACCAGGGGGACATGTACTCTTGGTTGAGAACCACTGTTATAGATTGACCTAGCTGTAAAATACACTAGGCTTGGATTGTCAAGGTCTAGCACAGACAAATCAATTTAATAAATACCAGTTTCAAAAGCCTTGAATGCATTTGGGAAATGTGGTGCTACAGTTGTAGAAACGGATGGCTTGTAACAGTGATGGCACGCTCCCCTATATGTGTGAAGCACTCTGGAGATAGTAGATATTTACAGTATTATTCTTCAGTGTCCCTTATGCCAAGTATTAAATATCATGAGATTGGCTTAAAAATGAGATTTTTAGAAAATAACTAATTTGGGGCATTTTTATTTACTTTTGGGGCCCTTAGCATTCACATTTTCCTCCACACCAGTGAAGGCTGGCAATTTATGAGGGGGGGCAGGTGGGGGGAGGGGAGGAGCTGAGATTCTCATGTACCTGCCTGACTTCAGGAGCTGGGGCTTTATGAAACACATGAGTTTGAAACTTGTGATGAAAATGGTGAGACTTGGGGGACTGTTTAGTTGGTCCCTGTTGTATTCTTAGGGCATCAAACTGGTTTTTACAATATTTGTCACTGAAAGGAACTAATGTCAGCAAGTAAGTTTACATCATAAACTTTGACTTTTGTAGATAACTTGTATAAATAACTGGGAAAGGTGCACAAAGAACCTTGAGAACATCAGTGTTGTAAACAGGGACATTTTGGAAGAGAAATAGTGACCCGTTTTAATTCAAAATAGTGGACTGGAAAAACTTTTGGAAAACAGAATTGGGGATAACTTTATTAAATAGTTAATAGTGATATGAGGACTGTTGGTTTATAAACCAAATTACTGTAGTTTGAAATAACTACAGCCTGTACATTCAAAGTATCTGCTTAATGCTGAATTAATTCCACACACTTGTAGTTCAGTCTGAAATGTAT
Organism: Mauremys reevesii; assembly: GCF_016161935.1. Taxonomy (NCBI): domain Eukaryota; kingdom Metazoa; phylum Chordata; order Testudines; family Geoemydidae; genus Mauremys; species Mauremys reevesii. Next base: position 17,626,452 of record NC_052640.1, on the reverse strand, counting down.
CCTGTACCAAATATTTGATGCCCTTATTTTAATTTTAGGGGTAAACGTGTACGGAAAATGCTATTTTCTTTCCCTTTCTACTTTACAGCTCTATGTAACTTATCAATGTGTGTACGTTTGCCATGTCAGGAGCTATAAAGGTCTCATCTGTAGTGACTGATATACTGAAAGAGGACTAATAAGGTCATGTTGGTTTCTTTAAAATATCAGAAGACACTATCAGTTCTTGATTCTCTATTCTGAATGTCAGTGAAGAGGAATTATTCCCAAACCATCATGTTCTTTCATCCATTACATTTGGATATCTACTGAATGAGCGAGCAAAGAACATTTTAAAAATGTGCAATTAAAAAAAAAAAGTTGGCCAACCCTCTAATTGCAATGCTGACTTGGCAGTATTTCTGACCCTGTTAGTCCTGTGGAAACCCCCTGTCTGTCTTCTGCCTGCTCCTTTCCTTCAGCAATGGAATCAACAGCTGTAGCCACAGATGGACCATGTTTGACAGCTGTCCTGCACAGAAGCCAAGCTGTAGAATATCTTTTTTCCAGCAGCAGCATCTTGTTGGGCATCTGATTCTTTGGCTGGCACATTTGCTGGGGTTTTTTTTTTGGGTTCCCTGCTGCAGCTGGGAAATTTGCCATGAGCCTGTCAGGGGTTGAAGAATGCAGGGTTGCCTGATCATTTTTCCCTTCTGTATCTCACTTTCTATTTCTTACCTTTGAATTGATGTACTCTGTTCAAGTATCACTTCCTACTCTAATCTAACTCTGGGGCACTGTTCAAAAGTGTTTGAATCACTTTTGATGAACAATGTGTAAGTTTTGCTTCATAGTGCTCTTAGGACCTGGGGCTACATCATAAGGTCCTTTACTCAATTTTTACAATCTGTACTGTGGTAAAACTCAATGCTAAAAACTTAGGATGAAATCATGCTCCTACAAGGAAATACCCACTACCAGCCAGAATCTCATGAGGTTCCCTTCACACAGCTTCCCTTGAATTTTCCCATAGAGAAGAAAGCAGAGATGGAGTGTGCCTGCCTGGGGAAGGAACAGACAGGCCAATCTTGAGGCTGCTTTGGGGGCATAGTGCAATTTGAACATCCCTAAAGGTGTATAGCATTTACTGTCTGCATATCTCACAGGTACTCTTGTGTGATTATGAAAGGCAGACTTTGGGTCTTAAAGTACAGTTAATAATCAATATAACAAATACATAGATCTGGGAAAATGTCTGATTAAATTAATACATAGCTCAAGCACGTTTTATTGTGCCCATATCTGTAACAATCCCTTAAAGCAGTGGTTCCCAAACTTTAACAACCTGTGAACCCCTTTCACTAAAATGTCAAGTCTTGTGAACCCCCTCCTAAAAATGAATATTTCCAGGGATTTTCTCCTTTACCTGAGTATAAAAGCAGTGATCTTGGAAATATAAAATTTGTTTTTGACATGCGTATTACACACTATTAATCATTACAGTATTTTTATTACATTATGAAAACGGCAACACTCTTCCAAGATCTCACTTTCATAGCTTGTATCACTTTGAATAAGCCTGTTATAAGACAAGGCTCCTATGTTTCATTAAGGAGTATCAGATGTGAAACAGCATGAAGGTATTTAAGAAGCCAGCTCAGAGTTCCTCCTACACAAGCATTCAGGTCTTGAGCAGTTCAGGCAAACAATGCACATTACAACAAAGCTTAAACTTGTACTTCATAATAACTTTAAAAACAATACTAGCTGCCTATTTAATTTTAAAAACAGCAAAAAAATCCACCTCTTTCCATTTCTTATAAGGAGTTTTGAAGTTTAAATCTCCTCAGTGTGATAGATACGTTTGTTTTGATCTGCTTAGCTCTTGGAAGTCCAGGGGCTCTGGGCTGCTGGCCCGGTGCTGCTCGGGGTCCCTACGGACAGCTCTGTCTGCCATTAGGGATTTTTCTTCCCGAGAACCCCCGTAACATCTCTCAAACCCCAGTTTGGGAACCACTGCTTTAGAGACCCTTATAACTTATAGTCAATAACATGCTTTCCTCCTGCAGGAAGGAGGAAATGCCATCCCCAGAGCCACATCCTTACATCAGGCTTTACACTAACCTCAGTGGGGTTTTGTAAAGGGAAGAAGATAGGGTCCACCATTTTGTAATAACATATTAATTTAAATATATACTAAGCATAAAACTGTAAATGAAGACAGACAAATGGATATAAGAACAGCCATACTAGGTCAGACCAAAGGTCCATCTAGCCCAGTATCCTGTCTTCTGAGAGTGGCCAATGCCAGGTGCCCCAGAGGGAATGAACAGAACATGTAATCATCAAGTGATTCATTCCCTGTCACCCATTTCCAGCTTCTGGCAAACAGAAAGACACCATCCCTACCCATCCTGGCTAATAGCCATTGATGGACCTATCCTTCAGGAATTTACAGTAAAAGCTGTTTTATCCAGCATGTTGGAGGAATAGGGGGTGTTGGTAAGTGAAAAATGCCAGTTAACTAAGAGGGAGGGAGTTTGGGTGTGGAAGGGACAGCGGGTTGGAGTGCAGGAGGAGGTGCAGGTTGCTGGATCTGGGGTGGCTCCCAGCAAGCAGTGACCTGTGCCAGCTGCTCCTAGGCAGAGGAGCAGCTCTGTGTGCTGTCTCCGCCCACAGGCACCGCCTCCACAACTCCCATTGGCTGTGGTTCCCCGCCAATGGGTGCTGTGGAGCTAGCACTCAGGGGTGACCCCTAGTTCTTGTGGTGGTTACTCCTTCTCATAACACTTCCTTATTTACTTTTTTCATACCAGTTATGATTTTTATAGACCTCAATCATATTCCCCCTTAGTCGTCTCTTTTCCAAGCTGAAAAGTCCCAGTCTTATTAATCTCTACTCATACAGAAGCCATTCCATAACCCTAATCATTTCTGTTGCTCTTTTCTGAACCTTTTCCAATTCCAATAACTTTTTTTGAGAGGGGGGTGACCACATCTCAGTATTCAAGATGTGGGTATTTATATAGAGGCGATATGATATTTTCTGTCTTCTTATCTATCCCTTTCTTAATGATTCCCAACATTGTTTGCTTTTTTGACTGCCGCTGCACATTATTGAATGGATGTTTTCAGAGAACTATCCACAATGACTCCAAGATCTTTCTTGAGTGGCAACAGCTAATTTAGACCCCATCTTTTATATGTATAGTTGGGATTATGTTTTCCAATGTGCATTACTTTGAATTTATCAACATTGAATTTCATCTGTCATTTTTGTTGCCCAGTGATCCAGTTTTGAGAGATCCTTTTGTAGCTCTTCACAGTCTGCTTTGGACTTAACGATCTTGAGTAGTTTTGTACCATCTGCAAATTTTGCCACCTCACTGTTTACCCCTTTTTTTCCAGATTATTTATGAATATGTTGAATAGGACTGGTCCCAGTACAGATCCCTGGGGCACACCACTATTTACATCTCTCCATTTATTCCTACCCTTTGTATCCTATCTTTTAACCAGTTACCAATGAATGAGAGAACCTTCCCTCATATCCCATGACAGCTTATAAACTGGCCATCAACAAGTTTAGGCTTGAAATTAGATAAAGGTTTATAATAATCAGAGGAGTGAAGTGCTACAGCAGCCTTCGATGGGGAGCAATAGAGGCAAAAAATCCTAACTGGCTTCAAGACTGAGCTTGATAAGTTTTATGGGGTGGGTGGTATGATGAGACTGCCTACAATGGCATGTAGCAGATCTGTGACTGCTAGCAGCAAATATCTCCAATGGCTGCTGATGGGACACTAGATGGGGAGGGCTCTGAGTTAGGACAGAGAATTCTTTCCCAGGTGTCTGGCTGGTGGGGATTGCCCACATGCTCAGTGTTTAACTGATTGCCAATTCCTGACCCCAAATATGGCAGAGACCCTGGGGAGTTTTTCACCTTCCTCTGCAGCATGGGCCACAGGTCACTTGCAGGTTTAAACTGGTGCCAATAGTGGACTCATTGTAACTTCAAGTCTTTTTAAATCATTTTTTGAGGACTTCAGTAACTCAGCCAGAGACTAGGAGTCTTATCACAGGAGTGAGTGGTTGAGGTTCTGTGGCTTGCAATGTGCAAGATGATCATGATGGTCCCTTCTGACCTTAAAGTCTATGAGCCTAAATGGCAAAGGGAAAGCAGATGATGGAAAGGAAAATACTAATTACACCTGCACTCTCCAGAACTTTCTTCCCGAGAGCCTCCCATTTAAATGCTGCTCAGGGAAACTTCCAAAATTTTGCTTGGAAAGTAGCATTTTGAGTCTTCATACCATGCTTGCTTACTGTTTATTCAAACTCCTGTTTTTGGAGGATTTCAGATCCTCTAAACCTTTGGAAAAATTCATTCACATAAGACCTTGGCATGGCAGAAAGCTATGGAAGTGCGGAGAGCCATGTGGCATTTTGAGGCTAACGAAACGCACTCCCAATTTATCTGAAGCATCTGCCAGTTTAAAGTTTGGTCAATAGTTGACATACAGTTTTGTATTAAAATTAACATACATGTGTCATCTTTGTATGCCTGGGAGCACAGTGTTGGCAGCGGAGGAGGGTCCTCAAGTCTGGAATCCTACCTAAGACGCTCAAGTTTGACCTTCAGGACACATACAAGGCTGATACGTTTACCTAGCCTTCCCTTTCTGAAAGGGTTGCTGAGTAGATAAGTGTGCATTTGTCCAAAGGGGAGTTATGGTTTCTTTAAAACGCCCAGAGATTAATAAGTGCATCTTATAGATATTAAAATATTGTTGGAAGCTTAGGGATAAGGAATAACTGTCAATACAATACACTTCAGGCTCACCCTGGAAGTAACCCCCTAAAATGGGTGCTCAGGTCCCATTCATTCTGTGCCCATATTCTGTCCAGTAGCAAATGTCTCCTTGCCCTCCCTCCAGTTCATTTCTGCTGTTAGTACAAATATTGCTGGGCATGAGATCACGCCCACCTCTCATCTTGCATCCTAACATGGTAAATGGAGATGAACAGGCATCCCTCTAGATTTGGTTCCTGGAATTGTGTGTTCCAGGACTGGTGCTCATCCTTTTGGAACTTCCTTTCTTTGGCAGCTCCCCCAGAGCACAGCCTAAGATGCGGTTTAGTGTCTACTCCAGTTTTGGTTTGATTTGCTTCAATTCCTGGTAAATATGATGGATTAGACAGCATTGGCAGCTGTTTTCTCTGCTGCTAGGTGTGGGGAACAGGAACTGTACCATTCTGTATCTCTTTTAAAAAAAACATTGTTATCACCAAGGCTTGGACGCCCAGGCAGTTACTATATTTATTTTGTAATAAGATGCACACCCCAAACCGCTACCCTGATCATCACCCGTGGCTCCTCTCATAGGCGATCCTGCTGGCTTGGAGAGGGGGAGAGCCAGGATTGGACTGTAAAACTTCTGTCCTACGATCCCCTTGGTTCGCAAGGAGATGGAGGGAACCGAGCTTCAGACTAAGCCTGATCTTAAAACCCACATGTTGCAAATATCTATTTTATTTGCTTTAAACGGTTGCGGCAGATTTTTAGCAGGGGAAATATGCAGCACTCCAGGGCACCGGAGACAGGGACGCTCAGCAGTATCTATCACGGCCACTAGCTAGCGCTGCTCTTCTTTCTTTCTCTTTGGAGCTGTTATTGTCCCGCCTCCGAGCAATGAAAAGCTCGCTTGTTGTGTGCAGAATTTCATGGGAATGTTGCAGATTTGGCAACCCAGCAGCGTAGCTTGGATTGCCTACAAATTTATACTCTTCGGGGGGAAACAAATAACATCCACTTCCCTTGCCTTACAACTGCCAAGGCGCTCAACTACTGTAATACCTCTAGCCGTGTCTTGCTTGTTAGGTGGACTCTGCCAAGTAATATACTACTCAGCTCTTTAAAAGGGAAGTTTAAAACGTGAGTGCAGCCTGTAAAGCAGTGCATGAGGCGTTTCTGTTTACTGTCTTTCCACAGGACTCGTAAAGCTCAACCGAAACTGGAGTCTATTTGCTTCCAGTAGACTTATTTAAAGCAATTACCCCGCTATTAAAATGCAAACTGGTTTCTAATTTTATTGGGGAGGGGAAGAGAGGGATACACCAAGGGGTTACCAGAAATAGGCTGGAAGGCACAGGCTTCACGAGAGAAGAAAGCTCCCTGTTAATCTATTGCAAATCGTTTGCATTGGGGCTCTCACAGAAACAAGCGCTGAAATCATCACCTGTCTCTAGCCCACGCCGGAGACAGGACCTCGATCCACGGTAATACTCACATGTATGCTCTGTTTCCCGAGCTGCAAGCAGCCCTGCTTTCCAAGATCTTACACCTCCGGCCCCTGCACCCCAGCGCTTCGCTCTCCGGCCAGCCCCTAGGGCGGGCCCCCGCCATCCATCAGGCGCGTCCGCCTTCCCGGGGAACCTGAGTGCGAAACGGTCCATCTGTGACAAGGAAACCATCCGGCCTCTGCGCAAAATCCTTCCAGCCGCTCCTGCTGGCTGCGCGGTGCGGCGCGGCGGCTCCCCGGGGCGCCGTCCTCTCCCGCCCTGCGCCCGAGCCGCAGCCCTGCTGCCTGGGGAGCGGAGGCGGCTGTTTACCTCGGAGCTCTCGGGGACCTTCCTCCCTCCCTCCCCCAAACCAGCCCTTCGGCCCGCTCTGCCCCGGTGCAAGCGGGGTGGGTTGCATAGGGGCCCCTCTGCCGTAGCCGCCTCGGCATCAGGCAGCAGCATGCAAGCCCCCTCCGGTGGGGGCTCCTCCTCGGCCGGGAGCAGCCGGATTGCTTCCCCCCGTCCGCGGGGAGCGGCTGTAAGCCTGGCCCCTGCCCTGCCCGGCTCGGCTCGGCTCGGCGGCCGCCCCCTCCTCGGGCCGCTCCTTCGCGATCCTCTCTCCAGGCGCACGCCGGGCTGCTGCCAAATGACGTCTCTTTCTTCAGCCTGCGGTCACGTCAAACCACCGGCGGGTGGGGGGGGGGGGAGAGCAGAAGGGCCCCGATCCTGGTCTATGTACCCGCCGCGAGACTCGCCTGCGAGGGGCTTCGGTCCCTCCTTGCGCCAGGCAGTGGGTGCGGGACGTTTCTGCCTCGACAGCAATTACAGGCTCTAGCTCAGGGGTCGGCAGCCTCTCCGACGCGCTGTGCCCAGTCTTCATGTAGTCACTCTCCTTGAAGGTTTTGCGCGCCGGTAATACCTTTTAACGTTTTTAGAAGGGCTCTTTCTATAAGTCTATAATATAGAACTAAACTATTGTTGTATGTGAAGTAAATAAGGTTTTTAAAATGTTTAAGAAGCTTCATTTAAAATTAAAATGCAGAGCCCCTCGGACCGGTGGCCAGGACCCGGGCAGTGTGAGTGCCACTGAAAATCAGCTCGTGTGCCGCCTTCAGTATGTGTGCCATAGGTTGCCTACCCTTGCTCTAGCTGCTCTTCAGACCTCAAAAGACACCCTCCCGGCCCCGGCCGTTCTATAAGCCGCCAACACTGATCTGTAGGGAAACCGAGGGGTCTGCACTGTGCAGAGAACTCGCTGCCGGGAGGCAGCTGCTGGAGGGCTTGGGGGCTGAGCAGCTCCAGCTTTGGGCAGGCTGGTTATCTATCCTGAGGAAACCCATCCTGGCTCTGAGTTCCTGCCTTGAACTTCCCTGGCTGCCTTCAGGTGATTTCCCAAAGGCTGGCCAAACTAAGGGCTCACTGGGACTGGGAGATAAAGGCCATGTCTACACAACAAAACTATGTGGACTTAAACGGCAACCTAAGATATTGAATCGCCTGTGTGCGCACACCAGTGGCATGTCGTCAGCAAGAGCGCTTGTATCGACAATACTGTCCTTGCAGGGCACTGTGGGACGGCTCCAGAAAGCCAGTAACAATGGATATAAGCCATGCAGTGTGTACCCTGACACTGCATCAACCTGATTACATTGACCCTGACTCTACACCACTGGGGGAGGTGGCGTTCCCACATTGGTGCAGAGAGGCACTTATGTCAGAGGGAGACAAATTTAAGTGAAGACACTTCCACAGCTAGGTCGACAGAAGGCAGCTTACGTTGACATAAGGCTATTATAGGAGATAGTCACGAGGTGTAAGTATTCTGTATCGGATACATGGTGATCAGGAGCTTATCTGCAGGAGTGCTATGGCCCACAAGTGATGGTGCATGAGTGAGTTACGCCTGGCATTCCAAGCAAGTATCAATGACAACTTTGTACCACTCCACTGTAGCTTGTAACACATAAATTAACTTATTATAAGGGCTGGATATAAGACACTAATACCTGGTGGGTAACAGGTTTAAATAAAGCTTAATGTTTAAAGCTGAAATGCAAGAAACCTACAGGCTTATGCCTGAAAGATACCTAACTTAGTCATTGTTAGGCCTTGGGATTTAGATTGTTAGCTGTAGTATAAAGATAAACTAGCACAAGTAAATTATAAATCTGTTGATCTTATATTTGTATACTGATGTTTTGAAAAATAACTGATTTTGGAAGAAAATGTCTTAGAGATCAGTAGACACCACAAGGTGTGTGTTGGTAGCTGGGGTGAAATATTAGAGACTTGTAAGCTAATCACATGTTACTATGGTGATAAAATGGTGATGTAAATGTTAATAGATTTTTTTTAAAATCTATTAACAAGTGGCCTATCAAATGAAGAGTCCCTGATAATATGAGGGTGACCCTCGCAAAGATGGACATGAGGGGGTTCAACCCTCATGCATATTAATGAGCTTTGGTGGGCATATGTGTAACTTATTATAAATAGGGCCTGGCAGATGGCTGGAGGTCACTGCTTCCTGGAGGTCATCCTTTCCTGACCTTCAACAGGAGACGGCCACCTGCACTCTTCTTCAGGAGTCCATATGGAGATGTGAGTACGAAAGAATTGGAAATACTGGTGCTCGATTTTTTTTTTTTTTTCTTTTTCCCTCCTAACCATTGCAATTTATGTGACAGTTATAGGAAAACACCAATTAATGTGCGATAAGACTTTTAATAAAGATTGTTTCTTGCATACTCCAAGTCTCCAGCATGATGCTAGAATACATGGCGGTATTAGCCTTAATGTTTTAAATACTGGTGTAGCCATAGACTTTTCTCTGATACTAGAATTTAAAAGGGATTATCAATATTATTCAATACCATAATCAACAAAAGCCATGCTACCGTGTATGTATTGTTCTTGTGATATATTACATAGCCCTGGGATAAAGTCACTTTGACCATCTCGCCTGCCCACTAATCCATCTACTCTGAGGCTACTGATAACATTCCAAATCTCTGAGCAGTTTCAAACAACCATCATTTATTTGTACACTATGTTTCCTCTCCTCCTTCAAACGTGGATTTTGTTCCCCAAACTTAAGTATTCCCTCCTCGACCAGTGACCGCTTTAAAGCTATCCCACTGCCTACCATGCTGACCAGTATTGTCTCATTGTTTCCTTGGACTCCCCCCATCTATTTGTGTCCATCTGTTGTCTTTTATCTTATTCTTAAATTGTAAACTCCATGTGTAGGGACAGTTCTTGCACTGTGTTTATACAATGGTTACCACCAGTGATGGCCGAGGGCCCCATTGAGTTTCTAGGCACTATGGTGTTACAAATAAATAATAAAATGGGATGTCTTCTGACCATGCAAAAGGCTGGAAAGGGTGCTGTATTCTCATTAATGTTATGGTAGCACCCAGAGCCCTAAGCCCCACTGTGCAGCACCTAGCACAAACTTATACCAAAAAGTTGGTCCCTGCACCAAAGAGCTCACAATCTATGTAAAAGATGAGCTATCGGAGATGGTTAGAATGAACAGATTCAGGGAGTGCCAGATAACAGACATTTATACCACGAAGGAATGTGCACCTGTCTCGGATCCACCCAACAGAGCTCACTCACTTCTAGACCCAGAATGTCCTGAGTTATATTGTGCAGAAAAGCTGTTTTAAAACCATTTTTTTTTGTTACTCCTCTATAGCTCTGTACGGTTGGCCTCATGCTAACTAATGGTCCAGACATCACTTGGGGAAGAATACAAGAAATAGTCCCGATCCTTTTTTTTTTTTAAACTCTACAGAAAGAACTATTCTACAAATGTTTTAATGTGTCATATACAGAATATATGCAGGTGTGATGTGCTACAAAGGCTTTATCAATGCTTGTTTTGGGATTATCTATGTAATTTATATGTGGCTTCACTTGTGCATAGTGTGCAAATCCCAAACTCATGCAAATACTACACAGTGACATATTCCTGAAACATGAGTGAATATAGTGTGTGAGGGGGTGGTTAGTGTAATATTAAGATTTCCCAGCTAAAATAAAAATCGTGAACTGCAGCATTCTTAACTTGGTGAAATTGAACATACATAGCAATGTATCTTCCTGTCTGTCTTGCTATGGTGGTAACTTTTTAATATATTGCTCTTTGCTGTCAAATGTGTGCCACCAGTGGAATGGGGATGGAAAGGAAGCTATTGTTTACCTGGAGACCGCTTTCTGTAAAGTTGTATTACAGCCATTAAGGCAGATGTGCTGCTGCCTTGTATCTTAGCAATGAAATTTCATTGCTTTCATTAAAAAAAAAAAAAAATCTTTCTAAACTACCAGACAATGCAGGGAAAGGCAACAAAGGCCCTAAAATCCCAGGGGAGAAAGAGACACATTATATTTTAATGTCCACTATTTTTTTTTCTCCTGATGCAAAAGCATTGATTGGTGGCAGAATTTTTAATGTAATCAACTTGCTGAAACAGTCTCCCTTGTACAAAAAGTCCCAGCAGCAACTTGACAGCAGCCTCTGGCTCTTTGCTCAGGGAAAAGGTGCATTATAATATCACAAGGGAACATGGCTTCAGTAGGCTTAAAAGAAATAATCTTGGCAGGTCTTACTGCGCATGCACAGAAGTGATGTCTCAATGGCATATAACTTTATTACCTGTCAGTGAGGAATCCTTAGATTATGAATTCTCAACCTGAGGGTCATTGTTGCTACAAAAAGGTGTCTGTCTGGGTGGGAGGGTAACCATCACCCTGCCCTTTCCATATTGCTAAATGAGAAGGGAATCCAGATAGATGGGAAGGGGGGCTCTTCCTATGGAAAAGGTGGTAAGTGGAGTCCCTGTATGGAAAAGGTTGAGAACCACTGCCTTAGATGCCAGGCTTGAAACTTGAAAGTGCAGCTCTTATAGTTATTTATCTAGACTTTTATTTACAGAGGGAAAAGGAAGTAATCAGATTTTAAATGAGAAAACAGTATTCCCTGGCTTCATCCCCCAGACACTCATAGATATAAAAACATCTAAGGATTCTTGCTCATACTATAGAAAAAAGTCACCTTATGGGCAGAAATCAAACACGGAAAATATCAGCTCAAAAGGTGAACCACAAAGTTATTGGTGTGAAAACAAGGGCTTCTGGTGAAAATTGCGTTGCAACCTTAACTATATTGGTCATTATATTGCAAGTGTGTGCTGTGCTGTGAGAGGAAATATCAGGACTACACTTGGTTACAGAGTTTCTGAAAGCTGAGCTTATTGAAACTGGTCAGCAAAAACCTCAGCTATACACTGACTTCTCTGGAAGAAGAGAGTTTACACTGAGCTGTGCGGGAACAGGAGAAAAGGCTGTTGGGCTGAAGGGGAAATTGGCATGTGAGAGGGGTATGAGTGTGATGGAGGGTAAGAGTGCATTGTGGTGGCAACATGGCAAAAAATGTGCAGGTAAAGGATACTTCAGTCATCCTCAGCTTGTCCCTTCAAGTCACTTGTGCCTTGTGCCCGTTCTTATTCTGCTTCACCCAGGGGCGGCTCTGGGTATTTTGCCGCCCAAGCACGGCAGGCAGGCTGCCTTTGGCGGCTTGCCTGCGGAAGGTCCCTGGTCCCGCGGCTTCGGCAGCATGTCTGCGGGAGGCCCGCCGAAGCCGCGGGACCAGCAGACCCTCTGCAGACATGCTGCCGAAGGCAACCTGCCTGCCGCCCTCGCAGCAACCGGCAGAGCACCCCCCGTGGATTGCCGCCCCAGGCACGCGCTTGGCATGCTGGTGCCTGGAGCCGCCCCTGGCTTCACCCTTCCTTCCAACACTCCATGTGCAAATGCAGGAATATCCTATGCTCTATGCTTAGTCTGTGCTTAGATTCACACTAAAATTGAATTGGGGTGGAAAATCCTATACTAGCAGAAAGCAGCCAGTGCTGCTGATGATCTCTTGATAGGATAGAAAGCTGCATGAAGCAACCCTGTTAGGATATTGCTGAGTGTGGCAATATGTTAAAAGGTGTTTCTGAAGAAACAATTGAAGAAAGCTCTTACCATCTCCATGCAATTATTACTTTCATCTTACTTCACACATAGGTTGTTCACCCTAGAATTTTCAGTACCAGGAAAGCGCCTGGTAATGTTACATCAGACTTTTCCTTCTGTCTAACATAGGAAGAAACGAAAGGAAAATGACTCATTGTTTCACTGGTAAATAAACAATTTAATATGAGGGGCGAGGGGACTTTATATATGCCTTGAATGATCTAACATCCTTTAGGAAGGATGGCCATGCGGTTAAGTCACTGGAAGTCCTGTTGAGAGAGGTGGCTTTGATTCCCAGCTCTGCCACAGATTCTTTGATTTGCTCAAGATCACAAAATCTTCCTGTACTTGTTTCCCTCCGTCCCATCTGGAAAATGGGAATAATAATCTATCCCTTTTTCTGTTTTGTCTGTGTAGCCTGTTACCTCTTTGGGCAGCAACTGACTATTATTGAGTGTGCAGTGCCTACCACAGTGGGACCCACATCTCAGTTAGAGTCTATAGTCAAACAAATTTTTTTTTTTTTACTAATTGCTCACATTCTAGCAATAGCTGGGAAAGACAGTGGTGGAATCGCACACAGGGCTCGGGGGAGTGGAGGTGCTGCTTTTTTCTCTGAACTGCTTGCTTTAGTTTTTTTGTTTCTTACCTATAGCTGCTTGTGTGAGTCTTTGAGGAAGCGGCAAATCCTTGACCTCAACAATTGTTTAAGATGCAGGCTCTTTATGACTGTCTGGAAAACAATCTATCAGGAATTAAAAAAATAAAAAGTGGAACAAAAGGAAATGTGTGTTCAAGGAAGGCCAGGAAAACACTCTCGGGCTGTTTATTTCCTACCTGTGCAGCTACCCAGGTGAGAGTGAGTGGACACTCTAGTGTAGATCAGCTGCTTGCTTTTTGACCGCCACATCATCTAAGAGTGCTTAGAGCTGGGAGATATTGTGGTTAAAATGTTTGCTGCCACCCATGCCCAGTCTATACTAGAACTCCCACTGGTGGGATGAAATTGAGAGGTGCCTAATGTAGACAAGGCCAAAGATGGGAGCTCCTGTATGGGAAGAAGCCTTTCTCATGGCAGGAGGGAGACTGGACAGGAAGTCTGGAGTCAAAAGATGCATATAGAGCCAGGAGAGGGTCATGTCTTATTATAGGCAGCCTGTCGGGTTCAGAAATTCTTAGGCCTAGAGAAACTGGGTTTGCTAAACACCATGTTGTCCCCTAGCACGCATGTAAGACAGCTTGTTTCCACACAGTGGTCACCCACCATGGCAGTGGCCGTCATGTGTTCCAGGAGCACTCTTGGCTGTGAGGAAGGCTAGATTCCATGGATTCTGCCCAGCATCATGCTGACCCTATCTGTCTGGGGATTGGCCCTGCTTTGAGCAGGGGGTTGGACTAGATGACCTCCTGAGGGCCCTTCCAACCCTGATATTCTATAACACTCTTCAGTCTTGTGACACTGGCCCCTTGGATCTTTTCTGTGCGCTGCTTATCACTCTGGTTCCCATCTCAGATAGCTACTTGGCCACCTGGTCACACACCAAAGTCTGCATGATTCATACTTAACACTGGAGCTATCCTGTTGGTTCAGTTAGCAACAGTTACATTGCTTAGTGTAAAGACACAGCCATAAACTCTCCAGGGCAAAGACTGTCATTTCCAGAGAGTGGTGTGTGTACAGCCCATAGCACAAGTGATCTCTGATCCCTGATTGGGGTCTGAAGACTTTAAGGATTTAGAATCACTACTTCTGGTTTTTACCTCCCTGTCTCTAAACGGAGGATAAATCTACACACCTCAACATACAGTGGGATAAAATGATCAAGAAAATACACACATGGATAACGAGTTTATTCACAAGGTGTAAATCCTGGCCCTCATGCAGGTTTTTTTTTCTCTTTCTCCCCCCCCCCCCCCCGTTACTCTAATGGGACCGAGACTCTAGGCTGGGTATTTTATTCATTGTCCTATACCCCACTACCATCCCCTCTACTGGGAGAGGAATCAAAGCAATCGTATTTTTGTTCCATGTGAGAGACTCAAAATAGCACATTGGTTTGTGGAAACCCCAAATAGCAGTGAAAGAGTCTCTGAGCTGTGAGAGGGCATCAGGTTATCTGTCCAGCACCTGGTGCTTTCCCAGCAAGAGAGAGAGTTCCCGGAAAGATATCAGAGGAACAGTAGATTCTGTAATGGATAATTTGAGTTATTTCTAGATTGCCGAGCATCAATAGATTTCAAATTTGTTTCTGCAGATCAAGAAAAGTTTATGTATTTGAGGGTTCCAGGCTTTTTTAGGTTTAGACAGAAGTCTGGGAAACAGAGGGCATGAAAAGAGCCTGAGCAATATTTACTGGACAAAATGTTGTCTCCTGGTGGGTACCCCTTCCCCTCTATTTTATATTGCACACTTGGGCTCATCAAAATAGCATTTCCTTAGCCTAGAAATTGGCTTTATAAAAAAACACAACACCTTTTGTGACACTGTTTCACCTCTTCTAACTTCCTCTTCTCCCTGTGGAAGATAAGCTGTCTCAAACACTACCAAGGGATAAACTCGGTGGAATTGGCAATTTTGGAGGGGTCGGATCTGAAACACCTTTGGCTCCATAAGAAACAGAATTTCCACCCCACCATCCTTCTCCCTCCTGAATCCCTAGCGCTCACTGGGAGGGAGTGTGGGGGAGTTCCTTCCAGACTGACTCCCTTGGATTCACGCTCCTTCCCCTCATCAGTTTCCCATTGGGTAGAGCTGTAGAAACTGACAGTATTTTTGTGTCCATACTGTTGACTTGTTATCAAGAGCGGCGTCCCTTCAATCAAGGGTCACTACCCTGAAGACTCTCTCAGAAATCAGCACTTGGGTTTTACTAACAACCGTCAGGATCAGTGGCTGCTGTGATTCCCCATCCCTCACATAGCGGCAAAGGTGAGACTCGGACACTAATGGCACTTCAAAAGGATCCCTTTGGCCTAAAGCCACTTCCTAGCAAAGGATCCCTTGCAGATTCATGATCTCTGGGTCCTGTTCTGCTCACAGTCAGATCAGGTGACTTGTAGCTTGGTGATACAAAAGCTCAAGATCATGTTAGGGAAAGAGTGCAAGAAACTTCCTCTAACATGCACATTTAAGTGTAAATACCATTGCCTAGACCTCACAGCAGCCCCCACAGGAAAGTGCATCTCTTCATTCAAGCTTCCCCCAAGAAAGCACCATCTTCCTGCCAAGGCAGCAGGGAAGTGATTTCCATCTCCTGGCTGGAGACCTGCAGCCAGCCCAGCTGTCCCTACCCTAAATAATCCTGCTGCTGCATAGCAGGGTTTCCTCATGGCCATAGGGTGCCTACTGATCTGTAAGGAGATGTGCTTTGCCATGTGCAAATCACCTACCTGCCTTGGTGGATTAGTTGCTCAGCTAATCCTGACTTTAAGGATGGTCCCATAACTTGATCTAGGCATGAGTGAGAAACTGTTTAGGTTTTCCCCCCTTTCAGCCCAAAATGTGACTCTCCCACTTCTTTCTTAAACATTCCCATTCACTAATGGCACGCATGGGTTGTTTGGTTGGCTTCTGACAACAGGAGAAAACCTTGACTGGAGAGCCTGAAATAATGGAGACACTAGCACGGTCAGTCTGTTTATTCCTAACTCTAAATACAAAGTATATTTGTGGCTTTGAAGGTGAGAACCTCTAAGTAAAAAATCTGCAGGGAACGTTGTTTTAGTTCAGCCTTGTCTAGTTAACCACTCTTACGTATAACTACAAAACACTTGTTGCACATAAAGGTGGCTTCCAGTCTAATTTCTAGACCCAGCTGCTGAGGGATCCATTTCTTTTGGATCTAGAAATCTTTTTTCTGCCACTCTTAGCCCCTTCGATCAGTAAAAACTCCCAAGGACAATCTCTTTTGTTAGACATTCTCACCCCCCCCCCCCAAAAAAAAAGTTTGGGAGATGTTTTAAAGGAAACCCCACATTTTAAAAAATCTGAGTTTTATCCCTATTGCTTGTGTAGAGGAGGAGAGAGGAATTGATCACCAGTATTTTAAAGTTGTTCTTAGCTTAATGAAAGTAATACTAAAGGAACAAGAAAGTGCTAGCTTGTCTGTCCTGTACTATGATCTGTGACGGGTGGGCTTTTCTTATGAAGCAGAACTCCCCATTGATTTGAACTGGGAGCTCTGCATACAGACTGTTGGCAATCAGCAGATGACCATAGGAGAGAGGCTGAGGATTGTCATATGTTTCAAGGTAAATTCTATTATTTGATAGAAGTTTTTAATTCGATATTGGTTTATTACAGCCTTACAAAATGGGCATGAGAATGGTCACTAGCTGTGGTGTAGGCTAATTTACATCTTACTGATCTAGTTAGGTCAAATGATTCTAAAGGAAAAAAAATCTGATACTTTACTAATCTATTTAAAAAAAAATACTCACCCCTCACCCCAAGATAAGTGGGCAATTAGGATTTTACTAGTCTTGTTTGAGGGCAGCATGCTTGGTGCTCTGCAGAACACAGATGAAAACGATGCCCCCAAGGAACTTAAATTCTAAATTAGACAAATCTGTTGACACAACAAATACCCAGCCCTAGTTCTGCTAGAGTTCTAAAGGGCAGATCCTTGTTCTGTGCAGCCTTCCCTGGCAGCCCATCATAGAAAGGAGCCTTTAGTTAAAGGTGTGCTGCTTTGAGATTTTTACCTCCAGCTGGTCACCCACGCAGATACTACAGAGATGGGCACGATACAAGGATCTGGCAGATAGAGACAAGCCCTGAATATGGAAGCTTTCCACACAAGGGAGCACCAGGAGCTGTGCACTCGTAGCACTTCCTGATGACCTGGGGTGGGCAGATTGGGAGGGGAGGGGGCTCAAATCTCAGAGCAGTGCAGTTTTGCTAACACATGCTGCTCCCTTTTGGGGGACCCCGGGTGGAAGGATTAGTGGAAGGGAAGTGTGGTGTGTTTTAAGGAGGGATGTGACTGAAGATAGAATGGAGGAGACTGAGGGTCGGGTTTCCAAGTGAAAGAGGCATAGGTGGGGGGGCACGAGGGAGGAAGATGTAAAGGGAAGAGGATGGTTTTGTTAATATGAACAATGCTTATATATTTCCTCCATCTTGTTTTATGGTAAATAATCAAATGTAACATGCAGCTGGGATGGGCTCCAGCCCTTCTCATGCACTCATCTGCTTCATTAGCACTTCTTTTGTCACAAATTGCCAGCCCATATCCTGCCTTGGTTCCACGCTGGGTTAAATCCATGGGAGTTCTGCATGTGGATCAATGGCAGGATATGGCCCTGAAAGGCAGCAGACTAACCTTCCTGCTGGGAAGTAACAGTAAAAATGGCAGCCTTCATTGAGACCCACCATTGCCATTCTCAGTAAGGGACAGTTGACAACAGTGACGGGTATTCCTAGAAGGACTTTCTTATTGTGAATGTTTGTTAGTAAATGGCCTGTGAGCTACCTAGGGGTATTAGACCTAATCACTGGAGTTTTCCTTTAAAGCCGGGGCTGGATTTATGTTGGTCATTTTAAAACAAATCTTGTAGAAATGTTTAGCAGTAGAATGTGTAAAAGCCCAAGCCCCAAACGGTATTAAGTGACCTTTGTGTAAACTAACTGAAAAGGCTGCTGTTTGCTTTCCTTGCCTCTGTTGTACGGTGGTCAGCTGAAGGCAGCTATTCTGATGACTGGCCTAAAAGGAAAGACACATAGGCCCAAGTCCTCCCACAACTTAAAAAAAGAATTGAATATGGCTCACCAGGCCAGAGGGGCCTCCCCGATTCATGGTAAGGTGTGGGAGCCCCGTGGCAGGCTGCCAAATAGTGCAAATTCCCCAGTGAACAAACATTTAAAAAAAAAATCAAGGATCCAGCATCACAAAATGTACTTTGTTCATTTATTTTGGCAAGGGCAGCGCCGGCGTCATAATTTATGATGCTTTGTCGTGGACCATCAATGCGGTTCTGCAAAGGGGCAGAAGTTTCACTGTGAGCCCCTTGGGAAAGGGGCAGTGGAGAAGTTGGACTGGAAGGGGCAGGAGTGGGAGAGGTTCCCCCACAAGGAGCAGAGCTCGGGGTCACAGTGGAAATGGCAGGCGGTTGTATCTCAGTGATTCAGAACAGTTTGTAAGAACTGACTTTTGACTCCATTATCAATCTTGATTTGCAATAGCCCTTAATTCGGAATGGGCTAGGGGGCTGGGAGCACATGGCTTTTTTTCATTACTATTTTTTTAAGCCTTGACCAGAGAGCGATTCCCCTTCTCAGCAATTCACCGCAGTGGAAGTAATTGCTCCTCTTTCTTCTTGCATTTGTCCTTTCCTGTTTCATTCACCGATTTGAAAAATGGCCAAAGAGCAACCCCCCCTACTTCACCTCCCCTTTTCCCTGATTGACTCAGCAGCTCCTGGGACGGAGAGAGGAAAGGGGCCTCCAGGTCACAACCTCTGCAATCTTCAAAGCCCCTGCCGCTTCCAGCAGCTGTCACAGCTCTCACTGACCATATCCCCAGAAGGTCAGCAAAAAAATAAACAGTGGGGCCCGGCGGGTCCCCTTCTCATGCAAACTGGCCATTCCTCTCCCTAGCCCCCATTCTGTGCATAGCTGACACTTGGGAGACCCCTCAATTCCACCCAGTTATGCAGAGCAAAATGCCCCAGCAAATAAATGCACAAGGGGCTTCCTGGGCAGGCCGGGTGGGAAAGAGAAAAGCCGTTTCCTGTGCTATCCATGCCCACCCACATGCTGCTGCAGCCATTTTGTATGTGTGCAAAGCCTGAAGGTGAAGCTAGGGAGGGAGCTGACTTCTCCCTGGGAGAGAGACTGCAGGGAAGGATCCATCTTTTAGATCTGCCTGTGTGGAGAGAGAGAGAGAGGAGAATATCCCAAAGAAATGAAGCATGGACTGTAAAAGCCTTTCCATTAGGATTAGATTGCATCCCTCCTGTACAGCCAGCCTGCCTTCTGTGCTAATCTTCCTCTGCAAAAAGTCATGATGAGGCAGAAATCATGCCAGAGAGAAGTGCAGGTTCAATAGGCCAGTGTGGAAATGTCCTTTACTAAAGGAAATACCCTTTTCAGTCCCTCCTCTCCCGCCCCCCCCCGGCCAAATCCATTTCACCAGTCACCAATAATCAAAGGGCTATTTCCTGGACTGCTCAGCCCAGCTCTCACATGCCGCGAGTGCTGTTCTGATCTAGTTCACTTATATAGCCTCCCGCAACACCCACAAACATCCCATTACTCTATTCCCCACTTCACTTCTCTTCTCTCACCCACTCTTCACTACCTCTGCCTGCCCCAGTCCCACCCCCAATGACAACTTGAACTGCAACAATGAGAGGAGCCTTTAATTTTTTTATTATTATTTTTTAAATCCACATCGTGGTGCTGAATATTGGTAAGTTTCTGGCAACCTGAAATAAAACCAACCAGGCGGAAAAGGCAGAAAAATAAATGAGTGAAATTACTTTATTTTTTTGGACGAGCACATTAACCTCTCCCTCTCCTCCCCCTGTCGGGAGAGAGATTTAGGATTCTGGATTTCTCTCAGAAGCCTGCGCTTCCTCTCCCATTGATACCAATTGTGCTGAGGTGTCTTCTGTTCTGTTAACTATCCAGGCATGTCTGATTTCAGTACCTGAGCGGCTCTGCTCAGCTCACCTTTCCCCGGCCAGAGCGAATGAGCAGAAACTGATTCATAGTCCCCAGATCTCAACTCCTTTATGTCTGAAAACAAAGTTACACCATACAAGGCCTCCATTTTAAGGTGGTGGAGGAGGTGAAAGTGACCTAATTCTTAGCCGAGGGGCTGAGGGCCTGTTGCCCCAGCTCCCCACCCCTGCAGGCGGTCACTGGAGGAAGGCTGGTCCCTGGCAGACCGACGCCCTTTCATTATTGCACTGCTAGCTACAAGTTTAACAGTAGTGCAACAGGGAAAGAGTGGCAGCCTGCCTGGTGGTTCCCAGTGCAGGCCAGGGCTCAGGCTTGGAGTGTGTGTGTGTGTGTGTTGGGGGGGGGGTTGTAATGACACAAGAAGCTTTCCACGTTGTCTCTCTTCCCCCCCCCCCAAAAAAGAGGGGGGGTAAAGCATGGGCAGCAAATGGAATCAGCTGTGAAATTAGTGACTCCTTTATAGTGGGGATCTCCCACCCCCTGAAAAACTCCCCCTTCCCAAACCCAGCCTGGATTCCCCCAGGTCAATTGCACTCCCCAGAGCTCGGTGTCAACGGATCAGAGCTGTTGTTGCAACCTTGTGGAGATGGCTCAGCCCTGAGCTGCCGTTGTAAGGAGGGGCACAGCGCTCCCAAGGCGGCTTCAGCCCTGCTGCTGGAAGGAATTGATTAGAAACCTCTCTGGCCGATGGCTGCTCTGCTGTTTTCTAATCCGGTCTGAAGTCCCCTCCCTTTATGCCCTTTTCCTGGGCCTCAAAGGTCCCACAAGAGAGCGAGGGGACCACCTGAAAATACTGGTACAGGCCACCCACTCAGTCATTTCAGGCTTCTGTCAACCCCTCCTCCTTCAGCTGATAATTTACAAAGAGGAATAAGAGATTTAACACCCTTCTCTCCCACCACTTTCCCACATATCTTACCATACAGCTCACAGAAAGAACCTTTATTAATCAGATAACGGTTCACAGCTATTGCCTGCGTGATCTGAGGGCCCAGCCTTCAAACAACAATTAGACAGAGGGGCTGGGGCCATCTACGAGAACCACCCCATCAGCTATTTACACTTAGTATAATATAAATCACAGCTCCATAAACTGCTGCCTATGTGTCCAGATGCTACTGGGTCAAACTTAATTTGCTAATCAGTTAAATTAGAATTGTTTTGAAGGTTATTGGGAGTATAGCTTCAGCTACTATATAAAATCCTGCTTCACAGAACTGTGCTGGTTTTCAGACTAAGTGCAGGAATACAAACAGCGCATGTGGCTAAGTATATCCTCCCGTTCCTTGATTGGTGTTTACAGCATTATGTAAAATCTGCACCCTTCAAACATCTCCTGTCTCCTACTATTTTAAAATGTAAGTATGTTGGGTTACTCCAGTTTCAAACATGTACAACTGTTCGTGCTTGCAATACCAGGCTGTTTTAGTACCCCGCCTAATAACATCAAAAATATACCAATTACTCACAACTTGAGTCATCGCATTAGCATCTATGCACAATTATTTGTCACAGGAGCATTTATGTTCACAATAGCATCTCTGCACAATCAATTGCCTAGCTAACAATGTTCATAATTTACATAAACTTTTGCCTTAACTTGACCAGCATGCTGCTTTCCTCTTTCCTGTGAAGAATACCCTCCAAAGAAAAGACCCTATAAGCAATATTGCACTACTACCCTGATCACAAAAGCAGAGGCAATATTGATAGGGTCTCTTCCTTAAGGTTAGGAAGCTGGATTGTGCTTCCTGCAG
Source organism: Mauremys reevesii (assembly GCF_016161935.1). NCBI lineage: Eukaryota > Metazoa > Chordata > Testudines > Geoemydidae > Mauremys > Mauremys reevesii. Next base: position 17,604,720 of record NC_052640.1, on the reverse strand, counting down.
CAGGTGACTGGATCTCCATTACAGGTCTGCAAATGTGGAAGGGGTAAAAAAGTTAGAAAATAAAGCATCCCTACAAAATAGAGCATTCCTATAAATAATTATTCACCTTCAAAAGGGGAATAAAAAAAGGTGAGTGTGAGAAACACTTATTGAGTGTTTTGGAAAATAGAATCTCATTGGTCCCCCTCCCTCCATGACAAATATTTAATTTCAGCATGGATGTTACCCAGATTTGTATACTTTTTCCTGGAGAGGGGGTATAATCTTCCTAAATCCAGATTTCTCTCCTCTATCTAAAACACCAGATCAATTAGCTGCCTACAGTAGAGGCTGGGAAAGTCTCCTATTTATTTTATTACTAGATAGTTATATTTTGAACCTATAGTAACATGCTTCAGGTCCTTGTAGAATTTCCTTTCTAGGGCTTTACTGCTTACACAGGCCAGGGTTTTAAAATCTCTCTCTGCGTCCTGCATTGGAAACAACAGCATTAAACACACAACAGAGATTAGAAAGCAAAACAAGGTCTGTAGAGGTGGCTCTGTAGCTCAGTCCTTAGAATAACATACACATATTACAACCTAATAATCAAGCTGATGTTTCCCTGAGAACATTTCAGCACGTTTTGTGCATAACTGAAAGGGCAGGAAGGTTCTGTAGACAGCAGTGGCCGCTCAACACATTGGTGTTCTCAACACGTTGTTTTGTTCTCAACACATTGGTGACCACATGAATAAATCTCAAAGAGCCAGGACACCTCTCCATCTTCTCCAAATTCAGAGCTGTTCCACCAAGTCAACCTGCTTTGCGCTAGCTGAGCTATTAAATAACAAGTATAATGGGGCAGGTTTATCTCGTAACACTTGAGAATCTGGGGCGAAAAGGAAGGAAATCTTATTCCCAGGCCATCCCAAACCAATTCACAAATTTGACACTTTAAGCTTCTCTTTCCTCAGCCTGCTTTCCAGCGGATTAAATAAGAGTGGAATGGAGAGACAATCCCCTAATTCATGGATTCCTGGCTAATTTATGCATTCCGCATTGATCTGGTCTTGGCCATTAAAGATCCTTGGCGTTTGGCACTCTGGTGGGAGACAACCCTCTATCCTCTTTGATGACGGCTCACTAGCCAAAAGAAACTAAAAACCAAGGACACTACCCAAAAGTGGGACCAGGACAGAGGCTGCATTAATTATTTGTTTTTTTTAAATGGACTGATAAGAAAAAATACATCCAATTTGCCCCTCACTTTCCACCCGCCTCCTTTTCAGGTGTTAGTTGGAGGCAGATAGGAATCTTTTTTTTTTCTTCATTATTTATTTGTATTAACCTTTCCTTGCAGTAATTAAAAGGCCATGTTCACAGAAGGTGGTTGTAAACTGATCAGAATGGTTTTGACCAAAGTTGAATATTTTCCTTATTCTGGCAAATTATTTTCTGTTAATCCTGCTTTTCAACAATCTCCAAGAGCCAGATCTTTATTTAGAATGATGACATTTTAAAAGATACGGCTATGCACAACCTTACCTTTTCCATCTATTCTAGTCCAATAATTCCACTCTCTCTTTCATTCACATTTACCAATTTTTTTCTCCTCCTTCAGCCTGGATGTTATTTCAAACAGAACTAAAACAACCCACATCCTTTTAACCTCTCTAATGGCCCAAACAACTGTTCCCACTGGTGAGTTTATAGCTTAAAGTTACAGTTAACACACTTCAGGTGACATTACTATTGCCTCAGCAATCTAGTGGGGGGAAAAAACCACTGTTCAACAATCTCTATACATCTTTGATCTGTGACGTTATTATAAAACCCGCAGCTGGCAGGAAAGAGGGAGGGACACAATTATGAATTTCAATTATAGTTTAAAAGTCTAGGAAAATGCACATTTGTGTCACTTTGTGTTTATGCTGCTGGATCTGCAGCCTAGATGTGTCTCAAGAATTTCCTTATGTTCAACACGCCAAGTAAACTCAAGGGTCACCGGGGTGACGTGTTTGTGTAGGACCCCACATACACACCCCATTTTACAGGAGAGAAAAATAAAGGTTGAATCAACATCCAATAATAATCACACCAGTTGCAAACAATATGCAAACCCTGTGTTGATCCCTTCCCCTTTGCAGGAATGTTTCCCTGGAATGTATATGGGGGTTATTTTAAAATAAGCATTTAAACACGAGATTATGAAATGCATTCTATTTATACACCACAAGGCTGAGCATCTCTAGATATGTTTAGAAAACTCTTTCGCCTTTAATCACATTTATAGAAACTAAATGGAAATGTCACCAGGACTAGTATAGAAATAACGCTTTAAATCTTCTCAGTAAAGGAAATGAGTTGATGTTTTAACCTGCATGGCAGTGCTGGAGTCATTGCAATATTTTAAACCCAGCCCCCCATTCCTGATATTAACAGGCAGAATAGACTAAACTGACCCTATTATGGAACTCAGGGCTAAATAAAGTAGTGAACTGGCTCCCAGAGCTCAGAGGCCTCCTGCTTACTTATTAGATCATACCTTGGATGTTCTGGTTTAGTTTAGGAAGCTATTTCACTGTCCCTCTCTCCCCGCTTCCCTTACTGGGTTTTCTGTCTTCCTCTCTCCTTTCTTTCTGGTTAAGGTGCCACGGTGGAGGCAGATTTTTGTTTTCAAACCAGTTGCTACTTCACAAACAATGGCCAGGTAACAAACCACCAGCCTCCGCGTGCTGTTTATAGCTATTTCAATAGCTGGGGGAGCTAGATGTTCCAAAAAGCCATCTTGCAATACACACACATGCATGCATGAAATTCTACAGTATGTTTTTCCTGAAAAGGAATTGACATTATTACCAAAGGTCAATCCAAACCCTGTGGAAACAGCTGGATGCCGAGACTTGATTTAGAGTTTTCCATTTAAAAAAAAAAATCATTGTTTTAAAACAGGGAAGTGTTGCTTTTTTAATTTTTTTTCCCTTTTTTAAACCAAATTCTTAGCATTCCATTCATGACTCCTTAAGCCTATCGAGCAAGTCAGTACAAATCCTTCCAGATAAAAAGATGATTCTTGCCTCCATGCAAGAGTCAACCTGTCTAGGTGTGCAAGAGATTCCAGAAAGTAAGAGTTTGTAAATCCTCTCTGAAAACACTAGCTTCCACAGTGGATTTCAGCTGAGCTGGGGGGAATTCTGTCACCCACAGCCATTTATCAGTACATTCCCCTTCTCTTGAAATCTGAGGGGATTATACTCCAGAATGCCCTGCTATTTGATTCTTGCTTAAAATATTTAGTTTGTGGGTTTCAATAACCCTTTTCTCAGCAGTAACATTTCCTTGGCTGGCAGAAGCCAGATCTGCGTCAGTAAGCTCCATTAAAAGGAATGACAGAGCTCCTTACACAGCCTAGACTTTGTAACCCCACAATATGGCTTTTCTGCATGGTGTTTACCAGCGCTCTGCTGTCTGGTGGAAAAAAAAAAAAAGGTGGCACCATGGTACTAAATGCAGGAGCAAAATAGGGCTAAGTCCTATCACCTTCAAAATGCTGAGCCAGTAAATCTAACAAAGCAAACAAAATGCCTTAAAAGTGCCCTGCTGCCTGATGGAAACACGTGGGACTGGCTTTGGGGTAGCCAGGCCATTGTAAAATTCCACTACCCTGCTCACACATCAGAGGGGGTGTGCGTCCCCTCCACCACGATGGAAGGGGTCCCCTTGCAGACTTCACTCCTCAGTGATCCGAGCAGCTAGCAAAAGGCATTTGCCTTGATGGAGGGGCTGGCTCCCCCTGCACTGCCCCCACACATGACAGGAACTGTTTTCACAGAAAAACTGGGCCTCCTGTCCCTGCACGACTAGGTCCCTCCCCCAAACCACCCAAGTAAAAGCCAAAGAATGAGCGACCTTAACATGAATCTGGTACTAAATGCAATGACTCAAAAAGTCCCCCTGGAAAAAAAAAATCCCTCTGAAAACTTAAACCATCTGATTTCACTTTCCGTTCCAATTGGTTGTATAGCCAGGGCGCAGGTCTGGCCTCCTCCAGCACACTAATACCCTATGTAAGCTGCCTTTACAGAGGAGGGGTTCTTTTAACAAGTTTATGCAACAACAGGATGGAAGCTCTCCCAAAGCCCTCCCCCCCCCCAGCCCGACCTGATTCCCTGCATTCCACAAAGTACCCCCTCCCCCTCCACTGCCCAACTGGAGACAAGCCCTGGAGTCTCCACACATACACACATGCAAATAGTTTCCCTTACACGAATAGGGACTCCTGAAGGGGCCTTTGCTTCCGAATCCCCCTTTTTCTCTCCTCCAGTTTCTTTCCCCTCCTCCTCCCGTTTTACTGTTAAAATTCCTCAACCAGGCAGGGTTTAAAACAACAACAAAATAATCCTGGAAGGGAGGGTGTGGAATGTATAATCTCTATCTCCAGACCAAAACCGGCAGGGACACCCCTCCTTCCCAAGAAAGGCCCCCTACCCGCTTTGGGGTTCTGCCTTTTGCCGGATTAGAGCAGCAAACACCCCATGCATAGAGTTAACCGTCTCACCTACAGCATGACTAGGTTTGCACTGCCTGCGCCTTCCCAATGAACCTCTTTCAGGAAATAGGGCTGGAGTATAGCATGTAACTGAAAGTTATTGCCCTAAGTTTCTTAAAAAAAAAAAACAACCCACAAATCTCCCCCTCCCCAACAGCCTCCAGTAACTTTCAGGCCCAAACCCAGATGCCCCCAGGAGGCAGCTCCAAGCACATTTGCTGTTTTAGAACTTGTTCAATTCATAAACTTAAACTCATTAAACAACAGGCAGGCTGGACAACAAGCAAGGCTGCCATGAGTGCGAGGCCATCTTACATCCTTGCACCCCAACCCTCCCAAGGACTTCCCCGAGGCTCCTTTTAATTTACTGCTGGGATCCTCCATGGGTCTCTGCTCCTACCCAGCATCAAGGTGAAATGAGATTACTTCCATTCTCCCCTCCCACCCTGCCCCGAAAGGGATCCCTTTTATTATACACTCAGGTCAATGAGCTGCTGTTAGTCTTGTGCTCCCAGTTCAGTAATCTGGAGTATGGTCATGCCAACAAACGGAGCCTTTGCAGGTTTCAATCTCTCCAAGCTTTTGATTAATCAAGTATCAGGGGTGGGGGGGGGGAACCCGAAACTAACCAGGCCCTTCTGTTTCTTCACACACACAAATGGCAAATGTGCCACAATGCACAGAGATGCATTTTAAAAAAAAATCCTAGGAGAAAGGGAGCCAAGAAGGCTCATGTTACCTCCTCTTCAGTATGATACCGCATCAGCTGCCTGATTTTCTTTTCAGCCACCATCACTTTGCCTTCTGGTTCAAACTGGACGGCTTAGGCCCTCTTTCCTCCCCCCCCACCCTGCCCCCTCCTCTGGCTGTGGAGCAGGAAGAGGCTTTTCAAACCCCTCACACTAAATCTCGGAACTGCAAGGTTTATTATTGTTACTTATTTATTTATTATTAAAGAATTGGAGTGTATTATTGTGGACACTGCTTCCCCTGCTCCCTCTGAGATGGGATTCAACCCATAGGAAGTGGTACTCCATTTTCTGTCTCCCATGCCTCATTCACTAGCACGCCCTGGGCTGGGTTTAGATATGCATTCCAATCCCAAGTGCTCTTTCCCATAGATTTGGGTTCCAATATCACAGCTTTCCTTCTACTACTTCTGTTCCTCTTCTCCCTGCCCCCAGGTAACAGCCCTAGGCCCCAGCAAAAAGGTCCCCCTCCTGCCCTGCCCCCCTAACACTGCTTTCTCAGCAGCTGCAAGTGAAAATTCCACATCTGCCTCCAAAAATTCGAGTGACAGTCAACAACATACTGTTATTTAAAGATCAATTCTTAACGCAATTTACTGTTACCAAGTCTGCCTCACCAATGCGTCTCCCCGATTCATTCCACTTTTGCTATTCAGGAATCCAGGCAGGATCATGCCTATTGTTATTTACATGCCTATTTTTTTGTTTGTTTGTTTTTTAAGGGAAATGGCTATGCTATTATTACTTGACTCTAAATAATAATTCCTCTAAAATCAAAGAAGTACAATGCAACCTGAAAAATACAGCCAGGAAGAAGCAAGAAATTAAATAGTCTACGAATAGATACAAAAGCCACTGAATTCCATATACAACAATAACATTCTTAGCTTCTTACAACTCTGGTTTAAAACCAGAAGCAAAAATAAGATCAAAACCCAAGGGGGATTTTTAGTAAAGGTGTTTGCTCTAAAGGAGGACAAGAGGGCTTTTAAATTTGAATAGGCCATCTTTTTATTGTACAACTTGGACACACAAACACACACGAGTGGCAGGAGAGGAAATCCATTTTGTACACTGAAGCAGTCACAAATGGGAACAAAACCAAGGCATTTCCATATAGACCAAGAAAAAACTAAGAGATATATATTATGGGCCAGGTTTACACGATCTTGGCATCTTAAGATCGCCTAAGCCTTAGGGGAAAAAAAACCATAGTAGAGGGATAGTTGCATATTAAGACACATTAAATAACTACACAAAGTTCCACAAAGGGGACTGGGTGTGCAACAGTAACTGATCATAAGGATGTATTAAGACTGGAACCAAATGCTTTGACAATATTATTGCACTGCTTTATTTGTGCAGACAGTAGTGCAACATTGTCAGAGCCAGCGATACCAGCAGCCACTGTCACATTGTGCACAGCTGTCCCTGCATCCTTTTGTAAGGGACTGTTACATTAGATTGTTCACCACAATAAGGTTTTTATGTTCGCCCCAATAAAACTCTGCGTGGCTTAAAGTTTACTTGAGATCGTAATTAGACAAGGTAAAAGAACAACAAAAAGTTAGTTAACAACAAAAACAAACAGACCCCTGTTAAACATGGCTCCTTAATTCACTCATGTCTTTCGCTATATACCCAGTATAGCCATTCCCAGTACACTTTACAGATATTTATTTAAATAGGGGAAATAAAAGAATGATGGGCATAAAATTCAGCATCCCCAGAAATATTTGTCTCCATAAAAGGCAAATTGCGCAGTAAATTAATCTCACATACACAATTTAAAATAAATGTTCAATAGATGCCATTTATCCACAATTAATTGTAAAAGTTCTCCAGATTGTCCTGTACTTTTCATGATGGTTGAACAACACAGACTATAAAACATGGGATGTGTGTATATAATGGTACAAATACACATCTTTAATGTGTTATGGAAAATGTTACAGAATTCCTAAACATCAGTGTGATCAGACATATACAAAGTGTGTATTCGTGGGCGTGGGTGTTACAATCTCACACATATATTTTTGTGTGTGCCACTATACAAAAAAATCCCAACATAAACATCACAGAATCTCATATACAAAATAAGAGCATTAAATTCAGTCTTAGAAGGTTAGTGATCACCTTAAACATATAGGAAAAATTTAATACAAAGGAAAAAAAAACCCTCAAAAATTGTTATAAAATTTCAAGCTAGACACTACATAGGGTGCAAAACGAACAATGAGTCACTCACAATTCACAAGATACTGGTAAACAAAGTAGGTAGTGTGATGCCTTGAAAACTCACAGAAATGTTTGGAGTTTATGTTGTAAACATGACATTTAAATCAGTATCTATCTTAAGAGATGTAAGAATTTACAATCCACAATCTCTCCTTATTTAATAACAATTTCACATGCATAAAATCTTCTTTCACACACGTGCATAAATATACTGGAGGAGGCATCTATTTTAGGGTTGTTTGCCCACTCTGAAGAGGGTGGGCAGTTAAAGGGGGTCATGTTTCTGCCAGCCAATGCCCTTTTAATATTGCACTGCTCATCATAATTGCCAGTAGTACAACAGAAAAAGGGCTCTGGACAACAGTATACTTCAGAGACTTTCCAATATAAATGATAAATCAGTAACTTCTCAAAGAGATTGCCTTCTGTGCATAATTTACTCTAAAACAGATATGTTAAATTCAACAACAGGAGTATCTTCAACAGCCACACTGATGCTACATCATTCTTCTAAATTAACTTTGCGAAATATCAAAATTTTATCTTGCATTAACTTGAGCAAAAGTTCCAGAATTTAACTCCAAGGTTTTTTTGTTAGTTTTTTTTTTAATTTATAATAAAAGGTACCACATTACATTGTAGGAAGGGAAAGACCAGAGTTGTTTTTTACCCCTTACATTTTGGAGTCAACATATTACAAAAATATGTATAAGTTATATGAAGCTTTATAGTAAAGACAAGATTTAGGAGAAATGAACAGCTTTGACCATTTTTTTTAATCACTAGCTGAAATGTTTGAAACTTGTTAAATACGTTTGATACTATTTCCAAGTATTATGATTAATTTCTTTTAAACCCTAAATAAGGTTTTGCTGTTTTTAAACAAATATTTTTACTAAATAAGCCTTATAATAATTGCCATCAAGAAGTGTGAGAACTTTGCAAAATCATCCACTTACATAATAAAACGAAAGCACTGAAACTTTTTCTTTTAAAAAGCATATTGATAGTAAGGCGAAAAATAGCAATTAAACATTACCTAAAATTATTTACAATGTCTAATTTGTAACATTTAAAAAGCAAATTCTTATTCTTTAGATTTAAAACTGTTTACTTTTTGTTTCCTTAAACTACTTCAATTTAAAAATCTGAAAAACGTAACTGCTAGTTAAATAAGGCAAAATTATAAAATAAAACTTTATAAAACTAAATACTTTGGTTTCAAACTTTAAACAATACCAAAAAAAATCTAACCAACTTTTCATACACTGTATAGTGAAGTAAGACAAAATAGTAAGCTGATTAAAGTCATGGGGAGTTTTCCTGACTAAAAAGTGTTCTAAGTGAGGTTTACTTTCTAAATCTACAGGGCAGTTAGCAGAAATCCAACTGGATGTGAATTGCTAATTTTGAATCTGAATCTGTATTTTGTTGAATTATTTTATTTTTGATTATCGTTACTGGTTTTTGCACAAAGTTGAATGGTTAGCCCGGCTCCCTGGACTAGTTTTGAGATGTTTAAAGGAAAAAAGGGAGGGAAGAAGAAAGAAGGTGTTTGAACTTTAGGAAGGTTTTTAAATTCCACAGCCCTGGGTTTGTATTCTAGGGGACGAAGTTTCCTTACACGGCTCTAAGACCACACACTGGAGGGAAGCTGAGTGGAATTGGGGCAAAGTGCAAGAATGCCAAAGAAACACTTTGGGCTGCACACCCTGGTTTACTGCAAAAACTCTGGACTATTTAAGCAAAGCATTAGTTTTATGAGATTTAAATATTAGGCCAATATAAATACTGGCTGGCGATAGCATGTGACTTATTGCCTCGCTTATTTTGTTTTTAAGGGATGGAGGGAAGAGATGAATTTTCAACAGATGATGCCTCAGCAAAAATATTTTGTTTTCAAAGTTAAAAATCGGAATCGTTTCACTTTTCTTCAGGCTAGCAAAGCTTTACAGCACAATACAAGCTAGCAGCCCGGAGAGAAAACCTCCCCTGAAACACAATACTCAGCGATTAACTGTGTCTGTGTGCAGAGAGGGGGAGGCGAGGGAACGGAGTCTACTCTGGCGAAAAGGATTTGATTCGTGGGACCACACTCAATTTCTCAGAAGTGTTTGCATAGGTGAAATGTTGGGGGGGGGGGGCGAATTAGCTCACCACTCTCTAGTTATTTTTCAGACAAGCCTTCCCGAAAGCGTTTCTCACAATACGTACCCAACACTTCCTCACATTAAATAGATCGCTATTGCCCGCCTCGCCGCCCCCTAATTTTTAGTTGATAAAAGGAATCCAGTTTAGGTTCTACTCCTTCCAAGCGGGAGTTTTATTTCTATTGCCTTGGCCTTTCGGGGGGCTGCTCCTTCGTGTTTTAAACAGCTTCATAAACTTTAATCCTTTGTATCTACTGCACCGTACAAACAAACAAACAAAAAAAAACCCCCACAACAACCCCACAAATAAACCACCACCACCACGAAAGAACTTAACTTCTGAAATCTAAAGACACAAAGCAGGACCTCACCAAGAACATCTACTTCAAGCATTGCGCGCGCAGACACACACACACACACACACACACAAGTGTCCTGCCCATTCCCAATGGCCAGAGGGTGTGAAAATGCTCCTGCTCCGAGCGTTACCCCCTCAGGAGAGCTCAGGACGCGAAGCCAGTCCCAGACCAGGGAAGGGAAGAAGTCAGAGAACTGGTGGGGCACAGAGGCCCGATTCTAGATCTCGAAGGAAAGAAGTGAGAATGGGAGGGGAGGAGAAAGAAGAAGGAAAAAGCAGGACTTTCCCAACCCCCCCCCCCCCTTACACCTCCTTCCTCTGCTCCTGCCCTCACTCTCATCCTCCAGCCCGGAGTCTCTTTACAACAATCCCGCCTAGGGGAAGAACCGAATCCCCCCCGTTCAGCAGCTGGGAGTGGGAACCCCAGGCCTGGCCAGCTGCTCCCTAGCGCACACGCCTGCCCCGCTTCTCTCTCGCTCCCATGGCAGCAGCTGAAGGAGCATGTTCCTGGCCACTTGGAACGATATTCCGATCGCCCCCCATTTCACCTGATTTAAATCCCTTCGCATCCCCACCCTGCACCTCCCCCTTGTAGCCCTGAGCTCCCGCCATTTCCGCCCAATCACCCGGATGCTACTCACTCACAGCCAGAGAGAGGGGGAGAGGGAGAGAGAACCCCCAAATTCTATGAATGGTACCTGGCCAAGGGAGGGACAGATCCTCTCACCAAGAAGGGGAAAAAGTTGTCAAAAGAAGAGCAAAAGAGGCAGCAAGAACTGTCCAGCTCTCTCCCCCCATCTCCTGGGGGCTTGGCTCCATGGTCCTGGGCAGAGCTGGCTGTATTTCAGCTTCAGTTTCTAATCAATAAAAATCTGGGAAAATCCTCCAGTACAAACCTCATGGCCTTCCAGCTCCAGCCTCCATCTTTGACTAGTTGACATTCAGCTCCTGCCTGACCAATTCCTCATTAGCATACCTCCCTCCCCATTGGCGCATCCCTGCGCTAGTCTTTGCCACCGCCTCTCCCATTGGCTCCCGGGGAGGATATTTAAAAATATTATCCCCTTTCCCATTGGCATCCGGGAGCTCACGTCACGGCATACTCTTTATTTTAACAATGAATGCACAAACACATTCTTCCATTCACAAATTTTTTTCTGTACTTTGCCCGCCTTTTCTCGAACTACATTTTCATTGATTTTTTTTCAACTGAGGGGGTCCCGGTTGTAAACAGATAAATCAAAAGCGAACAGAGGGGAAACCTGAACAAATATTATTTTCCCTCTCTGTCTCTCTTTTGTTTGGTAGTGATGGTGTTGGGGAGACAAACTGATCCCCACTTGGCTTCTATCTGAGAGGTGTGGTCAGTGTTTTCTTCTTTGCCTAAGCCATTGTAACAAGTTTCTACATTTTTTGTTTTTAAATCTTGACCTCTTTCCTGGTAGCAGAAAACTAACCTGTACTTTGATCAAACAAATCGCTAAACCTATTATTAGTTTATTATTATTTATTGTATTATTATCACTTATTTTTAGCTTTTTACTTATTTCTGGGGTTGGGGGAGAAACTTTGTATATGCCTCCCGTAAGAACCTCTTTTTCTCTCTCTCCCTGAATCAAATTAGAAAATTACAACATCGATTGCCATGTTTTTTCACACTTTCACTGTACTGGATATACACTTACTATGGGACCGAACAAAACAAGGGATTTAATTGTTAGTGACTATTACACACACCAGGTCACTTCAGTACACTTTAATGACACCAAGAACTTTTGCTTTTGTAAAGTCCATATGATGCAACATATCTGTGAACAATTTATACCAAAGTTTGAAAGGGAGACGGGAAAGCATTCTAATATTTTTCTTGCAAATCGTGAAACACGTGAATCGTTTTAAAATGTATTAAAGATGGTGAGATGTTTCTGACACAGTAACCCTAACACAGAAAAATGTCATGGTAATTGTAAAAGGCTACTGGAATATTATTAACTAACAAAAAACATTTGTTCAATCATCTTAGTCTTTTTAAAATAAATAGTGACCTTGTGCAAACAGTAATTCAACAATTCATTTCACTATATGTTTGTGAAATTAAAATATTTTGCTTCAGACTGGAAGGAGACAATTTAACTGCAAAAGAATCTTTAGATAAATCTTGAGGAATCAATGCACCCTCTTTTTTTTAAAAGTGGTCTTTAAAAGTTTATTCTTATTTGTTAAGACTTTATTAAATGAATGAGGGGTTAATTGTGTTTGCAAAAAATTGAGTTCTCCCTAGAATATTGAATAGTTTTATACAAAAATCTTTTCATTTGTTAACTGCCCTAACCCAAACTCCACTCAAAACCTATCTTCTGTGTGTGAACTAGAAATCTATCAAAAAGTGTGAATACTAACTAGGCTTTTCAAAACTAAACTTTAATTGTATGTTTTCTTGAGCAGATTAAAAAAAACTATGAAAAAAACTCACAAGTATTGACACAGTTGTAAATGCTGGATTTTGATGAAACTGGGTGGGGACCAGGCATGCTGGCACAATTTTTTCTAGTAGGGGTGCTGATGATGGAAACCATGGAAACTATGCATTTGGTGTTTGTTACTACTACTTCCAGCCAGGGGGTGCGGGAGCACCCCTAGCTTCAGCACCACTGGTGGGGACTTTTGAGCAGTGGATCTCTGGCAGTGTTTTTGGAGATGTGAGAGAGGGGCAGTGGGCTGTGAAATCACACATTCCTGTCCAATGGAGCTGAAATAATGGTATTGTTCTCTGGAAAAGAGGTTGCTTTTCTCTTCTCCATTCTCCCCCTGATCTGCAGGGACCTGATTGTGCAGTTAATCAGCAAAAAACCGTTTGATGTAAGGCAGGGCGTGAATTCAAAAGGGCCAGGGGGGATTCAAGAGGGATTCTTCTGTCTGTTAGAAAATGTTTTTCTGTCTTCAAAATGGTAGACATTTGAAAAGCTGCAATGGTTTCTCTTAGAGATCAGAGTTTTCACTAGGTACCAGCACTAATTATATCGCTTTTTTGTGGGGTTGGCACTTTACTGCTGGGAAAAAGTACATATCTTGCAGCAAAAGAAAGATGTGCTTCCTGGAGGAAAGGTGAGCCCCTATATACCATACAGATCATTCCTTTCTGAATACAGCTTAAACTTGGAACTCCCTAGAAGTTCTCGCTAGACTACATTGATCAATGTTTTCAATTGCACCAACTAGAGTTAAATAAAAATCATAATAAGCAGGTAAGAATAAGATTATTTTTGTAGATCTTTTTGTGACCTGTATCTCCATTATTACATTCCTTCCCATCCCTCACCTCAAATCTCTTAAACATAGAAGCTTTCTGCCCCACATTGAGTCATCCACAAACCTTTCAACTTGTATTGCCTTGCCAGCTTTGTCTTGAATGCCAAGAATACTTGGTGTGGGTTTTTTTTTTTCAGCATGGTGATTTCCCAAGCCTTTAAACAAAATGCTTTGTACTGATTTACTATATATACATAGTGTACTTCATATACATAGTATAGTGTCTTTCATATGTATAGTGTGTGTGTACACACACACACACACACACATAAATCCACTGCCATACATTTAACTAATATATTATTATGGCTATACAGGTAATGACAGATCATGAAGAAAGGCAACTGCCTTGGAAGTTTACATTAAAAATGTGTAACTTTACAGCAAACCCAGAATGTGTTTATCAATTTAATTTTGACCAAATTGTAAATTAAGTTCAGAAAAGTTTCCACCACCCACCTTTTGCTTCCAGTCCTTGGTACTGTGTTTACTTGCCTCCCAAAGCTATTACAACTGTGCTCTTCCCTGATTTGCTAAAAGGCCTGAGTTGAGGGGCTTTTGGTTTGTTTTTGGGGTGTTTTTTAAGCTCTAAAAGGAATGTTTTGTGCCTCCTCTTTGGACATGGAGTCTGAACCACGGAGGGTATTTTTTGTTGTTGTTTTGTTTTAACAAGGAGGCTTTGAAAAGTTTAAAACTGGGGGGGGAGATAAAATATATATTTTTGAACGTGGAGAGGAGGGGAGCAATGCTGATTTATGCCCTCAGATCTTGGGGTGGTTTTTTTTCAGTGTAACTCTATCTGATATCACGGGGGTGGAGTCTCTTATGCCTTTACTTAAACTATATCTGCCTCAGTTCAAGGCCTGGTGTGGTGAAAGGTTTTAAATCTGTGGCAGACAAGCATGACTATTTCCTAATGAGACCCCTGCTGCAACAAAGCACTTTTTAAATTTTAATCTACTTCTTAACACCATTATTCACCGTTTTCGTACTAATATTCTCCCATCTGCAGTGTTAAAATAGCCCCACTAACTGCACAGTCACACACTTCAGAATTAGCACGAGTGTGAAAATCATATGAACTCTTCCTAATTAGACCTAGAACATACATGTGTTTTGTCAGTGTGTGTGTGTGTGTGTGTGTGTGTGTGTGTGTGTGTGTGTGTGTGTGTGAGAGAGAGAGAGAGAGAGACAGACAAGGAGAAAACTTGGAGGCAGCAAAATTATTTAACAAAGTTTCCGAAGTATTTACAGAGACTGTTATGAATTAACTTTACAATCCCTCCTGGTGGAAGATTAATATAAATTAGGAAGACTTAGATCTGATTTTGTGTTTTGCCTTTATTCCCAGCTCATGAGCTGCAAACACTCCTGTGAACAAAAATGTGAAGTTAGATTCAAAAGGAATTGATAAAACTTAGTGGGGGACAGGAACAAATACATCCATAAAATGTTCACAGAGCAGCATTGAGTACTAATGTTTAAGCTCAAACAGATTTGAGGTTTGGTTTGCCTCAGCTTAAAAAAAAAAGTCACTATTTTACATGGGCTTTGGAGAGTGAAACCAAAGCATGACTGGTATTCTCTAAACCCTTCACATTCCTCACTTTTAACACATTGACACAGGTTTTTCTACACGAATGTGATCCTTCTTCAAGTCAACCCCTTATTTAAATATCAATTTGAATTATCTTGACTGTCAGTCTACCATTAAAATGTATAAGTCTTCCACACCCCTATTTTTTTAAGTAAGAAGTTTACTAAATGTGTTGTTTGAATGGTAAGATGTGATGGGATAAAATAACTTAAAATCACACTGTGGCTGCATCATTGCAATACAAGATGTTGTTTAATTATTCATTTTTTTCAATTCTAATATATGTTTTGTTAAAAATGCAGCTGGTTAAAGGGAGTTTTCAAAAAGTAAAAAACAAAAGAACTATTCATGACCAAAAAAAAAAAAGACTGAAATGTTACAGCAATTTAAAAGCTGTCAGAAACGATTTTTAAAAGTTTTAAATATGCCTCAGCTCACCCCCACACATATATGTTTATGTAGGTGGAGAAATTATTATAATATGGTAAAAATGTACAATTTTCTTAATAATATTCTCCCATCTGCAGAATAAAAATAGGAAAACCAAGGAAATCTCCTAGTCTCTTTCCTCAAAATATAATGAAATAAAAAACATTGTTAACTAAAGACCATCTCAAATCTAAAAGATGGCCAAAAATCCCATTCAGGTTTCCATAAATGTATCCAATCAATAGGTTTAAAATGTATCGCAGGTAACCAAATGCAATTACCCTAAAGATCCCAAATATCTTCTGATCAAACCTGTATAAAGCAGGCTCTTGTGTTCGGTTTTGACAGTGTTTAGGGAAAGGAGGGGGCAGTGATGAATGAGAGAAACAGTTATTAAATGCAAGTTATGAATGAGGGAGGGCAGGGGAGGAAATGAAGAATGTAGAAAAATGAGCAGAGGCAAAGCAAATACAAAAATCAGTCTAATTCCATGTATTTTACATTCAAGTGACTTTCCCCCCTCAGATCCCAAAGGTTCCATGGAACTAATAGTTAAAAACATACATAGTACAATCCCTAATAAACATCCTCTCCACAGGAAAAGAGGTTACTGTGCTTGCTTGCTGGCTGGCTGGCTGGCTCGCCGGCTCACCCCCCCCCCTTTTTTTTTAAGTAAATCAGAATGAGGAGATTTTATAGTGAGTCTAATTCTCACTCCCTCCATTTCCTTCCTTTCTGCATTTTTTTATCCTCCTCCCACCCTGCCCCTCCTTCTGCCTGCAGCCCTGGTATTGATTAACCACTTCACTGCTACAGATTTGTTGGGTCTTTCTGATTATTCTATTTTAAAATCCAGCTTTATGTTGTCTTCCTATTGCGGGGTAAAAAACTGGGCGCAGGCTGCACTTCGACCAGCCATCGACGTGAGCCCAATGTTTGAAAAGGCTGGCTTTTCACTGCTGGCCATTCCAGCCAGCCCTTCTGAAGTTAGTTTCACTTAATGGCATTTCATGAGGCTGGCTGCAATGCACCGAGTGCACATCCGGAGTGTGTGTGTGTGTAAAAGTAGTAAACAAATAGCTATTTATTCTGGGAAATTCAGGCAGTTGTGTGTTGGAGGGGAGGCGGCTGTCACTTGGAAGGGGAAAGGTCCTGAGAACTGAAATGGTTAACGGCCCCTGGACGCATTGATCAGTATTGATGGCTTTGGTAGGTTTAATGGATTTGTTGTTTGTGGGAGGTGGGGAGCCTTTGCCTTGCTTTGAATTCTAACCCCCTAGCTGGGAGTTTGCTCCTAATTGCATGCATAGCATTCCTTCGGAGTGGGTGGCATCACCTTTTACTGCTTCTCCCTTCCACAGGGAAGGCCTGTAAAAAAAAAAAAAAAAAAAAAAAAAAAAAAAGCCCTTTCATGTGCCCGAAAATCAATCGCCAGAGCTCTGTATGGCTGTTATAAAACCAAAACAAAATCTGTACTCCCCCCCCCCCCCACAAACAAACTCACACAATCTCTGGGCTGCTGTGTGTTGGTGTTTACCAAACACATGGTTAGCGCAACTTTGGATAGGGTTTGCAACAACACCTATTTTTACAGCTGTTGGGGTCATATTTTCAATAGGATCAGGTTGGAAGCCAGTGGTTGTATGTGTTTTATTTTGGTTGTGGGCAATAAAAATGTACCTGGTTTGGGCATCTCTTGTCAGAGAAGCTCTGGAATCATTAGCGGTGCTTAAAAGGTTAAAAAGAAATTGCTGAGGGGGGAGTTGCAGAATTATGGGTGGAGTTACCCGCACTTTCAGAAAAGCACAACAAAGTAAACAAATTCATTTCTCAGCCAGCTTCACTGGTAAGCTAGCAGAGATGCTGTGCAGCTTCGTGTCAAATAGCCAACTGTTTGCAAAGAAGGGACAAACGTTTACAATTAAACTCTTAACCTGAGTTGATTTTTTTTATTCTTCTAAATCTATTATTTTTTTTTAAAAATGCTCAAATTGTATTCATTCAATTTACAAGTGGACTTCATGATTTCTTTACTATTGGAGGAAGTCGAAGTGATTGTTAAGCATTTAAAAACATGCAAAATAAATCAATGTGTTTCTGCCATCTACATTTCAATTCAATAACATCATTTTCATAGAGCTATTTCATGAGTATGGAATAACTCACCTGTAAGTAATTACAGCTGACTTGCTTTCTAGCAGAGACCAATACAAGTCCAGAAGGGGGATAAAGGTTAGCTCACAGAAATATTGCAGAAGTTTGGCATGGGGGCAGAAAAGTGAATTAGCTACGTTCTCTCATTAGAATGCAAGCATTTCTCAGTGGTCACTTTGAGGAACAAATACTTTACAGCCATATGTTGAAACTTCATTTCAATCTAAACTTTAAAAAAATCGAAGAAGTTCAGTACCTGTTTAATCAGCAACACTTCATGTCAATGTATCTAAAACCATCCCCAGATTACTGCAATAACTGGTGAAGAAATCTAGTAGATTTCTCAAATTTCACATTGGCTTGAACAATAAAATAGTTTGATATTTACTGGTGTAATTGCACTTCTTGTCTAAATTCTGTGTTGTCAGTGAGTTACATTTGTTTGGAATTAGTTTCACTGTATATGGAGATTAAGTTTATTATTTTTCAAGAGTACTCTATTCTGAATGGGATAATTTAACTAGGTACTGAAAATAAAGAAGTTTCTTCATATAATAATTTTTAAATAAATTTCTTTTATAGCTAATATTCACTATTTAAATTAAAAGAAAAAAATAGATTCTCTAATTTTGGTTGGTGTCATATTTTATTTTACATTGTTATTTTAATGTGTTCCATAATTCTTACTTAAAGTTTTTTATTTAAAGCAGAATAATCCTAACACTTCTGATTGATTAATATTAATACAGAAGTTATTTTTAAGTTGCTCAGACTACATAGTGGAAAGATTTCCAATATTTTGTGTTTAGAGAGTCCACTATTTGTGTGTGTAATAAACAACATTTTAAACACAAAGAACTTTTCTAAGGAAGTATATTTTAAGTAATTTTATCCTTTTGCTATTATAGATTTATAATTGTTTCACAAAGAAGATTTACAATAAGCCCCCTACCTAAAATGACAAGGAGATATTTAACTTTAAACTGTTTCTGAAAAGGGTCATCTTGCCATGCCAAACAGTTAAAATGAACTTTCAGATGGCCAGAGACAGAACACAATTGTGTTTAAAAGATTCAAGCACTTATTAGGCGTGTACAACAGCAACAAAATACACACTTCAAAGTGTTCCAGGATCTCATTCTTTGTTTTAGTATCAATGGGAAACATTCAGGTTATTTCATTAAATAAACACAATCCACAAAACTCGATCACAACAAAATGTGGGATTTAATTACTCCCTCCTTCCCCATGAACATTTTTCCTCTTGTAATTTAAAAAAAAATAATTGTTAGGACCTACAGTCCAGACAGTATAGAAAAGAAATCCTAGTTCACAGGATTCCAGAACTGATCTTAACAAACAATTTTCTAAACTCAATTGTTTGCAAATTTTAATATGCTTATCTCACAGACTTTTTAATACTCGGATCTGTTTGACATTCAAGAAAACTCACTGGAAAAAATACCTCTTTATTCAAATACCACAGTTGCCAAATAATATAATTCTGTTAGCCCTGACCAAATGGGAAAAATCAGCAGAGTATTGTGTAGTATGTACCTAAGGGACACACCTCACTTCTGAGTTAAGAATTTAATATCAAAATAAGTAATTGTAAAGGTTTCCCCTTTCTTATTTTATAGATAAAATAACTTATGTGCTAAACACATAAACTATCTTTATGTTTATTGTGTGTATAACTTAGATATATAATGTCTGTGTCTAATACTAACACAGATTTTTGTTACTGTACTAAAAATTAAACCTCTTTCCCCTTTATCTATAATACTGATTTTTTTAAATCACTTGATGCAAATCAATTTTACATGCATAAAAATAGCGGATCTAACAAAACACACTATATAAACTTAAGGTTTGAGTTGAATATTAAACAAATGGTTTAATACATAAGACTTGTGTACCCCCAAATTAATAATTCGTTGGGATAAGATGGGTGAGTGTGTTACACTCTATTCTTTTATTTCTACCATTTCATGGATTGTAATTTAAAAAAAAAATTGCAAACAGTGGAAAGATGTGTTCACAATTTTACTTAACATTACTTAACACAAATTTACTCAGCAGCAGTACAGAATTAAGTTCTAGGAATTAATTGAAAATTGGTTTCATTTGGTTTTATTTGTTAACCAATATGACTTTGTTTCTAACCTGCAGCCTCAATAAATACTTTCTAGCTTAACTATAACCCCAGTACTGCTCATTTGTACCAATGATATCTTATTACAAGCAACATTTACTCAAAAGTTTGTTTCAGAATTAATTTCCCATCACCTTTAATACTTGTCTGGTTTATTCTTCTTAGCAATCTAAACAAATTGCTATTGATATTTTGTTTAATTACTTAGTCTGAAGCTGGATGCTAATTGTTAAAGTCATCCTTAGACCAGTGGTGCAATTATATTTCAAATACCACTTTTTAGTCAATATCCAGTCTTCAGACTCCTCAGGTTAACAGAGCAGAGCACCTAAATTGCATTATAATCTACTATTCCTCATCATTTACAATGAAAGATGCCAGACAACTTAAACAATCCAATGTTGGTTCAAGTGTAGAATAGAAACAAATGTATTAACAAGCTCTGAGTAATAATTTTCTTATCTACCCAATTCCTTTGGTCAATTCCTCCAATACATTGTGCATTTAACCACAGGAAAATAGCATGTGCTAAAAGTCCAAAAGAGTTGAAATATTTTCAAGCACTTTTAGACCATTATCGTGCTTGGGAAATATATGTATGTATTTCATGTGAATGAGAAATAAACAGCAATTACATGGTGGTGTTAAAGGCACCTAAAAACAGCCAAGTCCTGTTTGAAGGTACCAATCTGTAGTTAAAAACATTTATCTAAGACCTGGAGCTTCTTTATGTTAATTGAAACCTTTACCTGAAACATACACACACAAAACTAGTTCTTCACCCAGAGCTCTGAACTATTAGGATTATGGATTAGCCAAACCCAAAGCAAATATACATAAAGCTTACCATAAATGATCTCTTTGTAGGACAGTAATATTTTCTATAAGTGGAGATCGGATTAGATAGTAGTTTCAATCTGTTAAAATTGGCCCAATTACAGCTCCCTCTGAAGATACTTTCAAAAAGATGATTTCTCAAAAATGTCATCTGTTTTACTAGATGAATGTAGTAGCTACCATAACTAGTGCTGGGTTAGCTAACTGGAGAATAGCAAGAGTCTGGGTCTACTCTTAGTAATGGACTGAGTTTAGTCCATCATGAAATATCCAAATGTATCTCCCAAGCTGACCTTATAAGACCCTTTTAAGCAAACACTATCTGGATAATCATAGAACAACTATTCTAATTATGAAATAAAGGAAGATACTTTAAAGCCTTTTCAGAATATATTAACACACACTCCAAGAAACTGAGTGAACACTATCAGTTGACAAAGTTTTCTCTAAGAAGACAATAACGAATGTCAAGTGGAAATGAAGGCAATAAAGTGCAGTAGGTGACAGAACCACCAAAAGGTTCCTTCTCAGAACTGACGGTAGATGTTCAATAGATTTAGTTAATGAAGAAGTCCATTAGGCAGATAAGTATCTTCTGGTAAGTGATATGACCAACCAGACAGCTGTTTTTTGATAATACTAACTGGTGACTATATGTAGGGGGCGGAAATCCTTAATTGTACACTGTCTTCCGAATATTTGAATGACTTAATCTTACTAATAAAAAGCAAACCTGCACTTCTTGTTAGAAGTCAACTGGTTCAATCAATGTGCTTTTGACCCAAGCTTCAGTGGAAGCAATGATGAACAACAACAAAAATCTTTAAAATCAAGAATCCCAGTCAGGAATTAAAAAAATAATAATAATCAAGAATCAGAAGTGATGCTGGAAGCTTTGGAAGTTATTTTGCTACATGTGAGACTGTCTTACTTATTCACATGTAAAGATTTAGGTGAACGGATGGGACATATTTGTACATAAGTTTTATTTATATATATATAAACCATCTTGAAAGTCATTAAAACAAACTATTAGAATTCCATCTGAGTAGGCAGGTTAGCTTTGCCTAATCTGGTTTGAGTCAGGTACAACATAATCTTTACCTACTGCTGTTAATTGGCTCTGAACACACCTTGTGTTAGTTTCACTACTCACTTTCAGATGTTTCTGGTCTCTACTGAAATGCTGTTGGTTTTCACCCTGGTGGAGCAGACTAGAAAATGGAATGTTAACTTTTCTCTGCTTGTTCATATTGGTCACAACCACACAGGGATATATGCTCCTTTACTCTCTTAGCACTTGTATTTGAATTAAACCTAATATTAAATTCAAATCTTCAGACTCAATGTGTGAATGAGAATGTGTTTTCACTAAGCTCATAATTAGCTATCCTGCTCCAAATAATGATCTGGACAACATGTATCTCATATATAAATATAATATAAAAATATAAAATGGCCAAGTCTTAATCACAGTAATAAGGAACATCATGCATTAAAACCACATTTTGAAACAACAGAGTCAAATAAAGAGATTTTACGCCTTGGTCTCCTTTAACTGAAATACATCAAAATTTGTTAGACTCTAAGGTGCCACAAGTACTCCTGTTCTTTTTGCAGATACAGACTAACATGGCTGCTACTCTGAAACCTATCAAAATTAAACAAATTCTCAAAACTTCAAAAGTGATTGTAAAAAAAAAAAGTGCATTTCAAACCCCACCACCTAAACAGCCATTATGTTTAAAGGAAATCTGTGATCTGCAACCAATTAGGAACAAAACGGTTGTAAAATGTTTAATTTGTGAGTAGCATTTTAAACTCAGTAACAGCTATAACAAAATGAGTAAGTAAATGACATTAATCACTCCTCATACTAAATTATCCCTATTTTGCTTCCAAGACAGGCATCAGACTGGGTGATGTTTCCTATTAGTTAAATACATCCATAGCCCTATGAAAGCCTAGGAGGTCATTTAACTAATGGGGATTCCAACATCCTTGTTGTTCTTTTATTTTGTGTACTTTTTAAAGGTCATATAACTATTTTAAAGAGTCACCTCTTGTTTTTTCAGCAGAGGTAGTGAGCACTATTTTCCTGATAGGAGCTATTCCAGATAGGTAGAGCAATGTTTCCTGCAGTGAAGACTAAATGTCAGGCTCATTTGAAATGATTTTAACAATTTCATGGCCTAAAGGAAAACTTTACACTCTAGGCCATAACAGCAAGATATTTTTTTCTTTTTAAAGAAAATTAATTTGTGGGGGAGTTGGGAGATATGTTGTGTGCCCGGTGAAATAATATAACGCATGTTGTTGCTTTTCATTGTACAATTCTTTGTTTCAATGTATTGTAACTTATTTGGTTTGTACAAATCAGTAATAAGTGTAACACGTGGACTCAAGGGTGGAGTCCAAAAAGATGTCTATGGTCTAATTGTGATTCTTTGACCAGAGAGATAGGGCCTGATCTCATTTGTACAATATCCCCTTTACACTCTCTGGGTGTGTAAAAGAACTATAATGTAAACAGGGATCAGACCCATAACATTGTTTTGTAAAGGAAATGAAGCCATCTTTAAATCCCATTGCAATTCACAACCATCTCAGACTAGGTTTGGCTTCTGAAGATGAATTATTTCCTGCTTTTCTTTCTTGTAAATATCTTCCACCGCCAACCACCTTCTGCAGATAAAACGTTACCAATTAGTCATTTACAGACATGAACTCACAAGGCGAAAAACAGCCTTTGCAGCTCAAGTTCTCTTTGATAGTGATGATGTTTACAAATGCTTTCTCTGCTGGGCTAGTAATGTGCACTTTGCCATTAACTTTCTGAAACTGTTCGACACACAAAATGTGCCTTTCGCTAGGGCAGAGGGTCAGAAAGATTGTTCCTTTTACTGCATGCAGGACTCTTATAAAATAAATAATGAGCTGGGGAGAATATACCTATTTCTTCAGTGTGCAGTAAGCTCTCTTTGAGTGCAAAGTTATTCCATTGACTAAACAGGGCATTTGTATAAAAATCTGCCTGGTTGAGAATGCTATTGTTGTTCACATTAACGTAGTGTCTACAGGCAGCTGCTGAGATCGGGAACCCCTTTGTGCTAGGTACTGTACATCCAGATAGTAAGAGACAGGCCCTGCCCTGAAGAGCATGTGATCTAAATTTAAAACTCCTTTTCTCCACCAGTCGTCAATACTTTGCCCCAGTTTTCTCTAGTGCCTATCCAAATGTGCACGTTCTCTCTTTCCTGAATAACAAGCACCATGAAACTCCTTGGTTCCTGATAACCCCATGAGAGAAAGAAAGGCAACTCTCTCTCTCTCTCTCTCTCTCTCTTGCAGTAGTCAAAAGTAATTTAATGGGAATATAGAATGCAAAAGGGGCAGATTCAGACTGCAGGCCAGAAGCAGAGAAATGGATAATCTGAGTGGATGTAGCAAACTGGTCATTCTGAACTGCAGTGCCCCGCAGAGAGGGAGGAAAAGAATACTGGAGCCAACATATAATCTACATTTGTTCAGGAAAAGAGTGCCAATCCAGAAAAACTAGAGCTCAGGCAGAGAAATACAATATTGTACAAAGAGCCCGGGCACTTCAGAAACAGAATTGCTCATGTCCCTTCTTGTATTATCGCCGGTGTCCTTAACTAAACACCAAGATGGCATCAGCCATTTGGAACCAGCCTGGCTTCATGTACAATTAAGTAAGGCAGAATAGAGCATAAGATGCCTAGCTAGGCTCCTCCAGATCTCAAGACAAGGCTTCAACCTGGTTTGCATGTTTCCTTTTCCTGAACTGTCACCAGTTTGCAATGGTTACTGCTGAGACTACTTTGAAGCTCAGGCCACGGGGTGTTTATCCCAACTCATCCATTTCTTACTTTATTGGCAACCAGGGTCCATGCCGTGCACCGGCAGCACAGTGCGTGTTTCACTTGTCATGTGAGCAGTGTAGAATTTTAGAAACCAGAGATGAGAAAGACTTGCTGGTTTGCTGCTCCGTTTCCTCGTCTGCAGAGAATCATCCTTTGCAGTGAATGTACTTACCAGAGCACCAGCTGAGCTTTATATTAACTATCAAGGCTTGAGTTTCCATCCAAATATTCTAACAGCTAAGGTTGCAATTCAACAAGTGGGAGGTACCTGGAATAAATTAGTTCAATTCTGCAACCTCACAGTGACAAAACTCTCTGTAAAGAATACTCCATATAGTGTAAGACAAGAGGCATATAGATAAATTGTGGGGCTAGGGCCAAAATGAAAGAGGGTAAGAGGAGGAGATAAATGGGAAAAATGATTGTAAACAGATTTAGCCAGCCCAGTTTGAACTTCTTCAAGGAATTCAGTTGAGGATAAGGATCTGACTCACCCCTTAGGGAGGAAAAGGAAAGAATTCCCCAGGCATTCTTCTGTCAGGGGGCAAGGGGATGGTGGCCACGTGAAGGGGACCCTGGCTTGTCTCTTCCTATCTATGCAGAACTCATGTGTCCATTGGAACCCAGGCCTTAGCCTCCTGCATAATGGGAGATCAGCCCGGGCAAGCTTCTCTGAGCACTCCTTTGGGTCCTTTTCCCCTGGTCTGACAGCTAGTGTGGGAGCTGAGTCTGTGCTTACGCACTGCCCTGCTTGGAGACGGGTAGGAACCACGGAATGGGAATTAATGCTGCTACGAGCACTATTAGCTCCCAGGGATTTTCCGCTGTAACATTTGCACATTTCTTAAGGATGCTGGTGCCCAGAACAGCTGCTCTTTCGTTCTGCCCCTCACTCTCAGCCTGCCACCCTCCCTCACCCGCCGAGCTCCATTGTGTGACATATCTTAATGTGGAGGAGCGTCTCCAGGCTCAAGGGCAAGGGGAGGGATATCACATGGGCTCTGCGGCTGCTTTTTGGCCAGGTTTGTGTGGTCTTTACATGTTTCTGCCTTTCCGCACCAGAAAAGGGCAGGGCAACTCAGTTTACAGTCTGAGTCTGATGTGCACGCCTGTATGGGCACCAGCCCTGCACACCTGAGTCGCACCAACAGTCCTGCTTAAACCCTGGGGACCTCTTGTGGGAGGGAAGTGAGAGGATTTGCCGTTTGGGTATCCTGTTAAAAAATGCTTTCCACGTATTTGACAGTGAGACCGATAAGAGTCCTAATGCTTAACGTGCTCTCGTATGCCATTGTCTCCCGAGCCCATAATTCATGGCTTCCTGTTACACCTTCCCTCTCATAACGGGAAAGACATCACTGTAATATACACAGATTCTAGCCCCAGAGAGAAAGGGTGGGGCTTTAAAAGGAGATGAGGCTACTAAGAGCAGCACAATCCTGCAGTATCATAGGCTAATGGGGCAGGCATGAAGCTGTGGTTAAGTTCCCAGGGAAACGTGGCCTTAGAACTGTAACCACGGCCCACTGTGACACTGTAATTCCTCTGGGAAGAGGGAGGAATAGGCTCCAGGGGCACCTTTGGACGAGACAAGGGCACCATCAATCTTTTTAGTGATAGTTTTTCACGTCTCTTTTCCTGGCTTTCCGTTGTTTCCATCACCCTCTTAGAAGTTAGAAAATAAAAGTTTGCATTGCAGTCTAAGAGCCAGACTCTAGCCTCATTTACACCGGTGTTCATCCATCCCGAGTAACTCCATTGGGCAGCCACTCTGGATTAGTGCTGATGTGCGTTCCCCGACAGGAGAATTTGGTCCTAATTACAGATACTTGCTGCTGCTAGACAGCACCCAAGGGAGCCCACTAACAAACTGATTTTTGAGCTCTCACCATACAGGTAACACAGGAACCAGATCATTGGAGTGGCCAGTCTGATCTGGTTGCTGTCTGAAACTGGATACCAATCTAATCCTAAAGACTAGAGATGGGGAGTTCATCTAATCCATCTCCAGCCCATGCTGTGTGTGGTGCCCCTTTATAGTCAGACACAGTGATTATTTTTATAAGTCTTTCAGCAACAAAACAGCGGATGAAAATGAAAGATGTCGATTGTTTCACACTAGTTTATGCCAGTTGTAAATTAGGTCAAATCTGGGACCTGAACAGATTGGCAGTAGCAGTTAACCAGCAACTAAAACAAAACAAAACAAAAAGTTAAGCAATTCCCAGTTTATCAGCTACTTACAAGTTTAATACTCAGCTAGAAAGGATTTGCAACATTTGTGAATTACTCCAGACATCATTTATTTTTCATGGTGTAGGAAGACAAGGAGGACCAATGTTTTCCAGCATTTGAACAGGGAAGTAGCTGGTTAATTTCTAATTTGCCCATTTAATCACAGATTTATAGCTTGATCCCATTTGGACTCAATGGGAGTTTTGCTGATGACTTTAAATAGATATAGGCTTAAGCCATTAAATTGTGTTAGCTCCCCGGGACAAAATGAGAGGGCACATCTTTACAAGAGCTGGCCTCTAATCAAAGCCCAGATCTGAACTCTGGAGAACTTCCAATTCCTAGCCAACCTCTGCAACTTCAGTCCATTTCAAGTCTCTGCTTTGGATACTAACCATTGGCTAAGAAATGTAAGGGCCACCTTCTGCCTGTGGAGATAAGGGTATAGCTCCCATTGACTTATATGAAAGATGCATGTGCAGCCAGTGGAAGACTGTGTCCGGGAAGGCAGAAGCTTTCATTCTCCCAGCACAACCTGCATGTGATTGTAGCAATGGCAGAGGGTTGGGTTTCCCCTCAGAGAAGGACTTTCACAATGGAGCAAACTTGGCAACAAGCACATTTAGACCAGAAAGCTAGACCTGTCCTGTATTTTTCTATATTCCCATTGCTGTTACTCCCATGGTTGTGTTTAATAAGGGACTAGCATCATGGCTCATCCTGGTAAGTCTTTACACTTCAATAGCGCTTGACAGTAGGTGAGACAGTCCGTGTTGAAGTAATCCATTTCCCCTAGAGAACTTTCCTTAGTAACTGCCTCTTTCTACTAACCTCCCCACTACAGGACTGCCTTCTTATAGGAGCTTTTTTCCCAGCATGCCTTTCTGGACTGGGGAAGGTGTGATCCTTTTAGTTTGGCAAAGCCAAGCTGCTGCAGCCTAACGGTGGCTATTTTGAAACGGGGTGCTGCTTGCTGGATTTACCTCCCTGCCCGCTGGTGAGTACCTTCTAGCTCACGTTCAGTTTCCCCTATTCCTGTTCCTGAGGAGATGGCCTTCCTCTGAAGTAGCCCTCACCCAAGTGTCTGTGGGCACATAGCACTAATATAATAATACTTATTAGAATTAAAATAGCAGCTTTCAGCTGTAGATCTCAAAGGACTTTACAAAGGCAGGTATGTGTTAACCCCATTTTACAGATGGCAATCTTAAGGCACAGAGAGGTTAAATTACCTGCACTAGGTCATCCAGAAAGTCAGCAACAGAGCCAGGAATAGAACACTTCAATGTCTTCCCCCTTGGCCATATTGCTTCTACTGACTGACTGTGCTGCATACAGGCACAATCAATCCTTCAGTGTAGCAACCTCATAACACCCCTAAAAGGAGCACGAGGTAATTTAATTCCCATTTTACAGCTTGAGGAACTGATGCCCAATGAGACTGTTCAAATTCACCCAGCATGTCTGTAGCAGAGTCAAGAACAGAACCCAGATTTTGTAACTGCCAGCCCTGTGCTTTAGTCATAAGAAGACCCTTTTTCCTCCTTGTGCTTTGATCCTGCAGTGATGTGTCCTGGATTTATTTATGTAATCACAGCCTCCTGCTATAGTAATTAGCATGTTGCCACAAATTCCGCTTTAGGATGGCATTGTGCAACAGATAAAAGGAGAAACAGGGCAGTAGGAGAGCAACTGTATGCAAATACAAATTGCTTAACTAGCAAATAGAGTAAGGAAATGTAGCTGAAAGGTAACCGGATTTTTGTTTTCCAATCCAATGTACTGGAGCCTCTTCTTCTGTATGAAAGTTCTTCTCATCTCCTTCAGTTTCATGAGCAGAAAGGGACAATGATTGGACTATGTGCCGTATAACCGCTGCCTTTTTCCAAAGCAGGAGCCGAACCCTGAAGTCCAACTTTCCTATAAACTCTCATTGTTAACTGGAATTTTGTATGAATAAAGTCCCTAGGATTTTGCCCCCATGTAACTTTACAATTGCTCAACATGGAATTCTAGGAATCATGTGGAATCCCTGATGCTATGTTATACCTCCAGTCTAGTGCATGAACATACTTATCTGAAGATTAAGTAGACCGTACACTTACAAAAATGCATACTCATCCTGAATGGAGATACAGACACAGGAATAGCTGTGTATTGGAACTCAAGCTATTTATTCAACTGTCCATCATGGCAGGAGTTTTTCTGTTAAATATATAATTCCCCCTCCTTTTTTTTTTTTTTAAACAAGAGACCAGAGGGTGAAAGGGTTGAAGATTAAAATGTAAACAGCAAAATTTATTATAATTACAAGAGTGTTTCAAATTATTTCCTTAAACTGCAACATAATTTACCTCTAGTCAAGGTCTCTATTGGTGGTGAAAGAGGAAACTGCTTGACCTTGGAGTGACCTCTGACCCCAAGGGTCAGCACCCATGGAATGCACAGATGTCACGGTTCATAAGCAAGGACAGAAACTCTCAGGTTTCCCAGGCAGAGAGGCGCCAGATCTTGGATGGGGCCAACATGTGCACCTCCCTTTGAACCAGCCACTCATACCTGAAATAAAACTTAAAATAAGCACATTGGATCAGAGACAGTAAAAGCCCTGAATAGCTCTGGATGTGGGATTGTTCTAAGAGTGGACAGAAGTGGTGGACTATAAAGAGGAGAAATTAAAAATAAATTCACTCAAAGTCCCAACATCTGTGTTTCCCTGCCAGTTTTACTCAAGGAGTATTCTAAACAAATCAATGCAAAATCAAAATACATACAAAAGCGCAACTCTTTATTAAAATCAGTTGTTCAGAAAATATTTTACTGCAGCCAGCCCATGTCTTCTGTTGTTATTGCAAAACCAAGTGGCCACAACAGAAATTGTCATGTGACTATAAAATATATGAGCAACGTAAAGACTAATTGTCTGTGTTAAGTCAACAAAAATTGAGCCAATGGAATGAATGATTCAGACTTCTCAAATTGTGAGGGCATTTATATTTGAACAAATCCTCACGGTAGCACATAATTTCTCCTGCTCCATCTCCGCTGTAATCTCTCCTGTGGCAGGTCAGATGCCAGCTTTAATACTGCTTCTGTAAGAAAATAACTTGTACTGTCAATGGTTCTGTTTACATTTAACAAAAAAGAACAATGTTCCAAAATCAGTGACTAAATAATTCAGAATATTCTTCTCACTGAAAGCAAATACATAAGGAAAGTAGGGCTTAAATTAAAACAAATTGCATAGTAAATGTTAATCCAAAGGGTAGAAAAATCAGACCAGCAGCAATATTCAGATAAGAAGCAGAATTTGGGGAGAGGGGGGCACCAGGTTAATTTTAACATTAAAATCATACATTATATATCAACATAAAATTTATATTAAAGGGAAATTGTGATTCTGATGGTTCCTTTCAACTATTTTCAGTCTACAAACCACAAGTTGGGCTAAGCATGATCAAAGTACTTCACAATTAGTTTGGTTTTAAATCACTATAATTGTCAGCATAGGTTGTAATCGGAGAAACATTGTTCTGAAGCAGCAGCAAAGTTGCCCTGGTTGTAATCTTAGGGGAAATTAAAGAAAAATGCTGAACTGTGGTTGGTTAATAACAGTGTAGCATGAGGGCTAGGGAAGCCAGGTTTGTGTTAAGCGTGTCAGCCATCAGGGGAGAACACCACAAATCCATGAGATGGAGTCACCTCAGCCCCTTCCACTTTTTGAAAGAAAATCCTGCAGACCATTTCAGCAATTCCCCTCCCACGCAAAAAAATCATCTTTGTCTCCTCAATGTGTCAGTTTTCCCATCTGTAAACTAGGGCTAACAGTGGGTTTCACCTCAGGAGATGTGTTGTAAGGCTTCATTCATTAGTGTCATTAAGGTGCTGGAAGACACAGATACAGATGCTTAGTGTACTTCTGGAAGGTGCTCAGATATGGTCATGAGAGAAGACCCTGGTTAGAATAGAAGACTTGGATGGAAGATGCTGCAGAAGTGCAGAGTGTGTCTCTGATACACTTAAAAGGTTGTTGTTAGTGGATTGCTCTTTGACTAACTTTGGCAGGTTATTACCTGGAATGGGGCTTAGTGATATGTGCCTCAGAAGTTCCAGCTTCCAGTGACGACACCAACAATACAGCAGAACAGATTAGCTCAAATGCTGCTGTGTTTAATAATAAAGTGTGCTTCTTGCATTAAAAAGAACTTTCCAGGACTACAGGAAATAAAGCTGGTCTTTGAAGGAACCATGATTTCTAGGCACACAAAAGACAGAGGCTATCTGAGTCTGGACTGTGCTGTAGAGGAAAATGAAGGAAACCTCCCCAAGTGAAGCCGTGTTCCTATTCTCACTTGCACGGAAGGCTTAATTAACAATCCAAGTGAGTAAGGACAATAATTCCTGGCACATGTATCTCACCTTTCTTGGGCAGATCTCAAAGCACAACTCCTGGGAATATGGCTAGGATGGGAAGAGGTGCAAAATTTTCTACAGGAGCCTTTCACAAGCTAACACCACTCAACTGCTGTTGATCACAATCAGATTTCCACCAGACTTCCTGCACAAGGGGTGGGGAAAGGACAAGTGGTGTTTTGACAGTATGAGGAGAGAGTCTCCAATCTTGACTTTTTTTCTACAGGGATGCAGGAGATTAGGAGGCAATTTAGATGAGTCAGGAACCAGTTAAAAGATAAGTGAATTAAACTGACCACTCTGTTCCTTAGCACCACAGGCACTTTCCTTGGACTCAGCAAAAAAAAATTTAAAACATTTCTGAATGGTGATCCCCATGCTTCAAAAACTAGGAATAAGGTATATGCTGGAGAAGAAGTGAAAAAAGACTGAGCAGGCTATGCTCTGATTTTGCAAAAATCTCATTAGTTATGTTTTGCAGAGCAAACCCCAAACTAGAGGTGGTTTAATCCCAGAATCAGTTTATCTGAACCACGAGAATTTAGGGGAGGAAGGGGGTTGTTTGTTTGTTTGTTTATTAAAGAGGCTTTGGTTTTCTCCAGTCTCCGAAGAGGAATAGGAGCTGTGATGGCTGGATGGTGGTCAGGGTGGGCAACATGGATGTACAAGCACAGGGAATAAAAAACAGTGGAAGATATTTAAGGCCTAAGGAGCAACATATAACCCAGCTGTTCATTTTTGGAAGGAAAATCATCTACCAAAGCCAGGATGAACCCATCTGAGTTCACGGAATGTTGAACAGAAGGAACCCCTGAGTCTGTAGCCTGAGATGGGGGATCAATAACAAAGGAGAAGTAGGAACCTGCAAGAATGGTTATTTGTCCTGTGCTGTAGAAGAGGAACGTAGTCAGAACAGAAAGTCTTTCTGTGAGTCTCCATTTTCAATGGAAAGGAGGGCTAGAGAATTAGAGTAAGCCGGAAAATGAAAAAGCACTTTCACATAAAACCCCCTAAAATATTGACATTGTTTAATTCTCAAACAGAACTATTTTAGTGGGTTTTTTCAATTTTTTCCACCAACATTTTTAGCAAAAACATTGTTGCAGCGGTTATCAACATGTGTTTGGTTCACTGCGGGGAAAAAACAAGCTTCTAGTAAATGGAAAAATTCAGATAATGTTTTCAATGAAAATGTTGAGTAAAATGTTACAACTTTTTTTTTTCACAGAAAAGAGATTGGGCTGAGAACCCAATGCTGTACAAAGAGCACGGACAGCTCAGAAAGATTGTTGCTCGTGTCCCTTCTTTTATTATTGCTAATGTCCTGGTTTTTTGTGCCACAGAAAAGATTTTAAGTCCAGTTTACAGAGGAGCCATATAAAACTCAGTGTTCCAGTATTCAGTAATGTGCAACACCCTTGCTAGTGTGCATATAGGAGACCCGGCACATGTGCACATGGTCTACTTGCTTATGTGAATTCAGCTTCAAATGAATTGCTCCCAAGGCAGCTGGTACAAGTGCTGGACTATAACCCGTGAGACCAGCGGGATGAGATTAACACGTTAATAAAGGATGGGAGAAGAGGATTCAGGAAAAAATACCAAAGAGAAGACAGCTTGTTGTTCTTTCCTTTTGTTTGATGACCGCTCTCTTTTCATTGATAGCTGAGGGAGATGGGGAAGAAAAGTTGGTGGGTCTTTGGTGTATGTCTGGAGGGGAAGGAGCAGATGGAGGAGTCCTTCCTTTGCTGTTCTGTTTCAAGAGAGGAGCATCCCAGTTCAAATGAGCACTCTGAAAGCGGTGAGTAAGGAGGAGAGCAACATGGATGGGTTGCAATCCTTCCTCCACTCAACCCTGTGGGATCAGTTCGTCCACAGTGAACTCCAGCCCTCCGTGATCCTACTTATCCCTACCCTAAATGGACGGGAGCCCAAATAACCCTCAAAACCATATTCCTGGCTTTTGGGGGGATTGGTCCTAAGTTTTGCTTGCTATTGGAAGGGGCTAGAAGGGATGCAGGGAAAAAAATGTGGCACTCTTACAGTTGCAGGTCAGAGATGGAGAGACAAGGTGTAATTATAGGCTTTTTATCCAGAGATTTAAAATGGTCTTAGATGCACCAGTGCTGATTCTGTTTTCTCAGGGGTGTAAATTCGGAGTAACTTAACTGAAATCATTAGAGCTACACCAATTTTCTACGAGTGGAAGTGAAAAGAGAATTGGGCCCACAGTCCGTCCATTTACAAACAATGATATGGGTCTCATAGGGCTGAGAGCTTGTCATGTGATCAGCAAACCTTGGCAATGGGAGAATTGAGAGAAGGCATCTCATTAACTAACATCATTGCTAAGCATGACCTAGCCCTTGTGTTTAAAATCATGTCAGTTGGCTGTGATTAAGCCTAGAGCTACCCTAGGGATGACCACAGCTTGTCCACTCTGAGTTCTTACCATTATGTTAGTTTCCATGCAATATGACAGCATCCATGTTCCAAGAGGAGGAAATCTCTGGGCAGGCAATGAAGTGCAGAATCCACAGGTTTGATGCAGAAATTCTCCAAAAACGTCGTCATGAATTGTCTCTCTCACATGCCCCTGGGTTGCTCCAAGTGGAATTCAGCAGGCAGGGTTGGAATTGACGAGGAGATGGTAGGAGTCAGCTGACTTTAGAGCAATTCATCTCCTCCCTGAAGTCTTCTTTAACCATCTCAGCCTGCGATGACTTTTACCCACAGTTCATAAAGATACTCCTGAAGAGCATTTTTTTCCCTTTGGAATGCACCAGACTTGCACCAAATGGCAGGTACTTTCAAATCACTTTCCCAGGGGATGGTGTCCCCTCCTTGACCCATCCAGGGAGTTTAATCCCCCCTCTGTCAAAATCACAGTTTGGGTGCTAACAGCAGGGGTCAGGGGAGAAGTTGGAGAAGGAAAGGGTGATCTTAGAGAGAAAGGATTGTCCAATGGTTAGCCTGGGACTTATAAGAATAGGTTAATTTCCTGCCCCTCCATAGACTTGCTGTGTGACTTCGGGCATGTCACATTTTCTGTGCGCCTCAGTTCCCCATCTGTACAATGGAGATAATAGCACTGCCCTACCTCACAATGGGGGTTGGGAGGGTAAATACATCACAGATACTATGGTAATGTGGTTCATATAAATACCTAAGATAGGCAGGTACTGTACATTTGTTAGGCCAATATCTTAAGTCATGGTTTACCACAGGATGGCCTGAGACAGGATGACATTCACCTTTCTATTGGTGGCAGTTCCAATATGAAAAACAAAACAAAAAATCTGTGGCTGTATATGGATTTATTTGGGAGCTGGGCATAACTGGAATTGGGGTCTTGATGGATTTTTTTGTATGAAGTTAAAGGAGAGATGC
The DNA here is from genome assembly GCF_016161935.1 of Mauremys reevesii. Classification (NCBI taxonomy): domain Eukaryota; kingdom Metazoa; phylum Chordata; order Testudines; family Geoemydidae; genus Mauremys; species Mauremys reevesii. The sequence goes on along the minus strand of NC_052640.1, from coordinate 17,570,291 downwards.
CAACTTGGTCAACATGCTACATGGCTTATCGACGGCCACCCGTGAAGACCCAAGCCAATGTCTTGTCAATAACCACAATGTTCACTAACTCTTCTCATCACATTTGAACCAGCCTTTGCTACATTTCCGGTCGACTACAAGCGAAGACAAAAACGAAAGATATAAAAGGAGAGACATGGGAAAGGGTCTCAATTTAAGGCTTACCACAGACTGTATATGACATTCTTGTAACTAAACTGACAGTCTCCAGGTTTATAATAGCTAAACTCCTCAGTTTCCTTTATGTAAACATTTCACTCTAATGGAACATTATACTCAGGACTTTGCTTCTGCAGACATACCCGTATATGAACTGCATAAAGATAGACCAATAGATAAATAGATATCTGGATTTAATAAACACTCACATTCTAACACTAATAGGCTGGTGAAGTCTCACAGAGAAAGAGAGAGACTGCGGGGAAATGCAAAATACTGTCAAGAGTTTACAGATTGTAGGGGCACAACTGGAAGCACTCAGCATCAAAAGAATGAGGGGAGGGAGAAGACAGAGATGGAACAGTCTAATTCTACATTAATAATGCTTTCCAGTCTTGCTGCTATAGATGGTAAATGGGGCTAGTGAGCGCCTACATTGGTGATGTCTAGTCAAATGGCAGAATCCCCACCCTCACTTCTGTAAAGTTTTATTTAGGATCCACAGAAGCAGATGACTTCAGGTAAAATTTTCAAAAGCCTTAAACCATTTTCGAAAGTGACGTAGGCACTTAGGAATCCAGACCACAATGAAAGTTAGTGTGATTTAGGCTCCTGAGCAATCTAGGTGCTTTTGAAAATGTTACTGTTTGTCTTCTCTTAAAAGCACGAATGCTTGCACCAGAAGAGGGAGGCTTTCTTCTGCATTTCCATTTTTGTTTATACTTTTCTTGCCATTTTGCCCACTAAAATACCAACTGCCTTACAAAATGAAAACTAACAAAAAAACCCATCAAACTTGCTAGCTGCAGGTGGCCTGTGAATAGGGTGACTAGATAGCAACTGTGAAAAAATGGGACGGGGGTGGGGGGTAATAGACATCTATATAAGCAAAAGTCCCCAAAAACGGGACTGTCCCTTTAAAAATGGGACATCTGGTCACTCTACCTGTGAACCAAAATTATGTAACAATGGCAGTGTCCTGTTACAATGATGGCACATGACACCACTCATTCCCAAGCAGGTGGGATGGAAAACAAAAGCATTACAGGTCCAATGGGCCATTTCTGAGAGAACAAACATTCAGGCTGAAATAATGCACATGACTTCACAATTCAAGGAAGCCCTAAGCAAGCAGCAGAAGAAAAGATCCTTGAAAATAATAGAGGTGAGTCCAAACCAAACCCCTGTGTCTGAACATTGCGGAAGTTTTTATCTTCAGATCCCAATTTTGCTGCATGGATACATCTTTTAAATTAAACACGCTTTTTTACCCAGGTAAATCCAACCCAAGTATGACCTCAACCCGACCCCTCTTTCCACTTTCCTTTAGAGTGGTTGGCATTTATTTTTCTTCCATTTATTTGGCTTTATACTGGGTTAGCTGATTACCCTGACTGAACAAACTAAGGATGGGATTCTGGTTTCCACATTGGTAGTGGTTAACTGTGGCTGTGCACATTTAAATTCACATTTTCCAAATGGCTTACTCTCTCGATTCACTCATCCTCCGACTCTCATGTTGTTGATCCACTCCATTTTGGGAAGCAGACCACCTCTAGCATCAAGCCAGATTGTGCATATCCAAGCTGCTAAGTCCCTTTTTAACTGGCTTTTTGTTTCAGTGGACTAGTGAACCTGGTTCTGTCCTCTGCAGAGGGCTGAAGTGCAGGGAGCAAAGCAGCCAGAAGAACAGTACACATGGCGCACACCACACACAGGAGCAGCCTACTCGCCCACCAGGGATCTTGGAAATCCTGCATGCATGAGTTGCGCTGCTGTCATTCTGTCAGGCCCATTTACAAATCACATCGCAGGTTTAATTCTGAAATCACTGCCCCCACCACCTATTTTTTTTCTTATTTTTGCAGAAATGGATTTACAATGAAAGTATCCGAAAAGGAATAATTATCTATGTGAGCATCAGAAACACAATGCCCTCCGAATGAAGCTGGGGGTGGGGCAGGATAAGAAGAAAGGAATCCTTTATATTGGATGTGATTTTAAAATACATCTGTAAAGTCACAATTGTGAGGGGCTCATTCATAAGTGCAGCATGAGTTTGGCTTGTGTTTTTGATTGTGCTAAAAACCTACATTTTGCAACCAAAACCTCAAACAACCCACCTTTAGATTGCATTTATTTTATATGATGTGATATTAACGGAGAAATTGACTATCAAAATCTCGTCAAGCTTCCATATAGAGTTTCAGCCTTATTTATATTTTAAAAGGATAGACAAAATCATTTATTGCCAGTATGGTATAGCCAGTTTTATGCAGTAGTGGACCTGAAGATAAAGCTTTTTCTATAGTCTCTGTCCATCCCTCAGTGAATTGAATCCAGTCAAAGGTCAAACTGGCCAGAGGCACTTTTATTGTCATGGTAACCATGACTTAATCAAACAATCCTGAGATTCCAGGTTTGTGGGAACAGGCAAAGATCTGAAGAGACTGGAATTAATCAATCAAAGGGGGCAGGGAAGAAAATCCTAAGATATATGACTTATCCTTCCAAATCTATTACTCTGTCCTTAAACACACAAGAATTATACCTTGGACAAAGCCTCTTTTCAGGCTGAATACCTCTGATTTTTGTTTTCGTGTCCTCTGAATCAAATTTCCTAACATACCTCTGTCCTACAGCAATCAAATCTCAGCAGAGATTTAACCAGCAAAAAAGAGAGAGAGGGAAACAGCAATTTAGGGAAGTTGAAGCCTGTTTAACAAGAAACTACTTAAAACCACCAAAAATACTTCCATTTGAAAATACATCCAAGCTTGTTGATAACGTCCCAGGGTAGAACTACAGGCAGTAAACGAACTTGTGAAGGTAGTTACACTGCTATTTGGAGAGTTGTTTCTTCTTCCCACTTGCACCTCATTCTGGGTCTTGCTGGGACCTGAAAACTATAACATTTGCTGTCATCTCGAACATTTTATCTATTCAGATATGGAGTCTGCTCTCGCGAATGACAGTCAGGAATGGCGCCAGTGCTTGAGGACAACTTTGAGATGCCTATAAACACTATCCCCAGCTAATCTGAAACTCAAGAAACTGTAGGTCCAAAGCTGTTTTTTTTAAGTGCATTTCATCTGCCTTTTATTTCCTTTCAGAAGCTGCTCATAGATGTCACACCTCATGTATTTGCTTGTCTGGCTAGTGGATTGCATTTCATCTGGGTGGCAATGTTGGGCCGAGGGGGGTCTCACTCTCCCATGCCAACTAATAAGGAGTCTTGCATTGTGTGGTACATTTCTTTAGGAACATGGTTGGCTGGAGGATCTGCCCACATACAACTAAATCTGTGAACTACCACAGGCATTGGCTTCCAGTTAAATTAATCTGCTCTCTTGACCCTCCTGTGCCCAGAGACATTGGCATGTTAATTATAGTTGATAAAGACGGTGAGCTGCAAAAAGGAAAAATATCATACACAAGAGGAGAGAGATGGTAGGCAGATTTGCTGATTGGTTAATTACAGTAGTTTTGTACTGGTATAAATGTGTGTGTATATCGTACATTACTCTAGTTTAATTCTTAGAAAAGAACCCAGCTAGAATCTTGGCCTGAGCGTATTGGAGGGCTCATTGAAGTTCTGTGCTACAGGACAGGGATGAACACATTGTTCTGTAGTTTCATGCTCTGAGCTCCACACCCTGTGATATACTGTCACAACATCATTGGCAAGACATTTGATTTCAGTAGTTACTCCATAACAGAAGCTGGATGGCTTCATGGGGTGCAGAGCCGTTCCCTTGTGTGCCCCTAGGTCAAATCTAGAGCAGGCACAGTGAGTCCTTATCTGGTGGCTATTCTGTTCTACAGTGATTGCTATTAAACTAATTTTACCTCATTAGTGCTAAGTGAGGGATACAGTGCATCCCCCACTGTAATGGTAATTACTTGCATACTCCAATTGTAACTGTATTAATGGCAATCGTATGAAAAGAACTAGAGGTCTTCACACAGGTCCTATTGGACAGGCATCCATTCAACACCCGCCATCATTACAATTGGCACCTTTGTCAGTGTTGTCAGTTCGGCACCTTTCACAAGCCCTTTAGAAACAAATGCAAAGAAGAAAACTGATAAAGACTAACAGTCTCCTTCTCCAGGGGTACTGAGCACCCACCTTGCCTATCCATATTCATGGAATTAGCAGGCACTCAGCACCACTGAGAAACAAACCTCAAATCCGTTTTGCTTCTAATCTGTTGATCCTTGTAGCACAGAAATGAGGAAATTGGTGTTACAAGGTAGCCTGGGAGGGTTCTGCTATAGGTACTAGCACAACGCTTGACCTGTGCTGAAACAAAACATCAGGTCCCAAAGGTGAGAGTCCCTTAGGCCTCCTACCCCTTTGCAAAAACACCCCCTGAATTAGCTTTAACCCTTGAGTACCATGACTCCTGAATGCTGCCTTTTAAGGTTAAAGCATTTAAATTATAGGAACAGCCAGGGGCAAAAAGAGGCCCATGTCAATTTGCTATGTTGAGGTCTATAGAAAGCCAGACTGGGGGGTCTTGGAGCTCTTTGTGTCTTCCTTCCCCCTGACATTCAGAATTTCAGAGGCTCTGGCTGTGCAATATTTTAGCATCTCTATTCTGGGTAATAAACTAGAAGTCTCCAAACGACTGGGGCAGTGGGGCATTTTCCATCCCAGAGACCGTGAGCTACAGACCTCGCAGGAAAGAACAAAATGGATCAGAAAAGGCCACAAACACGTAGAGAAGAGAACTGTTTCTCTGCATGATGATTCCCCCTCCCCACACAGAATGATGAATCCCTTTTACATGAGCTTCTTTGGCTTGGGCCTTGGGGTGTGATGGGCAAATTATAGGGGAGGGCCTGGAGCTGGGGATCAGCAGCACTCCACCTGCATGACATGCTAGTTTCAGAACTCTGAGGATTTCTGAGTGGCAAAGGCGCTGCTCCCTACTGCGGAGGAAGATTATGAATACGTGGAGGTAACTTTGGTGATACCTAGCATCTCAGATTTCCTTGACTTGTTTTAGTTTGGTTTTAGGCCCAGGGGACTGCACCGGTTTCATTGGTTGCTGATCTCCTTCTGAAGATGGATGAAGATCAAGTATCCATGCTGATTTGGTCAGAGCAAATGAATTGCCTTTGATACTATTGACCACAAGGTGTTGACACAGCTGTGGACCCTGTCTGGGACAGTCAGAATTGTGCTTTAGCAGTTTTGTTCTTTTCTCTTTGAGGGGAACCAGGGGGCTTTGGGTGATTGCTCCTCTGTCCCTAGGACTCATTCACAGGGGATAACGTGGAGTTATATTATTGCCTCTCCTGTTCAGTTCATATGTAGGGCTGATGAGAGAGAGATTGTGGTGGCCAGGAGCTGCAGTGCCTGCAGAATGCTGATGACACTCAACTTTGTCTTTATACCCAGATGGTGCAGGGACTTGGGGCTTGGATGACAGCTATGCAGCTGAAACTCAACCCAGAAAAGACAGAGGTGATTCTGGTTGGTGTGGAAGAAGTAACCAGAAGAAATAGTGGAGATGCTACTGGCTCAGGGACAGTGCCTGTTCCTCAAGTTTGCAACCTAGGGGATTTAATTTATTGAACCCCCAGCTGCTTCTGCATGTTCACATAGCAGCTGTGGCCAAGGATGCTTTTTTCCTACATTAGTTTGAACCTTCCCTTGTGGATGCGGGGACCTCGCCATAGTCATCCAGGGCTTTGTCACCTCCAGATAGGTTCCGTGTAATGTGCTCCACTTGGGGCTAGCCTGGAAGACCAAACTTCAGCCAGGCCCTAATTCAGGAAAGTCTCTTAATTCAGGAGAACACTTGTGAACATGCTTAAAGTTAGGCATGTGCTCAAGGGCTGTCCTCAATAAGATTGGACTTAAATACGTGCTTAAGTGCTTTCCTGAATCAGAGCTAGCAAAGCTACAGTGGACGGTCTACGCAGCAGTGGCCACTGAACAGAACATGTTACATCTGAGGTCTGTAGACTGCACTGGCTCTCATTTCATTTCTGGGAGGTGCAAGGCAAGGCGTTGTTTTTGATGGATAAAGCCCAGTTTGTTTGCTTCCTGCTCATTTCCTCACTCTTCGTGTCTTACCGCAGAAGCAGAGATTATGTGGAATGCTCAGTGTGAGGGTCCCTCCATCTGAACATGTGAAGGCTGGGAGCAGAGCATTCTTAGCAGAGGGTCCTTGACTCTGGAATTCGCTTCCTTCTTTGGTGTGACAGAGCCTGAGCGTGGTGACCTTCAGGGAACATTGCAAGGCTAACGTATTTATCCAATGTCTTTGGAGGAGGTGGGGCTGTGCGGTTTTTGTGGGCAGGACGCCTGAGGTTTTTGTCTGTATGGTGGGGGACTTGTTTTGTCGGCACTGGTTAATAATGGTCTAGCTGCGGAATGATGTTTGTTAGAGATCACTGTTTATTGTCATTGCACCAAAAGGCCTATTTTATAAGTGGCCAAAAGCAACTAAACAAACAAGTGCAGCATTTGGTCCCCCGGAGACTCCTCCCCAGTGTCTATGGTGCGGCCATTGGGAGTGGCATTGAATGGCTCCAGAGTGGGAGGAGGTCCCCCAAGACAATACAAGGAGGCAGGCCCTCCATGCAGAAGCCTCAACATTTGCATTCTGGCTCCTTGGTGATACTGGGGCCCTGTGTGGTTTGGGGGGAATGTTCCATGAAGGTGAAATTCCTCCCACTTTATGGGGAACAAGAGCTCCAGATATCTGTGGCTTCAGGACTGCACTATTCTGGCTTGTGTTTTCCTTGTGGAATCTGATGTTTGAAAAGCCTGATCCTGGCTCTGGAATGAGCATAAAATCTACCTGGGGCTAGGCATTCATATGGCCAATCAATAAGAGAACCACTTTGGTATACGTTATGTTCACAGCATACAAACAGATGCTCTTCTAGGAAGTGTAGGTAACAGAGATTTATTTCTTTAAATCCAGAACCTCAATACACAAGAGACAAAAAACAGAGAGTAAGAAAGCAGGCTGCTCTTCAAAGTAGAGGCCTAACTCGCCCCACCTCACTCTAAACTGGCTCTTTGCAGATTAAGCAGCTCTTTGCTGCTAGATCCAGGTCACATGCTTCTCTACAGGGCCCCCTAGCCTGCAAGCAGGAGCAGGAAAATCATTGAGAATTTAAAGTGATAGCTTACAATGTTTACACAGTTTTCAATACATCACAGTGTATTATACATCCTGGGACATCTAAAGGATTAAAAAACAGCCAATGCTTTTCCCTGTGAAACTTTTTAAAAGGGGCCACTCTGTTACTCACAGCCCAACTTCTCTTTGGATTTAGAAGCAGCTTAGTCCAGTGGTTAGCGCACTTGGCTTGAATTTAGGAGACCAAGGTTCTATCACTGACCTGCTGGGTGACTTTACGCAATTCACTTCCCTCTCTCTGTCCCTGTTTCCCACCCTTTCTTTTCTATTTAGATTGTAAACTCTTTGGGGGTAGGGACCGTCTCTTACTGTTCTCACCTGGAAAAATGGGCCCCAGTCTAGGTGCTGATGTCATACCATTAATCATGCTGGAGCACAATGACTGGTTAATGTAGACCGATGGCGATGGGAACACCCTGTGGAGCTCACCCTACACTGTAATTCCAGGAGTACTAATTCAGTGTATTCTAGCCTGAGCTTTTCTGTGAGCTGCTGCCTTTTAATGTGCTGTCTGGTGTGATAGCAATAACATTAATAGCAGAAATGTCACTGAGCAGGGAGCCGAGTGAGCCTTCAAAGGGGCTTCCATTGAGCTCTTTGGCTGGTTCGCTATCTCTTCACACAAGAAAGCACTCCCAGGTTTGCTGCAGCGATTAAAATTAATGGAGAACTGCAGTAATTTATCCTGCTTCAGTATAAACAACAATATCTTTAGGTTGTCCCTCCAGTTCGTACCCACACTTTGGAATGGGGCTGGAACTTTTGTGCACTAATGGAGAAGTAAACTAAGGTTCCATTCACTTTATGGGAGAGGGAGGTTGAAGGTATGGAAGTTTAAAATCTTCACCCTAAGCCTTGTTCTCTGCCCACACAGCGTGACGTCTGTCATTGAATTTTCCTTTTCTCTTTACAGTAAATTGCCTTTAAAGCCTTAAAAAAATGCAATGAAAATGCAGGGAATTCAAGGGACCAACAAGAATCAACTTCCTGGTAAAGGTGGATCTCTAACTAAAGGCTAAACAAAATTTATACTGGAAATTCTGAAGATGCTATATGGTGATGGCTTCAGAAAAAGGGTTCCTTATTAGAACTGTGCCTTGATGACTGTATTGTTTTACCAGGGAGAGTGTTTGAGTGTTGAAAGGTTTAGTTTTTAAAAGTTTATAGGATCAATTATCCACTTGATCATACAGTCAGATCCATGCAGAACCCTGTTGATTTCACACGGTAGTGTTTCTGGTCCCTGATTGGATGACTGAAAATTTTTAAACAGGAGCATGATGAATGATGACTATTGAATAACACACTTTCCAGAACAAATTCCCAGATAAATCATCACTGGTGCCAAAATTCATATGGTAGGACTCATGAATGTTTTCAGGAATAACCTAGTGATTGTCTAAATATTCACAAATGACTAAGAATGTGATCCCACAAGTAAAAGCAGATCAACCTTATTGCGTTCACTCAAAAATATTCACCAGTCCCTTTCTCTACTACCTCAGACACACCTCAGAACTGCTGCATTGCCATGCTGAATTCTGTGGAAGAAAAAGCAAGCACTGAATCGAGTGGTTTGCATTGCACTTCTATTTTTAAACTTACCTGGCTGAAAATCGATAGGGCTTGTGTCTGTGAAGAGAGATGTCATCCAGAGAAGAGGACTAAAGGAAAGGGCAAGAAATTGTCAAAGCTGCCTAGGGGACTTGGCTGTTTAATTCCAAAATTAAAAATTATTATTTCCAAAATATTAAAATTCTTGATTTGAAAATATGAAAGCTAATGGGCAATGGATGTACAAATGGGTGTACAAATCTCCTAGGTGACTTTGAAAAGCCCACCTTCAGTGATCAGCAAGAGAAAAATAGAAACCAATCAAGCTAAGCACTGACTTTGGTCCTATTCTGCTATCATTACACTGTAGTAACTGACTCAAAAATTAATCTTAATGAGCATGTATGGCAGAATCTGACCCATACGGATAAATGTCTCTGACCTTGTGGTACTGAGGAGGACATGCTCATTTCCACGTACTATATCCCGGTAATCAGAACGCATCCCTAAATTCCTTCCATTAAATAAACAATAGAGATGAGACCCAGACACAAAATACAGATCCGATCCAGGAACATCTCAAAGTTCAAGGATGTCTACATCTAGAGGTTTGGTTCGGTACCATCTCTCTTCAGCACTTTAGCAATCAGTTATTTCACGTCTGTGAGAGTTTAATTCTGTACCATTAAGGTCCAGTGTGAGTTTTCCCCATTGGTTTCAATGGCAATAGGATCATACTCAGTCTGCATTCCTTTCTTTATCAATCTAATAATCTGATTCAACAATCCCAGAATCTGATGAACAGTACTGAGAACCATTTATTTTCCACAACAGCTTGTGCAAAGATTTATCATTGGCTTTTAACCATATTCTTCAAAGTCTCAGTGCATAGGGGATATGTGCCACGAAGACAGGGAATGTTTTCTTTGACAAAGTTGGTACTCAGAAGATGGGAGCACAGAATCTTTTGCTCTGCAGCTTGAACTTTTTGCAGCAGAATTAAATGAAGCAGTTTTAGGAATCTCTTTAGGTGATGGAAAGAGGAACGTTGCAGCAGCTGAGCTCCCTTAGCGTTTGCATTTTGCATGCAAAGGCAGTATTAGAAAGCACCAGGTTTATTTCAAAAAGAGGGCAAAGCCTGAGGACTGAATGCAAACCAGACCCTTGTCTACAAAAACATACCATCTTGAATTTGCTTAGAGAATCAAAGTCATTCTACCTGCCTGTGTTTTTATTACAAAAAGCTCCCCTGAAACAAGAATTCAATTGCAGAATCAGAAGTGGAGAGCTTTATTCTGATCTCATTCACACTATGCAAATCTGGAGTAACTCAGTTAAAGCTAATGAAATTACCCTGGTGTAAAGTGTCATTTTACAGAGTAAATGAGTTCAGAATCAGACACCATTAGGGAACCTCAAGACTGGAAGCCACATCAAGCTGCTTTTGAGGAAATCACACTTTTCAGATAAATATCGGTCAGCTGCAAACATTTTTCTCTCCAGGATGTGTGTGCTCTCCCAATGTTTAGAATAAAAATGTGGTGCAATGGATCAGGGAATATAGTTTTTCACATAGTTGATTGCTTCAGCGTTAAAGCAGCATGATAATATTGGTGGTAGCCTTTAACATGAACTTTGTTCTATAACTTCCAGGCTTCAAAAACTAATGAGGAGCAAAACTAAAGAAAAAAAATGTCTTCTGACAAGCTGGTGTTCAGCACCTTTTTAATGGATAACAGATTTCACCATCATCATGTATCACTTTGAATATATTATGACAAGCCATGCAGGCTAATAGAAAGCGTTGTCTACAAAAGACTAGTAATGGATATATATTATTAAACGAATTTCTTCTAAATGTGCTGGAGGATTAATCAGTTACATGGGCATTCATATCATTTCCTACAAAGGGGCTACATGTATTATGGAAATATGTCCAGGATCTTCCACTGCTTGTTGTGCTCTTCAGTACTTTGATATTCTTCTCTGTGTCTAGATAGCAAGCACTTTCTGATAGTTCATTACGTTACATGTAACATACTCCATGAGCTTCTATGACCTTACAAAGTGAAGCATCTACATGCCAGATTTCCAAGTGCTCAGCACTCACAATTTGGGCCAGATTTTCAAAAGAGCCCAATTCCCATTTAGGCACCTAAATAAGGGCCAGGTTGTCAAAAGTACTCTGCCCACAAGTCCCATTGTGACATTTTTGGCCAGACTGTCTTAAACTCTCAGAAGCCAATGGACACCGGCACACTGAAAAGATTTTGGAAATCAGGCTACTTATTTTTGTGCCTGAATGGGAGCTAAATGGCATAGTGAGTCTGATGCACTTTCATTTCAACTATCCAGATCTAAATCCTTTCAACCTACTTGCTATTCGATGTGTGCCTTTTTCATTGGCCTGGTTGGCTGTTTGAGTTTGAGAGAGCTTGGAATGTCATTTGTAACACACCAAGTGGATCTCACGGTACATTGAGAGCAGGTTCATGAAAAAGTTGTTGATCTAAAACTTCCAAATGACAAGTCATGAGCTATTAACAGATGCATGCACACACTCACATGGAACAATAAAACAAAGGTTTAGCCGACAGAACTATATTAGATTGCTGACACAATGACCACATGAACCTCTTGAGTGGACATGGTTGTTTCCCGCATCTTCTATTCCTGAGGCTCCTTTTCCCATTAGGTTTATTCCTTCCGTATCTGTGAATATCAGATTTAGGACTGCATCCCCTCTGCTTGCTATATTTTTACCTTTTGAGTCAGCAAATGGCATGCCACACGTTTTGAAAACATTTCTGAAGACCTGATGCTGCCCTGCAAACTCCTCCCATCAAATCCATAGATTGCTGAAACCAGGAGCACCGACTCATTTGGGATTTTTTACTCTGTGTTCCACTTCTCCAAGCAATGATTTGTCCTGCTCAGCCTCTTGATTAGCTCTATAACACACTCAGACTAAAATGAGCTTGATTTTGTCTCCCCTACTTTTATCTGTAGTGTCTTGTTAGCATTTTTACCCTTGCAACGTCTCTTTAATCTATTATTTGAATATGTATGTTTGACGCATCAGCTGACTGCCTCCTCATTTTTTCCATTTCCCACCTCTTTTCTAAAATAACATCGCCATTTCTGTTGATACTCTCATACTGCAATTTCTTCCATGGCTACTAATAACATAATTGGATTATGAAGCACCTTCCTGAAGAGGCAATTTGTATAACATAGTGGATACACATTAAAATAAGATAAAAACATAAATAACACCCTCTTAAAATTCAGGAAAATGACAACAAACCCGGGAGTTGACCAGCCGGGTGTCATTGTTGGGAGACCAAGAAGAACTGCACACAGTATTCACAAGGTGGTTTCAGTAATCCCCTAGGTGGTGTCAGAATAACTTCTGTTGGGTTTATAAACATTTCTCCACATACATTCTAAAATGGTATGTGCTATCTTCTGCTTCTAAGCATTGAGCAGGTTTTGAAGCTTTAAGACCCCATTAGATCTTTGTCCTGTTCCAGGTAATGTAGCTTCTGATTCTTGAGGGTATGATCCCTTCTCTTATTTACTCATTTTTAATCCCTAAGGCAATTACCTAGTTTTGCTTTCTCTACATTCTACGGCACAAGTTGCTGCCTGTGTTCCTCAGCTTCCTAAGTAATTCTGAAGTGTTATTGTCCTCCTTGTGCCTTTCACCAGAGGAACCCAACATGCTTCACAAACATCTCGGATTCTTTTAAGCATTGTTTCTCCTGTCATGGAAATGCAGTCACCTCTGGGGCAGAATGCAGAAGCTACCTAACTGTGCACAGCTTCACTACTCAACAATTAGGCCAGGAAGTGAAGAATACCATACTCAACTGACACTGCAGTGTGGATTTCATTAAGTAAGCAGAATGTGCTCCCAATGTGGATTGGAATGGGGCTGAGACAGTGCATTTAATGCCCCTACTCCTAAGGGAAAATGTCAGGGACTCTCTAATGGCCACAAGTGAGTTGGATCTTGATTGTGCATCTCCAAAGATGAATCCGCATTGACTGATTCCCTTTTCCCTACACCCAAAATTTTTATCCTCAGCAGATTATGTCCACCTGGCTGCATGTTTCTTCTTCCTCTTAGGTCACTGATATACAGAGTGAATCAAACTTGTTCCATTAGGGACAAGTCCCATAACTCTCTTCCATCAATCTCTTTCCATTCTAACCTGCATCTACTGTACTAAGGGGCTTCATCACTTACCAATATAGGGTGACCAGATGGGAAGTATGAAATATCGGGACAGTGAGGTGGCAAAATTTCCAGATGATACAAAATTACTAAAGATAGTTAAAATCCAGTAGGGTCATTCTTATGTTCTTATGTAAGAATGGCCATAGTGGGTCAGACCAAAGGTCCATCCAGCCCAGTATCCTGTCTTCTGACAGTGGCCAATGCCAGGTGCCCCAGAGGGAATGAACAGAACAGGTAATCATCAAGTGAGCCATCCACTGTCACCCATTCCCAGCTTCTGGCAAACAGAGGCTAGGGACACCATCCTTGTCAATTCTGGCTAATAGCCATTGATGGACCTATCCTCCGTGAACTTACCTAGTTCTTTTTGAACCCTGTCTTGGCCTTCACAACATCCTCTGGCAAGGAGTTCCACAAGTTGACTGTGTGTTGTGTGACAAAATAATTCCTTTTGTTTGTTTTAAACCTGTTGCCTATTAATTTCATTTGGTGATCCCTAGTTCTTGTGTTATGAGGCGTAAATAACACTTCCTTATTTACTTTCTTCACACCAGTCATGATTTTATAGACCTCTATCATATCCCCCCTAGTCATCTCCTTTCCAAGCTGAAAAGTCCCAGTCTTATTAATCTCTCCTCATACGGCAGCTGTTCCATACCCCTAATCATTTTTGTTGCCCTTTTCTGAACCTTTTCCAAGTCCAATATACCTTTTTTGAGATCCCCAAATTCTCAGTAGAAGAATTTGTATAAGATGTTGGTCAAGATTAAAGATAGATGATAGATTTCAACTATCCAACTGCTTGGTGGAAAGAATACATTGAGTCCTATGTCTGTGGCCATTGTACATAACTATTGTCAAATATCAGGGATTGAAAAAAGGAATCTGGAAAGAGAGCAATTTAAAAATATTACATTTTGGAAACATCCTGACAAACAGCAACCCAAAAAAGCCATCACATTTTCCACTAGGTTTTTTCTAGGAAATACACGGCAAAAGGCACAGAGAGCTCTGTCTCTACAATGCATCTTCCCAGGCACAGGTATAATCTGCCTTTCTCACTGGGGAGTACAAGTGGGGTTTTCCAGCACTGTCAGCATGTTAGCCTGGCCTCACCCAGCCCATTCACCAGGATGGTTACACTGAGGAGGGTTTTGTACAGGTGAAACAAAAGGTGCCTTTCCCCATATTTGCACCGGATTTACAAAGATATTATGACTTTCAATATTATCTCCAGGCACATTTTCTTCACTGTGTATTTCTTCCCTCTACCCTGGCCAATTCTGACTCATAACTGAGTCCTTGTTGTTATGGATATTTATTACTGGAGAAACTGATGAGACTGTAATACCCGGGTGAACGAATGCCGGGCAGATACAACAACTGGCCTTAGTGCCTCCTCTTCCTGTTGGAGAAGACACTTAGTCTCCTCATTTTTTAAACACATTTGACTTTGCAGGAGTCCTCAAAATATGAGCAGTTGCACCTCAATGTCTCATCATTGCTCCAACGTAAACCTCTTGAAACAGTTTCTTAAATATACTGAATAACTGCGAAAAGATTAAGGCCCCAATCCAGCCAAGTACTTAGCCATGTGCATAACTTTAAACACACAAAGTAACCCCATTGACTTAATTCCCCAAGACTCTTGAGAAACATTTTCAGCTTTAATGGGAAATACGGCTGTAGAGCTGCAGCCCTGAGAGCAATTTTTACTTGTGTTTAAGTCACAGAACAGACGTGGCTGGAGAGTTAGAGGTGAACAATGGGAAAGCAAGAGAGACCACAAATGCGTTAGTGAAAACAGGACTGAAGTGAGAGCAGATGGAATAAAGCCTGGTGAGTGTGAGCAGGGAAAATATTACAAGACTGCAGGTCACGTTGGGTGAAACCAAAGAGCAAAAGGCACTGGGAAAACACAGCTGATAAAGGGGAACTGTTTGAAAAAAATTAAATGTTTTCCCGAGGGATGTATGGGCCATGGAACCACAAACAAATAAAAGGCCCTGATAGGAATAAAGACTAAAGTGGATGAACAAGATGTGCAAAAAGGTACCGGGTCTGAGGAAGAGGCATGTCTGAGAGCTGGAAAGGCTGTAGAAACAAAAAAAGAATCTAAAGGCAGGACAAAGGCAGAGAACAGACAGGAGAATGTAGATATTTCAGTGAAGACATTAAGAAATCATGAGAATCAAGGGGCTGGTGAAAATCACTCTGGCGTATCTTGGAGATAGTGCAGGGGAATAGTTTACTGTAGCGGTTCTTGCACTAAGACCACTGGTCTCCTCTGGCCCACAGAGGGCTGGCATGTTATGTGGTTGCTGCTAGCTGCTTCTGCCAGTGCCCAGGGTCTTCCTGGAAACCTACCAAAATAACTGGAAAAAAAGAGGGAGAAGAAGTAAATCTAGCTGCTTTCCCCAGGAGTTCCTGCTACACAAGAGAACTGTTATGACTGAATGTAGTGAAGTAGAATGCTAGAAGGCAAATTTGGGGCAAGGACAATTTTTTTTCTTCTCTGTTTGTCCAGCGCCTAGCACCATGGGGGACTGGTCCATGATTGGGGCTTCTAGGTGTTACCACAATACAAATAATTAATAGCAATAATGACCATCTCTTGGAATTCTATTATCTTTTTTCAAAAATCAAGTTCCTTTTTAAAATATACTGTATTTTGTTGTTGTTTAGTTTTTACTTTCCAGTGCTTACAATACCCAGAAGGGATGAAAATAATATTTCTTTCCCCACTGGTTTTATCCCTTTCTCACTGGCAGACACTGATTTCTTTTCATTGTTTCTTCTGGAGCATAAACCAACATGATTCTGCCTTGTTGATTTCCTTGTTTATCAGTAATAATGTCAGCACACTTCCTGCACATGGGTTTGTTCTACCATAAGGATAAAGCTCCTCTGGGTAGGAGACAAAAGTTTTCTCTGGGGCTGGTCTGAAGCCTGTGGAACAAACTCCCACAGGAACTAAGGACCTTCACAAACCTTATCACCACTAAAATACATTCTATTTATTCATGATCACATGCATTACAACAGAACCTCAGAGTTATGAACACCAGAGTTACAAACTGACCAGTCAAGCACACACCTCATTTGGAACCGGAAATGTGCAATTAGGCAGCAGCAGAGAACCCCCTCACCTCCCCAAAAAAAGCAAATACAGTACATTACTGTGTTAAACATAAACTACTTTAAAAAAAAGGAAAGCAGCATTTTTCTTCTGCATAGTAAAGTTTCAAAGCTGTATTAAGTCAATGTTCAGTTGTAAACTTCTGAAAGAACAACTAGAATGTTTTGTTCAGAGTGACGAACATTTCAGAATTACGAACAACCTCCATTCCCCAGGTGTTCATAACTCCGAGGTTCTACTGTAGTCTATTCTATTGTAACTAGGCTCCTACACCATCCTCATCACCATGGTATCTGAGCACCTCCTAGTTGTACATTAAGCAAAGTAGCTAACATCTGAGGTTTGTTCTCTCTCTTCCTCCAGGGGGATAGTTATGGGTGCAGGGTACTGTTTTTGGGAAGCTTCATATGCAAGGCACACTTCTTTGACCTTCCCTTCTCTCACACAAACACAGAACAGCACAGCCACTGAAAAACAAAACCCTATTAAAACAAAACCCTCTGGGAGCCACTGTAGAAGGACACAGTATTCTTCATAATATTTTTGTCTATAAGAAGAACTGATGACCAGCCAGTGGAGTAGATTGAGGAAGGGTGCATGATGGGCTCCACCTTTTTTCTATGTGTAAAAAGGCAGGTGGCAGCATTCTGCACATGCTAGTTTGAAGTTTTACTAGTTGAATTGTTTCTCCTATACAGCTTCCATCAAGTGAGATGTTCATGCAGTGCCCTCCCTTAATTATTAAATTGTGTTAAAACATAAGTGTTGTCTTTTTTAACAATGCCTTCCCCACATAGACACAGATTCACATAATAAAAAGAAATGCAACCTTTCCATGAACACATTTCAGAGACCTTCTTTTGTTCCCCCTTTTTTCTGTAAAATACACACACACACGTGCGCACACACAGATTTTTTTTTAAAAATTAGCCTTTGCCATGGATTGGAATTTGTTTTTTCTTCTGCGGAGCAGTAACACTGTTATGACTGAAAAGCTGAAGGGTCCAATTAACCACTCCTGTGATGTTGTTTGCGAAGCAATTAGAAGAACTGACAGAGTGTGATTAAAAACAAGAAGTTATCACTTTTTTTTTTCTTAAAGCAGGAGGACAACTGTTTACAGATGAATACCCACTGAATCTACAATGGGAATAATTTCCTTACCAGCTATGTAATCGCCTCCACTTCATTACTAGCTGAATGTATATAGCCCTATAGTTTTTGCGCATGAATTAACACTTGTAGCTAATAGCAGTCAACTCAAAATGGACTATTACTTTTTATAGCCTTTTAGCGGAGTCAGCCTAATGGAGCAAAACTGTTAACAAATTAAGATACATTTGACAGGCCCTCAAGCAGGAATCATAACCCAAGAGTCACCATTTGAGACTCAAACACATAGATCTTTTCCTGTGAGTGGTGGCAAGTATTTAACCACAACACAAAAAACCAGTCAAGACCACAGTTTTCTATTGCTCACTGTCAGATTCTCAGGGCAAGGGACCTACCTCTTTCTATGTTTGAAAAGTGCCTGGCATATCTGGGGTGCTACCCAACACAAATAATAATTAATAAATAATAAATCATTAATAACAGCCATATTTGTCCACTAAAAGTCCTGATGGTATTGTAATTGTATTAGCCATCCCATTGTCATCTAGGTACCACAATCCTTCCAATCTATTCTGGCTGCTCTCTAAAACTGTGCTGATTTACTGCCTATCTGAGCAGGAAATAAACTAGCAATTATTATAGTCATTGGTCAAAACAGTCAAAATTATGAGCTTCAAGTTACGGACCTAAATCTCTAATTAGGTACTTAAATAAAAATGGCCTGGTTTTGAGAGGTGATGAACTCCTACAAGTTTCAGTGGGAGCTGTGGATGCTCATATGTAAATCTCTTTCTCTGGTAGCTCAGTACCAACCATGCTCACTATTGTTGCCTAGGCCTGCTGCAGAAGTTGGGTGGATGTGAGGTCCAGAAATGTTTCAATCTGCTGAAGTGGAACTCATTCTCAGTGTTGCTGTTTGAATGGGGTTTCAGGGCCTCAGACTGCAAAAAGGTCAGAATGACGTTAGTAAAGACCGTGGTAAGTCTGTGAGGCAAAAGAAGAATCTGCTGTGGTGTGCAATACCCAACCTAGTCCTTCAGGCACTCCTGCTGCCAGTCCAGCCAGTGCTCCATTTCTTAGGAATATCATGGAATAGGGGAAAGTCAATTTTTTTCATATCAAACCCCCTCTCCAAAAAAACCTTCCAGGATCTTTTATAACCCTTTCATTGTAGTGAAACGGTCAGTTTAGGGATCTCTCATCTGACACTGGTACCTTCTTTCTCCTCATCTTTCTCAAGCTCAGTGCTGCATTTGATAACGAACAGCCATGATCTATGTCTCCAGTTGTCCAACACAGGCTGTATCTTACTGTTGTGACTTTGCGCCTTTCTGGCCAGCTCCTCTTTAGTTATGTTGACTGAACTCTTCTCCCGTAACACACTACTCCTTCACCCCACTGTCCATGCTATCACTCAGATTCAGTCCTTCACCTCCCCTTTTTGTGCCACCACCTTTCTGCTGCCATATTTATTAGCAGTCTATGAAGTCCAAGTTTATATACATTTCCCTGCTTTGTTTCTCCCCCCTCCACACATTCTGTCTCAAATCATCAACTCCCAGCTTTGCCATAACTTCATTCAATACCAGGGATCCTAAAATGATAACTGACTAATATCTCATGATATCCTACACTACAACTCTGCTGTCATTACATTTTTCCCACAGATGCAAAATCTGTCTACATCAAGGGGCTCTTAAGAGGGCTTTAGTTATAATTCTAATGACCCTGCCATTCTGTTACGATTGTAACTATCCAGAGCCGACAGAACTCCTTGATCCCTCTTAGGCATCTGTTGAAATGTAATGTGATACAGGGGCAGAACAACTTAGGCTCATTTAATCCCCTGCTTTACACCCTCTAGCAATATGTATTGGCCCATTGCAGTATCATGCATCAAAAGCTCAATTTACTTCTATACAATGGGAATAATGTCAAAAGAACACTCTATAAAACCCATGCAGAAAAGGCACCACCTATGTATGAAAAGGAAAGCTTGAAGCTAACATTAAATATACCACAACGCTGTGAAAAGTAAGTTCTAGGCCAAGGAGTACAACTAGAGAGACTACTGTGATGTATCACAGTAAAGAGGTCTGTGGCAAGCAGACTATGCACTGAAGTGCTCTGAATCTTCTAGCAAGTAGTCTTTGGGCAGTATCTGGACTCCACTCCACCTCGGGAATTCCCAGAGAACTTTGCATTACCAATTAGTCTCTGCTGTTTACTGAGTCACCTCATGCCAGGTCTGATGTTCACTGATCCAATCCAATGTTATGTAGGGCTCCTACAAGAACATCTTACATTCAACAGTGCACTTAAGAATCCGGCCAGCAGATACAAATGACAAATGCATAAAGAATTAGCCGTTTCCAACACACAAAGCCAAATGGGTGTCTTGCTGCTCAGAATATTTCAGTAAGTGAAGCATGAAACCAACTGTTCACTTTAGCTAAACTGTTCACTTAAGCTCGGATGATTAAACTTTCACCAGCAGCTGAAGTATCCTGCAGCCTTAACAGGGATACGAACACATTAATGTTTCACTGGCTTCACCTTTAATGAGCAATTTTCCCTATAGTCTTAAATCATTAACATTCTTGGGAACTGAAAAGATTCCAGTCTCAGAGTGGCTGACAGATTTCAAATGTTTTCCAGACTTAAAGAGCCCCTCCTCATTGCTCCTTCCATGACAACAAATAATAAAAAGGGAGTGGGAAAATAGAAACCCCTCTGATTTTCCTAACATGAGTGAACTTTCAAGGCATGGCTCAGATTTTGTGACTAGAGTTCACTTTTAATGAGATGAAAGATTGAGAGGAAGGATGGTCCAGGAGTTAGGGGGCCGGCCAGGGTGTAGGTCAGGAAACCCTGCACTGCAATGGACTTCCTGTGTGTGACCCCAGGCAAGCCACTTAGTTTCTGTGGCCCAGATCCTTGAAGGTGTTTAGATGCCTAACTTCCATTGATTTCAATACCTAAATAGCCTTGAGCAACTTGGCCTCTCTCTCCTTTGGCTCAGCTTCTTCTCTGTAAAATGGAAATAAAGGGACTTCCCTTCCTCACCACCAGGGTGTTGTGAAGGTAAACACATTAACAGTTGTGGCTGTGAGGGGCTCAGATACTACAGTCACGGGGGCCTAAAATACTAAACGGAAGAAAATGTAGCTAAAGTCACAAGTCTGGTCCCAGCACGCTCCTAAGAGCAGCCAGCGTGTACTAGCTGAAAGAGGACAGTGATAGGAGCAATAATTTCACAAGTTGGCCATTACCTTTAAAAACTCTCAAGTGTGGCTTGTTAGGTCCTTATTAGCCTGTGCTAATGTTTCACATCATGCTGCCCACTCCCAGCTATACGGCTTATGTGATTTATGTGGTATTTCATTTGTAAAGTTTTATTTTTAACCAGCTGGTTATATAAATGTGTCCATTGTTGCCAGGCTGTGCTGATTGGCTGGTGGGCAGGCCTATGCTGGCTTGAGTGGTTTGGTTAATAGGCAGAGGGAGGGTTTGGAATAGCAGGGCGTTGTGTTGACTCACTGCTGTGTGAGACATGAGCCAATCTTTAACGTTTTCAATGGTGCTTTCTCACCTTCAGTTCCTGGTTGCCATTTCTATGTGTTTCCTGTGGTGTGGCGGTTTCTTCCTGTTTTACTTTGATCCTTGTTATATTAGTGACCGTATTTCACTCTACAAAGCCCTGTGTAGTTTGGGCCCTGACTTTATTAGCAACCATGGTCCCGATTCTGCTGTCACTCACACAGCTGACAAGCAGGACTCTAAGCAGGAGGAGTTCTCACCTGGCTCTGCACACACTGGATATGGTCCAAACTTGACAGTGGGCTTGCCTTTAAGCTTAGCTCATATGACAACCACAAAACGCAAACCTCAGCCTTAGATGACACCAGTGATGATTGCTTCACCACAGACTACACAGCAGTTAAAACACCAGCATCCATCTATGCCCTGACTATATTAGCACTCCCACTGCTGTCATTGGTGGAGCTGCACCTGTGGGAGAGAAACAGTGGGAGAGTTTAAGATCCATGCTGGAGTAGACAAAGCCTTATCTGCCTAGACTGTAGTAAACTGAAAACCCCTGATCTAAACTCAGAGTGACTTGGGATGTCTATCCTATGATCAAGCCCCTGACAGAATGGAAGAACCCTACATTCCCATGCAGGGCCTAGAATCTGTTACAAGCAGTAACTCCACTGAAGTCAATAGAGTTGCATCAGTGTAAAACCAGAATATGGGAGGTTGCTACCTTAAGAGGGAAGATTACCTGAGATGCACTTGCTGCAGTTCTGACTTGAAAGGCTGGTGGGCTGCAGGAGGGCATTCTCCATAGGTGGCCTTCTTCTCTGGAATTCTCTTCCCACATTGGTCAAGTTTGTGGACCTTCAGGGTTCACTGCAAGGCCTGTCTATTCTCTTAGGGTTTTGTCCTGGGTAATATGGGGGGGGGGGTTGCGGGGGGAGGAGGGGTTTATCTTGAGGAATTTCTTTCACGTGCCACATAGTCACTTCAGCTATGTTTCAGTCTTAAATTGACCTATGTTTCAAGGAAATAAAAGACAACAGTACACTAAATTCAGGACAAAGCTTATTTGTATGGGGCCCTTAAACTGTTTTATTTGTAGTAGTGAAATACAGGGCAAAGTGCATCCTCAAGGCAAGACATGGGATTAAGTACCAACATGCCTGAAAATAAGGACTCGATAGGAGTGAAAGACATGGAGGCTTCCAAAATGCCTGACAGTGTTGTTCTGGGCTGAGGGTAGGATACCTGTGGTGTGGCTTGCCTGCATCTTGGAGTGAATGGGGTTCCAGGCTTTGTGGGGCTAAAATGCTGCTGCCTGCTCAGGAATAGTTCACTTCAAAAAGTCCTGTTACTTTTCTCTCTCTCTCTTTTTTTCTTCTTCTTCTTCTGAAAAACAGCATGTTACGCACCAGCATGGATTTCATGTCACTTTATTGTTAGGATTTTTCTGTTTGTTGTTAGTGTGAGAGGGAGGGAAATTTATTGAAGGAGGAAAGAGAGAGGCTGCCTGTCTGAGAGCATGAAAATTCTCTGACACAGGCTCAGGTTCTTTTTGTCGTCCATCTTGAACTAAATATCTTACAGCGTGGCTGTAAGAATCTAATAACTATCTCCAGGTATCTGACGAATATAAACTTCAAGGAGAAAGAGTTCTGTAAGGTGGCCCAAGGGAATATAATCCGAGGAATGAAATGAAATTTGGGAAAGGAAACGTAGGCTGGATATCAGGCACACTCTGCTGATAGTGAGGACTGTTACATTGAGGAATAGACTCGCAAGGGATAAAGTGGAATCCCACTATGTAATTTAAAACTTAATCAGTCGCAACGTTCATGAAAATTCAGCAGGTGGAGTTGGACGAGTCATTCATAACATGCAATTTATTAGGCTCTTTATTCGGTCTCTTTTTCTTGCAACTCTAGCACCCCTAGTTCCAGCACCTGTGGCTTGGGCTGTTGGTCGGTCACAATTTATTACAAATATTTGGTACTCAAAATTCAAGCTGTTTGAATTAAACAATTCAGTCGCATGTTACTGGGCTGCACTGGGAGCAAATTTTTCAGTAATGCCTAAGTGACTGAGGAGCATCTGTTCCATTATGCTCCTAAGTGCCGAAGTTGCTTTTTGAGTCTCCTTAAGTGCTTTTAAAACATTTACCAGGGTGAATGTAACTCTTAGGATCAGGGTACTGGTGCAAAGACTCATGACTCAATTTGCAATTTTCATTCCTTGAATATTCTACAATATCCCCATAAAATAGTTTAGCACATTGTCACCACTTAGTGAATAACAAATAATAACGAAAGTGGTTTTTGAAGTGAACACTCTTGCCAGTGAATTTATTTGTTTGGATTTTTGCAGGAGGCAAACACAAGGAGAATGAACACA
This sequence comes from Mauremys reevesii, assembly GCF_016161935.1. Classification (NCBI taxonomy): domain Eukaryota; kingdom Metazoa; phylum Chordata; order Testudines; family Geoemydidae; genus Mauremys; species Mauremys reevesii. The sequence continues at coordinate 17,546,944 of NC_052640.1, read as the reverse complement.
GGCTGAGATTCAGAATTCAAATGAATAGTATAATTTTTTTCTTCAGTTTTTATCCATTTCCAAGTATCAGGACTAACAGTGCACTGACTGAGGCCCCAGATCAGCAGTCCATCCCTATTCAGCTAAGCACATAAGCACATGCTTAACTCCCATTGACTACAACCAGGCTTAAGAAAGTACCTAAAGTTCAGCATGTTCTTAGTAGGGATGGACAAGATGAGGTGGTCTTCCATCTTCTGTGATTTGGGGATTTATTTACTATTTAAATAAATAAATGGGTAAATATTTAAATACTATTTATTTAAAACCAAATTGGCGTCACTGCTTCAAACTTCCGCAAGTTTAGCTGAGAAGCCATTTGCATCCTGAGGAAAGTTTAGGTCACTTGTTTCATCCAATCTAGTTTGTGGATCCCTAATTGTAACTGCATCCTGAATTTTTTTGTTGGAAACCCCTCAGCATGAGCCAGCTGGGAAAAGCACATTCTGAGCACAGGCAGTACAGTATATATCCAGTGCATATTTGTATTAAAAGTTCATAAGCAAGGTTGATTTTTGTGGAAAACGTATTTGGTGTTTGTGTTTTACTGATCTTTAGAGATTGAAGGTGAGCACAAAGGGGCCACATGTAACAGGACAATGAATCTGGAATCTGCTAGATTTCATAAATGTGGCACACAATGTTTCCCTTCCTGTAGTTGAGAAAATATTGATTTGATCCTTGTCAGGTGATGAATGCCCACAAAATAAAACCCTTTTTCTGGAACGATGACCGGGGGCAGATTAGAGCAGCTAGGTAAGAAATCAGCAACTATTTATCAAAGGCCTCTAAGGCAGTGCAAACTATAGTGAGTTCAAAAGCAAGAGACTTTTAGTCTTCATACAACTGACAGGGTCATAACGTTTCAAGAATTCCAAGAATCCATGTGGCTGTTCCATTAAACACCCCTGATTAGTGAACGTGCTGATAAACTTCAAGAGTCAGAGGTCAACATTGTGAAGTCGAAGGTACCCCAGGTATCTGAAAGTGTCTTCGGAATTCGTACTTCTCTTGTTCAGTTAACCCTTCCTTCACTTTACAAACTGCTGCTGGAAATGCAAAAAAGAGAGAAAGAAACCATCTTTCAAATAATTGTTTCAACAGCATTCTGTGTAAGTATGGAGGGCTATTTTGAAAGCTATGCAAAAATGACCTAAGAGCATCACCTTGAAATTGATTTGGGTTGCTAATTGTTTTTTGTGTTTTTCTTATTTCAGACGCATGCTAATGCAACAGGTTGAAGAACTAATAAACATGTTAAATACTGCATTTACCCTCCCAGCTCATCCAGCCTCCTGATCACCCCCTCGATGTCCCTCCCCTCACATACCCCATCACATACCTCAGATGATAAAATGATGGCAGCAGCCCATCCATTTAAATACCTTAACCTATCAAATTGCAAACTGAAATGGAATTTCAAAATACCTGACCGGGAGCAGTCACACAGCTCTGCCAGCAAATGAAGCTCTCTGCTTTATTAACAATTTCACTGTAGTAGCTACTTTTGCTAAGAGACTGTAATAAACAACTACCCACCAATGAGCTATAAATGATTGGTAAGACCAGAGAATTACAGTTGCATGTAAGTGATATTTGCTCCTGTATAACATAGACACACTTACCAAAGGCTAGCAGACGCCATGGCTTTCTTAGTGCAAGTGTTAGATTTTAACTATTCTCAGGCCATATCAATATTAGAAAGTTGTACAGGTAGTATTTGTGCCAACATACAGCTGCTGATATTGCAATTGCACTAGCACGCATGCACGCTTGGCTGCCTTTCCTGGTGCAGCATGTGCTCACAGTGAGTTGTTGTACTGGCAAAAGACACATTGCACTGTAGGTAGGCATGACAGTGCTCCCCGTGCCACCATCCAGTGAACTGCCCGTGGGACTTTTTGCAGTGCATTGTGAAATACCAGTGCTCCTCCCAGGGGATTATAGGAGTGTGGGGTGAAGATCCCACAATTCCCTCTGTTCCAGCCCATAATCTTATCTTTCATGCCATTTTTTTTAAAACTCCTACAGGTCCCTCTAGTCTGTCCCATAATTTACTAGTTTCAGAGTAGCAGCCATGTTAGTCTGTATCGGCAAAAAGAACAGGAGTACTTGTGGCACCTTAGAGACTAACAAATTTATCTGAGCATAAGCTTTCCTGGGCTACAGCTCACTTCATCGGACACATAGAATGGAACATATAGTGAGGAGATATATATACATACAGAGAACATGAAAAGGTGGGAGTTGCCCAACCAACAATTTGCTGTTTTTCACAACAATTTTCACTCTCAGAACATACAACGCTTCAAACTACATTGTGTTTTTGACCATCTGGAGGGTAAAAAAGTTCATTTCTTGCACTGTTTAGGACCTTGGCTTGGCTTACCAAGAAGTTTCTGTCAAAAGAAATGTCAGAGAATGTGGGAAAACACAAATGGAGCAGGGAAAAGCCATCTCGGAGACAAGCAATGTCCTGTAATGGCTATAATGATTTCGAAAAACACAAGGTCGCAGATAATTAGGAACCTAATTCTCCTTTGAAAGAATCTGTCAAGCTGCTTCCCTAGCTCAAAATAATCGCTGATTGACGTTATTGCTGCGCTAACAAATTCACTGAAGATAATATCTATGTAGGTTTTACTGCCCATGCTAACCAGATGAAGTTCAGTAATTACTGCCTTGCCTTGAAGTAAGACCAAATGAAGATTTCCATTATTCTTCTAACGAAATAGTTATAACTGGGCCTGATTTTCAGAGGTGCTGAATGACTACAACTTCCAGTGAAGTCAAGCTGAGGTGCAGGTGCTCAGCACCTCTTAAAATCAGGCCTATGATTGTTTATGCCGGATATATCCATGTGGCCAGGTGCTTTGCGGTGCTACGTTGGAGACTGAGTTCATTTACTGAGAAAATGAAAGAAATGATTGTCGTGCAAATGAAATATTAAAAGAGGAAGAAACAGGCAAAGAGAAAAATTAATTTGTTCCAGTGTTCTGGTCACAGTTGGCTGGCTACTATGACAGTATGTACTGTTTCTTTAAAACTCTACCGAGAAGCCAGGTAGGAGGGGGCTGGTGAAGGTTTTAACACAAGCTTTGCAGTAAAAGAGAGAATAAGATGGTGGATCTGATTCTCCATCCATTGCCCGACACCCTGGGTAGTCATTTATACCTGTGCAAGGAGGATGTAAAATACTGTTACTCTTATCTGGTAGGATTTTACACCCACTTTGCACTGGTGTCAATGGCTATACATCCACATTGGGGCCAGTAACTTTGGGGATAATATTGTTTTTCCTTATTCTACGAAAGTTTTTTTCTTCAGTGTTGGAAGAAAGTGACCCTTTCTGTTATCTGTCACCATTGCCACTTGGCACTTACAGTCCAGCCTCCAACATCGTTTTGGTGTAATCCACGAATAGGATCACAATTCAGTTTACATGTAAAAAAGCACCTGGCAAAGAAATAACATTTAAAGCATCAGCACAGGCAAGAGAGAGAGGCTTGTTTCCTAGTTCATGGGGTAAAAAAAAAAATCTGGCCATGGTAGAAATGGATTGGGCTACTATTAGCAAGAAGTTCACTGCTTGCAACATGATAGGTGTTTCCCTGTTGTGACAGAAGCAGCTGCACAGACTTGAGCGGCTTGAGAACCATTGGAGTTGGATAAGAAAGCTACATTGTCAAAGCAGTAAAGAAGTAAATTGTTGTGTACTAGTTACGCTTGGAATAGAAGGATGCACTAAAGGTGGGGAGGGGGTGTGTGGAGATGAATGTCTATTGTGGATTACAGCAAAGAAGTTTTATAATATTTGAAGCAACTGGCTCAAAAGGAGAGACCACCTAAGTGAAACAACAACTCCCTGACCAGGTTGACTCAGAGGGTAAGGATTGAGGAGCAGAGGAAGTAAGGGTATAAAAGAAGGGTGCCTCGGATCCAGGGAGAGTTTGGAAAACCAGGAGGAGAATGGTGAAATGCATTCTGAGAGAGTAATACTTCGCTAGATAGTAATGTACCATCCTTTCCTAATGATTTCTGAGCGTTTGATAAGCTATAGACAGCACCACTGAAATACAGCCAGCTCTGGGGTGGAGTGCAATAGCATAACAGTGCATGTGTGCACACACATGGCTGGAGGTGGATTTTGACCAAAGAGGCAACAGAATACGTTTACTCTTATGAAAAGTACCATGGAATATATAATGTTTGTGCAGAGCAGACAGGACCTCAGTTTTGAAGGTCTCATTCAAAACAGCCATTCAGCATAAACTATGTAGATTTCGCTGTTCTTTCCTAAGAAAGATGAAAGGATGAGAAGATCCTGCTGGAATTGGATACTATGGTTGTAAGCAGTCTAACAATTTCTGGTGCTTTGGCCACTAAGCCATCCCTTCCACCTGGATGGGATCCCAGCAGACGTGATGGAAGATGGGGGTGATATGGCTCTTGATGGAGTGAGGGAGCAGTTTAGCTGCAGTACTTTGGACACTTGAAACTTATCATTGGATATAGGAAGACCATAGAGGAAGGGGTTTGCAATAATCAAGGGAAGAGTTAAAAAAAGCATAGCTAAGGAGTAAAGCAGAAGCAGGGTCTCTTTAAGGATGACATCTGGCCATGTCCTGGAGTGAGAGGCAAGCTTAAAGCCAAGGGAGGGATGGGAGGCTAACATTGTATGCAGGTTTTTTTATTTGTTAGAACACTAGACCAAATCCTCAACTGGTGTATATTGGTGTAGCTTCACTGAAGTCACCAATTGACACCAGCTGAGTATTTAGCTTATTAATTCAATGCAGAAATTTTACATACCAGGTTTGTTCCAAAACAATCAAACAAAAAATTGTTTCCCAAACCAGCTAAGATTGCTAAGTGACAGCCCAAAGTTCTCATACCCATAATTTACAGAATTCAAGCCTTTAAATGCAAGGAAATGTATCATTAGGGTCATAATAAAACTTGTGCAAGCCACATAAGAAACAAACATATTTTCTTAAGTATAAAGAAGTATGTATTTCCTCACACTACAATCTTAACTTTGACTGATGGATACTTTTAATGTATTGTTTTTATCTTGAATTCAGTATCTAAATTTTTTCTTTTAATGAATACTGTTAAATTGGAAATATCAGTTAATATATTTATCAATTAACAGTGGAAATATTTTTGTGACTTTTTATATTGACTATGTACAGTAGATGGAATTTACTAGGAAATGTATAACATTGATTTATGGTGACACTGTATGTGGACTTGCATTTGAGAACACCATTCCTTATGCTTCTTGATTTATAGACTCATAGGCTTTAAGGTCAGAAGGGACCATTATGATTGTCTAGTCTGGCCTTCTGCACAACGCAGGCCACAGAATCTCACCCACCCACTCCTGTAACAAATCCCTAACCTATGTCTGAGCTATTGAAGTCCTCTAATCATGGTTTAAAGACTTCAAGGTGCAGAGAATCCTCCAGCAAGTGACCCATGCCCCACGCTGCAGAGGAAGGTGAAAAACCCCCAGGGCCTCTGCCAATCTGCCCTGGAGGAAAATTCCTGCCCAACTCCAAATATGGCGATCAGTTAAACCCTGAGCATGTGGGCAAGACTCACCAGCCAGACACCCAGAAAAGAAACTTCACTCCTCTGATGGTTAGAAACCTTTGTCTAATTTCAAGTCTAAACTTCGTGATGGCCAGTTTATATCCATTTGTTCTTGTGTCCACATTGGTAGTGAGCTTAAATAATTCCTCTCCCTTCCTGGTATTTATCCCTCTAATATAGTTATAGAGAGCAATCAGATCTCCCCTCAGCCTTCTTTTGGTTAGGTTAAACAAGCCAAGCTCTTTGAGTCTCCTTTCATAAGACAGGTTTTCCATTTCTTGGATCATCCTAGTAGCCCTTCTCTGTACCTGTTACAGTTTGAATTCATCCTTCTTAAACATGGGAGACCAGAACTGCAGTATTCCAGATGATGTCTCACCAGTGCCTTGTATAACGGTACTAACATCTCCTTATCTCTACTGGAAATACCTCGCCTGATGCATCCCAAGACTGCATTAGCTTTTTTTCACAGTCGTATCACATTGGCGGCTCTTAGTTATCATATGATCAACCAATACTCCGAAGTTCTTCTCTCCTCTGTTATTTTCAACTGATGAATCCCCAGCTTATAACAAAAATTCTTGTTATTAATCCCTAAATGCATGACCTTGCACTTTTCACTATTAAATTTCATCCTATTACTCCAGTTTACAAGGTCATCCAGATCTTCCTGTATGATATCCCGGTCCTTCTCTGTGTTGGCAATACCTCCCAGCTTTGTGTCATCCGCAAACTTTATTAACACACTCCCACTTTTTGTGCCAAGGTCAGTAATAAAAAGATTAAATAAGATTGGTCTCAAAACCAATCCCTGAGGAACTCCACTAGTAACTTCCCTCCAACCTGACAATTCACCTTTCAGTACGACCCGTTGTAGTCTCCCCTTTAACCATTTCCTTATCCACCTTTCACCTTCAAAGCGCCACTTCTCTCCGGCCACTCGCTGTGTGGCTGCTCCTGCTCCTCCTGAGTCCTCTGGCCCATGCTCACAGGGCCACATTCCGAAAGGGGCATTAGAGCTGCAGGCCAAGGCCCCGGGGCCCCCTTAGCCCAGGGCCCTGCAACCCCTAAAGCCCCTGCATTCCAGGTGGTCCTGCCTGCCGGGGGGGCAGCTTCCCTGCTCGCTCGCTCGCTCCCAGAAAGTCCTAAGCACCACCAAACAGCTGTTTGGCAGCGGAGAAAGCGCTGGGAGGGAGGGGGAGGAGGCGGAGAAGAGGAACTTGTGCAATGCTCCCTTGTAAAGTCAGCCAAACAACATTATAAGGGAGCATTGCACAACTTTAAATAAGTATGTTCCCTAATGGAGCAGCGACGTAACCTCGAAACAACGTTAAGAGGGAGGATGGTAAGTGAGGAGTTACTGTATTAGTCTGATATCTACACTACCCTTCTTCCTTATGTCCATTCTCCTACCCATGGCTGTATCCTTTCTTACTTCATTTTCTTCCCTCTCAATGTTAAAATCTGGCGTGGAGATTTCCTGGACATCTCCCAACCATCTCTCCCAAATTCCTAGTTTAAAGCTCTCTTTATCAGTTGTGCCAGCCTCCATCCCAGAAGTCTATTTCCCGCCCTATTCAGGTGGAGTCCATCCCAAGAGAACAGTCCTCTGTCCATGAATGCCTCCCAGTGGCCATACATCCCAAAATCCTCCTTATAGCACCACTGCCTGAGACATCTGTTGATCATCATAATCTTGTCACACCTTTGTTGCCCTTCTCTAGGAACAGTCAGAATCCCACTGAAGATCACCTGAGCCTCGATTTCCTTAATCGTCTTCCCCATCCTGGCATAGTCTCCCTTGATACATTCCAGCGAGAATCTAGCTGTATCATTTGTTCTCAAATGAAGGACAATCAGTGGATTCTTTCCCACTCCCATTAGGATCCTCTTCAGTCTCAGGTTCACATCCCGTATCTTAGCACCCGGCAGACAGCACACCCTTCTGTTCTCTGGATCAGCTCTGGTTACAGGCCAGTCTATTCTTCTCAGTAAGGAGTCCGCAATCATGTAGACCTGCCTTTTCCTGGTGATGGTGCGATTCTCTGGTCTGTCCCCTGTTCCCTCTGGCTGCAAGTCCTCTCGATTCCTATTGTCCCTTGCAATCCTCTGTAACCCACCCTGTATCCTCCTGGGGCTCATATTTGGTGTTATCTCCATTGACTCTTCCCCTCTTCCTATAGAACTAGCTGCTCTCTCTTCTTCCTTGCCCTCTCACCTTCAGTGACCACCTGCTGTGCCCCTTCTTCATTTTCCAACTCCACAAACCTGTTCCTGAGCTCTATTTCTCCTTCACTAGCCCATCTTTTCCTCTGCCTGGTTCTCTTAGTCACATGCTTCCACTGTCCACTTTCCTCACCCAGCAGTCTCCCCTCAGACTTCTTTGGTCCTGCTTCCATCTGCAAGTCTGAGCTTTTCCCTTCAGCCTCCTCATGTCTTTGCTCCATCATTTGCGTGAACCTCCTTCTAAACTCAACCAGAGTGTCCACCTGCATCTCCAATCCTCGGATCTTTTCTTCCATCAGCTCTATCAGGCAGCACTTCATGCAGACAAAACTCTTTTCAGGTACCCCCTCCAGGATCATGTACAGGATCTCTCTCCAGCTGCTGTTATTTACTCTATAATTGTATTATTTACTGTAACTCCTTTGGAAATAGATTGTATGGAAGATGCTAAACAAAATTAAGTTGCACTGTTATATTGTCCTGTGAAAGTCCAAACATCAAACAAAATGGAGACAACATACTTATTTGGTTTTTTTCCATACTTGTGGGCCTGTTTCTCCTTTACACTACATCATTCTGGCAGTGTAAAGGGACCTTGCAGTGAGTGTAAATGTAATTAATACAATGAGAATCAGGCCCTTATGTCTCCAAGTTCTTGCCTTCCTCGTATTCTTTCCCATTAATTTTATTCTAGCGCTTTTTTGTCCTCCAACCGTATTGCTGGCTACCACACGTGTATACAGGATTGGATGTATATAGGATTTGCAGCCTAGATGTCTTCTGGCATAGAAGCTTGTATAAATGATAACTTTTTTCTCTTCCTCTGGATAAATGGCTAAAAATCTGAGAGAAAAGTACAAGCAAGCTCCATCAAGTTGATTATCCTGTTTGGTTTGGGTTTTTTTCCCCTAGCAGCTAATAATACATTAGGTCTGTCCTTGTCTGAGCATGAGAATCACTGTTCAAAGTTTTTTTTTTTTTTTGTAGAATGGAAGCTGACTATAATTTTTATCATACCTATGGCCCTCCAGTAAGATCCATTTCAGTGGATATTGTTTGTATCTATACAATGGAATTCTGTCCGCTCACTCTGAAAGCACAAAAATCATGCACATAGATTTCATACTCTGAGTTCCAATCACCTTTTTGTGGCTGCACAGTTCTTACATAGTTTTATAAAGTTTTATGTTAACAATTTGATCTGCATTTTCCTCCTTTTAAATTTCTGAGCCTTCCTTCCAGATGTGTTTCTGCCTGCCTGACCCTGCTGTCAATATCTGTTAATTTCATGGCCATTTTTTTGTGTGTGTTTGGAAACAAACAGGGAAAAGTAAATTTGAAGTCAAGAATGAGCCCGGTGCTTCGGACAGACAGAACAATGTTATTAATCATCATCACCAACATCGTGCTCCTTCTATATCTTCTTCCATCTGACAAAATCAATGTGCTTCACAAACATTAGTTCTCAAAACATTCCTGTGAGGTAGAGGAGCAATATGCCCCATCTTACAGATGAGAGCATTGGATGCACAAAGAGGTTGAGTGACCAAAATTACACAGTGACTTGGTGGTACCAGTGGGACTAGAAAACAGGAGTCCAGACGGCAGGTCCTGTTCTTTAACCACTAGATAATCTGCCTCTCAGTAACTGTCAAAGAGATGAGACAGACATTTCATCTAGCAGGGGGACTTTAGTCTTTGAAATAATCAAGAATAGGAAGTTTGATGTAGCTAGGAACTGAGATTATTTAGTTCAGTTTAAGCATTTAGCCAAAGATCTAGCATTATAGGTTAAATAATTAGGAGTAAGGCAGATGAGTGTCTTACGCAATTCAGTGTAGAAAAAATAAGCTAAATATTTTAACTAGGAATGAAACGTATCTTACTCTGACAAGAAAGATGGGAAGGGGCTGCTTCCTTTTTTATAGCACCCCAATCAGACAGCTATAGAGTGGCATTTTTATGGCTTTCAGCTGCCCCAGACAGAAAGAGACTGAAGAGACAAGGACCAGTTGAAAGGATTGGGGTGAGGATCAAGTTAGTATGGGCTAAAAATTGCACCTAGTACAAAGGTTACTGTTGGGGGCTGGGTAACTGAGATGAGGGCTGTAGTCCCAATCTAACATTCTGCTCCACTTCTTCAAGAATTCATCTGCTGTCCGGCTTTTAACTCTTGTGATGAGGAATGAACCCCCTTCCCTAATGGCCTGAACACTTCCCTAGAACGGTGATGGGCATCAGTTTCAGAACAGAAATAGACAGATACCTTTCCTCCCGTACCAAACTCATTCAACAGAATTTCTAATAGTTCATCCGACGTGGTAATAATTCTGTGACGCAGCACGAAGTAGCCCTTGTAAAAGCTAAAAGCTTTTCCCACAGCTCACTCTGACTGTCTGTCACACATTTGGTGAGAGAGAGTTCTGCCTGTCATGGAGAATGCATAGGCTGCAATTCAGCTTTCCATGTGAGAGATGATACAACTGGGAAGGGAACAATGTGAATTTATAATGTCCTGGAGCCAGGCCTACTGTTACCTAGTGTCACACTGAAGAAAGTAAGAACAATGCTGTAAAATGTGTGTCTCTGTGAAGTATTAATCCCAGTTTGCTCACTCCTGCCATTGATCTAACAGGAGTTTCCAAGATCCCCATTCCAAGTTGTAACCAACTGCCTGCCTGTCTCCTGCTACCAGCCAGAACCCAGAACCTGGCCAACAAATATGTTGCAGTGTCACTGCCCTCTAGTGGATGGAATATGCTAGACTTACTCCAGTACAGCTAAATATCTGGAGCTGTTTGTGTAGTGCAGTGGTTTACAACCTGTGGTCCACCGCCCCCTGCGGGTCCACAGACTATGTCAAAAAATTTTAGGGGTCCACAAATGAATGAAGCTTGAAAACCCCTGGTTTAGTGTATCACATAGATCAGTGGCTCTCAACCTTTCCAGATTATTGTACCCATTTCAGGAGTCCAATTTGTCTTGCGTACTCCCAAGTTACACCTCACTTAAAAACTACTTGCTTACAAAGTCAGACATAAAAATACAGGAGTGTCACAGCACGCTATTACTGAAAAATTGCTGACTTTCTCATTTTTACCATATAATTATAAAATAAATCAATTGGAATATAAGTATGTGTGCAAACCAGAAAAGGTAAAGTCAAACTGGGCTTAAATCCAGCGGGATCTGCATGCAAATAAACAGGGCTAAAAATTAAACATCCTTCAAGAAAGGAAGATCAAGTGAAAATGTCGAGGCCAAGATGATCAAAGGTGGACTTTGAAGGTAGCCACTGATGGACTCCAGAAAATATCCTCAGGAGAGAGCTTAGATAAAGGCCCTGAACTGAGAAGCCCAGTTCAGCTGGAAGCTGAGGACAGGGATCAAGGAATGCTTGTCAGCTCAAATTACTGGTTCAAGGCAGCATTTCCTATTGACACAAAAGCAACTACTATGAATACAAGAAACTAAAAAGGATGTGGGGGGGTGTTTAACTTGTCATCTGGGTCTGCTCATGTTGTCACAGGAGGGTTGTGACAGGACGAGTAAGGCACTGAGGCCCTTACATCACAGTGAAGGAAGCCAGGTAATACCTAGATAGAGGAGTTCAGTGACTTGCTTGGGCACAGTTGCCTAGTGCATTAGACACTGGCTGTAGAATCAAAAGACCTGTATTCTAATCTTGAGTCTGACAATTTGCTATGATTAGTTAGCACTTTGTACCAACATTTGCCTTGCACTCATAGACTTTAAGGTCAGAAGGCAACATCATGATCATCTAGTCCAGGGGTAGGCAACCTATGGCACGCGTGCCAAAGGTGGCATATGAGCTGATTTTCAGTGGCACTCACGCTGCCTGGATTTTGGACACCAGTCCGGGGGGCTCTGCATTTTAATTTAATTTTAAATGAAGCTTCTTAAATATTTAAAAAACCTTATTTACTTTACATACAACAATAGATTAGTTACATATTATAGATTTATAGAAAGAGACCTTCTAAAAACGTTAAAATGTATTACTGGCACGCAAAACCTTAAATCAGAGTGTATAAATGAAGACTTGGCACAACACTTCTGAAAGGTTGCCGACCCCTAATTCTAGTCTGACCTCCTGCACATATATGACTTAGATGCATAGTCAATGTGCGTGTCTTGTCAGTGTGCTTGAAATGAGACAGAATTGTGTTTGGGCCATTACAAACTAAGCTAGTACTACTCAAGCCTTTAATTGACCTGTGAATGCTATTTATTTAAAATGTAGAACCCTGTTCCCCAGATCCTAAACTGCAGATGAAGTGCACTCAGCACAGTTCAGGGGGTGTGGGTGCATCTGGGTTCCTCTAGTGCAAGTGCAACTTACAGCAGTCCCAGGGCTGCCTAAGACTCCTACAGGGCATTCCAGTAGCTAGGATAACAAGGAAGTAGGGATGCCCTGGCTTACCCCCCTGCACCTCTATGGCAGCGTGACATTTGCCAAGTATCTCCCTATGCTGGGAGGAATCCTCCGTACATTGTGTAAGGCAGTTTTAGCACATCTTTGAGCTGGCAGACAAAGAGATGCTGTTCTTGAGTATACAGAATATGTATTTAGAGCATTAGTAAGTGTTCTTTAGAGCAAGGGGCCCAATTCTCAGGTCTAGCTGAGCATACTTTAGTGTAGTACCTGAGGAAAGGGGGAAAGGCAGCTGTATGCCATTTTTCTGGCTCCCTGAAACTGGTATTTTGGCCGCCTCTGCAAATCAGAGCAAACTCAAAGCTGGTCTAATTTACACTCAGCTGCAAACAATCCAAAGAGGGATTGCCAGAATCTCTGACACACCACACATGCTGGGATGGAACGGGTTGGCATAGAGGTGGCTATGTCAGCTTTGTGCTAAATTGGAATTCCTCCAGGCCTCATGTGGCCAGATAAGCCAGCTATACAACCCCTTGCACCATTAGCGCTGCACACACAAAGGGACCGGAGCAGGGCCAAGGATCAGGCCCAGGGTTTTTCAGTCATAAATTAGAGAGATGCAACAGTACCGCCATAGTTAAGGATGTGTCACAATTTTTATGTTAAATTGGTCATTAAAAATGTTGTTTTTTTACTACAGGAAATTGAAAATATGTATTTGACGTATCTGAAGACCGTTTTACCTTTCATCCTGATTATTCCAGATGTTCTCCAGATGTCGGAGGGATAGACAGTAGAAACAGCAGAATGTGTTGGCTTTAACAAGTCCCAACTTCAGAGCAGCCAAAGAACTAAGAACTTTTAGTTCATTTTGATTTTTCTTGTACAGGTAATTTCAATCACCAGTCAACAAAACTTACTTCCAATCAGTCAAATAAAGTGATTTGTTCCTACACAGAGAATCTGCATGGAGAGGTAAATTCTATCCCCACTGCTTCCCACTCTATTCTGTTTAGGTTTGTATGCTGCAGTCATCTCTGAGGTATCTGGGTGCCTCCTGGCACAGAAGGCCCAAAAAGCAGTGGAAATTATGTGGTTCCATTGTGCAAGGGTTGAGGTAGGGGCCTACTGGGATCCTGCATAAAGGGTTTGCAAAACTTACATATTTGGGGGCTATACTTTTCAGGAGTTTCCTCCACTGCAGCACATATGGGCACATCAGAATCTGGAAGTTGATATGCAAATACACTGATACATTAACCAACACATCGGACCCACTGTCACCCTCAGAGGGGAGCACAGCATCCTTCAAACTCAACAGCAGAGGTGAAATGGCTCTGCTGCCCCTCTGTGGTGTGCAGAAAGTATTCCATTCTTACCTCCAACCCAGAATAAATCTAACCTAACCAGTTCCAGGATCTGACCCAGAATTTGCTGTCTTCTCTCTGCAGAGAGTACTGCTGTTGGAAAGGCACATTTCTAAGTCAGGCCTCATTTGTAAGTAAGTGGCAAGTGAGCAATCAAAATCTGATTAATATTTTAATATTTATTCAATCCTTAGTGATCTTGCCAATAGCTTGACCTTCTGAGATAAAAGCCATTTCTATCTAATTCATTATGTGGGAGGAAATAAAGTAGTTCTTAACATTCCATCTTTGTTCCTTTACATTCCAGAAATCAGAGACAGTGAGAGAGGTCACCTATAATTTGTGCATCTATGGCAAGGAAGCACGAAGTTAATGAAGGGTGAAAAGCTTGTCTAAACACAGAAGTTGCACTGGTTTAATTTAAATCAGTTGAATTAAGTGGGTACAACATTTGTGTGTGGACTCTTTTATATTGTTTAAAACTGATTATATCAATTTTGCTAGCACATGCGATGTAAGTCAGGTTTAAAGAAGAAGTCTGTACACAATTGCACTGGTTTAACTAAATAGGTATAAAATAACACCTTTAGTTATATTGGTAACAACTTTGTTTGTAGACAAACCTAAGTGAAAATCTTAACTGTGAATTTCCCTGTTATTGTGAGGATCACCAAGATATTTAATTGTACTTCAATATTGCTTCTTGCATGTTTCTATTTTATTAAGATTAATTGAATAAAGAAAATACATATATGAGAGTCACTCCTAGAATTAATATTATTTTCAACTTATACCAGAATGGTGTCTTAGAAAATAGTACTTAAGGAAATAAATTCTTCTACTGGTAGGAAAGATCACCATTGTATTCAGAAACTTTCTATATAGTTAATTGCACCAGTGGAATCTAGTTTACTGTAAAATAGGACACTACATGATTCAAGTAATGAATTGGCTTGTATATGTCTACCGATTTAAACACAACTGTTCAACTGCATATCATAAGGACTAATGTGGGGTATTTTCTTTTTTTTTTTATTGTAGCAGAGGTTAATGTTTTGAGGAGCAACAGTAACTTCTGCTTTACAAAGTCTGCACTGTCCACTCCACATAGAGGTGCCTTAGAAACAGACAGTGGCAGGAACTGCCATGTGGAAGAGACCCTAGAGAACAACTTGGTGGGGCAGCTTTTATTGCCTTAGTATGGAGAAAATTACCAGCAGAGGAGTTAAGAATGAAATTCTCTTTCACCATGTCCAATAACAGAGACACAAGGAGGGCAGGGGGCAGCTATTGTTCATCTCCTTTCAACCTTTTCCCAACTTAAGCTCAGCCTAGACCAGGGCAATTTTCAAAAATTTCCCAACATTGCTTCCAATTCAGCTCCACTAGTATCAGCAACATTGGGAGCCCTAGTACCTGATTCTCTGTTGCCTTGAACCTTGTGTAGTTATTGTGGGTGCAATACACACCTGCTTTGCCCTTTGTGGTGGTGTAAACTGTGCAAGACGCAGGATAATGAAGAATCAGACCCCTGGTGTAGAGAGGGCTTCCATGGCTGCCCATGTCATAAGCACTGTGTCCATAAGATCTACTTTGATCAATGTTAGACGACATGGGTCCTGATGCTCCATTGCCCTTGGGTAGTCATTTATACCTGTGCAGTGAGTGCAAAACACTACCACATCAGAATAGTTGTGTTTTACACCCACATGCACTGTTGCAAATGATGGCATAAGGTTCAGACAGTTTTGACAATGCTCATGATTTTATTGTGATGCTCACAATATTTGGTATTATTCTTAAAGCCCCAACTCCCAGAGTCAGGTGATTTACTGAGACTCTCAACTTTTTATTTTTTTATTTTTTAAGGAGGTTTTTAGCCTTCATGGTTATGGACAAAAGCTGGAAAACATGAATCTTAAAGGCTCAAAAACCAAAATAAAAAGAACCCAAATATATCAGTTTGGATGCCTTTCTTAGCTTTTACAGATCCAGACTAACACGGCTACCCCTCTGATACTTAATGTCTTGTAATTTTTCATGGCTTAGAGTGGCAATACTGTGCACTGCCAGTGAGAGTTGGGTCCATGATTCTTCAAATGTAGGGTTTCCAGGTGTCCAGTTTTCAACCAGAAAGTCCAGTCAAAAAGGGGACCTGACAGTGTCTGGTCAGATCTACTGACCAGATTAGATGCCCAAAGTCTGGTTACTGGGGGCAGGGGAGGGGCCGAGGACTCACCCATGCCAGCCCCTACTCAGCCACGGCCACCTCCATCTCTGCAGATGAGTCCCTCCGGACCCACGCAGGGAGGGTGGGAGAAGGGAAAAGCAGTGAGCAATGGAGGGAGAAGGAAAGAGGAGTGAATGGGGAGTGGGGGGCAGGACTGGGACCTCGGGGGAAGAGGCAGGGCAGGGGTGGTTCCAGCACCCCAGCCAAAGCCTGCAACTCTATTCAAATAGCGGCTGCTTGAGGAAGCACAGCAGCACTGGGGTAGCAGTGTTGCTCACACCAGTGGAGCTGAGCCAGCATGAGCAGATACGCTCCCAGCCACTGAGAGCCTGAGGGAGTGGGTGGCTAAAGCCCCGCTATAGCCCTGAGAAAACCAGGCAGAAAGGGCCTGCCAGCATGGGAGGGGACCCTGGGGCAGAGGGGAGCATTGGAGGCACAGGGGAGGGGGCATCTCCATGAGAGGGGCAGGAGAGGCTGCCCCTGAGGGAAAGGGAGAGGCCAATGAGGGAGAGTATCTCCCTGAGGACAGGGGGCGGGGCCAGTGGGGGGACAGCCTCTGCCTGAGGAGGGGGGAGCGAATGGGGGGAGATCATCTCCCTGAGGCCAGGGGGCGGGGCCAATGGGGGATAGCCTCAGCCTGAGGGTAGAAGCGGCGGCGGAGCCAATGGGAGGAGAGCATCTCCCTGAGGGCAGGCGGCAGAGCCAATGGGGGAAGAGCATCTCCCTGAGGGCAGGGCGATGGGGCGCGCTCGCTCGCTCGCGCTCTCTCTCGGAGCTGGTGGGAGGGGTCAGTCCCCGGTAGCTTCCGGCGCTGTGTGACCCGGCAGTGGATGCGGTGTCAATGGCGCCGTACGGAGCCTGTGGGGCCGGTGAGCGCGCCGCTACGGGGGGCGCCTTCTGGGTCAGGGGCTGGCGGGGAGACCCCGGTACCGCCCGGGCGGGACTCGGCCCGTCGAGCGCCGCAGCAGGCGCCGGGACGGGGCACAGGGACACTTCGCCTTGTCAGGGTGTCTCCGCGGGAGGGAGTGGGTCCGGCAGCCTGTAGCCCGGGTGGCACCTGCCCTCGCCCCGGTGCAGGGAGCCGGACCCCCGGGGGCCGGCAGCTGGGCCGTGACAGGGCCCCGCTCCTGCGGTGAGATCGGGCCGGGCACAGCGCTCCCTGTGCGGCATCCCGTCTGCGAGATCGGGCCCTTGGCCGCCACAGGCCCCCGGTGACAGCGGCTCTGAGCGCTGGTGTCACCGCAGCGGTGTGAAAGCCGCCTCCGCTGCCCTCCGGGGACTGCGAGCGTTACAGTCGCTTTACAATGAAGTGAAATCGGTTTCCTGTGGAATTTGTGTCGTGAAACACCCGGCGTCGCTCAGGAGTTTCAGAGTAGAGCAACCCAGAGCCAGGGTGGGAAATCGGACTGTGGTTTAGATCAGGGGGTCTCAACCTTTTTCTTTCTGAGCCCCCACCCACCCCAACACGCTATAAAAACTCCATAGCCCACCTGTGCCACAACAGCTGGTTTTCTGCTTATAAAAGCCAGGGCCGGCGCTAGGGCGTAGCAAGCAGTGCAATTGGCTGGGGCCCGATGCCACAGGAGGCCCCCGCTGAAGCTAAGGGTTTGTCTACACTGGCAGTTTAGAGCGCTGCAACTTTTTGCCTCTGGGATGTGAAAAAACACCCCCCTGAGTACAGCAAGTTTCAGTGCTGTAAAGCGCCAGTGTAGACCGTGCACCAGCGCTGGTAGCTACACCTCTCATGGAGGTGAGTTTTTTTTTTTAGAAAGTGCCACGACTACTCAAGGCATATTAAAGCAACACTTCAGCGTTGCCAGTGTAGACTAGCCCTAAGTTGCTCAGGCCTTGGCTTCTGCCCTGGGTGGCTGGGCTCAGTGCCCTGGGCTTCAGCCCCGTGCAGCGGGGGCTTCAGCTTTCTGCCCTGGGCCCCAGTGAATCTAACACTGGCCTTGCTTGGTGGGTCCCTTGAAACCTGTTTGAGGCCTCCCCAAGGGGCCCTGGGCCCCTGGTTGAGAACCACTGGTTTAGATAACATGGGAGAGAAGAACGGGGAATGAGAGAACTACTTAGTTTGTTTGGACTTGGAAAAACAGTGTTTAAGAATGCTAGTTCCCATTGTGGATCATCCATCCTGGAAAGTTGAATTTGATGAGTGGAAAAAAAAAATCATGGGTTTTTAAATTAGGCTTCAGAAAGTGGAAATATCTATTTTCTCCAGTCATTTAAAAGTATCTGAAGCCCCCAAAGGAGTTCCTGGTTGGAAAACTATGGCAGCTTTCATCCTGGAGTGAATTCTTAGGGTACGTCTTCACTACCCGCTGTATCGGCGGGTAGCAATCGATTTCTCGGGGATCGATATATCGCGTCTCATCTAGATGCGATATATCGATCCCCGAACGCGCTCATGTCGACTCCGTAACTCCACCAACGCGAACAGCTGTAGCAGAGTTGACATGGGGAGCCGCGGACGTCAATCCTGCGCCGTGAGGACGGTAAGTAATTCGATATCAGATACTTCGACTTCAGCTGCGTTATTCACGTAGCTGAAGTTGCGTATCTTATATCGATTTTCCCCCATAGTGTAGACCTGCCCTTAGTCAAGCTATAAACCTCTGCATGTTAATAGAAATGCTGACACCAATGGTAAGTAACTATAGGAGTACCTAAAGACAGCGCTAGAGGATAGGAATAGCTATTTGAAAAAGACTAGGAACAGGAAAATGTGTATTGTTGGCACACTTTTGTATACCATTTTTTCCACAAATGATTTCACTTAATTTTGAGCGGTTATTTTTTTTTTCTTTTTAGGTCGAAGGATAACAGAGAGAGAACAAACTGTAGTTTATGCTAGGCTAAAATCCCATGATTAAGGTCTGAAGCCCTTTGAACTCCTCAACTGAAAATGAAGACAGTGTTGATGGTTGCAGAGAAGCCTTCTCTGGCTCAGTCTATAGCCAAGATCCTCTCAAGAGGTAAGATGGAAAATTTGCTAATCTCTTCAGCCTTTTTTGTTTCTCTTTCTGACAAACAGTATATTTGTATTGTAGGGACTAAATCCATTAGAACATGCAAGCATATGGAAGTGAAGCAGTTTACTGATTGCATGTTACAAAGGCTACTGGACTTCAGGGAAGTTGGGAGCTAAAAGAACCCTGGACAGCTAACTTGGATGCTGTTGGGCAGCTGTCACCTCCCAATGTTAATCTGGGCTGCCAGTGGCAGACAGCTGATCATGAGGAAGCTGTATGGCACTCAGAATTTAAAAGGTTGTTATAGAGCTCTCCTACATCATTCCATTTTCCCGTACCCTCAGAAAACCATAAAATTGAAAAATAAAGTAGCAGCCTCTGTGACAGGAGTCTGCTTTTGTTATTTAATATAGTATTTTTACTGTACATTGAGGTGTACTGTTGTTGAGAGATGCTTAATAAATAGCAGATCCCGTGCTCTGAGGTTTTTCTGGCTTAAAGGCATGAGCTGGTACAGTACAGATCATATATAGAGCAGAGTGTGTTCATTATACTTGTGTTGATCCACAGGACAAGTTGAGCTTTCAGAAGGAATTTTTGAAAGAGAAGAGGAAGGAAGTTTGGGATATGTTAAATAGAAGGGTGTTCCAAATATAAAGCGATATGTTAATAAAGGCCCAAAGGTGGGAGTTGGCAGGAGATAAACTTGTTTAGAGAGTGGAAAAGAGTTTCAGGGAAATCTGAGTTGAGAAACAGAGGGAAGAGCGAATTTCATGATGCAAGAAACAAGATTACTTTCAGTATTTTAGCGCCTGTTAATAATTATTATTTTTATTGTAATAGGAAACATGTCCTCTCATAAAGGGCTGAATGGAGCATGCTCTGTGCATGAGTACACTGGATCATTCATAGGACAGAGTGTCTACTTCAAAATGACATCTGTGTGTGGTCATGTGATGACTCTGGATTTCATAGGTATTGTCTATTGTTATTTGTTTGAATTTGAGCAGTTTGTGCAACTTTTAAAAAACAACAACGCTGGTGCAAAGTTAACTCTTGATGGTAAAATCAGAGTCAGCGCTGCAGTGAACATTGGATAAGAGAAAGGAGGTTGAAAGGAAGGATAGCCTTCGAGTTAGGACATGGACTAAAGTCGGAAGCTCTAGGTTTCATGCCTCACACTGTAACAGACTCTGTGTGATCTAGGGCAAGTCACTTACCTTCTCTGTGCCTCTATTATTTTAATTTGTAAATGGGGAGATGAGAGGCTAAATTTGCTCAAGTTTGTAAAACACACTGAGATTCTTGAATGGAAAGTACTTTATAAATGCAAAATATTATTAAAAGGGCACTGTCTAAAATGTGATGGAATATTCAAGGCATTGTATAGTGTCTTAAGTACATGACTGGAAACTAGGAACTCCTTGGCTTCTAATGTTATCTCTGTCACTGACTCACTCTGACGTTGAAATTGTCATTTGAGAACTGTTTTTCAATCTGTAAAATGAAGATGATACTTAACTACCTCACAGGTGTTATGAGGATTTAATAGTTTGCACAGTGCTTTGAAAAGGTACAGCACTTGTTAGTGCTATAAATTACAATCAACAATGACTTTGAGATATGGAAGACAAAAGAAACAAGCTAATGGGACCCAACTGACTATATAGGAGAAACAATGAAATTGACTATGCATAAAGGACTGTTAAATGCTCAAAGTGAGTAAATTGTGGAAATAGAGAAAAATAGCTTTTTTTTCTCCTCTTTAATCTTTCAGTTATAGCAATGTGTTACAAAACAAATTTCCTGTAGAACTGTGTTTTTAATGTCCCATTAAAATATGACTGATATTAATATAAATCAAAGTTAAAGGTCATTATGGTTCCTGGTGGAGGCATATGAAGGACTGAACTTCCCTAAAGAATGCCATTTCTGAAGATAGCATGCTATGATAAGCTTTGAAAGCCAGGTGTTTGTACAATAAATGTTTCGTTTAAGGTATTTAGAACTCCAGTTAATACTCTTTCCCATTTCAGGAAAATATAACAATTGGGACAAAGTTGATCCAGCAGAACTTTTTAGCAAAGCCCCTACAGAAAAGAAAGAAGCTAACCCCAAATTAACTATGGTGAAATTTTTACAGGTACTCTTTATGAGATGTATTTTTAAACTGGTGGTGGTGGTGGTTGTTTTTTTGGGGGAGGGGAGAATTAAATGGTTAGTGTTCTCTCTAACTACAAGCTTGACTAAATGTATGCATCTAGGAACAAAGAACATAGGCTTCATATCCACGACGTGAGGATTCTATCCTGGGAAACAGTGAATCTGAAAAAATTTGGGGATCGCCGTGTATAATCAGCTCAACACGAGCTCCCATGTGATGCTGTGGCCTCAAGGGCTAATGCAGTCCTTGGATACATAACCTCTCTACTCCTGTTTGAGATTCCCTTGTTATCTGGCTTCTTTATTTAGCACTAGTGCAGTTGCTGCTGGAATACTGTATCCAGTTGTGGTGTCCACAGCTCAGAAAGGATGTTGATAAATGGGAGAGGGTTCAGAGGAGAGCCACGAGCATGATTAAGGGATTAGAAAACATGCCTTTTAGTGATTGATAAGCTAAATAGATTGAGCTCCCTGAATCTAAGAGAATGTTAATCAAGTCACCCCTTACAGTCTATAAGTACCTACATGGGGAACAAATATTTAATAATGGGCTCTTCAGTCTAGCGGATAAAGGTATAACATGGTCCATTGGCTGGAAGTTGAACCTAGATAAATTCAGACTAGAAATAAGGTGTACATTTTTAACAGTGTGGGTAATTAACCATAGGAACAATTTACCAAAGGTCATGATGGATTCTCCATTGCGACAATTTTAAATCAAGATTGGAAGTTTTTATAACAGATATACTATAAGGAATAGTTTTAGGAAATTTTATGATGTGTGTTATACAGGAGGTCAGACTAGATCAGTGGTTTTCAAACTGCGGGTCGCAACCCAGTACTGGGTTGTGGAATGGAAGGCATTGGGTCATGGCGGCTCTGGTCAGCACTGCCAACCAGCCCATTAAAAGTCTCATCGGCAGTGCTGCCCGGCTAAGGCAGGCTAGTCCCTACCTGTTCTGACACTGTGCTGCGCCCTGGAAGCAGCCAGCAGCAGGTCTGGCCCCTAGGCGGGGGAGAGGGGCCACAGGGCTCTGCGCACTACCCCCGCCCCGAGCACCGGCTCTGCAAGCCCAGCAACCAGGAACTTCCGGGGCATAGCAAGGTCAGCAGTGCCAAGACAGTGCCTTAGCACCCCCGCTGCGCTGCTGATCGGGAGCCACCTGAGGTAACAAAATCCCATATCTTTGTCTTCTGGCCACTAGTGTAAACTAGTGAAGTTCTACAGTGCTTCATTAATTTAATGAAGCACTGTAGTGCTTTTAATAGCACTATAGCCTTTTAATAGTGAGAACTGAATCTGTCTACCCCCAACCATTTCCTTCTCCTTTCGGATGATTTTGGAAGGGTACCATGTCCTTTACATTCAACACTGTAACATGTCCTCCAACTCTGCCCCCAAAAGGCAGGTGGTTTCTCAAAGTCTGAAGTATATGTTGTTTCTTGAATTGTAGCCATCTGTAACATTTTGGAGATCACCCAGACCAATAATGGTCTCTTTCACCCCCTGCCTTGTAAATTTGGATGTCTTAATGCTATGCTGTTATGGTTCAGCACTCTGACACCAGTAGCCAGCCTACGAGTATAATCCCACCCTGGCTTCCCCCAGGCTAGTTACTTTGTGCAGGGTGACCTAAACAATCCCTTCTGATCCTGAGTCCCCCCAAATCTGTTTTTTCAAGTTCTTAACTACCTGACACTTGGACTTTTCCCTGCTGGTTTATCACCCAGAGGTGTGAAACCTGCCCCCAATTCTCAGTTCACTTTGGCACATACCCTCCACACAATTTGCACAACAGAGACCTGCTTGAGGTAGAAATAAACAAAAAATGTATTTAATAGAAAAATCATAGATTCAAAGATGAAATAATAAGGAAAAGCAAATGCATACAGGTTACACAGAAAATAAACAATCTCAGGCTTTACACTTCTGTACAATATTAGTTAAATAACTTGTATTAGGAAAAGGGTACCCGTTTCCTCTGAACAGTTTCCCAGCATGCCCTCTGTCCTAGAGGGGATCCATTGCTTCATAGACAGCACCTCGCTTAGATGCTGCCCCTCAGTTTCTGGATAACCTTCACTTCAAATGCTTTATAGTCCTTTTTTTCCCCTTTTCTCAGACTATGTTAATTCATGGTTACACAGGGGAGGGGTGTGTGTGTCTCAGACTAGGGGTTTCATTTCAGTTTCAAGTTGTTTCAGGGTTTTCCCATTAACTTCAATGGTCCACTGTTGTCTCTTCCTGACTGGACAGTGCTAGGTGCTTGGAGCCTGCCCTGGTATGTTCTGTCCCTGTCTGATTGCCTCACCACACTGCTAGGTAGTGCAATATAGTTACAATTGCAACTTTCTCCACATGTATATGTATACAGGTTATGGTTATGAATGTATACATATATCTCCTAGTGACCATCAAGTTTAGGACATTACAAGCTTTCATAAAAGACCTTACTTGACATATATTTATACACAATAACATTGTATATAACCAGTTGATTCAGTTGCTTATTCTTTGGGATTCATAGAATCATAGAATATCAGGGTTGGAAGGGACCTCAGGAGGTCATCTAGTCCAACCGCCTGCTCAAAGCAGGACCAATCCCTAACTAAATCATCCCAGACTGGGCTTTGTCAAGCCGGGCCTTAAACCTCTAAGGCAGGAGATTCCACCACCTCCCTAGGTAACCCATTCCAGTGCTTCACCACCCTCCTAGTGAAAATGTTTTTCCTAATAGCCAGCCTAAACCTCCCTCACTGCAACTTGAGACCATTGCTCCTTGTTCTGTCATCTACCACCACTGAGAACAGCCTAGCTCCATCCTCTTTGAAACCCTTGGTGTCTGGACCCTGACTGTCACACCATCTTTGCCCCATCCCATATCTTGGGAGTCTTGCCTTTCAGTGTGCTAGAATACCATCTGGGAAGAGAGAGATGAGTCTGCTCCCAAATCTGAGGTTATGGCTACACTACAGGGCTCACAACAGTGCAGCTGCATCACTGTAGCACTACTAGTGCAGATGCTCTAAGCCGATGGGAGAAAGCGCTCCAGTGGACTTAATTACTCCAGCCCCTGCAAGCGGAGGTAGCTTTTTTGGCAGAAGAAGCTCTCCCATTGACAGCACTGTCCACACTGGTGCTTAGATTGGTGCAACTTAGGTTGCTAAAGGGGGTGACTTATTCATCGCCGTAAGCAACATATCTTATACTGACATAAGCTATAGTGTAGCCATAGCCTCAGTCTTCCTCACTACAGAAGGCAGCTCTTTGTTAGTCCACCAGGCCTTCTCTCTTTTATTGTTATAAGTGGCTGTTTGGTTAGTGCTAGATCCTTGACCCATTGAATTCAATTTTGCCTTTGCCTTCAGAATTTGACCCTTGATGTGTCACTCTGTACAATAGGCACAACAGACACACAATTCATTCATTTCACAATTCACTTCATTTGTAGCACGTATAAGCCATGGAAAGCGAGCTGTTTATTAATACTAGTTATGGCCTTTATTTATCACTCCCTACAAATGCAGTCTCCAGAAGGCAGCTGTATTGCTGGATGTGCAGTGTGGCGATGGTTGCTTTTACAAAATAATACTTTTTGGAAATCATAACAATTTGCACTTCTGTCCTTCTGAGGATTGAATGCGTTTTCAAATAATGAGTTAAACTTTATGACTTCCTTGTGAGATAAGATAATAGTATCCCAGTTTTAAAGATGTGGAAATTGAGACACAAAGGTTAAAGGACTAGCCCAAGGTTATACACGCTGTCTGTGGCAGAGCCAGGAATAAAATCCAGATGCAAGGAAGCTGTTGAGGTGTATAGTCATTGAGAACTCCCAAATAAATAGTAGGTTTTTGCCCTGAGATTTTTCTAGTTTAAAGGCACGAGTAGGTACAGTACAATCATACACCAGTGTGTGTTCATTATAACTATATTGATTCACAGAACAAGTTGGGTTTTTTCAGGTGGATTTTTTTGAAAAAGGGGAGGGAGGAAGGAAGGTGGAGAATATGATCCCAGGTTTCTTGGCTATCAGTCCCATCCTTTAGCCACTATACTCCTCTTCCCCTCTACTGTGGTCCTTCCCCCCAATAAAGTCTGTTTCATCACCTATTTGGAATTTGAGTTTACAAATGCAGAAGGTAAATATACTAACATTGAAAGAGTTAGGAACAGAAGGAAGTTGCTTTTCAATTGTTGGAAAACTTTAATTTATTTTATAGGTGGAAGGAAGAGGCTGTGACTACATTGTTTTATGGTTGGATTGTGATAAGGAGGGGGAAAACATCTGTTTTGAGGTAAGATTTTCATTATTATTTTATTATAAAACCATAACACATGTAAGTTTACTATACATTGTGTTACCAGGCATGTTACTAGTTTATGGATATGTACTAAAGGCTACACAAATTAGACTAGTAGATTTTTAAGGCATGGAATAACTTGGTGAATAACTCATGGATTTTCAACATCTAGGGCACTAGTTGCAAATCATAAATCAGTCTTGTAGCTTTTGTTTATCTGTGGCGAAAGTCTTTCTACATCTCACAGCTGGAATAGTTGTTTTATTGTCTTTGTAAAAACTTGGTCACCACAGTGCTCTGTTAATTGGGAAGGTAGAAATTTTAGCTTGTACACTTTAAGATGGCCTCTACGAGAGATTTGGATTTGGTACACCATAGGTATAGAATTAAAATTAACGATTTTTCCACAAAAGGATATAATGTATCACTTCGTACAGCCTCACTTCCGTACCAATCCCGCACCTGCAATTAACACACTACATTAGTGGATTTGGCTATGTTTTATTTAGTGGTTTTAATAAAATTGTGTTCATCTGCAGCTTTATTTAGCACTGTCATAATGACTGAATTGTCTTTTGAGGCCTTAAAAGGTTAATTCAGATTGAAGCTGGCAAGCTTTTGCAGGGTGATGCTGCGAACTCTGCAAACCAAAATCCCATGGGTTTTTCTTTTTTGCACTTGTCTAGAAATAGTGCTTCACTTTCACCAGCTGTCAGTGTCTAGTTAAATAGGTGCTTATGATGTGTTTATTCCTTAATGTGTTTCTAATGTGTATATGAGCAATACTGCTCTTGCCAGCATATTAATGGAAAAGCATGAAATCTCATTGGTGGGAAGAAAGTGGTAATATATTGGCTATTATTCTGTGTAATCTGTGTTATAGAGATGCACAGACATGAAAACCCTTGCCTTCCTATTACTGTTAACACATGCTTCTATTTCCCTTAGGTTCTTGATGCTGTTCTTCCTGTTATGAATAAACCTCGTGGCACTGAAAAGACAGTTTACAGAGCAAAGTTCAGTTCCATTACTGACACAGACATCTGTAATGCTATGAACTGCCTGGGAGAACCCAATCGTAATGAGGCTCTGTCAGTGGATGCACGCCAGGAGCTGGATCTGAGAATTGGCTGCGCATTTACAAGGTAACAGAGAAGATTGTTCTTGTGCTGATAGTTGTTTACCTAGTTTATACATATATTTTTTTTAATTAAAACCGTAACCCTAATTTTCTTTTTAATTTTAACTTCTTTGTGAAATTTAATTCCGTTTTTATGAAAGAGCCACTGATTGTCCATTGCAGTTCTGATATACATGTTCTCTGGCTAAAGAGTCTTCTTGAACCAGGCTCTAAAAATTTTGTTTACCCTGATTTCTATCTCAGTCCCTCTTCCCAGTCTCTTCAAGAGGTAACAGGATCCTATGTGGAAGGATTATTTTATTTTATTTTATTTTATTTTATTTATTTATTTATTACATTGACTATTAAAGATTTTGGTCACTCTTGAAAAAATATTCTGAGGTCTGTGTGTCCTTACATTGATATGTATCCATGTGAGTTTATGAAAATTTCCCCTTTTTTGAAGGGAATAGAATTTATTAACATGCAAACATTTTTAAACAATTTTGTCAATATTTTCTCTTAGGTTTCAGACTAAATATTTTCAGGGGAAATATGGCAATTTAGACAGTTCACTCATCTCCTTTGGGCCATGTCAGACCCCGACACTTGGATTCTGTGTAGAAAGACATGATAAAATCCAGTCTTTCAAACCTGAAACTTATTGGGTGCTGCAAGCCAAGGTAACTTTTTATGCCATGCATAGTTGTGTGTTTTGTTTGTATATGTGAAATTTAGTGCACATTTTATCAGAAAAAATTAATTTTATTTTGTCTCTATGTATTAACTTACACACTTGTAACAGCTCTCTAGAATTCAGATTGCCTATAATTTACAGTCTAAAGAACTGATGGATTTTTATTCATTTTATATGCATGTAGTCACTTGTCACAGAACAGATTCAAAGATGTCAGCTTTAAATTAAAGTGATTATATGCACAGTTTGTCAGCCTTCTTGAATCCTAGCAGTCTAAACTTAGATTCAGTCAGAATGATTACTCAGAATGGGTTGCTTCAGATAAGTAAGTCCTTGCACTGATCCTCTAGTTATAGTCAATACATGATTTAATTAGCCTGCCAAAAACACATTGCTTCAAAACTCTCAGGCTCAGCAAAGTGTAACACTCAGTATGCTAATTGCCAGGTGAGTCCTCTGAATACTTTGATAGCTCACACCAGTTTCACTAGCCTTGCTGGTGTTGAAGCTCTGAGAACTAACCAAAAAGTTGTGTTTGTGTGTACACTGACTTTTTTAAACAAGTAGTAGCAGGATGATAGAGCAGTCTATTAGCTTTTTATCTTAAATGAAAAGATGAAAGCTAATGTGTGTCAGTTCTTGTTTCCTTTACCAGTCCTGCATGATATGCTTCTCCTGAATGCCAACATCAAACGTTGATTTTCTGTTCTCCAAGAGCCTAGGTTTATTAGCATCTTTACCAGGATGGTGCAGGTTGATACTTCTTTACAATCAGAATTTTAAACCTGAATTGCATTAGTCATCTCTGTCTAAGATAATTACAAATGGAATAGTTATCTATATTTATTTACAAACTATTTTGATTTATCTGCTGCCTATCCCATGTCATTTAAAACACCCACAATCACTAAAGAACTTTAAATCGGTCGTTCAACATGTCAGCTATTTGACTACTCTGCAAGTAGAATGAAACTTATCAATCAGAACCTGAAACTCCAGCTAGGCCATCTACAACCCTGGCCCTAAGAATCCACATCTTTCTCAGAAGTCCATGCAAAAGGAGGCTTTAGACTGTGCCTGGAAGTTGTTAATGCTTGAGTGTGTCAGCCTGTACTTAAATACAAAACATTTAGATTTTTTTTTCCTCCCCCCGTAGGTGAACCATGAAAAAGAAAGTTCGCTCACTTTGGAGTGGGATAGAGTGAGGGTGTTCGATCGGGAGATTGCTCAAATGTTCCTAAACATAACAAAGATGGCAAGAGAAGCAAAGGTAAGAACAGTAGTAAGTACAAGTAAAGCCATATATCATATGGCTTAAGTACTAAATAATTTATATATAAAATATATTTTTCCCCCTTCTAATTTTGAAATAGAAAAGGTATTCAATAAAATGTCATTTTTGTCTTGGTTTTAGTTCAATTTAGTGTGCATGCAGAACGAAAGGTAGAAGAGCTATGATTGTGGTTCACGTCATTTTAGAGTTACTGGCATGTAGTCTTCTTAGTGGAAGCCCCTTTCCCATGGCACCTAGCACACTGGGGTCCTCATTCATGGATGGGACACTTAGGTGCTTGATAATAGAAATAATAATATTGACTTTGGGAGTTGACATCACTCATGGTGGAAGGCAGCTTCCTTTAGACAAGAAGTCTGTATTACTAAACCTGCTGAGAAATACTGCTTTGTCCTTGCTGAATAGATTTCTTATTTCCCAGGAGATACTTTATAATTTAATTACTTATATGGCAATATTCCTGCAGTGTGTATGGTTGGGGCTTCTGTTTTGGGGGAGGCGTTGTTCTTAGCAATTTTTAAATTTTACATAGATGTCCAAAAATAGGGGTTTTCCAGGCTTTCTGTTTGTACATACTGTAAAGAGTAGTCTCTTTGTTAAAGCATACTAGGAAAGATTTACATAGTACTGTCTCAGACGGCACTATATTGAAGCACATGGGAACCTTTCGTGTGCACCAGCAGAGCCTACACGGACCAAGTAATGCATTTAAGAAACATTTACATACATAGTATTGTACAGTCTGTATAGCCAATTAACTGCCAGTTCCATTCTATACAGTACTCGTTTGACAGTACATTTGGATTTATGTGCTTAAACCCAGCAAGTTTCCAAGAATGTGGATGAAGCCTTTAAAAATGTGGATTGTACACCTCTACCTCGATATAACACTGTCCTTGGGAGCCAAAAAATCTTACCGTGTTATAGGTGAAACTGCATTATATCGAACTTGCTTTGATCCACCGGAGTGCGCAGCCCCGCCCCCCCAGAGCACTGCTTTACTGAATTTGTGTTATATTGGGTAGCATTATATCGAGGTAGAGGTGTAGTTAGAACTGATACTGTACTTGGATTAAGGACTGAATCATTAGCTGATTGAAGTGACATGCAGCTGAGGGGGTGGGAGGTAAAGATGTAATAATTATACTATATGGAGATACACCTGTCTCATAGAACTGGAAGGGACCCTGAAAGGTCATTGAGTCCAGCCCCCTGCCCTCACTAGCAGGACCAAGTACTGGTTTTGCCCCAGATCCCTAAGTGGCCCCCTCAAGGATTGAGCTCACAACCCTGGGTTTAGCAGGCCAATGCGCAAACCACTGAGCTATCCCTCCCCCCATCAGTAAGCTACCTCTCTCCATCTTCTAACCTTGGGGCTAAACTGGCCTCCAGCACAAAGACATCTTAGGGCCAGGTTTTCAACCTTACTAAAACTTCCCTCAATCAAATTTCCTTGAAATAAGAAATATTTTAGGACTTGGGGGACACTAGCCCAGAGAATAAAACAAAATAGATAATACAAGCCTGTGTAGTGCTGTTAGCATTAGTTTCATAATTCATCTTCTATCATCATGAATTAAACATGTTCAGAACTTACAGGGGAAATGCTGTTCTGTTTTTTAAGGTAGAATCTGTGAGTAAGAAGGAGAAAGCAAAGCAGAGACCACTGGCGCTGAACACAGTAGAAATGTTACGAGTTGCCAGCGCTGCTTTGGGTATGTAGATAATGTGGAGATATAAACATTTCAGTTTTAAAACTGTTCTGAAGAGAAAATGTGTTGGGTTCTGCTTCATCTCATGAAATAAATGAAGCACATTTGCACTTTGTTAGCATTGCAGGCAAGTGATTACTAGCTACAATGTAATATAAGATCATTGTGTTAGCAAAGCAGAATTGATACAATTTAGAGAATTTGTCAGCAGTGAAGGGTTGGGTAAAGTAGCAGATTCTGGTCATGAAATGCTTTTGTAGAAAATACACACACCATAGTAGTCCATTTAAGACCTGTCATGGGGAAATGTTTGCTAGGCAGAGATTAATCTTCTGCATAGCTCTATGATTTATTTTTTTTTCTCCAGGAATGGGTCCACAACATGCTATGCAAATAGCAGAACGACTTTATACTCAGGGTTATATTAGCTACCCTCGAACTGAAACAACCCACTATCCAGAAAACTTTGACTTGAAAGAATCTTTGAGACAGCAGACTAATAACCCTTACTGGGCAGAAACAGTAAGTATATTAAGCAAAATTTGAAATGCTTTACAAGTTCTTTCTTGGCCAGTGTTCTTGGAAAAACAGTATCAAGAAATCCATGCTATCAAATAGCACAAGCATCTCTTAATGGTCTATAGACCTAAGTAGTCAATATACAAATTTGTAACTGTATTTATTTTCTGTGGTTTGTGTTCTTATGCATTTGATCTGAAAAGCATATTAGTCTGTAGAGAGACTTGATGCGTTATTAACTTGTTTCTGCTTTCTCCTTTTCATTTTGTCTAGGTAAAGGCATTGCTGTCAGAAGGTGTTAATCGTCCAAGGAAAGGTCATGATGCTGGGGACCATCCTCCAATTACTCCAATGAGAGCTGCAACAGAAGCAGAACTAGGTACATACAACTCTTACTATAAAAAAACAGAGGAGTTTGCAAGAGGGTTGGGTACCTGAGACAGTTTGGAAACCCCAGCTGGTATTTTCAGGAAGAACGGAGTTTACTGATCCTGTTCTGATGTATAAACAAAAAAACCCAGTAAAGTTAGTGACTGCACCGGAACTCCTGAAAAGCTGAAATAGAAGTATGAGGAACAGTAGATTAATGTACAGAAAACTACATTATATTAATATTAAAAATTGACTTAAACTCATGATGGCAAGGAAATTCAGAGCTAAAGATGAACTACTATTCTTGTGCCTGTATATTACAATACCTTTAAGATCAGTGGGCAATCAATGTATGCTGTAATACATTGCTTGCATCCGAAGAAGTGGGTATTCACCCACGAAAGCTCATGCTGCAAAACATCTGTTAGTCTATAAGGTGCCACAGGATTCTTTGCTGCTGTAATACCGAAGCTCGACAGAGTGGATTTAGAATAGAATGGCAGCTTTTAAGTCTGAATGTATTTTCTTAGGGATTGTAAGTGAAATATTTAGTAAAGTAACTGACTTTTTTTGCATTTTCTATAACTTGTCTTTTTTTTTTAATTAATTTTTGCCTTCCTGTACTCTCTGATCTCTCAAAGGGAGTTTGTATAGTTTAAAAAAAAAAAAAAAGATAATCCATACACTGTTGTTTAAGAACTGTAATTAAAATCTTTATGGAAAAGAGATGCTGGCACTAATCTGTAGTTTTAACAAATGCCTTCAACTTTCCATAAATCAGTAAAATAGTCGTAGCTTCAACAGAAAAGGCAAGAGTGTTAGGGTATTGAGTGATTGCATAACCCTTTTACAGAGGCCTACAGCTAGGTAGAACATATTGAGCATGGGCATGGGAATGGGAACGGGAACCAAGAGCCGTGATTTTTATTCCCAGCTGTGCCAGTGGCTTATTATGTGACATCTTGGCAAGTCATTTAACCTTTCTGCAGCTCAGTTGACCTACCTTAAATTGGGGATAATGATGTTTACCCACCTTTGTAAAGTGCTTTGAAATCCACAAGTGATACTATAAATGCTGCTGCTAATAATAATAATTATTTATTACTATTACAGAAACATTGGAAACTCAATGAAATGTAAGCTGTGACTTTGTGCTAAATTAAAACTAGTAAGAGGTGATCTATTGCAACACTTGTGCGAGAGGCCACTAGAATTTAGTAATAGGACTAAATTTGGGGTTAGGTTTAGCAGTGGGATACAGCAATAGTCTTCTGGCACTAGAGATGCAAGTTCAGATCCTGATTTTAGATCATAAATAAAAATAAATGTGAGGATCTTGGCCTAATCCTCTCAGTTGCACACATAACTAAATCAGCTCACAAGATAACACAACCGGGCTTCTTTGCTCAAGAGAGTATTGGCAGTGGTTCTGCAGCAGACCTGTGTGAGGAAACTTGCGCAGCCCTTGCCTGACCTATGCCTATTTCATTCCAGTGCTACTCATCTTTCACTTTCATGAGAACTGAGGTGACTCATAGCTTAAATAAACTAATTCCAGTGCTATTGTGCAGAATTCTAATGTGTTTTGAGTATACAGGGACTTCAAGAAAGAAACATTAAAAGAGAAAATAGGTGAACTTTTAGAGTTGTTTAACTTTAAGTGCCAGTTTTTCCTGAAAAGTTTATAGAAAACTGTTTTTTTTTTCAAACCAGTATTCTATAGAGCAACATGATTAGATTTTATGTGGGTAACAAGGTGTTGTCTCTTCAGGTGGTGATGGATGGCGATTATATGAATATATCACTAGACATTTCATTGCCACTCTCTGTGCTGATTGCAAATATCTCCAAACCACCATTTCTTTTATTATTGGTCCTGAACATTTTACCTGTGTAGGAAAGATGGTTATTTCACCAGGTAAGGAAAACATGGGAACAACAGTTTGGTTAGTTATGACTTTCTCCCCCCCCTACCCCCAAATAAAAAGTTGAAGAGGAATTAAATTGAAAGCGGGGGTTTTGAGGCCGGGGGTGTGCGTGGGGGATTTAAAGCATTTTTTTGAGATATTAAAATAAATAATAAACCAACTCTTGCTCTCATCCCCACACTTGGATTTCCTAGTGTGACCCATTTTAGGATTTCTGTTCCAGTTGTGCCCACAACATGCTAAGCAGCACTGCCCCTGCACACAGGAGGAGACACGAACTGTTTTAAATTGTATGCTCTTCAGTCTTTTATTTATATTTGCTAAGGCAAACCTCATTGTTGGTGCTAAAAGGAAATAATTTAAGGCTTTGTGCTAATCTTGCCTAATCACACTTGGTATTTTAAAAAACCCCTCCTGCCCCTTTGAAGTTCGATCTGACAACGGTTCTATTTCTGGCCAAGGAGGGCTGACTTTTGGGGCCTGCCAACAGCATTCCAGAATCAACACAGAGGGGTTAATGATGGGTTGTGGAAGCAATTCTTTCTACAGATTCAGTGCATGATTTCCTTAATGCTCCCAGCCTCGCTTTAGGGAACAGGAATCTGGTATCCATGATCTTCTGTGTGGCAGTGCAAACAACCATTAAGTCAGCTTCTCAGCCTTGACTTGTGTCAGCCCCAGTTAGAATTAGAAAGTATCTTACCTAATGGAAACTGAACCATTCCACAACTTTCATTTATTTTTATTTACAGGGTTCACCGAGATTATGCCCTGGCAAAGCATCCCCTTAGAGGAGAGCCTCCCCAACTGTGAGAAAGGAGATATTTTCCCAGTCAGTGAAGTAAAACTGCTGGAGAAACAAACAAATCCTCCCGATTACCTGACTGAAGCAGAACTCATCACACTGATGGAAAAACATGGCATTGGTAGGAACTTTGTCTCCCTTACATGATAAAGTAATACTCTTCCCAGAGGGCAAGGAGTTGCCCTTCTGAAGTTTCTCTATCAGGAATGGCCTTTTAGCGTTCCTGTAAATATGTTCAATGGTGGCTTATGTTTCCTGTCAAATCACAAAGTCCTTGGCATCTTTTAGGTGGCCTTCAAGAATCTGCCCGCACATTTCTCCCTCCTTCTTCTCTCCTATCCTCATCTCATTTCACGTCCACTACTCTTATGGCCAAGGAGCACCAAACAGTATTCCTTGCATAACCCCATCAGTGTTACTCCTCAATTAACCAGAGATTATATGTGCTCCCTCCATCCAGGGACTGACTTCCTGCCTTTACAGCATGCTTTGTACATGTTGGCTCTGGTATTTTAATGTAGCATGTACATTTCAGTATTACAATATTTATTTTTTACCTAAACTGTTTCCTAAGTACAGTGAACTGCACACCTCCAGTCTTGCTGAAGAGGCCGAGTTATCCCCCTTATTCTACTGGAGTTTCATTCATAGATATATTGGCCGACAACGTATAATATGAGAAAGCTGTTGCCATAATAGCGGTCTCCCTGGAAGCAGCAAAAGAGTTAAAAGCAAAGTATGTGTTGCAGAATTCTTGTAACTGAAAAGTCATTCCTGCAGATTTGAAAAGAACATATGAATTATTAAGCAAGAAGGGAAGAAGTAGGTGAGAAATGGAGAATGATGTGGAAAAGTTGGGAGAACTGAATGTTAGCCTTTGTCCAAGGCATGAGAGAGAGAGTTAATGTCTGACTTACAAACCGGGAAAGGGGAAGAGAGACTAGAATAATTGCATGTAAAGTTGTCATTTGTGTTCAAGAAGGATGTTGTGTTTGTGTGTGACAGGAACTGATGCAAGTATCCCAGTTCACATTAACAATATCTGCCAGCGGAACTACGTCACAGTGGAGAGTGGTCGCAGATTGAAACCTACAAACCTTGGCATTGTTCTGGTTCATGGTTACTACAAAATAGGTCAGTTGCTGCTGTTTTATTTTCTGTCATTTTCTTTTCATTTAACTATGTTCCTGGCCAAATCTGGAC
Source organism: Mauremys reevesii (assembly GCF_016161935.1). Lineage (NCBI taxonomy): Eukaryota > Metazoa > Chordata > Testudines > Geoemydidae > Mauremys > Mauremys reevesii. Next base: position 17,511,995 of record NC_052640.1, on the reverse strand, counting down.
ACCGAGAGATTTTAAGGATCATTCACTACCCCGGACTGCAGAGCTCATTCTTGTCATGGAAGCATAGGATTTAGGCTGTGCACAGTTTGTCCCCCCACCACATGCTGAGCTGCAGTGATGTCTGGAGAAAGCCTCTTCTTCACCCCCTGAGAGAGAGGAAAAGCACAATGACTGCATCTCTAGGGACAGGAGGATTCATAGAGAAGAAACCAAGTAGTAGATCTTAAAAGGCTACTGCCAACTTACAAATCACATTTGTCTGAAAATGATGTACTTGTAATCCCTAGCATTATAACTAAAAAATTATTTTTTTCAGTTTGCATTCTTTGTTCGTTTGAGAGCGATTTGTCTGACAAATCTCCCCGTCTTGTCTGCCAATCTCCCTTCTTGTTAGTCTGCTGCTTCCCCATTGTCTCTCTGACTTTCTCTTAGATGCAGAGCTGGTGCTGCCTACAATCCGTAGTGCAGTAGAGAAGCAACTCAACTTGATAGCTCAAGGCAAAGCAAACTATCAGCAGGTTCTGGAGCACACCCTTGATATCTTCAAAAGGAAGTTTCACTACTTTGTTGATTCTATTGCGGGTAAGGCTCCTTCACACCTAAAGTTCTCCAACTCTGGCTAATTGTTGGTAAGGACTTGAGAGAATCCATAATTCTTTAGGAGATCTTTCAAGGGGCTAGGTACACAGAGAACTTGGATGAACAGCTGTTAACAGGACACTCATTCTGGAGTGCTTCTGAGTGTCAGGGTGCAATGTCACCAAGTCCAAATGAACCCCTTCCAGGTTATTATAGTCTGATAAACTAACAGTCTGTCTGCCCTCGCCTAGGGTCTTCAGCCCCAGCTCTGGGCCCTTTAAATTCAGCCCTTTATTCGGGCTCCCAAATAAGCTCCAGACCTTTCTTGGGGTTTATGGCACTTTACCCATGGCTGGTTGGGAACCCAGGGCCATCCACTGCTCTGGGTTCCAACCCAGGACCCTATAAACAGCCATGTGTACTTCTCAATTCTGTTAGTTGCTGCTTCTTTCCTGTGTCCTTTAGCTTCACCTTTTATCTCAGGGTTAAGATTCTGAGGTCCTCTTTCTCTCTGAAAACTCAGCTTTGCAAAATGCATCCAGAAAAACGAACCGTGGCTATTCCTTACATTTGTTTGGCCAGAGAGGAGCAACCTGCCCAGCCCCTCTGATCCTACTCTGAGCCTGGAACTGAACTGTAAGGGCAGACAGCTCCTTTTATCTGGGCCAGCAGGGTCCTGATTGGCTGTTACTAGCCCTTCACGCCCTTGGAGGGCCAGGTCTGTGTGGTTTCCAAAATAGCCACTTTGGAGAAGCCTCTCTAGACAAACTTGCTTCTTGAGGTGGGGTGTGGTAGGACAGCGGGGCCCCCAGCTGGGAGCTGCTAAGGCTGAATACACCCCATCACAACAGCACACACAAAGTTGCACTTGAAATCTGTCACCTGGATGGATGGTGGTAGGTATTAAGAAGCAAAACACTAAAACTGGCTGAAATAAAATGTCTTATGCATGCTCAATGCAGCTGTTTTAGAAAGCTTTTTTGATACATATATTTTGCAGACAGAGTGTACAGATACAGCATGTTTGTCACTAAATATTGTATCTGCTTCTGGCCCAACAGTCTCCTTTCTCAGACTTTTTGTGCAGAGAAAGGGGTGACTTTCGCCATGAAAAAGGTAGCAGCAGGGTTCCAACACTTATGCAATTTCTTTTCTGCAGGTATGGATGAATTGATGGAAGTGTCTTTTTCACCATTAGCTGCCACAGGCAAACCTCTTTCTCGCTGTGGCAAATGCCATCGTTTTATGAAGTACATCCAGGTAAGGTAACGTAGAGATTGAGTTTATACTTCAAAAGTTACTTGCTGAAGATCAATAGTTAAAAATATCTTTTGCCTTAATACATTTGGGTTCATCTGTATCTTGTCTCAGATGCCTCTCTGTACAACATAATAGAGCTTCTCCAAAGGCCCAAAGCGGGTTCTCCCCATGGAGCAGACCAGGTGGCAATAACAGTTGGGTTACTGGAGGTTTTGAACCTTACAAAGTGGATCAGAGCTGTTGCTTATTTGGAGATTCCTACTCTATTTCCAGGCCAAGCCAAGCCGTCTGCATTGTTCTCACTGTGATGAAACATACAGCCTTCCCCAGAATGGTACCATCAAACTCTACAAAGAGCTGCGTTGCCCCCTGGATGACTTTGAGCTGGTGCTGTGGTCTTCCGGATCCAGAGGAAAGAGCTACCCACTGTGTCCATACTGTTACAACCATCCACCCTTCAGGGACATGAAAAAAGGTAGAGCTTCCATTGAGATATAGAATGATCAGCCACATTGTAACAATTTTTAAATCAGTTGTTTGTTGGTCTTTTGTGATGCATTTTTAGTAGATTCCCAGTCAGTGGTACAAAGGTTAAAATGCTGTTCTGTTCAGTTAAATAACTTCAAAACCAAATCATAAGTGTCTATATCTGTTGCCTCCCAAAGGCTCCATATCAAATATGCAGAGTTTAGAGCTGAAAAAAGTGCTTTTTCTAACCAAGTTTCTAAAAACAAACTGGGGACTTCTCTCTGCTCCTTGATTGTCACTAACAAAGGTTCTGCAATTGGATTTTAGTTCAGTTGATGATGCATGAGGAATAGTAGAAACCAATTTGTTCTTTCACAACTTTATTGGCTCTTATGTGCTAAAAGGAATTCTTTAAAATTGTTCGTCAATGAAGTAATTGGCTATGAGTTAAATATACACAGCAACAGATCTCTTGAGTAGGAAGGTGCTATTTTTTTCAGTCACATTTCTGGCTGTATCTGCACTTAAGAATTTCCTTGATAAATCCCTGTCTACAGTGATTGGTTTTAACATCTGAACTAATCTTGAAACTTGCTGTGAATTTCCTTTAGACTGAGAAAAGGTACTTGCTAGAGCTGGTAAAGCAATGAGTTAAAGGCAGGGAAAATAGGGGATTAACTAATTTTTAAATTCTTTTTATTCACTAACTTTTTAAAATTTGTTCATTATTAGCTCAACTCTAATTTTCAAAGGTTATTTTTGACCATTTTACTTCGATAAATTCCACCAAGTTTGTCTGTGTTGGCAAAATATTTGCCACAGTTCCCCAAAATAAATAATTTTATTGAAAAATATGATATTTATTTGGCCAGTTATGTTAAAAAAGAGCCTTTTTCTAAACACCCGTAATGTGGAGTGGGATTTATTTATATGAAAACCCCCTTTACTGTTATTTTTCAGTTTATAAAGTGGGCACTCTGAGCATTGGATGGACAACTACAGCAGCTTTTATAAATCAAAATAAATTAGAAAGCAGTCTCTCTGCACGTGCAGGGTATCCTTCATAACACTCAATATATTCAATGCATCTTATTGAGCATTCCGATGAGAATAACTTGCAAACTAATATGCTAAGTTTCATAGATCTAATTGTGGCAGACATGGAGCTGCTGTGTAATAATTTTATGAATTCTGTGTGTGACCTGATCAGTGAGATAATCACTGTGTAGCTATATTGGGTTATTGGATCATCCCATAGGAATGTATTGGTCTAGCTTAATGGGAGGCTATTGTAAAAGCAGGCAAGAAGGAAACAAAATGGCTCTAGATAAAAGATCCTGAGAGAGAGGAAGGGAGGAGTTGTCAATGAGCTGTCCCTGGAGAACACAGACTGACAGGTTCTGCAGGATTGTTTGAAACAATTGGGGCCTTCCCTAGCTTCAAGGGAATGGTAAATTTAAGGGAAAGACAGGAATGTGTGTAGATTTGGTCAGTGTCTTAAGATCTTTTTCTCTGAAATGCTTTGTTCTAAATAAGCAATACTTTTCTTTGAGAGGGCTCTCTGGTCACTAGATACCACTACTTGTAGCTCCTGGAGGAAAGGGAACTGCAGGTACTGAACTGAAGTCAGTCTTGTAGAGGTAATCATGGTTGGTACACAAGGGACTGCAGCCCAGAGACAGGTCTGAGAGTGCTGGAATCATGTGATTTTTTTACCACAGGCAAAGTGGTGCCTCAAAGCCTGATACCTGAAAGAGGAGTGCACTCAAGGAGAGATAGGAAGGGGTCAGAAATGCATTTAGCCTGGGAACTGTGAGACTAACTTCTAGCTAAAATGCCAGGTTTTTTTATCCTCATTATTCTCGTTCATATTAAGGTAGCACTTAGAGGCCTCAGTTGTGGATTGGGGCTCCATCGTGCTATGGTAATACAACACACACACAATAAAAGGTGGTTCCCTGCTCCAAACAGCTTACAGTCTCCATATGAGACAAGTGGACATAATACACTGTCTCACTGAAAATAGATTTATTTTCCTTATAAATTTCTCCATTACTCTTCATTGTACAGCGACATTGAGAACTCTTCAGAGCAATCACAGTGGCAGTACAGAGCAAGGGTTTTGCATGTCCTGCTTCAGAGTCACTGAGACTGTAAGCTCCACTGTTGACTTCCATGGAGTAGTTCCGCAGCAAACATCAGAGTAGTAATGGGTTGGTCGGAATGGGGTCTTACCTACTTGAGTCTTCGACCCAATTTTATATCAGTAGGTCATCTTTATTTTAACATTAGATTCTTCACTGAATTCTCCTTGTTTCCACATCTAGACTTCTGAGCTGAGAAGACTGAGTTAAGCCTGAGACTCCATCCTTAACCCACTGTATTGTGCATAGGATTCTTAGGGTATATAGGGTACCTTTAGCTCTGTTTAAATCCTACATCACATTTCCTGCAAAATGCAAAAATAGAACACGAAGTTTCTGATTATGTGGTTTTACTCTTTTCCCTAGGGATGGGCTGTAACGAGTGTACCCACCCAACATGCCAGCACTCGCTTAGCATGCTTGGAATCGGGCAGTGTGTGGAATGCGAGAACGGGGTTCTGGTACTAGACCCAACATCAGGTCCCAAGTGGAAGATGGCCTGCAACAAATGCAATGTGATTGTGCACTTCTTTGAGAATGCCCACAAAGTGCGAGTGTCACCAGAGACCTGCGAGTCGTGTGATGCGGCCCTCGTGGATGTGGATTTTAATAAAGCTAAGTCTCCCCTCCCTGGTGATGAGACACAGCATTCAGGCTGTGTCTTCTGTGACCCTGTGTTCCAGGACCTGGTGGAGCTTAAGCACGCTGCCACGAGGCACCCTATGCACCGTGGAGGACAGGGGAAAAGGCAGGGTCGAGGAAGAGGAAAGGGCAGGAGACCTGGAGGGAGACCCAACCCAAAGAGACCCAAGGACAAAATGGCAGCTCTGGCTGCATACTTTGTATAATGCTCACACAACAGCTATTAAAAATTAAACTTTGTATAAAATTTTGTTTTCTTCTCAGTGCATTTTAAAAATATCACTGATCACTTAAATTTTGTCTTTTTTTAGAAAAGTAAAACAGTTGGGATCTTTGTACAAAGTTAATTGTTCACATAAATGCAAATACTAAAAAAAAAATCCCCCTGGGTGACCAGTCCTGACCAACTACATGCTTCTGAATCCTTTTAAAATTTGAACTGGAGTTCATTTATCTGGGCACAGTGCATGAGGGGACGGAGGAAAATTCTGCAAACTTACCTATAAGAATTACCTGTACGTGGTAGAAAAAGACACTTAAACTCTCCCTTTGTATCATTCTCTAGTAGCTTTTGTCAGAGCTATAAGAGCTGATTAAGATCAGTAACCTTAAAATGAGGCTTTGAAAATGAGTCTCATTTGCATCTTTTTAGGCTGGGTCTTCAAAAATGAGGAATGATGATGGGCTGTTAAATTGTCAAATCAGGACCTGCAATAGGAAGAAAGCAGCACTGATCACGTCAAAGCTGTAATTACATACTATATGAGGAAAATGTTGCCCACGGATTTGTAAGGAGTATGAAGATGACGGTATGATAGTGAACATTATAGAATCATAGAAATGTAGGGCTGGAAGAGACTAAGTCATTTCATCCATCTCCCCCATGCTGAGGCAGGCTTAAATATACACCATCCCTGACAGGTGTTTGTCTAATCTGTTCTTAAAAACCTTGAAAGATGGATATTCCACAGCCTCCCTAGGTAACCTGTTCCAGTGTACTTAAAGTGTGGTGCCCAAAACTGGACATAGTATGCCTGCTGAGGCCTCACCAGTGCTGAGTAAAGTGAAACAGTTACCTCCGTGTCTTACATAAGACACTCCTGTTAATACCTCGCTAGGGGCCAAATTCTGACCCCCTGTTCTAGTCCTTTTTATGTGCTCTAGTCGCATAAAAGGGAGGAGCAGGGTCCAAGGAGCATTCCCATAGGGAGGAGGCGTGTGGGGTGGGCATATGCAGCCCTCTGCTGTCCTCTCTCATGATCCCTGGTATAGGGGCATTCCAGAAGAAGACATGGTGTGCATGAGAGGAGGAATGCTAAGAGTATTCTGGGCTCCAGCAATTCTGGACTGCAGAGCAGCTCCATAGGCAGCCAGATAAAGCTGCTGTAAAGTAGAGCAATCCGTAAGAGCTGCACTTATTTTCTGAAAGGCATAGTACAGAACCTGACCCTCGTCATGAATAATATGCCATCACCGTTTCCTGGATTTTTGTTTACTGTTGAGCTGATGATGAATAGGGTTTGTGCCATCTGTACCCTAAATGCTAGATTTACCACTGGTTAATTGAGTTCAAAAGCAGGGTGCCATCAAAATTTTATATGGAACACAGATGCTGAAGCGACGGGTGTCGGATAAATCTCTGTCTGAATAAATGTTTATAAATATATTGGGTTTTTACCATAGCTCGAAATAGGCATTTGCTCTTGTATGTTTTAAAACTGAGAACTGCATTCCAGCATGAAATACACACCCCGCAACTGGTTGCATGATTCGCTGGCAATAGAAAAATGACAAGCCGCGGCCAATGGCGCTGGAGAGCCCTGCTGTTTTTATTGGTCTGTTTTATGCATTTTCTGAACCACCGAACCCAAATAAGGGCAAGTCAATACTAGAATCGCTACAGCGGCGCAGCTGTACCAGTGTAGCCGCACCATTATAGCGCTGCTAGTGCAAACGCTATGCCACTGGGAGAGAGCATACTTACTCCACCTCCCCGAGCAGCAGTAGCTATGTTACTGAAGAGCTTCTCCCACCAGCGTAGCATTATCCACACCAGCACTTAGGTTGGTGTAACTTACGTCACTCACGGGGAGGGTTTCACACACCCGAGCGACTTAAGTTATATTGAAGTTAAGCACTAGTGTGTACAAGGCCTAAGGCAGGGGTCGGCAACCTTTCAGAAGTGCTGTGCCGAGTCTTCATTTATTCACTCTAATTTAAGGTTTTGCGTGCTGGTAACACATTTTAATGTTTTTAGAAGGTCTCTTTCTATAAGTCTATAATATATAACTAAACTATTGTTTGTATGTAAAGTAAATAAGGTTTTTAAAATGTTTAAGCAGTTTCATTTAAAATTACATTAAAATACAGAGCCCCCCAGACTGGTGGCCAGGACCCAGGCAGTGTGAGTGCCACTGGAAATCAGCTCGTGCGCTGCCTTCGGCACGCGTGCCATAAGTTACCAACCCCTGGCCTAAGGCATGATGTCACAGTCTAAACCTGTCTCTTGCATAAAGTGTTCTTTTTCTTCTATAAACACTGAATCTTAGTGGAATAAGAGCTTTAAAGCATTAAAGGGATAGCTTCTTTTCAGGCCTTAAAGTTTTTGTTTGTTTTTTCTCAGCCCCATAACAAACATTTATGTTCGTATCCATTGGGGAGCTCTCATTGACTCCGTTCTATTCTAATCCTCTCTGCTCTTCTGTGCTTCCTCCTTGAGCAGCATTCTAATGGGGCAGAATAAAATGCCTATCTGCTTTAATAGATTCCACTGTCCATGTGCTAGACTGGCAATTGGTGGTGACTCTGCTGCGGTATATGCTGTGATTGCCCCCAAAGTGTGGGATTCATATCCTCTTGGCAATCCGCCATTCCTCCTTGCTTTTGAACAATACCTGAGAACATTTTTCCCTTCCGAAATTGCTTTTATTATAACTTCTGGCCACAGATAGACAACCTTTCCCCTTCTATCTATGTAGGACCTCTATTTCTCTTGGGGCCTGATCTGTGCACACTCCAGCAGCAGAGTGCCATCACTGCCACTGACATCACAGGGGTGGGCCTCTAGTTTGTAATTTTGAGGGTGTCTTTATTCAATTTTGCTTTTAAAATATATTAATAGATTGTTCAGACTCCCAAGTGCCCGTGTCTTTATAAATGATCTTTCCTTTGAGCGTATTGGCAGGGTTTGGTCCCTGATTGCTGCAGGATGGAAATGGCCCAGCAGAGAGCAGCAAAGAATAACTAAAATGGCATGTTTGCTGTGGTGGTGTAGCCCTGTTGGTCCCAGGATATCAGAGAGACAAGGTGGGTGAAATAATACCTTTTATTGGATCAACTTCTGCTGGTGGAAGGTACAAACTTGCAAACTACACAGAGCTCTTCTTCAGGTCTGGGGAAGGAAGCAGAGTGTCTGGTGGCATGGTTATCTTCCCTGTCCTCTTCTGAGTGTGGTGAAGACTTGCACGTCAAGCTGTCACTGGCAATTGTTTTCCACAGAACAGGAGAAGGCGAGAACAGTGAGGTGACTGGGAATTTTGAGTATCTATTTAAAACAGACTGGATGAAAGGCACATTCTGGGTTGTATTTTAAAAAGCACAAAAGGGGGAGAGAATTTTGAAATGGACGAGGCCCGAGATGCATCTCTAGCATTCAGGTAAGCTTTGTCTATCTCATGCTTATGGATCTTATTGTGAAAAGTCAGATCTGTCAAGTTACAGAGGAGCTATAGCAGTGGCTCGCAAACATTTTTACTGGTGACCCCTTTGACTTCTTTCACATAGCAAGTCTCTGATTGCTACCCCCCCCTTAAATATATAAAAAGTGTTTTTAATTTATAACACCATTATAAATGCTGGAGGCAAAGCGGGGTTTGGAGTGGAGGTTGACCGCTTGTGACCCCCCATGTAATAACCGCATGACCCCCTGAGGGGTCCCGACCCCCAGTTTGAGAACCCCTGAGCTATAGCTTATAAAATTGATCTCTTCTACCCTTGCATTACTTTCCTAGGGTAAACTCATTGTGAGGATAACTTGTGTGTATTATTTGAAACCTTTCCTTTAAAATGCGTGGTTTGTGACTTTTCAATCTATTTTGGAAAAGGAGAAGGGGGGGAAGTGGCTGTGCGCAGGCTTCAGTTGGCTCCTGTACAATGTGTAAGACGACAAAAATAAATGATGTGACTTATAGTATTCAGCTGCAATTTTTGTCCCTGCCTGAAGAGGCACTAATGCACCCTATGGTCACAGCTGGAGTAACAATTAGGCTTCTTGGGAACATAGGTGCTATATAAGGTGGACAGGCAGTGAAAGAAAGAGGCTTAAGACAAGTGAGAGTATCAGAATCTGGACTTCAAAGAAACTGGGGACAAGAGATGATTTTATCTGAAGGGAGAAGGGATGTGATCTCTGGATGGGAAGACAGATACAATGCAGAGGACAAAGATATAATTGAATGGGTGGTAGACAGGGTAATGTTAAGGCAAGCAGCAAGAGAGGACTAATTTATTCTAAGTTTGGGCTCACTCATGTAAGTTGTTTATATCTGGGTAATTTTTGCTCTCAAAAGAAAGTGTAATGTTACTGGTGGAGGGTACTTCTAGTGTGTTCCATCCCCTACAGAGATTTAATTTGTTTGAAGTTGCCCACCTGAGAGCCTCTCAGGTTTAGAATTTACTTCCTAGATTGCTGTCTTTCCAAAATACTTTCAGGGTTTCAGGACTCAGAAACGAAATGAAAAGTGAATAAACTATACCATGATTGAAACACATACAATATGCAGGAATAGAACTTGTTCTCACAACCTCTCGCCCTCATACCTTTTCCAGAACAGCTAGAGATGGAGCCACCGACCTATCATCTAAAATCTGTGCCTTCCCCTGCATTTTGGGGGGATTGAGAATGAAATCACCAGATTCAAACCTTAAAATTTTGGGATTAGATCTAGACCTATGGAGAAGCCTGTTTTCAAATCCCGTTCAGCTGAGGCTCAAGATGACAGAACCCACTTTCACTTTCTTGGGCCCAAAGTGTGAGAAGAACATGACTCTACAAGAACAGGGCTTTGCTCATGTGGAGCAGTTTGCAGGATTGGGGTCTTAGTTGCTAATGGCCTTTTCTCTTTTCAGTGTGTATTTAAAATCTGAGGGAGCAGGGTTAGAATGAACTTGGCCCAGCTGGCTAAAAAACATAACTTGGGAGCAGAAAAGCCTTTAACAGGTGGCTAACTCAGGGCTTGATGCTGCATTATGTTGAGAAGAGCCCTAAACTCCCATTACCAGGAGCTTGGAAAGCTCAGCCCCTTGAAGAACTGAGCCCTGAACCATGTAATTTAAAGCCTGTGGTAAAGGTTATGACGACATGTGGTTCTTACGTAGCCCTTTATATTTTCAAATAACTTTACAAACTCCCTTGTGAGCTACCCACATGTAGCAATGCACAGGGTTTTAACACAAAGACCCCTCCCAATTTTGTTTCCAGAGATAGCTCTCGTGTTCCAAAATATGTGAATGTGTATTATCAGCTTTTTTTGATGGGATGGGGAAGAAACAGGAACTTAAACGGTCTTGAGTAGACATGTCTGGGAAGAATGGGGGCGGGGGGGGGGAACTCAGGGATTCAATACATTGCAGCTACATGCAGCAATACTGAAGTCCATTGAGTTCTAGTTATTGCTGAACTTGCTTAATCTATAGTCAGCTAGAAAAGCTACCCCAGCAGAGTTCCGTAATGGAGTCAACAGCCAGCACAATGGGCAGATAAACTGGTAACAATGGCCAACTCTTTTCTAAAGCTGGTATAATTGGACACAATCCTCAATTTTTATTTTACACCAGCTGAGGATTTGGCCCCATATTCTTGTTCTAAATGGTGTAGAGGTGCTGTCTGCAGTTTAGCAGCTGCCATGTTTCAACCTAGAGGTGGCTGCATTTTAGTGGTGGATGAAGTGATTGCTATGTATATAATTATAAAGCGCACAGTCAACTTGTGGAACTCCTTACTTGAGGAGGTTGTGAAGGCTAGGACTATAACAGCATTTAAAAGAGAACTGGATAAATTCATGGTGGTTAAGTCCATAAATGGCTATTAGCCAGGATGAGTAAGGAATGGTGCCCTAGCCTCTGTCAGAGGATGGAGATGGATGGCAGGAGAGAGATCACTTGATCATTGCCTGTTAGGCTCACTCCCTCTGGGGCACCTGGCATTGGCCACTGTCGGTAGACAGGATACTGGGCTAGATGGACCTTTGGTCTGACCTGGTACGGCCGTTCTTACATTCTTCTGGAAGAGGGTTGATATATAAACAGAACAGTGAATTTGGTGGTCACTTTAATAGGGTGTCTCAGTCATAGAATCCCTTCTAACTGTCTTTGAAACAATTATTGTTAATGAGGCTGTGGAAGACTTTCCCCATTTCAGAAAAATCATAGCGGGGATGGGAGGACAAATTGTGAATTCTGGTAAGTTAACAGTCATGGGGGAGCCAATATATTTCCCTTACTTGTTCTCTCACTTTTCCAGTTGGGACTTTGCAAAAGCCAGTCAGTATAAACCAATGGAGCACAGACTATATTTCCTATAAGATAGCCTTGCTTTGCTTTAACTTCCTATGGTTCTGTTTTGGCTGAATTTTAAATGAAAATTATCAAGACTGTTTCTCCTGTTCTGTTGGAGGCTCTCCAAGATGGCCAGCTTCACACTTTGAGAATTGCTGGTGTAAGGAAACTCACCTTTCAGTATTCACCCATGAAAGTTCATGCTCCAGTTCGTCTGTTAGTCTATAAGGTGCCACAGGACTCTTTGCTGCTTTCACCTTTCAGTGGCTAGGAACTCTTGGTTCTTGGGTACTGCACTCTACCCTGGCTTTCCAGCAGCCGGCTTTTTGTTCCTTCATCCTCCAAAATAGTAATTCTATGTATAAATGGGTTACGTCACTCCATTATTTTGGACTACATCTTGAAGCTACTATAGTATTTGATTTATATAGTGGATTAACTAGTTATTGCACAGTTAGGAAGTGATAAGCATAGAATCTTTTTTAATCCCTCTAGTGCAAAGGTAGTATTTCCAATAGTTCTTGGACTGAAATAATTGAATGAATTTGTCCTTCATGTCTATCAGAGAAAAACACCGGCCCTGTTGGATTTTAGTGATGTTTATTTTGGATTGGGAGGGGCTTGTGCTCTGGATACTGCACAACTTTCAAGGTGACTGTGGCTAAGAGGTAGACAAGTATGGTGTTCTGACATTTGAGCTAATCTAGCAAAAAATGAAGCAGAAATGTCTGTGTTTAACCCACAGCTCTACAAGATAGAGGCCAAGAATCCCTCTGTTAAATAGCACCATAATACAGAGCAGTTTATATGAAAGGCACTAAGCCATGGTGAGTGGCATCTAAAAGTGGAGTTGTTAAATGACATTTCAGGTTTCTCCTGCTGTAAATCAATAATTAGAATGCTCTGGATGGTTGGAATATTTGGCTTTTTACAGCTTGTGATTCAGTGACTCAATATTCATGGCTCCATTAGGTCAAACACAACACAGCACCATTTGGTATGTTATTTTGCATGCTGTGTGGTGTGCGCTGCCTATGCTGTGCTCCTCTTGGAGCTATTCAATGCTCTTGCTCAAGTTTTGCTTCTGCTTTTGTGTGCGCCTGTCGCTTGAGATTGTTGGTGGGGTTTTTTTGTTTTGCTTTTAATGTAGAATTGGAGAAGGCAGTTTTGCAAACAGGTGCTTGGCCCAACAAGAAGGTAAAACTGTTACCAGCAGCAGCTCAAAGTGCACACTGGAAACTGCTGTTGTCTATGGAGTCTGAAGATGGCTAAGGTGTGCACAGATGACATTTTGCCTTTCCTGGGGTCAAGGAGGAGAGGCTAGAATATAACTAGGATTAAGGATTTTAAGTTACAAAGAGGGAGATTTAGGCAATTAGATTTCATATCAGGGTAGACTTTCTGACGGAGCTGTTAGATTGTGTAATAGTCTCCAGAGGGAAGTGCTAAAAGGCCCATCTCTTGGGGCATAGACTAAATAGAAAACTAGAAGACCAGAGAAATAAATTCAGTCCTGCACTTGATAAAATAATAGATCTTGTCCATCTCTAGACTATATGGATCAAATCAGAAGAATGGCATTGTAGCCTAGATGCATCTGGTTCAACTCTTCTAGGTGGGTGCTTGTGATGGTTCTCAGAGTACCCAGGACCAAGTCACCTTCTTACCCTCATCTTTAGTGTGAGGTAGACTTGCCCATGGTAGCTGGGTGTTAGCTCCCTACCATCACCAACTTATTAGCCACTCAAGGGCACTCCTCTGGGCTATGCCAGCCCTGTCTTTGCCTTGCAGGTTAACAATAGGGACACCCAAATCCCTTTGAAGCATTTCCCTGTAATCCAGCTCCTGGTGTTGGCTACTCACAAAAATCCAAGGGTCCTCTGTCTCCAAAGGAGCTGTGTACCCTAGTTTACCAGTTTTCCATAAACCACCGCTCCTGTATAACACACAGCACTCGTGAGCACTTAAAATAATACAAAAGTAGGTTATTCTAAAAGAATAAAAATTCAATTAGAAACAGAGTGATGGAAACAAATGGTTACAATACAAAATGAAATAATAAAATGCGAACTAGGGCCTACAGTTACAAATAGTCATCTTTCCTATCTAATAAAGAAGGTTTTCCCCCAAAGTCCAGTATACTGCAGAGCTGTCTGGCTTCATGGGAACCAGGATCCAACCTTTCATGAAAACATCCCCACTCTAATAGATACCTCCTCAATGAATGAATCCAGAGTGCCTCTACCCACTCTGGGTTATACTAGAACAGTCTTTTTTGTCTTTATTCATAGACAGGGCCATCCCCTGTCTGTTACAATGTTCACTTTTTACCTTGAGCTAGTTTTGATTGTTGCTGTTGACTTTGATGGTTTTCCATTGACTGTCTTATGATGGGGCAATGGTAGACAATTGAGCCTTGCATTACATTGCTGGCTAACCAAGAAGGGGTGGCAACTCCCTCCTGCATGAATAGGCTATCTCGAAGCAATGTTAAAAATTATATACTACACAGGTTAAGAGAAGAGTGTCTGTACATCTGTACACAGGTTAAGAGAAGAGTGTCTGTAATCTAATGCTTAGATTATCCTCAAATACAAAGTTTGTTTTTAAAGTCATCAGATACATATAGTGCATAATCAGCAATAACCCAAATGTAGGTGTATAAATTTAAGAATACAGTTTAGGTATTAGGATCCAAGTATTCGGTACATCACTCGCAGCCTGGGTGTCTCACAAAACTTTGCTGCTGTAACTCCCAATGTGGGCCCCTCACAAGCAGCATAGAGGTCACACCCTGTGTCGGGTGTGAATACAGGGGCGCATTCAGACACATTGGATACTTTTCCATTTCTCTATCAGAGGTGCCAGTAGATGAGGATGAAATTCAAAGTAATGGTTGATGACAAGTCAACACTATTAATTAAAGTAATTAGTTACTAAAGCTGGTTCAGAAACAGGAGGGAAAATCAAACTGTGACACATGGCCAGAAAGGGTTAAACATCCTGCAAAATAAATAACCCTCAAAAGACATGTGGAGGGATAATGTTTGTGGTTTTGTGTATTTACATATGTATGAGTAGGGTAGACAATGTAATCAACAGCTCCTGTCTATGCTATATTCTGATAGTTCAGAGATCAAAAGAACATCCTAGCATTTAAATTAATTGTAAACATGAGATATCTCGGTATTCATCTCTTTGAAATATACTGTAAATGGTGGAGGAACAAGCAAATTGTCTTATGTTAATTCTATAGCTAAGTACTGGTGATAGACCTCCTTCAAAGTCATCCTAATTACCTTTTGTTCCCAGAGGAACTCCCAACTTGTCAAAGAGGACATGAAATTGTATAAAAGGTCCTTGGGTCCTGATTCTGTCATCTCAGATCTGCTTGAGGCTTCATACAGGGGAAGCTTAGGCAAAAGGACTTAGCTAGAACACCCTGCAATGACATTGGACTATAACCTATGAACTATTTCCGAAAGAACTCTTTGCAACTACAAAGCTCACCATCTCTGCTATGAATCTGAACCTCAATGAATTGAACTCGTCTATATGTATATTGATCTTTTAACCATACTCTCTCGTTTTTTAATAAATTTTAGTTTAGTTAATAAGAATTGGCTGTAGCATGTATTTGGGTAAGATCTGAAACATTCATTAATCTGCGAGGTAATGTGTCTGATCCTTTGGATGAAATAAGATTTTCAGGCATCTTCATTGTATTTGACTTAAGTACCTGGATGGAGGCCTGAGGCTGGATCATTTTAAGGTAACTGTGTTGTTCTGACTTCTGAGTAACCAGTGAGGTAATTAAGAAGCTGTTTTATGCTGTCTTGGTAAATCTAAGTATTGGAATATCCACCAGCTTTTTGGGGATTGTCTGCCCCATTCTTTGCAGTTTACCCTAATTGAGTGACTACAGCTGGCCCCCACTGGGACCCTGATCACATAAACCTTTTAAAAATAGTTTTGCAAAAATAATTTCAAACTTTGAAAATTTTTTGATCACCTCAGCTGATTTAAAAAAAAATCCTGAAAGATTAATAAATGTTTCTTCTTTTTTGTTCAAATTTTGAGTTTTTTTTAAGTTGTTTGACATTATTACTATAGACTAGATCTGCTGCTGCCCCTTCTGTTGGACTACTTAATAGGATTTTGGAATAGGTTTAAAGTGTGCTAATTCCTAGTCACACTGCCGTCATTAACATAGTAGGGGAGAGGAGACAAATGGCAGAAACATGGAAATGCAGGGGATCAAGTGGTTCATTGATGGAATACATAGGACTGAGTTGCTTATGCTCCAATCTTGCGAAGACTTATGCACGTGCTTACATTTATATGGTGACTAGTTCCATTAATCTCAGTGGAACTCATGCTTAAAGTTAAACAGATGTGTAAGGCTGTGCAGCAGGGGTACTTTATTTCCTTGAAGATGTGGCAGATATCCATTTTGAAAAGAATCACTTGTGGGGAAGGAACCCGCTATAGCTGAGAATGTGAGTGTTCTTAAAGCCAAGGTTTATCATTTCAGGGGGAATGGAAGCCAAAGTTGGGATATGAACATCAGGGCTTGAAAAACTTCCATAACACCTACAGTGCCAATAACTAAGTGTAGGTGAAAAATACCTATGCTGCCTCTAACCCACAAAACTATGCACCCCCCGAGCCATACATATTTAGTTTACACTGGCATGTCTTAACTCCCACTCCTAAATCATTAGTAACTTCTGTCCCTCTAACCTGATGGATGTACCTGCCAGTTACAGTGTGTTAAGGGTGAGGGTAAATGGCTCCCTGCACCAGGCCCTGTGCTCTAGCGTGGGAGCGTCTGCCTTGCAGGGTTAACCAAAACTCTGTTGTACTGCAGTATCACTAGGCTTAGGGGAAGATTCTTACTTTAGAATGAGGTCATAAGGGAATCTTGTCCCCTTGGCTCCTCAACTGAGCACATGCATCAAATGTCTGAAGCTGCTCTGCATGCCTACGAAGCAGGATTGCTGTGGTAATACCTCAGCAGCGGAGCTAAGGAACCAGAATTTGTAGCCTGTGGACAATTTCCCATCTCTAAAATGAATGGGCCATTACACAAAGTAAAACTATTTCCCCATTCTTATTCCCCACCCACCCACCACCCCACACATACAGGGCTTGGCTACACTGGCGCTTTACAGCGCTGCAACTCTCGCTCAGGGGTGTTAAAAAACACCCCCCTGAGCACAGCAAGTTACAGCGCTGTAAAGCGCCAGTGTAAACAGTGCCCCAGCGCTGGGAGCGCGGCTCCCAGCACGGCTCCCAGCACTGTAAGCTAATCCCCACAGGGAGGTGGAGTACCTGCAGCACTGGGAGAGCTCTCTCTCAGCGCTGGCACTGGGACCACACTTGCACTTCAAAGCGCTGCTGCGGGAGCGCTGTACAGCTCTAAGTGTAGCCATACCCACAGACACAGTTCCTTACATCTCCTTGTCAATTGCTGGAAATGGGCCATTTTCATTACCACTACAAACAGTTCTTTTTCTCTCCTGCTGATAATAGCTCACCTTAACTGATCACTCTCCTTATAGTGTGTATGGTAACACCCATTGTTTCATGTTCTCTGTGTGTATATATATCTTCCTACTGTATTTTCCACTACATGTATCCGATGAAGTGGGCTGCAGCTCACGAAAGCTTATGCTCAGATAAATTTGTTAGTCTCGAAGGTGCCACACGTACTCCTGTTCTTTTTGCAGATACCTGGCTGCTACTCTGAAACCTGTCATCTCCAAAAGGAATTTCAAAAGGAGCAGGGCAGCCTCAGGAGCACCTGTTGAGGCTCTGGGCATGCGCAGGCAGGAGCCCAAGGGGGCAGTTGGCTGGCCTGCTTTCCGGTGAAACATTTGACCCAATCATATGCTCTGTGCTAGAGAATCAGCGTTTTCCAGTGGAAAAGTGTCAGGTGGCTGTGTGAAGCATTTAAAAAATCCTTTGCAATATTTTGTTTCTTTGATAGAAAAATTGAAAATGGTGGTGGTGGGGAAAGTTCTCGAGGTCACCCCCCTGGCTCTCCCTAGGCTTAATTTGTAATGAAAGAGGCAGGGCCGACTTTAGGCACCGCGGGGCTCAATTCGGCAGAGGGACCGTTCTCTGCTGCAGCAATTGAGCTGCTGCCAAAGACAGTGGCGGGACTTCGAAGGCAGCTCCTTTGGGATGTTGCGGGGCCCAGTTCCGGGGAATCGGCCGAATCGCCCTCAAGCCGGCCCTGGTTCAAAGAGGTGCTGGGGCTCAAGCCATTTTTTACGTTTATAACTGGCGCAGCAGGCCCAGCGGCGTGTGTGTGTGTGGCGGGGGCTGTGACCAGCCCAGCCCAGCGGTGCTGGGGCTCATCCATGGCAAGCCAGGCTGCCCCAAATTGAGCACTGGCCTTGGCTGAACTGCAGCGGGCAGCTCCCTGTGTAAACACCCCTCCCAGTGAAGCCAGAGCCCTCCCCACCCCCACTTCGCGCCCATTCAGCAGCTCCCGCCCTGCTCCCGACACCCCCCACCCCCGGCCGGATGGCTCCTGGCCCCGCCCCCTGCAGCTGGTCCCTCCCTGTTACCTTTACAGCCGCCGTCTCGGGCGGTTGGTGGCCTCGCCCCGCACCCCACCCCCCCTGCGGCGCGTGGCGCGCCCCGCTCCAGGCAAGGCGGCTGCCGCGCCCGCCGGGCCGTACCAACGTGGCTGCCGCGCCCGCCGGGCCGTACCAACGCGGCCATGGCCTTGCCCGCGGAGGCGGCCCGGGGTGTCCTGGGCTCCCTCCTGCGGGACTTCCCGTCCCCGCTGGGCCCGGAGGATCCCCTGCCCTGGAGCGCGCAGGGCAGCGCCGCCCTCAGCAGGGCCGAGGCGCCGGGGGAGCTGGCGGAGCTGGCCAGGCGCTTCCTGGGCGGCAGGTGAGCGCGGGGGCGGGAGGCTGTACCCGCCTGCCGGGACTGCGCGGGAGGGTGAAGCTGCGCTGGGGCTGGGGCTGTCAGCCGGGGGGAGGCGGGGACGGGACGGGACAGTAGAGCTGGGTGGGGGACTGGCAGGGAGCTGGGCCTGTCAGCGGGCGCTTGGGGGCAGTAGAGCTGGAGGGGCTGGCTGGGGCTGTGCCTGTCAGCGGGAGCTTGTGGGGTGGGGGCTGGTAGGGGCTGTGCCTGTCCGCTGGAGCTGGGGGGAGAGATAGTAGAGCGGGAGGGGGGCTGTGCCTGTCACCTGGCGCTTGGGGGGGGCAGTAGAGCTGGAGGGGCTGGCAGGGGGCTGTGCCTGTCAGCTGCGAGGGGAGACAGTACAGCTGGGGGGGCTGGCTGGGGGCTGTGCCTGTCAGCGGGGGTACAGTAGAGCTGGGGAGGCTGTGCCTGTTAGCTGTGGCTTGGAGGGTAGTAAAGCAGGGGGTATAGGGAGGGGTTGTGCCTGTCGGCTGGGAGGGACTAGAGGGGGCTGTGCCCATTAGCTGGGGCGGGGGGGGGGGGGACACAGTAGAGCTGGGGAGGCTGTGCCTGCCAACCAGGAGGCGGCTGGGGGGACAAGGATGCCTGTGCCCGTCAGCCGGGGATGAGAGGGGGCTGTGTCCACTGCGGGAGGGGGAAGAAAGGAGAGTGTTGTGCCAACTGGGGATGGGGGCTGTTAGTGGGGGTGTGTTAAGTAATGTGGGTGTATGATTGGGTGGGTTGGTGCAGGGGAGTGAGGGGCTGTACCATGTCTCTTTTCTTATGCCCATGGGTTGGGGCACATGCTCTGTTTTCGGGAAGTACCGAGTAACTGGTTGTCTGCCCTATGCGGTGCTGAAAGCTGAGCCATCTGTATTGCGCTGATACTTCCAACTTTACATGGTAGGGTTGGGAGACCTTATGTCCAGAGTGCCTATGCGGGCTTGACAACACTCCTTAAAGTCATCTGGGGCATGAACCAGAATGGCAGGCACCCCATGGTAAGCAATGAAACTGGTACAAGGTGGCAAAGGTGTGCAGAGCTCCATTGGTGTAACTGCAGAGAGTGAAGCTCTATGCATGCAAACTGGAGTAATGGCGAGTCTAGGATAGGAAAACTTTGCTATCACCTGTTGAGTTGCACTGGTGTTCACCACACTGGGAGCTTTAGGTGGACTGGCATGTGTGATTAGACTTGCTCTGAACCAGATTACATGACATAATACACCAGCATCCTATTTGCACTAGGATTCCTAGTGTTACTAATGTCTGTGGAACTTAACAGATGTGCGGTATGGTAGGAAATCTTCAGAATACATCCCTAACCTTGACATTCCTTGGTATTGT
Source organism: Mauremys reevesii (assembly GCF_016161935.1). Classification (NCBI taxonomy): domain Eukaryota; kingdom Metazoa; phylum Chordata; order Testudines; family Geoemydidae; genus Mauremys; species Mauremys reevesii. The sequence continues at coordinate 17,492,076 of NC_052640.1, read as the reverse complement.
TGTTGTGCTATCTACTGCTTGAATTGGACTAAGTTTAAAGAGATGCTGTCTTGAAATCTAATTAGTATTTTAAAAAAAATGTAAACACAAGGTTTTTTAATACACATGGTCCTCCGACCCCTACAAACTTTTGTGATTTTACAGTCTCATTTTGTTTTTAAAATGTTTCTTTCTTTTTGCTTTGTGACAGATGCACATAAATGGGGGAAACTAAAAGTCCCAATCCTCCAACTGGATTTATGTGGGTGAACCCAGGATTTTAGAGTGGGTCTTGGTGGGTGCTGTGTTCCACCCATGTGTAGATCCAGTTGCAGGATCAAGGCTTAAATGATTCTCAGCATGGAACACAGCTCACTATGCACTAAGGGCTGTCAAATGCACAAAATAAACTGAAAAAACACAATTTTTCAGATTTACCCAAGCTGACTGCAATTGAAGTATGATACTTCTAACTAGAATAGATACAGATATTTAGACAAAGTTGACATTGTCATTTTCAGCTTCCAAGATTGAAATTCTGAACAGCTTGCCATTACAAACTTATGCTGCTTTGATGATCCTAGATCACAATTTCAAGGGAAATATTTTTTTCTCCTTGATCCCAATTGGTGAAGGCTCCTTCTCATAGACTCATAGATTTTAAGGTTTGAAGGGCCTATCATGATCATCCAGTCTGACTACCTGCACATTGCAGGACACAGAACCTTGCCACTCACTCGTGTAGTAGGGCCCGTAACCTCTGGCTTTGTTGTTGCTTTATAATTTAATCAGTAAATGATGATTCTCTACCCAGCCAGAACAACTGCATTATCTTATTGATGTAACCCTTTGACCTCTGATTCTCTTCCATCACATTGTCTGTCTTCCTGTTTGTTACATTTTGTCTCTGGTAAGTACTTCAGAGTAGGGACCATATTTTATATGTTCTGCAAAGCAACTCCCACAGTCTGTGCTTTATAAAAGGTAATAATTACAGGGGACTTGCAGAAGAATACTGTGGATTTATGTAGATCTTCATGGGGTCTTCTAAATAAAAATATGGCTTTGTGCAGTCAAAGCAGCTAGGGATTAATGAAGTGAAGAATGAGAGAAAATTAAGATTGCTTCCATTTAGGTACACACACCTCCCTAACATGTGTAAACTGTGTATCCAACTTTCTGGTGTATGTGTGGTGGGATGACATTGGGTAGGGTTTTCAAAAGCATCCAGGTCATTTAGGAGTACCAGTCCCATTGACTTTCTTAGCCACTTGTGCTCCCAAGTCATCTAGGTGACTTTGAAATTCACATCTATTTGTTCAATGACATAGAGACTAAAACTCAAGAGTTCCTGGCCCCACTGCAGTGCTCTGACCTCTAGACCACGCTTGTCTCTTTGACAAATGCAATGATTTTATTTTCAGCACTTGAGTGCATAAAAAGCATAGCTTTGAAAGGATGTAAGTTTTCTCTGCAAAAGTCAAACATTTTAACGTAATCCTTTAAGTGTTTTAAAAAAAATGCAACTAGAATATATTCCTCTAATATCAGTGGCCTAAAACCTGCGATTGTCAGGCTATTATGGCTGGTGTATTAGATTAATACTCTAGAGCTTTCCAACACTAGAAGTGCAAATTAAGTTTCTGATTAAGGTCAGAAGTGAAAAGTAGAGTAGTGATCTCAAGACAGTCCCCATTTATGAACTTGTAACGGAGTTGTCTTTGATCAGAGCACTGTTTAATGAAAGTGTTGTATTTTAAGATGGGTCTGAAATAAATGGTGTGCTCTGTGATTTCTAAACTGTTTGGAGATTAGAGTGGTTCTGAATGTGCACTTTATGGATCCCACCAATGCACAGTGGTGCATGTCTTAAACAAACACCCAGTCAACTAATCGCCAAGTGAACCAAGATGATGTTCCCAAAAGGAACTCTGTGCAGGAAAAAGGAATTCTCTGTGTTTTGGTCACCTGAAAAAGAACTAACTTTTAGGAATTGGGGCTTCTGCTAGTTACAGCTGCAAATTCAGTACTGTTCTTGTGTGAATCAGTGAAAGTGGAGAATCCATGCTGCTTTTGCAGTGCTTTCATCCTCCCTATCACTCATGCTGTTTACTCAGAAAGGAGCTTGTCCTGCCAGTAGCAGAATTCTTCACATACCTGCCCTCCAGCCAGTTGTGATTACACAGCCTATGTCTGAGAGTTCCTTGAGTCCCAAAACCTCATTCTAATATTCCCCCCCCCTCCGAGTTATTTATTCTTGGTCTACTGCTAGAAAAATTGAGAGAGAGAGATAGACAAGGCAGCTGTGTAACCAAGCAGAGTAGATAAAAATGGCATAGGGACCCACAACACACTTCTTCCTTGTGGGACACTCTGAAAAATCAGAAATAACTCTTTAATAAGGACAGTCATTTCATATTATCCCCTGCCTTTCCATAGAAGGCAGAAAAGTGAAGCATGGAGTCTCATGCAGCATTGCTTAGGCACAGTACAGATAAGTCTAAAATGCCAGATACTGGGGTCCCACTACAAAAAAAGGTTTTGCCATTCAGTTTGTGCTCTTGGAGCTGATGCAACTCTGGAACCAGAGGTGAAAAACATAACTCATTCCCAAAAGGGCTGCCATGTGGTGGAGGTGGTCATCCAAATATTTGCATACAAGGGCAGAGAAATGATTTTGGGAAAGACAGAAGTTTGTGGACTCAGGGCTCTACCAGAGGAAGACTCTGGTATTCTGGTAGCACGCAGCCTCATTTTTCATAAACTAAACACTCTAGACTGATGGTTTCATACAGTCTCTCTCACTCTTCCTCCCCACCATATTGAGGCTTTGCACGATAAATCATAATATAGTTTTAAAGGATAAAGAATCACAATAAGATTTTCAAACTAAAACCCAGAAGAACAAATGGGGAAGACAAGAAAATGGCATGGAAGGAGAAAGAAAAGAAAGGGCTCTAAAGGCCATAATTTAAGAGAGAAAAAGTTATTAGATGCATTATGGTTTTTGTTTAAAAATGGTGAAGGCTGTCTATAGTCAAGGATGGGAGCAGATTATGAAACTTAAGATCATCACAGCATAGATCCAGTCACCTGTTGCTGTAAGATCATTGTCAGTAAGATCATTGTCAGTACAGACACTTATCAGGAATAGGCTCTAATATAGCCAGACCTACCACTGTTAGACTTTAAGAAAACAGCAGGGTCAATTTAAAGCTTGGTGGTGGTTCTTTTCTTCTAGTTTGAGATAGAATTGTATGAGAAGGTTTTGTGTAGTGTGAAATTTTGGCACTACAATATCCAACTTCTGTGGTGAAGAAGGGCCTTCTAGGTGATCAGATTGCAGTTTGGAATGAAGCTTTGCCTGTGATTATTTTAATAATCTCTGCTCTGTCAATTACTTCATTTCCATCATAGCCAGCATTGGTGTGCAGGTCAACTCTCGATGAGTCCGAGGTCTTGTCCACATGGCACTGGCAAAACACACCAGAAGGGTGAGATCTATAAAGTGCTCTAATGTTCTGCACTCTAACTGCCCTGTGTTAACTCTGCTAGTGCATTCTAAAATATCTAGCTTGTATTAACATAGGAGTACATTAATATAAACTAGGTATACTTAGTGCACCAGCTGCATCTGCACACAACTGCAGAGCACTTTACAGATCACACCCTTCTGGTGTGCTTTGCTGCACCACATTGACAAGCCCAGAATTCATGGACTGGTAGCATCCTTTTTTCTTGAGATTGCGTCCAGTGTTGCTGTTTGGCAATCTAATGCAAGGAAAAACACTTGTTGTCTCTGGAGGGAGCCCTGTTCTGACATCCACCAGTAGGAGAAGGGTTGCTGTGGCAGGGCTTTTGAGAGAAATGAGTGGAAAACTAAATGGGATTCTGCAAAGGACTCTGAGGACCACTGGTTTTGCAATTTATGGTGAAGAAGCAGCTAGCTAGCTCAAGCCCAATCTAACTCTTGCTCTCAATACCCTCTGTTGTCTTTATAGATGGCACTGGGAAGAATGGTTTTTTTTATAGCTTAGTAAAGTGCACAGCACTTTACAGTCACGGTCAAATACTTTCCTTGTCTGAGAGATTGTGCAGTCTGAGGCATTGATCCTGTAAAGACTTGCACATGGGCTTAACTTTATACACTGTGAGTAGTGCGATTTAAGTCAACAGGATTGTTTGCATTCTGCCAAGTTAAACACATTCCTAAGCATTTGCGGCATGAGGGCTTGTGAGAGCTTAAATAATACTCATATATTTTTTGTGGAATTTTTATTTGAAATATATTTCCAGGTAAAAGTCACCTTCCATGAAGACTTACAGAAAATGGGTCAATGTGTAAGGTATCCAGAAATGCTTTCCAGTAGCTTTAAAGGTTTTAATTAATCTGAAATTTTATTAATTTACCCAAACTGGAAAATAAAGTGAAATGTGTCCCCTCCTAATGTAGAAATGTTCCAGATTCCCTTTTCAAAGGAGCTGAAATTTATTAGAAGATGGTGGCTACTTGGTTGCATACAATATAAAACACAAGCAGGTTTCCTGTTTGAAGAGACTCTACTACAATAATTGTTGTGAGACTCCTCCTAACTTCCTGTTTTGACTCTCTCCCCTACTGCCAGTGCCTTTCTGACTGTTTTTTTTTAATCTTTTGTTTGCAAGTACACATTCACCATCCTGTTGATGGTTTTCAATAAATGTCAGATATTTCCATTCTCAATAAGTGTTTGTCCTCTCTCTTTTTCCTTCAGTTAATGTTAAATTTCTGGTTTCAGAAAAACACTTCTTAAAAGGAAAATCTAAATTATTTTAATTTTGCCTCGAGATTAATTGTGACACTGATTCCACTACATCGCAGTAACGCTCTGATCCAGCATTCCCGTTTTTCAAAGGGCGCGTAATGTGCTTTTTATCTATTATTTCACCTTTTTCCCATTGCATCCCAATTTATTTTCCTTGACAGGGAGCCAAGTATTACTCAGAGATATGCAGATTGTGTTCTGTGGGAAGTATCTGAGAGGAAAAAGGGTGCAATAGTGTTGCCATACCTCTGCTACAGAGTACAGTTGCATTGGGAGAGAGAATAACTAGAAGTGCCTGGAATTATCTCAGAACTGGAAATAAGTCTTAGAGTGGGGGAGGAAGGAAAACTGTGCCTCTGGCTCAGAGCTTAACTTTGCTTTATGTTAGCAAAGTCTTGACCATTACTTTAGTTCAGGCCTTAGGCCTCATACCAGGCCTCTGATACCAAGGGTTTATATCTCAGGGCCTCCTCTTACTACAGCCTCCTCTTCTAAATCAGCTCCTGTTTCTCCATACAATCTCTCTCCCATGAGAAGAGAGTCAGATTGTAACTGTCCATTGCTCCCTTCCTCAGTTAATCAAAAAAAAACCTGAGAGAGCACCAATCACAACATGTCATTCGTGTTGTTCTAGCCCAGGGGTAGGCAGCCTATGGCAAAGAGGAAGTGTAACATCTTAGCACAGCATAAGGTGGCATGCGAGCTGATTTTCGGTGGCACGCACACTGCTCGGGTCCTGACCACCAGTCTGTGGGCCTCTACATTTTAATTTAATTTTAAATGACGCTTCTTAAACATTTTAAAAACCTTATTTACTTTACATACAACAATAGTTTAGTTATATATTATAGACTTACAGAAAGAGACCTTCTAAAATCGTTAAAATGTATTACTGTCATGCAAAACCTTAAATTAGAGTGAATAAATGGAGACTCGGCACACCACTTCTGAAAGGTTGCCGACCCCTGTTTTAGCCAGTCCTTCAGCCACCCACTGGCTAGGCTGTCAGTGGCACTGGACACTCGATCGACATAGTGCGCCACAGCCCAGAACCCCTGAGTGATTCGCCAGCTTCTACCTCCCAAATAGCTGGGATTACAGGCACACACCACTGTGCCCGGTATGGTAGATAGTGCTGCTAGTAAAACACTATAAAATATAGCTCAGAACTACTAGGTTCATTTCAGGTTTAAAAAGGATACTGCAAAGCTATTTTTCCACAGCTCGCTTGGCAGTGTCCTGCTCTTCTTCCTGAAAATACTAAGGAATCTTCAGTGAATTTCCTTTTGGGGGCTGAATGGTAATTGGCAAGAATGGAAGGATGTGATGGTTTGTAATTCTTTCCTTCACTCAGAGGGCAGAATCTACCAGGAATGTTGCACACTTCCTGCGATTAGAGGTCTCAGTGAGACTTGTGCATTACAGCATTTCCTGTGCTTTAAAGTTCTGTCTAGGGTCTAGCCCATACTGAGCCAAGGCTTTTGAAGGTAGAACCCTGCCGAGCCTGGAACCAAAGTATTGAACACTATTCTAATGTCAGCTAGAAACCTGGTTAGCTTTCAAATTCCATTCACAAGGCACCATAGGTAAGTCTGGAAAAGATCCTTAACTGTGGCTCTTAATGGCCATTAAAATATACTGTGATTTTTTCTTCCTGTTTCACCCATTTCCTTTCCTCCTGTTTTCCTCATAATATTTTCTGTTTCCATCTCTGAAGATAGGACTTATATTGACACTTAATCATGGTACAAACACTTGCACCATTTCTAGGCTAAGAAAAAAAGGTGTGATGCTAGAATATCTTAGGTAACATGTTCTAACTAGTAGCTTGTCTACATTAGATGTTTCAAACATATTTGGCTGAATGAAAGCTCAGATGGGAGTATAGACTTTAACTTGACCAACCTAGCACAGGTTAATGTATATGCTACTTTGTCTACGCTAGACTTTTCAAACATGTTAGCACCTTTACATCATAGGCCTTGTCTACACTACTGCCTAAATCGATATAAGTTATGTCGCTCAGAGGTGTGTGCACCCCCCAGCAACATAACTTACATCAATTTAGCATGGTGTAGACACTTCTTTGTCAGCAGGAGATGCTCTCCTGGTCACGTAGCTTTCACCTCTCGTTTACATGGAGTAATTACGTTGACGGGAGAGCATTCTCCTGTCGATGTAATGCATCTTCACCAGACATGCTGCCGATTTAGTGCTGTAGGGAAGACAAGCCCTTAGCCTAGACAAGGCTGAAAGCCTGACTTCCTCATGCTATGCCTTGTTCTGCAATGCAGAGACTAGCTGTGCAGCTGACAGTTGCTGAAGCATTCTTGTGCTCATGTTGTATTTAATTCTCCTTCCTCCCTCCTTCCCCCCGAAAGATGCAGTAGCTCAAAATGGGGGAAATAGAACATTTGTTGCATTTCTACGTAGGTTGACTGCGTTTCTCGTTTGCAAGGTGGTCTTGAAACTTCGAGTTGTCCATTGTGTCAGCCTAGTCGTGCTAGCATATTCCTAGTAAGCAGATGTGGTTTGCTTTTGTCTGTTTGGTTTGGATAGGAAAACACAGAGCTTTTCAGGCTTAACCATGCACTAAAAGAAATGGCAAAGTAGCTTCTGGTTTTCCAGTGCTTTGAAATGAAAGGAGGACTGCAAATACACTTCTGTGTGGTTTTGGAGTACTGAAGTCACTCTCAAACTAAAGTAAGACATCCCTGCTGCAGAACATTGCATAAAACAAGCTTCTGTATTAGCAGCCAGCTGACCTGCATGAAGATTTCTGTTTGCTGTAGCAGGAGGCACATGTGGCCATGAATACTTGACAAAGTCTGTCTTTCTTTCAGCAAGGATTTTTGAAATACAGTAAAAGCTGTTTTCTCTGGCATGTTGGGTGAATGGGGGGTGCTGGTAAGTGAAAAATGCCAGTTAAATAAAAGGAAGGAAGTTTGGGTGCAGGAGGGGGCTCGGGGTGCCGGATCCAGGGGGGCGCTCACCTTGGGCAGTTCCCCACAAGTGGCAACCTGTCCTGGCTGCTCCTAGACAGAGGTGTGGCATGCAGTTCTGCACACTGTCCCACCCTGAGCACTGGCTCTGCATCTCCCACTGACCAGGAACCACAGTCAATGGGAGCTGCAGGGGTGGCACCTGCGGGCAGAGGCGGTGCACAGAGCTGTCTGCTGCGCCTCCACCTAGGAGCAGCCGGGACAGGTCGCCGCTTGTGGGGAGTCCCCTGAGGTGAGCACCCCCAGATATGGGACCTTGCACCCCCTTCCACACCCCAAACCTCCTGCACCTCAATCCCTTGCTGGCCCCGCGCCAACCGGACTATAAACCGCACTTTCAATGAAGATGAGAAATGCTGGTTTATAGACATTTCCGGTTGGTGAAGTGCTGGATAAAATAGCTTTTACTGTTCATTTGAGCTCTTAACACCACTAGGAACCATAAATGTTCTTTTAAGATTTGAAAACGGGTTTGAATCTTTATAGAGCATTTGTTATGTTAAAGCCAGACAATTTATGCAGGCCTTCCCAAACTCTTTCTAGGAAACCCTGCTCCCACCCAAACCAGTCCTTGACCTGATCAAGATGGCTTACTGTTTTACTTCTTTGGATGCAGTGTTAATATCCTGTGTATATCCAGAGACTCTCAGAGCCATGTTTGAAGTCCTGTGTTCATGAACTTCTTCGTTCCCAGTATTCTTGTTTCTATTTCACTGCCTTTCCTCCCAGAGATCCTCACCAGTGAATTCTTGATGCCTGCTACACAGATATATTACATATGAATGGATTATTTTTGCAGTCTGTAGCCTGATTTAGAGTGTACTGATAATATTAATTTGGATAATATGGGAATTTAATTTTATTTGATTTTAATAATAATAATTATTATCATCAATATTAATTAGTATGAATTGTAGGCGTGCCAGTATGTTTGATCAGAAGATAAAAGTTCTTGTCCTGAATCAGGCTCCACAGAATTTATAAAGGACCCTCGGGGGTATGACAGGAAGCTCACAGTGAGACAGGTAGAGCCTTGAAGACTTTTTATTAAAATTAATAATAGTAAGTAAATGGTAAAATACTCAGAGTTACAAAGTTACAATTGCATTACTGCTATTCAAAAGATACATATGATATAGTATTATATTCAACAAAGCTTTGGTTAATATACTCACACCCTTCCTTGGTAACCTGGTGGTAAGAGACACAGGAACAGCCTTGTGGTTCAGGTTTCTCAATTGTTGAGTGAGGGATGCAGTGCTTAGAAAATGCTAAGAGCTATCAAAGCTGACTAGGGTTTACTTGACTAACTTAAACTTAAATCAAAACCTAATAAACTAAGAATAAAACTGAAGGAAACCAGGCTTAGCCTAGTTCCTTAAGAAACTTAAAGTAGCAGTCATCGTAGATAGATAGAATAGATAGAGTGGAGGAAGTAAGTGAGACTAGAGTAAAGTGAGAACTGGAGTCCTCTATTGAGGTGGGTCACCTCTTTTATAGGGCAAAGTGCTGGAAATCCTTCCTCCTATGCCCAAATTTCATTCCTCACCCACAAAATGTTAGGGTACGCTTACCTCATAGGCTAATATCTGTGTGCGTATTGATGACAGGTATGTACGCACATCAGTCTCTTGTGGTGTACTTGTTAAGTCTGTGGGTACAACATTGAAAACCCCCCTATTCCATTCTCCATTGGTCTAGATAAAAGGTCATAGACATAGGCATGGGTACTCATCTATTTAGATAACAAGCTTTAGGTCAACTTTGCTTTCTGAGTAAAAGGTCTTAATATAGATATGCTAACTTTGCTTTAGCTTAACGTACAAGATATGGCCTGTAGGCCTCTTGCATTACAGCCAAACTTACTTTAAGTATTTGGTTTATTGTAATAGATTTATAGATTTATATTAAACTATAAGAAAAGATATCTATGTATGTGTGTATATATACATACAAGTAAGCAGGTTGATCCTGTAGGCTACAAGTCACACAACTTTAAAGTTGGAACAGGCTTGCCTTGAATGTGCAAATTCATTATTTAAAGCCTTATCACGATCCTCTTGTGTGTATCATATAAAACTCTGTGCATGTACTATATCTGTTCAAATCCTAATCCACAGTGGACAGAATGGACACTTTTTTCAGTTCCACGCTGCACTGGTTTTGTGGATCCTCAGCTCAGGAGAACCTGGGGACTATAATGCTAGAGGCAAAACATTCCAACCTCTCTCTGACCTATGCTGTGCTAAGATGTTACACGTTCTCTTTGCACAGATGTAGTCTATGATTGAAAGAGTAAAAATGAGGCAGCAGTTCGAAATCACACTTCATGCACCTCCTGCCCCTGCGTTCTCAAGGGAACTGCTTCTCTTTGAGTCTAAACTGAGTTTAGAGACTTATAAAAGTCTTTGTATACTACAAATACTGGTAATAGTAAAGTGTTACACTTATTTTCAGTGGTCTCTGGAGACTATTAGAGTTACATCCCTGACCAGGAGTCACAATTATTGGTAGCTGCTGGAGCTTTCTAACTTTTTGAGCCATGTGGTTGCCAACTTCAGGAAGGCCATGGTTCAGTTTAAATTTAATACAATATATTTCTTTTTTTTTTTTCTTCACATCAGGGATGCACCGCCTCTTCTTGCAGCATCTTTGATCCACGCTGCAATTGACGAGGTTCTACAGACTGATCTTTCTGTTTTTAAGAAGCAGAGTGTGGAAGAGGAGGAAGAGGGAGACCAGGGGAAGTTCACCTGTAAGTATAATATCCCTCTGTGGATTTCCACAGGGTGTCTGCTGGAACACTTGTAGTTTGAAATACTTCCTGGAATACCTGATGGAATATTTTGGCAAGCCAATAGGGAGCAGAGCTTTCATCACGCTACAGAATGTGAGATGAAGGATGGTTTTGTGGTCAAGAGGCAAGCATGGAGTCTGGAGACTTGGACCAAGACTTTCAAAACATTAGTGATTTGTGGTGCCCAATAAAGGGATGTGATTTTCAGAAAATGCCAAGCTACCTACTTCCTGAAAATCAGAGTTGAGTCACATTGGAAGGAGTAACTGCGCTCTAGCTCTTTTGCTAAATGAAGAGACTTCTGTGAAGAGTTGATTCAGTCTTTCTTGAGTTGTTTGTTTCTTTACATGAGTAACCTTTTCAGTGATTAGCTAATGGTAGTCCATTAATGTGCCTTTTCAGTCCACACTGGAATCAGTGGGGTCTCTACTATGCAGCTACATTAAATATCATAAGTGCAACACATTTAAATCTTTGAGCATCTCTGCCCACACTCAGGGTCAAGATGACAGCACCTATGGTCACGCTTGAGCCTGCAAGTGTCAAAATTCCAGGCCCTTACATTTGGTGAAACAACTACCTGAAGGGGGGGTTCCAAAGAAGATGGAGTTAGGCTGTCCTCAGTTGTGGCAGATGACAGAGCAAGGAGCAGTGGTCTCAAGTTGCAGTGTGGGAGGTGTAGGTTGGATATTAGGAAAAACTGTTTCACTAGGAGAGTGGTGAAGCACTGGAATGGGTTACCTAGGGAGGTGGTGGAATCTCCATCCTTAGAGGTTTTTAAGGCCCAGTTTGACAAAGCCCTGGCTGAAATGATTTAGTTGGGGTTAGTCCTGCTTTGAGAGGGGGTTGGTCTTGATGACCTCCTCAGGTCTCTTCCAACCCTAATCTTCTATGATTCTATAAGATCATCAGTACTGTAAGGACCACGTGATGACTGGTGGAGAACTGTTCTTGGACCTTCTACCTGGTGCCTCCATTTCCTCACAACCAGCTGACATTGGGGTAGGGAACAGACAGTTGCGCACTGTTTGAGCACCGTGTAACAACCAGTTCCATCTCATTTATTCAGTAGAATTTTTAACTTTAAGCCTTACCAAACCTCCTTTCACCATTTGATTTGGAGCTAGAGTGAGGGTCGGATGCTGCAGGAATCAGAAGGTAGAAATGGAAATAATCTCTTGGGTAATCTAGTCCATCCCAGACAATGAAACGTTATTTCCTGTTACACATGTTCTCCAATCTGTTTTTAAAAGCCCTAAGGATGGGGCTTCCACTTCTTACCTTGCAAGACTAATCCACTGGCCATCAGGTTCCATTGTCCAGAAATCTTTTCTGATATTCAGCTTAAATTTTCTTTCTTAATTTCATCCCGTAACTCTTGGCTGTATCCTTTACAGCACCTTAAATATTTTCTCTCCCTCCTTGATGTGTACAGCCTTCATGTGTTTGTAGACTATTATCACTCCCCCTCTTTATATGCAAAGAGCTGGTTTCAATCAAATTGGCCAAGACTTAAATAACGAGTGCTAGCTCTCCTCCTCCAGAGCATAGAAAAATTATGTGGTGGTAGACTTTAATAGAAACTGTGGGAAGGGAAGTGCAGGAAATATAAACAAAATTGTTTTTAAACACAGTCTTCTCAAGACATTTAGCAGGTTTTTAGTCCCACAGATTCAGGAAACATTTTTCATTCATAGGCCAACCCAGTTTGCTTTCTCAGAATTGAGCTGATAGTAAATTGGCTCCATCTCCTGGGATACTTGAAAACTGCAGGCCTTTATGTAAAGCTGAGCTACTTAGAATTGTGATCATCTCTCAATAGCTGCAAGCATTTCTTTATGAAACTGGCTTGTTCATTCCCACAGTATCCTAGATGACACTGTAGATGCCTCATAAGCCTTTCGTAAATTTTCAATCTCATAGGCCTCGCTTCTGCCATTCTTACTCACTTGAGTAATACCTTTCTGTGAGAGCTGTCCCATTGATTTAAATAGAAGTACTTAGAATACTCAATGTGAGTATGGGCTGGTCTACACTAAGGGGAAAAATCGATACAAGATACACAACTTCAGCTACGTGAATAACGTAGCTGAAGTCGAAGTATCTTATATCGATAACTTACCCGTCCTCACGGCGCGGGATCGATGTCCGGGGCTCTCCATGTCGACGCCGCGGCGGTGGAGTTCCGGAATCGATAGAAGCGCGTTCGGGGATTGATATATCGCGTCTAGATGAGACGCGATATATCGATCCCTGAAAAATCGATCGCTACCCGCCGATACGGCGGGTAGTGTAGACGTAGCCTAAGGATGGCAAAATAGCCCATGATGTACAAAGCATTAGTAATCATAAGTATTCACTCACTGCTGCTGTTTTTTGATTCATTGGATTTAATCCTGTGCTAACAGAAGGTTGCCTAGAGGGGGTACACAGTGGTGTTAACTGCCCATGCTTCCTGGTTTTGAGAGGGAGGAGGGCAGAGTAGACTGCTACAGCTCCCAAAGTAGGTAGAACCAGTTAGTAAGAGATGGGATCAGCACTCTTCCCAGGCAGCCTCTGCCAGTGGGGTTCCTATAGAGCCTGGCTGGAATTTAAAGCTGCCTTCACCAGTTAGAATCCTCAGGGCAGTATGGTCATGATACTACTGATTACCACCCTCTAGGATAATCTACTTTCCAAAGCAACTGTTACACAGGGTTAAGGAGATGCAGTTTGTGCCCTAGGTACTCAAGGTGAAAGTGTGGCTCAATATTTGTATCCCCTGGATTGGATTCTAGATGTGGGTTTCTTTCTTTTGGGGATATGGTGTGTGGAGGTTAGAGTTCTGTAGCCAATGTGATTTCACTAGTGTAGTGCATGTCACTGAGTGAGAACCAGAGATCTATGTCACTGTGGCCCTATGTAGACTAGAAAAGCAAGCTTAAATGTTTTAAACAAGGGTCATTCTTATGGCACTAAAAGAAATTCCAAAAACAGAAAGGCAAACCAACAAAACCTGTCTTTTTGAAGATGACCTTGCAAAAATTGTGTTAGTTTGAGCAGTGTGGTATAAGGTAGGAGATGGAGGCACAAGTCCACTCAATTTAGACTTAATCAGTTTTTGCCTTTTATTTATAAATTTTCAGACATGATTTATTTATAGTTTCTGATCATATATTTGACAGATGATAAGTAGATGAGATGGAACAGCTGAGGGCCCAAGTTACTGAGTTCCGGGGTTCTGGGTTGCTCTTAGACACTTCATGATGGTCTTCTCAGTGTCTGGTCCAGCATTCTCCTACTTGGTCCCTGGTTTGCTTGTTTTTTGTTTTGTTTTTTAATATCTTTCCACATGACCTATTCATTACCTTTCTTCCAGTCAACATTGAGCATTGAGTCTTGCGTAACCTGCGCAATACGCGTGTGCAAGCTTCAATTAACATAACTTTTGCTGTCTACGCGATTTTTGTCGTGTCTCCTTGTCACTGTACTACTGTTTTTCCTCAACACAGGGATTTTTTTTTAGCATTACATTTTATCTTCCTCTTCTATATGCCCTTCAGCACAATACATTCCATGAACAAATCACCTTTGTGCTGTCAGCATTATTTAAGTAAGCCTACATGAGAGAGAAATTGGCAAGACAACTCACGTCAAGCAAAAGCCAAGTTATAGCCAGGGGCGGCTCTAGGCACCAGCTAAACAAGCAGGTGCCTAGGGCGGCGAAATTTAGGGGGCGGCGAAATGACGGGCGTGTATGTGCCCGCTTACCGGAAGAGCGGCGGGAGCTCTTCCCCGGCTGCAGAGGACAGGCCGCTCCTCGGCTTGTCCCCGCGGGTGCACTCCGAGACGCGGCCCCTCCTCTGCAGCTGGGGCAGGGCCGCGCTACCAGCTCCCGCCGCTCTTCCGCAGTAAGGGCCCCCCCCGGCGGAGCTGGTAGCGCGGCCCTGCCCCAGCTGCAGAGGAGGGGCCGCTCCTCAGCTTGTTCGCGCTGCTCTCCTGCGGGCAGCGGCCACCCCCCACCCTCCAGACCAACCGGTAGCCAGCTGCGGGCCGCCTCCCTGGGGGTGGGGGCTAGGGCGGTGCTGCGCTGCTCGGGGGGCGGGGGCTCGGGCTGCGGTCGGCGCCGCTCGGGGGGGCGGCGCTCTTCTTTTCTGCCTGGGGCGGCAGAAAAGCTAGAGCCGGCCCTGGCTATAGCCTTAATATAAGTATTAGCCTGGCCTGTCTGAGCTTGTTGACTACACATAATTTAATGTTAATAGTTTGATTAATGAAATGTAACCCTTATTTTTACCATTCAGCAATTCTTCAAGTTTAAATATCATAATTCAATAAATGTATATCATCCTACATTATTTATTAATATAACTTCTACTTTTTATTTAAGTAGAAAAGTTATGAAAAACATATCCTTAGTGTTGTCATATTAGCTTTCCAAACATTGGTTTCCAAGTAACTTTTTACTCAAAATTTAGCTTGTAAATCATTTTTAAAAAACTGTCAGCTAACCATGGCATGGAGTTCACAAACTGCTTGAAACTTACCTAAAGAATAAAAACAAGAATGGAAAAATATAAAGCAAAACCAGAACAAAAATCACAGAAAAAAGAGAAATGAGAGAAGATACAAAGGGACAGAAAAAATAGGAGTTGTGGAAAGAATATGGACAGAAAGCAAAAAGGAAGCAAGCAACTATGCTAGAGTATGAGGGGATTGGGCGGGGAGCGGGGAATATAGCATGTGAAGCTGTCCAGCTAAGCACGTATCTGAACTATGTATATGTGTTTTTTATTATGGTTTCCCTTGCCCTACTTTTCATTGCTTATTAAACCCACTTGTCTTAACTGTAAGGTAGGAGCCCTCTTTTACTCTGTTTATACAGTGCCTAGCACAATGGGGCCTCACTCCTCACTGATTCCCATATTTACTATTATAATACAAATGATAAATAACTTTGATTTGCTAGGATATATTTTAATCTTTTTAAAAAGAGAAATTTTTGTCTTGAGATGAGACTTGCCATAATGGACCAGAATACCATTGATCTTTCATGAAAATAGACTTCAAACTAATTTTAAAAACATGGGTTAGTGACACAATATCACCGTACTGTTTAAATGCCTGGTTAAGGAAACATGCCTCAGAGGCATTATGATGTGTAATGGTATGCATATTTAGCCTATATTAACCAGAATAAATTGATCTTCTCAATTTAAAAATACCTGCATATGCAGTGAGTGCATTTCTCAGAATTAAATATCTTGCCTATTTAAAATTTCTAAAAATAAGTAAATCAAAAGTGATTATATCACAGACCGACCACTTGCCAAAATTTGGTGCATTTTCATTCTCAGGGTGCAAGAAAGTATCTGAAACTGGACATCCAGTACCATGGATGAGAGAACGTGCTTGAGAAACTGGAGTTAATGCTGAGACATTCTTAGTGCTAGCAAGAGTTGTTGTTATAATATAGAAATTGAGAAGGTAGTTTACCCAGTAAAGAATTTCAGTGCTGTAAAGTAGGAAGATCTGTAATAGTTAATTGCTTTAGCTGTATAGATGCTCTACTCACCCTTTAAGCAAGTTGATTTAGCATTGGGTGATAGTCTTTACTTGGACAGCAAACTTAAAATTGCAGCCTACTTGAGAGACCCTGCATTGCTAAGCTAGAAATTATCACAAATATTACAGTTTACTGCTCACCAAACTGAATGCTGGGATTAATGAAATTTGAGATGAGTCCAGGAAAGGATTTGAGTGTCTGGCTAGTACTTTTCATGTTGTTCTCTATGGGTGTTGTGATTCTGCTCTGTAATGGCAAAGCAGTAATGTGGCAGAGATGGTCTTCTGTCCCTCATGCTTTTAACATCTGATAGTTCACACTCTGTGTGAAAATGATTGAAGACAACAGTTTAAACACTTCTGCAGTCTGATTATGCTGGGCTACTGCCTAGTTGATCCCTCGAGTGATGCATTCTGTGTGTATCCATTGTTTTCAGTGACTATAATTCAACTGCACATAACTCAGGTCTAACCCAGACTAATATTTGTGACCTGTGTCAAGACAACAGCAGCCCTGTGCACAGTCTTAGAGTTTTCTGATCTGCATCTAATTTTCTTTATAAACAGATACACTTCCACTAGTATGCACAATACATTGCACTCACAATTCCCAGTACTGGATCTGTTATGTCTAATCTACTAAACTGACTTTAATCCTCGTTGTGACCTTAAGCAGTCTATTGCCCTGGAGAACTGTCAGACATTTGATAGCACAATGAACTTCAGAGGTAATAACTATTTAATAAACTGGGTGACTGAAGGATCCTCTTGTCCATAATACTGTACTGTTGGGTCAGAACTTTTTGCCTATGATTCTCAGGAGGGGCTTGACTCAGAAGTGTATGAGCCACGCATAATAATATATACTTGTTGTTTCTTTTTTCATAGTGTCCCAATGGAGTGACTTTCGGAGGGAGTGTTCTGTGTACCCATAGGCACTCGTATGTCTAAAACCAGTGAATTAAAGGG
This sequence comes from Mauremys reevesii, assembly GCF_016161935.1. NCBI lineage: Eukaryota > Metazoa > Chordata > Testudines > Geoemydidae > Mauremys > Mauremys reevesii. Next base: position 17,474,983 of record NC_052640.1, on the reverse strand, counting down.
AGGGATAGAACTTTGGCTCCAAGTCAGAGGCTAGTACAGGCAGAATATGTTGAGAGAATGCATGTAGTCCTAGGGAAGGAAACTTGTAGGAAAAGACAAGTGAGGGGGTAAGTAAGAGAGAGGATATTGGGCTTGAATATCATCATTTGTTTTCCTCTTCCTTTTCCCAAACATACAACTAAGTCACCTACTGTCTCTCTGCCATCAGTGCTGGATGGAGGCTCTTTGCAGCGCTGTTTCTTTAATAAGCTGCGAGACATCTGCTGTGAATGGCAGAAGCAACTGCCATCCCTGAAGTCACTGAAGCGCTTCCTGCTTATTTCCAGCCATGCCATCCGCAACGTCCGCCGGAAAATGGAGGACAGACATGTTTCTCTCCCAGAATTCAATCAGCTCTTCGGCTTGTCGGTAAGTCTCTGGGGCCAGGAGAGGTCAGTTCTAGCATTCAAACACCCCTTGAAACACACTCATGTCCTAGTATCACAAAGTGAGCACTTTTGGGAGGTGCCACTAAGGATTTACTGACAGCAGTCCTTTTATCAGGTCTGTACTGGAGCAGAGACCTACTGGATCTGTGTATTTGGGCTAGCTATATAGCAGTTTTTTGTGACATTGATATGCTCCCACCACAAGGGGGAGAGAGGGAAAATAACTCACTTTGGGAGTGGGGACTGTTGCTATATTTTGTGAGAGAATTGATGATGTAAAGTTAAAAAATAGCATTTTGGTTGAGGATTCAGGGATGCTTACTAAAGATATAATGGAACCACACAACCTTCCAATCTGCCTTTTCAATTCCTATTCCTTTTCAAGAATCTGGTCAGTCATCAACAAGGAGCAAAGAAAAATAACACATACCCCCATGAGATGCATATTCTATCTATTTTATACATTGGTAAACTGATGCAAATTACCTGAGGTTACACACAATTAGTGGGAAAGCTCAGAATAAAATACAGGCATCCTAATTCCTACTCTCAAAGTCAGTTTGCTAGATCATGCCACCTTACTTTCCTTTGCCGGGGAGGATCATGGTATTTGTGGCTCTGAGTGTATTTGCGTAGTATTGTGTTCATGTACACACTTGTGCTCTCTTATACATATGTGCACACATTCTTTCACTGAAATGCTTGCATAAAATCTGGCAATTGACTTTTATTTATGAACTCTTCGTATCTCCCTCCTGCCAAAAGGATGATGTTGATCGAGCATACTTTGCTGTATTTGATGGCCATGGTGGAGTGGATGCTGCCAATTATGCAGCAACTCATTTGCACATAAATGTTGCATTACACAAGGAGATTCTTAAGAACCCAACTGAGGCCTTGAAAGGCTCTTTCCAGCAAACGGATGAAATGTTCCTTTTCAAAGCTGAAAGAGAGGTGAGTGTGCAGAGTGGGGTTGCCAAGCCTCCAGGACTGTCCTGGAGTCTCCAGCAATTTAAAGATTGTCATGTGATGAAACCTCCAGGAATACATGCAATCAAAATTGGCAACCTTAATGTAGAGCCAGATTCCATTGTAGTTAAGCAGTTGGGGAATGCTTGGGTGACAGTAAAAAGGAATGGTGTTATGTAGAGAATTTTGATCTCATACAGTTAGACTTTGAATTCATTCTGATTTGTTTGCCAAGTATCCTACGTGGAAAATATTTCATTGGTCAAATTAAATTCTCCCTTCTCATAAGAACCAGTGCCTGCAAGATCAAGGAGATGGAAACTTTGAAGTGAAAGAGCACTAAGTCCTCAGGATCCTTAATCTCAGGGAATTACACAGGCAACAAAGAGTTGCTTCCCTGAAAGGGGGGGGGGAAAAAGCCCCAATATTTTTCACTGCCGCTAGGAAGGCAGAGATAGGGTGGCTACATCTGTTTGTATGGGGAAGAAAAGTCACGTTCAGTACTGAAAAGGTTCTTGCTGCTGAAGTTAAAATCAAACTGATTCCTCTACTTTTCAGAAAAACCCAAATAACTGTGGGGCCAGTTCCCCCTCTGCCCATGGCAGCTGAGAGCTGCAGTGTGACCATATTTCCCAAAGAGAAAACGGGACACCCCTAGCCTCTCTCCTGAGGCATCTCCCTCCCCACTCAAGGCTGTCCCCCATCACTGGAACCCTGATGAGGGCCCCCTCAGGAGTCTGTCACCTGTCTTTTGAACCTTGCAATGGGCCGCCTATTGCTGGAACCCTGCCACAGCCCTGCTGGCTGCCAGCTCCAGAGTCCCGCAGCCCCTGGGGCTGAAGCAGAGAATGTCACGGAGGTCTCTGGAAGTCACGGAGTCTGTGACTTCCATGACCTCCGTGACATAAACGTAGCCTTAACCCTAATTTACAGTGTTATGATGTTAAACTGCAGTTTAATTTGCGCTGCTCTGTTTATCTTTGTAGAAGCTGCGGAGTGGTACAACAGGTGTATCTGCCTTAATTGTAGGGAACAGGTTACACATAGCCTGGGTTGGAGACTCCCAGGTAATGTTGGTGCAGGAGGGAAAAGCTGTGACCCTGATGGAACCTCACAAACCTGAAAGAGAAGTAAGCTTGTTTTCTTTGGCTCTCTCCTCTGATGGCTGTAATTAATTTACTTTTAGCTCACTTAATCTCTTTAAATGAAGACCTGGCCAACTACCAGTTGACACTGAACTGCTCTCTTTTGTAAACAGGTTATAAAAAAGGTCTCTACGTAGCCTTGGAACTATTTGGAATCTCTAGATTCTGTGGAGTATGGCACATATGCAAGTCTATAATTAGAATGACAAACTGAGCTGATGTATTGGTGGCTGATCTCATCCTTGCAATGGATGAGGATAGAGTCTGTTAGCAATTGTTAAGTGGTCATGAGTTACAGCTATTAAATGTAAAGTCTCTAGCAGGACTAGATAGAGCTACTTCTCAGTGATTTCATCCCTTTCAAGTTGGACGGTTATGGAGCATAGTTACGATGTGTCAGTCTTGCCTTTCTCCTGTCTAGTTGTGTGTTCTCAATGCATGTTTTTCCAAAGAAAAAAAGGATTGTGCTGAAGAACAGACTTGATCTGTCCTCTCAGTTGGGAATGCCTTTAAAAAAATGAAAACAACCTTGTGAAAACTGTAGTACACCTCTACCCTGATATAACGCAGTCCTCGGGAGCCAAAAAATCTCACCGCCTTATAGATGAGACCGTGTTATATCGGGTTTGGTCTTGCCAGTACGCCGTGCCGGACTGGAACAGCTTCCCTGGCGGTGATTCAAAGGGCCCAGTGCTCCAGCCACTGTGGGAAGCCCTGGTCCCTTTAAATCACCGCCAGAGCTCCAACAGCAGGGCTCAGGTGGGGATTTAAAGGGACTGGGGCTCCCCACAGCAGCCAGAGCCCCGGGCCCTTTAAATCACCACCCGAGCCCAACTGCCAGAGCCCCGGTGGGGATTTAAAGGGCCCAGTGCTCCAGCTGCTGTGGGGAGCCCTGGGCCCTTTAAATCACCGCCGGCGCTCTGGCAGCAGGGCTCGGGCAGGGATTTAAAGGGCCTGGGGCTTCACACAAATTCGGATATAACGCAGTAAAGCAGCGGGGCTCGAGTGGTGCTTTAAAGGGCCCGGGGCTCCCCGCTGCTTTACCGCGTTATATCTGAATTCATGTTGTATCAGGTCGCATTCTATCGGGGTAGAGGTGTACTATGGAATTTTGCATACATAGCAACCATGAAAAATCTACAACTGCAAGCCTTTTATTAACACAATTAATTGATTTTTTTTAAAGTTACCATTGAGTTAGTAAATTAATGTTTTAATTTCAGACCTGGCTTACATAATAGCATCATTCAAAAAGCAATAATAGTCTAATATCATAACTGGCTTAATTAATTTCTTTTTATTAAAATAGGTCAAATATAACTAAACTGATTTATGTACAAACTGAAAAGGCAGTAGCAAGTTTTTAGGGGTGGCATTGCATGAACCTTCTCCTTTATAGTATGAACAATATAAATTTGTAGGGCTTGAGGAATATGGATTATATTAATGAAAATGAAATTTGCCTCTAAATGCACATTTTATATGTACATCTGAAAACCTTAGCTTTACAATTATCCTTTTCTTCCTACTTCCATTCACAATCTTAAACATTTGCACGGTGATGGGGATGTTGCCAGTTTGTTCCTATAGAAATGACTTAGGGATTCTTCCCTTTTGTTTCACGAACAAGCAATGACGCAGTCATAGGGAAGATGGCTTGTCTTGTTCATGTACACTCAACTGAATGTTGCAATAAGGCTGTTTCTTTTAATAAGCACATTTTTCTCTGAACACTCTTGATGCCCATTTATTTAAAAATATAAAGCTGTTTGCATCCTACTATAAGTATATGAGTTGAAGGGATTTAAGATTTTTCTCTGCAACACTGGCTAGCAGTGAATTTAGTGAGATATGGGATATGCTCTTAGTATAAAGAGTTGATGTGCTTCTTTCTTCTAGGATGAGAGAATGCGTATAGAAGCCCTAGGTGGCTGTGTGACCTACATGGACTGCTGGCGGGTCAATGGAACCCTTGCTGTTTCCAGGGCTATTGGTAAGTAAGGCCATCTAAGTGAGTCAAAATTGAATTATCCTTAAATACATAATCTAAAAAATCCTGGGGCTGAATAAGTAGACAACCATTCATTAATAAAGAGATTATAGTGTTTGCCCAGCTTGGGCCAAAGAGTAAATTGCTTCTGTTATTGTAATTGCTTGAATAATGGAGTATTAAATTGTTTGGTCAGCACAACCCTTATCAGTTTTTGAAGGAAAAAATAAAACTAGTTCAATTCCTTCTTTGAAACATTTATAATAACGTATCATGTTGCAAATGAAAGCCCAACAAGCTTGCAGAGTATATTGTACATGACACCAGAGCAAATATTGGCTTCTGATCTGATAGATGTCTGAATATCTCTATATAAGGAGGGTGAGTTAACATCTTATTGGATCAACTTCTGTTAAATAAAGAGACAAGCTTTTGACCTTAGAGTATTTTTTATTTTAGTATCTACAAGTTGTTCTCTTCACTATGTTTCAAAAGTCAAATTGTTGTCATCCTTCAAACTGCAAATAGCTAACATAAACATTGGCAGTGGACCATTAGCATTTAAATGCTAATATTCCCAAATGCCATGGAAAGAACTTTCTTGGATGCTTGCCACTTAAAGTAAAATGAGAAAAGACCCTAGGCAACCGCAGTAAGTGAAGAATTGTAATGGCTGAACTGAAGAATCTTATCATGCATTTATACAGTATCTTTTTTTTTTTTTTTAATTGAGAAAGTGGTAAGCTTGTATCACTTGTGTTGAAATGAATGTGTACAGGTAGAACTGTTGAATTAAGTATTTGGGCACTATACTGCATGCAATGGGATGTTCTTATTCTTGTCATGTCATCGCTAATGAAAATAAGCTTCCTCCCCGGTGTTCCAAGGGTTTCACAAGATGCACACTTCTCAAAAAAAAAAAAAAAAAAGCCCAAAGCATCCCAGCATTTCCTGAGGGAGGAAAATCTGAGGTTTTCCTTGGTGAGCTCCTCATACCATCCTGTTCTATAGGAGGGTTATAATGAGTCATGGTACCATCCCCAAAACACCACAGATGCCCTTAAATCCATATGAATCCCAGGGGATCATTAGGAGTTGAAGGCCTTCTCAGCTGGCTCTGTAGCCCCCAACCATCTCCTTCCTTCATGGGGCATTGAGAGAGCTGTGCATGGATCTCTGGGATATGATCTGGCCCTAAAAGAAACCATTGCAACTCTGGGGAATCATAGAAAGGAGGAGGCAATGGCTCATAAAGTAATCAGATTTGTATCTTCTCTTGTTAGGTGATATATATCAGAAGCCCTATATCTCTGGAAATGCAGATGGTAATTCATTTGAGCTGACAGGTTCTGAAGATTACTTGCTCCTGGCCTGCGATGGATTCTTTGATGCCATCAGACCCTATGACGTGGTGGATCTGGTCCTAGATCACTTAAAGCAAAACAAAGGAGATGGTCTCAAGGCAGCAGAGAGACTGGTGGCTGCAGCAAAGGAAAATGGATCCAGTGACAACATCACTGTCTTGGTGGTCTTCTTAAGGGACCCCCGAGACATCTTGGCAGACTGCTTGAGAGACCCTAAAAGCCTGAGAGCTGATGAAGGTGCAGAGGATTCACCCTTTAACTTTTTCAGCTCTGAGATGAACAATCAGAGCGACAGCCACATAACGACAAAATCTTAACTCTCATATGTTACACAAAAGAAATTTTCTTTCCATTGAAGAAGCATCTAGTAGGATGGGTAAAATGTCAGGTATAAGGTGACCAAAATTCCACGAAGAAAAATGTTAGAGCTCATCTTACTATATTCATTGTCCCCTCTTCCCCTGAAACAGCTGAGCAGGCTGGAAGACTTGTGCAGCTACTTCTTCCCTGGATATAGTTTTAAAGTGTTTGCCAGGTTGCCAGTTCATGTCCCTCTGTCCTGGAGGTGGTAAGGAATGTATAAGCTAATGGAGGAGAATACTTATTTGTATTATGCTTATTTGGGTTCTGCTTTAATTTTAAAATAGTGCTTAAAAAAGGAAGCTAACATGCAGATAGTTAATTGTAATGTTATATATTTAGGGTGAGAGTATGTGTGGGGGGAAAGCCATCATCAAAGAAAAGCTTGTTACTGCACACTATCTCTATAAACAGGTTCAGTATTCTAGAGGATCAGGTGTCCAGGAGTGGGATCTTGTGCTCTTCGTTATATACACTCAGAGACTTCTCAACTTCATCATTTCGTACCAAAGACAAAATTGTGAAAGAGGGTGATGTAATATAAACCTCATCCTTTTAAAGAGCCATTTGACTTTTTGTATTTATGGGGAAAATAGCATGGAACACTTAAGGAGGGAAACTAGGAATATCCCAAACAGAAGCAGCAATTTGTACTTAATTACTTTCTGGCATGGTCTGGTAATTATTTTAATTGCCTGATATGGAAAGACTAACTTTAGAGTAAGGGTGAGTTATTTCTGTGACACAAACACACTTTATTAGCTCTTTGGTAACCTGAAAAGAGAGGACACTTGCTGACTGTGTTTGAAAGGGTCCATGGAAATTGTGTATATATGCTCTGCCAATTCAATAGGCCCTGTACTTGCCACATCCTTTTTTATGGTTTGCTATAAACAAAGTGAAGTATTTTATTTTTCTCTTTTCATAAAGTTTTTGAGTATTTACTGAATGTTATGGTTGTGGGAACTTTTTTTGCAGTTACTGTATTTTGTTGTGGTTTTTTTATTTAAATAATTAAGATTTAAAAAATGTACACTTTTGTTTGGCTTTAAAAACTGGCCACCTTCAAGTGCCTTAAATGTTTCAGAAAAGGATGGGAAAGGTTAGTTTTCTATCAAATTCAGGTGACCATGTTCTAGTTATGTTTTTAAAATTTGATTTATTTAATTAATATATTTTAATGCACTTACAGCTCTTTCATTTTTTTGTGAATGACTGAGCGGGAACTGTGTTCCAAGAACATTTTGTTTTTCGGTGTTGCCAAACTTTGTGTTGATTGTGAGGCTCCTGATATTTGGTGTTTTCTTAAAGGCCCCAGGTAGCTGGCCTCAGGTTATTTACCTGAGAATCTTCGATTTCATTTTTAAAAAAAATTCTAACCCTCAGTTTTGTAGATGAAAACAAACCCTATGTGCTCCAATACCATTGTGTACATGTTCAATAAAAAGAACCCCAAGTGTTTGTTTAAAACAAAAAAAAAATGTTGGGCTTGACTCATGATTGCTGGATGTTTGGCAATACTGCATTTATGATATATATTTGATACAGTAACTTTCTGAGGAGGTGAGAAGTTGAGATTATACTAGAGAACCATGTGACTGGTATATAACATGCCTGGGTGCAAGCACGCAGAATGTGTGCATATATCATTGCATTGCTTAGCAGGTAGTAGACCCATGGCAGTCACGATCAGTGCTGCTGGAGCCTCTAGTCTGATTCTGTCACTGTTCCCATCACCAGGACACTTTCTGTAGGAGCAGGATCTGAGAGCTGTATTGCAAATTTATTGTATAACTTTTGTATCTGAACAGGAAAAGCAACCCATCAGGTGATGGGTTGTAACATCACTTTTGACTTTGGCACACTGTTGTCATACAGCAATCCTGTTGGTTAAAATGCCCTGAATATTTTAAATCAGAAATGTTTTAAGGGGAGTAAACTTCTATGGAAAATTGAGATTTGTCTTAGCTTGATCAGATAGCAGCCTTAAAATAATGAGGTGGGGCAAGGAGGCAGAGCAGCACTGATTGTGCTCATGCTAGGATAAGCTGTCAGCTAACATAAGATAATTCAGTTATCCAAATGATTTCTTTGTCAGGTTACCCCCCCAAAATTGTACAATTCAACATGGTAACTCCATGAGTAGGGGGTGGGGGAATATTCCACCACCTAGTAACTCTGACAATGGCTCTGTTACTATATTTTGGAAAGGCAGTAACCTCTCCATAGTTAAGGTTGTAACCATTTTTCTGTTATAAAGAGAAATTTTGCTACCCTTCTAAAACGCTTGGGAGAAGCTTTCTCTTACTGCAAGTGAGCTAGGTATGTTGGTAGGCCAGAGGGAATTTTTTGTGCCAAATCTGGCTGTTCAGTTTTGGAGACTTCCCTGATTATATGAATAATTCAGTGAATCTTTGTCATATCCTACCTCTAGAATGATGCAACCTAGAAACTTTGGCTTAGATTTGTTTGCAGGGGTTTTGGTGACCACTAGTGCATTTTGGCATCTTGAAGAGACCAGTCCCCATATTCAGAAATAGAACATTCTGTGTGTGTCTTATGGACCTGTCAGGTTCACTGTTACTTTTGTCAAAACCAGGATAGCTTATAGAGGTGGTGTAAGATTTGGAAGATTCATAAAGTTGCTATTTTGTTTCAGAACTCGGACAGCATTTCAAAGATATGGAGGGAAGGAGACAGACTTTAAAAGCCAAGCCCTTTGTCCTGCCTTTCCGTTATAATCTTCTGCACGGTAACTGCCAAAATTAAATAAATCCACCTGAAACTTCTGACAGAGGCTCCTTGCCAGGAGAGGATATCTTAGCCAACTATCAAGTGACTAAGACATGATATTTTTCAAATATGAGAGCTAAAATGAGACTTCACCTTAAAGCAGAAACTAACGAATGGTTTAGACTAGAAGAATCCATAGTTAGTGGGAAATATGGATACTTTGATTTGTAGTTATTTGCTATGGATATTTTTTTTAATCTTCATGGACTAATGGAGAATTGCTGGGTGAAATCCTGACTCTACTGAAACCAATGACAAAACTCTGATTGATTTCAGTGGGGCTAGAATGTTCTATTGAATGACCCTCTATTCTTCACAGAGGATCATACAGGCTTTCAAAGGTCAGCAGCTCCTACAGATCTAAGCAGAACCAGTCAGGTTAAAAAGTCAGCAGATGTTATGTACGTAGACAAGTATATTATGATTATCACTGTTGTCATCAAAGTGCAACCTGCTGTACACAGTACTTGCAAATGCGAATGGCTAGCCAACTACAAAAGCAGTTTCTCCTCCCTTGGTGTTCACACCTCAACTGCTAGAAGAGGGCCTCATCCTCCCTAATTGAACTAACCTAGTTATCTCTAGACTGATTCTTACCTGCATATTTATACCTGCCTCTGGAAACTTCCACTACGTGCATCTGACGAAGTGGGTATTCACCCACGAAAGCTTATGCTCCAATACGGCTGTTAGTCAATAAGGTGCCACAGGACTCTTTGTCGCTTTTTACAGATCCAGACTAACATGGCTACCCCTCTGATATTTGAGTACTTGCAAAAGTAGTTTCAGAGGTATCAGTAGTTGTCCTTGATCAAAATTTGATAAACCTAAGGAATTTTTATCAAAGAAGAAAAACTTCAACCTGTAGCATTTAGTTTCCTCTGCGTAGTCAGTCAGATTTCCCTGATTTTGGAGGTCTTTTACATAGCAATAGTAAAGGCGAGGAAAGTGATGTGACACCACAAAAAATGGCAGAGGGACTCAGGGCAGATGTAGTACCTGAAACTACTTTTCATCTGACTAGATTTCAAGTTGGATTGTGTCCCTTTTAAGAAGTAGCTTAGAGTAACCAAGCACTAAAATGCAGTAGTCTTTAAAAACAATGCAACACACACTTAAAAGCCTCATCTTCTGTTGGATGAAAACCGGCTTTTTCATGATATTTAGATATGTTACAAGTCTCCCTTGTGCTTGAACAGCTCAGTTCTCATCCTTTTTACTTTTATTCTTTAGTCCTTGAAAGAAATGTAAAATAAATTAATAAATCAAATGTTCTGGGTCTAACCTAAACAAAAGGACCAGAAATTCATAACTCCTGGCTGTAAACAAGGAGAGTTGTTCAAGGGAAAAGGAGTCCTGTCACAGTCTGTTAATGTCTGTTTGACATGTAGTTTTTTGTAGAACCTTTGAGAGCTAGAGAGAGAGAGAGAGAGAGGCAGAGCAATTTTTAGAACAGTGGGGGAGGGGGAATTAAGTAAAATCTACCCTGTAACAGTGACAGAGGAATGAAAGAGAGCATGCAAGACAGGAACACGTTTAAGTGTTATTAGTGCCTATTTTAAAAAGGAAGTGGGCTGGAAAATAGAGCTACAAATGTCAGTTTCTTATGGAGAAATATCGAGTCCTGGCAGAAATTAAAAACACTTTTAAAATGGCAGAACTAGAGTGATAACCTTGTCTTATAATAGTGAGGTGTGGGGTCAGGAATGGGATCAGAGTAAAAGCATCCTAGGTGATTTCTGTGACCTTGCTCGGTATTGTTGTGTCCTTAGAGGTTCATGCTGATAAGAGGAATTCTTCTAAACACATTGCATGCGAGGGAACTAGGCTGAGATACACAGTTCTGTGTACACAGGTTATTAGCTACCACACTGTTGCTGCTGTAAGTAAATGCCATGAAGTGTGTTTAATGAATTGATACTGCTGGTTGGATCTGATAGGATGAGTAATTGGCATGGAGTGGTTTCAGCAGAGTTGGCAGTTGAATAGTGTTAATCACTGTGATGACTTTAATAGCATTTAATAGACACTTTTATCTGAATTCAGATCAGATGATATATTGCTTTAAAAAAAATCCCAGTGCAATTAGCATTATATGGTAAAAAGACACTAAAATTGCCAGAAGAAAGTTGTGGGTTTTTTTTTCTTTCTTTCTTCCCCTGTTGAGAAGTGCTTGCTTTCTGGGTTCTGGTTATAGATCTGCTGCACTTTCCATTGGAAACCTGCGCTTTCACTTGATATTTTAATAAAAGAATAGTTTTGAGCTGAAATTTGGAGCCACTTCCCACAAATCCTAAAAGGAGCTTTCCAAAACAGAGATGCTATTAAAAACTATGAAGGAAATACAGATGTTTTTAAAACATGTATTAGACAATAGGTCTTGGCTCCTAAGGTGTCACTAAAGATTGCTTAAATCACATACAAGTCTATGAAGGGTATATATTGAAGGGTTGTTTCAGTTGAAGCTTCCTAAGATTAAAAAAGCTATGTTAAAAGAAAATTCGAGGTCTGACTTGCAGGGGCGGCTCTAGGCACCAGCAAAACAAGCTGGTGCCTAGGGTGGCAAAATCTAGGGGGCGTCCCCTGCTGCCGGGGGGGGCGGCAGGCTGGGCCGGCGGACCTGCCGCAGTCATGCCTGCGGGAGGTCCACCGGAGCCCCGGGACGACTGGACCTGCCGCAGGCATGACTGCGGAGGGGGCACTCATCCCATGGCTCGGCTGGACCTCCCGCAGGCATGACTGCAGCAGCTCAAGCGGAGCCGCCGGACCCGCGAGCCGTCCGCAGCCGCGGGAGGTCCAGCCGAGCCACGCGGGACCAGCGGTCCCTCTGCAGTCATGCCCGCGGGAGGTCCGCTGCTCCCGCGGCTCCGGGGCGCCTCCCGCGCATGACTGCTTGGGGCGGCCAAAAAGCTAGAGCCGCCCCTGCTGACTTGACAGACAAAAACTAGGAAAATGTGGAGTCAAGGTTGCTACTCCATTCTTAGCACTTAAATGCCACAGGATTGGGTGTTCTACAGACGCTGAAAGATTAATGGATCATTGTGCACAGTTTGAGGTTCTGTGTTGTATTTGAGTAAAAGCAAATGCTTCTGGGGATGTGTGGGGGAAATGTCAGCCTTAACTGAATTTTTCTGATCCTTGTTAGTCTAACACTTGAAGACTGCAGATGGCTTTTATATATCTAGATTGCTGTTAGTTAAATTTGGATTAAAACTTCCGTTCTTACTTACAGGTGCCTTTAGGCGCTAGTGCAATATCCTAGTCACAGCGTGCTAGGCAATATACTAACACAGAATAACAGCCTCTTTGCAATTGTTCATAACTTTGGACTCCTTTCTTTTGGGTTGAAATTTCCCAGGCTTCATCTCCGCTCAAAAATTAGTGTTTGGAAAACTAATGCAAAATCATCTAAACTGTATTGAATATTTAATGGTTTTCCCCATGCATCTATTATGTATATATCTTTTCAAGTTTGGGTTGTGAACAGGAAGGGTGGTTGTGACCTCCCGCCGCTTTCTTTCTGATTAAGTGGAGGAGGTGGTTCCAAAAATTTCTGTTTTAACAGTGTCCTGGTCTGGAGAAGGGTGAAAACTACTGCTCTGTAGCATCCATTTGGTTGGCAGAATGCTACCATTGGAACGTCTGTGCTACAAACCAGAACCCTGTTTCTACCAAAAGGGTTATAACTTGTAGCATGGACAAGACTAGGTTAGTCCCATCCACACCATAAGCTTGAATTTTGTGTTCAGTGCAGCATTTTAAAGTCACTGTTTTCATGAGCCCTTCTGAAAAGAAGAAACCCATGTGAGCACCCTAAGTTGTTCAGCAGTTCTAGTTTTGTGTGGGTTTTCCAAGCTGTGCACATTCCTGCTGAGATTGTTTACTTTCCTGTGCACCAGCAACAAAAGACAGCTGTGTTGGCAGCATAGGAAATTTTGCAAAATGCAACATTTGTCAAACAAAGGAGGACAAAATCAATAGAGAGAAAAAATGTTTTCAAGCTTCTTGGAATACAAACAATGGAATACAAAAAATCCAAGCTAGAAGAAAGTTGGCAGTGCACTGTCTGAACATATCTTAGTTAAGGAAACCACTGTTTTAAGCTAATGCATTTTGTCTGCTTTATTTTATTGACTAGCTTCCTACACCCAGGGGTTCATGTCTTGTTGCTGATATGTACTTTTTAGCGTGAAGAAATGAGACAAATATTTAACTTGCTGACGACTGGGGATCTGTTTCTGCATTTGTCTTAGTTAAAACATGATTTACCAGAGCTTTCTGCTTTCACAAGCAATGAGCCATATTGCACCAAATCTCAACGACACTTTACTATCACTAGTCATGGCTTTTTTTGTGATAACTCATGCATTTGGCCAGCCTAGAGAGACTGCTCTATATTGCCATACTGAAGACAACAGTATTGTCATACTAGTATCTCCTCCCCTGGTGGATTGATCTCCAAGGCCTAGCAAGATATGGGAGGTAATGCACTCAGCTCCAAGGGGGTTGTGTCATTCAACAGTGACCTAGTTAAGGTGTGACTTTTGCCAGTTGTGAAGGGAGTATTATCCATTCCTTGGTCAAAAGGATGGTGTCCTTTAGGGCTCCAAGGATAAGGGAGACATAGCTAGAAAACAAGAGGGATCTTAGGGGCTTCTGAGGGGGGTGTCCAATGCAATCCGTTTCTGTAGATGCCTCTGCATATTGTCCTTTTCTAGCTGTCTAATGTGACTCTAGTTATTGCTAAGCTATTTATTAATGATGCTGTTTGCTCTAGGGTTTGAGCAATATAGTATATAAAATGTCATTCTTCTTTGCTAGAGATTCGCTGTGATGGGAGGAAATGTTATACTAGTATAAACAATGCCTCTATTTTTACCTTTAGTTCTAGAGATCTGTCTGCCTTTATCCCCTCCTCATTTTTCCTTTTCCTCCCACTTCTCCCTTGCGGCTCCTCATCTAGAAAGGAAGAATTGTCTTCCTTTGGAACCAGCATCAAAGTATGTGTGTGACTCGGACAATAAACTCCACCTGAATTGTTGGCTCAGTGCAGATGCCCTGTATAATTTTGTCCAGTCTGACTAAATTCCACTGGAAAAATACAGATCTGTGGTCTGATGCTGTAAATGAGCCTCTGGCATTGGGAACATAGGAAATACCATACAGAGTATACAGGACTAGATGACCCACTGGTTTGATGTCACTGACATTGGCCAGTACCAGATGCTTCAGAGGAAGACTTTAATCTCCTATTATGCCATAACCTGCCAATAGGGGATGCTTCATCTTAAATCTAGGCAGTTGGAGCTTCTTGTGCCCGTAGTATGGGGGTTTATATTGCTTAACTTCTATCCTTGTCTGGGACACACCTTGCTATCACCCTGCCCATTTTACACTGGTTTGAAAGGAGAATTATTTGCCTCTTCAGTTCTTCCTTTGCTCCCCATCCGAAGTGAACAAAAAAGAAAGACAATCTAATACCTATACTTTGTACTTTGAGTGACTGATCAAACTTCTCATCCAAGACATTTCTCCAGTGTTAGGTGTATATAATATAATGTAATCACAGTATTAGACATCTAGCAGTAATGTTAGACTTTTGTAACTACTTGTATTGATTAAAAATGCACATAATTATGATCAGTATTAAAATAGTTTTTGAGAGTACACAACTCTTGCTTTATTCTGGCAATCTCCTCTCAGCGTGTTGGCTAATGAACCTTGGATGAAAACAAGAAGGGCCGATTATTAGAAATAAGGGATCTGTTGTGTCATTTAAACATAGTCCTCACTTATTTATTTTGACTGTTACTGTGCAGTTGCAATCCTGAGCAGAGAGGCTGTGATACAGCAGGTTTTGTAAGCTGTGGCTTAAGCAGTTATCCAGTATTTTAAGACTTTTTCTTTCCTATTTAGGCTGACTGGTTACTTGTGCATGAGCTGTAAACCTGTTATTAAACATGCTATGCATATTGTATATTCACTTATGAGAATTGTTCTAACAGTGCTTGTGTGTGTTGTATTATGATGCTACATTTCCTTATATATTTAAGTGTATTGCATGAGGTTGAATTGTTTTTATATTGTCACTTTTGTATTCACATAGTGCCTCAAGTATCTATTTGCTTATTGCAAGGAATTTAAATTGTTTCGAAACAGTGATTGAGTAGCAAAGGGGGTAGGGGCAAGAGATTCCCTTACCGTAGGATGTGTTTTGAAGTGTTAATAAAGTGCAAGGATCCAAAGACTTTGTTATTCATTTCTTCATTTTAATCACAGAAGTGGCTTAAAAACACGTGGGCCATATGACTAACTTCCAAGATCATGTTTTTCCATTTCAGGCTGGCAAATACAGCTTAGCCTTGTCAGAATGTTTCAGTAGGCTTTCTACTGGAAAAGATTGCTGGAGCTCTAGAAGGAAAGAACCCTTGCAGTACCTAGAAGGAAAGAACTCTTTCAGCACTGAACAACGGGTTTGAAGGTGAAAGTGTGTGTGTGTGTGGGGGGAACGAAAACTCCCTTTAATGGGGGGCATAGGATAGGAGCAGGAGTGAGGGGGAAATACTGAGACGAGGTGGAGGGGTGCACAGCTGACTCCAGGCTGGGAAAAGGCATCCCAATAGTTGCTGCTGCTGTTCCTATGGCAGTGGCAGCTGGTGCCCTGTGGGCCTCAACCTCCCCTCAGTTAATTGTGCCTGTGCGTGGATGCACCCTGTCCTGTCCCCCTCACCCCTTTAGCTGGCACATGTGTTCCTGCCTCTTTCCTGGGCCAGATATCTCTGCTGGGACTTGTGGTGGCTGTAAGGCTTGTCTGGACTGGGTCAGGGAGTCCTATCTGCTCTCTGGCAGCCATACTTATCTTGTGTCCTTTGGATCCTTCTCTCATTTCCACATCCTCCTTCCTCCCTCCATCCCAATGCATACAGGTATGGAAATATAGCTAGGTCCCACTCTTCTGCCCCCCAAATACCTTGCAGATGTGAAACATGCATCTGCCCCCAGTATTTCCATTGCAGGGATGATAGCTCCCTCAGTTCCACCACCTGTGAATGAAGGGACTATTGAGAAGACCACCATAAAGTTGCCTTCAAAAATATAACAAGCAACCTTTTGACTTGAGAATACTGGTTTTGAAAATCTCTTTTACAATGAACATGGCTAATGAAAAAAAATCCAGTAATTTAATATGGTGCGCTTTTAAAATGTTTCATTACTGAGGCTACCCTAAAACCAAAGTGTCAAACTTTGTCTTCGGGTTTATGCCATTCTATTCTAATTCATTGGCTCATTATGTGTTTCCTTTGCTTCTCTGTATCCTGGAGTTAGCAACACAAACTACACCCAGGATTGACTTGGCCCAGGGGCTAATGTTCTGCAGTGCCAGGGAAATGGGTAACTCTTTGAAAACAGCTATCACTTTGTACAGATTGGTGCATTCTAAAAGTAAAGTAATT
Source organism: Mauremys reevesii (assembly GCF_016161935.1). Classification (NCBI taxonomy): domain Eukaryota; kingdom Metazoa; phylum Chordata; order Testudines; family Geoemydidae; genus Mauremys; species Mauremys reevesii. Next base: position 17,458,480 of record NC_052640.1, on the reverse strand, counting down.
GCTCTTCAGAGGTATCATTGAGCTAGAAGTAAGACGACCCTGGCGGGGGATGGCTTAGCGGTATCTAGAGGGATGGGGATACATTTGCATTAACCCTTAGGAAACTGGTGAATACCCAGACCTAGATTGCCTAATTTCCTAAGGCAGAGATTCTCCAATTTGTGATCAACCAAGCCTTTGCCTGTGGTCTTAGAGAACTGACTGTTCCTGCTTTTACAGGATCCAAGTAAATCCATAATCTAGAGCAGTGGCAGTCCATTGACAGCTGTAGAAGGGGTCACTATTAGTAAAGAATCCATGTAAAACTTGCATTCACTTTCTGTGTCCTGCGCGTCCCCATTGCTCCCTGGCAATGGGTGTTCAAAGGACCTATCTCTTCACTAAGGACTGGAGTCCATTGCCACTGCAATCAGATACTGACTTCAAGGAGAGCTGGATTGTATCTTGGTACTGAAGTTCCATCCTGTCATTGTATTGGTCCTCCTCACTGGTACCTGGCTTCAGCTGTCCCAGAGTTTGTTGCTTTCAGCTAGGCAGAGAGAATCAGCAGCGTTTGTTCTCAAGTCGTCTACTAGAGGGCCCCAATTTTCCCGTGAGCGTCCCTTTCCACAGCTCTTCCTGGCCAAGTGTCTTCAGCCGACCTCTTACCTGTGGTACAGGGCAATGACAAAGCTAATCAGCTTCACCTATGTACTGCTGGGGAACTCAAGAAGCAATGTTCAAAATAAAATATAAGAGAATACGGTGGGTTTTGATCTAATATACATTAAGTAGGTGTAGCTGGATGTGGAGACCCATGCTGACTAGCTCCAGCAAACCAAACAAAAGTTGACCAGGGCAATGGGCTAGTGGATCGTATTACACCTTGTCATGTGTGAGATGTTCATCAATCTTAATGTTTTTCTGCTTAGGGACATTATACCGCAGCCAAGAGCCTGCCTCCCAGCCCAGTAGACAGACTTGAACTAGCAGGGCTCATGTTAGTGCACTAAAAATAGTGTGGATGCTGTAGCTTGAGCTGCAGTTCATGCTCTCAAGCCCACCTGACCAGCTCAAGTTGTTCCATCCACACTAGTTCTTGCGCACTAGCTCAAGCTCCACTAGCACAAGTCTGTCTATCCAGGCCGGGAGGCACTGTCCCAGCTGTGGTTTCCAATCTTTTTTCATTTGTGGACCACTACAAAATTTCAAATGGAGGCATGGACCCCTTTGGAAGTCTTAGATAAAAGTCTGCAGACCTCTGGGGTCAGACCACCGGTTGAAAACCACTATTCTAATAAGTCAGTGTGCTGAGCAAATGGGAGAGAGTTTAATTATCCATTAGAATGGGCAGAATGTTTAAAATGGAGCAGCAGCTATTTAAACATCAAATGAGAAAGAGCTCTAATAAATGTTCTAAATATGTCTGGGAAAACATCAACTTGTACCATAAATGCTTGTATAACATGACCATTTTTCCCTTGAGGAGAGTCTTTCATTCTGAATAAGCCAGAAAGAAATTTATTCTAACTCCACTGTTTGTAATGGAGCAGATTAGCTACAATATTTGAGTGTGAAGTTTGAGATTCTATTTTCCTGATCCTAAAATAGATTCTACTGTCATGTAAAGGGATGTACTTTCCAAATCACACTCTGGGCAGCATAGCAAATACCTCCAGGAAACTGTTACATAAGGTAACCTACAGTCCTGTCACCTTCTGGTATTCAATATGATTTCTCTCTTGCTTTTTCCGAAAATTAAAAAAAAAAATATATATATATGAAAAAGCTCTGAGTTTCTACTTCCCACTTAATGGAGTCAGATTTTTAACATCTGCCCTCTTGCTCTCTAGCAGTCTTTTTAGTGGAGTAACAACAAAAATGCTGGCTCATAGTAAAATGCACTTTACAAACATCAATGACTTAGGCTTCTGAATCCTGGCTATGAATGGCAAAACTCCCTTTGACTTCAACAGGGCCAGGATTTTACCTGCGGAGGGGAGGGGGGGACAAAAGAAAAAATACCAAATCATTTTATAGCAACATTGACATGGCTGTTTAGGTGAAGTTTATTCTTAATGCCTGGTTTTCTTGACTTAATTACTTCTGTGTTCCTAACTGCAGCTGAAGAACGATAATCATTAAAATCAAAAGGCTGAAGGCAATGGAATAAATCAATAGTTTCCAGGGGCCTTGCAGAAGTCAATGGTAGCCATTCGTATCCTGAGGAACAAGGCCTCTGATATGCAGGAGAGACAGATGCTGCAGGCATCTGTGCGTTCCTTTCTTTTAGTTTTATGAAAGGTCTATTTGTGTTTCCTGCCTCTAGAGGGCTCTCTGTTACCTTTTGGCAAAAGAGTTGTGAAAAAGGTTTTTGGAGGTGCCCGCTGGCACTATTAACAAACAAACAGCCCATGTTGCATTCATGGGTTTTTTTGCCTTGTCTCTGGAAGCTTGAAATGTGAAATGTTTTCATAGTACATTAATACCCTCCTGCCTGTGTGGTTCATTGTGCTAAGGATACTTGTGAGCGCAGTAAGCCTGCCACTTCCATGATTTTTTTTTTTTTAAAGCATAGAAAGGCACAATCTAGTAGTTTGGACCTTACCTTTAAATTAGGTCCTGTAACGCCTTAAAACCCAAGGGCCATCCAGTCCTGTTTCCATCAGTGGTCAATACCAGTTGCTTCAGAAAAGCGAGCAAGAAACCCTACACTTGGAAGGGAGGGGATAACTTGTCCCAGGGAAAGTTTCTTCCTAATTCCCATTAATTAAAGGTTGGTTTAAGCCCTGAAGCACAAGGGTTATATCCCTCTGAAAATTCTTCTGTTGGTGGTTTGTGCTTTTCCTGTAAACATGCATGTCCAGCGTTAATAGTAATATCGCATCTATTTTTGGGTCCTGCAGAGATACTTGTGTGAGCAAGTGTTAGACTAGGCCCTTCTTTATTACGGAGGTGCTGGTTGCAGGTAAGGCTGAGCTTCATTTTGCAATTAAAGGGATTCAGTCTTTGTTTTGTATGAAAAATACAGCCTAGTGTCCCCCAAACTTTCCACACTTCCTCTTTGTGTGCAGAATATATTTTTCCGACCATTCATCATTAATGACTTTAGGAATTCAAAAGAGGGTTCTTTAGGAAACTTAGCATCCTGTCAGTTTTTTCTTTCCACAGATATCTTACCAATGGAATAACTGACACTTCAGTATAATGAAAATTGGTTGAAATCTTGCGCAGCGCCTGCAATTGAAGAAAGTAGGTTGTAACTAAGCTAAATTAATGATTGTATCTAATTGTTTTGACTGAACAGGTTATAGCCAGGCTCAGGTAACTTATGTGGGGCCATTGTGACAGAGGAAATTCAACCAATCACCACCCTTTCTCTACAGGTATTTTGTTGTAATGACTCAGTGATCTAAGGGAGACTGGACACTTGTCAAGAGTTTTCATAGGTAGATTAACAGGCCCAACTGTGTCTGCTCTTTAGAGGCTCACTGGCTGCTCACCAGCTCTGGCATCAGTGTTTGGAAAGATTCCCATGGCACTGCAGCTTCAGCTGTACTGCCATTGGAACAGCGCTGCTGGCAGAACTGAGGCAGCAGTGTTGGGAAAGCCTGTAAAGTACAGACACTGGCGTTTGGCTCTCCCTGCAGACAGTGCCAGTCTTCACAGCCCTCTAAACCAATAAGTCAGCTGCAAATTTCAAGGGACAAATTCGCACCAAAGCAGCCAGTGTATGGTAGCATTCTCTGTAGGTTTCTTGTTTAGTGTTCAGGTGTGACACTTTTAAAAACTAAGGAAATTCCAAGGCACCAAACAGACTCCTACAAATGCTTTCATCATAACTCTTCCCGGTAATAACACTATATGTTTACGGTACTTTGGGTGCCTTCGTTCTGTATTTCTTTAATGTGTTTTTGATTTCTTGTAATGCTGGTTTTTGGGATAGTCACAGCATCCTTGTAATGGTTTTTATTTGAAATGACCGATTATGTATTCCCAACCTTAACGCTGCCTTAACATAGTTTTCTTTATTGTTGTTTTTATTTTATCTGGCAATAATAGAAAGGAAAGTGGCTATTGGATCAGAGGGTGCTTCTGAAAAAGCAGCTAGCTTCTGGGGAGAGGGCAGCAGGGTGAGAGAGAAGGGGTTCAAGCAGTGTTGGAATCTTTATTTAAGTAATCTAGGAAAAGGTTTAAAAATAAATATTCAGAATATTAGTGAAAAGTTGTTCAGAAGTTCCCCCTGGTATTTTCTCCCATGCTACCAAAAGCTACTCTTTGGAAATTGTTGTCTAACATCTTGTTTTTAATGACATTTAAAATCAATGGGCTTTTCTCAGGTGGCAGCAATAAGCCATGCCAGGAGGCTCATTAGTAGGCTAGTGGTGAGGGTCCTGCATGGCTGAGGGCCCTGTGTCTCTCAGCAACTTGCTAGGAGCACTGAAGCTAGATCTGCCAAAGCACTCCAGTCCTCCCACAGGCGATTACTCCACCAGCTAACAGGTTTCATGGTCAGGAAGCCTATCTTGTTATTCTGCCTTAGTTTTGCCGTTCTTCATTTCATCCCACTACAAATAGCTATAGCCCCTTGGAGCGCTCTGAACACATATGTTTCATATTAGGATGGGGATCAAACTGCTTTTTTTTTACTCTTAGTTAAATACCTAATAGTGACTCAATTTTCAGTGAATATTGAACAAGATTTTTTGGTATCCTCTAGAGCTCCCAAAGCTGCTCTCGGGCAGTGAGATCTGGAGTGGGCTAGTTGTGTCCATCCACCAATAAGTAAGACTGCTGGAACTTGGAATCCATCAGTGATCCATGCAAGCGTCTGTGACGTGCACAAATGCCAGCAGCTAATGAAATGAAGCAGAGATTTCATGGGCTCACAGGGGCTGTGCAGATACACAAAGTCTTAGTTGAGATGTCCTGGGAAGACAGGGGCTCGGGGTGAGTAAGAGACCACTGGGGATGCTCCGTGCACTGAAATGGTTCTAGAATAGGGCAGCATAAAACCAGCTTGGGATGGTAATGGCTGCCATGAACTGTTAAACTCCCAGCAGCAGCAGAGAGGTGGGTGCATGGGAAGTAGCCACAGTGTGTGTTTCACAAGGACCTGTTCGATCTCATCTGTGTTCCTGGCTTAAGACTATTGAAGGGGGGGTTGGCCAGTGGGCTTTGCTTTCAGATGTTTTGCTTGATCTAATCTCAGTCTTTGAGAGATACAAATACTTTAATAAAGGCAGAAGTTTGGGGCAACTCAAAGATTCCTCCCATCTCTACTTCAGTTTGTAGGTTTGCAATCTCCTGAGTCTCTCATTGCTCTGCCCTACTCATTCCTAGGACCTTCTCCCCTACTCGTTGCTTTGCTATGCTTGCTATACATACGAACTCAACTTCTTCATTTTGCTATTATTTGTAAGTGTATTCAACCCACTTAAATTGCCCTGAAGCTTCAATTGGCTGCATATTTCACTTCCTGCACCTGACTTGCTGTGTAGTGTTGCTATATGCTTCTAAAGCTGCTGCGATGTTTTATCCAAGATGTACAGTGGCAGTAGTTAGAGAGGTTGTGTGGTCTAATGGGTAAACCAGGGAACTGGGCATCAGGACCCCTGGTCCTATCTCACTGGGTGATCCTGGCTAAAGCCCTTTGCCTTTCTGTGCCTTAATTTGCCTATCTATTTAGGTTTCAAATGCACTAATCCCTGTGGTATCCTAGAATCCAATCAGAAGAACAATATTCTTCTACCCTTTGAAAGACACTGAATAAATGCCAAGTATTGCTTATTTCAGTGATAAGGTTTGGCAATTTGTAATGCACTCCAAGGCTTGTATATTAAGGGTTACATAAATCAATAAATAACATAACATGCAAATAATAGCTGCAGAGACACCATGGTAATGAGTGCATGTACAAATGTAGATAGATAGATGATATTTAACAACCAGTTCCTAATTGTACAGTATGTGTTTGCTTTGGTTTTTTTTCTCAATCTATATGAGCCGCTTGGAGTTCTATTATCAATGCAGATTATTTACCACTCATTTGTATGCAATGTGCTCCTGCTTTGAAAGTGCTTTATAGATTTCAAGCTAAACTCATCCCTGCAACTCCACTAAAATCAATGTTAACGTTTATGCAAGAGCTGTTGGTTCCTTTTATTTTAATGAGTTTGATGGGTTGCTTTTCTTTAGGGGAATGTGCTCTAGTGCAGCATTTCCCAAACATTGATACATGTGCCGCCTTCTTAAACTGATGTTTGAAGAACCACGTGCAAATTTCTCCTTTTTGTGCACATTTATTTTCGGTCTCAATAGCTTAATTTACTACAAGTCTGTAAATACTTAATTTAATTGTGGAGTGTATCTGATGGAGATCTGCCTGGGGGGAATTAGATGTGAAGGGAATTAGGATGGGGGAGTCAAAGTGGGAGGGGTAGAAGCCATGAGGTTTAGAGCTGGCTGGGAATTTTTCAGTGAAACTGTTCCCAGTTGGAAAATGCTGATTTGTAGAAACTTATGTTTTCCAGGTACCCACCGGTTTTGACAGAACTTTCACTGGGATGGTTTCTCAGGTCTAGGATAGAATTTCTAGCCAAAACGAGAGAGCGGGACACCTCAGAACAGCCTGGGGGCAGGATGCTCACCTGGGATGCGCAGACCAGGTTCGTTGTCCCTACTCGGTTTGATTCAGATGAGTGCCCTGACCACCCGGCTATTGGCTATTCTAGGATGTGTTGGTGGGCTCTCTCTCTCTCTCTGGTTTTTCATGACTGTCTTTGAAAGGTCTCAGTTGTTTGTCCTGATGCAGAGTGGGATCATTTTTTAAATCATAAAAAGTTTCACAAAACAGGAAAACTCATTTTCCCACTCAGGTCTAACAAGGTTAGACTGGGGGTGGGGGTGAGGGTAGGATTCTGGCTGAAGTGTGGGGAGGGCTTAGGAGGGGAAGGGTAGAAAGGGCTCTGATGGGGTATGTATAAAAACCAGGGGGGCGGGGGAGAGAGATTGGGTGAGTTTTGTTTGGAAGTGTGGGACTTCACCTGGCATCAGGCTGTTTCAGCTCCAATTCACCCTTTTCTCAAGGCTTCATGTTCCCAGTTCCCTCTGAGCCAGGAAGCTGCAGCCGCTGACCGTTCTGGATTCTTTCCCTTGCGTCTCCTCCTGTCCTGGTCTCATTGTTTCTTCCTCTTGGTTAAGGGATTCCACAGCTCTCCTGCCCGGGGTTGTGAAGTGACCCAAATAGGCTTCCCCACCCCACCAGTATTGAGGTTCCAGCCCCATTCCATGGAACCTTCCTTAGTCCTGGGACTCACATTTGCCCTCTGGGTCCCAGGGCCCTCCAACCGCCCTCCTCGATGGTGGGCCATGATTCAGGAAGGCTTCCCCATCCCACCGCTCTCCCTCCTGGTTCTGAATCTCATCCCAGGGAGTCTCTCCCTCCTCACTTGATGCTTCCCTGCAATTCTGCTCTCCAGGCTGTTAGCCCTCTCCTTTTTAATCATCCTAGAAGGCATCTAACAGCTGTATTTTATCATGTTAAGGAGGTAGCTCCCTCCCTCTGCTAGTCTGCTGCTCCCTTGAATACCTTTTTCTTTCAAGAAGCCATGTCATGCAATGGGGTTGGCTAGCCACAGGCCCCACTACTCCTTAAAGGAGACAGAGAACCCTATTACAGCGCACCTCTACCAACAAGCTCACATACCACTGTTTTTGGCAACCTATGCTTTAATGTTTATAGACCCTTCTGCTCCTATTCGCCCAGATCCTGTCCATCTCCACCCTGCCTGACTCCTGTCCTTGTCTCTCTCCTTCCCCTCTTCTTTTGTTCTCCCCTACTGTACACCTCCTGCTCTCCTCCCCACAACTCCTATCCTCTTCCTTGGAACTGTCACCTTCCCACCCTGGGAAAAAATATCCATTGATGAATGGGGAAAACTCACAGAAGAGTTATGTGGCCTCCACCAAACTTTCTATTTCTATAGAATCCCTCCAAAGATGGCAGTGGCAAATCAGCAAACGGGCCATGGAGCACTTTGAATGTGACTGGTGAGCTAACCACCCCCATTATATTGCAATGTAAAAAGCAGATGCCGGACTTTCCAGCTATGAATGTTGTGACCCAATGCATTCTGTGTCTATGACATACTGTTTAGGTGGTACATGGGCATGCATAATAGTATTTGCTCTTTGAGAAATGCCTTTCCAAATAGCTCTCTGCTTCAGCCACTCTTGGGTTGGCTCTTACTAAGGCCTGGTCTACCCATAAAACTTGGGTCAACCTAGCTACATCACGCAGGGCTGTGGAAAGAATTTACACCCTGAGCACCATAGTTATGTCGAACTATCCCCCAGTATAGATGTGGCTAGGTGAAGAGAAGGATTCTTCCATTGATTTAGCTACTCCCTATCGGAGAGCTGGCCTGCTTACACTGAGGGGGAAAATCCCTTCTGTCACTGTAGGAAACATCTGTGCTACAGCAGCCCAGCTGAAGCACCGTAGCTGCGCGGCTGTAGCATTGACTTAACCTAACTCACTAACTGCCTGTGGTCTACTTAAGATTTAAAATCAGAATGAATGGAGCATAGGAAATTAGGGAGATAAAACCTCACACAACATCCGGGAAAGCTTCACTTTTAATCATCGCAAATAGCGAGATCTGTTCAGATCACTTATACAGGGGCTGGGTCTATTTTACATAACATGGTGTCTAGCCTGTGGTGTATGAAGTCGGATGCTGTGTTTCACAAAACCTGTGGTGATGGGCACCCTTACAAGAACTTGGATCTGTAGAGTAGATAACTATGTACTGTGTGTGTACACATGCACACAAACACATACGCTACAGATGGAGATGTGATAGCTGTGTGATGGGTTGCAAAGCCATGTGATAAATAGTCAAAGATGCGTAAGTCTCTCTCACCTACCTTCTGGCCGTGAGTCTCTCTCACCTACCTTCTGGCCATGAGTCTCTCTCTGTTTTAACGTCCTCTTCAAGTAGCTGCCTTAGGGCCCCTGTTCGGCAAGTGCAAGGGCAGAGCAGTGTAAAGGGGTCTGGAAGCATGTACCTGACAAGGGGGGGGACTTCCTGGTGCAGACGCAGCCATCAAGCTGCCTTCTACGGACCACGTGGCAAGATCTGGCATAAGGAGTGTGTCCACAGGATGCACCATTAGGGAGATCCTTGGCAGGTCTGTGGGCTGATAAGGCAGCCCCAGGAGGTTGCCCTAACTTAGACAGACCCCTGGGCTTGTCTTCTAAATTACACCTGGGGATTCCCCAGAGCAGCCCAGGAGCAGGATGGCACAAAGGTGGCTTAAAGCCAACTTAGTTCCCCCTCCATTACCCTTTGGTCTGTAACTATGTTATCACTTTAAAGTCATTATATGTCCATTGGGTTAGAAACAGGAGCTTTATCCCATTGGGAAGGAGGATTCCTAGCTTCCCAGGGGGAACCAGCACTTGCTTCTAGCACTGCAAGGATTTGGGACATTGAAGTGTTTATGGGAGGATCCTTGCCGCTCTGACATGGATGTGGAGCAGCCTTGAAGCAGTTGGGGAAGAAATCACGGTAGGTTGGGGCATTCTGGTTTGTCCTTTACAAGTGCTCATGCTAACCATGTTGAAGCTGAACAAAAACCCTATTAGAGCAGAACCAAAGTTGTTTTAATTAAGATCTTACTTACACTAAGCCTTGGCCATCTGTTCCACCCCCTCAATGCGAATGCCACTCTCATTGTTGATTACATAATTAAAAATGAAAATATATTTTGGTAGAATGCAGCATAGGCATCTGTAGTGATTTTTCTCCTATTCCTGACTCCCCACCCCTAAAAAAAAATCAGAGGGAAACTGCTTCAGCTTCTCTAGAACTTGTTGCTGGAGCTGTTGTAGCAGTGCGTCACACTGGGCTTTCTTGGGATGTGTCTAAACTACTTTATTATATTCTATGTTGACATTGTTTTAAACCAGCCTGCTACAAGTTTTTACTCTCGTCCAATTGCTGCCAGATTAGTTCATGTCTAAGATTTGTTCTTATTGTTGCACTAACAAAAGGGAAAGGGAGGGAGGCATTTGTTAGAACTACAGCTCCATGTGAGAGAACTTGAAACCTCTCCACGCTTAAACTAATCAGAAATCTGTTGGGAGCAGGAAGCTGCCCCCTAATCTCAAGGCTCTTTAAAGTTCCAAGAAGGGGTTAACTTGAATACAGAACAAGCAAGTTTAGTGAACAGAAGAGGAATGATATAATGACCGCTGAGATCAGCTGGGCTGCTCATGTTACAAACATGGGCCGAAGTCTTTCTGAGGCTGGGGGAGGAGGGGGGCGCAGCTTTCCCGTAACTGGGCTAGAGCAGTTATTCAGGTCTTTTACAACAAATGAAGTCACCAGTGTGAGTCACGTTCCCTTTTGCTCCTCTCTGCCAAGTTCTAAGCACCAAGGGTGAGTGGGGGGGGGACGGACTCAAAAAGCAAAACCAACGGAAAGCAACAGAGCAGGAAAGTTGGACTGAGACAACCCTCCATCTAGATATTATTTGACGTTTTAGGACTGATGGTGGGTAGAGATAAAAGGTCTATAAATATCCTGTCTGAGAATTTCACAACAATATCACCTGTCAACCCCTCAGCTGAACAAATAAGTTAAATTCTTCAAATAATACGCTGCATAATTACAGATTACATTCTTGTGCCATATGGAATGAAGGACTGATCACTGCAAAAGACATTAACCTTTTCTGTTCAATTGAAAGATGCTCTAGCCTTGGGAAGGTAAATGGCATATGCAGCTGCTGCTGCTGCTGAATCATTCTAGTTCCAAGACAGGATTGAGCAAAACACCAAGATGGTTATCTGACGCTAACCCGATCAGACAGCGGGATCTTTCAACACGTTTTGAAGCTCTGTCAGTGTTCAGCTCTATTTAATAAATTACCAAGGAGCTTTTCTCCTTTGCTGCAGGGCTCATAATGAAGTTCTGAGATTCTCATTATTGTCAATTACCTGGCGTCTTTATTTATTTATTACAAATAGGAACATCAGTTTACAAAGTGTTTTTTAGAATGTTTGGAGCTTGGAGGTAAAAGTGTCTCAGGAATGTTTTTTTGTTTTTGTTTTTGCATCAGACTTTTTAGCACATATCCTACCTGCTCTGCTCTGTCTCGTTAGTTCTTTTCTCTGCAAATCAGCCAAAAACAGAGTAACTTATTACTTTGTTTTTCTTTAAAAAAAATTCTGATTCAGATCAATAGAACACAGTGTGATTATTATTATTATTTTTTTTGGTAAGGAAAAAAATGCTAGACAAACATGAATGTTTCTACAATTCCTATATAAGGGTATGGTATTTGGGGTGTGTGTGTGTGTAGATTTTATAGATTTGATAGATTAAGGCCAGAAGGAGTTACCAAAGTGATCATCTAGTCTGACCTCCTGCATAACAGGCCATAGAACTCCCCCCTCTCCCCAAATAATTCCTGTTGTAGCTAGACCATATCTTTTAGGAAAAAATCCAATAATGATTTAAAAATTGCCCATGATAGAGAATCCCCCATGACCCTTGATCAATTCCAATGGTTAATTAACCTCACTGTTAGAAAAAAAATTAGACCTTATTTCCAGTTTGAATTTGTTTAGTTTCAGCTTTCAGCCACTGGATCTTTGTGTCTCGTGTTTCAAGACTTGTAGGACAGTATCACACTTACAATCATAGACTTTAAGGTCAGAAAGGACCATTACTATCATCTAGTCTGACCCCCTGCATGATGCAGGCCACAGAATCTCACCCACCCACTCCTGTATCAAACCTGTGTCTGAGCCACTGAAGTCCTCAAATCATGGTTTAAAGACTTAAAGGTGCAAAGAACCTTCCAGCATATCCATATATCAGCAAGAGAAAATCAAAGAATCGCAGTTAGCAATGGATTTCACTTGGCAGGTTTAAATATGATATTATTTATATAATGCTATAAATGTTCATGGTGCTTTAAAATAAACAAAAGACAATATCCCTGTCTTTAAAAGCTTATGGTCAAAAGGCCAAATTCTGATCACTATTACACGTATACTAAAGTGACTTTGGATTTGTACAGGTGTCAGTCCTCAGAATCTGTCTCTAAGACATTGATATGATGGAGGGAAACAAGCATTGAACGGCAGGATTACAGAAATAAGATACATGTGATTGTTTTGGTGAGTGCCTTCTTTTGCAGGTTATGTATAGTTTTTTTGGTTGTGCATTTTGGATACAAGTATTAAGAAGGTAAAACTAGTGTTTGTCTGCCTCAGTGCAGCAGTGGGTTTTTAAGGGAGAGATCTGAAGAAGCTAAAGCACGGTGGGCTGGGTCAGGAAGGGTTTCCAGACATGGGTAACTGCATGGAATCAAGACATGACAAGGAAAGCAGGGGAAGGCAACAAAAGAGTGGTTAGTTGTGTGGCTTAGGCACCGCTATGGGACTAAAGGTGTGGGGAAGAGAAGTAGGTTGGAGTAACCATTAAAGTACTCTGCCTGGTAGATGAATTTTATTACTGCATTATGGCTAGATTGGAGAAGAGCAATGCAAGAGATAGAGGGATGTAGATAGCAGTAGCAGAGATCATAGTTGCAACCACCAGGAAGAGTATCAGGGATATGTCCTCCCCCAACTTTTTATTATTTGAGCGTAAGTGCAGATTTGACACTTATTGCATTCCCACTCCTTGCCCTCCTCAACACTGTAGGTGGGTGCATCACTGATAGCAGAACCAGACAATCAGTGCCTGGACAGGGGAGCTGGCAGTAGGAAGGGAGAGTAATGGATGGAGTTTTGGAGACATAGTAGAAGAAACCCAGAAGGACTTAGTGTCAGTCCTCAGAGTGGAGAAGGGTTAAAGAATTACATGGGGGTTGTGGTCCAGAGGGACAGGGAGGATAGTAGTCTTGGCAACAGTAGGAGGAGGAAGGGAAGAAAGATGACTTCAGATGAACAGGCTGCTGCTAAGTGCACTTGAGTTGAACAGAGAAGCACTCCGTATGCAAGAATAATAGCCCGATCTATCTAATCCAGCTATCTAAGACTTTTTATTATTATTAATCTATTATTGATTTTCATAAAGAAACAAACAATGAAAAGTACAAAAAGATAAATGACTTACCGGTGGTATATATTTCCAAATACGGCATGTTTCATGATATTGCCAATAGAATTATGCAATTTTATAACTTGCTAAAGTTACAAGACCAGACAATACTACATAGACATAACATGTTAGAGTGGAGGTAACTGATTAAAATAGGAGAAGACCTCTATGACTAAGGAGAGAAGAGAAGGAGGGTATTGGGGGTGGTGGGGGAACAAGAGGAGGGATTAGGTGGAATGGAACTCTAGCATTCTTTGAGCCATCTCAACACTTTTATCCAAATGTATCTAGAAACTTGGTCCAAATTTCTTCAGATCCATTTAACTGCTTTCTCTGGATAAGCTATTCTTTCTTTGGCTGCTAATTCAAACATGTCCTAGTACCACTGCTCTATTCTGGGCATAAGCCTACTTTTTAATTTGTGTACAATCATGTGCTTGGTGAACACTGGTTCTTGGGGCTGCAAAGTCTTTGTGATGGACTAAACCCAGTTGAGCAGGTAAACAACCTAGGATAGAATTTTCAACTGAGATTTGGCAGCTTAAACTGAGCATGGTTTTAACTCTTATGTCCACCTCTTTCCACAGCTGCCTGACTGTTGGATAGCCTCACAGTATATGCATCGGGGTTCTTTTTGTTCCAGCGCAAACAAATATCTGTAGATAAGGCCCTTATCTTGGACAGCTTTGATGGTGGCCAATACATTTTGAATAAAACCTTTTATTGTATCAAACAGCGTGAGAGCCACAGAAGTATTTTTAACATTCTGTAAAATGCTCTTCCATTGGCGTTCTTTTAAGGTCTCTGATAAATCTCCTCCTTGTGCTTTCACAAAGAACTCCTCCTAGATATTACCATGATGGATTCATTAGGAGTTCAATATACCCCCATGAGGGGAAATCCCTAAGCGTGGGATTTCATTAACAGGACAACTGCTGTATTTTTATTGTCTGAGATAAGTTACAGTAAAGGCTGTTCAGAATCTGTTGGGAATTTATTAGCATATTGGCATTTATCCAGCTGCACTTCATGAAAGTAATGGGAAATGGTGGTGGTACACGGCCCTTGTATAAAGTGTTTGTTATGAAAATGGAGTTCTTCGGAGATCTGTAGGAGGGCTGAGTGTACTCACCTCACTAATACTCATTTCTCATGGCTCTCTTTCCGAGTCATCAGTCCAAACAATTTGTAATTGATTAACTATTTGTATATGTTTACATCATAAGGTCTAGTAGTTATGGCACAGGCCTGAGCATCAGGCCATCTGCCTCCTGCTCTCCTATACTTGCTATGTGATTTGGACCAAGACACTTGGGGGGGTGGGGGGTGTTCCTGTCTGTAAAATGGGGGTGATTACAAACTGCCTGTCAGGTAGGAGTTATCTCCTCAAAGAAGGGCTGCCTTTGTCGTAATAACAGAAAATATTTCTTGCTGCTCTAGTCCAAGGATTTCAAAGCTCTTTATGAATAATGAGTAAGCTGCATGGCACCCTGTAAGGCAACCACTAAAATTATTCCCCCCCCCCCCCCCATTTTATTGATCAGGAAACTGATGCACAGAGAGGCTACCTTGTTTACACAAAGTTGCACAAGTCAGTGACAGAACTGAGAATAGAACTCCTGATCTGTTCTAAACACTAGACCATGATCCATCCCATGCAGGGAGGAGGAAGAGGGAGCTGTAGTGAGTATGAATATATCAACATTAAGCATAGTGTAGTTATATTTGCCATTTATCACATGCACCTATCATCCTCTATGTAGATCTGAAATAATAATAATAATAAACAAAAATACTAATGCAGCCAGAGTAACTCTCCCACTGTTAGGTCTTCCAAACTCCAAAAAGCCATATGTCTTTTTAATTAACTACAGTGATGTTAACTAGATCAGAAGAACAAGAAAAATAAAGTACTAACAAAAATGAATGGAGCTGGCAGAATGGGTGGATCCTTACTGACAAGATACATCCGCTCATTCCATTCTGGAATTCAGGTTCCCAAACCATTCCAGCTGGCAAGATTTTTAATTCTAGTGCACAGAATGTTAGCCCTTTAAAGGAGCAGTAATTATACGGAGTCAACCTCAGGTCTTAAAAGTTCCATCCACCACACTTACCAAACAAAGAGCCCCTCCATCCGGTTCAAACACTCCACTGAATGAAGTCTGGAGAAACAGATAAGTCTTGTAGTCTGCACTGAGGTCAACACACCTACTTAGACGGGAAGCTCTTTGAGGCAGGCACCATTTTTTTCATTGTATTTTACATTACCAAGGCTAATGCTAATTTCTTAGCTTCCTCTGTAGTAATTATGACTTGACCACCAGAACAGAGACCATCTTGGACCAGTTTCAAGATTTCAGCCTCATTTATTTCCCTGCCAAATATTTTTTTATCTGCCACCAGGGTAAGTTGCACTGTAAATTCAGTCTGTACAGCTGTAGAATTTGCACCCCTGTTTCTTACAAATCTACTGGTCCGGGCTTGTGTTAATGTAGCAAGAATAATTAACTGAGAAAACAAAGCTGTTGAGTGAGAGATACCACACAGCAAGTATGCATAATTCTGTGTGTCTGTACATACTGTGTGTTTGATTAGCTATTTTGACTGTTATGGATTGTTGTTAGAAACAAATCTTAATTAAATCTAAATGTTACTTGTGCCATTTCTAGACACTATCCTGTAATTATGCCGATTTTCATTCTCTGCATACAAATGTTGTATAAAACCCCACAAACATTAATTAAAAAAAAACATTCACTCACTCAGACATCTTCCAACTCACATATAGAAACAAAGGCAGGGGCCAGAGGTTTAATTCTGCTCCCACTGAAATCAATGGGAGATTGGACATTGGTTTCAGGGGGAGCAGAATTGGCTCCCATTCAGGGCTTAATCTGTGCCAGGGCTGAGCCTCAGCACCACTTGGCTTGGTAGTTCATAACCCTGGGCTCCTGGCCAGCAGCTGCTGCTTTCTGGCTGCCCAGCTCTGAAGGCAGCACCGCCACCAGCAGCAGTGCGGAAGTAAGGGTGGCAATACACCATGCCCTGCCACTCTTACTTCTGTGCCGCTGCTGGCAGCAGTGCTGCCTTCAGAGCTGGGTATCTGGCCAGAAGCCGCTGCTCTCCGGCCACCCACCCAGCACCTCTTTCATTACAAATGAAGCCCAGCTCCCGTTCCAGTCTTGTCTGCCTTGCACAAGTAGTCCCTTTGACTTGTGGCAGGAAAATCTCATTTTGTTGATAAATACCATGGACACCACAGGCCATTTTGTGTTTGGATATTATTTTTCTTGTGCAGCATTTAATAACAAATGGTTGAAGCTTTTATACTGTGGTCAACATTGTATCTCCTCACAATAAACAGGAAGCCTTAGAATGTACTTTATTACCAGTATAGCACCACACAAATTCCAAAAGATAACAGCTCAAACTTTTTTTTTCTTCAAAACTGTGTGTTATCACTTCCTCTAGGAAACCCATGTAACTTCTGCCAAGCTCCTTTCTGCTAAGCCTATGCAAAATTGCAAGTTGTTAGTTTGACAATGAACAGTGCATTTACCAACTTTAGGGTGTAGAAACTGACATCAGTAATGTATGTAATATTTATATATAAAGCGCTTACATACACTCTGAGGTATCCGCATAGTGGGTGTGAATTTAGTCCTGGTGCAAAGTGCTGGTTTGCCAGAAGAAGAGACTGATATTTTCTATTTATCCACAGAACTAGTGCAGCACGGAGAGCAGCAATATGCATCTCCCTGCAAGGACTTGCCAATGTCTTGCGTTCAGAACGTACACACAAAAGTTAGATAAAAACATAAGTACTCATGCTGAAAGGTTGAAACATAGCACAACTTTATTTCTTAGAATTCTGGTGCCAGTAAGGAAACTGGTTGTGATGGTGGTTTTTGTGATGTGGAAGGTTGTCTTCAAAGAACTGGTCTAAGTCCACCTACTCATTTCACATAGGTTACCAACCAGCTGTCAAGTGGCAGCTTTTGTCACTAGATCGGGGGTGGCCATGTTAGTCTGTATCCATAAAAACAACAAGGAGTCTGGTGGCACCTTAAAGACTAACAGATTTATTTGGGTACAAGCTTTCGTGAGTAAAAAAACCCCACACTTTTGCAACATGTGCTATCTCATCCTGTTGTGTACGTTTCTGAACAGGGAGTGCCTATTACTTTAGCCAGATATAACTGCAATAGACAAGCACCATGCACATCTCTGGCACTGTCGAGACAATAAAGTAACATTCCTGATTTATGAGAGGCTCCGTTAATGGTGAGAGCACCCTCTTTATCTTACTTGACATCAAGTTCCAGTAAGTTTTTAAAAAGTTTTGGCCTTGAGACCCTGATCTTGCAATTGGCTCCATGTAGATGGGCTTGTGTGCACAGGCCAAGTGCTGCTAACTTCAAAGGGGCTGCACCCATACAGAGCCAGAGGCAGGATTGGGGCCTTAGATGTCCCAGTGACTGATGCCTTACAGTGCACCATTCGTAACCATCTGGCAGCAGCCATGAAGGAGCCAGTCAGTAAATGGGAGCAGCAGCAACACAAGCAGCCCCCTCAACAAGCAGTGAATATCCACCAAACCAGCAGTTTTCTAATGTGACCAGCTTCAATGCTTATCTTCTCTCTTCCAGTATCATATTTGCTAATCTGTCACTGAGGCTAACATCCTGGTGCTCCTCCCCCCTCCCCAACCACCACATCTCTGCTACTACCCTACCTTACTCTCACCTGCCCCCATTCAGCTTATCCCCACCTCAGCCTCTTCTCCCACCACCCTCCTTTTTATTAACTCAGTCCCTCCTTTTCCCCCCTTCAAGCCCAAGAGCTATAAACAAGAAGTATTTTTAAATGGAATCATTGCAATGCATAGACACCCTGAAAAAAACAGCGTTCTTGTTGCGATCCTTGTCCTGTGCTTCCCCACCTTTGCTTGTGACCATCACTTGTCATGTCTACATCATGACTGACAACCATTTGGGGGAGGGATAGCTCAGTGGTTTGAGCATTGGCCTGCTTAAACACAGGCTTGTGAGTTCAATCCTTCAGGGGGCCACTTAAGGATCTGGGGCAAAATCAGTACTTGGCCCTACTAGTGAAGGCAGGGGGCTGGACTCAATGACCTCTCAGGGTCCCTTCCAGCTCTACAAGATAGGTCTATTTCCATATATAATATGTCTGTAAAGTCCCAGACCCTCAGTAAGATTGAGGAAATGAATAGCAATAATTAATAATACAAATCTAGAGTTTTTCCTAATGTTTTGTATTATAGTGTTTGCTTAACAATGTTACAAGAAATAAACAGGGCAAGACACTGATTTTATACATTATATTATTTTAATGGAGGCTTTTTTCCTTTAAAATCTTGCTGCCTTCAAACGTATAACTCCAGTGCAGGAAAACTACACACACATACAAGGTGCCTGGTTACATCAAGAGCCTCTATAACATTTTACATACTTATTATGTTTTTTTTTCCTTTGGTCCTGTGTAATTATTTTTATCTGGATGTTTCAATTCCTGTACCGGTTTCAGCTTGTTTACTTAATTTTTAGTCTCTAGATGAAGAAGGCTCATAAGGAGTCAGTTTCCAGAAGTTAGAAGATCTAGATAACATTAAAGACAAGCAAAACCTTCAACAATATTGAAATTACTCAGATGGTTATTGCAGCTGACTGAGACAGTGTGTGCTTTGAGGCTGGGAAATTTCCATTACTGAAGTACAGGACAATGCCTGAATGCTGTTGCTGCTACTGTTGTAAAATAAAAGCTGCTTAATTTCATACAGATGGCAGCAAAATATCAGCATATTAATTACAAGGGTGAGACTTATGCAATAAGCTTTTAAGACTGCATTAAAATGGATCTTTTTAATATTTAAAATATAATTGTAAACCACTCACACACAATTAGGAAATATATCATTGACTTGCTAATGCAACCAAGCTTCCAAGCTGCAGTTTGATGGCTTATTTGTGAGCAGTGAGTCTGACAAAAATATGACTTTACAAGCTTGATCCTAGAACAAGGAATGAAAGAATTATATACAGAATTCTATTAGGTAATTAAGATAACGTTGCTATTGACCATATAGTCCTATGATTGGTAATCTTTTATGTTTTCCAACTTCTGTTTAGTCATTCAGTGAAAATCAAAAGAATCCAGAGTTTAGTTACATTTGAATTTAAATATTTACCAAATTAGGCCCTGATCCTGCCTTCCTTGTACAGCCTAAACTTCCATTGAAGTCAATGGGCATTTTGGGTGGGCAAGGAAAACAAAAAAAAGGGGGGGTTATAATGAAATGCTGGGAAAACAGTGTTAGATTTTTGTTGACTGAGTCAAGTTGCATATTGATATTAACTGAATTACTGTATGAGAAGACAGGATAGCTTGGGGATTGGCTATATAGAGGACCTGAGTCTCATTTACACTTAGGCCACTTTACACTGCCATAGTGGTGTAAAGTGGCCTTAGTGTAAATGAAAGTCAGGCCCAGGTGTTTTCAGCTCTAGATTACCAGTTTAAATCAAGCCTAGTTTAGTAATCTCTAGAAGTTGTTAGCATCTGATGCTCTTTAAGAGTCTAAGGATAGTTCCCAGTGGACCAGTGTTCACATCTAATGTATTTAAGATTTAGATCACATTCATCACCATGGTATCTGAGTGCCTTACAAGTTAAAATATATCTTTCTTTTTGAAATACTTCACATTTCTCTCCCTCCACACCCACACACAGATTTGGGGCTTTTTAAAATTATCAGGGGAAGGTGATGTGAAATGTACGATATTTGCATTTCGTTCTGAAGGTGTGGAGGTTCCTGCTCATTCTGATGTGCTCCAGAAGAAGTACCACACTCTTAGACAAACTCTGTCCCATTGGCTCACGTGGAACTAAAACCTCCTTCACAGTGATGGCAGGCTTAGGAGAGATGGCTACGGTTCTGAACAAGTAGAGATTAAACTACCTTTCCACGCTTCCAGGCACATAAGTGGGAAGATGCATGTTGCTGTTCAAGCTGCACCTGTTCTCTGGATAAGCGGCCAATTTCAATCTCCAGGGCTCGCAGGTACTTTCAGTAGTACTGCACTTAACACAAAGTGAACTGTTAAAATGCACATATCACACAGGGCAAAGTTAAGGCTTTCCAGACCCAGCTTTTAGGATTAAACCCATCCATATGAGCTGTGACATGGATATGAGGGAAAAGTTAGTTCAGACCATAGCATGTTTAACTTCACCATTATAATTATTAACCTGTTCCTAGTGGGTTTTTTTTTTTAAATACAGCATCTTTGTATGGCTTTACTGTTCTTAATGGTGCTTTTGCAGCATATTATTACATCTGTTCAGGGAGGTATTTTTCCTACTTCCAAGCACCAGTGGAGATTTTGCCATAAGTACCCCCTTTAAGGTCTGAGCCCAAAAGATTTAGGCATGTACCTAATTTAAAGCACATGAATAAGCCCATTGGCTTCATGGGACTATCCATGTGCTTAAAGCACATATGTAAGTCTTTGCAGGGTCATGGCCTTCATGAAAGGAAAGACCCAATATGAACTACTAGGTAATGAAAATAAATATACACATGAAATGCTAATTATCCCATTTATATATATGGGCTGAGACATGCGTTTGGACACATGTCCAGGCTGACCATAGTTGCATCCTGTCAGGGGGCCTGGCTGTCTTTCCACACCTTATTGCTCTGCCTTATTGGCATCGTTTTTGATCTGACATATCCCAGGGAAATATATTAGAGATACACTAGTTTTTAATCAAATTTTGCATTAAAATGGCAATTACTGGTTGTGTGTTAGATTTTTCCATAAGCATTTGTTTTACACTTGCTGATGACAGATTTATTTATGTCTATATTCAGAACTGTAAGCATAATTTTGTTTTTTAAAGCTGTTAAGGGAACATTTTAAATCTTATTTTTATTTACTGAAACATTCACATTTACAGATGTCTAAAATTTCTGAGAAAAGTAATGCCGGGTTTCTGAAGGGAAAAAATTGTGTGAAAAACAAAGAGTTTTAGATATGAGGAAAAAATAACTCATACAAAGCAATGTTAACTGTTCCACTTAAATACACTTACAATAAACCATATGGCTGAATGAGTATTAAACACAGGCTTTTCATCATTAGATTATTCCAGTCACACAAAATGTTTCTCACTGTACTAAGCTGACTGGAGGATTGTATTGCATCTGAAACCGGGACACCTGCTGTGCATTCTGGAATGGAAGGCGAGCCACTAGATTGCTGCTGCGGTAGCAGAGTACGTACAGTTGCAACAGGGATATTCTTTTCCTCTTGACTGCTATTCAAACAGGGAGCTGAATGTTTTGCTTTACGATGAAGAGGCATGGCCTGTTAGAATCCAAAGGTTCCGCAGCAGTTGAGAGAGGCTGTGGCCACTGAGAATAACAGTTGGTTTGGGGGAGCTGATACTGGCTAGTCGGAATGAAAGTTGGTTTGGAGCAATTGGTAACAGGAGAAGGGTTGGACTTGGTATATTCAATGGCAAGACAATTTAGGCAGTGGTGGAAGAGAGACAGAATTATAAAACAAGTGCAGTGGCGGAAGCAGGGAGTCCCTTGAGGTGGAGAGGAGAGAGACAGCAATAGGCAGGGCAGGAATGCCAATAGGAAGCCAGGCAAAGTGGGTCAGAAAGACTATTTCAAAGACTATGTAACCAGCTGAGTCTGTGGTAAAGATGAGACTCCAACTTGCCCATGTGCTGGCAAGCCCTGGCTGAAGGGACGCAGGGGTGGGGAGCAGGTCTGGGCATCAATTATTTGTTTTTAGGGTTTGTATTAAAATGTATGTAAAATAGGGAAGATGTATCGTGGAGCTGAAGTCCTAGGGCCCATGCTCCCTGGAGGGACTGTTAATAATAGGACACCAGGGTACATGGGCGGAGTTGGGCTGGAAGCAACTCAGCCACATGGACAGTGCAGTGCACAGAGTTCCGTGTGTTCAGCTTAGCCTGCATTCAGCTTCACTCTTTGCAAATGAAACATGGTGGCAGCACTGGAGCTGTGAGTTCTCTGAAGTGCCGCAGCTGGCTGCATGAGTCAAGGAACTCGATCTGAAGTTCCCCAGAAACCTGGATTTTGCAGACACACGGGTAGCCCAGTGGTACTGCTGGTAGACAGACCTTTCCATGCAGGAGGATGACAACGGTCAAGTATAACTATTATCAGACCTTACTGGGGAACAACGCAGACAGGTATGCACCACTCTGAAGTGCACCACTGGCTCAAGCCTCACAGCAGTCCTGGGAGCCCTGGGGAGTTATTGCTTCCCAAAGCAGAATGAAACTGTGGCATGACACAGGCTTTTCCTAGAGACCAATCTGAAGGGATGGGCTAGACCCCCCTCCTATTGCCTTATGCACACTGGCTGCTACATACAATTTTAGGGGAGTTGACAAGCTTCCTAATTTGGAACAGAATAGTCGGTGGCATTGGGAACACCTTATGCACACTGGCTGCTACATACAATTTTAGGGGAGTTGACAGGCTTCCTAATTTGGGACAGAATAGTCTGCGGCACTGGGAACATCATCTGTAGGAGCGGCTGCTCCGAGAAGATGATCTCACGTTAGACAGATGCTTAGACATCTGTCACAAGACATCAGTCTCAAGAGAAAGGATGAAAGCTCTAGGCGGCACAACAGCCCCAGAAGTGCATGCAGTGAGATAGCAGTAAAGGAAAGCAGGTGACCAGGGTTCCATACCCATGGTGTGATGCATTTAGTGTAGAAGACCGCATGAGCGGGCAGAGAAGTGCCCTGCACTAGCACAGCATTGTAAGGAATGTGGCAAGTTGAATCGTTTTAGCAGTGCGTGCAAGAGCAGGGGAAAGTCTCAGAAAGATTGTCAGACTTGTACAAGAGGGGGATGGCACATCAGACAGTAGTGATGACATCATGATTCTCTCCTTAAGTCTGAGAGAATACTAGGTTCAGGCTGTTGGGACAGAAAAGCAACACGTGACAATACCAACCTCCATGCATGCAACAATGTTAATAGGGTAATGCCCTGTGCAATCTCAACTGGATAGCAGGGCCTACTGCAATGTGATTCCTTGGGTTGAATTAAACTCAAGAACACTCATTACAAACAGCAATCTAATAATGTAGAATGAGACTATAATGCAACTTACAGTTGGACTTTAGGGCCTTAGTGGTCTAATGGATAAGGTAATGGCTTTCTAAGTCAGAGACTGGGGGTTCAAGTCCCATCTGAGGTAAAAAACTACTTTTTTCCTGGTTGGGGGGGAGGGATAGCTCAGTGGTTTGAGCACTGGCCTACTAAACCCAGGGTTGTGAGTTTTCAATCCTTAAGGGGGCCATTTAAGGATCTGGGGCAAAAATCTGCCTGGGGATTGTTCTGCTTTGAGCAGGGGGTTGGACTAGATGGCCTCCTGAGGACCCTTCCAACCCTGGCATTCTATGATTCTATGAAAATGTGACCTCATAGTAACTAGCCAAAAAATAACAGATAATACCAACTGAAGCTTGTGGTGGTGGATAGTCTTAGGGTCTATGATGCTTAGTGTATAAGGCTTAGATCTGATCAGGGTGCAGTGTCAGAATTTTATAGCGGCAGTGCAAGAAGCAAAAAGGAGAGTCCCATGGATAATAGAGACAATTTTAAATGCATATGGGAATCTTTTCAAAGGCTACAGGTGCCTCAAAGGAATGCTTCTCTGAAAGTAAACCCCCCAGGGGAACCTGTGTGCTTACCACAAAGGACAATTCCAATGGCACTACACAATCAAGTATGGAAGAGGCTAAAAAATCTGCAGAGTAGGGGTATTGTAGCACCTGTGGAGGCCTGTACAGCCTGCATATGCAGCATGGTAGTGGTAAAGAAGCCCTCAGGCAAATTATTCATCTGCATAGACCCAAAGCCACTGAACCAGGCACTGAAAAGATGCCACTATCCACTGCCCACAATTGATGACATCTTGCCAGAACTTTTCAGTCTGTGATGTGAGAAATGGGTTGTGGCATATAAGCCTGGATAAACAGTCCAGCATGCTCTCATCCTTTGTACCACCATTTGGTCACTACAGATGGCTGAGAGTGCTGATGGGGATAAGCCCAGTGCCAGAGGTGTTCAAGAGAAGATTCAACCAAGTGAAGACATGACAGAAAACTACAAACTTTTCTATGGCAATGTAGGGACAAGAACAAAGAACTAAACCAAGAAAAAATGTAACTCAAATAACATGAGGTGACATTAATTGGACCTCAGCTCACAGCAGAAGCACTGAGAGTGGATGCTAGTAAGATTAAGGCAGTTAGAGACATGCTAGCTTCAGTGGATGTGAGAGGGTTACAGCACTTCTTAAGAATGATAAATGTTCTGTCCAAGTTCTGGCCACACCTGGCTGCAGTAGCAGAACCCATAAGTCAGCTCACAAAGCAGGATGTTAAGTGGGACTGGATGGTTCCCCAAAAGCAAGCATTTGATACACTGAGACAAATGATAATGGATTCCCTTGTCCTGAAGTACTACCAGCCAGGAGAGCCACTGACACTCCAATGTGATGCATCAGGTGTAGCTCTTTCTCAGAAGCAGCCAGTCCCTTATGCCAGCAGAGTGCTGTCAGAAACTGAACAGAGGTATTTCCAAATAGAAAAAGAGCAGCTGGCTGTGGTATTTGAGTGGAGCAATTCCATCAGTACTCCTATGGTCATCCACTAATCGTGCAATCAGACCACAAACCCCTAGACACAATCATCACAAAGC
The DNA here is from genome assembly GCF_016161935.1 of Mauremys reevesii. Taxonomy (NCBI): domain Eukaryota; kingdom Metazoa; phylum Chordata; order Testudines; family Geoemydidae; genus Mauremys; species Mauremys reevesii. The sequence goes on along the minus strand of NC_052640.1, from coordinate 17,433,586 downwards.
CCCTTCTTAGTGCTCCGAAGAGATGGCAGCACATGCTGATGTGCCTCCAACACTACCAGGCAGAGATCAGATATTGTCCGGAATGACGACTGGCATTAGTTGACACTATGAGCAGGGCATATATATCCAGCATCAGGAGGTTGGGGGAAGGGGATCAGGACACTGAATCCATGAAAATGCTGCACTATCTCTGTTTCAACAGCGAAGGATTGGGGGATTGGTCCTGCTTTGACTAGGTGACCTCCTGAGGTCCCTTCCAACCCTGATATTCTATGATTCTGACTGATTCTATGAATCAAAGAGGCTCAGGAAAAGGACAGCTAACTACAAGCACTCAAGAGAGCAATACTAGCAGGGTGGCCAGAAGACAAAAGCCAAGTATCACTAGGTGCAGAACCATATTTTCAAATTAAAGATGAGCTGATTTTGCAGGTTGAAATCATATTTCAAGGCCAGAGAGCCGTTGTTCCCATCTTCTTACGTAAGGCTATCACATAAAAATACATGCCTTACACCTAGGCACTGGCAGCTATCTGAGACAGGCTCAAGAGTCTTTACTGGCCAAGAATTAATACACAGCTCTGCACCTTGATAGAAGGGTGGGACACGTGGCGGTCATGCAATAACCACCTGCGGAAAGAAATTCTGTTACCGCATGATCTCCCCATCCAACTTTGGGACAAGGTCGGAGCAGATGTATGTACCTTCAAGGAAAAGCAGTATGCAAGTACAGTGGATTACTATTCAAATTGTGGGGAGGTCCATGCCCTATCCCTGCCTGATACAAGAAGCATGTCAAGGAGTGGCCAACTGAAGGCCCCATATGAGATGCACCATCCCAGACACTGTACCCACTGACAATGGACCCCAATTTGCCTCAGAAGAATTCAAGGCCCCAGTATGCAGGGGCGCCCCCCTCTGGAGACGCAGCCCAGGGGCACTGAGAAGACGCGCTGAAGGTGGCGCCCCGGAGCAGCGCAGGCACTAACCCCTAGGCAGGCTGTCCCGGCCCCTGACTCCTAATGGTGCTCAGCAGCAGCGCTTTCCAAGCGCAGCCCGCACACCGGCCACGTGACCTGTCCGGCCCCGCCCCTCTTTGCGGCTGCGGCTCTGAAGTTACCGCAGTCCCCTTAGCCCCGCCCCTCCTGTCCTTCTCGCGCCTGGTTTCCTCGCTCCTCCCCCTCCCGTTTATGCGCGCGCGCCCCCCTCCGCCTCTGTCTCCTCACAGCAGCGGCGAGCGGGCCTGGGAGCGGGCGGCAGCGGGTCCCTCTGAGCGCAGCGGCCGCGCGGGCACCGGAGGCGACCACATCCCCCTTTCCGTAGCGGTTCCCGGCACGGAGAACATGGCGGCGGTATCGGGGGCCGGGGCTGCGGGCGGCTCGGCCAACCCCGGGGGTCCGGAGATGGTGCGGGGCCAGGTGTTCGATGTGGGGCCCCGCTACATCAACCTCTCCTACATCGGGGAGGGGGCCTACGGCATGGTCTGGTGAGTACCGGCCGGGGAGCCGAGCCGAGCCGGGGCAGCGCCTTACCCCGCCCGCCCGGCCGCAGCCTCTCCCGGGGGCTAGGGAACAGCCCGCGGCCCCAGCCTCTTGGCCCTCCCGCCGGGGCTTAAGCATCTCCGCCTCCTGCTCCCCTTCCCTGCTTGCTGCTGCCTCTGAGCGCCGATTGCTGCCCCTGCCCCGCCTCCTGCTGCTGCCTCTGACCCCCGATTGCTTCCCCTGCCCAGCTGCCCTCCTCTCTGCCTCCTAGCCCCAGTCGCTGCCCCTTCCTTCTCCAGTCCTGATTCAAGCCTTAATTATTCTTTTCCGTTTATTGGCTCTTGGGTTGGTTTCACTTTTTTTCCCCTTCATTCTTGGTGGTGTTTGATATGTGTCTAAAATGGAAAAGGTAACCAAAATCATGACTGTGACTGATTATAAACACTAGGGCTCACCTTGTATGCCCCAGGACCACACTGGGTAAACAAAAAAAGAGACTCTGTGTGTAGGAATTATTACCCCCAATTCTCTCTTCTTTGCTTGTGATTTGCCACCCCTCCAATAATGGCAAGTCACTTTGTCTAGCCTAGTAAACCTCATATATTGGTGAAATTTTTCTTTGTTATAGTTGAAACTGTTTTGTGTCACAGAGACTTCCAGTGAAACACATTAAAACACAAACATGTATGCAAGTGAATGTGTGCGCTCAACTATTTGACATTGTCTGTCTTAATCAGGCTGTAAGAATGATGGTAAATGCACAGATGTATTTGAGCAAGTTAAGGTGTTTATCTCCTACTAGTGTAGTGAGATTGGGTTGAACGGATGCATATATGTGGGTGGCAGCATGGTCCAGGGGCTAGGATACAAGAGTATCTCTGCCTTGCTCTGTGACCTTGCTTAAATCATTTATCCTATTTGTGTCTGTCTTTCCATCTGTAAAATGGATTAAAGAAATTTACCTCCTGAATTGATTTCAAGTTTGTAAATGAAACAGGATAACTTTCCTCCAAACCATATGCTGATTTTCCTTCGGAATGCACTTTGTCTTTCTATGATATTTCATTTTTAAAAGACAAGGTATGTTTTGAAATAAATTTGGTTCATCACTTTTAGTTATATTCAATTTTTTTTTACGTCTATAACCTTTAATTTAGGGGTTGAATTATGCTGACTTTTGATGGCTCTATGAGAGGCAGTCACTTTGTACTTCAGAATTTAAGCTTTCATTTAGGCCTGGATTCACCAAGGAGTTCGTATGCTTAAGTGCTTTTACTGGATTGTGACATTAGCCCTTTTAGCTGTGGTGATAACTCTCAAAATGTGATTTGAGGTCCTGTTTATACTTGTACCAATTTTTTGTACAAATTATTTGTACCAATGCAGATACACTGATGTAAATCATCAAGGTGGATGCACTGTACAGATTTTAATACGAGGCTTGTGTTAGTGCATTTTATCTCAGAAACCAGAATAAGCCTCAGTAGTGCAAGCCTAGTTTTACACCTGTTCAGCATATCTAGTCTGAGGGGTTTGCGCCAGTATAGCTGCACTAGTACAAATACCCTTGGTGTAGATAGACTGTAAATGTAAACCAACACATTGACATCTGTCTGAGGTTGAAGATCACCTCTTAGAAGTAATATTTGAGGCTTATACTGCCCTATTTATCTAAGTGGGAATGGTGACAGTTAATTTAGCTTCAAACGTTTCTATTTCACTACTGATCAAAAGCTGCAAGAAATATTACGAAGGGTACACAGTCTACTGGTAACATCCTTTTTCGGCTTTACAGGTGAATGGGGGTGTGTGGTTTGTGGGCAGGACTAGGGAGCATATCACTATTCCTCCCCCCCCCCCCAACTTGATCTCTGGTTAGTGGCTTGAGATAAAACCTTAAGTTTTCCATTTCACCTCAAACAATGTCTGTATTAATGACAGGTGTTTTTGGACCAAAATAAAAATGTTAAACCCTACTGATCCAAATGCATTATGGTTTGTTGAGCTGCTGTATTCCCTCTATGAAGTTAAAGCATTCACTATATCAGATATTAATTTCTTAATTGCTGTTGTTCAATACAGTCTCAAGTGTGAAAGGACGTGAAACAAACATTTATAAATTTGTATTGCATATTTGATAAGGAAAGTGTTGGATTGTATGTGTCCTAGTGAGATGTCATAGCAACTAATGTTTGCTAGCATGTAGGACACAAACTGCTATGATTACATAAGATTACTTACAAGCAACTAGAAGTACATTCATTATGCAGATTGACACTTGATGTTTCATGCTTTGCATATGCAGCTTTCCAAGCAAAGCAAGGCAGTTCTTACAGTGTGGAGGCATTTTCATTGGCGTGAGGTGAAGATGTCAGATTTTTTTTAATTATTTTTTTTGCAAGCTTCAGAAGTAGATTTACTAATTTTAGCTCATTGAAAAATTATAAAGCTATGGTACTAAAGTCTTGCGACTCTAGACTAAGTTAATATATAACATTTGAGAGACCATATTTATCAGTATATAGTGTCATGGCTTCATAATGCGGAAATGTAAAGGACTGGAGTGTTGTGAAAGCTACCTGGTGTGTTTTTCATAACCTCTCATTATATTTGTAAATTATCCAAGCTGTGAGTTCAATTAAACCAGCATTCTCTCATGGCCCACGTTAGTCTTTTTTTTGATCTTGTAGCAAAGTTAAATTGAAGCAGCAGTCACTTTAACCTTCCATGACAAGATAGTGATATTGTAAACATGACTTCACAGCTGGGTCAAGCAGAGAGTTGAGTATGTTCAGAAGCAAAGCCTTAATCAATACAAATCTGAAACAATAGTTAAGGAAAGATAGGAAAATACTGGTCAAGTTAGCTGCTTGTATAAATGTTCTCACATTCAAACTTTCTGTAGTCTGAAAAACTCTAGAGATAATAGTTAAATGCTTTCCTTTAACTCAATCATCCATAGCCAGGTCAGGATTTTGAGTAAAAACAGAGTTATTAGAGCTATATGTCAAATAAAATATTATTGAAAAAGCACACCTATATTTTAGAGAGTAAAGGAGGATAAATTATATATTGATTTGAGAGGTAATTTTAGAGGAACCTGTGTCTTAACCTTATGCCCATAAATTTAAACTCTGTAATTTTCAAAGGTTATATTTTTGCCAACATGACACATTCTGTCTCTATTGTCTCCAAGGGCTAGATTCTGTCCTTTTACCTGTTTGATTCATGTTCAGATCGTGCTATCGGAGAACAGGACCGGAGCTTGACTGGCTCAGCCTGAGCATAGGGGAAATGTTTACCAAAGGATGGTTCTCTTCCCCAACAGTCAACCAGGGAAGTCAAGAGGGGAAGAAAGCTGAAAACTAGTCACCAGTTACAGCCTGATCCTGGCACAGGTTAAAGGAGACTAGGGGCTGCCTCACTCATGCCTGCTGGCTGTGGTCCCTAAGGGGCTGACTATAAACTACTTGGCGATAACTAGAAACGCTCCCACCGCTCCCCCACTGTGGCCCCATGGGATTTGCTCTCCTTCCTCTGCGTATTCCTCCATGCTGAGGGAATACTCAGCAGGAAAACTTGCAGGAGTTTTCTGTTCCCTTTGTGCCACCTACGTAGCACACAGGGCAGAAGTACCCTAAACAATTGATTGTGGCCCCTTGACTGTTTTGAGATTAGTTTGACCCTCTGGCTCAACAGGATGGACATCATCTGTCTACAGACACTGTCTTATGTCTAAGGCTATGTCTACACTGCGGATCTTACAACGGCACAGCTGCGCCGTTGTAAGGTCTTCTGTGTAGCCACTCTGTGCTGGTGGGAGAGAGCTCTCCTGCCAGCATAATTAAACCACCCCCAGTGAATGGCGGTGGCTATGTCAGGTGGGAGACAAAAGCACAAAAGTGCTAGTGTAGACAGAGCCTAAGTTGACTTAAAGCTTCACACCGTCATAAAAGGAAAAATATACTAGTATCAATCCATTTTCATCTTTTTAGAGAAAATACTTCTAATATAAATCTTAGAAAGTGGTCTCTCCATAATCTCTCTAATCTTAAATCCCTTTATGAATCAACTTCTTCAAGAAAAAGGATGGATGTTTTAAATGAAATGTATGACAATTCTTCACATAAAATTTCCTAGTGGGTCAATTCTAGTGGGATTAATAGGAAACATTTGTTCTAAACTGAGATTATTGATAATAATTACTTCTCAACTAGAATAGTTATGTTTTAAACATTCAACTTAACAGTTGTTCCAACAGTTTATATGGTACTTAGATTATATGGTATCAGCGACTCAAAGATATACACCTCTACTCCGATATAACGCTGTCCTCGGGAGCCTAAAAATCTTACCATGTTATAGGTGAAACCGTGCTATATTGAACTTGCTTTGATCTGCCGGCGTGCGCAGCCCTGCCCCCTGGAGCACTGCTTTACCGTGTTGTATCCGAATTCGTGTTATATCGGGTCGCGTTATATCAGGGTAGAGGTGTACATAACAGTTGCAATCACAACATGCTGTTTCCAAGCTATTGGAACCAACAGATATGGGATTTGATCATTCTTTTAAATATTTATCTTTTATTCTCAATTACAAACATTTATATTTTAACTAACATAAAATATTTGTGGTTGTGGCAATACTTCATGCACACAGATGCTGGGTAAATTTTGATGGGATGTAGAGGGCTTCCAAAAAACAAAACACCCGACCCTACATGCATCGCCACTAAACAGTCCTTTTCAAAAATAAAAAAAAGAAGAATTTTAAACATTCAGTTAAATGATTATCTTGTCAGTTCCCATTGACAAAGTGGATAATGTGTAGTTTATATTCAAAAATTTAAAAAAAGATACATTACAATGATCTGTCTTCACCAGAGTGTCTAGGTGTTTGCAGGATCAGGGCCTATGTGGGTAACAGTGAAACATCGTACATTTCACAATCATTTATATAAACTAGGAAAGATTTTCAGTAAAACTTTCATTTACAGTAAACGTAGGTAAAGAGTCAGACAGAAATGTGACTTAGATTGGCAGTGTCCCTTTATTGAAATTTAAAAGGACTATTAACTGGAGTTGTTTTTTGTTTAAGATGAAGGGCATGTATGGCAACAAGAGGAAAAAATGGACATAAAACACTTCCATGTATGTTAATTGAACTAATTAATGGTAACAATCATGAGTATGTATGGCTACTTTACTCAAGGTTGTTTGAGAGTTACAGTCCTGGGAATTTTTATTATATAGAATTTTAGTTAATTGTTGCACTTTGGTAATTTGCACACCGTATTCATTTGCAATATTATCTTTGATTTTTGGACCTTTTAGGTATGAAACAGCAAAAAAACAAATAAAACAAGAAAATTGAAGTGGATACTCTGTTCTTACAGACCATTTCAAGAGCAGTAGAGTATAACATTTACAAGTATGTGCCATTCTAGAAATACGAGGACAAATTCTGTTGTCCCTGGAGTTCCCACAGCCTGTCAGGGAAGCAGGCAAAGTTGCCACCAGAACTACTTTCCTCTCTCCCCTGTGTTGCAGCAGATGGACAGTGGGGAGCTGCTAAGGTAGGTGTAGCAGGGAAGGGACAGTAGCCATCTTTATCCACATCAGCACTCTCTATCCACATCAGCGCTGCTCCCTAATGCCGCAGGAGAGGTGGTGGAAAGTAGCACCCCCTTCCACCTGTCCACAGTAAGAGAACAGCTCAAACTCTTGAGTTTAAAAGTCAGGAGTGCAGCTCAGGGAATATGTTCTTGTTTCATAATCAGATATACTTTTTCTTAATACACTGGCCCATGAGGGCCACAGGCTACTCTGCTGCTATAGACCATTGTGCCTTTTTTCAAGGTGAGGAAGTGAAGCTTGTATAGAAAGAATTTATACCTCCTACTTATTTGAGTAGGAGTATAATCTTAATGTCAATTGGAAAATAGCATCTTATCAATTTAGCACATAATGACACTTGTATACTGGTGCGCGGTCTCGGATTCTTCAACTGCTTTGTTGGAACTAGAATTCATTGATTATTTTCATAAAATTCTTTCTCACTACATCTTGCAGGTTGGCATTAAAGTTGGATGTTGCTGTCTTTAATTAGAAAATATTTGTTATTGAATATTGGCATTGAAAGGTGTCTTTATAACAAACATATTTCAATGGAGGGTATTTAAAATAACTAACATCTAAAAAGATTGTGCTAGTAAATGGTTATAGTGCTATTTATAGCAGCATTGTTCCTTCTAAGCTACGCAGTTAAAGAAAATGGAGAAACAAGGTTTTTGTTAAAGAAAAAAACATTTTTTAACTCACATCAACTCAAACTTGAACTATACCTGAAATGTAGTAGATGGCCGTTACAGTCCCAGGCAATTTCAACTTAAGATTTATAGGAAAGCCACCAGTGAGTAGTAGTATTTTATAGTTTTATTTGTCAAGAATGGAAGTTTATTATTTGTTTTATGGGAGTGACTAGAGGCCCCAATCAGTATTGGTGTTTCATTGCTTTCATTCTGTATTTATACAGCACTGAGAAGTATACCCTCTTCCGAAGAGAGTGCCATCTAAATAGACCAGATTCCACCCTCCTACTCCCACCCCAAAGAGAGTAACTGATAGTCAAACAAAACCTAGGTAACATATAACGGATACAGAACTTGTTGGTTATATTTCACACACCCTTTTCTTCTGTAGCTTATTTTGAATGAGAAATTGAGATTTTTACTGTGAATTCCATTTTTACCCTTCCATTGTGGCCCTTCTATTTGTTGTCCTGTACCATTATTACCTCTGTCTTCCTCTTATAGCTGGCAATGCACTAATTACCTTTGGCCAAGTGGGCCTTGTGTAGTTCTTTTTATATCAGTGAGCTGCCTGATGGGTCAGCCAACAAAGAGCACTTTGCAAGATGTGGCCCACACACCCTTGTTCCCAATTCCTGCCTTTTCTTAAGCAAAGACATGCTGTCATTTTTGTTTCTCCAAGATCACAGGAAGCCAAAGCTGTTGAATGAAATGCTTTTTGGTTTCTGCAGTTCTTCTGGGATATTTATTTTCTGGTTATTTTAAAAACCAATTTCAGTGCAAGTTTTTTTTGTTAATAACTTTACAATATTGATAGGTAACTTTCTCAGTATATACTTGACCTTTTTTTACATTCCATGGTCCAGTTTGCAAGCATTTTGTCTTTTTGCTTATCAAGTCATACGGCAACTTTAACATATGTACTTAATGGATATTGGTGGTGGTGGTATAACTAAAACTGGAAGATGTTTGTTGGTGCAGGTTGTATTGCAAAGACAGAACCCGACATGTATGTTGTAGACAGCTTTGTTAAAACCTAGCAGTTGTGTAGTTTGGGTATTAGTATTTGCTATTTCTGAAATACCATTATAGTTCTGGGCACAGCTTGGGTTTTAGATTTTAAAAAAAATCCCAAAAGACTATGTAAGGCATGCTACCTTGCATTCCCATATAATCTACAGTAAGCTTGGTGTTTGCGGGGAAAACCTAGCTAGTAGGTCAAATGGGAGGAGAGTCCAGAAACTACACCTAGTGGAAAAATTAGATGTGTGTATCTATCACCTTCTTCTAAATGAGGTAAAGTTCAGGCTCAGGTATATTTTTTACTGGACTGAATCCCAGGGTCAAGGGCTTTCTATTGAGAATTACCTGCCTCTAGATCTTGTTTGATAGAGGTGAAGCTTACAATTAAAGTGGGGAAGTCAAAGTTATTGTGGCTAGATATAGGAAAGGTTAAGGTTTGTAGATGTTATTGTAGATGGTAATGTGCTCTGTTAGCTGAAGCTTCTGAGTGATAGTCAAGATTATCTCTGGGTTCATTGCAGTATTCTGGCCTAAAGATAATGGGTGTGAAAGAATGTGTGAATACATCATCTGACAATCGAGTATGCTTTGGGGGTTTGGGCTGATATTTTGGTGTGTTTTCGTCACTGCATATCGTTTACAATCTAGTAGCAGCCAGGAATCTCTCTCTAAGATACAACTACTCTCAGTAGTAGGTAGGGCCATATTTAAGAGAATAGACATGGACCTCAGGTTCTCAAAATGCTTCCTCTTCTGCTCAGCTTCACTTCTATTATCCAAGGTGAGCATAAGCCAACTGTCTTTCATCCAGGTTTCTATCTCTGACATCCAAAGAGCAAGGGAGGAACCACTTAGTGTGGTTGAGGTGAAAAGAAGATACAGAGCTGAGCCATCAGCATATTGATCCTCTTACATCTCTCAATCCTTAGTTATATTCAAGCATTGAAGAAAGGAGGTATCAAGACTGATTCTTGAGGTACATCATAACTTACAGTCTTCAGGCAGGAAGGCCAGTTTTCCGCTCAGCATTTGCTGGGATTTTTTGTAAGGAATGAATGGAACAACTTTTAAAGCTGTTCTGTCCTTTGTCTCCTCCCTCGTGCGCCCCCTCCCCCAACAGTCTCATGGTCATCAGTGAATCTCATGTTCAACAATAAAGGTAGGCTTGGCAGAATTTGTGGGGTTGGTTGTTTTTGTTGTTTTTTGTAATTTCAGTGGTTGATATCGATGTTTGTTTATATCAATTCAAATTTTTACAGTTGTAGGAAGTTATGGTAGACACTGAGATTCAAAAAATTAAAGCTTTATAACCATTAAAACACACATTGTTAGTGTCACATGTCAAAATATACAAACTAAGTATCCTTAATTCAAACTCTTAAGTTCTCAAGCAGCATTTTTCTTACTTCACCAATCTGTAAATTTCTATCATCGATGGAAATATTTTTTTTCATCAGTTTGTTTTTGTATGGTGAAATCAACATTTACCAATAAAAATCTAATCATTCCAAGCCTAAATATCGGGTATAATTTTTTAAAAGTGTCTAAGTGACATAGGTAGGTAAGTCTCATTGTAAGTCAGCATGACTTGTGTTTCTGCATCACTTAGGCCCTTTTGAAAATCCCATCAATAAAAAGCAGCTGAAAGATCTAGTAGTATGTGTAAAGAAACCTGTTGTCACTAAAACTGATGCTGTTTCTGTGCTGTGGCTAGATCTAAAGCCTGTCTAGGATCCAAAAGCTTGGAAGATTAAGATCTGTTGGATTTGGTCTGCCATCACTTTCTCAGTGACCACTTCCAGAAAGAATAGGTCAGATCTTTGGTGATAATTGGCAAGAACACTAATATGAAAGAATAGTTCTTTGAGTACATGCCAGATGAAAGCATGTTTATTCACTGGACACTTTATCTCCCCTAGGGAGGCCATAATTATCCCTCCCAATAATAAGTTCAAACATTTTTCACTGGCTTTCTCTGGCCTAGCAGGCTATATCTCTAACTCAAATGTCTGGGTGGACTTTAGTGCCTCCACAATTTCAAAATTGGATGATAGTACGGGATGGAAAGTAGTTTGTTTTTGTTTCCCTTTCCTTTGACATCGCTTCCCAGCTGTGGAGAGACTGTCCTTAAACAAATTGTTCTTGTTTCTGAGATATATTCAAAGCCCCTTGCTGTGAGATACTTTCAACTTGGACCTGGTGAAGACAATTGGAGTTAATCAGACTAATCACATGGAATAGTTTCTCTTGTCAAGATTTTGTGGATGCTGTAATGGAGAAGCAAGACATCTTGTTCCTTGTGGCTCTGGCATAAGAATGTTCTGTTGCAGTGATTCATATTCCATGTTTGTACATCTGTCTACAACATTCCAGTGCCCTCCCCTCTTATTTCTGTCTCAAGTTGCTGGTTAATAATGGTGGCTTGTGAGGCTGATGCAGAGAGAGGAGGCTCCTAAAGAATAAGAGCGTGGATGGTTTTGTGCAATAGGTGATTGTAGTGCTCTACTATGCTGTTCATACTGATCAGGAGGCAGTGTCATAAAATAGTTGCTGGTTCCTCCTTAGAGCTTGCCGCACTTCAATGGTAGACAAAATTATTTGTGTGTGTAGGTCAGGGGTAGGCAACCTTCAGGAGTGCTGTGCCGAGTCTTAATTTATTCACTCTGATTTAAGGTTTCACGTGCCAGTAATACATTTTAACGTTTTTAGAAGGTCTCTTTCTGTAAGTCTATAATATATAACTAAACTATTGTTGTATGTAAAGTAAATAAGGCTTTTAAAATGTTTAAGAAGCTTCATTTAAAATTAAATTAAAACGCAGAGCCTCCCGGACTGGTGGCCAGGACCAGTGTGAGTGCCACTGAAAATCAGCTCGTGTGCCGACTTCGGCACCCGTGCCATAGGTTGCCTACCTCTGGTGTAGGTGTAGCTTGTAACAGGACATTAATAGAACTTTCTTTTAGCACATTTCAGATGGTCAAGTTTTAGAATTTTCCATGATAGCTTAAGATTATCTTCTTGTCCATTTGGAAACAAATAAAAAACTTATTGAAGTTTCTAAACTCAGTTGTTCAATAGTACCTAAATCATATAAAAATAATGCTTTTTCTGGAATTTGTTAAATTCAGTCTACTTATTTTGATATTTTTTGCAAAATATTGAAAAATACTTTGTTGCTGATAAAGTAAATAGAATTGAGTTAGAATCTCTGTTGCATGGTAAAGTAATTCATCTTTTTTTTTTATGGGTATATTTTAAGTACTGGGAACTTGCAATTAGATTTGCAGTGTACAATATGTAATTAGTTCATCTCCCAGTTTTCCCTTTTCTCTAAATTAGCAGCTGTTACTGCAGCACCTTGCTTCCTGCTTAGTTGGAGGGCAAATAGCTCCCTTAATGGCAGATACTGATGTAGTATCCTGAATTAAGCGCCATGAAGTAGATTGAGTACTGCAAATCAGTATGCCCAATCTTCTCTGGAATTTAATGTACCACATGACACAGTAAAACATTTCTTAAATATTGTATTTTGAATGTATCTGCATATGTGACTGCTTTGAAACAGTGAAATACATAGTAAAAGGAAATAAGTTTTCTGCCAAAGATGAATGCTGAGAGATACATTTTAAATAGTGTAGACATTCTTGATTTTTGCAGGTGGAAGACTAGTGGCAGTTATTTCACAGCTAATACAGTAATACACAGTTTTCTTTCTTGTCAGTGTGAATATGGCAGACTCATTCTTAGGCTGCACTCACTGATGTCTGGCCTCTTACTCTGCGATAATGATAATGGGGTAAGGGGAAAGCCCAAGTACTCTTGTAAATTAAATTACTGAATGGAATTTTTTCATTATTCACAGAACAACGTATACCTGTGATTTAATGTCATTTTGTACTGAACTGCTGTGAATATTTTTACACATAAATGTAAAAAGATTGTGTGTAATTATATAATGAATTTTAAAAATTGCTATAGTAAGACTTTCTTGGATTTTAAATAGCACAATTCAGGTATGAGACCTAAATAAAATAGAACAGGGGTCGGCAACCTTTCAGAAGTGGTGTGCCGAGTCTTCATTTATTCACTCTAATTTAAGGTTTCGCATGCCAGTAATACATTTTAATGTTTTTAGAAGGTCTCTTTCTATAAGTCTATAATATATAACTAAACTATTGTTGTATGTAAAGTAAATAAGGTTTTAAAAATGTTTAAGAAGCTTCATTTAAAATTAACATAAAATGCAGAGCCCCCTGGGACCGGTGGCCAGGACCCGGGCAGTGTGAGTGCCGCTGAAAATCAGCTCGCGTGCTGCCTTTGGCATGCGTGCCATAGGTTGCCTAGCCCTGAAATAGAATATACAAATTAATTTTGTCCCCTTTTTCTTTTGGAAGCTTCAAAATGTGTGTGCTACCCCAAGGAGATGTTACAGTTGGGCTTGAAAAGTTTAGTAGACATATCAGCTGAAGAACTTTACCTGCTAGCTGAAGGTAGATAGAAAAGATGATGGGGATTGTGCAAGAGGTGAAGAGCTCTACTACTCTAACCCTTTTTAAGCATGTGGTCATCCTGCAAGTAACTCCAGTGCTTGCCCTTGATTCTGCATGCAGATTTCCAAGGGTAAGGAATCACTGTTACAAAACTGACCAGTGTCTTGATATCACTGTTACGAAACTGACCAGTGTCTTGATATCACTTTGCTGCTATTTGGCTGATCTAAGAAAAGCAGCAGAGGCACTGGAGCAATCTTTCTGCAGACTGAGGAAGTCAGCGCTGCATTTCACATTTGGAAGGTTGTCTTCACAACCATAATGGTTAGAAACTTAATTTCATTTTTTTTAAATAGAAGCTTAATTTCTGCAGAAACTGATCAGCTTTCATTGAGGGATGAAATATAGTTTGGTTATGTTTAACTTCATAAAGGGGACTTAAAAAGGAGGAAGCTAGGCAAAAGACCCTAAAATCAAATGTAAAGAAGTTGAAATCCTTAGGTTTGGCATAGATACTACTCTAAGGAAACAGTAATAGTGTCAGAATGCATGTAAACCTCTAAACAAGAAAGGGAATCAGGAAGCAATAAGTAAATCAGTATGACTAAATAGAAAGGTTCAGGAAGTTAAAGCCAGATATCCATTAGGCTTTCCATTTTCTGAAGAAGTCAATTAAAAGGAGTATAAGCTACAGCAGGCAAAAAGCAAGAAGGAACTTGGGAGAGTAAAGATGGAATTTTAATAGCAAATAGCTAAAGGTATAGAAACAAATAAGAAATGATTTATGTATGATGCTGGAAGTTTGCATGAGAATTTGATAGGTCTCCTGGAGAAAGAAGATCAACTAAGAAAGACACATTCTAGAGAAGCTAACTGATTTCTTTGCATCAGTCATCATAACAGAGTGGTGAGGTGATGTAACTCTTTTCTGGTAGCAGTGATAAGGCACATTCAGAGATTGAGATATCAAAAAAGGAGTTTCTGGAACAAATAAACCGAAAGCAACGAGTCACCTGGTCCCAAACACCCAATGTTAAGAAGGAATTTAAGAAGTAAATGCATGAGCTACTAGTAAAAATGACTTCTCATTGAAATGAACTGCTATCTCGGATAGTAGCCAGTATTGCACTTCTATTTTTAAAAATAAGTGCTAGGGGCAGTCTGAGGAATTAGACCAGTATGCTTTTCTTCTGTACTCGATAAATTGGTTAAAATAATCATAAATAGAATTATAACAGCTAGATTCCTAACATCCCGTTTGCTTTTTTGACCGCCTCTGCACACTGCGTGGACATCTTCAGAGAACTATCCACGATGACTACAACGAGTCAGGAAAAAGATCTTGGAGTCATCATGGATAGTTCTCTGAAGATGTCCACACAGTGTGCAGAGGTGGTCAAAAAAGCAAACGGGATGTTAGGAATAATTAAAAAGGGATAGAGAATAAGATTGAGAATATATTATTGCCCTTATATAAATCCATGGTACGCCCACATCTCGAATACTGTGTATAGATGTGGTCTCCTCACCTCAAAAAAGATATTCTAGCACTAGAAAAGGTTCAGAAAAGGGCAACTAAAATGATTAGGGGTTTGGAGAGAGTCCCATACGAGGAAAGATTAGAGGCTAGGACTCTTCAGCTTGAAAAAGAGAAGACTAAGGGGGGATATGATAGAGGTATATAAAATCATGAGTGATGTGGAGAAAGTGGATAAGGAAAAGTTATTTACTTATTCCCATAATACAAGAACTAGGGGTCACCAAATGAAATTAATAGGAAGCAGGTTTAAAACAAATAAAAGGAAGTTCTTCTTCATGCAGTGCACAGTCAACTTGTGGAACTCCTTACCTGAGGAGGTTGTGAAGGCTAGGACTATAACAATGTTTAAAAGGGGACTGGATAAATTCATGGTGGCTAAGTCCATAAATGGCTATTAGCTAGGATGGGTAAGAATGGTGTCCCTAGCCTCTGTTCGTCAGAGGATGGAGATGGATGGCAGGAGAGAGATCACTTGATCATTGCCTGTTAGGTTCACTCCCTCTGGGGCACCTGGCATTGGCCACTGTCGGTAGACAGATACTGGGCTAGATGGACCTTTGGTCTGACCTGGTACGGCCGTTCTTATGTAGAAGAGCCAGCTCTGATGGAGTTTAACAAGCACAGCGTCTGTAAAGGAAAACCCTGCCTCCTGAATCTAGAATTCTTAGACTTCTTTGAACAGGACAATAAAATAATAGATAAAAGACAACTTACTGATCCAACTTATATGGACTTTCAAAAGAGTTTTAATAAAATCCCTCACAAGAGGGTAAAGCAACTAAGTAGACATAGTGTGAAAGACAATATACAATAATGAATCAGAAACTGCCTAAGAGATCAAAAACAGAGTGTCAAGGTTCCTCCCCCACTCTGAACTTTAGGGTACAGATGTGCGGACCTGCATGGACACTTCTAAGCTTAATTACTAGCTTAGATCTGGTAACACTGCCACCATCCAGGAATTTCAGTGTCTGGATCACTTTCTGTCCCCCCAAAACCTTCCCCTCCCTGGGCAGCCTTGAGAGGCTTTTTCACCAAGTTCCAGGTGAACACCGATCCAACCCCTTGGATCTTAACCCAAGGAGAATTTAACCATCCCCCCTCCCTTCCCCCACCAATTCCTGGTGAGTCCAGATCCAATCCCCTTGGATCTTAACACAAGGGAAAAAATCAATCAGCTTCTTAAAAAGAAAATTTTTACCTTTCTTTCTTTAATTAAAAGTTATCTCTGTAAAATCAGGATGGAAAATACTTTACAGGGTAATCAGATTCATATAGCCCAGAGGAACCTCCTCTAGCCTTAGGTTCAAAGTTACAGCAAACAGAGGTAAAATCCTCTCAGCAAAAAGGAACATTTACAAGTTGAGAAAACAAAAATAAGACTAACACGCCTTGCCTTGCTATTACTTACAAGTTTGAAACATGAGAGACTGATTCAGAAAGATTTGGAGAGCCTGGATTGATGTATGGTCCCTCTTAGTCCTAAGAGCAAACAACCCCCAAACAAAGAGCACAAACAAAAGACTTCCCTCCACCAAGATTTTAAAGTATCTTGTCCCTTTATTGGTACTCTGGTCAGGTGTCAGCCAGGTTTACTGAGCTTCTTAATCCTTTACAGGTAAAAGAGACATTAACCCTTAACTATCTGTTTATGACACAGAGTAAGGATAACTGGTCAATTTTATCATGAGAAAATGTCAGCAGAAGGGTGTCAGAAGTTTCTATACTAGAATTGGTGTTTAATGATCTGGAAAAAGGGATGACCAGTGAGGTGGCAAAATTTGCAGATTATTTAGGCTAGTCCACATAAGAACGGCCGTACCGGGTCAGACCAAAGGTCCATCTAGCCCAGTATCTGTCTACTGACAGTGGCCAATGCCAGGTGCCCCAGGGGGAGTGAACCTAACAGGCAATGATCAAGTGATCTCTCTCCTGCCATCCATCTCCATCCTCTGACAAACAGAGGCTAGGGACACCATTCCTTACCCATCCTGGCTAATAGCCATTTATGGACTTCACCACCATAAATTTATCCAGTTCTCTTTTAAATCCTGTTATAGTCCTAGCCTTCACAACCTCCTCAGGTAAGGAGTTCCACAAGTTGACTGTGCGCTGCGTGAAGAACTTCCTTTTATTTGTTTTAAACCTGCTGCCTATTAATTTCATTTGGTAACCCCTAGTTCTTGTATTATGGGAATAAGTAAATAACTTTTCCTTATCCACTTTCTCCACATCACTCATGATTTTATAGACCTCTATCATATCCCCTCTTAGTTTCCTCTTTTCCAAGCTGAAGAGTCCTAGCCTCTTTAATCTTTCCTGGGAGAATACTGTGGAACTTCAGAAGGACCTAACAGAGCTAGGTGAATGGTCAACATAATGGCAGATAATATTCAAAGTTGAGAAATTCAGGGTAATGCCCACTGGGGGTAAACTATTTGAACTTCTCACCTTAGTGGGTTCTGAATTATGTGCATCATCTTGGAGGAAAAAACAGGAATCATGCATCAGGAATCAATAAAATGAACAAAATGTTAGAATGTATAAGTAATGGGACTAAGAATAATACAAAAATATTATTATAATGTTCTACAAATCAGTGGTAAATCACCTGGAATACTGTGTTCAGTTCTGGTCACTGCATCTCAAAAAGGATGTTTCAGAAATCGAGGGGGTTTAGAGATGAACAACAAGAAGAATTAGAGGTATGGGAAAACTCATGTGAAGAGAGTAAAAATATTGGTACTGTTCTTGAGGGGACATGCTAAAAGGATACAAAATAATGAATGGTATAGAGAAGGTTTATCTGGGAACTTGTTTATCTTTTCTCCTTGTATAGGAAGACGTGGATGTCAATGAAATTAGAAAGTGGCAGATTCAAAACTGATAAAAGGAAATACTGTTGCACATAATTCACAGTCAGACAGGAATTCCTTGCTTCAGGAAATCATTGAGGCCAAGAGCTTAGCAGGATTTTTTTTTTAAAAGGATTAGACATCTTTATAGATTATTCTTACAACAGCAATAGCTAGAGTTAATATTAAAAAGAGATCTTTGGAAGGGATATAAACCCTCAAGCTTTGGGGAGTAACCCAATCTCTAATTATTGGCAATAACTCTCCCTGGGGGCAGGTTATTACATAACAGCCTGCTGCAGAGTTTCTTCCTCTGAAGAAGCTGATACTGGTCACTGTTGGAGATAAAATATCGCAATACATAGGCCACTTGTCTGATACCGCATGGTAACTCCTACGCTCCACATTTGCCAGGGAAAGCTTCACATTCACCACTGGCAAGTATCTTACAGTAGGTGACAACTGGATGCCATAAGTGGATGAAAAAAACTGAGGAGAGGACAGGTGAGGGGCAAGGTAACAGTAAAACAACCATATCTTAGCACAGTGAACATCAGTTATGGTTTGTCACCTACCTAGCCATTGTCAGCTACTACTGTTTTGTTCAGACAAATCCACCTTTTCCTCAAAGGTGCCTAACTTGTCTTTGGCAAACACCCTGACTACTCTGGAGGTAGGGGAGGAATCTTCTACTGAGTCATATATTCCTCCTTCCTCTTAATTTTGTAGAACCATGGGGCAGTCTTTTGCCATAAGGTATCCCAACTTTGAGATCTGAGCTGTCTCTGGGGAAAGCAGAGAGGCATGCCCAGAATTTGACAGCTGAGACCAACTACCCTAGTGCCTCAAGAGGCAGGTCTCTTCCTACTCAGTCTGACTGTGACACCTGGTGCAGAGGTGTTATGGGAGATGCTTGACAAACGCTGCTGTGGGAGTAGTATGCCCCACTACCTGCCTAAAATCCCATTAGTTTTGGAGCTTGGAAGAGGGGTGAGAAGGGCCTGGTCACTCTTTCCTAAACTCCAGGTCAGAATTCAGGAGGGCAACTGAGTCAGGGTTAAATCAGGAGCAAAGTGTGAATACTTGTTTCTTCCCAAATCTGAGGATACTCTCTTCTTGATCACTTTGCTCAGCCTCTAGTACTACTTTATAGGATAGAAGGGCTTTTCTTCTGGGCATGTTCCTGATTTCTGAGGCTGAAAGTTGTATGGGACAAGCGGGGCCAGATTAGGACTGCCACAGAAGGGGCCAGATCTGCTTTGCAGTTACTTTAAAGCTCTGTGTACTACAGATTTCCTTTGCTGCCATCATTGCAGCCAAAGTTCCTGTTTCACCCTGAGATAGCAGAAGATGGGTCGACCGCTGAATACCCAAAGACTAGAAATCTTCTGTGGGGTAGAGCTACCAGTGTAGTGAGAAACATTGGCCCTAGCTGGGCTCCTTATAGGATGAAAGAGTTAAAATAAATCCTTGGCCCTTATCTTATTAAAATGTAAATAGTTATTGTATTACTTCAAGTAGTGCATGGTAATTTGTATTTGTAGTAATGCAAAATTGCACAAAGACAAATGTTTGAATTAATAGATATGCTCAGAAGGGCCCATGGAATGTGCATTCATGTTTGTGCTGGCTCAGTATTGAAAACTTTACTGCTGCAGGGCAGAAAATCTTACGTACTTCATGAGTGTGTGATTAAAAGGGAACTTTTTTTTCTTCTCAATCACACTTTCATTTTAGAAATTCAAAAAATATAATCACTCCTGTTAG
Source organism: Mauremys reevesii (assembly GCF_016161935.1). NCBI lineage: Eukaryota > Metazoa > Chordata > Testudines > Geoemydidae > Mauremys > Mauremys reevesii. The sequence continues at coordinate 17,414,120 of NC_052640.1, read as the reverse complement.
AAAAGAAGTACGGGGTTTGAAAGTAGTCTGAATTTTAAGTACTCTCATGTTTCTACTGTTTTTTTTCCTCCAGTAAGTGCTAGTAAATGTTAAGTATACATTTTTCACTGTAATTACAAAATCCAGTTTATATACTATTGGCTTTCAGTAACCTATGTGGAGGATGGTGGAAGGAGGAGCTGCAATAATTACACACATCAATAGATGATTAAAATATGCTGAATTCTAATTTTTTTGATTTTGTATCCTCTGGGGAAAATGTAAAAGTATGTGAGATGTGTGTTCCTATGGCTATGTAATATATATATATATATGTCATTGGAATAACAAATGGAGCCTCAAGCCTGAGATTTTTTTAGAAGCTAGTATTCTTCAACAGCTCTGTTTTCTGAGTTATTGATACACATATTAGTTATTTCCACGTGGCATGCATAGATCCTCAGTTTCAAAGAGAGGAAGAAGCAGAACTGTATCAAATAACTAGTGCTCCAGTTCTAGAATATTTTTGTTTTTATACTTTCATGTTTGCAATAGAAACATCAGCTTTGATTGTGCTCTGCTGCTCTGGAGAAGTGACTGGTGCTAATACTAAATATACTGTATTAAAAGTTGCTATTTAATACTAGACTGCTAATGTTTATATCTTTACTCTGTTTTATTTTTGCTCTATAGTTACACAATTAGATCCTGTTTCACAGGTGCTGAGCACCTGTTGCTCTTCTTGAAGTTAATGAACTCTGAGTTCTTGGCACCTTTGAAAATTATGCTCCAGATATATTTATGAAATAGTATTGAAAGTTTTTGCATTATTCTGGAAACAAATGTAAATATCTAAAGGTGAACTTTAAACTTTCTTCTCTAAATATGAATTTGCCAACTTTTCTGTGCTGCTATCTGTTCCTCTCTTCTCTGTCCTTTCCCAACAGCTTTATATAAGGGATGGGTAAAAAAAAGAATTTTTTTATGAATACACTTAATCTCTCACAGCAACAATTCCTTTTACTTTTTAAAGGTAAAATCTAAACAAGATAGATTAATGTTAACTATATTGTTTAGCATTAGTTAATTTCTTTCTGAATGCAAAACTACAGTATTTAATTTCAAAGTTCACAAACAAGCTTAAAGGACAGTTTAATAGCTATCTCTAAAAATAGCCTATTAAGTTTGCATTTTAAAAACTTGAAGTGAACACTGTGGTTGATATTTTTATAAACTGAAGTCCATTTAAATGATACAAATTTATCTAAAATACAAACATTTTCAGACATTCCTTTCTTCTAAAGCAAGCACTGATTCTACAAAGCAATGCTTATAAAAATGGTTTAAGTAGTATAATCCTTCCTGTTGAAGTTTTATCTTCAAAGTTGATATGAACAGGTGGGAAATTAACATTAACATTAGACATTTAGGGTTGTGGACAAAAAAGCACATTCAGTGATATAACAAAACTTTATTCAATTTTAGATAGAAAGTTTGCAAATGCTCTTTCAGAAGTGTGAAATATTTTTTTCCATGACACTTTTGTCATCTTCCATTCATTACTCTTTGAGGAGAAAATATGTATGCGGACAAATAATAAAAACTAGCTCCTTTTATGCAATGAAACCAACTAATACTAGAAAATAAAATCTTTTGAATAAGTGTAAAATGGCTGACAAATCTAAATTAAAAATTTTGAGTAACTTTTGTCGAAAATCCATGAAACAACTGTGTGATACAATGGGTAGAATACAGTATTATTTTTTCTTACAAGCAAAGGCTTAAGTTTAATCTTTTTACAGTGAAAGTTGGCCTAAATGTCAGTGTTGCAGTAGGTGACCAGACAGCAAATGTGAAAAATCGGGACAAGGGGTGGGTGGTAATAGGAGCCTATATAAGAAAAAGACCCAAATATCGGGACTGTCCCTATAAAATCGGGACATCTGGTCACCCTACTGTTGCAGAGATACCTAGGATTGAGTTAAATGCAGACTCAATCAAAAGGATAGATGTATTTGTTAAAGCTCAATTTCCATTTTTTCCGAGAATGGCTTGACCAGCTGGAATTATTTTCTGTTTTCCTATCATAGTTATTAACAGTGTCATTCTGTATTTCAGTGAGTTTCTTATCACTGGACATGCCCTTGGAGTCTTGTTGCCAAGGTAACACTAGGCTACAGATAAAACAAATCTTGCTCTAAACTCCCAATCAGCCATTATTTAGTTTTCTATGTAATTATTTAAATAAATGACAGGCTGATTGGGAGTTTAGAACAGTGTGTGTCACCTGTAGTTTTGTAGATTGTGTGTATATAACTTCTTAACTATCAGGTTGCAAAACTCCCTGTGGGGGGTGAATATTCTTCCCACACCATCTTCCCTAAGGATCCATGCTGGGCTGGGTTGGGCTGGAAGGCAAAATGAGGTGAAGAAGAAGCCGGGGAAGGACTGAGGGTGCTGACAGACTAGGCAGTTTATCTGTGGTTGTATGAGGAAACAGTCTTCTCTGTGGGTGAGACCACTGCCAGGAATTGGCTTCCTTCCCAGTGGCAGCTGCAACATGCTCTCACTTGTTCCAATTCTTCTCCATAAGAAACATGTGAGGAGTAGAAATGGGTGGGTGAACATGTTGCCGCTGCTGGTGGTAGAAGGAGCTAAATTTTAGTAGTAGGCCCATCCTGTACAGAGGAAGACTTTTCCTTTTTGAGCAGCAGTAGTTAATGAGGAATGGGGTACCCGTTAAAGGCTCAGCTTAGTAGTGAGGATGCATTCTGTCAGCTCCGCATGTGGAGCTGTGTATGCTTTTGCTCAGTACATTGTCAGAAGGGTGCCCTAAGGCTAGGCTTTTAAACAAGAAATGAAAGTAAAGATTGTAAAAGGGAGAAATCTGTTTTTAAAAATTGCCTGTTAAAACTTCTTGGCTTATAAATATTACTTGTCTAACTGAAAGTTACTTGCTCAACTGAGATCAATAGAGATTAGATATTTGCAAAATATTTAATAGCTCAACTCTTTAAAAAAATTTGAATATTAAGGAATGTAGTGTTAAATATATAAAGGTATTCAATCCAAAGCAAATCTCTGTTTAATATAATCGCCAGAGCTTGAAATTTGGAATAACATTGTGTATAAAATTAGGAACTTTGTTCAGTAGTTGCAAAATATCTGCATTTAAAATTATCATGGTACAATTAAAGAGCACTCACAGCCATATGCTTGCATCAACTTGTAAAGCTGAACATTAACGGGGGAAAAAAAGGTTTGTTTATCTGTCATCTTTGAATGTGCTTAAAGTATTAGTAACTAGGTTCATTGCAATTATGAGTAACACATACAAACCATTACAGGAAGGGGGTTTGCACTACTTGTAATGAAGATGAACTGTATGCCAGTTGACAAACAGAATGATAAGCTAACTTAAGAACTCAAGGGTATAGACTAGCAGTTTCCACCTGAGAATCCCAAAAGAACTTTGAACACTGATTATTGCTCACAGAACCCTTGTGAGGATTGGTATGCTAAATATTGCCCCATTTTGCAGGTAGGCATCCTAATTTTTCATCCTGTGATGAAAGCTAATGGTGGTCAACAAGTTCTCTTCTTCAGAAGGCAGTCACAGTAAATCTAGTCTGGAGAAAATGTAAACAGTTGATGATGATGGTGCTTTCTCACTGAAGAAGTGAGCTGCTCTATGGAATTTTTTTGTCAATTTAATTAATACTTGTAGACTGTCATTTCTGGAGAGGAAGATCCTTATCCACTGAAATAGACAGTATGGGTATTATCAGCATAAGCTTCTTCACCAATTAGTTTCTCAGCAATGATCTGAGAGAGGAATGAGGTAGTTGTGGTGAGGGGTAGAGACCATCTTAAGGACTGAAGAGATGTTTCAGTCCTTGGCCTATTTTCTGAGACTCCCAACAAGAATTCCAAATATGGTAATTTTGTAATGTTTATGCTAGTCCACTGTGCAGTGGACTGAGACCACCATCTTATTTCGCAATAAGTATCCATTTCTACTTGAGCCAACCCAGGCTGTTTGAATCAGTTTAGAGGTGAAAGTGGCCAGGTGTTCAATCTAATGCTCCAAGATAGAACTTTGTTTACTACTATTAAGTTAATAACTTAACTTGCAAGCTTCTTAAGGTAGGGACACTGTCTTCTGTTGTATATGCTGACAAACATGCTGTTGGTGAAAACATTGAGGGACTGGAAATCCATCTACTTATTTCAACAATTTTAATAAAGACCTTCAGTGTCTTAGAATACATGTCTAGTAAAGAGGTACTGGTATGTTCCTGTGTAAGTTCTGTGACTCTTTTGCAATAATCACTCAAAGGGGCCACATTTCTGTGTGAGAGACGTATTAACTTGGTATTCAACAGATTCTCTGTGTAGCTACATTATTCACATTACTACCAATATGCTGCAAAGGCAAATGTGCACCCACTCATACAACTAGAGTAGTGTTATCACTCAGGTTGCCAATGTAAGAAAAAAAAATCCTCTATTACACTTAATTGCACAGGAATGAAACAAAGTTTGAGACAATATAACTGATCACAAGTCAGTTTCCTTTATCGCTAGCTTCCATTTCATTTGTGCTTTTGTGAGCTTACACAGGCTGTGTGGCAATAACAGAAATGCATACTTAGTAATTACATTAGTGTGATGAGATCCTTTGATATGAAGAGAAAAGTGACTATGTGCAAGATGTACACTAAAGAGGAAACTGATTACATCTTTACCACATGTACCCTGCTTTTTCCACCCTGCCTTCATACAGTACATGGTAGTACTGTCTAAAAGGGAGAATTGTGTTTTTACTGTTTTATTTTTTAATCTAATCTAAACTTCTTGCCCAGCTTGCTAGGAAAGTGTTTCATGAAATGTAAATGAAATTATTGAACTACAGCATATCAAAATTTGATATTTTGAATTGATAAAAATTAGTGATTCTGTGAAAGGAAAGAAGGAATTTCTGCTTTCCGGGAGAATAAATACTGTTATCCCACAAATAACTGACTGTGTTCATTTGAAAAAGCAAAAACATCAGTACTGTTTATTAAAGCTTGAGAACGAAATGTGTGTTTCATAAATAGAAAATGTTATATATTTAAGCAACTTCAGTTGCCTAATACTGGTCATGAAATATTCCTAAAACAATTTGCTTCCTCTTTCTCTGTCACATATTTGTCATCCATGTGCTGTGAAATAAGTGTAGGCTCTTTATTGTGAGAGGACAAATACAGAGGGGGAAGTAGGTGATCTGTGTACACTGATGAAATGAGCCAGGCTAAGATTTCTTCTGTTCATTCCTAAATAGGCTCATTCGGTCTTCAAAATTTCTGGTTCAGTCTGATGTATACACACAAGAGGGCTGAATTAAGGTTGTACTGGTAACCTAAATTGACTATCTTGTAAGTGCTTGATTTTTGCAAACATAATGTTCATTTAATGTAGTGTTTTATATGCAGTAGTACTGTAGTGTCTGAAATGTGCCCTCCATGCTTCCAAGTAATCTCTCTTGGGGTGGGAGAGTGGTTAATATAGCCAGCCATGTTCTTGAATTCCTTTTGAGGTCCTTTCTCCTGAGCATCTATTCTCTGTAGCTCTACTCCAGCTGATCAGAAGATACTCAGACCTCTCAGCAGAGTGGGCCCACTGATGAGAACCTCAAGGAACTTTTTGATTGTTTATGGAAAAAATTGTTGGGCCTGTTGATTGAGTGGCCTAAATTTTTAGCAGCTCTCTCTGATTTAACACAACTTTTTAAACCCCTAATTGTTTTAATTGGAATTAAAAACAAAACAAAAAACCCTACTGTGGAACCATTTCTGTTTGTTTAGGGTTTTCAGAGGTTTTTACAAAATTAATTTTTTTGACCAAATTAACTGTCCCCCTTGATTACACATTTTCTTCACGCAAAAATACCTGAATGTAATGAGACACTTCTGTCCTTTGTCATTTTTAATAGGAGCATAGAAAGCATCCTGTAGTTGGTAAATGTATATCTTTTTGCAACATAATATAAAACTGGGTTTTAGAAAATCATGAAAGTTTCATTGAGTCTTCCTGTTTGTCATCTCAATACATAAAACATAGTTTGTAGACATGAGGCACTTTAAAAAGGAATACGGACACTGCTTTATAGATACATCTCAGAATGAAGCTGCATGCTCTCAAAAGCTCAGGGTGGTGTATTTACATCACTTTACCTGCTTAGAAATATAGGTCACTGAACACATTACCTGGGCTCTCTGCTCCATGCTCTGGCTTTCCGTTGAATGAAGTCCAATTCAAGATCTTCTTCCTCATAATCAGAGCCTTGTTTGGGATTGTATCTTTCTGCGTGTGAAAACATCTCTCTCGTACAATCGAGACCTTCCATGATAGCTGTATTTCACTGGAACACTGAAAATTTTGATCAATGAAGGAGGCTTGTGGGTTTGGGAGAGGGTTTTTTTTTTTTAAACAGAAGTTGGACCTATGCTGTGAAACTCGTAACTGCTTCAAGAGAGAATTACCATAGGCCTTTCCATGTTCAGAACTCAATGCAAAGCTCAACTCTTTGACAAACCTTTCTTTCAGTAAGATCTTTATGCTCAAAAAGTAAAATAACCCTAAACCTATTTCTTTTACAGGCTGATAAGAAGGAAAGAGACTTCCTGGTGTTGATTATAATTTTAAATACATGGGAATAACTCATACTCTGGGCAGAGAACCCAGATTTATCTAACAGTTGCTGCAATACAACCAAGTATTTGTTGAAAAATTAAAATGAATGTCATATTGACCATCATACACTTCATGAATGTAAAAGGGATGTGCAGACCCTAGATTCTGCAGAATTCTCATTCTTGCTTTGTGGACTAAGTGGATTTAATAGTCTGTACAATTTAATATTGTGAATTCCTCTTCCAGTTCTGCCTATGATAACGTCAACAAAGTTCGAGTAGCTATAAAGAAAATCAGCCCTTTTGAGCACCAGACGTATTGCCAGAGAACTCTGAGAGAGATCAAAATCCTCCTGCGCTTCAGACATGAGAATATTATCGGAATCAATGACATTATCAGAGCTCCAACTATTGAGCAAATGAAAGATGTGTATCCTTTAAAGGTGTAAGATGGTATAGATTGCACTTTTTTCTCTTTGATAGTTCTAGTTTTCTGCTTTACATGTTGAGGCAGCTACACTTTATTTTTCATTCATCCTTCATCATGCTCTTAAATTGTGATAGGAATTTACCTGCTGTGCTCTGGTAAACTGAAAGGAAAGCTTTGTAACATTAGTAAAACTTGAGCTCTGTTTGCAATCTGTACTGACTCTATCTTATCTATCATCCTACAACCAATATAAAAATAAATAAATACCTTCTGCTAGTTGACCTATTTATTCCAGTCTGTAATGTTATTGTGCCTCTGCCAGCTTAGATTGTTTCAGAAAATGTCGAAATATCCAGCATTACATTTTATATTTGATACTATGCAGTAAGAAGTCTTCAAATAGTCTCTGGTTTGATTCCTGAGGTGAACACCAGCTTTTACATGAACAGGTCCATAGGAAAAATAGTGTTCCTATGTTTTTCCTCTAAATCCTGGATCAAGAGATTCTGGCATTGCCTAGATGTCTTTAGTTTATCTAGCCACTTTATCCTAAAACTAAATTGAATGGTTCAACCCTTATTGATCCTAAAATAAAGCATAGTACCTCTGGAACAGTAATGGCAGAGTAGCTGTCCACCTTGGGGGTGGGGAGATATAACTGCCCTGAGTCCCCTGGCTTAAATGAGCTAGCCTGTTTCAGAGGTGAGCTGAAAGGATAAATTTGCAAAAATCCAGGTGTACTTGCTGTATATGGAAAATTCTGCATTCACAGGCAATTAAACATACCTGATATATGCAACTGGATTTTGTTGTATATACCCAGTTTGCCTCCCATTGGAAAATTTGGCTTAATATATTTAGCATGAGATGAAGCCTTAGTTGGAAGACTTACACATCAGTACAAAGTGTCTTCAGTTCTTCTCTAAGCAGTATAGAATGACAGTACTTTGAGTGCAGGTCGTGTTGCATCTGAGTCTGAGAGTTCAAAGGGACACGTTGATTTAGAGAGGGAAAACTAATTACAAGGGGTTATTGCTATTTGATGTCTACCTTGACTAAAATTTGTTGTAACACAAAGGCCAGCTCTGATCTACAAATCCAATTTTTTTCTCTCAGAGGTACCTTAAGGGGGGATGAACTGGAAGCAGGTGAGATGCGATTCAGGTTGGGATGGAAGAATCTGCTTTGAAAATACAGGCAAGGGTTTGACCAGTACTAGGTGTAAAAGATGTGGTGGTCAATGATTGATCCAGCATGACAAATATACAATAAAAGAGGGAACTTGGTTTCTGGACATAAGCCTAGGTCAGAAATTGGTATCTTCTAAGCTTTATTTCTTTCACATTTATTTAATACTGAATACAAACATCTTTTTTTCCTCATAGTTTTATCACCTGTTAAACTAGAGTATTCGCTTTTTGGCAGAGAGAAGACTCCTCTGAAGACACACGGTTTCTCATGTTCAGAGCCAAATAAAATAAACTTCTTATGTGAAAGAGTTTTATTATGATTAGCTGACACATTACATACCAGTCTCTTAATCCTGTAACAACTGAATCATTGAACAGATTGATCTGAACCAAATCTTAAAATCAAAAATATCTAAATTGTTTCATTTTCACTTTAACAATCACAAAACTGACACAATTTGTGGCTTGGCGGTAATTTTAAATTCTGAAATTAAAAATGGGTAGTTCATCTAGCACATTACGTGGATATCTAAAATGAGGTTATGGATTTGTTTGCTGCCTTACATCCAGTGGCTTACAGATACATTGTGCAAGATCTCATGGAAACAGATCTTTACAAGCTCTTAAAGACTCAACACCTCAGCAACGACCACATTTGTTATTTCCTTTACCAGATCCTGAGAGGGTTAAAATATATTCATTCAGCCAATGTGCTGCATCGTGACCTCAAACCCTCCAACTTGCTGCTTAACACCACTTGTGATCTCAAGGTTAGTTGGAGCCTTCTTGCAAATTAGTCATTTTTCAGCTAAATTAAACTCCCCTATACAATGACTCAATACAGTGATTCTCAACGAGAAGTCTGAGGCCCCTGGAGTGCTGCGAGCGGGTTTCAGGGGGTCTGCTAACATGTCCAGCATAAGACTCTTTAGGGACCAGGGCAGAAAGCTGAAGTCCTCCTGTGCAGGACTGCACCCAGGGGCTGAAACTGAAGCCTCAGCAGCTTAGCTTTGTGGTGCTCTCTGTGCGGGGCCCCAAGGAGTTCGCCGGCTTGTTACCCCCTAATGCTGGCCCTGGCTGCTATATGCAGAAAGATTTGTGGCACAGTTGGGTTGTGGAGTTTTTTATAGCATGTTGGGGGGACCTCGGAATGAAAAAGGTTGAGAACCCCTGACTTAATAAACTACTTGCCGTAATGATGAAACCAATTTTTGTTGTGAATGTGAACTTTTCTTGATAAAATTGCTAAACTAGCTTTTGTTAATGAACAGTCTCTGTAAACTAGTGCTAGACTTGACTTTTGCATAATGGATTGTAACTTTCTCACTTGTGAATCGACTATCCTTTCCATAAATACATTCATTTTACTTTTAAGTAACCCCTATCAATTAGTGTAATCTTGAATGTATCCTGCAGTATATAGACAGAGATGCACTGATTTTTTTTCCCTCACATCCCCATAAAATTAGCAAATGAAACCTGTGACAGCCACTTTCAGTGAACCAAAGCATAGGATAATAATATAGAACCACAAGTAATGACTATATAGTTAAGGCCAAAAAACTATTTCCTCCTTGAGGCTGAATTTTGACTCTCCCACTAACTTCCTAAGAAACTCTTGTTTTGGCACGTGAAACTCTTCATGAGTAATCTATGCCTAGAAAATAACTTCACGGAAAAAGTTGAATTTAAAATGCCCTTTCCATCAAGAATTATGGGAGTATAGAAAAAATTAAGCCTCTATTTTGATGTTAAACTGTCAGTCTAATGTTACAAGCTCTGCTCCACCTAATTAAGCTTTCTTTTAAAAAATGTCTCTAGTTGTCTTATTATAAAGGCAATCTTCAAAATGTAAGCCCAATAGCTAGGTTTGTCACAACTAGTTTTAAGAAAAATCATTCTGCCATTCAGTTGTGTACTTGCTCATCTCAAACACTGATTACTGACTGGTGCTTACCTTGAGTTCTTGCTTTTGTTAGCCGGCCCCTCCCAGTCCCATAATGCATGGGTATGGGTATCAAGTGATAGTGGAATACTGGTCTTATGCCAGTGTCTTCTGACCCCCTGCTCTGGGGTTTCAGCAGCCCTTGGAGGCATCTTTTCATTTAAGGAAGGAAACAGGCATTGGTAAAAATCTTCAGCCTCCTATAAGGGAGAGGCTGGCAGCAGTAGAATTTCAGAAGAATCTCTGTATGTGTATACCCTCGAGGGATAACAGGTGCCATTTTGACCCTAGACAGAAAGTCACAAAAAAGAAAGTCAAGAGGCAAGAGAAATACATGGAATGTGACTTTTGTGAGCACTAATCCTCTTTATTCCCAGTGTTACTTCAGGCACTACAGGACTGTTTAAGTATGGCTCTCCAAACACAAAAGACAGTCCCAGCTCCAAAGAGCATGCTTCTGAACTAGAAGGGTGCTTTGATGTTTACAGTTACTACGTATATGGTTGAACAACAGGGCTGTGAAAGAAAACAGCTATTTGGCAGCAGACTAGCAATGCATTACTAGATCCTAGCACAAGTGGCATGATCATGGGCATGACTGTTCGATAGTTTGGTCCTTGGCCTATTTGTGTCTTTATATATAAACATCTGTAGAATGATAGCTATAGATGGACTTAAATAATGGCTAAAATGAAATTAAATAATTTTGCCTTTAAAAAAATCTAACCTTTTTAGAGGAACAGTTCCTTCTAGGGTGGAGATATAAGGCATATAAAGTATCACCTTTGGAGATAGTAGTGTTTTGGATATTTTTGAATAGCGAAAGGAGGGAGAGGCATGGTTTCTTTTGGGAACCAGGGTTCTAACAATATGAAATGAAGCTGTTAGAGCAGTTACCATTTCTTCAGGTTATGCCAGCAAAATAACTTCATTGAGGCCTTAAATATAGTTTAGCTCATGCCATTGAACTTAACGGGGACTTCTTTTCTCTTGGAGATCATCCTATTGATTTATACTGTTTGCTCAAGTGTCTTACCAAAGGCCCTCTAATCAATGAAAGTGAGACTTTCAATTGCTGCAGCTATTCTTTTTTCCTGACTAGTAACTTTTTTACTTGAAAAACTCCTTTCTATTTTTACTGCTGAGAACTTAGGATCTGTATCGGGGTTCTCAAACTGGGGGTTGTGACCCCCTGAGGGGGTCACGAGGTTATTACATGGGAGGTCATGAGCTGTCAGCCTCCACCCCAAACCCTGCTTTACCTCCAATATTTATAATGGTGTTAAATATATAAAAAAGTGTTTTTAATGTATAAGGGGGGTTGCACTCAGAGGCTTGCTGTGTGAAAGGGGTCACCAGTACAAAAGTCTGAGAACCCCTGGTCTTTATTGTGGTGCCACAATGCGTAATTTTAATTTGTGTTTTGTAACTGACCATATGTGATTCTCCTGACATACTTCACTATTTACTTCCAAATGTCACCAGCCTATTACAAACATTTGATATAATCCAAAAGGCAAATTTTGTAGGTGATTAGATTAAGAATTATATTTTAAAAACCTAAATTGTCAAGGATCAGCCTCCATCAGAAAATTGAAAAGCAGAATAAAGGATAGAATAAATACTCTTAGGATTATTGTTGATATTTTGCATCTGATGAGGGAAATGTTTCTCCTTGATGAGGCCTCCTGAGTTTCTATGTGATGCTACATAATCTATTTTTGACTACAGGATATGAAGTAAGGAATTGTCATTTCCTTTTCTTGAATTCACAATTAAGTATACAGCATCATTATCCCTTTATAACAATTCTAGGGAAAAATCCCACTTCTTTGTCTATATTTGTGTTTCATTATCGTACACATTCTGTATCTTCTTAGTTTCTCTGGGAGGAAATATTCTACCCATAGCCATAGTGGTTTTTTGATGGAGAGAAAGTTCCTCTGTGATAAACTTCTTGTGTAGACAGTTCCATATTGTAGACTGTTCCTCATGAAGGAGAAATGAAAGCTTACTCATGTGGCTTAATCTCAAGTCACTCAATGAGCCAGCCACTTGCCCAGTGAGATAATAGACATTAGCAGTTGGCTGGTTTCCCAGAGAACTGTCTGTCTCTAAATTTTCCCTTCTCTTTTTTACAAAAACAAAAAGTGGCCTGTTCACCATTTTTTTTTCTTCTCCTCTCCTGCCTTGGAAAAGGGAAAGTTTGTAGCAGGCACCATCCTTTTCAAAATGTGCCTAGAGTGACCTCCCTCATTTCTAAGGCTTGTGAGTCTCTCCATCAGTTAGAGTTCAGCTTTCTACGGTCTCTTCACTAGAGGATCGACAAAAGCAATTTCCCGCTTTTTTGCTGAATTTGTCAGTGTGGATAAGAGCTGCTTCTCATTGTTGTGATCTAGGTGTGTCCACTACTTAATATGTCATGAAAGGGGTGCCGAGGCTCAAGCATTTTTTTCTTTCATAACTGATGTGGCAAGCCCAAAGGTGCTGGGACTATGAAATGCCAAGCCTAGAGGTACTGGGGCTCAACCCTGGTGTGTCTGTCCAAAGGGTTGATAAGCTTTTTGCAGTTCTTTCCTCCCTCAGCAGTCTACATTCTCCCCAGTCTACCGCTATCTCATGGCTCAGTAGTATGCCTCTGTTGCATTGACTGCATTGTGGTGGCAATAGCTTCTTAAAATAGAAGTACTGAACTGCGCAGAGAAGGTAGTTGCAGTGTGAAGTAGATAGATCATAGAAAACCATTAATGAGCAGGAAGTAGTTCGGCTGATATCCAACTACACACACTCTCTCTCTCTCTCTCCCCCCCCCCCCACCCAGCTACAAGATAAGAATAGGCCTGCACCTAAAATTCAGGAATTAGTCAATTTCTGTTCTATTTACGGCTTTTCCACAGACTCATTGTGTGACTTGAGCAAGTAGTAATGAACTTTTGTGCCTTGGTTTCCTCATCTGGGGAATACTTGCCTATCTCGTAATGAAGTAATGAAGCTTAACACTCATTCTTTATAAATCACTTTTGAAATCTTTGAATGACAGGCAGCATGTGAATGCAAAATATTCATAATTTCTTTGTTTAGATTAATTTTAGGTTTTTAATCTACCGTATATATTTTTCTAGATGTGGAGAAAACAAATTTACATGTTAAAATTACCCTATCATTGCATGGCTTACAGCCTTACAATGGCTTGAGAGAAGATAGTTTGGGTAGTAACTAAGGTGAATTATAACACTAAGATTTGTATTTCTAATACTATTTTTTAATTTAAAACCAGATTTGCGACTTTGGACTGGCTCGTGTTGCAGATCCAGATCATGATCACACAGGGTTCCTGACAGAATATGTAGCCACACGTTGGTACAGAGCACCTGAAATTATGTTGAATTCTAAGGTAAGGAGTGTAGATGGACCAACAGGAAAAGTATGCTACAAAGATATCCTAGATTTGTATTACACTAGAGTTCCATTTAAATCATATTGTTCATGTCATTGCTGGCTGCTGAACAGCTTAAATAGTGGTTGAGATGTCTTCACCAAGAAGACTGCCAGAAGCAATAGATGATCTTAAGTTTAAGGGGTTTGACTTGGTTGTTTGTGCAGGCTAGCAAACGCCTGCATTAATGTATACAGTACTGCTTTATATATGAAGTGCTTATATGTAGTCTAGTACACATTTTTTCTAGTTTTCCAAGAGATTAGGTGGGAGTTTGTTAGAATTTTGGTATATCAGCAGCAAGGCCGTAAGACTTCAGTTCCTTTTTGTTTTAAGTTTGAAAACCAAATATTTCAAATTATCACTTACTCCTTTTACCTGTTTTACTGCTAGTAGAGGTTTCCCAGAATTGTGTTAGCATGTGTCAGAGAGAACTTCGATTTAACAGCAGGAGGATTACCAGATTCCAATTTAAATACGCATATAGCACTTTTTCTTGGACATATCACGTTCCTCATGGAATTTAATTGCTTAGCACATTAGTTCCTTTACACTGTAGACAGAACCATGTTAAGTATAACCAGGCTTTGATATGTTTATCTGACAAGGTTACAGCTAACGTGATTCAATATGTCTGTGCAGGAGGACTTTTCCAGTAACCATGGTGTACTGCCCACACCTTCTAAGCTGCACAGCCACGTTTGTAACAGTGTAATCTGGGTAAATCTGGGCTACCTGTTGTCCCAGCTGCTTGTGCCAGAGGCAGAGGGTTGTAGGTGGTCTTTCACATTTTGTGGGGGGCTCCTAAGCAGGCACCTGAGAGTTAGGTCTAACTAACCTGGTTAGGTCCTATATACACAGCAAAAGAAACATAACAGAAGCTGGCTAGAGCCTGGAAATCTGTCAGGATCACTAGCAAAGTAAACAAATGGTACACTTCCCTCATGGCTCACAGCAGAAGTGAAGTAGGGATGTGTGAGTGGAACCTGTTCAGTGCCCTTCCCCCATGAGCTGGGGAGACTGTCCCATATTACCTCTCCTGCACCAGTACTAGCAGCCATCAAGGGCTGGTATTTCAAAACCCAAAATTCTCCAAGTGGCTCACAGAAGCAGGTGGTTCAACTGTAGCAACTTCAGAGCATCTGGACCCTTGCCGCTCACCCTTCTGATAATCAGCACCTCACAGGATACTTCAAGGCAGAACTGCTGTGTCTGATTATCTGTTTCCATATCCTCCCAATTTCCTATTGCCTCTCATGCCTCAGCCTCCCAAAAGTCTGCTAATTAATTTTTAAATTGTGTAAGATATCTCACATGATTTCTTTACAAAATTCTATATACCCAAAACATTTATACGTTTCTTTGTATATATGTAAATATACTATGGGGCTTATCCAGATATATGCTCTAAAGTAACCAGGTAAACTTATTTTTGTAACTTTTTGTCCTTTCTTATTCTTTTTACCAACTCACATCCCAAACACTTGTTACTCTTAACTATTTTGTGGCCTAATACTTAGATTGTAGAAGCTTTGGGGAAAGGACCATGTGTGTATTTGTTTGAAGTGTGTAACATGCTTCTGGGCACTATGATTCTTACATTTCGATATGTAATGGATTAACTTGCTTACAATTTTGGTAAAATCAAACTTGGTACAATCTGCTGATACAGGGTGTTCTATAACAGCTAAATGTTAAAATCTATTATGTAGACAGGCCCTGAAATTAGAATTCACAAAAATGCATTCACAGTTCTCGACCTGATTTGGCAACAGCTACAACTAAATTTAGAGAGATAATCCCTTTGGATTAAGAAATATTGTGAATTTCTTCTCCAAGTAAAGCATTACTTTCACTCATATTTTAGAGACACAATGCTTGATTTATTCCTCGCTGTGCAAGAATGATTATGCAACAGTATGATGTCTTAAGCATGACTCATCTAAATCACTAAATTACACCAGTTCCCTATCTTTCAAAACCACAGTACCTTAGCACATATAACCTGTTACTGTGTTAATTATACAATGAAATATCAAAAGGGCTTCTTTTTTCCTCCCCCTCCCCCCCCCCCAGGGTTATACCAAGTCCATTGATATCTGGTCTGTAGGATGTATTCTGGCAGAGATGCTCTCCAACAGACCCATCTTTCCAGGAAAACATTACCTTGATCAGCTGAACCATATCCTTGGTAAGCTTTTTATAAAAAGTAGTTTCTGTTTCCACAGTTGTCTCTTACCTCATTGTTGGATCCCTACCAACCATAAATGGGTGGATCCTTGGCCACCCATTTATCCACCTCTCCAACAGCTGTCTCCATGCTTTTTTCCACTGTATTATATGTATGGAATACTCTTCCTGAAATATTCTGCTAGACCACTACTCTCTCCATCTACATACTTCTGTTGTGATGCCTACTAGAAATGACCAGCCTAGTTTGAGGGGCAGTTGAGGATAGCTAAATCTTACTTATATCAGAAAACACTTTTAATTGGTTTAGAACCATGAAGTTCTGCATGTTACAAGCTTATGTGAATGTGGGATATTTTTATTGTTATCCTTGTTCCCTCTCTCTCCCTTCCCTCCCATTATTTGTTATAATCACATCATGTATCTAGAGTAATGGGCCTCTAGCCTGATTGAATCCTCTCGATGCTATCACATGTATAAATTAGTAGTAGTAATAATAATAATAAAGGGTTCATACAGTATCGCTCTACTAAGTGAACAGTCCAAGCCACTTTTTTAAGTCTCAAATAACTTCTCTGGAAAATTAAGAGATGATCTCTTCTTTATTTTATTGATATTAAATTGAATATTACAAAATAAAAATGTAGATTAATTTTTAGTTCACTTGTTGAGACTCAACTGTAGCTCATTTCATATTTGGTAGCACTTATTTTTCTATAAGCTGATCAAAAATCAGTTTTCCATCACAGACTGATACAAGTCTAATATAAAAATATGTCTGTGGGTGAGGATGAAACTTGGTCAGAATTGTTTGTGAAAGCTATTTATATCAAATTACTTCATCTATCACTTTTTCTAAAAATAAATCTGAGCAGCAGTAATAGAGTAAAAGTAGAAATCTTTGAGTCTCATCAAAAGCTTGTAATGTGGCTGTTTCAATGTACTTTCCATATGAATGAAATTATTTTGTATTTTTTAGGTATACTTGGATCTCCTTCTCAAGAAGACTTGAATTGTATAATCAATGTAAAGGCCAGAAACTACTTGCTTTCTCTGCCACACAAAAATAAGGTACCATGGAACAGGCTGTTTCCAAATGCAGACCCCAAAGGTATTTTATATTTTTGCTCCATTACACTTGTCTTGATTTTTTTTAAAGATGGAAAACAGCACAAAAAGCAACTAATGGTGGGATTTTCAGAACTGCGCAGGGATTTGTACACCAGTTTCTAGTAAAGTTAATGAGAATTTGGCATACAAATTGCTTAAACTGATTTGAAAAAAATCTCATTTTAAAATTATAGATAAGCATGACACTTAGGTTTTTTTTAATAAACGTTTACCTCCTTTTTAATCCTGGATTAGCAGTATCTATCCCGGCCCCTCTACAGGCGAGTCTCATCCTACGTACATTTAACATGCACTAATTCAGCTTTGTGCGGTCGGCAAAAACAAAAAACGAGAAAAATAACAATTTAAATACTGTACCTGTAGTGCGGGCGATTCCGCCCACCATTACATTAATGTAATTTTGACTATACGCGATTTTCGCTTTACATGCTGACAGCAGAACGTAACCCCAGTGTAAGATGAGACTCGCCTGTATTTACATCAGTCTGGGAAAGGGAAAAAGTGCCAGATGAGTGGACCAATGGGGTTATAGTGAAGCTATCAAAGAAAGGAACTCTCCATGATTGTAATATCTGGTGTGGTATCACACTTTTATCTGGCCAAGCAAAGTATTGTGTAAAATCATAGTCCAGCATATATCAGAGGCAGTTGATAGCATTCTCAGAAAAGAGCAATCTGGTTTTTGGAAAGGGCGTGGATGCACAAACCAGATCTTGACTCTACGAAACATAATAGAACAGAGCTTAGAATGGCATCAGCAACTCTACATAAATTTCATAGCCTTTGAGAAGGCTTTTGATAGCATTCACAGGACCAGCCTATGGCACATTCTGCAGGCATATGGAATTCCTTTCCGTATAATCAACATAATCAAAAGCTTCTATTTCAACTTTACATGCTTTACAGTGTTGATCACAGTGAGCTCAGTTTTGAAGTCAAAACAGGAGTCCGTCAGGGGTGTGTCATGTCTGCGCTCCTCTTCAGCTGGGTAATGCAGTGTACAACAGAAAACATGCCAAGGGCATTAAATGGACACACTTCTCATCCCTTGAAGACCTGGACTTCACAGATGATGTCTCTCTGCTATCACATATCCAACACCATATACAAGAAAAAAAACTTGACACTATGCATTCATCCAGCAAATTGGACTGAAAATCAACCACAGTAAGACAGATATCATGACCTTTAATACTGCCTCACCATCACCAGTACGGATAGAGGATCATGTTCTCATCAGTGTAGAAACATCCACATACTTGGACAGTACCATCAGCCAGGACAGTGGAACAAGCCAGGACATCCAGAACAAAATCAGTAAAGCCAGGAACACCTTCAGGAGCTTATATACAGTCTGGAAATCATCAGAATACAACACCAAAACCAAACTCAAGATTTATCAGAGCTGCATACTTTCAACACTACTTTATAGTGTAGAATGCTGAGGAATGAGAAAGTATGACATGTCCAAACAGTCTTCATTCTATATAACCTGCCTCAGAAAAATCATCCGTATCTTTTGGCCCAGAACAATATCAAATCAAGATCTATTGACACAGTGCAGCCAAGAGGATCTGAGTACCATCCTTGCCAGGAGGCACTGCAGATGGATCGGTCATGTTCTTTGGATGGAAACTGATTCCATCACCAGAGTAGCAATAAGATGGACACCTGAAAGCAAGTGAAAACAAGGCCATCCGAAAACAACATGGCGCAGAGCTGTGGAAGCCGAGCTGAAAAACCTGGGGCACAGCTGGGGAACCATTGAAAGATTTGCCAGAAACAGACAGAAGTGGAGGAGCTTTGTCACTGCCCTAAATGCCAAAGGCATAATAGGAACATGATGATGACGACAACCTCCTTTTTAAACTCATTGGCTGTAGCAGTCCATATTTCTCAAAATTAGTTGCAATGAAGTTGACTTCAATATATAAAATGGAAATCCCAATTTTCCATCATCAAGGAGTTAAAATTGTTAGTTGTCTAAGTGTTGGAATTGAATTTGAACTCAGGGACCCCAGTTCAATTTTAAACTTACTGGAAGTCACAAATTAAAAGGATTTTGGTAATCTCATCTCTGTTCCTGTTGGATGTTTGGGTATATCACAAAATCATTGTACAGTTTGATAAGATTGGCAGATTTTGTCTGACCTAGAACTGCTTAGTTACCAAAGTGATAGGCATCTTAAAAATACCTTAAATATTGTATTGTGTTTTGTGTTTTCAAGATAGAGATGCGTTGACAGAATAAGAAGAAAACTTCAGAGTACTTGCTCAGTCCATTCCATATTAGGTGTGTGTGCCTGCCACATGCACCGATGCCGGAAGTTTTTTCCCTTAGCATCCCTGGGCATTTCTTCACTTGAAAAAACTTCATTGGTTCATTTTGACCTTTAGGATCCATCTTAAGAGCATCTGGAAAAAGGAATAGCTGCTTCACTGCCAGTACACTCCTCTTCAGACTAGCCCTCAGAGCAGCAGATTGTGCAGTTTCCACTCCCAAATCTCAGTGAAGGAAACTGTAACAATGGGTGCTAACCTTGCACACAGTTCAAGAGATGTGAAGCAATCACAAGAACAGAAGAATTAGAAACAGGATGGAGCTACTGGCAGCAAGGCTCTATCATGATTTCAGGCATACCTGACAACTTCAAGGATATATAAGTAAACAGACAAGAAGAATAAGTCAGTTTCTAATGCAGGAAGCAGAAGAAATACTGTGTCCTAAAAGGCAGATTAAACTACAGAGCAGATTAGTAGAGCAGGTAATCCACAAATCAAGGGGACTAGGATTTGAATGAGACCTTACAAAGGATAATATCCATTCTAGAGGACCCCAAGATATACTCATTTTGCATCATCCCAAAACAGCAAAGCAAATAAATATTTACTTTAAATGAGGGAACACAGGCTCAGGCAGATCTCGGCATAGCAACTGCTATCCAAGTCTCCACCAGTTTAAAAAGTCTTAAAATTAAGAGATGTTACCCTCATCTGACAATGACCAGGCAGGGTAGGTTCTGCTCCAAAAAAAGTGTTTAATGGTAAACAACTTGATGGTTGTATTTGCCACTGCTGAGACCAATTTGCCATCCAGACTCATTCTACATAAGTTTAGCAGTCTAGCTACTTTAAAGGTAATATTGGAAAGTCAAGGATTTTTGTTTAGGCAGATAACTGACATGGTTCTAAAATTTGGAGGGCAAGGTAGGAAATAATCAGTTGCATCCTTGTGGATGTAGCTTAGATTCAGCATAAGTTCACAGAGTGCAGAATGAACCTCCGAACCCTCCGGACCACAGACTTAAATATCTGTGGGATAGTGTCAGCAAACTGGAAACTGAGTTACTGTGGGTTATGGTTAACAGCTCTGAATACAATAATCAGATGGTACAGGAAAGAGCGTTTTCCAGGCATCTGTGTAGGGCTAAGATCCTAAAATGGAACACAGCACAATAGCTGGTTGAGATTGTGTCCATTTTAGAACTTAAGTCTGGGTTTACAAGTACACGCTAATCCCCTATGAAGGTGGACTCTAGCTCCCCTAACTTTTGCCAGAAGGGTGTCTGAGTTAAATATTCTTAGTAGTGGATCAGGTATATTTCACAAGGACAATTATACACAAAGGAACTCTAGAAATGTTCTAGTCCAGTATCCTAGTACAACTCAGGAGTCTATACGTTGGTCCAGTTAATCACATCCTCCAAAATGTTGGTAACCTGGATGTAGTATGGGCAATTGAACTTCAGTCTATCCAATTCACTCCGTGTAAAGGAAAGAAAGTAGCTAATGACAAAGTGACCAGATGAACTACAAACTATATGTATATGAGAGACATTCAATCAACAAGGAACTATCCTTCACTAGAGCTCAAAGTATGCTTCATAAGATTGCTGACATGCACTAATCATGGAAATAAGCAAAACTGCTACATCTTTCAATCCATATGTTTACCAAATATTAAGCTTGACTTATCTGACTCATTTGGTAAAAGTCCTAAAATGAGTTTTGTAGAAAGACTACTTGATTCTTTCTCTCCCTATTGTTGAATCCTGCTAGTTACATCCCACATACACATAATTGCCAGAGCAATTATGAGAAAAATTTGGTCATTACATGTACATTTTTCATTGAACCAATGTTGGTCAATTCCTGGTTCACCCTCAGATCAAGACTCAGAACCATAGTTTTGAGAAGAAAACTGGATAAGTGGAAAGCACGCTGGGCCTGTGTTACCAAAGGACTAGTATTTAGATTAACAACCAGTTTTTATAGTTTCACCAGCTATTTAAGTTAGTCTGAAATACAGTTGGTAGGAATTTCTAATGTTGCCTGCCATATAATTCAGTTCTAATTGCCTTACCATTCCTTCAGGGTTAGGACCCACTCACATACAGAATTCAGACATACTGTTTTACAGAAGAAATTTATAGTTAAGACCCAGGTTTTTTTATCTCTTTGTTTTGCATGTCTCCACAGTGGTTGTTCTGTGTTCGTTGACTTTGCACTCACTCTGAGCGGTACAGAATGTGCTAGGTTTGTAAAGTCCATAAAACCATTGATCTGTGCTTCTAAGACATTGGTGGTCGGAGAAGGGAAGACTTCAAGGATTCAGTGCTGAATAAAGTTGACTTCCTGAATCCCTAGAGATACATTCCTTATTCTGTAAAAAGCGACAGAGTCCTGTGGCACCTTTATAGACTATCAGAAGTATTGGAGCATAAGTTTTCATGGGTGAATACCCACTTCATCAGACGCAGCTTTTGTGGATGAATACCCACTTCTGCATCTGACGGAGTGGGTATTCACCCACGAAAGCTTATGCTCCAATATGTCTGTTAGTCTATAAGGTGCCACAGGGCTCTTAGTCTGGATCTGTAAAAAGCGACAAACACGGCTATCCCTCTTATTCCTTATTCTAGTACTGGCCTATGGGATTATGAATATTGCAAACCTAATGTATTCTGAGATCTCTCAATTTGAACAGGAAGTCAATGATCAGAGAATAGGAACTTGAGGATATGGAAAGGGTAATAAAATAAAAATTTTGGCATTCCTGTTAACTACATTGGCTAGTCTTCTGCTCCTATTATGGGTAAGCTGAAACATCTTCACACTACAATTAGCATTTAAAACAAAGGGCAATATTTGTGTTAGACCTCAAATACCAGTGATTGTATTATTTTTAATATAATAGAACTTTCAGCATATGTTGACTTTTCGTTAAAAAAATTATTTCTCCTCTTAGCACTTGATTTGTTGGATAAAATGTTGACCTTTAATCCTCACAAGAGAATTGAAGTGGAGCAAGCTTTGGCCCATCCATACCTGGAGCAGTATTATGATCCAAGTGATGAGGTAAAGGATTTTTAACATAAATATTGTAGATGATTGTACAAGAAATCAGAGAAGCCCTTTTAAGGATACAGTTTGTATAGTTGGATCTTGAAAAATTGCCAATAGTTATATAAATCAGTTCTATATTAAAAATTGTTACAATTGTGTGTACACTGTGTATATAAAAAAATCGCAATGCTTATACCAGGAAATATTTGAATTGCAGTTCCCTTTGGGCCTTTAGAACAACCATATTTGGTTGCAGATAAATAGCGAGTAATGTAGTTAAGCTAAAATTTTACAGTGTGGGTACTTTAAATTGCATATTTGTTTAGGGATTTTAGTATGGATTCAGTAGATTAATTCTGGGAACCTAAATTTGAAAGTTTGTCAGAAATCTTTAAATACTACATGAGTCTGGTCACACTTAGGCATGATTTTATTAGACAACGGAAAAACCCTGTCTGACAAATCAAACCCTAAATTTAAAATTATATTGGGCTTGTGTTAAAGTATAGTTACAGAAACAGAGCCATAAATGACACTTAACTAAATCCCTTGCTATTTCATTGTTTAGTTGAGTACTTGCAAATTGAGTTTAAAGTTTCCCCTTCAAGGTAGTGTCTGTATTTCTTTCTATCAAAACAAAACAAAAAATTTAAAAGCAACAAAAGGACTGTTAGATTTTTGTTACTTTCACTCATTTTACTATGAAAGTCTTATTGGATGGTGCCTTGGTTGTGAGCACATTTCATAGTGTGTGTAGTATATTTGCAGGTTTAATCTTGCTATAATAAAAGCAAATTTGCTTGTATTTAGAGAAATATTGTATTACTAACTTTTCATTATGTAATATCTATTTAACTTCAATCCTAATTTAGAATTTATATTTAATGCTTGGGAAAAGTTGGATTAACTTTTTTGAAATCTCATTTCTCCTATGACTTTCCCACTTTCATTTATTTTAGATTTTTTTCAGTTGTGTTGTCACGTTCTCTAGATGTAAAATGAAAAACATTGGGTAAACAGTAGGAAAAAAGACCTAAGACTCCTGTTATGAACTATTATCCCATAATGAACTACCATGCCTCCTAGGCGTGGGGGTGGGAAACAAGGTAGCTGAGATTTGCCTTAAGACTTTCCAGAAAAAAGTCTACCTTGGCATAAGACCTTGCCAGTGAAATTTCAGAAAGATTAGTTTAGTTTTGGTGACGTAGGGCAGAGTGAAAGTCAAAATTAGGTTTATAATGGAAGGTTAAGTGTCTCTCTGTAATTTGTCTTCAGGTAGCTACTCAGCTACAAGCTTTCACTTACTCAGATATTTCAGTATGGTTTAAGTTTTGAATAGCTGTTCACGAAGAAATTATTTAAATCTTGGTATATAAAAATTAATCAAGAGACGTTTGTGCTACCCACTTCAGACTATTTGCTGTCTTAACATTTTCTGTTTTTAAAAAAAATACTAATGTCTGTCTTTTTTTAAGCCTGTAGCTGAAGCACCTTTCAAGTTTGACATGGAATTGGATGACTTGCCGAAGGAAAAACTGAAAGAACTAATTTTTGAGGAAACTGCTAGATTCCAGCCAGGATATCGATCTTAAATTGTGCATAGGTACATAACGCCATAATCATAATGAACCATGTAAAAGAGATGAAGAGGAATGATAGAACTCTATGTAGTTATCATTAACGCAAAACTCATAGCTTGTCATTTCATTACTATTGTAAAGCAACCCCTTAACATCTAGTTATTGCTTTTAAAGTACTGATTTGACCTCAGCCATACTGTTTTAAAGAAATGGGTTTAATTTTCTCTGCAATGTTAAAATGCCTACTGGGAATTCAAGCAATTTCTGACATGCTTTTTATTTAATTTGTAGATTACATTAGAAGAGGGACAGTGAAATTGAAATGGTGCTTGCTTGAACAAAAACTATGGCAGCACTGATACTCAAATGTTATTCAAAAGATCTCTTAAAACATAATATCAATGTAAACTTAAGATATTTAAAAATCTTGTTCTAGATTGTTTCTATTTTAAAATAAACATGTAATGTTTCCGTTGTTGTAATATAATGTAAAGAGGAGAAATCATTGACCTAAACACAACAAGAACGTTTTATTGATAGTCATCCCAATTTGTTTAAAAATACCTCCAAAATATTTGAGTACATAATTCACAAAGGCATCTAAAAGATTTTATATTTTCATTTTGATTAGAAGAAGACTGTATAAATCATTAAGATTGAAGTACTTTTGTGCTGATTGCTATTCACTCTCTCCATTGGCAATTTTTAATAATACATTAACCCCCCACCCCCCCCAAAAAAAAACAAACTGAAATTTGCAGGAACAATCCACCTCATGTGTAACTTGCTTATAAAGTCTTGCCTACTCTCCTTTATCTACATCTTTCCTCGCCTGGACTTATTTTGTAATGATCCTTTTTTTTTTTTTTTTTTTTTTAAATAGGCGTAAAGTATATTGATGTAAAACTTTCTTTAGATACCCTGAAATTTACAAGTCTCAACTTCCTGCAAAATTATTCAGATTTACTCAGAGAATCCTTGACTAAAACTTTTCTGTGATGCTGATAATTTAAAGTACTTTTAAATAGGCCATGAAGATTTGGATTGTTTCGTGGAAGTGGAATAGAAACAAACTTACCTCTGGATCAAACATGTGAATACAGCTCAAACTGTCTGTTCTGTGCTTCTATGTAAAATTGAGTGTATTGATCTGAATCCAGTTCAACAGCTGTCCACCACAACTGGCATCCTTGTTGGTAGCCTCAAAAGAGAGGCCAAGGATTTATTGAGCCTGAGCACTATCCTTATCCATAGAGGGAGTCCCTGCTGGTCAGGATTCAGGGAAGCGTGTGGATTGTTGGCTTCTCTGCCACAACCAGTGCTTTATCTGCACTGAAAATAGGATTTCAGTTTCCAGCATGGTTGATCCAGATCATTTTCATGAACTGTGTGTGTGTGTGTGAATTTAGTGACGAGACTTGTGGAAATGTAGACTGTTATACTCCAAACCAAGCTAACTTCCACCACAGTCACTAGCTTGAATAGGCAGTTATTTGTGTACAATTGTACAACAGAATTTATTTTGAAATTTGTTCTTTTAATGGCTTCTAGTTTTTGTTTACTATATTAACATAGCTAGCATTTATACCTTTAAAATTGTTAAAATAGCCTTATTTAAACCTAGATTTGTGTGTCTTCAGATTAATTTATCCTCAATGGGTTGCCGCTTTTATGAAAAGTCAGGCTTCACTACCAATAAAACTAAAGACTTGTGGCTCCAAGACCTTAATGATGCCAGTCTCCCTTCCACATTCTGCAAATTAGTTCTTCCTGAGAGGCAGTCACAATACAGGTCTCTGCTTCTATGGAAAAAGTTTAATTAAAATGTCTTCATAGGAAAAATTTAAGAAAAACGTTATTGAGCTTTACTTCAGCCTACTATTGCTGCGCCATTCTGTCTATATGGGCAGAAGAGTCAAGCCAACTAATTAGGCTGTCACTGAGAAGCATACTGAAATAGAGCCTCTTTCAGAGTGTTGTACAGAGGAGAGAGCGCTTTAGTGGCAAAATGGGTAATCTAAATATTGAAACTTTTCATAGCATCAATGGAACTCAGAGGAATGTGGTCTCTTGTTCAACCAGTGTCCTGGAACTTCAGATAATGAGGGTTGTCTTTACTTCCAGGAAATAGCAAGTAGAAAAAACAGCCCTTGTATAATTCCTATGATAGGAATTGATTTCTATCAGCAAGTTGGGGGAAGGAGAAAAAGTGGGAATCTGGTCACCAAGACTGCCCACTGTTGGGAGGAATGCAACTTGATACCTCCATGGACCAGAAGCACCTATTGGTGCTGAGGACTTGTCACCAATGGAGTTGGCTGACATGATAATGAACATCAGCTAGTTCTAGTAATATAATCACAATAAGCTTATACAGTGCTGACTGATCACTCAGACCAGTCAATCATGATCAGCATTGTCAGCAGGTCCAACTCTTCACCGTTGTTTTAACGTAAGTTTCTAGTGAAGCTCACCCCCTAGCAGTTGGTTTAAACTTCACGATGATACTCCATTCCCTTGGATCTCTCTTTCCTGTTTTCTCTGCTTTGTCAACCAGATGGATTTCTCCCATTTTTAGAGTTTTTACATCCAATCTTAGCACTAAACTGCATATTTTCCAGCAAGTATCTGTGGCAGTGGCAATGAGAGGCATCTTTCCTGTACAGTTGTTTCTGTGCATCTGTTGCCAAGTGGTAAGGATGATTCAGAAAGACAAATCCAGTCCCATTGTTGTAATTAATGTATGTGGTCTTGATGAGTCTAAATTTCTCTCTCAAGCCTACAGTATTTTCTGAGATTCAAAGTCTACTGTCTTGAGCCTGGTCTCTGGCATTGACAGCCTATATAAAAGTAGCTGATATTCTTCAGTCCTCAAAAGAATGTACAGTTACCTGAAAAAAGCTTCTTCCTGTGTAGTAGTCAGTCAACTCTTTTCTCTACTATACATGCTAGACTTCCTTGAGGAAGATTTACACAGGTGACTGTCCTGCAAATGTTAGGAAATTCCACCAAGGCAATGGCTTGTTAAAAGAACTCAGCAGAACTATAGTTTCCCCATATTTGCCTTTTAACTGAGTACTGCAAGCTGGATAGCTTTGCCTCCAGTTAGGTGATACATTTTAAGAACGTTGGTTCCTGTTGAACTCCCTCCCTATTCTGTTTTTAGTACTGATAGTAAGATTCCATCAGTTTGGATTGGTGGATCTGAGGGTACGGAAATACAATTCTCTTAATCTTTCATTATTTGTAAATATTTTTGCATCTCAGGTACAGCAATCTAGAACATCCTTCTGGTAGTTTAGTATGTTTCCTGTGGGTAATAAATCAATTCATATTAGGAGTTCTGAAAATTTTCTCTTTTAGACAGTTTGTCTGAACACCAGGAGATCTTCTGTAGAACATGGGCAAAAGAGGGTGGGATTTGAAAATCTTATGAATATATTGGTACTGCTGCCTTTGACTTTTGTGATTAGCTGCAACTTGTCAGTCCGAATTCATGTATGTGAGATACAGAAACACTGGTCATTTTTCTTATCTTAAATTACAATTTCTTGTTCAGATCTCCTTCATTAAAACATGTTTTGTTTTTTTGTAGGACAAGGACTTAAAGGACTGGGCATGCTCAAACGTTGCTGTTCCTCTTCCCAGTTCTTGTATCCTTGGTCATGTCTTATGGCCTATCTCAGCTTATCCACTAACTCCTTTGAGCCATTCAGGAGGGCAGTTACTGGTAGTTTTGGCTTTTTATGCTTTCAATTAATTCTTTAAGTCTGAAGAATTGTTATTGACAGTCCTATCTGTAATGCCCATTGTTAACCTGTTGCAGTACTGTACTATAAGTGCACCCACTGCTGACCATACTTTAACTGCTTGCTTTCTGGTTTGAAAGATGCAGTAGTTCCTTTCACTCCTGTATCATTAACCAAGCAGATAACTCATTAACCCATAGAAGTTTGCACCATGAACTGTGTTTTTCTGATTTTACTGAAGTCACTGGCATTTTTTAGGGAAAGCTACTATTCAGGGCACTTTAAGTCAGTGACATCCCAATTTTTTTGCACTTCGCCTTTATACAGTAACCGTTTACTCACAATGGGAACTCATTCATATATACGCCATTACAGATAACAGCATAGGCCACATTTGCATTAATCTTGCTTATGCACTTATTTAGGTTTCTTATTCTGTACATAAAAAATTCTACACAGCATATTAGTGAATATCTAGGAGTACAACTTAGTTAACAGAATTCATCTACCCATCTAGAACACTTTTTCCTATGTAGTGAAAAAAATCCTAAATTTCCCCTGCCTTTTCTAAAAAGATCGTGGATACTTGTACCATTCTGGAGGTATAGTACTTCCAAAGTTCATGCTATATGTAGTGTTTACGAGATTTATGCAAAAAGAATGAAAGTGGCAGCTCACTAATATATTTATTCACTGTGTGTTGAAAAATTAATAAACACCACAATGGCATATTTACCTTATTATGAATGTTTTCCTTAGTAGAAGGCATCCATATACATTAGTAAGCAGAGAAACCAAAATGTGCTGTTACTAAACTCAGTCTACTTACTATATATACCAATGAAACACTTCAAATGAGGGTGATTAGTTTATATAACATTTGAATTTAATGAATAAATTCAGGGTTCTTGCTGAGAGAAACACTGCATCTTTAAATGAGAAAGTTTGAATTTACTTTTGCTACTACTGCACGTCAGCATCTCAAGTTAATTTCTTGCAACCTACGTTATAATGATTTGTAATCAAGCCTCCGTGAGCTCGTGACGTGAAGTACTGTTCTCTTGTCAAGTACTATCAAACTTTTCTGATAATGCTGAGTTAGGACAGCCAAACAAAGCTAGCACTAAATGATGTTTAAAACTGTATACCTTTTAATGATATTTTCAAGTATTTGTTACTGAAATTGTATGATGTGGAGTTTCCTAGATGTTCTGTTCCAGTGCAGTGCCTCCTTTTCTTTCCCCACTGCTCTCTGTGGTGAGAAACTTGCCTTGTTTAAAATAATTACTGTGCCCTCGCATGACTGTTAAAGCTTTCTGTGCAAAGATGATTGTCTAAGTGCCACATGCCTATGATTGAAAAAAAATCTATTGTTACCTCTGAATTGTGTTCAACTGAAATGCTATTCAACAAATAACTTAGGAAAACTAGTTTATTTTTAGCTTTTCATTTCTCTGCTGTCTTTTCTCACTTTATTTTGGCAGCAGTGAAGAATGGATTGTATAAAGACTGCCTGCTAATATGAACAAAATGCACTTGTAATTCATGGAAATAAATTTAAATCTTATATCTTCACATTAATATTAAGAATTAGTTTTTGGTTTCCTTTTGGATAATGTGTTTGAATGGAAATCAGGTTCCGTTTGTTACTATAGTGTGTATATAAGGATGCTTGCTGGTATGTTATCCCAGGCTTCCTCATAGCACTTCTCTGTCTGCTTTTCAAGATAATTTAGAAAGCCATTAACTTAGATTCTCAGTTTATAAGGGTGCTTATCAGATATAAAATTCTGAATTTTCATTTGTTGTAGGTGTTGTTAGTCTGCCAAAACTAATTTTTAATAAACAAGGATTCATCTTCAAAGGGCATTTTCTGTTAGAAAAATCCTGTGGTCCATTAATATCTTCATTGCATACAATATATATTAAGAGCATTATCAGAACATTGCAAAGTTGATCATTGAATTGCTGGTATAGAGCCTATGCTAACAACTTTTCTACAATACTGCACTTGACTGTTGATACTAGTGTAAAAATCTCTTTCGACGTTTCTACGCATTATATCTTTACCAAAATACTTTCCTTGCCCAGTTTCTAAAAGCTAAACTATATCTAGATGCTTGGACACTTGGATGATCATGGTCACTACAGGAGTTGATTTGGGAAAATATGGAAAGAAGACTGTTATTGAAACATTTAGTTTGCAACAACTCAACTTTAATTTATTAAGGAAGAGCTTTGGCAGCTTATTTCATACACCCCTTCTACCATTCATCTTTTAACCATTTTCTTTTTAATATTAGATTTTTTTTTTGCATTACAAATTTACTGTCAAGTTGCATCTCTAAAAAAGAGAAACCCTGGGTTTGATTTACTAACATCTGGTGCTTTGGCGCTTTCTTCCTTAGCTACTATTGCTGAATCAGATTGGCATGAAACCACTAACTGCTTTCATCAAAGTGTCATTGAATGATGTTGAGTTGAACTCATTGCCTCAACTGCAGAAGCATGATTTTGTCAGGTTGGAGAATATTTTAAAAGAAGGTGCCTATAATAACAACACTGTTATGTGAATTATTTCATCACTTCATGCTTGATTTTCCTTGCCTGTTCTGTGTATTTGTAGATTATATTTCTGGAAATTCCGATAGACTAGCAGAGAACTGAAAGGCATATTGTTATTGATGTGACACATATGATATGCCTATTAATAGTAAAGACATTTTTCGTATAAGGAATGTAAACGGAACTATCAAAACATTCCAACCTTTATAGATAAAGAAATGCAAATACATAAACATGTAATACAAGAAAATTCTGTTTTGGTGGCTCTGGTGATAAGCTTTTTGAGCTCTGCTTTCATGACTTTGGCATCAAAATTTCTCATATCAATATTTTAGATTTGGAGTGTGCAATCCACAGTACAGGGTGAACAGTGTAATGCACTATTTGCTTTCAGGAGCTGGGTATGATTATATGGCCAAATGAAACCATAGATGAGTTAAGCATGGTTATCTTTAGTGAATAAATGAGGGAAAAACCTGTTATTGCTGCCGCTGTAATGTGCTACAGTATATTTATACCATGTCTCACAGAATCTGCTGAATAACTATACCGTAGATATAAACTTTTATTAATATATTTGCTTATGTTTAGTGTAGTTTATGTAGCCCCCTGATTATTGATAAACTTATTGATTGATTTTACAGCCAGTGATATGGTATAAATATATGTCCCTGCAGACATACAGGTACGCACATGATTTGGGTCCCTTGCATAGTACTTTTATATTTGTACAGCAATGTCTTCAAGCAATCCCAAATTTTAGGGGAAATATTTTTGTAAATGCAGTGGCTTAAAAAAGGCACTGAACAATCCTTTTGCATAAGTTTTAAACACATTGGTCTTTCAAATGGTTTAGTTGGTGATGATTGAAATACATCACACTAAAATAATGAAAAGTGTACATTTAGTAAAATGAAGCTTACAATGATACTTGTAGCATGTGCTGGATCAAAACTATGTGATGCATTGGAAGAAATTTAAAAGTTGGAATATCTTTGTAAAGCCAGAACAAATTTGTAAAGGTTCAAGGGGATTTACTTATATTGTTGCCTTTTCTTGTGTTGTATCAGTGTAGAACACTCTTTTAAAAAACAAAAAACAAAACTCAAACTGCTTTGTATTTGCTTTGTACTGTTGGTGCCTTCTTAATCATGTACCCCAAAAGTCCTGCATAGCAAACTTAGTTACAATGGTAGGTTTAAAAGACAAAACAAAGGAAAATTTTATAAATATCATTTTCTGTATGTTCTTATTCATTATATTGTAACAATTAAACATTTATATTGTGACAGTTTTGTGATTTGGTTAATCTGTATAGAACAATTGTAAGTAGCAAAGGTTTATATTTTATCTTGGTTCTTTTGATGTTGTAAACGTACATAATTTTTTTCAAAAATCAGTTAACTGAATGTTTTGTTTGTTTCTGGCATCTGACTCTTGTAAAAACAAATGCAAAGATAATCATTAAATTGCGTCCCTGTATTACCAGTGTAGCACAGTATTGTGCATATATAGAATGACTGGAATTTCACTTTTTAATACTAATTGCTACCTTTTTACAAACCACCAATACATATTAGCTTATTACAATTTTATTTAAAAATTGACGTTATCAGTTTAACCCTTTAACTGGTGACTATAACTACATTAATCAAAATATTCTTTAAAAATATACAGGAAACTGATCTTTGGGTTTTTTGGGTCCTCCCTCCTTCCCCCCCATACATAAATACTGCATACCTGGTTGAAGTGAGAACTTGTGCCATCCAAAAGCTGATAGGATAAATTCCCCACCAGTAGGCAGACCTTCATTTAATGCTTGCTTAAAAAGGCATCAGGGGCTTTCAAGTAAATGTTGAATACATGGTAGTGCAAATAAATTCCAATGTATGAGGATTCTTTAGTCCTTTTGATACTTGATATTAATACATGATAACACTTATATAAGACACTCTGAGGAATTCGTTGTTACATTCAACAACTAGCATTTTGGGGTGCTAGTTATTCAAACTAACTTTAGTTACAAGAAAAACAGATCCAGGTTACTTTTGCATCCCACTCTTTGGCGTCCATGTAGAATTAGAGCCAGGCTTGTAATTCTGCTTGTAATCATGGACATGTTGCAAAGGAGTTGTAACTACATTCCAATTCCATTTGCCTTCGGATCTCTTATCTTTAGCCTGTTTTGGTTAACCTAATGCCTACTGCTTTATTTTTTAATCTTTCTTTGTTAATCATACTGTTTAACTTTATTAACATTAAAAAAATCAATGTTTTGCCTATGTAAAAGGGAGTTGAGTCAGGGTTATGGTTTGAAATTGGTGAGGGCAGTGTGAGCTTAGCTGCTTTTTGTCGACATAACTCTGTAGTGCAGACCTGGCCTGCTGTAATGGCACAGTGTATTTTGTGATTACATAGCAAAAGAATCTGCATGGAACCGGCTCCTGGATCCCAGCTTTCACTTGAACAGTTTCTTGTTTTTAGTTTGTGCAAATAACTTAGAAAACATGAGTATAAATATGCAGTGGTGCCTGTCAGCAGAGAGCCTGAAACAAGACAATCTCCATAAGTAGTAGTTAGCAGAATTACTGCATGCTCCCTGTGCTGTTCCAGGGAACAAGAGGTAAAGTCCCATTTGCAGTCAGGCAATGGGAAGAATTAGAAGTGTAGGCTGATGAAATAGGCAGTATATTAATTAAATCAAATCTTAATGTATTGCTCTTTTCTGTATTAGCAAGATAACTAGATGGAAGACCCAAAGAAGTGTTAAAGATTCAGAGGTGCTGTATCTTTTCTGTAAATCTGATGTCTATAATCAGCACTTCAGATGGTTGAAATACCTAGAAAGGATTTCCTTCAGGACTGTTCAGCTTGAACAAGTTTTACTCATCAGGCATGCAGTAAGTGAGCTAACAAGCTCAGTTATCCTCTGAGGAAGCTTTGATTACCTTTTGATATCAGTAGGATCAGTGTCTTCAATACAGTTGGATTCTGATCTGAAATCAAAGTATTAGAATTTGGTTATTTCCATTAAACTCAAATTTTCTCTGGTTGTCCTCTTTATTAAAAATAGTATTTTGAAGTCTTTAGGCCATTTGACGGAGCATTCGTGATCCTGATCCATACATACAGAATCTGTCTTCATTATATGAAAAGGATTATAGACACATCCTGACACACCCTAATGCAGACAAACCCTTCAATGGGAAAGTTTGGTGCAAAGAGCCTCCCTGAATTCCAAGCAATTCAGATTCACAGGTCAGTATTGGCATACTTATTGACCCAATAAGTTCAGGTAGGACACTTGGATCCAAAATCCATCTCTGTTCTGATAGAGAAGCCAACTCAACAGATGAAGGTGATGTGTTGTAGGAATATTATGGAACCTTCCAACATTTCTGGAATTCAGAGCAGTCCTTGTATTCAGCACTCCTATTCACTGGGGGATTTCCCACTGCTGTTGGGAACTTTAGCCTCTGAGGAACTAGTCTCTGGATCAGATTCTGAAAAGTCTTTCTACTTCAAATGCTCCCCTTCTAGGTATTTCAAATCTTGAGTAGCCTGTGTGTAATAGACAACTACGTAAATGGTTACGGCTGCTCAATTCCTAACCACCTCCTCTCATTTTCCTCTGCATTTTCAAGACCCATCTTCTTCCCTTTGCTTTTCCCTGTTCTGTGTGAGGTACTGGTATGACAAGTCAATTTACATGCAGTCCTTGTAGCTTTGCGAACAGTCCTTGTAGCTTCACATGCCAAGATGTGCAGAACTAGTTCGTGGTCACAAGAAGGTTGTATTTCCTCTTGGGGAAGGGTGTTCTCCCCCACCCCAAATAAGGTGCCAGTAGCACCTAACAATCATAATGACTGACATTACATGTATATATTCATAGCTAGAGCTGTGCTAATAAAATTGATTAACACATTTATTGGGGAATTTTTACAGCTGCCATCTTACCTGCAAAGGCAGGACTTCTAGCTCATTCCAGAACAGGGTGAGCTTTCCCACTGGCATTCATCCAGAGCAAGAGCTTCACTACTGTCATGACAAAGGACAAATCTACTAATTAGGATTTGTGAACATGGCCTTTGACGTGTCACCTTGGACTAAAGAGGGGAGGATATTTAACTAGTCATCTGGAAAGCCTTAGCATCTTCAGAAGGAAAAGACCATGAAGACCATGTGTAAGAAACTTTTTTGCTTATGTTCTTCTCACTCAAGCTCTTTCAGACGAAAAAATTCTGAAGAGCTCTCAGCCACCTTTCTGGAGGGGCTACGGGTTGGGGGAGAACTCCCTTCCCCAAAAGGATTTGGCAGGAGGCTCTTTACATTTCTCTTAATGTTAGAGCCAGATTGGGGGCTTATTTTTGGAAGGGCAGTCCTGTTTCTATTCAGTTAAGCTCTCACCAGCCCTCCTCTAAAGGATTTCTACAGTTTACCAATCTTCTACAGCAGAGATCAGTAGAGATAATTACATGGAAAAGTATCAGAGGGGTAGCCGTGTTAGTCTGGATCTGTAAAAGCAGCAAAGAATCCTGTGGCACCTTAAAGACTAACAGACGTTTTGCAGCATGAGCTTTCGTGGTTGCATCCAACGAAGTGGGTATTCACCCATGAAAGCTCATGCTGCAAAACGTCTGTTAGTCTATAAGGTGCCACAGGATTCTTTGCTGCTTTTACATGGAAAAGAAAAGTTTACTTTGCAGAGAACTCAGAACTAGTTATGCAGTGAGTGTTGTGAAGGTTCTCTGCAGAGCCACACTGACCTATCTTTTTGCTCCATGCTCTTTCAGCATTTTAAGATTAAAGGTGAAAACCTGTCCCCACTAAAGTAGATGGAAAGACTCTCATTGTCTTCAGTGGGACTAGAATTTCACCCTAGATATCAAACAGACAAAGAGAAACTGAGGACGTTTGGGGCCACAGGCTATTATCGCCTCAGAATACTATGATCTGCAGTTAAGACCCACAAGTGTATTGAATGATTCCAAGACTTGAGAGATGGCACTCAATTCCTACCGTGGGGATCTGCAGAGATTTCGCATTCAGAGAACTCTAGCTAGATTGTTGGTAAGTAGTTATCCTTTCTCCAAGTGCCAGAATAGCCTCTGCTGTAACACTTATAAACTCTGAATAGTGGTGAATTGTTTTCCACTAGTACTGCATTAAAGACATTTTGATGGATTCCCACTTCTGTTAAAGGGGGAATTTATATGATGGTTTGGGACTCATCTTGGTAAAGATGGTAGCTAAAGCTTTTACAAAATAGCTTTTCAGATTCCTCCTAGATCACACACTATGTAGCTGAAAAGTATAGTTAAAAACAGCATAACGTTCCTCAAGGTGTCACAAAGCTCTGAAATGGAGGCTTTGGGAAGCAAAGAATGCTTTGTGATCCATCAATAATGTGAAGAGACACAGCAGCATGCATGCTGAGTGACATTTGGGAACTTTCTATGTTTGAAATTCTTCATGTGGTTAACATTCAAACTCTTATCATGCCCCTCCATGCAGAAAGATATAATTGGACCCAAGATCACACGTGTGTGTGTGTGTGTATGTATGTGTGTATATATATATATACACACACACACATACACACAAATACATTAATGTCTCCTACACTACTAGTCTGTTTTGATCATTCTTGAGAAATCACAACACTGGCATGGTCCAGGCTGTCTCAGACACAGAAAGTAAATTGTTTTTCTTGTTTGTATAAATGATAGATTCTTTGACCACCACACTTGGTGGAGCTAGCCCTGGCAGATGTCAACTGTAGGCTGGGCTGTCAAAGGGCAACTTTTAGTAGATGTGATGCCACTGCAGACCATGCAACCACAGATGCTTTAACTGGCACTGTTGTAAAATTAATGTTTTATTGGGTAGGTGAAAGAGTGAATAGCAATAGAAACTTAAACAGCTTAAAGCTACTGCAGTGAAAACTTGTCCCAGATAGAGGCAGCTTGATCTAGTGGACAGATCATAGAGATGGGAACATAGAATTTTGATTCTAGCTCTGTTCATAGAACTTGATGTGTGGGTTTGAGCAACTCATCTGCCCTCTGTTCCTCATCTCTAAAATGGAAATAAATACTACTAGTATTTACTGACAGTTATTTCCACTGTACATCTGGTAGGATTGCCCTTTCTTTTGATGGAGGGTAGCTTAGTCTCTGTCTCAGATGGCAGGGGATTTCTTTAGCATAGACATCTAATTGTATCTTATTTACTTGGTGGGGAATATGAACTGCAGCTATCATTAATTTTATTAGAGCTAATGCTAGACTTGAATACAAGTCCAAGAGAAGAAAGGTCAGTGCATTTCCTATCTAGCAACAGTGCTTGTTATAGAACCTTTGAAAACCATACTTTTACGGTAAAAAGGGAATATAAAAGCATGCAAAATATGTTAAAACTTGAATTTATGATCACTTAAAGATTTGGCATGTGCCTTTTTTGGTTCATTATGATGTATTAAGGCCTGAAAGAGACTCTTTTTTCCCTACCTTTATTTTAAAAAAAAAAAAAAATTAGAAATTCAGACTGTCTAGGCTGGAGTGAACTGACTTGAGAACTAGTGAAACAGACACATCACAAAAATGAATTGAACAATCAGGTAAAGGATTTTTAGTCACTGTTTTTAAAACTTTTTTTTTCCTTTTTTTTTTTTTACTGACCCTTGTTTCATTTCAGTGACTGACACATTTGGTAAAGGAAGTGCCTCTTCAGCTGAAGGTATTAATACTAGCAAACATCTCTGTGACCTCTCGGATGTTCACCAGCAAAACCAAAGGAAGACCAAACTTGACACTCCTCATGTTCCTAGGGTTTTTTAAGCAAAAACTTCAGCCTTTTTATTAAAACATAAAAGCCTTTCAGGCTTTCTTTAAATAAAGAAATAAAACAACTCATAAACCAAATTTTTAAAAAATCCTTTGTAGGCTACTTTTTAAACTTAAATATTTGGATGAGTTTTGCTAAATTCTGCTAGTATAAGTGGTATAGCTTTCTGTTTTTACTTCAAGTAACTTGGCTATAAGTAGGTTGTTATGGAAAACATTATGAAGCTAAACATGAGGTCACAAGATGCTCCATATGGGGAAAGAGGAACTGTGGCCAAATGTGGGGGTATAGTCAGGTCATAACTTTAAGTTCAGCTGTAAAAGAGATTTTTTTTTTTCTGTCATTGAAAATAGTAGCTTGGGGAAGGTGGTATTTTAGGAGAACTGTATTAGACTATTTACAGTTGAATTGCTGACATGTTTCACTGCACATTCCTTCAGGCATAATGTGGTGTTCTAGTGTTCCAAAGGTCTGCATGATTCAAGTGTGATAAACTTAATCACTGGTTTTCTCCTTGTGACAATAAGTGGTATGGTACCAAAAGCACAAAGATATTCTGTATGCAGTTAGTAGTGGAAATAATAATTACTGTGCAAATTCTGTTTTAAAAGTTGCCTTCCAATTGTTTTGTTGGTTGTCCCCAGAGCAGACTATGTTGGTTTGATAGTCTCTCCAGGCTATTACAACTGTGGTAGAGTGTGTCCTGTCATTTTTTGTTTGGTTTTAGGGAGCTGCTAGTACCATTTAATAGTGTTTTTAACAGCACACAGTGGTGGCTTCTGGTGCTATTTTAAATTTGTTTCTCCTGGTATAACTGTCTTAAGGTAGCTACCAAACTTTATTAATGGGTCTGTAGAGTTTCTCCAGACCTGTATCTACCCATCTTTCCTCTGCAAGAAGGCCAGGCCCCGCACTGGTGGGCCTTGGATTTACCTTAA
The DNA here is from genome assembly GCF_016161935.1 of Mauremys reevesii. Lineage (NCBI taxonomy): Eukaryota > Metazoa > Chordata > Testudines > Geoemydidae > Mauremys > Mauremys reevesii. The sequence continues at coordinate 17,376,118 of NC_052640.1, read as the reverse complement.
GAGGGGGGAATCTGCTCTTCTTTGCTTTGGGATTCCACTTGCATTAAACCTAGACTCCAAACCTATAGGTAGTGGGGCTGTAAAAGATCATGGGACATTGTAACAAGCTGGCAAACAAGCTCAGTTGGACTAATACTGGAGGAGAATGCACAGGCAATGTGGAGTGCCTAGGAATTATCTCAAGTTCTGAGAGCCTAGAATTACCCAAAGGAATAATTGTACACAGTAGTTGTGAGTATTTATTTCAGTGATCAATGCCTGCACTTCTCTTCGTTTGAACCAATAAATAGCCCCTCGCATAAACAGCTTGAGCATCCGGTTTCCTGCTAATAAGGAACATGACTCTCCATCACAGAGGTGATGTTCTTTCAGCCAAGTAACTATTTGATTGTTTGTGAATTCTCTGTTGCTATATAATTCCACCCCTTTGTTTCCAGTTATTCCTGACTTGCTTGGCCATGTAGCAAGGCAGTCCTGTGTAATTTTCCTATGTGATGGGTGTTTTTGTTTTCACTTGATGCCCTGCTCTAAAGGGAGCGGGAAAGAGATTGTATCTTCTCCTCACTTCCTACATCTTGTAATTCTGCTATTTGTATCAAAGGGTCAGTTCATGATCATTTCTTTGCTGTAGCAGCTCCTAGGGTGTGGAAATTGCTCCCCCTAGACATCTGCCTCCGCACATCCTTCCTCACTACTTTTAAATGCATCTGAAAACTATTTTTCTAGAGAAATTTTTAGTTTTAACCTGTTAGCTTCCATAGAATCCACCCTAAGCCTACCTCCATCCCTCCCTCCCTCTTTCCACCCCCACTTTTTTCATATTTGCTGCTAATAGCATTTTAAATAGTGTAGTATTCCAAGTGCCTTGGAGTAGAGTTGTAAACCAAATTACCATGTACATATCTGGCCAAGTTATTGGTGGTGTCAGTGAGACAATAAAGTCTGCCACAAAGTACAGTGGTTTTTTGGGACCCTGTTCATATCTGTCATTGCTGGGACACTCCTAGCTCTACACCACACTGTACCGTCTTGTTTGAGAAGTGTACCTTGCTCTAAGAGATTTATATGAAGCATGAGGACTGTGCTCTTACTAAAAAAAACCTTTCTATGACTGCTGCCTGTACGGCAGTCCAGTGCCAGTAATAGATTCCAGGCAGTCATCACACTGAAAACAATCACTTCTCTAGCCAGTAATTTTGTAACATAATTTGCTAGATGACGATGAAACACATCAACACTGTCATCTGGCCATCGATGTAGCAATTGTACTTATTATTTATCTCCAGCTTTCTGTATAGAAAGAGAATATACTTCAATGTAATTTATGGATGGAGGCTGTGGTTAGAAATCTGTTGCTGTGGTAGCATATTGTCCTTGGAACCTGGCAGCTGCAGCAGGGTATTATTAGTTTTCTACACAGTTGAGGGATCAGCAGAAAAGAGAGAGGGGATGACCTGTGTAAAGAATTCAGAAAAATAAAACACTCAATTTTAGTTCAAATATAGCAGTACTATTTTCCTTGTATCCTCTTCAGGGCTGCTATTGTGTACCCACAAGGGGACCCAGCCGGTGGAAAGTCTGGCTGCTGCTGGAGATATGGTAGCAAGAAGAAAGTTGGGATGTGCAGAGAGGTGTCTAAGGTCAAGATCACCTCTAACTCCCGAGAAAAACTGCATTAAGAACTAGCATAAGCTTAAACAAGATTTTAAGCTCTTTGGGGCAAAGACTGCCTTCTGCATGTTTGTATAAGGCCTACTGCAATAATGGCCTTTCAGCATTACACAGTACTAATCATTAATAATTCTAACTTTCTGAGGCTGGTGCTTTGAGGAAGGATTGCCTTGGGGAAGCTATGGAATAGCTTAAATACGGTATTAGGCTAGGCTGAATTGGCTGTAGATTATCCACAGTGATGGGGGAAGGATAAACTGCATCCCACCCAAAGCTACCTGGATCTGGGATCTCCATGCGTGCATATATAGGGAGCACACTGACCCTCCGAACAGAAGCAGGTTTTCTTCACCATGGATTCATGAGACCTGGAGGGGAGGTTGTACTATTCAAAATATGCTGTCCTTAAAACCTGACATAGACGCTTGCTAGGGGTGACTTGACAGTCTTCGCCTCCGTGCCAATGCAGCTACCTCCCATTGGTTTTTGTTTTGATATGGAAAATTGATTGGGATTGCTTCTGGTCAAACAGGGTGCAAAGTGAGGTTTTCTTAAGTCTGGACCCCCTACCCACAAATTCCCTTAGAGGCAGCCGCTCCTCCCACTGTAGTTTTCAATTTAGGCTAGACTAGATAGAAGACTATGCAGCAGCAATGAAGTTTGTGGCACTTGTATAAATATTCATATCTGCAAATTGTCATACACTTCCTTGAAGAAAGATAGCAACAATTAACAAGTGGTGTCCATTTCAGCCTCAAAACATGCAAGTATTGCCTTAGCATTCACTTACTCTGAAGATGGATTCATGATGACATTTTTCTGTTAACTGAAATTTTGCATGTATGTACTTTTTTTGTTAAACCTGTGAATCACTCGAATAGCTACTTTTCACAGTGAAAAAGAGCATGACGTGGTTTCGGTGAAAGTACTTTGCACCTACTTGCTACCTCTACTTGCACTCAAGAGAAATAGTGTTTAATTAAATTGATTTTCTCATATTTGCCTTTTTTTTTTAAACATTCCCCCCTCCAGCGTTCTGGGTATGTGTCTTAAGAACAAAAGATCTGTCAAACTAAAAACAAATGATATTCCCCCCCAATAGCTTATCAGGTGTAGTAAATCTCCATACCCCTTTCCTGTCTCAAAAGCCTGGGAAAATAAGTCTTGCAGTGTGCCTCTAAGGACAACAGTCTTGGTCTCTGTGTTGGATCAAGGAAGGAAGCAGGTTCCAAAACGAAAGAACCTTTCCTGAAAACATCCTGAGAGCCTATTGCAGCTACACCAAGGGCCTCTCAGATTGTGTGTTTAAGATATCAATAGTAGTGTTGCTACATCAAGAGAGAAGCAGTCCTTCATTTTAGCAAGAAGATGATGAAGATCCTTGATTCCAGTTTGCTTCTCCATTTCCCAAAGGTCGTCTTCAGAGGCCTGAAGCAAAAGGAGCTTGTATGGGAACTGGAGTTTCCTCAGAAACAAGGCAACTGAATGTCTCAGAAGGTTGGCAATAGGATCTATTCTAGACCCTTTCACTTCAACAAAGCCTAGAGCTGCAGTGAGCAAAATTTGTTTCTACATGGTAGCTAATCAGTGGCTGAGGTAGAGTGAATATGGTGGGCTCGTTTTAGTTCACATGCACAAATAACCATATAAAAGTAGGCTAGGAAGGATTAGATTTTTGAGTGTCAATAAACATTGATTTTGCCAAACACCCACAAACCGACAAAAAAATATTTCAATCAATTATAAAAATTTAGAGATAGGCAAAATGAGAAAAATGGTGTTTGAATGCTTCATAAAGGCTGTCATTAAATAATTGGCACCCCTATAATATCCTGCAACTGTTAAAATATAAATCAATTAAAATGGGGGAAAATGCATAACACCCAAAATTTCATGCAACTGTGGAAAATGTACATGGATATTTTTATCAATCAAAATCATAAGTGCTCATTGGCACTCTGGTTAACAGTCTTGGCAGAGGGCCAGAGCCTGAATGGGCTAGGAGACTGAACTATTTTCTCCATTTATGTTTTGATCCCCGAACATATTTTCTTCCCTCCTGATTGGTTGTTTTCTCCTACCCTTCCTCACACTTCCTTTGTTTCAACTTCATTCTTGCAGTCCTTCACCCATTCCATCTACCTTGTCATCCCTTCCAACTCTACGTTGCCCTTCTTTTTCCCATGCCCATTGTTCTATTAACTCATCTCCCTTCTTTTCCCTCTCTGCATCTGATCTCCCACTATGTAATTACATTTCTTCTTTTTAATGTGGAACTAACATGATAGTTGCCACCCATCATGCTGATCATTCTGATTACATGTTGCATCCTCCCCCCTTCTCTCTCACATCCCCTTTCTTTTGTCCGTGTATATTGTAAGCTTTTGGGGACAGACTATATTTTATTGTATGTACAGTGTCTAGACACAATGAGGCCCTGGTCCCAATGTGAGGCGTTTGGGTACTAGTGAAATATGAATAATGTACTCCCATCTGTAGATGTAGTCTCTCAAGGAGTCAAGAATACAGTGGAGAAGCTGACACTGCCTCTGCTTATACTGTAGGCACTTTGTGGCTCAGAGGATTTTCATTCTTCCAGGACTGTCCGTCTACTACCTTTTACAAGCACTACATTTCACATGCACTATAAAAAGAAACCAAGAAAATGTATGAAGACTGAGAGGGGCTTCATGTAGCATTTGCTGTTGGTTAATTTTGCCTGTAGGTGATATTTTTCATCAACCAATTCATGGAGATTCTGTGGCCTGCATTGTGCAGGAGGTCAGACTAGATCATAATGGTCCCTTCTGACCTTAAAGTCTATGAGTCCTCAAAGGGCAAAAGAACCCAGACTGGACCAGCTAAGCATATAATGAAGCCTTTTATTTAACCTCCCCCCCAAAAATCTGAATAAACCTGTCCAAGGAAGGAAAAATACTGTGGCCTACAGCTGTGGTCAACAAACCTCTAGTGTATTTCAATGATGTCAGAACTATTAGGAGAATTCATCTTAGTGTAGGTTGTAGCAGTTACTATGCCATCTGCTGGTGAAACATTACATTTATTTAAACAATAAAATGGCTGAATTAAGCTAATTAACAAAAATCATGTATATTTTTATAGCACCCTTCATGCAAATAGCTCCCAAAGGGTTTTTCAAAATGTTCTACAAACTAGGGATCATCACTGAAATGCCACCACAACAATTTAGTGCAGGAAGTGAAGGATGCCATATTGAAACTTCAGGAGAAAAATTTGTTATTGTACTAAGTGCACTTTGCACGTATGAAGTAAGAGTAGCCAAGTGAGAAAGAAATAAGAATTATCCCCAACTTAAATCTTTGTTAGGTTTGGATTAGTTTCACTATGTGCCCCCTTTCCTTGCCCCAATCACCGTTGCTGAGATCTTAAATGGGTCTTGGCAATTTTAAAAGTCCCTGAGTACAGCACCCCACACGTTCTTCAAACCTTGCAAATTCACACAGTGCAATAGCATCAGGGGCTACTTTGTGGCGGAGCATGAGATTTGGCACATAGCCAAAATTTAACTGCAGAGCTAAATGATCCTATTCTCACCCTACCCCTAAATGTATGTGGATCAAAGAGGCTAAATTCAGGACTGGAGACTATTTGAACAAGGGGAAAGGAACTAAAATTCTTGGGGCAGGGGCGAAGAGAGAGTTGGAGATCAGAGGGAAGAAACATTGCTATATCTAACAGCAATGTGAAAGTTGGGGCAAATATTTAAAGAACTCATAGAAAGTGAATAAAGATGCAGAGCTAACTTTGAATCTCGGAATCTCCCACAGGCAAGTGCATTGACAAAATGAGGAGGTGAAGAAAATAGGAGTGAGAGAGCAGTTCTAGATGTATAAATATTCTACCACCTACTGTATTTGTTTAGGAGAGAACATGATTAGAGCTGGGGAATGGCAGGTAGGAGACCTGGGTTCTGTTCCTGGCTCTACCCCTGACTAGTGGGTTGTTGAGCAAGTTCAGGGCATCAGCTTCCTCATCTGTAAAACAAGGCAGATGATAATGCCAACTTTTTGTGAAGTGCTTTGAGATTCTTGGGTGGAAGTAGTATCGAAGTGTAAAGTATTATTGTGTTCTATACATTCCGACTTTTTTGCTTTAACTTTAGCAATATTTAATCATATGACTACTTTCCGTTTTAAAAACTGCAAAAATGTAAATGCACAGTGGCTGTGCTATGCTCCAAATGTGGACCTATATCTATGGGGAAATAGGTAGCCTGCCTGAGCCAGGCTGTCATAGAATCCAGAATCTGTGATTTCTGCAAATTTGCAGTGACTTCTTCCTTTCCAGGACGAGATCATGTTTTGGTTGGTGGAGCTTTGGAATAGGAAGGCTGGTGATGGTACTTCCCAGGGTATGTCTGGGAGGGGGAGTTCTACAGCTGAAAGGGTTTCCTTTTTTTATTCTGTGAATCTTAATACTTTTCAGCATGATTTATACCTGTTCTATAACTTCCCAGAATTTTGTTTTTAGAGAAACAAATAAACATTGCCAAAATCAACCCTAGATCACTGTTCAGGTTTTGACTGTGTGTGACAATTTTCTTGATGTTAAAGCAGATTCCTTAGGCTCAGTTCATTGGTGATATCAAGCCCCAAATTGGAACACTGGGTTTTTTGCAGGTAGGGGTTTAGATACATTGACAGATCTGCCTTTGACTGTTTCCGTACACTATGCTCATCTTAGCTTGTTCAACAATAACAGGGGTGTGATGTGACTGAGGTAAAATTGATAGTGGTGTGTGGGCGATTTGTACTAGGCTTGTCTTTAGCCAGTGTCATTATCCCTTCATTAGCAATAAAAATTCATGCAATTTTTTTAAAAGCAAGGATTTTTAATTTAATATCACTAATGTCTATAGTGACTATAATAAGAATTTAAGGATCAGACCTAGTACTGAAAAGAGATTACAGATTCAGCCACAAGATGGAGCCAGAATAATGCTGGACACACCTTGCTAGAGGTGTTTCATTGACAAAACATTTTACTATTGCATTTCTCTCTCTCTCTGGCATCCTCAAAAGGGATAGGGGTTTTGTGCTGATCACTTGTTTCTTCCTATTTACTAGGTCACATTCCCAAACCTACCTGAGACGAAGTATAGGCTAAAGCACCAAGGACAAAGAAATACAGAGGAAATCTCCCCTTATATTTGGAAATCCATTTTTCCTACAACTTCTGTATATAAATCACACTATCCTACAAATGAAAACCTCTCAGATAATCAGATCACAAAGCTACTGTCCAGAGATGCTTCTTTCATAGCCTAGCATGTTTAGCTGGGTTGTGGGCTCTGCCCTGCTCCCCAAGTTAAAAGTAGGCTGAGTTTTCAAATTTAGAAGCAGAAGGGTAAGAGGAGGAAAGAAAAGAAAAGGGCTGATAATTAGGAAGGTTTGGTCAGTCTTAGAATCAAGTGGATCAGTATAAATGGGAGAGAATAGTAAAGAATCTGGTAGCAGTCTCAGAAGACAACAGTCAGCAGAAATTATTGCCAGTGTCAAAGTCAGAGAAATATCTCAGGGCACTGGAACAGAGAGGAGTTGCTGTGGACCCGTCAGATGACAAAATGTAATTTAAAAAACCTGCCATTTGTGGACTGCCTGAGTATCAAGTCACATTTCTACCATTCAGTGTATAGACTGCTACAGAGTGCTTATGTGTTTTCCTGTTATGCTTTCCCATCTAGAAGTTGGCTTAAGTCCTACTTAACTCAGAGTAATTGCACAAAGATCTTATTTCTGTCTGTTCCTGCCAAAAGGAGGATAGGGAATGAGGAACTGGCAGAACATTCCACTTGCTAGCACCATCTCTGGCCATGCCACACCAAGGGGGAAAATTATTATCATTACTATTATTATTTTTAACATTATAGTTTTATCTTGATGTAACTGGTCAAGGTGAACCCATCACAGTAAAACTACAATGTGCCTTGTCTGCACTAGTGAATACATTATAAAATCCTATCCTGTGTTAGCTATCTCTTTGTAAAAATACCTCTCATCTCTCTTTCCTGGTATAGAAATTGTCTACAGCTTTGATAAGGAAACTCATGCATAAACTAGCTTCATGAAGTAAATAAACTACCTTCTTGATAAGAAATCCACATGACCTGTTGGACATTCATGGCAGCTCGTCACTCATCAACTGGTTTAAAAAGCCAAAGCTGCTTTGGATGCCTACAGATGGTGGATGAGCTTTTGACTGGTGTACTACACCAGGTGTAGGCATATCTAGCAAGAGACATTTTTGATGGCCAGCCAAATATCTGTTGTTGTTTTTTCTTTTCCCCTTATCAAATTCTCAGTAGCAGTAGCCAGCATGAAAGTATTGGTGAAGTTAGGAACAGACCAGTCACAGCTTGTGCACGTTTCGCAGAGCTGGGAATGTATTCATTCCCTTTTTACATGTAATCTTACTGCATAACTGGTAACACTCTTAGGAAAAAGAATCGCTAAACAGCTTCTCTGAGGGTGGCTATATCTTTCCAATACAGTTTGTTCCTAATATTATTCAATTAGAAACCATGTGAACACATTTTATTTAAAATAAATACTGCCTGTGGGGTAGGTAGACTAAAGGAAAATTAATTTACTTAAACATTAGTGTCCTTCCAAATCTAACCTTTAATGTTTATGCGACCAAAGAGGCTGTTATCTTGTGCATGTTTCATACATGACGTCAATAGAAACAGCATAACAATTCTTTAAAAACCTTGCATGGCTTCTCTGACTTAAAAGATATGCTTAACCCAGGGGAGGCAACTGAGTCTCTCCAAGATTTCATTGTCATCTCCATTAACTTCTCCTTCACAATGCACTCTCTCGTCTCTCCAATCCTTTAACTTTGGAGGTCTATTTGCTCAGACATAAAGGCAGGGAGATGAAAATATTCAACTCTTACAATATGAGTCTCATGTAAAATACCTCAATGTTTCCTCCTGGCCAGGACAGGATGTAGGGAAAGGTTACAAGTGTTTCATTCTAGGTTTTAAAATGACCAAGAAACACCCCTCTTTCTGTATAACTATTGCACAAAGCTTGACTCCCCTTCCTTTAGCCTGTTGCTATGTATACCAGATATCTACTTGTGCACATATACTTAAGGCATGTTTATACAAGACACATGTCAACAGAAAATGAATACCAGTTTTGTTCCCTGTCTCTCAAACTACAGGCCTAACTCTTTTTTTAGCAAGCAACGGCAGGCTAACAATAGCCGGGGTCTGGCTATAGCTGGACAAAGAAGAGGAAGTGTAATATTGACTATATAATGTGCATGTGTCTATTGAGTTTTTTCTCTTGATTTTTTTTCCTTTTGAACTCAAGTGCTTGGTTTCGGCTTTATTATTATTAAATACATTGTTAGTTTTAATACAGTGCATGCTATAATCTGCTTATGTGCATTAAATATCATGGTCCTGCTAAGGCCCAATTAGTGTGCATGTGTTGTTGCTCTAGTTAATTGCATGTTGTCACTCAGTTAATTGCACACTACATTGAGGTACAAATATTCTGTACGGTGAAATCACACTCTATAAGGGAATAATTGGAAAACTGGTGAGATTTTGTCCATTCTTGTCACAGTGAAGGGCAGGGGCAGCTCTAGGGATTTTGCTGCCCCAAGCACAGCAGGCAGGCTGCCTCCGGCGGTTTGCGTGCGGAGGATCCGCTGGTCCCACGGCTTCGGCAGACCTCTGAAGCCGCGGGACCAGCGGATCCTCTGCAGGCAAACCACCGGAGGCAGTCTGCCTGCCGCCCTCGCGGCGCCGACAGAGCGCCCCCTGTGGCTTGCCGCCCCAAGCACGCGCTTGGCGTGCTGGGGCCTGGAGCTGCCCCTGGTGAAGGGAGTCCTGATTCTTGCAGTGTCAGGGTTAGCTCATCATGGGGTTACAGAAAAAAATCTCCTTCCTCATTCTGAAGTTACACAGCCACTCCCAGGGCTTCAAAGCAACACTGCAGCTGGGAATATCGTCCTCAAGTTCTGCATGAAGTCAGCTACTCCTCCAGGCATGAGGCACACAACCATTGCAAGGGAAATTCCCTGAACTGCACGACCTGGGCTCTAGCTCTGACAAATTAACCAAATCTGCACCTTTCAGTTAGTCTGACTCCTTTTTTTTATGAGAGAGGACCTCTATTTTAAGCACAAATTTGCTCCAATTCCAATGTTGTACTAAGCCACTTTCACAAACAAAATATTTACTTCCAAATTCTGAATTCTGAAATTAAGACTGCAGAAAATGTGTTTAAAATGCTTAGCACTTACACGCTGCTGTCCATCTTTAATGTGCTTTTAAAAAAAAAAAGCCTAATTCATCTTCACAACAATCCTGTATTTGGTAGATAAATATTTTTATTATTTTATGGAAGGGAAAACCCAGGCAGAGAATGTGAGTGATTTGCCTATGGATAGTCAGGATTAGAACTCCAGAGTTCCTGAATCCCAGTCCTATGTTCAGACTAGATCTTGTGGAATATCTAAAATGCCGATTAAGATTGAAAAGCTTGTCAACTCTTAATTATTGCTTTGACAACTATTTTTGTTCCTGTGTCTTATTTGCTAGCATTCTGAAGTGTATTAGAACATTTAAACTTATTGCACTATAACTTTAGGCCTTTACCTTTATTATAACTTACATTTTTATCCTCGCTTTTTGTCTTCTATGAAAGTGAATCCTATAGTACACGTGGGTTTTAATCATACAAGGTTATGGGATACATTTGACACAAGCTGAGTCCCGTCATAGCTTCTCTTCTAGGAAAACAATTGCTGATAGCTTTCTTTTGTAAGTAGTGTCTGAATTATTCCTTTGTCTCTCGAAAGAATGTCTGGAGTGCCAATGTCAACCAACAGGGAGGGCAGAAAAATGATCAGCTACAGGGCTTCCCCACTTCGTCTGCTCAGCCAGCCAGCTGCTTGTGGCTTCTGCAGCTGTCCCTGGTTTTGAGGACAATTAGCTCTTTATGGATCCATTTATCTCATTCTTTCCAAGGATCAGATACTAAAAGAGGCAAGTGCCCACACCTCGCAGATGAACTCTAGGACCTAAAGCTGTCACCTATCCTACTGATAGTACCCTCTCATTAATGTATTTAGATGAAAAAGACACAGGGAGACAATTATTGCTGATATAAAGGTTGGTTGGTTTGTTTGTTTTAACAGAAAGGCAACTACTGTATGTGTCACAGTTCAGGGTAACTGCACGTGGATTCCTCCTCTGTGATTCTTCAAGGACACCCACTCTTGATTCCTGGCTCTTTAGCCATTACTGCTTTTGGGCAGAAACCACTGTCTCTCTGCTTCTTTACCAGGGGTCTTCCAGGCTGCACAGTTCCTTGCCTACACAGTGGTATCCTCAGCAAACCAAACCACCTAAAAGGCAAGCACCTGCACTTTGCTTTCTCTCCAGAGGCTATGAATAGCATAAATATCCCATAGTTAAAAATTAGCACCTAGTTCTTAATAAGCAAGCACATTTATTCTTAAGGTGAAAGCGTTGTAGAGAAAACATATTAAAAACATTAAAAGAACCTGTGTGCATGTTAAAAATCTTACCAGAGGTCACACCACCTCCAACCATGGGCTCTGGTAGATGTCAGTCCTTCAAAACCCACAAATGGATTTTTACCAAGTTCACAACTATCTCATATTCAAAACCAGAACAAACATGAATAGTTCAGTCTTTCCTTTATACAGCTTGGGTCTTTGATCTTAGCCTTGTGATCAGCAGACGAAGGCCAATTCCACAGGGTATAGCTTCAAAAGGCTAGGTTTTCATTCATCACCCCCTAGATATTTCCCACAAAAGCCACTTAACACTTTTTGGGCTCGTCTACACAACCACACAGGGTCGATCTAAGATATGCAACTTCAGCTACGTGAATAGCGTAGCTGAAGTCAATGTAGTTAGATCTACTTACCGCGGTGTCTTCACTGCGGTAAGTTGAGAGCTGACGCTCTCCCATCAACTCCGCTTGCGCTCCTCATTCTGGTGGAGTACCAGAGTTGACAGGAAAGCACTCAGTGGTCGATTTATTGCATCTCTACTAGACACGATAAATCGACCCCCACTGGATCGATCGCTGCCTGCTGATCCACCCAGTAGTGTAGACAAGCCCTTAGTTCCAAAAGTCCATTCTTAGCTGCCACATTGTTCAGAATAGTCCTTTGAACCCCCCAGGTCTCTCATCTATCACATCTTCCCCCCCTTGGAGGTTACATACAATGCCAGCCCACAATAATATATAAATCATTAATTTAATACAATGGACCCCAAAGATACTTAAATTTAATTCACCAAGGTCTCCCAAAGATATTGCAGGAAGCTGTCATATCCCATTGTATATAACAAACATTCAACTCTAATAAGTTGTTACCATTATCAGTCAGTGCAATGTCTAGATTTTTCTAGTTAAACCAGACATTTGTTAAGTGCTACAAAAACAAATCCAAGAGCCAAATTAGTTGATGTATGGAAGAAATTATAGCTAACAAGCCTTTAAGCTGTCAACACATCTCTTTGTACAGGGCTGGTTAACTCTGGTGAACTTCTTTGCTTTAGGTGGGACGTTTTCCTTTGCCAAAATTATTTTATGTTTGCATGTATTTGTCAATTTGAATATCAAGAAAGTACAGTTTAAAATATGTTCTTGGTACTTTCATAGCCTCAGACAGAGATAAAAGTAAAGTTACCAAATAGTCACTTCATTGCAATGACAAGCAAAATATTCAGTCCACATTCAGCAGCATTTGTGTGTGTGTGTGTGTGTATATAGATAGATAGATATAGTGTGTGTAAGGGCAGATGTGTATGTGTGCCCATTTAAAAGTAACCTTACAACATTCATTTGCTAGTTTTATAGCCAGCAAATGGATTTATCTGCAAATATCTCACTACTCCATTTCAGGATAGCAGTGAGAACCCATCATATTTTCAGGACAAATTAGAATGACATTTATTGTTGCATTATGTTCTAAAAACCCTTGCCCTTTTTCTGGTCGTATTCCCCATATGTAATTGCACCATTGTGTTTGTTGGGGTATGTAAATTCTTCATTCAGTATTATACAGTGCATTTAAAGATTTCTTCCTGATACACCAAACTGAGGAAGAACTTGTTAAAAAATCATTGCTATTTAACATGCTAAAATGTTGATCTATTGAGTCACCCTTAACATTATTGTACACACATTTCCAACTGAATAAAATGTGAGAGATGGCATTTCAATGCATGTTATCATTTATCTGCTTCAAGGGAGAATAAACAGCTTTACAATGAATGTACAAAGCCATTTTCTCTTGGGGATGTAATAAACAGTTTGATAACTCGTTAGCTTCCTTCCCTACATGACCACTACCACTGTGAAGAACCGATTGGTTTTGTTCCTCTTTGTTTTGCACACTCACTTTAGAAACAAACACTATGCATGTAGCTTGTTGTGCACTGACTCCCCTCATGCTGCTTCTCAAGGGTCTAGTGTATTCTCTGTTTTTGTTGAAGTACTCCATGAACAATATGAGCTAGTGAGATTATGGCATCATAAATCTGAGCAAGTGAGCATGGGATTTTTTAGGCAGATGCTTTAATACCTATTTAACACTAATTATTGACTAACATTTGGAGAAAAGTTCTTTGTTAAAAATTCAAACACATTCTCCCTTCTTTTTCAACAGTGGGCTAAGAAAGCTCTTCCTCCAATTCGTTGGTCCGCCAAAGAGTTCTCTACCCAAAATAAGGTAGACAATTTTATATTTGTAAAGTTACAAAGAAAAAGTAGAACTTTTAAAAATCCCAATATTTTTGAGCCTTTTTCATATATCATAAAGAAGCAACAGAGGGTACAAGTCCAATTCTCTTCCCCTGGTATGCCACCTTTAAAGTTCCTTTGCATCCCTCCTCCTCACCACACTCTTTTTATTAGGATTCTTGTTTATAGAAGGGCTTTTTAGGCTTTTGGCTATAAATCACAAACCAGTGCTCTTTCTGAAGCTTTATCAGCACTGCAGTGTAATGACTGCATGGCATCTCTCCAAGTCCTGCACCCACTGAATTCCAAGGCTGTAAACCACACCCTACTGCTCTGATTAGAGTCCTGTAAAAATAAGAGACCCTGCTTCTCTAAATTCACCTTTAATAAGTTCTTTCACAATGCAGAGTCCATAATAAATATAGAGGCAGGAGCTGCCACACTCTAGAAATCAATATTTGTCATTAAAACACTGAATATTATAATAGCAAAGATAATAGGTGGCTGTGGTATCACTAGAGCATTACCAGGGGAGTTTATTGTTTTTGTTTTTTTGACAGTAGCACCTACTGTCGCCACTCAAGATCAGGGTCCCATTGTGCTAGGCACGGTACAAAAACATAGTAAGAGACAGACCTTGCCCTAAAGCACTTATACTCTAACTAGTATAGAAATTAATACTTCTTAGTTTGGTCTCTTCCTTGTTTTCCATTTATTCAGACTATTTCCTGTCCATTGCCAATGTCTCATTAGAAAATCCACAGTATTTTCAACCAAGTAATGTATCAGTACAGAAATGCAGGTCCATTTGTATAAGCCTTAATCTACCATTGAAGGGAAAAACTGAGTGCATCTTTGACCTGTCCACATCTTAAAACAAAGGGGAATGGATGGCTATCCACCAGGGAAGCATGTCTATGTGTTACCAGGGAAACAAACAGCAAAAATAAAGGAACCCTCGGTGTCCTTTTCATTTAGATTTTTTTCAACTGGAAACAGGGCTTGCATTAAAATAATGAAGACATTGTTCTGCCTTCAGGACTGTGTGCTGTCCTCACTGGATGACAGACATATCATTCTCCCCATCATGTTGTCTCTCATAAGGAGAGCCACCCACTTATGTATTCAGAGGAGAACCATTGATATTTTCTAATCCTTGTGCAGTATGCAACACACCCATCTTCTAATGAACTCCAACCGCCTCAAGCTGTGGTAATGGCAAATGTCTCATATTAAGCAGGGTCGAAGCTAATAAGTATTTTTGAACACCTGTAAAGAGTTGGATTTAAACTGAATGCATGGTGGGGAGTAGGGATACAAAGGAACTTTACAGGTGAGCTGCAAAGGGAAGAAATTAGGCTTGTGCCTGCTTTTGCTTCTTTATGCTATATAAAAAGGGCTTAGGAGTTGGTGGTGATTCAGTAGGTGTTATTCTTCCCTGTGAGTCAGTTTTGGAAACATGCATCAGCTGGATGTTAGGAGTTGTGATGTTGCAGTTGTTGTATTTCAAATGAGATGCAAAATGGGGACACTATGTACTTGTTGTCAATGAAAGGTACTATGTAAGTGCAAGATTATCATCATTCTAACAAGTATGTGTGAAATATTGTGCCTTGTCCTTAAATTATGGCCCGTGATCCTCTACAGTCAAAGTCAATCAGAGCTTGGCTGCTCCTTTCAATGAGCATAGGATTAAGCCCTGTGTGAACTAATTGTTCTCCCATTCGGATCATGACAATTACATGTAGAGATGGAGACAAAAGAAATTCATTGCAATTGGTATTTTTTGGGGGAAGTGTCTTCCACCTCCTGATGGAACTCTACAAACAAACCCTCAATACTTAGCATTAGAACTATTGATCAGTGTTGTACTTACTTGCTGCATAATATTGGACAAGTCACTTGCTGTCTCTGCCTTGGTTTCCCAATCTGCAAAATTCTTATCTCACAGAGAAGTGTTTAAAGAATTAATAACTCAAGACTGGTACATGCTTTGAATAGGTAAAGCACAACGTAAGTGTTAAGTAATATTAATAGGCAGAGAGGTTGCTGCTGAGTAATGTCAGAGGTGAAAGTAAGCCAGTATGGTTTGGTATGGCGTACCGGCAAGAGCCAGTACACTGTGCTAAGACCACACTGGCTTCTGCGGCAGGGATTTCAAGGGCTCTGGGCTCCCTGCAGAGTCCTTTAAATCTCGCCCGCAGCTCGGTGCCCGGGCTGTGGCCGGGATTTAAAGGGCTTGGAGCTCCCGTGGCTGCGGGGAGCCCTGAGCCCTTTAAATCCCCCCCGCAGCTCCGGTGGCTGGGCCGGCGCCAGGATTTAAAGGGCCTGGAGCTCCGCGGTGGCCGGAGCCCTGGGCCCTTTAATTTGCCCCTGAGCCCCAGGGGCTCCCAGCCACCTCTGCAGCTGGGAGCCCCGGGTTGATTTAAAGGCCCTGGGGCTCACAGCCATAGCCGGTGCCCTAGGGCCTTTAAATGTCGAGAGGCCACGCCTCTTCCGGATGAGGCCACACACCCCTCAGGACTCTGGCAGTACCGATAAGTCCTGTAAGTTACTTTCACCCCTGAGTAATGTGCTTGTATGGAGTACACACGGAGGGATATTTTTTCACTCAACAGGATGTTTTGGCCAAATGTTGGAATATAAACTTTCCATGGCAGTTGGCTTTGGGTAGTTCAGAGTAGCAGTTGAGTTTGAGTGGATGAACGTAGATCAGCCATACTCTATCACAGCAGTGGTCCATCTCATCCAATATCCTGAGGTTACTAAGACAACCAGAAAATCTATTAGATCTATCTGTCTGACAGTGGCCAGTATCAGATATGTCAGAGTAAAGTGCAAGAAAGACGATGTGGACTATTTACAATAACCATCCCATGGGAGTAAATTTCTTTCTACTGTTGCAGTTAGACCTGAAGCATGAGGATTTATACCTTACAATTTTTATTCTCCATATTCTCCATTTTTTTAAAATCCTGCTAGATTCTGGCTAATGGTATGTAGAGGCAATGAGTTCTCCGGGTTAACTATGCATTGTGTAAAAAAGTATTTCCTTTTATCTCTTAAATTTTCTGCCTTTAAATTAATCAACTGTCTTCTTGTTCTTAAAGAGGCACATTGAAATTACCATCTTTGTCCCATTCATTATTTATATACCTCTATTTTATGCCCTTTACCTTTCTCCTCTCACAACTGGATTAGGGTGCTTGGTTTGGGGCACTGTGGCAGAGGATAGACATCAAAATGCTTAAATACAAAGTAGCCATCTGTGCCCTGTCAACACTAGCACTTGCACCATTGCTACCAATGATGGAGCTGAAGTTACTGTATCAAGAGTGGGAAATGTTTCGGAAAAAAAAATCTACTGTAGAGGCCCCATAAATGTTTAGAAAGGGCTGTTTCCTAGTGTTTTTCTCATTCCATTAACTTTTTATCATGGAATTTTCCTTGTACTTACAACTAGCTGAGAATAACACAAATCAGCACTGAGGAGATGGAAATATACAACAGGAAAAATGCACATTGTAGTTTTCTGGATATTGAAATGTAGAACTATGACTAACCACAACTCTCACATGATTTATTGATTACAACCCATCATCTCAAGTGCAACTATAAAAGTGAACTCTATTATTCTAATTAATAAACTCTGCTGCCCCCTTTACCTCCCACTGAAGTCAGTAAGAATTAAAGATGTGCAGTAGGAGGTCCTAAGAAACAAATGAGTCAATATTGGTGGGAATAAATGAAGTGAGGGGGCAAAAACTATTGTGAAGTATTTATGTAACATAGGTTGGGACTCAGGGTTAAAGCCATAAATGGCAGAATGAGGGATTCTGGTCAGTCTTAGCTTCGTGAAGCACTCCTCCTTGCTCCTTCTGGTCTCAGTACACTCCTGCTGGCCTGAGGAGTTTAGAATGCAGAACCAATGCAAACAAGGCTTGGTATTTATTTTGTCTCTTGAAAAAGAAGATCAAAGGCAAAATTAAATAATGATAAAAATCAGACCTACCTCTTTTAGAGCACTTTCCAGCTCTAGATGTCAAAGCACTTTACAAAGAGGAACATCACCATCCCCATTTTTACAGATGGAGACACTAAGGCACAAAGAAGCAACGTGATCTGTCCATGATCAGGGATCAGGTCAGTGGCAGAGCCAGGAAAATAGAACCTAGGTCTCCTGAAGTTCCAGTCCACTGCCCTGTCCGCTAGACCCGGCTGCTCTAGAAGTTAATAGACTCTGGACACCACAGATTTACCTAATATTTATTTTTAACTGTGTAATGAATGATTGTTTTTCAGAAATAAAACTGTCACTGACATAGTCAACCACAGTCACTTGTTCACTGGCAATGAACTATAGCTAAAAATAATTTTCCAGAAAATATCAGCTTGACCCATTCTACTTTTCTTGGATCTTTTGCAAGACACTTCCTAAGGAAGAATTTCTCTACAGTGCTAAACGGCTATATGCTCCTCTCTCCACGTAATTTATCTCATCTCTTCATAGACAACAGGTGAGGGAAATAAGAACCCTCAAAGAGCAGAGAAATAAGAAAAGAAAGGATGTAGCAACTTTATTATACAGCGATAGGTTTAAACTTTCAAAATAGTATAAGGAATTTTAGACAAATCTTCCATTAAAATTAATGGAAGATGTGTATCTAAATCGCTCAGACTGCTTTGGAGAAAAAAAATCAACCGTAAGTCATTGTTTTTTCTTTCCTATGTCATATACTATATTAAACTTCTGTGTTCTCACCCATTTTTCTCGATGTAAAATGTTTTAATTAGCAGCATAATTATTGTGGCCATTTTAGAATTAGGACTACTGATTATCTTGCCTTTTTCTTATCTCTAGATGTCTATTGAAATGTGATCATTTTCCTTTGTCTCCTTTGAACAACAGTGTGTACTAATCAGAAACAAAAACAGGCACGAAAAGGAAAGATTTAAAAAAAATCCTGCCTGTGAGAAACCGTGCAGGTGTTAGCTGGAGTGAGGTGGAGCTGCCCCCAGAAACAATGATTTAGGGGTCAGGACATGGCAGGCACCAAGGGAGATGAGAAATGAAGGGGGCTAAGATCCCTTTTTCTTTACACTAGTGGTGGCAGAATGCTACTGTTCCCAAGGAGCTCAAGGGGCCCCGATTTAGTCTTATCCCCAACCTACCCCTCATTGTATTGAATCTGGAGGTTTTAACAAGTGTTAAAGGGGGGCGGGGGAGTATTTTTTTTGGGTTTGTGGAAACAACAATTAGTATTGTAGGGAGTCGTGGAGAGGCTCCCACTGGATGAGTCTCTGCTTGGCAGGGGGCCCTGTTGTGCAGCTCTTGTGTCCTCCCTCTTTCACTGATCCCCCTTCTCCCTCGTGCCCCGGAGAGCGCGGATTTCACTGTCGGGCTCTCCTGCGCGCTCCGCTGCTGTGGGCTGCGGTTATTGGTCCTGGTCGCCGTCGTCCCTCTGGCGAGCCGAGCCTGATACCACTGGCCCTTTGTGCGATCTCCCTGTGCAGACGGGGGGTTGGGGCTGTTACGTTCTCCTTGAGCCCGTGCCGAGCCCGCGCTCCGTGGCAACGGCCCGGGGCCCTAGGCTCTGTGAGCCCCAGCCCGGCTCCTGCGGCCGCTGCAGGCAGCGCTTGCGGCTGCAGCGTGGCTCTGCGCGCACCTCCAACCCCGCCGCCGCTCCATGAATGAAGTGAGTCAGGGCGCAGATGGCAGATGCCAGCCGCACAGCGACGCCAGCCGGGGTGGAAACAATGTAGCGAGGCGGGGTCACCGTGCAGGGCTCGCGATCGGCGGAGAACACGGCACGCGCCGCCTATTATTTATAATCCCCCGTCTCCCGAGCCAGACCGCGCGCAAGCAGCAGCCTCGCTCTGGCGAGAGGCCTCTGTTCCCATTGGACACCCACAGCGTTCCACTTCTTCGCACGCAGGGAACGAAGGACGCAAACGACGAGACCACGCGCTCCCTTGTCTCGCGCTCTCCCCCAACAAAAGAGGAGGAGGAAGGGGGATTTGGCGTCGCGCGCTTGAGTCTCGCGCTTTCCCGGGGGGGGTTGGACTGGGGGAGCGCGCTGGCTCTCACGCTCTCCCCCTACCGGCCCACGCGCGCGCGTTCTGATTGGCCGCAGCCAACGTTCTCCGGAGACGGTTTAACTGCAGCAGCGAGGTTCGGGGAGAGGAAAACAAAACAAAGGAGCGGAGCGGCGCGGGCGCCGGGATGCCTCGGCCACCGCTCAGCCCCGAGGGGAGGAGACACGGGCCCGGCCCCCGGCTCCCCTGATGACCCTGGGCGCTGCAGCCGCCGCGGGGAAGACGCCCCTGAGCCTGGGGAGGGGGAAGGACCCCCCGGGCGCCCGCAGAGCCGCCACCTGAGCGGGGCATGAGGGGCCACGGCCGCTAGACCCTCCCCTCGCCCCAGCGAGCCGCGACGGAGGCGGCTCCTTCCCCGTGCCAAGCCAGCCCCCCACGGAGGGAGGGAAGGGGGGGCCACAGCTGCGCGGAACCCGCGGGGGTCCGGCCTGGGCAGCGGAGCCGCCGGTGAGTACCCAGCCCGCGCAGCGAGCCAGGCAACCGCTGCCCCAGCCCGAGGGACCCTCCCCCGCTTGGCTACCGCCGCCCCAGTCGGTAGCCAGCCGTGGCGTTTCCGCCCCGCCCCTCAAGGACCCGGCGGCGGCTTTCGGTGTCGGCGAGGCGGGAAGCAGAGGCAACTTGCCCGGCTTGGCCCGGCGGGCTCGGGCTCTATTTATAGCGCCCGGCAGTGACGCCAGCGCTGCCCGACCGGCTGCAGCCGCCGTGTTACCGGGCGGATTGTGAGGCTTTGCGTTGCCGCGGGGCCGGAGGGCGGCTAGCCCCTTCCCAGCGGGCTGGTCCGCGAGCCCTTCGCCTGCCCAGCCTGGCCCAGCGCCGCGCCTGCCCAGCCGGAGCGGGCTACCTCGGCCAAACCCCGCTGGCCGGCGCCTGCCAGCCGCGGGGCTTTGTTTGTAAACAGTGGGGACGCTTCGAGCCCTTTCCGAGCTCCTGTGGCGCGACCCGAGGCAGGCCGCGGCGCACAGAGGCTGTGGGGCTCGCTGCTGGGGCCGGAGGTGGCTTGGCCGGGCTGCGGAGCCCTGACGGATTAGGACCCCCCCCCCCCCAGCCTTGCAGGCAGAGCCGCGAAATATGCCCCCTCCCCCAACGGCTGCTGCATAACAGTGCCCGGGGCTGAGGCGCGGGCAGGCTGGAGGGACCGGTCTCTGCTTCTCCCTCTCGCTCGCTGCTGCGCCTTTGGCGAAAAGTTACATTGTCCGGTGAGCCTCCTCGTAGATACTGTTGCAAACGAAAAGCGGCACCATTTACGGAGGTAACTTTGCGCGCTGATACTGAGGATGAAAACTCATTTGCAAAACGAGCTTGAAATGGGAACAGACGAATACTCGCTTACTATTTAAAACTTTCCGGTAGGGAAATCCAGATCGATCTGTGGAGGTAACTTTCAGCTTAATTGTGTTTATTTTAATTTATCTATACACAGGCTACTAAAAATCAGGAATGAGATTTAATAGTTGTCGATATGATATATTGCAGAGTGTTTGCTTGAGCTGGAAACATGGAACCGTATCTGATTAAATTGACTTTCCTGCATTTCTTTTTTAAAAAGAAAGTGTAATCGAATCTTAGTTTATGAACAGTGTATGTGTATTTAAAAACAAAAAACCCTGTCGGGCTTGTTGGTGCCAGACAAAACATTAATTTCCCCTATTTTTGTATTGAATGGATTAGGAGAGAGGCACCTTAAATAGGAGCCTTGAGTTAACTATTTTTCTGCTTTATTTTATTTTTGTCATTACAATTCCGGGTATGACTCGAGTTGATCTTAAGAGTGGTGGGAAAACTGCCTAGATAGTCATTCAACTGAATTGTCAAGAAACTGATTTTTTTTGGTTGACTTAGATATATCTAACTTAGCTATGAATTTCTTAAAGACTGGGAATTTTAGTTTGTAGTTGTCTTGTTGCTGTTGTAGGGGACAAACTTAAATACATTTCAAATCAAGCATGACAGAGGAGTCAATGGTTTTATATGCAACTCTATAAGGTAACCTCTCCAAAAATAAGCTTAGGAATAACAATGAGAAATGCTATGAAGATGGCATATTTATTAAATGTTAAAAGCTTTGAATAGCTAGCTATAGGTCAGCTGCTATCCTTGTTAAACAAGATTGACTAAAATGTTTAGTTACCTAAATCTGAAATTCCAGTACTAATGTCCGTTACCTGGTGGATAATAGTACTGTCCTTAGACTGCATCTGCTTTAACATGCTTCCTCTCACTGTTTGTTTACACATCCGGGAGCCTGGTTGGGGACTGCCCACTTCATTAGGATTGGCTGATACTTGGCTACCAAATTTGGACATCCCATTCAGTGATGTCATGCTGCTAGATGGCAGCAGAACTGAAATTACATGATGAATTGTAAGTTCAGATTTAGATGCTAAGTTTCTTTGTTCAAGAAATTAACATGTTTTAAGAATTGTAAACATTGTCAGCCTCCAATAACAGAGGGATCGATAAGCAGCGTTAGTAGAATGTAAACACCAAGGTTAAACTGAGAATTATCTTTAATCAATGTGATATATGCCATCATGTTTGGATACTGTTGAGATTGTTTGACTCCTAGATTTTGTCATGGTGTTTGTATGTGCTGATCAACACCAAGCATAGTTTATTCATGGTATCTAAGAGTTGTAACTTTTGACACTACCAGGATTCTATCACTACTTTTGATTCAACCAGGAGGAAGGTAAAATGCTGAATATCTTTGATCCTGATGAATTCTGTAAATACACCTCTACCCCGATATAACGCTGTCCTCAGGAGCCAAAAAATCTTACTGCGTTATAGGTGAAACTGCGTTATATCGAACTTGTTTGATCCGCCAGAGTGCGCATTCCCCCTCTCCCGCCCCCCCAAGCGCTGCTTTAGCGCATTATATCGGAATTCGTGTTATATCGGGGTAGAGGTGTATAATTATCAGTAACCTAGAACAAGCAACTAACTTTTGGAGTATCTTTAAGGCTAGTACTTCCTGAGTCATATATGCAGTAGTTTAAAAGATAGTTAGACTGTACATATTTGCAGACTTATTTTCTTGTATTATGCTTGTGGTTATTCTGTAATCTCTTGCTTTCCAATATGTTCTTGGATTATTTGCTTGTTTTGGGACTGGGGGCTGTGTTTTTCTAATTTTCATAATGTGTCACGGATACAATTTTATATTTTCTCATTATTATTTAGTGGCTTTTTTCTTTTTGACAGCAGTGAAATAGAGTGCATTGAGTTATTTCAACAGGGAAAAAATACACTGAAGTCATGTGGTTCCTGCATCTTGGCATCAGAGAAACAATTTCTATTTTAACTAGCAAGTAAAAGGTTTTGCTCTGAGGGTTATTATTTAACGCTCCATCTTTTCCCAACATGATTTATATTTTGAAAACTAGTGATAGTAAAATTCAGAACTTTCTTAAAGTCAGTCAGTTAATGCTTTCAGGGATGTAGATAGTAAGCCTATAACCTAATATTCAGTCCCCTTTTTGACAATAGTTAAAATAGCTTGAGTTGGTAAAGTGCTTTTATGACAAATCTTATAAAAGGAATCTGCCAATTTAAAAAAAATTCATTCCACCTAACATTGAAGTTATGAGCTGTGTATCATTTTTTTTAATGAGGAAACCCAGAATAAATCAGGAGCAAATGGTATTCTCTATTAGGGCACACATTCAATATGTGATTAAGGCCCCAGTCAAGATATGGGGAGCACTGTGTCGTGAATTGTACTAACATTCAAGAAGACCGTTCCTGTCTGGAAGGGCATACAGCCTAAAAGCCACAAGACCAGATAAATTGTTGGGGGAAGGGGGAGGGTTCAGGCTGTATCAGGATAGTTTACATGCCTTTGTTACTTTATGTGTTAGAGTGAGGGAGAGTGGATGAGGAAAATAGATCAACACTCTCGAGGGTGGATATGAAGAGGAGGAGAGTATGGTGTTATGGAGAGAGAAAGAAGGATGGCAGGGGAAATAGGGCTGTTAACAGAGACACAGTGAGGGAGGAGTTGGAAGGAGGAGAAGGCAAACAGCCAGTCAGAAGAGACTGAAAGTGCAGATCTGATGACATCACTGCTGTCCAGTAACTGTGAAAATGCATTGCTGCAGCTCCTGCTTTCTAGAGGCCAGTCTGCAAGTGGCAAGCTTTTCCATCAGAAGTTCCTGCTATTCCTTCCCTAGACCCATATTGCTGGAGGGAAGGGCACATAGAGGCTGGTGTCTTGAATTGCACAGTTTGGAATCTGTGTAAAACTTCTAATTTTTTTACTTCAGAATTCTGTGTAAATTCAGATTTTCAGGGCAACCTGTGGATCATGGTCTTGGCTAGATATCTGTGGTGTAAGTAGCAATAATATGCAATTGTCATGGTTCTTGACAATCACTGCAGTTTAGAGACCTGTGGGAAGCCGCTCCAGAAACTGAGCCTAGACATGTTTGGTTTTTTCCTTCTTGACACAGTTATGGGCAGTAGTGCTTGTTATCTGAGGAAGAGAAAATTGCATTGACTTAGTTCAGGTTTGGAAGCATGCCTTCCATTTTTTTTTAAAGCAACATATGAAGGACTACTTTATCAGGTGCAAAAAACCTGTGGGGTCTCTCTTCTTGGAGATGAGAATATGGTTTTGCCAAAGGCGGTCTTGGGAATGTTTGAGGGCAACATGTTTTAATTGAAGGGGTAAAAATGTCAAGTCTCTAACAAAAGACTTCCCTTACTCAGTTTCCATCACTTGGATTTAAAAAGCATGAAACTAAAACTAGAGTTTTAAACAATCTGACTTTAGAGTAGAAGGAATATTTTAAATTGGTTAACTTTCAATCTATTACCTCTTGTAATGTCATTATTTCACTAGTTTTTCAGTCATCATCCTAAGAGGCCTGATCCAAAGCCCTACAATTTCTGTATGTATTTTTTTACTTTAGAAATTCAGGTCCTGTTTAGTCTTGGAGATCTGGGACCTGGTAAAAAGCCCAGACAGTGATTTTGGACTAGGCCTAAAGTCTCCAAATCTGAGGGGGCAGGGATATGGACAACTTTCAGGGCTTCTTAAGAGGTCATAGAGAAATAAGAGCGCAGAAGCCCCCTGCCCTCCATTTGCAGGTTACATTTAAAAATGAAATCTGCAGAAATTGGCTTGATCCCCCTCACCCCTTCCCAGGAAAGTGGATTTTTCAAGCCCTTATGGGTTTTTGAGGGGTGGTTTCTTTCTTTGCATATACATTGCACTCATCCATAGTAGCTTTCTATAAATATACTTCTAATACTGTCGTTAGATCTTAAAATGCAATGATATTTCAGGATGTCTATGCCAAGAGAATATAATGATGCCATAGTGATGTGCATTGTAATTAATCATGTATTGAAACTGACAGGAGTAGTGGCCTACAATAAAGAATGTTTTTACACAAATCCTTATCACTGGCAAAGATGGGGAAAGGAAATATAAAAATGTCTGACAACTTAATAGGTTTTTAGTAAAACATTTTACATTGGGGTTAGGTCTACAATATTGGTGTTTATCCATGTCTTATTTGTCTAGATTTATTTCAAATGTACCATCTTGGGCTCTGGATGCATGTTTACTCTAAAATCCATGCATATTAGGCCAACATTCAAAAACTGTGAAATGAGTTACCTGCCAGATCCTTTCCATTCTTCAAACCTCATCTTTCTCCACTCCTGTCCACCCTTAAAAACTCTTGGGGAAAACAGGTAGGCCTTGTTATGAACAGTGGACATGCCCTTATTTGCAACATGTTCCCATTTTGAAAAAAAAGTAATGTAGACATCCCTCTAAGTTTTTTTTGAGGACTGTTTCCTTACAGTTAGTTATGTACTATACAAATAGAATTATCTGAAGTCCTTTAATTTTATAAAATATGCACCCATCCTTTTATTAGCTTGAGGTAAAAATTAAAAAAGAGCTGATGCATGTGGTCTTTATGCTTCCTGAAGCAGGCATTATATGTTCATATGGTTGTTTCTCAAGACAGTCTGATTTGTGATAATTTACTTATAAATTGCTTCCTTGAAGCAATCAGTGAAATACATGTAATTCAGGAGTGTAAACTTACATTTTGTGGCAATATGAGAAGTAAATCACCTTTCTGCATTTTGAAGTGTTAATACTATTTCAGGTGATGCCTTTTTTCCAACCGTTGACTAAAGCAGTTGGAAAATAAAATGCAAAGTTTTATGTAAGGGTGGGTGGGTGGCTTTAAATGGAAAACACATTGTCATGGTGGTCTCATATATGGTTTATGCTTGATATCATTTGTTTCATTGTTTTGTCAAACCAAATTTCATTTAGACCTATACAAAAATAGTTGGAGTTCTAGGTGGTGGTTGATTATTTCTTCCATATAGCAGCTAGTGATGGGCTGATTAAACTTTTTGTTTGGGTTTTTTTGGTTCATCAACCACAGATGAACAAATCATTTTTAGCTTCCAGCTATACTTAGGCTACTGCTTTGTTATTAACAGGAAAGAGTAGACTTTTTTTTTTTAAACTCTCATATTATATAGCTAGTAAACCGTACATGTGCTCTTTATTCTCACTTTTCATAAAGCTAATAGAAAAGACCAGAAGTACAGTGAACTATTACATTGGCACTTTTATTTCAATACTTCTGGTATTGATCCATTGTACCAGCCGCATAATGATTGGTGGCATAATAGATGATCTTTTGTACAGCATCACCGAATTAGTAGTCTTCATGCTTGAATTGTTCAGTTGCTTTGAGTCACGTAATATATTAAGTAATGTTTTAGTAAACAGATCTGTAGCTTGCAGATGCAAATTTTATTTTCAAGGTAGAAGATGGTAGAAAAGTGTAGCCTTCATTGTTTTTGTATATGTATATAAAATGTCACAGTGTATGTAATACATTATTTCCTCTAAGGAGATCTGAGGATCAAGAATGTGTACAGCATTTTGAACATAGAAAACAGAATTCTTAATATTTATGTGTAGGTTGTAGAATCTGTTCTCCACTACTGAAATTTGTTAGATATTAAGATGATTTTCTCCCTTACTCTACCAAAATAAATAGTTGAAAGAACTGATTAGTCTTGGTGGACAGAAGACTGGTCTAAAAGGCTCTAACTTTGTAGCTGAGGAATAGTCTGATCTCAAAATAGTGCAAATTTTTGGTCAGGATTTTATTGTGTGTATGTATCACATTTGACTTCAAGTTCAGTGCTTGTGAAATGCCCTGGAAGTTGAAAAAATAGACACAACACCCCATGCCTGTATGTTCTGGAGTTTAGCATGGGTCTATGAGTTTAGCAAGTGCAGGTTTCCCACGCTATTTCCACTTCTTATTTTAGTGTCTACTAAAGTTGTTGAAAAGCTAGTTCAATCTCCATCCCTTTTAGTACTTTGCCTTTCTGCTGAGACTGCTAAACAAAGATGTCCATTGTGTTAGTGGGTTTTGGAGTTTTTTGAAGCAGAGATGAAGGTTAAAGTTCTGAAATCCAAAAGAATAGTTAAATGTATTTATAAGCTATTCCTAGCTTTTAAAAAGTTGTCTTCTCTGTTTACTTGCAGGTTGTGATTGTTTCTCTTGTGGCATCTGTGTGGAAAGTGCCACACACACTACAGAACAACAACGGCTTTTGCTTGCATTTTCCAGTGTTTTTTTTGTCAGCGAGTTCAGCAAAGTTGTAATTCTTCAAGTTCCAGCCCTGAGCTGAGTGAGGAGCCACCAGCAGAGATGGTAAAAATGACAAAATCAAAAACGTTCCAGGCTTACCTGCCAAACTGTCACCGAACCTACAGCTGTATCCACTGCAGAGCCCACCTAGCCAATCATGATGAATTGATTTCCAAGGCAAGTGATTTGTTTAGAGACTTCATATGGGGTTTTTTAACCAAAATTGTTGTCATTGGGTCAGTCCTTCCAATACGTAAGTGGTATAAATCTGATGCATACTTCCAAGTTTCTTCCCAAGAGCTCCATTCTTGGGTCATAGATGCATTATACTGAGGAATGGATGTTTTCGAGAAACTTTGTGTAAAGCCCCATCTTCGCAACACCCCACAAATAACAGGTAGGTGCTACTTTTGAGATGTGCCTGGTCTTTACCAGACCAGGACTAGATGTGATAAGTTTGCTAAGGAAGGAAACTGTCTGATGGAAGTATAGAGCTCAGGATTGGGAAATTTATTCTTGTTAAATTTATTCAAAAGATTCATCTACTAGAGAGAGGTCACAAAATTAGCTGGTATTACACAATCCAGTGGATCAACATGAAGTCCATCACTACATTATCTAAGCCCGTCCTTCTCTCTCATTAGCATATACCATCTGGTTAATTTGTGGATCTTAAAAAACTGATTACTCTGAGGAATGTTCAAGCTCAAGTTTAAATTTCATAAAGAAGTTCTGAAGCTTTTGAAATGATCTAGCCCTGTCCTTTTATATCAGTTATTGAAAGAAACTAAGACTTCATAATCATGTAGTAAAATTTAATACTGAGGAAAAAATATAAAGTTACAATTGGTGCTTTAAGTCAAATTAGGTTTCTGGAGCACCCTGTAAACATTTTCTAAGGAAAAAATTCAATTCAATTTTCAAACTTTGGGTTGTTTTTTTAATGGGAGTGTGTTGGGGATGGGGGGAAAGCATGGGACTTTCTCTGGTGATAGTGTCTCTTCAACAGGTAGAGTGGTTGAGCCAGAGAACATTCTTCTTGGGGCCGTCCCTTATTTCTTCCCATCTTCTCTGTCCCCCGCCATCATCACCCTCTGTTGCTCCTGCCTGCTGATATCTTTAGCAGCATTGAAGTAAAGCTGCTTCCTTGAGGAGCCCCAGGAAGTAAAGAAGCCACTCCTTTTAAGTACCTTCAGTCTTCCCTAGTCCTGTGCAGAGGCCTGGGGAGTGAAGGAGGTTCCTTGAGCCACACACCTCTTTACCTCCACTTCAACCTTTTGTGCTCCTCAGCTCCATGTACATCTCCTGGGAGGAGATGACACTTCTGGCTCCAAACACAAATGCCAGCAGTTTTGCTGCAGTATTGCTTGTAGATATCCTCTTGCAGGTCTGTTCTTCTCCTCTTCCATTCTTCCTGTTCTCTCCCCCCCCCCAAAAAAGGGGGGTGAGTGATGTGCCCTGCTAATGCACAAAGCAGGAAGTGTGACTGATCAGATGCAAAACATTGAAACTGACTATATACAAAGTGCTGTCCAAAGCATACATTTATTAAATTCAGAAAAGATACAAGCTCTTTAGTTCTAGTAATCATAAATATTACTTTTTTTAAAAAATGTAGGAAAATACAGGCAGAAATGTGACTCAATTTTTTTTAATCACAAAGAAAAATATTAAGGTAAGAATCACCTTTTCTTCAACAACACTCCAATATAAATTTCAAGAAGGAGACATGACTTCATTATTCAACACACACTGTAAGTAAGTGGAAGGTTAGATTTGAATAATTGAGAAGGGGAATGTTTTCCAGATCTATGGAGTTACTGGGAATTGTATTTCATACTAAACAAATGGAGGAGGAGTATGGCAAACTTTACCAGCAAAGTTCAGAAAGAAAACTAGAACACTGAACTTTCAAGAAAAAAATGAAATCCACCACATGTGGTTGATATCTAACTTCTCATCTAGTAGACTTTTCTAGGGTAATCTAAATGTGATGCAACAAGCTCTTTAGTTTGACAGTATTAAGGTTTACCATAATTCCCAGACAGGCAGATATGTATATGGATTTTGAAAGAGGTCTTGATAATAAGAATATCTCTTGAATATATGCTCCAGTTGGATCATAGGTTCATACTACAACTTTAAATTGTCTAGAAAGGATTAAAACCCTGAGACCTTAAAACTTTGAAGAGGTGTTATTGAGCATATGGAGACTTTTGAAAAAAGATGTAAGTCCTGTGTGTTCAAATAAATTTAGCCTAAGAAATGTCTTCCAACCAGGAAGGATTCGGATATATAATATAAAGTCTCTTGTTTAATACTGGTTTCCTATTCTCCAGTGAAGGTTTCTCTAAACCAAGCTTCCAAACTTTAAAAGTTGGCAGATTAGCAAGTCAGCAAAATCACATTTATGGCCAACATTCCCTGAACTCTGAGTTTCCTGCCTTTATGTTGTCACAGTCTGTTGGTATATGTTGTATGTCAAATCTAGAAATGCATTAAATGCAAGGTGTATTTTTGCTTGTAAATAAAAATGTACTTGATTCTTTGCTGCTTTCTGACATACTGTACTGCTGTAGTTGGGACCTGGGCAATAAAGGCAAATGAAAGGAAAAATGTTCAATTATTTAAAGCTCAGCATGTGTGAGAGAGAGACTTTGTAAGAGTGCATAGACAAATATAATGTTGTGTGAACGCTTTACATTGGGGGAGGGGGGTTCTTTCAACACAGAGTATTAATTCCCAATGTGGAATCTTGGAACCTGTAAGCCTCTACAACACATGTGCACCCACTGGGAAAATTAAGAGTTCACTACTAACTTTAAAAAAACAACCTGTAATTGTACTGTTAGCATCGAAGGTTAAAATTCTATCTTAAAACAGACCATTAACATACTTGAATTATATATTTAGGCATTGTATTTAGAATTATACCCAAGTATAATTGGTAGTTGTAACTCTGAATTTTCTTCTGTCATTCTTGCAAACCATCCCTCCTTCCTGGATCTCCTCTCCAATGTAGTGCTCTCTTAAATCGTGTATTCATTAAAATAATAGGAACATGAATATATCTGGTGAGTGTGGCAACAGTGAAGATATTTTAAACAAAAAATTACTTTACATAATAAAAGGCAATGAGGTGATTCTGTATTCCAGAGACTGTTGGTATACATTTGCCATCTGAAGCTAAAATATTTGACTGCAAAACGTCTGTTAGTCTATAAGGTGCCACAGGATTCTTTGCTGCTTCTACAGAACCAGACTAACACGGCTACCCCTCTGATATTTGACTTTGATTGTAGAGAATTGCAATAAATAAATATGCTGTACTGCAATCTATGAATTGTATTGAAGAATAGTTCTTTGATTGAAATCCAAAGAAAAGAGTGCATGACTTAAAGACCAACCATTAAAATTGTCACTTCCTCATTAATAGAAAACTAAATGTAAGCTATCATTTTATGAATACTACTCAGTTGTGGATATAACATAAGAGATGTTAGACTGTTTAGATTAGAAGGAATAATAGTTTAACCCTTATGCTGCCTGCTCCAACATTTCTTTTCTGAGAACATATTTTGAAGTGATCCATGGGAAGCATGTAGATGTTTGTGCTGTCTTAGCATGTATTTAAAAAAGACTGTAAAGGAGACCTTGTAAACCTTCCCCTGCTGTTTTTTTTTATTGAAATTTTCTGGTTGTGGCTTTCTGTTCTTTCTTAAGTACTAGAACTCATGGGATTATGATGATTCAAGAGATTGAAACAAGGAAATTAGTGATGGGGAGAAGATAAATCGCTGAACTTTTTTTTTTTTCTCTTGAGACTTATTTTTAACTTTAGAGAGAAGCTAGCCTAGCAAGAGATTCTGTCTCCTTGTTGCTTCTGTTCAGGGCTACACAATCCTACTCCAGATTGCTAGTTTTCCAAGGCTTCCTCAGTGAAAACAGGACAAGTGAGACTTGATAATCAAAACACAGCACTTTCTAAACTGCTCTGTGGTGCTGGTGCCTCTTGTTTCCAGCAGAGAGAAATGTCTTGTCCTTTTTAAAAAATCAAATAGATTAAAGACAGCTATACAGTAACTCCTCGCTTAACGTTGTAGTTATGTTCCTGAAAAATGCGACTTTAAGCGAAACAATGTTAAGTGAATCCAATTTCCCCATAAGAATTAATGTAAATGGGGGGTTAGGTTCTAGGGAAATGTTTTTCACCAGATAAAAGCTACACAGTCAGTCTCAGTGTCTCTCTCTCTCTCTCTCTCTATCTATATATAGAAAGTTTTAAACAAACGATGATGATTGTGAAGCGTGGTTGAGGTGGTGAAATCAGAGGGTGGGATATTTGCCTTACTGCTAAATGATGAACTAGCACTCTGCTGAGCCCTCAAGGGTTAACACGTTGTTAATGTAGCCTCACACTCTACAAGACAGCACAAATGGAGAGGGGAGACAGCATGGCAGACAGAGACGCCCTGTGTGTAAGAGATGCGCATTGCTCCTTTAAGTATGTTGACCCCACTCTAAGTACATTGCCTTTTTAAGTAGATCATCAAGTTGAACCAGCAGCTGTTGCCAGCAAGCTCCCTCTGTCCTGAGCCCTGTCACGTCCCCCCTGCTCTATGGACATGGGGTAAGTGGAGAGCAGGAGGGAGGGGGACACCCTGATATTAGGCCCCCGCACAGTAAGCAGAAGGCTCCAGGGAGCAGCTCCAAGGCAGAGGGCAGGAGCAGCACATGGCAGTGGGGGGAGGGACAGCTGAACAGCCAGCAATTGATAGCCTGATGGGCGGCTGCTGCACAGGGAACTTAGGGGAGCAGGGAGCTGATGGGGGGGGGGGGCTGCCGGTCCACCTTGGTTCTAAGCCCACACCAGCTAGCTGCAACTGGGTGTTCTTTCTGCAAGCAGTGGACAAAGCAGGCGGCTGCCAAACAATGTTATAAGGGAGCATTGCACAACTTTAAATGAGCATGTTCTCTAATTGATCAGCAACGAAACAACGTTAACTGGGATGACTTTAAGTGAGGAGTTACTGTATTTAATTTCCTATTACTTTTTCATGGGTAATCAATTATTGTAGCTTCCACAGTAATGCTTATTAATACAAAATGGGAGGGAAGGTGGTCCATGCTATGAAAGACTTAGGGATCCCTACTCTAAGGTGTTAGAGTGCCATGGTGGTAGTTGTAGTTTTGGGTTTTTGTTTGTTTTTAAATTCAGCCCTACTGTTGGAGAAAAGCTAAAAGACCTAAACACTTTCCCTCCCTCCAGGCCTCTTTTCAGTTATGGTGTGGAGAAAAATTCTCTTTTGTAGTTTACATTTCCTCTAGCCTAGACAGCTATAATGTATTTCTGAAGTGGCTTTGTCTTTATAATAATTTTAACTCTAACTTTCTCAGTTTATTTTGAGTGAAATGCTATACTTGTTAACCAAAAACTGAATTATCCTCCCCCACCCCCACCCCCAAAATTGAGTCATTTTAAACGTTTTCTAATTTTAAGACAAACTTCCTCTTTTCCAAATATAAAAACAGCAAGCATGCTCCCTCTCTCTTTTTGCTAAAGCCTATCTGCCAACCTTCACTGGAGGACTGTGTCCTCCTTTGTGCTGTAAGCAGTCAGCTGAAACAGTTGCCAGTTAGGAGAGCAGTACTAAAATGATTTGCCCCTTCATTTTACTGCCAACAGTTCTGCCAGTCCACTCTGGACAATATTTTCCTGCCTTTTGGCCTATTCATGTAGAACTTTCTATATCTTCCCCTTTCTTCTCTACCCCCTTGGCCACCTTTCAATAGAATGTGCTAATCTTTGAGAGGCACTAGCAACTACCTATAGAAACAAAAAATTATATTGATTTTTATTCAGCTCTGAACATTACTTTTGGGGGGAGGGACAGGCATTCAGACAGTGAAGCATTTTTCTGTCAGCTGCTCCAGTAATGAGTTATTTAGCTATACTGTGGCTGTTGGAAACACACACAAACAAGGACAATCTCTGCAAAGCCAAAGAAATCTAAGATGCCCAGCATGTGGGTTTCAGTTGCCCTCTTTACAGGTTATACAAACCTTTTCCATTAGAAAGAGGAACACCCAACAGAGAGCTATCTTCAGAGAAACCACAAAGCTGTCCTTACTCCAAATCTCAGACATGTGGAAATCCAGATAGATAAGGCCCCTTGACAGGCAACATCCCAACACAGATGACTCAAGCCACCAATAATATGGTAAGCAAGCACTCTTGTAATGATCTAGAGACCAGAAAGCTTTAGTAGTTTGCCTTATGAAGTACTTACATAGATTGAGACCATATTTGGGTGTAGTTTTATTTAAAAGTAGTCTCCTTCCCTACAGCCTATGGAAAGCTCAAATTAGCCACAGCCTACTTTGAAATCCAAATAAAATTAGATGCTCATGACTAGTAGAGCAGTCTTGCTGCTGGGTTCTCCATTCTAATCTTCCTTCTCTGTATGTTCTCTTCCCTGTGTCTCCGCTCCTCCCCCCCGAAATCATCTTCTGGGGTTGGGGAGAGAATCCAGAATTTAAAATTGGTCAGAAACATCTTAATCTCTAACAGTCTTTTCCACCTTCTTTACTGGGGAAAGTAATTTTATTGACTAGGCCAAGAGCAGTTTCAGGATAGACTGTTTTGAGGAGAGGGTTGGGTTGGGTGCGTTTGGTTTTTTTTGTTTTGTTTTAAAATGTGTGTTCGCATGCACAATAATGGATAATCCTGATCTCTGAGCAGAATAGGACTTGTCTTTTTCCGTCCTTTTAGTGTACAAGAAATGCCTGAAAATTTCTCCTCTTCCCCCGCGCCCTCATCTATTTTAAAATATGTATATATTTTCTCTCTCCTTTTTTTTTCTTTAACAGTATATTCAGCACTGTCTATCTTTAAAGGCTGGTGACTGGAGAAATAGTGACATCACAAGACCTAAGAGTGCAAGTTCTTTAAGTGACAGGGGAAGGGATATTTTTAGTGTATTTTAAACTTTGTTTTTTGTTAATTCCCATTAAAATTCAGTGACTGCCTTTTTAATAAAGGAAATTGTGTTTAAAAGGTGCGATACCTTGTCTTTTAAGTTACTGCTTTAGAGCTCACAATAAACATTTTGAGGCCTCCCTGATATCCTTTAGCAAGACCAGGCTTGATACTTACGTCATTTCTAAGATTTTTATTTATTTATTTATTTTTAAAGCAAGAAAAACAACTCTGAGTGGAGGGAGTGCCTTTCAGTATACTGCTTCATTATGCAGTATAAAAAAGCAAACAGGGGGATACAAGCCCATTATTTTAAAAAATCCTTTGAAGGGCATTGATTTCATCGAGGGTTCTGTAAAGAACTCTGAAAAGCAAATACTATACGGCCAGCTCATATATAAAAGAAAAAAATCCCTTTTAATCAAAGAACACTAACAGGCACTCCAATAGTCTGACCTTGAAACATTAAGCTTTAAAAACAAGTTAGATCACATTCTAGCTAACGTAGATATGACTGACTTGCTTTTTTGGTCAAGGACATGCTGATCTTCTCCAGGGATGATCTTCCAAAAGACTAGACAGACACAATAGAGAGGTCTTTAAAAATCTAATGCTGAAGCTTAAAGTTTTGAAACTTCAGTGGCTTCCACAAGATTAGTTACAGCCCTTCTCACCTTGTCTGGTGATTTTAAATAAATTTGGAGCTCAGTACATAAATGCCATTTTGAAGACAATTGAGAAAAGGTGAC
The DNA here is from genome assembly GCF_016161935.1 of Mauremys reevesii. Lineage (NCBI taxonomy): Eukaryota > Metazoa > Chordata > Testudines > Geoemydidae > Mauremys > Mauremys reevesii. The sequence continues at coordinate 17,341,191 of NC_052640.1, read as the reverse complement.
TGAGAGCAAAGATGCTTTGTAGAAAGCTTTATTGAGGAACTTTCTTATTGATGTGACTATGAAAAGCAGATGTCCACACAAAATGGCTTTTAGCATGAGCTAATATTATAGTAGGCAGAACTTTGGTGAAAACCTAGATGAAGCTTAGGTAAGCATGTCTCACCATCATCAAATGGTGTAATCAGACCATACACCTAGCTCAGATCTTCCCGTAGGCCAGTGTGGCAAACAAATTACCACAGGCTACCTGGAAAACAGAAGTGGCTAAAGGTTTTAAGCACTCTTCTCACCACCTCAGTAGGAAGACAAGAGACTAATTGGTCTGTCCTTGGTTTTCAATCTGTAGCTATAGGAGCTGGGCTATCTGATTAACTTGCATGGTGAATTAAATTACATCAGACTAGCAGATATTGGATGGGAAAGCTTACATTAATGTTTTGAAATGATTAATACTCCAAGAATGAAGTTCCTGGAATCTCCAGTTTCTTCTCCGACCCTTGTAAAACACTTTGAAATCTTTGATGATGGCGGGTACAAGAACAAGAAATTCTGGGGGGGTCATACTCTTTGGAATTTCACATGTGCACAAACAAAAGTGGAAGGCTCAATAGAAGCATGAAGAGGTACAAATTCCTGATGAAAATTTGAGAGAAAAGGTGGGTGAGGTAATATCTTTTATTGGACCAATTTTGATTGGTGAAAGACAAACATTCAAGCTTAAACAGCTCTTCTTCAGGTCTGGGAAACATACTCAGACTGTCACTCCTAAATGTAAGGTGGAACAGATTGTTTAGCATAAGTAGCACATATTTCAAGGGATTGTTCAAGGTAAAGTGGTCCATTAACACCCCTCCAGTCATCCTACAGCCTGTTTCCCTCATCTCTATCAGTCCATAATCTTAGCAGGCACTTATTGGTCCCCTAAGCAAAGATCATAGAAAACATCTCCAGTATTTGTTGTGAATTTGGAAAAAAGCTCCTTAACCCTAACCCATACTTTTAGCTTGGAGTATTGATACATTTCTGGGAGAGGAAGGGCCTTCCTATCAATGGAAAGAATAGGAACTGAAGGAATCTACAAGACCAGTCAGTCTCCTAGAGCCTTGATTTGACCTTTCATAAGGCTTCTGGGAGTGATCATCATGGGGCTATCGATAATTTCTTGGACCTTTCATAAACTGTTGCTATTATATAACAGGTCATCTATTCGCTCTCTTGGAAATATATAAGGGGAGTATTCTAAAGAGTTCTTTTGTAGATCGAAGCAAGGATCATTAGCTCAGCCAGTGCATTCCTATAGGGTGAGGAAGCTCATTAAAAGAGATGTCCAGAAGATAGCAAGTGCCTATTTCCTAAATCCATTCACATACGACACTGGATATATTGTCCAGTAGGAAGCATTTGGCCCTAGATCCTCAAGGTATTTAGACTCCTAACTTCTGTTGAATTCAATGGGAGTTAAGACCCTAAATAGCTTTGAGGATCTGGCCTTAGAGCATTTCTCTGCTGAAAGTGGCAACTTTTCTAATTAAATAGGCAGAAATAAAATTCATCCATAAGGGAAGACCAACATAGTAGCAGACTGGTTAAGGAGGACTATAATGTAAGGGAAATGTCCCAACAGACCACTATTAAATCAGATAGTTATTCTGTAGGAGAAACCGTAGGTAGACTTGTTTGATTCAAATGCAAATGTGATGAGTTTTTCTTAAGGACAAGTTATCACTGAAAAGGTCATGTCAACTTCTGTATGCTTTTTCATTCGTCCAGGAAGAAGGAACTGAGGGTAACAATAGATTTCCACTTGCTTAAAGATAAGGCTCTCTGGGAAAATAGGACTTTTTGTGGTAAAGCTGTTCAAGATGACTGACAGATTAAATCTACTCATGGAAGACCTAGTACTCCATCAGAACCTACTCTTTCTCAAGATGGCTGCATGGTTGTTGAAAGAGAGACAGTGGGGAAAAAAAGCAAGATTATTCTGATTACATAATAGACAATAGCTTTGTTTCTAGAAAATCATCTACAATGCCACAGTATACTAAGATTTGGAGATTTTTGTTTTTCTGCCATAAAGACATGCCTGATTGCTGTCAGATCAATTATCAAGCTGATAATTTTACATGATTCAAATGGGCCCTCAATACTGCTTCTGCTAAGGTCTACGGGTTGAATTATTTCCTTTTCTGTTTAAGATCAGCAAAGTTAAGCAAAGATCCCCATCTGAAGCATTGCTGAAAGACTAAGTATAAAAGCCTTGAAAAGCTTTTTTGTATACTCTTCTTGGAAGCTTAATTTTTGTTGTTAATCCTCCTAATTGTATCAATTTGAGCTGATCAGCTCAGTTTTACTTTATCTTCTGACTATCCAAACCGCCCTTTATGATTCTCTTTGCTCAGGTATGCTTTGCTCTTGCAGTTGGTTGAACATCATTGTTGCATAAGATACAACAACAAGACAATGATATGTACATTTCCAGGAATCAGTACACATTTAATTTACTTCAGTGGAAGTTACTTGCATCTTCTGTTGGGAAAATAGGACCCTTGGATTTTATCCCAACATGAATACAGAATTCAGTTCTTCCAAGGAATTAGTACTTCTACCCTACTATGGTTCATGAGAAGAAGTCTTGGCAGAAACTAGATGTCAGGAAAACAATTTTATCCTAAGTTATTTAGAAAGGCTGCTTTCTTCATCCTTTGCATTTTGGCTGGGAGGAGAATTTTCCCAAGTCGGCTATTACAAAGTAATTATGACATTTTAGAAAGTTCCAAACCCAGAAGTTTATCTCTCCCCTCCTTTATGGCATAAGGAATATTCTAAAAGATAATTGGTCACCTTGTGGGCTGAAAAGACCTCTGCGCCTCCTGAAAATATCCATAAAGGGCTCCATTCACAACATTCTAAACTGGAATCTTCTGCCCCAGATTCACCTTTTTGTGAGGAAAGGGAGACTTCTGTTTGTCAGAAGCATGACTTTAAATCCTCAAATTAATCTTTGATTGATTTCTTCAAGGATTTTTTTTGAGGGGTCATGGGAGAGTTGTCATAGCAAATTCTGAAGACCCCAACATGTTTTAGCCTAAGAAGATAATTTTGTCTTGCCTATCAATTTTCCTACTTCTAGACATAATGCCCGCCAACCCTGTGTACACTGATAGTTTTTAAGGGTGGATCTCTTCTAAAATTAAGTTTTGCAAATTCAACATTCATTAGACTTTTTTAGTTTTGGGTGTAATTCCATCTACTGTTCTATTAAGCAATCATTAATCTTTGGAGTATATCCATTTGGTATGAAGTCCTTTGGTGACTCTGCCCTGGTAAGCAGCTAGAACAGAGCTATCTCCAGTTGCCTCCATATAGGGTGAGGAAAGAGTTATATCTAGGGAGAACTAGCAACTAATCTTTATAAGAGAAGAAATTAACCAGTATGACAAATTTTCCTTTTCCCTCTTTTTTTCTGTTAATACTCTTAATCCTCTGAGTAGTTGTCACTACTTCTGTGAAGTACCAAGGAATCTTTGATATCTGAAAGTGATAAAAGACCTCTGTTTTACAGCTTATCCAGAAGGTATTGCTTGCAGGATCAGTCAGCTATTGGTCCAGTACTGACTGAAAGGGAAGAGTACCACCCACTGAATTATCAAGTTTCATTTCTTGCAACACATGCTTTTTCTTTGGAAATGTTGTATCAGAACATTGACTCTGCCTAGTTTAGTTGATCACCATCTAAAATAATCTGGTAGATTAACATTTTGCATTTCTTATCTGACTGTTCTTTACAACTCTGCATAACAAATGAGGAATATGTACTTATGAATAACTAACAACAGTATGCTGTTATCAGATAGTGCCACTATGTTTAATGACATCCTCTGTCAAACTTCAGAATTGTTCATAATGCCTGCAGTAGTCCTTGGTAGGACGTGGTAGACATCTTTCATTCCACTAAAGTCATTTTCTATGCAGCCACACTCTCTAGTCACATGACCTAGTCTAGTGTGTGTTGTCTGTGGAGCAATAACTAGCTTGATATGCTTTTTGCATCAGGATAAAACCACTTGGTTTGCCTTGAAGGGTGTACATAGAATTGTTTGCTTAACTGCAATTTCCTTTTCTCCTGGGCAAAAATAGTTAACCTGATGCTACAACAGAGGTCATGTGACTTAGGAGTGCATCTCATACCTAATTCTGCATTCAAAGAGCTTCACTTGCAGGTATGTACCTACCCTTTTAAAACATTTAGAACTGCTTTATAACGTACTGACTATGTAGTGCAGTACTTACCAGTTGTATGACATGGCTACAACAAGCAGTTATCATAGACTGTAACAGGCTTACTAAATATATTTAAAAAATCTTACTATTGACTGAATATTTGTTTTTAATGGACATATCTTAGCCCTCCCCAATGCTATGAAACAGGAAGAGAGAGGGAACTGAATGGAGTTACTGTGTAGAAATGGACTCTTGTTGACTTTCTACAAAACATGGAAAAGCTTTGGAACTATAGAATCATAGAAATGAAGGTCTAGAGTGATCCATGGGCCAGCTAGTCCACCCCCCTGCACTGGGCCAGGACCAAGTACACCCGGACCATCCAGGATAGATGTTTATCTAACCTGCTCTTAAAAACCTACAGTAACGGGTATTCCACAGTCTTCTTTGGATGTACTCTAACTATAACTTTGGTTGTCATTGTCTAGGACTATCAGAAAGCAGAGCTGCAATACATTTGCAGTGTAACCTTCAGTAATGTTTAAATAAAAACAGCTTCCCAGCTGCAAAGTAAATATCTGACTTCTTAGGCAGGATTTTGAGTACTATCTCATAATTGATGGCACACTTTATCATGAATCTCTGCTCCTGTCTATTCCTGCCACTTGTAATCCATCTTTTCTGAATAAATCAGAAGCTAAGCATGCCAACATGACCATTCTGAACAGGAGGTACTGTAGTTGCTTATAATAGCATGTTTGGTACTTAACATCTTGAAAGTGCTGAACAAGCATTATGGACTATATGTTTGCAGTGCACTGATACAATATCCTCCATAGAGTGAGGTTTATATACTGATTAATGCTGGCCATTAGTCATTTACAGTTATAGATTGAGTTCTGCCACTGAAGTGTCATTTCTCTCTCCCAGTCCTTGGGCAAGTTACTTAAATTCCCTCCACCTCAGCTTCCCAGTCTGTAAAATTGTTATATATTTGAAATAGAAACATGAAAAAAGATAACACAATGGAGAATAAAATTAATGGTGTTACGCATAATGAAATTACTATCTGTGAGCAAACACACTAATTGCTAAAGTTGTAATTTATCTGCAGCTTCAATGCCAAAATAAGCTGCTTTTTGAGTATCCTCTGCATATTCCCACTCATGGGATGTGCTGGGAGGTGCAGCTGTGATGATGGAACCATCTTGTAGCAATGCTTGTTGGAGTATTGTTGGCCTCTCCCACACTTTACCTCTCAGATCCTGAATATTCTTAGTGTGAGGCTATAAAAGAGGGCTTGGTACTCCAGCTACCTCATTTCTTTCTAACAGCAGCAGCAGATGGCCATAAACCTGACTAGATCCATCAGATCTAGATCTTCTCTGTAAGAGAGAGCCATTGCCATAGCTTAATATTATTAGGTGTCAGTTCTGGTGTTAAGGTTAGTTACTCTGTTTCTTGTTTGTTTCTAAAAGTTCAATTTCATATTTCAGTTCATATCTTTGGTTCCACTCCCCAGATCCATGGTGGTTATGATAGCTAAAAGACCCGTTTTCAAGAGGTGCGCCTCTTGTACATCACCCTTCTAATGGTGATGGCTTGTTTAGTAATAAAACAGATGAAACACTAAAGGAAACTAAAGATGCAAGATCATTAGGTGTCTCCCAACCTGCAAGAAGAAGGACCTCAGGATCTGGCTTTGGGTATCATAATAGACCCTTCTGCTTCCTTGTCTCACTTTTCCCAAAGGCATGAGTTTCAACAACAGTAACCACCTCCTTCACAGCGACAAAAGAGGAGAAAGTATTTTAAACCCAGAATGAAAGGGAATGAACTTTCAGCTTAGTCTTCAGGATTGAACATCAGCCCTCAAGTTTTATGTGAGGTTGGGGAGCTTCAGCTAACCCTCGTCTCCACCTTTCCCACTTTGTCAATGCTTGGCATTGCAGCACATCAGACAAATAGATTCTGGTGCTAATAAAAGATGGATATGTCATTCAATTCAATTCCCTACTCCACCTAATTCTCCTCCTTCCCCTCTCACAAGACCTTTTTAAGATTGGAGGTTCACTCCCTTTTGGAAGCAGGAGGAATAGAGAAGGTGCCAAGGGAATTCAGAGGTCAAAGTTCTTTCTTACATATCAGAAAATATTTGGAGTAAAATGTAGGGCTTTATCCCATATTAGATCTATAGAAGCACATTTTCTTTATCAGAAAGTTCCAATTCTGCATGTTAATACTAGTATCCATTATACTTTTGCAAACTACCCAAGATTGTTTTCAGCTTGTGAGCTGAAAGATGCATACTTCCATATTTCCTTCAGATCCAGACACCACAAGCACCTTCATTTTCTGATTGAACAAGACCAATTCCAGTACAAAGTCTTACCTTTTGACATATTTGCTACTCCCTGGGTATTTACAAAGTTTCTATCCATAGTAGCAGCTCATTTAAGATGCCAGGGTATATCCATTTACGCTTATTTAAACAACTGGCTGATCAAAGCCTAATCAGAAGAAGGCCTTTCCAAGGACATAGCTTATACCTTTCCCTCCTCAAGATGTTAATAGCTTATTAAAAAAAATTCTGCTGCCTACTCAAAGGATTCACTTTCTAGGATCAGTTCTAGGGTAGGCAGAGCCTTTCTGCCAGAAGACAGATTTCTGAAGCTTCAATGCATTATAGCAGTGCATCACCAGAATCCTACTCTGAAAAAAAGATTTATTTATTTTATTTACAGTTCTCACGGGACTTTTGGCTTCAATCACTTATAATAACTTCTTACTCTCAGCTCAGGATGAGAAGTCCTTAACATTAAATTACAGACCAAATGCAGACAGCATATATACATGATTGACCATCCCATAAAAGATATTTCTGTTCTTGACATGACATGGTGGACTCAGTGTTGCAACATTCTAAGAGGGGTAGCTTTACCCACCATCTCCATTAGAAAATTGCCTCAGATGCTTCCAACCAGGGATAGCAGCGCATTTCAGCAAATTAACAGCTGTAGCCAGCCTTGGAATTCTCAAGAAAAGATACTGCATATAAATATCTTTGAATTGAAAGCAATCTATTGTGCCCTCAAATCTTTTCTACCTCAGATCCAAAATAGGGCACTACAGATCTTCATAGACAACGTAAGGGCAATATGTTACATGGACAAACAGGGAGAGATTGACCCTTCCTAGCTGTGCCTGAAACAACAGCCTGGTGGGCCAACTGAGCAATCGTGAGGATCCATAGGTCTGGAGCCTGGGTCCACATTGCCACTTGATAGCCCTGGTGAAGTGATGAACAATAGTCTGTGCCCCTTGTGTGCTCAAGCACTGCTGGATGTCCTACCCCTGGAGACCATAATGAACTGGTCCCTACTGCATTCCCTGATTACATAAGAAGAGCCATACTGGGTCAGACCAAAGGTCCATCTAGCCCAGTATCCTATCTTCTGACAGTGGCCAATATCAGGTGCCTCAGAGGGAATGAACAGAACAGATAATCATCAAGTGATCCAACCCCTGTCATCCACTCCCAGCTTCTGGCAAACCGAGGCTAGGGACACCATCCCTGCCCATCCTGGCTAATAGCCATTGATGGACCTATCCTCCATTAATTTACCTAGTTCTTTTTTTAACCCTCTTATAATCTTGGCCTTCACAACATAGACTCATGGACTTTAAGGTCAGAAGGGACCATTATGATCATCTAGTCTGACCTCCTGCACAATGCAGGCCACAGAATCTCACCCACCCACTCCTGTAACAAACTCTGGCAAGGAGTTCCACAGGTTGACTGTGCATTGTGTGGAAAAAATACATCCTTTTGTTTGATTTAAACCTGCTGCCTATTCATTTCATTTGGTGACCCCCTAGTTCTTGTGTTACGAGAAGGCATAAATAACACTTCCTTATTTACTTTCTCCATTCCAGTCATGATTTTATAGTCCTCTCTCATATCCCACCTTAGTCATCTCTTTTCCAAGCTGAAAAGTTCCAGTCTTATTAATCTCTCCTCATATGGTAGCTGTTTCATACCCCTAATCATTTTTGTTGCCCTTTTCTGAAACTTTTCCAATTCCAATATATCTCTTTTAAGATGGGGCAACCACATCTGCATGTAGTATTCAAGATGTGAGTGTACCATGGATTTATATAGATGCAATATGCTATTTTCTGTCTTATCTACCCCTTTCTTAATGATTCCCAACATTCTGTTTGCTTTTTTGACTGCTGCCATGTAGTTTTGTATCATCTGCAGATTTTGCCCCCTTACTGTTTTACCCCTTTTTTCAGATTATTTATGAATATGTTGATTAACCCATTCACACTACAGTAGAACCTCAAAGATACGAACACCAGAATTACGGACTGACCGGTCAACTGGACACATGGCAATCAGGCAGCAGCAGAGACCAAAAAACCACCCCAAACCAGCCAGTACTGTACTTTACCCGTATTGCCTCTTAAAGGTAGGCACATCTGAGCTGCCTATCCTTACCCCCCGCCCCCCACTTGCCATGCGTGGGGCAGTCACTTACAGGTAGGAGATGAAGATGCTAAGTTCACAGGCACAGCTGTGAGCCCCTGAGCAGGCAGAGCAGGAGCAGCACTGGGGTCTGTGCCACTTTCCTGCACTGGCAAGGGGATAGTCCGAGTTCTGGAAAGAAGCTTCTCCAGCCCAGCTGTTGATGCTGCAAGGAAGCTGCCAGTGCTGGGGCGGGAACTGCTACTGGAACCTGGCCTGGAGTGTGAGCTGCTGGAGCCAAAGCTTGAACTCCTGCCTGTATACTGCGCTCTGGAGGGGTGGCTCAGTTTTAAAGGGCTGTAGCCTGCACTGTGCGCCCACTGACACCACAGTGCCCCAGGATGCCTCACTCATCACCCTTCCAGCCAGGGGGCTAGAACCAGCTGCCTGTCCCCATCCCCACTTGCTGGGCAGGCACAGATAGGGAGGAGGGGAAGATGCTAAGGTTTGCTGGCACAGCTGTTAGTCCATCTCTGAGCAGTCTGCCCTGAGGAGCATCCCATAATGACTTGTTCAGAGTGATGAACAGCTTTCATTCCCGAGGTGTCCGTAACTCTGAGGTTCTACTGTATTTAGAGCCTAGAGAAATCACCTGGAAGCTGTCTGCAGTTAGGGAGATCCCCAGCTTGCTGCTACAAACAGACCCTGCTGCCCTGCTCCTGGTACCTTGCCTTGCTCCTGGTCCCAGTTCATGGTTTTCTAGCCCCCACTCTGCTCCTGACACCTCTCCTGGCCTCTGTTCCACTAACCCTACCTTGGCTGACTAATTTGTCAATGAGCTGCATCGGATTGGAGCCCTTGACTCCAACCTGATCCTCTGGCATGACAGTATGGGCTGCTGCTTCTGGTCTTGACCCTCTAGACTGAACTCAGACTACATTGAGTCCCCTGCAACTCAGATCCCAGCCTCAACCCATGCCCCATAGCCAAGATCCTTATAGCAGGGATGTAATAGAACTGAATGAATGGTCATTAAAGAAATCAGTGGTAGACAAGCTCTTCACTGTGTGGGGGTATCTGGACATAATCTTGAGAAATCTTGCCTATTAAAAGTGCAGCAAATATTGATTTATTGTAGAAAACAGTCAACTCAAAAGTGCTACGATCTCAAATGGAGTAGGACTTGTAAAGTGGGCAAATGATACATTTATAGATCCACCATTTGTACCAGTTCAGTCTATTCTTGAATACTTACTTCAGTTAAAGCTATTAGAAATGTCTATATCCTCTTTGAAAATCTACCTAGCAGCTATTGCTGCCCACCATGCACTGGTAAATAAGTCAAGTCTTTGTGCATGATACCGGAAAGAAATTTATGAAAGGACTTGTCAATATGTATCCTCTGATAAAGGGTTCAGTACCATCATAAGATCTCAATTTAGTCCTTTATGGAGCTAATGAAATCTCTCTTTCAGAGTGTTCTTTGTTTCACCTGTCTATTAAAACTGCTTTCATCATAGCCATCATGTGGGCTAGATGAATGACTGAACTACATGCTTCATGGCTAATCCTTCATTCAATGTCTTTCACAAATATAAAGTACTGCTTCTTCCTAATCCTAGATTCCTCCCCAAGATGGTATCTGACTTCATCTTAATCAAACTATTAATCTGCCAGTATTTTTCCCAAGATCTCATGCTCTTATGGGTGAGTCAAAGCTGCATACTTTGAATGTTAAAGGAGATTTGGCTCACTCACTATCCTAACAAAACCAAGGAATGTTGCAAGTCTCCTAATCTCTTTATTTCATATGCAGACAACTATAAGGGACTTACAGTCACTGTACAGACACTCTCTAGATAAGTTAGATGGTCCATAGAGGAAAGCTATAAAGTAGCATTTATTCCACAACCTGTAGGGGTTAAGTCATGCTCTGTTATATCAATGGCAGCTCCACGGCATGTCTTTAGACTAGGGCTGTCAATTAATCACAGTTATCTCACGCGATTAACTAAAAAAAAATGTCCACTCAGTCCTATTTCTTGTTCAGCCAATTGCTTAGACAAACAAGTTTGTTTACGGAAGATAATGCTGCCTGCTTCTTATTTACAGTGTCACCTGAAAGTGAGAACAAGCATTCGCATGGCACTTTTGTAGCCGATATTGCAAGGTATTTGCGTGCCAGATATGCTAAACATTTGTATGCCCTTTCATGCTTTGGCCACCATTCCAGAAGACATGCTTCCATGCTGATGATTAATTAAATTTGTGACTGAACTCCTTGGGGGAGAATTGTATGTCTCCTTCTCTGTTTTACCCACATTCTGCCATATATTTCATGTTACAGCAGTCTGAGATGATGACCCCGCACATGTCTGTTTTAAGAACATTTTCACTGCAGATTTGACAAAATGCAAAGAAGGTACCAATGTGAGATTTCTAAAGATAGCTACATCACTCAGCCCAAGGTTTTAGAATCTGAAGTGCCTTCCAAAATCTGAGAGGGATGAGGTGTGGAGCATGCTTTCAGAAGTCTTAAACAAGCAACACTCCAGTGTGGAAACTACAAAACCCGAGCCATCATACAAGAAAATGCGGGTGGCATCTGACCCAGATGGAAAAAAATGAACATGTGTTGGTCCACACTGCTTTGGAATGTTATTGAGCAAAGCCTGTCATCAGCATGGATGTATGTCCTCTGGAATGGTGGTTAAAGCATACAAATATTTAGAGCATCTGGCACATAAATATCTTGTGACACCAGCTACAACAGTGCCATGCGAACACCTATTCTCACTTTCAGGTGACATTGTAAACAAGAAGCGGGAAGCATTATCTATCTCCTGTAAATGCAAACAAACTTGTTTGTCTGAGCAATTGGCTGAACAAGAAGTAGGACTGAGTGAATTTGTAGGCTCTAAAGTTTTACATTGTTTTATTTTGAATTCAGTTATTTTTGTACATAATTCTACATTTATAAGTTCAACTTTCATTATAAAGAGATTGCACTATAGTACTTGTATTAGGTGAACTGAAAAATACTATTTCTATTTTTACAATTCAAATATTTATAATAAAAATAAATGTAAAGTGAGCACTACACTTTTGTATTCTGTTATTGAAATAACTATAATTGAAAATGTAGAAAACATCCAAAAATATGTAAATAAATGGTATTCTATTGTTTAATAGCATGATTAACCACAATTTTTTTTGTTCGCTTGACAAGCCTACTTTAGACATTTTCCTATTTTAGAAGTCTGTAGAGCTGCTACTTGGAGCTTTATGAGTACATTTACAAAATATTACTCCCGAGACCTAGTGTCCAAATCAAGCCCTTAGTTTGCTAGAGCAATAATTCAAACCTTACTCAGTCAGGACTCTGAGCTCTACCTTCTTTACATAAGGTACTGCTTATCAAACTATTCCATGAGTGGCAGTAAACAAAAGGAAGAAGGTACTTACCTATAATCAGAATTTGTCAAGATGGACTCTGCACATTCATGCTCCCCACCCCATCTTCCCTTCTTCCTCATAGTCCTAATGAAATCCTAGGCCTGAGAAAAAAGTGGAAGGAACAGAAGCAACCAGGAGTGCCACACACCCCTTTTATAACCTGGCCATCACAATTTTCAGGGAGAAGGGAGAGTAGGGAGAGGCACATGAGTGCTCCCATAGGCATTGCCGTGAGAAAATATCACTGTCAGAGCTGCATGTGCTGACACATCCAATGAGTGGGAATATGCAGAGTCCTTTTCAATGAACTCCAGTTATAGGTAAGTAAACTTCATTTTCTGGAACTGTTCTTTCAAAATATATCAAAGTACTTTGATGGGGCTTACAGTTTTGTAGCAGAATATTTCTTAAATATATGGTAGTTTGAGTCTGTTACTTTTGGGAAATAAATCAATTGTAAGATGGTTCCTGTTTTAAGGGACCGTGGAACTCCCATTCTTTGGTTATTAAAAACTAGTCAAACATCAAGAATCAAGTTATGTCTGTGGTACAGCACTCCACATAGGTAGTTCATAATGTTGCCATGTCTTGATCTCAAGGAAGCTGCTACATCATCTGGGAAAAAGGCCTAATTGCAGTTAGGTTGAGGGTGATGACAGAAAGACAGCTACCATAGGATGAAGAGGTTGGCAACTTTTATCTCAGTTGTCTGAACTTCTCTGCTATAAGGAGGAAAGAAAAGAGAAGGAATTTTAAGAGTGAGTTCCTGAATAGGTAAAATTTCCTGAATAACATTTATATAAAATTGCTTGTTTCACCCCTTCAGTTTAAATCTAGATTAGTTATTTTTTAAAATAATTTCGGCAAAATCTGTTTATGGAAAAGATGATCTAGTTTAGTTAATTTGCCATGGAACTAGAAGTTAGTAATTGATGTGTTTCAATCCCAGCTTTGCCATTGTCTTTCTGAGTGGCTTGGGTAAGTAATGAAATCTCTTTCCTCACCCATAAAATAATGTCTTACCTGCCAAACATGGTATTGTGAGGCTTAATTACATAATGTTTGCATGCTGTTTTGAAGCTGTAATGCAATGTAAGTGCTAGATATTATCAATAAATGAAGATTCTTTAAATACAAGTGTTAGTCTATTTATTTGACTTTGATGCAATAATACTTAAGTAGATAAGTTGTACCTTTCTTGCTAAAGTCTTATGAAATTTAGCCTTAAAATGACTGACACATGATTGAGTATATAGGATAAATTAGCAGAATTTATGAAACCCACAGTTGGAGATTGTGCCTAGGTCCTCTCCTATAGAAAAATGAAGAGGCTCAAAAACTTCTGAGTTACCACTACCACACAAAGGGTTTTTGCATAATGGAGGGTAGAGGCTACTTCAAATTAAAGAGTCTAAGAATCTCTGTGGTAATAGGGTCCCAACACCAGAACACCCATTAAACTTTGGGGAGCATTTCTGGGGATGCCTGCCCTCAGCATGGCCAGTATGGCTATGCTGCCATCCACCCTCTTGCTGTCAGTTGTGCCTTACCCTCATATCTAGGAGGAAGGGGGACATGGTCCTGCCTTGAGAAATCTAGCCTAGACATATCCAGTACAAATGTATTAGAAGATTTAGAAGATGGGGCTACCTAGAACACCCCACCAAAAAAACCCAAACCACTTACCATGTTTTACCATCATGGATTAATGTTTGTGGACTTCACAAAAGAAATGAGTTTTTTAAAGAGAGATAAGAATGACATGTGAGATGACTGGTACAGGAATGAGTGCAAGGTACAGGGAGCAGCGTGAAGGGAGGAAGAATAAAGTTTTTGAGAGGAAAGATGCAGAGCTTAGTTTTCACCATATTGAGCTTAAGCTGTGACAGAGCAATACAGCATCCTGTGTCAGAAATATAGTAGGTGATAATAAAATTAAGAGGTAGATTTTTGGAAACAGACTAAAATGGTGGTAATAGAAGTTCTGCTATTAGAGTACAAGGAAAAGAGAAAGGGACCAAAGATATAGCCTTGAGAAACATTGATGGAGATGGAAGGAAGAGGGACCACTGAAATACAGTGAAGGGTTGGTTGGAGGGAAGAAAAGAACCAGGGAGGAAGAGAGTTGATGAGGGAATGAGGCAACCTGTTAAAGAAGGTGAAAAGATCAAGGAGGTTAGAGAAAAGGTCCTGAAATGTGGCCATGGTGAGTCATTGGAGGCCTTGGTGAGGACAGTTTTTTGATGATGCATAAAGAATGAAAGCTAAGTAGAAACGGAATCCAGTAGAGAAGTAGAAGCAACAGTTGTACACATGATTCAAGAAGCTTACTGACGGGAGATAGGACTGTCCTTACTGAAGTCAAGGATCATTTTTGAAGGATAGGGGATATTAAAACATGCATGAATGCTGAAGACACAGCCAGGAATGGGAGGAGGTGTGATCAAAATGACTCAAATCACACAACCTGTTCTAGTCAGTTTCACTGTGAAGCTAAGTACAGAGGTAGAGCATCTTAGTATCAGTGCTGCATCAATAAGGTTAAATATCATTCCAATGTCTTGAGGTGGTACTTATGTGTGTCAAAGTACAGTGGCAACTATGGGGAAGCAAAGAAAATAACTAATTTTAAAAGACAAAACTACCCTTTTAAAGCATTATTATCCATTGTGCATTTCTTGTTGAACTTTCCACACAGTTGTAAATCACAAAATTGTAAGCACAACTGCAATTTTTAAAATGATGGAAAATGCATGCAATCCTTTCCCTTTTTAATATGAGAATTTTTTTAAAATGTACTTTGCTCTTAAATGTTTTCATGGTAATTTTAAAAATACTATTTTGCATGGTGTGATTTAATAATAGTCTTCCCCCTCAGACTAAGACTTTGTGACTGCTGTGGGTTGACTTGGGGTTAGACTTGCAGCTGCTACTAGAAGATCAAACAGCAGCAATAGCCAGGTAGTTATTTTTTAAAATCTACTTACAGTTGGGCTTATGACTACTTTTTTTGGATGTGGATCTTGCCACTATTATCCATGCTTTCTGTCACCTTAGGACTGGAGTACTGGAATGCACTTTAAATAGGTCTGGTACAGTATTTGGCAACCATTTCTTAAGTATTGTTTCCTTTTTGTGAATACATTATACTCTTCTATCTTCACTAATTACTTTTTGTTTCTGTGTTGAAAGGTATTGGTTTTAACTTAAAAAGCCCTGAGTGGCCTGGGACCATCATGCCCCATTACAAAGAAACCACCTCTCTCTGTTTCTATACTGCTGTAGGTGTGGTCAGCAGAGGTACCTAGTAAGTTGGAGTCCAATTGGTATAAAAGAGGGAGAGCGCTCTGTTAGGCCCCCAGACCTTTTTGGAACACTCCTCTCCATGGTATGTAATGGCTTGAGTTTGCTAACCTTCATTGTGTGCTCCAAGGCCCATCCTCTCTCCCTCTGTGGCGGGGAGTGGTGAGATTTGTGATGCTGGCTAGTGGGAGGAACATTATCTTTGCTGTGTGTGTTCTGGGATAAAATGAGTCTTTTTATTCCTTGTATGTAGTGTATGTTTTTAAAAGGAGTTGCTTTGGTGCTCCTTTTGATTGACAGTATAAATCTAAATAAATGCAAAACGTTGCTAAGGAAAAGAGGATTTTTGTTTTGTAAGCAAATCTTTGTTACCAAAGTCGCCTTAAATTTAAAAAATACTATTTTATAATATAATTTCCTTTCAGTATTTTGTGATGATTAGTTTTACATCTACTTCAGTTTGGATTGTTTTCTGACATGGCTTCTCATCCTTGCCTCTCTAATGTGCTCTGTAATCTGTCCCTGCAACCATGGGAGCAGGTATAAACAGGCCTCCTGCCTACTGTCCAGTGTTCCAAAGTGGCAGATTTCTCCTTTCATGTTGCTAGGTGGCCACAATTGCATCCCAAATTACTGGCCATTCCTGGCCAAAATGGTGTAATTCACATTTACCTTTTCCTTTGACTGGCACCCTAGTTTGCTAACTGTATTTTAACGGGGTGTATGAGACATGATTATTTCAAAGCTGATACTAGTATCAATGCTTTGTGTCCTTCAGACTGCGTAACATACATATACTACGTTGACTTAGTCATTGGCTTCTTCTCTTTCACAGTATAGAGAGGTGACAACTTTAGATCGAGTGCATAACAATTTGTATGGAAAAAGTCTCTTAAAGTTACCGCACATCATTTAGATCTTTCATGACAAACTCTCTGTCTTAAGCCTTAATGATACTGGAAATGCTATGAGTTATTAGGGTTGGGGGAGGGGCTGGGAGACATTGTGTCGATGCCTATAGTTCAAATGGTTTCAGGTTATAAAAAGTAAAAAATCTGTACTGCAAATTTCTGTGAAAAGATCCTGTGTAATGGGAAGTTCTTTTATGTATTATATCTACATGAATGTAGTCTTTCAAAGAAAATATTTACAGTGGGATTTTTCAAAAGTACTCTGACCTACGGTAATTCTGCTCTCACTGAATTCAGTGGAAGTTTTTACCATTGATTCAGTCAGAGCAGAGTTAAGTCAGTGCTGAGTATTCTTAAAAATCCCTCCCTTAATCTACAAACAGATTGCACTGCCTCTTCTGCATGATTATGATTCATTTTCTTTTGAAGTAATATATGTAAGGGAAAATGAGGATGATTTAACAAAAATATCCAACTTGCTTCAATAACTAATGAAATATCTACCATTACAATATTTATCCCTATCCATATTTCTCAAGATGGCCCATAATACCTGATAACATAATTGATTTAGCAATTTTAAAAAGTAGAGAAACACATTTCCATCTGAGCATTTTGAATACTTTCATTGTACATTGAATGGTGGGTTGCCATAAAACAGTTTTCAAGGAATAAGAAGTACTCAAGTTTTCAAGTAAAACCTTTCATGAGAATTTTTTTTTCCTTTGGCGGGGGCGGGGGGGGGGAGAGATGATTGTAGCCATACCATCTTGGGCTGTAATTTTGTGAACTACATAGTGTTGGATCTATTCTATTCAAGTTTTTATAGTGCATTAGCGCCATGGTATCTGAGCACTATCCCAAAGTGCAGTAAGTGATCTGAATAGCATCTGTCATGTGGTTCTTTCCTTCTTTTTCTCTTTTCCCGCTTGGAGGGATAGGGATAGGAATTGTATATGGAATATTGTTGAAGTTAGTGGGTGGGGGTGGATTTGGTATGTATGATGTGCTATGGGTCTATATGAGCAAAGGCAAGGTCAAAGAATTATTTCCTGCATTTGAAATAGAAAGTGGTGAGATGAGTTGGTTGTTTTTGGCTAGACCCCCAAGAAAACACAGAGTACCCAGAAAGTTGTGCTGGTGATACAGAATGAGTGCTGAACAGATGCCCCACAATAGTATCAGAGGGATGTGTGCACTGTACTTTTGGAAGTACTGTTTTTTTATGAGATTTAAAATCAAGATCCTGAGTACAGTAGTCGTTGTGGCCCTTTTCCCAAGAAAATGGAATTTGGTCAGGACATTGGGGATAATAACATCCAACCTGGATAATTACAGTCTCAATTCTAAATTCCCTCTATACTTTCATTTGGATATGATAGTCTTCAGTTCCTTATCTAAACAGAGCAATAGTGTTGCTGTAGCTGTTAAACTCTGTCTCATTCTTTGACCAGTGTGGCTGCATTTCAGTAGTAAGTGACCTGGCCATAAAGCTATATCTAATATATGTTACATCCAAAAACCTGTTAAGTTTGCATGCCTCTTAGTGTGTCTACAGTCTTTGTAGGGTTTTATACTGTTTCTCAAATAATACAATGCTGCATACGTTTTTGTCCCTACAAACAGATATACAAATGTACAGTGTAGTCTACTACTTTATATATCAAAAGGAAGCAATGAAGGGCGTGTGTGTGTGTGTGTATATATCGTGTAAGATACTTTACAAGGCTATAGAAAAAACTGCAAAATCGCATGATGATGATTGAGAAATGGCATGTAACTGCATAACGAAAAACTGAATTGTAATGCATATGCACGAGGGGACAAAGTTAAGGGTTGTGCATGCAACCTTAATTCTGATAATTTTAGACTTTTGAGTGCTTAACCATTCAATCTTAACATAGTTTTTATGAAGGAATTTCCTCTGTGACAGGCATGCTTGAGGAATAACATGGAGATTAGCTTAATAAATTTCTCTAGGGCAGACAAGGCCTAAGTGGCAGAATACTGCTATGTTGTTTCTTTTCTGGATCAGTGTCTGAGCTCAGCCTCTGACAGTCCCTACTCCGGAATGATTGGGGAAGGAAACATGCTTCTGCTGGGCTTTTCTACCCTCTGTTTAAGGGTCATATTCTACACTTTTGATGGGAAACTCCCATTGACATCAGTGAGACATTTCCTTTGGGTCAAGTGTAGCATATGGCCCTAACATAGGCCAGCCTATGGACTCTAACAAAAATTGTAACTTGGCCCACTCCATAGAACTTGGTTAAATGCATTTTTATGGACATTTAAGGGGATTTCTAGCCATTATGCATCCTTTCAATTTAAAAAAAAAGTAAGATGGAAAACGTGAAGTTTGGAGAAAAAATTGTGTGTTCAAATTGAAGCCTTTATGGTATAGCTTTTTTATTTGTTTCCTCGTTCTTTGCTGGTACAAAATCTTCCATTATTTTCATACTACATACAGATGTGGTTAAAAGTTGTCATGTGCAATAAAAGTAATTTCTGTATAAACCTTAATTTCTTTAAAGGCAACAATATATTATTTTAAATGATTTGTAACACATCACTTCTGAAACTGTTTTATTTTAAAGATTATATTTTTCTCTTTCTTACAGTCTTTTCAGGGAAGCCAGGGAAGAGCCTACCTCTTTAATTCTGTGTAAGTATGACTACAATTACATACTTCCTATGCAGTATCATCTTTTGGTATGTTCCTCATATGGGCAAAATACTCAGCATTAGTAACAGTCACACTTTCATCTGCTCTTTCAAATTCTTTTCTTAATGGACTACAGCCTTATACTGGCAATCCCTGTTGATAAGTGTGACTGGGATAACTGGCCTTTCTCAGGAGAATGTTACTATTGTGCAACTTGTAGTCTGAGTCTTCCTTACAGTTATTTAGGAAATCCTATCATTAGTCACATTTAACTCTTAATTAGAAATAAAACTTTCAACTGCATCTGATTCTAACTGAATTGAGGCAAGTGACACTAAACTGTTTTATTCCAGAAAACTAGGTAAGTCTTGAAATTCAAGTAAATTACGTTACTGTAACTTTACTCTGGTGGACATCATCACTATAGCCCAAAGCAAAGCCATTATTTTTTCAGGTTAACCTTCAGAATGCTTGAATATTGGCCTTGAAAATTGCAGATTTGTCAGAAGCAAAAAGCCAGACATATATCAAGAGGGTCCAATGTTTGCTGTAGCCCCTTAACATTGCAGTCTACATACATGCTTGTTACCTTGCTTTTATAGATCGTGAACTAATTCAGATTTATAATATGCTGTCATTGGATTGCATCTCTATTTTTAACTAGCTGAATTGCTCAAAGCAATTCCTAAATAGAATGCAAGTCAGATGTGTCTGTTTTATTTTTATAGACCAGGTAATTACGGTGAAGACTGAAAGATGTGACTCTACCTTTTACAAATATCTTTCTTTATTTTTTTTATCTGTAGTTACTTCATGTAGAATTGAAATGCCAAGCATAGTCAAGAGTACTACAGATCTGGGTAGTATAACAGGTTTAACCAAGTGTTGCCTGATTTTCCTGGAATGACTATTTGACTAGTATTTTAGGTATATGTTTTTGATAGGGAAAGTTTTGTTTTGGAGCAGTACTCCATAGCTAGATGTGCAAGAGGCATTCCATTGGTTTTTAATATTCACTGTCTGTGATTATTGTAATTTAACCTATGGTCTATAGCATAGAAATATTGCCAAAGCCTTTCCTACATTAGTGTAGTCGCATTGTTACAAATGCCTACCATAGAACAGGAAAACTGTAATTGGCACTGGTGGAGCTTACCCCTGTTTTGAAAGCAGCTGATTCCCAGCATAGGCAAGGCCTAAGTTATAAGCCATCTGTCACTTATTAATATATTGTTTTCAGTACTGTTAAATAGTTTCCCATTTATCGTGCTTCGTTTTATGTTACTTGATAATGTGAGTGATAGTTAACTCATGCTACAAATGACACCATTTCACAGTAGAAAATGAAAAACAAAATGATTACACTTTTTTCTTTTTGCCTCTTTAAGTATAGCCCTAGAACTTAATTTCACAAATGTTTGACTAAAAATAGTGGCATATATATCCTGGAGACTTGGTCTCAGATTTTGCTTGAATTATTTCATCTCCAGGAGAAAAGTAGGATGTTGTCCAAAAAAAAAAAAAAAAGCAAGATCTGTCTTGCAGCTTAAGATACTACTATTTCTGTTCTTTGTTACAGGGTAAATGTGGGTTGTGGTCCAGCAGAGGAGAGAGTTCTTTTGACAGGTTTACATGCTGTAGCAGATATCTATTGTGAAAACTGTAAAACCACTCTTGGATGGAAATATGTAAGTAATGTATATAATAATTTTTTCTTGATCAAACATTCATATATATAGCAGTCCACAGAAGTTGTCTTTAATCTACTGAGGCACCATTCGTTATTGTTATGAGTGACTCTTAATCCATTGTATCCTATTAACCTTGGAATTTAAGTGCCACACACATTTTGGTATTAAAACTTTGGATGTCAAGTTTTCAGATTTCTTTATTTTTTTCTTTAATTATCTGGCATTTTAAGAAAACACAGTGATGTAGTCAAAGCATGAACTAGGTTGTTAAATGGTGAGTATATTGTACACTATGCTACAAATAATGACAATAATTAACTCAATTTTGTGGCTGAAAAGTAATCCAGACTGCTAACATGCTACAGTTTTCACACTGTGAAAATGTTAAATTCTTCTTTGAGGTGACCTTTGCATATTTCCACTTGTAGGATGTACTCGATTCAGCTGAATTTCAGAATCTTCTGGAAAACAGCTGCATGTGTTTCCTCTCATAGTAATAATGAACATCCAGAGCTGAGGTTGTAAAAGGACTGGGTTTTTTTTGTCCAGTCATGAAATGAAGGAAACTGAACAGCTATGTTAGAAGGTTCCATTTCCATATACTAACTTTGGTTTCTGTCATCCCTTCTCTTAGCATGCAAGACTGGTTTGGAACTCAGAACCTATAATATTCTGATAAACTCACTCTTTAAAGTAATGAAAAACAACACCTGTCCAAAATTTTAAGTTGCTGCTAGGAAATCACCTACAATTAAGCTGTGGCTTAACAAAATTTTAAAAAATGGCAAAAATCACAGCCTGAATCCAGCAATCCCAGGGCTAGTTTGAGGAAAGATTGGCCTTAGCAGACCTGTAGTTGACAATATGTAAAAGAACAGACACACACAATCTTGGCTCTGAAATAAAGTAACAACATGATAATCCTGGCATTCCATAGAAATGACAGTTGCGTTAAATGTCTAATGTACCTTGAGAGCTGCTCAAGAAATTATACTGATGAGGTCATAGTAATATCTAGGTAAATAGATATATGTATGTACTATAAATGTTGAATTATAGTTTTATGCATAGGCATGTGCAATTTTATATTAACATTTTAGTGTGGATTTTATGTAAAGGACACCATATGTGCTAAAAATTAGATACTTCAATCAGGAAAGAGAAAACATCCATACAAATAAAATATCACCAGAAAGCCTTAATAAATATTACAAATGTTAATTATCTATTCATTTTTATTTGTATGTCAAAACTGGTAATGAAATAATGTGAAAAACTAACTCTAATTCAGTATTTTAAATATTTTTATTTTCTTGTTTCTAGGAACATGCTTTTGAGAGCAGTCAAAAATACAAAGAAGGAAAATTTATCATTGAACTTGCCCATATGATCAAAGACAATGGCTGGGAGTAAATTAAAAGCATTTTTTCACTCTGGACAATATTCTGTGGAACATGCTTTATAAAGACTAATGCAAATGAAAGGAGGATTTTGGCTGAGGTAGCTCTGAGAATATCACTGAACTTTGCAACCTCACAAATGAGTAGTGTAGTTTATGTGGCTCTTTCAGGCCACGTTTGCCTTTTTCTCCTTGTGTAAGTTCCCTCTTTTGTATATGTATTCTTGTGTGAACAGTTGTTTTGGAACATTTTGGATGACCTTTTTCTAAACTCTCAAGTTCTAGAGAAACAGTTCACTAACTGCAAATGAATTTTACTGGTTAGCATTTTTATTTGACCTATGCCTTTAATGCTACCTTTTGCTGTGCATGCTTCTTGCCTAAACACCTACACCAAATCTAGCAGAAGACTGATATGAGTAGTCCTGAAGAATGTATGGGCTGGGGGTGTCTTTTTATATGTAGCAATTTCTGATATCTCTGGCAGTGAAAGGGATGCAGTATTAGAGTATTCATTAATTGCTTTTTAAAATTTGGGAGTACCATAATCTATGTACATCTTGCAGGCAAGTAAGTTAAAGGTACAGTGCTCATTTAGAAATCTTTTGGTTGCACTGACTCATATAAGTAGATCTTAAGTTTTGCAAAAAAGAATACATTAATGATTCAGTATTTTTAGTGCAACTAATTTTCAAGAATACTAAGGCAGTGATACTGTAGAATATATTTAATCAACATAATTGCATTCCTTATCCAGCAAACTTGTGTCTTGAAGGGAGAAGTTGATAAAATTACAGCCTGCAAGATCAAAGGGCACAAAAATATATGCATCTTGTATTTATAAAAATTAGTCAGTAAACAAGTTTTTGGTACTGTACCTTTTAACAGTAACAGGGACTTGTGCATCAGTGAAGTTTTATGGCAGGTTCCATGTAGCTGTGTAGTCTAATGCACTGGACAAAGAGGTTGTTATAAAGAAAATTCATTGAAGTATTCTGCTTTTGCTACACTTTAACAAAAATATACTTATTTTTGTGTGACAACAGGCCAGAGCTTATGAGATGGAAGTTAGTAACAGTATCTGAAGAAGAGTGGGGGTTGGTGGATGGGCAGGAAAGTGTGACGTTGACTTCATTTCTTCATAAAATAGAATAGCAAGATAATTTTTAAAATAAAAAAAAAAATAAAAAGGGGTTTGTTGGTTTGCTGGATAAATCATCCCCAAAGACATTTTCATAATAAAATTTATATAAAGCTCATATCCTTTCTGTTTTTTGCTTTTTTCCAGCTGCTTCTTAACTGGAGTGACTTAGTAAGAAAGCCTTCTGTGGATGTGTATCCACAAAATTTACTATTGGGTTTTGTGCATGCACTTTCAGAGAGGTTTAAAAAAAATTAATCTTGTGTCTTGATGGAATGAACAATATGAAAGCCTTACAATAGAATAGAAGTTAGTTTCCTTTTAATAACTATTTTAACATGACATTTGTGAAGGTTGCAATGTGTGCCATTGCTGCTGCTGTTACATTTTAGATAACTCTCTGACAGGTTTTCAAAACTCTACTGCACTTTATTACCAGACATCATTCATTTACAAGCATGCCAATGACTAGGAGCAATACAGAAGCTCTACATCAGGAGCTGTGATAATGAACCTACAGAACTTAAATTTTAAAAAGTAGAAATAGTAAAAACCCTTGGGCTTAAGTCCAAAGAACTGCTCTAGTACAACTGGGTCCAATGTGGATTTTGTGGGGTGGCTTATACTGCTCCTCTATAATCAAGAATTAGATTGAACCCAGGAGTCCCCTTTATCTGAATGTCACTGGCACAAGATGGTCATCTGGTGCTGCCATCTGTTCAGTCTGAAAGAACCTGGAATTCTGTTTTGTTTGGGCTATTTTTCAGTTTTCCTCTAGTATAATGTCCATTGCCAACAATGAAAGCACCGAAACAGCTATCAACAAGGAGTTTGTGTTGGCTTCAAAGACTAAATGCAACACCCATGAAGATGTCTATAGGAAATTTATATTTTCTTTGTCTGGCTACAGATTCAAGAAGAATTACACTGAGTTGAAGAGAAAAATACCATGACCCTTCACTATAAAAATGAGAGTACAAATTTAAGGCTAATTTTTTTCTTTTTACGAGACAGAACAATCTGTAGTCATATTTTAAATAGTGGATTTGGATGTTTCCTATTAATGAGCTTTTAAAAAAAAAACAAAAGAAAAAACTAGAAAAGATATTTTTATTTACATACTCAACCTCTTTTTTCAGTGCATTATTTATTTGTATTTCAAACTGGACATTTTCACCAAAACCTTAATTACCTTTGATGCCAAAGGTTGGGATTTCATTAAGTGCTTAGCACCTAAAACTTCAACTACTGGCATAAGGAGTTAATGTGAGTTATGTATAATGTTATGGCTTTTAAGAGAACCAAATAAAGCAATATTCTTATTAGTCTTTTGAGGAGGAGTAAGAGGGAGTAGAGAAGGAGCTGTAACTAATACAAAATTCCTACTCCACACTACTATGTAATAATTCTTTATGCTTGCTATGATAGCTGGGAGTATGTGAACCTTTTTTTCTTATTGCTTGACTTGAGCAGTGATTCTTTGAAACAGTTCTCCCATGGTAAAGAAGTGGAGAGTTATGCCTAATGGTTTTGGTGAAAGTTGGTTCCAGGTATTAGTGGCTGCTGGTTGATGTGAAGAGGTCAGTCTGGTCACTGAACCTTCCAGCAGTACATTAAAAAGAAAAACTTACTTGAAGAGAATTCTACAAAGCATTTTCCCTCTAACTTTTTTTTGTGTGTGTGTGTGCGTAATATATTAAGATTATATTTAAAGGTTTTGTGTGTTCATTCTGGGCAAGTTTACTTCCTCTCCCACTTGAGCACTTTTGTTACTTGTACTGGTTATTTTTATTGTTGGTCTTAACATTTATTTTGTTGTTTGTTTTTTTTTATAAACTGTAACAAAAAGCTTTTGTGAACTCTTGTTTCACGCTAGCTCTTTCTTGGACCAAATGAACCAACTACGAGCTGGCTTCTTGGAAAGAATGTTCATTGGGATACATAAGAATATGCTAGCGAAAAATATACATGTATTGAAAGGATTTTCTTTTGAACCCATAAAAGCTATGGCTGTCTTAATATAATTAAGCATCATAATTTGACATTATTTTGGAATCTGGTGACACATTCTTCATTGTCTAGGCCCTAAAGAGTGACTGTAACACTGGTGTTACAATATTGAGAGTCTGCTTCAAATGCCAATATTCTTTCCTGGGTTTATAACTACGGACATCCTTTTAACCAATGAAAGGCAATACTGGCATTTACAAAATATTAAATTGCAAAATTTCCTGTCAACTCTGACAGAATTTGGGAGGGCTTGCTGATACATCAGCCTTACCACTTTTGCTGTTTTGGATTTTATTTCTTTCTTTCACCGTGTTGCCATTTTAATATACAGTATTTTATTACCCTCTTAACCATCCATAACCTCTTCTGACTAGTTTCTGCCTGTTGCTAAAAGGGGCTGGAATATGTGAACTTTTTCATTATCTACAAACTATATAGTGATGTAGGTTGAATTGTAACAGTACTAATGTAGCAGAGTACAAATAAAGTCCTGATGCCCTACTGCAAACTAAATATTTGGCAAATTTAAAAATAATCAGCAGCCTCTCTGTAACTGGCTTAATTTTCATGCATCTAAACTTATAGCAGCTTGTGGAAGACATGATTTGAAATTAATTTGATTTCAAGGGAACGATACCTCAAAGTAACAAACAGAAGCAATTAATCCTTTGATTATGGAAATAGTAATATATCCGTATTGCTCCCTAATGTAAACTACATTTGTGCTAACATAGGGTGCTCGGTACCATTTCCAATGGACTTGAAAATTTTCCTTTATATATTGCTCTCTCAAAAAAAAAGTTCAGATAAGAGGATCATATAGTCAGATTGCAAGACCTGTATCTAGATTGAGATACCACAGCGCCACAAAGAGAGACAAATTTTAACATCCCACTTGTATGATAATGGGACAAGAGTGGAAGGAAGCTGTCAAATTATTGTTAAACTTGTAGGATATTGTATTGTACTTCATTTAGCACTCGTGTAAGCCAATCAGCAGTATCTATTGTAAAGGAACAGGAATTTCAGAGGTAATTTTGAAAAGGACTGTTACAAATCATTTAAGGCCTAAAGCATGAGTCATAAATGGCAACTGAGTTGTGCCTCATATTGTTTCTTAAACACTTTAAAATGCTTTCTTTTAAAGATGACATGGCTGCTTTGCTGTTTTGTCCTAGCAATACTGTATATCATTTGTTGTTTCACTATATTGTATCTGAGGTATCACAATAAAAGTTTCAATGGTTTTGTTGAATTACTTTTTAACTTTGTGCCATTTGTGGTCATGGGAATCATGGTACGCTATGTGAATACATATTTGAGTTATAATGTCAAGCTAAATATTTGCTTTTTCTTAATAAAAATATATTTTCTAAAGATAAGAAGTTAGGATATGTCCCTGGTCAGTGTGTCTCAAACCTCTTGCTCACAACTGTGAAGAATGTTTAATGCCACTTTCAGAACCTAAAAGCATAACAAACTTATTTTCAAAAGATTCTGCATAGGAATTGCCTTCTTTTTGAAGGAAGATAATTTGGGGATCTAAACAGATTGAATGATGCCTCTTTATTTTATTTAGTAAACTTGGCCAGCCTGACACAGCAGGCATGAATTTCAGGAAAGCACAATAAACACAGACACTTTCTTTTATATTTCTTCTTTGGTCAGGAGGAGCTTTTGTGATTCCTCTTTAATCAGAAAAGTTTTAAAATAGTAAACATTAATTTAGACAGCAGCTGAAAACACCTCTGGAGTGATTAAGTGCAGAGATATTTGGAGTCACTTTTTAATATATACATTACGCAAAGTCTCAACTCTGAGTCAGTAATGGGTATGATGGAGTTCTGTGAAATGCAACTCAGTCTTCTCCATTTGAGGGCTTATGCCATCATAGACTTTGCCGAAAGTATATATCTAAGCTAGCATGTATGTACAAGGACCTTGGAAAGTATGCTGCATCTCCTAGTAATGAAGGACTCTGCAGCATTAATGCCATTAACTGCTAATCTCATTCCCTAGACCTCCATAGGTGCTGCTAGGACACCCTCCACCATCTCTTCTGGGGTGCCTGAGATGGTTGATAATTACTTTTTCAGGAGTTCCAGCTGAAAATGTGTTGGAGCAAAGAGAAAGTTTTCACCATACAACTGGAGAGGAAGATATAGTCTTGTGATTAAAGGAATTCATTTAGAACTCAGGTGATCTGGATTCAGCTCCTGCTTTATCCACAGGCTGCCTTTGTAATTTGGATAAGTCACTCTTTCAGTATCTCAGTTTCTCTTCTATAAAATGAGACCTCATGGTGGGCTGTCAGCATAAATTCAATTAATATATCTGAGGCACTCCTATGCTATGTAATGGGGCTATACCAGTGCCTAGATAGTTCCTGGCTTCTCTTTTGAGAATATACCCTGGCGGTATCTGAGCTTCTTAGGGATTTATAGGAGTTTGACCTCAAACATCACTCAGAGTCTCCCATCAATCATCGCTTATGGGTTTTATGGGAGAAGTATTCAGAGGTTATTTTAATAGTTGATTAGAATGCCATGTTTGGATGTGTAGATGTAGATTATAATCTGACACTCATCAAACCCCTATCTCTCCTAATAGAACTCCCATCAAATCAAACATCCTTCACAGGAAAGTTTTAAGAGATTAAATAGGACCTGCAGCATGGTCTGGGGGTCAGCTGAGGTTTAGGTTTTGGCAAACTGTTAAGGAAACAAATTAATTATCTGAGGATGCCAACAGAAAGTGTACAGCTTCTTATCCCCTCATAATTAAACTGACCCCACCTGGTTAGAAACTGCCAAGCCTGAAACAAGACAGGGGAGCTGGAGGGTGAATCCTAGGAACTGCATAGGACAAAACAAACAGGAAGGCCTGAATGAGTGGAACACTGCAGCAAATCTCCTTGCAGCAGGCCTGAGAGGAGGACTGTGGGAACGGGAGCCCAGAACAAGAGGTCCTTCCCAAAGCAGGGGAAGGAATCACATGCAGGGAGGCCTGGGTAAGTGGTAAATTGTGGGGAGGTCTCTTGTGGGAAACCTGACATGGGGCTATTGAAAAAGTGTCGCAGGAACAAAGCAACTCTGGGAGCTCTCCAGCAATGGCCTGGAGAGTAGAGGTCTGGGACAAGGGCAGAAAGAATCTGGGGACAGCTGGGTTAATAACTCTCCAAATATGAGCTGGAAATAACATTGCAGGTGGGAGAATGGAAAAGGATCCATTTGGAGCCTTTTTTACTCGGAATTTTGGGAGAATGGTTTTATCACGAGGGTTCTGTGGATTAATGAGCAGGCAGAGGAATAAATAAATCATGCCTAGAGGCAAGCTTTAGAATTGGATATGGAGCGAGACTGCTCCTTTTATGGCTGGACCAAGGGGAAACTAAGGCAGGTGCACCTGTCATGGCAAGGTCAGACATGGGAGCGTGCAAGGCAGGGCTGCCCTATTGCAGAGCCCTACCTACAGTCAGTAAAAAAAAAAAATCTCTGAAAATTCCTTTAATCAACCAGTTGATTAAACTAGTTAAATTTTCAAAAATGCTTCAACTGATTTGAACACTTGTCCTTTCTTTTGTGTATTCTAAATGGGTACTTCCTTCATGTATTGACTGAGTCTTATCTCTACAAGGTATTAACGGAATTGGAAAATATGCTTCCTAGAACATAAGTGTGGATGGTTCAAGAAAGTGTGACTGGTTCAAGAAAGCTACCAGTTCTTCAAGGCTTATGAACCATGGGCTTTGTTGTGGTTTTGTTTTGGTGTGGGGTGTTTTTTGATTTGCATTACTAGGGGAGATGCACACCAATGGTGCTAGATACAGATATTTTGAGTGTGAAAGATTTAAAATATCATCCTTTCTGGAAAACTGCCTACATATGAAATAGGCTAAAATATACAGCTGAACCCACTTGTTCCAGTTCCTTAGCATTGTAAATTGTTGCTGGCTACTTGTGATATACAGGAGGTCAGATTAGATGATCGGATGGTCCCTTCTGGCTTTAAACTCCATGACTCTATGTAACCTGTAGTGTCATTGTGCATAGTGCATATTACTGAATACAAAGCTATCGGCCACCCTTCAATTGTTCCAGTTTGTGCATTTTCCTTTGGGTGGAGGAAAGGAAGTGACATTGTGTCCTTGCTGAGGCTAGAGGCCAGGACCTCTTACATAGATGTTTTTTCTCCTTATGTAGCTTTGCCAACTTTGAGAGTACTGTGATAGCTGAATGCTACAACATTAGATCAGGACATAACCTCTTTTGAACTGCACAAGAATGGGTATTATCTACTTGCCTTGAATTCAGCTCGGGTTCACTCTGCGCCTCCAATAATCTCTCATTCTGTCTCACAAAAGGGTGTGGAATTCTTTACATCTGAGTAAAATTCTGTTTGATCTCATAATGGAAAAACTATTTCACTGCTGCATATATAATTTAGAGTAATTCAAACAGCTTCTTTATACTTTTCCTGGATTCAGTCCCCAATGAGAAAAAGTACCTTTGATACATTTTGAGAAACTGGTTTAGAAATGCCATTAATGTTTGAAACTTAGATACTTTCACTGTTTGTACGGATGCAACAGAATTTTATGATAAAAGTTGATAGAATGTATACTAATTTTGGCAAAAGAGAGAGAATCTGAGCTACCTACATTTTACCAAATGATGGAAGGGTCCATTTGGAACAGAATTTGGAGCTAATATAGTACTTTTCATACTCCAGGCACCTCACAGTAATAACACATTAGGTATTGATAATGCAATGACTATATATAGGCAGCTACATCAGCCATTATATGCTCAGCAATGTGCAATAGTACACTTTGGCAATCAGATCAATATCACCAAGGGAACTGGAATGTTATCTATTCTCTTTGAAAAGTGCACCCTAGGATATTTGACTTCCATCTGGACAGCCATTAGGGGGTAGGGAACTCAATCACCTTTTAGTAACTTTTATGAGAATGCAAACTGTTCATCTTAAGAATTGAACCCCTGCATTTGTCACTTGGTGGAAAGCCCTTGTCTTTACACCTTAAAAATATCTCAGCCATGAGGCTAGCCTATGGTAAAATATGACAACATCTCTATTTACAGATGTCTGATTATTCTAAATGGAGCGTCAGTAGTGACTACAGCTTAAGCAGTTAACCCACTTAGAGCCCTTCTCAAAGGCTAATCTTGTCCAAGTGTGTTGTTTACCATTTTTCACCTTCATCTGTTGATTTCCCAGTCTTGCACAGCCTGTGGAACAGCTGAGTAACTGTGTCTGCAACTGGTGAGCAAGACAGCTATAGATTCATTGGCTGAGCAGTGCAATTCTTTGGCTCTGGAGCGTCTCTTGAACAATCTGATAATATTAACTACTACTTCTCTTGTAAAGACTGGCCCATTGAAGGTTATTTGCTCATTCATTTTTGGCAATGTCACTGGTTGGGACTTGGAGGCTGAGCACAGCAAAGGCAGACTTTAGGCTCTGGGATGCTTCTACAGACATAGAAGCAGGTTAGTCTGTGGTTAAGTTAAGTTACAAGCCAGAGTATTCAAAACATTTGACTTAAGTACAGCCTAATAATTATGGGAAATAGGTAATATATGCTTATTAATCTTTTCATGTCACGATTGCATGAAATAATGTGCTGTTGCTGTGGACATTCTGGCTTCGAACGTTAAATCTGAATTTTCCATAGATAAATGTTACTTCTTAACTTCAGTCCTGGGCCAGATGGCATCTAGGTTAGAGTTTTCTAGAGCTCTGCCTTGAAGGGTATGTATAAATAATAATACATAGCATGTATATCACTTGGCCTTAAAACTTGACAATCTTCAGAATGTCCTTTATAAGACAGCGACAAAGAGTCCTGTGGCACCTTATAGACTAACAGAAGTATTGGAGCATAAGCTTTCGTGGGTGAATACCCACTTCATCAGATGCGTGGGTATTCACCCACAAAAGCTTATGCTCCAATACTTCTGTTAGTCTATAAGGTGCCACAGGACTCTGTTGCTTTTTACAGATCCAGACTAACACGGCTACCCCTCTGATACTTTATAAGATAGAAATGAATGATTACCATCTCCATTTTCCACATGGGGAAACTTAGGCAGATAAGTGGCTTTCCCATGATCACTAGGGAATTGATGTCAGAGCCAGGCTTAAACATGAGTTCTTCTTCGAGTGATTGCTCCAATGCATTCCAGTTAGGTGTGCGCGCCGCGCGTGCACGGCATCTCGGAACTTTTTTCCCTAGCAACCCCGGCGGGCCGGCTGTCGCCCCCTGGAGTGGCGCCGCCATGGCGCTAAATATATACCCCAGCCGGCCCGTCCGCTCCTCAGTTCCTTCTTACCGCCCGTGACGGCCAGTTGGAACTGTGGAGTGCTCTCTGTCCTCCACAACCCTAGCTCTCGCTACTTTTCCTTGTACATAGTTCGTTTAGTGTTAGTATAGTTAGTTCAATAGTTAGTTAGTTAGTGATTTAGGTAAGGATAAGGGGGGTAGTTCCTCCCTTTCCTTCCCCGGTGCGGGCTCATGCCCAAGGCACCGGGCTTTAAGCCCTGCGCAGCGTGCCAGAGGCCTATGCCGGTTGGTGATCCCCACGGCTCTTGCCTCCGTTGCCTGGGCGAAGGACACCGCACGGACAAGTGCGCTATCTGCTCGGCTTTCAAGCCGCGGACCCGTAAGGAGCGAGACATTCGCCTCAAACAGCTCCTTATGGAGGCGTCCCTCCAACCCCCGGCACCGCCCGCGCCGGCACCGAGGGCTTCATCGGTGCAGAGGGCACCCGCGGCGCCGAGCAGTTCCGCGAACGCGTCCCCGGTGCCTACGCCGGCGACCAAGAAGACCCGGCGCCGCTCGCTTTCGCCTTCAGACAGTCAGCAGCTGGCGAAAGCAGTGGCAAAAGCCCGCACGGAGGATGCCGCGAGTGGCTGCGCCGCGGCGTAAGGCGTGCCCTGGGCCCTCGACTCCGGCACCGCAAGCGCCGTCGAGTCCGGCATCGCCGCGCTCCCCGGCACCGACCGTGGTGGAGCCAAGGCTGCCGTCAACGCCGGAGACGTTCTCCTCCGCGCGTGAGCTAATCCGGCTCATAGAGGCACCGAGCCTCCAGCCCCCGGCACCGCCGGTGCGGACTGTCACATCAGTGGGGAAACCGGCCAGGATGACACGGCCGCCCTCTCTGGACGAACGGCACGGAAGGCGCTCCCGGTCCCGATCCCGGTCCCGCCGCAGGTCGCCGTCCCGTCGCTCGGGATCTCGACGCCGCTCCTCATCTCGGCACCGAGCACCATCCCGACGCCGTTCCTCATCCCGCCACCGGGCACCATCCCGTCGCCGGTCTGAGTCCCGGTACCGTTCTCAATCTCGGTACCGGTCGTACTCCCGGCACCGGTCCAGATCCAGGTCGCCGTACCGCCGGTACCGCCGGAGATCTCCATCCCGGCACCGCTCGCGGCACCGCGACTCGCGAAGTCCTTCCCGGCACCGCAGATCCCGGTCCCGGTCGAGCTCCCGGCGCCGGTCGAGCTCCCGGCACCGTGGTGGCCGACGGTCGCGATCGCCGTCCAGCCGTCGCTACTCTTATCGACCTTCGGCTCCGTCGGCGGAGGGTCTCCCGTCCTCAGCGGGTCATTCCCTCGGCGCCTCGGCACCGCCTTGGCCATCCCGCCCAGCGTCGGTGGCCTCCGGTGCAGACGATGCCGCCCAGCAGTTGCCGACCCCGCAAGGACTCCATCACGAGCAGTGGGGCTACTGGGTCCCCTGGGCACACCATGAGGCACAGGGCACCCCCTTTCCTTTGCGGGATGGGACCGCCGGGACCAGACTCCCCGAGGCGACAGTTAGCCGACCGCCTCCCTCTCCTCCGCACGAGGCCCCCGCTCCTACGGACCGCCAATCCGCCACTCCGCACGAGAAAGCGGAGGTCCAGCCACCAGCCCCGGTGCCAGAACCAATCGGACAGGGCGTCTCTTCATCGTCCTCGCCGGACGAGGCGGTGGCAGGGGCTGTGGCCAA
Organism: Mauremys reevesii; assembly: GCF_016161935.1. NCBI lineage: Eukaryota > Metazoa > Chordata > Testudines > Geoemydidae > Mauremys > Mauremys reevesii. The sequence continues at coordinate 17,307,903 of NC_052640.1, read as the reverse complement.
CGAGCCTCCGCCCATTGACCTTCGGGCCTTTCAGGAACTGCTTCGCCGCGTGGCGGCGGCCATGGGCCTTCCCGTGGCGGAGGTCCAAGAGGATGAGGACCCGATCACCAATGTGGTCGGCGCGGACACTCCCGTCCGAGTGGCATTGCCCTTTGTGCGGACAATTCAAAAAAATGCAACTACGCTCTGGCAAACCCCCGCTTCTCTTCAGCCTACAGCACGCGGGGTCGAGCGTAAGTACTTAGCCCCCCCGACTGGCTATGAGTACCTCTACTCCCACCCTACTCCGGACTCCCTGGTCGTTCAATCCGTTAACGACCGTGAGAGACACGGCCAACCTGCCCCAGCGCCCAAATCCAAGGACGCCCGCCGCATGGACCTGCTCGGCCGTAAGGTCTACTCCGCAGGGGGCTTACAAATGCGGATTGCCAACATTATGGTCCTTCTCGCCAGGTACGTCTTTGACATCCTGACGTCCCTGGCGAAATTCACGGAGCTCCTGCCATCAACATCTCGTCAGGAGTTCTCGGCCTTGTTGGAGGAGGGAAAGAGGTCCTCCAGATCCTCTATCACGGCTGCCCTCGACGCCGCGGACTCCGGGGCTCGGACCTTGGCATCGGGCGTGACGATGAGGCGCATCTCCTGGCTGCAATCTTCTACCCTGCCGCCGGAGGTGCAGTATACTCTCCAGGACCTCCCGTTCGACACCCAGGGTCTGTTTTCCGAGAAGACGGATTCTCGGATCCAGACCCTGAAGGACGGTCGCATCGCCATCCGTACGCTCGGAATGCACACGCCGGCGACACAACGCAGACCCTTCCGGCCGCAACCAGCCCACTACCAACAGCGCTATCGGCCGTATTCTAGCCGGCGACCGGCCCAGAACCGCCGTCGCCCGTCGGGCAATCGGCGGAACCAGGGGCAGGCCTCGTCCAAGGCTCCCCAGGGGGCCAAGTCCGCTTTTTGATGGGACGCTCGAGGACGGCCCATCTCTCTCCCTACCGGATCCTTCCCCGTTATTTTACAACCGCCTTTCCCATTTCTTTTCGGCGTGGTCCCATTTGACATCGGACAGCTGGGTGTTGCAAACAGTCCAGTCGGGATACCGCCTTCAATTTGTTTCGCCCCCGCCTTCCCACCCACCCTCCCTGTCCCTCTTCAGGGACCCTCTCACGAGCAAGTCCTCTTGCAAGAGGTCCAGACTCTGTTGAGCGTGGGTGCCATAGAAGCAGTGCCTCAAGACAGGCGAGGCGGGCAGGGGATTCTACTCCCGTTATTTCCTTATCCCCAAAGCGAAAGGCGGGCTACGTCCTATCCTGGACCTTCGCGAGCTGAACAAGTTCCTGCTCAAGCCCAAGTTTCGCATGGTCACCTTGGGGACCATCATTCCCTCCCTGGATCCGGGAGATTGGTTTGCCGCCCTCGACATGAAGGACGCTTACTTCCATGTCGCCATCTATCCTCCTCATCGACGTTACCTCCGATTTGTGCTCGGCAACGCCCACTACCAGTTTGCGGTGTTGCCATTCGGTCTCTCCACCGCACCGAGGGTCTTTACCAAATGCATGGCGGTGGTCGCCGCAGCCCTCCGCCGTCGACAGATCCACGTGTATCCGCATCCTGGACGACTGGCTGGTTCGCGGACAATCTCGACAACTAGTGCTGGGCCAGGTGGCAGAGATCCGGTCCCTCTTCCGGCGGCTCGGCCTCCTCATCAACGTCGAGAAGTCCACTTTCATCCCTTCTCAGCGCGTGGAGTTCATCGGAGCGGTCCTCGACTCCACCATAGCCCGGGCCTGTCTCCCTCGCGCCCGCCATCAAACGATGGTCACCCTCATCATGGACCTAGTCACCTTCCCGACCACGACGGTGCGCTCCTGCCTCCGCCTCCTGGGCCACATGGCGGCTTGCACGTATGTGACCGCGTACGCGCGGCTCCACCTCCGCCTGCCCAGTCCTGGCTGGCGCGGTGTACCGCCACATCGGGACCCGCCGAGATGGTGGTGACGGTCTCCAGAGTGGCCTCGAGTCCTCCGATGGTGGCTCGACCCGAGACCGTGTGTGCCGGGATCCCGTTCCACCCTCCGCGCCCGTCCGCCACGCTCACCACGGACGCCTCGGCACTCGGTTGGGGGGCCCACCTGGGCGATCTCCACACCCAAGGCCTCTGGTCGACCCAGGAGCTCGCCCTGCATATCAATGTCCGCGAGCTGCGTGCGATCCGTCTAGCCTGCCAAACTTTCTGCCCCCATCTGCAAGGCCGATGTGTGACAGTATGCACGGACAATACGACAGCAATGTTCTACGTGAACAAGCAGGGCGGAGCGCGCTCTTCCCCCCTCTGCAGGGAGGCGATGCTTCTGTGGGACTTCTGTGTGACCCACTCCATTCACCTTCAAGCGTCCTTTCTTCCGGGAGTGCAGAACACGCTGGCCGACCGGCTCAGCAGGTCGCTCTCACACGAGTGGTCCCTCCGTCCAGACGTCGCCCACACAATCTTCCGGAGGTGGGGGTTTCCCCAGATAGACCTATTCGCCTCCAGGGAGAACAGGAAGTGCCACCGGTTTTGTTCATTCCAGGGTCGCTCGCCAGGCTCCCTGTCCGACGCCTTTCTCTACCCCTGGACGGATCGCCTCCTCTATGCCTTCCCTCCAGTTCCGCTCGTGCACCGAGTGCTCCTGAAGCTTCGGAGAGACAGAGCCCACGTCATTCTCATAGCGCCGGCCTGGCCGAGGCAGCACTGGTACACCCTGCTGCTCGAGCTCTCCGTTCGGGAACCCATCCCCCTCCCGCTGTGGCCGGACCTCATCACCCAGGACTTCGGCAGACTCCGCCATCCGAACCTGCAGTCCCTCCATCTTACAGCTTGGTACCTGAGTGGTTGACCCACGCAGAGAGGGGCTGCTCCGCGGCAGTTCAGCAGGTCCTCCTGGAAAGCCGCAAGCCTTCCACGCGCTCCACTTACCTCGCGAAGTGGAAGAGGTTCGCGCTTTGGTGCGATCAGCGTTCTCTGAATCCATTCGTCGTTCCGGTACCTACCATCCTCGACTACCTGTGGTACCTTAAGGAGCAAGGTCTTGCAGTCTCCTCATTGAAGGTTCACCTCGCGGCAGTGTCCGCCTTTCGTCCATCGCTGGAAGGTCGGTCCATCTTCTCCAACCAGATGGTTTCCCGCTTCCTTAAAGGCTTGGACCGCTTGTACCCGCCGGTGCGGCGTCCGGCCCCGACCTGGGATTTGAACCTCGTCCTGGCCAAACTGATGGGTCCCCCCTTCGAGCCCTTGGCCACGTGTTCGCTACTCTACCTCTCCTGGAAGACAGCTTTCCTCGTCGCCATCACATCCGCGAGACGAGTTTCGGAGCTTCGAGCGCTAACGGTGGGCCCACCTTACACCGTCTTCCATGCAGACAAGGTACAGCCGCCACATCCGGCCTTCCTCCCTAAGGTGGTATCGCCTTCCACCTCAACCAGGAGATCTTCCTCCCGGTCTTCTTCCCGGCCGCATGCCTCGCCTCGGGAACAACAGCTTCACACCCTGGACGCCCGCAGGGCGCTTGCCTTTACATCGAGCTTAACGGCCTTTCCGGCGTTCGACCCAGTTGTTTGTCGCCGTCGCCGACCGCATGAAGGGCGAGCCGGTCTCCTCCCAGACAATTTCGTCCTGGGTGACTGCATGCATTCGGACCTGTTACGAGCTTGCTCGCGTGCCGCCATGCCGCCTCACCGCCCACTCGACAAGGGCGCACGCCTCATCGGTTGCCTTCCTGGCCAACGTTCCGATCCAGGACATCTGTCGAGCGGCCACCTGGTCTTCAGTCCACACCTTCGCCTCTCACTACGCGTTGGTGCAGCAGTCTAGAGACGATGCAGCCTTCGGCTCTGCGGTATTACACTCCGCCACGTCTCACTCCGACCCCACCGCCTAAGGTAAGGCTTGGGAATCACCTAACTGGAATGCATTGGAGCAATCACTCGAAGAAGAAAAGACGGTTACTCACCTGTAGTAACTGGTGTTCTTCGAGATGTGTTGCTCCAATCCATTCCAGACCCGCCTCCTTCCCCACTGTCGGAGTAGCCGCAAGAAGGAACTGAGGAGCGGACGGCCGGCTGGGGTATATTTAGCGCCATGGCGGCGCCACTCCACATGGGGAAACTGCTAGGCAGATAAGTTCCGATGCTTTCCCATGATCACCTAACTGGAATGGATTGGAGCAACACATCTCGAAGAACACCAGTTACTACAGGTGAGTAACCGTCTTTTTCTTGTTCCCTGTCCTTTTCTTCCAACTCAACCTCTTTCCTTGCAGTGCATTACTAGTTTTCAGAATTATGAAATGTTTAAATAGCAAAAAATGTACACGTTCTTAGGGTCTTCTGCTAGTCATGATATTTTAAGCAATATTCTTTTTATACATTTGACCTGTCTCTTATTATTTGGATTTATATTTGCTCATTTATGCTGTTATTGTCTCTTGGTTCTGAAGTATTTTGTATGGTTTAGTAGACTGGAGAGGATGCGGACTCTAAAGTTCTCCACCATTCTCACTCTGAATATAAACCATATGCCAGAGCCAGCAGGGTTGCAAAAGATACATTCCTGGGTTCAAGGAAGTCTCCTAAATTGTAATCTGAGTCACAGAATAGAAACTCAAGTTCACCTTTAGCTCTTGCTGACAATCCCATCCTTCACTGTGTATTAGCTATTCCTGTGGTATTGGAAAAGCTGATTCATCTGCTTACCCTTGGGATCTTCCCTTAAATAACTCTGCTTTCAAACAAGCCTGGAAAAAATCAGAATCCTTTAGTGCTTGGGTTCTCACAGGTTTCCATAACGAGGATCACCCTTTGTTAAAGACTGGCTTGTGCATTGCTTTCCTTCACTGAGACTGAACAAGCTTGTCTCCCACTCATGACTGAGCAGACCACCTCCTTTTCCACTGGCAATCAAGTAACATCCCTATGACAACTAAAGCAATTGCTTAGACAGTAATAATAAATATATGTTTAGCAACTTTTAATGCAATTCAATGGCTGGACTCAGAAAGAACCAGAACAATGTGACTGGCCAGGACTCTGCTGATCACCAGCAAGTGCTGTGTGGAGCACAGGAGCTTCAGATCACAGTTTGGGAACCAGTGTGCTAGTGGCACTTCACCGTCATCCGGCATAGGAAAATACAGTGATCTGATCTGATCTCCTAACTGGAGAAATATCTCGAACAAGACCCAAGTAAATGTCCTCACTCCCTCCACCCATCTGTCACTCTCTCACTGAGCATTCTTGATATTCAACCAAGATGGAGAAATTAGCTATTTTTCAAAAGAATTACCACCCTTTCGGCAGCATGCCCAGCTTATGTTGATATTCCCTTTTCTGTGCTGTGTTGCATGTAAACATGCTGATTCTATCCATAATATGACTTGCTCCTCAGAATCTGACAACCTTTTGTTCAGGATTTTTGTACTTCCCTCTGATAAACAGGGTTTTCCTGCTCTTAAAGTTTCAAGTGTGCTGTATACATAAGATCTCAATCAGCTAAGTAGTAGTAGTATTTAGTTAGTGATTTTATTCTGGTCTGTACTTCTCTTGGTGTGTGAACATATACAACTGATCGCCTGTCCCCTGGATTCTATTATGGAAGGTGGGCTGTGATCAAAATTGTAATAGAGGTTTGTTGAACATACAACATACATTTAGATTGGAAACAGACATAGCCAGAATCAGAATAGTCCCTTTGAGTCCATTCCCAGAGGGTGGGCAGAAGAATGACTTCAACTGACTGTATGCACAATCTAGCATCTGGTTAAAGAATTCAACTTTGAATTGTTGTTTGCAGTCTCTATTGGGATCAGTTCACCTCATGGTAAGGCCAGCCCTGTCCATGGCAGGAACACCTGTGCCAGAGCACTCACAAACCGTTATTCACTCTCACACATCTTTTCTTTTCTTGAGATAAAGTCTGGAGACAGCTCCTTATTCACGATTTGAGTGGATGGCCTTATCTGTAGAATGGACCACAGATAGATGTGCACAAAACCATTCTGCTTTGTAAACAAAAATTAACTTCTTTCCCTCTCATAAAAATCTCTTATATGCTTAAGACATGCACTGTACTTTCCCCAGCTGAAATGAGTATTTATTGTAGCAATAGCCATTGAATTGTTTCCATTCATTGCAAAAGAATTAACTCTGTCCTTTTTTCTTTAATCTATGGAATCATAGAATATAGGACTGGAAGGGACCTTGATAAGTCATCTAGTCTGGTCCCCTGCACTGAGGCAGGACTAAGTATTATGTAGATCAGCCCTGACAGGTGTTTGTCTAATCTGTTGTTTAAAACCTCCAATGATGGAGATTCCTCTCCCTAGGTAATTTGTTCCAGTGCTAAACTATCCTTACAGTTCGGAAGTTTTTCCTAATGTCTAACCTAAATCTCCCTTGCTGCAATTTAAACCCATTGCTTCTTGTTCTATCCTCGGTGGTTAAAGAGAACAATTTATCACACTCCTCTTTATAACAACCTTTTACATACTTGAAAACTGTTACCATGCCCCCCCTCAGTCTTCTCTTCTCCAGACTAAAGAAACCCATTTTTTTTCAATCTTTCCTGATAGGTCATGTTTTCCAGACCTTTTTTTCATTTTTGTTGCTCATATTATGTGATAGGTAATATTTTCAGAAGCTCTTAGGTGACATAGGGTCAGACTTTCAAAAATATTTAAGCACCTAGAGGGGCAGATAGAGAGCAAACCTTCCTAAATGCACTGGAGGGTAGGGGTGGTGGAGCTGACACCTGGCAGAAGTCCTGGTCAAAGAGATGCATTTACAGCACCCTGTGCATTTACAGCACCTTCTGCATATGGACAGGCTGGGGATTAGATGTAATTCTGGTGGGAGCAAATTCCAGAAGTCAGGACCGGCTATTGAATGTTACCATATATAGACGTTCAATGCTGTGGGGTGTTTTGCAAGACCAAATCCACAACTGTCTAAAAAAAAGCTTACGTCAATTTTAAATACACACACAAAGCCAGACAGTGATATATCACAGTTGTTTTAAACTCAAGACAAAGCCCTGTGTGTGTTTTGTGTACACCCTGCACAGAAGGATGTAGGCCACTGCTCACATATCCCGGTAATTATGCTGACACAGGCTCACACTGGAAAATTAGGCAATGTTTGCTTCAGATCAGCTTGACTGTTATTACAGGGACTGAACCCGGCGTGCCTGATAAAGTCACAACTCTCCGAACATCTGCCTTTTGGGGCTGAGGACATTTCTACATGTACACAACTTAATCTCCTTATAGTCCTGAATTAATCATCTGTTTTTCACTGGCAGGCAAATATGTATTAGTGGTTTTGTGTTTTGATTGGATGAGACAGTCTGCTTAACTAGGCAGTATAATTGGTATGACTAGAAATCTGCTTGTGTTTCTATCTGCTTCAGCTAGCTTTCTCCTCATAGATTTTGACATTGTCTCCAATAATCCAAGGTCTGCAACATTCCACTTCCTTGCTGTTCCTGGATCATCCTTCTTCTTCGCGCCATTGTCATAACAAGGACAGAATTCATGGATATTTGTGAGACCAGAATTTAATAGTGGTCCATTACCTGGATGATGGTAGGTGATAGAGAGTGATGCGCTTTCTGCACTCTGCCCCCATTGGATAAGAAACACTTCACATCCATGCCAGAGTTGAGCACAGCCAGCCCCAAGCACTGGGAGGCCCAATGTTGTCTTTATCACCAGAATTCCCGCCTCGTATGTAGCAATGTGCTCGCACAACTACAAGAGATCTGCGGCTGATGTGCGTCATTAAAATCTTACTGCAAAATTTCAAGCCCATCATTTATATAGTGAGTGTTGTCCTGTCATGCCATAATCAAAGTGAGATCCTACTGTTGTGTCAAAACAACGGCCCCCCATCCTCTGGAAGTGGCATATATCTCTGGTGTGCTCTGTTCCTATTTTCCCATCCCATTAGTCCAAAGGCAGCCCTTTTTTCTCAATCTAAGATGAGAGAGAGATTTCAAAGTTGTGGTGCCCTGAAGCACAGTTGAGACAAAGTGCCCCAGATGGGGTCACCAATGAGAAATTGTCACATGATTTTCACTCCTTCCCTAAGAAGTCATTTTTCTCAGGTGCCCTCTGAGCCTGGCTCTGCCAAACCCCCAGAGTTTGCTACATCCAGGTGCTGAGCACAAGTTAGCTCACTTAGGAACTGGATTTCTTTTCATCTCTCTCCTCCCCCAATCTCTCATGGTGGTAAATCTTCCTCTCGCGCCCCACCCCCCAAAATATAGTGGTTCATTAGGCAAGTCACTTCCATTTAATAACCTGCCTCCTGGGTTTCTCAAATCCAGGCATGATCACACTGATGGTCTTTAAAATCCATGTTCTATCACTTTTCCATGTGGTTGTTCCTCACTCACTGGGGCAAGCCATTACACCTGTGTTCCAGATGTTGCATTGGCTTCCTATTTACTTCAATGTGTAAGATTAGCCAAGGCACTTCTGCTATAACAGCTGTAAGATCTGAACTCTGGAGGAAGGATGGCTTTGATGGAGTATCCTTGACTCTGGCACTTGTTCGCTGTGTCAGCTGGCCAGCCCTGGAACTTGGTGTGATGTAAGACCCTTTTCTGTGATCAGGCTTTTTGCAGCACTCTGGATCAACGAGAGGAGAGGGCATGTTTCTTTAGTTAGTGGTTGCCATTGGGATTCTGGGAATTATCCAACTGTTGGCACTGCAGTATGCTGCAACTAGGTATGTCAAAGCCTCAGGTGATGAGAGTGGAGGGGTTGGGGTTTTATTTTTTACAGTTCTAACAGTAAATACATATTTTAAAGGTCTGTTTATTGATATGGTCCGTAATGTTCAATAGTCCAGAAGTGTAAGTATTAGCTTTGCTAGAGTTGCTTGTTTAGCTAACAATTGATAGGGAAAATGATGTATTGTGCTCTTTGTCAACACTACTAATGTGCTGTCTCTGGGACCCCCATGAGTGGTGTCAGCTGCTTGAGTCCCAGCCAGGGTGAGGATGTAGAATGACCTGCAACTTCTAAACTAAATAACTGAGCTGGGTTAATGCTACAAACATTTCTTCTGCAAATATTTCCTCCTGTTTTCAATGTAGTTGTTTCAAGTCTCACTAGTATCTCTTTTTGTGTGCTCTTACTTTCCACCAATAATCAAGCTTTATTGGCAGGAGCACTGTCCCAAAGTGAATTTCAAAGTGACCTACGTGGAAAGTGAATTTTACATTCATATACATATCAGACCAGTTGCAACTAAACAATACAGATGGAACAGCCACTACCATCAAGAGAGAACTTTTGCAACTCATCCACAAAGTTCTAAAGAAATTGGGAGTTTCCTGGCTGATAGCCCACAAATAGAAAATGAAGCTAAATCTGTTTCATATTATTCCTTAGAAATTATTTGTTCCTCTCTAGTAAACAGAACCAGCACTACCCCAGCACTCTTCCAATGGCCACTAAAAAATAGACTTTGATCTGATACCTCTTACTAGCCAAAATTTACACAGTTGTTAATACCTAACTTTTATGACTATCTTCCTTGTGTTCACCTACATTAATCCTGAAACACTGAGCAAGCAGATGCCCGCTTCTACTTGCTGCAACTATCCAGCTACAGGGTCCACATAAAATATAAACAAATACCTTTCAGTAGAGCAAAACTCTCTACTGCCTTGTCTGGCCTCTGTGAGATCAGGGAACCTATAGCTATCTGAGTATCAGACAGTAACCAACAAACAGTTAAATCCATCCTTCTTAGGCTGGAGATTACAAGGTATATACGATGGGGGAAAAAACCTCAAAATAGTAGTTTCTAATCCTTCCTGAGGCCTTTAATCTTGGGTCTAATCCACCAAAGCTGTCCATACTGTAACATACAATGATTCCTGTGGCTTTCTGAAAGAGTCCACGTACACTACAACATTTACTGTGTCAGAAGATTATAGTATAACACTGGTGAATTCTATCCAGTGTAGAAGTGACCAAAATGTTAGTGCACCAGGATCCAGGGCTTCAACCTAATCCAAGGTTTCAGTGTCGCAGCCGGGTTAGTCTGTATCCACAAAAATAACAGGAGTACTTGTGGCACCTTAGGGACTAACAAATTTATTTGAGCATAAGCTTTCGTAGGCTACAGCCCACTTCATCGGATGCCATCTCACAAGAACACCCAAACTTAATTGTAACCCCCTCTGTGCAGGATTGTGTTGTAACACAATCTCCTAACTTAATGTAGACCAGCTCTTAATTCTATATTTCTAAAGACAAATGAAATGGTAGTTGCTGATCTATTTCAAATGAGATTTACAACAGATGCCCTGAAGACTTATGACCATTAAAGATCTTGTGACTCTTTTCATAAGAGTAGCCTCTCTGTCCTGGCCAAATTCCAACTCAGATAATTATCTCCACCTCCCCAAATTTCTCTGTACAGTTTCAACAGGACGTGGTATTCCTTGACTGCTAAGTTATTTTGCTGTGCTCTATTTGACCTCCAAGAGGACTGCTTTTCAGTGCTGGGGTACATGGCCTGTGTGTATAGATTGCTTATCGGTGTGTTATATATATGTAAAAGTAATGGGATCCCTGAGGTAAGAAGCATTAGATAAATGTTAAACTCCTAGATTAATGATGTTGCAATGTCAAATGTCGTATATAAGCAAGTGAGTCAATGATCTGTTAAATCTTCTCCTGCTATGGACTCTCTGGAGGGCTCCCCATGTCTCTGGATTATTTTTAGACTGGCTCTGGGCTCTGGTTGAAGAGAGACTGTATTATTTCCCAAGCTCCCCTGACTCATGGATGGTCCAAACCCTTAACTTGCTGCATAGCAGGAAGTGAAAGATGACAGCACAATTATAAGTAGCTACCATGCTGTGGGGCTGTATGATTTCAGCACAACAGCACAGAGAGGAAGAAAATCCTGCTGCCTGAACTCCACTGTGAGCCTTGCTGCTGTCAATTATCTCAGTAGCTCCCTATATGTAACTATAATATGCAGGGCAGATCTCAGACTGAGCTACATAATTGTCAGGCAAGAGGCACATTTTGAATAGATACTGGCAAGGTTGGGATTGCTCAGATTTGACCTTCCCTTTCCAGGGCTGCCCGGGAGAGGGGGGGGGAGCAAGTGGAGCAATTGGCCCTGGGCCCCGCAGGGGCCCTGCGAGCCGCTCCAGGTTTTCGGTGGCACTTCGGTGGTGGGCCCTTCACTCGCTCCGGGTCTTCGGCAGCGGGTCCTTCAGTGCAGTGGAAGACTCGGAGCAAGTGAAGGACCCGCTGCTGAAGTGCTGCCGAAGACCCAGCCCTGCCCCAGGCCCCCTGAATCCTCTGGGCAGCCCTGTCCCTTTCTTTCTACTTGTATGTGTTTACAAAATCCATATAATTCCTTATATAGTGAGTATTTCTTCAACTCTCCAAACATATGCTTCAATACAAAGATAAACTAAGGTGAAATGTTCACCAGAAGTTTAGAGTTCTGGACAGATGTTTCGTTCCATCCTAGCCACCTCACAAACTTGTGGTTCTCTGCCCTTCCCCACTGACCTCTTGCTCCTACTTCTGACACCTTGATCTGCCACCACCACCCTCAGCCTGGCTCACCACTGCAGCCAGCCAGCTCTAATCAGCTGTGTGCTGTACTGCAGTCAGTGGCTGAACTCTGATTCACTGCTGCGACTGGGTTTCCTCTGCCGTCTGGATCCCAACAATCCTGTCCTTGTTTCAGTACCCTCTGTTCTCAGATAAAAGCAGTGATAAAAACCCTGCACTTCAGCAACCCTAGCATAACAACTAGTGCATGCATTGGAGGCAGTACATCAATAAGGAAAGCCACTTCTGTTGCAAGGTTCTGAGGGCTCATTACAAACAGAACTGCCACCTTTCCAGTTTTTGAGGGGACCATCTTACAGGCTTGAAGACTTGGTAAAGTGGGCTTGAGGTGAGGGGCTGTTGAGGGCATGTTTCATTGAGGCACTTTTGTAACAATGAGATATGTCAGCTGGGGGTGAGGGGTAATAAAACTGGGACCCAGATGAAATAGACATGATCCAAATTTAGGTGGAGTTTGGAAAGAATGCTGAGCAGCTACTTGAGGCTGACAGGGAGCCAGGCTAATTGTGGCAGTGTAGGCTGAGTTAATCCAGGAGATTTACAGTAGTTCTTTCCAACCAAAATTCAAAGGGTGACCGTCACACCAACCAGTTGTGCATGGGTTGGGGGGTTGGTATCAGTTTGTGCACAGAAACATACACATGGTTGTAACATTACTGACATAACCTGTAACTGTATAGATCATTGTGCAACCACTGTTATATATTTGCAGCAAATATTGTACAAAGGTTGTCATGTAAGGGGTCTATGAAAAGGTTATGATTTGCTGGGTATGATTATGCTATCTGTATGTGTGTATCATTTTTGTAGTCGAAGTTATGCATATTGGCTCTGTACTTGTATCTCAATGTGTTTTGATTCTAAGTAGCCTCAGTGAAGCATTTGGTCAGCTTCTTGAGAAGGGACTATTCTCAGTAAGTGCCCAATCAAGAAACACTTAACTGACAATGGACTTTGGGAGACGTCAGTCCACATCTGAGCTTTCCTGGGAACGTTCTAACTAACACGGAAATAATGGCATCGGCCTGCAAACTGAGTCATGCATGGACATGTGACTTGCCCATGTGACTCCAAGCTCCATCTTGCTGCTGCAATTTTCCACAGTCAGAACGAAGAGGTGTCCTTCCACGGGCAGAAAATATAAAAGGCCCTGAAAGGTCAGTCCTGCTTCTGACTTATGGAGGGACTTTGCTACAAACTGAAGCTCTGAACAAAGGACTGAATGACCCATCCCAGCTGTGGATGTACTCCGGAGACTTGATTTGTGCCTGCAGTTTATTCCATCTCTGCTACAAGCCTGAACCAAGAACTTTGCCATTACTGTATGTAATTGATTCCATTTAACCAATTCTAGCTCTCATCTATGTCTTTTTCCTTTTATGACTAAACCTTTAGATTTTAGATGCTAAAGGATTGGCAACAGTGTGATTTGTGGGGGGTTTGACTTCATGGGAGGCTACAGGCCAGGCAGTGTTAGTTGAGTCATACAAAGGGAGAAGTCTGGTGCCTTGCCTACAGCTGATGTTCCAGTAAACCTTAAGGAACAAACCCTACCTTCCCGCTTCCGCCCCTTGCAGCAGCATTCTTTGCTGGGGGGCAGAGGGAGTATTCCAGGAACTGTGGTGGTAGGGGTACAATCCCACATGCCATGGAGGCTAAAGTCCATAGGTGATCCTTGTGCACTTGTGGCTGTGCAAATACCCTTTGGGGGCAGGACAGGAAGGGGTGAATCCTCTCTACACAGTTGGACCAGTTATAGCCATCACCTCCGTATGCACACCTAGCCAAGCAGAGCTGGGACACGTGGGCCTTAGAGGCTACTCCATCTATGGTGCTGGAGTATAGCTGGAGAGCAAAGCTATTGCTGCTTTTTAGCTAGAGCAGAAGGATTCCACAGTGATTATCAACTTCCAGCCCAGTGACTCAAACCGAGCCCTGGGAATATAGTCTGGAGCTACCCAGAGTGGACTCTCATTTCATTGATGCACGGTGCAGTGGAGTTCAATGGGTGTTATGTACATAAATCTCCTGCGGAGAAAGAGGCTAGGTCCCTAAGGGCTGGCAACTTCTCGTTCATACCTCCTGTGTGTTGCAATGTAACTAAGCCCCCATGCTTCTCCCCCTGGATCTCAGCTAAGGTTAGAATCCGGCAGCAGGACACTTGGTGATCCATGGGGTTCTGGGCTGTAGCAGGTGCGCTGCACAACATCTGCCTGCAGCTACAGCCCCAGCCTTGTTGCAGACAGGGCCAGTTTTCACAGTACACTTGTGAGGAAGATGATAAACACAGAATGTTTTGGTTTTTTAGAATGTTCTTCGCAAGAGATTCCAAGGTCTTGAGCGTAGCGTCTGATTGGGTTTTGGAGAGTTTTTTGGTAGTGGGGTTCCCCCCCCCACACACACACACACTGCAGTGCAAGTAAGTTCATTAGCAGCAGCAGATGTTCTGCAATTCCAGCTGAATTGGCATCATCAGATGTCGATGTATGGAAGCAAAGTGTTCTCTCTGCTCCCTCTGGAGGACTGGGGGCCGTTATGTTAATCACATGATGCAATAGACCGTGTGAGAACAGGACATTTGCAGCCTGGAGTGGATGATAGCGTGTTAGTAAATATTGCAACACCCTCTGGTCCATGTAAATGTTAAATCATCTTTAGAATGAGCTCACATCTTGAACAGATCAGCTGGACTCCTCTGGGCTTTTAGTTTGGCATTTTTGAAAGTTACCGTTTGTCCATTTTTTTTCCCCCTCCTTGTTGCTCTTTTTTATCTACTCCTTCCTCCTTTTATTCACACTGCATCCTATGGCTGGGAAAGCCTTTCCATTTCCAGGGCACCCTCCCATCCCTCTTTGCCTCCTTCAGATCCCCCCCTTTATCATTCAGACTTCCAACACTGAACTCCTAGATGGCGCTCCCCACTCCCACTGTGCCCCCTAAGCCATTTTGTTTGTCTCTGGTTAGCTTTGGGTTATAATTTATTCATAATTGGCACCTTGTGCTCTCATTACTCGCTAGGAGAATGGTGTTCTCTCCCCCTCCCCGCCCCCTCTTTTTGACTAGAGCGGCTAGCCAAAAACTTAAGGTCTAGTAGGTTTGTTCCCATGAGGAGCAGAAATTGGTGATAGATACTATTTTGATGTGTTTTTTGCTTATTTACAAATAATGTACAAAGTCCTGTGTCTCTGAACACAGAAGCAATAAAATTTCATGAAAGAGCTTCTTTTGCTTGTAGCACCAATGGCACTCTTTTCAGCCTGCCCCTTGACACAAAATCCTCTCCCCGGGCTTCTTCCAGTGTCAGACACTGTGCTTTCAGCTGCTCTTTCAGGCTGTCTGTGGCTTGCTGGTCCTCTGCCTTTTTTTCACACACCCACTCTTATCCAAAACAATATTCAGCAAAGTCCCTCTGCCCACATAGCCCACAAAACTCCTGTGCGGGTTCACATTACACTTTTGCCGTAGGCGGGGGCTTACAATTAACGTATCCTTACAGTTCTGTTAATTGCTGGGTGTGAATGTATGCTTCAGTCTCAGTGAGGTTCTGAGCCATGCAGTCACCAGTACCTTTCAGCATACCAATGGAGTTTCTAGGTTTGGGATTTTTAAGAGGGCGCTGACCAGCTGATCCAAAGTATTAAATGAGTGGTCCAAAGGTATAGTGGCTTGGGGGCAGGCCTGGATTTAGGAGACATGGGTTTAATTCCCTGTTCTTCTACAAGCTTCCTTCTGTGACTTAGGGAAATCACTTAACCTGTCTGTGACTCAGTTCCTCATCTGTAAAATGGGGATAATAGCACTGTCCTACCTCCCAGAGGTTTTATGATGATGCATATGCTAAAGATAGTGAGGTACTCAGATACTACAGTATGGAGGCCATATAAATACCTGAGATAGGAATGCCTCTCCTCTTCTGCTATGAGTTAAAGCAGTGCTGAGCTGCTCAGATCTTGAATTTGGAGGATAGTTGAGGATGGAGGTAGGATGAGGTTCCCTCAGTAGCTTTAAGGGAATTAAAACAATAGAGAGAGATAAGAAAAAGGCAACTGCTAGTTAATGGAGAGAATTTCCATGTAGTGAATTTCCCCAAAGTGTGTCTCCCACGTGTAGAACACTGTCGTGTTTCCTCTCTGTCTGTCTTGCTGTTCACACCTGTCGCTTTCTGCCTTGGTGTCTCAGGAAAAAAACAGACACAGAAAACAACAAGAAAAATGAGGAAATAAACTGTACCGAAGTGCTGCTTTGAGGTTTGTTCTTAATAACATAAAACAGGAGGCGACTCCAAACCAGACTGCAGAGCTGGAATCCCACATGAGCTGGGCATCCATTTATGCGGTTGCTATTTCTGAGTCCTGGAACAATGAAGCGCTGGTCTCAAAAGGGAATGAAAAAAGTTCATCAGCAGTTTGTGTTGATTAATCCTGGATACTTTGTTATAAATGGCCAGCAAGAATGCTTTCGGTCCAGGGTAACGATACCACTTCTGTCCTGTGATGCCTCATTTGTCACAGCTCTGGCCGTGCAGCATGACAGAGTTTTAGAGAAGTCACATAAAAGACGGGAAGGATAGTCTGGGGGTTCTAGCTCTGAATTGCATTGGGACTCAGCAGATTTTGGTTCAATTCCTAGCTCTACTGCAGATTCTGTGTGTGACTTCGACTGAAAAAGACCAGGCGGGTGACGTAATATCTTTTATTGGACCAACTTCTGTTGGTGAGAGAGACAAGCTCTCAAGCCACACAGAGCTCTTCCTCAGGTCTGGGAAAGGTACTTGCAGCGCCATAGCAAAATGCAGTTTGCAAGTTGATCGAATAAAAGATATGACCTCACCCACCTTGTCTCTCTAATATCCTGGGACCGACACAGCTACAACTACATTGACTTTGATTAAATCACTTTAGCTAGATCCTTAAAGGAATTTAGGTAGTCAGTCACCTAAATACCCTCAAAGATCCTCCAAAGGCCCATACTTGTGAGTAGGGTGACCAGATGTCCCGATTTTATAGGGACAGTCCCAATTTTTGGGTCTTTTTCTTATATAGGCTCCTGTTACCCCCCCACCCCCACCCCCATCCCGATTTTTCACATTTGCTGTCTGGTCACCCTATTTATGAATAACCTTATGCCTGTGAGCAACTCCATTCAGTCCAATATGAGTGAGGAGGCCTGAGTGCAGGTGCATTCGCTCAAGCAATCATTTATGTAACTGGAGTGGTAGCACCTCTGTCCTTTCAGCTGCACTCCAGCCACTTCTGTTGGAGGAGGAGGAGGAGAAATCTAACCAGCTAAGTAAGCTTCAGGCTGATTCCTTGCAAAACTGTGCTTAAGTGACCTGGGTTAGATTTTAAAACTTGGCAGGTCAAGGAACACACTGGCTTACCCATAACTGCTGCTCAGGAAAGGCTTGAGCTGGGCAAAGTGTTTGCAACTTTATTTGTAATGCTTGTCTTTAAGATTGGAAAATAGAAGCAATTTGACTAAATTACGTCGGATATTCACCCATGTAAGCTCATGCTCCAAAACGTCCGTTAGTCTATAAGGTGCCACAAGACTCTTTGCTGCTTTTACAGATCCAGACTAACACGGCTCCCCCTCTGATACAAGGCCCCATACGAAGACATAAGCAGGTAGGGTTGGAGGACTGAAGGCTGTGTAGCCTGGGAGGCCGCTCCATGGATGGCTCTGTAACTTGGGTGCGAGGAGCCCGTAGATGCAGGCTGAATTACTGCATGCTCTCTCGTAGTTTGTGGGTGCTGGCTTTGCATTTCTTTCCACCCTTGTAGCCACAGTGTACAGAACTAGTAAAGCTCTGAATTTCTGGTGAGAACTAGACTGGTTTATGTGCGGATGTGCCGTGCAATAATATCAGCAATAACAGTTATGCCCCTCGCCTCTGACTAGAATTTTGGGCAGCAAATCTGAGTCTCACCATTCCTTGACTGGCACATGCAGGACCCAGGAAAGTTCCCCACGGCGCTTTGGAGGTGGAACTGCAGGTGATGTACCCCAGGCTGCTATTGTCCCCTTGTGGCCTGGGCAGTGTGTGCATTTGTCCCTGTACAGAACTTACGGTACCTCGAATGTTTGTGTGACTCTCTCCCTCCCTCCCTGCCTTCTCTAAGGCGATCTGCTTATCTGCATCTGGTCTAGCCAAACTACACAGAGGCAGCATAAAGTTCTTCGACAAACAGAGTGTGTGGGGGGGAGAGCGGGGGTGGGGGTGGATGCCCTTTATGTTTCCATTGCTCTACCTGACTCTTTAAATTGGAAGAATTATGAAAGCTCAGCGATGTTCACTGTGTGTGTAAATGGCACTTGGAGGCTGGAAGGGACTTCCCCCTCCACTGCGGTAGGACCAAGTACCCCTAGACCATCCCTGACTAGTATTTGTCCAACCTGTTCTTAAAAACCACCAATGTCAGGGATTCCCCAACCTGCCTTGGTAACCTATTCCAGAGCTTAACTGTCTTTTTATAGCTAGAAAGCGTTTCCTGTTGTCCAACCTCAATCTCCCTTGCTGCAATTTATGCCCATTACTACTTGTCCTCCCTTCAGTGGGCATGGAGAACACTTGATCACCACCCTTTTTATAACAGCCCTTCACATATCTGAAGACTGTTTTCAGGTCCCCCCCCCCACCCCCCAGTCTTCTTTTCTAAAGACTAAACATACCCAGTTTTTTAACCTTTTATCGTTTTTGTTGCTCTCCTCTGGACTCTTTCCACGTTGTTCACATCTTTCATAAACCATGGTGACCAGAACTGGACACAGTGCTCCAGCTCTGGCCTCACTAGTGCCAAGTAGAGTGGGGCAATTGCCTCCTGTGCTTGCTTATGACACTCCAGTGAATACACCCTAAACTATTCGCCTTTTATGAAACTGCATCACCTCTTTGACTCGTTCACTTTGTGAGCCTGTACACTTTTAATTCTAATCCTGTCCTCCAACGTTCTTGCAATATGTTGGTGTCATCTGCAAATTTTATAAGCACATGCTCCACTTCATTATCCAAGTCATTAATTACAATATTGAGTAGTTCCAGGCCCAAGACTGACCCCTGAGAGACCCCACTCTCCCAGTTTGAACCATTGATAACTACTCTCTGTATATGTTTTTTCAACCAGTTTTGCATCCACTTTATAGTAATTTAATCTAGACCACATTTCCCTAATTTGTTTATGAGAATGTCATGTGGGGCTGTGCCAAAAGCCTTAGTAAAATCAAGATATATCACGTCTACTTCTTCTTCTCCCTCCAATCCACTAGGCTAGTAACCCTGTCAAAGAAGGTTTGTGTCTAGTCTGTTTGGGTACATCCAGACTACCCGCCATATCGGCGGGTAGCGATCGATTTATCGGGGATCGATATATCCTGTCTTGTCTAGACACGATATATCGATCCCCGAACACGCTCCCTGTCAAGTCCAGAACTCCACCAGAGCGAACTGCGGTAGCGGAGTCAACGGGGGAGCCGCTGCGGTCGATCCCAGGCCATGAGGATGGGAGGTAAGTCGGAATAAGATACGTCGACTTCAGCTACGGGAATACCGTAGCTGAAGTTGCGTATCTTACATCGACACCTCCCGACCCCGGTGTAGACCAGGCCTTAGACTGAAGTAGGTTCGGTGGTAAATAATCTCCAGCTGGAGACTACGTGTGTAGTGTTGGAGATCTGAATAGCGTGGCATGGCTGATGCTCTCACCGGCAAAGGCAAAGAACTTATAATAGCAGGGATGGTGCGGGTGGGAGACTGTGCTACACTGGTAGGGTTGTCTGAAGGCAGCTTGTCCTGCACCTACCCAGCACTATTAGTAATGATCCCTAACGTACACACAGCCTCCTTCAAAATATTTCCCCCCAGCAATGACACAGTACTGCAGCCACCTAGTGATTTGTCAATTTTTTCACTGTGAACCTTGGGCTTCGCTCTCAGAGGCCCTGAGCACCCATAACTCCAGCTGAAGTCAAGGGGAGCTCTGAATGCTCAGCCCCCCTGAAAACCAGGCCTCATCAGATGCCTGGCCTCTGCTCTTAGGCTGTTTAAAGCTCAGGCTAAGAGCATAGGAGGAAAAAATCTTTCATTCGGTTAATTTAAATAACTAGAAAAGTAGCTGAAGAAATGGGAAGCAAACTCCCCTTGTGACTGGGAAGAGTAAGTGAAGCCTCTGAAAGAACTGCATGTTAATTCCTGGCCTAGCCTGACCTGAAAGAGCTGCTGGAATACTGCTCTCCAGGTCTGACTTCATAAAATCCCTTTGATTTCCCATTTTCTCTCTCTCTCCCTCCTTTTTCTCTCAGGAATCAATCAGAGCCTCCGTGACAGCTCACAACAGAGATAGGAAATTGTGTTTGCTGTGCTCCTGGCCTGTCTCCAGAGAGTGAAATGATGGGTTCACAGAGGTTAATCGGAGTTCTGCCCCTCCACTGGATTCTTACCTCTCTTCCAGGGGACGGAGCCAAGGAGCTGCAACATTTTCCGATTAATCTTTGTCTACTGTAGAGAAGGGAAATGGAGTAACCAGCTTAATAACAAAAGCCTGTCCAAAGGCAGAGCTCAGGGAAAGGTCCCCCCAGGTCCAGGCACTGTCGTTTTAAATGGTGCTGCTAGAACAGGAAAGAAGGAAAGGAGTGGAGGGGTGAGGGAAAGGATGCTGTGGGAAGAAGTGGCTCTTGTCTTGAAGCACCCTAGTGACTCCGGTGCTGTGCACAGAGCACAGTCCTTGGGTTGAGGAGGGAATGATTCCCCCACCCGCGTGCATTTGATTCATTTCTCTTTGAAGCCTTGAGTGAGGCTGCGCTGACGGTTGCGAGTGAATTTGGCCGGCATGTCTGTCAGTGTAATTGTTTGCTGTGGGGCTGCAGCTGTGTTGGTCCAAAGATACAAGAGACAAGGTGGGTGAAGTAATATCCTGTACTGGCCCGACTTCTCTGGGTGGAAGGGACAAGGTTTTGTCGCTGTTGTTAATGAGAGCTGGCCCTTCAACCAAAACTCCAGTCTGTTTCCAGTGTGACTTTTCTACAGGGAAGGGGGCGTGAAGGCCAAAGCAGGCAAAGGCGTCCCCGGGGCAGCTGAAAGGGAGTGACAAGAATGCAGAGATGTCAAGGCTCAACTCTGAGAATCAGATGTTAAATGCAGGGTTTTCTTAAGATAAGCTACTCCCCCACCCCTTCCTTTTTCTTACAGCTTCGGGTTAGCTGCCTGCCTGTCTTAGCTAGGCCTCCAGTACTGTGGTGTCCAAGCCCCTCACAATCTTTGATGTATTTAGCCTCAGAACCCCGCTGTGAGGTTGGGCCGTTCTAGTATCCTCATTGTGCAGATGGGGAGCTGGGGCATGGAGAGATGAAGACTTGCCCAAGAAAGCTGTGACAGAGCAGGGCCTTGAGCCCAGGCCTCAAAGATCCTAGGTTAGTGCCCTAACCACTCTACCTTCCTTCCTCTCGCTAGTTAGTGCAAGGGACACGTAATAGTGCAAAAACTTTGCACTGGAGTGCATATCGTAACCTCCTGGTAGCGTGGTGATGAGTGAGAGAATCTTTATGTATCAATGTCCTTAAGCTCTTCCTAGACTAATGGCAGGCATGGAACCAACTTTGGTTTCTAGTATGTAGCCAGTATTGGTGAAAAATAAGCTTGGCTCTTGTTTGACACGAAATATGCTCATAATTGAATTATTTATCAGAAGTGTGGTGATGGCAGATGTAGGCTGTTGGTTCAAAGGGTTTCAAACTTCCCTCTGGTGCTGTGTGGAGTTTCCAATCTGGCCCCGATGGCCCTGCTGGGTTTCCCAGAGTTGGAGATTCAGCTGGAATTTAATCACTTTACTACACTTCCAATTCTTCTCCGTTTTGTTAACCTGGGGACAGCCTGGAAGGGGTTGTAGAACTCATTAGCTTCTTGTCTGAGTGCTGGAAATGCGCACAGCATTTCAAGTGCCCTGAAATAATAATTGTGTCTACAGTAGGCTAGAAATGCGTGTTCCTTTGGCGACTGCCATTCTTAGTCTGAAATGCTCAGTACTGCCCTCACCTATGTTTAAAAAGCCCTGCACCATGGGAGCAGAAGCATGTATGGTGCAGATGTCTATAGTGCTATGCAGAGTACTGGCATCAGACTTCAGAGCTGAGGATCCTACAATACAATTAACTTCCTGTTCCTTGGTCTCGCTGGAAATGCATCTGTTCAGCCACTGAGGAAATATCCTGGATATCCTCTTTGAAGCTATTATAGCAATACATAGCAGCTGGTTGGGTTTTATTTTATTTTCCTCCCCAAGGCCTCGTTGCACTATAAAGACTTGATTTTAATGGAAGCTGAATGCATGTCAAAGTCGAGATGAGCAAGCAAAGTCAGCCCAGTGCCTAGTGCAGTTCAGACTCTCACGGACAGAGCAAGCAGGCGCTGCACTCCCACTAGTTTTGCTTGACTCCTGTGAATATTCATCCTTTAGAAAAACACATGCAGCTGTATAAATCCTGAGGTCTAGGCTCCTTTTACTGTTTTTATGTCACAGAGGTGCTAAAGCAAACCACAGGCAATCTCTCGCTCTAGAATGTAAAGATGTATTTTAAACCTCCCCCCAGTGAATGTTTTTTAAAGGCAGGCGAATTATGAATCATTCTTTATGTGCCATTATAATTCTGATTAGATGAGAGAGAGATGCCTGTCTCCAAATAACTTTTATCCTCCTCTTAGAATTTTGAGAGGGATAAAAACCTGCACCAGCCCAGGACTCAGTCTTCCAAGTTTCAACCTGTTCTAACTTCTAGAAACTGAGTCCTCCAAAGGCATTCTAAACTCGGAGAAGGTGTTTTTACCTTCTCAAGCCTTCATTACCTTGAGGAGCAATGGACTGAGATGGATGCCATGAGGGTTAGCAAGTGCCACATGCCAAGCCCCACCATGGCAAAGGCATAGATTGCATATCAAATTAAAATGCAATACTGAAACCCTTAAAAGGCAAGCTGAGCGGAGATAGTCATCAGGCTGAGGTCTTGGATATACTCAGTGCCTGCACCCTTGTGGGCTTCAAAAACAGTGGCCTCTCAAAGACAACCCCCCACTGTATAGACAGCCAGGGTGAAAATGGCAGGGTGAGCATAGTGTGATCAGTCACACCACGAAGTGAGTGCATGGGCTGTTCTGATCAAGCTGCAAGGGATGGAAAAGCCCTGCTGAAAACTCACATTGAGGGAAAATGCAGTAATCTAGGGCACGTGGTGATGAGGTGAGGTCATCCTGGGATAAATGAGGGCGCAACTCCTGAAAGATCCACACCCATGAGGTGACCATCTTTGTAACATGCTTTAAAAACAGAGGCTCTCCATGGATTAGACATGCTTGGAAGCAACCCGGGGATCTCTGCTCCTCTGAATGACATTTCCTGTCGAATTCTGGGATGTAAATAGAGTAGAAACACCGCAGATTTTGTGTGTGGAGGCGAGGGGGTGTGTAGATTGAAGTGCATAGACGAAACCTCTGCAGACTTTGCCAACATTCATCATTGCAGACATTCATCTTGTGTCCTTACATGTTGGCTTGCAGGGCTGGCCAGGTCTTGTCACCTCCCCTCCCTGCAGAATTACTTACAGGGGTTCCTACCGTTTAACTTCTTGCATTGAGTTGACTGCTTCACGCTTCTCCTTACAAAGCATCTCTCTTATTACCCTTAAATTCTAGCCTCTTCCCTGCTTTCAGCTCTGATTTCCTCCCCTTTTTGGACTGGGTGGGGCAGTTCCCCTTTTCCTAGATCCTCAAATAGAAGAGATGCATTGGGAGAGACCAAGTTATTTCCTTTGTAGTCGCTTCAGATGAAAGCTAGAGAATGACACGAATACTATAAACTACTGTAGCCTATAATCTTATTAGCATATTTAATACAGCCCCTCGGCTTTGCTTCTGTACATGAAGTGATTCCCTGCAGTGATTCATTCTTCTCTTCATACTTTGGGATATTCTGTAATCTGTCTTTGGCTGGCTAACGCCAATACAAACTCGAGCGGCTTCCAGCAGATTTTCCCTTCTTGC
Source organism: Mauremys reevesii (assembly GCF_016161935.1). NCBI lineage: Eukaryota > Metazoa > Chordata > Testudines > Geoemydidae > Mauremys > Mauremys reevesii. The sequence continues at coordinate 17,284,221 of NC_052640.1, read as the reverse complement.
CGAGGTTTCTAAAAGAATGATTTATTCCTGGAAGATCTACTAGATGAGAAGCAAATACATCATTTTCCAGGGCCCTTTTTAAAAAAATGTATATAAAGGTTGCCAGTAATAATAAAGCAGGGATGACTCCCGTCACCTCAACCATCAATTTTACTCTGCTATGCTTTAACAAGTGTCGTCCTGGTCCCTTGCCAATCTCCTGCCAAGCTGTCAATCAGAAATATACCCTAGAATTAGCCAGCTGGCTAGAGCAGCTGAAAGCAGATTCCCTGCTGAATGCCTGAATTTCAGCCAATGGTGTCATAGACAAGCAATGTCCCTAAACAAAGGGTCCTTGTAGCCCAGCCACTGTGGCTTTGTGCATTGGGTTGTTAGGATTAATCTGAAATGGGCCTTTCTCCTCTTTAATGTGTGCGTGTGGCATTTGCTAGGCTCCTCCCGCCGTGTCAGGGAGCACGAGCCGCGTCTGGTGGGGAAGGGCTGTGCCCTTAATTTGTGGTGATCATGGGCAATCGCCCGAGCACAATAATTTTCATAGCAACGATCCCCTTCTGCCTTCATGTAGCAATGGCAGCGGCTTGCAGAAATGGCCCCTGGGGCTATTCCATAGCAAAGCGTTTCCACAGCGCTTGGAAACTGTGCTGCCACCACAGCTTGTAACATAGCTTGGATCGCAGATGATGCTCACGCCATTATCCTTCCATGTTAATGCGTTCCAGCCCCGTAGCTCAGCTGGCAGCTCAGGTCAGTGCAAGTGAACCAGTTTCCAGACATTGTGCTTTGGGACATGGAGTACCCCCGACTGTGTTACATCCAGCAGCTCATTAGGGAGGCATGAAGTCTGGGTGAAGCAGAGAGAGAGCTGGATCCCATAGTCGCTAAAGGCAGGGAGCAAGTCATAACCGATGTGAAGAGCCAGAAGACAGGATGGGGGTGGGGGGGCTTGAATAGTGTCACACCCCATTGCAATGACAAGCGCTCCCAACCTGACCTCTGCTCCCAGCTGCCAACACCATCCTCTGGGATAGCATTAAAGAAAAGTGACCAGATTTGCTATTTAAAATGATAATTGGGCCCCTTAAGGCAGTATCCTTCAGAGAAAGTGCATTCTTTGGACATCACCCTGCAAAGGCAGTCACGGCCATTTCAAGACCATCTCTTGTATTTCAGTCACTATTAGGGAAGGGCGGGGAGAGATAAGCTGCAGTAAGTTGATTGAGGTTCAGGATAGCACAGGGATTTGCCTACGTAGCATACACCACCTCCACTCCTCAAAGCCCCCTGCACATAGGCGTTACAGAATATTGGCCTACACAATTAAAGCCTGATCCAGTGCCCAGTGACATCAATGGGAGCTTTTCCATCGGCTTCAATGGATGCTGGCTCAGGCCCTAAATGAATGGAAAGGCCCTGTGGAAAGTGGCACAGCGGTGCCACTCCAACCAAGTCCTGGCTGAACATAGATGTCTTGCAGCATATCCTGAGGCTCACCAAATTTGTACTGATGAACCATGAGTGACTTCCCTGAAGGAATCAGCAGTGAGAACTGCCCTGTCCCAAATGTCCACCTTTAAGGGAGAGGCTGGTGGTGCACAAAACAGGCACGAAAACTAAGGAGCCATCTTAGATTGTAGGGCCTGGGAACCTCGAGGCTGAGAAGCAAACCTGTGTCTGCCGCTCAGAAAAGGACAAACTTGAAAGGGAAAAGAAAGCTGTTCTCAAGCTTCTGCAAAGGCATCGCTATTGATACGGGGTTAAAGAACCCAGCAACAGACAGGCTGTGTGCCATGTGCATGAGAAAAGCTGACTGTTTTGCTGTTTGCTTGAGAGCGCAATACAGATCTTTGCAGGCTGTGTATGGGGACTGGCCCTTGTCACTCTGAACTCAGGAACTCTTCTACCATGGTGCAGAGCATCTCTGAGCAGAGAGGTGGTGCAGAAATGCCCGCTGTGCTCTCCTTGCAGAAGCAAATCGGCTCAGAGCCCAAGTTTTCCTTTTCTTCTCCAGGCAGAAGCAGCTTGGGCTTCTCACTCCAGCAACTTCTGGGGCTGGATTTTGCTGCGAAGACTCTGGACGTACCATCTTGGTCACTCCTCTCATGTGACTGTGGCTTGGAGAGGGAAAGTCCCCCATGGCAGGACTGGGAAAAGAAGCCAAGGTCTAAGATGACTTGCTGGGGCTATCAATGTTTGTGATGTCGTCAATCCAGTGTAATCCCTCCTTCTGGGGGCACTTCATGGGGGTTCCAACAGAAACGTAAAATAATTCCATTCTTCTGTAAGCAGGGACTGGTTGAAATAAACATCCAACCACCCCACCTCCCAACCCCCATACCTGGCAGCACCATCCACTAGGAACTTGGATATTAGTCTGTGCTGAATGCCTCAAGGTCAGCCACAAGTTGGCAACAGCTAGCAAGGAACAGGGCAAAGGGTGAAGAATAAAAGCGAGTTGGAAAAATGAACTGAACCGAAGGCAGAGAAGGAGCCACACGAAGCAGGGAAAGTTGGACTCCCCATGTACTAAGGTTTTAAATCAATTGCCTCTTTCATACTGTTGTGTGGTGCTGTCTGGATCTTGACTAATGCTCTGTGTCTGCCAACCTCCACTAGGGCCCAATGGCTTCTAAAACCCCTGGTAATTCTTAGTGAATAAGCATGCGATTTGCCTTAATGGGGCAGGGGTGGGGGCATCTGTGCCTTAAAATGTGACCCTCCAGCTCCCTTCACTGCAGAAATGTTCCCTCTTAAACAACCAGAGCCATAAAAGTTAATTAACTTTTTTCTTGAGCCTCTGCATGGCTCTGATTGTCATTCAGGCCTCACTCTCCCTGACAAAGGTGGCCATAAAAGCCCAGAAAAATGCAGATTAAGCTCCACGAATGCAGATGACCAGGAAGCCCAGCAGAGCAGGAGACGACAGGGAGGAGTGCCTGTAAGCCCTTTAGCCAGCATAGGGTTGGTGCCACTAAAAATCCCAGCAGTTAATTGTATCAGACCCACCTCTCCCCTGGTACCCATGTTGTCTGCAATAGTTGCAGCCCTCGGGAATGACAGAGCTCTCTCAGGCAAGCAGTAGCTGGAGGCAGGCACAACCTGTGGTTAGCCCCCAGGCCTAACAGAGACTGCAGGCTGTAGTGCATTCAGGAGAAAACAAAAGGCCTATCTCTTTGCCATAGGGCATGTCTGAGCTGCACTCAGATGTGGGACTGCACCGTGTGTAGCCAGGTCCCAGCTAGCAGCAGTGAAATCACAGCAGCAGCACCCTCTGTATGCACTCAAGCAGCTGGGTCTGTGCTGCTATCCGGGCTCCCAGGCCTGGACTGCGACTGCCCTTGGCGCTAACTCCATCAACGCTCGCTCAGCACAGTTGCCAACGTTCACGCGGTAAATAAGCACCCGACTTTCAGAATAAGCCAGAAATCAAGCTCACCTCATTTCCAAACAAGCCAATCCCTAAGAACCCCAACACTGTGTGACTAAATCCCCGCCCCTCCTGGCGTGCAGTCTGGGACTGTGGTGGGCCCGCTGTGCACCCCGACTCTCTTCTCCCCCCCACCTCCTTGCCCCTGCTTGCCGGGAGCCAATCAAAAAAAAGATGCTACAAGCCAAAAACTAGCCAACAAGCAACTCAAGCCAATTAAGCCAAAACCAAGCCCAATTTCTGCGGTTTTTCCCATGGGTTTGGCATGTCTGTCACTCGGGTATGGCTATGCATGCTGCAGGCACCACTCTCATTGCAATGTAGACATACCCATAGTGTTGCTATAAACCCCATTCTCCTTGTCAGAGACTCCAGGGTGACGTATGCTTGTGAACAATGTTACCAGATCAGAAAGGTAACATTTTCCATTCGCCTTGCACAAGTGAAAATGACTCCAATGGGTGTCAGGCAGTAGAGGATGAGGTGTTAGGTCTGGATTTACACTGGCTCACTAAACTGCTGATACCTGCAGCGATGGGTATGGTAGATTGTGTACAGACAGGAAAATCTGCTTTCCGCTCTGCTGCTAAAGTGCAGGAGAAACCCACCTGGTTGTAGCCTTTACGTGGCTTTCGTCCTTGTTTCCCCTAATGAGTTAGTCAGCATAGCACAGACGACAGCTACTCAGCCTCTGTATGAAGCCCAGCCTGGCTCCCTTATCACTGGGAGCCCAGCTGACCTGTCCCCCCCATCCTGATTTCAGGTAGTGCAAACTACAATGATGAGGATTCTCTGACCCCCTCGCCTCCTAAAACTGGAACGTACCAAGTCTTTCTCAGCTGTGTAATTCATGTTTCCTGCCCCACACCCACCTCTCGGAGGACACATTTGCAACCCCTGTTTGGGCTCAAACTGAGGATATGTCTACACTGCAACATAAGACCATGCACTAGGGAGGGGGCGCTAGGCACTCTGGGATCTGCTTACTTTGACTCAGGTCTGTGCGCTACAGTGTGGATGCCAGAGCCCTAGGTTCAAGCCTGGGTTAGAAAAGGCTTAACCGAGGGTTAAAACAAAGTGTAGACGCTCCAGACCAGGGTTCTCTAACACGGGCCAGCTGCCAAGAACTGCTTGGTCCCAGGTCATTTAAATAAAAACTCCTCCCCAGCCTGACCGCTTTGGAACAATTGCAGTAAGCGTCCAAGGCTGATTGTTTAAAGCAGCTCCACACAGTAATGGCTACATCTCGCAGCTGCACCGCAGTGGCTCTCAACCTATTTACTGTTGTGGGCTGCATCCAATACTACCTGTATAACCCTGAGGGTGTCACGTGGGCCGCAGCTGTGTGCTGATTGGCCTGCAAGTGGCCCAGGGGCTGCAGGTTGAGCACCACTGAGCTAGCGGATATGTCACAACCCGTCCCTTCTGGGGCCTTGCAGATCTCTTCAAACCCCCAACCATGTCCCCTCCAGCAAAACACTAAACCCCCCCCATTGGATTCAAGGAAACATGTCACGAGCCAAACACTTGTACTCAGTAACCTGCCTCCTTCTTACCCCTAATCGGGGCAGCCTCTGCTCCTAAGAGCTCAGCAGTGCTTCCTCTCCTCACAGGACGCAACCCACAAACTTTCTGCCCCTCACTCTAGGAGCCAACTGCAGATCGTTCAAATTCAAGCCCCCCACCCCCATCCCGCCTCCAGTTCTGAACGAGCTGTCTGGGTGTAGCGTCTGTCTAGGACTCCAACCCTCTGCCTCCATGCACAGAGCAACCCATGTCCTTTTTGGTCTTTGTCCCATAACATGCCCCCTCGTTCAATTTCCATTAACATTTATTCCATGACCGCATCTCGTACGAGTTTTCAAATCAACATAATTTCTTCTCCAGCCGCTGTTTGCCGCACAGTGGCCGAACCAGTTTTGGCCTGGAATCCCCAAGAGAAACCCACTGCACCTCAGATACTGCCCTGCTTGCCGCCTCCGAAAGTACAGTGCGGTCCAACCACGTGCATGTTGCATGAAGTATTTCGGGGCTGAATTTTTAACCTATGCCAAGCAAAGTTGCGCTGTGGCCCCCCTGTCCCCAGTACGTAAGCATATGCACACTCCAAAGCTAGCCTCAGCTCAGTAAACTGGAATTTCCACACTGGGACATATAAAAAGAGCGGGCATGCACATTGCAAGTGGCTTTTTCTTTTCTAGCAATGAAGCTGCAGAGACTGTTGGTAAATCAAACTCCAGCCAAGGAAATGTTCTTGCTACCTTAAGAGTATCCTCAGAGTCCTGTCACATTTTGCCATGTGTTTTTCTGACCTAGGTCCTTCCCTCCCACACTTGCTTTACTTCCTTCTAGGGGGCAGCCAGCGTAAGTAGGAGCTGTGGTATTTAAACATGACACAGTTACTTACTGACACACACAGACGGTCTTCTTGTGGGGCTGTCCTGCATGAACGCACCTTGCTTAATGCAGTTGAAGCGGGTAGGGAGCTGGAGAGAGCCAGACGCTGCATGAATCAGCTCAGCGTTCTACTGCCGCCTGCTTCTCTGACAGCCTGTGAAGCCGGGGTTGGGCACAGCTTGTCTAGCATGTGTGACATTGTGCAAATCTCCCATGGAACCTCTGCCCAGCCCCAGCTTACGGGGCAGACTTCACCATTTTAAAACGCATTCGCTTCTTAGTTGATAGCACATGAATATTTACCTAGCTCCCGATCAGCCTATTGTATTACCGTAGTGCCTGGGAATCCTAGCCATGGGCCTGGGCCACAGTGTGCTAGGTGCTGTACAAACATACTGTCCCATTCAGCTAGCCTCTTTTTTTTTTTTTAAACTTGGGGGTTGTGGTGAATAAATTCCACAAAGGTAGATATCAAATGTTAAAAATGCAGAAGAGCTTTTAGTACCTGTTCATATTGCAGCTGTGAGAGTCCCATTGAGTTTGGAAAGAACCACAAAGTTCCAAAGTCTTCCCCACTTCTCAAGTTTCAGGGCAAGGGGGGATTTAAAGTGACCTCATGGCTGTGCCTACAGAGTTTTGCTTCTGGGGGATGGCACGACCGCATGCTGTCCACAGCTACCGTAGCTCCATATGGTTGGTAATGTGGGATATTGTTGAATTAATGCGCTTCAGAGACTTCCTCAATACAGAGTGTGTCAGGGTCTGGTCTCCTTTATAGTGGTGCCACTCTGGAGTAACACGGTTTAAATCAACAATGTTCCCCCAGGTGCATGTGGAATAGGAATCTGGCTCAATATGTTTCCTGTGTGGTGTCTATCAGAGACTGACTAACAGTTTACATTCCAGTCCAAGCTATTTGTGCTCACAGGCTAACGGAGTCGGTTTGGATAAATATACAGACTCGGTAATTTTATTTAGTGTTTCCCTTCCAACCATATCAACTTTGGGTCAGATCCCAGGATCACGCTGCCTCGGCAGGGCTCTCCAGCCAAACCTCTTGCCAACGAACTCCTAGTTCCTTAGGCAGCTCACAGGCCCAGAGACTTAAACAAATGACACAACCATTTGGCCTAGAATTCCCTGCAGAGCTGAACGCTCAACGCCTTCTCCAGAGAAGTGACTTTCCCTACGTCTCACAGAAAAACAGTTTTAAGGCGAAACCCAGATTTGAAATACTGTGAGCAGCAGAGACAATGCACCAGAAATAGCCTGTGCAGTTTCCTCTGTGGATTCTCCCTGTAGGCAGCCGGCACTATATTTGTCTTCACTTGCCATTTCGGCTGCAATCAATTTGCAACTGCCTTTGGCCAGGAACCCATCTATTAAAAGCTTAACTGAGATCTCTGGTTAAAAATGTATTAAATAAAAAGCTGGATGTTCACAAAAAGCTACAGAGACCTCCCCTCCCCCCTGTACCCCCCACAAATAATCCATCTGAAAATTGTTCTCAACCACAGTAGCTGAACTTGGGCTGAGTTGAAGGAACTTTGAGTGCTGTTCAGTGGCAGATAGGGTCCTGGATACAGAGCTAAGATTAAAGCAGCTGTTGTATGGGGTATGCAAGTGACTGTATGCAAGTCATCCTTTTAGGGTGAAACTGACCCTACTGCATTGGGCCAGTACTGTCTCTATGCACCACTTATGCTATCAGCGCAGAGGCGAATGGCCTTGTGCTGGTTCTCTAGAGGGGTGAATTTCACCCCAATGCGCCGCTATTGTGGCTCACTTCATTTAACAGCAACCAGGCTTCTGCTATTGGATAAATCCTGTTTAACAGAGTCCTGGACAAGCAGCATGTGAGCTAGGTCAGACAGCTCCTGAGAAGCTTAGGGGAGAAGCAGCTTGGGTATAGAAGCTCCCAATACAGCTGATCTTAGAGCTAAGAGCTTGTAGTATCCTCCCCAACAAATGTTTAATGAGCTGATGCTGGCAGGCTAATGGATTTTAACCCAAAAGGAGCGATTCTGTTTTGTAGCTGCTGGAATAATGCACAGTGTCTGGCGTTATCTGTTCAGCCATGATTTCTAGTACTGGCATTTGTCAGGTTCTAACCTACCTTGGGGAGCTGGAGTCCTCTGGTGGCAATGGCTTCTTTCTGATCATTTCCATGGCCTGTTTCATGCAAGGATCTGAAAGCACTTCACAAACCCTACCAGAAGGATCCCAGCCGTTTCGGAGGTGAGCTGTGGTGGATAGGGGTGACCTTGCCCATCAGTGGGGTGTGCCACACTGGCTGTTTAATAGCACTGGGAGCAATAGCCCACAGTACTAGGAGAAGGAAGACTTGGGAACCCAATCAATGTTCTGGGCTGGACTTGGGGCTAGTAGAAAAACTAGAAGTTCCATTTTTGCCAAGAATGTCAAAAGGACAATGAGCGGTTTGTTGTTTGAAATTGTTCATAATTCTTTTCTCTCCCTCATTTCTTTCAAAGAAAAAAAATGGAAAGAGCAAACTTTCTTTGTTGGAAAGTGTATGTGTCTGTGTATGTGTGTGTGTTCTGGAGTGTCCATCCCACTCCTACTTAATGTACAAGCTTTCTCTTACCCTTTTCCAGTCCGAGAGAGAGAGAGAGACTTGCCCAAGAAAGCTGTGACAGAGCAGGGCCTTGAGCCCAGGCCTCAAAGATCCTAGGTTAGTGCCTTCCGGTTCCGCTCCCATTGCGCCGCCGAAGAAGGACCTTCTGCTGACGTGCCGCGGAAAACAGTGGCAGGCAATTGAGCAGCTCAATGACTGCTGCTGTCACCTGCGGCATTTCGCTGGAGGGTCCTTTTTCGGTGGCGTGATGGGAGTGGAAACGGAAGCTCCCGTGTGCCCCGTGGGGAGCGCACAAAATGCCGCCCCCCCCCCGAATTCTGCCTAGGGCGCCAGAAACCCTGGCGCTGCTCCTGCCTGGGGGAGAATTCCTTCCTGACCCCAAATATGGCGATCAATCAGTTAGACTCTGAGCATGTGGGCAAGACCCACCAGCCAGACACCTGGAGAAAGAATTCTTTGTCCTAACTCGGTGCCCCATTTCCAGCCATTGGAGGTATTTGCTACTAGCAGTTGCAAATGGGCCGTGTGCCATTGTAGGCAACCTCATCATACGCTCTCCTCCATGCACGTATCACCTCAGTCTTGACACAAGTTAGGTTTTTTGTTCCCGCTAATCCCCAACTTTCCCCGGTGCTCGTGGGTGCTCACGCCCCCTGGTCCTGCCTCAACCCCACCCCCATTCCAACCCCTTTCCCCAAAGACTCCGCCCCCTCCCTGCCCCTATTGGCCCCCTTCCTCAAATCCCCGCGCCGACCCCGCCTCGTCCCCGAGCGTGCCGCCTTCCCCCGTCTCCCCCACACCTCCCAGCACTTGCCGTGCGAATCAGCTGTTTTATGGTGCAAGCGCTGGGAGCCGGGGGGAGAAAGCGGCCACATGGTGTGCCCAGGGGAGGAGGTGGAGGCAGAGGTGAGCTGGGGGGGAGCAATATTTCCCCATGGGTGCTACAGACCTGGAGCACCCACGGCGTCGGCACCTATGCCGTTGGAGACTGGCAGCAGGGGCCGACGGTGATATGTGGTGTTTTGTTTTAATATTGATAGATTCCAGGGCTAGAAGCGACCATTGTGATCATCTAGTCTGACCTCCTGTATAAACACAGGCCAGAGACCTTCCCTATGTAATTCCCAGAGCAGAGCTTTTAGAAAAATGTCCAATCTTGAGCTAAAAATGGTCAGTGATGGAGACTCCCCCATGACCCTCAGTAAAGTGTTCCCATGGCTAATATGGACATTTGCTCCCAGGATGCAACCCGACATCACTAACTTTGTTCGGTGGCCTGTGTGAACTGCTGTCTGATCATGACACAGCTGCCCTGGGCCAGGTCACAGCAGTGATCTAGAGATGAGAGGTTCCCCAGCCGGTCATTGTAGATGGCGCTGCCAGGCAAGGGCCATGGAGGAAAAGGCAGCGCCCACCCCAGGACGGGCAGGGGAGGGGTGACCGTGGGAAAGAGAGCAGCGTGTCGTGTGGGATTTTTTTTTGGTGGGTTGAAGGTTTTTGTTTGTAAACTGCTCCAATAAATAAATAAAAGCAGGGAGAAAAATGTGGCCAAACCAGTAAAGTAGCTACCAGCAAGCCCACCCACACCACTGGCTTTGCCCATCGCGGCTGACCTTCACACAGCAGCCAGCAAGCTCCAGGAGGGAACAAAGTCGCCTGTCAGCACTAGTAGCGTTCCACCAACCCCCAGTGCTGAGACGCTGCTGCTGCTCCCGAGACGGCTCACAAAACTCCCACTCCTCGCCCCAAGCAACAAACCGCCTCGCACGAGCTCGTGGCCGGCTTTGTCCTTTTGCAGCCCCCATGGCCTTCCCTCGGCCTCAAAGCCGAGGAGCTAGCGAAACACACAGCAAACCTGCTTGAGCCCCTGTTGATCCAAGCTGCAAGGCAGGCAGGTGTTTGCCGGCTTTTACAGGAACCAGCTGCAGTGGAACCTTCGAAGAGATGCTGAGAAAGGAACATGTGGCATCTGCAACAAGTTCCCTGCTATGAAAACTGTTCTCCCCTCAGCCAGCCTGGTCTCGCCCGCCCCTTTGGTGTGTCTGGTTTGATTTTTTTTTCTTCCCGGCTCTATCTGTGAAACAGAGTCAGACGGACTCATTCCCGTGCTGCCATGTCTCTATGGGCTGTGCACCGTGGCCTGTAGGTTTGAAGTCAGGGTCCCAGTGCCCACAGGTCAGCCTGGCAGAGTGGGCTGGCTCGGAGGCTGCTCAGGATGTGCCATGGCTCTAGGACAGAAGTTCCCAAAGTGAGGAGCACACACTCCTGGGTGACCAGGTTAGTGGGGGCGTAAGGCCCTGTCTGCCCATCTCGGCCCCTTACGGCTGCAGCTGCCAGCCAGCAGGCCCCATCTGCTGGCATGGGCTCTGCGTCTGCGAGCGGAGAAGCAGAAGGCTGCAGCTTGTGAGTACTGACCCCTCTGTTGGACAGCGCATCCCCCTGGCCCTTCATTGCAGCCCCAGGGCACAGAGCCCCGTCCACATCCCCTGCTGGACAGAGCCTGTGCGGGGCATGTGGATGGAGCCATGCTGAAGGGCTGGGGTCAGGGGCTGTGTCCAGCAGGGGGCCAATACTCCTGGGTGTGCAGCCTTCCACTCCCCTCCTGACCTGCCCACCAGCAAAAGAAGTGTGGGAACCTCTGTTCTAGGCGGAAGAAGTCACATGGACAGAAGAGTCCCTCTCTTCTCCTCCTTCCCCCCATGCTTTCCCCAGAACGTGGGCTGCAGAAGGAGGTTGGCTGGACAGACCACAAGTGCATTCTGGGAGCCTGTCCCCCCAAGCTGGATGCCTTAGTTCAAGGAGCCCTTCCCCAAACCGCCAGTGTTCAGAAAGCCCTTTCCCACAGCGCAGGCTGCCCAAAGACACGTTCCCTGCGCTAGTGAAAAGAGACAGCAGCGAAATGAGGAGGCTGGAGGATGGGAACGTGTCCCAGCACCCATGTGAGATTAGCCCCAGGATGAAGTTTATACCCGAGGAATGCTGGGGGGAAGAGGGACACCGTTGGAGAATTGATCAGCGCGCTCGCATTCGCTTCAGTGGAAAGGGCTTGTCCGTTGATCAGTGACATAGTCTTCAGCCTTGGGGGGTCCTTCTGACACCCAAATGGCAGCAGACATGGGCCTAGTCCAGAGGTGGGCAAACTATGGCCCGCGGGCCACATCTGGCTGGTGGGACTGTCCTGCCTGGCCCCTCCCCTGCTGTCCCCCCTTCCCCTGCAGCTACGCCGCTGCATGGCAGCGCTCTGGGCAGCGGGGCTGCACGCTCATGCCGGGCAGTGCGACAATGTGTCTGGCTCCGGCCGGGAGGCGCGGCGCCAGACATGCTGCTCTGAGTGGCATGGTAAGGGGGTTGGGGAGTTAGATATGGGGGCAGGTGGTCCTGGGGGGCAGTCAGGGAGCAGGGGGCGGTTGGATGGGACAGAAGTTCGTGGGGAGGCAGGGGATGGGGAACAGGGGGGATTGGATGGGGGGGTGGGGTCGGGGGTTAGGGTAAGGGGTCCTGGGAGGGGTGGTCAGGGGACAAGGAGTGTGGGGGGATTGGATGGGTTGGGGGTTTTGAGGGGAGCAGGAAGTGGGAGGGGGTGGATAGAGGGCGGGGGCCAGGCTGTTTGGGGGGCACAGCCTTCCCTACCCAGCCCTCCATACAGTTTTGCATCTCGATGTGGCCCTCGGGCCAAAAAGTTTGCTCTCCCCTGGCCTAGTCCCTGTGGTTGATGCAGTGCAAAAGAACATTGTTGTCCTCCTGGTATCCTCAGGGCTTTTCCATATAACCAGTGGCTTTAGGGGGCTCTGGTGACTTTTTTGCACTCCACACCACCTCAGCTGGTAGGACCTCTTTCTGAGCGAGGTGAGGTTGGCCATGATTTCAGCTATTCTACTCTTTCCTCAACAGCCCATGCAAAGCGTCTTTCATAGCTCTGTGGCTAGCCAGCTCAGGTGCCTAGATAGCCCATGGGTTTCAAAGGAAAGGGCTGTTAAAGGCTTTGATAACCTTAGCTGCAAAGAGAAGATGGAAAGGCAGAATATCCCCTGTCCATTCCCGTGCTGAAGTGGTTGCCCTCTTTAATCTCCACCCCTCGAAGTTGCTCTTCAAGGCCCAGATTTGTAGCAGTGTGACTCTTCCGTTAGCTCAACCCTCCCTCAGCCAGGCCAATACCCTTTTGATCTTCAACTACTGGAGCCAGAAAAGATCATTTCCTCCTTTCTGATATATGCGTCGTCTTTGCTAACTAACTTAGTTCCATGCTGTTCTGGCTTATACAAGCTAGGCTTAGTAATTACCTTCCTCATTCAAGCGGGGGTGAAAACCTGCCCTTCCTGTCAGGAGCAGCCATTGGAAAAGGAGCGTGTGCTCTGTTACCCTGCCAAGGTAGGAAAGGGGAGTTCTGGGTGAGGAGCCATAACGCACAGCAGAGAACAGACAGCACGCACCCCTAGCTAACATATGCACCCTAGTGGCTTAGGGCCCAGCTGAAACCCACAGCCAGCAGCCCATGACCCATTTGGGGTTGGGGTGAGCTGGCCAACCTGGTAGCCAGGCCCCCCTTTTTATGGTGGTTTGGAACTATGCCGACTGCTACCCACAGAGGAAGAGGCACCATAAACCTACACCCTGCACTAATGCACCTACCTATGGGTGACTGAGCCTGTGTTGTATGTAGTGAGAGACCTGTCAGCAGCCATTTTGTGAGGCAGAGCTGGTGCAGCATGTCAAAAGAGAAATACTCACTGTGCTCTCTCACAACCTAAAAAATAAGTCATGCAGGCTGGAAGGATCTGTTTGCTCTTCCGCTGCAGAAAAACACATTGGTGATGCCTCCAGTCACAGGCTCCCTAGGTTCCTAAGCGTAAAGACACTCTGAATGTCTGCTCTGGTTAAGGCACATAATGCCCCTGCACATTTTTCAATTAACTCTCTTTGTGTGGCTAGAGATTGCAGGCAACCAGGGCCTGCTCCAGACCCCAGCGTGCCAAGCGCGCGCTTGGGGCGGCATTTTGCCGGGAGGGCGGCAGGCGGCTCCGGCAGACCTCCCACAGGCATGACTGCGGAGGGTTCACTGGTCCCACAGCTCCGGTGGACCTCCCGCAGAAATGCCTGCGGAGGGTCTGCTGGTCCCGCGGCCACAGGCACGTCTGCAAGAGGTCCCCCAGAGCCGCGGGACCGGCGACCGCCAGAGCACGCCCTGTGGCACGCCGCCCTGCTTGGGGCGGCGGGATTCCTAGAGCCGCCCCTGCAGGCAACACTTACTTAGTTTCCTCCCAGGTAAATTAATATTTGAGGGAGAGATTTTGAAAGGCACAAAGGAAAGTTAGGCACCCAACTCCCATTGACTTTGTCCTTTAAAAACTTCCCCCAAAACCTTAATGGGAAAGTCACTAGCCTCTTACTCAAAACCACAACCGAGCCAAACAACGTCAATCCATGATACGATACCTTCCAAATACGATAATCCAAAGGCTGATGTATGTCCTTGGTTATTCTCAGCCCCAACTCCCATTTAAAGGAACGAACCGGAATAAGGGAGGGTGCTGGCTGAAGCACTATCTCTGCAGAAACTGAAGGACAACTTGGCTAAAACACTGATAAGAATGAGAAGACCTGGAAAAACACAGGTTCAACCGGGCTACTCAAATGGAGGCACCTTCTGGTCTGCCTGTCAGGTAGTGTAGAATAATTGGTTCCGTTTACTGGAAGTTCTGTCCCAAGGGAAGGGTGAATTCTCTGTCTCTTAACGGCTTCATATCTAGACTGGATGCCTTTCTGAAAGACTGCTTCAGTCCCACACAAGTTATTGCGCTCAATACAAGGGGAACTGGAGGAATTCAACTGGCCGGTGACATACAGAAAGTCGGCCTAGATGATGTAATGGTCTCTACTGGTCTTCAAATCTATTGAATATTCTGATGTCTCTTACAACAGTGTAATTCCAGGGACTTCCGTGGAATGACTCTGGATTTCCACTGGGGTAACAAAGGTCACAATGTGTCCCATGGTAGTAAGAGATGGAAAACACCTATTAGATACGGCATCTGTCCCTTTGTCAACGCTGGAGCTAGTCCCCGGCTAGCAGACGGATTACATCCTAAATGAACACTTCACTTGCGCATAGTCCTTGTCACACCTTGCCTCCCAAATGCAGGAAGCTTTGTATAAATAATAGTTAAGCTAATTCTATTTGTTACCCTCTTGTTTTATTTGTCACCAGCTATTCTATTCGGCAGTCACCATCTTGGTAGTTTAATGGGAACTGAAGGTTTTTTGTTACTCAGGTGAATACGCAGCAGATGGCACATGGTATGCTGCCATCAGCTGTTTTCTGTGATGTGCTGTAGCTGTTAGTAATTCATCAGCACGGTCAGATAGGTGGTGTCTTGTTGATACCTGTTTGCTTGAGAGTGGAGGCTTTTATCCTGTCCGCTCTTTCTCCAAGGTGTTAAAATGTTGACACTGTAAGTCCATGACACCCGCTTCAGAGGAGCTCTGGTTAGCAGCTTACGCAGGGGAAAGCCGTGCCATTGACTCCCAGAGTCGTTACTCTAGCCCGGCAGGAGGCGTGTCTGGGACTCAGTTACCATTCTAGGCCCACAGGAGTCTGTGGCACATTGGGGATTTTGTTAGCAGAATTTGATCTTTTTCTGTGCTGGTCTGAACAGCCCCGCCCCCGATGGAACCAGCCCTAAACTCCAGAATCAAATTTGGGAGCCTGTGGGAATCGCTGTTACTGATGGAACCCAGGGCAAGAGCCAGGCAGGGACAGGCGAGAATGGGAAAAGGGGGTGAGTGAGATCCCCCCACCACACACACGTACTTTGGAGGGCACATAGAAGCGCTGGGATATGTCAGTTGCAGAATTTCCCCCGCTTTTCTTCAGGCTGGGCAGCGTGAGTGTTTGGGAGTTTTTTCAACTTTTAAGTGTGGGCTGCCATCCCCCGGGTCGCTCTGGGGCGAGCAAGACCAACGCTCAGTTACCGGCTTTAGGGTCTGACAGTCCCCTGGCAACAGGGGCTGGGATCTGGGAGTGTGTGTTTATATGGGTATAAAGTAGAGGGGGAGACTGTTCCCTTCCCAGCTTTCTATTTCAAGAGGATGAAGTCACCAAGGCAGCAGCGTCTGAGCTCAGCGGAGGGTGAGTCAGAGCTGGGATTGATTAAGAGCCGCATACAGCACTGAACAGGAATCTGAGTCCAAACCAGACGACGACAATAGCTCATATTATGAGGCCTTTAATATGACAACGTGGAGGGGCAGGGAAGCTAATTAACCCTTTGCAGTGAGCCCTGCATTAGGCAGCATGGTAGGGTGACCAGATGTCCCAATTTTATAGGGACAGTCCCGATTTTTGGGTCTTTTTCTTATATAGGCTCCTATTACCTCCCACACCCTGTTCCGATTTGTCACATTTGCTGACTGGTCACCCTACAGCCCGGGGATGGTCAGGGCTGCACTTAGAAGGACATCGAGAGGCGGCAGGGGAGGCCAAGCCAGTCAGATAGTTTTGGAACGAACTGACATTTTAAGAAGACAGCCTGGTCCAGGGGGGGCTGGTAATGGGATAAGGAGTCTTGCATGCCAAGATCATTGGCTCAGATGGGGTCCCTGGTTTCATGAGCAGATTTCCACTAGGGCTCCGCATGGCTGAATAGGAGGTGGTCCAACGTGGTGGCTCATCTTTGGTGGCTTTGTTTTTAAATGAGCCTGGGGATGGGGTGGAGCCAAAGTTGTAACGGCAGCATTGCCTCCACGTGCAGACTAGGGCGTCCTACACCCCGTCGGTGTAGCTGGGACCACTAGGCGGTACCCTGGGCTGGCTGCCACCCCAGCATGGCTCTCTGGGCCACCTGCGGTGAGGATGCTACGGAGCCGACTCACCATGGTAGAGACGCATGGCCCATGCCTGGGCAGCCCATCTACAAACCATATAAACTTCCACTGGCCCTGTCTCAGCTGCCTGCAGCAGCACAGGAAGGCAGCTGCTCGGCCTTGAAGTGCCTGACTTGGCCTCACAGGAGGAATTATATAAGAGGCCAGACTGGCCGGGGAATGTCAAAGGAAAATCGCGCCATGGGGCGGCCTTGTACCTTTAAGGAGCTTTTTCTCTCTCTCTCTGTTCTGTTGTTGTAACAGGCGCCTTGCTGGAGGAGCCGAGCTGAACAGGTGGTTTCCAGCCTGTGGGCAAGCCGGCTGCTGGCATCAGTGTTACAATAAGAGTTAAAAATAAAAGGCCACAATCTGTGGGGATTAATAAGAAGCTAAGAGCGGGGGTGACGCCGATATGTAAGGCAAAGGTGGGGGAGAATATTCAACTCTAGTCCTCCTTCGCTCCCTCCTTCCAGCTCTCCCCTCCACGCCTGGGCTCGTCTGGATCAGAGCGGTTTGGCCAAACTAGCAACCATCACTCATTGCTCTCCTGCAATTAGCCCCGGAGCCCCGTATGAAATGGTGGTGGGGCAAAGGAGCAGGACACAGGCAGCCTTTGTAGCTTTGTTAGGACTGAAATCACTTTTCAGGGGGGCAGGAAATGGTTTTGATCCTTCGGTGCTTTCAAAGTCAGCGCCCACAGCCCCGACCCGTTACAGGTGCTGATTACAGGGGGGCAGACTAGGGAGCTCAGACAAAAAAACTCTGGTGTTTGGAATAGACGCTTTTCAACCAGCATTGCAATATTTTCAGTCTGATTTCTCCTTCTCCTGTTGAGCTGTTCTAGGCTGGATGGTCCCCGCTATCATCCTGTGGGATTAGCAGGTATACGATCCCTGCCCCTAGCCAGGTGTGGGATCCTTCATAGACAAAACCCCAGCTAGGTTAATGCTACAGCAGTTGTGGTGAAAGTAGAATCTGCCTATGAGGGGGTTTTGCCCCTGTCTCCAGTGAAAACCTGACGTCTAGATGGTGGCCTGGGCCCAGTGAGGAAAGCCAGCTCCCAGCAGGGTGGCTCATGCATGGTGGGCCTATTTCCATCCCAGAATTCTTTGCACCAGAGCTCCGCCTGGGAAGAGCTGGTGCAACTATGGCAAAAGATAATACGATGTATGTAGTCAATGGGTGGAGCCATCCATGCCCAGCGGGGTGGCACTGCCTGCTCATTCACAGGGACAACCTGTTGTTTAGAGGATCCCCTCAGGGTGGGATTTCTGCACCAGTAACGAGCTCCAGCGCATACAGAAGGGTGCTACTGTCCTTGTCCATTTGCATAGCCTGGGGTACCATTGTTCATGCAGCCCCTTTTCCCCCCAGTGCAGGCTCAGGGCCCGTCCCAACACGCAGCAAGATTCAGGGGGCCCGGGAGAGCTCTGGGGGTCAGGAGGCCTGGGTTCTCGCCCTGACTCTGCCACAGACTTGCCATGTGATCTTGAGCAAATCACTGGGGTGCAAATGGGGACAGAGATACTTGTTCTAAAGCCCTGAGATCACTGGGTGGACAGTACGAGGTAGGCGCACACTGCTACTTACTATCACTGCAGATGCAGCCAGTGTGGTGGAGCCTGCAAAACAGGTTCCAACCCAATTGCCTGTCTTCACATGCTTCTGCCTTGCAGAAAGTTTCACCTTCCTGGCTTGAACTTTCCATATGCTTTGATTCTGGAGGGTTTGAGCAACAACCCTTCAGCCACTGGGGTGAGACATGGGGACATGCCCTAAGGCTGTGTGTGATGTGGTGCCCATGTACAGATGGGAGGGACTGCGCCGCCAAGTTCCAATGGCTTGTTAACTCCAAAGCCAGGACAAATGCTGGAGCTGCTTAGAGTGCAGGTGGGATAGGGAACTACACTCTGCTAGGCGTAGCTCTGGAGACGGTAAGGGAGGTTGCTACATGTAGAAACCAAGGCTTACAACATGCAGACTTAGTTGCACCTTGACTAGCAATTGTAGCCAGCACTCATTGACTTGTGGCCAACAGGCAGACCTGGGACCTCTTATTTTTATCTTATTTTCTTCCTGTTTAAAAAACAAAATACGGAAATTAAATGCAAAAAACTTAATCACACTATTAAGGTTGCACATAAGTAGGCTTGGCAAAATTTGATTTGTATTGATATTTTATAATGTTGGCAGGTAAGATCAGTGTTTTATTTGTAAGCATTTTTTTTAGATTTGTATCTATTTAAATGTTCAGTTGCAAAAAATAATAGGAGGGAGTTACAATTAATGAAAGTGGCTATTGAGAGTCAAACAGTGAAAGCCTTATAACCATTAAAACACACATTGTCAACAGCACATGTCAAAATATATACCAGCCCTCCCAGCCTCGAGGGAGAAGGAAATGGCAGCTGTAAGTCACCTCAGTGTCACTCTGATTCTGGGTGGTTCCAGGGGCTAAAACAGTCCCTAGTTTAACCGAGTTGCCTATGGCCGGCACTGCTGCTTAGAACCATTTTCAGGGTCTGTTATGGCCCCACCCTTCCCTTGCTGGTGTTCCTCAGGAAAACATCGGCATCTGCCCAAGTGATAACGGCAAACGAACAGCAGCATCACCACTACTCCCCGCACCAGGCATCACCCTCACCCCGGATCATACCACCTAGACCCAGCACATACCCCAACACCCCTCCCTTTGGGGTAGCACGTGGGGCAAGTTCTCCCCCCTGCACAGGTGGGAAGAGAGAGAGAGAGCCAAGAGGCCAAGCCCCCCCTGGATGGACCCAGCACATGGCCCATGCTAACAGCCTTCTCCTGTTGCCAGCTATTAGTTAGTCCTATAGCTCGGTTGATAGGAGTCTTTGCTGAAGGTCAGGCTTCTAACTCTGTTGATGGGTCATGAGTGGCAAGGAGGGAGGCGGATACTGCATGCGAACGTTTTTATATATTTTTTCATTTAAAAAAAATAATTGTAGGCACTTACGTACAGTCTTACGGTAAGAGAGTTATTTAGGACCCAGTCACGCACTGGAAAGTGAAGAATTGCTAGACTGACAGCTGACCACCGCTGTAATTTGGCCCCCTTGTGCCTGTGCATTATGATACAATCTTTAATTCTCTGACTCTCCCATCCTACTTTTCCACAGGCCCCCACCTCACTCCGTGCACTGGCTGGATGCACAGGGAAGCAGGATTAAAGTTCCACAAGCTGCCATATACCTGGCATTTCCTAGTGCTCAGCGCTTGGCTTTGTAACCTAAACTTTTGTATACAAGATTGTATAGTTTGAACTTGAGCAGCGAATGCGATAGACTGTCCTGTGATGTAGTTGCACCGTGAGAAGAGAGCTAACACAGCCCCCCCGCTTCAGTCTTCCTTTGCATTTTCTGACTAGTGAATACTTAACCATGGAACTGCAATACTGCATAGAACAGGCCTTTTTGGCATTTAAAGATAGCGGCTTTCCCTAGTTCAACCCTGAACTTCTCTAGCTGCAACAATTAGCTACAGCTGGATGTCCATGCTGCTGCCACAACCCCAGGAGTGTGGGCCGCTGAAAAGCTGCAGACTTCTTGCTCTGCTCACAGGATGTTGCTTAAACTCCCGTCTGATGAAACACTCAGCTGGAGACAGACTGAACTTTCTAGCCTTTTCCTATGCAGACTGCAGTGGGCTCCCCCCACATCCCCATAAATCAACCCCCCACCTCCATGCACTGGTTGAAAAGTGCCTGCAGCCGCTTCTCGGCCAGCAAGAACAATACAATAGCAGCAGCAAAGGGTAAACCTGGCTGCAAACCTGACCAGAAGCTGAGCTGTGCTTCCTGAAGCACTTCCTCTGTCTGCTTTGACTAAATCCAGTCTGGCCAGGCCAAGGGACAAACAGGGGACTGGACGTACTGGGGTTTTCTTTCTGAACAAGGGGGACCTTCAAGCCTTGGGTGCCACTCACATGCCTAGTCAAAATAAGGCATTTGCCCAGCTATAGCTTGTAGTTCTCATAGCACTTAAATACTAATGCATCAGTGCTGCTTTCAACACCCCTTGCACAGAGGGAACGTATCCTTGTCCCCATCTGACAGCTGGGCCTCAGAAATGAGCCCGAGGCCCCATACTATGTCAACGGCAGAGCCAGAAATGGAGTGTGGCCCTCGTGACTGCCAGCCCAGTGCCTTAACCACAAGCATTGCCTCAATTGCAGTAAGTACCCATTGGGCGAGTTTGCTGTACAGTGGGTGCTCTAGCTCTGGCAGGGCTGTATAAACCTCTACATTTCAGGGGCCCTCACTGACCCGGAGAGCTGCATGGGCAGCTTGCACCTAAGTGATGCACATCTGTGTACAATTCTGCTCTTCGTTTATGGTTGTACCATTTGCTGAGCAAGAATGGCTTGTTAATTTCACCAGCAATACAAGGCTGCAGCTGACCAGCTTTGTTCTCACACTGCAGCTACAGTGGGTAGTTATGACACTAGTGGCTTCGGTACCCCTGTCCCCGGTGCTGCACTTGGATCGTCCCAGATCTACAACAAACTCAAAAAGGTCTCGCTACCTTGGGTTTCCTTTGCTAAAATAAGTGGCTTCCGCCTCCCCAGCCCCATTTCGACTGCAGTCGCACTCCTCTGATGACATGGACTTCAGCGTAGGAGCAAAAAGGAACAGGGCTTGGAGAATTGTTATAAAGAGGGTGATTTACAGGGGCAGAACGATCCAAAATGGTTTGGGTCAAGAGATCCCAACTTCAGAAGCAAGGTATAGCACCATCCAGCCTGTGGGGCTGGCCTGCAGTAACTACAGAGCAGAAGGCGGCCTGTTATCACTGGGGTGGTGTGCAGGGCCCACCTGGTTGTTTAAGGGCTAGTGAGAGCTTTCTTTTGGGAGGGGAGGTCAAAGCTGCTGCAGGTACAAATCTTGGCTTCCAGGCTCCGCTTTGCAGTCGCAGCACAGGGTGGTTAAATCCCCAGACAGTCATGATAAGAAATTAACTTTCTGAAGAAAGAGAAAGGAAGTGAGAAATTCCCCTGGCTTCTGGCCCAACCCCGTAACCCAGTGTTGCCCAGTGAAGGTGGTGGACTCGCTTTCCTGCTGCTGGCAGTAGTTACAGTTTATTCATCTCCCCAAAGGAAAAATGTTGAACCTCAGTGTTTTGTAAATTTTTTTTTTTTAAAACCTGCTTCCTGAAATGAGGTTTCCTGTTAGTGTCTCTTCCATTCCAGACAGCCTGGGGGATTTCCCAGCAAGGGTGTTTCGTAATAGACTTCCCAGCGGTGGGTGACTTCAGCTGGGGCCCACCTGCTTAGGCTGGCTGTGAATAAGGCCTTATCAGCTGGACTTTCAATGGTGCTGCGTGCCTGCTGCTCCCACTGGCTTCACAGGAAGCCGAGGTTGCTCAGCACCCCTGCACATCGGGTGATAGGTATTAACAGTCCTCCCAGCTGATAGCGCCTACCTGGCAGGACCACCGGCTACTCCCATGTGGGCCAAACAGCTGATACATCAAGCGATTCATTTTACTAGTTTCACCTTTTTCTTTCCTGTGTGTGAGCTGTATTTGAACAAATTGTGACTCAGCGTCTCTCAGCCACTGTGTAAGGCAACAAGAGCTGGAAGATACCAGGGGCTGGAAAGGCAATACGGACGCAGCTTTGCGCTCTCCGGTAGCTCGGCCACAGGTTGGAACCTTAGAGCCTGTCTTGATTACAAGTTAAGTAAGGAAGGTAGTGGGGCGTTTAGGCAGCTTTCACCTTCTGACAGATGGAGCTGGACAAATATTTTGGGGGTAGTGGTTTCAGAATGGCGGGTAAAGTGTTTGGTACCAAAAGACCCGATTCAATTGTTGTATTAGTTCCTTCATTTAGGCTGTAGAAGAGAGAGACTTGGATCAAAGATTGAACTTGAGGAAGGTTTTGGATCCAGTTCCAAACTTCCCTGCTCCTGCTCTGAGCTGCACCCAAGCTCTGCTTTGCTGTCCCTGAGTGAGGTGCTTTGGCTCCGGCTTCATACACAGTTCTAGCCTGTAGGCGGTTTCTGTTTATCTCAATCCCATGCTGCTGTTGTGTGGCTGAATGAGCAGGACTGAGAGAGCCCCAGTTTGAAAAACATCATGACAATTCATTTGACACGCATTCACTTAGGAATCTTGGCTGCTCTTAACTTTGCAAGTATTGGGGATAAGAGTGGAGATAAGAAATCTACAGTACAAAGTTTTAGACTCGTCTCAGACATAAAGCAGAGTTGGCTGGACTGAGATGATTCTGCTGCAATTGTCACTTCTAACCTGCACAAGGAAAATGAGACGTAAATGGCTCCTGAGCTGCAGTTTGCTAAACAGCAGGGAACTGAATGATATGTAAATTACATGCAAACTATGACTCCACGGCATACAGTGCTCTGTCCAATAGGATTTTATATCTATAGAAACAGGACTGGTTCAGCTGTGAGGTTTTGGTGTTTTGTTTGGAAGCAGAGGGTAGTTCTGGCCTCCTGTTCAGTTCAACAGACTAGAGATGACGGCCACGGAGTGCAGGGAGAGCAGAGCGCTCTACCTGCAGAATTAGCAAGGGAGGGGGCTGTATCAGTGGCTACAGAATGTTAATAGAACTAGGTAATCAGCAGCAGGTGGCTTAGGCAGCCGAGCGCTGGTGATTCTGGTTTTCACAGGAGCTAGAGCAAAGGTCCCTATATAATGTAGGTGGGTGGGACACACACAGTTTGCTCAGGTTGCAGCTTCAATCAAGGTCTGACAGTGAACCAGCTTCTCTGCCCTTCGGCCTGCAGGTGCCTGAGGGGCCAGCAGCACACAGAGGCAAACAGCCCCCTCTGCTAAACATGCACAGCTCCTCTGGCAGGGCGGGCTGGGGGGCTGGAACAGTTTGTGTAGGGCGGGTGCTGAGAGCTATTCAACCAAACTGTAAACCCTGTATATGATGGACCCCATTACAAGCCAGGGGGTGCAGCAGCACCCATGTACCGTGAATTACCACTGAGCAAGGGCACAGGGCTCTGTCCTATTCCAATGCCATGGGGCTAGTAGATCCTAAACTGAAATGCTGCCACCTTAAACCAAAGGCCGTTCTTTCCTCCAAGTAAATCTGTACAGAACCAAGCCAGCTGCAGCTGCCATAAACCTTTCTAGCTACAGCCGCTACCTTGCTGTCCTTAAGTGTACAATGCTGAAGGCAGAAAAACTGCATTCATTCACACCAGCTCCTCCAAGCCATCTTGCTCCTGCAGCCAGCCCAGGGGAGTGGGCACTGCCTGCTGAGGGGAACCGCGTGTGCAAGTAGAAGCCGCTCTTTCCCCACTGACAAAGGGCAAAAAGCTTAACATGGTCTCCTGGGTGAAGTGACACTGCCTCCTTCCTGCCTCTGCCTCCAGCCAGCCTTCCACGCAAACAGGTGAGTCACTGCAGTGGGAATTGTGCCTCACTTAAAACCCAAATTATGTAGAGAGAGCTTTGGGGGAGTGGATTTTATAGCTGCTGAAGGGCTGCTGACCATTGTTTTTCCAAGAAAATCCACATCAAAGCACAGGGCAGATCATCATTATGTAGGTGCCTGCAACCACTAACCTCAGCGCTGTTACAAGCTCTTGCCTGCGAGTTGTTCCCGGCCACTAACGGTAGAAGAGTGGCATGCAGCGTTCTGACAGGAGTTTCTCACGACCACCGCTCCGCCCTCTCCGGGGAGAGTAGGGTCACAAGTGAAATGAGTTTAGCGTGCTCAGCCCAGTCCCTACCATCCGCAACACCAAAGACACACAGGATTTGCAGGCATGGCAAGCTGGCTCCACTCACAAAGGGACCATCACAGAGACTGAGGGGTGTGTGTGTTGGCGGGGGAGTGGCAGAGCTAATGGGAAGGGGGGCCACCCCAGTAGGTTTGTGTGTGGCATCTCTTAAAGCCATTAGATATAACTGAAGGTGGCATCGCCCATGCCCCTGCCTGCCACCCCAGCTCTGCTACAGGGCGATGCTGCAGGTCAGGCTCGAGGTGCGCTGGCAGGGCCCACAGAACCTAACACGGGCTGAGGCTTTTCACAAGCACTAGAAAGGGGTTTAGAAATGTCCTGGCTGCCTCCCTGCAGGGAGTGGGTTGGGCTGCCTGTCAGATGATTCAAGCAGAGGCTGGCAGGTGCTGCGGGAGGTTTCTTTTCTTAAGGTAATTGTGAGCGCAAAGTGCTTCTCCTGCCCCACGCAGGCAGCCTGGCTCCCAGGCTGTGTCTGGAAGAAGTAGGGAGCCGGAGGCGCAGGCTGGGGGAGGGCCACGCCCCACTAAGGAAAGGGAGAGAAGCAGGTGAAAGCTGCTGCAACAGGACAGGTGGACGTGCCTGGCTAGCCCAGCCACTCCTGTGTGGGCCCGGCTAATCCACTCACATGGCAACTTGGCTTTGCACAAAGCTGCTCTGGGCCACGGGTAAGGTGCTGTGGAGCATCGACTAGACAAAGGAATAGGCGGGGGGAGTGGGGGGTGAGAGAAGAGCCCAACTTTTCACACTTCTGGCCTGACTGAGCTGCCTGTCGGCCCAAGTCAAGGGACTCCACAAAGAACGCAAGGGGAAAGGCTGGCAGGGAGTCGGGAAGGAAGGATGCGGAGAAGAATAAACCCATCACACCTGAAAGACACACGCTTTGACCACCGTAGTTCCGTGTTTGAGAGCATCAGAGAAATAAGCATCCAAAGATACCGAGGTGCTCAGAATTGCTCCTACTGATTTGTGCCACACGGGCTCCGGGGACATCAAAACATTGTTTCTTTGTGGCACATCTTGGGCCCTTCCCCCTCTCTACCACTTGCTAGATTCAGTGATTTCTGGTCTTGATCCGCAGCAAAGGCCACCCCATTGACTTGTGAGTGCGCCGTACCTGCAGGATTGCACCCCCACCAGAGACAGGATATACAGATGCTTAACTCTCTCCTTTGTCAAAGGTTCAGTAGGAACACAGTGTTAGTGCAGTCAGTGCCTAGAGCTGTGTCAGGTGGAAGGGAAGGGACGGCCATTGTGCTCTGAATTGTCTTAGGTTTGTGTGTGTTTAACTCAGACATTTTTACAGCGAATTTCGCACTGGCAAAAGATGTGGGCCTGCCCGTGCTGGAGCGTGACTCCCTCTGTTTAACCACAAAGCAAGGGCCGTCCCGGCAGTGGCAATGCAAGGTTCTTCTCATCCTAACCTCGACCTGGGGTGCATGTGTCACCTGTACGGGAGGGGGGAGAATCGCTTGGTGCCAGGGGCCCAATTCATTATTTGGCCTGATTGCCAAGGGAGCAGCTCAGTGTTCATTTCTCTTAACTGGGATGGTGGCTTTTGTTCAGGGAGATCCTGGAATTCATTTTAGGCCACAGAACAGCTATTGGCTAGGAATGCCACTCGGGCCAGTGTGAATCTGAACCCGCTTTGTTCACACAGCGGTTTGACAGTGCCTTGCAGCAGTTTAGCTTAAGTCAACTGGGAACAGGTTTAAAGCAGAGGAAGCTACTTGCCCACCCAAGTAAGTGGCTTGCACCTATTTACATGTTCTTAGAGCTGGTTTAAGTTACACCAGGGCACCTTTCTCCTACAGATAAGACCTCAGTAATGACTGCACTGGGCTGATTTCAAGCCACACACACAGGTGGAGAGCTCCAACTCCCCAATAATCCCCAGCCCCCCTTAATGTTGTTTGCATGCAATATGACAGAGTGGTCTATGCCTGCCCATCCTATTGCTTCATACCTCTGATTTGTAAGCGGCCTCCTCACTGAACGATTGTTCATTGTATTGGTCAGGTACTTCATTGTGCCACTCGATGGAGGCTATTTCGGCAAGTTGCTCAATGAACTGTTACTACAGTGCTGCTGTGAAATCATACCCGAAGCACAGAACTTTCTCTCTAGGATTGCAAGTGCCACCACAAAGCAGCAGAGAGGTACAGTATTATCTCTCACACTCGCTTAGGCATGTCTTACACCTAGTCTATTTAAATAACCCCACTCATTTCCCTCCTCCTCCCCCCCTCCCCCGTGTATTTAGTACAAAGGTAAAGAACAACAGAGGTGGTCACCGCATAACAGTACCCGGGCCAGTGAAAGCACCCAGAGGGAGAATAGAGAGAACAGACATAATGGGGCTGTACAATCAGAGTAGCAGACAGTCCCCACGTCACAGAGCTTACAGTCTAAACCAGTGGGTCTTAACCTTCACTGCAGCCTGCACCCCTTTGGCTCTCAGAATATGTTCTCGCCCCCTTACCAAAAATCCTTGAAGTAGGTCAGTGCTTTAAACCTAGATATATTTTTTTGTTTGTATATTACAGTAATCACTAAAAAATGGTTCATGTTAATAAATACGTAGTTTGATGAAACAAAAGAGCTGTACTTATGTGCCTGTGCTTAATTTGTGTTTTCGATGATTTACCTTCTAAAAAAATCTGGCATGTCTCGCATCCCCCCAAAGAGCATTGTGCACCCCAGGTTAAAAGCCACTGGTCTAAACAGACAAAGGACATAAATCCTGCAATGTTTTACTCTTATCTAAAACGAAACCCAGCCTTTGCTTTGAACCCAATTTCCAGTCTGAGGATCCGTCCACCATCTCCAATGTTGGTTTACTTGTAGTTGTTACCTGAAGTTCAGGCTCTGTATTTGCTATAATTTGAACTAACAGCACATATCCAGCCAGCCACTGAGCAAACTGCCCGTGTCACTGTGTTGCAAACTGAAGTTTTTTAACTCTAATGCATAAGTGGTGCTTGCTGTGACTGAAGTGTCGTGGGTGAAGACTGCCTGCCAACAGCCAATCTAATTCTCAAACTTTTATCCTTCTATTTTTGCATTTGTGTTGAGGAGTTTAAAAAGACACAGCTACGGTGAACTCTTGCAAAATGTATAAAAATGCCAGCCTGTAATGGAACTGAAAGATACGCAGGGAAACCAGGTATGACAAGATTTGTGAGCTTTGCAACCACATGTATATTACAACGGTTATTAAACAGGAGAGCTCAGCAAAGATTTGCCAGGAAAAAGAGCTAGAAATTTCAGTAATACACAAAGAAAGTCAGTTTCAGGGAAATGCCACAATGTTTCCTGTGCCAAGATTTGGACACAAGTTTATTCTGTTCAAACTTACACACTGCAAACTATTTTAAAACAAAAAAAAAATCCCCATTCTTTTCAAGCTAGTTTGAACTTCCTATAATTTACAGAAAGTCATAATCATATCCGAAAGAGTCCAAAGTCTTTATAGTCAGATCTGCTAAAGTATGGATGAATCATTTCCTTGTACTTTGTAATGCCATAGTCCTAGAAAATATTTGAATAAGAGCAGTCACAACGGCAAGTGTTCAAAAGGAAATAAAAGCTTTTAATGAAAATATTTCACCAAAAGTTCCTAGCTGGAATTCTGTATAAATGCAGAGTTCTTTTAAAACAAGACACTGTTACTAGAAATGCATTATTTACAAATCTGATTGCAAAAGCATGACTCAGCTCCTGAGATGGAGTAAGGAAGGGATTCCTGCTGATTCAAAATGTCGAAGGAGCAGTGGAAAAGAACTGTTCTGTAGGACCAGTACCTCGCTGGGCCACGAGGATGGGAACAAACGGAGGGTGTAGAATATTAGGATGTTAAGAAGGTTAAATGCGATGGGCTGATACAAGTCTCTTCTTCCTAAAATCTTTAGTTTGGAAACACCTTAGTGTGTGTGTGCCCGGCTCCTCTCAGTAATTAATATATGTGGGGCTGATTCTGGAAGGGATTTAAGCAGCTGAGGTGAACAGGTGCGGGATGTGCATGCCCCTGGATATCACAGTATCCTAATGAGGGGTCTCTAGTTGGACACCGTAACCAGGAGGTATCAGATGGACGTGATTTCTGGGACTGTTGAAAGCAGGGCTCTCTCTCGCCTAGGAGAGCAGAACTCAGTCCTGTTACTCTGCGATGACAAGGACAGGTTTAAAAACTAAATCTACGTTGCTGCTTCTTACTAGTCACTTGCCCCAACTGGAGGCTACCCATCAGCACTGGTGATAAGGACGGGCTTCTGAACTGGTCCCATCAGTGCCCCGCTGCCGAAGGGCCAGAAGGGGACACAGGTGTTTCAGTGGCTACCAAGAGAGAGCAATAAATGGGCCAACATGGTGGCTTAACTGCTCTGCAGTGCCAAGTGGAGGCTCTGGATCAGGCTGCCAGTCCTGAACAGCTGCTTCCCAGGCTGTGGCAGGGTTTGGTTAGCTGCAGACACAGCTGGTTCAGGCCCATGGGTTTATGCTGATTGCATTAGCGAGCAGTACGTCTAGGCTCCAGAGGCAGTCCTTGGGCGGAATAAGGGTGGCTGCACAGGGGCTCAAAAGGGAACGGAGGTGGCGAGAGGACAAGAAGTGGCACCCTGGGGTTCCAGCAAAGAGCTGGGGGGGGGAAGAGAAGACTAAAGCAAGGGGTACAGCATCATCACTGATTTCCACCAACTCACTCAGCTGGCAGGGACCTGTCTCATCTGGAAGCGACTCTCTGAAAAAGGAGCTCGCTCACCACGCCTGTTCCTGAGCTCCTGTCCCGACAGGAGATGATTCTGCTTAATCTGCCGAGCAGCGAAGCAGACAAAGAGGCCCTAGATAATCAACAGTCTGAAAGAGTAGTGGGGGTGCCCACTTCACGGCTGTAAAACCCACCCTAACCCAGGGCTTCGAGGAAGATGCAGTTGGAGGAATGTAGCTCGCTAGAGAACAAAGCCGCATTAAGGAGCTTTAACAAAGCAGTGATTTTCTTCCCCACTAGAAGGGTGGGCCAGTGCTTTGCCTCCCCAGGACAGCCTGCCTTTTAGGCCCCTTGGGGTTGGTGGAAGGCTCTTTTTTGCTGTTCTGCTCCAGTGACAGGCTCTCCACTCTGCTACCAGGAACTGAAGTCCCCAAAGCCTGTGCTCCTTTTCTCTTTCTTCACAGCTGCACTGGTTGAAGGCCCCTCATCATCTGCTGTTCGTTTTCTGCAGCCAAAATGAAAACAAATATCAGTGACTGCTAATGTTAGCTGGATTCCTTTCCCTTCCAAGTGTGATTTAGAATGGAGCTAGCCTGTCACATACAAATTAGAGAGACGCTTTGGCTGCAGCACTGAGATGTGGTTTGCCGGGGGTTGAAGATGCAGGGGTTTGGTCCAGCTCATTAAAGAGAGAGGGGCCACTTAAAATGTTGGGAATGGTTCCAGGTTTGGATTTTGAACACTCCCGAAATGTGGAAGGGATGGCGGGGGTTTGAAGCTATGGCTTTGGTTCGGGCCCAGCACATAGGAACACGGGCAAATCGGAAAGCACGAGCCTGTTTGCTCACCTTCCTATGGAGTGCTTAATGCTTTTAAAAGCAAAAGGGTTTTGCAGTTAGCTGGGCACAGTGCAAGAAGTGGGGGGCTGTGTGACATTTCCCACCCCTCCCAGTGCTGCCAAATGCATGATCCAGACCAACAGCAGCCCGTGCTGCTATTCCTGGCATCTCTCGAGCAGAGCCTATGAATCATGCAGAATTTTACTTGATTGCCAAGTCCCATGAGGTGGCCAATAGGGATCAGACGGAAACCACCAAAGGTGTCATTGGAGACCAGTGTCACACATCTTACAGAGAAAACTGCAGGGATGAAAGCCATTGGGAAAAAACCTCAGGGAACCGGTTGGCCCACTCAGCATAGACTATTAATCTTGCAAAATTTCCTACATGTTTCTATAGTAACCACAGCGGAGCAGGAAAGCAATTTTAAGTTCAACCAAATTTCAACACAATTTTAAAACAGAGGTGAACAGCAGCATGTTCTAGCTAAACTTCTAAAAGACCCAAACGATTAACAATGTACATGTGCTGGCTAAACTTACAGGACACATTTTCAACTGAATGGGCACCAAAATCTCCCAACTGCACAGGCATACAGGCCTGTCAGCAGCCGAGGTCTGTACATACAAACACATGCTTTTGTGTACACTACGATGTGAGAGCCACATTTGTGGGAGGATTTGGTAGAAGGCTGTTCAAAACTTGGCAGTACAAATTCTTTTTAATTTTCCAAAATAGTTGAAAAGCTGGGCCAGGGTTTGGCGCTCGCCTCTGGAAAGCTAAACTACCAACAGTACAAGGTGTGTGCAGGGAAATGGTGCTTTAGGAGTTCTGAGTTTCCCCTTCTGCACTTTTACTGAGGAGACTGAATTCAGGTCCTGTCCAGGAAGTGATGGACAGGCTCCTCCACAGAGATGATAAAAGTGTTTGTAACTATACACACACACACGCTGTTAATGATCAGCTGTGGCTTTTACACTGAGCCTTTAAAAGAAATGTTTGCTGTTTTTATCCTTAAAACAATAGGGCCAGACACTGACTGCTGTGATTGGTACACGAATGTTCCTAGCAAGGTCCATCGGCATCAAACAAACAGCTGGTAAGTGACAGTGTCTCCCATACAACACGGAGCCGTAGCGCTAGTGCCAGAGAGGAAAGGGGAGTTCCCCAAGCAAGACAGCACAAACACTGAACAAAGCACAGTTGTGCAAGGGACTTACGCTGCAGCCATATTAATATACTTCCCAATGCCTGGCCGGTAAGTTTTGGGAGCCTGGCTCTCTTTCTTTGGCAGGACAGCCTTAGTCTTGGTTTTGGATGCTTCCTCCTCTTGTCGGGCCTTTTCTCTCTCTGCAGAGATCTGAGAGAAATGAGTATTAGAAGAATATGTTACAAGAGATTAGTTCAAAGAAAAGGCGACTGTGTCCAAGCGCTGTGTAGTGGCAAAGCACTATGCAATACCTCGCTGCCATGACTTACAGTGCATGCTTGGCTAACAGTGCCTCAAGGAATGAATGGTCGATGACCATCACTCCACTGCAAGTGATAGGCAACTGCCATCAGGAAGGCAGAGGTAACACTGGGGGACATGGGGGAACCTTTATAAGTCTGGTGTATTACTCTCCAAACTACTATCCACTCCAACACTAGCATGTTTCTAGCAAACGAGACAGCCTCAGATTGCAGCTGTTCAATCTTTGCTTGTAAACACAGGTGAAATCACCCCAGGGGAAGACAAGAGAGGCACGCGACATGGGACGAGTACCAATTCCCAGAGAAGCAGACGGGGCTACAGATTAAAGTTAAATATTTCTTTGCAAACCTATCAAACAGATGATTTCCTCCTCACCTGAGCATCTGCCTCTTCATACGGATCAACAAAAACAGTTATTGATTTAATTCGTATTTCCTCCTGGAAACAAAAAATTAAAATTAAAAAGGTACCAGAAGCTGCTAATTGGGTTGGTTTCATTTTCCTGAAGGTAACTTTTAAAAATAAGCAATAACAGGCTGCATTGCATTCAGAGGACACACACACTCTCCCTTTGTTTGGTAACCCTTTTGGTTTACGTTTATGTAGTACCTTGGGACGATCTGTTTTTGGATCGCTGTCCACATTCTCCATAGCTGTCAGAGCCTCAAAACCACCAACCACTCTAAAACAGAAGAAAGGACTTAATTTCCAGCTGTACCAATGGAACATTAACCACTCGTTCTGGATGGTGATGCAGCAGGAGTTTCCCCTCAGCTTGAAAAGAGACAAATCCACACTACATGCTCTTAGCAGTCCGAACGGCTGACAGATGTATAGAAACCCAGGCAATGAGTGTCCCAACATGGCCATGTGGGCCAAAGCAAAGGTTTTAAAAACAAGAACATTCTTAAAGGAAGGAGATAAAATCAACACACTGGCAAGTCATTTGAGGTCTGTTAATATTGTGACAAACCCCCTAAAATAGTAGTTGGGAACAAAGGACTTAATACTGGTTTGTCACAAATTATAACCTACCGCAGCAAACTGGTTTTGCTAGAAGCAAGATAATTTCTTCTAGCATTATTAGGCACTTTCACTCTAACAACCACCCCTGAATCTTTATAAATCACGAATAATAAAGGCCCCATCCAGCAAGGGACATAACTACACACTTGGCTTTAAACACTTGAGTATTCCTGTTGAATTCACTGGAACTGCTCATGTGCTAGACGTTAAACATGTGCTTAAGTGTTTTTCTGGATTGGGGCCAAAGTGCAAGAGGTAAAATAATTCAATAGAAGGGTCCGAATTCAGTCATCAGGAGGTTTTGATGGAAGAGGAGGAGTTAGTTGCCCTGTGCACCCAGAAGCCTCCTGCTGAGGAATTTTAGCAGTGTCAAATCACCTGTTCCAATTCTTCACTCAGTGCCGGAAAGGGGACAGACACTGCAAGGATGAAATAAAACTCCAGGTGTAGCGATATTTTCTCAGTACCCAATTTATGGCTGTCTGATTTAAGTGCTGATCTTTCACTATGGTGAAGTACACGACGTGCACACATTTAACAAGTCAGACTTGATGATATCTGATCAGAATAAAAAGACTTCAATTTGTGAAGGCCAAATGCTGGATCAGTATGAATTAAAACGAGGGTCACTGTGAAAATGATGTGACTTTGGATTCTACCATAAAAGTCCTCTAGAATCAGCAATGTTGTTGTTAAAACTGATATTCAGAAGTGTGATAACACAGGACTTGAATACAATGGAGGTAATTCTAAGTCTAAATGGAGGGAGATATCTGCAGTGAGGAATAGCTGGGAGACCTGCAGAGAATTAATCTCAACTCTTTCACTTGGGGGAAATCTGACCAAAAAAAGCACTTAGTACAGACAATAGACCCAAATTAAGTCTGTCTCAAAAGCAAGTAATAAAGTAACAGACCAATATAGGTACAAATACTTTTGCAGAAAGAAAAAGGTGTTTAAGAAAGAAACATTTCACTGTTATTCTAAAATCTGAAAAGCTCTATAAAAAAATGGCATAATGACTCCATTAAAGAGATGCTCTTATGGAGTTATACCCTATAGGCACAAGAACACCTTAGCAATGTACTAGGAGCAGTGTTATAATGAAAACCAGAACGTTTCACACTGATTGGAGTGTTCCCTCCAAATCTAATGCTCTATTGTGTTCCCTTAAATTACAGTTCCTGCATGGAAACACAGCCAGATCAGGCAGGGTCACACTGAAGCTTTTACAATGTCAAGCTGAGCTGGAGAGCAGAGGTTTACCAGGGTCTCTTTTT
Source organism: Mauremys reevesii (assembly GCF_016161935.1). Taxonomy (NCBI): domain Eukaryota; kingdom Metazoa; phylum Chordata; order Testudines; family Geoemydidae; genus Mauremys; species Mauremys reevesii. The sequence goes on along the minus strand of NC_052640.1, from coordinate 17,250,879 downwards.
CAGTCCATATATAAAAATCTGGGGCCCATTTCAGTACTGGTGTTCTCTGCTCGGATAACTGGGCGTACTTGCTAACTTTACAGGTGCAATTTTGGAGGTCACTTTAAATCTCACAAGCTGTTAGAAAATAACATCACACGAGTATTCTTTGTACTGTGCTTAGCTAAGAATCCTTCCTCTGACTTCAGTGGGCATTGGATCAGTATGCCATATGTACAAGGGTTTGTTAATGCTGCCTATAGCTGCTTCACTCAGAACTCTTATGGCTGTTTAGCTTTAAATGTTACAGACTTCCCTTTGTGCTGATGTGTTTTCTCTTCGGAAGGAAAAAGTTAGTCTAGCTACCTCTCCATGTGGACAGAGGGAACATTTTTGGTAACAAGGCATTTGGGGACGGACGGACGGACACACAGACACACACATAAATTTGTCATCCATGTGAAAACAGCAACAATAAATAAGGAACAAAACTGCTTCGGTAAAAAATAATTTACTTGGTTTTGTTCTTTGCTTTGGGCTAATTAAAAAAGTTTCTGAATCAAAAATATGGGAGGGCTTCTGTAAAAAATATCTGATAGGAATTCTGGTTTTCGCAGGGATGGAACTTTTTAAGTAACTGTCACTCAGAAAACTGAACCATGTTATAGATTTAAGGCAGCTTTATGACAATTATTGGGATTTTAAAAAACACTTAAGAATTAAGTCCAAATTCCTGTATAGCTTGCATTAATTCTGTGCTCGGGCAGGCAAAATGAGAGTTCAGTTCACTAACGAAAATCACCATGTAACACAGGCAAAACCACGTCTCCTTATATAATTCTCTTTTTTCCATATCATGGATTCTCGATTAAAACCTCTAACACACCAGGCATTAGCCTAACCCCTTCAGATGAGAATGCCTCAATCAATAAGCAAGTAGTATTAAAAAGTACTTTGGTGTATTACTATTCATTACATATTGGTGACATATTACATGCTATAATTTCCGCGTCCTTGCAGACCTTTGACAGATATTCAGCTCTAACCAGTTCTAACAAGACTGGAAATTATTTGGGACAGCAACAGGCCTTTCTTCATGCTGATATTATCACACTGTTTTTCAAAGAAGTCACTACCTCTTAGGGCAATTAAAATGGTTGAAATACTGTTTGGTGATGAAAGAACTGTATAGCAAGCTGACAGCCTAGTATTTACATTGTTCACACACTTCTTGTAAGGGTTACATGAATAAAATGCAATTGACCAAAACCAACTTTGTTTGTACTATGGGGATTCTGAGGAGCAAATGTTTTTTCCCCTATCTAAGGCCTTGTCTACACACAAACACTGTACCACTTTGGCTATACCAGTGGAGGTAAAGCAGGACAGCCCCCCTAGTGTGGACCCAGTTATATCACTATAAATGTGCTTATAGCACCATAGCTTAGTCCCATATAGAAAGAGAAATAAGTTATACTGGTATAAAGTACCTTTATACTGTTATAACTGCATCCACACTACTATTGGTACAACTATCCAAAAATAATCACATCCCTAACTTACAGTTTAACTGATACAAAAACTGTGGGTAGACCAGGTACAAAGGGACAAACAAGACAGACCCAGCCAGACAGAAAATGACAAAATTATCCAAGCCAAAATAATTTCTAAATATTTGCAGCACAATCTTGCTACAATTATTAATTTTGTTGCTGCTGCACCGCTTCACAAAATCTCTCAGTTTCAATCCTCAAGGGTCTTATCTATATTTTACAGTTAGATCCCAGCTTCACATGGATGTTAAACAAGAAAGAAATATTTATGCAGGCTGGAGAAGTCTCAGGTTGTTTTTTTTAAACTCTAGGTAGCACCCAGGGGAAATCTTCCCAGAGTTCCACAGAGTTTCCAAAACCCTGCACACACTTTTGAGAGTTTATAGCAGAAACCCAATTTTCATCTCCTCCTCCAGGCTGATATCACAGATTCACTTATTATGCTGAAAATTAAACCAAACTCTAAAGATATGTGCTCTGTATTCTTAATTGCCCCTGAAGCAAACTTATGATTTGATACAGGAAGATTTTCTAACCAGTAGTTCCATCCATTATCTTCTAGTGTTTTCATGGTAGTTCAGAAGCAGCCAGATAGCTGAGCACTGGAAATCTCAATGAAATAGTCCCTTACCCCAAGGCTAGACCTCCTACAATATTAATATATTTTGCTGGTATTTATGGATCTTCATCTTTTGACAAGATGAATGAAAAGTGATTAGAAATTTTCTGTTGCCAGTCCTTTTTCAAAGTCTGAGGGCCATTTCTAATGCAACTAGTTTAGACCCCATACATGATCTACTTTTACATATTTATCACGGTGGGGGGGCGGAGGAGGGGGGATGAGAGATTGTACTCCAGAATCCAAATAGCCTCAAGGGTTTTGTTCTTTTTCAGAGATCCATCACCCTGTTGCCCCAAAATTATCCTTATGTAGAACCTATAATATTTTGAAATCTGCTACCATTTTTGTTATTAACTAGTGTTGTTAAAGTCTGACGTGAAATAACAATGTCTACCTGGCCTGGGACAGATTTCCAGACTTCAGACACAAGTAGAGCTCAATACTGCCTACACTTACTAAAGAAGGGTGGTTGTGTAGTAAAGATGCTAGATTGGGATGCAGGAGATCTCGGCTCAGTTCCCTGCCACAGACTTCCTGTTTGACCTCAGGCATGTCACTTACTCTCACTCTGCCTCAGCTCTCTGTCTGTAAAATGGGGGTGACCCATCCTCTCTCACCCCCCCACCCCACCCCGCTCTATCTTGTCTACTTCCATTGTAAACTCTAGGGCAGGGACAGTCTATTACTTTGTGTTTGTACGTTGTCAAGAACAATGAGGCCCTGATTTTGGTTTGGGTCTCTGGCTGTTACCATAATAGCAATAATAAAAATACTCATTACTGTGAGTACTCATAATACTAAGCACTACATTCAGTAGTAAGAATTTACCTGACTGGACCCTTGAACTGTATCCTTTGTCTCATATGATTGTGTAGCTAGAAAACAACATGCAAGAATGTTACCACAGAGGCAGTGGAGGGACCACTAATTAACTAGGTGCTCCAGGACTGATGGTGCTGGTGCAGGAGAGAGATGAAAGCTGAAAGACTAAACAGTGGAGCATAAAGGGAAAAATTGTGAAATGGACAAGGAGGACTGGATCAATGAACCTTCTGAAGCCTCCTTTGGGTTGGGGAACACTGAAAAAAGCTTGCTTTGATCCTAGCAGCAAAAAAGAATCTACATGTTACCATTGGGTCAGGAGAAGAGAGGCCTGACTGCTGAAATCTGAAAGGCCCCAGCAATTATTTGTAGTGTGTAGCAGCTAGAGGCTTAGTCGGGAACCAGGCCCCATTGTGCCGGGTGCTGTACACAGACAGTGCCCGCCAGACCTTGCAGTTTAACAGATCAGGCTCTAGGTTTATAAAAATGTCTTTCTGGGTCAGTCATAGGAGGCGTATGATCCAGGCCTTAGTTTACCATTATCAGTACATTTTTGTTTAAAATGCTCACAAAGACTTTTGCTTCGTCAACCTAGTGCCTATGTTAGGGGGTTTTCCTATTGCTTTTACTATTGCTGACACCGTTTGTTTCATACTGAGTGGCATTCCAGTGCTTTGGCAGAACTTTCATTGGATTTGCATTCAGTAATGAGGACACTAGTCTCTATTTGCTGTTTCTAAAATCATTAGCGAAATTAACAATTTGCAGCTAGTTCCTAGTGACAGTTAATGTGGCTGACCAAGGGAGAGGTGGTGGTGGATGAATTTTTCCTTATGAACCAAGTTGCAGATCCTTAGCTGGTGTAAACTGCCATCTAAGGGAGCTTCCCAGCCTTTTTGCATATGTGGCTATGGAGTTACACTGTTATCTGCTAGGCTACTGGGTTCAGCACTGTGGCTCTTCATTTCTGCAGATATCCATGGACCACTTCTGTGGATAGCAGCATGGATGTGGATACAAATTTTGTATTCGCGCAGGGCTGACAGTAAGAGTGGGTGGGCAGCTGGGAGGAACCACGGCACAGATCCTCCACCTGCCCTGGGAGAGGGGCTTGGAGGGCAGGGACACTGGGCGGGGGGCTGCTTGGGCCCCACACCCAGGGCAGGTGGAGGGTCCCCTGTGGCTCCCCACAGCTGCCCAGCTGGCTCTTACCGTGGCCAGGCTGTGGCAGGGGGGTGGGGGGAGAAGGGCCAGGGGCTGCTAGGGTACCCAGCCCAGGACAGGTGGAGGGTCCACCACAGCTCCCCATAGCTGCCAGTGCATCTCTTCCCGACCCAGCTTCAGCCAGGGAGGGGGGCAGCTCGGAGCTGCAGCCCGGCCATAGTAAGAGCCAGGTGGGCAGCCACGGCAGACCCTCCACCCGCCCTGCGTGGGGGCTGGAGCAGCCCCCGGGCAGCTCCACAGGTCTCCTCCTTCCCCCGTAGCCAGCCCAACATGGAGCCCAACAGGGGAGCCATGGCAAATCCTCCACCTACCTGCGGGGCGGGGGGGAGGCTGAGAGCAGCCCCCAGCAGTGTCCCTGCCCGGCCAAGGGCAGGTGAAGGGTCTGCAACTCCACGCGGGCTCCCTATGCAGTTCTCCCCAATTGGACTCTGGCGTTCCGCAGATAATTTTTGAGGATCGCGGATTGGATGCGAATACACCTTTGTGCATCCACGCAGGGCTCTAGACATCAGCTTTGTGCATCCACGCAGGGCTCTAGACATCAGCTTTGTCCTAGAGGCAAGACTTTGAATTTTTGGGGTGGGGAGAAGGGGGCCATTCAATCCCAGCTTCTTCAAACACTGCCTTGCTAATCAACTAGCTCCCAATGCCTGAAACGTTCAGCTTTTCCCTCTCCCTAGCAGCCCTACGGAGAATGGGGCAGGGTTCCACACTCCACATGTAAGAGGCAGGGAAACGGGCAGAACAGATAGGCAGACTAAGAGACACAATGTGCCTGGTCTCCACCCCCCCCCCATGGATGCGCTGGTAAGGAGGGCACCCCCCAGGCAGAAAGCATTAATGGGTTTGGGAAAAAATGTGCAGGTAATTCTGCATTTTTCTCAGTAAAAGGTATTACAATCCCAAGGGGAGATCTAAAAGCCTGGGTCATGCCATACTGGGTAGAAATGGTGAATTTCACGTGAATCAGAACTCTGCGGGTCTGTCTACACTGCGATAAAAAACCCACCGCACCAAGTTCCAGAGCCTGGGTCAGCTGACCCAAGCTTTCAGGGCTCAGACTGTGGGACTAAAAATAGCAGTGTAGATGTTCAGGCCCAGGCTGGAGCACCTTTCCTCCTTGAGAGAGCTCAGAGCCCGGGGTCAAGCCTGAGCCCAAACGTCTACACTGCAATTTTACAGCCCAGCAGTCCAAACCCAAGTCAGCTGACCCGGGCTAGCCACGGCTGTGCCATGGGTCTTTTATTGCAGTGTAGCCAGACCCCAATGGCTCGACAGCTGGTTGCAGAGGGTTAAATATTCCAACTGAACTTCAAAAGATGATATTTAAAGGGATTTTGCTGACTCTCCCCTTATCTGCCTAACCGAATAAATGAATGCCTGAAAGAAACAAGGATACAGAATAGGCACTGCTTGTGCAATACAGCCTTCATTATATATAGGTTCATTGACTCAAACTTTAAGGCTTGAATGGATTAGATCTTTATTAGTAAATGATGGTAAACATCGATTTCACCGAACACACAAACCCATGAAAAAAATATTTCCTTTGATGATCTAAATTTACAGACAGGCAAAGAAAGAAAAACTGTGCTTAAGAACTTATCTTGATTTACTTTACGTATTTTGATGTGTGATGTTCACAACTGTGTGTTTTAATGGTTATAAAGGTTTAACTCTGAATCTCAATGTCTACTGTCATAAAATAATTATTATTGTCTGACCACTCCATAATTTCCCGCAACTGTGAACATTTAAATCAATAATGGGAAAAAATGCTTAAAAATGAACACTGATATCAGCCAAAATTATAACAATATAAAAATGTGGCTCCCCCCCCCGTTCTACTACACAAATCCTGTGCATAAATTGCATCACTTGCAAAGGAACAAACTCATTGAACCTATATATGGAAAATCTCACAAGAATGCCAGGATAGGTTGCAACCCTCCAACAGAGGGAGATTGGATATTAAATTAATACTCTACTTATTTCACCCACCAGGGTAAAATCTGTTTCAAGAATAAATCCCTGAAACTCTGTACAGGAATCTTTGTACAACAGTTACATTACAATAAAAAAACAAATGCCACAAATTCAGACCAACATCCTGTCTTACCCTTTAATGTCATAAGTACACTATACAAATGCAACTGATCATTCCGCATTCAATATCGGTTATGCTAAATTTAGAAGGTGGCAGAGCAGTGGAAGTGGTGAAGGTGAAAATAGGTTTAATGTTTTCCACCCAGACTGGCCCTTAAAGGTATCTCTTACTTAAATTATAGGGTGTTATTCATGATTTGTCCTGAATTGACCTAGTCAGCTTCTGTGACACCCATGAAAACAGATCTGTTCAAAGGATACCCTATAACAGAAATGAAGGTGCCTTCTAGTCATTGTACAAATTTATATTAGGACAACTGAGATAACTGAAAAATTCTCTCTATATTTCCAACACACACATGAAGATGCTCATTTCTCAGGGTAACTACCTATTTACCTCAGCAAAAAGAAAAAAGTCAACAACAGTTTGTTTTATTTTCCGTGGAGAATGATAAATACTATGTTGCATTTGAGTATAGAAAACAGACAGGAATGTTTAGGTTTGCTTCAGTTACCATAGTATAACATCAGAAATGCACCCGTACCTCCTTCAAGATGGACATTTCTATTTTCTTGAAAACTAGACTGACTCTGGCACTGGACATTTCTACATCTCTGAGAGCTCTAGGTTTTATTTAAAAATCCACCTTTTTTGGGTTGGTTCTAAATGGCATCCTAAATTCAGTCATCTTTGCATGACACTTTGTAGTACCCAACTCAGTCAAAACTTTTGCTGTAACCAAAATTAATCACCATGAGCCAAATCATTACTACATGAACCAAAGTGAAGCACATAGACTGGGGTAGGCAACCTATGGCAAAGGCAGCTGATTTTCAGTGGCACTCACACTGCCCGGGTCCTGGCCAGCAGTCCGGGGGGCTCTGTATTTTAATTTAATTTTAAATGAAGCTTCTTAAACATTTTCAAAACCTTATTTACTTTACATACAACAATAGTTTAGTTATATATTATAGACTTGTAGAAAGAGACCCTCTAAAACATTAAAATGTATTACTGGCACGTGAAACCTTCAATGAGAGTGACTAAATGAAGACTCGGCACAGCACTTCTGAAAGGTTGCCGACCCCTGACATAGACCAAGATTTGCTAATTTACATATGCCAACCTACCAGATAAGCAGATTTCATTTAGCAAGCCTCAAACTACCAGCTTCACTGCTACATTATTTAGTGCTGTCCCTAAAAGAAAACCCCATAAGCTTCAAAAACCCTAAGAACTGGGCTTCCAAATATCACATGCAAGTCCTCTGTTTAAAAACAAAACCAAACCAGCAAGTTAATTTATTTCTCTTTTCTAATATGACTTAGCACCTTCACTGGCATTCACACATCTTTGTGTACTGTATAGTTTTCTCACTTTTGTTTTGCTGAATTATATGAATTAAACCTCATGCAGTGCTGTGGATGGCACAGGTCCAAAATGATACAGTTTGCTGCTCAGAAGACAATGCTGGAATGTGTCTGGAATTTGTAATGAGAAACAAAAACACATACCAGGATGAAACATTTTTATTTGGGGAAAATAATTTTACCCTCAAGTTCATGTTTATAAAAACAAAGTGCACCTATTTTTATATATCTGTGCTGTGCGTGCATGTTAGATAGCTCAGGTGTGTTTGTGTACAGGCGTATATATTAGATGGTTCTCGTGTGGGTGTGTCTGCTGACACTGAGTAGACTTTTGAGGCTGTTAACACGAGTGAGACCGAAACAACTCAACCCATCCAAGGACTTAATCTAGAAGCCCAGACAGTGAAGCCCTGATGGTGCTGTAGCCCCTGACCTATACAAACTGCCAGTGGAGTGACAGATGCTAATTCACTGGACCCACTTCTCTGGTTTCCTCTGCCCCCAGGCCTGCTGCATGCGCACCTGTAGTGCACAATGGTTTGGGCCCCCTACATAGATTCACTACATCCTGCTCCCTTCCTCACTCCTGCAAAAATGTCTCTGTTCCTGGAGCCCTCCCAAGCTGAAATGGGGCAGGATTTGCTGCTTAGAAACTTGGCCGTGAAGAGCTTTGTTCCTTAATGGGCTTTGATTTCAACTATAGATGATGTGATTAGTTACAGAACGGTAACAAACAGGATACATTATTATACAGCAATATACCCTAATGTTTAGATAGAGTGGCACAGTTCAGGGCAACTGCACCTGTACTCCCCCTCTGTGATCCACCAAGGGCACCCACTCGCACTCCCAGCAGTTCCCTCTCTTGGGCAGAGACATGCATCTCTCTCCCTCCAGACTGGGGCAGAGGTGTTTCATGTTGCCCGGTTTCCTGCCTACCCTGAGTCCCCCAGCAAATCAGACTGCCTAAGCAGGCCGGCTTTGCCTTTCTTCTCAGAGACTATACACAGTTTTAAGGTCCCACACAGCTTTGCCTAAGCAAGCACATTCATTCTTAAAGTGAACGTATTCCATAGAAAACATTAAGACAACAAAAGAAACTACACGCATGCTAATAAGCTTACCAGAGATCACCCCAACTCCAGTGTGGTCTCTGGTAGGAATCAACCCTGCAAACCTGATCCGCCCCGGCTCTGCCGATAAAACCCGCCTGGCCCCATGCAGAGCTTCTCCGGACGCCGCTGAGCCCCGAGCAAGATGCAGCCGGCCGAGGAGACTCCACGCCCAGCCATGATCCCCATCCGGGGAGACCCGATGATCAAATACTTCGCTGAGAACCTGGGGGGAGGTGGAGGGATTCCAGGCACAGCTGGGTGATCTCCTGATCTCCACCTACCCCAAATCCGGTGAGTGCCTCCAGCCTGCCCCATAGCCCCTCCGGGCAGGGCCGGGGCAAGGATATTTTGTGCCCTGGGCGAAACTTCCCCCTTGCGCCACCTCCCCTTGAGCATCGTTTATAATAAACTTTCACAAATGAAAAAACAAACAAAAAAAAAAAAACCAACCCCTGATCAGAGGGTTTTGCTGTGGTCACAGGTTCGTAACAGTTGTTTGTTCAGAACAAGCACCATGAAGCTGTGAGCCACTCCTTTATACAGTCTAGATCTTTGATCTGCAGACCACGAATAGGTCATCAGCCAGGCAATGATCCCCTACTCCTTAGGGAGGAGCTTCAAAAGGCTGGGTCTTTGCATAACTAGGGGTGGTAATTTGCATTCTCCTCCCCCAAGTATTTCCTAGGAACTTCACTTAACTTTGTCTGTCACGTTGTTTAAAATAATCCTTTGCAGTTCACAACACTCCCCAAGGCCAACATTGGCCATGTCTCCCCGCAAGAGCAGTGACACATAACCCCACCATAACACATAAACTTTGCATTTATAATGCAATGGACTCCAAATATACTTACACTTAATTCAGTAAGGTCTGTCCAGGGTATCCCAAGACATTGCCATAGCTATCACACAACAGCCTATCGCTCTGAAATAATACAATTACTTCTGATTGCTCCAGCCCAGGATTTTAGCAAACTGCCCTCTGCAGAAGAAAAGATACTATAATACAGCATGGCACTTACACTCAGAGATGGGAAATGTGATTGGGGAAAAAACAGAGGAGCAAGTCTACCAAGGCCCTGATCATATTTCCTTTGTCGGGAGCGCTCAGTGTGCATCCAAACACATGGTCTGACCTTCAGTAAGCAAGGTCAAGGTCTCCGATGCTGTCCTGTCCATGAATTCTGAAATCAAGTATGAGCTTGGGGGGAGGGATAGCTCAGTGGTGGGAGCATTGGCCTGCTAAACCCAGGGTTGTGAGTTCAATCCTTGAGGGGGCCACTTAGGGATCTGGGGCAAAAAACTGGTCCTGCTAGTGAAGGCAGGGAGCTGGACTTGATGACCTTTCAAGGTCCCTTCCAGTTCTAGGAGATTGGTATATCTCCAATTATTACCTTTTATTACCTTTAGCTGAAGAAACCTCCAAACTCAGAGGCAGAACCATCATAACGATTCAAAGGTTGCTGGCTCCTGACTAGCTGCTCACAAAACACTGCAACTTGACCCATGCATAAAAATTATCAGTACAGATTGCACAGTGAGCCTAAGCTGTTCTTCTGGAAGTAACGTCACTGCTGCTCATGCAATTCTGTGAATGCAAGAAGAGGGAGGCATCTTTGCATGCCAGCTAGGGAGAGTTTCTCAAATGCGGCCTGGGCTTTTCTTGCAGCCACAGACTCCTGGGCTGTGATTGGGGAGACAGGGGGTGTTGGCAAAGCAGCAGCTCCTCCTCTGGGGCTGCCTGAAGGGGTTGGTCCCTAGCCCCTTCTGGAGCCACAAACACTATAGGAGCAGGCAACCAGTGTGATTTCCCCACTTCCCCAGGGGTGTTGTGGCTCAGGCTTCAGGCTTCCGCCCTGGGGTGGTGAGCAGAAGGCTCTGGTCATGAGGCGCTGGGCTCTGTCCCCCAGCCGCAGGGTTTTGGGCGCCATCCCTGGACTCACCCCCTGCCATCACCTCGACCCCCGCTGCCTCCTCCAGATCCCCATTGGCCCTGGCCCCCCGCCTCCTTACCCACCTCCTCAGCCAGGGCATAATTTGTCCCCCAACATGCCAGGGCTGAGTAAGTCTGCTGTGAAAAGTGATATTAACAAATATACAAATATCACTTTCCACAGTGGCAGACTTACTAACTAGCAACCTAAAAAAAAAAAAATAAATAAAAAAAATAAAAACATGCAAAGCATCTTATTTTTGTTTCTATTCTGTTTAGGTCCAGTAAAGAGTAGAGATAACTGTACGTTATTGTTATTATTGAGTCTGCAAAAAACCCTATATAAATAAATGACAATGATATGGACATGTATATATGTGCATATTTATTTGTTTTTCCTAAAGTTAATTAAGTATTTTAGGAAAAATTCTCAGAGCAGCCACCAGCAAGAGTTGGCGGCCGCCTGCTGAGGCCACCAAAAATGATGTTGCGAGAACCTCTGAGCTAGGGTAATGATATAAAAAGGGCCTCAGAGGAATGTCCCCAGGCAGTGGGCCTTCCTAAAATGCTTCTCACCCAGAGGAAAACTCCTGCCCAACACTTGGCAGAGATGGTAAATACCAAATGGTTTTCACCAATTTGGGTTTTTCAATTAAATGCTCACCAAGCAGTTAGAAGTCAGCAAAAGCCATTAGCTAATTTTCAAGTTAATTACAGCTTTTTTAATGTCAGGCCGTTCATTGCCAGTTATCACTGGAGAGGGTAATTACTGAATTAATCTAGGCAACTCCACTGCGGCAGGAAATCCACACAGCCCATAATACTCCTTCATTTGAAGGCACTGTCTCCTCGTCACCTCTCTTTATTTGTGCTCCCTTTCCATACCCAGCTTACGTGCTCCTTTAGCTAACAGGCCTTCGTGACATTTATTGTCACTACCGTTGCTGGTGAGTGAGAAACACTGTCACTACAGGATTCCCCAGCAGTCTGACAACCCTAACATTCTCCCTTGACTTCAAAGACGCCACATTGCGCAAAGTCACATGTACCATCCCTTCAGATCCTCACTGCTCTGGGCCAAAGTATTTTACAAAACATCCTCACAGTCTAAAGCAGTGGTGGGCTTCCCGCAGCTCCCACTGGCCAGGAACAGCAAACCATGGCCACTGGGAGCTGTGGAGGGCCGTGCCTGTGGACGGTCAACGTTAGCAAAACGTCTTGTGGCCTGCAATCAGATTACCCCGATTGGCTGCATGCGGCCCGCAGGTTGCTCACCACTAAAGCCTCAAGCTCTTAATACCTGCTACTAGGCACGGCTTTGATTTCCAACCTGTAGTAACGTGAATTAAACCAGTTTCTGAAGAGAAGAGAAAGTAACTTCCCAATGTTACTTTCCTCCTTTGCTAGTAGAATAATGCTTTTTTCCTTTTCCTGTTCTTCTTAGGAGTGCGATAAGCTTACTTAGAAATTCTTACAACAATTACGTATATGAGGCAAAATTCTATCCTTAAGTACATACATGCAACCCTACTGGCAAAACCGGAAGTTGCATGAAGTAGGGAACAGCTGAGTGCAAAATTTGGCTCTCAGCATATAGTGATGTTCTTATATTGTCCAAAAGAAATAACCCTCAAATTCATGTTGAAGCCAGAAATCTAAATAGTACGATCTGATTTAGAATCCACAAAAAAAAGGGACAATTCAGATTTCAGGGACAATACTTGAGTTACAACAGAAGTTAACTTTGCAGCGAAGACAAGCTCTTAGGTACAGGCAGTGCAGTTACTATAGGAATATGTTCACTCACAGCTTTTAATATTAGAACTTGCGTAGGTGAGATAGAATGTTGGCCAGGGCACTGAAGTTATCCACTTTTCTTTCACAAAGTGATATGGGAGCTTTAACTTCTACCTGGAGGAGCCACTAGCAAGGCAAATGGGACACCTTGGCAGAAGGAGGGTAATTCAGAGAGTGCAGCTATTGCAGTGTCAGTATTGGGAACATAAACAGTCAGAAATTACTATTGTGCTAAGTACCAACAATATATGTTTGGCTCTTCAGAACACACAAAATGAAACCAATCCCTGCCTGAAAACTTACAATGGGATACACTGGGAAGCCCAGTGAAAAATAATATCTCATAGATACTAAACAGCTCTACTGTATAACATCTAATCACACTGAGTACTACATACATTTATTTTAAGCAGTTCTTCAAATTGAGTAAAAATCAAGAGTCAATAAAAGAAGTTGCAATGGAAAGAAAAAAAAGAAAAAGCATAGGATTCTAAGGAACTATCAACGAAATAGTCTGATAAAACTGTACGTATCTACCACCACCACGACATGTTCATTATAACAGCTTTACATAATTTAGCACCATCTATTATTAGTGCCTGCTCCTGCAGCGATGGAAACAGCTACGTACTATACCTTCTTTACAGATCTGCATTATATTCCTTGGCCTTTGCAATATTTCGGGGTTGAGTGGAGTAGAACCATGGGAACACCATTCCACTCACAACAGGGAATGGTCCTTGGAGTTCCCCCACATTGATACTCACTGGGTTGATATTTTACCATTGTACCCAGCGGCGGCTCCATGCACCAGCGCTCCAAGCGCATGCCTGGGGTGGCAAGCCGCGGGGGGCGCCCTGCCAGTCCCTGAGAGGGTGGCAGTCAGGCTGCCTTCGGCGACTTGCCTGCGGAAGGTCTGCCGATCCCGCGGATTCAGTGGCAGGTACGCTGAAGCTGCGGGACTGGCGGACCCTCCACAGGCATGCTGCCGAAGGCAGCCTGCTTGTCGTGTGTGGGGCAGCAAAAAAGCTAGAGCCACCCCTGATTGTACCACAACAGTAATTGTTGCACTTAAGGGCAACTGCACCTGTATTCTCCCTTGGAACTCCCTCGAGGGCACTCTCCCTAGGCTCCCAGCTCCTCAGCCATCACCTCTCTTGGGTAGATACCTACGTCTCTCTCCTTCGTGACTGGGGTTTTTCCAGGAAGCACAATTCCCTGCCTTCCAAGACAGTGTGTGTACTTTGGTCTCTTCCTAGAGGTTATGCACAGTGTAATGGCTCAAAATTATAAGTTAGCACACAGCTCTTCATAAACAAGCACATTTATTCTTATGGTGAAAGTATTAAAAAACGTTAAAACAATAAAAGAACCTACACACATGCTAATAAGCTTACCAGAGATCACTCCAGCTCCAACTTTGGGCTCTGGTAAGTGTCAGTCCTTGAAAATCCACAATTGGGTTTTCCCCATAGTTACAAGTTCATAACTGTCGCAGATTCAGAACCAGAATAACCATGCAATCTTTCCTTCATACCACTTCCGTCTTTGACCTTGGCCTCATGTAACAGGTGACAAGCAGACAAAGGTCCACTCCTTTGGGCATAGCTTCGAAAGGCTGGGTTTTTGCATAACCGGAGGTGGGGAATTTGCAGCCAGGAAAAACTCGCCCTACATAGTTCCCAGGAAAACCACTTAACACTTTTTGTTCCCAAAGTCCATTCTTGTCTGGCACATTGTTCTCTAAAGACCTTGAAACCCCAGGTCTCACATCTGTCACATCTCCTCCCTTGAGAGGTTACAAACAATCCCAACCCACAATGATAGATAAATCATTCACTTAATACAATGGATCCCAAAGATACTTAAACTTAATTCTAGAAGGTCTCCCAAGGATGTTACAGGAAATTGCTGTATCTGTCACAGTAATGACACGCGGGTGCAAAATAAAAGGCGCTCAGAAGAGCTGGCCCTATGCAATAGCTCAGTGTTCTATGCCGCCGCACAGGAAGCACCGGGTCATGACTGACCAATTGGCTGGCAGTACCTGAAGTGATGAAGGCAGAGTGTTGAACAGGTAATAATCTCCTGTGTCACAGTGGTGAGTGTGTAAGTATTTTTAAAAAGATAGAGAGCGTGCTGACTGTTCCGTTCTGGACCATTCCTGGAGGCCCATTAACAGAAAAATCTCACAATAATTGGGTTACTGCTGCTGCCGCTGATGATGAAAGAGTGGACGGGGAGAAAAATGATGGCAAAGGGAATGCCTGACTAGTGGTGGTGCTGGAATACCCACTACCTACTCAGGGCCACGAGGAGTGTGCTCTGTCACAAAATAAGTGAAAGGAGAAAAGAGACGTGAACAAAATTAGACATTAAAAGGCTATTTCCAGGTGTCAGACCCAGAGAAATGTGCGGGAAATCAGCTAATGAGCATGGAAAGAAAGAGGAATACTTGTCAATTGAGGACCGCAGAGATGAGGCCAGAATTTTGGATTTTGCTTCAAATCAAAGTCAAAAGTTACCAGACTCATCTCCACGCCTTGAACGTACACAGTACATGCTATATGCATAATGTAGTTCTATTCCTTCTCTTACCTTCCAAAAATTGTGTGCTTCTTGTCCAGGTATGTGCAGGAGCGAAAAGTGATAAAACTGAAGGGAGACACAAACATGACACTCAGAATATGACCCTCAAGATTTAACAGTATTTTAAAAGCTAACTATGTTTAAAAAAATGTACATGGCAACCCACTATGATGACACTTTAACCATCTCCTTTCTGTGGGGAGTACAATGAATGACTCTTATCATATTTTACTTTTTTGCGGACTGTATCTGACAACAGTCAGTTCTTTACCCCTCATTTTTTTATACTTTTATTCCAGTTTCTCACACACTGCCCTATTTACCATTTTAACGAGTAACTTACACAAACGCCTTTGACTACGCTGAATATCCCTTTCTGTGAACGTGTAGATTTTAAGAACGCCAATGTAGGTTAGCAAAGCGTTATGGCTCCTGAATTACATTACATTTATACGGATCAGGATTCTGCATCTGGCAAAGACCTTTAACACAGTGTTCCACTACGTCAGTACCAATTTTCAAAATAGATTTAATTTTCACCGTTTACGATATTTATTTTTTACAGTTAAAGTGAAGGTAGATTGGCCTATTTATAAT
This sequence comes from Mauremys reevesii, assembly GCF_016161935.1. Lineage (NCBI taxonomy): Eukaryota > Metazoa > Chordata > Testudines > Geoemydidae > Mauremys > Mauremys reevesii. Next base: position 17,235,171 of record NC_052640.1, on the reverse strand, counting down.
CCACCTCTCTGATTGGCTCACTAATGCCATGTTCAGGTTGCAAACACAGCAGAAGAATATTTAAATTAAACAGTCTTTCATTGAAATAATAAAACTCAGAAAACTTTTGTTGCTATTATGTTTTGTTTAAAGTTTTGCAAAACTTAAATGTGAGGTCTAAGATATCTTTGCAAAGTAAGCTCAACCACTCAAACATTTCTGAATAGCTTAACATTTCTTTGGAAGCTCCGACCGCAATTGTATATAATGCAGAGGTTCCAACAGCGTGGTCTTGGACACGGATGGTCCCTGGAGAGTTGGCTAGCACATAGTGCTGGCTCTCCTCCTTGTTTCCATCTGTTATATAGCATTATAGACAACTACAAATAAAACATTTTCCTAATAGCACTTTTCCATGTACCCAAGTGCTGTAGTTGCCACAGGGAAATTGTGCGATTGTAAATGGGAGAGGATGCCATCTGCCAGGTAATCTCTCTATTAAGATGTAGTTAACCCCAAGAAAAGGTTTAGAAATCCCTGGGTTAATGCATGAGTCTCTCCAGGGGTGCACATTAAATTTAATCTTCTTTATGCATCCTCTGTATCATCTTATTCTCAGTTGTATAATAATTAGACCAGCAGAAGTCAATCAGATAACCGTATACCAAAAATACCTGAGAGCTTACATGGGCCCTATAAAATATTGAAAGCTAATAATTCATGAGGACAGCCAAAACAAAACAAACAGGAAATTAATCTAATTCCTGAGGATTCCTGAGGTGAAGTCTGAGTTTTACTCAAGTCCTTGTCAGTACCAGGTGCTTATAAAAATGATCTATTGTAACTTTGTACGCTGAACCTACCTACCTACCTACTTTGTTCTACATCAGTGTGACTATCACCTGTATAGGTGAGCCATTCATACAGCTTCTAAGTTAGCAACAGTTCTCAGAAAATTCTAAACCTTGTCTATGAAATCTTATAAAAGCAAAGAGCAGGAGAGTCTCAAGGACTTCATGCTGTAAAAGGAAGTTCATGTAAATTTACAGTAACAAGGAAAAATATAGGCACAGATGAAAGTACATGTTGTGACACAATAGCAGTAAATCACACAGAGTATGAACAGTAGCTCTTCCGAGTTGTTCCAAATTATTTCCTATAATCTGTTTCCTGGGTACTTGAAATATCTTATTTAAAGAAACCGCCACTATACACTAGTTGACTTAGCATCAGTGATCTAGCAATAATGCTCAGCTTCAAGATAGGCTCTAAGGGCTTGATCCTACAAGGTGCTCAGCACTTTGGTCCCAGTGCAGCAAACTACTTAAGCAAGTACTTAACTTTAAGCATGTGAGTAATCTTATTAAAGACAACGGAACTATTACTCATGTACTTAAAGTTAATCACATGCCTAAGTGAAGGTACTATAGTGCTCAGCACCTTGCCGGACTGAGCCATAAGAGAATGTCTTTTAAAAAGTTCCATAGTAGGAACAACTTCTTTTCTCTGAAGAGCCAGAGAAAATGAACAAAAACTACTAATTATATGAAACAGGGAACTCTACTGATGATACCAAAAACACAAGGGAACTACAGATCTTCATGACATGCTTCAAGTAGCTCTGATCTTAGTGTTTAAAATGGGTCTTACACTTTGGTGGTATCAATACAAAGTACTTGGGAGAGCATTTCATTCAGGTGTATCATAAGTAGTTCATAGAATTCCATTTATTTTCTTAACTCTATAAGACAACCCCTTATAGAATAGCAAGCGACCACTTACAATTGTGATTTGTTGCTGTTGGGTCCTGAATTGGCCATGCTAAGAATACCACGTCCAGTGTGGGACAGATTTGGCTTAAACTCATCTTTAAAAGGTTTTCCCCAATAGGACTCTCCTCCTAAAAACAAAAACAAAACAAACAACCCTGATGTTTGCTTTTCATTAGATTCCCATTACCCTTGAAATCGCTCCCAGCACTCATACTTATTTGGTAGTGCTGCCATTGTGCTCAGGTTTATGGGGCTCCTGACTCCTTTGTATACATTTTCATTCCCTTTCCCACTCCCACTCTGACGCCTGAGTGTCCCCATGAAATCAAATTTTGGAATTATCAACACAGCACACTGCCTCCCTACTACTCTCATCAAGTGTGACTGATAAGATTGTTTATTGGCTGCATTATATATTCTGTGCACCAAGAGTTCTCAGGGATTTAATATTTTACTGCTGGCCCATCAAACCACAACCTTCTTTGTGCGATATTAAATCCTGAAAGGTGTTTTTCCTGACAAAAATAAAGGCAACGAGCAGAAAATTACCAGTTTAATTGCACTCTGGATACTCTGTTGCTGCTGTGAGTTTTGGAAATTATTTACTACTGTATTAAATACACTTCTATAGGATCAATAAAGTATATGGCATAGAGCCCAATACTGAACTAAAAACTCAGCAGTTCAACTCCTAACTAAGCAATCTGGCTCAGTGTAAGGGGATATACTTCATCCAAATTGACACAGAAATTTAGACATTCTGGACCAGATCCTTGGCTGCTGTAAACAGATGTAGCTCCACTGAAGTCAAGGGAACTGTGTAGATTTGCATCAGCTGGGGATCTGGCCATCTAAGACTTATTTCTTTTCAATAGCAGCAGATAGAAAAAGGGTCTGCGAGACTGCAGCTCTCTCTGCCGGGCTGTCATTTCTACATTATTTATGACAGATCTGACATTTTCACTTTCATCCCGGATCACTCCTAATACGAAAAAAAATGCTGAGATGAGTCATTTCCATAGTTTTACAGTCAACTCCATAATCTTGTTTGACAAACCGTGAAGAATATTTCACCTTAGCACAGGATTAGAAAGCATGCAAACACAAAAATATCAGAATAGGGAAGCAGGCTGGCTCATCTGCAGAACAGGCTTGAGAACTCTCTGGAGTAACCATATCGCTAGCAAAGCAGCAGTTCACTAACGGATCTGCAATACTCAGTGGCTATTTGCACATGTACACAGGAAAGAAATTTTATGATACAATTGGACAGAAGAGCAGAGAGAGTACCCACTGAGGAGGAGGGAAATAGGCTGCTATCTAAAGCCCAGTAAAGAAAATTGCAAATATGTATCAAGAAAGAGACACTGGGGAAACCTATTCATATTGACTTCACAATATTGTCTAATAATCAAGCATTGCAGGTAGACAGCTGTAAATGCAGATGCATGTGGCTCTAAACAAATGTGAAATCTCAGGAGAAGCTGAACCTCTTAAGGACCCAATTAATCTTGTTCAAAAGACCTGTTAATAAAGTTGAATATTGCCAGCTCTGCAATTTGACAAGAGGAGGCAAAGAGAGACTCTTCTAACACCATGGGGAGTTCCTGTAATCAGAAGTAAAGAGTTACTGATTACATCCTTGATATTTGGCTACTGAATGTTTTAAGGTTAGCTACACCTCAGTGTGAGTTTGTCTGGCAATCTCTCACTGTGTTATATGAGGTAACAGCTTTTCCTCATGCTCAACAGTGGTCAGCCTTGATACATTGAAGAGAATTCCTTTGAGAAACAATTACTCTAGATAGGTTTCAGAGTAGCAGCCATATTAGTCTGTATCCGCAAAAAGAACAGGAATACTTGTGGCACCTTAGAGACTAACATTTATTTCAGCATGAGCTTTTGTGAGCTACAGCTCACTTCTTCGGATGCATAGAATGGAACACACAGACATGAGATATTTATACATACAGAGAACATGAAAAGGTGGAAGTATGCATACCAACAGGAAGAGTCTAATCAATTGAGATGAGCTATCATCAGGAGGAGAAAAAAAAACTTTTGAAGTGATAATTAAGATGACCCATAGAAGGTGTGAGGAGAACTTAACATAGGGAAATAGATTCTATTAGTGTAATGACCCAACCATTCCCAGTCTCTGTTTAGGCCTGAGTTAATTGTATCTAATTTGCATATTAATTCGAGTTCAGCAGTCTCTCTTTGGAGTCTGTTTTTGAAAAGTTTTTTTGTTGCAAAACTGCCACCTTCAAGTCTGTCACTGAGTGATTAGAGAGGTTGACGTGTTCTCCCACTGGTTTTTGAATGTTATGATTCCTGATGTCAGATTTGTGTCCATTAATTCTTTTGCGTAGAGACTGTGCGGTTTGGCCAATGTACATGGCAGAGTAAATCAGATGTAGTCAACTTAATAATTGCAACATATCCTGCTTAGAAGCCAGTACTGTACTTTGCTAGTAATTCTCCTTTTCCATTCCATGCTCTATTTTGGGACGGAGATGTGCAGAAGGAAGGAACGGTGAGAATGGTTTGGCAGCTGAAATATAACGAGGTATAGACAATCCGTAAGTGTGTATAGTGTTTACCTCGTGTTTTTGAAAAATGGGAGTAATCTTTTCTAAAAGGAGTTGTATACTTATATATTGTACTTGCCTGTCATTAAGGATGTCTGAGGCGGGGTGGGGGAACACTATAGAAAGAATGGATACAAGCAGGATACCTCAAGGGGGTACTGTGAGGCTAATTGCTCATGCTCTCCCAGCCAGTCATTCCACAGCAAGGGCTAGTGGCTGCTTATGTGTATGTTGAAGCAGTTGGAATGAGTCAGAAGAAGCTGGAGAGAGGCTGTGTATTAAGCTACAAGCAGACAGTTTTGGCTGGTGGGTCTGTTTGTGTCCCTGGAAGAGACAACTGGGCAGAGGTGCTGGGCCCAAGATTTCCACCAAAGGGGGTTACATTTGTGCCATTCGTTACCATCCCTGCCTCAGAAAACAGTGCTACTGTATTTGTAAATAAACAAATTACATGAAGAAAATAGTCTGTCTCCGGATCATCAGTTTCTGATCCAAACACGAACCAGACCTGCAAGGCCCTGAAAATCCACAACTGCTGGCAAAAGCACAATACACTGTCAGTATGCCCTGGCTACTGCTAGCTTGTTGGGCTAAGGAGATAAGTCTCCCCGCTCATCATAATCGTCCCATCTTTCCTTGATGCTGCTTCTTTGATTGGCCAACTAAACTTGCAGTCCCCAGGTCTGATTCTGTAACACTGTTGTCAAGCTGGCATAACTCACTCCACTGCCTTACAACAGCATCAAACTGGTGTAAACGGAGTCAGGAAGCAAGTCCTCCATTTTTATGCTCCACCCAAATTGGATCCATTTGTACAGAAGTAACAAGTTTTATTTCAATTTCCCTTAGGAAACTACATTTCACTTCAAAGAGTCTCTTTGAAGAAACTCCTAATTAACTGCCAAACACATGTATATTGGCCCACATCTCAAAACAGAGGGGCAGCTGTTGCCTAGACATTTTCAGAAACATGTATCCAAATGGATCCCACTGGGACAGAGCATATAAGCGGAGCGGCCAGTTCCTGACTGTTGCACCATTCTGACGCGGTCGTATGGCATTGGAGTTACACCACTGTCAAGCTGGTGTCACAGAGTGGAGAATAAAGCCTGAGGACTTACTGACCAGAGGAGCAACTCAAAGGAAAGAGGAAAATTGTACATGACAGATTGTTCTCCCTGGCCCAACAAGCACACAGTATGACCAGCATGCTGACAGGAGCAATGAGCCATGATCTTTATGTTTCATGATATTTATTCTCTTAGTATTTCATTCAAGTTCATAAGCACAGGGCTAGAAATCTTATGTACACAATAGCTAATTTCAATTTATTTTAACTATCTGAAAAGCTAATATTTTAGCAAATCGTTTCAATATTCAGTTCGGTGCCTCCCTGCATCTGTCCATGACAGAGCTGTTTCGAAAGCTCATTTTGTCTGCCTAGGAGCTTTGGGCAAGGGCAGAGTTTACACAGCACTAAAACTCTTGAGGCTGGAAATTCTAACCAGAACATATACTCTGAGTGTCTGCGAAGCCTTGCAGTATAGGCCAGTGTGTGGAGGTGGGGATGCCGAGGAGACCTAGGCAGCAATATGTTACAGGAAACAAATTAAAAAGAAACAAAAGCTATTCTGCTTAATTTAAAAACAGCAAGGATGCACTCCATGGCAAACTCTCGTTAACCTCTGGAACCATTCCAAGTGCCTGCCTGAAGCAACGGCAGAGACAGGCAGCTAAAATGATGAAAAATTAAAAAATTCTTACTGAAAACCAGTCTCTCTCTCTCTGAAGACTATTTAAGATCATTTTCAGGTACTCCCATATCAATCCTATGTACGTACATGGATTGGAAGCATGTATCTAATGGTTAGAGGAAATGGACTGAACTGAGATTCTGTTTCTCTGCCTAACTCTGTCATTGGCTCACTGTATGACCTTGGGAAAGTCATTCAAACTCTTTGCACCCATCTATCTAAGGTACTCATATAACCCCCATTACCACTGGGTCTGAGCATCTCACAATCTTTAATACATTTATTCTCTGAGCCCTTGGGAGGTAGGGCAGTGCTATTCCCTCCCACCACACCATTTTACAGTTGGAAATGTAAGGTACAGAGAGGCTAAGTGACTTGACCAGGGTCATGCAGCAAGTCTAGGCTCCGCTCCGGGGCTCCAGCCAGGGTGGGGCACCATGCAGCTCCCAGACGCTGTAGTGTGGTCCCACTCCGGCCAGGGAGCAGGGTCGGGGGCCACACCAGGCATGGCCCCGCTCCGGCTCCTACGCACCTCTGCATAGGAGCTGGAGAAGGGACATGCTGCTGCTTCCGGGAGCCGCTTGAGGTAAGCGCCACTGGGAGTCTCTCCCTATGCCCCAACCCCCTGCCCCAGCCCTGAGCCCCTCTCGCCGTCCAAACCACTCAATTCCAGCCCAAAGCACCCTTCTGCACCCCAAAGGTCACATCCCCAGCCCCACTCCAAAGCCCATACCCCTGCCCAGAGCCCTCCCCTTGTACCCCCCTCCCACACCCTGAACTCATTTCTGGCCCCACCCCAGAGCCCTCACCCCCTCCCACACCCCAACCCCAATTTTGTGAGCATTCATGGCCTGCCGTGCAATTTTTATTCCCAGATGTGGCCCCTGGGCTAAAAAGTTTGCCCACCCCTGCACTAGACCATACTTCCTCTCAGTTTACTCATATGTAAAAAATGATGCTAACAAACACCTGCTCCCCCACAGGGGAACTATGGTGTGTAAGTGTTTGCAAAGAGTCTTGAGAGCCTTATATGAAAAGTGCTACAGAAGCAGTCTCAGGGCAAGCCCACACTACAAAATTAAGTTATGTTGACATACAGCCACTGCGATAATTAAATTGCTTTTGCGAGACCACATTATGCTCCTTGTGTCAGCAGTGCGTGTCCTTACCAGTAGCACTTGTATCGATGCAGAGAGCAGTGCACCACAGGTAGCTATCCCACTGTGCAACTTGCCACAGGGTGTTTTGGGAAAGGTTTGCAATGCCTCCTGGGGGCAAACGAGTTGTGCAGGGGTGACTGGGAACATGATTTCTCCATCTCGTAATTTTATCTGCATCCCATAATATTTCACACCCCTTTTCAAAAGCCCCGCAAACAGAGTTCCGTCTAATTTTTTCCACGCACATGCGGAATGGATTTTGTTATGTGCACCAATATGGAATTGATGTGTGACACATCACCTCCATATTGGTGCACATAACAAAATTCATGTGGCGGGGGTGAGGCCGAGGGGTTCAGAGTGTAGGAGGGGGCTCAGGGCTGGGGCAGAGGGTTGGGGTAGCGGGGGTGAGGACTCCAGCTGGGGGTGCTGGCTCTGGGGTGGGGGCTTGGGGCGCAGGCTGCCCCAGGGCTACAGCAGGGAGAGAGAACTCCCCACAGGTCTCTCTCCACAGGAGCACCTGGGCTGGACGGGAGAGGCGCCGCTCCCGCACCGCAGCAGCTCTGGGGCCGGGGCCGTGGGATAGGCATCTCTCCCCCAGTTGCGACAGGTCCGGGCCGGGGCTAGGTTGGGGCGCCTCTCCTCCAGCCATGGCAAGTCCGGGGCTGGGTTGTGGCCGGGGTGCCTCTCCCCTGGCTGCAGCAGGTCCATGCTGGGGCTGGGTTGGGGCCGGGGGAAGGGCGCCTCTCCACACTGTGGCAGGTCAAGGGAAGAGGCATCTCTCCCCACTGCAGCCCTGAGTGGCACTTAATAGGTTACCGCACAGCTTAGAGGATACTTAGACTGCAAACCGGCGTGGCTGCCATCTGTGTGAGATGCATGGATCCTGCACAGCTCTCCGCTATTGTTATGAATGTGGCAAGCACTGGGTGCCTGATCCTGCAGTATTTGCAGAGCTGCCAGAGGAGCTATGGGAACATGACAATTCCTTAGAGGCTAGATTGCCATGGGACATAGAAAGAAACAATTCAAGGTTGTTGGCGGCATTCACGGAGCAGGTGTAGATGGTGGAGTGCTGGTTCTGGGCCCAACAAACCACTGACTGGCGGGATTGCATTGTCGTGCAGGTTTGGGAGGATGAGCAGGGGGCTGCAGAACTTCAGATGGGCAAGACCACATTCCTCCTGGATGTGTGTGTGTGGTGCTCGCCCCAGCCCTCCAGCACAGTAACACCAAAACGTGAGCTGCACTGACAGTGGAGAAGTGAGTGGTGATAGCTGCGTGGAAACTTGCATGAGCATATGCAGATAGGGCAACTGAACTGACCACTGGCATCGTTTTCCACAGGCAGTAGTGACTGTAGCTGGTATCTCAGTCCTGAGGATAATGGAAGCTGAAAGAGAAGAGCTCCTGAGGGTGCCCAGCTGCAGACCAGGGCTGCATGCTGCTAGTAACTGCTGAGTGGCGTGGGAAAGTGTCCTACCGCAGCTGGAGAAATAAGGTAGCCCCGCCCAGAAAACTTCAGTGGAGGACTGCAGACTACCCAGGAAAGTTTCCTCAAGATCTCTATGGAGGATTCACGGGACATCTCGGTGCACATAAACTTTTCCGCAGGGCCCCTCTGCCTAACTGTATGGGGGAATGCAAAGCAAATAGTAACTCTACCGGTAGTTTCACTACCTCTTAACATAAGTACATGCATCCCTGCAATATCAAAGCAAACTACGTACTTATCAGAGGTTCTTTCCCCTGCATCAGTCTTGCCTGTGCTGGACTGACTAAGGACTGGCTGGACTGTGCAGGAGTCAAAAACAAGTCCTGGCTTGCTGCGCCACTGGATCCACTGTCTGTCCCTCATAGTTCTCCTCCTCGTCACTGTTCGTGGCAGGGGCCTATGACTCAGGCTCCCCCGAAGTATCCACAGGGCTCTTAGGGGTGGTGGTGGGGTCTCCACCGAGGATGGCCTATGGCTCTTTGTAAAAGCAGCATGTCTGCGGCTCCACATCATAGCAACTGTTAGCCTCCCTGGCCTTCTGCTATGCCTGTCGCAGCTCCTTGGCTTTCACGCGGCACCACTGCGGGTGCTTCTTGTAGCCCTTCTCCTTCACGTCCAAAAGATCTGGTTGTAGATATTGATGTTTCTAGGCTGGACCGGAGCTCTGCCTGCACAGCCCCTTCTCCCGCATAGACTCAAGACATCCACCACCTCCTGGAGCATGTCTGCAGTGCGAAGGTGGCCTGGTTAGCTGGGTAGTTGCTGGGTGACCTCTCCACGCTGAGCAAACAGGAAATGGAATTTCAAAATTTGCAGGGCTTTAATGGGGAGGGGCATATACCTGTGTGCCCAGCTGCTGGGCAGCGGAGTTCAAAACGGTAACCAGAATTGTTGCGATAGGGCATTGTGGGACACCTCCTGGAGGCCACTAAAGTTGAGGTAACAGAGTGTCTATATTGACAGTGTGTCGACTTATCTACGTCAGTCTAAGCGCTGTCTCTCTCATGGAGATGGAGCTATTAAGTTGGCGTAGCAGGCAAGTTACATCGGCGGGAGCAACATTTTAGTGTCGATGTTTACAGAGTTAGGTCGATGTAAGCTGCCTTGCATCAACCCAACGCTGTAGTATAGACCAGGCCTCAGAGACAGCTGCACTAAAGTTAATTGGACTCCATGTGGGAGCAGACAGAACTCCACATGGATATGACTACTTGGAGGATCAGGTGTTAAGAGAATGGCAGATGGGGAGCTAATTTACATAACCTGACCCTGACCAGCTCTGTCACTTATAGCCACAAAGCTGGAGATTTTACTGGGGATGGGCTTTTACAATAGGCTGATCTTCCTCTGATGATTGCAGCTATCTTCTGTGAGGTCAAAGCCTTCGGGAGCCACAGATAATTTTTGCACAACTTTATGAAAATCAGCAGATACTGGTAACCCATCTAGAAGGTTGAAACTTTCCCTAAAATTCAAAATTAATGGTAGGTGAGATCCACATGCCCAAGATTTTAATAAAAATCATGCAGTCAAACGGTGAAAAGAAATGGCCTCTTCTATTTTTTAAGATTGAAAAGGGCTTATACAACTGGTTGATAAGATTAAATTTACAAAGCATTTGTATTTTTTTAATAGAAGAGGCAATTTATTTTCACCTTTTCAATTGCATGATTTTTACCTACTCCTGACAGAAAGAAAGAGATGAAACTGTAAACTACACAGCTCAGATGGGTAAATTCAACTGCTTTCATCATTTCAATATTTGTTCAGAGCAGCAGCTGTAGCATTGGTTAGGTATTCAAGACCACGGCCACAACTCGTGACACTGGTGAAAAAGTGAAGAGATGCAAATTGACATCTAGAGAGACAATGCACATGGGGGGGATAAAGACAAAACACACTCCTGTGCAAACTGAAATAGCTCATTCTCTGTTGGACGGGAAGGTTTTGCTTCCTCCCAAAGAAATTATTTTTCAAAATGTACAAATGCTTTGTAAATTAATCTTATGTTGTTGTATAAGCCCTTTGCAACAAACTGAAGAGATGCATCTCAAGTACATGCAATGTTTCAGAAACTATAATGCTCAAAAAAAGAGGTGTGGGCTGGGAATCACTCATGACAGCTGTGATTTTAAAATAAATAAGTCAAGGGAGGGGCACAAAAATTGAAAAGCACTGAAAAAGTAGTGGGAGGGCTCCAATTCATAAAAATGATGGCTTGCTTTCTATAGCTTTCTTCTTGTCACTCAGAAGAACAAGGCACATGGTAATAACATGACACTTGTATAGAGCTTTCCATCCAAGACACTTGACTCTCAAAGCATTTTGCAAAGATTAAATCCTCCCTTCACCCCATGAGGAGAGGTAAAGTTCTGCCTCCTTTCATACACGGGGACAACAAGGCACAGAGGTTAGAACCTGCATTTTTACGAGTGCCCGTTCATTTTGGGTTCTCAACTTAAAATGCTATAGGCCCGATTTTCAGAGATGTTGATGTCAGAGATAAATATATTACTGGGGCTTCATTCTCCCCTATGCCAAGCTCTATGCACTGCAGGACCAGAGGCCACTGCAGAGCTAGTCCCTAGGGGACCTTATGTCAAAGCAGAGCTGAGCTCTATTCTGACCCTGGTCCCTACTTTGGGGGTGGTGATGGCTGGAGCAGGAGTTGGATCTGCTGGCTTTATACCATTGCAGAATTCCCATCTACCAGGTGGATTCTCTGTTGGGCATTTGCAGCCAGCAGCAGGAAGGGGCTGGAGCACAAGAGAATCTAGCGAATTAAATTTCCTGATCAGGTACAAGTAGCACCAGCTGTAATATTCCAGCTCTGCTTTAAGAACGTGTATAGTCTCTTCCCTTTTCCTCCGTCAAAGTGGATGGAATATTAAACCTGTTCTAGTCCATGCACACTTTCTCCTTTTGTATCCAGAACATTGGGAATACACAACAGCTGTTCCATTTGCACAGGAACTGGCAACATTCTAAATACTGAGAGAACTATTCACAACGCCTAACCAGTTTGTTATTATGAACAGCAGGAATAGATAGATCATGAATGTGAAATTCATTTTCAAATAATTAATCATAAGAAAGAATGGCCATGACTCAGCTAATTGTTTTGAATATTGCTTTTCTGGGTGCTTATTTTGTTAAAGAAAAAATATTCTATTGCAGCTTTGGGAAAGGAAATAAAATATTTCCCAACTGTGTTCCTGAAACATTAAGTGCAAGGCTTATGGAAATTAGCTTGGCTTGCTAAACAGGTATTAAACCTTCAAGTAAATGTATATCTAACTATCTTGGCTGCACACAGATGAGCCACTGAGAACCCTTCATTCCATGTTATATTTAATCTTTCTTGCTCCTCAATGCTGAGGTTTCCCGTGAGGTGAACTGTTTCCCAGCACAGATCACTGGCCATTTAAATTTATTACTAAAATCACAGCAGCTTCATTAATGAAGTGTTAACAAGAGACCCAACAGCAACAGAGAGAGACATCAGTGGTAAATTCAAAAACGGTCAGCCTGCCTGCCAGAGGGAACTGGTCTAATCTTAAAGATCTATGAAAATTTACAGAGAGTAACATTGCTATTAGCTTTGCTTATAGATTTCATTTTTTACATTTATGAAACAAATGTTTCTTTAGCTATATAACTATGTATAATTATAACTATGTATAGATTATTTATATTACACATAGGTTTAATGTCTCTTGCACTGAAGAATTTAGAGGGTAGGATTCTAGTTAAAACAGAAATCTCTTCTGAGGTTTTTTTAGTCTGAAGTCCTCGTATTAAGGGCTGTACACAGAAACAGCACAGATTGTTTAAAGAGACAAACTCACAAGGTCTGGAGTTTCCCTATAGTCCAAGATCAAACCCTTTCCATTAGTAATGGAGAAAAAATACTTCCATAATCTCATATGTGATTTATTTTTATAGAACAACTGATATCATGTGAGCCAAGCAAATTACTTTCAAATATACCTTGCAAAGAGCATTAAGTTTCTATGGAAATTGATGTTTTTCCAATCCCTGTTCCTTTTCTAGTGATGAAATCATTAGGAAATATTGTCATTTTAGCTGTAGGAGATGCATCTGTTTTTTATTTTAACCATCAAGAGTCAAAGAAATATCAATATTCGTTATAGATAACAGCTGAAATCCTAAAGGGAGTTAAATTTATAAATATACTCCATTCACCCATAGCTTGACTGTGTTCAAGAACTGCAACCTTGAATGTGCTAAACTGCCTGGGCCTGATTGTACAATCCTTCCTCGTGCTAATGTGCACTTATATCACTGACTCCAACAGAACTACTTTCATGAAGAAGGCTTGCACAAACATATCCTACATGAACATCAATAGTCAGAATTTCAGCAAAGCCCTTCACATGCACAAGTGATCACAGCCCTACCCTGGATTGTCAGTCTACAACAAGGCTGGGCAAACTATGGCCCAGGGGCCACATCCGGCCCTTGAGCTCCTGCCAGGGAGTGGGGTCCAGGACTAGCCTTGTTCCAGCCAGGAAGTGGGGTTGGGGGTTTGCCCTACCCCGTGCCGCTCCCCAGAAGCAGTGGCATGTCCCCCATGTGGCTCTGCATGCTGCCCCCGCCCTAAGCGCCATCCCCGCAGCTCCCATTGGCCAGGAACCACAACAAATGGGAGCTGCAGGGGCGGTGCCTGCGGACAGGGCAGCGCACAGAGCCGCCTGGCTGCACCTCTGCATAGGAGCCAGAGGGGGGACATGCTGCTGCTTCTGGGAGCTGCTTGAGGTAAGCGCTGCCCAGAGCCTGGACCCCGACCCCATCCTGCACTCCAACCCCCTGCACCAACCCTGATCCCCCTCCTGCCCTCTGAACCCCTCAGTCCCAGCCTGGAGCACCCTCCTGCACCCCCAATCCCTCATCCCCAGCCCAGAGCCCTTACCCCCTGCTGGAGCCCTCAACCCCCCCCCCCCATGCACACCAACCCCCTGCCCCAGCCCAGAGCCCCCTCCCACACTCAGAACTCATTTCTGGCCCCACCCCAGAGCCTGCACCCCCATCCAGAGCCCTCACCCTCTCCCACACCCCAGCCCCTGATTTTGTGAGCATTCATGGCCCGCCATACAATTTCCATACCAAGATATTGCCCTTGGGCCAAAAAGTTTGCCCACCCCTGATCTAGATTATAAAGAAGATTCCTGGTCTAGATGCAACGTACAGCAGATTTACCTACACTGACTTTGGTTATGCTGTGGAGAACTATTACGTCCGCTCCTATACACATGTGCATTTTACTAGTTCTGGGAAGCAGGATTTAGTGTAAAGTAAACAATGTCTGGGACTCAAGTGCAGCTGGGCGTGCTAGTAACCTTATTCCCAGGGAACATTGTGCAGTTTCTACTAGACATAAGGGAAAAGTACAGGACAGCACTACTTCTATTCTAATTCCTCTAGGATTAACCAACCATGCATCACACAGCCACAGAGGAAAAAATAAACCACCCAAACGGCTACTGTGATTTGGGGGACAGGGATGGGGAATAAAAGAACGAGTTACTCCAAGTTTCATATCATAAATTATTTTTGGTCAAGGTAAAACTACTATCAGATTTCAGCCTGCTATTTAATGCTGCAAAATAAATGTCTGGGTTCAATATTTCCTTGTTTTAAGGCATTTGATCCACATTGCTTTCATGCTGAAAGATAAATTTAACTGTGATGAAAGCTCAAAGCAGGGGTGTCAAAAATATGCCCCACTGCTCAGATCCAGCTTGCTTGACAGACTAGGTTTTATGCTGCACCTTTTCAAAGCCATTGCCCAGGAGAAGCAGGGGCATCTGTTGTTTTTAAGATGGTCCCACACATCTTCTGTACTATGCAGGTAGTTCCTCTAGACACTGGAGTAACAGGGGGAAAACAGCCCAACAGAAACAGGACAAAGAAACCTGGAGTTTAAGCACAACACGTTCTTTTCTGATGTATTTCATTCAAGAAATTGCATCCAATACATCTTGAGAGATTTGAATAAATGTAACTACTCTGTCACTGCTATTGGTTAATAAATTGGCTGTGCCCTTTTTTTATTTTTATTTTTTTAAAGAATCTAAAAACTAAAATTTACTTAGCTTAAATGACTGAAATCCATCTAATTAGATGAAACAAAAACTCTAGCCATTGCACAGTTCATGACCTACGAACCTCCAAGATTTGCTTAAAAGGTCAGTTGAGGACAGAAACCAAAACCAAATGTTGCCATAGCTAGTGAGTGGTGCCTGAAGGTCAGAAGTGAGAGTCAGAGGAGAACAGGGGTGGTGTTTGAATGCAATCCATGTCAAACCTGGGCCCCAGGACTCAGCTTTCTCTGGGAACCCCTAACATTGCATTAACACTGAATTCAAAAGTTTTAGGTAAGAAACCTGGTTCTTTCAGAAGCAGCAGCCTGGGTAAAGATTTGGTTGGTTTGGGTTTTGTTTTTTTTAAACTTTGTTTTTAAACAATACATCAAGTAAATTACAGAAAAGATGACAATCATCATACACCATGAAAAAAAAGAAATGAATAGACTGCAATAAACATGTTGCCTATTAAATAGCAGAAAGAGTAACTTAGGTCAGCTTTAGTCATTTCAATTATCTAATATTCATGGCTACTTATTCTGTATCTTAGTTCCTGATAAAATACCACACTACGAACCCAGATTTCTAGTGTACAAGATAAAACAAGTTTTTCCATTTCTGTCTGGTAAATTAGTGATCATCCACCATTTCTGGTGGTGGGGAGGGAAAAGCACTGGAGTTATTGTAATCCCCACTAACAAGGAGAGAGAAAGTTTACTGTACAGCATATTTTACAGTCAGGTTCCCAAAGATTAATTGGTCATCAAGTTCCAAAGTAATGCATAACATCCTGTCCCATAACAGATTAGAGGCAAACCACTAAACTCCTCATTCCACTTCTTACAGTGACAAAGTGCAAGTCTCGTCTCGGTTTTCATCCAGCAGATATAAAGCAGAGTTTGCATCCCAAAGAGTATAACTCTTATTGATGAGGGTCAGGTGTGGAGCAGTCGAAAATGGCCACCTCTCATGCCCTACTGTTCAAAAGTCAGGAGATGTAAAGTCCTTCCTTCTTGCCTCTACCATGAAACAGAATTATCAACCAATGTAAATTCTCCTTTGGTATTAATGGCATTTAGAAATCTCTCCCTCTGACCAACAGTAGAGAGGGTGCCTATGACAGAGATGCCTCTATTGTCTTCTCTATGGATTGGATTTTCCATCATGTTCAATTTAAGTGCCTTTGAAATAAAGTCTCTCTCTCTCATGAATTCTTTGAAAATAGAGGGCACGAAATATCAAACATGCTTTTAATAAACTTGTTTATTTCACTGATTTTTCCCTTGGCTAGTCTCTCAGTGGTATTCAGACAGATTTCTGATTTTTACCAGTTAAGTGTCTTGCAACCAAATGCTCAAGAAAAAGTGCTGACAATATTAAACACAATCAGAACAATTTCAGAGATTCATTTGATCAATGGTTCAGAGACTTTCAAAAGGATGAAAACAGTTCAAGTTCTTTGCAGACCCATCTTCAGACAAACTCAAAAGACAGAGGCAAAGTAAGCTAAAATGCTCCAATCTAAGTTTTGGGAGGGAAACAACAAATTTCCACAAAGTAATTTTAAATTTTTGGGGCCCTGATTTAGCAGCGGAGGTCAGCTGGAGTGCATGAGCTAACAGTACAGACGTTTAAAAGACACTAGGGGCCCAACGTTCTCAGCGGAAGGTGTTTGCATTCCGTCCACACTTCAAGCTGGGGAGTAAACCCCAGCTTGAGGAGACAAACCCAAGCTAACTCTTATTGAGCTAGTGCTCTAAAACCAGAGTGCAGCCCTGGCAGTGTGAACAGTGGAAGGAACTCGTCAGCCCGAGTACATGCCTACCATCTCAGACAGGTAAGTGCACTTTGGGTGGCTAGTGCCTCCTGTTACTTTGCCACAACCCTATCTTTGGCATGCTAGCTTGATCACAGCTAGCATGGATATGGCTCCTCGAGAAGGGAATTACACCCCCAGCTCAAAGGGTACACATACCCTTAGCGTGACTCTGATCTGAGACCAAGTTCATTAACCTGTAGGTCAGGTCACAATGACAGGAAGGGAAGGACGGAGGCAGGAGGGATGCTGTTTTGAAGAAATTAATGTCTCCTTTTGCTTTATGCGAACACACACTCACACAGAAGTGCATAACTCGCGACACTTTTGAAATGCAGGAGTACATGTGCAAAGGCTGGCAGTTAGGCACCTAACTCCCACTGATTTTTCATATGGTCAGTACTGGAAAATTTAACCAGCTACTCATACTGACTAAATTCCGCCTTTTTTTATCCCTAGAGGAAGCAGTCTCCTTTGGTCTCAGTGCTGATCAATTGTATTCCTAAAGTCATATGCCTCGTTCATTTTGGGAAGAACTGTAAAGTGGAGTACAATTTAAAGCTTTTTGTGAAATCCCAGTTAATCATGTCCAGTTGCTCCCACTCAAGTTGGGACATTTTATTGTGCAACCTTTGCAATTCACATTTAAAGGCATTAAAATCATATACTTTTTTTTTTTAAATTAAAGTCCACAGTAATCTTCATAGGCTGAACGCTTCCTCTGAACACGAGCTCCAAGTTGACACCACTGTGTTACATACTCTACAAAGCATGGATGAGATTTACAAGTTGAGGCCAATCCTAACAGAGGTCTGAAAAGTCACTTAGAGAAAATGTATGATCCTAAATAAGAACTGAAACAAACTGCTCCTACTTTCTGAGATTTCTCTAATGCAGATATACAGCCTGTTGGCAGGGCTGCCCAGAGGATTCAGGGGGCCTGGGGCAAAGCAATTTTGGGGGCCCCTTCCATAGAAAAAGTTGCAAAACTATAGAATATTATATTCTTGTGGGGGCCCCTGCGTGGCCCGGGGCAAATTGCCCCATCCCCCGGTGGCCCTGCCTGTTGGGAAAGTTTCAGAATTGACAGAATGACTCAAGGAAACCCCCGTGAACACCTACCTTGAACAAACAAGCTCTTGGGACAATGAAACTAGTCTATCATATGGAATTCCTCAAGCTACAATGAGCATGGATTTACACACACGCTTTCACCAGTATTCTCATGGAACACTTCAGTTTTCTCACCAAAGAGATATGGTGCCAACTAAGATGATGTACTTGTTTTTCCTATTTGCAGCCTTTGTGATTTCCCCATCATCTGGTTGCTTTCTGATAAAGGAATAATTGACAAAAGCCAACAGGTTTCCTTAGTAGGGGATTTTTGATAAATTCATTTAATAAAAAGTTCTAAGATACAGATTAATTCTATTTGTAAAATATTATAGGTTCACTCCCGTGAAATGAAATATATAAAAGCTCTGATTTATCGATTAGAACCTTGTCTAGGTTTTTTAAAACAGACAAATGATTACAATGGTCCTTTCTGGCCTTGGAAATCTGCGAGTCTGACGTCCAGTATAACACAGACCACAGAACTTCCTCAAAACAGTTCTGCTGTCCTAGCAATGTTGGCCATCTCTTACCCTTTTATTCCTACTTAAATTCTAGTATTTTAGCACTATTCAAACTGTACTTCTCTTCGAAACAAGAGCTATATCCATGATTCTTACAGAAAAAACAGAATGCAGTAGTACAACAGTGCTACAGGAGACTGTGCCGTGTCAGGATTGTACCCTTCTATGTTGATACCAACAGGTCCTGCCCATAGACCCAAAAGTTCAACTTCAAACTTAACTTTCTAACAAATACTTCTTTAGTCATTCTGTGGTATATGACTTATACCAGGACTCTGAAATCAGAACATTATTTATTCTGAACCTTTAAATGAGGCTTTGGTTTGAAACATAATCCTGGCCTTTTTCAGAGCTACTCAGAGAACAGAATTAAGCCATTTTGTGAGCAGAATAGAGCTGTATTTCATGTTAAATCTGTTATTTTTAAGCAACAACACAGTAGCTAACAAAACAACGGAAGCTCAGGACTGCAGCTGTGTTCAACAACCCAGGCCCTCCGCATACAATGACTCCACATTTGAAAGCAACAGAAAAAACAACCCTGCGGTTTCCCAATTTAATCAATTGCAAATGAGAAGGAGTTTAGAATATTTTGATTATAGCATTTAAACTCGCTGCTCTCAGAGTATCAAAACAGTTATTTTATACTTCTTGTTCATTTACTTTATGATGTGCCGAAATAATGACAGAGAGGGAGGAAGCCTGGAGAGTTTCTGCCCCTCACCCTCTTTTTTTTTTTTTTTTTAATAAATGTCTTTTTCTGCATAACTCAATATACCCATCTCAGAAACAAAGGCAAAATATTCAGCAAGACGATCTCAATCTTGTTTTTTTGAAAGGCTGCATGAACATGCACTGTCAGTAACAGAAAAATAATAGTTGTAACTGTTTGCTCACCCTATGTGCATCAAAAATAGTAAGTATGATCAGAGATGATTAGAGCTTAATGAAGTATAAAAAGATCAAATATAATAATTAGATGACAATAAAAAATACTGACTGAATTAAGCAGACAAAAAGTTGCTTTGTGAAACTAAAACCTGCTGCAGTTGCATCACTCAGCTGTGCAGAAGTTGTTAGGTAATCAAGAACAAATCTTGAAGATTTCCCCCACAGTTGTTTTAATTGTATAATTTTAATGACTATACACACACAAAACAGGGTTGAGAGTCCTGTAGGAGCCTAGCACATCTAACAGCTCTTGTCACATCAAGTATTTCAAATATGTTTTATTTCTGATTGGAACCAAGTTAAGGTCTTTAAAAAATGTAGGCCTGAGGAAAGCGAGTCTTGTTGCTTCTTTATTTGAAAAGTTGATTTCTGCAACGTCTGGATTCTCCTGAACTAGAGCAACTTTTTGAAGAGCTGCTGGCATTGTCAGAGCCACTTGGGTATAAACTGACAGTTTTAGGAGAACAGCTACAGGCTTTATAAACTCAGGCAGGACCCCAGGTCTATAGTAGATTCAGAACCAATTAAAATGAAGTAAATAGAAGAAAACAAGATGAAAAAAATCAGAGAGACTCTTCTTTCTGGTTTGGGATTCCATCCTTCTATCAAACTCTTTCCTAAAATGAAAGGACACACATTACCGATTCCCTGCCCCCGGCTTTATTTGCATTAAATTTTTAATTTTCATTCAAAATTGCAACTCATTCCTAACCTTCAGTGTAACTGCTTTGCCAGCTTTGGACCGCTCTTCTACAGATTGTTAATTGTGCTGCATTTCATAGTTTTATGATTTGCACAAATGGAGCTTAGAATGACATCACCAAGTCCATTTTCATTCCACAACAAGATTTAAACTCCTGCCTATAGAAGTGAAAGGCTACTGGGGCACAGCACTACCCCATTTAAGTACCTCTATAGTCCCCTAGCACTTCTTTCATTTCTCTTTTTTAAAGATGTTCCTAATTATGCCTTTAGGTACCTTTAAACCAATAGTCATCTTCTAATGGCATCAGAACATATTTCACCGGACAGTCCAAGAGTAACAAAACATATAATAAGTAACCGATCTTTTCAATGGGCTTCAGCACTCAAAACACAGAATCTCTAACCACTCTGATCCAGCAGTTGCATAATCCTTCATTAATTTAAGCCCTTTATGCTCATTGGGGTAGAGTCTTGGCCAGTCCAAATATATCTGAATTGATAAATAAATAATACATACTATAGTATTTAACAATTACATAGACATCCCTTTGGATGAATAGATTGTGTGAGCACAGGAATACACTGTGTGTGTACAGGTAAGCAGCACATGTGTAACTTAGCCGTAGAACAGAATGTGGGGGAACTCCTGGGGCCTGCCTGACGAGCAGCTGTGAAGGCTAGATGACATTTGGTAGTGAACAGGCAAAACTGACTTGCACAGGTGTGCCGAGAGCCAGTTTACAGCAGCAGGTAAGCTCATAATGTATCTTATACAGAACAGGATGGTCAATGCCCTGAGGAGCCTTCACTGCAGTAGTAGGAGCAACTCTCATATATGTCTGTTCTAATCTATTTGCATTTCTATGGCGGCTGTCACCATTGTATCTAGATCACAGAGGCTAGGAAAGAAGAACAAGCAGGAAAAAGTAGCAACAAAGAGATCCCTAGAAGTTAGGAACAAAAAGGGAAGAGGCAGAGCCTAATAAGGGGATTAATTCTGGGGGAATGAACAGTATTTGGCCACTTACTAGCCTCAAAGGGTTTCTAACATTTCATTGATATGGAATAAAGAGAGAACCTTCCTTTTGTGCATAATATTTTTTCCTTCTTATAACACCATCTCAGCACACTGAATTGTGAACAAGACTCATGGAAATTCTCTCTCTTAATACAAACCAGCCAGTAACACGTCTTTATACAGCACTTTGTATTTACACACACACTTACCCATTCCTGTTCCGGTAGGATCACCTCCTTGAATCTGCAGAATTAAAAACAAAATACTATAGCCTATAGTATACTACAGTAAAATATGCCTAATATTTAGATACGAGAAATAAAATATTTTCACAAGAGAGAAATTCTGCTCAACTTTTCTTACTTCTAAACGGTGTGTTGGGCAAGCTAGTAAACAGAAAATTATTACAACTAGTTTGGGGCTTCTTTTATCAGTTGGTTGTCATATGCTCCTGGAAAATCATTTAGCAGAGTGACAGGTTTATAACAACAACAGGACTCCTGTGGACAAACAAGGAAAAAATAAATGAACTGTGTCTTGTACAGGTTAATGGAAAAATATCTTTTCCATCGCCTGCTGTGCCCTAAGTTACCCAGTCGATGATGCACTGCATTTAAAGTCTGACAAGTGTTTAGTTTTACAGTCAAAGCTCCAGCAAGAAAAAAAAAAGCTTTCTGCACTTGCTTCCATCTTTCTGGCACAATATTCATTTTATGAGTTGTAAGAAAAATCCCAAAATAAAGCCAATCAACCAAGATATCCATTGTTTATGTAGGACCTATACAAAAACAATATTTTGGATTTTATTGCTCCAAAGTCAGCAGAGGGAGCGTGCAAGTTAGCTGAAATCACCGTGAAAGCACCATTTTAATTTTGATATCAACCTAAGAACACAGTGCTGCGAAATGGAGAAGTCACTTTCTTTTTTTAGGATCACAGGACCCAATCTAAAGGTCACTGAAGTCACTGGAAAGACTCTCATTGACTTCATTGGGCTTCTGAAAGTAGCCCTACCTTATCTACACTACTGGCCGGGGTCGATCTAAGATATGCAACTTCAGCTACATGAATTGCGGAGCTGAAGTCGACGTACTAAGATCTACTTACTGCAGTGTCTTCACTGCGATAAGTCGACAGCTGACACTCTCCCGTCGACTCCGCTTGTGCTTCTCGTTCTGGTGGAGTACCGGAGTCAATGAAAGAGCACTCAGCAGTTGATTTATCGCGTCTATACTAGACACGATAAATCGACCCCCACTGGATCGATCGCTGCCCGTCGATCCGGCGGGTAGCATAGACAAGCCCTGTGTTGCAAAAATTAGTTACAATATTTTGTTCCATTTAAGGGAACGTCTGCAGTGCCCTAGGCCAGTGGTTCTCAACAAAGGGTACGTATACATGTTGGGATACGCAGTGGTCTTCCAGGGGGTATATCAACTCATCTAGATAGTCGCCTAGTTTCACAACAGGCTAAATAAAAAGCCCTAGTGAAATCAGTACAGAATACAATTTCACAGAGACAATGACTTCTTTATACTGCTCTCTACATATTATATATGGAAATGTAAGTACAATATTTATATTGACATTTATTTATTTATAAATATATGGTAAAAATGAGAATAAGCATTTTTTCAGTAATCGTGTGCTGTAAGCAAGTAGTTTTTAAGTGAGATGAAACTTGGGGATATGCAAGACAAATCAGACTCCTGTAAGGGGGACAGTCTGGAAAGGTTGAAAGAAACTGCCCTAAGATGTATGAGCATGAGTAGCATCATTATAATGGCTTGATTTTAAGACCTATGCAAATCAATGCTAGCATCTTTCCATGCATTTTAAGGAGCTGGCATACTAATGAGGTGTCCCAAGGGTGACATTTGAAACAATTATTCATTCAAAACTAAAAATGCAGCAGGTGAACTATTTACTTGGCATGACTAGTAACCAAAATTAATTTTTTGTTTTAATTTTCAAAATTAAATCTCACATTGTAAAACATGTTTTGTTCAGAATATCAGAATGGGTCACTAAACGAGTCTCTTTAACAAACAGGTTCCGAAAACCTTTGCTGTGAGATTAAACCTGACCCGTGCTTACAGAAGTTCACAAACACAGGCTGAGGTTATTCACTTGGGTTTGACCCTACACAATGCTAAGCGCTCTGGGCCCCAATCCAAAGTACTTAAGCACGTGCTTTACTTTAATCATGAGAGCAGTTACACAGAAGTTAATGGGACTACTCACAAGCTTAACTGTAAGCATGTAATTCAGTGATTTGATGGATTGGAGCAGAGTGCTCAGCACCTTATAGGACTGAGTCTTCGGTTGGGAAACCTTCTCTCCCCAAGCCAGCATACCTTACTTCCGCTCCAACAGCTGTCCTCAACCAAAGAGGTAAGAAAGGATGTAGATTTCCATGACTTGTATGGAGAGAGGGCACACCTTGGGGCAGGTTGCCCCGGGAGGTTCGACTTCAATGAACACCCAAACAAACCTTTAAGAGTTAGCTGGTTTTCTCTAACCCCTGTATACCAAACCACAGAGATCAGTCCCAGAAGTCCCATAGAAACTGACTTCCTGATTGTTTCAGCTAGGGCTGTGAACCTCACTAAATGAAGTTCAGATACTTTGGATGTAAAAATATGTATCTTGTAAAGCAAATGTCAGCTGCATGGGATTTAAATGGGCTGAGATATTACCCACTCAGATCAGGGTTTTGAGCTCTATTCACTAATGGCCAGATCCAAAGCTTGCTGAAGACAATGGGAGTCTGGCCAATCAGGCATTTCAATGCACTTGGAATCAGGCTCTGAGTGACAGTACTCTTCATGACAGCTGCTAGGTGATCAAATTTCTACATCTTGCCCTCACTACGCGAGGATAATCCTTGTTTCCAAGATACATTTTTCATGACCATCTCTAGTGTACACCTACTTGCTCCAAGGAAGTAACTAGAATTTTAAATTAACACATCTAATATAGTCAACTCCTATTTCGGGGGAATGAGGGTGACAAAACCTATTGTGCATTCTATAGCATTTGTTCAATACTCACCACAAAATTACGAATTGATCTGTGAAAAATAGTTCCATCATAATAGTTCTTCTTGCATAGCTTGATGAAGTTTTCACACGCTCTGGGTGTCTGAAAAAGATTAGGTATTTAATGAAGCAATGTCTTTAGACAGTAAAATCAATGATTACATTGTTTAAAATGATCGCATTTTGTCTGTGTCTGTTACAAAGGACTAATTAGTCAGGACTCTGATTAAGAGTTCCTACTAGTTTACAGCAACCACGACAAAAATCCAATAGAAGAGCATATTGTATATCAGAGAGAGACACCCTGTACAGCAATATGTGAAACGTAGTTCTCCCAAGTGGCACGGAAAGATGCTGAACATCAGTCTCATTATGTATTGCTTTATTTTTAGAATATTTTCCAGTGAAGTCAATGACAATAAAGGGGACAATGCTGGAGACCAAATTCATCTATTTATCCCTATCAGTCCCAGCAACATACCTCAATCCTGTTCTGATGGGACTACTTCCAGATTTGAAAGAGTGGTTCATTCTTCAAGCTCATTTAGGCCTTGACATCCTTGCTTAACAATTACACAAGGGAACACAATCATGCCACTTAGGATACTGTTGTGCTGTGATAAGAGGCACCTGACCACTAAGAACTGGACTGGCATCACAAAAGTCACTATATTTTATATTAATCAGTACAAAGAAACTGATGACTTATTTTCACAATCTAAAACTAAATCTTAGCCAGTTATGTTAGAGACATTGCATATTTCTCCTTTGCTTTTACAGTGTGAATGAAAGATATTTATCCTCAATCATGGCATTCAAACACCACTTAGTAAAAGACTACAGCACAGATGACCTCTGATATTCCAAATACTTGTCTTTCCTTTATCAGCATAGTTTCTCTTTTCTGCAGTGCCAAGATGGAATCCCTCATAAGTAGAGAAACAGCCTGTCTTAGTTTGGACATGCTTTCCCCCACCCAGTTGTAAATTATGGAAATAATATGAATCCAATTTCATAGAAGAATGTCTTAAACACGCTGAGCTGGAATAGGCTTTAGAGATATTCTTATTGCGCTCTGCGTGTGATAATAAGCCCCCAGCATGAGCGGAAGACTCTGTAAATTAGTAGAGATAAGCTTTCAAGAGTTGGAACCTCTTTCTGAATAAAACTGATGCATTTAGCATTGACATGACACCAGTATGGCTCATCTGTAATGTTGCTCTGAGATCTCCAGCAGTGACAGAGGCAAGACTCAGGGCAAGTCTACACTACAGTGCTACATTGGTGCAGCCACACAGACGCAGCTGCGTCTTTGTAGCACATCTGGTGAAGACGTGCTATGCTAATGGGAGAAAGTTCTCCAGTCAGCATAATTACTCCACCTCGGCGAGAAGCAGAAGCTATGTTGGTAGGAGGGAGGACTTTTTCACACCCTGAGCAACATAAGTTATATCAACTTAGGCTGTAATGTAGGCCTGCCCTCAGTCATGAACATAAAACGTCTAAAACATTATTACAAAAGTAAGGCACGCTCACATTCTACAAAAAAATAAAAATAAATGAACCATATATATATATAAAAACGTTTAAAGATTAAATGATCTCTCTGATCCCTTTCCCAAAGGGAAACTGTGCTACAGTACAGCCTCAGTTATCTAAATCTCAATCACCTGAAACTCCCTGTTACCTGGAAACAGGGTCATGTCCCACATTGTCTATTAATTACACTGAAATTTCCTTTGATTAGCCACACATTCTTTGTCCTTCATGACATGTGGATAACCAAGGCTGTACTATATTTCCTCTTAAATCTACCCAACATAAAATGAAGCAGACAGCTACAGTGGAAGACAAACTAGCTAGACTCAATTCAATCTAATGCTAACTCTGATCTTAGCTTTGCAGTGTAGCTTATTATTAGATTAAACTATCTGTTTTATGACAGAATGATTCTTAATCATATATTTGTGCAACATCCTGAGGGCAGCTTATGTCATACATAACCAATAATTTCAAACAGGAAGGTCTATATATGTTTTGATGTTTATAGTACATCTAAAACCTTTTTTGAAGTTATATACACACTTTAAAATAATATGCTCGTAAAATCTGACAAGGGAAGAATCATTTGTGTGTAACAGAAAATACCATAATAGAGAAAGTGCTGTATTAGAATCAAGAATGGAAAAGCTACGGATCATGAAAAATGCCTGTAAGGACATTACGAGCACAGAGGTTTTTGCATTTTTAAAAAGAATTTTTTCCTTTCTGAATCAGAAATGGAATTGGCAGCTTTTAGCCTAAGGCAGTACTCCTCATGAGAATCAAAAAACTCTTTGGAGAGAGACAGTTAATTAGTTCTCTTGGGGGGAATAAGGCAACCTGTAATTAATTTTTTAAGAAAATGAAATTAGCTGAAAGTTGAAGCCCCAGAGGGAATATGGAATTTAGTGCCAAACTGTTTTAAACCAATAATCAATCCACAGAATGTTGATAATACACTTGCCACATAAATTAGGTATTTACGTTGAAAAACATGCTCTGTAAAATATAGAAGAAAAGTACTTTTTCTGCTAATGAATTTTTTATTCACAGCAGGACCTGTGCTGAATGGGTTTCCAGTTATTATATTGGTTCTCAGAAACTAGGTTTGTGTGTGCAGCTGTTGAAAAGCAGTCTAGCAACTATATAAGAATCATTTACTGCAAGGTTTTCTTTAAATAATTGCTACCAAACTGGTTCCCATGGCACCTCATGCATCATACAACAGACATACACTTCCGCAGGTAAGCAGTATCTTAGCAACATTACTGTTACCATTTATGGTGGGCATTTTTGTACAGGAACCAATGAAAGGTTTTCATTAGCAGACACTAATTTTAATCATGTGGCAGACCATAACAGTTACGTTGTTTCTTCAAAAACTACTGATAATCACAGCTTGAAGCCTGTGGTGATAACTGGGCCACAAACTTACCCTAGTTGTGAGTTTAATTGTAAGGAGTGAGTGAATGTTCATAAAGTGTCACTAATAACTGTCTTATAACAACAAACATTGATGGGAAAAAGTACAAAAAGGAGATGGAAAGCCTGAATCAGTCCAAATAAAAGTCTTACTGATATAACTCAAGGACTGTTTTAAGATCACGTCTGGTATATAAGAAAAACATAGAACCAGAAATCAGTGAACCCAAATTGACGTGTCAGACACTAGGCTTACCTGATGGACAAAAAGAATGAGTGGATGATTTATTCCCTCCATCACTCCATCTTGGAACCCTTAAAGTATTTTTGAGGATGGGGCAAATTGGCTAGTGGAGCAATCATGACTGCCACCCCAGGCCTTCATCATCCTGATCCTTTCCTAACAGACCAGGCCAGAGAGAGGGACCAAAAGACATTGCCACCTCTGCTGGTTCCAGCTGAATCCCACCTGTGATGAAATGGGATCAGACTTTAAACAGCAACAACAGTTCCAGCCCATCTCAACTAACTTCTTCTCTCTTCCCCAACAGGACAGTTATTACCATCTTTGATGCCATATAAGACAATGGTTCTCGACCACGGGTACACATACCTCTGAGGGTACACAGAGGTCTTCCCGAGGGTACATCAGCTCATCTAGATAGTTGCCTAGTTTTACAACAGGCTACATAAAAAGCACTAGCGAAGTCAGTACAAACTAAAATTTCATACACACAATTATTTGTTTATACTGTTCTATATACTATACACTGAAATGTAAGCAAAATATTTATATTTCAATTGATTTTATAATTATATGGTAAAAATGAGAAAGTGAGCAATTTTCCAGTAATAATATACCATGACACTTTTGGATTTTTATGTCTGATTTTGTAAGCAAATTGTTTTTAAGTGAGGTGAAATTTGGGGTATGCAAGACAGGTCAGACTCCTGAAAGGAGTTCAGTAGCCTGGAAAGGTTGAGAGCCAGTGATATAAAAGACTGTCGAAACAAGGGGGATTTCCTTTTAAAATCTTCTCCAACTAAAGGGAAAGGGAAAGGGAACAAGGGATGTTGTTAAAATGAAAGCCTTACTTAATACTTTACATTTCAAATACTTTAACTGTTTTTTTCCTTTCCTTTATCTTTAATAAAATGTTAAAAGGATTTTTAATGTGTTCACTATGGTACTAAGCAGGCAGAGGTCTCTGTATATCAAACCCCGAACCTTATTTAATACTGTTTAATGCTGGACAGTAACTGGGTTATGTTAAAGCCTTTGACCTATATACTGAATCTAAATTAATACAACATGCCTAGAATCAGCAGCCTGGTTTGTCTTGAAGAGCCACTGTACTCGTGAGATCTCAAATTTCCAAGCAAAAACAAAGCACATTTTTTTAGTCTCATCCTTCTCTTAGGGACAAAGGATGGGGATAGGAATGGGTGGGCAGTGTTATGGCTGCAATCATGGCCACTCTTTGAATGTCTATAGGGCTGCTTTTGCTCCCTTATCAAGGACATAAAGTAAATACTTTTTATTTTCATTAGTGAATTTAGTGCTTGTGAAAGATGCCAGACTGACAGTCCTGGAATGCAAATCCCTCTGCTTATTCACAGAACAGGCACAAGCTTCCTACATACTGCTTCCTTCCAGCGTGACAGGATTGGTTAGCTTCAATGCCCATTCAATCCTTGGTCTTTCTGCAAAGACTATCAACAAGAAAGCCAACTGGGATAGTCCTTTTTGTGGGCCTGTCCACTAACAACTAGACTGGAACCATCACATACATTTTTAACTAGGCCATCAAACAGTTCCATAGTTAGTATCTACTACTGGTCATTGCTACACTGACTTAAATTTGCAGTGGTAAGATGAACACCAAAGCTACAGCCCTAAGACCTGATGTGGCTTTCAGAGATATACTTTGCTTCACCTAATCTCTTTGCATGATCAGCTACTGTGCTGGCATTCACAGCATTTGATTTTTCAAGGTACATGCTAATGTATAAAGTGCATTGGAAGATTATTTATTATTGCCAGAGCCTCCACAGTGGACAATGAGTTCTTTAGTATTTCTGTTTGCAGTTGTTCCAAGTAGGCACCATTATCTATTGACAATTCCTCTTTGCCCTTTTTTGTAATAGATGGAAGGTCAGAAATACTTAAAATAATTCCAATTTGTCCATTACAACTTTTGCATTCACTCATCTCCAGAAGCTGGATGTAATATTGCCCTCTCACTGTGTAATTATGCAGATTTGAAAGACAGCAACAAGGGAAAAAAAGTTAAATTTTACATTTTCTCAAGTATTCAGACCAACTGCTTTCTTTAATCAGATACAATGACACTTCTAGAGGACGAATGTAAAACTGATCCAGAGTTTTTCTCCCCAGAAGTGTGGTCATTAAAGATAGCCTAAAAAAGTAGGATTTCCCAGGGCTAACTACTCAGATTGTGTTAGGACCACAAAAATGAGTCAACATGCGTGCTGTCCTTGACCCTAGGGAAGGGTATACTCTTCTTTTCCAAACTCTGACCAGCATCTTTGGCAACTTCCTGCTTACAGTAAAATGAGTCTCATCCCTAGAGACTAACCTCTCTCTGTATATTTTGTAGGTACGTTGTCAGATATCTGCATTTATCAATTGGTTGAAAATTCCTTTCCAAAACAAGCATTGATCTCTTATCAAGAGTCCCATTCCAAAGGATTTGAAGGCTGACTGCCCTAGAAACTGACCCGATTGCTTCCCTTGCTAGCTGGCAGGGAACACGTGTGCCTGATGTGGAAATGGAGATTTCATTTCTTTCAAAACATGTTTAGTCTTAGCTTACCTAAATGTCTGCAAACTAGATGCTGTAGTGGCACATACTGACTGCTGTCATTGCACCACCTACAGGGCATGGATGGATTTCAGAATGAGAAAAACTGGTTGTTCCTAAGAAAGACCATGTAAAAATGGAACAGAGACAAAAGATGGACAGTGACATTACAAGCAAGGGGAAAATACTAGAAAAAAAAGAAACCATTTTTTAAAATCTAAAGTCCTAGTAAAAGAGCTAGCTGAATAATGTAATACCTTATAAATACTGACTGATCACATTTTACATTTCTCATTGCCAAAAGCATAGATGTAAACCAGGCAAAACCCATCTGTCTTATTGTACCCAGAGACTTGAGGGATAAGTAACCAAACCAGGTTATTTTCTCAGTTTACAGCTTTCCTTTCTCATCCACAAAAATGGGTGGCTATCTGTTTAAAAGTCATTCTTATTGGACAGTTAAGTAGCCAATTAGAAATAGATTAGAAACATGCTGTGCCCCTGTTGCCAAGATACAGTAGAAGGGAAAGGAACTGGGGCTTCTAAGTTGTTGCTATGACTGCAAGCAAGAAGGCTTTACTATGTGAAGAGCTAATCATTTCAAAATGTTCCATCCCTTCAGGATCTACATGTGTCTTAAAGAGAAATTCCACAC
Source organism: Mauremys reevesii (assembly GCF_016161935.1). Taxonomy (NCBI): domain Eukaryota; kingdom Metazoa; phylum Chordata; order Testudines; family Geoemydidae; genus Mauremys; species Mauremys reevesii. Next base: position 17,204,701 of record NC_052640.1, on the reverse strand, counting down.
TAAGGAGTCACAAGCCATCATTCACACAACTGTATAATTACTTTTACTGCTAATTCCACCACTCCAGTTATTTGTTTTTGTCTTCTTAAAGCTGTGGCTGTACTGTAGCAGCTGCATTGAACTACACAACCACAAAATGTGCTCATTAATGCTCTGGGTCCAGGCAGTAATAATTTGAAATAATGAGAAGCTGGTTCTGTGAATTAAAATTCTATTATGTACATTACAGCTTTCATCTTATCACTCCAATGCCAGAATCCCTCTACTAAGAAGCATGAACTGGTGAAATACATTTTTCAGACTTCAAACTGAGCTTGCAATTTTTCAGTTTTTTTTTTTTTTAAATGCAAGGCAGATTTTGTTTTGCTTTTGAAGGTTTTATTTAATTAAGGCATTTCTGTCCACGCAGTATTTCTTCAAGGCTATTCTCCTGCATCACTTCGTTCCAAGAAATATAATGGGGTGACTGGGAATCTGAGCTCTTCCTCCCACAGTCCCCACCGCGCTCTGAAGATCAGACATGTTTACTGTAGCTGCTCCTCTGCGTAGCCCTTGAATCTTAATGCTCTCTCTCTGCTGCAGGGAGTACTGTCTCTGACAGGAACTCAGTGGAACTCACTATGGGATGTCCTACAGGACAGGCAGGTTTTTAAATACATCTATTCACCACTAGCACCACAGCCTCTGCTAGCCTTCTCATCCGATTCAGTGCCGTGATAAACAGATGGGCTATGGCGACAGAGAAGAATGACAGATCTATGTTTTGTTTTTTAAATAGGAATGAGGCAGGGCTTCTAGTTCACATAAATTACATGGTGATCTCACCAAAACCTTATCAATCCAATCATGCAGTGGGCAGATGCCTTGAGGTCAATACACTGACTAAAATGATGAGAGAACAGTGACGTTCCAATGAGGTGAGATGACATGTGCAATGGATAAGCATCAGACAGGGCATCCTGAAGTAGAGCATTTCACCAGGCTCACAGTGATGCATGGAGATTCAAACAAACAAAAAGCATCTTAGGTAATGAAACTATATCAGGCAATTACCTAATCTGGCTACTTAAAGCTACAGTAGCTCTTTAAAAACAACAGCAGAAGAACTAAGATTCTCTCATGACACAAAAAACCTGTCATTTTAAAGAGCTATTTAGTACTTGCTGAAAGCATTTTTTTTTAATAAATCAGAATTTCAGTTGACAGCTAAATTTCACTTTTCAAAAACATTCTTCAGAGTGCTACCATTAAGGAATATGATCTAAAATGATGGTAGCAAGCACAGTTTACAGTAGGCATCTGTAGAACATAGCCCAGTTTTGCTTGTCACTTGAGAGTACAACAGCAATTGCCCTGTTTACCTTAGACTGTGTTTAGATAAACTGATCATCTAATTTGCTAACCTAATTTGTCAATTTTACTCACTAGCTCTCCAGAATCAGAGAATCTGTTCCTACTACAGTCAGTGTTTCCTTCTGTTCTAACTTTTATTTGCTGTGTTAAAGAAACAAATGCACAAGTTGTGATCATTAGGGACTTGAATAGCTCTAAGATACTATGCCACTGTGCTGTGTGCTCTGTAAAATGTTACTGATATGGACAGAGACATTTGGTATGGTTTAAATGTCAGCCACAACTTTAACTATTGGAGCAAGCATCAGTAAGTGAAAAGACTTGGCATAACAGCTCTTCAGGCAGTTTCCTGGCGATACTGCAGTCCAATCACTGGCCATTCAGACTCCACCTTAGAAGGGAAGCTACCTTAGCCTTCACTTCCAATTGAAGCCATAAGGCTCTGATAAATAGCCAGTTACCCCAAATCACGTGTCCTCATCAGAGGACTCAAGACCCAAGCAAAGGATGCCTCAAGCAGAACACAACATTGAAGGGGAACAATTTTGTCATGCTTACCATTGCAGGTCTCAGCCCTGTCCTCTGGACTGGGGATCACTGAGTGACCCCTTCTACCTTAGCACACCTGCCCCACAAAACTGAAGCACTGAAAATACACAAACAAACAGTGATCGACCCAACACAAGCCTGCCATGTGCTTTGGGGAAGGCAAAAAATCCTATCTCACAGTACTGGAAGGAACCCCGAAAGGTCATCGAGTCCAGCCCCCTGCCTTCACTAGCAGGACCAAGTACTGATTTTGTCCCAGATCCCTAAGTGGCCCCCTCAAGGATTGAACTCACAACCCTGGGTTTAGCAGGCCAATGCTCAAACCACTGAGCTATCCCTCCCCCAGACTGCACATGCATATCTGCAGGATGGGAAAGTTCTTTTGCAATCCCACCAGGTGACCATTGAGAACCAAAGCACACCAGGAGACCCGAAACAGACATCCAGAGCTCAAACAGACCATCCCACCAGGATGCGTACATGGGGAAAAAGGATTGGGCTGAGTGCCTCCCTCTGCCCCAGCGTAGAATTAAATACCTGCTTTAAAAAAAAAAAAAAAAGAGCAGGACAATGCCTTTGAAGCAATGGGAGATCAGCCCATACAGGGGACAGTTATGGCCACCAGAGATGGGAAGAACCCTTCCACTATTCCTGTCAGCCCCAGATTTAGGAGGAGCAAAACAAAGCAGCACAAACAACATGCAACAGCAACACTATTGTGACACACAGAACAAGTTACAGCAGCTAAATGAACAGTTTGCCATTAATATTTGTTGAGAAGATCATGCTCCTCCTCCAACCCCAATCATGGATACTATATTCATAAACAAAGTTCAAAGCATTTTACACATTAGCTTCCAACTTACTTCAAAAGGAGGAAGAAACCATCTGGGAAATACAGTTTATCAAAGAACTATGGAAAATTACTAGATTCCCCCATCACAAAGAAGGGCTGGTTGATTTATCTGCCAACATAGCATTCTGAGGGACCATTCTACTTCTGAAATCAACACAGCCTACCAACAAATGATTCCTCTAACTGCTTTTACACCTGAGGCTGACAGGAATTTTTTTTTTAAAAAAAGCTTAGAAACTGCAAGCTACAGTTGCTTTTACACTAAGGGTATGTTTTTACTACCCGCCGGATTGGCAGGTAGTGTTTGATGTATCGGGGATCGATTTATCGCATCTCGTCTGGACACGATAAATCGATCCGCTAATTGATGCCCGTACTACACCTCGGCAGGAGGCGTAAGCGGAGTCGACGGGGGAGCCGCGGCATTCGACTTGCTGCAATGAGGACAGCCAGGTAAGTTGAACTAAGATACCTGGACTTCAGCTATGCTCAGATGAAATAAAACACTATACTAAATAAAAACAGAAGAATAAAACTGAAATCCACTGCAGTTCATCTTCATATTTCTTCATATTATCTTTGTTTAGCAACTTTTTACATTTAAAGACCAAAGCTAAGAATTTAACACCTGATTAAACACTAGCAAATCCCGTGCAGTAGCCAAATGCATCTCCACTAAGTAGAATTAATGTTCCAATTAAGCAACATTTATTGGAAATACACTATCCCTAGACTAATTCAGCTCCCTGGCACATGTCCCAGTAAAAGTGACCATCTGATTAAAGTATGTCTCCACAAAGTGGAACATACTGTATCTGAATGAAAAAGACAGGGAGGAAAACAGTGACAAAATAAGAGACAGGAATGCCCTTATGTTGTAAAGAGAACAGTATTGCATCTTTGCATCTCTCCTCATTTAAGGCATTTAAAATCAACAGAAAAGTCAGCTTATCTCCAGAAATTTTTTTAACTGCTTTTCTTCAGTTCAGTAAGTTATACATCAAACAACATCTTTGCCATTCTGGAACCCACGTAAAGTTTCACAGAGATCTTGACAAGCGATCTCAGATGCACACCCAGGAAATTTTGGATTCCAATCCTATTGATGCTCTGTTTCTGTAGCCCATCACAGCATAAGTGATGATTTCAATTGCAATGCAATATTGATTTCCTGCACTTGGATCAATACAAAACATTTCTTGCTTAGTTTTATATGCTGCCAGGCAGAATCTCATCACCATCAATCTTACTGATTAGCAGCTTGCACACTACTTTGGTATATGTGGGTTACTGTATTGTTTTAAGACACAAAAATAACTAAGTAAAAAACTTAACATCTGTCAGAAGAACCCCAACACCAGCTAATCTTATGATCTCAGAGATAAGAGAACAGCAGATGGGCTGTTTCAGCAAGAGGCCTTTACCTTGAAATGTTCAACTCTAGCCCACTGGATTATTTTAAAATGAAATTTCAGTGTTGCGGTATTACCTACAGAGAGATAATAAATATGTATTTTATAGCAACTTTGATCCTGTGTGCTAAGTGGGGCACGCACTGAAGGAGGACACTGTGGATGCCAGACCTAAGTGTAGGGCAGGGACTCTCAACCTTTTTCTTTCTGAGGTCCCCCCAATATGCTATAAAAACTTCATGGCCCACCTATGCCACCACAACTGGTTTTCTGCATATAAAAGCCAGGGTTGGCGTTAGGGATTGCAAGTAGGACAATTGCCTGGGGCCCCACAAAGCTAAGTTGCTCCAGCTTCAACTTCAGCCCCAGGTGGCAGAGCTCAAGGCCCCGGGCTTCAGTTCTGCACAACAGGGTTTTGGCTTTCTGTCCTGGGCTCCAGTGAGTCTAACATTGGCCCTGTTCCATGGACCCCCTGAAACCTGCTCACAGCCTCCCAGGGGGCCCCGACCCCTGGTCTTCAGAAAAGCTGGTCTCTTAGAGTCCCTCACTTGATCTGGACAGGCTCAGGGAGGAAACGCACTTCCTATGGACAGTCCTTGAAGAGAGTTCTGTCCTTGCTTCCATGAGAGTCCACTCTACTCTCATGGGAAGCCCTAGAAGAAGAGTGCTTGGGCTTAGATGTTGCAGGCTCCACTCCAAGGCACATGCTTGAAGGGACACTGCTAGTGAATTGTGGTTCAGGTTCAGGGGCCTCTCTCCAGTCCAGATAAGAGAGTGGCCTCATAGTCTTCTCCACCAGGTGCTTTTGGTGAAGTTCACAGGCTTCAAGCTCTGGGTGGGAAGAAGCAACACATATTGCACTTTGCCGATATGTGCTCCTCACCCAAACAATACAGGCATCGCTGATGTTCATCACTGATAGAAAAGGAGCAAGTGCAGGAGACACAATCCATGAATCCCGGGACTCTGGACATAGCCCCAGAACCAGGGAGGGGCTCCCCAGTTGTGGGGAAAGAAATACTCTATGCTAACTATAAGCTTTAACTACTAAGCTAAGATATATAACTATTTACAAATATTTTCTTCTGCACGTTATGCAACAGAGTGAAGGTGGACACTATTCCAACTCAGGCCAAGCAGCGATAAGAAGGAACTGGAGAGGCGTCAACCCATACCACCCCTTATGCCCTGAGTTGGGAGCACAAGGAAAGCTACTGTGCACGTGTGGCCAACAGACACTGTTTTGAAGAATTTCTGGACTTGGGCGCATGGTTTGCATGAGTACCCCACGTGTGGAATATGCACAGGGACCAGCACTCAAAGAAGAATTAAAGAATATCATGATGCATATGAATTAAGGCAGCACAGGAAACCTTAATTTTGGTAATTCCCAACTTCTGAATGCTTGACTTTGCAATCTTAAATAGTTTTTACCTTGTATTTTAGTGTGTAATATATACATATTTTATGTTCTCAGAGAAGTAATTGGTCTCCTATTTAGCTCACTACTATTTTACTAATACATGCATAGCTTTACTTAGTTACTCTCTGCTGCCAAAAGGCTGCTTAATCTGCACAGATTTAATCAACACAAAGAAATAAAAGAAACAGATGGTCATAGGCCAGTGTTTGCTCAGGCTTGGCTGTGCATAACAGTACACGTTTGCAATATGCATATAAGAAAACACTGACTTGAAAGGGACATGTATGGAAAAATAAAGAAACATGATGGGCACCATATTGGGAATGCTATAAAGGGAACTAGACACAGACTCTTGAGGACTGAGACACAGTAGTTGCTCAAGTGTTCTAGGGAACCATATTGATCAAGATGGGAATGGTTTCACTCAGCATGGATTAGATAGGAATCAGTTTCATAACACATGACAAAATAAATGATTCAACACAGTCTGCTCACTCTGTTTCTGCCCCTAAATGTTGCTGTACTGACATCATCTGCTTTTTGTCTCACTACATAGTGCTATTCAATGTTTAGGAGCAAGAAAGTCACCTTTGTCATTGAACAGGGTGATGGAGAGCCATAGATTAATCATGGCATGACATGCCGCTGTGATGCTCCTCACATCATGGTGATGCATCTCTCACTCATCACCACTATTGTTTGGCAGAAAGGAGGATAAATAGAGCTTGGTGTATTTGTTCCATTCTCATCTCCCACACCTCCAGCCCTACGCACTGCCTGCTAGGCAATGAAATAGAAGATTTATCATATTTTTGGACTCCACAATAGCTGCCTGAAACTTCTGAGTCACTGGCTAAACTATTCTAAAGTTAGAGTGGTCACCAAAAGCAACCTCTAGAGTAAGCCTGAAACATATTTCCCATTATAATCTCCTATTTCACATACTTAGAACTTTCCAAAATACCATTTGGGCTGAAATTTTCCAAGTTTGGTGTCTAAAAAAAAAAAAAAAAAGTTAATGTTTAGGCAAAGTTTGAGTATAATCCCTTCAGCTGCTGGAGTTCTGGAAAAGGGAGACAATCCTGTTTGTGTTTGTTTTTAAAAACAGAGCTAAGGGGGGAGGGAAGGTACTTTTTGAAACTTGGTACAGAAAATATTCAGTGATGTCACACACTGACAATTTTATTATAAGACTTGCTATTTTTGTGAATCTGATAACCCTGGGTCCTGGAATCAGATAAATATAGGGTTGTCTCAGCTTTCATTTTTTAAAACACTGAATTTCTACCCTTTTGGTTGTAGGTTAAAAAAAGTCTGAAAACGTGAACTCTAAAGACTTAGACACCAGCAGGTAAACAAAACCCCAAAGTTATTTTATAAAATCACATGACATTTTGGAATCTGACTCAAAATTTTGAATGCTTGGGGTTGGCAAATCTGTATTGTCTCTATTGAGGATTAGAGCATCCACTTGGTATAAAGGAAGCTGGCAGAACAGACCACTGAATAAGGCATTGGTCTAGGAAACCAACGTTCAGTTCCTGGTTCTGCCATTGACCTGCGGGTGACCTTGAGCAAGTCACGCTCTCCCCTCTGCACCTCTCTTTCCCATCCCTGCTTTGTCTGTCCTGTCTGTTTAGATTATATAAGCTCTTTGGAGCAGAGTCTCTCTCATGTTATGGTCATGGTCCTGCAACGTGCGGAACTCTACACTCGCAGTGGTCCCACTGATGGTACTCCCACAGTGTGTAAAGTTAAGAACGTGAGCAAGTCTTTGCATAACTGGGGCTTATATATTTGCAATGCCTAGCACATGGTGCCAAGCTCTCAGTTAGGGCCTGTAAGGACTACTGTAATACACAAATATTAATTTAAAATTGACATTAAAGCATTTGAAAGTTATGCACTGACGATATAGTGCAGGACATTTCCTTAATGTTCCTGATTCACATGTACACATATATACACTATGAATTCATAACTAGCTACAGGCTAGTTTTTGCCAACTCGTTCATGTGGAGTAGAGCCTTATATTGAGTGCAGACCTATTGATTCCAGTGGGACTATTTGTGATATAAGATATTACTTAACAAAAGGCTGGCAAAATTTGGCCCCCGTTTACTCTTCTCATTGGCTCCAAGAACTCAAGCTCTGGTGGTGAAACTTGAAAGCTCCACAAGCCAAACAGCTGCTTCGCAAGAAGCCTGCAAGCACAGCTGGTGAAGCTGGAGATAAGATATACAGCTATTAGCTTATAAAATTCACACTCTGAACAGCTCTGGAATTTTTCCTTTTGCTTTTCTCTCCTTTTTTCTCTTGAAAAGGAAAAGAAATTTTAGAAAAGCTATTCATACATAGACATTGCACAATTAAAATCACAGTTTGGAAATGCACTGCAATGTTACCTAGTCCATTTTGCACATACATACTATTTATCTGATTAAATGTACAGCATAATATATTACTATTTCCAAACTCTATTTTCTATAAAGACAGGATGTATAACACAGCTGAGTTACCAGTGCTATTGGAACCTTCGCTTTTGTATTTCTTGGTTTTATCATTTCAGCCATGCAACTTCCATGTTTCGTTAGTGTAGCTTATCACATTTAATAAAAGAAACAATACTTTGGACTAATGTGGCATTTTAATGTGATAATCTCAAAGTGCTTTACATAAATGGGCAATAATTATGATGACCATTTTTCAAACAGGTAGTGCTAACGCCCAAAGAAGTTAAGTGTCTTGCCCAAAGCACGCACACAAAGTCAGCAACAGAGTAAAGAATATAAGCAAGATCTCTTGATTCCCCTCCCTTCTTACAGTTGGGATGGTGTGTTCAACTGCAAATAGGAAGGGAGATATCCATAAGATAATTTCTCTATTAGGATGTGGTCCATGCTATGAAAGCGTTTGAGAACCTCTGTTCTACCGTTTGGTTTTTAATTTTACTTTCATTATTTTCTAATTTCTCCATAGACTTGCATTAGCTGACTTCAAAGACCTTGACTATCTCTACTCCCATGTTTCTCTGCAGGGCCACTAATGATGCAAGAGCCATCTCCTCCTCAGCTCATGCCATCAGGAACTGCTTTTCCTTTCACCTCTCACCCTCTTGAGTCTCAGAATCTCTTAGAATTTCTCATTTTAAAAGTTAAAAACCTCACTGAATAGATACTGCTTGCATTGTTTCACTATTCTGACCGCCAACCCTTGTTCTATTCATAATCTAGAGTTACATTACAGGATTAAATCTAGGTGGCATACTGTACCATATCACAGTGCAACTCCAAGTTCAGGTCTCCTTTATTAGTGTGCAGTCGTACATAACCTTTTTTCTTCACATACTGGTATCGCACAACGTCCTCCTCAATGGCAGCTGCCTCAAAGCAAAGGTAAAAATTAGCACTTTTGAAATTTCTTCATTAATCTTTAGAAGTTATCTGCAAACAAATCACTAGATTCTTATTAGATGATATCCTCCCCATAGACTTAGAGATATGGTAATGTAGAAATCATCAGATGGAAATCTCACATTAATCATCCTATGTCATACAATTTTCATTCTAGAAAGCCACAACTTGTCTCGAGCCAACAACGTGGCCTGTATTTTAAGCGTCAGGTAACCCTGAATATTACACACTGTAATTTTCCAGTAATATCTACTAATTATGGGTATTATTTTGAAACCAAATTGCTTCTTGCCAAACTTAGAAACCATGCAGGTAGTCATCAGCCAACCACAAATTGTTGACATATGAGGACCTGAACTGATGGAACCATGTCACTACTGGAAAATCAAACCTAAGGCTTACTCCAAGAGACTTATTTCATTTGTGTCAAAGAAACTCCATTTCTATCAATATTTCTAGATACCCAAAATCTGTCTCCAAAGCATAGAAAAATAAAAGCAGGGATTCAAGCTAAGTAAAGAAAATTACTTTGGTAAATATGCAGTTGGAGTACTGGCTTCAGGCTTTCACTAAGTGTACTTGATAGTCCGAAATCTTTAGTCCCAAGAGTAAGAGCTCTACCTTGCATTTGAAACACTAATTGCCAAGTCACTTAATCAACACTGAAATTAAAACATTCAATTCATTTTTGTTTAAGCTCGAGGACAAAAGGAAAGAATTACTGTTTAAAATGCATCTTTGGCAAGAAATATAACCTTGAATAGCAGTAAGTCAAAAGCTGCTAGACAGCACACAATTTAAGATATAATTTTAACCAATACCAAGAGGTCTTTAAGCCAAAAGACAGTAAACATTTTACATGAGAGGAGATCAAGTTTCATTGCTAACTTGCATACATGTGCATTCCATTTTGTGGTCCATAGGCATATGAAATACCTCATTAATTTTAGCTCAATATCTACATACTTGCCATTCAGAGCTAAAACTAAATTCACAATTGCTACATTATTTTAGAATGAACTCACTGGAAAAAAGTTATCTACCTTTTTGTAACTGTTGTTCTTCAAGAGGTGTTGCTCATGTCCATTCCATTCTAGGTGTGTGCGAGCCCATGTGCACAGTCACCGGAGATTTTTGCCTCAGGGTACCCATAGGGTCAGCTGTGGCACCCTCTTGAGCGCTATGCACTTTGTGAACACTGTTGGGGATTACGGGAGTCCAAAGAGCGGCGCTGTGAACTGGAAATGGCACTGACCCGACACAAAATGGAGGAATCATCTGTGTCCGGAGAAAAATGGAGATATGGAAATGAGTGTCCTTCAAGTCAAGGGGGTGTACCAGTCTCCCGGATCCAGGGATGAGATGATGGAGGCCAGGGAAACCATGCAGAACTTCAACATTTTGAGATGCTTGTTGAGGCATTGCAGGTCCAAGATGGGTCTTCAAGATTAGGAAATAACGGGAGTAGAATCCTTTCCCCCTCATCTCCCATGGGACCTCTACTGCTCCCATTCCAAGGTTGTCTACATCCTGGGCAAGGAGTTGCTCGAGAGACAGGTCCCTGAAGAGGAACAGGGAAGGGGGGTGGGAAAGAGAATCAGCCAAGAACTGCAGAATGTAGCCCGAAGATATGTCAAGCACCCAATGGTTCGAAGTCAGCCGCAACCAGGCCGACCGGAAGGTTGAGAACAGAGTAGGAAGCTGGATCCTGGGATGTGACTGGGGCACCGTCCTCGTGCGCATCCTCAAAATCCCTGTTTCTGGCTTCCTTGGTTCCTGGAATGGTTGAGCTGAGCAGACAAATGGGAAGACAAAGGGTATCATTGTTTAAACCCCTTGCCTCTATCCTTCTTCCTATAGGTGCTTAGCCAGGGATGGAGGTGGTGGAGGACGACGACGGAATGGCTTCCTAGCCTGCTGAAGACTATGAAGGCCCAGGGAGTGGAGGGTGGCACAGGAGTCTTTAAGGCTGTGCAGCCTTGTGTCTGTGAGCTCGGAGAAGAGCCCTACTACTCCTTCAAACAGGAGGTCCTGTAGAGTGGTCTGCATATCCTGGGATAACCCAGAGGACTGTAACCAAGAGCTGCGCCTCATTACCACTGCAGAGGAGACAACCCTGGCCACCAAGTCCGTAGCATCCCAGGGCACCTTTTGCCATTGCTTTGCCTTTCTCCACTGAACAGGCGAACTCCTGGGCTTGGTCCTGTGGAAGAGCCTCCTTGAATTTACTAAGGGAGTCCCACAGATTAAAATGGTACCTGACTAATAGGGCCTGGTGGTCAGACACCTGAAATTGCAGGCTGGCTGTAGAATAAATCTTTCTGCCAAACAAGTTCAGTCTCAGTGTCTGTTTTTCGCCATGCCACTCACCTGTCCCTCTCATTAACAGCGCACACGACCAATGACCCAGCTGGAGGGTGTGTATTTAGCTGTTCAAATCCCTTTGCAGGGACATACTACTACTTTTCCACCTTCTTAGAAGTGGGCGGAATGGCAGAGAGGGTCTGCCACAGTGATTTTTGCGATCATAAGAACCCCTGGTGGACAGGCAGCATGATCTGGGCCGGGGCGGCGGAGGATACGACATTAAAAAGATCATCTGACTCTTTCACCAACTCCTCAATCTCCAGGTTTAAATTGGTAGCCACCCTTTTAAGGAGGGCTTGGTGCTCCTTAAAGTATGGGTGGGACTGCCAATTTGGGAAGGGCCCACCACCACTTCCTCCGGAGATGACGACAACGACAACTGCACCGCAGGGGGGAGGGGCAGGTTCCCCTTCCCTCTCTAGGGATGGCTCCTTAGGCATAGGAGCCTGCTGTGCTGTCCCTGCATTGGATTCCACACCCTGCTCTGACTCCGGTGCCGGAGGTGGTTTGTCTGAGGCAGCCAGGGAGGAATGGTGGGAGTACGGGACCGGTATCATCAGCATGCCCCAAAAATTCCAGAACGGCAATTGAGCAGGCCACTGTCCCTGCTGCCACGCCGCTGCGGCAGATGCCATGCTAGTCTTGTGGGTTAGTGGTGATGCACCCTTTCTTGGCAAGGGGCTGAACTCCTGCTCTGACTCGGACCATTGCCCGCCTTGTGACCAGGGCGGAGCAGTAGAAGCCCAAGTCTGTCGAATGACCCTCATTGGTGACCGGTAAGAAGAGGGCGAGGATCGGTGCCTGCCTGACAAGCGGTACCAGTGAGATGGGGACCGGTGCCACGATGGGGAGCAATCCCACACCAGTGGGGGTTCGACGCCTGAGAGATCGTCTAGGCGATAGCGACCTGCGCCATGACGATCTCTGGTTGGGGCTTGCCGGTACCAAGGGTACGAGGATCAGTGCCTTGACTCTGGTGTCCCGTACCTTGTGGGAGAGAGCGCGGCATCAGGGATCTTCTGGCCAGAGACCGAGGTTGTGGGAATGGGGTCCTTGGCAGTGGTGACGGGGACTTATGCCTGTGGTCCAAGGATGCTCCACTGTCCTATGGGGCGGTCCCAAGGCTGGACTGCCCTGGACGGTGGGGCCTTAGCTGAGTCCAGTGCTTGGTGCAGCGGCAGCTGGCTTACTGGGTCTTTAACCACCGAGGCCGCTTCAAGCAACGAAGGCCCTAGGAGGAGCCAGGGTGCCCTGCTGCTCCCAAGAGTCAGAGGCAGATCCCTGGCTGGGCTAGGGGGTCCGAGCATACCAGTACCCCCATGAAGCTCCAGGGCAGGCATGTGGCCTGACACGTCCTTTGTTCAAAGCCCTCTTCCTCTCTGGTGCTGGGGAGCTGCTTCTTCTTACGCTGCTTCTTAGGCATCGGCAGTGAACTCCGCACCAACACCGATGTGCTAGGAGTGGAGTCCGAATGGGAGGGCTCCGATGCAGGACGAAGCACAGCCTCCATGAGGAGGGCCCTCAAGTGGATATCCCGCTGCTTCTGGGTTCTAGGGCAAAAGTTCTTACAGATCCTGCCTTTGTCCTTTCTATGGGACTCCCCAAAGCACTTTAAACAACTGTCATGGGGGCCACTAATAGGCATCGGCCTGTTGCATGACGACCATGGTTTGAAGCCTGGGGAAAGGGGAATGCCCTGGAGCAGGGAAAAGTCCCAGTTGGGAATCTAACATTTAAACTAATGGCTAACTAAGTACCTAAGAACTATATATACAAAGGAGATAACAATAGCTGTTAAGAACAGCGAACACTCTTGCAATGCAAGACAAGGTGCTCCAACCAACCGTCAGGAGCAGTCAGAAGTAGCTGAGAGGCCAAAGGCCAGCGGTGCCTGATATACCAGCGCATGAGCGCCACACTCAAGAGGGCACCACAACCGACCCTATGGATATCGCTAAGACAAAAATCTCTGACGACTGTGCGTGTGGGCATGCACACACCTAGAATGGAATCGACATGAGCAAGCACTCAAAAAAGAAACCAGGGCTATAGCTGCATGGACAATATTATTATAAGATATCAGATCCCTGGACTGGATAAATTCATGGTGGCTAAGTCCATAAAAGGCTATTAGCTAGGATGGGTAAGAATGGTGTCCCTAGCCTCTGTTCGTCAGAGGATAGAGATGGATGGCAGGAGAGAGATCACTTGATCATTGCCTGTTAGGTTCACTCCCTCTGGGGCACCTGGCATTGGCCACTGTCGGTAGACAGATACTGGGCTAGATGGACCTTTGGTCTGACCCGGTACGGCCATTCTTATGTTCAGATACTGACTAGACAATAATGCATTCTTGCAGTCCTCTCAAAAGTATGTCTACAGGACAGCATACTTTATACCAGTATATCTGATTACAATACACTTTGTTAATGATAGGTATCGACAGTACCTGCTTCATGTGTTGTTTCTGGGGCCATGGCAGTGGATGTGAAGGAAGCACTTACTGTCCCTGTAGAATAGTGAGCCTGTACAAAAGATTAAAAATTCAGAGTTAACACTACAAAAACTGGAGGAAAGAGATGTAGCATTATAACATCTCCAGCACTCTTCCCTCAAATCCATCTAATTAATTTTGATGTACATACACACACAGTCAAATAATAAACTACCTATATAATAGCAGTAGTAATAGTAATAAATACATAAATAAATAAATAAATAAATACGGCTGTATGGAATAATGGAAGCAATTAGTCAGCTATTGTCAAAGCAACTCCAGTTCTATTAATTGTTAAAAGGAGATCAGAAGTTCATCTACACATAGGGTAAATTCCAGGCCTCATGGATAAAACGGATGATTTCTTTTATTGTCTTCAACGGAGTCAATATTTTACCCATATGATCTCCAATGGGTTTAATATCAACACTTTTCCAAGTGCCCTAGTAGAATGAATTAGCTGTCAGTTTTAGCTTCTCATTCCCACCAAGAATTCAGATACACTATGGTGAAGATTGTCATATAATTAACATTTCTTTAAATGTTACCAGAGGAATGTTTCCTAAAGTATCTGCCACATTCCCAATGTCCTTGTAGTATTACAAAGGCTTTGGCTACACTTGCATTTCAAAGCGCTGCCGCGGCAGCGCTTTGAAGCGCTAAGTGTAGTCAAAGCGCCAGCGCTGGGAGAAAACTCTCCCAGCGCTGTCCGTACTCCACCTCCCTGTGGGGAATAACGGACAGCGCTGGGAGCGCGGCTCCCAGCGCTGGGGCTTTGACTACACTGGCGCTTTGTAGCGCCGCAATTTGCAGCGCTGCAGAGGGTGTGTTTTCACACCCTGCTGCAGCGCTGCAAATTTGTAAGTGTAGCCAAGCCCAAAGCTGGGCTCTAAAGATCTTGAAAAAGAAGCTATCCTGTTGGACAATACATATACTGGCTATTTCAATTAACAATCCCCTTCCTCATTCCAGAGGAAGGATGGGGTTTCCAAAATATGTTAGCATGTCAAAGTATTCACCAGAAGCACTGCATGAACTGCCCAAATATTTACCAACGCAATATGCTGTGTATTTTTTCAAATCAGGCAAAACATCTGTACTTAAAAATAAAAAGTTTCAGGCGTAAGTATTCAGTCTTCAACAGTTTCTGAAAAATACAGTTGTAAATTGAAGCTGTCAAAGCAAGGAGATGTGCATTAATATTTTTTAGTCAAGACTTGTTTGGTAAAAAGCAAATGAAGCCACTAACTACTACAGCTTGATTTTACAGTACATCTGTTATGCTGTGTTTCTCATAGGTTTCCTATTTCACATTGACTTTTTCAGTTGTAAAGAGCTAAACTTGTTCATCTCATTTATCAGATGAGCGAGAGTGTGGTTTAGCCCCCATGACTCATAATCCTCTCTCCTGAGACTGCCAACACGAGCACCAGATTTGGTGATGTGGACACATGGTCTCTTAGAATTGGACTGACACCTGTCAACAAATTTCATATAGATCATTAAATAGTCAGCATATGGTTACAACTTTTGGTCATTGCCAGAAGTGAAAGGAGCTATTATCCCATAACCAGTCCCCTGACCCTTTCAGCCCTTTCTAAAAAATGGAAGCTTCTGTACCAAACACATACGGGTCTCCACAACTAAGAGCCAGAGGGAAGGGGGAAGAAGTGGGAAATTAAAAATGTTTTAACCAGGGGTTACAAGTCTTGAGAAGCACATGCCAAACATAGCACAAATCACACAAATAGCCATGCTGATCACAATTCACTAATTCTGCTGTGTTGCCAATATAATCAGCAAACAACAGCATTTAATCTTTCACCTCAGAAGGATGCACCGTCATAAAAAGAGTAGAATGAGGGATTTAAGATAAGCAGTGTCACTCTACATTAAACGCATTTTTAAACAACACTAAAAACTGGTTGCAAAACTAGAAGTGTCCTTTTGTTGTAGGTCTCTTGATTTTGTTTAAAAAGGTACCCTTACAAACAGATTTTTTTTTCCCTGTAATTTAAAGTGGGAATTCTTTTCCTAACGAACAGTTGCTAAAGTAAATAACAAGACCTGGCAGGTTGCTATACTACATGGCACAGCCTACATTCTCCACTCCCAGAAGGGACAGCAGGGTTTAATAATGCTTTGGAAAACATACATCGGCTTTCTTGGTTCCTCTTCTGCAGGTGCACAACTGCTGCAGTTTTAAGCATGTCCGATACTGTTGCGATAAAATTTCATATTGACTTTCAGTTTTAGCTTGTGTAATATTGACCATGATAAAAAGAATCAAGGTTAAATTCTATAATTCCTTACTTAAAATATTACCACTTAATTACTAGAAGCATGCAAATGTCTTCTATATTTCCTATCTAAAGTAGACTTTCCGCTCCAGTTCTTATAAAACGAAAGAAGCACAATGCGATGGTATTTCTCCATCTGTCACCTATAACATTTGCTCTGATGAATTTCTACTTAAGTCTTTCCAGACACTGAGCTCAAGGGACTTATTGCTTCCACATTATCAGGCAAGGATTTTATTATTACAAATTATTTTTATATCCACAGCTGGAGATATGAAAGGAGCACTGCTGGCAAGATTTCTGTAAAACATCTTTGTTAAGTGAATTTAAAGCCTACTAAACATATGGAGGGGCTTTGGGAACACTCAGGGTGGCATTTGAGTGGACACTGTCACATGGCTTCTAATATCTATAGCCTTGTTCACAATTTTCTTTTCTGAAAAAAACGGAATCCCACTCATGGATCTTAAGTGGAGTTAAAAAACACAAATATAAGACCAAATAAGTAACATCATCTAGCTTGTTTATATATTTATACACACATCTGGAGATCTCAAAGCATTTTATTGAGGTAAATAATATCCTCATTTTACGAAGGGGAAAACAGAGGCAGGGAAACGAAGCAACATGCCCAAGATGACCCAGTGAAATCAGTGGCAGTGCGGGGTATAGAATCCAGGTTTCTGTGTGCTCTGCCCAATAGGTTCTACTGCCTCCCACAGAAGCCAGTGG
Source organism: Mauremys reevesii (assembly GCF_016161935.1). Taxonomy (NCBI): domain Eukaryota; kingdom Metazoa; phylum Chordata; order Testudines; family Geoemydidae; genus Mauremys; species Mauremys reevesii. The sequence continues at coordinate 17,187,799 of NC_052640.1, read as the reverse complement.
AGCTTTGCCAATTATACCAGCTGCCGATCTGGTCCTTATTACATGTAGACAGTTCACATTCCATCTCATTTCATCTTTTTCTCTAAATACATTTTCTTTTAACTGTATAATTGCCTGAAAAGGAACAAACAAGACAAGCCAAATCTAAGCCTTGCAGCTTCTCATATATCTAGGCTCATAAACAGTCTAAATTGCCTCTGTTTTGTTTTTAAATCATGTGGCACACTCCTGCTAACTGATGTTCATACAAGGGTAATCTAAGCACAGTGACTGTTTAGGGAGAGGATAACACTCAGCAATCTTGGATTCAATATGCAGACGGATTATTTCTTGACAACCACGAACACATAGTAATATGCCCCTGATAAGGGCACCTTTTACATTAGTCCATTAAAAATACTGTGAAGAGGAAATGTTGAAGCTGCTTCTGGTGATTTATATATATGCCAACACCAGGAATGATTCACTTGCATTGCCCTTAAGCTGTGTTCCTTCTGCCAAAGATAAATTAATTCAAAGCAAGAAATTACAAGCTGGAAGGAAAAATCTTTATCACCTAACTCACACCATGGTAATCACATCCTAAATTTAAAGAGCTCTACCTCTTATCGCACCAAATTTCAAAAATATTTTAGGCTCGTTTACAAATATTTTACAAAAACAAATCCATTGACATACACACATCACTGCATTTCTAAAGAATTGCAGTATAATTTAGCTACGCCACTCTCATTGCCTCTGATGTATGGTAAGTTCCCATGCATCAGAAAACAGCCCTGTCTGTTCAGGTGGTGATATGGCTACTATATTGAAAAATGCCTTTTACCATTCTTCAGAAATGTAATCAGTGTCGACCTATAAATCAACTTACTGCATTCAGCTTATCCACTTTTCTCTTTTCTGGGGCCTTCATTGTAGCTGCTAGAATATCATCTCCTTTGAATTCTTTATACAGCTCCAGTAAAGTCTCTCGGGTCTCTAAATTTGTATTTTTCAGATAGTAAGATGGATCCAATTTTGCTTTCTCTTCATCTATAAGACAGTATTAAACCACATTTTCAGTTAAAAAGCAAGTTCTATATCTCAAAATCATTTTGTTCCCCTTCAACTTAACAGGGCCATACATCTCTCTCTCACCAACAGAAGTTGCTCCAATAAAAGATATTACCTCATCCTTCTTGTTTCTCTATAGAAGAAGAAATCTTTTTCATGGAAACTGTCACATATTTTTGCTCTTCTAGAAGTGATTATGATGAATGAGTGAGTAGTAAGACACCATATGAAAAAAGTGATATCCAAGTATGGTGAGACAAATACTTTACTGGCCATGTACTATAAAAGGACTTGACTTTATATCCTTTACCATTGAAAGACTCTTCAGAACAACTGGAAGCTACCTAAACTCTTATAAATCAATTTAAGCCACTTGTACAGAATACTAAAGACAGACACTACTTTTGGATACATAATGCAAAAAAAAAAAAATCTTCCCTTTGTCCCCTCAGGGAATGAAACAGATCTATGGCTCATAATTCCCAAGATACATGCTGTCATAGTACAGAAGTATTTTTTTAAAGTGACATAAGTCACACCTGAGTTCTGCCCTGGCATGCCTAATTTTTGCTGAGTTATGGTTCGGGGTGGGGGTAGGGGGGAGCAGAGCCAAGGCTGGAGCCTCAGGTGTGGGGCCAGAAGTAGGGGCCAGGAGTGGAGCTGGGTGCCGCTCCCTCCCTGTTCCCCCAGGGGGGTTGGCCCGGGCCTCAGCCACCCTCCCCAACCCCAGGGGAGCATGCCCCACAGTTTGGGGACCTCCGGTCTATTTAAGGAGAAACACAGTGGGGACTGTCTCTTACTGTGTGTTTATACAATGTTTAGAACTACAGGTCCCAATCTCAGCCGGGGCCTCTAGGCACCATTGCATAACATTTCATAATCCCACCATCCAGTGTTTTCTTTTAGAAAAATCACTCAACATTCCACAAATTATTCTCCGGGTTTGCATATTAAGATTAGAATTTCTTCAGCCAAGCTTTAGTTCATCCTTACCTGGGTCTGTCACCTTTAAGTTGTTTTTAACATGGAAGAAGTTGGAGACATTAAATTTGTCCAGATTGGTTGGATCCTGGGGGAAAAAAAAAAAAAAAAGTATAAATCTTCCCAATGGAAACGTAACAGCAGGTAATAGTGAGTGTACGTTAATCGAGTAGTAAACGAGGGGCTGAAAAAGCCTGAACTAACCATGATACAGACAAAATTTCAGCTAAACTATATATGGAAAACAGCTACTAACATAGCAATATCTGAAAGGGTAAAAATTCCTGGCTATATTTGTTATATGATTGAAATTTAGTGTTGTGTTCATTAGTAAGTACAGAACCAGTTACTAGCATCGTGTCATTCAATAGCCTGGGTTCAGGTAACTGGTCACAGCTTGCAAACGCTCAGATTCTAATTCTGAACTGGGATTAGATTTCCAGAGAATTGGCCAAATGAGATGTCCAGCACCTAAGGGCCAGATTATTGAAGTTATCTAGACACCTATAGATCCAGATAGGTGCATACTGGAATTTCCAAAAATACCTCGGCATTTATCTGGTTCTTTAGGCAACTAAATGCCTTTAAACAATTTGACCCAAGGAGGATAACACTGCAGACAAATACAATACAATACAATAAAAATGATTCCTTCATTTTTAAATAAGAAATTTAACATTTTAAACAGGAAATATAATTGAACGTCCATATGGTGCAATACGTGTTATTCATTTGCATTCTGAGATTCATTTAAAGTGCACTAGTACATCAGGCCTTCAGAGCCACATGAGTCCTATTGATCATGCAACACATTTTTTCCAGTGTGAGAAAAAATTCACTTTAGTGCAACACTTTTCATACCCAAGATAACAGAGCCTTCTTTTAAAATAGCAGGGAGTCTGATCATAGCAGTACCGTGATTATGTCGGCCAAGTAAACAGCAGCTATTTGCTCTACAAAACATACAGCATCGGATATCAGAAGCCGTCTACTGAGAGCATACAACAGGATTGCTGTTGTTCAGCAAATCCATGACTGGAAACAAGAGGCCACATCTAGAGAGTATTATTAGTGTCCCCCCCCCCCCCCATTTTTGGAAAGTGCGATCTGACCTTTTATTTCCACCAGGACAACTACCACCAAACATTGGAGGAGACTCCCTCCATGTAATGCCTCATTTGAAGAGCAATATATCTAATAGCCCAAAATCTCTTAATACTCAAATCTTCCTGTAGGACTTGAACTCATGACCTAAGAGTACTACCAACTGAGCTGTGAAGGTAGTTCAGTAGAAGTACTAAGCTAGTACATAGTCCATGAAATAAAAGATAAGGGAACTGAAAGAACAAAGATCTTTTATCATGGAATACTCTGGTTCAAAGGTAGCCAAGGTATTAAACGACTGGTTGGGGGGAGGGGAGCGGGAGAGTCACCACTTTCACAAAACATTTTTTAAACAGCTTCCCAAGCACAGAAAAGTGGTAAATGATTAAAAAGACATTAACGTTTAAAACAATTAACTCTAATTTCTGTACTAACAACATTTTAAAAACAAATTATAGTTATTTCTCAGGGGTATATCAGTAAGCCAGTTTAGTGATATCTCTATATATTGCTAAACAAAAAACCTTGAAGCACTAATCTCATTTTCAAGCAATTTAATACTAGTAGGGAGCAAATGCTCACTCTGAGGGACATTAGGAGCTGAATCTGAGGTCCTGACTCAGTCAAAACTCCCACTGACTTCATAGATGTGTTAGGTCACAAGCCTATAATTCGCTGCACTCTGGCAGAAGATGCAGTGAATTGCGGGATTGGGGTCTTCCTCTGGGATTTGATCCTAAAAGTCACCTTGCACCTGTTTTTGCCAGCACATCTTGCTAGGGTCAAGTAGCCAATCCAAGAGAAGGATAGTCGCGCGAGTGGATAGAAAAGGGGACCAGGAGTCATGAGAGCTAGCCTTATTTCTGCCACTTGCTGTAAGACCTGAGGCAAATCCTTTCAGCTCTTTCCCTACCAATAAAAACACACCTTACACACAGAAAGGCTGTGAGCATTAATCAACTTTTGTGGAGCATTTCGAAACCTAAATATTCTCAGACCAAGTATGCTCTATTAGACCGTAAGCTTTTTGGGGCAAGGCCAATTTCTTAACCGATGATTCATATGGTGCAATCCTCACTTACAAGATTATGTTAAATAAGCAACAAATAAGTATCACACTGAAAACTCTATTAAGTGACCCACTCAAAGAACCAGCAAAAAAACTAATGACCTACTAAATGTGAACCTTTAAACTGTGTGCCTATGTAGCTTCCTGTCCAATTTTGTTTGACCTTTAGTTAAAGTGGTTAAGACAGGGGGATGCCTACTGGAGAGGCAGATTTCACACTAGTATCATTCAATAATCCTTAATCTTTCCTCAATCATTATTTCTCCCCTAAGGCTTGGTCCTTGTAAGCTCATCTATAGAGCAAAGAGGTCACAACATCACATCAGGATATCTAATTATTCCAGGAAATTGTATCTTACAGAAAATAAAAAGAGTTGTAAAGTGGTAAAGGTTGTTTGGGGATACAAAATCTAAAATACCTTAATAAAAATACAATAGTCAAACGTTCAAAAATAATATTGCAGAATACTAGGTTAGTGATTAATACACTGACATGAATGTGAATAGTATAATAATTCAAGAAAACATAACAAAATACTCAAGTTGTTACTTTCAATTAGAAAGTTCTCAAGATTCCATCTCTACTAAGTCAATGGTTAATACTGCAAAGCTGTGGCTTCATCTCTCATTAAATGATACAATTATGCCTTTCATTCATCCCTGAAATTGTATGCCTCCACTGGTGAATAAATCTTTAGTTTTATTGCTGGCAGTAAAACCAAAAGACATTTATGAAATCAGCCTGCATGAGTCTGCACCCTAATGACGACCCACTGGCTTGCCTGCTTGCTTCTTCCCCCTCCCTCCCCCAAATCATTTCCCATTATTTTTCAGTTCCACAACAGCAACTAGGATGCAGCCTCACCAAGGTATTTGACGTTGAAAAGCTAGATATTGTTTCTCTTCTTGGAGCTCTTGTGTAAGACAATGTTGCTTTTAATTTCCAGGAATAGGAAATCTGGGCGTATTTCGTAACTATCCTGGTATGCTCCTGCACTTTTGTATATATACTAACTGTTCCACCACAAAAAAAATAAGTATAACATGCCAAAAAAAATCCAGGGGTAATTTCTGATCTCTAAATTGACATCATAGAGGGAAGTGAGGCATAAATGGAAAAAAAAACAAAAAAAAAACCCCAAAACCCCTGGCAAAAGGCCTGTGGGGGTGGCACAACTTTCAATTGCCAACAGAAAATACAGACTGCCTGTTTTCAAGCATTCCTCTAGCTACTCTCAGGCTACAATGTTTACTTACAGAAAGTTATAGGTCTGCCTATAAGCATGCCAAGAAGAGAATAAGACAATTTACCCCTTCCAGGCATCCAAAACTACATTACAATATTAATTAAGGATTTTACAGAAAGTCCCATGTCTGCCACTCCTGGTCAAGCTTAGGGGTTGCTCCTGGAAGAGACTCTCTTTGTAGCAGGGAGATGGGAGGGAGAAAAAGTGGCCTGCAATAAAGATTAATCTGGTAACATACATTGTATTCTCCTTTACAAAGCCTCATGATTAAATTTATTTCTAATTTACATATAACAAAGTCAGTTGCTTACTGGCTTAATCAGTGTGACCGCTGACACTAAGCAACTAAGGAAAAAGCCTTTATAGGCCTCCTCCTACCATCAACATACTTCCCCTGGCTCTTCAAAACCTCATTTAACTACCTCCTCATAGTCAACTCAAGAATCACAGTATGGAATACAGTAAATAGCAAACTGCAACCTCATCTCCTTAGAGATCACAGCTGTTCTGTCTCTCTGCCCTTTGGAGTTCTAAGCACAAATGACACAAATGAAAAACCCCAAGACCTTGTGTGCTATTCTTCATTATACTCGGATAGGCTATTTTATTCAAATAGAAACCTTTAAAGATTTGATTTATACTATTTCCCTTCTATTCCCATTTCTGCAACTCAGGAATTTCACTGTACATTGACTAGGCAAGCCAATTAAGCAGCATACTACAACTGTATTTTTCTTCTGTCACTGAAGAAATGTTCTGTAACTTGAAATCTGTGAGTGGCATCTCAGTCGGATTATCTAGGGCAATAAGTCAATAAACTCCTCCCTCTAAAATTAAGCATTGTGATTCACTAGGAAGAGTTCAATTTAGAACTAGAAGTGTGTTGACTGCAAGAGCACAGCAACAGATAACTTATGTACAGAATACTGCAGGGTTCTACTCAGCAAACCTCTCCCCGAAAACTTCACAAAATAGGTCTGACCAATCCTAACTTGTGCTGCAGATAATGTGGACAAGTTATTTTTTACTAAAGAAAAGGATGCCCAGAACACAAGACAGATATTTTTGATGTGTGCTTATTTAAATCCAAATAAAAACATTAACACACATTCTTTGGACATATCCCTTTCAGGAAGAAACTGTCCAAATATTAATAAAATATTTAACATGCCAGGTTCATCTCATTACACCGATGACTGTTATTGTGCAGAGAATCAGATGAGAGAGGGAGTCAAATCAAGACATGAGTGTTGAGAATACTGAGATGTAGAGATTAAGACACTTGTTTCAAGGCACCATAGTTGTATTAATGGTGTCTCCTTTGTAGAAAATGACTGGAGTCAATAGGGAGTGCCCCTGCTCCAATTAAGGTGAAGGACCAAGAGCTAAAGATTCCTCGATAATTGCTGTACATACCTGCCTCTTTGTACAAACTTGTCTTTTGTTACTAGCTACAAAAATATGGAATTGCTTTTTGTAGCTAGCAATAAAGGGCAATGCTGGGTTAAGAGAAAGAGGCCTAACTTGTTTCTGTTCACTTTTTTGAACTACACAAGGTTAATGAAATTGGAACTTATGGTTCATTAAATAGTTTCAGCATGATATTTTTTTATTTTTAAATCCCATTCTGAATGGAGTATTTAATTTTATCATTTTTAATTAACTTTTTTTCTTTTCTATTTAAACATTCTTCTCAACTGTTGTGACCATAAATACCCTTTGTGTTAATGCAGGAGAGCCTGGAAGGTTAACTAACGATAAAGAAAAACCAAAACATTACTATTCAAGAAATGTTAAAAAAACAAGCAAAAAAACAGTAAATTAAAATTCGGAGGTTCGTTCTGAATTAAACTTTAACAGGTAAGAATTTCACAGTGTTGTCAGCTGTCACAATTTTGCCCCAAGTCACATGATATTTAATGTTTTTCTTAAAGCTCTGGCTCTTGAAGACCTTTCATTAAGTAAGAGTCAGTTTTTTGTTTTGGTTTTTAAAGTTTCTAGCCCTCGTGATTGTGGAATACAAGCTTAAAAACATGACCCAAGTACATCCTAGAGACTCAAAACCAGAAGGCAAAAAACCTCAACTATTTTTAAAAAATATCATGATTTGGGGGGCCTGTCATGATTTTTTAATACTTGGTGCTGGCAATGCTATATATGTCCTTTTAGACAGTGATAGAATCACGGAATTTAGAGATTAAAAAAAACAAACACCATACAGAGGGCCTAATTCAAGACATCGAGTTAATGGGGAGTTTTGCTAATGACTTTAATGGGATGATAAGATCAGTCTCCCAAGAATTCTCACTTGTTACATACACTTTGAAAACTGCCCTTGGGGTGAATGCACCCAGCCTGGTTAGGAACCCTCCTGCACAAGCTGTGAAGTGGCTTCAGAGCTGCTTCATAGAGGTTATTCCAGTATAGTGGCTGGAATAACCTCCATGGGCACTTACACTGCCTTCCACAATGCTGATTAATGGTGAGAGGATTCATCTGGACCCAACCATACCTTACCCCCCTACCACAGGAAGCTCACACAGAGTGGTGTGTGCCTACCACGTCATCCCTGTATCAGCTCCTTCCGATTTTATGCAATGACTGTGCACCCCCTTTCATTGCCAAGGAGCACTCTGTCTCCATAGAAAGTGTTTGCTTTGCCCTTTCGACAAATAGAACAGCAAATGGGAAACAGCTCAAGAGTGCAATATCAATTAGCACACAGCTCAGCTACCTCCAACTTTGTTCATTAGTTATGTTTCATCTCACAAACACCAATGGTGTTCAACAGCTTGTCAGGATGCATGTCTTGTCTACAGCTGATTAGGCCGTACAGCAACACTTAATAAAACACACAGTAATACATACATATTTTATTTTTAAATGGCTGCAAATGTATCTGCCACTGTATGTTTTATGCCCTGATTTTTCTTTTCTAGTCACTTCTCCTGAGAAAACACCATTCCATCTTTTTTGTGGTTCAAAGCACTGGGGATTAAATCCATTCATCTTTCTAATGCTCTGTTATGTACGGGGACTAAGCCCGTTACAGCTCTGGAATCATTTGACTTGCACAACCGCATTTTATAATAATCTTTTTTGGCAGGCCCATGTGACAAGCAGCACCCTCCTGGCCGAGGAGAAATAGACAAGATTGTCAACTCAGCTTCTTCATCACCCACAAGCATTGAATAAAACCCAGAGAGGCAGCACAGTTCCTCTCACAGAACGCCCATCCCCTGCAGGCTTGGACGCCAACAGTAACTTGTATATGGTTTTACAGTGCATAGAAGGAATAATTTTTTATGCATCTCAGCAAACTTTAGGGCTTGGGTGTGCATGGCTCCTGCACAGATGCACAGGGGTGGTGAAGGGCTGAGAGTCCCTGAGCACTAAAGAGCAAACTCCTCTTTGCTTACCACCCCTGAATAGACAATACACCATCCACCTTAAAGGGGGGAGTGGGGTTGTTGTAGCAAGTACATTGCTGCTGCACATTAGGAAGCTCTTACATACACTATGCCTCATATAGCCCCTTCAGGAGGCCCACCCAGCTCAGCACTGTTCACAGCGTGAGTGTAGGCTTATCCTCTCAAGGCAAAAAGTCAGATCCTTTGGGTTTCTGGTCATCTGCTCCTGAGGTAGGAGCCTCTGATTTCCCAGGCCCATATAACACATGCTGGTAGAAACATGTACACTGTTTTCTATATCAGATCTTCACAACTACTCAAAAAGAAAGAGGCAGGATGTTATATTTGGGTTTAACTTATAATTAATATAGAATAATCAGCATGGGTTCATAAAGAATCAATGTTGCAAGCCGAACTTGATTGCTTTGACAGAATCTCAAAAACAATGCCTGAAGGGAATGCAGTACAGGGCATATGTTAGGATTTAGTATCAACTCAAAAAATCTTACTTGAAAAATTAATTCAAATTGCCTTGTGCAGGTGACATACACATTGAAAACTAGCTAAGAGAGTATAAAGCAAAAGTGTAACAGCAATTTATCAAACAAGGGGGTGAGTGAGAAATCTCTTATGGGGTATCAAAAATATCACCAATACCTTAGTTCTTACGTAGCGCTTTTCATCCAAAGATATCAAAGCGATTTACAAAGAGGATCTGTATCATTAGTATCAGTGATCAGTATTAAGTCCTGGAGTATTTAAGATCTTTGTTAGTTATCTGGAAGCATGCTAGTGAAATCTGTAGACAATGTTAAATTGGGAAGAGTTGACTTCCAATCAAGACAGAGAAAATGCAAAGACTTAGAAAGATTAGAAACATGTGCAAAATAACAGAATTCAGTTTGAAAGAAATGCAAACTAATACAGCTGGGGAAAAACAATCTGAACTATAATCTATAGAAGAGATAAACTTGGATGAAGTAGTCCTCAGGTGAGAGAGGACAGCAAATTAGATGCGTGTTTGCAACGATATATGGCAGCCAAGAAAAGGACAATGTAATTTTGGGAGTATAAAGACTGAGGTCAGGTTTATTTAGAGCAAGGACCTATAGTCCCTCTCTCTATGGTTCTGGTGCGACTGTACCTGGAACACTGTACATTTCCGAGCATCACGTTATCAGAAAGATACTAACAAAGTGGAGGGAATTCACAAAAGAGGTACAATGGTGATCTGAGTTACTTACTGATGAGGAGAGAGCGCTCGAGAGAGATGTTTGGCTAAGAGATGACAGAGTACCAAATTTCTGAAGAGAGTGTAAACCCCCAACAGTTAAGGGGAAATAGTTAATTATTTATGGAGAAACAAGAGATCTACATTTGGAAAAGAAACATTTAGGCTGAATATCAGGAGAAGCTTCCCCAGCCTAATACACTTTGCTCTCAAGAATGGTCTCTCAACAGCAGGGGTGAACTTTTAAAATTCTACTGAACAAGCCATTAGGAAATGGATAACATAAGATGAGCATTCCAACTCTAGCTTCTATTATCCTCTGAATTTCGTCAGCTATACTGATAGCTGTTTGCAGCCAATACCATTCTCCTACTGTGATCTCATGAGATATCACAAGCTATCCAGGATCGGGCCAGGTATTTGAATGGAAGACCCACTCCAAAGGAAAGTCTTCATTGGTTTAGGAAGCGGTGCTGAGAGATCTAGTAGGGTACTCCTCCATCTGAATCAGTAACAAACCATTGCCCTAGAACTGCATTATGGCAAATAGTACACTTGCTGCCTTCTGTGATGGTACGTAAAACTCAGGGCCTTGATCACTTACAGAGAGAAAAGAACCCACGACACCTTTTGCAGAAATGGAGACACTAGACCTAGTGTCCTAGCCAAATGCCAGTTTTGGTAGCTGCATTCTGCCTACCTACATTCCCCTGACAATTTTAATCAGAGATGATCTTATTCTTTGCTGCTTCCCCTGAGGGGTGGTGTAATGCTGCTGTGTTATGTTAAACAGTTGCCATGTTCCACACCAGGCCAGTGGTGGCTTAAGCAATTTATGTATATGCAAGTACATAAAGTTCTTTACATAGAGAAGTACACCTCTACCTCGATATAACGTGACCCGATATAACACGAATTCAGATATAACGCAGTAAAGCAGCGCTCCGGAGGGGCGGGGCTACACGATCCAGCAGATCAAAGCAAGTTTGATATAACGCGGTAAGATTTTTTGGCTCCCGAGGACAGCATTATATCAGGGGCAGAGGTGTACAATATAAATATAAGATATGGTTATTAACAATTAGAATTTTGAGTTTGCTTTTTGTTCCAGATCAGAAGTGTACTTTTGTTTTGCCTTTTTTAAATAAAAGTAATCCATGCATGACTGTATAAAGCAGGGATCAGCAACCTTTCAGAAGGGTGTGCCGAGTCTTTATTTATTCACTCTAATTTAAGGTTTCGCGTGTCAGTAATACATTTGAACGTTTTTAGAAGGTTTCTTTCTATAAGTCTATAATATGTAAACTATTGTTGTATGTAAAGAAAATAAGGTTTTTAAAATGTTTAGGAAGCGTCATTTAAAATTAAATTAAAATGCAGAGCCCCCCGGACCGGTGGCCAGGACCCAGGCAGTGCGAGTGCCACTGAAAATCAGCTCGTGTGCCGCCTTCGGCATACATGCCATAGGTTGCCTACCCCCGGTTTAAAGCAATAAATGTATCCAGTCAGTTGAGGTGATGCTCATCAGCAAAGCTGTACAAAAAAGTCTGATCAGTATTTGTACAACTTGTTAGTTGGTAGATGGTAGTTGGGACTAAATAACATTTTTCTGTTATACCTCTAAGTAATTCTATTCTAGAAAGAACAAGTATTAAAAACACCACACCTCCACCTTCTTCAAAAGAGGTAAACACCTTTAAAGACAGGTTAATTTGGGGGTCATTTGCTATTTTAACAAATATATCCTCAGCAGCTGTAGGATACTGCTGTATGTAACAGCAAAGAAAAATGTGGTCATACATCTGGAAAATACCTGATAAACACACAATAATCTAGCTTTCCACTTTAACTCTATTTATATTTCACTACAAAATCAGTTAGAGTAACACATGTGCCCCCATCTGCTTCCTAGGACATTTAGATGAAGCATTTCCAGAGTCTGTTTTCTGTTGATAAACTGAGCTACTAAAAATACAGTTCCATTCAGTTGCTATTTGCAAAGTAAAGAATGCTTTTTATAGAAACCTCTCCTCCATGCCTGATACTTTGCCAGCAAGCACGGTCAGAACTACCAATACAGCTCTCAGCTCTTGCTGTCTCAGACACAAGGACATTCAATTCATGTCGGGAAAGCGAGGAAACCTGTGACAATTAAAGATTTAAATATATAGTTGAAAGTTTTCCAAAGAGACAACGTAGATAAGCCAGAGTTCCAGCTGCAAACTCTTCATGACAAAATTCAGTGATGGTCTTTGGCTAAGAAACAAAGCAAACTAGTGACAGGGCTTGCAAGGGTGAAGTCACTCACTGCCCAGGGTCATCTTGACACAGAGAATTTATAAGGAAGAAAGCCAAAGACCTTGGGCTTTTTTATAAAATGATTTACCAAAAGGAAACAGGTTTCAGAGTGGTAGCCCTGTTAGTCTGTATCAGCAAAAGCAATGAGAAGTCCTTGTGGCACCTTAGAGTTAGTCTCTAAGGCCTGGTCTACACTAGGGGGGGTGCGGTCAAACTAAGGTACGCAAGTTCAGCTACGCTAATAGCGTAGCTGAACTCGAACTACCTTAGTTCGAACTACTCACCCGTCCAGACGCCGCGGGATCGAAGTCCGCAGCTCCCCCGTCGACTCCGCCACCACCGTTCGCAGTGGTGGAGTTCCGGAGTCGACGGGAGCGCGTTCGGAGTTCGATATATCGCGTCTAGATGAGACACGATATATCGAACTCCAAGAAGTCGAACGCTACCCGCTGACCCGGGCGGGTAGTATAGACATAGCCTCAGGTGCCAAAAGGAAACAGTACATGGGAAATAATAATGAATTCACACATTTAAAAATAAAAACATGAGGATCATGACAAAACTCCCTGGAAATTCCTGCCTAAGAATGAAAAGTAACACACGGTATAGTTTCAAAACAGCATACAGGGATTCAGTTGCATGACTTCCATTGACCTGAATGAGAGTTACACAGCCAAGTCTCTGTGCACTGCTTTGATGATTGACCCCTTTGACACACTTCTGTATCCTCCAACACCTATACACAGTAGGTGTCCCTATGCTATTTCCCCAGTGCACCCCATTATGCTGGTATGTTGGAGGACACAAATGCTTCATTTCCTCATTGAATGTGAATCTCCAAGCTTTTCTTGTTTCCTGTCACAGCCTTTAATTCCTTTTCTTTGTTCACTTTTAAAATACCTTTTATATTTTGAGGCTGCAGAACCAAATGTGGTGAGACAGAGACAAATTTAGCCAGTGGTCTGCTGCATGCCTGAGCAGATAAACGTAGTTCATGGTGCATAGTCCAACAGGGAGATGTGAATTTACTGCATAGACTAAAATAGGGCTGGCATGTGCACCGATTTTGTGTTAAAAACCAACTCCTTTAGCCACTGAAAGCTGCTATACATAAACTGACTTTCATCCCAGTGACAATTCCCCCCCCGCCCCCCCCAATAGGAACATTTTGGGATGATGGCCTACACAATTTAGTTTTTAAAATAGAACAAATGTTGAGTGAGAAAAGCAAAACGTGTTTAAAATGATTGCATGCTGGTTTCTCAAAATGTGTTCAGCATTCCACTGACCCAAATTTCTCTTCTGTATTTCAGTGGTTTCGAGATAGATTTGAGGAAATAAAATAGATTACACCACACAATGGTGTAGTAGAAAGCATGAATTTGGGATGAGCGCATTTCTTAAGAGTAGCAATCCACACACATACTATGCAGGTCATCCTAGATGAGTTCATGGGTGGTGTCAAAAGTGCAATTTAACAACATGGCTATTATCTCCACATAGGAGGAGGTGGTGGTGGTGTAAATACGGCTGACTGGTCATTGGTACACAGCCTAATTCATTTAGGTTAATATATAAACTGCTGGAGATTGAGTGAGAAATACAACAACTTCTCAGAAGAGGCAGAAGTAAGATGCAAGTAAGTTCATATAATCCCCCTTGCAGGAACACAAAACTGTCATGCTAGTTTTTGGAAGATTTATGGATCTAAGGGAGCTTAGAAAGGAACATTTAAATACAGTAAATTTAGCTGAGTAGCAGAAAGCTGTTTTTATTAATATATTTAAGATATGAACCTATGGAACATGTTAAAATCCTAACATTTATTTAAATGACTGCAGATTTTAATCACTCTTTCAAAACTGTTTGGTTTTCTATAATGATGCTGCAAATACAATAGTCACTTACTGTCTTCTTACTATAGCAAAACCATTAGCATCTTGGCAGTTAGATTCAAATATCATCCTGTCAGAAGCTTTCAAACTTGAATCTGAGGAAAGTTGTGGGCCTTGCATTCACTGGGCTGAAATGTTTAATTTTGTAGTAGCCTGAACTGTCATAGAGCCAGAAGGATTGGGGGGCGGGGGAGAACAACTGTACACATGCTTTTCAGCACAGCAATACAAGAAGAAACAGCACACTTCTTCCCATGAACAAATAAATTTGAGGAAATTTTTCAGCTTAAATTTGCATTTATCAGCCTACCATTGGTGACAATTCTCTCATTCATAAGAGATATGCACTAATCTGTGACTCCAGTGGCATGATCCACCAATATAAAACAAATTTCTATCTTGCTGTAATGCAAGCTTAACAATCAAATAATTTTAAGGTTTAATATTTAAACTCATTTTATAGTAAATGTCTTTGTAAGTTAAGTGTCTATTACAGCAGATTAGAAAATAGTTTTACAGTCTCTTATTATGGGTTCCAGTACTAGTAAACTCATTAAAAAAACATAACCTTAGTCACACTTCACATTCAGAGAAAATAAAGACCTCGACTTCCTTTGTAAATGTACTAATTCTTTTTGAAGTTTTACATTTTATTTCTACCTAGAACATAGTTACATCTTTCTAGCTTTATAACTTTCTTTTAAAAAACAAAACAAAACCACATTCCCCTCACCCCCAGATTTTACAGGTAACAGACATAAGCAAAGCACATTCAGATGAAGATTTCTGCATTGCTGCCAGTTTTCCTCTAGATGCTGATACATTTTGAAAAACCTACTTTGCTGAGATTTGCATTTTTAAAAATCACCCCTAAAATAAAACAGTATTAATATAATTATTTTTTTCTTTTAAATAGCTGAAAATGTATATGTGGATTATTTTAATTTCTTATGACAACATGGTTCATGTATTATTGGCCATCTGACCAGCTAGTTAGACAAAGAAGTCTCTGGCCATCTATGCCTCCTTCTAGTTAACAAACAATTACAGTAGAGGCTGGCTAACTCCTACTGCAAATCTGATCATTCTTACAATAACCCAATGGTTTCATGCCACTTTTAAGCAAAGATTTAATAGCAAGGTCTCATAACTAACATTTCATTATGATTACACCACAGTACAATACATTTACTTGTAGAGTATAATGTGTTACATAATCACGTACACTTGTCAACACACAAAAACAGTGTATGTTTCTGATGCAGATTCATTGATTTTTTTTACCCAATGTGTACACTTACGCCACAAAATTACTAATCCACAAAATTCAGCAACCCACAATGGGCTTCCCTGCTAAATTAATTAATCATGATCTACTATGCCCTTGTCTACACTACCGCTTAAGTCAATGTAAGTTACATTGCTCAGGGGCGAAACCTCCTCCTGAGCGATGTAATTTACATCAACTTAACCTGGTGTCTACACCACCTTATGTTAGAGGGAGATGCTCTCCCATAGACATATCTTCTTCCTCTCATTGAAGTGGATTAATTACGTAGACAGGAGAGCGCTCTCCTATCTACTTATCGAGGCTTCATCAGACCCGCTAAATCGACACCACTGAGCCGATTGATCGCTGAAGTGCCAAATTAGCACCGTAATGAAGACAAACCCTATATGAAATGAAAAATAATCTGATTAAAGTTTCACTTCAACTCTGGTGAAAATTATATGGAATATCTAAAGCTTGCCATCTGGAGAACAAATGAAAGTGATGCGATTGTTACTCACTACAAAACACTGTTTCTCTAATCAGTTGTCATTTTACATTAGCAATGCAACAGAGAGTGGCCAGACTGCCTAATACTCTCCAACCCACTCCAAAAGAGGGTTTATTAAGAGGCATGAGACATAGAATAGAATAGAAAACAAGAGGAGGTTTACCTGCAGTGTCAGGATGTCCTGCCGAGTAAAGGGTTCATCTGTCAGGAGATCCTTGTAGCTTTTTGTTTTTATGTTCAGCTGCTCAACTGCCTAACAGCCAGGTGGAAAACAAGAAATTAAAATTAGAAATTATCTGCCAGGCAAACGGAAGACATCTCACACCCCTTATAAGTATACAGGATGACGTAAATAAATTAGAGACATTCACCTCCAATAGGTGATCACATTGTTTCACTGGGCTCCTTTACTGATTCTGGAAAACATATGTATTTCTTTCCTAACCATTTGACTCAACAATGTCTAATAAAAAAAAATCTTTTATTTAGGACTCTGTAGCTACATAGTTTGTTGCTACATGTTTTTCAGCCAAATTCCACATAAGAATTGAAAGAAAAGCACAAAAAGAAAATCCTGTCATCTGTTTTCTAGATTACAGTTAAAATGCACAGAACCACATTTTTATGTGTGGAGCAATATTAATCTCTGATTTAACAGGTGCAATGAAAGTGATTTACAAAATGGGCAGCAGTTTACAGTATGGTAGGAATCAACTCCAAAGAAACGCATTGTACTCCTCAACAAATAAAATGATCAAATCAGAATCATCACTACATGAAAGACACAGCTTTACTTACAAGGAAAGAAACAGGAGTGAGTATATAAGTGCCTTCTCCTACCCAGAACCAAAATTGGTAATATTTTTTCTGCTACTTTAAAAGTCTAGAAATGAATGTATGGCTTATATAACCTAGGGATAAATTACACTGGACAGAGTGATGTATAATGTGAGTAAATGCTGTGCAAGTTTCCCCACACATCTGCTCAGCTGAGCGTCTCTTTAACAGGGTATGCAAATTGTAGCAAAATGGGTAGCAGTTTTACTATATGCGCAAGCATCTATTAAGGATTAGGCTGCCAAGTCATTTTTACTTGTAATCGAAATAAAGCTAGTATCCATGTTTCCAGAAGAGAATAGCAAGTATTTTAACCCAGTCTCATCTGTTCACCTAATTGTTCACCTAAATCTGCAGATTTAAAAACGTACAATGCCATTTAGAACTGGGAGAACATATTGGAGTGGTTCTCTTGGGGGTGTGTGGGGGGGGGGAAGGGTTGGTGAATTTAGCCCCTTTTCTTGTTTGCAATTGTACAAACTGTTGTGTTTTTTTTGTTTGTTTTTTGAAATTTCAGTATTTTAAACAGTTGGATGTCTGTTTTGTGTGAACGAATTCCCACCTGTGGACTGTTCACAAATGTTCACTGCATGTATTTCTTACAACAATGGTTCTCAATCAGGGGTACACAGAGGTCTTCCAGAGGGTATATCAACTCATCTAGATATTTGCCTAGTTTTATAACAGGCTACATAAAAAGCCTAGCAAAGTCAATACAAACTAAAATTTAATACAGATAAAATGAAAAAGTAAGGAATTTTCCAGTACTAGTGTACTGTGACACTTTTGCATTTTTATGTCTGATTTTGTAAGCAAGTAGTTTTTAAGTTAGGTGAAAGTTAGGGTACGCAAGACAAATCAAACTCCTGAAAGGGGTACAGTAGTCTGGAAACGTTGAGACCCACTGTATTATAATACTGGATAGTCAAGCTGTGCACATGATCACACAAAGGTTTGAAACTGATTGTATGGCAAGGTCTGTATAAACAAACCTTTGCTCACACAAATGTTCACAAAACGTGAATAAAAAGTTGAGAAATGCAGTTCAAGTGAAGTTCTCAAATGTCCACTAATAAGTTATCTATTTTTTTCCAACTCCAGTTAAAATATTCTTGCTTACTGAAGAAGATTAGAAGCAGGCAATCTGCCCTTTGTGCATGGATATGTACTAGAAAGAACTCTTGTTGGGTTCACAGAAGATTTTTGTTCATTCAACTGAAAAATGTGTGACAGTGAATCAGGAGTTAAACATTCTGGCCTACAAATCTCTCTTGGGCTCAGCTACGTGCAGCTTACTCAAATGACAGGCTTTAAAAGTAATATGCATCTTAAATCATTCAGTCTGTCCATAAGGGGTGAAATCCATCCCTGTGAAAAGGCCAAAGGCCTCTGCTCCAATTCTGACCTATTTTGAAGACTTAAGTTGGACTTCAGTGGTGTATAGGCCTCTTGCTGGTTCCACCCTAATGGAGACAGCGTGGCTTAGGGCTGGGAACTAGGATTACCTGGGTTCTATTCCCCCTGCTGCTCCTAGTTTGCTGCATGACCTTAGGAAAGCCTCTTCACTTCTATGTGCCTCAGCTTCCCTGTCTGTAACACAGGGACAACACCTACCCACCTCTGTAAAGCTCTTTGAGAGCCTTGAACAAAAGATGCTACAAGTGTAAAACATTAACAGTGAAATGCAATGGAGGGCCTACCTCATAAGCAAATACATTTCCAGTCGTCTTGATAGCCACTATATGGGAGTTATTGGTGAAGACAGTGAAGAGCACTGGACAGTGGTATTTACCTGTGGGGGAGGAGAAAAACAAAAAAAACAAATTCTGCATGAGTTTCTTATGGTTGTTTAGACAAATGGAATGGTTGCTTTAGTTGTCTTTGCGAAGAATATTTACATTCTTTTTCATGTTCAGTGTACAATTAGCGGTCTTTTTAATTCATGCTTTGTTTCTCTAGTATTTGTGGGTGGATGAAGTAGAATGACACCTACAAGAATTATAAATCAAGAGAGAAAAATGGGACTTTGAAGTCTACCATCCAGTAGCCACCAACACAGTACATCACATAATGGGGTTGGTGTCTACTCAGTATCACAATATGAATATCGTAATAACCAAGACACTCTTGTTGAGTGTACCTTCTCACTACCCCCACCACCCTGTTTTCAGCATCCTTCTCAGGAACATATCTTGGTTTATATCCAGCAAAGGTGCAGATGAGATGGTGCCCTTTGCAGGTTCTGCTGGTAAGAAAAGGAAACACTTTGTATTCAATCTCAGTAAACAGAATTCCATTAAACTTAAGCACACACTTTTCAATAAAGAACCTGGCTTCAGCTCAAATTGAGCTGTAAATTTTCCTAAGAAGGTCAGCATAAATATTAAACACGTCTTACATAAAGAAAGTGATGAAAGCCAACAGATCAAGAAAATGTATGGATAAACTTAACAGAAAGCAATTAGAAGATGATTATTAATTCTTGATCAGTTTGCTAGATTGGGAATTCGGAAACAGTTTTGGCTCATTTGATTCTTTTCCTACTAATTACAATCTTATAAATCAAAAACAGCAGGGAGAACTGAATAAAGATAGCTCAAAGCACCACCAAGACAGG
This sequence comes from Mauremys reevesii, assembly GCF_016161935.1. Classification (NCBI taxonomy): domain Eukaryota; kingdom Metazoa; phylum Chordata; order Testudines; family Geoemydidae; genus Mauremys; species Mauremys reevesii. The sequence goes on along the minus strand of NC_052640.1, from coordinate 17,168,276 downwards.
ACAGAGAAGGTCCTACAGATATTCACCCACTAGTCACCAAGAGACAGTGCTCCAATCTCAGACTTGTAAAAGCAAGGATAAGAAATCTGGGGGATTTTTTTATTTATTAATCTACCCAAAACTCAAGGAAAGTTGTCCCCTTTGAGAATGTGTAAGCTTCAGAGGCAAATTTAGAAGGTGTTTTATGGCAGGGGCGTCAGTACTTTGTCCCATTGAGGGACACACAAGCAAGCTACCCAGAGCCTGAGGCCTGCCCCCAAGTTGCCTAAAATAAAGGAAACTACAGCTGCTTTAATCTTTAATACCGAGGAACACTCCATGAAGATAGTGCTCCATCTTGATCTGAATGGAAGGTGCTCAGATAAAGACAGAGCATTACATGGCTTTTCCTGTAATCGCGTCTCACCCCACTTTCTATATGAAAGAGGAGAACCGACACCTGGACATGTGTTAAAATCCCATGAGCCATGTTTTAAGAAATGCCTACTGTTAGGCAGAAATAAAGATCAATTCTCTTCCTTTCATATTGTAGCTAGCACCACCCAATGGGCTCTTCTTAAAAAAAGACTGTTTTGACAGTTCACTGCTACCGTAAGCTTGCCTTTGTTACTATTTGTACTGTATTAGTGCCTGTGCATCCCAGCTGTGGAGCAGGACCCCACTATGCTAGCACTGTACTAACACAGAACAAGAACATGATCCTTGCCTCACAGTGCTTCAGCCTGCTAGCACGGACTCTGGCACTTGCGCACCCATGATACAGCTAGCTACATATATCCCACAGTAGTGGTAAGTGCTTCCCCGTCCCCCCACCTCCATTCCACCAGTCTTGGCTAGCAGCCTGCACTTCAGTATACATTTGCCAGTTCACCCACAACCTCAGGAGAGAAGGGTTAACTGAAAGCGACTAGTCTTTCCCTTGCAGATGGCAAGGGCTCTCTCACCCATGGCAGCTCATGTAGTTCATGTACAATGAGTTGCTCTGACGAGAGAGCATTTCACAGACGCTGAGACTCTTTTCCTTTGAGTGTAACTGGTTCTGAGGAGCAACCCCATCGTATTTATTAGTGTCAGTTCCTGCTACCGTAAACAAAATCTGCATCCTGACCAGCAATGCCAGGAGTGAAATTGCAATCAGTGCACAGCAATAGGGCCCATGCACTAAGCATTGGTTACTGACTCTCCAAGCCACATGTAAACTCTTAGCAATATTCCCCAAAGCCATTACATGGTTAAAGCTGAGAATTTATTCCTCCTCCAAAAGAAGTGGCATTACTTTAGTTACAAATTTACACTCTAAAAAGTGAGGAAATTCTACTATACGGCTCCAACTCCAGCCTTAATGCCCCATAACCTCATGTTGTCCCTTCCGTACGCAGATCAGAGACCTCGCTTTGCTCTTACCACTTTCTCATTCAGAATGAAACACCTCCCATATTACCAGCCTCTCCAGCAACCATCCCCTACCTAAAAGCTTTAGTTGTCAATAGCCACAGCACACAAAATTTTCAAGAGATACTAGTGATTTACCTGAGACACCATATAAAGGGACCTGGTTGTCACGAAGTGCACTCTCTGAAAATCAGGCCCCTCTAGGGTATCTCAGGTTGGGCACCCAAACACTGAAGCACCCAAAATCATCAGTCATTTTTGAAAATCTGGGTACCTCTCTCCAACCTCTCTTTTTGGGGAAAATCAGAGGGTGGAGTCAAACAGGCTCCAGTATCCGACCTATTCCAGCATGCTGGACTTCTTACAGTCAGGCTGGGACATGGCATGGAAACGATTGTGGTGACAGTGATGGAGCACCTCAGATAGCCAGGGACAGAGACACATATACCTACTAGAAGGGGAGCTCTTCTTCATTACTTATTCTAAGGATGAAGAGCCTAACCCTATATCATATGCCTTTCTAGTTATACCCCTACTTCTGATGTATGATGCACATTATTATATACCCTGGACCCCTGAGAATGTTCTAATCTTTGCCTGTACAAGTGAATTCATCTGAAAAAGGTTAAAGAATTACAATATTCATAACAAGGTTTAGAAACAACCTAAGCATGTCTCATGTACATTGCCCATGGAGGAATGCATTCATTTCAAGGATGACTTTTTGAAAGCAATTCTACTGAACTATGGGAGAGCAAAAAATGGTGAGAATGCCTCTAAAAACACACTTTTTTCCCCACACTACTTTTCGGCCTGCAATTCTTGTAATATTTAAATTAAAAATTCACCTTTGGGTTGAGATTAAACATAAAATATTGCAGCCCAAAGGACACTGTTTTGCAAAAAGTTGTAAGTGGAGAAAAATAAGAGTTCATAATGAAATGGCTCCTTTATACTTAAGAGTCTCTATTATGACTCCTTAATAGTCTAAACTTGTCATTTTAGTTGAGCTAGTCCCACTCGAGTTAACGGCAGCTGTATAGCAAAATGCCCAGAATTGTGAGCTGAAAATATAATGGCCAAAACGTGACCTCCATTTTAGGGTGTCCAACTTGAGATCCCCAAACGCTGCCTGATTTTCAGAAAGTACTGAGCTGGAGCTATAGTAAGTTGTGCACCCAAAAATTGCTATTAGTTTTTTAAAACCTTTATCAATTTGCTGATGTTTTACCGATTATGACAATGTTTTAAAGGCATTAAGATTTGTCATTTGAATGCAAAACTCTGAAGAAATCTGTTATCAATCATAGAACTCTTATGACAGACGGTGTGGTCTCGTGGATTTAGCGAAAGACTTAGGAGCTAGAAACTTTTAAATTCTAATCCCATCTCCAACACCTAGAGCCCTTGTTGCCTACATTTTCCCCTCAGTAAAGAGATGATGATCATTGTCTGCTTCACAGAGGTTTCATAAATTAATGGCTGTAAAGTTATCAGAACGTATAACATTCAAAGTATTTTATATAAAACTATAATTTTCTCCCTTATATTATTGGTGGTCCTGGATTGATCCTTACTTTTACATCTTTAAGCCAGCAGAAGCATAACCACAGGCTCTTCTCTAACAGGTTGTTATTCAGAAAATGCCATGAACAGGTTCCTCAGAAAACAATTATCTTGAGTTGCCAAATGAGTTACTGAGCATTTTGCCCCCAATTTTACCAGTGTCTTCAAAATGGAGTTCAAATCATGGAGGATTGATAAGGAGGATCAGTGAAGTCTGCTGAGTCACAACACCCCATGGACTTACAATGAGCTCCATCAACTTCTATACGAGAGTCTCCCTTTCCCACAATGTTAGTATATCTTAGCAAAGGCAGCATCTCCCTTTCCCTTGGTCTTTTAAAAACCAGACACAATTCCACTGAATTGATTGGGAAGCTGGGGAATAACTAGCATGAGAAAATTAACATTTTCCAGGCTAATGTGCTTCTAATTCTGCTGTGACGTAACACTGCAACATTAAAGACGACTTTATTCTTTTATATTCTGTTGCACATTATCTCAGGATAATGAAGTAAGCCAGAGTGAAGGGTTAAGGTACAGGCTCAGTTTCCTGTAGTAAATTGGCTATAGTAGTTGCGGGTATCAGCTAAAGATAACACACCATGTAATTTCACCCTTCCAGAAACTCTAACTCTCATCATGTAGTACCTTACTCGGTAAGCAGTCACAGAACAAAATGGGATTACTTTCAGAAACAGAAACTACTCAATGTAAGGGTGGCAGAAATGGGGCCTTAATGAAGAACATATTGATTCCAACGATCAGTGACAGAGCTCAAAAATAAAATTATGATCCTACATGGAAGGTAACAAGTTACTGTAGTACATGAACCTACAGCTGTAAGAGAATCCTAGTTTGTAAAAGTGTTCAGAAAAAATAAAGACTGCACCAACTCACCTTCATTGTTTTTAGCGAAGTTTAGCTTGACAAGAGATTTGGCATCTAGTTTCTAAGGGATACAATAAAATATGGAAAAATTAATCACTGCTAACACTGACCTCAGAAATAAAATAACACCCTGGCATTAATTAAGCCTGTTATTACACTGATTGCATCATCATCAATAATAAACCACCTGTTATTTTATCACAGTAACTCTGGAAATGAAAGGGGACAGAGCCAACCCCAAAAATCATATTTATGGAATTTGAGAACAGGGAAACACATTACAGTATTGTAGCTTGATACAGTATTGTCATAATACCAATGTAATAAACCTGAGATTAAATAGTTCAACTTATACTTTGCCTCAGCACAAATTAAAAAGGGGGTTAGCATGAAAAGATGAGAGGCAATAACTTGCAGCAAATACATTATATTGAAAGCTATTCTTGATGATTAAAAGTGACAATTCTGAAAGGCATTTCTGCCAGAGTGCGTAAAGGAAGCAAACTATTTTTGCAATTACATTTATTGTCATCGTTTATCTTTTGCTTTAACAGACTATACGTCAGCCCACATACTAACTAGCAAAACATCAGAAGTAATGAAGAATGGTGATGTGAACTCTCAGGAAAAACTTACATTTTTGGTCATTAAGAATTTTTAATACCGCTGATACCGTAGCAAGGGTTCCATGGATTTTATGGCTGAGAATTAGAGTTAAGGGAAAGATTAAGTTGGCCTGCTAGAACTGATTACATTACTTTTACTTTTTTTTAACATCACCTGCCAGGGAGTCCCTCAGGCCCTGATCCTGCAATTTGATCTGTGAAGGCAGCAAAGTCCTACTGAAATCAACAGGACTCTGCATGGGCATAGGGATCCTCCGGCGCAGAGAACCATTTATTTCAATAGGGCAGAAGTGAGTGTTTGATCATCAGACCTTAGTACCCAATCCTGTAGCTGAGTGCCTTCCTCTTTCAGGTGCAGTGCACCCTCAACTACCATTGAATGGCCTGAGGGCACCTCGTAGGATCAGGCCCTTACAACCCTAAGAATTTGGGTAAGAATGGCTATTGGTAATGCAAGTAAAACTAAAACGGCCACCTCCCGAAACTTGCAGAGTGTCAAGCCTACCAATACAATGCATCATGATGGACCACAGGTTTGTAAGCTAAGTCAGGACCTCAGAAATAATAATAAATAATAAATGCCTAGTTTGAGAAACATACAGGCTGTCAGAAAAATTGAGTCACTGCCAGATTTCCTGCTAGGAGCTGCTACAACAAAGGCCTTTTAAAAGACAACTAGTCCTGCTTTCAGACAATCAATTAATCAACAAATAAAGGAGGCAGGGAGCTATATTCCTCCTTGTATCCCTAGACAGGTCTCTACTCGTTACTGTTTGTACATCTTTATAAGCTTTGTGCAGAGACTTGTTGGCTCAATTTTGATGGCGTATAGTGGTTACATAAAAAGTCACATGACCATTCCCCCCCCCCCAAACTCAAGACTTATGTTCCTTGATCAGAAAACTACAAGATATGACAGCTGGCTCATTCTTCTATAACAGCTGGGCTCTTTTTTTTTTATTTAATACTAGGCTGCCTCTCAAATTGTTTTGTCAAGTCACAGCATTAATTAGCTGCCACAAAAAGATAACCATCTGCCTAGTTTCCTAGCAAGACCAACAAGGGAAAAGATGGGAGAGGGAATGAACATGCTAGTTTGTTAGCGTTGTCTCCGGCCCAGTAATTGGAGGATGCAAATCCAATATGGTGGTTCACATGCTGTGGTTCGCAGGCAAGACAGACATCATCTGCAGGAAGGCATAGTAATGGCAATGGCAAAGACTGCACGTCCAATCTAAAGTAGGATTTCTTACTAGGAAAAAAAAATATTGAGGAAATGGAGGGGGCTTTACAGAGCGGACAATGTAAACTGACGTGTTTGGATGGCTTTGTCCTGCCTAGAGATATTACTGCAAAACAGATCCACAAATACATGCTCAACAAAACAGCCCAAATATTAAATCCACGGATGCACTCCTTTTTAGAGACACCACCTCTTGAAATACTGAAAAAATCTCAGTTACAAACAGTTTAAAGAAGACCTAGAACGAGATGCCGTCTCCCTCTGCTCTCAAAAGAGGAGAGCAGGCCATCTGTGAACAAAGCAAGGAGCTGCTGCAGCTCAAAGAGAGACAGTCCTCAGACAGAGACACTAGCCATGATTTAGGATCCAAACTGTTGTACTCAACTGCATTTTCTGCAGTATTTTAGTCTGCTTCCAGCTAGAGTCGATCAGCACTAGCACAAGTTGTAGCACATTATTTTATTAGTCAAGATGTATTATGTCCTTAGAAGCACTATCATGGCCTCAGGCTCCTATCCAGTATCCTAGGAGACAGTACAGTGCCACAGGTCCCATCTTTTGGATGAGAGCGAGTAAACAATTTATTTCTTGATAAAGGTTGCTCATGTTGCAAGGCCTAATGTCAGCATGCAAAAATAATATGGGACAACACCTCACTACTGATTGCATTCCCAGGTAATGGCTCCATTTGTAATATGAAGACAAAAAGATGTGACTGATTGAATGCAGCCAACTGATCAGTTTGTGCTACATTACAAAGAAATCTCAGAATCAGGAAGAGGCTAATTCACACTCATGTTATACATTAACCACACAAAGAGTACATTAAGAGAATACTGTTACAGTAGGCAAGTCAAGCTCTCAAGACAATGCCAAAATTAAGCTTGCTCATTAACTGGTTCTCAGTTCCAGTCTCCTCCCTACAAGATTCCTCATCCGATTTCAGTTCCCCACTCCACCTACTGGCTTCTACTCCTAGTTTCTTTGCCCAATCATTCCCAGTTTCCCTGCAGACCGACTCCCAGTCTTGGTTTCCCCTACCTACTCCCGCCAGACTTCAGTCCCAGTGACTGCCCCTCATACTCCTTGTCCCAGTCTGCTCTAACCACAGGACCAGATCTTGTCTCTTCTACATTCAAATCAGGTAGCTTCCTCCTCCACACTGCCCGGGGCGCAGCAGGGGAGGCACTGGAAGCACAGAAGAGAGTCCCCCTGCTCTCAGTTGAGATGCCAGCACCCGATGCAGCCTACAGCAACCGAGACCAGAAATTTCAGAGGAAGTCTGGCTCAGCTCTGTGCTGGAGCACGTGCAGCACAGACAGAATCTTCAGGAAATTCAGCCCCTAAAATCTACGGAGTCTCTGGCCTGGTCTACACTAAGCGTTTAAACCGGTTTTAGGAGCGTAAAACCGATTTAACGCCACACCCGTCCACACTGAGAGGCCCTTTATATTGATATAAAGGGCTCTTTAAATCGATTTCTGTACTCCTCCCTAACGAGAGGAGTAGCGCTAGTATCGGAATTACCATATCGGATTAGGGTTAGTGTGGCCGCAGATCGACGGTATTGGCCTCCGGGCGGTATCCCACAGTGCACCACTGACCGCTCTGGACAGCAATCTGAACTTGGATGCAGTGGCCAGGTAGACAGGAAAAGCCCCGCGAACTTTTGAATATTTCCTGTTTGCCCAGCGTGGAGCTCCGATCAGCACGTCTGGTGATGCAGTTAAAAATCAAAATAAAGAAAGAGCTCCAGCATGGACCATGCGGATGTGATTGCTGTAAGGGCAGGCAAATCTGTTCTATCAGCGCTCCGTTACAGAAGACGAAATTCAAAATTATTTTAAAAAAATCTCCAGACAGACGCCATAGCAGGGACTCAGCGCACTGCTGCGTGACAAGCGTAACGGAAAGCCAAAGAATCAAATGGACGCTCATGGACTGGAGGACTCAAGCTATCCCACAGTTCCTGTAGTCTCCGAAAAGCATTTGCATTCTTGGCTGAGCTCCATTATCTTCTAGGGTCAAACACAGTGTCCGCGGTGGGTCAGGGCATAGCTCGGCAATTTACGCACCCCCCCACCCACCCCCAGAAGTGAAAGGGAAAACAATCCTCTCTTGACTCTTTTACATGTCACCCTATCTTTACTGAATGCTGCAGATAGACACGATGCTGCAGCACTCAACACCAACATTCTTGCTCCCCCCCACCATGGGTGGCTGATGGTACAATAAGGCTGATATCCATCGTTATCATCAGCCTATTGGCACATGGGGCAGTGCAAAAAGACTAGTAATCATGCTGACTAGCATCAGTTAGGTCGATCAAGGGCGCCTGCTCCTAATTTTTCCTGGTAGATAGTGCAGTATGGCTGGTAACCATCTTCATCATAGCAACAGGGGGCTGAGCTCCATCAGCCCCCACCCTTCATGTGTAAAGAAAAGATTCAATTGCCCCTGGACTAGCAGCGGGATGCTGGGCTCCTCTCCTCCACACTGCTTAATGTCCTGTCTGGACTATCATAGCAGCTGGAGGCTGCCTTCCACTCATTTCTCACTAACAAGTCACTGTGTCTTATTCCTGCATTCTTTATTACTTCATCACACAAGTGGGGGGACAATGCTATGGTAGCCCAGGAAGGCTGGGGGAAGAACGGAATCAACAGGTGGGGTTGTTGCAGGAGCACCCCCTGTGAATAGCATACAGCTCATAATTTCTGCAGGATCTGACACAGAGCAGCTGTGCTCTCTGGTTCTATGATACAGTGGTTCTCTAGTACACTTGCCCATATTCTAGGCAGGACTGATTCTATTTTTAGATACCAAAAAGGAGGGATTGACTCAGGGAGTCATTCCCAATTTTGGCTTTTGTGTCCCTGGCTGATCTCAGCCAGGGGCACTTATGACAGCAGCAAATGGTGCAGTGCAAAAGGACTGGTAACCATGGTCATCTTATTACCAATTTATGGTATGGTAGATGGTACAGTATGGCTGGTAACCATCTCTGCTGTCATGCAAAAGCAAAAGCATGCTGCTGTGTAGCGCTGCTGAATCGCCTCTGTCAGCGGCATCTAGTACACATACGGTGACAGTCACAAAAGGCAAAACAGGCTCCATGGTTGCCAGGCTATGGCATCTGCCAGGGCAATCCAGGGAAAAAAGGCGCGAAATGCTTGTCTGCCATTGCTTTCCCAGAGGAAGGAGTGACTGACGGCATTTACCCAGAACCACCCACGACAATGATTTTTGCCCCATCAGGCACTGGGATCTCAACCCGGAAATTCCAAGGGGCGGGGGAGGCTGCGGGAACTATGGGATAGCTACGGAATAGCTACCCACAGTGCAACGCTCCAGAAATCGACGCTAGCCTCGGACCGTGGACGCAGACCACCGATTTAATGTGTTTAGTGTGGCCGCGCGCACTCGATTAAATACAATCTGTTTTGCTAAACCGGTTTATGTAAATTCGGAATAATCCCGTAGTGTAGACGTACCCTCTATGGAGCACGCTCAAACTGCAATTTTGCAAAGGCTTACAATTTGGCCAAATTTGGGTGGCTTTTCATCGGGAAGGCAAAAGGCACATCCTTGATACAAAGGCCACCCTCTGGCAAATGTCAAGTCCCTGCTCCAAAGCCTAGGGGCAGTGCAGTTGTCCAAAGAAAAAGTCACCAGAATTTTTTTTATTTTATTTTAAACAAACAAAAAAAAACACACTCAGGATCAAAACAACATTTTCTCCTAATTTCTTGGAATCAGTGAGCCCATTTTGGCTGAAGCACTCACAAAATAAAATTCAGCCTGAGGCAAATACCTGGCAGGGAAAATTTCAACCCAAATTATTAAAGTTTGGTAAAGTTATAAACAATTGTAAAAAAGGGTCTTGTAATGGGGTCAGTATTGGGGCTGCTGGCCAGCCCCAGGGGGTCAGGGTCTGGGCTGCTGCCCAACCAGGTCCAGGGTCGAGGCTGCCACCTGGCCCCCCACCCAGGGCTCCACTCCTGACCCCTCTCTGTGGAGGGGTCTCCGGGTGGGAGGCGCTGGGCACAGGGGTCTGTGTGGGGGCACTGTGGTTCTCAACCGGTGGCCCAGGTAACACATTCTGGGCTGCATAAGGCAGCCCATAACGATAAACAGGTTAAGAACCACTGATCTAGCACCAGTGGAAGAACTCTTCCCCTCCACACACACACACACCTCTCACTCTGTCTCAAATAAAGCAATACAAGAGTTCAGACAGGTGCGTCTGAGTATAGAGGAACCAACTGGGATTACCATCTAGGGTCTGTTAATCATTGTTAGCACAGATAGTGTTTCACCTTTCTCAAAACTATAGAAATCAGCTTTTTTTTAAAATGCCTAAAGTGTACATTGTGCTTGGCCGCTCCTTATACCTGTACAAGTGGTATATGATCCCTTAAAATGTGGGGCCAGTGCAATGCAGCAGTATGAGAAATCCAGAACAAAGAAGTGTGCTTGGCATTCCACTGACCAGTCTAGTGGAGTTCAGGCATTTCAGAGGTTATGTCTACACAGCATTTTGGACTGAGCAGGAGCAAGCCTCCCAGCCCAGTTGACAGATTCAGCCTAGCAGGGCTTATGCTAGTGCTCTAAAAATAGCTGAATAGAGAGTGCTTTGAAGTTGCTGCTTGGGCTGGAGCTCGGGCTCTGAATCCTACCCGCATCCTTAGGCTTCAGAACCCAAGCACCAGTTCAAACTACAACTTCAAAGTGCTGCCTACACAGCGATTGATTGTTAGAATGCTAGTGCAAGCCCCACTAGCCTGAGTCTGTCAACCCAGGCTCAGAGGCTCACGCCACAATGCTGTGTAGACATATCTTAAGGGTGCACCTACCCTTCAATAAAAGACCTGCTGCACGGCAGGTGGCCCGGTGGCAGCTGGCCCGGGCTCGCAGGGCTTGGGCTGCAGGGTGAAACTTTGCAGTGTAGATGTTCGGGGTTGGGCTGGAGCCCAAGCCTGAACCCTCCCCGTGAGGGTCTCAGAACTGGGGGGTGCAGCCTGAGCACCTACACTGCAATTCTCAGCCCCACAGCACAAGCCATGCGAGGATGAGTTAATTGCCTCGGGCTCTGAAACTCAGTAGGGGGGGGGTGTCTGTTATTGCAATGTAGATATACCCTAAGAGGTGTGTCACAGAGGCTCAGGTGACAATGGCTTTGCACGCAAGTGTTGCCTGCTGTCTGAGCCATGAAGCAACTTCCTGTTACTCGCAGGAGGTATTTGTACTCACTGTTTAGATTTAGAAGGTGGGGAGAAGACAAGGCTGTAAACAGACATATACAGGAGGGCTGGGGTTATGTTGTGGGCAAAACAGCAGGTTTTTGTTTTCAAAAGTCTATTAACAAATCTTTCCTTTTCCCTCTAAATGTAGCAAAGGCCTAGCTCGTTACACAAAGCAGGCTTTTCAAACCTCAAAGCTTGAAAGCTCTGGATCCTTAAGGCAGGCAAATGGTCCCCACTGCCTAAAATGGGGTTTCTTGCCTGAGAAAGCGTTTGTGGGATCTGGTCCTCTGTTTATAAACTGTGAGCAAGGAAAAGTTATGGAGGGAAGTCCTGCCAGCAAGGCAGTATTTCCAGTGTGTTGGCTTTTTTAAGTTCTGCATGTGTCACACTGAAAAGTATGAAAGAACATTCTATTTGGACCCCATAGCATATTTTCTGAATTTTTAGTTCTCATAATTTTTATTTTATTTGAAAACAGGATAGTCTTTCATAAGGGTTAAATGTGCTCCTGTTATACTTATTCAGCACCAAAAGTCAAAGCCTTCTATTTTCGATAGGACAATTTTTTGCTGTGGAAATGATCATTATGCCACAAGCAGAGAACTTAGACTTCAGATGGAGAAGCTGAAGCAAGAACAGATGAGTTCTCAAAGGGGGAAAAATACTTGTTTTTCATGCATATCTTATCAGTAATAAAGCACACGAGAGAACCAAAGTGCAAAATATAAGGTGGAAAAGCAAAATTGTTTCTAAAACTAATAGTCTTCAAAAATTACTGTCAAGTCTCAAAAAGAACAGGAGTACTTGTGGCACCATAAAGACTAACAAATTTATTGTAGCATGAGCAAGTCTCAGTAACTCTTCAATGAAAATAGAATTCAGGAAAGAAAAAGCAAAGTTTAATAAAAAGGCACAGGTTTGAAATTTTAAATTTATCACCAAATCTCACAACCAAGATTACATTTATGCCATAAACATTTTCCCAGGCAGAAATAAAAGCTAGTATTCTTTTAAAGATACAATTATATATTAGTACTGGAAAGCAGGGTTAAGACACCATGTCAGCTGTTAAACAATGAGGATTGGAAAAACTATCTGAGCTTTCCCCTCAGCAGATTCTCTCCCTTTTTGAGACACGCTTCCAACAAAAAGCAACAGAGTCCTGTGGCACCTTATAGACTAACAAATGTATTGGAGCATAATCTTTCGTGGGTGAATACCCACTTCGTCAGATTCATTGCTTCCAACAAAGCCAGTCAGGCTACTTTTGGCCATGACCTACTTTCTAGCAAGCATTAACAAGCCCCACCACAGAGTTTTCTCTAGTCTGTCAGCTGACACAATCCATTCCTCCCGGGAAGTGGAAGGGCAGCTTTTGGATGAAGCATGCTGATTGTTTAAAATTAAATCACCCTTTGTCACTGATGCATGTGAATCGTGAAGATATGACCTATAATCCCTGCACATCAATTAGTTACACACTCTGAATCCCTTTGGTCCGTGTCAACATGTTCATCATTCCCCTGTTAAAGACTTGTTGCTAATGAGATTTTGACTCTGCTGGGTATATACCAGTCTGAAAAACAATCAAAACAGACTCACTTTGTTCTTCAGCCTCTCATGGATAGTGATGGTGGGGAGCAGCAAGAGTTTTATTTACTAAATGCAGAGCTTTCCAGATTCCTTAACTGAGTTAATGTTAAAAAATGTTAGTCACCTATTAATCTACCTAATAGCCTATGGCAGTAAGGGACAAAAACAGAGAGTGATGCCATCAAGGATAAAAATCTCTGCAAATTCAACTCTGATGGCAAGGTCACTAAGGAGTCAGAAGCATCAGACCCTGAACTGGCCAGCCACAGAAATCCTGTAGCATAATGGACAAGGTGCAGTAGTGAAGAGACTTGGGCACTACTGTAGGCTGAGAATCACCAGAATGGGATACTGGAGATGGGGTGGGAGGAGAGAAACAGGTACAAAAGATAAAAATGGATTTGTGTCTTACGTACCCGTTGCTGAATTTCTGCCTGCATCTTTATACACACTTCAGGTTCTTTTAGAGATCACAAACCTATTGTTCTTAGTTTCCCATCTTTGAACTTCGAGAAGCAACCACACCACTTTTCCAGTCACTGGACATTCAAGAAAAATGCAGATGATGTTTTGCTTGGCTGTTTCAGTTTTAATTGCAGAGCAGCAGGCATACTGAGTACTACTTAACATTTTAAAGTGAATTTAATGCTGGTGAAAGGTGCCACATTGACAGCCTTGGAGACAAAGTCTTTAGTGAGCACACACAACAGATATGCTGTGGGAAACAGAAGTGCACGCCTAACCCCAGTTAAGATTGACCAGTATGCCTCAATGCTGCCTTGTAGGCACCTGGTCTAGAAGTAAGAAGATAATTCAGTCTCCAGACCCATTCAAGCTACAGCTACTCAGCAGAGACTCCTGGTGTGACTGCCAGCTATGACAGTATTTTAATCACATGGACAATTGTCCACTCAGAGCTAGACCAATACCATCAATTCATTTCCACAGGTCAAACAACAGCCTTTAGTTGATAACGACTTTCATTCACTACAAAGTAGTTCCAGATTTGGGCTGGCGGCTCGGAAGTGAAAAGGGGCATCTCTCATTAGCCACTTCCAGGTCATCAAGTCCCAACAGTAAATATTTAATTAAACTGACACTCCACCTTAATCAGAGACCTGCCTTTAGGATTGCAGAGATTTGCTTGACTCGCAGAATCTGGCAACAGCACTGCCATAACAAAGGGAATGTTAATAAAAGATGTATGGAAAGAGAATGAACAGGACAATAGAACCTCAGAGTTACAAACACCTTGGGAATGGAGGTTGTTCGTAACTCTGAAACGTTCATAATTCTCAACAAAATGTTACAGTTCTTCTTTCATAAGTTTACAACTGACATTGACTTCCGACAGCTTTGAAACTTTACTATGCAGAAGAAAAATGCTACTTTTCCTTTATTTTTTTTTTAGTAATTTACATTTAACACAGTAATGTACTGTATTTGCTTTTTTTTTTGGTCTCTGCTGCTGCCTGATTGCATACTTCAGGTTCCAATGAGGTGTGTGGTTGACTGGTCAGTTCGTAACTCTGGTGTTCATAACTATGAGGTTCTACTGTACAATATTAGACCTGCAATTTTAATGCAGTCTGAGATCTTCTATCAACCCAGACACAAAGTATCCACAGCCAAATCTAACAGTTTATGGAAAATACAGAGAAAGAGAAGTACTGAAAAGCCTGAAGTCTCAAATTTTAGTGAAGTCTGGACAAGAGAAGATCCGTAGGGAGCCTCATACTGAATCTCATCTAAGACTACAACGTTTCACGACTTCCAAGTGTCACAAACACAAAAATGCATCTAATGTACCCCATCTTCCACCAAAATAAGAAGTGGAGGGGAAAAAAGACCATCTGTTCAGTCTGTAAAATCTAAATTCAAATACTTATTTGCTCTAGGAGAATAATGGAGTAGGAGTGTGAGTGTGTCCAGAGCCATCTACTGAATACCAAAACTACCTGTCATTCCCCAGATCCAGAGGACCAGGAAGGTACAGCAGCTTAATCAGCACCTTGCTGTGGTTTTTTAAATTAGCCTCCCTGTTCATTGTAAATTTAAATAATAAAGTGTTTTTCAGAGTTTTACCTTTTGGCTGCATCACAAGGAACCAAATATGACTCTTTAAAATAGATACACTCAGGCAAGCTACAGGTGTGCCACCACCTGTAATATGCATACCTAGAGAAAGGAAAAACAACCTACAGGTAACTGATCTATGTCCATTATGAGAAGTGAGAGTGGGGAGGAAAGATGGGGGAGGGGGAGAAAAACTATATATATTTAATAAAAAAAGAAGACAACAATTTTCCAGATAAGGACCTAGCCTACTAAGCCTGGTAACCAAGTGATCTTATCACTGTCACCTTCATTCCCTCTATCCTCCTGCTCCTTATATTAATTTTCTTTATGACCATAACTATTTATGACATGTCAAATGTAGATTGTTCTTTGGGTACGATCCATGTCTGAACATGTTTCTGTGGGTGCTTGGCAAACTTGTGAGCATTAGCCAAATAAAATATTAATAGTTTTACTGTACACAAAAAGGTGATCTTTTGGCACAAATTTAAGAAGAGTAAATAACGGGAAGCTAAAAGGAATGATCAAACCTTTCATCTTAATACCTACAAATCTTTTAAACAATGCCTTCAACTGCAGCAGTGAAGTCCCCAGAAGCCAAGGTAAGGGGCTGACAGGGAATTCAACACATCCATTCAAAGTGTGCAGGTCACATCTTTTTTGTTTATTTAAAGTACAGAGAATGATACATGGAGCAAGATTAACAGGGATTCAGTGCAAAAAAGTTGTTATAGTTTTTAATACCTTTGCTCAACCATGAAAAGTTGCAAATCACTATTTTTAACACTATCACAAATAGTGATAAACTATCTTTCCCAAACGTGAAGAGCAGTTCTGTGTAGCTCAAAAGCCTGTCTCTTTCACCAAAAGAAGTTGGTCCAATAGAAGATATTACTTCTCCATCTTCTCAGCTACAGTTTATTTTGTGTTTGTACAGCACCTAGCGTAATGCTGGTCCCCCAGACACTGACAGTTAAATATTTATTTGTATTGTGGTAATCTTGCAGTACCTTTCCCTTAGGGAATTTTTTTTCCCCCCAGAAATGTTCAATTTGGTATAAATTTTGAAGCAATTTCTATTAGCTCTGTTTTAACACTAAAATCTCAAGGCATTTTGTGGCAGTTCAGTTAAGTCTCTTACTGGTATCTTATATGGCACAAACATCAGATATTCGGGGATCAAGACAACCAGAGGCAGGGTTAATTCATCCAAAATAATTCCTTAACAGTTGAAGATTTCCTTGTACATTATGATCCTTGTTGATGCTTTTCTAGAGCCACATTTCAGCTCAGTTTCCCCTGAAGTTGTGATACATGGCATGCGTTACAAAAGGACTAAGAATAAAGTGGGAGAGCGTGCTTTATGGGGACCGCCTGCTGTTCCAATGAACATAGCAGGGGTCCCGACACTACTCCGAGATGATGTGCATGGACATGCTAGCAAAATTAAAGCTGGACCTTTTGCCACAAAATTCATGTAATTGCATTTAGATTGTTCACTGAGATTTACTAATTTCTGAAGCAAATGAGGCAATAAGAAAAATGTGGTCCAAGCACTACATATTAAATAGTTTATCTTGCTGAAAAGGGCTTCATGTGAAACTTGGCACACAGAATAGCCACAAGTTCCTGCAGGTTCATCCTCAAGATATTTGAGCCAGAGGCCTCTTACCCCCTCCAATTGTAAACACATCTGGAGAGATCTATTCACAGCTCAGTACAGGGAGGGAAAAAAAACAAAAAACTCCCTCCTGAAACACTGCTGAAAACACAGGCCATGGGAAGACAGTCACCAGTGTTATCAGAAGGCATTCTTCCTGGCTTATTCTTATCTACGAAAGTGTCTCCGCTTCTGGAAATACCCAAAGGGCGAGTTACTAAGTGAAATCAGATCGTTTGGCAATCATGTCTCAACAGGCACTGGCAATATCTTTAAGCAGTCCCAGTACATAATTTTGAACCTTTTTTCCTATCCTACACAGAACATATAGCCGAACAGATATGCTTATAATCATTCTCCTTTTCTCCCTTTTACTGAAGTATGTGAAAGCCACAGTGTGGCCACATCATACCTAAACCAAGTCTCTTTAGGGAAGCTTCCACTAACACAGCTTCCTCATGAAAGGTAACTGTTCTCTACTTTGTAATAAGCTATTCTACACGCAGAGAACCTATGTATTTTTCATCACAGTCTTTTATTAGAACTAAAACAGTCCAAGAAATGTCTTTGCTCCAAGTTTCCAAAGACCCTCCTTGGCAAGTTTACCAAAAAAGTAAAAAGGTACACCTGGTGTGACATTTACACCTGCAAAATATTTGAAGACTCAATTGAAAGTTGCACAAGTCACAAACAAAGCCATCCATTTTGGATTCTAGGGCCACAAATGCCCCATCCTCTTCATCAGCATGGATCCTTGAAAAGCATCCTCCAGAGGAGACCTGAATTTCTGATTATCCCTTTGGCTGGGCTCCAGACAGATGAAACCTGAAGCTACTACACTACTGAAAAGCGATCATCCATTTTCAGGTACCCAGGGAGAAAGTATTCCATTGCCAGTGGAAGTTCCTGCTTTCCCACATGCTGTCAGGGGACATGTTTGATCATTTGGATTTCAAGCCCTATGCTTCAGGTCTTGAGCAGAAGAGAGATCCATACTGGGAGGAATGGGCAGCCTACGTGCAAGAGGTTCCACAGGCTCTCCATCTGATAATATTTTCCTTTAATACTGACAGATTGACAATGCTTATTGGACTTCATAGAAAGAGAGTGTTCTGTATGGATATGAGAACAACTTAGGAAAAATCTCCAAGGCCACATGAAAACAGAATTAACAATGCTCCATGCCTTGTTTGGCAGGCCTTAAAAATCCTACAGTATGTCTGAACACGATTACTGTGTTGTAGTAGCGTCCGGAGGTCCAGTCAGGGAATGGAGTACTCCAATGTACTAGACACTACACACAACAAAAAGATTGTCCCTGCCTGCCCTAAAGAGCGCTAAATGCTTGGGCATCTCGCCTTCCTAAACTACTTGTACTCCCACCAAATGTATCACTCTAGCTTCAGTAAAGAGGGATCTCCTTTAACCCCAAATCCTTGTCTAATCGTAGCCATTACACACCCTAAGACCACTCACAAAGACTGAATTGGTTGGATTTCAGCACCTTCCAGGACAACAATTTTTCTTTTACCATGGACTCAAAATTAGTTGTAATAGCTGTTCTAGACTTTCTTCCTAAAGGTAATTAAAGGCTGTTGCTGCCCATTATCTGAACACACATCCGGAGCAATGTAATTAAAATGTAAATTGTAGCAAGTTATTACACCACGCACACAGACTAAGATGAAAAAGAAAAATCATCTTTCATTTAACCAGCAAGGGTACTTGTCATCTTCACAGACTCAGGCAAGACATCCATACCATCCAACCTATTAAAAAAGGTTGAGTGTCCCTTTAATTTTGGTTATTATCCTGGTCTTATTGTCTAACACCGAGTTCAAAGAGATATGAACTTGGCCCATGCAACTCATCTATCATAGCCCATTTCTGAAAGATTCAGTCCAATGTTGATTTGAAAGGCAAATGTGGAATCTAATGTCTAGTGAGTTGTAAAAACTTTGTCACAAATTCACTGAAGATTTGGCAGCCATTCCTTCAATACACCCTCCTCACAGTTTTTACACCATGTGGTTTCTTTTACCATAATACTGTAAAACAAGAAGGCAAGATTCCAGCCCTATGATATGAGTCAATGCCTAAATCATTTATGATCTAATTTCTTGACTTGGTCTTGTCAATTCTTTCCATTTTTTTCCTCTGTCTCAAAATAAACAGATTTTAAAAACACAGATGTTTAAGGAAGTTTCACCTTTGCCCTAACTTTTGCATCTTTTTCCAGCAGGATTTCCCCTATTTCAACAGCCAAAGAGGTTGTTTTTTAAAAGCAGTAAGAATTTTTTTTAAAATATTTTTTTATATAGTGTGCAATGAATATATCCGCAGACAGCGAAGTCAAATTTTTTTCATATCGCTTCCATTAACCTGACAAACCAGCCTCTCACATTTAGTGAGACAGTTAATTTCTCTGGGATGGACTGAATTTTAATTACTTGAGCAAAAAAAAACCGAAATATGTTTCCATAATAGCCAGAACTAAGGCTTTGTCTACTTTTGTCAGTCAGGGGTGTGTGTGAGGGGGGAAACAAAAACAAAAAAACCCACCCGTGACCGACATAAGTTTCACTCACAACAGTGCCAGTGTGGACAGTGCTACATCAGCGGGAGACATGCTACCGCTGCTCGCTGGAGGTGGTTTAATTATGCCGACAGGAGAGGTCTCTCCCGCCAGCACAGAGCAGCTACACAAGAAACCTTACATGTGGCACAGTGGCTCAGCTGTGCCGCTGTAGAGTCTGTAGCGTAGACATAGCCTAACAAGGCACACAGCAATATCCATTAGCATTTGGAAGAACTATTAAGCCCTTGATAAAGGGCAAAGATCTAATCTGTAAAGGGCCTGAGAAGCCAGGGACGGATTAGGATTTTGTGAGGTCCCTGGACCAGAGCAAGTGGGGACACCTCCCCATCCCTTCCACCTGCAGTGTGTCACTCCCCCCCGGCCCACGCTCCTGCAAGGGAAATGGGGTCAGGGCATGGGGGCTTGCCCCGCTCCACCCACCAGGCAGGTGGAGTGAGGCAAACCTCCGTGCCTCGATTCCACTCCCTAGCTGGAGCACCGGGCAGAGTGGGGCAAGCCCCCGCACTTTGACCCCACTTCCTGGCTGGAGCGCCGGGTGGGTGGGCAGGCAGAGCAGGGCAGGCCATTGCGCCCTGATCCTGCTCCCTAGCGTGAGCAGGCGTCATGCAGAGCAGGTCAGAGTGCAGGGGTGCCCATTTTTTCCAGGGCTCCCCGGTTGGCCGGGGCCCCAGGCACAGGCCCCGTTGACCCAGTGCCTAATCCGCCACTGTAGGAAGCAAACATGAATGAGGGTTTTTTAAAATATATAAATGAATTAATTCAGCTGCAACACTCACACTTTTTAATTAGAGGCTAAAAGGTACTTTGAAACCTTCGTGTTAGTTTCCCCAGAAATTCATGCTGCTTTGAAAACAATCGATTATCACCAGGAAATGAACAGAGATGGTTCTGCTGGGAACAATTTTCATCCCATTCAGGCCCACGGTACAAGTTTCAAAGAAATTAAAGTGCTGAATGTAACAAAGCCAAGGGACCCCCCACCAACTCCAAGACTGCACACCACCTGCTCAGCCAGGCATCACATTACTATATGCACGTTGTTCAACATTTCTTTCAAACAATGGATTAAAAAGGTACATTGTCAAGGCTCAGACTTAAAATTGGACCCACCAGCAGCGTTATGATTGAGGAGGCACTAATTGCACTCTCTCTGCAGCCCCATTCTTCTGAGACAGGGCACTGAAGTGTACCACAATCACCTTCTCGATACACTTTTAGGAGAGCAGAGCTGACAGGCCCAGTGGGAGGAAGCATGAGTCTGTCTTCCTAGAGAACCCCTATGCCCAGGATTTTTTGTTTGTTGATGCTGAGTCTCTCAGATTAATATTAGCCACATACTGGAGACGTTTCAATCCCTCACCCCACCTATTTATTTTATGTAAAATATTCTCAAGGGTCAAGAGAGAGAGAGAGTTAAAAACATTAATCCTTTTAAGCTACGCGAGACTTTGGGCAGACAGAACTAAGACGTTTATTTTGAATGAGAAAGGTGATTTTCCTACAAGGCCGGGGGGATTCTCAGCCTTTACCCCTCAGTAACCCCGAGCCAACCACCCTTTTCCCCTCCAGTGACTCGACCTTTGGCTTCCTGCAACTGTTCCTCTTTAGTTGTATGCCCCAGAATCCTTTGTGTTGCTTCACGGAGCTCTTAAGAGGCAGGGCAATAATTGAGGGGCCAGGACTTGTCTAAAGTAGGGAAACAAGGGTGGTATTTCAATTGAGTTAGCTCAATCAAACTAGCTTAACTCGACTAAAACTCCACTTAATGCAGTGGTCCCCAAAGTGGGGTCCGCAGAGGAACATTTGAGGGTTGTAGCCAGACCCCAAGACAGCAGGCTCCAGGCCAGGCCCACTCTGCTCCGGCCCACCCACAGGCTCACAGCCTGGCCGTTGCCATTCCTGGCCCTATCCCCATCCCCAGGCTCCCGGCCCAGCCATGGCTCCAGCCTCAGCCCTCTTACCCCTGTCTGCATCCCCTTGGAGCTGCAGCCCTGCTCTCAACCGTGGCTCCTGGACCGTGTGGAAAGGGGGAGGGGCAGCATGACGTTAAAATTTTGGGGACCACTGACTTCATGCCTACACAGTTTAACATCTTTAGCTGCATTTTAGCAAGTCAAGTTACAGTTTGGCTATAGGCACTCTGATCAGAGTACAACGCAGCCAGCTAACTCGCCTTCAGATGTGCTTGTCTGTATCTTAACAAGTCATCTTTCCTGAAATGTGCCGCCCAGAACTGGGCACAATACTCCAGTTGAGGCCTAATCAGCGCGGAGTAGAACGGAAGAATTACTTCTCGTGTCTTGCTTACAACACTCCTGCTAATACATCCCAGAATGATGTGGGACTGTCTCAAAAGTCTTGCTATAATCAAGATCTATACAGAATGGAGAGAACTAAATAGTGGTGTCCCCTGGGAGTCTGTACTGGGACCAGTCCTGTTCAACATATTCATAAATAATCTGGAAAAAGGGGTAAACTGAGGTGGCAAAATTTGCAGATGATACGAAACTACTCAAGATAGTTAAGTCCAAAGCAGACTGCGAAAAGCTACAAAGGAATCTCATAAAACTCGGTCACTGAGCAATTAAATGGCAGATTAAATTCAATGTTGATAAATGCAAAGTGATGCACATTGGAAAACATAATCCTAACTATACATATAAAATGATGGAGTCTAAATTAGCTGTTACCACTCAAGAGAAAAATCTGGAGTCATTGTGGATTAGTCTCTGAAAACATCCACTCAATGTGCAGCAACAGCATCATCATTAAGAAAAGGATCGATAAGACAGAAAATATCATATTGCCGCTATATAAACCCATGGTACACCCACATCTTGAATACTGCGTGCAGATGTGGTCACTTCATCTCAAAAAAAAGATATATTGGAATTGGAAAAGGTTCAGAAAAAAGCAACAACAATGATTAGGGGTACGGAACAGCTTCCCTATGAGGAGTAATTAATAAAATTGGGACTTTTCAGCTTGGAAAAGAGACGACACAGAGGGCATATGACAGAGGTCTATAAAATCATGATTAGTATGGAGAAAGTAAATAAAGTGTTATTTACTCCTTCTCATAACACAAGAACAAGGGGTCACCTAATATGCAGCAGGCTTAACACAAACAAAAGCAAGTATTTCTTCACACAACACACAGTCAACCTGTAGAACTCTTTGACAGAGGATGTTGTGAAAGCCAAGACTAGAACAGGGTTAAAAAAAGAATTAGATAAATTCATTGAGGACAGGTCCATCAATGGCTATTAGCCAGGATAGGCAGGGATGGTGTCCCTAACCTCTGTTTGCTAGAAGTTGGGAATGGGCAACAGGGGTTGGATCACTTGATGATTATCTGTTCTGTTCATTCCTTCTGGGACACCTGGCATTGGCCACTGTCGGAAGACAGGATAGTGGGCTAGATGGACCTTTGGTCTGACCCAATATGGCTGTTCTTATGTTCACTGCTATCCCTCTCCCCTCCATCTACTAGACCAGTGACACACTCAAAGAAGGAAATTAGGTTGGTTTGGCATGATTTGTTCTTAAATCCACATTGGCTATTACTTAGAACCCTATTATCCTCTAGTCAGTGGTTTTCAACCTGTGGTCTGCAGACCCCTGGGGGTCCACAGACATTGTCTAAAGGATCTGTTAAAGGCTGTCATTACCATAGAACAGCAAGGATCCACAAATTATGTTTAGGATTTCCAATGGGGTCCACACCTCCTTTTGAAATTTTTTAGGGGTCCACAAATATAGGGAGGTTGGAAAACCACTGCTTTAGGTACTTGCAAACTGATTAATAATTTGTTCCAGTTTCTTTCCGGGTGTCAAAGTTAGTCTGACTGGTCTATAATTCCCGGGGTCCTCTTTGTTCCCCTTTTTACTTACAGGTATTATGTTTGCCCTTCTCCAGTCCCCTGGGACGTCACTCAAACTCCATGAGTCCTTAAAGATAATTGCTAATGTTCCAAAATTGCTCCAGTTAAATAAGTACCCTATGGTGCACCTCATCAGGCCCTGATGACTTGAATACTTCTAAGTTATCTAAATATTCTTTAACCTGTTCGCTCTGTTTTGGCAGCTCTCCTTCCCCACAAAGTAGAGGACCTACACTTTCCTTCAACTTTCTCTTGCTCCTAATGCATTTATAGCACCTCTTCTTATGCCTTAATGTCCCTTGTGCCTTAGCCTTTCTGATTTTTGTTTTTACATGCTCATGCTATTCTTTTGTAATCATCCTTCGTTACTATGGATTTCATTTGGATTTTGGCTTCCTCAGACAAAGGGGTGCCTCTATGCAATTTTTGTATTCACGTATCTATATTGGTTTAGAACTGTCATTACCATAGAACAGCAAGGATCCACAAATTATGTTTAGGATTTCCAATGGGGTCCACACCTCCTTTTGAAATTTTGGCTCTCAAAATTGTGGCTCTCAAACTTTTTTACTGGTGACACCTTTCACATAGCAAGCCCCTCAGTGCGACCCCCCCCCCTTATAAATTAAAAACACCTTTTAATATATTTAAACACCTCTATAAATGATGGAGGCTAATAATAATAATAATAATAATTGGAGATATACCAATCCCCTAGAACTGGAAGGGACCTTGAAAGGTCACTGAGTCCAGCCCCTGCCTTCACTAGTAGGACCAATTTTTTTTTGCCCCAGATCCCTAAGTGTCCCTCTCAAGGACTGAACTCACAACCCTGGGTTTAGCAGGCCAATGCGCAAACCACTGAGCTACCCCTCCCCCCAAAGCAGGATTTGGGGTGGAGATTGACAGCTCGCGACCTCCCATGTGATAACCTTGCAACCCTCTGAGGGGTCCCTACCCCCACTTTGAGAATCCCTGGTTTAGAAGCAGACAGATAAAGGAGTAGCAAAAAAACCAAACTGTGCTTAGATCAGCCGCAGGAAACAGATACCAGAGATTAAAATATTTCCATTGTTTAAAAAGAAATTAGATGCTTTACTGTGCCCTAGCAGAACACCTCTTAATTCACTTCTGTGAAGTGTGCTAAGGCTTACAACACCCCCGCATTGGTAAGTATTAGTTTTCCCATAATTAAAGTGGAGATAATGAAGCACAGAGCTCTCAGAAACTTGTGAGATGGGGGAGGCATGTGACTTGCCCAAGGTCACAGAGCAAGTCTTTAGTAGAGATGCAGGAACCCAACGTCCAGGTCACAGTAGCGCACTCTCCTCACAAAAGGCAGATTATTAGTGAACCGGAGTGTAACAGAGACTAATATTGGAAAAGCTCCCCCGTTTTTCTTCTTTGTACTACTTAATTGTGTTTAATTAATTCATCCCATTTTTAAGATATTCCTCAACTCAGAATTGTCTCCCTTGAAACTCCTTTGCCACAATATACACATTTCTAGCTGAATCCAGTTCTATTATCTGTTCATATCTGACAGTCCATCAGACCAGATATAATCTGAACAACTTCATTCCTTAGAAACACGTACATCTGATCCCAGCTGGCTGACTTGTGTGGGCACGCTGGGCAGTGCTGTCATATGCCAGTTACGTAAAACATCCTGTCAAGCACACAACTCTTTGTGAGCCCAAGATGTCAAAGTGCTGATCTCAGTACAAGGAATGAGATTACTACAGCTTTTCTACTTATTCTGTGTTGGATGGAACTTCAGAGACATTGCTTGGGGAAGGAGGCAAGCCAGCCAGAAACACCCAACAGGTTGTGGCTCAGCTGCAGGAGATGCTTAGTCTGGTTTCAAAATTATAACCATAGTAACATCAGTGTTTTAGATCACAACACACCAAGTAAGGAATTATGAGATTACCCTTTTGAGCAGCTCATGGACAATCAAAGAGGAAGTCAGAAAGGTCAATACAGATTTGTTTCTTGGACACTGGCATCCACACTGTACCTCCTGGGGATGTTCAAAAACAAAGAGGAATTAAAGTATGAGGAAGCAGAGGGAGGGGGGTGGGTATAAAGAAAAATGCTTTTTTAAACTATACATAAAAATAACTGTGACCATGGCACATTTGTAAGTTCCTTTAGAAGAGGAAGGAAGTGGGTGGTATGCTGGCCTGGGACTTGGGAGACCCAGGTTCAATTCCCTAATCCCCACATATTCCCTGCATGACTTTGGGAAAGTCACTTAGGGTACTGAGCCAGAGAAAGACTATGTGTAAAATGGGAATAGCAGCCCTGCGCTGTCTTGCTTTACAGGGCTGTGGTGGGGATAAATACAATCAAGACTTTGAGGCGCTCAGATACTACATTGATGGGGATGGGGGGGTGGTGTCATAAGTACCTAAGAGTTTGATAGCTAGATAGAAGTCAGTGCCTATAGTTAACACTACGAAAAGTGGCTGTCCAGCACCTCTAAAATGCCTAGCTAGTAGTAAACCATAACAACTTGAGGGTAAACTATACAAAATTCCAGCACTGTTTTTAATCTTCACTACAGAAAGGGAAAATGATTTATTCAGAGCCATGTCCCCACCTTCTCATTGGACCAGATTTTCTTCCAGCAAATCCACACAAGGTAACTTTGTTGTCTAGATTATGAAACTACTGTCAGTTAACCTTGCCTAAATTTCTTTCCTTAAATAAGCCTGGAGACGCAAATATCAGCATAAATCACCAACTCATCACAGAAAAATTTCTTTCTGCTTTCAGCTCCAAGCAAATAGTATGAGGAACAGAACATGGCAAAACAATGATGGATTAAGAAGATGGCACTAAAATTATGATCTGGCTGCACAAACTCAA
This sequence comes from Mauremys reevesii, assembly GCF_016161935.1. NCBI lineage: Eukaryota > Metazoa > Chordata > Testudines > Geoemydidae > Mauremys > Mauremys reevesii. The sequence goes on along the minus strand of NC_052640.1, from coordinate 17,142,626 downwards.
GGCTTTAAATCCTCTTCCCACCCGGTCTCTCCCCAGCACAGGTTTCCTCCTCCTCCTACCTCCCAAAACTATCCACCTCCACATAGTATAGGAGATGCCCTTCCAGGAAACCCAAACTCAATGTCTCCCAATTCTCTTCAGTCTCAATCTTCACCCCATTGATCCTAGGCTGGGCTCACCACAGATGCAATGATAAGGAATTACATTTTTCGTTCTTTCTCCTGTCTATGGATTCAGCAATAAGGCAACAAGAGTGTCTTCATTTTTTTCTGCAGCAGTGTATGTAACTTCTTCCTTCAGAGGATACAGCCCTCTAGATGGGGTTTCTCTCTTCCCCACCAACCTTCAGAGGTTGGGTTCTCCAAAGAGAGGAATTACGGGAGGAAGAGGATTACTATTGAGGAGAGGTAGGAGGGCAGTCAGGTTGTCATAGCTGAGCCTCAGAAGTTTGGAAACCTGAGTCATGGCTCACAGACAGACTGAGTGCTCTCAGAGATCACCATGAATATTTTGCACTGGCCTCGCTAGTTCTTTAAAGTACAGTCTCCATCAGCTGAAATTATAACACAGGCCTGTTCCTGAGACAAGAGCCAGCATGTCAGAACACCATGTTCATTATGGCCAGTGATGGCAATGGTCCGCCATGGAACAGGGCTTATTGAATTAACATAGTAAGATGGAACAACCCTGCTACAGGACCACTTCATGTTCTACTGAAAGGGAGGGAAACTGCTCTGGGTCTGGCTTGCACACCACGCGTCAAAAGAAAAGGGGCTTCTCTGAGACTATACTACCATACATAAAAGAGACTACTAGCACGATTACTCCCTCTTTTTGTGTTTGCACAAAGCACTTTTAAACACAATACTCTGCATGGTTTTAAATACAAATAGGTGTTTTAAAGGTAATCTGACTATCTGGGAACAATAGATCTAGCCGGCTTTGAACAAGGTTCCAAAAGCCTTTAGCTGATCCGTGGAGCAGTAAGTGCTTGCAGGCTGGGCAGAGTGGATGAAAAGGCCATCATTCCCCCTTTCCCTCCCTACCAAAAGAAGAGCTTTGATCATTTCCCCAACACACTTAACACCCTTGCAGGTTTGCTACCAGCTGCATAATACTGAAGAGAATATTCGCTCTAAAAGAGCCTGCTCATGTTTAGAGTTTGGAAAGCTGTATCCAACTTAAGCATCTCCTCTCATCTGCCTGCTGGGGAAGTCTGGAATCCAAGAGGACACAGGAGACACTTCAAAAAGCAATCTCTTCCCACAGCACACTCTGAAATCAAAGCAGTCTAGTGACAATTCTGTGTAATTACTGCCACCTTGTGCTCAAAGAAGAAACTGCAATTACTCCAGGGAGCATATTGCAAGGAAAGACTCCTTCACAGACCATAATTAAAAGGAACAGTTATGATCAGTAGGCCTGAAATCTGATCTGTTTTGTTTTGCTCAGATCTGTTTGCAAAGTTTTTAACTATTTGTCTTTTATCCCCCAAAATAAATACTTTAATGTTTTTTAAAATGAGCAGCAAAAGAAAAATCAATGGCAGCAGCATAACACTGACAATAATGCTTCACACTTATCATAGAATCATAGATTATTAGGGTTGGAAGGGACCTCAGGAGGTCATCTAGTCCAACCCCCTGCTCAAAGCAGGACCAATCCCCAAATGGCCCCCTCAAGGATTGAGCTCACAACCCTGGGTTTAGCAGGCCAATGCTCAAACCACTGAGCTATCTTATATGGTGCTTCACGTGTTCAAAGTGCTGTACAAACTAACCATTCATACACAAACCTATGACAACAAACTAGCAAACATTTAGAATGAAGGGAAGAACAACAAAGCAGATTGCAGTTTTAAGATTTAATCTTCCATGGGGTTATTATAAACAGAAAAGATTTGAAATTTACAGACGATATCGTAACACTGTCATTTTAAAAACATCATCTAACAGCATTATGAGCAGCAAAACCTCTGCAGTTATTAGCACAGGTTAAGATCAGTCATTTTTGACTGAAACGAGCCGTTAACCAAAGTTCTGTTCTGCTTCCCTCTTATAAGCAGACCTTCTAATCCAATCAGAGCCTTTTCTGGACCCCTAATTATTGCTCTGACTAATCAGGCTTGAGAGCATCACACAATCTCACTGAAATTTCTAGGTGCAATGCAGGAATAAGACAAGCAGGATTCAAGTTCCAGGGAAACCGAAACATCCCATTGTCAGCCTCCGCCACTACAAATTGTGGGGAATTTTTCAGGCTTGCTTCTCCCTTCCTACCTTCCAAGCATGTACCAGACACAGACTACATTCCACAGGGAAAACAATTAGGACCATGAGAGCATTGTGGATATTAGCATTCAGTCAGAAAGATTTCCCATTTTTTGGTTAAAACAAACATGGCCTGGTAAATCTGTATTTTAGTTTCAACATTTGCCCCTATAAATAGCAATTTAAAAGCCCACAGAACCCATTTATGGAACTAAGAAACACAAGTTTCTCTCTTCACAAATCAAGTAAGAGCTATAAGCAAGTAAAACAACATGTATTTTAATAAAACCATTACTACCTACCTCCCCTGTGATTGGGTTGGTCCCATACTTCTTTATCCAAGGAACAATACTCCTGAAAAGAGAGGAGACAAGACAGGAAGTCGTACACAGACTTAGGAACCCACGTTCACTGTAAAGACCTGTTTTATCATCTCCAACTGGTTATGAAAGCCCAGCTACAGAAGTATTTGAAAGAGGCAAGCAGCACCAAGTGACCTTTTATCATTGACACTGTACTGCAGCTTTGCAAAAGGTTATGAGCACACCAACTCCTCCCATGATAAAGTGATATTTTACATACCCTTCAAAAATGTTATTTGCCCTAGATGAGTGGGCAAAGCTGATGCACACTCCACAGCAGAATTTTCCCCCACAGTATTTATGGATGGCTCATCTCATTACATAAACAAAACAATGTCCCCTTCTGACTTTTAAAAATGAAAGACAAAGGCATTTTTTAATCTGCAGGTCTTGGCTTTTGCTGACTGCTTGCTGCAATTTAACAGTGGTGAGTACATCTCCACAGAAGAAATGAAACCAAATGACCGAATAGTCCCAAAAACCTCTAAGTGAGCTGAGAGAGAAACAAAGGCACTTTTAGTGTTTATATGACTCCTCTTCCCAATGCACATAGTAGGCAAAGTTACCCCCAAGTGCTGCTGCATGATGAATTTTTCATGTATTGTAAATCTCTGAGTCCCTCCACACCTAAGTTCCCCTGCCATGCTATCAAACTGGTAGGAACACAAAAGGCTATGGACCATCATAAAATAGCCGGTGCCAAGAGGCACAGTTAAAAGCACACTGCTCCACCACAGAAACACTGTGCATTTACAGCAACAGCTGTAGCCTTCTACATATAGCTATGATTTTGAGAAACAGAACCATTTGAGAAGCGAGACAGGCTTGGACTAGAAATCTAAGCACCAGAGGGAGAGACAGGAACTCGTGAGTTCTAATTCCAGTTCTGACACAGATTCCAATCATGACCTCGAGCAAGTCACTTAGCCTATACAAAAACCAAAACAAAACAAAATAAAAATGGAAGTGAATGACTTACAGCAAATCAAAGACTGTTCCATCTGGTGTGCAAACTGGATACTCGAATGGTTGCAGAGATAAACTAGGGAAAGGTACACATTTATTTCAGATTTATCAACGTCACCTGGAAAGTCACAATACTAACCTAGCAAATATCATTAGCTTCTCTTTGAGCCCTAAACCCAGGTCTACATGGGTGAACATAAAGTGAGCCTTGCAACTTACATCTGACTATGTGGGACTTACTGATACTGCATCTTCATTTCTTTCATTCTAGCATCTGCGTTTCATCAGCAAGAAGTAAATTCTAAGCACAAAGAACTAAGATGTGAAAGGCCCTTGCAACTTAATCATTGGCTCTAAGTGATGCAGGACAGATCAAGGATATAAAACACAGTGAAGGGGGACAATATGAGCATCAAGTCTAGAATTTTAGAAGTATGAACTTATTTGAACTTTGCATGTTAATTCTTTGCAAATTTTACAGTTTATATATTCCTTCCGAACTTTACAGTTATTACATACAACCTCTCAGACACTGGGCTTCATGGAGTCAAAACAAATTTCAATCCTTGCTGAAATTTTGTTGGTGTCACATTAAGGAACGATAGTTACTTTCCCTGATGTCTGTCTGCTCTACCTACCACTTCAGGAAACATGATCTGGTTAAGGACTCAAGACAAAAAAGATTTTTTTTTTATATCTTACCTGCAGTGATCAAAAGATAAACGTCTAAAATTTGCTTGTGGAATATCTGTTTACAAAAACAAAAAGCAAAATAACTTTCATAAATCCAGAGTATTTGGGGCAGTAAAAGTGTTTCTGATACTTATTATTAATCCTACGTGATCTATATTTGGAAATTACTGTTTTTGATATGTCAAGTAGTAATTTGCTCCTGACAAAGACAAATAGTCTAAATCTTGTGAAACAGTAACAAAAATCAAAACTTCACAAACCAGTGCAGTGCAAACCTCAAGTCTGCGCCACAAGTGAAACCGGAAGAGTTAGAAAAAGGCAAGCTTTTAAAGTAGTTGAGATACTCCTTGGCCCGTTTCCCCCTCTCCCCCAATTTTTGTGGTTTTACAATCACATTATCCTTTTTTTTTTTTTAAACTCTTCCTTCTCTCTTTTTAAAATCCACACTGACAACAATGGAATTTAATCAACTATAAAGGGGAAAAAGTGAAACTGACAATACACAAAGAGCTGTCAAATGTACCATGTACAGTAACTCCTCACTTAAAGTTGTCCCAGTTAAGTTGTTTTGTTGCTGATCAATTAGAGAATATGCTCGTTTAAAGTTGCGCAATGCTCCCTTAAAACGTTGTTTGGCAGTTGCCTGCTTTGTCAACTGCTTGCAGGAAGAGTAGCCCGTTGCAGCTAGCTGGGGAGGAGGCTTGGAACCAGGGTGGACTGGCAGCCCCAAATCAGCTCCCCGCTCCCTTAAGTTCCCTGTGCAGCAGCTGCCCAGCAGGCTATCAATTCCTGGCAGTTCAGCTGTCCCTCCCCCGACTGCCTTGGAACTGCTCCCGGAGCCTCCTGCTTGCTGTGCAGGGGGCGGGGAGAGGGGGACTAATGTCAGGGAGTCCCCCTCTTCCCTAGCCTCCCCCTCCCAGCTTACCCCATCCATAGAGCAGGGATGGGGACAGGACAGGGCTCTGATGGAGAGTCAACTTGCTGATCTATTTAAAAAGGCAGTGTACTGAGAGTGGGGTTAGTGTACTTAAAGGGGAAATGCGCATCTCTCTCTCTCACACACACACGGTGTGTGTCTCTGTCTACCATGCTGTCTTCCCTCCCTCCATTCGTGCTGCCTTGTAGAGTGTGAGGCTACATTAACAACGTGTTAACCCTTGAGGACTCAGCCGAATGCTAGTTCATCATTTAGCAGTAAGGCATTCCCTGGGAAATATCCCACCCTCTAACTTCACCACCTCAGCCAAGCTTCACAATCATCATTGCTGTGTATAGTATTAAATTGTTTGTTTAAAACTTATACTCTGTGTGTGCGTGTGTATAAATTCCCTTGAACCTACCCGCAGCCCCCATTTACATTAATTCTTATGGGGAAATTGGATTCACTTAACATCGTTTCACTTAAAGTCGCATTTTTCAGGAACATAACTACAATGTTAAGTGAGGAGTTACTGTAAATAAGTTTGGGGAGGGCACTCCGAGCATGAAGGGCAGGCTGAAAGAAGGGGTGGAGATGCCTATGGGAAAAAGAAACAAATGAGGTCTATATTGACATCAGAGGCTTTGACGCTCGGAAGGGGTGGGGGAAAGAATGGATGAGACCAGGTAAGAGATGTGATGCACAGCCGTGAAAGCAAAGACAGGGAGTTTAGGTTTGATGGACAATATAATGCAATACTACTAAAGACACTCAAAGGAGAAGCTGGGGATGACATGGTTGAAACGACAGCATTTTGGATTTGTGGACAAGGTTAGCATTAGAGACCTGAAAGGAGATGACAAGTGTAGGTGGAAGATGCTCAGGATGTGGACAAGTGATTTCATTATAGGAGAGAAACAGGTGAGATTTTCATATTCTGTGGAAGAAAAGGTGACAGGGTTTGGCCAAAGCCTGACTGTGAGGGAAGAAAGAGGGTGGAGTCAAATATAACACCCAGGCTACAGGTATCAGGACCCCACTGCGACTACACGGATGGTGGAGTTGCTAACCCCAACTGAGAAGGCAGGAACTGGACTGGGTTTGGGAGGCGCTCCAATGTGGTGATGCTGAGATTGAGATGGCAGTGAACTATCCAGGATGGTACTTCACAACAACAGAGGGAAGTGCAAGACTGAGGAAAAGGATACAAGCCCAGAGTGGAGAAGGATATCTGAAAGTCATTGATGTAGAAATGATAAATAAACTCATGTACAACACACACATGGGGTAACCAGGGGACAGGGCGTAGAGGGAGAAGAAAAGACGGCTAGAATGGCATCTTGAAAGATTCCAGCAAAAGAAGAGGGTAAACGGAGAAAAAGAGGCACTGCATGCATGGTTGGAAAGAGAGAGCAAGATCCAAGAGAGGATACAACCAAGGAAGGCAAGGACGATAGGACATGATGAAGGAGAGAGCAGCCAACAAGATCAAAGGCAGCAGAAAGGAGAAGGGGGTAGCATGGCAAGTAGGCCTTGAGACCTAGCCAAGAGAAGGTCATTCACAACTTCGATGAGAGCAGAATAAGGAAGTAAGGGGAAGGAGACATCAACACTAAAGTGCAAACATACACATAAAATATAGAAACAGTCACAGGAATTAATATAGAAAGAAAACACAGCAACTTTAAACCATTTACCTGATTTCTTTCCTCCATAAAAGTGTGTGTATTCTGCACATGTTATGTACCTAAAAAGTAAAGGGGGGGGAGTGTTAATGCTTAAAACATCGCACTACAACACTAACTATATTTAGCAGAAATTGATGACTTTTCCAACTTAAAAAGTTCTATTAATAAGAGATGTTAAACATTCTTAGTTACCTGACTTTTTCACACCTTCACCCAGTATTAACCAACTCTGATACTAGGTGTCACACCTTGGTCTTCCTAATATCCAGAACAGGGCCTTTGGGCAATACCACAATAATAAGAAAACAATAGTGTGCTGTCACCATATCCTAACAGAGGTAGTGACATTCATGTTATAACAATTTTATTTTATTGTCACCATGGATAGGAAAGCTTAATTCCACAACCACGTCAGGGAACTGTGCTTTAAGCTTGGGAGCTAAAGGACCAAGGCTGACCCACAGCTCCCTAATACAGCAGCTGTTCCATATTTTCCCAGCCAAACTTTTTTTTTTTAATTGTGTAATACAGATATCCCAACCCATGCCCAAGCTGTGAGCTTGCACACAGTACTTGTAAAGCAGACAAGCTCTTAATTCTATCTAGCCGCTTCTGAACCTGGGAGAGTAAAGGCCAGTAATGCAAATTAAGGCCACTCTAATTCTGACTAAATGAGGGTGTTCTGTTGACATGCAGATTTAAGTGGTGTAACTTCAAATTCACACCTTTAGTTAATTCGTAGTAACTTTCCCAGATGTCCTCTAAGGCTGTGCCTACACTACACAGCTTTTAGTGACATAACTATGCCGCTACAGCCGTGCCACTAAAAGGCTTGCAGTGTAGCCACGGTTTGTCCGCAGGAGAGCTCTCTCCTGCAGACAAAAAACTTCCACCCACAACAAGCAGGGGGAGGGTTTCTTTAAACACCTCTGAACAACAAAAGTTTTGTTTTTCGCTTGCCAGTGTCGACAAAGCCTGAGTGTCTTTTAAACCTGAAGATTATTTCACTGAGCCATCGTCATTCATTGGATTGTGCCCAGACCAGGGGTTCTCAAACTGGGAGTCAGGACCCCTCAGGGGGGTCACAAGGTTATTACATGGAGGTTTGTGAGTTGTCAGCCTCCAACCCAAACCCTGCTTTGCCTCCAGCATTTATAATGGTGTTAAACATATAAAAATGATTTTAATTTAAAGGAGATCACACTCCGAGGCTTGCTATGTGAGAGGGGTCGCCGGTACAAAAGTTTGAGAACCCCTGGCCTAGACCCTGGTCCTGCCTGCTCTACCCATGCAGCACCTACGTGGGAGAGGAAGGGGTCGGCGCTGCCGGCCACTGGCTCAGAGGACCCGCCCGCGGCCTATCGGGCTGCCCCAGAGGCAGCTGCGTTCGGGCGGCGCCGCACGCACGGGCTCTCCCGGGCCGAGGGGCGCCGGCTCGGACACCCAGCGCCTGTAACGCAGGGCGGGAAGCGCCGGGGTGCAGCAGCTTGGGCGGGGCGGTTGGGGAAACCAGGCCCGGCCACCTTCCCCGAGCGGCTTCCACGGGGGCGGCCACGGCCGAGGGCCCGCGGGCCGAGCCCCGCCAGGACAGTCCCCCCCCCGGGGCCCCCTCAGACACTCACATCTTATCCTTCTGGTGCTGCCTCTTCCCCATGGCGGCGGCTCCAGCTCTCCCCCGGCACAGGAGACGCGCCCCTACCAACGGGGGGACCCCAAGCTAGGGCGGACCACCTAGCTCCGGCCGGCGGCTCCTCACGGGCCAAGCCGGCTCTCCCGAGCACCACAGCGACTTCCGGTAGATCGGCGCGCGCCGCTAAACTGCCCCCCCGGAGAACCAGGGCGCCTCACGTACCGTTCCGGCCGCTCCTTCTACCCCCTCCCCTGGCTGTTGGGGAGAGTTCCGTGTCCTGGCACCGCGAGTCTGCGGTGCTGGGAGAAGGGGCACCTGGGCTGCGGTGCGCAAGGGACCGGAGCTAGGAGCCAGGCAGTGCAGATACTCACCGCTGAGCATCACCCGCTGTGACCTAGGTCTGAAATCTCTCCTGCAGGCTGGAGAAGCAGCCCCGCTCCGCGAGACAGACAGTAACCGGGGAGAGGAAAGAGCCTGGTGTAGTTTCCAAACCGCTGGGCAATGGAGTGAAGGAAGGGGGGGCGGGGGGGGATGTTTCTAGAAAACACAAACCTCTTCTGTCCAGCTGTCGATCCTATTAATATAGCAACTGTTAAACCAAGTATCAGAGGGGGAGCCGTGTTTGCCTGGATCTGTAAAAGCAGCAAAGAGTCTTGTGGCACCTTATAGACTAACAGACGTTTGGGAGCATGAGCTTTGTCGGATGCATGTTAAACCGTTGCTGTTATGAAAGGTAGAGAGAGCTCCCTACAGTAACTGTAATAACGAACCAAGGACAGCATAACAAACAGGAGAGAACAATGAATGTGTTGGCAGAACGCAAAACCGTGTGTGGAGATTGAAGAGAAAATGCTAAGAGGAGAGAGAATTTACTCTCTCCATGTTTTAAAGCTGAATCTAATTTCCCACCGTAAGCCACACCCACCTCGCGCACCAGCTATACACCACTCCCCCGAAGCTAAAACCACCGTCCGGCATTAAGCTCCGCCTACAGGAGCTTAGTGCTGGATGGCGTTTTCTTTGAAAGTTAGGCAATAAGTAGAAATAGCCAAACTGGGGTCAACTCTACAGCTGGAGGTTGGCCTAGCCTTCCCCTCCCCCCGGGTGTCATACTCTTTAGCAGCTTGTCCTAAAATGAGGTTTGCTTTATGGGTCTTCGGGGTAGGGGATAAGGAGATTAGTGGAACATTAAAACCTGCTTTCACAAACAAAACAACGCTTATGTTGGCCAACAGACACCTCACTCAGATCATAACCCCGTCTCCTGTTTTCTTTGTTTGCCTTCATCGTAGCAAAGCTTTCCCATTGCAGCTCAAACTCTGGTCAGTTTTTCACTATTCCACAATCATTACTTCAAAAGTGAAGGATACTTTTAAAATATGCTAATTATAGAATCCATAACAGCTATTCCAAGCCCAGCCTGACTCAAAGTAATGTAGACTAGAATCCAGTTTTCAGTATTTATCTTCAGAGTCAAGCAGACGCTCCTCCTCTCACTCCCAAAAGTTAGTCTATAAACTGCTTTCCATTTTGATTTTGCAGTTATGTGATTTGCATTTCTAACATGGCTGTCACCCTAGTATGTAGGTGCTGTAGGGTTGTGAACCCTCCTGGTTGCACAGGGAGTCTCCCAGAATTGGGCTCTATCTCCCCGAGGCTACTGAAGCCAACCCCGGGAGATTTTAGACTGCTAAAAGTCTGGCTGAGCAGCGGGGCTAAGGCAGGCTCCCTGCCACTCCTGGAAGCAACTGGCACACCCTTTGGCCCCTCCTGGGGACAGGGGTCTCTGTGCACTGCCTATGCACTGAGCACCAATCCGCAGCTCCCGTTGGCCAGGAACTGCGGCCAATCATGGGAGCTGTGGGGGCAGTGCCTGTGCCTGCAGGCGGGGTAACAGTGCAGAGGCCCCTGGCCCCCTCTCCAGGAGCTGCAGGATGGCACCAGCCGCTTCTAGATGCAGCACAGAGCCCCCCCTGGTCCCACTTACTTTGGGTGCCCTGCTGTACAGCCAACCGGGGCCACCCAAGGTAAGTACCGCCCAGCCAGAGCCCACACCCCAACCCTGAGCCCCGTCCCAAAGCCTGCACTCTGCACCCCAACCCCTGCCCCCAGCCCCCTCCTGCACCCAAACTCCCTCCCAGAGCTTGCACTCTGCACCCCTTCCTGTGGCTCAGCCCCTACCCCAGGCTCAGCCCAGACCCCCCTGCCACACTCCAAACCTCTGCCCCAGCCTGGTGAAAGTGAGTGAAGGTGGGGGAAAGCGAACGCTGGGGAGCGGGGGGAATGGAGTGAGTAGGGCACTGCCTCGGAGAAGGGCAGGGGGCCAGGCAAGGGTTTTGCATTTATGTGATTAGACCAGGGGTAGGCAAGCTGCGGCACACGAGCTGATTTTCAGTGGCACTCACACTGCCTGGGTCCTGGCCACCGGTCTGGGGGGGCTCTGCATATTAATTTCATTTTAAATGAAGCTTCTTAAACATTTAAAAACCCTTATTTACTTTATATACAACAATAGTTTAGTTATATATTATAGAAAGAGACCTTCTAAAAACATTAAAATGTGTTACTGGCACGCAAAACCTTCACTGAGTGTGAATAAATGAAGACTCGTCACACCAGTTCTGAAAGGTTGCCGACCCCTGGATTAGACAGTTAGCAAGCCTAAAGTGCTGACATATATTCCACCAAATCCCACATAACATACTGAAGTTTGTGCTGTGCCTTAGGTCCTCCAGCTGCAGCATGTACTTATAATAGTTGGACAGATTCACTTATAGGGTGAGTTTTCTAAAGAATTTTGTGTCATCTCTTATAGCTGGTTTGTGATACAGGAAATCTCTCTCTCTAATAGTTTTTTACATTCATAGGACTGATTTAAAATGCTAGTTAGTTGTGATCAAGTTACTTCCTTGCATCCAAATCTACATATTCTAAAGGAAATGCAATAAATTAATTACTAAATATGCACTAATGAGGAAAGACTTGAATGCCAGATTAACATCTTTCAATAAAATATTGAGTTTCACAATTCCTCATCATTTTCTTAGTAGCTATTTAATTATTGGGTAAGTATCATGTGGTGAAAGCCTAACTTGTACATGTTAGTCTATATGTACAACCCACTGCAACTCACAACAACATACAATTAAACATACTTACAGGATATTTACCCACCAAAATCCACATCATTGCTATAATACTTTGCCTTCTTGCCAAGATTAAATAGGCATTTAGATACCAACCTGTGTTGCCTTAGAAATACCTAAAATTAGAGGAGAGCATCTCCAATGTATTTCAAAAACATTCATACATTTATTTTATCTGGACACCTGTGAAGAAGATCATGTAAGTATTGTTCTTTTTACCCATGAGGAAATGAGGCCCAGAGGCTAGTGACCTAACTAAAACCTCACAGGAAGTTTGTTGAGGAGCCAGGAACAGATCTCTGGTCTCCTTAATCCAGTTCTGTGGTTTTCCTCTATCTAATCAATCCATTCTTGCATAATTATGGTAGCTTGTTACTGAATTAAATATTAAAGTGTTTGTGCTCTGTAATTTAGTGATTTACCATGAATTGAATGTGTGATCTTTGATTGTTTTCAGACAAGTTTTCTTACATTTTAGTATTAAGAAATGCTCAGAACTTTGTCACAAATTTCCTTATATTACAGCAGTATTGAAAGATAGGAGACTTCTACTTGTTTAAAGGAAACATCATTGTTTCCAGCTCAGCTCCTATAGTCTAGTTCAGAATGAAGTCAATCTGTACTTTTTACAAGTTGGCCGCAGTCATTTGCCAGCCCACTTCTACAGCATATAGATTACTAGTGCTCATATCACCTTTATCACATTTATTGTACTTCTGTAGTTACATTCAGGGTTAAAAACAATTTCTTGATTTCCAAAAAAATCTTTTGAATCTAAAAATGAAAATGTTTGAAATTTTTGTACATAAACAATTTGTAGTTTGAGAATTAAAATTTAACAAAAATGACAGCAAATTTCAGACAATCCCTGATCAGTGGTTGACTAACAATACAAAATTATGATCTAGTAAATTAAAAGGACACAGAGGCACTCTTAAAAATTAGTTTAATTTTTACTCTGCATTATCTGACACCCTCTTAGAACTCTTAACATTGAATTACTTCCTCTAATTTTCTTCTCCCGCGGATCCAATTCAGTTATTTCCTCATTGGTAGCCAGGGTGAGCATAGCTCTCGGGATTGTTTTCAATTAACATATGCTCAGTGTATTGAATACATTAGGTCCTACATAGCTGTGCGGGTATTTTTTCCCCCATTTTCAACCAAATAATGGATTCATAAAAGCTATTTATGTATTGAAGATGATAAACCCCAGAAAACAGGCCTTAAAACATATAAAAACTTGATTAGTTTTGGTCCCAAACTACTTGACAGTCTCTCAAGCTATGTCTCAAGAATTTATAAAGACCGCAGATGCTGGGCTCAGCAGTAAACGTGCCCTACATGGGAGGTTCACCTTCAGTACTGAGTAAGACCTTTAGCATAGACAGGCCTAAGCTAACAGATAAAGTTCTGGATCTTAAACACCTCAAAATTCTAAAGCTGTATAGATCCAGGTTTGGTTTTGACAAACATATAGCCTTTAAATTTCCTGTTTCCAGATTGTTTCATATGCTGCCACAACATTGACCCTGTTCAGATTTTTCCACTTTGAAGACCATTGTCTTGATTCCTACACTAAATTCCCATGAATGAGCATTAGGCACAGACAGAATCACAGAATATCAGGGTTGGAAGGGACCTCAGGAGGTCATCTAGTCCAACCCCCTGCTCAAAGCAGGACCAACCCCAACTAAATCATCTCAGCCAGGGCTTTGTCAAGCCTGACCTTAAAAACCTCTAAGGAAGGAAATTCCACCACCTCCCTAGGTAACCCATTCCAGTGCTTCACCTCTCTCCTAGTGAAATAGTTTTTCCTAATATCCAACCTAGACCCCCGCCACTGCATACCTTAAGGTAGATTAATTTTCTCCTATCTGCTCATGTGTTAGCAGGGGCGGCTCTAGGCACCAGCAAAACAAGCTGGTGCCTAGCGCAAACATCAGGGCGCGCCCCCTGCTGCCGGGCAGGCTGCAGGCGGCAGGCATGCATGCGCGGGCGGGGGCGCTGGCTCTGCGGGCTGGACCTCCCAGGCGCAGGCGCGGCAGGCGCAGCCGCGGCGGAGCGCGCGCGAGCCGCCCGCGCGCTGCCGAGCGGGCCAGCGAGCCCAGCGACCAGCGGTCTCCTGCTGCAGTCATGGAGGTCGCTGCCCCCTGCCTCTGCGCGCGCGCGCCTCGCGCGCGCGCGCTGAGCGCAAAAAAAAAAAAAGCTAGCTGTGTGTTAGCCATTTAATTTTTCGGGTTAGTTCTATTAAGACATTTATTACTTTCTTTACTGATTTCCACACAAATCCAAGTTGTTATTTTGCACAAAAAGCTACTCTCATGGCTGCTGGGCTAATAGCCAGTAGCCACAACTACTAAGGCAAAAGAATGCCTGCAGAGATCAGAGAGATTTCCAAAAGGTGCAAAAACAGACAGAAGGAAATTTCCCATTTCAATGTATTTTTACCTTGTAGTTCTTACATCAGTGACTTTCTATAGAAGATATACAGTTACCTGCATGTTTGTTCGGTATTGATGTTAATCTGCAAACCCACCTTTTTCATTGAAGTTTGTGATTATGATTCCAGGCAAGGAAATTTCCCCAAGTAATCAGCTAGATCTGTGAATGGCAGTTCTCACTAGGCATATAGCGGCCTTCAGAGTTTCCAAAAGTGCACAGTCAAAAAATAAAATTTAAAAAAGATCTGAAAATAAACAAACTATTTGAAGGAGTATGGAACAGTACACACCTCTCCTTCCTCACACACAATAGCTGCAGAGGGAGAAATCAAGACTGAGAATTGGAACTGGTATTTGAGATTGAATCCATGGGAAAATGCAACAAGCATTTTAGAAAAAAACCTGAATGTTAGATCAGATTTGCAGAAAGCCACCCACTTCCTGCTCTTCAGGCCAGAATTATGGCCACTAAATATTAAGAGCTCAGTGACCAATCTTACAAGCACAGTAGCAGTGGTTCAAAAAGTGGTTCCAGAATTGCTTTTAAAGGAAACCTACAAAGGGAAAAATGGTTTTACCCCATTTTGATTGTATATCATGTATAAACCAGGCCTGAAGGATTTTATTCTCCACCCTTCCCCGCTTGATCTTTTTTAAGCATAAAAACGTCAGGAATGTCAAATCTACTATTCCCTGATTTTGCTGGACACCTCCTCCTTTAGAGCAGTGGCTCTCAACCTTTCCAGACTACTGTGCCCCTTTCAGGGCTCTGATCTGTCTTGCATATCCCCAAGTTTCACCTCACTTAAAAACTACTTGCTTACAAAATCAGCACACTATTACTGAAAAATGGCTTACTTTCTCATTTTTACCACATAATTATAATATAAATATTGCACTTACATTTCAGTGTACAGTATATAGAGCAGTATAAACAAGTCATTGTCTGTATGAAATTTTAGTTTGTACTGATTTCACTAGTGCTTTTTATGTAGCCTGTTGTAAAACTAGGCCAATATCTAGACGAGTTGATGTACCCCCTGAAAGACCTCTGTGTGTACATCTGGGGGTACACGTACCCCTAGTTGAGAACCACTGCTTTAGAGGACTCAGAGAAATGGAGCAATAATTTTTTTTACCTCAAATAGATGGTGTTGAATATAAATATTTTCTCCCCTCACCCCCCAAAAAAGGACCAAACCATCAAAATTAAAAATCACTTTCCTCTGATTTAATCAGATTTCACTTGCTTGGAATCTGAGATCATAATCCTACTAGTGCTCCAGTCATCCACAGACTTCCAAGAAAAACGAAGTAGACAAAATCTGAATATTTTGTAATGTAAGAAACCAACAGGAGAGAACTCTTTTGTAAAACACTTTAAGCCTTTCAGATTATCTTTATAAAATAATAAAGAACCCAGAGAACACAAATTTTACTTTTTTCCTCTTCTGTGCAGGTTTATTTATAACTAAAACTTAGATCCTGTTGAGAGAGAACACTCATTAAGAGGCCATTGTGAACACAGACTCAACGCTGAAATATGTCGAGTCCTCCAACCCTTCCGGCAGAGATACTAGCCACTAGGAATGGGGTTTTCATGGAAAGATTCAGAAGTGGGCAAATTGCTAACGGCTCAAAGGGTGGCTTTGTCAAAGTATTGAGAACTAAATTTAAGTCCCAGGAGGGAGTAGGGTGTCTAACATTATGGAAGAGGTTCAATAAACCATTTGTAAATCTTAACATTGCAGGGTGAGTAAATACCAAGAAGCTTTGTGCTGGAGAATGGAATACTGTAATACTAGCTAGTTGAACTTTAATGGAACTCAAAGACAAGTCCTCCTTTCTTTAGAGTTAATAAGTATCCTAACAGCTCAGAGATGGGAGCATCAATAGGAGACAAACTACAATGAGCACAACAGTGGAAAAACCTTTTCCATTCCTGAAGATAAGTCTTTCTGGTAGAATCTTTTCTACTGTTCAGCAGAACCTCCTGGATCTCTGTGTACCAAGACAGTTCTTACTCTGAGAACCATCTAGCTACTAGGCCTTGAGCTGCAGCAGGTTCAGGGTGGGTTAAAGGACATTTCCTGAGTCCGGTGTGAGAAAAGACTAGGCATCAGCAGAAGATCAATGGTTGGTCAGAAGAAGGTAAGGAAACCATCTGTCTCAGCCAGGTTGATCCAATCAAGATGACTGTGGCTTTGTCCTGACTGATTCTGTTTAGGACCCTGAGGATCAGTGGCAGCAACGGAAATGCATCTAGGAGATTCTTCGCCTTGAAGAAGAAAAAAGGCATCCCCAGAGAGAGGTGACCCAAGCCTCCCCTTGAACAGAACTGCTCAGACTTCTGATCAGCCATGGTGGTGAAAAGATCTGTTTTCAGAAATCCCCAGGTAAGAAATATCTAAAGATTTGTCTAGTTCCCACTCGTAATCCTGAGTGAAGTGCCTGCTAAAATTGTTGGCTATGGTGTTTTGGAGACCGGGTAGGTAGACTGCCAAGATCAGGACATCGAGGCCTATGCATGAGTTCCAAAATTTCACGGCCTTAGCAGAGAGGGAAGGGGGTCTCGCTCCTCTTTGCCAATTTATATAGTTCACATTGTCCCTTTTGTTTGTCATTATGCGTGCTGTCACTGAATAACTTTGGATCATGAAAAGGGAAGTTCTGGACATCAGAGGCAAATCATGAGGAGTGAAGTCATGATGCCCTGTGCATTACTATAACTATAACACTGGAATGAGCTGCCATATCAGCCACACATGGAGAAGCTTGCAGCATTGTTCTAGCCAAGAGCTGCTCTTATGCAATGATGGCTTGAAACTGTTCTTTGTGCCCTTGTAGCAGATATTCAATAAATGAGGTAAACTTTGTATAATTAATGTGATTATATTTTGCCAGAATCACCTGATTATTAGCAATTGGAATTGCAGAGTAGCAGAAAAGTAAGGTTCAAGAGTTTGTGCTCCTTGTCATTAGATGTAGTCTTTGAATGGTGTTGTCTATGATGTTCATTCACTGCATCCACGACTAAAGAATTCGATGTGGGGTGGGAAAATAAAAACTCAAGCCCCTAGCTGGGACAATACTTTTCCAATGGGCTTTTAGCCAACAGGGGGTGCAGTAGCAGGAGTCTGCCAGATAGACTTAGCAGATTCTAATAGTGCTTTATTTAGAGAGAGGGCTACCAGGGCTGACGATGGTGCATAGAAGATGTCGAGCCATTTGTGCTGCATCTCCTGCAATTCTTCTAATGAGATCTGAAGGGTGTCTGCTGCCATCTTCATCAGATCTTGAAATTACACCTCTACCTCGATATAACGCTGTCCTCAGGAGCCAAAAAATCTTACTGCGTTATAGGTTAGACCACATTATATTGAACTTGCTTTGATCCACCAGAGTGCGCAGCCCCGCTCCCCCGGAGCACTGCTTTACCGCATTATATCCAAATTTGTGTTATAACAGGTCACGTTATATTGGGGTAAAGGTGTATTTGAAATCATCATGAGATGGCGAAGGGGATGACAACTTCAACTGGGGAAGAAGAAGAAATATTAGAATGTGGAGCAGCCTCCTCGTCAGCTCTCCTTTCTTGGTCCTCAAATGTATCCTCATTGGAGATTGTTTATGAGAAACAGAAGGAGCTGAAGAATGTTCCCTGAGATCTACATGAGCGGTGTGCACTTCAGAAACCAGTTGCTGGTAAATAGCCCAGGGATCCCAGTATGCCCACTAGGGAGGACCATATGGGAATGGTGGGCGCATCCAAGGTTAGTTGTACCAGGTGGATATTTGGCGGTCTTTGATGGTAGAAACCTGGAAGTGTTCCTAAACAGTCCAGGTTCTGGCTAAACAAATGTAGGTAGGCAGTCAGCAGAACCCTGCATAGAAATCTGGGAGTCTGAAGAACTCCCTTTCATAGTCTGGTGGAGTTGGGGGATGGAGGAGTAATCAGCCATCTTTTAGAAGGTGTTGAGTACTGGGGAGGCAAGTGGTCCTGGAGAATGGTGAAATAGTAGGGATAAAATTGGGTGTGGTACCAGAAGAAGTCTTGAACTCAGAGGAGACTCAGCCGCCTCGGAAATAAGCAGGAGTACCTTTGAGAACCTGAACTCTTGCAGTATTGGGTGAGCCAACACAGTGTCCTGGTGAGTCCCAGCCATAGAGGTGTAAGGTACCGAAGGCTGGACTCACTCAAGTGCTTAGAATCGGTAGTATCTTGCCCATATATCCTTGGTACGGGACACAAGGATGCACATGGCGCATGCACAAGACGAACAGGTATTGCCACTGAAATCTTCCGATTGAAGGTGCACATGCACACCTCGGGTAGAGTACCCATAGGGACACTACCTGAAGTTGTAGTAGTTACAAAAACAAGGTTCTAGATCACTACAGTAAAATCAGTGGTAAGATGTACGACTCTGGCACTTGGAGAGAAAAGATCACCCAGATAACATTCGTTCAATATTGATTTCTATACATGTTTAACATGATTCAACCTGTATTACTGTTTAATGCTGCTACAAGAAGACATGAATATCCAGAGCAAGGCCATCTTTTTTTTAATCCAATGCAGTGTTCATTTATTTTTGTACATACAAAAAGAGCCACCCTCTTTGATTCCCCCCACCCCCAAAAATCTCTCCTTTACAAACAGTTAAAAATTAAAAACCAGATGATGACGGGTTAATTTTGGTACAATTATTCAGCAACATAGCTGTCATAATTAGAGTTAAATTTCCTACAAGGCTACTTGTAGGGAAATCCTGATTATTGGCCAAATAAAATTCCATATTACAAGTTAGCAAATTCTAGTACAAAAATAGTCCTTGTGTTAGAACAGCCTCTTATAATTATATTCACAGGTTTGAGTCTATTGGCTGCATAATACCTTAATATTTTATGAAATTTATTTTATATGGCTCATTCATCTCATTCAATATAGTGTTGAGCCTCAATCAATCCTCAGGCAAAAAACCCTGAACAGGGTTAATACGCTGCTCAGTGTACTCTGAAGTACTGTGCTTTTCACAGGACATCCAAAAAAATCCCCAAACTGTTCTCAGCTAGTCTCCTTGACATCACAATGAGATCCAGACCCAAAAGGACCCCCCTGAAGTACAGATCCACAACCTTCTGTAGGAACACAGGCCACAGCTTTGATGTTCAAATTCCACTTGGAAAACAGGTCCAGCTCCTCCACTCATTTTCACATTTGCCTTTGTGAGCTTCTTTAGAAATAAAAGCTTATCACTCATGAAAGATGTGGGGCCATTCTGGTACTGCCCCTTTCAGGAGTGTCCCATTCTGGCCGGGCTCTCTCCTCTTCTGTCTCTGGTTAATGCTGTTCAGCAGTTTCCCTTAGACCAGGCCCTTCAGGGAAATCTGGGGAAATATTATTTGTCTCTCAAGATGTCTAGCTGCTCTTGATATTCTGTGAAAAGCCTCTGGAAACGGAGGTTCTGTCCGATGACAGGAAGCAATTCTTTCAGTAGCTCTCTCTTTCGTAAACCCTGCACAAAAACGTCAAAAATCCTCAAATTTATTTTATATCATTAATGCAGGCATTTGATACAGGATTCACTTAAGATTAGTGTGGTCTCTCTTTATCTTAGAGAGCTGTTTATTTGGTGTCACCTCCTGTTATTTAGATTTCAACAGTAATAATAATAATGACGTCTTTAGGAGTTCATATTAAATGTTCTTGTTGCTGCTTCCATGTGGTGATAGAATGTGGAAGTGTTCTTTGAAGGGCACATGTTTCTTTGGCATATCAGCCCTTTCAAAGGTACATGCCTGGTGAATGGAGAGCACTGAAGGTGCAACCTGTTCCATCTATTAGGTATGTTAGACAGCTTCAGTGGAGATAATGGAATCGTTAAGTGTTTGTATACAGTGCCAGAGAGAATAAAGGAGGTTACTATTTAGGTAATGGAAAGGGTGGATTAAGTATAGAATGGAAGGGGTTCCACAGTGATTAAAGTCTTTGGAGATTGCTTGCTTGCTACTCAATTTGAAATATACTTGAGGCTAAAGGGCTATCAGCCTTCCCAACAGTTAAAAAAAAGTTACACAAAGTAAGCAGACATATCTTCTTCCTTAAGAAACAGTGGTTGGACAAGGCTTGGCTCATACAATTTACTTACTTCCTTGTGAATCAGCACCATGCTGGCACAGCTTTAGAAACAGTATTTAAGTTAAGTGAAAACTCTTTTTAAAAAAACAAACAAACAAAAAAACAAAAACCATGGAACCCCAAAACAATGAAAGCCCTAGCAGTGAACTTTTAAAATAAAAGCTGGAAATTACCTATCAGGTGACACTTTTAAGGGTAGATCAAATTTTGGAGGTGTTCTTTTAAATGTTACCAAAAGAAACTATGAGAGGAAATGTAAAGTCTATTCAGTAATTTAAATTAAAACTGTCTAGTTTATACACTAAAGAAATGTCTCCCCTACTTTATTTAAAAACAAAACCAGCACTTACCACTACTGTTGATTCCCACTGACTTCCAGCTGAGTAATGGACTGGACCCAATAAATCCTTGCATAATTCTCGCAGGCGATATTCAAACCCTGAGAATTACCAGAAATAAAACATTCATAAACATGAAATTATACCCACTACACAATATAAATGACATATAATTTAAGACAGAGTTACAAGTATCTAGACAAGAACAACATAAGGACAAACCAATATGATTTCTGTAAAGGTAAATTATTCCTCCCTAACCAATAAGAATTATTTGAAACATTAAAATAGTAAATAAAGACAGGCTGGTGGATTTATTCTAGAACTTCCAAAAAGTTTTATCTACAGTTCTCCATAAAAAGGCTGTTAAAAGTGATCTACAAAGGAAAAACAATGGAATGACTATCACATTTTTTTATTATAAATACAACCTGAAAGACACCCCTTCTTTCCGAACCTGCCCCGCCCCAAAAAACATCAGCTTGTTTTTTATGTTATACATGTCTTGGCTGCCCTGGTAGACTCCAGTAACTCTTGAAATGATGACACCACAAAAAAGTCAGACTGAAAGTTGAGTAATTGAGAGGAGAATTAAATGTTTAGTAAGACTTTTTAAAACTTTTTTTTTTTTTTTAAACAACACATATTTAATGCCAATACCTAAAAACAGCTTGGAAAAAGGATGTCTTTGATAAAGACTCAACATCCCTGCCTGTTGTATTAAGGTGAGAGTGTTTGCAATAATCATGCTTCCAGATCCTCACTAAAGATCCTTCAGCAAAACTAAAAAAGACCAGACTTGAAATTCTTTATATTTATCAGATAAAAAACCAAGATGAACACCTTTAAAAAACACACACAAAAACTTTTCAAGATAACTTTACATCAGAAAGTAACAAAAAGGCCCAATTAAAAAAAAAAACCTTTTGCAAGTGTACTTAAGGTGATTTGGTAATCACAGGATGAGAGGTAAAGTCTTATAGTAGAGTTTAAAAAATGGTAAGGAATTAGGAATCTATGTAGGAATATATAGTATTAATACAATGATCTACATCTTTCAGCATTTATTAATCTGGAAGTTGGGTGAACAGTGCAGTGGTATAAAACACTGATAGCAAAACTGAATGTTCAGAGTAGGTTTAATGTACTGCATATTTTTCAATTTGCCAGTTAGGTCCTGAATTAGTTTTAACTTCTTCGAAAAATAACTAGGTGTCATTATGGACAGATCAAGAATCAAATATTAAACTTGGTTAAGAAGGGAGTGAGAGAACCACATTTATTTAGAGAAGTGTAATCTAGTGCATTGAATTTGGGACGGAGAGGCAAGAACTCCTGAATTTGATTCTGATTCTGCCAGTAACTCAGTATGTGGTTCTAAGTGAGCCACTTCACCTCTGCCACAGTTCTCCCATATGTAAAATGGTTCTGTGAGTGAAGAGAAGGTCCCATGTAGGAGAAATTAAGATAAGGGGAACCATTTAATTTGGAAAGCAGACAAGTGGAGATATGCTAGAGAGCTGTAAACTCTGAAAGGGACAGAGAAGGCTAGTTAGTTATCCTTATTTAACAATGTAGAAAAAGAAGATAAACAAACTCAAAAATTGGAAATGAACAAAATGGAAAGTTATTCCCCACCCCCTTCTTTGCATAAACAGAAATTAACCTATGTAACTCACGGCTGCAGGCTATTACATTAAATAGATTAGCAGAATTTTTGTTTAAAGTTTAGACATTTACATGAATAAGAGTAGAACTTCTGCAGCTATATTAGCCATGATAAAAGTCACGAAGGGTTAGTAATTCCTCTGCTGCAGGACAAAATGTGATCACCAATTGAGTCAGGAATAAATTTTCCTCATGGTGTATTATTAAAAATTACATGCTTTATGAGGGTATTGCAACATCCAGCAGCAGCTGCTATCGGGGACAGTATATAGATCTTGGGGGATAATTCATCTATTAAGCAATGTGTATTTCTATACTTAAATCCAGAGATGGCACTTCTCCTCCCAATACACTATTTATATTTAACATACAAGCAAAAGAGCCTCCACTATGGACCACCTTCGGAAGCAAATGCGCTGAAGTTTTTTGGTTATTTGAATAACCACAGAGGTGCCAAACAAAAGGACACTGAGAACAGTCACCTACATAATGAGAATACGGGAGTTCTGAAACATCCACCAGAGCTGCAAAGAAATAACATTGCATATCATAGCTCACCTTCATTAACTAGGTACCGTGCATAGATAAGGAGCCAATGGCGGTATTCATGACTGGATTGTAACATAAGTGCCGCTGCTATCTGATTCTCCAGGTAAGCCAGTGTTGTTTCTTGTTGTACTAAATGAGGCATGGAGAACAGTCTTGCAGCTTGCCTTCCTGAACTATAAACCAAACATGGCACAAAGTCAGAGACCAATTAGAAAAAAATTCCCCTAGTGCAAAAGCCATTCTTCTAGTCTTTCACATATCTAGGGTATTTGGTGCTTTCCCAGTTTGCACCTCTACTGCCAAAGGCCACTGCCTATAAATCTTCTGCATCCAACAGATGGAAAGACCCTCGGACCTGTCTACATTGGCACCAGACCCAGACTGACCCACCAGGGCATTAGGTTCAGTGATCCCCAGTCCCTTAGACTTTCCACATGGGGAGCAGTAACCGATAGGAGCTTCCACAGCCTCCTGAAATCATCATTCACTCAACTTGGAAACTGAATTTTACTGTATTGTCATTGGTCACGTCTCCCTGGTCACTCATCCCTGTCCTACTACTGCAGCCTCTCAGGTGCCCAACCCCACTTTCCCTTGTCCACTGGGGTTCTCCACCACCTCCTCATTTACCTCTCTCCTTTCTCCTCCCCACTCCCATATCCCCTTCCTCTTGCCCACTTCAATCCTGAGTGTGCACCCCCCCACCACAGCAAAGCTCAGTTTATATAGTTTCATTTATATTATAAAATGAAATATATAAGAAAATGAACAAAATGGAACTAACACAGTAAGTTCCTATCATCATCCTGATCACTTTGCTTATATGCTGCATCCCTTTCGTCCTCTCTTCATCTGGTTTTTGTCTTTAACATTGTAAGCTCTCCAGGGTAGGGGCTGTCTTCTTGTATGTTTATATAACCCTTTAGAACACTCCTGAACCCTCACCCAGAAGAGTGTGAAAGCCAGGAAACTAAATGAAGGCTAGTTCTATAAATGGTCTTTGTAAAAGGCTGGAAATTTTTTTTTTTTTTTTAAGTTAACTACAATGTTCTAATAAAGTTAGTTTTTGAAGTAGCTAAAACATCTTTACAAACCTTAACTAATTTTTCATCTGGATATTTTCTTTTTTACAAAATAAATCCAAACTATTATTTCCATTCTTTCTATTTTTAAATCCTAATTTTCTTGACTTTTTTTTTTTTTTTTTTTAAAGGAAAGAAGGAAAATAAGTCCCATTACCCTACTTACAGCCCCTCTCATGTGGGCATAAAAAATTAGTAAAATGTAATCAAAGTTGGCTATGAGAGAGTATATAAATTAGAAATTAGGGATGTGAGTAGCAGGTGAAGATGAGCCCCTGAGCTGTCAACGGACACTTCCACTGGCTCTTGCTATTCCCTGGTGGTGTGATCAGAAGTTAAAAATATGCAGCAAATGACTAATTAACCATCCAATCTTCCCTAAAATTCTCAAAGACTCTACAGAATAAGCCAACTAAGGATAACTGAATAAACCAAAGGCAAAGCTTGAAGACCAAGCCACTTTTGAGATGATGGTCCAATAAGTAAGTTATAAAATCACAATGCAAAATGTAAGAAATCCAATTTAGATAAACAAAGCGATATTCTATAAACATAAATGAGAAACACTGCACCAACAGGTAAGGAAGAACTATAAAAGTAGAATTATTAAGCACAGTGTGCCGCCACCTTCTTACTACCCAACTAGTCTCTGAGCTAAACAGATACAAGGTTACAAAAGTGTAAGGCTTAAACAAACTCTCTGCACAAATCTGATTGAGAGATTAGCCCTCCAACCCACTGATACTTCTGAAAATAACTAAGTAATTCAAGCATTCAGTCACAGTGAAACTAGACAGCACAACAGAAATTAACACCGGGCAATTAGACTGTATATGAAGCAGAAACAGACCACTGGGCTGATCAGTGAACACAAATAAAATGCCTAAATGCATACTTTGATGTTCGTCCCTGTATTATGGCTAAGGGTCCTGAACACAGCATGGCTTCTTGGGATGGTAAACTATTCCTGTAGTCTGCACATTGTGCTAAGGAGTCCTGTTTGTCAGAGACAAGATTCCTGGGGGGGTGGAAACAAGAACATATTACAACACAGTGAATGGTGCATCAGGTGGCAGATGACTCAGTTCTAGTCTGCTTTATACTTGATTTGCATTTTGACAATAAAAAATTTATTAAAGCTAATGTTAAAATTATATAATACATAGTTTAAGAAAAGAGTCTCTACATCTGGGTATAGTGCTTAAATAATACAAAAGTACAAAGGTTGGTTCAAAAATCATACAATACATAATCAGCAATAACCCAAATTTAGATGAATAAATTTAACGATACACACTGGTGCAACGCACAAGGCTTTGGGCCAAATCCCGCTCACCTTATTTACACAAACGGTCCCATTGAAGTCAATGGGATTAGTCACATAACCTAAACAGGATTTGGCTTGAGCTCTGAAAAGCATAAGAGAAAATCCACCGGCACATTTTACAGGTTGCATATTGAAAACAACAATTCACATCCACTGTCGGACCAAGGCTGTACGGAACGTAGATAATTACTTTCTCATCATGAAACTAACTTTACCCCAAGACCCTCCACACATCAGACCCTACTCTCAGACTGCTGATCAGCCATTCTGGCAGTTCCCTTACACTGAAGATATGATGCCGCCTTCATACTGACAGGGGAGAGTTGACAGCTACAACTCCCACCTCCTACACCTAATTAAGGCTATCATCTACAGGGGTTTGACAGGCTGAGGAATTTGTTGCTCAAAAGAATGCCACTTGTATGCTTACCAGACAACTAAGATATACAATGGCATAAATACTAATAGTAATCTTGCTTGTTTAATCATGTTTAATTTGAGCTGGTGACTAAGGGACTATTCTTTTATATAAATCTGACAATGTGGCACAAACAGAAAAGTGACAGGAAATTCAGATTCCATCCTCCATTCTTCAATGGTTTAATTGTTGTGGAGAAAAAGACAGCAGGATTTAAGTTCAGGGTCAGCCATAACTGTGAATAATATCAAGGCTGTGACAGACATGGACTAGAGCCAGGCAGTAAAAATGAGATTTTCTCTGGGGTGTTTTCCCTCCAATTTATTTAAAGAAATAATAATCTAAAACACACAAACTACCGTCTAAATATAAGAGAGCGTTCAAGTTTCCTGGCAGCTGTTCTGGACTAATTTTTTCCAAAGACTATTATCTTTTACATTCAGAAATCATGAATGTCTGAATGACCAAACCATTTTAAATCCATGTCAACTTCCAGGCAGTTTACAAGCAACCCTAGGACAACAAATCAGAGTATATATGTAACAGGTGGGGGGGGGGGAAAGGGTAAGGAAATAAATTTCAGTTTAAGCTTTTAATTTACAAGGGTTATTTTAAACAATACTGAATCATAAAAACATGAAAGGGACTGGCCCAGCCATCCACGTACTAGTATGTGGGGAGCAAAGTAGAAGACAAGCCCGGAGTGTGTTTCCGCTTGGGTTAGTTTTCGAGAACAGAATTAAGGGGCAGTAAATCAGAACTGGCATGTTATCACAGCCAACTTTAAAAAGGGTAGGAAAGAATGTGCAACTTACCACGTAGAAAGAGAAGGATTAAAACAATATGCCTTTCCATCAGACAGGCTCATTACTGGTATACCATGCTGAGTCAGCAAAATTTGAGAGACAGATGTATCACTTCCTACAGATTAAATCAGATCTCATGATTTCCTCCGTAGTAATCATTACATAACATTTAAAACTCTACACATTTAAAGTGCTATACAACCATTAATTAATCCTCACAAGAGCCCTACCGAAACAGGTGTGACTAGTGTTACTCCCATTTTACTGGCAGGGAAGCTGAGGCAAAGAGGTGAAGTAACTCACTGAATGCACATAAGCAAGTCAGTAGCAGAGCTGGACTTAGAAGCCAAGGCTCTTAGCACTGAGTTCTGTGTACTATTACATGTGTCCTTTCTTTGCAACTATCATTAAATAATCTTGAGAAATTGCAATATACATAAAGGGTTGGTTAAAAGGGAAATATTTGCAGTATCTCAGGGCAGACTATTCACCCAGTTATTTTTCTGTCATCTTTAAAAATAAACCTTTCAATTTACAGGTATCTCCATGCCAATCTCCTAACAAACTATGCTTGGGAAGGCGTGGATAAACATGCTGTAATGCTCAGATATTCATTATCTCCTGCTTCCAATGTGTTCTGATTCTACAGTCCTACGGAGCATGTTTTGAGTGCAGGACCAAGTGACCAGGGCTTGTGGCTGTCTGTCTGAGAAGACTTCTGCAGTCTGCTGGGTTCATACCACACACACATACAAATACTTCTCAAACTGCCTTTGATTAATACTACTAAGATTAAATCCAGATAGGAGGCCAGTGTGTTTCTTGTAATGCTGATTTTTTTTGCCAGATACTGGCAAGGGCAGAAAACAGATTTGTTAAATTCAGATAATTTCTGATCAATTAAATTTTAAAATATCTGATTATATGCAAGATATGCATTTGGGACTGCAATAGTGTTATGGGATTTATACACCAGATTAGAAAGTATTTCATGATAACTCTACCACACTGCATTTCCACATTTAAAAACAAAACAAATTACAGGATCTTTAATAGTCTGCTATCTCCTTATATTTTTATCTTGATTGTTTCTGAGGTAATGAAACATTATCTGGTGATTTCCATTTAACACCCAACTACGGACAGAAGAAAACCTATTTATTTTTGTTTTACAGGGATACGCAGAATTTTAGCACACTCGTTAACGGCTCAATATATTACAGGAAGACTGAAAGACTAAGCTTGGCAGGTAAATGTGCCCTTTCATTACCTGCTAATATTGTTTGCAGAGACTCGTCTTTAACAACCACTGACTGTTTATGAACATCCCTGAAGGGAGAGAAAAGAGGAGGGAGGAGGGAGATCTATACATTAAAAAGAAATGAATATGTCAATCATATAACAAATCAATTTCTAGAATGTTCCTGATTAAAATTTGTAATTTAATATTTTCTTAATTATTTTGACAACACAATTTTAGCAAGGCAGAAAATAGCAAAGCAGACCTGTATGCACCCCTGCTTCCAAAAAGGATTATAAGAAGAATTATTTGCACTTCTATCGCCCTTTGTTAGAGAATCTCATCATAGTTTGCAAACATTAAGTCTCACAATACATCTGTGAGATGGGTATGAATTATTTGCCCCATTTTACAGATAAGTAAACAAACGCAGAGAGAGGTTAAGTGAACTGTCCAGGGCCACAAAGTGAGCCAACAGCAGAGCTGGGAACTGAACCCACGCCTTCTGACTCCCAGGCCCATACTCTAGCTCAGGGATCAGCAACCTTTGGCACAGGACCCATCAGGGAAATCCGCTGGCTGGCCGGGACAGTTTGTTTACCTCCAGCAGCTGCAGGTTCAGCCAATCACAGCTCCAGCTGGCTGCAGTTTGCCGTTCCAGGCCCCTACAGGACAAGGTATGTGCTGGCCACCGCTTCCTGCACCCCCATTGGCCTGGAATGGTGAACCGCGGCCAGTGGGAGCTGCAATCGGCCGAACCTGTGAACGCTGCAGGTAAACAAACCGTCCCGGCCTGCCAGCAGATTTCCCTGATGGGCCGCGTGCCAAAGGTTGCCGATCCCTGCTCTAGCTGTTAGACAATACTCTTCCAACGTCAATGTCGATTTACTAAAAATGAAGATTTTAATTATTTCTATGTTTCCTTCTTTCCCTTAATTCCACAGACTAAAATCACCCTGTCCTAGAAGGCAGCTTAAACAAATGACCCTTAGTAGGATAAACCATCCACTTTCTAGGGTGAAATTCACCCCTGTGCAGAGTTCCACTTAAGCCTGCAAAAGAGAGCAGGCAGGACTCATGTCTTGCATGGTGGGCCCTCTACACAGGGCTGAATTTAACATCCACAAAAAAGACTCGATCGAAAGCGAACCTGATTTGAACCAGAGCATCAGCAGGCACATGCCAACCCAGCCACTAGAAAAAAGAACATTTATCAGCCCCAATCAAAGTCATTAACTGGAAGCAGTAAGGTAACCACTCAAACTCAGCCATGCTTATTGGCAGTCATGACAGCATAATTTAGTACTCACCACACAGACAGCGTAGCAATAGTGGTGAGAGCCATGACGTAGGAACCTGTGCAATGTAAAGCGGAGATAGGCGAATGCAATATAATAGGTGGGAGAAGGCGACGACCACAAGCTGAAAATACAGATAAAGTCCTCTTCTCACAGGCTACACTCACCACATCACTGAAAATGATCAAAAGGAAACATTTAAATTCAGCTAATTGAAAAAGGCAAGATCTCTTGGGTTATCATTCAACTTGAAGGAGGTCCTACTGATAAATTGTGAGGATTCAGAAAACTTGTCTCCAGAAGGCAGAGGCAAAAAACAGGAAAATGTGGTTTTGAATCCTAAATTCAAGTCTCTTACTTGGTGTTGGATAGCACTTCCATCAGTGAGGAAGGCTTATACTGTAAAGGTAGCGCTTCCTATCTCCTTCATTAAAGAGCATGGGAGATATTGGCCCAAATTTTACATACTTATTATTTCTATCCTGCTCTAGGGTATGCTTCCAACACTGGATAAGGTATGTGAATGATCAGGAGTTTGCAGTTTACTGTTATGGATGACAGGACACGGTATGACGGAGAGCTCTGATAACAGCTGTACACAACTTTGTAACCAACCCTCTTCCTAACAAGCTTGAAACTCAGGCCAGGCTAACCCAACCTTCTGGTGGGCTTGGGCTGAAGTCTGAGTCAACTTGGGCCAATGTGAGTTTCTGCAAAACATTACAGCTCAAAACATAACAGCTTCACAAAACAAACAAACAAACAAACATGTAAAACTTGTCAATTTCAGCTGTGATTTATGAGTTTAATTTGTTTCAATCCAAAACTCAGCATAACTCTTAAGGGTGTGAAACCAGAAAAAGGTTCAGATGAATTCCTGTGAACCAGACTTGTGGGTACCTTTGTCACAGATCGGACCTCAACAAGATCTCACAGTTTAAATTAAACTTCTGATGCAAAAACTAAAGGCTGCTGTTGAGAAGGAGGAGAAACTGCAAGTATCTCCGAGGAAACATGTATCCCACAAAAATATTCTGTTTTAAGTGTTCTTTTAAACCTTCAATCATTGTTGCATTTGCTGTTTAAACTGTTGCTTCTAATCATTCAGTCCACTCTAATAGGGGAATTTAATGGAGGAATGCAATGTTTGACAAAGAAAGTATTTTAATTGGCTAATGGGGACATGGGATGCTATAAAGACTTTGTTTAGGTCAAGACCCTAGGGGCTAATTCACTAGTGAGGCTGCCATCAGGTCTACATACAGTGCATATAATATTTATTCATATCACATAGTTAATAGCAAAGCATTGTGTACAGGTTACAAAAGAAGTAATGAAAAAAACAGTGAACCGCAATGATCAACAAAGCCAATGTCCCCAGTTACTAATGCTACAGGAGGAGGAAAGAGGAACATAAGTGTCCTAGAGCCGGCTAGCAGGAAGAGGAAGAAAGTGCAAAACATCTTCCTAAGACCTATGTAGAATCACACAACTCCATAAAAATAAGGGATCCTGTCATGCACTGTAATAGTGAATTTAATTAAACATTTTGCAAAATATACCATGCACCAGGGGTTAAAATAATAAAGACAAATGGGTAGCAATATTCTCTGAAGCTATCGAACTTTGGTAAATTTTAAATACCTATATATTTTATTCATGTAATCGGAAGTTCTCAAAGGGAACCTTGAATAAGATTTCCACTAACCACTTGTTTAATAGTGTAACAATACAGCCCTAAATACTTTCTCCTGCCAAAGGACTATCACTCCTTTTCTGGAGGCTCCTACTACAAGCAAATTCTCTTACCAGCTTCCAGCTGCAGTAAGAATTCGATTGGTGAGGACAGTCTCCCATTCTTTGCCTTCCCGATTACACTTTAACCTGCTCAGCTTGGAACCTCCCACTGTGGTCATTTCATTCTCCACCTCAATGTACATGGAAGGATCTGAACTTACCTGAGAAAAGAAAAGGAAAATCTTTTTACACAGAGGAAAACTGCTCATGGAACTGTCAAATAATGTAGGTCCAAAATAGGGCCCAATTAAACCTTGGCATCTGATAGAGAAAACACTCTGGAGTTTTTTTGTTTAAAATATCCTCAAATTACACCAAATTACTTCAAAAGGAAGAGATTCCAAAGGCAACTGGTCACTCAAGGCTACTCCCCATCAATAATTTATGTGTATTTTGAGCCCACCAATTGAAAAAAGGGTTTATATTTTCAGTCATCTGTTCTTCCTAAGTCCTGGACACCAAATCTAGTTCAAACAAGGCTGCTGCTGCAACCCTTCAGGATTCCTGCAGTCAAAGCCAGACTTCTATGGTAAAAGCACACAGACAAGGGACTACATAGGTACATGAGTCAATGTTATGTTAGGCCCGCCAGGTGCTGAGCACGTCACTTTACCGCGTGAAAAGACCTCAGAGGAAATGCCCAGTTTACGTAGAGAGCTGTCTATGGTGCATGTGTGAAGAGAAAGCACCAGCCCTGTCTGGAGCTGCTGCCGCCACCACTTCTCTTGTAACACCAAAGCTAAATAAAGGAAGAAGGGAGGGGGTGCCTAAGGGGGGAAAATATGTTTGTCTATGAAGGCAAGTCAGGTGAGAAAAGAAGGAACGAATTGCTGAAATGGATTGCCTCTGCAGGTGAGGTAGGAAGGAAGGAGGCAGAAGCCAGAGGGTGCATGTGACTTACTTAGGTCCCGAAGCCAAGTCAGGTAGGGGAGGGGAAGAGGCAGTTGGGAGGCCTACACTGGCAGGAAGGAGCCAAGTGGGAAAGGCTTAGAAGAAAGCGGGGTGGGTAAAGCTCCTTCTTGGACAAGGCAAAGGAATTCTGCTCCAATCCTTCAGTTTAATATAACTATGCTGAGTGTCTTAAGGGTATTTTTGGCAAAGTAAACAAATCTTGGGGAAAATGCCTTTTAAGTAAACAATGTTGCTGTCACCCACTTACTTGCAATGTAAATGATTTCTGTGGGATTGGGGTTGGCAGTTTAAGTGCTAATGCTGGTGCAGAGATGCAAGTGGCATCCTTCTCAGAGGCCAGTGCAGCTGGGGACTGAAAAACAAAAGTGTCAACAACAGTAACAAACAGAGCAATTAAAAACAAAAAGAAAATCTTATGAACAAATGGAACAGTGCACGGTTATCACTCACAAAAGCACCTCAGTACAAATATACCCTAGTCCAGATTGTGTTGCCAAGAGGGAAACCTCAACAAATGTTTAAACACACATCAGAAAAACCTCATGCAAAAGCTTTTTTTTCTTTTAATACATATTGCATAAATACTATGTCTTCATTCTCTAAACTAGCTGCTAAGAATTTTCAGGAACAATATGTGGTCATTGCGGTCTGCATTAGGCCATCTTTGACACTTTCCATTTGTACTAACGTAATGGAAGCTCCGGTATGTTTCAGGGCAAGGCCAGCCCTTGAATGTTGGTAATGAAAAGGGCTATTGCAATGGAAGGATGGGAAGTACTGTCATAATGTACTAGCTAGGTATGTACTCTACTGCCCTGTACTGAATGGAAGGTCATACCTGCTCAAGTGTTTATAATTATGCCACCCTCTTGAATCATACTGCTGACAGCTGATGGAGTTTCTCATTTAGTTCAAGCAGCAGACATCTGTGTTTTTTGAAGCCAAGGTCCTGCATCTAACTCCAATACTACATACAGACTGTTTAGTTATTGACTGCAGTATTTGTGTGTGCACAGCATACAGATCTGTTACATTATGTGCACCTTCATTTTAAAACCTTAAGAATGAGATAAAAAGCAAGCAAGAGGACTAGCTTCAAAATGTTGAGGAACCTTAGCACTCCTGGTTTCACTTGACCACCTTCTGTCTAATCTAACGCAGGGACAACATTTTGCTTTAGTAAATGCAGAGTAGAAACCATAAATACTAATACTATGCACATTAATTAAATTACTGACATACTGATTACCTGAACAGTTAAAGTCACAGGTACTAGTCTGGTGTCCTTTCGAGGCCTGCCTTTTTTCTTCTTTTCTACTATTTCTGCCTCAAGTTCTAGTTTGCGCTTGGGCAGAGACAGCGGTTTAGTAGCTGGAATCTTCTCTTCACTATCACTGCTGCTCTCCAGGATATCCTTGGGCTTATTCTCTTTAATTAAATTCTGATCCTTCAATCTGCATAAAAAGTAAAAGATTTGTTTCATAATTTACATAAGTTATATTCAAAGCTGCCACCCATCCACCCACTATTAGCTTTCAAGCTAAGCATCAGATGTATTCTTAGGCTTCTTTGGATACATCTGAAAAGGTGCAGAGGGAAAAATTTAAGGTAAGAAAAGGCTACTCAATCCTTTGTGCAAGTGCAAATATGGAACATACAAAATGCAGCTTCTTCAAGTAAATTTTCTGCTTAAAAAACAAATAGTAAACTAGGCTGTGGTGGCTTGCACTAACACAGGGGTGGCCAGCCTGTGGCTCCAGAGCTGCATGCGGCTCTTCAGAAGTTAATATGCGGCTCCTTGTATAGGCACCAACTCCGGGGCTGGAGCTACAGGCGCCAACTTTCCAATGTGCAGGTGGGGGTGGGAGGGTTGCTCACTGCTCAACCCCTGACTCTGCCATAGGCTCTACCCCTACTTCACCTATTCCCCCAAGGCCCCCGCACCTTCCTGCCCCCTTACCTGAGCCTGCCACGCCCTCGCTCCTTCCCCTCTCCCCAGAGCCTCCTGTATGCCGCAGGAGGCATGGGGAAGGAGGGGAGGCGCTGATCAGCAGGGCTGCTGGCAGGTGCAGGGGAGCTGATGGGAGGCTGCTGAGGTATTACTGTGCCTCTTTGGCAATGTACATAGGTAAATTCTGGCTCCTTCTCAGGCGCAGGTTGGCCACCCCTGCACTAACACATTATTCAGCAACTAGATACTTAAAAAAACCAAGAAGTTTTATTTTACCATTTAATGGATACTGCACCACATGAAGAGCAATTATAATATCCAAATCAGATGATGCAACTAGAGTTTTGCTTAAAGAGACTGGTTTCCATTACAGCTGTAATGGAGCGATTCCATTAGGGGCAGGTGGATGGGCAAAGTGGGGGAGGTGGAAGAGAACAAAACTGACACTAGCAAGCTTGCAAATGAAAAGAACACAAGGGCTGTAAATTAACATGTACTGCATGCTTGACATCTCTGAAGCAATGGCTTTCAATGCACATACATACACACACACACACACACACACACACACACACACACTATGATGATCATCAGGAATCACAGTTATTGGTAAGGTTGTAATAAAAACCTTTTTTGCAGCCTCTTCCTACCCTCAGCTTTCCAAGACGTTTACATGGGAAGGATGGGAGGAAGGGCATTTTTCATCTTCTGCTGATCTAAACATGCAAGGAATTTTAAGAGTAGTTCTCCTCTCTTCTCCACAGAGCAGAGAAATGAGTAAAAGATGAGGAGTGATTTATATTCCCAGTTCTACTGCTGTTTGTCCATAATTCTTTGCATTTATGTAGCACATTAGAAACATTAGACATGCTTCACAACACCCCCTCAAGAGTAAATATTGTTACTCCCATTTTACTGGATGGAAAGACGGACTCAGAAAGGTTAAATGACTTTTGCCCAACATCATACAGAACATCAGTATCAGAATCATGATGAGAATTTAGGTCTCCTGACACCCAGCCCTATGCCATGATAATAGATCACAGTGACTCTCAGACAAGTCACCACCTTGCTATCCCTCCAGCTTCCCAAGCTGTGAATTGGGATACTACTATTTACTTCACTCACTCACAGGGGTACCCAACCAATGTCCTTTCTGACTTTGGGAAGTGGGCAGAAAAGACACTGTACCTCACATACATACTTGTGGACCAGTTGGCCATGCAACTGGGTCTCGGCAAATACACCTCTACCTCGATATAACGCTGTCCTTGGGAGCCAAAAAATCTTACCACGTTATAAGGTGAAACCGCATTATATTGAACTTGCTTTGATCCACCGGAGTGCACAGCCCTGCCCCCCCGGAGCACTGCTTTACCGCGTTATATCTGAATTTGTGTTATATCCGGTGGTGTTATATCGGGGTAGCGGTGTACACCCATTAGAGACACAGGAACTGCCCTACCGGATCTGACCCAAGGTCTTGCTGGTTCAGTGTCCTGTCTCTCACAATGGCCAGAACCAGATGCTTCAGAGGAATGTTTAAGAATCCCACAGTATGCAGATGTGGGGTAATCTGCCCTCCATAGTACATGTCATCCTGGTTTCTAGTAGTTAGAGATTGGCTCCAGGCCTAAATCTTGAGGTTTAACAGCTTTTTCAAATTTTTTGTTATTAATCTGAAAACTCTGGATACTCATGATATCAATATAAATGTCGAATCCCTTTTTGAATCTTGCTAAGTTCTTGGCCTCAACAAAATCCTAAAACAATGAGTTCCACAGGCTAATTACGTGTTGTGTGTTTGCTGGTTTTGAATTTGCATTCTTTAATTTTCATTGCTTGTCCCTTGTTCTTGGTGTTAGGAGACAGGCAGAACAAAAGTTCCTGATCTACCTTCTCTAGACCATTCATTATTTTATATACTTTTATCGTGTACCACTTATGCATCTTCTTTCTAAGACAAACAATCCCATTCTTTTCAATCTCTCTTTATATGACAGTTTTTCCAAGCCCAAGATCATTCTTGTTACTTTCCTCCAATCCCCAGTTCTGCAATATCCTCTTTTGAGATAGTGTGACCGGTACTACACACACTATTCCAAATGATGCCACAGCAATTGATTTATATAATTGCATTATAATATTCTCTGTGTAATTGCATTATAGCATCCTCCATGTTATTCACAAGCCCATTCCTTAGGTACCCTAACAACTTGTTTGCTTTTTTGACCACAGTGTCCCATTAAACACGTTTTCAATGACTATGACTGTACCCAGGTCCCTTTCTTAGGTTGCTACAGATAATTTAGAACCCTGTAAGGTGTCAGAGTAGTTTAATTATTTTCCTCCAATGTGCATTACACTTTGTATTTACTGACATTGAATTTCATTTACCACGATGTTGTCCATAAACTTAGCTTGTTTAGATCTCACTGAAGTTCCTCACAATCCCGTCTGGTCCTAAGTATCTGAAAATAACTGTGTCTCACCTGCAAATTGTTCTACCTCATTACTCACCCCCTTTCCAGATAATTAATAAAATATGCTAAACCAGTGATCCTCAAACAGGGATAAATGTACCCTTGGGAGTACGCAGAGATCTTCCAGGGGATACATCAACTCATCTAGATATCTGCCTAGTTTTAAACTGGCTCCATAAAAAGCACTAGCAAAGTCAGGACAAACTAAAATTTCATACAATGACTTGTTTATACTGCTCTGTATACTATACACTGAAATGTAAGTACAATATTTATGTTCTAATAGATTTATTTCATAATTACATGGTGAACAATTGTGAGAGTGAACAACTGTTAAGTATTAGTGTGCTGTGACACATTTGTATTTTTATGTCTCATTTTGTAAGCAAGTAATTTTGAAGTGAGATGAAACTTGGGGCAAATCAGACTCC
Organism: Mauremys reevesii; assembly: GCF_016161935.1. Taxonomy (NCBI): domain Eukaryota; kingdom Metazoa; phylum Chordata; order Testudines; family Geoemydidae; genus Mauremys; species Mauremys reevesii. The sequence goes on along the minus strand of NC_052640.1, from coordinate 17,106,066 downwards.
TGAAAGGGGTACACTAGTCTGGAAAGGTTCAGAGCCCCTGTGCTAAACAACACAGGACCTAGTATGAAACCTTGAGGCACCCACTTCAAACCTTTTTGCTCTGGATTACAATTGACCATTAAATCCTAATCTTTGTTTTCTGTCTCTTAGCCTGTTTTTGATCCCTGACAATACTTTGCCTCTCACTCCATGACTAGTTAGCTTCTTGCATGAAGGAACTTGTCAAAGGCCTATCAGCACTCTAAATAAATTACATCCACTGATTTTCCTTTATCCACTACTTTATTGACACATGCAAAGAATTTTAAGATTAGTGAGATACAATATTCCTTTGCAGAAACCGTGCTGGTTAGACCCTATCATATAATGATCTTCCAGGTGTTTTATTACTCTATTATTTTAATTATTGTTTCAAGCAATTTGCCAGGTACAGATGTAAGGATTAGGTCTATAATTCCTCAGATCAGTTCATGAGCCTTTTTTAAAATACAGGTACAAAATTTTCTACCTTCCAATCCTCCGGAATAGTGGTTTTGTTTTGTTTTTTTTAAGCAAAAGGACAGTTTTAGGGGAGGAAATATGGGACAGGGAAAAAACCGTTGTATTTACTGTAAATGGGGTAACTACGTAGCTCACTGGCAAGACACTGACCTTCTACGCGATTTGTTAAGGGGTCAGGGTGTTATAACATGCACAGACTCACGTCACCAAACTGAAAGGGTTTCCTTTTCTAGACTCTGATCATGTGGCTCCACAGATAAATACTTGAAAAGAAAATGTATCGCCTATACAAGGGTCTCAGCACAAAACTGAAATATGTCTGCAGCTATTGGGATCTACTTTCCATGTAATGTAATTTAGGTTGAGATGGAACTCCCTGTTGCAGGCAGGCTAGATTTTATTGTCTTCCATGAAGACCTCACATGCAATGATTTTATCTTGAAACAAAAGTTTTAACTAAGGAAGATCTGAAGGATTTTCTTGGTCCCATATGCTTGAGGCTGAAAACATAAATATGAGTATCCATGGATAATGTTACCTCAGAAAATCTTTCTTGCTAGTAGCTCTTTTTCATTGCCTTCTTCTATAGAAATCTGAGTTAATCTCCAGAATCCCAGCACTGATGCATCCATACCTCAGAGAATCATATTGTTTTATCACCGTCTGCTCGTGTGCCCTCTCCTGCTCTGTACCATCACTTACCTGTCTATGGCGGTCTGATTCGTATTTATTACAGCAGACGTCCCTGAGGTGGCTTTGGATCGTTCTGTGAATCTCGAGTCAAATGCTTTCATTGGTTCCATCTTAGATGGAGTTGTTAGCACAGAGGAAGATGATACAGGGGGAGCAGCTGAAGCAGAGGTAGCATTTACACTATTCAAGGAGGAAAGAGAAAAACAAAGATTGAAAATATATTTGGAGTCGTGTAGTACTCAAAAATAAATCAGCATTTATCAAAACCTTCTACATGGACTAGATGTTTCATTAAATTGGCCACTCTTGGACGTGTGTGAATTAAAATACACCATATCCTTTCACGTGTCAATATCCTCTACTCTCAAAAATTATTTATAATAGATCTGAGAGTTGAAATCTTAATGCTGCTGCATAAAGTCTTTTCATCTAGCTATATCCAACTGATTCATTCTTTATAATTCTCATTCGTTGATTAAAATACATATTATCTGTAGGCATTTAGTGTCCAAGTACAATAAATTAGTGATTACATATTTGCAGTGAAGCAGCATGAAATGATCTGTAGGTCTCCACTGCAAATTTCTTTTGCTGTTGCAGGCTGAAATTTTTACACCCAAGCCTAGCTGTTGCCTACACTACAGTTCAAACCACATAACCTGGTTCTTGCAAACACTCTTTGAACCACACAACAGGACCTTACATCACAAAAAATCATCTAAATAAGGTTTGCTCACTTTTAAAATACTGAATTTAGACTGAATAAAGAGGTTTTAAGGGGGCTGCAATCTTGTACTAATAGCAGCTCAGTGTTTATAAGAATGATTTAGTGGTTACTCCAATGGATAACAATTAAAATACATCTTACTGCACTGGAGAAGAGCATTACCAGTGCACGCCTAGGGATTTGTTCAGCCCTGTGAGGCTTAATTAAGTAAACTGTAGTGTTTTAAAGCTACTAGGTATATCCCAACTCAAAGCTCAATCCAACAATGGATGCATTTCCTCAAGGAAAACAGAGGCGTTCATGCTAGTTGACTTCTTAGTAAATGCTGCATAGTGGTGTGCATTGGATGTTAACAAGGATAAACTGACTTCACAAAAATATGGATTTGGTATAATTAGTTCCCACCACTGTTAAAAGCGTAACTGAATTGTAACAAAATCCTGAAGTATGCAAGACAATACTAGATTCTCAATTAATATTTTCTAGCAGGGAAACCACTTTAGCAACTGCTCATTTAGAGAATTATGAAGGACAAGTCATCTACGTTAAAAGAAATGAAACCTCTTTCAAACACGGACCCATCTTTATTGACTGCATCATCTGTTGGTTTTATACTGGCTGCCAGTGGTTCTAGAGAAGGCTTGGAAGTGCCGAGGGAATTGGTTGCATTGGAATCTAATGACATCAGTTGCTGATTACTTTGAGAAGACATCATTGAGCCAGCCAGAGATCCAGATATCGGGATACTATTGAAGAATGCGGTTGAAAAATCCCTATACCAAAAAAGATTAAAAGCAAGTACATATGATCTTTTTAAAATTAGTATTTTTTTAAAGTATTTTAATTTAACTTTAATATCACTTGTGTGTGTATAATAGACACATTTAAAAACCCATCCATTTTTTCCCACATATTTTTCTCTCATCTCTACTGCAATGCAGGCCAATGTGGTACTTTGCGATTTACCTCTGCTAATTAATGAGGTAGAAGGAATGCGCATTGCTTAGGAGTTATATTTATTTGTGTACAGCTGAAGAACAAACAAAGGGAGCTCTCCCATTTTGGTGAAAACATGTTTTAAGTTAAAGAGTTTTTATAGAGTTAGTTGACAGATGCAAAACATTAGCTTGCAGAAAACCTGTGTCTTAACACTAACCATTCTAGACTGGCTCTTAGATCTTACTATTAAGAGAACACTGGGATAAATGCAGATTCACAACTGTATGCAGGATATTTCCTGCAAAAGCCAGCTACCGAGTTCAAATCATGATTGGCATGATTACACAGGATGTAGACACATGCTTTAGAAATTGCTTTGGACGACAGAAAGTATAACAAGCTCCTTGGAAAAGGGAGGGTTTTTTTCATTCGTGGCTCTGATCTTGGGATCTTTTTTCCCTCTTCCAAAAACAATAGCTAAAGCTGCTCATTCTGAGGACACGAATCCAGATAATCTAAAACACTGAAGGATTCAATACACAGTATATTCCTAGAAGAGGAAAAAAACATTTTTTGGATGAGACAGGAAACCAAGGATGGGACCACTCAGTCATTCAAGATCCCATAGCACTTGGAATGTGCTGGAACAAGTGTTCGCAAACACACAACAGCCAAATTCCAAGTGGAATTATTACATTCATCTCACCTAAATGTCTGTGTATTTAATTTGAAATGATTTTCACTTCTCTTTCTTTAAACTATTCTGCAGTATTATTTTCACAGAACAGCTGCCACTTTCTACCCTAGAAGTGGCTGCATTTTAATGGTAGGTAAAGTGATCATTATAAAAGCACTCTGAAATTCATTCATCTTAAAAGTTCTTAAATGTAAGATATTATAATATGCAATGGGTTTAAGATGGACCTAAATTTTTTCAGTGTGAACTGGAAGAAGTCGATGAAAAGGTCAAGGGAGATAAGAAAAGTAAAACACTTCAAAGTATACCCAGTGTCCAGCTGAGCTATGCAGAGAGGTGTGATCCGCCTCCGGCCATCTGCAGTCCGTGTTTCAACTTGTTTCTTTAAAAGATTCTGTTGGGGGAAGGGGAGAAAATAACGTTAATATGAATGCTTTCTCCAGTTGACACAAGACTCTGGTTAGGTGCAATGAAATGAAAAATGCTCATCAATAATTATATTCTTTATTGCAGGGAAAATTTCACACACCCCGTGTTTCTGAACCAAAGAGGCCCCAAATATTTGCACACACACTCACTCGATCTGCCTTCCTGTCAGCACAAACAAACTGGATTTTTAGGACCATAAACTCCATGGAGCAAGGATTGTCTTTTAATAAGAGATTGTATAATCTCTAACACAATGGAGCCCAGATCTGTGATTGGTGCTCTTAGGCACCACCATAATACAAACAATAAATCACAGCTAAATACAAGTTAGAACACTTTTCACAAAACCATTACTTCATATCTGACCTCTCAGTCCTCGACCTCAAAGAAAACCTGCACAACTCCTTCAAAAGATGAGCCTGGGAGTTTACATTCATAACTTTGTTAGATACTAAAAAATCATGGACTTAATAAAGACATTGGATTTATGGCTCATTACAACAATCTATAAACCACTAACCCCCATAACTGCCCATTTCACTGTGAATAGTCTCTTACACCATATTAACTCCATATGCTAAACAATCTGCCCCACCTTGTATTTAGCTGTGACACTCTGAGTACCTTTCCCAGACCTGAAGAAAAGCTCTGTGTAAGCTCAAAAGCTTGTCTCTCTCGCCAACAGAAGTTGGTCCAATAAAAGATGTTACCATACGCACCATCTCTCTCTAATTATCAAATTTCTACTGGATACTATAAAATCACCATTCAAAAGGCCTACCTTTCTAATGTCCTCCAAACTCTCACCATTAACCATGCTCGCCACTTTGGGAGCTGCCGTGGCAGTCCCTGCTGCTTCCCGTATTGCTGCATTCTTCTGCTCCATCTGCTGCTGTTGCTGTCTCTGTTGATACTTCAGCATCTCTGGATTCTCAATAATGGTAGTGGACAACTGAGCCTCAGTCATTATCGCTAAGCTTTTACCATAGGTAGACTGATGAATGTTGCTCTAAGGGTGTTAAAAATGTAAAAACAAAACCTGATTACAACTGCTACCAATACATCAGTGATTGTGCTATATAGACATTACACATATCTATTAGTATCAATATAGAAGTGCCTTCAATACTATTTACACATCATTCAAAGATTTTTTTCTCTCGTTATATTTTTTAGATAACATCCAACTCATTAACAAACTTAACCAGGGTGGCAAAACTTCTGTTGCTAGCAGTGATAAGGGGGAAAATCCAGCTGATAGCAAAGCATGCTAAAAAGACTTACATGCAAGCTCATAAGAGTAATTTTAAACCATAATTTTGAAATCAGGAAGTCACTCCTCACTACTTAGGCCAGACAAATGTTTCAAATGTATAATGCAATGTAAGCAAATGGGTATTTGCCAAGACAGTTTCTACTCTGGAAAGGATTCTTAATACCGCAAGTTGTTTCTGAACTTGATGGCTGACTTTACAAAAAAACTCCCTGGTTTTGGAAAGCAGACAAGACCACATTTTTCTATAATATGAAAATCAATCAACTACAAGCTTCTATGAACAGTTTTGAGAATATTATTGTAAAGAAAAAGAATGGATGATCACATTTGTCCTGAAAGCTCATAGTACCTTCTCCTCCTCACTAAGTGGATCTCCAAGTTCATCCTGGGAAAAGTCCAAAAAAGCCACTGATCCGTCCATGGAACACACCAAGATTCCAAGTCCATTTAAGGTCCTGAAAGACAGTAAAGATCTTTGTTTTGAAACCACGAGTTTTAAAAAGTTTTCTTTGCTGCATTTATGCAATCCATAAATGTTTTACTGTAAAAATAAATGGTTAGCATAGGATTTATGACACCAGCAACTACTGAAGTGCAAAGAAGTGGGCAACATGGGATAGTCAAGGGACTATGTTTGATAACCAGTGACTACATACATGCATGTGCTTTTGAACATGGTGCTCACCCACATTAATGATCAGGACTGTGAAAAACCAAGACTAGGGATAAAACTGGAAGAATTTAAAATGTTAAATACTAAAGGCGAACCACAAAGGAAAAATACAAATCCATTTGCTTCAGAAAGTATGTGCTAAATATGCCCACTAATTGGGCTAAGGGCAGCATTCAGCACATAAGCAACTAAAAAGCTTCCCTTTTTAGGCACTGAGAATCACAGTCCTATGGTAATGTGTAGGATTCAATTGAGAATGGGGGCCACTATGTAGGCAAACAGAGCAGTAGACAGTCACTGCACCAAAGATCTTACAATCTACATAGAAAAGACATAGAGAGAGTGTGGAGGAGAAGATATACAAGCTGAAGATGACCAGCCATTTCTGCTCCATTGTGATTCCATCCCTCTGTGGTATCAGCAATAATAGAAGCCAGATGGAGACTGGAACCAACCCAATAGTCTCTAGTTTAGCCCAGAGATTTGTTTTTTGCTTTAGTATACTGCACACAGAGGCCTGGCTACTCTGGTACACAGCATATGCACCATACCAGCATTTTTATGGGGGCCTCAACAACGACTGTAAAATAAGTTTTTTTTTAAAAGCCCTTGTGGCCCTTATAAGGCAACCACCTTCCAAATGTGGCCCATTATTCAGACACTTGGGGTTTTTTGCTAGAAGAGGCCTTGACCACTGATCCAGTAGCTCCTAAATGCAGTTTTCCCCCTAACAGGTAACAGAAACTTACAGATGATGTGTCACAGATGAAATTAAGACAGCAGAGCATTGATGGCAGAAGTCCTGCTGAGTCAGCCCAATTGCAAACAGTTTTTAAAAAACATGTATCATGGCTGCATGAGAGACAAAAAAAGGGTTTCTTTGTCTTTACCATAGGATCTGCAGTGCCACACCCAGTCAAATTGTCTCAGATAGTAGGTAACTTAGATAACCCAAACTCCCAACTGGAAAGTGAGTCAAGTTTCTCCTAGTAAGTTTTCTGCTTGCTGGACAAATAAAAAATTCTTGGATTCAGATGTAAACATTGGGATAGTGTAGATATCCACTGATGATGGAGCTAGTGCCTCTGTCTGAGGGTACAATGCCAGATGAACATCAAGAAGGCACCAGTAAAACCATATTCAAGGATCCATCACTGGACATTGACAATGTCACTTTTTGTTCTGTGTTTGTGCAGCACCTAGCAAACTGGGGCTCCTAGGTGCTTGCACAATAAAATAATAAATATAGACCAGTGTCTTATCTCCCTTTTTGGAAAAGATTTTTGAAAATGTAATGGTGCTCAGATATAAGAGTGATAGGTACAAATTTACAACTCTATTAAAATAGAGAAAGCTCAGAAAGTTCTGGCAGTATGCACAGTTCAGATTTCCTTGTTCCAAGTCAGTCTGATTTTAGACCTGGGTACAAGACTGAAACTGCACTTCTGGGAATGGTTCCATATTACTAAGATTTTAGCCAGACAAATTTGATTTTCTAAACAGGATATAAAACAACAAGCTTTCTGCTGATCACTTACTGTCTCTCTAAATATCCCACAAGAACATTTATCCATACAGTCAAAAATGTTAACTGGATATTGCTTCTAAAACTTTATAACACTGAAAAAGGTGTAACTTGCAGGTGAGGCAGCCTTTTCTTTACATAGGTAATGAAACTACACAAAGCTGCTATACTACAGCAGAAAGAACAGCAAGGCACTCCTTTATGCAATTATACTACTTAGCGCACAAGCCTTAACTCATTAATGTAAGTAAAATACTTTGAAGTCTTTTGATGGAAATCTCTATACAAAATATTATTTAATTTGACAGTAAGATCCATGGGGAAGGCATATAGACAAGTGACCAAACTGTACATATTCTGCTGCCTGAGTAAACGGCTTTTAAGTCTAGTATAGGTATATCAGTATGGGTACACAATTCCCAGTGGTCTCTACACCCTCTATTATGGGAATACTACTTATTACCTACTTTACAGGGTGGTGGGAAACTTAACTAATGTTAGATATCCTCAAATGAAAGGCTCAACAGAACTGCGAGGTGTAAAATACACCTCCACCCCGATATAACGCTGTCCTCGGGAGTCAAAAAAATCTTACCGCGTTATAGGTGAAACCACATAATATCAAACTTGCTTTGATCCACCAGAGTGCGCAGCCCCATCCTGCTGGAGCGCTGCTTTACCATGTTATATCCGAATTCGTGTTATATTGCGTCGCGTTATATCGGGGTAGAGGTGTATATTGCATTAAAAACGATTTTAAAAGAACATTAAGGTTGCAAAGTCAAGCATTCCGAAGTAACTATGATAGAATTAAGGTGGCCTGTCCAACCTTAATTCAGCCCTGTTGTTCATATGCATTATGATAGTCTTCAATTACATGTTCACATACTATTTTTCCCCACAGGACCTCCTGCCTAGATTGGATAGTGCTCACTGAATGGGTAGCTCTTCAATACTCCTTTTTATCCTCATCATTCAGTGTGTGGCCCCATGCTTATTTACTGCTTACTATTCAAACCCTGCTCTGAAGACAAAATTATTATTATTATTAATGTCCTCATTTTTATGGCACTTATCACCATAGCATCTGAGTAGCTCACAATCAGTGAATGTATCTTCAGAATACATCCCTAGGGTATTATTAACATTTTCAATTTTACAGAGGGGGGGCATTATTATAGCACTTTATATGTTCAAAGCACAGTTCCCATTGACTTCAGGTGCAGCTGTAAGTGCTCAAAACTTCTGCAAATCAGGCTCAGTGTGTCTCAATTTGGGCACCCGAAAACTGGGAAACACATACTGGCCATCTGTGAAAGTTTTAGTTTAAGTGACTTGTCCAGCATCACATAAGAACTCTGTGGCAGAGGCAGGGATAGAATCCAGTTGTCCAGGGCTTTAACCATGAGATCAACCTTTCTCTTGCCTCATTCACCACACACCTTCCAACTTCTGCAGTAAATGAGACAAAGATTCTAAAGACAATCACCTCATTCACTGTACAACCCTGATACATGCCCAAAGCAACATCTATCCTATGAACTGAATGTGGCAAGGGTCCTGTGGAAAATATAGCAGGTGATCATGTAATTAAAGACTGCATCATAACACACAAGAAGGCTGAATTAAGGTTGTATTTGCAACTTCAATTCTGGTATCTCTTGACTTTGCTACCTTAACATTCTTTTAATGTAGTTTTTAAAATGTAATTTTCTAGGTTTTAAAAAAACAACTGAAAAAAATCAGAAATTCCATCATGTGGAAACATACTGATCCCCACATTGGTCATCAGCAGGGTTGAACCTCTAGATTCACAGCACAGACCTTGACCGCCTGAGCTAATGAAGTAGTTGATAGCAACAGAATCTTTTATCCTCTGTAGGGGCCAGTCGCTAGAGAAGAATGACACACATTTTGCCAGGGGGTTTCCCAGATACTGCTGAGAGCAGGATTTCTGTATCTCAGCACTCCCAGGTTCTGAGGGGAGTGCCCTCTAATGGTTACAGACCCTGCTGCTCCTGTTCACCACCACCCCCCCAGCCCGGCCCTTTAACATATACCCCTTCTATCTCTGCCCCCAATGTTTCTATCCCCCTCTGCTACTGCCCCCTGCAGCCAGTCCCATTCCCCCCTTCTCCTATAACTGCAGCCTGCTGCCTCCAGTCTATCCCTGTGCCCGTCTGTTCCTCACCCCTTTGCTTTAGGGTCAGGCTACTTCTTCCTTTTCCTTCATGCTGCCTGGGCATCAGCAGGGATAGCTGAAGATAGCTAGTAGCCACCAGGGAGGGAGCCAGAGGCAGGAGGAGAGTTTGTTATGGAGAGAAGAGAGCGAGGGCTGGGGGGGCGGGGAAGGTGTTGAAGTTGGAGAAGGGGGAGGGGGGGGCTGGGTGCAGTGGCAGCCTAGGGACTTGTGATGCTGTCCAGCCGGGGAGGGAGCCTGAGTGAAGGAACCTGGGACAGCCTCTTCCATTCTGCCCCCGCCCCTTTCCTCATCCCTTCAGCTCCCCCCACCACCACACACCTCTTACTGCCTGGTGCAGTGAGGGCTGGGGCCGCTTGTGGCTGCTGCCATCTTGGCCTCTCTCTAACAGACAGCTAGGTGCTGGCTCAAGGCTAACAGGGGAGAACTGCAAGCGTGTCTCCCTAGCTCAGCTGTCACACCACGGCAGCCCACGGTGGACAGGATGAATGATAGCAGGGAGGCAGGGTTGTCAGAATACATAACGGAGCTGCTGAATGCAGGTCATTCCCAAGACATAACATCGGGAGGCAGGGAGAGTGAGAGTGTGGCTAAATAAGGTTTTTTTCCCAGTGCTTTGTCACCATACAGCAAGACATGCTGCAGACAGTCCTGCTCTGTAGTGCTGGTGCTACCACTGGAGTAAGGAGGAGTCAGTGCTCATGCAATGGTCACTGCAGGCTTCTTTGAGTTGCCACTTTCTAACTGCACAAAACCAAACATTCCTGCCCCATGCCCTTCCCCGAGGCCTCACCCCTTCTCTGAGGCCACACCCCTACTCACCTCAGTTCCCCTCCCTCCATTGCTCACTCTCCCCCAACCTCACTCACATTCACTGGCCTGGGGTAGGGAGTTGGGGTGCGGGAGGGGGTGAGGGCTCCAGCTGGGGGTGCAGACTTTGGGGTGGGGCCAGAAATGATGGGTTCAGGGTATGGGAGGCAGCTCCAGGCTGGGGCAGGGTACAGGAGGGGGTGAGGGCTCTGGCTGGGAGTGCGGGCTCTGCGGGGCAGGACGGGGCTCAGGGCTGGGGCAAGGGGTTGGAGTGTGAGCTCCGGCCGGGCGGCACTTACCTCAGGCGTCTCCCGGTTGACAGTGCAGCGGGGCTAAGGCAGGCTCCCTGCCTGCCATGGCTCCGCCCTGCTCCCGGAAGCAGCTGGCATGTCCGGCCCCTCGGTGGAAGGACGTCCAGGCAGCTCTGCAAAGTGCCTGCGCAGCCCCCAAGGCTCCCATTGGCTGCTGTTCCTGGCCAATGGGAGCTGCACAGCTGGCGCTCGGGGCAGGGCCAGCACGCAGAGCCTCCCTGACCCCTGTGCCTAGGGGCCACTGGGACATGTTGCCACTTCTGGGAGCTGCGTGGAGCCTGCCTTAGCCCAACTGCGCTGCTGACCAGAGCCTTCATGGTCTCTTTTCAACTGCACATGCCAGTCGAAAACCCGACACCTGACAACCCTAAGGCTTCTTGCAGCAGGACAGGGAAGAGGGACCTGGGCTGGAAGATAGCTGAAAAGCATGATGTCCCACACAATACAGGACTCTGGACAAAACCCACACTAGACTCCATGCCCTTTGGAAAAAACACAGCTGCTTGGAAGGTTGCTATGTTCTACGCTGTGATTGGCGGGGTGTGTCATAGTACTTTATAATTTCATTATTTTCTGTTTGATACTTGCCTCGTGATTTGAAACTCTCTTAACTTGACCCTTCCGCTACATTCTGCCACAAAGGAACGCATACCTTCTTACATAGCACTGCAACACCTTTGATAGAACTAAATTATTTATTCAAGAATAGAGCAGCTAAGTTTAATTTTCTGAATGAGAAACTACCAGGAAGGTCAGACACATAAGCAAGTGTGGATACTTAAAGAACTTCATGTTAGAGAAAAAGGGAATAATTTTTGGAGATGGGAGCCATTGTGGATTTTTTGGGAGGGGAGAAGAGGGACTGAAATGACATGCTGGAGTCTTCTCGCTTGCATCAGTGTAAATGAATAACTGTATATAAGTTACATATGTGTAAAATCCACCAGGCCCATTAAGTTTTATAAAATAGTAGCAGCTTGCTCAAAAGAGGAAATTCTAACAAGCTGAACTTATTCTACAGATGTCTTTGTACATCATAACACTGTATTATTATTATATTTTATATCCTTTAGTTACAAAGGCACTATTCTTCCCCTACCTGGAGATATACACACACTCCAAACACATAGCAGGGAAATTATTTACATTTGAATTTTTATGTAATACATTTTCATCTGTTCTAGAGACACTAAGGGCCTATTTGGTACATGGAATAACAGAGTTGAGTCAAAACTAATGGAGTTAACAAAGATATTGCTGCAACTTCAAAAACTTCAGGTCATACTGATGTGGTGCTCAAATTATGCTCAAAATGTGACCAGTGCTGCAATGTACTAGAATAAAAACTTCCACTGAACAGATAGGTACAGAAGTAGACAATATTTTGTTTTAGCTTTTGTACAAAAGAGAAAGCCATCTTACCATGAGATGTCCATGATAGACTTGTCAAACAGCTCATGTATGACAACTAAAGGTCGTTTCAGACATGTGAGCTTAAAATGGAAAAATACAGGAGACAGAAATTTAGAAATATTATGCACAACCACATAATCCCATCCTCTTCCAGAATCTAACAGCATTTACCAAATCTTACCTTCTGATCACGGCTACCACTGAAACCTGGGACTAGGAATGCTATCTGTATGCTTGATGATGTAAGATCTGGAGTGTACCTGGAGTTAGTCATTTCTCCACAGAGCACAACCCATTCCCTCAAAAGTTTGTATGACATTCAAACCCCACTTTTTGAAACAAACAGATTGAATCTTCTGACCAATGTAGCCCTCTCTCTGTTGAATTGGTAGGGAGCTCTACAACTGCAAAGTAATTCCAGACCCCGGAGAGAGCTTCTGTTCCAGCCTTAACTGAGAAAAGGAGGTTGCTCACTGGCAACATAAGAGAAAGGCAGGGTAATGTGCTGACTTTCAGACTATCGATGTGTAAGTAAGGAAAGCCAGTCAACAACAAAGGGAAACTACCAATTGTTCCTAAAGAGGAGCAGCCAACCCTGTATTTATGGATCAACTTGATATGACAATAAAGAACTGAATAAGGAAAAGAATTTCCCATAACTTGTTAAAAAACAAAGTAGTACAGTATCTCCAATTCTCAGCCAGTATACTTAGCATCTAAAACACCTGGCTCTAGCTGAAGCTAAAGTAGGAGAAGGTAGTGTGGTTTAGCGGATAATGAGGTTACCTGGGATTCAGTAAAGCTTGGTTCTAATCTCGGATCTACCACAGACCTGCTGTGTGACCCCAAGCAAGTTATTTCACCTCTTTTCTGTTTCCCCTCCCACCATCTATCCGTCTTGTCTATTCAGACTGTAAGATCCTCAGGGCAAGCACTCTCTCTTACTATGTGTCTTTGCTGTGCCTAGCACGAGATCCCAATCTCTGCTGGACCCATTAGGAGCTATAACAGAATATACTTAAGTGGCACTTTGATTAACAACACACCTGTTATTTGGTATTTTTGCCAGAAAGATTTAGTGTTATGCACTTAAGTAATTGATGGATAAATATCACACTTAGGCTGCTTAGCAAGGAAACAGGGAATTGCAGGTAGCAACTGACGTGTTCTGGGATATGTCCCTCACTGTGAAGCCATATACTTCGTTTAAGCTGATTCGCTGCCATATTACAGCTTCCAAACCAGTCAATCTTACATTAAAGTGGAGGAATAACCATTTTTACCTTCAGCCACAATCTGAAAATACAATTTTACTTTAGACTTTACAAATAAAAGCCAAACCAGATGTTTGAAGACTTGGATTTTTTTTTAAAGTTCTTTCTACTCTGCCTCCATTTACTGGCTGACAGCAGAAGCTGGGGACTGAGGCCAGGACAAAGCAGGCAGGGGATCAGTCAATCCGGCAACAGCTAGGCTGTGCTAACTATGTTCCTTGCATTCCGCAGAGCAAGCTCAGGGGAAGCCAGATTCCATGGCAGGGTATGCTGAATATGGGATAGGAGAAAGGAACTGTTTCTCTTACAAGAGGTCTGAGCCTGTGATACAGTGAGTGGCCTTGGGTCAGGTTTGTTAGGACCAGTCAATTCCTTTTCCCAGCCATGAGCCCTGCCTCATTCAGTGTATAGATTGAACAGCGCTCACTGAATGGGTAGCTATTCAATACTCCTTTTTATCCTCCTCATCATTCAGTGTGTGGCCCCATGCTTATTTACTGCTTACTATTCAAACCCTGCTCTGAAGACAAAATTATTATTATTAATTTCCTCATTTTTATGGCACTCATCACCATAGCATCTGAGTGGTTCACAATCATTAGCGGATTTATCTTCAGGATACATCCCTAGGGTGAGCTGGTAGTAATATTTTCAATTTTACAGATGGGCGGCATTATTATAGCACTTTATATGTTCAAAGCACAGTTCCCAGTGACTTCAGGTGCAGCTGTAAGAGCTCAGAACTTCTGCAAATCAGGCTCAGTGGATCTCAATTTGGGGACCAACTCCTCTTCTCTGACAACAGCAGCATATTCTATCACTGACTCTCTTAGTCCCTCATGTACCATCAGGCCCTGAAACTGGATTCCCTAGGCCCTTTGCTTCCCTACGTTAGTTTCATAGAGGGGGAGAGATCATCGATAGAACCCACCACCTAGCTTCATCTGGGACACTGTACTGCCTACCCTGTTCTGGCCCAAACATAAGAGACCTCAGTCCCCAAAACTTGATCTAGAATAAATCACTGCAAACTTAAAAATTACAAAAATCAATGGGAGATTTACCTGATTATACTAGAAATTGTGGCTAAGGATATAATCAACTTTTCATACAATTTTTAAAAACGTTTCAGTGCTTATTTCTAAAACAATTCATGATAATTCCAGTCCAGTGTTTTCCTACAATTCCCTGGTAACAGGCAGATTGGCAAATAAAAACTGTATCTAAATGCAAGATCCTAATTCTGTACACCTGATCTCTGTGCTAAGTCCCCTAGTTGTCCAAGCAATCATGTCAGCCAATGAAAGCAACAAAGGAAACTTACCCAGACAGAGAGGGACCGATCCTTACTGCCGACAGCACAGCAGCAGTAGGGACAGCTTGGCTTGGTGGAGCTCCCATTCTTTTGTTTCTTTTTGAAGATTTTTGGATTGAATTTCTGAAAGGCAGAAAAAAAACCCAATCATATTACAATCAATTAATTATTTTTAGGAGGTTGGGGGGGGGCGGGTTAAGTTAATTTAATGCTGACAATGTCAAGCTAACCTCTCTAGGAAACAAAGTCCCCATCATACGTTCAGCACAGACAAAAGCAATGTAGGTTTCCTCACACTGCCTACCCAATGTGTGTCAGCCTTGAGCTGGAAGGACGCCTTCTATAGATGTCTATTTTTGTCTCCATAGTCAAGTCAGTCTTTGGCATCTCTGATAAGTGCACCAACAGGAATACCAAACTGTACTAGTTTTGTGATGTGAACATCAGCCCATTTGGAACCAGACTGATTTCAAACAAGCCACTGAAGAGGCCTTGGAAGGTAAACTTTTGGCCACTCCTGAAGTAGGCTGGATTTGAACTAGTGACCAGGGGCAGGGGTTCTCACAACAATTTTTTTGGTGATAATTTTTCCTAAAATACTTAATTAATCTTTGCTGTGAAAAGTAATATTTGTTAATATCACTTTTCACAGCAGACTTACTAGCTAGTTGTGAGGCTGTGAAAAGTGATTTTAACAA
The DNA here is from genome assembly GCF_016161935.1 of Mauremys reevesii. Lineage (NCBI taxonomy): Eukaryota > Metazoa > Chordata > Testudines > Geoemydidae > Mauremys > Mauremys reevesii. The sequence goes on along the minus strand of NC_052640.1, from coordinate 17,090,585 downwards.
ACATACATATATGAATTTTCACAGCACACTTACTCAACTCTGGTAAGCCAGGGGACAAATTAAGCCCTGGATGGGGAGGTGCGTAGGGAGACAGTGGAGGCCAGGGGCGAAGTGGGGGTGGTGGTAATCCAAGGGTCAGCACCTGCTGCCACATGGCTGGGGTCCAGGGCTGGAGCCCAAAGCCCTTGACTGAAGCCTGCCACCTGCCACCCCAGAGTTGAAGCCCAAAGCTGGAGCTTCACTGCCCCTGGGAAGGTGGGAACTCACTGGCTCCCTGCTCCTCCAGTGTTTGTGGCTCCACAAGGGGTCAGGGTCCAACCCCGTACTGGTGGACCCTGGGGGGAGTCCACTGCTCCCTCCCCCGACTCCTTAAGTCACTGCCCAGGAAGCATTTGAGAAACGCTGGGGGGTGGGGGGGGGGAAAGGAGGCAATTGCTCAGGGGCCCAGATAATTTAAAAGGGCCGGGGGGGGGGGGGGGAGAGGGTAGTCACCACTGCTGCAGCATGGGCAGGAAATTTAAAAAAAAAAGGGGGGGGCAGAAGAAGCCCCGCCGGGCGGATGGGTTGGCAGGCAGGGGAAAGCCACGGGAGGAGAGGAGGGAGCCCTGAGCCCCAGTAGATGCCACACTGGGCAGGGAAGCCCCAGAGCCCCGGCAGAAGCTGCAGGGCGGGCAGGGGGAAACAAGTTCCAAGACAAACAATTCCCACTGATTTCAAAGGAGATTTGGCCCCGAGTAAAAAAATGCAGACATGAGGGAAACAGATTAGTTCTAGCCTCACTACCTTTTCTTTGGGTGGGGGAGGAAGGTGTTAAATATGAAACTAGAAGAGAGGGGATGAGGAAGAGATGGCATTTGTCAGTTCTCTTCTGTTTCTGCTTTCTAGCAATTGTACTAATAAGAATAAATGTTAATATAATTGGCTCTGAGGCTGTAACTGAAGTCAGCAAAGGCTACATGGGGAGTGTAGAAGTTCCACTTCTTTATGTGGGCAGCCCTTTTCAAAGAGCTCCGTTGTGAGCTGCCTACGTTGTGCCCACAGTGAGAAGTAAGAGATGAGAAAGGCATCACCTTACAATTCTGCACATGGAAAGAGAGGAAGGGGGGTACAGGGAAGAAAGCATGTTTGGGGAAAGTAAGTTGTACCAGAAAAAAGGGCTTGTGCAGCTTACTTCCCCTATGGAGCAAGAGGGAGGGGAGGAAGGGACCAAATAGTGATTTAGTCACAATTCAGTACCCAATATGAAGACGAGGAAGCACAACTATGTGCTGCCCCTCACTCAGGGTGGCTTGTAAGGTGGTGTTATTAACTAAGTGACATTATTAATGTCATTGAGGTGCAAGTGTATGAAACCAAGACCTGCAGATCTTCCTCCGGAAAATATAAATAGTGCAAAGACCTAATGGGAAGCAGTTATTTTAAGTTCAAGTGAACAGGAAGAAGCAATTCTCTGTGGGCAGTGACACAGGGACTCACATCTCTATGCTGTGGGGAGTTGTGTTTCCATCTTGGTGCCCCATGTAGCTGGTCAGTGTAGGTGCTCCTTGTGGTGTTAAGCATAGAGGTTGTGAGGGGCCTGGAGCAAAATCTGAAACTGAAGCTTCCCACCCTTCCAAAATGCCCACACCTCTCCCCCTTCCCCACCACCGCCCAGCCCATGGGCCTGTAAACCCACCTCCTTCCAGGAGCTCCTGCCTCCCCAACCCTATTCCTGGCATTACCTCTCCCTGCTGGTGACCCTCATGGTGGAGGGTCCAGGACTCCCCACAGTGGTCTGGGTTCTGTGAGCAGCTCTTACTATGGCCCAGATCTGTGTGTGTTGGGGTGCTAGGGAGCAGGGGCTCTGTGTGGGGTGCTGGGCAGTTGCGGTGGGGCTGTGGACGGGGGGGCCTCTGAGCAGGGGTAGTGGTGTGCAGGGTACTGTGCATTTGTGCTGGGAGAGATTGGGGGGGGGGTTCTCTGGGTGGGGGATGCTGGGCATAGGGAGTCAGAGGCTGTTGGGTGGCGGGGCTGTGTGGCACGGCCCATGAGGGAAGGGGCATACAGGTGGGCCAGTGTCAGTCTGGCAGCTGCTGGTCTGTAAACAGTGCCCTTGCACTGGGTTGGGTGGAGCGGGGCTGGCCTCGCCATGCCATGCCCTGCCCCATTGCCCCCAGCCAGCCTCTTGCTCTGGGTACTGACCTCCTGGTGCCATGCTCCATTGCCCCCATGGGGGGTCCACAAATATGTTTGGTGCCAGGCCCACAAAAGGTTAATGCGCCCCTGGCCGGAAGAGCGCAGCCAGCAGCTCGCTGGGCCTGGCTTGTGTGTGCATGCCCCAGCCACTGCACATGGTCCAGCTCCACGCCCATGTGGCAATGCCACGCCGAGCCATCCCTTTCTAGGGGGCCCACTGACTGTTCTGCTCTGGGGCCCAGAATTGCTGTCAGCGAGCCTGCTTCCAAATCCATGAAATGAAAAACATTGTACAGGTGAAAGTCTACACTTACCTTAAACTGACAGATTTTTAAACATCTATGTATCGATTAATAACTTTTATCATATTTACATCTATCTATATCAGCTGTTTCCCTCTGTTGCACATAAAATATCAAGAGAGCATATTTTCTAAAAGCTATACTTTAAGGAGACCTTACTCTTTAAATTTACTCACCACCACTGTCACTGCCTTGCGGTGCCCTACAAAATCCATGTTGGTTTTCCATCCATCTCTCTCAATGATCTGAGCAGTAGGTCCAGAATTATTCATGGCATGAGCAGAAACCAGATAGTGTCCATCAGGCGACCAGCTGAGACGCAGAACATGTGTTGTCCCTCCACACTGAGAATAAAAACAACAAACTAGGCCTTTAAAGGGGTCTAGATTGATTGATCAAAGGGCACTTATGACAACTTTTGAGGGTTCAGAAAAAGGAAAGTTAGATTTTACACACTGAATAAGTGATTTCTTGTTTCTTTCAGGAGTGTAACACAATTTCAGCAGTAACATTTCAGTACACTAAATTCTCAGAGCTTCATCCCTATCCACATGGTTGGTCCAATCTAAGTTCTGAAGCTGTAACCTAGGAGCTAGAGAGTGAATAAGAGCATCTGGTTATTGTCAGAAAAGATGCAAAACTGGGGAATGACTGATATTGAAAAGAGTCTCTCCAGGACAATTTTTTAAATGGAGAGAACACCTGAAAATATCATTCTTTATAATCTGCAAGAATGCAGAATTCTATAGAATACTGTACACCAAATATTCATCATCCTGGTTAGTGACATGGCTGCAACACATCAGTTAAAAATTATGAGCCCCAAGTTTGCAAACGCACCACCTCACAGACTCTAAATGGCTGAATGCAAATGAATGACTACGAAGAACATTGCTAGCCACATCACTACAAATTTACTGCAAAACATTCTACTCATTAGCACCAGCATCTGCCCCGGAGAGGTTTGATTGCCTTCCTAGCCAAGGTAAGGTAACCAGTCAAACAAAACAGATTTTGGTGCAAGGGGAAGAAAGGGAAGGGGAGGGACAAACCCCCCACACTTACTCTCCTCCATGTTTTTACAGCAGATATGCAAGTCTAGTCAAAGTCACTACATTATATTTGCATCCTGCTCAGAGGCTAATAGACAAACTTACTACATCTGCAATTCATAAAGCTATTAGCACCCGAAAAGATCACTGACTGTGATTAATCTTCAAAAATATTTGATAAAGCTAAGACTACAGTATTTTGCATGTGAACCCTATTCAAATTAAAACTAAAAAGGCAGCAGTGCAATGAAAAACTGGGAAATAGCACCCCCACCTATTGTTTCCTTTATCTCACTTGTCTGGAGACACTTCCCACCCTTCACCCCCTAAAACAACACACCAAGCCACAACACAATGCCCTGGGCAGTCATACTAGAAAACACTTAGTGCTGGTAAGGTGCAAATATTACTCTTCAAAGCTAGGACTTTAACAAATACAAGGACTAGGTTTTGTTTATTTGTTTATCTACTCCTATATGGGCAGAGGGAAGGTATCCTGCCAGAGGGAAGGATACCTGCTGGCAAACAGGGGAGCAGGATTGATGTGCTCCATAGGCAGCTCTATCCAGCTCTTGCAGCTGGAGGGAAGTTGGGCATAATGTGCCTCTTTACAGGGATAAGGGAGGGCAGGAGCAATTATTTAGGTTAAGACAGGCTATTCACAAAGGTTTGTTCATATTGTCTGAACGCAGTTATTTTATGTTCCCAAATAGCTGAAGCCCCCTTTCTGGACAGAAAGTCACAGGAGAAGCAGAGAGCTAACCTGTACACATAGGTGGTACTAGCCCATTGGGGGCCCTAAGCAGGAATATTTTTGTGTGCGCACATGCGCGTACACACACACGCGCGAATAGGGGGCCCTCTTGAGCTGCTCGAGGCCCTAAGCAATTGCTTAGTCTGCTTATGCCTAGCGTCAGCTCCGCTTGTACAGTTGGGAACTCCAAGTGGGATAAGAGCAGGCATGAACCACACAGCAAGCATTTTGGTCCGGTTTAATTAGCTAATATCTGTGCAGGGCTTTGAAGATCAGAAGTATTATGACAGTTTTTTAACACAACAGATACCTCATCAAATGGTTTTGTGATGCTGGTTTCTAACTGCCAGTCCATGGTCCGCCACACCTTCAAGCTTCGGTCATCAGCCTGAGAGGCTATATATTTCCCAACAGGATCCCAGGTCAATCCCTTCACCAAGCCAGAGTGTCCCTTCAGAGTGGCAAGAATTTCTGTGCACAGCAAAAAAATTAAGAGATAACACTTGGATTCTACCATTCCCTTAAAAAGGTCATTTAAATATAGACAAGAAGTCTAGTGGAGATTTCTAAGATCCTTTTGAAGCACCATATTAAAAGCAGCCTGACATTTTTGTTGGATGGTCAAATACCAACGTACCAATCAAGCTCAACCTATGTTCAAATTAAGCTTCCTGTACAAATGAAGCCAGAAACAAAAAGGGTATTCTGATAACATAATGAATGGAAGTCATTGTGCAAGAGAGAAATAGATCCAGACCAGCAGAGACCAGTTTATTACAAAACTTTTGTCAAGCACTGGAAAGAAAACAGAGTTTAATTGGAACCTGCACTTAAAATATGCACTTATTCCTCCCTCTGTTCTCAGTAACCATCACAACAGCTTCAACTTGGGGCATTTGTATACATGATCTATGTCCAGGTTACATATTAAATAATGTTTAAGCCTGACAGGCCCACTAACCTAGGGACAATGGTATCTATACCACTGTGTTGGACAGTGTTCAACTGCCACTCCTGATCTCTTGCCTCTCAGATTGTTTAAGGAGAGTCTGAGAGCACTGTATAACAGCATTTTTAGCTTGGGAGGGTATCACCTCACGTCAACTCTTCTAGCCATTTAAAAGTGAGGCTTTGATGGGTTTCCAAAGATGATAGCTGCTATGTGGAACTGGTACAAAAGCAGAAAATAGGAAAAGAAGGCATTCTTAGAACTTCAGGATTTGAAATATATATATTTATTTTATGTTTTAAAAACAAGCCAAAAGAGAAAATACAAGCAACGGTGCTGTTTATGCAAAATCAGCAGCATGATCTGAACACAACAGCTCTTTATAGTGGTGGTGTGATCTACTTCTCATTTTCAATATCTGTGACAACAGCTGAGCAGATTCCAAGGTATTAGTCACTATAGTAAGGACAGGATGCCTGCTCCAAAATACACCCTACCTGTTCATAGTCAGTGTCTTTCATTGACATAAAAAGCAGTCCGTTTTTGTCACGGATAATTATATTTGTATATACATATCTGAATTAAAAGAGTTCCCACCTGGGAATTTGACAGCATTCCAGATGACAACGGTGTTATCGACACTGCAGGAGGCCAGCCAGGCATCATGAGGAGACCATGCCACATCCATGACATCTATTAAAAAAAAGTCCTCTATCTATGTGACAAATTGCACTAGAACTACAAATTGATAGCCAGATAGATTTAACCAATTAGTGCAGCCCCTGTTTCAGAGATGAACTTGCTATGCGTGTTACATGAACACGATCTGATTTGAGACTCAAAGTGAAGCTATCACCACTATGGTCCATATAAAGCAAATGAACCAAGGGAGAGAAAAGGAAGCCTTCCTTTGACTGAGCCACACTCAGGAGGAGTTGTGCTAAGTCACAAACTAATATTCCCTTATATCACATCAAATTATTTATATTATTTCCATATTTAATATCGGATTACAAGATGGTTAATAAAAACCATAAGCTATTTCACCTGCAGAACCACTTTTCATTGTTCTATTCCCCTCAAGGTATTCTTTAGTCAAATCTTATTTTTTAACTTGTGGACAGATCATTTAAATAAGCACAATCAAGTTATATTATATGTAGCTCTGTTACCATCTAGCAGTTGATAAAATACATTTTTATTTTGCTTTTGACAAAAAGCAATAAATATAGAATCAGATTATAAACTCAGCCATAATAAGATTTCCCATCCTGGTGATTTTCCTTTTATTTAAATTCTCTTTTTCTACTTTCCTCTAATCTTTGTGTCATCTTTAATATGGGACCCAAAGGAAAAGAGAGAGTTAGAAGCAGCTTTACTGCCATCTGAGAAACTGTGCCAGGTTGCAACCCGTGTTGTGTGCTGAGATCCTTCTACATACTGTTAGTGTGTCCCAGCTGAGCTGCCAGCATTTCCACAAGAACACTAAAGGTTGGTAGCCCTAAAACACGTATATCTCCTTCCCCCACATATTTCACTTCAAATCCTTTAGTTAAGACAAAGTTGTATTTTTTATTATTTCAAAATTGGTCACAATATACTGAAGGGGAGGAAAGGTGGTCTTGTGGTTAAGGCACAGGACTAGTTATCAAGACCTCTATTTGACAGCTTGTGCTCATTCTGGTCTAAAATCTTAGGGAAACTAATTACAGACATTCATTACTTGCAGGTTTGTCTGCTTCTACTTCAAAGCTTTTATGCAAATAGGAAGGGTAGTCCAGTGGTTAGGGCACAAGCCCAGGATTTGGAAGATCTGGGATCCAGTCCCTGCGCCACCACAGACTTCCTGTGTGACCCTGGGCAAGTCACATACTCTCTGCCTCAGTTCCCCATCTATTAAAAATGGAAATGATAGCACTTCCCTACCTCACAAGGGTGTTGTGAGGATCAATACATTAAAGATTGGGAGGCACTCGCAGTTATTTGTCTTAATGGGGGGCTGTATAAGGACCTAAGATAGAGAGATACAGAAACACGATGGCCAGGGTGTTTACAGGAACCAGAATCTCCTCTGTCCAAAGGACCTGATTTGCATTTAGTGAAGCAGCAGCAGGAGATACCACAACACAATATTATTCCAATCCAGATGGAAAAAAAGGTCTCACTACCACAGTCCACTGTGAAACACTGATGGAAACCACACAGCTTATCAGGACAATTACAAAATTAACACATGCTTGTCATTTTTTATAACTCATGCCAAAATAACATAATTCCACTATAATAAGATAATAAACAGAAGACACTGTTTAAGATAATACTACTAATAAAAAAGTATTATCCACATTTTACAGCTGAGCATACTGACTTTCCCCAGTTAATTTACGTTATCATCATCACAGAGCAAATCAATGGTAAAGTCAGGAATAGCATCCAGGAATCCTGACACCCAGTCCCCTCTTCTAGCCATTAGACACATTGCCTCCCTTAAATAAAAGCCACCTTTTCTCCCCCCCTTTTAAGGCTCCTGACACTTGATGTTATCTCCTCATAACCAGTTTTAATAGTTAGTGATTAGCTGTGTAGTGAGGAGTTCTATGACCAACTGATTATATTGTGAACAAGAAAAGTATCATGTTAATTAATACAAAATATTTTTTCAACATGCTCTATTCAGATTCATTCTACACCTTTTCACTTACCCCCTGAATGGCTTCTGAGAATTGAAACACATCTCCACTGTTCTACATTAGCAAGTTTACTACTGGAACCAAACACAGTGCTAGGTCCAATGTACCTAGTTAAAACAGGACCAGAAGAGTTATTAAAAGAAACCACCTCAACAAGTTACTCATTAACTGTTTGTTTTAGAATATAGTATAGTGGTACAAGTCTATTTTCTGCTCAGATATTATCACAATGGGGAATGAGACGAAAATAGCAATACTGTTTTATATGAAAGTGAAACGTATAATACCTTTAAAAGCTACATAAATATACTCTATACTACTATACTTCCTGAAGCAAGTTGATAATGCTAATATGTAAAATATCTCTTTGAAGAGTCTAATAATGAAGCTGTCTAAAACCCAGGGAGAAAATGGCTCACCTCCTACACAGAAGAGAGAACACACTTATGGAAACAGACTATTGTTCAAGACACAGGTTGTCAGAACAAACTTCCAATGTATTGATCTGCAACTGTGACTTCCTCCCTGCAAGCTCTTAAAGCAAGGAGTTGGCACTGGAGGAAATTTTGTGAAAATAGACAGATACCTGCTAAAATTAAAATACAAGTTGAAAAGGAAAAACATGCTTACGCAGCTCGTTTCCACACCATGATCAGTTTGTCATCGCCCCCTGAAGCCAAATAAACCCCATTGTTTGACCACCGCACACAGTTCACACAGGCTAGAAAATGGAAGAAAAAAAAAGTTTATAAGATGAAAAGCCAACAAGAAAAAAATGGTTCCATAATGAGAGCAGATTTCATTTTAAACAGAGTTTGGCAGGAGATGCTTGGAATTTGTTAAATATGCTCACTCCACTCAAAGCAGTTACTCTATCTGCGTTAGCTAAATGGATTGGCACTTATCTTTCAGTGCCAGTTCAATAACTTATCTAAGTTTCAACAACAACCTATTCTGTCTAAAAAACATTTAACAAAAATATGGTTTAAAGGGGAAATAGTAGCTGACTAAGGAAATTGTTTGTGATAAATGAAATTGGATTAAATTACAAGTGCAACCTGGAAATGGTACAATTTTCAAGAAAAGCAAGGGGCATCTTATTCAGATGAGCTCATTTCAAACATTTTGTATGCATGGTACACTAGATCTTAAGGCTATAATCAATATATTTTATATGGCATCTCCTCTGTCTTCATTCCTTCTCCTGCCCTTCTCTGTAATCCTACTGGTTTTCAAAAATTTGTTCTACAAGTTATTTTTTGGCCCCACCAAATTAGATGGAAGAGACTCATGTGCAAGGGATTTCCAGATGTATCTGAAGAACTGTCCAAAACATATTCTATAGCTTGATGAGGTTTTCTGCTGAACACTGCAAAACATCACATATTCTTTACTGCTGAACAGAGACTTATATTTTTAAATTACAAACAGATGTACTAACAGGTAATTTGCCAAGGCTTAAAACCTACAGAGAACCCTTCTATGTTACCTAAGTGATTGTCCATCTGACAAAGCATCTTGGGAATATTTTCATTCTTTTCATCTTCCTCTTTGAGGACAGGAGCCATACTCCAAATCACCACCTTCCCAGAATCCTGTCCTAAAGACAAAGAAGAAATCAATATTTTATAGAGAACAAAAATTTGTCTGAACTCATTTTAAATTTCATAGAAAATATTGGCTCTCTGATACTGCAGCAATAGGTGCCCTAGAAATCTTTAACACAAAGATATACTTTTAGAGTTCACATTCATTTGCTGGTACTCAAACTGTGCTTTGCTTTCATTTACCACAAAGCTATTAAGATGATCACATGTAATTATTCAGAAATAGTAAAAGTCATATTGTATATAACAGTAATATTTTGACTGTGATTTGTCATGTACACAAAAATTAAATTTAAGTTCAAGGAAAGGGGGAATTTAAACTATCGTTAGCCAGTATTATATACAATATCAGTTTTATACACAACACCAACATTATACTTAATATGATATATTGTATTAATGTTTTGCATAACTATGAAGTGTATTAATATTAAGCTTTTCTCAAAATCCTGTATAATTATGCAAGGACAAAATGTACAATCCATACTTCCAGCATCCTTTGTAGTTAAGCCAAGCCTCTTCTTGGTACATGCAGGTACTGTCAGGAACAAGATGTACTAAGGTACAGAATGCGAAGGATGGATAGTATGGAAATATATCAGAGTGGCAGTATAAAATGGATACTCTTGTTGATACCTACCCAGCATGCATCCTGTACCCAGGTATAGCTAGTATAAGATGCCTATAAGGTTTGGTGACTTCTGGAAAACTATGTTCAAAACTGATAAGAATTGGTGTGTGAATCTTAGGTAATATCTTGAAAGTCATAACCCTCTGGGATATAAATAAAGCAGAAGTCAGCCCATGATTTTGGAGCAGGTTTGAAGACTCTGTGGAGCTTCTATCCAGACTTATGAGATATTAACCCTTGCCTTTATGTATTGGGCTGATCTATCTTTGATTAATAAACTCTAATTGAGCCAAGATATCTGATGTTTCATTATTCAATACACCTCTACCCCAATATAACACGAATTCAGATATAACGCGGTGAAGCAGCACTCGGGGGGGTGGCTGCACGCTCCACCGGATCAAAGCAAGTTCGATATAACGCGGTTTCACCTATAACGCGGTAAGACTTTTTGGCTCCCGAGGACAGCATTATATTGGGGTAGAGGTGTAGCTGAAATTGAACCCTAACACCACCAAATTCTATTTGTGTATATTAATATACAAAATATTTATGTTGTGTATAAATATATATAATTTTATTAAAATGTTTAATCCCAATTTCCACCAGCTCTCAATATAAAAGGCTAAACTGCATGTTTTATCCCTCTCTAAACAAGAAGATTTTTGGCAAATAATTCTGTGGAATTAAATACCAATATTAATAGCAGCAGACACAATACAACTACTGTTCTCCACTGATGCCCAAGAGAACAAGCATATGGTCATGTCAATAAGCATGAACTTGTCATAAAAGTCTAATTTATTCACTGCAGCATTTTTAAATATGCATATTCAGGTCTTATATCTCCAGGGAATAGATAGTTTTCCTAAATTATGAGTTCAAAATAAATGGATAAAATGAGAAAAATGTGGTGAGGACATGAGATTATTATGGCCCAGATCTCCTTCGTCCATTAGTGTGCAAACATACCTTGTCCTCCAGTTGCAAACTTGGTCCCATCTGGGTGAATATCAACTGAAAATATTGGCTTTCCTGGACACAGAGAAAGAAAAACACACACTGAGATGGACCCATGTTCCTGAGAATACAGTACTGCCAACTGAACCTCAAATGTTCTGGTTAGTCAAGTAGCAATTTTCTTCTTCTAAAAGTTCTAATCAGCATATAACAAATACAGATGACTAGAAAGTATAAAACATCCAACATCATAACAGAAACTACATCTTACCCAGATTAAAAACCTCACCGGAATATAGGATCTCTCATACCAGAACAAATCATATCCTGCCTCTGCAATAGCCTAATGCTTCAAAGGAAGATAACCTCCTCCACAATGCACCCGGCCAATCATGTAAAGCTTGGGAAAGAACTTCTTTCTGATCCCTATCAAACTGATGACCTGAAGCAAGAGATTTGATTTCCCCCTACTTCAGCTTAACAATAAATATTATTGTTCATATGATCTAGTTCAATTTAAATCCTGCTTTAAATATATACAATCCTGTAACACCCAGAGGCTTATCGAGTTATTTATATTGCTTCTATCACCACAACAACAAAGCACTCCATTGGGATACAAATATTAGGAACTAACCAATTCAATCTTAAATACTCCAGTTAAGGTCCCCTAACACCTCTCCTTTCAAAGACAATAATCCTAGTTTTTGTATCCTCTTCCAAGGTCACCCAAATCACTGGCAGAGCTGAGAATAGAATTTGGGAAACAAACAGCCCTGGCTCCCAATCCGCACTGCCCTGCCTGCATCCCTGCTGTAAGCACTAGACTCCCTCCATTCCACCATACTATCAAACAGTTATAATAACCTTTGCAGAGAACATTTTTTAACTTGCAGCCTCCCGTGAGGCCAATGAAGCCAATAAGGATTAGCTGGAGGAAACTGAATAGGAAGTGGACACAGTGGAAATTCAAGCAGCAAAATTCCACAAAAATAAACAAGAGTAACAAAGGATTTATATAGTCAAATAAAACTTCATGCAGCAACTGAAAGATGTCTAAACTTTTTTAAAAATTAAAAATGCTGCCACATGTCAAAATCATCAGCATCCCAGTGGAAAGGAGGGCAATGATGTCATAACCACTCTGTAAATGCTAACCAAGAGTATTAGATTTGGACATTTGAGCAGTTTCCCACATTGGTGGAATAGTTATACTGTATCTTCATGATATGTACAAACATAAAAGGGAAAATTAGAGGGACTTATCCATCTTATCTATCCAAGGTATTTGAGTTATTACCCGTCATCATAGTATTTGAGTGCCTTTCACATAAAAATGATAGCAACAGCAAAGCCCATAGTGGGTTTTGTGAAGTTTCTGATATTCCTGTTGTTGGGGTAAACACGCTGCTTAGGGTAGGGCTGTTTATTTGTGTTTGTTTATGATTATTTGTTTCAGGGTAATTTTAAAACAAATATTTATTTTATTCTTATTGAAATGCTGATGTGATCCCAGTAACGTCCTACAGGCAGCGAGGCTGAAGTACAGTAGGATGGCACCCAACTTGCATTCTTTCCTGATCCAAGTCCCATAAAGCACATAAAACACATGAGCTGTAACTTTAAAAACGGTGGCTCTTCTTCAGAGGGGTGTGCTTGCATCTGTCCTTTACTCTGCCAAACTGCATGTAAGTTTCAGAGATAACCCACATATTTTGGGAAGCACAGGCAGCAAACAAACTTCTGTAAAAAAATTAAACAAAAAACGGATCTTCAAGGCTCTAAGATTAGAGAATTAGGAGACTAAACTATTTTGACCTTGCCCACATGAGAAAGTTGCAAAGGTTTAACTTAAGGTGTTAGTTAAACTGGTGCAAACGACTGAATGCTTATTTCAGTTAAAGGGGTTTGTACCAGCTTAACTAACCAAGTTTAAAAACTGATTAAGCTAAATTGATGTAACTTTCTCAGGTATACAAGTTCCTATTCTATTAAACTAATCATCAGCAACACTTTGCTTGCCTGTCAAACCTCCATCCCCTGCCCCCAACATGCCCCCAAACAAAGGATGGACACCTGATAAGAAAATTAGAGTTACAGCCAAAGCAAACACTGAGAAGTTTCTTTGATTGGCAGTCATGTTGCCTCCTTGTTTAGATAAAATGAATACGTTAGGGCATTCTGATGCATAATTTTAGTATCTACAATTGTGAAATAAGCTGTTCTACCTCTGTCTTTGCTGAAATTACTGGCATTAAAATATTTTATATTGTGCTACATAAGATTACCAGATAAAATTTGTTTCTCCTGAGGAGTATATCTGTGAGAGTATGCATGAGTAGAGAAATGGTTTATCATGAAAAACTATCAACCTGCAGAGTGACCAGTTGCAGGCTACAAAGTCAAACTGCAGCCTGGGGACACGATTGCCCATGAAAGGTAATTTTTTCGAATACAAAGAACAATCATGTGAACTAAGCACTTTTTAAAAACTGAGGAAACAGGATACAATTCTCTCCTTTTCCTTCCCCTGTCACTCTTGCTGCTTCTTAAGCTATCTTAATGTTGCCAATTTCCGCTTTATCCTTAGAAGCAGGATTTCTTAAGCAATAGCAGCCAGTTTCTGTGTTCTAGGTTCAGGTACAGTTTTGCTGCCAAATTCTGTGCAGCTTCATGTGTGATATTTATGCAAATTATTTAATGAGCTATTTTGCATATATGGAGCTAAATGCGTATATCTAAACTGTCTTTAAAAATGGTGTGAATTTCTTTCTGGTGAAAAGCAGCAATGGGTGTATGAAGCCATCAGCTTCTCTACACGGTAACAGCAGGCAACTTCCTCAGTGACCAATAGGAGTAGTTCAGTCTCCACAGCCCTTAGTGCAAAGCATGACAATGAGTCTGATGTGGGAAATGGAATGGAGACCCACCAATCTCATCTCATATAGGAACCAAACATCCATTAGTTGGGAACAACTTTTAATTCGTACTGAGTTAGCTGGCTTCAGACTGGTTATCTACAGGCAAAAGGCTGTGATGCTCGTTAGCAATGTCTAGAGGCATCCAGGCTCCTAATAAGTGCTAACACACTTTCCAGAGTCAGGTTTGATTTATGGAAAGCTGTGTTTATTTAATCAAGTTCTAGTGTTTTGGGAATTTACACAGGCAGATAGGCAAGCAGCAGACACCACCACCATGGACTGCTGTTGCACCAGAACAGAGGCAACCAGCTCACCCCTCACTGGGTGTAGCGGTCAGCAGCCGAAAGGGGGATAGCTGAGGCTGCGTTCTTCACAGCACCCTGTCTGCAGGCCCAGGTGAGGAAGCATGGGATACGGGGGGGAGGGGCAGACAGAGCGGGGCACACAGGGCTGCTGGGGAGTCACATAGACTGGGGGCAGACTGGAGCAGGGGTTGAATGGAAGTAGGGGTGCAGGGACGGACAGGGAGCGGGTGCAGGAACGCATGGGGACAGAGTCGAGGGGTGCAAGGACACATGGGGCAGAGATGTGCCTGACTGATTGGGAGAGGTTAGTGCAGGGGTTGGCAACCTTTCAGAAGTGGTGTGCTGAGTCTTCATTTATTCACTCAGATTTAAGGTTTTGCGTGCCAGTCATACATTTTAATATTTTTAGAAGGTCTCTTTCTATAAGTCTATAATATATAACTAAACTATTGTTGTATGTAAAGTAAATAAGGTTTTTAAAATGTTTAAGAAGCTTCATTTAAAATTCAATTAAAATGCAGAGCCCCCCAGATCGGTGGCCAGGACCCAGGCAGTGTGTGTGCCACTGAAAATCAGGTCGTGTGCCACCTTTGGCACACGTGCCATAAGTTGCCTACCCCTGGGTTAGAGGTCAGCCAGGGTCTCCATGGGGGAGGCTCCCCAACTCCCTAACAATCCCCTTGCCCCTCCCCCCACAAAAGAACCCCATTCCATACTTCTCCCACCCACATCCAACAACCTCCCAGGCTCTTTCTCAGCAATTACTTCCCTCTCCCTCAGCTCCTTGTTACCCCTGACTCCTCCAAGCCTTTGCATTGTTTCTGAGGAGTGCAGGAAATAAGTTTCTGTATTGTAGTTTAAATGAATTATTACTCAAGTTCAGTATTAATATGCCTAGTAAGGAATCTGTTTGTCAAAAAACATTTCCTGAATCTTTTTTGTTGTATGTATTGTTACAGACAAACTTGTTGACAGGTATTTTGAAATAAATAATCAAAATAATTGAAACTGGTGTGATTATATTGTGTTATTTTGACAAAATATGCAGAATTTTGCAGAATTTTGATATTTTTGGTGCAGAACTCCCCCAGGAGTAGTTAATGAGTGTACAGCAGGAAGGATGTTGCAGAAGTCAGGAGTGAATGTGTCACAAATTGCACGCACAGGTATGAAGAGATGCTTGTCAATTGTGCTGGTAGTGGTACCTGCTTCAATCCACTTTATCTGTGTAATCCATTTTTGGAAAGTGGTGAACAGCAAGGACCAAAACATCTGTAGCAGGTGACCTAATGACTGTGGTCTCTTTGACACCAAGATACCTAAAAGCCATGTTGGCACATGCAGAAGCATGCTTGTGTCCGTTTCCTCTTGAGTACTATACCAGTCTTGGGCTTCTTCAACACCTCTACTGGTGATGGACTTTGCTACTTGACCTTTGGAAAAGCATTCAATAAGGAGAAGTGTTTATATTGGGTGTGCTAATACACTCTCAAGTTCATTTTTAACCATTTATTCACAGAGGAATTTTACAAGTGACTATTGGTTAGACACCACATTTAGAAACTTTTTCCATGGAGGCACAGGGCATTCACCAAACGCCTGGTGTTTCTTGCACCCAACCTTAGATCCTATCCCATGCTGTCTTTCTACAGTTTTCACAGAGTTATTCTCGTCATATCTGTGTCAAAGACACGGTTTATAGAATTAGCTTTGTCAAATCCTTTAAGGACCTGCCTCAAGTACTCAGCAGCCAATTCTCTAAAAGTGTGGAATTTGTTTCCAGCTGTTATTTTATGACTCTGATGTATGCTGTGGTTTCTTTGTTGTATGCTCTTAGCTCATGGATTCTTTCAGCTTCAGCTTCCAGCTGATGCCCTAGTTCAGCTTTCTATGTTCTTCTCATTGTTCCATCAGCATTGAAGAGGAACATGGGGCAGGTCCTATTAGATGACTAAAAAAAGTTGCCATTGAAACCTCATTTCTGCATCTTGACAAGGATTTGTGGGAAAAAAGAGACTGGCAGCTGCTGTGAATGTCCTTCCCTCATACACTGCCCCACAGCATAAGGGAAGGTGCACTGAGCTGCCAGCCTAGAGTCCATTGGTTCTAATTCCAGCTCTTCTATGGACTGTTCTCAATATTTGTATGCACTTCATAGCCCTTATTAACCAAGGCCTTAGTCGCCTACTTTAGGGAGTCCGCTATTATTCACCCATTTTACAGGTAAGATAACAGAGGTTGGACAAGGCCACTGCATGCAGAATTAGGAATAAAACCCAGTTCTCTAAGATGACAAACCCAGTTTCATCCATTTTGCCATGCTATCTTTTGGAGGGAAGGGCCCAAATTATGTGCTATTTAACCCATGCTAACATGGTGGGGTTTGTCCCTCTCTAGTCTAGACCACATATAAAGGTTTATAAGTCTTCTGCTGCCTTCATGCTAACGTACATGGTGTTTTAACTCAAGCGGTAGAAGCTCATTATTTTTAAATAAAAAAATTGTAGTTTCTCATACACACACACAAATTTATGACACCTTACCAGGAATGCATCACACACATGAAAAATGCATGAGTGTCACATCATGTCTGGACACAACACTCAATTTTTTGCATGGCAGTCCTAGCAGCCCCTTTAAAGATCCACATAAGCACAACTATGGATTCTGGAGTGGCCTTAGGGACTAAGCAGATCCTATCACAAAGATTTGGTGAGGAATGTTCTTCCTAACATGTACATTTTCTGTACTTCAGTGAACCATGAAAAAGTAAGTGCTCCTCACAGCATAGGCTACCTCAGAGCGTCATAGAGTTGTTTAATCACCTGACACTGTCTTGACCAACTGGACTATGTTTGGTGATTGACGAGTATTAAATATACATAAAAAAGTCAAATATGAATGACATACAGAGTCTGCAGCAGCAAGAATTATACGGCGGCTGCAAAGCCACTTTCATTCAAAATCTCCCTTTTCATTTATTTGAACTGAAACAACAAATACTTGAACTCAGACCAAAGGGTGAATTTTTTGGAACATTTCAGAAGAATTTGTTCAGTTCTTTGAGTTATGCAAGTGAGATGTGGAGGAAATACACTCCTTTTAACTTGGAAAAGCTGTTTCAATTTTTTTTTCTCAAAATAATCCCTTACAAGATGGCTGAATATACTGTAGAGAAATGGTTAAAAAAATATGAGAGGCTGTGAGTACAGAAAAAATTACACACCAGTTATGGGGACAAATAGATACTGAGATGTTTGATTCCCTTTTACATTCAAGACTTAAAGTACATTCACTTGCCAAAAAAAAAAAAAGCACACCTGCCCAATATTTTTTTAATATTACATTTAATAGATATGCCTGATCTGTTAAAAATGTGTAATCAGAAATTTCATTCAATTTAATGAAATCACTAGACACAACATGCCTTTGGTGTTGTAATGATGCTCACTCTTTAATGTGGTAACATTTTGTTAGAGAGATCTGATTACTATGCTCCTGTGTAATGTATCATTAAACAAGAGCTCACTGTTGTAATGATTATTGTTTTGCCATCTTTTTACATGTCAAGGAGTAGTAAACCTCTCAATACTTCCTAAATAAATAGTACCACAAAAAAGGCTGACCGTTAAATATGAACTATGGCTAATCTTCAGTAAGGAGTCATCATTTTGACAAGTTTAAAAAAAAAACATATCAAAGTTATAATCTATTACAGATTTTAATTGGCATAAGCACAGTACGAAATTACTGCTACGATTTTAGTTGGATAGTCATATGCACAAGCACTGTTCAACAAAACAAATGTGCATCTTCAGAACTCCAAAACTAGAGGTTCTGGATCAGCAGTAGCAAGTGCTGTATTTCTGAAGCATATTAGAGAGATTTTCCTTATCGACTCAGCAGCACAGTTCCAGGGCTGTGCATTTTCACAATTGCTTCAGTATGGAATCAGACTGCTACTGTGTTATTCTTTGATTAAACTGGATAAAATCAGTACTAAAACTGCACACTGTGAATGTACATTAATTCCTTTACCATACAGAGATTCCTTTTAGATAATGGCACCTTATCTCTGTTTTGTTGAGTTAGACCCAGTACACTTGGTTCTTCTCTATCCCTTAAAATACGGAACACTTCAACAATCATCAGATTCTCTATCTTCAGTTTTCCAATCATTTCCAGTAAGTACATCTGCGTCCAGTATTATGAAGTTACAGATGTAAAATGATTTAAAAAAGAGAAAAATGTATAAATGTAGTACAGGAAGGAAACTCAGCAAGACAGAGTTGTTACCATCACCATGCTCTATTTCTTTGGTCTGTTAAAGTTACTACTCACTTTAGTGGGCACCATGAAATAAAGATTAAAGGATTTAAGAACTGCTTCACTGTATTTGTGAACAGTTTACAAACCACAGGTACGACATTCATCTTGTCTCATTTTGTCAAAATTAAACAAAAAAGAGCCATTATTAGATTTGTTAGTAACTGCTTTCTTCCTGAATTCTCTCTGAATTACTTTGTTGTATCCTGTTGGAATGAGCCAAAAGGTAAAGTGTTCCTGTTTGCAAGTGGATGAATGCTTTTCCTTTTGCCAGAAACTCAAGTAACTGGTGGGAAATTCAGGACTTCTCCATTAAATAAACAACAAACCAAAACACCAGGGACATATTAACGTGGGGAATATTTAAATTTGACAGACTAAGTTCCAGGATATTTTTTATACAGTTACAATGATCTCTAACTAACAGTTTAAACTATCAAAGTCCCAAAATCACACGGTGTTAAGAGCCAAACTAGGTTTAACTAAAAAAAATATTTCCTAAGGATTTTTCTCAAAGGATAAGGAGTCCAAAACATGACAATACAACTTAGAAACTTCAGGAGTCAAAAGGAGCTTGGAAAATCTTATCATATAGATTTTGGTTTGTCCTGAACTTAAGGGAATTTAAATTACAGCCACCACAGCTAAAGAAAACACACTACATTGTTTGCAAACACATGTCTCTTTTGTTGATAAACTTTAAATGGGCATCATTTTGTTTAGCTTGAGGCACAAATAAGTGAAATTTAAAGTTGTCAACATCCTGTGTGAGTTTCCACCATAATATGGGCGAGTTTCCATTAATTTTATTTCTCTCCAACCCTTTTAATATAGAACATTCAATAAGATGTTCAATATCTATTCAAATATTTACATTCAGTGAGGTGGCTTGAAGAGGTAATAAATTGTATGCCTAAATTGAACAAAAGTAGGGATTGGAGGAGGACGGAGATTATGAGCTCTTCTTTTAGGCATGCTGAGTTTGATCTGACAGCTAGACATCCATGCGGAGATGTTAGAGACAAGCTGAGATTTTAGTTTGGACAGAAGACGACAAGTCTGGAGTAGAGGGGTAGATCTGAGAGTTGTCAGCATAGAGATAGTAGCTGAATTTGTGTTTGTGGATAAGATTACCCAGAGGTAAAATGTAAAGGGAGAAGAGAAAGAAAAAGGGATCAAGGACAGAGCCCTGCAGAACCCTCAGAAGGTTGGGGTGGGAGAGATGAAGAGTATTCTCCAAAGCAGTGCTTCTCACAGCCAGTCCGCCACTTGTTCAGGGAAAGCCCCTGGCGGTCCAGGCCGGTTTGTTTACCTGCTGCGTCCGCAGGTTCGGCCGATCGCAGCTCCCACTGGCCACGGTCTGCCGCTCCAGGCCAATGGGGGCTGCGGGAAGGTCGGCCAGCACATCCCTCGGCCCGCACCGCTTCTCGCAGATCGGCCGAACCTGCGGACGCAGTAGGTAAACAAACCGGCCCAGACCACCAGGGTCTTTCCCTGAACAAGCGGCGGCCCGACTTTGAGAAGTACTGCTCCAAAGGACATGCTGAAGGATCGATTAGAGAGAGGAGGAGGAGGAGATTCCTGGTCTCTTGCTTCCCCAGCAACTGCTGCGGAAGGCGCTCTTCTGATAGTGGGGAGGAAAAGGTAAAAATAGTCACCTAAGGTTTCTGATATATACAGCAGAAACAATTTATGCCTCCTATCCAGCCAACACTAACACACGAGTAGTCCTGTTCAGCTCACTGGGATTACTCACATGCCTCAGTATTTTCAGGATCAGGATCTTAATATTACATTTAGGTTGTAAAAGCTACATTTGTAATACTAACCTAGCAGAACTTTTTAAAAAGGAAATCAAAAGCCAAGTATCTCAAATGATAATGCTTTCACTTTCTTTCTGATCAATGTGACCTTTCATTTAGAGAATATGTTTGCTTGGTAATTAACTGTTTCAAGATGAAAGCAAATATTTTTAATGTACACTCATTAAAAGTTCTCTTTATATTGAGGTTACACTCATGCAGACACTTACCCACATAGTTAATTTTACTACCATTTCCATTTACTTCAATGGACCACTCAGTAGTGAAGGACATAAGTATGTCCAAACTGGGTCAGAGTAATGGTCCATCAAGCCCAGTATCCTGTCTTCTAGCAGTGGACTGTGCCAGATGCTTCAGAGGGAATGAACAGAACAGGGCAATTATGAAGTGATCCATCTTCATTGTCCAGTCCCAGCTTCTGACAGTCAGAGGTTTAGAGATACCCAGAGCATGGGGCTGCATCCCTGACCATCTTGGCTAATAACCATTAACATATCTCATTCTTTTTTTAACCCAATTATACTTTTGGCCTTCACAACTTCCCATGGCAATGAGTTCCACAGGGTGACTTCATTTTGATGCTTCAAACCTACTGACTATTAATTTCACTGAGTGACACCTAGTTCTTGTGTCATATGAAGGGGTAAATACTTCCTTATTCACTTTCTCCACATTACTAATGATTTTGTAGATCTTTATCATATTCTCCCTTAGTCACCTCCTTTCCAAGTTGAACAATCCCAGTCTTCTTAATCTCTACTCATATGAAAGCTATTCCATACCCCTACTAATTTCTGTTTGCCCTTCGCAATACTTTTTCAAGATGGGGTAACCAGAACAGCATGCAGTATTCAAGGTCTGGGTATACAATGGATTTATACAGTGGCAATATGATATTTTCAGTCTAATTATTTATCACTTTGCTAATGGCTCCTAACATTCTGTTAGCTTTTTTGACTGCCACTGCACATTGAGCAAATATTTTCAGAGAACTATCCATGATGACTCAAAGATCGCTTTCTTGAGTGGAGGTAACTAGTTTAGACCCCATCATTTTGTATGTATAGTTGGGGTTATGTTTTCCAATGTGCATTACTTTGCATTTATCATTTGCCATTTGGTTGCTCAGTCACCCACTTTTGTCAGATCCCTTTGAAACTCTTTGCAATCTGCTTTGGACTTAACTACCTTGAGTAATTTTGTATCATCTGAAAACTTCACCACCTCACTGTTTACTCCATTTTCCAAATCATTTCTCAATATGTTGAACCTCCCTGGTCCTCACGGATCTTTGGGGGACCCCACTATTTACCTCACTCCACTGTGAAAACTGACCATTTATTCCTATCCTTTGCTTCCTGTCTTTTAACAAGTTATTGATCTATGAAAGGACCTTCCCTCTTATTCCATGACTGCCTACTTTGCTTAACACCCTTCGGTGATGGACCTTATCAAAGGCTTTCTCAAAGTCCAAGTACACTATGTCCACTGGATCACCACTCTCCACATCTTTCTTGTCCCCCACAAAAGAATTCTAATAGATTGGTGACTCATGATTTCCCTCTACAAAAACTGTGTTGACTCTTCCAAAGTATTTTGTTCATTTATGTGTCCGATAATTTTCATTTTTACTATAGCGTCAACCAATTTGCCTGGTACTGAAGTTAGGGTTACTGGCCTGTAATTGCCAAGATTGCCTCTGGAGCCTTTTTTAAAAATTGGCATTACATTAGCTATCTGCCACTCATCTAATACAGAGGCTGATTTAAGCAGTAGGTTATATACCACAATTATTAGTCCTGAAATTTCATTTTCCTCAATCTGGGATAGTTCCTCAGATGTATCACCTAAAAAGAATGGCTCACATGTGAGAATCTCCCTCACATCGTCTGCAGAGAAGACCCATGGAAAGAATTAATTTAGCTGCTCTGTAATGGCCTTGTCTTCCTGGAGTGCTCCTTTAGCACCTCGATCATCCAGTGGCACTACTGACTGTTTGGTAGACTTCCTGCCTATGATATACTTCAAAAAAATTGCTGTTAGTTTGTCTCTTTTAATAGTTGCTCTTCAAATTCTTTTTTGGTCTGCCTAATTATACTTTTGCACTTGACTTACCAGAGTTTATATTCCTTTCTATTTTCCTCAGTATGATTTTACTTCCAATTTGTAAAATATGTCTTTTTGTCTCTAAACACCTCTTTTACTCTGTTGATTAGCCATGGTGGCTGTTTTATTTTTCTTCCCATTTGGGTTATACATATAATTTGAGCCTCTGTTATGGTGATTTTTTAAAAGTTTCCATGCAGCTTGCAGGCATTTTACTCTTGTGACTGTTCCTTTTAGTTTCTGTTTAAGTGGCCTCCTCATTTTTGTGTAGTTCAATGCTACTGTGGTGGGCTTCTTTGTTATTCTCCCTTTCCCTTGCCACCATAGAATATTAAATTAATCACATTATGGTTGCTATTACCAAATGGTTCAGTTACAGTCACCTCTAGGACCAGATCCCACGCGCCACTTAGGACTAAATCAAAAATTGCCTCTCCGTTTGTTGGTTCCAGGACTAGCTGCTCCAAGAAGCAGTCATTAACGGTGTCTAGAAATTTTATCTCTTCATCCCATCCTGAGGTGACATGTTCCCAGTCAATATGGGTTAGTTGAAATCCCCCATTATTATTGAGTTTTCTGTTTTTATAACCTTTCTAATCTCCCTGGGTCTTTCACAATTACTGTCACCATCCTAGTCAGGTGGTCGGTAGTATATTCCTACTGCTGTACTCGTTTTATTCAAGCATGGAATATCTATCCAAGTTAAGCATGTCTGTAAGTGTCTGCAGGATTGAGGTCAAAATTAATCATAAAACCTACAATCTAACTACAGTTTTATGCTAACTTAGTTAAAAGACCAGAAGAGCTCTGTGTAGCTCAAAAGCGTGTCTCTCTCACCAACAAAAGTTGGCCCCATAAAAGATATTACCTCACCTACTTGGTCTCTCTAATAAACCATACAATAAAACAGCTTTAAGAACTCCAGCACTGTCCAATTTGAACAATACTCAGTTTACTCTAGATATCAGTCACCTGGAAGAAATGAGTTCAAGTTTCTAAAACTTTATATTATGGTGTAAATTGCACTGTCAAAATAAAAGTATATGCAGAACAAATTATGAAAAAGTACCTGTATATGGGCAGAGTTTGAACATGCAAAATTAACTCTTTACATGACCAACACTTGTTCCACTCACTGTCACTGTGATGTAATAATTTAGACACTAAGTTGTTTGTTTGCTACTGATTGTACTCTGATAATACTCTGCACATTTAAAAAAATGTTGGTAAGAAATTACAACATTCCTCTGCAAATGTACATTAATTTATATCTCACTAGGAACACTTTATTCTTGAAGATCAAGATATATCATAGCTCACAAACCGCTATGAGATTGTAATTACAGAAGTGGCAGACAAGACAGTTTAAAAGCAATGACTTCTTAATCTTAGTACAGAATCTGATGCTACTGTTCATGTGCACATACATTCTGAAAAATATATAGTATATGGGGTAATATATCAGGATAATATTATTCCACAACTATGTATTATGGGCTGAATTACAGGAAGTATAATGGGCAAGTGCAGCAGCTTGACACATCTGGAGACATGAATATACAAAACAACTGATTAAAACAAAAATTATTTTGGTGGCCTCAGGTTAGTACCCATTTGTGCAGAACTTCTATAAATTTCAGCACAAGGCCCAGAATGGAATAGAGGTATGTGGAAATCTGCACATCTCTCGCATGCTAATTCAAAGTACGCTTTGTTCAACCTACTACTCTTCACTTTCATAAGCACTAAATTAATGAATATTTGTACTGAATAGTTATAAGCAGCTCAGGCTTCTTACAATGCAGCCACTGAATGACACCATTTCACTATCCAGTGTGAAAGCCAAGAAATCCACAATTTGGTGCCTTTATATTCTTTTCACTATGTCAAAGGTTTCCCTGAATGAAAACTGCAACTATGCTTGTGAAACAAAATAGAGTAAAATCATTCTGTTCTTTACAGCAGTAGTTCTCAACTAAGGGTCCGGGGCCCACTGGAGGGCTATGAGCAGGTTTCGGGGGTCCGCCAAAATAAACCAGAGATCAGGGCTAGATTAGACTTTCTGGGGCCCAGGGCAAAAAGCCCAAGCCCAAGACCCACCAACAGCTGAAAACCGAAGCCAGAGCAACTTAGGGTATGTGTACACTGCCCACGTTACAGCACGGCCACGGCAGCGTTGTGATGTGGTCAGAGTAGTCACACTTTATCACTGGGGGAGAGCTTTCCCGGTGATTAAAAAAAAACCCACCCGGAATGGTAGCTTTATCACCGGGAGCTGCTGTCTAAAACTTTTGTCGCTCAAGGGGCTGTTTTTTCACACCCCTGAATGACTAAAGTTTTAGCGCTGAAAATGGCAGTGTAGGCACAGCCTTAGCTTCATGAGGCCCCCTGGGCAATTGCCCTGCTTGCTACCACTAATGCCGGCCTTGGCTTTTAATCTACTGGATATGTAGAAAAACTGTTGTTGTGGCACAGATGGGCTCTGGAATTTTTTTTAGCATGTTGAGGGGCCTCAGAAAGAAACAGATTCAGAAGCCCTGCTTGACAGGACAGCTCACAGATCTCCTGGCAGACATTTTTGCTACGCAGAGTTGCAAGCCAATGTCTGAATTTTGGAAACCATGTTTCTCTAGCAAACATAGTTTCGTTTTATTTTCATTCCATTTACTTTAGCATACTATCTGCATCTTATTTCTCTCAACCTTCCAAATGTATAAAAATCCACAATGAGCCAAGAAAAGCAGATTTCCAGACACTTTAGTCATGCTAAAGAATGTATCCTTATCTTGTTATTTGGAAACAAACTATACCACATCTCTTCATATCTGTTACAGTGTTGCAGTTGCTAAAACCAGATGTGCTTAGGGATTGTTTACGCTCAGTAACTGCTACATCTCATTCGCTTTAGAGGAAAAGCAAAATCACAAACCCCATGGGCTGTTAAAGTGCAAAACGTTTGTAAATGTTTAACTTTAACTAAGAGTAACAACGTAGCTTCAAATCTGCACCGTGCATTCGTCTTTGCACACACACACCCTCGCGATCAAAGCCTGGCATGCCCCTAAACCACGAAGATCCTATCACGACAGCTTTCCCCACCAAACCAAACTGTCCCTCTTTCCAAGCGCAGCGTCTCGTCCTCCCATGAGAGTCCCCCTCATGGGGGCGGGGAAGGGGCGCACAGGGCAGCGGGGCTGGAGTCAAGGGCGCTGCTTTGGGACACGGGGGGGGGTTGTTACTTTCAGCGGGTTCACGGCGAAGTTCACGCGCGCAGAGCCCTCCCCGGGCCCGGTGCCCCCCCCGCGCACGCACCCACCCACCGGACTCGCCCCTTGGGGCGCCCCGGCACCGGCTCCGCCCCGCCGGACACGGACAACGAGCCCGGGACACCCCGGGCCCCGCACTCACCATTGTGATTGACCCAGGTCGGCTTCAGGAGCTTCATTGTCCCCCGGCCCGGGGCCCCCGCCGGCCCGTGCCCCCGGGACCCCCGGGCTGGCGGGCGGGCTCCGGGCTGCTCCGAGAGGCGGCGGCGGCGCGGCTCAGCAGCAGCCAGCAGCCATGGGCTCTCCTCGCTCCTGCTCTCCGCGCTGCCCGGCCCCTGCCCCGGCCGGAGCCGCCTTAGCGCCGCTCCATCCCCCGGCCACGGCCCCGGCCCTGCCCCAGCCACCTCCTCCCGGCCGCATCCCCCGCTCGGCTCCCAGCGGCTCCCCGGCAACGCCGGAAGTCTGCGCCGGGCAACCGCCTAACCGGCCCGGCGGGAAACAGCCGCCCCGAGCCCGGCTGCCCCCGACCGCCGCCGCTCCCGCGTGGGGCCAGGGGTCGGTCTGGGCGGAGCGACCCGCTGCGGGGAGCTCGGCCCAGAGCCCCCTCCCGGGCAGAGATGGGGCAGGTCCGGGTTGAGGGACCCCCAGCAGCGGAGATGGGGCAGGTCTAGGTTGGGTGGAGTGACACCCCCTCCCCCGAGCAGAGATGGGACAAGTCTGGCTTGAGTGACCCCCCGGCGGAGATGAGGGAAGGTCTGAGTTGAGGTTAACACACACAGACCCAGAGATGGGGGCAGATCTGGGGGTTGAACGATATCCCTCTCCCCCTGCAGAGATGGGACAAGGTGTCGATTGATTGACACAAACATTCCCCAGGCAGAGATGAGGGAAGATCTGGATTGCCTGACCCACCCCTGGGGCAGAGATGGGGTGTGGGGAGGTCCGGGTTGAGCGATCCCCCGGTACAGTTGCGGGAGGATCTGGGTTGAGTGACAATTGCATTATGCTGTAAGTGAAACTGACTAGTCCATTGTTACTGGCAAATTTGAGAGAAATGCAAAAAGCAAACCAACAACATGAACAGGAAAAAGGACATTTAGATAATGTTTCCCCAGCCAGAAGGCCGAGAAGCGAAAATAAAAGGAAAATAACTTTCAGTAACCTGGACTTCAGTCCTGCAAACACTACACTCCTTCAGTTCACTGGGACCACAGGTGTGCAAGTGTTTGCAGGATCAGGGCAATAGGTGAGGTATATGTTGTATTTTTAATTATGTAAAACAGGGTCCCTTTATGGGTCTCTAAATAGGCCGAATTTAGCAGCACTAGGTAAATATCCCTATAATGGGACGTTCGGTACCCAATGTGAAACTTTATGCTACCACATACATCATTATGTAACTGTATCAAGAACATCATAAACTTGCCAGTACAAACTCTTAACTATGTCTAGACACAAGATACATTTTATTACCTTTGTAGTTGATGCTCATATAATTTATTTTGCTATAATGTCATTTTCTCTACAGTTATTTCATAAACAAAAATGTTTGTTAGATGAATAACTACACTTTGCATTTACTGTTCTTTTTTCATAAGCTAGGGCAATTTTACTTTCTTTAGGGAAACTTTGTGATTGTCCATAAATTGTTCATAGTTCTAAGCATCAGAAAATCAGAGACGAAAACACCCAGTAGATCATGTAGTCTGCCCTCCTCTGCTTGCCTCTCTCTTCCCCTACAAATAATGTACAATGCTGTGAAGCTGGAGGACTCTGGTTGTTTACTTTTTCATGAGTGGCCTAAGTACCATATTAATCACACTAACTTTTAACTCTTTTGTAGCATATTCCCATTAATGTGTTACCCTGTTTTTGCATGATAAAAACTTTGGAATTGTGCAAAACTTTAAAACATGTGATAAGACTCTAGATTTATCTCCCTTAAAGTCCTGTGTAAATAGGTATTTATGCTCTATTTATTGGTGACTGTCCAGTGCTAGGTTTCAGAGTAGCAGCCGTGTTAGTCTGTATCCGCAAAAAAAACAGGAGTACTTGTGGCACCTTAAAGACTAACAAATTTATTTAAGCATGAGCTTTCGTGAGCTACAGCTCTGTAGCTCACAAAAGCTCATGCTTAAATAAATTTGTTAGTCTTTAAGGTGCCACAAGTACTCCTGTTTTTTTTGTCCAGTGCTAGGTACTGGTATTGGAATTCAGAGGCGAAATCCTAGCCCCACTGAAGTCAGTGGCAAAACTTCCATTGATTTACATGAAGCCATGATTTAACTCCAGGAATGGGATGTCAGACACAATTTAAACTTATGCTCCAAATTCTGTATTTTCAGTTATCTCCATTTCAGCTAAAGAATCCTGCACAACGAGTTTCAATGAAGTATTTTGAATTCTTCCTTTTTTTATATTTAAAAAGCTGAGAGCATTGTGTGGAGGAGGAAGGAAAGCTGACTTTGAATACTTATACACCATCATCCAAATGGTAGGAACAAAGTGGGTGTGTTGGAAGGTAATATGTCTAGCTACAGGATTAAAGAATTTGTGTGCTAGTCACGTCAAAGGGAGTGGAGGATTATATGTAGCATCCCAGCATTCAATTCTCTAAACACAGATGTATGTGAGTGATTATATATACAGTTAAATTCTTGTGGGGTCAGGCCCTATATTTGGTAACCAGTAGCTCAAATTTGATCCCTTCAGTGGCTTACTTCCAGAAAGCCAGTTTGAAAACTGCTAACTAATTTCAGAAAGGCCTTCAGTGAAGGACTTGTATTATTTGAATATTTTGGAAGAGCAGTTGAAGGAAAACGTTTTTATTTTGATACTTAGGATGAATTAGTGACCCTATTGGCATTACTGTCAATACTCCCATTTACGTGAATGGGGTCAGGATTTCATCTTTGGGAGTCTAATCTATGCATCGTTCATAGTCAGATATTTAATTAAGATTTTTTCCATGCAAATATATTAATCCTCTTGATTTTTTTAAACTCATTCCACCTCCCTCAATCTTTCTGCACTTTTCAGATTGTCATCTGATTCCCCACCCACACCCCCTCGGTACTTGCTACTAGCTTTTGTTTTATTTCAAATATTAATAGCTGTGTTTGGGGACACCCTTGGAGTACAAGGGTAAGACATGCTGTATCATACTCTCAAACAGGGGCAGCTACTGGCTTCAGGGGGTTTAGGGAGCCAAGTATTTGGTGATTACTCCAGAGGCATTGGGTTTAAGAGGCTTTCAGATGCCCAGACTGCACGGACTGGGCTCTAGCGTTCCGTGTGTTTGGGCTGCGGGTGGTTCAGTGACCAGTCACTAGAGGAGCTGAGAGGATTCTAGGTTTTCAGGATCCAGGGGTTCAGCATCAGACTCGCCTGTAGTTTCTCCTCGAGCGCCCCCTTCAGTCCCACGTGAGTCCTGCAGCTGCCCCGTAGCAGCCCTGCTGTCAATGTAAAGCGCCTCTGTCCCCTCCCTAAAGCCACTCGCCCTCCTCGGGCGGTGAGACTCTGCGCCGGCTTCCCACGCTGCTCCGCGCCCAGGGCCGGATTCCTCGCGAGGCGGAACTAGGGGTGGGGGGGAGCAGGTTTACCGCCGGCCGCAGTTGCCGGCGCACCGCACTGGCGGGGAGCTGAGAGGAGCCGCTGCTGCTGCCGCCGCCGAGGTGCCCAGGCCCCGCAAGAACCATGCTGGCGGCAGCAGCCTGCGGGGCGGTGCGCCTGCTCCCCGGAGTGCGGGGCGGAGCGGGGAGCTCCCTGCTCAGGTAGGGCCAGGGACACCCCCGGGCTCCTGCCCTGGGGCTCGCCGGCCGGTCCCCTCCCGCCGGCGCGTGTGGCCCCTGTGACACCACCTCCTGCCCGGCGCGAGCCCCGCTGGCAGCGCCCCCTCGCTGCACGGGGTGTCCTCGCGCCAGGAACGCCGGGCGCGTGCGCGTGCGCCCTCCCTGGTGATACGCGCCCCTGGGTAATGGAAAGGCGTAGTAGCCACTAGGCCCCTGCATGCGATGCTCTGATCCGGGCCCTGCCCTGGTGTAATTTGCCGCCGGTGCCTTCCATACGCGTGGCCCTGGTTGAAATTCCTGGCCTTTCGTTTGTTGCACCGTCTGGATCTGCCTGGCTACCCTCACTGCCAATTGTGGGGGTTTTGCCCTCCTGGAAGCAGCAGGTCCCAGCATGTGATACATGTTCCTGGTCATCGGGATGGAGCTTTTGCAAAAGAGTTGGACACCGGCTTGGATTGAGAGGGAGGGTTGTGGTACCAGCAGACTTAGTCTGTGCTTAAGCAGAAGGGCACGGACAAGTTGGTGACTCAGACTTTGACAGATTGTTTTTCTTTTGTAGCAGACTTCATATCCTCTGTAGACCCTGAGAAACTGCATCACTCTGTTCCTAAATGTGAAGCTGAAAATACTCCCTAGTTTGTAGAATCAGTTATTTTTACTTTTCAAATACACTGTCATTTGAATTTGAGCCATAATTAAGTTGTGATTTTTTTAAAAGTGATTCTCCCCCCTTGTGGTTTCAGACTTTCAAACAGTGCAAAATCTGGACTGTTATTGGCCTGAAAGGGTTAATGTTTGTTATGGTTGAGTTTGTGCCAGGCTCCGCTACTGGCTCAAACTGTTGAGGATGGACTGAAGATTATTCATTATCATGTATGCCTGCAAGTGGAATCACTAATAAAAGGCTGTATACAAAAGCTATATATTAACATAATTTGATTCGTCTCATGCTTTGTATTCCCTTTTTCTTTAGTTCTCAGCTGCCCTGGACCATTCATTTTCGGGGAAACCATTGGCAGACTTCTATGCTGGCATTTCAGGCGTCCCTCCCCATGAGGTAAAATACAACTTATATTGTATTTCATAGAATAGTTTTCAGATGTTCCCATCCTCCTTACAGGAAGTTAGGAAAATTTAAATTATTCAAATGAATATGTTCACATATATATTTCTACATTATGAGGCATAGATATAAAAGAAGGTAGAATTATTAGGCTCTAGTGTAGTGTTTAATTCCCATATATGTAGCTAATGCTCTGCATAAAATTTTAGTTTATAGTTAGTTGTATTTACTCATAATTCCTCAGTTATGAAGGCATGTAACGTAAAAGTGTATGTTTGGAGATATTCTGATTTAAACTGCATTCTGGTTTTTCCTTTTGAACAGTAGTTGAAATGTGGCACTAGCTGCACTAAAAATACTTTAATGTCCTTTTTCTACATTTATAGATGTGTAGTATCAGTTTGCATGCCACCCTTTTCTTAATACAATTTGGTTAAAATGACTCCATAGTTAGTAGCTAAAATACTGTACGACTTCTGTTTCAAGCCAACATCCAAATATAAAACCTGTCTGCCTATACTGTGTGTGTAGTATAAGGAAGCAGCATGGCTTGGTGGATTGAACACTAACCAGGAACACCGGAGTTCTAAGACTGACTGCCATTGACTTATTCTGTAGCATTGTGCAAGTCACTGACCCACTGTCTTGGTTTCCCTATCTGTAAAATGGGCATGATACTTCACAGGAGTGCTGTGAGGACTAATTTGTTAATGTTTGTAAAGTGCTAAGTATTATTCTTCTATGTATAGATTGATATAAGAAAATGTACTATATTACAGTTTATATTGATTTGCTGCAAGAATGCTTCTCAAATTTCCAGTATGTATAGAAAAATATTCCCTATTAGACACACCCTTTTATTCTGGGATGGGTTTAATATAGAAACGAAAAGTATCAAGTATTAAATGTGTATACACAGATACAAATTTTTTAAATTAATTTCCTCCACTAGAGCAGAACCGAGGAAGAAAAAGAAGGTAGATCCAAGAAGAGACCAAGCACAAAAGGACCGTATGAAGAAAAAGATTAAAAAGATGGAAAAAGCTGCCCAGGAAATGATTCCCATTGAGGATTTTGTAACACCATTCAAGTTTTTGGATGCTTCACGGTATAGAGAACTACCAGCTTTTACCTTGGGGTTGATAATGAACTGGAGAGGTGCAAATAATAGTGAACTACCCCCTACAGTAACTCCTCACTTAATGTTGTAGTTATGTTTCTGAAAAATGCAACTTTAAGTGAAACGATGTTAAACGAATCCAATTTTCCCATAAGATTTAATGTAAATGTGGGGGGTTAGGTTCCAAGGACATTTTTGGGGGGCAGACAAAAGGCATTATATACGGTACAATACTGTGGTGGGGAGGTGCCCCTGTCTAACCCCTGGGTCTGGGGGTGCGGGGTCTGGGAGGGAGTTAGGGTGTGGGAGGGTGCTCAGGGTGGGGTGCGGGGTCTGAGAGGGAGTTAGGCTGTGGGAGGAGGCTCAGGGCTGGGGCAGGCAGGAGGTGCAGAGCACTTACCTGGGCAGCTCCTGTTTGGTGCAGGGTGTGTGCAGGTGGCTCTGCGCAGCACGGCACCGCCTCTACGGCTGTGATTCTGGGAGCTGCCCCCCACCCCCGCCAGGCAGGGCCACCCAGAACGCAGGGGCTTTAGGGGCTGCAGGGCCCTCGGCTAAGGGGGCCTGGCCTGCAGCTCTAAAGCCCCTTTTGGAATGCAGCCCTGCGAGCACGGGCCAGAGGACTTTCCCCTTCAAAGCACCGCTTCTCTCTGGCCGGCTTTGAAGGGGAAAGCGCCGCTTCTCTCCGGCCGCTGGCTGCATGGCTGCCCCTGCTCCTCCTGAGTCCTCTGGCCCATGTTCGCAGGGCCGCATTCCGAAAGGGGCTTTAGGGCTGCAGGCCAGGGCCCCAGGGCCCCCTTAGCCCAGAGTCCTGCAGCCCCTAAAGCCCCTGCGTTCTGGGTGGCCCTGCCTGCTGGGGGACGGGCAGCTTCCCTGTTCGCTCCCTCCCTCCCAGAAAGTCCCCAGAAACACCCGGGGACACTGAGTCCCACTCCCTCTGCATGCAACCCATTGGAAAACACGAAAAAAAGGCCAAGAAAACCCCCCACTCCGTCACAGGGACCATTCAAGATAGAGAAGCCCATTAACACCTATGCAGTCATAAAACAAAAAGATGGGGTTAATGCAATGGACAGCCTGTGGGCTGGCTGTATGCAGCCCAGTTAGCACACAACTGTAGCCCAGCTACATGCTTAAAAAAAAAAAAAATTCAAAATTTGCCATTCTGGTCTGAAAGGAGGCAGGTCTGGCTGAGGGGGAGACAGCATCTGGCAGCCAGCTGGAGCACTTCTGCCAGCAGGGGGCTGCTGAGTGCTGCCGGGGACAGGGTGTGGGAGAGTGGGTCTCTGGGCAGGTTTGTGGGGCGGGGGGGAGCACTGGGAACTAGGGATTTGTGAGAGTGCTGCAGCAAGTTTTAGGCGGCCGAGCCCCATGGGGTGCAGGTGCCAGCTGCCTGCTCCTGGCCCCCCTCTGTGGATGGGTCTCTGGGCAGGGGGTGCTGGGCAAAGGGGATTTTGGGTTGGGGAGGGGCGCTGTGGTTCTCAACCTGCATGGGCCCACAATGATAAATAGGTTGAGAACCCCTGGGTTAGTGGGTTACAGATTGTTATAATGGGTCATAAATCATTATTTGTAGTATCTAGCAGAATAATGAATTTAAGCTCCCTTACATTATGTGCTAACTACTTATGCTAAACCATCTGTTCCACCTTGCATTTTTCTGTGACCTGAGAGTTCCTTTCCCAGACCTGAAGAAAAGCTCTGTGTGGCTTGAAAGCTCACCCACCTGGTCTCTCTAATTACCTTGGGCAAGTCTTTAACCTCCTGTTCTCTTACCTTTAAAAAAGGTAACTACCTCAGGTGTATTGAGGAATGTTTGTAAAGGAATCTTGCAAATTGCCACAAAATGCATCAGCTTAGGTACAAAATCTTCTCATCCACTCTCCCTGTGGTGGCAATTGGGATAACATGAATGATATGTTACTTGTTTGGTTAGAAACAAACAGATGAATGGGCAAGTGGAATTTGCTGTTAGATAGTGCTGTAGTATCCTCCAATGAAAGACCCTACATAAAGGCAATCCAGAGTATTGTGTGTTTGGGCCAACTTGCCTTTTTGTATCTCACTGTAGTTTTTGCTCTTCGGGATGCGAGCAGCTTCTGTGTTAAAATGTTATCTTGTTCTTTCATGTTTGCCAGAGTGCGAGAGATCTCCCCACTGTCCTTTGAGGAGAATGAAAGGCGAGCCCTGCTCCTGAAGAAATGGGCCCTGTACAAGCAGAAAGAACATGAGGCAGAGATGGAAACACTGAAGTCTCTTATGGCAGCTCAGCAGGAGGCACTAGAGGAATTGCGTCTCGAATCAGAAGAACTTTACCAAGCAGCAATAAGACGAGATGAGGACCTGTTTCCCTTTGAGAAAGAAGGGCCTAGTTACACACCACAGGTTCCTGGCTATGAGGCTCCTGAAGGGAAATGCATCGACATTACCAAAGTGTACACACAGTGAGATCGGAAGACTCTGCCATGGAGCTGGCAGGAGATACTCAGTGCATTAAAGGATGACACAATGGGATGTGACTAGACTATTTATTTTGTTTTTTCAAACATCCCTATGCAGATGTCTGTCAAAAGAAAAGAAAAACACCACCTGTCCTTGTTCCCTTTCTTTTTATAACTGGCCATCTTGACAATAAAACTTCCAATAAAAACAAAATACTTTAGAACTCCATTGATCTAACCTTCCCTTAGCCAGCTCTCTGCATTTACCAAACAATCGTGACCCTAGGGCCAGAAGTGGGCAATCTCTCTTGTAGCCATTAGATGGTGCTGCGGCATAGCATTTTCCCATTCCCTGGTTTATTCAGAGTTTTGATTATCTGATCTGGCCCTGGTCCCAATTAGACCAGATAAACAGGGTTCTACTGTACTGTATTTTTGTGCCAGAAACTGAAGCACGGTTCCATGTAGAGAACTGTGGCTTTAGTGAACATTATTTTTTCACTTATAGAATATTTTTTCCCCTTTCATTTATTCTTGAGTAACAATTCCTCACTCTGGACAAACCATAGTTCCTGAGAGTATAATTATGCGATGAAGAAAAATTGTTAAAGCAATCATGTCAGTCTACAGTACTGGGAAGATAACTGTCAATTTCTCCTTTAGCTCCAATTCAGGTTTTGTTGAGGTGCCTGTGTACAAATCAAGGGGAAAACAGATATGATATATATCACAACAAAGTAAATATAGCTTTTCATACTGCATGGCTAATGTGATAAGAGATTCCATTTAACTAATTTGCTTAAAGCCATAAGACTTATCTTTGAAAGTCACTGAAGTCTTATTTTTGTGATAACTTTTAATGCTTTCACAAACATATTTAAGAACAAAAACAGCCTGAGAATAATTTTGCAGGGGCAAACAGCTGGTATAGGTCAACTTTATTTTCTGTCTGCTGCCCCATAGCACTCTGTTAAGGATGACAATAGTGCATCTGTACAAACTTTCTTTTTCAAATACCAGCTGCTTGGGCTGTCCTGATGACTCTAATCTCTACTGCCAATGGAGAGGGCTAGCTTGGTTTTTTAATTCCTCATCTGGCTAGTCTGGTCTTGGGCATGTCATAAATGGCAGCATGCTTAGCCCATGTGAAGGAAATGAGGGGTGGGCTCTAATAGCAAGAGCAGCTGGGCTACGTGAATGTGTGCTGCTTCAAAGCAGCAGGCATTGTCCTTGTCTGGATGAATGGGAAAGACAGAGGACTGGAGCAGACAAGAATTAAACTGAGCACCTGAACTATCCTTTTTAAATATTTACATCTCAGTAAGACATTTCTTAAACACCATTAAATGTACTCCAAAATAGGCATTAATGAGGTGAGGCACTGCTGTGAGCAGAAGTATAAGCTGAGAAGTCTTTCTCCTTTAGAGGCTACAGTCTTGTTTCAGCATCACATGGCAGAAAAATAGCATTGGCCTCACATCTTCTGGTATATGAGGGCCAAATATGGTAGGTAGTCTTATTACTTTGGTTTATCTTGACCAAGAGGAAGGTACCAGTCCCTTGGTGGGCTTTTCCTCAGCTGCCACACTGGATCATACTTCTGTTTTTCCAGAATCCGGACTCTTTCACTCTTGCATAGGGATTCCTGCAATGCATGACAATATAATACTCAGCATTCAGTGTGCTGCATTTTCAAAGCACATTATAAACATTAGCTACTCACACAACTCAAGTTACTTCTACCAATGATCTTTTTCAAGATACATATAAAAATTAATTTGCCATACTAAAATGAAAGCAGCTTGGAATGGCAACAAAAGGAAAGGTCATAGCAGAAAATGTTTGCTATTAAAAGTTTAAAAGCATACACAGATAGCAAAAGGCCAAAAGTATGACTATTCCTGTACAAATAATTATCTTCAAAAGATCATTACTTTTTAATGGCAAAAACCCAAACCTTAAGGCCTACATTTTCAAAAGTAGCTATTGGTTTTGAATGCCTCAATTTTGGGGCATTCAGTGTTGATGCTTTCAAAGCGCCTTGTTTTCAGACAGTGCTGGATATCCACCCTCTTAAAATCAGGCCCCTCTACTGTCTCAAGTTGGCAACACAATTGTTATTTTGAAATTTTAGGCTTAATGATTCTGATAAAACTTGAATAATAGTAGCACTAACACCACTATGATCATTTATTTCTGCTTTAATGGCATTCTATTAAGTTAGGGTGTGTTTTTTTTTAATTCTCTTCATTGGCAAGACAGTACAACTGAGGTTTCTAGGAGAGATTTGAATGATGCAAGGAATATAGAGAACTGATGTGAGGTTGTGAGCATAGGCAATAGAAGCATAAAAAAGGCAGGCATTGGAGAAGGAAACGGGAAAAATAAGACCGACATTGTTCATGGAGTGGAAGGGAGAAGGCGGAGAACATGAAAGGTTCCAAAGTCAGAGCCATATACTATGATGAATGAATGATGGATGTTGGCTCTTAAAAGCAATGACAATCATTTTAATTTGAAATAAGATAATGGGGAGTTAGTGGAGGGATCTGAAGAAGGGATGATACAGTCAAAACAACAGGAGAGGAAGATGATTTTAGTGGCAACATTTTGTATGGATTAGCATGGGGAAGAAAGCAAGACATTTTTCCCTCTACAGTTTTGAAGAAAAGGTTGTGGATTGAAAAGGACAGTGGCAGGCAATTTAGGCTCAACATTTTATCATTTTTAAAGGATTTGTAAAATCTTATAATATTGCAGTTGTTAGTCCCCTCTCCCAGAAACAAACCCAAGAGTTAAATGTATTGGAAAATTATCCAACATCTACATAGTGCCTCACAAACATGGAAAAGGCCTGTTCTCATCACTGACATAACTATTCTTCTATATATATTACACCAGCCTTGTGACATTCTTGCCCACTCAGTTGTGGAAGTACTTTATATTGATAAATTAGAAAAAATCTTGTTTTTCTTTACTGTGGTATGGGTGGCTGAGTGGGGGAAGGTTAATGCTGATGACCATGTTGCATGCATGATGCACAATTTATTTTTTATACCATTCTTAATACTGTCTTCAGTTTGGCATTCATCATACCTTAGCATCTGGACTTTTGCTTTTTTCCCACTCTCTGCAATTGCCATAGTCTATTTTCCACTGTTCACAGGAGGGAGCTTCCCCATACGTATAATAGTTATGGAATAAATTACGGATGCCCTTACAGTGTTTCCATTCAGACCAATAATCCTCACATGTTCGTGGAGGCTGGTAAAATAGCAAAAAATACATTAAGAAGACACCTGCAGGAGAAGAATCCTGATATTTGGCCTTAGTAGTAAGGAACAAGATGTTTCTGAGTTTAAAAATGCCCGGTCTATGTTGTCATGGTGGGAAATCAAACCTGTCCCATTCATTTCAGCTGTCTTGATGGGGGTCTTTTCCCCACACGCCATCTCAGTGTATTGTGTTTTGAGATTAAATACTGTGCTGTTGTTACGTCTTTACTCTAACTGGAACCAAGAGTCCGACTGTACAGAGGTTGGGACAAAGCGGCGCTGTCCCGTGAGGGTGTGCCATAGGAACTATTCATTACTAACAATTCAGTGGCAAACAGTTCAAGGTAAGACTCTTTTTTTTAAGGGACAGAATCTGGATACTAATATTCTTCTACCTTATCAGCATCACCCTGAAACATGCAACAGGGCGTGTCCTACTGCTCAGCACCCCTGAGCCAGCAGCCGGAGCGCTGGGCCCTGTTCTTGCACCCGCTGCACACGGCGCCTGCCGTCGCAGGAGGGGGGCTGGCAGCACGCATGGAGCAGGTCAGGCCAGGCGCCCGGGGACGGTACTAGCAGGAGTCCCGTGACCCCGCTGCAGGCCACGCGCCCAGCTAGGCGGGGGATGGCCTGGCCCAGGAGCGGACCCCTCCCCCCGCTGTCATGGCCGCTCGACGGGCCCCAGGCGCTGCGCGCGCTCCCTCGTCCACTCACCCTCCACGCGCCGCGGTCCGCCATGCCGCTACCCGGCACCGTGAGCCCAGCCCCACAGTGAGCTCATCGAACCAATCAGACAAGGGTGTATGACGGACAGCTCACTCCCAGCCAATCGCCAGGGAGCGCGTAAAACTACGTTTTCCGGCCGCGACAGCCGGTGTGGCCAGAAGGCCGAAGCTGAGCCCGTTGTTGCCACGGCTACCTATGCTCCGCCCCTGGCTGGGCAAAGCCAATGAAGAGACAAGAGCGGGTCTGAGCGACACAGCGCTGAGCCACTCAGCATCCTCCTGCCTCCGGCGCGCAACACACGGGAGACTGGGCAAGCTGGGCAGAGGTAGAATGGTGCAAAGTGTGAGCGCGCGCGCTGCGCCAGGGACAGATGCCACGTGCAGCCACATTAAAAATATGAAATAATAGTCATTCATAATTTGCTGCCCCAACGACTGCAGCCCTCAGTCTGAGAACCCTGCGGCTAGACTGGGCAACCATTACCTGGGCGAGCACTTACGTGAGGCGCCCTAGTCAGGCATATGAGTGCTCAATAACCCGAGTAACTGTTGCAGAGTCAGCCCCAGCAGACCAATTCCCGGAGTAACCAGTGCGCGGGGCTGCGCCCGGGGCAGCCGCTGGGATCCCAGGAGCCGCGTCCCAGGGGCTGCAGCCGCAGCTCAGAGGCCGGGCTCCTCCCGCGCTCTCCGACCGCCCCGGCCATGCTAATTTCCATCCCCAGAATGCATTGCGCACCCGCAGCCGCCTCCCGTGGCCACGGGCTGGGTTTGCTCCCAGAGAGCCCGGTTCCGAGGAGCGAACGCGCGGGGTGCTCGGGCCGGTGCGCGGGGCTGTAAACACGCGGGGTTCAGGCCCCGGTAAGTGCAGTCACCGTGAGATAGTGAAGTGTTGCTCTTGCCCCGGCAGCGCTTGTGCGGAGTGTGGGGTATACTCTGGTTTCTCTTCAGATCGTATAAATCTTTCGCCTTTTACTAAAGATTTCCGTGGAGAGGAACATTTATGAGTTTCTACCCAATTTTTTGAGGCTTCACTTCGGTGAAGCTACCCAATGGTGTTAAAAAATAGAAAAATAATTTTATTGTGTGTTTAAAAATGTTTGTTTTGATAAGTTTTTTATGAGTTGTGGAAGAGGTTATTACAAAAAAATTTTTTATTTGATTTTTGTTTGAAACACGTTGTGCTATGTAGACTACATTTAAGATTTAATGTATTATTGAGGTTTTTTCTAAATTGTGTGCATTTTGTGCTCTATATTGCTCTTAGGTTGACCAATTTGCTTTAATATTAATGATTTACCAAGACAATGCTTGTGTAAGTAATAACTTGCAGATCTATTTTAAATGGTGCATTGTTTCATTTCCAAATTAAGGATTTAGGATATTAACTAATTGCTATCCCCTAGGCACAGAATTTAGCTCTGGCTGCATGTTTTCTATTATTTAACAGTGGAAAAGGAGGGTACTCATATTGGCCTAAATCAGGGGTCTCAAACTCCCAGCCTGCAGGCCAGCTGCAGCTCGCAAACCACCCTAATGTGCCCTGTGGGACTCCAGCACTTTTGAGGCTGGGTTTCTCCCTTGGCCCTACCTGTCGCCCCATGGGCACTCCCCAGGGGATTTACAAAGGGCCAGGGCCCCAGCAGTGCAGCGTCCTCCTGCTTGCTCCAGGTGTCTGCCGGACCCTCCCTATGGCCCCAGGGTTGGGCAGGGCTGTGCCTCTGTGCGCTGACCCCACCCTGAGTGCCCCTGCAGCCAATGGGAAGCTGCAGGGGCATTGCCTTGGGGCAGCAACGCACGGAGGCCCCCCAGCCCACCTTGGAGCGCCAGGTAAGTGCCGCAGCCCCCAGCCCCCTCCCAGAGTCTGCACCCACATC
Source organism: Mauremys reevesii (assembly GCF_016161935.1). Lineage (NCBI taxonomy): Eukaryota > Metazoa > Chordata > Testudines > Geoemydidae > Mauremys > Mauremys reevesii. The sequence continues at coordinate 17,050,432 of NC_052640.1, read as the reverse complement.
CCCTCCACACATATCCCCTCCCATCCCCAAACTCCCTCCCAGAGCCTGCCCCGCTCCTCAATCCTGCACCCCATCCCTCCTCCTGCACCCCCTCCCCAGCCCAGAGCCTGCACCCAGCACCCAAACTCCCTCCGAGACCACAGCCCCTCACCCCTTCTGCACCCAAACTCCCTCCCAGAGCCTGCACCCAATCCCTTACCCCAGACCTACTCCCACAACAAAACTCCCTCACAGAACCTTAGGTAGATGGAGGGTGGAGTTTTTGGGGGGTGGAGTTTTGGGGGGCAGGCTCTGGGCGGCATGAATGACGTTATTGGCCCGCTGGAAGGATTTGAGGACTGGCACTGGCCCTAAGGTAAATGAGTTTGAGACTCCTGGCCTAAATGATGTTATGCAGAAATCACAATTAATTCTTTGACCCCAGATTTTCCTGTAAGAACATCAGAACTGCCATACTGGGTCACACCAATGGTTAATCTAGCCCAGTATCCTGTCTCTGACCATGGCCAGTACCAGAGCTTCAGAGGGCGTGTACAGAACAGGGCAGTTGGAGTGTTCTCCTGTCTTCCCCCTTCCAGTCTCTTTAGTCAGAGGTTTAGGGTTGCCTCAAGCATGGTGTTGTATCCCTGGCCATCTTGGCTAATAGCCTGTACTCTGAACCCAGTTATACTTTTGGCCATCAGAACAAACCATGGCAATGAGTTCCACGGGTCAGTTTAATCAGGTGAGGGCCCCTCTCCCTCTGTTTTGTTTCTTTGTTTTTTTATATTATGGGAAAAGGTAAATAATATTTCTCTGTTCACTTTTTCTACACCTTTCAGCATGTTATAGACTTCTATCAGATCTCTCTTTAGTTGCCTCTTCTCTAAACTGAACAGCACTAATGTTTTTTAGTCTCTCCTCATAGGGAAGCCATTTCCACGCTCTTCATCATCATTGCTCCCCTGCTCTGAATGTTTTCCAGTTCCATTATACCCTTTTTCAGATGGGGCCACCAGAACTGGGCACAGTATTCAAGGTGTGGGTGCATCAACGATTATATAGTGGCATTATGATATTTTCTCTTATTTTTCTATCCCTTTCTTTATAGTTACTAATATTCTGTTAGCCTTTTTGACTGCTGCTGTGCATTGAGCTGAAGTTTTCAGAGAATTATCCATGGTGACTCCAAGATCTCTTTCTTGAGTGGTTAACAGCTAATTCAGAACACATAATTTTATATGTGTAGTTGGAATTATTTTTTCCAGTGTGCATCACTTTGCATTTCTCAACACTGAATTTAATCGGCCAGTTTGTTGCTCACATTTGTGACATGCCCTGCAATGCTTTGCAGTCAGCGTCGGACGGTACTGTCTTGAATAATTTTGTGTTATCTGCAAACTTTTCCTCTTCACTGTTCACTCCCATTTCCAGATCATTTATTAATATGTTGAACAGCACAGGTGCCAGTGCAGGTACAAGCTGTACTTATACTGATTGGTTGATTTTGGATCTTTAACTTTGATTGGTAGCTGGGAAGATGGTAAATTGGACAAAAAAACCTCAACAAACCTCTTCATGTCCTTGTTCATGTCCATGTCCTGACTTCTTTATGAATTTCCTTTTCCTTATTTCCCAGCAGATTGACTATATGCCAGATTTGGGTGCTAGCAGGGGGACCTGACAGGCTCCTTATTTTCTTAATTCTTTCAGATGCATTGAACTTGCTAGGGCACCGTTAGATTCTGGGTGCTGAGGTGTCTCAGCTTTATTTCTGTTTCTTAGCTCTTTGGGGAAATCGGTTATTGATCTGACAATGCATGATCCCTGCACTAGGAGGTGGATAATGAGGCCGTAAACCTTGGAAGATCCCTGACAATCAAATGAAACCTGAAGTCAATAGAAGATCCTGAAAGGCCCTTGGGAAGTTGAGTGCAAGTTGAGGAAGCATAAAGTTGAGGAAGACTTCCCTACACAGCTTACCTCTCAATTCTTGTTTTCCTGAGTTGAGTGAAAAAGTCAGGAATCAGCTCTACCAAATGTGCAGTGGTTAGACAAGAAACAGCAAGGGACTGGACTGGTAATGAGTGAAACTGCAAATATCTTATGTGTACCTGATGACTGTATGTTTGAGATTGATATGTGGGAGCAGAAAAGATCATTGGGGCTGCGATATAGCACTTGCATATGTTTTCTTTGAACTGTTTTGCTGTAAGAGTTAACAGTGAGAGATTGCTAGTCACAGGTCAGTGGGTGGGTTTATGCAAATTAGGAGTGTGTGGTGACCCAGGGAAACCAGCAGGAGCTTGTCATGGTGAAGTGGAAAGCTTTGGGAGCGGGGTGGTGGTGGTGAAGCATGCCAGCTTTTCAGCACTGTGTCTCTGCTATTCTTGTCTAAGATCAAGTGGAGATGTCTGCTTTTATCAGTTGTCCTTTATTTGAGAGCTGTATATCAAATTAATTTTTAATTAGGCAGAATAGAGCTTGTTCTGTCCACCATGTGTATCAACCTGACACTGCAGTACTTCTGGGAATGGTACATCTCCTTTTGGGGGAATACTTTGGTTAGAAAAACAGAAAGAATTTCACTGTGGGGAGGTTGTTTTTGTTTGGCTTCTTTGAAGTAGCTTTTTACAGTAGTTGAAATACATTGGTTTGGTTATGATGAAATGTAGTTAAAGTTTCTTGTAGTGTACAGTGAGTCTATAGATGTGAGTTTCTTTGTTTTACTGGAGAATTGTTTTAAAAGCTGGGTTTTACTTTCTGCTGTGAATCCTTTTGACAATATGAGGAATTAATGCTTTCCAGACTTGAGGGTCTGTGGGGGAGTTTTTCTTTATTTTTGTTGTTTGTAATATTGACTCTCAAGTATATAAATAACTGTCCCAGTTACACAGACTTTTCCACACCCAGCACATGCTCTATGTATCTTGATTTGTAAAATCAAGTGAAGGCACTAGGTGTCATGCTATACCCAGCACACAGGGGTCCCAGTCCTGATGAGATTTTTTTCAAACATACTGTAATGTCAATTCTAAATAATAATCCTTATCGGTGTTGCCAACCCTCACCATTGGAAATCATGAGTAACCCCCCCCCCCCCCGAAAATCATGAGATTGGCTTAAAAATCATGAGGATTTTTGTTTTTTAATGTCACATGGGTTCTCTTCATTTCCCTTCTGGTTTCTGAGTCTTTAAGGTGCTCTCAGGTCCCATTTACTTTTACTCTGCAAACGGGCAAGCTAGAAACTTACCTTTCTAGTACAGCCAGAGCCCCAGAGAGCAGGAGCCTGGGCACCCGGGGCTGGCAGGCAGCGGAGCTCCTCACAGTTGTATGTTCTATACTTAGATTTCACTAACCAAGTATCAAGTGTGAACTCCTCAGGCTCTAAAACAGCCTTAACATGGAGTCACAGACAGTCCCCTGGTGCACACTGGTCTATCTTGCCACCCAGGTGAGCTTGCCTTTGTGACAGATGGTGCCTTACATTAAAAACCACAGTATTCAGGTCATTCCCGGTCACTCCTCTGTGTCAATTGCACCTCAGATCTCAAACCGAAGACAACGCTCATAGGCAATCCTATAATAAACTAACTAAATAGTTATTAACTAGGAAAAGAAATAAGAAACTTATTTACCAGGTTAAAGCAGGTAAACATACACACAAATGAAGCCTTATTTTGATGAGATTGCTTTTTGATGTAAAAAATACAATGATTTCAGGAGTTTTATCATAAGTTAATGAGGTTTATTGTCTGTGCAGAAAATGAAAGGAACAAAGTTTGTGCTTGAAGGTTTCCCTTGTTTTGGGTAGATCTTTTTAGGAAATTACATAGCATAACTCTGATGCTGCTGAAAGGCCTTGTTCAAAAACTATTTATTTTTGAATGAGATTGTAGGTAATATCTGACATTAGTTCTAGAATTCATGGCTGAGAAGTTCTGGGCAAACAGCTTGGCAGGTGGATTCAAACTGAAGCACTGATATTGCAGAGCCTTCCATTTCTGCCAAAGCAATAGCCACAGCAGCTAATCTACTTGTCTAGTGTAGCAACTTTGTGAAGGCCCAGACTTAGTCCATTTATCTTTTACTCCTGGGGGAATTCTGTGCTACTGCTTGCATGCATAATTAATGAGCCATGCCTATTTTTTATTTTTTTGCACAGAAAAAAGCTTCTGCCAAAATGTTATTGCAGTTCCACCCTTTGCCCATCAGAGGGCACTGTGGCGATCAAAGAAAGCAGCAGCTCCCGGCCAGCTAAGGAGGAGAGAGCCTGAATTCTTCACATCGCCTGTTAGGCCAGGTCAGGAGACAGACAGCATGGGGTGTTGGGGGTGTGTGTGTCAGACTGGGGCTCTTAAGCGCTAGTGGGGGAGGACAGACTGGGGCAGGGGCTGAATGGGAGTGGAGGCACAGGGCCACAGGGAGAGGGAAGTGCAGGGCCACATGGTGATAGAGGAGGGGTGCAGAGCTACATAGGAACGGGGGTGGCTGGGTGGGGGCAAAGAGACACATGGGACCAGGGGGAGGGGGCACAGGAATACATGGGGACAGGGAAGTGGCTGGGTGGGGGCACATAGACACATGGGGACAGGGGGAGGGAGGATAGGGACTGAGGAGTGGCTAGTTAGCGGAACTGAGACACATGGGGCTCGGGGCGGCGGGACTGGGACCCATCGGGCCCGGGGAGGGGCGGGGTGGGGGTCCAGAGGTACATGGGGACAGGTGGAACAGGGGCACATAGGGACAGGGGAGTGGCTGGGGGGGGGCACAGAGACACATGGGGACAGGGAGGGGGTGCAGGGCCACATAGGGATGGGGGGAATTGCTGTCTAAGTGGGGGGTGGAGGGACCCTTGTGGACAGGGGGGTTCAAGGACACATGGGGGTGCAGGGACACATGGGGACAGGGGCAGATGTGACTGACTGAATGGGAGAAGCTAGGAGTCAGCCAGGGTCTGCATGGGGAAGCTCCATAAAAATCCCTCCCCGTCCCCCCCCCCCAAAACGTGTTCCATACTTTTTCCACCCATACCCAACAAACCTCCAAATTCACACCCAGGTTCCTTCCCAGCAATTTACTTCCCTCTCCCTTTAGCTCCTCTGTTACCCCTGATTCCTCCAAGGCTTTGCACTGCTTCTGAGGGGTGTGGGAAATACGGTTCTGTATTATAGTTTAAAGGAATTATTACTCAGAGTTCTGTATTAATATGCCTAGTAAGGAATCTGTTTGTCAAAAAACATTTCCTGTGGCTTTTGTTGTCTGTATTGTTACAGACATACTTGCTGACAGGTATTTTGAAATAAATGTCCAAAAATAATTGAAACTGGTGTGATTAAATTGTGTATTTTGACAATTAATGTATGCAGAATTTTGCAGAATTTTAAAATATTGTGCGTAGAATTTTTATTTTTTGTTGCAGAATTGTTAATTTATTGGCACAGAATTCCCCCAGGAATAAGTTCGGTTTCATGCAGGTGCAGTGGCAGGTTTTCAGTGGACCCCTGGTTAGACTGAAGTTTGGATGTTCCTGTATTTTTGTGCAGCACCCATTGTCATGGCCTCTGAGTCCCATAACAACAACTAACAAAAAATGGTACACTCCCCTAGCCGTGCACTTTAAATTGAGAGGTCTGCTTTACCGCTCCATTTAAGCCATGAGAAATAACTAAAGCTATACCTTGGAGCTCTCTAGGTGTGGGTGCTGGCAGAACAGCAAAGGCAGTGAATGCCCCTGGTGAGTGGTGAATTCCCTGCAATCAGTCCTGGAAAATCCAACAATAACTGGGGGTAAGAGCAGCAGCCCTCCTCCACTGGAATCACTCAGAGGGATAGAAGGATCTTGCCATTAAAAGGGTCTAAAGCCAAATGGTGTCCTTTGGATGGTGGTTTGTAGACTTCTTATAAACCCATTCCTCAACTTATTGCAATACACATTCACAAAGCCACAAAAGGATGTAAACATTATACAAATAGTTCTCCAGTGGCAGCACACCACTGTTACAAGGCTCAGACTTTCCTTCATTATAGTTGCTCCTGCTTTTAAGTGCATTGCTAAAGTATCTGCTGCAAGAAGAGCAGGGATGATGAAAAGGGGAGTTACACTTAGGGTATGTCTTCACTACTGTCTGGATTGGTGGGCAGTGATTGATCCAGCGGGGATCAATTTATCGCGTCTAGTCTAGACACGATAAATCGATCACTGAGCGCTCTCCCGTCAACTCCTGTACTCCAGCTCAGCGGGAGGCGCAGGCAGAGTCGATGGGGGAACGGCAGCAGTTGACTCTCTGTAGTGAAGACACCACAGTAAGTCGATCTAAGTACGTCGACTTCAGCTACGTTATTCATGTAGCTGAAGTTGCATAACTTAGATCAATTTCCTCCCCACCCCGTGTAGACCAGGCCTAAAAGTTGGGAAACAGCAAGTGCAGTTGTCTGACTATATAACAGACAGGAAGTGGCAGGTAGTGCGTAGAACAGGGCTGGGGAGTTAGGAAACCTGTACCACTGACTTGCTGTATGATCTTGTCAGTCACTTTTGCGCTCTCTGCCGCCATTTCCCATCTCTACAGTGAGAAAAAAATACTGACCTATCCACAGCTAGGTGTAGCCCTAGATATTGCAAGGCCTTCTCCAAAGTAACGCATGCAAGGAGTCATCTAGCACCCTCTGCCAGTTGTTGCCACGGCTACCTATGCTTCGCCCCTGGCTGGGCAAAGCCAGTGAAGAGACAAGAGCTGGTCTGAGCGACACAGCGCTGAGCCACTCAGCATCCTCCTGCCTCTGGCGTGGAACAAACGGGAGATTGGGCAACCTGGGCAGAGGTAGAATGGTGCAAAGTGAGAGCATGCTGTGCCAGGGACAGATGCCACGTGCTGCTCTCAGCGCGCGCACGTTACTGACACAGTGCCCGTGGCGGGAGATGCGAGATAGGGGAGGGGTGTTAGGCTGCTAACGCTGGGAAAACTCTGCCTGCGGGAATGAAGAGTGCCCCCGTGACCAGGCTCTGGGCAAGAGGGGGCACTCCGGGTGGCTGAGGACGCCTTCCTTCCCAGAGGTGGCTACACAGCTCACAAGTCAGCCGTGGACCCGTGTTCCCTCCTAGCCCCAGTTCTTTTGGTGCAGAACACCCTCAGGAGTATTTGATGTATGACAGCTGTTATGCTGGTTGCAACTGCTATGGTTAAAGTTGCAAAAAAGTTTCCATTATAACCTATTGTGTTCGCCCACTGCTACCTTCCTAAACTTTCTCTCTTGGGACTAAAATTTTCTATGATTGGTACCTATTGAAAATATCTAAAGACATGTCCTGCCCTTACTCTGGGGAACTTCAAAGGGAATGCCATGCAGATTTAACTATATGGCCTTTAGTGCTTCTGTTTGAAATCCTGTACTTTGGTTGTGCTGATTTTTTTTAATTGAGGGAATGGGGTTGTGGTCTTCTGACCCCCCCTTAAATTCTCCCTGGCCTGGAAATATGCACTTACATAAAAAAATTCTAGCAGTATGTTAATTACCCAGACTAAGATAGAGTTAAGCAATGAGGTAGGTAGTAACTCTGCTGCAATCTGATGGTACTGAATTTAATTCCAACAATCTCCCATTTGAAATTTCAGGCCCTTGTCATCAAGGAAGGGTGGGGGTTGCCACCCCCATTCCCCCCAAATCTGCAGGAACATGGATGCTTGACCTTTGAACATAAAATGCATATCTTTATCTCTTCTGTTACTTACCACATAAGAGAGAGAGACAGACTCATAGAGCATTATTAAAATCTCAAAGCTATTCTAGTATCAGAGGGGTAGCCATGTTAGTCTGTATCTGTAAAAAGCAACAACGAGTCCTGTGGCACCTTATAGACTAACAGACCTATTGGAGCATAAGCTTTCATGATGAATACCCACTTCGTCCGATGCAACAAAGCTGTTCTAGTACCTCAGTTAGCTGGAGATCAATGAACCTCATGCTCAGGTTTGAGGAGTCTTGAGAGGAGATAATTTTATGGGGATCTTTAAGAGATTTTTGTATCCCTTTCCCCCACACTTTGTATAACACTTGTCTTCTTTCACTGTAAGTGGTTCAGAGCAGGGAACTTTTCTACGTCTTTGTCGAGCCCCAGAGCAGTGGGGCCCTAATCCTGATCGGAGCTTCTGGATGCAGCCATATTAAAAATATTAAATAATAGTAATTAATAATTTGCTGCCCCAATAACTGCAGTTCTTAGTTTGAGAACCCTGGGGCTAGACTGGACAACTATTACATGGGTGAGCACTTACATGAGGAGCCCTAGTCAGGAATAAATGCTCAATAATCTGAAGTGGGTATTCACCCACAAAAGCTCATGCTCCAGTACGTCTGTTAGTCTATAAGGTGCCACAGGACTCTTTGCTGCTTTTACAGAACCAGACTAACACGGCTACCCCGCTAACTATTGCAGAATCAGCCCCAAGAGACCAATTCCCGGAGTCTCAGAGCACGTTGCTGTGCACAAGCCGGCCGGGCTGCACTGACCGCAGGGGGCGGGATCCCCTGCAGGCTCCGGGCAATGGCCGGTCCGGCCCCGCCGGCTCAGTGGCCCTCGCACCGGCCCTTTCCCGCGGGCAAATGGGAGCGACCAGCGCCCGAGCCCGACTGCACCGCCCGAGGCGCAGAGCCCGGCACCCGCAGGCTCCCGGTCGGAGGCGTCTCCCGCGCGGCCCCGGGTAACCAATGCGCGGGGCTGCGCCTGGGGCAGCTGCTGGGATCCCGGGAGCCGCCGCCCCGCCCGGAGCCGCGTCCCAGGGGCTGCAGCCGCAGCTCAGAGGCCGGGCTCCTCCCGCGCTCTCCGACCGCCCCGGCCATGCTAATTTCCACCCCCAGAATGCATTGCGCGCCCGCAGCCGCCTCCCGTGGCCACGGGCTGGGTTTGCTCCAGGAGAGCCCGGTTCCGAGGAGCGAACGCGCGGGGTGATCGGGCCGGTGCGCGGAGCTGTAAACACGCGGGGTTCAGGCCCCGGTTAGTGCAGTCACCGTGAGATAGTGAAGTGTTGCTCTTGCCCCGGCAGCGCTTGTGCGGAGTGTGGGGTATACTCTGGTTTCTCTTCAGATCGTATAAATCTTTCGCCTTTTACTAAAGATTTCCGTGGAGAGGAACATTTATGAGTTTCTATCCAATTTTTTGAGGCTTCACTTCGGTGAAGCTACCCAATGTTGTTAAAAAATAGAAAAAAAATCGTTCGTTTTGTACAGTGAATGTTGTGTTTATTTTAATAAATGTTTTGTTTACTATTAACAGGGAAAGTTATTGTGAGATTTTTTTAATTATAGGTCTTTTATTTTAGAAGGGATTATTTTTTATATGTAACAGACTCTACTGTGTAAATACATTTAGGATTTAAAATTACTGAGGTTTTTTCTAAACTGGGTGTATTTTGTGCCCCATGTTGCTGTTAGGTTGAACATGTTTGCTTAGTATTAATGATTTATCAAGACAATACTTGTATAATGTAAAAATAACTTGCAGTTTATTTTAAATAGTCATTTTCTTTGTGCATTGTTTCATTTCCAAATTAAGGATTTAGGATATTAACTAATCCCTATGCCCTAGCTCTAGCTGCATGTTTTCTGTTATTTAATGGTGGAAAAAGGGGTTACTCATATTAGGCTAAATCAGGGGTCTCAAACTCCCAGCTTGCAGGCCACCTGCAGCCCACGAACCTCCCCAACGTGGCCTGCTGGGCTCCAGCAGTTTTGACTGCTGCTATGCATTGAGCTGAAGTTTTCAGAGAATTATTTGACTCCAAGATCGCTTTCTTGAGAGGTTAACAGCTAATTCAGAACACATCATTTTATATGTGTAGTTGGGATTATTTTTTTCCAATGTGCATCACTTTGCATTTCTCAACATTGAATTTAATCGGCCAGTTTGTACGCCCCCCTGGCTGACATCCTGAGAGCGATGGGCTACGAGGTGCTGATGGATGCCCTGATTGTCGGAGCCCTAGGCACCTGGGACCCCTGCAACGAGCGTGTGCTGCAGACCTGCGGGATCGGTCACACTACACATGGCTCATGCAGCCTCTTATGGTCTCAGACACTATCCAATGGTCCAGGGACATCTACATCGAACACATCACCGGCCACTGACAGTACCAGGAGGTGTGAGCCAGAGCCACATCGTTCTTTGACTATGAGAAAGGGACCAAGAGGCTTTGTCTGTTGGCTGACATGAACTGGAACCATAAATTCCCTGAACATTAAATGTCACCAAATTAGGGTCAATCCATCCTCATAATCATATCCACTCATTCTTGCACTGTAAACTCTTCGGGGCAGGGAATGTTTCTACCTCTTTGTCGAGCCCCAGAGCAGTGGGGTCCTGATTGGAGCAGCCATATCAAAAATATTAAATAATAGTAATTAATAATTTGCTGCCCCAATAACTGCAGTCCTGAGTCTGAGAACCCTGGGGCTAGACTGGGCAACCATTACATGGGCGAGCACTTACGTGAGGAGCCCTAGTCAGGAATGTGAGTGCTCAATAACCCGAGTAACTGTTGCAGAATCAGCCCCAAGAGACCATTTCCCGGAGTCTCAGAGCACGTTGCTGTGCACAAGCCGGCCGGGCTGCACTGACCGCAGGGGGCGGGATCCCCTGCAGGCTCCGGGCAATGGCCGGTCCGGCCCCGCCGGCTCAGTGGCCCTCGCACCGGCCCCTTCCCGCGGGGAAACGGGAGCGACCAGCGCCCGAGCCCGACTGCACCGCCCGAGGCGCAGAGCCCGGCACCCGCAGGCTCCCGGCCGGAGGCGTCTCCCGCGCGGCCCCGGGTAACCAGTGCGCGGGGCTGCGCCCGGGGAAGCTGCTGGGATCCCGGGAGCCGCCGCCCCGCCCGGAGCCGCGTCCCAGGGGCTGCAGCCGCAGCTCAGAGGCCGGGCTCCTCCCGCGCTCTCCGACCGCCCCGGCCATGCTAATTTCCATCCCCAGAATGCATTGCGCGCCCGCAGCCGCCTCCCGTGGCCACGGGCTGGGTTTGCTCCCGGAGAGCCCGGTTCCGAGGAGCGAACGCGCGGGGTGATCTGGCCGGTGCGCTGGGCTGTAAACACGCGGGGTTCAGGCCCCGGTTAGTGCAGTCACCGTGAGATAGTGAAGTGTTGCTCTTGCCCTGGCAGCGCTTGTGCGGAGTGTGGGGTATACTCTGGTTTCTCTTCAGATCGTATAAATCTTTCGCCTTTTACTAAAGATTTCCGTGGAGAGGAACATTTATGAGTTTCTACCCAATTTTTTGAGGCTTCACTTCGGTGAAGCTACCCAATGTTGTTAAAAATAGAAAAAGTATTGTTTGTTGTTTGTGCTGAAAGTGTTTGTTTGTTTTGATGTTTTTTCTTTACTATTAATGGGGGGTATTTTGAGACTTTTTGTGTGTGTGTGCAAATTATGGGTGTTTTTTTGAGAAATTCTATTTTGTATGTAACAGATTCTACTGTGTAAATACATTTAGGATTTAATATGTTACTGAGGTTTTTTTCTAAACTGGGTGTATTTCGTGCCCCATGTTGCTGTTAGGTTGAACATGTTTGTTTAGTATTAATGATTTATCAAGACAATACTTGTATAATGTAAAAATAACTTGCAGTTTATTTTAAATGGTCATTTTGTGCATTAGCAGCAGCTAATTGTGCATTGTTTCATTTCCAAATTAAGGATTTAGGATATTAACTAATCCCTATGCCCTACGCACAGAATTTAGCTCTAGTTGCATGTTTTCTGTTATTTAATGGGGGGAAAAGAGGTTACTCATATTGGGCTAAATCAGGGGTCTCAAACTCCCAGCTTGCAGGCTACCTGTGGCCCGCAAACCTCCCCAACGTGGCCTGCTGGGCTCCAGCAGTTTTGGGGCTGGATCTCTCCCTTGGCTACACGTGCTGCCCCTGGGGAACTCCCCTTCCGCCTATGCAGTTTACAATGGCCCAGGGCCCTGGCAGCACAGCTGAGCAGAGTCTGCCTGCTCGCTCCAGGTGTCTGTCGGCCCCTCCCTGTGGCCCCGGGGTGGGGCGGGGCTGTGCCTCCGTGCGCTTGTGTCCCCAGCGCCCCTGCCCACCCCACCTTGGAACCCCAGGTAAGTGCTGCCCCCCGACCTGCTCCCAGAGACTGCACCATCCCCCCACATATCCCCTCTTGCCCCCAAACTCCTTTCCAAAGCCTGCACCTCCTTCCCAAACACACCCTCCCGCCCCAAACTCCCTCCCAGAGCCTGCACCCCTCCCCCCTCGAGCCTGCACCCCCTCCTCCTGCACCCCCACCTCTGCCCCAGCCAAGAGCCTGAACCCAGCACCCAAACTCCCTCCCAGAGCCTGCACCCCAGACCCCCTCCCCCACCCAAACTCCCTCCCAGAACCCCTCTCACCCCTTCTGTACCCAAACTCCCTCCCAGACCCTGCACCCCTCCCCCCTCAAGCCTGCACCCCCTCCTCTGCCCCAGCCAAGAGCCTGCACCCAGCACCCAAACTCCCTCCCAGAGCCTGCACCCCAATCCCCTACCCCAGACCTCCTCCCCAACCCAAACTCCCTCCCAGAACCTTAGGTAGTTGGGGGGCAGAGTTTGGGGGGGAAGGAGTTTTGGGGGGCGGGTTCCAGGGAGCATGAGTGACATTTTTGTCCCACTGGGAGGATTTGAGGACTGGCACTGGCCCTAAGGTAAATTGAGTTTGAGACTCCTGGCCTAAATGATGTTATGCAGAAATCACAATTAATTCTTTGACCCCAGATTTTCCTGTAAGAACATCAGAACTGCCATACTGGGTCACACCAATGGTTGATCTCACCCAGTATCCTGTCTCTGATCATGGCCAGTACCAGAGCTTCAGAGGGAGTGTACAGAACAGGGCAGTTGGAGTGTTCTCTTGTCTTCCCCCTCCCAGTCTCTGTAGTCAGAGGTTTAGGGTTGCCTCAAGCATGGTGTTGTATCCCTGGCCATCTTGGCTAATAGCCTGTCCTCCATTAACTTATCTAGTTCTTATCTGTATTATGGGAAAAGGTGAATAATACTTCTCTACTCACTTTTTCTACACCTTTCAGCATGTTATAGACGTCTATCAGATCCCTCTTTATTTGCCTCGTCTCTAAACTGAACAGCACTAATGTTTTTAGTTTCTCCTCATATGGAAGCCATTCCATGCTCTTCATCATCATTGCTCCCCTGCTCTGAATGTTTTCCAGTTCCATTATACCCTTTTTCAAGTGGGGCCACCAGAACTGGGCACAGTATTCAAGGTGTGGGTGCACCAACGATTATATAGTGTCATTATATTTTCTATCCCTTTCCTGACAGCCTCTTTGACTGCTGCTATGCATTGAGCTGAAGTTTTCAGAGAATTATGTGACTCCAAGATCGCTTTCTTGAGAGGTTAACAGCTAATTCAGAACACATCATTTTATATGTGTAGTTGGGATTATTTTTTTCCAGTGTGCATCACTTTGCATTTCTCAACATTGAATTTAATCGGCCAGTTTGTACGCCCCCCTGGCTGACATCCTGAAAGCGATGGAATACGAGGTGCAGATGGATGCCCTGATTGTCGGAGCCCTGGGCACCTGGGACCCCTGCAACGAGCATGTGCTGCAGACCTGCAGGATCGGTCGCACTACGCATGGCTCATGCAGCCCCTCATGATCTCAGACACCATCCAATGGTCCAGGGACATCTACATCGGACACATCACCGGCCACCGACAGTACCAGGAGGTGTGAGCCAGAGCCACATCGTTCTTTGACTATGAGAAAGGGACCAAGAGGCTTTGTCTGTTGGATCACATGAACTGGAACCATAAACTCCCTGAACATTAAATGTCACCAAATGAGGGTCAATCCATCCTCATAATCATATCCACTCATTATACTCCACACCCGAACACAGCCATTATATGAACAACATACCCTCATATCTCAATGTCTGTACTAAGACCCATCAACCTTTTACCCCCAATCTGTACTGTTCACTTTTTTTAAACATCATTTTAATAAAAATTTTAAACTTAAAATCTCAAAGCTGTACTAGTACCTCAATTAGCTGGAGATCAATCGACCTCATGCTCAGGTTTTAGGCGTCTTGAGAGGAGGAGAGAATGGGGATCTTTAAGAGATTTTCGTATCCCTTTTCCCCACACTTTGTATAACACTTGTCTTCTTTCACTGTAAGTGGTTCACAGCAGGGAACTTTTCTACGTCTTTGTCGAGCCCCAGAGCAGTGGGGCCCTAATCCTGATCGGAGCTTCTCGGTGCAGCCATATTAAAAAATAATAGTCATTAATAATTTGCTGCCCCAAGAACTGCAGTTCTTAGTCTGAGAACCCTGGGGCTAGACTGGGCAACCATTACCTGGGCGAGCACTTACGTGAGGAGCCCTAGTCAGGAATGTGAGTGCTCAATAACCCGAGTAACTGTTGCAGAATCAGCCCCAAGAGACCAATTCCCGGAGTCTCAGAGCACGTTGCTGTGCACAAGCCGGCCGGGCTGCACTGACCGCAGGGGGCGGGATCCCCTGCAGGCTCCGGGCAATGGCCGGTCCGGCCCCGCCGGCTCAGTGGCCCTCGCACCGGCCCTTTCCCGCGGGCAAACGGGAGCGACCAGCGCCCGAGCCCGACTGCACCGCCCGAGGCGCAGAGCCCGGCACCCGCAGGCTCCCGGCCGGAGGCGTCTCCCGCGCGGCCCCGGGTAACCAGTGCGCGGGGCTGCGCCCGGGGCAGCTGCTGGGATCCCAGGAGCCGCCGCCCCGCCCGGAGCCGCGTCCCAGGGGCTGCAGCCGCAGCTCAGAGGCCGGGCTCCTCCCGCGCTCTCCGACCGCCCCGGCCATGCTAATTTCCATCCCCAGAATGCATTGCGCACCCGCAGCCGCCTCCCGTGGCCACGGGCTGGGTTTGCTCCCGGAGAGCCCGGTTCCGAGGAGCGAACGCGCGGGGTGATCGGGCCGGTGCGCGGGGCTGTAAACACGCGGGGTTCAGGCCCCGGTAAGTGCAGTCACCGTGAGATAGTGAAGTGTTGCTCTTGCCCCGGCAGCGCTTGTGCGGAGTGTGGGGTATACTCTGGTTTCTCTTCAGATCGTATAAATCTTTCGCCTTTTACTAAAGATTTCCGTGGAGAGGAACATTTATGAGTTTCTACCTAATTTTTTGAGGCTTCACTTCGGTGAAGCTACCCAATGTTGTTGAAAAATAGAAAAAAAAAGCGTTTGCTTTGTATGTTTAAAGAGTCTTTATTTTTGTAAGATTATTTTGACCGTTTGTTGTGGAGGTTCTTTAAAAGGAAAATGTGATTTGTTTTCTGTGATAGGTTATACTTGTAAAGTATGTTTGGAGTTAAAATATTGATGAGGTTCTAAGCTGGGAGTATTTTGTGATTCCTGTTAATATTAGGTTGAACATATTTGCTTAGTACAGTAATTTCTTGCTCAAATGGGACTTTAAGGGAAATGATGGTAAGTGAATCCTATTTTCCCATAAGAATTAATGTGAATGGGAAAGGTTAGGTTCCAGAGAAATTGTTTTCACCAGACAAAAGTCTCTCTCTCTCTATCTATCTTTTAAACAAACAATTTAAGACTACACAGTGATGATTCTTTTGAAGCTTGGTTGAGGTGGTGAAGTCAGAGGGAGGGGGGGAGGGATATTTCCCTGGCAATACCTTGCTGCTAAATGATGAACTAGCACTCTGCTGAGCCCTCAAGGGTTAACCCGTTGTTAATGTAGCCTCACACTCTACAAGACAGCACAAAAGGAGAGAGGGGAGACAGCATGACAGACAGGGACAGAGAAATACACCCAGTGTGAGAGAGGGATGCACATTGTTCCTTTACGGACGCTGACCCCACTCTAAGTACGTTGCCTTTTTAAGTAGATCAGCAAGTTGAGACAGCAGCTGCTGCCAGCAAGCTCCCTCCGTCCTGAGCCCTGTCGTATTCCCCCCTGCTCTATGGAGATGGGGTAAGCTGGGTGCAGGATCAGGGGGAAGAGGGACACCCTGACATTAGCCCCCCTCTTCCTGCCTCTGCACAGCAAGCAGGAGACTCCCAGGAGCAGCTCCAAGGCAGAGGGCAGGAGCAGCACATGGCAGTGGGGGGTGGGATAGCTGAACTGCCGGCAATTGATAGCCTGCTGGGTGGCCCACCCTGCCGTATCTAGTTCTTATCTGAACCCAGTTATACTTTTGGCCATCAGAACAAACCATGGCAATGAGTTCCACGGGTCAGTTTAATCAGGTGAGGGCCCCTCTCCGTTTTGTTTCTTTGTATTATGGGAAAAGGTAAATAATACTTCTCTATTCACTTTTTCTACACCTTTCAGCATGTTATAGACTTCTATCAGATCTCTCTTTAGTTGCCTCTTCTCTAAACTGA
Source organism: Mauremys reevesii (assembly GCF_016161935.1). Lineage (NCBI taxonomy): Eukaryota > Metazoa > Chordata > Testudines > Geoemydidae > Mauremys > Mauremys reevesii. The sequence goes on along the minus strand of NC_052640.1, from coordinate 17,034,084 downwards.
ACAGCACTAATGTTTTTAGTCTCTCCTCATATGGAAGCTATTTCCATGCTCTTCATCATCATGTAAAAGCCGCAGAGTCCTGTGCTCCAATACATCTGTTAGTCTTTAAATTGCCACAGGACTCTGCGGCTTTTACAGAGCCAGACTAACACAGCTACTCCTCTGATACTTTTCATCATCATGGTTCCCCTGCTCTGAATGTTTTCCAGTTCCATTATACCCTTTTTCAGATGGGGCCACCAGAACTGGACTCAGTATTCAAGGTGTGGGTGCACCAAGGATTATAAAGTGGCATTATGATATTTTCTCTTATTTTTCTATCCCTTTCCTGATAGTTACTAATATTCTGTTAGCCTCTTTGACTGCTGCTATGCATTGAGCTGAAGTTTTCAGAGAATTATCCAATCCATGGTGACTCCAAGATCTCTTTCTTAAGTGGTTAACAGCTAATTTACAACACATAATTTCATATGTGCAGTTAGGATTATTTTTTTCCAATGTGCATCACTTTGCATTTCTCAACACTGAATTTCATCATCCAGTTTGTGACATCCCCTGCAATGCTTTGCAATCAATGTTGGACGGTACTGTCTTAAATAATTTTGTATTATCTGCAAACTTTTCCTCTTCACTGTTCACTCCCGTTTCCAGATCATTTATTAATTACTTCTCCAAAGTAACACATGCAAGGAGTCATCTAACTCCCTCTGCAGCTCTGAGAAGGTATTTATCCTTCCCATTTGCTGCATAGCCATATCACCACCAGTGACCCATCTCCATAGCTTGGGAAACAGGATTGCCAAACCGAAAGACAGGAAGAGCAGTTAGGAGATGTCATCGCCGACAGGACTACAGACTAAGAAATAGGGGCTAATGCTTTGGCCAGAAGATCCATGAGGGGCAATAGCCTTAGAGCTGAGAGGAGCCACATGACTGCATAGCCCAAAGGGGAGCTCTGTTCACACCAGGGAAGATTAAACAAATGTTATAAAGCACTTTGCACTATTGCTCTGTTCAACAAAGTACTTCAAATTTGATATAGTGGGAAAGGGCCCTGCTGCCTTCTCCCCTCACCCCTGACACCTGTTTTCCCCACAGTGCACACATTCAGCATCCACGCTAGGGGATGTTACATTCACCCCACAAGGAAAGACTTACTACAAAGCAATTATAGCTCAAACAAAATAACTTGTTATAATGTTTATTATATATGCTTAATTATAAATTGTTAGCAAAACCTATAATTAAAATGAAGTTTTTCATGTACCGCACACAAGTTGCAAACCTTTGATTGTGTGGTCTCCTTTGATAAGGGTAAAACTGCCTTACTAAGGAGATTTGAGAAGTCTTATAAATGCAACAGGCATGGCTAACAGAGATGAGCCCAAAGCAAACTCCCCAACTCCAGCTATCGCTGCACTGCAGGGTACTTCAGACCTGAACTGTGTAAATCAGATCCATTGCTATTGGTACCAATACTCTTACTCATCAAATGAGAGTCACTGTGAGGAGATAAATGTTGTTTTGCTTTTGACATAATAGATATATCTCATTTCTAATATGTGATTAAGGAGGTTGTTGTAGGCAGCTATGAATGATCAGTCACTGTTGTCTATTATATATTTCTAGGTTGCCAGTTCTGGCAGATGATCGCACCATTCTTGTTATGATTCACTTCTGGAGTGATAAAGGTAGTAGCCTAACTCCCACAGGCCAGCAGATGTGGAATGGTTTTTATCTAAAAACAGTTTCCTTCAAAATGCATGTTTTTCTATCAACCTGCTCGTGGTGTAGGTCACATTGTAGGGGAATAGTGTTTTGGCTTTAGAGAAGGGCAGGATGCGGTGGATTTTTCTGATATAGCATTTTTTTAAATGTCAGTTGCTTTATTTGAGAGTAATCAAACGTGGACAGCCCCTGGGCCTTACCTTAAGGTAGGCTCGAGGAAGAGGCATAGCTGAGTAAAGAAGAGTTTCACCATTTTTAGGAGGCTGAACACACTAGATCATGTCAGTATAAAGGAAAAGGAAAAGAAGATTAAAGACCCTGTGTGTCGGATGTGGGAAACACACCCCTGTTCTAAAAGAAGAGGGAGCTGGATATTTGTACTCCGTTATCCAGCACAACTCACAAGAAGCCATGTCCTTACCGTCCATACCCAGGCTGCTGATTCACTTGTAATTGCTGGGTCTTAACTATTAGAAAGGTATGAAGCCATATATTTAATTACAACTGACAAGGCAAGTATTTGGTTCTCTGTCAGAGCGTGGGACTTCTTTAGGTTTGTTTCTTACTTAACATCTAAGAAAACAAGATCAGATCAAAGTCCTCCCAGGGAGGTCTTATGCCACCTAAACATGTGCCTTGGTTTGTGGAGAACATGGCATTGGAAAAGTTGTTTGAAAGTGTGGTAAACAAATGTACAAGGAAAATTAACAAGCTCAGAGCAACATGATACCATCCTCATAGGGGATATCAATGAAAGTCATATGTAGTCTTCAGAATTGAGCCAGCAGAAACACACTGACAGTTTGCTGGTTTTGTGTCTTAGGTTTCTCTAACAAATTCCCCTCTTTCCAGAATACAAAATAACCACTACAAGCTCCTGGAGCTTAGTTTTCAATTGAAAAGTAAGAATTCCTAAATTGCTAACTTGACTTTAAAGTAAAATCAAAGCCAAAGTGTCCCTGTGTTACATATGACCAATAGCCTCCCTCCTCTCAAACCCAATAACTAAAGTCCAATGTACTACAATGTTCTTTTATTCTCCCCAATTGGCCAAAGGTTCCATAACTTATGGTTTTCTTCCCTTCTTGCGCAAGGACTGGCCTTCTCCTGAAAATGCAATGAACCGGCTGCCAGAGTCATCCTGAATGTAGAAGGGAGAAGAGACATTTGTTTAGGTTCAGCTTTTGTTATTACTGAACAAAGAGAAGACCTGCTTCAGACAACATTCCATCATAAAAGCACTACTGCACTGGCTATTGACATTTCACATCCATAGTTTACACAGAAAACAGTTTCCTTCCCCAAAAGTTGCTAGTGTTTCAGTGACCTTTCGTAGATTTAGTTCAAAATCCCTTTGCGTCACTTCCATTTTACATTTTCCTCCTTCAGGCTTATACAAGACACACCTTTTTATGTCAGCTAATAAGAACATCAGAGCTTTCTGTCCTGTAGATAATATTCAATATCATGGAGTGGTTTTAAAATGTAAGTTCTCCATGAACAATCACAGGCTGTGAATTGGCAAAGCCAGGGAGCCTAAACAATGGATCTGATCACGCTCAGCAAGAAGCTCTTAATTTTTACTGCCAGTAAACCCCCCCACACTGTTATTCACCATTTCAGAGATAAAAGAGATTAAGATCCATCACACTAAAACGCTACCATACAGACTTTGAGTGGCAAACCTGGGTGACTGCACAATAGTTACTGTGCTACAAACGGGCCCAAATAACTCCCACTGCTTTGAACAGGAATTACTCACACCCTATGGTGGAAGAGAAGGGCCCAGCAGTTAATAGTCCCCACTGTTGAAGATTTATCATGAGATAAGGGATGACATGCTAAATGGAAGCCACATATCAAGGACCACAATATTCCCTAAAAAAGCCTTCCATGAAGGGAACTTTGCTCATGTAATTAAAAAATTATTTAAATTAGGTTTCAGTGATTTATAATACTTATCATTAGCATATTTTTTCTTAATTGTTCTGACCTAAGATGGGTCTGCAGCATCAGAGTCAACAAGCGTAGTATTCGAGCAGGTTTGCTGGAGCTGGGGCCCACTAGCAATGCAGACCCCTTCAACAACTGTTACTTTCACTGTATTAAGTTCTCTACAAATATGGCTAGGTACAGAGGTCTACTCACCTCTTCGACTTTCTTGACTAGTGGTCGTGAATTTCTGATGAATGTGATCCTACCGATTCTGAAGTCATAATTGGGTATTCCTCTGGGAAAGGAAGATTGAGCTATTAAGGTACTGAATAAACCTTTAGAGTCTTGTCATGGGAATAAATGCGACAAGCAATAGCAAGGACTATTCTCTACGGTGTTTTTTGTTTTGTTTTTCTTGAGTCTCACCCTAACCATTCCTTTTGAAGAGCTGTCATTAGGATTATTTTGCTAGCACATCAGACTCAGACCATAGATTTATTTACTAGAGCTGAGCAAATGTTGTAAAGAAATATCTGTGACGATTTATTTTAGGTAAGTTGTCTGCAGCCATGTGCATGCATCATGTCTGCACTTTCCAAGAGGGATCAGATTTTACTGGTACAAGCATATGTGGAAAACGAAGGTCGAAGCTGGATGCACACATCTTCATAGGACCATTACTATAGTGAGTATTAATTCAGAAGCAGGGTGGATGAAAATTGACTTTTTAAAATTTCAATTGGAAATTTTTTATTTAAAATAAATACGGTTTAAAAATAAATCTATTTAAAAATTTTTTTGAAATTGATAACGGAATAAGGCCTAAATTCACTATAATCTACTAAAATAATTTAAATTAAATATAAAAAATAATATTAAGTAGCACGTTTGTTGCCAAGTTTTAAAGAAAATCAAACGATTGAATTGGTGGAAATCACTGGCTAAGCATCTGGAACCAGAGTTTGTTGAAGTGCTAAACCAGCTTTTGACAGCAGTGGCCTCTTCTGCAGTTGCAGAGAGAATATTTTCTTAAGTTCAGTTTATTCAACTAATTCAATCACATCAGTTCATCCAAAGTTGAGAGACCAATTGGGAGTTGAAAAGCAAGAAAACTTGTTTTCCTGTTCCAATCTATGAATAAAACTAGGTGTGAGAGAGTAAGATCTACTAGTTCTAAAATTTTGAAGGAAATATGACCAGAAAGAATCACATCAATTCCTTACCTACACACAATACTTCCTTTGTTTAATAAATATATTAGTTTTAAATGTAAAATATGTTTCGATAAGCCTTTTGATAAACTTTTTTCTTATATAGCCATCACTTTTAAGGTAGTTTTTTAATACAAAAAAAAAATTAAAATGCTGCTGTTGTGCTTTTTTAATTGAGTTTGAATTTCCATGCAGCTAGAACTTGATACAAATCACAAGGGGAAAAAAAATCATCTAGTAAATAAGAAATGCATCTTTCCCAGTTTTCTAAAATACTAAAAAAATAAAAAAAAAAACCTCGTAAAGATGAAGAATGTGAATAAACGTAAATTAAGCTATAGCCTCCTGGTTAGCAAGAAGAACCAAATTTAGTGTAAAGGCTATATATAATTGCAAATCAACATGTTTTAATGGTTATCATTCTATGAGAATCAACTTTTCTTTAGGAAAATAACTAAAAGTACAGATGCAAAACACAATTAAAACTGAGGATTTAAATCAAGGTTTCCTGCTTGCTCATTTAAATCCTGATTAAAATTGGTGATTTACATTGCTTTGAATTAAATCAATCTGCCCTGTTTAGAAACGCTTGTGCAGTTATCCTGTCAGGAAAAGAAACAAGACCATGGCCAAGTTTTGTAAAAGTATTTATACTGATAGTTGATGGGATTTATACTCAAGTGCCTAAATGCCTTTTGAAAATGAAATATGGGCTCCTAATCAGTTAGGCGTTCGTTGCAATGCTGAGAGCAGCAACATCTAAATACCTTTACAGATCTGAGTCCATGTGATTTATCTGACCACTCTCAAGGCAACATATATTACATATTTGGCAATCAAATACATTTGGGGAAATCAGGATCTCACGGATATTATAGAAGCAGACAAATACATCAAGAATGATTCATTCTGCTCAAACATTGACCTTCCACCTGTAGAATCCTGAAGGAAATGGGCTAACCTTCGAATGTCTCCTGGTTTAATTGGCGAGGGACTAGGGTCAACACCTTTCTTCTTGCCATCTAGCCTGTTCCCGGAGCCAGAGAATGCCTACAGGTACAAAGCAGAAAGTCATTTCTACACATGTTCTGCCTTACTGTTGAAGAAGAGCACTGCAAGCATGTGTTTTTGTTTTTTAAAAAGGCCTGATCAAAGATTGGTGCTGATCTAGTGGACTAGAGTTAGTATTCTGCACTGCCATGCAAGAGATTAGAATGGTATTTCAGTTCCCATCACTTGGCTCCTCAGGCACAGTAGAGAGCACCCACCATCACCTCTCCAGCCAATCAAAAAGCATTGACTGCTTATAGAATCGTAGGACTGGAAGGGACCTTCTAGTTCAATCCCCTGCACTTAAGTCAGGACTAAGTATTATCTAGACCATTCCCGACAGGGGTTTGTCTAACCTGCTCTTAAAAATCTCCAATGATGGAGGTTCCACAGTCTCCCTAGGCAATTTATTCTAGTGCTTAACCACCCCGGATAGTTAGGAAGTTTTTCCTAATGTCCAACCTAAACTGCCCTTCCTTGACTGAAAGGACAGTGACTACAGTACAGAGTCTAGACAACTGGACTGGGACAGAGACTGAAGGCCAGGGGCAGTGATTTTTCATAGGGCTGGGATTTGTGCCCTAGCTTAGAACACTGGAAATTTGCCCACATTATTAATCGCATGCAATTTGCACGAGTACCTCTGTAAAAGTATATATGGGGGTCTGTTCTACAATGTGCACAGATCCCTGCACACTACTGGATGGAATGTCAGACTGGCTTAAAAATGTTTGTGGCTGAATCTCAGAACGGCTAAACACATGAATACTACAAAAGCATGATTGTTTCACAGGTCAGTCCATCATTTTATGACATTTAAAAGGGAAGAAACTTTTACTTTAAATTTTAGTTATTGACATGCAAGCCTCTTGGACAGTAGTGCCAATGCTAAGCAAGTCTCCAGAGGGGACGCCTAGTTTGTGCTCCCGATAACATTTCATCAAACAATTTACTTCCCTCAGGTACTGTTAGATACTTAAGTGTTACTTCCATTACTCACAAGCCATTGGAATCTTGAGTGGTAATATTTACTATGGATTCAGAACACAAGTTACTGCTGTTTTTAACATCAGAAACTCCTGAGAAAATGCCTTGCAGTGAGAACGTATTACACAGAATCTTACAGATTTCGTTTGGGACGTGCAACAATGTGATTAATGCCCTGTGGATTTATTTATTTTTTTAAATAATTTTTTAAGATTTTTTTTAAATAGTTTTGTATTATTTCATTTAATTCACGCTGGAGGGGGAGATTGCACGTTTGCCCCCGGAGGGGTTGGGAGGTCCTGAGGTGGGGCAGGGGGTTGCAGACAGTGGGAAGGGGGGGTTGCAGAGGGAGCCCACCCTGCACTCACCCTGCAGCAGTGGCTCCCGTCCCGCAGGGCTGGGCCCAGCTGCCCGCTCTGGGGACGACATGATGACAGAAGAGTGAACGGGCCAAACGTGAGCAGTGCTGCAACCCCATGTACCAGGTCACATCAGCACTCACTCAAATCATGATAGAAGGGTGGCTGGGCCAAATCTGAATGGTGCTGTGACCTCTTGCACCAGGTTGCAATGCCCGGCGCAGGGAGCCGGACCCTGTCCTGTGGGATAGGAGCCACAGGCACAGCAGCTCCAGGATGAGTTTTTCATTTTGTATGTTTTTCATTTTATTTTGTGTTATTTCATATTTGTGAAAATCTCAGGGCTCTAGTGTTGGTCCTAGGGTGCATGTGCATATCTCAGTGTTCCAAGGCCAGGCTGTCGTGTGATTACATGTTGTAAGCAGCATCTGCTACAAATAGAGGCAGCCTAGCTTCAGGAAAGGAGGACCTAAGCCCAGGAAAGGGGCCTGTCACACCTGGAAGTTCTGAGAAGGAAACACCTGCAGCAAGCAGGAGCTGGCTGGGGGAAGTCTCATCTGGGAAAGGCTGGGAAGCCCTGAGATGAGGGGTAAGACAAACCTCTGTGAGGTGGTGACACTGGGTCTTTGTTTCTAAGTAAAAGAGAAGCCCTGAGCAAAGGAACTGGTTTGTGCAGTTGTGGGGAATATGTTTTCACCTTCCCAGCTGATAGATTTGCCCACAAGCTTCGAGTGTTCAACACTACCAGATCAAAAGAAGATACTTACACGAAATCCTAGGTCACTCACATAGCCACTGTGGTCTGCTTCAACATCCTAGGAAGCAGAGGAGAAACAAGCTGTTTCATTACATTCATTCTGTGTTATGCAAAATTAACATGAATGGTTTCATGGATTTCCTACAGAATCAGAGGGGTAGCCGTGTTAGTCTGGATCTGTAAAAGCAGCAAAGAGTCATGTGGCACCTTATAGACTAACAGATGTAACGTCTGTTAGTCTATAAGGTGCCATAGGACTCTTTGATGTTCCTACAGAATGGAACTTTTACAGGTATTTTATAAAGTTCACTGAACATGAATTTTTTTGACAAAGTTTTTGTCCTGGAAATAGGTTGTTCTACATGAACAATCTCCATAGGGTGGGGTAATGTAGGCAAGAGCATCTTGGAAATAAAATTTATGGCTGAACTGTCTGATCTCAAGACCTTTTCAGAAAGAGGCTTCCATTAGTGATCTTTGCTCCATAACAGCCACAGTAAGACGAGAAGGCAACTAGAGAGAATACACTGTAGAGAAGAAGAAGGAACTTAACTTACTGTGCTCTCCTCATGTTGTGTGTGTCTTTCTGGTTCTTTGTATCCCAAAGGTGCATCAAAATCCACCTGTTTTTATAGCAAGAACTGTTTGTTTGTTTTTTTAAACAGATCCACATTTTTTTTTTAAATTATCATCATCATATACCATCCCTAAAATCTCTACAAACTCTAACATTCTATTTTGAACTAGGGGGAACGGATCTTTTAAAAAAAGCTCAGTTAGCAAAAATGTTACAATTGGAATGTGGGAGACTCATCTCTGAAGGGTGCTTCTCCAGCACATGGTTGTAACATGCTGGCAGGGCAGCATGGAACATCACACTGCAGCTGTTCTAACTTTTCAGTCTCCAGGCTGTCAAATGGGCCAGCATCTTTCATAAGTACATAAAACAAAGTGCCCAAGAGAACAATTAGCAAGTAAGGATCTACAGGAATTCTAGGCACTTCAGACACCTCTGGGCATATGATAGGGTTGCCAACCCTCCAGGACTGGCCTGGAATCACCAGATTCCTGGTAACTTTTGAAAGCAATCCAGGAGATTTTAATAGGATATTTTAAGAACATGACATTACCTCACATTGGGGGGAAAAAATCTCCCAGAATAGCTTCAGTCAGAGTTGGCAACCCTAGTATATGACCTGTGGCCTTCATCTTGCAACTCACTTATGGTTACAGGATCTGTATTATTGAATGCTCACCTTTCCCACAGCATAGATAATGCTGCATTACAGAAATGTCATGGTCAGATGCCCCTTCTCAAAAGAATAATTTAAGTGAAAATAAAGATCCTGCCACAAAGACTTCAACTTACATTCATATCACACTCGATGATGGACACAGCTTTATCAGGCTTGGTCTCCATTACCCGAAGCTCGTAGATCTGAAACAGGAGCATGTATAATATAAAGCCGTTCCTCTTAGCATGCAAATTAATGATTAAAGAAACTTGGGCAAAATTCTCCCACCAGAGAGCATTAGTTTCAATTAACAGTAGCTCTTCAGATCAGGGGCTGTGTCTACCTCTGTGATTTGTACAGCATGTAGCACAACAAGGCTTCAATCAGATCAGGGCCTCTGGGTGCCACCATCATGACTATATTTCAAAATGGAAGACTTCTTCCACATTAGAGATTTTCATTGCCCCTCAATAGAGCTGGAGGAATTTATTTGGTCAGAGCCCAGTTATCTGGTTCTGAATCTCCTGACTTCCAGTTTCCAAAGAACAGCTCCAAGTTGGGGTGAGGTAGGATATATGTACGGTCTTGTACTAATTTATGATAAAATGGTCCTTTATAGTTTTACTGTTGCTAAGAATCCCTTTTGCTCCTAATAATCTTTTGTCTGAAATGGTTTATGATTTACCCATAAATTATCCAAGCTGAGCTGAAACCTGGCAAATAAGTACTTTTACATTTTCAAATTTTGCTTCTGGGCAAAGTTGTTCAGTAATCAAAGGGGTCAGAGCTCAGAATTTAATATTAAGACCAGCACCAAGGCTACTGAACTGATTGCATTATTCATTCTCAGAATTCATTAAAGACCTCTTAAAAAAAAATGTAGGTGAAGCTACTACAGAATTTTGCATTTGTAGCTCCTGAAAATCTGGGTCCGACTTGCCATGGGGTCCTGGCCCATAGGTCCCACCTATGAACCTGCCTCCCTGAGATGGCCGAAGTCCCTCTGTGGCTGTTTTCAGAACTCTTACATCTTTCCTGTCTGGGTCTATTTGCTCCTGACATTTAGCTCCCACCATGTCCATTTATGCATATGTGCAGAAATATGGGTGGACCAGGGTGGTGGTTTAAGCTGAACACATGGTGTGTCCCGTGTTCAGCTACTACTGACACTCAAATGGGAGTATCTGTAAATTGTGTGATTCTATAAATGTCTTTTTAGGGTTCCGTGCGAAACATATGCAAAGTTGGGATTTATGTTTCCTGGGATTGCACACAGGTTTAGTTAGACAGTGTTATTTACATTAGATACCGTACCTTCTCATTGTAGTTGATGGCAATAACATCCCCGGTGGTTAGACAAGCAAAGTTTCTCAAAGCATTTTCTAATCTTTGAATTATGTTAAGAAGAACTGTATGGTTGTTCTCAGTGTAATATTCATCAACAAGTTCATATTTTCTGGTTCCAGGTCTATCTTACATGTGACTTAAAATATAAGTACCACGGACAGTTTAACAAGCATTAAGCATTCAACATCCCTTATAAAGTTCTCTAGATAGTAAAATAAAATAAAATAAAATAAAATAAAATAAAATAGTCTACAGTTAGGCTCCTGAAGCAGTGGCCTGATTTTTTAGATGTGCCAAGTACCTAGAAGCTCTCATTAAGACATCTTAAGGAAAAATCCTTTATTCCCTACTTTAGACTTTTATCTTTGGTGCAAAGACTATTTGCCTGAGCAAGGACTACAGGATTTGGCCTCATTTCAGTAGGCCTTTATTTAGAAGAATGCTACACTTCCTGTAAGGAATTCACATCTCTCCTCACTTGCTCTGGCTCCTACCAGATTCCATTCTCTTACCTCTTAGTTTTCAGAGGTGGCACTTGTAACAATAAGCCGGTATTGGAAGTATATGAACAGTGCTTGAAAAGCCGCCCCACCCTTTCCTCCCCTGTTTAGGGTAAGCTAGTGCCAAAGCCCCTTCTGTTGCTTCCTCTGGGATGAAGTGAAAGGATACACAGCTTTGGGATTGGTGATGTCAAGGAAATCTGGACTTTGTGGTTGGAATTTTGAGTAAGTAGCCACTTGAAGGTTAACACTCTCTACTTGCACCAGGCCTCCTTCCTCCAGAAGCAAGTTCTGCATCATCTGTAAAGAAACATTGGTGACAAAGACAGAACACTATACCAGTATCTATGCAACAGAAACAGGTAACTTTTAGATGGAACTTCCCTTGAGAATATGTAAATATATTGGGCCATATTCTGTCCTGAATTCTGTGGGTTTGCACTGGGTATAATTACAGGAAAAACTTGGTCCTTTA